>NC_139458.1:189897500-194697500 GCF_057233095.1 Heloderma suspectum
CATGTTTTCTTAACAGCATTGGCTTTTATGGAGCACTGGAGTCCTTAGTTTGTGGTTTGGGGAATGGCAAAATAATCCAAATTTAGGTGGTGAGGTTTTGCAAATACTGACTTCAGCTCAAATACCAACACCCCCCTGAAGAGCCAACATTTCTCTTCGAACCAAATTCATATTTCATGAAATCCCCAGTTACCAAACTGCAGTTGTTTGCTATGATGACCATTTTTTGTGGTTTGATCATTTCAAAATATCAAAGTTGTGAACCACCAAAATGGAAAATAAAACCGGATCTAAAACAGTACAAAATTTCAGATGAAAATGTTGGGTCTCTGTGTTTGGACAAAAGCTTGAAAATGCCTCCCACACCATGTGATCTACATCGTGCCAAGGGACAAAATGGGGGCGATAGATTTTCAAGGCAAAAAATGGCACTTAACTGTCTATTTCTCATTGAAAAATCAATGGATGATAGGCACTTAAGTGCCATTATTTCTTTTGAAGATCTACCCTAGAGTGCATACATTGCCTGATTCTTTTAAAACTAGACTGGTCAAACTACTTGAAAGTGTACTATTGGGAGCTGTCCTAGAAAAGAATAAATCTTTTGGTCTCCATTTGTGGACTTCTTGAGACAGAAACCCCATCATGACCTTTCTTCTCAATCTGATTTTTTACACAACCAGGGGCTGTTTACAGAAGAAGGTGTTAGACCACCACACCGATGTAAATTCTGCTCAAATAAGAAGAGGTGGTGTAAAAGAGGCCCTTGTATGCAGTGCTGAGTCCAGGATTTTGGGAGACCTTGGGCTGATATTCACAGTGCCCCCACCCCTCTGAGTGGGCCCACTACATCCTTGCCACTGTCACTGCTACCCATTCACTTGCCCTCTCCCCCTCCCAGAAGCAGTATACAATGCTAAATATCAGTAGAAGAAAGGACATTACAAACATAAGAGCATAAGGAGAGCCCTGCTGGATCAGACCAGGGGTCCATCCAGTCCAGCATTCTGTTCACACAGTGGCCAGCCAGCTGTCGACCAGAAGCCCACTGCAGGACATGTGTGCAACAGCACCTTCCTGCCCATGTTCCCCAGCAACTGGTGTACGCAGGCATACTGCCTCTGGTACTGGAGACAGCATATAGCCATCAGGACTAGTAGCCACTGATAGCCTTTTCCTCCAGGAATTTGTCCAACCCCCTTTTAAACCCATCCAAACTGGTGACCATCAAGACATCTTGTGGAAGTGAATTCCATACTTTAACTCTTGCGCTGTGTGAAGAAGTCCTTCCTTTTATCTGTCCTGAATCTCCCACCAATCAGCTTCATGGGATGACCCCGGGTTCTAGTATTATGAGAGAGGGAGAAAAATGACTCCCTATCCACATTCTCCACACCATGCATAAATCTGTAGACCACTATCATGTCTCCCCTTACCCTCCTTTTTCCAAGCTAAACAATCGCTGCTGCTGTAACCTTCACTCATGGGGGAGATGCTCCAGACCCTTGATCATTTTAGTAGCCCTTTCTGCACTTTTTCCAGCTCTACAATATCTTTTTTCAGGTCTGGTGACCAGAACTGGACACAGTATTCCGAGTGTGGTTGCACCATAGATTTGTATAGGGGCAATATGATGGCGGCAGTTTTATTCTCAATTCCTTTTCTAATTACGCCTAACGTGGAGTTTGCCTTTTTTTACGGCGGCCACACACTGGGTTGACACCTTGGTTGACATCTTCATTGATGTCAGCCCAGTGTGCAGGGCCTTAAATATCTTAGGGACTTTTTTTAACATGCAAAGTGATCTTGCAAAAGAGCCAGTGTAGTATAGTGGATAGTGAGCTGGTTTACATAGTACAACAGCCCATGGGTTGTTTAACCCATGGGCTGTCGGGGACAAGTGGGAGAGAGTGGACCTCCTGCCTGAAACATATCTGCCACTTCCACCTTTACTCAGCAACCTGTGTGATCAACTCCTTCGTGGGGTGCTGAGGATGATGTGTGAACCTGCACCACTAGGTTATATAGGGGCTAAACAACAATGAGCCATGGGTTAAATGCAGCTTGTTTAGCCCCTAAACAATCCAGCAGCCTGGGTTTGCACATCATGCTCAGCAACCTACGAAGGAGCCATTCATGGGTTGCTGAGTAAAAGTGGAAGTGGTGGGCATGCTGCAGGCAGCACATCTGCCCTTCCCATTCATCCCCAACAGCCCATGTGTTGTTTATGGGTTGTTTAACCCATGGGCTGCCACGTCATGCAAACCACCTCGGTATGTTGGACCAGGAAGACCTGGGATGCTTCCAGATGAAGGACTACCACCACTATCTATCAAAAGACAATGACTGGGTTCAGGTGACATGCCATGGTGCATCATGGGTTATTTAACCCATAACCAGCCACAGCACCTGTGGGTGCCAAGTTGCATATGAAACCCCTGTTTGGGGTTGTCGTGTTGTGCAAAGCTAGCAAATGTGAGTTATGTGAGGATTAAACAACTCTCACACAACCCTCGCATAACCCAGGCTCACCGGGTTCACATGACACAACAATGCCCGAGCAGGGGTTGTATATTCAAAATGATGGCCGCACATACCCTGCACATGCCACAGTTTCACCATGGGTAAAATAACCCATGGTGAGGCTGTCGCGTCATGCGAACGGCCCCATTGTGCAGCTAAATGATGAAAGTATGGGTATGGGCGGGTATGGATGGGGTCCAGATGGGGGGGGCAACAGAGTTCCCAGGAAAGGTGAAAGAGCTTGGCTTCTGCTCCCCTACTGGTATCCCTGCCCTGAGGCCACTTAAAGTGCATCCTCCTCCTCTTCCATCTCCATCTTTAGTTCCTGCAGATGACCAGGCAGGCAGAATAAACATGTGGGAGGGGATCAGGGCAGCAGAACCCTGTCCCAACCTGCACAAGTAGATTGTGCCTTATTCAGAGAGCCTATGTGCATACACACTGTATACACGTCAACACAGTCATCCTAGTTTGCATGTGCCAATTGTACACGTGTAGCATCTGTGCAAAAG
This sequence comes from Heloderma suspectum, assembly GCF_057233095.1. Taxonomy (NCBI): domain Eukaryota; kingdom Metazoa; phylum Chordata; class Lepidosauria; order Squamata; family Helodermatidae; genus Heloderma; species Heloderma suspectum. The sequence goes on from NC_139458.1 coordinate 189,900,536, forward strand.
GCACAACACATATACTTGTGGTGGTCAGGAGTGGAGTCTACGGTCATGATAACCCCACTTCCCTCGCCTTCCCCACTGCCTCGTCACAAGTTCATTCACCCTGCTTAGGGCTTATGTAAAAGCCAGTTCCCAACACTGGTCTAGCATGACCTGGACAGAGGCTTCAGGATGGGACCAGGCAGAGGCAGGCACCCATTGTCATAAGGGACATGGTGTAAATTTAGCTCCTATCAAATGGTGTTCCTGAGTTTACCCCCATTGCTTCCCCCACGCCCATAGAAATGAATGGCAACTGTTCACTTATATGGGGGAAAGCAAAGCATTTTCACATAGGCGCGGCCAGCGTAAGGGGGAGGGATAGTAGGGCGTCTGCCGAAGGCCACATTCCAGCATGGCCCCACCAGCAAGAGCCCCCTGGAGTTGCGGCTCCTCTTCACCATGGCAACCTGCTTATTCACCTGCCTCTTGCTCTGGCCCAGACAGGGGTGGCGGTGAGCAGGAGGAGCAGGAGATGCCACAGCCTCCTTGCTCCCTGGCTCTCTCTGCCCGTCAAGCAAGCAAGTGGGAGCAATGATGGGAAGAGGAGGAGCAAAAGCAGTGCTTACAATGGCGGTGAGAAGGTAAGCTTCCTGAGGGAGGGCCCCATTGAGGGTGTCTTGCCCAAGGGCCTCAGAAACCTGGAGCTGGGTCTGTACATGGGGACACAGCTGTGGTGAAGGCATAACCGACCCCATATCCATGATACCGGGTGGCTCAGCCTTTTCTTACAGGGACACTGCAGACAGAGAGAGAGAGAGAGAGAGAATGTGTGTGTCCTCCTTTCCTTCTATTATACAAGCTCTACACACATGCACAAGCACAAGCACACGCACACACCACCTCTGTTTAGTAGTTATAATAATACTTGTATTTTTATAGCACTTTTCCTAAGCATTCCAAGCATTTCTATATGATTTCAAATAAAAATCCTTACAACCATGCTAAATTAGTTGGGCCAATATTATTATCGCCATATTACAGCTGCTGGGATGGGGATGGGAGCCGAAGCTGGGAAATACTGGTGTGTGAGCTAGTTCCCGGCTGTAGGGAGAACTGAACCCAGGACTTTGCTAATCACCGCTCATTTTACCTTCAGCACAATGCCAGCTTTCTTTGCTCTCATCTACCCTGATCCCAGCCCACAGGGGCATTCATTGACTTTGCCTCCCATACGTCTGGAGAGCAACTAGCCATATGCCCTTCCACTTAGGGAAAATTATGAGGAAGACTGGTTTGAGAATCTTTCCGTGAATGAACCTCTACTCCTTGTGCATTGGTTCTAAATCAAGGATAGGGAACCTTTTTGAGTCCAAGGGCCAAATTCAATTTCTGAGAAGCTCTCAGGGGCCACATTCCAGTGGTGGGTGGAGCCAAAGGCAAAGGGGGTGGGGCCACCCCCACCCCCACCCCTCACGTATTGTAGTTTAAAGCTCTCACCGCCAATAACTAAGCCCCTGGAGAGGCATTTCAACCTTTTAGAATGGGGACAAAAAACTTCACCAAAGCCAGGAAACCACCCAATGGTGAGTGGTTGGGGAGAAAGGAGGAGGGTGCATGGCCATCTGGGGAAGCCTGGAGAGCTGTACTGGGACTCCAGGTTAACTCTATTTGGCCCCAAGGGCCTGAGATTCTGTACCCTGTTCTAAGTCATCCAGGGTGGCTCTAAATGCCCATGGTGAGAACTGAATCGTATTAAGAGGGGGGTGCATATAGTCAACATCACCAGTGGCCAATGGCTAGGGGTGCCAAGCTTCATCGTAATACAATAAGAACATAACAAGGTAAGAACTTAAGAAGAGCCCTGCTGGATCAGACCAAGGCTCCATCCAGTCTAGCATTCTGTTCACACAGTGGCCAACCAGCTGCCCACAGGAAACCCACAAGCAGGACACGAGTGCCACAGCACCCTCCTGCCCATGTTGCCCAGCAACTGGTGTACGTAGGCACACTGCTTCTGATCACTGGAGGTAGCACAGAGCCATCAGGACTAGTAGCCATCGATAGCCTTCTCCTCCAAGGATTTGTCTAGCCCCCTTTTAGTGCCATCCAAATTGGTGGCCATCACTACGTCTTGTGGCAGCTAATTCCACAGTTTAACTATGCACTGTGTGAAGAAGTCCTTCCTTTTATCTGTCCTGAATCTCCCCACAATCAGCTTCATGGGATGACCCCGGGTTCTAGCATTATGAGAGAATCTGCTACCTGTACCCAGTGCTCATGGGATAACTGGAGTGCACTGTCCTGATATTAATGCAGCAGTTCAATCTGGGCAAGGGGGAGCATTTCCCCCCTTGCATTGGAGGTTTGACTGCCCCAGCTGGGGTCTGACATCGTAATGCCCTTCTTCTCTGGCACACAGCTGTAGGATGGTGCTTCCCGTTTCCACCCCAAAGCACACAACAGAGAGCAAGCGCTGCCAGATGCACACCACATACCCGTCTGCTGGGAAACCTTTGTCGAGGATTTTAGGATCAATGTCTCTTAGGAGCAGCCCACCCCCACTTGTCATTAAGCTTCATCCAGAGATACTGATTATTTAACCAGGCTCAGAGTCTTCATTTGAACAGCCAGATGATAACTGTGCAGAGAGAGAGTTGACACTAAGGAAAGATTCCAGGGACAAATTTGAGAGAGAGAGAGAGAGACCCCCATATAATGAAACTACAACAGAAGTTGCTGGGACTACACAAGGGAAGTGGCTACTAAATCACCTTCTAAGTTCTTTCTACGTTAAGATTATTTAGCCAATTTCAGCTTTAACCCTAACATTATTTACTTAAGATTTTCCCCTCCTGTGGCAAACATAATTAGCACATACATTGCATCAGCAACACATTGGGATTGTCTCGTGTCCCTTATAAATCTTACTTTGCTCTGCCGCCCTTCATTCTCTACTTACTCCATGCTCAGCAATCACCAGACCACCCTAAAACACTGTCCTAATTTTTGAACCCTCTGTCCTAAACCCCAGCTTTCCTGTAGCTTTTTCATGTTGCTTGCATTTTTCTGCTCATGATCTCCTGCCACACCTAGAAGTCCCTTCTCCGTGCAGATTTAGGAAGCTTTATCTACTGGTTAAATCTAGTCTGGGTTGAAAGAAGGCCAAAGACTCTATCACGGCTTCAAGCCAGTCTGGGTGAAGGAAGTGGAAGGTGATCCACCCATCCTGTTTGCCAAAGCAACTAATACAGGGGTAAGCAACTGGTGCCCTCCACATGTTTTGGGCCTCAACTCTCATAATCCCTGACCATTCACCATGCCGGCTGTTGCTGATATGAGTTGTAGTCCAGAACTTCTGGAAGACACCAGTTTGCCAATCTCTGGCATAATGAAAGCAGCTCAGTCAGCAGGAACAAAGTGCAGCCCACAATCTGGGAAGATGTTCTCTGTAGAATGGAGGCTCGTGCATCATGATCTTCATCAATGCAGATATCCTGGCTTGACATTGTCTCCGCCACTAACTCCTTGCTTCATATTTTGATTATTTATTTCCCATCTTGAGTACTGCAACTTTCTTCTTACTGGCTTTCCTTAACTCTCATCCTAATCCACTTATCTCTACCCGGACCCCCAATGGTGGAATTATCCACCTTGCTAACAATTTGCATAGCATAGTCACCTATTTCTTAGATCCCTTCTCTGGCTCCCTGTGCCAAGTCAAGGATAATGTAAACTTCTTTTCCTTACTTTATAGCCCTTCAGGGTCTCATCCCTATTCACTTCTTTTCCTTCATTTCCCATTATATCACCGGCTGCAGCCTTTGCTTCTCATCTTTCATCATGGAAAGGTGTAACAGGAATGATCTGAACATAGAAACTGAACGGATGTTGCATATGCAACATTGAAGGGAGTTTCAAAAGAAAGACCCAGCCTAAGAGAAGGAGCTGAGCTGATAACAGATGACAAAGAAAAGGCAGAAGTGCTCAGTTCCTACTTTGGCTCAGCCTTCTCCCAAAAGAGGGTCTATGACCCCACTGGCAAAGGCAAAGTACAGGCTGAACGGGCAGGATTGCAGCCTGAGATCGAAAGGCATATGGTCAAGGAACACCTAATTACTTTGAGTTCAAATCTCCAGGGCCAGCTGAACTGCATCCTAGAGTAATAAAGGAACTGGCAGAAGAACTCTCAGAACCACTGTCTCTTCTCTTTGAGAAATCATGGAGGATGGGTGAAGTGCCAGATGACTAGAGGAGGGCTAATGTTGTCCCTATCTTCAAAAAGAGTAAGAAGGAGGAACCTGGGAACTACAGACCAGTCAGTCTGACATCAATCCCTGGGAAAATTCTGGAGCAGATTATAAAGCAATCCATCTGGAAGCACCTTGAAAACAATGCAGTGATTACTTGAAGCCAACATGGAACAAGAACAAATCCTGCCAGACAAATCTGATCTCATTTTTTGATCAGGTAACCTCCCTTCAGGACTGTGGGAATGCTGTGGACATAACATACCTTGACTTCAGCAAAGCTTTCAACAAAGTGCCCCATGATATCCTGATTAGCAAACTAGCTCAATGGGATCTTCTCAAACTGGGGAGCGGTAATGAATTGGGTACCACAGGGCTCAGTCCTGGGCCCAGTGCTCGTCAACATTTGTATTAATGACTTGGAGGAGGAGGTGCAGCGAGTGCTGATCAAATTTGCAGATGACACAAAATTGGGCGGGATAGCTAATACCTTGGAAGACAGAAACAAAATTCAAAGTGATCTTGATAGACTGGAGCGCTGGGCAGAAAACAACAGAATGACATTTAACAGGGATAAATGCCAAGTTCTGCACCTAGGAAAAAGAAACCAAATGCAGAGTTACAAGATGGGGGACACTTGACTCAACAACACTACAAGCAAAAAGGATCTTGGAACTGCTGTAGATCACAAGCTGAATATGAGCTAACAATTTGATGTGGCTGCAAAAAAAGCAAATGCTCTTTTGGGCTGCATTAATAGAAGCATAGCTTCCAAATCCCGGGAAGTACTAGTTCCCCTCTATTCAGCACTGGTTAGGCCAAATCTGGAGTGCTGTGTCCAGTTCTGGGTGCCGCACTTTAAGGAGGATGCAGACAAGCTGGAGAGGGTTCAGAGGAGGGCAACAAAGATGATCAGGGGACTGGAAACAAAGCCCTATGAAGAGAGACTGAAAGAATTGGGCATGTTTAGCCTGGAGACGAGAAGACTGAGGGGAGATAGGATAGCGTTGTTCAAGTACTTGAAAGGTTGTCACAGAGAGGAAGGCCAGGATCTCTTCTCAGTCATCCCAGAATGCAGGACACGGAGTAATGGGCTCAAGTGACAGGAAGCCAGATTCCAGCTGAACATCAGGAAAAAAATCCTGATGGTTAGAGCAATACAACAGTGGAACCAATTACCTAGGGAGGTGGTGGGCTCTCCCACACTGGAGGCATTCAAGACGAGGCTGGACAGCCATCTGTCAGGGATGCCTTGACTTAGATTCCTGAACTGAACAGGGGGTTGGACTCGATGGCCTTGTAGGCCCCTTCCAACCCTACTATTCTATTATTCTATGACTCCCATGCCAACTCTTACCCTTGAATCTCCTGTATATCACATTTGCAACATCACCTCAGTTTCCACTTCTTCTCAAAACCTATCCAGCCTTTCTATAGCCCTGTTCTCCCAAGACCATCTAGCCCTTCTGGATGGTTTACTGAAATTATATATGTCTTTGTAACTTTGGTCTCCCCTCTGTTTTCTCTTATTTGGGGTCTAACTAAATGTTGCATATGAACATGAGTAACAATAAGTGCAATCAATTTATTGGTCCAGTGAGTAAACCTCACAAAGAACAGGAGTAACAAGATCCTGACAACTGCTTCTTGTCCGGCAGCGCTGAAAGGGGCAATCTGGAAGAAAGTTAGTGTGGTGCTTAACCCTGTCCCTCCTGCCATTTTTCTCCTGAAACTTCACCCTTCCCTCCACCCCAACAGGGTTGCAGACCATGTCTACCCTCACAAACATGGTTCACAGGGGGAGGAGCTGCAGCGGAAAAGCAGTTTCCTGGGTGGAAGATGGGCTAAGCACTTCCTGCTGCTTCTCCACTCCAAATTGTCCCCTCCCCTGTGTTGCTTTACAGCGAGGATGCAAGCCATAGGGGTTTCATTTCATTACATACTGTTCATGGCTCCTGCCCTGGAGTCAGAGGAGAAGGAGGAGCGGGCCAAGTCTGAAGCTGCTCTGCTCCTGGCTGGGGACCTGGACTGGGCACCTGACATCGAGCCTGAGTCCTGTGAGCCTGGAGCTGATGGGGCTAAACAACCGAACCCCAGATGCTCATGAGCACATTTCCATGAGCCTGAGGAGTCAAGAGCCTCCCACATCATCATGCCTTCCGAACTGTGCAGGGAGCACACCAGGTAGGAGGCCACAGAGAGAAGAAGGGAGGTTCGGCCCTTTAAACATCTCCACCATTCAAACAAGGGGGTGGAGCTTAGGAGTGGTGGACTGGAGGCCTCAGTTCACCTTCCGTCTTTGTTGGAAAAAGTTGCTCACAAGGAGCTGTCCAGATGGCTTCATCTCTGGCCCACCTTGCTCCCTCACTTGCCTTGCCAGCCCTGCTTCCTCATGACCTTGCTTCTTGGCCTGCCATGCCTCATTAGTGCCAACTAGACCAGCCTTTTCCAACCAGGTGCCCTCCAGGTGTTTTGGACTTCAACACCCATCAGCCCCAGCCAGCATGGGCAATAGTCAGGAACACTGGGAATTGTAGTCCAAAACATCTGGCGGTCACCAGGGTGGTGCAGGCTGAGCTACAGACACACATAGGTTCACATGTAACAACTCTTGTTATTCCCTTACTCCCTTGTCTAATGTAGTGATTCTCTTTTAGTCAGGGAGTTGTAAATTCTGTAGTTCCCTGGTGCAGAACTCCACTCACAGGATGCTCCAACCAGAGAAAAGTGTGTGGGGGGAGGTCATTTTTGTCAGTTCTTCCTCCCCTTGCAGCCCCCTGAAAATATGTCCCAGTGGGTTGGGGGACCCTCTGGAAAAGTGTGAGAAATGACACAGGGGCCTGCAAGGGGAAGGGGGGATCGGCAAGAATTGCCTCTCCAACTTCTCCCAATGGGAACCTTCCTTAGATAGAAAGTCCTTCTGTTCATGGATCCCAGACAGAGTTTTACAGAGCTAGATATGCTTCAGGCACATAAAAAATAAATAACATTCATTGTGAAGAGGAAGTAGTTGGTGGGGCCATATCTATTTTATAGGGCCCCAAGCATACCTAAACAAAGCTGATTAATAAAGACATTACTTGACCAAGGATGGCAGATGTTCTGGAGAAGGGGGAGAATTCTACAGTTAGCAGAGAAGACATTCCTACATAACTCAATCGGAGCCTAAATTAGTTTGTTGTGCCTAAGGTTATCACTGATCATCTTCAGCTATGCGCTGTCAATAAGGTCCATACCTCAGCTCTCCCTTTCACAGATGTGCCATTGCTACACTCCTGCTCTCATATTTCTCCCATACAGTTGTTTATTTATTTCATTTATATCCCATACTATCTCTGAGTATTTTGCGTATTTACATCTTACCTTTAAAAGGAAGGGGAAAGATACAAAGTAGTAGTGCCAAGACATTCTATATGGAGACCCCATCCCCGAGATTTCTCACTCTTGACTACAAAGACTCTTATTATTTCTGTTTTCTACCGTTATAGGGACCAGGGATATATTTACTATGACTTTGATGGATACAGCATCATCACCTCTCACCACTGCATGCCCCTTAGTTTTCCTTTGCCCCAGGCTGGATTGTGCATGACAGTGGAAGTCACCCACCAACTTAACTCCCCCACATTGCCCCTGCGCCCTCAACATAGTGTCGCTCTGGAGTGATGCTATGTTGCAGCCCCAGAGGCATTGTGGGGAATTAAACGGGCAGGCACCACCAGCAGCAGCACTTGCTACCTTGGCAATTCCTTCTTTCATCTATCTCACACCGCCCCACATGGTGCTACTTGAAGCAGGCCACTTTACCCCGCTCATGGCAGGGCCAGCCCTGCAAATATGAAGTAAACATGGCAGACCAACGTGACAGCAGACAGATGGGTGCAGACATGGCTTAGGCTTGTGCTTTTCAAACTTTCAGGGAACCCCTTTCACACCCATTCCTCTTCTGATAGGGTGGCCAGGTGTCCTACTTTACAGAGGTCAGCTCTCTGTTTGAAGGGCTGTCCAGTCCTAGTCTGGTTTAAAGTCAAAGAACCATAAGAAGAGAAAGCAGGGGCCCTGAAGTTGCCCATCAACAGTTAGCACCTGGACAGTAGACTGCACAGACACATGGGTCACCCTGTCAGTCTTCCTGATAGTGACAAGATGTATTGTTTTTGTATTTAATTTATAGTATTTCTAAATTTGTATCTATAGATATAAATTAGCATATACAATATTTGTGCAGCCCTGTGTCCTCTTTTGTCCTCTTTTTTCGCAGTGTGTAACTGGCAAGCCTAGCTGAGGAGCCTCTGTGCGTATGCTGTACTTCAGGAAATCATGGGGAATGGTCTGGGGTATACAGCCAATTCATGCAGCCTACTGGGGTCCTCATAACTGCCTGACATGAACTTAGTGTGCATAAGGATGGACAAATCTGTTCAGTTTGGTTTGGTTTGGTTTGGTTTGGTTTGGTTCAGTTTCTCATTTTTTTCAAGCTTAAGTTGGTTTTGTCCCATTTCCCCATCGGTTTATTATTTTTTTTAAAGTCTGCATGAAAACTCACCCACATTTACATTTTCCCTGATACACACATTTTTCTACAGACTATTCCTAATATATGCAATTTTTGCAAGCAGTTTCCCCTAATATAGACCTGGTTCATACACCACACTGGCAAATCATAGGTTATTTAAGCCAAGATTTGCAGGGATGCACACTGCCTGTGAGCTGCTTCCACTTGCTGTAAACAACCTCTGATCAGAGGTTATCAGAGTGACATGTGAACCCAGACTGATGGGTCATTTAGGGGCAAAACAACCTAGTGGTTAACCCATGATTTGCTGTCGAGTTAACCGCTTGATTATTTCGCTCCTAAACAACCCAGTGGTACAGGTTTGCACGTCACACTGACAACCTCCAATTATGCTGATCAAAGGTTGTTTACAGTAAGAGGAAGCTGCTCGCAAGTGGTGTATGGGTTAAATAACCCCCAATTTGCCACCATGACGTTCGAACCAGGTCTATATTAGGGGAAACCTGCAATTTGTTACTGAACGCAGCTGTGATGTGCAAACACCCCTATAATATGGGTTTGTATGTAATTTTCCTCCAGCAAAGGAGATCGTTACCTTGTCGTGGTGCTGGAGCTTTAGCACCTCAGTGATGTCATGAGCTAAACCATGAAGGGACACCCAAGACGGGAAGGTCATGGCAGAGAGGTCAGACTAAATACGATCCCTGGGGAAGGAAACGGCAACCCACCCCAGTATTCTTGCCATGAAAACTAAATGGATCAGTACAACCAGAGATATGTCAGTATACCATCAGAAGATGGGACTCCCAGATCAGAAGATGGTCAAAATGCTACTGGGGAGGAACAGAGGATAAGTTCAACTAGCCCCAGATGTGATGACACAGCTAGCTCAAAGCCGAAAGGACGGCTAGCAGCCGATGGTGCTGGTGGTGAACGACAAATCCGATGTTCTAAAGATCAACACACCATAGGAACCTGGAATGTAAGATCTATGAGCCAGGGCAAATTGGATGTGGTTATTGGGGAGATGTCAAGATTAAATATAGACATTTTGGGTGTCAGTGCAGTGAAATGGACTGGAATGGGCCACTTCACATCAAATGACCACCAGATCTACTACTGTGGACAAGAGGACCACAGAAGAAATGGAGTAGCCTTCATAATTAATAATAAAGTGGCTAAAGCAGTGCTTGGATACAATCCAAAAAATAACAGAATGATCTCAATTCGAATTCAGGGTAAGCCATTTAACATCACAGTGATCCAAATATACGCCCCAACCACAGATGCTGAAGAAGCAGAAGTAGATCAGTTCTATGAGGATCTGCAGCACCTACTGGATAGTATGCCAAAAAAAGATGTTATTTTCATTACAGGAGGCTGGAATGCTAAGGTGGGTAGTCAAATGACACCTGGAATTACAGGCAAGCATGGTCTGGGATAGGGGTGCACAAAAGTCACTTACCTGGTCTCGCAGCTTTTCGCGGTGTGGGGGAGGCGCTTCGCTGCTCTCCCCCCGAAGTTCAGGCCGGGGGGGGGAGGCTTCCCGCCTCGCCCGGCCGAAATTCAGGCCGGGGGAGAGGCTTCCCGCCTCGCCTGGCCGAAATTCAGGCCGGGGAGGAGGAGCCTCGCCTCGCCCGGCCATGAAATTAAAAGTTAAAAAAAAAAAACGACCCCATGATAGGCTACGTGACGATTAACGTAGCCTATCACGGCTAGATCTGCAAAGTCAGCCGTGATAGGCTACATAAATCGTCACGTAGCCTATCACAGGTGACTTTAAAAAAAAAAAAAAAGCGCATACGCAAATGGCGGCCCCCATAGGGAGCCGCCATTCGCGTTCCTTATTTGGTCGCTGTAGTCTACGTAAATCTTTACGTAGACTACAGCGACCAAATAAGGAATGGGAATGGCGGTTCCCTATGGGGGCCGCCATTAGCCGTACACGCTTTTTTTTTTTTAAGTCACCCGTGATAGGCTACGTGACGATTTACGTAGCCTATCACGGCTGACTTTGCAAATCTAGCCGTGATAGGCTACGTTAATCGTCACGTAGCCTATCACGGGGGCGTTTTTTTTTTTTAATTTACTTTTATTGGAATGGCGGTGGCGGCAGCCGGTCAAAAGATCGGCTGCCGCCCCCACCCCTGACGAAGACCCGACGAACCGCCGCCGGGACCCGCCGCCAGGAGGGACATTCGGGAAAGGTAAGTCCCGTCCCAGGGGGGGTGCGGGGGGCAGGGGGGTGCGGAGAATTTCTCCCTGAAACTTTTTCGGGGGGCCGAACACGTTGGCGCTCGGCCCCCAAAGTTTCGGGGAGAAATTCTCCGCCAACCCTAGTCTGGGAGAACAAAATGAGGCAGGACATAGGCTGATAGAATTTTGCCAAGACAACTCACTGTGCATAACAAACACTCTCTTCCAACAACCTAAGAGACGACTTTATACATGGACTTCACCAGACGGTCGACACCGAAATCAGATTGACTACATCCTTTGTAGGGATGTACGAAAGTGACTTACCTTTTGCGGATTATGTTGATGGTGGGGAGGGAGGCGTTCTCTCCCTCCCCCCAGAATCCTCGACGGGGGGGGGAGGCGATCCGTTCCTCCCCCCCGGAATCCTCGATGGCCAGCTGTGCTCCGCGGCAGCTCCGTGGAGCAGCCAGCCAGGCCCAGCCCAGCCCAGAGCCGCCCGCAGCTGGATTTCCGGCCACAGAGGGCTCTGGGGGGGGAACCGCGTACGCAAATGGCAGAGAGGTCATTTGCGTTCCTTCCTTTTGGCTGTCTGAATCTACGTAAATATTTACGTAGACTATGACGGCAAAAATAAAGGGGAACGCAAATAACGTAGCGGGCGCTATTTGCATCCCTTTTTGATTCACTGTTTTAGCCTACGTAAAACTTTACGTAGGCTAAAACGGCGAATCAAAAAGGGATGCAAATAGCGCCCGCTATGCTATTTGCGTTCCCCTTTATTTTTGCCATCATAGTCTACGTAAATATTTACGTAGACTAAGATGGCCAAAAATAAGGAACACAAATGGCGGCGGCCGTAGCCGCTGCCATTTGCATACGCAGTTTTTTGGGTTTTTTTAACCCACCCAGCCATGATAGGCTACATAAAACTTTACATAGCCTATCACGTCTTTTTTTTTTTTTAACAAGACTGGAAATGGCAGCGGCAGCAGCCAGTCGGAAGACCAGCCGCCACAGCCGCTGCCGCCAAAGCCGCCACCACCCGGAAGATCCACCCCAGGTAAGTCTCATCCAAGGGGGGATCCGTGGGGGGGTGGCAGGCCATTCCGCCATGGAGTTCGGGGGGCCGAATTCACTGGCATTCGGCCTCACCGAGATCCGTGGCGGAATTCTCTGACATCCCTAATCCTTTGTAGCCAAAGGTGGCAGATATCTATGCAGTCGGTAAAAACAAGACCTGAAGCTGATTGTAGTTCAGATCATGAACTTCTTATTGCACAATTTAGAATGAGACTAAAGAGAATAGGGAAGACCCACAGATCAGTTAGATATGAGCTCACTAATATTCCTAATGAATTGCAGTGGAGGTGAAGAATAGATTTGAGGGACTAGATTTAGTAGACAGGGTCCCGGAAGAACTATGGACAGAAGTTCACAACATTGTTCAGGAGGCGGCAACAAAAAACATCCCAAAGAAAAAGAAAACCAAGAAGGCAAGATGGCTGACTGCGGAGACACTGGAAGCAGCCCAAGAAAGAAGGAAAGCAAAAGGCAACAGTGATAGGGGGAGATATGCCCAATTAAATGCAAAATTCCAGAGGTTAGCCAGAAGAGATAAAGCATTATTTTTAAACAAGCTATGTGCAGAAGCGGAAGAAGATAATAGAATAGGAAGGACAAGAGACCTCTTCCAGAAAATTAGAAACATTGGAGGTCAATTCCAGGCAAAAATGGGTATGATCAAAAACAAAGATGGCAAGGACCTAACAGAAGCAGAAGAGATCAAGAAAAGGTGGCAAGAATATATGGAAGATCTGTACAGGAAGGATAATAATATCGGGGATAGATTTGACAGTGTGGTCAGTGAGCTAGAGCCAGACATCCTGAAGAGTGAGGTTGAATGGGCCTTAAGAAGCATTGCTAATAACAAGGCAGCAGGAGACGACGGTATCCCAGCTGAACTGTTTAAAATCTTGCAAGATGATGCTGTCAAGGTGATGCATGCCATATGCCAGCAAATTTGGAAAACACAAGAATGGCCAACAGATTGGAAAAAATCAACTTATATCCCCATACCAAAAAAGGGAAGCACCAAAGAATGTTCAAACTATCGAACAGTGGCACTTATTTCACATGCCAGTAAGGTAATGCTCAAGATCTTGCAAGGTAGACTCCAGCAATTCATGGAACGAGAATTGCCAGATGTACAAGCTGGGTTTCGAAAAGGCAGAGGAACTAGAGACCAAATTGCCAATATCCACTGGATACTGGAGAAAGCCAGGGAGTTTCAGAAAGACATCTATTTCTGTTTTATTGACTATTCTAAAGCCTTTGACTGTGTGGATCATAACAAAGTGGTATGGGGATACCAAGTCATCTTGTCTGCCTCCTGAGGAATCTCTATAACGACCAAGTAGCAACGGTAAGAACAGACCACGGAACAATGGACTGGTTTAAGATTGGGAAAGGAGTATGGCAGGGTTGTATACTCTCACCCTACCTATTCAACCTGTACACAGAACACAGCATGCAACGTGCTGGGCTTGATGAAGCAAGGCTGGAGTTAAAATCACTGGAAGAAACATTAACAATCTCAGATATGCAGATGATACCACTTTGATGGTTGAAACCAAGGAGGAGCTGAGGAACCTCATGACGAAGGTGAAATAAGAAAGTGCAAAAGCTGGGTTTCAGTTAAACCTCAAAAAAACCAAGATTATGGCAACCAGCTTAATTGATAACTGGCAAACAGAGGGCGAAAACATGGAGGCAGTGACAGACTTTGTCTTTCTAGGTGCAAAGATTACTGCAGACGCTGACTGCAGCCAGGAAATCAGAAGACGTTTACTTCTTGGGAGGACAGCAATGACAAATCTTGATAAAATAAGAGCAGAGACATCACACTGACAACAAAGGTCCGCATAGTTAAAGCAATGGTATTCCCCGTAGTAACCTATGGCTGCGAGAGCTGGACCATAAGGAAGGCTGAGCGAAGGAAGATAGATGCTTTTGAACTGTGGTGCTGGAGGAACATTCTGAGAGTGCCTTGGACTGCAAGAAGATCAAACCAGTCCATACTCCAGGAAATCAAGCCAGACTGCTCACTTGAGGGAATGATATTAAAGGCAAAACTGAAGTACTTTGGCCACATCATGAGAAAACAGGATACCCTGGAGAAGATGCTGATGCTAGGGAAAGTGGAAGGCAAAAGGAAGAGGGGCCGACCAAGGGCAAGGTGGATGATATTCTGGAGGTGACAGACTCGACCTTGGGGGAGCTGGGGGTGGCGACGGCCGACAGGAAGCTCTGGCGTGGGCTGGTCCATGGAGTCACGAAGAGTCGGAAGCGACTGACCGAATAAACAACAAAAATGTAATTTTCACTAATACATGCATGTTTGTATACATTGTTTGATTGCAGGACTGCATTGCAACATTCAGGAAATGGTGAATCTTGAAGCATAACTGCATTTCAGTTTATTTCTTGGTTCAGGAAATGAGAATTAGGTAAGTTCATATTAAATTCAAACCAAATGAATTTCTACCCCATCCTTACTGTGTCCATCCTAGAGTACACTCAGTGCTTAGGGTGTCTTATTTTAGAGGGGACAGTCTTCTATTTGAAGGACAGTCCTCTGTTGGAATTGCTGTCCAGTCCTAGTCTGGTTTAGAGATAAAGTACTATAAGAGAAGGAAGAGCCTGGAAGGGGACTTGAAGTTGCCCATCGACAGTTAACAACCATCCAGCAGACTGAGCAGGCACACAGGTCACCTGATACCTGTCTTCCATACTATGGTGACATATATTGTATTTATATTTAAATTATAGTGATTATTTCTAAATTTGTACCTGAACATATAAATTAGCATATGCAAATGTTATACAAATCTGAGTCCTCTTTTGTGGTGATGCATTTCCTCTTTTTGAGCAGTGGGTAATGCTCTCCTATGGATGGGGAACGTTGAAAGTGGTGGGGCAGGTGTCTTTCAGGGAAGTGTGCCTGCCGTTACTCATCTTCCCATTAAGGAATCCCTAATACGCTTTTGGACACAGTTTGGAAAGCCACTGGATTAGGCCTCAGTCTTTTACTAAGGATCAAGTGAGATGCATCTCTCCCATCTTTGCATTCATTCTGCATAGTTTTTGGAAAGTTCTACAAGTTTATAAAGCAATTTTCCAAGCCTTCCCAGGGAAAAAAAACTAATTTGGCAAGAAAAAAGAAAACCTCGACTTCAGCAGAGTTAGTTTGCAGATGTTATTTGTGCTATTTATTTATCAAAAATAACTAGAAAATGTTTTTAAAACATCATTCCAAACGGCACAAATAGAAATGTGACATGCTTGGCAAGGCTGTCTATTTTACTTATACTGCTTCACTGTTTCATATTCTGAGCAAACGGAGAGGCTATTTTCCCTCAAGGGTTCAGGAGGGCATATGGTTTCATTTCTTCAGAAAATTGTTTCTCGGGATTTCAATCTTTTTAGCTAGATATGACAAAACATAATATCAAGAACACTTATGCTTCTTATCAGTTCTGTTTTCAAACATAAATCATCGATCAGTATACATTTAAGTCAGGTGGCCACGACGCCTCGATGAAAACAGATAAATGTATCCAAATATTTTAACAGAAGAGCACCACCTCCCATCCATATCATTAAGTACCTGAACAAGTCTAATGTACAAAACCTGAGCCAAGCTGAAGATATTTCCCCGGTGTTGATGTACCTTATTCAGGTGGCACTGAGTTTTTTAAATGTGTAAGGGCTGGTTTATGCACTGATCCTGTGAATGGATCATCCTACACACACACACACACACACACACACTTGGGTGCACGAGTGAAGGCCAAACTAAACATGACATTAATTGCACATAAGCAATCACATGCACACACATATATATCCCATGCAGGACATGCTGTTTAGTCAGGCGGTGTTACACATGAATGCCCCATGAGCTCCATGAATACCCTTCCTTGTGGCAGACAGACTGGATGTGTGAAGTGTATGTGCCCATGCTGTGCACACCTTTTTAGATGCGCAGCAACCAGCACAGGGATTGGCACAATCCACATGAGCCTTACAGGTATCAGGCATGCTGAAGCAGACCAAGGGCAATTGTTCTCCCAAAACAAATATGGTACTCTTTGGAAACAAATATAGTACATATTGTATAGTACACATCATTTAATATAGGAATAATTAATAGGGCATTGGCTAGGACCGATTTATTTATTTATTTATTTATTTCATTTCTATACCGCCCAATAGCCGAAGCTCTCTGGGTGGTTCACAAAAACTAAAACCAAACAACACACAATAAAACAATTTAAAATATATAGAACATTAAAACCACAATATAATAATACAACCACAATAAAACCTAGCAGCAGTTGTTGTTGTTGTTCAGTCGTTCAGTCGTGTCCGACTCTTCGTGACCCCATAGACCATAGCACGCCAGGCCTTCCTGTCCTGCGCTCTCTCCCGGAGCGTGCTCAAGTTCATATTCATTGCATCCGTGATGCTATCTAGCCATCTCATCCTCTGCCGTCCCCTTCTCCTTTTGCCTTCAGTCTTTCCCAGCATCAGGGTCTTTTCCAGCGACTTTTCTCTTCGCATTAGGTGGCCAAAATATTGGAGCTTCAGCTTCATTATCTGTCCTTCCAATGAGCACTCAGGGTTGATTTCCTTTAGGATGGACTGATTTGACCTCCTTGCAGTCCAGGGGACTCGTAAGAGTCTTCTCCAGCACCACAGTTCGAAAGCATCAATTCTTCGGCGCTCAGCCTTCCTTATAGTCCAGCTCTCACAGCCATACATTACTACTGGGAAAACCATAGCTTTGATTAGACGGACCTTTGTCGGCAAGGTGATGTCTCTGCTTCTTACTATGCTGTCTAGGTTGGCCATAGCTTTCCTCCCAAGGAGCAAGCGTCTTTTAATTTCATGGCTACAGTCACCGTCTGCGGTGATCTTGGAGCCCAAGAAAGTAAAATCTGTCACTGCTTCCATTTCTTCCCCTTCTATATGCCAGGAAGTGATGGGGCCAGATGCCATGATCTTTGTTTTTTTAATGTTGAGTTTCAAACCAGCTTTTGCACTCTCCTCTTTCACCCTCAACAAGAGGCTCTTGAGATCCTCTTCGCTTTCTGCCATTAGGGTGGTATCGTCTGCATATCGGAGGTTGTTGATAATTCTCCCAGCAAACTTAATTCCGACCTCTGATTCATCCAACCCGGCATTTCTCATGATGTACTCTGCATATAAGTTAAATAAGCAGGGTGACAATATGCAGCCTTGTCATACTCCTTTCCCAATTTTGAACCAATTGGTTGTTCCATGTCCGGTTCTTACTGTTGCTTCTTGACCCTTGTACAGGTTTCTCAGGAGACAGGTAAGGTGGTCTGGTACTCCCATCACTTTAAGAATTTGCCACAGTTTGCTGTGATCCACACAATCAAAGGCTTTAGCGTAGTCAATGAAGCAGAAATAGACGTTTTTCTGGAATTCTCTTGCTTTCTCCATGATGCAGCGAATGTTGGCGATTTGATCTCTAGTTCCTCTGCCTCTTCTAAACCCAGCTTGTACTTCCGGTAGTTCTCGGTTCGCATACTGCTGAAGCCTAGCTTGTAGGATTTTGAGCATCACCTTGCTGGCATGTGAAATGAGTGCAATTGTGCGGTAGCTTGAACACTCTTTGGCGTTGCCCTTCTTTGGAATTGGAATGTAAACTGACCTTTTCCAGTCTTGTGGCCACTCTTGAGTGTTCCAGATTTGTTGGCATATTGAATGCAGCACTTTAACAGCATCATCTTTTAGGATTTTAAATAGCTCGGCTGGAATACTGTCATCTCCGCTAGCTTTGTTGTTACTAATCCTTCCTAAGGCCCACTTGACTTCACTCTCGAGGATGTCCGGCTCAAGTTCAGTGACCGCGCTATCATGGCTATCAGGGACATTCAGATCTTTCCTGTATAGTTCTTCTGTGTATTCTTGCCACCTCTTCTTAATCTCATCTGCTTCTGTTAGGTCCCTGCCTTCTTTGTCCTTTATCATGCCCATCTTTGCACAAAACGTTCCCTTGAGATCTCCAATTTTCTTGAAGAGATCTCTAGTCTTTCCCATTCTGTTGTTTTCCTCGATTTCTTTGCATTGTTCATTTAAGAAGGCCTTCTTGTCTCTCCTTGCTATTCTCTGGAACTCTGCATTCAGTTGGGTATATCTTCCCCTTTCTCCCTTGCTTTTCGCTTCCCTTCTTTCCTCAGCTACTTGTAAAGCCTCATCAGACAGCCACTTGGCTTTCTTGCATTTCCTTTTCTTTGGGATGGATTTCGTTGCTGCCTCCTGAACAATGTTACGGACCTCCGTCCATAGTTCCTCAGGCACTCTGTCTATCAGGTCTAATCCCTGAAATCTATTCCTCACCTCCACTGTATATTCATCAGGGATATGATTTAGGTCATACCTGAACGGTTTAGTGGTTTTCCCGACGTTCTTCAATTTAAGCCGAAATTTTGCAAGAAGCAGCTCATGATCTGAGCCACAGTCAGCTCCAGGTCTTGTTTTTACGGACTGTATAGAGCTTCTCCATCTTTGGCTGCAAAGGACATAATCAGTCTGATTTCGATATTGACCATCTGGTGATGTCCATGTGTAGAGTCGCCTCTTGTGCTGTTGGAAAAGAGTGTTTGCTATGATCAGCATGTTCTCTTGGCAAAACTCTATTAGCTTTTGTCCTGCTTCATTTTGTACACCAAGGCCATGCCTGCCTGTTATCCCGGTGATTTCTTGACTTCCTACTTTAGCATTCCAATCCCCTATGATGAAGAGGACATCTTTTTTTGGTGTTAGTTCTAGAAGGTGTTGTAGGTCTTCATAGAACCCATCAACCTCAGCTTCTTCGGCCTCAGTGGTTGGGGCATAGACTTGAATTACTGTGATGTTGAATGGTTTGCCTTGGATTCGTACTGAGATCATTCTATCATTTTTAAGATTGTACCCCAGTACTGCTTTTCCCACCCTTTTGTTGACTATGAGTGCTACTCCATTTCTTCTAAGGGATTCTTGCCCACAATAGTAGATATGATAGTCACCTGAATTAAATTCGCCCATGCCTGTCCATTTGAGTTCGCTGATTCCCAAGATGTCGATGTTCAATCTTGCCATCTCATGTTTGACCACCTCCAGCTTACCTTGATTCATTGATCTGACATTCCAGGTTCCTAAACAATATTGTTCTTTACAGCATCGGATTTTCTTTTCACCACCAGACACATCCACAGCTGAGTGTCCTTTCGGGTTTGGCCCAGCCACTTCACTCTTTCTGGCGCTACTTGGAAATACCCTCTGCTCTTCCCCAGTAGCATATTGGACACCTTCCGACCTGAGGGGCTCATCTTCCGGCGTCATATCTTTTAGCCTTGTGATACGTTCCATGGGGTTTTCTTGGCAAGAATACTGGAGTGGGTTGCCATTTCCTTCTCCAGTGGACCACATTTTGTCAGAACTCTCTGCCATGACCTGTCCATCTTGGGTGGCCCTGCACAGCATAGCTTATGGCTTCATTGAGTTACGCAAGCCCCTTCGCCACAACAAGGCAGTGATCCATGAAGGGGCTAGCAGCAGTACAGGAGTTTAAAATACAGATTTAAAACAGCAAAGATAAAAATTTAGAAAGCTAAAATGCCTGGGAAAATAAAAAGGTCTTCACCTGGCGCCAAAAGGAGTACAATGTAGGCGCCAGGCGAACCTCACTAGGGAGCTCATTCCAGAGCCGGGGTGCCACAGCAGAAAAAGCCCTCCTCCTAGTAGCCACCCGCCTCACTTCCTTTGGCAGGGGCTCACGGAGAAGGGCTGCTGCTGATGATCTTAAGGTCCGGGCAGGCACATATGGGAGGAGGCGATCCTTCAGGTAACCTGGCCCCAAGCCGTTAAGGGCTTTGAATGTTAACACCAGCACTTTGAATCGGGCCTGGAAATGGACTGGCAGCCAGTGCAGCTGGAAAAGTACTGGCGTAATATAAGCTCGCAGGCCAGTCCCTGTTAACAATCTTGCTGCCCTATTTTGGACCAGCTGAAGTTTCCAGACCGTTTTCAAAGGCAGCCCCACGTATAACGCATTGCAGTAATCCAGACGAGAAGTTATCAGAGCATGGATAACTGTAGCTAGGCTATCTCTGTCCAGATAAGGGTGTAGTTGGTATACCAGACTAAGCTGATAAAAAGTGCTCCGTGCCACTGAGTTCACCTGTGCCTCAAGTGACAGTTCTGGATCCAAGAGCACCCCCAAACTATGAACCTGATCCTTTAGGGGGAGTGCAACCCCCTCCAGAACAGGTTGAATATCACCTAGCCGGGCAGACGAACCACCCACTAACAGTACCTCCGTCTTGTCTGGATTGAGTTTCCGTTTATTAGCCCTCATCCAGTCCATTACCGTGCCCAGGCACTGGTTCAGAACAGCCACTGCCTCACCTGGTTTTGATGAGAAAGAGAGGTAGAGCTGGGTGTCATCCGCATATTGATGGCACCTCAGCCCACACCTCCGGATAACCTCCCCCAGCGGTTTCATGTAGATGTTAAACAGCATGGGGGATAAAATAGAGCCCTGTGGAACCCCATGGCACAATTGCCATGGCACAGAGCAATAATCCCCCAGCACCACCTTCTGGAATCGGCCATCCAAGTAGGAGCGGAACCACTGTAGTGCAGTGCCTCCAACTCCCAACCCAGACAACCTATCCAGAAGGATACCATGGTCGATGGTATCGAAAGCCGCTGAGAGGTCCAGGAGAATCAACAGGGTCGCACTCCCCCTGTCCCTCTCCCGACAGAGGTCATCCCACAGGGCGACCAAGGCAGTTTCCGTTCCAAAACCAGGCCTGAAGCCCGATTGAAATGGATCTAGATAATCCGTTTCATTCAAGAGTGCCTGGAGCTGTCCTACAACCACCCGCTCAAGCACCTTGCCCAGGAAGGGGATGTTGGCCACTGGCCTATAATTGTTAACATCCTCTGGGTCCAGGTTAGGCTTTCTCAGGAGTGGTCTAATTACTGCCTCTTTTAAAGCAGCAGGCACCACTCCCTCTCTCAAGGAGGAATTTACAACCTCCTGGACCCAGCCAGACAACCCCTCCTTGTTTGATTTAATAAGCCATGAAGGGCAAGGGTCAAGCACACAAGTGGTCGATCGGACTTGGCCAAGCACCTTGTCCGCATCCTCAGGACTCAGTAACTGAAACTCATCCAATAAAACTGGACCAGACGGTGCTCTGAACGCCTCTACCAATGGAACTGCATTAATGGTGGTGTCCAATTCATGACGAATCTGAGCGACTTTATCCTCAAAGTGCCGTACAAACTCGTCACAGCGTGCTACCGAGGGTTCCACCATCTCTCTCCCTGGCCCAGAATGTAACAGGCCGCGAACCACTCGGAAAAGCTCCGCCGGACGACACTGAGAAGATGCAATGCTGGTGGAAAAGAACTGCCTCTTTGCCACCCTCACCGCCACAGAGTAGGCTCGATAGTGGGCTCTTACCTGTGTTCGGTCAGACTCAGCACAAGTTTTCCTCCACCTGAGTTCTAGCCGTCTCCCCTTTTGCTTCATTGCCCTGAGCTCAGGTGTATACCAAGGAGCTGGCCGGGCTCTGCTCAGAGGGAGAGGGCGCTTGGGTGCGATCGTGTCAACCGACCGAGTCATCTCTGCATTCCACAGAGCGACCTGGGCTTCGACAGGAGCACCAGCCATACCAGCAGGAAAATCCCCCAGAGCCCTCTGGAATCCATCGGAATCCATTAATCTCCGGGGGCGGACCATTTTAATAGGTCCCCCACCCTTGCAGAGGGGAAAGGCCGCCAGAAGTCTAAACCTCAGCAGGAAGTGATCTGACCATGACAAAGGGACAGATGTTAATTCCTCCACTTTCAGATCCTGTGAATCGCCCTGTGGGATTTACAACAGGAGAGCATGGTGTGCTATGTGTAAGTAATCTTTTTCTTACAGAAACAGTGATAGCTGTTATTACAGATCTATTATTTTCATAATTAGAGCATGTGATCTTTTAAGTATATACTTAGAGCCCATCCCACTATACAAGTGAAGCCTATATGACACCCTCCCTCAAGCTGGTGCCTGCCAGATCTGTTCAACTATTTATTTAGTTATTAATTCATTAAATGAATATACCACCCCATTTGCAGATGCCCTCAGGGTGGTTTATAATCATATGAAACCCAAACAACAATAAAATATCAACCAAACCCCCTAAAAATACAACAATGAAAATATTAACATATTAAAACATTAAAAACATACAAAATATTAAAGAGCCAGCAGTAAAGTTAATCATCAGAGCAACAGATTAAAGATTAAACGGCAATGCTGGGTGGAGATGATGGGAGTTGTAGTCCAGCACATCCAGCAGGCACCAGGTTTGGGGAGGCTGCTCTATCATCAGGGACTACATATGAAGTATGTAACTTCTACTGAGTCAGGCCACCAAGTTGGTCCAGGGACGGACCCAGCTAACTGTTAGGGAAGGGAATATAGCTCAGTGGTAGGGCACATGCTTTGAATGCAGAAGGTCCCTGGATCAATCCCCAGCATCTCCAACCAAAAGAGTGTCAGGTAGGTGATGACGGGAAAGACCCCTGTTGAGCCACTGTCAGCCAAAGCAGGAAATACTAGGCTGGATGGACAAATGGTCTGACTTTGTATAAGGCAGGCTTCCTGTGTTCCATGAAAGAGACCATCCAACTCTGAGTCTTGCAAGACCTGGACCCTGTTCCTCTGCCTGGCTCTCTTCCACCTGGCCTGGGAGGAGGGCGGAGCCCCAACTGACTCCAGTGACAAAGGCTGCTTCCGCTGCTGAAGGTGCATCCGGGAGGGCGTGATTTAGGCTTGGTGGCTGGGGCAACCTGCAGCTCTAGATGAGATACATTATTTTTTATTCCTATTGAAATTGTTTTGCATTTCGCTTTTGTTATTAGTGGATTGTTTAATTCTGGTGTATATTTACTGTGAGATCTTTAGCCTATTTGTATGATTCTTTAAATGTTGCTATGAATTGTAATTATTAGTTATCTGTAAAGGTTGCTGTATTTTATGTATTTTTCTTAATGTTGTTGCTGTAAGCCATTGTGAGCATTTTTATTTTTTTTTGCCATGGAAAAGCAGCAGCAGCAGCAGCAGCAGCAGAAGAAGAACTGAACCGCAATCCAGATCTGGCATGTATATCTGGTGAAGCCTCAGACTAGAAGTGCAGCAGTAAGAGGGTACTGCTCTGTCGACTGACCTCAGGGCTGGCCAATCCAAAGGCTTCTAACTGCTGGCCAATCATGAGGACAGCTCTTAAAACAGGAGTGGGGAATTTTTTGCTGGTCAAAGTCCACATTACCTCAATTAAAACCTCACAGGATCTGCATCCAACACAGAGTAGGGCCAGAGCATGAACTAAGAGGGGTGGGGTTATGTATGTGACTCTTAGCTTTGTTCGGTATACTAGATGGTACGCATACACATATTATACACAGTACAGAGAGACACACACAGTTCTGTTCGCACCTAGCGACAACCTAGAGTATGAGTTGAGTATGGGTGGTTGTTGAATCATGGGTTGTTGTGAAGTTGTGGGTTGTCATTACGCATAAACCCTGCACTATGCTTTAACTATGGGCTGTTAATATGAAAAACTCACGAAGAGAACCCATGGTTTGTTGTTTGGCTGTGAACTCTAGGTTATTTGTGGTTAACACCCCATAGTTAAACTATAATGCAGGGATCGCATGTGATGACAACCCACAATTCTTATCAACCCACGATTCAATGTCAACCCATACTCTGGGTTGTCATTACATGCAAACCAGGCTAAAGACACACACAGACACACCAGTACACAAGTACTAAAAAAAACCCATCAAATTTGGCTTTAGGCTAAAAGTGTCCCCAAAGCAATAAACCAATTTCAGAATATCTCCTTAGCATGCCTGATCTTTGGCTGTTATCAAATGTTTAATGCTGATCAGTATTGCTCTTCAGAAACACTAATACTCCCCGCCCTCACACACACACACACACACACACACACACACTGCCCCACAGGCAGACACACAATGTTCCTTTATTCTGGCACTGTTAATTCCAATGTAAAAGGTTACTATTAGCTATACTATTATTTATATAGCAGTAGAAGTTTAAATTGTACCAAGTCTGTAAACAATTCACCCTCTCACTGTGCTGGAATGTCTGCACAACAGAATTTCATAGGGGAACAATATTGCAATAAATGTCAACGTTGTGTAGGAGAAAAGGACTGTCATCCTTTTACTGAACTGTGTGTGTATGTGTGTGTGGGGGGGGGGATGAAATATGTTTCAGATAAGTGTGTAAATATGAGGATCTGCCAGAAAGAATATTCATTTCTGCATTTTCATTATTTACAAAACCCCAAAGATACATCCTTCTCTCTCTCTCTCTCTCTCTCTCTGTTTCTTTTCTTCCCCCTCTTTTTGGAAATAATTGCTTGCAAGATGAGAGCTAACACACAATCTCAAGTTGTAGTAAAGGTAATTGCGGCACTTACTGCTCCTGTCATCTTGATGTATTACTATGTATCAAAGGTCACCGTTTTGTAGTCATACATTATCAAATTTGAAAGAGCAATATTTGATTCTGATCAGCTTTTAAACTGCCCGCAATGTACCTGAAACAGATAGAGGGCTCTCTAGCTTTAAGCGGTGGGGCGTGGGAGGGGGTTGGGGGAGATAAAGCGATGTTTCGGAAGCTGAGGGGTCAACGAGCCGGCTTGACAGGGTTAGATGTCAGTACTATGAATCTAATACAATGCATTGCAGTGATCACAAGCTGAAGTGGCTATACTAATGAAAATAAAACCACCTGAAAAATGACATGGGGCAGTACCTAGTGGACAATAATGTAGAAATAAGGACATAAATCACCATTTAGAGACAATAAGCCTATAATAGCTCACCTGAAATGTTTACACCTTCTACTGATAAGCTATCCCAGGACAAAAGTCTACGGTCTTCCAATTTTGTACCCTTGTACGAAGATGCAATCCTCAACATAAAAGGAAGTAATCGAAGCAAGATCACACACTCCCCTGACTGGCCACGCACTCTCCCCTGCCTACAAGTTAACAGACTTATTCCATCTTGACCCTGGAGGATAGCGAGTTGCTCATGCCATGATTCAACAGCCTTGCTCTATAGATCAACTGGGCATATCGGGATCTATAGAAGACCAAAGAACTTCGGTTCTCCGTCCTGTGTGCCAAAGCAGAAACAGTGATGATGGCAAAGGCAGGCAATGTTTACTTATAGCATAAAACATGTGTATCTCAGCTTTCAGCCCCACCTGCCTCCCCCCCCAGGTGGCACATCATCGCAAATAAATAAATAAATAAATAAATAACAACAACAACAATGAAGTAGAATTTAAAAAAACAAACCCAGAGCCATTCATACAGAACTCACAGCACCAAGGAAAACAAAAGTTAATCGAGTCCAAAGGCCTGACAAAAAGGAAAAGTCTGATCAGAATGCTGAAAAGTGAACAAAGAGAGGGCTAACCAACCAGGCATCCTGGGCACTGGGGTGAAAAAGGTTCCAGCATGTTGGACCTCTGATGGCAACAGGGATGTGGAGCCAGCCTTGGATGAAGAATTCAGTGGGTGGGCTCATGTGGGAGAAGATGGTCTTTCACATAGGCTCCACACCACTAATGGCTCCTTCTTATGTTAAACTGGCAAGAGGAGCTCCTACAGTGTGGCTCCTTATCACACTACCAGGGCAACATGGGAAGCCCTGTGTCATGTGAGATTAATCCACACTGTGGCTCCTTTCCATTCCAGAAATGACCATTCTTCTGTGGAAAGGAGCCACGGTCTGGATTCCTTCCATGTAGCCTGGGACTTGTCACCCCAGCGGTGTAGGACAAAGCTACAGTACAGTGGCTCCCACACCTCCAGTGCAATGAACCACCTAAAAGCTTTATTATATTAAGCAGTACATAGGTTTTATTATTAAATAGATAAATGTAGGAAGGATTTTTTAGATGCTCTTTGGCTTGACTGAAGGCCATTGGGGGAGAATAGTTACCAGGAAAAGAATTCACATGATGTAACACTTTATGGTCCTTGTAAATGATACCTCCTCTCTCTCTCTCTCTCTCTCTCTCTCTCTCTCTCTTGTCTAGCTATCATCTATCTATCTAATTAGTGGTATTGAGAAATTTGGTCAATTTGGAAAAGAGTTGACACATATACACAAAACCTGTCTTACTGTCTTTCTGCTTTCCCCACCCACGCACATATTCCTTTTCAAGCAGTGGGGTTCAGTAGATAGAGCAGGGGTGGGCAAGCTTTAGGCTTATGCAATCTGCTTTGTTTTTCACTGGAACCCTGAAGTCCACCAGCTAAAGCCACATGCAAAACAGTGGCTCAGGAAAGCAGACATAAAATTGGTTGGCATGGTGCCCATGAGCCCATGCTCAGTCCAGGAATTTGTTTTCAGCACCAGAACTGGAGTTTCATGCACACTTCCGACATGCAAATCTACTCCTGTTTTCCCCCAAGCTTTCTTGATTTCAGCAGCCTAATTTAGGAGGAAAATAATGTGTTGTTGTTGCAATTGTTAACCACTGAGAGTGAGAAATCCATATTGATCTATAGCAAATCACCTGGGAATGTACCAGTAGATCCCAATGTACCGTTTGCACACCCCTGACATAGAGTGCTCAATCATAGATGAAATTGGACAAGGCACTGCCTCGTTTTTTCCATGTGTAAAATGGGAACAGCAAGCAACTTAAGGGGTGTTGCAAGAGTACAATGGAATGAAGCATGCTTTCAGTAGGAAAAGTGCTACTTTTATCCGTATTAACTGAACACATTCATACTGGTCTCTTTACATAAAATGGAATCACCCTGTTCTGGTTGTAACAATATCACAAAACAGAATCGTTCCAAAGCCATGTGCTGCAATGGGTCAGATAGAAAAGAATCCACTTTCATGGTCCCTACTAGTCCCACAGCCTTCCAGGTAGACACGCCTCACCAATAAATGCTAGCAGCTAATCGTGCTAGCAGTTTTCTTCTAGCAGCACAATCCTAGGCGTGCTTACTCAGAAGTAAGTTCCACTGCATTCAGTGGACTTACTCCCAGACCCAGTAAATGTGTATAGGAGGACAGCCTATATCACATAACAAGTGGCTCAAAGGGCCAGTTCACGCATGCAAGTAGATGCAGGATGGATTTTTATGTGAGGAGCCTCAGCCTTCAGACATGCAATTCCTCCCAACACAGTCTGAAGTGGTACAATCCATCATGAGCTGCACCGCATGATTCTCCTGATCATGCAGTGTTGTTCTCATTCTACACTCCTCACATACCACTAACGGCACTGACTGTAACAGCAGACTATTATATGCAATTATAGCGACAACTCAGGCTTAGAGTCTAAGCAGTTGGCCATGGGGCATCACAACACCAACCATTTTAACACCCGGTCCAAAATCTGCACACATCGCACCAGCTAAGTTCTTAATTTGCACAAATGCAGTGATGTCTTTTCTCGCCTACCTCTGATCAACTTTCCCAGCACTGTGGGCTACATCAAGTACAATAATAGTAATGATGACGATGACGATGATGGAATGGAATGGAATGAAATGAAATGAAATGAAAAATAATATAAAACACTAATACTTTATTGCCCTAGTTCCCCTCAGTCCCTTTCTTACATTCATCTGCATTTAAAACTGTTCTTGGTGCCTTAGCCATTCACAAGTCCCAGGTACCAATTGTGCAGTATTTCCCTGGGGCACTGCAGCTTTCCATATCGAACTGCATGGCCCAGTTACAAGCAGCAAAAACAACAGGTACTCTAGCTAGCCCTCTTGTGATCAAGGGAAGAAAAGGGGCATTTCCTTGGTCCTATTCAAGGACTGGGCCCCTCAAAGATATTCCAGGTCACCTTTCCAAATGTTCTGGTTATGTTTCCTTTTCTTTCTTTTTCTTTCTTTCTTTCTTTCTTTCTTTCTTTCTTTCTTGTCAGTCACTCCTCTGCATTCCACCAGTGCGAGACATAAGAAGGAGCCATTAATGGTGTGGGGGCTATGTGAAAGACCATCTTCTCCCACATGAGCCCACCCACTGAATTCTTCATCCAAGGCTGGCTCCACATCCCTGTTGGGAGAGGGCCTTCTCTGCTGTAGCACCCCGGTTGTGGAATGCCCTCCCCTTGGAGTCCCGATTAGTGCAGACATTGGTTTTGTTTCGGTGCCAAGTTAAAACATGGCTTTTCACCAACGCCTCTGAGGGCTAATTGAATTCCCTAAAGTTGCACACTGTTTTAACTGTTTTATTGTTTTAGATTTTCTAATTGGTATTAGCTTGTTTAATGGTTTAATATGCTTTTAGCTGTTTAAATTATTCATTATTTTATACTGTTTAATTTGATTTTATCTGTACACTGCCCTGAGATCTTAATGATCTCAGTGTGCTACCCAGTTCTACCCTTATTCTACCCAGTTGCTCAGTAACATGTCACTAGGTCTTTGCTTTTAGTGCTCTGACCAATGAATGCACAGACTTCACTAGGAAGCCTGATTAGCATTTGGCACTTATACTATTTATTAAAATGTAATTGTATTTAAATTATTTAATAACTCAGGAGTGGTCAGACTTCAGATGTTGGATTTACTTTGGGGGGTTTTTTACTAGACCCCTGAGAGCCACTGACTAGAGACAGATGCAAAAGATGTACATTTAGAATTAAAGAATGGGGTGCCTCTGAGCATATTCTGAGCCTAGGAATTCTGGTACATATTCAGTACCAGAACTGTACTGAGCTCATAGTTTGTTCACAGAAAACTCCACTCCTGTTTACCCCAAGCGTCTTTAATTTCAGCAGCCTAATTGAGGGGATGGGAGTCAGGGGTGGAATCATGTTGTTCTTGCTATTGTTAAACAACTGGGATTTGCTGTTCTGCTCCAAATCACCCAGAGATCTACCAGTAGATCCCGATCTATCTCTGCCCATTTCTATAATAAATGAACCTTAAACATGTCGGACAACTTGTACTTCAAATTTGCTTTATATTTACTTACAATTCCTTTCCCCGATATAACCCCCCCCCCACACACACACACACACACACACAATGTCTAGCTACAGGCCCAGTCAGAGCATGGAGATATACAATGAGTTCAGTGGGGCTAATTCCTAGGTAAGCGGGCATAGGATTGCAGTTTAAATCTTAGATACATTTACAAATTACGTCTTCGGTCTATTATTGACCAAGGAGACAAAAAGGCAAAGCCACAATGCATTGCATCCTAGCAAGAGCAGCTCTGTTTCCTCTCAACCGTCAAATTTACCTGCTCTTTCAGGTTCAGCTTTTCATAAGAAGTAGTTTGTACAGTGAACCGATTGCCTGGATAGGTGAGGATCTGGCAAAATCTCTGTCGCTGGAGTAATTTAAGAGCTGGCTAGATAAGCATTTGGTTGGAGCTGTAGGTGGACTCAGCTCATTGAACAGGAACAATTGACTTGAGGGTCTCCTTGGGTATATTCAAAGATATCTATTAATGACCCTGTTCACATGTCACTGCTATGAATGAGATAGGGCAAGTGAGCATACTGGCTCCCGCTTGCCCTCCCTTTCATGCAGAATTGAACAACCCAAGGATGCTCCGTCCCTGGGTTGTTGTTTGTGACATCTGAACACAGAATTATGGGTTGTTGAGGAGGAACAACCCAGACTTGTAACCCGAGAACAAACCATGGGTTTGGTTTGGCTCTGTGAGTGTGTTTGCTTTAACATAGGGGAACATTTTAAACAGTGATCTGTGATTCTCATCTGCAGCTTGAAGTGGTTATATCCATTCTACCACCCTTTGGCCCATTCTGATGTTACCTTTGCAGCCTGGAAGGCAATACAGCCATGCCTTCCTTTCCACAGTGCTCAGGAAGCATGAAAAGCCTTGGGCCATGGGGCAAATGGGAACTTTCCCAGCACTGTCCCAATTTCTAGGAGGAATGATTCTAGGGCAGGGGGGGAAAGGCCACAGTTTGCACTCCTCCCAAGTGCCTGGGGCTTGACGTTACTTTTGCAGGGCAGAAAGGGAGCCATTCTATAGTAGCCCCATGCTGTGATGGAGCCTTCCCCAGCCTGGTGCCAGCTAGATGTTTTGGACTGCTGGTTTGGGGGGGGGGTGATGGCAACTGTAGTCCAAAACATCTGGAGGGAACCAAATTGAGGAAGGCTGCTGTAAGGTAATTCAAAGAAGGACCCTGCCATTCACTGAACTTTTTCCAGATTGCAAATCCTATTGGCTGGAATTCTACACACACGTATATGGGGATCAATAGGACTTACTTCCACATAGACATGCATAGGGTGGCCCTGATTGAACAAATGGGGCAGAAAAAAACAGGAAAGAAAAGAAGCAGGAGAGGAGGACAACAGTTTATGGGGAGAGAGAGAGAGAGAGAGCGCTAATCCACTGTTTTGGTTTCAACACAGAATTGAGATCTGAGCACTACATAAAAAGTGTTTCCTTTCCTGCTTTTCTGTTATATAACCTCTAGGTGACACTGTGGTATAGTGGAATAGTGCAATTACACAACTGGAAAAAGCATTTTCTTTCACTTTCACAAACAATACCACATTTTCCTTCCCCTAAAAAAAACCTCCCCCAAAGTGTTGTTTAACAACAAAAGCAAAACTGGAGGGTCATGTCATCATCTAAAGAACTCCTAAACAACCTTGAGTAGGAAACGATAAACACACAATAAACGCCTTGGGTAGAAAAGCTCATAGAAATCTCAGGCGATATAGTACAGCCTGTACAGCATAAATATGTTACAGATATCTACATCTCAATTTTGTGTGGTGTGGGAGGGGGAGAGACAGAGAGATGTATTTTTGTCTCAACTCTTCCTCTTCCAAGTCTCCCTCTTTATTCAGAGACATCACCAAAATGTTTGGCCACTGCAAGTCAAACACCTGTTAATTGACCTGTGTGATATGTGTGGACTTCAGCCAGCTGCTGTTAGGCAGATCTCTGTCACCTCATCCATTTGTAGAACAGCTGGCACAGTTCAAATGTGAGAGACCCTAGAAATAGAATGATCAAAAGCTTTCATGGACCAGAATCTACATCATCAGATGCATGAAGTATCATTCTCCATTAGTAGTGTGTGTGTGTGTGTGTGTGTGGGCACATACATGTACACACACACAATTATATATTTAAATAGACATAGGCTAAGAGG
This sequence comes from Heloderma suspectum, assembly GCF_057233095.1. Classification (NCBI taxonomy): domain Eukaryota; kingdom Metazoa; phylum Chordata; class Lepidosauria; order Squamata; family Helodermatidae; genus Heloderma; species Heloderma suspectum. The sequence continues at coordinate 189,931,782 of NC_139458.1, forward strand.
AAAAAATGGTAAACAATGAAGTATTGTTTTTATTTGTTGTGAACTGCCTAGCCTAGAACCATTTGCTTGGAGGAAGATATGCAAATATATATTTAAAGAATCCAAACACTGGGTCCACATTCTTTTCTCTATAGCCATGCATGTACACCTAACAACTTAGGATAACACTTCAAACATTTGATGAAGTAGACCTAGGTCCACAAAAGCTTAGGCCAGAATAAATTTGTTAGTCTTTACGATTCCACAAGATTGTTGGCTGTATTTGTTGCAACAGACCAACACAGCTACCCCTCTGGAAGCCCATCACCATTTAGCACTTATTCATATGGGCTGCAATCCTGCATGATTCCACATGCAGCCCCATTTGCTTAATCAGATTTATGCATTAAGTACTGGGTGCCATTTCACACTTTAGTAAACCTATGGAAATAAAGAGATCATCACTCTCACTTGAACACAGGCTGGCCATCTTTTAATATGGCAGAGTATAAACAGCCTGCAACTATTCGTGGGGCAGAATGAGAAGGCAATCTATGGGCTCATTGTGAACCAGGAATAATCAACCAGTTGCATCATTTTAATGATTTTAATTATTAAATTTAATTATTATGAAGTTGAACAACAGGACACCAGATGATGAAATGGCCATTATAACCCCTAATTAACCTACACAGAAATTTCAGGTTTTCAGAGTGTGAATGGTTAACAAAGTGGCATAACTATGGATTATATTTCTAAAAGCTAGTTACCTCTATAACATTGGACCATACTTTTTGTTGCCTCCAAAAGCGCCACCTCTGCAAATGTAAAGTAAACAATCTATTCCCCTTTCTGTATGCCAGCTTTTCCTGGCCTGGTGCCCTCCAGTTGTTTTGGACTGCAATTTCCAGCATTCCTGGCCATTGGGCATTTTGGCTAGGGCTGATGGGAACTGAAGTTCAAACAGGTTGGAAGGCACCAGATTGGGGAAGGCTGCTGTGTGCAGCAATGGAGCCACAGAGCTCTGGACATGTTCTATTATTATTATCATCGTCATCGTCATCATCGTCATTGTCATCATTATTACATTAAGGACGCAATGCTATTCAGATGTGTGGCCGCCTCCAAATTTGGAAGCGTCCACCTATCCAATGCAGGGCAAGAGAAGTACGGAAGGGATAGTTCCCTCCATGCTTCTCCTGCCCTGCATTTTTGGCTAGACAGTTGATTGAGGCTATCTAGCCGCAGGAGGGCTGAGAGGGGGAGGAGGCTGCTGTATGACACATTGCATGTGTTGTACAGGCATTTCCGCCCTCCCCGCCCTGGAACACCCCTTTTCGGCTACTCCACGCTCCTCTTGCAAGTGCGGAGGACAGTGCTATTCCGTGCTGCCTCAGAGGCAGTGTGGAAGGGGGGGGTGTTGGTTCCCCGGGAACCAACCTCAGAGTTTTCTGACCCCTGGTTTTCCTGGAAAACCAGATATCCTATGGCCGTCTAGCCGTTGTCTAGCGGCCATAGGCTTGCTCCCTTATTTATTTATTTAGAGTGCAATCCTACATGTCTAGACAGAGAAAACGCCTACAACTCCCAGCATTCCCCAGCCAGCAAGGACTGCTTGACTATATCTAAGAAGGCATCTTGGAGCGGTTTAAAACATAACTGTTTAAAATACAAAATGTCCCATGCAGGCATAGTTATCTGCCCTATATCTTTTGCAGTGAAGACATGAAAAGAATTAATTCAGCTTCTCTAAAATCTCCTTATCCTCCTTTAGTACTCATTTAACTCCCTTGTCATCCAACAGTCCAACTGTCTCCCTAGCTGGTTTCCTGCTCCTAATGTGTTGAAAGAATTCTCTGTTGTTGGCCTTGATGCTGTTAGCGGCATGCTCCTCAAAATTCTTTTTTACCTCCCTTATTGTCTCCTTGCTTTTCCTTTGTCCAAGTTTGTATTCCTTTTTCCTCTCTTCATTTGGGCAAGATTCAGCGCCACATATAGTCCTTCTGCTCAGATTTGTAGTCATTACAAAGGATCCTGCCATTGGGGAGGGTATTTGGGGAATGGGTGTGGAGGGGTCATTTTTGTTTGCCCTACCCACACAACTCTCTGAAGCCTTGTTCCTGTTACACCCCTTATATCTATGTGCCCTATAGCAGCTCTGCCCCATGTTGCTCTTTTTCTGTATCCCCACACCATATTTATTTTTATTGATATAGGCTACCCTCTAAACAGCATTCTCAGGGCTGCTCACAACAAGAAAGAGACCAACTATGGGGTGCATGGAAATAATAGAAACATGTCTCACTTATAAGGTTCATAATGGACACACTTTCTGAATGGGACCCCAAGGGTACTATTCAGGCTCAGTCATGAAGACTGAGAATTAAACAAACAAAAAATAAATATGATAGAAAAACAAGACAAGAGAAAGAGAAAGAAGAAAAATGAGATTTTGCCTTAGCGAGTTCTAACTTTCCAGAGGAAATAGTGAACTAATGGAGAAAGTTCCCTATGAAGCTGCCACAATGGCAGTCGAAAGAGAACGGAGAGAATAGATGAGAACCCGCTATGGACATATGCACTGGGATGGTGGGGGAGGGTTCCCGCCAAAAATTCCTCCAAGGTTCCTGATCAAGGCTCCATGCACGTGCTGAGCCCATGTGTGATGCACAGAGACCACAAAAAAGAACAATGGGTAGCTAAATTCCCCCAGGAAGCTGCAAATAGATGGAAATAGGGGTGCCATTAGACAATGGCCTATTGCTGTGCAGGCTTTAGACTCACCATATGCTAAACCAGACATAGCAGAGATGCAAACAAACAATAGCCTTAACTCTGTGCTACAACATGAAGTAGTACCCCCAAAAAAGTGGGGGGAAGGCAAGACCTCTACAAAATTGAGGACACAGTCTTAAGAGCTGTGGGAAGCATGGAAATATCAAAATTAATAACAGCAAAAATGAGTGAAATGCTTTTAAGTCCCAGTTCAGAATTAAGGCTACTATATTATGTACTGCTCCATGTTGCGCTTCTTTGCTTTGTGACATTTAAGTTGCCTTAATATTATGCTGCACTTACGTGTGACTTAAAAACAACTCTTGAATAAGCAAAGGTGACAGCCATGATAAAGTATGCTGCAAAGCTGCCATCATAGCATGACACTGTCTAATGAATCCTTCTGAGCAAGAGATTCTACACATGTAAATGAGGTAGTCAAAAGATGGGCAACATCAAGAGATGTTGATCCATAATCAGCATAATGCCAGGAGCCCAAGGTGCAATTCACACATGCAACAAGGGTCGGTCTTAGGGTGGGCTAACCGGGCACTCACCCTGGGTGCCAAGTTGATGGGGACACCAAGCTAAGCTCGGAGGCTCAGTGTTTGTTTAGTGTACTGTCTGCAGTGAGCTGGGGCTTGGGAAGCCGTAAGTGTCCATTTTTCAAAGTTGTACAGCTTGTTTGGTTTAGTTGTACAACTAAATTAACCTCCATCAGTTAGCTTTAAATTATGTTTCTTTTTTCCATTTTCAGTTTGATGCTGTCAGTTCTAGATAAAACAAAGTGGGGCACAGCTTTTCTCTGCAAGGTTTTGCAAGTCTGCACAAACCGTATCACTTGACCACAGTGCAAAATTTACTGAGAAGGAGGCACTGAAGGCCCAGGGTGCTGCTTATCCTAGGGCAGCCCTGCACGCAATGAGCTCAAAACAAACACCTGAAGCTTGCTGCATCTGACAGGCCATTTACATGAAACGGATCCTAGGGAGGGGTGAATCAGTCTATTTCAGGTCTGTGTCATTTTTTAATGTATTCATCTGTAAGTCATTTCTGCCCAATTTCTGCATTAATTTGTGCCGCTTGAAAAAATCCACACACAAAAATGCATTTAAATTTGCATTTCTAATTCCCCCCCCCCCTAAAAACATGCACTTTGAAAAATAGTGTGAGCTGAGAAATACATCAGAAGATTTGGGAAGTGCAAAAGCCAGTGGATAACTAACTTGCAATCCACACATGAGTCCGGGAGATGTGGATCAGGTCAGTTTGTACTGAACATAAGAACAGCCATGTTGGATCAGACTGAGGGTCCAGCTAGTCCAGCATTCTGTTCACACAGTGGCCATTGGAATTCACAAAGATCAAATTCCTTGTGTACCCTGAGCAACTCCTATGCAGTTTCAGCTAATTTCATCAGGTCACTGAAAACCCAGTTTGATCATAGATTTTTGATCTTCTAATGCAGTCTTTGCCAACCTGATGCTCTCCAGATGTTTTGGACTTCAACTCCCATCAGTCCCAGCCCCAGTCAATGGTCAGGCATCCTGGGAATTGTAGTCCAGAACATCTGGAGGGCACCAGGTTGGGGAAGGCTGCTTCTAGCATGAACTGCCAGCGCCACGCAACAAGAAGCTACTCCCACAAACAGCTTGTCATACAGAGAAACCTTCATGAGGTCGCATTGTCAGTTGACTGCCACACCTCTGAAGGCATACAAGAGTCAGGCCTGAATGCAATTAGGTACAAAGGCAGAAGAATTTGGTTTGACTAGTTTGGTGTTTGGAGCCAGCAGGTGAAGGAAGGACGGACATAGGGAGGTGTTTGAGATTCTGCTATTCCATGGTGCCATCAGTGTTTTGCTGGTTACTAGCAGCACTGGAATCATAGCGGCACTTTAAGAGTAAAACTTCCTCTCAATGAGATTATAGTTCTCATGGCGTTCCAGTTCTGTATGAAGTCCCCAGCATGTACAGACCACGCAAGTAATCCCTCCACAGTAGCAGGGTTTATCCTATGCTTCCCCTATGCACATATAGGGGTATAGCTCCCACTCACAATCCACAAGCATTACTATCCTGGAAAGAAGGAAAAATTACAGAAGAGAACGAAAAAATGACAATAAAGGAAAGGAAAATGATAGAGAAAAAGGAAGCAAGAAAGGATAGTGGTGCCTTGGAAAGAATGGGGAAGTAAGGGGAGGCATTTTCTTCTCCCCAGAGTTTTGTTGTTGTTGTTATAATATAAAGACTGAAATGAAACAGTATTCTTTTTCTTTTTTCTCATTTTTAAATAAATTATTTAGCTCTGCATTAAACCTCGGCTGCACATTAGAATAAACTCTGGATAGGAGAAAATATTGGCCAGGATTCCAGGTCTTGTTGCATAAACCTGGCCTTAGTTACTGCTCTGAAAAGCAAGGGCACCCAGTTCCTCTATGAGACAGACATCCAGATGTGATTTATGTATTATTGATGTACTCGCTAGAATGACAGCAACACAGGCTTCTAGGTATCATGTAGCATTAGATCTTTAACACGAAATCTGATCTCAGTGTTCTTCTGCTGCTTAGCCAAAAATAAACCAGCATGGAACAAATACCAACCTTTGCTTGATATAAGGCTTTTACAATGACCCCAGCACTTCAGCTGTATATGCTTCCAGACTAGGAAGACTGTCTTTTCAACATGAAGGTAATTCAACTTAAAGATAAGCCCTTTTAAGTATCACTGTTTTAATGGGAGAATTAAGTGTGTAAGTGGACTCTCCTGTTAAAAATGAAATGGAACTTCTACTTAACTTTGGCTGGCTGGTACCCATCTCCTCTGAAGCAGGGGTGGGAAACTGGTTTCCAGTGCGGGGCTGGATTACCACCCCACTCAGCCCTCCACTGGGCAAATGGCATCAGGGGGCAGGGCTACATCATTTGGTCCTTGGAAGACACATGAAGGGAAGGGACTCCGCTGGCTTTGCTCCTGCTTCTAGTTCCACCCGTGGGGAATGAGAAACCGGACTGAAATGTACTTAGCTGGCCCTTGCAAGAGTTCCTTCAGTCAGAAGGGAGACTGCTGGTGGAATGGATTTCGCCTCCTTGCCGCATTCCCTTCCTCCCCAATCTGTTCCAGAAGGTTGGGGAACCCTCCGGAGCAGATTTGTGGCATATATGAGGCTGTAGGGGCCAGGATAGCAAGGCAAAGTCCGCTCACACATTATTGGATTGAACCCATTATCTTCACACAGTTCAATTTCAATATTAAATTCAAAATAATTTTAGTGTTTGTGTTGTCAAGTTAGAAGGAAGTTACACATATAAAAGGGTTTTGTAGTTTTTCAAAAACAAATTCCTTGCAAAAATGGGCTGTAATTGAAATTGTCCTCACCACATAGCCCAGGGGTGGGCAACATGTCCCCTGCTCCGTGAATTTAGTTATAAAAAATATGGGAGGGGGGGCAGGGGATGGTGTCCATAACAGCTACGGAGTGCCCAAAGGGTCAAATTTAGCTTGTTAGCTAAATTTGACCCTTTGGGCACTCTGTAACCTCTGCAGACGACATTTTAAAATGTTTGCCCGTGTGTGTGCGGTGGGCGGGGGTTATGGCTGCTGGACCTCTCACAGTTGCCCACCACTGACATAGCCAAATCAGACTGGCTATACCAATCATGATGATCGCTAATCCGTAAGTGGGAAGATTCACCCATTAACTAATACAGAAAGGAGAAAGCAGTAGCAGCTGAGGTGTATATGGAAAGGGAAGAAAGGTATCAAAAAGGGACAGAAAGGTGAATATTCCTGTGATCTCGGTTTGAGGAGAAATTTTCATCCTCTTGAAATTGCTAATTTTCACTCAAAAATTGAAACTGGCAAGTATTTGGTAGTGCAGCCCTATGCAGTTGTGCCTTAGTAATGTTAAATAGTGTTGTTAGTGGTATAATGCTTTACTAATTTGGATTTCTGCCACAATTCATTCTGTAGAGATGAAAATCAGAGGCTTGGGTTTCAGATAATTACTTGTGTCTTACAGGGATTCCTCGCTGCTTATACAATTACTACTAGCCCTATTACTGTTTCATATTTAGCTTGAACAGATGTACAGAATATTAAAGTGACATGGTCCCTATTTAGAGACCTTACAATCCAAGACAATCACTTTCCCCTCTATTTTATGGGGATATTTTTTATTATGCTCATCAAGCCAATTATACTGCTATCTTCAACTGTGCCCTACTTTCCCTGGGTTGCACAAACCCGACTGGGTTTTATTTTTGGTAAATACATGAAACTTTTAAAACATCTGTAGTTTCTTTGGGATGATTTATACTGAGCAGAAGCATTATGTAGATTGTTCAAAACTGATGACTTCTAAATGCAGTCTGTAACATGTAATAATATGCAACACGAGCCAGCCTTACCCTTGGCAGCTGAGCAGAGCAGAGCAGAGCTTTGTAAGGAATGCTTTTGTTGATGGTACAGATGGAAGGAATTCTCTCTCTCTCTCTCTCTCTCACTCACACACACACACACACACACACACCCCAGCAGCACTCCTTTGGTGCTCTCAGGATCAGCATAGGAAGAGAAAGTCTGGAAAGCATCATGCTACAAAGAGGGATGAACAACAAATCTTGAACAGAAAGGTACAGTCCTGACTGGAGGCCCTAGACCAAAAGTGAGGGGATGAATTGCTGATAATGTTGAATCCTGTCACTCATATATTGCACATAGCTGGTAAGGCAGGGGTGTTGAACCTCCTTCAGCATAAGGGCCAAATTCGATTTCGAAAAAGCTCTTGGGGGCCACATTCTAGTGGTGGGTGGGGCTGAAGGCAAAAGAGGTGCGGTCAAAAATACCAGGATACTTTAGCTTAACATGCTTAGTGCCAGTAACGAAGCCTTAGGAGAGGCATTTCACCCTTATAGAAGCGGGGGGGGGGGGGGGCTGCACAAAAAGCACCAATGACAGGTGGTAGGGGGAAAGGGGATGGGGTCAGGGTAAGGGGGGGTCCACATAGGGAGCACAAGTGGGTTAGATTTGGCCCCCAGACCCAAGGTTCTGAACTCCTGCCCTAAGAGAATAAGAGATCTATTTCTAGGTAGATGATTTTGTTGATTGTGTTATGCCCCAAGACCATTCTCTGGGCACATGTTTATAATTAAATTTGGTGATGCACTGGGCCAGTACTCAGGCATTATGAATATCTGAGAAAATTATTCCGATATGCAGCTTTAGATCACCAAGCTTGAAAGGTTTGCTGTAGTGCCAAAGTAATAATCCAATAAAACAGATAAATCAAATAGTTATCTGACGACAGCAACATGAGCATGAATGTGGAATGTACTTCTGCTGTTCTACCCAAAGGTAGAACATCCTGGCTTTACCTTCAAGAGTTTTCACACAATAAAAACAGTTTCGCTAAAAAGAAGTCCAAGCTTTCAGGCAATCATGAGAACATGCAAAACGCTTAATGCTACATAGTCTTTATTTTCCTTTAACAAAATACACAAAATTCACTTATATAGTCATTATTGTACAGGTATTCAAGTACAATCAAGTGCAGATATTCCTACGCTTCATGTAAACACAAACTAGTTTTCTAATTCACATGCCTTTAGCCCATCTGCTCTGCATACAGATCCAAAAGAAGATTTCATACTTTGGACTGTCCCCTTTAACTGCATTCCTTCCCAAGGAAAAAAAAGGGATTAGGAGTGACTAAGATTTAGTTCTAATGACACTTTCGTACTGCTTATGGTAAACACCTAAGCACCTTTTCTCCTGTAAACATCTAGATATTTAAAGTTCATTCAATTTATTTCAATAGCTAATTACCAAAAAAAAAACTCTCCTAAAAGTCTGCTAACCCAAGAATTAATTACACATCTTTCGAGTCATTTACAGCATTGTTTGTTCAATGAGCAAATAATACTATATTTTAGATCACTCGTATGGAAAATACTCTGTTATTCATGTTTACATTTTTTTAAGTATGCAAAACAAAAAGTAAGGATACCTGTGCTTAGGTTAAACTTCAGCTAACTTGCATATTCTGAAGTGCTACAGATCACCAAACAAACCCATATACTCTTGCAACACAATACCTCGTAGTACACATAGCTTTAACATACAGTGGAAGTGGCAGTCTGAGCTCATGAGAGTGAAGATGTAATTAGCTTTGGAAAGCAACCCACCTGAAAATGTAACAACTGAAAGAATATAGCTAAAAACAATTAGGCACTTATTTGCCTGCTAGAGGTACTTCTTTTTGGTCAGCAGGAACAACAGACTCGGAGTTTGTCACTGCAGTTTTGGTTTCAGTTGTTGGCGGCTCTCTCTCAATGGTTCCAACTACCTCCTCACTGTGTTCTTCAGCAGTCAAAGCACTGTCTTTTTCTTGGTCTGCCTCAGTAAGTGGGGTAGCTTCTTCTAAAAGTTCTGCAAGACATCCAAAATTTTATTACACTGATCATATGATTAATTCCGGTAGAGTTATCGGGTTCTATCCATTAACAAACTTTGAAATTTGATTTTGTTTTTCCCCCCTCAGTTCCCTGTTTACAGAGGTCTCCTATAACACAATCGCCTTTGAAATCAATACTAAATAACTTCACTGAAGGATAACGTCACTGAATTTTTAACTGAGGTTTAGAAAAGAATCCTCAGTGATAACGTGTTAAGACTGTAGGACAGAAATATAACTGACATTGTGCTTAAGGTAAGGACAATTATAATCCTTAACTGGAGCAGGAGCCAGCTTAGCTGGCGTAAGCTCTTGCTGCAGCTGCCCCCAACTACTGCTTGGCCGCTGTGCTTGTATTCTACCTGTATTCCCCTTCACCTAGTCCAGTTCTAGGGAAATCACCTTTCATCTCAACTCTCCTTTCCCACCTCACAACTTCAAGTATCAGAAGACATTTCTCCTCACTTCAGAACTCTCCAAGTTCACCATCCTTGTCCACAACTTTTTAAACTCACTTTGCTTCCGAGGCACAGTAATTGCATTTAGCTACCTTCAATGCCACTTCCGAGCAATCTACAGCAAGCAGTGTAATAATTCCAAAAATGCATGTTTTTCTACCAGACTACAACCATTTATACATGCAAATTAAACCTTCTTTCAAGTAGACACACCAGTTGAAAGTGAGAGTATATTTAAAGTTTAAAATACACTAACTACACTGTCCCTGTTTCCATTCAAACATTGTGATCATTTTGCTCTAGCCAAAAAAAAAGTTATCAAAGATCTTTACATTTGGTCCTGAGATCCATTATATACCTATGGCATGATGGATTATATTCAATTGGTGTTCCTCTAGTGGCAGAATGGCCTTTGTTCCAACTGATAATTTGTAAGTGGAAGAAGGTGACTTTGATTAATATCCCTCCCAAATCTGCTTCAAAGGTGGGTATGAAGGGTGGGTACAGGGAGCTGCCAGGGAGAAGGGGTGATTGCTGAAAATCACCTCCCTGCTCATTCTGCTGATTGAAGTCTCTGCTGTATCAAAGAACCTTCTGTCAGCAGAGTGACACCCATTAGGCACAACTCTTTGTAATCCTCCTTCTCTAACTCAAGGGGGGAAATCTTCAATGCATCTCTAGTAAACGCACAATTCCACACTTCAAGAATGTGTAAAGCAGTGTCAGAACCGACACTTTGCACAGATGCCTCCTTTCATCTATGAGTATATTTGCCATGCTGCAGGCACATAAAGCTTGGACAGGTAACAGTGGTGTGGAAGCAGCAGTACAAGTTGGAGTTACTAGGAGGGGGAGAAGACTATAGCCTCATCTTCTCACTGCAGCTGACATTGCTGCTTTGGTGCCGCAAATGGTGGTGCTGAAGCAGCACTGCTATTGGAGGTGCGGGGAGGGAGAAGTCTTTAGTTTCCCCCTCCCTCAGCAACCCCGAAGTAGCCTCTCCATCCAGTGATCTCGTGTTTGCGCACATGCATGCATTCAATGACACCAGATGTGACCTTCAGGGCCAAAAGGTTGTGCACCCCTGTTGTATTATGACATACTTTAACCTGCTACAACCAACTGTCCTAGCTTTTTGATATGTGATTACTCTTGAGCTTTCACTGGGTAAGGAGAGGCAGTTACCATTCCTTAACGATACGATCTCATTCCAAATGCTATTAGCCACTGCCATGTCATCACCATTCCATCCCACAGTATGTATATTGGCTGGGGAAATTCCTGCCCATTAGCTGAAGAAACCTCTCAGCAGATTTCAGTGCCAACCCACTTTCCCAAAATAATGCAAAAGAATGGACTTAGAACTGCTCCCAGTGACTTGAATAGTATCAAGTCCTGTACCACTGGAAAGCACCAACACTCACATTAGGTGGGAGACACAAAGCTTTCAAAAAATAGGACCCACAGTAGTGTGCAACAATAATTACAGTTCAGAGAGAGCCTATGGAGTTGGAGCTAAATATTATAAGTGAAAATATTGCATATGTAGCAGCAGCAATAAATCCTGGAATGATGTTCAGTTAGATAGGTAATGTGTGATTATACCACTGTTTTAAGCTACAAAAGATCTAATACACTATCAGTGCTATTAAACTATCCTGGGAAAAATATTAAGGCAACTTTAGGCCTTCCTTTTGTAGGGAAGAATGATAGTTGCAGGTTGCTATGTTTAATTCCCATTAGTACTGCTGATGCTGGTAAAAGTTGTTAATTATTTTTATCTACTTTTTATTGTTCAGTGGTTAGTTTTAGATTTTATTATTTTATTGTTACTGCATCTTATGCTCATTACATTTTATTTTATTGTTGCTAGCTGCCTCGGATGCCTGCTACCACGCAGAATGGTGAGATATAAATAAGAAAAATTAAACTGCTCTTTCACATGCAAAAGGAAAACTGATACCAGTCAAAACTGAGTCAACATGATAAAAAAACATTACAAAGGGGTTTTTTGACCAACAGTATTACTTCCTGTAGCCTGTCACATTTCTTCATCTAAGAGCCCTTAATGATATGATCTTCTCTAAGTAAATTCTAAAGAAACTTCTAAATTTAGATGCTCTACATATAACTTCACTTCGTACCGTTAATTGCTCTTAAAGAAATTTAAGTTGCATTCTATATGATACACTTAGAATGCTGCATTTTCTTGTTAGCTGAACACAAGATACTTACTGTATTTTTAGCCTATAAAACATCTCAAAAGGAAGTTTGTTAAATTAAAGTTGACAATTTGTCTTTGAACTCCCCATTTTTAAACAAGTCAGCTTTACTAGATTTTCCTGCCCTGGGGAAAATAGCAAAACCAACTTAATGAACAAAGGCAGGAACTTCAACCCGACTTCAACCCAATGACCTGCTGAAAACAATGAAATTTCACTAGTCAGGGACCCATATCCCTTAATTATAGTGTAAATTCTAATATTTATATATTTTTAAATCAGTAGAAGAACCAGAGCTTTGTAAAGAAACAAAATTTAAGGAAAAAATAATCTTGCTAGATAGCATGGGAAGAATTCATTTTACAAACAAAAAGTGTTATGAGTTCAGATTCTCCTGTAGTTAAAGCAAATCCTTAACAGCAAGTTTTCAAGAACAAACAAGGCAAAATATATCATAGGTTGACCAAAAGATACTATTTTGAGGAAATTAAGATGAAAAGAGCTTTCCCCCATACTAATGCACTTGCCTTTAGCTATGAACAATAAATGTTGTATCATATATTTTGACATAGATTGGCAAGCTTTAATAATTAGCACTGCAAGGAAATAGCAAGTCCTTCAAATCACTATATTACACTGCCATAATTACATTTTTGGCAAAACACAGAGCAGAGTGTGGGAAAACTGGCTCTCCAGATGTAGCTAGCGTACATCACCCATCATGCCTGACCATTGGCTATCATGGCTGGGGCTGATGAGAGTTAAGAATCCAACAATATCTGAAAGGCCACAGGTTCCTCCTCCCTGATGTAGAGGATTTATACATACCTTCAACCATTTGATTCTCTTGTAATTTCTCCTCCTCTGACTGCAAAAGTTCAGTCATGCTCTGTATCTCTGTAGGCTGCTTCTTTTCAGCACTGAAATCTGGAAGCCGTGGAGCTTGTGGTCTGGTTTTTCTTGCAGGATTCAGGAAAAAGCAGTAGGCACATCTAAATGCTGCAGAAAGGTTTACACAAGTATGTTCAGTAAGCTTTCTGAATATTGAGCCTCAATGTGCAAATACTGCAGTGAATGTAAGACTTGAGTATTAAAAAGATATTTTCCAGTACTTGGAAAGTCAGAATTCCCCATCATGAGCTGTTCACTGTAATTTTCCTGAAGCCCTCAAATGGGAACAACAAAAAGTAGAGCTGCTTTTCTTCAGCAGGAACGTCTCTACTCAGATTTGAAACTGCTGCTACATTATTTTCAAAAGACTTATTTATTTATTCATTCATTCATTCATTCATTCATTCCATTTCTATACCGCCCAATAGCCGAAGCTCTCTGGGCGGTTCACAAAAATTAAATTCTGCTGTTCAAAGCTTTATGCAAATCTTCTTCTCTTTTACGTTAATACATCGTATACGAAAAATTTGGGAAGACAAACATATCTTCAGGTAGCATTTCCCAAACTTTCTGAATTTGGGGCCTTACTGGTGAACTTACTGTGCTATCCACTCCACATTCACTAGCTATCTGTTTAGCTTGTCAGCACAGGTGTATGCATGTAGTCCACTGTTGTAGAGAACCAACTATATATATTGGAGCAAATAATTATTCAAGGTTGTTTTATCAGTAGTCCTCTCCACTTTTCTTCTCTTCCCCCTACCACGAGCTACAGGCAGGCAGAAGTGTATCAACTGCTGTAGCCAAAACTTAACTTGCATTTTGTGGTCTTTAAATCTAGAAGTTGTAAAGAGCTTCCCCTCCCTGCCTTGCATTCAAAAGGAAACACAGAAATAGGAGTGCTAGTGAGGGCAAGGGCTGTTTTGGGGCCTACACACAACACTAAAAGGGTGTTGGTGGACAGGACAGGTGGCTGGGCTGAGGTGAAGAGGACAGGTGGCTGGGCTCAGAGGCCTCACCCTTGGCCATGAATCTTCATGGCTCCTTCTGGCAGCAACAAATATCAGCTGGTCCCTGTAGGTCACCCTTGTTGCATTTCCCTCAGTTACCTCAGTCCCCAAATTTTATGCAGATTGCTCTGCCAAGACTCCAAGTCTAGGGGGAAAAAGAGGTGGCAATTCTACCTGAGCATGCTCTCCAGGGTTTGAAAACCCTGGTCTTAGGGAGTAAAAACTGCTTTGCAGGACAAGGTGGAAAAACTAAGATAGTCACGCTTGTCCATACGGAAAAAAATCCAAAATCCACTGTAGGGTAATCATAGAATAGGAGGGTTGGAAGGGGCTTATAAGACCATTGAGTCCAACCCCGAATAACAACAACAACAACATATACCTTTATTAGGACCAACCAAAGTGCCACAAAAGACTGGAAGCATTCAAGTCCTCCAGAACAGTTCATCAGGCTGGATTGCAAAAACTGGGGTGGGGGTTAGGCCTGCTGTTGTGGCCCTGAGATATGCAGTTTAGAGCCAGTCTCAATATGGAGATCAGAGACTGAATGAATTAGTCACTGATAGGTGCTGCAGCTATCACATTACACTTAGCATGCTGGGACAGAGAAACAATGGCTGAAAACATAAACATGTCTGAAAACATTTCTGAAAGGCTGGCTGTAACTCAGATCTGTCTCTTTTGCAGGACAAATGCATTGATCAATCTTTAAATATTTTTCAACTATTGGTAGGCTATGCAGAAAAGTGAATGATGTGAACCATCCAGAGAGCTTCAGCTAGTGGATGGTACAGAAATTTAGTAAGCAAGCAAGCAAGCAAGCAAATAAATAAATATAAAATAAAATAAACTTGCATCCCATACTTTTATGTAAGCCTACACAAACAGACTGATATTTTGGCGACTTACTCACTGTTTTGCATTGGTCTTATAAAAGCTCATTCGACAACTGATCAGATATTTTTAAAAGCTATGCACACCATTTGAAATATTCATAAAATAAGAAAGTGTTCATAAAAAATTCCTCTCTGCCTGACCAACCTAATGTCAGTGTGTGAAGTCTGCAAGACCCTCACTTGCATAGCAGATAGCATACACACCCAGTCTTACAGGCAATTTAGACCCATGTGTGAGGATGTGAATGTACAGTTGGGGAGGAGGGGGACATTATCTATACATATGGATTTTGGACAGACATATTTAAGGATTATAGCCATTGACATGACTAAATGTTAAAATCTGCATGCAACCAGGGTCCCATATGTAAATGCAAGCTTTAGATATCTGGTAAGAAAAAATGTTTGGAAGCACTACACTATATACTTCCAGAAAAAGCAAAAAAAAACCCAACCCAAACCCAAGTGTCACAACTTAAAGGCAAATGCCTATAAAATTTAGGCTACTATCCAATATAAACATTCTGTTATAGCTATGCATAGTATGACTATCATTGCCTAATGAAACTAGATCAATTTAGCTGAAGGGGAAAAATCTATTCAAGAGGGCTTAAGCCAAACTTTGACCACACATGTGTAGTCCAGGGGTTGCGGGTGTATTTCAGCAAAAGGATTAGTGCCTTGATAATACAACTACACATTCAATGCACTGGTTACTGTGCTGAATATTTTCACAAGGCTAAGAGCAAATGGGAGGACATACCCAAGTGGAACAGAAAAGAGCAAGTGTCTGGGATAATTTATCTCACATTACTTGCAAACTGATTTTTGTTTGCCAAGAGGAGTCAAAGTAAACATCTGTGTTCAATGAAGAGCTGTATCTGTCTTAAGTTATTGTCAGCCATAAAACTAAAGAATAGCCCCCGGAGTTTGTTCCCACTCTATCTCTGATGTCTCCCACAGATTTTCCTGTTAAAGCAAATTTTGTTCAAGTTCTGATAAAGTGAGGACCTAGAAATAAAACCTTTTAGGGTACAATTCATAGCCAAGAGCAGTCTTAAAAGCATACACAGAAAGCAGCTTATTTCTACAGTCTAATTCTGCACACATGTTCACTGACCAGGACATCAAAAAACTTTAGAATACATTCTAAAGATACACAACAAATGAACACCATAAAATATTAAGTTTGCTAAATAAGGCTAGAATCCAACAGATTGCTAAATGCATTCAAGCCTATTTATTTTAACAGGCTTAAGCACTCTTAGGACACAATGCAACCCAGAGCCAAGTTTTTAATCATAATGCAAGAACCAATATTTTACATTATGAAAATGCCAGTGTGCACTTCTGGGAACAAATGACTATTCAAGCAGTAGAATATATATATTTATTCTTACCAATATATTCAAACTCCTCCTTCAAAGCCATTCCATTATGCGAGAAACACTGTTGGCATATAAGTGCATATCTAAAGAAGGAGATCATAGGTAAAAAGATTGGTTTAGCCATATGAGCCTGCCGGGGTTTTAAGATCTACCAGGGAGGCCCTTCTTTCAGTCCCACAAGCATTGGAGGCATGCTTGGTGAGGATGTGGGAGAGGGCATTATTGTTAGCTGCCTTGAGAGCCATTTTTGGTGGAAAGGCAGGACAAAAATGTAATAATAAATTAATACATCTCAGTATTAATAACAAATACATACATTTTGGTATTAATGTAGTCACGCTACTGGATCACTTCAGCAGATTTGCACACCAGTAAGCGGGCATTAAAATTCAGAACAAGAATTATGTGAGCCCTTTACACACATTTAACTCCATGTGTATCTAAATGCACAAGGGTGCGTGTGTGTGAAATCATGTCTTTCATGTTGCACAACCTGCCTCACAGCATGGCTGGCACAACATCCATGGAAGAGGGGGGGGCAGGCTTCACTTCCCCCACCTCCATGTGTTTAATCTGTTTGTGCACGCATCTAACTATAGCCCTACTGTAAAGTGATGTTCATACACATATCACTTTATTGCAAATCTCAAATCATGATCTATTTTTAATGATATGGTGACTCAACCGCTACAGACCTCACATTTTTAGCAATTTGGTGTTTACTCCTCCATTCAAGATACAACTAGATAAAGTTGGTTTAGTATGATTCAAAGAACAATTAATGGATGCTAACAAGGCAGAGCGGTTGAAAAAAGGCTATAAACAACTGTCAAAATACACCAACCATTTATAGATCTGGCTTTAACAACAGACTGAAAGGCACAAAGGATAGCCAACCTATTAACATTTGTGGTAAAGATTCTCAGAACAATGACAGACACAAAACCAGAATATATAGGTTATTTGAAAGATAAGCTAAGGCTACAATTCTATACTCACTTTCCTAAGAATAAGACCCACTGAATTCAGTGAGACTGACTCTTGAGCTGACCTGTATCTGACAGTACTGTAAGGGCCCATTCTCACACTAGGTCTGTTTGCATGTAATTGCAGTGTGTGCCAGGTGCATTCCGTGGCCATTTTGAATATTCAACCCCCTACAATCAGCAATTAGGGTTGAACCTACAATCAGCAATTAGGTTAACTGTGAGTTCTTTATAGGTTAATTATGGGTTAATCATGTCCAGGTTCGGACTTCATATAGCAACCCTCAATCAGCCAGATCTTGGGTTGAATATTTTAAAAGGCTGTGGAACACACCATGGCAAATTGTAGGTTAGTTAATTAAATTAATTAAAATTAATTAAAACCCACGATTTGCCACAGTTACGTATGAACCAGATCAATACCTTCATTACTTGTTGTAGATTCTGGAATGCTACCAAGAGCAAATGTGACAGTGTGGGCTCCTTCAATCTGTTGCTGGGTTTCTGATATTACCCAAGTAGTGTGGGCAAAGATTGCGAAGGTAACTTGAGAAGCAACTCAGTGGTATGACTTTGGAATTCATTTAGTATAAAAAGTGACATTTCACCTGTTCTGTGGACCATCTCCAACTAAATATTCCACAATTCTATCTAATGCTCCCCTCTCTCGAGGAAGAATAGGTCTTGCCAACGGAGGTCCTGGAGGATGAAGACCTGGAAGACAAACATTTCTATCAATTTAATCTACTGACTATATACCTTAACCAGGAATAAAGACATTTACTTCCAGTCAATATGAAGGACACAAAATACAATAAAGTGACCCTAAACGTATTTTAGAGGTAACTTCATATTTCTGTGCACTTCAACCCCACTGTCAGATTTAATCCCATACCTCTGGTTTTTGCTAAAGAAAAATAAGAAAAATAACAGGGAAAGTGTTACCTTTTGTAAAGACCATGGATTGGGGAATCTGTCAAGCTCAATTTCACTCAGGTTCTCATTTTTTCAATACTAAGTTTGTTCCATCCTGATTCTGCATCAGATTGTGAATTCCTCCAAGTTTGCATTAAAATGTGTACACATTTTCATGCACATTTGTAATATCCACATTTTTGTTATGCTTTTAAAAAAATGTATGTTTTGTTCGCAATTCTGCAAATATACGCATTTTCCCCACTGAATTGTGCTTTTCTGTGCATTTTTGCACATATATGCATTTTAGTGCACATTGTAAAAAATATACACATTTTGTATATTTGAGATAGACACCACATTATTGCTGTGCTGTTTTGTGAACTAAATCACAAACTTTGATTTTGGTGGCAAACTGCATTCCTGTTCTTGCTTCAGTTTGGGAGGTGCCAATTTGGTAAGTTTGCACTGAAATGTGTACTGAACAAATGTCTCCCTCATCTCTACTGAAGACTGCATTGGAAGATTCTGCCTCCCTTGACTGCTGCTTTACAGCAACCTTTCATGTATTTTAATGCTGTGACATCCCCCTAAAGCTTCTTTCCTTCAAATTAACTATGTCCTCTCAGCTTTTCCTCATGCATATGCTCTCTGGATGGCCCAAGCTACTGGAATATTAGACACTTAACATATTACAAGATACAACCCAGGATTTGGTGGCTCACCCTACTGAGACAATCAAAAGCTATTGGGTTGGATTCAGAATCTGTCTTCCGCCCAAAGAAGGCTTCTGATCCAGTAAGAATTTCCACTGGCAGAAGAGGGTAGGAGACAATCTGTGCCGATTCCCTCCTCCTTGTGCAGTCCCGTATCCCACCCCCAAAATCTCCTCCTGAGGGTTGGGGGGCCCTCTAGAAAAGCATGGGAGGTGGCACTGGGTGCTACAGGAGTTGTGGAGAATTGGTAAAGACTGCTCCCCCTCACACACTGGCTGGAGCATCTTGACTGAAACTCCACTCAGCAAGTGTTCCTGCTGGTGGGAGGAAATCCTGCTGTTTTAACAGCAAATGAAAAACCGTTTTTAGTAAGTTTCCTCAATACAGTTCTTTCCTTTGATTTAAAAGATGGTGGAAATGTAGATACCATACAATCCCAAATATTCAAGTAAAACAAATTCTGTGATCCAAAACGTTCAAACAGAATTAACTAAATCAGAGCTAAATTGACACATTTAGGCATTCCTCATATGTTACAAGAAGTTACAGTATGAAAGTGCAAGAAAGGATAAAGAGAAAAATCAAGATTACGGATTGGACGGGGAGACATGTCTTCAGCTTTTGTTCACATCCATAAGACAGAAGCTTGCTCTTTTAACATAGCTTCCTTTTTTTAAAAAAGCTACTATATTCTGCTAGAAAACCAAATTTCACAAATAGCATACATATACCAATTTTTAAACTTCCTGCTTAGATCTAAGGAAAGTTGACTTATATATGTACCTCATTTTATTTTTGTACCCTTGATGGCCATGTGAACTGACTGGAGGCAATATGGACATTTTACCTGTGGCATTACATCTGTGATGGCCCAGTTACACATGCAAGTCATCAGTGGATGCTGTAATCATCAAGGGACAAACATGCATATAGAATTACTGTATGTGAATCAGTCCCAAGTTCAGGGAGGGGTTATCATGACAGAGACTGGCTTAGCTCTCAGTAGCTCCCATTGAATTTTGTGGATGAAGTACACAGGTTGCAATCTCACAGAAAACCTGCTTCTCACTCCAGACAATGGGATTCCCTGTGACAAGTTTAGCTGAAATTCTACAATAGCATCCTTAAGTGAATGCCCTTACTTTATCGCAGCCTTCCCCAACCTGGCACCCTCCATATGTGTAGGACTACAACTCCCAGCATACCCCAGCCAGCATGCCTACAACACTGATTTTGATCTGGAACACTGATTTTCCAGCATTCTAGATTGTGTGGAGAGCCTCCACAGAAAGAGGAAATCTTCTTTGCAGAACATCACCCTCTACGTATACAGGAAACAGACGAGTGGGTAGTGCATGCCCCCCTCCTTCCATATCTAGCCTACCCAGTTAAGGAACACCTGGACAGAGCTTCATTAAGCCTTCATTTCTATCAGAATTATTAGACATATTGGATGAGAAGGCACTTTATAAGCATTTTGCACAGATCAATGCAAGACAACAGCAATGACTTTAATACGTCTAGGACTGGAACGTAACTGACCAAAATAGAACAAAAATTACTGTTGGAGATGAATATTTTCAGTATTATTCAACGTGCACATTTTGGATACAATCTCAGTTTGAAGCAGCAAAGGTGAAGTGCTGCCTTATAGAAGCCTGAAACGCGAGATCACGCGCCACAAGAATCTCTCCAGTTTCTTGGCACACTAACCAACTCTCAAACCATGCATCTTATTCCTCATGCTGATACGGACAACAGTAATTAATATGAACATCAAAAGCAATCATTGTGGGCAGACTGGCCATTTCTGCAAAGCCTGGCAAACTCTCAGCTACCTGCTGGTTATTAATTTTTAGACATATGGACACTCTGTGGTAATACATGTTAAATTGATTCTCCTCCACAAAGTATAATGTAATGAAAAAATGAATTATCTTTTCTAGTTTAAAGATAATTAAGTGCACTCATATGCCCTTCGACTGCTGTTTCTCACAAGATAGGAAGAAATCTGCACATGAAGAAACTTGATTTTTATATTGTATCGTGCTATTTATAATGTCTACCATACATAAGTTACACTTGAAATAACACAGTGAGGGTCACTAATTCCTATGCCAACTACAGCCTCCAGTATTGTCATGAAGGACCTTTTTAACAGCATGCTATAGAACTGAGTTAACAGAGAACACGTGCTTTCTAATTAACACTTGATAAGGTTAAAAATGGCCACATTTACCAGTAAGACTTAACATACATAATGAATTGCCATTAATAGATGGATTTTGATTTTTTAAAATTGGAGAATGAAGCATATGTCTATTCCTTGCCTCAAAATGTGGGATATTAATTTTCCTTCCCTAAATGTTAATAGACCTCACCTTTGTCAGAGAGTACTGAACCCAACTGCACCATGTGGTCAGAAGTTCAATATGAAACAGTGGCCATAATCCAGCCCCTACAGTACACTGGCAGCAGGTTATTAAAAGATTCCATATCAGTCATCGCTTCCCCTGAGAATCCTGCTGTGTTGGGCACTCAAGGTAAACTGAGGCCCTCTTACACTTCACTTGCAAGCATCTCATAGCCTGCATTTCCTGAGGCCCTTGGAGTACAAGCTATTTCTAGCAAGGACTCTCAATGAGTATGGTGTACTTGGGAAGAGCAGGCTGCTGAACACTTGCCAAGTGACACACAGGAGGGTCTCTGCTTACCATGCATGACTGAGTATTTCTAGAACAGTAGTATGGGCCCAGCACAGAAACAGAGATATAGTTTGTTCCTATTCAGACCTTCTTCACACCCTGCATATGGTAGAGGGTGACCTTTTATATAAATCTAAATATCATCTAATGTTAGGGCAGCTGACAGATTACTCCCTCTCCTAGCAAACTCAGTGGTGAGTGCTGACAGAAATGGAGCCACTGAGAAACAAGAGGGAGGTATCAGCACTCACTAAAGACTTTTACCCCCACAACTGAAAAATACATCCACAAAACAGGAAATCAATCTGGTAATAAAAGGAGCTTAAAAACCTGGGTGGGGAACCTGTGGTCCTCCGGAAGTAGTTGTACTACAGCTTCCATTATCCCTGACAATTGGCCATGCTGCCTATGACTGATGGGAACTTGAGTCCAACAACATGTTTTAAAAGGTCTCTGAGTTTAGCTAGCAGTTTTTAGCTGATGCAGACGGAGAAGTAAAATTTTTCAGACAAGATGATAATTGATCCTAAACCCCGTTTATTAGAAAACTACTTCAGAAAGTTCTGCTGCCTAATAGGAAAAACCTCTTTGGTTATTGAGTATTTTATGTTTTAATCTTTTCAGCATTAACTTTTTTCTGCTTAGAATAAACATTTAAATAAATGTCACAATGCAAGTTAAAAATATGTCCCAGGCTCTGTAAAAAAACATGACTGTATTCTGAAAGTGTTTTCTTATGTACCTGATTTATATAAGTCTAGAGCTTGCTTAAACCAAGAACATAAAAAGGTATGCTATATTGTTGACTACAGAATACTGCAAAGTTTTATTGCCATTTAAACAAAGAAGCCATAACAGTTAAATGAGCTCAGGCAATAGGTTTCAGTATCATAAGGTGCCAGCTGTAAAGAGTTATGGCTAATTGAATATGGAACTCCTGCTTAATCAGATAACTGCTCTTCTATTTCCAAACAAAATGCCATTTCCATACTGTCTGAAAATGGCCTGTTTTATTGGTAACCAGAGAAAACAATATAAACTGTAAACATTATTAAGTACTCTGTTTACCCATTCCAGGCATTGAAGTAGCACGGGATCCAGGATGTCTTGGCATCATGTTTGGCTGTGAGGCTGATGTAAGAGTTCTCTCCGGAGGTCCACCAGGTGCCGAAATCTCTCTCTGCAAGCCAGGAGATGGTGGCACTGGACTTGACATTTTTGGAGATCCCTGTTTGGGTGTAACTGGGATAGGTGGAGACACGTTCCCTCGCACTGGGGTCCGATGACGAAGTTCTGACAGAACAGTCAAATGCCGAATTTAATGTATAATGCACCAAATGGCTCAAGATCTGGCAATATTTTAAGCTAATCAAGATTAGAAACATCTTTAACAAAGGCTACATGGCAAAAATAGTGGAAGAGTACATTTGAATTCACAAACAGACATGTTTTTGTATTTTAATCTTACCGTCTTGATTTTTAACCTTATTCAGAAAAGGCTCTCATCTGAATAGCATAAATAAAGCAACTTTCTAACAGTCTCTCTGAGCATTCTTTAACTAGCATACAGGTTCAGTTAATCTATATTACAATGTCAACAAATTAACGTATATTAAACATAAATAAAATGACCTTGGAGCCACTAATTATTTTTTCAAGCATTATCGCACAATACTCAAAATGCTATGGAAGACACAGCAATTCTCCTGTGGTTTTCAGGCTACTCAGTGATTTATGCAAGTTCCACATAACGTTAGTTCCTTTATATCACATTACAATTTACTGAAGATTTAATTGCCTTTTACAATAGGAAAAATGAACACTGGGATGGTGTGTGCACCACTTTTACTGGTTTATGACTAGACTTCTGTTGGAAAGAGTTGGAACAGCAGCTCCCAAGTATGTGCAAAAAGAACAGACACCTAGTTAGTAATGAGTTGTGTGCCATAAGAGTGACTCAAGCCCAAAGGGAATTGGAGTCTCATTAAATCCTTCTCACATACATAAAACTGCCTTCAACTCTGTGGGACTTTCCCATAGATAATGAGTACTGAAGTAGGCCTTAAGGTGCCATCAATATGCCGATGGTGCTGCACAGATCTGACCTTGATCCTGTCATTTTTGCTGGTTGTGACTGGGGAACAGATAGGAGTGACCCAATGGAAAGAGAATTAAGACAAGGCCAAGATAATGATTGTTTGGCAGACTCCAGCCTGAAGATTATGTGCAGACTTGTCACTCAGTCATTCAAATTCATAATCTTGGGGGTACAATTACTGTATATAAAAGTTCTCTGCTGGAAAGACTGATCTACTCTCGGATTTGGACCCAGTTTCATCATTCATGGTATTGTAACCTTCAAGGCTTGACTACTGTAACGCAGGTGGGGCCATCTTTGAAGAAAATGTCTCCATTGCAGATTGTAACAGCTACCAATGTCCCAGGGGTTTATCTAGGTTTATATCCTTAGGGCCCAATTCAAACTGCTGGTCTCAGCTAAGCAACTTCATCTCTACACACTTTAGAAGGAGCTCCTTTTCACTGTCCTATTGTGGCCTCTAAGAATATTATCTGAGCAATCAAATGCAAGAGCATGCAGAACACCTCTGCCCAACCTGAAACCCTCCAGATGTTTGGGACCACAACTCCCAGCATTCCTGAACACTGACCATGTGACTGAGGCTGATGGAAGTCCAAAATATCTAGAAGGCACCAGGCTGGGGAAGGCTGACACAGAGTAACAGGGATGATACAGTCCTCTATTCCTGAAGGTCTTCCAGACTCAAAGTACTACACAACAGCTATGGCCCCTTTCTTTTGCCAGAGATGTATAGGAGCCATGCATATTAACATATACACTGTGCTGGAAGTAAATATTAACGATGAGATACCTTCTCTACCCTTGGCCCACGCCCACCCCTAATATCTTCTTTTATAAAAACCTGGTACTTCATTTCAGTTCTACAATTCAGGAACCTTCAGTATACGAATCCTTGCTGATTATGCATACTTTGGGTCTTTTCAATGTGCATCTGCCACTGTATGTATTTTTATTCTTTGTTATTGTTGTTGTTCATAATTTTCCTGATTTGTAATCCCTAGTGTTTCACTTTTTGCTTTCTGATTCCTGTGGGATAAGTTTTTTATGAGGTTCCAAGGTTCCCCACCCACATCTTTGTGTTTCTGGTCCAGTGATGGTGGGTAGAATGAAAACAATTCCTTTTGTGGCAAAATCAGTTTCATTGTCTCCTGGCCAGTCCTCACACGTGGCATAGCTTGAACATAGGCGCAGATCTGACACAGTTGCAAACTATCACATAGTCCATCCCTCAAATAAAATATGCGCGCGCACACCCCTTACATATGTTGACAAAGCCAACAAAATCTTCAGATGTGTTGCAGAAGTGCTGTGTGTCTTTGGAAAAATATTCATTTCATTTCTACATTGCTCTCCAGTCTCTCTCAATCAGCCTCACCCTCACAAAACAAGGAACAAAGTAAAACAGAAAGACTAATCACAGCAGCTGACAAAGAAAAAAGAAAAAATATAAAGGACTTGACAGATCAGGAGAACTACTATTGATAATAATCCACCATTCCAAAGTTTTTATTCAGAGGAAAAAACCCAGATCTTATAGACACACTCATTGTGTTCTGGAACCAAATTTTGACAGCATCATAATCAATATCATGTAGCAAAGCAGTCATGCCCTATTAGCAGTCACCACCACCAATACATGGATGCCTCTGAACTCTGTTTGGAGGCCATGGCTGGTCAGATATATTAGTGCTTACCACCTGCTGCGGGTATCTTAGGGGGGCTAGGTCTCCTGCTCTTTCCACCCCCAGGTAAAACTTGGAGCCCTTGTACCCACCATCTCTCTTTGGAGAGAACAGGCACAGAACACTCTGCCCGGTCAGGGGTGGTGGCAGTGTCTTTCAAAAAAAGGACTGATAGAGAGAGCTTCCACTAGTCCTTTTGCTTGCAGTGTAGTTGCTAGGTGAGTAGAAAGATTTGTTGCTGCTGTGAGGTTGCTTCATTTTGAGATCTGGGGCCAAGCAAGCCAGCAGCCTCTAGATACTTCTGCCCACCATCTCCATTGATCTTCCATGCCTCCTGGGGATTAGGGGAGCAATCATCCACCTTCTTCCACCACACCCCTTTCATTCGCCACAAAGGGAGGCTGATCTCTATGAATTGGCTGAGGGGAAAACATTGTCCTAACCTGCCAAGTAACTGGCCCACTACTTAATATTATACTCTCTCCATCATCTCTCACAAATTAAATTCGTGTTTAGGAACAGAATCCCATTCCTGATGGACCTACATTCTTAAATACTTGAAGCGTCTTGGAACAAAAATTAAATGGTGTAAATACAAATTTCCTCATGAAAAGCAGCAGTTTTACAGAGCTATTACCTTGGCCAGGTCTTGGAACTGCAGATGCTCCAGCAGATGGCGGTTCAACATCCTGTCAATTATAATAATATTACAAAGTGTTTTGCTCTATGGTATGCTTTGTAGTAAATTAGTACAGAGATCAGATCCTACCTTTGCCTTCTTGGCTTCTGGATCAAATCTTTCAAGGATTAGCTTAGCAGCCTTGTAAGTTTCTTTTTCCATTACTTCTTCAAGCTAAAAATAAAAAGGGGTTATTGGTCAAGATAGGCCACTTTCAATTATTAATTTCAATGTTTTTCTTTAATGGCACAAATTAAGATAAAGAAATCTTTGAATAACTGCGCACGCGCGCGCGCACACACACGCACACACACACACACACTACTGTCATTGCATTCAGTGGAAATGAAATCTAGCTTTAAAAAATCGTTTCTAACCTCCAAAGCACTAGTTGTGCTCAACAGCTTTATTGCAAGGAAACACCAAATATTGCTAATTGTTTACATATAATGAGGAGAATAATTACATGCACCAACTTCAATAATAGAATGTGCAAAAATCTATCAGCCATCATTATTGGAAGTTATTAGACATGACAAGCAAATGACAGGCAATTCCTCAGATTTATTTCCTCATAGCACTTAATGCTATTAATTTAAAGAAGGTCGTTAGCCAAGTGCTTTACAGAATAAAGTCTCTGTGCCAATTAACTGCTGTCAGCATTGATTTTAGATTATTTATTAGCAGAAGCAATTAGCTTGCTACAAATGCCATGAAAACTCACTAACTGGGAGAACAGCCATGGAATTTGCTCAAATGACTTTAAAGGCTAAAGCTCTAGGCTTTATGGTTTGATTCAAACTGCCTTTCAGAAAAAAATAGAACATGTTAAGAATTTAAATAAAAAATTTACGGAGTACTATGCATACTTTAGGGATTGTAATTAAAGCACTTCATTATTACAGCATTTTATTTACAATGCACTCAAGTGGCTTTATAGCTAATACATGGGCTTAATTAAAAAAGTAATCACTAGTAAAATATCATTTTAGCAGTTAATAGCCAGCATCAGAAGAAGTTTAACTATGAATATTTGTGTTCTAAAGTTATGACAGATGACTAATATGTACAAGGAATATAAAGTATAGTATACTTTGATGGGCCCCTCTCTTCAGGCTTTTCTCACTGTTAAAAAGTTTTCTTCCCTTTATTAATACAGTAGCTGCACGCTCACAGTTGCTAGTATAAATAGCTGAACTATTAAGGACAAGGAACACATATTTTCATTTTTCTTATTCTTGTACTCATTGCTTCCCAAGAATTACTATATGTGTACACAGATCAGATAATTCCTTTATAGTAACTTGGTTCGCATGATCATTGTCCGCTAACCCATGGGCTGTTGTTGGATTATTTGAGGGTTGTTTCCCCATCAGACAAGCCTTGTCACACAACAAGCTACGGCCAGGCAGGTGATTATGCAAATCGCACGCACCACAGCTTAAACAAGCCACTGGGGCTTTTGGTAATGATTGTGCAAACTGGCCCAGAATGTGGAATGACTGAACCTTTAGTGTCTCACCTACAGATTAAGGAGAATGATATACCATAGGGTATTCTCACCCATAAATATAAACAATATGTATAAATAAAACTCACTTACAAAAGAAATCAAACATCTATTTAAAAAGCAAATGCACAATGCTAAGAGCTGCTTAAACAGAAGGCAGTCAAAAATAATCTACATTATCCATTAAGGATCATCAGATGACAAGGGAAAATTATAGACATCAGAATTCTCTGGTGAGAGTTCTAAGCAAAGCATTGGTTTATTTATTTATTCATTCATTCATTCATTTCATTTCTATGCCGCCCAACAGCCGAAGCTCTCTGGGCAGTTCACAAAAATGAAAACCAAACAGCACACAACAAAACAATTTAAAATATATAGAACATTAAAACCACAATATAACAATACAACCACAATAAAACCTAGCAGCAGTGCAGGAGTTTAAAATACAGATTTAAAACAGCAAAGCTAAAAATTTAGAAAGCTAAAATGCTAAAATGCCTGGGAAAATAAAAAGGTCTTCACCTGGCGCTGAAAGGAATACAATGTAGGTGCCAGGCGAACACTAAGGAGCTCATTCCAGAGCCGGGGTGCCACAGCAGAAAAAACCCTCCTCCTAGTAGCCACCCGCCTCACTTCCTTTGGCAGGGGCTCACGGAGAAGGGCCACTGATGATGATCTTAAGGTCCAGGCAGGCACATATGGGAGGAGGCAATTCTTCAGGTAACCTGGCCCCAAGCCGTTAAGGGCTTTGAATGTTAACACCAGCACTTTGAATCTGGCCTGGAAATGGACTGGCAGCCAGTGCAGCTGGAAAAGTACTGGCGTAATATGAGCTCGCAGGCCAGTCCCTGTTAACAATCTTGCTGCCCTATTTTGGACCAGCTGAAGTTTCCGGACCATTTTCAAAGGCAGCCCCACGTATAACGCATTGCAGTGATCCAGACGAGAAGTTATCAGAGCATGGATAACTGTAGCTAGGCTATCTCTGTCCAGATAAGGGCGTAGTTGGTATACCAGACTAAGCTGATAAAAAGTGCTCCGTGCCACTGAGTTCACCTGTGCTTCAAGTGACAGTTCTGGATCCAAGAGCACCCCCAAACTACGAACCTGATTCTTTAGGGGGAGTGCAACCCCCTCCAGAACAGGTTGAATATCACCTAGCTGGGCAGACGAACCACCCACTAACAGTACCTCCGTCTTGTCTGGATTGAGTTTCAGTTTATTGGCCCTCATTCAGTCCATTACCGTGCCCAGGCACTGATTCAGAACAGCCACTGCCTCACCTGGTTTTGATAAGAAAGAGAGGTAGAGCTGGGTGTCATCCGCATATTGATGGCACCTCAGCCCACACCTCCGGATAACCTCCCCCAGCGGTTTCATGTAGATGTTAAACAGCACGGGGGATAAAATAGAGCCCTGTGGCACCCCATGGCACAATTGCCATAGCACAGAGCAATAATCCCCCAGCACCACCTTCTGGAATCGGCCATCCAAGTAGGAGCGGAACCACTGTAGTGCAGTGCCTCCAACTCCCAACCCAGACAATCTATCCAGAAGGATACCATGGTCGATGGTATCGAAAGCCGCTGAGAGGTCCAGGAGAATCAACAGGGTCGCACTCCCCCTGTCCCTCTCCCGGCAGAGGTCATCCCACAGGGCGACCAAGGCAGTTTCCGTTCCAAAACCAGGCCTGAAGCCCGATTGAAATGGATCTAGATAATCCGTTTCATTCAACAGTGCCTGGAGCTGTCCTACAACCACCCGCTCAAGCACCTTGCCCAGGAAGGGGATGTTGGCCACTGGTCTATAATTGTTAACATCCTCTGGGTCCAGGTTAGGCTTTTTCAGGAGTGGTCTAATTACCGCCTCTTTTAAAGCAGCAGGCACCACTCCCTCTCTCAAGGAGGAATTTACAACCTCCTGGACCCAGCCAGACATCCCCTCCTTGTTTGATTTAATAAGCCATGAATGGCAAGGGTCAATCATCACACAAGTGGTCGATCGGACTTGGCCAAGCACCTTGTCCGCATCCTCAGGACTCAGTAACTGAAACTCATCCAATAAAACTGGGCTAGACAGTTCTCTGAACACCTCTACCAATGGAACGGCATTAATGGTGGTGTCCAATTCATGACGAATCTGAGCGACTTTATCTTCAAAGTGCCGTGCAAACTCGTCACAGCGTGCTACCGAGGGTTCCACCGTCTCTCTCCCTGGCCCAGAATGTAACAGGCCGCGAACCACTCGGAAAATCTCCGCTGGACAACACTGAGAAGATGCAATGCTGGTGGAAAAGAACTGTCTCTTTGCCACCCTCACCACCACAGAGTAGGCTCGATAATGGGCTCTTACCTGTGTTCGGTCAGACTCAGCACGAGTTTTCCTCCACCTGCGTTCTAGCCGTCTCCCCTCTTGCTTCATTGCCCTCAGCTCAGGTGTATACCAAGAAGCTGGCTGGGCTCTGCTCAGAGGGAGAGGGCACTTGGGTGAGATCGTGTCAACCGACCGAGTCATCTCTGCATTCCACAGAGCGACCTGGGCTTCGACAGGAGCACCAGCCATACCAGCAGGAAAATCCCCCAGAGCCCTCTGGAATCCATCGGAATCCATTAATCTCCGGGGCCGGACCATTTTAATAGGTCCCCCACCCTTGCAGAGGGGAAAGGCTGCCAGGAGTCTAAACCTCAGCAGGAAGTGATCTGTCCATGACAAAGGGACAGATGTTAATTCCTCCACTTTCAGATCACCATCCTCCAGCCCAGTCGAGAAAACCAGATCAAGCGTGTGTCCTTTTATATGCGTTGGGCCGATGACATGTTGGGACAGCCCCCATGGTTGTCATGGTGGCCATGAAGTCCTGAGCCACCCCGGATACAGCGGCCTCGGCATGGAAGTTGAGATCTCCCAGGAATCATGAAGGGGTTCATGGCTGAACCCCTTCCAGTCCTTGAAGTCTCCATATCAAGGGTGACTATGTAGATAACTTGCACACAACTATGTTTTTCAATTGTTGCAAACATTATATTCAACAAATGATGGCCAAGTAATTCTGACCAAATCAGAAATTAAAACAAAAAACACATAATGAAAAATAATGCTTCATCTGCTTGCTAGGGCCACAAATATTTCACTACAGCAGTCTTCCCCAACCTGGTGCCCTCCAGATGTTTTGGACCACAACTCCAGGATTTCTGACCATTTGCTATGCTGGCTGTGGCTACTGGGAGTTGAAGACCAAAACAGCTGGAGGGCACCAGATTAGGGAAGGCTGTGCTACAGAATAAATAGAAGCAAAAAGCATACTTTGGAATAGATAATCCACATTCTATAAAGATCTGTTCTCTCAAAGCTTTGTAGAAGTTTCAAATACCTTCAGCAACAACTTTAAGCTATCCAGGAAACTAAATGCTGAGGATTTTTCTAGTAATGCTCTAGAATTACATTATTCTGAACTAACTCACAACTTGTCGATTTAATGGATATGGATGAGCTTTTATCAAAGTTAGGAGGAAGGCTTCTACCTCTTTTCCATGCTTTGGCATCCTTTTACCAATCCAGTTCCTTCAGCGCTCCCTCCATTTCTCCCTCCTCTGGGGTCATGTCCCCTTACCCTCAAGTCAGCTTTTTCTTCTCTCCCCTCATTCTCCCTTTTTATACCTTAGAGCAGGGGTGGGGAACCTGTGGTCTTCAAGATGCTATTGGACTCAAACTCCCATCAGCCCTAGCCAACATGGCCAATGGTCAGGGGTGATGGGAACTGTAGTCCAACACCTTGCAGGCATGCTGGCCTAAAGTCTAAATGAAATCCATTTTGCACTGCTCAAGAACATGAGAGGCATAGCCCAGAGCATCCTTTTCACCAGCACTTCAGGAAATGCATCTCACATTGCACTACATGGAAAGCAGCACCACTGCCAAATAAGGCAGGCAGGGAAAGGCTCTTTCCCTCTCCTCACAACTGTGTTGGTAGCAAAAGCAGCTACAACAGTAGTGTTGGCTTTAGGGGCTCACTGGGCACATTCACATTGACTAGCACATTCCTCTCAGTAGCTAAAGCGCCTTGCCAAGTAGGGTCATGAGAAAGGCATAAGGATCTTCTCCTCTGTCTCTTCCCCAACACCCAATGCTTATCTGAAGTTGCAGCATCAACACTGTGGCTTGCAGTACTGTCCTAGGCTACATGCCTATGCAGAAATGCATTACCTACATGGGCTTCTATTTCTTGGTCATGCTACAGTGCAACAGAGAATGAAGTCAGTAGCCAGTGTCAAGATAATAGATAGAGCCACATACATCCAGAGAACCATAAGATCAACATGAGGTCATGTGCTTATTAGTGTGCCTACAGAGGCAGAATGTCCTGTTTGTTTTAAGGAGATTTTCCAAAGAACTTCAAAGCCTGATTTCAAACTCAAAGCTAATTGTGGTTAACATGAACAAGGGTGAGAGGCAGTAGAGATGTAATGCCACACACCATGGTCAATACTGACCATGTATTGGGGGTGGATGGGGGTGGGGGGGAGAGAGAGAGCTCACACAGGACAAAGAATGCATGCCCATGCTCAATTATGTAACTAAGTCTCTCCAAGATTTTTATTGTGTTTTAGAATGGCATCAGAACAAAACTATTGATATTTTCAATTAACAATTTAGTTTACAATGGGCTCTACCTGTCTCATGCCAATCTGCAAGGTTCCCCAATCCTCTGGAGCATATGTTTAGACAGTTGGAGGGGGAAGGGGAAATTGGTGAAAATCACCTCCCTCCCTTACATTGGCCATACACTGCCGAAGGGATGGCTGGCAGTATGAGCTTTCACAGCACCAAACCGGGAGGGGGGGAGGGGGCAGCAGAGAACAATTCGGTATACACCCAAGATGAGTAGTGGAGATCATGGCATACAACTTGTTGCTGCATTCCACAATCTCTGGGCCAAAGCCATGGTGTAATATTTACTTACAGAGGAGAATATCCTGCACAAGTAACTAGCATGCAAGCATCTCTTGGAAGTTAAACGTACATAAGAAAGGTCATAGAACATTCATTGGCTCACAAACTGTATTTTCCTTGACCTTTTAGCATAGGTTTTTATTCTTATAAGGTGCTGAGAACATTTCCACAAAACATTTTTGCCCTTTCAAAACCCCTTATCAAAGACTAAACTAACTGTTTTCTCTAATCTCTTTAAAAGGCCATACAATCAGGAGTCACAACTATAAGGAAAGCCTATATTTGCCTACCCACCACATTCCTTTAAGGTTTCTCAGTCAATTTGACATATATAATGAAAACAGCTCACCTAAAGTTTACTCACCTACTTTTTACACAAGTATTTGCAAGTTCTCACAAACTGTACTTCCTTGGGCAATGCCTCAGAGGCCTGTTAAAGCATATAGGAGCTAGTGGCAGTCTATTACCCTGTCCCAGTTAGGAGCTGCATTTGAAGGGCTATGCATATCCTCAGACAAGGTTTTGGACCTCGCACCTCTCTGGGTGAGGGGTGTTCCTGACCTTCCCTATACAACTTCTCTCAGATCAGTAATATTACCAAAACAGTTAGGCATATGGCAAGACAATACTACACTAGTCCAAAGCACTTGAATACAGGAAGGTATGTGTATTTATTTATTTATGGGGGGGGGTACTTCAAAATGAACATTTCAGTCGGGCTTCAGGCCTGGGCATGGAACAGAAACGGCCTTGGTCGCCTTGGTGGATGATATGAGGAGGGCTCTGGATAGGGGTGAATGCTCCTTCCTTGTTCTCCTCGACTTCTCAGCGGCTTTTGATACCGTTGACCACGGTATCCTCCTGGACCGCCTGGAGGGGTTGGGCATTGGAGACACTGTATTGCGGTGGTTCCGGTCCTTCCTCTCCGGCAGGTACCAGAGGGCAGCACTGGGAGAGGAGGTTTCGGACCTGTGGCCACTTACTTGTGGGGTGCCACAGGGTTCCATCCTCTCCCCGATGCTATTTAACATCTATGTGAAGCCACTGGGGGCTATCATCAGGAGGTTTGGGGTGCAGTGTCATCAATATGCGGATGACATGCAGCTCTACCTCTCATTCAAATCTTCACCAAGGTTGGCCGTAGAATCCCTGTCCAAATGTCTGGAGACGGTGAGTGGCTGGATGGGGAGGAATAAGCTGAAGCTCAACCCTGACAAGACCGAGGTACTTTTGGTGGGAGACAAGAGGAGGCTGGGGGATGTTGACCTGGTATTGAATGGGGTACGGCTACCCTTGAAAGACCAGGTCCACAGCCTGGGGGTCATTTTGGACTCCCAGCTGTCCATGGAGGCTCAGGTGTCAGCTGTGAGCCGGACAGCGCTGTATCAACTCCATCTGATACAGCAGCTGCGCCCCTTCCTTCCCGACCATCTGCTCCCATCGGTAGTACATGCCCTGGTCTCCTCTCGTTTAGACTACTGTAATGCGCTCTACGTGGGGTTACCCTTGAAGACGGTTCGGAAGCTGCAGCTGGTACAGAACGCGGCGGCTCGCCTGATTAAAGGCAGCCGCCGGCGAGATCACATCACTCCAGTGCTGAAGGAGTTGCACTGGTTACCAGTTGTTTTCCAGGCCAAATTCAAGGTGTTGGTTTTGACCTTTAAAACCCTATATGGTTCCGGCCCAGCCTATCTTAAGGAGCGCCTCCAGAAACACCAGAGAGGCCACTTAACAAGATCAGCCTCAGATGGCCTTCTCTCTGTCCCATCAGCCAGGACAGCTAGACTGGTGGGGACGAGGGAGAGGGCCTTCTCTGTGGTGGCCCCCACTCTGTGGAACTCCCTCCCTAGGGAACTCCGTCATGCCCCCTCTTTAATGAGCTTCCGTTGTGCATTAAAAACGTGGTTGTTCAGGCAGGTATTTGGGGTGGGTTAGGGTATTTAAAAAAAAAAATTATGGTAAAATTTTATTGTTTTAAATTGTTTTATGGTGGGTTGTACATCGCCCAGAGTGGCTGGGTGACCAGTGAGATGGGCGATTAATAAATTTAATAAATATAAATAAACAAGCAACTCAAAGTAAAATATTTCTAACTTCTCTTCTAGACCTGCATTAGCGGTACTACACTGAGAAAGTTGGTAGGATACGATACCAATACTTGTATTTTGATACTAGAGCAATGCCCAAGACCAGGAAGAATTTGACATTTTTCATAGATGGAAGCTTATGAGACAGGTTCTAGAAACTAAACCAATTTAAGGTGCAATCCTATCCAGATGCCCAACAGCCTCCAAACTCAGAGGCCGATTGGCGTCCTATGCAGAGCGGGAAGAGCATGGAGGCGATCTTCACCTCCATGCTACTCCTGCTCTGCATTTTTGCCCGTCTAGTTAGGCCTCTGCAGAGGCGGAAGGAAGGAGGCTGGGGATAGCTCGTATCCCTGCTTCCCCAGTCCCCTGCACTCCCACAGAACCACTCCCTTTCCCTCCTCTCTGAGGTCGCCTTCGCAACCTCAGAGAAGCAGGTAGCACAGTTCTTTCCATGCTGGCTGCAAGGGGAAGGGGATGGGAAGCTCGGACTCCTGGGTCCGAGGTTGGAGTGCTGTCTCTGACCTCAAATCCAGGAATCCGAACTATCTTATGGCCCCCCGATGCTGCCTAGGGGCCACAGGATTGCTCTCTTAATATGCTAAAGATTGTATGGTTAGGTGCATTCATAATAATTCCTTTGAAGCTAGATTTCTTATGGTAAAGAGATTCCTCAACTGCAATTTCTTATAAGATTATATAGTCCAGACCTGCAGAATTTATTATTTATAAAGCATCTAAAAATGATAAAACAATTGCTGCCCCCATGCTTACAATCTAATAGACACAATACAAAATGAAAAGGTGCTGAGGAAGAGACCTTTGTCACCTCAAGTGTAGGGATAGGTCATTAAGGGTGCAATCCTATACATGTTTAGAACAGAAACAAAAACTGGCTGGGGCATGCTGGGAGTTGTAGGACTTATTTCTGTCTAAACAAGCACAAGATTGCACCCTAAGACAATGGATAAATGTGTTTCCTGTCATTTCCAGCCAGACAGCCACACTGCACAGTTCACCTGTCTGAAATTCCCTCAGTGAATTGCTGGGAGAGTGAAAGCCTTGTGTGCTGTAGCTGCCAAACTCAGCAAAGAGTAGAGATAAAAAGGGAGACCCCCCAAAAAGAAAGACACTAAAGTAAAAGGGGGAGAATTGAGAACTGGGGGCACAACGACACCTATGAAGTGGAAAAGTGAGGGGAAGAAAGGAATAACAAAAGGGCCAATTGTAACCAAAATGCTTTTCTGCAATTAAATGTAAAGTGGTCCTCTAAGTGATTTGAGTTGCATGCCCCTAACTAAGATGTATATATTTGGCTATAACAGCCTTCCCCAACCTGGTGCCCTCCAGATGTTTTAGACTACAGCTCCCAGAATTCTTGGCCATTCACTGATGGGAATTGAAGTCCAAAACGTCTGGAGGAGACCAAGTTGAGGAATGCTGGGCAAGTGAACAGATATGTAAGAATGTGTTATCTGGGTATTCCTTCCTCAAGCTGACAGCGATACTTTACATTTACTAATATATATTCAGACATTTACCCTGATCCACTTAGGCACACTACATGCACAGAAGCAGGGTTCCACATGTACATCCTTGGCAAGATAGGGAACAGCGCAGTGCTATGGCTTGCCTCTCAATCGCAGTCATTAGTTGGTTCAGGACAGGAAGAAGGAACTGATTTCAGCCTCCTTCCCCACCCAACCTGCTCCACATATGCTCCATTGGATGGGACCATATTATCTTGAACCATCCTCAGATTTGTAGGAAGGAAGGAAGGTTCTATCTGTGTGTTTGGGGGGGGGGCACGTACATACACACACCTATCATGATTTTAAAGACGCCAATTAAAAGTTAATTCTGGTATCCAATACCCCATATGAATTCCATCTACTAATAAGATTTTAGAACTCTGTGATTCTAACAACAAATCATATATAGCCTAGAGTGTCTTCAAAATATAACTTCCAGCATGTCCACAGCACCCGGAACCAGAAACTGGGGGAATAAGCATTAAAATGGCAAATGCAGATCTAAGTGATGCACAATGAGGCAAAAAATCCTAACACTACATATACGATGATGAGATCTGAGCTGGTGGTGACTGACCAAGAAAGCTATCTTGGGGTTGTGGGGGATAGCTCAAAGAAAAAGTTGACCCAGTGTGCAGCTGCTGTGAAAATGGCAAATTCCATGTTGGGCATAATTAGAAAAGGAATCAGGAAAAAAACAAAACACCTGCCAGTGTCATAGTGCCTTTATATAAATCTATGGTGCAACCACACTTGGAATACTGTTAAATGGTCACTGCACCTAAAAAGGGATATTGTAGAGCTGGAATAGATGCAGAAAAGGGCAACCAAAATGATCAAGGGGCTGGAGCATCTCCCCAATGAGAAAAGGTTACAACATTTGGGGCTCTTTAGCTTAGAAAAAGGGTAAGGGGGACATGACAGAGGTGTATAAAATGATGCTTGCTGTGGAAGAAATGGATAGGGAGACATTTTTCTCCCTCTCTGATAATACTGGAACCCAGACTCATCCAGTGAAGCTGAATGGTGGGAGATTCAGAACAGATAAAAGGAAGTACTTCTTCACACATCACAGAATTTGCTACCACAAGATGTAGTGATGGCCACCAACTTGCACAGCTTTAAAAGGGGACTGGACAAATTTAAGGAGGACAGGAAGGCCTGGCGTGCTATGGTCCATGGGGTCACGAAGAGTCGGACACGACTTAACTACTGAACAACAACAACAGTGGCTAACAATAACTATTAGTCATGCTGGCTATATATTGCCTCCAGTAACAGAGGCAATGTGCTCCTGTATACCAGTTGCTCTGGAACACAAACGGGAGGGTACTCTTGCACTCATGTCTTTCTTGGGGTCTTCCAATAGGCATGTGGTCAGCCAATGTGTGAACAGAACACTGGACTAGATAAGCCTTTGGCCTGATCCAGCATGGTTGTTTTTATGTTCTTAAGCAATTACAGAAACAATCCTGT
The DNA here is from genome assembly GCF_057233095.1 of Heloderma suspectum. NCBI lineage: Eukaryota > Metazoa > Chordata > Lepidosauria > Squamata > Helodermatidae > Heloderma > Heloderma suspectum. The sequence continues at coordinate 189,969,199 of NC_139458.1, forward strand.
GCATGTTTAGATAGAAAAGGTCCTACGGCTCTCAGCATGGAGTTATAGGACTTTTCTCTGTCTAAACATGCATACAGTTGCACCCTAAATCAATTAACTGTCATCTCGCAAACCCCTTCCCCTTCCAATTTTGATCACCTATAGCCTCTGCTATGGGAAAAAGATATTAATGATACAGCTTAGTGGATTTGCCAGCACACCACTTGCAGGGAGAGGGAAAAAGAATGCTTGGCTGTCCACGCATACCCCAAACCCAAGAAAGCAGTCTATTAGTAGAACTAGTTACAAACTAAGGCTGTAATTCCCTTCTCATGTAGTTCACAGAAAAAAGGCAATCTTTAAACAAAATTAACACGTAGAACTGCTAGAAATGGTTTAGGGATATGCTTGGATAGCAGAAAGGTTCACAAGGTTTGGCTAACATTTCTAGGTTCTCTGCTGCCTGAAATTCAGGATGGATGTCAAAACTTGAAATATGTTCTCATTTGGAGCACGGTAGTTAAATTCCACATATTCATCAGACAGCCCTAAGGAAGAGGTAAGCTACTCATTACCTTGCACTTTTTGTAGCTTCTCTCTGCAAAGCCTGCTAGCAACAGACAGAGAAAGCAAGGGGCCCTAACCCATTGTCATTGGAATGGATATTCTTCTCTCCCCAAACTGAGACAAGACAGACACATGGGAACCAGATGGGCAGTTATCTTGAAGACATTTTACCCTGAGTTGAAAAAGCTAAACACAACTGTACTCTGTCTTTATGGTCTTATCCCTTACATGTCAACAAGGCAAACCTCTTCCTTAGTGGGTATGGGGGATTTTTTCTCCCAGCACTGCTACTACAAATGGGATTTTCTCTCCAGCACTGCCACTATCTCAGGGGAACCCACTCTTTCACTGGAAAATCCCACTTACTGGGTTTCTTATTTTTAGCAAATACTTATATTTCTAAGGAACTCTCTGCCACTATAACTCAGAGTTCCACAGGCTGACCCTTTTCCACTGCCACTAATTCTTAGAATACTTTAAAACCTCCTAGTAACTTTGTATAAAAAGCTTAGGCGTGAGATGGGCACCAACACTAGAGACAAGATGAACTATGAACCAAATTAATTTATTAAAGGGATGTTTTGTACATAAGGGAATACTTTGGGGTTTTTAAAAGGCTGCTTGGTGACACTTCTTAAGGACTCAAGAGACCCTGTTGCTAATACAAGCCTCTTAGGGAGCAACACTATGGCCGCTAGGCAGCGGCTAGACAACCATAGTATATCTGGTTTTCCAGGAAGCAACCTCAGAGCCCGCTCTCCGAGATCAGTTCCCGGAGAACCAAGCTCCCCCCACTTCCGTGCTGCCTCAGAGGCAGCCTGAGACAGCCCCATGCTCACAGGAAGAGTGCGGAGTGGCCAAAAAGGTGCATTCCAGGGCAGGGAGGGTGGAAGTGCCTGTACGACACATCCAATGTGTCATACAGCAGCCTCCTCCCCTGCTCAGCCCTCCCCTGCTCCTCCTCTGCTCAGCACAACTCCCTCCGTGCTTCTCCTGCCCTGCATTGGATAGGCAGTCGCCTCAGAGTTCGGAGGCGGCTGCCTATCTGAATAGGATTGCACCCTTAATGACTTCTCTTACCTCAGGCCAAATTCCCTAAACCTCCACCCCAGCCAAATACACTCACAACCAGGTCCAGCTCTTGGGTACAATCTTCCTCCAACACCAAAGCTCTCCCTCTTGTATTTCTGGCAGCTCGGACAGTTTACCTGGGTTTTCACTTGTGTAACCTTCTTCTAGCAAGGACTTAGGGCAGCCTCCTGGCATAACGCAGCCAACTGCACCCTATTCCTGATTTTCACCAGCCACATATGGTTACCCCACAGGGATAGCGTAATATTCCCACCTCAACTATTTCTGCTAAGCTTTCTCCTAGTCCTTCTATAACACCACCCACCAACCAGTAGTCCTTCTCCCTCCTGGAGTACCCACACACTTGCTAAATCCTCAACTGTCAACTCCATAACTGTCATTTCCCAACTGCTCTTTTCCACCTAGCTAGAATCTGCAGCCAATCAGAATTGAATTAACCTGATCCAGGCCCCATACAACAACATTCAAAGTGATTGTCTCTCTCTCCTGCTTCAGAACTTCCCCAAAGCAACTACCACACAGACCTTTGATAGTAACAAAGCAAGGCCTCAGGATGACTCAGATACATTATTGCCTCTCACAGTCCACACAAAGTAAACATTACAAAACAACAACTTATATACATGGCATTTCTTCACAGTGGCTCATATATATGGAGAGAGAGAGAGAGAGAGACAGAAAGACAGACAGACAGACACTGTGCATGCACACATTTCAATTACAGTTCCACAACATTTTATATTCATTTATTTAAGGAATTTCTATATTGCCCTTCAACATCAGTTTTTAGGGTGTTTTACAAATAAAATGATAACTCATATCAATAGAAAAATACACATCAAAACAGTTAAAAGCAGCATTTAAAATCCCAGATCTAAAAGTCCCTTTAAAAGCTTTTTAAAGCCTAGAAGAATAAAAAGGTCTTTGCCTGGCACTTTGCCTGTCATTTAATATTATAGGAACCAAACAATGCTCTCTGGACAAAGAGTTCCACAGACGGGATGCCACAAGCAAAACTGCCCCTTCCCCAGTAGCCCCTGCCTCACTTGAGGTGGTAGAGGCATTCAATGGAGGACATCAGCAGGTGACCACAGAGTACAAGAATGTTGAAGCAGGAGCAGGATTTCCTTTCTACTTTATATTTATGCATGCATACCTATATTCCTTTAATCAAGGATTGGTGAGAACTGTACAGGACCACCATGAAAAAAAAGACCCTGCAAACCCATAGACTGCAGCATGACAGGCCAGGAGCTTAGCTATAAAGGCACACAATCCAAATTGTTTAATTAACAGTTACACTAACAGAACAGAAACTTAGCCATAGTTCAAATGGCTAAGGCTCAGCAGTTCTGTTAAGCTCTATTGACAGGCTAGTTTTATAGGCAGGTATACCAGAAAAGACACAAATAAGGGTACTTATTGTTCAAACTAGGGATGGTACATCAGATTCGGCAAATGCCTGAGCCAAAATGGGCCCCTTTGGGTTTTCTTCCAAGTGACCAGAACCAAAGCTGGACCCTCCACAAGGCTTCATTTGGAACTTGGCTTTGGAAAGACAGACACTGTTTCTCCAAAAATAGCATCTTTTGCTTTCATTTCTCTAAATGCTGATAGGTTGGGGAAGGAGGGAGTGGGGTTGAGTGAGTGATCACCATCTAATCATAGGGCACATTTCACCATGGGCTCTCCAGTCACTATGCTTTGGGGGAGAGTAAGGATGGGACCATGAGATGGCCACCAGGCTTCACTATGAAAAAAAGCCTTAAACTGGTTTTCAGTCAGCATAACTACCTAGCCCTGCACCTATTCTTCTAAAATTTTGCATGTTTCTTGCTTGGAGAAACCTGTGTGATGTGTGCTGTTTTCATACAAATTGCCAAAAAACCATGAGGGAAGAAAAAGGGAAGCGAATCACTCACGCACACACCCTAAATTTGAGGACTCCCCTTCCACATAAACTACTGCACCTATGCTTCTTAAACTTTGCCATTTTCTTGCCTAGATACACCTCTATGCTGTCTGTCATTTCCAGAAGAATAGTCCACAAAGACCATGGGGGGATAAGCACATCCTTTTTTGATACCCTCAATATGTAAAGGCTGCTCTTGCACAAAACTCCCTGCAGCTATTCATCTGAAACTTGGTAGACTACATCTCTCAGCGGGGGCAACAGTCCCTGCAAATTTACTCCAATTCTCCCAAGAAATAAAAATTTTGTCAGCACTTCTCTCTTAAAAAAAATAAAATCAAAATATGAAGGTGTGTAGCACACAAACTAATGTGCCTATTTTCCTGAAATTTGGCAGGCGTAATCCCCTCCTAAAGGGCTACTATGCCTTCAAATTCCATCCCTGCTGACAAACAAAAAATGTTATTGCCTTTTTTGGATTTCCCATAATAGTCAGTGGGAGGCACAAAGCCACAGATTTGTCAAAGTGGACGGACTCCGAATCAGGCTGGGCAGAATCAGGCCATTTTCTGAAGTGCTGAATCAGGGTCTGAATTGAATTTTGTGATCTGTGCACACCTCTAGTTCAAACAATATAATCTTCTAAAAAATGAAGTCCCACCGTACCCAAGTGAACACTATAATTAAGTTGGTGAGATTCATAGGTACAATTTTCACAACGACATGTCTATTTGTATACACATACACACACTTACTATTTTTTTCTTCTGGGATTTTAGGTCTTCTAATGCTTCATCTAGAAAAGAAGATTAAAATTAATATTTTAGTACTAATGTGACAAATCAAGTATATCCACAAATGCAGTAGATACAACATTCACACACAGACACTTAAATCCAATGTTGCACTAGCAGACTTCTGCCACACCACAGGCCTTCCCCTTCCTCTCCTCCCCTCTGCAGCCCCCCCCCCCGGCACCCCCCATCTGCTTCAGAGGATCCACAGCAGATTTGGGGGGCAAAAGGAGCTGCAGAGGGGGAGAAAAAATCCTTTCTGCCAGCAGTTTCCATTCTGCTAGAAGAAAAACACCGCTGGGTTCATGCCCTTATTTGGAAACAAGATATTTTCCCCACATAGTGGTCAAAGTTCTAATAGAACATTAGCAAATCCTCTACCTTTTGGTTAATTAATGGGACAGTTTTGTAAGACACATCATTCAGGATCAGCTTCCATTTTACTGCAACCGAGTGTGGTGAATTATGAAGCCTTTTAATTTTTTATGCAACACTATCCATCAAGCTGCTATTAGAACTAAAATTATTTTGACCCATCATAAGAGCTTCAGTGAACAAGGCCAAAAAAAAGAAAAAGACGTGAAGCTGTTGATACAGACATGACACTTAATAAAAAGCATATTAGGCCCAAGTTTAAGTAAGACTCTAGCTTTAAAGTGTTAAAAATCAATCCCAAAATTAACATGTGTTATCACTCAACCTTGCAATGTTTCCAAGTTAATAAATCCTGTTTTGTTCAAGCTACTGCTTGTCAGAAAGGCATTCCACTCTGATAAACAAGAAGGGGCACTATTACAGACTGTATAAAAATGCCACAACACCTTTGCTCAACCTCTTGGAAAAAGAAAGAAAAATCAAACTTTAAATGCATGTGGGAATTTTCATGAAGTCAATGCAACTCAAGTTTTGAACTAAAAACACTAAATGCTGTAAGCCACTACCGATGTAGTAATAAGTTGTTCTGTTGCAAGCCCTCTGGACAGAGCTTGTATTAATTATTTAAAGAGCCTAGAACTCAAATGGTGCTACATAAATGCTAAATTGTTTAAGAGTAAGAGTGTTTGTGGTTTTGGGAAGAAGGGCCTGTGTCAAGGCATGTTACTGAACCAAGAGCTTTCTTGCATATGCCAAGGTCATCACATTATTCAAACTGTGGAATGAACAGGTTTGTTGTAAAACTATTTAAAGGTGCTAGACTGGTTGGAAACAGAATGAGCTAATGTAATGTAGTGATTAGATGTTGGATGAAACTGGAAAAATAAGTTTCAATTTCCATTTAGCCATGAAGCTCACTAGACGGGACTTGGTAAATCATTATCTCACAGGGTTGTTGTAAGGATAAAAAGGGATGCCAATGTGCTGTTTTGAGCATTTTGGAAGAAAGGTATGATATAAGCCAGGGACTGAGAATGACTGGCCCTTGAGCTGTTGTTGGACACAACTCACATCATCCCTCACCATTGGCTATGCTAGCTAGAGTTTGATGAGAATTGCAATCCAACAACATCTGGAGGGCCACACATTCCCCCACTCCCAATAGAAGACAACCAATTGTTTATACATATACATAACTCTGTGTGTTTCAAAACCACAACAGATTTCAACCATAAACCACTAGCATGAGGGATGTTCCCTAAGAAATGACACTCAAATCATGGGTTCAAGTGAACCCATCCTCCAGCTGAAATGCCTTGTCATAGATTTGCCTCCAGAAAAGACAGCCAGAGATTATGCCATCTGCCCTCTTTAAATAAGCAAGGAAGAAGGTTAGCCAGTGCCTCAGTCTCATCTCTCCAAGCAGAAGCCATTTAGAAATATGCTTAATGGTGCCATGGTTAACACTCAGTTTCGGAAAACTTTTGTTATATAACTTGCTTCTTTAAGTTCTGCTAAAAAGAGGTAGCTGTAAGTAATTGTTTAACCTGCACATCTGTTGCAACATCAGTAGAAACCCTTTAAGTGTCATTCTTACTATATCAACTCCCCAACATTTAATCTGTCACAGACCACTAAAAACTCAAAGAACGCTCTCTTGCCAGGTCCTTGGGGAAGTGAATCATGTTTAACACTAGCACATATAATTCTAAAGCAAAAAAAATATCTTCAGCAGGTCAACCTAGTGCAATCCTGCTAATAGATCTAACTTAAAATAGTACATGATGTAATTTTAAAGTATTTTATGTTTAGGTCATGGGCTCACGGCATATCTCAGGAATGTAAATAGACACTCACCTACTTACCTATTGCAAATTAAGAACTTCAGGTGAACAGGTACAGAAGCTTCTGTAAACCATATGATAATGGAGTCTTCCCCTAACCCCATCCCCAGACTGTTAATATGCCATAAGTGTATATATGCAAGGCAGGTAAACATTTTTGTGAGCTAATAACACTTGTGGGCTTATTTGCAAGGCTGTCATAAGGAAGATATTAGACTAAGCTCACTTATACAAGACAGTGTCTTTGCCTTTTATCCACTGGAGTTTAACATGGTTTAAGACTTCCTTGCAAAATGCCAATGGTGAGCACTGATGGAATAGCAGTCCAACATCTGGAGGGCCAGAAGTTGCCCACCCCTGCCCTCTTGTAACTAAGCCTAAATATGTGTAACTGGAATAAATGCTTCCTGTTTACCGCTTTCTCCATTTCCCTCACTTTCCTTTGTTGCTATGCCTGTAATGAATAATAGATTGCAAGCCTCTTGGGGACGGGGACCTGTCTTCTTGTACTTTGTAAGGTGCCATGCAGTTACAGTGCAATAATAATACTGAATAGTTGTCATAGGTTTCCATCTGGCAGTGAGGCATTATGTCTACTTAGCTGTCTATCAATTCCTAGAAGGAACCATCCTAGCTAAGGCAAGCACAAACTGAAATGGTTGGAACTAGGCAAAGTAGCTATGGCACACCTAGCATTTTCTGAAGTATTTTCCACCCCTCCTTTCAATCTGGACCCCCAAAGAGTTGGCAGTACAAAGCAGTAGTACAGTAAAAGCAATAGTAAAATAAAGGTTATTTTATTATTTTAAAGTGGAGCTGGGGGAGTTTTTTGTGAATAAGGTGGCAATGATATACGCCACCTTTCCACCCGGCGATTCTCCTCCTTCTCTCCTTCCTGTCTCTTACTCTCCACATGGCTTTGAGTTAACTGAGGTTACTGAGGATCAAGTTTCTCCTCCCCATTTACTACCTGTTATTCTGACCCTTTTCCTTCATCTCTCCATACTATTCCTTGTCCTCTTCTTCTGATTTCTTTGACTCATCTAGTGAATTTCTCTCTTTCCACTGGCAGCTTCCCTGGTTCTCTTAAGCATGCTCTGCTTCGTCCCTTGTTGAAGAAACCTTCTTTGGATCCTTCTGTTTGTGCACGATATTGTCCTGTTTCACTTCTATCTTTGCTATCTAAAATCCTAGAAAGAGTGGTCCTTTCTCAGTTGGCACCTTATCTAGTTCTTCATGATTTTATTGCCCCCTTTCAGTCAGGGTTTCGGGTTGGTCACTCATCAGAGACAGCATTATCTCATGTCTTGAATGATATTCTTGTGCCCAAGGCCCAGCACTGTACATCTATGCTGGTGCTGCTGGATCTTTCAGCAGCATTTGATACTTTGGACCATGGAATACTTTTGGCCCGATTGGCATCTCTGGGCATTATGGGCATCGCTCTTTCCTGGTTTACTTCTTTTCTGTTAAATCATTCTTTCTCAGTTTCTTTTTCTGGTATTGTTTCAGACCCCTTTTTGTTCACAGTAGGGGTGCCTCAAGGGTCCATTCTTGGACCTCTCCTTTTCTCTCTTTAAGTCCTTCCCTTGGGTTCCCTTATTTCTGATTGTGGTTTTCAGCATCATATGTATGCCGACGATACCCAGGTTTATCAGTCTTTTGACCAGCTTGGGGAAAGAGAGTGGGCATCGGTGGGAGATTATTTACTAGGGATTTCTTCGTGGATGTCTGCCCACCGCCTCAAGTTGAACATGGACAAAACTGAAATTCTGATCTTCCACCCTGATAGCCCTTCCCCTTTTCCTTCCTTATCCTCCCTTTGCCTTCAAGGTACTCAGCTTGTCCCAGTCCCCATTGCCAGGGACCTGGGGGTCCTGGTGGATGATCGTCTCTCACTGTGCTCCTTTATTGAGAGCACAGAGAGGACTTGTAATTTCTACTTACTGACTACCCGCCAGATCCACAGGTTCCTGTCTCAGGTGACTGCGGACATTTTGGTATGGGCCTTAGTTGTTTCACATCTGGACTATTATAATAGTCTTTTAGCAAGCCTCCCTATTTCCTCTTTCCGTCCTTCAATTTTGGTTCAGAACAATGCTGTCAGGATTGTTCTGGACCTTCCCCATTTTGTTCATATTACCTGTTATTGAAGGGCCTTACACTGACTTCCACTGAAGGCCAGGGCCCTTTACAAGAATTTGGTCCTGGCCTTTAAGGCCCTAAGGTTGCATTACCCAGCCTATTTATCCTCTCTTTTGTCCTGGTATGTCCTAGGTCGGGGCACTATATCCATGGGCCAGGCTCTTCTGATCCACTCTACTTCATGGATTGCAGTATCCCGTTATTGTGCATTCCAGGATCTTGTTCCACAGCTGTGGAACTCCCTTCCCCTACCATTATGGTTAACTGAGAGTTTGGAGGTGTTTAAGAAGGCTTGAAAACTTATCTTTTTTAGTAGGAGGGGGGTTGGTTGGTTGTTTTGGGGTAAAGGATGCTGACTTTATGTTTATCTGTGTGATTAAAACTGTTGTTATAATATTGTAATTTTGAGTTAAGTTTTATTAGAATTATTGTAATTATGTATTTTAAACTGTCAAGTTATTTCTTTTATGTACAGCACTTTGTGACAAAGTGCTATATAAATTATTATTACTATTTTTATTATTATATTTTTTAAAAGGTTAACACAGAAAATGCAAAACCATAGCACCAAACATCAGGGAAGAGCTCATAAGAATCAATTCTCGTGGTCCAAAGGCATGCTAAAGGAGCCAGGTCTTTGTTGCTCCTTTAAAGCCAGTCAGTGTCAAGCAGGCCTCCCTCGGCAAGGTGTACCACAACTTAGGTGCCAAAGGAAGAAGGCGCTGTCTCGTGTATTCCCCTGCCATACTTCACACAGGTACACACAGAGCAGGGCCTTTGTTGGTGATCAAAGTGCACAGTTAGGTTCCTATGGAAGGAGGCTCCTTTTTAAGAATCCTCACCTTTGACCATTTAGATCTTGAGAAATGTCAAACACATAACTTTTGCATTAGATCAAGAATAGGCAGTACATGCAGAGAAAGCAATAGCAGAGTTATTATTCCTTGTGACGCACAACATTTAAAGTTCTGCCTGCTGCATGTTGAAGCAACTGTCGTTTCCAAAAACTTTTGAAAAGGCAGCTCCATGAGGAACATTACACCCTAATCTTAGATGTTAACTAAATCATGAATTACCAAGGCCTGAACTACCTTCTCCAGGAAAGGGCATAGCTAGCACTCTAGCCTAAGCTGATGAAAGGCAATCCAGGATAACACTGCCACCTGCCCACCCAGGAACAGAGCCAGATCTGGGAGCATCCCCAGCGACAACCCTAATTCATAAAGATTGCAGCCCCATCCCAAGCAGATTGCATAAATGTAATAGCACCCTCCTGTTCATCTTCCCTACCAATTGGTAGTGAGAGGGATAATGCCTCTAATACTGGAAGTAATATATAGTGTCCAGTATACTCATGACTAGTAGCCATTGATAGTGTTATCTTTCATTAATCTTTTTAATCCCCTTTTAAAGCTATCCAGTGTAGTGTAGTGGTGAGAGTGACGGACTGGGAGCTGGGAGATCCGGGTTCTAGTCCCCACTTGGCCATGGAAGCTCACTGGGTGACTTTGGGCCAGTCACAGACTCTCAGCCCACCCTACCTCACAGGGTTGTTGTTGTGAGGATACAACAGAGAGGGGGAGGATAATGTAAGCCGCCTTGGGTTCCTTGCAAGAGGTAAAAAGGCGGGATATAAATGCAATAATAAATAAATAATAATAAATAAATATCCTAATTGGCAGCTATCACTACAACTTGCGGTAGCAAATTCCATAATTAAACTGTGCTGTGCGAAGTAGTACTTCCTTTTAGCTGTCTTGAACTTATCATCATTCAGCTTCAAGGGATGACCCTAGGTTCTACTATTATGAGAGAGGGAGAATACTTTCTCCCTGTACATTTTCTCCACGTATAGTCCATTATTAACTTCAGACATGTGTTCAGGACTTCTGCTGTCTTCTTGGGAACAAAGGAGAGAGAAACAAGAATCATTTGTGATGGCACATCAGCCAAAATCTCTGGATGGCCTCACCCAACAGCTTCATGTAAAATGGTAAATAGTGTGGGACACAAGATAGATCCCTGAAGCAGCCTACACACCAATGGCCATAAGATAAAGTAGCAGTCTCTGACCATCATCATCTTGGCTCTGCTCTCCAGGATCAACCAGAGCATTGAAGTACAATGGCCCCAGTCTCAGGTGACCTAGAAAGATACCATGGTCAATGGTATCATACACCACTGAATGACTCTGGAGAATCAGCAGTTTTATCTGTTTCCCAGAACAGGTTGTCTACCAGAGCAATTAAGGCTGCCTAGGTCCCTAAAACAAGTCACAAGTTAGACTGAAATGGATCTAGATAGTAAGAGTCTTCTATAACATGCTTAAGTACCTTGCCTGGAAATGGAGTATTTGAGACCACTCCATTATTGGAGTGGTGTCCAATAATGGTTTCTTAAAAAGGGGTCTTGCAATGGCATCTTCTTAGGCTATTAGAACCACCACACCTTCTCTTAGAGAAGAATTTACTATTTCTCCACCTGACAGCTCAGATGGGCATGTCTCAAGCATGCAGGTTGCTAGCCTTACTTCTCAAAGAATAATCGTTCTTGTCCTCAAGCCACACAAATTGAGACTGCCAGATACTGCTGACATATACTGTGTATCTCTAACAGAGGAGGGAGAGTTCAGGGCAGCAACTGAGGAGACTGAATCTACCCCCTGCCCCGCCCTCTGGCCAAGGTATGGCTACTAGCTTGCGGCTGTCAATTGACAAACCCTACTTCATAACTTAGAATACATACACACTTCTTTAAATGCAGCCATATTTTGAACCACATTCGGTATAATACACATGAATCTAAAATACTGTGCATTTATCAAAATATAAAGGAGTTATAATTAGACTTAACTTGCTATATAATAGAAAGTAATTCAAATATTCTTTATCCTGCAGTCACTTCAGTGTTCCGCTTTCAGACACATTTAAGTACCTAACAATTAATCCATTCATCTTCAAAACATTTTATATTCATTTTCCATTTTATAGCCAAGTATAAGGCTGAGTAGGTTTCCTGAAGTCTTAAAGAAAGACAACCATAAATTCTATTAAAGACCATCCACACGGTGTTCAACACAAGACAACTGTAGGCAATGTAACTGTATCTGTACAGTCTCATGCTTAGGCTTACACTAGAGGAGAAAAAACATGTATGGGAAAAATTACACTTACTGTTTCTTTCTGTTCTTTTAGAAAACACAAAGATGAGGAGTGTTCTTATAGACCAAACTCTGCAGGGAGTATGGTGGGGGAGAGGAGAGAAAGAATGTCCAAAATTAAAATCTAGATCAGAGGAAACTGGATGTTAATGTCATTCTTCACTATGCATGGAACTATCATCACACTTAAACATAACCTATTAACTTCACAATTAATGCCAGTCACAAAAAGCAACTAGACAAACAAGCCTTGTTTCACAGACACTTCCTTTAACGTCAGTAGAGTGAATTCATTACTTGGATTATCATACTCTTCTTTCAAGAACATTAAGGCTGCAGAATACAACACTTTGAGAGCAAAATATGCAGGCTGTGATTTGATAGCTAAGATCCAATCATCTAGTTCACCCACCTACCCGAATATTTATATTGTATTCAATTAAGCTAATATGTGCAAGCAAAGGATCCTTGTATTGGGGAATAGGACTGCTGCATGCGCACTTTCCTTTCCTTCCCCACATGTAGTAGCATGACCCCACCACCTACCTTGGACCTGAGGGCTCCCAGGGAAGCAGTGGTGGTGTTTTGTGAACATCTCTCTGCAGAGAGGTGCAAGCATAAAGAACAATTCCCTGTTAGCCCCACTGCCTGCCTCAGGCTTGGTGGAGTCCCGAGTCCCAGCAGGAGGCAACAGGGATCACTCCCAGTGTGCAGAAGAGAGCAGAGAGAGTAATACCTGGGAAATATCCCCTCTTGTACTGCACATGCGGGTCCCCTGGGTGAGTGGTAAGGAAAGGAACCTACAGAGGATTATAGCTATCAAGTGCGCCCATGCCACCATTGCACTCCATTCTTTGGATACTCTATGTCTCCTATTGGCATAGCTGACAGACAGCCACCCAGTTTTGTCTTGAAAATCTCCAAAGAAAAAAATTCTGCAGCTTCCATAGGCAGCTTGTCATGCTACTGAGCAGCGCTTAGAGCTAGAAAGTGCTTTACAAGGTCCTCTGAAAAGAAGGACACCACCGCCATCTTAACCCTTAACTTCTTTTCTTGCAGAGTAAATATAATTAGCTCCTTGTGTCTTTCCTCTTTCTTACATTTTGGCTTCGACTCTTTACTGTATTCATCATTTTCCTTTTCCAGCTGTCAAGCCCCCTCCTGAACCGTGACACCCAGAATGGAGCTCGAAAGGAGGCCCTATCAGTGCTGAACAGAGCGGCAATATACCTTTCTAAGTCTTGAAAATAATGGTTCTGTTCACACAGCACCCAGGTTGTATGCAACAACAGGAGAGCACAACAGTTCAGGTGGAGGTTTGTGCAACGATCTGAAAATAGTTGTAATCTGAAAACGGGGGGCAGGTCCAAGTAAACCCACTGTCATGATCAGATCATTTCCTGGTGAGATTTGAACTCATGGTGTTACTTCCCTCCTGAAGGGGTGGGGGACCCATTTGGATGGTCTGCTCCAGGAGACTGATGGAAGCTGATGGATTTCTTAATGCTCTTGAGGATTTCCCAGTGGAGAAAGCTGGTGATCCAGCAGAGGCCCTAGCCTCACTGTGGAACAGTGAGATGCAGAGGGCCATCAACTCGATTGCACCTGAGTGCCCTCTCCGGTGCTATGGAACACGTTCTGCTCCCTGGTATACTGGGGAGCTACAGGCAATGAAACAGGCTGGATGTCGGCTGGAGTGTAAAACGTGCAAGTCTCAAAGCGAAGATGACCAAGCACGCTCTAGAGCACATAATCACACCTACTGTGTGGTGGTGCGGGCAGCAAGGAAGGTTTACTTTGCTGCCTCCATTGCATCCTTAAGTAGCCATCCAGTGGAGTTCTTTTGGGTGGTCCAGGGCCTGTTAACACCCTCCTCAGTGAACGGGGCCCTGGTCCCCTCAGGGGCCCGCTGTGAACTTTTTGCATCACACTTTGAGGACAAAATCACTTATCTCCACAGCGAATGTGATGCTGTTGTTAGTGCAGTTCCAGTCGAAGTGTCTGACACCACCATCTGCCCAATTTTGTGGGATCAGTTTTAGTTGTTGCGGCCCAATGACATAGACAAGGTGCTTGCAGCAATGCGACCGACCACATGCCCTCTCGATCCTTGCCCTTCCTAGCTAATAAAAGCCCACTCTGGACTCAATGGTATTGGACAACTACCGCCAAGTTGCAAATACCCCTTTCTTCAGGAAGGTTCTGGAGAGGGTAGTGGCAGAACAACTGCAGGCACTCTTGCAGGATACTGATTATCTAGACCCATTTCAATCTGGGTTTCGTCCTGGTCACGGGACTGAATCAGCCCTGGTCACCCTAACGGATGACCTTTATTGAGAGAGGGACAGAGGGAGTGTAACCCTGTTAATTCTCCTAGATCTCTCATCTAGTGGCTTTTGATACCACTGACTATGGTATCCTCCTGGGTATCAGATACCCATCTGATCTCACTCCGTGAAATGGGTATCGGAGGCACTGTGGTACAGTGGTTCTGGTCCTACCTGCTGGGCCGATTTCAGAAAGTAACATTGATTGACCATTCTTCAGCCCCTTGGCAATTGAGCTATGGGGTTCCACAGGGTACCATCTTGTCCCCAATGTTATTTAACATCTATATGAAGCTGCTGGGAGCGATCATTAGGGGATCTGGAGCCAAGTACCATCAGTATGCTGATGACACACAGCTCTACCTCCCTGTGACATCTGAATCAGGAGAGGCTGTGCAAGTACTGGACCTGTGCCTGAACTCAGTAATGGGCTGGATGGGAGCCAATAAACTGAAACTGAATCCTGGCAAGACAGAAGCCCTGTGGGTGAGTGATTCCTGAGTCTGGGAGATAGGCTCATTGCCTGTTCTGGATGGGGTTGCACTCCCTCTCAAAGATCAGGTCTGTAGTTTGGGGATACTCCTAGATCCATCATTGTCACTGAAAGCCCAAGCGGCAATGGCAGCTTGGAGTGCCTTTTACCAGCTCTGGCTGGTTCACCAACTACAGCCTCTCCTGGACACAGATAGCTTGGTCACAGTGGTACAAGCACTAGTAACCTCAAGACTGGATTACTGTAATATGCTCTATGTGGGGCTGCCCTTAAGGCTGCTCAGGAAGCTGGAGCCAGTGCAGAATGGGAGCTGCCCCTTTGCAGCATGTAACTCTTTTGCTGAGGGAACTGCAGCATGTAACTCTTTTGCTGAGGAAACTGCACTGGCTGTCTATTCGCTACTGGGCCAGGTTTAAGGTATTAGTAGTACTATACAAAGCCCTAAACAACTTGGGACCAGGATATCTGAGAGAATGCCTTCTTCCTTACCAACCTGCCCTGTCACTGAGGTCACTGGAGGGCTTGCTCCTGGTGGTTCCACATGGACCTATGGCCCGACTGGAGTCCACCAGAAAAGTCTTCAGCATGGTAGCCCCCTTTCTTTGGAATTCCCTGCCCAGGAGGTCAGGCAGGCAGTAACACTGTGTTGTTTCTGGCGCCTCCAGAAAACAGCACTGTTCCAGGAGGCATTCCTTAACTGACCAGTTACAGTTTTTATTTGCATTGTGTTTTTAAACAAGTATAATTTTAATGTGGTGTTTTAATCTTTTTATTCTTTTACTGCTTTATTTTTTGTGTTCACACTCTGAAATCTGTTCTAGATATAGAGCTGTATATAAATATTGTATATAATTATTGTAAATAAAATAAATAAATAAACAAACTATCCAAACACTTCAGCCTCTGGCTTTTAGCCCCTATCTTATTAACACATCACACAACTATCTTGTGAAACACAAGCAACATTTCAGCAGACTTGCCACATTAGAATAAATTTGTTTCAAGTTACAAGTTTTGTTCATGGTGAAGCAAATGACAGACCACTAGTAGTACTCAGCCCACTTCCAGACTACGTCATTTTGATCACATGGAAACTACAAGCAAAATGGCAACATAAATTGCTTCACTATTATTTCCATCATCCCATGATTTCGCCATGACACAATTCAAACTGACCAACATAAGACAGAAAGACCATGGTAAGTCACACTAGATCCACACACTTTGAAGCAATTTTATCCTATGGATTGCAAAATGTCTTTTGCACAATATGCATGATGCATATCACGAAAGAAAATTTTATCTTAGTGACCTACTGCATGTTTAGAAGCATAAATATTTTTGGTGCTTATGTATTTTACAGACTTTTCCAAAGTGACCAGCACATTGGACAAATATTGAAGTTTCAACAATAGATTACACTTTTAGCATTTAGACTCAGAAAAATATTTGACAATTCTGTAGAGTTGTTGGGTTTCAAAGAAGTCACTGAATAACTAACGTGCAGAATGTTTTAGATTTTAAGAAGTGAAATCATCTACATCTTATTACATATTTATTTCAAATATTTATATACCACCTTTCATTATCAAATCACAGGGCAGTGTACAAAATTAATTAAAACAATTAAAATAAAATACAAAGATAAAAACGAGCAAACAAAACAAATCTATTAAGCTAAGCATTAAAAATGAGCAAATGCTTGAATAAACAGATGCATTTCAGTAGGCCTCTATTTTCTCATGGCTTCAAACAGCAAGGTAAATGCACACATCCAGTTAAACAACTTACATATTCCTGGAAGACAGCCCCCTTTGCCATCATCAGTATCACTATCAAACCCTTCAGGAGTTACCCAAAGCAGCAATACCCTAGTGAACTGGGAAAGCAGACTGGGAAAGGAAGACATTATTTACTTTGCTTAAGGCTGAAAAATCTCTAGATTTCTAGATTCTAGGTCACACAATATGTTTAGTGTCAATTCACCTCTTGACCAAAAGCAAACACAGGCTGGCAACTGCTTGCTGTTCATTCCTGTAATGGAAAAAGCTAAAAGAACTAAAGTCTTAGGGGGGAGGGTGCATTTTTTGCAAGTTGTAAAAATCTATATTTAATGTGAAATACTAAGTCAGAGATCTACACATGTATCTGAACCCTAAAGTATTGTGCATGGAATTAAGAAGAACAAAAGATCCAATGCAAGACTGAGTAGACAAATGGCAGAATCCAGTAGCTTCAACATGCCAACGCTCATTTTACCTTAACTTATCCATATGGAAGTGTTCAGAGCAAAACCTGTAATATCCTTTTCCCCATATGCTCTCATGAAGAATAGGATCTGAAAGCTCTCCCAGAGTTAACTTTAACAATGCTATATAGCTGGGGCAGACAACATCAAAAGGTCCAGGGGCCCATTTCCAACCCACAGAACCCACCGGGGGCCACATAACCTGCCGAAATGGTTGTTGAAATTCTGTGGTAGCAAAAAAAAAGTCACATTTTCAATTTAAAACAAGATGCAATGGAAGCATGCACCTTGTTCTAATGTAAATGTGTGCTCCCAATGGGTTTTTTGCCTCTGCCGTCTCCACACCGCCAAAATTTGGCAGTGACTTGAGATGTGGCAGGGGCTGTAAAAAAGGCTGCAGGGCCACATTTAACTCGCCTGTTGTTGACTCCTGCTGTATGTGATTAAATCCACGCATCCTATATGGTCAAAGCCAACTTTAAGTTAAAATATGAACACACACTCACAAATGTAACTGTAATTTCTCATTAAGTATTTCCACTAGCAACAGCACATTCAGAAAGCAACCGATTATGTTACATAAGCATGAGTTTTCTAGGTATCAAAAAACAAAAAGTATTGTTCTTGTGACCAGATTATCCAACTACCTAAATCTGAGTATTTTTTTCTGACTAATCACTACTTAAGAGTCTTGCTGACTTTTCAAACTGCTATATAGATTTGCGTTTGTCCCATCCTAAACCCAATGACCTTGAGTTGACACATAAGCAAGAAAACCTGAGCTCAAATAAAATAACATTTTCAGCCCAACACATCAGCCATGGAACAGTTTACAAATCAGGATGACATAAGATTTCGCAAAGAGGCTGCATTGATAAAGCAAGCAGTAGTGGCCATCTGTCCAATTCCTAGAAGTGGCCAGCCCTTTCCCCCCATTCTCTCTACTGCCCTCCATCTTCTCTTTCCCCTCCTTGCTCTTTTAGTTAAGTGGAAAGGAGAACACAGAACTAGCAACATGTGAGGCCATTGCTATCAACAGCCAGGAACATCTTCCCTACTGCTTCTGGATAGCCTACAAGCAGTAAGACAAAAAACGTACAGTCTCCTACTCCACTTACCAGAAACAGGCATTTCAGGTAGGAAGTAGGAAGAGTGGAGGGGGCGGGGATTGGAACTGCAAGCAAGGCTGGGGAGAGACGAATACAGAGGCAGCAAGATGAACAACCCATTTCCACATCTCATCTCTCACCTTCAGCAAGATTCTTTCTGCCTGCCTTCCCACATTCCCAAAATGTTAAACAAAGTAGGGGAACTTTGGGGTGGGGAGGAGTAAAGATTTGGTACAGGTTTCTCAGCTAATAACCCCTGGCTTATGTTCTAAAAGTCAGTCTACTGATTTCTACTCTGTAAAGCATGGGTGAGGAATCTGTGACTCTCTAGATGTTGCTGGACTATAACTCCCATCAGCCCTAGCCAACATAACCAATGGTGAGGGATGATGGAGTTTCAGTCCAACATCTGGAGGGCCACACATTCCCCATCCTTGCTGTAAAGGATTGTATTGGTGCCTATATTTATCTGTCCACACAGTTGTAATTTCGTGCAGTCTACCACCCCTTATAAATTTTAGGCCAAAATGCCACTGGACACTTTTCAATGACATTCCAAATGTCTCTGTTACAGACATCAATTATAACACTACTATAAAGGGCTGTGATGTTATGACTCAAAAAGTGTTCCAGCCAACTTTTATATTTCATAATGATGCCTTCAGGTTACAACCCAAAATAATTGGCCTTCATTTTAGAAGTATGCTCTTATGATACAACCTCTAGTTAATAGTTTGGATTTCATGGCTGAAGTGGTTTTGATAATCCAAAACCACCTCAACATCAAAAATATTAAAAGGGTTGTACCATCTTTTTCAATTCAGAGGCCACATTCCCTTGGGGGAAGTGGCTGGGGGTTGCATACCATCAATGAACAGAGCCAAAGGTGGGTGGGGGTACCCCCTTTCTCCCTTCTTTCCCTCCTTTTCTCCCACTCTGACAACTTTGCACTGACAACTTTCTTCCATTCATATTCTCTATATCATCCCCCAGCATAAGACAACTCTTACTGTTGGCACTCAGTTCTGCTTCAAAGCCAGTATTTCTCACTAAGTTTCTCTCTCATCCATCTCTACCCACAACCATCCATGCTCTCGTTGCTCAGTGCTCCACCCTCTCTGCTGTTCCACCAGCAAAAGATTTCACTTTTCTTTTTCAAATCCAAGAAGAATGGTTACTTCTTTGCCTGAGTTTTACAAATCTATTGTGCAGCCACACTTGGAATACTGTATACAGTATTGGTTACCGCACCTAAGAAAGGATATTGCAGGCCTGGGGCAAAAATAGGCAACCAAAATTATCAAGGGGCTGGTGCAACTCCCCTACAGTAAAAGATTTGGGACTATTTAGTTTAGAAAAAAGGCAAGTAAGGGGGCAGGGGACAGGACAGAGTTGTATACAAGAAAGTTGTATAAAAGGTATGGAGCAAGTGGATGGAGAACAGTTTTTTCTCCACTTCTCATAATACTCATAATAGTTCTCATGATACTAGAATCCAGGATTACTCAATGATTCAGGACAGACAAAAGGGAGTACTTCTTCACATAGTGCATAGTTCAACTATGGAATCTGCAACCACAAGATGTGGCTTTAAAAGGCGATTACACAAATTCATAGAGGATAAAGCTATCCATGGCTTTTGGTAATGACAACAATATATGACCTCCAGGATCAGAGGCAGCATGCCTCTGAATACCAGTTGCTTGGAAACTATAGCAGGAGAGGACTATTGCTCTCATGTATTGCGTGAGGGCTTTCCACAGGGATCTGGTTGGCCACTGTGAGAAACAGAATGCTGAACAGGACATGCCTTTGGTCTGATCCAGCAAGGCTCTTCTGATGTTAGAGAGATTTTGCTACATAAAGCTTTTAATAAAAGCCTTCAAATTATGGCAACTCCAAAGCTGTCAAATACACACCCACGCAACCTACTACATATATATATGTTTTACATAGCCTCTACAAAAACAGGTTATAAAAGAAAAAGGTATGCTTTACTTACATCAGCGGAAATGCAAAAAGTGGAAGTGTCATGATGAATCTTGCTGTCCACTCATCAGGAAGATACCACAAATAAATAATTAGACAGGAAAGGAGATAGAGAACTGATGAATAAAGGAGGAACCTTCCAACCCAAAGCTTCTGCTGCCTCTGATTTTTCTCTCTAAACTCCTCTAGTGCCTGGATATCCTGCAAATTTAAAACATACATACATACATATATATATTTATATATTGAGTTGTTAAAGCTGAAGCATGTTAGAAACATTTAACCTTGTGAGCCTTTCCTCTGAAGTTGTAAGAACTAAGCCAGGTACTGAATATACTTAACACCCTTGATATATTTAACCTAAGGCACTATCCGGTCCATGCCTTGCATGCAGCAACACATGTGTGCAGCCCTTGCACAAGTGCAGCTCTTTGCACACAGGGGGCGGAGGGGAGGAGGGAAGGGGGGCACCAGTAGGGAATCCTGTTCATGAGAGAACAGGAGGGAAGTGATGAGAGATTGATCACCCCACACGTTTTAATTGTATTTTTTCCTATTTTAAAAAAACGAATGATCTTACATGGAATAATGACCTCCTACTCAAGGATAACACAATATGCCTAGGGCTATCATAGAAACCAGGAAAGCAAAGCTAAGAATGTGTGCAGTTTTATCTTTCAGGTACAGTTTATTATCTGGAATCACAGTGGATTCAGTCCATCTAACCAAACAAATCTGTGTAGGCACTAATATTTGTTGTTTCCTAATCTAAGATCCTGATCCTTACCATATTTATTCGGAAGCCATTTCCATTGATTTTAATGGAACTTCATTCCTAGTCAGTCTATTTTGGCTGTGCTATCAGGCTTGTAAACAGCTAGTCACCCGTGGGTCAGGCTTCAACAAATCAACTCATCAACAGGCCAGGGGCAAGAAATTCTGTGATTTCAGGGAGCAAGAATGCTCAGGGAGGAAGACTGCATGACAGCAGATAAATTAGGATGCCAAAAAAACCCACATTAGAGTGCCAGTTTTTAGCAGAGAGTTTGTCCTCTAGTTCTGAATGGCACTGGCAAGGGTTTCCTCCCTTTCTCCTACCTTCCCTTTCTGGGAATACTGAAGAGCTGATTGGTAGGCTGGGGGAAAGCAGGCTGCACCATTTTCATTATCTCTGTGTTGCTCAATATTGCAATTTAACTTCTCTACTTCTCTGTGTACAGAACTGCTTCCCCACCTAGTCTCTTATGCTTCTCACCCCCAGCAATAAATTCCTCCTGGAACTCAGTAGCTGCTACTAAAGAACCTTTGCAGCCCCAGCCTTCACCTCTCACCCTATGAATATAGTTCTTTGTAGGTAGATCATTTTTAAGAACAGGCAAGTTTGTTTTGTACACTTGATTGTCCTCTCCCAGCCAGCCAATTTCACATCTCCCTTTTACTACCATCACCATCTCTACCTCTGCACCCTTTCTCCAACTCTATTTGCATCTGGCTTCTCTCTCACTCTCCTTTTCCACACCAGATGGAAGAAACAAACAAAAGAAATGTCATCTGTACAATCGGCCCTTCTCCTTGATTCTGTGGGAGGGGCAGACTGCTACTTGACACTTTGCATGTGTTCAGAGGCACTTTTACTATATCTCTGCTGGCAAGTAGAAATAACTTTTGGCAACTCAACTCGAACATTATTTGTGGACCCCTACCAGTGGTGACCAATAAATCATGAAAACATTGGTAAATTAGGAAATAACATTTTTCCTTTTCTTTTAGGCATTTGATGTATCACAAATAACTAACCTTAAGCATGGGTGGACAGGAATGTTCTTGCTCAACTGTAACAAGCAGCATGCCCTTTCAGTATTAGAAAGGACTGCAGCAAGAACAGCACCCTAAGCTCCTGATTGCAGGAGAGACCTGTATGCTTTCTCATTTCACTTCTTTGCATCACAACTACTATCTATGGGTACCTAAACCTATCTAACTTACACTTCAGGCTTCCTAATCATATCTTTGAATTCCCACATCTATGTATGTGGGAACGCACTGCTGCTATCAAGAATGCCCAAGTCCTTACCATTTTCTAATACCACCAGCCTTACATTTATTGATACAGTGTCCAATTCCAACTATATCTTTTGACACTTGAAAATAATGTTAGGTCCTTATATTTAGCTCTTAAAACAAGTAATATGAGATTAAATAAGAGATGAGACATACCTTATCCATTTTTTCTAACACCTCTACTGTGGAAGGCTTTGTCTGCTATCAAGGGAAAGGAAAAAGTGAAAATTTGCCCTCCAGAACTACATTATAAACATGTTGCCAACAACTAAATGTTAGAGCTGGGGGGGGGGGGGGGGAATGCAATGATTTTCACTACGTAACATATACCCTTCTTTTCAAACTTCATTTCTGATTATGTTACCAACCCTACCTCCTTGGTCACATGATGTTAATATGATACACCCCAAATGATAGAAACCACACCCCTTTAGAAGCATTTAGAACATAAGCACCATAGTTTTCCCCATAACCACAACTGCCTCCACAGATCATATGAGAGAAGAAATACAACATGATGGGGAACACTGCAATTTGCAGAGGAAAGGAGCAATTTGAAGAGTAGCATGTTATATACAAGACTGAAGGTAGTTTCAGGCATTACAATTTTAGAACACTACATATGTTATGGATCAATATTGTGATGTGTGAAAGCATTTGATGTTTGATCATTTGAATCAGGACAAATTGCAGCTGACTCCTTGTCAATAGCCTTCCCAAAATCATACAGTTTCCCCATATTTATAGAGGAGAAACTTTGGTCATTGGGCTGCCCAAAAATATTTTAAAAATTATAATTGGTCAAGGATATTTTAGGGTATGTGGAGGTTCGCCAGGAAATTTAAAAAATAAAGACAACTGATTTACAGAAAGATGAATGAAAGTGGGAGAATAAATAAGCAGAGGATCATTTTTAATTGATAAAGTCTTAAATTTTAGTAGTTATCCATTTAAACACAAAGTATTATCTCTTTATACTTTCTGTAAACAGTTATACTGGTTTAAATCCAATTCGCACTATCCAACGCAGCACTACTGCTAATGTAAATTATGTTGCGCTACCGTAAACGAGCTCTAGCGCAATGCCAATAGCACTTGCTGGCATGACAGTTCGCCAGGGAAACCAGCCACATTGATGTTGTACTAGTGCAACATAATTTATGTTAGCAGTGGTGGTGCACTGGATACTGCCCAATGTTAGTCCTACTTAGAATAGACCCATAGATATGGATGGGACTTAAGTTAGTCATTCATTTCAATGGGTCTACTCTATGTAGGTATAAGATTCGATTTAACCTTATGAATATAAGTTTCTACTTTTGCAATAAGACTTATGACCATAGGAAGATCCCAGAGCTCATATCTGAAAGTAGTTGTAACACACTGAAACCAAGAGCTACTATAATTTTGTTTTCAGTGTGTTGTCGTCTTATCCCAATCTATTGAAACCTGCCGCCATGTTACTTGTAAACAGTTGAAAGGAGGAGACTGGTGAACTTTTCTTGTAAATAAATTAATTGTGTTCTCTTTTTAAAGTTTTGAGGCTTAAAAAAATTGGATAGCTTTTGGTTTAATGCTTCAACACAACAAACTTGAGAAGAACACAATGTCTGGGTTCACACTACATAGCAACCCACACTCAAGGCTGAATATGGATTGAGCGAGGGTTGTCGTTGAATTGTGGATTGTTGTTGAACCATGTTGTATTGTGTGTACCCAGTCTCAGTTACAAACCATGGTTTGTTAACCACAAACAACCCACAAAG
Source organism: Heloderma suspectum (assembly GCF_057233095.1). Taxonomy (NCBI): domain Eukaryota; kingdom Metazoa; phylum Chordata; class Lepidosauria; order Squamata; family Helodermatidae; genus Heloderma; species Heloderma suspectum. Next base: position 189,993,060 of record NC_139458.1, read on the forward strand.
ATAATACATAATTTGTTATTGGGTTGTGAACTGTGGGTTCTTCATGGATAGCAAACCAGTTTTTTAATGCAGCTGGATTCACACAACACAACTCAAGGTCCAACGACAATCCAAACTCAACCTTGAGTGTGGGTTGTCATGTTATGTGAACTCAGTCCCTGGGAAGGCATGCCAGAAGCCACAGAATTTCACAGACCTCCCTCTCCATGCACAGAGAGAGAGACTTCTGGCAGTGACCCTTCATGTTGGGGCAGCAGAAACCTCCACCACCATTGACCCACTGCTATCACAACAAATGTATTTTGCTGTAACTGCTGTAATTAAACCATGACACCAGTTTTCTACATAACTAGTAAGGCTGCTGCAGTATAAAAGTGAACTCCCAGATGATGTTTATGTTTTTCAACACTCAGACAGCATTCATTAGAAACAGCAACTATGCACATATAGCTTTCACTTAAATTACATTTTCAATCTCAGTAACAAAGAAAATTGAAACAGGCTACCTTTCAAATAAAACTTATTGCATTACCTGTGTTGCTTCAATGCTAGCTTATTCATAAGTGAACACATAGGGCAGTCTTCCCCAACACTGTGTCCTCCAGCTGTCTTGACTACAATTCCCATCAGCCCCAGCTGATGGTCAATGGTAGTGGGAACTGCAGTCCAAACATCTGGAAGACAGCCAGTTGGGGAGGGTTGATACAAGGGATCCGGCTAAAATTAGTCCTGACTAAGTCCCATTCATCCAAACGGAATAACTGGTTAGCCGCAATTAACTTACATCAACTGCCTTCAGTAGGACTTTGTCCTGACTGACTTAGCTGGATTAGGACCACAGAGATCAACAACTAACTTTGCTCCCTCAGCCTATTCTCCACTGTTCTCTTAGCCTCAACTCTCACTCTGTAAACATGAAGATAATAATACTGATCTACCTTATGGTACTCATTTAAAACTAGTAATTACTATGTGAACCCTATTCTTGTTAATTCAAAAATAGTAAAAATGATCCCCCCAAAAGCGGCTTCATTAAGAGAAAGGTAATGCTGCTCCAGAGGCTATTTTTCTGTTGTCACAAAATGGGCTTACGAACAATCAGCAAGATTTCACATCAGCAAATATGTCTTTCTAGACAGCTACTTGATTTGTGCTTGGCTGTTGACAACATGCTTTTCTAGACCATTTGCTCTGGGTACTTCCTCCCAGTACAGCTAGACACAATCCAACACAGCATAAAACATACTCAGGCCCATTGATTTCAACTGACTAAGCACACATAACTCTGCGTCGCATGTGATCATTGTTTAGGGCAGGGGTGGGCAACTTGTATCCCTCCAGATGTTTTAGCCTACAACTCCCATCAGACCTAGCCTGCACGGCCAATGGTGAGGGATGATGAAAATTGTAGGCCAAAACATCTGGAGGGCCACAAGTTGCCCAGTCCTGGTTTGGGGAGAGATGATTAATTTGGGCCCACTGTGTGACCTCTGAAAATATGTCCCGTAATTTCAAAAATCCAGTCTCTCATTTTGTTTGAACGCGTCACCATCCAAATAGATATAAGAGCACCTTAAGGCTTAGCTAGTTCACTGATCTATAGACAAAAGTTATATTTTTCCCAATGAGTCTAAGATTAATTTTTGACCTATGTATACTGAACAATTTTAGTGCCTTGTTCTGTATCACAGGAAGTTTCTTAGAAAGAGACACTGTTCTTCTTGCAATACAAAAATGTGAACCTCTAATCGATAAGATTTACTTACCCGCCATTTGGAAATGATTCCACCCATTTCTCTATTTGCGGAGATGGGTCGTTCTGGTAACTTATAACCAGTCTTGTAATGGAATTCACAGCTAGAAGTAAAGCATTTGTGTTTTTAATTAAAAATATACCCACAGTGTAATCCAAGTAGTATAAAGATATTTCAAACTGCATGATTACACACCACTGCACACACAACCTAGTTTCCAAATTCTGTGTCACACTGTAACTTCACATACACGTGTTTTATGTTATGCTTCAGATTACGTATCTTGTTTTGCAAATTTGAAGTTGTGATAAAAAACTTTCCAAAGAAAACTGATAGCATAAAATACCAAGTATCCATGGAAGCAAAATGACATTCCAGTCCCTGTTTAATTATCATTAGGTGAGTTTTTAAAAACAAATTAGAAGTGTATTTCTACTTTTGGTGACTATCATTAGTAGCTGCAGTTTTAGAATGGGGTATTTGAGAACTGATTAATGTTTTTCAAGAATTTCAACATGAATTGTATTATGAACTTCGTGCAAGGCCCAGAAAAGCATTATTGAAATTCAAGACCTTCATTAATGCATATATGACATAAGACACAACTGCAATTGAAATTAATTCACTTGCTTCAAAATATCTTTACTGGTACTCCAGTTTCTTGGCATAGTTGTCAAGAATAGATGGAGTCCATCTACTTTAGCTCTGCCAATGGAAGGCTTTTGTCAGCAGAACAGGGAGGGGAACGACTTTCTGCAATTCACCCTCCTCCACCTCAACCAAAATCTGCTCCAGAGAGTTGGGGGACCATCCGGACCATATTTTGGGGTGCAAGGAGGGGGCTGCTGAACCTCTGAAAATCTCACTTCTCCCTGTTCCAGCAATGGAAACCTTCTGTTGGTAGAGGGAAACTAGCTGGATTTTGCCCTAAAAAACTTGTCAACACAAGTTGTGGAGTAGATCTTCTGAAAAGGAATTATCCAAAAACTGGACAGAAAGCACCATGTTGTATCATAATCACCTATACGTGCAAGTCTGCAATACCCTATAGCAGAAGTCAAGAAGCTCAGGTCCGGGAGCCAAATCCAATCATCCTGGGGTCCCAATCTAGCCCTCCAGAGTTCCCGAGAAGACCACTCCCCTTTTCCCCAAATACCAAACAGTTGCTGGCTTCCTGGCCTTTGTGCAGTCCCCCCCCCCATTCTAACCTCACCTAAGGCTTAGTTACTGGTAGTAAGAGCTTTAAGCTAACATTTGCTGGTATTTGTTGTGTTTTGGCCCTGCCCCTTTGTCATTAGCCCCACCTACCAGTGGAATTCACGCCCCCCCCCCCGAGAGCTTCCCCAAAATTAAAGTTGGCCATTAGGTTGAAAGAGGTTCCTCATCTACTCTACACACTTCCCAAGGAGTTAAGTCCCATTGAACTCAAGTCTGACTGACTTCTGAGTAGACATGCCAGTCCTTCAGTCACTAATTAACAGGATCAGAGTGAATACAGGTTTATCGTAAATAATTATTTATAATAACCGCAATTTCATTTTTCATGAAATTGAGCCACAACACACTATATTTGACAGGCTCAAAATGGAAATGAATGGTCTTATTAATTCTGTGAACACTGGAAACTGGGAGAATTAAAATGAAAGAAAATGGTTCAGCTACACTGGGAAGGTTAATATTATTAACTGTTGTCAGCTGATTATATATTTTATTTTATAAGGGGAGGGCAATCCATATAAAATTTAAATCACACCGTGTTTTAATTTTTCCCCTCAAATATTTCAGGTCAGATATTTGTGGTGCCTGGGGGCAAAAATGAACATGGGAGAGTTTTTTGTCTTTTTTTAAATATATTTTTATTTATTTTATATGGATAAAATAAACAGTACCAAAATTACCAACAACCTCATCAATGCTTCAATTTCCCAGCAATACAACATTCTGATGAGGACACCACAAAAACAAAATGAGAAGAAAAAAGAAAGAGAAAAAGATAAAGGGAAAAGGGAGGAAGAAAGGAAGCGAAAAAAGAAGAAAATTCCTTCCCCCTCGCTCCCGCACTCCCTCTCCCTCCCCCGCAACAAATTTAATTTAAGCTCTAACACCCCCCGGTCTCCAGTGTCATTCTATTTTAAAGACTATATCTATAACCTTAACAATCTTACAATGTAATAAACAACCTTACATTTCTATATCATATCATCAATCTTATATCAAAAAAAGAAGTCTAGAATTAATTCTCAAAAGCCTATTATTAGTAATTATATATATATATATATATATATATATATAAAATGTAATAATAAAACTTAATATAAACCTTCACCATTTAGTAATATATTTTATACTAGATATATTATCTATTTTAAGATAAAAGCAAGAAAAAACAAGAAATGAGAATAAGCAAATCTCTCTCTCTCTCTCTCTATATATATATATATATATAAAATCATTTATCTCCTGAGTTAGCCTGGATCATATAGGCTAAATAGAAACAATTAACAAAGCTTGTATAAAGATTCCAGTTCATGGGGTTGTAACAAAATTCTCACGCTTTTTTACGTTCAGCCAAGCCTCCATCATTTCATGATTCTGAAACTTCTTCATCTGACCTTCAGACACAATACAAAGAGTAGCAGGATATTTTAAGTAGTACTGTAAATTCATTTGTTTTGCCAAGTTCTTTGCTTTGATAAATTGCTTTCTTTTATTCACCACCTCTTTGATGTAGTCTGGAAATAACATAACTTTATCTTGTTTCCAGGAAAGGCTTTGAGCCTCCCTAGCCAGACGCAGGATAAAATTCTTTGTGGAGACTTTTGAAAATTGAGCTAGGATGGTGTAATCAGTCCCTTTAGCATTTGGCACATAAAATGCATGCTCAATATCAAGTAAATAATCAGATGAGATAGGGAGTATTTCATGCAAAAGTTTATCCACAAAAACAAGCAATTATACATCATTAGACAAATTTTTAATCCCAAAAATACGTACATTGGATCTCTTCGTGAAGGCCTCCAGTTGAGAAATTCTATCAGAGGTGTTTTTAAAATAAATTTGTGTCATGGTTTCGTTTCCAGGCACACGGCCTTCAAGCTCATTAATTTTCGACTCCATTTTTTGCCGTGACGCATTAATAAAATCTACAGCTCCTTGCAGGGCAGTGATGGAATTTTGGATGAAATCCAACCTCTTGACTTGCTCCGTAAATTGCGAAGATAAGGTCTTTATCAGCATAAATAATTCACCTATATTTTCTCTTCTTGACACTTTTGACACAGAGGATTCGGGGTGAGTAGATGCGAGCTCCTTTCTTCTCTAAGGCGCAGACATGTTTCTTTCAAGCAGATCTTACAGGTCCTCAGATGTTCTCAAATATTGTTAAAATCATCCCTCAAAGGTTGTTGATATTTCTTAAAGCATATATTATATGGAACACGTCAGCCCTGTTTTCTCCTATAAAATAGGAGTCTCAGTACAGCTTTTTGCATTGCTAAAGCTCTGGGGAAATAATCCTGGAATCCAGCCCCCCACACACACTATCGTGTGGGAGTCACCTTTCTCCAAAATGTTGTCCAGAACTGTTGCCTTGCCCTTTCCATTCCAGGGGGGAGATGAAAAGGTTTTTCAACCTTTTAAAAAGCTGTTTGAGAAAGCTCCCACGGAGCCCCGTGGGAAGCTACCAGAGCGACATCGGTCCCAACTGGAAGTCTGAGATAGTTTTTTATCAATGATCCTGTATAACCCTAGGCCCATCCACAAAAACAATATGATCTTGTATGTCCAGGTCTCTAGCGTGGTGCCCATGGGTGCCAACATGCCCCAATGTGCCCTGATGTCCATCATGTTCCCTGCCCCTCCTGATTTTTATTTCATTTCTTAAGTTGTTTAATTATTTTTTTCTAACTGGGAGACTGGCCTACTGCAAAGCAAAATGCTGTCCTCCAGTGCCATCTTTATTTATGTTCAAAAGAGTGGTTTTGTGTTTTGAAGCTCAACTCCCACTTCTGCCTTGTATCTAGGTTGTTGGGCAAGTTACTTTTCTTTTACCAGTTTGGCTTCTGGAAAACGAGTGTTCTGTGACTGGCCATATCCACCATGGTAGCCATTTTATGAACTGACAAGGCGACAAATGGTAGCCATTTTGAGAGTGGTAGCCATAGACACTCTCAATTCCAAATGTGCCCACCAACCCAAAAAGGCTGAAGACCCCTGTTGTACGCCTCTTTTATGCACTCCAGTTACTTGAGCTCTGCAATGTATTCAGCTCTCAAATTATTAATATTTGTGACTATTAAACAAACACCACAGACATTTATTTTCTATCTCATGGAAAAACTATTTCCCTGGTAAGCTACCAGCACTCACTTATGGAACATTCCAGATGCTTACTTCTGAATAAACATGGACAGGGTCAAGCTGAAAGTCCCACTTTCTTCAATGACAGACTTCCAAATAAAACAGCCTCAACTTGCACATTAAGTGATATCCTTTCATATTTTTGCATGTATACCAAGAGCACCAAAAACACAATGTCTCTGCAGCGGGTACAGACTGCATGGCCAAGTGTATTGGATTATTCTCCTGGGTTGTATAAATGCTCTATTTACTCAGACTCTCACAATACTTCTGTTGCTTGTATTCTGTGGAAGGAGATGGCAAAATCGATAGGATGGCCAATTTCAAGGAAAAAATAGAGTAAACAGTAGGACTGCCTTAAGAGAGTATGTTCTCTACAGTACAGTGTACATGTGGTGGTGCAAGTCTGGATTGCAACTGCTGACCCTACCCTCTCTGTGCATGACAGCCACATGTTCCAAGGTCCCGTCTGCGGGGGCCTATGCACCTCAACACATGTAGATCCAACTGTAAAATCTGAAGGTATACATCAGAGATGGGTAACTTCCAGGGATCAGGGGGCCACATTTCTCCCCAGAAACAATCCCCCCCCCCTTCTATCACCACTGAAACTGCTGTGATGGCAGCGCACGTACACACACATACGCGTGATCTTGGAAGAAAACAGACTTCCAGGAGCACGATTCTCAGTGATGTGTAGTGGTAAATTTTCCAAACCAAAATTTTTCCAGTGCTTCATTTTTCCACAAAAAAAATTCCGTTTCATAACTTCATTAATAAAAATGAATGTTTGCCATTTACAAATACAATATTAGGCCAGCTTGGCAGTTTCAGAGTTGCAATTATTTTTTCAGAGGATTAATCTTAGCAAGTATGTGAAAGAATACAGATATGTCATTGAAATACATATATGTCTCAGAGTGAATTGAAACTAATAGTCACTGAAAACTGAAGGTGCCCCCTTAGTGGAAGAGAGTTGAACTCTGTTGAAATAGATGAGTTGTCGCCTATCATGCACTTTTCTTTGGTTTGTTAAAATTAATTAGTGTGTCAACAATTTTCAGCACCTTTGATTCCCCACCCCCATCACTTAAATCTACACAATGTAAGGGAAGTGCATGCTATTGTTTTTCAATTATTACAAATATTCCAATAAAAAATTCTACATAGCATAAAAACACAAATATGGAGTAGGTTTTTAGCTTTGTTGTTTATTTTATTTCTATTTAACAAACATAAAAAATTAAGTAACTTTCTAGTGATTTTCCGATGCAAACTGAAAATTTTCAAAAAAACCCACATCACCGATCCTGTATAACCCTAGGACCAACTACAAAACCAATTACTTTGTATGCCTGGGTCTCTAACGTGGTGCCCATGGGTACCAATGTGCCCACAGACACATCTCCTGGCCCACATCATGCTGATCTTTATTTTAAGTTTTAAAAAATAATAATAATAACTGGGAGGCTGGCTTCCTGCAAAGCAAAGGGCTGCTCTCCAGTGCCATCTTTATTTGGTTTCAAAATAGTAGTTCTGTGTTTTGAAGCTCAGCTCTCACCTCTGCCTTGTATCTAGGTTGTTCGGCAAATTACTCTTCTTTTACCAATTTGGCTTCTGGGATCTTTTTTTTTAGCTTTGTTTACTATATACAGCTAAAATAAACATGCTAAATTAGATCCCTCTAGGGCAGGAGTGGGCAAGTTATGGCCCTCCCAATGTTTTGATGTACGACTTCCATCACCTCTAGCCAGCACAGCCAATGGTGAAGGGATGATGGGGGTTGTAGGCAAAAATATCTGGAGGGCCACAAATTCTTTACCCCTGCTATAGGACATCAGAACATTTTCTGATGGAAATGGCCCTAAGCAAATTAACCTAATTTGCACTGGAAAATTTTCCAGTACAAACAGAAATTTTTCATGTGCAAATGAACCAAATTTGCATTGGATTTTTTCCAGAAAACTGGCATCACTGGCAATTCTGCTTCCAAACACACACCTTGCTTTCTTGCAAAATTGCCATTGTTTTTGCCACCACTGCAGGAAATTTGGCACCGGCAGGGGCAGAAAAAATGCCCCATATATTGCCCACCCCGGTATAGATCATATGTACATAACCTAGACACACTTAGGACTAGCTGACCATGATTTTCACTCATATGTAGTTTGTCTCCAACAGGGTTTGGGGGGAAATTTACAAAACATAGCCATGGAGGCTGCAAACAAAAGGAGAAGACACTCTGAGCTGTTTTTCCACTAAAAGCCACTCTCCACCCCATGGTGTTTTTTGCCTTGCAAAGGAAAAAAGATATAACTATCTGTATCTTTTCCCTTGAGGAATAAAGCACAGCATTGTGGAGGAAGAGTGGAGGTGATTTTTCATGTAACTGACAGCCTGTATTTTTGTCCTCAAATTGTAACACTGTCAGTGTTCTCTTAGTCATCAAGGAACATTCCTTGTGAGGTCAGGAATAGTTTGGGACGCTAAAGATAACATTATTCCAGTATTTAAATCACTGCCAAACCACAATAGCTGCACATATTGAGTTGGATAATTAATTATGGAGGTGAAAATTACTAAACCAAAGAAACTAAGACTATGGTAGCAGTAAGTATGCCTTTAGGGTGCAATCCTATGCATGTTTAGACAGACAAAAGTCCTACAACTCCCAGCATTTCCCATCCAGCCATGTGAGCTGGGGCACGGTGGGAGTTGTAGGACTTTTTTCTGTCTAAACATGCATAAGACTGAACCCTTCACCAAGCAGTCCAACGGGAAAAGAGACAGAGACTCCATGAAGGCCAAACCACCACTTCCTATACCCTGCTATGCTCGCACTGTCAGGGAAGAAGGTGAGGGGATGTCTTCTTCTCCTTTGAGGGATGTTTTTCAGCTTTTACCCATTTTGAACTTCTCCCTCCCATTGCTCCACATGGTTTAGTTCACTACCCACCCACATTCCAGGGGTATGTTAGGAACAGGAGGGCGCTTCCCACCACTGCACAGAATAGGCTTCCAAGGCTGACCTGTTTCTCTGCCCAGGGACTTCCCACTTCATGGGCAGAAAGGGAGTTCGGCTATATCCTATAATCCCAGGACACCTGGCCAGGGACCACAGGATTGTAGCCTAGGCTAATCTGAAATGTCAAACTTCAGAGCAGATACACAATGTCTGTACATGTTTTTAAAGACAAGCAGACACTATGGCCACAGACTGAAAACTAGTAAACTGCTATTAAAGCCATTCTCTGAAACAGAATCTCAATCACACAGAGCATTACTAAAAAAAGAAAAAAGAAAGGGAACTGTTTGAAGACTGGGCAGTGGGAGGGAAGAATAGGGCAATGCTTTCCTTATACTCTCCACTGCCCTGGGCAGAAAGTCCAAATGAGGTTTCCATCACAGTGTGTACCTGGTTCCCCCACTAACACCTCAGAAGAAAAAGACCTAATAATTCATGTGCGGCAGTGACAATGTCATGGTCATTTATTGGTGTTTCTTACTTGACAGTACTACTTATCCTACTGAAATACATACCCTAAAACACAGTATTTCTTTTGAAGAGGCAAATCAAATCCCATGCTTAGTCTTCAAAACTATAAACTACAGCACATGAATTTTTTTAAAAAAAGATGAGGGTGCCTCTGACCATGTACAACACACTTTTCCACAACCAGAATCCTTTCCTTTACATCTTTCCTCCTCTTTCTCCATCAACTTCGCACAACATATATAAGTTGTATAACTCCAAATTACTTAAAAGTTTAACAGAGGAATGTAAGGGCACATAAACACATACACAACACCACACTGATCCTGGATTAGGATCACTTTTAATCGGGGGGAGGGGGGGCAAAGACAACCAGGTAGCTGTACTGGTCTATCAGGGGGAAAAAATAGAAAAGTACCAGTAGCGGCTACTTTTGAGCTTAAATGTGATGAACAAGGATGGCCCGCCCAGGCCACAAGGTCTATTTTCAAGAACAGGACTAGAATATACGAAACAATAAAAATCAAGCCTCTAAGCATGGACAGAGTGTTCAGGTGCCCTCCCCGAAAAAAATCTAAATTACTAAACCACCGCAGGGAAATACCGCGTCCACAAAACAGGATTAAAAAACAAGGCATCCAAGGTGTATATACAGGTTCCCACCAGGGCAACGAGCTTCAGTATTTCTCTTTTTACAAATTACGCGGGGGGGGGGGGGCTGCCTAATTTAAATGGGTCACAAAGGACGAACTCAAGCAAGCTAGCCTCACCAGCTCGACAGGGCGGCCTCCCTTGTTTTTCTGACATCCCCGTTCTTTGCTTCTGCCCCCTCCCTTGCCATTAAACTTAAAAGGCCACCGTCAGTTATTCGTTTGGACATTTCTACTCGACCTCCCTTCCCCCGTCTCTCTCTCTCACACACACACACACTCGCAGACACAGGCACACGTTCTCCAAGTTTTTCGGTAAGACCCCTTCAACCTACCTATATACACACACACCTCTGGCTGTCCCTCCGCTTGAACGCGCACCTTCCCCGCCCCCCCGGGGGCTCTTTTCCGTCCTGCCTCGGCTGCGTTGCTCACTGAGGGGGGGTAGGAGAACAGGGGCTACTTCCCTCCCTCCCCGCCTCCTCCGTCCAACTTCCTCCGGGTCTCTCAAGCCCAGGAAGAACGTGCAAATACTGGCAACACATGCAGAGCGGCCATCTTGGAAAAGGGCAACTAAGCAGCCAACTTGGTGGGTGGACGAAAATTTGGGGGGGGACTGGCGTCGAGTGCAGCGCGGCCATCTTGAAAGAGGTAGGCCGTTATAAAGTAGGCCGTTATATTCACTCGCCGCCCCGCCCCCATCGCGGGTGGCTTCTAACATCTTTCGCTGGAAGCGGTGGCTTCATGGTCGGGCTTAGGACGCCCCCTTGGGAATCCAGTTCCTAACCGGGGGCGGTAGTGTTTAAAATACACATTCCACTTTCTCTGAAAGCTAGACTGAATCTGCGTTCCGGAAAGAGCGGTTGAAGTAGTTCTGTTTTCGAACGCCAAAGGCAGGCGCTTGATTCTGAGCGGGCGGGCGGAGGAACCTACCTAACAACCGAATTTTTTAGGCGCCCAGATGGGAAGGAAAGCAAAGCTTGCCCATGTTAGAGGGGAAACGGAGGGGGAGAGCGAGGAGCGATAGAAGACTATCAGTCCTCCCACTCTCCCTCTCTCCCACTATTGTCAGTCATACAGCAGGCTCCGCCCCTTTCTGGCTGTTAACTTGAAGAGGAGGTCAGTTGGGCGGGAAAAGGAGAACGGGGGCGGGTGCTGTTTCTTGTGCGGGACGTTTGAGGGCTCTTAGCTCAAATACGCGGGCGGGAGGAATACATAATTTTCTCTGTATTATCAATATAGCATTCTCAATGAACATGCTGCTTTGCAAAGAACAGGTATGACAGGCTCCTAACCAAAAAGGGTTAGACACAGGAAAGGGGTGGGGTGGGTAAATGCATGGGATGGGTAAGGACAGGGGGAAAGAGTATGAGACTTTAAATTTGGCATAGTTACAATAAGATATGGGGGCTAGAGGGATAATCCATTCTAGGAGGTATTTCCAGGCATCCAGGGCAGCAAGGGAAAATGGGTGGAGTTGTTTCAGGGGACAGGGGACGTTTGGAAAGCTGAAGATGGTAAAGCTGCGTGAGCGAAGGTCAAATGGAACAGTGTGTCCAGATATAAGGGCAGGGAGATAGTGGGGTTTCAGGATGCAGACAAGCAGTTTCTGCAGGTTCCTGGAGCAGACAGGAAGTCAGTGAAGGGGGAGATTATATGGTCATAATGATAAGAAATGCAAATAATTTTGACAGTACAATGCTGGGTGGATGTAAATGGACAAAAGTGTGTCAGCAGGAGATCAAAGAGAAGATTGCAATAGGCAAGGTGTGATGACCAGGGTATGGTCAAGAGTTTTTGCTAAAGGGAAAAAGGCCATTTTTTTTTTTTTGTAATTTGGTGGGCGAAGGTAAAGGATTTGTTCCTGATCAATGAGTGGATGGCAGTGTTGTCAATAGATAAGGAGAGTGAACAAGGAGGTGGGAGCTCAGAGAGAAAGATGAGAAGTTTAGTCTTGGACATTTTGAGCTTTAGGTGGTATTGAAACATTCAAGCAGAAATATCAGAGAGATTGTTGGAAATGTGGGATTAAATGGATGGCAAAAGTTAGAGAAGAACTTAGGGTTATCAGCATATAGGTAGTATTGAAAGGCTTTGCATGTGATGGGGCTACCCAGGGTCAAAGTTGGCCTGTTCACACATCACAAATCACCATGGGTTAATTAACTCTTGGGGCGACATGTGCCCACTGCCATTTTGAATATGCAAGCCCCAGTCAGTAGGTGCCATGGCTTCTCATGTCATGCGAACCCAGGCAGCAGGGGTTGTTTGATAACTTTCAAATAACCCATGGCTTGTTTTAGGGTTATTTGAGCATTGTCTAACCCTCAACCCTGCTTCCTGGGTTCACATGACATGGTAAGCCAGGTGCCATGCAAAAATGACATCTGCATGCCCCCAGCAAGACGCAACAGCCCCCACGGGTAAATTAAGCCACAATGGGCTATCATACCATGCGAACAAGGTCAGTATATAGAAAAAATAGTAGAGAGTCTAGCCCTGAGAAAACCCCAGCAGAAAGATAAAGTAGAGGGAGAGTGTCTTCCTCACCGCCCCCACCCCATGGAGACCCTTGAAAGAGCAATTAGAAAGGTAAGAGGAGAAGTTGCTGAGAACAGAATCACAGAGACCTAGGACAAGAAATGAATCAAGTAGGGAAGAGTGATCAACTGTATCTAAGTGTCAGAGAGGTTGGGGGTGATGAGAACTGAGTACAGACCCATGGATCTGATTCTTTTGAGGCCAGTTTCAGTGGAGTGCAGGGGGTAAAAGAATGAAAGGGGTCAAAGGCAGAGTTGGAGGAAAAAAAGTAGAGACAGTGGTCATATAAGCAGCATGCTACAGGAGTTTCATGATAAAAGGGTAGAAGGGAAATGAGGTGATACTTGGAGAGGGAGGATGGGTCAAAGAATGGCTTTTTGAGAATCCTGAAAACACTGGAATGTTTTCTGAAGGGAAGGAGGCAGAGGGGAGAGATGGTTGAATGCTTAAAGACACTTTTATTGCTGGGTAGCTAGCAGAAGGTGGGGAGGCTGCATTCTTTCCAAATAAAATACTTCTTTGTAATGGATGGGCAGGAGAAAGTGAAGCCTCATTACTGGGACTGGTCATCAGGCAATGACTTCAAAAGCATTATAGTTTCTGAATAAGGTCATTATTTCCACCCCAAAGCAGAGTATATATTGATATAAACTATGAAAAATATACTCCCTAGGATTCAATACTGAAATACGTTTATATATTTTGATCTCAATCAGTGGGCCATTCATTTTTAGGATTTGGTGCCATAGGATCTGGTAATGTCCAGTCTATAGTGTAATTGGGCCATTCCTTTAGGGTCACATCTAAAAGGTGCCCACAAAAAATGATGATTCTCACAACTGCAGAGTAGCTAAGTGCAGAGTAAAGATTCAGTTTACACAATTCAGCTATTGGTTAGCTGAATAAAAAGATTAGATGTGTGTGGAAAGGAAAACAAATGAAAAGAATGCCTGTTAAAAACCATTTCTATCCCTGTGATAGAAATTCCATTTCCTCTGAGGGTCCACTCCTTGTTTTATATGTAGCGTGGATTGATTTCAGTGGAGCCCAGTCATGTCAACTAGCATCCACAGTTCCCGTTGTTACCAGTGGACCTTCAGATAGTTCCCATTGACTGGGTTCGCATGACATGACAACCCATTGTGGGTGACAAGCCACTGGGTTGTCATGTTGTGCGAACCCAGACTGATTCTCTCAGGGTAGCTTGTGCATGGGTAACAAGCCACCCTAGCAATCTATAGCTTGATTTAGTTGTACAAATTGGTCTACAGTGTAGCTAATATGGAATATATAAACTAGTATATCCCCACATCAACCTTCAGAGTACTCTTGGTCAGGGCTCCAGCGAGTCTGAAACTGGAGTTACATAGTGCTGTTCAGGCTTCTCTGGAAGGGCAGAGGCTGAGGAGCAGTGAAGGGAAAAAGGACTCCCTTTTTTATTACATTCCAGGCCTTCCTGAAGCCTTGCCCTGCAATGCTATAGAGCACTAGACAGTTGAGGTTTGGGACAAGCTGCCCGTCCTGAGCCTCAGCATTGTATTGCTGTAAAGTGGGGGGGGGGGGTCCACAAAGTGGGGATGGGAAAAAGTGGCCTTTTTCCTTTCCTTCCTCCTGAAATGTCCCATATAGTATAGGAAGGGGAGGGTGGTTTTCAACTCCGAGTATGATCCCACTAGCCCTAATTGCTCACTCTAGAATACTCACTATAAGATAGCAGCTTGAGCAGGTTATTTTACTGCCCCACCCACCCTACCTTCCATTTTCTTTCTTTTTCTTCCTCAGCCAGCACCTGAACATTCTATTTCTACTGTTGTTAGCCATAGGCTAAATTTATAGGGACACACATACACTCTGCCCGATTTCTGGTTCCCTTAGACCAGGGGTGGGTATCTTGTAGCCCTCCAGATGTTCTGGCCTACAACTCCCATCAGCCCTAATCAGCATGGCCAATGGTGAGGGATGATGGGAGGTGCCAGTCAAAACATCTGGAGAACCACAAGTTGCCCACCCTATCTTAGATTCTTTTTTTTCATCCCCAGGCCAGAAATCAAAACTGCTCATAGTTTTGGCAAAATCCAGGGTTTCAGTGTGGCTCTGACTACACAGTGATGGTCCCATCCCCCCGCCCCACACACACACACACACACACACACACACACACTAATAAACTCCTGGAGCTAGCTGAAAAGTCACGAGTTCCTGTTTTTGGCAATCAGTGTGAAATCTGAAGGTTCCTCTCCAGACAATGAGGGTATCTCTACGCTCTCAACATTCCATAAGTCATTGAGCTCGCAGGCCCTTGCTGGGTCATTTTCAGGGGTTTTAAACATTTCTTGTTACAAATTTCTATATGTCTGGATAGCAAAAGAGTCTCCAAGTATGTAGAAGCACTCCTTTATTTGGGGGTGGCCCTGTCTGTTGCTTCCAACTGACTGGCACTCAACCATCCAAGTTCACTATTTGAGGAAATAATTTTCAAAAACTTTTTAAAAATTAGTGGTCCAAGTGAAATAAGTTGGAGAAAATAAGTTGCTAACAGGGATAAATGTGAACCATAACTCAGCTTTCAAACCTGAACTTTGAATGTGAGGGCTCTGCCTCAACATGTGAAATTGAAAGAAACTAGAGTGCCTTTCATTATGTTCAGACTGTATTTCTCTCACCATTGAGTATCAATTCACACCAAGCCTGTGTACAGCTGAGATTAGTAGCAGAGTTTCCAGGTGGGATGCTGCCAGCCAGGCTGAAGTGCTGGCAGATGCAATTTTTGTTTTGCAAATGACCTCCTTGAAGATATTGCATTATGCAACTGTTCAAGCAGGGTGTGTGGAGAATATATATGTGACATGACTTCTTTAAAAAAATTATCTTTTTGTTTGTTTGTTTGCCAGTCAAATAGATTAGGGGCTACTTCTGTTTTGTTGTTCTTCATTTTACTAATCTTGATAAGAAATCCATGTTTAAAGCTGGTACTTAAATTGAATTTAAGCCTTAACTATCCATGTATTCTAATAACAGCCAGAGAAGTTTTGGACTTTTTATGTTGCTAAGAAACACACATAAAATGTACATATCATAATATTTATTCTCCACCAGAATCTTAGAACTGACCCCAGTTCTCAGCCTACTTCATCTATGTTATTACACACAGAAGTCAGTATGCTTGGGGGAATGCTGTTGCCAGTACTGGTCTGTGGCAGAACTGTCAGAAACAATCAGCTACTACAGAAAGTTCAAGACAATATTGCATCAGAATTCTGATTATTTGGTTTATGCATTTTTACTTTTTGCCTTATTGTGGCATCAATTGTACAGTAGCTGTTCTTACTGAAACTCTGTCTAGTATTGCCTTCCCCAACCTCTAGCCCCCATCATCCCCAGTCAGCATAGCCAATGGCTGATCTAGAAAAATAAACATTTATATGCAGTAAGTGATAATCGTAATATCTGTTGGCCTGCTGTGGTTCCGCTTTTCATACTAACTAGTCTTTAAAATGCACAAATAGCTAATTATTTTAAACTGTTCATCCTCTAGTTGATAGAAATGGTATTGCTTCCTTGACTTGAGTTTATTGTATAGTCAGTCTTTGTATGACTTGCTGTGAGAGAACAATCTACTACAGATTTCCGTTTGGCAGAGAAGGTTATACATGAGAATAAATCAGAATTGGGCAAAATACTAAGTGTGAGCTGCCCCTTGCAGAAAACAAAAACATTCTTTTCCAACAGCACAAGAGGCAACTCTACACATGGACATCACCAGATGGTCAATATCGAAATCAGATTGATTATGTCCTTTGCAGCCAAAGATAGAGAAGCTCTATACAGTCAGTAAAAACAAGACCTGGAGCTGACTGTGGCTCAGATCATGAGCTTCTTGTTGCAAAATTTTGGCTTAAATTGAAGAACATAGGGAAAACCACTAAACCATTCAGGTATGACCTAAATCATATCCCTTATGAATATACAGTGGAGGTGAGGAATAGATTTCAGGGATTAGACCTGATAGAATGCCTGAGGAACTATGGACGGAGGTCCGTAACATTGTTCAGGAGGCAGCAACTCAATCCATCCCAAAGAAAAAGAAATGCAAGAAAGCAAAGTGGCTGTCTGATGAGGCTTTACAAGTAGCTGAGGAAAGAAGGGAAGCAAAAAGCAAAGGAGAAAGGGGAAGATATACCCAACTGAATGCAGATTTCCAGAGAATAGCAAGGAGAGACAAGAAGGCCTTCTTAAATGAACAATGCAAAGAAATCGAAGAAAACAATAGAATGGGAAAGACTAGAGATCTCTTCAAGAAAATTGGAGATCTCAAGGGAACGTTTTGTGCAAAGACGGGCATGATAAAGGACAAAGAAGGCAGGGACCTAACAGAAGCAGATGAGATTAAGAAGAGGTGGAAAGAATACACCGAAGAACTATACAGGAAAGATCTTAATGCCCCTGATAGCCATGATAGTGCGGTCACTGAACTTGAGCCAGACATCCTCGAGAGTGAAGTCAAGTGGGCCTTAGGAAGCATTACTAACAACAAAGCTAGCGGAGATGACAGCATTCCAGCGGAGATGACAGCATTCCAGCTGAGCTATTTAAAATCCTAAAAGATGATGCTGTTAAAGTGCTGCACTCAATATGCCAACAAATTTGGAACACTCAACAGTGGCCACAAGACTGGAAAAGGTCAGTTTACATTCCAATTCCAAAGAAGGGCAACGCCAAAGAGTGTTCAAACTACCGCACAATTGTGCTCATTTCACATGCCAGCAAGGTGATGCTCAAAATCCTACAAGCTAGGCTTCAGCAGTATGTGAACCGAGAACTACCGGAAGTACAAGCTGGGTTTCGAAGAGGCAGAGGAACTAGAGATCAAATCGCCAACATTCGCTGGATCATGGAGAAAGCAAGAGAATTCCAGAAAAACATCTATTTCTGCTTTATTGACTATGCTAAAGCCTTTGATTGTGTGGATCACAACAAACTGTGGCAAATTCTGAAAGAGATGGGAGTACCAGACCACCTTACCTGTCTCCCGAGAAACCTGTATGAGGGTCAAGAAGCAACAGTAAGAACCGGACATGGAACAACCAATTGGTTCAAAATTGGGAAAGGAGTACGACAAGGCTGCATATTGTCACCCTGCTTATTTAACTTATATGCAGAGTACATCATGAGAAACGCCGGGTTGGATGAATCGCAGGTCAGAATTAAGATTGCCGGGAGAATTATCAACAACCTCAGATACGCAGACGATACCACCCTAATGGCAGAAAGTGAAGAGGATCTAAAGAGCCTCTTGTTGAGGGTGAAACAGGAGAGTGCAAAAGCTGGTTTGAAACTCAACATTAAAAAAAACTCAGATCATGGCATCTGGCCCCATCACTTCCTGGCATATAGAAAGGGAAGAAATGGAAGCAGTGACAGATTTTACTTTCTTGGGCTCCAAGATCACCGCAGACGGTGACTGTAGCCATGAAATTAAAAGACGCTTGCTCCTTGGGAGGAAAGCTATGGCAAACCTAGACAGCATAGTAAGAAGCAGAGACATCACCTTGCCGACAAAGGTTCATATAATCAAAGCTATGGTTTTCCCAGTAGCAATGTATGGCTGTGAGAGGTGGACTATAAGGAAGGCTGAGCGCCAAAGAATCCATGCTTTCGAACTGTGGTGCTGGAGAAGACTCTTACAAGTCCCCTGGACTGCAAGGAGGTCAAATCAGTCCATCCTAAAGGAAATCAACCCTGACTGCTCATTGGAAGGACAGATACTGAAGCTGAAGCTCAAATATTTTGGCCACCTAATGTGAAGAGAAAACGCCCTGGAAAAGACGCTGATGCTGGGAAAGATTGAAGGCAAAAGGAGAAGGGGACGGCAGAGGATGAGATGGCCAGATAGCATCACCGATGCAATGAATATAGACTTGAGCACACTCTGGGAGAGAGCGCAGGACAAGAAGGCCTGGCGTGCTATGGTCCATGGGGTCATGAAGAGCCGGACATGACTGAACGACTGAACAACAACAAGAATCCTGACCAAGATATTTGGTAATCTGTGGATAGTTACTTGCAAAACTATGTCCCTGTTCTTGGTTCTTATCTAGCGAAAGTTAAGTA
This sequence comes from Heloderma suspectum, assembly GCF_057233095.1. Classification (NCBI taxonomy): domain Eukaryota; kingdom Metazoa; phylum Chordata; class Lepidosauria; order Squamata; family Helodermatidae; genus Heloderma; species Heloderma suspectum. The sequence continues at coordinate 190,011,968 of NC_139458.1, forward strand.
TTTTTAATATAGTCCTATGCATGTTTACTCAGAAGGAAGACACACTGTGTAATGGAGCTTACACTCTAGTATGTTTAGGATTGCACCCTTAATCCCATTGTTATCAGTTATTGAACAATTATCTATATACTTTGGGATAACTTTCTAGGATATTTTCCCAACAAATTAAATGAAAAAGGATATTATCTCTCATTTTTTGTTAATAAGGGCACAATGCAGCCGAAGTTAAACACTTTTAAGTCCCTTTTATTTCCACAGAAGAGAGGCACATGCTTTAATGTTTTCCATTAAAATCAGTAGAACTTAAAAGTACTTTGGCTAGACCATGCTCTATATGCATCCCATGTCTACTTGCATTAAGAGTATATAAGTTAGCTGTGGCTATATTTTTCAAACATTCCAGTGTCTTCTAAATTAGAATGAACTTTTTCTGTGGCCACTTCCAAACAAGCTATTTCCTCTGGAATTGACATCATTCTTCAGTCATGGAAAGTCCAAATTATGTCATTGCGAAGTCACTGCATTCCATTGTTTTTCTGTGTTGTCCTATTGTTTTTAGATCTGGTTTGTGGCCATTTTTCTAACTAAGGACACAATCTTATGCATGCTGGCTGGGGAATGCTAGGAGTTGTATGACTTTTTTTCTGTCTAAATATGCATCAGATTGCACCCTGAATGGAACTGCAGCACCATCCTATCGAGTGGGGATTGACAAAGCCCTGTTGGTATATCTGGTTGGAAGAGTGGCCTATGTGAAGCAGTTGGTAATGCCCCACCTTGCTGCATTGCTAACATGCATATTTAAGGGTTTAAAATGCAATGATTCTATACGTCTTGTAAAAATTGTTTGTTTATACAGCATGGACATTTCAGCACAAGCTCCATCCTTTTTGAAGAAACATTTGTTCCAATTTAGGTAGCAGGTTTTGAAAAATGTAACATGTCCAAAGTGCACACAGCTTATGGGCAACCAAAGAAATAACTTAAGCAAGCTCTTCTAGAAATCAGAACAATTACTTTTATTATTCGGGACCGTATGATATTTCTATTTACTCAAACATAATTTAAATTTAATAAGACTTATATTTTATAACTTATTTACATTTAATATAGTTTACATATTTATACAGATGTGTGCTTACACAGATTGCCATATATATTATTTTTTGCTTGATTTGCTTGCTTAGGTTCCCAACAATATAAACAGTCTGTGGAGTAATTTCCATTAAGTGTAGTAGGATGTCCTCTCAAGTAATGTGTTTAGGCTTGAAGTCATAATATTCTCATCATATTCATACTTTGCTCATGTCTGTGACATTAGAAACAGTAGCTAATTAGGCATGGTTAATACTCAATGCATTTCATACACTTTCGTTTATTATAACTATCTGTTTAATTAAAGTTTGGTTGTGGCATTACTAACAGGATTAAACTATGAATATAGTATTAATGATATATCACTATTAATTGTGTGTGAGTGTGTGTGTTGAGATGTAACTCAAGCATGCCGGTTTCCAGTTCTATTATTTGATCCAGGATAAGTATTGGTCCATTTAAATCAATTGGAGCTTTGTCATGGACTTTCATGTTATCAGGACTGTAACCCAAGTATTAAAAGTAAGTGTCTATGTGTGTTGTAAGTTCCATTCATAATATATTCATCCGCCAGAATGTGACACTAGCAACTGAAGTATCTGGCTATGACCAAGTTAGTTAGGACTATAAGGGGTGCATCATGGTGGACTTAGCTGCCCTCCTGTTCCCTCCCAAACAGCTGCTCAGAGTAATTACTGTTCACACACAGTTGGATTAAGGCTGTTATATTAAGGACTGGTCCTGCCTTCAAGTCCTGATGATATGTGCTGCAGCAACAGCACACAGTATGGTGTACAACAGTATTAACCAAAGCCTTACAATATCAATAATTTAATTTGTATCCATGTACATGAGTCCATAATGGCCCAGGATGCCTTTATGTCACACCCATTCCATACCATGACTTTACATTTAATAACAATACAAAGAGGCATTGCTTGGGCATAGTGGCTACTGCAACCCATTGTAAAGGCTGGTTTGCTGGCACAGAAGGTTTTTAGGTTGGATTTTAAGTTGTAAGTTGAGAAAGGACAGAAAGCACGATCCGTGGACTAAAGACATCTACATAGGAACTTCCCTGTCTCCCAGATCTGTAGTTAAGTACTAGCCTGAACATATGGGAAAAGTAAAAAGTATGGTATGGTAGCAAGGAAGGACTTCATGCTAACAGTGCACATGAAGAAAGCTGATTTTATCACCTGCATTTTCCATGCAAATGGTAAGGAGACTGCTGCAGGCTCAGATCAGGGGTTAGATACTCTAAAGTGGATTTATCGAGGCAGTTGTTTAAAATGTGCCCCAACTAAAATGTAGGCATTTCAGGATAGCCCCGCAAGTTCAAAGGCACAAGCAGGATATTCAACCCAAACACAGTGAAGGGGGCAAGGGGGAGAATGCCTCACAGGGGCAGTGGGGCGGGGGGGATAGCTTTGCTGAAGGAGATGTTCCCCCCATCTTTGACAATGGGAGAACACTCAGCTCTAAGAAAGTAAAAAGTAATTAACATTTAAAATGTGCACAGACTGGTGCAGGCACACTGATACTGTCATTCATCCCAAGTGAAATCAGGCAGTGCTCATGGGCTTTTCTACACAAGGCATTTCTCATGCGCTCATCATTCCCTATTCACAGCTGTTTACAGGTTCTTTAGATGACGTTGTGATGCTCCCGTTTCACTTCTGTATCTAAGAACTTCTCTATATGAGACTGTTAATCTGCTGTATCTACTTTCAGTTTCGTCACAGAATTGAGATCCACGAGAGGAATTTCCTTTCCTCCTTCCCCACTACATAACCCCTAGGTACACTAGTGACAAAAGTGGTTTCTTTCGCTTTCACAACTAAATGCTGCATTTTCCCTGCTTTAAAAAAATTATCTGAAAGTGCTCATTAGACACAGAAGCAAAACTGGAGGGTCACAATGTTGTCTAAAGAACTTGTAAACAACCATGACTAGGGAAAGATGAGCACATGATAAATGCCTCATACAGAAAAGCCCTCACAAGCACTTTCAGCAAGTTTTTTAGAGCAGGGAAAATGCAGCATTTACTTGTGGAAAGCAAAAGAAGGCATGATTTCCTCTTGCGTACTGGTGTTATTCTGCTGTACCACAGTGCCAACTAGAGGTTATGTAGCAGAAAAGCAGGAAAGGAAATGCTCCTCTTGTAGTGCCCAGATCTCAATTCTGTGATGAAACCGAAAGTAGATATATCTGATTAACAGCCTCATGTAGAAAAGCACATAATGATTGCACAATCTCCATCAACACAATATAATCACAACTGATATGCCCGCTGGTATAGTGGTGGAAATCAAATTTCCCTAGCAGCAAAAAGAAAAAGCCCATTTTGAGTGAAGGCAACAAGAAATATGTTTGTATGTATGTCTCCAGATAACAAGATAGTAACAACCGAGCATTTGTGCTGTAAATTGTTTGCGTGGCAAGGCTAGGGCATATCTACACTGCAAAGAAAGCTTTTGGTTACCAGGTTAACTGTTGTGGCTTCCCCAAAATAATTCTAGGAGTTGTAATTTCTTAGCAGTGATGAGATTTCTCTATTAGAGAGCCCTTCCCCCATCCCCAATAGAACTATAGCTCCCAGGGGAGGGAGAATGACTATTTAAAGGAGCGATCCTATCTAGATAGGTGGCTGCCTCTGAACTCGGACGGGACCACCTATCCAAAGCAGGGCAGGAGAAGCACGGAGGGGATCATTCCCTCCACTCTTCTCCTGCCCTGCTTTTTCAGCTAGACAGCCGATTGTGACTGTCTAGCCGTGGGAGGACAGAGCGGGAAAGGAGGCTGCTGTACGACACATAGGATGCGTCGTACAGGCAGTTACGATCATCCTGCCCCAGAATGCCCCCAGCCACGCCTCTTTTCAGCCACTCCGCACTCCTCTTGCAAGCGTGGAGGACAGGGCTGTTCCACGCTGCCACCAAGGCAGCGCAGAAGTGGGGGGAGGTCAGTTTCCAGAAAACAGCATATCCTATGGCCATCTAGCTGCTGTCTAGCGGCCATAGGATTGCTCCCTCCATCTCTCATGTAGCCTTTAGTATGATCAAACTGAAAAAGTCCTGTGTTGACATCACTAAAACTTTATAGTTAATTCACTGTAATAACTAGCAGATGCTTGTTCAGTGAATAAACACAGAAGTTGCCCGAAATTAATTAAAATCTGACGAGTACATTAGAACAATTAATATGTAGATACTAGATAGAGAATAAAGTATGTGAAAATTAAATACCACATGTGCAGTCTCATCCTATGCATATTTACTTGGACTGAGTTCATTGGGAGTTACTCCTAAGTAAATATTCATAATATTGCAATCTTAAATTGTTATGCTTCTAATTATATACTTTAATTTTTAAAACTTTTAGGAACGGGGAGGTCTGGAGCCTTATGTGTCTTTTACACAGTTTCATATAGAACTGCATCTTAGTTTGCAAAGTGGTACTAAACTTACATGTAATTGTTTTCAGTAAAATAATGTGAACTAGTTCTGCTAATAAGATTGTGGCTTCCAACCAAGACAACGAACCATGTTAGCACCAGAAGGCAGAAATAAGACAATAAATATTTTTGGCACCGTTTCAAAGCTCCTCAAGGCCAGACATAGACATGTAAAAGTAATAGCAAGAACTACAAAGATTATAAATGATATAAAATAACAGTTCGTAATTCATACAATCATGTTAAATAGGAGACTTATAAAGTGATTTCTGTAACAAGATCCATATGTAAAATATTGCCATGTTTCAGTTAAAAATAAAAATTAGAATGCCACTTAAATGCACATTTTTATCTTGCTAGTCATTGCTTTATATTTAGATTTAGAAATAAAACTTCTTCAAACTACACACACACAAAATCAGTTTTAAGGGCTAAAATGTTAAATTCAAGAGTTCTGCACCACAGTTGTTCCTGTTAGTGTTTAAAATAACTTATGATAAATCTTGCATGATTTTAGAATGCGTTGTTTCTGCTACAAGGCATTTTACCAGGCTGTACTCATATCATGTGAGCAGCTTCTGTGTGCCCAAGGCTGATTCCAAACTTTGGTATTGGAAGCGGCGCTAGGCCCCTTGTAAAAAATAAAACATTTTTATTAAACTCAAGTAAAGAAGTAGGCAGGGTGTGGCATTCCTTTTGTAAACGTGTTATAATTTGCATCCGGATCTGATGACTATATGTAGTTTTTGAATTCTAGGCCTGAAGGGCAAAGTTCAGGGAGAGAACATAAAAGTGGAAGGCATCTTGAGAGAAAACAATCAGGTGGTAGATTTTGAGATCCTTCTCAACACTAAGGGCACAATCCTATGCATGTTTAGACAAAGAAAAGGCCTACAACTCCCAGCATTTCCCAGCTAGCATGACTGGCTGGGGAATGCTGGGAGTTGTAGGCCTTTTCTCTGTCTAAACATGCATAGGATTGCACCCTAAAACACCCACTCAGCAAATCAGGCCACTTTATGTACATGGAGTTGCATGTCCATAGCAGGACATAGGAACTGTGTATAGACCATAGGAAATGGTCTGCAATTCTGTGGAATGCATGCGACTCGGAAAAAGCCGGTCTGCTACAGAATCTGCAGGTCAGATTCATAGAAATCCAAACTCCTTTCAATCTGTTATAGATTTCTCCAACTTCCCTAGCAGGCAATGCACCTCTGAATACCTTCCTTGATGTCTGCCAAGGCACCCTATCCCTGGATATATATATTCTTAAAAATCTTACCAGCAGCAGGGAACACTTCAAAATGAAGTGAGACCTCCAGCCACTGCCCTCTTCATTTCCCATGAATGCCTCTGGGCTGCATGTGGGGCTGAAAGACAATCTTAGGAAATGAAGAGGGCAGTGGCTGGCTCAGTAACCAAGAAAAAGGGATCACTGTTGCTGCTGTCTGGTGAACCGAGGGGGGGGGGGCTAAAGACAGCAGTGAGGGGCTAAGAGAGATTTGAGGGGGCTATGAAGGGCAGCGGTTAGTCTGCAGGGGGGTCAGGAAAGCCTGAAGGAAACCAGCGGAGAAGGGGGTAGGGATGCAACCTAGGCTGTGGAGGGTTGTGTGTGTCTAAATGGATGGGGGCTGCTTGTGTGTGAGAAAGAGAAAGGGTTCAAGGATGATCCAGAGAGGGGGGGAAGTTTGGAGGAAACCTGAAAGAGTGTGTGTGTTTGTTTACATGTATGTATGTATTCATGATGGTTATATGCTTCTGTGTGTGAGTGAAATAGAGAGGATGGATGGGAAGTGTAGGGGGTGTGGGTGGGTGTGTGACAGAGAGAGAGAGAATGAGAATGAATAGTAATCCAGGGGGTGAGAGAAAGAGAGAGAGAGCATGCATGTGTGTATGGGTGGCGATCCAGCAGGGGAGAGAGAGAGATGGGGGAATGAATTGGCTGGCAGAGGGCGGGGGGGGGGGGAGAGTGAGAAAAAACATTGCCTTCTGTGAAGTAGGTTTCTGTTGACACAGAAAACTGGGTTCAAAGGAGTTGTTTTGTGTGTTGGGACTTTGACTTAGTCTTTCAGGGAGGTTATTTGTCCTTTGTAACTAGCCACGCCTCCCATAGCAGCCATTTTGTGGCTGTGCCCAAGATAGTTTTTCAAGTTACTAAATGTGCCCAAAAAGGTTGGAGACACCTGCAGTAGTAGGGTGCGTTTGGGTTGGTGGATCACAGTTTGTGTCATGCCTGTAGTAAGTAATCACATTTTCATTTTGACAGCCCTCTTGAATGGGTCTCCTTCCAGATAGTCACCCTATGCACCTTCAGTAAGCACCTGAAGTCTGTATTCAGAATATTTTAGAGAAATTGACTGTTTTCACACCTTCAGATTTGGAGCATATTTTCATATGTATATCAGATACAAGAACATGTGAAAGTGACCAAGAACAGGAAGTTGGAAGATATTCAGTTCCAGAAAAAATATTGTACATTTCAGGCATATGTTTTCATCCCCATTCATCACTGAACTTAAACTTTTGGCAATTGTGTCATCCACATTTATCACTTGGTACAAAAGAAAAACAATAATAGTAATCATCACATCACTTTTACAACTTATTCTGAATGCATTTCCTTAGATGCCAAATTCCACCTGGTTTCTGAATAATTAGCAAACTAGCAAGGTTCTACTGTCATGATTTGTAAGTACTACTTTTTTGTTAATTATAAATGTCTTACATTATACAGCTGGGGATAGCCTTTTAAACAAAATCGCATCCTATGTAATCATTGGAGGGAAATACAGGCACTGTATGCCACAGACCCATTACAAACTATAAATGCATTCTTCCTGACTTGTTTATTTCACTGGACTGGTAATAAATTGGCCCCAAACACAAAACTTCATATGAAAACAACAGAACATACCAAAAACATAAAAATACAACTGTATACATTACATTTAGAGTAACCCCAAACTACTAAGCAGTATTCTTCCATAAAACATCTTTATAATGTAAGGGGAAATAATGCATCATATAACTGACACGGCAGGCAGATTGGCATTTAACTTGGCTCATCTTTCAGTTAAACAAAATTCAAATGTCCCTGGGGAAGACAATGCTAATACCAAACATAACTGTATACGCTTTGCATATGAAATTCAATTTTAGCTTTAGCGGGGCCCATAAAATTGAAAACTGTACTATAAGGCCAATAACCTTTAATCAAATTATATTGCACAGGGAGAGCTGGGCATTTTGGTTCTGTGCATTTTGCCCAAGTGCTTCATAGTAGGTCTCAAGTCCTAAAACATACATTTTCTGTTGGTGTTTTTTATGCAGTTTTACAGAATGCTTGGTAGATACCATCACTTTTCTTTTATTACAAAAGGGGCTGTACTAAGTGGGAAAGCGCCTCATTTGCAGCTGACATAAAGCATTTAGGAAAAGAAGAGATTGCCTCTCCTCACAGAGAAGCAAAACTTACTTTGTATGGATCAGATTCTTCTAACGTGTACCAGTGGGTGATTAACCCTTGCTTTCTATTAGAAGTAAGCATGCTATTTTATTTATCTCCTCACCCCATGATTGACTCCTAAATGCATTGGCCCTAATCTGAAAAAAAACCTTGCACAGATGTTTCGCAATCCTAAAAGGATTTTGGACTTGTTTGAGTCGGACACGACTGAACAACAACAACAATAAAAGGCCACACTTCCCCAAGCAATGAGAAATTAGAGGGGCAGGGTGACCTGGATTTGGTTTCCTTTGGAAGAGACAGCATAGGATCTTCTTGGTGTTTTTGAAAAATTGCTTTATTTACAAATATTCAAATATTTTGTTTGTTATAGAGCATAAGCAGCAGGTAGTCCAACAAGGCTGGCCCTGTATCCTAAAATTCTCCAAGTCTTCAGTTAACACTTTTCTTCCCTTTCTCTCAAATACCGATGGTTAACACTACAAGAGAGATCTTTAGCTCTCTCCTATCAAGCTCCACTGAAGAATCGTGAACCCACCATCCCGGGCTATTAACAAGCAATCTCTCTAACAAAGGAATTATCACTCAGCAGCCAGCAACAATCTCTTTGATTAGTCTGAAGTCTTAATATCACATTCTTCTAACAACAACATTAAAGGAATTATTTCATGCCTGTTGGTTGTTAAATTTACCAATAAATGAAATTCTGTGCACAGATAAGATTACTATTTATAATTTAATACTAATAATATGTATATGGGGTGGGGGTGGTTCCTAAATGCTCAAAGCAGTTTACAGTTACAAAAGTACAAAATATCTTGAGGGAGCCTAATGGGGTGGGGGGCACAACAGGCAGCCCAATGAGGACTAAGCATGCTGACTTGTGGATAGGAAAGAAAAAACTAGGGACAGATGGAATGGAGTATCCTAGAAAAGGGCTTGACCAGGTGGCTGGAACCCTGAAGACGAGCACTCCACATCACAACACTTTTTTAAAGATTCTACTTGCTACTACAAATAGTAAGTATAGTATGTGTTTTCTAAGTTTTTAAAGAAGTTCACATACAGTGCCTCATGTCATGCTGAGTTTTCATTTTACCTTTGCAGCATAATTGCTGCTGAGATGCCAGATTGCTTGAGATCCAAGCTGCATGTGGGCTGACATTACCTTAAACATATCAGTGCAACCACCCTGAAGCAAGTGGTTCTGTTGGGACAGCTAACACTGATCTGCACCGTGTGGAATGTGCTGCTTTTACATAGCTCTCAACACTGTAATAGCAATATGGGATTTGTATCCTTACAACAAATATCCTTGTAAAATAAAACAGGTGTCAGAATAGCTGTAGTCACAGAGGGCAGAGTTCTTTTTACTTGCATCCAAATGCCTTATATGAGTAGATCAATTCCCCATTGTTTAATTGAAAGATGCCAAGGCACAAGTCCACTGAGGAACTTCATTCCTGGCTCAGAATGCCCTGTTCCATCATCTCAAGAAATAAAGTCAGTATGTGTAGAGATCATGGCCGCCTCTGTTGTGGCACTGCAGTTATTGAACTCCCTTTTTTGGAGCCCAATTCTTTATTTGTTTAGAAGGCAGGTTACAACTTTTCCATACAAGCAGGCATTCGATTTGACTTGATGTGACCTGAGTTAATTTAAATATCATTTGTTCTGATGATGATGTTATTTTGTCAGTTTTACTATATTTTTATTGTCATTTGATGCTCTTAGCTGCCTTGAGTTTCCTTTAAGAATGAAAGTTAGGGTGTACATTGAAATAAATGAATACATATCTGCCCGAACATGCCGATGAAAATGCAGGTTGACCTAGGCAGCTCGTTAAGAAGGAGTTAAAAAACACATTAAAAAAAAGTTCTTTCAAAGATTCAGGTAGATTCTCCAGCCAGCCTGTAAGTATGTGCACGCGCGTACTCAGCCTGTGTAAAAGTGTGATATAGGACAATCTGTTTCCAGGACTGATACCAGATTATGAAATAGCAGCCGTGGCTCAACATGGTTGAGCCTGTTGTCATCTTAAGCATGGCCACCCTGAACCCCCAGTTCTTTCCCCCTCCGCAAGTTCTACATGAAATTGTGCCACCCAAGAGATCCGCTCAGCAGTATGCAGATTCTAGAACTAGCTGGACTACTTTGACTGCATCCACGGCCCTTCTGAACCACAGAGTACTGGGGCTTGGTTTTCCCATTTGTGAATATAGATTACAGGACAGGAACTCTTTCTCTCTTCACAGACATAATCACATGTTTTTTTATTGAAGATAATGTCCATTAAGGGGAGTTGGTAATAAGCTGGCTTACATGTTGAAGAGTTTTGCCTTTGAAATGAAGATAAAATGATCCACCCAGCTGCAGACCGTTAAGACCCTGAGCCCTAGTATGAAAGGGTGGGGAACATTTAATGGGTGTTTATGGCTTGGGAGAATCAGTTCCTCCTTTAAATGAAAGAAGTAGCAGAAGGGAAAAGTCCATGATAAAAGACAGCACTGGACTCGGAGAAAGGCCTCACACGCAGAATATCTGTTATCAGGATAACACAGGATACTGCACTGTCTGAACTCTTCGAGACAAGAGAAGGGAAATTGCTTTTATTAAAAACTTATTTTAAAGAATTCTATATTATATTTGTACATGCTAGCAAAGGGTCAACAGAGAAGCATAGGAGTCAACACCAAATATTTCTCCATACGAATGGCTGTATTAATATAAAATTAAATGTTTAGGAGGCTTAAGGTGAGAATTCAGGGAATAGTATTTTTGCCTTAAAACAAACAAACAGGAAATGCTCTTTAGGCCTTTTATATAGGAGGTTCTGCATTTGTGAGGGATAATTTACTCTAAAATATGTGGGCAACAAGCCTACGTTCTCTAATTGAGTAGTTTGCTCGTAACCCCAGGCCATTAGGTGAATGTAAACTGTTACAAGCTTAGCAAGAAAATAGTCCCATTAGGATTTTGTATTTGTATGTGGGTTTGGGGTTCATGTAACTGTTTCCAAATTCAAGTATTAATGAAAAGGCCTTTTTTTCTCATTATCTGCAATACCTCCTTTGAAATACCTACACTCAAATTAGGTCGAAGGATTTGTGTTCCTTCTCAAGATTGGGGGGGGGGGGCTAGTAAGTGGAATAATGTATTTCCTGTGTTAGCCATCTAGGAAAAATAAGGATCATGTCGGCAAAATTTGATAAATACTATGGGAAAATATCGCGAATGGGTTAAGAAAAGTATAGTCCTACCAGAAATAAAAATATACTCCTTGCATGCATTATGGGTAGTTTTTATTAGCTAATTATTAGATAGATGTAAGTAACATGGTTTGCTCGCATTCTCATATTCCTGAAAGGACAGATATAACTACGTATGTGTGTTTAATCCTGCAATCATTATATTTTATGTTTGTTTCCATATAATATGGCTCTATTATTAAGCAGTTTATTCTCTGTCTTATTTTCAAGTTTATTTCAGCCAACCTTTTTTGTTGTTTTTGTTCTCACTATTTTTTTTTAAATACTTGTAATGTTTGATAACTGTAATCCTAAACACATAAGCCTCAGTCCAGTCTACCATGGGCATAGCATCCATTTTCAGAGGGATCCCATAGGGCATAAGAGAACACTATTTCCTCTTGCCTCCCTGCCACCCCCCCCCAGCCCCTGCCGGTGATGTGTGGGTATGGGCATACATTATAAGTAACCTGCAAAGCTTTGCAGGGAATAGGAAGCCAGTACACGCTACTGATATCTCCCTTGAGCCCTCCCCATTCTGTTTAGCCAAGGACAGAGATATGAGAGATGCAGGACCCCCAGCCCCATTTCCCTATCATGGTTTGAGGCACTGAGTCCTCACACACATTGCAAGGGGAAGAAGGCGAAAATAGCATTCTGTTATATCCTATGGCAGCCTTTCCCAACCTGGTGACATCCAGATGTTCTGGACTACAATTTCCATCATCCCTGACCATTGAGCATGATGGGAGTTAGAGCTCAAAATATGGACTGCACCAGGTTGGGGAAGGCTGCCCTATGGGAATCGTTCTGTACAGTGGATTGGATCAACCCCATTAAATGTAATGGAACTTACTTCCAAATAAGTTTACATAGAGGTAATTCAAGCATCCCAGGCATTCACATGGTACAGTCCTCTCATGCAGCCATGCTGTTTCAAAATAAATATAATACACTTATTTGAAGGATGTGGAAAATTTAGATTGTCAGGGAGAAGGCTATAATAGCAGTCTTCCCTCTGATGTGTAAGCTTGCCACTCACAGAAAATTTTTGCTGAGGGATGTTGGCAGATAATTATTGAATTGTTCTTCACAGCGTGTAGAATCAGGTGCTACATTGAAGTTATACATTCTCGGACTTTACCACTTCAGATTACACATGGGAGATAAGACTTGTAAATTCCCCCACCATAAACAGCTTTCTTCACATGGTAAACTAGTTCCTAATGTGCTAGGTTTCTATATGCAGGGAGGGATTGGTTGGTTTGCTTGCTTGCTTGCTTGCTTGTCTGTCTACATGGGGGAGCATTCAAAGATATGACCCCCACCTGCATTCCAGAATTCTATGACCTCATTCTGAATACTGTATAGAGAGGGTGACTGATCCGCAGTCCAAAATGATACAGTAGCTTGAAAGAGCAGGATCACATGAAGAGGGCCTGCATGTTTGAACTGGATTGTAACCTTAGGGCACTTGAGCTTAGGTTTCATTGCAATCTAAGTAGTTTACCCCAAACTGTTGTTGTTGGATTAGGATGTTAGGATCACAACCAACTAAGCCCACTTTCTTGGAAGCCAATTTCATTTGGGGTCATAAGACTTGCTTTCAAGTCAATAGGCTTGGCATTTACAGTAGTCGAGAGGAAGAGGAAGAAACAAGAAGGAGCTAAATAACTGGAATTACAAGTGCAACAACTTGCTGAGTGAGCTTTTTACAGTTATGGCACATTCCTTCCAGAAAGGATGAAAGGAGCTGCATCTACAGACGGCAGATGGTTCCGAAAATGAACTTGCACGTTTGAAAATTAATCGTGTTGAGGATACAAAAAGAGTGAATGGATTGTCAACTGCATCTGCTTGAGAGTCGCCTTGAATCTGCAGTCCTTCCACTTTTCTCATTTGAAGTCGTGCAGCGTCCCAACTCCACCTCTTCGTTTTACCTTTCCACGACAAGTCTTGAAGGAGTCCCTATAGAGATTTAAGACTGGGGAGAAAAGTCTTTGTTAGACAGTAACATTCTTAGGCAAAATACTGACCAGAAGAAGAAGAGGTGAAAAGTAACAGACATTTTGTACGTTGTTTCTTACATGGCTTGATACCTTCCAATGCTTGGCCTAAACTCCCCCCTCCTCTTCTGTCTAGCCTTTGAAAACAGTAGTGCACATATCAATACAATGATCAGAGGCTCATTTACAAGCTGCCTCGTTTTCTACAATAGCCTCTAAATAAGAGATTCTTCCTGGAGCTGCAGTGATTGAATTTTCAATCATTCATTAATCACTTTCAATGTTATCAGCTTAACTGGTGTCAGGGCTTCAGCAAGATCAGCACCTCCTGCCATTACTGGCTCCGCCAGTACTGCAAAGTCTTTCTATATTCTCAGGAGGATGGTGTTCAGGCATTATAATCTTAAGGGCTCCATGTTCTGGAGGGTTTTTTTTTTAATTGCTGTGAAATAAATTAAAAGCACCAGTGTGCTTTGAAATTATACATTAGGTTTCCAATTATTTATTAATTGAAACAGTTTTACCCTGCCTTCCTATCACAGATTTTTAAAAAAATGCAGCAACAAAGAATGATAGGGTTGGAACCCAAATTTTTCTCTTGTGAACAGGAGGAGCTTCCATTCACAGAAGGAGAATTCTGTTCCAGAAGGGGTCTTTCCATGGGTGGGTGAGACTCTCCTTCTGTGAACAAAGTGAGAACTTTGGATCTAACCCAATCAAAACAATTACACAGCTAGAAAGAGTTGCATTTTTTCAACAGCAGAACAACTTATGAGAAGCTGAGCCACTAAAAGGCCATTTAAAAGCCATTTAAACCCTTTGGAAGTCTAGATAAAGAAGATTGTTTTTACCCAGCACCTAAATTATATCAAATTGGTCATCTGGTACACCAATAAGGGGAGAGCATTCCATAAGGTGCTATCACTATGAAAGCCCTCTGAAGGTGAGGGCATCTTCTCTGTGTATAATGGAGCCTTGCTTGTGTGACATACACACATTGTCCTGCATGAGCAAGTTTCCCTGGCTGATTCAGCAGAGGGGTAGCTGTATCTGTTCCTTTGTGCAGATGATGAACACAATAATCACTGGACTCTCCATAAAATATCTATGCTGCTTGTAAACACTAGGTCGTTTTCAAGATTTTACTTTGAACCAGAATTATGCTTTTTAAAATTAAAGCTAGAATTCTCAAGATTAAAACTATGAGACCAGATTCTTTTCTTGATGAGTCAAATTCTATTCATCATGGCACATCAGTGATCATATCAATTTTTTACATCTACAAACTATGAGATCTGTATCAAGCATTAAGCTGTCAAGTGATTTAAAAAATGTAGTTGGTTTATCATCTGCCTTTTAAATTATTGTTTAATTGATTAAAAAAAACATAAACAAGCTTAATTCTATCCCCAAATAATCTTTGGGTGGTTCTTGAATAAGCCATGTTCCCCCTTCCTGAAATTGCATGCTGGAAAGTTGTGTTTGTTTTTAATTAATAAATGCTAAATTTACACACCTACATACTAAGAATTTATTCAGCACACTGGGGATGGAAAGTGACCTTGAGAATAAACAGGTTTTCAGGATTGTAAACTGATTGTAACCTGATAGGCAGGGTTTGGGGATCTAGGTTTTTAACTTTAATTAGGAGGTAAAGATACCAATATCTGCACAAATGCAATCCCATCAATTTACCAGAATTTCTAGTTTTAAGGAATTTCCAGCACTAAGGGAAGAGAAGCAGAACAATGGCCAGGAAAAGAGCCAGTATTTACCAATCACATTACATCTAGAACATCCTTAATTAGATGCATGATTATGGAGGAGGAAACCAGTTGGATTATGGATGAGGAAACCAGGAAATTGACATTCCACGGGACACAATGTGATTGCACCCACCACCTTATTTGAATACTAGTAGCAGACTCCATGAAAAATGGCTGACACGGATCCAACTGCTGAATTACACGCTCAGGGGGAAATAGGACTTAAATAATCACAAAACATGTCCACTAAATACCCGTGTACCTAGCATACAGGTACAGGATTTCTGGCTCTAGGCCAGAGAATAGAACAACAGGATCAAAGCCAGGTTTTATAGACATATTTAATTATGTATTTCTGGCAAAGCAATAAAAACTATAATGCCTACCCTGCTCACAAAAAGGACATTGTTTTGTCATGGTCTTTCTTGTAAATTCTTTGTGCATGACTCACAGTGTCACTTTACTTGCAATTCTTAGGCAAATGTCAGCCCTGCACTGGCTGCATGAAAGTGTTATAGAGGTTAATCAAAAGCAAATGTGCATTAAAATAATATGTATCATTAAAAGCCATTTTCTCCATGAGGTGGAAGTTGAATGATGCTAAGTTTTGAGATTTGTGGATAAAATTACTCTCTAGGCCTTCTCCTGAATTGGTGGCACAGAATGTAGTAATTCCAGAAGGCAATTAATTACCCTTTTGTTTTAAGCAGATCCAGTATACTTGTGTCAGAAAACAGAAGGTAACTATCAAAATATTCTCTTTTCAGTGGCAGAAAACAGTCTTTTTTCCCTGAAAATTGAAAGTAGTGTGATATTATTGTCCATGATATACCCACAGTTTAAAACTGTAAAAGTTCTGAATGGAGACATTAGTGAGATAAGTGTGCACTCCCTGGCAGGGCCAGCCCTACCATTAAGTAGAGTGAGGCACTTTCCTCAGGTGGCGGATGCTAGAAAGCAGCAGCGTGATGCAGCCTTCCCGGCCCCCCTAACCTAGCCTGTTGCCTTCACTTGCAATGGAGGGTGCTGTCCCATCAGCAATTTTCAAGGAAGATTCAGCTGTCAGTCTAGTACATAGAATATGAGGAGGCATCATCTTGTCCTTCACCTCAGGCAGCAAAATCTTGGGCCAACCCTGTATCCTGGGCAATAATGGCTCTATCACACCGCCTTCAACTCAGCTCATGCCCCTTCCCTCCAGCATCATCTTCTATTTTCCTTCATTACTTTGCCATAGGAAATGCTTTTAGCAGGAAAAAGTGTTGGGGAAGTAGGACAGAGGCCTGATCCTACAAGGCCCAAACCTACAAAACCCTATATCAGCAGAGACTCGGTTAGGTTGGGGTGTAATTGACGCTGTGCAAGTGGAGTGACACAAGCTTTGGCAGTGGCATTAGTGTGCACTCCTGGCTGGGCCCACCCTACCATTAGGCAGAGTGAGGCAGTTGCCTCAGGCAGCAGATGCTAGGGGGCATTAGTGTAATGAAAGCTTTTATGCTGCAGAGAAATTAGGAATGGTGGGAGTGGGACCACTCCCTATCCAAAAGAAAAAAAAATCAGCCAGCACTGAGCCAGCTACTTTTACAGTGCAAAATTTATGCAAACCTACATACCAGAGCTGTAGCTGCAGTGTGGCCTCTGGTAGCTTGTCTGCGCCCCCTACCACCACTGAATCTTCAGCTTTAATTTAAAATGGTAAGTCTTGAGACCTTTTAAAATGGTACATCTCGAGACCTTACCAGCCCATCCCAAAAGTGTGCTGGTATTAAGTAGGTCAGTAAGAAGTTAATTTGCTCCCACCTCCCGTTTTCTAGCCAAGGAGTGCAAAGGCACAGAGAGAAATGCCAAGTACTAGGTCCTTATATTTAAACACACCGGGCTATGTGTATTTGGGTTCTGGCTGCTCTGCTTCGATTCTGTGCCATCTTTGGCCCATTTATCACTACATTTCTGGCTACAAACCTACCGCATTTTAGTTGTTACTTGCTTCCTCCAAGGAGCTCAGAAAATGTTGGCCTCACAAACATCCTGTGAGGTAGGTTACGCCAAGAGATCATTGCTCTGGCCCAAACCACCCAGCAAGCTTCGTAACTGAACGGAAATTTGAACCTTGGGTTTCCGCAACTGTAGCCACTGAACTATACAGGCTCCCTGAAATACTTGACTGATGTATCTATTGTGAAGGGGGATGTGGTGACTGATGCACAGAATGGCAGGAATGACTAACAGCACGTAGTGTAGCCATGTGCTCTACTTTACAGATGACAAACCTCTGTTTGAAGGGCTGTGTCACTAGAGATAACAATGGGGATTCCTCTCCCCACCTCCTCTCCAGGCCTCAGTAGGCTCCGGGGGTGAGAGCTTGGAGAAGGGTTGGGACTTTAAGAGCAGGAGGGGTCCCATAGAGGAAGCCCACAGGCCAGATGGGGAGCCTCTTCCAGATTAGGCTCACAGACCAGAAGTTCCCTATCCCTGATTTAGAGCAAATATTAATAATTATTTTCTAGTTCTCAAAATCGCATACCTCCGCCCACAATTTTTATTTTCAATGCATTCAAAATCTAGCAATATGTTTTTAATCTGTTGGGTATATATATGGATTAAAATTTGATTTAGGCTGTTTGTCATCTGAGCTCACTAGTTCAGAAGAATAAACCAACGGGACCTGTTTCCATGTAAATGTTTTTAGGATCAAGTTCCCAGTCCTATTGAAATTAATGGAACTAATTTGGCTTACATTCAAAGACTTTGATTTAGACAGTGCCTTTTTACACATACTATTCATGTTTTCATGCATACTACTCATGTTTTGTCATTACTTGATTTTTTTTTTCAGACTGCAGATAAATGAAACTGTGGATTGCCTAAATTAAAAAAGTGAGTGACTTGGATCTACCTGATGATGTAACATTCATGAATTCTTCTCAGTGATACACAGATGGGACCTCATCATAGCCAAACAAAACCCAAAACACACAGCCTACACCCTTCATGTTAAATTGGGGGGGGGGGTGCGGAATCTAATAGGAATAGGCAAAGAGAATGGGGAGTGTTTTAAAAAGTCATCTTGGAAGAGGGACAGACAGCTGAGAAAAGAAAATAGGCTTTTAATTGTCCTTTGCCTATTCATGTGCCAGTTGTACTTTAAAAGCAGTTTGTGAAACTCCATCCACTTCTAATCACACTTCTAGTGTTAAAATTGGGATAGATGATTGATAGATAGATAGATAGATAGATAGATAGATATTGATATATCCAAATCAAAACATAAATGGATGAACCACTTACAGATCTTGGCTTGAATGGACCGCTTCAGTTGGGCATGGCCCTAATTGTTTGTTAGATGGGAAAGTAAGAGTTATTTTACTTTGAAAGGCAAAACATCTGCTTGCTGGCAGAACTACACCATTGGAGCCAAGCCAAAGGGGTGCCATATACAAAGGTGGAGAGGTGTCCTACTTAAAATAGGACAGTCCTCTATTTGAAGAACTGCCCAGTCCAAGTCTGGTTTAAAGGCAGAGAACCATAAGAGAGAAGGGAGAGTCTGGAAGGGTCCTTGAAGTTGTCCATCAACAGCAACTGAGCAGGCACACAAGTCATCTGGTCACAGCCTTTCCCACTATGAGATGTACTTCTATTTAAATTGTAGTAATGATTTCTAAATGTGCATCTATACGTATAAATTAGCATGTGCAGATTTGATGCAAATCTATCCCTCTTTTTTGGTAATGCTTTTCCTCTCTTTTGACAATATGTAAGTGGCCAGCCTAATAATACACAATATATTAGGACCAGGTCACAAGGTTTCTTTGCTCTTTAATTTAGTTTCGTTTAGTTCATTACTTTTTTGTCCTAGTTTTCTATATGTTATATTCAAAGCAGCATACAATATTAAGTCATCTTCCTGACCGTTAGAGCAATACGACAGTGGAACCAATGACCTAGGGAGGTGGTGGGCTCTCCCACACTGGAGGCATTCAAGACGAGGCTGGACAGCCACCTGTCAGGGATGCTCTGACTTGGATTTCAGCACTGAGCAGGGGGTTGGACTCGATGGCCTTGTAGGCCCTTTCCAACCCTACTATTCTATGATTCATCCATTTAAACCAAGCTGCAATTCGCAACCCAATCCTATCCATGTTTGCATATAAGCCAGCATAATAGATTTACTTTTAAGTAAGCTGGCATAATAGCGCAACCTTTGTGAGAAGTATAAAGGTAAAATGAAAATGGTGTGAGATTTTTACAAATAAATTAAGGAAAACAAAGAAAATAGGAATCCAAGAGACACAGTTGGGAAGTGTTGTAGCCAAGGGGCAATGTATTTTAAAGCAAGATGAACCTAACATTTTTTATTTGGTCACTCTATTGCAAGAATTTAATTTTAAATTAAAACAAGGCTTTTAATTAATTTGATGAATAACACACTTTGTGTTGGATCCCCTGTGGTATGTGTTTTTATATGTAATTCAATTTATTTTGAGCTGTTCCCACATCTCAGGTTATCACTAAGTCCCAGACTCTGAGCTGAGAGCTGCAATTAAAGAGATTGTCTGGAGGCGAAGCTGGAAGTTTGGATGCTGGGTAAGAGAAGAGAGAGGCCTTTGCTGCTGCTTTGGGAGGCACCACCATCATTTTGTCTTAAATCCATTTTCAAGATGATAACTTTAAAATAGTAATCAGGGAAATAATTCAAAATATTGATTGCTTCGTATGAGGTTAACAAGTTAAACCACATTACAATAAATGGAGATTATTTGATGTTTGCTAGCTATCATTTCCTCCAGTTTATTAATTTACATTTGATTGTTATCTTTCCACGTGAGAGCCAGAAGTTAGCAGCTTGATCCACACACTAACCATTTAGGGAAGGTGGGGTTCTTTGCCAGGATCCCATGGGTACTACTCTTGCCATTGTTAGTGGCCCAAGTTGGAGGATAACATTTACTTGTGTGAGTGTCCATGTGTCCCGCTGTCCCTTCCATAGAATTCTGTCAGCGGACATGGTCATCTAGCCAATGAAGCAGCAGCAACCAAAGCATTCTAATGATGTAGGAACTGGATATATACACTTAGGATAGAATAACTTCCACTGATTTCAGCAAGACTAATAGTGCACTTGCATCCAAGTTTAAAAAGGTAAAGGTGTCCCCAACCAGTCGTGTCCGACTCTAGGGTGTGGTGCTCATCTCCATTTCTAAGCCGAAGAGCCAGCGCTGTCCGAAGACGCTTCCGTGGTCATGTGGCCGGCATGACAGAACACCTGAACACCGAGGTGCACGGAACGCTGTTACCTTTCACGCTGTTACCTTTCACGCAGCACTCGGGTCTCGAACTGCTGACCTGCCGACCTTCCAGTCTGCAGTTCAGCGTCTTAACCACTAAGCCACTGCGGCCCCTCCATACTAAGAATGCAGCCCAGAGAAAGTTGAACATGAATAACACTGCAGTCCTATGTATATTTACCTGGGAAGAAGTCCCATTTTGCAGAGAGGGATTTAGTTCTAAGCATACAAGTTTAGTTAGAACTAAATCCCTCTCTGCAAAATGGGACTTCTTCCCAGGTAAATATATATAGGACTGCAGCATTATTCATGTTCAACTTTCTCTGGGCTGCATTCTTAGTGCATCTGGATGGTCTTCCTTTTTTCCCATCCCACATGTGCTTAAGCTCTTTAAAATGCTTCTGCTTTGTAATGCTGAATCAAGGTAAGTACCAAGTGGTTTCATCTGTATTTAGGACATGTTTGCATTCAGATCATCCTTGGGTTTTTTGAACCTCAGTTGAAGTTAATTTGAGGCAAATATAGACTATCCCACAGGAAACTAAAATATAGAAATGAGTCAGAGATTAAATGAGATTATATGCTGGTTTTTTAAGTTGCAATTAAACAGTCTACAACTTCACTTGTAAATATCAGACTTTAAAGGATAAAAAGTCAGTGCAGTGCCTGCTTCCTTCTGTAAAAATGTATTGCAGCAACACAAGTTTTTGCCAATTGTAGTGGGGGGGGGGGAATAAATCACTAATTGGATGCTTTCCAACTATAGACCGTGTTCTTGCCACTATATATCATATGTTTCTGAGTAAATGTAGAATTTGATTCCAACATTAGTAGAAACCAGGTGTTGTGTAGAAGAGAGCATATTTTCCCTCAGAAGGTAAAAACCCTTTGCAAGGTGTTGTCCTGTATCAGGTGACAATCCTGTACATATCTGTTTAAAAGTAAATGAGGCTTACTTCTGAACAAACATACTTCTAATCTGGCTGATGGTTCTAATGAAGCTAATTGGACTAATGCCCCAATCCTAAACCAATTTAGTTGGAAGGAAGGGAGACCAGAATCAGTTATTTAGAAATGGATTGTCAACCCGGACATTTCAGCTTGACATGTGCTGTGAATTTGACTACTAGACTGTGATTGTAAACATCTGAGCTGAAAAAAACAAACTCAGTCTGGCTCAGTTTCCCAATTCCATTTCAACTTTTTAAATTTTGACCTTTAAAACAATGAAATTCAGCTTTTAGGGATTTTTTTTTAAAAAAAACTGCACAATGCACCCAAAGATAAATATTTAATTTCAACAGGTGAGATATGCAACCTGATCCTGCCTATGTTTACTTAAAAATAAGACCCATTAAAGGTGTGGCTTCTCAAGTTTATACCAGGGCTGGCCAATGCAGAGGCTTTGTACTGCCTGCCAATTGCAGGGCTGATGTTAAATCCCAAGATTTCCTTCTGTGCTGGAATAAGGCTCTGAGACCTGAGCATGTGTGATCCATAGATGGCCCTAACATTGGGCAGAGTGAGGCAAACACCTTAAACAGTGGAGAGCAGGTGTGAAGTTTTGGATGGCAGAGTTGTGTGTACCACATGGCCTGTCCTGCACCCCCTGAGCTAAACTACTGCCCTCAGGTATGGTGGAGGATGTTGTCCTCAGAAGTCCAGCAAGGTAATTTTAGGCCCTAGACTAAACGATCTTATGAGGTGTGGGGGGCTTTAGATGGCTATGTGTATTACTTCAGTTGTGAACCACACAACTAGTATTTCTCTCCCCACTCCAACTGCCATTCCATGCTTCACAACTGATTCTATGTTCCTGACATGTTGGGGCAGAAAACAACACCCCAAAACCAAAACCAATAAAACCTATTTGTGAAACCTGATCAAAGAGAAATAACTCTGGGTATGTGCAGTTTCACATTTTAAACTCACTTAAATCATAGCAACATCATGACTACATATGAATAAAGTAGAGTTTGCTTCTACTGCCTTGATGCTAAACACGTTTACTTGGGAATAAGTGCCAGTGTGTGTAGAAAAGTCGAATATATTTTAAAAGTAAAAATAATACAATGAGCATCTGTAACTGTGTACATGTCCAATCAGCTGTCCCCAGACTATGGCCCTGTTCAGGCATAACACTAAGCCATGGTGGTTAGCAGTTTTGAGCTAACCATGTTGGCTTAGCATGATGTCTGAACAGGCATCTGTCCCAACCATGGTGGTTTATTAACCACGGACAAACCGCATTCACTAACCACTTGCTGCAAGTTGGTTAGTGGGCTATACCATGGCTTAGTGTGATGTCTGAACAGCCTCAGTGGTTAATTGTCAGCTGTCATAAAGCTCCGCAGCAAGAGCAGTCAAAGATAGAGTAGCCGCCAAGCACCAAAATGGCCAGCAGCACCAGGGACCAAAATGGCTGACAATGCAAAGGCCGCTGGGCTGCATAACTATCTATCTGGAGGACATGTAGTGAATTCATGTATCTGATAAAGGGGAAACAAGGACATTAATACACCCCTGAGATTAAACTTTAGCTCAGTTTCCTACCTACGTACCCCATCTCCTTTTTTAATGGTGGGGTTTCATGCTGCATAGCCATCTGCAGTGGATCCTAAATGAAAAGTGATGAGCCCCAGAGAGAAATGACTCAACCCTCAACTATATAATCCTGGTCCCTATTTCTCCCTCCTCTGCAGATATCTTACAGATTTCTTTTTTCTCAAATATATCAAGCAAGCGTCTTTAAACAGAATTAACAAATTGCAGTGGCATGGTGGTCCATTTGGAAGTGCAGGTCATCGTGACAGTCCCCATTGCCCTGCCCCCAAGGAGAGGCCGAAAAAGCAGGCCGCTGTGCTGAGCCATATCAACAGATCCATTCTAGCAGTTTTCATCTCTACTAAGAGGAGGTCATTTGTAAAGCTAACAGGTCTTAACTGCCCATTCAAGACCAAACCAACCCAAATTACTGTACATTTCTTCAATATAATAAAAGAAAGAAAAGAACGAAAGAAACAATATATTATTGCTGGGAAAATTCATCTCTTCCCAGCTACTGTGAGGATTGCAGCTAAGCTCAAGAGGGAACAGGGAACTCTGAGAGGGGTGGCCGATGGCATAGCGTCCCTGCTAATCAAAAAATGCCAGTGCTCTGTCCCTGCGAGCCCTGGCTCCAGTACACCATTGACAATTTGGCTAAAGGAGTGTCATGCATACACATGCACATACACAGGGGAAAGAGGTGCCCTCACCAAAGGCCAGGTGGCCCCAAGAGAGCAAGCCTTCTCAGCTGTGGGGCCTCTTTTGTGGACTGCTCTCCCCAGGGAGGCTTGCCTAGCATCTACACTGTTGTCTTTTTGGTGCCAGGCAAATACCTTTCTTTTCACCTGGACATTTTAGATTTTCTGGCTGGTTTTAGAGAATTTGTATTATTTCCTATGCTGTTGGTCATCTTTTGTATTGTATTTTATTCTTTTAGCTTTTTATAATCCACCCAGAATACTTTTGTTATGGGCTGGATTACAAATATAACAAATAAATCAATGTCCAGAACTGACACAGGCAAAAATGCAGGAAACTGGTTGCAGGGCTCCTCTAGCTACAGAATCCTCTGATCTCCGCTTGGAGGTTTTGGGAAGCATTGCAAGGCCCTGGGACAGAGGCCCTAAATCAGGGTAAGACACCACTCTTTCTGTTGTTCTGTTTAGGCTCCAGATGTCCTGTGACACTACACACCAGCCTCCCCAAATCTCGTGTCCTTCAGATGTTTTAGACTCCAACTCCCATCAGCAGTAGCCAGCATGCCCAATGGCTAGGGATGATGAGTTGTAGTTTAAAATATATTGGAGGGGGGAATCAGGCTGGGGAAGGTTGCCACATACTTTCCAAAGGAGTTTATTTTTTACATAGAAAATTTCACAGATGGAAAAGGTGTCTTGGCATTTTAGCATCCAAACTCAAGGGGATGGAGGGGCGGCAGATCCAAAATCCATTATTAGATGATATTTTTATTAGGGCCAACGAAAATGCCACAAAAATTATGCAAGCTTTCAAGTTCTCCAGAACTCTTTATCAGGCTAAGTGCTACAATGGGCAGGGGATGGGAGAAGAAAGAGAAAAGTTCAGAATTAGGCCAGGTCTTGTGGCCATGAGATCCGCATTATAGGCTCAGTTCCCAAATGGTGATAACATGGTGACTACAGACTGAAAGAGTTACTGGTAGGTGTTGCAGATATCAGATAACACCTAGCATTCTGGGACAGCCTGTTTTGGACTACAACTCCCAGCATCCCTAATCACTGATTATGATGGCTGAGGCTGCTGGGGGTCAAAGTCCCAAACATCTAGAGGGTACCCGGTTGCTGAAGGCTGCAGTAAATAAAAGAACCTTGTCTTCTCTCAGACATTCAGAAATGAGTCTAAAACACCCAGTCCCCTTTGGCCCCATTTAGAGATGGCTGCACACAGGGTGCAGGGGGTGGGTCTCAGTTAAATGGGAGTTCTGTATTGGTTATGTTAGGGGCAGTGATCAGAGCCACCGCAGCTGTTCAGATCTTTATAGGGACTGAGCAGTGCCACGTCAATCATCTCCCTTCCTTCAGCAGCTGGAGCAGCTGAACTCTTCCTAAGAAATCATATAGCCATCAAGGCTGGCTGATGATATATGGCTGATAGTCAAATTCTGGGATAGGAGGTATGGCCGCCAGACAGGGACTGTATATAATTGACAGTTGTTGCAGCTGGAGAAAGGATGCCAAGGGAAGACATTTCACTGTAATCTCGGATTTCATTTTTGGCCAATGAAAGGCCAGCCGTACCTTGAAGTGGGGCGGGCGGGAGCAGGTGCTGTATGGCATGTATGCAGTGCTAGTCTGGTGTTTCCATACAGCAACAGAGAGTTTAGAGACAAAAGCTTTGCTATATCTCCAGTTTCAAATATACTGTTGTCTGACAAATCAAGATGCTGAAATGACATGAAGCTACTTATATTGCCTGTCCAAAAAAACAAATTAATATCTCGCCATTCCTATTGCCCCTTGGCACCATGTGATCTTTGAAGAAGAACAATGAAGAATAAACTAGCCTCCTGATAAAATGGATCACTTCCCATGATGCATTCCTATGATCTAGTCTGCCTCAATAATGAAGATGGGAGGAGTCTTCTGGGATGGAGGAAGTTTGTTCAATGTCCTTTCCTGAGCTGTCTGAGCTTGATTGCCACCTAAGACAATCTCAGCATTATTCTTGGTCCAGCATTTAAAAGAACACTGAGCTTCTGTAGGCTTTAAAGGGGTTCCTTTCTGCTGGCCTTTCCTTACCAATGCCTGTAACATAGGGCTTTTCTACATGAAGCTTTTAACCTGCCACTTTACTGAGACCTCTGCTTCTGGATTCTCGTGGGATAAAGATTCAATCCTCTACACATGTTTTTCCCTGGGGTTTTTCCTTCTCTGCCTTTCTATATGTTCTATTATATAACCTCTAGGTGGCAATGTAGTACAGTGGAATTGTGCAACTACACTACAGTTTCCTTCCACCATTCTCAGATATACCAAACTTACCTCCATTAAAAAAAAAAGGCTATATTGGTTGCAAAGCACAGGAGAGGCCCTGGAGGAGGATGACATCATGTAAAGCTCCCACAAACTACTATGAGTGAAGAATCACAAGCACACAATAAATGTCTCGTGAAGAAAGGCTTGTACATAGCCATGTTCCAGTCCAGATAGAGGCCTGCCAGCTGCCTGGGACAATCAGAAGACCATTTCAGGTTGGGGGGGGACCAATGGCCTTCCAGATGTTGCTGGACTACAACACCCATCACCACTTGACCATGCTAGCTGGGGCAGATGGGAGTTGGAGTCCAACAACTTCTGGAGGGCGCCAGGTTGGGGGAGGCTGGTGTGTAGTGTCATAGGACATCTGGAACTTAAATTGAACAACATATACAATCCTGTATCTTATACAAGTCCTGTGCCTACTGAAGACCATCTATTTAGCAAATAAATATGATCCTATTTAAAGGAAATTTAATAGACAAAGTATTAAGATCACTAAAAGGTAAAGTTATATGTTTCCTACCAAGTAAAAAAGCCAGAGTGAAATGGCTAAGTACGCTCAGAGTAGTAAACATCTTTAAAACAACTTAAGTAAAAAAAACCCCTACAATAAACTAACTACCCACCTCTTACAAGCTGCAAAACCTGGCCTTCTCTGTAAGCAAATCATTACCAAGCTTGATGGTCTGAACTGAAAAAAAGAAACTGATGGCTTCCTGGCAAGCCTTTTAAGAGTGTAAATCAACCTGGAGAGTTGCTGATGCAGTTTTCAGCACTTTTAAAAGTGGGCAGGGAAGAGAGAAGATTTAATGACTTCGCTTGAAGTCTTCATTGTCAGTTCAATCATATTTTGAAAAATCCAGAACAGAAGAGACCTTCACTAAATGCCTTAACTTGGTACCTTCTTATAAGATTAAAATTAGCTGATGTGATCACACCAGGTGGCTAAAATTATTATTTAGTGTTAGTTCTCTCTCTCTCTCTCTCTCACTCTCATACACACACATACACATATGCATTTGAGGCAATGTGTACCATTTACCTGTATGCAAGCAAATTTGGGGGGTTTCACCCTATGTCTTTAGGATCTGGATGCAAGGGTGCATTCCCACAGTCCTGTGTCATGATATTCAGGTCCTTTTTCCGGATTAGGTTTTTCCCCTTTGATCCACTCTACAGCTTTGCTTTAGGCTTAACTAACCAGAAATATTGGGCTCTGTGGTTTGTTCTCTTCTGTAGAAGGAAAACCAAATAATGGTCAAAGTCATCTTTTTACCTCCACCCACTTCAAAAGTAACACGTGCACACAGCCCTACAGAATTATGATCAAGAATATGAGAGAGAGAGAGAGCACTGGCTCAGAAGACTTCCATGTGGTTCCCAGTGGTCGTATCCAATGTTAATCCTATTTAGAGTAGAGCCATTGAAATGAATGGGACAAATTAGACTAACATTGGATGCAGTTCCAAGTGGCCTCACATTCTGGTAGTTTAGAATATTGAGACCTGCTTAGCTTCAATAGCAGACTTGAGTCATCATGCGCCTTCAGACCATTCTCTGAAGTGGTTTAAACAAAATATTTGGATCAATCAGTGGGATGAAAATGGGATCCAGTCCAAATTAGGAATACATATGGGACAACACCCCCCCAAAAAAAAAATCTGGGTGCATTATGGATGCTCAGGACTCCAAACACACTGGAAAGTGTCTAGTCTATCAGGTAAGGATGCAATCTTATGCATATTTAGACAGAAAAAAGTCCTACAACTCCCAGCATGCCCCAGCCAGCTTGGTTGGGGAATGCTGGCTGGCTGGGGAATGCTGAGAGTTGTAGGAATTTTTCTGTCTAAACATGGATAGGTTTCTGTCCTAAGTAACTTTCTTTCTAGAAAACTTCTGGGATTCTTTGAAAGACCAGCTCATTGTCAAGACGGAGCAGTTTTTCTGTTCTCTCTCCCCGCACGCGCGCGCGCGCGCACACACACACACACACACACACCTTTTCTCTACTGTGTTGTCTTTATGCTCAGCAAAAGGGAGAGAGGAGATGTTAATAAATCTACCCCTGGAAATGGATGTGCATGTCTCCTGCCTCTTAAATTTCTCATTCTCTTGCCTTGCGTTTCCTTTGAGGCTGCAGTTTTGCCGTCTTCCCCCTGATTTGCCACCTTCTCTTGTTCTGAATTGAATTGATGCCTCCAAATGAGCTGGGAAACCACAATTTGGAGTCTGAATTAACAGAGAGAGAGAGAGAGAGAGGACAGGAGGAGGAAGGCAACTTGGGTTGGGGGAACGCGCGCCTGCATTTGTCTTGGGTGCCCATTAGCCTTCCAGAGCGGTGCGCCGCCATTGACGTCTCCCTGATTTGTGGTGACAATTCGCAATGCGGAAAGTGTCTTTTAACCGGTTTATTTCAGCCCGATGCCAACGTTCGCACACGACAGCACCAAGTGGCAGAAATCGGGTTCCCAGCCCCAGTTCCCTGAGAGATAAGTGGACACCCCAATTCTAAATCCTTGGACCCCCATTGAAATCAACTGAGCGTTTCAGTAATGTATTATTCAGCTAGGATGGAGGGGCAGTTGGAGGAAATCCCTCTCCAAAAAGGGTTATCATTGAAAATAAGGAGACTTTCTAAAAACCATGCTTCCTGCCGATAGCAATTGATTAGGCTGGGTGAAGTTAGGGTTAGACGCTGGCTGAATTTGGGAGCGGTGGCATATTCATTAGCTCGTCAAACCTTTAGCCCGGGCTTGTTCGGCAAGCTTACAAGACTTCTTTTCCTTTCTTTTTAATCACTGCTTTTTGTCGCCAGGATTAAAGCTTTCAGCTTGCGATGGGATTTAAGCGTTCTTTTTATCTACTATGGTGGAAGACAGACTCCAGTTTCCTCGGCGGAAAGCACAACTCAGGTCAGAGACGCGCGCGGACCGGTTGAAACGCATGTTTGGGGACTTACTTCCGAATAAATATACACAGGACTGGGCCCTTCAGCGAAGTCTGCAGACTTTTACATCCCTATCTTATAAGTTCCATTCATTTCGCCAGGAAAGAGCGTTCAGGATCGCAGCTTAGTTGTTGGCCTGGTCACATTCATACATGTTGACTTGCTAGTTAGATCTCCTTGAGCTCAAGGAGGCTTGCTCCTAAATAGGGCTTACCTCCGAGGTTACAAGTATAAGATTACTCTATTAGTGTGGCTAGTATCCCCTCCTTAACAGTGCTGGTCAAACGAAGTTGCGCTTGCTGGCTGCTTAGGATCGCGCTGCGAATCTCCTCCATCCCACGGAATTCTGCTGAACTGGGGCTGCGTACTCTCTGTTGTATTCAACGTTAGCCTAACGTGGGCGCCATTTATTTCAGTGGTCCTACTCTAAGTAGGACTAACATTGGATACAACCCAATGAGTGCAACTTCCATATCAGCCAACGGCTGCTGGATTTAGGCCCGTGCGCTGCTAAACCAGCGGGTAGAATTCCTGATCGCTGTTGGCAGAAGCACGCGGAATGAAAGACTGATTCCGACTCCGCCTTGTGTGGGATCGGGTTTTTCATAAAAAAAAATATATTGCCAGGATATTTTTCCCCCTCCTAAGAAGTATGTCTGGAATGGCTTATTTCCCCCGAAGTCAAAGCGCCTATTAAAGAGACCGGTGCCAGCCTGGCTCTAGCGCAAAGTTCGCCTTGCCAAAAGTCTGTGCAGCCTCCTCCGTCACCAAGCAGAGCGCTCCATTAAGAGACTTTGGGGCATCTCCAAAGGAAAGGGGCCTTTATGACTTCAAGTTCAAACACAGCCATGCAGAGCTCGGGTTCTCGATTAGTTTGTGGATTTTTAAAGCTTCTGCGATGCCCTTCTACTGACTAAGGGCATTCAAGGCGACTTGAAAAAAAACAAGGAAGTGAGACTAGCAATGAAATCCTACGCCCATTTCCTCCAAAGTAAGTCCCATTGTGTTCAATGGGGTTTAACTCCTTAGGAAGGCTGTTTAGTCTCCAGGCTGCAATCTTATGCCACGTTTACTTGAGAATAATTTCCATTGAATTCACTGGGACTTACTTCCTAGGAAACAACTAAATGGTTAGCCAAGGGATAGGGCTGTCATCCCCAAAACCACTGAACACATGATAACCACAAGAGTCTCTGAACATGTACAAAGTGTTTTCCCTTCACCACCAGGGAAGCTATATTAGATTATATCAAATAAATGTTACACAGGCAAGGCTCAGGGCAAGATTCTGGAGGAGTTTCAACATTAAATTGCAAAAAACTTGTATTTCAAGAGTGTTTTATTATTTTTTTTGTATGCTTCATAACAACTGTAGCAATGTTATCAGCACAGTCCAATCAGACACAGACAGGCCTCTGTTTTTTCTTTGTGCCTTTGGCATGCATTACCAAATTACCAAAGATGTTTTAGCAGCGGATTTCCTGCAGCAGGTGGGGGTTGGACTAGATTACCTTTTGGAGTACCTCCTAGCTCTACAATTCTATAAACTGTTTAACGGACCACTGAGTGATCTGAAACACAAGGGAGAGATCTGGCACTGCATCTCGCCCCAACGTCCTTCCTCTTCCAAACCGATCCATGATTCAGTGCTGCTTCCCTACTGGCTTAAACAGGACCCGCTGGGCCAGCCTCCCCCAGCGCCCACCCTCCTCAGTATAATGTCCCGCACATGGTTTGGACTACAATTGCCCTCATCCCTGATGATTGCTTATGAGGGCTGGGGCTGATGGTAGTTGTAGTCTAGTAGTGGGCTCTCCCACACTAGAGGCATTCAAGATGAAGCTGAACAGCTACTTATCAGGGATGGTTTGACTTGGATCCCTGCATTGAGCAGGGGGTTGGACTCGATGGTCTTACAGGCCCCTTCCAACCCTACTATTCTATGGTTCTATGATTCTAGTCCAAACCCATTGCAAAGCTACCACCGGTTTCCACAGAAAAGGGAATGCCTTAGGTATTTGTGGCCTTGGAAATACACTCAGCTAATCCTCTGCTCCGAGCATCACTGGAGAAACAGAGGAACCGTCCCCACCCAGCCCATGTTCTCTGGAGTGCTTGAACATGGAGTGCCATGTTCCCTTGAGTGCTTGGAGGACGGCAGCCACCTGGGCCCTCCATCTGAGGCCTTCAGAAGAGGCTGGCGACCCTCCGCTTAATAACCGCGAGGGCGGATCCCAGTCTAGAGATTAAAGCGTCCAGAGGAGGACCTCCTTCCCTTGGCCTTGGCCTTGGCCTTGGCCGGGTTCCCTTGTAGCACGTTGCCTTTCTGTCTTGCTCTTCTCTGCGGCAGGGAAAACCAGGATGGCCCCGCGGTGCCTTGTATCGGTTCCTGCCCCTCTTTGGACAGGCAAAGTTTAAGCTCGGCTGGAAACCGGAGCCAACGGGACTGAAACGTCTGCATATAAACTGCAGGGGACCAGCTGCAGGCGCTGACGGAGCCTCTCCTGCCTGCTATTGCTCCGTGTCTGTGTCTAGGGGGGAGAAAACAAGCCAGAAAGGCCCGCTGTTGGCCTCAAACAACAGAGGCTCCTTTAAAGGGGCAGAGAAAATGTGGGTAGGCTACAAGCAGCAACGGCGACAATGTGCTCCTCCCATTTTGATCATTTCAATGAACAGCGCAAGGCCCGGCCTACATTGCCTGGGTGGAAATCCACCCTGTTATGCTCAAGGGCACTGCCCTCCAAGGAACGTTTTTAGGCTCCTGTGTGTTCGCGGGTGAAGACGGATGGCGGTGACTGAGTTGCTGATGTTTTCCATTGTGACAGAAGAGTTAATGCAGGGGGACACATGTGGCCTCCCAGTCTTTGTTGGAATGCAGCTTCTCTCAGACCTAGCCCGAATAGCCAGTGGTGAGGGATGATGGGATTTGCAGTCCAGCAACAGCTGGACAGCTACTTGTTCCCCATCCCTGCTTTAGGGCGCAATCCTATGCATGTTTAGACAGGGAACAAAAATGTCCCATAACTTCCAGCATGCCCCAGCCATGCTGGCTGGGGCTTGCAAGACTTTTTTTCTTTTTAAACATGCATAGGATTCCGCCCTTGATGGATTAGAGCCCATTTCATTAGTAGTGCAGTCTTATACATGTCTATGAAGTAAGCCCCACATTCAGTGGGTCTTACTCCCAGGTGAATGTGTATAGGATTGGCCCCGAAATGTATGAAGTGTTGTCCTCAGTTGCCATGCCTATAAATGAAGGACAGGGGAATAAACAGTGGAACCAAATGGCTATTTTGTGATGATTCAATGCAAAACTTAAATATATACAAGATAATCACAGGTAAAGATATATATTTTGCCCGGATTCCAATTAGGTTGTTTGTTTTTACACTCAAAAATGCACAACATCAAAATGCGTACGGAAGGCAGTCTAGCCAGGGAAACTCTGGCACAAAACGCATGTAAACATGAACAGCCATTCGCTACTGATCGCAAACCCACATAGAACCTGATCCTGCGCATCATTCCTGCAGAACGAGACCTAGGGTGCTTCCAAAAAAACTCCGCCTTCCAATTGCTAGCGCTTGGAGCCCTCCGTCTGGAAGCACCCTGACCCCTACATTATACAGTATACATAGGATTGCAGGTATCTTTGGAAACCAGTTCCATTGAAGTCAGTAAGGTTGACTTCCCAGTAAAGAATCGGGATACCTCGTCAGTGGTGCAGCTAAGTAATTTTAGCCTGTCGTACTGTGGCCCCCTTAGACAGCCATGTGTATTACTTCCGTTGTGAAACACACACCTTACATCCCCCGAACTTGCCATTCCATGCCTTACAATCGCTTCTACATTACCTGTGTTAAAACAATAAAACTATTGGCCTAATTTTAAAAAACCTCTGAGCATGTGCAGTTTTGCATTTTAAATCAGAGCACCCTCATGGCTACAGGGATAAAATGGAAGTTTGCTTCTGCTGCCCGGATGCCCCCATCACCTTCCGGTTTCTGGGTGGTCATCCCGCCCCCCTGCACCTCCTGGCCGCAGGGCCACTTTGGCCATAAAGACCAGTCCTTGCTGCACCACTGTGCCTGGTTTTTTTTAAAGGATCTTGTTGATTGGTGGGGGTGGGGAGAGAGCACCCAAACAAAACCCTAAACTTCAAGGCTTCAGGAAAGAGCAATCATTATAGCCCACTAAGTGGTATAGTCCTCCAGTGCTAATAAGCGTTGGACGCTTCTCCCTTTCGTCACACAGTAATGACGTTGATCTGCGGGTCTTCCTCCCACTCGCTTCATCATTTCAGCTCTGTCACTGTGCGGTCTCTCCGCAGTCTTGGCGGCCAAGTGGAGAGAGAATCATTTTCGCCATCAAAGAGCTGTCAGCCATCTCGTGTATGAATGGCTGCGCCCGGCCTCCTCTTTAAAGCATTACCCTTGACATCCACGCATTTGGAGGGTTGTAAAGATATATCGTTGTAATCAAAGCTCTTATAATTGAGTTCTGCGGTTGGGAAGGTTAGAAAGCGACGAGGAGGAGGAGGAGGAGACGAAGAAGACAAACTTAACTTTCCTAAGAAGAAACGGCGGCGGCAGGACCACTGTCTATATACTTGCCGGGAAAATACGCCTCTGAATCAGAACCTGGGAGGAAATATTTGCCCTCCTTAATACTGCCCTGATCGTTAAAACTGTGCCCGAACCAATCAAACAATCAAATCAATCATTAGAAAGATGGAATCAGATAATTAAATGGAAAACACGCTTAGCAGTCGAATTCACAACCTGGTTAAATCCAAGTGTTTTAATTCAATCCACTTTATTTCCATTTATTTTTAACTAAAAAAAAATAGAAGGGGTAACTCGATCCTAACCACATTTATTTGGCGCTGGAAGGAAAAGTCCCATTCATTCCGGTGCAATTTAGTTTTCAACCGAATCCTAGGCATGTTCAGTCGGAATGAATTCCCACTTAATTCGATGGGGTTTTATTCTCAGTGAAGGGTGCGTGTAGGGCTGCAAGCCTTGCGATCGAAATGCGTTTACGGTTGCAAGCAGAAGTCATTTGCGAACTCCATTCACTGCGTTTAAGCAGGACAACGGCCCATTCATATGGAAATAAAGCGAGCACTCATTTCAATACAAGCGCTGTCTCAAGGATGCTTCATGAGAACCGCGACGCCCCTGGACACAGGCGGCAACCCACATCCCTGCTACTCCGGGGGATCCTTCCGAATCAATGGCAGCCTTCCCGAGGAAGGGCTGTTATGGACTGCAGCCACAGATCAAGCCGGTCTTGGGGAAGTAATCACGGGCGGCCTGCGTCGAGAAGGCGGATGTGCACCCAGCGCTCATCGCGATGCCGAGAAGACGGAAACCCTCTCGCGCGGGACGGCTTCGACGACCAAGCAGAAGTGGAAACCTGCGCTTCATGAATCCGCGAGCGAATGCCACTGCAGGCTAGAGATGGTTCTCCAGTTTAATGAGTAACCATGATATCATTTCGTATTTATATAATGCATTTCAAATGCCCAAAGCACTTCATATACTTTGTCGCTTTCATCTTCACAACAGTCTGATAAGGTTGGACAGCATACTGCAGATTAGGGGAAGAGAGAAGAGTAGCTTCCTTAAAGCTAACTAGTGAGTTTGTGGCTAAGGTGAGACTTGATAGTTCGCTCAGACTTTTTACAGTGCAACCCTGAACCCACATTCCTGGAAGGTAGCCCTACTGAATTCAAAGGGGCCTATGTCTGAGCAGACATCTATAGGATTGTGCTGTAAAGCTGCAACCCTATACACATTTGCTTTAACTCAGTGGAGCTTACTTCTGAGTAGATGTGCTAAGTAGATTGCGCTGTTAGCCACTAGGCTACACCAGTTCTAATATATATTGCAGCCTTCCCCAACCTGGTGCCCTTCAGATGTTTGGAACTTCAATTCCCATCAGCCCCAATCAGTATGGCCAATGGTGAGGAATGCTGGGAGGTGAAGTCCAAAACATCTGGAGAGCACCAGGTTGAGGAAGGCTGATCAATCCAGCACTCCTCACCCCACTACCCTTTTAACTCCTCACTTGATTTCAGTGCGGCACTTCCCATTTTTGCAAGGCAAACTGGGTCACACTTGTTTGAAATTGTGGTTAATTTAGTCAAGCTTCTTATAATAAACCTGCTTTGAAAGAATGGGCAGTGCTTGGGAAGGAGCGAGGGAGGAGCCCAAAGAAAGCATTAGCAAAAGGCTACATTAAGTATCAAGACAACAAGATCAACAATGCTAAATTCTGGTTTATCTGACCAACCAGTGCAGACTGTGGAGAGACCTATGCAGAAGCCTTCAACTTGGGCAGTCAAGAGGGACTCCATCCCAGCACCAAATATGTGTTGTCACGAATAGCATGACTTTTGCACCCCTGGATGGCTTGCCATCCATTTCTTTTCTATATTGCCCATGTGTTTTCTCCAGCATCTGATATAGTCAGGGATTGGCTGCTAATGGGAGATATTGTTTGACATTACATTCTATGGAGTATGATATGATTCCATTTGTCAAGGTTAGATTTTGAAAGACTCATCGCCCTATGATTTTTACAGTTGCCCTGAACGGAGTGAACCAACGTGGGTAAGAAGGATTGCACAACTGTGCCCATGTTCCAGTTCTTAACCTTTTTTTCCCTTTCCCTTTTTCAGTAGAGGAAACACACTCAATTGCACAGAACAGCTGCTGTCAATTTAAAAGGGCAGGACCCAAATTTTGGAAGGTGTTGAACATTTCCAAGAAATCCATTGATGTAACCAACAGCAGAGCGCACTTGGCACTGGACGTTTCATACAGGCACTCTGGACCATGGATGGGGATGAACAAGAAGTTAATTTGTGGTCCCGTGATGTTGTTGGCAAAATCTCCCTCGAGTCCAGTGGGGTTCTGAGAAATCTGCTTTTAGATATAGTCATTGATCAGTCTTCTTCCCAGATGTTTGGTCACCTGAGGATTGAGGAAGGCTCCTCACTTGAAGGAGATTCACTGGCTCTGTCGCTTTGGTCTTGTTTTTGAGAACAGTTATTTCCTCTGCAGCCTTTCCTCCCGTTTAATATGCTCCCCTTCCCTTAAAAAGAGTGATGAGGAAGGCCCAAACTGCTAACTATAATAATAATAATTTTATATTCCACTTTTTTCCACTTGCAAGGACCCAAGGTGACTTAACATGGAGAGAAGGCGGCCCATGTATCCTCACAACAACCCTGTGAGGTAGGTTAAGCTGAGAATCAGTGACTGACCCAATGTTACCCAGTGAACTTCATGGCCTAGTGAGGACTAGAACCTGGATCTCCTGAATCCCAGTCCAGCACTCTAACCACTATACCACATTATACCACATTGGATGATGATGATTGAAACATCCTGTCCATCAACTGTTCAGGGCCCACATAAAACAAAGTTCAGTAATGAATTTAGCAAATCAGTTTAAAATCTATTAAAAGAATTGAGGGGAAAACCCTAGTATATGCCATATACACATTTCAATAGTATTGCACAGAAAATGAGAGAGAGAGAGAGAGAGAGAGAGACTGGCACATATATGTATCTGCATGTATACTTCACAGTACATATATACATGTATTCACAAAGGAAGTTTCAGTGCAACTCATTGTATTTGCCTGAGACGCAAGGATTTATATCACACTCCTTAATGTATGTCTGATGCACTAACAACAACAACAACAACAATCATATGTTTTGGAAAGGGAAAGATACACATGTATATTGTGATATACAAAACTGCCTCTCATCCACCTCCATGGCCCAGTCATTTATTAAAAGAACCTCTGGGGATTTAATGAGGGCAGATCTGGATTATTCCCCCACCCCCACCCCCACCCCAAGTCTTTACATCCAGATGACAAACAAAGAAGCTCCTCAAAGCAAACCATGATGTAACCAGTTGCTGAGCTCTTTGAAACTAGCCAGCAGATCCTCGGTAGCCATCTGCTCTTTTCCAGAGAATTCCCTCCTCCCTCAGCCTTGAAAAAAACTAAAAACTTCCAGGGCCTTCTCTTAAGCGTTTCTGCCCTGCTTCACTTTTCCTTTACTTGCCTAAATATTTCTTTTAGCAGAGGGATACTCTGTTGCCAACAGCTGCAGAATGGCTGCTATATTTGCCTTGTGACTCTTCCTGTAGAGTAAAAGAACCTTATCTTGGGATGGGACCACACGTAATGGTGTAGCTCTGCCTTGTACAATGTTAGGAGGGCTGGATACAAATCCCGTTGATTTCCACTAGATTTGCTGGCCAGGTTAAAAGGATCGAGCGGGGGGGGGGGGGGGGGGGCTGGTGGCTCCGATTTTGGTGAGGCTGTGAATCCATTCTGGGTTTCAGTCAGAACCAACCAGAACTCTAAAGGAGATATCCAAGGCGTTGCACCTATTTTGTGGATAGGCTTAAGCACCTTGGGTAGCTCCTTTAGAATTCTGGCTGGTACTGACTGAAACCCAGATTGGATTCACAGCCCCACCAAAAT
Source organism: Heloderma suspectum (assembly GCF_057233095.1). Lineage (NCBI taxonomy): Eukaryota > Metazoa > Chordata > Lepidosauria > Squamata > Helodermatidae > Heloderma > Heloderma suspectum. Next base: position 190,049,320 of record NC_139458.1, read on the forward strand.
CGGAACCACCAGCCTGCACTGGGATCTAGCTGGAAAGTGTGCTAAGGGCTCCAGCCTTGGAATGATCTCTTCAAGAGAATTCATGGTTTATATTGTTTTATTTAGTTTCTCCAGAGCCAGTAGAAAGCTTTGTGCACACTACATTTTTGGGCCTCGTTGTTACCATTTATGGTTATAGGCCCTATAGCCATAAATGGTAACAACGAGGCCCAAAAATATATTATAGGTGGTCAAATGTATAGGAGCATTCTGTAAGGTGCTGATCATGCTGATTATGATGATAACGGTAATAATAATCAAAAATATTTCCATTTATTTATTTATTTATTTATTTATTTCTATACTGTCCAATAGCCAAAGCTCTCTGGAATATGGGAATAATATTCCCATTATTCCACCCAAATCCCATCTGTGGTCATAATATAAAGACTGCCCCATCCATGACAATGCTTTCATTGGTTTTAACATTCAGAAGTTGTAGTGATATGTGAACATAAATCTGTCCCAGAATCAGCACTAAAATGGGGGCAGTTCTCCACTACTTCGAATTCGTCAGAATGTTTTAAATCAGATTTGCATCTCAGCCCCAAATGTATGTACTTGGAAGCAATGCCCTATTTATTTCGCGGGAACATCCTTCCAAGTAAACATTCGTGCTATGCAGTTCTAACTGTGGTTTACTCAGAAGTGTGCCACTGAATTCAGTAGGATGGACAGCACCCACAGATTGCTGCCTTAGGGAAACAGCAGCATTTACTTCCAACAATTGAGCACAATCCAGCAGCAAAGCTCGTCACACCGACGCCCCTCTGAGATTCATTAGACTTAAATAACCCCCGGTAGGCATGTCATCACATTGCTCTCAGGGAGGTTTCCTGACTAATTTTTATTATTTATTAACATTTATTTATTACATTTATATCCCACCTTTTCCCCAGGGAGCTCAAGGCCGTGAATAAGGTTCTTTCCCATAAGAAAAAAATTTCCCCAAATCCATAGTAGGGCAGTAGGTTTCTTAGGCCAGTCAAATGTCACAAAATAATGACCAAGCCTTCGAAAGCTCCAGAACTCTTCATCAGGCTAGATGTGGGTGGGGGTGGGTGGGATCTGGCTGACGTTGAAGCCAAAGACTGCATTTAGTCACAGACCTAAAATGAAATCCGGGAGGAGGTAGTAGACCATTAGATGAGGCTCAGCTAGATGCTGTGCAGGTTTCAGGTTCCACCCATCTGGTGGGTTATAAGCACCGAGATAGCAACTGCTCCAAGAGCACCCAGCGAGTTTCGTGGCTGAGGGGGGATTTGAACCGGTCTCTCTGGTCACACACCTAACCACCACACCACGCTGGATTGTGCCCGCTACCTTCAGGATCATGGGATTAGGCAGCTACCATCAAGGGAACATTTGATCTGGAGCAATCCCACCGAGAGCCGGAAGTCGGCTCTTGGGCGTCGCAGGACCGCTAGAGATTTGGCTCTTACACAGTTTGAACGCGCCGTGTAAGCGCAGTCCTATGTGAGTTGACTCGGAAGTAAGTCCCAATGAGTTCGGCAGCACTTACCGCCAAGAAAGTGGATCGCAGGCTTAGGAAGTCCCCTGTGCCACTGACGAAGCCTCTGCGGAACGGAGTGGGAAATCCTGTCTAAAAATCAGTGGGACAATATATGCTTCAGCGTGGTGAGAAAGGGCGCGCTGCTCTGAGTGGATTGGCCAACGGTTTGAGCTTCATCTTGAAAGGGTCTCTGAATGGGCTCCTCTTTGAACCAGCCTTCCTCCAAACTGGTGTCCTCCGTTGATGTAGGACTGTAAGTCCCATCCTTCCCCAGCCAGCATGGCCACTGGTGATGCTGGCTGTGAATGATGGGACTAGCAGTCCAACACATTTGGAGGACACCAGTTTGGGGAAGGCTGCTTAGAACCAACTCGAAATGCTACCTCCTTCTAGATGGTTTGTCCATATCAGTTATCGCTAAGTCACTCAGATGTTATGGAGGAGATGGCTACGAATGGCTACTTGTCTTCATGGCTATGTGCTACCTCCTGTATCAGAGGCAGTATGCCAATGTACCCCCGTTGCTGGGGAACATGGGTGGGAGGGTGCCGTTGCACTCATGTCCTGCTTGTGGGTTTTCTGTGGGCAGCTGCTTGGCCACTGTGGGAACAGAATGCTGGACTAGATGGGCCCCTGGTCCGATCCTGCAGGGCTCTTCTTATAGTTTTATGAAAACTGCCACCTCTGACACCTTAAAATGGGACTTCATACGTTTTAAATATCGGGGGACAGAGAAAGACCATTCCAGGTAGTTAGGTAGGTTTGTGTATATACATATACCCGTGTGTGTATACACACAGGTACGTGTGTATGTATGCGTGTGTATACACACACCCTACCAACCTACACTACACCTGAAGATCGTGTGTGTGCGCGCGCGCGGACGATCTTCAGATGTACCATCAACTAAGGAGCGGCAGCCGTTTCACAGTCGAACCCGAGTGGGTATGCCGTCGATGTCATTCAATTTGGAGCACTTCCACTCCTTAGAAACGGTTCTACTCCGAGTAAAAAATGATGTGACATTAACTGCTGTGATTTCAGCCCCCCTTTGACAACCAGATTCTAGACACTGCTTGGAAGTAAATTTCATCGAAATGAAAGACACAGCTTACTTCGAAGTGATGTGTGTTAGTATTGGGGCGAGGGGGGAGGGAGGCTGTTTTGTGTGCGAGCGCCCGTGTGCTTAGAGAGCAATCCAAGAAAAACCGCAATTTGTTCTGTTGGAGTTTCAGCCTGCAGTCCTATACTCACTTACCTGGGAATAAGTCCCATTGAATGCAATGGGGCTTACTTCTGAGTAGACCTGTATAGGACTGCTCTGCAAGAGATCGATCCAGATAATTTAAAAAGAAAAGAAATCCTACGTGCTTGTAAGGCCGCTTTTATTTTTATTATTATTTAAATATATAAACGAATGACGTGGGGGGGCGGGGGGGAGATTTGGGCAAATGAAAAATTAAAACCAAGTGGATGGATTCGCCGAGTGGGGAAAATGCAAAGGCTATCCTCTCTTCGCCCCTTATGATCATAGGAAGAGCCGCAAACACAGAGCTCGGCCGTAGAGACTGCTGTACAAGTCAGCCCTGATGGCCCTGTTTTAAAGCGTGCGTCCTGTAGGGGCAAATGTCACCACACCGAGCCTTGCCCACAAGGACACAGACTAGCGAGCGTCTCTCTTTATTTCCTTGCAGCCTTTGCTGGCCTGGCTTCGGACGACCGGGCCACTCTCGTTTTCTAGGGATCTGAGAGTCGAGGACAATTCGAAGTGTTGGTGAGCCCCCACCTGTTTATCACACCGATCCCAGGCATTTGTACTGGGGATGAAATCCAGGAAAGGGGCTACGTTGCTGCAGCAAAAGAGCCCAAGAGCCCCTTCCGCACCATAAATATGGAAGATACAATCCGGGCCTTGTCCTTTCATCGGGCTCTGTCCGCCTAACTATCCTGGATCCAAACGGAGTTGGAGCAAGTCCACTGAAAAGTCCGCTTGGCTTTTAAACATAGATGTTTAGGATGGGGGGGGGACATCGTGAATGAAATCCCAAGCCCCACCCTCTGATTCCCCCCTTCCCATTTAACCAAATCATCCCCCCCCCCCTGCTCACCCCCATGATTCAAACACCAACTACCCGGCTGTAATCCTAAACCGGAAACTCAGTGGGACTTACATTTGGGTAAACCTGCGTAGGATACTGCTAACTATTCCTGTGGCATGCACTTTCCAAGCAGATGCCCAAAGAAAGAACAGTAAGGAGGACGACTACTCGATACACTCTGTGCGTGTGAGTGAGAGACAGAGATGGGGGGGGGCTCAAAGGAAGGGGGGGTTATTAAGGGGGGGAATCTACCCAATTATTCGTTCGCTTTTTACTTGGATACTCAGTCCCATGCATCCCAATGAGTGTGCTGAGGATCGCAGCAGCGATGGAAGAACGACTTCAGGAGATTCGGATGTGCCTGCAGATCTCTTTGCGGATGGTCATTCCGGGCTAAATAGAGACGACCGGTAGTTCGAGCTCATTGTTACATCTCCCACCCCCGTTTCCAGCACTGTTAAGCTTTTCCGCACCTGCCCCGGGTCGACCGTATGCACGTTGGCTGGGAAACCAAGTGACCCCTGAGTTCAGTGGGTCATACTTCCAAGTAAGCGTGCTCGTGGAGGTGCTCGCTTCGAGCTCTCTTTCGGATTGGAAAGGTCTCTTCTTAAGGGTGGTCAGTGGCCACCCGGAAAACCGGGCCCGGGCCCGGGCCCGGGCCCGGGAGCCAGTCTGGCCAAAGGGCTCCCGCGTCTCCGCGCCTTCCTCTTGCTTTGGGTAAACATCTCTGTTCTTCACCCAGCCCCCTCCCCCTCCGCCAGAACGGCTCTTTAATAAAAGGCGTGGGGAGGGAAGACCAGAACCCGCGTCCAAACCTGCTGCTTAATCCAATGAAGGCAATTTCCGAGCGTAATTGCGAACATGTTTTAATGCATATGCATGAAAAAGGGTGTGTGTGTTTTTTTTTCCGAGAGAGCGACTTTACATGCTTATGTAATTGATTGAGGCGCTGACCCGCTATTCAAAATGTTATTTGAGAACCATCAGAATGCGTAAACTTGCAAATTGCCCAGCTTGTATCTGAATTAATACCTCATTCATCATCATTATGGGTTGATAAGTTAATTTAACCATTTCATTCTGCCTTAATGAGCTATAGTTAAATTAATGCCACATAATATATGAAAGTAACATTTAAATAGAAGCACTGGGCTGAGACAAACAGAGGCTGCCGCTATTTGGGCTTGAAATAACGTGACATAAATCTTTTCTTCATTACAGGAGCCAGTCTGTTCTACCAGCAGTTATGAAGTATTTATTCATTCGCTGGCTTTTCTACACTCCCCCCCCCGCCCCCCAAACAGCCTCCCCCCAAACAGCCTCCCCCGAAGCTGCTTTGCCAAATAGCATAGGTAAATTATAGGCGCTTGTAAATAATGCTTGGGGATGACTTTATTAAAATGAAACGGGGGAAGGAGAGCGGAGAGGACAGAGTCCAGGAGTGGGAAGGGATCGCTTCCTCCATACTGACAAAGCCCGCAGAGAGAGGCGTCCGTCCTTGTCTCCCTCAAATGCGGCAAACTCTACCCCCTTGTGTGGAGCCCATCACCCAGGCATCTTTGGCCCAGGGAGGTGCAGGACAGAGGCGTATTGGAACCAGGGCCTCTCACCACGGTTGATCCCTGGCCATTTTTTTTTTTTCCAAAGGGAGAGCCAGGGTGGTGCAGTGGTTAGAGGGTTGGGCTGGGACTCAGGAGATCAGGGCTCTCACCCCCACTTAGCTGACTGGGTGACTTTGGGCCAGTGGCGGACTATCAGCCTAACCTACCTCACAGGGTGGTTGTGAGGATAAAATGGAGAAGAGGAGAACCATGTGAGCCACCTGGGGTTCCTTGCAGGAAGAAAAAAGACAGGATATAAATTTAATAATAAATAAAAGGGACGGCTGCTCTATGGAACATGGGGAAGAATTCGTGCAGGAAGGAGTGCCTCTGAGCATGTGCTCTTCACCAAGCATCCCTCGACCCTCAGGGTTTAGGCTCAGGGGGCTTCCAGAGCAAAGGGCATGCTCGAGCCTCGGGAAAGAACTTCTGATCTGGACACCCCGATGTAGAAGAATCGCCAGGTGCACTGAGAGCTGCACTTTGCCCCCTGGAAACTCTGGGCTAGTTGAGTATGGCAGTCTCCAAGCATTTCCCTCCAGACGTTCTGGCTCTCAGCTCCCATCATCCCTCACCATTGTTTATGCTGGCTAGGGCTGATGGGAGTTGTAGGCCAAAACTTCCGGAGGGGCACAAGTTGTCCTACATTGCAAGCCTATGCAAGTCTTCTCAGAACTAAGTCCAGGCCCAATTTAAGGTGCTGGTATTGAAGTTTAGGCTGCAATCCTATATCCCAGGAGCAAGGAACCGGTGGCCCTCCAGATGTTGTTTGGCTTCAACTCCCATCAGCCCCAGCCAACATGGCCAAGGGTCATGGATGATGGGAGGTGTAGTCCAACAACATCCAGAGGACCACATGTTACCCACCCCTGCCATACCCCTTACCTGGCGTAAGCCCCACTGAACTCAATGGGATTTACTTCTGAGTAGACATGTATAGTATTGTGCTGTTACAGCCATGAACAGTTTGGGACCAGGCTGTCTGAAGGACCCTCTGTACTCAGATGAACCTTCCCAAGCCTTAAGCTCAGCATCAGAGGCCCTGCTCCCTGCTTCACTGGTGAGAGCTGGGTTGGTGGTGAGTACCAGGGAGTCAGGGACAGGGCCTTTTTTGTGGTGGCCTGCACCTCTGGAATACTCTCCAGAGGGAAATAAGTATGACCCTCCTTGTTGGTTTTTAGGAGATCCTTAAAGACTTTCCTACTTTAGTCTCCATATGGATGCTTTGATGGAGCTGCAGTTTTGCAAATATTTATTGTCACTTTTAATGTTGATCTTTTGTGTTATGTTATTGTTCTTTTAATAACTTGGAATTTGTTGTATTGTCTCTGTTATTGCATATTGGATTGCATATGTAAGCCACCTTGTGAGGGTAGATATCCTGAAAGACAGAACAGAAATCTACAAAGTAATAACAGTCTAGTGGGAATTACTCCCAGGTAAAAGTATATATAGGATGCAATGTTATACATCAGGGTTTGGGGGACCTGTGATCCTCTAGGTGTTGACATCTTGTGAGGGTAGACTCTAGCAAGCAAAGGTTTCCCACCCCTACTATACTTACCTACCTGCGAGTAAATTCCATTGATAACAATGAGACTTACTTCAGGAAAGGATCGCTCTGTTAATGACTTCCACGGGGCTATTTTTGAACGAAAGATTAAAGGATCGCAGCCTCCACTGATCATTTGCCCGCCCCCCTTGTCTTTCTGAAAGTTACCTCAGGTTGTCCGTTTCACTTATAATATGGGTCGTTCTGTTGTGGACACAGAGGCTAAATGGAAGCCTTCTTACAGGGATCGATGGGGAAGCCTTCTTAAAGGGCCTCCGCATGTCCAGAAATCAGCATCCAGTGGAGCCCCTAAGCGGGTTCCTGATTAGGACAGGAACGACGGTGGGATTTTGGAGGGATCTGAAACTTGACTTAAACCACTGCTTAAATCTTGGGGGCGAGGCTGCCTTTCCTTAATGCGGACAAGTTGTCCCTGAAAGATACTCAGGATGCCACCGGATGCCAGAAGGTGGACTTGCTGTGACGGGCAACAGGGGGAAGGGGAGGGGGGGAGTGATCACAAATGAAAGTTTAAGTCAGAGAGGGGAGATTCCCCCCGCCCCTTCCCTTTGCTGTTGGTCCGTTTCAGCTGCGTTGCTAGGCGTTTTTCATTTTAGGGCAGCCATCCTATTCGGAAATAAACCGCATTGAAAGTGGGATTTCCCAATGACCAGGAACAGTCTTCGAGCCTCTTCTGCGCTAGAAAACAACTATTATTTGGGGGCGGGTCTGTAGGATATGGTCTCTTTTTAGAGGTGCTGGTGTTAATAAATGCGCGAGACGGGGCAGGGAGAAGAAAGATAATTCATAATTCCCTAATTCAAACCTTGGATGCTAGAAATATTTGATAAATGTTCTGATACTCTGTTAAGCCTTCCCCAATCTGTGTTATCCTAATCCAAAGGCGGTGGTTTATTTGACTGCTGAGGTTCTGGGACAACCTAATTAGATCCAGTCAGAAGGCCTCTCCTATGGCCCAGCTCGGACTGCAATAAATAAATAAATAATAAAAGCCCAACCTGTCAACCTATAAAGTCATTGAGTGGAAAGATACCGTGGCAGGGAAATTTCCATTACCCAGCCCAGTATATTGCATCTCCCTTTCCACTCTTCATCAATGGAGGCTTTTAAATACTGTAATATGGGGGGGATAAAGAGGGCAATTAAAAGGTGATAGGTTAAAAAACAACAACAGACCAAGCGAAGAGAACACATTGCAGCGAGTTGTAGAAGTAGGTGAAGAAATCACTGTCGTGGCAAACGGTTTCCCTGGGCGAGATCTAGGCGAGAAATGGCATTGTCCTGATAAATAATACCTCGTAATTGCAGAGTGTCGTCTTTTAAGGTCCCATACAAAAAAAAAAAAAAAATACAAAACACCTCCAAAGTTCTGTTTACATTATTTGGGATTCCAGGATGTGGGAAAGAGCCTCCCCGCAGCATTTTGGAAATAAGACCACACACCAAGGGGGGGGGGAACCACCCCTCTTTAAAATAAATTTCTCTCTTCCCCCCCCCCCCCAGATAACCCGCAAGACTTTGGCTATTGTTTCCTAAACAGCGTTGATATATTTATTTAGAGGAGACGGCCATGTCGAGGAAGCCACTGTCAAGCGCTTCAGTCGTTCCAGAGGTTCCCCTCCGGATGATTGGTTCCACCTTAAATAACTTGGGCTTTTTGGTCGCAAACGCGCCCTGTAGTTCGGGTTTTTGTCCTCCCTGCAGCAGCTGTCACCCTGCATTATTCGCAGTCAGCTAAATGAAACATTATTCTAAACATATGCATCGTAATCAGTTCGGTCACACTTACAAGAACACGCGTTAATAAGGCAATCAATCACCCTGGAACAAGCAAGTTCTTCTGTAACAGCTCATAAACAGTGTGTAATGAAGAATTGGAGGTTAGCATGACATGCGTTGATCAGATAATCAATGTCAAAGATGCGATGAATGTCAGTAAATGTAGTTTTCATGTCGTTTCTATAAAATCTTCAATTTACAACAAGCAGTTCAATTACCCAGAAAATACAGTCAATTAAATAGGGGTGATTGGACAGTAGGGGGTGGATCATCGATCTTTGCATTTCTATCTCGCCGGTGGACATTTAATTTGGTTTTTCTATTAGTGCCGAAATAAAGAAAATATAAAATATATTAAACAACCTACAGATTTATTTTCTTGTCAAAAACAATTCAAGGGTGATGACAGACAGTCTTCTTGCATTTTATGATGAATTATTTTTTCATTCTTTGCACACTCGAGACAACAACAATCAGGAAAAAAATAAGCTGTTATTTTGGACAGGGTGTTGGGGCCACTGTCTTTTCCTGTTTGCTTTCCCATCTATCTCAATGCTTTTGTTTTTAAGGGTTAGAACCCCCGCGTTAGCAAAGAGCACAGAAAAGCAGGGCGATACATCACCAGTCCAAATGTGCTGCTATAATCGTATTTCTTTAATGGGGGTGTTCAGGGAGTAAAAGAGAGAGGGGGGAGGGAGGGGGGAGAGAGAGAGAGAAGGGGGGCGTGTGTGGCTTATCTAACAAAGAACCCCAGGGAACACTCCAGTATATATTTAACCAAACTGCAATTAAAGACAGTATCAGCTTGTATCATTTAGAGCTAATGCAATAATAATGGTAAATTACAGGGCCAAAATGGCTTGTGATAGCAGCCTTCGTATTCCCAATAGTTTCCACGTCGTTGTAATTAATGCCAGGGCGAGCAGTTGGTAAAGGCGAATTTTGTATAAGGGACATCTTGGCTTCTTTTTAAAAATCGAATAGAAATAGACTGTTTGGTACACCTCATTGACTCTTACATGTTCCCATCAAAATATCGATCTTGTGGCGAAGGAAGGAAGGAGAGAGAGAGAGAGAACTTGTATTGGAATAGTTTTGGAGAAATCTCTTCAGGATCATTCTGTATGAATGACAGAAAAAGAATTGTTTCTATTTTTTCTTAAACTTTACCTGGGCCACCTTTTTGATACTAGATAAAATGCAGTCCTTTTTGCCATAATTAAATACGATCCACATTTCCTTCTAAAACGGTCAGATTCATTAAAAATAGGGCAAATTAATGTCTGTTGACTCTTTCTCTTATGGAATATGCATGTAGTATTTGTAAACACTCATCTGTTGGGCCAGCCAATTAAACTTAAACCAATGTTTGGACTTATTACACGTCTGCTATAAACATGAGTAATGCACTGCATTCACAGTTTTAAAAAAACAAAAAACACCCCGATTAGTATGAATTAATCCTTCTGGTAGATGTATGAAAAATCAACCGAAAGAGGTTATTTGAAGTTCTCATAAACCTGAATTACATTTTTAAAATATATTTACATTTTTAAAATTATTATTATTTTAAAACCCAGAGAAAGTAACCAAATATCAGCAAGCAACTATTTGCAGGATCTTAAACAAATCAGGTTGCTTTAAATAACATTTATTTTACATGACCAAACACAATAAATAACATAATATACAAAGCTTTGTCATTATTGCACATTTGTAAAATATTTTACAGTGAGTTCTTATAGCCAGCAATATCTGAAGCACAAGGACTTTATTTACAGTTTTCGCATAATCAGATCCAACAGACCTAACATAAAACGATTTTATGTTCATTTTATTTATTTTTACCAACCAGCAACCTTATTGATCACTTCTAAGATATATCTATATATATATTTATATTTGGGGGGGAAATGTAAACATTATTGCCAAAATTGTTTCCTCTCCATCCAATAAGGGCAATTGTACCAAGTGATTTAGAGAATCAAAAAAGGTAAAAGGTGGTAAAAGAGTGCCACATTTTGGTCTATTTAGTTAGCGTTAAATTATATATTAATTAAACAATTAAATATAAAGTCAGTGGACAACAGCTGGTATACTTTTCTTTCTTTTTATACATAAGTAGTCTTGCCAGTTACTTTTAAAATCTCTTTTTTGCAGATTAGGTGAATAGTTTAAAGTTCTCTAAATTTCCTATGAACAATTATTTTCAATGTAATCCACCCTCCTCTCCAGACCCCCCAGTGTTGGGTTTGTCCTCACTCCTGTCCTACTTCCATTCCCCATCCTTTGAATAAAAAGCATTTTTAAAAAATCAACAATGTATGTTCACTGAACAAAACAGTACAGACTTCAAAATAATTTCCTGAATGTCCATTATCAGCTTATGTGGGGCAGGGTGGGGTGGGGTGGGGTGGGGTGGGGTGGGAAGAAAACACACAGCAACAACTCCAGTGTCTTAAAAACAGAAGAATTTCAGGACACATTTGAAATATATATAAATTAGAGAGAATGGATGAGCTGTGTGTCTGTGTTCACACCATATACCCAGGGTCTAAATAAGCAATAGCTAGTTATTTGAGGGCTTCAACTCTTCAGAAAAATCTCATTATGTGAAGAGTGAAGTGGCTCTGCAGGGAGCATTATGGAAATATCCGAGTTTGATTTAATGAGGCTCTTCACATTGGTGGAATATCAGCGGAACAGAGAAAAATCTACCCGGGGTGTCCAAGTTACCAAAATGAAAATTGGCAATTGAGATAAGAACCGTGGCTTTCTTACGCAAAAAAAGAAAAAAGAGAAATCGCTTCCAAGGTAACAGATATAACATTAAATAACACGCATTCTTTGCACCAAGAACAAATGTTTTATGTACCAAGTCTCTTATCTGTCTCTTCTAATGACTTCCCTTAGCGGGTTGTTAGTACTTGACAGCAGGTCTCCGTGCGGGGAACTTTTTTTTCCCCCATTCCACATTCAAAGGAGGTCCATCAGAGAACATGATTGGCAATTTTCGTCATAATCTGCACATTATTAGCATCAAAATTGACACGGCAGTAACACCGGTGGTTTTTGATGTGCCTTTCTCCAAGTTCACGGAAGTCCCTCCAGTAACCGGGGGGGGGGGGGGACTGGTCTCTCTGTTATTCGGTGGCGGCTTGTCAGAGCCAAAAGCCGTGTGAGGAAATAACGCCGAGAGCCAGTGTCCCCCCCCCACACACACACACACACATCTTTTGGGGGGAAATAATAATACAAAATTAAAGAAAAGAGTATCCGGAAGGTCAGTCATTCAGAACAATGCGTCACATGCCAAGAAAGTTTCAAGTATTTTCCAGATAATGTGGACGAGGGTACTCAGAAAACATGAGGCTTTTTTCTTTCTTTTAAAAATCCCTCCCCCTATTTTCTAGACTAGCGCGCTGTCAGTCGCACACTTCCCTTCCTTTTACCGGCCTAACTACAGCAGCCTTATTAGCTTTCCACTCTTTTGGAGGGGCCTTCCCGTCTAAAAATACGCCAGCCGTTTCCAGTTCAATAGGGCAAGAGTAGAACGAAATAAGAATCGCATTTCCCCTCCCTCCAAAACAGCCACTTTCTGCGCCCATTAACCACAGGCATCTCTGTGGCTAATTGCTTCAGGGTTTGTTTGTCTGCTTCCTCCTCAGCCAAATTCCCACTAACTTCAGGGGTTCGGTTTTGCTTTTAGAAAAAAATAAAAACAAAAACAGACATAAAATTAAAAGTGTGAGGGCGGGAGTTATATATCAAGATAGCCAAACAATTTGTAAAGGGAAAGGTAGCCACATTTTTATTTTTTAAATAAAAATAAATAAAAATAAATCAGAGCCTTTAGTTCGGAGACACCCAAGAGTTCCCGTTGTCGCCAGCAGGGGGAGCTGTGCGGGACTCTCTGCGGGTTGGCGCGAGTGGCAAGCGTCTGGAAATGATCGTTCGGTCCACACAGATCCTAGCACTGAGAGAGATGGGGGTACAGAAATTCGGGAAGTTAATGCCTTGGTCCCTCCCTGGGGCCAAACCACCCTTTTCAGCAGCCATCTTTTTTTTTTTTTTGCTTCCATATTAAATCAGAATAATAATAATAATAATAATAATAATTCTATTATATATAAAAAAACCTTTTGCTAGAGCTCCAGTGTATGCCCCCCCCGACTCTCCCCCTCGTACAAAACGGTGCGCTCTGCCCTCGGCCGCCCCGGCACGACGGCGCCATCCGGGCCGCGGGGCGGGCGGGGCGGGGGTGGCTAGTTATCTGGTCAGGGGCGCCTCCTCCCGCTGGTCCGGGGAGGGCACCGCCGTCTTGCTGAGCACGGCGGCCGAGTAAGGCAGGAAGCCGCTCTCCGAGCGCTGCGAGGCCGCGGCCGCCGCTGCTCCGGCTGCGGCGCAGGTGAAATCCGAGCCGGCGGCGCGCGAGCCGAGCGCCGCCGCCGCCGCCGCCGCCGACTGGCTGCTGTGGCAGCTGAGGCAGGAGCAGGGGGCGGGGCCGGCGGGCGGGGCCGCGGCGGCGGCGGCGGCGGCGGCGGCCGAGGCGGCGGCGCTGCTGTTGAGGCCGGCGGCGGCGGCGGGCGCCTGGTAGAGGCCCGGGTGCCGGAAGCTGCAGAGCAGCTCGGGCCGCGAGTAGGGGTGCGAGAGGGCGCGGAAGGTGTCCAGCGGGCGGATGGAGGCGGCGAAAGGCGAGGCGGCCGCTCCAGACGCCGCCGCGGCCGCCGCGGCCGCCGTCACCCCGACGTGCGGGTAGTAGTGCAGAGGCACGTGGGAATGGAAGGGATAAGGCAGGCTCCCCGTGGCTGCCGCGTGGGTCATCATGTAGGTGTAGAAGCTGGGGTCCGCCGGGTGGGGCCAAGACATGGCCAGCCTCTGCCGCTTGTCCTTCATGCGTCGGTTCTGGAACCACACCTGGGGGCGGGGGGGGAGTGGGGTCGGGGCAGTGAATGCATACAGTGGGGAAGGCAGGAGAGAGGAGAGGACGGCTTTAAACGGCAGCACAGCACGAGCAGCACGCCCCCCCTCGCCCCCTCCTCCCCTTCCGCGGGGTCAGACGTGCCTCCTCCAGATAGCCCTGGCAGGACTCGTCCACCTCCGCTTAGCCTCCCCTCCTCGCAGAGACTGCAGTGGGCTTCTTGAGTATGGCCAATTGGAGATGCCCGAAGACGCCTATCTAGAAACGGACTTGCCGGTCATTCAGGATCAAGCCAAGGCTCCTTAGAAACGATCCCCGCTTCTTTCGTTTGGATTTGTAGGCCGCCGTTAAATGCACCTACGTGCACGGTACATACTATTTGCATTTCCTAGCCGAGTCAGGAAGCATCTCCCGCTTCTCCGAGCATCTCTGGAAATCGTTTGTCCCTCGAAAGTCCTCCCTCTAAACGTTGTAGAGGAGAATTCCCCCCACCCCTTTTCCACGTTGAAATATAATAGGAAATCGTATCACTATCTTGTTGCGAGTTGACAGGCCAATCCCTAACGTGGTTGAATGGAAGCACTGGCTTTAATTTGGCTTTGGCGTGGTTTTTTTTAGTCAACGAAGTTTTCAACTTTCGCACACACTGGATTTCGAATTAAGTTCCAAGACCGTATCAACGTCAAATTTTCCAAAGATCTAACTGGCAATAAGACTAATTTTCCGCTGACATTCAAAGGTTGAGGACTCTACCCACGGAGAACACCCTTTACAAGGAAACACCATTATATTTCTGCTGCTCCTTCAGTTTACAGCTCCTCCCTTCCCATTTCTTTATCTCATTGCGCAAATCATTCAAAGCGATTATTTCCGAAGAGATTTAGTCCAAATGCATAAATAAATGCTGTTTTGTAACCTTGAAAACTGAACACAGTTTTATTATTAGGAAAGTATTAAGGCCTTCATTCCTTCTCCTCCTGATTTTTATATACTCCGCCTATTCTTGATATTGAGGATAGGGTTGGGATAGGCCGCCAGAAGAGGCCTCGTTACTTAGACTTCGATCCTATACATGCTAATCTGGGAATAAATCCCAGTGAATTCCATGGGATTTACTTTCCAGAAGGTGTGGATAGAATTCCACTGTTACCGCTTCCTTAGTGGATATAAAATAAATTCGATACAAAGGTTAACAATGAAAAAGAAAGCATTGGCAGAAATAATACCTCATCCAAATCCAAAATGTCTCAGTTAAGTTGCCAATTCTTCAGCCAACTCTTTTTTGTTTATGTATTTCATTAATTGCCTTCCCCTTCCTTTATTTTTTTAAAATGTGAAAAACAATAAAGAGGAAGAAAATAAAGAACTGTCTATCTGGCAGAAATAAAGAATGCGCGGGCGAGAGAGAGAGAGAGAGAGAGAGAGAACGAAACCAAGGAAGGAAGGAAAGTTAAAAATAGCTAAGGAATCCGGTGGGAACGGTTGGGCTTTTTGTTTTTTGTTGTTTTGTCTGGTGTATCATTACGTTATAATTGCCCTGATTTGCGGGGGCGTTCAACACACATTTGCTGTCAGGGAGACGCAGCTGGAATTGGGCTACTCCAGCCTAGTGATTTAAGACGTGGCTCGAGACGCGAAACCCAGGCTCCAGGAGACAACCGGCCTCCGACCCTCGCTTCCCCGCCACCTCGCACCCCAAATCCCACCTTCTGGGTCGCGCTGCGCCTGCAGTACCTTGATGGTGGTCTCGGGCAGGTTGAGCGCTGCCGCCAGCTCGCACCTCCTGGGCCGAGACACATAGTTTTCCCGGTAGAACTCCTTCTCCAGCCGGGCGATCTGTTCGCGGGTGAAGGCGGTGCGATACCTCCTCACTTGATCGGCCCCGGTGCTAGAACTTCCCAAGGCGCCCCCGCCATGCAGGCTACTTAAGCTGGAGGACGAGGTGGTGGTGCTGGGAGTGGAGTTGTTTTCCGAGTATCCTGCCAAGAAAAAGCAGCAAAGAGGGGTTTATTCTCGGGGAGATGCCGCGGTGTGGGGATTTCCACCAAGCGGCAGGCACCGCTGGCAACCTGGACTGCCTCTCTCACTCGGATAATTAATGCTGGCTGTCATGGATACAAATTGCCCCTGTTAATAGAATCAATAAAAGTTTCTTCTTTCCTCTCGTTCGCTCGCTCTTTTAAAAATGGCTTCATATAACCAAATGATGCCCAGAAAATTAGGCATTTTCTTTTAAAATAAAATCAATCAGTAACGGATTCTACTCTGGGCAACAAATTCACCGCAGGAAAAAAAAGTTAGAGATGCGTTTTGTAAAATCCCTGGAGCTGAGATTTTCTGACTCCGGCTGGGCATCTCTTAACTGTGCCTGCTTTTCTCGTTCTTCATTTCACAGGCACCAAATCGTGGCTATAAAGTGAAGGACGTCTCTGTTTGGATTGTAAATTAGTGTCCTGATAGGACACCTTTGGTAAAAGAAAAATCTCCCAGCAGCCCAGAAAGAAACCGTCTGATTAGTGATAATAATTGTGCAAGTGGCCTTGGTTAGGATTTGTTTCCATTCAGACTTTTTAAAAGTTGCTACGATGATTCCAGGGATTAGGGTGTATTGTTTTTAGAGTCCAGGTTAACAACGCTGAGGGAATCGTTCTTTGTGGGGAAGAATAAAGCAGGAAATAGGAACATGAAATAAGTGGACTAATTTATTTATTTATTTTTAAGGATATGCATGTTTACTGAAATATCAAATAGAAAGTCAGACACAGAGAGAAATTGCATAGGTTAAAAGAAACCTCCAGATACACTTTACGTAAACTGCACTGTAGGAAGTATAAACACGGTGTCTAACTGCTGTCTAGGAGATGCCCAGTTATAAACACTCTGTTATAAATACACTATATCAAAATTGTGCCAGAGGCACCTGTCTACACTTGCCATATAGAAACAGACTGTCAAAAATACTCTTGTAACCGACATTTTGATCTTCAAATAAACTGTGTAAATCCTGTAGGAGAGATAAACAGATGCACTTGAATACCGAGATACACGAGTAAGGTGTGCACAACGATACACCATATCAATCCAGTTGTGAGCTGCACACTTTGATAGAGAAATGCAAGCATACCAGAGTATAAACACCACCCCAGATCCACTGAGATATTTGGATACACTGCCGGGTGTGTACATCCATGGTGTATGACCTCCACACTTGCATAATTCCATGTACTGCTGGGTACATATACATTCCAGAAAGGACCATATTACACCCTGGTAATTAGTATACTGCCTATTATGGGCTGTGTGGTCTTTGACAGGCAGAGCCTCAAAAGCAAACAAGAAATTCAAAATAAATTATTAAAAAAAAAAAAGCTTGTGGATTTGGTTCTGCTGAATGCCCAGATGGATGGATTTCCGCCGCAAGTTCTTGTCCCAGTAAACGTCGGCTTTGGGTGGTGTGTGTGTGTGTGGGGGGGGTAGACTTAGAGAGAGGGAGATGGAGATAGAGTTACCTTTGTTATTGTTTTCCTTCAGCTGGGAGGAAGTCAGGCTGGTGGGCGAGCGGAGCGCGGAGCAGCCCACCTCCACGTCGCTGTTCATTTCTGCCTCTTGAGCAACTTCTGAGTAATGGCTAATTTTCTTCCTGCTGTCGGAGGGCGGCAGCTCCGAGGCGACGGCGCTTTCGCTGTTCTGGTGCTGAAGGTTGAATAAAGTGTCTATTTCGAATTTGCCTTTGGCAGGGATGTCCCCTATAGAGCTGTGCAGAGAAGCGGAAGTTAGTCTCGGGCTGAGGCGGCCGCTGTGGGGCGAATTTTCCAGGGCTTCCAGCACCGCGCTGCCGGCCGAGTCTGACAAATTCGATAGCCTTTTGCCAGCCGTGGGGCTGTGCAGCCCTCTTTCCATCAGGATCATCTCTTTTCTTATTCTTTCCATCATCTCAGCTTTCTCCCCCACCCCTTCAAAAATTTTATATATATATATATATATATATATATATAAAGATTCCAAGGGTTGGTCGTCCTAATGATCCGCCTGCAGTAGGGGCTAATTCGCATTCAGCCCGGCGAGTGTCTCTAAATATTATTACCTCTTTTGGAGGGAGGCGTAAAAAAAAAAAAAACACAGAAGAACCAGCGAGATGCAAAAGCGAAGGGAATGACTGGTCAAAATGACCCATACATCCTTTCTAGCCCCGAAATGTCATTCATCACAAAAAGGAGCGCTCGTCATTAAGGTACGAATGACGCTGGTCGAATAATCATTTATTGTAACAGGTTTATAAGCAAATAAATACAAGATCCTGTCAGAGGATAATGAAGGCGGCTTCTGAACAGACAAATAGATCCAGGTAGGGCGGCAGAAAGACCAGGAGTGGAGAGAAGAGCGCTTGTCCTTAGCTCGATCAGATCTTGCATGGATTGCTCTGGGGTTTGGCCTCTGGGGTGAAATTGACAGTCTGATTAATAAAACGAGCTGAGCAACATTTCCCCCTTCATTTAGGTGCATCATTATGCTCTGATTCCCCCCTTCTCCCCCCTCCCCCCCCCCGTGTGTGTGTGTTGGCTTTTTAGCTCCTAACGATGCAGCTTCTCTCTCGTTTGTCCTCCGACAGAAACACCGGCTAAATGACAGGGAAGTCTTGGATTTCTGGGAAGGCGTTTTAGAGAAAACCTTGGGAAGAAGAAAAGCTGCCAAAGGTAGAGGGGGGCGAACCCCACCCCACCCCCGAAATTCGGCTGCCTTTTAATCACCTTTCCTTCCTATTTAAGAAAGCGAGCAGGCTTCCCTTGAAGAAATTGAGTAGCCCTTTACACTCCCGCGCACGCCTGCGCGCACCCCCCCACACACACAAAACACCCCCTTTTTTCAGACTTAAGTAACTGTCCTGGCAGATACGTACCAGCCCAGGAACATCTAAAGCGAAACACACCCCATGTACGGAACCATTAACTGTAATCCTAGGGGCTTCAATGTATTTCCTTAGCGCATCCACAACTCCCCCCTTTTTAAGGGAAGCCGTTTTCTGTAATCCTGACTAGTAAACTAGTCTAAAGTCCTTCCTTCGCCTCTGACTCAAAATCCTCTCTCTGGTTCACTGACTGAGAGCAATAACAACAACAAGTTCCCAGGAACCTTAAAGACATGATTTAAAGCACCAGAGAGGAGGGAGGGGAAAGCCTTCCTTCCTTCCTTCATTCTCAGCCTAGACTTCTCTTCCCACCTCCTTCACCCTTTTCAACTGAAGCCCTGTGACTTTTTAAATTTTTATATTTATTTTGGGAGCTAACGGCCTGATTTTCAAGGTTTCAAAGGCATCCACTATTAGCAAAGGGTGAGACCTGGCGTTTGCATCACCATCTTCCAACTCCCACCCACCCGTCAGCAAAGTTACCTGGCTCTCAGTTCGTTCATCTGTTTCTTCTCTCTCTCTCTCTCTCTCTCTCTGTTCCGAGGTTCCGCTGAACCGCCAGTCTCTCCCAGCGCTGAAAGGGACACCAGGGGTAGCGACTCGCCGGCCTTCCTATCCGTAACTCTCTCTCTTCAGTGAGAACTTTGATTGTAATCACGACGCCGAGGGCAACCGCTTAAGCGAAGATAAAGCCCTTGTCATTACCATCTTGGGAGTACCTCCTCAAGGGCTGCTGCGCCCAACCTTTCCCATTCAAGGAAAGCCTGTTTTCCGAGCCGCTCCCCACTTCTCTACCCCCCTCCACCTTTGATTGTGCTAAAGTTTATATTTCTGACTCCGATGGAGAATCAAAATACCTCCGCGTTTGTCCAGTGATCGAATCACGCCAGCAAATCACCACCACACCCCCCAAAATACACTCTTCTTTCAAATAGAAGAGGACCTGAAAGGACACATCTGACAGTTCGAGCCTACACATGTTTCCTCAGAAGGAAGTCCCACTGAGTTCAGTGAGGCTTACTCCCAGGTAAATGGATACAGGATTGCAGCCTTAGACTTGTATAATGAGGGCACGATCCACTTTTAAACCCAATCGATTCCAATGAGGCAGTGTTAAGCATGTGGCTTAATTCTACCATTAAAAACAATAGGACTTGAATGTGCTTAATTCTGACCGGAACAAACGCACCCTTGGGATTTGTGACCCTTTGCGGAAGGGAAGGGACTGGGCCTAATTTGGAGAAAGTTCAGGGCGCGTTATTTAGAAAAAGTGACAGTGAGATCTGGGATGTTTACACCCCCGCCAGGGATGGATTTCAACCGGATGGAGACGATCCCACCCCCCACTCCGCCTAAGCCATCTCTGGGATTCTGCTGGTATCTTTGGGATCATAATGCCACTGGTTGGAATTGAATTCCAAATAACACCCCGATCCTACAGCTCCTAGGTAAGAGGAAGTAAATCTCCCTGAAAGGAATAGGATTTACTTAGGAGTGACTGTCCTAAGGAGTAGAATAGGTGTGTGAGAGAGAAAGTGTGTAGCCGTGTAAAAGTGGCCCAAGGTCCTCATAAATATTCCTCCATGGAATATTTTGGGTGGTATCGAATATTAGTCCTACAGAGAGTAAACCCATTGAAATTACTAGCTTAAGTCCCATTCATTTAAATAGGTCTGCTCTTTTTAGGGCTAACATTGGATGTTACCCTTAACAGTCTGATTCTCAATGTATTACTCGGAAGTAAACCAAGCAGCTCTATTGACTGTCTTGCAAGCAAAGTTTTTCGGATCGCCCTTTGAGGATTGTGTAAGGGGTGGTTGTTCATACAATGCAATCCAGCTTTCCATTAAAGAGAGTCTTCGGTTGTTCCAAGTGTGAATTTAGCTGTAGCAGCATACAGAAGGCTGGACGCAAATTACAACAGGAAGGGCTGAAAATGGCAAACAAATTGGAAACAGAGCATAAGCTCCGGCTGTCTGAAGTGGCATTTTGTAACACGGTATCCTATTATTCTGAGACATTTAAGTTGTAATATTTGCATGTCCATCTTTCCGTCTCTCTAGCTTTCTTCTTGTACACACACACAAACACACACACACTCACAGAGAGAGAAAGACAGACAGACACAGAAATGCTAACCGGTGTTGTTGGGAATTAACCCATTCCCGGTTGATTGACAAAGTCCCTTTATTCTGGCAAGTTATGCAGGGACCATTTGGTTAGTAACGGAAGAAAAATTAAAAAAAAAAAACCATTTTATTCTCTGTATCCCAGCGTTCACAGTTTTGAACTAGAACAGAAACTGGTTCCAGTTTTGTTTTGTTTTTAAGCCACTCGACTCCATCTACTGCGATCCTATAAAATACTACCAATTAACCTAACTTCTGCATGTAGGCTGTTGACAGTAAAGAAGACCTCCTCCGAGTAGACCCGTCCGCAAAAGAAAGGCAAAACTTGGTAGCAGTGGTAATCTCTCCACCTAAATAGGCATGCGTGTTATTTAACAAATGGGAAGAATGGATGAGTATGTGATGTAAAGTGCCCCTGTGTTGTACATGCACGTAGAGGTATCTGAGAAAGGGTATTCAGCCAAGCCTGCGGAGTAACAAGTCATAAACAGGGAAGCGGAAGTCTGTGCGGGCGGCTTTATTGCTGTCCTTTGGCGCCCCCATCTGTTTTTTTCGGAAGCTTGAACGGGCTCCGTATCTTTCTCTCTCCCCCCTCCGCCATATCTTCAGAAAATCCGCAGGTACATAGCCACATCTTCAGCACATACACTCCTGTATGTCCAAAACCTAACCCAGAATTCATTTCGAGCCCAGAAGGGCAAAGGAGCCTTGCGTAAAAAAGAAAACTGCTGTGTGTTGGTTTTGGGTTGTTGTTGTTGATGATACTCTGTAGTAGAAGAACGGCTGCATCAGGTGTTGGTTGCAAGGTCGTCTAGGCTTTCCCCTTTCATTGGTGTTATGTGATATTTTGCACCTTTTAAAGAATACCAACACTTGAGTTTCTGTGAAACGTCTTTCGCAGTGTTGCTCCTTTTGTATGAGAGGGAAAAATTTAGTACACGCCATAAAAAGGAGTTTAATAATCATCAACTACAGCTGCAAGCCCAAACGCAGTTACCTGGGAGTAAAGCCCATTGAACAACCTGGGGCTTACTTCTGAGTAACTTGAATAAGACTGCGCTGTAGTTATTAGGTAACAACATCGACCGACAGGAATGCACTGCAGTTAGCCTCGTTCTGCCTCCATCTCTTTCCGAAAACACAGACTAACGAAGTCGTTATTTGATATTTGATATTTCTGGACTTCTAGATTAAATGTCTGGAAGACTAAGAACTATTCTTCATTTAGGAAACTATTTCTGGGGGGTTAACTTTTCTAAAAGCCTATTCGAAAAGGAGAATGTTAGCGGGGACTGTAAAGAGCTGTTTTTGCTTGAGCTGTGTTTACCCAGTTGTTCTTATAAGTTTTATGTAGCTGCCACGGCCTGAAGCCAAGCTTTTAAATTTCTCCCCTTCTAACAAGTTGTTCCCTGTGACATCAAAGAATAGGCGATCCTTGTTTGTTAAGTTTTAATTGAGGAGGTCTCATCGGACTTAATTGAAATGGAGCCCATGTTTCAAGTGGACCTAAATCCCCCACCAGCTTTTAAAGAGTCAAAGTGCTCCTAGGAAGAAGGCTGAGTAAATATTTGTTTCCCGTCTTTACTGCGGGTCCTTTGAGGTGAACTGCAGAGGGTTCCTGCTACGACAGGTAATAAACATGGCGTCCCCGCAACGTCTCCGCAGAGAAGCGCGTCTCAAAGTTCTGGCTGTGTTTACATCTGTCTAGACCCTCCAATGCCAGACGTTCTGGGATGAACTTGGTTTCACCGAGAGTGTCAGCAAGAACGGGAAAGGTCAGAGAGAGGGTCAATTCGCTTGTGTTGCTCTCAGGGCTGGGAGGAAGAGGATGGGTAGTGTCCCCGCCCCCGCCAAGAAAAAGAATTCTCTCCCCTTCGGTGGTGTGTTGTACTCAGAGCTCATAGGAACTGGCAACAGTCATTTTTCGAGGGTTTTGGAAAGTGTCTTGATGGGGGGGTTGCATCAAGCTTGCCTTTAGTTCTCAGCTTATTAACTTTATGTGCAAGAGCAGCCCTCCCCCGTCTCTCTCTCACACATGCACGCGCACAGGTGCAAAGACTAAATAAGAGTAATGAAGGATAATAATGTGTGAACCAGGTGCACGCTATTTTGCTTTCAACGTGTAATTCAAATATTTAAATAATTAAACATCTATAGTTAACACACACGCAGATGTCATATTTAGTTGTTTATATATTGTTATAGAAAACAAGCTATACATAAAGATATACAAATTCATGCACCACATATTTAATTAGATATATGGTTATATATTTCCAACAATATATACATATATCCTTTTATATATTGGAGATGATCTAGAGCCATTTAAATAATTTTCCAGTATGGGATATGGATCGCACCCACACTCTCCCTCCCCACCATCTCTCTGTCTCTGCCTGCCTGCCTCCCACTCTCTTTCTCTCTGGGTTGACACACCGACACCCACTTCATGCTTTGAAGAAGAATTTTGTGCCGCTTAGGAAAGAGGCACAATGAGTCGTCTGTGTTACACGATATCTTCCCAACGAGATGCTGATAGTAAAAATATGCAAGCAAAATACACAGATTCCAAGATGTAGATCAATGTCATACAGTGACTCTTTGTCCTTGATTTGTCTCTGTTTAGGGATACACGCTATTCAGCAATTTGTCTTTTTCTCTCCTGCAATTCCTAAAGACGAACAAGACCACCTGAGGTTGAATTGACTTATTGGACGAAAAGGATACCGGAGTTTTTGTTGCCTTTTCTGAGAAATCCCTTCCTTTCTCTTTTGCAGTTTTTATTTTTTTAACGCCGATGCTTCCGTGCTAGCACACTGGGCGACTGTCCAGCACAAACTTGGCGTTCATCAACTTTGGAACCTTTACCGGAGAACTTGTAGGGCCATCTAGTGGTCAAGATTAGGTACTGCAGCATAGAATGTAACCGCTGAAGGAGATCCGACTCAAAAGAAAGTCTCCCCTGCCGGCACCTCAGCATATATAACATATGCGTGTGCGCGAGGGCGAGGGCGTACACACACGTATATGTAGTCCTCTGCCCACACCTCAGCAACCCTTCAGACATTTCCTGTTGACTTCTGTAGGAGTTGTGAATCACACCAAGTCGTGAACTGCACGTGCTTCAGGTTCCTGCCAAGGAGAAATCTAATATACTTCTCCGCTTGATTATGTTTTCTAGAATATTTTCATTGTGTCAGGTGGACAACAGTTCTGCATAAATGGAACAGCCTATTAAACATCAAACATTTTAGCATGAAGATATTGGGGTGGGGAGCGCAAGTGGTATTCTATGCATACTTGCTCTGGAGTAAACCCCATTGAACTTAGCTGAACTTATTTCTGAGTAAATATGCATAGAATTGGACTATTACTACTATTGGGTATTCTCTGTTGCTTCTCCCAGTTCAACTAAAATGATCTTCTTTATTATACATTCACGTCTTGTGGGAGAACTTAAGTTCGAGTTCACATTCAGGCTACAATCCAAGCAAAGTCCAGCAATTCGAAGTCCACTCGATGTTCATAAGGGAGACTGAAGCAGACAATTATCTCTCTTACTGAAATTAAGTGACATTTTGGCTGGATAGCGCCTTCCGTGTTTATAGGTAACTTTTTTGATACCTGTGAATGGCACAGCCCCACACTAAAAAGTCAGCAGCTGTTTAATGCGCCTTTTATGGAATTCGATCACTTTCATTTTACACCACTCCAACGATCCAGCCAAAGTTAAGTAATCTTAAGTGCCGTTGATTTCAACTGGAGAGACTGAAACTCTTGATTAACTTTTCTATTTAAGCCAAAGGCTTAATATAGCCTTACCTTGACGGGTTTGTCGGGATGGTCTAGAGCCTTTGGTGATAAATCTAGTTGTAGCTGGTCTGAGTAAAATAATTACTTTGGGGCTGTGATTAATCTTCCTTTTTCTTGTAATGTCGAAAGCTGCAATCCTATGCTCACTTCCCTGGGAGCAGGCCCTACTGAGGTCAACGGGACTTACTTCTCACTAGACATGTATAGGATCGCTCTGTAAGTACCTATCCAAGTAATTGCAATATTTAGGTAGAGGTAATATTCACATATATTAATCAACGGGACAAGATTCATGGGAGCAGGGACCGTGCTTTTGAGCACATCTATTCGATCTACAGCCCATTTACATCGAAGCACTGGAAGTTTACATCTACAGAAATAGAGGCAGTAAAATCTTAAATACTTCAGCGTGAGAGTTGTGAATTGGATTAGAACTAAAGCACAACAAGCAAGCAAACATATAATAGGTAGTAGGAGAAACCAATAGAAATATTGCCAACGGGTTTTTTCTTCCCCCGCTCTCTCTCTCTTCGCGCTCCTTTGACCGCCACTCAGTATTAAAAAGCAGTTTCTCCTATCAAAAGTCCGCACTTTTTTACCAAAAAAAAAAAAAAATGCTGTCATTTTCCACAGTAGGATAAGGCATCGGACTGGGCAGAGGGCGGATTCCCCAACTACACCGATTTGTGGAATAAGCAGGATGACCTGTGTAAGTGGCGATAAATTCATCCTGAATGTATTCAAGAAATCTTATTGGACTTCACTGAAACTAACTACTCCGTATTTAAGACGCGAGTGATCGAAATAAAGAAGATACTTTTCATAAAGAAGAGAACTGGGTGCAAATGCGGGGGCGCGGGGTTTCAACCAGCCGTTACAGGCGAGGTTATCTGGCCAGAGATTTGTTAAGTGCGCTTATAACAGGCTGCGTTCCCATGGTCAGTTTTTGGGTAAACTGGTCAGTTTAAATGGAAACCATTTCAAACTTGCGTTATTTCCAGGACTTGTGTTTTAAAAGAGATAAAGGCAGGGAAGAAATTGGCTGGGATGAGTTAGAAAAAAATTCAAATAGCATTTAATTAGGAAATGATTTGCATAACTATTAGATTAGGTCACATATTCGGGGCGGGGGGGGGGAGAAATGTGACTTGTTCTTCTAGAAGAAATTATCTCAACTTTTTCTCCCCCCACCCCACCCCAGCTTTGCAGGAAGCCCCTCTCAGTCGGTTCCCTGGGTGCCCAGACCAGATGCAGCTGAGAAACTGTTTATTCTGATGTTGGCCGCGCCATTTGTAAATGGAAAATGTAATGTAGAGATGATGTCAGCTGTACACACATTGACTAAATGCCAATGGGGAGAGAGAGGAAAATAATTCCGAAAACGTGCTGTTGTGAATCAAAGGGTTCCAGGGGTGTGCCCCTCCCCCGCGCACTTTCAAAGTGGACAGTCTGGTTAGAGAAGTTTGTTTTGGGAGAATGCCTCTCTCATTCTCGCCCCCTTTCTTGGGTTGCTTAAATCCATAGGGTCATCATGACCTGCCCTTCTTATTCCATGTAGCAACGACTGGTGAATCAGTCCCGAGACGGGGCTGATCTGGAAAGCCTCAACTGAAGTCGGAGCGCAGGTTTCGCGCACATTTGAAAGGCAGCCGAGTGTTTTTTCTACCTTAGAAAGCTCGTTTGCCTTGTGAGCTCATTATTTTGATTCCCATTCGCAGTATCCTGTCCCAGGCCAGTCCCGCATTTCTAGACACCTCACAAAAATGGCCTCATTATCACCCAACGAAAACTGCTGATCTCAAGCCCTCTTCGAGTGTAGCGGGCACTGTCCGGCAACGGGAGACTCCAGCACATGGTGGAAAGCTTGCAGACCATCGCTGGCAACTTGCGATGATAGTAGCCAAAAAAAGCAAAGAAACGGGGCGCTGAAGAGGATGAATCGAAATGAGAAGGCGCGATCCAGCCACAGTTCAGCACTTTTGAGCCCTACTGATTTCAAAGGAAGAGTATTCATGAGGGCTGGAGGGAGCACTCCCAAGGGTGCGGATTGCATCTTTTAAGGCCTGACTTTGTCTGGATCGCCCTCATAGCACGAAATCGTCTTTCTTACTCACACTTCTGGGGAGGAATGGATGTAGGTTACACAAACACCTTGATCCCATAACGCATAAATCCAAGTAAGCATTTGCAGGGTTGCAGCTTGAATGCGTGGGTATGGAAACAGTATTCTGTTCTGATATTTGTATTACTATTACAGGAATATCTCCGAATGTGAAAGGTTTCCAAACGGTGTGCAATTAAGTGAAAAGAAAAGAAAAGATGGAATTCAGCTGAGTAGAAGAAAGAATAATCCTCCTCCCCCCTCCTTTACTGATGCCCTTAGTAACCACTTCCTAATTACCGATTGGTTTACACGTCCTGGAAACAAATAGGAACTGGGTTAAGAGAGGAGCGAACTGCGTGACCTTTGTCAGTTTCACTCACTGGCCTGCTCAGTTGATTAGGGACGATTGGTAGTAAGTTAAGTAAGCGATCAAGGCAAATGAACGTGAACTTGTGTTTGTTGCCGGCCTCTTGCTGTTGTCGTTATTGGCACTGCTTTGTCATTCCTCACTCTGTTCTAAGAAACTGCCAAGTGTTATTAGGAAGACGACAAACCACTAAGAAAAGACCTGCTATTATCCGGGAGGCAGGGTTTTGTTTTGTTTTTGTGTTTTGCTACCGTTTCGTCCCCCAGGACTGAGAAGGCCCGGCTGAAAGTTTCTCCTGTTGCGCAGCGACACCGCAGCACCCTCGGTACGAGTTCCATTTGGATCCGAAATCGAACCGGATATTAATCTCCTAGCAGGGAAGCACCCCCGCCCCCATCTTTTCTCAGTCCCCTTAAGTGTCTCAGCCTGCCTGCTTGGATTTATCACGCCTCTTTCCCAGTTAGAGGGAGAGGAATCATATCTGTATCATCGCAGTGGTTTTAAAGACTTTATAAAGGACTTGGCCGTGTAGATAGAGAAAATAGAATGTTTTTACACACACACACACACACACACACACACATTCTGGGATTCTTTCTTTCAGTTTTATGTCCAGCTGTTAACTACTAAAGTGAAAAAGTCCATACATCAGAGGAAATATGAATATACAAAAAGTTTTCTCCGAATCTAGGCACTTCTCTTCAAGTCCCAATTTCAATACCCTGGCGTTTCTCTGCTTCGAAGGATGTCCCAGCGATACCAGGGAAACTCGCCACCTAGGAAATGGACGTAGGATCTCCTCTAAAAGGTGGCGAACTCCGGTTCCAGGCCAGACCGAACTTGCTCGAGGGTTGAACTCACTGGGAGATAGCCGCGAGATAGGGTCACATTGCATGACTACAATCTGGAGCAATCAATGGGACCAGCAGCCCGATGGGGGGGGGGGCAAGTCCCATGGGGGATTATAGCCTTTCTTTCTGAGGAAATACAGTTAGGATGGAAGTATAACCCCTTTTGATTTTAAAGAGCCCTTGCTCGCTTACGCAGCTGAAATAAACTGCAAAGTCTAGCAGTGAAATGTCTGAAATGTCACCTCTGAAATGTCGCACGGATTTGTTCTACCTTTTCAGAGCACCAAAGTCTATGCGCCAATATGAAGGTTTGCCACATGCTAGAATATTCACCCGTCCGAAAGCGAGGCAGAACAAACTGCCCGGCTCGGTAGAGCGACCTTAAGTGGAAAACCAAAGGAAGTTATTTGGGGAGGGGGCGGACGCATGAATCGCGGCACTGATGGCTAATACTTAGGCCAGAGGTATATCTTCTATTACATGGGTCTGCGTGCCTGCATTAATTATGACAGCAGTGTTCCATAGAGATTTGGGTGAACGGAGATGGGGGATACCACCTCTTCTCACTCACGTTCACATTCTTAACCGTTAACTTCTGCTCTAGCCCGAAGGTTCATGACTTGAAAGTAATTAGTGAAACCAGGAAGCGTTGGCAAAAATAAATAAAATCACTGGGGCTTCCTTCGGTGTGTAAATGGGGACAAAGCATAGAATGGACAACTTAGATGGTTGTGCACCCGTGTATGAGGGAAAGGGAGGCTTCGGGACCTCTAGAGCTGACGCCACATGGAATTGTTTCCGTCCAAGTCTCAGAGCTTGGACTAGGACGACGGGGCTGTGATTTCCGATTATCGCGTGGCCCGATGAGAAACCACCTGGAGCTGCACGAGCGTAACAAAAGCGTCCAGAGGAAGCTCAAAGGAAGCTGCAGGGTTTTCTCTCCTGTCTCAATTTCCTTCTTATCAATATATTCTCTCTTCCTTTTTCCCTGTCACTTTTTTTTTTGGGGGGGGGGAGGTCTGTTTGCCTTGCAGAAGAACCACCAGTTCTTCTGAGGTGGTACGCAGGGCTGAAAGGTGAAGCGCGTATGTTTGCGCGTGTGCGTGGACGCGCGCGCGCGCCCCCGCCTGTATATAGGGTCCAAAACTGAAGTGTTTGGGGTCGGCTTCTTTCATTTCTTCCTACGATCTGGTTCGAAATGTATGTCACTCCCTCGGTCCGAGCTTTTCAGAGAGAGGTGGGGGAGGGGCGTATATATTTATATCTTCCTATTTCCCCCTCCCTCTTTTTCAAAATTTCTTTAAAAAAAAAAAAATCCAAAACTTGTGCAACTCTGTCGGAATAGTCTCGTAGAGCTACGTAGGAAATAAAGTTGAGAGGGGGAGGGAAGCGAGGCGGGCAAGAGTCTCTCTCTCTCTCTCTCTCTCTCTCTCTCTCGCTGGCTCAGTTTCCCGGTGGCCGGGTCAGGGTCACGTGGGCGGCGGCGGCCAATGCGGGCCCCGGCTGGGCTCCCTGCGAAGCCAGGCGCCTCTCGCCCCCCACCCCCTCCCGCCACCCCTCCCGGCGTGGCCTTGGTTTTTATAAACCATCCCGGGCGCCCGGAGAGGGAGGCCGCCGCCAGTCAAGCCCGCCGCCCGGCCCGCCGCCCCTTCGGTCTGCACGCCATGAGCGCCTGTGGGCCGCCGCTGGGCCACGCCGGGGCGGAGGAAGGCCGGCAGCAGCGCCAGCAGCAGCAGCGCCAGCGCCGGGGCTCCGTGGAGCGGGAAGCATGAGCCGAGCAGCGGGCGGCTGGGAGATGGAGGCGCTGCGGGGAGGAGACGGCGGCGGCGGCGGCGGCGGAGCGGCAGGCGGCGGCGGCGGGCAGTGCCGCAGCTTTCTGTCCCCGCCGGTCTTCGGGGCGGCGCCGTCGGGCCGCCCTGCAAGCTCGACGGCCGCGGGCTTCGCCTACGAGCGCTCGGGCTCCGCGGCGGCCGCGGGGGCCCGCTCTTCCTCGTCGTCGTCCGAGGCGGCCCCCTCCAAGGACTGCTCCGCCGCCGCCGCTGGAGGCAGCGGCGGCGGCCCCCCGACGGCGCCGCCCTCGGCCACCGCCGCGGCCGCCGCGGCCGCCGCGCTGGGCTACCACCCGGGCTACCACCCTTTCGGTAATGGCTACTACAGCTGCCGCATGGCGCACGGCGTGGGGCTGCAGCAGAACGCGGCGCTCAAGGCCTCGCCGCACGCCGCCTTCCCCGTGGAGAAGTACATGGACGTGGCCAGCCTGGCGAGCACCAGCGTACCCTCCGGCAGCGATGTCTCCTCGCGGGCCAAGGAGGTCTCCTTCTACCAGGGCTACGCCGCGGCCGCCGCCGGCCCCTACCAGCACGTGCCCGCCGGCTACCTGGACGTGGTGTCCACCTTCGGCTCGGCGGCGGCCGCGGCGGCCGCGGCCGGCGAGCCCCGGCACGAGACCTACATCTCCATGGAGGGCTACCAGTCGTGGACTCTAGCCAATGGCTGGAACGGCCAGGTGTACTGCGCCAAAGACCAGGCCCAGGGCTCCCACTTCTGGAAGTCGTCCTTCCCAGGTACGCACCGGCCAGGTGGCGACCACCACCACGAGGAGAAGGAGGAGGTCAACTGGACAGGAAGCGGACATTTGGGCGAAGGAGCTGCCCACTTAAACCACAAGGGGGGGGGAGGGGAGTTCCTCCAGCTGGTTAGATCCATACATCCCAGACCTGCCAGGACTCGGAGAATGGGCTGCCATGTTTTGCCCTGCTTTGGAATAAGACACCCAGACCCTGAAATGCTCAAGGTGAAAAGAAGCCCCATAGAAAGCCATGGGGCTTGCTTACACCTTGAACGGTCCCTGTCGGGTCTTTGCTCTTGGGGCTCTAGTCCTCAGCGCCCTTGTTCTGCAACCCTTCACTCCGCCCTATTACTAGTGAAAGAACCTTCTTCTTTCAAGCCAGAGTGCTTAATATTTCCCGCTGGGGCTGCCGTCCTAAAGCGACGCTAACCAGGCGGGAAGTTCCACTCAGCTCCCGGCAAGGCCGCTTTACCATCGGCTGCCTGGTAGAGAGGTTCCATCGAATTCTGTGGGACTTAATTCTGCATAACCTGTCGAGGTGTAATCAGGTCCCCCTACCCACCCACCCCCACCCGCAAATCAGGCTGCGTTCATCAAACACGAGCATCTCTCAAGTCCTCGAAAGGCATCCAGCCCTCATTGCTTTGGCATGAGCTTACTTCCCAGAAAGGTCCTAGACACCTTTACTAGCAAGTAAGATCCACTCAAATACAAGCAGCGTATTTATGAGCAGAGTTGGCCAGGATCTCAGCTCCGCAGCCCGATCCTACGCATGTTTCCTCTGAAGTTGTGAGATGGGGGAGGGGATTCGCTCCAAAGAAAATATCCCCACTGCTGCCTTCTTTCCTTTCAAGTTACGTCTGCTGGAAGCAATCGGAGGAACGTAAACTTCAGAGGAACAGAGCCGAGGATCAGGTTGCCTGCTTTAATGAAGGGAGGCCTCTCCGAAGCTTGTTGTGATTGTTTTATTATTGTTTGCTGTTCCAAAGTTGCCCCAGAGCGCTCGCGCCCCCGAGAGCGCTGAATACCCCAACTTGCCCATCGCAAACCACATGCAAGTCACCCTAGGCAGACTCCCGCAGAGATTACACAAGTGTAGGTCGGAAGCCGAGGTGCACCATCTACATTCATTCCAGTAATTTGCAGCACAATCCTAGGCACGTCTACTCAGAAGTAAGCCCCATTGAATTCCATGGGATTTACTCCCGGGTAAGTGTGTATAGGACTGCAGCCTTATTTTCTTTGGAACAATATGCAAAGGAGAAGGCAGGGCAAATAATAATAATAATAATGTCCCGTCTTTTGGAAACTTTACAGAGAGCTTTGGCTATTTGGAGGTACAGAAATTGAATGAATATATGAATAGTCCTGAACTGATGCCGCTTATTCCAAAAGGCCTTTAGCTAAGGTTGAAGAGAGCCGTGTCATCAAATGCTAACTTGCCACTTCATGTCTTTTGCCGTAGGGGACGTTGCACTAAACCAGCCGGACATGTGTGTCTACCGGCGTGGGCGAAAGAAACGAGTGCCTTACACAAAACTGCAACTGAAGGAACTGGAGAGTGAATACGCCGTTAACAAATTCATAAACAAAGACAAGCGGCGAAGGATATCTGCGGCCACTAACCTCTCTGAGAGACAAGTCACGATTTGGTTTCAGAATCGCAGAGTCAAAGACAAGAAAATAGTCTCCAAGCTGAAGGACAATGTCTCCTGATCGGGGCCCAAGTCTGTTGGGAATATATATTCATTACAAGCCATTCACTATCAGCTCAAAAGACGTTTGGAAAGACTTGAAACATATTTAATATTTTCCCCTCACCCTTCTAGTAAGGGGCGAAATTTTGTGAAGTGCTTTTAGCAAAGGTTCGCAATTTCTTCTTGGATTTAATGGAATACTGCCGGTTTTAACTTCCTTCCTTTCTTTTTTTTTTTTCTTTTTTTTTAAATATTATCTTTCCTTGTATTTTGGTAGGTTCTCTCCCCCTCCCCCTCCCCAACCAGGCCTATATACTGTGGAGCTGTTAGTGGTCATGAACTTCTTAAAACTACAAACTATACTAAGAATAAAGGTGCTAAAATGAGATGGGATTTTGTGTGTGTGTGTGTGTGTGTGTACACCCACCAGAGAGCTCCTGCGAGAGACACACACACACACACACACACACTTGTATCAACAAACTCCTGAATTTGGTAATGTATCCGAAGACAATAATTTGTACAATGTAGCTGTGACGATGACGTCATTGCCCAGGTAAATGAAGTCGGGGCTGCAACTGACCTCTTACTCAGTAAGATTTGCTGTAATGTGAAATACTTTGAAAATGAGTCACTTCTCCTGCAACCTCCTCCAAAACTGCTTCCACTTTGATTAATTCTGAATTAGTGGTTCCAGTTTTTGAGGCCTGCCCTTCTAGTCTTAAACACAGTGCCTTACAGTGCGATCCTATAAATGTCTACTCAGAAGTAAATCCTGCTGAGTTCATTAAGGCTCACTCTCAGGTAAGTGGGTATAAGAGCACAGCTACAGTCTTATACACACTTACTTGGGAGTAAGTCCTACTGAACTCAATGACACTTCTGAACAAACATGATCAGGGTTGCGCTGTTAGAAGCAAGCTCTATTGAAATAAGTATGACTTACTCCCATGTAAACATGTTCTGAGTCAGGTTGTCTACTTACAAGTAACTCCTATTTTATTTTACTTTACTTCATTGTTAGTGCTATTTGAGGTTGGAATTGGGTTGCCTGCATTCCACATCTTGCTCCTACGAGTAATCTCTTGCTTCATGTACTGTTTAAGAGATTCATTTCTCTGCAGTAGAGATTAAAGACATGATCTGGCCAAAAATTAACTCTGTGTTCCCTGAATCCTGTGCACGTTTACTGGCAATTAGATCCCACTGAGTTCAGTGTGACTTACCCCCAAATAAGTGTGCACTGGATTGGAGTTAAGAGCATCCTGGAATCTGTATTGGAGTCGTGGGGGTTTACAAGAGCTTCATTTTGGCTGGATCCCGCCTCCGGGGTTTTTGTTGTTCTACCACACAGGATAGACAGCATCAGGTTGACACTTTGGTGCATTCACAAGCTCTTTTTCCGGATTGTTGTACTGAGAGCTGGGACGCCTCATGAATCAGCAGCCTAGTACGAAAAACCACAGTGGCCTGGTGGACTGCAGGGGTTTAAAGCCGACTGTGCCTGTATGTTTAGTTGTATAAAGGTGTGTATAAATCGATGTGTATTTTTGTATAAGTATTGGGCACCCTGTTGTTCTTTTGTCTCCCCAGCGATCACAAATGCCTTCATTAACCCTTTCTGGCATTGGGGGGTAGGGGACAGAACAAAAAACACCTCTGGCCGAAGGCGTGAACATTGTTGATAGCTTTCGTTACTAAATGAAACGGGTGTTGGTGAAAGAAGCAATAAATGCCAAAGACGTCCCACTTTAACTACCCCAAGAGTTTGCTGTTTTATTTCCGCGCCCTTCTATAATGTTAGTGTGCATGTTATTCAGTAAGAATTAAAACACCCACGCCCCATTGAAGACAATGGCAAGAGATCTGTTCCAGGGAAATAGCAACTTCGTTTTGTTGTAGCAGATTCAACAAAGCCTCTTCTGGCTACAAGGTAAAGACTAAGGGTAGCATCCAGAGTTAGTCCTAGGTAGGGTAGACCCATTGAAATGAATGGGACTTCAGTTAGTCATGACTTCAGTGGGTTTTTTCTATGCAGGACTAACACTGCAATCCTATACCCACTTACTGGGAATAAGCCCTATTGAACTCAATGGGACTTACGTCTGAATAGACATGTATAGGTTTGTGCTATAAAGCTGGAATCCTATACACATTTAAGCCCCACTTAATTCAAAGGGATTTACTTCTCAGTAGACATGCGTGCAATCCTACACATGTTTATTCAAAAGTGTGTCCCACTGAGTTCCCAAGTAAGCTGGACACGTTTATAATTGCATGTTTGAGGGCCAGGGAGAGTACCCTCGATTGGGTAGATGCAAAAGGTATTTTGTGGCATTTAATCTGAATCCCAACTACTTACTTTGTTCTCACCTCCTCAGGTCACTGCTTTGAGTACGAAACTTGCATGCAACGAACTTGCATGCAACTTTTTGTCGTGATTCTCTGAGACTTCTAAAAACTGCCTCTTTTTCTTTACTCTTTATTTATCATGATACCCATTGACGGCCAGTTCTGCTGAAGAAAACACACAGGGTGTGATCCAGCTAAAGCAAATGTAATTGATTCAAATAGGCGAGATATAATCATATGCTTAGGACTACCATTCTTTGCACTCTTGTTTGGCCAGTAAACTCCATGGAGTCCAAGTATAAGTGTCAAGCATCAGGCTCTGCCCATAAAATCAATGGGACAAAAGTACTTAACTTGGTCTTATTTATTCCGTTCGCACAAAATATTCTCTCACCCTCACGTGCAAATTCTTGTTTAACTGTTAACTTTTCTTTTCCTTTTTCCCTTTTTACTTTCATCTCTGTTTGTCAAAAAGCTTGATCTTACAAGGTGTTAACGATTCCTCCCCCCACCCCCCATTACTTCTAAGCAGCCTCGAATAAAGCATTTATTTTGAAGGACAAGAATTGAATTAAATGTCCTGTATAAGTAAAGTTCTGTATATGTAAGAGTCATCTTAAAAAAAAAAAGCTGTTTTTTATCATAGGAGGGCTTTTAGAAGGCATGAAGAGTAATGTATATATGAAGTGAAAAGTTCGTAAAGAGTTCAACTCAGAGACAAGGTAAATCTATTTCAAGGGAGGAAGCTGCGAAGGATTTTTCTTTCAGCCTTCCATTTATGTTGAGATTTTGATGACTCAGATCATATACAAAGCACATGAAATGCGAGTATTACATATCAAACACCCTGTTCCTGAATTTTAATCCATTACAATTTTCAGTTGTTGGAGGAATTCCAAGATCATTGAGAATCCACAGTGTCTATGTGTTCTTGTTCTTTCTTCCCTGTGGATCTGTTGGAATAGATGTAATATCTCTCCCAATATTTCAGGGGTGGGAAATGACCACCACGCACTTTTATGCAGCCTTCTCTTCCTTTTCTCCCTAGATTTGAAAGCCTACTTTTCAGTTTAAAAGCAGACACATATACAAGGATTGAATGGTAGGTTCCAGGATGGCCTGAATGGACAAATGTATAATAATAATAATTTGCAGAAAGGTAAACATACAGATTGGCCTGATATGAGGTGTTTTTTTTCCCTGAAAAAATCACACTGTAAATAGCATAAGAATGTTTTATTATACTTTAAACATATAATACTAAATGTTACAACAATAGAAAATAATATAGGGCAGATACAGCCTCAGTTAAGCACAGAGAGCTTTGGCTATTGGGTGGTATAGAAATGAAATGAATAAATAAATAAATAAATAGCACTTCAAAGACAACTAAGTAGGACTTTGCATGGATCGTGTCCATATCAGGTAGTAGTGGTGGTGGTAAGGGTAACCATTGGTAGTGAAAGTTAAATATGGCAGAACTTTTTCTTTCCCTGCCTCCTCCTTTGCTTGTCTAACACTGCCCCCCCTTTTTTACATTCTAAGCCCCCAGCTTTTAACAAAACAAACCTTCCTAACGTTTTCAAATGGGAAAAAAAAAACTCCTGTGGATTCAGCTTTAGTGATGCCTGGCTCTTATTTTTTATTATTTTATTTTATCCAGACGTCATTTGTTCTAGCCAGTTTTCCTTCCTCCATCTAGGTCCTAGTCACAATTACGTGGAAAGAAGCTCCGCCAAAGCCAAGGGAACTTACTTTCACACAAGTCTGCTGGGTGCTAAACTGACTTTCCCCCTCGCTACTTGGGTGCGGGTGGGGCAGGCCTATGACTGAAACAGGAACGGTCGCTGCGGCCCTAAAATCGCCTACTCAAGAATCATCCTGCACCAGTCTTCGGGACGACTCCCGAGTAAACAGACGGCACCAACCTTTGCCTTCTGCTGCGAAAGTAAGGAGGGACCTCTGGGGAGTGAACTTTGAACTGGCTGCTGAATCAACATCCTAGAAGAGGCTCGTGCACCCGACTCGTCTTTCCTCGTAACTGAACCCAAAGTGTAGAAAACGCCGGGTTTAATTATAAGAACAGCAGGAGAGGGAGCGGGAGCGCGCACCAACGGGTTAAATCGAGCCCCTATATGAACGGTGTAGAAAGCCTAGGGCCCCTTCCGAATAGACGACGCTGCAGCTGGAGAGGGACGTGTAACCGCAGCCCATACCACGCTTACTCCACGGCAATTCCTTTGGCTTGAATAAGATCACAGGTGGACTAAGCCTTAAAGAGCAAAGCGGATGCGTTGAGGCCAACGAGAGGAGGGCGCCGCGAAAGTCCACCATCTTTCTTCGGTTCTTTGACCACACCGGCACCATTTCCAGATCCTTGAAAGCTGGCTCAGCTCGTATTATTCGGGAATATGGCGTTTTGTGTTAAGTGCCTGGGCCGTTAGCACCTCGCCACCCCCAAAAAAGTTCCTGAAATGCTTGGTAGTTATCAACGGCGTCGGGGAATACGCTGGGGCGCGATTACACAAAGGCGGCCATCGTAGTTGAGGGTCGCTCCGGCTTTCTCCTAGCAGCAGAGAGAGAGAGGCTGCGCAATGCGTAGATCAATACTGCCATCTGCTGGAAAAACCGCACCTCAGACCTTGGAGCCGCGGAGAAATCCCCGCCGCAACATTCCAGAAATGCATTCATTTAATGAACAACTTTTATCTTGTAATTGAAAGGATATGTCAATAAAGGGAAAGGGTAAAGATCTATTCATGTGGAATGTTCGCTCTTTGTTTCCTCTTGGAACCATATTTTAAAAGACAGTATTAATAAACACTCTTAACACCCAATTATGAGAATCTTTAATCTAAAGCAAGCCCCGCAGAAACCACCAAAGCTTTTAGGCACCCGGAGAAATTTGGAGAGGAATGAGATGGTTACAGATGATCTGGCCACGATCCTAAGCAGATTTGTTTTCATTGGAAAGTAAACTGGCTTTCTTCACATGCATGGTGTTTACGTTGAGAGTTCCAGCCTAATTCTCTAATCTGGGTTTGCACATTTTGCTGCTGTTTCCAACTATACTTAATGTTTCAGTATTGTCGATGGCCCAAAAGTGGTTCAAATAACTCCTTAGGCTTTCCTCATAAACAGTCCCAACAGTGAGTCCCATTGAACATACTTTTGAGTAGACTTGTATAGGATTGTATGGTCAATCTTTCTTTCTTTCTTTCTTACATTTTTTTTTAAAAATCTGAGTTCTTAACTAAAAGTTTATTGAAACTTTAAGGCTTATGCTTTTGTAGGCCCATAAAAAGATAGTTGGAAGAGTGAGTCACTTATCTTCCTGATAAGTGAGTCCATTGTGTACTGAAAATTTTCGTTTTATTTATTTAATATATGTTGATACCACCCAAAAGCCGAAGTTCGAGCTACTCACACGTACACACACACACAAGGAAGAAAAGAAAGGAAAGGAAAGGAAAGGAATGGAAAAGAAAAGAAAATCTCTCCTTCTCTCCTCCTATGTCTTAGGCACCCACTATCTGTCCACTGAACTTGGAACCTAATTAATTAATATGGAACAAGGCACGCTGATAGCACTGGGAAGTATTTTCACATGAACATATCTGAGACCATACCTCAGGATTGACAGCCAGAGC
Source organism: Heloderma suspectum (assembly GCF_057233095.1). NCBI lineage: Eukaryota > Metazoa > Chordata > Lepidosauria > Squamata > Helodermatidae > Heloderma > Heloderma suspectum. The sequence goes on from NC_139458.1 coordinate 190,087,286, forward strand.
CTAAACATGGGTAATGGGATCTAAACCCTACTGAATGGGACGTACTCACTAGTACACGTTTCCAACTGCAGCCTAAGGTTGAAATCCTAGGGAGTAAGGTCCTCCGAAGTCAGGGGACTTATTTCTCAGAAAATATGCACCGGATTGTACTGCACATCCGTGATTCAATGCCCTATGATTTGGAAATGAGTGACATAAAAAGCAAGGTGATTTCTTTCCTGGTAGCTATAAGAACCTCTGTCCAGCTATGCAAGCTTGCCAGTCATACAGGACTCTTCATAAGGCAGAACCGGAACTTGCCATTTCTCAGCTGCCAAGAGCAGGATCTATTCGTACTCACTTCTGATGCACCTCCACCCCACCCCCACCATCAGATCTCTTTCCTTCCTTCCCCACACTCTGCACACGTCTGTGTGTGTGTGTGTGTGAGAGAGAGAGAGAGGGGGGATGCAATCCTACTCGCATTTACTTGTGAGTAATACCAGTTACTGGGGAACACTAGCGCGGGGGCTGCTCTTGAGCGCATGTCCTGCTATGGGCTCTGCAGAGGCACCTGGCTGGCCATTATGTGACCAGAATGCTGGACTAGGGAGGCCTTTGGTCTGATCTAACATGTGATCCAGCATTCTGAGTGAACGTGTTTAGTACTCCAGTGTTAATGTGGAATAGTACAGTATATATTCCTGTTCTCCGAGTTTTCAACCGTGGCGGAAGTAATCGGTCCTGAATTAGAGTTCTCTTCTGCCAAAGGATTCATCAGTATTTTTTATAGAAAATCTCCTCAGAATTCTGAAGTCTCATTGATTTCAATGGGAGGATATCTTAATGGGGATTCTTAGGGAAGTGCTCAACTTTGCTTCAATCTGTCCCCAAATCTTCAACAAACGCATCAGCTATAAAGTTGGCCGGCTGTTCATTAATTCTGATTAGCTTAAAGTTTATGCTTTAAGCAAGGATGTGTTGTCGAAGCATAAGACGGGTGTCTGCGTGCACATGCATCCCTAGAATCTTAATTTCACAGCTAAGCAACATGGGCCATTTATTGTTGGGAAAGCATCTTAAATGCACTTCAGGGGTCCATAAAGCCATGGACACCTGACACTTCTTGGCAGGAAGGGGCACTGATGTGAACTACATTTGCAGACCTATCCAATACATGTCTACTCAGAAGCAAGTCCTCCTGATTGCGATAGGAAATGTAAATGTGCGTGGCAGGAAAGCCCAAGGCTGCAATGTTTTGAGAAGCCCTGTTGAATACATTCGGATTTACTTCTGAGGAACCATGCACGGAATTGGGCTGTGAATGTGCTAATCCTTTGAAATATGTCACATTGCATAAAGTGGGATTTACTCCAAGTATGCATGCAAAATAACAACTGCTCCAACACCATCGGGCTGTAGGATTTAAAGATCTATAGTACTTTCCTATCGAGGCACAGAGAATATGACTTGTCACAGAACAATTTCTTTTAAACCGCGCAATATTAATAAGTGGGCGTAGTAGAAGCCGGTGTCAGAAACTTTTCCTGACCGTTCGGTGAAACCTGCTGGAGAAAGGCAAAGGCCCGACTTAATAAGGGACTCTCAATTGGTAGACATAAGTCAAACAATAATAATTAAACCTAGTGGTGAGCAATATCCTCCGGCGGTGCTTGTGTGGTCCCCAGGATCATGTGGAGAATAATGATTTAAAGATTTCTTTCAAAGCCAAGAGATTTTTTTTGTTTGTTTTGTTGTTCCTCGCAGGGAACATTGGGCGGGGGACAGGGTCGGGAAGCGTTGCCATTAAAGAGAAAAGGGCCCGCGTCTCCGATTGCCAAGATGAAAACCCAAGACTGCGAAACACAAGGAAGGAGGAGAATGAAACCTTCGATGTTCACCATATTAGGTCATTTCGAATGTCACCCGGATGCAGGCTCTCTCCTGCCTCAGCCTGGAAAGGAGACCGAGGCTGCAATCCTGTACACACTTTCCCGGGAGTAATCACTATTGAATACAGTGGCCTTTGTTGTTGTTGTTCAGTCGTTCAGTCGTGTCCGACTCTTCGTGACCCCCTGGACCATAACACGCCAGGCCTTCCTGTCCTGCGCTCTCTCCCGGAGCGTGCTCAAGTTCATATTCATTGCATCGGTGATGCTATCTAGCCATCTCAACCTCTGCCGTCCCCTTCTCCTTTTGCCCTCAGTCTTTCCCAGCATCAGGGTCTTTTCCAGAGAGTTTTCTCTTCGCATTAGGTGGCCAAAATATTGGAGCTTCAGTATCTGTCCTTCCAATGAGCAGTCAGGGTTGATTTCCTTTAGGATGGACTGATCTGACCTCCTTGCAGTCCAGGGGACTCGTAAGAGTCTTCTCCAGCTCCACAGTGGCGTTTATTTCTGAGTAAATATGAATGGGATCGCGGTGCGAATGTACTGAGTGTTTGAAATGCGTAACACCGGCGGGAGGGATGGCTGCATCTCAGCCGATGTTACTCCAACAAATCGAGGCGGACAGCAGAACTGCGGGTAGCGCGGTGAGCAGATTCGCTGGCCTGGCCAAATGATTTTGAAGCCGATGTTAATCCTTGAGCAGGGACCACCCCAGCTCATTGCGGTGGCCGAGGCCAACCAAATAACTATGTGCAATTCGTTAATAGGGCCCGAAAAGTGTTGCGTCTGCCTCAAGAAACGGAAGACCCTGGCTCCCCCGTCCTCCCATCGCAGAGATTTCGGTTTAGAATCCGTTCACACGCCCCGCCGAACAGACCCCACGAAGCCCCAAGCGCTGGAATCTTCTTTTCTACGGTCCCATTGAGTCCAGTGGCACTGGGTGGCGGCAAGGTTGTTTATACTCAGGTCTTTTGAGGGCAGTCTCCTCGTCCCACAGCTCAGCACCCTGAAATGTAAACGCGAAGAGCCTGGTGCCAAAGGCGGTTGCAAGCGGCTCGCCGAGGATTTAAGAAGCTGTCCAAAGCAAACCTCGTCTGTGTTAAGGAGCCAGTCACAAGACAAGCTTCTCTTTTTTGATTTCTAAAGACGTGTTATTGTCATTGGTACGATCATCTGTATTCTGATGATCTCTGCTTAAAAACGCTAATTAATAAGGCATTGAGGCCAGTTGAGTAAAATTGTCCTTCCAGCACCAGCTTGGGTGCAGTCCATAAAATCATTAACCATGCAATCCTACACGTGTCTACTCAGAAGTAAACACCATTCAGTTCAATACGTCTTACTCCCAGGTAAGTGTGCATAGGATTGGAGCCTTAATATACTTCAGGAGTGTGACTTGAGGCTGGGCAGACAGTGAGAAAGAGAGAAATGTTCTGCCTTTTTCAAGACTTTGGCAAGAAAGTTTCTCCCCCACACACACAATTTTTATTGGCTTTGTCCGCAAAAGAAAACCAGTCCAAAGGTTCTTTCCATCTCCCCGCTGACTAGACAGGATTTACTAATTCTGGGGGTGGGATTGCCATGGAAATTAGTTAAGTCAATTAGGGGGTCATTACTGAAGGCTCGCGATAGCCGTTGTTAACCGTCCTCAGACCCATTTGCCAAACCTTTTAAGCTTTTCCTGGATACTAGTATTAAGTCGCTTTCAAAACAAGTAGGCCCCGATCTTGACGGAAATCGCCCCGCTACTGGCCTTGTCTTTTGGATGCTACGGCTGCAATCCTAGACACCCACTTACCTGGGTGCAAACGCCACTGAAAATAGTGGGACTTACTTCTGAGTAGACACAGATAGCGAGGCGCCCGCTTTCTCATCTACAAACTAGCTGCAACGAAACCGAGGCACGGCGCCTCCAAGTAAATCCCACTTTTATCTATACACGACGCATGGAAATTTGGTGTGTAGGTTTCAAAGGGAGTTTGCGCTTGTGAGCCTGGATGTGTGTTTCAGTAAAATAATTTTCTGGGAACTGATTTTTAAAGGGAGATTTGGAAGGGCTTAAAAAATTAATAAAGCACATCGAATTTGTTGTAAAGAATGATGCCCAATGAGTCAGGCAAAACGACCATACATCACTTTTAATGGAAGTCCTGGAAGAAAGAGGCGAAAAGTTGCAATTGTAAGTAGGGAGGCATCTCCAAGTTATGGTGCGATCCTATAGTGTCTACTCCGCAGTGAGTCCCATTAAGTTCAATGGAACTTACTCCTAGATAACATGAGTATAGGGACTGAAGTTAATGTATAAAGAAATGTGTTAGGATTTGTAATCTCCATCTACCTTGTCCCTAAGTAGGTAGGAATATGTTCCATTCAAATAAGTAGAACTTATTTCCACCTAATATGTACAGAATCGGGATGATTGTCTATAGACAATAGACAGATAGGTGGACAGAGTATTTGCATGCATGGGGAATGCTGATAGTATGCATTTCTGTGTGTTATACATTCGAGATATATGTAATACATACATTGCAAGATATGCAAACTATAAAAAGTGTTAATTCTCATGCCGGATCTACCACATAAGAACTGTTGAAATAGCGTTTGTCCTTGAGCACAGGTAGAACCTGCGGTCCTCCACACACTTACCTGGGAGAGAGCCCCTTTAAAGTCCCTATATCTCACTTTTGCAAAAACATGCATGAGGTCGCACTCCACGTTTATGTTTACACCAATACATTTGAGTCAAGTTCAAATCTTCACTGATCCAGACTGCCATTAATTCCCCTGACTTGCTGGACAAATAGAGATGCGCAATTCTGCTTATTGCACAACTCACAATAAATGGCGATGCAGAATTCTGCTTACTGCGCATCTCAAACAGAGGTGTGAGCACAAATCATACAGCAATCTCCTTGCCTGTGTGACACGACCCCATTTCTGTGCATATTACTGGCACAAATTTTATACAATGTTCGTATTATCCTTACCCCTTGTATATACATTCGTGTGTGTGTACTACTGGGGGGCGGGGGCGTCATACGTACATGCACACAGGCTTTTTTATACCGCCCAGTAGCCGAAGCTCTCTTTCTATATAGCTCTTTCTCTCTCTATAGGCCTGCAGATCACTAGGACTTAACTAACTCTTGGAAGAATTAAGGATCACGAGGGAAGCCATGATGGAGGCAGAAATGTAGAACCAATCTTAATCGACTCTGACAAGGGAGGGAGCAGGAAACGGCTCTGCAGGTTGAAGTCTTCAAATGGGGGGAGAGGAGGGGGGTCTTCTAAAACTTTGCCACCAGGGCATTCCCCGTCCAGTTGCCCTCGGTGTTCCGTGACTAGAGACTATCCCTTTCTCTCCCCCTCCTCTTCTTCCTCCTCCTCCTCTTGCTGTATGCGCTGGGTCTCCCTCCGTATTTCGAGAAGTTCTCCTTCTAGCTGGGCTGGAGACGACGGCGGCGCTGCTGGAAATGCCGGCCTTTGAAGAACGGGCGGCGGGCAAAGGAGCCGGCCTCGTCCGGGCGACTCAGGCGCCTGGGCTCGATTCCCGCTCGTAATGCAGGACCGACGTGAAGCCCCTCGGCTGGAGATGTGCGATCGGAGCCTCTGTCGGCCCGGTTACGTGGGCTCCCTCTTGAACTTGCCCTCGGCCGCGACGGACTCCTTTTACTTCCCCACCCTGCGGGCGAACGGCAGCCCTCGGCTGGCGGCCTCTTTGGCGGGCCTCCCCTACCCGAGGAGCTCCCTGGCCTGGCCTTGCGCCCCGTCCTGCCCGGCTCAGCCGGCGGCCAGCCACGCGTTCAGCGGCTCCTCGCAGCCTCCGCCTTACCTCGCGGCAGCGGGCTCCCTTCCCAGCAGCAGCAGCAACGGGCCCTTGGAGGGCCACCCCACGCACTACGCCCACGAAGCCGCTTCCAAGCCGGATGAGCGAGGCCGGCAGCGGCAGAGCAGCCGGGAGGCCGCCCTGGGCGACGAGCCCGGCGGGATGACGCCGACGCTGCTGCCGCCTCGGACCAAAGCGCTCAAGTGCGAGCCGAGGAGGCGCTCGCCAGGCGCGCCCTCAACTGCCCCCTTGGACGCGGATCCTGGCGGCGCCCGGGGCTTTAAGGAGGATCTGAAGCTCGCCGTCAACTTGAACCTGACACTGCCGCCCGCGGCAGCCCCGCTCAGCCTCAGAGCTTCCCTGCAGGACGGTATGCCTTAGAGCTGTGTGCGCCCTCGAGCCAATCAGCCCCAAGCCCGGGCTTCTGACAGACGCCAGGAAGACTCCCCCGAACCCTTTCCACGGGATCCAGGCTGCAGGCTCGCCAAAGAGTAAGCCCCGGACACGCTCAGCGGGACTTGCCTCCGCGGAAAGAGCTTTCAGACGGGCCGCGTGTCCTGCTGATTTCATGGGGGCTCGCTTCGAAGGCAGCCTTCCCCAACCTGCGGCCCTCCAGATGTTTTGGAGGACAACTCCCATCATTCTCAATCCTTGGCCATGCTGGCTGGGGCTGGTGGGAGTCGTAGCCCGTAACACCTGGAGAGCGCCAGACTGTTCCAAAGAAATAAGGCTTAGATCCCCGCCCCACCATCCGATCCCTTATATGTTTAGTGGGGAGAAAGTCCCGCTGGGATTTGCTCCTAAAGGAAGCGCGTTTAGGGGTCGCGGCGGATCACCCAACTGGGCTAACTTGGGTCACACGCCTTGATCGTCTTCCTAATCCACTTTCCCAAACTAGGCTGCCTCCCTCCCCGCAACCCCTTCCCCTGGCCGAAAGCGGCTCCTTCGGGGCTTGCTCGTGGCTCCCTGAACCCACCCAAGAGCAGCGGAAGGCCAGCTCTGTCCAAAGCAAAACAACAGTCTCGCCGTGTCTGTTGCAGGTTTGCCTTGGTGCCCTACGCAAGGGAGATCGAGGAAGAAACGGAAGCCTTACACGAAACAACAGATCGCCGAACTGGAAAGCGAATTTCTCCTCAGTGAGTTTATTAATAGGCAGAAGAGGAAAGAATTGTCCAACAGACTGAATCTGAGCGACCAACAAGTGAAGATTTGGTTCCAGAACCGACGGATGAAAAAGAAACGGGCGGTGATGCGGGACCAGGCGCTCTCCCTCTACTAAGAGACACCGCCCGAGGGAGGGAAGGGGCTGCGGGGCTGGGGGGCTTTTCCTCCTTTTTAATCATGAACTTGCATCTGTATGTCTGGATTGCAAAGGGGCAACAACAAAAGCTGGATTCCAGGGGAAAGCTCAGGCACAGTCTGGCGGGGGAGTTCTGAAAGGGGTCCAGTCCGAACGATCAGATTTCCCTCATAAACCTTCTGGGGCTTTGTCAATGGGGAAGACGCTTCCTTCTTGGCTGAAGGGGTAGGAAAATAAGACTCGGAGAAATAACGCTCCAGTCCTATACACACCCACCTGGGAGTAAGCCCCATTGAACTCAGTGGAGCGTACTTCTGAGTAGACATGTACAGGATTGACTTCGATTTTTTGCTCTTTATCATCCGCTTTCTATCCCGCCTTTGGTCTTCAGGAGAAAAGGCGCTCAGCTGCCTCGAACTGTCTAGAAATATCCATTTGCAAAAGGATTGTGTGTGTGACACGGGTTTGATGGGAGATGCCCTAAGATCGTGCCATTGCCACTTAATCCTTATTTGTGTCCAGTCCGTTTGCAGTTGTCTCCGTGTGTGTCCGTGTCAGTGTCCGTGTGTATGTGTGTGTGTGTGTGATGTAGTTAACAACAACAAGGTTAAGACAAAAAAGAATCTTAAAGACTAACACATTTATTTTGGCATAATCTTTCGTGGACTATATAGTCCACTTCATCAGATTCATTTGATGTAGTGGACTGTAGTCCATGGAAGATTATAAAATAAATGAGTTCGATGTTAAGGTGCCACAAGACTCTTGTTTTTTTCTGCTGCGAGACACTAACATGACTATCCAAAAAAAAAAAAAAAAACCCAAGAACGAAAAGAAAAGAAAGATAGTGGGGACCAAACTTCTTTTTTTAAACGTTTCACAAATAAAATGTATTTTAAAAAATAACAGTGTCTTAGTTTATTTATATTTTTTAAATCTGCCTTCATTTCAGAGAAGGTACATGACCTTTCATTCAAGGTTTGGCTTTAATCTGCCTCCATTACTTCTCAAGGGCACCCAAGAGTTTTCGCAGCCTTGCCTGTGTCTTCAGTATGAGCATGACCCCCTGCGATTGATTTTCAGTTGCTCCAACGAATCTCCCTTCTAGAGACTTAAGGGTTGTGCCTTAAAACGGGGGGGGGGGGAGAGAGAGAGAGAGAGAAGTAGAAGGAATAGAAGGTATCTCTTCAGTAGAGAGTGGCTGTAGAAAAGCCTTCCCCAACCCGGAGCTCTCCAGATGTGCTGGAACACACTCCACAACCCCCGTGCTGCCTGGGGGATAATGGAAGTTGCAGTCCCTGAACGGTGGCCAATATTTATTTTTAAAATAAATAAATTAAATAAGTACATCTGGAGGGCAATAGGTTGGGGAAGGCTGGTGCAGAAGATGGAGAAGACTCTGGGACTTTCTCCCAGCACTCAGTGGAAGCAGAACCTCTCACTAGTCAACCCTATGTTTGTCTGCGCAGAAGCAAGAAGCCCCTTTGAATGGAAAACGCGCTTGGGTTTTGGCTGCTGCGATCCAGCCCGATCCCCGGACTATTATCTGTCACACCAATGCCCTGGCGTTGAAGCTGAGTGGCATCCATGGAACCTACGAGTAGATCTTTCGAAGATGGGGATCGGAAATGCGCTGGACGGGGTGTGGGGTGGGTGAAGGCCCTTTGCCTCGTGGGACCCGTTGAGGGGGGTCTTTGTCCCCTTGTTAACTACGAACTTCTTTTCCACTCCTGCCTCTGGAATCTGTCCCCAAAAGAGGCCCACGTGAGGGCTTTTTGGGTTTCCCACTGCCCGCAGCTGCGTTCAAAACGGAAGGAGCCTCTGGCAGAAGTAAATTGGGGGGGGGCAGTAAAGGACATCTCTATGTGCCTCCCGCCATTCTTGACAAGGAAGAAGCCTCCAAAAAAGAGGCCTTTTCCTTCGAGTCCAAGTGCAGGAGGCTCTTGTCTCTTTCTCTTGTAAGGAGGACACTAAAAGCTCCCTGATTGTTGTGTTGTGTCTGTGCGTGGCGTGCCTTCCATTGAACAGCCGCCCCCTCACCGCCAAACGCGAATCCAATCTCCTCTCCTCCACCGACCCACACCCCGCTGACTGCCAAGGGGGTCCCGCCGTTTGTTTCTCTGCAAATCGCCTCTAGCTTTCATTGCTGCCCTTGGCTCTGCGCTCCCTCTCCTCTGTTTCCAGCCTTCCCTCGTGTTTAGCTTGACTTTGGCCTTGCCCAAACGCAAATTAAAGGACGAATGGCACAAAAAGACCAAGGGCGCGACTGAGTCGAACGTCCTCTAGTTTCACGGTCGCCTCTCTCTGCAAATCCCCACCGCCACCTCCAAGTGAACAGCTTAAAACACCATTGGCCAAGAATCTAGTTGGGGATGCCTTTCGTTTGCATCTTTACTCTAGGCACACAGAAACCAACCAGGATTCATAGCAACGGGGTTCTGGTGGATATTCGTATTCCTTTCATAAACTTGTAGACAACTCTGTATCATTTTCTAAGAGAGAGAAGCACAACGATAAGATTTTTTACAAAGCAAATACCCCTAATCAAAACTAGCTTTCTCGTTAAGGAGAAATTAAGATGTTGAGCCATATGATTTCATCCCCAGCCCTACAGTGTTCAAATAAGCATTTGTTCAAGAATTATTTTGATCTCATCTGCTCCTAAAATGGGAAATTGTCATCATAACCTATGAAAACTGAGAAATTAGAATGGAGCTTTTGTTTAATCTCTGAATGGTGAGCGTTAATGGCAACACTGGCTTTAATTTTACATTTTAAATCCAAGTCAAGAGGTTTCTCAAATATGGTTTTGTGATGATGTTATTTAAATGTCATTTAACTGTAAATTATTATTATATAATAATGCTAATTTACAGTTAAATAACATATTATCACACAACCATATCTGAGAAACCTCTTGAGTTGGATTTAAAATGAAATAATAATAATTTCAAACATGAAAACTATTTCTATATTTTAAGGAAGAATTATAGCATTCAGACTATAAAAGTTCAGTTTGTTGCCTTAAAAATGAGTATCTAAAAATCCAATTATTCTAACCCAAAAAAATGAGTCTTAATGTAAACAATAACCATTTTTAAAAGACGTGAAAGTGGCTGGAGATAATCACTTAAGAGATCAGCTTTTTATTTCTTGTCATCATTATATGATATATATATATTTCATGATTCTTCAAAATATTTTTTTTAAAAACTAGGCTTGGAAGGTGATGGATATATTTTTCAAGGATAAGGCAGAAGTAACATGTAAAAAAGCAGACTAGTTTTGTTTCCATTCTCTATTATAAAATTTTATCTTCCATAATTAAGGACACACACTAATAAAAGGTAATAACAAGGAATCTTGGGACACTTTAAAGACTAACATATTTAACCAAGGGTGTAATATAAAAAAAATAGGTGGAAACTAGTAAATAAATCTTCAAAAGTTAGTTTGAATTTATTAAAACAATACAAACAAAACAAATTTTATTTCATATTAAGATTCTTCTCCATAACATCAGCAAACAATTTATCTATCAAATAATATTTATGTCCAAAAGTGAACAGCAAAAAGAAAAAGCCTGGTTTTATATCTCTTCTTCATCCCCCCCTTACTATTTTACCTTCTCTTTTGCTGATTTTTTTCAAGTGTTCAGTTATTTGGTTTTGCAATATTAAAGCATGCCAGTTGAAAATGAAGAAATGGCAATGCATTATTTATTAAGTTCAATTACTGTGCAATTGTGAATTATTGCGGACTTACAGTTTCATCACTGTGAAAAGAAATAGAATGAGAGGGGTGGGAAGGAGGGAGAACCTATAGCTAGTATATACATATAGTCACTACATTGTAGTGTATCTGTGTGTGTGTAAACTATGTTAGCAAATGAACAGTCTTTATGTGTTCAAAAATTCGATAATTTTAAGGGGTTCAAACATACAATACATACAGAGGCAGGTAAACTGTTGTACATATATAGTTGTTTTCGATAACTGTACTGCCACGAATGCTACTCGTCTCTGATACTACTCATCTCTTAGTGTAGTCTCTTGGTATAACTACTATAGGTAGACTAAATCAAATGTAATTGTAGTTAGATAAAAGATAATAAGGGGTAGGTTGGAGGTAACCTGGAGATCAAGATAGACATATACAGATTATATATAGAGAGAGACAGAGACAGAGACAGAGACAGAGAAAGGTCAGCCTCTCCACTATATTTGGAATGGTTATGGTTATTCTGTAACTGTGAACAAAAACGAAACGTTTTAACAAAATATACACAACTATTCTGTGGAATGCCATACATACACACATTTGAATCCATATATCTGCACATCTGCATATATATGTGGATGCTGTCCACACACGTTTGGAACCCATGGCAATCCTCCTCTCCCCCCCCCCCCATTAATTTTGAATACTTTTGCACTCAGTTTCTATAGCAAATATATTTATTTGGGAGTAAGTCCTCTTACAGCTCGATCTAATGCATGTATACTCAGATGTAAGACCCATTATAGTCAATAGGGCTTCCTCCCAGGTGCCAAGGATGCATTGGAACTTGACCCTGAGTTTAATTTGCGTAGCTTCACCTCCGCTTTCTCCGTGAATCTCCGCATACGTGATGCCCAAACGTTAAGATGTTCGCTATAATATAGAAAGAAAGACGGGTGTAAGCCGATGTTGCTACAAAATGACTCTCATCGATGCTCCTGAGTGAGTGAGTGAGTGAGTGAGTGTGTGTGTGTGTGTGAGAGAGAGAGAGAGAGAGAGAGCCCTCTGTGTGTCTATAAAGTGCTTTCTTTCTCTCTCGCTCTCTCACACAGTCTCTCTCACACAAAAACACGCCCAGCCATGATCGCACGGCTTCATTAGGGACACACACACATGTACACACATCTTCTTCCTGGAGTCAATCCCAAATGCGCATTTTGTTGGCGTCGGGGACCGGTCCTTCGCTCTGATAGGCTAAGCCGGGGCGCTTTTGCAGTGCCTGCGAGTTTGATAAGGCAAAAGGAACGTCCCTCTGATTGTTTTTAACGGCTCCAGGCGCTTTTGTGTTTCCTTAAAGAGCATAAATAATTAAAGTTTGGCAGGGAGGAAAAGCTTTCTTGCAGAACTGTAGTGGCAATAAATGAAATGACTCAGAATCGCTTCTCCAGTCAGTTTTTACGAGAGCTGCCAGACAGTGTCTGTTCACGTTCTCCAGATACTAGGGGCGCCATAACAAAGTTAAGGTCAAGTTAGTGTCTTATCTTGGGTGGCACAAAAATACCGCACCTTCTCCGGTCGGACCAGGCATATTTACTCTCTCTCCCTCCGAATGCTCCGCGAGTCGTCCTAATTTTCCACGAAGGCTTTTGGGGATGTCACTTGGAGCAGAAAACCCGCTCCGTCAAGGAGGCAAAGACTGCGGCAGACCTTACAAGACGCCAAACGGTAAAGTCACCGGATGATGTTGGGCATTGCGAGTCGTGTTTTACAGCGAAGGCAGCGGATAGGATAGGATATCTATATTTTGATAGGTCGTGCACATATATTGAAAAGTCCAAAATTCTATTAGCCTCTTATTCCAGCTAGGAATGATTGACCAAGCAGAGAACCCCAGATTCGGCGGTTTTGCCAGCAAAACCCCTATTCGTATTGGGGTCCGTTTAAGAGGCATTTCCAGGATGTGAGTGGTCTTTTGCAAGCATAGTGGAAACTATCCCTCCCTCCTTTCCTGTATTAACAAATGGTCGTTGCGTCCTTGAACTTGAAATGGTGGAAACGAGAGGACTCCTACCCAAATACGAAGTTGATTCGAGGGGTTCTGCAAAGGAGAGGGACCACCAGGATGCTGGTTGTTAGCTTTATGTTGGTTTCCTGTGGTGTGGTTACTAGGCGGGCGGGGGGGGGGGGGGAGAGAAGAAGAAAGAACGGTGTTAGAAGGGTCTGTTCTTCTCCAGGATCATTCCTCGCTTGGTCTGTATAGTTCTTGGGGGCACCATCCAAACTAATGTCTTTCCTCGCTTCCATTGCGACAGGAGACACAGGGGCCATTTTAGCTGCGCAGTCAACGTTTGGGAGGGAGGGAGCCCATTCACTGCAGCAAAAGCAGAAACGAGAACAAGCCAAGAATGAACATTCCAAAGAAAGGAGGTGACACTGTATTTCCTTCGTTGTTATGGGTGGGATGGCTGGTGAATGATCCGATCTGATTGTGTTCATTCGATGTTAGTTTGATGTTTTTCTTGACCGCGCCCTAAGGCAACCATGGTCAAATGGTAGACCCTTTAAGGAGGTCTGGATAGTCTTTGGGTTTATGATCTTTTCCCTCCTTCCTTTTCGAAACCAGGAAAGGAGGCTCAGATCTGGAATTCGGGTTGGTTAGACTTAGGTGAAGGTATCTTGCAAGCAGCGATGCTCTGCCTTCTGCGGTCCCTTCCTAGAGCTGAGTACAAAACATAGTGCGTTGGTCACTGCGATGCCAACTCAGATGCACCCCCCCCACACACACACACACACACACACACTGCATACCATATACTAGGTCATTCTCGATTATCTGCGACAGCAAATGATTCCGTGTTTTTTATATGTTGATAACTCGATATAATTAATATAATGTAATTAATATAATCTCTTGTTCTCTCTTCCCCTTCGTGTGTGTACGTATCTTGAATTTTCATACATACATTTTAAGCTGCAACTTCGCACATTTAACCAACTAGGAATCCTATTGATTTCAATACGACTTTTAGAGCAGTCTAACTATGAGCAGGACTGCAACCTTAACGTTTTAAGCCGCAGTCAAATTGGCAAAAAAAATCTTTTAGACGTTAGAAGGCCACACAGATAATGTTTTGTTTTTTCTTCTTTCCTCCTGAAGTTCACATATGTGGTCTTGAAACCCACGTTTTCCTTTCTTTGATCTCTCCCCACCCCCTTTCCTGGATACTGTTCATAAAATAAGAGCAAGAAGCGATCCCATGGTACTTTCAGTATTCTGGGTAATAAAATGGAATGTCTTATTTTGTTTTGTCTTATATTACTGTATTAACTGGATCCTGTAGTGGGGGCTGGGGAGAAAGAAACGTGAATTATCAGCTTGTTGTCTTTAGAAAAATGTCGTGTTTGGCACCAAGTGTGTTTTAGATTGAGAGGAGAATCAAAGTCTTGGGGTTAAACTTGACATTGTAGTGATGGGAGAAAGAAACAGACTTCCAGAGACTAGATGTTTGAATGTTACCTGTTGTCAGAAGGAATTTGTCTGTTCTTGCTTGATTGGATATTCTCGATGTGTATCTTATTTACTTATTTTTTTTGACGCTTATTCCATGTGCCTTGAATGTATGGTTGAAGGAGCATCAGCGGGGCGAGGGCTGGGAGGGTGGGAGATTAAACCATTTCAAACACACAAGTGTGAGGCTAAGGTGGGATGTGTGGCTTCTGTGTTCAGAATTTGAAATAACTCTCAAATATTGTCTTTCCCGCCCCTTCCCCTCCAAATGACATTGATGATAGCTACTCAGAGTGTGTCTCTGATCAGATCTTCGGCTTCCAGAAACAAATCGCTATGCTTTTGGTTTAGTACGCTCCACCCTAAGATGTCTGATATTATGGTGTGTATTCTGCCAGCCCAAATGCGCTCATAAAGGAGCTCCATTTGGTGAAAAGGAAAGTGATACATAGACTCTGGGTCTAATCAGCTTCCCATCTCTCTCTCTCTCTCTCTCTCTCTCACACACACACACACACACTAATTTGTACAGTGCTTGTAATCTAGGAAAGCTCCCTCACCCCCTCAATTGCGTCCAAGAGTTTGGAGATGAAAAAACAAAACAAATGGATTTTTAAAATCAAGTAGGAAGAAACTCATATGAGGGAGCAAATGCCTTTCAGTCGTGAGGGCGTTGAGAAAGGTCCTCGTTTTGTTCCATGAACATTTGCCAAATAGCCATGATGTGTGTGTGTGTGTGTGTGAGAGAGAGAGAGAGAGAGAGAGAAGGTGGGGTGAGAGCCAGAGCGAAGCCACAAGCCAGGAGATGTTGCTTCTAATAAGGAGGAAGGATACCTTAATCATGGCAAATATTGGAGGTGGCCTTGAAGAGCGGGGAGGGGAGAGGATTCTGCTCCCTAAGACCTTCCTGGCCCTTAAGGCTTCCTGGCCGCATTTCCGGTGAACTGCTTACATTTTAAACACACACACACAAAATTCCTAGTTGTGTCTGAAAGGAAGGGATGGTAGCACAAGCTTTGCTCCCCTTTTCTCTCCACCCCACCCCACCCCTCTGCCTGCCTTGGACGATTCTGCTGGGAGGATACTGGGGCATTTCGAGCAGTGCGTGTCTAGGAATCCGGGCAGAGATGGCATTCCCAGGTGACTCACCTCCCTGCCTATAGCTCATCATCTCTCCTGGTTGGGAAAGAGGGGGGTTAAGGCGGGGAGGAGAAGGAGGGGAATCAGGAGTGGGGGGGGGGGACGCTAGAAATGGTCTATTTGTCCAAACGTGTGCCTGGTGTGTAAGTGCGTGCGTGCGTGTGAACTGGGAGGCTCAAACTGGAAGGGCTTTTGGAGAGAACCTTTGGCGACGGCGAGCACGGCGGGCGGGCGGGCGAGGGGAAGCTGATCTCGATATCGAGACATTTCTCCGTCGCCTCCGTCACGTGACATAATCACCTCTCGAATCAATCAAGATGAATTGCACGTCAGCACGCGGCGGGGCTTTTCCCCCCTTCCGCGGGGCTGCTCCTGCCCAAAGCTTCTCCTCGTGCAAATAGATGGGGATCCCATGCGCCCGGCTTGGCTGCTGCTGCTGCCTGCTCGCGATCGCCCGAAGGCGGCGGCGGCGGCGGCGGCGGCGGCAGGAAGGAGGGAAGACATGAGCGACTTCGACGACTGCGGCAGCCACGGGGCCTCCAGCATGTACCTCCCCGGGTGCGCCGCCGCCGCCGCCGCCTATTACGTGTCCCCCTCGGATTTCTCCAGCAAGCCCCCGTTCCTGCCCCAGTCGCCTTCCTGCCAAATGGCCTTCCCCTACGCCTCCAATCTGCCTCCCCGTGTGCAGCCGGTGCGCGACGTGGCGGCGTTCCGGGACTACGCGGGAGGCGGCGGCGGCGAGTGGCCCTACCGGGGCAGCTACGCGCCCAGTTACTACGAGGAGGTGATGCAGGGCAGGGACTTCCTGCCGCCGGCCACCCGCCGGAGCGACGTGCTCTTCAAGAGCGACCCCGCGTGCGGCGCCCAGCACGGGGCCGCCGCCGCCGCCGCCAACTTCTACGGCGCGGTGGGCAGGAACGGCATCCTCCCGCAAGGCTTCGACCAGTTTTACGAGACGGCCCGCGGCGGCGGCCCCGCGTACCCGGAGCAGCCGCCGGGCGGCAAGGGCGACCACACGCCCCCGGGCAGCGCTTGCAGCAAAGCCTCGCCCCTGCCCAGCCAAGAGAAGAAAGTGACAAGCGAGGGCGGCGCGGAGTCCCCTTCGGGGCAGGCCGGCCCGGAGAAGGACAGCAGCGCAGGTAAGAAAGAGGCGTCCGCCCCGGGACCCCGGCGCCGCCGCTTTTTCTTCCTCTCTTTCGTTTGAAGGGAGATGTGGAAGCCAAACACTGAGAAGGGTGGAGTGAAGGGAGAGAACGAGAGAACACAAGGGCCACCACTTTGTCAAGCCCCGGGCTGTGTGTGTGTGTGTGTGTGTTTTTATGTGCGATTTTATAAGCATCCAAAGGGCTTTTATATATCCTATAAGGTTTCCTTTGCCGTTATAAAGCGTGTTTACGATAGGAAACCCATTGAGGTGGGCTTAAAGGTATTCTTGGAGGAGGATATTAATTGTGACGAAATGGTTGATTGGGAGGCGGGGGGGGGGGTTGCCATGTGTTGCGGGAGGCGTTCCAAGCAATTGAAAGAAGTTCAGATAATGTATTTCCTTGTTAAATGGGGATCCTGTCTGCTTGGGTTTGGGGATTATTTTGAGAGAGGGGTAGGATTCTTTCCCAAGGAATTTAACTACAAAATGGGGGGGGGTCCCATTTGGATGGTCCTAGGGGTGTTTTCGGAGCGTAGTTTCAAACCATTCAAAACACCTTTCTCTTAGTACTGCAAATGGGGTGTATCTTTCAAGGAGAATGTGGAATTACGTTTCTTTGGTTTTTCATTTTATTTTCTGGTTTCTCTTCCCAAACCACCTTACCAAAGTTATCTCGAGTGAGGGGGAAACTCCATGGATCTTCTCAGAGTTTGGGGGGAAGAAGGAGGCAGTTTTTCACTGAATAAGGGTGGACTCCGGTACACGTCCTTATTATTGAACATGTTTGAGTGAGTTCGGTCAGCTTCGTTCTTCTTCTTTTCCTTCTTTTCTGAATTTTCAGCACTTCCCCAACGGTCCCGGAAAAAGAGATGCCCCTACACCAAATACCAGATAAGAGAACTGGAACGGGAGTTTTTCTTCAACGTATACATAAACAAAGAGAAAAGACTCCAGTTGTCTAGAATGCTGAACCTCACAGATCGACAAGTTAAAATATGGTTCCAAAATCGACGGATGAAAGAAAAGAAACTGAACAGGGATCGTCTGCAATACTTTACGGGGAACCCCTTGTTTTGAGAGGACAAACAGGGAGTGGGGGGAAGGAAGGAAAGATCTCCCTTTCTGTCCAACCTGCCATCTGATTGCAAACATCAAGAGGTTTACAGGACATCCACCCTGCGGACATAGCAAGTTTCTATTTTTTCATGTTCAACCATTCTGGTTCCTCCCAACCGCCCTTGTCTACAGGAAGCCTCGGGGCTTGCCAGAGCAGAATCGTCCTAAGGGGAAATAGGGTAAATCCAACAGTCCATTCTAATGTTATTGTGTGTTGTTGTTGTGCGTGCTTCTTTTTTTTTTTTAAAGGAAAACCATCCATGGCGTTGCTTTCCCTCCCTTGCCCCTTTTTCATGGTTGACCACTGGACCTCAAATGTATAGGGTAGTTTAAAATGAAGCGCGTTGTTTGCTCTCCCTTATCCTCTTGTTAGTTCTGAGATGGGAGTCGCCTTCTCTCCCATTTTGTTGAAAAGGTGGTAATGTATGTTGGATATATAACTATACACAGGTATAGATATATCCCTTCTTTCTATTGCCATATAAAAGCATGGGGCACTGTCTTGTTCATGTGAATAAATGGTTGCTAGTAAAGTTAAAGTTGTACCTTCCGTGTGCATTATCTGTAAGGCCATCTCTGAAGAATCACAAGGTTGTCCCTGCTAGTGCGAAGTGAAATAGACGAACAGCAGCGCATGGGTCAGGCCTCCATTATTCTCCATACATTTTCAAGAAGGACCAGTTAGTTCATGTGTCTTAACTTTAATAACCCTTAAACAGGGATAAACTCCACTGCAGATTTATCCACTTTTTAGGGGAAACTTTAAAAGCACCACTTCAATCCATCCCAAAGTAAGTCCCATTTCAGACTGGGGGAGTTAAACATGTGCATAGATCCATCCCATTGTAATCAATGAGAATTAAAACAGTTTGACTGTCTGGATCTTACCCTAAGAAAAGGACTCATTAAAATATTCTGATCAGAGTTCCAGCATGTAGCCATAACATAAAATCCCATTCTAGTCTGAAGTTTGAATGAACAGAAAAGGCAAACCAGGTTGTGGACTTTGTACCGTTCCAGTAAGAGGAACTTCCCCCTCCAAAACTTGAACTTATTTAAGGGTGGGTGAGGGGAATAAGGCTAAAGAGAGCTGATGTTTTAAAAGTCACTTCTTCTTATTCCATATTATATATACACACAGACAAACCAATGGAAAAAATCTAATTAGCCACTGAGTTGCAACTCTGCATTTTTCCAAGAAAAATTTGGTGGAGTTGTTCTCTTCACTTTATGCTGCGTGACCTGGCTAAGCTGTTTACAAAACCTTGAACTGTCTAGACAACACCATAAAAGCTCAGGGTCTAAACAGCTTAATTGGGTTATATTGTACACCTTCTGGTGGGCAAAAAAGAGATTTCCGCAATGTGCAATAAAGGAGACGAGTGAGAAAAGAATTTGGCTTTTAAAAAGCAAAGAAAAAGAAGTGGGTCTCATTCTCTTTGCATCCATTAAAGGTCAAACTGGAGGAATCAAGTGAGGGGGAAACATACAACATAAGCCTTAAATCCAGAGACTTTAGGTAGGTATGGACAAAAATTTAAATTTGAAACTTTTAAGCAAGAAAAACATAAGTGTATGCCTTTGAACTTCCAAAATGTCAAGGTCATCACCTTTAACCTTTCTGAATAATTAGGACCCTTAAAGGTTCCTCTCTTATTTTCAACCACCACCCACTCTCTTTGCTTCTTTCCCCCTGTTTCTCACTTCCCGCTTTACCCTCCCTTCTCTTTCTGACACACACACACACACACACAGAGGAACCAGGCATGCACACACACAAACACACTTCTTACTGCATAGCAATCCACATCAGTGAATCAATCACATAGTCCTTAGAACACACATTTCAGCTTTCATTATGATTGTCTTCCTTTTATAAATACTTGCCTATAAGGATAGTATCAGAATGTTCCCTCATTTAACAGGTTATTTATTGTGAAACCTTTTCTAATTCATCTTTAAACCAATTATTTTATATATATATAATTCTTCCCACTCACCTCTGAAAGCATAAAAGATTATTCTTTCCAATAGGATTGTTCTTTCTCATTCAGTTTGGCAGTAAAATACAAAAATAAAAATAAAGTAAAAAGCGACCCTGCTCCATTAGAATAAATGACAATTAATTCATGGATTTCAATGGGATGTGGATTACACAAAAATGACATGTCTAAGTACTGATGTTGGTCTAGGTCTCATAGGCAATCCAAATAATGCAAGTTCTTGTATTAAGACATGGGGGTGGGGGAGCCTCAACTCTTTATATTAAGAAAAAGATCTCGAACTTCTCCAATGCCTTAAACAATTGTGAAAAAAAGAGTGATTTCTCTATCAGATAGATGCAGTAATGGTAGATTTCAGCAGTACTGGTAGATTTCATCTACCAGTAGTATAGTTATTCTTCAATCAGGAAAGGACCAGAAGTATTCGTACTAAAAAATAAAATAAATCAAAAATTTTCCCACTATAGTTATTGCTTTTTATTTCTGTTTCTAAACTTGTTTTCTTTCAAAGAACAGAATAATGTATCAGAAATGCAAAAAGGATGCAGACAGGATTTCCTTTTTTAAAAAAAAAAATCCGTAAATACTTTACTGCTAAATACCACAAGAGGGCGCGCTCATATTCCAGAATGGGTAATTGTCCTGATGTTCAAGTGTATTTCCCTCCTAATAATCCTGCTACTAATAAAATATCTAATATATAAGAAACTATAAGATTTCAGGGCTTGGAAAATGAGAAAATAGAGCATAAATAAGATTTATTAAATAAGTAACTCATACCCATATGAACCAGACATATTTCATTAAAATATATATTTTGGATGATAATATTTTACAACAACATGCATAGGACTTTTTTTTTTAAGTTATCATTTTAAGAAAGGGGTTCGTTTATTTTCTGAATTTCCTCAAGGTAACGAAATTCTTATAGTTTCTTCTTAAGTGCAATCGCAACATCCAAAGAACACCAAATGCTATCAAAGACACCTCATATTTAGGTCTTTTCTTGAGGAAACGAATGCGGGCAGATAACCCAGTTTCAAAGAATATATTCTCTTAATCAGTGGCAAAATGAGCGGCTGAGTTTTTGGGGAGTGTTTTTCTCTGACAATACCATGATTTACCAGTGAGGAGAAGAGGATTTTTTTTCTTTGTTCCTTTCTATATAGTCATCTTAACCAGTTATTTAGAATCTAAATGTAATTCTCATAGAAAGAACAGAGTGGTATGTTTTTAAAGGACACCTCTAAAAAAAAAATCTTTTTCATTTCCCTCCGAAATTGTCTGCTGATCTGGCAAATCTTAGTCTTCTCTAAAAGCACTTTTAAGTAAAAACACCAAAGATCAGAGGTGGATTTTCTCTGCCTTTCCTTTCTACAGAATAACGACTGATAATTAGCCAATGTATAACCCAATAAACGGAATACATTCAAAGTCATCCCTGTTAAATGAGAGAAGGGGATTTTCTTTTCCAGGAGATCTCGCTGGCTTCCCAGCTCTCGCTCTCTTTTTAGAAGTTCATTGTTACTCCAGTTACCTAGAATAGTATTTCAGCCTTGAAATAAATACAGGGATACTCCAGAAAGAATGTGAGATTTTGGAAGATAAAGGAAATGATCATTTGCCAATTCAAATCCAGAATAAACGGGGCCGTATAATATGAATCTATTTTGAGAAATAATAATGTAGAAAAGGTTTCATGTGTGTTTGTTTGTTTGATTTGGTTTAGTTTGGGTCTTCCCCCCCCCCGCTTCCCTCCCCCCCAGCTAAATTAACGCACCTCGAATGATGACGGAACTACACTGTTAGATTTTATTCCACCACCACCAACCTCCCCTCCCATTTATATAAAGGCCTTGTTCAAAGAAATGTAACGTTGTGGTTGGAGCTATATACGTACTATATATACTCCGCTCATTAAATTAGCTGAATATTTAAGATGTTTGCTTTGTCCTTTTTGGAGCCTTAAAGCATGTGTGATGGTTCTGGGGAGACTTACCGGATCTGAGTTATGTATTCATTTATGTATTTATCTCAGCAGTTCTCAAATTCTTTTGGTTAGTGAGTTTTTAAATGGCCCAGAAAAGACATGCGGCCATCCATCCATCCATACATCCATACATCCATCCATCCATCCATACATCCATCCATCGATCAGAAGCAGGCTGTAATCTAGGGAAGATTATGTTGGCTATTGGTACGTGCTTCAAAAGCTGTTTCTGGATCCATATTTTAAACAACTGTAACCTAAGGCTACCCCAGTGCTATTATATGCTATCTCTCAAGAGCTTCTGATGAATTGAGAGACTGAGGGATTTGTACTATAAGGGACATTAACCTGGCCAGACCCTTCCTCCTAACGGCTTGTAGTGTCTGAAATTGCATGGCCGTGCAAAAAAGACCTCTGATAAACACTAGGCAAAAACGTGAATCCTCAGAGGGGAATTTCGTTAGGACATAACATTTCATTTATGGATATACACACACCGAGAAAAATTAAAACAGAACGCAGTTGAATTATCCTACAGATGTTATCCAGCCATTGTTAATAATAATTAAGTTATGCTGTGCATGCTATCAAACGTTATGATAACATAATGATACGGTTATGATAACATAGTAATGCTTGATAACACTGATCTTTCTCCCACTTTTAATCCAAACATTTTGGACATTGAATAAGAATGTGAGGCACAGAAAGTGGAATAATTGAATTGTTATGTTGCTGAGAGAAGAAAAGCCACAATATTGTATGGAATTATGTCACGTTCTTAATTAAAAGGAATTCCCATACGCCAGCTCTACAGCGGGTGAAATGAAATACAGGGAATCTCCTTGTAAGTGCCTCCTAGATTAAATGCTTAAATGAACCGACCAAGGCAATATTTATAAAGTGTTCCAGGATGTCTCTCTGTTTCTCAAAAATGCCACTCTTTTAAGCAATATTTTCGGGTGCAATATTTTAAGTTTTGTTCAGTTTAGTGTTTCCACAATTTAGTGTCTCCCACTTTTGGGTAGCCTCTTTCCACTCCCCCATCTCCTTAATAAGAGGCAAAAATAAAACAGATTGCAGTAAGAATAGTAAAGGGTGGGAGAAATATCTTTAACAACAACAAGGACAACAACAGCAAGTCACCCAGTCACTAAGTGTGGAATACATTGAAGGATTAAAATTAAAGTTTAACGACTTTCCTCCAAGGTTTAATTTTCTATTATTTATTAAGACAGAAAAGGATAGTGTCAACATATATTTTACTGCAAATAGTAATCGAGTTATAAATGGAGGGGTTTGGGGGAGGGTCCACCCCCTTTGGAGAAAAAATATGGGACAGTAAAGAGAAAAACCTTTCAGTAACGTAGAATGTATATCTCATTTATGACACAATATTGATTTATTTGTTAATGTTAATTACTACAATTCCATCTTAATATGATTTAAAACTGAAGTGGCATTAAGCACAGAGGTCTAAGTGACCCATTTCCCAAAGAGATGTTTATTTAATCTCTAGATGTGTCACACAAATTTTAAAGTTTGGTTTTCATCTCCCTCCCCCTCCTTTTTAAACATCTATTCTTGTTCAAATCCTTTTTTTTAAAGTACTGATTGGTTATGATCAATGGGTTCCTTCGAAACTGTAGTGGATTGGCCCTGTAGCGAAATAATTAGAGATCATAGATATCTGCCACCTCAAATCTAGCAAAAAATCCTACCTAAAGGGAGTTTTCCCGAGTCAGTTCATCAAACAATGGAGAGACCCCTGGGATGTAAAGCAGGGGGAGTCTGGCTTATTGTTTTAAGGTTACAACTGGGCGACCCACACACCCATACAATAAAATAAAATAAAGCTCGGAAGATGTTACTATTGGGATATTTCTAGGACACTCCTTAAAGTGTAAATAAGGATTATGAAAGGCTATTTGATGGGAATAAAATCCCTGATTAGATTTCACGGTTAAGTCTCAAACTGCAGACCAGGGGGGGAAATAGTATTGGGTTGCTTTAAACTCGGTGGGTTGTCTGGCGTCTTGTTTTGAGGGGAGAGGGAAGGGGGGAGGTGGGGGAGAAAGGGAAATTGCTGGAAAGCACATAAAAAGCCGGCCCCCAAAGAGGGTGCATCATGACCTCCACTTTTGTTTGTTTCCCAGCTCAGACAAAATCTTAGCAATGGCTCTGATAATGATCTTAAATAGGAGGAGGGGGGACAAAAATCCTCTCTCTCTCCCCCTCTCACGCGCTCGCGCGCGCACACACACACACACACTACGACCACCAACAATAACAAGAACCTTCTTGTGGCATCCCTTATTTATAAGCCCACATCCACGAGGAGGGTGAGGATATACCCAGGATTTAAAGGGGTTCAGAAAAATCTGGGGTGTGAGTGTATGGAGGGGGAATGTTACGAAGGTAAGATTTAAACACTCCAGCAGCAACACAGAAACTGGAGAGGGAGACTGGAGCCGTAAAAGCCACTGGCTCTCTTAACCTGACAATGATGTTGTATTTGAACAGCTGCGATAAGCTTTTAAAAGGTCTGTCTCATTGCCACCGCGAGATTTTTTGAACAGGGGAATTGTTTTCAACAAAAGGATATGGAAACAATCTTCTTTTTTAAAGGGGAACATCCCCTCCCCCTCGCCAAGTGCCAAAGATACGGTATGAGAATGAAAAAAAAAATAATGCTGGCTAAGTTGTCCTTTCCCAACAATAGCACGGGTAACAGGGTGCTATTTAAAACATCCTTTATATGATTTGTTTTGGGTTTCCTGAGGTTTTCTTTTAAAGGGGAGAAGGAGAGAAGAAGGATGAGGTAATAGGGGAAAACTCGAAATCCCAAATAAATAGACGAATCTAAAGCAACATTTAGCCACAAGTACATGACGTGTGTGTCTGAAAATCCCTTAATAAGAGAGATATTTGAAAAGAAAAACAAACCTGACAAAAAGAGGGGGACAGGCGAGGAATCTAAATTTTTAATAATTTTTTAAAAACAGTCAGTACTTTCACACTCACTTGAGTTTTAACAAAAGTTGGTGATACGGAGGTAAGCATAAGGAGAAAGCGAAAGAGAAAACACTAAACTGAGGAAATATATCCTAAAAGAAATATCCGAATTTCCACATAGGCAGTAATACTGTTGATGTCTATGTTCATGAATTTGGGATGGTTGTATTCATGTATTCATCACTCTTTTTAATATATAAAGTTGGGTCATTGACAAATGTAGCAAGAACTACCTATTCTATTATGTATGCATGTGTCTATTTTTTAAAATGTTCAACAATATTATATAAGAAAACTTCACCTTTTTCCTGCTTCCATGTTTGTGGACAAAGAAATTTTCTTCATATGTATAGTAAGAGAAAGGGCTGTGAAAAATTTGGGAGGGGGCGGGTCTTGCATAACTATAAAACTAAACTTATGACAAAGTCTAGGTTTTAATATTTGACAATTTGTATTAAAACAAAAATTGACCTTCTTGGTTAGTGGCAAAGAGGAAAAATCAATAGTATAATTTTCAATAATTCATAACGCGAACACCATTATGCTAAATCTTAACTATTAATCTTATCCTTTACAAAGTCTCGATTGATTTGTTAATAAAATATCTTCCCGTGTGTGGCAACAGAGGGTATAACTCTTGAAAAAGCTTCAGAAGCAAGAAAATTACCAAGTGGCCCAAGAATGTAGATGAGAATTTTATTGATCGCCCTGATTCTTCTTAATCTGTATTAATAAATTGCACAACCTTTTGTACCTTGCACTTGTCAGGAACCAATGCTTTTACAAAATCCATAAAAGGAAAACATTATTTCCCTCCCTTTGTATCCTCCCCAAATTATGAACACTTTCGGAGATCACAGGCACAATCAGCTGTGTATGTGTCCCCCAAAACTTTTTGGAGACTATTATTGGATGCTGTTTCTTTAAAAAGAGTTTGATTATGATGGGAAGGGGGGGGGGAGAAAGAGAGAAGGATGCATTTTCCTGGGCTGAGCTTTAGGAACTGTTATTCTAGGGACACAATTGCTGCCAATTAATGAAACTGAAGAGAATGTTGGTCAGTCATGAGGCTGGAGGGGGAAAGACGTTTATTATTATTATTATTATTATTATTATTTACAGGTGGGGGAAATGAGAAGAACGCCCCACTTTGCATTGTATGATGCATGCTTCTGTGTGTGCGTTGTGCGTGCGCGCGTGTGTCCCGCTCCCTTCCCTCACTTTAGCCTAGCAAGGTTTTTGCCGAAGTACCCGTCTTAGATTTCTGGAGCAAAAGAGCAGGAGCGGCTTTCAAGATCAGGCTGAGTTCGGACAGTAACTCGCTTACGGCGTTTCTTTTATTTTCTTTTTAAAGAGGGTGTGTGAGAGAGGGGCAGATGAGTTCCATGCATTTCCTTGTTTTAAATCAGCGCAGTGCGCCAGGACTGGCTTTTGCACACACAAAAAGGGAAAAAGAACGGTGGGGGGGTTGGTCCTGCCGCTGCCGCTGCCGCTGCCGCTGCTCGTGCTGGAGGAGCGCGCGCGCTTTCTCCTGGAAGTCCTAGATGTCGCTGTTGACCACCTTTGCGCGGCAGTCCGGAGTGTGCCGGGGAGCACGTGACCGGCGGGGAGGTAGCGGCTCAAGGCCATTTTCAAATCTCATTGGCTCGGCTGTCATGTGGTTGTGCAGAGGCATCCACAATTACACAGGGAATGTTTTCGTAGAGATGTCAGCCTACAAAGGACACAATCTCTCTTCTTCAAATTCCTCCCCAAAATGTCCTTTCCCAACAGCTCTCCTGCCGCTAATACTTTTTTAGTCGATTCCTTGATCAGTGCCTGCAGGAGCGATAGCTTCTATTCCAACAGCGCCAGCATGTACATGCCACCCAGCACAGAGATTGGGACTTATGGGATGCAAACGTGTGGACTGCTACCGTCTCTGGCAAAAAGAGAAGTGAATCATCAGAGTGTGGGTATGAATGTTCATCCTTATATACCTCAAGTAGACAACTGGACAGATGCAAACAGGTCCTGCCGAATAGAGCAACCTGTTAGTCAGCAGGTCCCCACTTGCTCCTTTACTGCCAGTATCAAGGAAGAAACCAATTGCTGCATGTATTCCGATAAGAGGTCGAAGCTGGTGTCTTCCTCCGAAGTTCCTTCCTACCAGAGGCTGGTCTCTGACTCGTGTCCCATTGAAAACCCCGAGGTGCCCGTCCCAGGCTATTTCAGGCTGAGCCAGACCTACGCCACGGGGAAAGCCCAAGAGTACAATAACAGCCCCGAGACGAGTTCGACAGTCATGTTACAGCTCAACCCTCGCGGCGCTTCCAAACCGCAGATAGCTGCCCAACTTCCGATGGAGAAGAAAATGAATGAAAACCCCAGCAGCAGCAGCAGCAGCAGCAGCCACCACCACCACCCCCCTCACCCAGACAACTCCGCCAAAGTCTCTCAAGTGGAAAGTCCCGAAGCCAAGTCCACGCTGCAAGACGACAGGAGCTGCCTGGCGGAAGCGTCGGTGTCCAGCCCAGAAGCCCAAGAAAAAGAAAGCAAAGGTCGGTATCGTTACGAAGCTGGGAGATGCTAACGTGGTGGCAGGCTCACTTGGGCACTAGTCTCGTAAACCACAGGAGCTCCGGCTTAAGCGCAGCCATAACTGCTCAGCAGAAAGGGCTCTCTCTCCCCTCCCGGCTCCCTCCTTCCCCCTGTTCGCGCTGCAGGTGCTAGGCTCTCTGCAGCTTCCAGGCAAAGACCCGCGTGTCTAGGATCTTGCCCACGGTGCTTACTGTATCCATCTTTTCCACACCCTTGGAGGCATCCAAAGCTCGATGCATGCAATAGGTGCTTTCGTTTCCCTTTGCCAGACTGCTACATGCCCTGCCCAGTAGTCCCTTCCAGGGGGCTTTTTCCATTAGAGGTTGTTAAACTGCCGCCAGTTCCCCTTCCCCTCGGTCAGGTTGAGATCAAATGGTTCGTGTGGCTCCTCTCCGTGTCTAAACGCATCAGTTACTAAACACGATGATCAGTTACTAAACATGATAAGTTTGTGTTATTTTATTTACTTTATTGTTTTGTTTTGTTTTTAAAGGAGGTGCCGCAGAGCTATATAAAGTTTGAAGGAGATGGACAATAGGAAACGGGCCTCTCTTTCATAGATCAAGGGATCTAAAATGGGGATTTGGTGCCTTAGACAACCTAGTTTAGGTTTCCAAAGGTTTACTACGATTTGGAGGTTGCTATGAAATAACTGAAGGGTGTGTGTGTGCATGTTTATTTCATTGTCCTTTAAAGGGGATAGGGGCGCAAAGGGGCTTCGTTTGGAGAGGGGCTAAGATGGTGGAACATCAAAACCAGAAAACCAAAACTGGAAACCTGCCTTTATTTTTTTTAAAAAAAAAAATAAGTTGGTATCCTCTGGTGTAAATTTGACCTTAATTGTGTATATACCAAGTGTAGAACATTTGCAGGCAATCAGTATTAAGCCTAGGTCAAAATTTGCCTGTGATGGGTAAAAATCCTAAAAGGGGAATGAAAAATGTCATTGCTGTGAGATATTCATATCCCCCCCTTCAAATCTTGGTGTTAGTCGAAGGTAAAAAGGCCATCTTTGTTTTCCTGGCTGTTTAATGGCATGAGTGATGTAGATGAATCTCCTTCGAAATGCATGGGGATAATGCTGTTTTTAAGCGTGGCATTTTCTGAGCAAGTGGCTGATAAGGTTTGGGTTAGTTTCTACAATTCAGGTCCAGTAAAATGTGACCACTGGAAAGTTACCAAGATTTTTAGAAAAATGTCCCAGATGTCCTCCACTAGTTGAAATCTGCATATTAACACATAGCATGTATGAAGATAATGTATCGAAAACCTACAGAAATAATCCAGAGTATGGTATGCGGTGTTGCTTGGCATTGTTTAATTCGACTCTGGAAACCATTTTTTTTAACCCACCCCATTTCAGTGTGTACACCTCTCTTTAGCAATGTTTAATACCCACAAGCCACCATATCTGCCAGACACAATGGAGGTGGGTTCATGGCCAAGGCTACACTATAACAGACTGAGGTGTTTTTTCTTTCTTTTATTTTGTTTTTGTCTTCCTTCCTTCCTTTCTTCTCCTTTGATTTTGCTAGAGGAAATCAAGTCTGATACTCCAACCAGCAATTGGTTAACTGCAAAGAGTGGGAGAAAGAAGAGGTGTCCATACACTAAACATCAAACACTGGAATTAGAGAAAGAGTTCTTATTCAATATGTATCTCACTCGAGAGCGCCGCCTAGAGATCAGTAAGAGTGTAAACCTCACTGACAGGCAGGTGAAGATATGGTTTCAAAACCGCAGAATGAAACTCAAGAAGATGAGCAGGGAGAACCGAATCCGAGAACTGACCGCTAACCTGACCTTCTCTTAAACCAGTTAACCTGCGGGTTGGCCGCAATAACTGAGATATAGGCTCAGTTACTACCAGTTGCTATGTATGTAGGAAAGACTTTGTGGGGAAAGAGGGAAAATAAAGTACACCCCTTCATTTTCCATTTTTTTTTTAATTTCTGATAGAATGTGACCTTTTGTCATTCTTTTTAGTGCTGCAAGTGTCTCTATGTATGTTCCTATGATGAGTATATATACATATATATATATATATATTAAAAAAAAGTCTAGCACGTGTAATTTATTTTTTTTCTCATCGTAATGCAGGGTAAACTCTAATTGAATATGATCATTTGGTCTTAACTTATTGGAGCTGTCAAACATCCAGACAATGTGACTTTTCATGTTTTTAACTAACCACGTGGTATTTATGTGGGGGCTATTACACGGGCCATAACATTTTGAATATATAAAATACTTTAAGAATTAAAAGAAAAGGAAAAAAAAAGAACCTTTTTCGGGGGTGGGGAGGCAATTTTTTTAAAAAGAAAGAACAAAAGCACATTTTACGATGTAACTATCCACTCTCCCGTGTGCATTAGACTTGTCCTTGGTGCAATGGAATCTTTCATCCTCAACTGTAGACATTTTTTCCCCTTGTGGTGCATACGTGGAATCGTAGTGGTATAACAAGCAATATGTCTTCTTCTTTGTGCATGTCCTATTCGCATGTATAATGCAATAAACTCTGTAAAGTCACGAGGTTCCTTTGGTCTTTCAAGAACAAAACGAAACCAGAAACATCACAACAGACTACTGTTTTGCACGTCTTTCCTTTATGCTCAAGGTTCTTTCTTTCCCCCTGGAGTGGGACCATGTGGAATCCAAACGGAAAGGGAGAAAAGTTTGTGTCAGTCTGGTTAGTTAAAATAAAAACCCAAACCAAACAACTGTTCACTGTAAGGTCGTGAGGAAAGAGTAAAATATTGTGCGTAAGGGTCGCTGGAGTCTGATGAACTAGCGCTAAAACGCTAGTAAAACATCACGACCTACGCGGGATACCCTCAACCCATCCACCCATAAATGGTAAGTCGACTCGTTTCTGGGGGGAAAACAAGAGCAAAACCATAATAACTACAACTCTAGGGCCGAAACTGTCAGGATAAACATGCTGTTTCTTAGCTTTTTATTGCTTGTTGCAAACCTAAGTATGTGAGCGGAATATAATTGGTATGTGCGTTTTAATTTCGCCTTATTTTCCTTGAATACATTCAGCCAAATGCAACACACACACACTTTTACATATGATGTAAGATATAGATAGATGTTTTAAATAAAAATGAAAATGAAAATCCCCGCATTGGCTCTTACTTAAGAATCTTCTGAAAATAAGAGAGGCCATTTTGCCACCTATATGTGGCCGGGGCCTTCTCCTTTTTCACCTCGGAAAAACTCCCCCTTTGCGCTACAGGGTCAAAATCCAAGCCTATTCGGTTCCCCCACAATTCTGTGTTGTTGTTGTTGTTGTTCCCTTTCTTAGTAGCAGATATCAAGGTAATGAAGTTCACGACTCTTAACCCTCCCCCCGCCCCCGCGCCCGGACATAGCTGCGAAATATTGCCAACAGCCACTTTATCTTGAAAGAGGAGTCGGGAATGTGTGTGAGGGTTGGGGGGGGGGGCGAGGGGGAGGGGGAGGAAAGGAAGAAGAGACCCGGGGAAAAATTCGCAGCAGAAACTGTTAAAAGGGGGTTTGCAAATGAACATGACTCCCAGATGAAGTCCAAATGCTTGGAAATTGCTTTCACCTTCAAAAAGGGCTAGAAAGCGATGGGAAGCCGCCGACCTCGCTTCTTGAGAAGTGGACTCCTAACTAACCGCAAAACGCCCCTTCTTGGCTGCTAAATCAGGAAATTGCTTTTAACATGCTGAAAATGTTTGCTTGCCTAACGACACCCAGGCAGTTCATAAAGGAAACAGTGACATCACATTCCCCCCCCCATTGTTCTTTTAGATGAATGCTTGTATGGATACGTATCAATAGTTAGTAAACTGTGTGTGTATCTATACGCAGGGTGTGTATATATGGAAGGCGCCTGGATTACACATTTATATTTAAAAATATGTGGGTCAGTGTGTGTGTGTGTGAGTGATCCGTCTCTGTTTATCTGTGCTTACACCACATCATGGGGCATTGTGAAATGGGTAGAAGACGATTATGGGTGTGTGTGGAGGGGAAATGTCTGCTTTTGTTTTGTTTTTGTTTTTTGTGGGGGTGGCGGTGGTAGTATCAATCGGTTCAGTCTCTTCACTACTATGCAAACTACACATATTTGGATCGATTTTTGAAAAGAAGGGTTCCCGTTCACCACCCAAAGATGTTGCCACTAGGAAATGGCATTGTAAGGCTGCTGTTCTAACCCATGTCACTTTGAAAGTGAATTCTGCTAGAACCTAGGAGTAATGGTTTTCGCATGGTTATACTGGTTAAGATGGGGGGGGTATGAATAATGTGTAGGTGTGTGTGTGCACTGTGTATACACACACACACATATGTGAACATGTAACGAACAGGGCGTATGTTTCTTTGGACATAAAGACCGTCGTGTGTGTGTTACAGCAAATAAAACCTTAACATACTAATGTAAAAGATATGGTTTCCAGAAAATCTGCGAAAGGAGCGTTAAGAGAGCAATCAATCATGAAATAACTAGGAATTTCAGCCTTTCTCTGGTAAAGCTCTGCTTAGGAAGTCATGTCTTTGCCCTGTGTGTGTGTATTGCAAGCAGAGATCTGGATTTGAACTAACCCTGTGTACATTCTCTCCACATTCAAGCACACCCATTTCTAAGCCTGTCTGAAGACCAAACAGCAATACAAGAAGACCAATAAATGGGTCAATTAGCTTTCAATAACGGCGGGATGTTTGCTCCAGGTCCAAAACCCACGCCGGAAACTTGGCCTTTGCAAGTAGATAATAAAGGTGGTAAAAGCAGATTGGATCTCCTTGACTCATTTGGGGGGGTGGGAAGGAGCAGGGGGAGGAAATGTTTGTAAGGGATTGGAAGCATCCTGGAAGTTTAAAAAGAAAGTGAAGGGCGAGAGACTGCAGGGGTGTCTGTCCTGTTTGTTACAGAATATTTGCAAAGGAGTCTTGATTTAAACTACTGTTTTCCAACGGGCTGCGTTGAAGCCGCCCGGAGCGCGTTCAGTCCTTCCTTTTATTCATTCATTTTATTTCCCCGCTCGGCAAACACGCACACACACACACACACCCCTCTGAAGTGCCTGGCAGTGATTCAGACCTCCGGGTTTGAATCCAAAAGTTTCAAGCCCTCTGCTAGTGCGGACTGCTGCTCAGCTTCACGTCAGTCGTGGAGGCGAGAAGGTGGCGGGGGGAGGGGGGAGGAAGGCTTCTTCTCGTGTGCCATCAGTCCATTTTATTAGAAGGACACATTAATCTATAATCAAATGCACCTCATAAAATTTTTATTGAAAGGCATAAAATCATTGCAGAGGTCTTCCACCTGTTTTGAAACAACGCAATGGGCAGCTCTTTCCTTTTCCGCTCGCCCCCTCTCCCTCTTCTCTGCTCCTTTCTTTTTCAGTCATTCTTATTCTGCCCTATTTTTATTTTTAAAAGGAAACGACCCCCCAGCCTTCCTCTGGAAAGATGGCAGTCTCCGCACTGTGGGCTTTTACTGTTAACATTTCCCTGTTTTATGAGGAGTCGTCGCACACTCCCAGCTTTTGGCAGTGTTTGTTTTCACAGGCAAGGATCTCCCATTGGGTGGTGGTGTGTTTCCCTCCCACCCCCACCCGCGTTTCCCTCCTTCTCTCTTTCTTGCAGTGGGGTGTTCTCCGCTGTTTTCAGGGGCAAGGACCGGCCAAAGCCTGCCAGAACTTCCCTGCGTGTGGCTGGTTGCAGAAATGAATGGCAGAAATCACTCAAAGAAGGTGAAGAAATAGTCCTCCAACTTGGGGCTGCTGCTGTGCTACTGAGCCACGCCCGCTTGGAGTCTTGGCAAGGCAGAAGGGGGGGAAGGTTTTTCTCCCCCCCCCCCCCGTGCATACTATTACATTTTGGGTTTAAAAGAATTGAGATGGGGCGGATTTGTTGCCCTTGTTTGTGGTTGAGGTTTTCTTTTTACATCACACCAACCCCAGCCCCCCAACCTCACAGTTTAGCGGATTGATTTACTCCAAGTATTGGTAAATACGATCACGTGGGCGGAGGGACCAATGGTAGGAGCTGGCAGTCTGCAAAAATACTACGATTGTTCTCCGAGCAGGGCGCTCCTCTACAGTTAAGCAGAGTAACCTTTTTTGCCTTCCCCCCCTTATGCCCTGCTACGGAGGGAGCCTGCGAAAAATGTCGTCGAGCGGCGCCCTCAGTAACTACTATGTCGATTCTCTCATAGGCCACGACAGCGAGGAAGTGTACGGCGGCGGCGGCGGCGGCGGCGCTGGCCGGTTCCTGCAGGGAGGGCACCATTCGTCCCCCAGGCCACCTTCAGGTGTGGTGGCCGAGGGCTCGGATTTCGCCTCCTGCAGCTTCGCGCCCAAGTCCGCCGTCTTCTCCGCCTCGTGGTCCGCCGTCCACCCGCAGCCGTCGGCGGCGCCCATGCCCGCCCTCTACCACCCGTACCTGCCCCAGCCCCACTTAGGGGGGCCGGGCGAGGGCGGCGGCGGCGGCGGCGGTGGCAGATACGTGCGCTCCTGGATCGAGCCCTTCGCCTCCTTCCCCAACAGCCCCAGCAGCGCAGGCACCAACAGCGCCAACCTCGCCGCCGCCGCCGCCGCCCTCGCTCCCGCCGGCTCAGGCGCCTCCGCCGGACGCCACTACGGGATCATCAAGCCCGAGACCGGAGCCGCCGCCGCCGCTTCCGCGGCCCCTTCCTCCTCCTCCTCTGCCGCCGCCGCGTCTCCTTCCACAAGGACTGAGTGTTCCTCGTCCCGGGAGCCCCCCGGGATCGCTGGGTCCGAGTACACGTGCAGCCCCTTCCTGGCAGAGCCCCGCGAGAAGGCGGCGGCGGCGGCGGCGAGCAACGGGGCTCAGCCCCTCGCCAGCGCCGCCGCCACTGTCGCCGCCGCCGCCGCCGCCGCCGCCGCCGCCAGCAGCAGCGCCAACCCGGCCCGGCCCGCGTCTGGCTGCAGCCGCAATCCCAGCCCGAGCGGCGATCTGAAGGAGGAGAAGCAGCAGCAGCAGCAACTTGACCCAAGTAAGTCTTTTTCAAAGCGCGGGAGAGGGAGAGAAAGAAAAGAAATTGCAGCCCGCTTTGATTTATTGCCCAAACCTGTAAGGCTCCAATGTGCAAAACTGATAGTTTTACTAACCTATAAAAACGTCTAGACGCCTACCCGAGCTCAAGCAGCAGCAAGCACCCATAAAAAAGGGCTCCCCATAACCACCTACCACTATCAAGAAGACATCATTTGTACAGTAAACAGACTGGGCCATTCAAGCTTTTATGATAATTCCGCCTCGATCGTGAAAAGAGCAGGCATCCTTCGTTAAATTAATTTAACGACCTTTCTCCTCCCTCCCCGCTACCCCCCTTCGGCGTCTGCCCCTCTTCCCCCTCCAAACCCTAACCTTCCCCCTTCTTTTCTCCCCTCTCTTATGTTTTTCCCCCCTTTTCCAGATAATCCTGCCGCAAACTGGATTCATGCTCGTTCCACGAGGAAAAAGCGATGCCCTTACACAAAATTCCAAACTCTGGAACTGGAAAAGGAATTCCTCTTTAATATGTACCTCACCCGAGATCGCCGTTACGAAGTGGCTAGGATTTTAAACCTTACAGAGAGACAGGTCAAAATATGGTTCCAGAACCGAAGAATGAAAATGAAAAAGATGAACAAGGAGAAAGGCAATAAAGGGGACTAGCGCCTTAGTGTGTGTGTGTGTGTGTGTGCGCGCGCGCGCGCGTGTGGAAATGCACTGGGATTTCTATTAAAACACTCATACATACATACAAAATTATAGCTACTAATTATTGTTAATATTGTTAATATTATTATTATTTTCCCAGGTGCATTGACCCAGAACTTTCAGTCCAGCTGGTGGGGTTTTGTTGTTTTAGATACCAGTGAATGTGGTCTGTTGTCAGGATATTTTGGAGAGGAAAATATGTGGGGGGAGTCCTTTTCTCGCTGGAGAATGTGTTACTTCTTTCCCCTCACCTCCTGTTTGGTTTTAAGATATTGTGAGTGTACGTCTAGTTTGGGGGTCTTTATCTAAATATTAAATGTTTGACATGCTCCTTCCAAATGATCTAGTCTAGAGAAGGAGAAGGAGATAGAGAGGCGGGGAAGGAGATAATTTCCCAGAGTGAAGTCAGAAAAATTCGCTTTTTTCAGAATAAAGGGAAAGGCGACTTTTTGAATGATTAGGAGCCTCCCAACGGTAAAGGCTCGCATATCCCAGACATGCAAAAGAAAACCCAGCCGCTGTCCATCTCCCTCCTCCTGCCCGTTTTGCTTGGCAAGAAACGTGCCAGTTAGAGGGGTTTCCTTCTTCGGCGAACTGTATTAAGAGTGGTACTTGAAACAGTATTCACTTTCGTAGGCCCAGCGTTCTTCGACTTAACAGTCCTCAGCATCCGTCCATATTGACTTTCGCCTGTGACAGTACCTAAGGACTTTCGTGTGTGTGTAATTGTCATAGGTTATGTAATAAAGACTGACCTGATCATGTGAAAGTCCCCGAGTTTAGAAGAAGAGGGGAAAGGGGGTGCGTGGGAATGAGCTTGTGCTGCGTGTCTGCATGCGCGCGCGTCCTCAGGCCTTTGACTTCTCTTTGCATGGCTAGATATTTACCTTTCAAACCATCCTAAAAGTCACTGCTCCTAATACTCTCTTCTGTAGGACACACCACACAACTCGCAGGAAGTCCCTATAGAGACAGGGCAAGGGCTCTCCAGCCATAAAGGCTTATCTTCCACTCCTGAGTACTGTACAAATCGGATCCGACACAGGAAGGATTCAAGCAGATCTTCTAAGCGTATTGCAGGTGTACTGTGAGCATGTAGGTTCCCACCCCCACCTCAGATGAGATCTTTCATATTTGAACCTGACGTGTCTGCCCGTCCACAGCAGCGGAGCAGCAGAACAATCTAAGGCAACACGATAAATGTGGAGATGCAGCGTCCCAGTAATTACCCAGAGAGTCTAGTCCGAGATCATAGCCTGCGACCTTCTCTTCTGAGAAGGACACCGTGAGCTGCGATAGGAATTGTACATTGTGGATACGCCTAGTTTACGGCCGCTGGAGGTATAAGGTTGGTTTCCTTTCTAAAAATAAAACAAAATAAAAATAAACATCTGAATAACAAACAATCCGTTTCGCAATCTCATCTCAGTGACATGTGGGGGGCTCGTAAGACAAACCGAGCTATCCATAAAGAGGACTGAAGTTGACTTATTTATCATTGTTGCCTCTGTCTCCATGTCCCCCATTCAAACTCATGCGCGTTTGGAAAACTCGAAAATGAAAATACGTTTGAAATAGATAGATTCCACTTTGGCATGATCAGCTCTGCGCCAGTGTTAGCGTGTAGTTATTTAACAATAGCGCCCCCCCCCCCGTTGATCAAACGTCAATCGAAATGGCTTTATATGAATGCGTGTATGTGTGTCACATACATATACAAATATATCTAGGCTAAGTACTTTTTCAGAACGATTTTGAAGTCCCATTGGCTGATTCTGAAGTCCGTTGATTTCGGTGGGAGAAGTTTAAGCACATGCGTAACTATGTAATTGCAATGAATGCAACTTCGAGCTGTTAAAGTTTGACTGGATCCTACCTTGTGTACAGGCACACACCCTACACAAAGTAGTTTATATATAGTAGGGGGAGAGAGAGGATTCTGGAATCTTTTAAAGAAGGAGAAGGAGATCATTGTTCTGATGTGAGAAAGCATTTAAATTCAGAATCTAGAAATAAACGTGGCCTCTTGAGCAATTTTAAAAGATTTAAGATGATGGAAGTCGCAGAGACACATGTGTGTGTGTGTGTGTGTGTGTGTATGTTGGGTCTGTAGATGTTTGTTAGGTCACTTCCCCCTTCCTCCCCCCTCCCCCCCAAAGACGCATAGCGATAAAGGCCTAGGAAAAGGTGCTGCATTTCGTCTCCATTCATTTTCAACCCTATACCTATAATTCGTTTTTAAAACAGGAAGAGCAGAGGTATAATAAAGCCATTAAGAAGGCTAGACGTCTGGACCTAATGAGTTTACGATTTGCACTGGCGCTTTTTTCTTTGAGACCATCTTATTTTGATGTTTGTGTTTGTTAGGGTAAAACACCAATGCAGACAAAACCAGGCCTTAAAATCCTGGACTATAAACGTCAACAGGTCACCCGATGAAGGGAGACAACAGGTTTAGACAGCGAAGTCTGAGGACGGGAGACGATGAAAATGGATGAAAATGAATTTGGTTGTGTTTGCCGGTGGACGTGGATCAGAAGCCATTAAAAAAAAATCTAGGGATCCTATTGGAAGAGACACGGACGGTGTGAGCATTTGTGTACAGAACTACTGGGTTTGGGTTGCAGACCTGGAAAAAGGCACACCTTCCTGCAGGAGAACCTTTGATTCCAGTCCCTTTGGCTAGGATGGAACAGAATCTAAACTTGCCATGGTCTGACCCAAGTCCATGTTTATTCATTTCAAAATGGCACCACAACCGAGGTACGTGGCTTGAACTCCTTGGAAAAAATATGAACCAGCACTCCCTTTCAATCAGCAGGTTAATATTTGTTAAAAGTCCAGTTGTTTTTGTTTGTTTGGTTGGTTATGTTAAGTTTCTCAATAAAACAAAAACATTTGATATTAAAAACCCAAGTGTAAGCGTGATAAACGAAATTGACCAGTTCTCCAACAAGGGCAGTGTGAGAAATAATGAAATAGACAAGTTCAAGGCAGAATGGTTATGAACATGAAAACAAAACATACCCCCCAAAAAGCCTAGATGAAAGGTTTGATTTCATACAATCTCCATCAAAACAGCCATGGACTTCTTCTGTCATTTTAATATATTATTCCAACTTCATTAGGCTAGAAGAAAACATCTGTTTGGTGAAGGAAAATCACCTATGAATTAAATAAGCCTATCCTCTTGCTAAGAAAAGGCAAGATTGTACATTCATTGAAATGATTTCCCCTTCACTCAAGATGTAGGACTGCGCATATATGCAATGGCCCCTTCTTATTGGTGAATATGAAGATTCTTCTTTGAAAAATACTGATCATTCTTTGTAATAATTGCACGCTCCTTGGATTTTAATTTTTATTTGCATGACTTTAGTAATCTTTAGCCAACGGAAAACATACTTGTGGGCGGCGGCGGCGGGGGGGGGGGGATCTATAATTTATGGAAATTAAAAGCCAATACATTTCTTTCACAGTCATTGTAGAAAAAGCATAAACATGTGACATGAACCTGGATTGCTGGCCAAGCTTTCATTCCACCACTAGAGGGCGGTGTTGCTCCATTCTCTGATAATTTTCTGTATCTGACCAGGATTATGTATTTATTAAAATATGTATAGGCTGTGGTTGTTGTTTTTAAATCCATAGATTTGGTGTTTGTAGCCAAAAATAAATGAACATGACCATTCTTTACAATGATCGAACTAATTACACTGGGAGTTCTATGCAGTCACCACCTCTAAAAGTATACACCATGTCACCCAACTTAATTATTACATAGATGTGTAAAAGAAAAATCTGTGTCTTCTGGTGAGTTCTGGTGATTCTGTTATATTTAAAATTCCAACAGGAAGTCCTTGGGAAACCCCATATATAGATAGATAGATAGATAGATAGATAATCTCCTACAGGTTTTATATAACACGAAGGATTCATGTTGTTCCAACATC
The DNA here is from genome assembly GCF_057233095.1 of Heloderma suspectum. Taxonomy (NCBI): domain Eukaryota; kingdom Metazoa; phylum Chordata; class Lepidosauria; order Squamata; family Helodermatidae; genus Heloderma; species Heloderma suspectum. The sequence continues at coordinate 190,126,159 of NC_139458.1, forward strand.
TGATGGAAACAACAGGAAACAACTTAATTTTGGGTTGTTGTTTTTACCATCAGAAAATATTCTACCTTGGTTTTCAATGTGTCTAGCTATTTCTCCTCTGTTCCTGTGATCAGTTTTCAAACTCAGAAAATATAAAGTCTTATATAAACTGTTAGACAAACATTAGACTCAGGACTAACCCAAAGTAAGAGGAGAATCATCATAAAGGCCTCTCTGTGAATGTGGAAACTGTATTTGGGGGTTCTATTTTTTTCTTAAAGGGGTTCACAAGAGACAAAAATCCTCTTTTGCATTGCCATTAACCTTGTATTTGACAGCCCATCCCCACTTCTGGGTCCTACATGAGAGTCAGAGTAAAAATGAACACACCAGAGGGCTGCTACTAACTATGGTTAATAAACAGAAAGGGACTTGCTTTAATAGCTAGGTTTAATGTATTTATTATTCAATCCTATGCATGTGTACTCAGCAGTAAATCCCATTTTCAGTTAGGCTTATTCTCAGATAAATGGGGCTAGAATTGCAGTCTTAGTCAACCCAGAAAAGCACATTCTCTGAAGATAGTGGAGGAATCATATATTCCAGGAAACCATTCTAAGAAGGTGCTGTGTTGGGTCTTCAGTTGTGTTTCTCGGTTCTTACGGATTTTAGAGTTTGGCCAGAAATATCCCAGTTGTTATTGCACTGGAGCAGTCTGTCAACAGTGGGGAAAAGTTTATAAAGCTGAGGACTGCGTCTGCAGATTAAAAAACAAAGAAACTCACATTCACTCTGAGTCTGGAGCATGCCAATTTTACTGCACAGAGGAACCATACTTTGAGCAATGCAAGTGGCATGGTTTGGTGGTCAATCGAACCGTGTCACAGCATTGAGGAGCAAGACGGCGAGCTGCAGACACGCTTGGTGGTCCTCTGTGGTCTTCAAAAGCTGGAGGGAGGGGTGGGGAAGTTTCCCAGATACCTTATCTACCTCCCCCACCCCAACACTGCGTTTCAATATTTTCCTTCCCTCGGAAAGATTCTCCCTTGCAAGCCCGCGTCTTTCCTTAGTAATTCGAATCCTCCTTAAAGGAAGCCACAGAATAAATTTTATGCCACGGGAAATTCAGTTGGGTTACCCAAACAAAAGTGTCGGGGGGGGGGGGGGTGTAAAAAAAAAAAAGCCGAGGAAGCGAGAGGAATTGATGTGGGATGGAGAGAGAAAGAGAGAGAGAGAGAGAAAGGAAGAAAGGAAGAAAAAAGAAAGAAACGTGAGGTTCTGTTGTGTAGCCACAAATACTGTATGTGACTCACGCCAGACTGCCTAGCATGCTTTTCTATTTGACTTTTTGTTATAATTTACCCATATCGTTTTTGTAGTGGAGCCAGATCGGACTGGAATTGATTACATGTAATCTGAAGGTTGGAACGGCCGCCCGCCCGCCCCCGCAAAAATAAATGCATAACCCTCCACCACCACTTTTCCAGCGATGGAAGGCAAACTCTGTTAGTGGATTGCACTTCGGAACCTGTCTAGATCACTGCAGTCCACGCGGGGCCACGGCTTCCCTCTTCAGCCGTTGTTCTGACCACGGGGACCCCGCGCATGCAACCTAGGGACGTCTACTCTGAAGCCCTGTGGAGCGGCTGGGATCCTCGGGATCCCTTCCACGACGGGATCCACCCGTCTGCCTCAAAAGCCCGGGCCAAGGCGGAGAGCCCCTCCCTAGCCGCTGCCTCCCCGGACAGAACAGCGACGCCAGCCTGGGCCCAAGCCCGCCTTGCTTTCGGAGAGGACAGGCACCGCAGAGAGGGCAACGGCGCGTACGGAGCAGCCAGCAGTGCAAAAGGACGGCGCGATCCTGCGGCGCCTCCCCGCTCCGCCTCCCTCGGGGGCGGGGGGACGCAAGCCTCGGTTTTGGATTCCGAGCTGCAGCTATCCCAGGGCTGCTCAGCCAGCCGCTCTCGCTCCGACCCCCGGCCCGCTCCCCTCCCCTCCCCTCCCCTCCCCTCCCCTCCCGCTCGCTCGCTTGGCTTAGCTAATGACGTCCACCGAGAGTGAAATGATGGAAAGCATATTCATGGGCATGACTTCCATTAAGTATCAATTAATCCGGGATCTGCAGCCAGGCTCGCGCTGCGTCAAGGGTAAATGGGCATTTCATTTGCAATCGGCCTACTAACCGGAGACCCACTTCCGAGGCCCCGATTTGACTTGGTTTGATTTGCACTTCCCCATTCCAACCGCCTCCCCAGCTCTTATGGGGAAATACGTCGCAGCACACGGCGGTTGGACAGGAGCAAGGCAGCCTGTTGCGCGCACTGCCCGGCTGACGTCCGCACGCCGCTGAAATCAGCCGCAAACGGCCACTGAGTTCCCCGAGATGCGGACTGAGCCGACGTCGCTGTCACTCCCCTCTGCTTTCCCTGCCCCCCCCCCCCGCTGCCCTTGTCCCCTTTGATGGTTTATGACCTTCTGGGCCTGCACTTTACCCGCACCATTGGATTTGAGCGCGGGAAACTGCACCCTCCCCCCTCCAATGCCGCTGGTTAATGTGCTTTTTAAGAAAATCTCCCCAGACCACCACAACAAACCAGTGTCACCGCTCCAGCTTGCCTGAAAGTCATGCCCTTTGATCCGGAAGCGGAGGCCCTCTTCCCTGATCCCACATGCGAGGGGGAGTTGGTCGACACTTTTCACATGTTCAGAGGCACTGGCTTCTTTAGGAGGCCTTCATGTTTCCGTGATGTTAGGATCTAAGGATCGCTTAACCCTTGGCCTAGAAATCGGCTCAGACAAAACCGACAACCATTCCTGTCTCCCTCCCAAGCTTCCGCCACTGGTTGTCCCCAAAACACCTCTCTTGCGCTCGGGAAAGTTCTCTCTCCCTCTCCGCCTCCCCCTCATAAACTTGGGCTTTACTCTGGCTTTCCTGGCCAGCAGCTCAAACGGCACCCTTTATCTGCCCAGATCTCTGTCTCTCTCTCTCTTTCTGCTCCGTGAGTTCCAGAGAAATATGCGCTTCCCAATCAGCGCTCGCACCGCCGGGGGGAATGGCGCGGGCGCGGGCGCGGGCGGGGGCGGCTGCTTGGCGGAGCAGCCGCTGGGCAGCTTCGGCGGCTTGGCTGGCTGGGGTCTTCCTTTCCTTCCTTCCTTCCTTCCTTCCTTCCTTCCTTACGCATTCCGGGGCCCCGTTTTGCGCCTCGGGAGGTGCGCGCGCCAAGCGAGGCCGACCAGCCCTCCCGCTGCCTTGCCCTGAACTCCGGCCCCCGTGAGTGCGTGGCGGCGGGGCGGCCTGAGTGCGCCTAATAGGAAATAGTGAAAGCACTGAGGCAGGTCAGTCGCGAGCGGTCCGAGCCCAGCTCTGGTCGCCAGCAGCGCGTCCGCCGAGGCAGCCGCCGGAGCGAGCCGGGCCCAGCAGCCGGGGAGCGGCCGCGGCGGGCAGCGGTTCCGCGGGCCTCCCCTGGCCCGGCGGCGGCGGCGGCTCCTCCTCCCGCGGCGGCTGCTCCTGGTGGCTCCTCCGCTCGCCCCCCGCCCTCCGATGAGTTCCTACTTCGTCAATCCGCTCTACTCCAAGTACAAGGCGGCGGCGGCGGCGGCGGCGGCGGGAGGGGGCGAGCCGCCCATCAACCCCGCTTACTACGACTGTCATTTTGCGCCCGCCGCGGCCGCGGCCGCCGCCGCCGCCCTGCTCTACGGGAATAGCGCCGCCGCCGCCGCCGCCGCCGCCGCCGCCTCGGGCTTCCCGCCGCCGCCGCCGCCGTCAGCGCCCGGCTCGGGGGGCAGCGGGCCGGAATACTACCACTCGCCCCACCAGCACCACCTGGCTGCGGGCAGCCCCTCCGCCTACCCGCCGCCGCCGCCGCCGCCGCTGGTCCCGCAGGCCCCTTGCGCCGGCCTGCCTTGTCCTGGGGACCCGGCCAAGTTTTACGGATACGATAACTTACAGGGACAGCCGATCTTTACGACGCAGCAAGAGGCCGAGCTGGTCCAGTATCCTGACTGTAAATCGTCCAGTGCTAATATTGGCGACGACCCAGAGCACTTAAGTCAGGGCGCGTCTCCGTCTCCAATGTTTCCCTGGATGAGACCACAAGGTTGGGCGCAGGCGAAATTCCCTTCCCCTCGCTTCGCTTCTCGCGGCTGCGGCGACCCAGGGCTCCTTTCACTTTCCTTCCCTTCCCTTCCGTCTTTCTTTCTTCTTTTCTTTCGCTCGATCTTTCTCCCTTTCTGTTCGTTGAAATCCTATGTGTGTGGGATTCATGTTTCCTCCACAATAAGACACAATCTACTAGCCATCAATTCAATTTCTCTTTCTTTGCCTTTCTTTCCTTCTTTATTCTTCCTTCCTTCCTTCCTTTCTCCTCCCTTCCCTCGATTCTTTCTTCCTCGCCTATAGTTGCACAATATTACTCCTGTTGTTATTATTTCCCGTTAACAACACACTTGATACAAATCTTTCCACCTCTCCGATTAATATTATTTCACGATTTACCGGACAGCCCAAGCCACGAATGTTTTGAACGGGGTGGGTGTGGGTGGGGATTGAACAAACCATCGAACAGATAATAATACTGCAGAAGTAGAATTAAGCTATTCGAGCTGGGTGTTAGAGTGGCTTGGGCTCAAGCACCCCTTCTGGTCTACTTGGGTTTAAACCGACTTGGCCTCAGTTAAATTTCTTAGCTGAAAAACAAGTAGGCTTTGAAGAGACCGGCCCAAGCCTATGTTTGTGCACTGGAAACTGTGTCCAGTGAGACTTATTCCCTCGTGCCTCAGAAAGATCCTCTGGGACTTGTTTCCAGTAAATAAGTTTAGGATGTTCTGCAGATCTCTAAGCACCCGGGATAGTGCGCTGGGGGGTGCGCGTGCGTGTTGTTGTCTGCTGTTGTGGTTAAGAATTGCTGCACTTTTTGTTCCAACAGCAGCTCCAGGTAGGAGGAGAGGGAGACAAACATACAGTCGCTTCCAAACTCTAGAGCTGGAAAAGGAGTTCCTCTTTAATCCCTACCTGACCAGGAAAAGGAGGATCGAGGTCTCCCACGCGCTAGGACTCACCGAGAGGCAGGTAAAGATCTGGTTTCAGAACAGGAGGATGAAATGGAAAAAAGAGAACAACAAGGACAAATTCCCAGCTGCCAGGCCAGAGGGAAAGGAAGGAGAGGACGGCAAAAAGGAAACCCGCGGGGATCTAGAAGGAAGAGTGGAAGGCCCAACGAACTAAGGTTCTCCTCAGAACCTTGGCGAAAGACAATGGAGCATCCCAAGGCGCTTCTCCGGGCCTCCTTCACTACTATTACTACTACTGCTACTCAGGCACCTTTGTTGCAAGGGTCCGACCTTGTCTTTTAAGCTACCTTACGACATTTCTGTACTAGGTGAGAGTCTATTTTACTTGTTACTGCACGGGGCACCCTAGGTGGAGTCCCACTTAGTGGCTGCTGCATCTTTTCCCCCTGGCCTTCACCTGGAATGTGATAGTGGGGCAATTTTGTGCCTGGGCTTTCTGGGGGGTGGGGGTTCTTTTCTGTTTCAAAGACAAACAGCTCAGACCTATCCAGTGCTTCAGGAATCAAATCAACCAAGTGCACTTGTAATATCTCTGAAATTTTCCTTCCCCTTTATTTCTTGTAAAGTAAATTAAGAAATTGAATGAAAAAAATGGGGTGTAGAAGGAAAAAAATAATTAAACATTGATCTTTAATTATCAGGAATTGAAATAAAAAAAAATTCCAATGTTATATTCATGTTCAGGTTTCTTCCCTCGCCTCTGCCTCTCACGCAGAACTATTAATGGGGTCAAACTGACCTCCTGGAGCCCAGAATTCAGAGTGACAGCTGGGAGACTTGGCCCAAGTTTCTCCAGTTGAGTTAGACACAGTTTTGTTAAGTGAGTGGCCAAATAACCGAGAGACTATGTTGTGGAAGCATTCAAGGATATAGTTTCTCATCTTCCCATTGATAGTTCTAGGATTTTGCCTTCGACATTCAGAGTACAGAATCTAGATACAACCCGAGTGCACAGACTCATCTACATATCTGCGGTAGAATTCCTTGAATGCCCCTAACTGTACCTTATGGGAGTTGGCTCCTCTACTGAAAAAATAACAATAATAATGTTCAATTACATACTTTGAAAGGCTGACGCGATCGGCCTTGGGAAACCCAGTCCTGTAGACATTTACCTGGAAACGGAATCCTATTGGTTTCAATGTACTTTACTTCCATATCACATGTCTTTTGGATATGGAGACTGTGGGTCACCCTTCAACAGCCCATCTTTTGAGTAAAGGTGTTTAGGTCTAAACCTGGGAAATGGATGCACACTTAATGCAGAATGAAAGCAGGATCAGGTCATGAAAGCATCTGATGCCCGTATTCATGATACAGCATGGCCCAGATCCAGGGGAAGGGACTCACCCTTACATCCAAAAGAAAATGTTAGGTAACTATTGATTTTCATGGCATGTATGGGTGACATGATTTTCAGCCTCTTGGAGCACAAGGGCTGCAAGCTTGTGGCTACCCATATTGATGGCTTGAAAAGGGGATTGGACAAATTCCTGGAGAAGGCTGTCAGTGGGCTACTGGTCCTGATGGCTGTGTGTTACCACCAGTCTCAGAGGCAGTATGCCTACGTACTCCACTTGCTGGGGAACATGGGCAGGAGAGTGCTGTTGCTCTCATGTCCTGCTTGTGGGTTTCCCAGGAGCAGCTGGTCAGCCGCTGTGCAAACACAATGCTGGACTGGATGGAGCCTTGGTCTGATCCAGCAGGGCTCTCCTTGTATTCTATGGACACTTGGGAATAATGAAGCCACTGTGAACATAGTGGGCCTTACTTCCCCGTAAACATGGAAGGTGTTGGGCTGCACCAGCAAACCCATTAAAATGACTGGGACTTCGCAGTCAGCCAGATGTTCAAGATCTCGCTCTGCAATAATGGAGCCTCTGTAACCAGGAGCTGTAGATCCCCAATACTACCTTACTAGACAAGCATCAAGTGCTGCCTCTCTCCCTCATATCCTTGCTTGACTGACCACTCTTGGAGACAGAATGCAGGACTGGCTAGTTCCAGCAAGGCAATCCATCTATCCTTCCAATGTGCTAACATGCTGCCTAGTTCATAAAGCCTGTGTGCATGTGTGTAGTTTGGGTTAAAGATAAAGTGGAAGCATAGCGAGGAACCTTCTTTTTCAGCTGCCAGTCTAAACTTCAAGGATTTTCCAGAAATGCTGGTGCTATATTTATAAACAGAATCATTAGTCATCCTTGCTACTAATGCTGCTGCTGCTGCTGCAATAGTTTTTAATTATTTTGGCAGCAATATTTTACTTGTATTCCCTAGGTGCGATTTCTCATCTCCATCTTGGCCAAACTTCAGTCAGTTCAGATAAAGCTAATTATACAAATCAGAAGAATTATTCAGATGAGTAGAGCTGTGGCAGATAATAAGAACAATAGCCGTACTGTTGGTGGTGCTGATAACATTAGCAGTAGTAGCAACACACCGTATATCCACACAACATCCCTGCAAGACAGGCCACAATGGGGGGCAGTGTCCCCCCCCCCTGTTCATAGGGTGATCAGGTTTTGCATTTCTCGCTCTTCCCCACTGCCCCCTGCCCCCATGTAAGTAGCAAACTCTAAAAACCCTTGCTGATGGGCGGAAGTGAAAAAACAAGGAGACAATCTGTGTTCATTAGTTCATAGCAGCCACAGATCTTGGAGACCTATACAGAGTTAATGGCTATGGATCTTCAATCAAGGGGTATAACAGTGCCTGATTCTCCCCTGGATGACCACTTGTGGGTTATGGGCAACAGCTTCCTTGATTTCACAGCAGGGGTTTCGCGGTGCCTACATTTCTCTAGGGTGTGTCCAGTGCCTGTGTCAGTTTTTTGTTTTGTTTTTGCTAAGGATGTAAGCAGAAAACAGATTTTAGAAAAATATCAAAACAGAAAAATACTATAGAGAATTGAAAACATACCATGGAGGGATAGAAAAATAACCAAAGTCATTACAGGGACTGTCATTCTCAATAACACGTGAAATCCTGTTTTTGCTGGCTTGTACATGTATACACACCAACCGCTTAGTTTTACTTTATTCTCTGTAAGATTTTTTTCTGCAAAAAAGGCACACAGACACGCGCACACACACTCATTAAATGAGTGACAAATAATGAGAAGGGATTTTCTTCTTTAGTTTTCAAGCAATCTTGCCTGCAGTTAATTCTATTAAATCCCATTCACTTCAATGGGATGTATTAAGCAGCCTAACCCAACCCTGGTTTGCAGGCTTTTACTCATCTCCACATCATAGTACAAGGAAACGACCAGAATTCTCCTGGCAATTTTAAAGAGGTGGCTCATTCTTAAATCATGCAGATCATGAAAATAAAAAAGATACTTCCCTGGCAAGCCTCCGGTTGACTGTTTTGATGGAAACAATACCCTTCAGATGCTGTTGTTTTTCACACACGCGTCTACTCCAGGAAAACTGTGTATGAAAATGGCCCAGAGGAGGACATACTCCAAAAAGAAAGAAAAAGTCTAAAACTGCCTTCCTATACCCGTTTACCTGGGACTTGAATTTCATGGTACTTACTTCTGTGTAGACATGCATAGAATGGTACCGTAAATGACTTCCATCCCTTTGAAATCAATGGCATTTCGGTGGTTCGGACTAATTCCTACTCAATTGTTTACCATGGGAGTAAATCGGGGGGGGGATTTTTGCTGGGTGGGGCCCAGAGTGGGCAGAAGCCTTGAAAGACGCCCCCCCCCCCAGCAAGAAGAGAACAACTTCTTAACATGCATTATATATATATATATATATATATATATATATATACACGCACACAGTGATATCACTATATATTCCCCTTCTCCCCCTGCTCTTCCTCTCAGGTTGCACTGCCCTTCGCTGTCTTTTATCACTGGAAAACATTGCTGCATTTGCTATACATCACCTGGCCAAAATTAAGCCCCTTTAAGTCTTATGGATTTCAATGGGGTGGTAAATCAGTAGCACTCAGAAGTGCTTAATTCCCGCTGAATCCTGCCCCTTGTCATCATTTATTCCTAGTACTGGCGGCGGCCAGTGGTTTGTTTGCTCGTCTCAAACCCCTTGAAGCAACCTGACGGCCATCCTGCTCCCATGCTCTGAACAGGAAGCCGACGGGGACGCAGAATAACGCTTTAGTAAGGAAATATACTAGGTCGAAGTCTGTTCTCACTTAACCAGAATTAAATCTGAAGGATCTCTTCTTAACCAGTGTTTCCCCCCACCCCGCCGCCGCTTTTGTTTTGTTTCTTTTAAAAAAACACGCACACACGGTCCGTTCGAATTATTTTCTTAATCTATAGCCACACTTCAGCAGTTATGAAATACAGTTGTGAAATACAGCAGCTTAGAAAAGAGCAGAATCATATCTCAGCAACTCCTGTAATTGTCGAGGCTCTTTTCGAACAATCCCCCCGCCCCCCGTCCAAAACACATCCCTCGATTGCATTCCGTTGCCCGCGCCCTAGTGGGCTGGGACTTCGTTCACGTTGTAGACGAGGGACTGCGGCAAAAACCCTGAACCAAACAATTTGGTGCATGAATTTGCATAAATGCGGCAAAACGTGGCAGTGGTCAGCCTGTGATTAGTTCTGCAGATCTAAGACAGGCGAATCTCCAGAGCCCATATAAGGGAGGGGTTGTGATCCCCTCGTCCACCCCCATGTAAAGATATTTAAACCCCTTAAATATCTTTACAAAAACTCGATAAAACACCATTGCAATGAAAGGCAAGTCTTAGTTGACTTACAGTGCCACCCTAGGCCTGTCTATTCAAAAGGAAGTCCTATTGAGTTCAGTGGAACTTACCCGCAGGTAAGTGCGCATAGGATTGCAGCCTTAAGGCTACACAAAGCTCTTCCTAGGTGAGGGAGAGGATATTCTGAAGCGTCTTTCAAAACAGACCAACGCTCCCACTACAAAAGAGAGAGAGAGAGAAGACCCGGTATTATGCAGTGTTGATTCGAAAACTGAGTTAATACTTCTGAAGACATATGCGCTTTTGGAGGAGGGAAGCCTCTATGTTTGGTCCACACATGTTCTTAAGAAATGTATAAGCGCAGTTTATACCGTATTTAATCAATAGAGTCACCCACAAATCGTTGCTTCTCCTCGATTCCAAGTCTAATTAATGCCATCAAACGTCACACCGCCTAGAAGCTGTCGGTTTTGTTTATTTCTAAGAAAGCGGCCATTTTGGGAACGGGTTGAAATTCGGCGCCGTGCTGTTTGGTCTACGTTCCTTTAAGGCAACGAACCGGAACTGTAGACATTCAAACCGATCCTAATCACATTACTGAATTGGAAACAAATTCCAAGCAAGTCTGAACCTGACAGAACCCATCCCTTTAAAACAAAACGCACTTCCAAACTAATCCCATAATATGGCCCATAATCATCCAATCCCCCGCCGTTTTTAAAGGAGACCGTTGGTTTATACGGAAAGGCAGCAAAAAATCAGGTAAAGGAGATTTTGCTCTCTTGTTTTCCTGGACCTAGGGGCGAGTAAAAATATCCCTGGATCCTACTAACCCCCATCTTAACATCCCTTCGTAATATCTTCCTTGGAAGAAAGTGTCATCGATTTCACACTTTAACGTCCAAATATAGTACCTGGGTTGAAATAACTCTGGGGTGGTTTTTCGCACAGAAAACCAAGGGCCATCAGCAAATGTCCAGGGCGTGATCTTACACGCGTTGACTCAGTTGCAAGTCGCGGCTCGGAGTTCAACGGGACTTCTTCAGAACGATGAGGGTTGCAAGTGCTGTGTAAGATGAATAAACCGGGATCGTGTCCCTGGTGCGGGTAGAGAGATACAGCGCACTGGGTGCACGTCTCTCGGCTGAGGCTTGTGAGGCCGCAAGCTAAAAGTTGGGAAGAGTCAGTTTTAACTTTTGAACTGACGGTTTGTCTCCCGACACCGACACCCCCGCCCCGCCCTTTCCAGGCGTAGATCCAGTTCAGCGTGGTTACTTCTTGGGAACGCAGAGTTCTACTTTTGCACATCAATGGACTCCAGCCAAGGCGGGTCCTTGGTCCTGCTCTTCAGATTCCAGCCGCAGAGTCAGAAGATCTTGCAGGAGGGCTTTTTCTGCAACGAGGGAGAGATACCCAGAAAGGTGGCGGGTTTATTTGCTCGTCCGAACCGAGTCGTGAAACAACACGGTGACATGTAGATACGAACAGAACGATTAGAAACAGCCCTTCGCGAAAACCATGTCATGAGAACCCTTCCACGAGCGACCTCTGCCATTACAAATGAGGCTAAACGTGAGATTTCGCCAAGGTGGTGTTGGTTTGTTTTTTAAATTGAATCACCCAGCCGCGCCTACCTAGAAAACTGGGCAGAGACGATCAGAATGAGGCAGGCCACAATTCTAACTCGGGGGCCTAGAAGCAATGTGGAAATAACACGTCGAGAAGTGGGCAGCGGCGGGGGGGGGGGCGTGCTCGTCCTTTTGTTCTGCTCCAAATAGGCTTACACACTTCGGGGTAGGTTTTGCGCACACGCAGACCCGGGCTGTCGTGCTTGGGCCGGGCTAGGAGAATAACCTCAGACTCGCATTGCGGGCCTGTCTCTTCCGCCGTTACGTGTCTCCCCACCCGCCTCTCTAGAAACGTCTCCCCTGGGGAATTTTTTGACTTCATAACTCGACCAAATTCAACAGATACTCTAGGTCAGGTCGAGGAAAATGAACGGCGATGGTGCTGAGGCTGATAATGTGGAAAGAGAAAGCGGGGTGGACGGAGGGGAGAGAGAAACACACGGGGGAGGGGCAGTGCGTTTGTATCCGTCTGTGTAAAAAAAAAAAAAAAATCCGCAAGGAATTGCAGTAAATTCCTTTTTGTTTGAAGAAAATTTACAACTCGGTAATAGACCTTTTATGACCTATTTGGGCACGTCATTGGCTGCGCCTAGTCATGTGGCAGCGCTGAAGGCTCGCACGGCCTCCCTGCCGCCCCCCAATCTTTCCCCTGCCTGATTTCCCTGGCGACTTTCCCCTCTGCATTCTGCCTTTCCCAGAGCCTCGACCGTTCTTTTTCTAACCTTTGTCTCCGATGAGGTGCATGACGCTCGCTAGGATGTTTGGGTACCGACCCATTCGAGTCCAAGGGTCGTAGAAACCGCACACTCACACGCGCGCGCCCACACGCGCGCCCGCTGCCTTGTCAGTTTCCAGTTGTAACAGAGCGGTGGGCGGGGAGGGGGAGGAGGGAGGGGGGGCAGAGCTTCCTTGTCTTGGCCAGCGAGGCAGTTTGTTTATCTATCTGGCGAGCTCGAGTTCCTGCAAGCCCTACCTGCCCCGTCGCCTTTTGCTTCTCTGATGGGGAAGGGACTCGGACCGCCACTCGCTATGGATTACCGGGATGCGTCCGGCCGCCTCGCCCTTCCACCGAGGCAACGAACGGGTAAGGAGTTTCCTTCCATTTCTATTCCCGGCTCGCCTTCATCGCTGCAGGGCTGCCCTTTCGCCTAGGCGCCGGATACGGGACTCCAGAAGTCATAAAAGCCAGTGAGGACGAGGACGCCCGTCGTAAGCGCAAGCAGGCTGCGGGGCGCGGGGGGGCGCGGGGCAGGGGAGGTCCTGCAGAGCTCCCGGGCCACCTGTTTGACCGCTGGGGCTGCCATGCCGTTCAGCCCAAGGCGGAGGGCCACTGCGCAGAAGGCGCTTGGCGGGGAAAAGTGGCTGTTTCAAGACCCTGAGGGAGGAGAGGTGTCGAAGAAGTCCAAGCATCCTCTCCTCCTTAGAATAGCCCAAACGAACCGAAACACCAGCAGAATCATTTGAGCGGAGATGTCACTCCGTTTCTAGCGGCGCTCCCATCATTAGACCCCCTCCCTCCATCCCTCCGTGGTCGAATTCCACCCGCACGCCGCTAATTACCAACAGGTGGCTTTTCCTCCCTCATCCGGGTCATTAATAATGAGCGCCGCTACACCCAGGTTTGCTGCAGGGCGCGTCTGTGGGTTCTATGCGAGGGGGAATAAACACCCCTTTGCGTGCTAACGCGCAGGGATGCGAGCTTGGTAGCCGGTCCCTTCCCGTCTGCCTAACCACGCCAAGATGTCTGCACAGACCGAGCCTGCTTTGAATTTTCGTTGCCAGCCAGACAGAGAGACCAAAGGTTTGCAGTGATCAAAGCATACGGGTCTCGTTAAGCCTCTCCTTTGGGGGAGGGGGGCGCGCGCTTGTGTGCTTCTCTCCGACCATGTAACGTTTCGGGGATGTCTCGCGTGATTCCTCGCCAGTTTTTATATTGTGACAGATCTTATTTTGCTTTATTTTTTAAGCAGGGCGATTAAAATGTAGTGTCCATTGTTCTAACGGACAGATGCATGTGAACGTGTTCTGGCGGCAGCTAATGCGTGTACCATCTGAACAGACAGCAATATGGCTGCAATGGAACAGGCACTGATACTCTGATAGTAATATAACTGATTTTGGAATAAATGCTCTGTGCGTTACTGTAGTCTAGCGGGAGGAAGTAGTTGTGACACATCAGATTAGTGCTCAGGCATTTTGTTTATCTTAATAGCAATAATTCTTGCGGGGGGGGGGAGAACATTCTTTCTGCTTACTTCTATGCATGTTTACTTGGCAGTGAGTAAATTATTTCAGCGAGACTTACTGTTAGGTATGCTAAAATGGCAGACTATATATGTATATATAATCTTTTTGAGGTATAGTGCCTTAGCTTTAACATTCTTCATTTCTTGCAATTTAAAACATGACTCGCCATTATTCTCAGTAAGAAAAGGACAGTAGACACATTTATTAAAAAGAAAACTATCTGTTTCAGGAAGGTCTGTTATTTTATTATCTCACTGAAAATGGATTTGCATAACGTGGTAGATAAAAATGTCTATGTTGCTTCTGTACCCATTTTGTGTGGTTATTCCTACATAAGATATTGTAAATTATGGAGTGGTCAAAGAAGTTATTGGAGATAGGATTATGTCTCCATCTTGTTAGTACATTCAAAAATTATGCTGAAAAGGAGTGGATACTTCATTCTGTCTTTCTCATGAGGTATAAGTCATCATATAATCGTTTGAGCCCCACTTTTAATATTTTTCAGTCATCTCTACAGAATGCATGTCTCTTAATTATTAGCAACCAGTATAAATGGGAGTGTAAAACACCGCTACCCAAGACTGCAAAGTGTTTGAATGACTACAGTTTAATGGCTACAGTTTAGAATAGAAAGTCGCAAAACATTCCAAACAAAAATATTCATATCACTGAAGTCCGCCCACTTTTTCCTCTAGTCTACTGTGTCTCCCCTCCCCCGAAACTGTAGCCATTATACTACGTTTATTATTGCTAAGTTGGAAGCACATTGCAGACTGTAGATAGGTGTGTTTGAATTCTTAAAATCTTACTTTTCACACCTGTTTCACAACAGGATTTATTCAACTGCATGTCCATCCCTATCCATAGCCCAATTAAGATAAAGTACTTGGATGTAAAGGTGTTTTTTTTTTAAATCCCCTATACAAATCTAAGTGATTGAAACAGAATATATCGAAGTTATTAGGCTTAAGTGAGTAGAGAACTGGATTGAAAAAACCCTGTGCCTAGCATCCTTTTTCTGAATACATTCCATTCGTTGAAAGAAAGTTTCGTTGATTTCAAGACAATATTTTTCCAGCTTAGACCTCAATCCTAAACACACTTATAGTCTGGCCATCTTGCGTACATTCACTAGGAATTAAGTACCCCCAGTTCAATGGTACTTCCAAGCTCCACTGAAAACCCACTGAATTTGCGCAAGGGTCGGGGTTCTTCTGTGTGCTAAACTCATTTCATTTTTAAAAGGGGATTCATAAAATTAACGCATCAACTCAAACCCCGTAGGACCCAGTTTTACTCATCCAGTAAGGGAAATGTTCCCAAGGACCAACGGGAATAGTTTAACTCCTCCATTAAAATGGAAAATAAGGCAACAGCTTGTGTAAGGGAAACATAGCCAACATGTTGAGGGTAATTTCACTGGTGGAAAACCACAAATTCATGTGCTGATTATGTGTTCTGCAGATCCTTTGCATATAACGGGGATAATGCTCAATGCTATATATATATATATATACACACACACACACTCACATATATATATATTCCTCAAAGCTCTGGCATATTTTTAAAAAAAGTTCACTGTGTTTATTATTTAACTGCGTTGTGTGTGTGTGTGTGTGTTTTTCCCAGTGAACTATATTTCTTATGGGCTGCTTTATGAGGTCCTGGAGCTGGGGGTGGGAGAGAGAATCTGAACAAAGACAGTATTTCACTCCTTGGCTGGCAGGCAGCTGTTAAAGGTATTTACAGCTCTGCTGCATTGCGGCACTGAATGCTCTCACTGCCAGTGTTAGAGCTAAAAACAGGAAGTGAAGGGGGGAAAGGAACCACCATAAACGTTTCGTCTGGTCTAGGGGGTAGAGCTTCAAGACAGAGCAGCCCATCAACCTAGAGATAATATCTAATTAAGATGCCTCGCCCTGAGCCACTTCTGAAAACGTGCCTGTCTCTAAAAAGGAACTATCATCAAATAGCTAGTTTAATAGGATGGATGGAGGCTGGTGTCTTCCTGCTCCAAACCTTTCAAATAGAAGCAAGACAGGCAGTCTCCAAGAAACACTTGTGAATTGGAGGAGGATCTATCTACTTGGAGCAACAGGGGCTTCTTCCAGCTGTCATGGGGAAAGGGGAAATAAGGGGGGACGGTTGAGGAGCTTGCAAAATAGTGGAAAGAGGAGGAGTGTCAGGTACTTAGGAGAAGGAAAAACTACCATGGTTTCAGAGCTCTTTCTGATGAGGTCACGTTACCATTATTGTCCCACAGTTTTCTCTTGTTTACATATATAGAGTGAAGGATGGATGGATGTAAAAATCGAGGTTGGGGGTGGGTGGGTTTGGGTTAGGATTAGCTTCTTGGATAGTCAATAAATCTGCCCAGCGAGCTGACAAAAATCTATATTTTCTGAATGAATTAGCCAAACTGTGGGATTTTAAGATGATGACGATAAATATGATATCCTTTTATGCCAGTCCATTTCAAAGCATCATACGGGGATCCTGGCACTGATGGGGATGAGGTTTAGAACAAAGACATGCTGCAGCCCTTTCATGGTTTTTGAAGTCCCTGTCAGTAGGATTTCCCAGCATGCAGGTGGGTTTGACGCTGCAGCAGCAGCCCCTGACCACAATCCCGTGTAGTCAGACCTGGTTTAGTGCGAATGGCACTGGATTATGACTCTTAGCTTGGAGGAGTGACTACTTCCTGCCCACAAATGTGGGCTTCTGTGTTGTTTGCTGTATCAGTTCTTTGGTTCTCTGTCAGACTGCATTTTAAAGGCTAATCTGCCCCTTTGGCCCATTTCAAGAGTCAGAGAAGGGCAGACAAATAGGCCTTCGTTCGCTCTGAGTAGAACAGAGGAGTGTTGCTGGTGGAGTGTTCTTGAAGTCAATGGCACTGCTCTAGGGGCCAGCAAAGGACCAGTCAGGATGTCAGAGTGTGGTGACATGTCTTGATTGGAGTTAGAGGCCCGTTTTGCCTCTAGACCGGCACCCGCGTTTCCTGCCTTCCTGTTTGCTCCGTCATATATTCCTCCTTTTATTGTGTCCCTTTGCAGTCCTGTGTTGGACGCAGCGTGGCCAGGGTGAGGGCAGCTCAGTGCACCCGCAGCTCTACATGCCTACCTTCAGTCCTACCCCCGCCCCCATGTCGCCCTTAATAATCGCAGCTGCATTTTTTCAGAACCTCAGCGGGGCATCAGGGTATCAAGGAACACAACCACTCACCAATGCGTTTCCTGCTCAACACTCTGTTGGAGCAAACCTATTCAAAGGAGAAGCGGGCGTGTCTTTTAGTGAACTGACTCCTCTCTTTCAACAGTAAATAGTATTATTTCAAGTTATATGTATGTACTTTTCCTTTTTACCTAAAAGGGAGGCTGAGGGCAAGGGCGGGGTGGGGGAAGAGATCCCTTGAGTGTTAATGCTGCCGTTCTGCACACAGACACATATGACTGGGCTCAGGATGGTAGCTTTTTTTTTTACTCTGAAGTGACAGTCTAATCACCAATCTTCTGAAGACACTGATTTCTCTAGACAGCCTTCCCCAACCTGGTGCCCTCTAGATGAGTTGAGGGGGCACAATTCCCATCATCCCCAGCGATTGGTCGTGCTGTCTGGAGGTGATGGGAGTTGCAGTCCAAAGCATCTGGAGGGCGCCAGGTCGTGAGGAAAGCCGGTCTAAGAAGCCCTAGACTCGAACGCAGTTTCATCCTCGAGCTCCTACTTATTTCCCAGATGGGATTCCCTCCTGTCTCTAACAATCGCCCGTTTCCTTGTTTCCTTTCGTCTCCCCTCCCCTCTAATCCTGTTACATCTGATTTGGGAACCTGTCGCAAGGAGACTTTCCCTGTCACCGCCACTGCCTTCCCACCCACCACCCACCCCGCCCACTCCTGAGTGTGGTCGGGCCACTCGTCCAGGAGAAGGCGCTGTAGGACAAGCCTCGCAGCTCTTGTGTCTTAAGACCCTGCCCTCAGACGCAGAGCGAGATCTTTCACAATGCAGGGACCCACCGTCTTTATGACGGTAGGCAGAGCATTACTGTCAAGGACATGGACTCCCCCTGGAAGCCTCTCTCCCTCCCTGTCTCAACTTTTCAGCTGCTTCAAAGAAGAAATTGACGTGAAACCATAGATCTCTGGACTAGAGGACTTCCTTCTCTCTCTCTCTCCCTCCCTCCCCACTCCCCAACCAAGGGTCACAGAGTTCAAAATGGGCGAATTTTGGAAAGATGGTCCCTCTTTCTGGTCAGAGTAGTCGCTTGCTTGCTTAAGCTACCATTTTAAACAGTTACAAACCTGGGAATGCTGGGAGTTGTAGTTCCATGAACAGGCTGGGACTTCCCTAGCGTTCTCAGAGAACTACCGTTCCCACACTCCTTTTGGGGGAAGGGGAAAAGCCTAAGCAGATGAAACTAAAGTCAAAACATTCTACTTTTCTTGGTTCTGATCTGGAGAAAGTTACTGCGGCTGCAATCCTACATACATTTATCTGGGCGTGTCGTATTGAATTCTAAAAGTAAAGATACCCGTGCTGGTCTATGAGGGGGGGAAACCACAAAATCCACAGTGAGGCAATACCTTTATTAGGACCAGCCAAAATTTCACAAAAATGTGTAAGCTTTTGAATTCTCCAAAACTCTTAGTCAGGCCAAAAGGGGCTTTTGGTACCTTCCCCAACTTGGTGCCCTCCAGATGTTTTGGGCTACAGTTCCCAGCATTCCTGAATATTGGCCAGTCTGGCTAGGGCTGATAGGAGTCAAAGTTCAAATATCTGAAGGGTAGGTTGGGGAAAGCTGATCTAGCCTGATGAAGCGTTCTGGAGAACTTTGAAAGCCTGCACATTTTTGCAGAATTCTGGCTGGTCCTAATAAAGTGCCCAACTGTGGATTTTGGATTATTGAACTCTGTGGGATTTACTTCCGAGTACACATGCACAGGATTGTGCAGCAAGTCTCATTGATATTGATAGAACTTACTTCCGAGAAAACATGCATAAGATCATGCAAGGTTGCCATCCTGTGTAACCCTCCTTTGGGAGCAAATCCCAACTGAAATCAGTGGAACCTCCTCCTCCAAATCAATGTGACAGGGTTTGCCTGCACATTCTTTGGACAGAGTTCGCAGGGTAGATCTGCCAAGGCCACCCTGTTGAGGTCAATAAGGACTGCACCTCCGTTCATCTGCCAAGCCTTTAGGAACTTCACAGCCTCATCTTTAAAAGCAAATCCCATTGACTTCAGTAGGACTTGCAAGTTGCATGCAGCTGCGCATAGGACTGCCACATCACTCCTGGTGCTTCTCCACCCACCTGCCTGCGGGTGTAGCGCAAAGACCTCGGTAGACCAGATGAAGGGTGGATTACAGCTACCCATAAAACTCATCATTGGAATGGGCCCTAATCCCACACTCCTCCCAGGTTCTCCCACTGACCCAGTGCCCAGAGAGCCAGCCTCCTCCACCCTCAAGTGCAGCCCATTTATGAGGCTGTATAGATGGCCTTTTGTGCCGTGGCAAACAAGTGGTCACAGCTAGTTACTCCACTGGGTCATAATCTGTCTGGGCTTTGATGTTGTTCTGCTCCTGCTTCCTTTGCTTTCTCTTTGATCTCTGTTGGACCCCGAAATGGCAGCCATTCCTCTCAAAAGTTTCTTTTTCCACACTGTTGAAAGGCTCCTGGTCCGTTGGCTTGCGGTCTCCCCAAAAGGAGGTGATAAAAACAAATTGCCCACCTAGCCTTTCTTTTCCGTCTGTCTCCCCACCCGAACCTCATTCATGTGACTCTTTCAAGGTTCACCTTCCACAGTCATGACACAAGTACTTGTCCGAGAGTGACCTTCTGTGCCACACAGCCATCCTGTCCTTTCTCTACCTCTTCCTTTCTTCTGCTTAAGCAAGTACCATTTGTACCTGCAACGCCTGTTCTTCGCCATCCCTTGCAACGTTTCCTCTCCTCTCCTGGGTCAGAGCATCTGACTTCAGGATCTTAATAACCACACATCCCGTGCTGCTAGCTTTACTTTCGGGCTTCATTTTTAGGTTCTCTGAGTAGGTCAGGCATAGCTATATTTCTCAAACACCAAGCATAGAGTTAACATACCTCTGAGTGTCAACTGCTGGAGAAGTTCCTGAGGGACAGTCTGCCCCCGACCTGGTGCCCTCCAGATGTGTTGGACTACAACTCCCATCTTCTCCAGCCAGCATGGGCATGCTAGCTGAGGATGATGGGACTTATAGTCCAACAACACACCCAGAAGGCACCAGGTTGAGGAAGACTGCTGGAACATAGGAAGGCCATCACTCCCATGCCCTGATTGTAAGTTTTCAGAGCCTAGAGTTATATCCAGTGTTACTCCTACTTAGAGTAAACCCATTTAAATGAATGGGGCTAACATTGATCTGTTGGAGCCAGAATGCTAGTCTAGCCTTCCCCAACCTGGTGCACTCCAGATGCTTTGGACTTCAACTCCCATCAGCCTCTGCCAGCATTGCCAGTGGTTAGGAATGCTGGGAATTGTAGTCCAAGCAGCCAGTTTGTTCTCATAAAGTGGTCTTGGTCGATACAAATGCTGCTGCCGCCATCAAGCATATGAATCAATAGGATCCACATTCCAAAAGAAATGCCAGTTTTTATTAGAAACACAAAATGGGACCATCAGAGCAAATGTCTGTTGATCAAAGACGATACTTTTGGGAGCTCTACCCGGATCTCATCACTAGCTCTTGGAATGAGGAAGAGCTTTGTGAAACTCGAAACCTGGCTAGCATTTCCCAACGGAATTTCGTCCAATATGAAATCGACGTACCTATTGCCTGTCTCCTGCTACAGAACCATGTCCGATCAATCCTGCACCTTTCATCAGAGGCGAGCCCGATTGATTTCGCTGGAGCTTATTTCCAAGGAATGGCAGTCGTGGGAACATTCCTCAGAAAAAAGCCCCAATGAGTTCAACGGGATTTACTCCCTAGTAATTGTGAGCAGGATTGTGGTCTTAAGTCTATCGAGTGAATGTGTATATCTGTAAAACTGGATGAAATTAAATGACCCAGTTTAAAGTAGGCGGGTGACAGATCCTGATTGGGGGGCAGCGGCGGCGGGGAACAATGCTACAAAGGAAATCTAAAGAAATAAAACAGACTCAGCAGATTATGGACACACACACACACACACACACACTCGTAGCAGTTGTGCAGGGAATACACCAGATTTCCAGAATGTAGATTTTGGGTCTGTAGTTTCTCTTCAGGCTGTGATCCAGAAGCATCGGTGCCATGAAGCAGTTTGTACTGAAAACAATTGTCCTTACTTCCAAGTCAATGTCTATATCAGCCTTCCCCAGCCTGTCTTACACCCGACTTTGATCATTGGTCATGCTGGCTAGGATTGATGGGAGTTGTAGTCCAAAAGCATCTGGAGGGCACCAGGCTGGTGAAGGTATTGCCTTGCTGACACACTTCCTCAGCTTTGAATCCCGTTTGCATTAACCCAAAGAGTTCAACCGCTTGATTTTTTACTTGATCTCCTTTTTCGAGGGTTTCGCTTTTGTTCAGCCCCTTTGGAGGGAAGCGGAATAAAAACGCAGTTGTCCTGTCCTTTGCACGTGCCTTCTCGGCGGCCGGCCCTTTTTAAGGCTTTTCAGTACACAATTCGCTTTGAACCGAACCATTTTTCAAAGCTCTAATTTTTCACCTGAGAACTCTCTGCGTTTCCTCTCCGCTGATGTATTCTTGACCACATTAATGAAAGGCCACGTCATCTCCTCCCACAGCTCATTTGCCTTATTTCCTCCTTTTGTGGTTTCGGAGCATTAAACCTCTTGCCAATTTCCACTGGAGGCATTTATCCTGAATTGTGTGGCTTAGTGCAAAGGAGCTGAACTGACTTCTTATGCACTCATCGTTTTGAGAAATAACCAAGTAATTTGTGCTGGCATTCTGATCACGACCTAGTACGAGTTTATTTTGATTTAGCAGAAAGCTTGCGCAGAGAAAAAACAAAATCTCCTTCCTAGCACCTTTCTTTCCGCCTCTCAAAGGAAGCTTCTGAATTGGATCTCAATTCTCAACGTCCTTTGTGTACCTGTGAGTGGTCCCCTCTTCTACTCTGCATCTCATACTTTTAATCTGAATTTCTTACTACTGATTAGATTTACACTCCCGCCTTTCCTCCAAAGAACTCAACTCTGTGTACACGGTTCGCCCCAGCCCACCCCACACTCTGTTTTATCCTCACAATAGCCCTGTGGGGTAGGTGAGGCTAAAAGACTATGGCTGGCTCAGGGTCACCACGTAAGTGACTGAAAGTAGGAATTTGAACCTGGGAACTCCCACTTCACCGCTCTGTCTCTTCTGTGAAAATCGTCATTACCGAACCCCAGGATGTTACCTTTGGTGGCTGCTTAGTTCATGGCTCCTCACTTCCCCAATTGTAGCCCTTTTTTAAAAAAAAAAGACAGATAAAAATCAAATTTTTAGTGTCTTCCTCTAGAAGGCAGAGATACAACTAGCACCTATTCCATATTCACAAAGCATTGCAGTGAAGTGCATTTTAGGCAGAAATCAACAGGGATGACCAGTGGAATTTGTTTGTTATGCCAAGAGTCGGGAAAATAGAGACACTCTGAACATGTACAGAGTGCCTTTTCCTCATTGCTGGGTACCAAAGTCCCTAGTGCACATCTGAGATCAGGGGGAAGTGATTGCAATGAAAGGGCAGCAAATCACTTGTTATTTTATTATATTTTTACTGCCAGAGATGGGGAGAGGTGCTCATCAAAGTTTCTGTCTCAGGTGCCAAAATAACCTGGCTGGCTTTGGGTACTATGCATCTTGACTTTGGGGGAGGGGGGGATTTTCTGCTCTGTGTCAGCCAGCATAATGTCTTGGGCCAACCCTAAATTAAGACATTCTACTGCGACCTATATGAAAAGTGTATGAAGGTGAGATCGCAAGTCTAAATGCTCACCTTGTGCAAAAACAGGAGACAGACAGGCAATTTGAGGTGCAGAAGGGAGTGTATGCTAGATGGTGCATCCTACTGGTTCTGCATCTCAAAGCACCAGTGGCAAACTTTCTTGGCTGTTCAGTTTCAGAGACTGCATGATAGAATGCACCTTCCTACCAACAGAATTCCCGGCATTAAACAAACAAACAAACAAACACTAGATGTCATGGAGAAGGGTTCTAGATCAACTATTTAAATTCATATATGCAGGATTTTTAACATTTTATTTTGGCTGGAGGAGGAGCTTTCAGTCATGTGACTGGGACAACAAAGTGGTACCTTGGTGACAACTAGGCCAATAAGGCAGGAGCCAAGCACCTCTCTTGAGTCTTGTTAGCATGGAGAGTTTACATGTCCACATACAACAGTTTTCCCCAACCTGGCACCTTCCAAATGTTTGGGGCTATGACTCCTAGGATTCCCATGCTGAATGGGGCTGATGGGAATTGTAGTCCAAAATTTCTGGAGGGCACCATGTTGGGGAAAACTGGCCTAGAACTCTGATGTCATTGAACCTGGGGACCACTCCCAGAAAGTCCTCTGGCCGTTTTTTCTCTGAGTCGAAGGACCTTTGCCGAGGGGTTGCTACACAATAGACTCATCTCCAAATGAAGATCCGAAAGGGTCACTCACTGCAGAACAGCCTTCCCCAATGTGGTGCCTTCCATATGTGTGCAATGCACACATATGCAACCCCCATCGTCCCCGATCATTGGCCATGCTGGCTGGGGATAATGGGAGTTGTAGTCCAAAACATCTGGAGGGTGCCATGTTTGGCAAGGCTGCTTCTGAACATATTCAAAGGGTGGCATCCAATGTTAGTCTAACTTAAGTCCCATTCATTTCAATGGGTTTGCTCTAAATAGGAGTAACATCGGGTACAATCCAAAAGTGCTAGTGCTGGGAGTATGTCCCCAGGATTCAGTGTCGTAGTCCTCAGGATCAACAACCCAGTTAAGTGGAAGTACTTGGACTGAAACCAATTTTTATGGGTGTGTCATGGAAGCAAGCCACATTGAGAGCCGTGAGAGATAACGTCCAAGCCTGGAATCCTGCATGGTGTCCAATTGCAGCTTTCCAGCCTAAAAGTGTTTCCAGATCCTGCTACAAGTCCCACTGAATTCAATGGAGTCAAACTACTGCTGTAAATCCTGTGGGTTGGATCCCCCATATGCCATGCATATGAGGGGGTAATAGATCCTTCCATGTGCACCTTTGAGCCTTCCTACCACGTGTGAGTGCTGTCCATGCAAGATAGTGGAAAGGGAATATTCCAGTGTATTTTAGCCATTTGTTTTAGATTTAGTTTAAAACTATTTAAACCTCACGTGTGTGGTGGGGGGGGAAGCTCCAGGATCCTAGTCTTATCTTGAGATCATTCTAATATGATGTTCCTTGTTGTTGTTGCTGTTGTTCTTTTTGCGGGGGTCGGGCGCACAGGTCACAAAAATAATCCCTTTCACAAACTAGTTAATCCAGAGTGGATTTTCAGCAGGTTTAGCTTCTATTAAATTTGTTGGCTGAAAAAAGCTACTGTAACTAGACAGACGATCCCGTAAGCTTATCTGAAAGTACAACTCTGATTCCATACAACTCTAGTCAAATCGATCAGTGTCAGTCAATCCACATAAAGTGGATCGTGTTTCAACGGGCTTTAACGCAAGTAGTATTCCAGATTATTAACTGTATAGGTCACAGTGTACCAACGGTCTCGCTTACTACACAGCTTCGTTACAGTTTCCTGTTCCGAATCCATGCCCCAGGAAGATTGGTTTGTATTTGGGCTTTTGTGTTCCCAGTTGCTTGGGAAATTTTCTTCGATCTTCAGTTTTGCATTGTTTGAATCTTCATTTCCTTAGACAGGTTCTTTTATTCGAAAATAATGTTATTTGATCATCTTGCAAAACATGTAGAAAGAAACCCAACATAGCCAGGCTTCTGAGCATTTATTCCGCAGTATTCCTGAAGGTGTCTCACAGAATAAAATGGGATATGAGAGGGTCTACTTAAGAGTAAGCGGCTGATGGACTGGAACCTGCCTTCTCTTCATTGAAAACGGTTATACTTGGGTTTAGAGCCAGAGCCAGGCATCTTTTAAAGTCAAATATTTGGACCAAACCTGGGTTCTGTACACATGGGGTTGTAGCCAGACGTGGTTGCGCTTAAAGTAGACCCATTAAAATCATGACTAACGTAAGTCCCAAGCATGACAACGTCTGGATACGAGCCATTACAGGAAAGTAACACCCCTGCCCCCTTGATGTTAGTTCACTTGCTTCCATTGGAACTTTTGAGTAATGTGTCCACGATGGCTGAGTGGGTGTTCCTTTAAACGAGGAGTAGACAGCCTTCAGCCCTCCAGATTTGTGGACTACAACTCCCATCACCCCAGCCAGCACTGCCAATGATCGGGGTTATGGGAACTGTAGTCCAAAACATCTGGAAGGTACCAGGTTGGCTACCCCAGTCTAAAATATGTCAACCTCCACACATTTTCAAGTGGTTCCCGGGATCCAATGCTTGTCAAGTGAACCTTTAAAAGAAGTCAGTGTTGCTATCAGGTGAAAGTCAGCCCTGAGTGACCGTTGATGCTTGTCCTGTATTCAGTCCTGACCTCCGCTGTGAGTGTTGACAAAAGTCCCGCTCACCTAAATGGTCCCTCTGAGCTTAAGCTTTATAGCTATGCATCTATTCTACATCCGTACTTGGAATAATGTTCATAAATCATTTTTCTGATTCATGGGGAAGTCATTTCCCAAATAACGAGATCAATTCACGTGACAAGAGCGGGAAGAGGGTGCGGGATCTTCTCCAAACTTTTAGCCAGTGTGGTGTAGTGGTTAGAATGTTGGACTGGGACTCGGGAGTTCCCGGTTCTAGTCCCCACTAGGCCACGAAGCTCACTGGGTGACTTTGAGCCTATCACTGATTTTCAGCCTAACCTCCCTCACAGGGTTGTTGTGAGGTTAAACAGGAGAGGAGGAGGCCTATGTAAGCCGCCTTGGGTTCCTTGCAAAAAGAAAAAAGGCAGGATATAAGTGTAATAGTAGTAGTAATACTTCTGTCCGCTCTTTTTAAATTACAGAAGGCTCTTGTGAGGGTTTAAAAAAATGTTTTGAAGTATTATTGACATGAATTCAGTCAATATTGCCTATGGACCTACACAACTGGAGAATCATTTACCACTATTTTAAGTAAATAAACCAATTAGCAAAGCTTTTCAAGCAAAAGGTTGATCTCGCAGGGACATTTGACTTGCTCTGTTTTAGAAAGAAGGCTCTTTAAAATCCGCTTTGGCTCGCTGACCCCTCCTTCTCGCTCCCCCCCCCCCCGCCGCCCTACCTTTCTGTTCACACCAGACTTCTTTTATTGCTTTATAACCCTCCTTAAAGTTTCAGCCATCAAAGTTTTCGGGAGGAGGGGTAGGGGTAGGGGTGGCGACAGGAATCGGGCTTCGCCATCTTGCCACTTTTACAAGTCCTGTTCCCCCCGCCCCGCGCGCGCTTTGAAACAGTTTGGTCTGTTGGGGAAAGCCCAGAAGAGGCGATCTACAATAAGAACCTCAAAACTGGTTTGCGAGATCCCTGTCGATCAATATTCTGCTCCCAACAGCGGCCAGCCAGATCCCTTCAGGATGCTGCCCAGGCAGGGAAGTGACAGCCTCCCTCCCGCTTGCACCTACCCAGGGTTTACTGTTCAGACAGATACACTGCCTCTGAACATGGCGGTTCCAATACCTGCTTCATCGTTTTTTCCTTCCTCTGAGGGACCCACTTTCAGCAGTTGCTTAGGAAACAGAAATCTGCACGCTCTGCCCGCCTCAGCAAGCCACGAACCGTTCACACCACAACCATTAAAAATCATCATCATCATCCTATAGACTTGAATGTGGTCATTTTCGAGTAATCAGAGTGTGCATCACAGCCCCCTAGACTTCCAGCCAAAGTGTCCAAGGCCTGACAGTAGGAAAAAGTGGGGTGGCGGGCGGCTGAGAGGATCTCACAGATTTGATGGACTTTCAGGGTTACTTAAAATGTCCTCCCCCCTCCCATACGTATTCATCCAAATAAACTTTGAATCGGTACTCACTCACAGTGGAATTCACACGTTTCTTTCCTCAAATGCAATTAAGGGGCGAGTTAGACTGCCAGTTTGGCTGCTTTCTTCACACAACTATTTTTAAAAGCCTGGCCTAACCGCTACACACGCACGCCCACACTCATGTCTCCCGTGCATGATCCTTGCTATTTTGGACTACTGAAATCCCGTAGAACACAGAGTCGTCACCCCCCCCCCCTTTCTCTTTTTCTTCCAGGCCCTCTTTATTTAAGTGAATAAAAGTTTAAAGCTGGAGGTTATTTATTGTTCCGTCGAGATAAGTCCTGAGTGGCTCTTTCGAAGCACGTGATTCCAATAAACTTTGTTTTATGGCTTGAGAGTTGACAAGCCAAAATATAATTCCCACCATAAATTAGTTTAAGAGCATACAAGTGCAGATGCTTTAGTTCCTGGAAGGCAGTGACAGGGAAAGTGCTAGGCAAGAGCCCTCTGCCTGAATCCAAGCGTCAGGAGGTCCTTTTCTTCTCTCGGGCTCCTTCCTCTTCCCTTTGGGAAAGCTTACAGTAAGTCTCTTCTTCCTCTCAATCGTGAGCTAGTTTCCCCAGTGACTTTGCTGTGCTTTTGATACATGAAGGATTAGAGCAGGGAATATTATAGGAATAGCTTTGAATCGGATTTGCTCCATGCAAAACTCCAGACACGGTTCAATTGCTTAAGCTAAGAGTTGCGTTGTTGTTGTTGTTGTTATTACCAACCCGCTAGATCATTATTCAATGTTTCACTGTAGAGATTTCCCCCTTAATGGCCCTGTTATTCTAGAAAGAAGCTGAAGGAAGGCAGGGGAGGGGAAACCCTTGAGACAAGAAGGTACAACAAATTATGGAATTATGGCTACCCACTTAAACTATCCTGTGTGTTTATACAGCCCTTCTCAAAGAGAATGCAAGCCACACAATGGATGTTATAAAGGAAATGGTTTTTTAAATGAATAAATTAATTAACTTGGTAATACTGTTTGAAAACTTTTTTAAAAAAAAGAGTATGTCTGCCTCCACATAGGTGATTATGTAGAACTTACTTGTTTTTGAAAAGAAAAACACACAAAGAGAAAAGGAAGTCCTATTTAAGTAAGCCTTATAATTAAATATATAATTATAGGGTCATGTTAAGAAAATTGTGTTGACTTTTAGGGCATGAATCTTAAAGTAATCGAGATACGTGAATTGATAGGTGGTTATGAGGCTTCAGGAATTCTGTACACTAGAAAGGGTAAGATTTCTATCATGTTGGGATGAAGCCAGTGAAGATGGCCCTGTGAAGGCTGACTGCCACAGATATAATGTTCTGTAGAAGTAGAGATGAAATTGATAGTCAAAAAGATCCTTTGAAATAATATGATATATTTGACTAAGACATTTAATTTGGCTGGTTCCTTTCATATCCCTCTCCTCATCATTATCAAAATAATAAGTAAACATAAACAGAAGGGGAGAGTCACCAATGAGAAAATGTGTGCTAATTTTTTGCCTTTAAAGGCAGTGCCTCTGTTCTCAAAATTGCTCATGGATACATGGAGAGAGAGCTGCAAAATACAGGTTTTCCAAATCACAATCAATATCCTCAATACACGAAATAAAACACTATCAAAAATGGGTGTCTTCAATTTATTTTCTCTCTTTTTAATTGCAACAGGTTCGGAACGATGGAAGGACATCTACAGTAAGTGAACTCTTTCCTTTTTGCAGAATTTGCTGGGCTTCCAAACATTACTTTGGAAACACTGAGTTTGTAAACAGAGACCATTTTATTCTTGATGTTCCTATGTGGTTGTTGGTACTGGATGGCTCTTGGGGCTTCAGCTTGCTTTCTTCCATCCTTCTCCATGTCTACAACTACAAATAGCAGCAAACGCTGATCGTACAGTTTCTAGGGAGATAATTACAGGACTGAACAGGTGCAAGTTGTCATATTCTGCCTCTCACAAGCACTTTCCAACTAATGAGCAGGATTAGCATTTTAACAGGATAAAGTTATGCTGTGTCTCCCTGTGCAAATGTTGAATCTATCATGTATAGAACTGTTGGCCGCCTTTTTCCTGTAGATTCAAAATGCAGTTCTTATTTGTGGTCTGATCCTACAGCCTGTGAGAATGAATGGATGTTCTAATGGTGCGTCATGGTCTAGAGATGTTTGTTTATCTCCTCCCTTCAGCCTAAACAAGTTTATTTGGGAATAAAGGCCCGTTTGTTTCAATGAAGGTATCTTCCAAGCAAATAGGCGTAGGATCGCAACCAAGGTGTTATAATGATGACATTGCTACTCTGATTCAATGATCTTTTCCAGAGATCGAGTGGCTGACATTTATATGAATTGTAGGAGGAAAGGGGATAGTATTACCATCTGAACACAGGGGAAGTGGATTAATTGTGAGTTATTTTGGAGGAAGAAATAATTTGGGAGATAGAGGGAAGGAGGGAGGTGGTTCCATTTCAACAAAGGAGAGAGAGAGGAGAGAATACAACTAGTTCAATGGTTGTGACTTTCTATGGCACAATAATATGTATTAATGTATTTTAGCCTGATGTTTTCGAATACAATGTATTACTTTCCTATTTAGAAAATGAAAACCACTGGCTTGTTAAGTTCCTCAGCCCTCTAAATGCGATTCTTTTCAGCAAAGCTTCTCTCTCCTTCCCTGCACCTCCCACCTTCCTCTTGCTCTCTGAGAAACTTCTCTTGCTACCTTTACGTTCCAGGCTGATATATCGATCTCTGTTTAAAATTGCAATATTGCTTGTGTATGGTTTTTTGATGGCTTTAAACCACTAAGGAGAAGACAGGATTTCTCACATCTTCTTTCCTAGATAAACCCCTATGCTCTTGGCTCTTGATTCAGCTTTCTTTGGCCAGCCCTTAAAACTCTCTTAAAGAAAAACCCACCCTTTCTTTTCTATTCTTTCTACTTCTTTTTTTAAAAAAGGAAAAAAAAATCTTCCTTAAACTTAGCTCTAGCATACTGATTATGAACCAGAATACAAAAAGGCCTGCTGGATCAAAAGAATTTGTATGGGCAGTTGAGCAGGAGGTGAATATTTAACGCTTTTGTTCATCAATAACTCCTTTGGCTTTGACCTGTCTGAGCAAGTCCCGCAATAAGGTGAAACACAGGTCACAGCGTCTCACAAATATGAAAATCTGTGCTATTGCACAAAATATTGGGGTGATTTTTATTTTATTTTTTTTGCTCCCTTGGACGACTCCTGCTCCATGCATTCATGGTTCTCCCCCACCCGGAAAGTAACATATTTTGCTAAACCTCCCCAGAAAGAGTATCATCTGTAGAGTAGGCTGCTTGGGTACATTCAGCATTTCTTGGTTAAATACTTATTAATCAAAAGGAACAAGGGTGTCTAATTAGAAATTATCCTTCTAATTAGAAATTATAACACCCCTTCAGTAAACTCAGAAAATACGTATGGAACGGATTCCGAAATTTCTTAAAGAGAGCCACTTGCTTTCCTCTTTTTGCCATAAGATGCAAACGCCACCCGCCTTCCAAGGAAAGGAGCAGTTCTCTTTTTAAGAAGCTATTTACTCACAAATGCTTAATGTCCTACACTCTCTCTCTCTCTCTCTCTCTCAAGGTTTGTTGGTTAGAACGGTAGAGGGAGGGATCTGACCACAAGACAGTACACAGGAATCGGGTCCGCCACAATGAATGAACTTCTGGATTCTACTGTGTTGTTGTTGACAGAGTAGAAATATGAAAAAAATGGGATGTTTGTCAATGATTTAGAATGACCTCCCGCCCTGCCCTTCACCATAAACGCTACTGCATGAAAAACAGAAGATGGTGCTTAAGGTTTAGATACTCCCTGCTTTTAGGAGTTATAGCTTAAAGCTAGTGGCATAAAAGTAAAAGTCTGTTTTTTAAAGAAAACGAATAGTTCTCTTTCTCCTGGAAGAGACAGTCACTTTGTACCAGAACTTTTATTTTGGTGTTGAAAGATGATTATTTTACAAAAATTAGTTGAAATCCCTTCCTTTTCTTGCAAGTAAACCCCTAGCATTTGAAATGTTAAGTGCAATTTCATTTCCTTGAGTACACATTATTTAAATGCTGAAGCATCCAGAGCATTTCTCGCACAGGCTCTCAGCAATCCGTTGTTAGAAATCTTGAGACACCGTGATAGAGATCAATGTCACAATAACACTTTTAATTTTTTGGTTTGTTTTCCTATGAAATCGTTACATTCTTCCAATCCATAATTTTCAGACCTTTACCCCAACAGAGAGTAGTATGCATTTCTTCGGAGAGTCAGAGGAATCCCAACCTTACAGTGATGCTGCCTTTGTTCCCTCTGTAGATGAAAACAGAATGTTATTACGTTGTCTATATATACCCTGTAGAACCGAATTTGTGTGGTATTTACATAGTCACAGATTCGATTCTAGGGGAATATATGGGCGATGCAAAAACTTCACCTTTCTGCAAATGGTTAGAAGTGTTAAAGGTAGAAGATATCCAAAGAAACATGTATGCTGGATTATATTGCCTTACACTGGTATACTATGACAATTTTTCATAGTTCCTTGTTTGTTGTTTAGTAATGCATCCCATCACAAACCTGTTCATAAAAAAATAATTAGTACAAAGAATCTGGAAAGAAAATGCTAGTTGGCCAGTGAAAATGCTTGGTAAAAAAAAGGATGATGATAATGATAGTAATAATTAATAATAATACAGTGGGTGGCCAGAATAACTGTGATATAAGTGATCCCCCACACACTTAATTTCCCATGCTCCAATGTTCTCCAGATTTTAAGGCTAACATTGGATGTCCCTGGAAACAGTAACATCGTTTTAATTGTTACAAACAATTGGCTATTGGAATGATCTGATTAAACTTGATTTTTTTAATGCCTTTTTAAAAAGAAAAGTTGAACTTCACAGTTCTATGTTTCTTGTTATCTGTGTGTTTTTTAAAACAACAACGTTTGTTTTGACACTTACAAAGCAAATTCGAACCTAGTTACTCATTGCCTAACTTTATTCTGCCCAACTAGATTCTGGTAACTTTTGGTTGACCCCTACCAAACAATGGCAGGGCCGATCTATTGTACGTCCTATTGCCTCCTATTGCCGTCTTGTTTGATGTCTTCTTCTGGTTTCCTATCCTTTCCGTGATGTTTAATGCTTGCTTCACCCTTGCTGCTTTCATCTCTTTGGCACTTCTTTTGCTGAAATGTAACCCACTAATGTTTTCATACGATTGCCAAAAATGTAAGCTAAAGGGCATCAAAGGTTAGAAAAGTCAGGGGAGACAAAAGGCTTTGATTTACCTGGGGGAGGGGGGGAAGAGGGCAGATGGGGTGGGGTGGGCTGGGGGCTGGGGATGTCACTGAACGGGCCATCATTTGATGAATCGTGTTTTATGGCATTCATATCTCCTTTGGAAGGAGGGGGGGGCACGATTCGGATAGCATGTGGGTCCGTTTGATTACCCGTATATTATTTAGTGAAATTTGTGGAAATTATGAGGTGCACACACAAATCCAGTGAAAAACCTCCCTGCCTCCGGATTGGCTGAGGCGGTCACGTGGCTGCCTAACTTTATTCAGTTGACAGCAAGTAGGAGGGCTCTGTGGAAGGAGAAAAAAAGACAACACGAGAAAAATTAGTATTTTCCACCTTCCGAAATTAATGGCCATGAGTTCGTATATGGTAAACTCTAAGTATGTGGACCCCAAATTTCCCCCTTGCGAGGAATATCTGCAGAACAGCTACCTAGCTGAGCAGGGCTCAGACTATTACGGGGCTTCCCAAGGCTCAGACTTCCCGCATCAGGGAATCTATCCACGGCCAACCTACAGCGAGCAGCCCTACAGTTGTAGCAATGCCCAGGGCTCTGCAGTGCAGCCGCGGGGTCACGGGCAGGAGCAATCCGACCCAGCGAGCCACTTTCCCGGGCAAGCTGAGCACTGCCCGCCGCCTCCAGTGCCGGCCACGAGGACCTGCAACCCGCAGCCGAACCTCAAAAGCCCCAGCGGGTCACCCGCGGCAGCAGCAGGAGCGGCAGCAGCAGCAATTAAGCCGCCAGCGGTGGTTTATCCCTGGATGAAGAAAGTCCACGTTAACTCGGGTAAGCCGCAGCTTCTTGTGTCCATCTCTTCCTCCCCAGGCACCCGACACACACCTCTTACCCGCCCCCGCTCCCTCCCCACCGGCCCGAAGTCTTCTCCAGATTCCACGATGAGAGATATGGAGTTTAAATCGAGGTAGCCAATTACACTCGCCATAAATTTTTATGACTGAGGAAATAGGCCTCTCGGCCATGTGGCTGAAATAGAAGGAGATTCCATTTCAGAAAAATCCTGGTGATTTTTTTAAAGTCCACCATGTGAGCGAGTGAATGAATGAGAGAGAGAGAGAGAGAGAGAGAGAGAAGGAAAGAAGGCAAGCCCATCTGTTATAAGCAGCAAATGTAATGGTGTATATAATGGCTTCATAGTCGCTCGTGGGTCTCATTTTGCTTTCGCAGTGTCTAGTGAGCAAGTCAAGATAGCTTGTGAGTTTTTTGGGGGGTCGCTGTTAAGTCCTGCCTATTATTTTTCTCTCCCTCAGTGAATCCTAATTACACCGGAGGAGAACCTAAACGCTCCAGAACAGCCTACACGAGGCAGCAAGTCCTTGAACTGGAAAAGGAATTCCATTTTAACCGGTACTTGACTAGGCGCCGCCGGATTGAAATAGCTCACACTTTGTGTCTTTCTGAACGCCAGATCAAGATCTGGTTTCAGAACAGGAGGATGAAGTGGAAAAAAGACCACAAACTGCCCAACACGAAAGGCCGATCCTCTAGTTCTTCCTCTGCCTCCAGCCAACACTTACAGACGGTTTCCAAGGAGCATCAGACTTGACAACTTTGTAGAAAACTTGAAAATGGTCTGTTTCAGTGATTTGAGTCGGAATTAAACTGCCCAGGACGCACACGGACGGGGACACACACACACACACACACACACACACACACACGATACAGCTACCCAAACACAGAGAGCTACAGAAACACACAGGCTGGCTAAGCAGAAATCTGCATGTAGCAGCTAACTCCCAAAGTGTCCTGCTCTTACTTTAAGATACTGGAGACAAACCCAACGTTCTTATGGACCTCAGTAGGAAAAACGCAAAACTGCACAACCATGCAAACAAACTTTGCATCCAGGTGGTGAGAAAGTGATATCTATATCTCTCTCTATATATATCTATATATAAATATAGTATTTTTAAAAAATAAAAGTCCTTTGTTGAGACACCATTGCAAACCAATCAGGCATTTGGTGCTGCGCCTGAAATCTGCAAGGGAAGATTTGGGTGCTTGATTCCGAGTTGTTTTCTTGTTTCCCCATTCTGTGCCATTCCGGGTTGTGGATTTGGGTAAGTCCAAATCTGGAGTCTGCGCTGAAAAACATGTGAACTCTGCCCCACCGCTGCATTATCATTAAAATAAAATTAAAAGTTTACCCGTTCCTCTAACTTTTTTCAGAAATATTTTAAAACTATGAAGTGAAACGGGTTGTTTTTTTATTGTATTAGTGTATTTATTTATTTGTTGGTTAGGTAAAGTAAAAGAAAAGGGTTAGAGAAGAGTCAAACCAAAAATACAAAAGAGGATGAAAGCGAGTATTCCCCCCACC
Source organism: Heloderma suspectum (assembly GCF_057233095.1). NCBI lineage: Eukaryota > Metazoa > Chordata > Lepidosauria > Squamata > Helodermatidae > Heloderma > Heloderma suspectum. Next base: position 190,160,541 of record NC_139458.1, read on the forward strand.
CCTCCACCCAATGTTTCTGAGATGTGGTTTATGAAAGCAGAGAACTTTATCTCCTTCCTCTCTTCCTCCTTGCCTTACCCCGTTTTCGGATTGTTCTGTATATAGGAAAACGTTTTCTAGCTTTTAGAGATGAGCAGGAACCATGAACCTTTTGAAATTGAATGGAATAAAAACGTTTCCTTTTGTTCATGAGTTGTTCTTTGAGCCAAGGGGCGGGGGAGAAAATAAATTGTAAACAAAGAAGGAAAGAAAACAAACAAAAATTGTAGTGAATATTCCAAGTGATCTGTGACATCAAAGAAAATTATTTTCTAATCAGACTAGGTGATGTGTTTTACTTTACATATATTTTGAATTCAACTGTTGTGTTAGTTTAAAAACGTAATGGACTGGATGTTTTGGCTGGAAAGGATTGAGTTTCTTTTGATTCAAACCCTAATGTGAAAACTCGGATATATCTTAAGGTAATTTCTGAGAAACGGGAAATCCTTGGTGAGGGAAGACTAGGTCCTGATATAGTTTGGCATAAACCCCCATGCCTCTTGGACCGATGTGTAAGGGTGTGTGTTTATTATTTGTTTTTAAACAGCAACCAGGATTTGCGGAGAGTATGTTAACCGATCAGATCGTAAAGGAAGCTAAAAGAGTAGTTCCTTCCAATTACACTTTGGGAAAGGTGCCAAACCAAGATTCCACCCCCCACCCCACCCCCACACACTTGCTGCCCAAACACATAGGCAAAGCTTCTAGCAACTGGAAAAGCTGGAAGGAGGCGATGGGTTCGTTTGTTAAGTCCGCATTCCCCTCAGATTTATAGTCCACGTTTACTCGGAAGTAAATCACCTCATTTCGATGGCACTTCGTCCATAGTGCGTGTGCCTAGGGTTTGCAGTTTTCAAGTGCATTCTGAATTCCAAGTACGGAAATATCTGGACCCCAGGAATGGAATGTAGCATCCTCTGTGTTGGTTTTCAAAGGGCAAAATCGCGTCATTGGATTCGTCTTATAGTAGACCAAGTTCTGAAGGCTTTCCTCGATCTAAAAAGAGAAATGGGCGGTGGTGGTGAGGAGGAGGGGGGGGATCTGTGTTTCTACTTTCTGCACAATACTACCAGGGATTCATAGCCTAGCAGCTCGTTCTGGCCGCTGTGTTTTCCCTGAGGTAAGGATGCTTATTTGGAAGTCAGGCCCGAGGATCGGGACCTCCGAAGACGGGTCCTTTTGTGTCAGGCCTTGGAGCTCCTTCTTTGTTCTCCACCTCCTTCTCAGGCTCAGACCCGTCCAGGGCTTCCCTTGAATATCCGCCCGTCGTGATATTAAAGATGGATATTCCTGCATTCTCCGCGTCATTGTCTCTATGACAAAAAAGCGCCGGGTTCATACATAGTGAAGGCATCTTCTTTTCTGACGCCTTCACGTTGAGAGGCTGAAAAGGTGTTTTTTCCCCCCGCTGTATTTTTTTTTTCTTTTTACTGAAGTTCGGCTAAATTGTAGGACCAGGTTCATCCAGAGGACAAATTTTCTATTCGATTAGCTGTATTTCAGCCTGGAGGAATGACCTCTAAACCCTTAACCTCTTGGACCTGGAGGAGTCCCCTTTGCCTTTTCTGCAGCACAGAAAAGCAGCGAGAGGCAGCCATCGGGAAGCCCGGGCCTCAGATGCTGAGATTAAAAACCCTAAAGTCCTTTTAAAAGAAAAAGCAAAAGTACAAGCACCAGTCTAACCCCGGATGGATGTTCACTATGCTCAGATTTCATCTAGTCCCTGTCAAGAACCTTGTCTCAACAGAAGCTCTGGATTAGTTTGTTTTAAGAAAAGGGAAGCCAGCCCTTGCTGACTTAAGGCATGTGTTGAGTCGTTTGTGTCCCTGGCAGCATGTCGTTTTGGAGGGGAAGCCAGCAGTCCTGGCTTCCTTACAGCCATTGAATCGCCTCCTACAACATCCTCACTAGGATGCCCGCCCTACTAAATTCGTTGGGGTTCAGTTAAGTGCCTGTTCCTATTCCATATTTATTCGGAAGTTCAATGGGCATTCCCTAGTAAGTGTGCATAGGATGCCAGACCAATATCTTGGAGGGGGGGGGGCAGCAGCACGGCGCTCAGAATCTGCCAGGGGATAAGGCAAGAAAGGAGAATTTCCCTTTGTGTGTTCAGCATTCTCTCCATCCTGAGCATATTCAGTAGGAAGTTATAGTCCAGCGACTTCAAGGGACCTGACTTGTAACTTCAAATGTGTTTGGGACTGAAGACATGAAGCCTAGTCGATAGATAGATAGACAGACAGACAGACAGAAGCAGATCTATCTATCATCTCCAGAAGTAAGTCCCGCTGATTTCAGTGGCATTTAGGCTATGGGAAGGGTGGGCAGCTGAATAATGTTTGGGGTAAGAGAAAGGCTAAAATGCTAAATGCACTTACAAGGAAATAATCCCCCATTGAGCCCAGTGGCCCTTACTTCTGAGTAAACATGTTTCGAATGGGGCTGCCAATGGGACAAATTTGACTTCACAACGTGCGAAGAAAACAGAACTGGCCCAAGGTCCTTTTGTAATGTTAATCTCCTCTGGACAAATGTTGGGTTCAAACTCTTAAAAGTCGTGTGGGGTGGGTGGAGGAGAATTCCCTTGGCGGGGGAGCGGGTTGTTTTCTTTTTTTGAAAGTCTTAAATCTTCATTGCATTTATGTTGGTCAACCCTTGAAAGAGAATGATGGAAGTGGCAGAGTATCAAAGGGTTTCTATTTGATAGGTCTGAGATGTAAACATTTGGCCAAAAATGAATTAGAACACACCTACCCACACCACATCACCCCCTTCACTTCCTACCATCTTTTCCCACATGTAGGGGGAGGGAAATGACTACTATGATGGTAATGATAATTCTAATTATACTTGTTCTCAGCTATGCTGAAAGTGGGGTGGGGGGTATCTTCCCCCCCTTACAGATACAAAGTTGTATATTCCTATGACTTTTGTGATGAAGCTGCATTGTCCAACGGCAGTTCTCTGTGGTTACCCTGAGATGTTTTATAGACTTTGCCAATGTTTTTGCTGCCTCTGATTAAAGAACTATTTATACAAATTATTTTGGTCTAAGTCCTCCATATGTGTACATGTTTTTGACACAATAAAAAGCGTAAAGATTGATATTCTATTTCTTGACTGGAACAAGGTAGAATGGATACCTACCAAAGATCATTCATAACATAGAATATCCTCCCTTATATAAAAAAGGAAGAGACATGTTTGCCATCTCAGAGATTAAGTCCACATATCCAATTGTGAAAAGAACAGATTATTATTCTCTGGAGTGTTGCTGTCTGTATTTCAAGGCCCTGTTCAGTTTGCAGGCAGATCCTATGCATGGCTACTGAGATGGAAGTCCCGCTGATTTCAAGTGAGGGTGCAAAGGATTGCAGCTTTACGCTCTACTCCAAGGGATGTTGACTTGGAACCAACTGAGATCCATAGGCTTATTCCCAAGTGAACTTGCATAGGATTCACTTGGGGGTTGGACTTGATGGTCTTATATGCCCCTTCCAACCCTACTATTCTATGATTCTAGGATTGTACCTTTATATTTCAGACCTCAACATATGTATTACTCAGAAGTACATTCCAATAATCTCAGCCGCAGTTACTTCCAACTAGATTAGCATAACAGCCAGATTTGGAATTAAGACTTCAGTCCTCTTCAGACTTACCTGCAAGTAAGAGCCAATGACCACAGTGGGACTTGCTTTGGAATCAACATGAATAGGATATTGCTCTAAGTCCCACTGACTTCAGTGGAGCTTATTCCTGAGTAAATGTGACCAGGATCAAGGGCTGTGTGCGTGAAAAGTAAAAAGAGACAAGGCACTGATATGCATGTCTTTATTTTAAAGATGTCTCTGTTGCCCTTCAGCGAAGCTTTCAGGGCGGTATACCAAACAAAAAACAAAAAACCAGGATACAAACTCAAATAACATGTAATCGGTTACAGAGCATGTCACAATATGCTGTGGTATTACTCATTTGCTTTGCCTGATATCACTTATTTTCACTCTTTTTTGGTGAACCTTTAATACGAACTTAAGCATTTTATACATGCCTTAATTCCTGACCCTTGAAGTCATGATTTGGCAGTGTCCCACTCATTTCCATGGGACTTACGCCCCCAGTTTTGGCCAGGATCCAAAGAATCTTGTCACTAATTCTGTCCAAGTAGAGCTTTGGTCGCTTTCTTGGGCAGCAGATCCCTTCAGATCTCTCATGATAAACTGGTTTAGAAATGGAGAGGAGTTTCCAAGGCAGTGTGTTATGGCGCGCGCACGTGTGTCCACCCCCAGGTTAAAACAACAACTACAATCCCACTGGGTTCAGCAAACGCTTGGATGGGATTAAAGTAGTTCTTTGGATCCAGGCCAACTTTGAAGGTCAGGGTGCCAAACAATTATTAACCAAAGCCTTTAGTCAGTTTTTAGTGAGTTTGTGTGCTTGAAAACTACAGAACAATATCAAGCAGTCTATTATATACAGCATTTTAGAGAGTTCACATATATTACCCCAGTTCTTACAACAAGCCTGTAAAGTAGGCCAATATTATTCCCATATTACAGAAGGGAGAGGGGAGGGGGTTGGTGTCATGCCTAAGGCCTCCTGGTGAGTTTCATGGCTGAGATGAGATCTGATAGTTACACCACTCATGGCTATGCTATATTCAGTGGAGGCTGGTGGTTCCCATTTCAGTGGGGCTGTGAATCCATTCTGGGTTTCAGTCAGAACCAGCCAGAACTCTAAAGAAGCTATCCAAGGTGCTGAACCCATTTTGGGACTAGGGTTCAGCACCTTGGATAGCTCCTTTAGAGTTCTGGATAATTCTGACTAAATGCCAGCCCCACCCAAAAGGAACCACCAGCCTCCACTGGCCTAAGGCCTCCTGGTGAGTTCTACTCATGGCTATACTACACTTCTCATATTTGATGTTAAATGCTGCCCTGATAGACACAAGCATACACAAACACACACTAGACCACGACCAACCCATCTACAGGGAGAAATCTCCCCCCCCCCCACGCAGTAAAGTTGTCCATCCCTGCTTTCCCCCACCCACCGACCCACCCTCAGAAAGACACTATCATGTCACTATCATATGCATTTTTTATTCTCTGGTAACTGAGTTCAATGGACTTGCTGCTTCCACCAGGGAAGTATGTTAAGGCCGACTTCCTACACACACTTACTTGGGAATATGTCTGATTGAACTAAATGGAACTCATTTGGTTGAGAATAAACATGCATAGCATGTATCAGGACTGCATCCAGAGCTCCATCTGTTATGTATTTACTCTGAATTTTTACACATTTAGCCACTGATTTTGATGGGATTTACTTCCAAGTTTCTTAGGATTGCAGGCTTAGCCAAAAATCCACAAAACCTTGAGATGTAATCCACATCCCACTGAAATCTACTGCAAAATTCCCATTGGTTTTAAGGGAGCAGGGTTGCATCCTTTGTCTGGAGTAGTCCCACTCACGTGATTAGTGCAATAATTCCAGCATGAATGTGCACTGGACTGCAGCCTAAGGTTGTACTGGAAGTACAGGAGCCATGATGCCACATGGAGAGCTCCAATACATTGTACTGGATGGCCTTCTATATTAGGTCTTCCACCACCACCACCATCACCATAATGATGATGAGGGATCCAGACAGTCATACTTATTGATTTCTAAGTATATATAAGTCTGGATCCAACCTACTACTATCGTGATGAGGAGGAGAAGGAGGAGGACGAAAATAAGGTCAATTACAATCAATAAGAGTTGTTTCCAGGGGAATGTCTTTGGGATCAGGGTATTATTGTATACATCATAATCAGTATGTGGGAGAATCACATTCTAGACTTGGTGCTCCAGATCAGAGGTGGGCAGAGTTTATTTACATGATCGAACTGGAGCCTAGTGGAAAGGACATAACACTTAGAATAAAAGAATTCTCAGTCCAGGAATTTGTTCTGAGTACCAGAACTGAATAGAACTCACAGTCCTTCCACATAAAAACCCACTCCTAGTTACTCTAAACTTTCTTCACCTCAGCAGTACAAATAATGTGTGTGTGTGTGTGGGGGGGTGTATTTTGTTGGTACTACTGTTAATCAAATGGGAGTAAAAAATCCTTGGTGATCTACTGAACCCCCCTCCCGAGATCTACCAGTAGGTCCCGATCTACCTTCTGCCCAGCCCTGCTCCAGACTCTAAAAGAAGGCGAGCCATTATCTTCTGTTGTCAGTCATTATCTTCGTAGGACTCAAGACACAGTGAGGAGGACAGCTAGAGTTTCTGTAGACTTTTACTAAGAATCTTTTACCAAGAAAGACTCCTCCTTCCTTCCGACATAAACACCTCTGACAGCAATAAAACATTTCTCTTTCCACGAGGTCGATGGCGCTATTTTTATCGGAGATATTTTGATTCTCTCCCCCCGCCACTCCCCCTCTCCACTCCACTCCGCTTTGCACATAGTAGCTTGTATTTTCTTGAAGAGCAGCCAAGGCTGAAGTCAAAACCAAAAGGATCCTGTCTGAGAACGGAACCCCATCAACATATGGACACGAGACATGATCTCCCTTTTATACAAGAGAGGCTGAGGAGGGATTCGTGTGTGTGTGTGTGTGTGTGTGTTTGTCAGTACAGCAGCAGCAGCAGCAGCAGCAACAACAACACAGCCACGTCTGATAAAGATGCGGGACACATTTTATGATGAGGGGCTTCCAAGGTCTTCTGCTAAACAGCTCCTCCCGTTCCCAGCAATCCCATTTTGTATATTGCATCGCCGCTAATAGTTATTGTGAGGACGAGGAGGCGAAAGGCAGAATCAAGAACAAATTCTCCTTCCACTTGTACAGTACAGTAAAGAGGGACTTTTAAATGGAGCGCCTCGAATAGCTTTCAACGGCCATGTTTGCCACACCGTCTCCCTGATTTTCTTTTATTTTCTTCCTGGGGGGGGGGGTGTATGTGTGATGGTGGTGGTGGTGGAGGAGGTGGTAGAGGAGGAGAGGGTTAAATATAACCATGTAGACCCAAATAATCTTGCTAGGGAAGAGTCACAGCAGACAGCAGACAGCCTCTCAAAGTGCAAGGAAGATGATAAGAATAGATTTTTCTCCAAGTCCTGACCACGTGATGGGCGAAATAATTAATTCAGCGCGTCCCTTAAGAAACACGGAGTCGTCATTAATCTGCCAAGCAAAGGACTCTATCAGACTTGAAAACTGAAGAGATCCCAAGAATATAATATACAAAGGGGCGCAGGCTCCTTCTATGCACACCTAGCAATTTGGCTACAGCCGAAGGGGGGAAAATTACCAATAATAAAAGAAAGAAAGAAAGCGGACCTTGGTATGTACACATTTTCTTTCTTTTCTTTTATATTTCGAAATCCTTAATGAACTTAGCTGTCAAATGTTTGACAAATAGGGCCCCTTCCCTTCCTGATTTGTAACTCTGCCCTAGTCAGAAGCTGTTCTAGGCATGGGGGGGGCCCCCCCAATGTTTACTCTTTATTGTGAGATATTATGGGACTGTGTAAGGTACGGATCCTTCTGTGTTCCAGCGCTGGAAGAGAGAGAAAGGGGAAGGTTTGACCAAAAGCTGCATGTGTGGGGAAATGGGTGAAGATTTACTGGTTGTTTATATCTTACTGGGAACAATGCTAGCTGTCAGGGCATCTGCTGCCCATTCTTAACTGGTGAGAAAAGGGCCCTGAACTTCTTTTCAAGCGAGGGTCGTAAATTTTTCTTTGCGTCATAATGAAAGGCTATAAAACGGAGTTGAAATTTTACCCAAGGCAGACTTTAACCAATAGATAATGAATTCTAAGGGTACTTCACCAACACCCCCCACCCCCGCGCGCTCCAGACCCTGCTAGGTTGTAGTGCGGTATATCCACTATACAAAGACGTAGTGATTTTGGATATTCCGTTTTATAATATATTTGTGGCGGGGGGGGGGGGAGACGGAGGTCTGAAACGAGAGACGGAGGAAATACCTGTGAAAGGGATATCCCACTGGAGTCAGCATTCAATTCATTTTGTAGAAGACACAAACAACCCTTTTTTATTTGAAACTGGCTTAGTGAAACGGGAATTTTGAACTGCAATGTATGTGTATTGTCTGTGCACTCGTGAGTGTGTGAGTGTATGTGTGTGAATGGATATAGATATACATAAATGCATAGACACACATCTATATACGTGTGTGTGTATCGCAAACCTATGAAACTTTCCTTGTAAGTCTCTGGCTCCTTGGACATTTTTGTTTTGTTTTGTTTTGTTTTTGCAAACTGTGTTGTCTTTTTTAAAGCCTCAGTTGGAGACCTTTCTTTAAAACACACACACCCAATCAGATTGTTGTTTTTATTACTTCCATGGCATGTCAGGACATAAACAGAGTTTTCTCCGCTATGAATTATACATTCAAACAACAACACATTAATTCAATTATTTAAAGATGGCAAATGCTTATCGTTTGGAATAGTGGCTAAGAAACAGAATCCGCATACACGGATTCTTTCAGAATCCGTACACAGAGACACACAGTTTGCAATCTTTCGGCTTACCCTGGCTCCCCAAAAGAACCCAAAACTGCATGAGAGAGAGAGAGAGAGAGAGAGAGGAGAGAGAGAGAGAAACTCCAAACCTAAAAGGAAAAGTTCCTTTAATGATAACGCTGATTCCTGCATATCGCCCCGAATATTTTATCAGTTTGACAATTGCCGGGTTTGTGGTTATAAATCATCGTAAGTAATTCCTGGAAGGGTGCGAGGCTGCTCGGTGGTGTGTGTGTGAGAGAGAGGGTGATGGAGGGGTCGGGTGTGGAGGGAGAGAAACAGAGGGAAGGAGGCCCTCCAAGGACTGTAAATCTTTCTATTTTATTGCTCTATGAACATATGTTTAGACCGAGAAAGCCTTAGATCCTTTCCCGAGACGCATCTCGGCCAAACCGGGAGATCCACGCCCTCGCCTACCTTCACACTTGGCTCCAGCATTTCCAGTCTTATTACTCGCTTGTTTGCTTGTTTGTTTTTTGTTTTAAAGTTAAACACACAGTTTATAGGTGGCCCTCCCGGGAATGCGCGATTTCCTTTTTCTCCCGCCACCCACCCCAGAGACCTTTACAAGTTCTTTCTCTGTGGAGGGGTATCTGACTTCTTCCTTCTCTCCTTCCTTGATCTTTCCTGGATTGGTTGTGGTACGCTTTTCAGGGTCTGGCCGAAAGAATGAGGAAAAGACATGTATGTATATTCCGCCTCCCCCCCGCCCCCAAATGTTACATTTCGCACAGAATCGCCCCCTTCGCTTTCCGACGGCGAAAGGTTTGACTGACAGGAGACTGCAAACCGGGAAGGACCAGAAGGAGCAGAATATTCCCCACACGCTTAACTCCCATTGAAATCCGTTGGATCAATGGGATGCGATCCTCCTAAACCCATGTAGGCTGCGATCCTACGAACACTTACCCAGGAGTAAGGTCTACTGAACACAGTGGGGTTTACTTCTGAGTAATCATTATAGGATTGAATTTGGGAGTAAGCTCCACATGCAAAGGGGCTTACTCCCCTGGAAGTATGCATATAGTCAGACTACAAAAGAGCTGAATCTTGGCTGGATCGTGCTCCCGCAGGTTTCACGTTTACAGAAACACCACCAAAAGTTACAGATCTCCGAATGAGAGTTCCTCCCTGAACTTCGATAACTGGACTGCAATCTTCTTCCACACACCCTGCCTCAATCCCCGTGTTTTAATGACCCGTTTGCAAAGTCAGGAGAAAGCAGAGTAATTTAGATAAATGCAACCACACAGTTATGGGGAGTATTGTAAGGCAATACATTACTGTCAGATCTCCATGCTTTGGATAGTAATGAAATCTTAGGAGATTCTAGATTAGCTTGGACGCTTTTAGAGCTCCAACTTACTTTAGAGACATCAAACCAAGCGGGCGGGGAGCTGCAACAGTAAGGCTGTGCCGAATCTGACTTGCTTGGGATATTATTTTTGTGAACAACTCGCGCGGTTCTTGTATGTGAAGATGGTTTGTATTCAGAGTCCTACAAGGGGGCGTTGCGATAAAGAAGGGACAGAAAGAAAGCATTCTCAAGCACCTGGCTAGATGCAGAAGTGTTAACACGGTTGTTCTTTCCTCTCCAGTGCTGGCCAAAGCCAACTTTACCTAATTCTTTTTTCCCCTCACACACGCGCGCGCGCACAGAGAGAGAGAGAGAGATTATTCCATGCTGCAAGGCTCAGGCAGAACTGGAGCCATCCCATATTGTCAACGGATTGTACAGAAATCGATTGTTCACGAGCAAGACTTCATAAACTACAGCGCAATCCACATTTCTTCCATCTTTCATCGTGAAGCTTTAAAGTAATAATTATTTTGAGGAGCAATGGGAGAGAAGCCCCTCCCCTGCCATTAACACAACACACACACCCCCACTCCAACACACCACACCACCCTATTTGTTCTACCCACGGATTATTATTCTAATCCTATAGAGATTCTTGAGCCAATTTTATTGAGGTGGTTTAATTTGTCGCGCATGCACGGCGAAGTCGGCCACCGCCACCCCACCACCTACCCTGTGAAATATTTTGCTAAGGTGATCGAGCCAAATGGACTTGTACGGATTTGGAAAGAACTGTGGAACCCTGCGCTGCGATGCCCCTTGGCAATGGACTATGAACTGACACTTTTAATGGACTAGGTTGTTACGGTACTCTTTTAAAGACATTTATCCATAGGAAGTTTTGTGGGTGCCTTTGGTGGGTGCCCTGAGTTAGTCCATCCCAACTCCACAGACAACTAGACTAAGGATACCGAGGGAGGGTTTTCAGAGTAACCCCAGTGAAAGTTCCAGCCTTAATCAAAACCATCTCCTCTCTCAAGATCACGTGAACCAATATGCTTGTATTTTAAGGCAGCGCCTCTATTTCTTATGACAGAAGGCTTCCTCTATTGCTCTTTATATATATATATATATACACACACACACACACACACGCACGCACGCGCGCACACACACACACACACACACACACGGTATAATTATAAAGATGATGGGTAGACAGCCTCCTCGCTTGTTATTTACAAGCAAAGCAACACCATAAGTTGACCAATTGGCGTCTTTTATTCTGTGAAGTTGATCGTGAAGGATTTTAAATTTACTGTTGTTGTTGTTGTTGTTGTTGTTGTTGTTATTCCAAACGATCTCAGAATCCATTCGCCCTCTTTTGTTGGAGCTCGACTCTTGGTTTTTTTATTCTGTCGGGAATACTGGTCTATGGAAATGCCTGGGCAAACCCGCAAGATCAGAGTTAGGCGTGTATTGTCTGCAGAACAAAGGAGGAAGGATATATCCTCAAACCTGCAAACCCCCAGTTTATGACCGAGAAGGACACTTTTAGGATAAGCAGGGATCCAGGTAAGCAACTTCATGAGCTTTAACCAAGATGCGGAATCTTGAATCCAAGCCCCCGCCCCCCCCCCACTATAATGGGAAATGAAATAAGAGTCTGTAGAACAGGGACATGTGGGTATAGACATGTATCTTTGGAGATTGCCTGAAGTAGTAAGATGTTGCTGCTACTGCTGCTGCTGCTGCTGGAAACTCAGGGCTTTCCCAAACTGTAATTCCTCCCCCCCCCCCCACACACACACACACACACACCTGTGTTGGGGTGAACTGGGGAAGGAAAGCGGGGGAAGGATTTGGCATTATGAATGAATTAATGAATTGCACAATTGGAAAGAGAGAAAAGGAGCACACCGTTGTGTTTAAGCAAAGCTCTTTGGGTACAAGCCATGTCCCATTGAGTTCTATGGCCAAACTCCTTTGTATCTTAATAGCTCTGCCCTCTTTGGCTTGGATAGGCGGGCTGAGTGTAACTCAGTATACTATATATCTATGCAGTCGTATTTAAAGCACACCCAGTGGAAAAGGTGTCACTGCCTATTGTTTCTGGGGGACTCTTTCTGGAAACAGTAGCTTTCCCTTTATCCTTTCTTTTGCCTGTTTGTTTCACTCTGAATCTCCCTTCTTCTCTGAACTGCTTCACCGCCACCGCCAACAAATGAAAAATGCTGACAAAACACACTGTCTTGTCATAGTTCCAATGTATTTGCATGGATATATCAAAAAGGCAAGTTGTGTTAGGGTCTATGTATCTGCGTGCGTTTGAGCCTCTCCATAAATAAAGAAGTAGCCACAATCCAACAGAGTTAAGACATATTTACTCCCACTGATTTTCATGTGCTATGCAGCCTGATCTTTTGCATGTTCCCTCGAAGTATGCCCCACTGAGTTCAATGAGACTTACTCCCTAGTAAAGGTGTTTAGGATTACAACACGGGTATGCCTAATTCTGCGCTGGACTGTGGCCAATGATCACGTAATTTAAAATGTGTGGCAGCTAAATATCATCTTAGTACGTTTTCGCTTACATCAAGGCATCTGAACAAAGCCTGTTTAAAGGACGGGGCGTTAAAAGCCACCCCGATTTTAAATACACTTCCTTGGGAGTAAATACAGAGGTTTTCAGCGGAAATCATTACTGTGACTACCACAGGGGTGTTACTGAATCCGGAGTACGTTTTCCTTGAAAGTAAAACGATCTGATTTCAACTGAACTCAGTACCATGGGACTGAAGTGGTCATGCAGTCGGATCCACGTATTTACTCGGGAAGTGAAGTCCCACTAAGTTCAATGGAGCTGATTCCCTGGTAAGTATTGGATAGGTTTCAGCACGGAGTCTAACGTCTATATAGCTCTGGGGCTTGGAAGAGAGGAATTTATATCCAGATTATTATCATCAGATTTCCTTAATTCTGCACATTGTACTAAACTCGCATGGCCCTTATGTTATGCTCTTATTTTCGCCGAATAATGGGAAGGAAGGAGCGAGATGAACCTGCCCTTTGGTCAGTGTCTTGCGCTGGTCTCGATCGGAAGAAGCCTCTCAGCAAGCCACCAACTCGCCCCCCGCCCCCGCTCCGATTTTCCTTTAGCTCTCATGCCTCCAAGCTGCGGGCCTGACAAGTTAGTCAGCTGAATCCAATTACGGCAAGCGGCATTTCATTTCGTTCCGCGACGGGGAACGCTCTTGGTTGGGACTTCACCTAAAATTTCAATCATCTCTCTGTGTCTTGGGGCCCGGGCCTGAAGAATCCTCCAGGCTTGGCCCTCGGGTCTCAGTCAATCCCTGACAAGCCTTTTGGAAGCGCTCCGGCTGAGTTCCAGCAAGCGGTTCCCGCGGAGGATGCATGGCGGAAGGCGAGATCCGGAAGAACGCCCGCAACCTGGGTGACTTTTGCATCCAAATACGGATCCTAGCCCAAACCGGCTTGAAAAACATTCGGATTCATTTGGTTGTTATTATATTCGGGGTTTGGAGGGGGGGAGGGTGTCTTGTTTTTCATATTTCTAATCAGCATTTCCCTGCCTTGTCGTCCTGCTGCTGCAGAAGGATTCAGAAGTCGATAATTAATTAGACACAAAATGAAAACTTACCACGTTAATCAACAGCGGGTAACAATGACTGGCTTTTGCAAATAATGATCCTTCCGCTCAGGCGCTTCTAGGATGCTCCCCGTCGCCTCCTGCCCCCTCCCCACGCCCCAACTTAAGCTTTCTTCTTACACTCTACGCAGGGCTTATTTCTGAGGAACTCGTTTTTATTTTGTTTTTTAATGGGCCGAAAAAATAAATAAAACCACTTAAAATTGACGTAGGCCCACGTGAATCTAGTATATAAGTCGTTTGGTGAGACAGGCCTAGGAGGACCTGGGTAGAGCATCGTGTGTGACCAGCCAGCTCCGCTTCCCCAAACTCCACAGTGCCAACATAAATTAAAGGTGGCTCGGAAGAGGGAAGGAAACAAGGGCTGCGTCCCAGCTGGGCTTTGGATAGGGATATAAGAGGAGAAAGTTGGAAGCTCGTCTCGCCACCAGCTATTGGAGGGGCTTCCGTGGGTTGTTCATTAAGTGGTGAGTTATAGCTGTGCGAGCCAAAGGTCATTTCGAAGGCTTATGCTTGTTAGATATTCTCTTTATAATGACCCAGGCTTCATTGTGGGGAGATTCCCCCCACCCCCCAGCACCAGTTTTGTTAATGTCCTAAAAGTTCTGAGTTAGCAGATTCTGATGTGAAATGGTGAAGATCTCCCCCCAAAAAGAGAGGGAGCTGATTTGGGGGGAGGCGGAGGATATTATTCCATGTTGTCTTAAATAAAAATGTAAGAAGTCTGACTGTCTGCCTCGAGTACCCCTGACGTGAAATCCGAAGGTGGGCTACCAAAATACGGGAGGGGGGGCTGCGATTTGCTGGACTTTTCTCGGTGAGACATGGCTAACCACAGCTATACATAATGCATGAGCCTCGGGGTCCAGCGCGGGGGTCTCCGCTCGTTTTCCATTCTTCTGAGTCAAACGGGGCACCTTGAATCTAAAGTTGCTTGTCTGAATATGCCAGATGCTTGTGGCTATCGCAGGCTACAGGGTTAGATTCAGTCAACCCCCCCTTTTGTGGGGGGGGGAGTTACCTCTCACCACAACTACCGTTTTTGTATTCCGCCCCGCCCCCGTGTCCGCCAGAACCACACTGGCTGCAAACCTTCTTCTTAGAAATGTGATGCCGGCATGTGTGTGAGATTTTTAAAACAATGATTTCTGTCCAGGTGTGGGACTTTTGCAATGAATACTTGTTTCCCTAAGTGGTTAAATATTAGGAGGGGGAGGGGTGTGCGTGCTTCTATCTGATTGTGTGGATTCACATATACTGTATATGTTCAAAGACGATCAAGTCGCCCTAATATTTCACGCAAATCAAGTGACTTGTTTTCGGTGAAGAAGGAAGCAAACTCTTATACCAGACAAGGCGGCAATCCTATACACACCTACCTTGGAGTAAATCCCATTGTATTATGGATGTAAGAAAAAAATAGCTATACTTAGCTTATACATTATTTATTAAGCCCATGGCTCAAACCTGGGGAAAATAATAATACTTCCACTGAGTTTCCCCCTTTGTTCCAGGTTCATCTCATCGTTTTATTCAAAGGAATCTGAAGATCCTACCAAAAGTGTTACAGATAAAATTCAAGAAAAAACTTAATTGTGGTGAGTTTTTTTCCCCTTTTAAGAAGTGTTTTGTTTACATTCATTGCGTCTCTTTCTCCACGTGGAGTTTACCAACAGATAATGTATTTTAAATGGAGGAGGGAAGAAATATCATGGCAGCTGATTCCCCTAGGAGCCGTAATATACATGATATAATGTAACTGACAATCGATTTTCAAAAATTTGTTAATATTCAGTGGCCTTAAACAAATACTTGGGAGTACACAAATAAAAGGATATTACTATGAAGGTTATTTTTGTCTAAGCAGAACTGATATCCTATCACGCCACTTCAGTAGATCATTATTAAAGGGGGAGCAGGGACAGCAAAAACCTTTAATGAAGCAATGCCACAATGATCCCTGTTTGCCCCACAAAATGTAGATGCTAATATTCTTTCAGTGACCATCGAATAATGTCAAATCAAACGCTGAAGGACTGATATAGCCACAGTCCCTCACTTGTTAAGCAGTTTCAGGCCCCCTGGATTCCACTGGGGAGAATGGAGCAAGGACTTAAATCCCTGCCACTTCCGAAGCCCACTGGACTGAAAGGTGCTTAATGAAATTTACTCCTCCGAGTAAATTTACTAAGAGCGTAACTGCGTTGTAAAGTAAGAGTGCGAGTTGTTAAGCGGGAGAGAAAGGGAGAGCCTCCCTATAGACAACAATCGCAGGCTCCTGCCTAAGAGCTCATAACGCCGAATATACACAATGCTTCTGCCAACGTGGCAGTGATCGCCAATTGATACAGTACAGCGGTGATAGAATGTGGCAGTTATGGTCCATTTACATCCATCACCTATTTCTCCCCCGAAGGAATCGCTCATTTCCTGCGGCTCCTTCCTGAAGGCTGCAGCCGTCTGCCTCCTATGTGCCTGTAGTCCAGCAAAGACTCGGAGACTCCTTCCGTCCGTGGAAAGCCCTTCTTCCCGGGCTCAAAAGACAGGCTAGCTAACAGGCTTCCAGGGGGCGAATCTCAGCCTTGCTTTAGAAGCCGGGAAAGTGCTCAAGGGAGGACCGCGCAGCCCTTTATATACAGTTCCCCGCTTGCAGGCTGCAAGGAAGGGGACATTTTTTGCGGACTGGGGCATTCTTTTGCCGGTCTCCCTCCCACGCAGCCTTGTTTTACACTCAGCTGTGCCCAGGCCTTTTCTTCTTCTTCCCCCCTTCTTTTTATCATTCCTTCCCCCCTTTCATTCCTTACTGAAGCGTTTACTGCCCGAGCGCCAGCAGTCATAAATTTTGCTACACACCACCATGACAGGTGCATTGATATGCGCTGTGAGAACTCCGGCTGCTTAATAACCACTCCTCCGGCCCTCTCTTACTGCCTTTTATTTATTCGGTATCATATTAGATATTGATCCTCCGCAGAATTAAGTGTAGTGGACGCATTAGTAGAGAACTTGCTTCATATGAATACGTGGGGTTGGGGTATCGGATCGATCACAATTGTGAGCGCCGGGGAACTTGTCAGGAGAACAGGAGCCGGGTCTGTTGTTCCTCTCGGTGGCACGCGGTGTGTTGTGTGTGTATGTGTGCGTGTGATGGTGGTGGGGGCGAGATAAGAAAAAGAGAGGGAGGGGAGGTGGTTAAGCCTCATATTCCTCCCCCACACCCCCAGACACTTTGATTTCTAGAGATTATTCTTCGCAATAGATTGAGAGTAGTGAGGGAACAAAGGGATCTATTACTCTGCCTAATGGCACAGCGGTTCAGACAAGGTTAACCTCTCCAGATACTTGGGAAGGAAATTCGAAACACAGACATGGATACTTCGTGGCTTCCTTAGACTCCGAGTGAATTCTCCTCAGCCTCCCACGTCGATTTCTAAACAAGTTGGGCCAAACCACCAAGTGGATAAGTAGCGCTTTGGCCTTACCTACAAAAAACACTGCTTTAAGCGCCTGACATTCTTGCAAAGCCAAAACGTGTTAGGGGTTTGAGAAAAGAAGGAAAGCAAGGGGAAAGTGTGCGGGGGGGGGGGGGGAGATCTAAAAGATGAACCACCAAACAGTAGAGCATTGTCCATGTGATTTATGGCCCTTTGCCTCCTTTTTAGGTTCAAGCAGAGTTCACAAGCAGTTGGTATTTCAGAAAAGAAATAAAGCTTCTCGGTTTTGCTGCAATATTCTTTCAGAAGGCGTCCTGCCTTGTTTGGGAGAACCTGGTTTTGGCGAATGAAGCAGGGGGGCAGTGGCGGTGCTAGGTTGGAATAAACAAGAACCTTTGAGAGCAGGCCACCAGCAAATGGCTGGGAGCAGGAACTTTATGTTTATGGATTACCATTTGTGAATAAATAAGCGTTTAGACACTATTAATGTATAGATAAATTGAAGGTAATCGTGGACCTCCTGTTGGTCAATTTTATTTATTTTTGCTTCTTAACAGAATCTTTCTCCTGCCATCTCATGACCATTTGTCCCTACTGTATCTTTCACTGCATGTGTGTGTCTGTGCGCGTGCGCGCGCATGCGCATTCACATGCACAGGTACATATTTCTGCCAACTGAGGACAACATTTCATGGATGAGCTCTAGTCCAGAAAAGTTCATGCCACAATAAATCTGTAAGACTTCAAGGAGTCACAAGACTTTCTTGCTTTTGCTCCCACAGACTTAACGCTGCAACCCCTTCTTATAATATTTTAGTTTTCTAAGGGTGCATGTTGAAACTGACATACCAAACATGCAACCCTTTCCCTGTCTAATTATCTGAACATTTATGTTATTTTAAATGGTTTTGTTTTTATAAACACCTTAAGGAACCTTTACTTGAACAAACAAAATGTGATGAAAGACTCTATTGTTCTTCTATTTAAAATGCAGAGTGAACATTTGCAAACATGCCAGGAAGGTGGAATATTTTGTAGATTAAATTGAGAGGAGCAAATTATGACAGAGATGGGAAAATATAGCAAATTAAGAATATTTTCAAGATATGAAAATAGTTTTATGTAAATTAAGTCACAGCCATGATGTCCATAAGTGATTACTGGGGAGGCAGCAAACTTATAAAGTGAAAAGATACCATATTGGTACCACTACCTATAGCAATGCAAAAGATGGTAGTCACAGGGAGTATCTGATTGTGGTTACTGATTGTGGTATCATTTTCAAAAGAGTTTAAATGAGTGGGTTCTATGACCCAAAATGGATTTATTTCACCGTAAGCACTCAAAGATTCACCAGCAGCCAATCAACCCCCTTCTCCTTTGACTTTAATAGCATCTATTCATGGACTTATTTAGGTGCCCAAAGTCTAGTGGTCTAAGCTGTAACATAGAATAAAATAAATGGAAAATATGCCTTTAAACTAAATGGATTTTGGATTACACTCTTCATAAAGTAGAACCACTGGCTGGAGAGACAATCCCTTCATAGCATCATGAATGGGCAACTTTCTGATTGTGATCCCCAAAAAGCAATCCTATGCACACTTCAGTTAGAACTCAGTGGAATCAGGAGGCTTAGAGAATTGGACTGTTTGTCACTTGCTTGGAAGTAAATTTAATTGCATCTTTCTTCAAAAGAAATTATTTTTATTTAGGAGCGAAGTGTTAGGAACCTAGTTATGACTGATTGCCAATACCACTTTTCTGGTTAGATTAGGCTTTTCAGAGAATATTGGCTGGGCAGCTCAGTCCTGAGCACTTTGGTTAGAAGTTAAATTCCATGAATTTGGCCTGTAAAGAAATGTACTGTGCATGCAATACAACCCAAATACAGATTTGTTATGAATTTATCTATCTACAGATTAATGTATTGGATTTGAATTCTGCTCTTCCTCCAAGGTCAGGGTGACATACAGCCCCCTCTTTTGAACCTCACAAGGTAGCTTAGGTTTAGATATAGTGAGTAACCCAAGATCACCTTGTGAGCTTTTGTCTGAGTGGAGATGGGAACCCTAGACCTTGCCATTCTATGTCCATAACTGTACCCACTACATAGCACATGTAATTTATAATTTAATATCTTGGCCCAAGTGGAGCTAAGGAGGTCTGGAGGGATCTATAAGAATTAGGAGAGAAAACCACCTAGTCTCTTTCTAGCATTGAGGGAAGGATCCTTCAACATCTAGAAAATGCAGGCTTATGTTCAGGAATATATTAAGGAACTAGCACAATGTATAGCACTAACACTATATAGTGTATTATTAGTAACAGAGAGGGGGAAACCTCTCTTTTGTGTATGTCAATCTTTCCTGAGCCAGGAATCTTTTCTGCATGGTAATCAACAAGCAGAAGAGCTTTTCCATATCATGGAAATAACCTCCTGTACTTTAGATAGCTTTAAAGTCAAAATTAACCCTAACTAAGGTAGTTGACCTATGTATTTCTTCTTTATATTGCAAATCAAAATTACTGAATGCCCTTAGTTACACTTTAACTTCTTAGAAATCTTCCCAGGAAAAAACAAAACATCAAGAGACAGGATTTACAATAGAGATGGAATTTTCACTGGTTTTTCAGGTTCCAGTTCTGGTTCAATCCATCATGTCACTCCAGGCTCACAAATACTGGTGCGCATGCGTGACTTGGGGTGGGGGGGGACAAAGGTTGGGGGAGGAAAAGAAAAAGGCAACAACAACAAATGTTGGTTAATATTTATACCAAGAAATTGTACAGAGATCAAACAGCAACGATATAGAAATGCTTGCCTAAAACAATAAAATAAATAATAATGTGGTGGAAGAGACAGAGTTTAGGGTGTGTGTTTTTTACAATACTTCTAAAAAATGTCAAAACATAAAAAACAGTTTATGAATTTATTGATAAACTGTGAGCAGTCAAATAAATGTTGACTTTTTAACAGCTGGTTCAGGGTAGTTTAACAAGCCAAGCTCCCATAACAACTCATTCTTGTTTGACAGAGGACTGTTCCTTCTTTCTTTTTTTAAAAAACTCTTTATATTGGGATGACTGATTTAGCATTCCATCAAAGTAAGGGATACTACTACCAAGTTCTAAAAAGTCATGCTTAAAAATTCTGTTTTCAGGAGAGCAGCGATAAACTTTTGATAACTTCTCAACAAAAGGGAGACGATAATGCCCATAAAAATTGCACAGAAGGACCTGCATCTTTCTGCTAATCTGAGATTTGTTAATTTAATGCTGAATTAGGCTTGGGTGGTTACGTCCTTTGATTTCATTATAGTCACTTACATTGCCACCTTACACACTTTAGTTGTTCTAGAGTTGTACACTTCCAGTGGAAGGTGCTTGGCATCCAGAGGTGAGAATACAGCATTAATGTCACTAATGGCTCTCCCAATATACCCCTATTCTCAACACATACAGCTGGAAGAGAAGAAACCCTATGATTTTAATAGAAATTGCGTCCCAATGAATTGTGTTTAGGATTGGGATGTGAGGTATTAATGGCTGACTGTCTTGTGCTTCTGAGAGAGAAAAGGGACGTGAAAGAGAAGGCTGGCTGCATGCAATTGAGGCCAAAAGTGAAATGTGTGAAACGTGTGAAAGAGACTATGCGAACTGGCAGGCGAGGCCAGCCATATATAGGTGAGCATTACTTTCTTGCTGTGGTGGAAGGAAAAACAGTGATGAGGAAGAGTGGACTCAAATGTTAGTCTGGACCATGTGGGATTTGTGAGAATAAGGGAAGAAACAGAAGAGGCAATGTAAGGATTTCTGCTGTTCGAGATAATGCATGTTTGCCATGTTGTGCACGTGTGAAAGAAGCATTGGGGATGTTTGTTAGGAACTGTGTGCAGAAATTGCCATAACAGGCCATCCCATAGTGTGTTTCTTTCATTGCATTTATGATGGGGCCATGTGTGTTGAATAGTAGTCCATGGCTATACAAAGATAGATAGGTGTATGTGTGTGAGAGAGACGAAACTGGACCCTAGCTATGAGTCCTCTTCTCTGGATGTTAGGCTGTAGTGTTGTATGAGAGGATTGGTATGGAAAGAAGTGTGGCCTGTAACTGTGTGTGTTAGGAGCTGGTTCGATTGGCAGAACACGGAACAATGGAGATCTTACGTCCTGTGTGTGTGAGAGAGGGAGAGAACCAGGAGCTGAGAGCCTGGCCACATTTCCCTGGGCTTGACTTTTGCGTGCATGGGTATGCTTGAGAAATCCCTTAAAAGTCAATTCACGTGTACGCCTGTGACTTTCCCGTGGTGTGGTTACGAGTGAAATGTCAAACCATGGCGGATTTTGAGCTGCTTGTCCCAGTGTGGGTCATGATGAGTGTGTGAGCGCCTGCCACGGGTGGCCATGCACCTGTGTGGCTGTCATCTTGTGAACATCTGATTAGCAGCTGTGTGTGTAGGTTGGGGTGGATGCGGAGAGCGCCTGCTCCTGAGCCCGAGGGGAACTAGAGAGGCGGAACGCGGGCCAACGCGCGAGGAACGCTATCGGGGCCAGAGTGTCCCAGTTGGCCCGCCGCTGGGTCCCACACGTGCGCGCCCGCCTTGGTTTCTTCCCTCCGCATGTGACTCCTTTCTCCTTATCTCTGTGGCCTCCCCTCTGTTCTCCAGGTGGTTCCGTGGGCGGCGGCAGCAGCAGCAGCGACTGGCCGGAGCCCAAGACGTGAGGAAGCCAAGGCCGCGCGCGGGGGGCGGCGGCGGTCAATGTTATTTGAGCGGGCTCCCGAGGCCTTGGCGAGCGACGAGCCCACGATGCAGAAAACCGCCTACTACGACAACGCGGCGCTCTTCGGGGGCTACGGCGGCTACGGCAAAGCGGACGCCTACGCCTACACCACCGGCCCGCCGCAGTCCTACGCCCAGCCGGCTCTGGACACCGACTACCCGGGCTCCGCTTGCTCCCTCCAGGGCGCCGCCCCCATCCGGGCGCCGCCGGCCCACAAGGGCGCCGACCTCAGCGGCAGCTGCATGCGCCCCGGCGGAGGCAGCCAGCCCGCCGCCCCGCCGCCCCCGGGCCTGGCCGAGCAGCAGCCGCCGCCGCAGCCACAGGCGCCGCCCCCTGCGCTGCCCTCGCCCTCCCCGCCCACCAGCAACCCCGCCCACGCGGCTCCCGCCAAAAAGGGCAAAGGCGGGCCCCACTCGTCGAGCGGCTCCGCGGCCACCATTAGCAAGCAGATCTTCCCCTGGATGAAGGAGTCCCGCCAGAACGCCAAGCAGAAAAACAGCTGCGCCCCCGCAGGTACCCGGCCCCCCGACCTGGGGCGCCAGCCCCTCCCGCCTCGGGTCTCTCGTACAGGGCGCCGCTCTTTCTCTGCCCCTCCGCCCTCGCCGAGCAGCGTCTCTTGGCCCTCCAGTGGCCTGGCCTACAGCTGCCGACAGCCCTAGTCGGCGTAGCCCACGGCGAGGGAGGCTGGGACTTGTAGGCCGCGAGATCTGGAGGGCCGCAAGTTGCTGTAGAGCGAGACGTATAATAATGCCGTTGAACATAAGGCGCTCAGAGGAGAGGCCTGCCATTCTAGGCCCCCATCCTGTTTCCCGCCGGACAACCAGATGACTGGGAAGGTGGGGCACGAAGGCAATAGCCCTCCCCAGGAGCTGGGTTGCAGCTTGGAGGCTTCCTGTAGCCATCATGACTAGTAGCTATTGACAGCCTTTTACTCCCATGAATTTGTCTATTCTCTCCTTTAAAGCCATCTCCGGGTCTTGTAGTAGCGAATTCTGCCCATCACGGGTCGGGAATGTGTGGTCCACCAGATAATGTTGGATAACAGCGCCCCTCAGCCCTGACCATTGGCCATGCTAGCTGGGGCTGATGGGAGTTGAAGTCCAAACAACACCTGGAGGGCTACATGTTCCCCACTCCTGCTATATATTAAGTGGTATGGAAAGTTCAGGAGGCAAGAGCTGGAATCGCACAGGACTGTTTCCCCGCTGAATTTTGAAGGGAGCTGAGTGAGTGTGTGTGTGTGTGTGTGTGAGAAACCCAGCTCTGTACAATGTCATAAGCAACTCATGACTTTTACCCAGCTCTCCCAGATCTGCAAAACAGAGGAAGAGAACTGGAGATGGCTATTTCTCCCTTTTCTTTTAATCTGCCCCCTTGAACACTCAGCCTGAGTAAGAATTATGTGAGAGTTCAAAGCTTACATTCTAAATTTCATAGGAAATTACACCCAATTTAAAGAGTCTATCTTTCTGCTTTGCTTCCTGTTCTTTAACACACATGCACACAGAGAGAGGGGAGTGGGGGGTCAGATTAATTAGAGGTCATATCTTTTACTGGCCCTACTTGCTGAATTTATTTTAAAAGTAAAAATAAAGAGCTGGCTCTTTAGAGCTGGCTCAAGCTCTAGAAATGGAGCAAACTAGAAACTGAAACAAATGTACACATAAATACATTGCGTACACACAGAGCAAGGCATACTTCTGAACCCACACGAGTTTATTAGGTGTAAGTCCTATTGAAAGTAGTGTGACTACCCCAGGATATTTAAGGGTCTCTCTGAATGTAAAACTTTGATCCTAAGAATCTGTGCTTGGAAATGTCTCTTTTAAACTGATGGGATTTGCTTCCCAGTTTTCTGCTGGGGTTGTAAGTTGTTATGAAAAGAAACAAAGGGGGGGGGGTTGGTATGGAAATGTTTGCCCCCCTTTGTCATGTCATTGTTATACAAGGTGTTAGTTTTTCAATGCCCTTTATTATAAGAGATACCTTATAATAAGCACATCATAGCCCCATAGAGAATTTAGGTATGCCACTTGTTTCCACAGTTCTTCCCCATTTAGAACTCGAAAGCATCAGTGTCCCCTCTTGCTTTTCTCTCTCTCTCAATTGATCTGGTGAATCTAAGAGACCATGTAATCACCCACAAATACCAAGTAGCCCCGAGGGAGTGGGAGAGAGAGAAAATACCCATCTCTAATGATTCTAGCAAGCCTGTCTTTCCCTGAGTCCCATATCCAAAGTAAAGGTTCTGTGTCCCGAAATGTCTGTGGTCTGCTTTGGATTACTCTATCTCCTCTGAAACCATCTTGGTGGGAAGATTTCTAACAAGGAGGAGCAAATACTGGAAGGTCGATATGGTGGCCTTCATATTCCTCCCCTTATTCAAAATCGCCTCACGTGCAGAAAAAGGGATGAGTGGTGACAAATCTAACAATGTTCTGCCTTATGGCTAGCCTTCCTTGGTTTTGTAATGGCTGCCTACTTTGGAGAGGAAGAGCACGCGCGCTGTAATCCCTGGTCTTTCTGAAGCTCTTCCTATGAGAATCCCCACTCTGCTGTCCTCTCATGACTTAGAGCTTCGCCTCAGAGAGATAATAAACGTGCCTGGTTTACTCTTGTTAGCAGCTGCAGCAGCAGCTTCATTGTCTTCAAAGTTTTGAGGCCTGGGCCTTGTTCTTGTTTGGGACCAGTCAAGAGAACCTTCCTGGGCTTTGTCAGGGATCGATCGATTCTTCCAATTAAATTCGATGATTTACAACTCTCCTGCCTGGAACTGTAACTTTCCTATCCCTCTGAGAACCCCAGAGCTGAGGCTCAACCTTGGTTCCCTCCCAACAGGGTGAGAGATCCAATGAAGTCCTCATTTTACACATGGTGCGGGTGGGGTAGGGGTAGCTGAGTGAGAACCTCAGAAGTCAGCATTGGCTCAAAAATATTTTTTTTTAATTTAAAAAAAATCCAATGAGATCGAAGGATTTGGTGAAAGTGTCACTTTGTTTACCCTGTTCCTTATTACCCTCCTGCCAGTGTGGATATGAGGCAGTGATCTTCACTAATGTATTGAAGTGGTGCAAGGCGCTGAGCTTTGCAGTCCCTTTCCAGTTTCACTTCACTTTGAATTCTAAACTTCAGCTTTCTCAAAAGGCTGTAATGGGTTGGGGGGAGCAGCTTTAGAATTGCAGGGGGAGAATACAACCCAGCTAAAAGGGGATTGTTAATTGCTAAACTGCCCAATGAGACTCTACAAAGGCAGAGTAATATCACTTTAGACAGATCACGCAGGGTGTAAATAGCTTGATTCGAACTGGGTGATAATAGCGATTTGTGTACATTTTTCAAATTGGCACCCACTCCTCCAGAATGCCCAAGCATCCCTCCCCTCCTTGCCACCGCACTGGTAATGCTATCAAGCTTTGTAAATGAACCAGCCACCCAACCAACCTCCTCCTGCTCCTTTCTCTCCTTTTTTTCGACAGGAGAAAACTGCGAAGATAAAAGCCCCCCAGGCCCTGCGTCCAAACGGGTCCGCACCGCCTATACCAGCGCGCAGCTGGTGGAGTTGGAGAAAGAGTTCCATTTCAACCGCTATCTCTGTCGCCCACGCCGTGTCGAAATGGCCAATCTGCTGAACCTGACAGAGCGTCAGATCAAGATCTGGTTTCAAAATCGGAGGATGAAGTACAAAAAAGACCAGAAAGCCAAAGGGATTATGCACTCCCCGGTGGGGCAGTCCCCTGACCGAAGCCCGCCTTTAAGCGGCCCAAACCACGTAGGATACTCCAGCCAGCTTCCCACCGTCAGTAGCTTGAACTATGATGCTCCGTCGCCAACATCCTTTGCCAAATCGCAGCAAAACATGTACGGGCTGGCAGCTTACACGGCCCCTCTCAGCAGCTGCTTGCCCCAGCAGAAAAGGTACCCGGGAGCAGAGTATGACCATCACACCATGCAAAGCAACGGCGGCTTTGCCAACCCCAATTTGCAGGGCAGCCCCGTGTATGTTGGAGGGAACTTCGTTGATTCCATGCCAGCCTCTGGCCCGATGTTCAACATCAGCCATCTTTCTCATCCTTCATCTGCCAGCGTGGACTACAGCTGCGCTGCTCAGATCCCGGGCAACCATCACCATGGACCTTGTGACCCCCATCCTACATACACAGATCTTACTTCTCATCACACATCTCAGGGAAGGATTCAGGAAGCGCCCAAACTAACGCATCTGTAGTAGACTGGAATGGATTCAGAAAGAGAGACAGAGAAAGAGATTTAATGTACTCGCGTTTAAATTACCTCACTTTTTTCCTGATGTTACAGTATAATTACTTTGAGTACTCTGAGTATTAGTGGATTTCTGTGTCCCCAGTAGCAGCTACATTATTTTGTTTATTTCTCTGGCAACTCCTAAGTCCATGAAAATTATTTTTTCTTCTAATTTTTGTTTTAACAGTTTAAAAGCATGACAGTGCAATATCTTCATTTAAAAAAGAAAACATTCCCACAAGGGAGTAATAATTGGTAATGATGTACTGGAAGGTAAGTTGTAGAAATCCATTAGTATCAGCAACCAGGGAGTCCTGATGAGGAGTTTACAACTATTGGGACCAAAATGGGGACTTGTTTCGGAGAAGTTAATTTATAGGAGCCTTCAGCAATGTAAAATATTGCTTTGGACTTAAATAAGGTGTATTTATGATTTTAAGAGAAACTTTTTTTGTATCATTGATTATTTAATCCTGGTCTTCAATGTATTTATGTGGATATTTGTAGAGTTTCTTCACCCCCCTCCCCAACCTCGGAAGATTGATTCAGGTCTTTGGTGACTATACATTTTCACCTATTTAGTATATTTGGTCTGAAATAGAAAAAGTAGTTTTGAACAGTTGTAACAGTGGCTGGTGTTTGTAGTTTATGTAAGGATTAAGCAAATTGTAAGTCAAGTCATAGATTAATACAAAACTGAAGCATTACCACAAAGAGCCATTATGTTTTTTTAAAAAAATCTAAAAACACATTAATTTATTTCAGATTCTTTGGTATCATTTTAGTTAGAATTAAAAATGACCCTCCTTAGATTGGAAGTGTATCTCATTTACTGGTAGCATTTACTCTGTTGTGGCACTGGGCTATGTCATTTTTTTTTTTGGCCAATTTCTACATGCATAAAACCTCCAAGAAATTGGCAACTTGAATCCTATTCATGTCTACTCAGAAGTAAGCCTCACTGAATTCAATGGGACTTACTCCCTGTTAAGTTTGTCTAGGATTGCAGCCTTACTATGCATTACACAAACAGTTTTGTCTGGCTGTTGTTATTTATTAAGTCTAAAATAAGCAAAAACTTCTATCTAGAGATTAGGAACAATATAATTATTAAATCCTAATTGATGTAATTAGGATTTCTATAGCAGTTCAGGCTAAAAAGCTATCTGTTTCAGTTATTGTTGTTATTATCATTGTTGCTGTTGTTATTATTTATATGATATTTATGCTAACCATAAATCAATTTTATACACGTCACTGGAAACATGATCTTACTTTTGCTGAATAAGGAGGGGTAAAAGAAGAAGAAAAAACTTCGAAATAATGACAATCAAGTATATACAAAGGAAATACTGCGTTAGGGTGTAGGAGAAGAAATCCTTCTGAAATGCTCGGAATGGATTTTGAGGTAGGAAATTACTAGATCTATCAATATTTAATATAGTCTTCTGTAGCAGACATTGGTACAATCCTTGTGTAAACAAATGTTTCTGCCCGGAGCCTAAAAGGGACAAGAAACACAAACATCCTTTTTCAATCCCCCCAGCCCACTCTTCCTCTTTATTTATATGTTGCATTTAATCTCTTACCAGATTTATAAAGCTATTCTCAACGTTAAAGTGGCATTAGGTACATGTTAGAAGCGATACATGCCCATTAATTCAGCAGGAAGTGTTCCTTATCGCTTTAAAAAGCGCTCAGTTAAGATTCAGATCTTCTGAACTCCCACAACAGAACTGTAGCTAAACCCCACTTTTCAGTTTGACTAATAATGCAACTCCATCTCTCCATGTCCTAATGGCAACTCCTGCAATTCTTTTTGTGTGAGAGGTTTTTACTCCTACATTTGTGTCTGGCTGAACTACCGTTTTGGGGGTTGTTTGTTTTTAAAAATGCCATGTTAATAATGAGAGAAGGCGGGAAATGTATCCTTTTGTTAAATCTCACTTTTATCCAAGTGTTGTAGATCTGTAAACAAAACAGAATAAACAGCTTCAAATGAAGAAATATTTTAACCACACCCGGATCTGAAGTGGCTTTCTATGACAATCCGTTTCGTCAAGCATTTTTTTATTTAAAAAGTCACATTAAAATAACTTATACTATGTACAATCAGTGAGCTATAACAACAATATGATTTCTAGTAGGTCTTCCAGAAAAACCCGGTCATAGAATTGATAAGTAAATAGTGCATGTAGATTTTATTTTATGTTCCTCATGCAAGCGCATATTTCACTTTCCACTCCTATAAATCAAAACAATGCATAAGGAGTCCAACCCTGGGTAGGCCCTTTATGGTATGGTATGTCACTCAATAGGCATCTGCTGAGTCTGAAGGATTGGGAGGCCCAAGTGTTACCCACAGCTTAATGTTTTATGGGCATGACTTCAAATGGTGTCTGGGCTGTTTTGCTTTATTATTCCCTCTTCCAACCATGTAAAGGGGATGCCATAATTTATATATGAGGGGTGGATGAGAGCAGGGAGAGGTTGGGAACTTGCTTTACAATTTAAAAAAAAAATATTGTTGCAACAAAGCACTGGAGTAGCCATACCTTAATAACAATAAAAATAAAAATATGAATTTCTTAGTTTCCTTTCTCTCAAAAAAGACCCAAGGTGACAAAATGTAATTCCTTGTAAACAAATTCCTTTTAAATAGCAAAATATAATAAAACAAAGCATCAGTATAGACCATAACCATTCACAACATTACATGGGCAATGCTTGTGAATCATGGTTGCCATTCTAGTTCCTATTTCCAGAAGGGTAGCTGCATTAGTCTATTGCAGCCAAAACAACGACAAGTCTTGTGGCACCTTAAAGGCCACAAGACAACAAAACAAAAATCTGGCATAAGCTTTTGTGGACTATAGCTTACTTTGATGGAAGTGGGCTATAGCTCATGAAAGGTTATTCTAGTCAACGGGATTTAAGCAGCCTGTGACCAGGATCAGCATAAAGTTTTGTGTTATTCTATTTTATTTTCAGATAAAAGTTATTTTAAGTCACCCTGGTAAGCGAGTCTCAGAAAATCATATTTTTCAGGGCTGCTGCTGGTGTATACTGTTGGAGATGAGATCGGCCTCTATTTAACCATAACCCAATTATTAGAAACAAATGTCTTGCCTTCGCTCAGTCTCTGTTTTTTTGCCTTTATGCAGGAGGCCAGCCACAGAACACGTCAAGGCTAAACAAATTACTTGGCAAGAAAATCCCTATTGATTTCAGTGGATCTTACTTCTAAGTAAACAGGTGTGGGATCTGTGCCCACACACAGTGAGAGATGGGGAAGAGGGAGGATGCATATTTCATAGGAGTCAATGGCAAAACTCCCAAAGATTTTAATGGTGCTGCTTTATGCTCAGACATTTCTGGCACAAGGTTTCTTTTGCTTTGGCCCGCCACTCAGATTGTCATAAATTATAAACAACTGGTTTTCACACCTAACATCTGCTTCACCTAGCTTCCTGAACCATTGGGTTATCTGAATAAAGTAGGACATGTAAGCAGGTCCAGGATTTCACTCCCCCCCCCCTCCACCTTTGTAAAGAGCCTGTAGCTCTTAGCCTTCCCCAGAATATCCAAGCCCATGGCTTCTTTGGAGCTTTTCAGGAGGAGAAATCAGAAAGGAGGATGCAGGGGCTTGCATTTAAATTTAGCTTGGCATAATTTTAGTAACCTCAGATCAATGCTCAAGATGAATTTCTTGAGGACGCCACACTATCCCAACCTTCAATATTCTAAGCTTCATTCATTCGAAGCAATTTTATCCCACTCTTCAACCAAAGCTCCCAGAACAGCTCACAAAGATCAGAAGTAAGACAGTTCCTGCCCCAGCTTTACAATCTAAGAGACAGGACACAAAAGGAAAGGGGATTGGGAGGGAGGAGGGGAAAAAGAGCAAATTTAGGCACTTAATTCTTAGCTAAGGGCAAGCAGAGGGACTGGGCTGCCTTAAGTAGCTGTTTCAAGTCTAATCCTTTTAATCCTGTAGTCGAAGAAGGCAAGGAAGATACCTGATTTTGAACGTGCTGTTATCTCTGTTATCTCTAGTTTTACTCAATGGCACCAATTTTATTTAGAATTACCTGCTGTATCCCAAGGTCTCAAGGTGAACTCTTATTACTAATTTTTGTTGCTTCCCGTGGCATGTAGGGTGTGAGAGAGAAACTAAGAGAAAGATGTGTGTGTGTTGTGTGTGTAAGAAACCACATTTCTAAAGCCCATCTCGCTAGGTCCGCAATCCTAAACATGGTTTCTACGCACGCAAAAAGGTCTCAGTAAAGTCAGTAGAGCTTAAGACGTCACCAAATGGAGCCAATTTTTCTTCTCCATTCTCTTCGCAGCGGCAGGGCCCCTCCCACCTATCCCTATCCACACACATTCCCCAGCCATTGCCTAGCATTCTCCAAACTGGAAGCTGTTTTCTTCACACATACTCCTGCATATTCCAATCCAGATGGTAGATGATAACAAGAATAATGTGCTTACAAATAGAACTTTACCAGCGTACAAAAAGAAAGCCTAGAATATCTTTTCTTCCTTCCTAAGATATGCTATGCTATGCTATGCTATCCTATCCTTCCCTTCCTTTCCAAATTATCTGAGGGTGCCTAGCCGCTCAAGTTTTGAGCGCCCGAGGTAGCTGATAACTACCCAGTCGAACCCAGAAGCAGAATCCCCATCGACTGCCCAAATAGTAACAAGGGGCGCTGTTCTGAAAAGAGGAGTGGAGGGGGTGGGGGATGAGCAAACGTCGGGGGCGCCCCTCAAAGGAGACTTCGCGCCCCTCCCAGGGCCAATAATGCGCCCCTCCGAAAGGCAGCGGGGCCTTTCAGCTCTCAGCGGAGCTCCCCCGCAGCGGAGGGAGGTGTTCGGCTGCCCACTCCGTGCCCTGACGGCAGTCTAGCCCCCGCCCTTCGCCTAAGCTCCGAGAGACGGCATCCTCCTCGGGCCTCCCTCCTCACTGGCTTGGCGTAAAGGCTGTAGCTAAGCAACCTCCGCCGGATAGGGCACCGGCCGGCGGGGGATACGCTTTGCTGGAGATCTTTGCAAGGCTGCGGAGAGGGATGCGGCAGCCTCCCGCCTCGCGCGGCTTGCCTGTCTCCTCTCCCGCCCCTCCCCCCACTCCTCCGTCCTCTCGTCTGTAGCAGCGCCGTGTGCAAACAAAGGGGTCCCGGTAGCCATTTTTCTGCCCAGGAAGAATGCGGGGGTTGCCAGACAGGAGGAGAAACAAAGCGAGAGGCGCCTCTGGAGAGGGTCGACCGGCGTAGGCTCGCTGGAAGCAAAACGTGGGGGTGCGGATCTGCGGTGTAATTCTGAGGAATTAGGAGACGCGCGGAAGCAGTAAGATCGTAGTAAAATCAAAGAGGACAAACCGCCGATGAAAGTAATTTGAAACACAGAAGTAGTGCACCCCCAGAGCCCCTCCAATCCCCCGCCCCCACCCCCAAAATGGCCCCTACCCTGGAGTGCCTCGCAACAGCAAAGGCGCAATCGGAGGAGTCTCTAAGGCGGCGAGCTTATACTCTTCCCTGGCTGAGAGCAAGTCCCATGGAGCCCAATGTGGCTTACTTCTGAGTAGGCGTGTATTTATTTGCTGATTACATTTCTATACCCCGCAATAGCCGAAGCTCTATAAGGCTGCCGTTTGAGGCACACTTACCTGAGAGTAAGCCTCATTGGAAAAAATGGGACTGACTTCCGAATAAACCTGTCTCGGGAGGTGCCCTGAGGCTGCGTGCCTCCTTGGGCGCCTTTTCTTTCGAACAGGACGCGGCGCCCCATTGAACACGTGCATCGACTTGGCTGCACCAGGCATTTCAGATGCTTGCCTGCACTGGGAAGTCACCCCTTTTTTGTTTCATGAAGGCTGCGATCCTATGAACGCTTACTTAGGAGCAAGTCCACTAAGTGGAATTTCTTTCCACCCCAAGGAAAGGCGCAGGATCGAGCTACGATAGTAAATGACCGGCATGAAATCCCGAAGGGTTCGGGGGGAGGGGAAGAGTTGTATGCGGCCCTACATTTTGAATTCCTCTCCCCCAGCGGGTGAACGGTGAGATAAAATCTGTTGAAGACGGTGATTCTATTACTGAGTATGATCCAGGCAAAGTTGCGCTCTCCTTTCCTACTGGTTTCAGATTAATAGCCACGGTGCAGTCCAATCCTATATATGTTCACTCAAAAGGGTCCCCTTGTTTTCTGTTGGAGCTGACTTCCAAGTAAAATATGCATAGTAAGGCCCATTGAACATACCATGCATAAGTTAGTTGGCTGGTTATTGATTAGCTTTCTCCAATAATAAACAAATCACGGTACACTCCTGTGCATGTTTACTCAGAAGTAAATCGAACTGTGTTCAGTTCCAGAAAATAAACGACTGACAGCACAATCCTATCCTACACGTTTACTCAAAAGTTCAATGGGGCTTACTCCCAAGGAAGTGGGTATAGGATTGCGGGCTAAGCCTTCTCTTCAAGAAGGAAGGTGTGTTAAACCTTTCTGAAATTTCACACCGATGTAATGATAGGCTTGTAGCATTTTCTCTGCCATTTCAGACGTATTGTTTCTTTTTGTGAAGCAGTCCTGCTTAAATAAACCTTGCAGTGCTTCCTCGCTATTTCCCCGAGTTATTCGGCTTGTCAGGTGGTCGTCCTCTAGGAAAGGAAGACAACATGAGGAAACTAGGGCGGGCAGAGAAATCGCTTTTAAAACCCGTCCGGATCCACCACCGAGATAAGCAGTAGTTGAACTGAAGAGAATTGACATCCCGATCAGGACGTTTCACCAAAATCAAAGAGGCACTTTTTTCGAAGGAAATATGGTTAGGATTGGAATGTCACTGAGTTCAGGAGATCATGGTTCCGAGTGACCCATATCCAGCCAGCTCAAGAAAAACATCAATGAGGCTGCAATCCTGTACATAGTTGCCTGGGAGTAAGTCTCATTGAACTCAATGGGACTTACTCAGTAGAGACTGGTGGCTCCGATGTCAGTGGGGCAGTGAATCCGCTCCAGGTTCCAGTCAGAACTCTAAAGGAGCTATCTAAGATGCAGAGCAGAACTTCTTTAGAGTTCTGACTGGTTCTTACTGAAACCTGAAGTAGATGCACCACCTCACTGACACTGGAGCTACCAGCCTCCACTGCACTTCTGCGTAGACATGCCAAGGACTGCACTGTTAGTGAAGTATAATGGTGCAGCGTCCCGAGTATTCATACTTTATATTGCTAAACTGAACCTTCCTCACCCTCTGTAGCTAAAATTAGTTTTCTGCAAAGAGTTTAATGGTTTTAAACCAGTAATATTATTTCCAAATGTAGGAGATTAGGACTGGAGATAATAATCAGCTACATGCTAGTTACCTGCTATGAGCCAGTAGTAGATGCTGCTGCTGCTAAAAACACTAACACCATCTCGGGCTACGTCATGAATAGTTCCTGCTTCATTCAGCACTGGTCAGGCTGCATTTGGAGTACTGTGTCCAGTTCCAATAGCTACATTTTAAGAAGGACACTGACAAATGGGAGCATGTCCAGAGAAGGGAGGCCAGGATGGTGAGGGGTCTGGAAATTAAATCTTATGAGGAATGGTTGAAAGAGCTGGGCATGTTTAACCTGGAGAAGAGAAGCTGAAGGCAAGGCAGTCATACAAAAGCTGGAGCAGAGTAGTTGACTGTTGCTCCAGGGGGCAAGACTAGAACCAATGGGTGGAAATTTTAGGGAAACATTAGCAGAAACCACCTATTAGGAGAAACCTATTTGCAAGAGCTGTTTGACAGTGGAGCAGGTTTTTGCCTCAGGAGATGGTGGGCTCTCCTTCCTGGAAGTATTTAAACAGAGGCTGGACAGTTCCCACATTGAGCTGAGGGTTGGACTACATGGCCT
The DNA here is from genome assembly GCF_057233095.1 of Heloderma suspectum. Taxonomy (NCBI): domain Eukaryota; kingdom Metazoa; phylum Chordata; class Lepidosauria; order Squamata; family Helodermatidae; genus Heloderma; species Heloderma suspectum. The sequence goes on from NC_139458.1 coordinate 190,194,478, forward strand.
CCAAGGTCCTCCTCCAACTCCTTGATTCTAACTGATCACTGAAATCACTAATTGCAGATTACATGTAGACTTCTATCCAGGACTTGGGTCCACCTGAAAGTGCAGCTAGCAGTGTTCTAAACAATCCTATACATAGAATTGTAGACTTGGGAGAGTACTCAAAGGTCGCCTAGTCCAACTCCTTGCTGATGCAAGAAACCTGAGAGGTGGGCATCCAGCCTCTGTTTAAAAACCTTTCATGAAGGAGAATCTGCTGGCTTCTCAGGCAGTCTGTTCTACTGTGCAACTGCTCGTGCTGTCAGGAAGGTCCTCCTAATGTTTAACATAAATCCCTTTTCTTGTAATTGGAGAACCCACCAGTTGAGCTCCTACCCTCTGGAGAAACAGAAAGCAAATTTGTTCCATCATCTATGTGACAACTGTTCAGATATTTGAAGATGGCTATTATTTAGCTAGTTTCTCAGTCACCTCTTCCCCAGGCTACATATACCAACTCCTTCAGCCTTTCCCATAGAGCTTGTTCCCTAGGCCCCTCGTCTGAACTGCACACACACACACAAAATTACATCCCATCCTTTATTTACTTACTTTTTTATTTATAGAACTCCTATACCTTTCTCAAACCAACCAAAGCAGTTTACAAAAAGTCCAGAACATAAAACCCACAATCAAATGAAAATAAAGTAAAACATTAAGAACAACAATATTCAACGCCATTAAAAACCATAACAATGATTTAACTTAGGAGGAAGTTTAGTCCCATGAATTCCAACAGGGCTTCTGACTTCCCAGTCAGTATATTCAGGAGCCAGGAGAGGTCAAGCCAGATTTCCTACTTGACTGGCCTTCTGCCATCCCCCAGTCTGCTCGGTCTGCTTTGTAATACCATCTAGCTTGCAAGCTGTTTCTGTTCTTCTCTCTTCTAAAGCCTCTGTGGAACTGGCAGAACCACTGGTGGTGTTTGGAACAGTTTCGGCTCCTGCTGCAACAGATTTGGCGAGGGCTTCAAGGACCAGGGGATGGATGGACACAAGTTTGAGCAACTGGGGAGCAGATAGCAGAAGAAGATAAATCCCAATTAAGCACAGTCATTCAACAGCAATAGTCCCTGGGAAGGAGGCTGCCTTTGCCAACCTGGCTTTGAACGGCATGCATTCAGACTATGCCTGAGGGGGTTAGTCAAAGCTGGAGGACTGAATGGGCAAATCATTGCAAGCCTTCTCGTAAAGTTATTTACAGAGGAGAAGGGAAGGGGGTCTCACTGTGCACCCCATCTTTAAATCCTCGAAGTGAATGATTTGTCTCTAAAGGCGCAATCCTATACCTGTTTAGACCACACACACAAAAAGTCCTACAGCTCCCAGCATTCCCCAGCTAGCAGTGCTGGCTGGGGACTGCTGAGAGCTGTAGGACTTTTTTCTGTCTAAACATGCGTAGGATTCTGCCCTAAATGGAGTTCGAGTAATGAGAGATGGGAGGTTTCTTCTCCATAGCTTTGCTCCATTTTATACATTCCACAGAGTCAAGGGATAAAACTTTCCCTAGGCTGTACTACTTCAGGTGGTGGTGGCTGCAAGTTTGAGTGACTCCCCACCCCCACCCCACCCTGTGGTAGAGTCCAGGACAAGCGCTGGCACTTCATCCTGCTGAATGTATAAACTGGTCCTTACTCTTTCTCTGCCCCATCCTGGGCACATGAGCATACCGTGACACAATCCTACGCGTGTTTATTTGGAAATAATTCCTACCTCATTTAATGGAGCTCACTTCTGGATAAGAATGCATGGAATTGCAGCCTCCACTCCTAGAGTAATTTACCTGTTGCAATCTTAAACATTGTGTTGTTCCCTCAATTGGGGTGACAAACAGTTTGATTCCCCCTCCCCTACATACTCATCCAGCCTCTCATTGTATGCCTGGTGAAGGTTCTGTGTTGGGCTCTCATGGCATTTTTCCAGATTAATGAACGTGCAGTACCCCACTCTAGTAATTTTTGTGGTGCACAAGTGCAGATCTCTTTACTCTGGGATACCACACTATCACATCTACGTCTTTCATTTTGGAAGTATCCCTGAGATGGAACCCCACCTATTCGGATCACCATAAAATAAGTATGAGAGTCAACTTACAATCAAAAACAGATGAGATCTTGATGCTAGATCCTTTCATTTAAAACACAAAGCAGTCAACTATGCTAGTCTGTTGTCACAAACATAAAAATTAAAAAATGGCTATGTCCTTCCATGCAGTGTTAGGCTCCTTAACTGGCATTAAATTTGTGTGTCTCATACCACATTCTCCTCAAATCTACCACACTACTGCCAAACAGGTCCTGGGGCACCTTAAAGACTAACAGATTTTTTGTGGCATAAAAAGCTTATGCCACAATAAATCCATTGGCTGTAAAATGGCACAAGACTCTTGTTATTTTTTAAACTACACTTTGGGGGCATTTTATTAATAAATGACCACTGGCTTTTTCACAGCATAATTCGTTTTTCAGGTCACACAAAAAGCAAAGGTAGGCTGTTGGCCAAAGAACATTCCAAAATCGGTATCTCCATAATACTGTTGCTAGGCCAAGTCAAAGGTCACAAAATACTGTGCAAGCTTTCGAATTCTTCAGAACTCTTCATCAGGCAGGATGGAAAACAAAGTACACCCTTCCTTCTCCCATTTTAAAGGAAGAGAGGATCAAGGATGAATGGTTTACAAGCATTGTCACACAGGGCATTAAGTAAAAAGCATCTTTAAACCTCTCCAGGGTACTATCTGTGTGTGCAGATGTTCTTAAGATGGTGCAGAAAGCGGAAGAAGGGCATTTTGAAATCCAGTGGATGTTCTAGCCAATGTATGTTGTGCAAGGATATTTCAGAACACCAAAATGTCACTTTAGGTTGCAAGCCTATGGACATTTACTTAGGATAGGAGGAGCGGGCAAATTGTAGACCTCCAGATGTTTTGGCCTATAACTCTCATCAGCCTTAGCCAACGCAGCCAATAGTGAGGAATGATGGGAGTTGTGGGCCAAAACATCTGAAGGCCACAAGTTGCCCACCCCTGACTTAGGAGTGAACCTTACCGGGACGTTTCCAAATAAACCTTCAGAGGATCACTACAATGCAAACACTTGCAGAATGTATCATGCTTTAAGTCTTGCCCAAGGCCATCCAGAGAGTGCATAGCTAGGATGGGATTTGTAAGTATTCATCCCTACAAACTACACTGATAGAAATATTGCAGTTGTTGAAAGGCAGCTGCTCTTTGTTCATTTATTCTATTACAGTTATCTACATGCCTCCTTTCAGGATGAAAATCCTACCAAGGCGGCTTGGATTCCCAGCGTTCACCAGCGGTGCCAAAGCAACCAGGGCGGCAGCCTCTCGGGACGCTCCTCACGCATCCGGCGCTGGCGAGGGAACAGCAGCACGAGGAGAGGCGCCCCTCCACTCTCGCGTCACCGCGTGGCCCCGGGGCAGTCCGCGGAGCGCCTTTGTGCGACCGCGTGGCAGGCGCGGCGCGCCTTCATCCAGCCAAACGAGCCTTGGAAAGGGCGCCAGATTGTAGCCAGCAGGCCCGAGGTGAATCACCGAGCGAGCAACGCAGCTCTTCCTTATCACTGAGGGAAGCGGGTTTTTTTTTTCTAGTGGGGAAAGAAGGCGAGAAAGGCGGGAGGAGGGAGGGGAGGAGGGCGGGAGGCGTGTTCCTTGCTGGGAGCAGGCCCGCCGGGGGAGGCAGGAGGGCGAACGGGGGATCGGTTCTATTAAGAGTTCATCAATCACGCCGCGTGTGCACTTTTCACTCGACAGTGGTCCCTCCTCCTTCCGCTCCAGTCCCGGGCCAGCTGGGATTCGACCAGAAAGCACAGCCAGCCAGGGCTAGGCGGAATTTACCTCTAATATTTACGGACTAACCGCTGGGCTGCCAGCAGAGAAGCTGCAACCGGATCCTCCTGCTAACACAAAACAACGGGGAAATGGGCGAGAGGGGAGAAAAGATCTGCTCGTTAACAGGCCTTGCCAGCTTCGTCTGAGCGCTCTCATCTTTCACCCGCGAAACTCGCCACCACTGTAAAAAGCAAACCCCGGGCAGCCCACTGGGACTGGGAGGCCCTTATCAGGAAAAGGAAGACTTACAATGCAATCCTATGCATATTTAGACAGAACAAAGTCCCCCAACTCCCAGTATGCCCCATCTAGCATGGCTGGCTGGTGCTTGCTGGGAGTTGTAGGGCTTTGTTCTGCCTAAATATGCATGGGATTGCACCTTTACAGTGCAATCCTATGCATACCTATTCAGAAGTATGTCCCATTGAATTCAATGGGACTTACTTCCAGGTAAATGTGTATAGGACTGCTGCCTTAAAATTAGTGTTGGCCTCTTATAGGCATCTAATCTTTCTACACCTACATTCCCCCGACATTAAGTCCCATTGATTTAAATAGGTCGATTCTAAGTATAGCTAAATCTGGACCCGATGCCTGAATTTTCCTAAAGCTGTATAGAAAATTAAGGTACCAGGAACCATCGTGTGATGTTCCCTGTGCCCAAGTAACAGAGGAGCAACTGCTTGAACTTCTTTTTCCTGCTCTGCAATTCCTAACAGGAGGAGGAACAGCCTAGGTGACCGCGATTGCTGCAGTACCTGAGTTCACACACTGGGAGTGCTAGATAGTCACTCCTTTCGCAAAGTTCCAAATTCTGTATTTTGGCAATACCTTTGTTGGGCCAACTAAAAAATGAAAAAAAGCGTGCAAGCTTTCGAGTAATCTGGAATTGTTCATCAGGCAACATGGTAAACCATATACAATATCACACTGGGACTGCAGGAGGTTTGCTGTTGATAGAAAAAACAATATCAAAGATTCCACCAGACATTACCAAGGCCTTGGGGATGCCTGAAATAACTTTGGCAGTCTTCACCATTGAGTTAAGTGGATTTGGAATATATTTTTAACCTACACATCAGGAAAAATGTGCAGACTCCAAGAGCAGCTCAGTAGTGGAATACTGTGCTAAAGGCAGGAGTAGACAGACTTCAGGCTTGCAGGACCTACTTTGTTTTTTACTAGAACCCCAAAATCCACCAACTGGATGGAGCCTGGTGCAAAAGAAGACATACCCTTAGAATTAAAGAATTTTGAGCTCAGGAATTTGTTTTCAGTACCAAAACTGGAGCTCACAATCCTTCCACATGCACCAATCTACTCCCTGGTTACCCCAAGCTTTCTTCATTTCAGCAGTACAATTTAGGGCTGGAGGGGAGTCGTATTGTTACTATTAGTATTAAATAATTGGGAGTCAGAAATCCTCACTGATACTGCAAATCACTCAGAGGTTTACTAGTAGAACCAGAGATATAGTCTAGGGAACTTAAAACATTTCCTTCCCTGGAGATCTTCAAGGAAAGCCTAGACTGGAATGTTCTGAGAATGCTGAAACATCAGGTATCACGCTTAAGACACGATGTTAGGCTACATACCTATTGAGTTTCCCCCTCTGTGAAACTCTAGTCTCATTCTCAGATGTCACATTTTCCATCTGAGATCCAACATTGGATAAGTAAATGCTGAAGGATGAGATGACAATTAGCATTTTAATTTCCCTCCAGCCAATACTTGAAAATAAATATATTACATTTTGCAGAACTGAATCTTTTCCAAACTATGGGAGAGAATGAGAAAAAGAATAATTGAGCTCTAGAGATAAAGCTCAAAAGAAATATTGCTAGCGTAAGTAATCCAGGCCCAGTTCCACTGTTTAAAAATAAGTCCCTTGTTTAGTTTACATGTCCATGGTAGTAAATGGTGCTTGCATTTTGCAAGCATGCATACATTCATTCCTAGCTTCTTCTGGAAATATGCCATCAATCCAATAATAAATGTCAGTGTGTGAAGTGGGACCCGTCAAACCTTTCCATTTTGTCACAAGCATGAGTTGCCCTGGTGTCACAGTGCTGTCCAGCTAGCACAGCAAATTCCCCTTCTCCAATACAAGGCTAGTTTAAAGGTGTGAATGGGGAACTTCCACACACATGGTTTGACCTTCTGCTACAGTGAGGGCAGTGCTGATGATATACCAAGTAACGTTTCCGCCTTTAAAGAGTCAATATAGTCTATTTATTATACAGCTGTAGGCAGAACAGAGTTCAAGCCTTACCTTTTTTTTTGTATCATTGTAGAGCCTGGGGTAAGCCACCTTCTCTCTGCCAGTTGTAAAATGTGTGTGTATGTTGTAGGGGAGTAACCCTGATGTACCTTATAGGGTTATTTCAAAGGTAAACCATGGTAAGGTCTATGGTGCACTTTAAAAAATAAGAGTGTTATGTTCTTTAATATTATTAATACAAAAGAAGACATACCAAGCCCATTAAGTAGGTTGGGCTATTAATTCCTAAAACATTGTTACAAATAATTTTAAAAAGTAGCCGTGTTTGTAGGCTGTAGCAAAAGCATCAAACACTCTTGGGTATCTCAAAGACTAACAGACTGGTAAGGCTGATTCCATTAGCATGGTGGCCCTAACATTAGGCAGAGTAACGTGGCCTCTTATATCTTGAAGAGGCACCTCGGGCAGCTGATCTGTAGTGTCATGAAAGAGTAGCAAATGTTTTGGTATAGAGGGTGCAATCCTATCGGGATAGGCAGCCGCCTCCGAACTCAGAGGCGACTGCCTATCCAATGCAGGGCAGGAGCAGCGTGGAGATCATCCCCTCCACGCTTCAGCCACCCTGCATTCACAGCTAGACAGCTGATTTCGGCTGTCTAGCCACGGGGAGGCATAGTGGGGAGTGGGGGGACGCTGGATGACGCACAGGAAGTGTCAGAACAGCACTTCCGCCTGCCCCCCCAGGAATGCCCCACTTTCATCACTCTACACCCCTCTTATGAGCGTGGAGCATGGGGCCGATCCACGCTGCCTACGAGGCAGCATGGTAGGGGGTGGAGGTCGGTTCTCGTAGAACCATCCTATCCTATGGCCGCTAGCTGTCGACTAGCGGCCATAGGATTGTGCCCTTAATTTATTGTTGTTGTATTTGTACTCCCAGGGAGAGTACTTATGGGTTCTGAAATAACTTGGCCAGCCTTGGTACTGTGCACCTTGACTTGGGGTTGTGGGGGAGCCATTTGTTGTTTTGCTTCAGACACCAAAATGTCTTGGGCTGATCCTGAGGTAAGGCTAATTACCCTGTTCATCCTCCAACATTGTGTAGGCCTTCAGTGCCCTTCTGTTATCTATATATGACAACTGGATCAGTTTTGTGCAAAGAAATAAGTGAACACAAATCTAACATAAGAAATGGTAACATTCAGACACCAGTGGGAGTACATTTCAGTCTACTGGGACAGTCTGAGGCTAACCTAAAAGTCACTATTCTTAAACAAAACAGAAAAGTCGGACTCCTATATCTATATGAAGCCATTGAGAGAGATCATTAGGAGTTTTGGGGTGGGGTGTCACCAGTACGCTGATGATGCTCAGCTCTTCTCCTTGTCATCAGAGTCAGCTGGGGCAGTGAAGGTGCTGGACCAGTGCCTGGAGGCTGTAATGGCCTGGATGAGGGCCAATAAACTGAAGCTGAATCCTGACAAGATGGAAGCTTTGTGGATTGGTGGGTCCCAAGTCTGGGAATTGGGTAAGTGACCTGTCCTGGATGGGGTTGCACTCCCCCTGAAGGAGCAGGTGCGTAGCTTGGGAGTACTCCTAGATGCATTCCTGTCTTTGGAGTCCCAGGTGGACTCCGTGGCTCAGAGTACTTGGGGCCAGCTTTGGCTGATCCTCCAGCTACAGCCTTTCCTGGACAGGGATAATCTAGCTACAGTAGTGCACACGCTGGTAACTTCCCAATTAGACTACTGCAATGCACTTTGCGTGGGGCTGCCCTTGAAGATGACTCAGAAGTTGCAGCTAATGCAAAATGCAGCAGCTAGACTGTTGACTGGAACATCTCATAAGGGTCATATAACACCAGTTTTAAAGGAATTGCACTGGCTGCCAATATGCTTCTGGTCAGAATTCAAGGTGATGACATTTAAAGCCCTAAGCAGCTTGGCACCTCGATATTTGAGGGAGCGCCTCTTCCTATATATGCCGGCCTGATGACTGAGATCTATTGGAGAGGCCCTCCTCTATGTCCCACCAGTGGAAGACATATACTACAGTGGGACATGGGAGAGGGCCTTCTCTGCTGTGGCACCCCAGTTGTGGAATGCCCTCCCCTTGGAGGCCCAATTGGCGCAGACATTGGTTTCATTTCAGCACCAAGTTAAAACATGGCTTTTCACCAAAGCATCTGAGGGCTAATTGAACTCCCTAAGTTACACACGCTTTTAACTGTTTGTTTTAGATTTTTAAATTGGTATTAGCTTGCTTAATGTTTTAATATGTTTTTAGCTGTTTAAATTATTTGTTTTATACTGTTTAAATTAATTTTATCAGTACACCGCCCTGAGATCTTAATATAAGGCAGGATGCAAAAGTTTTAAATAAATAAATAATAAATAAGTTTTAAAATGTCAATTTGGTTTTTTTTTTAAGGCCAATGTGTTCTTCAGTAAATTGAGCCTCTTTATAGGGTAATTACATTTCCAGTCCCTATGTTTCAACAAAACATAATTTTGATTTTTTTAAATTATGCTCCTGCTCATTAATTTTTTCTTTGATAAACATGTCTCAATCCCATTGGACTGATAATTTTTGGTTATTTGTTTGATGTGAGAATTAGGGCAGTGGGGAAAGACTGCTCTTGAAGACAGACATCAGGAACACAAAGAAAAGAACAACTGTTGCATACCCTTGCTCTTTGTGAGGTTCCCCGTTTGTGTTGGTATGTGTTTGTGTACGTTTGGGGGAGATTTTTTAAATTCTAGGTTTTTGCTTACACTCCATTTATTCTTTAGGAAGAGGTTTTGATTTTATATCATTTGTTTTAATTTCTACGAGTTCCTTTGAATATTTAATGCATGGACAGAGAAGATGCAAATTTATACACACACTCAAATGTAGATGCCTAATATTACGCCACATTACCAGAAGCATTCTGGGTTTTTGTTTTTAGCAAATAAGGCAGTATATACATGCTATAATAAATAAATCAGCAATGCCAGGGAAACAGATATGCTTCAGGTTGGCCTACAGCTATTCCAGCCCTCATTGCTTGCTCCAAATGTCAGAGCTGATCAGATGGCCCTGATCTACACATGTCATAGAACGAGGATGCAGAACTTCTTTCAGTCCGAAGGCGAAATTCCATTTCAGTGATGATTTGAGGGGGCTGCATTCCAGTAGTGGGCAGGGTCAAAGGCAAATGGGGTGCAGCCAAAACACCAGCATATTTTCCTTAAAGCTTTTACTGCCAGTACCTAACCCATAGGAGAGGCATTTCAACTTTTTAGAATGGGGAAAAAACTGCACAAAAGCCAGAAAACCATTAAACAATTGGTGGTTGGATGGGAAGGGTGTGTGGCCATCTGGGAACCCCAGGAGAGCAGGATATCTTGAGGTCCTGCACCCCTGCCATAGAATGAAGTGATGGAACAGAGTGTACTACATCAAGAGACAAGTTTGTGAGGGGTGTCACTTTTTTTTTATGTTCTCCCTTCTTAAAACACATACAAACAACCTCTCTGCAAGTAGAAAACTAGTGCAGCAGAGCATCAGTTGGACTAAAACCTTAATCTTAGTGGGGAGTGTTTTTTTAAAAATGGGAACATTAAAAAAAAATGACACATAACCCATTCTAGTCGACCCTGCCACCTCATTCCGCTGCACATGTAGAGCAGACCTGTGTGGCTCTCTTACATGGAATTCCACAGACGTTTTGTGCATTCCTTCCACTCCGTGGGGCTGTTCGCATGTAACGCCAAGCCATCGTGGATTTCCCCACTTAGCAGAGTGTGCCAGCTGCCATTTTGAATATGCAAGCGGTGGTGTGCTCACAGCAGGCCATGTTGTGCGGACCCGGTGTGGTGGGTTGTTTGAGGGGGTAGACAACCCTTGAATAAGCCATGGATTGTTTTAGGGTTATCTGAGGGTTATCTTCCCCCTCAAGCAATGCACCACACCAGGTTCACATGACATGGCAAACCATGACATACAGGGGCGCCCATGTGCGCCATGCAAAAAGGGTGCCTGTGCTGTGGGCACCTGATATGACCTCCCCGACAGCTAAATTAAGCCACGGTGGGCTGTCATGTCATTCAAATCAGGTCAAAGTCTGTTCTGAATTCCTGCCTATACAGCCTTGAGTGGGCCCGTCCTGCCTGAGCTCCTCTCTTCCCTTCTGTTCCTGTTCTGGGAACTTTCATGCTGTGACTTCTTCTGACTTCCAGATGGATTTGAATGATTCTTCACATATAAACGGCATGTTTTTGCAGTAGGACACATACGGATGGTCTTTCTGTTAGGCAGAGTGAGGTGGCTGCAGACTGCGGGAGCAGGAAGCAGCAGCAAGGTGTTGGAGGACAGAATTGTGTGTGTGTGTGTGTGTGTGTGTGCGCGCACGCATGCGCATGACTGCATGCCACGCAGCCTGCCCTGCACCCGTTAAGCTAGCTTGCTGCCCCCAGGTGCGGTGGAGGTCACTGTCATTGTACTAAGATTCAGCTGCACTCCAGCCAGCTTTGGTACATGAAGGGGGAGGAAGGACACCATGTTCTCTTCGCTTCAGGTAGCAAAAAGCCTTGGGCTCACCCCGAGGACACTGTGGTGACTCAGATGTTGTAGACAATCCAGGTGTCATTGTTCCTGCTGCTGCAAAAAAGAAATTTCACGTTTACATGTGCTAATATGGCAAAACTGGTTTGTTGGGGAAAAGAGATATCCCCCTCACCACCACCACCACCACCTCTAGCCCCTACTTCTACTTCTAGTTCCGTTTTTACTGTGCTTGTGACATCACTTGTGACACATTAATCCTCTTCCTTCAAACCATTTTGGATCTTTTTTAAAGCTTTTCTTTCTTACTGAGGCCTTGTTTTTACCACTGCAGGGAAAATATTAACCAATGGCTCCTTTTCCTCCCACTTCCCATCTCGGCAAGAACCACTCACCATTTGTACTTTTTCTTTAAAAAAAATTATATCCAAATCCTTCTCCAGCACCAAAATATCTGAGCTTCCTGTATTTAAAGAAAAGTTAGATCTGATCTAGCCCCCTGTAGAGTTTACATCCCTGCAGTCTTAAAGGAGAAAGAAATAATAATAATTTCTGACCTAAATATGCCACTAGTGAGATGCATCCAATTTTAAATCTAACACAATAACAATACCCATTACAAATGTATCAGAATTGGCATTAGAACTACATATGTTCTTCAATCCCACAAATTTAGTTAAAGACTGTTTTGGATTACCACTCTGACGATGGTTAGGATGGGAACTAATAAAAAATTTAAGAGAAAATTGCACCCATTTATCATACCCATTGTAAAGTTACAGCAAAGCCAGGGTTCACCCTGAACTATTTCTGGTGTGGTTAAGGATACAGTGTTTTCTGTCTCTAAGGGTGCAATCCTATGCATGTTTAGACAGAAAAATGTCCCACAACTCCTAACATTCCCCTGGGAATCCCATGGCATGGACTTTTTTCCGTCTAAACACACATGGAAATGTGCCCTAAAAGCTGTCAGAAATTAATGCTGGCCACATTACTATCCCCATAAAGAAAATATTACTATAGCCAACTATTTTATAGTCTTCTGTTCATTTTGTTAAAGCCTCATAATATTACTACAAACATTGCAAGTGATGGAAAAACCACAATTTGTGTGGCTTAATTTTAGCCAGGACTTTCTAGGATCCAGCCTCAGGAATTCTTTTTGGTGCCAGGATTCAGCCCCATGACAACTCTTAATAGAAGAGTTCAGACTAATAACTGCAGCCTGCCAAGCCACTTTTTGTGGTTCATCAGGCAGGCGCGCGCACTCACACACACCACCCAACTGTTGTCACCAAAAAAATCACAGTGGCACTGCCTGGTGTTAGCAGGGGAATCCCATCCTTATCCCATCTCTCATCAGATCTCCAATCTTTGATGAGAGACTGGAGATACAGGAAGGACTTGCTAGCACTAGCCAGGCTTGTATGTGTGCATGTGCAACCATGCGTGCATGTGCTGCAAACGCGCATGTGCAGCCTCCTGGCACCGCCCAGTGTGGCCCTCAGGTACCAAAAAGGTTTTGCAACACTAAGCCTTAGAGTATACGTCAATTGGATTTCCTGCATGATTAAAGTATTCCTGGGCAGGTGTAAAGTTCATTTTCCAATGAGTCAGAGAGTCCTCCCATATCAGGGATTAAAGGGAAGGGCTTCCAGATCAAAGGGTGCTTTTCCACAGAGAGATGAGCTCCAGACATTAAGTATTGATAGAAAGCAGTCCACAAACCATATTATGTTTTATTATCAAGTAGATAAAACTGGGCAGCTTGAAAAATATTTCAGCCTGAAGTGCCAACTTGTTTTTCACTGATTTAGTTAATTTATATTTATATAAATTAGAGCTGTGCACAAATGGCTTCTCAAAATTCTCCAGCCTATTTGTGGGCAGAGAAATTGGGGGGACAATTTCAATGACTTTCTCCTAGGGGAGGAGAGTTTCTCACAGATAGGGCTAACCATTGGCAGGGGTTGTAGCCCAGGTTCTTTCTTTTTTCCTAAGGGTTTTTGGTTTATTGCACTGCTTCTGCAAGTGGCAACAGCATCAAAACTTCCACTTTACTGAGGCAGCATTTTGAATTTCTTTTGCTGGTATTTTTGAGCTTACCGAATAACCGAGGGTGCTGTGTGTGTTTTCTCTCTCTATTACACATCTTTCCATTGTTCTGCAGCCTCCCAGGCCACCTGCACTTCCTGAACTGAAAAACCCCCATGCGAGGAATTGCCTCATGATGTCTTCCTCATGATGGCTTTAACTGATGTGCGGGAAGCCAAGGAGGCTACAGGCTGCCACAGAGATGACTGTATGATGATAGACAGGACACTCATGCACACTCCTCAGCCACCTCATAAGTAAGGTAAGCACAACAGCCCCAAATCCAACCCATGAGAATTTCTCTGAAATTTCTTCTCCTTTGAATTTCTTTTCAAAAGCAATTTCTTTTCTATCATATTGAATGAGAATGGTCGAAAAAAATATGGGAGAAATTTTAGGCACAGCACTAATATAAATATAAAATGATTTAGTCAATTTATATTTATATACCACTCATCCTCCTAAAGCAGTGTTGGGCAAATTGTGGCACTCCAGACTTTTGGCCTATAACTCCCTTCAGCACTCACCATTGGCTACGCTGCCTAAGGCTGTTGGATAGGCCAAAACATCTGGAGGGCCACAAGTTGCTGACCCCTGTCCTATGAGCTTATGGTGGCATGCATGAGTGGCTTTATTTCATTTTATCATCATGCAAACCCTGTGAAGTAAGTTAGGCTGAGAGACAGAGTGTCCAGTCCAAGATCACCCAGTCATCTCCCAAGTCTCAGTCCAATACTCTATTACACCACACTGATTCAAACTTTTGCTATATTTTTCTTCTCATTGGACAATTTCAGCCATAAACAAGTCAGGTAAACCAAAATTACCAAATTAAATTACATCAGTTTAACTTTTTGGTAGATCACAGGCTTATAGTAGTGGTGGGCAGCCACATCTGGCCCTCATGGGATCCTAATCCTGCTCTCTGGAGTTCCCCAGATGGCCCCATCCCCTTTCCTCCAACCACCAATCATTTGGTGGTTTCCCAGGTTTTGTGTAGTTTTTCCCCCCATTCTAAGAGGTTGAGATGCCACTCCTAAGGCTTAGCTGCTAACAGAGCATTAAATGAAAATATACTGGCATTTTTGGCCCCACCTCTTTAGCCTTAGGCCCTGCCCATGACTGGAATGCAACCCCCAAGAGCTTTTCTGAAATGGAATTTGGCCCTTGGGTTGGAAGAGTTTCCCCACCCCTGGTTTACAGCCTAATCCTATCTATGATTACTCAGAATCAAGTCCCACTGAATTAAATGAGGATTACTTCCATGTAAGTGTGCATAACACTTTAATCCTAGGGCTTAAATTGTGTGCACATTTACCTGGGGTGGGGAACAGGTCCCACTGAACATAGTGGGATTATTTCTGAGTGCACTTGTATAGGATGAGCTGCAAGCCTGTGTGCACTTACCTGGGAGTAAGTCTCATTGAAATAGTGGGGCAGTTCCAACCAAACTTGCACAGGATTAAGCTGTATAGGTTTTCAGTACACTGTGTCTTGGATTTTGACCCAACCCTCTTTTGGCATGATTAAAACTATCATTTTTAAACCACATAGGCCACATGATAGAGTTTTGTGGAATCTTAAAACTGAGGATCTGAATTTAGCCTCAAAGCAGAATTTTACCATTAGAAGTGCTGAAAGGTTTTCTGTTGGTTTGTGTATTTACTATTTACTGCCATTTACAAATTGCAGGAGAATGCAGCATGGTCTTACCTTGCTTCTCTCTGATACTCACGACAGAGAGTGCTCCAACAGCAGAAGCCACCTCCTGATCTATTTTGCAGCTTTGCTCACATTCTCACCTAGCCTGCTCTTTCCTGCATGGTAAAAGGGAAGGGAATTCCTTGGGGGAATCTGACTCGATGCCATTACATGCCACAAGCAATTTCTCTATCTAAATGCTCTCTATCTTGTGGCCTTTAGTTTCTTTTACTTGCATGACAGTTTGAATCTAGCTCTTTGAAAAACAAAACCCGGGGCACCAGAATGACAGCAGTGCCTGAAATGACAGAAGAGTTGTGTGAGACTTTGGGCCACGCTCCTCAACCCTCTAGATTCACTGGGCCTAGTGGGAATACTTGGAAGTAAGTAGCATCACTTGCAGTCTTAGTCATATAAAGAGTGTACCATATATTGACTTACAGCCTAACCCTAAACCTACTACTAAAAAATAAATCCTGACTGAGATAATTGGAAACCACTTCCTAGTAGAAAGGAAGTCAGGGCAGTATGCCAGCTAAAAGCTTGAGTAGCAGCTCAAAAAGTTGCTGTTTGAAAAAAAAAAAAAAGGCCTTAGGCAAGCCACTTTTGCTCCACTTCAGCACTGCATAAGCAACATGGGGGTGATAATACTGGTCTTATAGGGCTGTTGGAGGGGTTACAATGGACAGTATCCTACTTGTCACTTCGACTAATGTAAATTTTGTTGCGGTAGCATAAGTGACCTCCAGTGCAACACCAATAGCATTTGCTGGTGTGACAGGTTTTCCAGGGGAACCCATCACACCAGCAAGTGCTATTAGCATCGCTCTACAGGTTACTTATGCTAGTACAGGGTAATTTACATTAGTGGTAGTGTCAAATAGGATACTGCCCAATGATGTGAATCCTCTTAAGGCAGGGATGGGGGGGGGGGAACCTGGAGCCCTCCAGATATTGTTGGACTCCAATATGCTGGCTGAGGCTGATGGGAGTTGCAGTCCAACAACATATGGTAGGCCACAGGTTCTAAATGTTCTAAAGCATTATATGCATGCTAAATATTATTAGTATGGGTGCCCAGGATTGTAGCCTTATTTGCACGAAAAGAAGTCTAAAGCTATGATTGGCTCTTAGTGTAAGGTTGGCACCTTCCACTGCATCAGCATCCACAAATGATAAGTAATTATAATAGAGCTGAATGAGAATGGTCAAAAAAATGTGGGCGAAATTTTTGGCACAGCGCTAAATTATAATGACACGTCATCGTTCTATGCCTAAGACACTGTTAATTGACTGTCTGATCCTATGTTTACTCCAAAGGAAGTCCCACTATGCTCAATAGGGCTTGCTCCCAAGTAAGCATTAATAGGATGGTAGCTTTAAACTGAGACAGACTTCACCTGGGCTCAACAGCAGAACCTGGCAATATCAGAGCTCAGCCTGGAATGTGTGAAATAATAACAGAGAGCCTCTGAGCATATTTGGAGTACAGTACCATCCCTCACTATTGAAAAACTGCCAGTCCTCATGAGGGGAGGCTTTTAAGCAGGGTCCAGGACTTGCCTTTCAACCAGGCCTGACCTGTGGCAGGCCTCTTTTCCTTAAATTAATAACTGATGATGACTTCTCCAAGTACAAACTTACTCCTGGCTCACCTGCAGAGGCACCTGGATTCCAACAGGCCTCAAAAGAAGTGGTTAAGCATCAGAATTATCCTTTGGAAAAGGCTTTGTTATGATTTAGAACAGGGGTGCAGAGCCTCAGGCCCAGGGCCAAATCCGGCCCTCCTGTAGTCTCAATTTGGCCCTCCAGGGTTCCCCAGATGGCCATGCCCCATTCTCCTGGCCCCATCCTCCCCCACCCCAACCACCCATGAACTAGTGATTACAGGCTTCTGTGCAAGTTTTTCCCCATTCTAAACAGTTAGCATGCCACTCCTAAGGCTGAGGTGCTGGCAGGAAGAGCATTAAGCAAAATGTACTGGTATTTTTGCCCCTTTTGCCTTTGGTCCTGCCCACCACTGGAATGCAGCCCCCAAGAGCTTCTCTGAAACTGAACTTGAGCCCTTGGGCTGAAACAAGTTCAACACCCCTGATTTAGAAAACCAACCAGAATGGTTACTTGGGGGTTCCTTTGGTGGGGAGAGGAGAAAGATGGCATCTCAAAGTTTTCTTCTTTTGCAGGGAAAAAAGGGGCAAAGAGACACTTGAGCCATTTGAGAGTTTAGCAAATAAATGTATGATTTGTGATCCTGCTTCCTTCCTTTTCTACTATGCCAGCTGAAAGCAGTCATTAAGCTACAAGGCTGTTATTATTACCAAGGGAAACAAGGAAGCCCATTATCATCCTGAGGCCTCAAATTCACTTGTAAGGAGGACCCACAGAGCACTTACTGGCTGGCTGAGGACCATTAATAGCTACTCTACTTGGGATAGTAGTGTGCATTGTTGAAACCATCCTGCTTCTTCCGGATGCTTTTTAGGCCAGCTCAGAGTCCTTAGAAAGCACGGGGGGGGGGGGGGAGAGAGAGAGAAATGAAGTGCTTCTCAGAGCAAAGGCAGAACTAAAAGGCTGCAGCAACCCACCCTTTCTGACACTTCCTTGGGAGTAAGTTCTATTGAAAACAAACCATGGGGCTTCATTTCATGGAAAGATACTGAGCATCAAGGCTTAAGAGAGGGGGATTTCTTTTTTCCACTACCCCTGCAAATGGCTGTGCCTTCCCCACCTGCTTTACGATACCCAAGGCCAACCAAATTATTTTGACACCTGAGGCGGAAAACACCATGAACACATCTCCCCCTCCCTGGCAATAGAAATGCAATGGGTTGGATCCAGACTTAGTTCTGTAGAGTAGACCCACTGAAATCAATGAGACTTAGGTTAGACTCAAGCTGATTTCAATGGGTCTGCTCCAAGTCTGGATCCAAACCAGTAACAGTAAATAACTGACAAGTTTCTGTCTTTTTCGTGATACCAAAAGGCTGCTGTCTGAGGCTGCAGCCCAACTCTGCCTAATGGTAGGGTGGCCTTGGGCATGGAAACACCTCCTCCATCACCCAGAGAGTGCAAAGAACCATGAGTCCCATCCTAATGTACAAGCCCAGTAGGATGGCTCTTTGGATGCTGTTTCCTGGGAGCAAGCCTCATTGAATCCAACAGGACTTACTTTTGAGTAGACTTGGATAGGATCGTGCTGTCTTTTGGGAAGGAACTTGTTTAAAGAGCATTTGCAGTTGTGAGAGAGCACCAAGCTTATATTTGGAATGCAACGCAGGGCTGGGAGCCATGCATTGTTTGAGAACTTGCGGTGCAACCCTATTGGTGGAAATAAGTTCTATGGAGTTGAGTAGGAAGTGCCCCCCAAAAGGACACTGTGCATAAGACTGAGTAGTGGCCTCATTCTTGGAGGTGTTGGCAGGGAAGGCAGTAGATCTCACCAGACACCCAGCTGATGTTAACTATTATCATCCTTTTCAGAAGTGGTGCAGGAACTGTTACCAAATCATTCAGCCTCTCTGTCATTAGTTAGGGCAGTGGAGGCTGGTGGTTCCAACTTCAGTGAGGCTGTAAATGCATTCAGGGTTTCAACCAGAACCAGCCAGAACTCTAAAGAAGCTATCCAAAGTGCTGAACCTATTTTGTGGGCAGGGTTCAGCACCTTGGATAGCTCCTTGGGAGTTCTGGCTGGTGCTGACTGAAACCCAGAATGGGTTCACCGCCCCTCCCAAATCGAAACCACCCGCCTACACTGAGTTAGGGATGAGGAAGATTGCCTAAAACTCAGAGACAATGGAACAACAACAAAAAGCAAAGCTGGGGGTAGATTTTTTTCCCTTAGAACTTGTTGGTGTACCAAAGTGCCTTACAGCCCCATTCTATGCAGTTAGGCATTCCCAAGTGAGTCCATCAGCGAGCTCCCATTACAAATCAATCAGTCATAGCAATTCTTGTGAGTCGGGAGGTGTTGAGAGACCGTGACTTCCTCCAAGGTAACCCAGTGAAGGGATATTTTAGTCCGATCATGTTGTCCTATGATCTGGACCCGTTACTTAGTCGTGACTAATTTAAGTCCCATAGATTTCAATGGGTTTATTAAGTACGATCTCAGGAAAGTAAGTTTTGTAGTTTCATGAAATGCACTTTCAAGTAAGCAGGGTTGGAGCCTACATCTCTCTCTCTCATCTAAACTTAACACACACACACCCTGATATTTTATAGCTTGGAGCATCGATAGAGGCACTCATCTATAAGCTGGGGGGGGGGACATTAATGGAAGTGGTCTACTTGACACTATCCCCCCCCCCCCCGCCCCGGTTCACGTCTCCTGCCTTTAAGGTTTGTCTTACCCACCACCATGCGGGCTCCTCACTGTATAAGTGTCAATGCCCCGGGCATCGACCCAGTAAGGAAGAAGGCTCGCCCGATGAGCTTTGACGGCAATCCTATAGGCTTGGATGAAAGAGAACCACTTGCCCACAGTCAAGCTATGATCGGAGTCCCGGCTCCCACCCCTTAAAAGCAGAGAACTTCGGTCATCGGGAGGTCCTAACAACGTAAGAAATAAATAGAAACGAAATAAAGAGCCATCTCAGTCCAGCGCCAGCGAAACGAACAGGGTCCCCCCTTCAGGATCTGGAACTTACCACTCTTGCCGGGGTTTGTCCCTTTCTGGATCCCTCCGAGGTCGAGGCATGACTGGGCAGGTAAGTATGACTACGCACCTCCCTGCGGCGCCGCCGCCGCCGCCCCTTTGGCAAAGCTGGAGCTTGATAATGCCCTGGCCGGGCCGGGCCAGCTGCATCCCAGGTCGCGCGCCAAGGGCTCGCCTAACTCGAGGCCCCCATTGGCCAGCGCGCAAGCACGTGCCAGTCCCCCTGGCGCTATATTAGGGCAATATTTACCTCGCGGCCGGCCTTACAATGGTTGAGAGAGGAGGAGCGGGCCCAGAGCGCGAAGCGGGCGCCGCCGCCGCCGCCGCCGCTCCGTAGCTTCCCTCCCGCCGCCCCTTCTCCTCAGCCGCTGTCTCTCTCCCCTCAAGGGCGCGCCATGAACTCCTTCCTGGAGTACCTGGCGCGGGGCGGGGACGGCTTGAGCTTGTCGGGCAAGTTTGGCGGGGCAGAGCCCGGCGGGGTGGCGCTGCGGCCGCCCTGTCCCCTGTCAGCGCGCGGGGAGCGCGCCTACGCGGGGCCGGCGGCGGGAAGCCTGCCGGACTTCTCCCAGCGCCCGGCAGCGCAGCAGCCGCAGCAACAGCTGGCGCCTTGCGCGCTGGCGCCCAGCGCTTTCGCCGCCGCTGCCGAGCTCAGCTTGCTGCGTCCCGAGGCGCCCTTCGCAGCCCCCGCGGAAGCCGGCGCTCCCGTGCGCTACGCCGCCTCCGTCTTCTCGGGCGGCGGCGGCGCTTACCTCCCAGTGGACTACAGCGCGTTAGCCGAGAGCTTCCAGCCTTGCGCCAAGGATGCGCCGCCAGCGCCGCCCTCCGACTTCTGCCCCAAGGCCAGCTGCCCCCAGGCTGCGCTCAGCACTTTCGAGTGGATGAAAGTCAAGAGGAGCGCGCCCCCGAGAAGTAAGTGCCCGGCAGCTCTTCGGGCGCCCCTGAGATCCACTCCGAAGGACGGCAGTGATGGCCAGCGAGCTCAGGGGGAGACGCGCAGCGTGGGCGCTGACTCCGAAAGGGGGCAGCCCCATCCTGTGCGGCTGGTCAGCTCGGGAGTCAGCCCCGCAGAGCTCGGTGGGGCTTACTCCCAAGGAAATGGGCAAACGATGGCAGTCTGGAAACCAGTTCCATGGTTATCACAACGGGACTCTCGAAGGGAAAAAGGGGTTTAGATCGGGATCTAACTGGAGAGAAAGAGGAACCGACCGCGTTCAACTGTTTGTAAGGAGTCGACATTTGGCTGAACTTCCCCACTGGCTGGTCGGATGGGAAAGGCGTCACGCGAAGCTTTCCTGAACTTGGATCGCCTCCCTCTTCCGTGGTGGCTTCTAAGGCTGCGAGCCTAAGCGTAGCTCTTTAGAAGGATAGCAAGCTCGCTTGAATTCAAGTAAATGGGTTTGGGATGCGGGTTCTTATCCCTTCATTTATTTCATCCTGTCCCCTGGTGTTCTCAGTCGAGGTGGTGAAATAGTAGCGCATTTCCCCCACCTGTTCAAGGTATACTTATCCTTGTAATAGAAAACAACAGGTGGTCAGATATTCCACATAATAAACCAGCCTGAGTTTAAAAGGTGCGATCATTGTCTATGCAGCTCAACTGATACCTATGTCCCATGACTTGGGCAGTTAACCATCCCAATCTATTTTGTTTTGTAGGTAAGGTCTCTGTCTATGGATCATCTTCCAGTCCTTCCAGTGCTGTAAGGACCAATTTCAGCACCAAGCAACTCACGGAGTTGGAGAAAGAGTTCCATTTCAATAAGTATCTCACGCGGGCCCGGCGTGTGGAAATTGCAAAGTCTTTGGGCCTCAATGACGCTCAGGTGAAAATCTGGTTCCAGAATCGGAGGATGAAGCAGAAAAAAAGGGAGAGGGAAGGGATGGTGATCCCTCCCCCTGCAGTGACTTTTCATGTCTCCCCCTCGGATTCAAGTCCCTCGCAGCTAGGGATGTGTTCTGCCCCCTCTTCTCCTGCCAAGGGCTCGCCCTGACGCAGTGGCAGTGTGATAACATGGAGAGACATTAGAAACAGCATGAGATTAAAAAGACTAAAAAGTAACAATAATATTGAAAGCAAAACTGGAAAACTAAACTGTGTTATATTCTGCACATTCTAAGACAAGGGAAAAATAAGACAATCATTGCACTAAGATTTATCACACTACCCTTAGGAAAAGTCTGGCTTTATCTTGTATAGGATGAATACCTGCTGCTTCACAGATAACTGATTCAAGGCACAAATGGCATATTATGATGTTTACATTTTATTTATATGTATTTTCAGGGAAAGCCATGACATGCTGCTAAACTTTATTATTGGTTGAGTTCATTTACAGGATGATCTTATACTTGTTTACCGACAGGGAAGTTCCATCGGACTTGCTTTTGTCAACTGTGCATAGGATCTCTGCCTTGGTCAGCTGGCCTTCAGACTACTTTTAATTTTCTTTCTTTCATGTGTTTTGGGAAGGGCCAAAACATGTGTTATGGGGGGGGGGGGCAGAATTCTACAAAGAAAACCAAAGAAAAAGAGTAACTTGAATTTTAAGAGAGCTCTGCTCTGCCTTTTAAAAACATTCCTTTAAAACTTTACGCTTTGATTTACAATGCAAAAGGGGTTACAGGGGTTTCCTAGTGCTCCTTATCAGGTACCTGCATGTAAACACAATTGTTAGCTAGATAGCAGTGGCTGACTTGATTATTTTTCGTTTCTAGAGGCTGGGCTGTGATTCGAAGAAAATGTGCTTGCCTTAAAGTTCCAGGGCTACTTTCAATTAAAGTTCTTTAAAAGTACATTGGCTTAAGATTGGGCAGTGGGGGATGGATTAGTGGAGGTACCAGTGAAAATATCATCGTGTCATTTTTTTTGGCATTTAACTTTTTATTGAAATACAGGATTCATTTTTGCATTAATAAATGCAAATGTTTAAAAGTAATTTGTAGCAGCACAAGAAATTCTGAGATGGAGGGGGCTGCTTTGCTTTCTATTTATTGTATTTCTGTTTACTTTGTTCACTTCTGATATATTGAGCCAGGAAGTTTCATCACTCTTGGTTCAGTCTCCAGTTGGATTCTTAAAAAAAAAAACAGCACACACTCACATTCTTTTGCTCATCGGATAGCCTACAGGATCATTTCTTTTGAAAACAGGGCCTATTTTAAGTTTGCATGGCACTCCATAGTATGATAAAAAGTAGCAGAATTATAGTCTGGAGGAATCTCAGGAATAACAAAAGTGGACTAAAGGAATAGGGGCAGGTTCCTTCAGATGATGACTTTTATGTATCTTCCAGACTGGTCAGGTAATCTTAAATTGGGGTCTTGGTAAAGACCTTCTGGTTTTCAGTATTTTATTTTAACACAAAGCCTGAAATTTTCCTGTTATAAATTACTTCTGAGTGTGTTGATGTATGTATGGGGGGGGGGGCGGAGGTCAGTTAAATCAGATAACCTGCCTTAATACCTTGAGGAAAACACAATCATGATGTTTGAAAATGAGAATAATGGTGTCTCAGGTAATGTAAATTGAGAGTTGGGGTTTCATCTTTTTGTGTGAGCCATTTAAACCAAAGATCATGACTTTAAGAATGAGTGAAACTTCAGAATAAACTTTGATTGGGAACCCTGTTTAGTTACTATACTATTGTCAGTTTAAAGCCATCTGTGTATCAACACCTTAATGCTAACTGGTGATTTTAAAAACAGGGAATCCTCTGAGGCTTTTGATATTTCAAGTGGCCCCTAGAATCCCATTCCAGAACTCTTTGATATGTCAATGCCCTTTTTGAGGGGCATTAAGATTTACACTAAAGCGATTGATAGTGGGTTGCCAACATCTTGGGGTGTAAGGAAGGGAACAGCTGTAGCAGAAAGTCCTGGGACATTGAACTCCATTAAATATATTAACGAATCAGCAGAAATAAATCAACTAAAAGCTAAATATTTTGACTCAAGCCTGCAACTGGAACAGAAGTAAGTCCAAAAGAGCAAATTTGGACTTACTCCTGACTACGTATGCACAGAACCGGGATGGGATGCAAATAGATTGGCGTGGAACCTTTTGGCTGATGACTCATACATTGCATAGTTGAACCTGGAAAGTGGAGATGTGTTTGACACCACCCCTGCATAAAGATTGTTGGCAATCCATGGGCATAATCTACCCAAATGGTTTCTTTAGGAAGCAAGCAAGCTCCACTTAAATAACTCTCACAGTGGGTTGCGGTCCCTGTTATTGTGAGAATGGTGTCAGAAAATCTGAGTACTGTTTCCAGTATTTGTTTATTTCACATTTATACAGCACAATTCTAAGAGTGTTTAGGCAGAAGTTTGTCTCACTGCGGTTCCTGGGGCATTCTCCCAAGTAAGAGTGAAATCCTAAACCTATTTACTAGGGAGTAAATCCTATTGCAGTTAGTGAAACTTACTTCTGAGTAACCATGCACAGGATTGCACTGTCTCTAGAATTGCAGCCTTATCACTGTTTACTTAAAACAAAAGCTAGTTATCATTTAGATTGTTCAAAGGTAGCGAGACATACACTCTCTTACTGAATAAATGTGGCAAAAGAATCATGGGGCATGTTTTAATGTGGAGTTCTGGAGGAGGAGATGTTGTAAATATAGGGCTGCTTTCATTCCCTCAGAGACCCTTGAAGGAAGATGGGGGTCAAATAGAGTTCATGCAACAGAAGGGAGGGAGCTCCCTCTTTCACTCTTGCCATAAAGCTGTTAAACACTGGCAGCCCGTTTGAGCATGTTCTGAAGAGGCATTGAGGCTACAATCCAATGATCACTTACTTGGGAGTCGGGAGACTGATGAGTAAACATGTGTAGGGTCAGACTACAAGAAGAATAAAGTTGCTTCAAAGCGGAAGTATCTTTGGAGTATAAGCATTTGTCCTAGAGGTCACCTCAGATGCATAAAAAGTTACCCTCTGTGCAGAGAGAGATATTTGTAACTAGTGGGCCTGAAATGCAAGAGGGGTGGCGGGTTGGGAATTTCTTTCACTACAAAGGCCAAATTCAATGTCAGAGAAGCTGGTGTGCGCGTGCGCATTCCTATGGTAGGTGGGGGTCAAAGGCAAAAGAGTTGGGATCAAAAATACCAGCATATTGTAGCCTAAAGCTTTTACTGCCAATAACTCAGCCTTAGGAGAGGCACTTCAACTTTTTAGAATGGCGGTGGGGGCGGGGGGACTGCACAAAAGCCAGGAAACCACAAAATGATTGATGGTTTGGGGGAAAGGGCATGGGGCCATTGCAGGAGCCCTGGAGGGCTGGATTGGGAGCTGGGCCTGAGGTACCCCACCCCTGAGGTACAGGCTGTGATATTTGGGAATCTTAGTTATATACAAGATAAGCAGAGCTGCTTGCCTGAGTTGCTCTCAGCCAACCATCAGGAGTCAATTCTATTGCATATATCAATGGCTGATACTACAAATTCAACGTCACTGTTTACTTTTGTCTAACAGATTTCATTTTCTTGCCTTCTAGTTATGTGGTACTGATGAGGTGTGAGAATGCTTTTGCCCAGTTTTTGTTGCCTAACACATGAAAAGGCATTGCCTCCAATGAAATTAGTTTCCTATACATCCCATGTAACAGTGTTGGTCACCTTTGTATCCTGCCCATCTTCCAAAGAGCTCTAGGCCTGAGCTTGTCCCATTTTGTTGTCACAAGGCCTACAAAATAGGTTAAATTCAGAAAGCAAGAGTAACTTGCCCATGGCTACCCAGGAAAGCTTCAGTGCTGAGTGAGGATTCAAACACTGCTTTTGCTTGGCCACCATTCTACTGGCTGCACCACACTAGCTTTCCATGTGAAAGCATCTAAGGCTGCAAACCTATACACACATGGGTAACCTGTGGACCCTCATGCAGCCCTCAATGACTTCAGTGTAGTCTGCAGTCTCCACCCCCCACTGCCCAGCTGATCAGCCCTGGAAGCAGCTGAGGGGTGTGCCAAATAGGTAAGTTCCTCAGTGGCTTCCTGCACTAATGAGCTGGGTAGCAGAGAGAGGAGAGTGATGGGTTAATGCTCTTAGGGTGCAATCCTAAGCATGTTTAGATGGAAACAAGTCCTACAACTCTTGGCATGGCTGGCTGGGGCATACTGGGAATTGTAGGGCTTTTTTCGGTCTAAACATGCATAGGATTGCACCCTTCATCCTTCTTTGGTGCATGTTGCCTATACAATAGATCTACTGACCTATTCTGTTTTGCCTTACAGCCTATGGCTCCCCAAAACAGCCTCCTTAGCCTCCTCTCACCCATTTTTGCTGCTGCATCAGCAGCTACCACCTGGGTTCTTGTTCCCTTTTCAAAATGGCAGCAGTTTGGTCAGATTGCTACAAGCCTACAACAGAACAGCTGCAAAAATCGTAGCAAAGCAGGGAATGCTAACATTTCAGATCCATTTCAATACGCCTCAGCCAGGGCCAGCCCAGTGGAATCAAGAGCTCAAGTGACTGCTTAGGATGGCACTATTTTTAAGGATGCTGATAAGGCAAAGCGCATTCACTGCCACTCAGAGTAGACAATACTGAACTAGATGGACCAATGCTCAGCCTCAGTGTAAAGTAGGTAGCTGTGTATGTTCCTGCATGGTATATCTTTATGGGCTGGCAAAATACTCTGGGACCTCCCTGGCCCACTTGTTACCTAACAGTGCCTCACACCTGCCCTTTGGCTCACTGGATCCCTAGTCTGGTCTTTCCTCTTGCTTGTAGCTTGACATTCTATGCTACTCCCAAAGCAACAGGCCTGTTATTCTTTGTCTTGATTGTTCCTGAGCAGCAGACACATAGGCACAAAGAAGATGCTGAGAAAGGGAGAGTGGTACCCAAATATCTACCTACAAAATGCTCTCATAATCAGCTACACACAGTTGCCTAATGATAGTCTTCCCTACCACTCTAGGAAATTTCCTATTGCCCTGAGGACACCTTCCTTCCCTCTTTGACCCAAAGGCATGATAGGATATCTGGTCCTCCGGGATATCTGTCCATCAAAGCACTGTGCTTCTAAAAAATGTGAAGTACTTAAAACCCCTGCCAAGGCTACAATTCAGAGCATGCACTTTGGAATAAGTCCCACTGAAATCAAAGGAACTTATTTCTGAGTAAACACGCTTAGCATTGTGCTACATGTCTGAGTATATCATTGGTGTTAAGAGGCTGTCATTTGTCAGATGTATTTAAAGTAGCTTACTTTGGCCACATAATGAGAAGACAGGATACCCTGGAGAAGATGCTGATGCTAGGGAAAGTGGAAGGCAAAAGGAAGAGGGACCGACCAAGGGCAAGATGATAATCTGGAGGTGACGGACTCGACCTTGGGGGAGCTGGGGGTGGCCATGGCCGACAGGAAGCTCTGGTGTAGGCTGGTCCATGAAGTCACGAAGAGTCGGAAGCGACTGACCGAATAAACAACAAGTGTCAGCTTAGTCATGGGCATAAGAATGTAACAGGCCTACTGGATGTGACCAAGGGTCCATGTCATCCAGCACCTTGTTTCCAATGGTGGCTAACCAGCTGCTAACCAGCTAGGAAGCCCCCAACAGGTCACAAATGGTTGCCAGTCATATCATGGCATATCATATAACGTTTAGACCAGGCTTCCCCAACCTCACACCCTCCGGATGTGTTGGACTAAAACCTCCATCATCCCCAGTGAGTATGGCCATTGGGCATGCTGCTGATAATGATGGGAGATGTAGTCCAACAGGACATGAGCTTGGGAAAGGCTGCTTTAGAGAGCACTGTCAGTACTGTTGAATATTTGCAGGGCAGTGTGAAATAAGTAGGCAGCTTCTACACAGCGAAACGTTATCTGCTATTATAATTGATGACTTAAATCGTCTGAATTGTCCTTTCTAACTCTGTAATCTAGGGATAAAATACACTGAAGAGCTTTGCAGAACATAGGAAGCTGCCTTATATTGAGTTAGGCCATTGGTCCATCTACCCCGGTATTGTTGACACTGACTGGTAGCAGCTCTCCAGGGTTTCAGGCAGGATCTTTTCCTAGGCCTACCTGGAGAAGCCCGGGATTGAACTTGAGACCTTCTGCATGCAAAGCAGGTGCTCCACCACTGAGCTATGCCGCCTGCGTTAAATCTAATATAACAGGAGTTGTCCCCCCCACTGCATAGCCCCAAATTGGCTTCACAAAGTCCTCCAACCATTTAAAGCAGTTTTGGGTCACGTGTGTGTGTGTGTGTGTGTATGTGTGTGTAGGGGAAATCTGATCTGACAGTGGTGGTGTTTCTGCTGGCAGAAGGACACCACTGGATACAAGTGGGTGTGTTGCTTCTGCTGTGCTTTTCTATTGATTAAAGCGCTGGGCCTCAACCTCCTAAATCATGCAGGTATCAGATAGAAGTTTGTGTATTCTAAATATTCTAAAAAATTCTTCAAACTCTTGCCATTGTTTGAGCCTTGACAATCTGTTGGAATGTTCTATGTTGCTATTCTTAAGAAACAGTTTCTGGAATGATGATTTTATTTTGTATGCCACTTTTTCAACAACAAAATTGAACTCAAAGCAGCTTGTGACAATAATGAAGCATCAAAAACATATAAATAACATTCCAGTCAATATATCCATATCAACATACTATCAAAAGTACAACAACAAAATGTAAGAATAAACAATTCAATACATAGTTTAGCTACAGTTGACTAGAAACACTAGATGTGTGCACCGATCACAAGGTTTGACTTGGACCTCACTTTGGCACTGTGGAAAATGTCCTAATTTGCTCAGACTAATGTGAGGGCTGTTTGCTTTGACTATGGTAGTGAACCTGAGTTGAGTTTCCAAAATCCAAAGCTTTGAGTCTCCTATTGACTATCATGGGAAAACATAAAACAGCTATTACTCTTTTAGGTTTGTCTGACATGGGTGAAATTTGGAAGCACAGCCCATTAGGAGGGGATTGTGCCTGCCAAATTTAAGAAAAATAGGTGAAAAAGCTTGTGCTACACACCTTTATTTATTTATTTGTTTGTTAAGGGACCTGCCAATAACTATTTTCTTTATTGGCAGAATTAGATGACATTTGCCGTGGATGTAGCCCCTTCTGAAGAGATCAACAACCTTTACATGTTGAGGGTATCAAAAACAGAAAGAAAGCAAGAAAGCACTTATTCCCCTACGTTCCTTATAGACCATTCTTCTGAAAATGACAGATAGCACAGAGGTGTCCCTAAGTAGGAAAACGGCAAAGTTTCAGAAGGATAGGTGCAGCAGTTCAAGTGGAAGGGGAGGCCTTAATCTGGGGTGGTGGTGGAGATGAATGATTGGTTTCCCCTTCCTCCCCCCAAAGTTTGGGGGGCAATATGTATGAAAATGACATACATCATAGTGTTGTCTTCAGGTTTTAAGCAAAGTTTCAGAAGGATAGCCACAGAGGCTAGGGACTTATGATGACTGAAAACCAGTTTAAGGCTTTTTTTTTTTTTTCATAGTGAAGCTTAGTAGTGTTAGAAGAATATACATCTGACAGTCCCATCCTCACTCTCCCCAAAATCACAGTGATTGGAGAGCCTCTGGTAAAATGTGCCCTAGGATAAGAAGGTGGACCTGTCAATCATGCAGCCCCCTCCCCCCCCATCAGCATTTAGAGAAACTAAAGCAAAATACACTATTTTTGGAGACATGTTGTCAGCCTTTCCAAAGCTGAATTGTGAACAAAGCCTTGCGCAGGTCCAGCTTCATTTCTGGATGCTTCCAAGGGAAACTTGCTTTACCGCTGGAAGCACCAGGAACAGTCCAAAGGGGCCCAACCCATCTCAGGCTTTGATTTTTTGCCCAGTCTCATGCACATTCCTAATAATGAGCATAAAGTCATAAATATAACATTTTCAGTTAAAGAAGCCTAAACATAATAAAGAAGCAGCATAACAACAGTATGAATAATCTAATGCAACTGATGATGATTTACCATTCTTTCCATTTGTATTTGTTATTATTATCAACATAGCTGATACCATGGGGCACAATCCAGCAGGAAATTCTTCTCCACAAGCTCTGCTGAAATGAATGGGAATAGCACAGTTGCCATTAGCAACAGTGGGATGTAGTAGGCCAGATCTCAGACTAACAGTGCAGTCCTATGCATGTTTACCTGGAAATGAGTCCCACACTGTTCAACGGGGCTTACCTCCTGGTAAATAGGACTGTAGTCTTATATAAAGTGAACACACTGTTGTAAGTTTATGCAAGTGGTGCAAAATGGATACTTTTAGGAAAGCAATCCAGGAAAACTGGGCAAGCCCTCAAGAATGGCAGTGCTCTCCTGCAGCCCCCATTCATTTCAACAGTCTTGTGTGGAAGAACATCTTCCTACTGGATTGTGCTATATCAGGGGTGGGCAACTTGTGGCCCTTCAGATGTTTTGGCCTACAGCTCCCATCATCCCTCACCATTGGCTATGCTGTCTAGGGCTGATGGGAGTTGTAGGCCAAAACATCTGGAGGGCCACAAGTTGCCCACCTCTGATTTATATAGAACAGGGGTGGGGAATGTGTCATCTTCCAGATGCAGTTGGACTACAACTCCCATCAGCCCTAGACGGCATAGCCAATGAGGAGGGATGTTGGGATCTGCAGTTCAACAACATCTGGAGGGCTACAAGTTGCCCACCACTGATTTAGAACATTCCACAGCCTTCATTTCATTCAACCTCACAGAAGACGGTCACTATTATTCCCATTTTACATTTTGGAGAACTAAGGCTGAACAACAGTAACCTTCTCTGGATGGCCCAGTGACTAAAGGCCGAGCCCCGAGACTGGGGAAGAGCCTTACGGCATGCCAGTCCCTTTAGAGTAATTCCCCACTCACTCATTTCATATATTTTCCTGAATAAACAGATACACATGTTGACCCTGTAGCGGGAGAGAGCTCAATATCCATCAAAGTGACACAGCCCAAATATTGAGATTTACTTGCAAATTAAGACTGAGCCACAAAAGTTTTCTACAGCAGCCTGAGGAGAGAGAGGGAGAGAGAGAGAAGGGAAGAGAGGCACTTTCTGTGCTGAGCACTTCTTATTAAGGATAATTTCTTCCCCTGTGAAATAGACAATTTAATGAGGCCTTATTTCCTGATGAACAATCCAAAGAGTATAAGTGTTAGCTACTGCTCCTTTGCATTATTCTGTCAGCAAGGGGGGCCCAGAGGAATGAGATAATGCAACTCATGTGCCAATTCCTGAATAATTAAATAAAAATGTCTGTAATATATATGGGCATACACATGAGACAAATAAATGATAGATAAGGTCTAGCATCCATTCATACAACATTAAGACCAGCAGTTGGGTGCCGCATATGTTCAACTGATGCCAAACAATTGGAAACAGGTTGTAGGTTATGCTGCAAGGAATTAAGGCAGGGTTCAGAAGTCCCACTGGAATTAGAACTCATAGAAAAGCCTTCCATCTTAGTTCTTAACACTCTCTTGATCCCCATGTTTATTAGTCTATAATGTTTTGTTGTTTGGTCTAATTTTCCCCCCGACTTTCTTTTAAAAGCCATTGTATCTTAGAGCTATGTTATATTTTACCTAGTTACTCTTGGGTTAGACAGAATCATGGACAATTTAGATAGTAAGAGACTCAAAATGATCATCAGGGATGCCTGTAGATGACAGATAATTTAGTAAAACAATCTGGCAGATAGATTAGGCATGTAAACCAGCCCAACAGTGTGCAAAAAATGTGCACTTTCCTGAAGAAATACGCTCCATATTTCTAGATAGAACGTACCTCCAATCATCATTTCTTTGAACAGCAGACATGGGTGGTTGAGTGCTTATCAGTTTGGAAGCAAAATGGGGCCACCCTAAATTATTTACTTACTGGTTTCTTCTTCATACTAGAGGAACTCTCAAGGTATTCAGAAGTATATACATTTGTAAATTAAAAGAAAACTAAAGGCACAATCCTATGCATGTTTAGGCAGAGAAAAGGCCTTTTCTCTGCCTAAACATGCGTAGGTTTGCACCCTAAATATTTACAACTCTCAAAACAGTCCAACAAGGACCTGTGAGCTTCCAGGACTTCAGGAATATTGATAACAGTTGAGCTTATAGAGCAAGGGTGGGCAACTTTGGGAGGCTTGGGGGTGATTTGGAATGATAGGCCACAGGCCACTGTATAGTCAGCAGGGATGGCCCTGAAAAAAAGAGCAAAATCGCTGCTTTATCACCAAAATTCAGGAGCAAAACACTGTAGCGCTACCAAGTGCTACTATGGTTAACCCGCTGGGTGTTCCATAGTGGCTGTGTAGCACCAAATGGGCCAAAAGTAGCTTGGCCAGTTTGGTACTCTGTAGCCATTACAAACATCTTTTTTTCTGTAAAAAAAATAAATAAATAATCCCTTTTTATTTGGGGGGCAGCAGGGATAGCAGGGGCCACACCGGAACGTAGTGGGGGCCACATGCCGCCCACAGGCTGCATGTTGCCTACCCCTGCTATAGAGGTAAGAAAGTTTAGGGTAACCCACCCTACCTTATTGAGAGTGAACTTTCAGGCTCACACTGGATGCCAAAGATAGGAACTCCTGTCTATGCTGCTACGTTTTGTTATCTGGTGGGTGGGAGACATGCTGCTGCCCAATCTTAGCTATGCTAAAATCCAGGATTTCCCCATTGTTTTATATGGGCATCTCTCACTTCTGTCCCAGAGGAGGAAGAAAAGTTAACCACAAGTCAGGCAGATTGTGTGCCTGTATAAATTAAGTCTGTATAAGAACAGCTGAGAAGTTAGGGGGTCAGCTGGAAAAAAATGCAGGTCAGGGCAAGAGAGGAAATTAAGCCACTCAAGCCCCTAACAGCCTATTGTATGTATCCGGCAGGGGGAGGGGCATTACGGTTGGGAATACGCATACTGTGATATTTAAAAATACTCCTTCTTGCACTGCATGGCCAGTTTCAAGAGAGAGGAAAGGAAACAGCATACATTTCCTCCTTCCCACACTCCAACCCCACCCCAAACTAAATGCTCTAGTGTTATATGGCACAACAGAGAAGGGTCAAGCGATGAGGACAGGTGTCCTTTACTCAGGGCCGGCCCTACCATTAAGGCAGAGTGAGGCGGCTGCCTCAGGTGGCAGATGCTGGGCAGTGGGGGTGGGCAGCAGTGAAGTGTTGGAAGACAGAGCTGTAGGTGCTAGACAGCCTGTCTTGAACCCCCTAAAAAGCAGCCCCTAAACTCAAGTGTAGTGGAAGATGCTGTCCCGTTGGGAGTGTTGAAGCAAGACTCAACTATCACTCCAGTTGGCATATGTATGTGGAATGGGTGGGGCACCATTTTATCCTTTGCCTGAGGCAGCAAAATATTTTGGTCCAGCCCTGCTTTTACTTTTCTCCCCTCCTAAAACTCCCCCTAACCCAAGAGATTACAAGGCACCTCTTCAAAGCTGGGTGGGTTGGTGGGTAGGTACATGGCAAGGTCTGACTTCTGTCTATACAACAGCCTTCCCCAACCTGGTGTCATGCAGATGTTTTGGACTGCAACTCCCATCATTCCCAGACAGGACAACCAAGCTGGCTGGGAATGATGGGAGTTGCAGTCCAACACATCTGCACGACACCAGGTTGGGGAAGGCTGCTGTATAATATTGAAGTGACCATATGAAAATGAATTGAACATCTGAATGAATCTGTTCACATACTGAGAAGTGCTTTCCCCACTTTTAGTAGTGTTATGTATTCAGGGGGGTGGGGGTGGGGATACTGTGGGTTAGTTATTGTTTTGAACCTTGGCAGCTAACTTTTGTTCAGCGTTCGCTATCTTATTTGCTACCAGATAGAATGAAAGCCGTTCTGCATAAGAATCCCAGGAAGCAGGTTGACTAACATCAAACTCTTCAATATGTCCCAAAGCAGCCATTTTGATTTTAATTCTCTTTTTTGCACAGGAGTTGCTCAAGTTCTTAAGTGTGCCTAGCTGACTGCTTACCAGTTGGCTATATTCATTACATTCACAGACCTTGCTGCCTGTATAGCAATCAGTAGCCCATCTTCGTCACCACAAATTGTTGTATTGGTAGAGGGAATGACTGTAAGACTCAGCAAGCCTCAAACACAACCGTCCTTTATTTTTCACACACAGAACTGCAGAATTTAGCAGAAGCTCCACCCACTGCTGCTACTCCCATCTGTACAGGACCTGACAAGGTTCAAAACAATAACTAACCCACAGTCGTCGTCCCCCACTTCCGCCCCCGCCCTGGATATGTAACAACTAGAAAACCTGAAGTTCTTTCATACTATAAAATGAAACAGACTGTAGTACTGGGGTGCTGAATCTCTTTCAGCCCAAGGGCCAAACTCAGTTTCAGAGAAGCTCCCAGGGGCTGCATTCCAGTGGTGAGTGGGGCCAAAGGCAAAAGGGGCAGGGGCAAAAATACCAGTATATTTTAGCTTAAAGCTCCTACTGCCAGTAACTAAACCCTAGAAGAAGCATTCTGACTTTTTCGAATGGGGACATATTGTGGAAAGGTTATGAAACCACCAGTCAGGGGAATGGGGGTGTAGCCAGAAAAGGGAGCATGGCAACTTGTGGAAACCAGTAGGACTGAATTCAGACGCCAGGAGAGCTGAATTTGGCCCAAGGGCCTAGAATTCCCCATCCCTGCCAGAGTATTTTTCCCAACCCTACCAACAATGCAATACTAAAATCCATGGATGCTTCAACACTGGCTTGGAGTGTGTATTCTGGACCCCGTGGGTCCTCATCATTTGCAGCAAGGGGCTTCTGTACAAGAGCAGGGAGGAGACAGGCAGAATAAACAAAGAAATGGATGGATAGCCAGAAGACAGAGGAAGGCAGAAGAGAGAGGTGGAAATATAGGGTAAATGGGAAGGTTAAAAGCCATGTGCCTCCCTTGATACCTGTCTGAGCTTCTCCAGGGAGGCCTGACCCACAGTCAGAGAACCTGTGCTCACTGTGGTGCCAGAGTCCTCTATAATGTAACATTGATTACAGAAATATCATTGCCTAAAGATGCTTAAGTAATGAAATGGCAAAAGAATCTTTGCAGGGAGGAATAATTGCAAGATGATTGACAAGTCTTCTTTTAATGCAGTCCCTCACTTGAGTCCACCTCCTCATCAGGTGAAAATCAGAGTCCATTTCAACGGAGGAAAACCAATTGACGCAAAAAGAGATTGCCTTGCTAGACCTTCTCCAGAGGCAGTTGTGCTATGAATTTCGATTCCCCTTCCACAGCCACCTGGACTTTATTTCCCCTTAATCCGCTTTCCCTATGTGCCCCATCTTTGACTAGATCGTAAACCTGATGTCAGGGCTTGTCTTAGCTTTTAAAATCATTGTACAATGCCTAGTGGTTTGCAGGTGCTTTAATAGGACAAGTAAGAATGAATCTAACTTTAAAGTGTGCTGTGCATTGCATAGCTGATCCTATTTGGGGGTAACAGGCACATCTGGAGAACCCTGTTCTCATGCAAACTTGCCACTAGTCCTGGTGCTCTGTGGTGGAGCATCTGTTTTGTATGCAGAAGGTCCCAGGTAGGGCTGGACCCTGGACAGCGTTTGCCAGTCAGTGTCAACAATATTGGGCTAGATGGACCAATGCTCTGGCTCAGTATAAGGCAGCATCCTATGTGCCTATGAATGAGACGAAGCATTTTTAATAAGGGAAATCACTGCATTTTGACGCAGTAGCAATGATAAAAATGTATGTCATAGCACTACACAATCATTTCCTTTAGGCTAGACAGGTTTTGATCATTCACCGAACACCAATAGCTTACTGTGAGATAGTTAATATGTTTGCTTGCTTATAACAGTCTTCGTAGGCTGCCTTTTAGGACATAATCCTTACAAGGCAGTTCACAATAGATAAAAACATAAAATACAATAAACCAAATACAATACAACCAGGCAGCAGCACAAAATTCTGTTATAACACTTAAGTCATTTAGGGTGCAAGCCTATGCAGCTTTAGACAGAAAAACATCCTACAACTCCCAGCATTCCCTAGCTGGCTGACTGGGGAATGCTGGGAGTTGTAGGATGTTTTTCTGTCTAAAGCTGCATAGGCTTGTGCCCTTAAACAATTAAAATACCATTCTTCTTAAAGAAATAGGAATGCACATTTCTTTAAGCCAAGGGTGAGGAATCCTTTTCAGTCTGAGCACGGAAGTCCAGTCTGAGAAGGGTCTCAAGGGCTGCATTGCATCTGTGGGGGGGCCAAAGGCAGAGTGAACAGGGCCAAATGTGATTATTACTGATTTTAAGCCAACTCAGAAAAAAACCTGGACAAGGGCTTCTGCATGGCTACTCACAAGTAAGCAAGATAGGCCTCAGTATGTCTACTCATAAGTAAGCAGTGATGAATAACTTAGCAGCTCTGTGAAATAGCATGCCAAATACCAAATATCTGCATATCTACTCACAAGTAAGCAGGACTGAATCACTCAGCAGCTTCCTCCCCAGGCCCTCTCAGCTGGGAAAAGCTCTTATCTTTGATCAGCAGCGGATTGGAAATAGCGTTCCCCTGCGGTGTGCTGGATCAGGGAGAAGCTCTTATCTCAGTTCAGCTACTCTCAGAGATAAGAGTTGTTCCCTGCTGGGAGAGGGAGGGCTGGGGAAGAAGCTAATGGAGATCCCCTGCAGGCTGTAGCTGGTCCTCTGCTGGAGTTCCTTCAGTTAAACTACTCCTAAACCATTTAGGGGTTCAAAAGCCAAAAACAGCACTTTGGACTGGGCCTGGAAATGCACTAACAACCAGAATGCGGCTGCCAGATGCTGATGCAGGCCGTGTAAATGGAACATGTGGCACTAATTATGTGTCAGTGTCTGGCCCACACCAACATCCGGCAGTCACATTCTGTAACAGCTGAACTGTTGGGGCTGTCTTCAGAGGCAGACTTGCCTGGATGTGACTAGAGCACGGGTAACCAAGACAAGATCTCTAGACAGGGTCACAGCTGGTGTATAACCATAAGATTGTAAAAGGCAGTCCTAGCCACTTGCGCTTTCACAGATAAAGTTCTGGAAAGCTATGAACTTGGTCCTTCAGGGGGAATGCAACCCCACCCAAGACTACTCGAATCCTGCCTTCCAGATTGCTCAGATTCCCAACCCACCGTACCTCTGTTTTGTCTGGATTACATTTTAGTTTATTCACCCTCATCCACCCGAGGATTTCCTGATTTCCACCACCTTCTTGGGCAATGGTATAGTGGAGTTAGAACTCACAGGGGCGCAGTGCCAGGACTTTTTGATTAGCAAGGACACTGACATCATGTGGCACCTCCGAGCTTAACTGCAATTCTCAGAGTAGCTGGGGTTTCTCCATGGACATCAGTTCATATACTACCATATAAAATATTCTAAATATAAATCATTCATAGTTTACTCTAAGTCCTTTAGAGGCCAAAGGATGGCCTACGAAGTTCTGTAGTTCAAATCATAGCTTATGACACCATTACTATGAATGGATGGAGCAGGTGCCCCTCAACGAGTGCAGACTCCAGTCCTTGGCATGTTACTGCGAATTGGCTGCATGTCCTTATCAAGTGGACTGAACACACAGACAAGATACAGGAAATGAAGGACTTATCCCATTCCACATGCTACATGGGCAATAAGGTGATTCTGTATGAAAGCTGGGATTGTTTGGAGGTAGTTCGAGTAGGGTCTGGTGCACATGAATATATGCAAGTGTGGGAAATTGGAGTTATATGCTACTTTGCAAAGAGGCTCATGTTTAAGTATTTCCAAGACACCTGGACATTATTTCTACCCTCTAGGACAGAGGTGGGGAGCCTTTGGCTCTCCAGATGTTGCTTGACTGCAACTCTCATCAGTCTTAGCCAGCATGGCCAAAGTCAAGGATGATGGGAATTATAATCCAGCAACATCTCAAAGGCCACAAGTGCTCCCGCCCCACTATAAGACATATAAAGATGTATGTTTTACCCATTCATCACCCCGACTCTGTATACCATTTCATATTTGATTTGCTTTTCCCATGATGAAAAGGCTGTGCCTAGACATAGAAGACTTCTATTAAGGTTTGTTGTTGTTGTTCAGTCGTTCAGTTGTGTCCGACTCTTCGTGACCCCATGGACCATA
Organism: Heloderma suspectum; assembly: GCF_057233095.1. Taxonomy (NCBI): domain Eukaryota; kingdom Metazoa; phylum Chordata; class Lepidosauria; order Squamata; family Helodermatidae; genus Heloderma; species Heloderma suspectum. The sequence continues at coordinate 190,231,701 of NC_139458.1, forward strand.
GCACGCCAGGCCTTCCTGTCCTACACTTCCTTCCAAATGGCTTTATTTGGAAATTTTACTAGCTAGATTGAAATGTATGTTTCTGTTGTTCACCCTAAAGTGCCCTAAATCACCCTAAAGTGCCTGCTGCTGGAGATTTATGGGCTGCAAAAGACTAGAGCATAATCCTATGCATGTTTAGACAGAAAAAAGTCCTACAACTCCCAGCATGCCCCAGCCAGCATGGGTGGCTGGGGCATGCTGGGAGTTGTAGGACTTCTTTCTATCTAAACATGCATAGGATTGCACCTCAAACAATCTCAAGTAGGATCCTTTGAGTGCATGTCTGTTTGCTTCTCCACGTTGGTCAGGTCTCCACAGTTAAACAGACGGTGGGTTGCAAATTTCTGCGTAGATAAAATTGTTTCAACAGGCCAAAGTCCCATTGGCTAATACCTGCAAGTCTAGCTTTTTATTTTGTGATTAGCTAAATATGGTCCGGGTGGGTGGGGGAGGTCAAAATAAAACATTATTTTAAATGTTTACTGTTGTGGGAGATCAGGTCCCCCCACAACACACACACACACACGTTTTGTCCTATGAGAACTCTCTTTTTTGTTATAACTCTAGCAGTGAAACCTGAGAGTTAACAATGTTTATAATGTGCTTTATTTTGTGCCATGTTAGATGTATATACATTCAGCTGATAGAATGGTCATTTTCTCTCCTCAGGGAAACTTAAGAGATATAATCCTATGATGAGGATCTCTAGGCAGGGATCTCTAAAAGAGATACACACATACACACCCACCTGCACACCCATATTAATGGATAGGGTAGACTGATTTAAAGCCTAGTTAAACCAAGGGTACTTCCAGACAAGTCTTTTATTGCACCATCGCTTTGACTGACTCAAAGAATTTTACAGGGGGTCCAGACATTGTTGTCTCCCATCCATAACCCTCCCATGTTGTCACACTGCTTCTTCCACATTTTTTCTTACTGCAAAAAATCCATGAAGGAGAAAAGGATGGAATAGCTGCACAATGCTTTCTGACTGGTAGCCTTAGGAGCCTTCCACCTGGAAGCACCACAAAATACTTGAAGTTGTCCATTCAGGGACTAAATGGTTACATATTCAAGGGCTTTGTCTTAACTCGGAGGACTATGCTAAACATTCAGGTTCCTCAGCTGATTGGCTCAGCTAGGGCTTCTCCACACAGGGCTTTTGTCCTGCTATTGAGATTGGTTACTCACAGAAGTTTATGGGTCCTTTACATTATATTGTCAACCTCCAGCGTCACTCCTGTGCTTTCTGACCATTTCCATGGCCTTATATGAAATGGAGATAATGAGGTAATAAAAAAAACCCTGCTGTAAAGAGGGAGTTGTGCTATAACAGCAGCACCATCTAGTGGCTGTATAATGAAACATATAGAACTTGCAGATAAAGGCAACCCCCCACCCCCCAAAAGAGGAAGTGTGTGTGAAGGAGCCAATCTGAATCCAACAAAGAATCCGGAAGCAGAAGCTCCGGTAAAGTTGTGGGATAAAAAGCCCAGTGTGGAGAAACTCCTAGTGTCTACATCAAGCTGTATTTGTATGTTTTGTGACATATTATGAGGATTAAGCTAAGAAATTGGATTGAACAGAATAATGTGTGCATCTCATTCAAATGCATGCTTACTCACTGAGCCGGTTCGGACAACACAACAACTCAGAGTTAAACAAACTGTGGGTTATTCAGGAACAAGCAAGCATGCTGGTTTAATCATGGGTTTCAAGTGTGTGTTATTCCTTCCCCAGCAACCCACAATTCTGGGTTTGCATGTCAAACTGCAGGAGCGGGGGAATAGTCAGGAGTCAGCACACTTGCTCGCTCCTGCTCGTTCACAATAACCCATAGTTTTGTTTAAACTGTGACTTCTTGTAGCATCTGAACGAAGTCAGAGTCTCAAATAAGAGTGCAGCTTGTTACGTGGTACCTGAAAAGAGCTAGAAATGCATCAAAGGTTCTTAGTGAAGTACTTCCCCTTGGTGCCAGTTTTACATTTCGCCAATTACCAAGCCTGCTGTATGGTTTGTCAGTGAATCCCACAATGTGTGAGGCAGGCTTGTAAGTTTATATTACCACAGATTTACCACAGAAACACACAGAAAAGGTGCCCCAGCTCGCTGTAGCATCTTTGTACAGTTAATACACAGTGAAATAAAACGCTGCTGCTTCATATGTTCATTGTAAAAACACAGAGTGACTCCACCACAGTGGTTTTAGGACTTCTGTAAGGTGTGAGCTGGCTCTAATTCAACTGCTCTTGAGACAGAAAGGACAGAAAATGTGCCAGATAAAAAAGGAAGTGGGATAAAGACACATTTGTTAGCATGCACATTGCACTGGACTAGAATAATCTATATTTTTCTGCACACTTTCAATTGTCCTTGGAAGATGCATAAAACAAACAAACAACCAGCAGCTATCACCAAACTGTTATGTCCTTTGTTGTTCCTTTTGGTCATTCCCATGTGGCAGCAGAACTTGAAAGGCACGTTTGATAGCCTGGGGGGATACAAAATGAATGGAAAGTTCCACAGTGACAGCAAAGGAAACAAACAAAACCCATAAGGCTGACCAAATATTCACACACCACAATTCAACAACAATAACAACAATGGACTTTTAAAATTCAAAATGTTTTCTAAACAATATACGTTGTAGATAACTTTCAGTACTAATGTTCACGATCAGTCATTCCATTTGTTTTGGGCACTCTTCCAGAATGTGTGTGTGTGCATATGCATTTGTTTAAGATTCTAGTCCATTAGAAGCAGGGAAGATAACCATTAAAAAAAAAAAAAGCACTTTAAAAAGAAAAAGAAAAGAAAAATCTTCCAGCTCAGACCCAGCCAGTGAAAACTTGCTCCAATGAGGAAGCAAGAACCACTGAGAAGGCCCTGCTGAATTTCCTGCTGTGTTCCACACACACACATGCCGATTTATTAACTCTATTAGAAGAAAAACGTGTACACTCTCACAGCTGAAGTAGTGGCTTGGGATATCTTGTTCACAATGCAAAAGGGAAAAGAAAGCAGCTTGCACTTCTGGTTCCCCACATATTTTTGTAATGTCTGCAGAATGGCACTTTTTGTCTCTTCACCCCATCCCAGCATCTAATAATGCTCAGAAGCATTATTAGACCCTGCAAAATCTGTTCCAGAGAGAACAGTCGGATGAGTGTACACACCATGAGCAGCAATGCCTGTTTTAAACCAGCTGAGCTGTCGGGGTGGGGGGAAGGGATTGTCTATCTCCACTCTTAGATTTAGAACTACAGTCTTAGAATTTAAGCACCTCTGATCCAGTTATAAAAGAAGCTCCCAGATATACAGAGTGGCATTATTCATACACTAGCCCTGTTCCGCTGAAGATAATGTGATATTTCCCGAATCTGGGAATTGAGTAAGTGACCTGTCCTGGATGGAGTTGCACTTCCCCTGAAGGAGCAGGTGCGTAGCTTGGGAGTACTCCTAGATCCATTCCTCTCACTGGATGACAGCTAGCGGAGATGACAGTATTCCAGCCGAGCTATTTAAAATCCTAAAAGATGATGCTGTTAAAGTGCTGCATTCAATATGCCAACAAATCTGGAACACTCAACAGTGGCCACAAGACTGGAAAAGGTCAGTTTACATTTGCCCTCCTCAAGTCCTCTGCTATCTCACCCCTTCTCCAGGATTTTTCAAAGATAATATATAGAGGTTCTGAGAGTCCATTCTAGCTCCTTCGACACCTTAGGATGCAATTCATCTGGAACTGGAGACATGAACTCATTTAAGGTGCTTGGATATTCCCTGACCATCTCTCAAACTGCACTTCTACCCCTTCAGCCTCTTTGTCACATATGCCAGATGGGATTGTTGTTGTTGTTCAGTCGTTCAGTCGTGTCCGACTCTTCGTGACCCCATGGACCATAGCACGCCAGGCCTTCCTGTCCTCCGCTCTCTCCCAGAGTGTGCTCAAGTTCATATTCATTGCATCGGTGATGCTATCTAGCCATCTCATCCTCTGCCGTCCCCTTCTCCTTTCGCCTTCCATCTTTCCCAGCGTCAGGGTCTTTTCCAGGGAGTTTTTTCTTCGCATTAGGTGGCCAAAATATTTGAGCTTCAGCTTCAGTATCTGTCCTTCCAATGAGCACTCAGGGTTGATTTCCTTTAGGATGGACTGATTTGACCTCCTTGCAGTCCAGGGGACTCGTGAGAGTCTTCTCCAGCACCACAGTTCGAAAGCATAAATTCTTCAGCGCTCAGCCTTCCTTATAGCCCAGCTCTCACAGCCATACGTTACTACTGGGAAAACCATAGCTTTGATGATACGGACCTTTGTCGGCAAGGTACATTATTCTTAGCATCTCTCAACAACCTCACCTCATCCTGAGTTTTGGCCTTCCTGACACCATCTCTTCAATTCTGGGCTATCTGACTGTATACTTCCTTAGTGATCTGTCCCTCCTTCCATCTCCTATAAGTGTCCTTTTTGATTTTCAGATCATTGCTACATTGATTTTGTGTAGATCATTGCTACATTGATTTTGTGTAGATCATTGCTACATTGATTGGCATCTTCTGTATCCCCCCCCCCCCAATTAGGATTGTTTCCGACTGAGTCTTTAGTATCTCCTTTTTAGGGACTCTGTATCAGGATTGCTAGGGTCCCATGTGCACACATTATGTGTGAGCATGCATGTGCGTATGTGGTCCCCAACCCCCAAGTCACATCACATGTGACTCTTGGGAACAAAAAGGTTGTGCATCCCTTCTCCTAGATATTGATGTCATCTCTCTGGAACTTACCAATTTGGTTTTTGACAATGGAAAGAAATCGAAACTACACTTCTGGCCTTAGTTGCACTAACATATCAGGAATGCAGAAGCTGACGTAAAGCAAACTCCATTTTATGCCTGTAGTCATGATGGTGCTATGACTGAAGTGAGCTTAAAATACAAAACTGCATATGCTCAGACTATTTTTTTTAATCATGGCACCCATGAGGGACTGCAATTAAGGTCTTCTTGGGGAGTCACATGAGGCCTGCAGGCCATGGATTGTGCACCCCTATCTAGGATGATAAGAACATTTGAAACCGAAGACCACCAACTTATTCATCAAGTTTCTCTCCACAGAACTCTTTCTTCTTCTTTCAAGCACAATCAAAATTCACCTTTTGAAGGTACAACATGACCCACCCACCCGATTGGGTGCATCTCCCAAACTCAGGCTGTTATGGCTGGTATGGTGTAGATTACGTTAAAATGTCAGTCTGGAAAAAATGCGGTTCAAAGCCCCACTCAGCTATGAAGCTCATGCAGTGACCTTGGGCCAGTCACCATATGCCAGCTTAATCTACCACACACGGTTGTTGTGAGGGTAAACCACGTGTGTGTGTGTGTGTGTGTGTGTAAAGGATCTGCATACATTGCTCTAAGATCCTTGAAGGATCTTATGAATAAAATGAATAACATATTATTAGTATAACTAATATTACTAGTATAATACAAAAATAATACAAGTATAACTTGAATTACTAGTTATACTAGTATTATACTGGTATTCTATTGGTAATGCTAGTAATATTGTACTCATTTTATTCATACTGGTATTACTAGTTATGCTGGTATTATACTAGCATAACTAGTATTGTACTAGCATTACTAGTATGAATAACACGAATAAAACATTACCAGCATAAATAACAAATATACCTACTGTCAGCACTTTAATATAATGACCCACTCCTATCAAGATCGCCCCTTCAGCATATCAGTAAAACGTTACAAGAAATGTACCTTTGGGGTGGTCCATCCTATACACTTACATGATAGTGCAGAAATTATTAGGAGGAACCAGCTGTGGGCTACAAGTGATATAACTGATTAACAGGTTAATTAAAGCCATATACTCCATCCAGCTCTGTTATGCTAATTATTTGCACAGCACTGTAGCCAAGAGCCCTATAGGAATTAAGGTACATCAGAATCTAATCAGATTCTGATTGCTGGATGTGCATAGATTCATATAAAGGGACATAATTCAGTATTGCTAAAAATGCCTAAAAAGGAACCTAAATGGGGTAACATGTCAGATTAATTTGATATGTCCTGGATCAACTGTATCTATAATCTATGAAAAGGTGTTGAAGTACCCCCATCCCCCAACTGATTCCTATCCAAGATTTAAATGAGAAGACATGAGCTCTTGACTGAAAAGGAAGATGCTGGTGTTGAAGATCTTGACATGAGATTCCTGTCTTGTAGAAAATGCTAGGCCTTTTATTACATCTTTTGTCAGTCACTGTAGAAAATCAGTCACAAGCTATCATCAGCTGGAGAAATGTCCTTTCCCTTTTGTGTCTGATATGAAAGGGCAAACATTTAATTTATGTGCCTGAAATCTGGAGGGTTGTCCATTTGGGAATAAAGCTTTATGTCAGGCACTCAGGCCCCAAGAACAGCCAAGCCCCTTGGCCAAGTAGCAAACAGGCAGAAAGGAATCACACAGGCTTACATTAAGCCAGTTCTGATACACTGGGGCCCAGAGAAAGTCTGGGGATGGAGGTGGGGGTGAAATCCAGTAGCTTTGGTAAGACCAGGGACAAAACCTGGTGCAAAAGATGTCTATTCATCTATGGTGTACAGTTTAAAAATCAACAATGGGGGGTGGGGGTGGGAGGGGAAAGGATGAGACCAGTTAGAAAGCAATCCACAGCTCAGTAGGGCATCAGTGCACACATGGAGTTCTATGTGACCAGGGTTTGGCTGATTCCCTCAAATGCTGAGAAATGCTGGGCATGTGCAGCCCTATGGTGTGCACAGAGCTTCCCTTAACATTGATGTGATTGGACTTGTTGTTCAGTCATTAAGTCGTGTCCGACTCTTCATGACCCCATGGACCATATTGATCTTTCCCAGCATCAGGGTCTTTTCCAGGGAGTTTTCTCTTCGCATTAGGTGGCCAAAATATTTGAGCTTCAGCTTCAGTATCTGTCCTTCCAATGAGCAGTCAGGGTTGATTTCCTTTAGGATGGACTGATTTGACCTCCTTGCAGTCCAGGGGACTCGTAAGAGTCTTCTCCAGCACCACAGGTCGAACGCATCAATTCTTTGGCGCTCAGCCTTCCAGCTCTCACAGCCATACCTTTGTTGTTCAGTCGTTCAGTCGTGTCCGACTCTTCGTGACCCCATGGACCATAGCACGCCAGGCCTTCCTGTCCTGCGCTCTCTCCCAGAGCGTGCTCAACTTCATATTCATTGCATCAGTGATGCTATCTAGCCATCTCATCCTCTGCCATCCCCTTCTCCTTTTGCCTTCAGTCTTTCCCAGCATCAGGGTCTTTTCCAGAGAGTTTTCTACTGGGAAAACCATAGCTTTAATGATACGAACCTTTGTCAGCAAGGTGATGTCTCTGCTTCTTACTATGTGTGATTGGACTACCAAACAGAAATACATGTGTGTGCATTGGAGCTGCAATATGCACAACAGAGCCACTGGATAAAAGCTCAATGTAATAATTTATACAGTCCATAAATTCTGCCAAGTGACACCTTAGGCTAATTTTTTTTAAAAAATCAGATATAAATACTGAATGGAGAATGAACATTTCTTTAATATATGAATAGCTACCATCCATAAGGTCACACACCACTCTTCATAGTTGATACAACCTGAGGTGAAATTCCCATAAAATCTCTCATTAAATTGCTCCCTCCCACCACTCCTTCATTGAGAGCTGCAAGATTAGGCCAGAGATAATGACTAGCTCACTGTGGAAATATAGTGAGAAAGAGCCACGTTGAAATTAGATCTAGACAATGTAGTAATGAAAAGCACTGACCAATATTGTAACGGATGGGGATATTTATCATAATTCTGTTCATTATGATGGATTGTTGGTTTGAGGATTAGCCACATAACTATCCAGCAAATGGAGGCAAAGCATATGTTTGAAGGTGATGACATTTACTACATAAGTCATGACGGATGTAAAACCCGTTAGTAACATAAACAGTGTTAGCTTCTCAAATATTGCTGACAGTTTAATTCTGCTTCAGCTATTAAAATGAAATATGAAGTAAGAGGGACCGAAAGCCTGCAGACATTGGAATTATTGGGGTATACCGTGTCAGCCTTGCCGTTAGTCAATGCTGGTCAAAGTCAGATGTATGCAAGGCCCTCAGGAATCAAACAAAGTGCCTTGATGTATATATACCCAAACCATGCGGAATTGTAGGTCTCCAGTTTCTGGTTGTCTAACTAGGGAAAACACACACAAACTAATACAGATCTGCAGGGACAGATTTTAATAGTTACTGAACAACAAATATGAAATCCAGCCATGCAATATGCACATAATTTAGAGGAGGCCCTGTCTAGATAATCACTGTATAGCACAAAACCAAAACAAAGCCTTATTTGTTGCAGAGGCTCCAAACATCTTTCCTCAAGTAAGATAGCAGTAGTGGTTATTACATATTCCCAGCAGTATTTTGTTACTAGGAAACTGATTTATCTCTGCCAGAATCAATTGTATCAACTAAAATAAGTTTATTTACTTTTAAAATACTTTAAAAGTAACCCTACATTGGTATTTAACCCCACACATGTGTTGCCACATATAACACTCACTAGACCCCAGAGGCTGGAGGATTGCAGTAGTAAAGGAACTTACCTGCATATATGGTGGGAATGTGGAGATACACATGTTTGCTGGTCAAATGTTTTCCTAGAATGTATGAAAATAACCAGACAGACAATTAATATGTGTCCAGCATTGGGATTGCTGTAAATATTTAAAGGAGAAAATAGGCGTCTTAAGCTTAAAGAACTACTAACCTTTTTGTTACGTGGCTGGCTCCACAACTGGAAATAGCAAGATTCTGAAGGTAAGCCCAGAAATATATCAATAAACCTTTAAAACTGTATTTTAAATTTCTGCATTGCTGCTAGGTTTTATCTTGGCTGTACTGTTATATTGTGGTTGTAAGCGTTCATATTGTTTTATGCTGCATAGAATCATAGAATAGTAGGGTTGGAAGGGGCCTACAAGGCCATCGAGTCCAACCCCCTGCTCAGTGCACTTTGTGGTTTTAAGTTTTGTTAACTGTACAGACAGCTTCGGTAACTGGGTGGTGTAGAAATGAAAATAAATAAATAAATAAATAAAATCTATGGTGGTACAAGTTATAGCCAATAGTTCTGATGGAAAAATGGACAAAACAAAAACGGGCAGAAAGCCAACACACCGATGAAGACTTCTATGCTATTTGGAGATGTTTTACACAATATGCAAATAAAACTAAAGATAGACTGAAGCCACGGATGATATATGATATATCTTTATGGAAAGATATGTTGGGCTGAAAGAAATATAGCAACATACAGAAACTAATTCACCAAGGGCGCAATCCTATGTAGAAAAACAGGCCTAAAACTCCCAGCTTAGTTACCTGGGTGATGGGAGTTCTAGACCTTTTTTTCTACCTAAACATGCATAGGATTGCACCTTTATTATATCATAGACTGAACATTCTATCCACCTGATCAGATGTTGGATAAGTTTGTATGGTTTTAGAAGGTATCTATTTCTATATATAAATAAATACATTGTATCAACTAAAATTAGGGAAAATACTTTAAAAGTAATCCTACATATTTATTTATTTATTTTGTTTAAAACGTTTGTATCCTGCCCTATATCATTAAGATCTCAGGGCAGCATACAGATAAAACCAATTTAAGCAGTATAAAACAATAAATAATTTAAACAGCTGAACAAATATTAAACCATTAAACAAGCTAATACCAATTAAAATCTAAAACAATAAAACAGTTAAAACAGTGTGCAACTTTAGGGAATGCATTTAGCCCTCAAAGCATGTTTTAACTTGATGCTGAAATGAAACCAATGTATGTGCTAATCAGGCCTCCAAGGGGGAGGGCATTACACAACCGGGGTGCCACAACGGAGAAGGCCTTCTCCCACGTCCCACCATAGTGTATGTCTCGCACTGGTGGGACACAGAGGAGCGCCGCACCAACAGATCTCAGTTGTCAGGCAGGCATATTATATGGGGAGAGGTGCTCCCTCAAATGTCGAGGTCCCAAGCTGCTTAGGGCTTTAAATGTCATCACCAGAACCTTGAATTCTGACCGGAAGCGTATTGGCAGCCAGTACAATTCCTTTAAAAGTGGTATTATATGATCTTTATGAAATGTTCCGGTCAACAGTCTAGTGGCTCCATTTTGCACTAGCTTCAACTTCTGAGTCGTCTTCAAGGGCAGCCCCACACAAAGTGCATTGCAATAGTCTAATTGGGAAGTTACCAACGGATATACTACTGTGGCTAGGTTATCCCTGTCCAGGAAAGGCCATAGCTGGCAGATCAACTGAAGTTGGCCCCAAGTACTCCAGGCCACAGAGTCCACCTGGGGCTCCAGTGAGAGGAATGGATCTAGGAGTACTCCCAAGCTACGCACCTGCTCCTTCAGGGGAAGTGCAACTCCATCCAGGACAGGTCGCTTACTCAATTCCCAGATTCGGGAAATATCACATTATCTTCAGCGGAACAGGGCTAGTGTATGAATAATGCCACTCTGTATATCTGGGAGCTTCTTTTATAACTGGATCAGAGGTGCTTAAATTCTAAGACTGTAGTTCTAAATCTAAGAGTGGAGATAGACAATCCCTTCCCCCCACCCCGACAGCTCAGCTGGTTTAAAACAGGCATTGCTGCTCATGGTGTGTACACTCATCCGACTGTTCTCTCTGGAACAGATTTTGCAGGGTCTAATAATGCTTCTGAGCATTATTAGAAGCTGGGATGGGGTGAAGAGACAAAAAGTGCCATTCTGCAGACATTACAAAAATATGTGGGGAACCAGAAGTGCAAGCTGCTTTCTTTTCCCTTTTGCATTGTGAACAAGATATCCCAAGCCACTACTTCAGCTGTGAGAGTGTACACGTTTTTCTTCTAATAGAGTTAATAAATCGGCATGTGTGTGTGTGGAACACAGCAGGAAATTCGGCAGGGCCTTCTCAGTGGTAACCCCACATAGTGAAGCTCATTACCTAAGCACCAGTTTGCATACTTGTGGAAAGCAATGCAAGCATTTGAAGTTGTGATTTTATTTTGACTTTAATATCCTATTTATTCTTGCTTTCTTAATAGTTTGCATGTTTGATATTTATGCTGTTTTTCAGTTTGGAATTCTGTCAGATCATATTTTTAACGGAGTGTTTTGTAAGCCATTTTGGTAAAACAGTACATACATTAATAAAACCAAACTGTATGTGCTTGCTATTTATTCTTAACATAATTTCTAAAGTGAAATCAAGAAAACACACACACACAAGGAATGCTCTCTGGAGTTGGTGGGACAGTGCATCTTCCTGCTCATTGAATAGCAGTAGGGCTTGTGTGAGAAACCCAGGAGTGGGGAAGGTCAGAGAAAAACTTGGCAGGAGTAGAAGTAAAGTACATGCTTAAAACTAAAGCTACCAGGCATGCTAATTCTGTGTGCTCAGTTTGCATAATAATCACAGGTGTGATTTGTCTAGTGTGCAAATTTAATTGCCTAGACCGAGGTAAGGATAGTCAGTTTAGATCTGGGAATCCCTTTGGCATCATTTCTACCCCAGATAGTGGCGATACAAGAGTTGAAGGCTTGCCAAGCTTTGGTTCTTCTATCCGGAAGCCTCCCAGCGCTTAAACTGCCTCCCTCCCCCTCACCAAAAGAAATAATCAGAGCTCAAAAATTTGCTGGGCGGAAGACACTCTCTGACTCATCACCATCATTTCCAGAGGAGGGGTGTGGGGGGGGGGGTGTTAGTCTGTTGCAGCAAAAGCAATGCAGTCTTGTGGCACCTTGGGGGAAGGCAATGTGGGGCAAAATCCAACATAACTCCTACTTAGAGTAGACCCATTGAAATGAATGGGACTTGTTAGTCATGACTCAAACCACATTCATTTCAGTGGCTCTATTTTAAGCAGGGTTTACATTTATTTATTTACCAATAAATTTCTTAATTGCCCTCCTGGCCGGTCACCCAGCCAATGTACAACAATACAACAGTATTAAAACAATAAAATTCTACATTAAAACATCATATTTCTAAAAATACCCTAACCCACCCCAATGCCTGCCTGAAGAACCACGTTTATAATGTGTGGCGGAAGCTCATTAAAGAGGGGGCATGGCGAAGTTCCCTAGGGAGGGAGTTCCACAGAGTGGGGGCCACCACATAGAAGGCCCTCTCCCTTGTCCTCACCAGCCTAGCTGTCCTGGCTGATGAGACAGAGAGAAGGCCATCCAAGGCTGATCTTGTTGGGCGGCCTGTCTGGTGTTGCTGGAGACGCTCCTTAAGATAGGCTGGCCTGGAACCATATAGGGTTTTAAAGGTCAAGACTAACACCTTGAATTTGGCTTGAAAAACAACTGGTAACCAGTGCAACTCCTTCAGCACTGGAGTGATGTGATCATGCCGGCGGCTGCCTTTAATCAGGCAAGCTGCTGCATTCTGTACCAGCTGCAGCTTCCGAACCGTCTTCAAGAGTAACCCCACATAGATTGCATTAGGGCATGTACTACCTATGGGAGCAGATGATCAGGAAGGTGGGGCGCAGCTGCTGTATTAGATGGAGTTGGTACAGTGCTGTCCGGCTCACAGCTGACACCTGAGCCTCCACGGACAGCTGAGAGTCTAAAATGACCCCCAGGCTGTGGACCAGGTCTTTCGAGGGTAGCCATACCCCATTCAACACCAGGTCAACATCACCCAACCTCCTCTTGTCTCCCACCAAAAGTACCTCGGTCTTGTCAGGGGTCAGCTTCAGCTTATTCCTCCCCATCCAGCCACTCACTGTCTCTAGACATTTGGACAGGGATTCTACGGCCAACCTTGGTTAAGATTAGAATGACAGGTAGAGCTGTGTGTCATCGCATATTGATGATACCGCACCCCAAACCTCCTGATGATAGCCCCCAGCGGCTTCACGTAGATGTTAAATAGCATCAGGGAGAGGATGGAACCCTGTGGCACCCCACAAGTGAGTGGCCACGGGTCTGAAACCTCCTCTCAGTGCTACCCTCTGGTACCTGCCAGAGAGGAAGGACCAGAACCACCGTAATACGGTGTCTCTATTGGCCAACCCCTCCAGGCGGTCCAGGAGGATACCATGGTCAACGGTATCAAAAGCCACTGAGAGGTTGAGAACAAGGAAAGAGCATTCACCCCTATCCAAAGCGCTCCTCATATCATTCACCAAGGTGACCAAGGCCTTTTCTGTCCCATGGCCAGGCCTGAAGCCTGATTAAAATGGATCTAGAAAATCGGCTTCTTCCAAGTGTGCCTTCAACTGCATCACCACCACCTGCTCAATCACCTTGCCCCAAAATGGCAGACTTGAAACTGGGCGAAAGTTGTTCAGGACTTCAGGATCCAAGGAGGGCTTTTAAAGAGTGGTCTTATCACTGCCTGCTTGAGGGCTGATGGCATCAGTCCCTCCTCAAGGGAGGCGTTCACCACCACCCTGATCCCCTCACCCAGCCTCTCTCTGCAGCTCATAATGAGCCAAGATGGGCAAGGATCAAGTAAGCAGGTGGTCGGCCTTTACAGATGAAAGCACTTTGTCCACTTCCTCAGAAGGAAGAAGCTGGAACCGATCCCACAAAACCAGTTTGCCATAGGCTGCCTCTTGCTCGCTAACTGTATCCACGGCGTACGAACTAACACTCCCAATCCAATCAATTTTATCTGCAAAGTGCCTTGCCAAAGCCTCACACGAGGCCTTACAATGCTCCAGTGGTTCCAGAGCAACTGGACCGGATGTTACCCCTGGTGCCCTCCATATATTTTGGATTACAAATCTGACAGTCCTTGACCATTGGTCATACTGCCTGAGGTGGAAGTTGTAGTCCAAAGCATAAGGGGGGGGGGAGCACCAGGTGGCTTACCCCTGTAGTTTTCGTGGACTAGAGCCCACCTCATCGGATGCTGTGTTCAGCTGACAGGTATACTTCTCGCGGCTGCAGAGCGGGCAATGGTAAACAATGGCGTTTAACAACAACAAATAAGAACTATTTATTTATCAAGTTCCAGGGCTCAGCCCTGGCATTCCAAGTCCAGGCAGGCTCTGGGACAGAGCGAGGCAAGTGGTTGTAGCATACAGGCGCGCATCCCACCCGCTGCTAAAGAGAGAGCAGTCGCGGGCAGGCGGCAGCTGGGCGGCTGCTCCCTGTCTCTCCGTCTCAGCAGCATTGCTGCAGCAGTTAGGGCAGAGGGGCGGGGCGGAGCGGAGCAGGCCCCGGATGTATTTCTCCTGCAGGGCTGTCGGCGCAGCCGCCGTGGCCCTGTCGGTGCCCTTAACCTTGTGTGGGTTGCGGCGCGGCGCAAGGAGCGGGTGCCGGCGCGCGCGCGCGAGCGCGAGCCAGCGAAGGGCAGGGCCGCGTGAAGGGAGCTGAGCCCGCCCCCCGCGTGGAAGCATGTCGCTGGTGGCCGAAGCCTTTGTGACTCAAATAGCCGGTGAGGAGGAAGGAGGTGCGCGGTGCGGAGCGGGGAGAAACAGCGGCTGGGGGAGGAGCGAGCGGGGTGCGTAGCCAAGGCTGGCCACTGCTACCGCCCCGTCCTCTTCTGCGCGTGGGGATGGGGCGGGCCGCTGGGCGAGACTCCAGGACGTTGCGAGGGAGGGGACGGAACCGTGGGGCGAGGGCACGACTAGGAAGGCAAAGTCGAGCCTCCTCCTCCTCTGGGGACTCGGTTCCCTTCCCGCTTGACCGGGTGGAGCGGCGTGGTTTATGTGTCCCTCGTGCACGTTTTCCGGACGGCAGCCGCTCTTCGTGTCAGAGGGCCGTGCTTTGGATGCCCCCGCCTGCAACCCTGTCCAAAGCAGGGGTGGACAGAAGGTAGGTCTCCAGATGTTTTGGACTTCAACTCCCAGCGTTCCTGACCATTGGCCATGCTGGCTGGGGCTCATGGGAGTTGAAGTGCCAAACATCCGGAGCTCTGCCATCTGCCCACCCCTGGTCTGAAGAACAATCTGAAGTAGTTTCACCGTGACCACAACCCCTGCGTATGACATAGGCCTTAGAACTGTTTTGAGGTAAAGTTCTCAGGATTAAATGGCCATAGCAGCATTGCTGGGGGTCTCACAAGCCACACAAACAGGTGTTTTCTATATAAAGTTGCAGATATTTGTTGATCCTCCATTAAAGAAAGAAAGAACTCCAGCTGTTAACTCAGAACTGTCTCTATCCTTGGCAAATCAGACTGGTTCCTTGGCTGTTGGAAAACAGAAGTACTTTGGGATAGTTTATTACAGGTACAGGGGGACTTCAGGTTTGCAGGATCAACTCTTACTCCTTACTTAGAACCCCAAGATCCACTTACCAGAGCCGGGTGCAAAGTGGTAGCTGAGTGTGTGTGTGTGTGTGTGTGTGTGTAGCCCAATGACAAACTGTAGTGCAGGGGGTGGAGCCAGTGACTTAATGAACTCTGTGAGCCACTCTCTGGGATGACCTGGGGTGCTTCCAGACTAGGCTTTCGTTGTGCAATTGCCCTGCCTCATTCGCTGCATTTCAGGGCGGATTCCAGGCATCATTTTCCACTTGTAACCCTCCTGTGCTTTCCCACTGCCGTTTTTGTCTCTCTTTACACAAAAGACCATTAAGGAAGAAAAGATGGAATAGCTGCAGAGTGACTTTTGACTTGTAGGTGGTTTCTTAAGAATATTGTGTGTTGAAGATGGAGGAAGGGGTAACAAAGAAGTGACCAAGGGGGAAGTGAATATTGCTTAAAATGGGGCATGCGGGGAAGCGTTAAAAGTGTGGCATACTTTGTGAAAGCTCCCTAAAAGGTGGTGTGGGTGTCCTTTTTGTGTCCTCTGTCATATGGGTGTTGTCGGCACAGAACTTCAGCCAGGATATAATCTATTCAGTCTGCTAAACTGGAACTGGAGTGGAGATATGACCCCCCCAAAAAAAAATTAAGGAAAAAGTTTTTCCTGTTTCTTTTAAAGGGACATTTTTATTCCCCCTGCCCCAACATGGAAAAATTGAACAGCTTTGGATTATGATTATGTCTGTTTCCCGCCTCCCAGCTGAGCAGAGCAGAGCAAGCTGCTCCAGCTGGTCCAGGGACTACAGAAGCAGGCAAGCTCCCAGAGAGCGAGCGAACAGGGGGAGCAAACAGGAGTTGGCCAGGGGAGTTGCAGTGGTTGAAGAGACAAAGGAGACAGAGGCTAAGAGGTAAGTGGGTTGCAGGAAGCCCAGGGCGCTGCCCTTTATCCTTCTGACTGGCTGTGAGCTCACCAGGAGCTTCTGAGAGCTCCAACTGAATTGGAGGGGTGTGGCCTGAGTACTCCCAGCAGCTGACTGGGCGGGAAGCTTCAGTCTGTTTCCCGCCTCCCAGCTGAGCAGAGCAGAGCAGAGCAAGCTGCTCCAGCTGGTCCAGGGACTACAGAAGTAGGCAAGCTCCCAGAGAGAGAGCGAACAGGGGGAGCAAACAGGAGTTGGCCAGGGGAGTTGGCCAGGGGAGTTGGCCAGGGGAGTTGGCCAGGGGAGTTGGCCAGGGGAGTTGGCCAGGGGAGTTCGGCAGGGGAGGTCAAGGGGGAGGCCCCTAACATTTTTTTTTTAACTAACTTTTCCCCATTTATTTGTCTTGTAACACACACTTCCACACCAGTGGGACTCTGCTTTTAACCTCTACTGAGTAGAGGAGCAGGCACAGGCTAGTCTAGAACAATCACAAAGCTAGACACAAAAAGGGAAAAGGGGCTATGGAAGGACAAGACTCTCCAGTGGTGGTGACCTGCAAGGTGTGTGCCATGTTTGTTTTCTTGCCTGAGAACATGGCCTACACCTGCAACAAGTGCAAGTTGATCACGCTGCTGGAGGAAAAAGTAAGTGGACTGGAGCGGCGACTGTCAACCCTCCGGGGAATAAGAGAACACGAAGAGTTCTTGGACAGAATGGGGGAACTACAGCAGCAAAGGGCAGACCAGAAGCTTGAAGAGCAACAGCAAGATGAGGCAGAAGTGGGAAATGCTGAGGAGAAGAAAAATGGAGTAGAGGATACTCCTTGGAAAACGGTGACAGTTAGGAGAAGAAGAACTAGACGCCACTCTGCACCAGTGGAAGCGGTGGAGCTGTGGAACCGATTCCAGGTACTTGCAGATGAGACTGGAGGACAGCCTGCAGAGGAAGAATCACAGGGGAACCTGCATGAGAGTGAGCAAGAGGCTAAAGGTCAGTCAAACAGAGGCGATGAAACCCAGGCCTACAAGAAGAAGAAGAGAAGAGTGGTAGTAGTGGGAGACTCCTTGCTGCGTGGGATCGAGACCCAAGTATGTCGCGAAGACCCGTGGACTCACCAGGTATGTTGTCTCCCGGGAGGACAGATTAGAGACGTGACTGAAAGGTTGCCTGCACTCATAAAGCCCACTGACAGGTATCCCTTTCTTCTCATCCATGTGGGAACAAATGATACCGCCAAGCGGAGCTACGAAGAGATCACGTCAGACTTTGAAGCTTTGGGAAGGAAACTCAAGAACTTTGGGGCCCAGATAGTTTTCTCATCCATCCTTCCAGTAGTTAGAAGAGGGATAGAAAGGGAACGAAAAATACTCCGGGTGAATGACTGGCTACGAAGGTGGTGCCGACGAGAGAGATTTGGATTCTGGGACCACGGGCTATACTTCCTGGAGGATGGGCTGTTGGCTAGGGATGGGTTGCACCTCACAAAGGCTGGGAAGAATGTGTTTGGCCACAGCATGAAGAACTTCATCAGGAGGGCTTTAAACTGAATCCTACGGGGAAGGGAGATGTAATGTTGGGGGTAACAATGGACGTAGGCGCATGCACTGCAATGGAGAGAACAGCGCTGATAGCGCCCAATAATAGTCTTCAGACACATGTAGGAAGAAAGCCAGACTATGAAGCACATGGTCTTCGATGTCTATATACTAATGCCCAGAGTATGGGAAACAAACAGAACGAACTTGAACTCTTAATACAGGAGGGAAATTATGACTTGATAGGTATAACTGAGACTTGGTGGGATGACTCTCATGACTGGAATACAGCAGTAGAAGGATATAACTTGTTCAAAAAGAACAGGAGGAACAGAAAGGGAGGCGGGGTTGCACTGTATGTGAAAAATACATATCTCTGCACAGAAATACAGGAGGAGGAGCTTGGTAGCCCCATCGAGAGCATCTGGGTTGAAATAAATGGAGCAAAGAATAAAAGGAACCTGGTGGTCGGAGTCTACTACCGGCCACCCAATCAAGGAGAAGCCAAGGATGAAACTTTTGAAAAGCAAATAGCCAATGTTTTAAGGAAGCATGATGTAGTAGTAATGGGGGACTTCAATTTCCCCGATATTTGTTGGGAGACAAATTCTGCAAAACATGGCCCCTCCAGGAAATTCCTGACTTGTGTGGCGGATAACTTCCTCCTACAGAAAGTAGAGAAAGGAACTAGAGGATCGGCTATCCTTGACTTGATCCTAACCAACAGAGATGACTTAGTGGATAAAGTAGCAGTTAAAGGAACTCTGGGGGAAAGTGACCATGTTGTACTTGAGTTCTTGGTTCTAAGGGAAGCAAAAGCCGAGTGTACTCAAACGCGTACCCTGGATTTTAGGAAAGCTGATTTTAATAAACTCAGAACAATGATCAGTAAGGTCCCATGGCAAACAATGCTAGAGAGAAAAGGAGTCCAAGATGGGTGGGAACTTTTAAAAAAGGAAATTCTCAAGGCACAATCACAAACAATTCCAACAAGAAGAAAAGGTGGAAGACAACAGAAGAAGCTAATGTGGCTTCACAAAAAGCTTAGGGATGACCTGAAAACAAAAAAGGACACATATAGGAAGTGGAAAGAAGGCCAAGTAACAAAGGAAGAGTACAGGCAGGTAGCACAGAATTGCAGGGATGGCGTCAGGAAGGCTAAAGCGGAGAACGAGGTGAGGTTAGCGAGGGATGCTAAAAACAACAAAAAGGCTTTCTTCAGCTACGTGCATAGTAAAAGGCAGAGGAAAGAAATGGTTGTTCAGCTATTAAATAAGGATGGCAAAATGATAACAGATGACAAAGAAAAGGCAGAGGTGCTCAATTCCTACTTTGGCTCAGTCTTCTCCCAAAAGAGGGTCTATGACCCCCCTGGCAAAGGCGAAGTACAGGCTGAAGGGGCAGGATTGCAGCTTGAGATCGACAGGCATATGATCAAGGAACACCTCATTACTTTGAATGAGTTCAAATCTCCAGGGCCAGATGAACTGCATCCTAGAGTAATAAAGGAACTGGCAGAAGAACTCTCAGAACCGCTGTCTATTCTCTTTGAGAAATCATGGAGGACCGGGGAAGTGCCAGATGACTGGAGGAGGGCTAACGTTGTCCCTATCTTCAAAAAGGGTAAAAAGGAGGAACCTGAGAACTACAGACCAGTCAGTCTGACATCAATCCCTGGGAAAATTCTGGAGCAGATGATAAAGCAATCCATCTGGAAGCACCTTGACAACAATGCCGTGATTACTCGAAGCCAACATGGATTTGTCAAAAACAAGTCCTGCCAGACAAATCTGATCTCATTTTTTGATCAAGTCACCTCCCTTGTAGACCGTGGGAATGCTGTAGACATCATATACCTCGACTTCAGCAAAGCTTTCGACAAAGTGCCCCATGATATCCTGATGAGCAAACTTGCTCGAAGTGGGCTAGATGAAACAACGATCATGTGGATCCACAGTTGGCTACAGAATCGGACTCAAAGAGTGCTTATCAATGGGACCTTCTCAAGCTGGGGAGAGGTAACGAGTGGGGTACCGCAGGGCTCAGTCCTGGGCCCAGTGGCCTTCAACATGTTTATGAATGACTTGGAGGAGGAGGTGCAGGGAATGCTGATCAAATTTGCAGATGACACAAAATTGGGCGGGATAGCTAATACTTTGGAAGACAGAAACAAAATTCAAAGTGATCTGGATAGACTGGAGTGCTGGGCAGAAAACAACAGAATGGCATTTAATAGGGACAAATGCCAAGTTCTGCACCTAGGAAAAAGAAACCAAATGCACAGTTACAAGATGGGGGATACGTGGCTCAACCACACTACGAGCGAGAAGGATCTTGGAATTGTCGTCGATCACAAGCTGAATATGAGCCAACAATGTGATGTGGCTGCAAAAAAGGCAAATGCTATTTTGGGCTGCATTAATAGAAGCATCGCTTCCAAATCCCGGGAAGTACTAGTTCCCCTCTACTCAGCACTGGTTAGGCCTCATCTGGAGTACTGTGTCCAGTTCTGGGCACCACACTTTAAGAAGGATGCAGACAAGCTGGAGAGGGTTCAAAGGAGGGCAACAAAGATGATCAGGGGACTGGAAACAAAGCCCTATTAAGAGAGACTGAAAGAACTGGGCATGTTTAGCCTTGAGAAGAGAAGACTGAGGGGAGATATGATAGCACTCTTCAAGTACTTGAAAGGTTGTCACAGAGAAGAAGGCCAGGATCTCTTCTTGATCATCCCAGAGTGCAGGACACGGAATAACGGGCTCAAGTTACAGGAAGCCAGATTCCGGCTGAACATCAGGAAAAACTTCCTGACTGTAAGAGCAATACGACAATGGAACCAATTACCTGGGGAGGTGGTGGGCTCTCCCACACTGGAGGCCTTTAAGACGAGGCTGGACAGCCATTTGTCAGGGATGCTCTGACTTGGATTCCTGCATTGAGCAGGGGGTTGGACTCGATGGCCTTGTAGGCCCCTTCCAACCCTACTATTCTATGATATATTTTCGTTTAGAATGGTGAATAATAATGATGGGGGGAAGTGTTTTTTTTTTAAATCCTCTCTGTAAGATTCCTAGCATAGTTGTTTCTTCCATTCCTTATTAAAATTACTGATCTACTGTACCTTTTACTGATAGACATTTAGGGATGCTCCAAGTCATGCTCAGTTTCCCAAAATGTGAATAAAGTCACCATTATGTGGAAGAAAATGTGCATTCTTGACAGTTTGGGTTTTGTTCTATAGATTCCTGTGTTTCTGGGCTTGTTCTGCTTAGATGTTATAGCAGTCAGTTAATGCAGTTCTAATCTAAAACCCACGTGTGAAAGAAACAGGATAGGTTATCCCACTTCTTCCACCAGATGCGACAGAACAGTATGGGGGTCATCCCACCAGTGTGTGTGTGTGTGTGTTTTAATTAACTTTTAGGCTTGGGTCTATGGAACTCACTGATACAGTTTTTAATAAAGTTCCCGATTAGGCCTCGCTGTTAGGGAATCCTGCCTCAGCTAAAAGCCCTTCAACTGCTGCCACTAGAATACATTCTCTTTCGGCTTATTCACACGATCACGAATGGAGCGTGGGTAGCAGAACCATGCTGCGGGGGAGTAGGAAAAACGCAATGTGTGTGCCCCCCATCTGATCACAGAACCATGCAGGGCAGTGTGGTTCCCTTACCCATCCCTGCTCTGTGGTTCCGTTGTTGTCATCCCGCCACTGTGGCTGCATTTTCCAGTGGCCACTGTGGCGGGAATGGGGTTGCACCAGCCACTTCAGCAGGAATGGGGTCGCACCGGCCACTTCAGCCATTGCTACGCAACCATAGCGTTCGGCAGTGCAGGCTAGAGCGTCACCAGAACTTTGGGGCGCTCTAGGTTGCCACCTCTATGGTCGCCTAGATTTATCAATGAAGCGGATGAATTTATCAATGGGGAGCCTGACACGGTAAGCCACCCTGGGGCCCCATACCCACTCGGCAGAGGGTGGGTAACTTAACAATTGTGGGCAGGCAAAATACCCCTCATATGACACACTAAGCCATTGTGGGTTGCTCCTGAACATGACTTGCCTAGTCTCGCCTTTTGTGTCCTTATTGTAGAAGTTTCCTTATTGTAGAAGTAGGAAATGTTTGGTGCAGGATCCACAGGTTTGCATCACTTATTCAGCATTCAGTTTTTAATGGAGTAGATATGGCATCATGTTTAGCCTATAAGAGAGCTTGCCCATTTCTGTTTTATAATCAGAAAACTCATACTGGACTTCCCCAATGTCACCTAGGGAGTCTGTGATCAAGGAGGGATTACTAGTATTAATACACACTGCTCAGGAAATTTCCTTGCACTCTGACTTGGGAATATGTAGATATTGCTCTTAAAGATTTGTAAACACTTTCCCAGTAAGTGTTTTTGAACAATGCAAGAAGATTGCTTTGCTTGGGAAGCTGATTAATGTTAAAATGTGTTTCGTGGCCTTAAAAAATATCAGCCAAATAGTAATTGTATGTTTTGCAGCTGATCTACATTACATACTGTATAAAAAATTAAAACATAACTCTCCAACACTTCACATCTTCCAGAGGATCTCCTCTGGGATTGTTAAGTAAATCTCCAGTGTGTTGTTATGCTGAGAGAATGATACTATATGTGAAGTTTTAGATGGTTCATCATGATCTAGTGTTTTAGATGTGGGTGGTATTAAAAGCAAAAGAGCCAATTTGTAGTGTACTTGCGCCAAAGTCACTGGTCACCATGGTTCAAATCCTCAGTCAGACATGCATCTCACTGGGCAGTCTTGGGCAAGTCACTTTCTCTTAGTTTAGTGGACCTCACAGGTTTGTTGTAAGGATATAATGGGGGGAGGGGGGAATCCTCATGTACATGCCCTGTGCTTCTTGGAGAGAGGGTAGGAAATGAATGTGATAAAATTCTTCATATATACTGCACTAAAGATATAGAAGAGATGAAGTTCATGCATTTGTCACTCTAATCCAGGAGCGCCGAATCATTTATGGGTGCAGGGCTGAATTCACCCCCCCACCTGACTGTCCGTGGGGCGGATGATGTCAGTGGGCATGGTGATGCCCACTGACATAGCCATGGTCCCTGCCCATTTTGCCTTTTTCTTTGCCTTTCTCAGCATGCCACTCTCCATGCTTCTCTCAGCATAGAGAAAGGGATTTGGCTGGCGCTGGGGGGAGCAGCTGCCAACCAAGTCCCTGGATTTGCACATCATGAACTGTCCCCATGAGGGCGCTGTGTGAAAAGACTCAGCACTGGGACACGCAGCTGCCCTTCCCTTCGCAGCACTGGTCAAGTGGCATGCTGGGGAGTCCCCAAGTTCCGCTCCCTGGAGGAACTCAAGGAGGCTCTGTGAGTGGGATTAGGCCTGTGGTCTGGAAGTTCTGTATCCGTGCTCTAACTCAATGGGTTGTTGTTTTTGTTCACACCAACATCATTCAAGGGTGGGAATAAATGAGTGTCTGAAGAAGTACTCTTAAAGCAATAATGGATTCATTTTCTATTCTTCTACTTTCTTTAATACCAGCTTCCTTATTATGTATGTATGGTAATGCAGTCCTAATTGAGAAACTTCTTATATCTGTAATAAAAATGAAATTTGATTGGCTAGTAATAGAAGGTCCTGTTCATGAAAACAACCACTTTGTCATGCAATTCCAATTAACTGTAACTGCTGTGGTGATATAGCAGCAATAAAACATTGCTCTTCACTGCATGTGCACTTAAATGGCTTTAGAGTGATTATATATATATATATATATATATATATATATATAAAAAGATTTTTCTAGGACCAAGACTTCTCTGTGGATGTTGACTTAAAAAAAAATGGCCTCCTCTCCTCTCTGTGTACAGAAGCCTGTTCCCCTACAGATGTGTTTGGACTACAAATCCCATCATCTACAGCCAGGACCAGCCATACTGGGTGTAGGTGATGGATTTATAGTCCAAACAGGAAACTGCCTGGGAACCCCAAGTAAGCTGGGAAACAGTCTTTGGCAGACATAATAGCTTTACTTTTTCATGCTTCTTCATCCGCAGTACTTCAGCTGTATGGTGAATGTTGATTTTCTAAAACAGTGCCCCCCTCCACTTGGTTAGTTGCATTTGTTTGAACATGCTGAGTATAGTCTCTTGGTCTAATGCACTAATGATTAAATATAAAATGATGACCAAATCACTTATGAAGCGTTAAGAGGCTTTTTGTGATATTGTTGACTGGATAATGAAGAAATCATTTGCTTGCACTTCTCTCTGCAAAATCTTACTTTTTTAGCTGTGGTGGATCTGTGCAACGCTGCTTCTCACAACAAGGAAACTATGTATGTATATGTATATATATATTTCCCGGTAATGTTACAAATTGTAAACATATGCTTTTATTTCAAACGGGTTGTCACACAAGGCGCTGCTCAAAATCTATTGTAGGGAAATATTGAATGCAACCTGTTCTCCCATAGACACATATGTTGATTTATAGAGATTAATCGCATATGTATTACAAATGAACTCTTGGGATAAGAGAATGAATTTCCTATACTACTTGAAAGTAAGTGTCTTGGTTTTCAGATGATATCAGGCTTTAATCTTTCTTACAGCAGCAACTTAAATATCAGCTGATAACGTTAGGTCAGAAAAAGTGTTGCAAAAGTGATAGATTAGTGGATCCAAAGGAGAGAGAATTTCCCCAAACATTCCTTCACTTTTCATAAATGAAAAAGAAAATGAAGTGGTTCGTTTTTCTGTGGTTACTGTGGGGAGAAACATATTTATTTACCCAAGTTGAGAGATGGCCCTTCTAATTTATATTTTGGTACTGGGATAAATTTCCGTTTTTAAAAACGGACATTCGCTACTTGCTGGTTGCTCCCTTGTGTTCACCAGATGTTCACCTCCAGAGCATTGCAGAGGCATGTAAAAATGATCTCTTTCATGAATTTTGATGTATTGGGGTAAGCCATGATTGTACTCTTAATAAATATGTAGAATGCCAGACACAGTACTTTTGGAGATAAACCTAAATCTCGCCAAGCGTGCTCCAACTAACAGGGCAGGCAGGATAACAAATGTGTATGTTGTTGTTCAGTCGTTCAGTCGTGTCCGACTCTTCGTGACCCCATGGACCATAGCACGCCAGGCCTTCCTGTCCTGCGCTCTCTCCCGGAGCGTGCTCAAGTCCATATTCATTGCATCCGTGATGCTATCTAGCCATCTCATCCTCTGCCGTCCCCTTCTCCTTTTGCCTTCAGTCTTTCCCAGCATCAGGGTCTTTTCCAGGGAGTTTTCTCTTCGCATTAGGTGGCCAAAATATTGGAGCTTCAGCTTCATTATCTGTCCTTCCCATGAGCAGTCAGGGTTGATTTCCTTTAGGATGGACTGATTTGACCTCCTTGCAGTCCAGGGGACTCGTAAGAGTCTTCTCCAGCACCACAGTTCGAAAGCATCAATTCTTCGGTGCTCAGCCTTCCTTGTAGTCCAGCTCTCACAGCCATACGTTACTACTGGGAAAACCATAGCTTTGATTAGACGGACCTTTGTCGGCAAGGTGATGTCTCTGCTTCTTACTATGCTGTCTAGGTTGGCCATAGCTTTCCTCCCAAGGAGCAAGCGTCTTTTAATTTCATGGCTACAGTCACCGTCTGCGGTGATCTTGGAGCCCAAGAAAGTAAAATCTGTCACTGCTTCCATTTCTTCCCCTTCTATATGCCAGGAAGTGATGGGGCCAGATGCCATGATCTTCGTTTTTTTAATGTTGAGTTTCAAACCAGCTTTTGCACTCTCCTCTTTCACCCTCAACAAGAGGCTCTTTAGATCCTCTTCGCTTTCTGCCATTAGGGTGGTATCGTCTGCATATCGGAGGTTGTTGATAATTCTCCCAGCAATCTTAATTCCGACCTCTGATTCATCCAACCCGGCATTTCTCATGATGTACTCTGCATATAAGTTAAATAAGCAGGGTGACAATATGCAGCCTTGTCGTACTCCTTTCCCAATTTTGAACCAATCGGTTGTTCCATGTCTGGTTCTGACTGTTGCTTCTTGACCCTCGTACAGGTTTCTCAGGAGACAGGTAAGGTAGTCTGGTACTCTCATCACGTTAAGAATTTGCCACAGTTTGTTGTGATCCACACAATCAAAGGGTTTAGCGTAGTCAATGAAGCAGAAATAGACGTTTTTCTGGAATTCTCTTGCTTTCTCCATGATGCAGCGAATGTTGGCGATTTGATCTCTAGTTCCTCTGCCTCTTCGAAACCCAGCTTGTACTTCCGGTAGTTCTCGGTTCGCATACTGCTGAAGCCTAGCTTGTAGGATTTTGAGCATCACCTTGCTGGCATGTGAAATGAGCGCAATGGTGCGGTAGTTTGAACACTCTTTGGCGTTGCCCTTCTTTGGAATTGGAATGTAAACTGACCTTTTCCAGTCTTGCGGCCACTGTTGAGTGTTCCAGATTTGTTGGCATATTGAATGCAGCACTTTAACAGCATCATCTTTTAGGATTTTAAATAGCTCGGCTGGAATACTGTCATCTCCGCTAGCTTTGTTGTTACTAATGCTTCCTAAAGCCCACTTGACTTCACTCTCTAGGATGTCCGGCTCAAGTTCAGTGACCGCACTATCATGGCTATCAGGGACATTCAGATCTTTCCTGTATAGTTCTTCTGTGTATTCTTTCCACCTCTTCTTAATCTCATCTGCTTCTGTTAGGTCCCTGCCTTCTTTGTCCTTTATCATGCCTGTCTTTGCACAAAACGTTCCCTTGAGATTTCCAATTTTCTTGAAGAGATCTCTGGTCTTTCCCATTCTGTTGTTTTCCTCGATTTCTTTGCATTGTTCATTTAAGAAGGCCTTCTTGTCTCTCCTTGCTATTCTCTGGAACTCTGCATTCAGTTGGGTATATCTTCCCCTTTCTCCCTTGCTTTTCACTTCCCTTCTTTCCTCAGCTACTTGTAAAGCCTCATCAGACAGCCACTTGGCTTTCTTGCATTTCTTTTTCTTTGGGATGGATTTCGTTGCTGCCTCCTGAACAATGTTACAGACCTCCGTCCATAGTTCCTCAGGTACTCTGTCTATCAGGTCTAATCCCTGAAATCTATTCCTCACCTCCACTGTATATTCATCAGGGATATGATTTAGGTCATACCTGAACGGTTTAGTGGTTTTCCCGACGTTCTTCAATTTAAGCCGAAATTTTGCAAGAAGCAGCTCATGATCTGAGCCACAGTCAGTTCCAGGTCTTGTTTTTACTGACTGTATGGAGCTTCTCCATCTTTGGCTGCAAAGGACATAATCAATCTGATTTCGATATTGACCATCTGGTGACGTCCATGTGTAGAGTCGCCTCATGTGCTGTTGGAAAAGAGTGTTTGCTATGATCAGCGTGTTCTCTTGACAAAACTGTATTAGCTTTTGACCTGCTTCATTTTGTACACCAAGGCCATGCCTGCCTGTTATCCCGGTGATTTCTTGACTTCCTACTTTAGCATTCCAATCCCCTATGATGAAGAGGACATCTTTTTTTGGTGTTAGTTCTAGAAGGTGTTGTAGGTCTTCATAGAACCGATCAACCTCAGCTTCTTCGGCCTCAGTGGTTGGGGCATAGACTTGAATTACTGTGATGTTGAATGGTTTGCCTTGGATTCGTACTGAGATCATTCTATCGTTTTTGAGATTGTACCCCAGTACTGCTTTTCCCACCCTTTTGTTGACTATGAGTGCTACTCCATTTCTTCTAAGGGATTCTTGCCCACAATAGTAGATATGATGGTCACCTGAATTAAATTCGCCCATGCCTGTCCATTTTAGTTCGCTGATTCCCAAGATGTCGATGTTCAATCTTGCCATCGCATGTTTGACCACCTCCAGCTTACCTTGATTCATTGATCTGACATTCCAGGTTCCTAAACAATATGGTTCTTTACAGCATCGGATTTTCTTTTCACCACCAGACACATCCACAGCTGAGTGTCCTTTCGGGTTTGGCCCAGCCGCTTCACTCTTTCTGGCGCTACTTGGAAATACCCTCTGCTCTTCCCCAGTAGCATATTGGACACCTTCCGACCTGAGGGGCTCATCTTCCGGCGTCATCTCTTTTAGCCTTGTGATACGTTCCATGGGGTTTTCTTGGCAAGAATACTGGAGTGGGTTGCCATTTCCTTCTCCAGTGGACCACATTTTGTCAGAACTCTCTGCCATGACCTGTCTTTCTTGGGTGGCCCTGCACGGCATAGCTTATGGCTTCACTGAGTTACGCAAGCCCCTTCGCCACAACAAGGCAGTGATCCATGAAGGGGAACAAATGTGTATATGTTTAACTAAAGTATTAAATTGGCATGGTGCAAAATGTCTGTGACCAAAGCACTGTGGGAAGAGTTTGGATATAAAAGGCAGTCCCTCATATGCACAGATACATTGAAAGAATGGGCTTTCATGATAAATTCATTTTTTGAATGCAGTTGGGGCAGCCCATCTTGAGCCGTAGTGGTTGCAAACACTCTCAAAACTTTGGACAAGCCAGGTCCGAAGTTTGAGAGTGCCTCTGTAATGTATACTACAGTGGTAGTTTACTTCTAGTCTACTGAGTTGGGTAGTAGGCAACAGCACATCATGGGATAGGCAGGTAGAAGTATAGTATGTCATTTAGAGTCAAGAGCCTCCTAGTTCTGTCCAAGAGTGCCACTGGTAGTATGCAAAGTGCAGCTGTGCCATTATATCAAAACATTCTGATATCAAAGCCTGAACCCTTAATGTATTTTTCACAGTTCTGAAGAAGAAAGTCCGTCTCTGCAATTAATTTATTTCTGTGCTATCTATTCTCCTGGTGCATAGCTCCCATGGATGCCTTTCTCTGAGCGTCATAATATGGAGCCTCACAGATGCTCCTGGAACCCATCTGCTGTCATTGTACATAGATATCATCAGCTACTCTAAATGGAGAACAGATCTTGGCACATCTACTCAGAATCCATTCCCCAATTTTCCGGCTTGACTCCAGCCCTCTAGGATCCCATTCCCTAAATATTAATGAACCCATATTTTTTCTTAAGTCACATTTTTCAAAAATTTAAATGGGTTTTCCCCAGTGTGCATGGTGCTCTTATATGATGACTCGAATTGAATTTTGGACGTGGGGTGAATCCAAAGAACTCTAAGCAGAAGGAAAACTGCTGCTGGTGCTGTTCAGTAAACACTTGCACAAGAGCAGTGCTACAGTAGGTAGGTTATCTGTTCTCATGCTCAGAAACTTTTTGGGAGGCTTTTGTTGCCTGAGGAATATGAAACACTCTTGTGTGTGATGTACCACACAAATTCTAAGAATGTGAGACTCCTTCCATGTGTGGAAGTGCACCTTTGGACCCAAACTATGCATTTAACTGGAACTTCTCATTATGTTTGTAACTTTGCAACTCTGATCAGGTTTACTCAGAAGTAAGGGTCACACTGTTCAGTGGGACGTATTCCCTGGTAAGGACTGCAGCCTTAATCAGTGTAAGGAAAGATGATGGATGCATTCACATGCTTCTGAGCCATGGAACTATATATGTATATGTGTCTGTCTTAAAAGAAGCATGTTTTTTTTGTTGTGTTTCTTTTGAAGAGCCATTGAATCTCCAGCTCAATGAACTTGTTTTTTTGACCCTTTGAGTAGCATTAGGTCAATTTTGTGAGAGAGGTCTGAGTACATTTTGCAATTGATCGTGCCTTCATATAGGTATTTACGTTGGATGACGATGAGACAACTAATTCATAAAGGGATGTATTTGTACATTCTTTATTGATCACTGCTAATGGAAGAGAGGTCTTTTAACTACTGTTCCAAACTGACTGCAGGCTCACTGAAGTAATAAAGGCTTACATATAGTTATTTTAACATTTGAAGTAGTCAAAACTATCAGCATTTCCATGTGTCTGCGAGTTACTGGAATCATAGTTTTAAAATTAACGTTTCTATTTTAAAAGTAACTTTTCTATTTTTAAAGGTCAGCAAGCTAGTGGTAAGCTTCTTGTATATCTGTGTAGGAAATAGGTCAGCTTTTTTCCCCTCTAGCTGAATTTTTTGGGAAATGCTTTAGAGTTTTCCCAGATAATAGGGAAGGCTTGAACTTCACACGGATGCAACTCTGAATTAACAAGGTTTGTTTTTTTTTAAAGGTGTTGGCTAGAAGTGAAACTTGAATTGTTGGTAGGTTCCTGGTAACAATCCTTAGTGTGCGCGCGCATGTGCGCTGCATGTGTGAGAAAGAGAAAAATTACTGAGTATGTGTTTACATGCTTACGCAGATATGAGTCCATTGGCAAGTACAAACCCTTGGGTTCTTAAGTTTGTTGTCTTACGTTGTGAATTCACACTCTGCTGAGTTTTACATATTCAAATAACTAAGAGGGAAAGTTTACCTGGCACCATCTTTTTGGCGTCAGGTAAAGACCGCTCTCTACTCCCAGACATTTAATGGCATATGATGGGGCATCTATGTCTGCTGTTTTGAACAGGTCTATTCGGGAAAATATTGTTTATTTAAAGTTGTTTTTAGCTGTTTATTCTGTTTTAATTTTTGTGTGTTAAAATTTTTTAGACTGTTTTTACCATGTTGTATTTTTTCTAATGTTGATGTATTTTTATGAATTGTTGTAAACTGCCTAGAGAGCTCCAGCTATGGGGCAGCATAGAAATGAAATAAATCTAATAATAATAATAATTTAAACAACTTGGTTATCTATAGAAGAGCCTGGGCATAAAGAGGTTGCTCTGTTAGCTTGTTTGAACTTCAGATTTAATATTGGATAATGTAGGAAAACCCAAGGCTGAAATTTACCATGGGCTTGTTACCTAAGTATATTGTGGCTGTATTACCAGAGGGGGTGACATTAAAAGAAGGATTTCTGTGTCATAGGGGTAGGAAACTTTGGGAGGTCCAGGGGCCATTTTTGTCCCTGGTCCCTCTCCCTCTGTGGGCCGCAGTGCCAAAAGAATCAAATTAAGCTGACTTGCAAGCTAAATTTAACCCTTTGGGAGGTTGAATTTAGGGGGTTGAATTTAGAAAACAAGCTAAATTTGACCCTTTTGGCTCAGTAGCAGCTATGGATGCCATCCAACCCCAAATGAATGTATGTGTGTATTTATTTTCTGGCTTGCCTGAATTCAGCAGGGTGGCAGGGGCTGTATGTTGCCCACCCATGCTGTAGGATAAGATAACTGTGAAATAATTCCCCCTTTGTCATGGTAAACTCTGAGACATCCCACAGACAATGCCTTGAAGGTGGTGATAAGCAGTTGGCCATGGTCATCTGGGACCTCCTGCAGATAATTCAGTTTTTTAAGTGTACGTACATAGATTTGTATATATCCATACCAGTGAATCCATACAAAATGCACATATATGAAAATACAACTTTCTAGCAGTTATACATAAGCTTCAACAAAAGCGGACCAGATTTACAAATAAGTATCCATTCAAAGGTGGTGTCTATATGCCACTCATTCAAATTCTGAAAATGTTGTAAGGTCCTCAGTCCATTGCATGAGTGTTTGTGTTTGTCTTTCCAGTGTTGTAGTATCAGTCTTTTGGCTGTCAAAAGGGTGCAGATATCCCTTTACAATGACCATTCGTTAATTTCCAAGAAGCAGGTAGGTAATTTAAAAGTGTGTGTTCATATTAAAGACTGTTCCTGTACAAAATCTATCCATATAACTTCCTCCCGCAAAGAAGCAACTACTGGACATTGCCAGAACATGTTTAAAAGAAGCATTAGCTGCATTGCACTGCCAGCAATTAGCCTAATTAGACAAACCCTTATTAAAGAGATGTTGTGATGTAGGACTTCCTGCACAAAATGAGTGGAACTAGTTCCTTGAATTTCGCTAGACCCATTGTTGAGCTATCAAAAGTTCATTGTTAGTGGTATCTAACTGCATGTTCCCAAGCATGTTTACCCGGATCCAAGTTTTAGTGATTCCAGTGGGACTTACTCCCTAATAAATGTTTTTCAGATTGCAACATAAATCTGCAGGAGGTCTAAATTGGTTAATATGCCATTTCCCCTGTTGGTCTCTAAGGAGTTAATATTTTCTAGGCACACAACTGCAGCTCAGTGCCATATCCAGGCTAGCAAGGGCCTATGAAGGTAGTAGCAAAGTGCACTTGGAACCAGAGTCTGACTACTCAACAATTTTTCCAAAGTGGGTGGTAGTGGACCTGGGAATCTTAGTTTGGCTAGTGGTGCCAAAGGTCACAGAGATCAGTCCATCAAGCACACTTTCCTTCTTGAATGAGACTTTACTATCTCCAGCTAGCGAAGGGCTTGCTGTCAAGACTAGCTTTCACCAGCTATGATGGTCATAGGTCGGTCTTGAGAGTGGGTACCTTCATGCTCCAAAGTAGCATGCTCCTCTGCACTAGCAGAAGAGTCGGAATGAAACTGATCCAGGGGCAAGTCTAAGGGTGAATTTATATATACTGCATGCACGTTACTCGATTACTTACCACTTGATGTTTCCCAGAGGAATGTGTGAGCAGGCTCTGTGGAAAAATATTGTGCTTGAGACAATAGGAAAACCTTGTAGAGTTTGATCTATGATGACCTTTTCCCACACATAAGCCATCATTTGATATTGCAGTCATTGAGTATATATGAATTCACACCTGAGCCCCTGACACTTGAGATGCTGAATACGAAGTGGTACTCCCAAGTCAAATCACTTGCATATTCTTCCACCTGCGGAGTAGTTTGCAGTTCATTTCAATAGGCTGTTGATGAACTTTCAGAGGTTGACTCTTTGGGTTCACAAGGCGTGACAATGTGCATTCTTCAGGGTAGGACAGGCTGCAATACACTCCTGAGTATTTATTCCTAGGGAGCACTACCACGCCCCACATTTTAATACTTTTGTCTGAATGCATGGACAGTTCCGACTTATGGCATGCACCTGCAGATAAGAACAGACCTTTTTACAGGCTTCCTTTAAACACTCCTTAAAGGCTTTAGTGTGTGGGTGAAATGGCTAAGGCAGTGTGAGTCAGACCAGGTCCAGTGGCTATGCAAAGAAACTTAACACCTGAGGTCCAATTATACAGCTTTATTTAACTCCGAGAGAGAGAGAGGGGGGGGAGAGAGAGAGGGGGGGAGAGAGAGAGGGGGGGAGAGAGAGAGAGAGAGAGTTGCATCCAAGAAACAATACCACAACTTTTCTAACTAGTCCTGATACATTCAAGTAGTTTCAGGAACTTGCATATTAAAGAGATGCATCTTTCTTCAGCTGGCCTGCAGAATAGCATGGGTCATCTCCCTGGGAATTTGTAGAAGTCTGTTCAAGGAGGAGGGACAACAGGCATTGAGAACTCATTCTTTTTATCTCTGGTCATCACAAAGAATATGTAATCTTTCATGGTCTCCAGATCTCTTCATCAGGCAAGATGTTACAAAAAGCCGGGGGAGTGAGAAAAAAACCTTAATAGATGTCTAGTCAGGTTTTTCCCCTCCTTCCCTCCCCTGCTTTGTGTGACATCTTGCCTGATAAATAGATCTGGAGACCCCAAAGCTTGCATGTAGGTTTGATCTTTTGGTTGGTTAATAAGGGTATTATACTAATATGGATTTTGGAATGCTTTTTATGGCCAGCATGTCCACCTTTTGCTTTTTATCTCTGGAGATTCAAGAAGGGAGCTGGGGGAGGAAGGGGGGCAGCCAATTAGGTGGAGAGCAGGCTACATGAGTAGGTTCCTGAGGTAGGCAGAGGAACCAGACATAAGCATCTACTAATGACCCTGTGAGGTGGACCAGAGGTATAAATGGGTGCTGTCTCCTCTGGCTTTCCTGTGAGATTGAGTTAACTAAATGAGAGATGTATTCAGTAGATTTATGCAAAAACAACATACATGCTGGCTTATTTTTGAGATCATGGAAACAGAAGTCTTTAGGCAGAAATGGGGAATTTGCTATTGTTACACGAGGCCATTCACTATCTAGAACAATTACACTGAATAAGAGTCATCAGAAGCGGCGGTTGATATAACTGCAATAGCATAGTCTTTGTTAAACTAGTCTCTCCTGCGATACAACTGTTGAAGCAACAAACGATCAGATCCTTATACTGTAGGGTAATTAAAGGCAGTTTGGGACTGGTTCATATGACTCCCATCTTTCATCTTCTGATGTTTCGAGTTGTTTTTGACAGTTCAAGTTGGCACGATTTATTATGCAGCACAGGGGCTGTATTGCAAATATTGCATGCTTTTAATTAAATACTTCAAACTGGAGCAGAATGTGAGACAGATGTCAAATACCGGATCATTGAAGGTTCTGCTAAAGAAGACATGGTCGAAATATTATTGTGAGGTTGCTGTCTGATTGCTGTGAATGAATCTAGGATTTGGACAGAAGGGAGTTAAGGGGCTTGAATGACTGGCTGATGTTCCTAATGATCAGCGGCCAAGCGTGCCAGCCACAGCTTTTGTTAGAGAAGCTGCAGGTAAATGACCCAGAATGGCAAGGAAATAGTAGGAGATTCCTGTTGATTCTGAGAGCCATTTTGGACAAGGTGACTCCTACCTTTCCCTCTCCTTTCAATTATTGGGGAACAATTGAAGTGTTTGGGGGGACAGATCTAGCTGAAGGCTCGATAGCATATGGGGATGCTGTGGGGTGTCTCTGGTGATCTGTTGTGGGGCAGTAGATTTGCTTTTTGCCCCCCCCCCCAAATATACTCAACTTCTATATTTGTAAAATAATCCCAGATGCTACAAAGGGCCATAAGTATCTCCAGTAATATCTCCTTCTGCAGGAATCGAGGCCCAGGTCAACACTACCACTGAAATGTCTCATTGCTCAGGGAAGTGAGGAGGGCATAACTATATAATTGCAAGAGGTCACTGATGCTTCCTTCTTTATACTGAAACCAGTTTTCATTTCAGTCATTCAGCCACATGCTTGGTTTTCACCATTTCCCCCCCTTCCCTATATTAGAGTGGCTTAGTTGAGCTGAGCAAATAACAGCTAAAGTCCAAGAGAATCAGTTGCCGAAGGATAAACTTGGTTTGATTTCATTATTAGACAAAGGATAAGTTTGTGTGGAGTTATTATAGCATTAATCAACTTGATGGATTGGAAATATGACAGAACTGAAGCAGCGTGTAATATTAGTGCCTATTATTCTACAAATTATGCCTTCACCTATTGTTCACAAGGCAAGAGTCATGCTGTACATTAAAAATTGTTGTGTGCTCATTTCTCCCCTCTCTTGTTAAGGCAGTTCCCATCCCTTTATAGTTTTTCTTCTTCATCTTACCAATTTTGGGTTATTCCCTTGGGTCAGAAAGGCATGAGTAATACTAGTGAGTTTTCCGTCTCTAATCCTATGCTTATGAATTGAATGTATTTATTTCATTTGTTTAGACCTTTAGTCCCATGCCAAAAGCTGAGGGCAGACAGAAAAGTAAACTCCTGCCAACAGAAGAGAATAATGTTTTATGGAATTCACTGACACATCTCCATTCTTTTCCAGCTTAATCTTGACCCTCAAGGCTGGAAAAAACTTCTGAAACCATTGATAATTTCAGTCTTATTTGTCAGCTCTATAGTGTGGTAACTAAACTGTATTCATTAAAACATATATACCTAAATATGTGTTTTATTTGCTGTGCTGTGGTAGTTTGTATTTTATTTAGTATTTTACTGCTGTTGGCCACCTCGAGCATCATCTGGAAAGGCACAAACCCACTCACCAACAGGCCAGGTCTTTGACTGTAGAGGGAAAAACTATTCCGGGAGGGAGATTGCTTTGCAACAGCTAAATTAGGCTTCCAGAAAAGGCCTTCCTTGTTTTGTTCTCCAGAGGCTGCTGAAGAAACAAACAAATTAAAAAGACTGGGTTGTGAAAGGGAGCTGCTGCAGGGAAGGAAGTGTCAAGGGCTCTTTGGCGGCCTCTTTCAGTCTAATCCAGTAGCCAAGTCCAGACACAGACAAAGGGATTATTTTCAAAGCTTTATTCCTTTTTTACA
Organism: Heloderma suspectum; assembly: GCF_057233095.1. Lineage (NCBI taxonomy): Eukaryota > Metazoa > Chordata > Lepidosauria > Squamata > Helodermatidae > Heloderma > Heloderma suspectum. The sequence goes on from NC_139458.1 coordinate 190,267,523, forward strand.
ACTTAACAACTCTACTATCAGCGACTAGCTATGAGCAGCAGAGCACCTATGCCCTAAGTTGGAACAGTTGGTCCTCGTTTGAAGGAGAATCACTGGCAGACCCTGAACTTATGGGCTAGGGAGAGTCCCTCCCCTTTTCCCTTGGATCCTCTGGGCGCAACCGTTGTTTGTGTGCCAGCCGGGCACTCCGCCTCCTTTCTGTGCCCTCCATTTGGCATCGCTCCTTGCGTCGGCATCACACGTCCAGCAAATCTTCTCGCGCTCTCTCACTCCTGGGAGCGCTATCTATGTCAGGAATGATGGTGGGAGGAATCTCTGGCAACTGTTGGCCCTGGGAAGGATGAGCGTACTCCTCTCCCAGGAGCGGCTGCTCCACCTCAGAATCAGAACTGCTCTGGGGCTCTATGGGCTCAGTGTCCACCCTGACATCAAGAAAAATCAGGAGTGGATTCTTTTGGGACAGAGGGAAAGATGATAACTTAGCCTTTTGAACCCTGGTTTTGAAAACAGATGCTTGCTATGCTGCAGCTTGCCAGGGAATTGTTTAATTTTCAAATTTCACAGGACTCAGGTGAACAATGTCAACTATGCTATTAGACTTTCTCTTTAATTGTCTGGGCGGGGAAGGCAGCCACTTGCTAGGTGGAAGGGAAAGGTGCTTTGCATGTGTTCAGAGGCACTTTTACTATAATCTTGCGGGCTACTAGAAATAATTTTTGGCTACTGAACTGGCATAATTTGTGGGCCCCTGGAAAGGCAAGTTACCAGTTTAACAACCAATCCAATCCTTTTCTGTTTTTGTTTTTTTTAATACTATTTGTGATTAACTATATTAACAATGTGGGATCTTGTAACCTATAGTTGTTCTCTGATCACATTGATGTGTTCACCCATTGCCAGTTAACTCTAAAACAGCTTTTGTACCCATACATTATGCTGTAATATAAGCTTAAGGGCAGTGGTTACAAAATTAAGACACAAACTGTAATCCAGACACAACTACCTGGTAGTAAATCCCATTGAACTCAGGACTTTCTTTTGAGTAGACATTTATAGAATTACACTGCACTAATTGAACACTTAAAATGTAATCCTATGCATGTCTACTCAGAAATAAGTCTTGTTGAGTGCAGTGACAAAGTTCTTTGCTATCAAGAAAGACAGCATGTATATATCTCTATATTGTTTTACCTAAGAAATATTCTATGTTGGTACTAAATAAAGGATGAATTCTCTTACAGTGCAATACTGTACATAGCAACTCAAAAGTAAATACCATGGCAGGTACTCCCAGGTAAGTAGGTATAGATTGCAACCTTATGCTACTATTTTAGCCCAACATAGTAAACCTTACTCTTTTCCAGCTGTTCCCCCATCTCTAAGGTAGAGGGGTGTATGTGTTCACACAGACGCACATATTGTCACTAATGAGGTCATGTTCACTATCCAGTGGTTACCAGTGACATATGTAAAACTAATTTCTGCACACTATTTGTTGCAATAGATGTGTGTGTATTTGAGGGGGGGAGGGTACGACATTTTACCAGAAGCAAAACATTAATGACCGAATGCTGATAAACTTCATTCCCTACAGGTGCATAACTAGAAAAAGAGATTCTCCTTGCTCTTCCTTATTCCATAATAAAATGATATTCTACAAAGGTCCCTCATTTCAGTCTTCCCAGAATGCTTAGAAAACTTCTAAACCAAATTTTTCAATTTCAGTACCCCATAGAAAAAGTAGTGAAGCATCTTTCTACAGTTCTGTTGTGGTATCAGCTGTATGCCTTTCTTCCACTCCAAAGAATTAAGAATAAATTCCCATCTCCAGAATTTATTTCTCCAGGGTGCAAGCTTTAGCATTAAAGTAATAAACATTGTAATAAAAAAATGTTTGGTTATGACACTTGGATATAATTAGTTTCTCCATGCACGTAGAGATACAAGTGTGTGTGTGTGTGTGTGTGTGTGTGTGAATGTATTTAATATTAAAGGTAGAGTGACCTTTGCCAGGCTGTATATACAGTATTACACACTTTACAGTCCCATCCAACTTTTCTGAAAAGGCAAGCTTAGTAAACTGGGAAGAGGGGAAGGCGCATATAATTACAAAGCCTTGAAGGGTTTTTGTTACTACTACAGTTTCAGGATCATGTAGAGGGTAATGTTCCTTAATCTTTACTACTGTAACTGTAGTAAAAGCATTAGGTGTGGCCATTATGTTGAGCAAATCATTAAAAGCTTATTTTATTACAGTAATTTATATCCTGGCTTTCTATACAAAGCATAAGTTGAACATTCATAGCCAGCTAATTTGTGCACAGATTAGTTCCATGTGGATTCCCATCTTTTAAGGCCATCATGCCTTTTAACTACAAACTGTGTACTATGGCTGGTAGTCTTGGTGTATCGGGATATCAGTACTGTTGACTGCTTGTTCAATACTATGTATTCATGCAGTGCATGATGAATCAGTTAGACACAATTTCTCATAGAAAATACTCACTTGTTTCCTCTTTTAATGTCTGTATATAGCATAGTAACGAAATACTGTATCTTACGGTTTCTCACAGTGGGTTCTACAGAGGAATATGTTTTTTCCATCACAAGGTATCTTCTCCATCTTTCTCCCTGCCCTAGCCCCTGTATGTTTTGGAGAAAGCAGGTAGAGAGATTTTTTCTCCCTCACTCATAATATTAGAACCCAAATGAAGTTCCAGGATGGGAGATTCGGGACAGATAAAAGGAAGTATAGTCAAACTGTGGAATTCACTACCACTGATATAGCAAAGTACCAACTTGGGCCACTTTAACACGGGATTAGACAAATTCATAGAGGATAAGGCTATCAATGGCCACTAGTCATGATGGCTATATACTTCAGTACTGAAGGCATTATGCTTCTCAATACCAGTTGCTGGGGAACATGAGCAGGAGGGTGCTTGTTGTGGGCTTCCTGGCCAGTGTGCAAACAGAATGTTGGACTGGATCGGCCTCCGGCCTGATCCAGGACAGCTCTTCTTATGTTACATTGGTTAAGCCACCTTATGCTGAACTACACATGCCTCCCAGCTCCTTGTGTGTTTAGATTATAGAGCAACTTGTAGTTAGAGCAGCCTTCTGGGTTAGAGTAAAACTCTTTAAAAACAACAACAACCCCAAAGCCCTTTCCTTCCACCTGCAAATGTATGTAAACGTTCTTAAAGCATTACTCCCTGACCTCAGTCTTCCTCTTTGTCATAAGAGTATTCACAAAGAGATAGAGAGTGCACATTACAATTGTCACAGGGATGCAGCATGAAAACAGCCATATTGTGTCAATATGGTTCCCGCAGCACATGCTTCAGCTCAGGAGTGCAAAGATCCAGGCACCTAGTAAGTACTGCTGTTTTAAAAAATTGGGCTTGGTGACCTGCCCTTGGGTTCTTATAGAGGTCAGAATGCAGGCTTCTTTTCCCATCTGACTCCTTGTTTGTTTATTTTTTTAAAAGAAAAGAAAAATACACTTCTGCTTCAGCCCCAAACCTGGCAGTGGGGACTTGTAAGAATATTTTGGCACCTTTGAGAAAAAGTGCACTTTTGTGCAGCCAAATACATTCTTCTTCATCACCATCATCTTCCATTCCTTTTGTTTCTTTAACACTTGAGGATGTTTATTTTTCCCTACTTCACATATTAGGAATTTGAGTGTGATTTTTAACACTTTTCTGCCCTTTTTTAAAATTGCAGATTCAATCCCTTTCCAAACCATATCATTATCAACTTACTAACACCTCTAAAATATGTTAACTTCTTTCTGAAGGTATGACAGATACTCATTCTCTTATTTATCTAGGCTTGATTATTGTAGTGCTCTCTTTGGTCTTTTTCCCAGCTTTCCGCACTATAGCTTCCATCATTTCCAGTCAACAGGCCCATGCTGAGTGGGGACGATGAGAGTTGAAGTCCAGCACTGGAGGGCATTGGATTAGGGAAGGTTGTGTTTATCCCATCTAAAACACTTAAATATATGCTCTTCACTCCTGAAGCTCATCTCATTGTTTTTGCCGCTACATTGGACTGACCATATTCTTCTCTTTTCTTTTTGCACTGGCTTCCTTTCTCTTAACATATTCAGTTTAAAATTCTACTTCTTAATGCGTATACTTTACTGATCCTGTTCTAACTTTCTTATTTTATTTATCTTTATACTCATTCTTAGAGGTCTGCATTCTTCTGATACCAATCTCTAGGTTGGACTAAAGTTTGCATCTGTTATCTCATACCTCCACCCATTTTCATTGACAGCACCTTACATTTTGAGTTCTTTGCCACCTGATATTGATATTATTCAGTCCATCCCACTCTTAAAGAAGCATCAAAACATATATATGTTCTAATTCATTGAGATTTTAATTTAGGGCAAACTAGATATGAGGTTAAATGTGTCTCTTGCATCTAATTGGCAGGTTTTTAAAAATTCAGATCGCATTGGCCGTAGGAGGGGGGGATGAGGATCACAGGAGGAATTATCATGATCACAGCAGGAACGGAGGGGGAGTTTAAGAACATAAGAAGAGCTATGCTGAATCAGACCAAAGGCATATAATCTATTCAGCATTCTGTTCATACATTGGCTAACCCGCTGTCTATGGGAAACCCACAAGTAGGATATGTGTACAACAGCACCCTCTGACTCGTGTTCCCAGCAACTGGTTGACGTAGGCATACTGCCTGTGATACTGGGAGGTAGCATATAACAATTATGACTAGTATCCATTGATAGCCTTATCCTTCATGAATTTGTCTAATCTCCTTTTAAAGCAATTCAGGTTGTATGTACATCTTGTAGTGAATTCCATAGTTTAACTATGTGCTATGTGAAGAAGTACTTTCTTTTTTTTGTCCTGAATCTTCTACTGTTCTACTTCACGGGACGATCCTGGGTTCTGGTATTATGAGAAAGGGAGAAAAAAGACTCCCTATCCACTTTCTCCACCCCATGCATAATTTTGTACACCTCTATCATGTCTCCTCATACTCACCATTTTTCTAAGCTAAACAGTCCCAGACATTATAACCTTTCCTCATACTGTAGTCCCTTGATCATTTTGGTTTGCCTTTTTGGCACCTTTTCCAACTCCACAATATCCTATTTTGAAATGCAATGACCAGAATTGTATACAGTATTCCAAGTGTGGTCATATCACAGATTTGTATAAGGGGAGTATGATATTGGCACTTATTTTTGATTCTTTTCCTAATTATGTCTAACACAGAACTTGCCTTTTTTCACAGCAGCTGCACACTGGGTTGACATTTTCATCTAGCTGTACACCACAAGCCCAAAATCTCTTTCTTGGTCAGTCACCACTAGCTCAGATACCATGAGCTTATATATGAAGGATTTTTTTTTTGCCGCAATATGCATCACTTTACACTTCCTTACACAGTGAACTGTATTTGCCATATTGATGCCCATTCTCCCAGTTTGGAGAGATCCTTTTGGAGCTCTTCACAATCCCTTTTAGTTTTTCACCACCTTAAATAATTTATGAACAAATTCAAAAGCACTGGTCCCATTACAGTGGGACCACACTATTTACATTCCTCAATTGCAGGAATTGTCCAGTTATTCCTACTTTCAGTTACTGATCCATAAGAGGACCCTTCCTTTTATTCCATGACTACTAAGTTTTCTCAGGAGTCTGTGGTGAAGGACTTTGTCAAAAGCCTTTTGCAATTCCAGGTAAACAGTGTCTGCTGGATCGCACCTTTTAACTCTTTCCTTCCTTGCTCCTGTCTTGAAAAACATCCCTCTCTGAAGCTGGTATTAGTTAGGGGCAAAATCCTCCATTGGGACTACTGAATTTGGCCCATGTTAATTCTCTTCCTCTATTTCAGGGGCGAGGAACCTCAGGGCTGCAGGCCTAATGCAGCTCTTCAGAGGTCCCAATCCTGTGCTTTGAGATTCCCAAGAGGGCTATGTCTCTTTCACCTGGTCCTACCCCTTTCCACCGATTGTTTGGTGTTTTCCACTGATCGTTTGGTGTTTTCCTGGCCTTTGCACAGTTTTCCCCCATGCCTCTCCTAAGGCTTAGTTTCTGTAAGAGCTTTAAGCTGAAATATGCTGGTATCTTTCTGTGTTTTTGGCCCCATGCTTTTTGACTTTGTCCACTGGAATGCAGCCCCAGAGAAAGTTTCTCTGAAATTGATTTTGGCTCTCAGGCTAAAAGATTCCCCACTTCCATTCTTATTGTCATTCCATACCCCTTTTCCTTTATGTGTCTGTTTACTTCAGTTGTAATTTTGTCATTGTTAACACATTTTATATGCTTAAGAAATATATAATAATGATAATATTTTGTGGCAACTTGCATTCCAAACGTCCAAAAGCTTGGCTCAATGACTCGTAGGTCAGATTGAGTCAGCTGAGATGCAGACTTTTTACACATAAATAACCCTATTAAAACAAACAAAAAGGTGCATTTGGGTATGACCCAAGTCGGCAACCTGTTTTGATCTGGGGCCACCCTTGGACCAAACTGGAAGGCTGGATGACATTAAGGGGCTGGGGTCTCAGTCTGAATTGCACCTCCCATAATATCCTCAAGTCTGCCCCACCCACTTTTTTCTCTCCATGCACAGAGAGGCAAGGAGCTGTCACCCAGTGCTTGCAGGACTCCTGCAAGCCAGCTCCTGCAAGTGTCAGCTGAGTCGGTTGCCTCCTTCCTGGCCTGCTTGCATCCCAATGTGTGTGTGGACAGCACAGAAAGTGATTCAGCCAGGGCATGCAGGATTCCCCTCATTATCGCCGGCCTTGAGGGTATAGGAGGAGGAGAGGAAGGGCAAGTTCCATCGTAGGTACAGAACTCTGCTCACATAATGTTGGATGTAGCTCTATATGAATATCTGAAATGTCATTCTATTTATTTTAAAAAAACACCAACCACAAAATTGATATTTAAAACCGCTTGTGCTCCCTGCCATCCAATTGAACATGCTCGTGTTAGCAGGATCCTTCATTCAATGCACTTTAAGTATAGCCTTGTGCAAAGGGACAGATTAGAGAATAATACATTGTGGCATGACTACAGAAAGTAAACTAGAGTTGATAAATCTTCTATAATGGTAGGGTGTGAGATTTGACATGTGTTAATATATAATAGGCATGGTGTGGTACTAATATTGAAGCATGGTTATGAAGATGGTGTACCTTGTTTCCTCATCTATCTAGGTATTTTGTGGCATCAGGAGAGCAATGGTTGATTTGTGAGCTAGTTTATAAAGTTGCAGGTGGGGGTGGAATGCTTTATAGATCTAAACAGAGAGAATCCTGGTGTAAAACAATGCATAATGATCATTTTGGCTTCTTTAAATTCTGAATTAATCAATTCTTTGTTTTCCTTTTGCAGCTGCAGAACCTTGGCCTCAAAACGCTGCATTGTATCAGCCATTGAAAGGTGAGTACTTTTATTTTCTGCAGTTAGCTGTGCTTTCTTCATTAAATATGCAGCAGCCTAATTAACTGCAGCCTGGCGGGTGCAGAGAGTGGGGGAGACCTTGTTAAAAAGAGAATCCTTTGTGGTGTTTGTCTGGTCAGAGGTGTTTTGGGGTTGTTGTTTTTTCTTTTTTCTTTTTGCTAAACGTGTATCTGCCAATATAAACCAACTATTCATGGCCTATAAGGTCCTTGGTTTATTATTGACTCATTATATTGGCTGCTGTAGGCAGTGTAAAATGATGTGGTTTGCAGGCCCAGTTGGCAGATTTACTGCGCCAATAGCTGAGGCAGCAGATTTTTGAAGTCTTGTGGTGAAGTGGGCTCTCGGTAAAAAGGAACTGTTAAAATGTATAGGCTAGGATGGTTCAGGCTCCCTTTAGCAGCTCTTCATATATCATCAGATCACATTATGGCCCCCATTTGGGGCTCAGCAGCCTGCTACAGTTGTCAAAAGACTGCAAAGTAATGAAGACTAATAGGTAGCAGCCCTAGTCTTCTAAGCATGGAATTTTTATTGCTGTGTACTTGTCATCTTTCTTTTGTGTGACAGACCTAGACACAGTGTACAATATTAACTGGAAGCTGGGTTTTTTTTTATAGATTTCTGAATGCTTTTACTTTTTAGCAAGAGGAATTATGAAGTTGTTGGGTTTTTGTTTTGTTTTTACTAGGAAATGAATAATTACCCTTTTTGTTTATAGAAAAGAACAAAAAAGCCAGAGACATGTTTTTGTTAGGAACTTTTTAACTGTTGGGACAATACAATAAATTGTAGGGCATATTGAGAAGTATTTCTGGGACATCAGGCCGTAGGCTTTTAAAAACTGCTTGAATGTAATGGGGCATGTGATTCGTGTTAAAGCAGTTTATCTCATGTTTGTACACCACTTATTTTTGCATCCCAAATGATTTACAGTTATTGATAGAGGAAAAAGAGCCACTGTTTCTAATCATTATCCTGCACATTATTTTTATTTTTATTTTACAGAGGAACAAATTTTGCTTTCCGATAATGCTGCCTGTCTTGCTGTACAGGTAAAACATAGTCATTTTCCTACTTGGTTGTTGTTAAGGCATCCTGGAAGATCTGGGACCCTATCCACTGAACATGTCATTATTCTGTGTCCTGTTGAAATAAATGGAGTTTTGTTCAGTTTGCATTTAAATAGGAACTTACCAAATTCACAGTTCTTGAATCAATATGCAAACTTAAACACAGTTATCCTTTAGTATTCACACATCTCAGAATTCTTCACTGCAATTCTTTCAGCAAAAAATTCATACAAAAATATGTATATTACAGGAGGGTGCCCACAAAAATGCATATATTAGTAAAAATATGCACAAAACAGCAGTATATTAAGGAAAACTGTTTGCAAAATTGCATATATTAGACAAAGATATACAAAAATGATATATCAGGGAAAATGTGCACAAAAATGCATATACATCTTTGTGCAGATTTTTTTTTTTTAAGATCTCAACTTCATGCGGAAATGGGACAGAAGAAACTTAAGATGGGGAAAATGAAAAACAGAGAAATTGACAGATTCATCCATCTCAACTATGACACAGTGCAGACTCTGTCTTAAATTCAGGAAATTACAACCACAACAAAGTGTATGCCTGTGTTGATACATACTAGCCTTCCCCAACCTGGTGTTCTCCAAATATTTTGGGCTACAACTCTAAGCATTCTTGACCATTGTTTTTGCTGGCAGGGGCTGATGGGAGCTGAAGTCCAAAACTTGTATTAAAAAAGTGGGAGAAGTCTGTCTTACCATTGTTTGAATGAGCTTTCAATGAGTTTTCGAATATACACTTTAAATGTCCTAATTCTGTTTATTGTCTTATAAAGCTCAGTATTCATTTCTGATATTTTATGTTTGATCTCCTCCATAGTATGTTTAAGATAAAGAACAATTCAATGAAATATATTACATTTTCCCAACCTGATTGATCTAGTCAGGGTGTTGATCTCTAGTCAGACTGCTTCCAATATGTGTGAACTTACTGTGGTTGCAGGAATAAAACAGTTTTACTGCATTGCTTCCATCCAATAGATGGCTGATTAAAATTTTAATCTGCATGCAAACAATTTTGTAGTTTGTGTGTGGTCTTAGGCCAGTATTTGTTTATTTTATTCATTTAAAATCTATATCACCTTCATTATCAAATCATAGGGCAATGTACAAAATGCATTAAAACAACAATAAAATATAAAGATTAAAAACAACAGCAAAGAAAATCTATGAAGCTAAGCATTAAATCAGCAAATGCCTGGGTATATAGATATGTTTCCAACAGGTGTCTAAATGCAGTCCAGGCCATTTTGGATTTGAAGTATAGGTTTATGTGGTTGCTGTTATGACTGTTATGCTGTTGGTCAGGGTGAATAGGGGAGGGGATAACGAAAATAAGAACAGGAGTAGATACTAAGCTGTTCTTTAGAATTTTAGGATCTCACTGTGGTAAATAACAGAACATACGTATTAAAGGTTAGTCTGGGAAGATTATGAATTTGGAATGTTTGAATTTTTTGTGTTAAAAGGGCAACCTAACCAAAATGTAAATTTAAAAAAATCCTAAATAAAAAATAAAAAGGACAAAATAGTTTTTAAAAAGCAGTAGATGCATAAGAATAATAGAATAATCCTGTGCATATTTTCTCAAAAGTTAATCCTGTGTGTTTAGTGGGTCTTATTTCTAGGTGAATATGCATAAGATTATACTGCAAATAATATACACAACAAAAATTTTAATGGGTAACACAAATCACAAGCATCCATGAACTTTTTTCATGGGACCCCAGTTGTGATTGATAATCTTAATCCTGCAGATGAGGAAAGCAGTATAATTTTTATAAGTTAATGCTAGTATAGGCCAGTGGTGGAACAGACACTAGTGGTTGAATGGATTCTCCCTGCAGCTGCCTTCCCGACTCCAACCTGCTCTGAAGCGTTGGGAGTGCATGAGGGGAGGAGAGGAAGGGGAAGTCCCCTTGTGTGAGCAGAATTCTGCTCATGAGATGTTGGATGGAGCCCACTGTGTATTTTGTAGTGTAATCATTTTAAGTAATCCCTTGATAGAGAAGAAGTTGATGGTACTATTTTTGGACCTACATTCCTCTGTCTATATCAGAGTTACAGAAGTCTTTAATCATCATCATCATAAACATTTAAAAGCAAATTTCTTTTTCAGAGGAGGATTTTGTTTATTTCAATTCTGTTGTTCTACAGATGTCACTTAGATGATAAATTAACCATAATATATTAAAAATCTTCTTTTTCTTCAATATTCTTTGGTCTGACAGCTGATAGTAGCCATGACTATAAATATGACTTCAAGAGATATCTGATTTTAAACTTTATGGAACAATTTTCTTTGATGTAAGGTGATGGTATCACTTCATAAGAATATGTTATAAGGATACCACTAGTTATTTCTTTTTTTAAAAAAACAAACACCTTATTTTCTAAGTAATACATTACTCCAAAGTGTAAAGTTGGTTTACTAGTTACTTTCAAGCAGTACCTAATAAAATAGGAGTTCCATTATCTTTCTGAAGAAGAGACCTTTGTACTTTGCAGGTTAGGTAATGGTCATCCAGGCTTTGGCAACATCTTTGTTAGACTACTTGGTTAGGCTAATGTGTTTTACTTGGGCTGCCCTTGAAGACGTATTTGAAGCTGCAGCTGGTTCAAAATGCAGCAGTCAGGCTAACTGGGATGGCTCACTGGGAACATGTTGTTGTTGTTGTTGTTCAGTCGTTCAGTCGTGTCCGACTCTTCGTGACCCCATGGACCATAGCACGCCAGGCCTTCCTGTCCTGCGCTCTCTCCCGGAGCGTGCTCAAGTCCATATTCATTGCATCAGTGATGCTATCTAGCCATCTCATCCTCTGCCGTCCCCTTCTCCTTTTGCCCTCAGTCTTTCCCAGCATCAGGGTCTTTTCCAGAGAGTTTTCTCTTCGCATTAGGTGGCCAAAATATTTGAGTTTCAGTTTCAGTATCTGTCCTTCCCATGAGCAGTCAGGGTTGATTTCCTTTAGGATGGACTGATTTGACCTCCTTGCAGTCCAGGGGACTCGTAAGAGTCTTCTCCAGCACCACAGTTCGAAAGCATCAATTCTTCGGCGTTCAGCCTTCCTTGTAGTCCAGCTCTCACAGCCATACGTTACTACTGGGAAAACCATAGCTTTGATTAGACGGACCTTTGTCGGCAAGGTGATGTTTCTGCTTCTTACTATGCTGTCTAGGTTTGCCATAGCTTTCCTCCCAAGGAGCAAGCGTCTTTTAATTTCATGGCTACAGTCACCGTCTGCGGTGATCTTGGAGCCCAAGAAAATAAAATCTGTCACTGCTTCCATTTCTTCCCCTTCTATATGCCAGGAAGTGATGGGGCCAGATGCCATGATATTCGTTTTTTTTTAATGTTGAGTTTCAAACCAGCTTTTGCACTCTCCTCTTTCACCCTCAACAAGAGGCTCTTGAGATCCTCTTCGCTTCCCTGGTTAACTGGTTTGTTTCCAAGCTCAATTCAAGGTGCTGGTTTTGACATTTAAACTCCTTTGTGATTTGGGACACACCTAGGTATTTTAAGGACCACCTGCACCTGTGTAAATCTGCCCAAATGTTAAGATTTTCCACTGAAACCCCCCTACTCCTTAGAGTGCCCCCACTATCAGAGATAAGTTGGTGGGCGCCAACAAAGAAGAGGAGGACTTTTTTTCATATATGGCATTCCAGTTGTGGAATATCTTCCCCAAATAAGTTCCCCCAGCACCCACCTTACTATCTTCGAGGCTCCAGTTTAAAACCTTTTTAATTATCCTCATTTTTAAAATATATATATATATATATTATGTTTTAAACACTGTTTTGATAGAAATCTTTCGCTTAGCTGTTTGAACACTGATGTTGAATTTTTATTGTATATTTTTATTGTAGTTACTATTACGTTTTAAATTTTATTGTAAATTGTCCTGAGACAAGATTTTATTAAGGGTGGTATACAAATACCTTAAATAAAGAATAAAATAGGCCTTATTGTTGACTCTTTATGTTAGAGGACATATGCTAGGACAATGAAACCAGTGTTCAGGGCTTCTATTCCTCAGTATACGTTTACATTACCTGTTTATTCGCCACCCCCCCCCCCCAGATATTTCTGCTGAACACTCTTTGGATCAGTGTGAATGTTGTGGGTGTTTCTTGCTTTATTTTGCTTCCACTCGGTCCTTTGGTCCTGTGTGATGACACTAGCAGTGGTGGTGATAAATTGGTTTTCAGATGTATCCAACCTTTTGAGAAATCTTTTCTTCTCCTCCAAAGCAATATAGTACTTCTGTGGAAATGCACAATTAACCCATAGTGGTCTATACATCCATCCTGAAAAGTTGCGTGAGTCTTGCTTAACTCTGCACCCACTCTTCATTCCCAAATGCAATCAAGTCTACATGCCTCACCCATCACTCACCTCCTTACATTCTCTCCCCAGTGTCAAACTTTAGATTGGAAGCACCTTGAGATGGGGACCCGTCTCTCTTCTTTTTCCTGTTTCTGTTATAAAGTGCCATGTACCCTGATGACTGGGAAAAAAATGGGTTGGATCCAGATGTAGTCCTACCTAGAGTAGACCTACTGAAATCAAATTTGCATTGATGTCAGTGGGTCTGCTCTAAGTAGGACTACATCTGGATCTGACCCAACATCCAGACCTAACAGCTCCGTTCATAGAAGGAGTTCCCATTCACGGAAGCCCCCCTGCCGCATTTATGCAAGGCTTTATCCATGAATGGATATGTAAGTTTGGATCCAGCAACCCATTAACTATCATTGCCCATGTAATCTTGCTTTGAGTTTTGAAAGTTCTGGACTTGGCACACAGTCCAGACTATTTGTGCTCCCAGCAGCACTTACTTGAATAGTTCACACACACATTTTCTTTCTGTAGCAGGCTCATCACTAGCAAGTTAGTCCTTTCCTCCTTCTTAGAGCGCTGAATAATGTACTTTGTTTCTTTACAAACACAAATGGACTGTGGGGTGGAGGGATGGGAACTCGTTTCTTGTCTTGAACATCCAATTTCCCATCCAGGCTGCTTTGTGTCTGAAGAACAGACATAGGCTGGAGCTGAGGAGAGTTGTTCCCTTTCCCTCATGGGATCTGCGTGCTCAGCACCGACATTTCAAGAGGGATGGGAAGGGGTAAGGGTTAAACACAAAATCGCTAGCTGCATTGACTAGAAATCAGCTCGAGAGGCTTCCCCCAGCCCTCTTTCCTGACGCTGCCTGGGTGTGCTAAGCGAAATGTGTTTGAAGCTCATCTACTTTGTCCACAGCTCACCCAAGCTGAAGGCAGCTTGGTAGCTTAGAATCGAGAGTGTACACAGCCCCATGTCTGTTTCAGCTGGACTAGGTGGACCCTTGGTCTGATCCAGCATGGCTGTTCTTATGTTCTTATGTTGTTCGCTTCTACAAGTGCTGAAGAGGTTCAGCCAGTGTGTTTCCTATGTGGTAGAACATGTTTCACTGCTTAAGACATGACTGCACATGACACATGTGCTTGAACATATATCTATATGTGCGCACAGGGTGAATCCTTAATTCATAAATGTGTCAAGGGCTTCTGAAAGAGTAGCACTTGAGGAAGGTATCTCAGCTGCTCCCTGCCCTACTGTGCTGTGGTTGAGAGTTCTGAGAACTCAGTCTCCAGCAGGAGAGAAAGAACTGACAGGCAAGAAGCCTCTGCCCAGGATCTTTTTCAAGTAGTAAGTCTGCTGTGGGTTGGCTTAGTTTTGTCTGTAAATATATTTTTACAGTAATAGTAAGTAAATATATTTTTGATAATCATGATAAAGCTAAACTTTAGCCACGGATGATTCAGCATGAGATGGCAGTGTTCAGTACTTATGAATATATATGACTGAAGTTGCTGGGTTTTTTCTTTGACCCGTGCAATGAAATCTGTTAAAATCTGGAGTCTCCAACATGGTGCCTATGTGTGCCCATGGACATCTCCCTTAGTGCCCGCCAGGCTCCCCTGCCCCTCTTGATTTTTGTTTTATTAGGATTTTTAAAAAGTTACTATTTTTTTTATCTGGGACACTGGTATGCTGAAAAGCGAAGTGTTGCCCTCAAGCTCCACCTTTATTTGAGTTTTCTGTTTTGGAGCTCAGACCACAACTCTGTCTTGTACTTAGGTTCTTGGGCAAGTTACTTTCCTTTTAGTCTCACCAGTTTGCTTTCTGGGAAATGACTGTTTTGTGACTGGCCATGCCCACCATGGCAACCATTTTATGAATGACAAACCCCCATGGCAGCCATTTTGTGAGACTGTGCTTGACCTTCTCTCAAAATTCCAAATCTCAGCTGACCCCAAATAGTCAGAGAACCTTGATTAAAATCTTCTTCTAAGCATACCACCATGTAGCAAGCATATTTAAAAAATCTTATAGTTCAGTGCATAAGTATTACTCTCATTATTTGGGGGACAGGGGAGAAACTTATCAAGAGGGCAGGAACATCAGTTTGGCATGAGCTTCACAGCAAGCAAGAAGGCTGCCCAAAACCCTAAGTTTCCTTGTCTTTTGTAGTATTTAGAAATTATGCTAATTGAATTACTGCAACGCTACTTATTTAGTCATTAACTACCATGCTGCACAATGTTGTTGGAACTGACAATCCTTTGCATTTGTACTGTAAATTCTTGATACTGATGGTAATTTTGCTTCCATTAGGAGTGAATTTAAATAAGAGGAAAATGATAATTTCAGTAATTGAATGTTGTGTTTTAGAAATATCTAGAATAGGGGTGCTGTGCTTTCCATGACAGCCAATTTGGGCTGTCTAGCCCTGGGACCTCGGAGCGTGGGAAGCAGCGGCCGGATGACACGTAGGATGTGTCATACTGGCATTTCCGACTGCCCCGCCCCGCCCCCAGGAACGCCCTGTTTTCGCTGCTCCGTGCTGCTCTTACAAGCGTGGAGTGTGGGGCCGATCCATGCTGCCTATGAGGTGGTGTGGGAGGGGGTGGGGGTCGGATCTCTGGGAACCGACCTAGCCCATAGCCGTCTAGCCACTGACTAGCCACAATAGGATTGCGCCCTTAATTGTTCACTTTTATTGTATCGCGCACCCCCCACACACAAATCTTACTTTCTTTTTTGATGGAATTTTACATAACTATTCATTACTTCTGTTCACTAATACAGAAGTATTATAGGTAATGTTCATTATCTACAGACCTCTGTGACCCAGTGCAGAGAAGGTAACAAGACCCAATACAGTCAGGGTAACAAGAATATGAATGACATATCCGGTGGGACTTACTTTGCAGGAGTCAATTATGTGGGACTTACTTTGCAGGAGTCAATTATAGGATTGCACGGTTATAGGAAACTCCCACAACAAGAGTTTCTTTCACATGCATAGAAGGAGGGAAGTTCTGAAAATATTTAAGGAGGAGGCAGCAGGCATTGTCCTCCACTCTGTGCATGTTCTATTGTTCATCTGCAATGTTCCCACCCTCCCAAACATCTGAAAAGGGCTCTGGATGTTGGTTGTTCTGTTGTGTTTCAGCTCTCCTCTAGTGTGTATGAATTTGAATGTTTCACTAAAAAAGATAAATAGGATCAGTTAGACTTCAGTTAAAGTAAATGGGGGAAAATGCTGTATGTGAAAAGTATTGGAGTCTAAATGACCCCAGTATTTCAAAAGCTGTCATTTAACAATACAAAATAGCTATTTTTAAACTGATTCTGTAGTTATGAGAAGGAGGTGATAACCATTCAGTGCTGTCTTAAAAAAAAATAAATCATACCTCCTAGGTGTTTTTAAGGTGAAGGGGAAAGTGTCCTAGTAAAATATTTAAGGCTAACTCCATTGGAATTAACATACTGGTCTGTTACAGACCCCAGGTGTACTAATCAAGTCAGTTTTATTGCTGTTGAATATGGACCATTGGAAGAAGGAAAATTGCTAATTAAAATTGTATTAATGCATGTTTAAATTTATGAACATTTTAAGAAGTAATTTAATAGCATGATTTTCCTCTCCCAAAGAACAAAAAAATTAAATCTTATGAAAACAGGCATAATATGAATGATTAATGACAAAACGCTCTAAATAAATACACAATAAACAATCTTCTTAAAATTTAGTATTATAACATTAAATTGGAGTCATTGTTAAAAAATAATTTAAAAAGAGCCAATATCAAATTAATGAGGTTTTTTTTATAAGTGTAGGAGGACAGCATGAATGTTCTGACTTTTTTCTTTTAATCTTTTTAATTATAATAAATAAAACATAAATGTTTGAATATACAGATAATGTAGATACATAAACTCACTGTGAACATTTCCTTTTAGGAATTGGAAAGGTGGGATGGTAATCCCTTCAATAAATAATAAAACAGAGAAAAAACACTCAATACTTCTTTGTTCTATAAATCAGTTCCAATATCTAATGAATAAATTCCATTTTTCAATGGATTTTCCATCAACCTTCCTTTTCAAACCTAAGTGTGTTAGTTCACTCAGTTCTGTTCTTTTCCATATCCTCGTCCTTCCCTTGATGTGATTTCAGGAGTTTTCCATTTAGAAGCCATTTCTTTTTACATGAGAGCTAATATATTTAGCACCAATTCAATATCATCTACTTCTGCCTTATCATGCAAATAGCCAGCAGTGAAGGAAGAAGCGGAGCGGCTGCTCTCGACCTTTTTTGCAAACTGCCTTTTTCCATTTTCAAAAATTGGCTAAAGTTGTCATGCAAACGTTTTACGGAACATTCCTCTGCTTTCTGGGAAAGTGAAGGTGGCTGAGGGACCATAGGAGCTTGTAGGCCTCCCTCTCCACCTGCAGAGCAGAAAGCTCTGCTATGTCGTCGTATTGCCAGCAATGTTCTGCCAGAAACGGGGCATGCTAGGGAGCCCATGAGTGCACAGGGATCTAAGTGCCGTCGTTCCCCTGGAACAAACCAGGAGTGATGCCAAATCTGGAGCTAGTGATGTAAATTCCCTCCCATTGGAGTTGACGGTGGAGGGAGAGGGGAGGAAGAAGGTTAAAAGAGAGAAAAGCAAGCTGCCTCCTGCCAAGGCTGCAGAGAGCAGGCATGGCTTTGGATGTGGTGGAGCACCACCATGGATACACACACACACACACACACACACCCCGGTCAGCTTGAATGGGAGGAAATTTACAACACCAGCTCTAGGGCAAGTACAGCACCTCCATTGGATTGCTCTACCCTTATATGTTGCTTCTGCTGTTCTTTTGTATGCTGTTCCTGCCTGAACACGAAAGTAGAAGAACAGCATCTTGAAAAATTACGTCCAACGCTCCAAGATGGGCAGCCAGATTGGTTTTTAAACACTAGAAAAATCAGGACCTTGTTACTTGGCTTTCTGCGTTCCCTATTTTTTGCAGTGTACTAGTAACTTGGTAACGTTTATTTAATTTATTGAAATACTTCTTAGTTGCCTTTCAGGGCAGAAGCCCTCCCAATTGCCCTTGTGAGAGTTTTTAGGCGTACTATTTGCAGGGGAGAGAACTGTTTTTATGTGGGGGGTCTGTCAGGATTGATTCTGAGCACAGGGAGATAGTTAGCAGCTCAGATTCAGAAGAGGAACAGCCAGAACTGGGGGATGCATTTTCCCAAGCCAGCTCAGATATGGGTAGGCGTGCTTCTCAGGTTACTAACTCCCAGATGGTCAGGCCTGAAGCCCCCCCTTGCCCCCCTCTGTGAGAAGCCGGGAGGAGAGGAGAGTGGGGGCAGTGACCTCAGAGATGCCAGACTGTGGCACAGAGCTAAGAGGGAAACGTCAGGGATGGAGCTCAGGCGGTCGTGCATGAGAGGCGACGGAAGGAAGCATCACTGGAAGGGCGGGACATCCCTCCCTAAGTTAGTCTAGCCAGCAAGCCTCACTTCAAACTGCAGGCAACTTCCATGTTCCCATTTGAATCCCCTGGAGGCATTGCTTTGTAGCCTGAGAGTCTTTGAGGATTTGCATCTGTAATGAACCTGTTGATAATGAATTAAAGGAGTGAGACTGAAGCCTCTCTATTTGTGTGTGTGAGTGCATAAGGAAAGAGGGGGGCCAAGGGAACCAAGACAGGGTCTTTCTCAAACTCCTTACCACCATTCATATCATTGGCAGAAATGAACTCCCTTCCTTCCCCTTTCAAATGTCTTGTATGAGTCAATATGTCAACACACAGTCCATTAAAAGCTTGTTATAAAATCATACCTTCTTTACTATGCATCTTCATTTTATCTCAGCTACTTTTCTTTGTGTGAATTGGAGATGCAGAAAGTAACTACTAATGCATCATTTGGATTTAGTCTTCTGTGGAAGGGAAAAGTAATAGCATGCATGGGAAGAAACAATGACACCATCAGCAATGTGATCTCAGTGTTCTCACTTTGAGTGGAGGGGAATGGGATCATGGAGGAGCAACAGTCATTCTTGTCCTATAATGTGAGAATTAGCCCCAGTGCATCTCCCAAGTTGGTGCCCTCCATATGTTTTGAACTACAATTCCCATTAGCCCCAGCCAGCATGATCAGCAGTGGTCAGGCAGCAAGCCCACATGAACCAGTTTCAGCAAGTGCAAAAGCAGCAGAATCATACTCTCCGTTTGCAGCTTTTCCCACCAAGGCTAGAAGCAGGGTCTTCCTGGGTTGTTGCATGTCTTTCAATAGCTCCCTCCTCTTCCAGCCCTGCCTTACCATCCAGCAGAAGCAACAAGCTCTTCTACAGCTGCAGCTGTTTGAAACTTTATCAGCATGGCCAATGGCTGGATGATGGGAATTGTAGTACAAAAGATCTGGAGGATGCCATGTTGGGGAAGGCTGGATTAAGATATTGGGTGGCTAGAGTTAGACGGGTCGTCTGTTCCAGCTATTGCGCTGTTGATTAACCCTTTTTGTCATCCTCCTTGGATCCTTTCCACTATTTCAATGCCTGGCTTGACCTATTGTGCTCAGCATTAAGAATAGTACTTCCAATTGTGGTTTACCAATGCTGAATAAATTGGAACTATTCAAATCCTGAGTTTTGGAAAGGGTATTGCTGTTGATACAGTCTTATGTGGCATTCACCATCTATACTCCAACATGATGATATTGACATATGATATTGGCATATGATATTGGCTATCCACGATAAGTTTCCCAGTAGTAATGTATGGCTGTGAGAGCTGGACTATAAGGAAGGCTGAGCGCCGAAGAATTGATGCTTTCGAACTGTGGTGCTGGAGAAGACTCTTACGAGTCCCCTGGACCGCAAGGAGGTCCAATCAGTCCATCCTAAAGGAAATCAACCCTGACTGCTCATTGGAAGGACAGATAATGAAGCTGAAGCTCCAATATTTTGGCCACCTAATGCGAAGAGAAAACTCCCTGGAAAAGACCCTGATGCTGGGAAAGACTGAAGGCAAAAGGAGAAGGGGACGGCAGAGGATGAGATGGCTAGATAGCATCACGGATGCAATGAATATGAACTTGAGCACACTCCGGGAGAGAGCGCAGGACAGGAAGGCCTGGCGTGCTATGGTCCATGGGGTCACGAAGAGTCGGACACGACTGAACGACTGAACAACAACAACAAATCCACGATAAGGTCTAAATCTGTACTGCTGTCCAGCTAGCCATAGCCCATATTCTACTTTGTACACTTGCTTCTTTTTACCCAAAAGTGACTTTTCAGATGAGAGGAAAGAGTAGCTTCTAAAGAAGAGCTATACTAGGGACCAAACTAGTTGTTGACAGCAGACCCAGGTGTCCCCTGAAAGTCTAAAATGAGGATGGGATTTGGAGAGATGCTGCTTCTACCCTGCACTTTCCTCTTCTAGCCAATTTTCTCCTAACTAACACTCTTGTTTCTTACAGCTGGGAGCCTCATTCTAGGGCCGGTAGTGCCATAAGTGTAACCGATCCTAGGAATGAACCCTTGGGACCTTCTTGTACTGTTATGATGGATATGTTTAAATCTGTGCAGCCTGAGGATGTGTGAGATTAAAAACTGTGCGCCTGATCCTTCCCCCTCCTGGCTGTTTAAGGCAGTCAGGGGAGGTCTGGCTGCCTAGTTAAGGAAGGTAGAAAATGCCTCTTTGGAGGAAGGAGCAATGCTATCCAGTGTTAAAGTAGGTATTATGAAACCTCCTTCGCTGCCTTCACCACCACACAGTGGGTGTGATTCTGCACTCTTATGAGTCCTTCGTGATGAGTCTTATGCCACTTGAGCTCCAGGGGTCTCCTTGCCCATTTCATTATCCGAAGTTCTTTGATAAACCAGGGAGCCATCCAAACTCCACAGTGCCGAAGAGAACGCTCAGGAGTGATTGTGTTGATAGCCCCTCACACCTCGCCATTCCGTAGTGTGACAAGGGCCTGAATAGAATTGCCAGCTCTGGTTACTAGAAACACCCCAGAGCATTCAGGAATCCTTCAGATTCCATAAGTCTCTGAGGGTGGGCCTTCTTAATGGGTCCCTGACCTCTGCAGGGAGGGACTGACACAGTGACACCAAACTTCACCAGGAAGTGGTCTTACCATGAGAATGGGTTGACTCCCCCCCCCCCCAATATCCAGGCCACCTCCCTCACTCCCTGAGACAACGGCCAGATTGAGGGTGTGCCCTGCCCTGTGTGTTGGACCAGTGCCAAACTGAGACAGCCCCATGGTTGTCATAGAGGCCAGGAAGTCCTGAGCTGGCAGTCTCCGCATGGATATTGTAGTCCCGCAGGACAAAAATCCTGTGGTTCTCCAGAACTACATCTGAGACTGCCTGAGCTAGCTCAGCCAGGGAGGCCCTTGGGAAGCACCAATAGCATCCTCAATCTGTCTCTTTGGCCCAGCACAAGGTACAGGCCCTCATAGCCGGTCCCAGGGTTCCTGGTGAATAACATGGAGTTTATGTGTGGATCACAATAACTACCCCTAGCTCCGCTCCTGCAGCCTCACCTGCTGCTGCACTGAGTATCACACGGTCATGGCAGCACAGGCACTAGGCAATACAAGCCCATGATATAAATACAACCATATTCTGTGCAGTTCTCAAAACTGAAATGTGTACCAACTTTGATGGGAGCAGGGGGCTGATGGACTCCTGCCTCCATGGAAACAGAGACGTGATTGGGGGAAATGTTGCTATGGAAGAGGAATTCTCGTGATGCGTGGGCAGGTCACCAGTTTGCTTTTTGTTAATAGCGAAAAAGAGGGCTGCCTTATACAGCCACTTTAAAATAGGAGGCAACTCTGCAGACTTTCTGGTCTTGATTTTACTGATTTGTGACTCTTTTAATGTGAATTTATAATTACAGTTTTGTGAACTGAAACTGCTTGTTGCTCTAAACTGGAGAGAGAGACTGAGCAATATAACGAGAGCTTGACAATCCATTCTTTAAGCAGAATAATAGCTGGAATTCTTCATGATTAGAAATACAGTATCAACATAATCGATTTAACAACATTACATTGTAGCTGAAAATAGACTGAAATCCCAAGCCAGGCATCTACTGTGTCTGAGTGAAACATCTTTCATATGGTTCTAAGATGAAATTACCCCTGAATGAATAGCATCTTCATTTATCTTCAAAACCTCCTCTGTGCTACCAGTGAGTCTACCCTTCCCACATTCTGCAGCAGGAATTACATTATACCATTATAGTAGCATTCCAGTGCAGTGTAAAACAGATTGATTTGGAAAATGAACCTGGCTTTGCAATAAATTACATTTACAGGTACAAAAGAATTTGTTACTTTGTTTAAAGTAGTCACAAATACAATTAAACGCTTAATTTATGTTAAACTACAAATGTGACTATTACCATAACTGGATTAGGAATATAATCTGTCACTCCAGGAATGATACTGAGCAGTTTTCATTTATAATTTCAGACAGACTTTTAAATTTACAGGCTCTGCCACTGCTTGATAGGAAAACTGGAATGTTTTGCACATTTGTTCATGTTTTATAATTTCCAGACATGCTTCTCTCCCCTCCCCCCGTTAAATTGGAGAATAATTCTTCAGTTGTCATCACATCACCCTTTGTTGTGTTTTTACGAAGGAAAATGCATATCCCCTTTTTCCTTCCATGTGTTTTCACAATGGCACTTTCTGAAACTATGTTTAAAATATTACTCATTGAGATACTACTTGAACTGGGTTTGATTTATTTGTAAGGTTAATAATTTGCAGCTCTAAAAAAATCTCAGTAACTACTTAACACAGTATTGCTCAAAACGAATCAATTTGGGATCTCCTGCTGTATCTTCAGGGCCACCTCCCCTCCTCACATTGTTCATCCATGTGTTTGGTGGGGTGGATGTTGGTGGAGATTCTTGCATGTATTCTGCTGCTGTGCATGAACCTGTGGACCAGAGCAAAAGGGTTATTAGCAGTGTCATATCACCCTCACTTTCTGTTGTGGCAGCAGAGTCTGCTTGACTGCTCTAAGCTTTGATCCACAGGAGAGGAACTAAGCAACTCTTTGCTTCTGATTCCGTTTGCAGAGCTCCTGCTTGGGGGCTCTAAGAGAGAGAAACCCCAACCTCTGCTTGTTTGGGAGCAACCTGCTGGTGCTGGAAGAATCCAAACAGATGTCTCCCCTTCCAGGGGGTCCCAATCCACAGTTTGAGTTCCTAGGTTTCAAATCCATTAGGAGAGCCAGGATGTAGATCAACCTGGTGCCCTGCAGATGTTTTGGATCACAGCTCCTATAATTCCTGGCCATTGGCCATACTGGCAGGGGCTGATGGGAGCTGAACTCCAAAGCATCTGGAATGTGCCAGGTTGGATAAGGCTGATTTAGACTTTAGTCAGCTCAATTGTAGGATGGGAGCAGGCTCATGTGTATGGCAGCTTCCTGTACTATAGACTGAGTACTCCCTAGAGTTGGGGGATGTACACCAGAAGAACAAAACTGCACATTTCTCTACTTTGTGTGTTTAAATGTAAAGCATCTGTTGTTTGATTTGTGGGTGGTGGTGAATGAGAAATGAGAATTGTATGTAATAACTTCCAGTTTGGAAGTATAGCTGGTTGTATTCTCTGGTTATATTCTCATTTATTCATTTTTAAACTACAGAAATCAGTGCTCTCTTCCCAAAGTAGAATAAAAGAAATATGAAACAACAGTGAAAGCAGCAAGCAAAAATAAACTAATATAAGATCTTTTTTCAGTATTGTAGGGAGAGGATATCTTGGTTAAGCAAAAGAATACAGACCAATATGTATGTTTTGGGCTGTCGTAATTCCATTTGCCTTCTCTAATACTTAATTTGCAGCAGCAGCATCTAAAGTGGTAAGACTTTGATCAGCAAAATGTGGGAACCCTATGTTTACAAGCATCATGGTGCTATTTACCTGTTTTGACAAACAGCTTTTTAAAAACTTGTCCTGAGGCCTAAACTCCAACATTGTTTAAATATTTATTTTGCCTGTGGATAATAATTGTAACCTTTTATTTATTATTTTCAGGCCTTTTTGCAAATGTGCAATCTGCCAGTCCAGGTGGTTTGTAGGGCAAATGCAGAATATATGTCCCCCTCTGGTAAGTGTAGCAGTCATTCACATTACACCTGTTTTTGGAAACTATGGCAACAGTATCTCTTCTCGGAGATCAGTCAGAGTTGCTGTATGTGGTCTTGCTTCTTGTTAATACTACAGTTCCTTTCCTTTATAATACATTTCAACATTCTTAATCCCTTGAAGTACAGTATATTAAAATACAGTACTTTAGGGCCAGGATCAGCATGGTGTTCTGTGTGTTTAAATATGGAACTTCCCCCATCATGGTGAAAGGGAGTAGAGGAGTCTAATTTTAACATCAAAAGGGGTGTATTTTATTCATTCATTCATTTATGTATTACATTTTTATATTGTCCAATAGCCAAAGCTTTCTGAGCAGTTCAGAATAATTAAGACCATAAAATACAAGACAATAAAATACAATATAAACGTTTAAAAGTTTGAAACTACAATATAAAAATAATAACCAAACAGAAGCTAGCAGCAGGGCAAAAATTTTAAATACAATGCCAGTATGGGTAAAAGAAGCGGAACCCTCTCCCCTCTTATGTCCTACCTCCCTACAGCTTCTCTCCCCCAAGCACTTTTCTCTTAGCAAGTATCACCTACAGTGTCAAAGTCTAGGAAAGAAATCCTGCCTGAAACCCTGGAGAACCATTGCTGCCAGTCAGTGCAGACAGTGCTGGACTAGATAGACCAATGGCCTGGCTCATTATAAGGCAGCGTCCTATGTTCATTTGAAGTCTCACCTTGGAAAAAAACGTGACGAGATCCTGTGACTATTGTGGGATTAGATTCACTCAAAACAGTGTGCCTGATCACCTAAATTTATCATCTGGTCGTGCCCCCTTATGGCCTGAAACCACTGGGAGCAGGTCTATTGCTTTCTAAGGAAATGGTCTACTAGTCAACTAATAATGTGCAGTGCACTCTATGTGGGGCTGCCCTTAAGGCTGGTCTGGAAGCTGGAGCTAGTGCAGAATGCAGCAGCTTGCCTGTTGTAAGAATCTGCCTCTTTCCGTGTTGTAAGAATCTGCCTCTTTCCACGTTGTAACTCCTTTGCTGAGGGAACTGCACTTGGCTGCCTATTCGCTACTGGGACAGGTTTAAGGTATTGGTACTAGTGTACAAAGCCATAACAACTTGGGACTAGGGTACCTGAAAGAGGTTCTAAAGAGAGGTTCTTTACCAACCTGCCTGGTCACTGAGGTCATCAGAGGGCATGTCTCTGGTGGTTCTCCATAAACCCATGGCCTGGCTGGAGTCCACCAGGAAAAGAGCCTTCAGTGTGGTGGCCCCCTTTCTGTAGAACTCCCTGGCGTTGGAGGTCAGGTAGGTGCCAATATTGTGTTGCTTTCAGCGCCTCCTGAAGACATTGTTATTTCGAGAGGCCTTCCTCGCGTGACTAGCTGAAGTTTATTAAGTTCAGAATCTGTTTCTGTTAAAATGTTATTTATTTCCATTTGAGAGCTGTGAACAACAAAGATAAAATAATAAAATACCATATTAAAACTATTAAGTTTTAATATAGTATTTTATTCTTTTATCTTTGTTGTTCACTGCTCCAAAATCTTTGATGCAGAGCGGTATATAAATATTGTAAATAAATAAATAAATGTGGTGGGGTTCCCCCCACTGGGTTTGGAGAAGAGAAATAACTAGAGAAGGCTAAATTCTGGTTTAAGGTGTATATTCTCTCAGTTTTGTTAGCTAGTGATTTGATAGCATTTCTTACTGCCTAGCACAGAAGCCTTATTAAGTATCATATGCACAATCCTATGCATATTTACTCAGACATTAGTCCAAAGGGATTCAGTGAGACTTACTGTAAGATTGGTATGCCTAGGATTGTGGCAGTAGTTGCATGAGATTAAACCCACAGCCGCAAAAGCATCCCCCCCCCCCACCGTGGGATTTTGTACCAGAGGGCAGTGTGGTTGGCTCCGCTCACGTTTTCTACATCTGTTAAGAGCCTTCTGAGAGCACCGAAATGCTGACTCTGACTGCAAGAACACCAAAAGATCATTCTTTATATATAGTAGCTATGTGGAAGCAAAGTCTGGATCAATAAAACCACTGAGAGGTCTAGAAGTTCAAAAGACCCTGCATTGCTTTTGCAATGCACGTCATTGTGCGGAAGTGCTGCTTCTTGCTTACGATTACTTTGTGAGCCTGTGTAACTAACAGGCAGTGACTCCGAGCAAAGCTCGGACAGTGAAAGTGTCAGTATTCAGTATTCCTTTAAAACTTTGCTTCTCGACTTTTATTTGACAAAAATAAACATTAAAGTGAGGATACCTCCAGACACTTAGTCCAGAATCTTTCACTGAAGAGATTGATGCTGGTCTCACGATTACAGCCTCTGCATCTCCACAAAGGAACATTGGGGAAAGGAGTTCACTCTCTGCTCGGCTTTGTTCTCTTGCCTCAACACCAAGAGATGTGCATAGAACTGCTCTCCACCACTGAAGTGAAGCCTTGTTGGTATAAGAGCTCTGAGTTTGTATAGGAGCTCTGAGTCTACAGTAGGGCTCCCACAGCTAAGTGCTTGTTCTAGATGCAGGCCAATTAGCCTTTCTTTCAATGTCGTACATGTGTGTATCCTACATTTTTATGTAACATCTATGAAGCTGACAGAAGATTGTTAAAGCCAACCAATAGTAGAATCTTGAGCAGATACTAAGTAGCAGTCCTTGTAGCAATTGTTGGTTAATTGTTATGTTGAGTCCAGTTAGTTTTGAAACCATGTCCAAAAATGTCCATCAACAGCTAGCTAACAGGAGATTGAGAGAGAGAGAGAGAGAGAGAGAGAGAGAGAGAGAGAGGTGTCAGTTGATGAAGTGGGTTTATAGCACAAAACGAGTTAAACATACTGAGGCATGTCAGCTCTCAAATGGAAATTGTGCATTACATCTTAAGGTATTTTAAGATGTGTTGTAGGGAAAGTCTCTCTCATTTCTGGTCTTTCATTTAAGACGCAACCAGAAATAACTGTGGGAATCTTTTGCAGGGAAATGAAGATGTGATCTGACACAGTTGTGCTGCTATTTGCTGTGTGTGGACAGAGGCTCTTGTGTGCTGTCCAGAACTCCCTGCATCTGCTTGCCAGGCTGTGCATGGTTGCCGTACAGATTACAGGTCTTGGTATTACTGAATGACAGCACCTGAGAGAATCTGAATGCTGAAGGGACCAAGGAATTCAGATATGCCCCAACACTGATCCACAACTTCTTTTGCTTCTGAGTATTTGTATTTTACAGGGCCTATATTTAGGATATGATCCGCCACCATTACCTCCTGGAACAAATGCCACAAACTATTATTGTCACACCAGCTTTGAGAGCAGATACTCTGGTGCAAATGTTTAACCTTGCATTTGTTGAAATCTTACAGATTTCAGTGGAACACTTCATATCCTCTTCAATGCATTGAAATCAGTGGGTCAAAATGATATTCCAATTAGGTGGCGAGTATTTTAAGTATACTATTTTTTTTCCACTTACAGGAAAAGTGCCGTTTATTCACGTAGGAAATCAAGTAGTTTCTGAACTTGGCCCCATTGTCCAGTTTGTAAAAGCCAAGGTAAGGTGCACATACGAAACCATTTTGTTCAGTAAATACCCATTAGGTTGTACTAATTAAATTTGTGTCTATGAAATTATCTTGGTGACTTAATAAAGTTGAATCAGATCTGTGGAAGACAGGGTGGCATCATTTATTTTGCATGGTAAGGCTTCTTCTAATGGCTCATAAAGAAAATTATTTATTAATAAGCTTTAGGACAGGATCCAGTTTAGGAAGGCATCTATGCGTGTGTGTGTGTGTGTGTGTGGAGGGAGGGAGGGAGGGAGGGAGAGAGAGAGAGAGAGAGAGGTTTTGAGGGAGTTGGATATTCTTATAGCTGTTAATTTAGACTGAACTCTTGTGGACAAAAACGTATTTCTCTTCCATGCCCTTACTTCCTATCTCATTAAGCATATAAGTTTGGTGCTTTTAATCTTTACGGCAAGGATTTTTTCTTGCTGTCAAATTTGCTATGTGTGGTCCTCCTTTTGTGCGTGTGTTTTGTATGTAACATAAAATGTTGGATTTTTATCCTTTTCCTGGGCCCAGAGGAAAACAGATAAATCATCCACATGTGTGCCTGTATTTTGCTGAGAGCTTCTCCTTCAGAAAGAGCTCATACAGAATCTCAAAACAAGTTCTTCAAACATTCCTAAGTTCTAAAAACATTTTGGTGATCAATGCAAGAGAAGTGTAGAAGTTGGGTGTGGGCTCCTTCTGAGAGGGAAATTTTGAAAATATAGGTGTGAGTATGCCTATTGTCAGTGCAGTGCAATGGACATTAGGTCCATTGGTTGGATCCAGACTTTGCTTCCATGGGCAGAAGTGAGGAGGTAACGTTGGCTGATTTTTCCCTCCCCCTGCAGCCCCTTGAACCTTCTGAAACTCTGCTCTGGAGGGTTGGGGGACTCTCCAAAACAGTATGGGAGGTGGCATTGGGAGCTGTAGGGGTAGGGGGGATCGCAAAAATTGTCCCCCTCCACTGGGGCAAAAGTTTTCCATGAATAAAAGGAGCCTTTCCATTTATGGACATCAAAGACTGGATTTTGGGGGGTTCATAAATGCCAGGCAATTTTACTTGACCTCCAAGGTAGTCTTTCTTTCCTACAGGATGCTAGTTTGGTTTGGATATGTAATTTTTTTTCCTATTGCTTAAACTTCCTTAACATTTGGAAGATATGTCTGCAGTTTTAGGGAAATAACTCTTTATTCAGCTGCTTGCTAATCCTTATTGCCACTAAAAGATGACTCAATAGTTTTCTGTGTCTGAAGGTGTGTCCACAATTCAACTCATCCCTGGACTTTTTAATAACCAGCAGGCATTTTATCTTTTTCTCCAACCCTTTTCTGGAACCATTTGGCCAATTCTATCATGTGACCCCACATGCGATCACATTTTTTCAAAATTTATTCTGACGCTTGTCAGTTTCTTTCAGTTGAGATACGATAGGCAAGAGAATTCTAAATTAATTTGATTATATTTGGTTTTGACAAAAGTATGTGTTAGAATGTCTGCTGCATGGGGAAAAGCCTTAAATGATGTCTGTCTTTGTCCAAATCCTAAGCATTATTTATTTATTAATTAGATTTCTATACACCCAATAGCCGAAGCTCTCTGGGTGGTTCACAGCAATTCAGTATGTCCCAAATTAAAAGGTTATTGTGCATGTGCCCACATACACCAGGGCTTCCACAATAGCCACCTGCAGAATTCTTAATTGATTTAGTTGAGGTAAATATCTCTTAGATATTCCTCTTCCAACTATAGTTGTTCAGATGCTACTCTGAAATTTCCCCCTCCCCCCTTTCACATTTGCAAGCAGTTTTTCAGGCAAGTGGGTACTGTCAGAAGAAGAGTCCTCAGAAGCTCTGCCTAAGAGATTGCTGCTTTCTGACATTTTGGCTAGCCTAGGTGTTCCACTTACCTCTTGGCTTCCGTGATCTAGTGCTTATGGAAGAGATTCACTTCGTTTAAATCTTAAGATTCCAGATAATCAATATTCACACTGACTCTCGCTTCTTTCTTTAGTTTTGTAAATCAATGTCCGTGCATTGTATTTTATTTGCATCATCATAATTTACTTTTGTTTATTTACCACAATGTTGTATTTATTAAGGCTACTCAGCAGAAAAGCAAAGGCAAAACAGTTCTATAGCTGGAAATACTGTATGCTGGTGTCCCTTGTGTTTTTCTGCTTAAACAATTACATTTCACTATTATTTTGTTTTTCTCTGTGAGACTTTAATTGTCTTTGTGGTCTGCAAAGCTGCTTTTAATGTGTAATGTTATAATGTAGTGAGCTTTTGGGGTGAGGCAAAGCCCTGGACTTCAGTGGGTTGTGGAAGGAACTCAACCTGATAATTTTTGCTATCCTTTCTCTAACCTGCCCCCCCCACCTGCTTTCTCTCCTGCCTTAGGGCCATTCACTTAGTGATGGGTTGGATGAAGTCCAAAAAGCTGAAATGAAAGCCTACATGGAATTAGTCAATAATATGCTTTTGACAGCAGAGGTATGGTAAAACATGAGTAAATTGTCAGTCTTGGGAAATGAATGATATTGGGGAAGGGGATTAGAATGCTGTTTTATTTATGATACGGCAAGCTGATACCACCACTTCCATCGTTGTTGTTGTTGTATAAAACACAAGGATGGGCTTATGATTAACAATAAGTCTCCAAAAGCAGCACACCTTTAGTTTACATATTGCAATCTCAATTCAGAGTTGTTGTTCTTTTGTCAAATGAGATCCTGTGGTTGCTCCATGACAGAACTGGCAACCACCTTCCAGTATTCTAAACATTATTATTAATGGCTTGTTTGGTAGGGATAGAAGACAAAGCTGCAAGGAATTAGCTGTCTGTATAACCTTATATGTTATGAAGTTTTAGTATTCTTTGTTTTCTAGCTGTATCTTCAGTGGTGTGATGATGCTACAGTCCAGGAGGTGAGTGATTCTGCAGCATTTATCTTAATTAAATTTTAATGAGAAAACACTTTTGCTCACAATTGCAAGTCCCTACTCATAAATGAAACATAGAGGTTTATACCACTAATGATACCATTTTTTTCGCTTTAATTTTGCTTGCATATACATTTTGGGGGGAGTGCTCTGTCATTACTGGATATACTGGTTTCAAAGTGGAAATGTTTTTAATATAATTCTAAAGGCTTGAGGGGTTTTTTAGCTTCAGGTTATGAATAATTGCACAGAATAGCATAGAAAAACAGTACCGTGGCAATAAAAACATAGCAGCCCTAGTCATTTTGTAAAGCACAGCTTTATTCTCAAATATACAATAACATGAGCAACTTTTCCCCCTCTTCAAGATTACTCACCCAAGATATGGATCTCCTTATCCTTGGCCTCTTAATCGTATTTTGGCCTATCAGAAGCAATGGGAGGTCCAACGTAAAATGAAAGCTATTGGCTGGGGTAGCAAGTCACTTGATCAGGTCAGTTATCTATGCCCAAGCCTGAATTATTCAAGAAATGCTTGTTTCTTTGCTTGTAATTGTATGCTTAAATCGGCCGTCCCCAATCTGGTGCTTTCCAGATGTTTTGGACCTCAACTCTCAGCATTTCTCATCACTGGCCATGCTGGCTGGAGCTGATGGGAGTTGAGGTCCAGAACATCTGGAGGGCACCACGTTGGAGAACGGTGGCTTAAATCCACAGTCTTAGAACAGTTGCCACATGAATAGAGAAATCTTGATTGTATGAGTTTTAGTCAATTGATTTAAATCAGCACATAAATAAAATGAAGGAAACTCCTCCAGATCCAAACCAATAAAGCATCTTTCCCCAACCTGGGTCTGTCCTGAGGTTTGGGGTCCACAACTCCCATCAGATCCAGCCACCATGGCCAGTGGCCAGGGATTTTGGGAGTAGTAGTCAAAAACATTTGGAGGGACTAAGAAAGAGGCATGCTTCCTTTGTCTTTTGATGAGGTGTGCACACTTTATCGCAGCCACCATAACAGAAGAGGCATTCTGTCCTGTGTGAGAGAAGGGGGAATGTGTCTTTTAAGATGGTGCCTGCCACCCAAGGATTTGTATTTAATTTAATTTTTATTAAATCTGGCGTTCAAACTGATCAATCTAGCATTGCAGCCCTGCTGTAGAATAATCTAACATCTACAACCAGTAAAGTTTAGTTTGTGAACAATCTGAAGAGGGAAGAGAGGTGTGTTTCACAGAATCCTGTAAAGAAAATGACATGGCCCTTGGGATTCCCATGGTAGCCTTGGAATCCTCACGTAGGACTACGATCACAAGGTTAAGGTATGGCATGGTATAATTCCATCTGAATTTAGAATATTGCAATTTTTTCCAGTTTTAATAGATAGTTTAAATGCCACACAAAGGGAGGGTTCGCATATCACTTTAAGCCATAGCGGCTTATAAAGTACACACAGTAGCTTATTTTAAAAAATAGGCCGCCCTGTCCCATCACATGATGGAAGAAATAAACTAGTGTGTGTAGCTTATTCCCCCCCCCATCCCTCCCCCTCGCTCCTCTAGCCCCCATCCCAGGGGACCTGGCGGCAGATCCGTCTTGTCTGTTGCCAAGCCTTCCTTCCAGGCTCCAGTTGCAACCGGGGTCAGGCAAGAGCTCCATTGGCTTGCATTAGATTTTGAAATGGCTCCTTGTGAAAAGTGGGGGGATGCCACTCCCCCCCCCCCGCACCATGGGCCCATTTGTGCAAAAGGGCCACCAGAAGCAAACAAAAAAAGAAGCCGAAAATCGGGGGTGGGGGCAAAATCCACCCCCCCCTGCCAAGGACTGACTTGCCCCCACAGTCCTGGGGGGAGGCTTGGATTTCACCCCCCACCCCTGATTTTCACAGGGAGGACTTTGGAAATCTAATGCAAGATTGTGGAGCACGTTGCATTAGATTTCCAAAGTGCTTCTCACGAAAATTGTGACAACAGGGCCCTTGGGACAACAGGGCCCACAGCAGGGGGACAGGAAGCAGGTGTTTCAGAGCGGGGAGGAAGGCAAGTGGACATGGGGAAAAATACCATTTCTCCCATGTGCGCACATGGGAAAAATTGTGGGGAAGTTTCCCAGTCCTGTTTTTGTACAAAAACGGGACTGAGAACATTAAAAAAGGGGACGTGACCCCAATTGCGATCGGAGCTGGGAAGGGGGCATTGACAGTGGCAATTGTGGCCCTGCCGGGGAAGAGTGGAGGTTTTTTTTGCTGCTCTTGCCAAGCAGCTTGCTGGGCGGTGCCCTTTAATCACAGTGGAGCGCCACACAACACAATAAGCCACAGTGGCTAAAATAACCCTTGCTGCAGACCATGGCTTATCAGGCTGTTTTGGCTAAATAGACCACTGTGATTGGGGGAAACTGCAAGCAGATGATACGATAAACCACCATGGTTAATTCAGAAAAATAAACCATTGTGCCTTAATGTGTCATTTCAACCCAGCCAAAGAGTTAACATAAAATCTCTGGTTACGATCCTGAGAGACACCTGCATGTGAAACACTTCCATATATGCATACGCTTTAGTATGTCATCCATTTTGAGGTGCTGCTCCAGGGAGGAGATTTGGGTGGGGAGGCATGGAGGGCTCCCAGCAGAAAGGAGGAAGCTGAAAAGCTCTGGTGTGTGTAGAGAATACCCCATGTGGCCCTTTGTATCCTAGCCTCTGTCCTGACTCAGTATACTAGCTATAGAAACATGCTAATTGTATTGTTATTCCTGCTTATTTTCGTTTTTGTAATTGTTCTTTAATTATTATTTTTTTAATTTTAAAACACTGAGATACTCATGAGAACCATTTCATGTTTCAAATACAATGTTTGTACCAGAATATAGAGCAAAAGACAGAACTGCATGTGGGGGGCAGGGGGGAATAAATCTTAACATACTGGAAACTGTTTGGAGTGTCACTTCAATATTCACTGTCCAAATTATTCCAGTGTTTACAATTTATTTTAAACCTCTGAGTATAGTTTTATATCTTTCTGTAGTCATTCAGTAAAAACTACGTTCTACCCTCTGTTTGTTTGGTCTTTCAGGTACTAGAAGATGTAGATCAATGTTGCCAAGCCCTTTCGCAAAGGCTTGGAACTCAACTGTATTTCTTCAATAAGAAGTAAGTTACTTTTATATCAAAATTAAGGAATCTCCAGTTCAGGAAGGGGAAAACCTTTCCCAAATGATGGGGAGAAGTCTCCTGCCATACCTTTCCATCCACTTTCCTTTCCCCGCCCCCTTTTACCCAAGCCACACTCACAAGCAAGCTAGGCCTCAGTGCTTGTTTGCATTGCAGAGACTGGTACTCTGGCTTGGTTGAAGATCTGTGAAGTGGGGAGCTGGAGAGAAGGTTCTCCTCGCTCTTCCCCCACCCCTTAGGTTATCAACCTAAAAGTGGCAGTGCTAACTCTAGGGAGCCATGAATGTATGTAGTACATACTGCAAGTTTAGCGGGACCAAGAAACAAGCTTAGTGTGATGAAGAAACAAAATACCACGTTGTCTTTTTAGATCTATGATGTGAAGAATTCCAGCTATATTCATTTCCAAAGACATTTTCAAGAACTTAATTTTATATATAGTGATGAGAAAAAGTTTGTGAACCCAGATGATAACTACGGAAATTTCATAGTTGTACCATGATAGCCTTTGGGAATCAAAACCAGTCCTTTTCTAAATATCCAATAGGGTTTATATGAACCAATTCCATGTCTTGTGAAATAAAATGATGTATAAATTTTGCAAACAATGAGTACTTAAGAATCAGGGTATGTGCAAAAGTAACTGAATTCCTGGTTGTATCAGCTCAGTTAAAGGGAATAATTGGAATCAGGTGTTTAAGTAATTAGGTAGATCTTCAGGGGTGAGTTTGGGAGGCCCCACCCTATAAAAAGATCAGAAACTTTATGAGTTTGGTCTTCACCATATGGTTGTGTGGAAACATGTCATGCCACGATCAACAGACTTCTCTGAGGACCTCAGAAAAGCAGTTATTGTTGCTTATCAGTCTAGAAAGGGCTACAAAACCATTTCTAAGGATTTGAGTCTCCACTAACCACTTTCAGACAGATAGTCTACAAATAGAGAAGGTTCAAGACTACAGTCACTCTACCCAGGAACAGTCATTCTACCAAAAAATCTCGCAAGAACAAACCAGCGCGTCATCCAGGGAGTCAAAAAGAACCCCCGAGTAACATCCAGGGATCTGCAGGCCACTCTCGCCTTGGCTAATGTGAGTGTTCATGACTCAGTGATCAGGAAAGGACTGTACAAGAATGGTGTTCATGGGTGGATAGCCAGGAGGAAAGCACTGCTCCCTCAAAAGAACATTGCTGCTCCATCTGAACTTCAGTAAAGATCACATAGATGATCCCCAAGACTTCTGGAACAGTGTGCTCTGGACACAGTGTGCTCTGGACGAACTTTCTGGCCTCAATGAGAAATGTTACATTTGATGACGAGCAAACACTGAGTTTGAACAGAAGAACCTCATCCCAACCGTCAAGCATGGTGGTGGGAATGTGATGGTTTGGGCCTGCTTTGCTGCTCAGGACCTGGACGGTTTGCCATCATTGACACAACCATGAATTCTGCAGTGTATCAAAAGTTTCTAGAGGAGAATGTCAGGACACCATCTGTGAGCTGAAGTTGAACCGAAAGTGGGTCATACGACAAGACAACGATCCTAAACATACAAGCAGATCTACAAAAGAATGGCTGTGGGAGAAGAAATTCCGTGTTTTAGAGTGGCCAGGTCAAAACCCAAACCGAAACCCCATCGAAATGTTGTGGCAGGACCTGAAGCAAGCTGTTCATGCAAGGAAGCCCTCAAATGTCACTGAGTTGAAATAGTTTGGTATGGTGGAATAGGCCAAAATGCCTCAAAACCGATGTGAGAGACTGACCAACAGTTACAGGAAACGCTTACTTGAAGTCATTGCTGCTTGAGGGGGTGCCACCAGGTACTGAACCTAAAGGTTCACATAATTTTTCACACATGGATATTAAATGTTGAATCAGTTGTGGAGAAACAAATGTTGAAAAAGGGTCATGTTTGTGTGTCATTTGTTTAATATTGTTCTTTATTTGTGGAGTTAGATTAAGATCTAATAACATTTTAGGTTGGAAATATGCGACAGTCCTACGGGGTTCACAAACATTTTCTTGACTGTGTGTGTGTGTGTGTGTGTATGTGTGCGCACGTGTGCGCACGCACGCGTGTGTGGTTGCGCACACGGGTGTCTGTCTGTCTTTCTCCACCCTATTCCAAAGGCTCAGAGAGGCTAATAGCTATTGAGGGCATTAGAAGTTTCAGTATTGCTTCTGTGAATGAGACTTCAGCATACCAATATGTAAAAATGATACCAGTACTAGGAAATGTAAGTTGCATTGTTTAAAGTTGTTGTTGTTGTTTAAGGAAATGGTACTACCATGTCATCCTCCAATCTCCCATGCCAAGGAACTCTTGGATAACAAGATCCTAAAGAAAGAGTGGGAGGGGTTCTGTCTTTTAATTTTAGTTGATGTTTGAATATTTACAATCCTTTGAGCTCCTAACACTCTCCCAATCAATTCCATTTCACACAATTTAGTGAAAAATCCCCTGCCCCCTTTACCCATGCCTACCCATGCCTTTCCTGTTAATGCAGCCATTTCTCTATCTCCAGATTAAAAGGGTAGGACTTGGAGAGCAAGAAGGTGCATGATTAAAACTGGCTGCTGCTGTCCAGTAATCAGCCACCCAGTGTCCCAGCCTAACCCAGTCTGGTTCCACTACACCAGGGGTAGGCAGAAGATAGATCTCCAGATGTTTTAGACTGCAACTCCCAGAAGCCCCTATCAGCATGGCCAATGGTCAGAAATGCTGGGAGTTGAAGTCCAAAATGTCTGGAAGCATACACGCTGCCCGCTCTTGCACTACAGTACCTTTCCAAGTACCTCTGTCATTGGAGCAGGCGGGGGTGAACTCTGTGAAGCCTGTTGGTGCTGGAGTGTCAGAGCCGTAAATGAAAGAAAACCCCAAGCACCATCTTAAGGACAATGCCACTGCTACCACCACCCTGCAAACTGGCTGACAGAATGTTCTCCTTAAAATGGCAGCTCCAGCACACTGTGCGGTCTGTATATAGAGCTGCTACTGATGCGTAGTGTGATATGCAACTGTTGACTTGTCTCTTTTCTGAATATTAATTTTCCTTTCCTCCTAGGCCAACTGAATTGGATGCTTTGGTATTTGGACATCTGTTCACAATCCTTACTACCCAGCTGATTAGTGATGAGCTCTCTGAGAAAGTGAAAGGCTACAGTAACCTCATTTCGTTTTGTAGAAGAATCGAGCAGCACTACTTTGAAGGCCATGATAAAGACAGCCCAGGAAGTCTTCCATCCCCAGCATTAAGGCGAATGTTGATGAGCTGAATGTTTTATGGTGGTAGAAACTATGAAATGGATCCTTTTGATGTTTCTGTTGTTTAAAAGATACTAGCAATGGCTTTGAACATTGGGATCAGTGCATGCACATGTTCTGTTTGAAACTGCTGGACCACTGTGGCCCAAGAGAATATGCTCATGACAAATTCTGCTTGTGACGAAGTCAACAAAGACACTGTATTTAAGATGAAATTATTGGAGTTTTTCATTATAATAGCCTGCATGCCATGTTAATATCACTTTAAAGTGTCCTTGAAAAAAACAATGGTGTCAAGATATAAGAACAATACAATTCATGATGATAATTCTACAAACATGTTTCCTTCATTTTTCTAAAAGCCTTTTGCATTCTGTAGGGTTCTCAGATGCTTATGGTAACTTGCACTGAATTTTGTAGATCAGCCTTCCTCAACCCAGTGCCTTCCAAATGTGTTGAAACTGCAACTCCCATCATCCCCAGCCAGCCAGCATACCCATTGGGAATTGTAGTCTCACACATCTGAAAGGCATCATGTTGGGGAAGGCTGAGCTAATAGGCTGTGTACATGATTAAAGATAGCCCCGAAGAAATTATGCAGATTTCTACATCTAACCAGTCATCATACTGGAGATCAAGAAGGAGTTTTCCTGCACATCTGTTTAAATAACTACCCTGATGGTTTCGGTTTCTTTTTGGTCTGCCTGACTTTCTTTCCTTTAGTGCATGGCCTCAAGCATTTGTTTGAGTCATATGAAGGTGTCTGTTCTGCCTTACATTTTGGAACTCCCTATATCCTAAGGAGATAAAAGTTCATTACCTTTCTTGTGAAGGCTTTCAATTACATGCTGGTTTTAGATGATAATTTAGATTATGCCCTGCCTGAGGATGGTTAAACTCAAAAATAAACTTGGAAAAATATAACCAAGCTAGAGCCATCAAACCCTTTTCAGAGCACCCTGTTCCCTGCCCCTCTCCCACCTCATTTTTTTGCCAATCTCAGTTTGATCCACACACACCCTCCAAAAACCCCCACCCACCACATCTTCCTCATTTGAAAGCAAAGGACAAACACAAACAGTTTTCAGTGTTTTCTGGAAGGTGCTGCAGCTCATGTGTGGGACAGCTATTGTATGTGCTTCTCTCTGCTTCCTGTTGCCAGGTGACGTTATTCTCTGTGTAGTGCAGTGGCAGGTGGTGTTCAGATTTGTTCCTTGTTTGAATCATCTCCAGGATGATCTCCTGGATACAAATTTACAACAGAAAATGATTTCAAGTCTTGTTCAGCAGCATCCGATCGGCCTTTTAACTTCTTCAAGCCTGACACTATGCATTAACTCAGTTTGAAAGTGTCTTTCAGATTATAAATGCCAGCTATCTAGAAAGGACTTCGTAAGAGATACTGATCTATTATAAGCAAATAAAGCGTGCATAAATCTATTTGAGCCACTCAGACTGCACTTAAGGATATGGAGATGAGTGAATTACATTGCAAACTCGATAAGTAAAGTAAAATGAGCTGCAAGACTATCAGACTATTTCAGATAAATATTTTTTGTAAACCTAGCTGTCCTCTTCTCCCTCACCCCCATTAGCCCCTTCCAAATGCTCTAATTGAGTTATAAGGACACTCCATTTAAATTAGGTTAAGAATCAGAAATACCTGTTCAATTGATAGGACTAAGTACTTATTGCACCCTTTCAAAGTTTTAATTCAGAGCAGTATTTCAAGAACTAATACAATTATGTTAAGTCTTGCTTAAAAGGCTGAGGGTTTCTAAGACTGAAATACTACTTTTGAAAATTAATCAAACTAAAGAAACAAGTCTGGAACCCCTATTGAATTGTGATGTCTCCATCTTACAGCAGCAATGGAGACTACATACACTCAACACCACTAATAGAATTGTAGCCTTTAATCAATTAGTGTAATTAATCAGGTAATGATCATAGAATAGTAGGGTTGGAAGGGGCCTATAAGACCATCAAGTCCAACCCCCTGTTCAACGCAGGAATCCTAGTCAAAGCATCCCTGACAAGTGGCTGTCCAGCCTCATTTTGAATGCCTCCAGTGTGGCAGAGCCCACTACCTCCCTAGCGAATTGGTTCTATTGTCGTATTGCTCTAACAGTCAGGAAGCTTTTCCTGATGTTCAGCCGGAATCTGGCTTCCTGTAACTTGAGCCCATTATTCCGTGTCCTGCACTCTGGGATCATCAAGAGATCCTGGCCTTCTTCTCTGTGACAACCTTTCAAGTACTTGGAGAGCGCTATCATATCTCCCTTCAGTCTTCTCTTCTCAAGGCTAAACATGCCCAGTTCTTTCAGTCTCTCCTCATAGGGCTTTGTTTCCAGTCTCATGATCATCTTTGTTGCCCTCCTCTGAACCCTCTCCAGTTTGTCCACATCCTTCCTAAAGTGTGGTGCCCAGAACTGGACACAGTACTCCAGATGAGGCCTAACCAGTACTGAGGAGAGGGGAACTAGTACTTCATGTGATTTGGAAGCTATATTTCTATTAATGCAGCCCAAAATAGCATTTGCCTTTTTTGCAGCCACATCACATTGTTGGCTCATATTCAGCTTGTGATCGACAACAATTCCAAGATCCTTCTCACTTGTAGTATTGTTGAGACAAGTATCCCCCATCTTGTAACTGCATTTGGTTTCTTTTTCCTAGGTGCAGAACTTGGCATTTATCACTATGAAATTTCATTCTGTTGTTTTCTGCCCAGCACTCCAGTCTTATCAAGATCACTTTGAATTTTGTTTCTGTCTTCCAGGGTATTAGCTATCTTGCCGAATTTTGTGTCATCTGCAAATCTGATCAGCATCCCCTGCACCTCCTCCTCCAAGTCATTAATAAAAATGTTGAAGAGCACTGGGCCCAGGACTGAGCCCTGCGGTACCCCGTTCATTACCTCTCCCCAGTTTGATAAGATCCCATCGAAAAGCACTCTTTGAGTTCAAGTCTGTAGCCAACTGTGGGTACACCTGATAGTTGTTTCATCTAGCCCACTTTTAGCTAGTTTGAACATCAGGATATCCTGGGACACTTTGTCAAACGCTTTGCTGAAGTTGAGGTATGTTATGTCCACAGCATTCCCACAGTCCACAAGGGAGGTTCCCTGATCAAAAAATGAGATCAGATTCATCTGGCAGGATTTGTTCTTGACAAATCCATGTTGGCCTCGAGTAATCACTGCATCGTTTTCAAGGTGCTTACAGATGGATTGCTTTATCATCTGCTCCAGAATTTTCCAAGGGGTTGATGTCAGACTGACTGGTCTGTAGTTTCCAGCTTCCTCCTTTTTGCCCTTTTTGAAGATAGGGACAACATTAGTCCTCCTCTAGTCATCTGGCGCTTCACCCGTCCTCCATGATTTCTCAAAGATAATAGACAGTGGTTCTGAGAGTTCTTCTGCCAGTTCCTTTATTGCTCTAGGATGCAGTTCATCTGGCCCTGGAGATTTGAACTCATTCAAAGTAATTAGGTGTTCCTTGACCATATGCCTATCGATCTCAAGCTGCAATCCTGCCCCTTCAGCCTGTTCTTTGCCTTTGCCAGAGGGCTCATAGACCCTCTTTTGGGAGAAGACTGAGCCAAAGTAGGAATTGAACACTTCTGCCTTTTCGTTATCATCTGTTATCATTTTGTCATCCATATTTAATAGCTGAACCACCATTTCTTTCCTCTGTCTTTTACTATGCACGTATCTGAAGAAAGCCTTTTTGTTGTTTTTAGCATCCCCTCGCTAACCTCAGCTCGTTCTCAGCTTTAGCCTTCCTGACGCCATCCCTGCAATTCTGTGCTACCTGCCTGTACTCTTCCGTTGTAGCTTGGCCTTCCTTCCACTTCCTATATGTGTGCCTTTTCATTTTCAGGTCATCCCTTAGCTTTTTCTGAAGCCACATTGGCTTCTTCTGTTGTCTTCCACCTTTTTTTCTTGTTGGAATTGTTTGTGATTGTGCCTTGAGAATTTCC
This sequence comes from Heloderma suspectum, assembly GCF_057233095.1. Classification (NCBI taxonomy): domain Eukaryota; kingdom Metazoa; phylum Chordata; class Lepidosauria; order Squamata; family Helodermatidae; genus Heloderma; species Heloderma suspectum. Next base: position 190,308,493 of record NC_139458.1, read on the forward strand.
TTTTTAAAAAACTCCCACCCATCTTGGACTCCTTTTCTCATTAGAGTCGCTTGCCGTGGGACCTTACCTATCATTGTCTGAGTTTATTAAAATTGGCTTTCCTAAAATCCAGGTTACGCGTTTGGCTACACTCGGTTTTTGCTCCATTAGAACCAAGAACTCAAGTATAAAAGCGTCACTTTCCCCCAGAGTTCCTGTAACTGCTACTTTATCCACTAAGTCATCTCTGTTGGTTAGAATCAAGCCAAGGATAGCCGATCCTCTAGTTCCTTTCTCTACTTTCTATAGGAGGAAGTTATCTGCAGCACAAGTCAGGAATTTCTTGGAGGGGCCATGTTTTGCAGAATTTGTCTCCCAACAAATATCGAGGAAATTGAAGTCCCCCATTACTACTACATCATGCTTCCTTGAAACATTGGCAATTTGCTTTTCAAAAGTTTCATCCTCGTCTTCTCCTTGACTGGGTGGCCAGTAGTAGACTCCAACCACCAGGGTCCTTGTATACTTTGCTCCGTTTATTTTAACCCAGATGCTCTCGATGGGGTTACCAAGCTCATCCTCCTGTATTTCTGTGCAGAGATATGTATTTTTAACATATAGTGCAACTCCACCTCCCTTTCTGTTCCTCCTGTTCTTTTTGAACAAGTTATATCCTTCAGTTAGAGAGGGAGAAATGATTATATACAGTTCAGTTATGTATTCTTTGACAGTATAGTCTTAGCTAATGTTCAAAGACACTGGGATGACTAAACTGAAACTGAAGAACAGTGAGAGACAAATATTAACTTGTAAAAGTTAACTATCAGGGAGTGTCTTAGGATTTATGACCCAGCGTGATGAGAGAAAGTCTTAATAATACGTATCTGGGCATGTCTTGAGTCAACCTTAATGATGAAGCCTCTTCTAATAAGCCTGTGCTACTTGAAAATACTTAGTTTCCCCTTTCTTGCCCATCTTTTCTGCTTTTATAGGGATTTGGCACAACCCTCCTATCTAACACACATCAGGGTAGCTGGTGTACTTTTCTCTTTTTTTAACCAAGTAGACTTGGAGATTTTGCTACAATCATCAACCCATTTGTTGTTCAGGTTTCAGGGGGCTTTGTCAGGCTGAAATATCCATAATATCAGTCATGCTAGTTGCTATTTATCATCTGCTAGAGTAGAAATTATAATCTTGGCACAAGTAGAGCAGCAGGCCAGAACAGTACCAAATTAAGTAAATTATCTATACACCAGCAATGATAATTTCTCTGATTAATGGTTTGTTGCTAAGAAAGTGCTGTTTGTTATCTGATCTTACAATAAAAGCTGGAGTTAGACATGAGAGTCCCCACCATATGTTAGGATACAGTCTTCTAAACACTTGCTGTGGCATAATTCAACTGGATTCAATAGGGCTGCTCTAGAAAGAGCTGAGGATTCTGATGAAGGTATGAAAGATCATAACACTTATGATGGAAGGCAACCATTTCCATCGGGGGACACACGACATTTTACATCTTTTGGGGGCCCACATGCACATTTTCTTGCCCCCTTCCTGGTTCCCCACTCTTCCCCGCCCCCCAGGATTCCCACTTTTGTCACCCCGCCTTCCAACCCTAACCCTTATATAAAACAAATTCTGCAAATCTCATTCCTGCATCCAAAACATTCTTTCTGTGTATGCGTTTTACATCCTCCTTGACAAGGTTCACACTTTCTTTTCTTAAATTATTCCTGATTAATGCACCTAATAATTTCAGAAGCACACCTGTACATAGTTCAATGCAGATCTTAACGTTTCTGTTTTCCCCTGACCATCTAGCAAGGAGAATCTAGTAAGGAAGACACAACACTTGAGAGGAGACACGTTGCCCTTTGTTTGGGAGCATAGCAGAAGTTTCTTCGAATCTTGCAACCATCTGCACGATCGTTTTAATGCTAATTCTTTGGGATATTCAAAAAACCTGTTAGATGTTTTTCTCACAGCTAGTTCAATATACGACAGATCTATCATTTGTGAAGTAAGAATGTTATGCATTTTTGGTCATAGTTCTGGTAAATCATTAAAATACAAGTGGAAATACAGGCATGAAGTCGCGTTCCTTGATGGACTCAAAAGTAATAAGAAAGAGACTTCTGCAACCATCTGACATGTGTCTTTCCAAACAGGATTTTTTCCTTTGCCCACTATTGTTTGTATGCCTTGGATTTCAAAGTGTTATAGTCTGCGATCCATGCTGCTTAATTGCTGAGCTTCCGTGTTCTGCACTAGTTTCATGTTACTTATAAAAAATCCTCAAAAGTAACCCACACAGAGCACATCACTTACCAAATGTCACAGTTACAGAGGCACAGATGGTTGTTACCAGAACCTGTAAGCTGCTGCAACATCCATAGCTGTGACATGATGACACGGCTTCCTGCCCAAGGATGCAGCTGTGTTGGACAGGATGTTTGGAAAAAGTGACTAATTTGTACCTTCAAGTTAGACCATCTTCAAAAAGGAATATATAAATTGGGTGCGAAAACTCCCTGGACTATGCAGGGTCTTCATGCAAGACAAAAGTCCATATGAGCGGCGTTTTGCAGGACGGTGGAAAAGCTGAATTTCTTATTGGTGCAATCCTATACATGTCTACTCAAAAGTAAGTCCCATTGTGTTCAGTGGAGCTTACTCAGATAAGTGAATATAGGACTGCATTCTAAGACTCTGTTTGAGTCTATTCCTCTCATTTAGCTGGCACAGTCTTTCCCTGAACTAGCATTTGGCAATCACTCTGAAGATAATCACAAGCTGAATATGAGCCAACAATGTGATGTGTCTGCAAAAAAGGCAAATGCTATTTTGGGCTGCATTAATAGAAGCATAGCTTCCAAATCCCGGGAAGTACTAGTTCCCCTCTACTCAGCACTGGTTAGGCCTCATCTGGAGTACTGTGTCCAGTTCTGGGCACCACACTTTAAGAAGGATGCAGACAAACTGGAGAGGGTTCAGAGGAGGACAACAATTATGATCAGGGGACTGGAAACAAAGCCCTATGAAGAGAGACTGAAAGAACTGGGCATGTTCTAGCCTTGAGAAGAGAAGACTGGGGAGATATGATAGTGCTCTTCAAGTACTTGAAAGTTTGTCACAGAGAGGAAGGCCAGGATCACTTCTTGATCATCCCAGAGTGCAGGACACAGAATAATGGGCTCAAGTTACAGGAAGCCAGATTCCGGCTGAACATCAGGAAAAGCTTCCTGACTGTTAGAGCAATACAACAATGGAACCAATTTGCTAGGGAGGTGGTGGGCTCTGCCACACTGGAGGCATTCAAGACGAGGCCGGACAGCCGTCTGTCAGGGTTGCTCTGACTTGGATTCCTGCATTGAGCGGGGGGTTGGACTCGATGGCCTTGTAGGCCCCTTCCAACCCTACTATTCTATGATTCTATAATTGCGAACTTATTCCAAATCCTCTGAGGGAGGTGTCTGTACTTGTGTGGGGTGCTGGAGACACCCTCCCTGTTTCTCTCGTTTGATCCTTTCCTGCAAGCAGCAGATGCTGTACATGAAGTGGGGCTTTCTGACCCATGGTGCCTACGTAGTCCAACCACCACATGGGAGTCAGAGAAAATCCTGAGATTATCACACTGTTTAGACACTTCTTTAGAGGTTGTTGATGTAACTTGCAAGAATGATCCAGAAGGGCAAGCTCCATGTGATTAGTGACAGACCTATGTGTTAGAATGCAAGGAAACTCAAATTCCTATAAAGCAGGAATATGGTGGTGGTGCAAGTTCAGAGGGAGGGTTAGTAGTTCAGTTATACAGCAGTGGTTTACATTCAAAAGGTCCCAGGTTTGATCGCTGACATCCCTGGGTAGGGTTGGAAGAACTGCCTGAAAGTGTGAAGAGACATGGCCAGTCACTGTTAGCAATATTGGGCTAGCTGGACCTGTGGTCTGGCTCAGTATAAAGTAGCTTCCTATGTTTCTCTTCTGGAGGGGTTGCACTCCTAAAGGATCCGTTTTATAGTCTGTGGGTGCTTCTTGATCCATCTTTGTCACTAGAGGCACAAATGTCCTTGGTGACTCAAAATGCCTGTCCCCAGTACTCTGACTGCAACCCTACTTGGATGGTAAACTCCTGTTGAGGAGGGGACTGTAGTTGATATATAACATGCCTGCGAGAGTATGGCCTGGGACTGGTTGTTAAGAGCATACGTTGCCAGTACGTCATCACCTTCACTGGTGCCCTGCCCATTCTGGGCTCCATTCAGAGTGCTGTTTTTGATCTTTAAAGGCCCTTCCCATCTTGGGGTCATGACATCTTCCCATATGTAATTTACCCATGCCCTGAGGTCATCCGTGGAAGTCCTTCTCCAAACGCCCCTGCATGGTGGCCATGTATCCTCTCTCTGAAGGGCTGCCAAAGGACTATCTGCTGTTTGAGGGGCTTCCTGTCCAGTTCTGGTTTAAAAGTAAAAAACCATTAGAACTGTTGCCCACCAACAGTTAGCACCTGGACAACAGACTGAGCAAGGCCAGTGAGATGTACTGTATTTCTATTTAAATTATAATGATTATTTCTAAATTTGCATGTAAATTAGCATATGCAAATTTTATGCAAAGTGCCACCCACTTTTTGGGTGATGCTTTTCCTCTTCTTTGACCATTGATGATCGGCCACTCCACCGCAAACTGAGATATAGCAGCTGAAAGTATAGCCTGGGCACGGGGAAGGGGGATACTTACTAAGCCCTCCCTTGCCTGTGTTTTTCACCCAAACTGCGTCCCCTCCAGCTGTGTTCCTCCTAGTAGGTCTTTGTGACCTGAAGCACCCACTGCTGGGAGAGAAACAGCTGGAGAAAAGCATGGTGGGGGCAGGGGAAGAGGCAGTGGGAACTGTCCTCCCCCTTCTGCCCATTCTCTCTGCTTTACCGAATGTTGGCATGGCCTTCTTCCTGACGCATGGGACGTGGCTCCATCATGTCTACTTTGCCCTGTAAACATCACCTGAAGGGAACACTTGTATGTGCAGAAATTCCCTTGGTAGCAAACCACATAATGATTTATAGTTAATTAAGGGGCATCTGAGCAACTGTCTTGAATAAATGGATGATGTCTAAAAGCAATGAACGGGCCTCTAAGTATGTTCATAATAATTAAGCATTTGCATACTGCATGTTCCAAAAGGCTTCGGAACAGTTCCTGCGGATGTTGTATGGTGGGCAGGCTTGGGGGCCCACGCCTTGGGCTGTCAGTACCAGAGCCATCTTCTGTTGCAGTTTGCATTTGGTTTGTCCTTCATTGCTCTGGCACAGGTTCACATTTTTTACAGTATGTATGCAGAGTAGACGACTGAGCCAGGTTCACAAGATGCTATGCCTATTCATGAGCAAATTTTCTTGAGGGCAGCGCATTACTTAAAAGAGAACATTTTTCACACCAAATTGAAAGGAGCAGCACCACTTTAATAACACAACTACCTACTTATGAGTAAATTTGCTTGAGGGGAAGAAAACTGCATCACTCAAATTCCAAAGGCATGGAAGTGTTTTGTTTCTGTTAAGGTCGGGGAGGGCATCCACTTTTGGTCTGGGGCCCAGATTACCTCTGCCCCCAGATCAAGCCAGTGAGCCGGATGATGCCAAGGGGTGGGGCCTTCCCCCAAGGCCCTCTCCATTACATCATCTGCCTTGCCCCCGCCCACTTAAAAATGATAGAACATGATTCTTTTAACCTGGCATGTAAATATCAGGGAAGGAAACAAGCTTTCTGGGGCACAGCCTGGGCGCCACAACCAGAAAGGCCCTGTGTTGTATGCCCACCAGTTAACTTTGTCAGAGATGGTACACAGAGCAGAGTCTTTGCTGAAGACCTGAGCAAGTGAGCAGGATCATGAGGGAGAAGGCAGTCCTTTAAGTATTCTGATCTCCATCTGTTTGCACTATTGCATAGCTGCTGTACAGAATGCCTAAGGTTTGCCAGGGTGTGGCGGCCTATGCTGGTTGAGGAGGGTGCACGATTGCAGCATTCCACTGGTTTTGCTTGGTGAGTTGCATCTGTGCAGCTGCGTTTGTGGATCTAACTCTAAATCAAGGGTGGGCAACATTGTAGGCCAGATGTTTTGGCCTACAACTCCCATCAGCCTTAGTCAGCATAGCCAATGGTGAGGCTGATGGGACTTGTAGCCCAAAACATTTGGAGGGCCACAAGTTGCTCTAAATATTCAAAGAAGATCTACTTTGTCTTGTTTCCCTTCTTGATTAAAAAGGGAGTGAAATCAAGAGACGTCTTATTTTGCATCGATTTGCTTCTTATTTCATTGCCCTAGTGATGGAATGATAAACAAAAAATTCTCAGTCAGTTTTTCAAACTTCAGAAGGTTTGGCAAATACAAATGCATGTAGAATTTTCACCTCATGTTTGGCTATCATTGATTCAAGAGGTCCTTTAACCATGCGGTCCCTGCTGACCCAAACGATCATGCCACTGGACCCTTTCTTGTGATGTTTTAAGTCTGCCCTGAATGGCCCAAAGCGGCAGTCTTGTGTTTATCAGACTAACCCACCATTGTCAGGTTGGGTTGATGAATGTTGAGTTTTTGCCAATCTTCAAGTCTCAATATAAAAGAACATGAAAAGAAAGCTTATGCAGATTTGTGCCAGAATGTATACCGTTCAAAGTTGAATAATGAAACGTCCTTAAGGCAGAGGTGGGGAAGCTCTTCCGGCATGAGGGCCAAATTCAATTTTAGAGAAGCTCTCTGGGCCTGCATTCCAGTGATGGGTGGGGCCAAAGGCAAAGGCGGAGGGCAAAAATATGAGCACATTGTAGCTCAAAGCTCTTACTGTCAGTAACTAAGCCTTAGGAGAGGCATTTCAACTAGACCTGTGCGCAAATGGCCTCTTGAAATTCTCCCCCTTACTTGTGGGCAGAGAACAGGGAGACAATTTTACTGAATTTCTCCAGGGGAGGAGACATTCTCATCAGTTTCTCCCAGGTATGGTTCCCCATTGGCAGGGCTTATAGCACAGCTTCTTTGTTTTTTCCTAAGGGTTTGGTGGATTTTCGTGCTGCAACAACATCAGCTGTCTTGGCAGCCTGGTCCCCAGTTTGCATTGACCGCAATGCAGATGGGGACCATGTTGTGTCCAGCTCCAGGGATGAGGTAGAGCTAGTGCTCTGCCAAAATCTGCCCTCCAATTTCCTGAAAGTTTTCTCTCCCGAGTCTCCCCATTCTCTTCCATTGTTCTGCCTCATTCAGGATGATTTATAGTTTATTTTGTGGTGTTTCGAAGCTTACCTAGTCACAGCTAGTCTCCCAGGCTGCTTGCATGTCTTGAACTGAAAAAGCCCTATGGGAGGAATTACCTCATGGTGCCTTAAACTGGGCTTCAGTGGAAGGGCAGGAAGCCGAGGAGGCTACAGGCTGCCAGAGAGATGATTGTACAGTGAAAAACAGGACACTTACATCCACTGCTTGGCCACCTCCTAAGTAAGGTAAGCCCAAGAAACTCAAACCCAACCCATGAGAATTTCTTCAAAATTTCTTCACTATTGAATTTCTTTTCGAAAGCAATTTCTATCATATTGGGTGAGAATGGTCGGGAAAAAAATGTGGGAGAAATTTTCCCACATTAACGTGCACTAATTTCTAAAGGAAAAAAAGTGTAAAATCTGGGGAACCACCAAACAATTAGCAGTCAGTGAAAGATGTGGGGGGGGGGGCAGGGAAGGGGACCTGGCCATGTGCGGAATCGTAGAGGGCTGGATTGGGAACCCAGTAAGAGCAGACCGGGCCTGCAGGCCTGAGGTTTCCCACCCCTGCTTAAAGCCCTTCGTGTTTTTAAGGCTAGAAGGGTATTCACTTGATAGCAACTGGATTGATTCTCTACCCCGCTGCCCCTTTGGTTGTCCATCCACTTTTTTCAAAGTTGCGTTATCACACCGGATTAATCTTCCTTTTCTCCTCACATCGTTAAGGATCTTTTACGAGGCGTCAGAACAACCCCAAGTGCCCTCTGTTCTCCTTTCTTTCCAACTCATTCAATTCTGGGTATCCGATTGGCGTTTTGCTGTGCTAAATCTCACTGCCAGCCCCCCGCCACATGCGCGCACGCACACTAATTTCAGCAGGTCAGAATCTGACCTCGATTGGAGGAAAATCTGGCATCAAATATTCACAGCAGAATGCCTCTGCCTGGCTACATGTCAGAAGCCATCTTGCTACAAATGCTTCACACACCTTGGAGTGCAGCTTGTGGAACTGATGAGGTGAAGAGCACCGCACAGCATCTCTGTGCTGGTAATCACAGGCCTGAAGAAACACATACATCATCTGCCACATGGGCTGGCGTTTCAAGTTTTTCCTTTTCTTTTTTTTAAACCTTCATATTGTGTAAAGCATTGGACAAATGATGGCCATATGCATGTTTGTCTCTGCGCAGATGGCTGTGCACAGCCTCGGCCTGGTGGGAGGGGAGGGGAAGGCAGAGCAGAAAAAGCTGAGCCAGGCTTTCTAAAGGGAGGCCGTTTAATATTGGTGACACCGTTGATGTTCTCTGCAAAAACAACTGCAGACGATGAGGTGACATAAATTGTTTTGCAAATCGGTTGACATATGCAGGCCATTGTCCTTGCAATAATCAACATCACTCTGTCAGCTTAAGATATGAGCTGTGCCACTGCCATTTTAGATCACTGGGTTAAGCTTTCAAATGGGGTGATTTTATGTATTTGTTCTTCTGAGCACCACTAGAACACCCATCCGAGCTTATTATGTTTAGTCGTAACACCGCTTGGTGGCCCACTGCTGAGTCTTAGAGAGGATTAATGTGTGTGCGCACGTGCACACACGCATACACACCCTTGCACCTCAAGCACATCCCACCTTACATCAGCCTTCCCCAACGTGGTTCCCCCCAACTCCCATCAGACCCAGCTAGCATGGCCAATGGTCAGGAGTGCTGGAAGTTAGTCTGAAACATCTGGAGGGCACCAGGTTGGGGAAGGCTGCCTTAGAACAACCTATAGAATATAAAGGTGTGTCTACACTACACATTCAGACCAGTTTTAAAACTGCCTAATTGTCATGGCTCTCTACAAAAGGACTCTGGGACCTGCAACTACTTGAACGGACTAGGGTTCTCTAACAAAGACCTCTGCAGCACTACAGTTCATAGCAACATTCTGGGAAATCAGTTTGAAACTAATTTGAAACCAGCTTCAACATGGATTCTATTCATAACATAGATGTGCCCATATCGTACACTCTTCTTGAGATGAGTGCATTACTTTTGTAATTAATTTTTCACCATGTTGTTCAGGGGCAGACTGTTCTAGTTCATTTTACAGCTGTGTGCAGAGGGCCTCTTGAAATTCTCTACCTTATTTGTGGGTAGAAAAATTGGGGGAACCGTTTCCCCAAATTTCTCCAGGTGCAGGAGAAATTCTTCAGTTTTGCTGGGGCTTGCTATTAGCACAGCTTCTTTCTTTTTTCCTAATTTGTTTGCTGTTTCTTAGCAAGTGTTGGCAGCAGCAACTGTCTTCGCAACCTGGCCAGCATTTTGCATCCTCTACCATTCTATTTTTTATTTAAATATTTACCAGTGTCACTCCAGGGCATTGTGTGTGTGTGTGTGTGTGTGTGTGTGTGTGTGTGTGGTGGGGTGGGGGAGAGAATGGCAGCCACCATAAAAATAGTGGAGAATATTCAGAGAATATTTGGGGGGTGGAGGACAGGGCTGAGAAAAAGAAACATCTCAGGAATTTTCATGGAAATATGTATTCTGGGAAATTTCAGTTCAGCTCTATTTACATTGCTCATTTCCCATGCAATGATGAAACTTTCTATATTTGGCATAACATCCTGGAATGGATTTCAGATTCCTGTGAACACAGAATGTAGGAAGCTGCCCTCTACTCAGTCACGCCACTGGTCCATCCAGCCCAGTATTGTCGACACTGCCTGCCAGCAGCCCTTCCAGATTTCAGCCAGGATTCTTTCCTAGCCCTACCTGGAGAAGCCGGGGACGAACTTGGGACCTTCTGAATGCAAAGCAGCGGCTCTGTGACTGAGCTTCATGTGCACAATTTATTGTTAAAAACATGTTGCACAGTCTGATCATAACCCTATTTACTTTAAAGTAAGCTCTACTCAGCTCATTGGTATTTACACCCAAGTAAGAGTGCATTAGAATTAGGGTTTGTCGTTTCCAGATAGTCTTTGGATAGCCAGTTTTAATCAACAACCTGGAAGAAAAGTGCAGTTTAGCTTCAATAGGGGAAATGTAGTAGTTGATGTCCTAGAAAAAGCACAGCTGGTTGAGTGGGGCGGGGTAGAATCATTTACTTTCTTTTGTGAAAGTTAGCTGCGTTCCTTTGTCAGCAGCAGGAAAGAACTGCATCTTTGCTGGGAAAGCTAAAGCGATTCTAGCATTTACTTCCATTAAAGAATATCCTCCTTTGTTGTACGCAGTCATTACTGCTGTGGCCATTTTGTATCCTTCTGATCAGTTTAGGCGCTAAAGCAAGCAAGTGCCTTGCATACAAATTAAATGTACAAACCACTGAACTCTGCACACTATCAGAAAGGCTTCCAAAACATCTGTACTAATATAGGAGCCCCATTAGTGGGAGGAGACTTTCCAATGGGGGTTGTGTATTTTAAATTTCTGACATCTCAAAAAACACAAAGAGGAATACATGCACACGCACACGCACACGCACTTAGCCAAGAACCAGCTGCTTCACATTGTCCCTGCAGATCGTAAATTATTAGAAAATTACACGATTTAGAGGAGGAGCAATCTTCTTTTATACAGTAGACCTATCCGAGGAAGGAAAATAAATTGTAGATGCAGCCTTCCCCAACCTAGTGCTCTCCAGATGTGTTGGACTACAGCTACCATCTTCTCCAGCCAACATGACCATGCTGGCTGGAGAATGATAGGAGTTATTGTCCAGTGCATCAGGAGGGTACCAAGTTGGGGCAAGCTGTGTAGAGCGTGGAGTATAATGACACACAGTGACAAAATTCTGTGGCAGAGAATGTGCTGTGAATGGTCCTGACCTGCTGTGGCATCAACGAGTAAAACAGGGATAGGCAACTTCTGAGGGCCTAAGAGCCACAGGTGATGCTGGGTGGTGAGTCAAGAGGCTGGACACATGTGAGCACATATATACACACAGGCTTGCACACACATACACACACACAAATACACCCCCCTTAAATTAGAGGATGGTATCGCGGCGGGTGGGGGGGATGTCCTATAGCAGTGGGGAAACAGCGATCGCAGCTTCAGCGGGGTTGCTGTGTGTGAGCAAACTTAAAGCCTCCCCCTGAGATCCTGATCAAGATCGCTAATAGCAGCACCAGAACAGCTCTCTTTTCTCTGCCACCCAGCTGATGATTGTTCAGCTGGGCAGCAGGGGAAAAAGGTTGGGGCTTTTGAGGCTCCAACAGGCCACATGGAGAATGGCCGAGGGCTGCATATGGCCTGTATGCTGTGGGTTGCCCACCTGTGGAATAGACTATGGAACTGAGGACTGGTTCGCATGCATGTTCTTTGTGTGTTGGTAAGGAGTTAGCTTTGAGTTCATATATCCTGCCCCCAACCCCAATACACTGCATTAAAACAAGAACAGAGGCCAACAAGGGTGCTGTTGTCTGTGACTAGGTCATATGTACAAGACCTGTTCATGCACACCTCTTTTTCTTTTGCTGTGGATGGATAGCATGAGCTAGAGAGCCTACTCGTACATCAATGTACATTCCACAAACAAATGACTTCCTTACACTGACTGAGCCAGACTAAAGACCATTTGGCCCAGCATTGACACACAGTCCTGGGCCTTTCCCAAGAGCTTTCCCAGAGCTCTTTCCAAGCCTTGCTAGCTGGGTTCTTTTAACTACAAGATCCATCTACCTACAACCTTCTGCATGGGAAGCAGTGTGCTCTACCACAAGCTGTTGCTTATCTTGTGATGGAGGGGGAATGAATGTGCTTCCAAAAAGCCGCCGTTGTGATTTATTTATTTATTTATTAAATGACAAATATTCTCCAGTTATTCTGTTATGGAAATCTTTTCAAAATATGCTTTCAATATTTATTTATTCAGTCAGCCCGTCAGTCATTTGATTTATATCCTACCATTCCTCACAAAAAGCCCATGGCAGGTAACAACCTATATAAAATAGTACAACACATGAACAACATTAGAACTGTAGCTCTAAACTCACACATATATAATAAAATACAATAAAGTAATCAACACAACCCATCAATAACAAACAGAACAAATAGAGCACTTGGCTATACCCCCAAAGCCTGCACAAATAAATAGGTCTTCCACTGGTGCCTAAATGACAACAGCTGAATCACCACCGGAAGAGATAATAGGGATGTGAGGATTTTGTTAAATCTGTTTCACCTGTGTTTCATGGACTGTCAGGCACCTTTCATTCTGATGTCCACTCACTGAGGGAATCAGTTGTTTAAGGAGTGTAACTTTGTTACACTTGTGCAGGTGCACATTACCATTTATGTGCATTCACACAAGTGTGAATTTGCGCAAATCTTCCCCCAGGTGTTTTTTTTTAAAGTCTGCAAGTCTGTGGGATCTACACCACTCAGAAAAATCAGCAGGTCAGTTTCATAGAAATCTGAACTAATTTGAATCTGTTGCAGGTTTTTCCGACATCCCTAAGAGATAACACCAAGTGATATTTGATATCGAACAGTTGATAGTGACATAGGATAGTTGACCAATATAAAGCTGCTTCATATTGAATGGGAGCATTGGTCCATCTACATTCCCATCACACATAGCAGAGGGGGAACAGCAGTTGGCAAGCTGTTTTATTGTAGGATCCTGATAACCTTCCAAAACTCTCCAAGTACACCAGAAGTTAGTATTCAATGTGTAGCAAGCCATAGTATTTAATGCTAGTTTGTAGTATCTGATAGTTCACATCTAACAGTGTTCAGTTTCTGAGAGCATTTGACAATAGAACACATGCAGTGTTCCTTAGCCTTTGACTGTTTACAAGCTTACAAAGTTTCATATTTACACTCTGCCAAAATCAAACCAATCAAGGGGCTCCCAGAAGTCTTGAGATCTTTTTGAATTTTGAGTTTTAAAACTTCAGATTTCAGAATGTGAATGTGGAGAAAATGGTCATGTGAAAATGTGAACAGCAGAACTAGAAAATGGTTCTACTTCTGGAATTCTTTCTCACAAGCATTGCTATAACTTTTAGGCTAAATGGTTCAGTAAAGATCCTGTATATAGCCCTGTTTCTTTTCTCCACAAGCAGATATATCCTTATCTGAAAGTTTCCGCAACCTGGCTGGAAGAATTTCTCCCTGGACTGGGTGATTTATAAAGAATGCACACTGATCTGACACCACTGGATGGATTATTAAATGTAATTCGCTGTAGCTTTAGTGCCCTTTTTTGCAATGCTTCATCCCTAGATGCTGAAAAATATCTTCGTTTGGGTTGGATGGCCTCTTCTTTTTAATATCCTCGAGCAGATGGGACATACACCAAAGTCCCCTACTTGAATAAGAATGTATACACCAGTTTCAAGAGCTGGGATTCTTATTAATAGCTTTGAATTCAAGGGCTGTCACCTGTAACAATCGTAGGATTGCAAGGGACTGCTCTCTGGTCAACAAACCCAAACCTGGGCACTGTGGTGGGATTTGGTAGACTTATGTGGTTTTTGACAAATGCTTACCAAGCTCTGCCTAATAATCCCATGTGAGGAATTGCCACAAATTTTCTAAGCAATTCGTCCAAATAGAGGTAGGAAAATTTCCTTGCACTTGAACTGAAAAGTAAACCCCTTCTCTTTCAGATAATCTTTCCCTATGTTATTTATTCACAACACAATCCTATGCATGCCTACCCAGAAGGTAAATCAATGGGACTGACTCCCCGGTGAGTGGGTATGCAATTACAACCAATAATAATAATAATAATAATAATAATAATAATAATAATAATAATAATAATAATAGACATTCTAGCACACCTTTCCATCCAGATCTGCCTTGAAGGTGGCTTACAACTGATTTCAAACAAAACAAAATACACATTAAAACTGGGTTAAAGTTATCCATCATAAAATCCAAAATATAGAGAAGAGCAGTCATAAACAGCAATGAAAATAGTTAGCAGGGACATATTATTTGTCATCAAAGCCTTGGGAGAACAGGATGGTTTTAACCTGGTACCAAAAGAATAATAATGTCTGGGCCAGGCAAATGTAGCTGGGGGTGGGGGTGGGTGGGGACTGCAATCAGGGAGTAAGCACAGAAAAGGCCCTGTTTACTAGCCACCTATCTGACTTTCAGAGGTAGCAGACCTGAAACAGGATCTTGGAAAATAACCTCAGCACATGGGCAGGTTCATACAAAATAACTGTTTTTTTAAGATATCCTGATGTGCATTTTATTCAGATGCTGATGTGCAAGGTGTAGTTGTGTCCACCTTCAGCCCAGCCTTATTTTTAGTGTAGTAACAATGCTGTCTTTATCATGGTTTCCTGCATGTTGTCCATGCAGAGTGGGCAACGCAGCCAGATGTGTGTTGCAGATCGCTTGAATGAGCAGATATCAATGCACACATGTCCATAAGACCAGAATACTAAAGAGGTGTGTACTTGTGAGAATGGATACTCTTGATCTGATATTGTTATACACACTCCACTTCTCCAAGCAGTGACAAGTTTCAGGGGCACAGCGCCTGCCCTGCTGAGTGAGATTTCCTTTTGAAGGAGGCAACTGGAGTCTTACATGTATTTGGTAGTATTTGCATTCATTTCCAGATCTACAGGCTGAGTGTAAGTGGAGGCTGACCTGAAACACTCCAGCATACAGCCCATGGCTCTCACATCAGATCTCTAGGGCAGCCTTCCCCAGCCTGGTGCCCTCCAGATGTCCTGGACTGCAACTCCCATCATTCCCAGCCAGCATGGCCATTGGGAGGCCAGGGAAGGGGAACCTCTCTCAGCCTGAGGGCCAAGTTCAGAAGCTCCTGGTGGTGGGTGGGGCCAAAGGCAAAAGGAGTGGCGCCAACAATCCCCAACGCACCAGCCTATTGTAGCAGAAAGCTCTGGCTGCCAGTAGCTAAGCCCCAGCAGAGGTATGTCAGCCCTTGAGAATGGGGAAGGAGCTGCACAAAAGCTGGGAAACCACCAAATGATTGGTGGTTGGGAGAAAGGGGGCAGGGCTATCCGGGGAACCTGGAAGGCCACATTTCAAGCAGTGGCAGATTTCTGGGCACAGGTTCCTCACCCTTGCTCTAGGCCCTAGGCTCCAGGGAGACAGCCAACACCCTAAGATGTCCCCAGGGCCCCAAACTCAGCTGTGCTGATTCTCAGTCTGCCTGCAGCTGCAGTCTCATCCTTTTGCTTTCTTTTATCAACACCTGGATTACATTTCCGGTACCTCACTAAGGGATGGGAGGAAAGGGCAGCTTTGAGAGACATCAGCTGGCTAGAGCTGCTCCAGAGCATAAGGGGACCTGGGGACAATGCCTGTTGAACTGTTTGAGAGGCCTTGGACAACCCATAGTTCCTAAAATATTTTGTTCCAGACATTTCAAAAAGTCCCAAAATGGAACTGAAAGCATGGTGTTAATAACGGCATTGTGTATCCAAAAGCTGCCATATAAATATATGGTTCTTTAGCGCTGCAAACCTCTGTTAGTTCTCCTTCATCTTCAGACTATTAGTTTCCTCCTGTGCCATTGGGGAAAAGAGCTACATTCAGGTCTTTGCCCCTCTTTCCAACTTCCTAATAAGCCCCCCTGGGCAAGGGATGGGATAAACTGGCCTGGGATAAAAACTGCTAGAATGTCAAGGAACGCTACTGGTACTCGCGGCATGTCATGTTGAGGTATGCCAAAGGCAGCCTGGAAGGAGGCTGTATGTTCTATAGATGGATAGCCAGTGGGGGGCCCGTTTACTTAATCAGAGTCATCCAGCGGTGGCTGCATAGTCATGTCAGTGTTAAAAGTTGTGGGTGCCATCACCAACATCTCTTGACTTTAGATAGGTAGAACTAGGGCTGCCGGCAGAAATAGGTGGCTGTTCCAAGAAGACACCTCTTTGGTGGGTCTATTTCTTTGCCAGGATTACAGTTTGAAGCCATCTGTCCATCATAACATACAACAACAACAATAACAACAACAATAATAATAGACCAAAATTACACAAAGAGAACAGCCATCAAAACAGGGCTGAAATGAATTCATAGCAAAAAAACCACTGACTTCTGCATGAACAGAAAATCCATTCCAATATCAAGATTTTTATTTCAATTGTACCCTGCTGTTATTCATTAGAAATATTTCACCATCCACATTGTCACAATACTGTGAGCAAGCTTTTGGATTCTTCAAGCCAGCTTCCTCTCCTCACTTCCCATTTTGCTTAATATCCATGCTGGTGAAGAGAACCCAAAAGATTACTCTCTGTTTCTGAGTAACAGCTTCAAAAATGGGGGATCAACTATTGTTTATTTTGTCTTCCCAGTAGCCTTTGAGAGGGTCCCAGGTGCAACCTGATACCATCTCAGTACCTGGGTGCTGTTGCACTCATGTCGTGCTTGTGGGTTTCCCATGGGCAGCTGGTCGGCCATTGTGTGAGCAGAATGCTGGACTCCATGGACCCTTGATCTGATCCAGCAGGACTCTTCTTATGTTCTAGATCCTGATTTGAATGTCTGCATCCTTCTCTCACTTTCCATCTAAGGACTGTAACCAAATGTGGATTCCATGGCTTGAACATCAGCCACATTTTCCCCTCCCCACCCTTTTGGTTTCTTTACCATCTTACCTGATGAAGAGTTCTGGAGAACTCAAAACCTTGCACTGTATTTTGTGACCTTTGAATTTGCCTAATACATGTATTGACAATATGGATTTTGGAACAATTCTTTCAGAATGTCTTTATTTTGTGACATTTTGGTTGATCCTAAAAAGCTATTGCCCAACTGTGGGTTTTTTAATGGGTCGATATGGCTTCCAATGTATTTTGTGTATCATTGGAAACAGGGAATTTGGAAGTCCCAAGTTCCTACTATTGAGTCTCAATGCTCTAGCCATCCCCTGGGTGTCTGACACAGGGTCAACACTAAATTAGGAAGCGGGAATCACGCGGACGTCTGTCTTGACTGCAGCGGGCAATGGCCACCGCACAGCAATTTCCATTTATGCACAATATGCCCTCCTCTGTCCCCAGTGGTGCTCCCATTCCAGCTGTCTCTGTATCAAAGATTGATGCCAGGGAGTTCAGGCGCTATGATGGATGGCCATTGGCAAACCAAGCTTGACCACAGGTTATCACAGGCTCTAATTAAAGAAAGACATGGGCTGCTGAGTCAAGGGTCCTTTGCACTGGTGACAATAGGGCAGTAGTCTCCAAAATAGCTGCAAAGGAAAATGGATTCCTTTGACTGATTGCATGATGTCTGGATTAATGATCAGGAAATGAGCTATTATGGCATCCATGCTAGTAGGCAGCTTCATAACGCTTTTGTCGTTTTGTTACGACGGCATGGGTGGATTTCTTTTTTTTTAAAGGCTCAGGCGTGCAGGGATGTGTGGTTCAGAGCAATGCAATGCGCAAGAATGCAGTGCGAAAAAAACATGCAATGCGGAAGATGCAATATCTCTTTGTTGTACCCTCCCCTTTGTTGTTACTGATCCAACTAAGGAGAAGCCCAAGCATAAGCAACCTTCTGGGTCTGTTACCTCTTGCTGGACTGGGAAGTCCAGGCCCAAATCAAATTTGTATTTATATTAGGGATACGTGAGAAATTCATTTCAGTTCGGTTTTGAGATGAATTTACCAAAATTCACAAAATTCTCCATATTCAGGACTAAAAGAACTTGAGTTTTTTTTTGAGTGTTTTTAAATGAATGTGGGAGAAACTGAAACTGACAGATTTATCCATCCAGGCCCAGGGCTTTGAGCTCTTAGCTCTTAAAAGTCTGGGTTTGAATCCTTGTGTACATAACCATGTTAGTGCTGAATTAGGTTTGCCACTTCTTCTTTTTCTGACAGGCTCCTCAAATTTTACATCTATATTGCAGGAAGGTACATCATGATCTCTCCATGCTGGGAATAGCTGCACCTATTGGGTTTGGCTGGTGCAGATGGATGTAAGTTTTGTTTCTTCAAAGTTCTTCATATTTGAGGGAGAAACACCATGAGATTTTAAAAATTCAAATGCAGGAGAAAGTGAAACTGACATATTCACCCATTCTTAATTTAGATGTGCATCAAAATTGCATCTGCCCTTGCATTGCTTTGAATGGGATGCATGTACCAATGTGCACTCAAATGTGCAACTTCATCTCTATTCTTGTGTAACTAGTCGCACACCAGCATCTTCTTTTTACAGATGGATGCATTTAGATGATTTCTATATAGCCCTTTCTCCAGAAATCTCAGATTAAACAATAATAACATTTCAAAACTAAAAAAGGGGCCTTGTGTGAGCAGAGCCTTTCCATTTCAGGAAGGTAGATCCTGGTACCAACTCCACAAAATTATTTAAAAGCTAATCAGTGCATGATACTCTCTCAGGAAAACACGTGGAAAATAGAACATTTGAAACGCACCCCTTATCAGAGTCTGTCAGCACTTGTCGAGTTCACAGATCAGAGAGAAGGCAAGATTAGAGGCCTCCCTGATGTGCTGGTCATCTTGAGAGATGGCGCATATATTGCATTGTGGTTCCCCCCAACATGTAATTGTAGGTGGCAAGCGATAAGGATGATGCCACACGGCCTTGGATGGTTGAATGGGCTTTTAGTGCCACAGGCCAAAGGGGGGGCGCTGAACTTCAGTGAGATGCATGTAGGACACCATCATCCATTCATTAATTAGTGTGATTCTTCCCCCATCCAGATGCCAAATCCCCTTCCCTGCACAGTTGCCGTTGGCTCTTTTCAGTGACCAAGAGATTCCTCGGGAGGATGGCTCCCAGCACTATAAATCAATGGTCTTCTGCTATAATGTACACCTGGCATTGCAATTGACTGCCCATGGTTCTGGGAATGGGGTGGGGTGTCTTGGGTTTTTTGGGGGGTGTTCGTCTCGCTGTGTTCTGTCCTCACGTGAGCAATGGTGCCCCCCCTCACCCCACCCCTTGGGATCGCCACCCCCTTCTTCCGACATTTTGAAGCAACTTCTCAGGCATTTTTGCACAGTGTGCATGTGAATGTGTGTGACCCCAGGCCTGGCGTGGCATGTGTGCAACTTTTGCACCCTTTGGCAACTGGTATCTTCTGCTATGGCAGCACCATCTGCCTGGCCAAGAAGTCTGGTGTGTGTGTGTGTGTGTGTGTGTGTGAGAGAGTGATCAATCGGTGGCTTGGGGTGACCAATGTCTTCAATGCTGAAACTCTTTCCTGCCAAAAAAAGTCTATAAAATATCCTTTGGGGGGGAGGGGGATGGAACCCAAATAAACGAACAAATATTCCAAACACTGGAGGCTCTTATGTCAGTGATTCCACTCTGGGCTTCAGTCAGAATGCCAAAGGAGCTATCCAAGATGCTGAATCCTATCCCCAAAATGAGTTCAGCACCTTGGACAGCTCATTTAGAGTTCTGGCTGAGACCCAGAGTGGCTTCACTGCCCCACTAACATAGGAGACACCAGTCTCCACTGATTCCAAATGAGCACTGAGATCAATGCTTCTTTAGCCTCAGCTGTGCAGGAGAAGGAGGCCAGCAGACCAGTTCCGTCCTGTCTGGCTGGGCATTTCAAGCCAAAATGTAAGCAGGGGTGGGAGCATGGAGGAAAGAAGTTGCCCAGTAGAGAAGGAGAGCATCCTCGCTGCTGCTGCTGCTGATTCCGCCATTGCCGCCGCCGCCTCCTTCTCCTCCTCCTCCTCATTTCAGCTGTGACAGACAGCTGGGATGGCAGGCAACCGCAGCAAAGCGCCTTCGTCCTGCATCACCCTCTACTCCTCCGCAACTGCCAGAGAATGAAGGTGCTGCAAGGGAGTAGCAGGCAGTCTGCTGCTCAAAACTGCTCCTGGGCACGTAAAAAAAAAATAAATTCTAAAACAAGAAAGGTGTACTTTTGCTATTCCACCATAGTGCAATTATGGAAATTAATAATAATAATAATAATAATAATAATAATAATTGCCCGCCTACACACACACACACACACACACAGAGTTTTGGTCTACTTTTTCAAACTGCACAGAGGGGGCTCGGTAAGGGAAGGAAGGAAGGAGCAACAGCATCTCTCCTGCAACCTCTGGAGGGGATCCTCCCCCACTTTTCCAACAAGGCACAGAGAAGCCTCTTCATCTTCCTGCCTTCATGTTTCTGTTTCTTCCTTAGCAAATCATAGGGCGAGGGAAGAATTGTTTCTGGAAGCCTCATGCGGGGAGAGGAGGCTTGTCTTTTCCCTTTGCAGCGTCCATCAGAACGCAGATGCCTCCCTAACTCCAGGGTTTTTTTTCTTTTTCTGAAATTCCCAGCCACATTGGGATATGTGTGTGACCTGTATTCTCACTGAGGCTGGGGAGGAAAGAGAGGCGTCTCCCCTCCCCCTGCATAGAGGTCCTGATAGCAAAGCCACCGCCACCCCTCCCCAATGCCTGTAACTTCTGATTAATTATTAAGGATTGTGCCCTGATCCAATTGTGTCTGTAAGGATCGTGTGCATTTACTCAGGTGTAACCGCTGCTGCTTTCACTAGCAGCACTAAGCTGCCACAAGAAATGGAAACAATCACAAAGGATGTGTGTGTATGTGTGTGTGGGGGGGTGCATAGTGGAATCCCTTAATTAAAAACCCAGTTGAAGTGTGTAGATTAAGGGCATCTTGCAAAATTGGATATTGGAAATGGAATGGCTGAGGCACGGAGCAACCCGAACTCAGGAGGTCCGGTGTTGGACCACATCTCTGCCAACCACAACAGCCACGTCATACTCACCCCCTGCAACAACACATGCAAAGTAGCGCTAACATGCATCCACACCTGTGGATGTTTGTGCTGTTATTGTGTACCTCAAATAATTAACAGACTTTCCCCATCCTGAGAAAAGGCGGGAGAAAGGAAGGGAGAACACAAGAGGATTACAGGACCTTGATGATGTGGATCCCCCATAAATTTCAGTGTAAAAGCCAAGGCAATAACACATTTAAAAACCTCATCAGGAAACACCCCAAGTCTTCTTTTCCTTCTTCCCTCAGATAAGATGGCCATATGACCCACTTTATGGAGACCCGTCCTCTATTTGAAAGGATGACCAGGCCTAATATGGTTTAAGGATAAAGAACCATAAAAAGGGGCCTTGAAGCTGCCCATCAACAATCAGTACTGGGACAGCAGACTGATCAGGCACACGGGCCACCTGGTCACAGCCTTCCCAACTATGGGGAGATGTCCTGTATTTCTATTTAAATTGTAGCTACAAGTTCTAAATAGGGATGTATGGATAATGTAAAATTCATTCTGTCTGTGCTTTGTGGATTATCAGGTGCCTTATATTCCACTGTCCACCCATCAATGGAATCAGATTTTTTTTACTTTCTGAATTTGTGCAAATTTCCCCAGGCAAAAATGTGCAAATTCCCCTCAAAGGTGCAAATTCCCCCCAAATGCATTTTTCATGCTTTAGCATATGGAGGAAAGTGCATTTTTGGCTGGTTTTTAATTCTTTTTGCATTTTTCAACAGTGAAATTTGTGCAAAATTCCCAAAGGTTAGAAAAACGGTCCTCAAGTCCACGGAATCTGCCTAACAGGGGAGAAGTCAGTCCACTGCAGAACTCGCAAGTTGGATTCATAACAATCCAAACTCATTTGGTTTTGTTGCGGATTTCCCTGACATCCCTAACGTGCATTGACAGATATATATCAGTTTATGGACATTTTATGCAACCTCTCTTGTCCTCTTAGTTGGTGTTGTGCAAGTGGCCATCCTACCCACAGACTTTCCCATTATTGAATCCTATTATGTATTATGATATGCCCACTCATGTCAGTTTTAAGTTCTGTTGAAAGAAGCCCTGTGATTAATATTTACTAGGTTTTTATATTTGGATCAGAACTAGCTATTTCTGCAGGTGAAATGTCTTTCTTTCACACAAAACGGGCTTCAAGTGGGTGAGTATCCAACCTCTTTTTAAATCTTATCCCAGCACCATAGTTTCCCCACTTGCTGCTTCCTTGTCTTGAATTAGTCACATGAGTGATCCCACCCAATCACCGATCACATAGAGAACAGGGTGATGTCATGATGCTACATCTGATGTGGAGATATCATCGGATGTCAGTAAATAAAATCACAACCTATCAGGTTTGGCTACATGATGACATCACCAAGGGCAACTAGGGCAAGTGACAGCAATCTAAGTGAACAAACATTATTGCAAGAAGTGGAGGGAAATTACCCCAAAGGGGAGGAAGCTTTCAACACTGTAAAAAATGTTTATGAAAAAGGGTGAGTAGTTTCAATTCACTACTCACCGAAAGCATTGAGTATTAGGTGTTACACCTATGAGGAGGGACTGGCACCATCTACTAGGAGCAGGATTTAAATTGTGGTTGAGGGAGCAGAAGCAGAGTTGCTGTGTATGTCTTCCTTCTGGTTGCAGTTGCTGTGTTTGATTTTGCTCTCTCTCTCTCTCTTTCTCTCTCTGTGCGTGCGTGTGTTGCTTATGTATGATTTCATGTGCTGTTGTTGACTGAGCATCCTGACCAGGTTGTACTAGTGCCAACACCTATTATAACACCTATTATAATCACAAGATCAGGATGCTCAGCTGTCTATCAGCAATGAGGCCATCAAAGTTTTAAAGCTACTCAAAACTGAAGAAATTAATATTTCAAAACAAACTTTGCATATGCAATGAGGTACCTGCACTAAGCAAATGGTTAACTTTAAACATGCAGAAACCAGAAGTGGGGCACCTAAACTGAAAAAAAAATAATGCAAAAGGGGAACATATTGGATGGTGGATAAGTAAGCCAGGTCACCTTGGTAAGCTGGCTAACCCTGTTTTTAGCATTTGCATTTTACAAGATTGCCCTGACGATGAAGCTTTTGTCTCTGAAACATGTTGGGTTCAAATAAAGATGTTTCCATTTGGCACTTTTGAGAATGCACTCTCTTTGGGCATTTTGTTAACTTTAAACATGAGCTTGGGAGACGCTGAAATCTGTAACAGAAATTAATATGTCAATGTTTGCAGAATGCATACCTCATACAGGGCCAGAGGGGGGTGGCTGGTAGCAATGCATTTGCAGGCCTCCTGAGATTGCCAACTTTTCATCTAACCACTTTAAAGGACTGCTGATGTGCTGACATTAGCAGGTGGGGACTTTTATCTCTGTGCTGTGAAAAAATTCACCTGCAGATTTTGGTGTATCGGGCTGCTTTTAGAGCAGCCTTCCCATACCTGGTGTCCTCCAGACGTATAGGACTACATGTCCTATCATCCCCAACCATCATGGCCATTGTAGTAGTTTATTTTAGAAGGAGAAGAGCAAGGGAGGGCACTTTCTGTCTGTGTTCAGTTGGTAACCCCCGGATGAGCCCCCACGGTTGTGCCTCATGCAGAGTAACATGCAGGTTTAATTACTTTTCACTATTTTTAATTGCGGTGGGTCTCTTTGGAACCTTGGAAAAAGGAAGTTTCTCATTAGCTATTTCCTGATTGGCCATCCAAACCCAGATGATGACAGAAAGTGTACAAGACAGGAAACCTGAAGAATGAGGAGGGGGAATTAGCTAATTATCTGAAACTCTGTTCCCGCTCCTGTCCTGTTACGTAAGATCCTTTTGTAGCCTATTTCTGTACCTTGTGAGGCAATCTTAAAAAGGTGGAACAGGGAGGGGGGTAAAGTGCCAAAAGGTTTAGAGATGAAAAGCACTTACTCCCAAAATTCTCCTCAAAAGTCTCATTTGTGAAAGTATTGATTGGTTTAAAATATTGTGCCAAAAGCTCTCCAAGGTGGCTAATAATATTAAAGAAAAATATAGTGGTTAAAAAAACCAGCAAACTAAAAAGCAAAAGCCAGAGAAGCAGCAATCAAATCAAAAAAGCAGCAATGCTAACATTAGCAGAGGAGAGCATCTTAGTCCAACAACAGCGGGAGAGGAAAACTCTCCCTATTTGGGGGGTTCCAAATATCCTCCAAAACGGCACAGCTGTTGCCTTCCTCTGGAAGGCCAACAGTGGAGGAGAGGAATGCACTTCCCCCAGGAGGAAGAGTTCCAACACCACTGTAGGAAAGGAGAGAGGCTCCCTTCAACACTACTGAGAGAGCCAGGAGACAAAGTCCCAATATCAGGTGAGAGAGTTCCTACATCATTGCAGAAAAGGCTCCATCCTAAGTATCGTGACCATTTCCCCAATTTACAGAGGACAGTCCTCTATTTGAAGGCATCCTCTGATTGAAGGGCTGTCCAGTCCAAGTCCAGTTTAAAGATAAAGAGAACCTTAAGAAGGTATAGCCTTGAAGGGGCCTTGAAGCTGCCCATCTGCAGTTAGCACCTGAATAGCAGACTGAGCAGGTAAACAGGTCACCTGGCCACAGTCTCCCCAATATGGTAAGGTGATTACATTTCTAGTTCGTTTCTAAATTGGCATCTATTTCTAAATTTGCATCTATGCAAATAAATTAGCAGATGCAAAGTTTATGCAGAACTGGGTCCTCTTCTGTTCTCTTTTTTTTTTTGGTGATGGGAGCCAAAAGAGTTGTTTCAAAATTGGTGTCACATCTGCTTCCGGCCCACCCCAGTCAGCAGTCAGTCAGCAGTGGCCACATACTTGTGCCAGTTGTCATTTCTGACAATTTTTCAAAGGCAGACCCACAAGAATACCTTACAGTAATCTGGAAGGATTTTTAAGCTCTCTTTTTCACTTTTATTTATATTGTTGCTTTACTGAAACACACGTTCGCACACACACACACGTCTCATTAAAAATGAATGGTAAAATTAGAAAAAAAACCTTAACAAATTTAGAATCTTTGTGAATTTTTTTTCTTCAGTTCTAGAAAGCTCCCACCCCTTTTTATAAATATGAAATGTAAAGGAGTCTGAGGGGGCTGGTGGTGGCACAGAGGCCTTTGCTATTTTTTGTAGTATTTGGATATATATAAAGGAAACATTAACTGGGCCATCCTGCATTTGCAAGGACAAGGCCTGTCCATTGTCTTGGGAGCTAAGTGAGAAACTTTCTATGCATCTGTGTCACTGTAAAAGTTCAGTATACCTCCAACTTTAATTCAACTCAAGTTTTAAAAACAGGCTTCAAGTACTGAAAATCTGAAAGATGCTGGCTTATGTAGGTATTAATTCTGGCTGAAAAGGGGGACAGGTCAAGAGCCCTGATTAGTCAAGAGTCCCCTGATTTGTCTTGGCCTCTGTCTTTCACAGTTAAACCTGTTAAAGTCTGAATCAAGATTAGGGATGGGCAAATGGGTTTTCAAAGTCCTCGATGATCTCCTTTCCCTGATGCTCATTTTGTCTTGTTCTTCATGAATGTAAATGTGTTTTTATTCAAACAGGTACTGTGTTTATCCAACCGCACAGCTAAATGCAAACTTTCCCCCCATTTACTTAAATGTGAAGATTTGTCCTTTTTGGAAACATGCATTTTAAAGTTCTCATTTTCCCCAAAGGCCACGTGATCGCGAGTTTGAGAATCTGTGAGGTGTTTTTTCGGCAAATCGCACTCCAGGGTTGCAGGTGGGGCATTTTCGTCAATTTTGGGGTGTTATTGAAATTCTCGTATATCCCTAATCAAGACAAAGGATTCCCCCACCCCTCAGGATAACTGATGAAGGGTGAAGCTCTCGCATTGCAGCAAACAAATTCCTTCATGTTCACCTTGGTGGAAAAGTCGCCTTCTTCCGTGTACTTTCTGAGCACATGTGGAATACCTTCCGCACAAGTGCTGTTGGCAAAAGCGGGGGCTGAGAGGAAATGCAGATAATAATCCTGACTTGATTTCCTCCCATTGCTGACTTCAGTATACTTCATTGTGTGCTTTTCCATTGTGCTGCTTTGTGCAAGGATAGGAAACAAGCATCCACTGCCTTTTATTGCATCTCCTGCCTTAATACTGTATGGAATAGCAACCCAGCTGCCTGTCAGTCGAACAAGACAGGACTTGCCTGTTTGCTTCAGGCTGCACTATCATTCTAAACAAACAAACAAACAAACAAACAAGCAAGGGTAGCCCACGTTGTTCCATTAGAGAAAAAAATCCCAGCAGGGATATCAAGCAATACTTTTATTAAGACCAACCAAAATTCATTATGTAGTGTATGAGTTTCACAGAATTCTGATTAAAAAAAAGAAAAGAAATAAAAAAAGGGGGGGGGGAGATGTCTCAGGTGGGGAAGGTGTTGGCCTAGTCTGCAGATTAAGATAGTTAACTCTTTAGGCTAATTAGGCAAGGTCTTTTGCTTCATATAAAAGTTCTCAGGCCACACAAAGGCATATTAGGAAAGAAACACAAGGGAGACCCCCTTTGAAAATAGTAAAAACAAGCAGTTATCTGAATCTGACTTGGCATAAATGGAACACATGGAACCCTTGTTAAGCAAGGGCAGTGATGCACATACAGGGAAGTCAGAAAACATGGGGGTATCTTTAACGAAAGAGGCTATTTTTCTAGCTTTATTTATGAAGTTATTTCTGAGTTGCCTTTTGGCCCCCAAAGGGCCCCTAACAGGGGTGTTGCTAGGTACTTAAAAGATCCAGTTCACAAGCCCATGACACAAATTTGCATGTGATCTCTCTCTGTGTGTGCGCACAAGTGTGCCTTTGTATGTGCGTGCAAAGAGAGGGGCCACAGCTCATTGGTCCCAGTTTCAATGCAGGACAGGAAAAACTCATGTCTGAAACCCTGGAAAGCCACTGCCAGTCAGTCTCAACAACGGTGGGCTGGATGGACCCATGGTCTGACTCAGTATAAGGCAGCTTCCTGTGTTCCTAAATTTGAAATTATTAGAATGTATTTCTATGTCACCGTTAGCAAAAATAACAGTGAAATAAAGGATGCCTCTGAGCATATACAAAATGCTCTTCTCTCACCACTGAGCAATTACAACCTCCACTTCCCCACATGCGTAATAATGATGGAATATATCCCACACAGGTTAAAGCCTCAGTATTCCCATTTTTAGCAATTAAGCACTGACCAAACCTGTTGCAAGAAAACTAAAACCAGATCACAGACATTCTGTTCCCCTCCACACAACAGTCCCTCCTCATTTTTCCATCTTATGACCCTTCATAAAAACTGATGCGTTGTTTTTTGCTTTTTGCAACTCCCCTCTACCTCCTCCTTGTTAAGTGCAAGCTCTCCTTGTCTCCTCCTCCCCATAACTTAATTTATGTCAAGACTTCACCAGGATTCAGCCAAGGAATCTGTTCTGTTTTCAATACAAGTGCTAAATTATGGAGGAAGTACCCTTGAGCATGTACCAAATGCATTTTCCTCCTCACCAAAGCTAGAGTCCATGCAAAAAGGAGAAACACAAATGGCAAAACATGCATAGGATTGGGTTGAAAGGGCAGCCAAGTCAACGGAGTGGGATTAGGTGGGCAGTTTATTAAGCCTGCAATACCATGCTAATAACTCAGGACTTATTTCTGAGTAATCATGCAGAGATTCAGGCTGCAAATCTCCCCGCCAAAGTAACTTGGGCTGCACTCCTCTGTATACTTTCCTTGGAGCAATCCCATTCAATATAATAAGACTTACTTCTGAGTAGACATAGAGCTTTTCTACACAAGGCTATTAAGAGTTGTTAATCAGCTGTATCTACTTTCGGTTTCATCACAGAATTGAGATAGGAGCTGCACAATGAGTATTTCCTTTCCAGCTTTTCCACTACATAACCTCTCGGTGGCAGTGTGGTATAGTGGAATAGCACAAATACACAAGTAAAACACCACATTTTCTTTCACATTTACAAATAAATACTGCACTTTCCCTGCTCGAAAAGAAAATTGCCAAAACTGTTCTTTAGACACAGAAGCGAAACTGGAGGGTCATGATGTCATCTAAAGAAACCATAAACAACCGTGAGTAGGGAATGATGAGCGCACAATAAATGCCCTGTGTAGAAAAGCCTATACATAGGATTGTATTAGTGAGCAATATTGATCTCACCCACCCTGCCCAAAAAACAATAACAAAAAAACCCTCCAGTTTTTATTAAAGTTTGTCATTCCACTGCTGGATAATGGCAACTGGCAAACAAAATAGCCCCAGTTTCCTTTCTCATGTGAATCCACTTTCCCAAAGAATTGGGTGAGAGTGGGAAGGAGAAAAGTGATTTCTCTTTTCTGTTTGTATAAAGTCAAATACAGTTCAAAACTTCTCTTGCCACCATCCTCCCCTCTTGAGTATTCCCCAAGACTTGCCCTGGATGGAAGAAAGAAGAGAAAGAAAGACCAGGAGAGGGGAGGGAAGAAGAGGAAAAGAAGAATGGTGATTGGAAATGGAAGGGGAGTGAGATGTCTTTAATGGCCTTTAAAAGGATCATGCTAATTCCTAGAGAAGAGGTCAATGGTTGTTAAATGGAACCTTCTCCATGTTCAAAGGACTGCTTGAATTATGGGGGATAAAAGTGTTTGTGGGGAGCTTAATGAAATGCACAGCCCCATCTTTGACTCTTCTCAATTTTAGTCATATATCATGCCCCCCCACATAGTCTTCTATAAACAGTAGCTAAGGGGGCTACTATAAAAAAGAAGCCTGCCTGGCTGCGAAAATGGGCTGGATGGGGGCCAATAAAGAGAAGCTCAATCCAGATATGATGGAGGTACTGTGAGTGAGTGGTTCATCCTTCCACACAAGTGGCATTCAACCTGGGGAGGGACTGTAGCTCAGTGGTAGAGCACCTGCTTTGCATGCAGAAGGTCCCAGGTTCAATCCCCGGCTTCTCCAGGTAGGGCTGCAAAAACTTCTTCCTGAAACCCCGGAGAGGTGTTGCTGCCAGTCAGTGTCGACAATACTGGGCTAGCTGGACCTGTGGTCTGACTCGGAATAAGGAAGCTTCCTATGTTCGCCTTGAGATATGTATGTATGTATTATTTTTAAACAAGAAAAACAAAGCACAACAACAACAGAAACAACAATACACATACACTAAAAAATCTCTTAAGATTGTAAGATATCTATCTTTGGCTCCCCTTACACAACAAATGCTTATTATTATTATTATTCTCTAGTTCTTGTCTTAGTTGTATATCATACATTGAGTTCACAGATATCTCCTTTCTCCTAATTTTAACAACAATAGAAAAAGGAGAATCAACCATCTCAAAATTCAAAATCCACATACATAGATATCATTTTTCTCTATTTCTTGTACAAATTCTATAAAAGGTTTCCAATCTAACATAAATTTATTTGTTGACCCTTCTTTAATTATAATAGTTTTGCCATCTCTGCCAGTTCCATCATTTTCATGATCCACTCACTCACAGTTGGTATTGTTTCATTCTTCCACTTTTGTGCATACAATAACCTTGCAGCCGTTGTCATGTAGAGAAAGAGGGTTCCCCCCTTCTCTTTTACATGTTTATCTGTTAGTCCCAGTAAAAAAGTTTCTGGCTTTAGTTCTATAGTAGCCTTTAATATTATTTGAGCTAAAGACTGTATTCGTTTCCAAAATGTTTTAGCTTTTTTACAAGTCCACCATAAATGATAAAACATTCCCTCTTGGTCTTCCTATGTTCGTCTTCCGGAGGGGTTGCACTTCTCTCTAAAGGATCTGGTTCATAGTTTGTGGGTGCTTCTTGATCTGTCTTCGTCACTAGAGGCACAAATGTCCTTGGTGACTCAAAATGCCTGTTCCCAGCCTAGGCTGGTACTCCGACTGCAACCCTACTTGGATGGAGATAACCTGGCTTTAGCGATCAAAGCCCTGGTAAACTCCTGTTAAGGAGGAAACTGCAGCTGATATATAACATGCCTGCAAGAGTATGGCCTGGGACTGAGTCTTATGAGCATATGTTGCCAGGACGTCATCAGCTTCACTGGCGCCTTGCCCAATCTGGGCTCCATTCAGAGTGCTGGTTTTGACCTTTAAAGGCCCTTCCCCTCTTGGGGTCATGGGCATCTGAAGGATTGCCTCTTCCCATATGTCACTACCCATGCCCTGAGATCATCTGTGCAGACCTTTCTCTGAATGCCCCTGCATGATGGCCATATGTCCTCTGTTTTAAGGGCTGTCCAGTCCAATTCTGGTTTAAAGATAAAGAACCATCAGAACTGTTGCCCATCACCAGTGAGCATCTGAACAGCAGACTGAATAGGCAGGCACACAAGTCACCTGGTCACAGACTTCTGCACTAGGGTGAGATATACTGTATTTCCATTTGAATTATAACAATTATGTCAGAATTGACATGCATACATATAAATCAGCATATGCACATTTTACGCAAAGCGCCGTCCACCTTTTGGGTGATGCACCTTAACTCTGTTTAGGTGATTTGTAAGTGGCCAAACTGAGATACAGCAGGTGGCCTAGAAGAGAAAGGGCCTTCTCAGTGGTGGCCTCTTGCTTATAGAACGCCCTCCCCAGAAAGGCTCACCTGGTGCCTATTATGGTGTTATTTTGGCACAAGGAGAAGACTGTTTTCTTCACACTGGTGTTCAAAAGTTGATTCTTTTACCCTATATTCAGTCTGTCTCATTCTCTGGACTTTGTATGCTATGACATCTGCTGTCTGGGATGACTTTTAGTTTTCTCTCTCTTCTAGGCTCATTGTTTTAAAGCTGCTTTACAGAATGGCTTTGTTTTGTATTTCATGATTTTAAATTGGCTGAGCTATTGGGTGTCTCCTAAATAAAGTAAGAAAGTAGGTAAGTAATAAGTAAGTAGGCAGGTAAGTAAATGAAGGGGTTGGTCTCCCCTTGTCCTTTGGCAATTTGAGTCCTGGTTCAAAGGCCATCTGTCACTGAGATCCAAGCACCGGGGAGAAATGGTAAGGAACGGCTAGCTTTTTAATAGCCTGCTTGTGGGCTTCCACAGGTGTTTGGCTGGCCACTGTTGGAAGCAAAAGGCTGGGCCAGGTGGACTTTGGCCATATCCAGCAAAGTGCTCTTTGTGTCCTTAGAGAGCCGAACACAGTCCTGCAAGTTACACCCATGACTGAAGCTACGTGCTGTGGTATTAGGGTACCAGCACTATGTGATCTATCTGCTAGAGAAGACCTGTGAGCAGCAGCAAGGCGTCAAACACAGTGTCAGTGTTCGGAGTGATAAATGTGCACGTGTGTGTTGTTATCTTGAGGCATGGGCACGACTCACAAGATAGCTAGATCAACTTCTGTGCCTTTTGAAAAGAATGAGGAATGGTCCTCGGAGTGGCACAGATATCGGAGGTCCATGGCCTGTGTTTTAAATTGACTGCATTGGCTATCATAAAAACGCCCAAGCTAGATTAATCATCCCGGATGTGAGTCAGGGCTAAAAAAGATATTTCAGATTCCTAAGTAGCCAAGATGGAATGTTCTAGGAGCCAGCATCATTTTTTTTTCCAGGCATCAGGCCTGCACAGACCTTACAGGGACACAGGGAGCTACCTTATACCAGGGCGGACCTTTTGTCCATCTAGCTCTGACTGGCAGGGCCTTAAGCAGAGGTTTTTCCAAGCACCGGCTACCTGATGCTATTTAACCTGGGACCTTCTGCAGGCAAAGCAGAACACCTCCTCCAGGTGTCCCCGCCAAATGAGGCCAGACAAGTGGCTACAAAGTAGAGGGCCTTTTCACTGGTGGCGCCCCATTTATGAAATCCTCTCCCAGAGAAGCTTGCCTGGTGCCTATGTTGTGGTCTTTTCTGTGCTAGGTAAAGCTCTTTTTATTCTCCCAGGCATTTTAGTTCTGTTGTTGTTGTTTTAAAATCTGTTATTGTTTATTATTATTATTATTATTATTATTATTACACTACTGCTGCTTTTTACTTTGGTTTTATACTGTACGTTTAAATTTAAAACATATAGATTATGTTTTACTGTGCTGTATTTTATGGTTTTGATTGTTGTGAATTGCCCAGAGAACTATGGCTATTGGTAGTACAGAAGTTCAATAAATAAATAAAACAAATCTAGTTGACAGCTTCAAAACCAAGCACCCAGGGTTTATTCTGTGGTAAAGTGCATGAAAACAGTACTGTGGCAAGTGGAGAGGTAATATTTGGAGGAGGGATCATTTGCATCTGGGGGTTAGCATGAGAAGAAGAATGGTTGTCATTGCTGAAAGATGGCTGACGATAATTAGAGCCTCCAGGCCTCAATTGTAGTTTTTATCCTGAAGTAAGCAGTTAAAGTTCATTCATAAGAAGGTGTGTCAGTTCTTAGTGGAAGCCAGAAAATACCCCTGAAACTCTGTTACGACATATTCTACACTGCTCTTAGTTGTTTAATCAATAACAGACATTTACTCTATTATTCATGTGTCAAGTTTGGTCCCCCATTGCTGCTTCAGTTCTATTTGATTTTCTTGATCCCAGTGAGCTTAATGGCAGCCTTGGGTCCATTTTTTTAAAAAAAGGAAATGAAGTGCTAATGAGTGAACCAAATTTTCTTTCTTTGAGGCCAGGATTCCCAGATAAAAAAATCAATGACTGCTGAGATGCATCTGGAGCCGTTTTCCTGTCGAGTTTGGTAGATCCATCTCATAATCCAACAAAAGATCATCCATCTAAAGGGCTTCTTGGTTCTTGAATGTCTACAAGAAGCAACTTTGTCATCTGTTTGTTTGCAAGACAGAAGCAAGTAAGCTAGGTCAGGTTTAAACCTCTGTGAGGCTGACAGGCCCAAACAGCCTGCTGAAACCAGTGGAGGCTATGGGCACTTCGCATCTGGAAGAACTAAGCCATGGAGAACACTTCCTGTAGCACTCTTGCTGGGAGGACCAGCTTGACAAGAGTTGAGATGTATGGCCATTAAATTGCTTGCAGATTTGACCTATGTGTCCATAATAAAAAAATAATAATAATACCTGATGGGTTGTAAGTCTGCCAAACATTTCAAAGGAATTCTTGCTTCAAGATCAAATACATCATGTAATCTTATCATTTCAGATTAGGACATAACACTCTGTAACATGACACAAAACAACGCTACTTTGACATATTGATTCAGAAATTTTGCAAACAACGTCTTTGGAACCTCTCATGTTATCAGTTTGAATAATGAATATGATACTTCCCACATTTCTCACAGCAGTTGGAAACAAAATGAAGACGCAAAAGAGTGCAACTAGATGGATTGGTTTATAGCTCTCCCTGAAGCAAAGTTGCCAAGTTGGCACCAGAGAATAAGGCAGTGGATGTCAGTTGAGAGCTAACATCAACTTCTGTTGTCAGGAGAGAGGAGGTTTTTGAGTTCATAGAGTTGTTAACATTCTTCTTTCCATTTTGATTTTAGCTTTCAACATCTGCCCTGGAAAGCCGCCTACTTGACTTTAAAACTATGGCCTGAGTGGGTAACTAGAAGGAAAATGAGTGAGGTTTGTTTTATTTTTTAAAAGAGAGATTAGGAATGACTGCTAAAATGAGGCCCAGGACCTCTTTGTCCCACCAATGTCTCCCATGATACCAGGGGTGCACAAACTTTTCAGCCCCAAGGGCCAGTGATGCAGTGAGGTAATTTTAGACCCTGGATTTAATGGTCGGGGGGGGGGGAGGCTTTAGACAGACATGTGTATTATTATAGTTGTGAAGCATAAAGCTAATGTTTGTCTTAGCCCCCTCCAACCACCACTCCATGCTTTCCAACCGCTTCTGCATTCTGGATAAGTTAGAACAAGAACAATAAACTGTTTGCTAACCCTGATGAAAGAACAAACAAACTCTGAGCATGTGTAGTTTCACATCTTAAACTCCTTAAGTCATAGCACCATCATGACTGCAGGAACTGAATGGAATCTGCTTCTGCTGCCCGGATGCCCTCATCACCTGACACACTCTGGCTGGCCATTTAGGACTCTCCTCAGCTGCAGGGCCTGGGACTTTGGCCCCAACATCCAGGCCTAGCTGCATCACTGCCAAGGGCCCCATATAATGCTGACTCGGGGGCCACACACATGTACGCATCAGCACAAACACACACAAACACGCATAGGCACACGAACACACACACATATACAAAAGGCTCTCCAGTTCTTACCCCAGAGATCCTCATATAATTGGCAGGAAACTGGCAAAGGGAAGGGGAATTGAGTGGGGGGGGCAGGGCACCTGTGGGGCCACAGTTGAGGCCTTTGCAAGTTACATGTGTCCCCGGGGCCTCTGGTTGTGCACCCATGCATTGCACCATACATAGTGCTTTCTGCAGTTTTCTCATGGAACACACAAAGGAGGCTAATGTGCATTCATCTTCTGGATCCCAGCTCACCCACCATGGGTGGCTGTTCTTTGTGTGGTGGGCTGGTGAGGAAGGGCAGTAGCTTAGTGGTAGGGCACATGCTTTGCATGCGGAAGGTCCCAGGTTCAGTCTCTGGCATCCCCAGTCTTGGGTAGGATTAGGAAAGATGCCTGTCTGAAACTCTGGAGAGCTGCTGCCAGTCAGTGCAGACAATATTGTATGTGTGAAAGAGAGAAAGAGAGACGACTCCGTGGGAAAGATTGAGTGACAGCTCCCTGTCTGTGTGGTTGGGATAGTTAAACATTACTCCAGCTGCACGGGAGCCATGATCTGCACAAGTAGTTCCCATGTGGATAGGGAATGTTTTAAAGCAGGGGTGTCAAACCTCTTTCAGGCCAAGGACCAAATTCCGTTTTGGAGAAGTTCTCAGGGAGTGCATTCCAGTGGTAGGTGAGGCTGAAGGCAAAACATGGCGTGGCCAAAGAACCAAAAATCCCAGCCTATTGTAGCTTAAAGCTCGTACTGCCAGTAAGTGAGCCTTAGGAGAGGCATTTCGACTGTTTAGGATGGGGACGAAACCAGGCAAAAGCTAGGAAACGATGAGATGTGCTGGATTTGGCCCATGGGCCTGAGGGTCAACACCCCTGATTAAAGAGCCCCTTTGACCATCTCCTTCGGCCAGTCAGACTAGTATTATTCATTGTATGTGGGAACTCAGCACTTTCCTTTTCAATCTGGATCTGCCCCAAACCCATTATTGACAAGCCCTGCAATATTGACTTATAAACATCAGTCTAAGACACAAAGGGCTGTGCTTTTCTGTATGCGTTGGCATTGTTGGGGCACCTCTAAAGGCCCAGTGACAATGCCCAGTGGAAGAAGAAGAATCAAGAGTCAGAATTCTTACACTGACATGGGCGTTTTCGGTGCTGGTGAATAGTGCTGTGTAATGCCTTTGCTAGAATGGCTGAAGACAGAATAAATAATGGCAAAGCAGACTTTTATTTAGAAAACAACAGATGTTATTGCTCATTCAGCAAAACCTAGAGAACCGTGTTTACATATGCAAGTGAAAGATTTATGAAATGATGACGCTTTCCATTTTTAGCCAGCACTTGAGGCTGGCTGTCAGCTACCATGAAAAGGGTGGGCAGATTAATTTTAGCAACACACAATCTCTCACGGATATGTGTTCACACATAACATTTTCCAGTCACCCCAGAGGGATTCTTTTCTTGCCTTCCACACATACATGCCAGTCAAACTTCCAGCAGTTCTATATAAATGAAATACAACACATGAAACCTAAGAAGCCACTCGGGAAAACTTGTATATGCTTTCAGAGTGCTCCCATGTTTCATAAATTATCTCTCAATTCAATATTTTTCGAACAGGGTAACATCAAATTAAGATGACCTGGACTCAACTCCAAGTTAAAGGACTGCAGCCTTTCTTAGAAGCAGATGGCATTGAAATCACATTTAATACATTTATGAATTGCACTCTCTACCCAACAGGTGCATGGGGCAATATACAGTAAAATATACAAATAAAAAACTTCACATAATAAAGCAACCATAAATAAAATAAAGGAGCACAGCTGTAGATAAAATAAAATCCCAAAGCCCCAATTAAAATTAGAGAGCAACAGAACAAAACCATCTTTACTGTCCAGTGAAAATATAGTAATGAGGGGGCCAACCCCATCTACCTCAAGAAGGAGTTCTGTCCCACAACTGGGACTTAGTCAGCAGGAATTATTTCCAAGTAAAATTTTCAAGATGAGGATGTTGGGATGCATGCAACGCTAAAGGCAGTAGGGCAAAACGCAGGTGATGTCTCTCGAATGTTTTTACAAATAGCCCCCGTTGGGCCTGTGTACCTGTATGTCAGTGGATCAAATAGCAGCTTTGAGAGGAGATTATTTTAATCAGCAAAATGGTGCTAGGAGAAAAGGATAATTTGCTCCCCCCACCCCCACTGGCCTCCTGATCTAGTCCTGCCTGCTCCCAGCTGCTCTTTGCAGAAACTGAGATGATGGATTTACGCATCTCCAGAGTACCAGTTGGGATCTTACTAGGAAGTGAGGTGCAATGTAATGTAGGGATGTAGGGACTGTGTAAAATCTGCTCTGCCTGTGCTTCATGGATTGTCAGGTGCCTTTTGTTCCATCGCCCGCTCACCAATGGATGTTTCTTTCGTCTTGAGGAAAAATGTGCGAATAATTATCTAAGAGGTTTCGTAACAATTTATATAATTTACTTTAGTGTGTAACATTTAGTGTAACGTCCCCCATTCCATTCAACTTTTCTTCAGCAGAAACTTGTGTATTTTCCTACTGTTAGATAAAAAGTTCTTGCTTCTGGTTGAAAGAAAGGATGCCAGGCAGGCAGCAGTGGATCCAACACTATTTTATTAATCGTTTTGCAAAACGGGTGCAGAGCAGTCTGGACCCCGAGATACATGTGCAAAAGCCTTTTATACTTTATCACTTCCATTGTTCTTGCCAGTAACCAATGAACAGTCAGCACACTAGCTTACCAAGCCAGTAACCAATAAACAGTCAGCACATTAGCTTACCAAGCCGTTAGTCATAATGCGGTTCTTTTCTGCTCCGCCTACATTTTTCACGCCACTTGGGCTCTACGTGACTGAGGCGCCAACCAGTTATGGAGTCTCTTTTTCTAACAATTCCATCCTTTAAGTCTTTACTCATGTCTTAAAGCATTTGAAAGCGGAGTCTCTTTATCAGCACAATAAAGCAAGAGCATCTGTTTCGACAGAGCGGTTTCAATTAATCGCTGGGATAAGCCTCTGACACCGGGGATAATGCAACAACCAAATAATACTAAAACCCCCACCACTACTACGAGCGAGATTAGAACCAAGGCTGCCAGGTGTTTCCACTTTCCAAACTAGTTTTCTAACCACGCAGTCAGGGGGTTATTAATCCCCGAATTTTTGACCAACTCTTCGGATAGTGTGGTGAGACCTTGCAAAGCCTTCGTCACCATGCAAACATCTGGGGCGGTGTTATTGGGGATGAAGGTGCAACACCGTTCACCTAGCATAACACATACTCCTCCCTTCTCTGCTAACATCATGTCAAGAACACGCTGATTTTCCCATGCCATTTGACTAGTGGCATCTAGCTGCTCAGCTAGTCCTTTTACAGCGTCACGAGTATAATTTATAAATCTTTGCTGATTATAATAAATGTAATTGATCCAATTTACATTTTTATTAATAGTCGCCCACCAGAATAGGGTCGACTCAAATCCGGCAGCGATTTGGTTTCTCCCTTTGAACTCATCCGGTACTCCCCTGGGTACCCCTATAGAGTCAATATATATTTGACTGTCAAAGGGGGTTTCCGACTGTTTTTGTCGAAATCGGCCAGTTCTTCTTGTTGGGTGGTATGCAATAGAAAAGGGGACTGCCAGCTGAACTAGCCCACAGACTCCTGACCAATTGGAGGGCAACACTTCATATAACTCTAGACCCCCACAATACTACCAGAGGTCAGCCCGTGGGATTGAGAGAGAATTATTCTTAAAGCTGGTGGAATTTACACATCCCCATCTGTCTGTTAGGTTTCCTACAGACTCACTCATGTCTGTAGAACTTCTATGTATACACCCAGTATGATTCTTTTGTTGCACAAAAGCCACGGGGGGTATAACGCAATTCTCTATTTTGAGGGGAGGGTACAATCTATTGAGGGTCTGGCACTCCTCCTCTCCCCATGCGTTGGGGTGGTGGAACAAACGGATCACACAGGAGTGGGAAGGAGAAGGAGTGTCCCATCCTAGAGGAAAAGGCAGTACCTTTGCTACCGATCTTCCTGCAGCACAAATAAAACAATCAGACTTATTTAATGACTTGGCAGTATATTTTACCCATTCTAGCCATACATTATCAGTTTCCTCTGTTATTGGGATCCCTAATCTGGCCTTCCAGGGGCGCTTCCCTATTTCTGGGATCTTTATTAAGGGCGTGCGTGGGGCTGCAGGGGTTAACCTGGCTTGCTTCACTATTTGCTCAATAGTCTGATGGACCCGTGGTGGGCTCCAGCGATCTAATCCCCACTGCCCTCCCTTTGTGAGACAAACTTTGGCCTCCAGCGGTAGTTGGCTTCTCCGAGTACCAGTATAATAGGTGTAGGGTTTGGTTAACTGTATTTCGAAAAACTTTTTTCCTAAGCAAGTAATAGACTTCATGGACTTATAATATTCTGCCCCTAGAGAAGTCCTGAAGACCGTGTTTCCCCCTTCTTGACAACAAGATTGCTTTAACCCCATTACCCCATGGGTAAGCAATATCAGGACCCAGAGCCTCCCCATTTTAGCAGGGAGTGTCTACTTTATTAAGCTCGGTTGAGTTGGATTTTGGCCTTTCCTAGGTGTTGGGACTTATAAACAAGAGGCGATTGTGGCTCCTGGATGACTTCTTTGCCTGTGTCCCTGGCAGCTTCTGGAGGTGTGCCAGGGAGCAGAGGACTGTTGCCCGTGTCCTCCTGTTCTCTCTGGGTGACAGGAGGAGACAGGGGTCGTCTAAATGGCTTCAACCGGCTGCAATGTGTCCATTTGCTAGAACCTACAAGTTTTACACATGAATGGCTGGTTGGCCCCACCAGGTAGGGCCCTTCCCACCCTTCCTTCAAAGCTTCTTTATCCCACTTTTTCAGCAATACTTCATCTCCTGGTTGGAAGAGATGGATGGGGGCATCTAGCGGCAATCTCTGGAATGGGACAGAGTAGGCCCGTAGCTGTGAAAGAACAGACTGTAGAGAAGTCAACTGGCCCCTCAACATTTGATCTCCCATCTCCCATTTGACCTCCTCCCTCCTTCCGCAGTGTACCCGGGGCGGGAATCCAAACATTAGCTCAAAGGGGGACAGCTTTATGTCTTTTCTTGGCATTTTTCGAAGCTTTGTTAGGGCTATTGGCAGAGCCTCAACCCAAGTGAGCTTTACCCCTTGCTGGAGCTTGGTTAGAGTCTCCTTGAGACTCCGATTGGTTCTTTCAACCTGCCCACTTGCCTGGGGTCTCCAGGGGCAGTGTAAGTGCCACTCTACCCCCAGAGCTCGTGCCAGCCCCTGCGTAACAGCTGAGGTGAAATGTGAGCCCTGGTCGGACTCTATAACTTCAGGCAGGGAGAACCGGGGCACCACCTCCTGTAACAACTTAGCAACTACAGTTTTTGCTTGGCAGTTTCTGCATGGGAACACTTCTACTCATCCCGTCATTTGACACACTACTACAAGCAAATACCTGTAACCCCTACACGGTGGCATTTCAGCAAAATCAATCTGTACCCTCTGGAAGGGATAGTACGCCCATGGTCGCCCTCCTTTTGGTGGAGGGGGTGCCCTGGGGGCGTTAGTTTTCTGGCAGATCTCACAGGTTGCGGCTAGTCGATGGGCGCGCACAGTTAGGCCAGGAGAGACAAACAGCCTTTTGCAATAGTCAATCATGGTTGATGCCCCAGGGTGTCCAAGAGAATGATGCACTTGTTCTAGGATAGCTCCCTGCAGGGTCTGCGGGAGAAGCAGTCTTCCATCCGTCATCTGGATCCATCCGTCGTCGCGGGGACTTACTTTGTGTTCTTGTGCCATTTGCAACTCAGAAGGGGAGTATGTGGGGCGCTCTTCCCTTCTAGGTAAGACAAGGAATGTCCCTTGGATTCCTTCCTTGGCTGCTCTCTTTGCGGCCTCATCCGCTCTTTGATTTCCTTGCTTCCACTTTTCCTCTTTTTCTTTTCTGTGGGCTCGGACGTGGATAACAGCCACTTGTAAGGGTAATTGGAGGGCATCTAGAAGGTCCACGATCAGGCCACCATTGGCAACTGGGGATCCATTTGCTGTAAGGAATCCCCTCTCTTTCCATAACTGTCCGTGAGCGTGCAAAGGCATTTTTACTGTCAGTGTAAATGTTTACTCGCTTTCCTTTGCCTGCTTGCAGAGCTCTTGTCAAGGCCACCAGTTCAGCGGATTGGGCGGAGAAATGAGGAGGCAGTCGTTCTTCGTGGACACTCTCGCTTTGGGTGACGACAGCCGCCCCTGTGTAATGCTTTCCATCCAGCACGTAACTGGACCCGTCTACAAACAAATCTTCGGCTCCCTCTAACGGTTCATCTTCAAGATCTGGCCGACACTTGGTGTCCAAGTCTAGTACTTCGAGACAATCATGATCCGGGAGCCCCGGCCCTCGTGTGGCCTGTATTGCCGGTAGCAGGGTGGCAATATTGAAGCTAGAGCAGGCCTTGAAAGTGAGGTTTTCATTCGTTAGCAGGCCTATTTCATATCAGGAATGCCGAGCTGGGTTGAGGAATTTGCTTCCTCCCCCTGACCCTAAGATTTGTGGTACCCCATGTGGCACCCAAACCTCGATGGTCCCTCCCATTGTCATTTTTTCAGCTTCAGTGCAGATTAAGGCTGTCGCCGCCACCGCTCTCAAGCAGCTCGGCCATCCTCGTGCCACAACATCAAGGACTTTGGAGTAATAGCCCACTGGCCTCCAGGAAGGGCCCGTCCGTTGGCAGAGTACTCCCGAGGCTACGCTCTTATTCTCATGCACATAGAGTCTAAATGGTCGACTGGGATTTGGCATAGCAAGGGCCAGTGGTGACACAAGGGCAGCTTTAAGGCTGAGGAAAGACTTATTCATTTCTTTAGTCCATTTCCATTTGTCTAATTTATCTTTCTGCAGCGCCTCATATAGTGGCCATGCTATTTCTCCATAGTCAGTTATCCATAGCCGACAGAATCCAGTCAATCCCAGGTAGGACCTTAGTTCACGGGGGGATGTAGGGACAGGGTTGTCACGAATGACTTC
This sequence comes from Heloderma suspectum, assembly GCF_057233095.1. Lineage (NCBI taxonomy): Eukaryota > Metazoa > Chordata > Lepidosauria > Squamata > Helodermatidae > Heloderma > Heloderma suspectum. The sequence goes on from NC_139458.1 coordinate 190,349,695, forward strand.
GACTCTTTCTGATCCCAAGCTTCGGGTCCCCTTAGCTAAGTGGTAGCCTAGGAATTTTACAGTTGGTCAGACCAGCTGCACCTTTTCCCTTGACACCTTATAGCCCCCCTCTGCTAGATGATTAAGGAGGGAAATTGTTCCACTTAGGCACATATCCTTGGCCTTGGCTGAAATCAGGAGGTCAATACTGGAGGAGATGCACCTCAAGGTGCTGATGGACCCAAGGCTCGAGGTCCCTTTGAAGCTGCTGGCCAAAAATGACCGGTGAAAGATTGAGCCCCTGAGGGATCACTGTCCATGTTAATTGAATCTTTGACTCACCCTCTGGGCTCTCCCACTCAAAGGCGAACAAAGGCCTCGTATCAGGATGGAGTGGGATGCTAAAGAAAGCATCTTTCAGGTCTATGACAGTGAACCATGCATGATTTTCTGGAATTCTTACAAGGAGGGTATGTGGGTTAGGGACCACAGGGTGGGGGGCCTCGATCTGCTGGTTAATGAGGCGGAGGTCTTGCACCAGATGAAACCCCTTGCCCCCCCTTGTGACACAGCGAGAATGGGCGTGTTGTAGGGGGACATTATCTCGATGAGCTGACCTTCCTCTCGGAGTTTCGTTATTACTGGTTGTAGACCCAACTTCCCTTGGCGTGAAAGGGGATACTGTTTCACATGAACTGGTTTCGCCCCCTCTTTGAGAGGAATTTTGTACGGTGCTGCTGATTTGGCACAAGAGGCCCCTCCAACCCCGGCCCAAACTAGAGGATTGACTCTGTTTTCTATTAAGCACCAGTCTTCATTTGCCTCTAAGGTGGGTTCCTCTATGGCTTTCAAAAGGGCCATTTGATAGTTACTGCTCTGTTGCTTGGGGAATCATACTTCCATTCTTCCATCAGGAGTGAAAGTGATCTCAATTTGGAGCTTAGTCAATACGTCCCTCCCTAACAATGCCACCGGACAGGAGGGGGTACAGACAAACGCGTGCTCTAGGTGTGTTATCCCAACTTTGGTGAATAAGGGACGAGAAAGGGGCACTCGGGTTACCCTTCCCTCAACCCCCATTATGGTGGTAGATCCCCCACTTCCTGTTGGTGGCTTGCTAAGGGGAAGGATGGACAAGGCGGCCCCTGTATCTACAAGGGCATCGTAGGAGTGGCCCCCAACTGTAATTTTGACCATGGGGTCCCATCTTGCCTCGGAGACGGCCAAGAGGGGGCAGGCCCCGGTCTGTCCTAATCTCTTTCTTGTTCATACAACACTCTTTGCCCTTCCCCCCTACTTTCTATCTCTTTCTGTTTTAGGGCTTCACAGTCTCGTTTCCAGTGCCCAATCTTTCTACAAAAAGTGCACTGGTCCTTTCCTAAGGGAGGCCCTTTTCTGTTCCCCTTTCCACCCTTCTTAGTCCCTCCTTGTTCTGGCTTGAGAACTGCAGCAAGTAATTTTGCCTGCCTCTTATCTTTTCTTTCTCTTCTTCTTCTTCTTCTTCTTCTTGTCTTTCATAGACCTTCTGGGCTACTTCAACCAGGACTCCTAAATCAGCCGCTAGGCCTCCTTCGACTTTTTGTAACTTCTTTCTGATATCTTGGCAGCTATTTCCTACAAACTGCGTTGTGAGAACTCGTAGGTTATTTGGGTCATTTAGGTTGATGTCAGTATATTTGGTGAAGGCTTTTCTCAGCCTTTGGAGGAAGATGGCGGCGGGCTCACTTTTGTCCTGTTTTAACGTCAGGACCTTTTGCAGATTGGGGGCCCTTCGAGTGGCCTGTTTCATGCCTGCTAAAACAAGCCGAAAGTATTCGGCATGTAATTGCCTTTGCGCCGCCGTGGCCACTCCCCAGTCAGGCCTCCCACTGGGCAAAACCTCTGCCACCTGCTCTTCAGTCACCTGGGGGTTCTCCTCTCTAAATCTAGCCCATGCCCCCGCAAGAATAGTTGGTTTCTGACTAAGGAAACAAGTGTTTAATAGCATTTGTGTGTCGTCCCAGGTAGGATTGTGTGTGAGCCTCACATTCCCCATTAAGGATAACAATGGACCAGGGTCCTCCTCAAAGGAAGGATTGAACTGTTTCCAATTGTACAAATCAGACGTCGTAAAGGGGACGTAAACAAACATTGTCCCCTGAGGGTGTTGGGCGGTAGGATCGGGGACCTCTCTAATAGGGAAGGTCAATTTCACTGGTGGCTGAGGGTCCTTTCGTAAATTGTAATTAGGCCCTCCTTTAGTTTCCCCTTCTTTATCAGGCGCCTTTTCTTGGGTTCAAGGCCCCCAAGCATCCTTCATCTCTTTAAAATTTTTCTCGAGGGCATCCAAACGATCTTGGAAAGTGTCCTTGAACTCAGTCATAGGCTCGGGACCGGACCTTGGCTCACGAGGGGGGTCTCCCTCGGGAATTTTTAATGGTTGCATCCCTTGGGCAGGCTCCCTTGGAGGAAATGGAGGCTGGGGCGGGCATGATCCCCCCGTGACAGCTGTCCCATAGGGAGGAGGAAGCAATGGATCCTCGGGGGCCATAGCTACCACCCTAGGTGGTCCCTTCCTCATTAATTTTTTTCCAGTTATCACAGGGAGGGCCAAGGACATGCATTTAACTACCCATTGGGCGGGCTTGCCGCCGAGGGGTATGCAAGTTGCCCATGAATCAATATAGGGGAACTGGTCCCAACTTCCCCTCTGTGTTACTATTATACGTACATCAGGAACTAAAGTCGGGTCAAAAGACCCCCCAGGTGGCCATTTGGGCTCCAATATCGGTCATTCCCTGGTACAAAGAAGGACAAGACGATCCTTCGTCATCTTAGTTCCAACAACACTCCAAGGGCGTATGGGACTCTCCTGAGGCCTGGATTGGGACCCGCCCATAATGGTGGGATTTCACTCAATGATTCTCGCGCTTTGCCCTCCTCTGACCCAGCCTGTTGCCAGGGTAGGGAACTGCAGATCGGGGCTCCTCACTTGCTTCGCCCATAGGTATCTCACACAATCACAAACGTACCACCGTCCTGCGTGTATTCTCTAATGTAAGCTGTTTCACTTACCCCAAAGGCCTCTTCTGTCCCACCCACAGCTGCGTCCAGCTGCTTATTGATCCACTGCCGGTGCCTAAAAGGAGCGATCACGTCTCCCTCTCCCTCTGGCGTTGGTCCCCAAGCGCCTTCGCCGCCGCCAATGTGAGGAGAAGGCAGTGTAAAACAACCGCCTGTGGCCACTCCTCCTCCACGGCCCCTCGGCTCAGCGCGAAGGGGACGCACCCCGAAGCAGGATCCGAATCACGGCACCAAATTGTTAGATAAAAAGTTCTTGCTTCTGGTTGAAAGAACGGATGCCAGGCAGGCAGCAGTGGATCCAACACTATTTTATTAATCGTTTTGCGAAACGGGTGCAGAGCAGTCTGGACCCCGAGACACGTGTGCAAAAGTCTTTTATACCATATCACTTCCATTGTTCTTGCCAGTAACCAATGAACAGTCAGCACACTAGCTTACCAAGCCAGTAACCAATAAACAGTCAGCACATTAGCTTACCAAGTCGTTAGTCATGATGCGGTTCTTTTCTGCTCCGCCTACATTTTTCCTGCCACTTGGGCTCTACGTGACGGAGGCGCCAACCAGTTATGGAGTCTCTTTTTCTAACACTACGAATAAATATGCCTAAATTTTGGGAAAGTAAAAAAACCTTCTGGAAGTCCACAGACTCCGCTTGGCCTGAGGGAGTCACTCTGCAGCAGATTCTGCAGGTCGGATTCTTAGAAATCCAAGCTCATATTAGTCCACCTCAAATTTCTCCAGCATCCCTAATGTAGTGTAATTGTTAGAATGGCAGACGAGGAGTGGGGATTCTTGGGTTCTAGTCCCCACTCAGCCATAAAGCTCACTGGGTGACCTTGGGCCTGTCACTCTTTCTTAGTCTCTCCTCCTTACAAGGTTCATATGAGGACAGATTGGGGGTGGGGGAGTGGGAGGAGAACCATGCATGCTTCCATGAATTCCTTGAAGGAAAGGTGGCCTCTGCATTTCCTGCTGGGTTTATGAAGGAAGTTTGCATAGGAGTACAGCCTGAGTGAAACCTGCTTATTTCTAAAAAGTCTTAGGATCAGGTGAGTGGGTATAGTTTGGAACCATGTGCCACTAAAATCCACCTCGAGCATTTGTTAAGGAGACAGGGATAGATCTCAGATTTTACTGCATAATTTTATAATAAATTCCTTAGTAAAAACAAAACACCAACTGTGCATCTTTAAAGGTAATGGCTTCACCAGATAGGTGGCTGTCCTAAGCCAATCCAGCACTGAGATCTGCTGCATTAAAATGAATTCACACTTTTTCCTTTCCACAGAGATAAGTTCAAGAGACTGACTTGCCAGCGGCAAAAATAAAAATAAAATAGGGTAGATAATGCAAACGTCCATGCTGAGCCTGGTTTTAATTCCCACGCACTCTCATTATGTTTGGCTAAAGAAACATCCTTGGCCATCTTGCTTCAACCTAGTTTCACTCTTTGTTTCTTCAGATAAACTCTCCAATCTCACATCCTTCCCCTGGGGCAAACATTGAAGGTCAACTAATTTAGCAGAGTGAAGTTTAATTTTCTGAAGGAGAAGATTATTAATTTGTTCAGGTTCCCTTTGTTGATCTTTGAAATCTCCCACACACTTGTTTGTCTCAGATGGATATCCTAGTGAACCCGTGCCTAGCTCTGCATTCACGAGCCCCTGCACCTGCATGCCACCCACCTCATCTTCTAGGTCTCTCTTTCGAAATTTGCCCTCTGGCCCCAGAGTAACATCACACACACCATATGCATGGCTCACACAACTAGGGCTGCTGGCTAGAACTGACAGCAATCCATTGGCAGCCATTTCACTCACATCGAAATGGGTTGTTTCGATTGGCTGGTTTTTCAATGAAGCAGTGAAATAATTCAGAATGACCTGCAACCCCCACCCCACCCCCAACAGCTTTATTCAAAACTGGAGATTTAAAAGGTGTCCCATGCCCTATTTGTGGGGAGGGGTGGGGAGGAATCAGGCACAAACAGTGCATTTCTGTGCATGCCTAATCAGAAGAAAGTCCCACTGAGTTCAGTGGGACTTCCTTCTGAGTAAATGTGCTGGAGAATCAGCAAAATGAATTGAATATGCAAAACACATTACTGGGGTGGGAGACATTTCACAAATCTGTTTATCCTGGATTACAGCAATACTTCCAGATAGAGGGCTCCTAGCACTACCAACCAAATTGTGCGGCTGTTCTGTCTATTTTTCCTTAACAGATTTTCTGCAGTAAGAAAAAAGACAGAAGAAGTGGTGTGAAAACATGGAAGGGTTGGACTCGATGGCCTTGTAGGCCCCTTCCAACCCTACTATTCTATGATTCTAGGGTTATGAGTGACAGACAACAATGTCTCTGGACTCCCCATAAAACTCTGTGAATGAAGTAGGGCAATGGTACTATAAAAAACCTCATCTTGAAGAACAATTTGAACATTTTAAAAATGCTCGAATCAGTGCCAGCTCTACTCACAGTAAGAGTTTAACAACAAGACATTTGGGGGCATTTATTCATCAAATAGGAAAAAAGCATTTTAACATAACATCAACCATAAAACCATCTTTTAATGATACATGAAAATTCAATGTCTTAAAAAAGATGAGATTTGATGGAATGCTGTTGACCAGAAATGAACCGGAAGCACTGTTATTACTGTTCTGAGATTCCACCCACCACCTCCCTTTTTCAAAAGATATGTTTTATATTTCTACAAGCCTTGAGGTTCCCCAAAGCCTGATGACTCCTCCCTCTTGTGCAAGAGTGGTGCCATTTTGGCTGCATAACCAATGGCATCTCCAATCTGAACATTAAAAGGGAGAAGGAATAACATTGCTAGTGTGGATGATCTTCGTATCCACTTAACTCTAAGGACTTGCTTCCAGGGGCTCAGGTGGTTTATTTGACAATCTTAGCAAAAGGCCCAGTGTAGCAAACACAGCTCATTGTACAACATGGATTTTCTCCCGCAGCACATTCATGGTAGAAAGAACCACAAGTGCTCTCCTGAGACATCATGTTGTACCTCTGTACTGTTCCAGTCTCAGCAACGTTCCTAATCCAGGCTAGGGCAGAAACAAATATTTGCAAATATTCACAGTTGATGAATTTCCCAAATCTGGAATGCAAATATATGAATGCCTGATGAAGGGAAGAGCCGTATGTGTCACAGGCCTCAAAATAAGAGTGGTGTAACCCAGACCTATGCAACAAGAATGTGGTTTATGCAGATATATCAATATGCTGCACTTTTAATCATGGCACCAGGAGAGACAATAAGTTTAGAAAAGGTTGAGCCGAGGAAGTGATATTCCTGGTTTCTAAACCTTTTGTCTGAGAATCTTTTTCTCCTAATTTCCATCACAAATGCAACTCCCCTCCCCCTTCTCGACATGCTGGGAATCAACTCCTCTAAATATCCGGGCCGGAGCTGCTATGCAGAGAGCATTTGAAGTCTATCATTCAAAACTGCTCCACTACGTCAGTGTCAGGAACTGCTGGCCACTGCCTCGTGTGGTGAGTCACAGAATGCAGCCTCTCCACGAACAACCTTCCGGATTGACACCCTCTTGGGAAAGGGTGATATTACCAACAGACAACTAAATGATATAGGGCAGAAACAAAATTTCAGATAACCCCCAAATTCCATATTTTAATTTAAAAACATAGAGCAGGGATATTGAACTTCAGGTCTGGGGATCTAATCCAGCTCAACTGGGTCCCTGATTCGGCCCTCCAGGGTTCCCCAGATGGCCACCCCGTTTTGTCCTGGCCCCACCCCCTTTCCCCTGAGCACCAATCAGTTGGTGGTTTCCTGGCTTTCATGCAGTTTCCCACAGTAGAGGCTGGGGGCTCTGATTTTGGTGGGGCAGTAAATCCATTCTGGGTTTCATCAGACTCAGCCAGAGCTCTAAAGGAGCTATCCAGGTGCCAAACATATTTTGTGGGCAGAATTTGGCACCTTGGATATCTCCTTTAGAGCTCTGGCTGGGTCTGACTGAAACCCAGAATGGTGCACCGCCCCACCAAAATCGGAGCCCCCAGCCTCCACTGGTTTCCCCCATTCTAACAGATTGAAATGCCTCCTTAAAGGTTCAGTTATGGGCAGTGAGAGCTTTAAGCGGAAATTCACTGGTCTTTTTGGCATTCGGCCTGCCCCTTTTGCCTCTCGCCCCGCCCACCACTGGAAGGTGGCCCCCAAACAACTTCTCTGAAATGGAATTTGGCCTTCAGGCTGAAATTGGTTTGGCGCCCCTGACACAGCCTGTGGTCCAGCCGCCTGCTGCATCCCCCACCGGCAGCGCTCATGCGTGGGCCCACAACGTATTCAGGGGAGGACCCGGACTGAGCCCACAGTGGAGACCATGACCTCTAGTTAATATCACGTGAAACTGAAGGAAGAGGCAGGAAATGAAGGCAAAGCTCAAATAAAGAAAGACGACTGTAAACATATTATCTTGCTGCCCCGGGTGCGGGGTGGCGGCAGCAGGGGTGGGGTAGCTGACATACTTTTAAAGCTATGAAATAATTGCTTGAGAACTGGTATGATTTCCAGAAACCTTAGGGGAAAGAAGCTATAGAAGGAAGAGGAGGAATTTTCGACTGGATGTTCAGCGTCTCAACACAGGTGTGGGCCGTATGTGGCCTACAGGATGCATGTGGCCCCTGCTACCGCTGCTGCCCTCCCCAAATTCAGGTAAAAATTGCGGCGGGGGCGGAAATACATCCATAGTGTTAATGGAGTGCCAAACGTTTGTAAATGTTGACCCTTTGGTGCCCTGTAGCCACTACGGGTGCCATTTTGTATTTATATTTTTTGACACCTACATGGGGGGGGGATTGGAGGGCCCCACTGGAGAGGTTTCAGGGGCTGAAAATGGCTCCAGACCTCCCGCACTTGCCCACCCCTGATATAATACTTTACAGTGTTCAAAGGACTTCACATGCATCACCTCGGAAATCCTTACAAAGGCTCTGCAAGGTTGGTCACTAGACAAAGATGGGGAGGGCCTGGAGACCAACTTCTACGGGGAAAGCTCGAAAGACTTGGGTATGTTTAGCCTGGAGAAGAGACAAAAAGAGGCAATAAAATGGCCATTTTCAAATATCTGAAGGACTATCACCTAGACGATGGAGCAAACTCATTGTCTCTTGTTCCAGAGGGTAGGACTCAAAACAGCCAGTTCAAATGACAAAAAAGGGGATTTGGACAAAACATTAGGAGGAATCTTTGCCAGTGGAACAAAATGCTTGATGATAGAACAGACTGATTTAGAAGGTGGTGGACTCTCCTTCACTAGACATTTTTTAAGCAGAGGCTGGATGGCCACCTATCAGGTAAGCTCTAGTAGTGAATTTCCTCCATGGGGGGAGGACAGACTAGATGGCGTTCTGCGGCCCCCTTGCCAGTCTGCCTCCAGCTCCACCTCCTCATGCAGTGTGACAAGATGGCTGCTCAGGAGGGCTGAGTGGCACAGGCCAGTATTTTCCCTGCCTCATGGGCCACTTCTGCTGGTGAGAGAATGGGGCCAAAGTGCTACACTTGCCACCCTTGACAGTGATGCCGCCTGAAGCAGGTTGCTTCATCCTGCTGTATGGGGGCCCCGGCTCTGTTAGCAGACCATCTGTTGTACAGGCAAGGGTTTGAGGAATTCTCTGGAATCAAAGAGGGCTCCAAATAGCCCCAGCCAAATGGAAGAGCCTTTGTCTGTCAGCTGCTTACAAGGTCTTGGAAATCATCCTGTAAAAGGCCAATCTTCAGCTATGGCTGCTAGAAAGTTGTCCAGGGATAGGGATGGAAAAATCTGTGAAGTTTGATCTCCTCGAGATTCTTGTTTTCCCATTGCCAAGCTTGTTCCGTCCTGGTTCCATGCAAGTTTCTTTTTTTCCAAGCACAGAAATGCGTATGTACTTTTGTGTGCATTTTTCAAATGTACACGTTCTTTGATGCATGCACCAATGGGCTAAAGCATGTTTGTTGTGCACACTGTAGAACGGTATGGATTTTGCTTCTTGCTCTTTTCAAATGTGTGTGGCTGTCGAACGCATTTTGTTTTCTTTTGCGGAATGCATCACCAGCTTGGAAATGTATGGATTTCTGATTGGAAATTGCATTTGGATCCAAGTCCAACTCTAGGATGTGCGAATTAAAATGTGAGCCCAGATTTCTTACCCATTCCTATCCAGGGAGATTAACTCCCCTCATGTCTGGCAAATACAGAGTTTACATTGATGGCAGTGGGGAATTCACCATTCCTTGAATAAACATGCAAAGAAGTGCCTGGGAAGGGGCTATGTTTTTACACCTTCTCTCTCCTCTTCTTTCATATGATGCCCAGAACAATTTGGACAAAATCTAAAAAGTGTCCAGAGTATACAAGGGGTAATAACCCATGCAACAAGCCACATCCAGGACTAGCATGTTCAGTGTACAGATGGCACATTTGTCACAGATAAAACTGAAATGAATTTCCCCTCCAAAGTTCTCTTCGGCTGCTTTTGATGTTGAATATTCTCCAGATGTTCTCTGGATGCTCACATGCTGGCTGAAGATGCTCCCACTCTTTGAGATCTGTATATGACACCCAATCATATTAGACATCAATGTCTATTATCCAACAATGTAGTTGAAAGTGGACAATACTATTCAGCTTTCAACAGCGCTGATCAATATGTGACTGTGTGTCTCTGGGACTCGTCTGCCAACAAAACCCTGAAGGTCTGCTACAGAAACCCTGCACTCACTGCAGTCCCCTCTGGGGCATATTCTAGGGTGCATGCTCAGGCTGCACAGGACATTGTTGGGTCTCACGACGTTGAGTATTGTGTGAACTGAGAGCATTTCCTGAAACTCACGTAATATTTCGCAGTGGCTGTCCTTTGCTGATCGGCAGTGTTGTACAAGAGGTCTTTCTGGGACATTTGTCTGTCACTTCCCAGATAACCTTCCAAAGAAACTGGGGTTTACCAGAAGACACACACCAGTATATTAAGTTTTACAGCATTTGATGGTAAAGATGCAGTATCATATTTAATATTTACATGTTTGATGAAAATGCTGCCCTACTGCTCTCCATCAAAATTGATTCCAGGGCAGTCTACAAGGTTTAAAACGGGGGTGGAAAACGTGTGGCCCTCCAGATGTTGTTCAGCTGCAACTCCCACCAGCCCTAGCCAGCATAGCCAATAGTGAGGGATGATGGGAGTTGCAGTCCAACAACATTTGGAGGACCACAAGTTGAAAACAGAAACACAACCATATGTATTCACAACTAAATGATGAGACCAGCAGATACAAGAGCAGCCAACAATACTTAAAAGTGCATGCAAGTACTTTAAAAGCCCGAGCAAATCAAAGCAACGTGGGTACCCAGCACGTCTCCCGGGGAAGCGGGGGATTCCATGCTGGCTGGGAATGATGGAAGTTGCACTCCAACACAGCTGGAAGGCACCAGGTTGAGAAAGGCTGCCCTGGAGCAAGTGATGGACAAATCTGTCAATTTCAGTTCCCCTCAATTTCTCATGTTCTCAAACTTAAGTTCAGTTTGTCTCAAACTTTAAAGATTTCTCCAGTCTTAAGTCTGGTTTCTCTTGAAATTTGAGAATTCTTTTTTAAAGTTTGCATAAAAATTCAGAAGCATTTTTGTGCACAGTTCTCCTAATACATGTATTTTTGTATGCATTTTGCCCAATATACATATTTTTAGCAAGCAATTTTCCTAATAGAATGCATTATTTCCCCTATTATATGCATTTTGGGGCATTTTTTGGTTGGAGGACTCCACTGCAAAATTTGGAGAAGTGCAAATTTGGAAGGATAACTGAGTTTCAGTTCGGTAGTTCAAAAGAAATTAGTTAAGTTTGCAATGAGAACTGAACAAATTTCTCCCCTATCTCTTCTTGGAGCATGGGCAGGATGATATGGAAGTAAGTGCTCCTTCAAGTACCTGGGCCCCAAGCCATTTTGGGCTTTCAAAGGTGTACAGCAGCACTTTGAATTGGGCCCAGAAGTAGGCAAGCAACCGGTGAAGCTCTTTTAAAATTTATAGTCAACACCGTGTTGGTTGGTTTGTATCTGACAGTCTTTACTGGATAATTTTCAATGGAAATTATTATTTGACAGTTGACATCATATGAAATCTCGCCTTGAAGCCTGCTCAGATGAAATCAGCCAAGAGATGCCAAGCTGTCTCAAGCATTCAGGTTGGAAAGTTTAGGGGGGAAGTTTCACATTCAAAACGTGAATACAAAAGTTGAATGGAAAATTTGCTGACTTCGGAAAAATGAATGCTCATTTTTTGCCTCTTGTCCCAGACGCCAGTGCTGTAGCTCAGCTGGGCAGAAGGTAGATTGGGATCTCCTGGTAGATCTCTGAATGATTTGCAGGTAGATCATCAAGGGTTTCCTGGCAACAATGAAGCAGCTTTCCCCACTTTCTACATTTTTAGAATCCTTGTTCTGTAGTAACTCAGATGCAGATTTTCACTTGTATATGCAGGGTATGACTCATGGGGTGTAGCAGGTGACTAGCTGGGCCAACACTCCATCTGGTGCCAAGTCCCCACCAACTTACCATTTTGCATCTGGCTGCTGTTGGTGGACCTCAGGGGCCTTAAGTAGGTCTCACAAGCCTGCTGTAGTGGGTCTTGACCAACCTGGATGTCTCTACCACTGCCCCAAGGGAGTTTCCAAATTTCTGTAGGCCCTTAGACACTTTGCCATGACTAGATGCCTCACCCATAGGGCTCACACTTGCCAGGAAGGCAGACACGTTTTGGTTGCTCCACACTGCATGACAAGCACTTAGCACAAGCTCAGAGGTACTCAACTATATTTTGGAGGCCCTTCTCCATATCTTTGGAAGTTAGGCAGCTGTCTACCAGAGAGGAGACCTTTTTTGTGGTGGCACCCAAATTATGGAGTTCTTTCCATAGGCATGTTTGTTCTGCACCACCAGTGCACCCTGTTCTCTCCCATGTATGGTAGTTTTTAAGATCCTTTTACTATGTTTTACCTTGGTTTGAATTTTATTACATTGTTACTGTGCTGTTACGACTTTGTTTTATAAGCTGCTTTGAGGGATTTTTACGGCTACTGAGCAGCAAGGAGACTCGAATCTTCCCTTCCCCTTCCTTCCTGCAGTGGCACCGCTGCTGTACCTGACCACATGTCTGAGAACAAGTGGCCAGCCAAGCCCCTAAGAGGAGTGAGCAACAACAGCTGGCTACCAGATTCAAAAAGGCGTAGCCCTTGCGCCTTGCCCCTCTTGCTGCTTTCTGTTGGCTGCCCTAGTTCAGTGGTGGGCTGACTTCAGGCTGGCAGGATCTCCTTTGTTTTTTACTAGAACCCTGAGATCCACCAACTGGAGCCTGGTGTAAAAGAAAAACATGCCACTAGAATTAAAGAACTCTGAGCCCAGGAATTTGGTTGAGTGCCAGAACTGCTCCCAGCCCTTCTACACACAAAAAATCAACTCCTGGTTATCCTGAGAGTTCTTCAGTTCAGCAATATTTTTGTGAAACGCCCAGAGAGCTTCAGCTATTGGGTGGTATAGAAAATAAATACATACATACATACAATTTAGGGAAGTGTGTGGGTAGGGTGGGGTGGGGGAGTAATTTTGTTGATGCTAACATTAAATGAGAGTCAGAAACCCTTGCTGATGTACTACCAATCACCCAGAGATCTAGCAGTAAATCCTAGATCTCTGGTAATCCTAGATCTCTAGTAAATCCTAGTTCTCTAGTAAATCCTTTGGCCCACCCGTGCCCTAGTTGCTACTAACTCCACAAGCCACAATGGAGCTGTGAGCCACAGTCCTCACTCGCAGCCTCGGATGCAGATCCGAACAAGTGCACAGGGCTGAGCAGAGGTGGCGCTGCTCAGGGTTAGGTGAGGGGGGGCAATTCCCTTGCTAGCCTGTGGGCTCTGGCAGCTGCCTCGCTACGCCAGCCTCCGGTTCTGCACTGCTTGACTGCAGCCTAAAAACTGTTGGTGGGGAAAGGGGAGGACACTGCATTCCATGACTGCCGAGAAATCACAATATCGCTAGGCTCACTGCATCTTCTGACAAAATAGCTGACTGGGCTAAGGACCAGGTGCTGCTGTAGCAAAGAGTTCATTTATGTTATTTAATAATTAATAATACTTCGGTACTCCTTAATATATATAACAAATGTCTAAGCGGTTCACATGTAAATAATAAAATCACATTTAAATACGCTATTATTATCACCGAGCAGGCTGCTGCAGCTTCCTCCTCCTGATCATTTTATCTCTTGACTTCTATCGCACCTTTTATTGTGCGTGGCAAGCAAGGGGAGAAGTTAAAAGGGGGAAGAAACCCCACTCCTCTACAGATGACCTCAGTTCACAGGCAAGTTGGTATGGGAACAGATGTCCTTCAGACACCTGTGTCCTAAACCATCCTGGTCTTTAGAGATTCCTGTTTCCTGTATATCATCTGGAGGTGTGCTAAGTGGGGTCTATGTGGGGCTGCATCCTCTGAAAGACTTCATTGGGCAACAGGTCTGCACTCAGGATTCTGAAACCTGCCCAATGGGTCCATAACTGGAATGCTTTGGATTACCAGGTAACCCAGATTAAGATTTTGAACCTTAACATCTACGGACTGCTGTAGCCAAAGTTAACTCCTCCCACATGCTAAAAGAAGCGGCAGACAGCAGGCCAGTCCGCGAGGATGATACATGCAGTGCAAACCTGAGTTCCACCATCTGGGCAACTGAATTAAGCCCCACCACCGCGCTTTCTCCCCCCCAATCCCTTTGCTTGGGTCTCCTGTCTTTTTAGATGGTGAGCCTGAGGGCAGGGACTACCTGGCCGCTGATTTTTTGTAAGCCACTCTGGAGCTGAATCTACACATAGCAGTTATACTGGTATCATACCATTATCATAACTATTGGTACACATGACACCAATGGGCACCAATAGTTATGATAACGGTATAACGGCTACGTGTAGATTCAGCCTGGGAGTCTTTTGACTGAAGCGTGGGATAGAAATGCTTTGAATAAATTTGAATGAATGAATGAATATTAAAGGCACTATTACAAACAATGTCAGTTACAATAGCAATACAAATACATTTAAAATACACTATTAAAAACAATTTCAAATTACAATAACAGTACAGAACAATACAAGGAACAGTAAGACAGAGCAGCATATGATTAATTGCAATTATTTACAAGTCTGGGTGAACAAGTGTGTTGTCAGGAGGTGTTTGAAACATGCCACAAAGAGTTGTGGGAAGAGGGGCTGGTAAGATGAAAGGGAGAAGAAGGTGTGACACCAGCATAGACTCAGGACGGGGCGGGGTGGGGGGAGCGAGAGAGTGAGCAAGAGGAATAGGCCTCAGGGATGAAGGGGGGATTTTGAGCACTAAAGGTGGAGTGGGGTGTAGGCATAAATGACCCATACTGTGACAGTATAAGTGGTTATAGTTGGTGCTAACATTTGGCCTGAGGTTTAATAAGCTACATAATATATGCCATATATGCTGCTGCTCCTTCAGAAGCCTCATTCTGAATGGAGGAATGCAGGAATAAAAATAGCGAGGCTTAACATTTCCTGAGCCAAGGGTGACGAAAAGAAAAATGGCCCATTTATTTAACTGGCTCATCAATAAAACACAGTTCATTTGAAAGGTGGCTTTAGTCTAAAGCAAGCGCACATTTGTACGGGGTAAACCTACCCTCTCCCTGCAACACTTCAGTGCTTGGAATCTTGGACAAGGTGGGGATGGTTACCCACCTTGCAGGTACGTGCAGATTATGTACAAATAGATCAAAAAAATCAACATTTAAAAACAGAACAAAACACAAATACCCTGTATTTCTTCTTTTCTTTTCTTTTCTTTTCTTTTCTTTTCTTATTATTTCTTGGAGAATGTTCAGATAGTGTTGTGAGTTATTTCATTTCATTTATTACATTTCTATCCTGCCCAATTGCCAAAGCTCTCCAGGTGGTTTACAAACTTTGAAACCTTAAAAATACATTATAAAAACTATTTACATAGAAACATAGAAACAGAGACAAGCATATAGTTAAACAATTTTTTAAAAATCAACAATAAGAAAAATCCAGCACCTTATCAAATCCTCATCATATGCTGCCAAATGCCTGAGCGAAGAGGAAGGTCTTAACCTGGCACTGAAAAGGTAACAATGTTGGCACCAGGTGGGCCTTGTCAGGGAGATCGTTCCATAATAGGGAGCCACAACTGAAAAGGCTCTCTCCCTCATTGCCACCTTACAAGCTAAGCTTTATTAATTGTTTTAATACACATTCTGTCTGTGTTGAGAGTATTCACATGGAAGAGCTGCAAGAAAATGTTGCAGTGTGGAGAGCTCCCATTCAGGGCTCTAGCCAGCTGGCCATGCCTTTCTCCAGGATACTCCACTCAATTCCCCCTCCCCTCTAACTCTACCCCATGTCACTCAACATGTTATGCCCACTCAGCATGCTCAATCCTCAGTGGGCTGTTTTTGACCTCCCCCTTTTAGGATTCTTTTTCCCAAGGTTTTTTCCCCTAACTTATGCAAACCTTGGGTTTCCCTGGAACCTGCTGATATTTCCCTCTTGTGTGTGGGTGGCACCATTTGGGCTGCATAAGGATCCACGCTTTGGAGAATGGGATTGCTATTATTAGCTAGGATGATGTGTTCCAACATTTGACTGAGGGTGGCCTTCTCAGTGGTAATACAGAGGGAAGAAGCTCAAACATATAATAGCAGATCTGCTAGTTCCAGATGGGGTGTTTACATATTGACTTTATTAACTCCCCATTCTCTTATATGCACAAAGTGTGGCAGGTGGCATCCTGTCTCTGTTAAACAATCCACTACAATCAAAAAGCCAGTGTCTGAAACCAGATGCTGCACATCTGTCTGGGCCGAAGCAGTGGGCAAGAACCATTTAAATCTTATAGTACTATGAGGAGCACTGTGGTGGGTGACCATTTTTCATTGGGCTCTGTGTGAGGACCCCTGATGTTTAAATTAGCCCTGCAGTATAGACACAGGGAAATGCGAATCAGGAAAACCTGAGCTCCTCAGATTCTGAATTCTGCCTCAGAGCTCATTCCTACTCATGTCAATATCAGATTGCAAGCTTTGTTTTGTTCTCTGTGAACAAAAATGCATGCATCTTTTCATGCACACTTCCCCTAAATGGACACACCAATTGTGTGCATTTTTGAAATGTACACATTTTCACCCATTGATTAAGGCACGTTTGTGCACATTTGTCAAAAGTATGCATTTTTAATGCACATTTTCCAAGTGTGCGCATTGTTCAAACGCATGTTTTGGTGTTCCGCAAATCACATTGCAAGCTCAAAAATGTATGCACTTTGGCCGCAGAATGCATTTGGGTTCATGTTTGGGTCTGCATTCAGGTACAGGAAGGGAAAAATGGGTACATTCTGATCTAAAACAAACTGAAAGAAATTTATCATACATCCCTGAGAAGCACATTGCAAGGAAAGGCACTGCCACCCTCATATCGCTTCTGCACATGGAGTGTATGTATGCACCATCTTGATCTGTTCTCATAATAGATGTGGGGCATCACACTGGTGGAAAATGCCCATGTGTGGGCAATTCTTCCCTGGGGCTGCTCCCTACATTTCTGCTTGTATGGCAAGCATTTTTAAAAGATTCCAGGTAGTATGACCAAGGGCCTGTCTTCATGGGTGATTTGCTGTGGATTGGGACTGTTTGGAGGTCCTTTGCAGCACATGGCTTTGCAGCCAATCCACAGCCACCCCAGAGTTTACCTGTGGGGAAGCTGCATTTTTGCAGAGTACTTTTACTCCATTATTTTTCTTTAATTCGGCTCCCCTGTGGTCCAGCTGCTGTGTGCCCATCCCTCCGCTTTAAATTCAGTATGATCAGGCATTCCTAAGGGTGTGTCTTTCACCTGGCTGTGCCCTTGGTAACTGAGGTAACTAGAGTAACTAGCCTGCCTTTCCAACTCATCAAAGTGCTGGAGCACTCTTCCATGCCTTCAGAATCACGCCGTACTTCCTTTTCCCCAGTGGGAGTAACTAGCCCCCATTTCCTAGCCCGTCCCCATTGAGAGTCTTCTCCAATGCTTGTGTTACTTCCCCGCTTCTCTGCATGGTGGGAAAGGGCTGGCTGGAGTTGCCTCCCTCTGCTCACACTGTTGCTGCCTCCGCCTCTGCTGGCTGCCTCCTCTCCTTCTTTAGTTTTCACTGTATCACCATATGGATGCAGCTAAATACTGGGGCTGCAGGCTCCTGGCCACCTCCTCTCATTAGATACCTAGTACAGCACAGCTCCAATTTTCTCAATGGGAAAAAGATGCTACAGATTCTCAATGGGGAGAAAGCAGACAACAGAGGCTGCAGACTAAGAATGGGTGAAGCAGCTAGATCAGTGTATTTACTCCCTGGAAGTGCGCAACTGGGGTTTTATGACTGGGCAACACAGGCCACAGACTGCCAATGGGTGAAGTGGGAAGATTCCTGTATTTACTGTCTGGAAAAGGAGAAAGAGGGTGGGAGCTCTAACTGCCTGACTGTTGGCTAGAATGGGGTGAAATTGCACTGGTGGGGTGCTCTCATGGGAAGCCTTCAGATGCTGCTGGAGATAATAATGTGATAGCCTGGGGGAGCCTGGACAGGGGCAGGAAACAAGCCTCTCTCATTGATTGAGCAGCACCTGCTGGGTTGATGATATTACCTTCTATTCCCCCCTCCCCTTCCCTCCCCGTACCCAGCCTGGAAGTATATTGCTTTCAAGCACTGTGTGACCCATGACAAGCAGATTTTAAAGGTACAGGACATTTGAGTTTTCTTGCTTCATGTGCCCCTGACAGACCAAAGCTGATTCCACGAAAATCTGGATAACACTCCAATGTGCTTCTCATTCCATTGTCGTGAAGCTCCCCCCTCCCCAAGTTGCATTCCCCTTTTAATCCCCACATGGAGGGTTCCTACAGCTCACCCTGCCCCTGAGTTCTTGGTGAGCCTGTCTCTCTTTGCTCTTGAAGGAGAAGTTCTCTGATACCCTGGGTGGCTGTAGCAGTTATAAGAGCTCACATTTTAAAGGAGCAAGGTTGCAAAAATCCCATTTACTTCAATGGGATTTAAGCAGCCTAACTGTGCCCAGGATTACAGTCTGAGTCTATAAGTACATTATTTACTGCAATATCTGTTTTGCCGTATATTGCTTTTGCTGTATACTCCCTAAGCACCATCCCTTTTGTACATTCAGGTCACTAAAATTTATATAATGCCTATTCCACTGTGTTAAACTTTCATAGTTTGGGATGCGTCCAATGTACCATTACAGATCCACAGAGAGAACAACTCTAGCAATAAATCAAACATCCATGGTGCAAGAAGGGGTTAATTATGGGTCCCAGACTATAATAACTTATTCCCTGAATTAATCCTATTTGTAATGAGGCTTATCTTTTTTATTTACCCAGGGCTATTAATTACCAAAATATTTTGAACATTTATACATTCATATTTCCACATTTGCACTAACAAGAGATCCAAAAAAGATTTCTTAAAGAATCACCTTTAATGAGGCTTGCATTGTTATTTACCCAGCTATCAATTACATAAATGTTCAGTTTATAAGTTGACAAACCCATATTTCTTGCATTAAAGGAAACACAATAAATAGGTTTAGCTATAGGTGGATTTTTCTCTACATGCCAAGATGTTTAATTTTATGTTACTGCAATAATCATGTGTTAGATCAAGATTTAGTCATACAGAGTAGACGCATTGAAATCAATGGGATTTAAGTTAGGACTAATTTGAGTATCATTGATTTCAGTGGGTCTACTGTAAGCAACAAAACAATCCTATGCATATTTACTCAGAAGTAAGTCCTATTGTGTTCAATAGGGCTTACTCCCAGGTAAGTATGCATAGTATCACACTGTCCATTTGGAACCAACCCCACAAATTCACCAGTTTAACTTTAACAGTGTGATTAATCTGGCAGTTTCTCCAGTAATATAGTATTTTACTTTCAGTCCTACAGCTTTAACCCAATTTGCTTTTTAGTTTTTATTTAAGCTTGCCCAAGCTTTTGATATTCAGAGACCCATTTATATTTCTCCTTCAGCCTAATCAAGAAGCATTAAAATGTGGAGACTTAGAATTGTAATTCAGATTTCATTTTAAACTGCTTATCTCTGGTTGCCTTCTGATTAAACATAATTTTGGGGAAATCAAAATGTCACATTATCTTTATGGCCAAGCTTTTGATCAACAGCAGTAAAAGGCTTTAAGGTTTACTGCAAAGACGGCTCCCCTTAGTGGTAGCTCAATGAATTGCAAGGTCAACACGACTGAAAAATCCACCAGAGAGTTGTAGACCAGCTGTTGGCTGCCTTCACTTCATACACACTTCCACTGGAGCATTTTCCCCCTCTACAATTAAACACATATGCCTATATGGATGTAATCTAAGAAAAAACCCTGGCTGCTAATGTTTGCAGATGCTTTGGTTTCTCTGAACTTTGAAGCTGAGGGATGGAATACAAAAGAAGAAAAAGAAGTGTGTATGTGTGTACACACGCACGCACACAGACACCCTACATATAATTCTGATCACTACCGTGAGTGCTTAGGTTTTTACAGTGTGGGAAAGTGAGTGCCACTAGTGAAAGGACTTGATGTTTCCAGATCAGGCCGCATTTGGGAGTGGGGTTGTGACATTGTCACAAGCAGTGCCATTGATTCTCCTGTTCTCCATCTTTCTTTTCTTTTCTTTTTTGTCTCGGCAGCTAGATACAGCAGTTTTTACTTAAGGATTGTAGGGTTTAGGGTTGACGCTTTTGTTTCTGGCAGAACTCCCGTCAGCCTCTCCTGACATAGAATTGCTGGTTTGTTGTTCAGTCGTTCAGTCGTGTCCGACTCTTCGTGACCCCATGGACCATAGCACACCAGGCCTTCCTGTCCTCCGCTCTCTCCCGGAGTGTGCTGAAGTCCATATAATACAGTTCAAAAATGCAGCTGTTGAATTTCTGTCTGCCGTGAAGTTGCAGGACCGGCCCTAGCGTTAGGCAGAGGGAGGTGGATGCCCTGGGCAGCAGATGTTGGAGGGCAGGAAGCAGCAGCCAGGTGTCCGAGGACAGAACTGTGTGTGCTGTGCAGCCTGCCCTGCACCTCCTAAGCCACTCTGCTGCCCTCAGGTGTGGC
Source organism: Heloderma suspectum (assembly GCF_057233095.1). Classification (NCBI taxonomy): domain Eukaryota; kingdom Metazoa; phylum Chordata; class Lepidosauria; order Squamata; family Helodermatidae; genus Heloderma; species Heloderma suspectum. The sequence continues at coordinate 190,369,946 of NC_139458.1, forward strand.
AGAGGATGCTGTTCCATCACCAGTCTTCAGTGGTGTCGTAGTACATTTTCAAGTGCAAATGCTCATCATGATAGTCCCCGCAGCCATGCTCCGAAGGAGAGACTATTTGTCCATCTGTCTAATCCAATGTTGTCCAATATCTAATCCAATAACACAGGCAGCTGTGTTGATGCACAGCATCAAACCAGTTCTAGCATTCCTTATCTCCACCAGGAGCTGGATTTTTGTAAAGCTAAAGGTGCAATCCTAAGCATGTTTAGAGAGAAAAAAAGCCCTATACAACTCCCAGCATGCCCCCGTCATGGCCAAGCCACCTCAGAGTATGCTGCATGACAACAAGGATCACTCACGACACGACAACATATTGCTGCTGGGAAAAATCATCCCCTCACCCCCAGCTACTGTGAGGATTGCAGCTCAGCTCAGAGGGAACAAGGAATTGGGGGGGGGGGGAGATGACCTCAACAACCCAATCAAAAAGGGTTGGTGCTACATCTCTGCAAACCCTGGCTCCACTATACCACCGCCAGTGTTGAAGTGCAATTCAACTCCCATCCCAATCAGCTTCCCCATATGGAATTGGCAGGGGAGGCTGGTGGATCCAATTTCGGTGGGTCAGAGATTCCATTCTGGGTTTTAGTTACAACCAGCCAGAAGTCTAAAGGAGCTATTCCCAAAATAGGTCCAGCACCTTGGATAGCTCCTTTAGACTTCTGGCTGGTTGTAACTAAAACCCAGAATGGAATTTCTGGCCCAGCCGAAAGCGGATCCACCAGCCTCCCCTGGGAACTGGGGAGAGGGGGGTGCGCCATCTTGTCCTTTGCCTCAGGCAGCAACGTGCCTTGGGTTGGCCCTATGAAGTTGAAAGGCCCCTGCCTGGGACTCTGGACCGCTACTGCCAGTCAAAGTAGACAAGATCGGACTAGACAGATGGAGAAACAGTCTGACCGGGTCAAAGAAGGCAGCTTCCTATGTTACCCTGTTTCCAGAGGCGTTAAGTCTGTTGCTGCCAAAGCAAATGAAGAGTCTGGCCCACAACCACTCCTGATCAACCAGAAGGCTGTAAGGCGCCACAAGAGTCTTCGTTGTTGAGGTCATCCAGTGTTGCTCAGGTTGCAATAGGACAGAAAAAGGAGGTGGCGGCCCTGGTGAATGTGGGCGGAGCAGCAGCAGCACCGCAGTGGCCCGGGGGAGGAGAGAACAGTGGCACTGGGCCCCCTCCCACAGCAGAGCAGGGGGGCTGCTGCCCATGCTCCCAGCCCACAAGGCGCAGACAGGCTGGGTGCCAAAACGCGACCGCTTGCTGACTGGGTGGGGCCCGGCTCTTGCGAGGCAGAGCAGCACGCTGCTCAGTAGCCTATCAGGGAGCACAACTGTGTGTTGCCGCGCTGAACATCAAACTTTCCGCTTGCGGGCCTGGGAGCTGCGCACTGGTTTGCATGCAAGTAGCTTCTTGAAAGGTGTGTGGGCGTGGACAGGGAGTGTGGGCATTTGGGTCCTTGACATCGTTCTCATTTCATATGAAGTGGAAAGAGCATATCCCACCTAGTTCAGCTTTCGCCAATCTGGAGTCCTCCAGATGAGTTAGACTACAACTCCTATCATCCCCAGTCAGCATGGGGAAGGCTGCTCTAGATGTACACATGTAATAGATAGGTTGAGTTAGCTCGACTTAGTTACACTTAGAGTAGACCCACTGAAATCCACTGATGACTGCCCTAAGTCTCATTGATTTCAATGGGTCTACTCGAAGCATGGCTAAGTCTGTATCCAACACAATATCGCTCCCCCTCCCCCCAGTATTGCACACACATTCCTCATATATAGTGAATCTGGACCAGATCACACCGTTTTAATATACCTGTTTAGCTGCCATGTCACACTTGCCTATCTGGGGAATTTTGTCAGAATGGATTGAATTCTGGAGCTCTGAATATTCTAGCATTTGGGGACAACAAAATGTGTTACAAATGTGGGAAACATGTTCCCTCTGGACTGTAGGGAAATGTATTATCAGATGCTGGGGGGAAAAAATCAACAGAGGATGCCTTGCTTTTGAATTGCCATGGGTATCAAAGTGCATTTTCCAGCCTGCTCAAGCTTCTAAAATAGAGTTTATTCAAATGTGCAAGAAAAGCATGAGGCCAAGTCTTCATGGGATTGTACCACTGCCTAGGGTAGGTCAGGAATGAGCAGCTTGTGGCCCTCCGGACGGACGTTTGGCTTACTCGTTTCTGCCCTAGCTAACATAGCCATTGTTGAGGGATCATGGGAATTGTAGGCCAAAACATACAAAAGCTATCCCTGGAGTAGGTGCAGATAGGATAGGGGATTGCATAGATATTTGAATGACACCCCTACCTGCAATATAGCAAAAACATTTTTTTATGTGAGATAGCATCCAAAGATGTAGTTCCTCACTGTATTACAAAGTGTCAGAGTCCAACAAGAGACTGGGCCTTATTGGCAATCTTTTTAGAATGACAAGACCCAAGTCCTAAACTCTGTAAGACCCAGGGCGTGACCCTCTTTAACCTCACCTTCTAACATGGGATATACCCCCTGCCATTTTCTCATCTTTTGCTCCCTGTTTTTCTTAAGGGCTTTTGTGTAGTGACAGTGCAGTAACTGTTAGCATCTGCTGAGAATGTAGAGTTAGAAAAAGCAGAGCAACAAACAAATGAACACGCAGAAAACCTGAATGCCTTATAAAAGTCTTTCTGTTCACATGCAAAATTCCTATGGACATCCTTCTAGGGCCACATGAATAAAATACATATTTCTAAGCTGTCATGACAAGAATCATGCCCATGTCAGCTCAGAACAAGGATTGGGAATGATTTTCACCCTGAGAGTAACCTTCTGGAGCCCACTAGAACATTAGTTATTGGGCAGACTAGAAATGAACTAAGTAAATAATGCCATTTCTATACCACCCAATAGCCAAAGTTCTTTGGGTGGTTCACAACATTCATTCACATTCACACACAGATCCCACCCCCCTACCCCCCATGCAGCAATGAGGCTTGAAAAAAGCTTCCCATTGGCTCCAGTGGGAGGCTTTTCCCAAGCTGAACTGCTGGAGTGAGGCAGGAACAAGCTGAAGAGGCCCCAGGGGTCTCATCCAGCTGGTGGACCACCAGTTCCTCACCCCTACCTCAGAACTTTGTTGACACCCTCTGGCATATTTCAGGGATTCTGGAATCTCTTATTGGCAGGCTATTCCCAGGGACCATCCGGTGAAATCTGCATATGACAAGATCCTTATCCCAAAGCAAATGCATTTCACCTGCAGTAAGTTAACACAAGACGCATCACGTGTGAAGAGGCTCCGTGCAATGGATCTAGGTGGAGAAAGCAGTACCGCTTTTTTATTTTGGTTGAGCAATATGTGCTTAACTTCAGATTGGTTTTTGTATTAGCAATAAATTAGTATTACCCTCTGTAGCTGATGCTTCCTGACTCTCTGCTATCTTTCGTGCGAGTGTGCAGTTGTCAAAATGAATAATACACAGCATCAATTTAAAACCTCCTTTTCACTGTGCTCAGCTGTAACAGTTTCAGTCTGTCTCAATTCTGTTCTGTCCTGGACTGTTTTAAATTCCTGAAGACTTTCAAGAAAACATCAATTACAAATGGTAAGTATTTATTAAAATTCTGCTTAAGACGAAGAATGCTCATCCCCTCTGGAGAAAGTTTTCTGCCTTTCCCCTGTGTAGTGAATACGGAAGAAATTAAGGAAACCAAGTTTGAGAAAGAAGATCATTTGAAGACTAGGTGTTAAAACTGATTGGCAAAAGAGTAAGAATGTGATCCTATGTATGTCTACTCAGAAGTAAGTCCCACTGAATTAAATGAGTCTTATTCCCAGGTAAGTGTGTACAAGATTGCTGTCGGGGAGGGGGGGGATCAAATGAGCAAAAATAAGCCCTTTTTATATAGACCGTGGGCTGCAGCCAAGAACCACATGCAGTTCACTGTTTATTCATCATATAGTCCTTGCATTTAATGAGTCTCTGGTTGAAGTCATTAAAAAGATGTTGCTCTTCAGTGTGATTAGCCTGAGACTCAAAAGAGAGAGATTGATCTCTCCCACCTTTTCCTGTGTTGTTCGTTTAAAACTTTCGGAGAAAATTTGACCTTGGCTGTATGGCAGACCTTCAAAATCTGCATTCTGACTAGTGGGGGTGGGGATGAAGGAAAGCCTTCCAAGAGTTGTGTGGCCAAGTAGAATGAAGCAATGGTGGCCGCTCCAGTTGAGGGTGACCTGTTGGAAAGAAAGTGTTCCCTTCCTTGTAGTTAACTGATGTTTCGTTTTACCTGACTAGTCAGAACTACTGTTGCTTAGAGCAGCACTATGTACACTAGAACATCAGATAAAAGGGTGGATCCATTCCAGGGTTACTTAGCATTTTCTAAGGAATGAAGTCTCCACTGCTCTGTGCCCCGGAGGCAAAAGCTTGGAGTGGGGGCTGGCTATATGTCTGGAACATATTTGTACAGTGACTGGCTCATGGTTGGCACAATATAAAACACTATTAGCAGGATTCAATAGATCAAATGGGCTCAGTGCTTTTGAGAAAGGGGATTGATAGCTGAGTTTCTTTTCAAGGAGGGAGAAAAGTTCACGAGCCTACCCAATCAGGAAATTAAGGAAGTATCATAGATACTGTATCATCTTTTAAGGCTAGACTATGGGTTCAAATCTCAACTCAGCAAGGAAGCTGGGTGAGTTGCCTGGGCAAGGCATAGGCTTCTCCACATGGGGCTTTTATTCTGAGATTGAGATTGGTTACTTTTGGAAGTTTGTGGGTCCTTTACATGACATTGACGAGCTCCAGAAAGCCCCATGCTTTCTGACCTTTATCCCCCCTTTTAAGATTGCAGATAATGAGCTATTTTAATAACCCAAGCTGAATTTTTCAATGAAAAGAGTTAGTGGTGCTATAACACAGCACCATCTAGTGGCTATATAATGAAACATATAGAGTTTGCAGATAAAGGAACTCCCCAGGAAAAAAAGCAGAAGTGTGTGAAAAGGGGCAATCTTAATCCCACAAAGAATACAGAAGCAGAAGCCCTGGTAAAGTTGCAAGATAAAAAGTCTCTGTGTAGAGAAGCCCATTATCTCTTGGCCCTACCTAGCTCACAGGATAGTTGTACTGAACAATAAAAGCATAATTTGCTGCTCTGAACAACTTGGAGGAAGAGCAGTATATAAACGTGAAAAGCTAAACTTTTCTGAATGGAAAGCTGGGTGGGACAGAGGCAGGAGTACTGTGCCATGCCATCCTGATACCTGTAGGAGTTTTCTGGGCTTTGTTGTATGTAACAGCTGGTGGGGCTGGGGTGGAAGGAAAGTACTATGTGGAATAGCTTATTCAGTGCTCAAAAAAACCTGCTGCTTTAAGACCAGAGTTAAAGCAATATCATGTTGGCTCAAGCTCCACAAAGCCAGAAAAATGGAACCCTTGGCTGATGCCTTAACAGACATTCCCCGTGATCAGTGATGATGATGTGAAATGTCACAAATTGTGCTTGCTTACAACTTACTTTCCATGCACCCACACTTTTCCTGGGTCAGCAAAGATGTTCCACGTTGTCCTGGTCCTGTATTGTCTTATGAAGCATCTAGCTGTACTATTAGAAGAGGGTTGCCTCTCACTGTTTAACCCATCCTGCCAGTTACTGGTATAAGCAACAAACTGGTATTTGGGGGTGGGGAGATGATCAGGGATAGCTGAATTATTATGTTTATGTAATAATACACTGATAGATCTTGAACTTTCATTTTTGTACTGCTATGTAATATTTTGGATGGAAACCACTAATTCCGAAGACGGTTTTAATTTATGTTGTTGGTAAATGCAAGCATCAGTCTGTGTTCCTAGGTTGCTACTGGAAATTCCCCCTAGGCCGATCCAAATGTGTGAAGGAGGAATGGAACATGGTCCAACATTCCATCCCATATATAGCAGAGATGGGGAATGTGTGTCCCTCCAGATGTTGTTGGACTGCAACTGATTTGCAGCTGGATTGCAAATCAGCTCTAGCCAGCATAACCATTGGTGACGGGTGATTGGAGTTTCAGTCCAAAAACATTTGGACTGGTTGTCCATCCCTGCTGTATGAGGTTTTGCCTGCTTTCTGCTGGAGGACTGCCTTGTCTCATGAATTAAATTAAAACTCCTGAGTTTTAACTATTAGGTGTACAGATGTCCTGTTTTTTAAAAAAGACATTTGTAGTAATCGGGGTGTCTTTGTTATGTGCGTACCAAATATCACCAAGTGTGGAAGTAGCTTAATCGTTTTGGGATATGCTTGGTGGAAGAAATGTACAAATGTACAAATGTTCACTACCCAGATCAAGGCCCATGTGAGGTCAGCAACTGTCCACGGCTTCCTCCTGGAGGCATGCCTTCCCTCTTGGAGCAGCCAGCCACCCCTTCCCTTCACCGTTCTGGCAAGTCCAGAGCAGGCCACAGGGCTCAGGGTTGCTGAGTGGCTGGAGGTTGCAGGACAAAGCAGCAAGAGGAAAGTGTAGGCTTCCCCTCAAATAATGGAGATCCTCCTCTTTTTGGCCACGTTGACAGCCTAGCTAGGACAGCAAGAGGACAAGTACCAAGCTCCTTTAATGACCGCAGTGCAGTGAGAGCAAGTAGGATGGCCATGTCTCCTCCTTTACAGAGGTCATTCCTGTATTTTGAAGATGTTCTCTATTTGAAGAGCTGTCCTGTCCAAGTCTGGTTTAAAGACAAAGAACGATCTGAAGGAAGAGCTGGGCCTTCAGGTTGCCCATCAACAGTGAGACCTGGACAGCAGACTGAGCAAGGCACGTGGGCCACCTGGTCAGTCTCCCCCAATATGGTGATATGCATTGTATTTCTATTTAAATTATAGTAATTATGTCAAAATTTGTATTTATACATATAAATTAACAAATGCAAATGTTATGTAAATTGGTGGCCTCTTTTTTGTGAGGCATTTCCTCTCTTTTTTGGGCAATTTATAAGCAGGCTTCCTAGCAGCGAGATCCATGCCAGCAGGCTCCAGTGAGACTGGATCTAAAAGAGGCTGTCAGGATCGAGGTGGCTCCTCCCTCCCTCTCTCTCTCTCTCTCTCTCTCTCTCTCAATACTGGTGACCAGCCCCTTTCCCCATAAGAGAGCTCTAAAGGAGCGCAGGAGGAATAAAGAGAAGGATCCCTGGCAGTTTCTAAAGAACTGGCCCATTTCCAGAGTCTCAAAGTGAGGTAACTCTAAGCGGTCACCACCACCCCAGTCAGTAGTTGATAATGCTGTGCCGAAACCCCACTTGCCCTTTTGCAGCTTCTTTGTTTCCCTGAGAAAGAGGCAGTCATTTTTCTGCTTCTTTTGTTGGGTTGCTGAGAATTTCGGAGAAATTTCTCAGGGTGCAGGTCTTCAGTGCTCACCTTACCGTAAGGAGGTGCGTATGCTCTTTCTTTTACCATTCTCCCCCATTCTGCCCTTGCAGCTTCTGTGGCTGCTTGAACTTATTTGAAAACCCCCTGAAGGACTTTGGCAGGACATCCGCCCTTGGGGCTTTCCAGTGCGGCTGCCTGCTGAGTGCCTGAAAGCTGACTGAGGAGTTATTGTTATTTTTCTTATTATTTTTCTTGTTGTGGTTGTTAAAAGGACTTTTAATAACAACAAAGCAAAACCAAAAATGCCTCTCTCAGCTTTCAGGCACTCTGCAGGCAGCTGCATAGGGAAGTCCCAAGGGTGAAATTCCTGGCTATGTCCTCCAGGGGGCTTTCCAAGTAGCTGAATCAGTCAGAGAGGTTGCAAGGACAAAACAGGGGGAAAAGGTAAAAGAAAGAGCACACAGGTGCTCCTCTGCCACCTCCTTCCAGTAAGGTAAGCACTCAAGCCCTGCACTCTGACAAATTTCTCTGAAATTCTCACCCCTTCCCACAAATTTTTGGGCACAATTTCTTTTCAACCTCCCCCCGCCCAATGAATAGTCAAAAATAAACAGATCAAGAAATTCAGAACAGTGGTAGTATTAGACAAGTGTTCCCCTTAATTGTTTCTTTCCCCTTGGGGCACACCCCAGGGCATCTTTTGCACTGGCCTCAGGCCACTGGTGTCAAGCCCCATGATGTCTACAGGAGGAGGCCATGTCTAGCATCTCCTAGGCTGTAGTCACTGTGTGAAGCCCTAAACTGCCTCCCATCTCACAGTACATGGAAGCAAGAACCAGCCCACCATAAGAACTTAAGAAGAGCCATGCTGGATCAGACCAAGGGCCCATCCAGTCCAGCATTCTGTTCACACAGTGGCCAACCAGCTGTTGATGGGAAACCCATAAGCAGGACTTGAGTGCAATAGCACCCTTCCACCCATGTTCCCCAGCAACTGCTGTACGTAGGCATACTGCCTCTGGTTACTGGAGGTAGCACAGAGCCATCAGGACTAGTAGCCATTGATGGCCTTCACCTCCAGGAATTTGTCTAACCCCCTTTTAGAGCCATCCAAATTGGTGGCCATCACTACATCTTCTGTTAGTGAATTCTATAGTTTGGCTATGTCCTGTGTGAAGAAGTCCTTCCTTTTATCTGTCCGGAATGTTCTACCAATCAGCTTCATGGGATGATCCTGGGTTCTAGTATTATTAGAGAGGGAGAAAATTGTCTCTGTAGCCACATTCTCCACACTGTGCATAATTTTGTATGACTCTAGCATGTCTCCCCTTACCCTCTTTTTTTCCAAGCTAAACAATCCCAGCTGTTGTAACTTCCCCTCATAGCGGTGTTGCTCCCAACCCTTGATAATTTTAGTTGCCCTTTTCTCCACTTTTTCCAGCTCTACAATATCGTTTTTTCCTGCTACTGCATCTTCGATTCAATAGCAGGAAGAGAGTCCCAAATACTCTGCAACATTCATGCAGGAAGTATTAATGATCCTTAATCACACAGGAGTTTTACTATTTCAGATCACAAGGTCAGATTGGCTGCAATCCATTACATACTGACTTGGGAGAAGGTCACATTGAAGTCAATGCAATTTACATCTGAGCAAACGTGTATAGGATTGTTCAATAAAGGCTAAACTACGCACTACATTAAATGCATAACTGATCTGAACTTTAGTGTAGGTGCATGGGCCCTGATCTGAATCAGGACCACCACATGCGGGTGGGGGGTTAAACCATCCCACCCAGCAGCTCCCCCCCCCCAATGGGTACTATCGTGATGCTTTTGTTAGATGAAACGCATGTTATCTCTTCCCCCAACCAACACACCCACTTTTAATCTGAATACTTCTAAGGACATCTTTGATTTTAGAAGCTTAACCACCAAATTTTCCATTAATGAATCCAACTAGATTCCACACTGTGATCATTAATCCTTCCTGATTAAAGCTAAGTGAGGAGACAAATTGTTCCCAGATGTGAACTAATTTCTACTTTTTTATTTTGGAAAAGGATCCAGGCCCGCCACCCCAAGGCACAGATTCTTAATGGTATTTTATTATTAGAAAGAAGATAAGAGGATAACTTCCAACTGCACCAGATGCGACCCATTGATATATAACTACTACAGTCAGTCAGCCTTTGTTAATTTGGCTTCAACCTCCTGTTTCATGCAGATGCAACTTCCTGAAATAAATGAGGTGATATTCTTCAATTACTTGATTAGTAGAGGCAGACAAATTACCCTAGGCTGGGCTTGATTCAGAAGGGGCTGTGTGGCCACTCATGCATAACCCAAAAACAGGACAAAAGATGACATTGATTTACATAACATTTGCATATGCTAATTTATATGTATAATGCAAGTTTAGAAACAATTACTCTAACTTAAATAAAAAATCAAATACGTCTTACCATATTGAGGAAGACTGACCAGGTGGCCGGTGTGCCTGCTCAGTCTGCTGTCCAGGTGCTCACAGCTGACGAGCACCTTCAAGGCCCCTCCAGCCCCGCCTTCCGATCGTTCTTCGACTTTAATCCAGACTTGGCCTGGGTGCCTTCAGAGGACTGTCCTTTGACAGTTCTTCAGATAGAGGACTGCAAAGTAGAACACCTGGTCACCCCAAAGTGCACTAACTGGGGCTTGATTCAGACTGGGCTTGAATTAGAATAATAGAATAGTAGGGTTGGAAGGGGCCTACAAGGCCATCAAGTCCAAACCTCTGCTGAATGCAGGAATCCAAGTCAGAGCATCCCTGACAGATGGCTGTCTGGCCTCGTCTTGAATGCCTCCAGTGTGGGAGAGCCCACCACCTCCCTAGGGAATTTTAGACTCAATCTAAGCTCCTGGTCTTGTCATACTCCTGAGGATGATGTCAGGAACATGACAAGGCCCGAAGGCTTCCCCACCCCAACTCTCTCACCAGCTCATTCCCTTTCCCCTAAAACGTACCTGGCGGTGGTGGTGGTGATGAGAAGGACTGCTGCAGCAACAGTCCTGATTAGGCCACAGAATGATGAAGAAACAGAAAGCTGCATGCCAGGATCCTTGTGAAGTATAGTGTCCTGGGGCTTCTGGGCCCATAGCAAGAATCCAAAAGCACTGGGAAACTACATTTCCCGGAGGCCTTGGAACCCATAATTTTGCTACAGGGGCTAATGAAGACTACAGCATCAGCCAGCCTCTCTCATTCCCACCACCACCAGGTACATTTCAGCAGGAAAGGGATGTGGCAGGGAGAGTTCGTTGTGAAGCTGAGGTTGAACTAATTATGAGCTTTAGATTGGTTTGGGCTGGGCTCATAATTTGCTCCAAAATTGGGGGAGTTCATCCTCCAAACTCCTCAATACAAACTTTGGTCATATTACTACATATTGGCTTGGATTCGTTTTCTTTGCTGCCCGGGGGAATATTGCCTGAGCAGAATGCTCCCACTGGTAGAAAGAAGAGCAATGATCCCTCCTCCCTTAGCAGCCTCTAGCACCACCTCCCGCCGCGCTGTTCCAGAGGATCCCTCTGGAGCAGACTTGCTGGTGGGGTGGGGCAGATTTTCCTCCAGGGCAGACTTTCAGAGGAGACTGGGGACTGCAGGGGGAGGAAGGAATCAGCAAAGATCACCTCCTCCTCTGTTCCATCAGCGGAAATGCTACGCTGGATTGGAAACCTTCTGCAGACAGAAGGAGCCCTTCCATTTTCGGAAAGACAACCAGGGATCCAACCCAGGTGCCCCAAATTACTGAACACCGTTAAAGAGATGATAATGGCTTTTGATGATTACGCTCTTTACGCATGTTCATTTCAAAAGTGGATTACTGTGTAGGTCCAGGTGCTTCACTCCGGGCAGGCCTTTAGACTGTTGCGGTACTATTGGTTCCCACAGATCCAGCATGAGAAGAATGAACATGGGAAAGGCTGTGCTGCTTCAGGGAATTTCCAGAAGGGAGGTCCCCCCCCCCCCCGCAAACATACACACAAGCACCAAGGGTGCTCATTCTAAACTAATAGCATGAGCGGCACAGGCTTTTTTTCCCCTCCAATTTTTTATTGTGAATTTCAACAAACAAACCAAACCAAAAACTTAACAAAACCAAAAAGGAGAAAAAATATAACAACATTCTAAAACCTCAGTTTTGAATTATTGCAATATACTAGAAAGGGAGGGGGGAATAGGTTACACATAAACTTCAATAAAAGCAGACCAGATAGCCACATATAAGTCCATTTGCAAGTTAACGCCTATATACCACTCTTTCAAAAGTTGCTAGCATTGTTAAGTCTTCAGTCCATTGTGTTACAGGCGGTGAGCTTTTATCCTTCCAGTATCGTAGTATCAGTCTTTTAGCAACCAAAAGGGTGCGAAAGATCCATTTACGCTGACCATGTGTTACATTCCAAGAAGCAGGTAAGTAATTTAAAAGAACATTTACACCAGTAAATATTAAAGAGCTTTCCAATAAAAATGTTATCCGTATAATAACTTCCTCCCAAAAGGAGGCAACCATTGGGCATTTCCAAAACATATGAATAAGGGAAGCATTGACTGCATTACACCTCCAACAATTAGCTGAATTTGTCAAACCTTTATTAAAAAGACGTTGTAGCATCCAATAGACCGGAAGCTTTTGCTGAATAAGGCATAACTGAAGATCTGTTGAGATGTCCTATCCAGACACCAAGATGGCAGTCCATTGATAAAACAAAATAGGACGTTCCAATTCCCTGTTCCATTCATGCTGTAAACCACTTGTATTATATTTATTCATTGATAATAAATATTTATCAGTATTTATTGATAAATAAAATCAAATATATTTATAAATATAAATATTTATAAACATGAATCGTAGGTCAATATATCTGATCAGCTTCAATAAGTATTTACAGTAGCAAAGGAAACTCTGAAGCAGTAAAAGCAGCAGGACCGAATCTAGATACCAACAAATGTTTCAACTGCAAGTACTGCCATTCTGCTGTAGCAGGCAAATCAAACTGATCTCACAAAGTTGAAAATAACAAGAACTCATAATCAACCCTCACTAATTGATCCAGGGTAAAAATAATTTTATCTGTCCAGGTCCGCCATAAAAACATTTTCTTTCCAATTCTTAAATCTGAGTGGCACAAGCTTGAGAAGCGTTATAACCCACCCCACCCCCCATTATTGGAAGGGTGTTAGGGGAGGCCTGGACAGTGCATGAATTTGTAAAATGAAAAGGGACCAAAGCTCAAGTTCGCATGGGAGCCTTGCCATCTGCCACGGAAGCTAATCCTAGAGATGTACAAAACTCACTTACCTTTTCGCGGAACTTTTCACAGTGTGGGGGGAGGTGCTCCGTCCCTCCCCCCAGAATCCTCAACGGGGGGAGGCGATCCGGTCCTCCCCCCGGAATCCTGCCTGGGCGGCTCCGCTCCGCGGCGGCTCCATGGAGCAGCCGGCCAGGGCCGTCCGCAGCCGGATTTCTGTCTGCGGACGGGCTGCTGTGGATGCAAATGGTGGCCACTGTAGTGGCCGCCATTTGTGTCCAGCCAGTATTTATGGTGAAAAAAAGGGGAACGCAAATAGCGTAGGAGGCGCTATTTGTGTTCCTCTTTTTTTCGCCGTTCTAGCCTACGTAAATATTTATGTAGGCTAGAATGGCGAAAAATATGGAACGCAAATGACGGCCGCTGTAGCCGCCATTTGCATATGCTGGGTTTTTTTTTGGGGGGGGGGTTAGCCGTGATAGGCTACGTAAATACTTACGTAGCCTATCACATCTGCAAGGATGCCAATGGTGGCCGCAGCAGCCCGGCCGTGGCCAGCCAGGAGACCAGCCTTCAGAGCTGCTGCCACCGCTGGATCCACCCCAGGTAAGTTCCGTCCCGGGGGGATTCCATGGGGGGTGGGGGGGCAGGAGGCCGTTCCACCACAGATTCCGGGGGACTGGATTCTGGCCTCACTGGAATCCATGGCAGAATTCTCTGCCATCCCTAGCTAATCCTGCTCTCTAACACACTTTCAATGTTTTCCTCCAGCACTGAAAAAAAATACAATTGCATAGAAAGGTCATCTTCAAAAGCACCATGCTTTTACATTGCTTGTGTATTTTTAGAGCTCCTTAAAGCATTATCATATATCTTTGAAAACCGGATACGTCAACAGTAACTGACGGCGCAAGTGTTGTTTTCACAGCCTAGCGTTTATAAATATTATGGACACTTGGCATAGTAGCACTGTAATACTAAGTTACAAGGATATGTGTGTGTATGTGTGTGTGTGTGTGTGAGGGGCGGTGAGAAAGTGCCAGGGATGTCGACTCCTACAGCTCTGGCATAAACCTTTCCCCAGGTTCGGCAGTTTCATTTTTTACTGCTTCCTATATGTGATTGTTACGATCTTGGTTTTAAAATAGTTATTCAAAAGCACTTATTAAACTGATGGGGGTATTTTGTTATAATCTGTAAATGTGATCACCGACAGCAACACATAATAAAAAAGGGATTCACCATAATACGTTAATGATGGAGAAAGGCTCTCTATCTGGTAGAACCATATCTGAGCAACCAGGAAAATGCCATGAATCAGGGAGCAACATGTATCTGTTGTACTCAGAGAGGGCTACAGTGAGCTTGACATGGTCATAATATGATTCAAATGCCATGTTCAGACATATGAAATGGGCATGACTCATAACACTGATTCCAGGACAATAACATTTATAATGTTATATTAATGTTATAACATTTAACATTTATGTTAAAACAGGGTATGACATCACACTTATGTGTCACACCCCTATCATGTTATAGAAAAGGTTAGACTGAAAATGTTACAAACCAGTCAACCCTCGAGGTGTGGATTTATTGTTAAATAGCGAGTGGAAGGCATTCTGCAAATGCTCAGATTCTTTATACTGCCCCATGTTTTTATTCAATTGTATGAGGGATATTGCTTGTCATGCCCACCACAACCCCATTGGTGAAATACAAGTTACTGATGTTTACTAAGCTAGCAGGTTGGATCTCGGGTTCCTGTGAGCAGAACTCCACTCATGAGGTGCTGTCAATGGAGAAAAGGGTGGGGGAGGCCATTTTTGATGATTCCTTCTTCTCATTATGCCCCCCGAAAAGCTGCTTTGGAGGGCTGGGGGACCTTCCAGAACAGTGTGATGGATGCCATGGGGGCTGGTGCAAACTGCCTCCATGCCCGCCCTTCCTCCAGCAGGAGCTTCCACTGGATCTCGATCCCTCAGTCTATTTGTGGAAGGGAACACTCTGGATCCATCCCAGTATATTTCATACTGGAGCCTACCGGTAACTGCACAGACATGCCCGAAGCAATACTGCCTTGCTTAGAGACTGTGGGTGCTTTCAGATGGAGAGTTCCCAATCAGAAGACACTGTACAGCTATTCTGTCTTTTCTAGGGATGGATGAAAGTCCCTTACCTGATCCCGACGCTTGCTTTGCGGTGGCGGGGAGGCGCTCCGTCCCTCCCCCCGAAATTCTGGCTGGGGGGGGAGGCGCCCCGTCCCTCCCTGCCGAAATTCTGGCTGCGGGGGAGGCGCCCCGTCCCTCCCCTCCGAAATTCTGGCCCGGGGGGAGGCGCCCCGTCCCTCTGGCCGCGAAACCTCGTCTCCTGCCGGGACACAAATGGCGGCGGCCATAGCCGCCGCCGTTTGCGTCCCTGCAGTCAGCCGTGATAGGCTACGTAAATGTTTACGTAGCCTATCACGGCTGACTTTAAAAAAAAAAGGAAAAAAAAGCGCGTACGCAAATTGCGTTCCTTATTTTGGCACGTGTAGTCTACGTAAACATTTACGTAGACTACGGCGAAAATAAGGGCAACGCTATAAAAAAGTAAGCGCTTTTTTTTTCTTTTTTCAAAGTCAGCTGTGATAGGCTACGTAAACATTTACATAGCCTATCACTGTGTTTTTAAAATCTAGCCGTGATAGGCTACGTAAATCTTTACGTAGCCTATCACGTTTGTTTGTTTGTTTTACTTGGAAATGGCGGCGGTGGCAGCCGGTTGGAAGACTGGCCGCTGCCGCTGAGCTGCCGCCGAGCCGCCGCCGAACCGCCGCCGGAGCTGCCGCCGCCAGGGACATTCGAGCAAGGTAAGTCCCGTCCCGGGAGGGGCGGTGAGGGTGGCAGACCGTTTCTCCACCAATTTCGGGGGGCCGAATGCGCTGGCATTCGGCCTCCCCGGGATTCGTGGAGAAATTCTCTGACATCCCTAGTCTTTTCTTCCTAAGGGCACAATCCTATTGTGATGATCGCAAGCGTCCGAACTTGGAGGCTTATGAATATCCTATGCAGGACAGAGGGAGGTGATCTTTCCCTCCCTGTCCTCCCCCACCCCACATTTTCGCTAGATGAGCTTTTTTGCCCATCTAGCTGAGATGGAGGGAATGAGGCTGGAGAGGCCTCAGGGTAGCTCATATCCTGGCCTCTCCAGTTGCCCCCCTCCCCACCCACTGAAATGCCCCCTTCTCCCCATCTCCGAGGTCATGTTCCCAACCTCAGAGAGGCAGCTGGTGCAGCTGGCTGGAAGGGGCAGCAGAGTCGAAGCTGTCCCTTGCAGTGTCCCCCTCCGAGGTCAGAGTGCTCCAGATCTGGGACTCTGAACTATCTTGTGGCCCCTCAGACACTGCCTAGGGGCCATAGGATCACTTCCTCCATGGATTCTCCGCAGTAAGAAAAAAGATGGAAACAGCAGCGGTGGGAAAACATGGGAGGGTTATGAGTGGAAGGCAATGACCTCTGGACCCTTGTACAATTCTGTGAATCAGGCAGGACGATGGCATCATAAAAGTCTCATCTGGAAGCATTGTAGGTCCCAATATTTTTCCATTTGTGGTGAATTGTTAATATGTTAATATGTTGTGTACTTTTAGTTTTTCTGGGAATTGGATACAAACTTCCCTATAACTGTGTCAGTGTGGTGATGTAGCCACACCATAGAGACCATTTTAGGCAAGCTAGTAATGACTTTCTTCCCACCTGCCCGGTAACCCCAGCCCCCTCCATTATTCAAAGAAAATAAAAAGCTAAGGGTTTGGGATTTTTTTTAATGGTAATTTGGGCACAACTTTATCAGCATAGTGTTTAATGAGTTGGACAGAAATACCAACAGGAACCAGTGATGCTAAATAGCTTTGATTCTCTCTCTCTCTCTCTCTCTCTCTCTCAATAAAATGAATAACTATAGTGGGGTTAGCAATGGCTGTTTCTCCTCTTTAAAGAGGATGAAAATATTTCTATAGAACAGCATGAGTGAGAACTGGAAGAACATGTGGGTAACTAGCTGCTAACTGTCTTTTGAGTCTCATATGCTGTGCTGGCATCTGTTTTGTTTGATTGTAAATTCATTTATTGTATTTAATTGTATTTTAATTGTTTGTAAGCCATTGCAATAGCCCACCTACAGACTGGATGGGTGGGCTGTACATTTTAAAACAGAACGAAAATATGTAAATAATGCTTTTGATTGAGAATCAAAATTATTTGGAAGACCCTGGATGCATCAACATCCTTGTGGCAAAGAAGGAATGGTAGATGAAGTTCTTATACTAGTAGGTCACTTCAGTTAGGACTACTTTTAGGGGCTGATTACTATTTCTATTCTCTAATCTTTAGGAAGGCTCAATCTTTATCTGAAGTTTTGCCAGTAATAATCACCAGATTGGTTGGTTGGTTGGTTAGTTTATATAGTGTCATCAGTGTGTGTGTTGCTTGAAAGAGCACAAAAGGGTAACACAAAATACAACAGGACAGGAGCTTATGAGCACGTCTACACCAGCCAAAATCCTGCATTTAAAACTGGGCTTTCTGCTTCCATTTCAAATGCAGGATCACAACGACTCCCCTTTTCACCCGCTTCCTCCCCCCTTTCCCCCTCCCCTTTCCCTGCATATGAGTCTTCCATTATCTTTCATTGATCTCGCTCATCTTCTTGCCGCTTTTCCTCTTTTCACAGAGGAAACTCAAGCGGAACACAACAGGGCAATTTGATAGCTCATTATCTGTGATCTATTTAAAAATGGAACAAAGGGCATTTAGTGCAGGAGTTTAGTGTAGTTTAGTGCAAACTACAATCTGGGTTTTGATACAGGGGAAACAACAAAAGATCAGGAGCGAAGTGGATGCAGGAGTAAATAGGAAGAAGAAATTGATTTATTTCAGTTACACATAATTAGGCTTAAGGTGTTTCCAGATGGAGGACTTCTAATGCTACCAATCAAAAGGCATTGTGCCACTATTGCCTCGTTTCCTCCTTAATTGATTTTTTAAAGGAAAAAGATGGAAAAATTGGTTGGAAAACACAGGTGGGTTACCAGGTGAAGATGACTTAATTTGGACCTCCAGTAAAATGCTGTGAATGACGCAGGGCAATTGCACAATAAAAGCCTCACCGGGAAGCACCATTCAATACATTAAAGCCTGAGGACGTAGGTGGGTTTTTAGAAGAGATTTAAAGGAAGTAAACAAGACAGGTGGCACCACACAGGTGTTCAGGGAGAAGTTCAAACATAAGGGGCAACAATGGAGAAAGGGCGGAGTCTTTTGAGGGAGCAGGAGACCTTATGGGACATAGTGAGAAATCGGCTCTCATTGGCAGTGTCATCTTGATCCTTCACAAGTGCATTTTAAAGGTTCAAGATTTCTCCAGTTGTATCTGCTTTGTAGAAAGGCACGACCTGTAACTAAAGTTTTCCCAATAGTCTTTGGGGGGGGGGGAGAGAAAAGCAAGCATCCTAGTGACATTTTCTCACAAAAGGCACTTGAGAGATGTTGCTGGAAGAGCAAGAGGTGGAAGGAGTTTGCGTGAGTGAGCAGAACCAGAAATGGAGCCTTAAACTTGACCAGTTGGTGTGGGGGAGGGAAACACTAGCGGCCCCTGACCAGGTGGGTCATGAGAGAGACTGAAATAATGTTCACAGATGAGAAAGAGCATTCTTGTTCTAGGCAGACACATGAGTAAAAGATTTCTGGCTCTGTGGTGTTCTACAAAGTGGGGGCGTGTTCTCGTTTGAAGACTACAGTTAATGACCACATCAAAAAGAAACCTATTTGCACTGTGAGATACAGAAATCTTTCAACAGAATGGCCCAGGGCTTTGGCTTCTAATATGACAGATATTTACAAGTGTAATTGATGGAACAGTTAACAAGGTGGGGGAACAAAATGCTTCACATGCTTTGCCAATGCTAGCTCTCAAACTTGCCAAAGGTTTACTTTATAATAATGCACATTCTATAAAGAACGCCACAACCATATAATAAAATAGTTTTTAAAAGTTCTTATAAATGAATAGCCATAGCTAATTATGGGATTAAGAGTTGCCAGCTTTACCTGGCCAAAGTTGTCTACAGTTAATTCAGTTGTTGTTTCTTTTTCTATTGAGCGAATGAAGAAGCCATTTTAAAAAGCTCTGTTGTATACTTCTTCCTCTCCACTTCCCCAATAAAAGCTGCCATGCTGACAAAACACAAGTCATCTTGAGACAACAATTTTTTGTTGGATTGGGGCAAAGTCTTCCCTTTTAATTTAAGTGGGTTGGGGTGTGCATTCTTCTTCCTCCTTCCTCCATGGAGGCTGACTGGGAAAGCTGCACACACACACACACACACACACAGCAGTTCTGTAGGTAATCCAGGGCTGGTGTCAGGATCAGGCATGCTTGGGCACCTGCTGAGGGTCCACACCCCAGCAGGGGCGTACTGATAACAGCCCCCTGGACTTGCGCCTCCTCTTCACCATTGCCCCCTGCTTGTTCACCTGCCTCTTGCTCTGGCCCAGACAATGGTGAGGAGGAGGGGGAGGAGCAGAACACCACTGCCTACTTGCTCACTGGCTCTCTGTGTGTCAAACAAGCAAGTGGTAGCAAAGCTGAGAAAGAGGGGGAGGAGCAAGAGCCGCTGGTGACAACGGCAGCGAGAAGGTAACCTCACTGAAGGAAGAAGCCCAAAGGCCCACAAAACCTGGAGCCAGCACTGTGTACTTCCACCCTGCCAAAGGAAGCTGATATTCTACGGAAACTATGGGTCAGGGTCAGCTACAGGTTTGAGGGTGCTCTTAGCAAAGTGTTTTCTGGTGTTTTCCCCACTTATGTCAACGGCAAGCCAGTGCCATGGACTGACTTGGCAGTCGGCAGCAGCAGTGCTTGATGGAGCTGCCATTTTAATTTCCTACAATACTCCAAAATTATGATATTGTGGGAAATGTTAGGTCCCCAATCCAGCAGCCAGCACTCATCAGATGAAAGTGCCAGTTAAAGGGGGGTGCCAGGGCAGATGCTGCCCAAGTAGGTCTTATACTGATGCTGGGCACAAGGTCTGGCAATATAATATAAGCAAATGCAAATGATTTTGCATCTGCTACAGCTCTGAGGGCCTTTCCCTTCCAGACGCCCCCTTTGAAGGATGTGATTCTGTTCCTCAGATATTCTGTCCTTCAGTACATTATGCTTATTGAGACTTTCCAACAGCTTTACCACCAAGCCCCTGCTTTTTCTCTCTACTTCTTTCTGTTGTTTGCCTTTCATTGGTGCCATCAGTATCTCAGTTCTAGCCACCAAGTTCCTAATGTCGCATGGCCAAGCAGCGGCTGCATTTTTATTTTTTGCACTGTACCTGTGTGGTACAATTTGGCATTTGGGATGGTTTCCTTGGAACATTTGTGGCAATAATGTCCACTTGAAAACATCTCACATGGTTGCTCTAACCACAGAAAGTGCCTGCTGTAAGGAACTCCTGATTGGCTGAGGCTCTCTGTCATCTGTAGCAGCTGTGTCTCTCAGCTGTATGGCTTAGAGGCCCTTAAATCCTAGCACTTCAGCTCCACTGGATTGTCAACCAAGCTGTGAAATTGTGTTGCATCTGTGTCGTATGCATCTTTCACACTGTAGGCACAGAGCAACAAAACATCAATTTTCTCACAATGACATTTTTAGCACTTTCAACATTTTCAGATTATTTTATCTGTTTAAATTCTAATGCCTAAATAATCGCAAGGACATTTTTTAAAATCCACATATGTGAGTGTCCCCTCCCATTAGCAATGGATTTAGTTCTAACCTAATGTGGCCACCAGGGCTGGTCCAAAGCATTTTGCTGCCTCAGGCAGAGCAGCAAATGGTGCCCTTCCCTCCCTCCCAGCCTCCAAAGTCAAGGTACACAGTAGCTGGTAGCAGTAGTTATTTTGGCACAAAATCCCACAAGCTCCTCTCCCCCTCCCTGACAGTAAAAGTACAACAACAAAACTTGAAATAACATAACAATGCTGTTTTATGATAGCCCAAATCAGGTGACCACCTCACTCTACCTAAAGGTAGGTCCAGCCCTGGGGTCCACCGGTCTTTGCTTTGCTTTCCCTCCGAAAACCTATTCTCCAATAGCTCCTCAGTTCATATCCCCATGCCGGGATATCAAATATCCCTCTCTCATAATACTAGAACCAGGGGTCTTCCCATGAAGCTGATTGGTGGGAGATTTAGTACAGATAAAAGGAAAGACTTCTTCACACAGTGCAAAGTTGGAATTGGCTACTACGAGACATACTGATGGCCACCAATTTGGATGGCTTTAAAAGGGAGTTAGACAAATTCCTGGAGGAGAAGGCCATCAATGGCTACTAGTCCTGATGGCTCTATGCTACCCCCAGTATCAGAGGCAGTGAGCCTATGTACACCAGTTGCTGGGGAATGGGGGGGGTGCTGTCGCACTCATGTCCTGCTTGTGGGTTCCCGGTCGACAGCTGGTTGGCCACCATGTGAACAAAATGCTGGACTAGAAGGACCCTTGGTCTGATCCAGCAGGGCTCTTCTTATGTTCTTATGCGTCCTCTGTTCTGCCAACATTATTTTCAAATTCTGTGTTCCGTGTTGTTGTTTTTTTAATGATGTCATACTTTTCGTTGGCAACACTGAGCTGAATGCAGGTCCCTGCTGTTGCTACAACATGGGGAGCCAGTTGGCAACAAATGTAATGTATGTAGATGAGCTTCTCCCACCCTGGTGCCCCCTAGACATTTTGGACTGCAACTCCCAGCATTCCTGCCCATTGGCCATACTGGCTAAGGATGATGGGAGTTGAAGTCCCAAACATCTGGAGGGTACCAGGTTGGGGATGTCTGGGCTAAACTGTTCATTTAATCTACAAAAATATGTAGTCCAAAAACACAGTAGCTTCAGAGCCCAAGTGTATGAATTGCTGCACTGGCACCGGCTCAGGATCTAGAACAGAATCCCAGAATACCAGCATGTCTACAGTGCCCTGTCAGTTTTGTCAGTAGCTGCAGGGGTGCAAGCTGCAAACATTGTAACCCTGGATTTATGGTGAGGTTATAGAAATCTCAAAAGAGAGATTTTCAAGAGAGATAAGGGGAAACAAGGAAGTTAAGGCTGTGGTTTTGAACTGAACTCAAAAGGCATTATGCCTTTTATTCCTTAATGGATATTTTTCTGGTAAGAAAAAAGATGGAAGAAGAGCTGGGAAAACACAGGAGGGCTAGAAATGGAAGACATTATTGTCTGGATGTTGTCATAAAATTCTATGAATGAGGCAGGATGATTGCACAAAGTCTTGGGTTAGATCAAGGATCTACATTCCACAAGAGGAGGGGTTCCACATGCAGAAGGTCCCTCTGCCTGATTTTGGTGGATCCTCCCTCCCCCCACACCACAGCTCACCCCATTCTGCAGGGTCTCCTTACTTTCTTTGTAGCGTTTTCAGATTGCTGCCATGGGAAGGATTGATCAAGGAAGTCCACTTCACCAGTGTAGTTGATCCATTGTAAATCTGCAACCAACCCCTCATCTACAAGTTTTTTAAAAAATGCAAGCAACCTTATGCAAAAGTGTGTTATATAGATCTCAGGAGAACATACTAAATTATTATTATTATTATTATTATTATTATTGATTTAACAAAACGTTATGGAATCACAAGTCAAATCTAATCAGAAGAAATTACATTGCTGTTGCAAAACACTTACTAACAGCATGAGTTTTCTGCTAGAATAGCTCATGAGATTAATGTGCAGCCACCTGAACGCTGTTGTAAACTACAGTTGCCTAAACAGCAAATGCTTGGATATGGCCATTAGCATGCATAATAATGCGCACACACTCAGTAGCACAGCCTCTGTCCTTTGTTAACAATCACAGGAAATACAAAGATTCCCCTTCTGCGTGCGTACATACCAGATTACCATCTGGACCGTCCCATATTTCCTCTCTCCTCTGTAAGTGATAATAGATTAAAACAAACATTACACATCATCACCCTGGCTAATGTACTGGGTCAGTGGAAATTCATACCCCAAATACCTTGATGAAAATATTACAACCATCCCTCACTCGTAGATTAGTTGGTGTACTAGAAAAGATACGGCCTCCGAGCTCCTATGCCACGTTGTGTTTATGACATTTTAATTTATGGCCTGTGAAAAGTTTTACTGTGCTGAGTGACAAGGCCTGAGAGATCAATGCTTCCAACTTCACATACTGGAGGATTTAACAAGCATTTGTAGGCTCAGGGAAAGGGATTCTGAAAATGTGTTTTTAAAAAACGTTCTGATGAGGACTGTATATATACGCCAGATCTGAAGTTATTACTGTACATTCAACTGAATGCGTATTTTTGTATGCGTATTTTTGTCTATGGGAAACAGCAGCACACACCACATCTCTTCCAACTGAAAAGTTATTTAAACACAGAATAAACTTCTTTGATTTGTAAGAGGCGCATAAACAATTTAGGGTGCAATCCTATACATGTTAAGACAGAAAAAAGTCCTACAACTCCCAGCATGCCCCAGCCAGTATGGCTGGCTGGGGCATGCTGGGAATTGTAGGACTTTTTTTCTGTCTAAACATGCATAGGTTTGCACCCTTAACTGAACAATTGTCCCTGTGCCTACAGTCATATAAACCCAGGATTGTCCTGGCCTTTCATGAGGTCAAGCAGCCCCAACTGCTCCTTTGGGCTTCTGCTCCAAAATGAAAGCAATCCTTTCTATTCCTCTCACATTGCCTGCTAACACTGAGCCTTCTGAGCCCCCCTCTTAAAGAGGCAGTACACAACACCTATCACGAAAGAGTAACTTGGATACATGGCAAATGTGACGTATTGGTGGATGACAGGGCATTCCTTTTGTGCTTGCAGGGCCAGCCCAAGACATTTTATTGCCTGAGGTAAAGCAGCAACTCCCCACAACCACCACCATCAAGGTGCGTAGTACCCAAGTCTGGCCACGTTATTTTGGTGCCTCTGGCAGAAAATCCCACAAGAGCCTCTTCCTGGAAGTAAAAATATAGTAAGAACCAATGAAGTGACTAATGCTGCCCTTTCATCACACCCAGACTCTGCTCCCTGGGGCAGCTGCCTCACTCTGCCTAATGGTAGGGCTGTGTGATAGGGAGGTCAGTCCTATGGCCCAGTAAAGACTATAGCCGCCACTGTGCCAGAATTTTCATCAGTGTAACTAGTTGGGAACTTCAACAGCACTGTCAAAAACACAATAATAGCAGTAAGGAGAAAAAGGCAATGCAGCAACGACAAAGGCCACGACCACAGAGTCCCTGGCAACTTCATTGCTACCCACAAATCACACCGTCTGACTCTTGACAGTGCCCCTGCATTAGCTATGCATGGAAGGCACCAATCAACAGACAACTGTGCCATGAACACCAGGATGACATCACATTAACCATTCCATATCCTCTCTACCCCCTTCATGGATCACTGCCTTGTTGTGGTGAAGGGGCTTGTGTAACTCAGTGAAGCCATAAGCTATGCCGTGCAGGGCCACCCAAGACGGACAGGTCATGGTGGAGAGCTCTGACAAAATGTGGTCCACTGGAGAAGGAAATGGCAACCCACTCCAGTATTCCTGCCAAGAAAACCCCATGGAACATATCACAACGCTAAAAGATATGATGCCGGAAGATGAGCCCCTCAGGTCGGAAGGTGTCCAATATACTACTGGGGAAGAGCAGAGGGAATGTCCAAGTAGTGCCAGAAAGAGTGAAGCGGCTGGGCCAAAGCCAAAAGGACACTCAGCTGTGGGTGTGCCTGGTGGTGAAAAGAAAGTCCGATGCTGTAAAGAACAATATTGTTTAGGAACCTGGAATGTAAGATCAATGAATCAAGGTAAGCTGGAGGTGGTCAAACATGAGATGGCAAGATTGAACATCGACATCTTGGGAATCAGCGAACTAAAATGGACAAGCATGGGTGAATTTAATTCAGGTGACCATTATATCTACTACTGTGGGCAAGAATCCCTTAGAAGAAATGCAGTAGCACAGGGTGGGAAAAGCAGTACTGGGGTACAATCTCAAAAACGACAGAATGATCTCAGTACGAATCCAAGGCAAACCATTCAACATCACAGTAATTCAAGTCTACGCCCCAACCACGGAGGCCGAAGAAGCTGAGGTTGATCGGTTCTATGAAGACCTACAACACCTTCTAGAACTAACACCAAAAAAAGATGTCCTTTTCATCATAGGGGATTGGAATGCTAAAGTAGGAAGTCAAGAAATCACCGGGATAACAGGCAAGCATGGCCTTGGTGTACAAAATGAAGCAGGACAAAGGCTAATAGAGTTTTGTCAAGAGAACATGCTGATCATAGCAAACACTCTTTTCCAAGAGCACAAGAGGCGACTCTACACATGGACATCACCAGATGGTCAATATCGAAATCAGATTGATTATGTACTTTGCAGCCAAAGATGGAGAAGCTCTATACAGTCAGTAAAAACAAGACCTGGAGCTGACTGTGGCTCAGATCATGAGCTTCTTGTTGCAAAATTTTGGCTTAAATTGAAGAACGTAGGGAAAACCACTAAACCATTCAGGTATGACCTAAATCATATCCCTTATGAATATACAGTGGAGGTGAGGAATAGATTTCAGGGATTAGACCTGATAGACAGAGTGCCTGAGGAACTATGGACGGAGGTCCGTAACATTGTTCAGGAGGCAGCAACTCAATCCATCCCAAAGAAAAAGAAATGCAAGAAAGCAAAGTGGCTGTCTGATGAGGCTTTACAATTAGCTGAGGAAAGAAGGGCAGCGAAAAGCAAGGGAGAAAGGGGAAGATATACCCAACTGAATGCAGAGTTCCAGAGAATAGCAAGGAGAGACAAAAAGGCCTTCTTAAATGAACAATGAAAAGAAATTGAAGAAAACAATAGAATGGGAAAGACTAGAGATCTTTTCAAGAAAATCGGAGATCTCAAGGGAACGTTTTGTGCAAAGACGGGCATGATAAAGGACAAAGAAGGCAGGGACCTAACTGAAGCAGATGAGATTAAGAAGAGGTGGAAAGAATACACAGAAGAACTATACAGGAAAGATCTGAATGTCACTGATAGCCATGATAGTGTGGTCACTGAACTTGAGCCAGACAACCTAGAGAGTGAAATCAAGTGGGCCTAAGGAAGCATTACTAACAACAAAGCTAGCGGAGATGACAGTATTCCAGCTGAGCTATTTAAGATCCTAAAAGATGATGCTGTTAAAGTGCTGCACTCAATATGCCAACAAATTTGGAACACTCAACAGTGGCCACAAGACTGGAAAAGGTCAGTTTACATTCCAATTCCAAAGAAGGGCAATGCCAAAGAGTGTTCAAACTACCATACAATTGCACTCATTTCACATGCCAGCAAGGTGATGCTCAAAATCCTACAAGCTAAGCTTCAGCAGTATATGAACTGAGAAATACCGGAAGTACAAGCTGGGTTTCGAAGAAGCAGAGGAACTAGAGATCAAATCGCCAACATTCGCTGGATCATGAAGAAAGCGAGAGAATTCCAGAAAAACATCTATTTCTGCTTCATTGCCTACGCTAAAGCCTTTGATTGTGTAGACCACAACAAACTCTGGCAAATTCTTAAAGAGATGGGAGTACCAGACCACCTTACCTGTCTCCTGAGAAACCTGTACAAGGGTCAAGAAGCAACAGTAAGAACCAGACATGGAACAACCGAGTGGTTTAAAATTGGGAAAGGAGTACGACAAGGCTGCATATTGTCACCCTGCTTATTTAACTTATATGCAGAGTACATCATGAGAAACGCCGGGTTGGATGAATCACAGGTCGGAATTAAGATTGCCGGGAGAATTATCAACAACCTCCGATATGCAGACGATACCACCCTAATGGCAGAAAGCGAAGAGGATCTCAAGAGCCTCTTGTTGAGGGTGAAAGAGGAGAGTGCAAAAGCTGGTTTGAAACTCAACATTAAAAAAACTAAGATCATGGCATCTGGCCCCATCACGTCCTGGAATATAGAAGGGGAAGAAATGGAAGCAGTGACAGATTTTACTTTCTTGGGCTCCAAGATCACCGCAGACGGTGACTGTAGCCATGAAATTAAAAGACGCTTGCTCCTTGGGAGGAAAGCTATGGCAAACCTAGACAGCACAGTAAGAAGCAGAGACATCACCTTGCTGACAAAGGTCCGTCTAATCAAAGCTATGGTTTTCCCAGTAGTAATGTATGGCTGTGAGAGCTGGACTATAAGGAAGGCTGAGCGCCGAAGAATTGATGCTTTCGAACTGTGGTGCTGGAGTCCCCTGGACTGCAAGGAGGTCAAATCAGTCCATCCTAAAGGAAATCAACCCTGAGTGCTCATTGGAAGGACAGATACTGAAGGTGAAGCTCCAATATTTTGGCCACCTAATGCGAAGAGAAAACTCCCTGGAAAAGACCCTGATGCTGGGAAAGACTGAAGGCAAAAGGAGAAGGGGACAGCAGAGGATGAGATGGCTAGATAGCATCACCGATGCAATGAATATGAACTTGAGCACGCTCCGGGAGAGAGCGCAGGACAGGAAGGCCTGGTGTGCTATGGTCCATGGGGTCACAAAGAGTCGGACACGACTGAACGACTGAACAACAAGGCTTAGTGACTGGCAGTTAAGAGCTTTAAGCTACAATAGGTTGGTTTGTTTGGTCTTTTGGGCCCTCCCCTTTGCCTTTGACTCCTCCCACTCCTGGAATGCGGCCCCCAAGAGCTTTTCCGAAATGGAATTTGGCCCTCGGGCTAAAAGAGATTCAACACCCCTGGCATACATCCTGTAGCATGCAGTAGAGGTAGAGAGAACCTCTGGCCTGTGGGCCAAATACGGACCTCCAAGCCTCCCAGTCCAGATCTCCAGGCTCTTCCGAGGCCGAGGCCCCCTTCATTGGCCCCACTCCAGGTTTCTGATATTATTTACTCCAACTACAATTACTGATTCCTTCCAACTACAAAGGGGGGCTCACACACATTGGGGAACAAGAATGCCTGGATGCAAATATCTTTTTTCTCCCTCTTGCACGCTGGACAAAATTAAGAGTCCCTTCAGTAGCTCCACCCATTTTTGCTCTGACCCCACCCACTCTCAGTCTGGCTCCATCCACTTTTGGCTCTGGCATGACCCGCTGCTGGAATGTGGTGGTGGGGAACTTCCAGACAGATTTTGACTGAGGTAACATGGCCCTCAACAGGAAAAAGGTATCCCAAATTATTATAAACTTTAACTATTAATTGCAAAGGTGCCAATTTATGTTCAGGGGTGCAATTATTTTTCTGCCAATCTAGGCATTTCTGAGTCATCTAGGCCACCTTCTGTTCCAACTTAGGGCATAGGTACTCTGCTGCTCAGATCTAGTTGCTACCTGTAGAGTTGTTAAGTTGTAAAAGAAGAATAAAGCTTGGAAAGGAATTCCTTTGTCTGTGTCTGGACTTGGCTACTGGATTAGACTGAGAGAGGCCTCCAAGGAGCCCTTGACAGCTCCCACTACTACCACTCTTCTCTTCTTCTTGTTGTAGGCCTGGGTTTCATCACCTCTGTTTGACTGACCTTCAGTCTCTTGCTCACTCTCATGTAGGTCCCACTGTTCTTCTTCCTCTGCAGGCTGTCCTCCAGTCTCATCCGCAAGTACCTGGAATCGGTTCCACAGCTCCACTGTTCCACTGGTGCAGAGTGGCGTCTAGTTCTTCTCCTAACTGTCACCCTTTTCCAAGGAGTATCCTCTACTCCATTTTTCTTCTCCTCAGCATTTCCCACTTCTGCCTCATCTTGCTGTTGCTCTTCAAGCTTCTGGTCTTCCCTTTGCTGCTGTAGTTCCCCCATTCTGTCCAAGAACTCTTCGTGTTCTCTTATTCCCCAGAGGGTCGACAGTCACCACTCCAGTCCACTTACTTTTTCTTCCAGCAGCATGATCACCTTGCACTTGTTGCAGGTGTAGGCCATGTTGTTCTCAGGCAAGAAAACAAACCTTGCACACACCTTGCAGGTCACCACCACTGGAGAGTCTTGTCCTTACATAGCCTCTTTTCCCTTTTGTGTCTAGCTTTGTGATTGTTCTAGACTAGCCTGTGCCTGCTCCTCTACTCAGTAGAGGTTAAAAGCAAGTCCCACTGGTGTGGAAGTGTGTATTACAAGACAAATAAATGGGGAAAAAAAGTTTGTTAAAAAAGAAAAAAAGAAAAAAAATGTTAGGGGCCTCCCCCTTGACCTCCCCTGCCGAACTCCCCTGGCCAACTCCTGTTTTCTCCCCATGTCCGCTCACTCTGGTCGCTCTCTCTCTGGGACCTTGCTTGCTTCTGTAGTAGTCCCTGGACCAGCTGGAGCAGCTTGCTCTGCTCTGCTCTGCTCAGCTGGGAGGCAGGAAACAGACACAGAAACAGACGGAAGGTGATCTGGGGGTGGGGGTGAGGCCTACATTTACTCCATTGTCATAGACAGATTACTATCAGGTCAGGTTTGGGTTGTAAGCTACCTCCACCCTTTGCTGGGGTGGAGGACCAATTTTAATGGCAAGCTTTCAGCAGTGTACAGATCCAGATGGTACCCTGGTGTCCCTGGGGGAGTTTCCTGCAGAATTGGCTGGCGTAGAACTCCTGGGATCAGGGTATGACTAGGCCTACTTATACAAGTACTATTAAATGTCATTGGACAATCAATAGAGTCATATCAGCACCTTGGTATTCTGAGGAACTAGAAGTGATGAAATGACAAGGTCGATGACAAGAATGCAGATGGTGGAAGACTCAAAGTGAATATGATTCAACACATAAAAGAGCCCATTTTAGGGCCTACTCTGACTGTGAAGGCCCTTCCTCTCTTTCTCCCCATCTCATCTCAGGGAGGCAGTTGAAACCCTGGACAGGTGTGAGTGGGCAGTACTGGGATGGATGAAAGCCAACAAGCTGAAGCTTAATCTAGATAAAACAGAAGTACTGTGGGTTGGGAAATATGCTAATCTGGATGGAGGTTTATTTCCAGGGCTTCAAAGATTGTGATGGGAGGATGCCTGTCTAGCTGTAAGGTTCCCCATGGAATATACAGTCAGGTCCAGAAATACTGGAACAAGGATAACTGTTTTGGCAGTTGGCCTCTGTACACCACCACACTGAAGTTGAAAGGAAACACACCCAGATGGGAGCGAAGTCAGGACTTTCAGCTGTAATTCAAGAGGTTTGACAAAAGTGGGGCACTAACCATTCAGGAAGGACACCCAGTGGCATACACACACACCCATCATTGGTGGCTCATAAGTAATGGAACGAATGGCTGACAAGAAGCTGCATGGCCAGGTGAGGCCTGTTTCCTGGGTACCCCATGACCAATCAAGCAGAGAAAAGGCCTGGAGGTGGTTCTGAGTGTTACATTTGCATTTGGTAGCTGTTCACTGGAACCCCCAACATGAGGTCCAAAGAGGTGTCCATGCGAGTGAAGGAGGCCATCATTAGGCTGAGGAAACAAAATAAACCCATCAGAGAGATAGCAAAAACAGTGGGAGTGGCCAATACAACAGTTTGGAACATCCTGAAAAAGAAGAAATTAACTGGCAAGCTCAGCAACAGCAAAAGGCCTGGAAGACCACGGAAGACAACTAAAGTGGATGACCGCAGAATTCTGCTCATGGTGAAGAGGAACCCTTTCACAACATCTAGCCAGGTCAAGAATGCCCTTGAGGAGGTAGGCATGTCATTGTCCACATCTACAGTCAAGAGGCGGCTTTATGAATGCAAATACAGAGGCTTCACAACAAGGTGCAAACCACTGGTAATGCTCAAGAACAGACAGGCCAGATTAGCCTTTGCCAGCAAACACCTTAAAAAGCCTGCCCAGTTCTGGAATATGATTCTTTGGACCGATGAAACCAAGAGTAACTTGTACCAGAATGATGGGAAGAGAAAAGTATGGAGAAGGAAAGGAACAGCTCATGATCCAAAGCATACCACAGCATCTGTCAAACATGGTGTAGGCAGTGTTATGGCATGGGCATGTATGGCTGCCAATGGAACTGGGTCACTGGTGTTTATTGATGACCTGACTGCTGATAAAAGCAGGAGGATGAATTCTGAAGTGTATAGGGCTGTACTTTCTGCTCAGATTCAGCTGAATGCTGCCAAACTGATAGGACGCCACTTCATATTGCAGATGGATAATGACCCAAAACATACAGCAAAAGCTACCCAAGAGTTTCTCAAGGCAAAGAAGTGGGATGTTCTTCAATGGCCAAGTCAGTCACCTGATCTCAACCCAATAGAGCATGCTTTTCACTTACTGAAGACAAGCCTGAAGGCAGAAAGACTCACAAACAAGCAGCAGCTGATGGCAGCTGCAGTAAAGGCCTGGCAAAGCATCTCAAGGGAGGAAACTCAGGATTTGGTCATGTCCATGGGTTCCAGACTTCAGGCAGTCATTGATTGCAAAGGATTTTCATCCAGGTATTAAAGGCGACCCTTAAGTTTGAAATGATGTTGGTTCATTCCATTACTTATGAGCCACCAACGATGGGTGCGTGTGTATGCCACTGGATGTCCTTCCTGAATGGTTAGTGCCCCACTTCTGTCATATCCCTTGAATTATAGCTGAAAGTCCTGACTTCGCTCCCATCTGGGTGTGCTTCCTTTCAACTTCACTGTGGTGGTGTAGAGACGCCAACTGCCAAAACAGTTATCCTTGTTCCAGTATTTCTGGCCCTGACTGTAGTTATACTGGGGATGAGGGCAGCAGTGGTAGAGCGCATGCTTTGCATGCAGAAGGTCCCAGGGCTGATACCCGGCATCTCCAGGTAGGGCTGGAAGAACTCCTGCTGAAACCCTGGAGAGTCACTGCTGCCAGTCAGTGTCGACAATTCTGGGCTAGATGGACCAATGGTCTGAGTCAATATAAGGCAGCTTCCTATGTTCCTGTGTTCCTAATATCCAAATCCAAACCTATCAAGTGAGTTCACAGCTCAGGGTCGCGGAGATCAGAGGCTGGCAAACAGAAGATGCCGTTCTGTTGGGTAGGTGAGAGCAGGCTGCCAGGCTGCTACTATCTATTCAAGGCCTGGCCAATCTACAGGTGTCATACAGCCTCCCAATCATTGGGGGCAATGTTGCACTCCCATATTTCCCTCAGTACATCAAGATTGCTTTTAGGCCCAGTAACTCAACCAAGCTAGGTTTCAGCCCTGGCCTATGAAGTGCCAGTTCTAGCTCTCTGGCGTCCCTCTGAAGTTATATGTTGGAGGACACCGGAAAGCATCTTTCTCTGTTTCAGGGCTCCCCATATGACTTCTGTGAATGACGATATTTTTCCAGTGAAGTTCAGTTGCCCTGTGTTTTCTTATTTACTTGTAATGCTTCTGGAAAGTCTGCCTGTCATGCAGAATGCAAAGGACCGAGGAAGAGGAGGAGGAGGAGGGAGGATTGACAAGTCATTTGATGCCCAATAGTGAGGGCAAACACTTTTAAACCTGCTGTTCCCTACTTGTAGCCTAGACTGGCAACAGTCCAGAAAAGCTTTACCACATGCTTCGTTCTGCTGATTGTATATAAGCTGACCCCCATTTTCAGGCGTTAAGATTATGATGATTCTTAAAGTCTCCTAAGTGCTATACAGAGATTAAGAAAACAACATTGAGAGTTAGTGTGGTGTAGTGGCTAGAGTGTTGGGACTGGGAGCCGGGAGATCTGGGTTCCAGTCCCCACTCAGCCATAAAGCTCACTGGGTGACTTTGGGCCAGTCACAGACTCTCAGCCCAACCTACCTCACAGGGTTGTTGTTGTGAGGATAAAATGGAGAGGAGGATTATGTATGCCACCTCAGGAGGAAAAAAGGTGGGATATAAATGTAATAAAATAAAAATAAATAAACATAGGTCCTACCCACGGGCTTAAAATCTAAATAAAACAAAATGGCAAAGGGATAGAGAGGAAACAGGAAAACAATACCTATTCTTCATAGTTACAGCAATGTTTCATGACTTGATGGAAGGACCACCACAGGAGACAGTTCTGGGGGAGATGGCAGCAAATGGCAGATTCTCCCAGGTGAGCTGGTGGAGTGGACTCCACTGCCCCATCTCTCCCAGTTGAAATGACTACTAATGTTTGACAGTTCTAGGCAAGGAGAAGCCAAATAGTATTTAGTTCCAGCAAAGCTGATGGAAAGAGTTCAAGTTCTTTAAAATTATTCCTCAGGAGTTCATGTGTATGTTCAGTACATTAATTGGCCAATGTAGCCATGACTTGCTACATTTTTCAGCTTGCTGTCATTCTAGTGACTTAACCTCAGTTATATAAGAATACCACTGACATAATTAAGCATAGACTAAATTGGTAAGAGAGACCAACAAATGCAGGAAGAGCTCCAAAGATGCTCATGTGTATATATCAGGGCTGCACACTTCAGTCAGCGCAATTAACCATCTAAAGATTTACTCACAGGTTCAATTTTGCTGTCTGATGCAAGGTAGACCTACAGGCAAAGGTTTCAGGCTGTTTTGAACTGCCTGAAACCTTTGAACTGCCTGGAAACAACAGGCAAAGGTTTCAGGCTGTTTTGAAACTGAACAACATCCTTTGAAGTTTGATATTCAGCAATACTATCAGGGCTTGTACTTGTGTGTTTTTAAAGATATTCTAGCTCGAGTGTTTTACTATAAGAATATTTCATTCAAAGAAAATAGTAAAGATGATGTTTCCTTCTAATGATGATTAGTAGCATTTCTTTATAAAATGGTATGATACCTCACACTTAAAAAGGAAACCCTTCCCTCTTTAGAAAGATATTTTACAGCACAAGCCTCTGTATCTCTCTAATCAGAAGCAAGTCTCACTGAATTAAATGGGAATTCTTCCCAGGGAAGCACCTATAGGATTGCAGCCTCACTTGATAATTTACAATAGGTACAATATTATTTACATTTGATCAATCAATTAGAAACCACTTAATCATTTAAAAAAATTTAACCAGAAAACTGGTTTATATTTGGAGACGTACGTATATGCAAGCGACACATTTCCCTTCCACAGTAAAGCATTTTCTTCATAAAGCAGCACTCGGATACATTTCATTTGCAACACAAAGTATTGTAGAAGCTAGCTATCATTGTTGCCCCACTTGAAATATTCTCTTCTCTCACCAAATGATTTCCCCTGTAATTGATGTCATAAAGAATATCTGTGTTAAGTTGTCTTCATTTCCCCAGGTTTCAATCCTTATGATGATCAATTATTTATATACAGACTAGATGAAAGGCAAGATTGTAATGACCCGGAGGGCTTTAATAGTGACATCATAAATCTTGAGAGTGGAGCTCAAGTGGGTGATATTAACAAAAAACAGTGCTGGTCTAATGTATTTCACTGTTTTTAGAGGAAGCACCTGAACTGCCTACAGATCTTCTCTCTGTTCTATTAATAGATAAGCAGTTTTATTCTATGCATTTTTACTCAGAAGTAATAAAACCCATTCAGTTCAATGGGGCTTGTTCCCAACTACATCTGCAGAGGATTGTGGCCTTTCCATTTTCTTATGTGGCTTCCATTACTCTCACTCACATGCATGATTTCTTTTTTTAAAGTCACATATTTTTGTGCCACTCCCGGACATGTGCCGGAAGCATTACCAGTAGTAGATTTGGGGCTTGGTCTTGTGTTTCTCTGACCTTACATTATTGTGAGTTTTCACACATGAGACTTAAAGTGGTTCATGCTTCAGTCAGGTTTGTAATAAGAACATAAAACTTATATTGAATAACAATGTAATGCTTACATTACAAATGTCTCTCTTCCACTCTCTCTCTTCTGCATTAACCATGAGCACATCATGTTACTTAACATAAATAGCACTACAAAGGAAGGAGGTTGACTTAAATATGGTGTGTGCTTTGGGGGTTTCTTAGACTGTCAAACCTACATTGATTAGAATTCAGAAAATGGCTTTCTTCAGCTTTTTATCCCCCATTAACATTCACACGTGCACATAAATAACATGAGAATAATTTAAAGGAGCGCCTAGTGTCAACTGTGAAAATAGTCTCAGGCTGCAGTCCTATATGCATTTCCTTGGGAGTAAACTCCATTGAACTCAATGGGACTTACTTCTGAGTAGAGTTGCGTAGGACCATGCTGTAACAATGCAATCGCAGACAAGTCTAGTCTGAAGTAAGCCCCATTGTGTTTAATGGGGCTTACTCTCAGGGGAATATAGCACTGCTGCCTAAATGGACTTAAGCGTATATGCCTATGCACACTCACCTGGGAGTAAAGCTGCTTCCAGATGGAGGGCCCCTAGTGCTGTCAATCAGAAGGCATTGTGCAATTGCTTTGTCTTTTTCCTCCTTAATAGATTGTCTGCGATAAGAGAAAAGATGGATGAAGCAGTGGGAAGACATGGGAGGGTTACGAGTGAAAGATATTGTCATCTGGATCCCCCATAAAATTCCAGGAATAAAGCAGGGCAATGGCATGATAAAAGCCTCGTCTAGGAGCACCCTAAGCCCCACTAAACACAGTGGGACTTATTTCTGAGTAAATATACATAGGATTATGCCGCAAGTCTTTCCTTCTAACAATGTGTGGTAGTTTTTGCTCATTAAATTGTGAGCTATTTCACTCTTAAAAGATATGGTCGTGTTCCTTCGGAACTCTCAAAAGTTCACCTTAATTAAAATTCTGCACTATGCTGATGATGTATCTAACGGTAACCGATTGATTAATTTGGTAAATGAAAATGTTCAAGTAATTGACCAAAGTGGGTTAACTTAACTTTCCTAAACAGGAATCAGCGTGGCCATGCTCATAGGATTCCCTGAGAACAAAAGTGTGCCCCCTCCAAAGGAACTACCCCTTTATATTCCCCTGGGGGCCTGATCATGTTGTGGCATTGGAAACAGACTCCCTAAATCTATTTGATTTGTACAGAAAATTAAAACGGGGGAACCGCTACAATCAGCGCTGAGGTTCTTTTGTGAACGTAATTCCCCTTTCTGTCCTCTGGGCACTGTAGCTTTTCATAGTATGCTGTGATGTGACTATAAGACAGTGAAGTCTACACTATAAAGCAATCTTATCTTGAAATCAAACCACATCAACAGCTGTGATTTACAGTGCTGTTCAGTGAAATGCTTCACAGGCAACTACACTAAATTAAATGTTTTGCCTCACATGTATCACTGCAATCTAGGGCTGAAACATACCATATCGAAGGGGAAAAAATTAAACTGAATGTTAATGACTGAGCTCCCTTTTTTGTAATAGTATTTCTAATCTTTATATGGGCTGACAATCTAACAGCGGTTGGAAATTAAAAACATTTAAAAATATATTTTGGATTAGCCAGTCATCCCTTCCCAGATACCATCTATGTCTAGTAATTCTTAAAGACAATGTTTCTTCAAGGATGTGGAGGATAAGGGGGGAAAGCTTTGACATTTTCTTTGAAGAGGTGTTTGGGAAAGGAGGGGTGTTTCAGTACACAGGATGGGCAGCAGCCATTTTGCCTATACTTTCATAAGCATCCTCATATTGTTTGAGAAAGAGTTCTGTGAAACTCCAAAGCTAGCGCACTTTACAAAAATTGCTTTTGGTTGAGCTCAGCATTGGTACTGCAGGTTTCACCACCATGGCACATGCTCACAGTGGATACTTCACTCAGGACGTTTTCAGATCACTTTTGAACTAAGAGGTCAGCCCATGTCCAGTCAACCAGTGTTGCAGCTTGACAACACTTGTTGTCAACACTTGACAACAGCCTTTTGCAACTGTGGTATGCCAAAGGCCATTTCAAAGCATCCCACATAAAGAAACCCATTTCTTAACTTCTAATTTCCTATTAAATCCCACCAGTTCCATAGGGCCTTTCAGATACCAGAATCACGGCAAGTGCCTCTTTAGGCATGGGTTATTCTATTTAATGCACAACCTTCACAAGGGAATTTCCAATGCAGGTATCTCACACAGAACATTCTAATACATACAGGGCTGAGGGTCCCTGAGCATCTCTTCCTGCATCAACCAGATGTGACGCTAAATGCCTTCATGTGTGACTGACTATGTGATCCCAAATACTAAAAACATCTGAAAGGGGCCACACAGATGGTGGTAGCAAAACGAGGAGTGAAAACCCGGCATAATAATTGTTAACATAAAGATACCATCAGGATACATAAGAATGAATCCCTTGTCATTTCACATTTCACGCAACACAAACACGACATCTTTTCCTTTAGGTTGCTAGACATTAATCAAAAATACCTCCTCACTTGAGAAGATAAATGCTGTCTAAGGAGGGAAGCCTTTAATATATTTACCACTGGGTCTTTTGTTTTGTTTTGTATTTTAGCCCTACAGACCACAGTAATGAATGGTACTTCGGACTGTTCAATCACGTGAGCAGCCAGAGTGTCAGAAGGAATTCCTACTCTCGTCCTGCACTGTCCCCACATGTTGGCCTGTTCATTTCTCAAGGCCACCTGCCCTTTCGCGAACACTGACTTTTATTAAGGGGGTTTCTTTTGCCAGGAATAATAGATATGATGATGCATAATCCTTTTGTGCATTTCTTAGTACAGAAGTCAACACCACATAAGGCTTCAGATTCATTCATTCATTGGGACTATTTCCTTTCCTACTGCTTCTATCCATCCACAGTCACTTTTGTGGAAACTACATTCATATTCATCTGGGAAAGGACTGTTTCCTATAACGGATTACTAGGGCTGTCAAGTGATGAAAGTATTTTGTTAGTTAATTAATCCCTGGCTCTTTGACAATTCCTTCATTAATTAATAAATTAAATTTTTAATATATCTGCACATGATGAAACCATTTGGATAGGTGCATTTTTGAGATACTGAAGGATGCATGGGAAAACTTTCAATTTATTAAACAAGGGCTATCACTCATTACCAGATGCAAAAACCATCCTTAATATTTTCTTTTGCAATTGCAGAAAGAAAGCAGAACAAACATAACCTTAAAAAGAAGAAGATTAGATCACCAACAACTAAAATTGCTCTCCGTTGTTCAATCAATAAAGATTTGGGCCACAATCATATGCACACTTACCTGGGATGCATAGTAAACATGGATAGGTTTGGGCTTGAAGGCATGCATGATCTCCTGCTAGACACTGATAATACCTTTACAGCACAATCCTATGCATACCTGCTCAGAAGTAAATCCCATTGAGTTGAATGGGACTTACTCTCAGGTATAGGATTGCAGCTGTAGTTAGGATATAGAGGACCTTGGTTAAAAAAACAAACAAACAAACAAACAAAAAACACGACCAGGAATTAATAATGTTTCTAGAGTGGAGCTTATATTTACAAGAAAGTCAATTTTAAAAAATAAAGTATAGTACCCAAATTTGCCACCAAAATTAATAAAAGCCAGACATTGGGAAGAAATATTGAGAACATTCTACTGATGAATTATACTTAGAATATTATACCACTGAATAGCTAAAATGTGCCACATTTTCAGCAGATTTGCATGCCATACTTTTAAAATGAGAGCATTGTGTATTCATGTTATCTGCATGCTTGCATGATTTTAATTGTTTTGTGCCAATCTCTCTTCAATAAACTCACCAAATCACATACTATCTTCAATCAAGTTCCCCAGTACACATGCATGAAAATGACTAAATGCGTCCACAGCTTTAATACTACACTACCAATGATGCAGTGAGACTTCAAGCAAAATACACAGTTCAAGAAATGCATGTGAGAATATTAAACACACACACACAGCTGTGCTGGTCCATGAGCAAAATAAATAAATAAGTACATCCAAAATCCACAGTTGGACAATACCTTCATTAGGACCAACCAACATTCCACAAAAACGTGCAAGCTTTTGAGTTCCCCTGAACTCTTTATTGGGCTTGGTGGCACAGAAAGCAGGGGATGAGGGAAGAAACAGCAAAGTCCAAAAATCTGCCCAGGTGTTTGTGACCAGCCTGGGGGTCTTTAGTACAGATAGGACCCAGTCTCAAAATGGAGATTTGCAGTCTGAATGAATTAGTCAGTGGCAGGTTTGGCAGGTATCCAATTACACCTAGCAATGCATTTTGGGATAGTAATGGCTGATCTTCATTTCTGAAAACAGAAAGGCCGGCTGTAACTCTGAACTGCCTCTTGCCTTGGGTGAAACACACAGGTTCCTGAGGCGGCACAGAGCAGAAGTGCAGAGAAACAAAACAGTCCTTATATTAACAAAGCCAGAGATTAATTTTAGGTGGTGTACTAGGTAAAAAAAAGTCAACTGAGGCTAAATTGTGAGTATTACCTACTGGTTGGAGGGGACAGAACCCTCAGAGCAAAGTCCCTCTTCAGGTAGTAGAAAATCTTCCCCTGGTGGTAGATTCTGGCCTGAATGGCTATTTAAAATGTTTAAACCTACACATTCCGTGATGTATTACAACTCTAAACAAAAGCAGTAAAACACCCAAGAGATCAGATAATTAAAAAAAAAATGTTTTAAAGGAAAGGAATCCACTTCATGGATTTGACTGGATTTAAATTGAGAGAGATTTCTTCACCAAAATCCATTGGAGAGGAAGAACTAACAATGCTATAATTCTAGTACATTTTGCACTTTGCTAGTAGTAATATCCTTCACATTAGATAAAAGTTTCTGTATCCACATTAGTCTCACAGAATAAAGAAACAACAGTCCAAGTGAAAGAATACATGGGGAAAAACACACACACTGTCCCAAGCAATTTGGAGGGAGATAAAGATTTAAAAAATGTTGCTGTGGTTATTAATAGTGGCAATTTATAGTGACAATTTACGATTGTCACTTAAGCTAGACGTATAAATTCAAACTATGTATTGTCATTCTCCAAAACACAGTATCTTCTTCAGATGAGAATGGTATCAATTGTATTCCATGACTTTGACCTTTGACCCCATCATAGCAATGGCTGCCACACTGGATGGCTTTAAAAAGGGATGAGACAAATTCATGGAGGATAAGGCTATGAATGGCTACTACTAGCCATGATAGCTTTGTATTAGCTGCAGAATTAGAGGCACGCTATGCCTCAGAATACCACTTGCTCTGGAACATGACCCAGAGGGTGCTATTGTACTCACCTCCTGTATGTGGGCTTCCCATAGGCTATTGCCAAGAGAGAGGCAGAAAGCTGCACTTGAGATGACTGGGAGCTGGCAGTGGCCCTCGGGCCTTGCAGTCAAGAACACTGATATATCCAGTTGCCATGGAGGCCAGGCTTTTCTCATGCAAATAATATATATATGAGATCAGAGCGGCTGTCCACTGAAGCATATGGAACAATGTATTTGGAAGAGCCAGTGCAAACTTCCCCAACCGGGTGTCTTCCAGATGTTTTGGATTACATTTGGCTGGGGCTGATGGGAGTTGAACATCTGGAGGGAACATCCTGACGGCAACAGGCTGGGGAAGACTGGG
Source organism: Heloderma suspectum (assembly GCF_057233095.1). Taxonomy (NCBI): domain Eukaryota; kingdom Metazoa; phylum Chordata; class Lepidosauria; order Squamata; family Helodermatidae; genus Heloderma; species Heloderma suspectum. The sequence continues at coordinate 190,410,098 of NC_139458.1, forward strand.
CTAGTGAATTACAAGCCACTACTTTCTCCACCCCTCCCCATCTGCAATCTAAGGATAATACTTGCCTACCGTTGGGGTTGTTGTAAGGACTACTGAGTTAATGTGTATGACAAAGCACTTTCTGCACTTGGAGTATGCTATATGGTAAGCAAGTATTGCTATTAGGTGTTGGATGCACTTTCAGTGACCTCCGAAAGAGCCAAGAAAAGTGGAAATCAGATTTCTTTCCCCCAGTCACTTACAAATATTTCATACACTGGGATGGTCTCAACTTTTGTATATTTAGCATCTTTAAAACTAAGAACTTTGTTTCAGAGTAGCATTGAAAATATATTCATTTGTGGGCTGCTCTGGAAACATTTGTATTGAAAGGTACAAATGGAGGACTGGAGGACAGCCTGCAGAGGAAGAATCACAGGGGAACCTGCATGAGAGTGAGCAGGAGGCTGAAGGTCAGTCAAACAGAGGCGATGAAACCCAGGCCTACAAGAAGAAGAAGAGAAGAGTGGTAGTAGTGGGAGACTCCTTGCTGCGTGGGATCGAGACCCAAGTATGTCACGAAGACCTGTGGACTCGCCAGGTATGTTGTCTCCTGGGAAGACAGATTAGAGACGTGACTGAAAGGTTGCCTGCACTCATAAAGCCCACTGACAGGTATCCCTTTCTTCTCATCCATGTGGGAACAAATGATACCGCCAAGCGGAGCTACGAAGAGATCACATGCACGTCAGACTTTGAAGCTTTGGGGAGGAAACTCAAGAACTTTGGGGCCCAGATAGTTTTCTCATCCATCCTTCCAGTAGTTAGAAGAGGGATAGAAAGGGAACAAAAAATACTCCAGGTGAATGACTGGCTACAAAGGTGGTGCCGACGAGAGAGATTTGGATTCTGGGACCACGGGCTATACTTCCTGGAAGATGGGCTGTTGGCTAGGGACGGGTTGCACCTCACAAAGGATGGGAAGAATGTGTTTGGCCACAGCATGAAGAACTTCATCAGGAGGGCTTTAAACTGAATCCTACGGGGAAGGGAGATGTAATGTTGGGGGTAACAATGGATGTAGGCGCATGCACTGCAACGGAGAGAACAGCTCTGATAGCGCCCAATAATAGTCTTCAGACACACGTAGGAAGAAAGCCAGACTATGAAGCACATGGTCTTCGATGTCTATATACTAATGCCCAGAGTATGGGAAACAAACAGAACGAACTTGAACTCTTAATACAAGAGGGAAATTATGACCTGATAGGTATAACTGAGACTTGGTGGGATGACTCTCTTGACTGGAATACAGCAATTGAAGGATATAACTTGTTCAAAAAGAACAGGAGGAACAGAAAGGGAGTTGGGGTTGCACTGTATGTGAAAAATACATATCTCTGCACAGAAATACAGGAGGATGAGCTTGGTAGCCCCATCGAGAGCATCTGGGTTGAAATAAATGGAGCAAAGAATAAAAGGAACCTGGTGGTCGGAGTCTACTACTGGCCACCCAATCAAGGAGAAGACAAGGATGAAACTTTTGAAAAACAAATAGCCTGTTTAAGGAGAGAAGGATGCAGACAAACTGGAGAGGGTTCAGAGGAGGGCAACAAAAATGATCAGGGGACTGGAAACAAAGCCCTATGAAGGGAGACTGAAAGAACTGGGCATGTTTAGCCTTGAGAAGAGAAGACTGAGGGGAGATATGATAGCACTCGTCAAGTACTTGAAAGGTTGTCACAGAGAGGAAGGCCAGGATCTCCTCCTGATCATCCCAGAGTGAAGGACACGGAATAATGGGCTCAAGTTACAGGAAGCCAGATTCCGGCTGAACATCAGGAAAAACTTCCTGACTGTAAGAGCAATGGAACCAATTACCTGGGGAGGTGGTGGGCTCTCCCGCACTGGAGGTATTCAAGACGAGGCTGGACAGCCATTTGTCAGGGATGCTCTGACTTGGATTCCTGCATTGAGCAGGGGTTGGACTCGATGGCCTTGTAGGCCCCTTCCAACCCTACTATTCTATGATTCTATAAGGTGGCATATGAGTTCTTAAAAACAAATAGACAAAATATTAACTACTAAATTTATCATGGACATATTTAGACAAATCTCTCTGGTTCTATGCTGAGGTTTGCCAGATGGATCTTTATGGTGTTACTCATGTATTTTACCAGTGTCTGTGTTGGGGTGGGGGGTGAGGTGGGGTGAATATTTTAAAATGTTTTGTGCCCAGCTACTCGTACAGACATAAAATGCTTCTGAAAAAATAATAGAATCTGGTTGTTGCTTTTTACTTTTACGTCAACTGTCTTTAAGAACCAAATGTAATATAGCAGACTTTAGATAGTGTTTCATTTAAAATACACCTGTCTTTTGTTTAAATTCTAATTGTTGTGACATGGGTGCTTATATAAGTCTGTTTGACTTTGTAAAAGAAAAGCGAAGGGGAAAAAAATCTCAATGTTATCCTAAACTGTCATTAAAATTGTTGGCCTATAGCAGTCTTCCCCAACATGTTGCCCTCCAGATGTGTTGGACTACTACTCCCAACATCAACAAACAATATAACCATCGAGCAGGCTGGCTGGGGATGATAGGAGTTGTAGTCCTCATTTGCCAAGTACTGGGCTGGGGAAGGCTGGCCTATAGCTTTAGTTCTTCTATAAAGAGGAAAAGCTAAGTGGTGGAATACGTGGTATCTTTCCCCCTCCTCCTCCTCCATCATCATGCTGAAACAGTGCAAGACAGATGGCAAGTGAATTTAAGTGGAAACAGAACATTCACTCAAGAGCATAAGTTTGGCTGTTGTTCTTGCTGTTTAAGATAGGCTTGCAGTTTGTGTGACCCACGAAGCCAAATGCAGCCATACATGGTGGCCAGCCAAGTTCTGAACCACCGCTCTGCTTTTATAGTCCAAGTTGGGTAGGAAAACCAGGTTATTTAATGAGCCTCCGAGGTTTGGCTTGATGGGTCATAAGTTGTGAAGGGCTGATTTAAGACATTTCACTAAGGAAAATATTCCCCACTTCCTATTAAAACAATTTGTTCACAAAAAACATGTCCCATGACAGCTGGTTATTTTTAAATGCAGGAAAATAATGAGTGTCTCTTTTGTCATGTACTCCTGTACAGCCTCCAAGAATGTTGATTAAATGCCCCCTAAACCAAAAGTTTTAAAAACAGGAGCCATTACGAGTTAGTCCAGTCAGAGATGGGGAATTTCTGGCCTTCTAGATGTTGTTGGACTCGAACACCCATCCGGCTGTGGTAGCAATATCCATCTGAAGTGAAGGACCCTTTTGCCAGGGAAGTCTCCAACTGCCAGTAATTTTTTAACTGGGAGGCCAGCATGCTGCATAGTGAAGGGCTGCCCTCCAACTCCATCTTGATTTGGGTTGAAAAGAGTGGGTTTGTGTTTTGGAGGTCAGAGTCCACCTGTGCCTTGAACTTAGGTTCTTGGGCAAGTAGTTACTTTCCTTTCAGTCTCATCAGTTTGCCTTCTGGGAAATGAATGTCCTGTGACTAGGCATGCCCACCATGGATATCATTTTATGAATGGGCAAGCCCCCTCCCCAGCCCATGGCAGCCATTTTGGGAGAAAAGAACCCACAACATTCTCTCAAAATTCCAAATGTGCCCACTGAGCCCAAACATTTGGGGACTCCTGGATTATACCATCCCTCTATTTATTTCTTTATTAATTTGATTTGTACCCCACCTTTCTACCAAGTAAAATGGCACTGCTTCCTACCCTGTGTGTTGGTCATTCAAATGGATGGTCATTATTAGTCTCTCTGTGTAAGTGGCATAATGGGGTTTTAAACCTCTGTGTGTAGGGAACCCTGGACTGTTCAGTGCCAGGGATCTTAGGGCCTAGCTATGCCGTGGTTTGTTTCAAAAAATAAGTACGAGGTGCAGGATGTGTGTGTGTGATTGTCCTTGGGGACAAACATGCAAGGAGAGGAGGTTTGAGCCTTTACTCCCTAGCTACAGCAGTGGTATTATTATTATTACTACTACTACTACTATTATTATTTCTATATTGCCCAATAGCTGAAGCTCTCTGATATTAGTGAAAATTGCTCTCCCGCTCCCAACCCCCACTGCAGCAATAAGCATAAAGGAAACAAGTCCGTGTTGCTAATGGGAACATTTTTCTAATGGTAGTTGCTGGGGGCGGGGGGTGTCCACTGGTGAGCTTTCTACACTAGGCATTTATTGTGTGTTTGTGATACCTTACTCATGGTAGTTTATGGGTTCTTTAGACAATGTCATGGCCCTCCAGTTTTGCTTCTCTCTTTTTTAAGAGCACTTTTCTGGGTATTTTTAGAGCAGCGAAAATGGAGTATTATTTATGAAAGCAAAATAAAAGGTATTTTCCTATTTGTGTAATTGCAATATTCCACTATAGTGTTGCACTGCCTAGATGTTACGTAGTCAAAAAGCAGGAAAGAAAAAGCCCTGTGTAGAGCTTGGATTTCAATTCTGTGAGGAAACCACAAAGCGGTTAACAGCCTCATGTAGGAAAGCTCAGTATCGGGGCTGAGAAGAAAAGGCTTAAACCTTGTCATACTCTGCATTCCTGAAAGTAATTGCTTTCCTCCACCTACCAACCACCTCCCCCAACAATGTAATTGCTAATCTCAGAATTAATGTAACATGGAGTCAGACCCTTATTCCCTTTGGTATTCTTTTGTCTTGTCTCTCAGAGATTGTGCTGCCTGAGATGAAGGACAAGATGGCGCCTCCCCCACTGCTCTCCCCGCCAACTGGACTGGCAGTTGAAGGTAACTTCAACGCTGGTGACGGGACAGCATCCTCTACGGCATCTGAGAGCGCCAGGCTAGTTTAGGGGCCCCAGAACAGGCTGTCTTGCACACACCTCTGTCATTCAACCCGTTACTTCCACTCTCTGCCCTCCAGCATCTGCTGCCTGAGGTGACTGATGGTAGGGATGGCCGTGGTCTGACAGTAGGGTGGGGTAGGGTGATACCATGGGGGCATTTCCCTGTCAACATGTATGTACTGATTCCAACTGTGCATGGCTAATATAGGGGTGTTGTCAGCCTGCCACATTGTAAATGTGGTAACTGGAGTCTCCTAGAGCCTTTCTACATGAGGCTTTTATTGTACACATGATTGCTCACTCACAGTATTTTGCGAGTCCTTTACATGATATTGTCATCCCCCAGGGCCTCTCCCACTCTTTGCAACCATTTCCCTGGCTTTTTTTAGATTGAGGAAAGTGTGGTATTATTTAGAAATGGCAGAATGAGACTCCCATGTAACTGCGTAATTCAACTATACCACAGCACTATCTACTGGCTGTGTAATGAAACATATAGAAAGGCAGAGAAAGAAAACCCATGGAAAAAATACGTGTAAAGGAGCTGATCTTAATCCCACAAAGAATCTAGAAGCAGATGCCTTGGTAAAGGTGCAGGTTAAAAGCCTCAGTAGAAAAGCCCCTAATAAAATTGCAATGGAATAACAGATTTTTTTTAAAAAAAAACTAAACACACCAGTGATTTTTTTGCATCCCTTAGGTAACTGCATTATAAAAAGATCAAGCAACCGAGCAACCCAATGTGACCAAAGCCTATAAAGGTAGGCATAGAAATGGTTTGCACATTCACACCCTTGTCCTTCATTTTACTGTATTAGAGTCGATTGCTTTGGAGCCGTGGAATAATAGATATAACAAAAACACAATTGGCTTCCAATCTGCTCCTGCTGCTATGTTAATATGTCACCTTATTGTATGCCAGAAGGTCTTGCATCAGTGCGGCTAGTACTAGTAGAGGTGTCATCGTCCCTGGGAAATTAAAAGCCAAATTCGACAGCATCAGCCAGAAATGCTGGGTATGTAAATGCAGAGGACCTGAACTGCTTTGAGGAAGGTCTGTAGCTCAGTGGCAGAATACCTGCTTTCCATGCAAGAGGTCCCAGGTAGGGATGGCAGAGAATTTCTTCACGAATCTCCGGGAGGCTGAATGCCAATGCATTCGGCCCCCCGAAATTGCTGGAGAAATTCTCCGCCACCCCCCCGCCACCCCCCGGAATGGGACTTACCTCTGTCGAATGTCCCTGGCGCTGGCGGCTCCCGGTGGCGGTTCAGCGGCGGCGGCCGGTCTTCCGACTGGCTGCCGCTGCCGCCATTTCCCAGTAAAAAAACAACAACAACAACAAATGTGATAGGCTACGTAAAGATTTACGTAGCCTATCACGGCTAGATTTTCAAAAAACACCATGATAGGCTATGTAAATCCTTACATAGCCTATCACGACTGACTTTGGGGGGGGGGAAAGCATGTATGCAAATGGCGGCGCCCATGGGCGCCGCCATTTGCGTATGCGCTTCTCCCCCCCCAAAGTCTGCCGTGATAGGCTACGTAAGGATTTACGTAGCCTATCACGCAGCTGACTGCAGGGACGCAAACGGCGGCGGCTACGGCTGCCACCATTTGTGTCCCGGCGGGCCAGGACGATTCGCGGCCGGAGGGACGGGGCGCCTCCCCCCGGCCAGAATTTCGGCTGGAGGGACGGGGCGCCTCCCCCCGGCCAGAATTTCGGTGGGGAGGAACGGAGCGCCTCCCCCCCACCGCGAAGCAAGCTGCGGGACCAGATAAGTGACTTTCGTCCATCCCTAGTCCCAGGTTCAATTCCTGGCAGTTCCAGGTAGGGTTGGGAGAGTCTCCTGCCTGAGACTCTGAAGAGGCACTGTCAGTAGACACTGAGTTATATTGATCAGTGGTCTGACTTGGGCTGGATCTACACTTACCGCCTTTTTTCGCTTCCAATGAGGTTTCACCGCCCGCCTTTCACACTATGCAGTAGCTGCCTCGAGTTGGAACTGGAATTTCCCACTTCTGTGCTCCCGCTTTCAATACCCTAATATTCCGGTATTTCCCCTTAATGTGCTCTGATTTTCCGCCTTCGCTACCGTATCCGGTCGTAGTCCCCTCCCCCGCCTGTCCATATACGGCGGTGTTTGTATTTCCCTCCTGTCCAATCACAGCTCTCGACGGCCCCATGTCTTCTTCCGGCTACTGTTCGCATAGCTTCCTCAGCAGCCCCCATTTCCTTAGCTACAAGCAAAGGGCTGGATGTGCGTGGGCTTCTCTGATCTTGGATGCTAAGTGGGGTCGGCCCTGGTCAGTAGTTGGATGGGCAACCGCCTGGGAATCAGGCTTCCTGCACTGAACAGGGGGTTGTTCTATCCCTTCAAATGAGACTAAGTTTTACCCCCTCCTATCCCCCGCTCCTGTTTTTTTTTTTTTTTTTAAATTAAGGCGTTATCCTCGCAGAATCAGGGCTTCTCCGCAATGTTTTTTTTCTAATTGAGGCATGATCTTCGAAGATTAGAAGTTGTGAAGCTTCACAGCTTCGAATCTTCGAAGATCATGCCTCAATTAGAAAAAAAAAACATCGCAGAGAAGCCCCGATTCTGAGACGATAAGGCCTTAATTAAAAAAAAACAGGACCCCGTTTAGCATCTGAGATCAGACAAGCGCACGCAGGAAAACAGCACAGCGCTTGAGTGTGAACCGAGCTCGTGCATTCAATGAAGCACTGCAATGGGGAAAATGGGTAAATATGAATAATCACGTTTTAATGCAAGAGCGTTTAACTCGACGGGACGCCGAATTCATTGCGATGGTGGGCGCAATGTAGATCGGCCCTTGGTATAAGACAGCTCCCTATGTATGTATATGTTCAATACAAAAACAACAACAAACTAAAAAAAAGGAGGAAAAGAAAACAATAGCTACATAAATTTAAATATATGTATTTCAGTACATACATATGAAGTGTGTGTGTGTGTATACACACACACACAAAACAAAATGTGGCTTTCTAAGAATTATACATGCACTTCAGTAAAAGCAGACCAAATATCCAAATAGTATCCATTCGCCAGTGGCATCTATGTACCACCCATTCAAATGTTGAAAGCATTGAAGATCCTCAGTCCATTGCATTATAGGAGGATTTATCCTTCCAATGTTGTAATACCAGTCTTTTAGCTGTCAAAAGGGCTTGGAGAATTTCCTGTGTTTATATGAGGCATAGGCAGAGAATAAGATTGAATAAATCCTTAGTGGAAGGGAACGGACAAGTTTAAAGAGGAGAGCCGGTGTGTCATAGTGGTTAGAACTGAGGAGACTCAGGTTCAAATCCTCAATCTCAGTCAGCCAGAAAGCTTGCTAGATGACTCTGTGCTACTTGCTGTCTCTCAGCCTGATCAACCTTACAGGGTTTATATGAGGCTAAAGAAAATAGGGGAAGGAGAAAAATCATGTATGCTGCCCTGGGCTCCTTGGAGGTAGGGATGGCGGAGAATTTCTCCCCGAAACTTCGGGGGGCCGAGCGCCAACGTGTTCGGCCCCCTGAACAAGTTTCGGGGAGAAATTCTCCGCACCCCCCCCCCCAGGACGGGACTTACCTTTGCCGAATGTCCCTCCTGGCGGCGGATCCGGCAGGCGGTTCGGCGGGTGTTTGTGCGGGGCGGGAGCGGCAGCCGGTCTTTTGACTGGCTGCCGCCGCCACCATTCCAATAAAAGAAAAAAAAAATGCCCCCGTGATAGGCTACGTGACGATTAACGTAGCCTATCACGGCTAGATTTGCAAAGTCAGCCGTGATAGGCTACGTAAATCGTCACGTAGCCTATCACGGGTGACTTAAAAAAAAAAGCGCGTATGGCTAATGGCGGCCCCCATAGGGAGCCGCCATTCCCGTTCCTTATTTGGTCGCTGTAGTCTACGTACATCTTTACGTAGACTACAGCGACCAAATAAGGAACGCGAATGGTGGCTCCCTATGGGGGCTGCCATTAGCGTACGCGCTTTTTTTAAGTCACCCGTGATAGGCTACGTGACGATTAACGTAGCCTATCACGGCTGACTTTGCAGATCTAGCCGTGATAGGCTACATTAATCGTCACGTAGCCTATCACGGGGGCGTTTTTTTTTAAAAAAAAAACTTTGGAGTTCGCGTCCGGGCGAGGCGGGAAGCCTCCTCCCCGGCCTGAATTTCGGCCGGGCGAGGTGGGAAGCCTCCCCCCCGGCCTGAATTTTGGCCAGGCGAGGTGGGAAGCCTCCCCCCCGGCCTGAATTTCGGCCGGGCGAAGTGAGAAGCCTCCCCCCCGGCCTGAATTTCGGCCGGGGCGAGGTGGGAAGCCTCCCCCCCGGCCTGAACTTCGCGGGGGGAGCAGCGAAGCGCCTCCCCCCCACCGCGAACAAGCTTCGACGACAGGTAAGTGACTTTCGTCCACCCCTACTTGGAGGAAAGGTGAACAAAAGGATGTATGCATTTAATTGAATTAGGGCACAATCCTATTTGGATAGTTGCCAGCCTCTGAAATTGGAGGCTGCTGACTATCCTATGCAGGGTGGCTGGTGCATGGAGGGGGTCCTCTCCTCTGTGGTCCAGCCACCCTGCATTTTTGCCTAGACATACGATTGTGCCCATCTAGGCCAAGCTTTGAGGAGGGAAGGGGCCTGAAGATGCAGTAGGAAGCTGCACAAAGCATCTTCCATGGTCTTCTCCCCTCCCTGCCCCCAGGACCGCCCCCTTTTCCCCATCTTGACACTCCATTTCCGAGCGCGGAAATGTAGCCGGAGCGGAGAGAACTGCACCAGCTACAAGGGGGCACAGAGCGTGGTTTCTAGGAACTGAGGTTGCAGCTCTGGCTCCAACCTCAGTTCCCAGAAACCGAGCAAACTAGACAGTGTCTAGTGGCCATAGGACTGCTCCCTTATGCAATGTAAATCATTTATTTCAATTATATTTTATCCCGCCTTTCCACCATATGGTTTTCAAGGTACTTGAAAATACATATGAGAAAGGAAGAAAAACACCTGAAAAATAAAATCTTGGAACCAACGAAAACAAAACAAAAGCTCCAAAACAATGAAGAAATAAAGCAGCAGCAAAATAAAAGTGCAGCTAAAATGGGCAAGGACAAGGGCCACATCATTTCCTACCAAAACCTCAAGACAATAAAACTGGTTTTAGCCTAAATGATAAAAGAATAGGTACCAAGTGTATGTTCCTGGGGAAGATGTTCTACATAGCCAAGGCCATTTGCCCACAAGACTTGCACCAGAACAGGGTCTCAGATGAAGACCTCAGCTGCTAGGCAGGTTCCTGAAGAAGTAGGAGTCTTCAGATACCATGGACCAGGCTGTGTAGGACAGGGGTGGGCAGAAGGTAGATTTCCAGAAGCTTGGAACTTCAACTCCCAGAAGCTCCTGCTAGCATGGTGAATAGTCAGGAATGCTGAGAGTTGAAGTCCAAAGCATCTGGAGATCTACTTTCTGCCCACCCCTGATTCAGGGCTTTAGAGGTCAGAGCCAACACTTTGTATTTTGCTTGGAAACAAATGTTTCAATCCCCTCTTAGGTTTACAGCCTTTTCAGGTTTATAGCCCATCCTCGTCATGTTTACTTAAAAGGCAAGTCCCACGGAATCCTAAGTATATGTGTTTAGGACTGGGTGCTTTTACATTAGGCATTGACTGCAGAAGAGCCACACTTTGTTCACTCTCTCATCTACATGATGTTGTCATCAAATAATTTTTCTCCTGTGTTTTCTCTGTGCAAAGTTTTGATGCTGATGTCATGTGGATGCCCCATAGAATGTGAGGGAATGAAGCATAGCTCCTCTGCAGTAAATGCATAGTGTCTGTTAGGATAAGTGGCACACAGGTGACATATGGCAAGCAGGGATATGCTGTGTCAGCTCAAGAGAACTGGATTTGTTTTTTGTTTTTCCCATTTGATTTTGAATTTCAGTCAGTTTGGCATGCCTGGTCTTGGGAATGTCTTTTAAAATCACTGTCGATCGCTTTACACCGTAGATCTGTCATTAGATCTAGTGTTTCGCCCCACCCTCCATGCTGTTGCAAATATTCTGTTTCCCAGCCAATTACATCAGGTGCTTTTAAAACATTCCTTTGAACCCTGCATCCCCATGCAGTTTCTTAAATTGCTCATTTGAATTTGCTCATTGTTGCGGACTTCTCCCTCCAGTGTGAAACATTTTTGGCATTGTTGCCTTGGTAAAGAGCGTGACACTGACCTGACAATATAAGATCATTCTGGCTGTCCCAACAGAACCTCTCTAAGGTTCTGAGCCAGAATGTTTCTGGTTTTGCCTTGGGTCCTTGGCAGCATGTTTCTGGGCTGTTGTTCATGTTACAGTGTGACTCCTCTCCTTTCCTACCAAGACCTCCCCTCCCTGGCACACCAGCACAGCACCACCAACAACGACACCTAGTGGGGAAACAAAAAGAACCCCCCCCCCGGCATTTGCTAAAATTCCCATTGTACGAGTGATTTCTGTGCTGAACCTCCTAGTTACTATTGAATTCAGGATGATTCATGCTTCAAAACTCATGTTTATGGGATTTCCTTACTGCAGTATTTACTTGATTATCTCTCATTAAAAAAAGACACCACCAGCAACTTTTGTAAGGGCATCCTACTCTGAGGGTGTCTCTACTCGGGATGTTAGAGAATTCTGCCTCGGATCTCAGGGAGGCTGAATTCCAGTGAATTCGGCCCCCCCGAATCCGTGGCGGAACAGAGCAACCCGCCCCACCACCCCGCGAAAGCCCCACGAAACGGAGCCTACCTGGCTGCAGCTCTGGCGGCTCCGGCAGCTCCAGCGGCTCCAGCCGCTGCTGGGCTGTAGCCGCAAATGGCAGCTGCTACACCAGCCACCATTTGCATCCCTGGCAAGCTGTGATAGGCTACATAACTATCTACGTAGCCTATCACGGCTCAGGGCAGGGACGCAAATGGTGTAGCCGCCGCCATTTGTGTCCGTGTCTTTAGCCATGATAGGCTACGTATATATTTACGTAGCCTATCATGGCAAAAGACAGCGGCACAAATGGCGGCGGCTATGGTGGCTACCATTTGCGTCCCTGTGCAGTCCAGCGGCCGGATGTCCGGCTGCGGGCTGCCCCGGCCAGCGGCTTCATGGAGCCGCAGCAGAGCCAGCCAGGGAGGATTCCGGGGGGAGGGACGGAGCGCCTCCTCCCCACCGCGGATTGCCCGGCGCAGAGCCAGGTAAGAGTTTTGTATATCCCTAGTCTCTACATTAAGCAAAAATCCCACAAAAAAACACATCCTTTCCAGAGCTTCCTGCTTTCGGTTTCTTTCTGGAATTAGGAAGGCCTTCTTTACAAGGCAGCCACGTGGTTTGAACTGGGGGAGTGCCTCCCTCCCTCCCCTGCATGTGTGCCAAGGGCAGGGGGGGAATCTTGTTTTCATAGCTTAACTTCTGCCGTACTGTTTTCTCGCAGCCCCCAGGAAACCTCTGACTTACTTCTGAGTAGACATAACATGTAAGATTGTACTGTAAGTCTGCAACCCTTGGCAAACTTATATGCAAGTAAGCCCTGTTGAACTCAATGGGTAAGTCTCCATGCACTGAGAATTCTGATTTTGAACTTTTGATACAGTTAGTTTCTTTGTTTGATGCATTTCTTAGCCGCCTTTCAAAAAGGCTATTCCTCAAAACTAAACAGAACCAAGCATTCTAAGGTATGTATCATACTTTAATTTCCATCTTGTAAAGGTGAGCTTTTCCCATATAAGTATGATGAACTATCTGCATGCATTATCAGGGTAGTTGCTTCAGTGTTTACAAACGTCATGATGTGGGCTTATTGAAAAATGTTCTATAATTTAGCCTAGAATCATTCCTGCACATCACTCCTCCTTTGTGCAGCCTGATTGCCTTTACTCAAAAGTCAATCCCACTATATCGAATGTGGCTCATACCCAGTTCAATGTGCATTGGACTGCAGCTTTAATGGAATGATAGTTAGCAGGATGTGTTCCAGCTGCAGTCTAACACCAGTCCTAATACTAGACTCATCAATTTGGCTGTGTGAGTTGCCATTGAGTTTTTTGTCAATACTCCTACACTTTTAATAACTTCACAATAAGCAGAATTTCAACAGGTGAAGGTTTTGCAGCATGGAAATATAAGGGCTGGGGCAGCTGTGCTGTTGGAGTTCTGCCGGTCATGTAGCTGTTAAAAGGCACAGAGAAAAAAAGGAGGCAACTTTATTTAAGACATCACTTGGCAACACAGAGGAGCAGCAGACAGAACCAGTTTGAAAGGAGTCCTGGCAATGAAGCAGTAGAACCAAAGGGTGGAGTTTCAGGCACAACTGTACTAATCTGTTCCTAAGAAGAGTGAAGAGCTTGAAGATCTGGTGTACGTGTGCCAGCACATACAAGGTTAAGCATGAAGGTGGGAGAGTAATTACTGGGGTGCGGCCATAGGCTTGGGAATCACAGCAGAAATCATAAGGGGAGCCCTGTTGTATGAGCATTTGGTTGGGGGAGCAGCTGACATTCCCTGGATGAGCCATAATTTGCAGATTCCCAGCTTGCTTGCTTTTTTTAAAGCAAGTGTCTAGCCCCTGTAGAACCTGAGATATGAAGCAAAATGTGAAGCCATTCTTCCGCCCATTTGTTTTGTGAGAAACTAGCCTGTTCCTGCCCTTCAGTGTTTTTAGCCAATGAATGAAGTCATAACAATGGTCAACACACCCACTATCTGGAGAAGGAACACCTTTGTTCATTTCTAAGCCTGGGGTGGTGTGGGGTGGGGGTCTTCCCTGGTGAGAAGCCGTTGCTGCCTCATAAAAAACAACTTAGAAATCCAGGAGTTTAGTGTAGCTGAGATTGGGCAATAGTGTGTCTACCCAAAAGCTCAACATAGCAGCAAAAATAGGAGTTCGTGATCTTTCTAAGTCTGGTCTTGTTAATTTTTTTCCTGAGATAGTAAACATTTAAGCAACTACCCTGACAATACATCCAGATAAAGTTCATCATTATTATACCCAGGACTAGATAGTATGCCAGTCAAATTCTCCACTCTCATAGTAGTAGAATGCTACTATAATTATGACATGCAAGTTACATTATACATTACAGAGGCAAAACAGAAAACCAACCCTCAGCACAGGGCTGCTATTTTCCATGGCAACTCTAAGATATGTTGAGTAGAAAGCCGTTCAAGGTGGATGTTGTAATGTCTCAGAGACTTGTTCCATGATGTCTATGGAGATGCTACTTATAATCAGCCCTGGGTAATGATTTTGGGATCTGGAATAATGTGAAGCAACTGCCAGGCCAATCAAAGAGCTGATGCTCTGCATTTATCAAGGAGAAAGTGGTTTCAGACATCCCCAGACTGGCCCAAAGCTGTGCTTCATTTAACAAAAGGTTAGATAATTTTGGGCATGAGATAACTAATTCCTTGTGAGTATCACATAGCAAAGCATTCTGAGGAAATGCAGGGCACTTTTTGGAATCAGATGAGAGAAAATTAGCACTGTAATCCTGATAGACTGATAATGGTGGTTCCATTAGGATAGGAACCGATGGGGTTAAAGTCTTGTTATATAGTCGTTTTACACAAGATCCATATGTTTCTAATAGTCTGGGTATTTAAAGAAATCACTTGGGGTGCTCGGTTGGCTGCTTTTGTCATGTATAGTGTCTGAGAGTTGTGGGAACAGAATAATCGCACATTGCCTGCATGAGACTGGAACGAAACAATAATGCAATGGCATGTAAAATGCAACAGTAGTTTTGTTCTCTGGAAGGCGAGATGGTGGTGGGCATCTCCTTTCTTTCAAGCTGCAGTCTACAAACTGCCTTCTTCAGTATCCTAGAGCAGAAGACTCAGGTGATAGACCTAAGACACTGCATCCAGCCCACTTGTAAGTCCTATAAAATCTTGGGATTGTGCAGATATTGAAATATACATACGGAGTGGTCCTAATGCCTGGCATTGAAAGCAGAGCTTCTGCCTTCATATCGAATATCTAATATGAATGTCTGATCCTGTAGAAGTTTGAAAGAACTACCAAGCTAAATTTTGGACTTGGCATGAGCCATAAGTTATATAAACCAACGTAGATAAAAAAACATGTTGGTCAAGAATTTAAAACAATACACATGCTGGACAGCAAACAAATACCTTTCTTAAGACTGCATCAGGAACATTGGTTGCCATGGTTGGTCCCAATAAAGGAATTTGTTTGACTGCTTGCCTGGGTTTTATGCACACTGTAGATACCTTAACAAATTATTCAAGCTCATCATCACTAAGAACAACTAGTTCCTCAGCAGTTCACAATGCAATTTACAATGCAAAATCAAATGAGAGGTGCAACCAAGGCTCAATATGAAGGTATTATTCTTACTCACTGTATGAATAGCTGCTTGCAGAGAGAACCAAGTACTATTCAGAGGTCAAGCTGTTGCTCTTGCTTATTGAAGAGGGCTGGACCAAGTCATTTTGTTTCCTAAGATGAAGATGCCACTCCCACCGCCCCCATTCCATGTATGGAAGCTGACCAGGCTGGCAACCAAATCTTACTGGCAACGGGACACTGGCGACAGGACAGTGTCCTCCCCCACACTCGAGGGCAGTTGGCTCTGTTAAGGGGCACAGGGCAGACCGTGTGGCACACAGGTCTCTGTCCTCCAACACCTCACCAGTGTTCCCTCTCCTGCCTCCAGCATCGGCTGCCTCGTTTTGCCTAGTGGTGGGGCCAGCTCTGCTATTGAGAGAGAAACTGGCTGGCTGAAAAAAGCAACATTTTTCCTGTGTGACTGCTGCCTGACCTGAGCCAACTTGGAAATGGTGCCACTACCTCTAAGCGGTAGAAAAGGCAGAGCAGCTCCTCACCTTGTGGCATTCTGTATACACACAGATCCCAGCCAGGTTCTCTGCAATGCTTGTCTCAGCTCCCCAGTCGTGTTCCTCCTTTCCTCCCTGATCCGCAGGCACTGCCTACGCTGGAGGTACAGAATCTCAGCCTGAGGGCTGAATTCCATTTCCAGCTCCCGGGGGCCACATTCCAGTGCTGGGTCAGGTTGAAGGCAAAAGGGGTGGGGCAAAGTACCAGCATATTTTAGTTTAAAGCTCTTCCTGCCAGGGCCTGAGCTTCAGGAGAGGCATTTCAACCTTTTAGAATGGGGGAAAAACTGCACAAAAGCTCTTTTGGGAAAGATCGTTGGGGAAAAGGGGTGGGGCCAGGGGAAGGAGGTGGGGACTTCTGGGGGAGCTCCAGAAGGTTGGATTTGGGCCCTGGGCCTGAGGTTTTGCACCCCTGGCCTATGCCCTATGGACCTGATGGGCAAGCTTTCCTAAGCCTAGCAAAGCTGTGCCAATCGCCTTCCTCCAAACTGTGGCACTGCAAGATCCCACTTGTGTGCTGTTGTCTACTCTGCATTAATGTGCCTGGCACTGCCTGCTGTCAGAAACAGTACACTGGGTGAGATGGCCTTATAACAGGCTTATCCAACAAGGCCATTCATATGAGATGTAACTGAAACTTTAATCATTAAGTTGGTTGTTTGCCTGCTCTGGAATCAATATAAGTCCCTCCCGTTTAACCCTACAGATGTTAAGTGGCTGTTTAAGCTGTGGGTGTTCCTTAGGGTGTGCTGCGGAATATAAACAATCTCTCCCCGGAACCACTTGAAGTCTTCCACTGAATTTGGTTTTCCATTTCTCTTTGTTGCGCAGCAAGTCCAAAGTAGCTGTCATTTACCCCTAATTTATGATAAGCACATGTTGAGCAATAGGCCATAAAACGTTTGCAGCTTCTGCCTTTAGTTACATTGCACTGCCAGTGAATCAGAAATAAAAATGCTAAACTTTGTTTTGCAATGGGACGTTGATTAAAAGCTGCTTGAGTTTAAAATTTCCAACCGTCAAAAATGAAATGCCTTTGCATACTTCATATGCCAGCCCAGTCAGATGGTTTATTTTCCTACTGTGTATAAATAATGGATTTTGCGTTTTATATGAATCCATCATCAGGCTGTGTTGAATTCTCAAATGATGGCAGTCTCAATTGTCTTGCAGTGAAGCTAACTAGCTGGAACTAATTCAGAAATGGCTCTAGACCATAATTATGGTAACCTAGTATATAAGGGGAGGCATCTTACCTGTGTCAGGAATATGAGCAAAGGTTCTTCTGGAAGTGCTGCAGTCCACTTATAAAGTTAATCAGGTTTTGTGATGTGATTTTTTAAAAAGCATTTTTATTCAGGTAAAAAAAAGCTACAAATGTCTCATAAAAGAATATTAGCACTGATGATTTCAAGCATAATCAGATTTAAAACAGCCATTTACAATTAATCTTTCGTGAAGGAAGAATATTCTTCTAAACATCCCCCACCCACACTGCTACCTGCTCAACACACACACACACTGATGTTAATGTTCTTAATATGTACCAGTGGAAGTGCGGCTTTGGAGTAGTCATTTCATTCCGGTTTGGGTTAAAACTTTAGACCTATTCAGGCATTCTGCAAATGCATGAGGAGAAGGAGTGCTCTAGCCCCGCCCTTCTCCCTTGTCATGTTTGTCACCCTCTCTCTATTCATGGAGGTCGACTGTCTGGAAAGGAGAGCCTCCTGTATCCACGGTGACTCTCCACACAAGCCAGAATGCTAATCTGTCTGAGGTTCTGCATCCAGTCTAGCCCAATAAAACACAGAAACCCAATAAAGAGTTACAGCTAAAACCATTTCAAAAAGTTAGCAACCCCACAAGATCCTGTTTAAGAGAACACCGTTGAAAATAATGTGGCCTTTAGGGCCCTTTTTAAAGGCCTGTAGTGATGGAGCCTGGCGTACCCCAGTCAGTCCTGCATCCCACAGGTGTGGAGCCATTGCTGAAAGGGCCTTCTCCCTCATGCTGAGTAATCTAGTTGTTCTCATAGGTACGCAAGGAGGGCCTGAGAGGAAGACCTCAGAGTTAGCTGGAGAAAGGCCTGAGAGTAGACAAGGCAGTTTCACAAGCAGAGAGACAGGCCAGGTGTATTAATGTAGAGAGATTTATGGTGCTGTGGAAGTAATTAGTAAGATGGGACTACTCAGAGAAATGGCCAGGAATGGATGACTTTTGCCTTTCTGTCAAAGGAGCAGTGAGATTTAAATGGAATGTTGTTGTGCATTTCTGCCACGAAACCAGTTTGTGACCACAAAAACCTGAATGAGGGTTAAACCTTCTCTGCAGTGTTAACATTTCTGGCAAAGGTAGAATCAAAATGGAACTGTTACATATTAAAATCTAAAATTTTACACACAGATCACTTCCTGCCCCTCCTTCCCAAATAACATGATGTCAGGGATGTAAAAAAGAACAATTAATGCACCCAATCCATTTCCTGGTGGCTGTAGAGCTGTTCCCTATCACATGGCTTAATATATTTTTTCTGGCCTAGTTCCGAGCAGTGGGGCTCTCCTGTAGCCACATGCCCAGTACGAACTACTCTCTATTCACTGAGTCATCTGTCTTTTTCTTAAAATCCCTCTTCTAAAACCATTTCCTCAACAAACCAGAAATCCCATACATGTGGTAGGGCGTGGATTTGCACCTGCCACCATGTTGTATGACATAGCGTAACTCAATTTCCGTGATCCTTCCACTCCATTTTTGAGGTGAAAGGGTGAAGGGATTTGGGTAAATAAATGGCAGTGCTAATGTCCACACATGCAACACAATGTAAAATTGACACGGGAGGCTTTTTTTTCTTGCCATTATCTGTTCCTTGCATGTTTTTGCTCATGTTTTTGCTTTTTATTTGAGAATGCTGTTAGAGTGACAGGCCAATTTGCTCATTACGTTTCTTGCTTTAATTCTTGTTAGTATTTGCTGCTGTTCTGTAATTTTTTTTTTATTTTTAACCTTAGGGATATCCATGGATGCTTTGACTTTGTTTTCAATAGATATTTCAAGTTCTCCCAGGGCCAGGATAGGGCGATACAAATATAAAAATAAATAATAAACAAGTGGGGCCCCACAGCAAAATGTTACAGTGTGCAGAGTTCTTGTTCAGGGTTCCAGCTGACCGATTCCATTCCCACTCCCCCCACCAAGTTTTCCTAACTTTTTTCCAACTGTCAGTCAGCATTCCATGCCTAGTCCTCATTTCAGGGATCCCCAATGCGGAACCCACGGACACCTCCAATGGTACCCTTGAATGGGTCCCCAACATGGTGCCCACAGGCACCCGACAATATTTTTTCTTATTTTTTTCCTATTTAATATATATATATATATATATATATATATATATATACACACACACACACACACACACATATACACATTCATACACACACACACATGGATTTGTATGAAATGTATACAGCTTTCTAGCATTATACATGGGCTTCAACAAAAGGGGACCAAATATCCAAATAAGTATCCATATGAAGCTGGTGTTTATATACCACCCTTTCAAATACTGAAAACATTGTAAGGTCTTCCATCCATTGTATTATAGGAGGTGAATGTTTATCTTTCCAATGTTGTAATATTAGCTATCAAAAGAGTGCAGAAAATCCATTTACAATGACGATTTGTTAATTTCCATGGAGCAGGTAAATAATTTAAAACAATGTGTACATCAGTGAATATCAAAGATTGTTCCAGTACAAAACTTTTCTGTGTAATAACACCTTCCAAAAAGAAGCAACTACTGGACATTGCCAAAACATGTGTTTAAAAGAAGCATTAGCTGTATTGCACTGCCAGCAATTAGCTGACATCGCAATGTTTCTTTAATAAGGGATGGTCTAATTCAGCTTAAGGAGTAGATGATGTTGAGTCTCATTACAGTCTACAAATTACTAGAATAATCAGTAAAAAGCTGACACAGGCTGAGTTTATAGTAGCGGCATGTCCCAATCACTGAGATAATGTGGAGGCCGCAAGAAATGAAACTACTTTCTTTCAACAACAACATTTCCAAAATACAGTGTAATCATTTATATACCTGATAAGGCAATAGCTCATCCATTACCCCATGTTAGTGCTATAGGTAAGAAAAGCTGTGGTTGTAGCCCAAGCTTGACCTGATACCATAGACTGTGATGCCATGTCTTCCTTTTATTCTTCACTAGGAGGAGATTTAGAATGAGTAATTCCTTGCAGTGGGGAAGTCCATTAATGTCCTGGGGGGTGTCTCCACCAGTGATTTACTCTGAGCTGGCTGTGTGTTGAGGTCATTAGGGATACATGACGTTGTGGCCATCCAGCAGCAGCCACCCTGGAGCTTATCAGGGAAAAAACGGATTTCCTGAGACTGCTTAAAGCCAGATTCTTTTCCTCAAGTTGGGTTCTCGGTGGTATAGTTGTTGTGTGCCCCAGCCCTCGCATTTCCCTCGAGTATGCTAGCCCTGCCCAGGGGTGTGCCTTTCACCGTGACCCCAGGCAAGGGGTGTTTCCTGTGTGTGTCCCGTCCCAGCACAAATCAGTTAGTGTCTACTCAGAAGTAGCTCCCAATGTGCTCAATGAGGCTTCTCTCCTGAATGCCCACATCAGAATTTACAGAGCCTCCCCCCCCCCGAAATGGCACAGTTTAAATGGCCAGGGTAGGGGAACTTGTGTCCCTCCAGATGTTTTGCCTTACAGCTCCCATGATCCCTCACCACTGGCAATTCTGGCTAGGGCTGATAGGCATTGTAAATCAAAACATCTGGAGGGACACAAGTTGCTCACCTGTGCTCTAGGATGAAGTCCTGAGAGGAATCAACAATTTTGGTTGAAAGGATATTGTGATATCCACAAATTTCTGAATAAATCTCTTCTTAATTATCTCCTTAAACATGAACCCCCCTTTCTCTATGTAAAAGTTGGCTTTAAAATAAGTTTGGCCTTTAAAATAAAGGCCAAACTGGAAAATGTGCCAGAAGAGGGAAAAATCTGAATTTTAAAATGCAACCTCAGACACTGTATGAATTCAATCTCATAACAAAATTTAGCCAAATATTGTCTGAAATAAGTTCTTACACCAATACTGCTGCAGTTTTTGCACCAATATTCAAATTCAGTGACCCTGGGATGCAGTCAATGGTGTTTTACTTGTAGGTAAACATGGTTAGGACTGGGCCTTTTAATTCCACTGGAGAATTAAACATTTGAATATGTGATTTTAATCAAACATTCATTTCAGTGTGCTATGTAAAGCGGATTAAGCAAATTGCTAGACAAAAAAAAGAAAGAAAAAGGAACAATTCTGTATTGTATTGTCAGGGAGAGAGGGTTGGACTGTATTGATAGCCTGTGCAGGCAAGTATCTTCTTTCTCACAGAGATATCTATAATTTAGAACTGGTGCCCTACATATGTCAAGTCCATTTTGGCAGGATTCAGCAGTTTTCAGATTCGCTTTGTAGGGCACGTGTTTAAAATGAGTAATTTGATTCCCAAGCTCACCCTGTAATGAGGCAAGCGAGGAAAATCATGGGGAACGAATATGCATAAGCTGTTGTCTAGCGCAGCTACATTTCTCTCAGATATGCTAGGGATATTATTTGAGCACATTAAGTCGACACCATGATGGTTTCATACCATTAGCCATTGTTCCCTTTCTTGTTCTAGGTGTATATGTGATGAATGCATTCTAAACTTCCCTTTCAGACAAATATTTTCTTGCCATTTTTATTTGCAAAATCCCGTCTTCAGGAAAATAAACGTGCTGGGATAGAATTCCTGGGGCTCTCTAATAAATATTCCAACTGACAAGTAGGGGCCCAGTACAGGGTAGTGTTTAAGAGGATGATCTGTGACTCAGGATGTCTCTAGTTCAAATCTCTCACCAGTTGGACTTAGGAAAGGCAATGTCTTTCAGCTTTACTGCAATATAGGGTTAATATTTATTTATCTTACATTGTTGCTATAGTGTAGCAGTTAGAGAGTCATACCTGGACTGGGGAAACTCCACTTCAAATTCCCACTCAGCCATAAAGTTCACAGATGGCTAGTCATTGAGCCGGTTTACACAACTGAAGGGTGGTTAATAAGCCATGGTGCGTGCTGGTCACATGCTGGCTGGATATACAGAATTACCCTCGCTGGCATGTCTTGTTGTGACGTCCACACCTGGTGAAGGTGAGTAGTTTGCGGTGGTCAACAAACCACCCAGACCCATGGCCTGTTTTAAGATTGCTGGGCAGTTTGTTCACAACCACATCCTCACCAGATTCGGACATCACAACAAGCTGTGTTGGCGAGGAGAATTCTGTGAATGCTACCAGCACCCACAGAGTGGGTAACAAGCCACTGTGCCTTATTAAGCATCCTGCGATGGTGTGAACCAGCCCATTGTCTCACAGCCTAACCTACCTTACAGGATTGTTGGGAGGATAAGGAGGAGAGCCATGTATGCTGTTTTCAGCACCTTGAAAAAAAAAGTTGGGATATAAATGTATTGTTGTTGTTGTTCAGTTGTTAAATCGTGTCCGACTCTTCGTGACCCAATGGACCATAGCACGCCAGGCCTTCCTGTCCTCCGTTTTCTCCTGGAGTGTGCTCAAATTCATATTCGTTGTATCGGGGATGCTATCTAGCCATCTCATCCTCTGCTGTCCCCTTCTCCTTTTGCCTTCAATCTTTTCCAGCATCAGGGTCTTTTCCAGAGAGTTTTCTCTTCACATTAGGTGGCCAAAATATTTGAGCTTCAGCTTCAGTATCTGTCCTTCCAATGAGCACTCAGGGTTGATTTCCTTTAGGATGAACTGATTTGACCTCCTTGCAGTCCAAAGGACTCATAAGAGTCTTCTCCAGCACCACAGTTCGAAGGCATCAATTCTTTGGCGCTCAGCCTTCCTTATAGTCCAGCTCTCACAGCCATACGTTGCTACTGGGAAAACCATAGCTTTGATTATACAAACCTCTGTGGGCAAGGTGATGTCTCTGCTTCTTACTATGCTGCCTAGGTTTGCCATAGCTTTCCTCCCAAGGAGCAGGCGTCTTTTAATTTCATGGCTACAGTCACCGTCTGCAGTGATCTTGGAGCCCAAGAAAGTAAAATCTGTCACTGCTTCCATTTCTTCCCCTTCTATATGCCAGGAAGTGATGGGGCCAGATGCCATTATCTTAGTTCTTTTAATGTTGAGTTTCAAACCAGCTTTTGCACTCTCCTCTTTCACCCTCAACAAGAGGCTCTTGAGATCCTCTTCGCTTTCTGCCATTAGGGTGGTATCGTCTGCATATCGGAGGTTGTTGATAATTCTCCCGGCAATCTTAATTCCGATCTGTGATTCATCCAACCCGGTGTTTCTCATGATGTACTCTGCATATAAATTAAATAAGCAGGGTGACAATATACAGTCTTGTCGTACTCCTTTCCCAATTTTGAACCAATCGGTTTTTCCATGTCCGGTTCTTACTGTTGCTTCTTGCCCCTCATACAGGTTTCTCAGGAGACAGGTAAGGTGGTCTGGTACTCCCATCTCTAAGAATTTGCCACAGTTTATTGTGATCCACACAACCAAAGGCTTTAGCGTAGTCAATGAAGCAGAAATAGACGTTTTTCTGGAATTCTCTTGCTTTCTCCATAATCCAGCGAAAGTCGGCGATTTGATCTCTAGTTCCTCTGCCTCTTCGAAACCCAGCTTGTACTTCCGGTAGTTCTCGGTTCACATACTGCTGAAGCCTAGCTTGTAGGACTTTGAGAATAACCTTGCTGGCATGTGAAATGAGTGCAATCGTACGGTAGTTTGAACACTCTTGGCATTGCCCTTCTTTGGAATTGGAATGTAAACTGACCTTTTCCAGTCTTGTGGCCACTGTTGAGTGTTCCAAATTTGTTGGCATATTGAATGCAGCACTTTAACAGCATCATCTTTTAGGATCTTAAATAGCTCAGCTGGAATACTGTCATCTCTGCTAGCTTTGTTGTTAGTAATGCTTCCTAAGGGTAGGGGTGTACAAATAATTACATTTATTATGTATTACGGCGAAAACAAAGGAGAACGCAAATAGCATAGCGGGCACAATTTGCGTCCCTTTTTGATTCGCCGTTTTAGCCTACGTAAATATTTATGTAAGCTAAAACGGCGAATCAAAAAGGGACACAAATAGCGCCCGCTACGCTATTTGCGTTCCCCTTTATTTTCGCCATAATAGTCTATGCAAATATTTACGTAGACTAAGACGGCGAAAAATAAGGAATGCAAATGGCAGCAGCCACAGCCGCCGCCATTTGCGTACGCGGGGTTTTTTTTTTTACCCAGAGCCCTCCGCGGCCGGAAATCCGGCTGCGGACGGCTCTGGCCTGGGCCTGGTTGGCTGCTCCGCGGAGCTGCCGTGGAGCACAGCCAGCCGTCGAGGATTCTGGGGGGAGGAACGGATCGCCTCCCCCCCATGAACATAGTCTGCGGAAATGTAACTGACTTTCGTACATCCCTTCTTTTCCCACCCTTTTGTTGACTATGAGTGCTGCTACTCCATTTCTTCTAAGGGATTCTTGCCCACGTAGTAGATATAATGGTCACCTGAATTAAATTCACCCATGCTTGTCCATTTTAGTTCGCTGATTCCCAAAATGTCGATGTTCAATCTTGCCATCTCATGTTTGACCACCTCCAGCTTACCTTGATTCATTGATCTTACATTCCAGGTTCCTAAACAATATTGTTCTTTACAGCATTGGACTTTCTTTTCACCACCAGACACATCCACAGCTGAGTGTCCTTTTGGCTTTGGCCCAGCCGCTTCACTCTTTCTGGCACTACTTGGACATTCCCTCTGCTCTTCCCCAGTAGTATATTGGACACCTTCCGACCTGAGGGGCTCATCTTCCGGCGTCATATCTTTTAGCCTTGTGATACGTTCCATGGGGTTTTCTTGGATCATAAATAAAATCCTTTGAGTACTTGCTAAGCTTTATCATTACTGGAAGCAATGTACTTTAATCAGCCTGGTGTAGGCTGCTTACACTGCTGGCCACACAAGGTTAGTTGCGTCTAAATAGTAGTAACCCTAGGGGGAAAAGCAGTATGGGTAGGGGGATACCTTGATGAATATACACATTTTTCAGTGCCATTCTTTCTCCCGGTCACTGCTTCTTTCTTGTCCCTGAGTTATTCACACAGGGGCAAAGAACGCCATAACAGAGTGATTCCAGGACTGGTCACATCAGCAATCCCAGCCAATCAGGGATCATGTATTGAAAGTGATTGTATGTCACTATGCTATGCAGCCTATCAGATTTTGCAACATGATGACATTATAGAGGGCAAATGAATTCAGTTCAGAGTGAATGAGCCTGACAGGGCTAAGTAAATGAATAGGCAAATAGTCCAAGATGGGTGGGAGTTTTTAAAAAAGGAAATTCTGAAGGCACAATTACAAACAATTCCAACAAGAAAAAAAGGTGGAAGTCAACAGAAGAAACCAATGTGGCTTCACAAAAAGCTTAGAGATGACCTGAAAACAAAAAAGGACACATACAGGAAGTAGAAGGAAGGCCAAGCTACAAAGGAAGAGTACAGGCAGGTAGCACAGAATTGCAGGGATGGCGTCAGGAAGGCTAAAGCTGAGAACAAGCTGAGGTTAGCGAGGGAGGCTAAAAGCAACAAGAAGCCTTTCTTCAGATATGTGCATAGTAAAAGACAGAGGAAAGAAATGGTGGTTCAGCTATTAAATACGGATGACAAAATGATAACAGATGATAACGAAAAGGCAGAAGTGCTCAATTCCTACTTTGGCTCAGTCTTCTCCCAAAAGAGGGTCTATGAGCCCTCTGGCAAAGGCAAAGAACAGGCTGAAGGGGCAGGATTGCAGCTTGAGATCAATAGGCACATGGTCAAGGAACACCTAATTACTTTGAATGAGTTCAAATCTCCAGGGCCAGATGAACTTGTTCCTAGAGTAATAAAGGAACTGGCAGAAGAACTCTCAGAACCACTGTGTATTATCTTTGAGAAATCATGGAGGATGGGGGAAGTGCCAGATGATTGGAGGAGGACTAATGTTGTCCATATCTTCAAAAAGGGCAAAAAGCAGGAACCTGGGAACTACAGACCAGTCAGTCTGACATCAATCTAGGGATGTCAGAGAATTTCTCCACGAATGTCAGAGAATTTCTCCACGAATCTCGGGAGAAGATTCAATTTCCACCCGAAATTGGTGGAGAAACGGTCTGCCCCCCTGCCCCCCCGGGACGGGACTTACCTTGCTCGAATGTCCCTGGCAGCGGCGGCGGCTCCGGAGCGGTGGCGGCCAGTCTTCCGACTGGCTGCCGCCACTGCCATTTTCAAGTAAAAAAACAAAAAAATAAACAAACGTGATAGGCTACGTAAAGATTTACGTTGCCTATCACGGCTAGATTTTTAAAAACACCGTGATAGGCTACGTAAATGTTTACGTAGCCTATCACGGCTGACTTTAAAAAAAAAAAAAAGCGTGTACACAAATGGCGGCGCCCATGGGCGCCGCCATTTGCGTTCCTTATTTTGGCATGTGTAGTCTACATAAAGATTTACGTAGACTACGCCGAAAATGTTTATGTAGACTACACGTGCCAAAATAAGGAACGCAAATGGCGGCGCCCATGGGCGCCGCCATTTGCATACACGCTTTTTTTTTTTTTTTTAAGTCAGCTGTGATAGGCTACGTAAACATTTATGTAGCCTATCACGGCTGACTGCAGGGACACAAACGGCAGCGGCTACGGCCGCCGCCATTTGCGTCCCGGCAGGAGACGACCTTTCGCGGCCGGAGGGACGGGGCGCCTCCCCCCCAGCCAGAATTTTGGCGGGGAGGGACGGGGCGCCTCCCCCTCGGCCAGAATTTTGGCGGGGAGGGACGGGGCGCCTCCCCCCCCCGGCCAGAATTTCGGGGGGAGGGACGGAGCGCCTCCTCCCCACCGCGAAGCTAGCGCGGGATCAGGTAAGGGACTTTCATCCATCCCTACATCAATCCCTTGGAAAATTCTGGAGCAGATGATAAAGCAATCCATCTGTAAGCACCTTGAAAACAATGCAGTGATTACTTGAAGCCACCAAGGATTTGTCAAGAACAAATCCTGCCAGACGAATCTGATCTCATTTTTTGATCAGTTAACCTCCCTTGTGGACTGTGGGACTGCTGTAGACATAACATACCTCGACTTCACCAAAGCTTTCGACAAAGTGCCCCATGATATCCTGATTAGCAAACAAGCTAATAGTGGGCTAGATTAAACAACTATCAGGTGGATCCACAGTTGACAGAAACAGAATTCAAAGTGATCTTGATAGTCTAGAGTGCTGGGCAGAAAACAACAGAATGACATTTAACAGGGATAGATGTCAAGTTTTGCATCTAGGAAAAAGAAACCAAATGCACAGTTACAAGATGGGTGATACTTGCCTCAACAATACTACAAGCGAGAAGGATCTTGGAATTGTTGTAGATCACAAGCTGAAGATGAGCCAAGAATGTGATGTGGCTGCAAAAAAGGCATTTTTGGGGCTGTATTAATAGAAGTATAGCTTCCATATCATGTGAAGTACTAGTTCCCCTCTACTCAGCACTGGTTAGGCCTCATCTGGAGTACTGTGTTCAGTACTGGGTGCCACACTTTAAGAAAGATGCAGACAAACTGGAGAGGGTTCAGAGGAAGACAATGAAGATGATCAGGAGGCTGCAAACAAAGCCCTATGAGGAGAGACTGAAAGAACTGGGCATGTTTAGCCTGAGAAGAGAAGACTGAGGGGAGATATGACAGCGCTCTTCAAGTACTTGAAAGGTTGTCACAGAGAGGAAGGCCAGGATCTCTTCTCGATCATCCCAGAGTGCAGGACACGGAATAATGGGCTCAAGTGCAGGAAGCCAGATTCCGGCTGAACATCAGGAAAAGGTTCCTGACTGTTAGAGCAATACGACAATGGAACCAATTCCCTAGGGAGGTAGTGGGCTCTCTCACACTGGAGATATTCAAGATGAAGCTGGACAGCCATCTGTCAGGGATGCTTTGACTTAGATTCCTGCATTGAGCAGGGGGTTGGACTCAGTGGTCTTATAGGCCCCTTCCAACCCTACTATTCTATGATTCTATGAATATTTGAATGAGCAATGCCAAAAAATTATCCAAAAAGGGAGGCATTTTTCAACATTGGCCAAATGTCCCCCCAAATAGTGAGTAGTTTTGGTTGAGCCTATCTCTAAACAATGTTATCATGATAGATTTAAACTGACGAGGCTCACGGAGAACGTTCATTTTAAAACAATTCACTAGAACTGCTCCATTTTAGCATTTCTGAATCAAGGAGGATTTCTTGCCTTCCAGCTCAATCCTAAGCATATCTCCACGGAAGTAAACTCAATTGAAATCAATGGGATGTGTTTCCAAGTAAATGTGTTTAGGATCAGGGTGTTAGTCACGTAAGTGTCCCTTTCTGGTTGAAGGGATGATATATCCTGATATATAACTCGCTATAGAATAAAATTAGTCATGGCACTGAAACTAAATCAACATGACAAATTTAGCAAAATCGCTCAAACCATCCAGCTGTTGCTGCTTGACAAACAGAAATGGCTGGATTGCAGTGTGCGATGCCCTGTGGAATAACATGAGAGAGTTTTCTTTCTTTTCACCTCCTGCAGCAGAAAAAGAGTCACGAAAAGGAGGAGAAGGATATATATAAAATCGAGTTCCATTGCAATCACTGCCAGGACACAGTAGATCAGCGCTCTCTCTCTCTCTCTCTCTCTCTTTTATTCCATTGATGCAACATATTGACTGGTTTCCGTGCGCTCTGATAGCTGTTAGTACACTTCTGTTGTGAATATGCTCATGCTTTATCTTTATAAGAAATGAGTCACACCAGTAAGGAAAAGATACATAAGGTACCTAACTGAGCACATGTTGTGAGGTAGGAGGGAGGGGAAGAGGAAAAGAAGAGCAAAATAGGTCAAGGGATGTTATATAGTCATTTGAGCCAAAATGTAATAAAAATGCGTTTCAAAAACAGTAGCAGGTATTTAGAGGACACCTCCTGCATTACACACACACACACACACAGAGAGAGAGAGAGAGAGAGAGAGAGAGAGAGAGAGGCCCTCAGGCGGTTTATATAATTCTCAGATCATTGACCCTAGTTTCTATGACTATAATACCTCTTGCCATACTGCCACCATCCCATTCTGAAATGCTTCCTGCTTCTTTGCACAGCTCCCATCATGCCTTGCACGACTGGAATATTAGCAACGAAAGGCCAGGGTAACTAACAAATCATGTCTTCGGAGCTGTGTTGGTTGCTGACATGATCGATGATGCTGTTACGTCAAGCAGATCCCTACTTAGAAGCAAATACACATGACCTCCCGGGGCTCCTAAGTTTATGAGGTGAAATTATGCTACAAGTCAAAATTATTACCTGGTGGGGTTTTTTAAAAAGGTGTTTGCTGTTCACTTGTACTTTTCCTCTTATGTGACAGAGGGCTGAGGGAGTTTGTTCAGTGTCTTTGTAAATTAGGCCACTGTGGTGTGAAGGAAATTATATGGCTGTTAAGATGACAAAGCCCTGCATTCTTTACCTGTAAATATTGTGCAGAAATGTGTACCTTAGACATCACTACAGTATCTGAACTCTGATGAGACTGAAGTAAGCAGAGAATGTCTCACCAGAGCAATTCTTTTACCATTTGTACGGTTTTCATTTTCCTCGGCATTGTCCATCACTGCCTCTCATTAGGTTTTTTTTTATGCTACCTCTTTCCACATTGCACTTACATAGCACGGTAGAACATGCAAAATACTCCATGTCCATTATATCAGCAATCTTTACCACAGGGTTTCGGCAACTTGTGGTCCTACTGATGGTTTGGCCTACAACTCAGATAATCCCTCACCATTGGCTATGCTGGCTAGGGCTGATGGGATTTGTAAGACAAAACATCTGGAGGGCCAAAAGTTGCCCATCCCTGCTTTACCACAATTCTGAAAGACAAATCAGTATTAATAATATTATTAATCAGTATGGGCATAATAATACTGATATGCAGATGATACCCCATTCCAGATGAGAGTGGACGGGAGATTGTGCCTGAGAGGTGGTGGCTTGCTTTAGACCACATTGTGAGTTCATGTGGGATTGTAACCAGGAAACTCCGGTTCACAGCTTAGTTTCTTAGGACCAAACAACACATTAAGCAGGAAATCCATGCTCTGATTGACCAATGTTTTTGCTTTTACTTTAAAGGGGGTCCAAATTTAATCAGAGCAGTGGCACTGAGGGAAGGGGTGTTTAATCTTTCCCTTGCCACCATTTCCTCAATCTAAATCCACCACCACCACACACACACACACACACATACCTGAAGGTGCCAAAACAAAACATAAGATTTTGAAGTGGGTGAAATGGTGGAGAAATGGTCCTCGTCAATTTGGTACTTTCCTAGTGCTCATACCCACAGCGGGGTAAACCAAAATGATCAAGGGGCTGCAGCAAGTCCCCTGTGAGGAAAGGTCTGATGCTCTTAAGCTCAGAAAAAAAGAGAGTGAGGGGGATATGATAGAGGGGTACGAAATTAATACATACTAGAACCTGGGGTCATCCCATGAAGCTGAATGGTGGGAGATTCAGGATAGATAAAAATCAGTATGTCTTCACACTGCACTTGGGATGTATGAGAATTCCATTTTGGGAGTGAAATCTTGATGGATTTTACCAGTTCAGTCCTGGTGGATTTCATTCTGTTTCCCCCTGCTGGCATTGACTTGATCTGTAGCAAGTTGATTCAAGACATGGATGTCAGATAAATGGCGATGGCAATTGGCACAAATGGAATCATGGTGGGGGGAAATCAGGTCCCGTGATTTGCACAAATGGAATCGTGTTGTGCGCATTTAAAAAAAAAATTATTCCGGTCTTTAAATTTGCACAAATGGCATCGTGTTTTTTTCTTTTTAATATTATTCAGGTCTTTAAATTTGCACAGATGAGATCGTGGGGTTTTAAAAATATTATTTTGGGGTCTTTAAGTGTACACAAATGGGATGTGTTTAAATAACGTTTTTTTAAAAACCACAATCCCATTTGTGCAAATTTAAACTGAAATTACACAAATTTCTGCCACCTCATGCAATTTGGCCCTTCACTGCTATGGTTTTTAGCTCTCACTTTCCTCCAGTCACTCTGTTTATGATTCATATACCAACACACACACCCGGATTAAGAGGGGGAGTGGGGTAGCACCCACCAACCGTGCCCCCCCCCCACCACTGGCTGCACATGTTCACTGAACATGAGAAGGGAGCCCTACATGCATAATGACATACATATGTAGAGCTACTCCACAGAAGGGGAAGGGTCCTGATTGGGCCAGGAATCCCCCCCTCATGTGAAGGAGCTCTACATGAGTGTTGGTACACACATAACACACCTCCTCATGTTTGCTGAACACATGGCTAGCAGAGGCCATGGCAAGTATGCTGTAAAGCAGGGGTGCAGAACCTCTTTCAGCCCAAGGGCTGAATTCTATCCCAGAGAAGCTCTCAGGGGCCACATCCCAGTGGTGGGCAGGGCCAAAGGCAAAAGGGGCTGGACCAAAATGACAGCCTATTGTAGCTTAAAGCTCTTTCTGCCAGTAACTAAGCTTTGGGAGAGGGCTTTCAACCTTTTAGAATGGGGAGAGACTGTACAAAGGCTGGGAAACCACCAAACAATTGGTGATTTGGGGGGCGGAGGGAGGTTGGGGCCAAGGAAGGGGGTAGGACATTGTGGGGAATCTCAGAGGGCTGGATTGGAACCCCATGGAGGACCAGACCTGACCCCCAGGCCTGAGGTTCTACAGCCCTGGTGTAAAGTAAGGGGGTGGGGTAAGGCTAGCCCCTGCAGCTTTGTTACATGTGTTTTTTAATTTTATTTTACAGGTGTTATGAATGCATGTGAGAGTTCATCTGAATCCCCCCCCCTTTGCCATATGACAAACTGAAGCTGAATCCCCCCTGCATTTGAAAAGCCATTTGTTGCGTGGCACGGGGAAAGGCTGCTGCTTGAGCAATACGAGTCCAAAGGCGATCCTTTGGATTCTGGCCAGTTTTTAAAAAATGTATTTAGTACATTTTTTTCTGCCTTCTGGATTTGAGTGCTGTTACATGATCACATCTTGGCTTTGCAGTCACACAGGAATCCCTAGAGGCCATTTTTAGAAAATATCACAAATGGAAGCAATATGCTGGTGAGCGGGGAGCGGGAGGGTGCAGTTTCACCTAATTGTAGGAGCAATCCAGCATCCTGTTTTTGTCATTCTAACCTGTTACCAACTTTGTTAGTTCCAACGCTTGCATTCCTGGCTTTTCTTGACAGGATGCGACTGCCATTTCCTCATTTTGTATAGCTATTCTTTATTAGGTTACATTACTTTGCATTAAAATTCAGCTGTTTGCTTGATGTGCAGCCAGATAAAATGTTTCCTTTAATGCGAACATACATATTTTAAACGAGGGGCTGTATAATTTCTCGC
The DNA here is from genome assembly GCF_057233095.1 of Heloderma suspectum. Lineage (NCBI taxonomy): Eukaryota > Metazoa > Chordata > Lepidosauria > Squamata > Helodermatidae > Heloderma > Heloderma suspectum. The sequence continues at coordinate 190,442,381 of NC_139458.1, forward strand.
ACAGGCGCTGCTCAATGAATTAATGCAGAGGCTTGCTTCTTGCAATACACCAGAGAATGCTGTTCCTCTGGGTTCTGCGCACTATCTAGCTGTTGCTGCTTTGCTTGAGTTGAGCATCAAATTGGATGAAATCATTTGAAACTTGATAATTTGGGGTTTTATTAAAAGATGCTGTTTTTAAAGACTGTATAATCCACTGTATTGCTCGCCTGATTTACTACTTCCTGCCTTCTTCTTTTGCCATAAAACTGCTGTAAAAAATGTGTATCATGCTAGCAAAAATACGTTCCATTTCACAACAAAGCTCAGGGAAATCAAATACAAGACTCATGATCCATTAAATAACAAACATAAATACATAATTTACAGCAAGCAGTTATTTCTAAATGCCTTCGAAAGCAGAAAACATGCCTTCTGCAATCCGCTGTTTTGACTTCTGAAGAGCCAGATTTAAATTAAGATGCACACAGATGAACATAGCAGTGGATGTGAGAGGTTATCACTTCATTCCCAACACACACACCAAATAACCTTAAAACCACTGCAGCTGCAGGTAACTATTTAGGCTAGAAAACAACAGCTGTGGCACTACAACGGCCCCATGAAAACATTATGCTGAACTGGAGTACATTTTGTGCATGTGCAAAACCATCAGATTTTTCGTGAGCGAGGGACAGAGGCAGAGGATGCAGCAGTGAAAGGAAGGGTCTCTGATCTTGCATTCCTAACAGGAGTGCTTAATTGAGAGATGCCAGGGCTCAAATCTAGAGACTAAGTAGGATTAACGATGGATACAACCCATCAGCTGTAGTGGGGACAGCATTCTATTCTGATGGGTTGTATCCATCGTTAATCCTACTTAGAGTAGACCCATTAGAGTAAATAAAGTTAGACTGACATTGGATGCAACCCTATGTCTGCTCTGTTATTTATTCATCCTTCTAATCCACCTTTTGAGAAGGGATCCTAACATCCAGGTTCAATCGCTGACATCTCCAGTGAAAAGAGAGCTTCGGCTATTGGGCGGTATAGAAATGAAATGAAATAAATAAATAAATAAATAAAATAAAAAGGATGAGGTAGCAGGTAGGGTCAGTGAACAAATGATGTTCAAGATCACCAGGATTCTCCTGCTGTTCTCATGCCCAAATCTCATTTGCACTTGTGGTTGCTGCTCACTTTGCGTGAATGAGATTGCTGCAAATCGAGCAGCAATCGAACAGGAGATTTGCGCACATTTCCTTAAATTTGCACACATTTCCTCTAGTGGCTAAAGTGGGGCAGAATCAGCCTGTAGAGGAAATTTGTGCAAATTAGGAAATATGCATGAATTGAAGTGGGAACAAGACAAACACGAGCACGTGTTCGACAATTTGCAAATATTTTCAGTGGATATGTGCTTGCACTCGTATTCGGAGCTTCAAACAAGGCATGCTTGTATGTTTTGTGAGCAAAAACAGAATTCTCGTATATTCCTAGAAGGAGGTGATGGGGAAGACCATGGCCTGCCCGAGACCCTGGAGAGCTGCTGCCAGTCAGGATGAACAGTACTTGGGGCCAAATAAACTATTAGCCTAGCTTGATATAAGGCAGCTTCCTATGTCCCACTATATATACACATACATACATACATATTAGGGATGGCGGAGAATTCCGCTACAGGTTCCAGTGAGGCCGGATTCTTTAGAATCCGGCCCCCCGGAATCCGTGGCAGAACGGCCTCCTGCCCCCCTGCAGAATCCCCCCGGGACGGCACTTACCTGGGGCAGATTCGGCGGTGGCTCCGGCAGCAGCAGCTGGTCTCCTGCCTGGCCGCAGCAGGGCTGCTGCCGCTGCCACTGCCATCCTTGAACCATGACATGCTACGTAAGAATTTACGTAGCCTATCACGGCTAACCTAAAAAAAAAAGAAAAAACCGCGGCGTACGCAAATTGCGGCGGCTACGGCGGCTGCCATTTGCGTTCCCTATTTTTTGCCGATTTATCTTACATAAATATTTACGTAAGATAAAACGGCGGGGAAAAAAGGGGAACGCAAATAGCATAGTGGACGCTATTTGCGTTCCCCCTTTTTTTTGCTGTTTTATCTTACGTAAATATTTACGTAAGATAAATTGGCGAAAAATAGGGAACGCAAATGGCGGCCACCGTAGCTGCCGCCATGGCGTACGCTGGGGGTTGTTTTGGTTTTTTTGAGGTTAGCTGTGATAGGCTACGTAAATTCTTACGTAGCCTATCATGGTTGTCTGGCTGGATGCAAATGGTGGCTGCTACGGCGGCCTCCATTTGCGTCCTCACCAGGCTGTCCGCAGCCGGAAATCCGGCTGTGGCCGGCCCTGGCTGGCTGCTCGGTGGCCTGGCCGCGGAGCGGAGCCGGCCATCGAGGATTCCGGGGGGAAGGACCGGATCGCCTCCCCACCCCATTGAGGATTCCATGGGGAGGGATGGAGCAAAGGTAAGTGAGTTTCGTACATCCCTAATACATATATAAAAGTGCTCACTGCCATTTTTTCATGACAAGTACTTTGTTATCTTTAAGAGCTGAGCCCTAGCATTGAAAGGACATCTGGAGCAGTGCCTAAAGAAGCCCTAGGAATCTTGCTTCCAGAGGATTAAAATATATCACAAAGTAAGGTATTTAAATTAGGATGTCAGAAAAATCTGCAATGGATTCAAGTGAGTTTGGATTTGTGCATTTGGGGGGGGGATTTGTACATTTTCAGAAGTGCACATTTGTGCAATTACACATTTGCACAAGTGCACATGAATGCAAGTTCAGCAAACTGAGAAAAATCCAGTTCCATCAATGAGCGGATTATGGAACAAAAGGTGGCTGACAATCACAAAATGCAGATAGAACAGCTTTAATAAAACCTATACATCCCTAAATTATATGTGTGCTTTGCTGAATCTGTTCCCCAATTTCCTGAAATTTTTCTTCCCCATAAAAGAAGATTTCTGCCTCATTCTCAAGGTGCTTCAGAATTTCTTTTGAATTTCTTTTGATGGTGTTTTTGAGCCTATCATTGTGAGATGGCTGAGGCTGCTGGTGTGTTGTTCCTTTCTATTACACATCTCTTCATTGCTGCAACCTCCTTGGCTGCTTATGCTTCCTGATCTGAAAAAGCTCCATGGGAGGAATTACATCATAATGTCTTCCCTTGGGCTTTAATTGAAGCATGGGAAACCAAGGAGGCTGCAGACTGCCAGAGAGATGATTGTACAATGAAACACAGGAGACTCACACATACCCTTTAGCCACTTCTTAACAAAGGTAAGCACAAGACCCCTGTACACCCCCGCCAAGAAAATTTCAGCAAACTTATGTTCTCCTTCGAACACTTTTTATAAGCAATTTCTTTCCTATTGAATGATTCAATGATCAAAAAATGAGGGAACATTTTTCAGTATAGAACTAGCATTAATAGGAAAAGGCAGGAGAAGAAACGGGTAGAAATGAGAGGAAAAAGAATACAGAGATATTGAGGAGAAAATAGGAAGCGTAGGAAAAAGGGGGTTATGTCTAAGGAAGGATATATGGAAAACTGTGGCGAAAACTAAGAATGGTAAAGGGTGTGTGTGATAAGGCAGAGAACTGTGAGGCAAACAAAGGAAGTGGCAGTCTGTCAGCTCCTACACATACAATAGCACACATGGTAGGAGTCAAAGTTTCCTTCCAGTTCACTACAACAACCCAAATGTTGGTCAACTGGCTCAATTTGAAGTTGCCAGCCTGCCTTGAATGTTGCCTTCCTGTGCTAGACTGTGGGTTGTTTTCCTTAACCGTGGTGAAGCATTACAGCTGAATGTCCAAACCATGATGAAGAACTGGCTACAAAACCAGTCCGTGGATTTGTGTTAAGCATTGCTTAAGCATTAGATCTGCAGCAAACATTGTGTCTTCTGCTTCACTCCTGCCTGCAGGTCTGTTTCATGTCTCATCTGCATGCCCTGACAAGACAGGGCTTGGCTTCACAAGCTAAACCATGGTTTCACGGTATGCTTGGAACCTTAACTAGGAGAACACTAGGCTTAGTACCAGTACAATCCATGGCACCATGAGAAGCTGTATTGTAAGCTGCTCTTAGAACCTTGGTGGAAGGGCCATGGCTCAGTGGTAGAGCACATGCTTTGCATGCAGAAGGTCCCAAGTTCAATCCCCGGTATCTCCTGCCTGAAACCTGGAGATCTGCTGCCAGTCAGTGTCGACAATACTGAGTTGGATGGGTGAATAGTGTGACGTTACAGGGCAGCTTCCTATGTTGGCTAATAAATTACTGAAATAAAAATAAATGTAAGACTGCTCACAACTGCGGGAAACCCACGGCAAACCAAAAACTTTGCAGCAAAATGCCTCTTTGGAAATCTGCATTTTCTGGGTGAAAAACACGGTTTGGCTGCAAAGTGGCAACTATGTGATACATCCCGAAGGACCTCAAATCACAGCAGCCCCGGAGTAAATGGTTCGTGCAGATGGGGCTTTAGTGCTGCTACTATGGCAACTGCCACTATTGTCAAATATGGAACAGTGAAGTTGCACACAGCATCAAGCAGCGAGAGAGCACAGAAGTTGCATTAGGGGCAATTAACCTTCATGGCATCCCAAGGCCACCCAAGAGCCCCATGTGTGCCTAATGGTGCCTAATAGTTGGTGATAGCCCTTTATAGACCACCTGAAAGACCACCTCCCATACGAGCCTGCCCGGACCTTAAGATCATCAGGGGAGGTCCTTCGTCAGAGTTCCACCATCAGAGGTACATTTGGTGGCGATGCGGGAGAGAACTTTTCGGTGACCGCTCCCAGGCTGTGGAACTCCTTCCCAAAGGAGGCTACGTTTGCTTCCTGTCTGCTGTCCTTCTGCCAATAGGCAAATGCCACTTTATTCAAGAAGGCCTTTGGCCTGTAAGTCGGTCTGTGGGTTGGGAGCTGTTTTTATTCTGTAATTGTTATATGTTGTATTGTATTGTATTGTATTGTAATGTGTTGTATTGTTTCAACTGATTTTGAATTGTTTTGTAAGCCTCCTTGAGAGCCATTTTTGGTAGAAATCAATCCATCAATCAAATAAATAAATGGATTAGAAGTGACAGATGGTTTAGCAGACTGGACTCTCCCACTTGCCAAGCCTGAGATGCTACGCTGCCACGAGGTTGCAAGGGGGAATCCATGCACAGGAATAGGAATCTGGAGCAGGAGACATGCTGCTATGCGTGGAACTCTCCCACTGTTCAAGTGAGATGCTGGAGCAGGGTGAGTAAAATCCCTTGCATCTAACAGGCCAAGCCCACATGGCCAGACTGACACATTTTGCTGTCTGAGGCAAAGGAGAAGATGATGCCTTCCCCCATTCTATGTTCAAAAGCCAACTGGACTGGCAGTTGAATCTTATTTCAACACTGGAGACAGGGCAGTGGCCTCTCCATGTTACCTGATGGCAGCATGCTACCTTAGAGGGTGCATGGCTGGCCCTACAGCACACACAACTCTGCCTTCCTGCTCCTTGTTGCTGCTACACAGCATCTGCTGCCTGAAGCGGCTGCCTCACTCTGCCCAACACTAGGGCTGGCCCTGCAGGTCAAGCATGCAGACAGGGCAGAGTTCAGAGGCCCACAGATGCAGAAGCGGGCATTTTGTAGACTCCTGCAATCATGATGGAATCTTCCTGCCCTCGTTTCTGGGGAAGCTGAACACAGTCCTCATACCCCTCTCCCTTTGTGTGATCACCCAGAGAGCTATAGATTGGGATGTATGTACGACATCACAGATATGATTGGAATAGTGGACTAAAATCTTGCACTTTTGTGGAATTCTACACCAGAAACTATTGCAATCCTAAAGAGTGATAAAGAGTCTTTAATTCCATCAGCAAGTGTCTTTAATTCCATCTTCAATAAGAAACATAATATTAACATCGTCCTTTTATTTTCCATGTACTTCTGTATATACCAGAGCCTACAGTCCTCATACTGTTTACTCATGAAAAAGTGGCCAATGATGGGCAATGACTGTTTTATGTAACCTCCATATCGTATCCATAGATATGTCTTTTTAAAGAGTTATCAAGAACAGTTACACAATTTTGGCTATAGTAAACATCACTGGGGTTTCTTTCATTGTACTAAATAATAACACCGAAGAGAACAATCTGACCAAAATTCCAATGCAGAAAGGCTGATAGTAACTAGAATGGCCAGGTGTCCTCTTTTACAGAGGACTATTGCTCAGTTTAAAGATAAAGAAACATCAGGACTTTTGCCTATCAATAGTTAGTGCCTGAACAGCAGACTGAACAGGCAGGCACACAACTCACCTGATCGCATTCTTTTGCACTATGGTGAGATGTACTGTATTTCTATTTAAATTATAACAATTATTTCCCTGTTTGAATCTATACATAGAATTTAGCATATGCCAATTTCAAGGAAATCACTGCCCTCTTTTGATTTTGTTTTTCAGATGCATTTCCTTTTTTTATGGCAATTCATAAGTGGCCACCCTAGAAGTATCTTAGTTTTGATCATTTTCAGTTTATACTGAAGTTTGCATTTTTGTTACTCATCTGTCCATTCTAAATCTCTTCTAATTCTGTTCCGTCAAGGACGGAGTAATTGGACGCCTTACTATTCCCACGATTGCTGACATGAATAGATTTCCAGCTGTAGAGCATTATTACACCTCCACTGTGCCTTGTTGTTGTTGTTGCTGTTGTTGTTGTATACAGCATAGCAATATGGCTAGTTTTGTCAATGTTTCTGCAATCAGTAGTTCAAAAGTTCATACCAAAACCATATGTCTTTGTAATGTTTATCTGTGTCCCAAACAATATGGAACTGTCAAATAGGATCCACTATGCAAACAAATAACTGCATATGGGGGAACTTTGAAATTTAGCCTTTCCAACCCCTTATATTCTCCAATGAGCTAATGCAATAAGGCTAATAATAAAAGGCTATGTTGCAGGCCAAAAAGCCCCGTGACAGATAAAATAGAAATGCTGGAAACAGATGAAGCTTTTGCACAATTAGATTTTTTTGAGGCTGTGCTGCAAGGATTTTCCAGATCCCGTTCAGGTCTGATTGATGGTAAAATCATAACTACATCATATTAGCCTCAGAGTTCACTGACAGGTTACTGCTGATTAATATTGCTACTGCTGTTCACTTACCATCAAAGCCGTGGAAATAAGAATTGAGCTGCTCCTGTAACAAACCCTGCATATTAAAAGGTATGGTGCTTTACTGAACAAGCTCTGTCAGGAAGCAAAAAGATATAAACAGCCTTTGTCTGAAGTGGTACGTAGATGTAAAGCAACACAGCAGCAATTACTTCCTTTCTGTAGAGACCTTTATATTTAATGCTGACCAGGTAACAACCACGCACACTTGGCGTTATTTCTTTTCATTGGTTGAAGATGACCCTCAAAATTGAGAATGAATAATATTTGGCCTAGTCTCTCTCTCTCTCTCTCTCTCTCTCTGGGTGTGTGTGTGTGTGTGCGCGCGCGCGTAATGCAGGGCTCCTCCTGGGGTATATTTAACATGCACGTGCCTTTTAAGAAGATATAATGCAAGATAATATTTAAGAGTAGAGTAGTGTATGCTTAGCGTTCTTGGAAATAAGGCCCACAATTTCTGCTTTCCATTGAAGATTGTAATTAATTTGTTTGGGCAAACAAATGAAGGATCTCAATATGTATTTTTCTTATGCCATCTTGCCATCATTTTATGCTGAATAAGATTATATTTATTCTGTATAGTGCTGAGTGCACAGAAAGGACTTCTTTGTAGGTGCCAACTTGACATCTTAAAGGTGTTTGGGCCACCTTTTCTCTCCTCCCCATAGGTGCTATAAAGTCAATAGATTACAGGCTGGAAATGAAAGCAGGGCCAAAGTCACAGTGGGGGTCTTACAGCCTGACCCCATCAGGGAGATTTTAGGCCCCTTGCTGAAGCACCAGTTTCATTCAAGGAAAAGGAACTTTCTAGACCCTTTAATTTGTAGAGATATGTGGAAAAGAATGCAGGCAGTTTTCTACCCAGTAAGAAGCAAACATTGATCCTTCAGTGTTACTGCCAACGAGCATAAAGGTGCATAAAGATGGACAAACCTATTTGCACATTTTTAAAATGTGGGAAAGTAAATGTTTCTTCTTGTTAATACTTAATAAAGTTACATATATTTCAAACACCTGAATTTAAGTTCTGGCTGTTTTGCATTGATTCCCCACAATGCTGATAAACCTTTTTTTCACCACAAAATTTCTTCATATTGGCCTGAATGAGGGGAAAGTCAGGAGGCATCCAAAGTGTGTGTGTTGGGTGTGCGTGTATTACATTTTTTTAAAAAAAAATGATTGTGGCAGTGGGGTGTCTCCCAAGGCCTCACTTTTTCATGGTCATGTACATTTGGGTGATTTATGAAGTGCTTGGTGAAAAATATTTAACTTGGTCAAGGTTAATAATGAAGATGCCTGGCTGCATGTAAAACCTTTGCATGAACATTGTGTCATGCTGTTTAGCGTTTGTTAATAATAATAATAATAATAATGTGTGCGCACTGCTGGTACAATTTATTCTAGCTAATTCTGTGTTTATGTGCAAGCATTAAGCGAGTGTTCACTCAAGTCCCATTCATTTCATTGATTTAAAACTTAACACTATTTTGTATTATAGCTTTTTTTCTTTAGATAAGAATGCTAAAGCACAGCAGTTATTCTGGTAGACCAGTGTTGGCCTTAGTTATTTTCTGAAGCCTTTCACCCCAGAACAGATGTTTTGTGATAACATGGAAGCAGTGGTGGGAAAACACAGGAATGTTCCAAATGGAAGATGACAACATCTGGACCTCTCGTAAAATTCCGTGTTTGAGTCAGAGCAATTGTATAATCAAAGTCATGTCAGGAAGTACCCAGGAACTCATTTTTTAGATTGAGTCACAGAGATGCGTTGGAGAAAGGAAAATGTTACTCCTTTAGAAATAGAATATTTCTAAATTTCTAAGTTAATATTTCTAAATTTATTTAGAAGTAGAAATCTGCTGTTCAAAGTAACTGCTTCATGATGCTTTATAGTAGAGATCAGTATTGTTTACTGTGGTTTTAATGTTTTATATATTTTGTATTGTTTTATTGTGTGCTCTTTGGTTTTAATTTTTGTGAACTGTCTGCCCAGAGAGCTTCAGCTATTGGGCAGTATTTTGTTGTTGTTCAGTCGCTCAGTCGTGTCCGACTCTTCGTGACCCCATGGACCATAGCACGTCAGGCCTTCCTGTCCTGCACTCTCTCCTGGAGCGTGCTCAAGTTCATATTCATTGCATCGGTGATGCTATCTAGCCATCTCATCCTCTGCCGTCCCCTTCTCCTTTTGCCTTCAGTCTTTCCCAGCATCAGGGTCTTTTCCAGAGAGTTTTCTCTTCGCATTAGGTGGCCAAAATATTTGAGCTTCAGCTTCATTATCTGTCCTTCCAATGAGCACTCAGGGTTGATTTCCTTTAGGATGGACTGATTTGACCTCCTTGCAGTCCAGGGGACTCGTAAGAGTCTTCTCCAGCACCACAGTTCGAAAGCATCAATTCTTCGGCGCTCAGCCTTCCTTATAGTCCAGCTCTCACAGCCATACATTACTACTGGGAAAACCATAGCTTTGATTAGACGGACCTTTGTCGGCAAGGTGATGTCTCTGCTTCTTACTATGCTGTCTAGGTTTGCCATAGCTTTCCTCCCAAGGAGCAAGCGTCTTTTAATTTCATGGCTACAGTCACCGTCTGCGGTGATCTTGGAGCCCAAGAAAGTAAAATCTGTCACTGCTTCCATTTCTTCCCTTTCTATATGCCAGGAAGTGATAGGGCCAGATGCCATGATCTTCGTTTTTTTAATGTTGAGTTTCAAACCAGCTTTTGCACTCTCCTCTTTCACCCTCAACAAGAGGCTCTTGAGATCCTCTTCGCTTTCTGCCATTAGGGTGGTATCGTCTGCGTATCGGAGGTTGTTGATAATTCTCCCAGCAATCTTAATTCCGACCTCTGATTCATCCAACCCGGCATTTCTCATGATGTACTCTGCATATAAGTTAAATAAGCAGGGTGACAATATGCAGCCTTGTCGTACTCCTTTCCCAATTTTGAACCACTCGGTTGTTCCATGTCTGGTTCTTACTGTTGCTTCTTGACCCTCGTACAGGTTTCTCAGGAGACAGGTAAGGTGGTCTGGTACTCCCATCACTTTAAGAATTTGCCACAGTTTGTTGTGATCCACACAATCAAAGGGTTTAGCGTAGTCAATGAAGCAGAAATAGACATTTTTCTGGAATTCTCTTGCTTTCTCCATGATCCAGCGAATGTTGGCGATTTGATCTCTAGTTCCTCTGCCTCTTCGAAACCCAGCTTGTACTTCCGGTAGTTCTCGGTTCGCATACTGCTGAAGCCTAGCTTGTAGGATTTTGAGCATCACCTTGCTGGCATGTGAAATGAGCGCAATTGTGCGGTAGTTTGAACACTCTTTGGCGTTGCCCTTCTTTGGAATTGGAATGTAAACTGACCTTTTCCAGTCTTGCGGCCATTGTTGAGTGTTCCAAATTTGTTGGCATATTGAATGCAGCACTTTAACAGCAGCATCTTTTAGGATTTTAAATAGCTCAGCTGGAATACTGTCATCTCCACTAGCTTTGTTGTTAGTAATGCTTCCTAAGGCCCACTTGACTTCACTCTCTAGGATGTCCGGCTCAAGTTCAGTGACCGCACTATCATGGCTATCAGGGACATTCAGATCTTTCCTGTATAGTTCTTCTGTGTATTCTTTCCACCTCTTCTTAATCTCATCTGCATCTGTTAGGTCCCTGCCTTCTTTGTCCTTTATCATGCCCGTCTTTGCACAAAACGTTCCCTTGAGATCTCCAATTTTCTTGAAGAGATCTCTAGTCTTTCCCATTCTGTTGTTTTCCTCAATTTCTTTGCATTGTTCATTTAAGAAGGCCTTCTTGTCTCTCCTTGCTATTCTCTGGAACTCTGCATTCAGTTGGATATATCTTCCCCTTTCTCCCTTGCTTTTCGCTTCCCTTCTTTCCTCAGCTACTTGTAAAGCCTCATCAGACAGCCACTTGGCTTTCTTGCATTTCTTTTTCTTTGGGATGGATTGAGTTGCTGCCTCCTGAACAATGTTACAGACCTCCGTCCATAGTTCCTCAGGCACTCTGTCTATCAGGTCTAATCCCTGAAATCTATTCCTCACCTCCACTGTATATTCATAAGGGATATGATTTAGGTCATACCTGAATGGTTTAGTGGTTTTCCCTACGTTCTTCAATTTAAGCCGAAATTTTGCAACAAGAAGCTCATGATCTGAGCCACAGTCAGCTCCAGCCAGGTCTTGTTTTGACTGACTGTATAGAGCTTCTCCATCTTTGGCTGCAAAGGACATAATCAATCTGATTTCGATATTGACCATCTGGTGATGTCCATGTGTAGAGTCGTCTCTTGTGTTGTTGGAAAAGCGTGTTTGCTATGATCAGCGTGTTCTCTTGGCAAAACTCTATTAGCTTTTGTCCTGCTTCATTTTGTACGCCAAGGCCATGCCTGCCTGTTATCCCAGTGATTTCTTGACTTCCTACTTTAGCATTCCAATCCCCTATGATGAAGAGGACATCTTTTTTTGGTGTTAGTTCTAGAAGGTGTTGTAGGTCTTCATAGAACCAATCAACCTCAGCTTCTTCGGCATCAGTGGTTGGGGCATAGACTTGAATTACTGTGATGTTGAATGGTTTGCCTTGGATTTGTACTGAGATCATTCTATCGTTTTTGAGATTGTACCCCAGTACTGCTTTTCCCATCCTTTTGTTGACTATGAGTGCTACTCCATTTCTTCTAAGGGATTCTTGCCCAGAGTAGTAGATATGATGGTCACCTGAATTAAATTCGCCCATGCCTGTCCATTTGAGTTCACTGATTCCCAAGATGTCGATGTTCAATCTTGCCATCTCATGTTTGACCACCTCCAGCTTACCTTGATTCATTGATCTGACATTCCAGGTTCCTAAACAATATTGTTCTTTACAGCATCGGATTTTCTTTTCACCACCAGACACATCCACAGCTGAGTGTCCTTTCGGCTTTGGCCCAGCCGTTTCACTCTTTCTGGCGCTACTTGGAAATACCCTCTGCTCTTCCCCAGTAGTATATTGGACACCTTCCGACCTGAGGGACTCATCTTCCGGCGTCATCTCTTTTAGCCTTGTGATACGTTCCATGGGGTTTTCTTGGCAAGAATACTGGAGTGGGTTTCCATTTCCTTCTCCAGTGGACCACATTTTGTCAGAACTCTCCGCCATGACCTGTCCGTCTTGGGTGGCCCTGCACGGCATAGCTTATGGCTTCACTGAGTTACGCAAGCCCCTTCGCCACAACAGGGCAGTGATCCATGAAGGGGATTGGGCAGTATAGAAATGAATAAATAAATAATAAAAGATCAGGTGTAGGCAACCACAATCCCTGACTCTTGGCCATGGTGGCTAGGCCTGTTGGGAGCTGCAGTCCAAAACATCTGGAGAGCACCAGGTTGCCCACCCCTGATATAGTTTGTAGTCTTGTTCAGGTATAGTCCCTCATGCAATTCCAATCATATGAGAACAGGGCTCACACTTGCCAGCCCTGCCCCTTCTGTCACATCCGTTGCCACCTTCCACATATGGGAAGGGGAGCTTGCTCTACATATGTAGGCTTCCCCCTGCTATTTAGAATCCTGGTTGTGTATGGTTCTAAATTCACTAATAAAAAAACCTGTTGGTTAAAGACTAGAATTAAGGCTCTCATATTAACTCAAGCTCCACAAAGCCAGGAAACTGGAAGCTAAGGGTGATACCTTATCTGATCTGCACCATGATCAGTGATGATGTTGTGCAGTGTCACAAATTGTGCTTGCTTACAACGTATCCTTCACGCACCCATTCTTTTTCTAGGTCTTTCAGGCCCAAATCCAGATGGGGAGGATGGAGTGCCTGGGACCAGCAAAGATACCCTGTGTTGTCCTGGTCCTATATTGCCTCATGAAGCATCTGAGCCTTACTGTATTGCTAGAAGAATCCTCCTGGGAGTTAACCTATGCGTATTTGTTGCTTACATCAGTAGCTGGCAGGATGGGTTGAACAGTGAGAGCCGTCTTCTAGCATATACTCAACATCCTTATTCTGTTTTTGTTATTACACTATGATAATGTGAAACAACACTTCTTTGTAATGCTGGTGTATTTTTTTTATGAATTGCTGTAAACCGCCCAGAGAGCTTCGGCTATAGGGTGGTACAGAAATGAAATTAATAATAATAATGATGATGATGGTGATAAGACTGTATTTCATGAGAGTTCAAGTTTTTTATTCTGGATTTTGAATTGCACCATGATGAATGAGACTAAAAAAATAATTTAACACCACGCTGAGATTTCCACCAGCACATATACTGCTAGGTATTTGGTCTTGCTTTGGACTCCTAGATTCTTGTTTGGGATAGAATGGGTTGGGAGTCTGAAAGAAAAATATTCATTATCTACCACATTGAGAATTCCACTAGCATGCATGCTGCAGGATCTATCTGTGATTGCTTTGGAACTTGAGATGCCAGGTGAGGATAAAAGAGTTTTGGTGTTACGGGGCTTTTCTACAGGCATTTATCGAGCGCTCATCACTCCCTACTCACAGTTGTTTACGGGTTCTTTAGATGATGTTGTGACCCTCCAGTTTTTCTTCTGTGTGTAACTAGCACTTTTAGCAAGATTTTTTAGAGCAGGGAAAATGCAGCATTTAATTATGAGAGTAAAAGAAAGCACAATTTCCTCTTGTGTATTTGTGCTATTCCACTATATTGCTGTGCTGCCTAGAGGTTATGTAGTGGAAAAGCAGGAAAGGAAACACTCCTCCTGTAGTGCTTGGATCTAAATTCGGCGACAAAACCGAAAGTAGATACAGAGGAGTAACAACTGATTAAGAGCCTCATGTAGAAAAGCTCATGGTGTTGCAGTTAAAAAGAAGTGATAAGTGAAAGGATTAAGCACCCTCTTCCAGCACACTACTTATTGGCTTCAAATTGCATCCTCCCAAATCACAAAGATTTTGGTTAACTATCTTTCCTGCCCAGCCCAAGTACATTGACCTAGAATGTCTTGGCACAGTGTTTCCCTCTCATTTTAGAGGGAGAGCATTGAGAGAGAAAGTAATTTCTGACACACATGTCCAGTGTATTTATCAATATTCATCAATCCTCCCCCCCCCCCTTCAACACATTTCTTGGTTTGGGATTAATAAATACTGCATTCCTGTGCTTGTCTACTCAGAAGTGCCACTGTTTTAAACAGAGCATATTCCCAGGTATGTATGGATTGCAACCAGAATCTGTGGTCCACCTTTCCCCTCTCCCCCATCCTCCAAAAGAAAGACAGACATGAGATACCATTTAAACCTCTGTTTCTACTTTTAAACAGCACACCTTTGGATCTTTGTGATGTCACGGCAGTGGCTCAGCTGGACATCCAAGGACCACACTGACACAGTCTCCACTCACAAAAGCTTTATTCAAGACCGAGTATTATTGACATCACGATGGGTCACTCCTCTACAACTGAATGACCCCGAGTGGAGCTTCCAGCTCCCTGATATAGGCAGTGGTAAATAACGTATGCCAAACTACATTCTTCCATGTTCCCCCCACCTGTATTTGCTATTCATCATTGTGGTTTCTCACAGAAAGCAATAATGTGTTATGCTTCTCTACTTGAAGCCTAGACATAAATTCATAAAGGTCACGATGACGGACAGGAAAATGCTAGCTTGACCACAAGCTCTATAGGAAACTGCAGAACCCCACGAACTACATCTTGTAATTGTCTAAAAGCCTTTCCATGAGCCTTACATTCTTGCCCTAATCTTATTATGGCTGCTAACTTAAAATGGAGCCTCTTTTGTACATTACAGCCATGACAGTGAGAAGCTCTTATTTTCAGAAAGAAAAGATCCCTCTCCCTTTTGTGCTGTACACACACACTATCTTTCCATTTCTCACTTTTGGAGTCATAGAACCATAGAATAGTAGGGCTGGAAGGGGCCTACAAGGCCATTGAGTCCAACCTCCTGCTCAATGCAAGAATCCAAGTCAGAGCATCCCTGACAGATGGCTGTCCAGCCTCATCTTGAATGCCTCCAGTGTGGGAGAGCCCACCACCTCCCTAGGTCATAGGTTTCATTGTCGTATTGCTCTCACAGTCAGGAAGTTTTTCCTGATGTTCAGCTGGAACATCAGGAAACCGGAGTCAGAAGTATACTGGCTCTAGAGGTACAGGGGAACTTTGTAACTTTTCAGGAAAAAAATGAATGTTGTTTTCCCTTACTCTTCTATTCCTCCCCCCCCCCCCCAACTAGCATGTTCCTTGGCTAGGGTTTAAGGCTGCAAGCCTATAGCCACGTAACTGGGGGTGAAATAGAAATTCTGAAAAGACATGCACAGGAGTGCACTGTTAATCTATGATGCCCCCTCCCCAAATTACAGCATGAGACTTTTAAACCTCTGTGTCTTAAATGTGTTATTAAATGATATTTAATAACACATCTTTGCAAAGCTAAAAGAAAATTCATTTAAAGACAATTTGGAGGAAAGGAGAGAGTAAAATAAAATTCAAACCAGAATCCAAATCGGTTGTAATACATAGAACTATGCAGCCCGAAAGAACACACACACACGAAATGATGTATACCAGCATTTCTTTAAAGCATTTACTTACTTTGAAATACTCAGGCAAAATTTCTGTCCTTTGCTTGCTCAGTACAAACCCACTAAACTTCCCAGCAGGCAGCTCTTTTTTATGGCGGCAGCCATTTTGTTTTCAAAAAAACCCTTCAGAAAACCTGGCATGATGGAGAAAACAAAATGGTCGCCATGAAAACAAGGCCTATGAAGGTTTCCCCCCATCCCCCTCAACATTCTAAATCAACTTCTGATAGGAAGCTAGGGAGGTTTCTCTATTTGCTCTGGCTTATGGTGAGTCTAACTGAGTTTCATTACTTGTTAAAAAGCTTTTCTTTCTTTTAAAAAAGGATTAAAGAATAGTATTCCACCAATACATGAGGAATAGGAAATCATCAATGTTTTAGATTTAAAAACTTTGTTTTTTTTCACAGATCCTGGGCAAAAAAATGTCACCAATTTTAAACTGCTCTTTCTCCCTCAATAATTCACCAATCATCTTGAAATTCTCAATGTATGTAAAAGGCAACACTTGTTTCTGGCAGCTGTAAATTTCAGAAAGATTGGCGAAACCGTTCTGATTTTATGAAGTTTAGAATGAGCTCCCCCCTTACCATTTTACATGGTGGAATGCTATTTTTACTCCTTTAATTACTGGGGGAACCTAGACACACACAGCTTTGGAACTTTCCCTTCTTGCATGGAAGGAGGCAGGGCTGGGAAACAAGGATGTGACAGAAGGGGAGGTGGCAATGAGAGTGGAATCCCTTGAGGGAGAACGCCTGAACAGGGCTACTTGATATATCAGGAATCTGGGTTCAGTGGATCTGAAAGTGAAAGGATGGTGTGATTGCATCACCATATGCCAAATGAAATTGGCCGTCTAGCTGCGAATGCAGGGCGGCTGGAGTGTGGAGGAGACGATCCCCCCCACGCTCCTCCCACCGTGCATTGGATAGGTGGCTGCCTCTGAGTTTGGAGGCAGCCGCCTCTACTTATCTGGGTCGACGGTCACCTCGGAGCCTGGGGGCGACTGCCTATCCAGTGCAGGGTGGGAGGAGTGGTAAGGAGCGGATCTCCTCCTCGCTCCCCCCACCTGGCTTTTGCGGCTAGACAACCGATTTCGCAGCTAGGCAACCGGCTTTTTTGGCTAGACAACCGATTTCGCAGCTAGGCAACCAGCTTTTGTGGCTAGACAACCGATTTCAGCTGTCTAGCCAAGGTACCTTGGAGTGTGGGAAGCAGCAGCCGGACAACACGTAGGATGTGTCTTACCTGCATTTCCGACCTCCCCGCCCCTGTGAACGCCGTGTTTTCGCCACTCTGCACTGCTCTTCTGAGCATGGAGTGCGGGGCCTTTCCGCGCTGTCTATGAGGCAGTGATGGAGGGGGTGGGTTCTCCAGGAACTGACCTTGGAGTGCGGGCTCCGAGGTCGGTTCACAGAAACTGACCTATGCTATGGCCATCTAGCCGCTTACTAGTGGCCATAGGATTGTGCCCTTAGTGCCTTGAAAAAAGAACAATCCAAAACACACGCAGCCCATAAACTGTACTTTTATTTGTAATTTGTACTTTTGTACTTTTATGGTCATACTTTATCATTGTTCATAGGAATATTTCTACTGCCAAAGTCTCTGATTAATCCAGTTGTGCAGGTTTTCAGTGATTGTTTTAATTTATATCACAATTCTAATTACACAATTCTGTTCTCAAGGTTAGACACGCATGCAGATACACATGTGTACATTGCAGACACATAAGCAGGCACATCACTACCATCATCATTTTTTGTACCTTTTGATATATATTTCACATATAAAAAATAGGGTTAGGGTTTGGGGAACAACCCTCCAGCTTGGCTTGCAAATGCAAGTCGAGTCAGGGGCGACGCAGGAATCCTTCAGGCCCAAAACAGACTGGATTGCCCCGCGACAGACACCTCTAATCCTGGGTAGATATTTACCAAGTTTGTTTATTCCCCCCCCTCCCAGAATAATATTGGAGCCAAATTTGGACCTGACATTACCCCATTAACTTCACTAGATCTTTGTATTCATCTGTGAATACTGGGTTATATCCAATGTTAGTAATTTAAGTCCATCCAAACTCTATGGGATTTAAGCATATATAACTGTGTCTGCTAGATTACCGCTGAAATGAACAAAAAACGCAAGTGAGGATTTGTAGAAATGACAAAGAGGTGAAAGGGTTGTAGAGCAAAAGTGCCATGAATCCTTAGAAGTGTCAGGGAGCCCAGCTGTTTTACAACAGGGTCTTGTAGCCAGGATTACAGTGTGTGACCTAAGTGGCAAATATATGCTAGAGGATATCTTCTTTCCCTAATCTAAAAACATTTTCTAAAATAAATGTGAATATTTTTTCGGGGGGGAAGCTCACACAACTGCTTTGATTTAAAACACACACACACACACTCCAATAATCCTAATACTAATAATAATAGGTTGAATTTAAAGTAACAATGCCTATCTTGTTTAGTTTGGTTATTTTGAGTGGGGGAAAACACAGTCTATCCATCTTCAAAATGGAATGTTCAATGGAATATTAAAGTTGATGAGTCAGTGCAGATTTCTATCTTTGTTAACTTTAATATACCACATTAAAGCATCTATTAATAAAGTGTTACACAACACTGCTTTGATTGGGTCTTAAAAAAGTTATTGACTTGATATACACTGGTTCCCTTAGAAGGCAGTTGTGTAAAATTCGAAATGCTTTGAGGGCTTTTTCGGCTCTTCTAGTTCTAGCCCAGAAAGTACAATCAGTTCTTCCACATCTGAGGCTGTCATTAAGGATTTTAAAATAAACTAGAAATGCCCAGTGGGGATATAGGGTTTGTCTGTAGTTGCCGGAAGCCCTGATATAAGTGCTTCAGGAACATGAGGGACCACATGTTACATTTATGTTGAGGTGTCATTTATGTCCTCCATGTTTGGGGCCAAATGGCTTCCATCATCTCAGCAGCCGTTTTTCAAGCCACTGCTTATATAGCCTTCCCGTGGAGGTGCCACTTCCCAAATGGTGCCAAACTCTCCCTACTGAGATCTGGGAACTGATGGGGAACTGCAAAACAGCAGCATCTAATGCAAAACAAAAACAAAAAACAACTCCATCATTCACAGAAACAACATCTTATTATGAAAGTGTATGAACTGAAGGTAAGTACTGGACCAAATTTCTCCAGAATCTGCCCACCTAGTGTACTTGAATTGGAGTAGCTGCATTAAATGGGGTCAGGGCTTGCTTCATCCAACCCAAGACATAAGGCAAAGGACAAGATGGAGGCTGCCACCACCAGCATTCCACATACAGAAGCCAACCAGATTGGCAGTGGAATCTTACTTCCATACTGGCAATGGGACAATATCCTCCAGCACAACTGAGGGCACAGGCTAGCTTGGGGCATATGGGGCAGGCCATGTGGCACACCCAGCTCTCCTTCAACACACCTTCAACACCTCCACTCAACTCAGTCATTGCTTTGCCTGGCATCTGCTTGCTGACTGGTCAAACGACGGCTTCAATGCATTGACACCAGTATGCATCACATGAGCAGAGGAATGCATGTGCACACATGAGGCCTTCTGAAGTGAGTGGCCTCAGATGGCTACCTGCCTGCTTGGTCAGGAGCCTTTCCATCCCAGTGATGCCATTTATGACACATTGGGAGAAAGCGACAAGTGAGATAGCCACCCAGGCAGCTCAGCCCACCAACAAACAAGCATTGCTGTTGCTGGGGCACCAGCTCAGGAGAACAGGAATAGCTTCGGATGGGGCTCAGGAGGAACGACCTAGTATCCACCATCTGAGGAGGCTGCCGCACTCTGCCTAATGGTAGGGTGGCCCTGAGTGGGTTTATTTTGAAAGGGAACTTTAATTCTAATATTCTACATCTAAAGGGAAGGAAGCTCTAGGTTCCCTGTCAATGTTTCTGTTGAAGCTGTGATAACATTATCTTCAGCTCTCCTCACTTTAGTCTTCTCTGGAAATATGGCTGAACCTATTAGAATGCATTCTATGGAAATCTCCTGAAAATTCTAGAAAGCAATTTTAAAAGAGGAAGAGGAAGGCAGCGTGGTGTATTATTTCTTTAAGAGAGTGGTAGGAAATACTTGTCTAGCAAATGTGAAAGTAAAACCAGCAAAGGTTCCCCCAGTGCTTGGTGGTTCAGCCCTGAGAGCATTTGATGAGGCCTTTCATGTATTGTTCATCTTAATGAATGTTACTGCTTATAAATAAATCTCAGGACTTGGATGTCCTGAGATTTATCTAAACACATGCATAAGCATTAGAGGAAGGAAGGAAGGATAAAATCCTGCCCTATTTAGTTCTTTTAATCTTTTATGAAATTTGACCCTTCAGAGAGAAATACTACTCTCAGCAAAGTCATGTGTGAAGGTGATAACTTTTCTTTTAAAGAAGGAAAAGAAAAGAAAGATACTTGGTATGAATGTTCTGCTCGGGTGGGAGCTGTTAGTAAAGCAAATGACTGGTTTTGTGTGGGAGATAAATCAAAGCATTTCTCTGGGGGGGATAACACAGGTGACGAGTTGTAATGTAACCATTTCCTGAGCAGATACAAACTGTTCTATTGGACAGGTGAGTGTTCCCATGTTAGCAATTGTAAGAGAGAGAGAAAGAAAGAAAGAAAGAGAAGTTCATATAAAAGAAGCCACCAAGGGTTATATGGCTGCAATTGTATCCAAACTGAAACAACTTGCTATCGGTTTATTATTGTCAGTATCTTGTTAAATTGCTCTAGTGAAATCCATAAAACTTAACGTCTCTGCAAAATTACCACTAAACATCTAGGGAGTGTGTAGGCTGTCAGTGGTGGAAGACAAGAGATGAATCTACAGAACGTTGTTAGTTTTAATAAGGACCAGTTTTAAACAGTACTTGCAATATTGACCCTAATTTTAATTTATCACACTTTTCACCTTCTGAAGAAAACACCAACACATGTAACTCCATATACTGACCCCCTTACATATATTAAAACAAAGTTTAGTCAAGAGTTTTACTGAGGTAGCAACAGTTCATAAACTGAAATCCTATGATTTCAAGTCATAGGATTTGAAATCCTATGAAATCGACAAGCAGAACTCCTACACTTTACATTTCTGGGCTTTCAGACTTTCAAAACTTCTTATCAGACCTGCTTTTACAGAGTCCTTTGATTACTTGTGTAGTGTACATTACCAAAAAAAAGCAAGAGATGAAGCTTCAAATTGGTGCTGAAAAAGTAAGCATTTTTTGTTATATGTAAATTGCCCGATGTGTTTCAATAATCCTTTTCAGAGACAAAGGGTATAAATATCCCCTGAGATTAGGCTGGCCATTTAGGAATCACCAAAAAAGAGGAAATGCTTCACCAAAACAGGACAAAAGGAGGACAGTGATTTGCCTGTCTTGTGCATATGCTAATTTATATGTATAGATGCAAATTCAGAAACAATTATTATAATTTAAATAAGAATTTAGTAGTTCTACCAAACTGAGGAAGATTGTGGCAATTTGTGTGCCTGACGATTCAAATGGCTCTTCTTCTTCTTCTTCTTCTTCTGCTTTCTTGTGGCTCATTATTTTTAAACTGGAGTAGGACTTGACAGCCCTTCAAATAGAAGTTGCCTTCAAATAGAGGACGGTTCTCTCTAAAAGAGGCCACCTGGCCATCCAACTGAGGTTTAATCCCAGGTATGTTTATTCAGAAGTATGTCCCATTGAATCTAGTGCAAGTTGCCCCCAAAAAAGTGTGTGCAGGACTGCAGCCATAGTCTGGTACACGAGCTGAAACAGCAATAATAAAAGGTGTATATTATAATGCACACACACACACACAATTAAAAATGACCGTTTTCCAAATTACCTCGAGCAGAGTATTATTATGAAAAGAGCAGTGAAGTTAACAAATATGCCCTTCCTAAAGCGTTTCCCCTCCCCAAAAGTAGCTTTGATCTGTCTGATGGACCTATATCCTTGTTTCAAAATGGTATATAAGTAGAATTGAAAGCAGGTTCACAGAGACATGTGGGGGATGGGGGGAACAGAGAGCGTGAGAGTACACAGACACATTGTAAAATCCTCAAACAAGCTAAGAAATGCCTGCTATCGTTTGTGTCAATCTGCCTACATTTAAGCTAAATAATACTGTGTATATTTAATGATCTACAAATCCTGAGAAATGGTTGTTGCTGCTGCACAGTAAAAGCAATCACCTAATGAACATGTACCATGCACAAACATTTCTGTAGGGAGGGGGAAAAAACAGCAGCAAAGGACCACCCATCATCTGGTTAATTGTTTCTCAAATACACTTCAAAGTAAATTGTGTAAACCATCTCTTATTGTCTGCAGCTGCTTAGTTTACAATTTCACGTGGGTTCCACAGTTTTGAAGTTAATGAATTTGCCTAATAGAAAGTCAAAATGTGTGAAGACACAGCCTTTATGTAACATGTTTGTAATATTTTTCAAACCTAGCATGTATACATTCCGTGGAGAGATGATCACATAGGAAAAGCAGACATGAAGAAACTAAAATTCCAAGGAACAGTTTCTTCAGGAGAGTGGCATATCCAAAGCTCTTGGTTGCCAGTAACTATATATCTCTGTCTGTCTGTCTTTCTGTCTGCCTGTCTATTAGTATCAAGTTCACACTACCATATTTGAGGGCCACAATGATATTAACAGACTAAAAAACAAAGGTTGAGTCCAGTTCATGAATCAGAACTAGTAAAAAGAAGTGGGACCTACAACAACAGATTGCAGTCTGGAGTGCTGCTGTTCACTGTTCCAGTCAGCCAGACATGGCCTCTTCCACAATACTCCATTCCATTCCACACATCCCCCCTCCACCAGTCAGTCAGTATTCTGTCGCCACTGAGCATGTTCAGTTGAACAGTTAGGATTTTTTTTCTGAAAAGTTTCTGCATTTCTGCAAACTATAGGGTTCCCTCAAGCCTGCTGCCAATACCTCCTTATCATGCAGGGATAGTGCCATTTTGGCTGTTCAAAGCATCCACATTCACCTCATAACTTTGGAAACAGAAGGAATGATCAGTGTCCATTTTTAACCATTTCACTCCCACACAGCATTTCCCTATGATGTTAGATTTGCCTTTGCTGGTTTCAGCGAATAGGTCATACAGAAACTTCAGTGCATGAAGCCACTGGGAATTTGATTATTTAATATTTTCAAATATTTAACCTGTCATTTATTCAATTTGGGACCATCGATAAATGGATAAACCACCCCAAGATCAATGGGATCCTTTCCCTTAGACTGCCCCCGGTTAGGGATTTCTAAAATAGAAACAGTCACCCTGTGATTTTGAACACTTTGTAGTCTACCCATCAACTTCCAAATGAAATGCATGCATCTCTGTATTCACAGACACATGCTGAGCTCACATGTCAAACAGCCTTCTGCAGGCTTCAGTACTTCTGCTGCTGTACAAGGCCTGCTGGAGACTGTGGAGGATACTCTTCGATGGTGTCCCAACGGCAGGTGGCAGTGGCGGTGGAGGCTGCTGCCTCCTAGGTAACGCAGGAGTGCTTCAGAGAAATGTCCAATTTGCCTGACTGGAGGATTAGCCATTGAGCCTGAGGACCTGGTAGGCCACTGAGCCATGTCAAATGAACAACAAACTCTGAGGACTGATTTACATGGTATTGTTTAAACTCAGGTGCAAAAAGTAACCAAGTTTAAAGGCAAAATACAAACATGAAACCATCCATTGCAAATGGAGCACAGATACAATAAACATGAGAGCACGACTGAGAAATGATCAGGTGCCTGATTCCATGCTTAATTGTAGGGGAGACTTAGGGCCAAAAGGGACATTACTTTAAATCTGTGTCTAGCAGCTACATCGCTATTTCAGTTTCACTCTAATATAGGCACAAGGCCCCCAATCCAGATCTTAAACGCTCCGCTACCCTCCCATGCTAGGGTCCTGATCTGGATCAGGGCTACAGCACCTACTCTACTGTAAAAACATAAAAAGATGTAGCTTCTAGACACAGATTTAAAGTAATGTCTGTTTTGACCCTGTGGTTCCATAGTATTACAGCTCCCAGGCAGGGCCAGCACCAGATTCCAGTGGACCTCAGCATAGTGCTGCTGATGCCCCGCCCCCCACCTGCACAGCAGACCTCAGTGCCGCTCTACCCATCTACCAGCCAGACTTTGATGCCTCTCCCATGCTGCACGCCCCCCCATGGCCTGCCACCACCAGTGACTTATCTCCTCATGCACATGTTTCCCCAGCAGGTGGTAGCAGTGGAGTTTCTGAATGGGAGCCAAGCCTACTGCTCATCGCGTTAGATGACCCAAAATGGAATGCCTGATCTGATGTGTGATGATGCCAGCCATGACAGGCTTAATGTTGGCATGGTCAGGGATGGGCCCTCAGCAGCTGCCCAACCATGCTGACCCCTGATGCCAGGCCTGGCTCCAAGCAGGGTTTGGCATGGTTCCAGGCAAGGCTTTTACCATGCAATCTCCCTACCACAATGGGGGGTCCAGACTATGTCATTTTCCACTTGTAACCCTCCCATATTTTCTCACGTTCTTCCATCCTTTATCTTTCCACCAAAAAACATAAACAAAGTTAAGGGGGGCGGGGGAAAGACAGAATAGCTGTGCAATGTGTTTTGATTGGTAGTGCTAGGAAGCTGTGTATCTAGAGGCACCCTGGGTGTCTACTGTGGAATAGCCACACTTTGTTCACCCTTTATTTACAGGGCATCTGCATGATTTGTTATCCTCCTGAGTAGTCTCTTCCCCACCCATATGGCTAAGTGAAGCCCACTAAGATGGACGGAATATAGTGAGGTATAAAGAACAAAAAAACATTGTTCCCTCTCCCAGAGCGTGAAAAGTCAATTGCAGTTCTGCAGAATGGAAGAGAAATTATCAGATAGCCCTAAGAACTGCCAGTGTTGAAGAAGCCTTGGTATTTTAGGCTTTAATCCTATACACCCTTACCTTGGATTGTTGTTCAGTCGTTCAGTCATGACTGACTCTTCTTGACCCCATGGACCATAGCACACCAGGCCTTCCTGTCCTCCGCTCTCTCCCGGAGTGTGCTCTTAAATTCATATTCGTTGCATCGGTGATGCTATCTAGCCATCTCATCCTCTGCTGTCCCCTTCTCCTTTTGCCTTCAATCTTTCCCAGCATCAGGGTCTTTTCCAGTGCCTTTTCTCTTCGCATTAGGTGGCCAAAATATTTGAGCTTCAGCTTCAGTATCTGTCCTTCCAATGAGCACTCAGGGTTGATTTCCTTTAGGATGGACTGATTTGACCTCCTTGCTGTCCAGGGGACTCGTAAGAGTCTTCTCCAGCACCACAGTTCGAAAGCATCGATTCTTCGACACTCAGCCTTCCTTATAGTCCAGCTCTCACAGCCATACGTTGCTACTGGGAAAACCATAGCTTTGATTATACTAGGGTTGGCGGAGAATTTCTCCACGAATGTTCGGGAGGCCGAATGCCGATACATTCGGCCCCCCGAAAGTGTTGGGGAAATTCTCCGCTGGCCCCCCACTCCCCCCCGGGATGGGACTTACCTTCGGCGAATGTCCCTCTCGGCGGCGGGTCCCGGCAGCGGTTCGTTGGGGGCGGGGGCGGCGGCCGGTCTCCCGACCGGCTGCTACCGCCGCCATTGCAAAAAAAAAAAATTAGTAAAAAAAAACACCACACACCCGTGATAGGCTACGTAACGATTTACGTAGCCTATCACGGCTAGATTTCCAAAGTCAGCCGTGATAGGCTACGTAAATCGTCACGTAGCCTATCACGGGTGACTTTGGGGGGAAAAAAAGCGCGTACGCAAATTTGCGTTCCTTATTTGGGCACGTGTAGTCTACATAAAGATTTACTTAGACTATGGCGAAAATAAGGGCAACGCTACTTGCGTTGCCCTTATTTTCGCCGTAGTCTACGTAAATCTTTACGTAGACTAGACATGCCAAAATAAGGAACGCAAATGACGGACCCCATGGGAGCTGCCATTTGCGTACGCGCTTTTTTTTTTTTCCCCGAAGTCACCCGTGATAGGCTATGTGACGATTTACATAGCCTATCACGGCTGACTTTGAAATCTAGCCGTGATAGGCTACGTAAATCGTTACGTAGCCTATCACGGGTGTGTGTGTGTGTGTTTTTACTTTTTTTTTCACGGCCGGGTAGACGGGGCGCTCCTACCCGGCCTGAATTTCGCTGGCGAGGGATGGGGCGCCTCCCCCCCGGCCTGAATTTCGGCGAGGCGGGGCGCCTCCCCCCCCCTCGCCTGAACTTCGGGGGGAGCACCGAAGTGCCTCCCCCCCACCGCGAAGCAAGCTGCGGGACAAGGTAAGTCCCTTTCGTCCATCCCTAGATTATATGAACCTTTGCCAACAAGGTGATGTCTCTGCTTCTTACTATGCTGTCTAGGTTTGCCATAGCTTTCCTCCCAAGGAACAAGCGTCTTTTAATTTCATGGCTACAGTCACCGTCTGCGGTGATCTTGGAGCCCAAGAAAATAAAATCTGTCACTGCTTCCATTTCTTCCCCTTCTATATGCCAGGAAGTGATGGGGCCAGATGCCATTATCTGAGTTTTTTTAATGTTGAGTTTCAAACCAGCTTTTGCATTCTCCAGTTTCAACCTCAACAATAGGCTCTTTAGATCCTCATCGCTTACTGCAATTAGGGTGGTATCGTCTGCGTATCTAGGGATGTATGAAACACCTACCTGGCTCTGCGCCGGGCAATCCGCGGTGGGGGGGAGGCACTCCGTCCCTCCCCCCGGAATCCTCGACGGGGGGGAGGCGCTCCGTCCCTCCCCCCGGAATCCTGCCCGGCTGGCTCCACTCTGCGGCCAAGCTGTGGAGCCGCCGGCCGGCTCCTGCCGCCCGCAGCCGGACATCCAGCCGCTGGGCAGCCCTGCAGGGATGCAAATGGTGGCTGTTGTAGCCGCCATTTGCATCCCTGTATTGAGCTGTGATAGGCTACGTAAATATTTATGTAGCCTATCACGGCACGGGGAAATACCCCAGCATACGCAAATGGCGGTAGCCGCCACCATTTGTATATGCTGAGGTTCCCCCCCCCCGCCGTGA
This sequence comes from Heloderma suspectum, assembly GCF_057233095.1. Taxonomy (NCBI): domain Eukaryota; kingdom Metazoa; phylum Chordata; class Lepidosauria; order Squamata; family Helodermatidae; genus Heloderma; species Heloderma suspectum. The sequence goes on from NC_139458.1 coordinate 190,469,224, forward strand.
TAGGCTACGTAAGTATTTACATAGCCTATCACGGCCTCTGCAGGGACACAAATGGCATCCCTGCGTTAGCTGTGATAGGCTACGTAAGTATTTATGTAGCCTATCATGGCTAATTGAGAGGAGGAAGCGAATGGCGGCCGCAGGATGGCTGCCATTCGCAAAGCGGTATGGATGGGAGCAGGTAAGTGCTCTGTTTCGCGCGCCATTCGTGGGGTGGGGGCAACAGGGACTTTGTCCCACGTGCCTTTCGTGGGGTGGGGGGGCGGGGGCTTCGTTCCGCGACGGATTTCGGGGGGCTGAATGCACTGGCATTCGGCCTCACCGAGATCCGTCGCGGAATTCTCTGACATCCGTATGCGTATCGGAGGTTGTTGATAATTCTCCCGGCAAACTTAATTCCGACCTGTGATTCATCCAACCCGGCGTTTCTCATGATGTACTCTGCATATAAATTAAATAAGCAGGGCGACAATATACAGCCTTGTCGTACTCTTTGACCAATTTTGAACCAATCAGTAGTTCCATGTCCGGTTCTTACTGTTCTTGACCCTCGTACAGGTTTCTCAGGAGACAGGTAAGGTGGTCTGGTACTCCCATCTCTTTAAGAATTTGCCACACTTTGTTGTGATCCACACAATCAAAGGCTTTAGCGTAGTCATTGAAGCAGAAATAGACATTTTTCTGGAATTCTCTTGCTTTCTCCATGATCCAGCGAATGCTGGCGATTTGATCTCTAGTTCCTCTGCCTCTTCAAAACCCAGCTTGCACATCCGGTAGTTCTCGGTTCACATACCGCTAAAGCCTGGCTTGTAGGATTTTGAGCATCACCTTGCTGGCATGTGAAATGTTAAATTGTAGAATCATATAGTTGGAAGGAACCTCAAAGATTATTTAGTCCAACCTCCTGGCAATGCAGGAAAGCCACTACTACAGCATACCTGATGGTGGCCATCCATCTTCTGCTTAAAAACCTCTAACAAAAGAGAACCCATCACCTTCTGAGGCAGTCTGCTTCACTAACCAACAGCTCTACCCTCTGGAACAACAGAGAACAAATTTGCTCCATCATGTATGTGACAGCCCTTCAAATATTTGAAGATGGCCATCATATCACCTCTTAATCGTCTCTTCTCCAGGCTAAACATACCCAAGTCCTTCATAAGAGTTTCCTCATAGGAGTTGGTCTTCAGGCTAATCACCATCTTGATTGTTCTCCTCTGGACGCATTCCAGTTTTTCGATATGCTTCTGAAACTGCAGTGCCCAGAACTGGACACAGTACTCCCAGTGAAATCTGGCCAAAGCACAATAGAGTGGTACCATTACTTCTCACAGTCTGGACACTATGCTTCCATTGATGCAACCTGGAATTATGTTAGGCTTTTTAAACACCCTGTTGACTCACGTTTAGCTTGTGGTCTACTAAACCCCCTGGGCCCTTTCCCACATGTAATACTTTCAAATGTATGACTGTTATTCGAGGCAACTTGCTCATTTATTTTGCCATTTAAACTAAGGTACTTTTTTTAAACTTGAAGTCTAGTGCTCAGGTTCTCTGGCAAATGTTTTGTACAGTCTTGGTTCTAAGGGAAGCAAAAGCTGAGTGTAGTCAAACGCGTACCCTGGGTTTTAGGAAAGCTGATTTTAATAAACTCAGAACAATGATCAGTAAGGTCCCATGGCAAGTGACACTAACGAGAAAAGGAGTCCAAGATGGGTGGGAGCTTTCAAAAAATGAAATTCTCAAGGCACAATTACGTCGACTACAAACAATTCCAACAAGAAGAAAAGGTGGAAGACAACAGAAGAAGCCAATGTGGCTTCACAAAAAGCTTAGAGATAGGGATGTACGAAAGTGACTTACCTGTCCGCAGATTATGCTGATGCTGGGGGGGAGGCGTTCCGTCCCTCCCCCCGGAATTCTGGCCGGGGGGGGGAGGCGCTCCGTTCCTCCCTCCCGGAATCCTGGCTGGCCGGCTCCGCTCCGCAAGGATTCTGCGGAGCCGCCGGCCGGCTCTGCCAGCGGCCGGACATCTGGCCGCTGGCTAGCAGGGTCACAAATGGCAGCGGCTGTAGCCGCCGCCGTTTGCGTCCCTGCAGTCAGCCGTGATAGGCTACGTAAATGTTTACGTAGCCTATCACGGATGATTTAAAAGAAAAAAAAAAGCACGTACGCAAATGGCGGCGCCCATGGGCGCCGCCATTTGCGTTCCTTATTTTGGCACGTCTTAGTCTACGTAAACATTTACGTAGACTAAGATGGCGAAAATAAGGGGAACGCAAATAGCGTAGCGTCTACGCTATTTGCGTTCTCCCTATTTTCGCCGTCTTAGTCTACGTAAATGTTTACGTAGACTAAGACGTACCAAAATAAGGACTGCAAATGGCGGCGCCCATGGGCGCCACCATTTGCAAACGCGCTTTTTAAAAAAATCAGCCGTGATAGGCTACGTAAACATTTACATAGCCTATCACGGTGTTTTTTAAAAATCTAGCCGTGATACGCTACATAAATCTTTACGTAGCCTATCACGTTTTTTTTTTTAACTGGAAATGGCGGCGGCGGCGGCCGGTTGGAAGACCGGCCACCGCCGCCGGAGCAGCCAGGAAGATCCGCCCAAGGTAAGTCCCGTCCCGGGGGGGTGGGGGGGCAGACCATTCCGCCACCGATTTCGGGGGGCCGAATGCGCTGGCATTCGGCCTCCCCGAGATCCATGGCGGAATTCTCAGACATCCCTACTTAGAGATGACCAGAAAATGAAAAGGCACACATATAGGAAGTGGAAGGAAGGCCAAGCTACAAAGGAAGAGTACAGGCAGGTAGCACAGAATTGCAGGGATGGCGTCAGGAAGGCTAAACTGAGAACGAGCTGAGGTTAGCAAGGGATGCTAAAAACAACAAAAAGGCTTTCTTCAGCTACGTGCATAGTAAAAGGCAGAGGAAAGAAATGGTGGTTCAGCTATTAAATAAGGATGGCAAAAAGATAACAGATGACAAAGAAAAGGCAGAGGTGCTCAATTCCTACTTTGGCTGAGTCTTCTCCCAAAAGAGGGTCTATGACCCCCTTGGCAAAGGCGAAATACAGGCTGAAGGGGCAGGATTGCAGCTTGAGATTGATAGGCCTATGGTCAAGGAACACCTAATTACTTTGAATGAGTTCAAATCTCCAGGGCCAGATGAACTGCATCCTAGAGTAATAAAGGAACTGGAAGAAGAACTCTCAGAACCACTGTCTATTCTCTTTGAGAAATCATGGAGGATGGGTGAAGTGCCAGATGACTGGAGGAGGGCTAATGTTGTCCCTATCTTTAAAAAGGGTAAAAAGGAGGAACCTGGGAACTACAGACCAGTCAGTCTGACATCAATCCCTGGGAAAATTCTAGAGCAGATGATAATGCAATCCATCTGTAAGCACCTTGAAAACAATGCAGTGACTATTCGAAGCCACCATGGATTTGTCAAGAACAAGTCCTGCCAGACGAATCTGATCTCATTTTTTGATCAAGTAACCTCCCTTGTGGACCATGGGAATACTGTAGACATACTATATCTCGACTTCAGCAAAGCTTTCGACAAAGTGCCCCATGATATCCTGATGAGCAAACTAGCTCAAAGTGGGCTAGATGAAACAGTGATCTGGTGGATCCACAGTTGGCTACAGAATTGGACTCAAAGAGTGCTGGGACCTTCTCAAACTGGGGAGAGGTAACAAGCGGGGTACCACAGGGCTCAGTCCTGAGCCCAGTGCTCTTCAATATTTTTATTAATGACTTGGAGGAGGAGGTGCAGGGAATGCTGATCAGATTTGCAGATGACACAAAATTGGGCAGGATAGCTAATACTTTGGAAGACAGAAACAAAATTCAAAGTGATCTGGATAGACTGGAGCGCTGGGCAGAAAACAACAGAATGACCTTTAATAGGGATAAATGCCAAGTTCTGCACCTAGGAAAAAGAAACCAAATGCACAGTTACAAGATGGGGGATATGTGGCTCAACAACACTACAAGCGAGAAGGATCATGGAATTGTTGTCAATCACAAGCTGAATATGAGCCAACAATGTGATATGGCTGCAAAAAAGGCAAATGCTTTTTTGGGCTGCATTAATAGAAGCATAGCTTCCAAATCCCGGGAAGTACTAGTTCCCCTCTACTCAGCACTGGTTAGGCTTCATTTGGAGTACTGTGTCCAGTTCTGGGCACCACACTTTAAGAAGGATGCAGACAAACTGGGGAGGGTTCAGAGGAGGGCAACAAAGATGATCAGGGGACTGGAAACAAAGCCCTATGAAGAGAGACTGAAAGAACTGGGCATGTTTAGCCTTGAGAAGAGAAGACTGAGGGGAGATATGACAGCGCTCTTCAAGTACTCGAAAGGTTGTCACAGAGAGGAAGGCCAGGATCTCTTCTCGATCATCCCAGAGTGCAGGACATGGAATAATGGGCTGAAGTTACAGGAATCCAGATTCCGGCTGAACATCAGGAAAGACTTCCTGACTGTGAGAGCAATACGACAATGGAACCAATTCCCTAGGGAGGTAGTGGGCTCTCCCACACTGGTGGCGTTCAAGACGAGGCTGGACAGCCATCTGTCAGGGATGCTCTGACTTGGATTCCTGCATTGAGCAGGAGGTTGGACTCAATGGCCTTGTAGTTCCCTTCCAACCCTAATATTCTATGATTCTATTATTCTAGGCTGTATCTGTTTGGACTGCATGTGCAGGCTCACATGACTGAATGTGCCTCCGTACAATCCATCCATCCATCCATCCATCCATCCATCCATCCATCAATCCTCCTTGTACATAAAAAGCTAGCATGTCAGGGAGAAGGCTAGGCAAGCCTAGAACACTTCCCCCTGATATACTAGCTTTCTGGGTATAGGGATTATTTGGTATGGAGAAACTTGCAATCAGTCTGAAGTGGTACTCGCAGACACAAGTTCAGTAGTCAGTCTGAGTTTTAAAAAGAAATGTGTGAATGAACCGCTTTCTAAAAGGCTCAGTTGCTACTTCCTACAACAATGTCCATCATATTAGAATCAATTTGATTAATATAGCAGTTTCTTGTGATTGTCATGGCAGTACGAAGAACATCTGAAGGAAAACCAGTGCCAAAATAAGGAAAATGTCCTCCTACAATTCTCTTGATAAAACAAAATTGCCCAAATTATTCCTTTAAAAAAATACGGACAAGGGAAATGTTATCATAAAATCGGCCCATTGTTGATATGCTTATAATATTGGACATTTTCCTCTGAAAGATGTCCCAAATGCTCAGGTATTACCTTCAAGGAACCCCTAAAATGTTTTGAAATTAGGAAGAGCTCCAAAAGCTCCAAATAGCTTTCTGGAGGATAAAGGGGTTATGATAGTGAAAATACTGTGAGGTGGCCACCCTTATAGGTTTGGATCTGGTCGGTGCATGGATGTGAGATCAGTTTGGTCCCCTTGTGTACACCACTGTGTGAGTCAGTCAATGGGCTTTTGCTGGGGTGTGGGCCCTTGGCAGGTGCCCAACCATACCTTGCTTTTTCAGCGGCCCTGACACTGGCTCTCAATTCTGTTCATTATCTGTCAATAGGTTTTATTTATTTTTTAATCTGTCAATGAAGTATCAGATCCCCAACTTGTGTGTATTTTAAAAGGAAATACATTGGTTTTTCTACAGCCTTCATAACTGTAGCTACAGCACTCTGTGGATTTTATTTATTTATTTATTGCATTTATATCCTGCCTTTTTTCCTCTTGCAAGGAAGGAACCCAAGGTGGCTTACATTATCCTTCTCCTTTTTTGTACCCATGTCTCAAAGGTATTAGAGAAAGTGGCCTTTAGAAAGCTAAGGAGTTATCCTATATAAGTTCTTCATATACATTCTGTAGGTTTGTCCAGGAAATCTGACAGGATGGTCTTCAGTTCTGATTTGTACCACTTGGACTTTGTAAAAGCAGAAAATGTCTATTGTACAGAACTGGATCACAGGAAGCTGCCTTATACTGAGTCAGACCATGGGTCCATGTAACTCAGTATTGTCAACAGTGACTGGCAGCGGCTCTCCAGGGCTTCAGGCAGGAGCTTTCCTAGCCTTAGCTGGAGAATCCAGGGATTGAAACTAGGACCTTCTGCATGCAAAACAGCTGAGCTACGGCCCCCTCCATGTGATCATGCATCACATCCTAATATGGGCAAAAATAAGTTATGCAGGATGAGGTTGCTGCATCTGGCAATTGGGATAATAAGCAACATAGGATATATGCAATAGACTGGACTACACATTAGTATGTCATTATTTGCCCAATAATTTTGCGCTATGAGACCAATATATTTATTATGGTTAGTGATTAAATCACATTTAAAACTTGTATGTTCCTGTTCATTGCCATTGCATCCTCAGTTCATGTTTGTGTTTTGCATGCATGTCCTCATATACTGAAACACACTGAAGAACATAATCTTTTGCAATATCTGATAAAACTTTTCTTTATTCACATCGTTTGAATTCCTTAACTGTAATATGATCTAAGTGTTTAAATAGAATAATTACACTTGACAAATTAGCAAGCAATACAGCGATGATGTTGATTTTAACTATTCATTACATTAGCGCAACCTTCAATCTTTTAGTGAATGGGATGCGGCTTGGAGCCTAAAATACCATTTTCTTTCTATGTAGAGATGCACCAAAAAGGGCAAATAGTCGTAGCATTTTGTTTCAAAATCATAGTAGGTTTATTAACTACCCTTCATTACATGGCTAAAACAGATTTTTGTTTGTGATCGGCATGAATATTGACCTTTGCCTCCTTCAATGATCTTTCCCTCTCTTACAAAGTTCACAAAAGGGTCACAGAGCTGCATAGACATCCTCTGTGTGTGTGTGTGTGCATGCATGTGTGAGTGAGTGAACATCGCTACCACTGATCTGAGGAAAAAACATGCACAAAAAACAAGCTTTTACAAAAATATGTTTATGAAGACTGCAGTAGAGAATGTTTACATACATACATACACAATTTCCAGTATTAATTCAGTGGATTAAATGTCGTTGTCAGCTTTGCTTTTCATTGGCAGTTTTCTTAGCCTGAGGCTTAAACATGAATCCGTTTAAATGCATTCAGCATTACAATCATACTCGGCTGCATGAATGAATGCAACTATGAATGGTGTTCCCCCCCCTGCCACCCCCATCCCCCCAAATTTATTTTAAAACATTATGATCCCAGTAGGCTGAAATGCTGATCTTGATTTCTTTTTGTCAGATGCACATACAAAAGAGAGTTCAGGTCTTCTTTCTTTCTAAATAATTTCCTGTAAATTCTGAAGATCCCCTTTCAGAGATAAATTTGTTGGCTTCCTTCTTGTCACACCAAAGAGTCGGATAGGATATCTCATGCAAGGTGCTGTGCTGACACCATGAATTGAGGAGGAATCAGTTTCAGAATGGGGATGAGGAGGAAAGCTGCACTGGCCTCCGCAGGCTTTAAATCTTCGCTCAGCATCTCCTATTTACAAACAGCAAGAATAGCAATGAAATGGTGAAAAATGCAGGTGAGTCACTTGGAGAATGATTGTATGAGGTGGGTTATAACAATACTTTTCAAGACTGCGATCACTAGGTATATTCACACCAGGGGCTATTTATCTTGCAGATATACAGCACAGGAAGTTCCTTGCTGCTCACTCGCAAGCTTGTAGCTGGCAGAGGGAACGATCGCCAGCTTTGTCATTGGCTGTACATCACTGCAGCTGTGCCTTTTGATTACATAGAGGCCTCCCCCAGCCATTAATAATAGGGACTGCTTTTTGTCTGGTGAATGAATCGCAGTACAATCCTTGCCTAACACCTAGCCTAGGATTCTGTGAGGTACGAAGGTGAGTTAAAGAGCGGATCCGCTTATTCCGCATTTGCACTGGGTGTGTACATGATGATAACCTTTGGCAGCTTCTCCAAAAGGCAATATTGCTTTCATATTCTAGCATTACTCTAGACTGCACTGACATGGAACATTCTCAGCTGTTAGAACCTGGTTTGTCCAACCATTACCTGTAAAATAACTTCGTGACACACGTTCAAGCAGCACTCTATGTTTATTAAGCACATTCGTAAAGGTGGGTGTCTAGTTGAGTAGGCACACGTGACAATCAAAGCACAGTTTTTATTCCCTTTCCTTCGCTGCTGAGTCCCTCCCTTGTTTCCCCATTGGCTAGGTACTCCAAGGTTCACAACTTTCTGATCCGCCTATTCACATTATCTCCTTGACATGTTCCCCCTCCCTTTACATACATCGCATGTACATTATAATGACCTTATTAACTATGCAGGATGTGTAACATAATATTCATGAGCTCTTTAAGCACATGCAGTTATATAATAACCACATGTCCTAACTCTAGTTTTTTATCTAATTTTCTAATGTGGTTTCTACTTTGCTTAGCTAACCACACTTCTAACTTCATTTTAAGTTTCTTACCACAAAGTACCTGAGACACTTGTTTCCACATCCTGTCTCAGCTCAGTCACTGCTCAAAAGCATTTGCGACCTTTTTAATGCAAAAGCAACATTTAACTCTTTGCTACATCAGCTACCACTACCACACAGGAGAACTCATTGCAGGCATTAGTAGTTGTGTGTACAAAGCTCTGCAAATTCAACAAGTTCATTCTAAGGCTCCAATCTTATTATTGTTTGTTTATTACATTTATATTTTTTCCCCTTGGAAGGAACCCAAGGCTGCTTACATGGTCCTCCTCCTCTCCTTTTTATCCTCACAACAACCCTGTGAGGTATGTTAGACTGAGAGTCAGTGACTTGTCCAAAGTCGCTGAGTGGGGACCAGAAGTGGGTCTCCTCAGTGCCAATTCAACACTCTAACCACTGCACTACACTGGTACACTGTTGTTGCTGTTATTATTATTTTCAAATATTCAAATCACTTTACAAAAACTATCCCAGTAACGTACTTACAGTTATTGTAGCTTTATGTAGTATTATATTCAGTCCTATTCTGAAGGTTCAAATGGAACTTCAGCATGGTTCTTCTTAGGATATGGGGGAAATGTTATAATTAAATATTTCAAAACACCAACCAACAAACCCATACAAGTATATAGCAGCCATTTCCACACACCTCCAGGTGTGTTGGACTACAAGTCTCATCATCCCCAGCCAGCATGGCTATGCTGACTGTTGGTGGTGGGAGTTGTAGTCCAAGAGATCAAGAGGGCACCGGGTTGGGGAAGGCTGCTATATAGCCTCTTTCCCCACTTTTCTTTCATCCCCAGCTAGCAAATGTTTGCACAAAGAGAATGTGCAAACACCTAGGCATGTACATGTAGAAATGAATGGGCAAGCCACAATGTCATGCCCCCACTCCCACCAGAGGACTCCTCTTCAGACAATGATCTGGAGCTCCTGAGTCAGATGTCCCTGGGGAACAAGTCACTTCAGGGGATCCTGGGGCTGACAAAGAGGGTCCTGGGCCTTCAGGAGAGAAGACTTCAGATCTTCCTCCTTGAAAGGTGGAAAGCTCCGCTTCTGAGTCAGGGATGCTGAGCCACCACCCAGCAAAAAACACTGGCGACTGAAGATACAGGCTAAGACCATGGCTAGATGAAGGAGTCATTTTGACATAGATGTACCTTACATTGCTTCTGAGATGCATTCAAGCTAGGGCTCTGGTGAACCTCCAGGGGAAAGGAACTCTATGAATATGAATATGTTAATGAAAATGCACCTCTATGTGCCCTTGGTGGTTTCAACTTCGAGCATGGGTGATAATTGTTAACCACAGAATGTTCTTGTTCAGCAGTAACAATGCCATCAGCCTACAGTCACAGCTGCCTCCATCGGTAGCTCAGCCTGTTGATTAGCACAGTGTCCAGGTAAATTACGGGGGGTTGGGTGCACTGAGTCAGTGTGTCATGATGCTCAGGGCTGATGCATATGAAACCAGCACGGAGTAGGCATTTGCTTCTGTGTGGCTGGATCCTGTGCTGCCCTAGTAATAATATATAGGAAACAATCACATGGGTTAGGAGAACTACACATTTGCCGTGCATAGCAGATCACTGGCACACAAAGGAGGCTGGCAACAGGAGAAGCAACCATATAATTTAACCAATATAGAAGTGATGGCATCCTTTAGATCAGAGGTGCACAACCTTTACAGCCCCAAGGGGCACATCCACTGTCAGTTTGGGGGCATACATGTGCACATGCATGCACATATTCCCCAACTCACTCCACATACATTATTTTGGCTAATGCCAACATAATTTTCTTAGTCTTTCAGGTGTTTGTTCTCATCCTCCACCTATATACATCTCCCCTCCCTGCCCACTAAGATCTAGGGATCGCTGGGGGTAAAAGCCCCTCCCGCTCCCCATGATTACCACTGAAATGGCTGTTTCTCCACTGCTGCTAATGCTGGGAAAACAGTGACCTTGGAAACCAGGGAATAGCAGTTTTTTCCCGAAAATAGCCAAGCAGAAAGGGGGAAAGTGGGAAAGTGGATGTGTCCTGCTGGCTTTGGGTAACACGTAGGGAGCAGACATAGGCCTTTTGCGGTATGGATCCAACAGAGCAGAAGCAGCTTCCTCAGTGCGCTCCATCGGGAAGTGCCCTAAAAGGCAAATCTTCCCCATTCTGCCCACTCCTTGCCATGGTATCCTCATGGACATCTGATGTACCTCTTTGTGCAGTGCTCTACTTAATCCAATGTTACTAATGGTCATCACATGTCTTAGCAGAGGCCCAAACTATAAATTACAGGGAGACACATGGCCGCCACCATTCCATGCCTTTTCCATGTCTTCCTGGTAATGTGAAAAAGTGTAATAGGATGATGACGTCACAGTTACAATTTTCCAGCTCCTGCACTACTCCGAGCACAACATTACCGAGGAGACAAGTGAAGATTGCTGGTGTCCAGTCATCTCCCTGTAACACATATTTGGGGTTACAGAGCCCCATCACCATGTAGATAATGTATGAACTTTTCCCCACCTCCCCCGGCCACCTCTTTGAGGAAGAGAAATTGCCTGCATGGGCCATGATGTAATTAGGCATTCACATGGAGGCCCCCAGTCTGTTGTCTCTATGGGGGAGGGGAGGGGACACACACAAATGCTCCAAGGGACACATGAACTGGGTGGCTTGTTTTACTGATGAATTTATGTGTGTGGATTTGTTATACAAACTGTCTTTCCTTCTTTTTAAGCCTGTAGCATGGTCATTTCAGCGGGGACTACCTGGGCGACATTGTATACTGATGGCAAACCATTGTTTCTTTTCAGTTTCTCCCTCTGCACTTTCCCCCTGTATGTTACAGATTCTGAACAGAACACTCCCTATTTCAGGATTTCATATCATGAAATATTCAGCTTGCCTTTTAGTTACTCAGAATGCCTCACTCAGAATAAAACCTGCCTGTATTTAACTTCATTGATGGTCTCTTGTGACAACAAAGTTTCTCTTAAATCTCTTGTTGACATGTTATTTGGGCTATACAGCCAGAGTGTTTTCATTTCCTTGGGTCAAATTTATTCCCCAGAGCTCAGCCCTGTCTCTATAAAGAGAGGGGAGGGGAGGAGAGAGAGTGCATGTGCATTCTTGTGGTTGGTTTATACTGGAAATGAAGCAACTGAAATTCTACACGTCGGCTGGTATTCTCTTCCTGTGTTTATAGCCGTAGTTATTCTCTTTGTGATTTTAGCATCTGGGATAAACAGAAAATATGGTAAAAATGTTCCACAGGATACAGCATGCATACACGCACACACACAAGCCTGCCTGCACCTCTAGAATTCCTGGATGTCGTGCTTTATTGCATCCTGTCAATAGGCAGCCAGGTACTACATCATTCTTGAAACGGTAGTAAATCCTATACAAGGGAAGCCATGCTGGATTATGTGACAAACAGTGCCTGTTCTCTTTCTCTGTGTATATGGATAAAAATATGCCACAGTCTCAGAGACAGAAGAAGCTTTTGGTTTGGAGAGACAAATTCACATTATTCTCAAGGAATGGTTGATGTTGTTTGTTTGCTTCTTTTAAATTCTAATATTCCTGAATCAAGAGCTTGAAATGTGCTGGAATTGGGTGCTTTTGCTTAGGTAATTTTTTTAAATGACATATTTTAAATTCTGTTGTGGGCTTTTAATTGCGGGGCACTTTCCACATCAAGGGAACTATAATTTATAATTTTTATTTCCTAGATGTGAAAAGGGCTTTGTGTGACTATAAGTAAAACGGAGTATAGCATTATTCTGTATAACAACTACAAAACTGGGATAAGACAGTAAAAAACTGCTTTACTTGAGCCATCCATTGACTCATCCAGTCCATCATTTTCTACTTGATAAAGGCCAGTAGTAAATGTGACATGGAAAGAAATCACCATTATGGGGCATAATTAGGATGTTCCAGATTTTGCCAGCTACTTCTAGTTTCTGGCAGTCTAGTTTAACACCCAAGAGAAGAGGACTTACTGTATGCCCAGTGTAAACCTTGTAATCTCTTTATAACTGCTTCACATGTTGACTAGTTTATCATGAGTGACTTTCCTCTCATTAACCCTAACAGTAAGAACTGGAAAGGATATCATGGAGAAAAAACAACACTAAATAGAAATTCCAAAGGTTCAGCATATCACAAGGGTCTTTTCAATCTCCAATTGAAAAAAGAGTGCTGTGAGAATCAACCTATAGTAGTTTGTAGCTATTTATGTATATATTTTTATGTAACCAGAATTTTCCTGAAAACTCAAGATGACTAATAGCTAGTATGGAGTCAAAAATCAAAAATAGGACTGATGGCTCAGAGAATAAGAAGACAAAAGGCATGGAAGAACCAGTGGAACAATAGCAAAGAAAAATATAAATATGAAGTATGCATGACTGTAATTCTGCACCTTGGTATCAGTGGAGAAATCAGGTGGGAGTCAATGGAACTTACCCATGCATAACTGACTGCAGGATTGCCCCGTTCCAATTTTTAGCCTATGTCACCCCAAGGACTCAGGGTGGGTTAGAAGCACATAAAGGAACTAGCAAACCATAATAATAAATTTGGCAATTTTCACATGACATATATAAACTGCTTAAAATGAAAACCCATTGAATCCAAACACACTGCCCAATCCATTGCCTACAATGTTAGTTTCACCCTGACCACAGAACGTCGACCCAAATAGAAAGCTTAACATGCTTTGGGAAGATGCTCACTCAGCTGTAGGTTTTGGCAGGTGTCACCATATAATTTGCAGAGATAAAAATTTGTTCTGATGAGATGCTGAATTGGGATTTCCAAAGGGTTGTGGGAGCCAAAAAGACAGAAGTTTAAAATTGATGAGATATTTGAAGGTGGGACTGGAAAGCACATTTATGTGTGTGAGGAAAGAAGAATGGGATGTAAGAAAGTGAGCAAGCAAAGGGACAATAATGGCACTATCCTATACATGTCTACTCAGAAGTAAGTTGCATTGAGTTCTATGGGACTTACTGGGGAATGGCTGGGAGTTATAGGGCATTTTTGCACCCTAGTGGTCTTTTTTTTATACACAGAGCAGCAACGAAACCAGAGGATTAAAAAGATCTCCCCAGAGATATGTGGAGTGATGGACGCAATTGGGAGATAGAGAAGGAAGAGGCAAGAAAATAGAACAGAAGATCACATTCATCTCCATGAATTTTAGTGTTGCTATTTTTTCAGTTTGAACCCAATTATATCAGTCATTACACATCCCACGGCACTGTTCACCAGAGATGCATTGTGTGAGATGCTGCCCTTCAATGTACACGATTGATATTTGGTTATTTAATTAAAAAATTAAAATATTTTATTTTAATCTACTACAGGCTTCAGGCTGAACTGTCAGGTTTTATATTCGTAATCAATGGATTGGATCTGATCTGATCTATTTTGAGCCAAGTGATGTGCTTTTCAGCATAGTTCAGTTTGCTGAAAAGTAGAAGGTTAACCAAAGCTAATATTTTGGCTATTCTGCAAAAAATCATTCCACCCAAAACTTCCTATCCTGTAGAATTTTTAACTTATTAATCTTTTTGCTTCTAAGCTGGGGGGACTCACAAGGAAGACTCACTAAATTTGTTATAAGATAGCAGTGATATACTTTCCCAAAATGCGCAGCATCTTGGAAGTTTGCTTTCATATCACCATTTATATTCCTGAAGAATAGACACGTCTTTCACTCTGCAACAGCATTTTGTGACACTTGGATTTACAATGTTCAAGTTTAAGTCTCTAGCCCCTTGCAGTCTGTCAAAAACAGCTTTTCCATCCATTTATTTGTGTCTTGTGTGCTCAGTCTGAATATCTTTTGTAAATTTATACTTGACAAGCCTCGTATTTCAGTGACTGGCTTTGTTTCACAATCTACCTTAACTTGCTCTGTTGCATTAGCTGAAACAACAAATTTAATCCATGATGTCAATTGTAAATTATAGAAGAGCTGTAGTATATGCCTGACATCACTAAGGTCAAGGCCATGGTTTTTAAAAGGAGGCAAATAATGGATTCAGAAGGCCTTATTTTTATTGGTACGTATTGAACATGATAAAAATCACGGTGTTTGGTACCATATTATTGTTGCATCAGCATAGCAATATGTTGTAAAAGAGAACTTCCATAGTGTGAAAATATGTATCAAAAGGAAATTTGTACTGTGGTTATATTATATATTTCCTAACAGAGAATTACTTTACAGGAAAGATTAATTGAAAGAAAACATTTTGAACTAATCTGGAAGTTGGTAGGGGTTGACAGAGAAGATTAGGAGGTAATATTGTGGAGAAAACACTTATTTGCATACCAACCTAAAGTACCTTGCCATTAAAGTATCTAAATTACCTCAGTGAATTCTGAGCACAGGAGTGGTTGATGGATTGCTTTTGCATAAATGCTCCTTCCCTTTGCTGGAACTTAATTTTTGTGTATAAAAGGCGCACAAACACACAGAAGAGAGCAACCAGTGAGCTCTCTCAAGAAGAAAAATGGAAGTCTGGAATTTTCTCTGTAAGGAAATGTTTCCAAACGCTGTTTGTATTTACAAGTATCCTCGGAGTCTCAGAGGGTTTGCCCAAAATGGGTTATTCTCCAATAAGAAAAGAGCAGTTAATGACTCGTTTTCCCCCTAGGGTGAAATTGTTTATTCCTGTTAATTTGTGGCCCCCTTCCCAGTCTCAGCTTTCTATTACTAATTTAACATGAGAATTCACTCGGTTTAAAAACTCATTCAGTGCCAATGGGGAAAATATTTCATATGAAATAGACCATAAGCAAAATATTATTATTATCAACAGAGAAATAGAAGATTCCATTCCTTCTAACATTACAGGTGGCTTTACGATCAACAGCGTCAGAATCTCAGGGATTTCATTATGCAAGCCATCATTCTGGCCTTGTTTCAAAAGCATTTCAATTTGTTAATAAGAAATGGTAGCTGCCTGAGATCAACAAGGTTGAAATGTACATTTGGAAGCACAACACTTTCCTGATTACTTTTTCCACTCTAAATGTATTCTGTCTAAGGAAAAGACAATGGCTCAGTTCAGATGTAATGCCAAGCCTTGGTACAGAATGAGGAGAATGAGCCTAGAAAGAGCCTTGGACTCAGGCTCTCACTCATCCAGCCTTCCTGTCCCTCTTCCTCCTCCACTCGTGCTTGGCTTAATTAGTTACTTCCTGTTGGGCAGCAAACCAGAGATTGCTCTTACATCCAAATGGGCAAACTATGGTTTGTGCTTATCCTGGTGTGCAGGGCAAGTGATAACCATCATTGCTGGCTCAGATGTAACAGCAAATTATGGTTTGCCCCAAAGTACAAAATAAGTACTCAGCATGAGTGTGGAGGGGGAAGCATGCAAGACCAAGGTTCCTTCCAGGTTTGTTTTCTCATAGCACCAAACAAGGGTTTGGCTGAAATCAGCGAATATGTGCCAGAATTTGGATATTAATTTTTGGTATGCTAAGAACACCAATACAAAATCTGCCACACTTCCCATCAGCAGTGAGCATTCATGCCTTCGCTATCTCAAGGCAGGACTGCAACAAGCACAATATGGAATTCTCCTTTAGAATAGCCTTCCCCAGCCTGGTGTCCTCCACATGTTTTGGACTTCAACTCCCATCAGCCCCAGCCAACATGCTCAATTGTCAGGAATGCTGGCAGTTGTAGTCCAAAACAGCTGGAAGGCACCAGATTAGGGGAGGTGCTTTAGAAGCTTCAGCTAGTGTAGAATATGGTAGCCAGACATTTGGCCGGTAATGGTCTGATCTGCATTAATACTTTGTCCTCCAGGCCCAATTGAAAGAAAGACTTAAACAGCTTTGCTCCAGCATATTGAAGATACTGCTTTCTACCTTAAGTGTAGCTGGTTAAAAATATGAAACAGAACCTGGGGAGTTGGGATCTCCTCCATTCATTTTTCATTTGAAGGCCAAAGTAGATGAGATGAAGGGGATTAATGATCAAGTCTTCTTGTAGTGTTTGCAAAAGCAGCCATAGGAGCTGGGGGATTTGGATCGGGGCTGCTGTGCTGGTGGTGGAAAGTTTAAGTTAACAGTTTTCCTCACCACCACAACCACCATCTTCCCAGTGAAAACCTTCTGCTCCTAAAACAACAATTTGACTCTTTAGAGAACGTTTATGTGTTTATCCTCCCTAGATTGTGAGTACTTGTCTATAGTGGTTAAATACATGATCTATGAACTGGGAAGCCCCTGGGTTAAATTTCAGCACAGCCACAAAGGGTTGGATCAAGATTTAGTCAGAGTAGAGCCACTGAATTCAATGGGATTTAAGTTAATCATAACTTAATTCCCTTTGATTTCAGTGGGTCTACTTTAACTATGACTAAATAGGGGATTCAGTCCAAAATCTCTGGTGGCCTTAGGGAAGTCAACCCTCTATTTGTAGTATGAGAATAATAATACAGGGTGATTATTAGGATTATTGAAATGATGCATGTAAAGTAAATTGAGTATTTAGAAAAACCGGAATTTGATGTTGCTAATGTTAGTATGTGTGTGCATGCATGCATGCACAATTCAGAAATCAAGGTATGTTCTCAGACCTATGGAAGCTTGTTAAAGCCTGAACCACAATACTTTTAAGAATGATTCTAAGCCATTTTCATTGGGGTTTGGCTTTTAGAAACCCAGTTAAGCTGGTAGAAGGAAGCATCTTCACCCAACTGAGGTCAAGTCTGAACTGAAAATGAACCCAACTGAAAATCAGGTAGGGTTGACAATTCAAGTGTTGTTAGCTGTTTTATTCACAGTTGCACTTTTGCTTGATGTATATTTCGTGCTTGACCCAAATAAACAAGCTGCACACATTATTCCATTAGCAAGTTTCCATTTTCTCCAACATGTTTGTGATTTATTAGAATTATTTATGTTAAGGTATTAATGCCTTATTTTAGATGTTTTACAATACTTGCTTTCATCTGCCTTGAATGATGAAATTTTTAGGTACTTTGAATCAATAAATCCCGTGTGGTATTTACAAATCTTTTTAATGAAAATGCAAGGTCATATAGTCATCTATGGCCTAGATCCTATAGTCTTGCAACTCAAATTGAAGCCCAGATTTCAAGTAGGAAGACCATAACTTTTGACCTTTCATTCTGATGAGCATCTGTTGCATTCTGATGTACTGTATTTTTTAAAAACAACAACACCTCATCACGTAACTCACTGACTTCACCCAAGATGGTATACATAGATTGCACGTGCACACACACACACATGGCATATGTTAAGCAACCTACCTGGTAGCACTACAAAGGCAGAAAGAACACAAAAGATAATTTGGGAGAGCTGTTGGAAATGTTTGCATCAGATGGTATATCTAAGTTTCATAATACTTTAAAGCCCATGTTGTTGTTCAGTCGTTCAGTCGTGTCTGACTCTTCGTGACCCCATGGACCATAGCACGCCAGGCCTTCCTGTCCTGCGCTCTCTCCCAGAGTGTGCTCAAGTTCATATTCATTGCATCGGTGATGCTATCTAGCCATCTCATCCTCTGCCGTCCCCTTCTCCTTTTGCCTTCAGTCTTTCCCAGCATCAGGGTCTTTTCCAGAGAGTTTTCTCTTCGCATTAGGTGGCCAAAATATTTGAGCTTCAGCTTCAGTATCTGTCCTTCCAATGAGCACTCAGGGTTGATTTCCTTTAGGATGGACTGATCTGACCTCCTTGCAGTCCAGGGGACTCGTAAGAGTCTTCTCCAGCACCACAGTTCGAAAGCATCAATTCTTCGGCGCTCAGCCTTCCTTATAGTCCACCTCTCACAGCCATACATTACTACTGGGAAAACCATAGCTTTGATTAGACGGACCTTTGTCAGCAAGGTGATGTCTCTGCTTCTTACTATGCTGTCTAGGTTTGCCATAGCTTTCCTCCCAAGGAGCAAGCGTCTTTTAATTTCATGGCTACAGTCACCGTCTGCGGTGATCTTGGAGCCCAAGAAAATAAAATCTGTCACTGCTTCCATTTCTTCCCCTTCTATATGCCAGGAAGTGATGGGGCCAGATGCCATTATCTTAGTTTTTTTAATGTTGAGTTTCAAACCAGCTTTTGCACTCTCCTCTTTCACCCTCAACAAGAGGCTCTTGAGATCCTCTTCGCTTTCTGCCATTAGGGTGGTATCGTCTGCGTATCTGAGGTTGTTGATAATTCTCCCGGCAATCTTAATTCCAGCCTGTGATTCATCCAACCCGGCGTTTCTCATGATGTACTCTGCATATAAGTTAAATAAGCAGGGCGACAATATACAGCCTTGTCGTACTCCTTTCCCAGTTTTGAACCAATCGGTTGTTCCATGTCTGGTTCTAACTGTTGCTTCTTGCCCCTCGTACAGGTTTCTCAGGAGACAGGTAAGGTTGTCTGGTACTCCCATCTCTTTAAGAATTTGCCAGAGTTTGTTGTGATCCACACAATCAAAGGCTTTAGTGTAGTCAATGAAGCAGAGTTAGATGTTTTTCTGGAATTCTCTTGCTTTCTCTATGATCCAGCGAATGTTGGCAATTTGATCTGTAGTTCCTCTGCCTCTTCAAAACCCAGCTTGCACTTCCGGTAGTTCTCGGTTCACATACCGCTAAAGCCTGGCTTGTAGGATTTTGAGCATAACCTTGCTGGCATGTGAAATGAGCGCAATTGTACGGTAGTTTGAACACTCTTTGGCGTTGCCCTTCTTTGGAACTGGAATGTAAACTGACCTTTTCCAGTCTTGTGGCCACTGTTGAGTGTTCCAAATTTGTTGGCATATTGAGTGCAGCACTTTAGTAGCATCATCTTTGAGGATTTTAAATAGCTCAGCTGGAATACTGTCATCTCCACTAGCTTTGTTGTTAGTAATGCTTCCTAAGGCCCACTTCACTTCACTCTCTAGGATGTCCGGCTCAGGTTCCATGACCGCACTATCATGGCTATCAGGGACATTAAGATCTTTCCTGTATAGTTCTTCTGTGTATTCTTTCCACCTCTTCTTAATCTCATCTGCTTCTGTTAGGTCCCTGCCTTCTTTGTCCTTTATCATGCGCGTCTTTGCACAAAACGTTCCCTTGATATCTCCGATTTTCTTGAAGAGATCTCTAGTCTTCCCCGTTCTGTTGTTTTCCTCGATTTAGGGAGGTGGTGGGCTCTCCCACACTGGAGGCATTCAAGACAAGACTGGACAGTCATCTGTCAGGGATGCTCTGACTTGGATTCCTGCATTGAACAGGGGGTTGGACTCGATGGCCTTGCCCTTCCAACCCTACTATTCTATGATTCTATGATTTCTTTGCATTGTTCATTTAAGAAGGCCTTCTTGTCTCTCCTTGCTATTCTCTGGAACTCTGCATTCAGTTGGGTATATCTTCCCCTTTCTCCCTTGCTTTTCGCTGCCCTTCTTTCCTCAGCTACTTGTAAAGCCTCATCAGACAGCCACTTTGCTTTCTTGCATTTCTTTTTCTTTGGGATGGATTGAGTTGCTGCCTCCTGAACAGTGTTACAGACCTCCGTCCATAGTTCCTCAGGCACTCTGTCTATCAGGTCTAATCCCCGAAATCTATTCCTCACCTCCACTGTATATTCATAAGGGATATGATTTAGGTCATACCTGAATGGTTTAGTGGTTTTCCCTACGTTCTTCAATTTAAGCCGAAATTTTGCAACAAGAAGCTCATGATCTGAGCCACAGTCAGCTCCAGGTCTTGTTTTTACTGACTGTATAGAGCTTCTCCATCTTTGACTGCAAAGTACATAATCAATCTGATTTCGATATTGACCATCTGGTGATGTCCATGTGTAGAGTCGTATCTTGTGCTGTTGGAAAAGCGTGTTTGCTATGATCAGCGTGTTCTCTTGGCAAAACTCTATTAGCCTTTGTCCTGCTTCATTTTGTACACCAAAGCCATGCTTGCCTGTTATCCCGGTGATTTCTTGACTTCCTACTTTAGCATTCCAATCCCCTATGATGAAGCAGACATCTTTTTTTGGTGTTAGTTGTAGAAGGTGTTGTAGGTCTTCATAGAACCGAATAAAGTTGTAGGTCTTCATAGAACCGAATAAAGCCCATGGCTTCCCCCAAAGCATGGGTGGGGAACTGGCTTTGTCCCAGTTGCCCCCCAGGAACAATCCAGTGGGCTGGATGAAATCAAAGGGTGTCTCCCCCTGGCCAGCTGCCGCTGACATAAAACCTTGCCTCCTCCCCAAAGCCCATTTTACTTCATGCAGAGAGATACGGAGCTTCTCTCTGCATGGAGAAAGGTACTTGACTGGGGCTTGGAGGAGCCAGATCTAATCCTGGCTTCCTGACAGTTGTATGATACATATGTTTTCAAACACCTGTTTTTATCATTCAGTCTTGACATATTTAGGTGTCACTTGAAACATCTGTGTGCACTGAATTATATGAAGAACCCTAAGTACTAAATGTCCAAGGCAAGAATTTTGGCAAGATCAAGGCTGAGCGCCGAAGAATTGATGCTTTCGAACTGTGGTGCTGGAGAAGACTCTTACGAGTCCCCTGGACTGCAAGGAGGTCAAATCAGTCCATCCTAAAGGAAATCAACCCTGAGTGCTCATTGGAAGGACAGATACTGAAGCTGAAGCTCCAATATTTTGGCCACCTAATGCGAAGAGAAAACTCTCTGGAAAAGACCCTGATGCTGGGAAAGACTGAAGGCAAAAGGAGAAGGGGACGGCAGAGGATGAGATGGCTAGATAGCATCACCGATGCAATGAATATGAACTTGAGCACATTCCGGGAGAGAGCGCAGGACAGGAAGGCCTGGCATGCTATGGTCCATGGGGTCACGAAGAGTCGGACACGACTGAACGACTGAACAACAACAAAAATTAATACATTACTGGAAAGTGTGCATTTTGTGTAACACCCAACTGTACAGGTAGCACTATACTACTTTGTATACTGGCTTAACATGTTTAAACCTGACCTTGGTTGGAAACTAAACTTCACCTGGTAAACTTTAAGGAAAACACTTTTTGGCTTATGATTTGTGGTCTTTATCCTATGCTTTCCTCAGGATTTGAAACCTGGATTAAATCAATATGTTCATTGTTATCTTGTTGCTATCTGGCCCGTGACAGAATCAGTGGGATGTAAGCGCTTTGAAATGTGGATATATCCAGGAGATTCACAGTTTCCACCAACAAAATTGCAACTGGATGTTCTGTGCCATGATCCTACTTTCCAGAACATAAAGAAACTGAATTTACCATGTTATCTCTATCATGACGTGTGTATGTGTGTGTGTGTGTGTTGTTCTCCCCTGCCCCCGCCTTCCCTAGGATGGATCTACAAGGACAGATTATCAAATCTAGCAGCAAAGACTAGAGCAGCAGCTACCTGATACAAAGGTAGATAATTGGGGAGGAACATGAACCACTGGAGTGATGTCCCTGAATATACTTAATGCAGCAGTAGACAAAAAGGTTTTTTTTTTCTTTTTTAAATACTATGAAATAACACCATTTAACTTTACATCTGTATAAGAGATAAGGCAGTCCCAATTCACTCTAATGGTGTATCTACACAAAGGGTGCAATCCTATCCCTGTTTAGGTAGAAAAAAGTCTACAATCCTAGCATTCCCCAGCCAGACGTGCTAGCTGGGGCATGCTGGGAATTGTAGGACTTTTTGATTGCACCTTAAAACTGTTGTCTGATCCTATAGATGTAGCAGGATGAGGTAGTACAGTAGATTTTGCCACTTCAGACTGCAGGTTGGAGGTGGGTTTGAATGCTCCTTCACATTAAAAAAAAATTCTCTGCAAGTAAAAGATTAGCACATCAGAAAGAAAGAATCCAGCCCAGCCCTCTCTTTGCTGCACTACTTTTCTACTTGTGAGGAACTTTTAAAAAATCTTCTGCAGAGGTAGACAACCTGTGGCTCTCAGCCTAATTTCACATGGCCCTATCTGCATGTGATCGGTTCAGACCTCTGGCAAGACCAATCTCTCCCTTCCCTGAGCAGCCCACTGGGTTCGGAGAAGGACGGCTGGGGGCCTGTAACTTAGCTATACATTTCTGAGAAAAGCTTTATCAGATTCTTTGGAGAGTTTACATTTATTGGGGAGGTGGTCTTGGTCTGGCTTACATTATGCTCTGTATATGTATTTGTTTTGAATTTGTAATGCTGGTTGGTATTAGCAACAAATAAAAACCGATAAGATGTCTGCTTTTCATCTTCATGTCTTTTGCTGGTGGAAAGCCAGGATCTGAGCTTTGAGGGGTGAATCTGAGGCATGGGAAACTGTTCACAGGGCCAAGAAAAGAGTTTCTGAAATGGCCTTGAACTCAGTTGAGATCAAAGTGCAGTTATTAGTATCCACACCCTCCACACTCTTAAGATGGATGGAGCCACAGAACCCAAGCAAAACTTGCAAAGAAGTGCTTGTTTGCAAGCTCTGATTTGTTGATGAGCTGATTGCCTGACTGAAGCGATTATCTGAGCACCTCACAACCCTGCAGCAAATAATCACACGAGAAGAGGCACCAGATAGAAAACATCTGCCTCGGAAGAGCAATAGTATCCATCAACATCACCCTGACTGAATTCAGTGAGATGTAGACCAAGGAGACCTGCGTTCAAATTTGCACTTGTGAAAAGGTGCATTACCACAAGTGAAATAAAACTCTCGTACATCCCTAAAAACAGTCCAGTTGCGTCAATGAGTGGATGATGGAACACAAGACATTCCACGAAACACAGATGGAATGGATTTAACAAAATCCGTAAATCCCTAGTTTCAAGTAGCATGGTAAAAAGTATTCCAATCTGCCTGCTCGATAATTTCAAATGGCCTCCACACAGTGGCTGTAACATCTGAACAGGCCTTAAAATGCTCCAAAATTTCAATCCCTTGGTTGGGGAAGAGAAAATGTGCTGTTCAACCAGCACTAGTAACTATTAACTTTTCTTCACTGTAGACCAGCCAGGTAATCTACATGAAAACTGTTTCAGATGCGTTTTCTGGTTATATCTGGATTTTCATGAAATCGCTTTGGTCCATCAGCAGCACATGTAGGGATGTACGAATCTCTTACCTGGCTCCGTGCAAGGGCATCCACAGTGGGGGGGAGGCGCTCCGTCCCTCCCCCCGGAATCCTGCTCGGCTGGCTCCGCTCCGCAGCCAAGCCGCGGAGCTGCCAGCTGGCTCCAGCCACCCGCAGCTGGACATCCAGCAGCTGGGCAGCCCTGCAGGGACGCAAATGGCGGCTGTCGTAGCCGCCGCCATTTGCGTCCCTGTATTGAGCTGTGATAGGCTACGTAAATATTTACGTAGCCTATCATGGCAGGGGGAAAAACCCCAGCGTATGCAAATGGCGGTAGCCGCCGCCATTTGCATACGCTGGGGTTCCCCCCCCCCCGCCGTGATAGGCTACATAAGTATCTACGTAGCCTATCATGGCTAGGAAGAGGAGGAAGCGAATGGCGGCCAGGACGGCCGCCATTTGCAAAGCAGCGTGGACGGGAGCAGGTAAGTGCTCCGTTTCGCGCGCCTTTCGTGGGGTGGGGGCGGCGGAGACTTCGTCCCGCGTGCCTTTCATGGGGGGGGCAGGGGATTTGTTTCGCGACGGATTTCGGGGGGCTGAAATCTCTGACATCCCTAAGCACATGAAACAAGAAAAGCAGAGTATACACTACCTAAAAACCCGCTTTCACAGGTTGAACTTGCTATACTTCAGGGTTGGGTGGGAGAAGTCCAGCGAGTAGAACTGAATGTCATCAACCATTTAAGTGCTGGTCAGTGAATGAGAGGGGCTTGCTTTTTTCAGTGCTCCCCTGTTCAGGGAAGTTTAATGGAAGAGATGAATAACATCCCATAATTTATCCCACACCTCTCCCCTCTCATCCACCAGGACTGTGAAGCAGCAATAGTGAAGCTTTTCTCCCTGCATTAGTTAAAGCACTCTGTTGCAACATTGCACAATTGTGTGATTACAGTGATTTAGTGTGGAGCACAAACACATCCGGGTCAGTCACAATCTGCACTAAATCACCTTTGTAGATTGGGTCTAGGGGTGGTGAACTTGTGGCCCTCCAGATGTTCTTGGACACCAATTCCCATCAGCCCCAGCCAGCATGGACATGTTTCAGTGATGACGGCAGTTGTAGTCCAACAACATCTGGAGGGCCACAAGTTCCCCACCTCTGCTATAGACAACAATCATGCCTTCTCCCAAGGAACCCCTGGGGTACTAGGTTCTGTAAGGGCCTTACTAAAGCATGTTGGGGATTTCGTCTAAGAGAATTCCCAACACCCTCATCTAACTACCATTCCCAGGTACCACAGCAATTAAACTGATGTTAAACACAGGTGGTAAAATTAGGGGTGGACGAAAGTCACTTACCTGTCGTCGAAGGCCGTTCGCGGTGGGGGGGAGGCGCTTCGCTGCTCCCCCCGCGAAGTTCAGGCCGGGGGGGGAGGCTTCCCGCCTCGCCCAGCCGAAATTCAGGCCGGGGAGGAGGCGCCTCGCCTCGCCCGGCCGCGAACGCGAAAGTAAAAAAAAAACAACGCCCCCTGATAGGCTACGTGACGATTCACGTAGCCTATCATGGCTAGATCTGCAAAGTCAGCCGTGATAGGCTACGTGAATCGTCACGTAGCCTATCACGGGTGACTTTAAAAAAAAAAAAAAAAAGCGCATACGCGAATGGCGGCCCCCATAGGGAGCCGCCATTCGCGTTCCTTATTTAGTTGCTGTAGGGCTACTTATTTTTATAAGTTAAACATTTACGTAGACTACGGCAAAAATAAGGGCAACGCAAATAGCCCTTTTGCGAACACGTTGGCGCTCGGCCCCCCGAAGTTTCGGGGAGAAATTCTCCGCCATCCCTAGGTAAAATGCCAGTGCAGATATGTGAAAATCTGGTTGCGGAAAAAAATGGAAGGAAAATAGAGTGGCTGGGAAGCATGCAACTCGGTTTTCTCTTACATTTCTTTCTTACGCGGCTACCCTTTTTGGCATGGTAGCAACCAAGAACACAAAACCATATGGACTCCTAAATGCATGGGAACTTGTTTGTGTGAAATGGCTCACCATCGTCCAGATGATTTTAACCATGCTTGACAAAGGATCCCCTCCTCCGCATGGATGGATGGAGTCACTCCAACCAGAAGGGAAACCACTTCAGGCAGAGACCATGTGGTTTGTGTTCTCGACAACACAGCACATCACCCCCCAAAAGCTCAGACCTCTTTGCACTGTCGGGTCAGCCTCTTCTACCCCTGGCAACGGCAGCCAAATTTCAGCCTTCCCCACATCTGCAGCCCATCCATTGATTTCCCCAAATTCCCTCATATTTCATGCCTGTGACTGGCCATCTAAAGAGGACCAGTGGATTCCTCCTCAACCTAGTGAAATGTCCATGTAATGAACTCAGCTGGCTCCCATAGGTTAGCACTGCCCTCCCTGAACGGATAGAAAGAGGAAAGGAGTGTTTCCCCCTCTTTTTCATGGCTGAGTGAGCCTGGCCCTAACAAGGACATAAATTACACTTGCAAGCTAAACACTGCAATATTTGAGCGGTCTTTAAATCCAGTCACAAGAGGAAACAGCTTGGCCCGGTTATTGTCCAAACAAACCACACAGTCTTTGTATTTGCGAAGTCGGCCATCATGTAACATGTCAGGCAACCTAGGGGATGATTCTCCTGGCAGGAGACATGACCTGCCTAAAACTGGAGCACGTGCAGAGTTGGATCCAAGATCTGCCCTCCTTGAGAGAAAAGGCTCTGCTGGCTGTGGAAGGTCCCTCTGCCTGAGTTTTGGGGATCCCCCCTCCCCATACACATGCCACAGCGTACCCCATTCAGCAGGGTCTCTTGACTCCCTGTGTAGCATCTTCAGGGAGCTGGAAGGGCTGCTGCGGATTGACCTCAGGCCGCGCAGAGTCCATGGACTTTTGGATCCTTTTTTTACTTTCCTGAAATGTATACATATTTATTTGTAGGAAAATATGTAAGTTTCTGCTGAGGAAAAGTTGAATGGAATGGGGGACAATATTCTAAATATTACGTACTAAGCTAAATTATATAAATTGTTGCAAACCCTCTTATGGAATTATTTGCATATTTTTCTTCATTACAACAACAAAAATTGAATCCATCCATAAATGGATGATGGAACAAAAGGCGTCTAACAATCTGCGAAATACAGATGTAGCAGATTTTACACAATCCCTAATTTCAGCAAGGCATTTTCCCCACTTTACTGGTGGCTGCATTAATTCAGTCTTTTGCCTTACCAGCTGAGCTTCTGTGGTGGCTAGGGATGTTAGAGAAATCCGCCACGGATTCAAATGAGGCCAGCTTCTTTGGAATCTGGCCTCCGGAATCTGCGGCGGATTGGCCCCACTTACCTCCACTCCAGGAGGATTCTGCGCGGAACGGCTCTGGCTGCTTGCTCCTGGACCCATCCCGTTCGCTTCCGCACCGATCACTTTTTTTTTTTTTTAAGGCGATCGGCATTGACTTAAAGGCAAGATTCACGGCTCTAGTTTGCATATAAGACTATGGGCACATCCTGCTGATTGCCATTTTTTTTTTTAATGGCGATCGGCACAGAGGAGAACGGGACGGGTCCAGCAGGTAAACGGCCCTCAAGCTGGGTGGCTCTGCGGAATCCTCGCGGAGCAGAGCTGCTCCGGAGGATTCCGGGGGGGGGGGGACAGATCGCCTCCGCTGCGGGCGGATTCCCCATCGGAATGGATGGTGTGGAATCCGTACATCCCTAATGGTGGCCCAGTTGAGCAAGGATCCCACATACCAAGTGTTGCAGGTGAAGTCACTGTCCAGCCTGTATCCTCAGCCGTGGTGCAGTGGAGCCAGGGTTCACAGGGTACACAGCGTCAGCAATTCTTGATGAGTGGAGACGCTGATGTCATCCGCCACCCACCCCCACAGAATTCCTTGTTCCTCTGAGCTTATGTGCAATCCTCACCGTAGCTTTGGGCGTGGGAATGAATTTTCTCAGCAACAATATGTTCTTCTCTCTCATAATGCAAAGTATTTTGGGGTGGCTTGGTATTGAATGAGCAATTAAGATCCATTAGCTTTACAAAAGACCTGCTTCCGGTGCAGATGAAAACTGCTAGAACTGGTTTGTTGATAGGGATTTTTGTTGACAGGGATTTTTGGCCTCTACTTGGGGGCATGGCTATGGGCAGTGCCAGGTTTTTGAGGGCCCTTAGGCAGTGCAACCTCAATGGGCCCCCTCCCTCAGTGAGTCTCCCTTCTCACTGCCATTGTCAGCAGCTCCTGTTGTTCCTCAACTTTCTCATCATTGCTTCCGCTTGCTTGCTTGGCAGGCAGAGAGCCAGTGAGGAGGTAAGCAGTGGTGTTTTCTCTTCCGGCTTCTCACTGTTGTCTGGCCCAGCATGCGAGGCAGGTGAACAAGTAAATTGCAATGGTGATGAGGAGGAACAAGTCTAGGGGGCTATTGTCAGTGGGCCCCTACTGGGGTGTGGGCCCCAGGCAGGTGCCCTATCTTGCCTGCACTTTATGCTGGCCTTATCATGGAACCTATTTTGTGTTCTAAGTATTGTCACACATTGTTGGCACTTGGCAAAGGGACGTGGGCCAACAGAGAGGGCAGTGGGTAGGAAACATGGTTCCCTGGGCACCAGTGTACCCCCAGACACCTTCCTTTGTGCCCACTGATACACCATTTGTTGTTGTTTATTCATTCAGTTGCTTCCGACTCTTCATGACTTCATGGACCAGCCCATGCCAGAGCTTCCTGTCGGACGTCACCCCCCCCCCCCGATCCCCCAAGGTCGAGTCCATCACCTCCAGAATATCATCCATATAATATGATACACCATATTGCTCTCAATGTTTAAAAAATTTTATTGACAGCTTGCATTGCTTCAAAGTGAAGTGGGAGCTTCTAGCTGCTGCCATCTTAATTTCCCACGAGAGCCTCTGGGCAGGTTACTTGTCCTTTCTGACTAACTTGTTACTTGTGACTAACCATGCCCACCTATGGCAGCCATTTTATGATTGTGCCCAGGACAGTTTTTCAGATTTCCAAATGGGCCCATGGGCCCCAAAAGGTTGCCTACCCTTGTTTTAGGGATAAAAGCAGGGTTGTAGGTAGATTTATGGGCAATCATCTGAGATAGAAATAGGTGCCTTATCATGAAAGAAGGATCCCAGTTGTTAATACGCAGGCCAAGTTAGAAGGTAATCACTGCACCCTCAGGCTTAGGATGCTTCCATATGGAGGGCTCCTAGCACTACCAATCAAAAAGGCATTGAGCAGCTATTCTGCCTTTCCCTCCTGGGAGAAATGGTGGGAAAATGCAAGAGGATTACAAATGGAAAATGACATTGTCTGGACCCCCATAAAATTCCGTCTTCAAGGCAGGGCGATTGCACTCCTCTGGAAGTGCCCTAGGAATATGACTGTAAGCTAGAAACTGCATTCATATTTATGTTTTGCTGTGCAACTGTTTCTATCTGTCCTTTGCTCTATCCAGATCCCCCCCCCCCCCTCGCTGTTAATAAACTTCTTGGGAGGACACAAACAAAACAATGTGTGGTACTCAAGTGAGACACGGGCATTTGCCCCAGCTGAAAGCAGGTCAGAGTTCACTTGTGCTAGGTTTGGGCAGTGGAAATATGGCTAGTGAGGACCTGAGATAGCAGAGGGGTTCTAAGAGGGAACTACATAGTAACCCCCTTGTCTGTGTGCGTTAGCATTTTGATGATACTGTATAACTGTGGTGGCAACTAATGCTGCACTGCCATAGTTTGAGATACAGCAGAACTATTATTCCATGGGCTTAACAGGATTCTACTTTTGTCAGCTATGGGAAAGGACAGAGCCTTGTATTCTCACATACCTTCTCCTCTGTACCTAGCATTGGGCTCCCCTTGGAGGAAGGGTGGTATGATGATGAGGAGGAGGAGGATGATAGAGGGGCCCATGTACAGCAGAGCTATTATTCCATGTGCTTGTCAGCTACGGGAAGGAATAGAGCACTATATTCTCACAGGGGCGGCCCTAGACTAGCTGCCAGCAACTGGTGCCCTAGGTGAACCACGCAATCAGCACCCCCTCCCCCAAACACCAAGGGCAGATCTAGGCAGAGGTTTTTGGTAAACTGGGAAACATTTTACCCCTATTTTCCATTTAATGAAGACGCACCCCCCCCCCATCTTTGGAAGCAGAAATATGATAATTTATAATAAAACATGCCCAAAATTGTATTTGTTTTTTTTTAAACTAAGCACTGAATCAGCATGGTGGGTCTGATAAAAACAACAAAGGAGACGAGCACAGCCATCCACTCTGTGAAGGGACAGAAGTCCCATCCACAACGCCCCAGGGGGCTCCCTGGAAGAAGGGTCCCAGTTGCATCCTCGGGGTGACATGGCCAACAAGGCCCATCATCCTCTAGGCTCAGCCCTCCAAGGACAAAGGAAGCAGCTGCTGGGGCAGGGGGGCGCTGTCACTCCCGGCCTCCAACTGGAGCTGCAGCAGAGCAGGAGGATATCCCACATCACCTGAGGGAGGACCGGGTTCCAAAGGTGGGCAGGCAGCCTGACTTAGCCCCACCATCCCCAGTCAGTCCCTTGCTGACCTCCACAGCCTCAGTCATATTCCTTCTGTATGTGCATGGGAACTGAAATAATGCCATCTTTGTTACTTTTTTTTTTGTTTTTTTATTCCCCCCACCTCAAATTTGGCGCCCCACTTAACTTGGCACCCTAGGCAACTGCCTAGTTCACCTTTATGGACAGGTCACCCCTATATTCTCACATATCTTCTCCTCTATAGCTGGCATTGGGCTTCCTTGAGAGGAAGAGTGCTATCATCATCATTATCATCACTGGGGCCCCAATGCACATAGGAGTACAAATCACACTACACCTTACTTTTTTTTTCATTAGCCTATGGATATGTTTCTTCTGACATCAACAACTCCTCCTCTTCCACTTTGGTATTATTATTGTTGTTGTTGTTGTTATTGTTATTATTATTGCATATACATGTCTATTCAGAAGTAAGTCCCATTGCGCTCAATGGGACTTATTGTGTATAGGATTGCAGCCTTGAAGATATAAATAATGTCTTAACTTTATTGTATTGGTGTTGATTTTCTCTTGTTGGTGGAAACAAGGACACTGAAGTTGATTATCAGGTTATTTTGACTGTTGGTGTGACCAAATGCATGGGATTAACAGAGCTGGCTTGTGAGTTCTACTACGGACTTGATATGACATTGGAGAAGGTCACTTATGAGCTTCAGTATTAACTATCTGTGAACTGTTGTGACGTCCAAAATGTGCCATGAAGATTTATGACCAAAGCAATTTTTGACATCTTTGAACTAAAGTTCAAGTTACTCTACAGGAGTTCAGATTCCTTTTGACCTCTTAGCAGTTTTCTAGAGGTAAGAGATTGTAGTAGGAAACTTCGAATCTGCCACTTTGATAACTAGTTTAATAACTCATTTATTATTTGCTGCCCAACTATCTTGTAAGTCCATCATCAGGACTAAAAGCTGCCCTTGAAATGACTAAGTGTTGGGAATTGTATTCCATGTAGAAATTCACTTCTAGAACTAGAATGACCCAAGCAAATTTGATTCAATTTTAGCTTTTATTGACAGTTCTATCATTAGTTGGAAAATTACTGCATAGCGCATAGATTGATTTGGAGATGAGGGATGTACTGGTGTGCACAAACCAGTACAAACTTGTAATACTGACCCACTGTCAGATATATACCATGATCCCACCCTTTATATTTCATGAGTCATGAAAGAAACTTCTAATTTAATTCTGAAATTACATTTTCTGCAATTAGCCAGACATGGCAGTAGGAGGTGTGTTTGTGTATGTAAGAGAGAGCAAGAGAGAGAGCGCGTGACATTTATTCAGATATATTTAGGGCCTGTAAATCCTACCAGCAGCACTGGCTCCTGCTGTCCCTGGGATCAATTTCCCTAATTACTATGGTGCTCTATCCCTCCCTCCTGCCTATGCACAAGGAACTCTGGAACTGGTAGTTCTTGAGAGAGCATGCCAGATAGGGAAGCAGAAGCCACGTAGCTTCTCAAAGTCCAAGTCTTAGTATAACTCTACATTCATAATTTCTCTATTCTAGACAAGGGTCTGGGCCAGCAACTGACTATTTAGATCAGGGGTGGACAACATCTGAGGGTCCAGGGGCTAATTTCTGCCCCCCGGAACCCACCAGGGGCTGCATCCCCCACTGGTGCTGAAATCACCTTCACTGAATTGCTGCTGAATTTCAGCGGCAATTAGATGATGAGAAAATAAAATTAATTCCCCATTTAAGACAGGCCCTGAGGAGAGCACAATTTTGCATCAAAACAAGGCATGCAGTACCCATGCACCTTGTTTTAAAGGGAGAATTCGGCTTTTTTTCCTCACTACTGAATTGCCACAAAATTGGGGGTACAAATATGGACAGGGGTGCTTATTCTACTCTAATGTTGCTTTGGATTGGCTCCAGCGAGTCTCACAAGATCTGGACAACAATTGTGTGTGTGTGGGGGGAGTTTCCATAAATATCCTCAAGTACATCTTAGCCTCATTTTTTTCCTCTTATGGTAATCGGATTGCCATGTGGGCCGACCGCCCTGGATCTCTTCACCCTACTAAAATGTTACACACACACTTTGGGCCCTGGATTGATTTACAATTAACTTTTATCCTGTAACTTTCAGTTTAGGGGTACCAACCAAGGCACAGCAATACCTCCTTAATATTTAATCTGAATCTTTAATAGCAACCCACCATATATTATTGTGAAGGGTTTTATGAAGGCATGCAGGAGGAGGAGGGAGGAGGAGGAGGAGGAGGAGAAGAAATATATATTTATACACATATACCTATGATAAAAATGTGGAACATTTCGTCCTTGCTAGGGAATTCACAGTCATACATTGCTGTACTAGTCATCAATAGCGGGAGTGTATGTTCTCCTCTTCATAAAAATGATGCCAGTATGAACAAATTAAGTGCATGGCACTGAGGGAAGAAAAGTTATTTTATGGCACATTGATGGATCATGAGCTGCACAGTTAGCATGTCAGAGGGTGATGAATGATATTCCACAACAAAAGCCTGAGCCAGATGTGTGAGCACATGTAGAACATGTGGCTGTAGGTCCTATATGGCTTGTCTGTTTCGTGGGAATAGTTGAGGAGATCCTATTTGTGTTGATATACTTCATCCTTCTTCCTCAACTCTCACAATATATTCTTAAAATAATCCCCTCCCTGTTCCATTCCTTTGCCAAAAGCAATGCTACTAACTTCACTGAAATTAATAATCAGACCAATATAGAACATGACGCATAGATGGGGATAAAATTGGTTGCAAAGGATTTCAGGGAAGTCATGGGGTGAAACCGCAGGCTTTGTTTCTGGCTGAAACTTTCTACTGCTGTCAATTTGAAACCTGCAAAAGGAGCTCATACATTTTAGGCAGCATCCAGCCAAATGTCAGTGGGTAGAGACTTATATTAATTTAAGGTCAATAATAAAACTCCTGTTCCTTTTAATATGGGGGCGGGGGGAATGTTTTCTGTGGGATTACAGAGGGAAGAATCATAGAATCACAGAAGAGTAGGGTTAGAAGGGGCCTATAAGGCCATCGAATCCAACCCCCCGCTCAATGCAGGAATCCAAGTCAGAGCATCCCCGACAGATGGCTGCCCAGCCTCATCTTGAATGCCTCCGGTGTGGCAGAGTCAACAACATCCCAACAAGAGTGGAAATGTTTGCTACAATAATTTTTACCAGTTGCTGTAGATTAGAACCAGGGGACAAGAGATACAGTTTCCCTCCCTCCCCCCCACTCCCCCAAGCATCACCATCATGTTTTTCTCATACTGAAGTGTGGACATTCTGGGCGTTGGAGCAGGGGAAAGGGGCAGGGCCTGGGAGAGGAGGTGGGGCCTGGGGAAGAAGCTTTGCGAGCCAGAGGCTGTGGGCCAGAGGCTCCTCGTGCCTCGGTTGGAGTGGCAGACTAAGACTACGGAGGCCTGGGTTCAAGTTCCTGCACAGACATGAAGCTCACTGGGTGACCTTGGGCCTGTTGCTTCCTCTCAGACTATCCTCCACACAGGGTTGTTGTGAGAAATTGGAGGGAAGCCAGGTACACCACCATGAGTTCCTTGGGGGAAAGGTGGAATATAAACAAACAAACAAACAAACAAACACTTTCATCCCAACATCTATGCTGAATTTGCCCTTGCACTCCCTTTTCCATTTTAATTAAATATGTACGAAGCCCATCTTATTTGCATTTTTACAGTACACTTTATACTTGTATAATACTACAAGTATGGCTGATCTGCAATGAGAGATCCATTTTTAAAGCTATTGTTTAAAAATAATTTTCAAACATTACAATTACGTGGAATGCAAATCTCAACTGTTCAAGGCTATAGTCCCATATGCACTTTTCTGGCAGTAAGTCCCAATGAGCTCAGTAGTGCTTACTTCTGAGTAGGCATGTACAGGATTGT
This sequence comes from Heloderma suspectum, assembly GCF_057233095.1. NCBI lineage: Eukaryota > Metazoa > Chordata > Lepidosauria > Squamata > Helodermatidae > Heloderma > Heloderma suspectum. The sequence goes on from NC_139458.1 coordinate 190,503,270, forward strand.
ACCATATATTTTACAGTGCAATCCTATGCATGTCTTCTCAGAAGTAAGCCTGAACGAGTATATGGTAAATGTGCATATGACTGCTGCCTTGGAAGACCTTAGATGTACCAGGAGGGGAATCTCATTTTAAAAAGAAAAGATTAAATAATCTTAAAAAAAAGAAAAAAGAGATAGGCATCCTAGCAACCTTTCTGAAATGAACAAATATATAACATTTGCATTTAGCTGGTTGTACAACTAGAACATCATTACTTTCTATGCAAATATAATGGCATCATTCAGGTGTAGGAAGAAGGGACTGAATAATCTTGTGGGAATTTAGTTTTGTGCGATAGTTTTGTCCAGCACAGGCAGATCCCAGATTTTTTGCAAATCGCATATGAATAGATCAAAGTCTTGTGACACCCTAAAGACTAACACAGCAATCCTGAATGGGGGCGGGGTAGGTGTAATGTAATGACAAGGTGTATCTCCTGCCTTATCCTCAGTCCTGCCAGCTTGTACCAGCCCAGAGTGGGGGATTTGCTGCAGTTTTCAGCCTGGTCAGTCCTTGCATTTCCACTCCCTCCCCCCATTGGGGAGCAATGGGGTGGGGGAATGAGTTACACAGCTTCCAGGTCTGGTGTAGGTAGCTGACAGGCCCAGATTTGAGGTGAATGAAGCAGTTTTTGGATCCAGCAGTTTTGGATCCAGCAAAGCCATCCTGCCTTTTTTCTTCTTGCAAGGAGCCCAAGGCAGCTCACATGGTCCTCCTCCTCTCCATTTTATCCTCACAACAACCCTGTGAGGTAGGTTAGGCTGAGGGATCCTTCACATGGAGCTTTTATCCTGCAATTGAGATTGCTCCTTCACGGAAGTTTGCAGGCTCTTTACATGACACAGTGGCCCTGCTGTGACCCTCCTGCACCAAATGCCCTTTGTTCCGTTTTTAAATAGATTGCAGATAATGAGCTATCAAATTACCCCCTTGTGTTCCGCTTGAGTTCCTCTGTGAAACGAGTTAAAGTAGCAGGAAGAGGAGCGAGATCAATGAAAGATAATGGAAGACCCTGATAAGGGGAGAAGGAGGGGAGAAGGGAAGGGGGTGAAAAAGGGAGTCATTCTGATCTTGCATTTAAAACGGAAGCAGAAAGCCCCATTTTAAATGCAGGATTTTAGGCTGGTGTAGTGATGCCCTGTAAAGTGTAAGGGGTAGCAGTAGCTGTGTGTCATTTCCATGCAGTTCCCAAATGTACGGAAGATATGGACAGAGCGACACATTCCCAGCAGCAGCCACTGTCATAACACTGTCTTTCTAGCCATGCTGACCTAATCTAACACCAGGAGCAGGAACAAAACCCAGAATCCTAATTAAGTCTAAACTGAATAGAATCTAATTTGCTGCTCAGTTCTAGTTCAGCAATTTCATACTGGCGCCTCCCTTTGAAGTCTTTTGTTGTTGTTAAAGTGACTTTGAAGTCAGCAGCAGAGTGTCCTGGGAGAATGAAATGTTCTCCCTCTGGGTTCTGAATGATGCCATTTTGTATTTGTGTCCCTTTAACTCTTGCAAAAAGCTTGTCCTGTGTAGACTGCACAAGGGCATCATTAGCAGGGGATGGAATATGTCATGTTAGAGGGTGAGCAAGTAAAGAAGCTCCTGATAGCACAACTGATGTTATTAGGACCTATAATAATGTTGCCTTGGTAGATATCGGAGGTATAGAGACTGCATCTGGGTTTCTGTCTCTGTTAGTCTGTTGAACTTGATAAGTAGCCACTTAACTTAGAGGGCTGTCAAGACATCAGCCATGCTGGCTAGGGATGACAGAGGTGGTATTTCAACATATCTGGAGGACACCAGGTTGGGGAAGGATGATCTAAGGCAGGGTGGGCAGAAGGTAGTTCAGGATCACCCAGTTGTTTAAGAGTTGGACTCAATTCTGGTACTGAAAATTAATTCTAGCTCTCATCATGTGCTCAGAAGCACCCCTGTTCCTTAATTCTGAGAGTATGCTTCCCCATCCTGAGCCACTATTTTGCACCTCGCTCAAGTTGCTGGATTACGCGGTTCTAGTAAAAAACAAAGTAAGTCCTGCGGGCTTGAAGACTTCCAGTCCCTGGTCTTACAAGACAAAACGATCATTGTCCAGGATGGGTTAGAGATAACTGATGATATATTATAGCAAATTTAGCCATAGGTGACAACAAGTAGGCCAATCTGTAGCAGGCAAATCCCTTCACTTCATCGGAGGGGTACTGTAGTTTTAAATGCGAGTTCCTGTATGAGCAAATTAGGAAATATGCGCAAAATCAAATTGGGAAAGTTGAGCAAATTGAACATGAGCATTTATGATTGGCAATTTGTGAACATATTCGGCAATTTGTGATCACGAATACATTTGGGGCTTTGAACAGGCCATGCTCACATGTCTTCTGAGCAAAACCAAAATTCGCATACAACGCTACTTTTGACTGTGCGATGTGGATTCTCTATTTTTTTATATTTATTACTTTTTAAAAAATCTCAGCTTTCTTCCAAAGAGCGTCATAGGGATGTATAAAATTGGCCTTACCTGGCTCTGCCGGGTTGCACTGGGGGGGGGAGGCGCTCTGTCCCTCCCCCCGGATTCCTCGCCGGGGGGGGGAGGCGCTCTGCGCCTCTCCCCCAGAATCTTGGCCGGCCAGCTCCGCTCTGCGGGGATTCCGCAGAGCTGCCGGCCGGCTCCGCCAGCAGCCGGACATCCGGCCGCTGGCTAGCAGGGATGCAAATGGCGGCGGCCGTAGCCGCCACTGTTTGCGTCCCTGTAGACAGCCATGATAGGCTACGTAAATCTTTACATAGCCTATCATGTCTGACTTTAAAAAACAAAACAAAACGCGTGTACGCAAATTTGCGTTCCTTATTTTGGCCCATCTTAGTCTACGTAAATATTTACGTAGACTAAGACAGCGAAAATAAGGGGAATGCAAATAGTGCAGCGGACACTATTTGCGTTCCCCCTTATTTTTGCTGTCTTAGTCTACGTAAATATTTACGTAGACTAAGATGGGCCAAAATAAGGAACGCAAATGGCGGCAGCCGTAGCCGCCGCCATTTGCGTATGCACGCGTGTTTTTTTTTTAAAGTCAGACGGGATAAGCTACGTAAAGATTTACGTAGCCTATCATGTCTTTTTTTTTTTTAACACTGGAAACGGCGGCGGCAGAAGACTGGCCGCTGAAGCTGCCGCCGGAGCCGCCGCCGCCGCTGCCCGGAAGATCCGCCCCGGGTAAGTCTCATCCTGGAGGGGATCCGCGGGGGGTGGCAGGCCGTTCCGCCACAGAGTTCAGGGGCCCGAATGCACTGGCATTCGGCCTCACCGAGATCCGTGGTGGAATTCTCTGCCATCCCTATCAGGGACAGGGTGACAAACACGGTCTGGCCACCACCCTCGTCACAAGTTTTCCTCACAACAGCCCTATGAAGTAGCAGAGGGTGAGCGATTGCAACTGACCCAAGGTCACCCAGTGAGGTTTGCAGCTGAGTGAGGATTTGTACCCAGATGTCCCAGGTCTACATCCAACAGTCTTAACTGCTCTGCCACTCTGGCTTGCCTGTTGTGGATTTGCATATGCAGTGGGGAATGTTGTTTTGAGGCTATTTTTAAAATCATTTTGATGGTCTCTTCAGCTGCAGAGAGGTTGGAAATTCAAACTCACTAATCAATAGTCTGCAATGACTTGGAAGGGGTGGGGGATGTCTTCATGACAATGGAATGAGAAGTGTGTTGGAGTATTATCCGGATTTTCATGGAATCAGCTTTGCTTCGTCATGAAGCAAGAAAAGTTGAGTGTATCGTACCTTAAAAAATCCACTTTTCACAGGTCACACAGTGCTTGAAAGCAACATACTTCCGGATTGGGTGGGGGGAGTAGAACTGAACGTCATCAACCCGGCAGGTGCTGCTCAACCAATGAGAGACCTTGTTTCTCACCCCTCTCCAGGCTCCCCCCACCATGTTATTATCCCCAACAGCATCTGAAGACTCCCCATGAGAGCACCCCACCAGTGCAATTTTGTCCCATTCCAGCCAACAGTCAGGCAGTTAGAGCTCCCACCCCCTTCTTCCTTTTCCAGGGAGTAAATACAGGGATCTAAACGCTTCACCCATTGACAGTCTGTGGCCTGTGTTGCCCAGTCATAAAACCCCAGTTGCACTTCCAGGGAGTAAATATAGCGATTGAGCCGCTTCCCCCATTGACAGTCTGCAGCCTATGTTGCCTGCTCCCCCCCCCCCATTGGAAGCAGCCAGGAGCAGTATTTTGTTGTATCAATAGGATGAAGAATAAAAAATGCTGGGAAAGCTAAATAAGCGCAATATTAGAGGGATTACACCTCTAATATTGCACATATTTAGCTTTTCCAGCTCCAAACTGTGCCTATTTGAATATGTGCATTTTTTAACTTCCTGTTTCATGTATAAATCAAAGGTGCGAAAATGGCGGCGCTCACCGAATGGGTTCGTGGTGAGTACTGGGAAGCACAACTGGGCACGAGCGGGGGGCGAACAAGGACAGCATCTCGGTGGGTGCAGTTCAGGGGTCGCAGGCAGGGGTTGCTCGATGAATTTCTGAACCCTAAACTGCACTCGCAACATCCCTAGTAGTAATATAGATTTTTGTACCAATAGATTTTGGTACCAATACATCCCTGGTCATGACTGTGCAAGTCTGGGTATGTTTCCTGGGCAGGGATATATTGATGCATGGAAGGGGGAAAAATTGGGTTTGTCGCAATGCTATTAAGGTTCTGTGGCCATTTTTTTTTTTTTTTAGAAAAAAAACCCATATACACTAAAGGAGACGATCTATCCCAAAATATGCCCACAGCCAAACTAATGAACTTTGCCATCTTGACTGGGAAATTGGGATGTGGGGACGGAAAGAAATCTATCACTGGAAAGTAAAAGGCAACCTAAAATGGATGCTCGTTATACCAAAAACATATTTACACATTTCTTCTCCATTACTTGGATTATATAAAAATGGGATTTCTTAAGGCCTTTTCAGGCATTGTTACATTCATAATGATAAACTGGTGTGTTCTTATTCTGCAACCATTCATAATGAACAGGTGTTGCAGAAAGCTGCAGAAAGATCCTTGTAACTTCTTTGATGTGAAAATATGATGCGGGTGTGTGTTCTTTCTTTCAAGGCCTTTTAAAGATAGACAAGAATGAATTGGCCCTTGTGCTGCTGATCTCCATCAAGCCATTTATTTAAATGTTGTAATGCAGCATGATATAACAATTACGACAATTCCAGCACTGTTTCAACTGTGCCGTGATTATACAGTTATTTGCATGCTTGTTTCAACATGATGGAGATGCCAGCCATACAAGCAACACATACAGCTATGTCAGCCTTCCTATGGCACAATCCTGCCCCTGCAGATTATATTGCAACCGTAGAAGCCTATCTGGAAATTTAAGGGGGTTAGGGGTATTGGTGGAGGTGGGCGGAGGATGGTCGGTTACATAATGAAAATGCATTCAGGAAGAATGTTTTTTTTATACTAGTGACTGCTCACCAAATGGCAGGGATATTTTAAATCTGCATCACAGCCCAGTTTGCTACATAGAGTTTGAAAAATTCTAAGTATGCTAATAGGGCAGAGGGCAGCCAGAAGGACGTGGTTGGGTCTTGGTTGCTGATGTCCCAATGGCGCTTAAATGCATTGAGAGAGCTTGTGACTTACTGCTATTCCTAAAGGGAGTGGGCCATGTGTGGGACTCTCGTTCAAGTGAAAGAGTACAACTGTTCACACGTGGACTCAATCTATTTCTGTCCTTCTAGCTTTTTGGCTGCAACTTCTGCCCCAGTCCATGGTAGACAGATGCAACTGCAGATGTCTTCATATGTGTCAATAGAATGGGCATAGGCTTTGATGATATCAGGACAACACTTTTGCACGGCTGTAATGGCAGTGGCTGCAATTTACGTATAACTAAGCACTTCATGGCCCCAAATGGCGTAAAATATGCTAATTATGGCTGCAATTTGCCCAAGATACACTAATTGCAGCCACAATTGGCATATCTTGCCCTGTGCAAAGACAAAAACAAACCGCGTGAAATCCGGAGGATGCGACAGGGCTCCGGGGAAATCCACTGAGCCCCAAGACGGCCGGATTTTCCCCTGACGGACCCCCCCCCGACTGGACTTTTGGGGGTTCACACATCCCTAGATATAAATGTAACAAATAAATAAATAAAATACCCATAGTTACATAAAGTCCAGACAGAAATAGTTTCAAAGCACCCAAATCAGATTCACAAAAATAGAACATTTAAAAAATAATAACATCCAGAGCATGCCCAGATTCATCGCAAACACTCTTTGGGATTGCCGGCATTGTGTTTAGAATGGCATTTCAGGTGCCATTTTGCCTCTTAAACTCTACCCCAAATTCATAGGACTTTACATTTTGCCTGTTGAAATGAACTGCAAAATTTGGTGTTTTCCTGAAAGCATGATTGCTTCCTTAAGGAGCACTCCTCTCGTTGCCTGGGAAAGCCATGGATTTTGATAAATAGCTCTTCATTATGAAAGCCTCGTTCGTCTTGTTTAGTTGCACCCAGGTGAATGCATGGCTCCGGGCCTTCATTTCAGGCTCTGTAGCTTAGACAGACAGTACTCACAAGAGTTGGATGTCTGCAGGTAGTGACTTGCAAATGGGGGATTACACAGCTGCAGATAACATTTCAAACCACCCTCTCAAAACCACTCCTGAAGCTATGGCTGTGCATGGGTGCCCGAATGGATGGCAATGCAGTTGCCTGGCTTTAAAGGGGATTTGGAAAGCCATATGATCAGATGACAAAGATGCTGTGCTTGCGCTTCAGAGTCAATAAACTAGGAATTTGTTTCCAATCCAAACAGTAGATTGTGAATTTCTTTTTTTAAATTCCTCCAATCTGGAACATAGTAACTATTATACAGTGATTTAGTACTCAGCCAACATCACAAACATAATCTCAGTAATACTCACAACAGCCCTTTAAAGTAGGCTAGTATTATTACACTTATAGTTGAGTTGTGTGGCAGTAGAACAGCTGCGTGTGTGTGTGTGTGTGTGTATCTGGGGGAGAATTAATGTAATGAAATTGTAATTGTAATGGAGAAGTGGCTAGTGGTGAAAGGGATAAAAAATCACCTCTGTCCCCCTCTCCCTACTGGTTCTCTGCTATTACCACTCCCCTCCCTCAGTGAACACATAGGGCTTTGCTTTATATCATCATCACCATCTTCATCATGTACTTAGCATGCTTTAAGCTGGAACCACGGGCACAATCCAGCCCACGTTAAGTGTGTGCTTAAATCTCTCCCATTATATTTTATATGTTTCATGTTTTTGTTGTATTTATAGTATTCGTTGCCATTTTATTGTTGTTTGGGGTTTTCATGATTGTAAACCATCCCCGAGGGCACTCATCAGTTGGGGAGTGTATCAATTTAATAAACAAACAAACAAGCAAACAAACAAATCATTGTAAAATGGTGGAGGGATTCTGTTACGCCCTATGGGTGCATGTCACATGTAGCTAGCCCTTGAGAGGCCACAGCTTGCTTAGGACCACTTGGTGAGTTTGAGACTGTGGTAGCAGTCAAACCAAGGATTTCCCAGTCACAGTTCAGTCCCTTAATAACCACTACACTACACTACCTCTATGGGAAAAAAGGAATAAAGTCATATTTATTCCAGCCGAGCTTTAATGAGCTGTATCTGGCATGGAGCGAAATTGTCTTAAGTAAGTCCTGGGGTTGTTGCAGGCAGGTCACTGTTTACACCGTGTGTTCACGTTCAGCATGGGTAAACAACCTGTTTGCCTCTAAAACCATCTGGATTTTTTCAGCCATTCCTGGCAAGTACTCAACAACAACAACAACAAAACACCTCAGAGGGTTTTTTGAAGAAGAAGGGATGATTGCAAAACCCAGGTGGAATATGCCCCCAGGTTTAAGACACCCCACCTGTTGGTTATCCCATCCCTATTTCACACATCCATAAAGGGAGAATATCATGCACCCATTTAACGGTGGAGACAGATGCACCTTCAAAGAGGAGCAGATGCAGATTTTTGGCTGCGGGCAAGCTCACTCCTCAATCAACATAAAATTAGCCCATGGATCAAACGTGGCATCCCTATCCCATGCCCTGAGCTGGCTGCCTGCTCTGAGTTCCCTTAAGCACCTGGCATGTTAAACCACTCCAGGTTTTGTTTGGGGCTTTCTTTTCTCCATGCTGTTACAACTTTTAGATTACACTGCTGCAGCCTTCCCACCCCCCTGGCGCCTTCCGGTATTTTGGACCTCAGCTCCCAGCATTCCTGATCATTGGCCATGCTAACTGGGCACCAGGTGGGAGAAGGCTGTGCTACTGCAAGGTGTAGCATGTGGGCTTGCTTCTCAAGCTCCTTCAGGGATTTCAGTTCGTCCAGATGCAGCTGCTAGATGGTTGACTGGGACCAATTGGATGGAACACATCCCACTGCTTCTTAAACAGCTTCCCTGGCTACTGGTCTAATTATGAACACATTTCAAAGTGCTGGCTTTCACCTTTATGCCCTGAAGGGCTGCCTACTCCCACACATACCTGGCAAAGTATTAAGAGGCCCTTCTCCGGGTGCCCCTACTGACAGAGGTGAGAAGTGTGGAATGTGGATAATGTCATTACCTAGTTTAGTCACTAGGTGGCACTGGACTTCTGTTTTCCTTGGGTGAAGTCAGGAGTTTCCTGTGTCTGTTCTCTTCTTGTCGGAGACAGACAATAAAGTTCTTGCCTAGTTTCCTCACCAGTATGTCCTCTAAGCCTTCCATTACAGGTGATGTGAGAGGAGTGTGTTGCACCAAGTATCTTGTCTTTGGGGCACCTGGAAAAGACCTTTCTATTTACCCAGGCATTTTGCTCTTCTTCTGCTTTTTAATATAAATTGCTACTAACCCCTCCCTCTTAAAAACAAACAAACATTGTTCTCTTTGGTTTTAGACTGTAATTTTGGTGTTGAGTCCAGACTTAAGTCGTATTTAGAATGGGACCCACTGAAATTAATAGGACCTAAGTTAGCCAAACTTAAGTTTAATTGATTTCAATAGCCCTGACAGGCATTCACCTGAACATGTGAGGGCTTAAAGTGGGTAGAGAGTCGGGACCCTGCATGCTGGCCCTGCCCCTTATGTCTCTGGGTGCATTGGTCCCGCTCCCCTCAGTTCAGACCTTGCTGTGTTGAACTGACAAGGTCTGAAAGGGAGCTCTACTCGCAGTCACTCAAATACAAGTGGTTACGGACTCTGCCTTATTAGGATTCCATGAAGAAATATGTGCCTGTGGTTTCAGAAGAAGTGTTTCAAATATTCAAACACCCTTAGCCAGAAAATAAACTTTCACAAGAAGTGGAATGTTTCCTTTCAGTACATATTTGCTCCTCCTTGCTGCATACAAAGTAAGCAACACATTATGCCTTTAAAAAGCTATTATTTTTATTTTTATTTGCAACAATAACACTGTGTTTTAAACTCTAAATATCGGAAAATATCATAAAATGTCAAGGTAAAACTTTACATAAACCTTTATTATAATTAAGAACTGACATTTTTGGTGTTGTGGGTTTTTTTGTAACCCTACAGATGTCTCTGGTGAATGTGCCAACTCAGTGACAAAGGGGGGGGGGATTTGCACCAACCCACCAATGGGAGGATTGTGCAAATCCAATGACAGGACAAATTTTTATCTCCAGACCGCTTAAGACTGTTTTCCCTATACTGGTTTTCTTTGAAAAAACTCATGGGGCATTTTTTACCCCCATATGTTACACCCCAAATGCAGAATGAAGATACTTGGCATATTTTTTTGCCCCAGGTGTGTTTGTTTCCAGAAAATAAATGGTAAATCATATGTGGCTAAAATTTGGGGATATCATGCAGGTGACAACAGATGACAATATCCTGGGAGGACTATGTTGCAGGTCTACTTTTGTGTAAATTCTGCAATGAAATGAGCATTGTGGGGGAAAGCCCTTTAAGCCGCCTTGTTGTGGCGGGGTAAATGGTAAGTCATATGTCGCTAACATTTGGGGATATTATGCAGGTGACAACAGTTGACAATACCCTGGGAGGACTATGTTGCAGGTCTACTTTTGTGTAAATTCTGCAACGAAATGAGCATTGTGGGGGAAAGCCCTTTAAGCCACCTTGTTGTAGCAGGGTAAAACATCCCAGAAACACCACAATTCCTGTGATCTCCTTCTAAGGAAATTTAACCCCAGGGAAGTGCTAAAAAAAAACCCCAAAGCTTGTCAGCGCTTGGAAGTGACACGTGCATAGCAATATTTAATTGGAAGTAAGTTCCGTTGGATTTGGTGGGACTTGCTTTTGACCAAGTGAGCACATTTCAGAACAGAGTACAAGGTTGCCTTACTGTCTTTATTACTTGTTCTTCCAAATGCTCAGCCACCATTCACAGAACAAGCTCCTAAGATCTTCTTTAATATAATAAGGGGCAGTGGAAGTTTCCAGGTACTTAGTATCTTCAAACTGGAAAAGTGGGCACAATCCAGCCCAAATTAAGTGTGTGCTTACATCTCTCCCATTGAAGCCCAAAGGACGTAGCAATACATAACTTGAGCTGGATCACGCCCTTTATTTCAATGCTCATGTAAAGTTACATTCTCATGAAAATTCTGCTCCTGATTTAAGAAATTGGCTGGAAAATCTAGCTTTACGTCTGCCTTTCCCAACCTGTCGCCCTCCAGATGTGTTAGACTACCCAGAATCCCCCAGCCAGCTATGCTGGAGGGCAGAAAGTTGGGGAAGGGTGCATTAAGCTTGTGTGGAAATATGCATGTACCTATGCGTGTTTTTCTGGTCCTGTTTACTGACATTGTAGTTGCTGGAGAATTAATTTCAGGGACGAATTTGATGGGAGATTGGTATCTACGTTAAAAAATATCAGAACACATTATGTATTTTTAAATCATTATTATTTCTTGCTATCCATGCTGGCTCCAGGTTTATTGGAGTCTGCGGGCATAGCACCCTCAATCGGCTCCCATAACCTGGGACAGGCAGCATATGCAAGCTAGGCTGCATCTGATTTTCTTGGATACTCTATGCAAATTGGAAATGTTAGGGCAGTGGAGCCTCTGCTGGTTGTTCGCCCCTGGCAAATGCCCAACCCTGCCACCTTCTCAAGCTGGTCCTATTTCTTAAGATTTCCAGCCTGCCTGTTGCTAAATATCAGGTATGCTTCTGTGAGAGAAAAACAACAACCCTATTATCTGAATTTACCTAGAATAAAATCCCCAGGTTGCATCAAACTGTACAATGCCATAGTACAGTATGTTCAAAGACTCACTGCTCTATCTAAACCAAAATAAAAACTGTCAAAAGACCAACACCCCTCTCAAACTACAGAAAAGAATTACCTCATTCATACATAATGACGAACCATAGGTTGTTTAACCAGATTGCTTAACTTATGGTTAGCTGGGGCCGTGCGGGAGCAGACGTGCGTACTGTTTCTGCTTTACAAAACAAGTCAGGAATGCCCCATTCTTGGATTGTGCTCCATGCTGTGCAAACCCAGAACTCTGGGTTGTTGAGGGGGAAACAACCCATGGTTTGTTGTTGGGTTAAAAATCTGGGTTGTTTCTTCCTCAACAACCCAGAGTTCTGGGTTCACACATCACAGAGCACAACCCAGTAATGGGGCCTTCCTGGATTGCTCTGTAATCTGGAAACAAAGCAGAAGCAACCAGCAGTCCAGCTCACTAGCTCTCACATGGCCCTAAAAACCCATGGGTTGTTGTTATGTCCAAGCTGGGCCATTGTAAGTGGGTGGATGGATGGTAAGCAGTGTTCTTTGGAAGAAAAAAAAGACAGTAATTTTTCTTAACTGAGGTTAAATTAAAAATTAAACCAGTGTAGACATGGGAAACTGAAAGCACACTGGAATCCTTTCCCATTGATTTCACTGGAGGGAGCTGATCCTGATCACAGTGCATGAGAATGCATATGGTTGTACGTTGTATTTTGTTATTTTAATTGTTGTGAACTACCCAGAGAACTTCAGCTATTGGGTAGTAAAGAAATGTAATTAAAAATACATAAAATATACGGCATATGAATTCTTCTGTGCTTTGCTGCTCAGGACCAGAACCCAAGCCAGCAAATTAAAGCATAAGAACACAATAAATGTCTTGCTACTCCCATGTGTGTGCTTTCTATGGTGATTCTAGCGGTGACTATCCAAATGCCTCTAGAAGCTCACAGGCAGGGCATGAAGATGATGGAGATCTGTTATGGTTCAGTCCCAGCATATAGCCATCACTAACACACACGTGCTATGGTCCATGGGGTCATGAAGAGTGGACACGACTTAATGACTGAACAACAACAACAACACACTGCTTCTGAACATGGAGGTCCCATTTCGCAATCCTGGTTAAGAGAGGTTGATAGACCTATGCTCCATGAATGAGAACTCTGTTCCTTAATTGATTCAGAAATTCAGTCAGATGTTGGGGAAACCAGTTTTCTAAACACATGGGTTTGTATGGATTATTAAGTGAATTCAACCCATTTCTTTTGAAAAGATGCAGTTTGCATCTTTTGAGTCAAGTTGTTCCTCCATGCCAGCTTTATGTATAATGTCTGACGTTTCCAAATTCCCAGTGCCACAGAAAAAAAACCAACCCCCCCCCCATATAATATCTTGGCTTTCACTGGCTTATCTGAGATATACCCTTTTAAAAAATCTATCTTCCCAGTTCACAAAACTGTTAAATTGGAGTTCTATTAGTTGGTTAAAAACTACTGAGGTCAAAGGGATTAAATTAGGTCTCAGCCAGTATATTGCCACAGTAAATTAGAAACATATATATAGTTATAGGGTCTGACCAATTAAACAAAATCAAATAACTATATTCATGACTTGCAGCATGTTTTGAAGTACTCTTACTTCGCTGACTTTATAATTACTTTGGAGAAAAACGACTTAGCAAACTGGAATACATGTATGAAAATGAAGTTTCTTTTGAACGCAGTCCGAAACCATGCAGTTGATGCCTTTACTAAACAGGTATCTGAAAAGATGTGATGCTATTAATTTTAGTGCAGAAATACGGCACGTATCTGATTATGTCAGATGGGCTCATCCAGATTCTAAAGGGGGGAATCTGAAGTCCTAAGGGATCCTGAAAAAATGCACAACACGAAGAATGCCATATATAAGTGCAAAAAAGAGATGTGTCTGCAACCTTATTTCTAAATGAAAAGCAGCTGGAGCTGCTCTTTCTTATATAGCCCCATTCTCTTCCCTCTGTCTGTACTGGACTTGCCTTCCTGACAGCCTTAACTAGGTTGATATAATCAACAGTAAGTTTAGTCTATGACATATTTGTAATTTATTCCGTTCCAGTCCATTTTTCAGTGCTACGAAACAAAATAACAAAAACCTCAAATAACCAGAGTCAGAGCTACTTTTCTCTCTGCCAGCCATATCTATCTGCATGTCTGTCCGTCGTCCCTCAAGCTCAGTCATTTAGTTCCTTGCATCATATCTATTCCCATTTGAACTGGGAATGGATTCATGGCCATGCCTGCTGCTCTCTTTGCTGTTGTCACCAAAGAGTTTAGGTTGGGGGTGGGGGGAGGGAATAGCAGTGATATTTCATGTGAAGTTGCTTAGAAAATCCACTGTAGTGGGTAACACAAGTGACCTGCATAAACCAGAAGTTACAGAAACTAGTTCTCAGGCATATTAAGGCCAAACTCTGTCTAAGAACCCAAAACGAACACAACTGCATATAACAACAACTGTCATATAGAGGATGTTAAGCACCTTGCTTAGAGTTGTGAGCGAAAGCAATAACCAAATGCATTGTTAAGAAAAAAACTGGCAGAGCTAGAAAACTGGAAAATGCCATGTATCCCAATGCCAGCTCCAGCTTCACCTCCAAAACAGATTTCTTCTCCAAAATCAAGAGACATTACACGACTTCTGGTTTAATGACTGGGTTCTTACACAGTTTATAAAAACAAATGTATTTATTTTATTTAATGTATCTATTCATTTTTGTTTCTAAAATTCTATATATTTATACAGAAGTTCATCAAGAGTTTTTTTTCTTTTATGCCTGCAAATGCCAAGGATTTCAACAAGGCTTTCTTGGATATAGAATGCTTAGGACTTAAGAGTGGTAAATAGGCTGTTCTACAGCTTCTAGTATACATATTATTTTAGGTAGTCATTTACATGTTTGCAGTCTACTAAGTACAATATGCAAGTAACCATTTGAAATATCCATGATGTAAAACACACTCTTATACAGGACAGTATATTCAGCGGCCTGCAGTGCAATAGGGAATCAGATGTATCTTTTTAAATATTTATTTAAAAAAAAAATTCAAGTGCTCTCAAAATGTGGTCTAAACCAAGTTCTAGGTACACAGAAATAAGCTTAATGGGGTTTCCATTCAAACAAATGTTTTAGGATCAGGCTACCAAGAATTCATTATAGATTTCTGTGGTGGAGGTTGCCTGTTAAGTCTGTACCCACAATTCACTTGCTCTAAAGTAGTCCTGTTTACAGTTCAAGTACGTGGATTGCGGCAAGCCGGCATTGATAATTAACTGGTATTAAAGACCACTTTATAATGGGTTAAACTTAAATGTTCACTCCTTACCCAGTTTTATAAATCGCTGTTGTAACTGAATCAAGATCACCGAAGAGCACACTCCTATGCATGTTTAGACAGAGAAAACAGTCCTACAACTCCCAACATTCTCCAGCCAGCCGTGCTGGCTGGGGAATGCTGGGAGTTGTAGGACTGTTTTTCTGTCTAAACATGTATAGGATTGTGTGCCCTAACAGTATTATTTCCGCTTGAAAGGGAAAGGAGCATACAAGGCTTTTTAAAACAAAGAAACCCAACAACAACTTTGTAATCTTGAGATGTAATGAAAAATATACTCCACGTGTTATATGTCCTTGTACTAAGATGGGTGTAGTCCAATCATAAGCATATCAACTCAGAAGCAAGTCCCATTGAATTAAGGGCACATACTCCATCCAAAGTAAGTTTGTGTAGAATTGGGAGCTGGGGTGGGAGAGGAGGAGGTACTTACGTGCATCTGTAACTTTAAAGCTGCAATTCTATTCAAAATTACTAGGAAGTGGAACCATTTAACCAGTGGAACGTCTGAGTAAACACACATAGTATGGCTGCATATAGCTGAAAGTACACAATTAATGTAAAACTGCATCTGTATTGTACCTTAGCCTTCATTGATTCTTGCTGCACTTCCTAAGCCAATTAAAAGTACTCAAGACTCCCGATCGAGTCTCATTGACAGCAGTGGGACTTCAGTTACATCACCACAGACTTTCCCAGTTGGTTTCCAGTGGTGGGCAGAAAGTATATCAGGATCAGATCTACTGATAGATCTCTGGGTGATCAGCAAGGATTTCTGACCCCCAATGGTTTAACAACAGCAGCAACAACAAAACAACTCTCTCATGCCTTGAATTATATTGCTGAAATGAAGCAAGCTTGGGGTAACCAGGTGTGGATTTTTGGTGTGGAAAGAACGTGAGCCGTTCTGGTTTTTAAAACAAATTCCAGGGCTCAGAATTCTTTAATTCTAAGAGTATATCTTCTGCACCAGCAGGCTGCAGTTGATGGATCCTACGCTTTCGCATAAAAAACATAAAAACAAAGTAGATCCCAAAACTTGGTCTGCCCACCCCTGCGAATTCATGACTAACTTCAGTTGGAACTGTGCCATGTTTTGCATCTCTTACTAAAACAATTCCACAGAAAAAGGCTCACTCTGAAAATGGTTCCTACGCGTTTGTCTAGGATTTTCCCAGAGTGGACTTCTGCTCAATGAATGCTTCACAAAATAGTCTGCATCAGTGCATTTGCCCAGTAAATGTTCTCACGTCGTTTTTTCAAAGGACCATGTAATGCTTTTGCATTAAAGAGCACCATACATTTGGCTTGTGTTCCGACGTGACAGTCACTGCGTGTATTTGGAACCACCTGCCACCGAAGTCTGTTTAGGAGTGTGTTACCATACATGCCTACTCAAAAGTAAGTCCTACTGAATACAATGGGGCGTCTTCCCAAAAAACTGGGTATGCAGCATAAGGACTGCAGTATGTATAGGCCGCCTGGGATTAAACGCGATGCATTCCGCGTCGGCCTCCAGTTTGGCCTTGAACATCGGCCTCCTAACGTGAAACTCCCGTTCAGTTCCCTTCTGAACAGGAACGTGCTTCTGTCCTCGCAGAAAGACAGTGCATTCCTGACCCCACCCCGCCGCCTCTTTCGGTTGCAGAACCTAAGCCAGGTTCGTGGACCATCCTCGTAGGAACGCGTTTCCTTTCTGGAGAAAATCACATGCGCGGGACGGCGCGGGACGGGACGGGACGGGGTCAGCGGCAAGAAAAAGGGCCATCCTGCAGAAGACGGCAGGTCAACTCGGCCGTGCCTCCTCTCGGGGCTCCCCGTGCTGGCCCGAAGACAGCCAGCGACGCTGAATCCCACCTCGGCCACTTCGGAGGAATTGGCCGCCCGCCTGCCCCTCGCGCCCCAGCAGCGGCGTTGGATACGGGACACAATCAGAGGATGTGCGGGCAGGAAAGGAGGCCGGCGCCCACCTCCCCGGCCCAGAGGCGCTTTCGCCTTCCCGACACCGACACCTCCTTTGGCCCGGCGCGGGAGAGGCGGCCCGGGGCTGCCGGAGGTGCGGCGGCTCTCGTGCGGATTTCCGAAGCCTGCTGCTGCTGCTTCCCTTCTGATCGGCAGCCAGGACGAGAGGAGGCGGGGGGCTTCTTCGTGGGGCAGGGGGTGACAGCGAAGGGCCGCCGCGCCCCCGCCCCCGCCCCCGCGGTCGCCTGCTCGCTCTCTGCACATGCTCGAGCCGCTCTCGAGCGCGCCCTGCCTGGCACGCCACGGCCCCCAGAGCTGCCGCACCTTCGCCCGGACGCCCGCTGCAGGGGACGGCGCGCACTTGCGCTTCCCGCCCGGGCGGCACGCGCGCGCGCGCACCCTCGGCGGCCGCCCTCCGCGCAGTCCCCGGGACTCGCGGCCCGATCCTCTGGCGCGCGCCCTTGGGGGTCAGTCCCGCCGAGGAGGCTCGCTCGCAAGGAACCAGGCGCTGCGCTGCTGCCCGGTCCGGCCCGCGATTGGGGTGGCCGACTCCCAACAACCTCAGGCCGCAATCCCTGATCCGGGAGCAAGCCCCGTTGAACTCAGTGTGGGACTTACTTCTGAGTAGACGTGGGTATAGGGCTGCGCTGTGGGTTGTCCAAACCGGGCGTCGACGCGTGCTCCGCAGCCCGATCCTAGGCATGTTTACTCGGAAGTAAGTCCCACTGAGTTCAGTGGGAGGAGGAGGCTTAGACCCACGGGGCTTTTTCTTTTCTCCTTTCCTGAGCAGATGGGAGAAGACGTGAAAGAGACCCTCTGTCCCGCTCACTCCCCTTGGCCGTGCCCCGCCCCCACCCATCGTGGGGCCAATTTGCATCTGTTAACGGGATCCAAGGAGAAACCTAACGCATTCCAAACTTACTTGGGCCGGATTCTCCTCTCGCAGGGGTGGCTGAGATTTAGGGAAGCGAAAGACGCGTGTTGCTACAGGACCCCATTAAAAGCGATAGGCGCGGCGGGGGGCGGGTGCCTCCTCTCGGAGCTCGGGGAGTTCAAGTTGTGTGGGGAGCGTGGAGCGAAAGCCGCAGCACCCCAGGCCGGTGGGGATTTGTCTCCTGCACGCCTTTTCCCAGGAGGAAGCGGCTGTACACACTGTTGCATTATTTTCTGCTCTTCGTGTTTTTTTGTGTGTGTTTTTTTTCCTAGTTGTAAGGAAACGTCAAAAAGAAAAAAGACTAAATACAGTTTCTTTAAGGCGGGGGAGTGGCGGCATTCTTTTTGATGTATTAGGGAGAGTTTCGGTGTAGGACCGATTCCATCCCCGGCCTCCGCATAGCGTCGGTATTCTTGGGCACACAGCGCACCCTAGTGGACGGCAGCGGCAGGCACCAACTCTTCCCTAGTCCATAGTTTCTTACCCGCCTACGTAATATATTATTTCTCACCAAAGAAGTATTGACAACTTCAGGAATATAAGTGACCTTAGAACCCTGGTCCTTAACCTGCATATTTAGTCAAATATGCCCTTCCCAATAAAAAAAGGAAGGCTCTCAATAAGCTAAATCCCCATGACCCATATTTAGTTGCAATGCGATTATTTTCCTAGCATCTTTTAAACCACACCGGTTCTCTTTCTTTCTCTCTCTCTCTCTCTCTCTCTCTCTCTTTTACATGCTAATTTAATTTTACTATGGACGATATTTTCAGCATTTGCTGAGGACAGTAAATTTTGTAGTTTATGTTATTTCACTTTTTATGACTTTTTAACACTTAATAAAATTTTATTAGAGCACTTTTGTGTTTACAAGGCCACAAAACTCTTGGCAGGCTGTCAGAAGTCCCTTTTTATTATGATCCTACTGATATACTGCTAGTAATGAAATAATCATGTCCAGAAATGTATCAAAGGCCAGAGGGATTATCCAATTTAATAGCTGTACAGATGCGCTGTGATGGACACGCCACACATCAGCATGGTGTGAGGAGTAGAAGGGAGGAGGAGGCAGAGTGGGTTAATTTCTTCACTGTTTCAAGTGGAGACTTCTTGCTGTTGATGCATATGAGAAGTTTGGTCATATGACTCTGGGATGTTTCAGTAAAAAGTTTTTTTTTTTTTTAATGTTATGATGAATTTTTAGCCACAAATCCTTTTGTTTTGGGGCCCAGCCTCTTCACCATGAATGCCTCTCTTTTCCTTTGCACAATTTTGCTACAAGCCATGGTGTTACAGGAATCAACCACTGTAAAGGAAATAGCGGAGAGATAAAGTGCAACACAAGTTGTAGTCCAATTCTGTTTCAGGTTGTTTGCCAGGTTTGATTTTTGAAGGAGTATTCGGATCTGTGTGTGTATGTATGGCATGTCACATTTACACAATTAGCTATCACGCACGCACACCCCTACAGTATTCTTTCTGGTCTCCAGCCTAAACTGCTGCAGCTGTTTTAAAGGTCATTTCCTTTTATTTGAAATAATAGCTCACTTAACATATGTTGTGCAACTCATTCTTATGTCAAAAGCAGAGGTGATTATATTTCCTGGCCCTGAAAGCAAGTTGGGTGACTTTGTTTCATAATTAAATTTACTCTGTTTAATTTCCATGCCCCCCCCTGCTGTTTCAGAAAAAGCAGCAGCAGCAGTGGCAGCATCGCCAAAAATAGAGGGAAACCAATGAAAACAATGATACATGTTTTCCCCCCCTTCCCTGCCATTATTTTCTCTCTGGCATATATTTCTCAACATACAAGTTTTAGGTTATTGTTGTTTTTTAATCATTTGGAAACACTATTCATTCACATGTTTATAATAGCCTCAGTGGAGATTTGCGCCTGACATTGATGTGAAACACTCGAAAAGGAAGTGGCCTATTTTCACAGATTTTCAGGCTGACAGAAAGAAAGGAAGAAAGAAAGAAGAGGAAAGAAGGAAGGAAGGAAGGAAGGAAGGAAACCGATCCCTATATGTGTATGATTCATGCAACACAACATATTTCAGCACTAAAAACTATTCAGACCCCAAGTCTCTAATGCACTTGTGTTGTGTGTTTGTCTTCCAAATGCTGGCAACATTTAAGAACAAGTGACTTTGTCTTCCATAATATCATCAGGCACATCGCTTTCCAAATGATGAAGTGAGCCTCTCTGTGGAGATCTGGGCAACTGCTATGGGAAATGGAAGCTTTTTTGTGGGCATTCCCCAGCTCAGTTTTTCAGTTGTATTTGGCCAGGAGGCTGACAGCCAGCCCATGCTCTCAGCCACTGCAACAGGAGGGACAACCCAAGCAGATGAAGGTGTACCAAAACCATGCTTCAGATCTGGTTGTCTGGAATGCCACTATTTTTTTATTTATTTATTTATTTTTATTATTGCATTTATATCCCGCCTTTTTTCCTCTTACAAGGAACCCAAGGCGGCTTACATTATCCTCCTATTCAGGGGCTAGGGAGAGCAAAAGACTCCTGAACTATATATTCCCAAGAAAACCAGAACAGAGTGAGATGTTCTAGTACTTTCCCAACAAGCAAAACCATGACATGGGAGAGGGGAAAGAACTGAAGTAGGTTTTATTTTTAATCCATAACCCATTTTTTTTTCTGCCCATTGGGCCCACAAAGGACTTTGCAACATAGCAGTCACGCACATGAAGCCCCAGTAAAGTGTTTAAAACTCACAACAATAAATAATAAAATACTAACAACACAATCCTATACATGTCTACCCCCTGAGTTCGAAGGAGCCTACTCCTAGCTAAGTGGTTTGTATGTGTGTATTGGACTTGATAGGGCTTTGGGGTGCAACCCTACTATGCATGTGCAAATCTCATTGGGCTGGATCCAGTAACTTCCGTGAGGAAAGGGACCTTCTGTGATTTGGGGGGATCCCCCCCACAACACAGCTCAACCCATTCAGCAGGGTCTTGTGATTCTGTGTAGCATTTTCAGGGGGCTGGAGCTGCCTGTCATGAGAAGGTAGAGGTCCAATTCTGCCAATGCAGTTGATCCAGTGTAAATCTGGATCCAACCCATTGACTTCAAGGGCCTTATGTATGAGTAAAGAGTTGCAGGGGATAGCCTTGGTTCCTTGTCTTTTTTAAAATTCTATCCCAATTGTTCTATGGAATTGTTTCCATGAAATAGGAGAAGCCAGAAAGTGTGACCCATGATTCTCCCTGGGGTCTCTGGGGAAAAATGCCAACAGCTTTGTGAAAAGCCTCACCCTTCAATCCTTGTCACTGTCTGTACAGCTAAAGAGAACTTGGCAACATGTTTTGCACATGGAACTCCCAGTGACGTCAATGGAAATGGGAGGTCTCTGTCCAGACTGAGTGCCAACTGTGTGACAGGAAACATTTGCTACAGGGGATGGGGAACACAATACTTGCCTGTTTTTATATATATATGTATAAAAAATTGCATTCATGGTATCTGTCAGATGATATCTTACACATTTCTGCATCAACTTTAACCTTTTTTTTTTAACTCCAGAGTTTTCCTTTCCAAGGAAAACAGAATGCAATTCAACAAAGAGTCATGTCGCACTTCAAATCACAAATTAATGATGGCAACTAATGTTGGCCTGACCAACGGTGACATTCCACAAACTCAAGCCGCACTAGCCAAGGTCTGCTGAATCATTCCATTGTGCAAGAGGTTGCACATTATGCTCGTGCAAGTGTAATGCGTGAACATAATGCACAACTGCTTGTGCAGGCAGTTGTGCAAGCATAATGCGCAACCGTGCTTGCATAAACATAATTTTAGTTGGATTCTCCTCTTGCACATCGTTCAGTGCCTAGTTTCTGCTTGGGCAATGTCATTGTACTAACAGATATTGCCCATAGACTTTCATGGAAGCTCCAGTTTGTTGGAGGCATGAAGTGGGTAATCTCTATGGCGTGGCAGAGCCAGTCCAAATACTATTTTTATTTAACAGATTACAGAGAAGCATATAGTCAGTTCAGTATATATACACCAATCACTGGCTCTATAGAAATTAAGGCTCCTTTCATTTATTTCAATAGGATCAGGACTATTGAAAAGCGTACGTAGTTATGGACTCGTTTAAGGTTTGAAAAACACACACTTTTGTCTGTGATAGATAAGTCTATTACAGTTAGGATTGGACAAATCTGCTAATTTCGGTTTCACTCAGTTTATCATGTTTCCAGTCTTAAGTTTGATTTGTCCTTAATTCTGAGTACTTTTTAAAGAAAAAGGTTTGAAGGAAATTTGTGTGCACTTTTGTATGCATTTCTCATCATACATATAGTTTTGCACCCTAATATACATATTTTTTGCAAACAGTTTTCCTTATAAGATGCATTTTTAATGAATATACACATTTGTGTGTGCACTTTCCCCTAATTTATGCATTTTTGGCACACTGTATTTGATTGGAGAACTCCATTGCAAAATTCGGCAAAGTGCAAATTTCAAAAGTTCACTGAACTTTGGTTTGCTTAGGGAGCAACCCTATCAGATCTGCCCTTGGTACTCATTAGCCTTCAAACTCAGAGGCTTACGAGCATCCAGAGCACAAGTAGGAGGTGCCACAGAGGCGATCCATGCCTCTGCCACACCTCTGCCATGTCTCCCACCCTGCATTTCAGCTGGACAGTCCTTTCCGCCCATCTAGCTGAGGCGTTGGGGAAGGGGAAGGAAGGAGGACTCTCCCCTCCCTGCCCACCAGCACACACCTTTCCCTCTTCTCTGAGGTTGCTGCTGCAACCTCGGAGCAGCAGCTGGCACGGTTCTCTGCGCCGGCTGCAAGTGGGAGGGGAGCTCGGACACTTGGGCCCGGGTCAGAGCATTGCCCCGACCTGGGATCCAGGAATCCAAACTGTCCTGTGGCCACCAAAACCCTGGCTAGGGGCCATAGGATTGCTCTCTTATTGGTTTGAAAGCAAGCCAAATGAATTTCTTCCCTATCCCTAATTACAATGCAAATGGATCCTATCCATACATATTGCACAGTGGCTCTTCACTCTGAAAAATAAGATTATAAAAAAGGAAAAAAACATCAATACAAAAATGTACATCCAAGATTAATAAACAGATAATGGCCATGATCACGTCAAAGTACTTTGAAGTTCCATCAATTTCAGTGGGAGAGAGTTAAGCAGGTGATTAGCTCTCCCAATGAAAACAATGTAATTTCACCAGCACTCAATATATCCCACGCTTGGGATAAAGCTGCAGTGTGAGTTTTGCATGGGACTGGGATTCCTGTGGTTGGATCAAAGTCAGCTCTGTGAGAATGTGGCATTACAGGATCTCCCTCAGAAAAATGGGGGACCTTATTTTACTGATTCCCATTATATACCAGCATGTGACTGGAAGGGGGCACCTCAGTGGGCTTCAGATTTAATTCTAATGAAAATTAGTTTTCTAATGGGACTGATGTA
This sequence comes from Heloderma suspectum, assembly GCF_057233095.1. Classification (NCBI taxonomy): domain Eukaryota; kingdom Metazoa; phylum Chordata; class Lepidosauria; order Squamata; family Helodermatidae; genus Heloderma; species Heloderma suspectum. The sequence goes on from NC_139458.1 coordinate 190,526,347, forward strand.
CAGGGAAAGTCCAGCATACATATGTCACATTCACAATTAAAGAACATGGTATATGTAAGGGGTGGGAGGACTTGCGCAGAAAACTAGAATGTTATAATTGAAATTATTTATTTAAAGGAGAAATCCTGACCCTACCATTAAGCTGGCCAAGGGGCTTTAGGAGGCAGCGTAAGTACTGCACTGCTGGCAGAGATGCGGGGGGGGGGGGCACCAGCAGAATGACACTGATGCTGCTGGAAGTCCCCTCTGGCACACTGGCGGAAAGCTCCGCTGGCACAGAGGTTCTGTCTGTGATGCTCTGCCAGTGGGGTTGGGGGAAAATGGGGTGTGTTGGCATGGGCATGGCTATGTCCACTTCCAAAGCCCATGCTTTTTCTGATGCACCCACAGAAATGGTGCAACTCTACAGCAGCCCTGGGGCTGGTGTCATTAGTTCCTTTCATTGCACTCAATGAGAAGAGAAAGCAGCAGCAGCAGCTGCCTCCCACCCTACCCACAGCAAAACAATAGGGCAATGGCTGTGGCAGTTGCTCTGCAAGTGAGTTTTCAGGGTATCTCCCCTGCAACCCCTGGTGTAAACGTGAGTTAGGATTGCTTTGCCCCAAAGTTAGCAACACAATGAAACAGTAAAAATAGAGACAGAGACAGCAGTTAAAAGCAGCCTAAATAGCAAGGGGTAAAACAACTAAATTAGTATATAATAACTGTTCTTATGAAAACATAAGATACAAACCGTAAAAAAGAATAACAGCACAGAATAAAACCAAGAAAAAACCAACAGCAAAGAATAAAACCATTCCGCATACAACCAAATTAAAACCACCAGCAGAATAAAGTACCAAAAGCACACGCGCACACACAAAACCCAAACCAGTTCTTAAAATGCCTAGGAAAATAAAAAGAGCTTTACCTAGCAGTGAAAAGACCATAACGTAGGTGCCAGGTGAGCCTCTCTGGGGAGAACATTCCATAAATGGGGTGCCACCAGTGAAAAGGCCCTCTCTCTTGTAGCCATCCGCCTCGCCTAATTTGGTGGGGGGAACTGGAGGAGGGCCTCAGATGATGATCTTTATGTCCAGGTCAATAAATCTGGGTGGAGACATCCCTTCAGGTAAACTGGTCCCAAGCCATTTAGGACTTTAGAGGTTAAAACCAGCATTTTGAAATGGACTGTCAAAAGCCAGTGGAGATGGAAAAGTATGGGCATTATATGATCACACTGGTCAGTCCCAGTTAGCAGTCTAGCTGCCCTGTTTTGCACTAACTGAAGTTTCTGGAACATTTTTTATGCCCCTCACCCCAGACCTCTGAGCAGTGACACATTTCAGGGGTGCAGTGCATACCCAGGTTTGGCTGGTTTTGGAAGGAGGCCACTGGAGGCTTCTTGGTGATTTTGGAATATTTGTGTTTATTTAAAAATATAAAAAAGAATGTCTTGCAAAAACCCAAAGATGCCTTATTCGAAAGCCAACCCAGAGGTTTAAAAGGCATCACATGCTGTATTTGTGTGTGTGTGTGTGGGGGGGGGGGATTGAAGATCAACAGTGCAATCCTATGCATGTGTAATCAATTAGAAGTAAGCCCTGTTGAGTAGCAGGACTTACTCCCAAGAAAATGTACAGAAGAATCTGCAAAATGAATCCGCAAAACCAAGTTGAGGAAGGGATTTCACTGGATCAGTTTCACAAACAGAAATGTGATTGAATCGCTGTTTCTCACCAGCTTGAGTGGGGCTACCCTGTCTCCCTCTTTCTGCATAGCTGAGGCACTAAAAACACATGGAAGTTGTGCCACCATATGTAGGTTTGCTTGGAGAGGTACCTTGTTCCCTTCTTAATACCTGTGTTGGGCATGTTCTCCAGTCTCAGATTGCTGTGGAGCACAGTGAAATTCAGAAAGGGGCCTGGGTTCAAAAAGTATGAGAAACTCTGGTATAACCATAAATCTTCTGCATGAGTTCTGTAGGCCTATTCTGTGGAGAAGCGTGAGCAGTAGTGAGGGCCTCTTAGAAACTTGTTCTGAGGGCCTCTTTCTTAGCCAATTTCCTTGGGGACAGGAAATGACATGGGAGGATTGTTTATGCCATCTACCTGTATGCCATACCTCACTGTTCCTTCTCTCTCTCTCTCTCTCTCTCTCTCTCTCTCTCTCACTCACACACACACACGCCATTGATAGCTAGAGCATGGTTGTTCAGTTGTTCAGTCGTGTCCGACTCTTCGTGACCCCATGGACCATAGCACACCAGGCCTTCCTGTCCTGCGCTCTCTCCCGGAGCGTGCTCAAGTCCATAGAGCATGGTGGTGACAAGCAATATGTGCAACGTTTCTTACACTCGCTTTTCTTCCCCTTGGTTATTGTATACCCAGCTTTCCTGTTGTTCCCCACACATGGGCGAAGCAAACACAAAAGGCTCATTGTATTAATGGAAGTTCCAATAGCCAAACGTGTAGCATTTGCCAACAAGTATATATTTTTAAAGGTCTGGAATGCTAACCGCAACAACAACAACAACAACAACAACAACAAAGCCTCCACACACACACAAATGTATGCAAGTTATTCATTCAAATGAATGAGAGAATGCCAACAAAAACAACGCTATTGGGAGGAAGCAATGTTTCACGGTCTCCTCAACACTCTTGACAGCTTTGACAGCATATACATTATTCCATAGTTGATACATACATATATGTACCTCAGCAGTTCTCTCATCACTTGAGAGAACCAAAACTGTCTCTGTCCCCTGAAACCAGACTGAAATGGATAATCCAGAAATCCCTGGAGCTGGGATGCCACCACACACCTTGCCCAGGAATGGAATACTGGAGATTAGATGGACATTATCCAATATAATGGGATTCAGGACTGTTTTTTGTTCGTTTGTTTAGCAAAGTTCTTTCCACTGCCTTTTTGAGGCAAGATGGAGTCACACCTTGTCATAATGAGGCATTCACCACTATCCTTACCCACTCAGCCATTCCTCTCCTGGACAGTTTTATGACAGGCACTGTGTTATGATGCTTAGAGTGATGGGCTGGGACTCAGGAGATCAAGCTTCTAGTCTTCACTCACTCGTGAAGCTCACTGGATGACTTTGGGCCAGTCACTGACTCTCAGCCTAACTTACCTCACAGGGTTGTTGTGAGGATAAAATGGAGAGGAGGAGGACCATGTAAGCAGCCTTATTTATTTATTTATTTATTTATTTATTAAATTTATTAATCGCCCATCTGACTGGTCACCCAGCCACTCTGGGCGATGTACAACCCACCATAAACAATTTAAAACAATAAATTAGATTTCTTGCAAGAGGAAAAAAGGCGGGATATAAATGCAGTCAATCAATCAATATACATAATTGTAGTAGTAGTAATAATAATAAATAACAACAATAATAATCACCAAGAAAGGCAAACGTCTAGCACACAAGTGGTAGGCCTCACCTATTCAAGGATCCTATCCACATCCTCACACTGAGGCCTCACCTCTGTTTTGTATTTAGGTTCTTGGACAAGTTGTTTTTCTTTTAGTCACACCAGTTTGCCTCCTGGGAAATGGGTGTTTTGTGACTGGCCATGCCTACCATGGCAGCCATTCCGTGAGTAGGCAAGCCCACCACAAGCTTTCAGAATTCCAAATGTGCCCACCTGACCAAAAAGTTGGGGACCTTTGAAGTATGGCACCCAAGTCAGCATGAATACAAACAATTTTATCTGCAAAGTATCTTGCAAATTGGTCACAGTGGGCTATCAAGTGATCCACATTTTCTTCTTGTGGGCCAGAATATAATAGGACTTGACCACCCAAAAGAACTAAGCTGGGCAACTCTGTACAGATGCAGTGGTAGCGGAGAAGAACAATTTCTTTGCCACCATTACCACGATAGATAATGGTCTAACCTGTGTTCGCTCACCAACATTGCCCTAGTTGCCATCCCACTTGTTTCATCACCCCCAGCCTCTTAGAAAATTAGGCTCTACTCAGTAGGAGAGGATGCTCAGGAGCAACCAGATCAACAGCCTGGGCTGTTTCCCCATTCAAGAAGCCAACCAGGCTTTCACCCCTGTCACCTCCAGAGGTGTCAGGAAAATTCCCAAGAGCTGCCAGAAAGCCATCCAGATCCATCAGCTTGCTGAGGTAGACCATCTGAGCTGGTTCCCACCCCTACAGAGGCTCCAAGAACCAGCAAGTCTAAACCCCACCAGATAGCAGTCTGTCCATGACAATGGAACAGATAGAAAGTTCCTCCAGCCCCAGTTCACCACTATCCCACCCAATACAGAAAACCAGGTTGCCAGGGCAGCCATGAAGTCCTGAGCCACTTCCCACAGGGCAGCCTCAGCAGGTATGTTGAAGTCCCCCAGTCTTTATTTTTAAACCGGTCTGTCCTCTGTAAAGCAGGATGCAAAGGACTTTGGTTTTAGACTGGGAGTAATGGGGTTAGATTGGTTTTAGATTAGAGGTAATGCAAGCCTTTCTCAGGGCCTCCATCCCTGGGAAAGTGTTGTAAATTTTTTTTTTTTTTTTTTACCCTTACAGAGGTTTGGTTTGAAGAGCAAGCCAAGAATGGGGCAGGATTTTAGGCTCAGTGTGAACTCTGTCTCTCTACCAATAGGCATTTTGGCAATTCGGGGGTAGAAATGTGCCCACTGTGGCACTGAGACTAGGCTGTTATTAAACACACTGGTATCATGGTTATAGCTAAAGGCAGACTCCATAGCTGGGCCAGATCCAGGTCTGAGGGAGCCCTTAGCAAAGTGGACCCTCGTGGGTATGTTGGTTCACCTTAGCAGGCTTACCTGGTGGCAGTGGCAGTAGCACTGGCCCTGAACCAGTGCCAGACGCCTGGGAACGGCCATTTTAATTTCCCCCAATGCCTACATTGGGGACATTGTGGGAATTTAAGACTGGTAGCTCCCAGCCACCCAAGCCTGATTCAGAGTTCGGGGGTGGGGTTTCAAAGGGGGACAGGCAGCAGTGGTAGACTTTAGTGGGATTCTGGGGGGCTGGCAAATACTTGAAGGTACCATGTGCTGATGCCAGGAGCAATCCATTTTTTTCTCAGAGTGTTGGAGATGGTATCATGTTAGAGCTTTTCAGGCTCAGCCATCAGCACCTGGCATCCTAGGGCAGCTGCCAGTGCCCCAACAGGGCCCACCAGCATTGACACCTGCCCCAGGCCCTCCACATCGGACAGCTGGGCCACATCTGCCAGGCTCCAGTGCCAGCTTCAGGTTTTTGAGGGCTCTGGGTCAAGGCACCCTCAATGGGCCCCCTTCCTTCTTGTTGCCATTGTCACCAGCTGCTATTACAAGGGATGTGCAACACTGGGAATTCTGTTCCATTTAAGCCCAATGGAATTCCGCAGCATTTCCATTCCAGTAAGTGGCAGCGAACTATAGTGCTTTTTTCCCGATTTCAGAAAAATTGGGGCATTTTGGGGGGTTCTGTCATTTGTACAAATTGTAATTTGTGCAAATTTGGGGGGGGATATTGACATTTGTCCAAATGGTGTCTTAATTTAAAAAAAAAAAAAGAATTGATGATCTTGTGCAAGTCTGCATGATCGCAAGTCTGCATGTCTGTTATGTAGCCCCGCAGAGACATATTCACCATTTAAAAAACACACCCCAGAATCTACATATTGGCTCAACTCACTACAGATTGAATCAACACCAGCAGGGGCAGCAGGACAACAAAATCCACAGGGCCAAACCAGAAAAATCTGTCGAGCTTTCACCCCACAAATGGAATTCTCATACATCCCTTCTCATCCTCTTTCTCATCATTGCTTGCTTGACAGGCAGAGAACCAGTGAGCAAGCGAGCAGTGGCATCTACTGCTCCTCCTCCTCACCCCTACTGTTTTCTGGGCCAAAACAAGGTGAACAAGCAGGTTGCCATGGTGAAGAGGAAGAGCAACTCCAAGGGGCTCTTGTCAATGGGCCCCTGCTGGAGTGTGGGCCTTTGGCAGGTGCCCAGCCATGCCTATCTTTGACACCGGCCCTGTCAGAGTCAATTTTAATTTCCCAGAAATACCAGAGATACATTGGGCACTGTGAGGCATTGTGGGAAATGTAAAGGCCACTCTGGTAGTCCTGCTGCTCTCACCACTGCTGAGTAAGCCTGAGGGTGCCCATCAATGTAAGAGGGGCCACCAGAGGGCACTTAGCTCAGAGACCCCTCAAACGTGCAGGTGGCCTGCAAGTTTTCATTGCCCACAGTGTACACACTCCCACTGGCCCCCAGTGTCTCTCTAACATCACTGGTCAAACAGGTTTTACATGGTTTTTGTAATGCTTTAACATACCCCGCAAAGCTCATTTGACTGGCAAGCCAAAAGAAAGTAAGTATGTACACCACAGGTAACAATTACTCTAGCATACGGTTTTCTCTCTAAAGAATATGGTTTTGCCTCAGCCTTCACAATCTTCTACTGAGGTTGTCAGGAACTGAAAAAAACCCATACCTAAAACCACTTACTCTGGAGCTATTCCACAGAGGCCGCCCCCCCCTGCCCCCAACACACTCCTTGCAACCTGGCCTGTCAGAAATATCCTGAGGAAAGTTGAAGAGCCTGATGTTCTCCCTTCTCTTAGCATTTTAATGTTACTATGTCCCTTGTTAGCTACTCATCTATTAGATTTCATTCTTGCAAGCCATGTGGAGGAAAGTTGACAAATTGTGCTTAATTAGATGCGGTAAATAAGTATGTTAGAAATAACTTAGTAGAAATTATAATTTATTAGTAATTATCCTTTGTAGAAATAAGTATGGCCCTTCTAAACATTCCCAACGTGGGGCGTGTATGTGTTTTAAGAAAACTTGATCCACTCAAGTCTATAACTGGCAAGTGACCAAACCAAATAACAGCTGGTATGAAATGCTTTTCTAACAGAGAAAGAACACAAGCACAGTGCAAAAGATTGATGCAAATGAGCCCAGCCTAGGCAATTTAAGACACAATCCTATGCAAGTTTAGACAGAAAAAGGCCTACAATTCCCAGCATGCCCCAGCCAGCATGGGGCCTTTTTTCTGTCTAAACTTCCATAGGATTTTGCCGTTAATAGAATAAACGACCTCAGGATAGGGTTATTAAGCATCCTAATCTAAGCACTTGCGCATGAAGCCTTCCTCTCTTGGGGAGGAAATGATGAGAATAGAGGAGAGATCACACACATCGTGGTCTTGGGCTTTCTTCTTCTCTGCTTGTTTCCGGTGTAGTAAAAAAACAGGGAGAGAGTTGGGATTGGTACTGGAGGTGGGGAGGATTGGCTTCAATGTTTAAAATCTTTATCAGCCCCAAACAAGGCCTCCATTTTGTAGGGGTGATTTGTGGTGTTGTTGTTTATCCAAGTTATCAGATGCACTGTTTAGATCCAAGGGGCCTTAAGAACCCTTTACAATCTCTGGGTAGACATGCTGTACCAGACAGGGTAGACATCTGGCTGTCAGTTATAATTGCATCCTGCAGCAGGAGTTGTTTTTAGAAATACTCTCCGTTCCCTTTGAACATGATGCACAACAGTTTCAAGCCATTAATGCAAGAGGCAGAGCCAGCCCATGGTTTGAGCCTAGTTTGAACAAAGATTTATGAGATATGGCAGTCCAAGGGGGAAAAGGGGTACTCATTTTACAAAAGGGTGGCTGTTTGAGGCTGCCTGGGCTTTTAATGGTACAACAGCTTCCTTTCTGGTCTGTGCGATGTGGTCTTTGAACGCTGAAAGAAATAGTGCATCAGAAAATTATTTTCATGGTGTTGCCATGTTTACTGTTTCCTGTTGTCTTTTCTTAGAAAATCCACACCACTGGATGAAAGGGCTGACTTTTTAAGACTTCCTTTTTCTCCGCTCTAACATGGAAAGGCTGTGATTTAAACTCGACAGACTCTGGACAGGATATGCCACCAATTAAAAACATGAAGCCTAATTTTTGTACCAAATAATAACAATAATCCCCTTTTTGTTATCAGACTTAAACTGTTACCAACACCACATTAATTTCTTGACCAGATTCCTTGATAAATCAATCAGACAGAGTCTTACTGTTTAGACTATGAGGTGCTACAAATATTTTCCAATGTCAAGGCAGTGAATTGCCTTCTGTATTATAAGTAAAGCTCTCTTTTCAGCACAACTCAGGCTCCTGAACTCGCTCAGAAGCAGTATGGTTGGTGGCTTTTTTTTTCTTTAAAAAAACCACACCATTAATTATTTTAACAAAGAAATCCAACAAACATACAGATTCATCAGGGTAAATAAAACAATATGAACGCTATCAAGCCTATAGATTTCAATGAAAGCTTGTGCTGAACTGTCTCCCACTGAAATCAATAGGGCTCTTAACTTTTGCTGGATTGTGTCCCATAAGTCTGTTCTTATATCCTTCTCCCATCAGCTCTGTAATGTAATATGATGTTACAGTCAATGCCCAAAATACGCTAAGTGTTAATTCCACACAAATGTCATGAATGTCTGAAAACATATTTTCAGATACATATTTCTCCACTTTTCAGATAGCCACCAGTGAATGTTGACAGTCAGATTTAGGTGACTGTCAACATTCACTGGGGTATGATGACTGTGTCTTTAGACCTTTGTCTGGGAACATTTACATGGGAATGCTGATATTCCCCACATTAGGCTTGTTCATTTTAAAACATACATCTCTACAAAGTTCCTCCACATACCCTCAGATATTTCCTCCATATCATAGCTCTTATAAGTGATCTTTTTCTTGGCAGCCAAATCTAACAAATCTAAAAATCCAGGTATCTATTTCAAATGTAACTTGTTCTTCCATTTGGATAAAATTTGCTTTTTGCAGCATCTTAACTCAGGTGTGCATTGCACGGTTGTGTCAATGGCATTTACTCCCAAGTAGCAGCATCTAGGACTGAAGCCTTAGCTACCAATGCAATGCCTCTCTTCCCTAGGAAGCAGGATTCTGACGTGCGCTTTCATTGAAGAGAATAAGATCCTTCTTCGATGTTCCTTATTTTTAAGAGCTGTGTCCTGTTTTAAGCAATTTTTGTATCACAGTCCTTAGAACATAATGAATCTGACATTTCCAGTAACCACACTTCTGGAGCATTTCTTATTGTTTTCAAAATCTGTTATGCACATGAGTATATTTGGCTGTTTAATTGGAAAATACAGGCTCCTGAATTAGAGGTTTAAACATTCCATCCTAATGACTGTTCCTTAATTTTAAACATTTCAAGAAGCACAGAGAAGCCGATGTCATGCTGGTAGATCCTGATACCAATCTTAGCACTGTCATCCTACCTACCTGTGATGGCAGTGAAATGGCTGGGCAATGATACGGTAACATCACACTTGGCTGTTTTGCACCAGAGGAGCAATCCGTTCTCCCCACTCCTGAAGCACTTATTTACTGGTTCAGGAAGTCTTTGGATGATGCTTTAGGGGAAAGTCTTAGCAGCTCCTGGTGGATGCATTTGTGTCTTGAGACCTCCAGAGGTGTATTTAATTTACGTTTCCTACAATGCTGCCTTGAAAAGGGAAAGTGGAGAAGATCAGGGACAGAGAAGCTACAGACGCTACACAAACACACCTACCCATATGCACACAAAATACAACATACAGGGTCCTGGCACCCCACTAATTACTAAAATAATCTCCCTCACACACATAATTATGTCCTCCTCATACCCTAGAAAAGTGGTACAGCATAGCAAACTATTGGACTAACCATCCTTCAAATCTGTAAAACCCCTCCTTGAGACTTTCTAAATATCTGGGTGCACCATTCCCCAGGGTTAATCTTATTTCCATTTGTGCGTCCATTTTACACATCTCATTCTACCAAATCAATGTAATTTAGAAAGGAAGGAAGAAGGAAGGAAGGAAGGAAGGAAGGAAGGAAGGAAGGAGGCAAGCTTTCCTCTCTTTTGCAGCATCACAGGATGACCTGCTGGCCTGGGTGTCTGCACACCATTCTGCGCTGTAGTAGTGGGCTCACATAATTGTGGCTCTTAGACGTATTTCATGGGAGGGCTATTTACAGCTGAATGGCCACATTGTTTCCCCTCAATTTCAAGGTTAATTTTTAGCCAGCGCATTTGCTGATGCACATCTGAATTGTGTCCCCATTTCCTGTTCTTGTGGTGTGCGTGCGCGTCTATAGGAATCTCAATTTCATTGCCATTTAATAGCAAGATGCCACCACCCCTCCACCAAAAACCTTTGCACAGTTGCTCTGCAATTTGGGACCAAAAGTGCGCTGTTGGAAGTCTCTTCTTCTTCACCACCATTTTATTGCTTTCCTGGGCAGATGCTAAAATGGTGGTTATGAAGGCTAATGGAGACGTGCATAGCACTCGGCCTGGCAGACGCACAAGGATGTTTTCTTTCTCCCTGCCATAACCCTTTATTTTCCCAACCCTTCTAATCAGAATAGCCTCCACCTGGGAGATCCAAATAAGTGTGCGAGCATGCGTGCGTGTCACTCACAACTGCTTGTGTGGACACAGGCAGTGTTACTAAGTCCGAAATGTCACATAGTGTTTGCAGGAGGAGAGATTGGGGAATGGTTTGTGTTGCGAATGGATATTCAAATAGTCCCCCAACAGATCATGGCTGAAGTCATTGGTAAGATATGGATTACTTCATTCTACAGCAATAAGCGCAGGCGAAAAAAGATTCTTGTAGATGTCAGGATTTCTGGAGTGCGCACAAACCAAAAATATAATACATAAGAATGGGTGGGAATTTCATTTGGTTCATTTTTTTTAAAGAAGAACTTACCCCAATTTGCAAATTTTTCCATTAACAGAGCAAAAAGAACTTGAGATTTTTAAAAAAGCGAATGTGGAAGTAAGCAAAACTGCCAAATTTGTCCATCCAAGCAGAACGCACTGAGTGCTTGAGTCTTAATAGTCTGGCTTTGATTCCCTGTGTTTTCAGCCATGTTTGTGGCACTGAATTAGGGTCATCCCCTTTTTTTCAGACCAGATCCTCATCTTTAACAGCTATGCGGCAGGCAAGTACTGCATAGTCCTCTCCATGCTGGGAATAGCTGGATTTGGATGGTGGAGATGTTGTTTGATAAAAACCTACCCAAATTTGCAAATTCCCCCCTAAAGAGGACTGAAAGAGCTTGATATTAAAAGAAGAATTGAATGTGGGTTAAAGCAAAGCTAACACATTTGTCCATACCTAGTTATAAATACATATAGCTGGGAACAGTGGACCTGAGCTCACTTTTATGTTAGTCCTTCCCAAAATAGCCCTCTGATGTCAGTCGCTCTGTTCCCATTTTGCAAATGGTGGGTGCAGTCAAGAGATGGCAGCTTGCACATTCTCATCCAATACGTTGAGAGCAATGCTGGGGTTCGGACCTAGTTCCCCCCCCCCAAAAAAAGCAATGAGTCCAAAATGCTACCCATTGATCCATGCGGCGTCTCGCGTCCTTAACTCACACACTCTGGCTTGTATGGTTCACTGTAATAGAGGGGAAACTGCATCCCTACGGAAATAATATTCAGAAGAAAATGAAATGGAAATGAGTGTTCATATCCAAAGGAATGAGTATGTGTATTTATTTCTGACGTGTAGTTAATATCCTCAGCTTTCAGAAAGAGCAGCCACACCCCAGGCTGGCAGTGCCTGATGACAGTTAAAGATGCTAAGATGAAAGACAGTGCAGTTTCTGCTGTGTAAAATAGATCTGCAGCAATGCTATTTATGGCCTGAACAACAATATTATGTTCCGCTCTTTGGTGTGTAAGGGTTGTAAAAAAAAAAATGTGTACGCTATTAAATCTAGCAGTAACAAGGCTCTTAAAGCCCAGTTTATTATACCAGTGCAGGTGAAAGCTTTATCTTTTTTATCTGCGTGTGTTAAATCCCTTGGCTGAAACAGGAATCTGGGAGCAATATTATTTATCTCTCCACCAAGTCTTGGAAAAAAGAGACAATGGACAGATGTCCATTACCAAAGGACGCCACCTGGTGGCCAGCTAGCGGACTGTGGGGCTGCTGACTCATAAAGTCAGGGAACAAATCCAGTCGTTTGGGAGTTCACACCATGCCCAGCTTTAAATATCATGTTGAGATAGATTTATATTTCAAGGCGAATAAAATGGAACAATCCCCTGGAGTTTAGATTTCACCGACTTGTCGGGTCTCCAGCCAAGTATTATCCAATTTTCACATGCAATCTGTTTTGTGAGCTGGCTGTGCATTTCAAAATGGTTTATTTTTGATGACATGGTCATATTTCTAAATCATTTGATTTCCAAATTTATGCATCATACTGTGGCCTTGCCAGGAAAAAAAGGTAGGAGGGGGGAACTCACTCAAGTAAAATTGCACTGTCTTCTCTTAACATGTAATCTAAACAGAAAAGAACCATCTCAGGCTTTTGCAGCTGTTTTTAGCGATGGTGGAGGTTGAGAATATAGAAACAGTAACTTTGTAGGTCAGACATCAAAGAAAATTATAATCTAGGCACGTCCTTAATATCTCAAAATTAAGAGATGGTGCAGGATAACACACACACACACACACACACGGTGTATGTGTTTTTAAGCACAATATCCTTAAAAAGGATATTGTACAGCTGGGAAAAGTGCAGAAAAGGGCAACTAAAATAGTCATGGGGCTGGAGCAACTCTCCTATGAGGGAAGGTTATAGCAGCTGGGATTTTTAGCTTGGAAAAAAGGAGGGTAAGGGGAGACACGATAGAGTCGTACAAAATGATGCATAGTGTGGAGAATGTGGACAGGGAGACATTTTTCTCCCTCTTTCATAATACTAGAACCCGGGGTCATCCCACGAAGCTGATTGGTAGGAGATTCCGGACAGATAAAAAGAAGGACTTCTTCACACAGCATGTAGCCAAACTATGGAATTCACCAACAGAAGACATAGTGATGGCCACCTATTTGGATGGCTCTAAAAGGGGGTTAGACAAATTTCTGGAGGAGAAGGACATCAGTGGCTACTAGTCCGCATAGTAAAAACACATTGATACAAATACAATACATTTTCCACATTTCCAGGTCAAAACTAATATAAACATGTATCAAATATATTGACACTCCCTATAATGTACACACACACTATGTATTTTATATCATGTAGCACAATCCTGTGCATGTATCTTGTGTTTAATGGGGCTTATACCCTAGTAAGCATTTTTAGAATTGCACCCTAATTACAATTTACCATATCTATCATGTATGTATGTATGCTTGTGAGTGTGTATGTAAATTTATACACATACACACACATGCAAACATACAACTCCCTCCCTCCCCCCTTCTCTCTCTCTCACACACACTGAATCCCAAATTAAATGCTTCATTTACTCTACTGTAGCAAGCATCAGTGAAAACTGCCCAGAGACCTTTGGCTATTAGGCGGTATAGAAATGTAAATAACAACAACAACAACAACAAGGCAAGAAAAGCATATTATCTTTCTCTTTAACTACACACAGGCATACCCAATCCACCCAGGGGCACAATCCAGTTAACGGGAAGCACTTTTCAGTCCCATTGATCTTAATGCAAACGATTTAAGTATCTGCCTATCCCATTGAAATCAGTAGGACTTGAAAATGTTTCGGTTTGATGGGATTGGGCTTTGATAAATAGATATAAACATAGAGATCTAGATCTATTTCACAGAGATACAGATACAGTGTTGTATGGAAGGTAGAAAGTAGATCTTCAGCCCGCAGTGACATTTTGTTCCTGTAAGATAACTCCTGCCCCTTGCCTTCAGACATGGAATCCCAGATCAAACCCTCCATTTTATCTACTGTAACAAGCAAAATGCTTTGCAGCAGTGAACAAGACAGGAAGTGCAGATTATCCTTCTTGCTACTACTGTACATATTGTAGTAACACTTAGACCAGGGTTAGGCAACCTTTTCAGGCCTATGGGCACATTTGTGTGTTGTTTTTTTCCAGACCCATGGGCACATTTGTCGTTTTGGCCTGTGGGCATTCACTTTTGGGATTCCCACTTTCCTTGCCCCAGTAGATGATGCCATGGAGACATAATTTTCCCTGCTTCTCGACTCTATCTATGTGCAGGAAATAATTTATGACAACCTTTTCTGCATGTATTTGATGTTTAGTTATTTTTATCTTTTGCTTGTTTGCTTCCCTAATTTGTTAGGCAGGTGGGCAGACAACTGAAGTAATCTGAAGGAAAAAAAACCAATCAGGTAGTAGCTTATTTTAGCGCCAAACATCCTCTTGGCTCCTACCAAGCATGCAGTGCCATAAACAACAACAGCTCAAAGCCAATGCAGCTTTCTTTATGCATTATATAAAAATGTACCTACTTGTTCAGGATATACTCCCCCCTCCCAACTGTGGCACTTTTTCGCTCTGCTTCCATAGGAATCCCATTGCTTCGGTGGTCATTTCTTGATGTAATTTTTGATACATGCTGTTGCTGAACATGCTGATTTCCCATTTGGCTAACAATGGTGATTACCAGACTTGGATTTTTTAATTTCCTTTTATCTGGCATATTAAATTGGAAATGACATTTCATAAAAGAAGAATGAAGGGGAGGAGCAAAAGTGATATGCTTGTCTTGTCTTGTCTTGTCTTGTCTTGTCTTGTCTTGTCTTCTTTCTTCGTGTCTCTCACTCTTTGTCAAACCCAATCAACTGTAGAAGGCAAGGAAAACAGAGGAACCAGGACTGGTTTTTTAAAGCTTTGGGCATTGATCTGGAGGGGGGTACCCTCTAGTGGACTGTGGCTGAATTTACTCTCACACCCCCACCTTGGTCTGTTCAATACAATATCCATCTAAGAAGACTATTTGTTGTTAACCTTCATGCAAGATACCAGAGTCAGATAGGAAGTTAGGAACAGTAGTACCAATATATCCGAACAAGTTTCATTTTAAATTAGTGCGGAAGAATGTTTAAGGAATAAATTATTTATTCCATAAATGCATTATTGTATTACTTGTGGGGGAGGGCTGTGGCTCTGGGCTTTGCATGGAGATATTCGCAGGTTCAATCTGCCTAACTTTCCCATTGGAATTGACTGGACTTAAACATGTTTCTTTTTGACTGGATTGGGCAGGTAGGACTGGGAAGCCTGGACAGCCACTGCTGCCAGCCAGTGCAGACAAAACTGAGCTAGACGGACCTGGTATAAGGCAGCTTCCTAGGTTCCTTTTGTGCATCAGTGAGCTAACAAGGACTGGTTTCCAAGAAGATTCAGGGGTAGCAGAATCATTGTTGGGCAAATTGCTACCACATTGATTGTAAACATTAGTGGTGCCACCTCAGCTTGCAATAACAGTAGGAGGGATTTTGTGCTATTGCGCTTTCACTGCAATCACTGCACGTTTTAAGCAGCCTTCTGTCGACAAAGAGAGCAGGGCCGGCCTTACCATTAGGCAAAGTGAGGCAGCTGCCTGAGGTGGCAGATTTGGGGTATCATGAAAGGGCGACAAATTGTTAGTTATTTTTAATTTCTTATTGTTGCATTTTTACTGCCAGGGGATAGGGAGGCTGTTTGTGGGATTTGCTGCCTCATGTGCCAAAATAATTTGGCTGGCTTTGGATAGTATGCACCTTGACTTGGGGAACAGGGGCATATGCTGTTCCACCTCATGATTTGGGTCGCCCCTGACAGACAGCTCTAGCAAAGAACTCACATAATCAAAGGCCCTGAGTGTGTTTCCCTTCTCTGTAGTCCACATGGGCCTTACATTATTTGTATGAAGTAATATCCTACTTGAGGACTGGGTGTATATACTGCACCACAATATGAACTTCTCTTTGTTTTCTGATAGACCTCTTCTACAACTAAGGACGCAATCCTATCCATGTTTAGACAGCAAAAAGCCCTACAACTTCAAGTATGCCCCAGCCAGCCATGCTAGCTGGGGAATGCTGGGAGTTGTCGGACTTTTTGCTGTCTAAATATGCATAGGATTGCACCCTAAGCTACTCTGATTTCTATCCCATCTTATTTGTGTAAAGTATCACAACCCCACCTCCTAGAAACAAGCTTTGTATCCACATATAACAGAGGTTTCAATAACTAAGGGCCAAACTAGACATGGCCTTAAACGTGTCTTTGCAATAATGTTTTTTTTTTTTTTTTAATGCAAATAGCATTGGCTGTTAATAGGAATGATTTAGATTCAAACCAATCCTGAATCGAATTGGGCTGATTCGGACAGATTCGGGAGGTGTCCAAATCAAAGTGAGACTCCTCCAAAGTGCACTGAATCCGAATCTGAACACTTGTGAGGACAAGGAAATACAGACAGTGAGGAAAACCTCACCTCTGAAATTGCTATTTGCATGCAGAGGAAGTCCTTCACTGGCTCCAACAGAGGATCCTCCCCACCCCCCCAGTACCTACTTCAGATGAAGGATTTTCCTCAGGACTGCGGGGGGGGGGGGGACACAGGGTTCCATTTCTCTTCCACACCTGCTGTAATCGTTGTAGTTATCAAAACCCCCTCCCCAGCTGATGGTATTTGCATTAAAAAAACCCTACAGCATGTGAAAAGCCAAGATGCATTTAATGTCGTGTCTACTTTGGCCCTAGATGGATGCCATTTAGGGAGGGCAAGTGAGGGCTGCCCGTCCCCTGCATTTCAGATCATCTGTCCTTATTCTTTAGGAACACCTAGATCTCAGGTAATTAAGAAACAATCACAACTAATGCTGATTTTAAATCAGTGCTGTTTTGGCTATTCAGTCTTGAATAGACCCAAGAGCAGTAGCCCCGTAAATCTTTTCCCCACACCAAACTCTCTTTGGGCAGACCCCAACAGTTGCTGACCATGAGTGACCCGCTGTTCCAGTTCTGTTGTGTGACCATCACCCACTGCTTGTGCAACAGAGATTTGGCACTTTTGGGCCCCAGCTGAAATGAAGGAAACGCTGGTTTCCAGAATGGGGTGGTGCAGCAGAGCTCACAGAATGGAATCACTGGACCCCTCACTGGGCCCCTCTCGCAGATGGGCAGCACTGGATTTTATTTTTACCAATAAAAATAATGTAAAAATACAATGGATAAAGCGAGTCCAATGGAGAAAGCTTCAAGGAATTGGGTACGTTTAGCTTTGGGAAGAGAAGATGGAGGTGGAACATGATTGTGCTCTTCCAATATCTAAAGGAAAGCTTGAAAAGAGGTCAAAGTCATGTTCTCTTCTGCCTCAGAGAGCAGGACTAGATCTAATGGGCTTCAGTTGCAGGAGGGCAGATTTCAGTTGTCCTTCAGCTCTCAGCCAGGACTGAGCAGCCAAAGAATAGCAGGGTGGGGATCCTTAAAATTTCTCTTGGACCTGGACTGGTACAGTGGGGAGAAGAGAACTGGACCATCTGCTTATGGGAAGTATTTGCCATTGCATCTGAGAGAGCTCAAGCCCTACCCTAGGAGATCTGCAACATCAGCTTGGATTTGAGACTCAAATGGATGCCATTGACCAGTTTCAGGGTGAGAACTGAACAAATGGCTACTCAGGAGAAAGTAGTTGCCGAAGAGAGTCAGCAGGAAAAAAAGAACCCAAGTAGGGATGGCAGAAAATTCCGCCACGGATCTCGGTGAGGCCAAATGCTAGTGCAGATTCCGAAATCTGTGGCGGAATGGCCTGCCCCCCCGCGGATCCCCCCCGGGATGAGACTTACCTGGGGTGGATCTTCCAGGCAGCGGCAGCTCTGGCGGTGGCGGCGGCTGGTCTTCCGACTGGCTGCCACCGCCACCATTTGCAGTCTTGTTGCTTTTTTTTTTTTTTTACAAGACGTGATAGGCTACGTAAAGACTTACGTAGCCTATCATGTCTGGCTTAAAAAAAACACCCCACTCGTACGCAAATGACGGCGGCTACGGCCGCTGCCATATGCGTTCCTTATTTTTGGCCATCATAGTCTACGTAAATATTTACATAGACTAAGACGGCCAAAAATAAGGAATGCAAATAGCGTAGCGGACGCTATTTGCATTCCCCTTATTTTTGCCGTCTTAGTCTACGTAAATATTTACATAGACTAAGATGGCCAAAAATAAGGAACGCAAATGGCGGTGGCCGTAGCCGCCACCATTTGCGTACGCGCTTTTTTTTTAAAGCCGGATCTGATAGGCTATGTAAGTCTTTACATAGCCTATCACGGCTGACTACAGGGACGCAAACGGCGGCAACTACGGCCGTCCCCATTTGCATCCCTGCTAGCCAGCGGCTGGGTGTCCGGCTGCTGGCGGAGCCGGCCGGCGGCTCTGCAGAATCCCCGCAGAGTGGAGCCGGCCGGCCAGGATTCCGGGGAGGAGGATTCCGGGGGGAGGGACAGAGCGCCTCCCCCCCAGCGGAACCCAGCGGAGCCAGGTAAGGGGACTTTTGTACATCCCTAAACCCAAGCAGCATCCAGGACATCTAAAGGCCAGGCAAAGGACTCTGTGCCTGCAACGTTGTCCCCTGTGCCTTCCAGGGTTGCCGCCCAGCCCTGCAGAATGTCGGCAGCAGCAAGATCATAGAATGGTCTACCACATTGTTAGTGCTGGAGAAACCAAGTAGTAGACTGAAAGAACTGGGCATGTTTAGCCTTGAGAAGAGAAGACTTCAGGGAGATAAGATAGCGCTCTTCAATTACTTGAAAGGTTGTCACTGACAGGAAAGACAGGATCTCTTCTCAATCATCCCAGAATGCAGGGCACGGAACAATGGGCTCAAGTTACAGGAAGCCAGATTCCAGCATCAGGAAAAACTTCCTGACTGTTAGAGCAATATGACAATGGAACCAATTACCTAGGGAAGTAGTGGGCTCTCACACACTGGAGGCATTCAAAATGAAGCTTGTCAGGGATGCTTTGACTTGGATTCCTGCATTAAGCAGGGGGTTGGACTTGATGGTCTTACAGGCCCCTTCCAACCTTATTATTGTATGATTCTATGATTCTTCCAGTTTGCATGGCATAGGACAGCCTTCCCCAACCTGGTGCCCTCCAGATGTCTTAGAATATAACTTCCATTATCCCTGATCATTGGCCATGCTATCTGGGGCTGAGGGAAGTTGTAGCCAAAAACCTTTGGAGAGCACCAAGTTGGAGAAAGTTGGACATGTAGGATATTGAGAAGTGGGACCTCTGGTGAGACCGGAGGATAAGAGAATGTATGTGTGGGGATTGTGGTTGAAATATGGTGTTGATTACCATTGGGCCTTTGGTGGACTGGTGTAGCCTAGGTTAGTTAAGACTGTTTAGTTCTTATTTGTAAATTGTTTTGTGAGCCTTGGGGCTGATCAAAGCCTGTTATGTGCATAGGAGGGGAGGAACCTGGGACCGCTATAAATATGGTGCAGGACAGAGGATGTTATGACAGCAGGAGGCAACAGCTCGACTGAGGGAAGGCAATTGAGACATCTGTGCACTGTTTCACCTTGGTGGCTTACCTGCAGTCCCCCACCCCACCCTAACTGGCAGGTGCAGTTGATGGAAGGGGATATATTGCACCATATCTGACCTAATTGTGGGAGAACATGCCAACCTGGTCTGTATCACTGAGTTCACATCTTCCTAGACAGGCCCACATTGCACTTCGAGAGCTATCAGCTTAGGGATAAATTACTTCCTTGCACATTACCATATATTTTGTTGTTGTTATTGTTGTTGCTTCAAAAACGTGCCTCTTTTGGCAATGGTTTTGCTTCCATGCATCAAATGGAACTGGCATATTTGCCTGCTTCTTTCCAGTGAACAATCTGAAGTATTTATCCCTTGGGATAAAGGATTCGGAAGTACAGATGGTTCTGATACACTCTGCTAAGAATGTAAACAGGAAAATATCTTTGTTGACTTATTCTTCAGTAATCAGTAATAATTAGTTACTGTCAAGGGATGAATTACATTTTACATCTCACAAACCATAGCGTGAACAAAGCTCCACGAAACATGAAATTGAAGAAATGACTGTAAAGTGTATTCGTTTCTGTTCTCTTATATTAGGCTTATCGAGGAATACTTTGGGTTTCTGTTTTGAAAAGAATTCTTATTAACAAAACTATCAAAATATGCAACATATTTTCCTAACAATTATTCAGTTTCATTCTCAAAATGTCTACATTTGCAAATCTCATCACATAAAATAGAATCATATGTATTGTCTTACAAGAACATGCTTTATCCATTGGTCATCCCGTGCACCCAGGAGACAGTTTTGCATGTCCATTCCTTTGCTTATTTATTACACTTCTATACCGCCTAATAGCCGAAGTTCTCTGGGCAGTTCACAACAGTTAAAACCATAAAATCCAGCAACATGATAAAACACAATATAAAATTTTAAAAGTTAAAACTACACTATAAAACCAGAATTAAAAAAAAACAAAAACCAGCAGCAGTGTGAAGACCTAAAAATACAGTGTCAGATTTAAAACAATAAAAACTGAAGAACTTGCCTAGGAGAATAAAATGTTCTTCACCTGGTGCCCAAAAGACCACAATCTAGGTGCCAGGCAAGCCGCCCTGGGGAGAGCATTCCACATCTAGGATGCCACAACGGAAAAGGCCTTTTCCTTAGTAGCCACTCGCCTCACTTGGTGGGAGCACCCAGAGGAGGGTCTGGGTAGGTCTGTATTGAATTTAGTTGGGAAACCTATTCATGTGGGAGCTACACAGTGCATTGGAGTTGGAGAACCTGTGGAAATGTGGATCTGGAATATGCCACCCAAGTTGGTGGCCATCACTGCAAGTTGTGGTAGCAAATTCCATAGTTTGGCTCTACGCTGTGTGAAGAAGTCCGTCGTTTGACCTGCTCTGAACCTCCCACCAGTCAGCTTCATGGGAGGACCCCACCGGGTTCTAGCATTGTGGGAGTGGAACCGATTCCCTAGGGAGGTGGTTGGCTCTCCCACACTGGAGGCATTCTAGACAAGGCTGGACAGCCATCTGTCAGGGATGCTCTGACTTGGATTCCTGCACTGAGCAGGGGGTTGGACTCGATGACCTTGTAGGCCCCTTCCAACCCTACTATTCTATGATTCTATGATTCTGTGATTCTATGATTCTATGATATGTAAACAATTTCCACTGAAATTAATGTGTCTCACATTTCCACATAAGTAAGGTAAACAGTTTCCAGGGCAAAAGATTCCGAGGAATACTAGATGTCAGCGGTGGCTAGTGGCTCCGGGTTTCAGTCAGAACCAGTCAGAACTCTAAAGGAGCTATCCAAGGTGCTTCTGCCACCAGCCTCCACTGCTTTATGTGGGATTAGACAAACCCATAGCAGATTTTCAACAGCTACAAGTCATGATGGCTGTGTGCTCTCTCCAAGATCAGAGGCAGCATCCCTCTAAATACCAGTTGCTCAGAAACAACAGCAGCAGAAGGCTGTTGCCCTCATGTGCTGGTTGTGGGCTTTCCAGGGGCATTGGTTGACCACTGTGCAAGACGGAGCTGGACTAGGTAATGCTTTGGTCTGATCCAGCATGGCTCTTTTAATGTTCCTATGTTCAAGCAAGGGAGATCCATTCACAGAAGTATGGTTCATCACATAGACCATCTTGTTTACTGTTTTGCCCATGCAAAGAGAGCTGTGCAGATCCCTTAGAACATATCCATGCATCGTATGTGGAATTCTGGCTGCCACTGCTGCATCAAAAGAAACAGAAGTATAATTGTCACTAATATTGCCAGTTGCCTCTGAGATAAATAATAGTTATAGATTTTATATGCTCATTTGGGCTATGAATGCAGTTACTGTGATCATTACAAATGCAGTAATAATGAATGCAATAATCATGCTGCAACAAGCAAAGAGCTATTAAAATGATGTTAACATGAAAATGTTGAATGGAAATCTTTATTGAATATAAGGAGCAATATCTCTTCTAAGCAGGCACATCTGCCCTGCACTCACTGTCTGACGTGGCTTCATTTGGACAGACACTTCTTTAAAAGAGTTGACCTTGGAAACATTCTAGTGACATGGATCTAAGTAGATTAATGATCAGATCTGTGCAAATGATCTCCTGGATTTCAGGTAGAGGGGAAATGCCATTCTATCAATGCATCAAAAGTTCAGATTCAAAGAGGATCTGAAAAGGGGAACAATACTTAGTGACTGGTAACTCTGAGAAATTCTCAGTAATGAGCAACTGATTGAAAAAATGTCCAAAGAAGATTAAATGTTACAGTAACATTTACCTTTAAGAAATAAACTGTGATCACTGCGATCTGAATAAAGCCACTGATGATTTAATTTGTATTTAACAAAATTTTACTGCGCACATTACTGAACTCCATCTTCCTTAACCTGTTCTATGAAGGAAAAGAGCAATGGTCTCAGAAAGAGAGAAGCTTGCTTCTTTCTACACTTCCCTCCCTTATAGCCGAATGGGGGACAGAGAGTGAAGCAACTTCTGCTCCTTCTCTCTGAGGCCACTGCTCTGTGCTCTTTGCCTTCATGTCATTTATTTATTACAATTATATCCCAACTTTTTGCCTCTTGCAAGGAACCCAAGGTGGCTTATCTGGTCCTCCTTCTCTCCGTTTTATCCCGCAAACAACCCTGTGACATAGGCTAGGCTGAGAATAACTGATTGGCCCAAAGTCACCCAGTGAGCTTCATGGCTGAGTGGGGACTTGAACCCAGATCTCCCAAGTTCCAGTCCAACACTCTAACTACTA
This sequence comes from Heloderma suspectum, assembly GCF_057233095.1. Taxonomy (NCBI): domain Eukaryota; kingdom Metazoa; phylum Chordata; class Lepidosauria; order Squamata; family Helodermatidae; genus Heloderma; species Heloderma suspectum. Next base: position 190,548,993 of record NC_139458.1, read on the forward strand.
GACCATACTGGCTCCGTAGTGCTCTGCAGACCATCTGTGTTTGGTGTCAGACTAAATTACCTTTCCTGGACCCCTTACAACCCAGTGCCTCCTAACTCAAAGAGATTTGAGATCCCTCCCAAATCTGTAACGCTTGATTCTAAGGTTTCAGTGCATTAGAGCTATCAGTGTAGATGCCTGAGAGAACATCTGGCAAAGAGCAGAAAATAGACAGCTGATAGCTGATAGACATTCTGTTGATGTGTTTTTAATAGCAGCTGGGATGGGCCAGAAGAAAAGGTGAGGGGGGAGATGACTCATTCTTTTGTCCAGCTAGGCCAAGGGGAGGAGACGAGTGAGATCTGTGTGTATAGCAGGAAGTGTAGCTGGAACTGGATCTGAAAAGCAGGCAGAGAGCTGACTTGCTCTCTGCACGGCATCCTATGGGCTCCCCTTAGGGATACTGGAGAAATCCACTGCAGACCCAAATGAAGCCGAATTCCCAGGAATCCGACCTCTGGATTCCACAGCAGACCGGCACCCCCTTATGTATGTATTTATTTATATACTGCCCAATAGCCGAAGCTCCCTTACCTGGCACATCTGCCGTAGTTTGCAGGGCGGCTCTCCAGCTGTCTAAAAGGCGCAATAAGCTAATGGCGGCCACAATTTACATAGAAGGAAGTGTTTCACAGCTGCACTTGCCATAAACTACGCAATTTACAGCCATAATTTTCCCGCGATAGGCTAATGGCAGCCAGCATTAGCCTATCGCACCTTTTAGGCAGATGGAGAACTGCCCATGAATCATGAGAACCGCCCCATGAATTAGGGCAGACGCACGTGGGCTCCAGGGATATCCACGGGGCCCTAAGCAGCGTGGATTTCCCTGTGGCAGACCACCTCCCCTTCTGCACCAGACATTGGGAGGTCTGCCCATCCCTAGTTCCTGTAGACAGCTGATGGGGAACAGTAATTTGTTGGAGTGTTAATGCTGTGAACCCACCTTCTACTCAGCCTGTGTATATGTGTAAATAATCCTTCTATCATGGACACACCACACCATCTTCAGTGGCCTCCTTCTAAGGAAACTGAATCCTGAGTAAGTGCTGGGACCCCTGAAACTTGTCACCGCTTGGATGTGGGGTGCCCATGCATAACATTACCTAATACCATAGCCCCATAACTCTGCCCACTGCCATCGTCATGAGATCACTTCAAGTTCTCTTGGGTCCTAGCTAGCCCCTACCCATCAGCTTCAGCCAGTTCCCTGGAGCAGGCTGCAACTCTGCTTTGTAGAACATCTGCTTTGCATGCAGAAGGCCCTAAACTGCATCCTTGGCACCTCCAGTTGAAAGGTCTCAGGCAGCCTCTGGCCTTGGAATCATGGCCTGTGAGAGTAGACAGTACTGGGTTAGATGCACCAATGGTCTCTTTTGGGGGGTGGGCAGAAGGCAGATCTCCAGATGTGTTGGAGTTCAATGCCTAGATGCCTTAGCCAGCATGGTCAATGGTCAGGAATGGCGGGCAGTTCAAAACATCTGGAGATGTTTGGTGATGCTACAGTTTGATCCTCTCCAGAACATGCCAGCCAGATGAGGGTTGTGTGGGTGAGGAAGAGCATCATTATGGGACTTACTGTTATATCAGAATTGCTTGTCAATTTCTGTATTCATAGAGCATGCCTCCTGTTGGACAGCCCCTGGCAAAATCCATTTAAGGCATCATCACCATCATCATCATCATTTCAATTTATGAGTCGTCCCATAGCCGAAGCTTTCAGGGTAGCACTGTACCGAATTTTTCAATGTATTTATTTTCGATCATTCGTCGGGTGGAGGGGTGAAAAGAAATTGGACCCAAAGATTGTGGGAAGGGGTGAGAGTTTTGGAGAAATTTCTCAGGGTGCAGGGCTTCAGCACTTACCTTGCAGTAAGGAGGTGGCTGGGGAGTCCATGCGTGCTTCCTCTTACCGTTTTGATCCCATTCTCTGTCCCTGCAACCTCTCCAGCTGCTTGAGCTTTCTGAGAAGCCCCCTAGAGGACTTAACCAGATCTCCGCTTCATGTCGTATCAGTATGATTCCACCATGGTAACCCTAAATCCCTGTTGTGCACTTATAGCGCATAGCACACACAGTGACATCTGTTGCAGCATTTGGATAATACAGAATAAAAAGTGAGAAATAATGCTAGAAAAGCAGTGTATGGAGTGTGCAACAGTTATCAGTGCACTTCAATACCAATAAAAAGCACTAGTGTAGACCTAGCCCTGGACGTCCTCCCTTGGGGCTTTCCAGAACTGCTGTCTGATGAATGCCTGAAAGCTGGGCGAGGAGGAGGAGGAGTTGTCATACTTGTGGGTGTTGCTGCTGTTTTCTTGTTAAAAGGACTTTGAGCAACAATAAAACCAAAGCAAAAATGCCTCGCTCAGCTTTCAGGCCCTCAGCATACAGTAGGGCTGGAAAGCCCCAAGGGAGGAAGCCCTGGCTAAGTCATCTAGGGTGGCCTTCCCCAACCTTGGGTCCTCCAGATCTTTTGGACATCAACCCCCGTCAGCCCTAGCTAACATGGCCAGTAGTCAGGAATGCTGGGAGTTGTAGTCCAAAACATCTGGAGGACACCGGGTTGGAGAAGTCAGTTCTAGGGGGCTTTCCAGGCAGCCCAAGCAGAATGGGGGGGGGAATGGTAAAATAAAGAGCACACACATCCCTCAGCCACCCTCTTACAGTAATTTCTCTGAAATTCTCAGAATCCCAACAAAAGAGGCAGAAAACGACTGCTGGAAAGCAAAGAGGTTGAGAAAGGGCAGGTGCGGCTTCAGCACAGCACTATTTCAGGGCAACGTGCATAATAAAAACAAATACAATAAAACAATTGATTTTTTCTCTCCATAACAGATTTTTTTGTGGTAATAAAAAAGACGGAAGAAGCAGTAGGAGAATACAGGAGATTACATATGGAAGACTGTGCAATTTGGAAGTCGTCCCCCCTCCCTAAAATACTGTGAATGTGACAGGGCACTTGCACAATAAAAGCCCCCATCTGAAAGCACCCAGAGTTCCTGACATTTAACTTCCCATGTACAAATGGGTCTTTTTCATTGTTGCCCTCTGAATTTGTTCCTGCGCAGATTGATGTTCATAGTGGCTTTGAAGAAAATGACACTTGACTTGCATGTTCAACCAAAGCGGGGATGCTTTAGGAAGCTGTACAGCGTGTGTGATTTTGTATTGTAGACTGAATGCAGCAACCATAAACTCTGTTGGAAACATTAAAAAATGCTGTTTACTTCCAAAGAAATCTGTCTTAAATCAAGAGCCAAAGCTATTCCAGTTTTTAAAACAAGTTTTACTTTAATCTTGAAGAAGAGTGGATTCAGTACTCTGTAAGACAGGAAGATGAAGAGCGCACCATCATCCTATCCATGTTTAGTTGGAAGTAAGACTCAGTATGCCTAGTGAGGCTTACTCCAAAGTAAGGGAGCATAGTATTGCAGCCTAAAAGCGTTGGTCTAGCAGAAAATGTCTGCTCCCATGTCAAAATGTATTCAAACACACGCAATGTGAACAACAGATGACCATTTAAACATCATCTCCGGTGCTTTTCTTCCTTCCATGACCATTGTCTATATGATTTTTCATTCACTGCTCCCAAATACCATCTCCTAATGAGGGGCGCAATCCTACGCAGATAGGCGGCTGCCTCCGAACTCAGAGGCAACCGCCTATCCAATGCAGGGCAGGAGAAGCACAGAGGGGATCGTTCCCCCTGTGCTTCTCCTGCCCTGCATTTTCGGCTAGACAGCCAATTGTGGCTGTCTAGCCGTGGGAGGGTGGAGCAGGGCAGGAGGTTGCTGTATGACACATAGGATGTGTCGTACAGGCATTTCTGCCCTCCCCACCCCAGAACGCCCCCAGCCATGCCCCTTTTTGGCCGTTCCGTGCTCCTCTTGCGAGCGTGGAGGACAGGGCTGTTCCGCGCTGCCTTGGAGGCAGTGCGGAAGTGCGGGGAGGTCGGTTTTTTGGGAATTGACCTCAGAGCACGGGATCCGAGGTCAGTTCCCAGAAAACCAGATATCCTATGGCCTTCTAGCCACTGTCTAGCGGTGATAGGATTGCTTCCTTATTTTAGGCTTCAAAGAAGGTCCGGTGATTGTCTCTTTCTCAGTCAAAACAATGAACCTAATGACAATAATAACCACTTGGAGTTCCATGTGACAATGATAATTTTCTTTAAAAACTATAAAAATATTGATTATGAAGAGTGAAAGTGTTATAACTGTGAAACTTTTTATATTCCAAAGGGAAAAGAATTCCAGTAAGACTATAATAAATTGCACCTAGGTATTGAGAATATTTCTGTGTAATTCACTATTTCTGTATTATTATTTTTTTTAAAAAAAATCCGTCACTAATTCAGCCTTGAAGGTGATTGTAAGAATGGCATCAGTGTAGTGTTATCCTGGAAGGTTACTTTAAAAAAAATCACAATATTTCATCAGGTTCCATAGAAAGCTACTTTTAAAATCCCTGTCCTTCAAAGAGATTTCTGTTCATTACCATTATGTCTATTTTTTTCCTGGCTTCCAAAACTGGTATAACCCTGTTCTTATCATACACAGTAAGAGCAAGCCATTTTTAATTTATGGCAGGTCCTCATTTTGATAATTGGAGGTTGGTGTAAACCGTAAATTCTTTTAATGACAGTTTCTAGAAGAAGTGGAAATATAAGCTGGCATTTTTATTATCATCCATGCAACAACTACTAAGAGTATTCTATTTTTAGGAGCTACAATGATCCTAATTTGCTTGAAATCTCTCATAAATTCTAAAGTGTTTTGGATCTAGTTTCTACAGCAGTAATTAGTTGACCGCCCATGAAACCTCTTCTATCCTTAGGCCCGGCTACCATAATGCACTTGGACAGTGCAATACACAAACTCTTCAGCCTATGTACTTATTTGCACTTATGCCTTCATAGTCCCATAGCAATAAATAAGACTGACCAGTTTACAGTGCAAGTAGAAGATTGCAGCCTTTGAAATACATGTCTCCACCACGTTTAGGATATCTTCTTTGGAGGGATGCATGAAAATATTATAATGGAATGGAAAAACCCATTATGAAAAAAACCCGCCTATGGATGGATCTTTCCGGAACAATCCACAAAGCATGTTCTATTCTCATGTATGGGATTGCACGTATCTGAATGGACCTGCAAGTTCCAGCAACTTTTAAAAAATAGCATTATTAAACAAAGAAGATATATAAGATACATAACAAAAAAAGTTAAGAAAAAACTGTTTACCAATTATTTCCATATCTGCTATTATGGGTGTGGTGCTATTATCTGCCATATCCAGCAACTTTAACAGGGTCTGCAGCATGCCACCAGTTGATGCCATCTGCCTCTGCCGTCTTCCTCTGCCATTCTTACTAGGGGTGGCGGAGAATTCCACCACGGACTCCAATGAGGCCAGATTCTCAAGAATCCGCCACCCTAGAGTCCATGGCAGAATGGACCACTCACCTCCGCCACCCTGCGAAGTTTGCGCTGGCCAGATCCTACCTGCCGCCGGCCGGGCCTGGGTCCGTCCGTTCACTCCACTGCTGTCCGCTGCCGGTCTGCAGATGCAAATGGCATAAATCTTTACGTAGCCTATCACGGCAAAGAGCAGGGATGCAAATAACGTCCGCTACGCCATTTGCGACCCTGCTCTTTGCCACGATAGGCTACGTAAATCTTTATGTAGCCTATCGCGCGAAGGCACAGGGACGCAAATGGCGTCTGCTATGCCATTTGCGTCCCTGCTCTTTGCCATGATAGGCTATGTAAATCTTTACGTAGCCTATTGCGCGAAGGGACAGGGATGCAAATGGTGTCCGCTACGCCATATGCGTCCCTGTTCTTTGCCGTGATAGGCTACATAAATATTTACGTAGCCTTTCACAGCAAAGAGCAGGGACACAAATGGCATCCGTTACGCTGGATGCCACTTGCGTCCACAGACCGGCAGCGGACAGACCCAGCCGGCAGCTGTGTGGACTCCCCATGGAGCAGACCCAGCCGGGGAGGATTCCGGGGGGAGAAATGGATTGCCTCCCCCCCCCGCGGACCTGCCAGTGGACTCAGTGAGTGGGTTTCGTACACCCCTAATCCTCACCTATAGAAGATTCTTCACTCTTCTTCAATAATTTCTGTTGTGTTGATATCTAGGACTGTGTCTTAGGGGTGGACGAAAGTGACTTACCTGTCCTCGAAGCTTGTTCGCGGTGGGGGGGAGGAGCTTCGCTGCTCCCCCCGCGAAGTTCAGGCCGGGGGGGGAGGCTTCCCGCCTCGCCCGGCCGAAATTCAGGCCGGGGAGGAGGTGCTTCGCCTCGCCCGGCCGCGAACTCCAAAGTTTTTTTTTTTTAAAAAAACGCCCCCGTGATAGGCTACGTGACGATTAATGTAGCCTATCACGGCTAGATCTGCAAAGTCAGCCGTGATAGGCTACGTTAATCATCACGTAGCCTATCACGGGTGACTTAAAAAAAAAAAAGCGCGTACGCTAATGGCGGCCCCCATAGGGAGCCGCCATTCGCGTTCCTTATTTGGTCTCTGTAGTCTACGTAAATCTTTACGTAGACTACGGCGAAAATAAGGACAACGCAAATAGCGTTGCTCTTATTTTCGCCGTAGTCTATGTAAACATTTACGTAGACTACAGCAACCAAATAAGGAACGGGAATGGCGGCTCCCTATGGGGGCTGCCATTATCCGTACGCGCTTTTTTTTTTTTTTTAAGTCACCCGTGATAGGCTACATGACGATTTACGTAGCCTATCACGGCTGACTTTGCAAATCTAGCCGTGATAGGCTACGTTAATCGTCACATAGCCTATCACGGGGGCGTTTTTGTTTTTTTTTCTTTTATTGAAATGGCGGCGGCGGCAGCCGGTCGAAAGACCGGCTGCCGCTCCCGTCCCGCACAAAGACCCGCCGAACCGCTGGCCGGACCCGCCGCCGGGAGGGACATTCGGCAAAGGTAAGTCCCGTCCCGGGGGTGGTGCGGGGGGCGGGGGGGTGCGGAGAATTTCTCCCCGAAACTTGTTCGGGGGGCCGAACACGTTGGCGCTCGGCCCCCCGAAGTTTCGGGGAGAAATTCTCCGCCATCCCTACTGTGTCTCCATGACAATGGAAGGAGAAGCAAATGGAGGAGTACCAGATTTTTTTTAAAAAGGAAGCAGCTTTGCTGCACTTTGGTCCATGAAAGGCTCCATAAGCAAGTGTTCCACACCACCAAAAATCACTTCACAGAACATACTTCCTGGTGGGGGTGGGGGTTGGAGTGAATGTCTTCTGACTGGCAGGGGCTGCTCAACCAATAAGAGAGGCTTCCTCCTCCCCCCATTTCTCCTTTCCCCTGAAACTCCAGATGCACCTGCATTTCAGAAGCAAGCCTCATTGATCATAATGGGAGTTACTTCCAAATAGACACACATATGCTTGTGCTGGGAAAGGGCAGGGGGAGGACACAGGGATGGGAAACCAGCCCCCTTTCAAACCATGGAATCTCTACAACGAAGGTGTGAAGTAATTACTTCCTAAGGCAATAAACCAAGCCACAGAGAATCAGTAAAGTGCTTTACGGGAATCAGTGCTTTAAACTCTGTATCAATTCAGGAGGATGTCTGTAAATTCTGATGTGGGCATTCAGGGGACAAGCCTCATTGAGCACAATGGGAGTTACTTAGGGATGTCAGAGAATTCCGCCATGGATCTCGGTGAGGCCGAATGCCAGTGCATTTGACCCCCCGAAATCCATGGCAGAACAGCCTGCCACCCCCCCACCCTCGCGGATCCCCCGTGGGACGAGACTTACCTGGGGCGGATGTTCTGGACGGCGGCGGCTCCAGCGGTGGCTTCGGCGGCAGCGGCGGTGGCTGGTCTTCTGATGGGCTGCTGCCGCCTCCATTTGCAGTCTCATCTTTTCTTCTTTTTTTTTACATCAGTGATAGGCTACGTAAAGACTTACGCAGCCTATCACAGCTGGATTAAAAAAAACAACAAGGCGTACACAAATGGCGGCGGCTACGGCCACCGCCATTTGCGTTCCTTATTTTTCGCCATCTTAGTCTACGTAAATATTTACGTAGACTAAGACAAAGACAAGAAAGGGGAACACAAATAGTGCCCAGTATGCTATTTGCGTTCCCCTTTCTTTTCTTCATCTTTGTCTACGTAAATATTTACGTAGACTAAGACGGCGAAAAATAAGGAACGCAAATGGCGGCAGCTGTAGCCGCCGCCATTTGCGTGCGCATTTTTGGTTTTTTGGTTTTTTTACCCAGAGCCCTCCGCAGCCGGAAATCCGGCTGCGGACAGCCCTGGCCTGGGCCTGGCAGGCTGCTCCGCAGAGCCGCCACGGAGCACAGCCGGCTGTCAAGGATTCCGGGTGGGAGGACCGGATTGCCTCCCCCCGCCAAGGATTCCAGGGGGAGGGATGGAACGCCTCCCCCCACCCATGAACAGAATCTGCAAAAAGGTAAGTGACTTTCGTACATCCCTAGAGTTACTTCTGGAGAGACACTAATGGGTTCATTCTGGGAAAGACAGCAGTAAACACAAAGATGGGAAACCAGCCCCCATTGTAACCTGATGCTGCGCAGGATGTCTATAACCAAGGGTCACAGTAGTTACTTCTTAAGGCAATAAACCAAACAATAGAGAATCAGAGCCTCAAGATCACGCTTTACAGCATTTAGGGAATTTGGGCTTTAAAGTGTGCCATTTCAATTGAGGAGGATCTCTGTAAGTTCTGATGTGGGCATTCAGGAGACAAGCCTCATTGACCACAATGGGAGCTACTTCTGAGTATACACTAATTGGTTTGTGCTGTGATGGGAAACACACAGGAAACACCCCTTGACTGGGGTTATGGTGAAAGGTACACCTCTGAGTAGGGCTAGCATGCCCGAGGTAAATGCGGGGATTGGGGCACACAGCAACTATACCGCTGAGAACCTGACTTGAGGAAAAGAATTGGACTTTAAGCAGTCTCAGGAAGTCTGGTTTTTCCCTGATAAGCTCCAGGGTGGCTGCTGGATGTATCCACGACGTCATGTATCCCTAATGACCTCAGCACGCAGCTGGCTCAGACTAAATCGCTGGTGGAAACAGCCCCTTGTATAATTACGCCTGTCTGTTTATGTGCAGCTGTATTTTATATGGTAGGGGTAGTGTAATAATACAATGAACAGAATGTATTACTCAGGCCCTTACTATGAATGTTATCGTAGCTATCCAGTAGTGCAGCCTTTCTAAACCGTTTGCCCTCCAGATGTGTTGGACTATAATTCCCAGCATGCCTCAACCAGTCATGCTGGCTGGGGCACTGAGGGAGTTTTAGTCCAACACATCTGGACAGCACCAGGTTGGGGAAGCTTTGCTGTAGTTTATTTATTTGTTTGTTTTTCTTTCGCATGAATGTTTTCCTCTTATTTACCGTATTTTTGAAGTTAAAAGAGCACTGGCTCGCTGCACCTCAGTAAGTCCCCTTCACCTGGAGGAGACAGGGCATGAAAACTTAGAATTCAGGGTGAAGTCCGGTTGTGTCTGTCCACTGGCATCCAGCGGTGGAGCAGATCCCTCCTCACCCTGCAGGCCCCTTTACCCTCCAAATCTTCTTCTGGAGGGTTAGGGAACCCTCTGGAGCAGATTTGGGATGGGGGAGCTACAGGGGGAAAGGGAGGATAGGAAAAGTCCGTTGCAGAAGCAGAAGTTGCTCATGCAACATTGGATGTAGCCTTCAATTCCTTTAGGTCAGGTGTTGCATTTCTTTCAGCCTGAGGCCCAAATTCCATTTTGGAGAAGCTCTCAGAGGCCACGTTCCAGTGGTGGGTGCGACTGGAGGCAAAAGGGGCAGGGCCCCCCAAACACCAGCATATTGTAGCTTGAAGCTCTTACTGCCAGGAGCTAAGCCTCAGGAGGGGCCTGTCAGTCTTTTAGAATGGGGAAAAAACTGCACAAAAGCTGGGGAACCACCAAACGATCAGTGGTTGGGGGAAAGGAGGCATGGGTGGAAGGGGGCGTGCCCATCTGGGGAACCCCAGAGAGCTGGATTGGGACCATAGGCCTGAGGTCCCCCACCCCTGCTTTAGGCTGTGTCTGATCTGTGCAAAGTGAGAATGGTAGTACCGTGAGAGCAGCAGGCCCTTTGTTTGTTTATTTATTTACAATATTTGTATACCGCTCCATATCTAGAACAGATTTTGGAGTGGTGAACACAAAAGATAAAACAGCAAAAGAATAAAAAGATTGAAACACCACATTAAAATTATACCTGTTTAAAAAACACAATGCCAGCAGAAACTGTAACTCGTCAATTAAAGAATGCTTCTTGGAACAGTGCCGTTTCCAGGAGGCACCGGAAACAACGCAGTGTTGGTGCCTGCCTGACATCCAGGGCCAGGGAGTTCCACAGGAAGGGGGCCACCACACTGAAGGCTCCTTTCCTGGTGGACTCTAGCTGGGCCATGGATCCATGTTGAACCACCAGGGACATGCCCTCCGATGACCTGACCAGGCAGGTTGGTAGGGGAGAAGGCGCTCTCTCAGTTAGCCTAGTCCCAAGCTGTTTAGGGCTCTGCACAGTAGTACTAAAACCTTAAACCTTTGTTGGGCTTTGGGCCCTGGCAAATGCCCGACTGTGCCACCTTATGGAGCCAGCCCAATTCCAAAGATCCCGTTGTTCAGTCATCATGTCATTCTTCAATCCTCTCAGCCCCCAGCTTCTCCCCATCCGCTACAAATTGAAAACATGACGAATGAAAATAATGAATGCTGTGAGCTGTCTTTTTCAACCAGGTAGTGAATGAGTGGTGGACAGCTGTGTTTTAAAAAGCACTGGAATCATAAGAAGCCTAAGAAATGTCATCATTGCCTCACAAATCACCAGACATGATGAGAATGAAATCACTTATAGCTTTTGAAAGGGGCTTCCCTCCCCCCGGCCCTTGTTGGTATTCTGAAGATAGCAGGTGAGCTTGTCTAGAGTTTCTGTCGCAGAAGATAAACATTTGGAATTGTTAAAAAATAAGAGAATGTTGCAATAAACCTTTGTCCATAATTTCTTATGCAGTCACAAAAGAGATGAGCTAAAATGGTACATCCTCCCCAAACCTGGGGAAATCATAAAAGCAGTGCTGTGCACAGAAAGAGTTCTCCTGTTAATATTTATTTATACAGGAGGACTTTTTGCAAAGAGCTTCACAATCAATACATTGGTCAGGCATACAAGCCTATAAGATATTTAAGGAATTTAAATAAATCCTGGTAACTATTCCTAAGTGTGCCCATATAGATATAAAGTAGCATGTGCGGATTTTATGCAAATTTGTGTTTTATGGGCCTGAGACCTGGATCTTTTACGGCACAATCTTATGCATGCTTAGACACCCCCCCCCAAAGTCCTACAGCTAAGCACCTAGCAATGTCCCAGTACATCTGACTGATGAGAGAATAGAAATGTGCCTGTTTTCGCTGTGTTTTGAAGAAAGCAAATAACAAGACACCCAGTTCACAAATGTGATTTCTCTTTTGATCCCATTTTCAAAAGGCTGCATTATAGTGCTTTGTACATTACGGCTGGCACTGTCCCCAGCACCTGATGCTGCTTGCACCTCTAAAGTCCACTCCACATGTGGCGATCCATCGAGTCTGTAAAGTTTACATTAATGATACAGACTCAATTATTGTCATCAAAGCAAAGGGTTAATTATTTCCTTAATTTCAGCAGGGTGTTAGAATGCTGCTACTGCTGCAATAATTCATTAAGTTTGGCACCACCACCAGGAAAGATATATGAAGAATTAATTCAAGATAAATGTACTGAGAAGTCATCCTAGGAAAGAGGTGACTTTGCTTCATTTTGCTTAAGAAAAAGAAATTGAGCTGAGGAGTTGTCATGAAATAAACTTATCCACTTGAGTGAATTTTATCTCCACTTCAATATGTTTTATTGAGTGTCTATTTGTAGAAATGTGGGTTGATGATGATGACGATTAGGCAAACATTTACCAAATTCTCCCCTTGCTCATAATCCACACCACCTCTTTTCCACCATTGACTCATTCCTCTAGTCCTTTCTTCTGACATCTCTCTTTCCACTTGAAAATCTTCATAGAACAAGTTTTGTTCCAGATTCACAAGCTTTTGTACCGACATTCATAAGCCTCCTTTGCCTCTTCCACTCCTGTTGTTATCTGCTAATCTGGTCTATCTGCTTGTCTCCCTTTTCCCCATTCTTCCAGTAGCAGTTACCTGGAGGTTCTACCCCTCCTTACCTCTTCACCTACTTTAGGTGAATGATTTACTTTCATTCCATGCTTATCTTTAATCTCTTTCTCCCTGGACAACCCCCCCCCCCCCCAGCATTCACCTCCTTAATTTCAGGTTTCCAGAAATCTTCCCCACCCATTTGGAATAAAAATGAAAGGGCCATATGTCCCAACTCTTCCCCTTCCTCATGCCTTCACATTTAGTGATGGATGGGACTGAAAATCTTGTTCTCAAACAGATTGCAAGATTTTCAAGATTCAGCCATAAGCGTGCAATTTTTTTTAGAGTCCACATGGAAATGTGCACTCTTTTGTGCTCATTTGTCCAAATGTCTGCACTTTGTGCACATTTTCCTAATGTACGCAATGTTTTTCAAGTACTTTTCTCATTAATGTACTGCAGTTTTGTGCGCACTTTCCTCAGCTATGCACATTTTATGCACAGTTTTGCACTAATATGCCCATTTTTGTGTGAACATTTTCCCGCTGACGAACCGTGCTGTCAGTGCAGATTTTAGGATGCAACTACGTCTTCCTATATATGGTAATTGGCTGAATTCCACAAATGCCCCCAATAGAGAGCGGAATGGACCTTTTCTTGTTATCATTTATCTGAAATCTCAGAAGACCTGGGCTGTGTTTCCATGACAATGGAAGGAGAAGCTAATGGAGGAGTACCGGATTTTTTTTAAAGGAATCGGCTTTGCTGTGAGGAGGGCTCCACGAGCAGATTCTCCGGACCAGTAAAAATCGCTTCACAGAACATACTTCCTGGTGGGGGTGGGAGTTAGAGTGTATGTCATATGACTGGCAGGGGCTGCTCAACCAATAAGAGAGGCTTCCCTCCTCCCCCCCTTCCTCCTTTCCCCTGAAAATCGAGATGCACCTGCATTTCAGGAGCAAGCCTCATTGAGCACAATGGGAGTTACTTCCGAGTAGACACATATATATGCTTGTGCTGCGAAAGGGCAGGGGGAGAACACAAAGATGGAAACCAGCACCCATTTTAACCCACAGGACGCCATTGACCACAATCGGGGTTACTTTTGAGGAGACACTAATGGGTTTGTTGTGGGAAAGAGATGGAAACCAGCCCCCATTGTGACACACAGGATCTCTATAAGGAAGCTGTGAAGGAGTTATGTCCTAAGGCAATGGATTGGAGCCTCGAAATTGTGCTTAATCACATTTAAGGAATTGGGCTTTGATATGTGTCAATTGAGGGGCTTCTCTGCTATTTCTGTGGTCATTGAGAGGGCAAGCCTCATTCAGCACAATGGAAGGAAACATCCCTTGACCTGGGTCATAGTGGAAGGCACACCCCGGGCAGGGCTAGCATGCTCGAGGTAAATGCGGGGGTTGGGGCACACAGCAACTATACCAGGGAGAACCCAACTTCAGGAAAAGAATCGGGCTTTAAGCAGTCTCAGGAAATCCGGTTTTTCCCTGATAAGCTCCGGGGTGGCTGCTGGATGGCAACAATGTCATGTATCCCTAACAACCTCGACACTCAGCTGGCTCGGAGTAAATCGCCCTGCATATCTTGTGAGAACCTGGCTTATCAACGTCTATTCTGGGATGCCTTCCCTCTTTCCACAATTCCATCACAATTTTCCCTCACCACAGACTCTTACCAGTGCGGGGAGGGGGGTCGATTTTACAGTGTGTCCAAATGATTTGGTGCAACTGAAACAAAGTGAGTTTGTGCTTCATCCATGAGTAATATCAGTTTAAATGCAATAAGCAGAAAACCAGCATGCATAATGGCAATACATTTTAACTGGAGCTATAGCATTAAAATTAGAACCTTTCAACCCATTAAGCACTTGCTAACAGAAATTTTCCATGATCAGCTCACAATTTCCACAGTTCTGCTCATTTTCAAATTACACATGAGACTTATCGAACAATCTTATTTGCCACTATCCTGCATCATCTAATGCTGACTTGTCAAATTCAGCCTGCTTGGCTTGATAGATAACTCACAAAATACATTTTCTACTACCTCATTGGGCAGGTGGCAGTACTAAAGTGAGTTTTTTTTAAAGGATGAATGGTTGAAATGATTGAAGAGGAGTTCTGTTTAGAGATGCCTAAACAAAAAATGCCTCTAGGAAAGCCATCGGAAATAGGCAGCTGTGGTGGACTCAGGCCTGGGCGGGTCGTCATCTCATCCATCATTAGCCATGAGACTAACAGTGAATTTATGTAAGAACAACAGAGGCTTAAATCCTTCCTTTATAAATCGGTTATGATCTGCTTTCACAGATCTTATACCTTTTATTGAGATGACTACACACAAAGGAGAATCTCAGTCTTAATATGGAATGTTCCTTTTATATTTTCAAGAATAGGGAATCAACCATTGTTTTATTTTCATTGTTTCATTTGTTACATTTATATTCCACCTTTCCTCCAAGGAGCCTAGGGCAGCATACAAGATTCTTCTCCTCCACTCCATTTTATCCTCACAACAACCCTGTAAGGTAGGTGAGGCTGAGTCAACCCAGTGAGCTTCATCGTTTTCCCCAAGTGGGGACTAGAACCCAGGCCTCCTGAGTCCCAGTCCAACACTCTAACCGCTACACCTTGTTTGATCCTTTTTTGTTCCCAAGAGACCATCCTAGGGGCAGTTCCATGTGAAAGTTGAGACCGTCATCACATACCTGATAGAGCCCACTTTGAAAGCCTGCAAACCCCTATTTCATCTTAAGAGTCTTCATTTCAACATCAAGTTGGCCTTCCCCCCCTCCTATCCCCCCCCCCCGATTTGTGTAACATCTTGCCTAATTAAGAGATCTGGAGATCTTGAAAACTTGCACATTTTTGTGGCCTTTGAGTTGTATTACACTAATACAGAGTTTGGATTTTTTTCTTGTGGCCATCATGGCTACCTTTGCTTTTCATTTACCAATGGTAACTTACCACAGTGATCATGTAACCACGTGGTCAGCCAGCCAGCCATAATATCCTGCCAAGTGGTTTGGTTTGGGAAGGGCTGTAGCTCAATAACAGACTGTGCCAGGTCCAGGTTTTGGACGGCCCTTGGGCAAGACACCCTCAACGGGGGCCCTCCCTCGGTGAGTCTGCCTCCTTCCAACATTGTCACCAGCTGCTCTTGCTCCTCACCTTCTTGCTCCTCGTTGCTCCCGCTTGCTTGCTTGTCAGTGGCATTTACAGCAGCGGCATCTCCTGCTCCTCCTTCTCACTACCACTGTTGTATAGGTCAGAGAAAGAGGTGGGTGGAGAAGGTTGCCATGGTGAACAGGAGGAGCAACTCCAGGCGTGGGTCCTCACCAGGTGCCCAACCGCGCCTTCCCCTGACGCCAGTGCTGGTGGTAGAGCATGCAAAAGGCTCCAGATCTCCAGCATCTCTAAGTGGGGCTGGGAAAGTCTCCAGTCCAAAACCCTGGAGAGCCAGTCAGCAGACATTACTGAACTAAATGAACCAATGGTCTGACTCAGGATAAGGCAGCTTCCTATGGTGAGGTGAACTTGACTACTGTCTTACTTTTCTAGATCTCTGATCAAATTAGGGATGTTGTGGGAGTCCAAGAAGGGGGTGGAGTCCAATGGACTCCCCCCCCTCAGCCTCCCGGACCCCTTTCACCAAGCCGCCATGACTTACCAGACCTGCTTGCCGAGCGCCCACACAGTCTGTGAGTGCCCATCATAAAAATGGAAGCTCGGGTTTTCCGGATATATAATGTTGCATAAATGGAGGCCGTAAAGGGCCATTCATGCAACATTACAGCCGCGAACGGTCCGTTTATGCCTGTAATGTTGCGTAAATGGCTGCTTTACGGCCACCATTTACGCAACATTACATATCTGGAGAACCCTGGACCATCAATTTTATGTAAAATGGCAGCTTGCTAAGAGGACGGCCATCCCCGCAGTGCTTGCTGGGTGATCATTGGGTGCTCCAGCAGCTCATGTGGCATGGCGAGCGCAGGCGGGCAGCGGCAGTGGCTTGGCAAATGTCCAGCAAAACCAGACTGAGGTGAATCCATCCATCCCTAGATCAAATGTGCAAATGCTTATTCAGTGTGAACATTTTTTGATTGGCCCTCCACTGAATGAGTGCTTGAGGCAATGTACAATAGAAACAATACAAAGAATCGAATACGTAGAAATACAAAAATCTAACACTTTTTTGAAACCAGGGATTAATGATAAGTGTGGTGATGTCCTTTTCGATACATGGCCGGGAATACTTGGACTTACGAAATGTTTACATGCAAATCATGGCAAGGTACCACTGTTTTAAATGGTTTCTGTGGCTACTCAATGTTAGGAAGAAAGAAATGCACTTTTGCTGTGGGCGATTGGGTCAGTGTCTTTACCATTTCCTTGATTTGTCTTTATTTTGTTAACATACAAAAGGTACTGGGGGCGGGGGGGAATCAAATACATTTAAGCTGACACATTGCCCACCCAGAAGATCCTGTCATTTAATAATTTCACTAGCACAGAGGATAATTTATGGGCCTAACAGAAAATTCAATACAATACATTTAATCCACCTATTCATTTATTTTAATTAGAGCACTTCTGCTTACACTAAGTAAGCTTGAATTCTGGGATTCATGCCTACTGTTCTATCTTGTATCTTGGTTTCAAATTTATTTATTTTTTTGGACAGTCCAATCAAAATACATGCAATTGCTTGCTTCTGTGAACTTTTTTTATAAGTTATCATCCTCACTATGCTGCCACCGCCACTGTGTGAAACCTGGACCCACATGTATATTGAGTATTGGTGGACTGAGGTGAGGCTGAAATTAGGCTGAAATACCAGAAGGCCAGATGATGAAGCATACTGAACACTTACATACTGAAAATAGATATTATTAACCATGACAATCTTGGTCCACGAAAATGCAACATACATGTATACAAAGCAAGCCCAGTTTGTAGAAGCAACTTGCATGATTGAGTTTTCTGATATTGTTGACAGCTGGTTCGCACATACTTATGGATCTCTTGATTCCTCTACCCTTGCATACTTGTCTGGCAGATGAATGTATATACTTCTGCCACCCAGAAAGCAGAGCTGTTGAGGTGATGGGAACTGTAAGTTCTGTCTGCAGTGCTGGATCATTCCCACTGGATCATTCCCACTTATAAGTCATCACTTCATTCTGCAGTCATCAAGTGATACATGCATGTGTGGGCGGGGGGCATGTTTGAAGTGCTCGTTCAATATCAGGGTTTAGGAATTGTCTGTCTGTCTTGTACCTCCCTCCTATTCAGCTTCTTCAACCCACTTTTGAATCTGAGAGTAAATTACATATATATTGCTACTAGAGATGTATGAGAGATTCACATCAGTTTGTTTTGGATCAGGATTTACCCAGTTTGCACCTTCTGGACCAAACACTTTAAATAAATGAATGAATGAATGAATGAATGAATGAATGAATGAATGAATAAAGTCATACCTCAACATCCTCCACCATGCCTGAGAGCGGCAGCCTAGCTTAAGGGGTGCAGGGCAGATTGTGTGGCAACAGAGCTCTCTCCTCCAGCACCTCGCAACTGCCCCCACCTGCCACCCCCACCATCTGCTGCCTGAAGCAGTCACCTCGCTCTGCCTCACAGCAAGGCTGTCCCTTCCTGCCCCTGCTTGTTCACCTGCCTCCAGCCTCCGGGTGGTAGAAGAGCTGGGGGCAGCTGCCACCCCTCTCTACCAGCACTGCCTGCCTGCCCACGCAGGGCCAGGGCGGTGAGCAGGTGCTGCTGGCAGCAGGAGCAGGAAGTCAGGTGGTGATGGCAGGCGCCCCCAGCCAGCCAGGGCCTCAGCAGCTGCGCAAAGATGGTGCTCCTGCTGCTGAATGCCGGAGCCGCCCCTGCAGCTGGACCCGGAAGTGAGGACTGTGGAAGCAAGTGCTTTTCACTCCTCAGCAAACTGGATGCAAGAGAGTTTCGGTAGATGTTCCTGTCCTCGTGCGGAGCTGTCCTGTGCCTCTCTGAATGGGCATCATTCCATAGTAAATCTGAAAGATAGCCGCAGGTTTAAAAAGCAGGTCTTTGGGGTGTTTCCGCGAAGCTTGAGGGGCTTAATCATCAAGGCTTGACTTCGCATTGCAATACACCTTGATTTGCCACGTCTGCTCGCTGAATCGGAGCAGACGGTCTTCATCGGGGCAAAGAACTGAGGGTGTTTGCCCCTCCGCTTTGAAGGGCTTGTACAGACCATTTGGGGGGATTGAGCATCAGAAGTAAATCGCCCGCCACATGATGAGTTGCACGCACCCAATCTTACACCAGCCGAAGTCCACTCACACACAGGTGTTGTCCTACCTCCTTTTCCCCGCTGCAGCTCTTTCTGAGGGTCAAAGGATCCTCAGGAAAGGCCTGGCGTGGGGTGTGGTGGGTTCCCAATCAGGAAAGGAGCCGTAAGTGTATGAAAGCACCCTTCATCACAGCTCAGGTTGCAATCCTAGACCCATTTGCCTGGGAGTAAGCCCCATTGAACTTAATCAGACTTACTTCTGAGTAAAGATGTACTCAGGATTGTGTTGTTAATATATTTGGTTATTATTGTTGTTGTGATTAGTAGTAGGAGTGGGAGTATTGCCAGACTAAAATGAGGTGCTAGGAGCAACTGGAGGACGACAAGATGGCAATGACCATCACCAGGATGAGCCATTGGTTTCACACTAACAAGGCTGCAGTCTCACACCTGATTATGTCAGTCTCACCTATTTCAGTGGGAACTGGATGTGAGGCATTGTGTATCTACTGCAGATGGACAGTGCAATCCTATGCATGTTTCCTCAGAAGTAAGCCCCACTATGCTTAATGGGGCTCACAAAGAAGTTAAGTATATGCAGAATTGCAGCCTGGGAGTCTTACGTGGAAGTAAGTCCACTGAAATCAAAGAAATGTATTGCCAAATAAAGGCACTTAAGATCAGGGAACAACTCTACCCTCCCCCCTCATCCTCAGCATACAGGCGCATGCAATTTCTCTGGTAATTTCACAAAGTTAGCAGGATGTCTGATCTTTTCCTTTTTTTTCTAACCAAAAAAAAAAAAATATGATCCACTGTTAAAGGAACTAAACAAAACAAGCCAACAAGCACACAAACAGAAAACCACACTGCACAACAACACACCAGCAAAACGAATATGGCTAATAATGGACAGCAAAGAGGAGAACCAAATTCTGATGGTGACATTTTTAGACAAATGTTGCTTCTGTGCATCGGCCTGGATGAAATGTAAACTTCATACCCCCAGAATGAACTTACATTTGGCTCAGTGTCTTAGATTGATTTGACAGAAAATGAGTTTCGCCTAGAGCAAGGCATAAACCATATCTGTCTTATGTGAACAGAAGAACTGACTGGAACCCCCTGCATACTTCATTCAAGTGTGCAAATACTTGATTAGCAAATAGGAACTCAAGACATATTCCTCTAAATGTCTGCCCTGCCCATTCCCAAGGGTAAGAAGGAATTAAAGCAAAGAATACATATTCCGTATCTATGCACTACAATGCAATGCACCAATCTGAATTAAAAAACTGAATATGTCAGAAACTTTTTAGTTTCTCAGCACTCCCTGCCCCCAATATAATTTTCTGGCCTTGTCACCCCTAAAAGGCAGAGCTTTCTAGTCCACCAGGTCATTTTAGAGCAGCCTTCCCCAACCTGATGCCCTCCAGATGTTTTAGACTACAAATCCCAGCATTCCTGGCCATTGGCCATTCAGGCTGGAGCTGATGGGAGCTGAAATCCACAACATCTGGAGGGCATCAGATTGGGGAAGAGTGCTTTAGATCAACACCCCTGACAAAGACTGCATTCAACTCCAACAACAATTAATTGTGGTTTTCTTAAGTAATGTTGTTATATTGTGTTGGCACTTGGGAATGTTTTTGATCTATGCAGCAGCTTTCTCCAGCCTGTTGTTTTCCAGATATGTTGGACTGCAACTTCCATTGGCCATGCTAGCTGGAGATGATGGGAGTTGTAGTCTAACCCATCGGCAGGGGCAGTTTAATCATTTTGACATGGCCGCATAGGGACAAAACAGTTGCTTTAGTTAGTTTAGTTTCACTTTCATATTTGTTTGTTTGTTAGAGAGAGAGAAGCCTTGCCTTGGTTCTCATAAAGTTCTCAACCCATTCCCTACTGGATGTTAGTGGAATTATTACGGTTGTAGAGGTGATGTTTGAAGCAGGTGCTGCCCACAGCCAGGAGTTCAGGATGTATCCCAGAGAAAAGGAGGATGATAGTTTCCCACAGGACAACCTCTACCACGCTCCATGTGGCAGGCCAGCTGTGTGGACTGCAGTAAGCATGTGCAAAAACACTGCTGACATCCAAATGTGATTACTGGATTTCCATGGAATATTTCACTGCCAAATCACTGCTGCTGTGCTGCTGCTGCTGTTCAGTCATTAAGTCGTGTCCGACTCTTCGTGACCCCATGGACCATCACACGCCAGGCCTTCCTGTCCTCCGCTCTCTCCCGGAGTTTGCAAAAGTTCATATTCATTGCATCGGTGATACTATCTAGCCACCTCATCCTTTGCTGTCCCCTTCTCCTTTTGCCTTCAATCTTTCCCAGCATCAGGGTCTTTTCCAGGGAGTTTTCTCTTCGCATTAGGTGGCCAAAATATTTCAGCTTCAGTTTCAGTATCTGTCCTTCCAATGAGCACTCAGGGTGGATTTCCTTTAGGATGGACTAATTTGACTTCCTTGCAGTCCAGGGGACTCGTAAGAGTCTTCTCCAGCACCACAGTTCAAAAGCATCAATTCTTTGGTGCTCAGCCTTCCTTATAGTCCAGCTGTCACAGCTAGAGATGTACGAAAGGTACTTACCTTTCCGCGGATCATGCTGATGCTGGGGGGGGAGGCGTTCCGTCCCTCCCCCCAGCATCCTGGCCGGGGGGGGAGGCGCTCGGTTCCTCTCCCCCGGAATCCTGGCCAGCAGGCTGTGCTCCGCAGGGATTCTGCGGAGCCGCCGGCCGACTCCGCCAGCAGCCGGACATCCGGCCGCTGGCTAGCAAGGACGCAAACGGCGCCGGCTGTAGCCGCCGCCTTTGCGTCCCTGCAGTCAGCTGTGATAGGCTACGTAAATGTTTACGTAGCCTATCACGGCTGATTAAAAAAAAAAACACACACGCGCATACGCAAATGGCGGCGGCCATGGCCACCGCCATTTGCGTTCTTTATTTTGGCACGTCTTAGTCTATGTAAACATTTACGTAGACTAAGACAGCGAAAATAAGGGGAAAGCAAATAGCGTAGCGTCTACGCTATTTGCGTTCCCCTTATTTTCGCCGTCTTAGTCTACATAAATGTTTACACAGACTAAGACGTGCCAAAATAAGGAACACAAATGGCGGCGGCCATGGCCGCCGCCATTTGCATACACGCATGTTGTTGTTTTTTAAGTCAGCCGTGATAGGCTACGTAAACATTTACGTAGCCTATCACGGTGTTTTTTTAAAAAATCTAGCCATGATAGGCTACGTAAATCTTTACATAGCCTATCAGGTTTTGTTTTTTTTTTAACTGGAAATGGCGGCGGCGGCAGCCGGTTGGAAGACCGGCCGCCGCCGCAGAACCGCCGCCGCTGCCAGGAAGATCTGCCCCAGGTAAGTCTCGTCCCGGGGGGGGGGGCAGGCTGTTCGGCCACCGATTTCGGGGGGCCGAATGCACTGACATTCGGCCTCCCCGAGATCCGTGGCGGAATTCTCTGACATCCCTAGTCACAGCCATACATTGCTAACTGGGAAAAGCATAGCTTTGATTATACGAACCTTTGTCGGAAAGGTGATGTCTCTGCTTCTTACTATGCTGTCTAGGTTTGCCATAGCTTTCCTCCCAAGGAGCAAGCGTCTTTTAATTTCATGGCTACGGTAACCATCTGCGGTGATCTTGGAGCCCAAGAAAATGAAATCTGTCACTGCTTCCATTTCTTCCCCTTCTATATGCCAGAAAGTGAAGGGGCCAGATGCCGTGATCTTAGTTTTTTGAATGTTGAGTTTCAAACCAGCTTTTGCACTCTCCACTTTCACCCTCAACAAGAGGCTCTTTAGATCCTCTTCGCTTTCTGCCATTAGGGTGGTATCGTCTGCGTATCGGAGGTTGTTGATAATTCTCCCAGCAATCTTAATTCCGACCTGTGATTCATCCAACCCGGCGTTTCTCATGATGTACTCTGCATATAAGTTAAATAAGCAGGGTGACAATATACAGCCTTGTCGTACTCCTTTCCCAATTTTGAACCACTCAGTTGTTCCATGTCCGGTTCTTACTGTTGCTTCTTGACCCTCATACAGGTTTCTCAGGAGACAGGTAAGGTGGTCTGGTACTCCCATCACTTTCAGAATTTGCCACAGTTTGTTGTGATCCACACAATCAATGGCTTTAGCATAGTCAATGAAGCAGAAATAGACGTTTTTCTGGAATTCTCTTGCTTTCTCCATGATCCAGTGAATGTTGGCGATTTGATCCCTAATTCCTCTGCCTTTTCGAAACCCAGCTTGTACTTCCGGTAGTTCTCGGTTCACATACTGCTGAAGCCTAGCTTGTAGGATTTTGAGCATCACCTTCCTGGCATTTGAAATGAGCGCAATTGGACAGTAGTTTGAACACTCTTTGGCATTGCCCTTCTTTGGAATTGGAATGTAAACTGACCTTTTCCAGTCTTGTGGCCACTGTTGAGTGTTCCAAATTTGTTGGCATTTTGAATGCTGCACTTTAACAGCATCATCTTTTAGGATTTTAAATAGCTCAGCTGGAATACTGTCATCTCTGCTAGCTTTGTTGTTAGTAATGCTTCTTAAGGCCCACTTCACTTCACTCTCTAGGATGTCCGGCTCAAGTTCAGTGACCGCACTCTCATGGCTATCAGGGACCTTAAGATCTTTCCTGTATAGTTCTTCTGTGTATTCTTTCCACCTCTTCTTAATCTCATCTGCTTCTGTTAGGTCCCTGCCTTCTTTGTCCTTTATCATGCCCGTCTTTGCACAAAACTTTCCCTTGAAATCTCCAATTTTCTTGAAAAGATCTCTAGTCTTTCCCATTCTGTTGTTTCCCTCTATTTCTTTGCATTGTTCATTTAAGAAGGCCTTCTTGTCTCTCCTTGCTATTCTCTGGAACTCTGCATTCAGTTGGGTATATCTTCCCCTTTCTCCCTTGCTTTTCGCTTCCCTTCTTTCCTCAGCTACTTGTAAAGCCTCATCAGACAGCCACTTGGCTTTCTTGCATTTCTTTTTCTTTGGGATGGATTTCGTTGCTGCCTCCTGAACAATGTTACGGACCTCCATCCATAGTTCCTCAGGCATTCTGTCTATCAGGTCTAATCCCTGAAATCTATTCCTCACCTCCACTGTATATTCATAAGGGATATGATTTAGGTCATACCTGAATGGTTTAGTGGTTCTACGTTCTTCAATTTAAGCTGAAATTTTGCAACAAGAAGCTCATGATCTGAGCCACAGTCAGCTCCAGGTCTTGTTTTTACTGACTGTATAGAGCTTTTCCATATTTGGCTGCAAAGTACATAATCAATCTTAAATCACAATTCTAGGCAGCATGGCCAATACTTTCTATGTCAGACATCCTCAGAGGACAATGTGATATATCCAGCACATCTGGACTGAGCACATCAGATGCTTGAAAATAGCATGCCTGCTTCTCCATAGGAAAGTCTTCTGGATAAAGCCTAATAGTATCCTGTGCTGCTATATAAACTTCACCAAGCATGGCGGTTGGTAGTAATAGTGGCAGGCTGAGTATCTTCATGGATCGCTAGACCAATTGCCTCCATGGGCCACCATTAGGGCTGGGCCAATACACGTTCCTTCCTGAGTTGTAGGAGAAGATGGCACCAGCCCTCACTCCATGTGTGGAAGAACCTGACTGGCCTGGCAGCTGAGGCTTTCTTCAACATGGGTGATGGAACAGCATCCTGCACCACACCCAAGGGCAGCATGCCAGCTGAGGGTGTGCAAGCCAGGCCACATGGCATGCAGCCTCTTTCTGCCAACACCCTGCTGCCAATGTGTGCCCACACAGGCACACCGCCTCTGCTGCCTGGGGCAGCTATCTCACTCAGCCTAATGGTAGGGCCAGCCCTGGCCACTGTAGAACATAGAGCAGGGCTGGGGAACCTGTGGCCATCCGGATAGTGTTGGACTACAACTCCTACAACTCCATGCTGGGCCACAGCTGAAGGATCACCCCTGGCTTAAAGAGGTGGTGACCAGGCAAGCAGGCTGCTGCTGGTGGTGGTCCTGCTGTGGCCACCTAGCATCCTCTTCCCAGCTAATAACAATTAGATGGAGCTCGCTCTGCTGATTGGTGATGATCTCTGAGGACTTTAATCCTTTCGAAGAATGTGTGTGTCAATGACAGAAAGCAGGGCGAACTGCACTGATTTACGGCCGCTCCTCATTAAGTTTAAAAGCATTCCATGGGGATGAAGACATCCGCAACAGTCGGTGCGACTTTCCCACTGCAAATTGCAGGAAGGAAGAAGAAGAACCGAAAAGGGGAGCCCATGATTCAAGCAGACTTCCAGCCATCTTTAATGAAAGCAAGCCCCCTTTTTCAACCCACCGGGCCTTAATTGTGCCCACAACTTTGCCTTTATTTAACAGGATCATCTGGATTTTATGTTGTGAGTGATAACATTGACCTGCTGTGAAGCAATGCCACTTTGTCAAATGATATATAGAAGAATGCATGTAATGGCACTTTCTCTAGACGTAACCATCCATATACTTTTTCTCCCTGTTTCATTGGGGTGTAACTCCTATTGAATGTATGCCCCTCATTGATAGTCCTTCCAGGGGCAGGTAAATAAGGTGCTAACGTATTTGCTTAGGAAAACAATTAATATTAAATCAATAAAATGTGCAAACTGAAGCTGTGTTTCCACAAAACATCACTTCCTTTCTGCTTGGCACTGGTGTTAACAGTGCTGTTGTATGCAGCAATTGCAATTTCCATATTACTTCCATATTAGGAGCTGCCATATAGGGAGTCAAAACGTTTGCTGTTCTGGACAAATATCTGCTCAGAGTGGCAAAAGCTCTCTGGGATAGACATATTTTCCCAGCTGTTCTACTCAAGAACTTTTAACTCAGCCTTCCCCAACTGGAGCCCTCCAGGTGTGTTGAACTACAAGTCCCATCGTCCATATCCTGATTCAGTATTCTCATCCCCTAAGGAGAATCAGAGCTGACTGTGCAAAGCAACTACTGGAGGGTATTCATGCTGCCCTGGACCATGTCTGCAGACAGACCTGGATGTGTTCTCTGTATCTCTGGTTTATCCCCCAGGGCACCCTTAAGCACAGTGACATCATGCTCCTGTGTGTGGAATCCTGTTTGATTCCAGCAGTAATCTTGCTCCCTTCATGAGGAAAGAGCTGCTCACTCATGCATAGGCTTTGACAGTGCAGACATCCACACCAGCACATGGAAGTCCAGGCAAGGCATGTATAAAATATATAAATGAACAACTCCGATAATTTTTGCAATTGCTTTGCTTCAGAGAAATGTATTTTACCTCACTTCTGGTAATTTAACACTCAGCATGTGATTTCTTCTCCTTATCTCCATTATCCTGAAGAACTACCAATCTCACATTCACATTAAAATGTACCAATTACGGAAAGATTTGACATTCCAGCTCAAGAACATTGAAAGAATGCAGGGATGGGAACTACATATCTGGCAGCACCTGACAGAAAATTGTTTTCTAGTCATATAATCCAGAGAAGGATAGCATGAAGGAAAAGCTCCTCATATTATCTTTTTCTGTTTTTTATCTCTCTTTGGTCTTTGAGCTTATCTACATGAGGAATTTGTTGTATGCTCATAATTCCCTTCTCACAGTTGTTTACGGGTTCTTTAGACAACAATGTGACCCTCTAGTTTCACTTCTGTTTTTTTAAGAGCACTTCCCCAGGTTGTTTTAAAGTGGGGAAAATCAAGTATTATTTCTGAAAGTGAAAGAAAATGTATTCTCCTACTTGTGTAATTATGCTATTCTGCTACAGCTCAGCACCACCTAGAGGTTATGTAGCAGAAAAACAGGAAAGGAAATGCTTTTTGTGTACACCTCAGATCTCAATTCTGTGACGAAACCATAAGTAAATACAGTGGATTAACAGCCTTATGTAGAAAAAAGCCTTACCTTAAATATTCGTTTGGAGATGGCAGTTTAATGCTGAAATCCTAAGCATCTTACCAGGAAGTGAGATGCTTAGTATTAGTAGGAAGTGAGATGCTTCCTAGTATTCTTTCCATATGTGCCTGCTCAGACCTTAAGATCATCCTCAGTGGCCCTTCTCCATGAGCCCCTGCCAAAGGAAGTGAGGCGGGTGGCTACTAGGAGGAGGGCATTTTCTGCTGTGGCACCCCGGCTGTGGAATGAGCTCCCTAGCGAGGTTTGCCTGTCACCTACATTTTATTCCTTTCGGCGCCAGGTGAAGACCTTTTATTTTCCCAGGCATTTTAGCATTTTAGCTTTCTAGACTTTTAGCTTTGCTGTTTTAAATCGGTATTTTAAATTATTGCACTGCTGCTAGGTTTTATTGTGGTTGTATTGTTATATTGTGGTTTTAATGTTCTATAAATTTTATATTGTTTTATTGTGTGCCGTTTGGTTTTAATTTTTGTGAACCACCCAGAGAGGCTACTGGGCAGTATAGAAATGAAATGAATGAATGAATGAATAAATAAATAAATGGTAAATATACTTAGGATCCAGTAATGTGATATTATGGAACAAAGCAGAATACCGCAGTTATAGTGGTGGGGAGATGCACTTCATTTTGTGATTCCAAAAAATACCGCATTTTCATCACCCCCACACAAACCCCGCAGAAGTGGGTGGAAAACACTGGAGGGAAACTGGAGATGATGACATTGTCTTAGGCACCCGTAAACAGCTGTGAGTGAGGAATGGCAAGCGCACAATACAAGCCTTGTCCAGAAACGCTCTCTATGTACTTTTTCTACACCAGAGGTGTGGAACCTCAGACCTCCGGGCCACATGCAGCCCACCTGGTGTCCCAGTCCAGCTCTCCAGGGTTCCCCAAATGGTCCCACCCGGTTTTTCCCAACTATGAATCATTCGGTGGTTTCCTAGCTTTTGTGCAGTTTTTCCCCATTCTAAAAGGTTGAGATGCCTCTGCTAAGGCTGAGTTCCTGGCAGTGACAACTTTAAGCTACCATGTGCTGACATTTTTGCCCCTGCCCCTTTTGCCTTTGGCCCGCCCACCACTGGAACGCAGCCCCTGGGAGCTTCTCTGAAATGGGATTTGGTCCTCAGGCTGAAAGAGGCTGGGCACTTCTGATGTACTATCACAACTCAGGTACTAAACTCCCCCCTCCCCAAAATAGCAGCCTTTGGGAGGGGGTGATTTAAATTGAAGAAATGGTGCAGGGAAAATGCCTAACTCCCCTCCTTCAGCACCTCAGCCCTGATCCAATTTATCCTTCCTTCAAGTGACTGCATTTATGCTTAAAAAGAACAAACGGTGGGAGGTTTGATCAGTCACGTATCTTCTAGGTCTGCCTTGGCCCTGTGGATCAGCATAGCACACCATCAGTGTTACCACAGCAGTGCATTTGATGGAAAGGCATTGCCAGTAGCCAGCTGTATTTTTGTGTGTTTTGTGGTCATGTTTATCAAACCTGTTTATTTATTTACTTATTGATCAGTTGATTAAAACATTTCTATAGCACTTTCCATGGTGGCCATGTGTCCTACTCTACAGAGGACAGACCTCTAATTGAAGGCATCCTCTGTTTGAAGGGCTGTCCAGTCCAAATCCAGTTTAAAGCATCTTATTAAAGAATCATAAGATGGGAGAGCCTGGAATGGGCCTTGAAGTTGCCCGTCAACAGTGAGGACCTGGATGGCAAACTGAACAGGCAGGCACACAGGTCACCTGGTCACAGTTGCCTGGTCACTATGGTGGGATGTGTTGTATTTCTGATTAAATTATAGTTAGGATTTCTAAATTTGCACCTGCACATATATATTAGCACATGCCAATTTCATGCAAACCCGTGTCCTGTTTTTTGATGACACCTTTCCTCTTTTTTGGTGATTCGCAAATGGCCACTCTATGCCTTTCAGCCCTAACAAGCCCCCGCCCACCACAGTGTGGTTTACAGAACATGATATCATAACATAATTAAAACAAAGCATTAAGGTCACTGGATGTACCTACGTCAGTGAAGCTACTGAATCTGAACACAGATGAATACGGCATATGTTAATAATACTTAACATTTGTAGAGTGTTTTCAGATGGTCAAAGTGGTTCACATGCATTATCTTGTTGTAGTCCTTACAGCAACCCTGAATGGTAAGCTGCTCCCCCACGTTGCAGATGGAGACCGAGGGGGGAGGGGGGAGAATGGTCTATGGCCATTTAGTTAGTTCATAGCAGAAGCAAGATTCAAATCAGGAACTTCTTCCTAAGAGAGCAATTCATAGCTTATTCTCTTAGCTCATCCTTCCCCAACCTGATGCCCCCCAGCTGTGTTGGGCTGCAATTCCCATCATTCCTAGCCAGCATGGCCAATAGTTGTCTGGGAATGATGAGCATTGCAGTCCAACAGATCTGGAGGGCGCCAGGTTGAGGAAGATTGATCTAACCTAATTCTGGGTGGCTTATGCTCTTCTGAAAGAAGCTTAAGATCAATGTGCTGTTGTTATGCATATGGATGGACATTATCTGCATGTAACTTTAGAATTTGGATCTAGGGTGCATTCATTCTAAATGGTGTGGCCCAGAATGTCCAACATAGCCCTTCATGTGGCTGAGCAAATCTAACATAGCTGTTGAGGCATTTAGCCAACACGGAGGTCAAAAGGAAGGGATGAAGCTAGGAGAAAATGAGCGCAAGTTCCTCTAGCATGATCTCGCAGGAAATGACAGTGTTGGCCTTATAGAACCATATTCTGAGAGAGAATGAGAGAGAAAGAGAGGGAGGGAGAAGTTCTTCCTAACCACAGAGCAGTGCCAGATCTCTGTAGGTGAGGATGACGAAATAATAAAGCATTTCCCGTGTGTGTTTTTCATTACCCCGATTTTGTTTTTCTTCCAAGTGCTGTGGAAAGAGAACAGAAGCCCCATGTTTCAGCCAGGACTGTAATGGCCTCCTCCACCTCCTCCTGACGGGACAACAGCTGCATAAATAGGAGGGAAGCCTCCACGGAATTGATCCCAACACCTTCCTAATGGAAATAATGATTTGCTAAGCCCGCTTTATGCCATTGCTACATAATTAGTAGCCAAGGAAGCGAAGGATGAAAGACCACGTTTTTGACCCCCTTTCAAACGAGGCTGTGCTGAAATGTTTCCATGCTGTGTTCCAAACAGGTAGCTGAAGGAGAGGTTCAGCCAGAGGAGTCCTGCCCCCGAATCAGCTGATGCTCATTAAATGGGCATTAACCAGTCAGATGTCTTTGCCGTCTTGCTTCTGAGCTATTTTGTTTTGAATTCCAAGCATGCTGTACTAAGCCTGGCCAAGGACCAGACATCAGTACCCTTAAAAGTGATCCTATACAGCTTTAAGGATTTGCTTAGAAATAGAGAGCAAAGCACAGTCTACCACTCTGATCCATCTACTGTTAGGTGTGACGTAGGAAATCTAGCATCTCACTCTTCGTATTAGGCTATATGGCAGGTGTGGGAACCCTTTCTCTCCCAATGGCTTCATTCCCCCAGGGGCAGGTGGGGCAGTAGCCAAAAGTGGGTGTGGCCAAATCACATACTGGGCAGAGACAAAGCCACCCCACACACCCACACACACAAGCATGCACGCTTTCCATTCATCCATCCTCTGTCTCACTCTCTCTTTCTCATTCCCTCTCCCCCAATCATTGTCCATCCTAAATTCCTCAACCAACTTGTAAGTAAGGGGTAGGGCTGAGGAGGAGGAGGAGGAGGAGGGGCAGAACAGCCAGAGGGGATGTTGGGGGCCAGACAGGAAAGTCAGCAGCACACCTTTAAATTGGTTGGCAGACTAGCTGAAAGAGGCAATCGGCAGTTCTTTATGTAGCCATCTCTTTTCAGGTCACTTTCTTAGAGAGCTACCCTATGCTCTCTGGTGGAGTACTCTGATTACTGGAGCCTCTGAGTCCAAAGCTCAGCAGGGCAGAAGTGAAGAGGAGCCATTTTCGTACTCTCCCCACCCCCCACCAGGGCTTTGAAGGTGATTTTTTTAAAAAAATCCCTCCCATGGCATCCCTCCCAGTCCCATTTAGGACTGGTCTAAATGTTCCCCCATGTTGGGGTGTAGTGATCTACAGCTGTTCCCTCCCTGCCCACAGGCACACCCTCCACACAACTCTTTTTCCCCCTCCTCAAGATCAGAGTTCAACCATGAGGAGGAAGCCACCATGGAGGTTTCCATGGAGGCGGGATCTGTGGTCGGCTCTCCCCTCCAAGGGTAGACCTCTCTCTCTGGCCACAGGGGTGAGGGGGGAAGCCACCATTTCCTATGGCCCCTGTGACACCTTCCCAGGGGCATACACACACACACACACACACACACACACACACACACACCATCCAGTCTGAATGTGGAAGAAGTGTAGGTAGGTCCTGAATCGAAAGTAAGTATCCTCAGGTTGCCAACGGCTGTGATGGGGCTCATGTACATGGGAAATTCACTGTGGTGCTACTGCATCGGCATGACACATGATATAACCCCCACTCTGCATCAACTGCAGGTTTTCTTGCCATTAAAAACTGCATTTTTTTCAAAGTCTTTTTGTGACAGATTTTCCATTTACCACGATTTGCCTTCATTTTGGAACTCAGTGAGTTGTAAGCTTGCGGTGCTACTTCAGGGGGAGTAGGAGTGGCTTCAGCACTGCGAGGAGAGGGATGTTGTATCAGTTAAGACTTAAGAGTGGACCAAACAGGAATGGATAGGAGTTCACCCTTCCTGTCGGCTTCACCCTCCGCTGACCATGGGGGGCGGGATTGCTAATGCGTACCTCCACATAATCGCCCCTTTGAATAAGCTTAATGAATGAGACACATTCTGTCCTTTGCCTTTTTCTTTGTCTCAAGGAACAACTAGCTGGCATAGATAACTGCTCAGAAGTAAATCACATTCTCTTCAATAAGGCTTATTATTGAGAAAGCCGACATGTTGCTTTTGGGATGCCTTTTTTTTTTCTTTTTAAATCTCCACGCACCATCGTATAATCGCACCTGCGAAGAGAAGTTATTCCTGCAATGCTGCTTCCCCTCCCCCACCTTCCCGATTGCCTCCGTTGTCCCTTGTATTTCTCTGCCTCAAGTAAAAGCTAGCTGAAAAGCAAACACACCTATAAACAGTGCAGGTCTCTGTGATGATCTTGGTTATTTTGCAATCGGTGGGGCGGTAGTTGAGGAGCGGGGAGAGAGAAGATCTCATTGGCTTTTCCTGCAGTCTCCTAATTCTACACACACACACACACATACACACACACAGCCCCAAGAGTCTTGGCTAGATGATACCAGGGCTGGTGGCCAGTGCAGTGCTGATCTATCTACGAGCCCCAGGCTGGGCAGGGGAGGCCAGTAGCAGCAATCAGCTGCACGTTCTGTTGATTGTGGTTGGGCGCCATTTCTGAGGTGTGCTGTGGCATTTCAGGGCTTGGAATGGGCTGGGTCAGCCTTGGCAGGCCGGAGGGAGGGAGGGAGGGAGGGAGGGAGAGGGAAGGAATGAAATAATGCAGTTTCTCCTGCCATTTGCCCGGATGACAGTTTTTCCCCAGGCATACAGCGCATTAGCTGGCAACATGTGCCAAGGGCGGAGCATATCCGAAATGATGAAAAATCAGTTTTAATCGGAATTACCTCAGAAAACAGCTCTGTGTTGATGGGCCCTTGCGTAGCTGAAATTTCTCCATTCCAAAATTTAAAGCAGTGGCTGGTTTAAAGTAGGGAAGTGTATCACGCTCTTTCTGTAAGTGCATAAAAACTGTTGAGGTATTTTAAATCCAGACTAATACTTTTCTGGTTTGTTTAATCTATAAGCGCCAGCGGGTATTCAATGCGGCATTCGAGGTAGTGCCGTGTAGCTCTACCAGAAGTTGACAATCATGGCACCACTGTCAAAACATGATGTCTTTTCGTTGATACTGATAGGGGTTCTGTAGCCTATATGATCAATGTAATTTATCACAAGATTCAAGCAGTGACAGCGCTTACTTGAGCACAGGCTGATAAAGTTGCAATTATCTTCTCTGGAGGCTGTTGGTCATCCCAGCTTCTCTGTTATCTCTTGTAAGGATTGATTCTAAGCTCAAGGTTCTCTTTGGCATGGTAATGTTTATGTATAGCCATCATGCCATTGTCACGCCACCAGTCACCAGGGCTCTATCAATACTGGTGGAAGGATGATCATGTGACCCGGACAAGGCTATTGCCCATCAGATACGTTTTAATTCGATGTGCTTTAAATAGCAATTCTTATTTTGTTATAAAAATGGGGAAGAGGCATTTATTAGAGCAATCCTATGGACATTTACTTAAAAGTAAGTACAGCAAAGCTTACTCCTTAGTAAGTGTGTTTAGGATTGTAGCCTAAGGCATTATTTAAAAAAAAATAGTAAGGCAATGTCTGCATACCCTTAAGCCTTAATACTAAATAGATAGCAGCATTTTTACTTCTTTTGGCAAATCTCAACTTTTCAGCCTGCATCCCAATTCCTGCCTTCCTCCCAGCCCACCAAAGATACTTTTTGAGAGGCCAATCTCCTTGGCTTGCTAGCAGAAGCCACCCAGATTTTGAGCTGCCTGCCAGCCTTTCCTTCCTTCCTTCCTTCCTTCCTTTCTCTTTCTTTCTTTCTTTCTTTCTTTCTTTCCTTCCTTCCTTCCTTCCTTCCTTCCTTCCTTCCTTCCTTCTTTCTTTCTTCGCTTGCCTGCCTGCCTGCCTGCCTGCCCTCTCCTCTTTCTCCACTGGCCCTGTTTCTGTGCCTTTAAGTCTTAACATTTAAGAGAAGTCTGAAATGCAGAAATGCAAATCTTTTCTTGGCAAGGAGGTAAAGTTATGGAGGAAAGCTTCATTTCCGCATGTTGGGCTGCTGTTGAAGGTGAAAAAAACAGGACCAGGAAATAGGGTTGGCACACCGTCATGCTCTTTATCTATGTAAGCCATTCTGGGAGCCCTTTTGGCTAAAGGTCAGTGTATAAAAAGGGGCCGCGGTGGCTTAGTGGTTAAGACGCTGAACTGCAGACCGGAAGGTCAGCAGGACAGCAGTTCGAGACCCGAGTGCTGCGTGACGGAGTGAGCTCCCATCTTCAGTCCCAGCTCCTGCCAACTTAGCAGTTTGAAAGCAAGAAATTGCAAGTAAATAAATAGGCACCGCTTCGGCGGGAAAGGTAACAGCGTTCCGTGCACCTCGGTGTTCAGTCATGCCGGCCGTGGACAGCGCTGGCTCTTTGGCTTAGAAATGGAGATGAGCACCACACCCTAGAGTCGGACAAGACTGGTTGGGGACACCTTTACCTTACAGGGTATAAATGCTGCAAATCAACCAGTCAATCAATCAGTCTTGCTCATTTCAGATCTGCCACTTATAAGGGGCTGTGTTCACTCATACGTCCTCCACATATACAGTATATGCAGCCAGCCCTGCCTGCTCCCCCCGTACACATGGAGGACTTATGAGTAAACCCCTCTGTAATCCCTCCACATGGTGGTTGCATTCACATGGGGAGACTGAGGTGTGTAGGGACTGGCTACACCAGGGGTGCAGAAGTTCAGGCCCGGGGCCATATCTGGCCTGCCTAGATTCACAATCTGGCTCTCCGGCATTCCCCTGATGGCCCCCCCGCCCACTGATAGTTGGGTGGTTTTCTGGCTTTTGTGTAATTGTCCCCCGTTCTAAAAGGTCGGAATGCCTCTCCTAAGGTCTAGATACCGGCACTAAGAGCTGTACACTAAAATAGGCTGGTGTTTTTGGCATTTTGGACCAACCCCTTTTGCCTTTGCCTCCACCCACCACTGGAATGTGGCCCCCGAGAGCTTCTCCGAAATGGAATTTGGCTCTCAGACTGAAAGAGATTCAATAACCCTGGGCTACAAAATGAAGCTGCCCTTTGCTCATCCTTGTTACACGGCTGGTCGCTATTTCCTTGTTTATTCCATTTTGGTTTTTAGGCTACCTTTTGATCCCACAAAAGGACACTCATGGTGGTTTACTCACTCCCTGTGTTGGTAGGGATGTTAGAGAATTCCGCCACGGATCCCAGGGGGGCTGAATTCCAGTGAATTCGGCCCCCCAGAATCCGTGGCGGAATGGAGCCCCCCGCCCCACCACCCCGCGAAAGCCCCGTGAAACGGAGCCTACCTGGCTGCGGCTCCGGCTCTGCTGGCGGCGGCAGCTCCAGCTGCTGCCTGGCTGCTGCGGCCGCAAATGGCGGCCGTTGTAGTGGCTGCCATCTGCGTCCCTACACAAGCCTGTGATAGGCCACGTATATATTTATATAACCTATCATGGCTAAAGCAGGGACGCAAATGGCTTTACGTAAAATATTTACGTAGCCTATCACGGGCTTGTGTAGGGACACCATTTGCATCCGTACCAGCCCAGCAGCGGCTGGAGGCCCTGCTGTGGGTTGGTCCGGCCGGCAGCTCCGCAGCCTGGCCGCAGAGTGGATCCACTGGGCAGGATTCCAGGGGGGAGGAACAGATCACCTCCCACCGTCGAGGATTCTGGGGAGAGGAACTGATCGCCTCCCCCCACCTGCGGAACCTGGCAGAGCCAGGTAAGCGGAGTTTCGTATACCCCTATGTGTTGGTGCAGCAGCTACTATACTTTTCAACAGCCACAGTACAGAATGCCGGACATCCGAAACCACACGCTAGAAATACGTCTTGTGTGCGCCCGCTTTCTGATTACAGCTGAACATGTTTTGCTGAGTAAACCATTGAGGTTCATGAAGGCCGCACAAGGCCCATTGTTGCCATAGCTTTCGTGTCTGAAATGCTTCTACAGACAATGTAGAATTATATCCCTCAGAGATGTTACCCAGAGGTCCCACTTATAAATAGTTTATAAAGGACTGATTAATGGTTAATAAAGACTTTGAAAAATAGTTAATCAATTGTAGTAGATCACTATTGAGTCCAACCCTTCAATAGGATGCTTATAACCATGGTTTATAACCTTTTAATGTCTGCTACATTTGTCATTATAACCATGTATCTATAATGCACACTTTTGCACATGGGTGGTGAATAATTTACCTGTGGTCCCAGCTGTCACCGATGCTTCACCTAATATCTTATATAAGATAGCAAGGCTTATCTAGGTTAGTTGTAGGACAACACAAAAAATACCTTACAGTTCACCAGCCATATCACTTCCATGTTTCTTATTCATTTTATTTTAATTATATACCATCCATCAGTTTAAATAAAACTTCCAGGACAGCTTACAGATAAAATGTTAAAGGATTAAAAACATGGAATAAATACAAAAGCAGTTGACAGAGTAGGGCTCAAACAGCTCAGCATGGTATCATACAATGCAAACACATTAAAAAGCCCATGTAAATAAAAAGGTATTCGACAGAAGATTTGGTGCCAACTGCCAAGTGACATGGGCATCTGCAGGAATTAGGGAGGGAGCTGGGAAAGGATGCACAGTACTATGCATTTGCAATTAACACACCATTACAACGCACCTGTGCATTTTCCTTGTGTGTGTACTTTGTTGCTTAGTGTCAGATTCCATGACATTTAAAAGACTACACAGAGAGCTTTTCTATACAAGGCATTTATTGTTTGCTTGACATTCCCTACTCACAGTAGTTTATGGGGTCTTTAGATGATGTTGTGACCCCCTCTAGTTTCACTTCTGTTTTTAAGCAGCACTTTTGGTAAGGTTTTTTAGATCAGGGGAAAATGTGAAAGTGCGGAAAAAAACATGATTTCTCTTGTGTATTTGTGCTATACCCCTATACCGCATTGCCACCTAGAGGTTATGTAGTGGAAAAGTAGGAAAGGAAACACTCTTCATGTAGTGCTCAGATCTCAATTCTTCGATGAAACCAAAAGTAGATACAGCAGATTAACAGCCTTGTGCAGAAAAGATCAGAATAGCAGAAAATCCTGGAAATTTGACACCATAACGCAAAAGAGTGCAATAATCAAGCTACACACAAGAGATCTCATGAACTCCAACAAAGCTTTATTTGGTGTGAGGGTTATAAAAACAAACAAGAACAAAGAAAGAATAAAAGAAACAATGGATACAGAAACACAGTAAAGCAGCCTTAAGAATATCAGACTGGATATTGCCTGGCATAGCTGCCATGATCATAACGTCAACAACTTCACATGAGTTGCTGTCAGGAAAAGGGTCCCCATGAAAGATTTCCTCCATCTTTGAAATATTGGTGAACACTCTGTAGAGACTAGCCATGGAGTCTGCAGGGAGTGTCTTTGGCAAGAGGAAGAGAAATGGGTTTGATCAAGGATTAGGGTTTTAGACTGCTCACTTTACTTTTCACATTGTTATCAGTCACTTTTTACATCAGATAACATGATGTAAAGTTTGCATTACTCGAACACTGAACTGCACAAATATTCCTTCAGAAAATGTTGTCTGGTTGCCCTTTTGTTGTTTTTTTTAAGGTTGCAATCGTGTCAGAGAACAGGACTGCCATTTCAGGTAGCCTAGTCATTTCTGACCGTGACAAGGCTGGATCCCAGGCCTATCTGCTGAGATAGCTAGACCTGGCCTCTGTGAAATTTGTAGACCCAGACTACCCCTCTGCTGTTTCTCAGCTGGTTGACCTGATGTCTGGACAATGTCTTCCCACCCACTGTTCTTTCCCTGACTCCCTTCCTCCCTTCCTCCCTGCAATCTGCACTCTCTTAACAAGGGGGAGGAATGGACAGCCAAAGAAATCTACTCGTAGGTTCATAGGAAGTTGCTTTATGGCAACTTAGATCATTGCTCCATCTACTTTGGGATGGTCTACGCGCAACTTCCCCAACCTGGCACCCTCCAGATGTGTTGGACTACAACTCCCATCATCCTTAGCCAGCATGGCCATTGTCCCTGCTGGCTGGGGTTGGTGGGAGTTGTGCCCCAACACATTTGGAGGGCACCAGGTTGAGGAAGGCTGGTGTACACTGACTGATGGGCCATGGTTTTCCAAGGTTTCAGATGAGGACCTCTCCCTGTCTTATCTGGTGATGCTGAGGATTAAACCTGGAACCTTCTGTAGGCAAAGTGTGTGCTCTACCACTGGGCTACAGTCCTGTGCTTCCTCTGTGCAGCTATTATTACTACATTCTTACATTAGGTTTAAGTACAGATAATAAATAGTAAGGAAGAAAGTGCAGTTATTTCTTATGAGATGCAGATGTACAATCCTTCTCACTTTAAACATTTATCCCGTTGTTGTTTTATAAAGCTTCATTTGGCAAGGCAATCATTGCATCATATGACACAGTCACATAATTTTCCTCTGAAAAATTCAATGTGCATCACACCCCAAGGGTTCCTTTTCCTTTCAACCAAATGATTTGTATAATTTCTCACCGCAAGAAACAGCATCCCCCAAGTTCTTATTGATAATGGCTGATGATTAGTTATGGATACAAAGAAATGTCAATGAGAGTGCTGAATGCTATGGTTGTGAACATACCTCCCCACCCCACCCCCCGTTATCACTGATATTGCCTTGATAATTTGTCTTGGGATAAATGGCTCATTTGCTTTGATAATAGGAAATTTGTCTGCACTCTGAAAACACTCTTGCTATTTCTCACGTGATGCCACTCAGGATAGTAGAACAATAGTAAAGAGACCAATGACAAGTTTAGAGCACAGAACAGGGATGGGCAGAAGGTAGATTGGAATCTACTAGTAGATCTCTGGGTGATTTGCAGAAGGTTGGAAAGGATTTCTGACTCCTAATTTCTTAATTATCGTTCTGGACCTGCTGGTAGATCTCTGGGGGATTTGCAGTCGATTAGCTAGGATTTTTTATTCTTAATTGTTTCACAATAGAACTGGACCTGCTGACATATAGATCCTATTAGCTGGCAAGGATTTCTGACTAGGGATGGGGAAGAAATTTGTTCAATTCGTATTTTAATGCAAACATACCCCATTTTGCACTTTTGAACCAAAACACAAACCAAAACTCTGCTGTGCTGCAAAATTTGCACTTCTCCAAATTTTGCATGGAGTTCTTCAGTCAAACAATGCATATATTCATGAATGTAACATTTAGAAATGCATGACGTTAAGAAAATTGCTTGCCAGAAATGTGTATATTAAGCAAAATTACAGGCAAAAATGTGTGTACTGGGAGAAATGTGCACAAAAATGCATGCAAATGTTCATGAAAACTTTTTTTAAAAAAAACTACATTCAGAGTGAACCAATTGGAAAAATGAGAAAGTGAAAAACTGACAGGTTCATCCCTCCCTATTTCTGACTCCCTCTTGTTTAAGAATTGCAACAAGAAAATGCACAAATACCCTAAATTATAGTGCTGAAATGAAGGAAGTTTGAGGTAATCTGGAGTGGATTTTTTCATGGAAAGACTGAGCTCCATTCAGTTTTGGTATTCAAAACAAATTCCTGTGCTCAGAATTCTTTAATCCTAAATGTATGTCTTCTTTTGCACCAGGCTCCGGTTGGTGGATCTATTGAAGAGTAAGTTCTATCTGACTACACTTGAGACAGACAACACCCGCAAGCTTTAAACATGACCTTTACTTAATATTAACAAGCATCTTTTCCTTATGAGGAAAGCACGCAAAGTAGGCAAAAGTGAAACCAACAGGAGCACCCTCAACTCCCTACATGCATTAACCATTTAGCAGCTTTTCAACCAGTTATTTTCACCTCCATGCAGTGGGTTTTCACTAATGGTTATCGCTTATTCCAACAGGATCTTGGGCTTCTAATAAAATACAAAATAGATCCCACAATCCTGAAGTCTGCCCACCCCTTCTATAGAATATATGCAATAAAGCCTTTTGGTGCAATCTACAAACCACTCAATCCATTGGTTCCAATAATTGGTTTCCTTGCACACAAAAGCTGCTAATGCAAACAGTGTATGCCCATGTCCTGTCCTGATTTTATACATTTATATACTGCCGAAATGGTTTCCAGGGCAGTTTACACCAAATTATAGCTAACAATGCCATCCATGTAAAAGCACACATTAACAGGCATGGAAAGAAGAACAGTTTAAAAACAGCTGATTTGAGATTAGAAAACAGCTGATTCCAGATTACAAGTCAATACATTCAAAGCCTGGGAGAATAAAAAGGTCTTTGCCTGGTGCCAAAAAGACAGTAAAGCGGGCACCTCTTGGGGGCGCCACTCTACCGAAAATGCTCTCTCCCCAGCTGCCACTCACTACATTTCAGATGGGAAGGGGGGGGGGTACCTGCAGCAGAACTTCCGTGGACCATCTCAACACACAAGGAAGGCTGAAGTGGGAACAGGTGTTCCCGCAGGTACCTGGATCCCAAAGGGGCTTTAAAGGTATGCAAGCACCAACACCTTGCATTGTACTTGGAAATGGACTGGTGACAATCCAGGCAAGCCTTGACATGTGAGCAATGTCAGAAACTCACAGAATACCAT
The DNA here is from genome assembly GCF_057233095.1 of Heloderma suspectum. Taxonomy (NCBI): domain Eukaryota; kingdom Metazoa; phylum Chordata; class Lepidosauria; order Squamata; family Helodermatidae; genus Heloderma; species Heloderma suspectum. The sequence goes on from NC_139458.1 coordinate 190,588,917, forward strand.
CCTCCCTTCTGTGAACTGTGCAATTGTAAGCTGTGGTTTTCCACTTCACAAAGGGGAGCAGCAGCAGAAGAACAACAAAGTGAGCATCACTGGCACTGAGCAATTGACATCTTTCCCTGGTGCGGGTTTAACTTCCTTTGCATTAGAAAGCCCATCCTTCCAAAGACCACTCAACTGCAAATTCATTTACATGCATCCCTGGGAACTCTCCATGCTGCGTCTATACTTGGGGCCATAATTGCTCGCCCTGTCTTGAACATCAAAGGACTTTGGGAAGGTTTGGACTTCTTCTATGTTGGTTTTTTAAAAAAGATGTCACACGCACACACGCACGCACACAGACACTGTTCAGGTATTCAGCCTGAACAGGTTGCACTAACATGAGTAAGGCCATGGAAACATGCACAATGGCCCTGCCCCCTACATCGCTCTGTGCACCGGGCACCGCCCGCTCATTCCCCAACGTCAGGTCCTGAAGAAGGTTTCTAGTCATGAGTAGAACTCTTCCCATGACCAGGTACTCTGGGTGCAGTGAACACAAGTAAAGTCCCTCTTCAGATCTTGCCACTCGATGCAACACAGTTGGGGACTGAGGGGGTGGAGCACACAGGGACATAGGGGGCAAGGGCCTGTGCTCAGCTCTGTGCCCCTTCATCATGTCTGTGTACCCTGTTTTGACCGAACACCAGAAGAGGGTCTCTCTCTCTCTCTCTCTCTCACTCATTCTCTCTCACACACACATGCACACAGGCTTTGAACTTTGGAATTATTTTCAGCCTGCCATGTTGAAAAAAATGCCAGCTTGCATTTACAGATTGCATCTAGGCAAAGATGGAGGGAGATGTCACGTCATGCATTGCATTTATCTTGATACACAGGGAAGAAAGGAAAGAGACATGGAGTGGCAGCAGCTCCATGAAACATCTAGCTAAGCCCTTAGGTACAACGGACCTTTCGAATGAGGAGTTTGGGGATGTGGTAACAGGAGGCTGGCAAGCCACAAATTCACTAAAGGCCTTTCTGAGGCTCTGTGCTGAGCCAGCGGATTGAGTTATGTGTTGGCCCTAGCCATGAGCTATTACTAAGCTATGCGCCTGGAGCTAAAATGGCTAGGTTGCGTCTAAGTAAACTCATCCTAAAATATCTGAGTGTGAAGCCCACACCAGGCTTCAAAGCTTTGTTAGAACCAGGCACCTAAACTACCAGGCTTATCTTCGAATGAATAGGCACTGTAAATGATGGTGACTGAGAGTGAGGGCAGTTGAGGGCAATTTGAACAAATACACCAGGGGTGGGGAACCTTTTTCAGCTGGAGGCCAAATTCAGTTTTGGAGAAGCTCTTGCATGGCACAGCCCAGTGGTGGGCAGAGCTGAAGGCAAAGGTGGTGGGGCGAAAAAAACAAAAAATTCCAAATGAGGATCACACTAGGGATGGCAGAGAATTCTGCCATGGATTTCAGTGAGGCCGAATCCACTGGCATTCGGCCCCCTGAAATCTGTGGCGGAACAGCCTGCCACCCCCCCGCCACCCCGCAGATTCCCCCCGGGACGAGACTTACCTGGGGCGGATGTTCCGGACGGTGGCGGCTCCAGCGGTGGCTTTGGTGGCGGCGGCAGCAGCAGCTGGTCTTTCGACTGGCTGCCACAGCCACCGTTTGCATTCTGGTCTTTGCCGTGATAGGCTACATAAGTCTTTACGTAGCCTATCACAGCAAGCCAATAAAAAAAACACGGACGGAGCGCCTCCCCCCCACAGAGCGCCTTCCCGCCCACGAACCCAATCCACGAAAAGGTAAGTGACTTTCGTACATCCCTAGATCACACAATGAAATACACAGAAAGCACACCAAAGAAAAAAATAAGGTTGGGGGGGGGGAGCCCAGATCAGTCTTTCGATCACATTCCAAATAGTTCTTAGGAAAGTAACTTGTATGACCTTTGCTCCTTTTATTCCCGCTCTTCACTGTCCAAGGCTGGCCTCAGTTCTCCACAATACATATATTGCTGGTATGACCTTTTTCTCTTGCATTGTTTCACTTGATCTTCATGGTATCTTATATAACTGATTTGGGTATCAGGGTGTGTTTGGGAGCTTTCTAGTAATATAAAAAGCAAGGTCTGCTGTACAACTATAAGTAATGGTGGATATTGCTGTTTCTGAGCCTTCTCAGGCAGGTCACCATTATAAATAAATAAATAAGTAATGCTTGTCCCCAATAGACTTTTTATGTGGTTAAAGATTTTGACTGATTGATTAACTGGAAAATGTTTTCTAGCAGGCTACTGAGCGAACACAGAGGGATGGGATGGTATGGTTTCTATCAGTGACCTAGCAAAAAAAGAATATATTCTTTCCGTCCTTTTTAATAAAGAGGAATGCGGCAACCTACTGAGCATCAGCCATTTTCCATTTCATTGGTCTGATGTTTGCCTTCCCCTCGGTGTGTTTCATAATGTTTCATTTGCTTATTACAGCTGGTAAACCTCATTGTATCCCCGGCACAGCTGATGTCTATGAAAAAGCCAGGCCATTTATTGCACACAATTTCACTTTAACAGACTTTCTCCTGTATGTTGAAGCACCTTTTCAAGGCGAGTGTTTCATCAGACCTGGTGCTGTCTAAAAGTGTGAAAACTCTGGTAACAATCATAGGCCCTCTTTGGCCTTCTCCGTACTAACAAGCATAATCTCGTGGTTCAAATGTTACTACAAACGATCTGTCAAGATTGGATAGTTTCTCCTGGGAGGTCCCTCTTTGATGTCTCCACATCCAAAGGGTTTGGGAGGGCTATTAGGAAGCAGAAGTGGTCAGTTCCAGTTTAACAAACCCTTAGCAGTGGCTTGGGATCTTAGTGTTTGATACAGAATCCAGTAAGATGAAAGCAGTTAAGATAGGTTTACCCAGATTCAATGATTTGCATGTATGAATTAGCCACTGCAGGTCAAACACCACACACATGACGTCATTATCATCTTACTCCAACCTCAAACACAATGGGTTGGTTCTAGGATCTGCCTTCCAAGGGTGGAAGGGCTTCACTCTTGGAACGTGCCTCTGCCCGATTTTCCATACACACACTCTACTTCCACCAGCCCTTCCACCAGCCTAAATCTGGATCCAACCCATTGCTTTTCAGTAGAGACCATTCAGACTTTCAGCTGCCAGCTGAAAGTATTGTGCATTGAATGATCAAGTGATAAGAAATCAAATTACATTCATGTCCTTGTGTGAACTGGCCCTTAGATGGTGCCAGTGCTTATTCTACGCCCATCAGTGGGGAAGGTGAATGTGGTCGAATTCAGTGCTCAGCCGGATGCATGATTTAGAAAAGCCAAAACACCTAAGATCACAGCCAATGTGTTTCTGACTGAGGTCAATGGGAGGGCAGTCAGCTCAATCATGGGAAGAGCAATCCTGCCATCCTGGGTGAGGGGGAATCTGTGGTGCCGCTTCCACCCAATCCAAAGCCCTGCCAGGCGCAGCAGAAGGGGGAGGTGTTTCCCCATTTTTCTTCTTTTTCACCATGTTTTCCCCTCTACCCCTTTCCCATCCCATTGGTCCCAGGGCTGGCATACGCCTGCCTCCCATTCTGGGGGCATGCCAGGAGAAGGATCCAAAACCTTCCCCAATCCTCCTCCAGCATGACCCCTTTTTGCTGATCTAACAGCAGATCAGCAAGAGCAGTGGAGGTTTCCGCTCCCATGATGGGGATGCTTGCGAGAGCAGACCTCCTCCACCCGCTGAACTCACTCTCCGTGGGTGGAGAGGGTGCTTCTCTATATCCTATGGCCGCTAGGACACCCTCTCAGGGACTGTAGGAATGCAGCCTAACCACCATAGGTGGCAGAGGGTGCTGGGAGGTAGCGTCTAACACATCTGGATGGTATCAGCTTGGGGAAGACTAGACTAGACTAGACAGAAGGGTGGCTTCCCATGTGAACCTGCCTGAACATGAAGTTCATCCATGGCGACCCTTCATCTCCAGGTCCTCTCCAGGTGAGGCAGTTAGTGACCAGGGATAGACCCTTCTTGGCTTTGGGATGCTCTCCCCAGAGATGACCATGGGGAACAGAGTCTGATGTCTTTCTGCCTTCAGGTGAAGACCTTTTTTATTTGGCCAGGCGTTTGCAATTTTTGAAGCCTTGAGATTATTATTTTTAATTAACACTGACATATTCTTTGTTGCTCTACTATTTGATTTCTTCTTACATAGTTTTGTTGACTTTTGTCTTACCGTGTTGTTGTTTTTAAATGGAAGCAGCTCTGAGAGGTCTTTGGACTGAAGAGCAAGATGTAAACATCTTAAATAAATACACAAATGGAAAATAATGTTGTTTAAGCTTAGTCTGTAGCATCTGGAACAGGTGGAGGTACAGGTGATGCTACCTGCTTGTATGATTTACTTTCAGAGCTTCCGCTACTGCTCACACTGTGCTTCCCTCAACACCTACTGGCGTACGCTACAGAACTGTGGAGCTCTGCCAACCTGGGGCCCTCTAGATGTGTTGGGCTATAATTCCCATCAACCCCAGCCAATCTGATAACCTCCAGATGTTGTGGACTTCAACTCCAATCGGCCAGTAGCCCTGCTGGCTGATGATGGTAGGAGCTGTAGTCCAACACGTCTGTCCCCATTCCATACATCTCCTAATATATGCATATAGGAACGTTCCCATAACAGACGCCTTTCTGTATGCAATTTTCTCAAATGAGTTCATTTCTGTATGCACTTTTTGACTGTAGAACTGCCTTACGAAACTCAGAGAAGTGCGAGAACTGAAGGATCATTGCGTTCCATTTTGTGTGTCAGTTTGGGAAGTGTGAATTAGGTTGGTCCACATTAAAAAGCGATCCAAACAAATTTTGCCCCCCGTCTGAGACCTTCACATGCAAGCCTGTGACCCACTACTGAGCCACACCTCCTTCCAACTGTCCATCCCCAGGCCTTAGGTGCTACTGTTGCCAACTGGTCCTCTTTGAGCGTTCCAGATGGCTTCACCAAATTAAAAGAAAAGACATGGAAAATGAAATAAGCCAAGTCTGGTTAAGTTGATCGCAACCTCTTAGGAACACGGCCATCGCAGGCATTTGATTCATTATACCCTTAACCACAGCTTTTTCTGTCATATGAAAAAGAGCACTTTCAGCAACACCTTGCTTCTCTTATAACACTAGCAGAATATTTCTCAGCCAATGAGATCTACTGCACCAGTAGTCTGCATGTCCCCCCCCCCCCCGCCCTTGGAGACCTGAAGCCCATGCAAGCTGAGACCTGGCCTGACCCTGGTTAACTAAGAGAGCTGGCAGGATCACAGCCTGAGGTGGTAATAGCAAAGCCATTCATCAGTGCCCCCTTTCCTCCAAAGATTTAACCATCTTCAACTGCAGGGAAACTAGGCTGGAAACATCCAAGCCATTGTTAAGAAATGCAAGGAAGGAGAAAAGAAGGTCAGGACTCCAGTAAACAACTTGCCTCCTTTTTATAAAGTGGCAAAATCTACCTATAAAATGTTTGATTATTGAACCCTTCTTAATACAGTCTCCAAAGCCTAGAAAATTTACACTTTTCCACCAATGGGGGATTCTTGAAGTGTGGTTTTAAAAAAATTATGTCCACAAGTCAAATAAGACATTTATGCATGTAAGCAAACTCAGCGGTACAGTTAGGTAATTTTAGACTCTGGGCTTAATGGTCTTACACACACACACACAGGGCCAGCACTTCCATCTAAATGCGTGTGAAGCAATCACCTCAGGCAGCAGGCACAGGGGGCAGCAGCAACAGACCCCTGGCTGTTCTCATGAACTCTTTGGCTGTCCCTGTCTGTGGGAGGACAGAGCAGTGCATGAAAGATAACCTGCCTTGGTCCCCCTGAACATACTCTGTGATGGAGGATGCTATCCCATCGCCAGTGTTGAACTAAAGTTCAATTGCCGATTCAGTCAGCTTCTGCGCATAGACTGGGGAAGGGGTGCCATCTTGTCTTTTGTCTCAGGCGGCAGAATTTCCTTGGCCAGCCCCGCACATACACAACACACACGCATTTAGATGGTGACGTATATTACTTCACTTCCTTCAAAATGTGGTAAGCCAGCCTTGCTGTGTTCGAGGGCCCTCCTACCCATCCTACAGTGTGGAGCCTGGGCCTTCTGCCCCAATGTCCTGCCCTGATGGCACCACCGGGGGAACTATGTGTTAAGCGGAGCCTCCTTTTCCGTAATGACTCCTACTCCCCCCAAAGCAAACTGCTTTTGAAGCAAGGCACTGGCTTAGCTCTGTAGCTGGAATTGCTGCAGAGAAGACGTCAAATAAACCTCCAGATGTATATGTATTATTATGCTGTGCCTTCCCTATGAATTGATGGCGTCTTGGCATTGCAGCAGCCACACCCTATGTGCATATGCAGTGGGAAAGCAAACATTTGCACCAGGATGTATGTTTCCAGAGCAGCCACTTATGTGGCCGAGTGCACAAGCCGCCTTTCAGTTCCTAGCTGGCTTTCTTGTTCAGCCACTTGAGAAAAGCATCAGATACAGCTCTGGTTCCACCTCCTTCACTCCATTGCCACTCAGATCAGCCTGATGACGAAACGCCTTTCAGATGAAATGCAGAACTAGAGTGGGTACTGGGAATTTTGTGAACTAGCTGGAGGTTATCCGGGACTGGCTGGAGCCATTTCTTACCATCGCAGCAATGTTTAACACTGCTAGCACAGCAGCGTGGGAGGAGACGCTGAAGCACAGCTGCTCATCATGACTGTCCCCACAGCCATGTGCCCAAGGAGAGTCCAAAAATACACGCAGCTGTGTTGATCCGTGTGTGTGCGTTAGGAATGATGGAGGAGTCTGTCTGGAGGGGTCAAGCCCACCAAGCTTTTGGTAGCTCAGTCCCCCAGACTCCTACTTGCCTGTCTGCAAGCTGGCCTGACTTGACCTGTGCAAGTTGGGCCAGCTCACGGACTTACACCACCGGCACCGCCATGAGCAACCCCCTCGCGCTGTCCTCGCTGACGCTGGCGCCGGCAAGGAAGGCGCGAGGAGTTTGCGCACAGCAGTGATGGTGCCGCCACCAGCAGGCGCAGATGACAAGAGTCCCCCACCCCACCCCTCATCACCAGCACCGCCAGCACCATGCGCAAGCCCCTCGTGCTCTCCTTGCCAACACCATCAAGGAAAGCACGAGCTGTTTGCGCACAGCGGTGGCAGGTGGCAGGCGATGGTGGCAGGCATCCCCACCACTGCTGCCCGCTACCGCCATCACCGGTCCCTGTGCGGAAGTCTTTCCTTCTCCCTCCTGGGCCATGGCTGGAAGTCTGCAATTTCCGGCAGGGAGCCCATGGCTCAGCTCACTGATGCAAGCTGAGCCAGGGGCTCAGGGGAAATCTGTCAAGCCCCGAGAAGGCCGAATTTCCCCACGCCGGACATCCCTAGTGTGTGTATATGCACACAGATACATACATACATACATACCTCAAAGATCAGCAGTACATAGCCTAATACTCAAGTTTATTAGGATCAGCTGACAGTCATAGAACAACAAGCCGGCAAAGGGCCCTGTAGTGGTTAACATATTGGACTTTGGCTGGAGAGAACTGAGATTGCATAAGAAAGGGAAAGAGAGGGCCATAACAAGTCTCCAAACAACGTAAGGCCACTAGCTCAAGACTTCCCAGGAGGAGTTTCTTTTCCAAGCACCAAGGAGAAACATTTTATCTCAAAGTCAACAAAGCCATTCTAGCAGTTTTCATCTCCATCAGGAGCAGGTCTCTGTTAAAGTGAATGGGTCTTAACTGCCTGTTCAAGACCAAGTCACCTGAAAATCCTTTTCATTACAACAGGAACAGCTCACAACATTATATTGTTGCTGGCAAAATTCCCTCAGCTAAGCTCATAGGGAACAGGGAAGTTGGGGATGGGGGGAGGCGACAACATCATCCGTGCTAATCAAGAAGTCCTGGCGCTTCACCCTGTGAGCCCTGGCCCCCCTACAGCACTGCTCTAACATCCAAACCAGGCCTTGATCAAATGAATAGCATTTATAGCGAGAAAGGAATAAACAGATTGTCATCCAGATAAACAAACCCTACCACCTACGTCATCGCTTGTTACAAGTATGTTTTCTTTGCTATACTTTAATTTTACATTCCTATAATGGGAACATTATTCTAAAGGTCTTCAGCACTTTGAGGGAATTGAGCAAATGCCCTCAGCAGGCTAAGCCTACTGAGCTCTTTCCATGTGACCCAATCCATCACTAAACCCCCTTGGTTATAAGGCTGTGATAACATATCCCAAGCTTTGTTGGAAATTGTGTCATGAAGCTTCTTTTATGGCAAGGGAAAGCCAGGTGGAACAAGCCTCACATGTCCCTAATTAGGCAAATTCCAATCAGTTCTTAATCTAATTCACCACATCGGCATTCATGATTACATCTGCATCATGATATATCTCCAATACGATCCATTTTCATAAATGCAAACTTTCCTGGATACGGGTCTGATGTATCCTGACATTTTAAAAGATGTCCTATTGTCCTTTTCTGTGCAACAGACCAAACACTGAATGTTCAGTCCTATATCACTGTCAGGGTGATATTAGACCAGATGGCTGCTTCAGCATCGCATCAGAATTGGAGATAATTTATGCCATTCGCTCTTATTAGAATGCAGAAATAGAGAGAATTTGTAAGATGAAAAGGGATGCTCAGATCCATCCGTGGTGCTTTGCTGATGCGCTCCTTCTGTTGTTTGAGCAATGTGGGTCCAAATCTTTTTCATCAAACCCTGTTTGTATCATGTAGGCTAGATTCTGTGTCATATAATGCATCTTTCAAATCTAAGCATACAGATTTTTTTCTCCCCCAGCAAGGGGAAATAAATGGATTTCAGCTTATTATCACCATTGCACCTCATTTTCTTGTACAGTTGCTTTTTAAACAGATGTTACAGTCTCCTAATGGTGGTGGCTGGTTTTGTACTATGGAAGATTAGAATGTTATGGATGGACATATCTGTCCATTTTGGTTTCATTCCATTTATCATTTTTCCAGTCTTAAATTCAGTTTATCCCAAAATTTGAGGGTGTTTTTTTTTTAAAGTTTGCATAACAATTCTTACACATATTTGTGCACATTTCTCTTCATTTTTGAATGCTGTTTTGCTTAATATATACAATTTTTGCAAGCAATTTTCCTCATATAATGCATTTGTAAATGTTATTTCACTAATATATGCATTGTTTGCCTTTTTTATTGGAGAACTCAATTGGAAAATGTCGAGAATTCAGATTTCGAAGGACAACTGAGTTTTGGTTTGCATATTGGTCCAAAATTGCAAAATTAGGTAAGTACACATTAAAATGTGAGCCAGACAATTTCTCCCCATCCCTAGACGTAATCGGAAATGGAAGCATTGTGGTATATCTTTGAGCTGCTGTGTAGCTCAGTAACAATGTTCTCATTATATACCCCAGAGTTATGGCTGGCTGGTCAGAACACAATGTTTTTATTTTTTTCATGGTGTAGTGATCTCTTGTGATTATCACAGGTTAACTGAACTTGTGAAAGGGCCCGCCACATGTCTGCCTCACTACCTAGTATGACCAGCCAACCCAGAATTCCGAGGGCTATTGAATGCAGATTAGTTGGGCAGCCGACTGTGGTGCCCTGATCAACTTCTACCAACTCCTGAGAGCCCCATGCCTTGCTTGTGCCTTCTAACCATCCTCCCTCACTGTGATCATTTAGATCACAATGTTCTTCCCCACCACCCACTCTCCATGACCTGCTGCTTCTCCTACTGTTTGGCCTACTCCCCCTCTAACTATTTGGCCCATTGACCTCAAAGTAATAGCTTAGTATTCATATTCCATATTTCTCAATTGCTTAAAGAACTCCACATACATTATCTCACTAATCAGTAATCATTACACCATCTCTGTATGGCAGGCCAGTCACAGATATCACTGATAAGGAGCTTAATTTGCAAGGTACTTCCAAGGTCTTCACTATTGCCTGTTGTGACCTTGAAAACTCTCAACATTCCCTGTGGCTGTGCATTGCCAAGGAAAATCAGTACTGGTAGTTATACTGTCTTTTGGGGAAGGTTGTCTGCCATCACTGAAGAATCCCAATAAGCTTTTAAAGTACCCAGGATCCCCCCCCCAAAAAAAAGACATTTGAAAATCACTGGCATATAATATTTGGCACTATTTGATAGCTGGCATGCAACAGTTTTTCTCCCCCCCCCCCCAATAATGCTAGAACCTGGGGTCATCCCATGAAGCTGATTGGTGAGAGATTCAGGACAGATATAAGGAAGTACTTCTTCACAGACCGCATAGCTAAACTATGGAATTTACATATGTTTTTTTTAAAAAAATACTCACAAAAATATGTACATTAGGAAAAATGTATACACAAAAGTACAGATTTCCATGCAGATGTCTTTCTTCTTTAAATCACAGACTTATGTGGAAACAAAATATAACAAGCTTGAACTTAAAAATCTGAATATCTCAGCAAGAATGCACAGATCAGTCCATCCTTAAGTAGGATATACCAACACCAGGAATAAAATCATCTGGAGTAGCTCTTTAGGCAAATTGTGGCCCATTTTCATCCATTATCCCCAAATCTGTATCCAGTACTTCTATTATATATAAAAGGTTATGTACTCTATGCTGTGAGACAGGGAGCACAGTAGCACTGACTGTGTAAATATATGTCTAAATATAAAGATTAGAATGTCCTCCCATTTGGAAATTCCAGCTAGCAGAAAGAACAGCTGAAGGGTAGAGTTAGTGAAGGGCTAATGATAGTTTTGTTAGCCAGTGTGGGGAGTTTATTGGACAGCCTCTGATATTTGATTTTGGGTTTCTGCTCAGATTAATGACAAGAATTCTGCCATCAATATCTAGAAATATTACCAATGGCTGGAAGAAGTTTTACTGGCTGCTGCAGTTCATTGAGATTTAATTGATATGGCATACTTACTCTGCATGAACTTGGTAAAGTAGATCATGGTCTAAATGATTTAATTCACTTTAAGCTAATTTTAAATTATGCCATGGCACATTATTAAGAACAGATTTGTTTCCAACCCTTTGCGAATGCATAATTTGTACTTAAGGCACACAGTGAAAGCGACTTTGAATGACTGGCAAGAGCACCTTATGAAACTCATTACTTCTGTAACAGAACCAATACTGGTAACGTAACGTGCTCTTAAACTGAACAGGACAGCAGGAGGCAGCTAACAGGATCACTTATCTTTATTGTGCAATGTAACTGACATTGTGACAGAGAACCCAAAAGGACGAGAAAAAAAGGCCATTTATAATTTCCACCCAGCATAATCTTGTGAAAGTGTTTAGCAAACCTGAAAAGTAAGGAGTTTGGGGTTGCTGTTTTTACTGCCAAATAAAAAGGAAAGGAAAGGAAAGGAAAAGGAAAATGGAAGATTGTTTTCGAAGTCGACTGCAATGAAGTGCTGGCGGGTGTTAAGGCCACGTCATAAAGGCCTCTTTTCATTTTCATTTCCTGTCCAATATTGTTGACAACTGGCTTTCCCCTAGTGCTCCTCCCCCTCCTCTCCGCTTCTCCCTGTCTGTGTAAAATCTGACCGGTTGTTTTTATTAGAAAGGACTTCATCAAAATGAAAGATTGTTGTTATGCAGGAGCAGTAACTTGCAGAATGAAATGGTATTTCTTTTCCCAACGTTTGCTGCTCCACTGGTTCTAATAGCAACGTCACGGAGCTCAATTTCGCCCTCAAGAACATTGCATTTCATATAGGACGTCAATTATTAACATGCAGAGTCCCAGGTCTCACTTTCAGTTGGTGAATCCATTTGTAAAACTTGCTAATTTATGCAAATGATCCTTAACCCATTAACTGCCTAGCATAGATTTCTCAATAGGTACGGGGTTTCTTGCTTTCTTCTTTATTAAAACTACTTCAGAACTAGAGGAGTGAAATAATTGCATAAAGGATGCTTTGTGCTAACCATTTAGTACTGAAATCAATTACATTTTATTACAATTGCTATTAGCAAAAAGAAAGTCATGAAACTAAAGATAGCCAAGGAAGAACGGCTTGTGATATGAAAACATCTCAGCAGTCTCAGCACACAATAGCCTTTTTTGGATATAACATTCCTGTCTCAATAAACCACAGTTGATTAAGCCGTGAACAAGCATCATGCCTCCACATGCCGCCTCCCTTTGCCCCCTGGCTTCAGCACTTCAGTCCTGGTCTGTTTAAACCACAGTTGCCTGTTACACTTCAGCTGGGAACTTGGTTTAATTTCAATTGTCTAATTAGGATCTTAAACTAAGATCAAACCATGGTTTTTGTCCTGGTTAGTCAACCAACATTAAACCACAATTCTCCTCTTTAGATGTAACAATGAGATGTGGTATAAAGAGACCAGGATCTAACTGCTAAAGTCAGCACGCAATGACAGGAGGGAGTGGGGGGGTGTGGATCGGGTGGTGGGAGGGTGTCTGTAGGCCTGATCATTCCGGATAAATAATGGTTTATTTAGCCAGGAATGTTACATCCAAACCAAGCCAATCTCTTAATCTTCAGAGACCCTGGTCTGTGAGCCCCCTCCAAAGGAAGCTCTGGGGATGGCAGTTTGGAAACAGGCCTTTTCTGTGATGGCCTGACATTTATGGAATGCTCTCCCCAAAGAGGCTCACCTGATGCCGACACTGTCATCTTTCTAGCACAAGGAGAAGACTTACACTAGAAATCTGAAGGAAAAACTACTGAGATTTTATTTACCTGGGAAACACTCAGCTTAGGAATGGGTAAGCATCCATATTTAGTTTCAGAACCTTTAAGCAATCTCAGCGTATTATTTGAAGAGTGATATTTTATTTTGTAAATAATTTCCATTAATGAATAACTTTTTTTCTTTTTGAAAGGTTGTACCTAGCGGTGATATCAATCCCATGCCTACACCATAGGAAGAACCAGGCTACTGAGTTTCTTTTAGGTAGAGAAGGTTTATTCTAGTGGCAGAAGTTAAAAGGTTTTTAGCAGAGGCAGCATTCCCTAGTGGTGAGGTCTAATTGAGAACTTTATTAAAAATTGTGACAGTGAGTTCTATACACCCAAGCCTCAAAGTTAATTTTAAAAAGAAAGAAACATAGGTAGTTTAACTCACATGCTGTTCTGTTGCATCTGGTAGCAGTAGTAGTGTTTCTTTCACTTCTGGGTTTTCGACTAGAACTACATTAATTGACTGCTACAGCATCTAACCAGAACAAGCCCAGAAATACAGAACTCTATATAACAAAAACCAAACTGTCAAGAATTCACATTACCTTCCATATTATGGTGGCTTTACTCACTTGTTGGGAAATGGAGCATGACTTGGAGCATCCCTAAATGTCTATGAGTAAAAAATAGATTAGATCAATAATTTTAATAAAGAATGGAAGAGATAATTATACTGAGAATCTTATGGAGAGGATTCCCCTGCCCCCATGGCTTCGTTGTTTCCAGAAACTTTACATCTCTAGTCTTCTTATTACATAGTTTTTAGAAATCATTTAGGGGGGGTAAAGGCTGGGTAACAATATTTCAGACCTTGTCTTAAATATTTTATTCATCATTCTAAAAGAAAATATTTCATAATCCAAAGCTGTTCAATTTTTTAAATTGTTCAGAAAAAAACAAAACTGGTCCTTGGGAAAAAAAACATATTTTCCCCTGATTTTTTCTGGGTTTTCCCCCCCAGACCTTTACATCTCTGGATAGAGAAGCATTCAGATATGAGATTGTACCACTTGCAGTCTTAAGTGCGAAGGCTCAGCCATGTGATTTCTCTGTGTTGTAGATTCTTCTCAAATCATCTGGTTGGAGGCTACAAATAACCCAAGATGGCATATAGGCACTGAGCTGTGGAGATTTTAAAGGAGCCAGGTAAATAAAGCACAACGTGAAACACTGGGAGAATTAAACTAAGCAGGATGCGTCTGTTTGACTTGAATCCTATTCTATGTTGTGCTTTGCTAATAATTGGGCCTTTTGCAAAGGCCCAATGCTAACCCATGAGAAGTAGCTGGGGATGTATGATGCTGGGAATTCCATTATGTTTAAGCCTGATGGGATTATACAGCATTTACATTCTGGTAAGCAGCAACAGACTGTAACTGGGGGGGGTGCAATTCTGGGAGTATTTGTGCATTTTTTCCTGGGTTCTGCCATTTGCGCAAATTGCAATTTGCACACATTTTAATTTGTGCATCTTGAAATTTGCACAAATGATGTTGTATTTTTTAAAAATATTTTTTTATGGGCAATCTTGTGCAAATGTGCACTATTGCAAGTCTGCCTGTCTGCCACTTAGCCCCACGGAGGCATATTCCCCTCTTGTCAATACCCTTGTCAGTGTCATCCTGTCCACACACTACTTGGTTTAGCCCAGCAGAGCCGTATCCCTTACTTGTCAAAGAACTTGTCAATTTCATCCTCCACTTTGGCACTTCCAGGGGAGGTGGTGAGAACTGTCAAACTCTTTGACAAGCACTGCATATGGCTCCACTGTAGGGATGTACGAAAGTCACTTACCTTGCCTGAAATTTGATTCGCAGGGGGGGAGGCGCTTTGTCCCTCCCCCCCGAAATTCTGGCCGGGGGGGAGGCGCTCCATCCCTCCACGCCCGAATCCTGGCCGGCCGGGCCACAAATGGCCCGTCATTTGCGTAAACGTGGTTGTTGTTTTTTTTTTACTCAGCCGTGATAGGCTACGTAAACATTTACATAGCCTATCACGGTATTTTTTTAAAAATCTAGCCGTGATAGGCTACGTAAATCTTTACGTAGCCTATCACTTTTTTTGTTTTTTTAGGTTTTTTTACTGGAAATGGCGGTGGTGGCCGCCGGTCGGAAGACCAGCCGCCGCAGCCGCCGCCACCGCACCGCCGCTGAACCGCCGCCGGAGCCGCTGCTGCCAGGAGGATTCGCCCAATGTAAGTCCCGTCCTGGGGGGGTGGGGGGGCAGACCGTTTCACCACCAATTTCGGGGGGCCAAATGTGCTGGCATTCGGCCTCCCTGTGATTCGTGGTGAAATTCTCTGACATCCCTACTGGGCTAAAGGAAGTAGTGTGTGGAGAGGATGAAACTGACAAGGATATTGACACAAAGGGAATATGCCTCTGAAGCTACAGTATCACCGATCTAAGCAATCAAAAACATTATCTGTAAAAAGGTTTGGGATTAGCTGTATACATGTATGTATGTATGACATTTATATCCTGTCATGCTGACTATATAGCCCTCAGTTTTCTTATCTCAATGCAGCTTCAGTTTTCTGAAAACGTGGGCAACATCGAAAACATTCAGCTGCTCGGACATACAGAAAAATCAGCTCATCCCATGAGGTTGAATTCAGCCTGGTTCAAAGCCAACTGCGGCATCAATCCAGCAAGCTGGATTGCCAGCACTAGAAAGGAGGGCTTCAGGCTGGCCCTGTGCTCCATTATCCAGACATCAAGTTAAAGCATGACCTTACCTGTTTGGGCCTATGGATGCTTCATCCCACGAACCAACATGACAATGAACTGAAGGTTGGTCAGGGTTGTAGCCAAATGGGCGTCACACCCTTGGGGATATTCCAACTCCTTTCCTTAATTTTATTCATTTATTAACAATGTTTATATGCCACTTTGCATTTGAAACAAATCCCGAAGCAGTTCATTTTCAGATTTCATTTTTTTAGAAGCTCCTAGTCCTTTTACTTGCAGAGATTATGGAGCCTCCTTGGGTTCCTCCAGGGCACAGGGCTTTGCCTCTCTTCCCAGTGCTGGCTGAGTGTTCCTTCACATGCCTTTCAATGTCCCCCATGAGGAGGGTGAGACACATCCAGAGGAGGCTCCCATCTTGGTTGACGCTGGGAGGAGCCAGTCCTTGCCGTGCCGGCCCTGTCTCTGTACTGAGAGAGGCACGGAACTCTCGGCACAAGAGGAAGGGAAAATAAGTGGGGTGATGACATCAGCGGCTGTGCCACGCCCACTGACATAATTTGCCCCCACCCAGGTTGCGTTCAGCACCCCTGGCCTAGATGCATTTAATTTAGACATTCTGCGTCATTGCTAAGTTTGCTCTGCCAGTTCTCTTTCTGTATAGTTGCGTGATTAGGGATTTTGTAAAATCTGTTCCACCTGTGTTTCACAGATTGTCAGGTGCCTTTCGCTCCATCGTCCGCTCCTTGATGGAATCAGATTTTTTCCAGCTCCCCGAATTTGTGTACATTTGCATTTGTGCACATTTGCACTCTCGAAAATATACAACCCCCCCCATGTGCAAATTCCCCCAAATGCACATTTACATGCTTTATCCTATGGGAGAGACGTGCATTTTTGGCCAGTGTTTTTTTTATTTTACGTATTTTTCTACAACTACATTTTCGTAAAATTCTGGAAAATTAAAAAAACACTCCGCAAATCTGTGGAAACCATGCAACTCAGGAAAAGCCAGTCTGCTGAGGAATCTGTGGGTTGGATTCATAGAAATCTGAACTCATTTATTTCCATTGATTCCACTCTGACATGCCTATGTGTGATTCATGGTGATTCTCACAAGCAGGGATGTTGCGAGCAACTGTTTGGGGGCTCAAGCTCGGAGGATTCCTGCCAGTTTGGCTTCCCAGATGCCAGTCCGTGGCCCCCTGCGCTTGCCCAACTCAGGGCACGCCAAGTTGGGCAAGCATGGCGACCCCACTCCTTGCCTGACTGGCAGCTGGGCCTGTTTTGTAAAGGCCAATTTTATGTAAAATCAGCCTTCACTGAAAAGGCCCTGTCTGCCTGGGCTCTTCACCCTTCACGCTCTCCCTGCAAGGGAGGCGAGCACGAGGGGCTGCCACCAACTGAGCAGCTGCTCCTCCAGTTGCTCTCGGCAGGAGCATGGGAGCAGAGAGGGAAGCGCCATGGTGTTTATCTCTCGGTTCCCATCCTGCTGCCTCCACTGCCATGGCCTCTGAGCAACCCTGCCTCGCTCTCCCAGTGCCTGGCAGAGAGAGATGCAGTTGCTCTCAGCAGGCACAACAGCAGCAGGATGTGGGAGCCGAGAGGGAAGCAGCTCATCAGGGAAGCTGGCTGGTCGCCAGGCTCCGGAGAACCACGGGGTGGCTCACGCCCTGGCGCAAGCAGCGGTGGGCAGCCTGCAGGGGTCCAGTGAGTGGGGCGTGGGGCAGACTCAGGCGAGTTTGCCCGTCTCTACTCACAAGAAAATTCCCTCACAATGAGAACTTGTACACGTGAACCCACGTGAACTTACATATCCGTGTCCCAAACAAGATGGATCAAATGAGTTAATTTTGAAGATACAGCAGGTTCGTTACAGACTGAGCTCTGCTTTGATCCATTGAATTCAATGAGTCTTAATTTAGTCATGACTAACTTGAGTCCCATTAATTTCAATTATCTACTCTAAACAGGACTAAGTCTACATCCAACCAATGACTGATATGAAAATTCTATTTGAGCACATTAATGGTGCAATCCTATGCATACCTACTCAGAAGTAACTCCCATTAAGTTCAATGGAACTTACTCCCAAATAAGTGTGTATATAGAACTGCAGCCTATAAGATTCACTTTGGACTTGGAGTAAACATGCACAGGATTGCACTGTAAGAAACGTATTCACAGAATATCATATAACAGCTCCTTTAGACTTCCATTTAGATTTCCTCTCTTATTGATTCAAGGTGGGGGATATCAAAAGAAAATTCCTGATGAAATAAAAAAGCAATGATTATTTTACAATGAACAGTTCTTTTGTTGTCATTTTATTATTTAGAGGATCAGCCTTCAAAATTCTGTAAGTGACAAAATCAAAATTCATCATTGTGGTCTAGGATTTGCAGCAACTATATTTTATAGAACAATGTCTCTTTAAATCTACCCAGGAAAATATTCCTTCTGGCCCACAGGATGCCAAAAATGACTCGATGATTTATTTATGTGGAGCTTGGCAGACCATAGTCCAGATTGTGGGTGAAACTGAATTTTATGAGCTTTCCCTCAAGTGAGTATATTGACAATTTTTTTAAAAAAATTAAAAGGCCTTTGTAGGGTTTGGCATAAGTTTCACATAAATATTATCAGGAACAACTATGGCTGAGGGTATAAAGCCTTTTAAAATGGAGTAAAAATATTAATCTATTGGTCTAATTCTGTATTTAGGAGGTGGATATTTTTCCTGTCGGAAATGGTAAACTTTCCTTTTAACAAATAATAATAATATTTTCATTGGCCTGATTTGTCTGTTTCCAACTTGACATTTCCTGAGGTAAAATGGATTTTTTGCCCCTTGAAAGATGAATCGTCTCATTGTCATTCCAGTCAAAACAAAAAGCAACATGCTGGTGCAATGATGTAAGGAAGCAATTTTCTGCCCAATTTTTATATTATTTGAATATTTTTGTGAGCGGTGGAACAAAACATGGGTGGAGGGGAGTGCCATGGGATGGAGCGTGCAGCCAGGGAGGGCAGCCCAACACTTTGCTGTAAGACTTTCCTAGAGAGGGCCTGCAACAGGTGTAGAACAGGAAAGAATGTCACAATACGTAAGGAAATAAAGTAAAGACAAATAATACTTCTTCACACTGAGATTTTCCATATTATTCTTGGTTCATTCTTATGGAAGGCATTTTGAACACAGGCTCATAGCTGACCATGCTTTGGGTAAAATGGATAATATCCCTGGCTACGTTTACTAAGCAGCCTGTGTTAGAAATCCAGGTCACTTTAAATTTTAGCCTTAAAAATACAACACCCTGTAGAACAGCCTTCCCCAACATGGTGCCCTCCAGAAGTTTGGACTACAACTCCCATCAGCCCCAGCCAGCAGGGCCAATGATCAGGGATGATGGGAGTTGTCATCCAAAATATCTGGAGGGCACTAGGTTGGGGAAAGCTGCTGCAGAGGTAAATAGTGGAACTCCACGTAACATATAGTTTGAGCCTAATCAGGCCTGGTCCAAGATATTTTGCTGCCTGAGACGAAGGACAAGATGGTGTCCGAAGCCGACCAGAGAATATTATTTCAACACTGACAATGGGACAGTGTCCTCTGCCATACCTAAGAGCAGTAGGATAGCTTAGGGAAGTTGCAGGGTAGGCCACATGGCACACAGCTTCAACACTAGTCCCTCACCATCACTTCTTTCCCTCCAGCCTCTGCCATCTGAGGCAGCTGCCTCACTTTACCTAACGATAGCGCTGTCCCTGAGCCTAATGCAGTGGCCTCTTTGGTAGCTGCACACAGGCTGTGGAACTCCTTCCCAAACAGGCTAGGCTCAGTCCCTCTTTGCTGTCCTGCTGGCAAGCAATGAGCGCTTTTTATTTAAGAAGGCCTTGGCCTGTAACAAGAAGGTCTGTTGGGTTGGGTGCTGTTTTGTATTATTTTTAAATTTTATTTCTATGTTTTTAATTTTGTAATTGTTATGTTTTTATTGTATTTTAATGTATTGTTTTAATCATTTTAATTGTGCCTGAAAGCTGCCTTGAGTGCCATTTTTTGGTAGAAAGACAGGGTACAAATCAAATAAAATTAAAAAACAAGCAAGATTTCACTGCTGAGATGAATATCCTGCATAAGTGATTAAAATTCCACCCTGAAATGTTCCTAAGCTGACAAAATAACAGATATATTACTTATATGTTGTGTGCTTTATCCGTTTAGGGTGCAATCCTATGCATGTTTAGACAGAAAAAAGTCCTACAACTTCCAGCATGCCCCAGCCAGCCATGCTGGCTGGGGAATGCCGGAAGTTGTAGGACTTTTTTCTGTCCAAACATGCATAGGATTGTGCCGTTAATTTCTCTTTCCCACCACGCATGCGTGCGCACACACACACACGCACACACACGTAATGTATGACACTGATGACATTTGTTCTGGGGTTTGAGTTATCTAGACTTGTGTTACTATTCTGGCATGTGGGATCCTTTGGTTGATCTTCCATGCCTCTACTCAGCATTAGGGATGTACGAAAATCACTTACCTTTCGGGGATTATGCTGATGGTGCGGGGGGAGGCATTCCGTCCCTCCCACCGGAATCCTCGCCGGGGGGGGGGAGGCGCTCCATTCCTCCCCCCCCCCTGGAATCCTGGCCGGCCGGCTGTGCTCTGGAGTGATTCTGCGGAGCCGCTGGCCGGCTCCTCCAGCAGCCGGACATCCGGCCGCTGGCTAGCAGGGACGCAAATGGCGGTGGCCGTAGCCGCCGCCGTTTGTGTCCCTGCAGTCAGCCGTGATAGGCTACGTAAATGTTTACGTAGCCTATCACGGCTGATTAAAACAAAAACAAAAAAAACGCGCGTACACAAATGGCGGCGCCCATGGGCGCCGCCATTTGCGTTCCTTATTTTGGCACGTCTTAGTCAACGTAAACATTTACGTAGACTAAGATGGTGAAAATAAGGGGAACGCAAATAGTGTAGCGTCTACGCTATTTGCGTTCCCCTTATTTTCGCCATCTTAGTCTACGTAAATGTTTACGTAGACTAAGACGTGCCAAAATAAGGAACGCAAATAGCGGCGCCCATGGGCGCCGCCATTTGCGTACATGCGTTGTTTTTTTAAATCAGCCGTGATAGGCTACGTAAACATTTATGTAGCCTATCACAGTGTTTTTTAAAAATCTGGCCGTGATAGGCTACGTAAATCTACTTTTTTTAAAAAAAAAAACCTGGAAATGGCGGCAGTGGCAGCAGCTGGTTGGAAGACCGGCCACCGCCGCTGCCGCTGAACCGCCGGCGGAGCCGCCGGCGGAGCCGCCACCACCAGGAAGATCCGCCCCAGGTAAGTCCCATCCCGGGGGGGTGGCGGGAGGTGGCGGGCCGTTCCGCCACCGATTTCGGGGGGCCGAATGCGCTGACATTCGGCCTCCCCGAGATCTGTGGTGGAACTTTTGTACATCCCTACTCAGCATTTGGGGCACCCTAAAATCTGAATGATGATGGCCAACCAAACTTGCAAGCACCTGCTTCAGTGCGCAGTCAGGCAAGATTCGGCTATAGATGCTTCCAGCCATTATGGCCACATTGAAGAAACTGGCATTGTTAGGTAATAACACTGTTAGTTAAAGATAATACTTTTTGAAAGAGATGCTAGAAGATCAATCAGTATGAAAAAAAGTATATAGATTCTACTGTGACAGCGAGAGACAAATACTAGAGAAATTTTATTCCTCTTTGATATATTCATATTACATATTGGAACAACAGTTACAGTTGATTCAATTATGTATTCACAATGGCCAGTCAGAAGCTCCACCAGGGACCATTTTATTTATATTTTTAATTAGATGAATAAAAGTTTTATCTATAACACTCCATTGTTGCTTGATGTTTTTATACATACACACACACACACACACACACACAACTATTAATGGCTGGAATATTGATGAATTCTCACGTTTCCATGATTTACAGATCTATAAAGGCTTTGCATGAGTAAACCTGCACTAATTCAATTAGTGATTCACTAATTCATATCTATCTATACACATTTTTATGCTAATACTACTAGAGAAATAAAGTGGGAGGCGGGATGGCCCAAAGAGTGGGGGGAGTTGGGAGGAGCTGTTCCTACACCTGAATCAAGTACCATAAGGGTCCTACTATAGTAATGAGTCATGTATGGGCTGGATCCAGACTTAGTCATAGAGTACACCCATTGAAATCAATGGGACTTGAGTTCATTATGGATAACTTAAGTCCCATTGATTTCAATGGCTCTACTCTAAGTATGGATCCAGCCCTATATCACTGTCTTCCATCCATCATCCCCTTGAGCTGGAGGATAGTTTTGCCATGAGCATGCAGAAAGAGAGAGGTAACCTATGCTTCTTAAAAGATTCCAACCAGCTTTTATTTGTTACATCATTGCTGCTTGCTATTTCCAAAATATTCTAATTTGAAATTACTACCTGTGGGGTGGGGAATACCGAAATGTTTGCTAAAATGTACACATTCAAGGGCCCCTGCAAATATCCACATATATTTGCCATTATTCTGTGAATAAGGCAAAGGAAAATGGGAATGGGAATCTGATTTGCACCGGTCACCCAATGTAATTATACAGTTACCAAATAATAACACAGGGGCATTAACACAATTTACTCTGTAATTACCATTGCTCCCAGTGAAGTTACTGTGTAGCTGGCCATGTAATAACATGCATTATTGCACAGCAACTCTGCAATTAACGCCTGTCAGAAGAATATTGAAAAATGGGGCAAAGCATTGCTAAACACCAAAGTTCTGTGTATTTGGGAGAGGTGACAGAGGTGTATGAGATGAATTTTAAAAATCAAAATTGAAATGCATGCTTCTGTATCATGATTGAAGGAGCAAGACTGTGCTAGGAATGTCTCTCTGTGTGAAAGCTTTTCATGGACAAAATATTGAAATTCCATAGTGCAAGAGGAAATAAGACAACTGTTCCATATGAATGGTCCCAACAGATATAGAAAGTATGGAGGGGGTTGCCTTACAGCAGGGTAGGTGACATGAATTCTACAAAGTGCATCTAACTAAAGGCTAGCTTTGTGTCAATAATTTCTTAGGTCTTTTCCCAAGTGTCACCTACCCCGAGCACTCAAGGATCCTTCCAGTAATACAGAGTTTCTTGACAGAATTGCACCATAACACCCATAGTGAAGACTGTAGGCGTGGATGGACTTGTCTACTTGAGAATCAGACACAGGCATTCTGTGCCTTCTTAGCAATCCCAACAGCCAAAATCACCTGCTTGCAAGTCCACTATTGACACCAGTCCAGTATTTGCCTACCACTTGTTTGACCCAAGATCGCATGGGTGCTGTTGCAGAATTTTACACTTCTGCTGGGCTTGGCCAGAGAACAGACACCGATTTTTGTTTGAACGGATGTTTATTACCAGAACACCAAGGTATGGTGCAGTCCAGAGTTGCCAACGTGGCCCTTCGGGACTGGACCCAGAACAATAGGCGACTTTGGTATTTATACAAACAAGTAAACAAGACACATGATGTAAGCATTGGTCACTATTTGGTGCAGCGCTGAGTCAAGGGGCTACAAACTTCCTTCAAAGGAAGTTTTCTGGTTTCCAGAGACAAAGGCCCTGCTAGGCATTGTGACGCAGTAAGTTAATCAGCCACTGTTCTCTAGCACTAATTCAATCACTACCTTCTAGCACTAATTAAATCACTATGTCCTTTTTCTTACGTGACTCTCAGCACCTCAGCAACACATTCCCATGCTAACAATGCAAGTGGTATTTTTCCACTTCAGTCCCTCCTTTTAGCCAGGGACTACTCCATCAGGGAGGCTTCTGGCCAACCTTTAGGCTTTATTTGCATAAGTCTCAAAACTTCCTCTTTTCTTTTCCACTCACTTTCTATTTCTTTCATTATTAACAACTTCATTTCAGTGGCAGGCATAGTTTGCAAGGACTTGCTAGTTCTTGAGATACAACATTTACAGGCACAAATCACAAGCTGTATGAATACATATATAATTATGAGAACAATAATACCAACAATAAGACACTTCATTAAGACACTTCACTTAACCCATTCTGGAACTTTAGATGTGGTCTTTATACATGATGTAGCTCTTACTACCCTACCATGGGATATCTACTGGGTTGGGAGTAGGGATGTTAGAGAATTCTGCCACGGACTCCAATGAGGCTGGATTCTTTAGAATCCAGCCCCCTGGAGTCCATGGCGGAATGAAGCAATTCCCCACCACCCAAAATTTCCCCGGGACGGACCCTACCTTTTGTTGGCTGTCCGGTCCGTCCACTGCCGTGGTCTGTGGCCGCCATTTGCCTCCCTACTTTAGCCATGATAGTCTACGTAAGTATTTACGTAGCTGTCAGAAGCGCCTTGGCGGCCTCTCCCAGTAGATTCCAATAGCCAACTCAAGACACAGACAAAAGGATTTCTTTTCAAAGCTTTAATCCTTTTACAACTAAATGACTCTTTCAGATGCTAATCACCAGCGACTAAAGCAAGGAACAGCAGAGTGGCCTAAGCTTCAAGTAGTCAGTTGATCCCTGTTTGAAAGAGAGTCACTTGAAGACCCAGAACTTATGGGCTAGGGAGAGATCCTCCCTCTTTCCGTTGGGTCCATGGGAGGCGGCCGTTGCTTGCATGCCAAACGGGCGCTACGCCTCCTTTCCGTGCCCTCCATCGCTCGTCACTCTTTGCATCTGCGTCGAGCAAGAAGCCCTCCTCCCACACTCCCTCACTGCCAGGGTCATTATCTATCTTAGGAATGCTGGCAGGAGGAATCTCTGCCAGGTGCTGAGCCTGTGAGAGATGAGCTGACCCCTCTCCCACAGATTGCTGTTCCTCCTCAGAATCCGAACTGCTCTGAGGCTCTCTGGGCTCAGTTTCCACCCTGACAGTAGCCTATCACGGCAAAGAGCAGGGATGCAAATAGCGTCCGCTATGCCATTTATGTCTCTTTTGCCATGATAGGCTATGTAAATATATACGTAGCCTATCACGGCTAACGCAGGGACGCAAATGGTGGCCGCTATGGCGCCCGCCATTTGCGGCCACAGCCCGGCAGCGGACGGAAGTCCGGCTGCAGGCGGGCCCGGCCGGCAGCTCCGCGGGCTCACCAAGGAGTGGAGCCAGCCGGGGAAGAGTCCAGGGAGAGGGATGCATCTCCTCCCCCGCAGCGGACAGCCCCACTAGAACAGGGTGAGTAATCCATACACCCCTAGTTGGGAGGTGCATACATATCCAACATTTAGACAATTTAACATTCCTTGCTGCTAAGTTTCCCATAGTTATAACATGATTCTTATCCCAACTTCCCAGTGTTCATTTATTACCTAAAGTAGAAAATCATTAAGGCATCTTCTGGTCTCCTCATCGGTTGTTCACCAGCTGGCACTAGGCTCACACTGCTGGACTTTGCCAAGTCTGCCAGCGCAGAATTTTACTGGTTTCTCAGCAGTGGGAGGACATTATTACGGCCCTCAGATGGCACCAAACAACTATAAAGTAGCTGTTTCAAACAAGGAGGAGTCCAAATAGGGAAAGTCCAAACAGGGACCAGGCGGGACAGCTGCTCCAACCTTCCCAATACAGGTCAGGAAGTGGGTCCATCAATAATGTCCTTTCTCCTTGACCTCAGGTTGTACTTTCAGGAGCCTGGTAAGTCTTGGGTACAGCAGTCCACTTCTGAAATCGTCTGCTTCGGGGGGGGGGGGTGTCCCTGGATTGTTGTCTCTGTCCCTTGTTGTTGTCTCTTGACTGGTGTTGGTAGACCTCAGCACGATCTTGCAGTGGGAAGCATGGACCCACCTGGAGAGACCTTGGCACTGGACAGCAGTGTTGGTGACTGGGATCACCTGGCACAGGCCTTTCCATCGGGGTTGTAAGGTGTTCTTCCTCTGGAAAGCTTTTACACATACCTCCTCACTTGGGCTGGCACAGTGGCCTGATTCAGGTGGAGGCAGCAAGGCTTCTTTGACCTGTGGATGAAAGGCTTTAACACATTTCATCAGGCCTTTGTAGTATTCCAATACGTTTTTTCTGTAAAAAAGTTCTTCAGCACATGGAGGAGAGACTGGAAGCCTCATTGGCCTTGCCGTCAGGATTTCATGTGGGCTCAGGCCATTAACCCTGCTGGGAGTGCACCTCATGCTCACGAGAACTGGAGGCAGTGCATCTGACCATCTGAGCTCTAGCTTGTCACACAACTTTAACAGTTCGTTCTTTAGGATCCCATGTGGTCTCTCCACCTGCTGACTGCGGATGGTAAGGGCAGTGCAGATCCTGTTCGATTCTCAGGTCTTTACGCAGTTCTTGCATGACTTGGCCTGTAAACTGACCCACTTGGAAAAACATGTCAACTATAACAAGCACATGTAGGTAATTATAGCATTTCGGCATCTGGATAAAATCTATCGGCATATTTACAAGCAGCCCCACAAGGGAGGATGGGCTGCTTGCTCAACCCTTATGGGTTTTTCCCACATTGTGATCTAGGCTGACTGAGCAAGACTGGCAATATTGCTGGGCTACCGCAGCGAATCCAGGAGCATGCCAATCTTTCTGAATTGTATCTCTCTTTTGTGTGAAAGAACACGCTGCTCACTTCCCCTTTTCCCAAGGTCTTTCTCCTCTGGTAGCAAAATAAGTTTCTCACAGTACAGAAAGAAGCATCCCTTATTGGTTAAAAGGTACACAGTGTGAAGAGCAACTACTGTGCATTGTTTCAGCTTCTCTTGGTAAGAAAAAAAAATATGGCCTTCACTGTATGTGAATACAGCTATGAGAATGGACTCTAAAATCATGAAAATTGCCAACTTCCTAGCAAATCAGTGTACTTGTGCTATTAAACACTGCATTAAATACTGCATATGATTCTGGGCAAATTCACATCTGACTGCCTGCCATTCTTCTGAAACCAAATCCAATACACTCTACCTTCTGAATTTTCACAGATTCCATATGCAGTATTTCATTAAGCAATTAAAATAAATCATATCTCATTAAGTTTGCTAGGCTATGTACAAAGCAAAAAGACAAAGCAAGAAAATAACAAGAACCAATACGGTGGGATAAAGCATAATACATAGGATTTCAAATCCACTGTTACCTTAGTGTACAAATATATCCCACCAGTGACTTTCAATAAAAGTTTACACTTGCCTAGATCACTTCATTCCCATCTTGACAGCATCATTCTAGCACCTTCAACAAACATTCAGTTTAGCTTGCATTTTCTTCTTTGTGAAGTAACACTTACTGGTACACACAGAAGGTTGAGCCTACGCTACAATACATTTTAAACAAATTAGCCAATACATAACAATACAGACGGTCCCTAGCCAACATTAACTCTCCATTGCAAGTCACACACAGTCATTGCATCTTGATCTTTACACTGGAGAAGCTGCTGCTGTTGTAGCTTTCAGGTGGCCTATAGGACAATCTGTCTACCTGACCCAAAGGACAGGCATTTTATGACTAAGAGGAGTAAAAAGCTCACACCCCCACATGGCAGGAACCACAGGCACAAATACAGATAAAAAACAGTTCTCTAAAGCAAAGCAAAAACAAAGTTACTGAGCACATTAAACTCATTATTCACATTTATGCAACTTGCTTGATCTAAATAATTGTGGCACCTTCACTCCTTAGGGAATGACTCAGTTGATTCTACTTTTCTTATCTGCTACTACCAGGTGGGGAAGAAGGACCATGGGCGCTACCAGGCAGCTGTCCGGGGAGCACCACAAATGGTCAGTGTACTGAGGACAACCAGTCAGTCTCCACTTTTCTTTTTCAACATTTGGGCCTGATTTTGGAGTTGTGCACACCTTCAAAAGTTGCCATGGGAGCCTGGTTTATTATTGAGAGGAATAAGGCAACAGCCCTAGAGAGGGCAAAAAAATCCTGCCGCTTGAGCAGAAGTACAGTTAGATGAAAGATTTTGTTCTATTACAGTACAGACAGCATATCTCTTCAGCATTTCTTTGACAAAACCCATCTACAACATTCACACAATCTACATCACACAGTGGCTCATCTGACAAGTCCGGATGTGGCATTGCTAGGTGCTCAACCACGTCAAATGGTCTATATCGAAATCAGATTGATTATGTCCTTTGCAGTCAAAGATGGAGAAGCTCTATACAGTCAGTAAAAACAAGACCTGGCTGGAGCTGACTGTGGCTCAGATCATGAGCTTCTTGTTGCAAAATTTTGGCTTAAATTGAAGAACGTAGGGAAAACCACTAAACCATTCAGGTATGACCTAAATCATATCCCTTATGAATATACAGTGGAGGTGAGGAATAGATTTCAGGGATTAGACCTGATAGACAGAGTGCCTGAGGAACTATGGACGGAGGTCCGTAACATTGTTCAGGAGGCAGCAACTCAATCCATCCCAAAGAAAAAGAAATGCAAGAAAGCCAAGTGGCTGTCTGATGAGGCTTTACAAGTAGCTGAGGAAAGAAGGGAAGCAAAAAGCAAGGGAGAAAGGGGAAGATATATCCAACTGAATGCAGAGTTCCAGAGAATAGCAAGGAGAGACATGAAG
Source organism: Heloderma suspectum (assembly GCF_057233095.1). Taxonomy (NCBI): domain Eukaryota; kingdom Metazoa; phylum Chordata; class Lepidosauria; order Squamata; family Helodermatidae; genus Heloderma; species Heloderma suspectum. Next base: position 190,616,998 of record NC_139458.1, read on the forward strand.
GCCTTCTTAAATGAACAATGCAAAGAAATCAAGGAAAACAACAGAATGGGAAAGACTAGAGATCTCTTCAAGAAAATCGGAGATCTCAAGGGAACGTTTTGTGCAAAGACGGGCATGATAAAGGACAAAGAAGGCAGGGACCTAACAGAAGCAGATGAGATTAAGAAGAGGTGGAAAGAATGCACAGAAGAACTATACAGGAAAGATCTGAATGTCCCTGATAGCCATGATAGTGCGGCCACTGAACTTGAGCCGGACATCCTCGACAGTGAAGTCAAGTGGGCCTTAGGAAGCATTACTAACAACAAAGCTAGAGGAGATGACAGTATTCCAGCTGAGCTATTTAAAATCCTCAAAGATGATGCTGTTAAAGTGCTGCATTCAACATGCCAACAAATTTGGAACACTCAACAGTGGCCGCAAGACTGGAAAAGGTCAGTTTACATTCCAGTTCCAAAGAAGAGCAATGCCAAAGACTGTTCAAACTACCGCACAATTGCGCTCATTTCAAATGCCAGCAAGGTGATGCTCAAAATCCTACAAGCTAGGCTTCAGCAGTGTGCGAACCGAGAACTACCGGAAGTACAAGCTGGGTTTCGAAGAGGCAGAGGAACTAGAGATCAAATCGCCAATGTTCGCTGGATCATGGAGAAAGCAAGAGAATTCCAGAAAAACGTCTATTTCTGCTTCATTGACTATGCTAAAGCCTTTGATTGTGTGGATCACAACAAACTGTGGCAAATTCTTAAAGTGATGGGAGTACCAGACCACCTTACCTGTCTCCTGAGAAACCTGTACGAGGGTCAAGAAGCAACAGTAAGAACCAGACATGGAACAACCGAGTGGTTCAAAATTGGAAATGGAGTACGACAAGGCTGCATATTGTCACCCTGCTTATTTAACTTATATGCAGAGTACATCATGAGAAATGCCGGGTTGGATGAATCACAGGTCGGAATTAAGATTGCCGGGAGAATTATCAACAACCTCCAATATGCAGACGATACCACCCTAATGGCAGAAAGCAAAGAGGATCTCAAGAGCCTCTTGTTGAGAGTGAAAGAGGAGAGTGCAAAAGCTGGTTTGAAACTCAACATTAAAAAAACTCAGATCATGGCATCTGACCCCATCACTTTCTGGCATATAGAAGGGGAAGAAATGGAAGCAGTGACAGATTTTACTTTCTTGGGCTCCGAGATCACCGCAGACGGTGACTGTAGCCATGAAATTAAAAGACGCTTGCTCATTGGGAGGAAAGCTATGGCAAACCTAGACAGCATAGTAAGAAGCAGAGACATCACCTTGCTGACAAAGGTCCCTCTAATCAAAGCTATGGTTTTCCCAGTAGTAATGTATGGTTGTGAGAGCTGGACTATAAGGAAGGCTGAGTGCCGAAGAATTGATGCTTTCGAACTGTGGTGCTGGAGAAGACTCTTACGAGTCCCCTGGACTGCAAGGAGGTCAAATCAGTCCATCCTAAAGGAAATCAACCCTGACTGCTCATTGGAAGGACAGATACTGAAACTGAAGCTGAAATGCTTTGGCCACCTAATGCAAAGAGAAAACTCCCTGGAAAAGACCCTGATGCTGAGAAAGACTGAAGGCAAAAGGAGAAGGGGACGACAGAGGATGAGATGGCTAGATAGCATCACCGATGCAATGGATATGAACTTGAGCACACTCCGGGAGAGAGCGCAGGACAGGAAGGCCTGGCATGCTATGGTCCATGGGGTCACGAAGAGTCAGACATGACTGAATGACTGAACAACAACAACAACCACATCAAAACAATCATAAGAGATGACTTCAGAAGGATCAGCCAGCAAAGAAGCAGGATTTAGAGTGGAACAACATTGCTGAGTCCTTGTCTGAAGGAAAAGAACTGCCACTGAGTGAGGTAAACAAAGAGTTAAAGGAGAACTTAACACAATATTTTCAGAGGCTTGAACAAGGAGTGGCTGCGACGCTTGCAGGCAGAGAGAAAACCTTGTGGATACAGAATCAAGGAAAGTGCTGTAATACTAGAAGTTCTGAGGAGGAGCAGGAGGAGGAAGTGGCTGGGATGTGTGAACTGTTTCCATTGGCTGGCCAGGCTGGTGGGGACATTTATTTTTCTAATGCCCAACTTGGCCACCCACATGGGGCTCTCCTCATCCCCTGTCTCTTTGCTGACCCCCCGTTTCCATTCTTCTTTGTTTGACAAGCAAGGTAATGATCGCGGTTAATGAAGTTAAAACTTAAAACTTAACTTTAAATGAAGTTAAAACTTAATTTCATAAGTTTTGCAGAACCTCTATCTGCCACCTTTGCTTTGTTTATAATTGATCATTTTTAGCCTCATTGGTTTTCTGCAGATAAATTTCAGGGATTGTTCCTAGGAGTTTGATGCGCACTTGGTACACCAATTCAATTTTTTCTAAAAACCGACATGACCTAGGACTGCAATGGGCATACATGTAATAGGCTGGGGTGCCTTTGGGGAGGTAATGGTACCATTTTTGACCCTGAAGACCCCATGTCTTCACCTACGGAGCCCCAGCACACACAAGGAAGGGGAGGACAGACCATCACAGCTACATTCACGTGCCAAGACACAAGAGGGAATTAAACCAGTATACTCAGCTCTTGTGTTCTAGGCTTTCACCATAGGTGTGGCTGCCATGTATACCAGGGCACTTTCATACCACGCCTTTTTTCCTCCAGGGTTGGGGACCCTTCGGAGGGCAGCAGGCAGGATTGCCTGGATGAGACTGCTGAGGGACCAGGGTGGACCCAGTCACTTCTACCAGCACACTCACATGACAACGGGCAACAAATTTCAACAAGACAATGGCTCCAAACAAACAATCCTAGCCTTCCACCAACCTTAACATCCATGAAACTGAAGAGTTCAATCTCAGACCCACACAGAGAATACTCACTGGTTGCAATTGATGCCCAGGGAGGACTGGCAGGGAACAATGGTCCCATGAGGTGCACACTCACTAGGTCCCCCAGGGACCAGCAGCAAGCGGGCAGCAGCTCCGGTGGTGTTGAGAACTCGGTGGGACCTCCAAATTCTGTTGCAGAATTTTATCCTTTTGCTGGGCTCGGCCCGAGAACAGACACCAATTTTTGTTTCAGCGGATGTTTATTACCAGAACACCAAGGTGTGGAGCAGTCAAGAGTTGCCAATGTGGCCCCTTGGGACCGGACCCAGAACAATAAACGATTTGGGGTATTTATACAAACAAGTAAACAAGGCGCATGATGTAAACATCAGTATTCGGTGCAGTGCTGAGTCAAGGAGCTACAAACTTCCTTCAGAGGAAGTTTTCTGGTTTCCAGAGACAAAGGCCCTGCTAGGCATTGTGACTCATGCACAGTAAGTTAATCAGCCACCGTCCTCTAGCACTAATTCAATCACTACCTTCTAGCACTAATTCAATCACTATGTCCTTTTTCCTATGTGACTCTCAGCACCTCAGCAACACATTCCCATGCTAACCATCAAGTGGTATTTCTCCACTTCAGTGCGTAATGGTATTCTGAGCTGTGCATGAAGACAAGGGTCCATTGCAGGCTCAGCATCAGCACCCTGCATGTTGGAACAAATATCAGGGTCCATAGGCACCAGAGAGCACATTGCTGCTGATGCCAGCCATATATACATACATTCTCTTATTTTATGGTCAGTTCTCTTCATGCCGTGTTGCTGCCTGTCCCTGCTATAAGCTTATGATGGGGGGGGGGTAGCTGAAGGGCAGCTTGTCCACAGCCCCCTAAGAGCTAGCACTAACCCTAAGTTGTTCTATTCTGCCCGTGTCATGGAAAAGGCTTAGCACCATCGGTGAGACCTGCGTTTCAGGGCATCCACTACAGATCAGGTTTTCACCAAGGTTTTAGGCAAGTCAGGTTTCCCAGGGAGGCAGGAACAGGAATTGGATAGCATCATTGTGAGCTCTGACTGGTACTGGGTGGGAAGCCAGAGCCCCATTTCCACACTGACTTCCATGCCAGATCTGGAGTACTTTGATCAGTGGAAGGCTTTGCACCCAGTAACATCCTCCCTTGTCAAGCTGCCAACCGGTGAATACAATTTGCCATTTCAGGCATGGGGCTGGCCTACTTGGAGTTCCTTCCCACCTTGGGTCTCTCCAGCCTGGAGCATGAGTCAGGGCTGGCAGTTTTCTACTCTGCCAGTAGCGCAGAATCTCCATCTGGAATGATCCCATCACATCAGCAGAAGCAATACCCTGCTGCTTGCACGTTGCACCCAGGTTCGGCAGCTTCCCATCCCACTCAAATCAGGACACTGCAGCCCCTACAGCTGCACCCCAGGCAGTGACTGCCCAGCAGGAGTCTGTTGATCCTTATGCTTCTGGTAAAGATGCTCTTGTGACCTACGGAGAGATCTACATTCCTTTGGGCTGTCATCCATTGTCTGCCACTACAGGAGTACATAGAGAGTAGGGCATACATAGACATACGTTCCCTCCTTTTTTGTGAGCCAATGCAAAAAGAAAAGTTTAAAGGGACCATGACCATATAATAAACTGAACTGAGGAGAATACACATCATGACAAGTTGAAGTAAAAGCAACGGCATCCACTACTTCTCCTTCTCACAACCACCGTTCTTTGGGCCACAGCAAGTGAACGCACAGGTTGCAATGATGAAAAGGAAGAGCAGCTCTAGGGGGCTCTTGTAAGCGGGGGTGGAGAGGGGGCCTCGGTAGATGCCCAAGCCTTGACGCCAGCTCTGCACCACTCAACCAACACATAAATAAGAAAGCTCTCTTTAGCCTTTCATGCAGCAACCTTCTTGCAGAAATGGAAAGACAGTGGAAAGACAGTAGAGAAAACAGGGATGTTTAAGTGCAATCCTGCACATATTTACTTGGAAATAAATTCCATTAAAATTAATATGGTTTCATGGTTAGATATTAGATTGTAGATCCTATTGATTTCAAGGGGATCTAGGCATGACTTTTTGTGGATTGTACACAGTTGATTTCACCTTGGGAGTAGCTATACCTACCTGGTGCTTCTAACCATTTGCTGTTTAAAATTGTTCTTACTGCTAGGAAGATGCTCCATCCACGATAACCGCCTTTCTGGTGTAACACTGTTAGCCAGTTGCTTTCTTTAGGCCCTGGCTCCAGCTTACAACTGTGCTTACTGGAGCGAGACTTTAATTTGCTACACCATGCCAGAGTATTAATAGACAATTATTTATTGCAAATCTGAACCATTTATACTATTTACTGAGTTGACACAATGTAAAATTTTGATCCAAATGTTAATGTGCCCATGACATTGCATAATTCTGCTCTGTGCCAAGGTCTCTTCTCTTCCCCATACCCCACCCACCCCCTCCCCAGCCTCCCACCCACCACAATCTAGCTTCTAAATGAACTGAACATGCAGAGATAGGAAATCGAATTTTTAATGGATGAATCATTTACCATCTTAAACTTCTGGCTGTGTATTTGTGTACCTCATCTGCAACTAAGGGGCATGCTGCTAATTAGAACAAGAGCAAAATTAAACAAATTCAGAATTGCATTTGGGTAACAAACAGGAAAGAAAGTGTAAATAACTTGCAATGGTCTTAAAGGGCAACTGGATAATTGTTGTTGGCCAATTTAAATTGTTTAATAAATGGGGCAAGTGCCAGATGACTGGAGGAGGGCTAATGTTGTCCCTATCTTCAAAAAAGGTAAAAAGGAGGAACCTGGGAACTACAGACCAGTCAGTCTGACATCAATCCCTGGGAAAATTCTGGAGAAGATGATAAAGCAATCCATCTGGAAGCACCTTAAAAACAATGTCGTGATTACTTGAAGCCAACATGGATTTGTGAAAAACAAGTCCTGCCAGACAAATCTGATCTCATTTTTTGATCAAGTCACCTCCCTTGTAGACCGTGGGAATGCTGCAGACATCATATACCTCGACTTCAGCAAAGCTTTCAACAAAGTGCCCCATGGTATCCTGATGAGCAAACTAGCTCAAAATGGGCTAGATGAAACAACAATCCGGTGGATCCACAGTTGGCTACAGAATCGGACTCAAAGAGTGCTTACCAATGGGACCTTCTCAAACTGGGGAGAGGTAACGAGTGGGGTACCGCAGGGCTCAGTCCTGGGCCCAGTGCTCTTCAACATTTTTATTAATGACTTGGAGAAGGAGGTGCAGGGAATGCTGATCAAATTTGCAGATGACACGAAATTGGGTGGGATAGCTAATACTTTGGAAGACAGAAACAAAATTCAAAGTGATCTGGATAGACTGCAGCGCTGGGCAGAAAACAACAGAATGACATTTAATACGGATAAATGTCAAGTTCTGCACCTAGGAAAAAGAAACCAAATGCAGAGTTACAAGATGGGGGATACGTGGTTCAACAACACTACAAGTGAGAAGGATCTTGGAATTGTTCTTGATCACAAGCTGAATATGAGCCAACAATGTGATGTGGCTGCAAAAAAGGCAAATGCTCTTTTGGGCTGCATTCATAGAAGCATCGCTTCCAAATCCCGGGAAGTACTAGTTCCCCTCTACTCAGCACTGGTTAGGCCTCATCTGGAGTACTGTGTCCAGTTCTGGGCACCACTAGGGATGTACGAAAGTTCCGCCACGGATCTCGGGGAGGCCGAATGCCAGCGCATTCAGCCCCCGAAATCGGTGGCAGAACAGTCCGCCACCCCCCGACCCCCCCCCCGGGACGGGACGTACCTTGGGCGGATGTTCCTGGTGGCGGCAGATCCGGCGGCGGCTCCGGCGGCAGTTCAGCGGCGGTTCAGCGGCGGTTCGGCAGCGGTGGCTGGTCTTCCGACCGGCTGCTGCCGCTGCCATTTCCAGGTTAAAACAAAAACAAAAAAACGTGATAGGCTACGTAAAGATTTGCGTAGCCTATCACAGCTAGATTTTAAAAAAAAACCCGTGATAGGCTATGTAAATGTTTACGTAGCCTATCACGGCTGACTTAAAAAAAAAACACGCGCGTACGCAAATGGCGCTACGCTATTTGCGTTCCCCTTATTTTCGCCGCCTTAGTCTATGTAAATGTTTACGTAGACTAAGACGTGCCAAAATAAGGAACGCAAATAGCCATTTGCATACGCGCCTTTTCTTTTTTCTTTTTAATCAGCCGTGATAGGCTATGTAAACATTTACGTAGCCTATCACGGCTGACTGCAGGGACGCAAACGGCGGCGGCTACGGCCGTCGCCATTTGGGTCCCTGCTAGCCAGCGGCCAGATGTCTGGCTGCTGGCGGAGCCGGCCGGCGGCTTCGCAGAATCGCTGCGGAGCACAGCCAGCCGGCCAGGATTCCAGAGGGGGGGAGGAACGGAGCGCCTCCCCCCCCAGCAAGGATTCTGGGGGGAGGGACAGAACACCTCCCCAACATCAACATAATCCGCGAACAGGTAAGTGACTTTCGTACATCCCTAGGCACCACACTTTAAGAAAGATGCAGACAAACTGGAGAGGGTTCAGAGGAGGGCAACAAAGACAATCAGAGGACTGGAAACAAAGCCCTATGAAGAGAGACTGAAAGAACTGGGCATGTTTAGCTTTGAGAAGAGAAGACTGAGGGGAGATATGATAGCACTCTTCAAGTACTTGAAAGGTTGTTGCAGAGAGGAAGGCCAGGATCTCTTCCCGATCATCCCAGAGTGCAGGACACGGAATAATGGGCTCAAGTTACAGGAAGCCAGATTCCGGCTGAACGTCAGGAAAAACTTCCTGACTGTCAGAGCAATACGACAATGGAACCAATTCCCTAGTTAGGTGGTGGGCTCTCCCAGACTGGAGGTGTTCAAGATGAGGCTGGACAGCCATCTGTCAGGGATGCTCTGACTTGGATTCCTGCATTGAGCAGGGGGTTGGACTCGATGGCCTTGTAGGCCCCTTCTAACCCTACTATTCTATGATTCTATGATTATCTTTGAGGCTAGACACGAGTTCTGTTCACACCTTCAAAACACTGCAGGCCTGGAGGGAGGAAGCGAGATCAAGCACTTGGTAGCCCCTGGCCTGACCCTCCGCATGCAGCGGAAGGTGTGAATGGAACTCCATGTGTGAACTGTATGCGGGCAGGCTCTCCCTAATCTGGGGCCCTGTATAAACAGGGTCTTCAGTTGTGCATACAAAACTGATGCATGTGCAGGCAAGGCCTGTATGCACAACCCTGCTCTCCCCATGCATTCAGTGAATGCATTTTGAAGGGCTTGAGTTATATGCAGTGGAGTAGAGCGCACTTATACAATTACTTCCTCGTAAGATCGTAACATCCCTACTGGATCTGATCGAATTGCTGTAAGAGGTTCATCCCAAGGGGCAAAAAAGTGTGCTTTTTGTGCATGGCAAAGGATAGATCAGGCCTGGCGTGACAGCCTGGGGTCCATCAGAAAACAACCTTGCCAAAATGGAGCTCAGATAGGACCGGCTGCCAGTCTACTCTCCCTCACTGCTCTCTACTTTCTCTCTGTCACGAGCATGACTATATTTCGAGAAAGCAAAACTACACCAGATCCCAGATTTTAGCACTAGGAGCCATCTCTACAGTAGAAGAGATTAGAGTTGAGCGACATAGTCTTCATTTTCACTTTCATTATGGTCAACAAGTAGCTGCATGTCTGTTTCTTGGTGTGCTTCTGACTGCCCCCTTGAAATTTTGTCTGTTTGTTCTCAAAGTACTAGACACTAGAATGAAATGTGCAAAGGCCCCCAAAGGCTGGTTTTTATGTCTCTGGGGAACTGTGTGATCCCTACACCCTACACATTTGTTTTCCTGCTGCTCAGTGCTGTTTATTTTTATAGGTATATTGTTCTAATTTTTAAGGTCTTGTTTTATTATATTAACTTGTTTGCTGCCTCGGAGGCCTTTTGATGGAAAGGGAGCATAAAAGTACTCATAAATAAAAAAGCTAGCCCAGAGAGCACAGCTGAATCTTAGGGTGCTTCCAGACAAAGCTTTTATGGTGCCATAGGATGATTTAGGGCATCTCTACAACAGCCTAAAATCCCACATTTAAAATGGGGCTTTCTGGTTCCATTTTAAATGCAGGATCATTTTGGACTCCCTTTCCATGTGCTTCCTTCCCCTCCCCTTTCCCCCTTATCTGAGTCTTCCATATGTTTCATTATACAGCCACTAGATGGCGCTGTGGTCTAGCTCTTATTGTGAGTTTTCCTCTTTTCACAGGGAACTCAAGCAGAACTCAAGCATGGTAATTTGATAGCTCATTATCCCCAATCTTTTAAACAATGGAATAAAGGCCATTTAGTGCAGGAGGTGCCCTGGTGGTTAACGACATCATCTAAAGGACCCGCAAACTTCCATGAATAATCAGTCTTAATAGCAGGATAAAGCTCCATGTGAAGAAGGTCTTTGCCTTCTACCTGTGACCCTCCCATGTTTTCTTATAACTTCTTCTGCCTTTTTCTTTAATGCAGAACATTCATTAAGGAGAAAAAGATGGAACAGCTGCATGATGTCTTCTGATTGCTAATGGCAGGAGCCCTCCATCTGGAGGCACCCGTAGAAGAAAAGGAGCTAAAGGAGGTTCCCTGAGCTTCTTTGGTGAAACCATGGAACCTCCAGACCATCCCCATCCCACAGAGCTAAAGCTTGGGCATACACTCTCTGTGAGCCCTCGCCCTAGCTGATGTGACTTGTAACACATCACCCACCCTCCATCTCCCCAGGCCTGATCCTAGACCTCCCTACAGTTACATAAGCTTCAGGGGAGGCCTTCCAGAGAGCACAGCATGTTCTCATATTCAGACTGCTTTCCCTGAACTTGTGGAGGGGTGAGCAAGGTCAGCCCCACTGGCAGGGCCAGCTCCACCAGTAGGCAGAGTGGAGGCAGCCACTTCAGGTGGCAGTTGCTGGGGGGGGGGAGAGGTGATAAGTTCTTGGAGGACAGACCTGTGCGTGCCACATGGCTTGCCCGGTTACTTCTCAGCTGCGGTGGTAGGCAACTGCCAGTCCAGTTGGTATCATGGAATGGGGTAGGGAAGGTGCCATCTTGTCCTTTGCCTCAGGCACCAACACGTGTTGGGCTAGCCCTCTGTCTGTTGCTCCTGCCCCCAAACTTGGTTTATTCTGTGGAAGGTGTGAATAGGGCTTCATGCATGTACAACTGTAAGTGTGCGGCCTCTGTATATGCACTTGGGAACCCTATTCCTGGGTGCAGTGTTCTTATCCATGTGGAAGAGCCTGAAATGTGCACAGCTGTATGGATATAGAGCCCCGGCCACATCTTTGCTGAACATACAGAGGTCTGGGTTGAGGACAATGGATGGGAACTTCCTAGGTCCTCCCTCCATGCATTCAGTGCACATGGTTTTAAGAGTGAGATTATTGCTTATTTAACAGAGCTGTGCCTAAGATGTAGCTTTAGATCATCCAGTCAGAGAGCTTCCCTGAATTGGGTCACACAAGTCCAGAGACTGTACAGTTCTTTGCTCTCAAGACCCAGGGTCTCTCTTGAACTGTCCCCATTGGGTAGGTCAGGGACTGTGGGTTTTGGAATAATCCATGATAAGTGATCTTGAGTAGATAGCATTTTGAAATCATTCAAACTTAGGGATGTACGAAAGTTCCGCCACGGATCTCAGGGAGGCTGAATGCCAGTGTATTCGGCCCCCCGAAATCGGTGGTGGAACAGCCCCCCGCCCCCCCGGGACAAGACTTACCTGGGGCGGATCTTCCTGGTGGCGGCGGCTCCGACGGCGGCTGCAGCGGTGGTGCAGCGGCGGCGGCCAGTCTTCTGACCGGCTACCGCCGCCGCCATTTCCAAGTTAAAAAAAAAAAAAAGTGATAGGCTACATAAAGATTTACGTAGCCTATCACGGCTAAATTTTAAAATACACCGTGATAGGCTACGTAAATGTTTACGTAGCCTATCATGGCTGATTAAAACAAAAACAAAAAAACGCGCGTATGCAAATGGCGGCGGCCATGGGCGCCGCCATTTGCGTTCCTTATTTTGGCACGTCTTAGCCTACGTAAACATTTACGTAGACTACGGCGAAAATAAGGCGAACGCAAATAGTGTAGATAGGCTACGTAAACATTTACGTAGCCTATCACAGCTGACTGCAGGGACGCAAACGGCGGCGGCTACAGCCGCCGCCATTTGCGTCCCTGCTAGCCAGAGGCCGGATGTCCATTCGCTGGCGGAGCTGGCCGGCAGCTCCGCAGAATCCCTGCAGAGCAGAGCCGGCCGGCCAGGATTCGGGGGGGGGAGGGACGGAGCGCCTCCCCCCCCGGCCAGAATTTCGGGAGGAGGGACAGAGCGCCTCCGCCCCAGCATTAGCATAATCTGCAAACAGGTAAGTGACTTTCGTACATCCCTATAAACTATATCTGGAACAACTTGTTAAAAACTTTGAGGGTGGGAGGCTTACGGTGCAGTCCTAAACATCTTGATACAGAGAATCATCCCATTGCATTGAATGGGCTGGATCCAGAGTTAGTCATACTCAGAGTAGACCCACTGAAATCAATGGGACTTAAGTTAGTCATGATTAAGTCTATATCCAGCCCAATGAGTCTTGTTCCCAGGTAAATGTGCATAGGACTGCAGCCATAGGCTTTCTTCACACGGAGCTTTTATCCTGTGATTGAGACTGTTCCTTCTTGGAAGTTTGCAGGCTCTTTACATGGCGCCGTGTCCCTCCAGGGTGTCTCCTGCACTAAATGCCCTTTGTTCCGTTTTTAAATAGATCGCAGATAATGAGCTATCAAATTACCCCATTGTGTGTTCCCCTTGAATTCCTTCTGTGAAAAGAGGAAAAGCGGCAAGAAGAGGAGCGAGATCAACGAAAGATAATTGGAGACACAGCTACATGGAGAAGGAGGGGGAAGGGGGTGGAGGGGAAGGAAGCGCATGTAAAGGGAGTCTGTTGTGATCTTGCATTTAAAACGGAAGCAGAAAGCCCCGTTCTAAATGCAGGATTTTAGGCTGTTGTAGAGATGCCCTTAAACAATTTACACATACTGTAATATTGGAACAACATAGGGTGAAGCCTGACATGTATATGAACAACAAAATGGACATAAAAAATATAGTTCCAAGAACTAGGAAACATGTGACCAAGTTTCTTTTGTTTATTATACATAATAGACATAAAACACCAAACTTGAATTTAAAAAAATGATGCCATAGGCGAAAAAGGAGTATTAACAACAATGCACTTTTCTGCATTATGGATTCATAAAATGGATTTGCATAAGATGAAGTCATATTCACAAATGTGCAATTAAAGCTCTTAAAAAATAGCTACTGCTCATTTACCACAAATGGTTGATTTAATCTGCACTCTTTGAGATATTAGGTAAAAAACAGATGCTATTTTAAGATGGCAATAGTACTTGAACCAAGATAAAGCCCCTTAAAAATGCCCTAAAGATTGTCCACAAGTATTCCCAATTTGGGCAAATACAGTATCATGAGGTGAATTGTTAAGTTAATTAATGGAGCAATCCTATCGGTCGATGGTTGCCTCTGAGCCCGGGGGCGACGACCTATCCAGTGCAGGGCAGAAGGAATGGTGAGGAGCGTGTCTCCTCCTCGCTCCCCCTGCCCGGCTTTCATGGCTGAGCCACAGGACCTCAGAGCATGGGAAGCGGCAGCCAGACAACACATAGGGCGTGTCGTACTGGAATTTCCGACTTCTCCGCCCCTGCACACCCCCAAGAACACCCCATTTTTGCCACTCCATGCTCCTTTTCTGAGCATGGGGGCATTCCGCGCTGCCTAAGAGGCAGTACAGAAGGGGGTGGAGGTTGGTTGTCAGGGAGTGTGGGCTCCGAGGTCAGCTCCCGGAAACCGACCTATACTATGGATGTCTAGCTGCTGACTAGCGGCCATAGGGTTGCACCCTAAACTAGTTTATTTTCTAGGATTAATTTGAGCTCCAGATCTCAGCCCCAGATCTGAATTTCAGTGCTAGGACTCTGTCCTTGAATAGATGAAAATATAGTACCTCTGTCCATGTGCAGAGTACACTTCCTCCTAGGGATGTACGAACCCCTTACCTGGCTCCGCGCAGGGGCATCTGCGGTGGGGGGGGAGGCGCTCCATCACTCCCCCTGGAATCCTCAACAGGGGGGGGAGGCGCTCCGTCCTTCCCCCCAGAATCCTGCCCGGCCAAGCCGCGGAGCTGCCGGCTGGCTCCAGCCGCCCGCAGCCGGACATCCAGCCACTGGGCAGCCCTACAGGGACGCAAAATGGTGGCTGTCATAGCTGCCACCATTTGTGTCCTTGTAGTGAGCCGTGATAGGCTACGTAAATATTTACATAGCCTATCACGGCAGGGGGAAAAACCCCAGCGTACGCAAATGGTGGTATTTACTTTGTGAAAGTATTTACGTAGCCTATCACGGCTATTGAGATGAGGAAGCGAATGGCGGCCGCAGGATGGCCGTCATTCGCAAAGCAGCACAGACGGGAGCAGGTAAGTGCTCCATTTCACACACCTTTCGTGAAGTAAGGGCGGCGGGGACTTCATTCCGCGATGGATTTCGGGGGGCCGAATGCACTGGCATTCGTCCTCACCGAGATCCGTCGCGGAATTCTCTGACATCCCTACTTCCTCCCCATTGAGTTGCCATAGTCATGTCTGGGATTATGAAGACTTCAAATCCTGGCATTTCAGAAATGAAGCCCTGCCTATGTGGTTCAAATATGAGTGAATATGTTATTTATGTTATTATGTTATTTAACAGAATAACATTTTCTATTAAAGAAAATGGGCACTATTCATTTAATTATGGACTTTATACACAATACAGAAATTCAGTTCTGCCCATTTACTGACCATTTGAAAGGCTTTGGTTTGAACAGACTATGCACATGTAAATCTGTTTTCCCCCATCCCAGGTGTTGGTATGTTTTTTTTCTCTTGGATTTGCATTGCTATATTATATTGCTGCCACTGCTGTTATTGTTGTTGTTGTTATTTTTATTATTAAAATCACAAGGAGTGTGCACTTCACAGGCTTCATAGCCCACAGGTTGCTGCTATGATGATATCACTGAGCATGCGCAGCACATGAGAGCAATGCAGTTGCAAACGTTGACAAAAAAGGAATGATTCCAATATGGGGTACTTTCAAAACTACCCAAAAGGAAGGTAAGTGAAAATGAAACAGAAACTAAACATGTCAGCTATCTCACTTTAGATCTACTTTGTAAAACCTTTAGACCTACTTTTGAGGTTCGAAAGCAGATTGTAATGCAATATGGAGGGCTCCTCTTTAAAAAAAATCCCACAGGACCAGTGTACTTGTCATACCTGTAGACCTGTAGACACTATTCCTATATATGAATAGTGAATTCATTCTCTGAGTTTGGACCTTACGTTGCCAAAACAGCACTATCCATGCATAAGAGGAAGGTATCAGAAGACTCAGAGGAACCCCAAGGTTTGCAGAAGTAGAGGGAAAGGCCCCCAAACAGCTGAATGAATGAGGGGACTGGAGATGCTCAGTGGGCATGGGGGAAATGGAAAACTGGGAGGGAGGATGGAATAGAACATCCAAGAGAAGGACACGGCTGGCTGGCTGGCTGGCACTCTGACCAGGAGCCCTTGGCACCGCAACATTTCCTTGCAGGTCTCACGAGTACCTTCAGAAACTGCAACAGGTGTACTATCAAATTCAGTGGAAGATGAACAGGAATTAATGAGTCTGGGCCAAACAAAATATTACTAATCAGCAAAAGGAACATTTGTGTTTTTGAAACAAGCATCCAAATGATGCAATAGAAGTTCATTTGCCCAGCTTGGCAGAGGAAACCATGATCTTTTCCCACAAGGCAATTGGAGTGCAGGTGCCACCGGCAACACAGGAGCTCAGGCAAGCAGAACAGTCTCCCCATTCGTGCCCCAAACTTTTTGACGTCTCGGCCACCGCGAGCAGTCCCATGATTCATTGCTGTCGAGCTGTGTAACCATGTTGTAACTGAAGCTGTACCTTTGTCATGACACGTTTCATGGGGATGCAGGTAGAAAATCGACTCCCACCTTATGTCTCCATCAGTGGGGAAAGCACCATGCTTGACTCCCGGGGCAATGCACTGAGTCAGGCGATTGCTGTCAGATCATGAACAGCCAATAAGATCAGGTGATTACAGCAACACCCCCAAATAACGTTTATATACGACCCTGTAAATCTTTCTTTCCCTCTTTTTAATAGCAACATTGCTACAGAAACTCTGTGCAGTTTTCCATCCTCCCTTTTCTCCATAGCAGCAGGGTTTATAACTAGTTCGTTATCACTCAGATTTCCCCAAGCGGGTTCCCTCCAGATCTGTTGGACTACAACTCCCATCATTCCTAGCCAGCATAGCCATGCCGGCTGGGAATGGTGGGAGTTGCAGCGCAGCACATCTGGCTTCCTATGAATGGATCCATTCATTTTTTAAAAAATCACCTCTGTTTACAGAACAGTAAACATGTTCTTTGGGGCTATTGATCATTCAGAGAACTTAAATATCTGTGGAAACTTTTGTATGGGAAGTACTGTGCTCTTTTTTGGGCTTAGGGTGCTCAGGCAGGTGTGGCCACCTACTTGAGGAATAAAGGCTACGAGATGGAGGTTGTCTCTCCCACCACTAGCCCTTCCAAATATTAAGAATATTTAGGCAAAAGTGATGTCAAGTGTGGAGATCAGCAACTGGAGGCGCCAAGGCCAAACCTGGCCTCTTGAGGAGCGCCTGCTGCCCCACCTTCAACCCAGAGAAAAGAGTGGTGTTTGGAGAAAATAGTGTATTCGGGCAGGAGTGGGGAACCTCTTTCAGCCCGAGGGTTGAATTCTTCTTTGGGGAAGCCTTCAGGGGCCATATGTGGCTTAGTGGTTAAGACGCTGAACTGCAGACTGGAAGGTCGGCAGGTCAGCAGTTTGAGACCCGAGTGCTGCGTGACGGAGTGAGCTCCCGTCTTCAGTCCCAGCTTCTGCCAACCTAGCAGTTCGAAAGCAAGAAATTGCAAGTAGATAAATAGGTACCGCCTCGGCGGGAAAGGTAACAGCGTTCCGTGCACCTCGGTGTTCAGTCATGCTGGCCACATGACCATGGAAGTGTCTTTGGACAGCGCTGGCTCTTCGGCTTAGAAACGGGGATGAGCACTGCACCCTAGAGTCGGACACGACTGGTTGGGGACACCTTTACCTTTTACCTTTTTTCAGGGGCCGTATTCCAGTGGTGGGCGTGGCTGAAGACAAAGGGGGCTGGGACCAAGGGCAAAAAAGGTGGCACCAAAACACCAAAAATACCAGCATATTTTAGCTTAAAGCTCTTCCTGCCAGTAACCAAGCCTTAAGAGAGGCATTTCAGCCTTTTAGAAGGGGGAAAAAACTCTACAAACACTGGGAAACCACCAAACGACTGGGGAAAGGAGAAAAGGGGGGCTGGGGAAAAGGGCCTGGAGAACCCCAGAGGGCTGGATTGGGACCCCAGGAGGGCCACATTTGGCGCCAGGGCTGGAGGTCCCCAACCTCTGCTCTATGGCAACAGCGCTTCTTGTCAGTCCACTAAGAAATAGGAGGAGGCCTGGTCTTTCACCCTCTATCTCCTCCTGAACTGCTCCTCTCTCTCCTGGTCTCCCACCCTCTATCTCCTCCTGAACTGCTCCTCTCTCTCCTGGTCTCCCACCCTCTATCTCCTCCTGAACTGCTCCTCTCTCTCCTGGTCCTCTATCTCCTGGTCTCCCACCCTCTATCTCCTCCTGAACTGCTTCGCTATCTCCCGCTCCTCTATCTCCTGGTCTTTCACCCTCTATCTCCTTCTGAACTGCTCCTCTGTCTCCTGGTCTCCCACCCTCTATCTCCTCTTGAACTGCTGCCTAAGGTGCAAGTGACGCTAACACAAATGTCCTGATAACAGCAATTCAAAACAAAGCTCTGGGCTCTAGGATCCATTTTGGAAGGAGACCACATCAGCCTGAAAGAAAAATGGGGGATATACAAAATGACCCGGTGAATGGGGGAAACATCCTGTGATTTACAAGGCATCCACCTAAGGCATTTGGCACGCCTGCTATAATGTCCTAAGTATGTCTCTGTTCACAGCCCGGCTCTTCTTATTTCTGCTGAGGTGCAAACCAGTGAAATAAACTGTGCTTATGACAATGAATAACTGGGAGAGGGTGGGTTCCCCTCCCCCTTTTCATTCAAGCATGCTTTATATTAAAGAAGACAGCTACATCCAGGTGCATCTAGGTGCATTTGTCATTGCCAGTGAAAGCAAACCTTACATAGAATTCACACAAAGGGGGGGATATTTCCCTTTTTCCTCGAAAGATGCATCCATTTCAAATATATGTATGTGAAAAATGGCATTCTCGTTGGTAGCTGTGAAATACCCTGCATGTCGCAACTATTGCCATTTGCCAATCAAATACAGGCCTTTAAAAGGCACTGTTTAAAACAGAATGGGATTCTATTCTACATTGACAGTTGCTTGGTGCTAAAATAGGACAATATTCCAAACAGTTTTGACCTCCAGGCTACTTCTCAGATCCAAAAAATGCTACATGCCACAATGAAGGGGCCCTATGATTTTATTCATTCATTCACTCACTCACTCATTCATAAGATGTATGTGCCACCCTTCAGTGCAGCTTCTAGGGTAGTTTACAAAAACAAAGGAAAATATACAAATAAGCTATAAAGAACATGTAAAAATGAAACAAACAGAAAAAATATTAAAATACATTTAAAAGCCTGGAAGAATAAAAACATCTTTGCCTGATACTGGAAGGATAACAATGGTTGACCTCACTTGGGGAAAGAATTCCGCAAATGGGGTGTGACCACTGAGAAGGCACTGTCTCTGATCACCACCTGTCTTACCTCAGATGGTGGGGGAACCTGGAGGAGAGCCTCGGATGATTACCTTAATGTATGGGCAGGTTCATATGGGACCAGGTGTTCATTTTGATGCCTGGGTCCTAAGCTTTAAAGGTAACCATCTGCACTTTGAATTGTGCTCCAAAATGGACCAGAAACCAGTGAAGTTCTATTGATGCTGGTGAGATATATTCCCACCGACCAGTCACAATCTACAGCCTGTCGGCTGTATTTTGAATTAACTCAAAGGCAGACCATGTACAACACATTACAGTAGTCAATCCTAGATTTCCAGGGCATGAGTAACTGTAGCCAACTTCCATTTCAGAGAAGCTCTTGGGGGCTGCATTCTATGGTGGTGAGTGGGGCCAAAGGCAAAAGGGGCAGAGGCGAAAATACAAAAAAATGCCAGCAAATGGTAGCGTAAAACTCTTCCTGCCAGTAAGTAAGCCTTAGGGGAGGTGTTTCAATGTTTTAGAATGGGGAAAAACAGCACAACAGGCAGAAAATCACCAAACTATCGGTGGTTGGAGGGAAGAGGGTGGGGCCAGGAGAAGGGGGTGGAGCCATCTGGGGAACCCTGGAGGGCCAGATTTGGCCCCTGGGCATGAGGTTCCCCATACCTGGTGTATAGCATTGCAGCCTAACACAGTATCAATTAGGTACAACAATGGCAGTGAACAGAATTGAAAGATGGTGACCATTCTCACAATAGAGGGTTTGGGGACGAATACATTGGCCCTTCCAAAAGCACTATTTTCAATACCCCTACAATAAAAACAGAAGAATTTTGCACAGCATTACATATTGTTGTGAGATTTGGCAGGGTGGGGGAGGGTTAATGGAGCCAGAAAGATTGCTTGAAGCGTCCTTCATGATCAGCAGGCCAAGCTGTCAGGCACATCTTTTATTAGGGAAAATACAGGTAAAAGGTCCTCAATGACTAGAAAAAAGCTGGAGACAACTCCGGAAGACAAGACCTAGGGCTCCTTCACATGGAGCTTCTATCCTGCTATTGAGATGGCTCAGTCACAGATGTTTGCGGGCCCTTTAGATGATGCTGTGAACCTCCAGGGCGTTTCCTGCACGAAATGCCCTTTGTTCTGCTTCTAAATAGATCACAGAAAATGAGCTATCAAATTACCCCATTGTGTTCCGCTTGAGTTCCCTCCGTGAAAAGAGGAAAAGCGGCAAGAAGAGGAGCGAGATCAATGAATGATAATGGAAGACTCAGATACCGGGAGGAGGAGGAGGAGGGAGGGGAGGGGGAGGGAACTGCGTGTAAAGGGACTCTGTGGTGATCCTACATTTAAAACGGAAGCACAAAGCCCCTTTTAAATGCTAAAGAGGAGCTCAACCAATGAAAGATACGGAAGACTAAGATACAAGGGAGAAGCAGGGGGAAGGGGAAGGGCATGAAAAAGGGAGTCATTGTGATCCTCCATTTAAAATGGGATCAGAAAATCCCATTTTAAATGCAGGATTTTAGGCTGGTGTAGAGATGCTCCCATTTTGGCAAAACATGTACTTTTCTCTCCCCGCCTTGCCCACCAGCTAAGAATGATGTATCCAAGATCTGAGTCTGTGCCAGAAACGAGACTGCCGTTTCTCATATCTAGTTTCCACCAGCTCTGGAAAGTACGCTTGGGGGATGCCCCTCTCTGGAGATCTGATGTGGGGCAACGGATTTGCTATTGAAGCGTGAAAGATATACACCTCCCACCTATGCTCATCCTGTATATTTGTACAGAAACTCAAATAGTATAAAACGTTTTGCGTCTCCGGTGATCCAACTTGCCAAAGGAAACCAAGCCAGGTAAACGCTGTGTCCCTGGAATGCCCCACCACTCGAGGAAGTGGGATGTGTCGTGTGTAACAATCCGAACTCTGCTGGCCTGCTCCAGAGATCATTTACAGCAGGGATGGAGAACTGGTGGCCTGCAGGCCAGATTCAGCCTTTGGGGCCTTTCTGGCAGACCCATGGTCCCCTCCTCAATCCTACCCCTGCAGCACTTCTGTTTCAATCCTCCCATTTCAAGCCTAATTACAACAATGTGGGAGGTGATTGGGGATGTCACAGTTCGGGAGGGAAGGAGTAGCCCCTTTTCAAGCTTAATTGGTGTACAGAGGAGACCTATGTGTGTGTATATATGTGTATGAGGACAACTATATATATATGAGTATCTATGTAAGTGTGAGTGAGGGTGTGTGTGGGTGTGAGTGAAAGAGAGAAGGAATATGGGGAGAGTATGTGGCTTTTGCCACACCCACTTTTGATTTTGGCCTTGTCCACTGCTGGCGTGCTGCCCCTGAAATGTTGGGAATGAGGCCCTTGGGGTGAAAAACGTCCCCCCCCCCCGATTCACATGCATGGGAACTCCCGTGTTCACACAGAGGGAAGCGAAGGGATTCTTCATTGCTTTAAAAAGGGGGCAGGTCCATGCACACAAATGAGATGTATGCCACTGAAGTAAAAGTGGAAGCATACACACGCATCGGAATCGCATTAACAGATCGCAGCACACCCAAGCTTCTGGCTGGGTGCATATAGATACTGAGTGTGTGTGTACCTTTTCGAGACTGCTTTATTGCAGAGCCAGATAAACAGAAGGCAGTAAGAGAGCTCCCACTTCTTCAGCGAACGAATGGTATAGCATTCCGCACAGCCATCCCAGAATTGCTATGAAATAAGCTTAGCTCCACCAGATGGTGCCCTGTGCAGTGCCTGAAATAAAAGGGAGAATTAGGGTGCCCTAAGGTGTGCACAGGGAAAGCAATTACATGAAATAAATGGGCCTCGAGCCTAGATGATGCTCAAGTATGCTACACAGGAGACAGATAGTACATCTGGTGAACAGATTTTATCACACACTGGAAAGCTATAAAGCACGCTGTTGCTTTTCAGCCCTTGGTTTCCCAAAGCCATTTTACCTGTGTTGGTATTCTTCAGTGCTGTTTATTTTTTTAAGGGTGACATCATCTTAGTGATGTGTTTTCCAAAACCTTTTAAACATTGATGAAAACAATGTCTCCCATTTCTTGGAAAGGCTGGTAGAACAAAATGCATTTTTGTGGACAAAAAAAGAAGCTACTCCTGCTGCAGCCATATCATGCCTTTACTTAGTACATCATTCTGCTGACTTGGTTTTCATAATGGGATTATACCTGTCCCTGTTTTTGAAGAACTAGACAGGGTTTTCTTTACTATTAACACTCACCTCCCCACTTCATTGCAAGGGTTGGTTTTTGCAATCTAAAACCAAACCGTGATCTTTAATTAAAAAAAATAAGGTTGCACTTAACTGGGAGTAAGCTCCAGTAAGCCCAGTGGAATGTACTTCTGAGTAAACATATATCGGATTGCTCTGCATAATTAGCGTGTTTTTTTTCTCCTGTTGTCTCCTTAATACTAAAAATATCTGCTTATCTAAAACTGATGCTTTAGAATAAATAGATATTTCCCAACATCATTTTTTTTAAAGCCATTGGAATGCCTTTTCACTGGTTATATACTGTTTTTATGCTGTATTGTTTTCATTGTTGATTTTCTTGTTTAATTTGTTTTTTAATTTTGTATGCTGCATAGAGTATTTCGTATATAAGCGGGATATAAATCGAATTAATTAATAAAATTATAATCCTGTATCAAACAATGGATTGGATCCAGACTTAATCATACTTGGAGTAGACCCATTGAAATAAATGGGACTTAAGTCATAACTAACTTAAATCCCATTGATTTCAATGTGTCTACTCTAAGTATGACTAAGACTGGATCCATCCAACTCAATGATTATACACACGCACGCGGAAGGGTGCAACCTATATCTCATGAAGTAAAGACTCCTGTTAATGACTCTGGATTGCACCTTCAATCACTGTTTCCTTTCCATCCATAAACGACTCAAAAATTGCAAAACAGTGAGTGCAGATAACACTCACATCCCTAGTATTAAGGGTCAGGCCCACATGCATTCTTGATTATTTAACTCATGGTAAATTTTGCCACATTGTTTTGTTGGTGCAGGGTCTCATGGCCTCTTATAAGACATCTAGGTCTGTGGGTACTACCACAGATTCTCAGCCCATGACAACACTTTTGGCATACCCCTCATATCCAGGCTGAATCCAGCCAAGATGGAGGCGAAACTGAGTTTGACAGATCTGTCCATTTGTCGTGTACAATAGTTCAGCCTTACTATAGACAACTTTTGTTTACACACCCAGGGTGGTAAAAGGTTGTGTATTGTATCCCATGTTAGTCCTACTTAGAATAGCTCCAATGAAATTACTGGGACTTAAGTTAGACTAACATTGGATACAAGGCTGAGTTTGTTTTCTCTGAATTCTTAGGGCTGGCCTGGTTCACACCTGAATGTCGGTCACTAGATAACTGCAGCATCCAACAACAGTTTATGTAAACAGGCCATCACAGATCTAACACCACAGATAGACTTCTCATATCACCTCAGATAAACGCTTTTGACTGGAGCCAGTTTACACACTCAGCTGCCAGTCAGTAAATTTCCAGGAATCAAATATAAAGAAATGCAACAGACATATATGTATGTGTGAACCAATCTTCATTTTCCTGTGTTGTTCTGTGCTGGATCATTTCGCTATGTTTCCGGCATAGGATCAGTTAGATTGGTGGACACAAACGATAGGGTACACTCAGTGGTGCCCCCAAGAATTCCCTCTCCCGGAAAGTATGTTTGGCATTCTCCTAGCTTTTCAATCTGCTTTTAGCTAAAAAGGGTAAATTAATTTTAAATTATTACCGCTTTCTGTGCTCAACCATTTTTGAACTTGTGTTGGGATTGCTGGTCCAAAACGTTTTATTTTGCTATTTTACACTGCTTTTAAAATTTTATTATTCTGAGATACTGGTGTATTTCTAACAGGTTGGATCCATGGTTAATTCCATGAACAGAAGGGTTATTTGCAACCATGGAATGCTTCCCATCCAACAGAGCACTTCTGCTAATGGAAGGGGGGGTGTCTTCATTTATTCTCTCCTCCCCCTGCAGTCCCCAGTCTTCCCCAGGAACACTGCTCCAGGGTGTTGGGGGAGGTGGCAGCAGGGGCTGCAAAAGGAGGGAAGAATCATCAAAGATGCCTTCGCCCTCTTTCCAGGGCTGGCCCAAGACTTTTTGTTGCCTGAGGTGGAGCAGCAAATAGCGCCCCACCCCTGAAAGTTAAGGTGCATATAACTTAGGCCGGTCAAGTTATTTTGGCACCTGAGACAAAAAATCTCACAAGCATCTCCTTCCTGGCATTAAAAATACAATCCTAATAAATTAAATAAATATCTGTTGTCCTTTCATGACAACTGAACTCTGTTGCCTCAGGTGGCTGCCTCACTCTGCCTGACGGTAGGGCCGGCCCTGCCTCTTTTCGCTGGTGGGAGCATTTGGAGAGCACTGCTCAGGCAATGCTCCCACGGACAGAAAAGAACCTGAATCCTGATTGTATGCCACTTGGGGGGGGGGGAATCAAATATTTTGAAAGGTGGCAGAGAAATCTTTGAAATAAATAAAATAAATAACTAGATTCTCAATGTGTAAGGCTGGCTCCTTAGGGAGACCTGGAGAATGGCCTGAGGAGTCACATTCCTCTCTGCATCCTGGGTCCTGACTGGGCCTCCAGGCAGCGGGTGGGCATGTGTGGCCCCTTTTTAAACAGTGCCTGTGCTATCACTAGCAATGAGTAACAGGTCTACACAAGAAGCAGAATGAAATGGCAGAGAATCCCTTAGGTGTCAGAGCAGACTGAACTACTTCGGACTGCAAGTGTTTTGAAATCATATGATATCGCTGCGAACAGAAAACTAAGGTAGCTATGAAGGGGCTTGCCTAGAGCCTTTCTCGTGCTAGCGTTGTTGTGTATGTGTTTTCTTACAATCAAGTGAAATGAATGAGAGAGTGCCCCTAAACCAGGAGTGTGTTTCTGTGTGTGGTCCAGTCCTGATTCCCTGGCTGAATGGCCCGCTCACCTTTGACAGCCACCTATGACTCAGCCTTGACTGTGATCTTCTGCTCCAAGTCCTAGACACAGTGGTTTGGACTCCAGCCCCCTTCAGAAGTCCTGTCCATGCATTAGAGATGCAAATGCATTTCGAGGGGAACAGGACTGCACATACGCTGGCCCCCGTCTCTGCTAAGAACATCCCTGCCAGTTGTGCCCACCAGACCACCATGCATTAGGGGGAAGGTCTACAGGGGATGCCCTGATCATGCAGGGCTCCCAGTTGTGCATTCAGCTGTGTGTACCACCCCCCTTCAGGTCTTCCACCGAACATGTGGAGGGTGTTCACACTGGGGGCGGGCCAATGCAGCGCATGTGAAAATGCAGAAAACGTACGGAGGGGGTTACTGAAGGGAGCTACAAAAGATTCCCGTTCATGTCAGTTCAAATTAATTTGTAGAGTTCACTACTGTAGGATGTGTTAATAATGGCTTCTATCCAGTGGTGCAGCTACGTAATTTTAGACCCTGTACCAAACGGCCTCTGTGACCCCACCCCACCCCTTAGCCAGCCATGTGTATTACTTCAATAATGAAGCAGAGAACCAATATTTCTCTTTCCCGCTCCCTGCTATTCCATGCTTCACAACTACTTCTACATTCCTGATGCATTAGTGGGAGGGTGGGACACATGCGCGCACATAAATCTGTTTGCCAACCTCAATTTTAAAAAAGAAGCACTCTAGCATGAGCAGTTTTGCATTTTAAGCTTACTTAGATCATAGCACTTTCACAACTACTGGAATAAAATGGGAGTTTCCTTCTTCCTCCTTGATGATATTTACTTGATAATATTTACTTGATGATATCTTCCTCCTTGAACATATTTACTTGGAAATAAGCATAATTTTGTTGTAGAAAAGAATAAGTAAAAATAAGAAAGTGAGCATCTGCAACCATGTACATCATCAGTACATGTCTAGCTGGCTGCTGCTATCTTCAAAATGTTTAGGAGAAGGAGGAGGAGGAGAAGAAAGGATGCTGTGGTGGGCAGCATCACCCCTGGCATACCCGGGGAAGGCCCATTATGGCAAAGCTGCTGATGCAGGGCCTGTCTGCCACTGCTCCATTACCTGCCCCTTGCTGGATGGACACTGGGGGGGGCTGGGCTTGGGGGGGGGCTGGACTTAGCCCAAAGTCCAGCCCTGACTGCACCACTGCCTCTATCTTAGATGGCTGCTTAAAGGCATGAAATAAACGTACGTAGGGCTGTTGTGAAGCCAAAACACTGCTTTGGCTTCCTCAGTGGAAGACATATGTTATTATTTATATGTAATAAAGACATATGTTTATTACAAATGTAATAAACAAGCAAATAAATAGATAAATGTGTGGCACATGAATGCTCTAGGCTAATACAAATGGTGGTATACAGCCTAGATGTGAGTTGGTGCCACAGCTGGTGGTATACAGCCTAGATGCAATTTGTGGGAAACGTGTATAAAACAAAGGGCAGTAAAAATGATCTCAAAGGGAGTATTTGAAAGTTCAGGCAATATTTTTTTAAAAGCATATAGAAGAACACTACTTCCCCAATACATTAATAATCAGTCATAAATTCAATCACGTAAAGTCAGTTTTCAGCTACTGCTTCCATAAAGTCAGCAGAGCAAAGTCGTTTTACATTGGTGGTTTGCCGATTAGAATACCATACACACACACACACACACACGTACGTGCGCGTGTGCACATGCATGTGGAACATGATTTGCTAAGGTCTGTCATGCAAATATTGTTTAAAGAATTTATTCCATAAAAGAAATTGCTGATCCTAGAAGTAACTACAGTTCGTTGAAAGGTATGCTATTTAAAGGGTATTTATGGACACAAAATGCACCGATAATTCATATCTCCTCTAGGATCATGCTAATGAAAGCTGAAAGTTATGGGATCCTGACCAAAATAAATTAGCCCCTAGAAGCAAGGTTTTTCTGGGGGGGGGGAGGCCATCCTCCCCCCCAAAAGCTAATTTGCTGTTATGAAATGGTCTCTCAGCCCATCCCCACTCCTCCAGCAGGCAGCAGCATGCTGTGTCAACTGATCATATTCTGGAGACAGTAGGAATGGGCAGCTTTGGTCTGTAGATACATAAGATGACTGGTTATTAATGTGCTTTTAACTAGATAAACTTAATTTCAACGTTTTTTTTGTTGCTGTTGGGCATGGGAAGAGCTCAGGAGAATGATGAGAGATGCTGCTGTAATTTAAACTGAAAATCAACTCAAACACACAACCATTAATTTCCACATACAGACTTTACAAAATGATGATAAATTGTTAAATATCATAACGTCATGCCCTTGATCCTAAACGCATTGGCTTAGAATGCTCATTGATTCCAACCGAAGGTTCTTCCAAGAAAACGAGCAAGGAAGTTTTGTACGTAACAGGGAAGTTTTGTATCTAACATTCATTGTCCATTGTAGCCTTTGAAATGCGATGTCGTTTATGCAAACGACCAGAGGGCTTCCAGATCATTAAGACAATCAGATGGCTACATAAATTGGATTGTTACTCACAATGGTAGCTATCTACAGGATACACGTCAGGCCAAGTTCTGACATAAGGTTGCACCTGTCCTGTTAATTTTTTGTGTGCAATAACTTGTGCATCCAAACCTACCTTAACAGGTTGGATGCGCCAACTATGCAGACATGTCCACCAATTATTCCAAGAGCATAAGATTGTGGATATTCCACACTATCATTTCTGCACTGAAATGAGTCTATGTGATCCTACAACTGCACCACAACTTAATATGTTTGTTTACTGTGTCAATACCCCACCCTATCTTGTAAGTTCAGGGTGGCTCACATCTCTGTCCCCAAACCATCCAAGCCTTAGATGTGCTTGATGATGCTTTGACATGATCTGCCTAGGGATGTCAGAGAATTCCGCCACGGATCTCTGCGAGGCCGAATGCCAGCGCATTCGGCCCCCTGAAATCGGTGGCAGAACAGTCTGCCCCCCCCGCCCTCCCCCAGGACGGGACTTACCTTGGGCAGATCTTCCTGGCGGCGGCGGCTCCGGGGGCGGTGGCAGACGGTCTTCCAACCGGCTGCCGCAGCCGCCATTTCCAGTTAAAAACAAAACAAAACAAAAAAAGTGATAGGCTACGTAAAGATTTACGTAGCTTATCACGGCTAGATTTTTAAAAAACACCGTGATAGGCTACATAAATGTTTACATAGCCTATCACGGCTGATTTAAAACAAAAAACAAAAAAAAGTGTACGCAAATTAGGGATGGACGAAAGTCCCTTACCTGATCCCGAAGCTTGCTTCGCGGTGGGGGGAGGCGCTCCATCCCTCCCCTCGGAATTTTGGCCGGGGGGGGGAGGCGCCCTGTCCCTCCCCCCTGAAATTCTGGCTGGGGGGGAGGCGCCCCATCCCTCCGGCCACGAAACCTCCTCTCCTGCCCATCACACTTAAAAAAAAAATCTAGCTGTGATAGGCTATGTAAATGTTTACATAGCCTATCACGTTTGTTTGTTTGTTTGTTTGTTTTACTTGGAAATGGCGGCGGCGGCAGCCGGTCGGAAGACCGGCCACCGCAGCCGCCACTGCTGAACCGCCACCGGAGCCGCCGCCGCCAGGGACATTCGAACAAGGTAAGTCCCGTCCCGGGGGGGGGGGGGGCGAGGGGATGTCAGAGATTTTCTCCACCAATTTCGGGGGGCCAAATGCACTGGCATTCGGCCTCCCCGAGATTCATGGAGAAATTCTCTGATATCCCTAACGCAAATGGCGCGCCCATGGGCGCCGCCATTTGCATTCCTAATATTTTGGCACATCTTAGTCTACGTAAACATTTGCATAGACTAAGACGGCGAAAATAAGGGGAACACAAATAGCGTAGACGCTACGCTATTTGCGTTCCCCTTATTTTCGCCGTCTTAGTCTATGTCAATGTTTACATAGACTAAGACGTGCCAAAATAAGGAACGCAAATGGCGGCGCCCATGGGCGCCGCCATTTGCGTACGTGCATTTTTTTGTTTTTGTTTTAAATCAGCCGTGATAGGCTACGTAAACATTTACGTAGCCTATCACGGCTGACTGCAGGGATGCAAATGGCAGCGGCTACGGCCACCGCCATTTGCGTCCCTGCTAGCCAGCAGCCGGATGTCCGGCCGCTGGCAGAGCCAGGCGGCGGCTCTGCAGAATCCCTGCGGAGTGGAGCCAGCCGGCCAGAATTTCTGGGGGGAGGGACGGAGCACCCCCCCCCACGAATGTCACCCTTCGAAAAGGTAAGTGACTTTCGTACATCTCTATATCTGCCCTTAGAGGGCCGAACATGGAGTATGCCAGTCCATTCTAGGCCTGGGGAGGATGCAAGCTTCAGCACCAACAGATGCAGCAAGGGAAGGTATGCAGCAAAATTCGTTGCAAAATCAGTGGCAGCAAAATCGATGGTGGCACAGGGAAATTTGAGTGGGCGGCTATGGCTCTCAGCAGACAGCATGCGGGAAGCCGCAGCCTGCAGGCTGTGGGCTGCCCGCGTGTGATCTATGGGCATGAGCTAGCCAAAGTTAAGCACTTTACATTCCATTTATTTCAATGGGAGAGATAAGCAGCTGCTGCTGTCAATCGCCTAGGAATCAACCAGGGTAATGAAATGTTTGAGGACACAAAGGAGGGCAAATTACAAATAATTCTTTTCCATTCATGTTTTCTTGTCCCTATTATTCCCCCTCTCCAAAATGCAGCTCTCTCATGGTTTACACTTTCTTCCAGTTTCATTTACATTCTGACTTCTCCTCGCCCCCCTGCTGCCGAAAATACACATTCTTACATCATGAACAACAAGGACAACAAGGCAGATCTCAGCACAAAAGATCCTAGAAGTCCTTCCCCTACCCACCTCCTCCGCCTCCTGTTTTTTAAAAGATATATGGTGGACATTAATAGCCAACTGTGCAGGGAAGAAACCCAGTCCTAGATCCAAGTGGAACAGCCAGCTGAGATTGAAGAAATGACAGTTTGTTATGATGCTCCTCTCTCCCTCTCTATTGGTGGGCAGAGCAGCTTCTTAAACTGCAATCCTATACCCACTTACTTGGAAGTAAGCACCATTGAATTGAATGGGACTTACATCAGAGTAGTCATGTATAGGATTGCACTGTTACAGTAGCTTGACTGGAATTCTCATACAGACCTCTTTGGGGGTGGGGGAAGAGTCCCAGAACATCTTGCACACTCGTGATTGGCCACTGACGGATATTTGCAGGTCCTTCACATGACATCATCAACATCCAGGATGTCTCCCACGTTTCCCCCCCATTTATCCCGCCTTCAAAAAGATCAAAGATAAGCTGGAATTTTTAAAAGTGGGGTTTAATTTGGCCACTAGAGGGCACTGTTTCATTGAAAATATAGACAGCCCTGGTAAGGCTGCTGAGAAAGGACATTTTCGATTCCAAGGCATGTTTGCCATCTAAAGGACACCCTCCTAATCGCGCCAGGGAAATGGAAGCAGAAGGCCCTGGTAAGGTTGCAGAATTTTCCCATAATGTAGGGAAGCCCCCAGTCTTCATTCTCCAGGTCAGGAGTGTTGCATCTCAGGCCCAGGTTCCCTAGAGGGCCACAGCCCCTTCTTCCAGCCCCACCTTTTTCTCCAACTGCCAATTGTTGGTGGTTTCCTGTAGGGCCAGCTCCAGGCTTGGGAAGACCCTCGGACAAGGCACCCTCAATGGGCCCCTCCCTCCATGAGTCTTCCGCCTCGCCACCCTTGTCACCAGCTGCTCTTGTTCCTCTTTCTCATCCTTCTCCCACTTGCTTGCTTGACAGGCAGAGGGCCAATAGGCAGGGACATCTCACACTTCTCTTTCTCACCACCACCGCTGCCTGGGCCAAAGCAAGAGGCAAGCTGCAGTGCTGAAGAGGGGCAATTCCAGGGGGCTCTTGTCAGTGGGCCCCTGCTGGGGTGTGGGCCCTCAGCAGGTGCCCAGAAACGCATACACGACTCTGGCCCTGGTTTCCTGGCTCTCGCGAGGGCTTTTCCCATTCTGTGAGGCTGCAATACCTCTGCTAAGGCTGAGTTACTGACAGCAAGAACTTTAAGCTAAAATATGCTGGTATCTTTGGTGTTTTGGCCCCCACCCGCCACTGGAATATGGCCCCTGGGAGCTTCTCCAAAACTGAATTTGGCCTTTGGGCTGAAAGAGATTCAGTCCCCCTGCTCTAAGTCAAGAGGGGGGACCTTTTTCCTATGAAGTGCTGTTGACCTGTGGCAAAAGTCAACCAGGAGCCACAGCTGATGGCGGGCAGAGGAGATGCAATGGTGGGCATGGTTTGCAACGCCGCAGGATTGCATGCCTCTTTCTTCGAGCATCTCTACACCAGCCTAAAATCCCACATTTGAAACGGGGATTTCTGCTTCCATTTTAAACGCAGGATCACAACAGATTCCCTTTACACGCGCTTCCTTTTCCCCTTCCCCCCTCCTTCTCCCCCTTATCTGAATCTTCCATAAGTTTCATTGATCTCGTTCCTCTTCTTGCAGCTTTTCCTTTTTCACGGAGGAAACTCAAGCGGAACACAAGCAGGGTAATTTAATAGCTCATTATCTCCGATTTATTTAAAAATGGAATAAAGGTCATTTAGTGTGGGAGACACCTTGGAGGTTAACGGTGTCATCTAAATAGGCTGACCATATTTCCTTGAGACAAAAATGGGATATTGGATGACAAAAACGGGACGGGGGTATGTAATATTCCGTATTCATGAAAAAGTAAGACAATAACAAAAGTTTTATTACATGAACATATTGAGCTAACAATTATTCTTCAGTGACAGAACTCATACAAAATTTTAGGTAGACATAGAGGGCGACTGTATTTCACCATGATCGTACCATGAATATTTCTCCGATGAAGTAATCTTACGCAGCAAATTTTGGTCTTTCAACACCTTATCATAAAACTTCTCACACTGCATGACACAATTTTGTTTTACAACTAACTAATGTCCCACCAATGCTAATGTCCCACCAGAGAGTTCCGCTGTAATAAAAAATAGCTAACAGCCTGTTGAACCGAAATATGAGTCTGAAAAGTCTGACTCAAACTGAATGTAGGGCAGAAAGAATCTCTATGGGCAGAATGATGGTAGAAATAACAGCAAGACTCACCCTCCTGGCTCCCACATACTGAATGGGGCTTACCAACTGCCTCTTGAATTCCCTGCCACTGCAGACAAGCAAGGGGGTGGCGTCTGATCATCACTAGCTCAAGACGCCTGGCCCTGGCTGGACAAAGGAAACAGAACTTCCTCTTTTGTCACACTAGTAGGTTGACTGCACGCATTGATTAGCATAGAGCCTTATGATAAACACATTCAGTTTTTTACAAAAAATTAAAAACAGGACAAAATTGACATTTATATTAAAACAACGGGACGGTCAGGAAATATGAAAAAAAAAACGGCACTGTTGCGTTTGAAACAGTACATATGGTCAGCCTACATCTAAAGGGCCTGCAAACCTCCATGAGTGAGCAATCTCAGTAGCAGGATAACAGCTCCGAGTGAAAGAGCCCTTTCTCTGTGCTACTCCATTCCTTCTCTACCACACACACACACACACACACACACAGAGCAAAAGAGGAAGCGATTCCCAGAGGGGCAGCCTGAATAGCATAAGTGGGCCTGCAGCATCTGAGAGCTGGATGATGCTGAAGGCTGGAATTGCTCCATCCCAGCTCTAGTACTGACACCCAATGTTTTTCCTAGAGTTTTGGGGAAGTCCTAAATTCATCAAGGTGGCAGAATTGAGACTTCCTTTGTACTTTGCCATTCCAGACCGCACAGTCCAAAATCTTAGTCTTTTCCATGTTGAATATCCTACGCAAACATATTGATGCACAACAAAAAAGTTTCTTGGTGGCATAAGATTAAAAACATTAACAGAGTGGATGATGAAACACTAAGAAAAGTGAATGTTTTCTCAATAATAGACATCCACAAATAGAATTTTTTATTCTTCCACCCCTTGGCAAAGCCAGATGAGAAAAAAAAAAATTGGCATGGTCATTAAAAAGAAAGGAATAGCAAATATTGCAAAAGTGCCACTAATTGACAGCATTATAAAATTATTTTATCAACCCACAAAAAGACTTTATAAGCTGAATATTTTTGGTATCATAAAAGTCAAATCCGTACTCAGTGTTTTCAGACATGATTAGTATTGCATGATTGCATGGTTAAATTGTGTTAGCCTGCTTGAAGACTTTTTTTTTAACTGTCCAGACGTAGAGGTTTTAAAAATAATAATACAAAAGATTAATGAGGAAAATAATCTTCCAAATCATATTAACCTGAGCTCCTTGAACCTCCTACAATAAACTATCCCAGTTCAAGTCAACAGGAATACTTAAGGGAAAGCGGTTTACTGTCATCCAAAATCACAGACGGGTCAAATAAACAAAAGCATTTGAGTTTAAATTATTATAGCATTGAAATCCATGCAATAGAAATAGCAATCCTAAATATACTTACCCGGGAGTAAGTCCCACTGAACTCAAGGGGGCTCTCTTCTGAGTAGATATGCATTAGGATTGCAGTGTAAGGCTGCTATGGCTATGCAGAATTACCTGGGAAGAAGTCTCATCGCATTCAATGGGAATCCCTTCTGAGAAAACATGTATAGTTGCATGGCAGTTTGACAGAATTGCAGACTGGGCTGCCAAAAACACATTGGTATTCCGTACAGTGAGTGGCATCACGATCTTGAAGACTCACGAGGTGCAGTAGGCAAACCTTATACTTTTGAAATAGCCTAATGGGCAAAGGAAAACTCTCCGCATGTCTTGCCTTCTGGATTAATGAATGGAACCCGCAACAAAAATTTGCCATGTATCCTCATAGGACCCTACTCCTGTTTAGGGTTCCAGCCAGCCCTACCCTCCTTGAGGATTTTAGGAACTGTAAGTGGCTCAGGTAGGCCCATTCGCTCCCACACAGATCCTGTTTTCTATTTTTTTTCCTTTTCCAACTGACATTCAATATTCCATGGCTCCTGGAGGCCACTGAGCATGATAAAGCTGTTATTTGGGGGCGAGGGGTGTGTGTGAATTGGCCCCTTTGGTTTTAAAAAAATGTTTTGTACTTCTGCATATCTCAGGGTTCACTTGAGCGTGCCAATACCCCACTCTCGTTTTTCAGTGGCCCCATTTTGGCTCCAATCCTGTCGGCATTCAACCACCTATATTTGCTGTAAGAGAGAATGATAGGATTTGCATTCTCTTAAGATAACACGGCGCACAGACACTTTTCTATTTAAGATAGCAGGTATCTGGTTTGCCTGGAAATTGTCTCACATAGATAAGCATTCCAAATTACATAGCAAATAACTTCAAATGGCCAGCAGTGTTGCCTAAAATTTCAAGTCGGTGATGTTTGTGCTGGCAGCAAATATTTCAACACAGATCTCTAAATATATAGATTTGGGACTCTTCCAGACAGGGTTCCTACCATCACCAATTGCCATTACATGCCGCATCCTCCTTGTCAACACCAGTAAGCAGAGATGTAGGGCCAATCTACATTGCGCCCGCCATCACAATGAATTCGGTGTCCTGTCGGGTTAAATGCTCTTGCATTAAAATGTGATTATTCACACTCACACATTTTCCCTGTTGCAGTGCTTCATCAAATGCACGAGCTCGGTTCACACTCGAGCGCTGTGCTGTTTTCCTGCTGTTTTCCTGCGTGCGCTTGTCTGATCTCAGATGCTAAGCGGGGTCGGCCCCGGTCAGTAGTTGGATGGGCGACCTCCTGGGAATCAGGCTTCCTGCACTGAGCAGGGGATTGTTCTATCCCTTCAAATGAGACTAAGTTTTGCCCCCTCCTATCCCCCGCTCCGGATGTTGTTGTTTTTTAATTAAGGTGCTATCCTTGCAGAATCGGGGCTTCTCTGCCATGTTTTTTTTTCTAATTCAGGCATGATCTTCGAAGCTGTGAAGCCTCACAACTTCAAATCTTTGAAGATCATGCCTGAATTAGAAAAAAAAACATTGCGGAGAAGCCCCGATTCTGCAAGGATAATGCCTGAATTTTAAAAAAAACATCCAGAGTGGGGGATAGGAGGGGGTAAAACTTAGTCTCATTTGAAAGGATAGAACAACCCCCGGCTCAGTGCAGGAAGCCTGATTCCCAGGAGGTCGCCCACCCAACTACTGACCGGAGCCGACCCCGCTTAGCTTCCGAGATCAGACAAGCGTGCGCACATCCAGCCCTTTGCTTGTTGCTGAGGAAACGGGCTGCTGAGGAAGCTATGTGATCTGTAGCCGGAAGAAGACATGGGGCCATCGAGAGCTGTGATTGGACAGGAGGGAAATACAAACACCGCCGAATATGGACAGGTGGGGAAGGTGACTACGGCCGGATATGGTAGCGAAGGCGGAAAATCAGAGCACATTAAGGGGAAATACCGGGATATTAGGGTATTGAAAGGAGGAGCACGGAAGTGGGAAATTCCGGTTCCAATTCGAGGCGGGTACTGCGTAGTGTGAAAAGCAGAAACTTCATTGGAAGCGGAAAAAGGCGGTAACTGTAGATCCAGCCATAGTCAAAACTCTCCCCTCACCCCTTTGCTGCTACCATGTACTTTGTGCCAAGATTTTTTGTTTTGTGTTTGTTGGTTTCATCTTCTCCAGAATTGCACAATTCTGGAATTTCACAAGTTCACTGTGTTTTATTCCTGTGTAAGCTCACATGGCTCTAATTTGTATCAGGACCATGGTGTTCCAGGAGGGTTAAGGCTTCCCCCCACCAGTTTTTTCCCCTGACATTCCAAACCCCCACCCCCTCTGCACAGTAGAATGTTAAAGGGGGGGATATCCTTGAGTTATTTTGTTTTTAGAACCTTCCTAGGGGGGTGGAATTTCAGGGGGAAACCTGATATTGGGTGGGGGGAGCCTCCCAGAATGCTATGTCCTGATCTGAATCAGGGCTGCATGCGCTTACACAGGAACAGAAGCGCTGCAGTGAACTTTCGGACTTCCAGAATTGCGCAATTCTGGAGAAGAAAAAAGAAAACACAAAACACACATGGTACAAATATTACAACTTGCCTCACACACACACTACCCTTTATTGTGTCGCTAAAACTGGAGCTATGTGTGTGTGTTTTGTGGGGTGTGAAGGAAAAAGCAGAAGCAGTGCAGACAGTAGGGATGGCGGAGAATTCCGCCACGGCTTTCAGTGAGGCCGAATGCACTGGCATTCAGCCCCCCGAAACCCGTGGTGGAATGGTCTCCCACCCCTCGCCACCCCGTGGAATCCCCCCGGAACGTAACTTACCTGGGGCTCCGGCGGCAGCAGTGGCAGCTTGTCTTTCGGCCGGCTGCTGCAGCCGCCATTTGCGTCCTGCCAAGCTGCCATGGGCTACATAAATATTTACGTAGCCTATCACGGCAAAGAGCAGGGACGCAAATGGAGACCGCTACGCTGTTTGCGCCGCTGCTGTTTCCGTGATAGGCTACGTAAGTATGTACATAGCCTATCATGGCAAAGAGCAGGGATGCAAACGGCGGCCACTACGCCATTTGCGTGGCTGCCTTTACCGTGATAGGCTACGTAAATACTTACGTAGTCTATCACGGAAAGAGCAGCGGCACAAATGGCATAGCGGCCGCCGTTTGCGTCCCTGCTCTTTGCCATGATAGGCTACATAAATACTTATGTAGCCTATCACGGAAGCCTGGCAGGATGCAAATGGTGGCCACTATGGCGGCCGCCATTTGCGTCCACAGCAGCCCAGCCGCAGCCAGAACTCCGGCTGCGGACAGCCCTGGCCGGCGGCTCCGCAGAGCTGCCATGGAGTGGAGCCGGCCAGGGAGGATTCTGGGGAGAGGGATGGAGCGCCTCCCCACCCACCGCGAATCACACCTGCGAAAAGGTAAGTGACTTTTGTACATCCCTAGCAGAGAGGTGCAATTGGCTTCTTGAGCGAGGGAGAAATGCAGCTGCCTCGCCAGTCTGAACACATGAAAACACACACACATACACACCCTTACACGTCACACAGCCACACCCCCACAAAAGATCGCAAGATCTTAAAATCAGGCAGCCATACCACTTTTCTTTATTTTTTTGCAGATCATGCCACATAAGAACTAATTAACAGATTCTCCCCAGTGTGAGAAAATACAGGAAAAGTGGGTGGGGGAACACAGAATGATATGTGGAAGAGACCACCAACGTTGTGTGGGCAGCCCAAATCATCCTGCAAGCAAGGCAAGCTGATAGAACCTTAGAACTCCCATCTGACAGAGGCCTTTGTGACAAATGTCATTAGGAGTTAAGTGCCTTAAAGCTGAACTATAAGATTAGCAGAATCAGATGGCACAGTTGTTTCTGGACTGGACTGTTGTGAGGGGGGAGGTGCCATATTTCACTGTGCTCCCTGTAAAAAATAAGTAACAGTTCTTGGATATCGAAATCTAGCAAGTTAGAGAGATGAATTCTTGCCATCCTCAGTTTGACCATGTTAATCTCAGGAGATATTTAAAGGAGCGCTTGTATGACTGGGCAGTCACAATGCGGGAACTAGGATCTCCACTTTTACCCTAATCTTCTTGAAAACAGCAGAACTGCTATAGGGTTAGAGGGTTGAGAATGTGAGACGTTATGACTCATCAAACGATATGAAGATGTGGCTTGTCAGCCTGTCAGAGTTTAGGATGTCGTGTGTTACCACCACACCAGCACAAAAAGATTAAAAATAAAGACAACACTGTGCTGTCATTTTAGCCATACTTCCTAGTGTAAAGATTAGTTAGCTAGTAAGATGACTGAATTCCAAACTTAAACATGCTTTTTCATGAGGACATCTCTATTTGCAGTGGAGCTTGCATATACATTTGCATTTTTATTCAGCCAATTTATTGGCCTGTAGGAACTTGCCTTTTGAGATGTATATATTTGCATGCACACACTGCATACGTAAGCAGTAAATGTTGGTCTGTAGCCAATGCTGGCTTCTTTACAAGGCTCTGAGGCTGCTTAAGTAATCTGCATCATGGTGAATGTAATGAAATGTTGTTCACATGGGCATGACCTATAGACTGTGTGGGCAGAAAGTAGATCTCCAGATGTTTTGGACTTCAACTCCCAGCATTCCTAACCATTGACCATGCTGGCAGGGACTTCTAGGAGTTGAAGCCCAAAACATCTGGACATCTACCCTCTGCCCACCCCTGCTATAGACAGTTGTTATGTGGTATTGAGAGCCAATTGGTTAAGAGCCCATTTGGTATGGTGTAGTGTTGGACTAGGAGAATACAAGTTCAAATCTCTACACACAGAGCGATATGTAGCCTTATTAGAAGTACACTGTGGTCTGGGCTGCCTGGCACAAGGGCGGTTAATAAGCCATGGTGGGTTGTTAACCATCCCCACGTGTGCTGGCTCATTTCCCTAATTAGCCTTGCTGGGCATGGCTTGTCATTACATGTGAACCCAGTGAGGGTGGGTGGCTGGAATGGTTAACATTCATGGTTAACATGGTGGGTGGCTGGAATGGTTAACAGCCAGCAAGCCTACAACAAAGCATTCTGGGTGTTTTGTTAACCACCCAAGCCACCCACCCTTGCCAGGTTCGCACTTAACAAGCTGGACCTGGTCAGCTTGGTTAAGGAAATTGGGCAGCATGTGCCCAGCACACATGGGGATGGTTAATAAGCTACCATGGGTTATGCTTATGCATAACATGGGTTATGCACCCACATGCTTGCGAAATTGAATTCTTGTGACCCTCGGGAAGGTTCTCATTGAAATGTTGGACCTTTCCATTTTATGAAAGGTCTACATGTATATATTTTTATAGTACCATATTGATGCTTGCCTCTTTTTTCTTTTTGCTCTCAGATCTCAAATCTCCACTCAGACAGTCACTGTCCTCCAGTCTAACCTACCTCACAGGCTTGTCATGAGGATAACATGGGAGAGGAGGAAAGTCCCTTGAGAAGAGGTGGGCTATAAATATTAAATATTGTCCAACTCTAAGGTCTTCCCAGTTCTCTTTAACATCTGGCCGCCCAGACCTTCTGTGACATCACTAAGTCCATGGGGGAATCTTCATGACAACGGAATGAGAAGCATATTGGAGTATTATCTGGATTTTCATGGAATTGGCTTTGGTCCATCACACAAACCAAAAAAAGCCGAGGGTACCGTACTTTAAAAATCCACTTTTCATGGGTCACACAGCACTTGAAAGCAACATACTTCCAGGTTTGGTGGAGGGAGTAGAACTGAACGTCATCAACCTGGCAGGTGCTGCTCAACCCATGAGAGAGGCTTGTTTCTCAACCCTGTCCAGGCTCCCCCCAGCTACCACATTATTATCCCCAGCAGCATCTGAAGGCTTCCCATGAGAGCACCCCACTAGTGCAATTTCGCCTCAGTCCAGCTAACAGTCAGGCAGTTAGAGCTCCCACCCCCTTCTCCTTTTCCAGGGAGTAAATACAGGGATCTAGCCACTTCACCCATTGACAGTCTGCAGCCCATGTTGCCCAGGCATAAAACCCCAGTTGCGCACTTCCAGGGAGTAAATACAGTGATCTAGCTGCTTCAGCCATTCTCAGTCCACAGCCTCTGTTGCCTGCTTTCCCCCTACCGAGAATCTGTAGCGTCTTTTTCCCCATTGAGAAAATGGAGCCACACTGTTTCAGGTACTAGCTATCTAGTGAGAGGAGGCCGCCAGAGAAGCGGGAGCCTGCAGCCCCAGTATTTCGCTGTATCAATACAGCGATACAGTGAAAACTAAAGAATGCATGAGAGGGAGGAAAGGAGGCAGCCAGCAGAGGCGGCGCAATGCTACCAGAGGGAGGCAACTCTAGTCAGCCTTTTTCCTCCGTGCAAGAAGTAGCAAAGTAACACAAGCATCAGAGAAGCAGCATGGTCTGAAGGCACATGAGGCAGCCACCTTGCTGAAGCTAAGCAGGTCTGGGTCTGGTCAGTGCTTGGAGGGGAGACCACCTGGGAACCACATGTAGCCACCGTGAGTTCCACAGTGGAAGAAAGGTGGTATATCATGTAATAAATAAATAAAATAATAAATAATCAAGCATCAGAGAAGGACATAATCCTGGTTCTCAAGGGGAAAGGGCTGGGGAAAAGGAGGCTAGTTACTCCCACTGGTGAAAAGGAAGTGCATCACAATTCTGAAGGCACATAAGAGGGTGCTTTGATGAGCTGGAAAGGCAGGCTAGTTACTCTAGTGACCTAGGTTACTGAGGATAGGGCCAGATGAAAAACACACCCCTAGGAATGCCCCGATCGTACTGAATTTAAAGCAGAAGGATGGTGTCACAGCAGCTGTACCACAGGGGAGCCAAATTAAGGAAAAACAACAGCATAAAAATACTCTGCAAAAATGCAGCTTCCCCACAGGTAAACTCAAGGGTGGCTGCAGACTGGAAACAATGTCATGTGCTGCAAAGGTCCTCCAAAAGGTCCCAATCCACAGCAGATCACCCATGAAGGAAGGCCTCATGGAAGCCTGAAGGGCTCTTTTACCTGCCTAGGTCTATTGCAACATCAGAAGAGGCTACTCCTGCTAGACAACGTGCTCATCATTTTGTATGTGACAGCTAGATCCCACTGTCCTGGCTCTTCTATATTGCCCAGTACTGTCATGATAAAGGGGAGGGGCACTTCTCCAGGTGGACAACTGCACTGCTCCTCCACCACTGCTGTGTCACTGAATTTGCTGCTGAAATTTGGATATAAATGTATCAAATAAATAAAGAAGATGAGGGATGATTTCAAAACTTTAAGAAATCTTTTGAAAAGATATTGCATGTATTCTGCTCCCTCTCCTCCTCCCCTTGTTGCATTTTTAGTTTACTGTCTGTCACCTTCTAATTTTCCTTGGGCTACAGATATGTTAACATCCACCAAGATGGGTTTTCTAGCAGTGCCATCATCTGTGTATTATTAACTAACCACAAATTAAATTCACTTGGTGCTTAATTGCATGTAAAGTTCAACAGCAGTGTATACAAAAGGAATGCCTTTTCTTTTTTTGCCATGAGTTCTGTCTACAACACATGCTAAAAGCAAACAGAACATAATTGAATTGACTTCATGACTTATTAGAAGCAGTAGAAGAACTTACTTTTTAAAGCCACCTCCTGTTTTAAAACCCATGGGCTAGGGGAGAAGGAATATAATGGTGGAAGTCCAAATGTCACTTTAGCTTGTGTTCCCATATGCCTGGTGTCTGAGTTATTTCCTGTCCTTCACCGAAGTAAACAGGAAGTGAGCAGGGCCAGGAATCTGCCTCTAATTGTATTTTACTCCCATTTCATTTCGGTTCATACTTTCTTGACTTAAAATTTTGCAAGGAGCAACCAAATTGAAAGGAGTGAGCAAGATACAACAAACGTATTTATTTTTGATTTCTTGTATGATTAAACCAGCGTTTTGCACAGTCTATATTTCTAGCCTACAACTCAGAACTAGATGAGAATATAACATCAAATGCAGGGTGGGGAACTCCATCCCGCAGGCCAGTTGCCGCCTACAAGGCCTCCCCATCCAGCCTTCAGCTTCCCCTCTGCCCCTGCCCTACTGCACTGCACTCAGGCTTTTTAAACACCGCCGTTGATGCCAATGGAAACTTTTTGGAAGCCAAATTGCCACGCAGGGGGCTTTTTCAGAAGGTTGCTGCTGGGGTGGAAAGGGCTAACCCTCCCCATGTGTGGCAGCACCCCCCTCAAAAAATCATCTTCCACCCTACAAGTGGGCTTGGAAAAAGCCCTCCCTGGAATCTGTTGGAAGACTTCTTCCAAAACGAATTGCTGCAAGGGTGGGGCAAGAAAGAGAGGGTCAGAGGTGGGGAGGGGAAGGCTAACCAACTGTGCTCTGAACCCTCCAAATCCCCACCCCCTATGTAGAAATTAGGCTTGGGGAAAGCCTTGCATTGGCTTCAGTGGAATATTGTGTGCATGGTGTGCATGTGTGTTATGAATGTGGCCTGCATTGACTGAACAGACTCTGGGTGCAGGGCTAGCCAAGAAGCAAGGCAATGAAGCCAGCAAATGTTCAAGCACACCGGTGTCAGTCCAGTGGGGTTTAGGCTTGGCAGGAGTAATCAAGACAGCAGGCAAAGGTCAAATCGCAGGCAAGCAGCCAGGTACGTGGGGTCAGGCTAAGGCAAGAGCGGTCGAGATAACAGGCAGAAGTCAACACATACTTGGGCAGTCAGATACGTTACACAGTCAAGAAGGAGTCCAAGGGCCAGTAGCACAGAGCATCAATCACAGAACACAGTCCGGAGGCAAGGTAGAAGGCACAGGAGTGTTGCTTCCAACACCAGCTGGTCAGGTACTGAAGGCTTTTAACACCGAAACCGGCCTCACCGAGGGCTCAGCTGCAGTACATTAAAGCTCTCTGGGCAGAGCCTTACTCATGAGGAGTCACTTGCTCCTGAGGAGTCCTTCCTTGCAAGTGAGCTCTCCTTCTCACAGGAGCCCTACTGACCTGTCGCTGGAGATGACAATGCTCCTGGGGGCCAGGGGGCTGCTCAGTCTCTGCCTCAGCGGCAGAGTCCCCTCCACTTGACAGGGACAGACCTGCAGCCATCTCCCCTGAGGGCCCAGGCTCCTCCTGGTCTGGTGACAGTGACTGCTTTGGGGTGCCCTTAGTTTCTGGGAGCTCTAACTCTTCCTCTGAGGAGAATTCCTCTGTGGGTGGGGTAGTATGAGTGTGTGTGTGAGAGAGAGAGGGAGAGAGAGAGGTGACCGCACTCATTGCCAATGCTGGCCAGACTCACTTTGAGCCCCTCCCACTGCTGGCAGCCCCCAACATGTTGCCACCGAGGCAATGTGGCCCTTGGGCCCAAAAAAATTCCCCGCCCTGGTCTGCCAGAATAAAATAACGAACCTAGTTCACAACGGCAGGTGCAGTGGTACAGTCTCTTGTCTTGAGCCTAAACTGTCCTGCTTCAGTGGTAGAACACATGGCTGAGTTGCTTCTGCATGAAAAAAGTCCCTGCATGTAGAAAACAAGCATGTCAGAGAAAATGCAGTGTCAGAACCCTTCACTGACAGTAGTAGCTGGTAGTACCGGATGCTGAGAGTTTCAGGGAAGCTGGTGGAGAGTCATAGCTGGGATCGCAAGCTTCCCTTTAACATTATTGTGAACATTTAAGGCAGCACCAGCCCAAGAAACAGAACAGTTTATGCAAGTGCCATATGGACATTAAATCTGAACTTGTCAGGGTGAGAGGATAAATGGATCATTCTCCCTCTTTGTGGCTATTTTTTTAAAACTTCTCTGAGATTAATTAGTTCTAACCATGTTTTGTTCTTTAGGCAGGTTGAGCCAAAAACAAACAAACCAAAAAGCTTGGAAGATTTGTGGTCCTCCCCTGTGATCACCTAATGTATCCATATCGTCTCCTTTCCTTGTGGTATGAAAATACACTGAGGAAATGTGCAAACGGCCTGGATTGTTCCCAGCCTCCTTCCCCCCACCCCCACTTTCAGTAAGCTAGTTCCTTCCCTTGGCATTGATATCATGATGCATTTGTCAAAGATACACAGTCACTTTAGCGCTTTTATTATGTGTAAGACTTGGCAACATGTCTCACCTTGGGGAGTTGCTTATATCCTCTGTGTGTTATTGTACTGTTCTGGCATCCAGTAAATTCAGTACGCCCATTTCTTTGATGTCCCTTCCAGCCCCTAAATGTGGAAACAATGACTGAAAGTTTTGGATCAAAGCAACCTATGGACAGCAGGCAACCATAGCTCTGTGATGCTTCACAGAAACAGAGGGTAAATCTCTCCCCCCCACACACACACCCCAGCTAAAGCACAGGCCAAGAATCCTTCATAAACAGGACTAGCATCTCCAAAAGTCATAACCAGGCAGGAAAATTAAACAAAAAAAAATTAAGGCAAAGAGAAAAGGAGATAGCAGTTTGCAGTGGTACCACAGAAAAACATCCAGCACTTTCTAAATATAGAGAAGAACAAATCACTCATTTGCTATTTTAAGCCCATTTCTGGGCAGCAGTTCTGAATTCTTTTCCTCCCTATGTTTAAAGATACATAAAAATAACTGGGACTGACTTCAGTTGCTTGAATAGAAGCAATAGGCCATGCCTTTGTTCTCATGCTATGTGGGAATATTCCCAAATAATTCCAATCCTCACAGTTTTCTTTGCAGCTAATTATATGGTAGGTTGCACTAAAAGGAAATTGCTTCTGTCATTTGGTGGTGTTGCAATTCCAGATACATCTGGATGATACTAATTATCTGGACCCATTTCAATCAGGCTTTTGGACGGGATATGGGACTGAGACGGCTTCAGTCCCTTGGTGGATAACTTACGCCAAGAACTGGATGAGAGAAGTATGGCCCTGTTAGTTCCCTTGAACCTCTCAGTGGCTTTCAGTACCACCAACCATGGTATCCTTCTAGACCACCAAATGGGGCTGGACCTTAGGAGTACTGTTTTGCAGTGATCCCACTTCTTTCTGTCAAGTCAGGTCCAGGAGGTGATGCTAGGGGTTATTGTTTGACTCCACAGCCTTTGGTTTATTGGTTCTATCCTGTTTCCCATGTTATTTAATATCTACAGGAAACCACTGGGAGAGATCATTTGCAGCTTTGAAGTAATATGCTGTACACAGGTAGATGGGTTAAACCTTCCCACCCAGACACTTTTTTCCTTTAACACCCCCCCCCCATGTGGTAACTTAAGAAAAGGAATAAAACCTCTATTGGAGCCAATAGAGGTTTTTCCCCCCTTTTCTTAAGCCCCGCATGGGGGCAGATGAATTTAAAGAAAAAAGGTCACTGAGTGGGAAGGGTAAACCCATCCACTCCTGCACAGTGTTCCAGATCCAGATCAGGACCCTGCACATTTATACGAAACGGCTATGATCACCTATATGCTGCACATTTAGTGCGACAGAAAGTTTAGCCCTTAGTGACTATTGCGGGAGAAAGGATGCCAGACAGGATAGGCCTTTGTTCTGATCCAGCGGGACTGTCTTTTGTTCTTGCATATGTAAATGTATGATGATACATATGCAGCAGCTACTTACAGTTCTTTAGATCCTATCCCTGGGTTCACATTCCAGCACAGCAATTAATCTGGCTATTAAACCAATGTGACTTATTTCCAAGAAATGTGTTTCAGATCCAAGTACTAGACCATCTGTACTAGCAATAATAACAGATTTATCTCACCAGTATTAAGGCTGGGTTTTGAAGGGGCTCAGTCACACAACGCTTCATTGCAAGCAGGAATGCTCCCAAACTCACTGCTTAGGCTTGGGTAGCTACGGGATGTTCTTCCCCAAATAGGTTAAACCACTTATGCAGGTTAAGAATATTAGGCTATGGGGCTGTTATCCTACACAAATGATAACTGATATGGTCAGACATAATGGTGAAATCAGTAGGATTTATGCATAGATAGATAGATTGATCGATCGATCGATCGATAGATCTGTGCGCAGGTGTACTGCCTAATATCACCCAAGCTGGTAATTTATTTTAATTAATTTGACTAAATCGCTGTTCTTATATGCCTTTCACTGAGTTGCCTCTTGTTTGTAGATTCATTTATTTCTGGGAT
This sequence comes from Heloderma suspectum, assembly GCF_057233095.1. Taxonomy (NCBI): domain Eukaryota; kingdom Metazoa; phylum Chordata; class Lepidosauria; order Squamata; family Helodermatidae; genus Heloderma; species Heloderma suspectum. The sequence continues at coordinate 190,661,473 of NC_139458.1, forward strand.
GCCAGTTCAAGTCACACAAAAAGTTCATACTCAATTTTCTTTAAAGTGCGCATGCAGAAAAACCTAGCACATGCCGGGATGAGGCTAACCCATAGGAGTTAGCCTCACCCCTGCCACCAAGGCCCTGATTGGGCTAAGATCCCCTCTTGCATAGAAGATTTCTGCATGTGTACATCACTGGCCAAGCATGCTGGGGGCATGGCTGGCACATATTTCAGCAGTAGAGAAGCATGGCCCACCACTTCCCTGCTCCATGTTAAACCATGAGGGGCGTTCCTTTGAGTTGTGTCTGAAATGAAATATCAAGGCTTAGCTGTAGGCAGTTGTCAGAGGTGAACCAGGAGCTGGGAACCAGCAGTTGAGCCAGGAAGTCAGAGCTGAGGGATGCATAGAAACACACCAGAGCCAGGAAGAATTTGTAGCTCAGGCAAGTTCCCAGCCCAAGCAGGAAGAGCTTATAGCTGTTCCTGTCCAATAAGGCCCAATGGCCAGTCCCGGTGGGCGGGGTCAGTCCAGAGCCTGGGAACCCTACCAGGAGGGTCTTCCAAGCTGCTGCAATGATATAAGTCACCACCACATGGAGCAGTGGCACGCAGAATCAAAGGTTTAGCTAGGGATGTAGAGGAATTTCATTTCGCTTCATTTTTAACCTGAATTTGCCCCATTCGCACCCCCAAACGCAAACATGAATGCAAGCACAGTGGGGGCGGGAGGAGCTCACAAGTTGCTGAACTTGCATTCATATTTTTTTTAAAAAAAATTAAAACTGCATTTTCACACTTTACTGTATGAGTGAAAGTGCACAGTTGGGTGCACACTTGAAAAATGTCTACTGAAATGAGCATTTCCCCCATTCAAATGAAAAAAAGATCAAAAACAGGAGCGAGGCGATCTGAGCTTCAAGGTGGAATTCAGAGACTCTCGGCCGTCTCGAACATCACTGATTCTGCTATCCCTAGTTCCAGCCCTGACAGGTGCCTGACTCTAAAGACTTTTCAGTGGAATCATTTGCAAACCTTCAGCCACAGTTCCTCGGCTGCTAAGTAATCAGGCCCAGCTCATACGATTTGAGAACACTCCAGTACCACTGGGGCTTACAGCTCAGGAGGAATTGTATAGAGCGGCCTTCCCCAAAATGGTGCCCTCCAGAGGTTTGGGGCAGCAACTTCCATTATCCCTGACCATTGGCCATCCTGGCTGGGGCTGACAGGGGTTGAAATCCAAAAAATCTGGAGGTCATCAAGTTGGGGAAGGCTGGTGTAATGTTGCAGCATCTCCCCCGTGGAGCTATGTAGGCAGCGCTACAATTTCCCTTTTCAAAGTAGTCTCGATGCTACAAATGGCAGGGACCACGTGTGCAATGCCCAAGTGGGAACACTGGCACTTCCAGTTGTTGCCTCCACTCCAGACAGTTCCTGTTGGACTGTGAGCCTGATGGCAGCCCTGCATGCTCCCACAGATGCGCACCTATAAACCAGGCCCAAATGCAGGGAAATCAAGCGAGATGACATCGGGCTGCAAGTCTAAAGTGGCCATCAGTGAACAGTGGGCACGGGCATTTTGCTTGTTAAAATATTTTTCCATCCAGGTGCAGGAATTAATCATGCAGCCTATACACAGACTGTTACGCTGTGGCACAAGTCTATACCCATTGGCCTCAATGAGACTTGCTTCTGAGTGGACATGTACGGGATCGTGCTGTTCATTATTGTACTTGCGTGATTGAGTGTGGGTTTCCAATACGCACACACTGAGTGTGTACGCCGCAAAACCCTTGCATGTGCATCATTAATTCCAACTGCTGGAATGGTGTAGTGTGTGAAGCAGATCGTGCGAGTCAAATATTGACAAATCTGCTTTACATAAATCTCTGCATTGCCATTCCCAAAACCATCGTCTTCAACCAGTTTGGTAATATCAGATGAATGCAACAGTGCCATCCAGTGGCTATGTAGGGTACTCATCCAAACCTATACATCATCCCTACCTAGGGCTGGAAAAGAAAGAAAAAACACCCTTCAAAACAAATTAATATTTTAAGGCTGCCACTTGGGAGTAAGCCCCACTGATATCAAATATACTTACTTCTGACTAGACATGCATAGGATCATGTTGGGAATAAATCACATTATTTTATATATAGTTACTTGTGTTCAGCAAAGCGTGTAGTAAGACAGCTGGAAATATCCTTTACCCATTGTGCTTGCCCTGACTCGAGAATAACACTTGGGTTGCTTTGTTAGGGCTGGCATTATTTACCTGTCCTCAATAGCCCAAGTATTAAAACTGTTTGGAACAAACCAAAACAGATGTTTAATGGATTAGAGGTGCAGATGCAAAATAGAGAAGGAATTTGTTTCAAGGCATGGGGAACAGAAGTCGGGCATGGGAGAAAGAAAAGGCAGAAGAGCCATGAGGCTTCTTGGAGATAGCTGACTTTTAAATTTTAAAATGTTATTTATTATTTGCCCTATAGCTCAAGCTCTCAGGGTGACATACTGTACATAATAAAAACAAATGCAACAAAACCCATAAAATAACACATTTTTAAAAATGGAAACAATATAATAGCAGGAACAGCAATAATTTAAAATAATTATAAAAGAAAAGAGAAATATCAGTGCAGCTACAACATGGAAAAGAACAATTTTAAAACGCAGCTTAAACATACCATTAAAAATTAAACAAGCAGCAGCTAATTTATTGTCTGGTAAAATAAAACAGTCAGAAAGTTCACAAAATAGGTGTGAGGCGGACCACTTGAGGGAGGGCATTCTACAATTTGGAGACCACCACAGAAAAGGTTTTCATTTCCAAGCCTTTATTGGAGGTTATTGCTTCAGAGGTTGGAGTGTCAGATGGGAGATCTGGACAAAACCTTTTCCTGCCACTGGGCTAAGACTGGGCAGAGACTGTCCCCTTACTGATCTTCCTAAGCTGCTTTAGGAGGCTTTTTCAGCCAAACAGCAGGGTAAGAATGCTTTCAATAACAAATAAATAAAATACAGGAAACGTAATTGCGAAGGTGTGCTGAGGTATAGGGCTTCTCTACACCATGCTTTTATCCCACAGCTTTACTGGGGCTTCTGCTTCCAGATTCTTTGCAGGATCAAAATCGGCTTCTTTCCACATGTGCTTCCCCTTGCTTTCTTCGGGGTTTCCTTTCTTGACAAGTTCTATATGTTTCATTAGACAGCGCTGTGGTATAGCACAATTCCGGAAGTACACGCAGCCAATACCCCAGTTCTAGAGAAAATGCCAGACTTTCCTTGGTCTTAAAAAAAAGTTAAAAGGTCATAAAGCACAGGAGAGGCCCTGACAGCATCATGTAAAGAACCTGCAAACTTCTGTGAGTGACCAATCACCAGTGCTTGAAAAAAGCCTTATGTAGAGATGCCCGTAGATGTGCAGGCATAGGCTCAACACCCCTGCCCTCCACCCCAATATGTCGCTGTGCACAATAAAACCAGACCTGATCGAATAGCACTGCGGCGAACTACATCCGTGGAGACTGCACTACTATGCTTTGGTTGGTTGGTTTTTAAGCTGGGTTTTCAGCAGTCTGAAAAAAATAAGGAGGAACCACGGGGAGCGGAGCAAGCTGCCCTACATGGGGTCAGACCATTGGCCCATCTAGCTCAGTACTGTCCACTCTGATGGGTAGCAGCTCTCCAGGCAGCGGAGGCTGGTGGATCCAATGTCAGTGGGGCAGTGAGTCTGCTCTGGGTTTCATCCAGAACTCTAAAGGAGCCATCCAAGGTGCCGAACTGAATCCCTAACCTAGGTTCTGCATCTTGGATAGCTTCTTTAGAGTTCGGGCTGGTTCTGACGGAAACCCAGAGTGGATTCACTGCCCCACTGACATCCCTGGAGACCAGCCCCCATGCTTTCCAGGGTATCAGGCAGGGGTCTCTCCCAGAGTATATAGCAATCCATCTGTAAGCACCTTGAAAACAATGCAGTGATACTGGAAGCCAACATGGATTTGTCAAGAACAAATCCTGCCAGACAAATCTGATCTCATTTTTTGATCAAGTCACCTCCCTTGAGGACTGTGGGAATGCTGTGGGCATAATATATCTCGACTTCAGCAAAGCTTCCAACAAAGTGCCCCATGATATCCTGATGAGCAAACTAGCTCAAAGTAGGCTAGATCAAACAACAATCCGGTGGATCCACAGTTGGCTACAGAATCGGACTCAAAGAGTGCTTATCTATGGGATCTTCTCAAACTCAGGGGAGGTAACAAGCAGGCTACCGCAGGGCCCAGTGCTCTTCAGCATTTGTATTAATGACTTGGAGGAGGAGGTGCAGGGAATGCTGATCAAATTTGCAGATGACACAAAATTGGGCAGGATAGCTAATACCTTGGAAGACAGAAAAAAATTCCAAGTGATCTGGATAGACTGGAGTGCTGGGCAGAAAACAACAGAATGAAATTTAACAGGGATAAATGCCAAGTTCTGCACCTACGAAAAAGAAACCAAATGCAGAGTTACAAGATGGGGGATACGTGGCTCAACGATACTACAAGTGAGAAGGATCTTGGAATTGTTGTCGATCACAAGCTGAATATGAGCCAACAATGTGATGTGGCTGCAAAAAAGGCAAATCCTATTTTGGGCTGCATTAATAGAAGCGTAGCTTCCAAATCACGTGAACTATTTATTTTATTTATCATGTGGCACATTTACATCACATTACAATAAAAACATAGAGCATAATAAATATGAAATGTAAAATATAAAATATAGACAGGAATATTACAAACGTATGTCTAGGTTTTTACTTCTGATAGTTTTTTACTTCTGTTGTCACAGCCAGGAAATCAGCAAAGTCTCCTTTGTAGGCTTGGTTTTGACACTCTGTCGCTATACGTTGGATAGTTTGTTTTTCGGCCCCACAATCACAATTTGGTGATGTTGTTTTGCCCCATTTATAAAGGGCATCTGCACATCTACCATGACCTGTGCGAATTCAGTTCAAGGTTATCCATATCGCACGGGGCTGGTCAAATCCAGGTGGATTTTCCAAGATGCAGGGCAAGCTTTGGCACTGTGGAGGGCAATTTCCTAGCCAATGTTGTTTCCACGTGTTGTGGATATGAGCCAACAATGTGATGTGGCTGCAAAAAAGGCAAATCCTATTTTGGGCTGCATTAATAGAAGCATAGCTTCCAACTCACGTGAACTACTAGTTCCCCTCTACTCAGCACTGGTTAGGCCTCATCTTCAGTACTGTGTCCTGTTCTGGGCACCACACTTTAAGGAGGATGCAGACAAGCTGGAGAGGGTTCAGAGGACGGCAACAAAGATGATCACAGGACTGGAAACAAAGCTCTATGAAGAGTGACTGCAAGAACTGGGCATGTTTAGCCTTGAGAAGAGAAGACTGAAGGGAGATATGATAGCGCTCTTCAAGTACTTGAAAGGTTGTCACGGAGAGGAAGGCCAGGATCTCTTCTCAATCATCCCAGAGTGCAGGACACAGAATAATGGAAGTTACCAGAAGCCAGATTCTGGCTGAATATCTTGAAAACCTTCCTGACTGTGAGAGCAATACGACAGTGAAACCAATTACCTAGGGAGGTGGTGGGCTCTCCCACACTGGAGGCATTCTAGACAAGGCTGGACAGCCATCTGTCAGGGATGCTCTTTGACTTGGATTCCTGCATTGAGCAGGGGGTTGGACTTGATGGTCTTATAGGCCCCTTCCAACCCTAATATTTTATGATTCTATGATTTATTTATTGACAGCTTTTCCTTTAACAGCACTAAAGCTCTATTCACAGCAATAACCACTAATTAATTAATTGATATTATGGCTGGACCTTCCCCACTGGGCTGGCTTACTACAGAATAGCTACACTTGACTCACTCACTTTTTCTTTTAAAGGCCTTCCTCAACCTAATTCATTCATTCATTAAACATTCATTGGAAGGATCCTACAGGGTGGTGCCGTCTGATCTAGTTTTAAGGGGCCATATAGGAGTTCCACTATTATTGGTTCACAGGGATGTTCCCTAAAGCCAAACATCCTGCTACTTCCAGCTGCGTCAGAGAGAGGTGAAAGAACCTCTCATTATTTTCCTGCCAGACAGAACATCCATGTTAACTCTGCAGCCCTGAAGAGTATGGCAAGCTGTGGACCGTTTCCCCCTGCCCCCCAAAGTTGTACTGAGATCACGTACGGTGTATGAATGATTACAGATTGGTTTTATAAGGCTGTAGCATGTGTCTCCAGAAAAGGAGATTGTTACCTTGTCGTGGTGCTGGAGCTTGAGCACCTCAATGACGTCATGAGCTAAACGGTGAAGGGACACCCAAGATGGGAAGGTCATGGCAGAGAGGTCAGACTAAATACGATCCCTGGGGAAGGAAACGGCAACCCACCCCAGTATTCTTGCCATGAAAACTAAATGGATCAGTACAACCAGAGATATGTCGGTATACCATCGGAAGATGGGACTCCCAGGTCAGAAGATGGTCAAAATGCTACTGGGGAGGAACAAAGGATAAGTTCAACTAGCCCCAGATGTGATGACGCAGCTAGCTCAAAGCCGAAAGGACAGCTAGCAGCCGATGGTGCTGGTGGTGAACGACAAATCCGATGTTCTAAAGATCAACACACCATAGGAACCTGGAATGTAAGATCTATGAGCCAGGGCAAATTGGATGTGATTATTGGGGAGATGTCAAGATTAAATATAGACATTTTGGGTGTCAGTGAACTGAAATGGACTGGAATGGGCCACTTCACATCAAATGACCACCAGATCTACTACTGTGGACAAGAGGACCACAGAAGAAATGGAATAGCCTTCATAATTAATAATAAAGTGGCCAAAGCAGTACTTGGATACAATCCAAAAAATGACAGAATGATCTCAATGTGAATTCAGGGTAAGCCATTTAACATCACAGTGATCCAAATATACGCCCCAACCACAGATGCTGAAGAAGGAGAAGTAGATCAGTTCTATGAGGATCTGCAGCACCTACTGGATAGTACGCCAAAAAAAGATGTTATTTTCATTACAGGAGACTGGAATGCTAAGGTGGGTAGTCAAACGACACCTGGAATTACAGGCAAGCATGGTCTGGGAGAACAAAATGAAGCAGGACATAGGCTGATAGAATTTTGCCAAGACAACACACTGTGTATAACAAACACTCTCTTCCAACAACCTAAGAGATGACTTTATACATGGACGTCACCAGACGGTCGACACTGAAATCAGATTGACTACATCCTTTGTAGCCAAAGGTGGCGGACATCTATGCGGTTGGTAAAAACAAGACCTGGAGCTGATTTGTAGTTCAGATCACGAACTTCTTATTGCACAATTTAGAATCAGACTAAAGAGAATAGGGAAGACCCACAGATCAGTTAGATATGAGCTCACTAATATTCCTAATGAATATGCAGTGGAGGTGAAGAATAGATTTAAGGGACTAGATTTAGTAGATAGGGTCCCGGAAGAACTATGGACAGAAGTTCGCAACATTGTTCAGGAGGCAACAACAAAAAACGTCCCAAAGAAAAAGAAAACCAAGAAGGCAAGATGGCTCTCTGCTGAGACACTGGAAGTAGCCCAAGAAAGAAGGAAAGCAAAAGGCAACAGTGATAGGGGGAGATATGCCCAATTAAATGCAACATTCCAGAGGTTAGCCAGAAGAGATCAGGAATTATTTTTAAACAAGCAATGCGCAGAAGCGGAAGAAGATAATAGAATAGGAAGGACAAGAGACCTCTTCCAGAAAATTAGAAACATCGGAGGTCAATTCCAGGCAAAAATGGGTATGATCAAAAACAAAGATGGCAAGGACCTAACAGAAGCAGAAGAGATCAAGAAAAGGTGGCAAGAATATACGGAAGATCTGTATAGGAAGGATAATAATATTGGGGATAGATTTGACGGTGTGGTTAGTGAGCTAGAGCCAGACATCCTGAAGAGTGAGGTTGAATGGGCCTTAAGAAGCATTGCTAATAACAAGGCAGCAGGAGATGACAGTATCCCAGCTGAACTGTTTAAACTCTTGCAAGATGATGCTGTCAAGGTGATGCATGCCATATGCCAGCAAATTTGGAAAACACAAGAATGGCCAACAGATTGGAAAAAATCAACCTATATCCCCATACCAAAAAAGGGAAGCACCAAACAATGTTCCAACTATCGAACAGTGGCAATTATTTCACATGCCAGTAAGGTAATGCTCAAGATCTTGCAAGGTAGACTCCAGCAATTCATGGAATGAGAATTGCCAGATGTACAAGCTGCATTTAGAAAAGGCAGAGGAACTAGAGGCCAAATTGCCAATATCCGCTGGATAATGGAGAAAGCCAGGGAGTTTCAGAAAAACATCTCTTTCTGTTTTATTGACTATTCTAAAGCCTTTGACTGTGTGGATCATAACAAATTGTGGCAAGTTCTTGGTGGTATGGGGATACCAAGTCATCTTGTCTGCCTCCTGAGGAATCTGTATAACGACCAAGTAGCAACAGTAAGAACAGACCACGGAACAACGGACTGGTTTAAGATTGGGAAAGGAGTACAGCAGGGTTGTACACTCTCACCCTACCTATTCAACCTGTACATAGAACACATCATGCGATGTGCTGGGCTTGATGAAGCCAAGGCTGGAGTTAAAATCGCTGGAAGAAACATTAACAATCTCCAATATGCAGATGATACCAGTTTGATGGCTGAAAGCGAGGAGGAGCTGAGGAACCTCATGACGAAGGTGAAAGAAGAAAGTGCAAAAGCTGGGTTGCAGTTCAACCTCAAAAAAACCAAGATTATGGCAACCAGCTTGATGGATAACTGGCAAATAGAGGGAGAAAACGTGGAGGCAGTGACAGACTTTGTCATTCTAGGCGCAAAGATTACTGCAGACGCTGACTGCAGCCAGGAAATCAGAAGACGTTTACTTCTTGGGAGGACAGCAATGACAAATCTTGAGAAAATAGTGAAGAGCAGAGACATCACACTGACAACAAAGGTCCGCATAGTTCAAGCAATGGTATTCCCCATAGTAACTTATGGCTGCGAGAGCTGGACCATAAGGAAGGCTGAGCGAAGGAAGATAGATGCTTTTGAACTGTGGTGCTGGAGGAAAATTCTGAGAGTGCCTTGGACTGCAAGAAGATCAAACCAGTCCATACTCCAGGAAATAAAGCCAGACTGCTCACTTGAGGGAATGATATTAAAGGCAAAACTGAAGTACTTTGGCCACATAATGAGAACACGGGATACCCTGGAGAAGATGCTGATGCTAGGGAAAGTGGAAGGCAAAAGTAAGAGGGGCCGACCAAGGGCAAGATGGATGGATGATATTCTGGAGGTGACGGACTCGACCTTGGGGGAGCTGGGGGTGGTGATAGCTGACAGGAAGCTCTGGTGTGGGCTGGTCCATGAAGTCATGAAGAGTCGGAAGCGACTGACCGAATAAACAACAACAAAGCATGTGTTACATTAGTTTTGATTCCATCACTGTTTATAGGGTGGATTGAAAATCACTTTGAAGAAGAGAAAGAAGCCACCTTAGAAAAATCTGAAAAAATGAATGCAGTTTCAAATGAACACCATTTAGGCAGCAATCCTTACCTGGAAGTAAGTCCCACTGAACTGAATGGGGCTCACCTCTGAGCCGACATGCATAAGATTGCAGTGTTAGTATAGTTTGAAGGAAGTCTTCTTAAGCAGTGATGATGGTGTCTAGAAGTTCCATCTTGTTTTAATATAAGCCCTGTTAACCTACAATCCCAAACACATTTACTTGGAATCCGGAAGACAGTTAACCAACGCAGTATAGGATTATGTCCTCAGCTTGGGAGTTCTGATGTGTACACAATACTCCTGCAGTTCTGAACAGTTTCCACATTAATTCCAGTGGAGGAGGCCAATCTGTGACTGTATTCCTTTGTATGCATGGATCAGGCCCTCCACTTAATTAAATGGGTACCGGAGGGAGCAATCCTATGGCCGCTAGACAGCAGCTAGATGGCCATAGGATATGCTGTTTTCCGGGAACCGACCTCAGAGCCTGCGCTCCAAGGTCGGTTCCCGGAAAACTGACCTCCCCCCACTTCCGCACTGACTCAAAGGCAGCATGGAACAGCCCCATCCTCTGCGCTTGCAAGAAGAGCGGGAAGGGGCCAGAAAGGGGCATGGCTGGGGGCGTTCCAGGGTGGGGAGATTGTAGCTGCCTCTACAACACATCCGTGCTCCTGTAGCTAGACAGCTGCAATCGGCTATCTAGCAGAAAAAGCAGGGCAGGAGAAGCGTGGAGGGAACGATTGTCACGTTTCCCTTTGGCCCCCTCTTTCCTTATGCACTCACACACACAAATAGAGAGGCTTCAGTCTCAGGCCTTTAATTCATTATCAACAGGTTCATTACAGATGCAAATCCTCGAAGACTCTCAGGCTACAAAGGAATGCCTCCAGGGGATTCAAATGGGAACACAGAAGTTGCCTGCAATTTGAAGTGAGGCTTGCTGGCTAGACTAACTTAGGGAGGGATGTCCTGCCCTTCCAGTGATGCTTCCCTCCGTCGCCTCTCATGCATCGCTAACTGGGTCGACCGTCTGAGCTCCGCCCCTGACATTTCCCTCTTAGCTCTTCGCCGCAGTCTAGCATCTCTTAGGTCACAGCCCCCACCCTCCTCCTCCTTCTCCCCGCTTCTCACAGAGGGGGGCAAGGGGGGGGCTTCATGCCTGGCCATCCGGTAATTAGTAACCTGAGAGGCACACCTACCCATCTGAACTGCCTTCAGAAAATGCATCCCCTGGTTCTGGATGTTCCTCTTCTGAATCTGAGCTGCTAACTATCTCCCTGTGCTCGGAATAAATCCTGACAACGATCCCATCCGTGTTTCTCCTGCCCTGCTTTGGACAGGTGGTCGCCTCCGAATTCGGAGGCTGCCACCTATCTAGATAGGATTGCACCCTAAATAACTTATGCCCACAACTGAGTTTCTGGATCAAAGTGATAGTGTTTTAGGTTGCAGTGCTAGTCTCACTGACCATAAATATATTTTCTTAGATGCAAATCTCACTGCTTTCAGCACATTGTTTCTTTATTTATTATTTAAATTTTTATACCACCTTTCCACCAAAACTGGCACTCAAGGTAGCTAAGAATAATAAAATGCATATTAAAACATAACATAAAAACAAATCAACTAAAACCACACCGATAAAAGACATAGCCAGCACCCATCCAGTTAAACCTTCTTCAACAGCAGTCCAGTTTACATGCCAAAGCTTTGCCTGAATAAAAACCTATTTGCCTGCTGGCAGAAGGCTAATACAGAGGAAGCTAACCTGGCCTCCCTTGGCAGGGAGTTCCAGAGCCCTAATATGTAATGTCATTGCAGCTTTCACCACATGATGGTGGACACCCTGACATTTGTCTTTTAAAAAGACGCTTCGTTCAGAGATGCCCAATTAAGGCCACTGCAATCCTGTACATATTTAGTTGGGAGTTAGCCACACTGAAAAGGGTGGGGCTTACTTTTTATGAGAGAGAGAGAGAGAGAGAGAGAGAAATTATAAGCAAGTTGTAATTCCTTCCTTCCTAAATTTTGTGATGGAGGCCTTTGAATTACCACAGGAACTTTGATGTTGCTCTGCTTTTTGTCTCCTGTTCCATTCTTTGAACTGGAGGAAATATTCTCTAGATCATATTTATCAGTAGGGATGTACGAAAGTCACCTACCTTGAACGAAATTTTATTTGCGGTGGGGGGGAGGTGCTCCGTCCCTCCCCCCCGAAATTCTGGCCAGGGGGAAGGCCCTCCGTCCCTCCACCCCCGAATCCTGGCCGGCCGGGACACAAATGGCGGCAGCCGTAGCCACCACTGTTTGCGTCCCTGCAGTCAGCCGTGATAGGCTACGTAAATGTTTACGTAGCCTATCACAGCTGAGTAAAAAAAAAAAAACCGCGCGTACACAAATGGCGGCGCCCATGGGCGCCGCCATTTGCATTCCTTATTTTGGCACGTCTTAGTCTACGTAAACATTTACGTAGACTAAGACGGTGAAAATAAGGGGAACGCAAATAGCGTAGACGCTACGCTATTTGCGTTCCCCTTATTTTCGCCGTCTTAGTCTACGTAAATGTTTACATAGACTAAGACGTGCCAAAATAAGGAATGCAAATTACGTAGACTAAGATGTGCCTTTTACGTAGACTAAGATGTAGACTCTACATCTTACATAGACTAAGATGTGCCAAACTAAGGAATGCAAATGGCGGCACCCATGGGTGCCACCATTTGCGTACACGCGGGTTTTTTTGTTTTTTTTTAATCGGCCGTGATAGGCTACGTAAAGATTTACGTAGCCTATCACGGTATTTTTAAAAAATCTAGCCGTGATAGGCTACGTAAATCTTTACGTAACCTATCACTTTTTTTTTTTTTTTTACTGGAAATGGCGGTGGCGGCAGCCGGCCAGAAGACCAGCTGCCGCAGCCGCCACTGCCGAACCGCCACCGGAGCCACCGCCTCCAGGAGGATTTGCCCAAGGTAAGTCCCATCCCGGGGGGGGGGGGCAGACCGTTTCGCCACCAATTTCGTGGGGCCGAATGCGCTGGCATTCAGCCTCCCCGAGATTTGTGGCGAAATTCTCTGGTATCCCTATATTTATGCCCCTTCTGAATCTGATTGACAGCTGACTGTTAGCCATACAAGCCCTTCCTTCCTTCTTCCTTTTAATCCTCTCCTGTGATCCTGGCCGATGAGCTTCTCATTCCTATCAGCAGTGCCAGGTTCCCACCTCAAGGAGCTCAAGAAGACTGGGAGAATCAGGAATCAATACTCATATTTTCTTCCTCAGACTTCATATGTCTGCTCATGTGACTTATGACGATTTCTTCAGTAAGACAAATAAGAAAATCGTAGTCGTCCATGTGTTGTTGTTTTTCATAACCTTCATATAACCATGTATTTTATTATATTGTCCAATCAAATAATCCATTAAAGTTATAGGGATATTTTATGCTTACAGGCAATGTTTGGATGGGATCATGCACAATAAACCTGCCTGACACAATCTGGAGTTAAGAAGAATTTGTTTTACAAGCTTTCTGTCATTTAATAAAAATGGTCAATTGGCTGGTTTTCTGTGTTTCTCAGTACAGATCAGAGCAACCATAGGAGGAATACATACAAACACACACACATGGTGTCAGGGTTTCTGATTTACTGACCACTGAGTTCTGAGTTTTCACAAAAATATTTAGCTATAGGACAGTGTATTAGGGACATTCTTAAATAATGGCAGCTAATAAAAGTTCAGCCTATAAAGGGTCCCATCTCCTTGTAGTTTTCTACTCTGAGAATTACTACCAGCATAATCATGGCTCCCTACACACTAATATTTCCTCTGATACAGTATGATCAATGTTGTGGAAAAACATTTATTATATTTCTTCTAGCTACTTAAAGGCATTACTGAATTATGGGTGTCGCAAAACGAATCCACTCTGCATTTTTTCTTTATGTGACATTTTTACAATCTTCATTTTCTGCTTTGCAGCCGCTGAGCTAAGGAAGTACCCTCTTACGGTTGCCACAGGGGTTAGGAACTCCTTTCTGTTTTACTGCATCCAAAATGCACTTTCTGTGGAAACATTCACTTCATTCTGCAGTGATCCTTTCATTCATATATATACATATACAGTCAGGGCCAGAAATATTGGAACAAGGATAACTGTTTTGGCGGTTGGCCTCTGTACACCACCACATTAAAGTTGAAAGGAAACACACCCAGATGGGAACGAAGTCAGGACTTTCAGCTGTAATTCAAGGGGTTTGACCAAAGTGGGGCGCTAACCATTCAGGAAGGACAGCCAGTGGTATACACACACACCCATCATTGGTGGCTCATAAGTAATGGAACGAATGGCTGACAAGCAGCTGCATGGCCAGGTGTGGCCTGTTTCCTGGGTACCCCATGACCAATCAAGCAGAGAAAAGGCCTGGAGGTGGTTCTGAGTGTTACATTTGCATTTGGTAGCTGTTCACTGGAACTCCCAACATGAGGTCCAAAGAGGTGTCCATGCGAGTGAAGGAGGCCATCATTGGGCTGAGGAAACAAAATAAACCCATCAGAGAGATAGCAAAAACAGTGAGAGTGGCCAACACAACAGTTTGGAACAACCTGAAAAAGAAGGAATTAACTGGCAAGCTCAGCAACAGCAAAAAGGCCTGGAAGACCACGGAAGACAACTAAAGTGGATTAGGGATGGCGGAGAATTTCTCCCCGAAACTTCGGGGGGCAGAGCGCCAACGTGTTCGGCCCCCCGAACAAGTTTCGGGGAGAAATCCTCCGCACCCCCCCCGCCCCCTGCACCCCCCCGGGACGGGACTTACCTTCCCTGAATGTCCCTCCCGGCGGCGGGTCCGGCTGGCGGTTCGTCCGGTGTTCGAGCGGGGCAGGAGCGGCAGCCGGTCTTTCGACCGGCTACCGCCCCCGCCATTGCAATGAAAGAAAAAAAAAACACACGTCCCCTGATAGGCTACGTGACGATTCACGTAGCCTATCATGGCAAGATTTGCAAAGTCAGCCGTGATAGGCTACGTGAATCGTCACGTAGCCTATCACGGGTGACTTTAAAAAAAAAAAAAAAGCGCGTACGCGAATGGCGGCCCCCCATAGGGAGCCGCCATTCCCCTTCCTTATTTGGTCGCTGTAGTCTATGTCAATGTTTACGTAGACTACGGCGAAAATAAGGGCAACGCAAATAGCGTTGCCCTTATTTTCGCCGTAGTCTACGTAAACATTTACGTAGACTACAGCAACTAAATAAGGAACGCGAATGGCGGCTCCCTATGGGGGCCGCCATTCGCGTACGCGCTTTTTTTTTTTTTAAGTTACCCGTGATAGGCTACGTGACGATTCACGTAGCCTATCACGGCTGACTTTCCAGATCTAGCCGTGATAGGCTACGTGAATCGTCACGTAGCCTATCAGGAGACGTTGTTTTTTTGTTTTTTTTTACTTTCGTGTTCACGGCCGGGCGAGGCGGGAAGCCTCCTCCCCGGCCTGAATTTCGGCCGGGCGAGGCGGGAAGCCTCCCCCCCCGGCCTGAATTTCGGCCGGGCGAGGCGGGAAGCCTCCCCCCCCGGCCTGAACTTCGCGGGGGGAGCCGCGAAGCACCTCCCCCCCACCGCGAACAAGCTTCGACGAAAGGTAAGTGCCTTTCGTCCACCCCTAAAGTGGATGACCGTAGAATTCTACTCATGGTGAAGAGGAATCCTTTCACAACATCTAGCCAGGTCAAGAATGCTCTTGAGGAGGTAGGCATGTCATTGTCAACATCTACAGTCAAGAGGCGGCTTTATGAATGTAAATACAGAGGCTTCACAACAAGGTGCAAACCACTGGTAACACTCAAGAACAGACAGGCCAGATTAGCCTTTGCCAGCAAACACCTAAAGAAGCCTGCCCAGTTCTGGAATATGATTCTTTGGACCAATGAAACCAAGAGTAACTTGTACCAGAATGATGGGAAGAGAAAAGTATGGAGAAGGAAAGGAACAGCTCATGATCCAAAGCATACCACATCATCTGTCAAACATGGTGGAGGCAGTGTCATGGCATGGGCATGTATGGCTGCCAATGGAGCCAGGTCACTGGTGTTTATTGATGACCTGACTGCTGATGAAAGCAGCAGCACGAATTCTGAAGTGTATAGGGCTATACTTTCTGCTCAGATTCAGCTGAATGGTGCCAAACTGATAGGACGCCGCTTCATATTGCAGATGGATAATGACCCAAAACATACAGCAAAAGCTACCCAAGAGTTTCTCCAGTGAGATGTTCTTCAATGGCCAAGTCAGTCACCTGATCTCCACCCAATAGAGCATGCTTTTCACTTACTGAAGACAAGACTGAAGGCAGAAAGACTCACAAACAAGCAGCAGCTGAAGGCAGCTGCAGTAAAGACCTGGCAAAGCATTTCGAGGGAGGGAACTCAGCATTTGGTCATGTCCATGGGTTCCAGACTTCAGGCAGTCATCGACTGCAAAGGATTTTCATCCAGGTATTAAAGGCGATCCTTAAGTTTGAAATGATGTTGGTTTCTTCCATTACTTAAGAGCCACCAACAATGGAGGCAGGGGTGTATGCCGCTGGCTGTCCTTCCTGAATGGTTAGTGCCCTACTTTTGTCAAACCCCTTGAATTACAGCTGAAAGTCCTGACTTCGCTCCCATCTGGGTGTGTTTCCTTTCAACTTGTTTTATTTGTTTTATTTATTTTTTGTTTTAAATTGTTTTATTGTGTGTTGCTTGGATTTAATTTTTGTGAACCGCCCAGAGAGCTTCGGCTATTGGGAGGTATAGAAATAAATAAATAAATAAAATAAAATAAAATAAACTTCAATGTGGTGGTGTACAAAGGCCAACCACCAAAACAGTTAACCTTGTTCCAATATTTCTGGCCCTGACTGTATGTATATGTATGTGTGTGTATGTGTGTGTGTGTGTGTATACACACACACACACACACACACACATATGAATGTGGTTAAATGCGAGGTCTTCATATCTTTACTTAACTAACATACTTAATACAAAAAATACTTGTTGAGGAACAAAAAAGAAGAAGAATTAATCAACTGAACTGTTCCTAAGTGATTAATAGACTATTTTAATAACGGTTTTGACATTTAGTAAGGGCTTCCCCTTTTCAGAGCAACCAATCACATCAATGGATTTTCAGCTGAATTTTTTTTAGTGTTTTTTTTTTAAAGCAAGAACACTTCCTAATGACCTGATAGTAATAATAATTTAAAAAAACGTGATCCAAGTTTTACATAATTTCTGCAGGCTTATCCAGTCCTTCAAGTGGCAACTCAAGCAGCTGAAGAAAAGAGTGGCAAGCATGTTACAAATGCTAATAAACCACTTCTCTTTATGTTTTCCTTCTTGGAAAACTAATTGTCACCATTAAGAAGAAAAAGTATGTTGTTTTCCCCCAAGAGCCATGACAATATAGTAGAGATAGGCAACATGGCTCCCATGGCACCAGTGTGCCCTCAGACCCCTTTCCTGGAACACACCAAGGTACCCAAACCCTCCCACCTTTTAAAAAATGAATATATTTTCTTACCAGCAGCTGAGATTGCTGTGCAGTAGGTGTCTGTTGGTGCTGAAAACTGTGGATTCAAATGAATTGTTTAGCGTGTTGGGGCTCAGACCCCACTTCTGCCTTGCACTCAGTCTTTGGGGTGGGTTCCTTGTCCTTTGCCATGCCTCCCACGGCAGCCATTTTGTGGTGGTGTCCAAGACAGTTTCTCAAATTGCCCAATGTGCCCACAGCGCAAAAAGGTTGCCTGCCCCTGCAATAAAGTAACCTGATCCTATGGGTCACAATGCCAGCAAATACGTGTTTAGGATCAGATACAACAACTGCTATCTCAAAGTATTGTTGAGACTTATTGCCTTGTGCTGTCCATAAAGCAGCTGAGCAATAAACACCAGTAATTTACTCTTTTGGAGTCTTGGAGAGATCCTTTCCACCAGCTCATTCCATACAAGAATTGTTAAGAATTGCCATAGAATCTGTAGAAGCCTCCATGGGCCAAATGGGGAACTTCGGCAGACCAGATTAGGTCCACAGTCCAGAGGTTCCCCTTCCCTGCCATAGATCTATTGATTTAACTTACAAAAGCAGCGAAGTTCTGTTGTGGATGATGCTGGGCACTCAAATACTTCCTAGTACGTAGCGCCTTTCACCTGCTCCCATGGAGGCTTTTTAAAGCAGTATAACTATAGCTTTGCATTACGTCAAGGGCGAGCAACTTCAGACAGTCCGTTGGCCACTTTACACACACACACACACCAGTGGGCCACAATCCTGCTGCCACCACACCATCAAAATGGGGGCAGCAAAAAAATTGGTGGTTCGCTGCTGAATTTGGGTGGCAAACCACTACGGAGGCTTAAAAGGGACGCGTTTGGCTTGTTTTCAAGCTAAATCCAAAATGTGGCAGTAAAGTGCCAGTTTTTTGCCACCACCATGCTGCCAAATGTTGGCCGTGTGGGGGTAAAAAAAACCAACCCCTATCAAGCTCTTATTGTACTGTTTAATTTTTTTTTTCATCTGGACTTCTTTGAGTTTCCTGGAGATTATTATATCATGGCCACTGTATGCAAAAGGGTGTTCATTTCCCTTTCCTCAGGCTGCTGATCCAAGCCAGAAGTCTGGGAAAATATTTGGAATCTATTTATCCAGAGTGTCCAGGCTTTGGGGTGCTTGAAGTCAAATGCTGCTGGGGGAGCGAGTCGAAAATTGGCTGGGTGTGGGGTAGCCATATCTGTTGCTCCAAAGGTTTTTAGATGAACTCATCCCTACTCAGTCCTATAGACTGCATTGCACAGTGCCCCCTAGAGGCCCTTGTTCTTCTCCAGTTAATACCACAGGAGGGCGGGGGGGACCAGAGACCAGGGCACATGCAGACCATGGATCCTGTGTTGGCCATCCCTACATTAAGGACTATTTTACACACTACAGTAGGGTTGTCACTGAGTGGAATCCCCAACAGGCATCAATCCTATTTGTCTCATTTGCAGACTACATTTTGAGGATCATACTTTTAGGGCACAATCCTATTCAGATAGGCGGCCACCTCTGAACTCAGAGGTGACTGCCTATCCAATGCAGGGCAGAAGAAGCACGGAGGGGGTCGTTCCCTCCATGCTTCTCCTGCCCTGCATTTTTGGCTAGATAGCCAACTGCGGCTGTCTAGCTGCGGGAGGGCGGAGCAGGGGAGGAGGCTGCTGTATGATGCATTGGATGTGTCGTACAGGCATTTCCGCCCTCCCCGCCTCGGAACGCCCCCAGACACACCCCTTTTCGGCCGCTCCATGCTCCTCTTGCGAGCATGGAGGATGGGGCTGTTCCGTGCTGCCTTGGAGGCAGTGCAGAAGTGCGGGGAGGTCGGTTCCTGGAAAACCAGATATCCTATGGCCATCCCATAGGATTGCTGCCTCCATATTAGGCCCACATCTAAAAATGTAATGTGTGAAGTAGCCACAGGCATGTATAGCTTAGGGGACTAATGGGCTTCTCCACACCAGGCTTTTTATTCTGCAACTTTACCGGGGCTTCTGCTTCCAAGTTTGAAATGCAAAACTACACATGCTCAGAGTATATATATAAGGCATTGATGTTCTAACACATCAGTAATGTTAATTGTAAAGCATGGAATGGCAGTTGTGGGGGGAGAAGAGAAATATTAGATGTGTGCTTCACAACTGAAGTAATACAGATGGCCATCTAAAGCCCCCCCAACCCCCGCCCCAATATGATCATTAAGTCCAGGGTCTAAAATTAGCTAGCTGCACCACTGTATGTCATAATTTAAATAAATTGTGTTTTTAAAATCATAGTACAGTAGATGTATTGCAGTTCCATTTTTAAAAGGATATAAAAGATACTGGCTGTTAGCCAAACATTAGAGCACAGAAAAATTGTTACCTCATTTATGTGAAGTCTTAGCAGACAATGCAATATATGTACGTGAGGCTGCATGATTTGGGAATGACAATATGGGCATTATTAATAGCTTAATTGACATGAATGCAGTTGCCCTTACCCTTATTACAGTTTGTAAAATTATCTGAAGCTACCAGCTGAAGCCTTATTATCCCTACAGCTACCCACGGATATGACACTTTATTCAGTGCCAGAACTAGGCAGTGACATTGCCATAGATACTTAGCCATAGAATGATTCCAGTAAATCATTATAAATGCATTATAATAAAGATATTATGAGCTATCACAGATTAACCTTCAGCCCCTCAAGGAAGAGCACGAGCTTGCCTGCCATCTCTCTACCTTTTGTTTTGCAAGAAATAAGCTTTGGCTATCAACGAATGCATGAACATTTATTCCACTGATAATTAAGCATGGCATTTACTAGATTAGCATCTCCCACAGAACTAAAAACAACTGGACAAATACATTCTCAAGCCTTCACAGGAGCCTTTTGAAGGCTGCCTCAACCTAAATGAATCACCTAATCTTGATTTTGAATTTTACGTTCATTTTTGGCTCATCTAATCCCCATTAAATGTGATGGATGTGTAAGAGGGCATACATCTCCATCCAGGACCACTAGTTAAACACAACACATTGTGACCCATTATATTGTGGGTAATAATTTTAATTCTTAGGACTTTTGCTGGGAGGTTACTATATATATGTAAATCCCATTTAGATTACACTTCATAGTACTCTAACCTCGTTTTATTGGTTCCCAATTGTAGTTATGTTTCCTAACATTGCTCGATTCTTTAAAGGTCCCATAACAAAGATGGGAATTAAGGCCACCATTTTATATTCAGTTAAGTCTTCCTACTTCATGAAATCTTAAAATTTTTCAGTACATTTGACTTTGGTTTCATTAAAACAAACAAGGAAATAAAAATGGATCTCATCATTCACATGGAGATGTTCTGCTAACAAAATAAGCATGGAGCTATCAAACCCTGACCATTATAGCACTTTGTCCAGGATAGCATATAAAGTCTGTGAGGACTTCGGTTTGGTCCCCACAGAGCAGGGGTGCAGAACCTGTTTCAGCCCAAGTGTCAAATTCCATTTTTGAAAAGTTCTCAAGGGCCACATTCCAGTGATGGGCATGGCCAAAGGCAAAAGGGCAGTGCCAACAATACCAGCATATTTTAGCTCAAAACTCCCCCTGCCAGTAACCAAGTCTTAGGAGAGGCATTTCAACCTTTAGAATTGGGGAAAAAATCTGCACAAAGCATGGGAAATGATCAGTGATTGGGGGGGGGGGAAAGGGAGTGGGGCGAAGGGGATGGGATGTGGCAAATCCCAGAGGGTTGGATAGGGACCCCAGGTGGGCAGATTTAGCCCCTGGGCCTTAGGTTCTGCACCCCTGACATGGAGCATAGGCATTATGCGGGGTGCATATAGGAACAAGTCTTAGATCCTTGCACATTCCTGTACCATCTATTGAAAAATGTGTTATCTAAAGTCCATTGTGTGGTCCATACATTTTTTTTTTTACACCCAACCCAAGAAAACTATTTGCTGCAATATAGATGCGGATGGATAACGTGAGGACTATGGGTTGCATCCAGGATCTGCCTTCCAGAAGAGGAAGAGATCTTCTGCAAGAGGAAAGGCTTCGCTTGTGGAAGGTCCCTCTGCCTGATTTGGGGGAATTCTTCTCACTCATACACCACAGCCCATCCTGTTCTAGGTGTCAAGGGTAGGAATGGTCAGGTACCTGCCATGAGCCCACACCCCAGTAGGGGCCCATTAACCAGAGCCTCCTGGAGTTGCTTCTCCTCTTCATCGCAGCCTGCTTGTTCACCTGCCTCTCGCTCTGGCCCAGACAAAGGTGGTGGCAAGAAGAAGGAGCAATAATGCCGCTGCCCACTTGCTCCCTGGCTCTCTGCCTGTCAAGCAAGCAAGGGGAGCAATGAGGAGAAAGAGGATGAGGAGCCAGAGCCGCTGGTGACAATGGTAGTGAGAAGGAGGGGCTCCATTGTGGAAGGGGCCCCAGTGAAGATGTCTTGCCCAAGGGCCCTCCAAAACTTGGAGCCAGCACAGTGTGCACATATGTAACCTGTCCTTTCAGGGCCTAGCCCTTGTGCTTTACTCTCTTCAGGTAACTCGTTCAAGATAGCTGGGTGGTAAAACTTTGTCTCTAAATACATTACATCAGGATTGTGTTTTTATGCAGTGTGGCAGCTCCTGAACCTTTGAACCTGTGGAGACTAGTGGGACTAAAAAGGCACAGCAAGCCTGCAACTCCTGATCAAATGTGAGATGAAAGGAATACCTCGCTACCTTGCAGGCGAAAGTTCCTTGGGTTTTCAAGATGGAATATTATCTTTTCATCCCCCTTGCACACTCTCCTTTCCAGCTATAGTCTCTAGGACAACTTGTGATCTATGAAGCTGAACACAACCCATGGGAAGAACCAAAGGACTACAATTAAGCATTTCTGGAAAATCAGGCAAAAGAAAAAGGTAACTGCATATGAACCTTTCATCCAGCATGCTAACGGAAAACAAAAGCAAAGGGGAAACATCAACAGATAAAAAGCAGGATTGTCACTGTTTGTACTTTTTGCATTCTATTTCTCTCTTAACTCACTGTTTTCCAGATTGGTTTTTAGGGTTATCTCACCTGTATTATATCGTTGGTATTGCTCACTACTCATATTTGTATGGACTGAACAATATCCCAGTTTAATTAATAAATAAATACGTGTGTGTGTGTGTGTGTGTGTGTGTATGCAATCTAGGGTAATACTTCATCATATGATGAACTTGGCTATAGTCCATTAAAGCTTCTACCTTAATAAATGTTTTAGCCCGGTGCCACAACAGTCCTTGTTGTTTTTGTTGAAGGAGACTAACGTGGCTGGCTACCCTTCTGGAAACCAATGATTTAGAAAACTCTTCTACAAGCAGGAGGTCTCAGTGGCCTTGTCTATGAGCAATAAGAGAGGCAATACTGGGGAATGTTTACAGAGATGAAACAGATGCATAAAACTTCAGAAATGTCTGGGTAAGGTTAAGCCTCCAGTTTTAGGGGAGGGGGACAGTCAGAAGGCATAGTCAAATTTGTCATTTCTTGCATTCTGGCCAAGTGCTGAGCACTCTGTTCATTTCACATCTGGAAGCAAAGGTCAAATGCCGTCTGCCCAAACAAACTGATAAGAAGTGGACTCATCAAGCCAGCTAGGTAGGATGGAATGCACTTCAGCAGATATTAACACCCCATTGCCTCTATTTGAACTTCTGCAACATCACAGAATTAGTGGTATTTATGGCTTAAAAGAATTTCCATCTGTCCATCTAGTCTGTTGTACAAATCAGTGGGCAAAGCCATTTAGATACACTAAATCAGTTTTACAAGGCAAGAAGAAGGATTTATCGCTGTCCTGGAGGCGGCGGGGGGTGGGGGAGTTGTTCACTTGGCCCTCTTATAGTGATCCTGCAGCTCTGCCAACTTTTGTCTGTTTAAATCTTTTAAGCTAAGCCCATCTTTTAGATTTAAAATCCTAAAACGAGGTCCATATTAAATCATGCGAATCTCTCTTTGCATCTTCATAAATTAGCAACTAAATTCATTCATTCATTCATTTCATTTTTATACCACCCAATAGCCAAACCTTTCTGAGCAGTTTACAAAGATTAAAAACCATTAAAAATAGATTATACGTAATGTAAAAACCATTTACATACAAATATATAAACAGACAGCACACACGCAGACACATACACGTGTGTGTTTCCTTTTAAAAAAGCAAATTCTAAAAGTCTCAATTACAAACCATTCCAACAAGAAAAAAAGGTGGAAGACAAGAGAAGAAGCCAATGTGGCTTCACAGAAAGCTTAGAGATAACCTGAAAACAGAAAAACAAAAAACACATATGGGAAGTGGAAGGGAGGCCAAGCTACAAAGGAAGAGTACAGGCAGGTAGCATAGAATTGCAGGGATGGCGTCAGGAAGGCTAAAGCTGAGAACAAGCTGAGGTTAGCGAGGGATGCTAAAAGCAACAAAAAGGCTTTCTTCAGATATGTGCATAGTAAAAGACAGAGGAAAGAAATGGTGGTTCAGCTATTAAATAAGGATGGCAAAATGATAACAGATGACAAGGAAAAGGCAGAAGTGCTCAATTCCTACTTTGGCTCAGTCTTCTCCCAAAAGAGGGTCTATGACTCCCTGGCACAGGGAGACTTCATAGTACAGGCTGAAGTACAGCCATAGTACAGGCATAGTACAGGCATAGACTTCAGTACAGGCTGAAGGGGCGGGATTGCAGCTTGAGATCGATAGGCACATGGTCAAGGAACACCTAATTACTTTGAATGAGTTCAAATCTCCAGGGCCAGATGAACTGCATCCTAGAGTAATAAAGGAACTGGAAGAAGAACTCTCAGAACCACTATTATCTTTGAGAAATCAAGGAAGACGGGTGAAGTGCCAGATGACTGGAGGAGGGCTAATGTTGTCCCTATCTTCAAAAAGGGCAAAAAGGAGGAACTTGGGAACTACAGATCAGTCAGTCTGACATCAATCCCTGGGAAAATTTTTGGAGCAGATGATAAAGCAATCCATCTGTAAGCACCTTGAAAACAATGCAGTGATACTCGAAGCCAACATGGATTTGTCAAAAACAAGTCCTGCCAGACAAATCTGATCTCATTTTTTGATCAGGTAACCTCCCTTGTGGACTGTGGGAATGCTGTGGGCATACTATACCTTGACTTCAGCAAAGCTTTTGTCAAAGTGCCCCAGGATATCCTGATGAGCAAACTAGCTCAAAGTAGGCTAGATCAAACAACGATCCGGTGGATCAACAGGTGGCTACAGAATCAGACTCAAAGAGTGCTTATTTATGGGATCTTCTCAAACTGGGGAGAGGTAACAAGTGGGGTACCACAGGGCTCAGTCCTGGGCCCAGTGCTCTTCAACATTTGTATGAATGACTTGGAGGAGGAGGTGCAGGGAATGCTGATCAAATTTGCAGATGACACAAAATTGGGCGGGATAGCTAACACCCTGGAAGACAGAAACAAAATTCAAAGTGATCTTGATAGACTGGAGCGCTGGGCTCCAGAATGAAATTTCATAGGGGTAAATGCCAAGTTCTGCACCTAGGAAAAAGAAACCAAATGCACAGTTACAAAATGGGGGATACTTGAATCAACAATACCACAAGCGAGAAGGATCTTGGAATTGTTTTAGATCACAAGTTGAATATGAGCCAACAATGTGATGTGGCTGCAAAAAAGGCAAATGCTATTTTGGGCTGCATTAATAGAAGCATAGCTTCCAAATTCCGTGAAGTACTAGTTCCCCACTACTCAGCACTGGTTAGGCCTCATCTGGAGTCCTGTGTCCAGTTCTGGGCACCACACTTTAAGAAGGATGCAGACAAACTGGGGAGGGTTCGCAGGAGGGCAACAAAGATGATCAGGGGACTGGAAACAAAGCCCTATGAGGAGAGACTGAAAGAACTGGGCATGTTTAGCCTTGAGAAGAGAAGACTGAGGGGAGATAGGATAGTGCTGTTCAAGTACTTGAAAGGTTGTCACAGAGAGGAAGGCCAGGATCTCTTCTAGATCATCCCAGAGTGCAGGACACGGAATAACGGGCTCAAGTTACACGAAGCCAGATTCTGGCTGAACATCAGGAAAAACTTTCTCACTGTTAGAGCAATACGACAATGGAACCAATTCCCTAGGGAGGTGGTGGGCACACCCACTCTGGAGGCATTCAAGATGAGGCTGGACAGCCACTTGTCAGGGATGCTTTGACTTGGATTCCTGCATTGAGCAGGGGTTGGACTCGATGGTCTATAGGCCCCTTCCAACCCTACTATTCTATGGTATATCTAAGCAATTTGAAATGATCAAAAGTAAGAAAAATCCAGGACCTGATTAAAACCTCAGTTTTAGTTCTTCAGTGCACAGGACTGAAACTTTGGCCCAAGGCTAAGCACACTCACAGGTATGCACTTGGTTTCCACACACAGAACTTGCATATACGTATGCAGTTTAGAGTTGCTGTATTGTTTCCTGACAGGGACATCATGCCTCGAACAGTTGCTGGCAGTCTCCCCCCACCCCCATTGAGGGTCTCGGCAGCATCCAGTGGTATCATTTCGCAAATTCAAATATTCGGTGGAGTGGAGCTCCACCAAATCTTTCCATTGTGCAAGCGCTTGCACATTATGCTTGCACAAGTAGTTGTGCAAGCATAATGCACAATCAGTTGTGCAATCATTTGCACAACCATGTTTGCCCAAATGTAACTTTAGGTGGATTCTCCTCTTGCACATAGTTCAGTTCCTAGTTTCTGCTAGCACAGTGTCATGTGCACTAGGAGAATGACATAGTTGGATACTGCCTTCTGTGCCTTTAACTACTGCATGAGAGGCAGAAATTCAACAGGGCCAGCTTTCCTCATCACTGCAGCTCCAATATCAGGGGAGTAACACTGCATTTCTGCTTGTCCCGCAGCTGGGACAGGCAGAAAACAGCCCAAAGCCACTCTTAGGAAGCAAAGTGCTGAGAAGCCAGCCCTAATATGGGTTGATTCCTGACATGCTTAATTAAATGCAATGAAATCAATGGGAGGTTAGTTTGGTTTCAACGGGTCTGCTCAAAGCATGACTAAGTCTGGATTCAACCCAATAAAGAAGGTTCTTCTTCCTTCCACTCCCCCCTTCTCACAGATGCCAATGTCTGCAAACACTCCTTGTATAAAATTGTACTAAATGCGTCTGAAAAAGCCAGGGAAAAGAGTCTTATGTTTCTTAAAAAAACAAAAACAAAAAACCTCAATTAGGAGTTCAGGCATTTGGGGAGGGGGGAGAGAGAAGGTGAAGGAGAAGTCAACTATGATTTTGAAACTTTTTGAATGCAGGAGAAAGCAAAACTTGACAGACCCTAACCCTAATCCTAGAAGCACCCAAAGGCAAATGTAGAATGAACCCGAGGTTTCTGTATATGGATCACTCATCTCGGGATCATGCAAAAGAGCTCTTTAGGTGAGAATAGACTCCATCCATCCCCGAGGTGCCATCAAACAGATTATTTGTACTGTCCATTCTGACAGTGATCATTATGGTTGGGGGGCGGGGGCTGATTTCAGGGATCCTCAAAAGGTGATAATCATTTCACAACTGATGCTGTTGATCATCTTTGGTGAGGGACCCAGTGGGAGATCCTCACACATGTCCGGGAATTACTGCTGTGCAAAAGGATGTCGGGAGTGGGGCCAAACACTTCGGATGCAACCCAGACTTAGCCATGCTTAGAGTAGACCTGCTGAAATCAAATAGTTGTGATTAACTTAAGTCCCACTGGTTTCAGTGGGTCTACTCTAAGCATGGATCCAATCCTTTGTTCTTAACTATTCAGGGGCTAATGCTGATTGAACAATTCAGGATTTATTTATATTGGCCAAACTCTGTGGGAAAGACCTGGCTTATACTTCTCTTTCACTTATACATAGCTCATGGGATATATTAAATTCCCATCACTGGAATCCTTAAAATTATTTGTGAATACCAGAAGTTACACTCTTGTTAAATCACCATGAATTTCTGCATGCAGTTCTATGGAATCCATTAAGCAGGATGGTAGTAAAAAAAAAAAAAAAAACACGTTCCTTCTGGTTTTATATTCCACAGAGTGGTTGTATTTTATTTCACTAATTACTTAGGAAAAATATTTCTGTTTTCACACTCGAGTAACCAACTGAGCATACATTTTCTGTCTTTGATGGCTAACAGTGCAATCCTATACATGTCTACTCAGAAGTAAGCCCCGCTGAGTTCAGTGGGACTTACTCCCAAGTAAGTGTGTATAGGATTGTAGCTTAAAACACTTGTACCAAGGATGGGCTGCATTGAATAGCCTTCTGGAATGTAGACGTGTATTCATGGTGTCGAAGAACAGGCAGGCTTTATTCACAAATTAGCCTCCACATATGAGGCAAATGCACAAGGCTGCACCTGCTGGCCCCACCCACAAAGCTGTGGGCCCCGGCCATCTGCCAAGAAACATCCCTGCGCGAGCAGATGCCCACTTGTGGATTTTCCGTATGATGGGGACCCCGATGGTGTGCAGCACCTTTGAGCATGTGGCCACACGAAAATGCCCATTTGCGGATGGCCCTGCAAACACATGGATGTTGCCAGTGAAGCTGGGAGCTGGTGTACTGTAGTCTCGGCCTGACCTACCTCACAGGGTGGTTGCGAGGATAAAATGGAGAAGAGGAAGACCACGTCAGCTGTCTTGGGTTCCTTGCAAGAGGAAAAAAGGCAGGATAAAAATGCAATCATAATTTTTGTTTTAAATGGTATGGTTTGGGCTCGCAGGTGTGGTCCAGCACTGCCTTCACACGGGAGCTCTACATATGTGGCTGCTCTTCCCAGCGCAAGCCAAGTCAGTGGGGAGATAACAGCGGGACTCCTCTGGTTGGGATTCCTCCAGGCCAAGCCTCGCCCCATGGAGAAAGCCAAGAAGGCTCTGCGGGCCAGATTAGGTCTGCAAGCCAGGAGTTTTATACCGCTGAGCGAGCAAAATGCACACTCAGGGCGCACTCCTATGGGTTGCACCCTGGGTACTCTTAAGCCCCTGAGCTTATGAGTATCCTATGCAGAGAGGCGCCTGTCTGCATTTTAGCTAGATGGGTGATTTTGCCTGTCTAGAGGAGGCTTCAGGGACGGGGAAGGAAGGAGGCTGGGGTGGCGGTAGGAAAAGGCGTGAGCCAGCTGCCCCAGCCTCCTCCCCACCCCCACGAACACCTCCTTTCCCCCATCTTACCAAGTGCGGAGAGGCAGCAGGCATGGTTCTCTCTGCACCAGCTGGGGAGGGAGGGGCGGGGAGCACGGTTTCCTGGCTCTGAACTCAGAGCCTTGTCTTCAAGCTCGGAGCCAGGAAACCGAAAAATCCTATGTCCCCCAGATGCTGTCTAGGGGACATAGGATTGCTCCCTTAAATAGAAACATATTTAAAAATTGAACATTTGTTTAAATGCCTGTGTGGATAAAAAGGTTTTCACCTGATGCTAAAAAATGTACAGCATCTGTGCCAGGCAGTTCTTTCATGGGAGAAGTCATTCCAGAGCTAGGGCACTACCAAGACAAGGCCCTCTCTTTCATAGATGTTAAATGTACTTCTGTTATGGAAGACGTACAGAGGAGGGCCCCTTCTCAGCACTCTTGAATGTGGGGACCCCATTCCATTTTCTACCAAAGTTCTAAAGTTGCTGGATTCCTAAAGCCCACTGGGCGCCACTGTTTTTTGAACACCCAGTATGCTTTCTTCATGGCTTCACCCTTCAGGTTAATGCCAATAGAAAAAAAATATACAATACGTTGTTAAAATGGATGAAACAGAATGGCTGAGGAACAAGCAAAGGTGCTGGGTTAGAGTGTACATGCTGGCTGGGGCTGTTGGGAATTGGAATCCAACATTTGGGGGGCCACAGTTTCCCCTTCACTTGTCTTAGCTTATATGGCTTTAAAAAGAAAAAGAAAATAGGAAGAGTAGACAGATCCATAGAAGCCAGGTCTCTCAATGGCTAGGACCCAGGATAACCAAATGGAACCCCCATATACAGAGGCAGTATATCTCTGAATACCAGTGGCTGGGAAGGATCCACAAGGGAGAGCCATCACCATGTGGCTGTCCACAGTTAGACACCAAATGCTGAACTAGAGGGTCCTTGGTCAGATCCACAATTCTTATGCAGCAAACGGATCTTTCCAATTCGTTACGCAAGCGTAAAGCCACTTACAGGAAAAGGTGAAACAGACAAGTTGGCATATTCCAAATGTAGTGTTAACAGCCATTCGTCACAAATGCTAACTCCAATTTATGGACATCTGTCTGACATCAGCTGAGCTGACACACCCCTCTAATTACTTTCCCATATGATGGCACATTTATTTCACTTAGATAATGATGATGCAAGCTTTTCGATCTTCCTGTGTATCCGCCTCCAGTTCTTTGTACATCATCCCATTTTAAATTGCCCACAGGCATGGCACATATTTGGATATTTTTGGAAACAGCAGGGAGTGTTTTTTGATGTTTTCCCCATGAACATCTTTCAGCTGGAGGAGAATATTCTTACACCCTGCATCTGCAAGCGCAGTCGTACTGCTGTGAGGAGAGGCTATGTGTATTCCAGCAGCTGCAGATTATTTAACCTGCAAAATTATTATTACTTATCATTTTCATAGATGTATTTTACTGGTTTATTTAGATAGTACCAAAACTAGATCTTAGCTAAACAAAAATTAAAAGAACCCAGTCACTGTTAAAAGCTGCTGACAGTCTTAAAGAGGAAAGCCGTATCGGGGAGTGGGGGGCTGTGCCGTTCTTTGCTGCCATTTTCCCATGACAGGACTGATCCTCCTCCATCAGGCATAGAGCTGGAGGGAAAAATTATTCCGGTTTGCATTTTAATGTGAACAGGCCTAATTTCATACTTTCAAACCACTATGCAAGCCAAAACTCAGTTATCCTTTGAAATGCTCACATCTCCTAATTTTTCAATGGAGTTCTCCAATAAAAATAATGCTTACAAAAATGTATATACTGGGGAAAATAATGCTCACAAATGCAGAACGTTAAGGAAACTGCTTGCAAAAAAATGTGTATATTAGGAAACATGCATACAAAATGCATGTATTCGGAGAAGCGTGCGCAAAATGCTGATGAATTCTTGTGCAAACTTTTTAAAAATGTCTCAGAGTTCGGGACAAACTGAACTTAAGACTGGAGAAATTTTCAATGTTCAAGATGAACCAAACCTGAGACTGGAGAAAAGAGAAACTGAAATTGTTGGATTCATCCATCCCTACTCAGGAGCCATCACACCCCACAAGTCTTCTGAGAAAGGATGTTATGTTATGTGTAGCGTCCTTCTTCAAATGCACTGTGGGAGTAAGACAGCCCTTGGTGGAACAGGATCACTGCTGCTGTGGGAAAGTGGAGGCCAAAACTGTTAGGGCTGTGCACTGCTTCGGCCCGAAGCCCGACCTCTGAGTTGAAGCAGAGTGCCTTGAGCCACTTTGGGCCATTTCCGAGTTGAGGCAGAGGGGGCCCAAAGCGGCCCAAAGCAGATCGGGTCACTCCGAAGCGCTTCGGAGCAATCCAGAGGCCCAGCCACCATGCTGCCGCCACTGCTGTTGCCCAGCCCCTGGCTCCTTACCTGGTCCTCTGGATGTGTACCGGCAGCCATCTTGTTCCAGGGAATGGGGGGACCCATTTTTAAAATGGCGACTCCCTGTATTTTCAGAAACAGGGAGTCACCATTTTAAAAATGGCTCCCCCCATTCCCTGGAACAAGAAGGCTGTTGACACGCTTCCAGAGGGCCTTGGAGTTGGCAATGGTGGAAGCTCCCCTGGTGGCAACAGCAGCAGCCCGCCCTCATTGCAAGCTGCCGCCGCTGGCCTCACTCAAGCCTTCATGGGCTCCTTGCAAGTAAGGAACCCATGAAGGCTTGAGAAGAGGCAGAAGTCGGCCTCCAACCAGGTGCCCTCCCCTCCTTGCAAGGCAGGGAAAGAGCGCAGTTGGGGGGCAACTCCTGCTCTCGTGCCTGTCGGCGGGATCCGACAGGCAGCAGTTTCTTCAGCAGCGGCAGCAGCAGCTCCCTCAGCAGTTTCTGAGTCAGATCAGTGGGTCCATCATGCACACCCCTAAAAACTGTTTAAAAGAAAGAAGGGCAGTCAACAAAAGAAGCCTCTGACTGTGCTATTGTCTCTGGTAACATTGCAAGTCCCCTATCTGAGAAAGTGCCCCCCAAAGTCATCAGAACTTCACCCCACTGTTTCTTCTCCCAACCCTTTTCACCTCCTCGCCGCCATCTGCCGCCACTCCTACAAATGTGCCAGAAAGGTCTTCCCAAGAATTTTACGCCCAGCCCTTAAAAAAAGAAGCAGCTTTGGGCCATGTGCTCTAAAGAAAATTAAAAAATTAGACAAGGGTGGGGCACTAGATTTTGCTTCTCTGACATGGCTGTTTCTACCTGTTGTTCTTTAATCCTATTAGGGTCGAACTACATCTTACTTTTCAAAGGCATCTTTGAATCCCGTGCTTGGGATTCCCCATGTCTTTTTTTATTATTTTAACCAAAAGCAGGTACTGGGGGGAGGGGGTAACACTCTCCCAGTCTCATTTGCCCTCCCCCAATTTGCTGCTGTTTACCAGAAAAGCAGCAAAGAGCAGCAAATAATCGCGTACCATAAATCTCCCTAACTTGAACACTAAGATAAGTCTTTGACCTCCTCCCACGCTATCTGCGTGACATAGAAATGCGATGTGTGGTGTGGTTAATGCGGGACAAAATGAGAAAGGGACAAATGGGAAAGGGTAAATTCCATTGCAATCAATGGGACTTACTCCCAAGGTCATGTGCATAGGATTGCAGCCTGAATATTGCGCTTCATATTTTACCTTTGCATCGTGTAGACTGATTGAAGCACAGCCTGGTTCAAGCATCGTCTGTGAAAGTGCGCAATGTGATTGCAGGGTTTGGTATTCCTTGGTACAGAAGTTTGATGTGTGGAACCTAACTTTGGGCCATAGCAAATAAGCTGTTTTCCCTATTAATGTCTGTATGATGCACATGTACAAGAAGTTGCAGCCTAAGGTATTTCCCACAAATGGCAATGCCAATGCAAAAACACACCAGCAGCAGCCATAGTGCTGGTGGTTCAATTCTGGAAGTTAGAAGCATACAGACCTTGCATTTAACTAGCCCTTAACAATGTCAGGTGTAAGATTTAAATTAATGAGCTCTTCGGGTATTGAAATGACTTCAGCACTTTGGCTACTTTCATTGATTTCTATTTACTTTGGCAACCTGAGACATGAAGAGTGTGTGTGTGTGTGTGTGTGTATGCATATATATATAGATATAGATATATGACTTAAGCAGGCTAATCCCCAAGTATAGATGGATGCGGGGGACAGGGACTCAAAATGATATATTATTCTGGGGGGAAATTAACATAATAGAAGAAATATATTATTCGCAAAGTGCTTACAGGTCCCATGTCCTACACAGCGTAACCTCAAAGTTGTTTTCATCTCAACATTATTGAGTAGCTAGCCAACAGTGCTTTAATATTGTGGTAAATATAATGTCGACATTTTTAATAAGATCAATTTTGATTTGGATTAATTTATTCTTCACAAAGTATATATGCATCGGATAAAGTGCAGATGGTGAATAACCCACTATCAAGGTGGTGCGGAGTCCAGGGAGAGGAGATAGCCGGGGGGGCAGGGGGAAGAAAGGAATCATGTGTTGCTTGATACTTCCATAGAGATTCATTGTACTGAACCTTCAAGCTTTTGAGCATCTCTATACCAGCCTAAAATCCCACATTTAAAACGGGGCTTTCTGCTTCCATTTTAAATGCAGGATCACTACAGACTCCCTTTACATGCACTTCCTCCCCCCCCCCCTTCTCCCTCCTTTCCCCCCTTATCTGAGTCTTTCATGTTTCATTATACAGCCACTAGATGGAGCTGTGGACTAGCTCCTCTTATTGCTGCTTTTCCTTTTTCATGAGGGAACTCAAGCAGAATTGGTGCGGTAATGTGATAGCTCATTATCTCTGATCTTTTAAAAAATGGAATAAAGGTCATTTAATGCGGGAGATGCGCTGGAGGTTGACGACATCATCTAAAGGGCGCACAGACTTCTGCCAGCCAGCAATCTCAATAGCAGAACAAACGCTCCATGTGAAGAAGCCCTTTGACATTCTCTGCTCAAAACATTATCTGTCTTGTTGCCATCCATTGCCAAGGTTAGTCAACCAGCTACCTGGAACAAAATCAATGGACCCTCCATCCAGGAAAATGTATTTAGGAGGGAGATGTTAATCGGATGTTTGAATTGTATTGAAAGTCTTGCTGAGATGACTGAGTTTATCTTTATATATTTGATGGATTTGTAAATTATGTGTGTTTTTAAAAACTTGTTTTGGACGGAAGCCATAAAGCAACGACCATTCAAGAGTATAATTACACTAAGGGCGCTATCCTATGGGGATAAGCGCCTGCCTCCAAACTCAGAGGCGACCATCTATCCAAAGCATCTGCGGCTAGACAGATGTCTAGACAGATGTCTAGCCGTGGAAAGGTGGAGCGAGGGAGGAGGCTACCAGATGACTCATAGGATGTGTCGTATCGGCATTTCTACTTTCCTTGGCCCGGAATGCCCCCTGGAAGGCCCCGTTTTGGCCACTCCGCACTCCTCTTTGGAGTGTGTAGCGCAGGGCTGTTCTGCCATGCCTGCGAGGAAGCATGGAAGGGAGGGAAGGTCAGTTCACCAGGAACTGACCTCAGAGTGTGGGCTCTGAGGGTGGTTCCCAGAAAACCAGATATTCTATGGCTGACTAGCCGCTAACTAGCAGCCATAGGATTGCTTCCCCGTAGCAATAATATTAGAAAAAGAATGTCCTTTCAAAATTTCTTCCTAATGGGTAGGAGGGTGGCCAACCTTTTAACCAACCTCTGCTTCGGTGCATGTAACAGCCACCTGATCTGCAGATATTGGGAGGTGATAGTGTCCATCTCCGTGCTGTGAACAGCTTTGGATGCTGATCTCAAGCTGCTGTTAAAGTCACAGGAGGGGGCTCCAGGGGGCTCTTTTTTCCTTGTCAGTTGGCAGCCCTTGTGTGTGTGAGGCTTTATTAAGATATTTTGAATGACTCACATCACATAATGTCAGAGCTCAAACCTGGAGATGTCAGGTGAAGATTCAGCTCTCGTACGCCCCCCTCAAGCTCTGGCTAAAAGAGGGCCTGACACACAGACCTGCAAAAGTCCCTCTTTAGTAGCAACAGGCTTGAGCACAATTTGTGGCAAGGCCTGCTCCCCCCCTATAAAAGCATCCAGATCAAGTGTGTGTTCTCATCTGAGCAATAAGGAGTGGTGGCTGCAGACCACAGATCTGTGCTACCTTGCTTCTGCTGCTTGAGGGCTTTCCGTGGGTGTATGGTTGGCCACTGTGGAAAACAGGAAGCTGAAAAAGGTAGGCCTTTGGACTGATCCATAAGAGAGTTCTTCTTATGTTCTTACCAGCAAACAGACCCAGCTTAGCAGAGACTGGAATAGCCTTTAGATTTATACAGAAAAGCCTTCAAGCAAAGTTAAGCAGGTGTCAGAGTTGGACACATTGTGCCTAACCCATCTGAGTGAAACCATAATTGTTCATGCTCCTAGACATGGCCCCTGTTGTAGTGCACTCCTATAGCCCCCTGATGTAAGGGTCTCCCCAATCCATTCCCCTGATGAGGGCTGCCCCACAGCAGGGCGGAGTGGACAGCTGTATAACTCTGTCCCTCAGAGTACTCCCACATAGCTTCAAACTGTATTGACTGCAAAGCTTTCTATTGGTTAGGGACTTCTGCCACTTAGTGACTGAAGATGGTACTGCAGGCTTCAAGCACATGGACATATTTAAATTAATTAAAATTAATTGATGTGTTTCTTTGTTTTTAAAAACTAATAACCTCAAGGTGCACACCCGAGGGTCCCCTTAGTATGCATGCCAAGTTTCAGGTATCTAGGTTTCATGGTCTTGGAACTATGGTGCTGACAGAGAGACTGACATCCTCCCTTATCGATGTTCACAGAGCTTTGCTTTACTCCCAGGAATTGTCTTTCTGTCTTGGAAGGAGCTAGATTCTCTCATAGCATCTTCTACAAATTATCAGTTTCTCCATCTGTATATCTTAAACACATTAACCATACTAATACTTAAGAATGATAATCTCGCTCTCTCTCTCAGCCAGTAATAGTATTATCTCTAGCCACAACACCAATATTCCAAGCTAGTTTATCTGAAAGAGGCTATCATTATCAGGATGTGATTAAGTCTGAAGGGGCACATAATTATTTCTGAAACTCTTTCAGTTCTAGTAATCATCAACCACACATGCTTCATTGGAAGAAGAGAGATCTAGATTAGGCAGTACTTGTTATTA
This sequence comes from Heloderma suspectum, assembly GCF_057233095.1. Taxonomy (NCBI): domain Eukaryota; kingdom Metazoa; phylum Chordata; class Lepidosauria; order Squamata; family Helodermatidae; genus Heloderma; species Heloderma suspectum. The sequence continues at coordinate 190,697,005 of NC_139458.1, forward strand.
TTATTAGAAATGCTGGCATATCTAATAATCTAATGGATTCTTGCATTAGAATACATAATAATCTAATGTATTCTTGCATTGCCTACATATATACACATATATACGGGGAAAACCAAACAAGCAAAGAAAGATGTTAAACATTTTAAATGTTCCAACATCTAAAGATCCAAGTGCAGCACACGTCTTTTCTTGTTAGCCAGAAAGCCACTTGAACCCTAATGATACCTGCCTAACTCCATTCTGTGATATGATTCGCCAGCTACAGGTGATGGGTAAATGAGGTTCCAATAGCTCCAGGCCTACATGAACAGCTCATGATTCATTCTAGGAATTTGCTGGCAGAAGATGCAGCGACGGCCACTCGCTTAGATAGCTTTAGAAGGCGATTAGAAAAATTCATGGAGGATAAAGCTATAGAATCATAGAATCATAGAATAGTAGGGTTGGAAGGGGCCTACAAGGCCATCGAGTCCAACCCCCTGCTCAATGCAGGAATCCAAGTCAGAGCATCCCTGACAAATGGCTGTCCAGCCTCGTCTTGAAGGCCTCCAGTGTGGGAGAGCCCACCACCTCCCCAGGTAATTGGTTCCATTGCCGTATTGCTCTGACACTCAGGAAGTTTTTCCTGATGTTCAGTCGGAATCTGGCTTCCTGTAACTTGAGCCCATTATTCCGTGTCCTGCACTCTGGGATGATCAAGAAGAGATCCTGGCCTTCTTCTCTGTGACAACCTTTCAAGTACTTGAAGAGCGCTATCATATCTCCCCTCAGTCTTCTCTTCTCAAGGCTAAACATGCCCAGTTCTTTCAGTCTCTCTTCATAGGGCTTTGTTTCCAGTCCCCTGATCATCTTTGTTGCCCTCCTTTGAACCCTCTCCAGCTTGTCTGCATCCTTCTTAAAGTGTGGTGCCCAGAACTGGACACAGTACTCCAGATGAGGCCTAACCAGTGCTGAGTAGAGGGGAACTAGTACTTCCCGGGATTTGGAAGCGATGCTTCTATGAATGCAGCCCAAAATAGCATTTGCCTTTTTTGCAGCCACATCACATTGTTGGCTCATATTCAGCTTGTGATCGACGACAATTCCAAGATCCTTCTCGCTCGTAGTGTGGTTGAGCCACGTATCCCCCATCTTGTAACTGTGCATTTGGTTTCTTTTTCCTAGGTGCAGAACTTGGCATTTGTCCCTATTAAATGCCATTCTGTTGTTTTCTGCCCAGCACTCCAGTCTATCCAGATCACTTTGAATTTTGTTTCTGTCTTCCAAAGTATTAGCTATCCCTCCCAATTTTGTGTCATCTGCAAATTTGATCAGCATTCCCTGCACCTCCTCCTCCAAGTCATTAATAAAAATATTGAAGAGCACTGGGCCCAGGACTGAGCCCTGCGGTACCCCACTCGTTACCTCTCCCCAGCTTGAGAAGGTCCCATTGATAAGCACTCTTTGAGTCCGATTCTGTAGCCAACTGTGGATCCACTGGATCGTTGTTTCATCTAGCCCACTTCGAGCTAGTTTGCTCATCAGGATATCAGTGGCTATCAGTGGCTGCTAGTCAAGATGCCTCAGTGCCAGGGATTTGAACCTCTTTCAGCCCCAGGGCTGGATTCAGTTTTGGAGAAGCTCTTGGGGAGACCACATCCCAGTGGTGGGTGGAGCCAAATGCAAAAGGGGTGGGGCCATAAAATACCGGAAATACCAATATATTTTAACTTAAAGCTCTTACTGCCAGTACTCTTACTGCAGTATTTACTGCATTTATATCCCGCCTTTTTTCCTCCAAGGAATTCAAGGCGGCATACATAATCTTCCTCCTCCTCCATTTTATCCTCACAACAACAACCCTGTGAGGTGGGTTGGGCTGAGAGTCTGTGACTGGCCCAAAGTCACCCAGTGAGCTTCCATGGCCGAGTGGGGACTAGAACCCGGATCTCCCAGCTCCCAGTCCAACACTCTTGCCACTACGCCACACTGGCTCTCAATGCCTTAGGAGAGGCATTTCAGCTAGTGCTCTGCCAAAACCCCTCCTGGTCTTTCACAGCCTCTTTGCTAGAGATGGCGGAGAATTCCACCACGGATTTCAGTAAGGCTGAATGCACTGGCATTCGTCCCTCCTTAATCTGTGGCTTGCCACCCCCCCGCCACCCCGTGGATCCCCCCCGAGACAAGACTTACCTTGGGCGGATGTTCCGGACAGCAGCAGATCCAGCGGTGGCTTCAGCGGCAGCGGCGGTAGCTGGCCTTTCGACCGGCTGCCGCGGCCACCATTTGCAGTCTGGTCTTTGCCGTGATAGGCTACATAAACGCAAATAGCATAGTGGGTGCTATTTGCATTCCTTTTTTATTCATTTTTGCCTACGTAAATATTTACGTAGGCTAAAACGGAGAATAAAAAAGGAATGCAAATAGTGCCCACTACGCTATTTGTGTTCCCCTTTTTTTTCGCTGTAATAATCTATGTAAATATTTACGTAGACTAAAACGGCAAAAAATAAGGAACGCAAATGGCGGCCACTGTAGCCGCCGCCATATGCGTATGCCTTTTTTTTTTTTTTTACACAGATGTGATAGGCTATGTAAACACTTACATAGCCTATCACGGCTCCCTGGCTGGACTCAAACAGTGGCCGCTACGGCGGCCGCCATTTGCGGCCGCACCAGCCAGTCCATGGCCGGAAATCCGGCTGCGGACAGCCCTGGCCTGGCCGGCTGCTCCGCGGAGCTGCCGCGGAGCAGAGCCGGCCGTCGAGGATTCCAGGGGGGGAGGACCGGTCGCCTACCTCCCCCCGTCGAGGATTCCGGGGGGGAGGACCGGATCGCCTCCCCCGCCATCGAGGATTCCAGGGGGAGGGATGGAGCGCCTCCCCCCCACAAACAGAATCCGCGAAAAGGTAAGTGACTTTCGTACATCCCTACTCTTCACTTCCCTGTGAAACAGGCAGTTGTTTTTCTGCTTCCTTTGCAGAGATTGTGAGAATTTCAGAGAAATTTCTCAGTGTGCAAGGCTTCAGAGCTTGCCATACTGAAACAAGGTGTCCTTTTAACAGCAACAAAACCAAGAAAGCCTCAGTCTGTTTTTGGGCACTCCGTAGGCTGCAGTACTGGAAAACCCGAATGGAGGAAATTATGGTGAAGTCCTCTAGGGGCTTTTTCGAGAGCTCAAGCAGCCGGGGAGGATAGAAAAGCACAGGAAAATGGGGCTTGAGTTGCAAAATACAGAGCACACGCACAGATGCCCCGGCCACCTCGTTACAGTGAGTTAAGCCCCAAATCCCTGTGCACTGAGAAAAGTCTCCAAAATTCTCACCCCTTCCCTCAGTTTTCAGATGTGATTTCTTTTCACCCTCTCCTCCCAACAAATGGTCAAAGATAAATAGAACAATTTGGCACTTTTTAGAATGGGGGGGGGGGAAACCCCGTGCAAACGCTGGGAAACCACCAAACAATCAGCAGTTGGGAGAAAGGGGGTGGGGCCAGAAGGGGTGTGACCACCTGGGAAACCCCGGAGGGCCGGATCAGGACCCCTGCTGTATGCTAACACCCCTGCTCTAGGCTAACACCAGGTTCTGATGCAGTCTGCCTCTGAATACCAGTTGCTGGGGAATGACAGTAGGAGAGGGCTATTGCTCTCATGTCCTGCTTGTGGGCTGTCCAGGCGCATCTGGTTGGCCACTGAAGAAAACAGCACGCTGACTGGACAAACCTTCAGTCTGTTCCATCCAGGCTCTCCTTATGTCCTGCAGAGTTTGTGAGTGTGCACTGAAATGCTTTGGAAGAACTCTTTGGACATCTGTACGCCAGCCTAAAATCCTGCATTTAAAATGGGGCTTTCTGTTTTAAATGAAGGATCACAATGACTCCCTTTTTCACCTGCTTCCTTCCCCCCTCCCCTTCCTCCCTCCTTCTCCCCGTATCAGAGTCTTCCATTATCTTTCATTGAACTGGCTCCTCTTCTTGCTGCTTTTCCTCCTTTCACAGAGGGAACTCAAGCAGAACACAAGGGGGTAACTTGATAGCTCATTATCTGCGATCTATTTAAAAACGGAACAAAGGGCATTTAGTGCAGGAGACGCCCTGGAGGGTCATGGCATCATGTAAAGAGCCTGCAAACTTCTGTGAGGAAGCAATCTCAATTGCAGGATAAAAGCTCCGTGTGAAGAAAGCCTTAGTCACTGGGCCCCAACTGTTTTTCTGTTACACACTCAACAGTGGAGCATAACCCCTACCAGCCTATCATAAGCACAGGTTTAAGCATAATAGTTAAGAGAATACTAAGGCAGATGGTGTTAAAATACAGGCACTTGGCGTTTTCAAGTTTGTGTCATCAAACTTAACAGCCTACAGATCATAGAACACAGGGAGTTGGCACTGCAAGGAATCCAAGCTTAGAGGAGGAGTTCCTACTACAAAGATACTACTGCAGCATTCTTTGCCCATTGCCCTGTAGTAACAGATTGGGAAACATATTCATTGATTGCCTGTCAGCTAGGAATTGTTTTGCCCCACACAATGAAACGGCTTGCATATTTGCTGATGTTTCCCCAAAAGCACCAGGGGAATGAATCATTACAGAGGCAATTTACTTTCCGTTAGTGCATGAATGCCTTCCCGTGATGCTTTGATGCTTTGTTTGTCCTCTTATAAAAATTATTTATGACCCGAGTGTGATCTTCTAAATCAGAATACTTATTCTGAAATCAAAGCCCTGGCATGCTAATGCAACTCAAACCCCTAACTAATTTTTCAAAGCCATGCTGAATATTCAAAAGCCGAAAATGAAGGAAAGGAGTTAACATTAATTAATATTTGAAGCAGTAAAATAAAAGCAACTGTGAAGCTAATTTTGCAGGACAATTAATCATGAGCTGTGCTAATTACACATGGGATTTCGCAAATGATTTTTTTTCCTCAGGTAGCAGGGTAAAAATGATAATCCGTTACCCATCAAAATCATTGGCTTCTCACCAATGTCCTCAGCAAGAGCAATTAGTGGAAACAGCAGCGCTCCAGTAATTGCATGTCAGGAGAGGCGAATGTTAGAATTTTAATTGCTCCAAATAAAGACCGTTTACACCTGGTTGTCCAAAGCAACGCGGCAAACCGGAGCAGGCATGTACCAATTCCAGGTGCCCACATAAATATGGCTGCATGGGAGCAGAGCTGTTGAAACTACACATGCAGTTTCCAGAAGGAAATATCAGTATGCGTCTTCATGTTGAACTGCGGTGTCATCATTTGGGGGAAAGCACAGCGAAATAGAGAACTGTGGGTAGATAAATATATTGCCCGCTTGAGGAAAATGTGCATATTTTTCATATTTGCCAGATATTTATTGTTGGCATCTCTCTCTCTCTGTTTCCTCTGAAGGACTTTCACTGTTTTTAAGGTGCCAAGGGCAGCAAATATACTGAATTTTAAGATCACCAATAAAATCTTTTTAACAAGACATCTTGAGAGGGTGTAAAATAAGATAAAAATTACCATATTCATGATGAGAAGCCTGAAAGTTTGCAACACTATAAACTGGATGCCTGCAATTTGCTTGTGGCTTTCTTTATTAAAAAAAATCTTTTTAAAACAACCCTAGTAATTAAAAACTCAAGTGCCATTTTGCACTCCATCATCTACCCTTTTCATGCTACTGTTACTTTTGGGTTTGATATAGGAACACATGGATGCACATAACTGCAAATGATCAATAATATTTAACTGTGTGTCTAAAACCTAAATGAAGATGGATATATTTAAGTTTACTTCCAAGGAAATTACTACTCAACTGATCATGTAGCACCTTAAAACATTTATAACTATATATATTTGTTCAAAACGCGACTCTGTTTACTCTTTCAAAACAAATGCCTTAGGCTGCAATCCAAAACAATCCTTACTAGGGAGTAAGCCCCACTGAACACAGTGTGACTTACTTCTGAGTAAATATGCATCATGTTGCACAGTAAATTGCTTTCCAGGTCCCACAGGTTTGTATTGTCATTTGGCCTTGCCTTCTGTCTCTTACTACACCATAATGAGGCGCTAAACTGTGCTTTCTTCCTGCTATTAGGCATCTTTGTTGGGCTTTAAGCTGACAACAACCACTTTGACTCACCTCAGAATATTCAGTGCATGTTCAAAATCAGTGTACACACCGTTTATTATACCACAGCAACTTAAAAGTGCAGGGCGGGCAGGCGGGGGGGGGGCGGGGAGAGAGCAGCCTAGTCAAGAGCAGCTTCTGTTTCTGAATTACCCAGCAGATCACAGGTGTTTATCAGCCTCCCGGAGGTGATTCAGGTAATATACGCTGGGATGGCAGTTTAAGCTTTTTTTCCCATAGAACCAAATCCTTGTAGCCCTATCATTTGCATATATTGCTCACAAATGGCAACTTATGGATGCAGCATTTATAAGTGGTTTCTTATGGTTTGGATTCTTTCTTTCTTTTTTCCTCCCCTTTTTTCTTCTTCTTCCCTAAGCAGACATCTTTTGAAGACATCTTTTGAAGATGAATTCCCAGAGCAAAGCCAGCTATAAATTCACCCATAAGTCTGTTTTTCTCCCCTTTTAAAATGACTGTGGAGGCATACTGTTTAGCTCAAATGTCACATTTGAGGAAGGACTAGGAGCAACATAATAGCCACTTATTCTCTCTTTTAATACAACTGGAATATGTTGTCTTCTGTCTAGGATAAGGTTTGGGTGGGGGGTTTTCTCACTTTTTCTTGCCAGAAAGCTCATCATTAGAGAAAGAGGGTAGGATGGTACACCGCTGGACAGTGCCGTCGCTTAGTCTGATGAGGCTTTTGAAGGCCCAGGAATCGGGATGGTCCCTTATACATTGCCAAAAAACCCGAGGAAAAGCATCCCCAGGAAAACAAAAAGAGGGGGGGGTGAGACAAAAGAGGACACTGATTTGCATAAAATGAGCATATTCAATTTTGGGTGGTATAAAATAGCTTCGGCTATTCGGCGGTTTTAAAATGTAAGAAATAAATCAATAAAATAGATGCAAATTTGGAAGCAATTACTATAATTTAAACAGGAATTCAAACCATTTCCCCCATAGTGGGGAAGGCTGCGACGGGGCGACCTGTGTGCCTGGTTGTTCAGTCTGCTGCCCAGGTGCCGACTCTTGCTGGGCAGCTTCCAGGCCCTTTCCAGGCTCCCCCTCTGAGGGTTCTTTGACTTCAAACTGGACCTGGACTGGGCAGCCCTTCAGTTAGAAGACATCCTCAGAGGACCATCCTCTGGAATTCCCTCAAATGGAGGACTGTCCTCTGTAAAGTAGCTACAGATCTTCATGCATCTGACCTGTGGATTCCACAGCAGACTGGCTTTTCCCCTGTGGGGCAGATTCCTCAGACTCGCAGATCGTCTTTCAAACCTTCAGGAATTTAGCACAAATTTCATCACATAATTTTTATTTTTTTTTAAACGGCCAAAAATGTGCATTTTCCCCATAGGCTAAAGTGTGAAAATGCACTTTGGGGGGATTTGTGTATTTTGTGGAAATGTGTGTGTTTTTGCATGTGCAAGTTTGCACAAATTCGGAAACTAACCCCCCCCCCATTCCATCGATATGAAAGGCATCTGACAACCTGCAAAACACAGACAGAACAGATTTTCCACAATCTGTACATCCCTGAAAGTTGTTGTTGTTGTTCAGTCGTTCAGTCGTGTCCGACTCTTCGTGACCCCATGGACCATAGCACGCCAGGCCTTCCTGTCCTGCGCTCTCTCCCGGAGCGTGCTCAAGTTCATATTCATTGCATCCCTGAAAGTAGACCACCCTAAAAGGCAGTGGAAATTTGTAGAAAAGAATTGTTTACCTGTTTAAGGATGGGGGAAGCTTTGTTGTCAGCACTGAGTGTGGGGCAACCTCAAAGACTTAACAGGATCTTAAAATAGCTTCTGCCTACAAGTCATAATCAGAGGGGCCAACTTCACATTATGCTGACACTTTTTGAAACAAGTATTTAAGATGGCCCCTTTTATTTTCAAGAAAAAGCAACAGTGAAGGCCTGATTTAGGTCATATTCCTAATCTGCTTTCCTGCTCAAAAAACCACCCCACCCCAACTGGTATTTTTACACCCACTGTTGCTGCTTACTGCAAACAGCATTTTCAGGGGCAAATAGAAACAGGGGTAGGGCGTAAGTGGTCAACTAAAGCATACTTTTTGTTAAAGCATGTTTAGCATAACATGTAGTTTAGCCCTAAGTAAACAGAGGTCTCCCAAGGCATTTTGGTGCATGAGCTAAAAAAAAAATTCAAATGGTGGTGTCTCCCCATGATGATGACAAATATAACAATACATTCAATTATTGACAATTTGTTGCCTTCAAAGGGGGTCTCGAAATGAGTCACTGGAGCCAGGGCTCTTCATGATTGCCTAATGGTGGGGCTACCCCTATAAACTAAAGAAGGGCAAATTCATCAGAGCTATATGATGGATGAATCTCAGCTATTACATCTCTCTGTCTCTCTCTGACTCCCTCTGTCTTTTACCTTTTCCAGAACAACTATGCATATGTCAGGTTTGGCAATGGAATAAGGTGGAATGACAAAACCAGTCCATGTGGTGAGTATCACATTTCCCTCCCCATTGACAGCTGCTGCCTGCATCCAAAGAAAAGCTGACAGCTGATACATTCCAGACAAGGGTTTCATTGTGCAATCACACCATTCCATTCACGGAGTTTTACTGGAAGAGGATCCAGATGACATTGGCTTCCATTTATAGCCCTTACATGTTTCCCCGCCATTTCCTCTGTCTTTTTTCTTTCCAGAATAAAGTCTGCTAATAAGAAAAGATGGAACTGCTGCACAATGCCTTTCGATTCTTAGTTCAAGGAGCCCTGCAGCTGGAGAAACCTATTGTAGTATATATTACTATTGCTTTAAGGCCAACTCCCAGAGGTCCGCTAGCAGGAGGAAACCAGTCACATGGCTAGACGCTGGGAGGGAGCTCAGTGCAGCCTGAGCCTGGCTGAGGCCTGTTGTTACTAGTATGAGTTAACCAGTTGATGTATCTCAGTTCAGCCTCCCACAACCTGATAGCCTCCAGATGTTTTGGACTACAACTCCCAGCATTCCTGATCATTGGCCATGCTGCCTGGGCCTGATGGGACTTGAAGTTCAAAACATCTGGAGACCACCAGGTTGGGGAAGGCTGCCTCAGTTCATAGTTATTTATCAACCATCTCGCCTCAACGGCTGTTTCCTGACCTAAGGGAGCCTATGGTGTCAGAAGTAGCCACAGCCTCCTGAGTGCTCCACAGAGAAGCACTTGGCTCACAGTGGCCCAGTTCAGATGTCACAACAACCCAGGATCGTTTATTAAAACTCTGGGTTGTGAACCAGCAAGAGGGAGCGAGTGTGCTGGCTCCCACTGGTCTAACCGTGGGTTCCAACTCTGGCTTGACTCTCCCCCAGCAACCCCAAATTCCCAGTTTGGACGTTGGGCTAAGCAACCCAGGTTCAGAGCATCCCTGGCTTGTTGAGCTCTTCCCACTTGCATCAGAAACAATTGGGTGGCAGGAGCCAACATGCTTACTCACTCTGACTTCATTCATCACAACCCATGGTTTTAAAAAACAAAACTTGGGTTGTTGCAATGTCTGAACCAGGCCACTGAGTACTGGAAAAACCTTTCCAACTGCTGTTTCCTAAGGGAATATCACACATGTGACAAGGGTTTTCAGCCCACCAGGCTGGCTTGTGACAGTAGCAATGTAATATAAATCAACATCAGCAAGTGGGAGACTACCTGGATGGGAGACTACCTGGGGACCTTCTGTACACTGCCTTGAATTCCATGATGGAAGAAAGGTAGGATAGAAATGTGCAACATAACTAATAAAAGCCGCAAGGAAGTGAAGGAGGAATGTCAAAGGACTCTTTTAATACCTGCAGGCTCGCATCTTTCCATTGACAATTAATTCTTCATGGAGGGGGAGGAGGCAACTGGATTGAGAAAAAGCATTCTCTGAGCCAAAACTCCCTCCTCCTGCAATCCCTTTTGGCAGGGATTGGGCAATGGGACAATCGCTCTGAGACAATGCACCTAACTGAACACAACGCACCAAAGGAATGCGCTGTCTTTGGCAAACTGCTTTGGAGGAGCACAGTTTCCTTCCCACACACCAATCCTTCCCTTTGTCCCTGAAGCAGCCATTTAAGAGAGATGGAACTAGGCTCAGAAACAACCTACCAAGTGGCACGCTGTCTCTGACCCCGATTTCCTTCTAACTCCGCTACAGGGAGTGATTTTTGTCAAGACTGAGGCCGGGGAGGGGGAAGGCCAAACCTCTCTTCCTCCCAAGCTGTGGTCCCAATAAAAATGGAGTACGGGGCTCCACCTAGGATGACATTTTTTAAACACCCAGGCATGGTTGCTAACCATGTAGGTAACACCTGGTTTGACCCCAAGGGCAGGGCTGCCCCAAAACATTTTGCTGACTGAGGCAAAGAACAAGATGACTCCCATTCCATGTACAAACGCCGACTGGACTGGCAGATGGATCTTACTTCTATACTGTGGATGGGACAGTGTCTTCCCTAAAGGCTAGATTTGGAGGTGCAGGGCAGCCTGCATGGCACACAGCTATCTCCTCCAACACCCTTCTGCCACCTCCCAGCATCTGCCACCTACAGTGATTGCCTCACTCTACCAAATGGTAGGGCCAGCCCTGCCTAAGGGTGCATAGGGTTGCAGTCTCACTATATACTCTGCTCCAACTGCCATTGTTCTGGGTTTGCAGAGCTCCAGGAAATCACACTTTGGTCTCTGTAACTGGCTGGTGGGCTGTGGGCCACTGGAAGCCTGCACCCTCAGCCTCCCAGGATGAACACCATGGCAAGGGGAAGACCAGCCTAGCCCCCTCCATCAGCCAGAGAAGGAGGAGCTTCTCCAATGCTTGCTTTCCTCTTCCTTCCTCAGCCCCATTTTTTCCTTTTGTATCGTGTCATTCTATTGCGAGCCTGCAGGCAGGGACTTGTCTTTTAATAACTGTGCAGTGCTTAGAAAATTGTAGTGCTTTATAAATGTTTCATAACTATAATAATTAATAATATACCTATAAGCTGAACCTAGAAATTCTGGAGGCCTTAACTGCCAGTTTGGCCCTACTAATCAATCATATCTCTTATCCATATAAGAATATTTAATTTTCAGTATGAACAGTATAGCTAAATAAGAGATGGCGGATATATATGTGCCAGATGTCATTTGAGTTCTGCTTGACCTCTGCCATTTTAATGTTGTCTGCTTATTGCTCCAAATTTAGGTTCCGTAGCTCCTGTGTGTAATTTTTAGCACCAATTCAAATTGTCATGGTAGTAAATCTGATCCGATATCACAGAGTATGAAAAACTGTTTATGGAACAGTGCCAATAAGTGCGAGCCAAAGGGGGGAAAATGCAGCAGTCTTTGGAAATAGTTTAGAAATTTCTCTCGCATCCTCAGTTCCATAATTCCAGACATTTTGGAGAGTAATAACTTTCCAAGGGGGGAAGGGGGTGAAAGGGAGAAAGCAGTTAAACATTAAAACATCTGTATTAAAAGAAAGGGAAGCATTAATGATTTCATCATGTAAAAATGTCCTGTGTGATTCAATCTGGGAAGATTCCAAAGTATTGGTCTGGTTCAGGAAAGCTTTTTCTTTCTTTTTTTTAGGGGGGGGGGATGTTTTAAAAGAGATATAATAAAAAATGTTCAAAGTCATAGGCCTCAGACACAACATTTTGCCAACCTAAGATCATTTTAGCAACATGCTAGGTGCAGTGGTGGGCAGCCTGTGACCCTTAGCCAAATTTCAAAAGCCCTCTGCATGAGATCACTTCAGACCTCTGGCAAAAGCAATCTGTCCCTCCCCTAGGAGCCAACTGGGCAAGGAGGACGAGAGAGGGAGAGAAAGGGGGCGGCAGGGAGAGAGAGGAGGAGGTGGCAAAAAGAGGGAGAAAAGGCAGGGCCCACCCACTTTTGGCTCTTTCCCTATCACCGCTGGCTTCAGCCTTTCCCACTTCCACCTGCAGCCCATGATGACAGATTGCCCTTGAGAGAATGCACTCTTCAACAAACAATGATTACCATATCAGAAGCGGTAGGGAGCTGGCGTGCAGCTCTGCGGAATCATCGCAGAGCAGAGGATCCACTCTGGAGGATTCCAGGGGGGAGGAATGGATCACCTCCCCCGCCAGCGGACAGTGCCACGGATTGGACTGTAAGCAATCCGTCCATCCCTATTTCACAGTCACACAGTCTGACATCAATCCCTGGGAAAATTCTGGAGCAGAGTATAAAGCAATCAGTCTGTAAGCACCTTGAAAACAATGCAGTGATTCCTTAAAGTCAACATGGATTTGACAAGAACAAATCCTGCCAGACGAATCTGATCTCATTATTTGATCAGGTAACCTCCCTTGTGGACTGTGGGAATGCTGTGGACATAATATACCTCAACTTCAGCAAAGCTTTCGACAAAGTACCCCAGGATATCCTGATGAGCAAACTAGCTCAAAGTGGGCTAGATGAAACAACCAGCAGGTGGATCCACAGTTGGCTACAGAATCGGACTCAAAGAGTGCTTATCTATGGGATCTTCTCAAACTGGGGAGAGGTAACAAGCGGGGTATCACAGGGCTCAGTCCTGGGCCCAGTGCTCTTCAACATTTGTATTAATAACTTGGAGGAGGAGGTGCAGGGAATGCTGATCAGATTTGCAGATGACACAAAATTGGGTGGGATAGCTAATACCCTGGAAGACAGAAACAGAATCCAAAGTGATCTTGATAGGCTGGAGTGCTGGGCAGAACACAACAAAATGAAATTTCATAGGGATAAATGCCAAGTTCTGCACCTAGGAAAAAGAAACCAAATGCAGAGTTACAAGAGGGGGGAGACTTGGCTCAACAATACTACAAGCGAGAAGGATCTTGGAATTGTTGTAGATCACAAAGAGAATATGAGCCAATATTGTGATGTGGCTGCAAAAAAGGCAAATGCCATTTTGGGCTGCATTAATAGAAGCATAGCTTCCAAATCATGTGAAGTACTAGTTCCCCTCTACTCAGCACTGGTTAGGTCTCATCTTGAGTACTGTGTCCAGTTCTGGGTGCCACACTTTAAGAAGGATGCAGACAAACTGGAGAGGGTTCGCAGGAGGGCAACAAAGATAATCAGGGGACTGGAAACAAAGCCCTATGAGGAGAGACTGCAAGAACTGGGTATGTTTAGCCTTCAGAAGAGAAGACTGAGGGGAGATATGATAGCACGCTTCAAGTACTTGAAAGGTTATCACAGAGAGGAAGGCCAGGATCTCTTCTTGAACATCCCAGAGTGCAGGTCACGGAATAATGGGCTCAAGTTACAGGAAGCCAGATTCCAGCTGAACAGCTTGAAAAACTTCCTGACTGTTAGAGCAGTTCGACAATGGAACCAATTACCTTGGGAGGTAGTGGGCTCTCCCACACTGAAGGCATTCAAGATGAAGCTGGCTGGACAGCGATCTGTCAGGGATGCTTTAACTTAGATTCCTGCATTGAGCAGGGGGTTGGACTCGATGGCTTTGTAGGCCCCTTCCAACCCTACTATTCTATGATTCTATGAAACCCCCATACTTCGAGGTTTGGTGGATGGCATAGAACTGAACATCACCAACCCTGTAGGTGCTGCTCAGCCAATGGGAGAGACTTGTTCCTCACCCCTGTCCACTGCTCAGGGAAGTTTACTGGAAGCACTGAATTAAGCCCCTGTAGTTTACCCCACACCTCTCCCACTCATCCACCAGTCAGATATTGTGAAAGATTAAAATATACTGCTCTATTGTGAATGGGAAAAACAGGCTACATATTATGAATGGGGAAAGCATCTACTGCGGTATTGTGAATGCTTGAAACAGCGCTACTGTGCTGTTCTGAATGGGAAATGCAGGCTACTGTCAGGAGCGCCCTAGCTGCCTCATGCAGTCCCCACCAATAGCCAACTCAGGACACAGACAACGAGGAATTCTTTCCAAGTATTTATTCCTTTATTACTTTATGACTCTTTGATAACAAGTCGCTAGCGCCAAAGCAAGGAACAGCCCTGGGGAAAGATAGCTGAGTAGCCTAAGCTCCAGTAAAGCGGTTGGTCCCCATTTGAAGGAGAATCACGGGAAGACCCTGAACTTACGGGCTAGGGAGAGATCCTCCCTCTTTCCCTTGGGTCCTCGGGACGTGACCGTTGTTTGAGCGCCAAACGAGTGCTACGCCTCCTTTCCGCGCCCTCCATCTGTCATCGCTCCCTGCGTCTGTGCCGAGCATCCAGCAAGCCCCCCTCCAGTGCTCTCTCACTGCCAGGGTCACTATCCATCCCAGAAACGCTGGCAGGAGGAATCTCTGCCAGCTGCTGTGCTTTTGAGAGATGAGCGAGCTCCTCTCCCACGGATTGCTGTTACTCCTCAGAATCAGAACTGGTCTGGGGCTCTATTGGTTCAGTTTCCACCCTGACATCTACATAGTGTGAATGTGGAAAGCAGTTGATGCACTATAGTGAATGCTTGAAACAGCGCTACTGCAATTTTCTGAATGGGAAAAACAGGCTACATAGACTGAATGGGGGAAGCAGCTACTGTGCTATTCTGAATGACTGAAACAGGCAACAGCACTCCTGCACTATTATGGGAAAATGTGCTACATACTGTGAATGGGGAAAGTGGCTGCTGTGCTAGGCTACATATTGTGAATGGGAAAAAAGCACTACTACAATAAAGTGAAAGGATGAAACAGCATGTAGTAGTGCTAAGTGGGAAAGAAAGCCTGTGTCCAAAAGCACCCTAGTATGAATGGCGAAAGAGAAAGGGAGGAGGGGCAGCCCCCCTCATTCACCACATCACTTCCAGGTCACAAAAATAGGCACGCCCAGGATTTAATGCAGGGGGACAGGGCACACTGCAGTGGAATTGTGGGGGAGCTGCATTTAAGGAAAAAAGACCCACTAAAGGGTTTTTCCGTAAATGCGCCCTTTCCAGAGGGAAGCTGCAGGGTTGCTGCAAATTGGCGACACAGTCATCTGTCACAAACGAACCTGATGTGCTCTTGCTCTGCACCAAATCAGCCATGTAAGATGGGCTCAGGTGACCCATGTGCCTGCTCAGTCTGCTGCCCAGGTTCTGACTCTTGCTGGGCAACCTCCAGGCCCCTTCCAGGCTCTCCCTTCTGATGGTTCTTTGACTTCAAACCAGACTTGGACTGGCCAGTCCATCAGACAGAGGATGCCTTCAAATCGAGGATTGCCCTCAGACAGCTTTTCAAACAGAGGACTCCTGACCACACCCTAATCCACAACCTGTACTAGGGATTGAATGTAAGGCTGTCAGCACATAACGCATGAGCTCTGCCGCTCAGCTACAGCCCCTTCCTGGCTGAAGCACACTTGTAAGAGAGATCGGATGGATCATGTTTACACCATGACAAGGCAGGGGTTGCTCAGGTTGCTGTCCTAGGCCCCAGGAATTCTACGATGGTTCAGCCACCCCACCCCCCGCTGCTGACTGCCTCACACCAAAGCCCCCTTGGGTGTCATGTGGAATTCACTGCATGTTGTTTTGGACCTCGGGCTCTCTGTATTGAGCTCTTCTCCCTGAACACCCAGAATAAAGCAGCTAAGCCACGGGCACTGAACATGGCATGTGTTTTGCAGATGGATCCAATGATATGCACACAGTCCAGCTGTGTCTATCTGGCAAACAGGTGTTTTATTTTGGATTAGCTGACTCGCCACAATTTTAATGGGTTTTCAATGGGGGGAGTGAAAGGGGGAGCTGGCAAGCCCTTCACTGACACTCATATAGCTAATCTGTTCTTTGTTTGCCAAAGAAATGGGGGGAGGGGAAGGAAAGAAAGAAAGAAAGAAAGAAAGAAAGAAAGAAAGAAAGAAAGAAAGAAAGATCAGCCAGTAATGAGTATAAATTTCTGTTTGGGTGTTTGAAGACAGTCTTGCTTTAGGAATAGAAAGACAAATGTCAGCAGATGAGTAATGGATATAGTTATTGGTTACTGTGGACGATTATTTTATTTCTTTGTTATGTTGCTGTTCAATGTATAACATTTGCAGGGTGGCTTACAAAGCTTTTCTATACGAGGCATTTGTTGTGCGCTCGTCATTCCCTACTCACCATTGTTTACAGGTTCTTTAGACAACAACTAGAGGTTCGCCTGGCGCCTACATTGTACTCCTTTCGGCGAAGACCTTTTTATTTTCCCAGGCATTTTAGCTTTCTAAATTTTTATCTTTGCTGTTTTAAATCTGTATTTTAAACTCCTGTACTGCTGCTAGGTTTTATTGTGGTTGTATTGTTATATTGTGGTTTTAATGTTCTATATATTTTAAATTGTTTTATTGTGTGTTGTTTGGTTTTAGTTTTTGTGAACCGCCCAGAGAGCTTCGGCTATTGGGTGGTATAGAAATGAAATAAATAAATAAATAAACAACGTGACCATCCAGTTTTGCTTCTGTTTGTAAACAGAACTTTCTACAAGCTGGTTTAGAGCAGGGGGAATGCGGTATTATTTAAAGCAAGTGAAAGGAAACACTATTTCCACTTGTGTATTTGCATTATTCTGCTATACCACAGTGCCACCCAGAGGACATGTAGGAGAAAAGCAGGAAGGGAAATGCTCCTCTGGTAGTGCTCAGATTCCAATTCTGCGACAAAACCGAAAGTAGATGCAGCAGGTTAACAGCCTCATGCAGAAAAATCCAGAGTAACAATACAATCTAAAAGCAATGGTAATACAGGAATAACAGTGAACAATAATCAAACAACAATAGATAAAACAAGCAGGATAAAACAATAACTTTATTTTTTAATCCATCACAGATTAAAAGGTCTTCACCTGGGTTTGAAAGGGCACCAGAGAAAGGACATCAGATGTCAGGTGAGCCTCCCTTGGATGAGAATTCCAGTCGAGTGCCACAACTGAGAGGGCCCTCTTTCCTGTCACCTCAGGTGGTGGGGCGACTCAGAGGAAGGCCCATGAAGATGACCTGCATGTCCAGGCAGCTCATGCTGGAGCAGAGCTCATGCTTTGCACGCAGAATGTCCTCGACTCAGTCCCCAGCATGTCTGGGTAAGCCTGAAACCCTGGGAAGCCCCTGCCAGTTACTGTGCAGACAATACCAAGTCAGATGGAGCAATGGTCTAATTTGGTATAAGGCAGCTTCCTAACATTGTGGACTGAGGAAAGTGGTAGTATGTGCCCGCTGAACAGAAACAAAACTACTTATGAAATCTGTGTGAAAAGGTATAGGGAAAATACTATGCATGCAAGAGTGACAAAGTGCTAGATTTGCAAGTCCATTTTGTCCCTCCTTTGCCTTTATTATGCCACAGTCTTTATCACATGCCAACACCCTATCTTTTTATGGGAGCCATCTGCTCCTTCATCCTTTCTATAAACTGAAGAAGGAACAGAACTATGGTTGCACCAACAATTTCGTGATTGAATTTGCATTCCAAATAACACTGACTAGTCAATAACACTGACTAACTGAAGTCCCATTGATTTCAGTGGGTTTACTCTAAGCATGATTGAGTCTGGATCTGACTCATTATTTTTAACATACCATTTCTCTGCTACTCAACCAACCCAAAGTACAGCCAGAAATCTCTCCTTAATTTTTCCTTCACGTTATGCCCAGCTTTCTGCATGCACGCAAGAGGTAGCATGTGCTTTTTTTTCTTTTCTTTTTTTGCTCTGCTTTATGATTCCCACCCCACAGAGAGGGCACCTATGCAAAACATACAGAATATGAAAGAGGAGCCAAAGTGTGCACACTGAACACTGCAGTCAAGCAATTTTCTGCACTCCAGTAGCTGTGATTACACACTCAGAATGTACCGGATACATGACTGAAACAGAAACTACACTGGTGAAACCAAAGAGGCCTTGAGATCTTCAATTGTCTTGAAAAGCAAGTTGGTTAAAGCTAAGCACACCTCTAGGGAAGCATATATATTTTTCTGATATGAATGTTCACTCTCTGACCTCTGCATTTTTGGCTAAAAGGAATATCACTCTGTTAAAAAAGAAAAAAGGAATACTAGATGAGCAAAGAATTACTGCACCATAATAGAGCTTTGCATTTATTTTTGTGGATATTTTCACTTTCCCAAATGCAGGCTTCACAATGTCCAGGACACTTTTTGGTAAAAGCAGACATGCACTTTTCAATTTCTGAATCACTGCTGTACATTCAAAAGCATAGGGTTGTATCCAGACTGAGTCATACTTAGAGTAGATTCACTGAAATAAATGGACTGAAGTTAGTCATGACTATGATTTCAATGGATCTGCTCTAAGTATGACTCTGTCTGGATCCAACCTATAATCTTTCAGACCAGCATTATGAATGTAGAATCCTTGTTACACATGGCACTTATAATTGGCTTAATCGCACACCACTCGCCATTCAGAAGCAGAGTGTCGAAGCGGGTTGGAGCATTATGGTTGTGCATCACAACGCAGTTCAGCCACCGTTGCGGGGGGAACAATGGGGGGATATGACAAAAGTCTTTGCAAACCTGCTCAGAACACATATCCACAACAATGACTATATGGCTCTTGCTGACAACGGGCTTTTTTACACAAGGCATTTATTCTGCACTCATCTTTCCCTACTCACGGTTGTTATGGGTTCTTTAGACGATATTGCAACCCTCCAGTTTCGCTTCTACCAGCATTTTCTGTGGCTTTTTTAGAGCACGGAAAATGTGGCATTTAATTGTGAAAGTGAAAGAAAGCACTATTTCCTCCTGTGTGTTTGTGTTCTTGTGCTATACCACAGTGCCACCTAGCAGTTATGTAGCAGAAAAGCAGGGAAAGTAGCTCCTTCTGTAGTGCTCAAATCTCAATTTGACGACAAACCGAAATTAGATACAGTGGATTAACAGCTTTGTGTAGAAAACCCTCGGGACTGCTACCTGTGGCACTCCCAATTCCTTCTCTCATACATTGACAGAATGACATTAGTATCTTCCTGTATCTCCCTTCAAAATATGCTGCAGTCATTGTTTCGGATCGTAATCCTCTAAAAGCCATCCTGAGAACAGGGAACGTCAAATCATAGAGCAGGGTGGCGTGGGATAAGTAAGCCAGGCGAGTGGACTGTTGACAGGGGAGAGTCATGGCAACAGGAAATGGACGGTGGGGAGGACGGCAATTGAAAAGGCAGTTGAAGAAGGGGTTGGGGAGAGAGAGGAGGAAGGGAAGTGGTGGCTTTGGGAAGAGAAGGTTTTGAATGAGCAGGAGAGCAGGAAGCCAAGATGAGGAGCTGACCTGATCATCAGGGCACCGAACGGCAGGGAGGAGCAGGCAGGCAAGAGCAGGACATCTGAACAGCAAACTGTTGGCATAGAGAGGAGGGCTGTGCATAGACTCCCCACTTCTCCTCAGAGTGTCAGAAGCGCCCTTGCTGCCTTTCGAAATCCTCAAGTAGCCAGAATCAACACAGAGACGATAGGGCTCTTTTCCAAGGCTTTATTTCCATTCAACCTAATGAAGCTTACAGATGCTAATTGCATGAGCCTAATGAGGGAAACTTTAGAGAACTGCCTACCAGAGGTTTCTAGCCTTAGTGAAATCAGTTGATCTCCGTTTGGAGGACAGGAGCACTCACCTCTGGCTCCCCCCGGAATCCATGAGGGTTGGTTCCCTCATTGTGGCAATCCTGTGGAGCCAGCCGCTGGCTCCGCTCCGCTGGCGATACGGCCGGCCGCCATTGCCATGCCGTATCGTGGGGTAAGGTGAGTCTCCGGACACAAATGGCGTAGTGGGCGCCATTTGCAGCCGTGAAGCCGGTGGATAGCCTAAATGCAGCCATTTACAGGTGCATTTAGGCTAATCTACCAGCTTTACAGCCGCAAATGGTGTCCACTACGCCATTCGCATCCCTGTTTTTCCCCATGATAGGCTACTCAAATATTTGCATAGCCTATCGCGTGAACAGGGACGCTAATGGCGTCCACGCATAAATGGCTGCATTTAGGCTAATCTGCCAGCTTTATGGCTGCAAATGGCACCCACTACGCCATTCGCATCTGGAGACTCACTTACCCTACCCCAGCGATACAGCACGGAAATGGCGGCTGGCTGTATCGCCAGCGGAGCCGGCAGCCAGCTCCGCAGGATTGCCACAGAGTAGAGCCAGCCCGGACAGATTCCGGGGGGAGGGACGGATCGCCTCCCCCCCCCCGCGGACCCCCTGCTGGACCCAGAGGTAAGGGATTCATACATCCCTAGGACAGAGGCGGGAAACCTCTGGATTTAAGGGCTAGGAGGTGAGATTCCACCCCTTTCCTGTGGGGCATCGGGGCGCAGCTGTTGACATCGCGCCAAGTGGGCTGAGCTCCTCCTCTCGGCACCCTCCTTCTCCCGTTTGTCCCTTCGCCAGCGCCTAGCGTCCCAAAGCTCCAATTGTCCCTCCCCCTGCCTGCCAGGGTCGCTACCACTCTCATGAATGTGAGCAGGGAGGAACTCTCCCTCTGGCAGCGCCTCTGAACAGTGCACGGGTTCCTCTCCCACGGTTTCTATGTCTTCCTCAGAATCAGAACTGCTTTGGGGCTATATGGGCTCTGATCCAACCCTGACACAGATGCTGCTTTGCTTCTGACTGATTCAGACCCCATCCGCTTCCATACAATCCGAAGCAAGATTCGGACATCCGAATCACTAATTTTTTGGTGTTTTCCCATTGACTTGCATGGGAAAACACAAACAGCCACAACATTTTCGTTTGTCATGGTGCATACATGAAATCTGGGGAACTCACACCCGCCCTGGAGGGCATCCAACCTGCCAAATCTCAGACAGTTTGGCCCAGTAGTTTTTGTGCAAGGCGCAGGTGAAATTAGATTTTTTCAAGGAAATCTCTCAAAGCAAAGAGCTATAACTTTTCACTGCTTGCTCAGAAGTGCAAGAACATTGGGGAATGCACAGCCCCCCTGGAGGGCTGCCAAATCTCAGACAGTTTGGCCCACTAGTTTTTGTGCAAGGTGCAGGTAAAATGTGCTGTTCTCAGAAACTCAAACCAAAGTTCACAAAGGTATAATCAAGTCAGGTGTTGAAGCGGTGAGGAGGTCACTATCCGTAAACTCTGCTGTAGGGTTCTTTGAAGTGCAAATAACCTCTTTTCCTTAGTACTGCTTTCATATTCACAGTCAGTAACTTCAGGGGCTCTTTGGCTGAATTGCCTGGAAAACACTGGCTGGTAGGCAGGAAGCAAATAAAGACAGCAACCCTGCCAGGTGGGCACATTGAATGACCGAGGCAGGAAGCAACACAGCAAGCACTGACCCTGCCAAGACCCCAAAGAAGCCTTATATTGGGCTGGCCTGCTTCACAACACACAGTGTAGTATCATGTTATTTAAATAATAGCTGTTAATGTGTGTAGTGCTTTGCCCACTGTTTATGGAAATGTGGACTGTGTATACTCCTGTGACACACACTGTTTGCTTGTCCACACAGCACAAGCGCGCACACGCGCACACGCGAGCAAAAGAAAAGCAAACACTAAACTACAAGCAGGGCGGGGGGGGTGCTATCTATAATCCTAACAGAAGAGAAAGCGTTTTTAAATTATTTTTTAGGGAAAAGAAATCAAAACAGGAGGGGAAGGAATACAGGAATTAAGAAGGGGAGGTGGAGAAGAGCCAAGAACAAGGAAAGGATGGATGGATGGATGGATGGATGGATGGATGGAAAGTCTAAACAGAATCAAAGTAAGAGCAAACTAATGGTTGAGAGAGAATTGAAAAGGTGTATGGGGAGGGAGATAAGCAACTACAGTGAAATTTTCTGGATTTTTAAATGAACGAACAACAAGAATGATCAGTAAACCTATTACAGAAGGGTGGGGTGGGGAGACCCTAACATAGCTGTCACAGCACATGCTTTCTTCTCAGCTTCTGCCAAAGGAGAGTGGGAAGAGTTAAAGCTTCCTCTGCTGTGGCTGGCCTGACGCAGTTGCTCTCAGTGGCCGCAGCAGAGGCAGGATGGGACTGGAGCCGAGAGAGAAATGCCGTGGAGCTTCCCTCTTGGCTCCCACCCCATCCTGCTGCTGCCACCGCCACCATCATTGCACACAATGGCAGCTCATCAGGGCAGCGGGAGCCTGCTCAATTATCAGGCAGCTCGTGCACCCCAGTGGATCGCCTTGCACCCATCCTGGTGCTGTTTAAAAGAGCAAACCTATGCCCCCTAGATAGCATCTGGGGGACATAGGATTGTTCAGTTTCCTGGTTCCAAGGCTGGAAACTGGGCTCTGACCGCAGAGCCAGAAAACCACACTCTCTGCCCCCTCTCCCTCATGGAGAGAACTGTGCTGGCTACCTTTCCGCACTCAGAAAATGGAGTGCAGAAATGAGGAAGAGGGGGCGTTCCTGGGGACAGGCAGGGGAGCAGACCGGGGCAGCAGCCATAGGATGAATCCTATGGCTGCCCCAGACTCCTGCCCTCCCCCTCCCCGAAGCCTCCGCTAGACAGGTGAAAACACCCATCTAGCTTAAGTGCGATGCACCTCCCGCTCTGCACAGGATACTTGCAAGCCTCCAAATTCAGAGGCTTACCAGTACCGAGGGTGGATCACATAGGATCGTGCCCTAAATCTTCTAACTGGCTTCAAGGAGATCTCTTGCTCCTGCTCTTTCACCAGAATTATCACCATGCCACCATAACCATGTCGGTCAGGAGGCCCTCACTTCTCAGTTTAGATGGCTGGGGCTGGTTCTCTGTTATTTATTATTTTCATTTCATATTAAGAGTACATTAGCATGAAGAACATTCCACAACTTCCTCAATAAAAAGCGGAGCCATTCTGTTGCATAAGCATCTCAGCACTGATGCTTATCGAATCAAATTCACTATTTAGCTCACCTAACTATTTTCCTGGCGAAGAAACAAGGCTTTCCTCTTTTTTTTTCTTTTTCTTTGTAAAAGGACCTAATCATAATAGGAATTATTTAACGGCAAGGAGAACCCTAATCGCATCTAAAAACATTTCATATGATCCTGACAAATAGTTAACGTCTTCCTGTCCTTGCATTAATCAAGATAAAGTTTACAATTATGATCTACTATTGATTTTATATTGATGGTGGTGGGAGTCCCATATACAATATCACAGGGACATTGCATAACCCTGCATGAAGGATGAATGGAGTGGTTTTTAAAATATATATTATTACAATTTCAGCTGGATTCTAAAACTTAGGTAAAGTCAATTCGGTGTTGCAATGAAAAGAGCCAAAACTTTCAAGTTTTCTAAGATAATTTCCCCTTTGAGGGAGAGATGAGCTTGTATAGTAACTGTGTTCTGCAACTCTACTAAAGGAATAATGGATTCAGAGATTTCCACACACCAACTGAAAGCACATTTAAGTTAAAATTTAAAAATGCAGAAGAGAAATTAAGTGATCACAAACATTACAGAATTGAAGATACTCTATTTTGTCTCTCAGTTTAAAGGGAAGTTGCTTCCCATAACACCTAAGTGTTCCCAAAGGTCTCTGTGATCAAGTGTCTCACTCATGCCAAGTATGCTAGCTGACTGAGATCCTTCAAAAACTGGAAGACCAGAAAATGTTCAGAACACTTTGCACTGAAGGGTAGAATGCCGTATCCATGAAAATGAAAAATGTTGTCAGACTACTGGTTACTCTCAAGGTGTGAGCAAGGTAAAGGCAAAGGTAGAACGTAGCTAGCAAGATCAGAGTCCTAACTGATTAGTTCAACCAGGAGAAGCTTTTATGACAGGGTATCACCTGACTCATGGGTTAAGTAGCTTCTTTGCTGGTCTCCTGAAATTTCTCTACATTGGTCAGAGCTGGGAGATGCTGGACAAGCTAAACCTGCAGCTGACATCTCTCAGACTCAACACCTGCTACGGGCTTAGTTTCTGACAGATATGTTGTAAGGATAAAACCATGTGTGTTGAGACTGAGGGGAGAACCATATACACCACCCTGAGTTCCTTGGAAGAATTGTGGGGTAAAAATGGAATCACTAAATAAACTGTTGATCGTGTTTGGTGTGGATAATTGCTGATCCCAGAGAATAAGAGATACAACAGAAGAAAAGGGATTATCTTTTGTTGGACCAACACCTTTTGATGTACACAAAAAGAGGAAAATCAAGGGCATACTGGAGGTGGTTTTGCTCTGGAGGTCGAAGAGGGCATAATGTCAAACAAGCTAGTAACCTTAAACGGCAGACTCCTCCACAGAATCACTGTCTGTGACAATTCTAAGCTCCAACAGTAATTTAGTACGGGAGACAGGCTATGATCTTGAGGTAGAGAATGAAATCAGTGAGGCATCCAACTCGGATGGCTTTAAAGGGGGATTTAGATAACCATTCATGGCTATCAATGGCTACCAGCCATGATGGCTATATGCTACCTCCAGTATCAGAGGGAGTATGACTCTGTTATAGCAGTTGCTGGGGAATGCATGGAGGAGGGTGCTGTGGCACTCATGTCCTATTCATGACCTTCCCACGAGCAGCTGGTTGGCCACTGTATGAACAGAATGCTGGACTAGACAGGCCTTTGGTCTGATTCAGCAGGGCTGTTCTTATGTTCTCATGTTCATGGATGGATGGGCCATGCTGTCTGAAAGGATGAGCCTTTCAGACAGCATGGGCATGTCTATGGAGTCTTACCAACTGACTTTTCAGCTGGGCCCAGTTTTCAGTGGGTAACCATTTACAGTGCAATCTTACATATGTCTCCTACGAGGTGAGCCCCATTGAATTCCATGGGGCTTACTCCCAAGTATGTGAGTGCAGAGTTGCAGCCTAATTGTATAAAAAGTGATGTTGTTGTTGTTGTTCAGTCGTTCAGTCATGTCCGACTGTTCGTGACCCCATGGACCATTGCACACCAGGCCTTCCTGTCCTGCGCTCTCTCCCGGAGCGTGCTCAAGTTCATATCCATTGCATCGGTGATGCTATCTAGCCATCTCATCCTCTGCCGTCCCCTTCTCCTTTTGCCCTCAGTCTTTCCCAGCATCAGGGTCTTTTCCAGAGAGTTTTCTCTTCACATTAGGTGGCCAAAATATTTGAGCTTCAGCTTCAGTATCTGTCCTTCCAAGGAGCACTCAGGGTGGATTTCCTTTAGGATGGACTGATTTGACCTCCTTGCAGTCCAGGGGACTCGTAAGAGTCTTCTCCAGCACCACAGTTTGAAAGCATCAATTCTTCGGCGCCCAGCCTTCCTTATAGTCCAGCTCTCACAGCCATACATTACTACTGGGAAAACCATAGCTTTGATTAGATGGACCTTTGTCGGCAAGGTGATGTCTCTGCTTCTTATTATGCTGTCTAGGTTTGCCATAGCTTTCCTCCCAAGGAGCAAGCGTCTTTTAATTTCATGGCTACAGTCACCATCTGTGGTGATCTTGGAGCCCAAGAAAATAAAATCTGTCACTGCTTCCATTTCTTCCCCTTCTATATGCCAGGAAGTGATGGGGCCAGATGCCATGATCTTCGTTTTTTTAATGTTGAATTTCAAACCAGCTTTTGCACTCTCCTCTTTCACCCTCAACAACAGGCTCTTTAGATCCTCTTCGCTTTCTGCCATTAGGGTGGTATCGTCTGCATATCGGACGTTGTTGATAATTCTCCCAGCAGTCTTAATTCCGACCTCTGATTCATCCAACCCGGCATTTCTCATGATGTACTCTGCATATAAGTTAAATAAGCAGGGTGACAATATTCAGCCTTGTCGTACTCTTTTCTCAATTTTGAACCACTCGGTTGTTCCATGTCTGGTTCTTACTGTTGCTTCTTGACCCTCGTACAGGTTTCTCAGGAGACAGGTAAGGTGGTCTGGTACTCCCATCTCTTTAAGAATTTGCCACAGTTTGTTGTGATCCACACAATCAAAGGCTTTCGCGTAGTCAATGAAGCAGAAATAGACGTTTTTCTGGAATTCTCTTGCTTTCTCCATGATCCAGCGAAAGTCGGCGATTTGATCTCTAGTTCCTCTGCCTCTTCGAAACCCAGCTTGTACTTCCGGTAGTTCTCAGTTCGCATACTGCTGAAGCCTAGCTTGTAGGATTTTGAGCATCACCTTGCTGGCATGTGAAATGAGCGCAATTGTGTGGTAGTTTGAACACTCTTTGGCATTGCCCTTCTTTGGAATTGGAATGTAAACTGACCTTTTCCAGTCTTGTGGCCACTGTTGAGTGTTCCAAATTTGTTGGCATATTGAGTGCAGCACTTTAACAGCATCATCTTTTAGGATTTTAAATAGCTCAGCTGGAATACTGTCATCTCCGCTAACTTTGTTGTTACTAATGCTTCCTAAGGCCCACTTGACTTCACTCTCTAGGATGTCCAGCTCAAGTTCAGTGACCACACTATCATGGCTATCAGGGACATTCAGATCTTTCCTGTATAGTTCTTCTGTGTATTCTTGCCACCTCTTCTTAATCTCATCTGCTTCTGTTAGGTCCCTGCCTTCTTTGTCCTTTATCATGCCCGTCTTTGCACAAAACGTTCCCTTGAGATCTCCAATTTTCTTGAAGAGATCTCTAGTCTTTCCCATTCTATTGTTTTCCTCGATTTCTTTGCATTGTTCATTTAAGAAGGCCTTCTTGTCTCTCCTTGCTATTCTCTGGAACTCTGTATTCAGTTGGGTATATCTTCCCCTTTCTCCCTTGCTTTTCGCTTCCCTTCTTTCCTCAGCTAATTGTAAAGCCTCATCAGACAGCCACTTTGCTTTCTTGCATTCCTTTTTCTTTGGGATGGATTGAGTTGCTGCCTCCTGAACAATGTTACGGACCTCCGTCCATAGTTCCTCAGGCACTCTGTCTATCAGGTCTAATCCCTGAAATCTATTCCTCACCTCCACTGTATATTCATCAGGGATATGATTTAGGTCATACCTGAATGGTTTAGTGGTTTTCCCTACGTTCTTCAATTTAAGCCGAAATTTTGCAACAAGAAGCTCATGATCTGAGCCACAGTCAGCTCCAGGTCTTGTTTTGACTGACTGTATAGAGCTTCTCCATCTTTGGCTGCAAAGGACATAATCAATCTGATTTCGATATTGACCATCTGGTGACGTCCATGTGTAGAGTCATCTCTTGTGCTGTTGGAAAAGAGTGTTTGCTATGATCAGCGTGTTCTCTTGGCAAAACTCTAATAGCTTTTGTCCTGCTTCATTTTGTACACCAAGGCCATGCCTGCCTGTTATCCTGGTGATTTCTTGACTTCCTACTTTAGCATTCCAATCCCCGATGATGAAGAGGACATCTTTTTTTGGTGTTAGTTCTAGAAGGTGTTGTAGGTCTTCATAGAACCGATCAACCTCAGCTTCTTCGGCATCAGTGGTTGGGGCATAGACTTGAATTACTGTGATGTTGAATGGTTTGCCTTGGATTCGTACTGAGATCATTCTATCTTTTTTAAGATTGTACCCCAGTACTGCTTTTCCCACCCTTTTGTTGACTATGAGTGCTACTCCATTTCTTCTGAGGGATTCTTGCCCACAGTAGTAGATATGATGGTCACCTGAATTAAATTCGCCCATACCTGTCCATTTTAGTTCGCTGATTCCCAAGATGTCGATGTTCAATCTTGTCATCTCATGTTTGACCACCTCCAGCTTACCTTGATTCATTGATCTGACATTCCAGGTTCCTAAACAATATTGTTCTTTACAGCATCGGATTTTCTTTTCACCACCAGACACATCCACAGCTGAGTGTCCTTTCGGCTTTGGCCCAGCCGCTTCACTCTTTCTGGCGCTACTTGGAAATACCCTCTGCTCTTCCCCAGTAGTATATTGGACACCTTCCGACCTGAGGGGCTCATCTTCCGGCGTCATCTCTTTTAGCCTTGTGATACGTTCCATGGGGTTTTCTTGGAGAGAATGCTGGAGTGGGTTGCCATTTCCTTCTCCAGTGGACCACATTTTGTCAGAACTCTCTGCCATGACCTGTCCGTCTTGGGTGGCCCTGCACGGCATAGCTTATGGCTTCACTGAGTTACGCAAGCCCCTTCACCACAACAAGGCAGTGATCCATGAAGTGATACTACTACGTAAATTCCTGGTTCAGTGGCATTCCTGGTGAGATTCCTATCGTTAGCTGAAGGTGCTTCATTTCATTCTTAGAGACAGTCTGAGGTGATAAATGCAGCTTAGGAGTTCATAATTCAAAGCTTCTCTCCTCAAGCATGGATGCCTTTCTCCACAAGAGCAAACCACATTGCTGAGTAGCTGGCATGACTTTCGGAGCTGACCAATCTTAATTTATCTGCCCTTTTGTCATAATTATCTCTCCTTTCCCATTCCTGGCCCACATAAGCAGGCCTAATGTGTAAATAATTTAGGGATGGACAAAAGTCCCTTACCTGGTCCTGCAGCTTGCTTTGCGGTGGGGGGGAGGCACTCCATTCCTCCCCCCGAAATTCTTGGCGGGGGGAACGCCCCATCCCTCCCCGCCGAAATTCTGGCCGGGGGGGAGGCGCCCCGTCCCTCCGTCCGAAATTCTGGCTGGGGGGGAGGCGCCCCGTCCCTCCGGCCGCGAATCCTCCTTGCTGGCTGGGACGCAAATGGCGGCGGCCATAGCTGCCGCCGTTTGCTTCCATGCAGTCAGCCGTGATAGGCTACGTAAATCCTTACGTAGCCTATCACGGCTGACTTTGAAAAAAAAAAAAGTGCATACGCAAATGGCGGTGCCCATGGGCGCCGCCATTTGCATTCCTTATTTGGGCACGTGTAGTCTACGTAAACATTTACGTAGACTACGGCGAAAACAAGGGCAACGCAAATAGCGTTGCCCTTATTTTAGACGTAGTCTACGTAAATGTTTACGCAGACTACACGTGCCCAAATAAGGAAAGCAAATGGCGGCGCCCATGGGCGCCGCCATTTGTGTACGCGCTTTTTTTTTTTTTTCCAAAGTCAGCTGTGATAGGCTACATAAGGATTTACGTAGCCTATCATGGTTTTTTTTGAAAATCTAGCCGTGATAAGCTACGTAAATCTTTACGTAGCCTATCACGTTTGCTTGAGTTCTTTTTTTTACAGGGAAATGGCGGTGGTGGCTGCCGGTCGGAAGACCGGCCGCCGCCGCCGCCGCCCCGCCGCCAGGAGCCACCAGCACCAGGGACATTCACCAAAGGTAAGTCCCATCCGGGGAGGCGGGCGGACCGTTTCTCCACTAATTTCGGGGGGCCGAATGCGTTGGCATTCGGCCTCCCGGAGATTCGTGGAGAAATTCTCCGCCATCCCTAAAATAATTACCCTTTCCTCTTCTTTCACATAACAGTGTTTCCTCAGATAACATGCCTTGACATTTTGCTAGCTTTCTTTCAGCGCAGGAAAGGTTAAGCAGGCAATATGCATTTCAAACTTGCTATTAACATTGCCCAAATACCTGTTTCTAGTAATTTACAATTGGTTATTTCCATTGCTTTTGTGAGATGGGCTGATTGTCTACTGCAGGAAAACCATGACCTGGTTCACCTAACACTAACCTATGGTTTATTTAGCCTATGGCTATGATTTGTTGCCCTAACCAGAGTTTGGCAGACAGTTGAACAAACTGTGGTTTTCTCAGTCCATGGACCATTTGTTTCCCTCCTCCTTCACCCATTCCCTCCCTGTATCCCAAATGCCTTTGTGGCACAGTAGTACTGGCATATAGAGAAGCTGGGGGGCGGGCACAGGCTACTTTGTCTGCCACCTCTGAAGCCTTGTGAAACAACCCACGAACAATCCACGGTACTGGGTTCACATGTAATGACAAACCATGGTTTAAATAACCCAGAGTTCACAACCCAGCAACAAACTATGGTTTGTTGGCGTAGCTGGGTTCGCAACATCACAACAACCCAGAATTCAAGAACCCATGGTTTAAATAAGCCATGGGTTAGCATTATGTGTGAACCACGTCTATAAATAACATTCTTGTATTTTCATTCAATATACAGAATAAAGTCACAGATATTTTGCTTATCCCATAAAGATTTCCTAACCTATTTTTAAAAAGGAACAACAACTGTAGGATTGTGTACACATTAGGTATTAGAGCCGAGATGGCTTTGTTCTCCACACAAATCCCCACCCACTCATGGGCTCTTATTGATGCTGTAGTTGGGATATCTATTGGATATTCTCCAGAAGTAAGTCTACTACAGCAACACCAACAAAGAGTCTTGTGGCATCTTAAAGATGAACACATTTATTATGGCATAAACTTTCATAGATATATGCTGGATATTTGATATTCAGCACGATCCTTGACATATGGCATTTGAGGAGGTTTTCAGTGTATTGATTGATTGATTGATTGATTTGATTTATTAGCTTCCCATCTGGCCAGCTACCCAGACACTCTAGGTGGCATACAATACTAATAAGAA
This sequence comes from Heloderma suspectum, assembly GCF_057233095.1. Taxonomy (NCBI): domain Eukaryota; kingdom Metazoa; phylum Chordata; class Lepidosauria; order Squamata; family Helodermatidae; genus Heloderma; species Heloderma suspectum. The sequence continues at coordinate 190,727,415 of NC_139458.1, forward strand.
ATTTACATAATCAACTGAACAAAACATAACAAAACAACACTGCCCCCCAAAAAACCTTAACCCACCCCAAATGCCCACCTGAACAGCCAGGTTTTTAAAGCCCGGTGGAAGCACATCAAAGAGGGGGCATGGTGGAGGTCACTAGGGAGGGAATTCCACAGAGTGGGGCCACCACAGAAAAGGCCCTCTCCCTAGTCCTTACCAGCCTAGCTGTCCTGGCTGATGAGACAGACAGAAGGCCTACCGAGGCCAGTCTTGTTGAGCGACGTCACTGGTGTTGCTGGAGGCGCTCCTTAAGATAGACTGGGCTAGAACCATATAGGGTTTTAAAAGTCAATGCCAACACTTTGAATTGGGCCCAAAAAACAACTGGTAACCACTGCAACTCCTTCAGCACTGGAGTGATGTGGTCTCGCCGATGGTTTCCTTTAATCAGGCAGGCCGCTGCATTCTGCACCAGCTGCAACTTCTGAACTGTCTTCAAGGGTAATGCCACATAGAGCTCATTACAGTAGTCTAGGCGAGAGGAAACTACTTATGGGAGCAGATGGTTAGGTAGATAGGGGTGCAGCCGCTGTATCAAATGGAGTTGGTGCAGTGCTGCCCGGCTCATGGCTGACACCTGAGCCTCCATGGACAGCTGGGAGTCTAAAATGAACCCCAGACTGCAGACCTGGTCCTTCAGGGGTAGCCACACCCCATTAAACACCAGGTCAACATCACCCAACCTCCCCTTGTCTCCCACAAAAAGTACTTCGGTTTTGTTGGGGTTCAGTTTCAGCTTAGTCCTTTCCATCCAGCCACTCACCGACTCCAGACACTTGGACAGGGTTTCTATAGCCAACTTTGGCAAGTATTTAAATGAGAGGTAGAGTTGTGTGTCATCCGCATATTGGTGACACTGCACCCCAAACCTCCTGATGATAGCTCCCAGTGGCTTTATATAGATGTTAAATAACACTGGGGAGAGAACAGAACCCTGTGGCACCCCGCAAGTGAGTAGCCAAGGGTCTGAAGGTCCCCCAGAGCTACCTTCTGGTACCTGCCAGACAAGAAGGAACAGAACCCTATGCCCAACCCCTCCAGGCGGTCCAGGAGGATGTATAGTGTATGATGTATATTTGCTAGCTGACTTTCAATATGTGATCTGTAACATTAGCGATGCAATCGTATATGTCTGCTGAGACATAAGATCCCTTGAATTCAATGAGATTACTCATGGTTAAGTATGTACAGGGTTGCAGCCTTAGAATTCTATAGTCTGTATTTTATTGGGTTGTATCCAGTGTTAGTCTAAAAAGCCCAATTTATTTCAATGGGTCTACTCTAAGTAGGACTACCACTGGATACAACCTATTATCTTAAAGTTTTGATGCAATTGTATTTTGCACAATATAATAGTTGGTTAATTGTTATCTGATAAAGAAAAATGTTACACTTTCAGAACATTTATGAATATAGGCCCTATTTAGAAAATATTATTCTTTGATAACTTCTTGACCTTTCTTTTAAAAAAACTATTTTTGAAAGAATATTAAATTGTATCAATAATTTTAATGGTTGTATTTCTTTAATGGAGAGTAATTTGACATTTTAAAATGTGTTTTTAGGTATTCTGATGTTCTTTTTATTTTGTGAATGCATAGACGTTCATAAGCTAAATAAAACTACACAACAGAAACCAAAAAGTGTACTAAAATATAATTAATTTACTGTTGAGAAAATAAATTAATTGTCCTACCTAAATCAAGAAATGTACATGGATGCCGTGATGAAACTAGGAGGGTTGAAACAAGGAGGAAAGTAGCTTCAGAGATCCAATGTACAAAAAGGATCCCCCAAATAAATGCCAGAAATGTATTGATACACAAAGTTTGCAGCTATAAGCGGGGGGGGGGGGGGGGCTCACAAGCATAAACTCCAAGTTCAAAAATGGATAGTAAAACTGATTATCAGAAAAAGATTAAAATGCAATGTATCATAATTATATACAGAACTATAAAGTTAAAGATCTCTCTCTCTCTCTCTCTCTCTCTCACACACACACACACACACACACGTACAGGAAACAAAATTCCTATCACGTACAGGATAATGTTGAAGCTGTACGGATTAAAGACAATCCCTAGGAATTCTCATTTGAACATACATTTATGCTGCTCTATTTGAGGGCATTTTATTTTGTGCCTCTGAGCTTCCTAGGGTCAGATGTACGCAGAAGTGGCCTTTTGTGAACACGTCTCATGTTACATGAGGAACAGTGAGTACATCCATGTGCTGTGCTTGTTCAGACAGAAGCTAGGAAGAACTGAATCCAGCCCTGTGCCTCCCATCTCTCCATTAGGCAGATAATCAGCACTGTCTGTTGCTGGCAATTCGAGGCTTTCTGAGCTTTTCTCAAGCTTTAACCCACCACTTTACCAAGGCCTCTGCTTCTAGATTCTTTGTGGGATTAAGTTCAGCTCCTTTACACATATTTTTTCCTGGGGGGGTTCTTTCTCCACCTTTCTATGTGTGCTATTATGAAACCACTAGGTGGTGCTGTGGTATAACAATTGCACAGTAGGGTTTCATTCCACCATTTCCAGATAATACCAGACTTTCCTCAATCAAAAAAAAAAAAATGTGGAAATAGTTGCAAACAATGGGAGAGGCCTTGGAGGATGACAACATTGTAAAGCACCTGCAAACTACCGTGAATGAGGAATCACGAGTGCGCAATAAATGCCTCATGGAGAAAGGCTCTCAGGCAGTGGGAAAATGCACACTACCTTCCTATGCATATCACTGGACGGCAGCCAGACTGTTTATAAGAGCTTATTACACAGGGCTGCACTGAATATTCTCCAGTTTTACTTTTCAGATTGAAAGGAACAATTTCAATAAGCTAAATATCTTGCGACAAACACTTTGGTTCTGAGGGTATTCATCGGTTTTTAAAATCATTTCCATGCTACTCTTTCCCCTGGCTGCGGTTACTTTGGCCCCATATTTGGGTAGTGGTGGTTGTTGTTGTTGCTCTTTTATTCACTGCTTAATTGCCCTTCCTGGTGTAGTGATATCAGTGATTCCAGCCAATCAGGGTTGATGTGGTGAGTAGGATGACATTACAATGCTATGTAGCCAATCTGACTTGGCCATGTAATGACATAACTGAGGGCAACTGAAAGCGAAAGCAAGTCATAGCCATAGCTTAGTGGTAGAGCACATGCTTTGCATTCAGAAGGTCCCAGATTCCGTCCCTGGCATCTCCGGGTAGGGCTGGTAAAGACCCCTGCCTGAAACTCTGGCTGCTGCCAATCAGTGCAGACAATACTGGGCTAGATGGAACAGTGGTTTGACTTAGTATAAGGCAGCTTCCTGTGTCCACCTTTCAAAATCAGAGCAATGTAAGCAGATAAGCGCGCACTTCTCAAGATGTGTAAAAAAAACTGACACAAAAGAGGAGGTATTTTTCGGTAATCAAAAATATGTCTGGGGGAGAGAAGTGAATAGTTTGAGCTCAGCCCTAACGTACCATGATACAAAATACAAATTGCAGCCTAGAGGCAAGGTCTCATTGTATCCACCTCAGGGACTCAAGTCCTTGCACTACATCACTGTCTAGCATAGCACTTTTCTTATAGAAGCTGATGGGAGAAACATTCCCTTTCCAGCACCACTTAGGTGCTCCTGTTTCTGCTTTTCTGGGGGGCAAAGAAAGGACAGCCCTTTTCTTGATAAAGCCTTCCCCAACCTGGTGCCCTCCAGATGAATTGTGCTATAATTCCCATCACCCCTGGCCACTGGTCATAGTAGCTGGGGCTGATGGGAGCTGTAGTCCAAAAATCTGGAGGGCACCAGGCTGCTGCTTTAAACTTTAGGCTGCATTAAATTTACATTTCCATACACAGCAGTTTTATATTGAAGAGGACCACCCTCCCACACACCCATTTTAGTCATCAAAAATTGAACAGTCCAGCATATCATGGAGTATAATGTCTCCCTTCCTTCCTGAAACTTAGTAATATTCCTGTAACACCTTGAGTTGCTAGAATAAGGAGTTTGCCCGTATGGTGCATTTCACCATAGCATCCAAATGGTTGCCTGTGTTTCTTGCCAAGTTTGAACTCAGTACGGGTGGGCAGGGGAGTCATTTAATGCAACCATTTTATGTTACGCAATGGCAAAATAAACTTTATTCAAACTGCCTTCCGTGTTCCAAGAAGGATGCTGCCTGCCACATCCCGGGGCTGCATTGTTACTCAGCCTACTGTATCTCCAGTTGCTATAGCAACATCCTCCCAAGTATTTGTAAGGTCACCGAAGGAAGGGCTAACCCTCTTACTCCTGGAATAACTAATGCAGCTCTGTTACTGGCTTGATGTAAATAGTCTCTGGTGACAGCCAACTGTACATATAGTCAATTACAACTGCTCAAAGGAAATGATTTGTTGTAACAGCCACTGTTCAACCTCTGTGACATCAATGTTTCTATGGAAACAGTTGCCTATTGCACAGCGTAGAATTGAGTATTGATCAAACCAGGGCTGACACTATTTCAGGAGGCTCACGGCTTCTCTGCGTGGCAATTTACGATAGGAACTCATAACATCACTGTATATTTCAAGCCCCAAGGAACCAATTTAGCGGACACTTACAGTAGAATATTAGCAGAGGTCAATAATGAAAGTCTGATTATGGACCTAGGACAATTATTCAATGCTTTTGTTGTCTGCCCTTTCCACATTCTAGCAGCTATTAAAATTTCCAAATAATAATAATATTCGGTTCTGAAGAAAGTGCTGTATTCATCTTCCATTTTAAACTTTATTTTTCATTGTTATGGTATCTATCAATAAAATTATTCAGCTATATTAGCCAAGCTCTGACCTCTCAGAAGTAAATAACTATTGATCAAGAGGCGAATCTGTTTGGCCAGAGTGTCCATTACTGGTCTCATTGGCCCAGCAGATAAGGTGATAGTTGCACAAAAGTAGATGGTACCAACATGAAGAGTAATACATGACGAGTTCTTACACTGAAGAGTAAGGGACAATATTACAAATTATGAGCAATATGGGGAATCCTTCCTGTTCCCAAGCAGGAATGAAGAGATGCTATGCATTTTAATTCTACCAAAGGCCGGGGTAGGAATCACACAGCTAATGATCAGGAGAAAATTAGCCCCAATTCATATGTTTAAGAACATAAGACGAGCCCTGCTGGATCAGGCCAAGGGTCCATCTAGTCCAGCATTCTATTTACACAGTGGCCAACCAGCTGTCGACTGGGAACCCACAAGCAGGGCATGAGTGCAACAGCACCCGCCACCCATGTTCCCCAGCAACTGGTATATAGGCTCACTGCCTCTGGTACTGGAGGCAGCATATAGCCATCAAGACTAGTAGCCATTGATAGCCTTTTCCTCCAGGAATTTGTCCAACCCCCTTTTAGAGTCATCCAAATTGGTGGCCATCACTACATCTTGTGGTAGCGAGTTCCATAGTTTAACTATGCGCTGTGTGAAGAAGTCCTTCCTTTTATCTGTCCTGAATCTCCCACCAATCAGCTTCATAGGCTGACACCAGGTTCTAGTATTTTGAGAGAGGGAGAAAAATGTCTTCCTATCCACATTGTCCACACCATGCATAATTTTGTAGACCTCATGTCTCCCCTTATATTTAAAAGACCACAACACACCTTTCCCAACGTGGTGCCCTCCAGAAAGTTTTGACTGCAACTCCTATCATTCCTGACCACTGGCCATGCTATCTGAGCCTGATAGAAGTTGTAGTCAAAAACATCTGGAGGACACCATAAGAACATAAGAAGAGACCTGCTGGATCAGACCAAGGGTTCATCTAGTCCAGCAATCTGTTCATACAGTGGTCAAAGAGCTGCCCACAGGAAACCCACAAGCAGGACATGAGTGCAACAGCACCCTCCTGCCCATGTTCCCCAGCAACTGGTGTACATAGGCACACTGCCTCTAATACTGGAGGTAGCATATAGCCATCAGGACTACTAACTTTATCCTCCAGCTTTTTGTCCAATCCTCTCTTAAAAACATTCAAATTGGTGGTCATCACTACATCTTCATGAAGTGAATTCATGGAATCATGGAATCATAGAATCATGGAATAGTAGGGTTGGAAGGGGCCTACAAGGCCATCGAGTCCAACCCCCTGCTCAGTGCAGGAATCCAAGTCACAGCATCCCTGACAGATGGCTGTCCAGCCTCGTCTTGAATGCCTCCAGTGTGGGAGAGCCCACTACTCCATTTAATTATGCACTGTGTGAAAAAGTCCTTCCTTTTATCTCTCCTGAATATCCCACCAATCAGCTTGACAGGATCACCCCAGGTTCTAGAATTATGAAACAGGGAGAAAAATCTCTCCCTATCCACTTTCTCCACACCATGCATAATTTGGAACACCTCTAACATGTCTCCCCTTACTCGTCTTTTTTTCTAACCTAAACAGTCCCAGACATTGTAACCCTTCCTCATAGAGGAATGGATCCAGCCCCCTGATCATTTCAGGCTGATCACTTTTCTGCACTTTTTGTAGCTCTACAGTATCCTTTAAGTGCAGTGACCAGAACTATGCACAGTGTTCTATGTGTGGCCGCACCATAGATTTGTATATGGAGAGTATGATCTTGGCAGTTTTATTTTCAATCCATTTTCTAATTATTCCTAACATGGAATTTGCCATTTTCACAGCAGCTGCACACTGGGACAACATTTTCATTGAGCTGTCCACCACCCGAAGATCTCTTTCTTAGTCAGTCACCATGTTGGGGAAGGCTGTCATATGGGATCATGGGGTTTTTAAATGTATGGGTGGGACTTGCTGAGGGGCTCGCAGCTTGATGGGAACTATATAAAGAAATTAACTGGATGAACTGGCACTTTCGGGGTGGGGGTCTCCTGCCCCCATTTGCACAATCTGGATTGCTCCACAAAGGGGAGGTGCAATTTCACAAATGGCAGGAGGTGCAGGGACAACACCACCACTACCAGCAGCAGCAGCAGCACATCAATGTGCCCATTCATATACAACTGGTGCCTCTGCACAATTCCTGCTGGTTCACAAGCCTGTCAGGAGCCCTGCACAGTTAAGAAGCTGCCATGAACTAGGGCAATTCAACACTTAGAGAACACTGAAATCACTCATTGTCCCAGGGTACAGTCTGAGAGCATATGACACAGGGAGGGAACCCTCTCTAAACTGCCTTGAGCACCATAACGGAGGAAAGGTGGCATGTAAGTGTAATAAAAAACTATATTTTTCTGGGGCTGTCTTCCCACACCCAAAACTCCTAGGAGGAACATGATACTGAAGCACCCTAAGGGGAAAAAAAACCACAGCCTTCTAACCATCAACCATACAAGCCCTCTTCACTTTTCTCCCATGATGTCATTACTGTCACATGGGGGGGCGGGGCAAACAGGTCTGCGCTCACTGGCTCTTCCCACTTTGTCATGGCCCCATTGGCCTGGCCCCACTGAAGTCCACATGTCAAGTGGGAAGGCTTGACGCAAGGAGGCTGCTGTACTGGCATAGGCTCCCCCACATTATTTAGAACTCAGAGCGATCTAATGCCTAAATTATTCTACTGTATAGAACAGGGTTGGCCAACTTGTGGCCCTCCAGATGTGTTGGCCTACAACTTCCATCAGCCAGCAGCCAATAGTGAAGGATCATGGGTGTTGTAGGCCAAAACATCTGGAGGGCCACAAGATGCCCACCCCTGACATAGAACATCATCATAGGGAGCTACATTTCCTTAATTTATGGACAGAGGCACTGGAAGTGTTTTTAAGGTAGCGGGCAGCTCAAGGCACTCCAGTATTAAATTCAAATTTAAATTCAATTCAGACTTCAAAAGGGATCCCAACTGTACTGAAAAGTCACAATTTGTTAAAATTATAGAATGGTAGAAAGACTAGAAGCTCGCTGGTCAGGGTTCAGCCTCTTCACTCTCTCAACCTCAACTCCGGATTTCTGCACATGGGGCTTTTATCTTGCGATTGAAATTGGTTACTCACAGAAGTTTGCAGGTCCTTTACATGACATCATCAACCTCCAGGGCATCTCCCACGCTAAATGACCTTTATCCCATTTTTTAACCCCACAGGGCTCTATTTTATCCCCCATGCTGTTTAACATCTACATGAAACCGCTGGGGGAGGTTATCCGGAGGTGTGGGCTGAGGTGCCATCAATATGCAGATGACACCCAGCTCTACCTCTCTTTTACATCAAAACCAGGTGAGGCAGTGACTGTTCTGAATCAGTGCCTGGGCACGGTAATGGACTGGATGAGGGCCAATAAACTGAAACTCAATCCAGACAAGACAGAGGTACTGTTAGTGGGTGGTTCGTCTGCCCGGCTAGGTGATATTCAACCTGTTCTGGAGGGGGTTGCACTCCCCCTAAAGGATCAGGTTCGTAGTTTGGGGGTGCTCTTGGATCCAGAACTGTCACTTGAGGCACAGGTGAACTCAGTGGCACGGAGCACTTTTTATCAGCTTCGGCTGGTATACCAACTACGCCCTTATCTGGACAGAGATAGCCTTGCTACAGTTATCCATGCTCTGATAACTTCTCGTCTGGATTACTGCAATGCGTTATACATGGGGCTGCCTTTGAAAACAGTCCGGAAACTTCAGCTGGTCCAAAATAGGGCAGCAAGATTGTTAACAGGGACTGGCCTGCGAGCTCATATTACGCCAGTACTTTTCCAGCTGCACTGGCTGCCAGTCCATTTCCGGGCCCGATTCAAAGTGCTGGTGTTAACATTTAAAGCCCTTAACGGCTTGGGGCCAGGTTACCTGAAGGATTGCCTCCTCCCATATGTGCCTGCTCGGACCTTAAGATCATCATCAGCGGCCCTCCTCTGTGAGCCCCTGCCAAAGGAAGTGAGGCGGGTGGCTACTAGGAGGAGGGCTTTTTCTGCTGTGGCACCCCGGCTCTGGAATAAGCTCCCTAGTGAGGTTCACCTGGCGCCTACATTGTATTCCTTTTGGCGCCAGGTGAAGACCTTTTTATTTTCCCAGGCATTTTAGCATTTTAGCTTTCTAAATTTTTATCTTTGCTGTTTTAAATCTGTATTTTAAACTCCTGCACTGCTGCTAGGTTTTATTGTGGTTGTATTGTTATATTGTGGTTTTAATGTTCTGTATATTTTAAATTGTTTTATTGTGTGTTGCTTGGATTTAATTTTTGTGAACCACGCAGAGAGCTTCGGCTATTGGGCGGTATAGAAATGAAATAAAATAAATAATAAATTTAAACAATCAGAGATAACAAGCTATCAAATTACAGTGCATTGAGTTTTTGCGAGAAAAGAGGAAGTCGCGCAATAAGAGGAGCTAGACTGCAATGCCATCTAGTGTCTGTATAATGAAACATATAGAACACACAGATAAGAGGGAAAGGGGGAGGGAAGCGCGTGTAAAGGGAGCCTGTTGTGATGCATTTAAAACAGAAGTAGAAAGCCCTGGTGAAGTTGCAGGATTTTATCCTGGTGTAGAAATGCTCTCCATCTCCCTCCTCCCCACCCCTCTGTATACAGCTGCTCAGCTCCTCCCTCCACAATAAAGTTCTGCTTCCAAGGGTCAAGAAGCAAGATAGTGCACTCAATTGCTGAGCCCTAGAAAATGGGCTGCACCTCTCCCTCTCTTTTATCAATTAGCCTTAACTACAACATTATGCATTTTTTCATGAGCATTCTTGGGTACTCAGCTCACACTGGTCAATGTTAGAGTTGTCCTAGGTGCGTAAACACAGACAGACAGACACACACACACACACACACACCTCTCTCTTCTGGCATCCCTAGTTAGAGAATGAGAGGAATGGGAAGAGAAGCTCCATTTCAAGGTAACATGTTGCTTATATGTTACTGCAGCCCTCTTCAGTGGTAAGACACAGTCTACTTTTTCTCCTCCTTTCCCTTCAACCTGTATACAAAGCATTAGGAGGAAAGAGGGTTATCACTATTGACCAAAAATGCCATCAGAATGATCGGGACAACTTTGTTGTATGTATCTTTGAATCTGGGATTTATGATAACCAGACTTTCCCAATACTTACAGAAAACTGGGTTCAGTGAGAAGCATTGGAGAAGGCAGTGGGTATTTCTGGATGATTGGAAATGGAGACTATACATTCCAGCTCTTCTTTAACAAAAGATACAATACAGCCTTTAAAAATATAATAATGCAAAGTTCATTAGGGTCATGTCCCCATCTGGTTTTCCCGGAAGGAACAAGTGCAATGAGTGTTTGCTCCTAATTTGTCTTGCTTGCATTCTTGTGCTAAATATAATCTCATACCTTAGAACAATTTTAGATTGATTTCATAGCTAGGGCTATAAGCGTATTTTAAATCCTCTCCTGAGATATTTGTGTGTAAACATCTGATCACTGATACATTAAAGAGAAAGTGGAGAAGATGCATTTGTAATATAAATGAGTGCTCTGACACATGCAGGCCCCCGGTTCACTTAGGAGCCTGAGAATAAGGCTTCACATGGCAAGAAGCTTCCAGCAGCAGCTAGCAGTTCCCACAAGAAGGATCCCTACCTTTGTTCAGCATTGCACACCCACTCATTCACCCACTCACATTCTTTATAACAGAACTTGACTTCTTGGAGCAACAGAGAGGAACCAGGATGTTGCATCAGCTGGTGAGTTTCTCTGCTGCTCTGACACCAAGCGAGGTACTGCCAAAGAGAATGTGAGTGTGAAAGCAGTAGGCCTGACAGGAGCTTGGAAGATGGGTCTCTGCAGATAGCATTTACAGCTGTCAAAATAGCTAGCTGCTGTAGTCACCCTTAGGCTTCTTACAACATAGAGCTTCGTTCACAGGCTCATATGTGAATTAGCTCCATGTTTGACATTCAGAGTACAAAGCAATTAAAGCAACTGCCGCTTTAAGCAAAATGAATGCAGTACTGTCAACGTGGAGTTTCTGTTCTAGAGATCCTTTTATAATTCCAGTAGTTGGAGAACTGCTGCCCTTTGCATTGGTCTCCATCGATTATACTGGTTTCCACATTGTTTGGAGCAATTCAAAATTATGGCTCCTCTGATCTATAAACTATTGTATAATTTGGGTCTACTCATCATGTACCGGCATGACAGCTAACAACTGATGTGTTTCCTGAGTGGATAATCCTTCTTTTTGTGCGATTTGCATGGAGGTGTGTTTGTAGCTCAATGCATCGTTCAACATCAGTATAACTGGGCCTGAGCTTGTTGACGTTCAGAGAATATTGCAAGACAAATAATTCAAGCCCCTCTTCACAGGTTGCCTAAGGGCATAAAAGTGTCCAAAATGTTTTAAATGGTTGTGGTGTTATTTAGTTTATTTCCTGATATTGTGTCTATTGATTCATGCTACAGGCAGTGCTAATATCTTTTTAACCTCAGTCTAGAATGCCAGCAGTTGTATTTTTAAACCAGGGAATAAATGAAATTTGAAAATGATAAATAGAACACTTAAAATAAAATAGGAAAAATTAAAAAAATTAAAAAATGTGTTACTCATTGTTTAAGAGCTAGATTCCAAGAGTTTAAACTGGATGGCCGCTATTCATTTCTTGATCAAAATAAGGGGAATTCATGCAATATAGCTACAGGTTATATGTGCTGATCTATGATTGTAACAAAATCTATCTATCTATCTATCTATCTATCACAGAGGTTATCAGTCAAGTACACATTCAGAGTGCTGCATAAAATACACGGTACAGTGAATTTCTCTTTTACCAGATGTGTCGACATGAATTTATTTTTGTCCAGTAAAAATAAATGGATTATATGATAACTGACTTCAGTCCCTGCCACCTGCTGTAAGTATTTCCATAAGGTAGAAAGATGTTAAGATTTGGACAAAACTCTCCAAACAGATAACATTTTCGCCCATGAAAGTGACGTATCATTTTTCTTCTCCCCATAGGAGTGAATGGCATATGGGGGGGGGGGAGGCCACTTGGTCAGTGGCACCATTAAGGAGAGGAGAGGGGGACTTAACCTGCTCCCTAGCCCTGGTTTCCCCAATTTCTTGCAAATAAAAGTTTCTTGCTGTCCCCCAAACAACTTTACTTACTGCTGTCCATTTATTTCATCTAACAGAAATCAGTAGGAACTGAGTCAGTCCTGTAATAAATAAGAACTCCATCCTTTCATCTGCTTAGATGCACCCTGGATTCTGTTCCTTGGCATGACACTGGAGTGTGATGCTAGAATATGACAGAATGCTGAGAATTGGATTTTTAATAGATGATGATGATGAATTTATTACTCCTACTGTCATTAGATCCAATTAATCTGTCTCTGAAGATACATTTTGGGGCAGAGTCTTAGAGCTTATCTATACAAGGCTGTTAACTGCTGTATCTACTTTCAGTTTTGTCCCAGAATTGAGATCTGAGCTCTACACAAAGAGCTTTTCCTTTCCTGCTTTTCCACTATGTAACCTCTAGGAGGTGCCGTGCTACAGCAAAATAGCACAAATAGACAAGTTGTTATTTCTCTTTCAAAATAATACTCCATTTTCCCTGCTCTAAAAAAAACCCTGGGAAAGTGCTCTTAAAAACAGAAGCAAAACTGGAGGATCATGACATCTTCTAAAGAACCCATAAACAACCACAAGTAAGGAATCATGAGTGTACAATAAATACCTCATGTAGAAAAGCTCATAGTTAGCCCTGATAGATCCCCCCCCCTCGCCCATTATGGCAACATAGCACCATGTTCATTCTCTCTGTGGCTGCATCTCTTCTACTACTGTGCCAAAAATTTCTCCCGCATTTTTTCCTAACATTCTCATTATTCCTATTGTCAAAATAGGCTTCACCCAAATGGGAAGCAGAGCATAATATTAAGCAGAAAGTCTTTTCCACCATTACCTTTTACAGTAATATAATTCAAGCCAGGCATAGCCTTTATCTCCGTCAGTCACTGCAGTCAGAAAGATCAGACTCTTAAGTGGACTTCCTCTTTAGAATGCATTTTTAACATCTCATCTCTAAGCTGACATTGCATACCACTCATCATGATCAGTGTCAAATACTACAGTATATCAGCCTCTGCTGCAGCATAAGCAGCACTTTCTGGCTAAACTGAACACCCAGCCTGTCAATCGTGCGATGTCCCCAGCACTCAGGCTTGCTCATCAACTGGTAACAAGTAGCTGTACTCTTCAAATTAATTCTGAAAGCATGTTAGAAAGAAGCCAACTTCTACAGCTGACAGTAGTTGGAGTCAAAACAGGACATGCTTTTCACTTGAGTAACCATGCAAGGACAACTGCTATCTTCCTAGACTTTTGAAATCATCATTATAACAGTCATCTTCTGTGAGCTGGTCTTTGACCGTAATAAAGTTCTATTCTATTCAGTCATCTTCTGCCGTTCAAACCAGCAGAGCTACTGAGGAGCTGGGTTTCTATCTGTGCAAAATGTAAGGAGTATGAGCTGTTCTTTCCTTCTCACCTCTGAATTACAGCTTGGCCTGGAGGGCATAAGAAGGTTCCAAGGTAATAAACTCAGCTACATTCATACACTGTAAAAAAAAAAAGAGAGAGAGAGAGAGAGAGAGTTGAAAGTACTTTGTCAGAAGGGTCATGATATGCACACTCTGTGTCCACATCAAGGTACACATGTATATTTCTTTTGTCTCACTATCAACTTTTTTTTTTACTTATTCTTTTATTATAGAATTTTGACTAAAGAAAAAGAAAAAAAGGAAGTGGCTACATAGATCTGAATATATTAATTTCAATGCATATATATGGTGTGTGTGTATACACACACACACACATATATATATATATATATATATATATATATGCAGGTTTCTAAGAACTATATATAAACTTCAACAAAAGCAGACCAAATATCCCAATATGTATCCATTTGCAGTTCTATGTTGTAAGATCCTCAATCCATTGCATTATTGGAGGTGAGTGTTTATCCTTTCACTGTTGTAATATCAATTTTTTAGCTATCAGAAGGGCACAGAGAATCCATTTGCACTGACCATTTGTTAACTTCCAAGAAGCAGGTAGGTAATTTAAAAGAGCATGTATATCAGTAAATATTAAGGTGTGTTATTTGTATAACAGCCTCTTCCCCAAAGGGGGTACCTACAGGGTCTTGCCAAAATATATCCTCTCACTGTCAACTCTAACCAAACAGGTTTTGCAAGTTTTTGAAACACTGGTGCCCAGAGTGAGGGCAGGCAGGTGGGCAGGAAGGCACCACTATTGGCATCACCTTCCACCTTCTTTCTGTCCCTCAGTTGTGCTGAACTCATTCACTCTGCATGCTCCCTCCAGCAGCACTAAGCAGGAATGTGACTTCAGCACAGAAAGCTGAAGTCAGATTCCACCCAGGTGAGTTAGGCAGAGGGAGGGAAGGTTGGATGGTTCTTGCCCTTCACAGAGCACCTATCCATGCCTTTCCGTAACAGTGGCCTTTGCTAATGCTGCTTTGAGGCTTAGCTTTTACTTCTCAAAGTACCTTAATAAAGGGAAAGTGAGGCGGAGGTAGTGAAACTGACAGAGCTTCTCTGCCATCTTGTCAGTTTCAACAGAGAGCAGGAAGGGGATGGAAATGATTGTGGTAGAGCAGGTGGATGGGCAATGCAGAAGGCAAGGCTACTAAAACCCCTGCCATCTCCAGCCACTCTTCCACAGCAGGTGAAACATTAGCACTTCGCCAGCTCACAGCTGGAAGGCTTTGTACCACAGTTAGATTGGAAGTTTAAAAACATTGTTACAAACCAGCACATTAAAATAAACAAGACCACGACTGGGAAATTTAAAGGAACGGCACAGTTTGGGAGGAATGTTGTCTGGATTCTCAGGAGTAAATGAGTGAACAAATAATGTAAGTACTGTAAAGGAGGGCCAGTGTGGAAGTACCCCAGCTGTTCCATTTCAATCATTGTTTCATTAACGCTTTATTTTGGCATTCTTTCTGTTTCTTAACAAGTTGTCCATATTTAGTGAAGTGTAGGAACACCATGGCAAGCAAGTCTATACATGGAGTCAGTTGCAATATATCTCAGAATGTGACTGATTTAAACACACAGGCAATGGTCTGACTTGTGGAGTGGTTGGAATTTATGGATTGAATGCATTATATTAAGCAAATAGAAGCATTCTTGCTCAGTAATAAATGTGTAGTCATATTGATAAGTTAATCCATTTCCTTAAATAAAAATGGATACAAATTGAATACATTTATAACTTCCTTAAATTTTCTTCTAAAAACTTTGGGTTACCTGCAATAATCTGGACACTCAAATAATATTTCGAAAGAAATATTTGGGGAGGGGAAAGTAAATCACCTTCTTTTTAAAATGTATATTAGAAAATGTCTTGGCAAGCCAGTTCTGGCTCTCTTAAGTAATTTATTTATTTGCAACCATAGACATTCTCCTCACCTTTATTACTGAATGAGGATGTTTTTATTTGCCTAATGCATTAGACATATAAATTTCTCCCACTCAGCAAATCAAGTTATTGCTTACCTACAAGATACATTAGGAATGGGTTTAAATCACTCATTTTTTCCCAAGATATACAACAAGCTGGTTCCCATCCAGGTTTATAATATATTCACCATTGAAAAGAGCAAGCAGATGTTCTTCAAAATGCATTGTTTGTTGAAGCAATGCCCAATGCATTGTTTGTTTGTGGGACCATTTGTCTTTCCTCTGCCAACAATGTACTCGCATCAAGAGTACATGCTCTAATATGTATTGTCCACAATTACTATCATTGAAATGAATGACTGCTAAGCCATTCCAGTGCCATGGGGACATGAATTTCTACTGAAACTCATTAGTTTGCTTAAAGTGGAGGTTATGCTACAGCACTGGAACAGAGGAGTTCACAGACTTCAAAAATATTAAGGTTTTTAAAAAAGCCACGGGGCCTTGAGATGGTGGGCTATTGAGCAGGACAAAGGGGTAGTCTTGCTGGTATTTGTCCATTTGTGTGTGTGTGTGACTGGAAAAGCAAACTTGGTGAACACGTGGTTGTAATGGAGGCAGCATTCAGCCCCTAACAAAATATACATTTTTTAAAATCCAGTAAAAAGACAAATCCTTTTAAGAGGTTAGGAAATGGGCCATGCATGCAAGGGGAGTGGCTTTGTTAATCACTAGTGACATCACAAGTAGGAGATCCTGACTAAGCTGGCCAAAGCATTTGTCTAGTAAACAGGAAATCCTGTTTGACTTCCCTGGTGCCTCAGGAGATTTTTCTTTGTTTGAGAGGGGGCTTAGCTCAGTGGAAGAACACATATTTTGCATGCAGGGAGTCTCCCAGGTGCCACCCCCAAGCACATCCAGATAGCATGGCTGAGAATGACCCCTAGCCTGAGTCCTTGGAAAGCTGCTGCCAGCCAAGAGAACAGTACTGAGCTGGATGGATCCACCACCCAACTGCAAGCATCATTTCTCTGGGTCTGGTACGAGCTTATTGGATGCCCCCATGCCCTCTTCCCAGCCTTTCCACAGAAGTCTCTGACTGTTTTGAAAAAATGGAGCCTTGATTCTTGAGCTTGATTCCTTGATCTTCTTTCATTCATTCATTACATTTCTATACCGCCCAATAGCCAAAGCTCTCTGGGTGATGATCCACAAAAATTAAAACCACTTTAAGTCCCTTTAAGATCTTCCTGGTTGCCCAGTGTGTATATATAGAGATACAGACATGGCAGTTGAGCACGAATGTATGTTAATTATCAATGTGGGACACCGCTGGGATTGAGTTCCTTCAGGCGGTCTGGGGTCCTTCCGTGCACTCAGAGGCATGTTGTGAGACATGTAAATCCCATTGGAAGTACTGCTACTGTCCCTGGGAGTTCAGTGTCCCTGATTAACTATTATGGTGCTTTTCCCTCCTTCCAGATGACTCTTCCTGCCTGTGCACAGGAAATGCCAGCAAGAAGTAAGAAACTCTGGGATTTGTGGTTCTTAAGAGAGCATCACCTCACCAAAGTTGTCATATCCCCATTTCTTTGAAAGTCCAGAATGTTTTATCATATATGTATTCTGTCATGTTTAAAGCTCCAAGTGTGAAGCCATGAATCCATTCATAAACACTTCCAAAATTTAGTTTGAATTGTTTGTCTCCAAGGGATGGATGGATATTTCCAATCTATACCAGTTTTGCATGTGTTCTTTCATAAGTTGGTTCTGTCCCATTTTCTCATTAATATACAATTTTTTAAAAATCTGCATGAAAATCCTAAATACGTAAATACGTATTTAAAACTATTTTCTCATAAAATATGCATTTCTAAATTTAATCTAAATTTATGCATTTCTAAATTAATTTTAGTCTAAAACATGCATTTTAAATGCATTTTGGTATGTTTTATGAGCCAAGAACAGCACAGCAGTCTGGAAAAGTACAAAATCTGAAGAATCACTGTGTTCCAATCCACACATTAGTCTGGAAGGTGTGGGTCAGATCAGTTTGCATCAAAATTCACAGAGACTGAATTCCTCACGCATCCCTATTGCCTCTCATAAAATTACTTTTTAAAAAACGTTTTTCACTCCCCCACCCCTTAGTAATTATAGATTGCATATAAATGATAAAGGTTTTGTCTTCCTAACTTATTTGAGTTAGACTTTAGAGATATCCCCATTCCTTTTCAATTCAAGCTGCTTTTATAAGTATGAATCAACTATTTGTGTATAACTAACAACAGAGTTTTTAATTGTGGGTTTTTCTTATGTTTCTAGAAGCTGTCTAATATCTGTTGTAAATCAGATCATTTCCAAAACATCCCATCAAAAATATAGCTTTCTTCAAGTGGTTCTATTAAATATTGGCCCTTATCATTTGCAGCCTACCATACACTAGAGGTTTAACACTGATGAAATTTCTGGGGGATTATCTATAAAAACACCAGCTTCACGAGTGTGATGTGAATGTTAATGATGCTGCAGATCTAAATGTTGCTTTGGATAGTGTGAGCAGAGGGGGGCGGGGAGGGGGGAAGCATCTTCCTTTCATCAAGCTATGCAGCAGGTGGGGGCTGCAATGGTTCCCAAACCCCCTTCATCCTCAGTCTGTAAACATCAATAGTCAGTAGACATGCAGTCTTATTCCAGCTCACTTGCACAGAAAATCACAGTGATCAGTTCTATTGTCTCCTCCATCTGAATCGCCATGCTGCAGACAGTATTGCTTTGAACATGCTATGTTGCCTAGAGGACTCTCATACACATACTTCGCTTTTCCAGTAAACGTACTTTGCTTTCTGATTACTTTTCATATATGCAGCATGCAACCAATTGAGATAGTATTTTCCATGTCATAAGCCCCATTGACTTCAGTGGACTCACTCCCAGGTAAATGAGTTTAGGATTGCAGCTGAAAGTGTTTTTCCCAACTTCTTGATATAAATCTAGAGATGAGTGTACCATTCCTCTATTATATTAGAATGTTTTATTCTGTGCTGCTCAGAGCCCCTGCCGTTTGCTATAGCTTTCAGTTCTTTCCGTTTATTTGCAAATTGAGAAAACACTGAAAAAAGCAATCTCGTTGTGATCATATGTATGATAGTATCATTATTATTTTTGTGCACTGTTTCTTCTGAATAATTCAAATTGCCTTATACATGATTAAAAACACAATAAAGCACAATACAACACAAAGAAATACATAGCAGCCAGGGGTGGGGCAAAATCCAAAATAGGCGCATGTTTCATTGCAGAATTTACACTAAAGTAGACCTACAACAATATAGTCCTTCTAAGTCATAGTCACCTAAACAGTAGTAAAGAATGTCCCCAAATTTCAGTCATTTACCAATTAGTTTTCTTTCTGTATACAAGAAGTACCTGGAGGAATAGTCCCCAAACTCCTGACTAATTCTGGCATTATGGGTGGGTTGTTTTTTTGTCCCAGCCAATGTAACATGTTGAGGTAGGAAAAGATTCCAACAAAAACAGATCCAGGGGAAGCAGATTTAACTGCCCACGCAGAGTTTTCTTTCTGAAAACCAAAACGAGCCTGAGACAAAAAAAAATTCCAAGATCTATGGATTTTTTGCCATTGAGAAAGCGGATTTCAGATACCTTGTGTCTGACACCAGGCACATGGACTTTTGGGGGGACATTTTACTACCCTGATATATGTTGAAATTTGGCTTGGGGTAGTAAAATGTTCCAAAAATCATTTATGTAAGGTATCTTTTTTGGTTTTGGCTCATGAAGATTCAGTGTAGAAGAGTGGGAAAGACATGAACAAAGAAAACACTTTGAAAAAACTGTGTACACAGTGCTCTGTGTACAATTTCGGAATAAAAAACCCTAAACAATGGATAAATCCCTACCGCAGTTCAGCTTCAGAAAAAAGCCCAGGTGATTTGAAACTCCAAGATCCAAAGAGAGAAATGCAGATGAGGAGAATTTCAGAAGCCTCTCTCCATACAGCACCACAGTAACCTTTGAATAAGCTTGTTAAGTAGAAGAATGTTGTTATTCCGATATTATAGAAAGGGAATGAAGAGTGAGAGACCGTGGCTTGCCTAATGCCACTCAAGAGATTATGACTGAGGTTTGAACCATAGAGCCTTTAACCACTATCGTCTACCAGCTCACCATAACCCTAGATCATCCTTCCCCAACCTGGTGCCCTGCAGATGTCTAGGGCTAGATCTACACGGGCTTTTTAATATCCATACTGAAGTGCACTGATAACTGTTGGGGCACATTACACATTCCATATACCACTCTTCTAGCATTATTTCCTGCTTTTTATTCCATATTATCCAAAATACTACAACAGATGTCATTGTGTGTGCTACAAGGTATAAACGCACAACAGGGATATAGCGTTACCATGATGGGATCGTATCGATATGACACAAGGTATAGATCTGGCCTAGGATTTCCCATCATCCCCAGCCAGACACCAGGTTGGGGAAGCCTGTCCCAGATCCACTCTAAAGGAAAGAAGACATTCAGAACCAGACCAGAATTTTGTAGCTCTCTGTTATGATAGATTAACTAAAATCCCAGGTTGAAAAGAGGCATGAAATGTTCTGAATCAAACCCATCTCTATCTTTATCGATTCTCCTATTCCTGTTGCAAGTCAACTGTTCTACTTTGGACTGCAGATAAGGGACTGTCAGTGCAATATGCCTGTCTACTTAGAACTGACTCCCATTCAGTTCAACCAGGCTTACTCCCAGGTATCTGGGTACAGGATTGCAGCCTCAACATCAGGAGAATGCAAGGCTAGAGCCTTCTCCCTGCCATGGTAGTTCTTGCATGTAAATGAAGGCTTTTAAAAAAAAAATGTGGAAGAGCATCAAACACTTCATCCTCCACTTCATACAGTAGAATGAAAATATTAAAAATTAAATTAAATTACAATTGGCCTCAGTTTCTGTTCTTGATTATATCATCATCATATATATCATTATCATCATCATATAATGATATATCATTATCATCATCATTATCATTATCATCATCATATATATCATCATTATATCATCATCATCATCATCATCATCTGTTGTTTCCATTCGCTTTTCTCTTTGGCCTATTTTCATATGAAGTGGTTTTGGGGGTGGGGGGTGGGGTTCACTTCAGCCCTTACACCAGATTCCATGATCACCACACATGGAAGCACCTGAAGAAATTAATAATGCTTATGAAATGTATGTGGGGGGGGGGGGGTGAGAGCAATTACTGTAAATGAGCAATTATTGTTGCTCATTTGCCCTACGCACAGCTAAAACAACTATTCTGATAATATATCACATTGATGTCTAAACAGAAGGTCATATAAGCAAGACAATGCATTATTAATCAGTTTTAAGTTGAGGGGTGCTTTGTAAACCTTGGGAGGGGCTGTAGCTCAGTGGGATGTTGCTAGGTTCTTAAAAGACCTGGGGCACAGGCCTATAACACAAATTTGCATGTGGTGTGTATATATATATATACACACACACACACACACACACACACAGACGTATGTATGTATGTCCGAGTTGAAGTGGGGGTCAGTGCACACCTCTAATACATGTGTGTCTGTATGTATACACACACACACACGAGGTGTGTAATGACCCCCCACTTCAACTTGGACCCCGATTCAGTGGTTTGGAAAACCGATTCAAATCGATTCAAACCGATTAAGTGGTTTGGAAAACATCCTGCTTCTGCTCTGGCCAATTTGGAGTCATTCCACTTCAGCTAAGTACCAAACCTGAGTCAAGTTTCAGAAAACCGAGGCTTTGTGCTTCATGTTGACTATTGCGGGATTTTTTTTTAAGCTATAACTTTTTTTTTCTTGGTCATAATTGGATGATAATTGCAGGCATAGTAGCCCCTTAGGAGGGGATTACATCTGCCCAATGCCAGAAAAAATAGTTGCAGGGTTGTTTGTGGTATGTGCCTTTATATTTTGATTTTCTTTTAAAGGGAACTTCCAATAACTTTTTTTATTCCTTGGAAGAATTGGATGAACATTTCACAATTCATTGCCCCATCTGAGGGGATCATGTCTGTCAAACTGCAGAATGATAGCTATGGTTGTTTTTGTGCAAGGGTAGCCTTGACATTTTGAGGGTCTCCAAAAGAGGACATACCTATCTCCCTATGTTCCTTGTGGACCATTGTTCTGAAAATTACAAACACCCTAGAGGTATCCCTAAGTAAGAAACCAGCAAAGTTTCAGAAAGATAGGTGCAGCACTTCATGTGGAAAAGGAGCTCTCCAGTTCCAAGGAGGGAGTGATTTGCTTTCCTTACACTTTACCCCACTCACATCCATGGTTTTGGGGTAAATCTGTATGAAAATGCACAGGTCATAGAAGTGTCCGCAGGCACCTAACCTGCAAAGTTTCAGAAGGATAAGACCAGGGGTTAGGGAATTATGATGCTTGAAATGGAGTTTAAGGCTTTTTCACAATGAAGTGTGCCAGCAATGGAAAAATGACCATCTCATGGTCCAATCCTTGCCCTCCCCAAAAGCACAGTGATGGAAGCGCTTGGTAAAAATGTGCCCTAAGATTAGAAACCCCTTCATGGATCACTGCCTTGTTGTGGCGAAGGGGCTTGCGTAACTCAGTGAAGCCATAAGCTATGCCGTGCAGGGCCACCCAAGACGGACAGGTCATGGCAGAGAGTTCTGACAAAATGTGGTCCAATGGAGAAGGAAATGGCAACCCACTCCAGCATTCTTGCCAAGAAAACCCCATGGAACGTATCACAAGGCTAAAAGAGATGACGCCGGAAGATGAGCCCCTCAGGTCGGAAGGTGTCCAATATACTACTGGGGAAGAGCAGAGGGAATTTCCAAGTAGCGCCAGAAAGAGTGAAGCGGCTGGGCCAAAGCCGAAAGGACACTCAGCTGTGGATGTGTCTGGTGGTGAAAAGAAAATCCGATGCTGTAAAGAACAATATTGTTTAGGAACCTGGAATGTCAGATCAATGAATCAAGGTAAGTTGGAGGTGGTCAAACATGAGATGGCAAGACTGAACATTGACATCTTGGGAATCAGCGAACTAAAATGGACAAGCATGGGCGAATTTAATTCAGGTGACCATCATATCTACTACTGTGGGCAAGAATCCCTTAGAAGAAATGGAGTAGCACTCATAGTCAACAAAAGGGTGGGAAAAGCAGTACTGGGGTACAATCTTAAAAATGATAGAATGATCTCAGTACGAATCCAAGGCAAACCATTCAACATCACAGTAATTCAAGTCTATGCCCCAACCACTGATGCCGAAGAAGCTGAGGTTGATCAGTTCTATGAAGACCTACAATACCTTCTAGAACTAACACCAAAAAAAGATGTCCTCTTCATCATCGGGGATTGGAATGCTAAAGTAGGAAGTCAAGAAATCACCGGGATAACAGGCAAGCATGGCTTTGGTGTACAAAATGAAGCAGGACAAAGGCTATTAGAGTTTTGCCAAGAGAACATGCTGATCATAGCAAACACTCTTTTCCAACAGCACAAGAGATGACTCTACACATGGACATCACCAGATGGTCAATATCGAAATCAGATGGATTATGTCCTTTGCAGCCAAAGATGGAGAAGCTCTATACAGTCAGTAAAAACAAGACCTGGAGCTGACTGTGGCTCAGATCATGAGCTTCTTGTTGCAAAATTTCGGCTTAAATTGAAGAACGTAGGGAAAACCACTAAACCATTCAGGTATGACCTAAATCATATCCCTGATGAATATACAGTGGAGGTGAGGAATAGATTTCAGGGATTAGACCTGATAGACAGAGTGCCTGAGGAACTATGGACGGAGGTCCGTAACATTGTTCAGGAGGCAGCAACTCAATCCATCCCAAAGAAAAAGAAATGCAAGAAAGCAAAGTGGCTGTCTGATGAGGCTTTACAATTAGCTGAGGAAAGAAGGGAAGCGAAAAGCAAGGGAGAAAGGGGAAGATATACCCAACTGAATACAGAGTTCCAGAGAATAGCAAGGAGAGACAAGAAGGCCTTCTTAAATGAACAATGCAAAGAAATCGAAGAAAACAATAGAATGGGAAAGACTAGAGATCTCTTCAAGAAAATCAGAGATCTCAAGGGAACGTTTTGTGCAAAGACGGGCATGATAAAGGACAAAGAAGGCAGGGACCTAACAGAAGCAGATGAGATTAAGAAGAGGTGGAAAGAATACACAGAAGAACTATACAGGAAAGATCTGAATGTCCCTGATAGCCATGATAGTGCGCTCACTGAACTTGAGCCGGACATCCTCGAGAGTGAAGTCAAGTGGGCCTTAGGAAGCATTACTAACAACAAAGCTAGCGGAGATGACAGTATTTCAGCTGAGCTATTTAAGATCCTAAAAGACAATGCTGTTAAAGTGCTGCACTCAATATGCCAACAAATTTGGAACACTCAACAGTGGCCACAAGACTGGAAAAGGTCAGTTTACATTCCAATTCCAAAGAAGGGCAACGCCAAAGAGTGTTCAAACTACCGTACAATTGTGCTCATTTCACATGCCAGCAAGGTGATGCTCAAAATCCTACAAGCTAGGCTTCAGGAGTATGCGAACTGAGAACTACCGGAAGTACAAGCTGGGTTTCGAAGAGGCAGAGGAACTAGAGATCAAATCGCCGACTTTCGCTGGATCATGGAGAAAGCAAGAGAATTCCAGAAAAATGTCTATTTCTGCTTCATTGACTACGCTAAAGCCTTTGATTGTGTAGATCACAACAAACTGTGGCAAATTCTGAAAGAGATGGGGGTACCAGACCACCTTACCAGTCTCCTGAGAAACCTGTACGAGGATCAAGAAGCAACAGTAAGAACCAGACATGGAACAACCGAGTGGTTCAAAATTGGGAAAGGAGTATGACAAGGCTGCATATTGTCACCCTGCTTATTTAACTTATATGCAGAGCACATCATGAGAAACGCCGGGTTGGATGAATCACAGGTCGGAATTAAGATTGCCGGGAGAATTCTCAACAACCTCAGATACGCAGATGATACCACCCTAATGGCAGAAAGTGAAGAGGATCTAAAGAGCCTCTTGTTGAGGGTGAAAGAAGAGAGTGCAAAAGCTGGTTTGAAACTCAACATTAAAAAAACGACGATCATGGCGTCTGGCCCCATCACTTCCTGGCATAAAGAAGGGGAAGAAATGGAAGCAGTGACAGATTTTATTTTCTTGGGCTCCAAGATCACCGCAGACGGTGACCGTAGCCATGAAATTAAAAGACGCTTGCTCCTTGGGAGGAAAGCTATGGCAAACCTAGACAGCATAGTCAGAAGCAGAGACATCACCTTGCCGACAAAGGTCCATCTAATCAAAGCTATGGTTTTCCCAGTAGTAACGTATGGCTGTGAGAGCTGGACTATAAGGAAGGCTGAGCGCCGAAGAATTGATGCTTTCGAACTGTGGTGCTGGAGAAGACTCTTACGAGTCCCCTGGACTGCAAGGAGGTCAAATCAGTCAATCCTAAAGGAAATCAACCCTGAGTGCTCATTGGAAGGACAGATACTGAAACTGAAGCTCAAATATTTTGGCCACCTAATGCGAAGAGAAAACTCTCTGGAAAAGACCCTGATGCTGGGAAAGACTGAGGGCAAAAGGAGAAGGGGACGGCAGAGGATGAGATGGCTAGATAGCATCACCAATGCAATGAATATGGACTTGAGCACGCTCCGGGAGAGAGTGCAGGACAGGAAGGCCTGGCGTGCTATGGTCCATGGGGTCACGAAGAGTCGGACACGACTGAACAACTGAACAACAACAAAGATTAGAAAGTGGACTTGTAAGTCATTAAACCACATTCCTCTATCCTCCTGCAGTATTTAGTGAAACTAAACCAAAATAGTTTGAGACATAAGGACTGCCCGAATTCATGTGAGAGAGAGAGAATGCAAATTTAGAATTACTGGAATTTATTTACATTGCACCAATGTTAGCAGCATCCAGGACACAGATCAGAAGATCTAGGGCCCATATCCAGGTGGGCCATCTGCTAACAACACCTATGACCCCTGCTTTGCATGCAGAATGTTCCAGGTTCAATCTCTGGCATCTCCAGGTAGGGCTAGGAAAGCTCCTGCCTGAAACCCTGGAGAGCTGCTGCCAGTCAGCTTCAACAATACTGGAGTAGATGGACCAATGGCCCGACTCAGTATAAGGCAGCTTCCTATTTTCCTGTGTCTCATTCAGCCTCCTTGGATGCCAAATGAAGACCACTAAGTTTTCATGGCTGAGGGCCACCTCACATAGTACAAAAAGTGGGACTTATAGCACATTGACCATGTGTTTCTATGGTGAACAGACTGAAATATTTAAAGGAAGAGGCAGATCGGCAAACACACCTGAGAGCTATGACTGACAAAAGCACTCCGGTGTCAGTTTATCGCCCGTTTGCAGGCACATGTCCGCTTTCAGATGTTACACTTCAACACAAGAATGATCTGTCAGCACTTCTCTTTTGTATTGTGTACAGTAGCCAGTAGCTTTTGAACCTAAAGCAAAGATTATCCTATTGCTCATGAACTGTTTGGACACCTTTACCTGCTTCAAAGGTAACATTACTTAGTTGAACAAAGTGCACAGTCCTCTGTCCTCACTTATAACTCCCTGTTCCTTTTTCTTCCAGCCTTCACTTCCTCTATAAGAACTTCCTCCTCTTAAAGAGACAAACATATTTTCTAAAATCTCTCTTTATATGTATGTATTAATTTCACAACATTTGTATGCCACTTTTCAACCATAGCGGCTCTCATATTGTTATGCATAGAGTACTTTAATCTTCCCCACCTAAATAAGTTTCTCTTCAGTGCAAGATACACTCAACAGCTATAACTGATTTACTGTTTCACATAAACTCCACTTAGCATTAGCCTTCTCTTCCTCAGCAAACAGTTCCTTGTAGATATTGAAATGAGACTAATTTCTCTTGATTACATGGCCTTGCCTCTTTGTGCTGTGTGATCATGGTCATGGATCCCTTAACTTGCTACTGCCATTGGACTGGCACTGAAGGGACTAGATAACACTGCTTCCTTTCTTAGGCCAAGGCTTTATATATGTGTGGCAAGGCATTCCACTCAACAGCCTTGCTTCAGCATTCCACACTAGCTACAACTTTCAAACCAGCCTCAAGGGCAGCCCCACATTGAGCGCATTACAGTAGCCCAGCCTGCTGAGTCCCATCTTTAGAAAGCACATATCCATAGAATTCTAGAGAATCTTTGTTGGATTCACATTTTTCCCTTTTCTCTCTCCATTGCTGAAATACTGTGTTTAATACTCATGTTCTTCTTCAGATCTATCATATGCGGTGAGGTAATCACTGAAATTTTTCACTCCTGGAATTTCTGACATGAGATTCCAAAATTTAGTCTCTCATATATCCTTAAGCTTGCATTAGTGGAGAATGTAGTGATGAACCTGGAACTGGGATCTAGCTTCATCTAGTGATATCTTGGTGCATTCAAGTTAAGCGCGAGGAATACTTGTGCACCGCTGAGGTCAAGTAGCATCTATGTCATCTGTTGTGGGTGAGATGTGTCTCTCTCAAATGATTCCTTGATTAGCCATTGCATGCTATGGGAGAAAAAGCCAGAGGACTATCCAGAGAACTATCTGATGGGTGTGTGGGGGGGTGGAGGTTAGGTGCTACAACTATTAAGTCACGTTCCTAGTGTCAGCCTTTCATATCCATTCTGTGATGTCAAATGCTTCTAGTCTTTGTAGTTTTGCTTCCATGTTTTTCTAATATGGAATGGTATGTGCTTGTAGCTATAGAACTAACCTCTCTTTCTCACCAATGTGAATTTTTAATTTTTACATCCTTGCCTTTTCCCAGTCCTTAAAATCAGTCAGCAAATTCCTTGTATAATTAATATGCAATGCTGATGTTTACTCTGTTGATTGATAGCCAGTATAATGTCCAAGTCATAAAATCATAGAATAGTCAGGTTGGAAGGGGCCTATAAGACCATCGAGTCCAACCCTGCTCAGTGCAAGAATCCAAGTCAGAGCATCCCCGACAGATGGCTGTCCAGCCTCATCTTGAATGCCTCCAGAGTGGGAGAGCCCACAACCTCCCTAGGTCATTGGTTCCATTGTCGTATTGCTCTAACAGTCAGGAATTTTTTTCTGACGTTCAGCCAGAATCTGGCTTCCTGTCACTTGAGCCCATTATTCCGTGTCCTGCACTCTGGGATGATCAAGAAGAGATCCTGGCCTTCCTCTCTTTGACAGCCTTTCAAGTACACTATCATATCTCCCCTCAGTCTTCTCTTCTCAAGGCTAAACATGCCCAGTTCTTTCAGTCTCTCTTAATAGGGTTTTGTTTCCAGTCTCCTGATCATCTTTGTTGCCCTCCTCTGAACCCTCTCCAGCTTGTCTGCGTCCTTCTTAAAGTGTGGTGCCCAGAACTGGACACAGGACTCCAGATGAGGCCTAACCAGTGCTGAGTAGAGGGGGACTAGTACCTCCCGGGATTTGGAAGCTATGCTTCTATTAATGCACCCTAGAATAGCATTTGCCTTTTTGCAGCCACATCACATTGTTGGCTCATATTCAGCTTGTGATCTACAACAATTCCAAGATCCTTCTCCCTTGTAGTGTTGTTGAGCCAAGTCTCCCCCATCTTATAACTCTGCATTTGGTTTCTTTTTCCTAGGTGCAGAACTGGGCATTTATCCCTATTAAATTTTTCTGTTGTTTTCTGCCCAGCGCTCCAGTCTATCCAGATCACTTTGAATTTTGTTTTTGTCTTCCAAAGTATTAGCTATCACGCCCAATTTTGTCATCTGCAAATCTGATCAGCATTCCCTGCACCTCCTCCTCCAAGTCATTAATAAAAATGTTGAAGAGCACTAGGCCTGGGACTGAGCCCTGCGGTACCCCGCTCATTACCTGCTTTGCTGAAGTCGAGGTATATTATGTCAACAGCACTCCCACAGTCCACAAGGGAGGTTACCTGATCAAAAAATGAGATGAGATTTGTCTGGCAGGATTTGTCCTTGACAAATCCATGTTGGCTTTGAGTAATCACTGCATTGTTTTCAAGGTGCTTACAAACTGATTACTTTATCATCTGCTCCAGAATTTTCCCAGGGATTGATGTCAGACTGACTGATCTGTAGTTCCCAGGTCCCTCCTTTTTACCCTCTTTGAAGATAGGAATTGCATTAGCCCTCCTCCAGTCATCTGGCACTTCCCCCGTCCTCCATGATTTCTCAAAGATAATAGACAGTGGCTCTGAGAGTTCTTCTTCCAGTTCCTTTATTACCCTAGGGTGCAGTTCATCTGGCCCTGGAGATCTGAACTCATTCAAAGTAATTAGGTGTTCCTTGACCATGTGCCTATCGATCTCAAGCTGCAATCCTGCCCCTTCAGCCTGTACTTTGCCTTTGCCAGGGGGGTCATAGACCCTCTTTTGGGAGAAGACTGAGCCAAAGTAGGAATTGAGTACTTCTGCCTTTTCTTTGTCATCTGTTATCGTTTTGCCATCCTTACTTAATAGCTGAACCACCATTTCTTTCCTCTGGCTTTTACTATGCACGTAGCTGAAGAAAGCTTTTTTGTTGCTTTCAGCACCCCTCATTAA
Organism: Heloderma suspectum; assembly: GCF_057233095.1. Taxonomy (NCBI): domain Eukaryota; kingdom Metazoa; phylum Chordata; class Lepidosauria; order Squamata; family Helodermatidae; genus Heloderma; species Heloderma suspectum. The sequence continues at coordinate 190,756,519 of NC_139458.1, forward strand.
CCTCGGCTCGTTCTCAGCTTTAGCCTTCCTGATGCCATCCCTGCAATTCTGTGCTACCTGTCTGTACTCTTCCTTTGTTGCTTGGCTTTCTTTCCACTTCCTATATGTGTCCTTTTTTATTTTCAGGTCATCTCTTAGCTTTTTGTGAAGCCACATTGACTTCTTCTGTTGTCTTCCACCTTTTTTTCTTGTTGGAATTGTTTGTAATTGTGCCTTGAGAATTTCCTTTTTAATAAACTCCCACCCATCTTGGACTCCTTTTCTCGTTAGAGTTGCTTGCCATGGGACCTTACTGATCATTGTTCTGAGTTTATTAAAATCAGCTTTCCTAAAATCCAGGGTACGGGTTTGGCTACACTCGGCTTTTGCTTCCTTTAGAACCATGAACTCAAGTATAACATGGTTGCTTTCCCCCAGAGTTCCTGTAACTGCTGTTTCACAGCCTAACAATGAGAACAAATTCCTTCAGGTTTCAAAATACTCTGTTCGTTTAGATTTTGCCATAATAAAATCTTTGTACCTTCTCCTGGACCCATATGCATATACAACAGTGAGTTCAAGTTGTGGGTAGACCTTCAGGCCATAGGTCATTTCATCTAGGACGCTGATAGCTGTTCCAGTATCCACCAGCAATTGTATTTTACTGCCTCCCTTATACTAGTTGTTTTAGGCAATGCCATCTCCAGGGGCCATCAGGCATGTAACTCTGAGTTCCCCTCTAAGCTGGAAGAAGCAGGACATGCAAACTGATCATTGTCTTAGGCTGAATCTGATCTTCTTGAATACTCAAATGTGCAAAATGGGAATAATGGTACTGTTAGGGTAGTGGGCCCTCTACTAGTCTTGGGCCCTGGCAAATGCCCAATTTTACCACCTTCTGGAGCTGGCTCTAGATTTACATTGCTGTCTGCACCTTTTACAGTATGCTTCAAGTTGTTGTTTCTATTCCAAAAACATTATTTTCTTCACTGCTCACTTCTTGACTTCCTTGATTTACCTAGGGCTTTGGTTTGTTTCTCTGTTTTAGTATTTCCTTCAGTCAGATTATTTCACTCTAGCAAAATGATTATTTGTCTTTCTCCCATAAGAACTGCAATATTTTTTCTTTTGTAAGACGTGCATTTTTACAAGAAGCAGAAGCAGGAATTTTATTTGCTTGATGGTTTGGCTTTAGTCTTATCCAGGTATGCTTGTTTTACTCCCCTTTTGAGTCTGTAGCTTATTGATCTTTTCTCCTAGGGGTTGATTTGACCTTTCAGTACTGGCTACTTGCCCTTCCACTATTTCCATGCTGCATGCAAGATCTAGCAGTGCAATATCAGAATAGATGAGCCCTGGCTTTTGTAGCTGGGTTGAACCACAATGCTATATGATCTGTGATTTGACTTGATCTCTTTATCAGTCTTTGAAAATGCACATTTCATTGCTACTTCCTTTGGCCTGGCATGATACTCTTTGTCTCTTGCTTCTGCATCTTGCTGCTTTGCTTGCTTGAACTTATAAATGTTTAAGTCTGGGTTTGTTTTAGTGTTAAAATAATCTGTGATGCATTTAAGGGCTGTTTGGAAGTCATTTTCACCCCCTGTATCTGGGAGTGTGTCAAATATATCATAAAACTCATCTCCTGCATAATGCAAGAGCAAAGCTCCCTTCCTGCTATTATCAGTAAAACCAAAGGCCAGAAATACATTTTGCAGTCTCTGCATCCATTTTTTCCACTATGTGCCTACAGCACTATCTGCATGCATGAGAACTTGGTCAGTATTGGGGAAGTCACACGCAGTCTGTGCTTAGAGTGGACACTTACACATCGCCAAAAAAGAGGAAATGCGTCATCAAAAAAGAGGCCAAAAAACTGCTTTGCATTATATTTGCATATGCTAATTTAAGTCTATACATGTGAATTTCGAAATAATCACTATAATTTAAATAAAAACACAGTACATCTCACCATACTGAGGAAGACTGAAGATGTGCCTGTTCATTCTGCTTTCCAGGTGCTTGATAGGCAACGTCACGGTCCCTGCTTGGTCTTCTTCCAGTTCTTCAGCTGTAAACCAGAGTGGACTGGGCAGCCCTTCAAATACAGGCATCCTCTGTAAAGTAGGCCACCTGGCCACCTGTGTTCTTTCTTCATATTTGTTGCTTAAAATGAGGCTTGTCTGATTGCCGTTCTTTTCAGATCGTCACCAAAAACGCTGCGGTTCACAAAGAACCACTCAGACATCTCAAGTTGCTTCAAACAGTTGTGTGCATTAGTTTCTTCAATGAAACAGATCCACCCCATTCATTCCAGTCTGTACCTCTGAGAAATGAACAGAAATACAGAAACAAGTGAAAATCCTTTCATTTCATTTCTCCCATTTGTTTCTTATAGGAGGGACTCCCGACATTGGAAAGCAAGACTGCGTTCCTTAGCAAATTGATCCATGTGGACCCATGTTTTAGACTTCAATTCCCATCAGCCCCAGCCAACATGGCCAATGGTCAGGAATACTGGGAGTTGTAGTCCAAAATCTCTGCAGGGCACCAGGTTGGTGAAGGCTGCTGTAGGCAGTGAAGAACCTGGAGTGCTTTTAAAGTGATAAGAAATGAAAACTGGCCAATCTGAAAGCAATGAGAAGCTTAGAGGATGTTACCCTTATTTAATTGCTTATAAAATGCTTAGAAGATGTCACCCCTATTTAATTGCTTATCCCTTTCTCAGATATCTCTGAAACTTGGTAGGTCTGATTCTATGGAAGAATAGCACAATGCCTGACAATGTCATGGCACTGGGATGGTATACACCAGCTTTTATAGGCATCAGAAGACAGGCTGGGTGCCAGTTGTAATCTATATAAAAATGAAACAAACGAAAAATGAACAAAATGGAGTTGAACTGAAACAAACTGAAAAATGAAGCTAAACTAAAAAAAAATATTCCACCCATCTTCAGCTTCAGACACTAACATCTCTTTATTTAACAAACTACAGTCATCTGTCCTAGCTACAGCTCCTTGTTTCTTTTATTCCAGTCTCACTGTGCTTCCTTCTCTATAAATGACAACCACTTTCTAAAGCATCTGTCCATATATGACTCTATAAGTTCCATACACTTACTGGACTAGCAATCCTCTTTACATAGTGGAGGAGCGCTGTCCCAGAAACACACACACACCTCTCTAGGCACATAACCTAAAGCATGTGGTGGGTTCTCTTCAAGGCAGACCACTCTCACGTAAGCCTGATTCACATGACTTTTCAGTCCTTGAGGGGGAAAGCACTGCACTAACCTGGCATACAGGCCTCTACACAGAGTACCCATCTCTGTTATGTGTGCTGTGGAGGGGAGCGTCACATCATGTGAGGAGGAGGCTTGAATCCAACTGGTGTCACTCCTCTGATGGACACTCTTTGATCCAGCAGAGGCATCTGTCAGTGAAACAAGGAGGAAAGTGATTTTCAGCAATTCCCCCCTCATCCCTGGAGTCCCACACTGTTCGAAACAGTGTGGAAGGTGGTTCAGGGTGCTACAAAATCACATCCTTCCCCTTTCTGCTGATGGAAGCCTCTGCTGAATCAAAGAGCATTCCATCAGTGGAATGACACCACCAATTAGATACTACCTAAGACGGCTACCCCAATAGATGTATGTCCAGATCTAGGTTCCTAAGGGCGCAATCGCATCCAGATAGGCAGCCACCTCTGAACTGGGAGGCGCCCGCCTATCCAATGCAGGGCAGGAGAAGCATGGAGGGGGTCATTCCCTCCGCGCTTTTCCTGCCCTGCATTTTCAGCTAGATGGCCGATTTTGGCTGTCTAGCCACAGGAAGGCGGAGCAGGGGAGGAGGCTGCCGGACGACATATAGGATGTGTTGTACTGGCATTTCTGCCTTCCCCTCCCCGGAACACCCCCAGGAGCACCCTGTTTTGGCCGCTCCATGCTCCTCTTCTAAGCGCGGAGTGCGGGGCCATTCTGCGCTGCCTGCAAGGCAGCACAGGAGGCGGGGAAGGTCAGTTCCCGGAAAACAAGACATCCTATGGCCATCTAGGCACTGACTAGCGGCCATAGGATTACTCCCTCTGATACATATCTGCACTGGCTATATTTGAAAAGGCTACTAATGGATGTGCCTAAATTCACTTACCCCCATTTTGCCAGCCCATTTACACAAGCATTTCAGCTATTTTGGGGCTGAGGTGAAAGGATGGGTGTACATAACCCACCACTACTTCTCCCAGCTTGTCACCACTGCCAGCCACCATGTGATTTCCCCGTAATGCCCCTTGAAATGATGTTAAGTCCTGACATAACCTCATTCTGGGGCATTATGGGGGGGTTTACATGGCAGCTGGCAGCAGCAAAGAGCTAGGGAAGCATCGGTTAATTTGTCCCCCTGGTCCTTGAAACTTAGCCCAGCCTAGCCTGAAATGCAAAAGAAAAAGAGCCAGCTTTGTGCTGCTTTTTTGTTACGAACCCTCCTAAGTTTCCTATCCCAAACTCCCAAATTTTGAATGCATAAACAATAAAAGGCCTCATTTTCTAAACTCACTCAGCAGGAGCCTATATCAAGCCAATTTTCCCACTATGGTCATGAACCTGTGCTTAGGACATTGATACCACAAAGTCTTTATTTTAGATTTCCTTTACTCTCTGGCAATTGAAGGTGTATGATGGGCTTTTTATGCATCAGTGCTTTGGGTTATGGTCTGTCCTGAAATGGTATTTTAGATGTTTTATTGTGCTTTGGTATTTTAATGGAAATTGTTTTTAGCTACTTTATATTTTGTAAGTTTTAATCATTTTGTTGTAAGTCAACTTCGGTCATTTTAAGAGAAAGGTGACGAAGACATAATAATAGTAGTAGTAGTAATAATAATAATAATTCTCCAACCTGGTGCCTTCCAGATTTGTTGGACTGCAATATCCATATCCATGCCAATTGGCTATGGTGGCTGGGGCTTATGGGAGTTGTAGTCTAAAAATCTAGAGGAAACAAAAAAGAGGGTCTCAACAGGTACTCAGAAACACTGGGGTTCATCACACGGAGCTTTTATCCTGCTATTGAGATGACACTCTCTCAGAAGTTTGCGGGCTCTTTAGATAATGCCATTACCCTCCAGGATGTCTCCCACCATTTCCTCCAGCCTATCTTGTGTTTTCCCCAAACGCAAATAAGTGTGGTATTTTTCCCAGCCCATGGAACAGGAGCGCCATGACCTCCCTGTGAAATTCTCCAATAGTGGAAGAAACCGCTGTGTCTGCCTACTGTCGGCGTTCATTTTCAGTTGTTGGGGGCATGGTCAGGATGAGATTTGACAGAAGCGTGGGCAAGAATTGCCTGCCGATTGCGTCTCCGGCCTCTGCATTTCTCAACTGGAGGGAGAAGATGGCAAAATGCTTTCCTGCAATGAAGGGAGACACATCTGATCCCCCACCCCACCAAGCTCAGAAGCAACATCCTCTGATGTTTCAGAGTGCCCTATTAAGTTCAATGGGGCTTACTCCCAAGTAAGTGTGCCGAGGGTTGCAGACTTATGGCACAATCTTACATTTTATGTCTACTCAGAAGTAAGTCAGAGGTTTCCTGGGAGCTGCAAGAAAACAGTACAGCAGAAGTTAAGCTATGAAAACAAGACTCCCCCCCCCCTTTGCACACATGCCAGGAAGGGAGGGAGGCACTCCCTCAGTCCAAACCACACAGTTGCTGTGTAAAGAAGCCCTTCCTAATCCCACAAAGAAACTGAAAGCAGGAAGCTCCAGAAAGGATGTGGGGTTTTGCGGGGGGTTTGCTTAATATAGAAACACCCACTGATCGTGAAGAAATGCTGTAGCCCAGGGCTTTTCAGGTCTAAAGCCTTCTCCAGGAAGAACTCAATTCAGTTCAGCCACAAGATCATGCTGCTTTCGGGCTAGTGGATTGCTTCATAATAAACTATTTCCTAGCACCTGTTGAAGTCCTCTCCTATCTTCCCTGGTGCCACTCTCCATTTTTGGTTCTTATTAAAGCACCTGCCATTTCCTTTTTTCTATATTTACTTCAGAACAAGACCTCTACTCTTAACATTATCGAGGCTCCACCTTCTCCCCTGTAAGCATTTCATCAAACAATGTTCTTTTCTATTCACAGGCTAGAAATATAAACAGCTTTCCAAAGGAAAGTGTTGTGTGTGGGGGGGGGGGTGCGGGCGTTAAAAACACAGTAAACAAAACAGCCACTGTAGCATTGCACTTGTGTTTGTTTTGCCTCAAACTAAGGAACTCAGCCCAAATAACTTCTCCAGATAGAAGTCCATGGGGAAAGTGAAGTCTGGAACAGAAATACTGAGACTGTGTTCAGGTCTGCATGCTTGATTTATTGCATTAGCCCTCCAATAGTAAATATTTGACTCTTCCAATGTAGCCTCACACCTCCAGTCTATAACCTTCACACCCAGGCCAGCATTTAATGCTACATTCTCCCTTTCTCTCTTTAAAAAGGATTTCAAGCTTTTCCCATATTATTAGGAAACAAGAGTATGAGAGGGAGGGGAAGAAATCTAAATATGAAGAAGGATCAATGATGAATCAAATGAGCTTCTCAGAACCGGCAAACAAACCAGTAGCCTTCCTCCAGCCTAATTTATGGTTCTCTGAAACCCTTTAACGAACGTTTATGTATGTGTTTATATTAAAAATTGCCATCTGCTGACAGGACGGTATAAGCAAACAGATGTTGCGGGCCTACACAGCCTAGAAAGAAGCAAGGTTAAAAGATGTCTGAAAAGAAATAAAATATATTTCTATATTGAAGAGAAAGGGACTGAGGTGGATGCACCAAGTTGTAATGTTTATAAATAGCTACTGAAACACTAATGCACAGTAAATAACAACATTAATTTTAAATGTTTCCTCAAGAATCCTGTGCATGTTTGAACAGAAAAAAGTACTACAAATCCCAACATGCCCCATCCAGCTGGCTGGGGCATGCTGGGAGTTGTAGGACTTTTTTTCTGTCTACACATGCATAGGATTGCACCCTAGGTAGATCACTTAGAGAGGACTACAAGTTCAGCATCTTTCCATGTACATTAGTTGTTTAGTTTAGCAGCAGACAGTCCTTACACTATCTTTAATCTCTCCCTGGTGTTTTGTTTTGTTTTTTTCTCCCTCCTATCATTAAAATTAACTCCTCTGAAATATGCAAGACTGGCCAGCTAGCCTCCCTTACTAATGGCCCAAATTGATTCTTAATTACTTGCCATTTTGGATGGCATCCAATTAAAATAGCGGACGCTTCCCGTCTGATGTGTATGGCTGTATGCCCCCTACACCCTCACGATGGCTGCGACGCAAAGTCCTGCAGAATTAAAACCATACCTCGTTGTCAGGTTTTGCATGGAAAAACCTTTCTGTGGCAATTTATCTTCGGGCTATAAAGGAAGGCATCCAAACAGTGTGAGGGAAAATTATGTTCTTGCAGTGCTCTTCTTAAGAAAAAGAAGAAGGAATGGATGACACACTAATTCAGGGGAAGAGCAGGACATCTTTTCAATAATTCACTGCATCTTTCCCATAGAATTGGGTGCACTATATATTTTCAAGCCTTCTGTTTGTGCCCTAGGAAACTAAAGATTTCATTTTAATGTTGAACCCCCACTATCTCCTCTCCCACCCTCCCCACATATAAGTGAATTGTTGCAATGAGACACATCATCTCTTTGCTTATAAGAGCAATCAAGTTGCTTTATGTGTCCAGTCCAGCTTAATAACAGAACAGGTAGGGAATCAGAACACGAACAATGTCCGAGGTACTGTTAGGTGACAGCAGTGTGTGTCACGTGGGATGGGTAGCTTTTGTATTCAGCCTCAATAATTCATTGCCTACATGTGGGAATTGATCCCAGCTAGGATATCCCCAGAGGAGTCCACACTGAGGCTGAAGTCACACTCCCCCCCCCCCCGCTTTTATCTGCAGATTAACATAGCAGGATCAAAAGCCTTTGTCTCTTGTAAACATCTTCTGTCCCTACATTTGTATCCAGCAAAAAAGGCTAAGTCCTGCATTTATTTGGGTAATGAATTGCAGTAATTAATGCACACATCGATTCCTTTCCCAACTTTCCCCTAAAGGTCATTTCCATATTTAATTTATAGAAAATGCATACAATTCCTTTTCATCAGAGCACACCCCTGGATTCCAGAATAAATACAATGCCTGCTCAATGGAAAGATGAGAGAGTAATTAGAGGCCTGAATTAAAGTGGGCAAAAGGTTGATTTCATATCGTATTAAAAGGTAGTTGAACCACAATGAATAGAAGAATTCCTATTTGTACTTCTCAGGAGACTAGCTGGGCTCTAGCCCAATCAGCTAAAAATCACACCAATTGTATGGAGATATACATATTGATTTTTACAAGTGCTGGGATTGGTTCGTGAGATCAGGATTACAATTCGGGAATTTTATAATTAATCTAATGGTAATTTTACACTTTATTTATTTATTTTGCATTATCAAGACTATAGGCACAATCCAACCAAACTTAAGCATTTAGAGTCCCATTGATTGGTATTGGCACATTGGGTACATGCTTGAATCTCTTCCACTGAAATCAGTGGGACTAAAAGTGCTTAAAGTGCGTATTGTTTAATCTTTTGAATTTTTTGTAAGCCACCTTGGTTGGCTTCAGAAAGGTGGTATAGAAATACCATAAATTAATGTTTGTATTATTATTATTATTATTATTATTATTATTTGGATGGGATAAATACAGTTCAAGTATATGAACATGTTATACATTCCTTTTCATTAAGAAGCATAATTGTTCTGGGGGTTGCACAGAGCAGGTAAATATTCTCTTAATTTCTTACAACTGAAAAAAAAAAACTATTTCTGTTCTAAAAATATGGTTCCCTCACGTTACAACAGACTATCCAACTATGCTTCATTAATGAAGAAGCAAACAAATATAAAGATTTCTGACAAGAAAGAGGAGTTGTGAAGATGTGATTACAGACAGAGAGAGAGAGAGAGATGTCCTGCCTTGTATTTCATGATGAAATGTGTTGTTATCAATAAAATTTCAATATATATCTACAGGGAGAGATGTGGAGAGAGAGTGAACCTAGTCAAAGAGAGAGAGGGAGTGGGAGAAAGATAGAACATATGCTGGCAGGTTCATTAAAATATAGCAGTGCAAATAAACAACAAGGGAAATCGTATAGATGCTGTCCAGGAATGTAATCAAATATTTAACTGAAAGGTACAGGTGATGCAAATGTGAAAATCCCATCTCTCCGCCTCCCTCCCAAGATACATACACTCACACAAGGATGCAAAAAAGAAGAATTATTTGGAAGCACATGCCAGTGAAGGAATACCTGATTAACCTTTCACTGACTCCTGGCATCATGTGATCCAAAGCTTGCCTTCCACCCAGAGTGATGGCTTTAGAAGAAGATGTTAAATTTAACCTCTGGTGCAATGATAAATTGACAATAAAAAATTCAATGGCTTGGTAATTACCAATCACTTTGGACATCGGCAACATTTTTCAGTTCTGTCAGCACTTATTGGCACAAAAGCTTCGGCTTGAAATTCTCCCAGTCTCCCTTCTTTTTAACTTTGTTTTCATGATGCAGATTAAATCTGCCACCCAATTACGGATTCATTTTCCTAATTTTTCATGTCTGCACCATGCCCCAGCTGCACAAGGCTGATAATTGTGGAGTCCAGCCCTGATGATTAACATCAGAAGAATTAATTATGCCTGCCGTTAAAATTCCAGGTTGCACGTGGTGATCAAGAAAAATTAAGCTTCTCCCAGCCTCTAAATCATCTCACCTTTCACGAGAGTGATAGTGCCTCGACAGCTAAACTGCAGCCTGCATTTGTGTAGAGGTCTAAACTATATGTCCCCTTTGCAAAATGTGCCGGGTGACGTGCTGGTAATTCCTGAAATTCACCCTGACTCGATTTAAAAATATATATAAAAAGAGAGTATAACCTTGAACGTGTAGCCCCCTACTGAATGCCTGCAGGGGAATGAAGGAGCAAATTGAGGAAAGGAGAGCCCCATATGTCCTTCTACACTGGCAGTGTCTGCTCCACCTTTTGCCACCGTTCTTTAGTGACTAGGTCTCCAACGTGGTGCCCACGGGCACTTTTCTGCCTGCAGACCCCTCTCTTGGTGCCCATCAGGCTCCCTTCCTTATGATTTTTACTTTTAAAAATATTTTTAATTAAACATTTACAAAAAAACCTGGGAGGGTGGCATGCTGCAAAGTGAAGTGTTAGGCTCCAGCACCATCTTTATTTCCAAGAATGCCTCTGGGCTCTGCATCTGTGAGCCCCAACAGTTTGCTTTCTGGGAAACAAGTATCAGAACAAAAACATGTAGATTCAAAAGAGAGGCTTTAGAGCTCAGAATCCACCTCTGCCTTATTCAATAGTTTGGGGGACAAGTTACTTTTCTTTTAGTCTCACCAGCTTGCCTCCTGGGAAGGGGTGTTTTGTGACCAGCCATGTCCCCCACGGCAGCCCTTTTGTGAGAGCACACATGACACTCAATGTTCCAAATGTGCCCACTGACCCAAAAAGATGTAACCCTAAAAGCAAACCCTCCATGGTAGCTGCATTTAGAGGAACGCTGCTGTTTTTTGTCTGAGAAAAGTTGTCCAATGAGTCTGAGGTCAAATTAGTCATGACGGTGGGGATCTGTAATCAGATCTCCAAGGGCACTTCCAAAAAGAGTGCTCCTAACACTACCAATAAAAAGGCATTGTGTCACTATTCCGTCTTTTCTCTTTAATTTATTTATTTTTTCTGGTAAGAAAAAAGATGGCAGAAGTGGTGGAAAAACACATGAGGGTTACAAATGGAAGATGGCATTGTCCGGACCTTTCCCCAGTGAGGCTTTTAACATCCTTGCAGGGGGAACTTTGAACAAGACAATGGCACAGTGGGATTGGGGTAACATTAAGATCATCGTCTGAGGATGTCCTCCAGGTGCCCCCACCTAACAAAGAGAAGCAGGCAGGCCAGATCTACACCTTGTGTCGTATCATTACAATCCCATCATGGTAACGCTATATCCCTGATGCGCATTTATACCTCGTAGAACACACAATGACATTTGTTGCGGTAGATTGGATAATGTGGAATAAAAAGCAGGAAATAACACTACAAAAGTGGTACATCAAATATGTGATTTGCCCCAACAGTTATCACTGCACTTTAATACTGCTATAAAGCAGTAGTGCAGATTTAGCCGTGGCTACAAGAGAGGACCTTTTCAAGGATGGCACCCTGTTTGTGGAATGCTCTCCGCAGAGAGACTCGCCTGGTGACTATGTTGTGGTCTTTCCAGTGCCTGGTAAAAGAACTTTTTATTCTCCCAGGCATTTTAAGAACTGTTTGTAGTGCTTTTAGTACTCTATTCTACAGCTGGATTTAATTTGATTTTATGATGTTGTGTTGATTTTATTCTTTGCTGCTGATTTTATCTTGGTTTTATTCAGTGCTGTTCTATTTTTTGGTTTAATAGCTGTACTGTATGTTTTTAATATATCCTACACCACCCAGAGAACTTCATTTATTTAAAATGAAGCAATTTAAAAGTACAGAAGGAAGGAAAGAAGTAAATAAAAATCAGGGGGTATGGCTACCCACATTTACCACTTGGTGAACAGTTATCTGTATGAATAATCCAATGGCAGATGACATTGAGTGGAGAAGATATGTCCCTGAGTTATGAGGTCTTACAGGTAAAATTGTCTTTTCAAAGAACAGCTTGTCTTCCCTACTTTTTTTGCTATAGTTTTCAGATCTTTCATTTACTATTTCAATTCCAGGTTTTGTTTACTTGAAAATGCTAAGAGGGGGAAATGCACATAAACTCCCCCAAAAAATATTACATTGAAAAGCTGATATACAACGTTCTCACAGAGCTGTTTGTGCAAACCATTTTAGGTCATCTTTATTTCTTTCCTACCATCTTATTTGCTGGCCAGCATGGAAGGAGGAGGGCTAAGCTTGTAAATATTGTCTTCCCTAATGCCCCGGGAGACTGGATATAACTGTCTTTAGGGTGGCAATATAAAATAATCTAATAGCCCAAGGACCAACCCACAATCCTGTAAAACTGAAGTGCTGTGATCCATCCAAACCAATTTGATGGCATGGATTTAGATGGGATTAAATCATTCTAAATCCAAGTTCTTTGGGGGAATTCAGTTGTAGATAAAGGTTGTTAGCAAAGGTTTAAAAAATAACACACACTGCCCTTTCTAACATTCACCTGCTGCAGGGAGAACATTCTTTAATAATTTTCTTTTATTAGCCAAGCATCTCAGAGAAAGTGAAATATTCAACTGCTGAAGTAGATGTTTTTGGTGTTAGAGGGAAATCTTTTATTTTTGCAACCGTTATAAACTGAAATGAAATACCGATTTCAGTGCTAAGTAAAGGCAGCAATATTACTTGGAAATAAATTGATAAAGGAATAAAAACAGATTTCTTAGATTTTTAGGCAAAGTAATAATGAGTAAGGAAAATCCTGTTGATTGACTCATTTCCAAAATGATTGTTGCATGAGCAACTCAAAGTGAATTCAATCTAGCCTAGGGTATGAAATTTACTAGAGTCATAAAGACTAAGACGATATGCATTTATCAGACTCTTTTTTTTCTGTTTCGTTTTCGAATTACCATAATCATGTATACTGCAAGGAGAGCTTAAGAAGGCTTGCAACAGGGAACCAGTTTGATGAACGGATGTAAATATCATACGCCAAATGGTAACTGTCACTCACATCTTTACAAAGTATATACATACACTATACATCCATTTGGAACTGTAGGGAGACAGTTCTGATGGGAATATTCATATTAGCTAGTGATAAGTAGCAGATTTTGAATGTAAACTTTGCCGTATTTGAGCAAACAGTGTCATAGAATCAATTACCTGCACCAATAAAATAAGTTGCAAAACTGGAAGGAACAGAACATTTCAGGATTGATTAACTTCTACTGGAAGTCATGTGTCGAATGAAATACGAGTGGCTCCTTTTAAATGTCTTAACTTTAAATTCTAAGGTAAATTCTAACTTAAAACATACCTCACAGCTTTAGCAAAGGATATTGTATTCTATATAAAATAGGCCATTTAGTACTTGTGATCCTTTTACTGCACTGTCTCACAAATGACAACTAGTAGAGTGTTCAAGATTAAATGAGCATTTATTGTATTTGTAACCGTATTCCAGGAATGCTATAAAATGAAGGGTGAAGTCATACATTAAAACATTTTAACATCTCTGCTTAATTGAAATAGCTGGAAGAGTTCAGTATTCAAGGGACAGAATCCATTTGCTTCTCGGTCACACCCTAAGGCTTGCACACACCTATGGCTCCATTTTCCTTTGAGCATCCGAAAAAGCCAGGCCCATTTCAACAGCCATTTGTCATGCATATTTGGGGGTGGGGTGGTACCGTTCAAGGGACACAAGTCTAAAGCCCCCTTGGATGCAGGGAACCAGTTGAGAAGTGCTTTGGATCCAGGCCAGAATTTCCAAAGAAGTCCATACTGATTTGCAGAAGGTCCCAATTTTGATCCACGGCATCTCCAGGTAGGTCTGGAAAAACCCCTGCCTGAAATTCTGGAGAGCCACTGCTGCCAGCCAGGGTCGACAGTACTGGGCTAGATGGACCTGTGGTCTGACTCAGTAAAAGGGAGCTTCCTATGTTTCTAAAGTAAACCCAATATATTTTGTTTTCCTAAGGTATACCCTGAAAAGCCAGGATTTCCAATTGCATCGAGAGAGCCCTATGTGCGTGCAGTTATATGCATGGGAGTTCTCTTCATACCTTCAAAATGAATGTGCATAAGTTGGGGGCAGTTCTATTCCTGCCGGCCCACCCCACCCATGCTAGCTGAATGGGCAATAGGGGCTACCAAAGGCTATATATACATGACCTATTTACATTGCAGAGGCATCTCAAAATATGTGCAATAATCCACCAACTATATTATCACTAGCTGGTGGAAATGTATTCTGCTAGAATACATTTTAATGTTTACAGCCTGCATGTAAACAACCAAGGGTGGGGTGGGGTGGGGTGGAGGAGACATACAGAAATGCATTCACATGACATTCATAACGCATTTCACTTCTTACTGCATGTGACACTAATTAGCTTTTTGAAACTGAACTGGCAAATACACATGCACAGGGACTTGCCAGCTGAACTTGGGGCACAACCCTGCACATCTTTAGACAGAAAAATGTCCTACAACTCCCAGCTTCACAACTTCGAATCTTCAAAGATCATGCCTGAATTAGAAAAAGCCCCAGTTCTGCGTGGATAACGCCTTATTTTTTAAAAAAACATCCGGAAGCGGGGGATAAAACTTAATCTCATTTGAAGGGATAGAACAACCCCCTGCTCAGTGCAGGAAGCCTGATTCCCAGGCAGTCTCCCATCCAAGCACTGACCAGGACCGACCCCACTTAGCTTCCGAGATCAGACAATCGCACGCACATCCAGCCCTTTGCTTGTTGCTGAGGAAACAGGGGCTGCTGAGCAAGCTATGTGATCAGTAGCCAGAAGAAGACATGGGGCCGTTGAGAGCTGTGACTGGACAGGAGAGAAATACAAACACCACTGTATATGGACAGGCGGGGGAGGGGACTACGACCGGATACGGTAGTGAAGGCGGAAAATCAGAGCACATTAAGGGGAAATACCGGGATATTAGGGTATTGAAAGCGGGAGCATGGAAGTGGGAAATTCCGGTTCCAATTCGAGGCGGGTACTGCGTAGTGTGAAAGGCGGGTGGTGAAACCTCATTGGAAGCGAAAAAAGGCGGTAAGTGTAGATCCAGCCCCAGATCAGATCGGACTTTATATGTTAAAATCAGCACTCTGGACTGTGCCCAGAAAAAACACCTGGAAACCAGCGAAGATCTTTATGCCTGACTGTATCCTATAAGCTTCAGATGAATCAAAACAGTAAAAGATAAACTAAAATGGAGTCCTCCACTCCGGCTTGTACTCTGTTTCCTTGAGGTGGTATTGGCTAATCCTGACATCTGTTAAAACAGGGTGTGGCAGGGAGATCTCAGCCAAGCTCATGTCTCCTATCATGTCTCCTCACCAGCCATCCCTGCTGGCAAATATGAACACCTTCCTTTTGTTGTTGTACTTTTAACTGTGTTTTTAATCTATTTGTTTTTATGATTGTTTTACTTTGTTTTTCTAATCTTGGTTTTATTACTGTTAGCAGCCTTGAGCACAATTTTTGGATGGGAAGGCAGGATATAAATCAAACAAATAAGCAGTAATAATATCTCCCACATAAGGAGGCCTTTCCAGAAGAGCCCTCTCCATGCATGCAGAGGACTTGTGAAAGGGGCACCTGTCGGCCTTGCCTCCTGACGTCTGCACATGAGGCGCAGTGTCTGAAAGGGAAGTCTACACACTCACACAGCTATATAGGAGTAGCCTCTCCATGAGATCAGGAAGCCTGTGTAATCAGTATTGAATGGACTGTATCCAATAGTAGTCCCACTTAAGTCCCATTCATTTCAATGGGTCTAATTAGGACTAGCATTGGATACCTTTGCATAAATCACAAAGGTATCCAATGCTAGTCCTCACAGATGTCAAGAGGCAGGGCTGGAGGCCAACAGGTCAACACCCACACACACAGGCACACACTGCCCATCCCTTCCTTGCCTTCCCTAAGCCAACTCTGATGCATATATTTCATCATAACGAATCCCAGATGAATGCCTCCCAGACACTCCAATCCCCTCATCTTCCAAACAAAGGGTTCACTTAGTAGCGATGTACATATTTTGTTAAATCTGTTCTGTGTATCTTTCACAGATTGTCAGGCGTCTTTCATTCCATTGTCCACTCACTGAGAGAATTAGTGCAAGTGTACATTACCGCTAGTGCTCATTAGCACAAATCCCCCCCCCAGTAAAAAAAAAAAATGTCCACAAGTCCGCAGAATCTGCGCGACTCAGGAAAAGATGGTCCACTGAGGAATCCGCCCGTCAGATTCATAGGAATCCAAGCTCATTTGAATCCATTGCGAATTTCCCCAACATCCCTAATCCTTAGGGGAAAACTATATATGACACACAAACACACATTTGAATGAAAGGGGTCTGACATAGGTGGGGAAATGGCAATGAGGAATGGGTTCTTCTTCCCCACCCTGTCCCCTTCCCCACTTTTTTGTTCTAAATTTTCACCTCCCAAAGCAACTTTGCATTTTAAAAAAAGTGTTGGGGAACTTTCATTAATGTGTAATGTGAAGTAAAAAAATAACAAGCACTGAAGCTTGTCCCTTCAAAAGGCCAATGGAAACTGGAGAATGTAATGCATTGGGTCTCAACCCAGGCCTACAACCCAGTTAGTCTGAAATGGTTCCTTCCATGGTGCCTTTTGTCTTTGTAGTACAACATAAAACCTGGGATGGATCAGGCTGCAATCACTCAAACTACACTAGAATGCTAGCCAGGTTTGGGAAATGGATCTATCATAAACATTACACCCAACATACTCTGTGATCCCCCTGGGTTGTACTCTCCCTCCCAATGAATGACCTGCAGTATCATATAGCCCATCCAAACATTGGAAGGTATGAGGCTGCCAGTGAATGAACACTTCTCCCTTTCCCTCGATTGTGCTGCAGCTTGAATAAAGAATAACCAGAATAGCAAAGAACTCTTTCAATTATGTTTACAGAAACAATATTCCGTAAAGTACTTATTAGCAATATTGCTTAGTAAAAAAAAATTAAAAAGTAATCACAGTACACATGGGAAGTAGTGATTAATAATGCTCTACTTTGTTAGACTCTCTGTTGATGAGGACCTGCTAGTTGGGTCAATAGTTCATCCCTGGTGGTTTGATTTTTTACATACTGCTAATCCATGCTCCTAGTCTGGCAAACAGGCCATGGAGTCTCCAGGACCCTCCATTTTACAAAGCCAGGCACGCTTCCCTTAAAAATATCTTAATTCTGGAACAATAATACTACCCTCTGTGGGCTATAAAAATAATGGAACTGAGGAGATTGCTGGTAATGTAATATATGCTAATTTAAATCAATAGTGTAAAAGAAAAAGAAAAATCCAGCCAACCATACCAGTGTCAAAGAAGTTATGTTCCCCGTGTGTGTGTGTGTGTGTGTGTGCATGCGTGCGCACGTGCGCGTGTGTTACCCACTGAAGAAATATGCAAGCCTCATCTAATCTTCCAAAGAGAATTCTGTACCTTCCCATAAATGCCTTTTTATGCAACATTTTTTGCTGTTGCATATTGGAAGCCCTGTTCAGACTAACCCTTTACCAAGAGGAGTAGGGAATCCTCACATTCCCTGCAGTAGCCAGGCTGCTGTGCTCACACAGCTGAACAAGGAAGGGAGAACCTTCAATGTGTGAGGAGTTTCCTTTCCGTTGTTACAAGATAACCAGTGGACTAGCAAAGGTCACAGTACAAATGAGAGACAATTATCTGAGGGAGGCCTTGCCGGAGACAAAGATAAATTAATATGGATCTGGGGAAGCTGGACCAAAGAGGGGATTAAAAAGATGTTCCCTTCATCTGACAGCAGTGACAGAGGACACACAGTGGCATGCCCTACTTTCAGGCACCAAGTCTTATTTACACACGTTAATTGGAAATGTCAGGGAAATACTATGTCGTGATACCTCTTCCTGAATCCAAGGGCCAAATCCTAAGAATGGTTTCTTGTGGGTGGACAGGCTAGGGCTGGCAACAAGCATCAGAAAAGCTGCAGAAGTGCAATTCAGCTGTGCATTAGCTATGTTTGTATTTAGACCTTCTCAGGGGTGAGATTGTGGCTAGAAACCTCACAATCATTTCATTTTGGTAGCACCTCATAGTCCAGCTTAATAAAGATAGTGAGGAGAGTGCTGGGATGGGGTGAAGAGTTTGGTCTTGGTGGCTAGTGATTGGGGTGGGGAAGAATGTGGATGTGGAGCACAGAGAAAAAAACATAAAATATGGTAGTACTTCCTTGCATCTGGCAGCCACAGCATTTTCTCCCACTGATTAAAATGTGTTTGTGCACATTTCTCAACATACGTATTTTTTCAGGCACATTTTTCAAACGCTTTGCTGTTGTTTTTGTTGTTGCACAGGTTGCACTGTATGCTCAGAAATGTACCGACTTGGACCGCAGATTGCATTGGGGTCCACATTCAGGTCTGGGAGGTGGGAATTTGGTCAATTCTGGTCAAAAATGAAGTGGAACAAATTTATCATACATCCCTATCCCTCACTACAAGGTTCAGGCCACATGAGCACCTTCAGGAAGTTTCCAGCTGGCAAGGCTGGTGCTCCTGTCAACATCTCAGTCACTCCATGTAATAACATGGAAATGACTCAGGCAGTTCACACACTCAGTCCAAAGCTCCCTGTCCCTTTGAGCAAAGCCTGGTGATGGAGGGGTGGGATGGAGGAAGCAGTTCTTCTCTGGCACTATTGCATCTTTTCAATGCCATCCAGTATAGTTTTTTGGGTGGTTTGTGGCCTTTTACAATCTGGCCCAGCTTCTGATGGGATAGACCCTTCTGCCATGCTGTGACATTTTATTTATTTATTTATTTAATTAATTAATTTCTATACCGCCCAATAGCCGAAGCTCTCTGGGCGGTTCACAAAAATTAAAACCAAACACACAATAAAACAATTTAAAATATTTAGAACATTAAAACTACAATATAACAATACAACCACAATAAAATCTAGCAGCAGTACAGGAGTTTAAAATACAGATTTAAAACAGCAAAGATAAAAATTTAGAAAGCTAAAATGCTAAAATGCCTGGGAAAATAAAAAGGTCTTCACCTGGCACCAAAAGGAATACAATGTAGGCGCCAGACGAACCTCACTAGGGAGCTCATTCCAGAGCCGGGGTGCCACAGCAGAAAAAGCCCTCCTCGTAGTAGCCATCCGCCTCACTTCCTTTGGCAGGGGCTCACGGAGAAGGGCCGCTGACGATGATCTTAAGGTCCGGGCAGGCACATATGGGAGGAGGCGATCCTTCAGGTAACCTGGCCCCAAGCTGTTAAGGGCTTTAAATGTTAACACCAGCACTTTGAATCGGGCCCGGAAATGGACTGGCAGCCAGTGCAGCTGGAAAAGTACTGGCGTAATATGAGCTCGCAGGCCAGTCCCTGTTAACAATCTTGCTGCCCTATTTTGGACCAGCTGAAGTTTCCGGACCGTTTTCAAAGGCAGCCCCATGTATAACGCATTGCAGTAATCCAGACGAGAAGTTATCAGAGCATGGATAACTGTAGCTAGGCTATCTCTGTCCAGATAAGGGCGTAGTTGGTATACCAGCCGAAGCTGATAAAAAGTGCTCCGTGCCACTGAGTTCACCTGTGCCTCAAGTGACAGTTCTGGATCCAAGAGCACCCCGAACTACAAACCTGATCCTTTAGGGGGAGTGCAACCCCCTCCAGAACAGGTTGAATATCACCTAGCCAGGCAGACAAACCACCCACTAACAGTACCTCCGTCTTGTCTGGATTGAGTTTCAGTTTATTGGCCCTCATCCAGTCCATTACCGTGCCCAGGCACTGATTCAGAACAGCCACTGCCTCATTTGGTTTTGATGAGAAAGAGAGGTAGAGCTGGGTGTCATCTGCATATTGATGGCACCTCAGCCCACACCTCCGGATAACCTCCCCCAGCAGTTTCATGTAGATGTTAAACAGCATGGGGGATAAAATAGAGCCCTGTGGAACCCCATGGCACAATTGCCGCACAGAGCAATAATCCCCCAGCACCACCTTCTGGAATCAGCCATCCAAGTAGGAGCGGAACCACTGTAGTGCAGTGCCTCCAACTCCTAACCCAGACAACCTATCCAGAAGGATACCATGGTCGACATGTTTGGAAAACGTTTTGACAATAAAGTTGTTCATATCCATTTCAACTTGGGGCAGATCAGCCAGTAGAGATGGCAAGAGCACTAGACCTGATGATGTGGGGAAGGTGCTTGCACAAGTAAGGAAAGGCCATCTGCATGGTTGATTCATGCCCCTCTTGGATTATCACATGTAGCAGGGTATCTAGCTGTATCCAGTAGGTGGTAAATGCATTCTTGAGCAAGGAAGCGGTTCCACCAGCTCCTTAAAGGAGCCAGCAGTATGACCACTTCTAAAGAAAACTACCCTGGACCCTGAAGATTTGAACAACTATTGGCTGGTGGCTATCATTCTCTTCCTATGCAAGGTGCTTCGGTGGGTGGTCGCCATTCAGCTCTAGTCACTCTTGGACAAGACTGGGATTCTAGGTTCATTTCAGTGTATTTATTTCTTACATTTATAATGCACCTTGTAAACATATTCTCTAGGCATTGTACAGTTCCAAAATTCCAAAAATGAAAACCCCAGTGATATACTAAAACACCATAAAACGATAAAATTCAGCTCAGCAAAAAAAAAAAATTCCACATACCAGCACAACACAGGAAAATATAGGAGTACAAAGGCTAAAGCCACCATCAAGCACAAAAGCTAAAAAACACACACCATAGGGACAAATAAAAGAACTTAAATATCAAAATACTAAAATGCTTAAAGTGACCGAAAGAAAAGAAAAGCCTTAGCCTGGCACCGAAAAGATAATAACGGGGCACCAGGCAAGCCTCCCTGGGGACAGTGTTTCAAAGCTGGGGGGGTGCCACTGAAGAAACAGTCTTTCTTGTTAGCAGCCTCTGAGGGCATCTCTACACCAGCCTAAAATCGTGCATTTAAAACAGAGCTTTCTGCTTCCGTTTCAAATGCAGGATCACGAAGGGCTCCCTTTAAACAAACTTCTTTTCCCCCTCCCCTTCCCCCCTCCTCCTCCCCCTTATCTGCATCTTCCATATGTTTCATTGGTCCAGCTCCTCTTCTTGTGGCTTTTCCTTTTTCACAGAGGGAACTCAGACAGAACACAAGTGGGGTAACTTGATAGCTCATTATCTCCGATCTTTTAAAAGACGGAATAAAGGTCTTTTAGTGCGGGAGACGCCCTGGAGGTTCATGGTGTCATCTAAAGGGCCTGGACACTTCCATGAGTGAGCAATCTCAATAGCAGGATAAAAACTCTGTGTGAAGGAGCCCTCAGCCTCAGATTGAGGGGGCACTTGATGAAGAGCTTCCGTACAGACCTTAAGGCGTAAGTAGGCACACGTGGGAAGTAGTCAATCAACTACTGTGGTCCCAAGCCATGTAGAGCTTTATAGATCAAAAACAGCACTTTGAACTGGGCCTGGAAACAAACTGAGAAAAGGCCAGTGCGATATGATCATAACGCCTGGCCCCAGTTCAAAGTCTTGTAACCATATTTTGCGCTAACTGAAGTTTCTGAACCATCTCCAAAGGCAGCCCCACCTACAACGCATTATAGCAGGGGTGCAGAGCCTCAGGCCTGGGTTCCCAATCCAGCCCTCTGGGGTTCCCCAGAAGGCCACACCCCTTCCCCTGGCCTCACCCCCTGTCTTCCAACCATCAATTGTCTGGTAGTTTCCCTGCTTTTGTGCATTTTTCCCCCATTCTAAAAAACTGAAATGCCTCTCCTGAAGCTTAGTTAGTGGCAGCAGGAGCTCTACACTATTATATACTGGCATTTTTGGTATTTGGGCCTCACCTCTTTTGCCTTTGGCCCTACCCACCACTGGAATGTGGCCCCCAGGTGCTTCTCCAAAATATAATTCAGCCCTCAGGCTGAAAGAGGTTCTGTACCCCTGCATTACAGTACTCCAAACGGGGGGTTACCGGAGCCTCGATCACTGCCACTAGATTAATCATGTTCAGAAAGGGTCGTAGCTGGGACAGCAGCTGAAGCTAGCAAAAGGTGCTCTTCACCACAGAGGCTCAAATGACAATGGTGGATCCTGGAACACTCCCAATCTATGCACCTGGCCTTTCAGAGGAGTGCAGTCCCCTGCAGAATAAGTTCAGTCTCCCTCATCCAGTCTAAGGAACCACCCACTAGCAGCACCTCTGCCTTGTCTGGACTGAGCTTCAGTATGGTAGCCCTCACTGCATCCATTATCATGGCCAGGCAACAGTCCAGCACCCACACCATTGGGTTCCAGCACTTATGGAGGAGGGGGGAGTGCAATGCTGCTGATTCTCTTAGGCCTCTCGGAGGCCTTCAGTACTATCAGTCATGGTATCTTTCTGGAAAAACTGTCCAAGTTGAGGACAGGAGGCACTGCATTGCAGCGGTTTAACTTCGATTTGGATTATCAATTCCAGATAATGGTGCTGGGGACTACTAATCAACCTCTTGGCATCTATGCTATGGGTTTCTTCAGGGTTCATAACCTACTCCGTCTCCCAGGCTTTTGAATATCTACATGACTCCTAAATGAAGTCCTCCAAAGATTTGGGCTGAGGTTTCATCAATATGTGGATGACACCCAACTCCATTTATCTTTTTCTTCCAATTTAGGTGAGGCAGTAGGACTGCTAAATCAGTGTCTTGATGTTACAGGTGGCTCATCTGCCCAGACAAATACTGTTTCTCCTGTTCTAGATGGGGTTGCACCACAGTTGTAAGGTGTTCCTGGATCTCTCTTTGTCATTGCAGGCACAGGAGGCCACAGAGCTCCTTTTGCTACCTGCAGTTGGTATCTGGACAGAGATAGCCTGGCTTCAGTTACCTATGCTCAGGTAATCACCAGCTTGGACTACTGCAATGTGTTATATCTGGGCTACCTTTGGAAATGGTCTGGAAACTTCAGTCAGTTCAGAATGGCCTTGTAGGCCCCTTCCAACCCTACTATTCTATGATTCTATGATACAGCTGCAAGACTGCTCACTGGGACCAGCCGTTAGGAGCTTATCACTCCGGTGCTTTATCAGCTACACTGAGAGCATTTCTACCTGAAGCTTTATCCCGCACCCTTACCGGGGCTTCTGCTTCTGGATTCTTTGTGGGATTAAGATTGGCTCCTTTACACGAGTCTTTTTCCAGGGGGGCGGGGGTCTGCCCTTCTATATGTTTCATTATACAAGTGCTAGATGGCACTGTGGTATAACAGAATTGTGCTTTACATGTGGCTTCTATGGCAGGATGAGAAAATAATAGACTTTATTCATTATGAAAAAACTCCACGATGATGGTTGCAAAGTGTGGGAGATACCCTGGAGGATGACGTCATCATCTAAAGGACCCGCAAATTACCATGAGCGAGCAACTACGAACGCACAATAACAGCCTCATCTAGAAATGCCGTGACTCCTGGTCTGTTTCCAGGGCCAATTCAAAGTGGGAGTTCTGATTTTTTAAAACCGAGATCAGGCTACCTTAAGGACTGCCTGTCTGTGCATGGACCTACCCAGAGTCGGAGATCTTCATCAGAAGCACTTCTCTACTCATGCCCACACCAAGGGGGAATCTACATGGCAATGGTTTCTGAAGCATTTTGTGGTTATATCCAGATTTTCATGAAATCACTTTGGTCAGCGGCACATGAAGCAAGAAAAGTAGAGTATACACTTCCTAAAAACCCACTTTCATGGGTCACACG
This sequence comes from Heloderma suspectum, assembly GCF_057233095.1. Classification (NCBI taxonomy): domain Eukaryota; kingdom Metazoa; phylum Chordata; class Lepidosauria; order Squamata; family Helodermatidae; genus Heloderma; species Heloderma suspectum. The sequence continues at coordinate 190,780,060 of NC_139458.1, forward strand.
GCACTTAAGACCACCATATTTGGGGACTGGGTAGGCAAAGTCCAGCAAGTAAAATTGGACATCATCAACCATGTAGGTGCTGCTCATCCAATGAGAGAGGCTTGTTCTCTGCCCGTGACCAGGCTTCCCTGCTCAGGGAAGTTTAATGGAAGCACTGAATTTAGCCCCTGTGGTTTACCCCATACCTCTCCCCTCTCATCCACCATTGGGATATTGTGAAAAGTTAAAAACAGCACTACAGCGATATTGTGAATGGTTAAAACAGTGCTACTACAAAATAGTAGAGAAAGGAAGCCTGCGTCCAAAAGCACCCTATTGTGAGTGGGGAAAAAGAGGGAATGGGGGAAAGAAGGGGCGGCCCCACCCCTTGACCATCACTGCCAGGTCGCAGCCAGGTCATAGAAACACCCCTAGGCACGCCCAGGATTTAATGTGTGGGGACAGGGCACACCGCAGCAGAACTGCACAGGATCCATGTTTAAAAAAAACAACACATTAAAATGACTTTCAAAAAATGCACCTTTTTCAGGGGGAAGCTGCAGGGTTGCTGCAGATTCGTGACAGTGTCATCTGTCACTAATGACCCTGATGGTCTCTCGCACTAAATCAGTTGTGTAGATTGGGCCCAGGTTAGGTGTGGCAAGTAGTTATGTAGGAGATGGCCTTTTCAGTGGTGGCACCCTAACTTTGGAATGCCCTCCCCAGACTCCAAATAGAGGCTCACCTTGTTCCTTCCTTGATGCTTTTCAGCACCAGACAAAGACCTTTTATTTTCTCAAGCCTTTTAACTAGTTTATGGTTCAGTTTATATCAGTTTTATCTCCACTATTAGATTTGAGGCTGCTCTTACATTTTATGAGTCGGTATTCTATCTTATATTTTTGTATTTTATGCATTTTGCATTGTACACATTTTATTAACATTTGCATATGTTAACTCCTCTGGGAACTTTTTTGAAGGGTGGGATATAAATGCCATGGACAAATTCAGGAGCATCTAAATCTCTGGACATTAGAAGGTATTAAAATGTAACAACAACAAATTCTCTGAAAATGCACCCTTTTTTTGCTATTTATTCTTCAGTATATGCAAAAGTGAACCTTTGACCTTTGTTGAGAATGTTGCTCCTTATGCACACTTGACATTTTATGTGTCCCCACCCCAATTGAAACCTGACATGAAGCCCTTCAACAAGGCCTATCTCTGTGAAAGATCGGGCTGGATATGTTAGATCAGGTTCATGTCCCAGAAAATAAAACTGAATTGAGGGATCTCAAGGATGAGATCACACTTTGCTCCCATGGGCTCCTCCTCCATTTTCCCAGGGAAGTCTGCTTCAGTGTGACAATCATTATTCTAGAGGTGTGGTATTTCACTGCATCTTTAATGCAAAATTCTTTGATGGATGGTACAAAACATAATTTCCAGTGGCGGACACCAGCTGTTTAGCAAGGATCCTGTGGAAAAATGCAAGATCCGTCTGGAAAGAAGTCGATGTCACCATCCTTTTTGATCTAGGCCAATGTTAATAATTAACACTTATTTATTTGCATAACTTTGCATTGCACCTATAAATCTGAGAGAAGTTTCTGTCATGTGTGGTGCAATACTTAATAAATGTGAAATGAAGTAACTAGTGGAGGGTGAAAAAACATGCCAAGGTTACATGCAGATATGGATACTTTATATTTCACAGCCAAGCTTTATTTCCATAGAAAAGTCCCTTCAATGGGTTCCAGGGGCCACTAAACTATTTCAGAGCTGGTTGTGAGGCAAAACTGTCTTTGGCCTCTTCCTGTAAATTCACCTCAGTGGCATGTTTTATCACCTGGGAGATATTGGGTGACAGCTATTTACTTAATTGCTTTGAAAACCCAGCCAAACAGCGGTGTCTCGAGTTGGCCATCTTGTTCATTTCCTGCCTCTAGATTTACAGTTTAGCAGCATTTGAACTTTCCAGTTCTTAAGTGTTCTGAGAATAAGGAACACATTTCACCACATGAAGCACAACAGCTGGATCCATCTCCTCCCTATAACCAATATCCTAACCTCTACCCTACACTCCCCCCAACACACACACACACACACACATGGCATACAACAGAGGCTGTATACTTGACCTCCACAATGTGCGGTCCCTCCAGCTGGTCATTAATATTTAGCATACTGTCCTAGTAAAAGCTCTACATCAAATTCTCCTTTCTCTCCCCCTCTAAGTTCCCAGCTAATTCTGTAGATAGACAGGAATTATATACGATAGAAAAATAACTCTTTTCACTGGGAATGTCATCACTTAAGAATACAAGAGAGTGGTATGTGTCTGATAGGTCTGTAAACTTGGGTTGCTGTCTATTCCAGACTGTGGCAACTTTTAAATCTGTCAGCACAACATGAATTTCATATTAAGCTGCTTCCCAGTGCTTTGGCCAGGAAGTAAAGAGGGGAACATACTGTAACATTTATGGGCATACTGGTGCTAGGTCAGCCATGACATCACTCTCCACTCTGTTGAGCCTGTAATGAGGTGAAAAGGCAGCTTTGAAACAACATGGCACTTTATTTATGAGGAAAATTTAAGTGTGCTTGTATTTCAATTTATGATAACCCCACCACTACCTACCGCCAAACAAATACTGTGGATTATAGCTCTCCTGCAGAGCAAAGCAAGAGGGAAGTGAGAGGTGAGGCATTTTCTGCCTGGTGAAAGATTTAATACACAGGACGTCTCAGAGATTGAAAGGCCCAGAGAAAAGAAAATCCTAATGTGGCAGCGCAGCCCGCTAGAAGTGGTGTAGTAAACCCATTATGTTACAGGTAGGGAAGCTTCTGGTATTCGATCTTTGCAAATTCTGATACAAGCTGACCTGATCCACACCTCCTGAACAGCAGCAGATTGGAACATAGCCACCCATTGGATTTCGCATTTCTCCAGATGTTGTAACCCAGTTCCTGGCTCAAAAAACGTATCAAAATGCACTTTGAAATGTTTATTTTTAGGTAAATGCATTTATCAATGCATATTCTGTGAGAAAATATGTATTCAAATACATATTTAAATGTAATGCTTGTGCAATTCTATACTGGATGGGGTTGCACCCCTGAAGGAACAGGTTCACACCCTGGGATGTTCATTGAACCAGCTCTGTCCCTAAATATACAAGCAGTCTTGGTGTATACTCCCTCCTACATAGAGAAAGCCTGGCAATGGCTATCCATGTTCCAGATTAGACAACTGCAACATGTTGAATGTGGGGCTGCCTTTGAAGAGTGTCCAGAAACTGCAATTAGTTCAAAACATAGCTATGTTTCTAACTGAGACCGGGTGCTGGGAGCAGATTTTACCAGTGCTTAGAGAGCTCCTCTGGCTTCTGGTTTCTGAGTACAATTCAAAGTGCTTACCTTTAAAGCCCTACATGGCTTGGGACCTGGATGCTTGAGGGAACATCTCTCACATCAACTTGCCCATACATTAAAATCTTCTGTGGAAGTTCTCCACCAGCCTCGGCCATCTGAGATGAGTGATAGCCAAGGTAACATTTCAGTTAGGGTGCCTAACTTGAAGAACTCTCTTCCCAGGAAGAGAGATTCCCTGACATCTGTTCTAATGCCTTTTAAATGCCAGAAAAAAGGCCTTTTTATTTTTCTACATTTTAATCTGATGGATTTTTATTTATGCTGTGATTGTTTTTAGCACTCCTTTTTATAGTTCTGCAATGACTTCCATTGGAAAGTCATTACTGATGGCAATTTTCATTTGGACTCTATAGAAGACATGGTATGGAATGAAAAAAGGGGTAGATATCATAAGCAGGTTAGTATAAGTCTATGAACAGCATTTTCCAAAATGGCCACTGGCCATCTTCCTACTGCACCTATCTCATGAATCATGGCACCTACATCCATAAAATGTAAGCCAAAACATAGGTTTTGCATGCAACAAAGCCAATGGTAATACCCCCAAGGCTATACCCGTGAATATTTTTCATGTTATATAGCAAGGTACCAAAATTATTTTTTTAAATAATTCCAAGTTGGAAAAAGTGTCATTGCAAATTATTAACAAACAGTGTACAGAGTGGTTATTAGTAGCTAAACAAGATTACAAATAACAAATATTTAAATGTATCAAAATACACTAATTACAATGCACACTGTTTGCCATTGATACACTTGCAAAATGTAGTGCAACAGACATTAATTCTACGTCAGGTACATTGTGCATTGTTTTATACAGTCACAAACTACAAGCAGTTGAGTGGGAAGACACAGTACTTCTTTGTAGGTAATGGCAGGCCATCAGATTCATAACATCTAGAAATGCATGGGTCAACTTGCTGAAAGGTTTCATCCAGCAGATTTGTACATAGTCGTAACACAAACAAGCAGTACACTTCGTAGTGTAGTGAGAATGATGTTGGTGGTAACTCACGAAGAGATGTCTTTCTCTTTGTCTGCCAAAAGATCTGGAGTTCATCAAAAGACTTGTGTATTTGGCTGCAGTACTTGTACAGTTCCTTTGCCCTGTTTATGTCAGAATCTGAAGTACTGCCATCTTCTTCAATGTATTGAAGAATTTTTCTGACTTAGGGCCGATCTACATTGTGCCCACCATCACAATGAATTCGGTGTCCCGTCGGGTTAAACACTCTTGCATCAAGACGTGATTATTCACACTCACCCATTTTCCCAGTTGCAGTGCTTCATCGAATGCGTGAGCTCGGTTCACACTCAAGCGCTGTGCTGTTTTCCTGCTGTTTTCCTGCGTGCGCTTGTCTGATCTCGGATGCTAAGCAGGGTCAGCCCTGGTAAGTAGTTGGATGGGCGATCGTCTGGGAATCAGGCTTCCTGCATTGAGCAGGGGGTTGTTGTAGCCCCTCAAATGAGGCTAAGTTTTACCCCCTCCTATCCCCCGCTCTGGATGTTTTTTTCAGGTGTTATCCTCGCAGAATCGGGGCTTCTCTGCTATGTTTTTTTTTTCTAATTGAGGCATGATCTTTGAAGCTTGGAAGTTGTGAAGCATGTCTTCTTCTCTTCTTCCGGCTACCCATCGCATAGCTTCCTCAGCAGCCCCTGTTTTCCCAGCAACAAGCAAAGGCTGGATGTGCACGTGCTTGTCTGATCTCGGGAGCTAAGCAGGGTCGGTCCCAGTCAGTGCTTGGATGGGAAACTGCCTGGGAATCAGGCTTCCTGCACTGAGCAGGGGGTTGTTGTATCCCTTCAAATGAGATTAAGTTTTACCCCCTCCTATCCCCCGCTCTGGATGTTTTTTTAAAAAAATTCAGGCATTATCCTTGCAGAATTGGGGCTTCTACGTGATTTTTTTTTCTAATTCAGGCATGATCTTTGAAGCTTCCAATTCAGTTGGAACTGGAATTCGGTTCCAATTCGAGGCAGCTACTGCGTAGTCTGAAAGGCAGGCAGTGAAACCTCATCAGAAGTGAAAAAAGGCGGTAAGTGTAGATCCAGCCTTAGTCTCCATTGCAAGGAAAAAATAGGGGGCAGCACCAGAAAAAAAGAACCAAAGAAGAGGTAAAACCTCAATAAGGTGCTAAAATATCCTTTATAAACACTTAAAAATTCTTAAAAATACCAAGAAGACCAACACATTTTGGTTGAAATCAACCTTCCTTGGGGACATAGAACACTGAACAAACCTCTAACCCTGCCAAACCTGAGATACTCCTCTCAAAGCAACATCTCCCTTCAAAATCTCTGAAGCTGGATAGAAACAGCTGTGTCACATTCAGTGGTCACTAATTCTAGGGGATGAGACACAAGCCTTCTCTGCCTTTCACATTACTTAATGGAGTTTTCAGTGTAGCTATCAAAGATGAAGTCAATCTGCTTCATATAACACATTTTATTTATTATTCATTATGTATTATTTTAATTGACTACGCTAAAGCCTTTGATTGTGTGGATCACAACAAACTGTGGCAAATTCTTAAAGTGATGGGAGTACCAGACCACCTTACCTGTCTCCTGAGAAACCTGTACGATGGTCAAGAAGCAACAGTAAGAACCAGACATGGAACATCTGAGTGGTTCAAAATTGGGAAAGGAGTACAACAAGGCTGCATATTGCCGCCCTCCTTATTTAACTTATATGCAGAGCACATCATGAGAAACGCCGGGTTGGATGAATCACAGGTCGGAATTAAGATTGCTGGGAGAATTATCAACAACCTCCGATATGCAGACGATACCACCCTAATGGCAGAAAGCGAAGAGGATCTCAAGAGCCTCTTGTTGAGGGTGAAAGAGGAGAGTGCAAAAGCTGGTTTGAAACTCAACATTAAGAAAACTAAGATCATGGCATCTGGCCCCATCACTTCCTGGCATATAGAAGGGGAAGAAATGGAAGCAGTGACAGATTTTATTTTCTTGGGCTCCAAGATCACCACAGACGGTGACTGTAGCCATGAAATTAAAAGACGCTTGCTCCTTGGGAGGAAAGCTATGGCAAACCTAGACAGCATAGTCAGAAGCAGAGACATCACCTTTCCGACAAAGGTCCGTCTAATCAAAGCTATGGTTTTCCCAGTAGTAATGTATGGCTGTGAGAGCTGGACTATAAGGAAGGCTGAGCGCCAAAGAATTGATGCTTTCGAACTGTGGTGCTGGAGAAGACTCTTACGAGTCCCCTGGACTGCAAGGAGGTCAAATCAGTCCATCCTAAAGGAAATCCACCCTGAGTGCTCCTTGGAAGGACAGATACTGAAGCTGAAGCTCAAATATTTTGGCCACCTAATGCGAAAAGACCCTGATGCTGGGAAAGATTGAAGGCAAAAGGAGAAGGGGACGGCAGAGGATGAGATGGCTAGATAGCATCACCGATGCAATGAATATGAACTTGAGCACGCTCCGGGAGAGAGTGCAGGACAGGAAGGTCTGGCATGCTATGGTCCATGGGGTCACGAAGAGTGCGACACGACTGAACGACTGAACAACAACAAATGTATTATTTTATATGGGGGCAATAATGCAACACAATAATGCCACACACCTTGAAACGTGTCTTCAAACATGATGAGGTGTCTGCCTTTCATCCACCCAATTGCAGATATAAAAATGAATGATAATGCATGTTGGAAGTGGAGATGTGCTTGTGAAAGAGTAGTCCAGGAACTCTAATATTTCCAGTTCTGATAAAAAGAACACGCTTCACTGGTTTTGTTGTGAAGCCATCACAGTCAAATAAAATAGCTGGCAACTGATCAAACTTCAGCATGTTTGGAAGTGATTCTCCTCTTATTGTTTCAATGGCAATTATTTTCTGAGCGTGTTGAAGTTTTCTTAGCAGGCTCATTGTCTGATGAAATATAGGAAGTGAAAGTTGGCAGGCTTGCTTTCTTGACTGAGTCAGTAAGCTTTTTGTTTTGTTTAGTTTTTGTTTTGTTAACCAGCCTCTTATTTCAGAATTCAGTATAACTTGCACTGCCATTTTCCATGAAATGCAAAGATCTCAAAACTGCATCTGAATGGAACTGTGGCTTTGTAGCAAAACCGTTCAGTTTGGCCTCACTGCATGCAACGTAAAGATTCCTTCTTTGTACCATGTACTGAGAAACCTTGACTACCCCTTGACTTGTACTCCCAGCCATCTCTACTACTGTTTCACAGTATCCCTTTTTAGCGTTTGTGTCTTGTGTTACAGACAGCCAAGACCTCGTGATATACGCTTGGTTCCAGTTTGTCTCATATTGGATCAGACCCATGGAAAGCAGTGGGACTGAAGTCAGTAATGATTTCAATGTGTCTAATCTAAGTATGATTACATCTGCAACTAACCCAAGGTTTGGCATGAAATGGTTGAAATTCTACAACGCAGATATTATATGAATATAGAATGAATACTCCCCCATGCAAGCATGACTTGTTAGCAGACTTATCTAATGTCTGGAATGGCTACCAGAAGTTTCAGGATTCAAAAGGAATCACACTCTTTGACTTAATTACAGAGCTTGGTGTACACTTTGGCAGCCAGTCCAATAATGTCCAGTTAATGAAGAGGTTCCTCGGGTGCTTCCAGACAATGCTTTTATTGTGCAATCGCCTCATTCACAAGATTTGGTGAATGTGCCAGATGTTGTCATCATCCATTTGTAATCCTCCTGCTTCTTCCATCATTTTTCTTATTGCAGAACATCTCTTAAGTGGGGAAAGAGCAGTATAGCTGCAGGTGTGGGTTGGGAAATGAGCAACTGAGGCACAGTAGGAGGAGTTGTCCCTAGAGAAGGTGGGTGACGTGTCGGAAATACCCCTCTTTTCTCTGTTGCCTTGCATTTCTGATTGGAGAGCCATTTCATTGCCTGCTCCAGCACAAGTTCTCAAATAATGAATTGCTTCCTGGAAGGATATGTCCACAACCCTCATGCTTCAATTAGCTTTTCTATTATGGGATTCAATTGCATTGGGATGCAATCCTGACCAGACAGTAAGGAGAAGCACAGGAACTAGCTGTTCCCAGTGGCCTCACAGGCTAATATCTATGTCTATCTATCTATCCACCCACCCACCCAGCCATCCATCTACTCCTAAAGGCGCGATCCTATGCATGTTTAGACAGAAAGAAGTCCTATAGTTCCTAGCATGCCCCAGCAAGCCATGTCTGAAAGGCCTTGCAGGGTGGGGGCTTTAGAAAGCTATGTGTAACTTCAGTTGTGAAGCTCACAACATTTCTCTTCTCCCCTCACCCTCAGTTGTAATTCAGTGCTTTCGAATTGCACTGGAATAACATATTCCTGATATGTTAGAGCAAAAACAGTTTACCAGCCTTGAGTAAAAATAATTATTCTGAACATTTTAAACTCACTTCTGCTGCCACAATGCTAAACACGTTTACTTGGGAATAAGCAGCATTTTGTTGCGGGAAATAATAAAGGCCAGTATTCAACAGGGCTGCTCCATCTCTGCTGGCTCCCTTCTACTTGTGGGACCCACCACTTGCGCAACAGTGCTTTGATGCATCTAAAAAATAATCCCCCAAACAAGTGGAAATGTTTATTTCTGGGTTGGGACAGGTCACTGAGGCTCCCTTCTGTGAGCTCTGCTGACCTCCCTCATTCTGGGAACAAGTGTTTCCAGTTATTTTTAGAAGCCTTGTTGCACCAGTTGTGAGTCCTGCAAGCACATGGGCACAATAGGATTCTACCCTATATGTTTTAAAGGAAAAAATAATGAAATGAGCATCTGTAACCATGTCCGGCTGGCTGCCCCTGGCTATAAAATGTTTTAAATATAAGAAGAAAGGATGAAAAGCGTAAGTCCTGGCAGGCCCTAGCCTGAGGCCAGGCCCGTTTGCCACTGTCCCCATCACCTGCTGCTCTCTGGGGGGTTATTTGGGGGAAGACCCTGTGGGGTGCTGGGCTTCAACTCCAAAGTCCAGCCCTAGCTGCACCACTGCCCCCACAACTGTTATTCATTAAGGAAAAAGCAGAGACATTTCTTTACTCCCAGTGCAGATCCATTTTCCATGCAGTTCTAAATTAAGTCCAAGTGCATCTGCCAGCAGATCATATTTTCATCTGAAGTTGGTTTTTGCCTGTTCCACCTGCCTCCTCTGTTTTTTGTTCAATATTATCATTTTATAATGATACTCTGATTTTAACTTAAGTCATCCTGAGGGCCAATCTACATTTCACCCGCCATCGCAATGAAGTCTGGGCCACGTCGGGTTATACGCACTCGCAGTAAAACGTGCTTATCTACTCACCCATTTTCCCCAGTCCATTTTTCCTCGAATGCGGGAGCACAGTTCACACTCCGGCACCGCACTGTTCACCAGCTCCCAAGCAAGGCGGCTCTGATTGGAGGAGCGGCAACTCCTCCCTCTGCCGATAACCCGCCCACCATCCCTTTCCTCCCCCTCCCTCTGTGTGTTTCTGCAGTCGGTGGACAGAAACCCCACCGCACCTGCATCACCTCTCCTGCTTGATCCCCAGCTCTTTCTGGACACATTGTACATTTTTTTAGCTGAGGATGGTGGAAGCCAGGGTTTGAGAACTGCCCATGTTTTACAGGCTGCTTTTTGTCTCTGCCAATGCCCTCATATGCGCTCTTAGGGCAGTGATCGCTCTTGACCGACTGTCATCTAGGGGTGTATGAAACCCTGCTTACCTGGCTCCGCCGGGTTCCGCAGGTGGGGGGAGGCGATCTGTTCCTCCCCCCAGAATCCTCGACAGGGGGGGAGGCAATCCATTCCTCCCCCCCGGAATCTTGCCCGGCCGGCTCTGCTCTGCGGTCAGGCCACGGAGCTGCTGACCAGGCCAACCGGCAGCAGGGCCTCCAGCCGCTGCCGGGCTGGTGCAGACGCAAATGGCGTCCTGAGTAGGGGACGCCATTTGCATCCCTATGGTAGCCCATGATAGGCTACATAAATATTTACGTAGTCTATCACAGCTAAAGCAGGGACGCAAATGGCGTAGGGGACGCCATTTGCATTCCCGTTTTAGCCATGATAGGTCACGTAAATATTTACGTAGCCTATCACGGGGCCAGCGTAGGGACACAAATGGCGGCTGCTACGATGGTCGCCATTTGCGGCTGCAGCAGCCCAGCAGCAGCCACCACCACTGGAGCTGAAGCCGCAGCCACAGCCAGGTAGGCTCCATTTCGCGGGGCTTTCTCAGGGTGGAGAGGTGGGGAGCTCCGTTCCGCCATGGATTTCGGGGGGCCGAATGCGCTGGCATTTGGCCTCACTGAGATCCATGACGGAATTCTCCACCATGCCTACTGTCATCCCAGCGGAGGAGCTCTCGGCTCCGGATACTGAGATGGTACCGCCATCGCCATCTGAACTATGTTCACAGATGCTGCGAAACATGGTCACCGTGGTGCAGACCGTGCATTTTCTCCCCATCCCGAGGGTTTTCTGGAGGTACTGGGTGCAGCTGAGCAGCCAGGACTGGTGGGAGAGGCTTGTTCTGAAGGTTTGGACAATGGATTGAGCACTTCAGGATGCCTCGTCACACCTTCTTTCAAGTCATTGGCGAGTAGGGATGGCGGAGAATCTCGCCACGGATTCCAGGGAGGCTGAATGCCAGCGCATTCGGCCCCCCAGAATCCGTGGCAGAGCAAAGCCCCACACCCCCCCACCCTGCAAAATGCACATGGAACGGAGCTTACCAGCTGCCATTTGCTGGTGCTTTGCAAATGGCGGCCGCATCTGCGGCCGCCATTTGCCTCCCCACAAATGCTGTGATAGGCTACGTAAGTATTTATGACACATAGCCTATCACAGCTAACACAGGGACGCCATTTGCGTCCCTGCAGAGGCCGTGATAGGCTACGTAAATACTTACATAGCCTATCACGGCAAAGGGCGGGGACGCAAACGGCGGCCGCTACACCATTTGCGCCCCTACCTTTTGCCATGATAGGCTACGTAAGTATTTATGTAGTCTATCACGGCAAAAGTGGGGACGCAAATGGCGTAGCGGCCGCCGTTTGCATCCCTGCCCTTTGCCGTGATAGGCTACATAAGTATTTATGTATTTATGCAGCCGCCATTTGCATCCCTGCACAGCCCAGCAGCGGCTGGATGTCGCTGTGGGCGGCCCCAGCTGGCAGCTCTGCAGAGTCGCCGCGGAGCAGACCCGGCCGGTGAGGATTTCGGGGGGAGGGATGGAGTGCCTCCCCCCCACCGTGGATGCCACAAAACTTCCCTTCCCTATGTCAGTGATGGCAACCTACATAATGAGCAGGGGAATGAAGTTTAGAGGGCCCTTTGCGAATTCATGTGGGAGAACAGGGGATGATTGCGCTGAGGGGACATATCTCGGAAAGCCCGTAGGTGCTAGGTTGTGGGGTGTGGGAGTTGTGGTTTCTATCTCTGTTATGCTTTCTGCTAGCTAAAGATTGCTTGTAAGTTTTTCCTGATGTTATTGTTCCTGTGATTAAAAATGTTTAAACACCGATAACAGCATCTCTGCCCTTCTCTCTGTTGCGTCCGCAAGACATGGCCACCTCCCCCCCCCCCCCCCCGCTTTCCTCAAAGGATCTTCGAAGAATCGTTGATTCGAAGCTTCGTCAACAGGTGGCGCTACGCCAAAACTTCAGTGGCAGAATTCTCTATGGTGTTGCCAAAACTCCCCCAGCATCATTCTTCTGCCAAAAAAATATGGCGTCGCAAAGGCTCACATTTTGGCAGGACAGGGAGGTGGAGGTGATGCTGGAGCTGCTCCTGCTGGGCGGGCACACGGAGCGTGTTATGCATAGCTCCACGGGCACAAATGAGTCCCTCTACAGGGTGGTAGTGAGGGGACTCTCGCAGGTGGGGTTCCTTCACTCCCCCCTGCAGGCAAGGTCAAAATTTAAGGCCCTGAAGCCCTATTTTTTCGAGGCCCTGGACCAGCACTCAGGCCCCCTAGCACCAGGAGCAGAACCGTCCCACTACAGAATGATGCACACGCTGTGGCTCCATGGTGGTCAGCCAAGTTGGACAGAGAGGTGCAGTGCAGGTCAGCCCTGGGATGTTGCACTCGCTGCATATTTGGGGGTTCGCCTGTGGCAGGTGTGGCAAGAGGGGATGTGCAGATGCAAGCAACACCAGGGCCTTCCGGGGAAAGGGTGGGTGGTAGCCCCCAGCAAGGCAACGACGGCAGGGATATACCCGAGGGCCAGTCTCTTCCTAGCCTGGACTAGCACTGGGGGGCCTGAGTGCCAGTACAGGGCCTCGAAAAAACAGGGCTTCGGGGCCTTAAATTTTGTCCTTGCCTGCAGCGGGGAGCAAGGGCCAGTCTCTTCCTAGTGGTGTTCTGCTCCCTTTGCCCACCTTTGACACCATAGCCTTCCCAGGGCTGCGGTGACACTGCTGCCCGCTCCTTTGCATGACCACCCACACGCAACCCTCCACTGTGATGGTGCCACTGAGCGGGAGGTGCACCGTGTTGCCTTTGCCCTGGGACAGCCGGGAAAGAGGTTGGGGGACCAGGAGGCGCAGGTGAGGGATGGGTGAACAAAATCCCAGATATGCCCTCTAAAGGGTTCCTCTGAACAGGGGCGTAGCACTCCACTGCTCCGTGTGGCAGAAATGAGCGGCGATGGCACTTGGTGCTCCCAAAAGTTTGGGCCTCCCAGAGCATGGCACACCGCCATGACCCTTTGTTGAAGCCCACGTTTTCTGGCATGAGGGCTCGCAGCACGAAGGGGGGGTGGAGTATTGCACCGCGGGTGGAAAATCCACCTGGATGGTGCGTCCCGTAAGAAGTGCCCACCACCCCGGGGAGCAAGAGGGGTGCTTACCGCCAACCTCTTTCTTCCAGTACTGCAAATAGCGCAGGAAAGACAGCAAACCTGCAGTTCCTCGGCTCCGGGTGGAGCAGGGACCTCTCCCTCAGGAGGTGGGGATAATGGAGGCGGAGGTGCCCCAGCAGTGGGCACCACCGGGTGGTTCTCAACGGTGAGGAAGCATGTGGGTAAGGCTGGCGCCAGCACCCACGAGTCTTTTTCTGGGCATGGCCTTTTACAGGAGACACTGCTCCTGGAGCAACCCCCTCCCTGTGTTATCCCACGGAGAATGGACACCTGAAAATTCAAAAGGGCCAACATCCGCCTGTCTGGGAGCACCCCTGTGTGGCACGCCAAAGGGATGAACGCACAAGGTGAACAGAACTCTGGACCACCACCGGTTGATGCTAGTGTCCTGTGGCCATCCCTATGCTGTCTCCCGGTTCCCTACGCCTCCAACTTTACACCAAAGAACCCCCCAAGGTATTCCCCAAATGTCCTCCAGAGGAGCCTATTTACATGAAGCCTGTTAATCTTGGTTTTCCTCCGCCACCACAGGTGCAGCGACACCACAGGTGCAGTGACAGGGCAGGGCGGTACAGCACACCCCGGGTGTTCCAGGGGTGGCCGTTGCGGGCCCCAGTGGGGCACCGGCAGGGCAGGAGGGAATGAGCACCACCGTTCTCGGCGCCATGCTCTTCCTGGAGGGCTCCATCAAGAAAACAAGTGGGTATTTCGCGCAGAGGGTTTCTGGGACAGGCGATATGCTGATGTGTGGTCAGAGTGGCTATAATCCGGAATTCTCTCTCTTTATTCTCAGTGAGCAAGATGGAGAAGCACGTTGCCCGCCTGGAGAGGGAAGCGCGTGTAGTGAAGAAAAGTTGCTCAGGGGAGGGGGGAAGAGAGGCATAGTGGGGGGTAGGAGGCGTGGGGGGGTGGAGGGTGGGATGGGGGGCTGTTTTCTGTAAATAAAAGAGTTTTCGAATAGCACTTAAAGCACGTTTTGAGCCATCCCACCTGTGTCGTGTCCCGCTGTTTTTATGCCATCATACAATTTTGGAGAGAAACATGTTTTCTTTCTTGAACAGTTTACTGTTGAGATAACAGGGAATATACCAGGGAAAACATTAAACTTGTTCACACACAGCACTAGAGGGGTTTTGTCTTTGTGCAGGATACTCCTGGTAGAACCACTCTCTGGCACACAGGCTCAACCGCCATCCGGCTGCCAATTCAAAGCGCTTTCAGACAGGTTCTGTCCAGGGAACCTGAGAGCAGGGAAGGAGTGCTACATGCTACATGTCGTGCATAACAATGGAAATTTCCTCTAGGGGGACCCAACCCACGGAAGTACGTTCATCCCTTTGCTTACCTGTGTCTTCTAGCTCATCCAGAGCACTCCCGCTTCCCCTCTGATTGTGGGCACACCGCCCCCCACCTGAAAAAGCATTGTGGACATCACCCATTTTACAGTTCCAATCACTTTTGGAAAAGCCCTTCGTGCAGAATCCATCCCTACTTCGAAAACTGTAGCATTGCCAGTCTTTTTGGACAAGGGGTAAGCGGGCCGGGTGGCGAAACAGGAGCAACCCAAACCGGCCCTTTGAGCCCGTTTGAGAACAGCCCATCCTAATGTATGAGCTGGAGAGAGACGGCACACCGAGCAGTGCTACGCCGTGTAAGCGGTGGGCGTATGGGGGGACCTGCCGAGTTTTCTGTTTGGAAGCACTCGAGCGATGAGAAGAAGGGAGCGTGTCCACCTCACCCACCCCCCGCAGTGAGTGGCTTGTGCTCCAAAACACAAGGCCGCATCTGTCCACTCACCGCTCCCTTTGTGCCCATCGACATCCTGTTCTTTGGAGGCCCCTTCTCCTTCCTTCTCCAGGCTGTCCAGTCCTGTGAAAAGTGAATATGGTGTTAGCTGCAGTGTCCTTTGGCACGTAGGCATGGAAGGAAGCAGACACCCATCCCTTTGGGTCACGGGATGCCCCCCAAATGCCCCCCTCCAACTACTCTCTTATCCGCAACCATCCACTACTGTTAAATTACCAGGTGGGTCTTGTCTAGGGTTGTGGACAGTGCAGCCGATGAGTGTAGGTGGTGCGGGTCTACGTGTATGGCTATCCCAGGGCCCCATGGATCAGCGTATGCAGCAATGTGCCTGGAGGACACCCAACGCCCCGTGGGCAGCACTTGAGATACAAACCCGGCACTTTGCACCTACCGATGTCACACCTCTCCAAGGGCATGTGTCCCGCCTCTTCCAACAATCCCCCCGACGTCTCCAAAGATCATGCTTCTGGAGGGTCAGGATCCAGAAACTTGGTGCGCATGGCGCCACGAGCAATCTGTAAACTTCCAGATATGTGCGTTGGGTGAATGGTGGCGTCCCCCCGGAGAATGCCATGGAGCTCCACGTAATACAGACAGGTCACCGAGTTGCCCCCTGACCTGGAGTTGTGGTTCACCACCTTCCTGTATTCCTGGCGCATGGACTTGGTCTTGCTTCTGCACTCAATTGCGCTACAGCGGTGGCCCCGTGTGGTCATCTGTCTAGAGATCTCCTCAAAGAAGTCCAAGTTCCTGTGGCTGCTCCAAAGCTGTTCCTGGATTTTCTGCCCCCCCCCAAATGTCTAGCAAGTCCACTATCTCCGCGCACATCCACGACACCCCTCTTCCCTTGCTAGATGATGCCATCTTCGGTTGGCATTGATGGGAGAAACAGAGGGAGGGTTCCTATCCAGCAGATCTTCCCCGGAACAAAAAGGAGGGAATTTTGAGTGGCAGAAGTGGGATCTCCCATAGAGGGCCATGCAGCAGTCCATGTAGTATGAGCTGGATCAAGAAAAGAGGACACACAAGTAAATATCAGTGCAGGCAGTGTGCTACATGGTTCTTTGATGCTACAACCCCCCTCCCCTCTCGATTCTCCCCTGCTGGCAATAGAGCGTCTTGCCCGAGCCAGACCTGGGTCCAGGGGGGGAGGCATCAGAGAGCAGCCACATGTCATAGCCGTGATTTCAAGTCCGCTCAGGGGAGGTCCCCCCTCCCCCCTGTTAGCAGCGGCAGGCTCTCCAGGCAGAGCACAGAACTGAGATTTAGCATAGCGCCTCTGGGGTGGATCAAATGACACAGAAACTGCATGGCTTTGCAGCCTTTGCAGAGGAAGGTAAAGCAGGTCAACCCACCCTGACACACACGCCAGGTAAAACACCACCTCCAGGCGCTGAGTGCCCAGATGCAGTCCATGTCCTCTGAACCCCAAAAAAACATTAAGCGCACTAGCCTCAGAATGCAAGTCCCCCCTTCTTAACCTTGCATTCTTTTCCCAAGCATGGGCATGCCTTAGGAGTCGCGGTGACAGGGGACACACAACGGGCAGAGATCCTCATTGCTCTGGAATGTTATTCGGTAGGGGGCAGAATCAGTCCGCCAAAACCCCAAGCGCACCCCAACAGCTGTCGCTGTTTCTTAGCACGTGCAACCCAGCAGTGTAGCCCTTGGTGAAGAGCGCTGCTCCGGGCACAAACACCGCATTACCTGAAAGGGAAAAACACACCCTGCGTGGAGTGGGAAATAATGCCAAAAAATATCCCGGGAAGTTAGTGTGGGAGCCACGGCCACAGCGTACACTACACCGGGGCACTGTCAAAGAAGGGGAGGCATTCACAGTGATGACAGCAATGCGGAAGTCTTCCCAAAAACATTTTCTGTGCACCACCGTGGTGTGAGGTGCTCCCAGCATTGCGATACCCCAGCAGCGGAGAAGAAAGCCGCGCGAGGAGGAAAGTGTCCAGATAAAGGGGGGGAGGGCGCAGTGGGCTGCCAGCGGTCCATCATGGGGGGACCAGCAGAGTGGAGGAGTGGGAATACACAGGACAAATTGTACCGCACACTCAGAAAGTGGGAAGTTGGGTGAAACCACTTACTGTACAATCCCGGCAGACTGGGAAGCTATAGCAACACCCTCCAAGCTTCGATTCTTCAAATATTCAAAGATAATCTTGGCATTTAAAAAAAAAAAAAGGAAGGGGCACCAGAGGGCTACTGGCTTGTGCTAAAACACCAACTGCTGAGGAAGTGACGCAATAGCTAGCTGGAAGACGACCTGGGGCCGTGGAGGGCTCTGATTGGACAGGGAGGAACTACAAACACTGCCGTATATGGGCATGTGTGGGAGGGGACAATGACCATATACGGTAAGGAACATGGAAAATCAGAGCACATTAATGGGAAACACCCGAATAACAGGGTGTTGAAAGCGGGAGCACAGGAGCGGGAAATTCCGGTTCTGAAGCAAGGCGGGTGCTGCGTAGTGTGAAATACGGGTGGTGAGACCGCATTGGAGGCAGAAAAAAATGTAAGTGTAGATCAGCCCTGAGTGTTGTGTAATGCATTAGAGGGGTGGGATAGAAATTATGTTATAAGCAAACAAACAAAGAAAGCACTCAAGCAAGGCGGCCTTTGCCTTGGGGGTGAAGCATGTCATTCATAACAGCACAAGCCCTGTGCATATTTATTTGAAAGTAAGTCCCACTGAGTTCAGTGGGGCTTACTACCGAGTAAGCGTGCATGAGATTGCAGGCTATGTTTGGTCCTTTAAAACAGGAAATGAATGACATTGCAACAGAGATAAAAACTGTATTTTATGTAAATTAAAGCCTGGTAATTGAAAGTTACCATCATCAAGCAAGCACATGTGACTTTGGGCAAAACCTAATACTTTCTCCATGAGAATGGTGGAGGGATTAATGTTAATGTATGTAGATTAGATATAACAGACATGGAGAGAGAGAAAAGTGAAAGCAGGAGATACTCTGTTCTCCCTATCAGAGTGCACCTACCATGGAATACAAACAAATAGGCAATATATAAGGCCTGATAACCACCAATGGAAAAGAAAAAAGCATTTACAAATATATAGCCTTCATTTTACTGGGTGGGTTGTCTTCAGATCCTTCACTCTGTGTTTTAATTTTGCACTCCTTTTTCATCACAGAGAGGGTACAGCTAAGTGATTTACACAGAAAATTACAGAGATAGTAGTGTATTTTGATATTTTAGCTCACACATTTTTCAGATTTCCACAGATAGACAGAGAAAAAGGGTAACCAAATTTATGAGTACCTTCTCAGTGGTGGCACCCAGTCTTTGGAATACTCTCCGACGTGAAGTCTAAGAGGCCGAAATGGTGGCTGGTTTCAAACGCCTTAAAAACACACTTGTTCACACAGGTTTCCCCTGACACTATCTTGTTTTACTGTTTATGGTGTTGTTATGTATGTTTCTGTTTTTATTTATGTATTTTTATCTTGTTTTTAAATGGATACGTTATATTTTATTGTGAACCGCTTAGGTATTTTAATCTAAATACATGTTTTTATAATGAATAAATAATAATTAAGTAAAAAAGAAACACAAAACTGAAATACAGAGTCAGGGGTTTATAGAACCGTGGTGGAGAACTACTTCCGCACTTTGGTTTCTGAGTGCCTCCCCTTTTCCTCTCATGTCTATGCAGGAGTCCTTGGGCACACACCAAATTATCCTATCTCATCGAATAGCAGCCTATTTTTCCACTACGTTTTGTCTTAACTCAGCAATTAATGGACGTTTCTGTTATTGAATTACCACTCCAATCTAAGTTATGTTTAATTCACCAATTCCTTTTAGAAAGTGTTTTCTGAACTCAGTGCTAATAAATGGAATAAAGGAAAAGAGAGAACATTGCCCCGTAGTTTGGAATGGAGCGTGGAAACTTTGTGCAGTAAAGAAGCATTGAATCTGGAGCTAGAATTCACGGTATTGAACATCAAGACCAAGGGACTGTACTCGCCCCCTTTGTGCATTAATTGTGTGAGGGGCTCCACCGGTACAAAGGGGCCCTGCCGCTGGCCCCGCCCCCAAAGTGCGCCTCCCCTGCCCCTAATAACCACAGGTCAGGTGTGGACGTTTGTATATATGTGAAGTCCACATGCATAGGCTTCCGTTTGATCCAATTGTGCAAGGTCCCCAGCTCACAACGAGGTCCATGTTTCAAGGTTTCACCTATGTTGACATCCAAGCTCAACACATGGATGTCAAAGTGTGGGGTTGAGGGACCCTGTGACCTCAGAGGAAGGTGAGCAGCACAGCCTGTCTGCCTCCTTTGTACACACAATTTAGGGGGCTAATGAGACAAACATCTCCTGTCAGGATTTTTCACATGGTTCTAATGGTCTTTCAAAGGGTATGTTAAAGAATTTGGCTTCAAAGTGAATGGAGAATGAGCCAAAGAATTTTAGGGCAAAACAGTTGTTACACACAGAACTCACAATACAGGCCAATCTGCCCACTACATTTCCTGCCTTGGGAACTTTCTTGTGTTAAAAACATAAGAAGAGCCTGGATAGATCATACCCAAGGCTCATCCTGCTTCCCACAATGGCCAGCATTAAATCAAATCCTTAAAATACCCTACGGAAGCACAGCAACAAGGCAATGGAGCCAAGAGCCATTCCCACTGTTGTTCCCTAGCAACAGGCATTCAGAGCTTTTCTACATGAGGCTGTTAATCCACTGTATCTATTTTCAGTTTCATTGCAGAATTGAGATCCAAGTACTACACGAAGAGTGTTTCCTTTCCTGCTTTTCCACTACATCATCACTAGATGGCACTGTCATACAGTGGGAAAGCGCAATTACGCAAGTGGAAAAAGTGTTTTCTTTTGCTTTCACAAACAACACCGCATTTTCCTTGCTCTAGAAAAGCTCACCAAAGGTGCTGTTTAAAAACAGAAGCGAAACTGGAGGGTCACAACATCATCAAAAGAACCCATAAAAAACCATGAGTAGAAAATGATGAGTGCACAATCAATGCCTCATGTAGAAAAGTTCTCAGTAGCACACTACTAGTGGAAGGCTCCATACAGCAATCAAAGCTAACTGACAACTTCTACAGCAATCCTAAGTATGTTCATTCCCCCTGGCTACAGCAGAGGGAGAAATTGTGCAACAATAGCCACTCCATGAGCTCAGTGGCCATTTGGCTCCTTGCCTCCTCCCTGAACTGTTTCCATTCAATCTGATCATTATAAGAATAACTCTTTCCTCTCCATTCCCTTTTCCTTTTGTGTTATGATATTTTAGATCAGGAGTGTTGAACTTCAGACCTGCAGGCCAAATCTCAGCCTCTGGGATTTCCCAGATGGAACCAACTACGTTCCATGGTCCCACCCCTTTTTCCTAACCACTGATAGTTGGTGGTTTCCTGGATTTTGTGCAGTTTTTTCCCATTCTAAAAGGTTGGAATGCCTACTCTGAGGCATAGTTACTGGCATTAAGTGCTTTAAACTAAAATATGCTGGTATTTTCATATTTTGCCCCCACGAATTTTGCCTTTGTCCACACCCACCACTGAAACAGAATCTGCTCTTGGGCTGAAAGAGATTCAAAACCCCAGTTTTAGATTGTGAGTCCAAAGGCAGGGACTGTCTTGCTTCTATCTGTGTACAGCACTTAGTAAGATTTTGGTGCTTTATAAATGATGATGTAATAAAATAATGTTTATTCAGAAACAGATTCTGTTTATTTATTGTAACTATTTATATACCGCCCTTCATCTTATGATACCAGGGTAGTTTACAAAATGTAATTTAGGGCACAATCTTATGCATGTTTAGACAGAAAAAAGGCCTACAACTCCTAGCATGCCCTCCCAGGCCTTTTTTCTGCCTAAACATGCATAGGATTGTGCCTTTATTTTATTTTAAAAGCCAAATAAAGCCACAACAAACTACAAGAAAAAAAAGGCAGAAGATACATAAACTAGGCAGGCCACCCAACTTCATAAACCAATTTTAAATACCTGGGCAAACAAATAATTTTTTATCTGGTGCCAAAACGAATATAATGTCCAAGCCAGCCACCCTTCCATAAACAATTGGGACGCCGCAACGGAGAAGGCATAATCCCTAGTAAATCTAGGATCGCAACCTTACTCTCCTTTTAAGTTTAGATAAATAATTTATACAATAGATGAGGCTGCCTAAATCTTTACTGAAAATCAAAACTGAATCACCAGGGCCATCACACTAGCTATTTATGTTAATAAGCCTTTCAGTTCCACTATGGTCTTTATGAGTGCCAAGGTTAAGGGTGCAATCCTATGCATGTTTAGACAGAAAAAAGTCCTACAATTCCTAGCATGCCCCAGCCAGCCATGCTGGCTGGGGCATGCTGGGAGTTGTAGGACTTTTTTCTGTCTAATCATGCATAGGATTGTGCCCTAATTCTGCTAAAAAATTAGACTGTTAAAGTGGCAGTTTTCACTGGGCCTGGTGGTGAGTGCTTTTGTAACCCACTGGTATATTTCCCTTCAAAAATTCTGGAAGGGAGATATTCCTGTACATGCTCAGTAAGGGAGTGAGATAAGGAGTGGCCACCATTATGCGCCGTTAGCTCAATGTAGTTTGGAAGAAGCTTGTTTTTTCTTCTCTGTAAGGCCCTGAACCCTTGACATAGAAGTCCGGGAAACAAACAGAGTGAGAACCATCCCCACCCGAAGGATGAGGCTGGTGGTCACATATCTGAAATCACACTCTATTCAAAACATGTATACACGGGTAGTTTGCCAAAGAACTACAAATTGGGGGAACAGGTTACATGGTTTATAAAGAAAACAAAATACATAGAAAATATTAAGCAAAGGTCTTAGCTTATCAAAGGTTAGCATAGGCTACCTATATCCAATCACATAGGGTTTAAGCTGTTCACGCACGCATCAGGCATTTATCACATGTACAGAATGTGTCTTTCTATGAGAACCATGAACACACCCCTAAGCACAGCTTGAGCTCATATACTTACAACTTCTTGCAAGGCAGTTCCTTTTATCTCATTAACAATCAGAGTGAGAACCATATTCTTCATGAGAATCAGTCAGAGTCTAGCTGTGCTTAGGAATGTTTATTCCACCCTCTCACCCAGTTGTTTGTGTCTTATTTTTCACAGTAACACTCCTACAACATTCTTAATGCTTTTCCATCTTGGGGACTTTGGTTCAGGCGTGCAGAAAAGGACTTTTCTCCCACACAGGGCTGTCTGTAAAGTCTGTTCCTGTGTTACCGGACTCTGATCCACTTTGAGAAGACTGCTGTGGAGCTGAGGTGAAATAAGAAGAGAGGGTTTTCCCTCTTTGGCCAGCAGAACAATCAAGCTTCAGGGAGAAGTTCTAATTTATATTTTTGATGTGGACCCAATCTGGAGGACAGAACTTTGGGAGGGCTGTGCCCTGTTTCATTGTTTTTTGTGATATGTGAATTGTTATTTATTGAAAATTCTTATAAGTGTATTATGATTGTTGATAATTAAGAAATTAAATGATAAATGTTAATTGCCCCTGTATAAGCCCTTTGCTGTGAGTCCCTTTAGAGACCCTGGAGAAAGTGCTACACATGCTTCCCACGCTAATCTTTTGCTGCCATCTTTCACCTGAGTCTGGAGACCCATATGGACTCCTTCCCTGAAGAAGTCAAAGGAAATTACTAAAAGGACACATTAGAATCCCCAAGCTACTATATCATGATGAGCCTCATTCTCAACTATAAGGGAGTATCCCACACACTTCATCCTCAGCCTCTTTGGTAAGTATCTCAGCCAAACCAATTTGGTAGGAAGGGTTGAACCTGATTCTTCCGGTTGAACCAGTTTTTTTTCAGGCTAGGTAAATTGAGAAATTATACCTTATCTGGCAAGAGTTTCTGCTCTTTGTTTGGGGATGTTGTTCAAAGCTCTGACTGAGGGGGGCAGGCAATGTTTTGCATTACACATAGTGCAAAAATGTGTATAGGATTATCACATTAGCTTTCAGAAACAGAAATAGTTATTTCTGGGTTGCATCCAATGTTGCACAAGCAGACTTCCACTCACGCTACAGGACTTCCCTTTGCTCTCTTCCCCTGGAACAGATTTGAGGAGCACATGGGAGGGGATATCCATTCCACCAGAAGTTTCCATTCTGCTAGCAAATGGCCAGGGTTAGAGACAACCCTTTATTTCTAAAAAGAACATTCAGTCATACCCATTTACACTGAACAGGTCCCAACAGAGCCAGTAACGATAATTGTCAAATAATGGGGAAAGGTGGGGATATTTTGTTCAAATTGATCACTTTTTCAAATCTATTGGCCTGATATCTAATGGCCATAGGGACTTCCCTTGCACACATGCAGACACCCCCATCTGCAAAGGATCCTTCATTCATTTCAATGAATGGGGCATCTATGACTTCCTTTAATGCACCCCCCATTTGAAGAACTGAATGGAGAAGGCCACCTACACAAACCAGTCCAAGTATACATTGCTGCCTACATGAAGTCTGGGTCTGGATTAAGGCAATTATTTACAGACGTTAGTTTCCATGTGTCTTGGCTGCCCTGAAGCTCATCATTTAATACCAAGCAACTCCCCTGAATGTCCTTCATTACATTTTACACTGTTTACAAAACACAGGATCTTCTTCTACTTTTATACCCTATTGTTTCAATTCACAGTTCTTTATAATACCTAAGGACTCACCAAAAGAAAACGCTGAAATGACATGGGAAAAGGGACAATGGAACACAATGCAAAGACGACCAGTCAGTCAGAAAACCTCCCACCTCTATCCACTCACAATCAGTACCAGCTGTAGTCCAATTAAACTTAATCTAGTCACATGCTCATGTGTTCCTCAGAAATTAGAGGAAATCAATTCAAATGCTAATGAGAAAAACCCACAATTTATTATCTGCTGAGGAATACACGTTACATTAATTTTAACGTAAACAATTATTTTTATTGCAAGATTAATTACCCCATTTTACACAACTTCCTCTTTTCATATTTTTTAAAAGAAATTAGTTTGCTGTTGCTGCTTTTTGTTGATCTGTCACACAACTTTAAGACTCTAAAAAGCATAATCAATTTAAGGGTAACTACAAATGCTGTTTTCTGTTCTTCTGTTACAGGAAAATGTGATAAATGCTTGGGGCAAAGCACAGCAAGATCTAGTTAAAGGGTTTGGATAGAAAGAAAAGGCAATAAAACATATAACAAAAATAATATTCACATATTCTAAATTTCAGATATTTGCATATTCTAAATTTCAGTCTAGCCACTTGTATGATCTTCCCTATGCTTGAAATAGCTATGGGGCCAGAAATCTCTCCTCTCAACCACAACCTTAGGGCCAGTCTAGACAAGTTTAGTATTTTAAGAGAGCATTCCTATGGTCGAGTGTCGCAGGGACCATAGGATGGCTTGGAAAATCCCTTCCAAGGTCAGAGACAGTGGTCTGGCCTCAGAAGGGGGAGTTGGAGATCCACCCCACATATCCTTACAGCTGGTGTGGACAGACGGAAAGGAGCATTCCGATGGGAGGGGAGGAGACTGGAGAGGCCAGGATACAATTTATTCTGAGCCTCCTCCAGCCTAACTTCCCTCACACTCCAAAGCACTCCCACTATGGTCAAGGAACACCTAATTACTTTGAATGAGTTCAAATCTCCAGGGCCAGATGAACTGCATCCTAGAGTAATAAAGGAACTGGTAGAAGAACTCTCAGAACTGCTGTCTATTCTCTTTGAGAAATCATGGAGGACGGGTGAAGTGCCAGATGACTGGAGGAGGGCTAATGTTGTCCCTATCTTCAAAAAGGGTAAAAAGGAGGAACCTGGGAACTACAGACCAGTCAGTCTGACATCAATCCCTGGGAAAATTCTGGAGCAGATGATAAAGCAATCCATCTGGAAGCACCTTAAAAACAATGTCGTGATTACTTGAAGCCAACATGGATTTGTGAAAAACAAGTCCTGCCAGACAAATCTGATCTCATTTTTTGATCAAGTCACCTCCCTTGTAGACCATGGGAATGCTGCAGACATCATATACCTCGACTTCAGCAAAGCTTCCAACAAAGTGCCCTATGATATCCTGATGAGCAAACTAGCTCAAAGTGGGCTAGATGAAACAACGATCCGGTGGATCCACAGTTGGCTACAGAATCGGACTCAAAGAGTGCTTATCAATGGGACCTTCTCAAATTGGGGAGAGGTAACAAGTGGGGTACCGCAGGGCTCAGTCCTGGGCCCAGTGCTCTTCAACATTTTTATTAATGACTTGGAGGAGGAGGTGCAGGGAATGCTGATCAGATTTGCAGATGACACAAAACTGGGCGGGATAGCTAATATTTTGGAAGACAGAAACAACATTCAAAGTGATCTGGATAGACTGGAGCGCTGGGCAGAAAACAACAGAATGACCTTTAATAGGGATAAATGCAAAGTTCTGCACCTAGGAAAAAGAAACCAAATGCACAGTTACAAGATGGGAGATACGTTGGTCAATCACACTACAAGCGAGAAGGATCTTGGAATTGTTGTCGATCACAAGCTGAATATGAGCCAACAATGTGATGTGGCTGCAAAAAAGGCAAATGCTCTTTTGGGCTGCATTAATAGAAGCATAGCATCCAAATCCCGGGAGGTACTAGTCCCCCTCTACTCAGCACTGGTTAGGCCTCATCTGGAGTCCTGTGTCCAGTTCTGAGCACCACACTTTAAGAAGGATGCAGACAAACTGGAGAGGGTTCAGAGGAGGGCAACGAAGATGATCAGGGGACTGGAAACAAAGCCCTATGAAGAGAGACTGAAAGAACTGGGCATGTTTAGCCTTGAGAAGAAAAGACTGAGGGGAGATATGATAGCACTCTTCAAGTACTTGAAAGGTTGTCACAGAGAGGAAGGCCAGGATCTCTTCTTGATCATCCCAGAGTGCAGGACACAGAATAATGGGCTCAAGTTACAGGAAGCCAGATTCCGGCTGAACATCAGGAAAAACCTCCTGACTGTTAGAGCAATACGACAATGGAACCAATGACCTAGGGAGGTGGTGGGCTCTCCCACACTGGAGGCATTCAAGATGAGGCTGGACAGCCATCTGTCAGGGATGCTCTGACTTGGATTCCTGCATTGAGCAGGGGGTTGGACGCGATGGCCCTGTAGGCCCCTTCGAGCCCTACTATTCTATGATTCTATGACTAGATGGGCTGGAAAGCTCATCTAGCAAAAATAAAGGAGATCAAAACTTGGTGAGCAAATTCACCCATCTCTAGCAGCCTTCTCACTGTGGGTATTTTTCCCAGTGTCTCTTGCTGGCTCTTGAGAACCAGATTGTCATCTGTGTTTTCCCTGAAGAGAGATCCACTTCTCATACTACTAATTCTTTGGATTTCTCTTGTCAGTAGATCTGTGATTTCGGCCAGCAGCAGGAAAAAAAGAAAGCAAAGCCCTCAGCCCCTCTAAAACATCCAAAAACACTCTCTTTTGCTCCAAAGCGTCAGTGTAGTTAATCACCTGATTTTAAGCCTATTGTGGCTTCATTTACCCACATGGGCTGTTGCATTATGCTGGACACCCGCAGTCGTCATTTTTTCATAGCGCCCACAAGCACCTGGCTTGCTGTGGCTTAGCATGTCGTGCAAACCCAGGAGGCACAGTTTGTTTGATGGTTAGACATGCCTCAGATATCCCATGGGTTGTTTTAGGCTTATTTGAGTATTGTCTAACCCCCAAGCAGCCACTGCCACCTGGGTTCGCATGACACAACAAGCCATGGCAACTGGGCACCCAGGGGCACCATGCACAAACAGCGGCCAGGGTGCCCAGCACAACGCAACAGGCCCCACAGTAAATTAAGCTGTGGTGGATTGTATGCTGTGTGAACAGGCTCAGTATGTGAGAAGGCGGTTTAGGTCTTCCTGAGGCAGATCCCTCCATAGACATCTAAGCCAAATATCTAAAATACAGTTTTCTAAAATAAAAACTACACAACTCTTGTATTACACAGGCAGCTCACTGCTCCCTATTCCACTTTTCATGGCTCCCTTTTGTATTCCCTCCCAGGCCCCATCTACACAGAGATGCTTTCCGACATGATTGTCTTTAAAACCGAGTTTTCAGCAAATCAGATTTGCTCCTTCAGTGGCATACATGGCCAGTTAAAGTGGTGCATACAAAAGAACCGCTTTTGCACGGCAGACTGCATAAATGGCATTCATTCAGGCATGTGTGGGTGGAGTCTCACAGCATCAACAAGCGTCCCCCCCAAAAGGGCTTTAACCTGCTTACTTCAAGGCCTGATCACCTTTTCAAGCCATTAGACAAGCAAGGGGCAGCTGTTTTTAGTTGCAAACAATCTCTTTCCCCCTCTTCCACCCCCCTCTTTGTGCTGTTGCTCCTCCTGTCAAGGAGTCGGCAGGGAGGGCAGGCAGTGGCGGCAGCAGAACTCATGGCGCCCCTTCGGCGCCCCTTTTGCTCGCTTTCTCACCTCTGCTCCTTTTATCTGAGTATGTTTACAAAGCACCAATCGCAACTTTCCCTTCCTCTTCCATGCCTTCTCTCTGCTCCTTGCTCTAATGGAAAAGGGCACCCACCCCTTGTCTCTGCTCTCCTCTGCTCCTTACATCTGAGTAGACATGTTTACAAAGCCCCAATTGTTCACTCCTGCACACGTCTGGAAAAGCGCTTATGAATGCAAATTTCCCTTCCTCCCGTCTGCTCCTTCATCAGTAAGCCTGGGAGAATGGCTTCCCACCCCATCTCTCTGCTCCTTACATCTGAGCAGACATGTTTTGTTGGCTGTTAAGCATCATTAAGGGAAAACAAAGCACCGATCGCGCGCTGGTCTGCTCTTCCAGTAAAGCGCTTATGACGCCACTTTCCCTTTCTCCTATCAGCGCTGCTATCCCTAGCTGATGCCAAAGGCAGTACCGCTAATTGAGATCACACCGACTCCCAAACCGCACTGAAGTTGTCACAATGGGAAAATGCGTCACAAAACGACTTTGCAAAAATGTGGCTTGTCCAGCTGGAAAACACCCAGTTCCTGCAGGGAGGAGGGAATGTCATGTGCCATGATTATCTGTGAGGTGCAGTAGCACTGGAGTAAATTCTCTATGTAGATGGGGCCCCAGTGTGTAAACAGAGCCCTCTGGAGGCTGAACCGCTTCTTCCTCTGGGTAGTTCCTACTTGGATTGTTCCTCCCTTCAAAGGCTTATGGAATGGGAAGCCACGGCAAATCCCATCTCCCCAGAGTGCGTGTAGTTCTTTATTAATGTCCTTTATTTCCCTGGCAAGTAGCAACAAAAAAAATCATCTTCTGTGTCTACTCATTTTGAATACTTTATAAAAGTTTTATGCTTGATTTTTTAAAAATATATATAAAGGGACTGAGTGCTCCTTGATACATCATTCCATGAGTGTACTCATGTGGCTTTTATGCTTTTTAAAAATCTAATATTTTATTAAGTATAAAAAGACAAATCATTCATATGGGCAATACACAATATAAAAATAAAAACCTAATTAATTAAAGAAACCATTACATCTCATTTATGCAAATTCTCTAAATTTAAAGCAAAGACCCAATATAACAAAAAATTAATACAAACTGATTATAACATTGCTGATACTTGACCAAGATTGTTAGCATGGGAGAATGTTTATTAATTATTGGAAGGAAACAAAGGCATTTTTTGCCCCCCAAAATTGAACTGAATTTAAATTAACCATACAAGTTCAAATAATTCCTGAGATCTTTGTTGTTGTTGTTCAGTCGTTCAGTCGTGTCCGACTCTTCGTGACCCCATGGACCATAGCACGCCAGGCCTTCCTGTCCTGCGCTCTCTCCCGGAGCGTGCTCAAGTTCATATTCATTGCATCAGTGATGCTATCTAGCCATCTCATCCTCTGCCGTCACAAGCCAAATTGTTGAACCTTTTAGTTTTTGGAGTAGGGGAAAATCTGACAAACATCTGCAAGACTCCCAGGAAGGAAACCCATTCAATTACGTGATCAGTTGGGGGGTGGGGTAGTTCAGTGATGTAGAAAACCACACCAGTTGAATTTCTGTGGGTGGTTGTGACAGTGCTACAGTGCAGATTCCTCTGTCAGAGGAAGAAGGTAATAAGCCTAAGTAGGACTAAAGTGAAAATAAAAACCCTTATCTAATATGTTGATAAATATGCAATAGTGTTATCTTCAGGGCTTCGCCTACTGCAGCTACTGCTAATTAGCAAACTGAACATCAGTTCAGCAACCTTCTCCTATTACTATAATGCTGAGCGAAATTGTTTAAAGTTTTGTGTGTCATACTAACAAGGACAATGGAACAAAAATAATAATGAGTTAGTAAAAAGACTATTATATCTTTAATGGTTTCATCAGGGTCCTCGTACTTCATTGTTTTCACCTTAACCTATTATCATCACATAATTGAGCCCAAGTGTGAAAGTTGCACTGCAGAATGTGTTTTTAAAAGCCCTTACTAAGCATTTTTAGAGACTGATTTTCTTTCCCAAAGATCTTGCATAATTAAAAAGATGCCTTTTAACAATATTTTAATACATTAATTTCAACATCTGACAAACTTCATGGGCATGAAAGGCCCATGAAAGGTTATCCACAATATATTTGTTAGTCTTTAAGATGCCACAGGATTCTTTGTGTTTTTTCTGGGCCTCCAAGGGCTCTAATACTGGATTCATTGGGGTAGATAACAATAACCCTCGAACCACTTGGAAAAGCTCTGCTGGATGGCTACTTGAGGATGTAATGGAGGTGGCAAAGTAAGCCTTCTTTGCCCCCTTCACCGCCACTCAGTAGGTTCGATTATATGCTCTTACATGTGTTTGATCACCTTCATGACAAGTCTTAAGCGACTTACGCTCCAGCAGTCTTTTTATCAATTAATTATCAAGGCCTTCCTCATCCTCATATCGATCCAGGTGCCAATGTCTCATAAACAAGCATGTTCTTTGTATGTCAAAGATTTTATCAGCCAGGATCTCATCTACACAGTTTCTTTGTTTCATCAAAAGTCACTCTGACCCACAGAGTGGGTTCTCTGTAGACAAAGGTTGAACAGAGCAAAACCATCCTAGCACTGATATCCATTTTGATTCATCATGGCTACTGTATGGACTGCTGAATCCTGTGGTTTTGCGGGCTTGACAAGACGACTAGATTAACAGCTAGCGGGACTCCAAATGTGCCAAACACTTGCTGGATGAGATGTAGACAGTAAAAGGACTGCAGGGAAATGGCTGGAAAAAGCTGTTGATGCCTTGCCTTCCACTTCAGAGGTGAATTGGCCCTATCTTTTAATACAGCCAAGTACTCAGCCATGTTGGCAACATTTCAAACATTCTAGAATCTATGAGCACATTTCCTTCCTTTACTCTGTTTTTGTTGTGGATCCCTTCTTTCCTAGTTGGTATTGGCTCTTTCATTACTAAAGCAGCACCCATTGACTAAATTGTTCTGAAGACATTCTAGAGCACAATCTGACTTAAAACACTTTATCTTCATCCACAGGTAGAATAAGTCCTACTATACCAATTCATTAATATTCCTGCCAGCACTTCTGGAAATAAAAATAAAATGAAAACCAATACTTTTCTCCAACCCATTGTATTTATTGTTCAACTTTCCAAAATACTTACACCCACCAGGGGCAGACAGAATCCTGTGTGATGTCTTAAATGTGGCTTCACTTATGCATTTAAGGAGCTAATTAAAACTTCCATATCTAATTGGGAAGCCACTAACAGATGAACATTAATCATGGGTTTCTCAATTACAGATGTTCAAAAGAATCCATGAACTGGGGAGAACTATGCCAAAGTTGCACTTTTAAAAATATAATATGTGTAACAGTTAACATTGCAAACAACTATATCATACAGTTTGTATAATCAAAGATATATAGAGTCGGTTCATAGCACAGCGTTGGCAGCACAGAAATATTAGGAACATGGGAAGCTGCCTTGTGACAGGCTAGGCTAGCTTTCCATCTAACCAAGGATGGTCTGCTCTGGTTGGCAGCGGTTCTCCAGGGTTTCAGGCAAGAGTTCTTTCCAGTCCTCTGCCACTTGATACTTTTCCATCTGGAGAGGTCAGAGATTGAACCTGGGATCATCTGAGCTCTGGTCCCTCCCTATTAAATAATAGCGGAACTAATATTTTAAATAATATAAACATTTTAAACAGTAGTTTGGTTGGATGCTTGGAGATGGTTCCCAAGAGCAAAAGAGCCTTTCTACTGGAAGAGACCAAAGCTCTATGTAGTCCAGGATCCTGTTTCCCAAAGTGGCCACTCAGCTGCCCCACAAGCAGGGCATGTGAGCGACAGCCCTCACCCAATGTTGTTTCCCCAGCAACTAGTATTCAGACTTTCAGAGGCACGCTAACAGGGATGGCATCAAGGGTAGGCATGGTCAGGCACCTGCCAAGGGCCCACACCCCAGCAGGGGCCAATGAAAGAAGCCCCTTGGAATTGCTCCTCCTCTTCACCACTGAACCTGCTTATTATTCACCTGCCTCTTGCTGTGGCCCAGACAACGGTGATGGAGAGGAGGAGTCGTAGATGCCGCTACCTACTTGCTCACTGGCTCCCTGCCTGTCAAGCAAGCAAGCGGTGGTAATGATGAGAATGAGGAGCAATAGCAGCTGGTGACAATGGCGGTGAGAAGGTAGACTCACTGAGGGAGGGGGGCCATTGAGTGTGCCTTGCCCAAGGGCCCTCAAAAAGCTGCCAGAGCATGCCAACACAGTTGGCATATAGCTATCATGACTGATGGTAGCCTTATTTATTTAATCAATTTATATACCACCTAAAAAAAAGGTAAAGGTGTCCCCAACCAGTCGTGTCCGACTCTAGGGTGCGGTGCTCATCCCCGTTTCTAAGCCGAAGAGCCAGCGCTGTCCGAAGACGCTCCCATGGTCATGTGGCCGGCATGACTGAACACCGAGGTGCACGGAACGCTGTTACCTTTCCCGCCAAGGCGGTACCTATTTATCTACTTGCAATTTCTTGCTTTCGAACTGCTGGGCTGGCAGAAGCTGGGACTGAAGACGGGAGCTCACTCCGTCACGCAGCACTCGGGTCTCGAACTGCTGACCTGCCGACCTTCCAGTCTGCAGTTCAGCGTCTTAACCACTAAGCTACCGCAGTCCTTATATACCACCTACCATACCTAAAAAAATAAATCTTTAAGCAGTTTACAAAATCAAATGTTAAAATACATCATAATAAATACAAAACGCATCAGATAAAGCATTTAAGCCCAACAACTCAAAACATAATATTTAACAAACAAAACTGAGCAGCACAATTAATCTTCCACAAAGTTGTCTAACTCCCTTATAAGAACTTAAGAAAACATATCAACAGATGGTTCACATGTTATCATTCAGGCTTGTGCATTTAAGAGCTAACACCAGGGCCCTGTTAAAGTTGACAATGGTAACATTAAAGGAGGGAACTCTTGGAACACATTTCAACTGCTGTGTGCAGGGATTTCTGATTTCATAGAGCACTTGGCTCAAAGAAGCTCAAAGGTTCATTAGTACCCCCTCCAGTATTTATTTATTAGATTTGTATGCGGCTCAACTGGCAAATGAGAGCCAGTGTGGTGTAGTGGCGAGAGTGTTGGACTAGGAGCTGGGAGATCCGGGTTCTAGTCCCCACTCGGCCATGGAAGCTCACTGGGTGACTGTGGGCCTGTCACAGACTCTCAGCCCAACCCACCTCACAGGGTTGTTGTTGTGAGGATAAAATGGAGAGGAGGAGGATAATGTAAGCCGCCTTGGGTTCCTTGCAAGAGGAAAAAAGGCGGGGTATAAATGCAATCAATCAATCACCCGCATGACAGTTTACAATCATAAAAACGATGTGTCTGTCCACTTAAGTAGACCACTCATGTAAACTGTAAAATATGTGGAGATACTGTGGTATAGTAGTTAAGTTGTTGGACTAGAAATGTGGAGAACCAGATTGAAATCCCTTCTTAGCCATAAAGTTCACTGGCTGACTTTGGGCTAATTACTATCTCTCAGCCTAGCTGACCACACAGGGTTGTTGTGAGGATAAAATGGAGGACGAATTGCATATGTGGCCCTGAGCTCTTTGGAAGAAAGGCAGGATATAAATGTAATTAGGCAAATCTGCTATAGTAACTAACATATGAACCATATCATATTTATATAAGAAACACGGGATGAGATTTATTATTTACCCCATATTGTACCTTGTACTATTTATCATGTATTATCTATAATGCACCTGCTCGTACTGTAGTTGTCATTTATTAGCTACCACCAGTATACAGAACATAGAAGGAATGCTGTCCTCTGTCATGGCTTTGAGGTTCTAGAAGTCCTAAGGTGCTTGTGGAATACATTTTGTGCAGAAACTGAAAAGCAGGGAGGATATTTGAAGACTGACCAGTGGGTGGCTGTCCCCAGCACAGGGAACAAAGGTAGCCAATAGAAAATATGGTTATGTCATGTGGAGAGTGTCCATGCACTCCTAAACATGCTTTCTGAGAATCAAGTCGAGCTGTGTTCTGTGGGGCTTATGCTCTGGTAAGTGTGCATAGGATTGCAGCCTGATAACAGTAGTTCAGAAAATGAAAAAGAATAGGATAGTTTCTGCAAAGCTTTGGAGAGCTTTAACTAAAAGGACCATGAGCAACCACCCATCTTATTTTTCTCTGTGCACTTTCATGCTGAACCCCTGGCCTGATCCCTGAGTAGCTCTTCCACTTTCATTTTACTACTGTTTCTCTCCTCCCCTTGATGACTGCCTGTGTAGTGCAGCAGCTCTCTCTGTCCTTTTAAGACTTGTGTTTTTATGAGGAACCTCCTCAGCCCTATTCTTCAGGATGGAAATGCTGCCCTCAAGCTGCCATTGCTACCTAGAATAAGCTTTGCTGCCTCAGAAAAGACCCAGGGGAAGGGGAGGCTGTTCATACACCTATTTATCATCTTCAGCATGCAAAGACATGTTTCCACCATGAGGAAAAGCCAACGGTGTCCAAACGTGATGCTTACAGGGAAGTCAGGTTCATCCTGTATTAAGATTAAACTACAAAGAAGGCAAAACGGTTTCCTCAAAGCCAGTACTAAAGCTAGTCTTAGCTATTTTAATTTCAACATGCTGTGGTTTCTGTAGTATTCCTTCAATTCCTGGCTTTCCTAATATGTTCCTCTTCACTCCCACCCTCAGTACTCCCCCCTCCCTCCAACTCCAGTCTGTGTTTCTTCAAGCCTTGCCTGTGACCCTCAGCAATAATCTCCCCACCCCCCAAACTCAGGACATTCACCTTCATCCACCTTTTTAATAGCAATGTTAATTATTTGAGGTGAGTAAATCACAGTCAAGATAATGGCTCCAAAAAATTAATAGACATGGTTTTTATGCTATAATATACTAGTGTACTAATCATCAGAACAGTTAATTGAAAAGCACTAAATGTTTTATTATCCATTCAGTGTTCTTTCTGCATTTGCTACCTAATTCTTTTGAATTTTCTTGCCATGCTCATTTCCATTTGGGACAGGGGCAAGGGGAACAAGAGCACTGTAAAATAAAAAAAAGGTGTTTTAGCCCTGCTCCAAAATATCCTGAAATGTTTTATGTAAGGCAGAACATAAGGGGATGAATAGGCAACAAGCCAGCTGGGATACTGACCTTTGGCTAAAATCTAGTAAGCCTCTTTGGATCTGCAAAAGGCTTGTGTGTGTATACCATGACTTCTCAGGTATGTCGGTTGTTGTTTTTCTTGACAGATACTTCTCTGCAGGGCCAGGCACCAAGCACTGCTAACCATTCACGGCTGTGCCACTTTGCTCAGAGAAGATAAATGAAAGCACCACAGAAACCGCAGGCCAGAGCCCACCAAGCCATGAAGTCAGGTGAGCACTGGGAACCAATCATCTCCCATTTCCTCCTGTATGACCTTAATCAAACATCAGGGCCTGCTGCTGTTTGATTAAGGGCCCCAACAGACATACCTTGAAATCTGTATCTAGTAGATGGAGGGCCAAATTAAACATTCGGCTAATCACACATAGAGCTATGTGTGATAGTTTACTTTTGTGTAAGCACGTGCACCCCAATTCAGAACAGGACCATGGCACTCCAGGAGGGGTGGTGTTTAAACCTTCCACCCCATTTCCCCCAAAATTCCCCCTGCAAAGGGGTCTTGAAAGGATTTTTTGAAGTCTCCATTGCAGTCAACAGAGGCTTTATTTCTTCTTTTAACACTCCTCCGGGGGGGTGGGGGGAGCAGATTTTCGGAAGGCTGTGACTAGCAGAAGGCTGTGTCTGGTAAAGTTTGTGCTCTGCATGTACCTCATAAGCTAGGACAATATTTTTCCTCTCAGCAATACTGGTGATGGTATGTACGAAGCATCACATACGTTAACAGCAACAGGATTCTCCAACTGCATTCACTTTATCAGGAAACACTGCTAAGAGCCCTGTGGGATCAGACCAAAGATCTATATAGTCCAACATTCTGCTCCCTCCGTAGCCAACCAGATGCTCATGGGAAGCCCAGAAGCAGGAGCGCAGCAGCACCCTCCCACTCCTGTACCCCAGCAATTGCCTCTCATGATGGATGTAATGTATAACCATCTGTGGCAAACTTGATGCTCTTGTTAGCACAGCTCCAGCTGAGGTGTTGATGCTACTGTCTGCCTGATTTTGTGGGATCAATTTCAGTTGTTGTGACCTGACTGCATGGTCAGGGTACTTGCAACAATGTGACCAACCATGTGCCCTCTTGATTCTTGCCCTTCCTGGCTAATAAGAGCTAGCCAGGGGCGGGAGGTATGACTGGGTGGGTAAATGCATCTCTACATGAAGAGGTGGTTCCTGCTGCCCTTAAGGAGGCAGTAGTATGACCACTCCTGAAGAAACCCTCTCTGGACCTAATGGTATTTGGCAGCTATTGGCCAGTTATGAATACCCCTTTCTTGGAGAAGGGAACTTGAGAGAGTCGTGGCAGGGCAACAGCAAGCACACTGATTATCTAGACCCATTTGAATTTGGTTTTCAGCCTGGTTATGGGACTGAATCAGTCTTGGTCACCCTGATGGATGACCTTTATCAAGAGAGGACTGGGGGGGCACCTTGTTAATTCTACTTCATCTCTCATTGGCTTTGATGCCATCAACCATGGTATCCTTCTAGATCAGCTCCATAGGTTGGGTATTGGAAGCACTGTGTTAAAGTGGTTCTGGTCCTACCTGCAGAGTCAATTTCAGTGAGTAACAATTGAGCAATGGGATTCCGCAGGTACCATCTTGTCCTCAGTGTTGTTTAATAATGTTTAATATGAAGCCTCTGGGGGTGGCCATTAGAGGATTTGGAGCAAAGTGCAATCGGTATGCTGATGACACACAACTCTATCTCCCTGCGGCATCTGAATCAGGTGAGGCTGTGCAAATGCCTAGACTCAGTGCCTAGACTCAGTGATGGGCTGGGTGAGGCTGTTTATCCTGGCAATAAACTGAGGCTGTAAATCCAATAAACTGAGGCTGGATCCTGGCAAGATGGAGGCCCTGAGGGTGAATGGTTTCCATGTCCAGGAGATAGGCTTATTGCCTGTTCTGGATCAGGTTGCACTTCCTCTGAAAGATCACGTTCGTAGTCTGGGGCTACTCCTGGATCCATCTTTGTCGCTGGAGGTCCAGTGGCCATGGCAGCTCGGAGTGCCTTCTACCAGCTTCAACTGGTATGCCAGCTATGGCCTCTCCTGGACAGGGATAGCTTGGCCACAGTGGTACAGGCCCTAGTAGCCTGGAGACTAGATTACTTCAACACACACTATGTGGAGCTGCCCGGAAGGTTGGTCCATAAGCTGCAGTAGTGCAGAATGCAGCAGCTCAGCTGTTGTTGGGAGCTGCCCCTTTTCAGCCCGTAACACCTCTACCGAGGGAATGACACTGGCTGCCTATTTGCTACCGGGCCAGGTGTAAAGGTTTTTTTAATTAGTGCATAAAGCCCTAAACCACTTGGTCCCCCAACCCTCCAGAGGTACGGTAAATATGAACTCTGCAAGGGCAGATTCAAACTAACTATCCACCGCACACAACTGATGAGTATTGTGTTGTGCTGATATTTGTAAGCCACCTGGGGATGAGAAAATCTTTTGAAGGCTGGACTATCAGTTTCATGATGAATGAATTTAATGAATAACCATTTTGACACATTAAAAAACAGCGTGGAAATCAGAGGCAGCCGCATATCCACAGTCACATAGAATATGGATCATGTGACCATTCTGTTGGGAAACCTGGGATCATGGACACTCCCCGTCCTCTGCTATGTGCAATTAGACTTCCTGACATATTATGGGATCTAGAAAAATTAAGGACACCCGCTTTAGATGACAACTAGGTTTGATTATCAGGACTATGGACCTGATATTTACACTAGAGCAAGGTGCTAATTTAAACATGCTTTTACAAAAATTGCAACTCAGTTTATTAGAGGAATCTGCTCAATTCTGCCCCACCCCCTTCATTGCCGCTAATAGAGGCTTCCCTCTCAATGCAAATAGAAGCGGGGGAGTGGATTTTCATCCAGACCACAGCAGAGGGGAAAGGGTTAAACTCTTCTTCCCCACGCCCTTGTGGTCCTGCTGCTCCTTCCCTCCCCCAAGGATGCTATTAACATGGCATGCAATTAATGTAATATCTAATTTGGCCCCAAGGAACTAGCCCAAATATGCCCCTGTAAAAATTTATGACCTTTCTTTAAGGATCCTAGGTGAAGAAAAGTACAACTTTCATCAACATCTCTCTCTTGTTCTCTCTCTCTCTCTCTCTCTCTCTCTCTGCGTGTGATGCAGTGTGTGCCAGGAGTGCATTCATATCAGTATGCAGCTGAGAGTCGGATTCCTGCAGTGGCGTTCCAGCGTTCTCTAACAGCTTTGCATATCCACGCAGAAGGTCATTTCCAGTGATAGAGTATCTAGAGATGCATAGTGGAAAAGAGGGATTTAAAAGATGGATGGAAAAATAAGCAGAGCAGAGCAAGGTACCACAGGAAATTCTGCAGAGATGTCTGCAAAGGTTTACCACCGCTTTCTACTTTTCTGGGCTAACCAATTCTTCCAGAACAGAAAGGTGGGGAGGAAGGGGAATGAGAGATCATTGGAATTAGCAAGTCAGCAGTTTGCAGGTCTCCATGTATCTCAGTAGCTGAAGGCCATGTGTAACTCCTGTATCTATCAAGGAGAGCGGCTTCCCCTCACCCCAGGGTCTTTTCTGCCCCCATTATCCTTTACCCCAAACACAGGGGTCCCACGGTGGCATTAAACATATGGAATTGTGCTATAACCCTAGAGACAAAAAAATATATTGTGGTTGTTTTTTAGGCTTTTGTGATCATGTTAGAATAGTTGCATGCAAATATCCTTGAAACATTTAGCAATATCAAGCAGGCTGTGTGGAAGACAGTAACAGCAGCATTCGTATCAGATCTTCTCCTGAGTATCTCCTTGCCCCAGTCCCTCCCTCTCCTTTACACTTACAATTTCATTGAAAGAAAACCCTGGTAATGTGGCGGATTTGAAAACCAAAGAGGTAGGCAACCTGGTGCCCTCCAGATGTGTTGGACTACAACTCCCACAATCCCTGACCATTGGCCATGCTGGCTGGGGTTTATGGGATTTGTAGTAAAAAAAAATTATCTGGAAAGCCCCAGGCTGCCTACCTCAAGGCATGCCTGAGATCCCAAATCAGATATTCAGCACTTCTGACTAATCTGACATGGATGTCTTCCTCCCTGCATTCATCTGTTCCATGGGAAAATATGCTTTTAAGGGCCAAACTACGTGAATTAAGCCATGTTGGGCTGCCGTGTCATGCAAACTAGATTGTTGGGGCTGTTCACACAACACGCTAACCCACACTCAGTGGTTGAGTGTGGGTTGTTGTTGAACCATAGGTGGTTTGTTGAACAGTGGCTTGGCATGTTGTCTGAACCCAGGGCATTTTCCGCAGGGTGGCTTGTTAATCACCCTAAACAACCCAACAACAAGCTATGGGTTCTCAAGGTGGCTTGTTCAAGAAAAATCAGCCACATTGCATGGTTCACAAGCCACCCTGCGGAAAATGTCCTGGGTTCAGACAACATGCCAAGCCACTGTTCAACAAACCACCTATGGTTCAACAACAACCCGCACTCAACCACTGAGTGTGAGTTAGTGTGTTGTGCAAAACCGGTCATTGTGTTGTTTGGCCCTTAAGCTGAAACACAAAGCAAACCCATCTGGGAATGAGCCCCCTTCAACACAGTAGGACTTGCGTCTGAGTCAACATGTATAGGCTTGTACTGTAAGCTTTACCTGCAGCCCTTACGTGGCTGCACCCTGGGCCAGTGCCCATCCCACCTGCTTCTCAGTACCACAGTGACTTGAACTTTTGTATTTCTGAACCAGGCCTAACACAAGCCCCTTGTGATCTGGCGGTATTCCTGTAGACGTCAATAGGAACTATTTCTCAGCTAGAATTGCACAATGGCAAGTGTTGTGCTAACTTTTACAGTATCTAACACATGCAGATGTTATGAGCGTAATATGACAGTGTCATCCCTTGCTTGTAAATCATTAAATCCTATGTGTTTCCTTAACTTTAACCACTTTGGTCAACACCACTTCTACCACATCAGTATAAAAGAAAAGAGCTACACATGCTTTGAAAATCGTGTTGCTGAATAAGGCTGCAAATAGATCTTACTTCTCAATTACATCTTATTCCCTCAAGGGTTTTTATGACACTTTCAAAATGCTTTTAACCCTTTTTGTTGTTGTTCTTCAGTAGATCTCTAAACTGTCATATAAACAGAAGCTATTAATAAACATTCAGTCAGGAGAGAGAGAGCACGCAAATCTCCATAAAAACACAAATGCTTTGAATTCTCTTTCAGCCACAAAGAGAATAACAGAAACATTATAACGGAATCCTAGGCTCATGTTTCCAATTAGAAACTACTGATGTCAGATTTTGTTTATTATTGTTTGTTGTTTGGGTGAAATATATTCATGGTATTAAAAAGGCGAAGGACCATGGTGTCACTTTCTTTTGAATTCCAAGGTACCTAGGTTGGAATCGAAGATGTCATATGCAATGTTGTGTATTTTGTGATCATCCTTTTGGGTTATCAAGCTTTTCAAGAAGGATGAAATCAAAACTGCATCCTGTGGTCACCTATTAAACTCTCTGCTCAGTTCCTAAACAGGTTTACCTTGTTGGATACAGAGCCTGAATTGACATAATTCAGGTATAGCTGTATGCAGCTACAAGTAAATACTTATGTGCCTATCATTTATCTCTGAGGAACTTTCATGGGCTATCAAGATAATGAATAGTTCACGGTAATTTACTATATATGCCTTACTGACAGGGGCTGTAGCTCAGTGGTAGAGCACCTGCTTTGCATGCAGAAAATCCCATGTTCAGTCTGGCTTCTCCAGCTAGGAATGGGAAAGGTTCTAGTCTGAAACCCTGGAGAGCTTTTGCCAGTCAATATGGGCCTCTATAAACAATACTAAGCTAGATGGACCGATAGTCTGACTTAGTATAAGGCAGCTTCATATGTTCTGAAAACAGAATGATCCAGTAATGAACCTCACGTGAACCTTGAGCATTCATGTATTTGGAGATGCCATGTGAGGCAATGCCCCTTGCTGGAACATATGAATAAGTTCTTTGAATCGAAAGTGAAGTCACTGATACTACTCTCAGAATCCATGAATAATAAAATGAATGAGACTCAGGGCTTGTGTACACCATACATCCAAAGTGGAGGCCTCAGTAACCAGCCTCCTTATGGCAATTGCTCCACACCCAGTGGTATAGTGGTAAACTTTGATGTGCAGATACTCATCATGACAATCCCCAATAGCCACACCCCCAAGGAGAGTCCAAAATGCAGGCAGCTATGTTTGTTTGTTTATTTATTTATTAAATTTCTTAATCGCCCATCTGGCTGGTCACCCGGCCACTCTGGGCGATGTACAATATTACAACAGTTTAAAACAATAACATTCCACATTAAAACATCGTATTTCTAAAAATACCCTAACCCACCTCAAATGCCTGCCTGAACAACCACATTTTTAATGCATGGCGGAAGCTCATTAAAGAGGGGGCATGGCAGAGTTCCCTAGGGAGGGAGTTCCACAGAGTGGGGGCCACCACAGAGAAGGCCCTCTCCCTCGTCCTCACCAGCCTAGCTGTCCTGGTTGATGGGACAGAGAGAAGGCCATCCAAGGCTGATCATGTTGAGCGGCCTGTCTGGTGTTGCTGGAGGTGCTCCTTAAGATAGGCTGGGCTGGAACCATATAGGGTTTTAAAGGTCAAAACCAACACCTTGAATTTGGCCTGGAAAACAACTGGTAACCAGTGCAACTCCTTCAGCACTGGAGTAATGTGATCACACTGGCAGCTGCCTTTAATCAGGCAAGCTACTGTGTTCTGCACCAGCTGCAGCTTCCCAACCGTCTTCAAGAGCACATAGAGCACCTTACAGTAGTCCTAGATGAGAGGATACCTGGGAGTCTAAAAAGGACACCACCACCCCGGCTGCAGACCTGGTCTTTCAAGGGCAGCTGTACCCCATTCAACACCAGGTCAACATCCCCCAACCTCCTCTTGTCTCCCACCAAAAGTACTTTGGTCTTGTCAGGGGTCAGCTTCAGCTTATTCCTCCCCATCCAGCCACTCACCATCTCCAGACATTTGGACAGGGATTCTACAGCCAACCTTGGTGAAGATTTGAACGAGAGGTTGAGCTGCGTGTCATCCGTATATTGATGACACCGCACCCCAAACCTCTGGATGATAGCCCCCAGCGGCTTCACATAGATGTTAAATAGCATCGGGGAGAGGATGGGACCCTGTGGCACCCCACAAGTGAGCGGCCACAGGTCTGAAACCTCCTCTCCCAGGGCCACCCTCTGGTACCTGCCAGAGAGGAAGGACCAGAACCACTGTAATATGGTGTCTCTAATGCCCAACCCCTCCAAGTGGTCCAGGAGGATACCGTGGTCAGTGGTATCAAAAGCCGCTGAGAGGTCGAGGAGAACAAGGAAGGCACATTCACCCCTATCCAAAGCCCTCCTCATATCATCCACCAAGGCGACCAAAGCCATTTCTGTCCCCTGCCCAGGCCTGAAGCCTGATTGAAATGGATCTAGATAATTGGCTTCTTCCAAGTGTGCCTTCAACTAGGGATGGTGGAGAATTTCTCCCCGAAACTTCGGGGGGCCAAGCGCCAACGTGTTCGGCCCCCCGAACATGTTTCGGGGAGAAATTCTCCGCACCCCCCCCCCCCCGGGACGGGACTTACCTTTGCCGGATGTCCCTCCCTGCGGCGGGTCCTGCTGGCGGTTCGGCGGGAGTTCGTCCGGGGCAGGAGCGGCAGCCAGTCTTTCGACCGGCTGCCGCCGCCGCCATTCCAAAGAAAAAAAAACAAAAACGCCCCCGTGATAGGCTACGTGACGATTAACGTAGCCTATCACGGCTAGATTTGCAAAGTCAGCCGTGATAGGCTACGTTAATCGTCACGTAGCCGATCACGGGTGACTTTAAAAAAAAAAGCGCGTACGGATAATGGCGGCCCCCATAGGGAGCCGCCGTTCCCGTTCCTTATTTGGTCGCTGTAGTCTACGTAAAGATTTACGTAGACTACGGCGAAAATAAGGGCAACGCTATTTGTGTTGCCCTTATTTTCGCCGTAGTCTACGTAAATCTTTACGTAGACTACAGCAACCAAATAAGG
Source organism: Heloderma suspectum (assembly GCF_057233095.1). Classification (NCBI taxonomy): domain Eukaryota; kingdom Metazoa; phylum Chordata; class Lepidosauria; order Squamata; family Helodermatidae; genus Heloderma; species Heloderma suspectum. Next base: position 190,822,949 of record NC_139458.1, read on the forward strand.
AACGCGAATGGCAGCTCCCTATGGGGGCCGCCATTTGCGTACGCGCTTTTTTTCCCTTTTTTTTTAAGTCACCCGTGATAGGCTATGTGACGATTAACGTAGCCTATCACGGCTGACTTTGCAGATCTAGCCGTGATAGGCTACGTTAATCGTCATGTAGCCTATCACAGGGGCGTTTAAAAAAAAAAAAAAAAAACTTTTGAGTTCGCAGCCGGGCGAGGCGAGGCGCTTCCTCCCCGGCCTGAATTTCGGCCGGGCGAGGCGGGAAGCCTCCCCCCCAGCCTGAACTTCGCGGGGGGAGCAGCGAAGCGCCTCCCCCCACTGCGAAAAGCTTTGAGGACAGGTAAGTGAGTTTCGTCCACTCCTACCTTCAACTGCATCGCCACCACCCGCTCAATCACCTTGCCCCAAAATGGCAGACTTGAAACTGGGCGAAAGTTTTTCAGGACTTGCAGATCCAAGGAGGGCTTTTTTAAGAGTGGTCTTATCACTGCCTTCTTGAGGGCTGATGGCATCACTCCCTCCTCAAGGGAGGCGTTCACCACCGCCCTGATCCCCTCACCCAGCCTCTCTCTGCAGCTCATAATGAGCCAAGATGGGCAAGGATCAAGTAAACAGGTGGTTGGCCTTACAGATGAAAGCATCTTGTCCACTTCATCAGAAGGAAGAAGCTGGAACCGGTCCCACAAAACCGGTTGGCCACAACCGGTCTCGCTCGCTAACTGTATCCACAGCGCACAGAATAACACTCCTAATCCAATCAATTTTATCCGCAAAGTGCCTTGCCATGGCCACAAAGGAGGCCTTAGAATGCTCCAGTAGTTCCAGAGCAACTGGACCAACCAGGCTCCGGACCACTTGGAACAGCCTCCTGGGACAGCACTCTGCGGACGTGATAGAGGCAGCAGAATATTCCCTTTTTGCTGCCTTCACCGCCACGTGATAGGCTGAAGATACAGCTCTAGCCTGTGTCTGATCATCTCCAGAGTGAGACGTCCACCACTGGCGCTCTAGCCGTCTCACCTCCTGTTTCAGAGCTCGTAACCACGGATTGAACCATGGTGCAGTCCGAGCCTTGTTCAGGGGGAGAGGGCGTTTCGGAGCCACCTGATCTAATGCCCCAGTGATTGCGGCATTCCAGCCACCCACCAGGGTCTCGACCGAGTGACCGTTTGCGTGCTGCAGAGAATCCCCAAGTGCGTGCAGGAATACATTCGGATCCATGAGACGCCTGGGGCGGACCATTTTCATGGGTCCTCCACCCCTGCGGAGGGGGTGTGGACACATGCCCCCTTGCCTCTGCCTATCAGGCAGGCTACCCACCCCTAAAAACACAACAGAATCCCCCCAAAACATACCCCCAACAACAATTAAACAAAAATCAACAAAATACATGTTGATCCATATATAAGTCTGTGTGGAAAGAGAGAGAAAGACCCGCACGCACACACGCACGCACGCACACCAGCTCAAGATTTCCCTGGAGTTTCTTTTCCTAGCACCAGGAAGCTACTTCTAGCAATTTTCATCTCCAGCAGGACCTGGTCTTTTGTAAAGAGAATGGGCCTGAATTGTCCATTCAAGACCAAGCCACCCCAACAGGGACAACTCACAACAATACATTGTTGGTGAGAAAATCCATTTCTCCCTCAGCTAAGTTGAGCATTGCAGCTAATCTCAGGGGGAACAGGGAAGCCTGAGGGGGGTGGCGGATGACCTCAGCATCCCCGCTAATCAAAAAGCCCGGGCACTTCAACCCTGCGAGCCCTGGCTCCACTACACCACCCTCTGTACCACAAGTATAAGAGCTTGCCGCTGTCTCACTGAGAGACTCCACACCCCCACCGATGGCTGCCAAGAATGCCCAGCAGAAAGTGTTCAGACGCTCCAGGCAATGACAGCCATCCACATAGTGAAATGCTCGATATGTACAGCCGCCTGAGTGCATTGCACTCATCTGAGTGTGTTCTGAGGCTTTCCAGGAGGGCTGCTTGGTTGCAACCTGGACAACATTGCACATACTTTTAAATTCCCTGATGCTGACACAGCCTCACCCACCTGTTCCTTTCCCAGTCCTGTCATCTGTCCCCTCCCCCATCTGTGGAAAGAGGAGGGGTTCTAGGCGTGCCACACAGCAGGGCAAGGCTCTATAATAGGTCTGAGAAAGGAACACATGGAAGACACTATTACATCGTGGACTGTAATGGTATAAATGCATCCCCCACGTTGCCACCTGGCACCCCTGTTTCAAGTAAAGAGCGTCACGTGTACACTGGGGCTGCAGAAGGAAGCGTGAAGCCTTGCAAAGGGCAATTCTGCAAACAGGGGTAGAGGGTTAGAAAAACCAGCTGGCAGCATTTTGGAAAACATTATTTGCTCCATTTAATCTGTTTCAGAAGTGAAGCTAGCAAGACTTGCAGCATGGCCCAGATATATCAAGGCACAACCCCCCATAGACTATTAACTGTGAATGCCATTCTGTATTTATTATCATCGTCATTCAATTATCAAAGGCAAGAGCACAGTAGAAGCGGGGGGGGGGGGGAGTCCCTCTCTGGGGTTTTCTTGACTTGAAGTATCCCTCCATCCAGCTTATTCCTATACATTGTATTCATTTGGTGGACAATAAAAGCTACAGAAGGGCTTTTTCTTTGCCTGTCAGCAAATGATGAATACATGTGGTAGAGATTATTTAATACCACCAGACCACCAGGGAAGAAGATTTAGGTGAGCAGCAGCAGAGCTGTACCATTTATTTTTATTACCATGCATTAAAAATTACGTTTACAGATAATTGTTTTTTCTCTCTCCAATAAACTGAGGTTTAAAAAAAAAAAACCAAGGAGGAATTTAATAAAATTGGACCACCAGGGAGGAACTCAAAAAGTTGCCTCTTTTTTTTCTTTTCTTTTTTCTTTTCTTTTTTGGTAGTATAAGCAAAGAGGAATTCCTTTCAAAATTTCCAATTAGTTTTAACTGCAATTTGTGGAGAGATAATTTTAAACTAGAATGACATGATGAGGTTTCATCTGAGGGAGTTTTCACACAGATTAAGTTGCTCCTTTACAAGGGTAATTAGCTAATCAAATAGTCCCTCAACACCAGCAGTTTTATAACACCTGTGTAGCTGCCCACATGTTAGATAATGTTTTTCAGATGTAGGTCCCTATGGATTCAGTCATCCTGCTTTCCATCATTCTTTGCTACGACATAATTCGGCTCCCACTGAAATCAAATTAGACTTTTAATGGGAGCGAGATTGAGACTTCCCTTTGTTAACATTTTGTATTATTGAGTGTTCTCTGTTAGGCTCATGCAGTAGTTATAAACTTTTGTGTGTGTGCTTTCCTTTAAAAAATAATAATAATCCACATTTTAACTGAAACACATGCACACCCAAAACTGGTCATCTTAATAACCATGAAGTACTGAAAATGCGAAGAGAAAACGCAAAACACATTCTCCACCATACCAAATTCGGCAGGACCCTAATCTACGCACACACTGCCCAAAGCAAGTAGGAGAACCCCATATTAAACTGAATAATAGCACAATGCTATACATGTCTACTCAGAAGTCTTCTTGAGTTCAATGAGGAAACCCAGGAAAGTGTGTATAGGAACGCAGCCTCAAGTAGCCTCTGTTGGTACCGAGCCTTGCGTGTGCAAGGTAAGGCAATGGATTGGATCTAAAGACTTCAACCCTGGACATTTTAGCCCAACTGATTCCAGTGGCAGAGGTAGGTAAGCACAGGAACACAGGAAGCTGCCTTATAAGGAGTCGGGCCATTGGTCCATCTAGCCCAGTATTGCCGACGCTGACTGGCAGCAACTTTCCAGAATTTCAAACAGAAGTTTCTCCAGCCCTATCTGAAGATGCCAGGGATCAAACCTGGGACCTTCTGCATGCAAAGCAGGTGATCTATCCCATGGAGCCACGGCCCTTCCCTCAAGCTGCCATTTGCCCTACAAGGGTAAACAGACAGGCCCTATACAGCAGGGGTGGGGAGCCTCAAGCCTGTGCACCAAATCCTCCCCTCCTGGGGTCCCAATTTAGCCCTCCAAAGTTCCTCAGATAGCCCTTTCCCCAGGCTTTTTGTGAACCAAGATCTGTTCCTGAGTTGTCAGTGCTGCCCCCCGTTTCTGGAATGACATAGTAAAAAGCAAGACATAATTGAGTTTGCAGTAGTTTAGTACTTAGGTCTGTCCCAAGACATTTTGCTGCCTGAGGCAAAGAAAAAGATGGTGCCCCTCTACCATTCCAAGTACAAAAGCCGACTAGCTCGGCAGATGAATCTTTCTTCAGCGCTGCAAATAAGACCAAAAAGCAGCAGGCTAGCTTAGGGGGCACAGGGCAGGCCGCATGGTACACAGCTCTCTCCTTCAACACCTTTCTGCCGCCTCCCAGCATCTGCTGCCTGAGGCAACCACCTCACTTTGCCTAATGGTGGGACTGGCCATGTTAGTATTAAATGTTCATGTTGCAGAACCATGGTTGGGGAAAGGGAGTTGACGGTCATTAGAAGAAGTAGAGCTTTCCGTTGAAGGCATAAGAGCTTACTAACCCAGTTGCGGTTTGTTATAACAGGTGTCCCTTATTTCAGATAGATAGATAGATAGATAGATAGATAGATAGATAGAACGAGAGAGAGAGAGATGCGCGCACACACATACACACATACACACACACACACATCCATACAGATGTGCTGTCTAGAGTAGTGGGTTTGTAATACATGCAACATACTGGAGTCACAGTCCCTTAGGCTACCCTACCTGCAGCAAATAAATAAGCAAATGTAATGCACGTCCCTTACTGTGGAATGCTCCTGAACCATAACAACCCATACGAGGGTCTCGATCCTGCTGTGCATGTGCATGAGCTTTGTGCATGGCCACCAGCAGATCAAGATGGTTGACAAATGACATCACACATAAGGGGCTTATGGGAGTGCACCAGCTAACCACCTCCTGACATGTCAGCGATGTCCCCCATCGGCCACATGTTCAGTAGCTGTGTGAAGCAGCCCTACACAAATATAGGTGTACACGCCATGTGATGCAAAGGGGGGTGTGGATTGACCCAGTTTTCTCCCTCATGTGGAAGCGGCCTATATGCATACATCAGCTCTGACAGTGCTGGACACAGCTGGCATGAAGGGTAGGCATGGCTGGCCACCCGCGAAGGGCCCACACCCCAGCGGGGGCTCACTGACAAGAGCCCCCTGGACTTGCTCCTCCTCTGCACCACTGGAACCTGCTTGCTCACCTACCAGCCAGTGACAATGGTGGTGAGAAAGCAGACTCACTGAGGGAGGGGGCCCACTGAGGGTGTCTTACCTAAGCGCCCTCAAAAACCTAGAGCTGGTACTGGTGCTGGTCACCTGTTTGGCACCACCATGATCAGGATTGCACTCATAATTCTGGATCCAGCAATGGGAAGCACATATATAGGTCTGTAAATAGGATGTAGCCCAAGACGATGAATTTATGTGGCACTTCTCAATCCACCAGAAGGCCTTTCTATGCTCAGACGGAGGGCTCCCAGCACAAGCAGTCAGGAGGCATTGTGCAGCTGTTCTGTCTTGTTCTCCCTGACAGGTTTTCTGTGTTGAGGAAAAAGATGGAAGAAGCAGTAAGAAAACACAGGAGGGTCATGAGTAGAAGACGTCATTGCCTGAACCCCCCGTAATTGCCTGTGAACAAAGCAGGGCGATGCCTCCATACAAGCCTCACCCAGATCATAGAATCATAGAATAGTAGGGTTGGAAGGGGCCTACAAGGCCATCGAGTCCAACCCCCTGCTCAATGCAGGAATCCAAGTCAGAGCATCCCTGACAGATGGCTGTCCAGCCTCGTCTTGAATGCCTCCAGTGTGGGAGAACCCACCACCTCCCTAGGTCATTGGTTCCATTGTCATATTGCTCTAACAGTCAGGAAGTTTTTCAAGATCTTCAGCCGGAATCTGGCTTCCTGTCACTTGAGCCCATTATTCTGTGTCCTGCACTCTGGGATGATCGAGAAGAGATCCTGGCCTTCCTCTCTGTGACAACCTTTCAAGTACTTGAAGAGCACGATCATATCTCCCCTCAGTCTTCTCTTCTCAAGGCTAAACATGCCCAGTTCTTTCAGTCTCTCTTCATAGGGCTTTGTTTCCAGTCCCCTGATCATCTTTGTTGCCCTCCTCTGAACCCTCCCCAGTTTGTCTGCATCCTTCTTAAAGTGTGGTGCCCAGAACTGGACACAGTACTCCAGATGAGGCCTAACCACTGCTGAGTAGAGGGGAACTAGTACTTCCCGGGACTTGGAAGCTATGCTTCTATTAATGCAGCCCAAAATGGCATTTGCCTTCTTTGCAGCCACATCACATTGTTGGCTCATATTCAGCTTGTGATCGACAATTCCAAGATCCTTCTCGCTTGTAGTGTTGTTGAGCCACGTATCTCCCATCTTGTAACTGTGCATTTGGTTTCTTTTTCCAAGGTGCAGAACTTGGCATTCATCCCTATTAAAGGTCATTCTGTTGTTTTCTGCCCAGCACTCCAGTCTATCCAGATCACTTTTAATTTTGTTTCTGTCTTCCAAAGTATTAGCTATCCCGCCCAATTTTGTGTAATCTGCAAATTTGATCAGCATTCCCTGCACCTCCTCCTCCAAGTCATTAATAAAAATGTTGAAGAGCACTGGGCCCAGGACTGAGCCCTGCAGTACCTTTGTCTTCTGTAGGGACAAAGATGCACCCTTTGTCTTCTATTTGGAGCCCTCCCGGGTTGTCCCACCACTTCTTCTATCATTTTTCTTACCACAGAAAATCCACTCAGGAGGGAAAGATGGAATAGCTGCACAAGGCCTTTTGAATGGCAGCACTAGCAGCCCTCCTCCTGGAAGCACCCTTTGTATGTCAGTCTGTGTGTTGGTATGTGATGGAAAGAAAGGGGGAAGGAGAGAGGGGGAGGGGGAAGCGCACTTAGCGCTGTGTAGGCATGGAGTGGCTGCTGCATATGTTCCTCTCCTGGCATTTCTTCTCGCTGGAAGGAAAAGCAGGTTTACTGTAACATATCAAGCACAAAGTGTTTTTCTCTGCTATGAATACATGGATTGGGCAGATGATGAGCAATTGCAGGGTGCAGAAGTCTGTTTTTGTGCCTAGACGATTACAACTGGCGATGTGACCACCAAGCAAAAACAGTTCTCCTATTTTACTATATTGGAAAATGACAGGTTGTTTTTAAGGGAGATTTCAGAATGATTCTTGACAAGTCCCATTTATTGAAATGGCAAATCTCAAACCACTTAAGTTTGAGTAGCCCCACTGAAATCAATGGAACTCATTTGGCATAAGTAGCTTCCAGATTAATCCTTTCAGTGTGCTCATTCTCTCCCTCTCCCGCTCTTTTTTTTACGACAGCCTGGCAAGAGAAATGAAATCCTTTGCCAAACCGTCTAGCTCTGCAGACCATTGCCACGGCATCTGTTAAGGTTTCTGTGGCTTCATAGAATTTGGCTTGCCAGCTCTTTAAAGTAAAGCAAATCGGGGAAGCTGGTGGATCCGATTTCAGTGGGGTGGAGATTCCATTCTGGGTTTTAGTTACAAGCAGCTAGAAGTCTAAAGGGGCTATTCAGTGGGTCCAGCACTTGGGTAGCTACTTTAGACTTCTGGCTGCTTGTAACTAAAACCCAGAATGGAATCTCTACCCCACCGAAATCGGATCCACCAGCCTCCCCTGAAACCAATCTATGGTGTTTTTGCAGGTTTTCTACCCTTTTTATGGCTAGGATGACCATGCAGATACTCCTAAATTACACACAGCTTGGTCATCTTGCTCGCTCGGGAGCAGGGGTGAGCAGCTGGCAGCCCTAGGGCCTCGCTAGCTCTACCTGCAATCAGTTCATACCTCTTCCAAAAGCAATCAGTCCACCACCACCCCCACAGCAGCCCACTGGGCACAGAGAAAGAGAGAGAAAGGGGGTGTCAGAAAGAGAGAAGGATGGCCAGACTTACCTCTGGCTTCAGCCATACTGCCAGCATGCAGCCCCCAAAAGGTTACCCCTGAGGGAATGCAGCCTTCTGCAGAACAAAGGTTCCCTGCTGCTGCTTTACTGAATCATAGAAAGAGAAGGCAAGAATGCTTCAAGACCACTCCTCCTGCCAGAGGCAGGAATTGGATCCAAAACTGGGCTTATCAAGAGACTAGAAGTGCTTCCAGAAAAAGGCTTTTTCTGTGCAATTGCCCTGCCTTATTCAAAGAATTTTATGAGGGGGTCCAGATGTCATTGTCTTCCACTTGTAACCCTCCTGTGTTTTTCCTCTGTTTCTTCCATCTTTTCTCTTACCACAGAAATTCCGTTAAGAAGGAAAAGATGCAAATAGCTGCACAAGGTCTTCTGATGGTTAGCGGTAGGGCCCCTCCACGTGGAAGCACCCTAGGAATCCTCATCTTCATTGAAGGGCAGCAGACATGTAGCTGGAACTGCCCTTAAGAGGGCAATCCTAATGCCTTTGAGATAATTCCCCTTTTAAAATCTACTTCAGTGATGGAAATTCCACTGCACTTCTGTGGAAGGGAGGTTCTACTCATTGTGCCCTCCCTTGTTTGCTCACCACTTCCTCTTCCTGTTGAAAATCCATTAAGGTAAAAAAGACGGAATTGTTGCACAATAGCTTTTGACTGATAGCTCTGGGTGTCTGAATGCACCCTGAGTTGTGAAGGGGAGCTGCTGCAGGGAAGAAAGATAAATCTGTAGTAGATTTCTTTGGAAGAGAGGGGGAGACTGTCCCCTAGCCTTTTAAAACCTTATTTCGAAAAGAGATACTTACTGTGCTGTGCTCGGCCTTGCCCGGAAGTGGTGGCAATATTTAATTTTCGGCAAGAGGCCTGCAGGTGACTCAGGTTTATGGAGAACAATGCCTACTGTGCTATTAGCAAGGCTTCCACTTTCTGGGTGGAAGGAGAAAGGCATTCTGCTCAGAGGCAGTTTTACTATATTCTTGCTGGTGAGTAGAAATAATTTTTGGCTACTACACCTTGACATAATTTGCAGAGCCCTGTGTATGTCCCTTATATCGGGTGCCAATCTACCAGTCAATTCTGTTTTGACACCTTAATCATCAAGGGTTGGATCCAATTACTTTGTTGCACCCATGCAAAGGATACCCCTGGCAGAACTGGTCTTCCACGTCCTTTCCTCTTCCCTTCAGCCCCCCACCCCTACCCCTTCCAAATCTTCCCCAGAGTGTTGGGGGACCCTCTGGAGAAGATTTGGAGGGCACAGGGCATACAAGAGAGAGGAAAGGATGAGGAAGTCCTGTTCCACCAGCGGTATCCATTCCGCGGGTGCAACAATGAAGTTGGATCCAACCCCAATAATATATAAAAATCCCATGCAAAGATAAGTTTGAGTGTGATAATAGCTTCCCTGTATCTTTGGAGAGCAAGTCATAATGGATCTTGGGAAGTAGTCAGATGGTTAAGTAAAACTCTCTATCTCAAGCCACCTCTACAAGTTAACCACATGAAGGGCGCTCCATGAGTAGCAGGGGCAGCATGACCATGCCACTGGTTCTGCCCCCAACAACATGCTGCTCCCAGCCTCCCCACCCCAACCCAATGTCCACATACTGCATACACCTGTGAGGGGGAAGCCGACACACGATGGCTTCCACATGATCTGCAACCCTGCACAATCAGTGTCAGCACAGTACAAAATACGTGAGGTCTGCTAAGGCAACAAGGTGGAATCTGTTTAAAAATAGCAAGAAGCATGTCAGCTGCTCACAGCAATATGCCACTAATGAATGAAGCAGTGAGTACAAACAAACAACAAACTAATCTTCATTCCCATGCTAAATTCTGGTCCGCTAAATAAATTAGAGAGGCCATCAATATTGTTATTCCATTTAGCATCGGCAGCAGATGTACTGTCCCTGCTGTTCTTCCTTGGTTTCGCAGCCCTTCTCTAAAGTAGTCCATGATGCAATTACCCCATGCTGGCACAAAGGTTGACAGAAGGTAAAGAAATAGTCAAAGGAACTGTTAAATTTGATCACTAAGATGTGTGGACTGAGCTCTCGTTTGAAAGAAAAGTGCATCTGAATTTACGGATTTCAATAAAACTAAGGCTGCAATCCTAAGCATATTTTGCATCTTGTTTTTCATAAGAAGGATGTGGATGGACAAACAAGTGGTTCCTTTATTTGGGCATCTCTACACAAGCCTAAATTCCTGCATTTAAAATGCGGCTTTCTGCTTCCGTTTTAAATGCAGGATCACGACGACTCCCTTTTTCACGTGCTTCCTTTTGCTTCACCCCTTTCCCCCTCCTTCTCCCCGTATCTGAGTATTCCATTATCTTTCATTGATCTTGCTCCTCTTCTTACCACTTTTCCTCCTTTCACAGAGGGAACTCAAGCAGAACACAACGGGGTAATTTGATAGCTCATTATCTGTGATCTATTTAAAAACGGAACAAAGGGCATTTATTTATTTATTTATTTATTATTGCATTTATATTCCACCTTTTTTCCTCTTGCAAGGAACCCAAGGCAGCTTACATTATCCTCCTCCTCTCCGTTGTATCCTCACAACAACAACCCTGTGAAGTAGGTTGGGCTGAGAGTCTGTGACTGGCCCAAAGTCACCCAGTGAGCTTCCATTGCCAAGTGGGGACTAGAACCCGGATCTCCCGGCTCCCAGTCCGTCACTCTCACCACTACACTACACTGGCTCTATTTAGTGGAGGAGACACCTTGGAGGATCACAGCATCATGTAAAGAGCCCGCAAACTTCCGTGAAAGAGCAATCTCGATCACAGGATAAAATATCTGTGTGAAGAAAGCCCTAATGTACTCTTTCTCACAGCTTTTGTCTCCTTTCTCTCTTCCCTCGATTCTCTCCTCTTCTTCCCTGTGTCTTCCTTCCGGGGCCTTCTAGGGCAGCCTTCCCCAACCTGGGGAAGTTGGTCTGCAGCTGTTTGACAGGGAAAGGGAGCAACACAAACAGGTCTCCACCAATCCCACCCAACCCACTCTCAGCCCACCCTCCAGATTTTTTTGGACTGCAATTCCTGTCATCCCTGACCATTGGCCATTCTGGCTAGGGCTGATTAGAGGTGTAGTCCAAAACATCTTGAGAGGACCAGGTTGGGGAAGCCTGCTTTAGGGGACAAATGTGAAGACCCTCCTGAAGGTGTCCTTGACGTCTGAGGTGAGGTGGTAGCAATGAGAGAGAAAGAGGGTGCTGGGTGCTTCCGGATAAATGGCTCCTAGCACTTCCAATCAGAAGGCAGTTGTGGAACTATTCCATCTTTCCCTTGTAATTGTGTTTTTTTCTTTTCTGAATACTGTACCTCTGATAAAGGAGGCACCTGAAGGAGGACTCAGCAGAAGATCTCAAAACATGGGCAGATTGATATGGAAAGAGTCACTCTTTCAGGTATTGCAGTTCCAAGCCATTTAGGGCTTTAAAGATAAGTTCCAACACCATGACTTGGGCCCAGAAGTGAACAGGCAGCCAGGGAATAGATGCATGAACCTGCTCATATTAGTCAACAAACTGGTGGCCACATTGTGCATTAGCTGAAGCTTCTGAGTTGTCTTCAAGGGCAACCCCCATCTAATGCATTGCAGTAATCCAACCAGGAGGTTATCAGGCATGAATCACCATAGCCAGATTATCCTTGTCTAGGAAAGGCTGAAGCTAGCCAAAGGCACTCCATGCCACCAAGGTCAGCTGGACCTTTACTGACAAGATTGGATCGAGAAGTACCCTCAAACTGCACATCTGTTCTTTCATGACAACCCCCAATTTCCCAGCCCCATCTGTCCATAGTAGGGATGTCAGAGAAATCCGTAATGGATTCAAATGAGTTCAGATTTCTATGACCTGCGGATTCTGCAACGGACCAACTTTTTCTAGTCACACGGATTCTGCGGACTTGGAGACCACTTTTTCACTTTGGTAGTACTAATTTGTATTAGTGCTAATTTGCATTAGGACAAGTGTGCATTACCACTAATGCACACTTGCTCAATTCCCCTGATGTGCATTAGTTGATGTGCATTAGTGCTTATTCACATTAACTAAAGTGCATTACTCCATGTGCACAATTAGTGCAAGTAGTATGAAATTCTAGTTTTAAAAAATCCAATTCCATCAATGAGCGGGTGATGGAATGAAAGATACCTGACAATCTGAGAAACACAGACAGAACAGATTTAACAAAATCTGTGTGTCACTAGTCCGTAGTATCTCTGTATTATAGAAAAAATAAACTACCTGCAAGCAGCCCCACAGAACAAATAGGCTGCTGCCTTTTGTTTTCATCCAGCTTTCCATAAGATAGTGGATGGATGGATGGATGGATGGATGGATGGCAACTCAGTTGCAGCCATTCAATTTCATGCCATTGGATGGAATCTAGCATTGTGCAAGTGGAAGTCCACTCATGCAACAGGACTTTCACCCTCCTCCCTACAGCCCCTCTGCACTCCCCAAATCTGCTTTAGATGGTTCCACAACCCTTTCTGGAGCAGATTTTGAGTTGTGCATGGAGGGTGCTGCAGGGGGGGAGTGGGAATTACCCCATTCTTGGTTCCATCAGAGGAAGGACCTCATCGAATCCCACCCATTTTCTGCTCTTGCTTCTTCTGGTATAAGATTTAAAATGACTTTTGTGATTCTTACCATGCTATGTGTATGGAAGAGTTTGATTTGTGCATGGTACGTGCAGAATCTAAGCCATTTCATGAGCACACAAAGGGAATCATGTTTGGCCATTTTGTATTTCGCTTCCTTCTTTCCCTCCTCTCACTCCGATGAATTCTAAGCTTATGAGGGTCAAGAACAGTTGTGTACACTGCCAGTCGCCTTCCCTCAAACTAACAGGCCTTCTCAACAGACAAAACATCTATTCTGCTTCTAAATTTGTTTTTAATTTAGAAGCAGAATAGATCGGGGGAAGGATAGGGAGGGCGCCCCAGCTGTTAACACCAGTGGCTTGATGAAGCCAAGAGTAGACACAGAGCAGACATTAGGAAACACTTCCAAAAAAAAAAAAAAAGCCTTGTAGTTTGTAATGATTTAATAGCAGACATTTCTAGCTTTGAGTGAACTCTGAAATATCCCTGTGCCCAGGATAAATGATAGGCTACTGCTATTAATTTTAGGTCATAATGCCTGAAATGCTGTTTCAACAATAGATGCAGTATTTTACTTGATTTTGTCAGGTAAATACTAAATTCTTTTGTCATAATAACTTTACAACATTGTGTTTCACCCTGTCTTGCCTTGGCTGCCAAAGGTAATAGGGGTTGTTTTATTATGCCCATAAATTGGCTTCAGTGACTTACCCCGATATCCTGTTTCCTGAACTTAACGAGAGATTCTGCACTATTAGGGAAAACACATCATCCTACAGAAGGATCAAAACCAAAGGAAGCCCTGATAGGTCCTGTTAATTTCTGGCAAAATGTTCACCAGGCAAACCTTTAACTTCCTAGTTAGTTAACATTCTGACAAATACAACATGCTCATCAACTGGGCATTTTGCAGTCTGCTGTGCAATTATATGCAATGCTCTCTCTTGAGGTTTTTGCAGCAAAAAAAAGGAGAGTTGTGTTTCTTGGAAAGAAACACAGCCCAAGAGCAAAGTCTGCCAAAAATTTGGAGCCACAAATATTTATAGGAACCAAAACTGTGGAATTCCGAGCTGGTTATGTTTCAGAATGCTACTTCCAATAACGTTGCTGATTTTATATATTTTTGATTGCAAGAAAAATACTTTTTACTGTTTTTATGTAGTGACCTGAAATAAGTTACTGCGACAAACCTTTGATTAATACATGGCATTTTGCACTGTTGCACCATGAAATCCCAACATCACTTGGTCCAGGAGAGCCACCAAGTGAGCTTTCCTGTATCAAATGATCCATTGCCTCCAAGGAAGGCCCAGGGAGCACTTCCACAGTTCACAATGATGTTGGGGTCCCAATGGATTACAGCCACTATCTGTTTGGAGTCAAGACTCTACGAATTTAGTTTCAGACATAATCTGGAGACAGAGCAGCTCTGAGCTTTAGAGAGGATCTGCACAGAACTCGGGGAAGGGATCAAGAAAGAGCACACCTGGCCTATTTCATCCACACATGTCCTGAGATGAGTCCACAGTAATCCAGAGTCCATAGCATACTGGATCTTTCTTCTGCACTATTTTTAATATGATATCCTAAAGTTGATATGGGATGATGACGATGACGATGACAATGATGCCATCTACGTACATGACCCTTTACAAACAACAGGTTTGACAGGTCCCTGCCCCGAGGGGCTTACAATGTAAAGAGAGACACAGGGAAACAACAGAGAAAGGGGAGAGAAATGGAGGCAGGGGGGTAAATAGGGAAGAATATGTGATTATTTCAATTTCACATACTTCAGCTTAGTTACATTAGGGTACTGGGACTAGGACAACCTTCCCAGCCTAATGCATTCCAGGTTTGGGGGGATTACAGCTCCCATAATTCCTAACCATTGACCATGCTGGCTGGGGTAAATGGGAGTGGTAGTTGAAAACATCTGGAGGGCACCACCAGGCTGGGGAAGGCTAGACCAGGGGGTTGTTTGAAAGCCTTCCTGGAAAAACATGGATTTTGAGGAGGAGGCACTTAAAGGAAGTAAGAGAGGTGGCATCACAGAGGCGTCCCAAAAAGAGTTACAACAAAAGAGGCAGCAAGGGAGAAAGGGCTGAGTTGTTTCAGGGAGGAGGAGGAGGAGACCTTTGGACTGTTGTGGGTGGCAGAGATGGGCATGCATCTCAGGGTGTCATGCATTTAACAGCAGGCCCAGGAGGAGATACAGCCACTTTGCTTCCCATAGCATCAGTTCTCATAGTTAGATGTTAGCATGGACAACTTTGGAGGATTGGGGGGCTGCACTGGACCCTCCAGAACCCTCTGTGAGCCACACCTCTCCCCTGCTACAGCCTCAACCAGAAGTGGCCATGTGGCTGCAGTCCCAATAGAACTTTGCTCTCCGCAGCTCGCCAAACAGGGGGCGGGCTGGGGGAAGCACGATTCTGCAGTGAAAGAGGGCACACGGTCTTCATGTGCCCCGTTTCTCTGCAGAACTAGCAATTCTGCTAGGAAACTGGCAACACATCAGCAGTGGGGGGCCGCACCATGCAGGCAGGGCACCCAGTGGGGGGCGCAAAGCTCCCCATGGGGAAGGGGCTGCATTTGGCTCAGGGACTGTGTGTTGCCCACGCCTGTGTTACAGAGACCACATCGCACACTCCACAATCATCCACACATACCCCAAAGGTGACTTAAAAAAAAAAAACTATCAGGTGCTCCGCTTTATGGGGACCCTTGAGAAGGTGACATTTCTTTGTTTGTTTGGACTATTAATAGCCTGCCTTTCCTCACAGACCAAGGCAACATACCCCCACTCGGAGCTGTGCCATCCTGCAGAGCAGAGGGCTGGCTCTTCTACCCTCTTCCATTCCAGCAGGAACCTGGAGGGAGTTGAACCCAGCTTGGTTGAAGTGCAGAAATGGACTATGGCTGCGTCCTCTTCAGGATTCTCCTTGCTGTCAACATCTGCAAACTTGTTTAGAGAACAGGGTATGGCCTAACCCTTCGTTATTCATGGAGCAGCCACTTTATGTGCTGCTTCGGCATGCATAAGCAGAATAAATCTATTGCATGTTTGTCGTGCTGCCTACCACACAACATGTGTGTCTACCCCATTTCACCTCATTCTGCTTGCTAGCAGCTTTTTCTTTTCTTTTCTGAGACAGGAGGTGGCCACATATATAAAGAACGGGTTGGGAGAAAATTCATGAATTGCTAAACCTTGTATCAACGACGCACCAAACATACATAAATCAGGCCTTTCTTAAGGCCAAACTTTATTATCTTTCGATTGGTCTGTTTTTTGGTGTGTGTGTGTGCATATGTAAACTCTTTAAGAATGCTTAGAGGAAGGGAAGGGAAGGAGGAAGAAACATTCTTGAATTTCTGGCAGTGGTTAAAACATTTAACACTGGCAAGCATCCAGGATATACAATTAAACTTCCTGTAACCAGCCACAGCAGTCCGGGAAATCCTAGTTATCCAGGTATATTATAATGCCATCAACTTAGCATTGAATAGCTTTAGGAGTATTTAGAAAAAGATATCAGAACTGCTGTCTTCATTTCTTTCTCCCTCTTCCTGTGTCTTCCTTGCATTGCTGTTTACTAGATCCTTACTGCTCTAGAATTTGAAGGTGTCATAACCTCCCTGGAACCTAAATCTAATCCTCTCCTTTGAGTCCCATTTTGGCATCCCTTCCTCATGTGAAGAAAACTGGGGCCATACAGAGTCTGAATATTTTCATCTGGCCCTGGCTTAATATAGTGGAAAAGGCACCGCTAATACTGTGTACAGGCCATCAGTGGTATCATGGTGAATTTTGAAGAGCAGGTGTTCATCATGATAGTCTCCAATTGCCTTCTCTCTTTTCTTCCTGCCCATTTTCTAAGGCAAAGGATTAAAAATTGGGGGATCCAAAATGTCCAAATGATGATGGGGCATTGTGGGTGGATGACCAGATACAAGAGCCGTTGGTGTGCCACAAGAGCCCTCCTGCAAAATCCCAAAGTTGGTTTCATATGTGCTGTTGCTATCCCAACCTATCATGCCATAAAAGATTGCTCAATAACATTTCATCTGTGTCCAACTTCATTGGAAGGCATTGCTGTGCTGTTTCCAAATGATGAAGTCTATATTCACCAATGGATCATTGAGAGGAGTCCTAATATCTCCTCTACCTTGTCTCCAGTGCTGATGGGTTGTCAGCATTGAAGACACTGGAGACAAGAAGTCACTTTGGACCATGGGTGCTTCCAGACAAAGCTTGTATGCCTCAGGCACAGAATTTTATAAGGGGTCCAGACAACAACGTCTTCCGTTTGCACCCTCCCATATTTTTTTCCACCGCTCCTTCCATCTTTTTTCGCACAAGAAAAACAAAAATTGAGGAAAAGACTGAATAGCTGCACCATGGCTTTTGATTGGTATAGGAGCCCCCTGTCTGGAAGCATCCCATGATTCTGGGTCAATGGCAAGCTGCCAAATATTCCCTACCAGAGATAAACTACACAGGAATCACCGATCAGACACAACCACATGTTTATGTTCCGGCACATAAAACCCTTCTCTTCCTGTCTGATTCTGCCAGCACAAAAGTTTAACAAGATCTTTATAAGTAGGTTTGGGCTTTGTGGCATATAACATGTTTGGCTAAAAGATGTTCAAAACATTCCAGGAGCACAACAATCCTATTTGTTTCAGTGGGGTAGGCTGTCCATCAGGGAAGTATTTATAAGCCTTCACAAGGTGACCTTGGCAGTCTCTCTCCTGCTGAATTAATAATCATAGCCTATATTATAGATGGCAGCCAAAACGACACACATAAAGCAAGTGCTTGATTTAATGCACTTTTATTTGAGCAATGGATCTGATACAGAACAGCTTCTAGCCCACACACACAACCCTGCACCTGCCCTACTCTTTGATTACAGTAAAGCATCCGTGCTCATGGTTCATGCTTATCAATAGCTTCACAAAACTTATGGTAGCTTCACCAGCCTTGATGGGAGACAGGCAGTGGAGGCTGCTGGCTCCGATTTTGGTGGGGTTGTGATTCCACTCTGGGTTTCAGTCAGAACCAGCCAGAATGCCAAAGGAGGTATCCAAGGTGCCCAACTCTCTCTCCAAAATAGGATCAGCACCTTGGATAGCTCCTTTAGAGTTCTGGCTGGTTCAGACTGAAACACAGGATGGATTCCCAGCCCCACCGAAAACGGAGCCAGCAGCCTCCGCTGGAAAGAGGCAAAGTGAGCCAACCCTCAGGTCCTGAGACTGACCAATACCTCCACTTGCCCTTTGTTAAATTGTTTCCTACCAGTACACATGCCATCTACCCAAAAGACCAGTGGGCTGCAATGATCTAGTCCAAGGGTAGGTAATTTGTGGTCCTCCAGATGTTGTTGGACCCATCAGCCCTAGCCAGCATAGCCCATGTTGGATTTGCAGTCCAACAACATCTGCAGGGCCGCAAGTTGTCCACCCCTGTTCTAGCCAAACACAGAATCGTGCAGTGATTGATATTCCCTGTGGTAGCTATAGCACTATGTCACAATGGAGGAGGAAACAAAATGGGAACAAGGAAGGGTGGAGGGCCATTAGTTCGCAGTAGGGGTGCTGGTGAACTTCTCCAAGCTTGGGATTAGAGAAGAAATTTGAGAGCTCATAAAAGCCCACACCTCAGAATTCTTCTCTGATGTAGACTAAAATTGGACACAAAGAACAATTGCTGGCTTCCCCACTCCCACCCCTAACCTCCAAACATGACAGCTTCCTGTGGTCAAGAGATGTCCTTGGGACCATCTCGGGGCCACACAAAGCTGAAAAAGGCAGCCAGGGAACATGGGAGGTTTTGCAAGCCTGCCACTGATGCCAAGTTGTCTTTGAGAGCTGTACCTGCAAAAACAGCTGATACAAGAGCCTTACAGAGGACCCTTTGGGCAAGGGGGTCCTCTATAGTGACTGGGATTTTCCCCCATCGGCAGTTTTTGCCCCAGCAGCCTCTTTCACTCCCCTATTCAATTTAATGAAATTACTTTGCTCCTTTAGATTCTGTCTGGATTCAGCCCTGAACCTGGGTGCCCAGGTTTCAGCGGTGCCCAGGAACCTTGCCCATTCCTAGAGATGTCTATCAAGCCACAGGCCTTAGTTACATCCCATTTGGACCACTGTAATGTGCTTTATGTGGCGCTGCCTTTCAAAAGAGTTCAGAAACTTCAGCTGGTGCTCCAGAAAGCTGCGGACAGACTTGTTGACCACGGCCAGTTACAGGGACCACGTGACTCGCTTGTTACGGCAGCTTCACTGGCTACCGGTCTGTTTCCAGGCACAATTTAAAGTGCTGGTTATTACCTATAGGGCCCTATATGACTTGGGACCAGGCTACCTGAAAGGTGGCCTTCTCCCATATGAGCCTCTCCAGGTTTTAATATCATTGGGGGAGGTCCTTCTCTCAGGGCTTCTCCACACGGGGCTTCTATCCTGCGATTGAGATTGGTTACTCACAGAAGTTTGTGGGTTCTTTACATGATATTGTCAACCTCCAGGGCGTCTCCTGCAATAAATGACCTTTATTCCATTTTTTAAATGATCAGAGATAATGAGCTATCAAATTACAGCATGTGGTTTCCTTGTGAAAAGAGGAAGTCACGCAATAAGAGGAGCTAGACCACAGCGCCATCTAGTGGCTGTATAATGGAACATATAGAACACGCAGATGAGGGGGGAAGCGGGGGAGGGAAGTGTGTGTAAAGGGAGACAGTCATGATCCTGCATTTAAAACAGAACCAGAAAGCACCAGTAAAGTTGCAGGGCTTTAGCAGGTTTACACCATTTTTACATTTGTTGTAAAATTTGGTGTAATTTGGTGTAAAAATGCATTTAGTGTAAAAATGCTGTCAGTCCTGTTGCCACTGAAGGCACATTTGGTGGGAACCCAAGAGAAGGTCTTCTTGGTGGCCACTCACAGCTCTGGAACTTCCTTCCAAGGGAAGCTAGACTGACTTCCTCTCTGTCATTCTTCCGCTGGCAGGCAGATATTTTTATTCAGGCCAGCCTTTGGCATTTAAGCTCATCTGCTGCTGAAGGTGGTTTTAAGTGCTTGGGAGCTGTTTATTTCTCTTATTGTTGTATTTTTAATTATGCTTTTGATTGATTTGGTTTTACATTCTATTTTAGTTAAGACTTTGTTTTTAATCTGTATTTTATTATTATTCACCACCTTGAGTGCCATTTTTGGTGGAAAGGCAGGATATAAAGTTAATAAATAGATAAAAATAATGTAGGGGAAGATATCATGAGATTTCAAGGGCAAAACCTAAGGAATGGGGGAAAGCTTTTAATGTTCAAAGTTTTACCGCTGCCACTTTTTGTATTATTGTTTAGACTACAGCTTGTAGTTTATGTATAGTAGTGTTTTATTATTGATTGATTTGATTTGATTTGTACCTTGTCATTCCACCAAGAAAATGATACTAAAGGCAGCTAACAATCATAGGAATTAAAAAAAATTAAAACATGGTTAAAACAATAATAAAACAAATACATTAAAAACGCAGTTAAAAAGCATGACAACAACAGAATAAAAACAGTATCCAACCCAACAGACCTGCTTAAATGCCAAAGACCTGCTTGAATAAAAATGTGTTTGTCTTTTTTTTTAATGTATTTTTTTTTATTTTGGTAGGTATACGTGTATTTGTTTCTAATGTTGTGAGCTCACACTGAGTGCCTGATCAGCAGAAGAGTAGGTACAAACAATAAACAGCTTTCTTGGCTTTCTTCACACAGAGCTTTTATCCTGCGATTGAGATGGTTCCTTCACGGAAGTTTGCGGGCTCTTTACATGATGCCGTGATCATTCAAGGCGTCTCCTGCATGAAATGCCCTCTGGTCCGTTTTTAAATAGATCGCAGATAATGAGCTATCAAATTACCCTGTTGTGTTCCGCCTGAGTTCCCTCCGTGAAAAGACGAAAAGCGGCAAGAAGAGGAGCGAGATCAATGAAAGATAATGGAAGACTCGGATACGGGGAGAAGGAGGGGGAAGTGGTGAGGGGAAAGGAAGCACGTGAAAAAGGGAGTCGTCGTGATCCTGCATTTAAAATGGAAGCAGAAAGCCCTGCTTTAAATGCAGGATTTTAGGCTGGTGTAGAGATGCCCATAGACTTGCTAAGATAAAAAGTTGGTATCACATTTATTATTGCTTTAAAGTTTTTTTTAAAAAAAAATAGTTACATTTGCTTCTGCCCACTCATCAATCAGCAATAAAACTCTTGTGGCAGAACTGATTTAGATGTGGTAGGGTCCTAGATTTGATGAATGCCCGACAGCTGGCTATTTTGGCCAGTTTTACAGAACTTCAGATGGCAGCATTCATAGAGGCTGTTTGATGGGGAGTGTGGGAAGGATGTTCTTCACCTTGCTAGGCTTCCAGAATGTTGCAAATAGGATTTAGAAAGAAAGCAAGAAGAAGAAAAAAACCTTCCAAAGACAGTACAATAGCTAAGTGGTTTTTATGATCACTTAGGCTGACTTCACATGGGAAAATGATCAGATATATTCTGGAAGAATTACTTTGGAATATTTTGCTTATTTCGCTGTTGGTGCAACAGGGCTCTCAAGTTACTACATTTTCATGTTCCCTCCACCCAGAATATATGTCTCAATTTGAGCCAGCTGGGAAATGCTGGGAGGTGTAAGACTTTTTCCTGTCTGAACATGCATAGGATTATGACCTTAAAGAAGTTTAAACCCCACAAACAGGATCACATGCATTGATGTCCATGGGTATGATATTGATCCTCTTTCCTACGGATCCCATTAAACACGTTATGAGAAAAATCAGAAGGGAAGCAAAGGTGGGTATTTTCAGAAATTTCCCAAAGTGCCTTTCTCTGTTCAGACAATCTTAAAGTCTGCATCTCTCACCAGGAAGAAATACTGGTGAGATGCAAGGTTTGTAGGCTACACTGGTGTGCATTACATTTTTGGCCTATATAAATTTAGTACAGAAATACTGAAAGCAGATTTTCACAAACAACCGCCTCCCCACAACCCATGTCTTTAATTCTAACAGTTCCTCCTCCATTCTAATAGTTGCCAACTACACAAGTACCTCACCAGATGTTACTTAACTCTCCAACCCTACAGCAAAAAGACCCACAGCTCACTTGAAAGCAAGGAATGACTTGCCCATCTTTCAGCACCTTCATAACTGCAAAAAAAAACCAGGGCTCTCAAGTTACTACGTTTTCATGTTCCCTCCACCCACCATATATGACTCAATTTGAGCTGGTTTTCCAGCTCATCAATTTGATTTGAGCTGTGTCAATCAAGGGTTGCATCCAAGTTCTTATTTCCATCCCTGCATCCATACCCAGCGTCTTGCAGACTCGAGCCAAAAACCTCCACGCTTTTATCCTCTGCAACCATTGTTGCTTGAATTCCATCCAACTTTTGCGAACATCTGTCAAGCTCATATTTGTGGTGTTCAACCAAGCAGACTAGAAAATAAAGACAGATGGCAATGGATTAACTCTAACATTTCCTTACTACACAGCAACCGTTATAGATTTTTCTATTATATTTCCACAGTGAATTTCTATCGACAGTTCTATTACATGGATAGTGATAAAAGAACTGCTTCTTAACATTTATGAATGCCTTAATAAGGGCTCATTCATGCTGAGCTTGTTCTTCAGCCATGCTTGGCAAGTTCGCCCACACAGCTGAATAGCTAAGGATTAAGGGCATGATCCTGTCCCCTGCTAATGGCATGAAGGGGACAAGGTTTGGACAATCAATACATCCAAAAGCACCCTGATAAGAGGAAGAGTTGGGAACAGCTCTGGCCCAGATGGGTACCTGGTACGTCTGTCCAGGGTCAGCCCAAACCTTGCTGCCTGAGACAAAGGAGAAAATGGCACCCTTTCTTCCACTCTATCTACAAAAGCCAACTGGATTGCAGCTGAAACTTAATTCAATGTTGGTGGCAGAAGTGATTTAAAAAAGAAAGAAGAGGACTGTGGATCCCTTTCTGGATTCTCACCCATCATTATCTTCCACAAAACCTTTTCTTCCAGCTTGATCATTTATTTCAGCAAGCTGGTAGACCTTGAGGCCATACAATTCCAACGCACAAGATGCCCATTTATGGTCTTCTTCAGGCAATCCCTAAACTGGCCATCATTTCTGTTCTTTTTTGTTACGCTTCTTTTGGCTAGTCGTTGTTTGCAGTATGAATAGCTCAGGCACCTCTTCAGTAACTGATTTCATTTAGAACGTAAAAGACATACCCTCTAATTATCGTCAGTCACGTGTCGACTGTAAATTGCCAAAATGATTCCAAACTTTGAGAGGCTAACGCTTCATCATTCTCCGCAAAGCATTTTTCTCCTTCATAGAGCTAGGCCTCTGCCAAGAAACCTCTCTGCCCTCCTTCAGCATCTGGTCCTCAAGCACCCAGGCAAAATGAATACAAGGAACCTGTCGTATTTATGATGTCCTTTGTGTGAAAGAATATCTTCCTCCGTCCATGGGCCATGATCTTTAGAACTATCTAGCTGTCAGTTTATTTTTTTAAAAAAACCAAGAAGGCAAGCAAAACAGAGCTAGAGAATGGCTCTAATTCCACGCTTATAATTCCACGCTTATGTAGCACATGGCTCATTTTACTTATCTGAGCAGATCTGGGGCTCAGCTGCTCTTCTCTGGGTAAACAGACCCCGCCCTTCCCCTTTGCAACTAATCTAATTTCAGGTGCGAGTGCATGCAAAATTAAAAGGCTATTAATGCTACTAGTCCTGATGGCTCTGTGCTACCTCCAGTATCAGATGCACTAAGTCTATGTATTCCAGTTGCTGGGGAACATGGGCGGGGTGCTGCTGTTGCACTCCTGTCCTGCTTGTGGCTTTCCCATCAACAGCTGTGTGAACAGAATGGATGGACCCTTGGTCTGATCCAGCGTGGCTCTTCTTATGTACTTAGTATTCATTTTCAAATAGTATAATTTGGATTTAAACAAATAAGAATTCTTTCAAATTTGGAATATGGGAAACTGCCTTGTACCAGGTCAGACTATTTCAGCTTCTCCACATGAGGCTGTTAATATGCTGAATCTTCTTTCATTTTTGTTGCAGAATTGAGATCTGAGCTCTACACAGTTTTTCTTTTCCTGCTTTTCTGCTAGATAACCTCTAGGCTGTGCTGTGCTATAGCAGAATAAAACAATTACACAAGTAGGACAAAAAGGTTTTTCTATGCAAGGCATTTATTGTGCACTCATCAAGGAATGATGAGCGCACAATAAATGCCTTGCATAGAAAAGCTCCCTGTCCATTTAGCCCAGGGGTGGGAAACACATGGCCCATAAGCCGCATGCAGCTCACAGTGGTCATCTGTGTGGCCCCCACCCAGTCCCTGCCATCACCCCTGCTGCCACGGCCACCCACAAAGTCCAAGCAATTCTGCTAGGAAAGAAGGTGTGCGGGGACAACGCACCTTGTTTCCCAGCAGAATGGAGTTTCCAGTAGCCCAATTCTTCTGGGAAACAAGGGACGTGCTCTCTGTATGCCTTGTTTCTCAGCAGAATCGTTGGAGGCAGCGGCCATTTTCAGTGGTAGTGGGGAGGGGTGCAAAGTGGCCAATGCAGCCCCTCCAAACAGGGCTGGCATCAAGGGTTGGCATAGTTGGGCACCTGCTGAGGGCCCACACCCCAGGAGGGGCCCACTGACAAAAGCCCCTGGACTTGTTCCTCCTCCTCACCATTGCAACCTACTTGTCCACCCACCTTTTGCTCTGGCCCAGACAGCAGCGGAAGTGAGAAGGGAAAGCAACAGATGCTCCTTGCTCCCTAGCTCTCTCTGCCTGTCAAGTAAGCAAGTGATAGCAATTATGAGAAAGAGGATGAGGAGGAAGAGCAGCTGGTGACAATGGCAGTGAGAAGGCAAGCTCACTGAGAGAGGGCCCTCAAAAACCTGGAGCCGGACCTGGCTGCACCCACCAGCAGCCCTGGGCACAGCAACCACAGCCAATGCTGCCATCACAAAGCAAAACATTAGGGGAAGGCGAACCTTCAAATACCTGGGTCTTGAAGCATTTGGGGCTTTACACACTAGTACTCAGAGGCGGCAGCATTCTGCACCAGCTGCAGCTTCCAGACCATCTGCAAGGGGAAGCCCACAGAGGGAGCATTGCAATAGTCCAGTCAGGATGTTATCCAAGCATGGACTCCTGTTGCCCAGATATCCCAGTCCAGGAATGGCTGTAGCTGGTGAACTAGCCACAGCTGGCCACAACTACATACTCCTTGCCACTGAAGCCCCCTGGGCCCCCTGTGACACCTTTGGATCAATGACTGCTCCCAGATTTTGTCACTGCTCCATCAGGGGGAGAACTACCCCATCCAGGACAGGCCGTCTACCACATTCCTGGACATGTGAACTGGCTACACACAGAGCCGCCATCTTGATCAGGATTCAACTTCGTGTCCTATTGACATGAACAGATGCTGTGCTTGATCTCGACGGAGGATCTCAGGGCCTCATTAAACAGGGCAGAGCAGGCATGGCTGCCACCAACACATCTCTCCCCAGGCATCTCCTCAGAATGTCTAGCACAGCCTTCCCCAACCTGACACCCTCCAGATGTGGTGGACTACAACTGCCCATCATCCTCAGCCAGCATGACTGGCTGGGGATAATGGGAGTTGTAGTCTACCACATCTGGGGGGTGCCAGTTTGGGGAAGCTGGTCTAGTAAGAGGATCATCCAGTGTGGTTTCTTGACATTCAGCATTTCTCTGGCCCCTGCAGACAGCAGCCAATGAACTGGGTGGGAGACATGAACCTGCAGCAGCCATTCATCCCCTGGATTTCTCATCATGTTCACAGCCTTGATATATAGAGATATATCTTTAAATTCTATCTTCCAAGGGACTACCAGTGAAATCGCTGGGGACAAAATGGTGTCAGCATTAAAACCTCTGATTTGTATCCATCGAATACAAAATTCTCTGGGCCCATTCAAACATAACAGCAGCAAATTGTGGGTTAATTAACCCACGCTTTGACAGGCTGTGTGTCCCCGCAGGCTGCTGCCATTTTGGCAGACTCCAGTTGGCCCAATCAGAGGTTATATCGTGACATGCAACCCCAAACACTGTGGGTTAATTGTGGGTTAAACAACCCACAGTTAACCTAAGAACTAATTGATGGTTAACTGTGGGTTGTTTAATCCACAATTAACCCATCGTGTCCAGGTTTGCACATCACAAAATAACCAACAATCGGCCTAATTAAAATGGTGGCAGCACACAACCCTGGCAAATTACCCCACAATTTACCACAGTTACATGCGAACCGGGTCTCTGAGTCTCTTTAAGCATTTATATTAATTCACAAAGGTATTAATTCAAAAATTACACTGCAAAAGTATGAACTACAGAGTCATCTACTATGAATTATGATTTGCAAACTCACCATTAATTACAGCGTTGCCAAGTATAATAAGTTATCAAATGTTTATACCACTTTTCCATGAAGTCATACCCAAAGCCATGAATTAAAGCATTAAAACAAGCATTTTCAAAAATGGGGGGGGATCCCAATTCTTAAAATTCTTCTAATCTCATTTATACTACCCATCAAAGATGCATCCAATTTGATTGTACTAGTGCATCAATAATTATTAAACGAAATGCATAAGCGTTCCCTAATTGAACTTGGTTGTTCTACCATAGCAAGGAAGACTTGTAAACAGAAACCACAGCAGGAAGGAAGATATAACAATAAGTACTGAAGTTATCAAGGTTCTCTGTTCAGCATCATGCTAATGTAAGGCTATCTGCCAAGTAGGGATGGCGGAGAATTCTGCCATGGATTTCAGTGAGGCCGAATGCACTGGCATTCAGCCCCCCGAAACCTGTGGCGGGACAGCTTCCCCCCTGCCCCCCCGCGAAATCCCCCCCGGGACAAAGCTTACCTGGGGTGGATGTTCCGCTGGCGGCGGCTCTGCCGGCGGCATCTGGCCTCTTGGCCGGCTGCTGCGGACTCAAATGGCAGCCGCCATAGTCATTTGCATCCGGCCAGGCTGCCGTGATAGGCTACGTAAGTATTTACGTAGCCTATCACGGCAAAGGCAACCACGCAAATGGCAGCCACCATGCCATTTGCGTAGCTGCCTCTGCCGTGATAGGCTACGTAAATACTTACGTAGCCTATCACGGCAACAACAACAACAAAAACTGTGCAGGCAAATGGCGGTGGCTACAGCTGCTGCCATTTGCGTTCCCTTTTTTTCGCTGTTTTAGCCTACGTAAATATTTACATAAGCTATTACGGCGAAAAAAAGGGGAATGCAAATAGCATAGTGGGCGCTATTTGCGTTCCTTTTTTTTTTGCCGCAATAGCTTACGTAAATATTAACATAGGCTAAAACGGCGAAAAAAACAGAATGCAAATAGCATAGTGGGCGCTATTTGCGTTCCTTTTTTTTTTTGCCGCAATAGCTTACGTAAATATTAACATAGGCTAAAACGGCGAAAAAAACAGAATGCAAATAGTGGCCACCATAGCCGTCACCATTTGCGTACGCGGGGGGGGGGGGTCCGGAAGCCTGCCCAGTGGCCGGATGTCCGGCTGCAGGCGACCCCGGCCGGCGGCTCCGCGGAATCTCTGCAGAGTGGAGCCAGCCGGATCAGGATTTCGGGGGGAGGTGCAGAGCGCCTCCCCCTCACCACGAATCACCCCGTTGAAAAGGTAAGTGACTTTCATACATCCCTACTGCCAAGGTGCTGGATTAACCACAGTACAAGACCAATTGCTGTTCTCAGGGAAATTGACTCACTCACCCACATTTATTTATTTATTTCATGATATCTATAAATCGCTTATATCAGGGGGCAAATTTTTGGAGTCATGGGCAAATTTGGCAACTTGAGAAACTTTTGTGGGCGCCACCACAAAATGGCTGCCATGGGAGACATGGCAAAGGACAAGGAACCCATCCAAAATACTGAGTACAAGACATAGGTGGAGTCTGAGCCCCAACACAACAAACAACTCCTTTGAACCCACAGATTTCAGCAGCAAAAGAAACCTCCTTCACAGCAATCCCAGTTGATGGTAAGAAAATGTGTTATTTTTTTTTTTTTTTAAGTGGGAGTGGGGGGTACGGATCCTTGGCAAGTGCCAAGAAAGGGGTACAGGGGTGCATTGGAGTCCATGGGTATCACGTTGCCTACCCTGGCTAACATTAATAGAAATTTCTAAGTAATCTACAAAAATACAGTATAAGATGATAATTAAATACTGTATATTATTACTGTATACAGAAGATAATATTACCTTCCTGGGAATGCTTATTGGGAAAAGTAGGTTTTCAGTATGCATCAAAGCCACAGAAGTGCTGACGCCTGCCTAATCTGTAGATCTGCATTTGTTTAGGGATGTCAGAGAATTCCGCCACAGATCTCGGGGAGGCCGAATGCCAGTGCATTCGGCCCCCCGAAATCGGTGGCGGAATGGCCTGCCCCCCCACCCCTGGGACGAGACTTACCTGGGGCGGATCTTCCAGGCGGCGGCGGCTCTGGCGGTGGCTCCGGCGGCGGCTTGGTGGCGGCGGCTGCGGCAGCTGGTCTTCTGACCGGCTGCCGCCACTGCCATTTCCAGTTAAAAGAAAAAAAAAGACGTGATAGGCTACGTAAAGATTTACATAGCCTATCATGGCTAGGTTTAAAAAAAAAAACACCGTGATAGGCTACGTAAATGTTTACGTAGCCTATCACGTCTGACTTTAAAAAAAACAAAAACCGCGCGTACGCAAATGGCGGCAGCTACGGCCGCCGCCATTTGCGTTCCTTATTTTGGCACGTCTTAGTCTACGTAAATCTTGACGTAGATTAAGACATGCCAAAATAAGGAACACAAATGGCGGTGGCCGTGGCCGCTGCCATTTGCGTACGCATGTTGTTGTTGTTGTTTTTTAAAGTCAGACATGATAGGCTATGTAAACATTTACGTAGTCTATCAGGCTGACTGCAGGGACCGGATGTCCAGCTGCTGGCGGAGCCGGCCAGCGGCTCCGCAGAATCCCTGCGGAGCGGAGCCGGCCGGCCAGGATTCCTGGGGGAGGGATGGAGCGCCTCCCCCCCACCATCAACATAATCCGCAAACAGGTAAGTGACTTTCGTACATCCCTACATTTGTTTCACCCACCACATGCCTCCTCCCACAGTGTGTGCCCCGGTGGCATGGCCATCATTTTTCAAAAATACATCCTAGTATCCTTTCTCCCATTTTCTTCAGCTGGGGGCTCGTGGCTACAAAGGAGTGAAATGCAGTGGCCACAATCCAGCCTTCCAGGTACAGAAAATTTTTTCCAAAGAGCTCAGTGGACATTTTCCACTTCTCCCTATACTCCTTTGCCATCAACCCTGAGCTGGGCATACATGTTCTGCAGCATGCCAGCTATTACCTGGTGTGGGAGGTCCGTAATTAGCTTCCATAAGTGGACCAAACTGGGTCTGTCTGCAGTGCCCAGCTCCCCAAGCTGCTTCCACACAACTAGCATAGGTGTGTCCAGGACAAGGGAGGGCACAGGACACTTCACTCTCCCAGGCTTGGAAGCTCTGTAATATGGCTCAAGCCTTCTTGGTGCATCAGCTACCAGCTTTGGGTAGGCATCTTCTTAACCTGCCTCCACAAAGCTGTTGATCTAGCTGCCTTATACCACATTGGGCTATTTGTCTATCTAGGCCACCACTGTCTACTCTTGACTGGCAGGAGCCCTGCAGGGTCTGCCATGGAGATATTTTCCATCAGCTACCGTCTTCCTTCATGCTCTCCAAGGCGTTTTTGTTCCTGCATTCCTGTGGCCTTCTCCTGTTCCGATCAAACATCTGGCAACAAATGGCTTCTCCCACCACAGCAGGCCTAATTGTACTTTCAAGACACGGCTTTACCCATGAACTTTCTCTCATTCATTCCGCTCACTTTAGGAAGGTGGAAGTGTTAACTGTTAAGAAGGAATAAACAGCAACTGTGCCATAATAGCGACTGTAATACTATGTGTAGAATATGGGCTGACATTCGTAGGTTTCAGCACTCTGTACTATCGAATGCTGGTTCAAAGTCTACACATTCTCAGGCACTTCCAACTTTTTCAACAAGGTTATCCTTTCCATTGAAAACATTCCTGTTTGTTTTCTGCCCAGCAATGAAGAGGCATCTGGGTCTTTCCTTTACATCACCACAAACACCGATAAGCATGGCTTGTCCCCAGGACCATTGACTTATGGCCTTGTTTCATCACACTGCAGCTCCCCAGCTCTTCTCTCTCTCTCTCTCTCTCTCTCTCTCTCCCTCTCTCTCTCCAAACAGTCCAACCACAAAAGGCATTGTTGTAAGGCTGCTATCCCCAAAACACACATCCAGCAAATTTCTGCAGTATACCTCATTTGTTTTTTGGGGGGTGCCAGATGGACAAAGAAATGTGCACAGAGGTGAGGATATCGTCCAACACCCAAATCCAAATTTAACCAGTGCTGTGAGAGTAGAGAACGTTAAGAACATAAGAAGAGCCCTGATGGATCAGACAAAGGGTCCATCTAGTCCAGCACTCTGCCCACACAGTGGCCAACCAAACAGCTGCCTGTGGGAAGCCCACACATGGGACACAAATGCATCAGCACCCTCCAGCTCAAGTTCCCCAGCAACTGGTACACAGACGCATGCTGCCTCTGATACTAGGGATAATGAGCATCTACACCAGCCTAAAATCCCATATTTAAAATGGGGCTTTCTGCTTCCGTTTTAATGCAGGATCACGAAGGACTCCCTTTACATGCGCTTCCTTTCCCCCTCCCCTTCCCCCTCCTTCTCCCGTATCTGAGTCTTCCATTATTTTTCATTGATCTCTCTCCTCTTCTTGACGCTTTAACTCTTTGCATGGAGGAAACTGAAGTGGAACACAATGGGGTAATTTGATAGCTCATTATCTACAATCTATTTAAAAACGGAACAAAGGGCATTTAGTGCAGGAGACACCCTGGAGGATAATGACATTATGTAAAGAGCCCACAAACTTCCATGAAGGAGCAATCTCAATAGCAGGATAAAAGCTCAGTGTAAAGGAGCCCAATACCTAGTCATTATGACTGGTAGCCACCAAAAGCCTTATTCTCCATGAATTTGTCTAATCCCGTTTTAAAGGCATCCAAGTTGGCAGCCATCATCACCAATGCATTGGTAGTGAATTGCATGCCTGTTAGCTAAAACTACTGTATTGGCTTATTGCCATTCTCAGAGTGACTGACCTTCTCATCTACAGGGGGAAAATAGCCACTGGGGAAAAAAAATCATATTTCTATGTGTTTACTAGGGGTGCTTCTAGGTGAGGCTTTTATTGTGCCATCAACCTGCCTCATTCACGGAATTTTACGGGTTTTCCTCCAGACACTGTCATCTTCCATTTGGAACCCTCCCATGTAGGGATGTCAGAGAATTTTGCCACGAATCTCAGGGAGGCCGAATGCCAGCGCATTCGGCCCCCTGAAATCGGTGGCGAAACGGTCTGCCACCCCCCCACCATCCCCCAGGGATGGGACTTACCTTGGGCGAATCTCCCTGGCGGCGGCGGTTCGGTAGCGGTTCGGCGGTGGCGGCGGCAGCCGGTCTTCCGAACGGCTGCCGCTGCCGCCATTTCCAGTAAAAAAAAAAAAAAAGTGATAGGCTACGTAAAGATTTACGTAGCCTATCACGGCTGACTGCAAGGACGCAAACGGCGGCGCCTACAGCCGGCACCATTTGCAGACCCGGCCGGCCAGGATTCGCGGCGGGAGGGATGGGGCACCTCCCCCCCGGCCAGAATTTCGGGGGGAGGGACAGAGCGCCTCCCCCCCACCGCAAATTAATTTCATCATAAGGTAAGTGACTTTCGTACATCCCTACTCCCATGTTTTCCCACTTGTTGTTGTTGTTTATTCGGTCAGTCGCTTCTGACTCTTCGTGACTTCATGGACTAGCCCATGAACCCTCCCATGTTTTCCCACTGCTTCTTCTTTTTTCTTTACTACAGAAAATCCATTCAGGAGGGAAAGATGGAATAGCTGCACAAGGCCTTTTGACTGGCAGTGTTAGATGCCGTTCATATGGAAGTACCCCAAGTTTCCATAGTCTTCAATGATATCACATAGATCCAGCTCACAAAAGTCTCCAATAGTTGCCATTTCTGCAAAAGATTCTCCATTATGAAAAGAATGCCATGCTATCCCGTTAATATCCAACCATACATGAACATTTCTCTCATTTAGGAACATGTGCTAATGGCTGATTCACATGACTGACCTTTGGAACTTGCTTGGAAATGAATAGGCTAAATACCCTGTTCAAATCATCTCCAGAGAAAAAGTTGAAAAGAGAGATTGAACGATTGAGAGAGAGAGAGAGAGAGAGGGAGGGAGAGAGAGAGGGAGGGAGAGATGGAACAAGAATCATCACATGTTTGGTCTTCCAAAGACAGGTAGAATAAAGGATTTATTGGGCAAACTAGTTGGCTTAAATTTAAATGTTAAGTTCATAGTTGCAATCTTTCCAATCCTACAATATTATTGCTCAGAGCCCAAATTTGTTGTCTGTGAGACCAGCTTGATTCCAAACACCTTGATATCTAGCTCTAGTCACACATTATCCATATGGTAGAGCTCCAAAACAGTCTTCCAAACAGGCAGACAAATCCACGTTCTCTCGGAGCTTTTCTACACAAGGCATTCGTTGTGCGCTCGTGATTCTCTACTCATGGTTGTTTACGGGCTCTTTAGACGATGACATGATCCTCCAGTTTCACTTCTGTTTTTTCAGAGCACTTTCCCGGGTTTCTTTAGAACAGGGAAAATGGGTTATTTTTTTTACACCAGGGAAAATGGTGCTGTTTCTCCCTCTGCATTTGAGCTATTCTACTATACCACAGTGGCACCTAGAGGTTTCATAGTGGAAAAGCAGGAAAGGAAAAGCTCTTTTGTAGAGCTTGGATCTCAATGCTGTGATGAAACCAAAAGTAGATTTAGTGATTAACAGCCACATGTAGAGAAGCTTGCAGATAGCATGTGGTCCCATATTCACATTTGACACTAAAGCTAACGTGAGGCTGCGCGGCGCGGGGGGGACGACTAGGAAGTGAGAATCGTCCGTTGGAAGGGTGCTTAATCCCTCCTGCACACACCAATTCTCCCCTGCAAATGTCACACTGAGGCTGTTTTCCTCCAGCCGTGCTTACTTCCTACTGAGAGAGGGGAGCATTTATAAGGGAGAATCAGAGGGGTGGGCAGAAGGGTTAAGCACCCCACCCGCTCCTGGACTCTCCCCTTCAAATGCCAGCCCCTGCATTACTGTTACAAGGAAAATATGTGGGTAGGAACCCTGTTTCCCTCACAATGTGTAGATCCACCATTCAAAACTGTATTTATAGTTAAGAACTGTATGCAATTAAGGGCGCAATCCTATGGCCGCTAGTCAGCAGCTAGACGGCCATAGAATAGGTTGGTTCCTGGGATCCGACTTTGGAGCCCGCACTCTGAGGTCAGTTCTCAGAGAACTGACCTCCACCCCCTCCCGCGCCGCCTTATAGGCAGCGTGGATCGGCCCCGCACTCCACGCTCAGAAGAGCAGCGTGGAGCGGGGAAAATAGGGCGTGGCCAGGGTGGGGAGGCCGGAAGTGCCGGTATAACACACCCTGTGTGTCATCCGGCCACCTCCAAGGTTCTGTGGCTAGACAGCCGAAATCGACCCAAGTCTCGCCACAAAAGCAGGGCAGGGGGAGCAGGGAGGAGATCTGCTCCTCACCACTCCTCCAGCCCTGCACTGGACAGGCTTGAAGGTGACTGTCAATCCACATAGGATTGCTCCCTCTGTGACATGAGAGACAGTGTGGTGTAGCGGTTAGAATGTCAGACTAGGGCTGGGGAGACTTGGGTTCAAATCCCCACTCAGCCATGAAGTTCACTGGGGGACCTTGGGCCTGTTGCTCTTTCTCAGCCTAACCTTCTTTACAGGGTTGTTGTGAGACAGGCAACAAGTACACTACCCTGAGCTTGTTGGAGGAAAAGCAGCACATAGATGTAATAAATAACATTCCTGTATAAGTCTGAATAACTGCCAACATTCCACTGAGGTACAATTTGAATGTTACAGTCCTCAAATAGAGGGGGACTTGAATACACCTCAGTTTGATAGCACTCCATGCTATCATGGGTGGGGCATAAGTCTTGAAAATATCTAATCGTCTCCAAGTTAGTGTGACTGTCACATGGCATGGAAGCATTTTTTCCCCCCAGTGGCATCCATATGGCAAACATAATCAGCCCTTTGACTATCTACATCCAATATTTGGTCATCTGTTGAAATCAAGGGTGCCATTAAAGAAGGCCCACCTGGCCACAGGCCCTGAATCTTTTTGAGCTGTGCCCCAGATCTTTTGAGCTGTCCTAATTGCCATTTTTTTACATTCTCCCATTGACTTGCATTGGAAAACAGAAATGGCCATACCTTTTATAGTTTGTAGGATAAATACATGAAATTTGGAGACCTGGTAGCCCCCATGGAGCTGATTGAACCTGCCCAATTTCAGGCAGTTAGGTCCAGTGGCTTTTGTGCTAGCCATGTGTAAAGTTTCCTTTTCTCAAAGACTAAAACAAAAAGTAAAAACTGTCAAACCACACGGGATTAGAGATCCTAACCAGAAGGTGTTTAAGGTGATAATTAGGAAGTCACTATCCCTAATCTCTAGTGAAGGTTGTTTGTTTGTTTGTTTGTTTGAGGTGCAAAAAAACCTCTCTCCCCCTACTTTTCTGCTCTTACATGCCCACTGTTGGGAGCTTGCTTGCAATGAAATTTTGAAGAGGGAGAAGGAAGGGAAGAAAGAGCTCCATGTGAAATACTGGTATTTCACACATCATCTGATTTCACTACCCCAAACTGGAACCTTTGCCTTCTGCAGAAACTTAGTAACTTCAGTACAGCAAAGGATCTGATCAGCCTCTCCACAAACTCTCCACTTTAATTTCTCCAAAATAGCTGTAGGTCTCAAATTATTCCAAAGGGAGGGTTAGGTCTATGTGGCATCATGTTCAAGGAACTGCTGAGGCTTTTAAATAGGTTCTACAGTTTTAAAAAAAATCTAGAAAAAGCCCTCAGCCACCTCACCTCTTAAAGTTAATTTAAGTACGTGCAATCCTTACAAACCCTCCACAGCCTCCTAAATTCCTCTGAAGTACTACCTCTCTGAAAGGAGCCCTACTTGGCTTAGGAAATTCCCTCTACTCTCCCCCATGCATTTCCAATCACCATTCTTCTTTTTCTTCTTCCCTCCTCTATTCTGTTCTTTCTCTCTTCTTTATTCCACCCAGAGCATATCTTGGGGAATTCTTAAAGAGAATCCTCTTCGGTGGCAAGAGAAGTTCTAAACCACATTTGACTTTATACAAACAGACAAGAGGGTTTGTTTTTCCCCTTCTCCTCACTCAAGTCTTTGAGAAAAGTGGGTTC
Organism: Heloderma suspectum; assembly: GCF_057233095.1. NCBI lineage: Eukaryota > Metazoa > Chordata > Lepidosauria > Squamata > Helodermatidae > Heloderma > Heloderma suspectum. The sequence continues at coordinate 190,858,112 of NC_139458.1, forward strand.
ACGTGGTTGCAGAGAAACAAATCTGGAGCGGTTTTGTCAGTTGCCATTATCTAGCAATAGGAAGGGCTGTAGCTCAGTGGTAGAGCACATGCTTGGCATGCAGAAGGTCTCAGGTTCAATCCCCAGCATCTCCGGGTAGGGCTAGGAAAGCATCCTGCCTGAAACTCTGGAGAGCCACTGCTGCCAGTCAGTGTCAACAATGCTGCTCTAGATGGACCCAGGGTCTCATTTAGTATGAGGCAGCTTCCTATGTTCCTATGAAGAGAAAGCTTTAATAAAAATAGGAGTTTGGGGTTTGTTTTCTCAAGTGGGAGGGAAATAATATTGCTAATTTATGCAATCCTATGTATGCCTACTCAGAAGTCCCATTATGTTTAAGTGTGCATAGGATTCCAGCACAAGTTACTTTTGCAGGGAGGTTTGCACCTTGATGTTCTGCATGTTTACTCAGAAATAAGTCCTGAATTGTGAGGAATTGTGAGCATAGTACTGCATGCTTAATATTGTGCCTACCCAATCCCATCTAATGAATTGACTACCCTTTCAGCTCAGTCCAATGCATGTTTTGGTGTGTGTGTGTGTGTGTGTGTGTGTGTGTTTGGATGAATTCTAGCTTCAGTGGTAAGGGAAAGGCACTTGGTACATGCTCAGAGTTTCTCCATAACTTAGCCCTAGTTTTGAAAACAGACTCATTGGTTGAATCCTGGTGAAGTCTTGGCACAAATGAGAGGAAGATACAATGAGAGCTTGTGCATAACAAGGAGGAGGTAGAGGAGAACTGCACAGAATAATATCTATTTTTATGAATTGTTGCTGGAGGGTGGTAGGATGAGGAGGGATAGTTGCATGGACGGGAATAGGATTGGTAGGTGGGGAATGTGAGTGCTCAGTGGTGAAAGAAAAACATTCTGCATATGCTCAGAGGCACTCTACATTTAAAAACATAAGAAGAGCCATGCTGCATCAGACCAAGGTCCATCTAGTCCAACATTCTGTTCACACATTGGCCAACCAGATGCCCACGGTAAACCCACAAGCAGGACATGAGTACAATAGCATCTTCCCATGCATGTTCCCCTGCTGCTAACATTGGTGAAATGTAAATAAATTCTAGTAATTCTAGAATTTGCATGCACGTATATCCTTCAAGAACTTTGCAGATTTCTTGCCTGGGGGATGCCTCTAATAACCTGTGAATTTTCATACAAATTTACCCAAAAACTAAGGGGAGGGGGTGAAGGGAAGGGAAAACAAATCACACCCCCAAATTGGAGAACTCCCCTTCCACATGAACTGCTGCACCTATCCTTCTGAAACTTTGCTGGTTTCTTACTTAGGGACAACTGTAGGCTGTCTGTAATTTTCAGAACACTGGTCCACAAGGAACATGGGGAGATAAGTATGTCCTCTTTTAGAGGCCTCAAAATGTCAAGGCTACACTTGCAGAAAAACCCTTGTGGCTATCATTCTGAAATTTGGCAGGCATGATCTCCTCTGATGGGGCAATGAATCCTGAAATTTTTATCCAATTCTTCCAAGTAATAAAAATGTTATTGGCAGTTCCCTTTAAAAGAAGATCAAAATATAAACCCTGCACCTATTTTTCTGACATTGGGCAGGTGAAATGCATAGTAGGGGGCTACCATGCCTGAAATTATCATCCAGTTCTGACCAAGAGAAAAAAGTTACAGGTTTTTTTTTATTTCCCATGGTACTTAACAGGAACCATAAAGACTCATTTTTCCAAACATTGACTCAGGTTTGGTGCTGAGCTGAAGTGGACCAGCTACAAATTGGCCCGAGCAGAAGTGGGATGTTTCCCAAAATGCTGAATCGGGGTCTGAGCTGAAGTGGGGTGGGGTGTCAGTGCACACTTCTTATGTATGTATGTATGTAATCCGTATACATACACATGCAAGCACACCACATGCACACCACACACACACACGTATATTAGAGGTGTGCTTAGACTCAATAGATAGATAGATAGATAGATAGATAGATAGATAGATAGATAGATAGATGCAAATTTGTGTTAGGGGTCTGTGCCCCAGATCTTTTAAGAACCTAGCAACGCCCCTGGTTGAAATACATTAGGAATGTAATGCAAGCCAACCAGCCCATCAACCAACCTTCCTTCTACAATATAACAAATCAGTTTGGGTCAGAACAAATGAAAATGTACAGCCTTTTTCTTTTGCAACTAAGATTAGCACATGCTGTGAGTTCAACTTTTGTACTGAGTTTACAGTTAAAAAGTATACGCAGTTTGAAGTGTCAGTTGCAGTATTAGTTAAAGTGTGGATATGCTTCCCTTGCCAGTAAACAGAAAAAAAACCATGGCAATTAATCTTATAGGATACAAATACTTTTACATAAGCATACCATATTTAAGTAATCTTAATCAATTAAAACTACAATGTATTAATACACTGTTCGATGTCCTAAACAAAAGGTGTGTGCATGTGGGTAAATAGTAAGCACTTCTTACTGTATACATCAGCCTTCCGCAACCTGGTGCTCTCCAGATTTCTTTATTACTACTACAACTCCCAGGATTCCTGACCATTGGCCATGCTGGGTAGTACTGATGGGAATTGAAGTCCAAAACATCTGGAGGGCAGCAGGGCCCTGTTTCCACAGTATTCCATGGCTTAACCTCGCTTGCAATTTTGTTGCAGTGTTCCCTCGATTGGATCCATTAGTGTTAAAACTCAAGATTTGCAAGAACATGTGTAAAATAAATAAAGCACATGTGTAAAATGTAAACATGTGTAAAATAAAATAAAGCACCAGAACAACTACAAAGTGGGATTAAAGAAAGGAGATCAATGGGCTGTAAAAATATATTACTTGATGTAGCTGGTTTTGTGTATAAGAACAAGGGCTCCTTCACACTGAACTTTTATCCTGCAATTGAGATTGTTCCTTCACGGAAGTTTGCGGGCTCTTTTCATGATGCAGTGAACATCCCAGGTGTCTCCTGCGCCGTTTTTAAATAGATCGCAGATAATGAGCTATCAAATTACCCCATTTTGTTCCCAGTCCCCCCCCCCCCGCGAAAAGAGGAAAAGTGGTAAGAAGAGGAGAGAGATCAATGAAAGATCATGGAAGACTCAGATACGGGGAGAAGGAGGGGGAAGGGGAGGGGGAAAGGAAGTGGGGGAAAGAGGAAGTCGTTGTGATGCTGCATTTAAAATGGAAGCAGAAAGCCCCATTTTAAATGTAGGATTTTAGGCTGGTCTAGAGATGCCCCAAGAGAAATCGCCTTCTAAAAAAAATACAGTTTACGGCTGTCACGTAGGTCAAAATCAGATGGAAAATCCATCCTAATGTGGTTGTGTCTGGAGTTGGAGGGAAGCTAATAAATTAGAACGCAGCACTAATTCAGCTTTTGCTATTTCTAAATCTGAGTCTTAACTCTTGCTATTGCTGCTGTTTGAAATAAAAGGAGAGACCCACTCTGAACTCTCATGCATTACAAAGTTGCCTCCAATCAACCAAATTTAGAGGCTTCTGGGGCAAAACTTGTAATCTTCAAACCCAGTTTGGAAAACAGTGATTAGGTAGTGAGTGGGTGGGCGGTTTTAAGTATGCTGTAGATTTAGTGACTTTAACTCTTAACTCCATAAGTGATCAATTACAAATTGGCTTTTATAGGCAAGCCTTTATGTACCAATCACATTTGCCCTCAGATAGGCAGCAAATCACAGCACAGCAGTAGACAAAAGTTGCTCAGAATGGACAAGAATAGTATTGATGTTGCCATGTCTCTTCTGTGGTGAACATATTATACACTATGGGGTTGGATCTAGACTTAGACATACCTAGAGGAGCCCCATTGAACTCTATGGAACTTAAATTAGTAATGACTGACTTGAGTCCCATTGGTTCTGATGGGTCAACTCAATGAGGCTGTTCACATGACACAACAGCCCACCAGTGAGGCTGTGGTGTGTGCAGGGCTCATGCAGCTGCTATTTTGAATATGGAACCCCCAAAATGAACATAACCCATGATCTGTTTTAGGGTTATGCAAGGGTTGTTCAACCCATGCTTGCCAGGTTCGCACAAAATGACAACCCCCAAGCGGTGCTTGTATATGCAACCTGGCACCAGAGTGCACCCTGGCTCATCACAGGTTAACGAGCTGTGGCATGCTGTCCAAAACTGATCTAAGTATGTCTGGATCCAAACCCATGGTGGTTGGTCTCATGCAGCTCTTCACACAGATAGAAATGTCATTCAGCTGCTGTGGAAAGATGTATTAGTAATATGTCCTGATCAACTCCTGTGTAAAAATGCAACTTTAAACACAGTGGGAGCAACTAGAATGCCCATCATTTAGAATTGTCTTCCAAAAAGCATGTAGATAAACAAAATATTATCTTTCAAGCCCCAGCATTCTAAAAGATAGTCTTTCCTATAACCCACAAATTTGTGGCCCAGATGAAGTGAATAGCTCATGTTATATGCGAGGTCACAGAACATAACTGTTAAGGTCTTTTCTGCCTTAAAAATCTATGAGCCCTTTTTCTGGCCATTACAAACCTGGGAAGTTTAACTATCACAGACTAACGATGTTGGAAGGAGAAGAAAACAATGCGGCAATTTTATTTCTGTTTCTTTTAAAACTCTAATAGTTATAAAGGACTGAAATGAAGACCAATTCACACTAATAGGAAGTTAAATTATATGAGATCATCAAGCATTAGATTCTTTATCTGGTTTCTAAAGTGTTTCATACTTCGTTCTTTATTGCACAGCAAATTGGCACTCTTAAATTATATTTGCATTTCCCCACTGTTGTTACAGGTTTTAACTTCCCTCTTGTGTTGGGGTCATTTTTCTAACGTGAAAAAAGAACAGAGTCCAATTACCAACTTCTGTGCCATAACTGGAAATTAATATTAGCACTCTTCCCGTAAATAATATTTGAATATGCTCACAGGTCACAAAAGCAGCTCTAAATTGTTCCATTGTGCAGTCAATACCACGATGGTTAAAATACGAAGTCACTGAACAACATGACCCATATGGTGAATTCCACAGATGCAGAAGCATCAATGCACAGACAAAGCCCTGCGCCCCCCCGGCCCCATCAGAGAACGTATGGACCTCTGCGTCTGGTTGCGTAGCTGCACTGTCCTGGCCAAGCATTGGGCTCTGTTGCAATCCATGGTTCTAAACAAATGTGTGTAGGACCTTAGTGCAAAGTATCAGCACAGGTGTCCACCTGGTCAGCATCACCTGGTTGCACTGATATTGATTTTCCATACACTGGCAAAGTCTACCATTTGGGCTGATCCAGGTGCTCTTCCATTACATGTGAATGCTGAACCAGTTCAAGCTGATAAACAGGGTTAGCCCAACACATTTTGCTGCCTGAGACAAAGAATAAGATGGCACCTACTCCCATTCTATGTACAAAAGCCAACTGGACTGGCAGTTAAATCTTTCTTCAACACTGGTGATGGGACAGTGGCCTCCACTGCTCCTGAAGACATCTCAGACTAATTGAGGGAGTGGACACCTCCAATACCTTGCTGCCATCTCCCAGTATCTGCCACCTGAGGGAACCACCTCACTCTGCCTAACAGTAAGGCTGCCCATGCTGACAATCATTACAGCCATGTTCATAGAACTTTGTTCACAAAAGCAGGAGCATCCGTCACATTTAAAAGGCAAGACTACAGTTATTTAAAAAATGAGTTATGTCTGTGCTTGATCTATAGAATGGTAGAATGTTTATTAAGGGATTCTCCAAGATCCCCAGCAATTCTGTAGTGGCCCATAAAAACTTTGGGAACTGCTGTGTTATGGTAAGCGCATTGTTGCATTTGGTGTGGCTGGGGTTTCTTAACAAAAATCACAGATGGGTGGAGGGGGGGAAACAGGACCATGATGGGTTGGGAGGCTGAATTTGACTGATTCCCCACTGCTACAACCTTGATGAAAACACACACACACACAAGCTGCTGTTTCCATTGAGAGGAAAGTTCCCATTGCTGCCAATGGTTTTTAATACTACATTTGATGATAATATGTATTTTGGCCCAATCATCCCAATAATTCAGGGTGGGCAACTTCAGATGTTTTGGCCTACAACTCCCATCAGCCTTTGCTAGCATAGTGAATGGTGATCGATCATGGGAGTTGTAGGACAAAACATCTGGAGGGCCACAAGTTGCCCACCTCTGCAACAATTCAATGGCGAGAGAATTGGCCTTTTGCCACCACAGTTGCTACTAGTCAACAGCAACTTGTCACGTGGGATTATTTAGCCATCAGAGGACAACCTAAAATAAACCACGTCGTTAAATTGTCCCCGTTATCAGACAAACAACACACTCACCTTAATGAGAAGCTTGCATTTTTATGTTCTTTTTTGTCTTTCTTTCCCTATATGACTTCAGTGGGTTAAGGGTGATTCAATCTATTCAGAGCTGGAAGCTACATCTCTAAGCTGGAGTATTTGAATGAAAAATGGGCAACCCACACAGCCAGATCTCCCTTGGCAAAATGATCCCGTTTAATCAGTGTTATTGTTTATATCTAGACAGGGGCTTTTAATCTGAGTATCTATCTCTACTAATTCTAACTAAAGGGAACGGTGGGCAGGGAGGGAGACAGAGTGCAGGTCTCATTGCTGAGTCAGCTTTTTCCTTTCTCTATCTATCATGACAAACACAGCATCAGGCAGGTGCAGCCCTGACTCCAGAGGAGGCGAATTTCCCCAGAGGATTCTCATGCTGGATCAAGGCAACATCTGCTCCAGAGGCCTGTAGCCTCCCTCACTGTTGCCATGCGCCACCCTGTTTCTTCTGTGTGTACAGAACATGTGTCTGTTGAGTAAAGCAAACAGTGTGAATTCTGTACTGAATGAATGTAAAAATGTGGATGTTCACTCTTGATTTCCTTTAGACCCTTCTTGGCTGTCTGAGACTTGGCTTTATAAAACTCCCCAAGAACCAACGGTGATCTTACCTCTTGCTCTCCAAGGATGCAACAGACCTCAAGCCGTATAGTGAGAAAACAACAAGACTACTTCAGAATAAGAAGTGTCAGGGTTGCAGTCGAGTTCTGACGTGGTGGAAATGTGAAATTCTCATCTGCAGGTGCCTAAATTCATAATATATTTACAGACCTATTCTGTGGAGGTCAGCAGAGGGGGAAAGGAGAGTGCATGCCATCACATTCATGTCCTGCTTAAGGGCTTCCCACAGGCTGCTGATTGGCCACTGTGTGATCAGAATGCTGGACTAGACATGGCTCTGATCCGGCCATTTCCAGTCTGATATTGTAGAGCTGGAAAAAGTGCAGAAAAGGGCAACTAAAATGATCAAGGGGCTGGAGCATCTCCCCTATGAGGAAAGGTTACAACCGCTGGGATTGTTTAGCTTAGAAAAAAAGGAGGGTAAGGGGAGACATGACAGAAGTGTACAAAATTATGCACAGTGTGGAGAATGTGGCTAGGGAGACATTTTTCTCCCTCTCTCATACTACTAGAACCTGGGGTTATCCCATGAAGCTGACTGGTGGGAGATTCTAGGCAGATAAAAGGAAGGTCTTCTTCACACAGCACATAGTCAAACGATGGAATTTGCTACGATGAGATGTAGCGATGGTCACCAGGGGGTTAGACAAATTCCTGAAGAAGGCTATCAATGGCCACTAGTTCTAAGGGCTATAGGCCACCTCCAGTACCAGAGCCTATGTACACCAGTTGCTGGGGAACATGGGTGGGAGGGTGCTATTGCACTCATGCCCTGCTTGTGGGTTCCTGGTTGACAGCTGGTTGGCCACAGTGTGAACAGAATGCTGGACCAGATGTACTATCGGTCTGATCCAGCAGGGCTCTTCTTCTGTTCGTATGAATGACAGAAGGATGGGGAGCAGGAGCCCTCTGCAAAGGTTCAAGCCTCTGGCAAGAGTGATCTGTCCCTGTCCCAGCAGCCTCCTGGTAATGGAGGAAGAGGGGGAGAGAGAGAAGGGGTGACAGAAAGAGAGCAAGAAAGGGGGTGACAGAAAGAGAGAGAGAGAGAAGGGGTGGAGAGAGAGAGAGAGAGAGAAGAGAGATGAAGAGAGCGAGAAGGGGGTATCAGAAAGAGAGCGAGGAGTGACAAAAAGAGAGAGAGGAATGGTGGCAAAAGAGACACAGAGAAGGGGTGGCAGGGGAAAGAGGCAAACACCTAGGAAGAGTGCTAGCTTGCAAGTGGCTCCAATTTCCCCAGAATGGTGGCACACCCTCGGAGCAGCACCAAGGCTCCTGTCCATTAAGCGGCAAAAACTCAGTCTGTTTCTCTCTCTAGCTACATTCAAATTGCCAAAGTGTTTCCTTCAGTCCCATCCAAGCAGCAGTGGGATGCGGCACCTAGCAATTCCAAAAGCTAGTAGCCATCAGCCATCAAACAAGCACCTTCTGCTATCAAGCTATACACAAGTCTTGAGAGAAGGTCATTTTGCATATCCAAAGAACTCCTTGCCACACTACCAATAGCAATGGAACTTCTAAATTAGAGCTTTCCTACATGAAGCTGTTAATCGGCTGTTAATCTGTTGTATCTAGTTTCACTTTCGTCGCGGAATTGAGATCCCAGCACTACACGAGTATTTCTTTTCCTGCTTTTCTGCTACATCACCTCTAGATGGCACTGTGGTATAACAGAATAGCGCAAATACACAAAAGGAAATCCTGCTTTCTTTTACTTTCATAATTAAATGCCAATTTTCCCTGCACTAAAAAAAATTGTTGTAACTGCTGGCTAGAGACAGAAGCAAACTGGAGGATCACATTGTTGTCTAAAGAACCCATAAACAACCGTGAGTAGGGAATGACGATAAATGCCTCATGTAGAAAAGCCCATAGTATATAAAAGCTCTTTGGTGTCTCCCTTTCTTCTGGGAGAAGAGGAATAGTATAGAAATGTAAGATACGATTAATATTACCATATGGGGAAGTTCATCAACATAAGATAGGATTTAGAGAATATGATAACATATTGCACCCTATTAATAAATGCTACATGAGTAGACATCAGTTTCAACTATACTTTGCAAACTTCTGGGACCTTTTGTTTTTGTTTTGTTTTTTGTTTCAAAAAGGAGTTCCATGGGGTGGCAAAGCGAGCACAAATTTTGTTAGATGCATGTTGTTACTGAATGTGCAGCTTCTGGTTGTTGTGTTTTATGCTACTACCTACTACTGTTGGGTTTTGTTCTTGTTGTTGTGCTTTAGATATTTATTGTTTCAGACTGCTGTTTTTATTGGTATTTTAACAGTTGTGAGATGCCGTGGGGGGCTCATTTCCCTGGCTGAGAGGGAGGATAGAAATGTACTAAATAAATGATAGAAATGCAAAAGGAGAAAGCAAAGAAAAAAGAAAAGAAACAAGGAGAGCGCTACTACTGTTAAATGCTTGTAATTAAGGCTAATGAGTGTGTTTCCTTAAATATATGGCCCAGTTGGTGTTCCCCCAAATAAAAAGACAGCAATCTGGTGAATATTTTGTAATATAATTACCAACCACTGTCCTTGCATCTTTCATCTGCAAAAGGCTTCCAGGGTGCAAAAAAAGAGGGGGGGATGTGTTGTTGTGGGTTTTTTTGCATCTCTGATCGTCACCCATCATGTTGCAATACAAAAAGATCTTTCTGAATCCATTAACAATAGCACTGGCAATGCAAAGGCTTTAGGTGACGTGGAACCCCTGCCACTGGTTGTCCAGTAATAATATGCTTAATCACTTGAGTTTGCTTTAATGTCATTGGAATCAGTTCTTATGGTCAAAGGGGAAGAAATTAGCATCTTAACAGATAAGGGATACAATGCCTGGACAGCACAGAGCTATGAGGTCGTATTGGATTTAAGCAAGAGTTGTTTTGCAGTGAAAGCCTAGTGATCTCAAGAGACCAGACTTCAACTGAAAATGATTTCCCTATTTATAAATATGCATTGTTTGACTCTCCTCTCCTCTGCAACACCCTCCGCCTGAAAGTTATTATGTTTTGACAACAGTCTTGGCTCCCAGGAGTCACACTGGAGTTATTTAAAATGACAGATTTCCTCTTGAAATTGTCTGCACTCATGTGGCTTTCCCTCTTTTGTAACATGTACAATTAAAAATTAAAACCTAGACGTTTCATCAGGATGCTTTAAGAGTTTTAATCCTTGGCTATCAAGGCTCTAATTTAGTATCCAAAGAAAGAAGAAGTAATGCTGGATAATTGAGTGTTAATTGCAAGGAAACAGCCAATTTTCTTCTCAACCGTTGACAATTTGCATTTTCAAAAGAAAGCAACCCAAACAAAATTGCTAGTTGCTCCTGACATTCTTCTCTAGCTTTTCATTAACAATCATTTGAAGGAAAGATTCCTCAGTTTCATCCATCAGAATTGGCTTGCGGGCATGCTGAGGTATAACATGAAAATGTAAAGGGGTTCACCAGATCAGGGCCAGCATCAAGGGTAGGCATGGTTGAGCACTTGCTGAGGAGCCACACCCCAGTAGGGCCCCACTGACAAGAGACCCCTGGAGTTGCTCCTCCTCTTTGCCATGGCAACCTGCTTGTTCACCTACCTCTTGCTCTGGCCCAGCCAACAGTGGTGGTGAGGCGGAGGAGCAGTAGATGCCGCTGACTACTTACTCACAGGCTCTCTGCCTTTCAAGCTACAAGTGGTAGCAATGATGGTGTAATAGCAGCTGGTGACAACGGTGGTCCAAACACAGACTCACTGAGGAAGGGGGGCCATCTTGCTCAAAGGCCCTCAAAAACTTGGAGCGGGCACATCAGTGAATGTTTCCCTGTAGAACTGCTGGTACATTTGTAGGCTGTGCAGTGGGGGAATGCTGCTGTTCCAGCCTGCTGGTTCTTTTGCCACCCTCCACCCCATGAACCCACTGCTGCAGTTCACCTAACTTCCCATATCCCCCACTGTCTGGGAATATTGGGCTCCTTCATGGAGGCAAGGAAGAAACATGGATGGACAGATTACAAAAGGCCTGTCTGTAGTATCAGCGTAGGCATCCCAACTGGAAGAATCTTCTCCTAGACTTACCCACCAAGTCTTTAAAAACAACAGAACCCATGATTGTGGAAATAAATGTGCCTTCATCCCCAGGGCCCTCATTAACTGCTGAGATATTTTATTATATTCAGCAGTATATAACTGCCACAAATAAATAAATACATTTAAAAAATATTCTTTCCATATAGGGACACACCAAACCTATAGCTATCTCTCTGAAAGGATTTTGATTCACACATGAACTAGTAATATTCTTTGACTTATTGTAACATCTAAATATCTGTCCCAAATTTGTTATTTTCCATCCTTATAACTAAGTTATGATGCATTTGATCAATTTTCCCCCCTGTATACCACAATGTATGTCCTATTCCCCTGAATGAACATTTCCTTTCTTCAAGAATATTTCAAAGTTTTGCCCTGTATTTAGATGTTAGAGTATTTATATGGACACATCTATAGGCTTAGCTTCATGTTACTTCAGAGAAAAACAGAGCTCAGGGAAGTGCTTATAGCTCTGGTAGAGTGCCTGCTTTGCATGCAGAAGGTTCCAGGTTTGACCCCCAGCATCTCCAGGTAGGGCTACAAAAGCCCCAGTGAGCTGCTGCCAATCACTGTAGACAATACTGAGCTAGACAGGCCGTTGATCTGACTTGGTATACTATAAGGCAGACGTATAAAGCAGCTTCCTACATGTGTATTCAGACAGGTTAGCGGGAGGAGTGGAAACCTGCCTGAGGTAAGTAGAGTGGTGCCTAGATTTTTGTTTTGGTCCTACCTATAATCAGTGTAGAGAAGAGGCAGACTGGAGGCAAAATAGCCCCACCTCCACAATGGGCAAAATCTGGAGATGTGTCCATAGGCCAGACAATAATGGCTGTGCAAGAGTGTGCAGAACAGGGGAGACACCAATTTGCATAACATTTGCATATGCAGATTTATATGTAGAGGTGCCAAGTTAAATATAAGAACAATAATTGAAACAGAAATACAATACATCTCACCATACTGGGGAAGATTGTGACCAGGTGACCTGTGTGTGTCTGCTCATTCAGCTACCCTGGTGCTAACGGTTGACGGGCAACTTCAGGTCCCTTCAAGGCTCTCTCTTGTTATGGTTCTTTTACTTTAAACCAGACTTGGACTGGACACCTTCCAATAGAGGACTATCCTCTGCCAGCTCTCCAAAACAGAGGACTGTCTTCTGTAAAAGACACACTGCACCTGCCTGCTTTGCCCAGAATAGCAGCAGTATGGTTACAACGCTAAGCAAGAGCTGGGGACGAAATGCACCCATTAAATTAATGCCAATTAACAGTAACATTGAGTTGATTCTCTGTGCAACAGTGGGGCTGTTCATGGGTTAAACCACCCACAGACAACTTAACTACTCATTCTTGGTTATCTGTGGGTTATTTAGCCCTCAATTAACCAACAGAATCTGGGTTTGGACATCACAATTAGGCCATGGGCCTAATTGGGGGTTGAATATTCAAAATGGCCATGGCACATGCCAGCATGTGCTGTGGCAAATCAGGGGTTAATTAATTTGCTGCCCTTATCTGTGAACTGGGCCAATCTGTTCTTTGCTTGTGTGCTCTTGCCCATCCATCCCCAATGTATTTACTGAACATTTCATTGTTCTCATCACTGAATATTTTGTTCTTGTCAGCAAATTTTGACTGTTCTGACAAGTCCCATCCATCAACCAATACCAAAACCACCAGGGTCCTGGAGTTGGGTTTTGCTAGAAAAGGAATAGGGTGCGGGTCCCTTAAACAAAATCATCACCATCATCAACACCACCATCATCATCTTGAACTGGAAATCAGACTAAATGAATACAGCCTAACAGTGTCCTTCCCTAATGAATAAAAGAAGACCTGAAAAGTGTACCCCTGAAATATGGCTGTGCAACGTGCTCCAGACAAGTATATAGGATTCATTTTCTCCAGATAATAATGTATATTTAAGAGAGCCACTAAGAGATGTCAATGCTAATTTAGTACATCTATTCCATTACATGCTGTTAACTTTTCCTATTTGACAACCTCGTCTATTATGCTGGCTGCATTTGTTCAAAATCTGATTTGTGAAAATATCCTAACTCCAATCTAATATCGCAGTATAAATCCAACCAAGGGAGCCCCTTATTTATTTTAGACACATATCCTCCTTTTATACACACACACACACACACACACACATATAATCACAATTCAATAATAAATACTTAACAGTTCTATCAAAGGTTCACAGTTGGATTATTTCCCAGTAAAGGGATAAGAAAATGATTACTTCCTACATTATAATAATTATTTTGTGCAAAGCAAAGAAGAGGCAAACAACACAACCCTATGCCTGTTTATCTGGAAGCAAGGATGGATGAATCAGTCTATTCTGTCTGTCTGTCTGTCTGTCTGTCTGTCTATCAAATTTATATACCACCCAACTGGCAGATGGCCTTGGGGCAGTGTTACCTTTGCCAATGTCCACTCATATGATCTGTCCCGTTTCATTTCTTCATTGATCTGTGATTTAAAAAGAAAAAAATCTGCCCAAACATTTGCATTTAAAGACATGTTGTTGTTGTTCAGTCGTTGTGTCCGACTCTTCGTGACCCCATGGACCATAGCACGCTAGGCTTTCCTGTCCTCCGCTCTCGAAGACATATTGTTTACCTCTGAATGTACTCATTTGTAAACACATTTCTTTCAAAATATTCTTTCCTCAGCACCATTGTTCCAGTCAAAACCAGAGCGCCCCCCCCCCCCCATGGCTGCTTTAAAGTACGAAAAATGGGAGGGACCTCCCTATCACAGATCTCCTACATCACGTGTGGTTTGGCCCTCGGTGCAAAGATCACCTTCCATTCGCCTCACAGCGGAATTTGTAGCAGTGCCATCTCCAGGTCTTGGAGGGCCCCTGGGGAAGACATCCATAATGGGTCCTTCTCCCTCAACAAGTCTCCCTTCTCCCCAGCATAGTCAACTCCTCCTCATCATCATCACTATCACCTGCTTGCTTGCCAGAGAACCAGTGAGCATGCAGGCAGCAGTATCTACTGCTCCTTCTTCACACCACCATTGCTGTCTAGGCCAGAGTGAGAGGCAGGTGAACAAGCAGGTTGCCACAATGAAGAGGAGAAAGTCCTGGGGCTCTTGTCAGTGGACCCTCTGCTGGGTGTGGGCCCGCAGCAGGTGCCCAACCATGTCAGCTCTTTGAGCCGGCCCTGATTTGTAGAGTTTCACAGAGAATCTTACCATCCCATTCTTCTAGCACGCTACAGAAACACCCCGGCCAGACCTTGTGCAGCTTTTCATGCTGACTTGTTGAACTCATGATGAGGCACCTCTATCCCTAATTAATATTACTTATCAATTCACCTTCAGATAGAGAGATCTAGTATTCCACATGACAGAGTAGCTCAAGCCAACAGCTGCTCTGTTCTCTTAAACTGTATGGCTGCTTCACTCTATTGTGAACACTGAACTAAAGAGGTCTGCTTTAGGAATGTGCAAAATTCACTGGATTTTTTTCAAATTCCATTCCCTGATCTTGAGCTATGGTCTGACTACCAATCTGAATTTCAACAGGTCCTGGCTGTATGTCGGTTTACTGAGTACAGGGCCAGACCAAAACATTTTGCTGCCTGAGACAACAGACAAGATCGTGCCCTTCCCCATTCCATGTACGAAGCCAATTGGACCAGGGGTGAAATCTTACTTCAACACTCGTGACAGGACCAACAGAGCTTAGGTTGGTGGGAATGCGGGACATGGCCTTTTCTGTAGCAGCACCATGACTGTGGAACTCTTCCCTAGGGAGGTTAGACTAACTTCTCCTTTGTTTCATTTTCGGCAGGCCATTAAACATTTTTGTTCTGCGTGGCTTTTGAATGATTTTCGAACACAATTAAATCAGCTCTCTGTTTTTAAAAAATGTTTTCCCTCCTGTCTTTAATTTTGTTGTTACAATGTTGTTGTTATTTTAAATTAAATTCTAAGTCATCTTGAGGGTCCTTTTGGGCTGAATGGTAACTCATCTATTTTTTTAATAAAATAAATACTGAGTGTTCTCTCTTCCCTCTTCCACTGACCTCATAACAGATTTGTACACGCACTCTAAACCTATTCAGGCATTATGCTAAGTGGTTATACTCACCACACAAGCGGGAACAGGGCCATGACAAGTAGCTCAGCCCCCAATGTCATGTTAAAACATAGCTCATCCATGCATACAGCGCAAACACCTGCAGCAGGAAGGCCTTCCACGCGATTTGGAAGCCTGCACAATCACGGTTCTGAAGTCACATGGAAGCCCACACGTGTACAGCTGTATGTGCAATGCCTCCCCCCACTGCAGGCGTGGATGCCTATGGGTGGAGCTACATTATGTGACATCTGGGTGGGGCTCCTTGGTGCGGTCCTGTTCCTGCTCACATGGTGATTTTCACCACTTAGCATAACTCCTGAACAGGGCTTTGTTTTCTGCAAGTGCAAGAAAGGGCTGTACAAACCAACTTCTAGGTAACCACCACCCTATGTAGAGCCAGTTAGGTAGGCTATTCCATGCCAATAAATAAAACGAGTTGCTGGGGGGGGGGGTGATAGCTACCCAATATAAACAATGTTTACTCTTGGCATAACTTCAGTTTCGACATTTTGGTTAATGCGTAATTTTGAAGGGGATGGGAGAGGGAGGGAGAGGGACAGACAGAAAGAATGATGTCGTGTGCTGCCATAATCGTGTGTTTACCATAATGCAGTATAGATTGTGTTTACCATAATACAGAATGATGTTGTGTGCTGCCATAATCGTGTGTTTACCATAATGCAGTATAGATTTTTGTTTTGCTCTGGCCTACAAATTCTATTTCTGCCCACTGTCATTTTTACCATTAGTATCCTCTGGGTGATAGTTAAGGAAACAGATGGTGGGAATCTCTGCCCCCTTTGGCTCCTGAGCGGAGGTGTGTGAGTCATCCGCCATGTCCAGGCTCTGCTTTGTAGCTTCACATGCAGAGCCTGAATGAAGCTAATATTGCTCTTCAAATTCCAGTATCTCAGGGCCAATTTCCTTCTCTCAGACTTTCCACTTGCGTACTTGACTGCCCTACCAGCTTTGGCTGACGGGGATTCAACTATACATCTGTCCTTCCAGAAGCTTCCAGATTCCCAGTGTCAAGACAAAGTTGAAGTCTCATTCCTTGCAATATTGTATTTAATTGTGATTTCCACCCATTCAGGCCCAATAAAAGAGGGTAGAGATCTGAAGCGAAATCAAAGCACATTTTTACCAGATGTCTCGGCAGGGAGGGAGACAACCTCTGATCAGAAGAGGACCTGTGTGTAGCATGTATAGCAGGGTTATAGCACTTTGAGGTAAGAGACACTCTAGATCCTTCGTTTCATCCTATATAGGAGTAATATAGCCTCCATTGCTTCTTTTTATATTAAATGATGACTGTGGAATAGATTATGCCTTTTTAAAAAGGCAATCAAGTTCAAACTGTGGGATTTAACCATTCTCATAAACAGACTGACTACTGTCAGCTGGGAGAGTTACATCGGCTTTGTTTCAAATAATTTTCTAATATGGATGTAAAACCACGATTGGCTTGGATGTACATTTCATTTTTCGTCACCTCTATTAACAGCATTCATCACACTGAAAGCACAAAAGCCTCAACTGTATTTTGTGCATCCCAATCCTATGCGTGATTACTTGGACACAAGTCTCATTCAGCTCAATGAGACTTACTCCCAGGTAAGTGTGCACAGAACCGCAGCCTTAGTGTCAAATATAAATTGCCATGTACTGCAATCCTCTCTTATAGTTTTGGGTAGGCAACCTTTTTGGGCCATGGACACATTAGGCAATTTGAGAAACTGTCCTGGGCACCACCACAAAATGGCTGCCTTGGGAGGTGTGGCAGAGGACAAGGTACCTGCCCAAAAGACTGAGTATGAGGCAGAGGTGGGGTCCAACACAACAAACAACTCCTTTGAACCCACAGTTTTCAGCACCAACAGATACCTATTTCATAACAATCTCAGCTGATGGTAAGTGGAGGGGAACCTTGGCAGATACCAACAAAAGTGTCTGGGGCTGCCTTGCCTACCCCGAGGTAGTGCAATTCTCTGCAAGTCCAAATGAGTTCAACTGCAGCCTTGGTAAAGGTTTTGGACACGGTGGAATTTGGGGAGGCTTAACTTGCCAGTAAAAACAAGTTGGGCTATCACTTTCATGCAAAGAAGGAATTGTTCCTCTTGAAGAAATTGTTATCAGAATAACTGATGTGATGAACACACTCAAGCCGATCAATTTTCCTCAGGATATTAGCTCTTCCACAGTCGCTGAAGAAGGAAGGGATCAGTCAATAGATGTTTGGATTAAGTACTTTATGATCAATAAGGCAAATCAAGATTGGCATTTTAACATTGCTCAAATCAACTGTGTTATGAGAATCAATGGAAGGATTGACTCAAAAGGTGCACATATTAGTTAATTCACAGATGCATATGACTTCCACATGTCAACTAAGAAGCACAACAGGGACAAAACACTCTGGCCACAATCTTATACAGGGTTAAGCCTCCTTCAAGCTACTGAAATGGACAGGCTTAAAGGTGCTTAACTATGTATTGGATTGTGGCCTTTGTTCCTTAAAAGGCAGAGAAGAATCCCCTGCCAGTTTCCAGTTCTTAATGTGACAGATTAGCTCTACCTCAAGGCCTTTCACATTTCACACATGCACCCTGAGAAATTATTTCGTATCGTTAGATGTAGATGTAGGAGATGGCAGGGCTGGATGGAATCGGCAACACAAACTCCATTTCCAAACGGACTGTCACTGAACAAGAAACAGTAAAACAGTGGCACCCAGAGGTGAATTTTGAATCACATTTGAAATCAACAACAATAATGGTCAAGTCACATTCTCTTGCATTTTTTTCTCCTGTATGATCAACTCACTGATTGATTTCAAATAAGAGAGATAACAGGATCCAAATTAGTCTGGAACCCCTACCGCTAGCTCTGGAAAAAAAAAACACTACCCCTACCCCATGCCAGACCATGGGGGGGGGGGTGTCCCTCAGCAGAGAGAGGTATCAGCCCTGGCCCCTGTAAAGCCACTATGTAGCCAACAAGGGAAAGACTTTGTGGGACTTGACACCAGCCTAAAAATCTCGCATTTAAAAGGGGGCTTTCTGCTTCCATTTTAAATGCAGGATCCCTTTCCACATGCTTCCTTCCCTCCCCTCCCCCCTCCTTCTCCCCCTTATCTGAGTCTTCCATATTTTTCATTGGTCAAACACAATCGCCTTATGAATGGATAACAATGACCTCTGGACCTAGCGTAAAATTCTATAAAGGAAGTAGGGCAGTAGTGCAATAAAAGCCTCATCTCAAAGCACCCTAGTTTATCTAAAGCAGGGATAGGCAGGAGGTAGATCTCCAGATGTTTTGGATGCCAACTCCCAGAAGCCGACACCAGCATTGCCAACGGTCAGGAACATGGGGGGCTGAAGTTCAACACATCTGGAGATCTACTTTCTGCCCACCCCTGATCTAAAGGACCCAAAGGCCATCCTGCCTACTCCCTAAGATCTGATGGGCATGCGCTTCTCTGCATCCAAACTATGGCCAAGACAAGACTGTCTGGGATGTAAGAGGGAGCCATCTCTGTGGCCTCACCCAGATTAGGGAACCCTCGGGAGATCCACCACCCCCGCTGCCCCCTCCCCCGCTTGTCTTCTGCTCCCTTAAAAAAAAAATCAGACAAGCTTTTAATCTGCCGGGTTAGGATTTTAATGGCTGATCCTGTTGTTTTGGTTGGTGCAGCTGTCTCTTTTATTGTTGCTTTATGAAACGTTCATATGTAGAAATGCAAAAAGCATTTCAATGATGTAAGCTTCCCTGAGAGCTGCTTTTAAAGTGGAAAGTTTGGATATCCATGTTCATAAGCTAAATAAATACATACCTATAAAATGACCTGCTGTGGCCTATCGCTGTAAGTCAGCCTTCTGCAATTCGGTCCCCTCCAGATGCTTTAGATTTCAACTCCCATCAGCACTAGCCAACATGGACAATGGACAGGCATGCTGGGGGTTGTTGTCAGGGCCCTACCGTTAGGCAGAGTGAGGTGGCAGACTCAGGCAGCAGATTCAGGAGGAGGGCAAGGTGTTGGAGGACAGAGATGTATGTGTACCACACAGCCTGTCCTGAGCCCCCTAAGCTACCCTACTGCCCTCAGTTACTTCAAGATTCAACTGCCAATCTGGTTGACTTCTGTACGTGGAATGGAAGGGAGCACCATCTTGTCCTCTGCCTCAGGTAGCCAAACATCTTGGGTCAGCCCTGGTTGTTATCTAAAACATCTGGAGGGCACCAGGTTGAGGAAGGACGCTGTCAAGTGACTACCTGGGCTGGCCATCTTCCAGTTCTCTGGCCAGTGCTGGTTGTTGTTGTTGTTCAGTCGTGTCCGACTCTTCGTGACCCCATGGACCATAGTACGCCAGGCCTTCCTGTCCTGTGCTCTCTCCCGGAGCGTGCTCAAGTTCATATTCATTGCATCCGTGATGCTATCTAGCCATCTCATCCTCTGCCGTCCCCTTCTCCTTTTGCCTTCAGTCTTTCCCAGCATCAGGGTCTTTTCCAGGGAGTTTTCCCTTCGCATTAGGTGGCCAAAATATTGGAGCTTCAGCTTCATTATCTGTCCTTCCAATGAGCACTCAGGGTTGATTTCCTTTAGGATGGACTGATTTGACCTCCTTGCAGTCCAGGGGACTCGTAAGAGTCTTCTCCAGCACCACAGTTCGAAAGCATCAATTCTGCGGCGCTCAGCCTTCCTTATAGTCCAGCTCTCACAGCCATACATTACTACTGGGAAAACCATAGCTTTGATTAGACGGACCTTTGTCGGCAAGGTGATGTCTCTGCTTCTTACTATGCTGTCTAGGTTGGCCATAGCTTTCCTCCCAAGGAGCAAGCGTCTTTTAATTTCATGGCTACAGTCACCGTCTGCGGTGATCTTGGAGCCCAAGAAAGTAAAATCTGTCACTGCTTCCATTTCTTCCCCTTCTATATGCCAGGAAGTGATAGGGCCAGATGACATGATCTTAGTTTTTTTAATGTTGAGTTTCAAACCAGCTTTTGCACTCTCCTCTTTCACCCTCAACAAGAGGCTCTTGAGATCCTCTTCGCTTTCTGCCATTAGGGTGGTATCGTCTGCATATCGGAGGTTGTTGATAATTCTCCCGGCAATCTTAATTCCGACCTCTGATTCATCCAACCCGGCATTTCTCATGATGTACTCTGCATATAAGTTAAATAAGCAGGGTGACAATATGCAGCCTTGTCGTACTCCTTTCCCAATTTGGAACCAATCGGTTGTTCCATCTCTGGTTCTTACTGTTGCTTCTTGACCCTCGTACAGGTTTCTCAGGAGACAGGTTAGGTGGTCTGGTGCTCCCATAAGAATTTGCCACAGTTTGTTGTGATCCACACAATCAAAGGCTTTAGCGTAGTCAATGAAGCAGAAATAGACATTTTTCTGGAATTCTCTTGCTTTCTCCATGATGCAGCGAATGTTGGCGATTTGATCTCTAGTTCCTCTGCCTCTTCGAAACCCAGCTTGTACTTCCGGTAGTTCTCGGTTCGCATACTGCTGAAGCCTAGCTTGTAGGATTTTGAGCATCACCTTGCTGGCATGTGAAATGAGCGCAATGGTGCGGTAGTTTGAACACTCTTTGGCGTTGCCCTTCTTTGGAATTGGAATGTAAACTGACCTTTTCCAGTCTTGTGGCCACTGTTGAGTGTTCCAGATTTGTTGGCATATTGAATGCAGCACTTTAACAGCATCATCTTTTAGGATTTTAAATAGCTCGGCTGGAATACTGTCATCTCCGCTAGCCTTGTTGTTACTAATGCTTCCTAAGGCCCACTTGACTTCACTCTCGAGGATGTCCGGCTCAAGTTCAGTGACCGCACTATCATGGCTATCAGGGACATTCAGATCTTTCCTGTATAGTTCTTCTGTGTATTCTTGCCACCTCTTCTTAATCTCATCTGCTTCTGTTAGGTCCCTGCCTTCTTTGTCCTTTATCATGCCCGTCTTTGCACAAAACGTTCCCTTGAGATCTCCAATTTTCTTGAAGAGATCTCTAGTCTTTCCCATTCTGTTGTTTTCCTCGATTTCTTTGCATTGTTCATTTAAGAAGGCCTTCTTGTCTCTCCTTGCTATTCTCTGGAACTCTGCATTCAGTTGGGTATATCTTCCCTTTTCTCCCTTGCTTTTCGCTTCCCTTCTTTCGTGAGCTACTTGTAAAGCCTCATCAGACAGCCACTTGGCTTTCTTGCATTTCTTTTTCTTTGGGACGGATTTCGTTGCTGCCTCCTGAACAATGTTACGGACCTCCATCCATAGTTCCTCAGGCACTCTGTCTATCAGGTCTAATCCCTGAAATCTATTCCTCACCTCCACTGTATATTCATCAGGGATATGATTTAGGTCATACCTGAAAGGTTTAGTGGTTTTCCCTACGTTCTTCAATTTAAGCCGAAATTTTGCAAGAAGCAGCTCATGATCTGAGCCACAGTCAGCTCCAGGTCTTGTTTTTACTGACTGTATGGAGCTTCTCCATCTTTGGCTGCAAAGGACATAATCAATCTGATTTCGATATTGACCATCTGGTGACGTCCATGTGTAGAGTCACCTCTTGTGCTGTTGGAAAAGAGTGTTTGCTATGATCAGCATGTTCTCTTGGCAAAACTCTATTAGCTTTTGTCCTGCTTCATTTTGTACACCAAGGCCATGCCTGCCTGTTATCCCGGTGATTTCTTGACTTCCTACTTTAGCATTCCAATCCCCTATGATGAAGAGGACATCTTTTTTTGGTGTTAGTTCTAGAAGGTGTTGTAGGTCTTCATAGAACCGATCAACCTCAGCTTCTTCGGCCTCAGTGGTTGGGGCATAGACTTGAATTACTGTGATGTTGAATGGTTTGCCTTGGATTCGTACTGAGATCATTCTATCATTTTTAAGATTGTACCCCAGTACTGCTTTTCCCACCCTTTTGTTGACTATGAGTGCTACTCCATTTCTTCTAAGGGATTCTTGCCCACAATAGTAGATATGATGGTCACCTGAATTAAATTCGCCCATGCCTGTCCATTTTAGTTCGCTGATTCCCAAGATGTCAATGTTCAATCTTGCCATCTCATGTTTGACCACCTCCAGCTTACCTTGATTCATTGATCTGTTAAATCTTTGCCTGAGATTTCATGAGTCACCAGTTCTGCAATGACAGGGTGGGCAATGTGTGGCCCTCCAGATGTTGCTGGATTGCAACTCCCACCGTCTACAGCCAGCATAGCCAATGGTAATGGCTGATGGAAGTTAAAGTCCAACAACATCTGGAGAGCCACATGTTCTCCCGTTCCTATGGGCTTAGGCCCTGACAAGAGGAAGAGATGCTCTATTATTATTTTTAAAATACCAAAGATTGAGGCCTGGTAGGCCCCATCATAAATTAAGCTCCCGATAAACAGGAAGCAATCTCCTGCAGGATGGCTCCATGTGTACGGATGAGGCCACAATGTCCTGCCATTTCCCCCCTTAAACCATCATGTTAGAGGGCAGGATAATTAGAACAACCCTCGATTCCCTCCTGAATCCATTTTTGTGGCTTTAAGAGGAAGCTGGAAAGGAAACAAGCAGCTAGACGATGACCGCAAATTGCCTAAAAAGACTGCTGAGGCCTCCTTGTACCACAGCCCTGAATTTGCTCACTGTCCCGCTCACGCGTCTCCTCGCAAAAGAGCCACAACGGCTTGGGCAGTATCAGCGCCGGTTATTTATCTCCCCAAAAACTTTAATTATATCCAAAGAAAGTGTGTGGCTCTCCTGCATCAATCTAAGAAAGGCACAATAAAATCAGGCTCATTGATTTTTAATTAAAAGGCGATACCTTTGCAATTAGTGAGGCCTGTGCCTGCTCTGCAATCAACACTGGCCTCCATACCGGTGCTGAACTGAACTGTAGCAAATGGCTTCGGCAGCCCACAAAGGTCTCCCGGTGATCCCTCTGCATCACGGGCCTGTCAGAGGGCATGCTCCTTGGTGGGCACTGCTTCAAGACCCCATGAAGCATGGTTGCCATGCTAAAGTTTAAAACCGAACAAGACCAGGACGTGGGGCCAGCGTACTTAATTGTCGGGGTAGAGCATTTGCATCATGTTGTTTGGGCTGCATCAGTTATTATTTATATTTTTATCCTACCCTTCCTCCAAGGAGCTCCAAGTGGCAGGCCTGACCGAAATATTGCAACCTCGTCTGCAAGTTACTGGAAGGGGGCAGTGTTGCAGCTGGTTCATAGGAATTTTGACCGTAGCTAGCCTTAGGATCTCTATAGCCTACAGCGTGGTTTCCTGTGATTTTTTTCCTTTTGCTCCTCCCCTTCTTTCCTCTCTTCTCTGTCCCTCTCTGTCTCTGACCTCCACCATTGCTGGGGGAACATGTGTTTGCTCTCTCGCTCCTGCTGGTGTAACAGAACATGAAATGGACTGAACAAACCCCTTCTGAAACTCTACCTGCATTGTATATGCAAGAATTTTTCTGAGTAAAGCTGTTTTCATTTTTTCACTAAAGAAGTGCGTGGTCTCCTTTTATTGTTCTAAGATAGCCTGTGTGTACGTGGGACTCATAAATGCTCATTCTGTTTTCTCTTTTTGTTTGTCTCTGCTGATTGCCTTTCTAACAGGAGGCATCATTACTAAATAATCCCAACAAGGCCCACTTAATTCTCACAGCAACCCTTTGAGGTAGGCTAGGTTGAGGAGACAGTAATTGGCCCAAACACTCCTGGTAAGCCAAGGGTGCAGATTCTCTTTCTGCCCAAGGCCAAGTTCCATTGGGGAACAGCTCTCAGGGGCAACGTCCCAGGGGTGGGTGGGGCTGAAGGCAAAAGGGGGCGGGGCCAAAAGTAAAATGGGTGGGGCCAACATTTTAAAAATAACAGCCTATTTTAGCTTAAAGCTCTTACTGCCAGTAACTGAGAGACCCTGTTGGGGGAACCATGCAGAAACCAGGAAGCCACCAAACAATCAGCAGTTGGGGGAAAGGGGGGCCAGGGTCCATCTGAGAACCCTGGGAAGCAGGACTGGGACCCCAGGAGGCCCAGACTTGGCCCTGGGCTTGAGGTGTGGCACCTCTGCAGTAAGCTTTGTGGTCAAGCAGGGATTTCAACTTACATTTCCCCAGAGCATCTCTACACCAGCCCATATTTAAAAGGGGGCTTTCTGCTCCCATTTTAAATGCAGGATCACAACGGATTCCCTTTACACACGCTTCCTTTCCCTACCCCCTTGCCCCCTCCTCCTCCCCCTTATCTGAGTCTTCCATATGTTTCATTGATCTCGCCCCTCTTCTTGCAGCTTTCCCTTTTACATCAAGCGGAACACAAGCGCGGGAATTTGAGAACTCAATATCTCCGTTCTATTTAAAAATGGAATAAAGGCCATTTAGTGCAGGAGATGCCCTGGAGGTTCACAACACCATCTAAAGGGCCCGCAAACTTCCGTGAGTGAGCAATCTCAATAACAGGATAAAAGCTCCGTGTGAAGAAGCCCCCTGTCATAATCCAGTGATATCCACCACATCGCACTGACTCGGTTCTTTCCCGGACTCCAGCACAGGCAGCAATGGTGCAACTGAGCATCCCTTTTATATTTGCTGATGTGATACTGACTGTGCTTTTTGACATGTTGAAATGAAGTCAGTGAAGCTTTGCCATCGCCTGATCTCCAGGCCAGGGAAGGCTGATCCTGCATTGCTGAAGGCAAAGGAAGGAACAGTGATGGGAAGCAGCCTGGGGAAAGCCCCACTGGGCTGTTTCATACGTGTTACGGCAGCAGACCCAGTTTTGCCACCATGTGTACGCTCAACAGAAATCCCTGGCCTTGGGTCTCCAACACTGTGCCTGTTGACTGGACCCCTCCCTTGGCACCCACCCAGTTCCCTGCCTCTCCAGAGGCATTTTTCTCATTTTTATTTCAAACAGTGAGGCTGGGGAGCCACAAAGCCAAGCCCTAGCCTCCAGAACTATCTTGATCTCCAAGAATGCCTCTGGTCTTCCAGGAGGATGGCTCCTAGCATGAACAATCAAAAGGCACTGTGCAGCCATTCCAGATTTTCATCCTTAAGGCTGCAATCTTATGCATGTTTAGGCAGGAAAAAAAACCTCCTGCAACTCCCAGCATCCTTCAGCCAGCCACACTGGCTGGGCCATGTTGGGAATTGTAGGATTTTCCCCCCTTATCTAAACATGCATAGGATTGTGCCCAAACAGATCTTTTTTGTGGAAAGAACAAAGATGGAAGCAGTGGTAGGAAAACACCGGAGGGTTACCAGCGGAAGTGGACATTGTCTGAAACACACACACACTGTAAAATTCCATGAATGAGGCAGGGCAATTGCACCATAAAAGCCTTATCAGGAAGCATCCATGAAAAACTCTGTTAAGGAAGAAGAGACAAAATACCTACCCAAAGCCTTTCGAGTGTTGCCGCTAGGAACCCTCTCTCTGGACATTTCTATTAGCCTTTTTGCTTTTCAACCAGGATATAGAGCCTTTCTACATGAGGCATTTATCGTGATTCCTCATTCACTGTAGCTTGGAGGTGCTTTACACAACATCTTCATACTCCAGGGCCTCTACCGTTCTTTGCAACCATTGTAGGGGGGGATGTGTCTAAGGAGGAAAGTCTGGTATTTCTGTGAATGGCGGCATGAGACCCTGGTGCATTTGCACAATTCTGCTATACCACAGCACCACCTAGTAGTTGTGTAACGGAACATACCGAAAGGTGGAGAAAGAAACCCCCTGGAAAAAACACGTGCAAAGGAACTGAGCTTAATCCCACAAAGAACCTGGAAGCAGAAACCAGGGGCAGCCTGTCCTTACAGACGAACTAGGTGGTTGCCTAGGGTGCCAAGTTAAGCAGGGCACCAAATCTGAGGGGGAAATACATTAAAAAAAAAATACAGATAACGAAGATGTCATTACTTCAATTCCTGTATGTGTACAGAGGGAAGATGAACAAGGCTGTGGAGGTGAGTGAGACTGGGGATGGTGGGGCTAAGTCAGGCCATCTGCCTGCCCACCCACCTTTGGGACCCAGTCCTTCCTCGGGCAACTTGGGCTATCCTTCTGCTCTGCTGCTGCTCCCAGTCGGAGGCAGAGAGTGAGAGCCCCCCACCCCCGAGCAGCCACTCCCTTTGCCCTTGGAAGGCTGAGCTAGGGGCTGGCAGCACCTTGGTGTCCCAAGGATGCAATTGGGACCCTTCTTCGAGGGCTGTGGTCATCTCCTCGGTTGATTTTATCAGACCCTCTGTGCTGATACAGTGCTTAGCAAAACAAACAACAGCAGCAGCCAATTTGGGGAGTGCGGTATTATAAACGGTAATATTTCTGCTTCCAAAGTTGCTGGGCGGCGGCGGCGGGGGCGGGGGGTTGCCTCGTCAGTAAATGGAAAACAGGGGTGAAACGTCTCCCAGTTGACCAAAAGCCTCAGCCTAGATCCGCCCTTGGGGTTGGGGGGTGTGGGGTCTGCTGCAACTGCATGGGCGCCAGCGTCTGGCAGCTGCTCTACGGCCGCCCCTGGCAAAAGCCTCAGTAAAGCGGCGGGCTAAAATCCCCATGCAGAAAAACCCATAAGCCAAAGGCTAACAGCAGCACAATCCTATGCACGTCTACTCGAAAAATAAGCCCCGCTGAGTTCAACGGAGCTTACTCCAAAGGAACTGGTGATAGGATCGTGGCCTTAAAGCAAACAAAGAAAGACGTTAGGGCTTCGTGCAAGCCGTGGCCGGGGGGGGGGGGGGAGGCTGTTTGGGTTTGCTGCCGCTGTTTTGGCCTTTCGACGCAGTAGCGGGGCGCGCAAAGCTCCACCCGCAGCAATGCGGCAGCAGGCAAAAAATACGCGGACTCGGATCAGCGGCACCGCAAGGCTTGGAGACCACGGAGCGCCACGCAGTTCTAACGATCTCCCTTTCCCTGCGATCAGGGTATCGAGTCGCGCGGAATTTATTGCAGCTTTTTAAACAGGTCTTAAGGGCGAATATCACCCATCAGCCGCATTGATCTGTCGAGCTTCTTTTTGCAGCCTCTAAGGTTAGAGCGGCGCGGGAGAGGCAGAGCCGGGGTCCGCTTTCCAGCCGAGGCGCGGGCGGACCCACGAAGCCCGAAGCAACGGCGAATGGCGCCACTCCGTGGCTAGAAAAGGACATCTCCCCGCCGGTTGCGGACGCCCGCAAATTGTCTCCTGCCTGGTGTTGTTATTACACTATCAACTGCAGAGAGTGTGTGTGTGTGGGGGGGATAAAGCATCTAATCCTAATCAGGGTTGCCTGGGTATAAGCCAAGGGATCAGTAGAAATAAGGGGACGGATGCCATGAGAGCGATCTCTCCACGTGGCCCATAAATTAATTGACAGGGCAGAACATCCTTCACTGCTTCTCACACTGAAGGAAGCCACATAAAGGATGCAGACATGGAAATAATATCAGCGCAACATCCCTGGTTATGAACCATGAAGGCTCTTAAACAGTTTTCAATCTTTCTTCTTTAATGTTATCACATCCATAAAACATTGTATTTTATTATTGCAATTTATGAGCGAATTTGGCTGTTTATTGCCGGGCATGTGGTTTAAGCAGTTGTGGCCCAGGCTCTTGGCTATGTTCCCCTCCCCCTTCTTTTTCTTACATCATTTGGGCGCCTTTGGTTCCCAGAAAATGTCATCGCTCGAGTGATCTACTTCTCTCGAAACAAAAAAGAAAGCTGCTCAAATGCACGGCTGGGAAAAACAGGGCTTGTGGCCGAATTCCCAAGAACTGCTGTACCCAGAGCTGGCATTAATGGTGGGCATGGCTGGGCACCTGCCAAGGACCCACACCCAGCAGGCACCTACTGACAAGAGTCCCCTGGATAAGAGTCCCCCTCCTCACTCTTACAACCTGCTTATTCACCTGCCTCTTGCTCTGGCCCAGACAACGGGGGGGGGGGGGCAGAGATGCCACGGCCTGCTTCCTCACTGACTCTCTGCCTGTCAAGCAAGCCAGTGGGCGCAACGAGGAGAAAGAGGAGGAGGAGCCAGGGCAGCTGGGGACCATGGTGGTGAGGAAGGGGGCCCATTGAGGGTGTCTTGCTCAAGGGCCCACAGAAACCTGGAGTCAGCCCTGGCTGCGCCCACCAGCAGCCCTGGACAGAGCAACTACAGGCAATGCTGCTGTCACGAAACAAAACGTTAGGCAAGCAGTCCACAGATGTTGGAGCACTGCACTGGCACTGCAGGGCAATATGCTGCGCAACTGTTTAGATGGGCTGTGGAAGGATGATCGGGTTAAGAGTGATATATACAAGTGGAACCTATACCCTTATATCCCCCTCTTATGTGTGGGTGACGCCATTTTGCTACATAAGGAACAGCACTCCCGCCTGAACACTGGAAACAGAGGGAATGCTTTATTGGAAAATTTGAAGTTGGTGTTCTGCGATTGCTGTTGTTAAAACCATGACAATATAAATTAGCTGGAGACAGGCAAAGTTCTCACTGAGATGGTAGATGTGTGATTGGATTGCACCACTTCAGACTGCAGGTAGAGGCTCACATGACTGAATGCTCTTCAGCCAGTCCCTGCACATAGAAAACTAGCAAGTCAGGGAGAAAGCAGTGCCTGAACCCTTCTTCCTGAGATCTAGTTTTCTATGGGGAGGGATTTGGGGCATGAATAAATATTCAGCTGTGTAAGCCCTCATCTCAAAGTGGCACAGCCCAGACACAGGTTTGCCACCTCCAAGAGAACTAGGGGTTAATGTGTATATGTGAGGGCGAGAACAAAGCTCAGTACTCGTTTCCACTTTTGTCAAAGGAAACATGGTTTGTACACATCTGTCAGGAGGGATTGCTTTAGAGAGGGGCAGAGATATCTCTGAGGGATGAAATCAGGAGTCAAATCTGTATTTGAGCATAGATATTTATCATGGTGGTATCCTGCTCTTTCTTTGAGGAGTCTCATCAGTCTATATTGTTGGACTACAATGCCCATCAGCCCTAGGGCTTCTTCACATGGAGGTTTTATCCTGCTATTGAGATTGCTCACTCACAGAAGTTTGCGGGTCCTTTTATGACATTGTCAGCTTCCAGAGGTATTTCCTGGTTATTCCATGTTTAATAGATCTGGAAATAATGAAGTATTAAAATATGTCAGATTGTTGCGCTATTAAAACAGCCACTAGATGGTACATTTTCATTGATTTCTATGGAACCTTGATGATTACAGACTTTCCCTCTCAGCAATCACATGGTTGCTGTCTGGGAGCCCGCTGTAAATGCAGAAAGACTCCACAATGGTAGGACTGCAGATTTTTTCTTTAAGTTAAAAGCAGCTTATGTCAGCATGGACGATGACTGGGGTTATGAGAGTTGTAGTCCAACAACATCTGGAGGTCACAGGTTCCCCTCTTCTGGGACACATGCCTCCTTCCTTCTGTTCTTCAGTGTTTCAAAGAAATCCCCATTAAAATGGTGTGGTTTTGAAAATCCTCTCCAACACTAAAAAAACCCTCAATGGATTTAGTCTTTGCACATCTTATGACACACTAAGGACGCAATCCTATGCATGTTTAGACAGAAAAAAGTCTTACAACTCCCTGCATTCCCCAGCCATGCTGGCTGGGGAATGCTGGGAGTTGTAAGACTTTTTTCTGTCTAAACATGCATAGGATTGCGCCCTAAGGCAGGGATGGAGAACGGGTGGCCCTACTGCAACTCCCATCATCCCTCACTGTTGACTATGGTGGTTAGGGCTGGTGGAAGTTGTAGTCTAACAACATCTGGAAGGCCACAGGGGTGTCCCCTGCCACACTCAGTGGTGCAGCTAGGTAATCTGGACCCTGGACTTAGCTGTCTTATGACCCTTTAGACTTCCATGATCTGTTACTTCGGTTGTGAAGCACAGAGCTAACGTTTCTCTTCTCCCCCTGCAACACCGTTCCATGCTTTATAGCTAACATGCTTGGTATGTTAGAACAGGAGCGACACTGTTTGCCAGCCCTGTTTTTTTAAAAAAATACTCTGTACATTTGCAGCGCTGCATTTTAAACTCACTGAAATCATTGCACAGTCATGACTACAGGAATACAGAGGAGCTTGCTTCTGTTGCCCTCATCACCTGCCACTTTCTGGGTAGTCATCCCCCCCCCGCCCCCAGAGCTGCAAGGCGCTGGACTTTGGCCCCATGTCCAACCCTAACTGCACCGCTGCCTTCACTAGGCCCAGTACCGCTCACCAGCCATGTGCAGCAGCCCAGCAGGGTCTTGATAGACCTGTTTTCATTGCTTGCTTCGGACTGCAACACCAGGGGGCTTGACAAACCGCAACACATGTGGTTGAACGAGTTCTGTTATGTAGGCCGGGGTGGGCAGAAAGTAGCTCTCCAGGTGTTTTGGACTTCAACTCCCAGCATTCTGGGCACTGGCCATGCTGGCTGGGGCTCATGGTAGTTGAAGTCCAAAACGTTTGGAGTCTTCTGCCCACCCCTGATGTAGGCGTTCCTTAATTCTCTCCCCCGCTCTCCTTTAACGCAACTTTCTCACTGCCATTGCATTTCATTGGTTATCTCTCCTTGGTTCACCCTAGCGGCCTCCTCACCACTGCTAGCAACACTAGTGACTTCTTGCACAACAGAAACTTTTACACTGGTATAAGTGAGTGCATCATCCCAAGCTGCATGGTCCTCTTGCTCTGGCAAAAAAGGATGACAGCAGTCGCTCGTTCTTGGCCATTAAATACGTTTTCGTGCAAAGGTTTTAATCGCTTCAAATAGACAACACCCTAATCACAAACCTGTGAACTAGAAATTGAAATGCCAATGTCCTGCTTGCATCTCTTACAGACCCCCATTAGCATAGTGTATGTTGCATGTATAGTGTAGCATGTATACAGCATATTAGAATGTAATTAGTGGGCCCTGCAACAAAATGTTGCAGTGTGGAGCGTTCCTGTTCCTCCTCCATCTGAAATTAGTTTGTTCCTCTCCCCAAATTCAGTAGAGCAAAGGCAGGGGCATGGCAGTCTCAGCCTGCCTTCACTCTGAGCCAAGCACGAGAAAGGGACTAGGGTGGTGTAGTGGTTAGAGTGCTAGACTGGGACTTGAGAGATCCAGGTTCAAGTCCCCACTCAGCCATGAATCTCCTTGGGTGACTGTGGGCCAATCAGTTACTCTCAGCCTAGCCTACCTCACAGAGTTGTTGTGAGGATAACATGGAGAGGAGGATCATGTATGCAGCCTTGAGCTCCCTGGAGGAAAAGGTGGGATATAAATGTAATAAATACAAATACATAAACTGGAAGGCCGTGCGTAGATCATCTGCACCTGATGCGTGGTGAAACCCACCTTATCACTCGGCAGGATGATACCAAGCACCCAGCTACTCCTTTGAGAGGAGGCTTTTGACCCCTCCATAGTCTCTCTCCCGCTATAAGCCACCTCCACACTGACTGCCAGTTGCTCTAACAGTTGTGCACATCCCTTCGTTATTTATTACGTTTCTATACCATCCAATAGCCGAAGCTCTCTGGGCAGTTTACAACAATTAAAACCATAAAATACAACATGATAAAATACAATACAAACGTTCAAAATGACAGTATAAAATAAAAATAAAACCAAAATAAAACCTAGCAGGTGCGAAGATAGAAAATACAGTAACAGATTGAAAACCACAGAAACAGAAAGACTAAAATGTCTGGGAAAATAAGGAGGTCTTCACCTGGGGCCGAAAAGAGCACAACATAGGCGCGAGGCAGGCCACTCAGGGAAGCTCATTCCCCAACCTGGGTGCCACAACAGAAAAGGCTCTCTTCTTAGTAGGCCCCGCCTCACTGTAGGCTCCATGTGGGGCTGCCCTTAAGCCTGGTCCGGAAGCTGGAGCTAGTGCACAATGCAGCAGCTCGGCTGTTGTCGGGAGCTGCCCCTTTTCAGCATGCAACTCCTCTGCTGAGGGAACTGCACCAGCTGCCTATTCGCTACGGGGCCAGGTTTAAGGTATTAGTACTAGCGTACAAAGCCCTAAACAACTTGGGACCAGGATATCTGAGAGAGCGCCTTCTTCCTTACCAACCTGCCTGGTCACTGAGGTCATCAGAGGGCATGCTCCTGGTGGTTCCACGTGGACCTATGGGCCGACTGGAGTCCACCAGGAAAAGAGCCGTCAGCGTAGTGGCCCCCTTCCTATGGAACTCCCTGCCTTTAGAGGAACTCCCTGCCAACATTGTGTTGCTTTCGGCGCCTCCTGAAGACATTATTATTTCGAGAGGCTTTCCCTGACTGACCAACCACAGTTTATTATGTTCAGAATCTGTTCTTTTCAAATGTTTGAGTTGCTTTAATTATGGGGTTTTATTCTTTTTATCTTGCTGTTCACCACTCCGAGATCTTTGATGTGAAGCGGTATAGAAATATTGTAAATAAATAAATAAATATCCTTTGACAGGAGCTCCCAGAGAAGGATGCTGAAGACAATCTTAGGGTCCAGGCAGGTATATATGGAAGGAGACTGTCCTTCAGGTAACCAGGCCCCAAGCCACATAGGGCTTTGAATGTTAATACCAGCACTTTGAATCGGGCCTGGAAATCGACTGGCAGCCAGTGCAGATGCAAAAGTACTGGCATAATATGATCACATTGGCCAGTCCCTATTAACTATCTCGCTGCCCTGTTTTGGACCGGCTGAAGTTTCTGGGCCACTTTCAAAGGCGCCCCATGTGTAACAGCATTGCATCACCATCATCAGAATCTACATTTCTATTGCACCCTCCCTCTAAAAAGCTCAGGCTCTTCCTCCCACTCCTCAGTTGTAACCTCACAACAACCTTGCAGGGTAGATTAGGCTGCGAGAATGTGGACGGGCCAAGGTCAACTGGTGAGTTTTGTGGCTGAGTGGGGATTTGAACCTGGGTCTCCCTGATCCTAATCCAGCACTCTAACCTCTACACTACACTGGCTCATGTAACATCTGTACATGAGAAAGGTGGTATCAGGGACTGGATCTTTGAGGTTGCAGCAAAGAGGGAATTGATGTGAGGGCAGTTCCCCCATTTTCTAATCACTCACACCAGAGGACATCTGTGAAATTAAACATGCCAACAGACAGAAGTCAGGAACTGCCTTGTAAATATATGGTGATTCTGTCACATGGTGATCTGTTGGGACATATAAAATCCTGAGTTCAAAGATCTGCCTCAACCATTATATGGTTCTTTCTTCATATCTGATCTAGTTTTGGCTTTCACTTGGGTGTTGTCTGTTTTTATACTGTTTCTATAGTATTTTAATGAATATTTATTGCTTTTCTATCTGTATTTATTTATTTTATATACATATTATTACATTTTTATATTGTCCAATAGCCAAGGCTGCCTGGGCAATTCACAGTTAAAACCATAAAATACAACTTAACAAGACACAATATAAAACTTTTAAAAGTACCACGTAAAACCAAAGTAAAACACAACAGCAGTTGCAGCCCAGGGAAAGCCTGTGTGAAAACGTGTGTTTTCAGGAGATGTTTAAAAGATGTTACATCTTCTGCCTCTCAAAATGCACGAGGGAGGGTTTGCATATTTTTATATAGTTTTTACCCTGTATGCTGCCTTGACAGGGTTCTACCCTTAAAGGCAGCCTAAAAATCTAGACAGACAGACAGACAGATTAATTCTGGGTTCACTTCCAGTTGCCCTCTCTCAAAAAAGATAGAATTGAAAAAGTTACAGAGAAGGTCAACTATAATGATCAAGAAGTTAGAATACTTCCTCTATATAAAAAAGGTTAAAGTGTTAAGATGGCTGAGGGAGCGCATGGTTGAGGTTTATAAAATTATTAACACTGTGGAAAGAGATCCATTTTTCTCTTAGTCCCTCACAATACTGGAATATAGGGTCACCCAATGAAATTGCTTGACACTAGGTTTGGAACAAGTAAGAAAGTACATCATCTCGCAACATGTAATTCACATATGGAACTTACTATCACAAGATGTGATGAGAGGGCCCTCGCTAAGATAACACTTTTGAGGGGACAGCATCTGAAGAAATAAGTCAAACAGAAGTAACAAAATATGAGATGTTACAGCTAATTAACCCATTAAAACTTAGTAGTGGGTCTGGATGGCATACTCCCAAGAATTCTTCAAGAATTCAATTCAAATGTGAAATTGTTTATCTTCTAACATAAACACGCAACTTGTCACTAAAATTAGCCTCATTAGTGGTGGACTGGAAAGTAGCCAATATAACATCAAGTTTTAAAAAGGGATCCAGAGGAGAGGTGGGATATTACAGACTTTTTACCCTATCATGTAAATTGGAAAAAGACATGATTCAAGTTTAATTATTGAGCACATAGAAGAACAAGATGTGATGAGGAAGAATCAGCATGGCTTCTGCAAGGGGAAGTCCTGACTCACTAACCTTGCTGGGAGCAATCCTATCGTGATTGATGGCCAGGGGTGACTATCTATCCAGTACAGGGCAGGAGGAGTGATGAGGAGCAGATCTCCTCCCACTCCCACTGCCCTGCTTTCATGGCTAGACAGCTGATTTTGGCTGTCTAGCCATGGGACCTCAGAGCACAGGGAGAGGTGGCCGGATGACACATAAGAAGTGTCATATTGGCACCTCCACCCACCCCCAGGAACACCCCTTTTTCCCCACTCCATGCTGCTCTTCTGAGCACAGAGCGTGGGGCCAATCCAGCCTTCCATCCTTCCAAGGTCGGTAAAATGAGTACCCAGCTTGCTGGGGGAAAGGTAGTCACGACTGGGGAAGGCAATGGCAAACCATCCCGCTATAGTCTGCCATGAAAACGCCAGCATAAGCGGCATCCCGCTAAGGGTCAGTAATGACCCAGTGCTTGCACAGGAGGAATCTTTCCTTTCCTTTCCTAAAACCTATCCTTTTCCCAGGCATTTGGCAGCACACAATGAGTTTTAATCAGTCCTGGGTGTGTCTTTAGTTTTGACTGGCTGTTCAAAGTT
This sequence comes from Heloderma suspectum, assembly GCF_057233095.1. Lineage (NCBI taxonomy): Eukaryota > Metazoa > Chordata > Lepidosauria > Squamata > Helodermatidae > Heloderma > Heloderma suspectum. The sequence continues at coordinate 190,893,245 of NC_139458.1, forward strand.
GTTTTTAGCTATATGTTGTTTGTGTATATTGTCTGTTTGCTTTTATGTATATGGCTTTTAAACTTTGTATATTGTACTTTAATGTTTTAACTTCTGTAAACAGAGAGCTTCAGCTATGGGGCGGTATAGAAATGTAATAAATAATAATAACAAAGGCTCCTGAGTAACCTTAGCAGTCATGGGACAAGCAGAAAGGCCAAGTAACAGAGAGTCAGACTGACCATTTCACAATGAAAGGGTATAAACAATGGGGTTCTCCAGAAATCTGTATTGAGACCAGTACTATTTAATGGTAGCCAGGTTTGTGGTTGACCCCAAATTATTCAGGTTGATGAAAACCGGAGCAGATTGTGGAGCACTCCAGAAGTATCTCTCCGAACTGGGTGAATTCAGTGTAAGTAAATGACAGTCGTGCACCATCATTTACTAAGGCAAAGAAACCCTAACTTCACATACAGATTGATAGGCGGTGCCTTCCAGAAAAAGGCTTTTATCACCATCGCCCTGCCCCATTCATACAATGTTACAGGGGAGGGGGGCGGTTTACACAATGTTTCCTCCCACTTATAACCCTTCCATGTTTTCCCACTGCTTCTTCAGTCTTTTCTCTTCCCGCAGAAAAGCCGTTAATGAGAAAAAGACAGAATAGCTGCTTAACGCCTTCTAATTAGTAGTGCTGGGAGCCCTCTGTATAGAAGCACCCAGGGTCTAAATGGGCAGCGACCGGCAAGAGAAAGATCTTGGGAGTCATAGCTGATAGCCCAGTGAAAACGTCAACTCGGTATTACACAATGGTGAAAAGGGCAAATTCCATTAGGGTCTCTAGCCAGATGCAACCTCCTTTTCCTTTGAGGATAGGTTTGGAAGTAGTAAGAAAGTTGTTCTTGAAAGCTATTTCAGGTACAATGGAGATAAGGTGGGGATATTTGCTGAAGCAGGAAACCTTTGGAAGTGCTAACATTGCATATGAAGAAAGTGCATGTATATTGCATTACTTAGGAACAGGTATTGCCATATTAGATCATGGCTCTATGCTTAATCATGTATCATAGCAAACCTTGAGTGGGGCAGGGGAAAGGATAATATAGAGGCTTTCTGCACAGGGCATTTATTGTGCGCTCGTGTGTCCACACTTACAGTAGTTTGTGGGTCCTTTACACACCGTCATCCTCCAGGGCCTTTCCTGTGCTTTGCACCCATTATAACAGGGTTTTTTCTAACTATGAAAGTCTGGTAATTCTGTGCATCCTTTCAGTCATAGGGCATTGCTTCCTCTATGTCAGGGGTGGGCAACTTGTGGCCCTCCAGATGTTTTATCCTACAACTGCCATCAGCCTGAGCTAGCAGCACAGCCAATGGAAAGGGGCTGTGGGAGTTATAGGCCAAAACATCTGGGGGGCCACTAGTTGCCTGCCCCTGCCAGTGGATGCAACCACATTTCAATAATGCAAACTTTGGTTCTGACCATTCAAAGATTAGAAGCCCAAAGGCAAAAAGCAAAATCATCTGCTCATACCAAGACTGGAAAACCTCTTCAGTCCTAGTGCACTCAAGGGAAATTGCTCTACATATGCCATTTATATTTCCTGATAATACTCAGGATATACAAAATGAACATCTTTTCATTTCCACTTTTTTTTACAAGCCGGAATAAATAATACTGCTGGACAGCCAACCAACCCACTTAAGCAAAATACTAGCTGATTTAGCTCTATTAAAGTCAATGAGACTTAAATCGGTTTAAACCCAAGTGCTTCAGCTTAATTGGGTTGTGAACTGGACTGTTAGTAGTTGTTTAGCATGCAATTTCTTAATTGTCCATAATGCAGTGATGTCATTCCGCCTCTTTCCCCTTCTCTCCAGTTGTGGTGAAATTCGAAAGACTGGCGTGGCATGCCTTCGTGCACTATTCACGAAGGTCAGAAGCAGGCCTGCTTGTGAATCTCTATCCTGGCCTCATTGCACAACATGGACAAAAGATAACACTTGCTTCACACAGTGCATAGCCAAACTATGGAACTCGCTACCACAGGATGTAGTGATAGCCACCAATTTGGATGGCTTTAAAAGGGGGTTGGACAAATTCCTGGAGAGAAAGGCTATCGATGGCTACTAGTCCTGATGGCTATGTGCTACCACCAGTACCAGAGGCAGTGAGCCTCTGTACACCAGTTGCTGGGGAACATGGGCGAGAGGGTGCTGTTGTGCTCATGCCCTGCTTGTGGTTTCCTGGTCGACAGCTGGTTGGCCAGTGTGTGAACAGAATGCTGGACCAGATGGACTGTTGGTCCAATCCAGCATGGCTCTTCTTATGTTCTTATGATTAGAGAAATACTGTCTCCCACAATATGTTGCAGTTTAGATCTCCAGGTTTGTTGAGCCAGCCCTGCTGCATGCTTAAAATCAAAGGAAGTCAACAAGCGCTTTGGCCTACATAGGAAATTAAAGCCTGTACTTTTTAAAAGAACAGCTGCACATATTTTCTTTCCTTGTCGCTTTTCTTTTGATGGTTGTCGAGGAAGTATATTTATATATTTTAAAAATTCATTAAATAAACCAGATAAAACCATAAGGCTTTGTACTTAATGGGATCTGTAAGAAATATCTATTTAAAAATAATATTTGCATAGTAATAGAGCCTAATTAGCAGGAGATGGAAGGCATTTCTCTTTTTCTATCAGGCAATCCCCTCCTCCTGTACTGGACGGTGTAAATCAATTCGAAGCTATGGCAAATGTAAATCAATACTAGTTATATTACTACTAAAAAATAATAAAGAATCCATTCTCTATTCTTTGGTTTCTAGCTCTACATTCCAGAAATTTCTAATATTTAACTTTCTTCTTTCTAATTCCAGGGAACATTTACAAGTATTGTTGGAAAAGATCATGTAATCTTTAGAGAGAGTGTGCATTTTTCAAATCCAGAGCAAATTAACATAATATTCAGTGGTCTTTTTTCATATCAACAAGGTGGCAGAGGAATAACTAAAAGCAGAGGAGGAAATACTATTCTAAAACAAATGTGGGTATTCCTTTAAAAAAAAAAGAAAAAGAGGGAGAGTGCCAGAACAATGTGCATTTCAGGGAGGAAAAATGTGTTGTTCTCTCAGTTGTGACTTTGTTAACAATTTGGGAGCATCCATTGTATTACTACTGCAGTGTTATTGAGCCAGTTTTATTAAGGCAAATTTATAGCAATGTTAGAAATTAATACCACTCTGATTTCCACCACAGCCTGCCTTTATTGAATGCCATGGGGCATATTAATCAGTAAAGCCAAGTAGTGCATGAAATAAAAGTATAAATTAACCTGTAACATGAATGTAAAATGGGGTTTAATAAAAGAGAAATAAATACCACTTTAATGATAATCAAGCAGCCCTGCTTAACCAAGCATAGAGTGTAATAATGCTGAAAACAACCCACTGATATACATTTAAATTAAGTTTAAAGCCATGACAGAAACAAACAAAAATTATGAAATCCAAAGTTCAAACTAAGACTGGAATCATTACGTTCAACCTCTGGAACTCCATTTGAATAAATATGTTCTCCAACATCAGGAACAGCATGTACTTCAAATTAGAGAACTTTTCCTCTACAACTAGTAAATAACAGGATTGATAATGTTGTGAAACTTTTTCCACAAACAGAAGAACAATATTGGGATATTTCCTACATGAGGCATTTAACCCGCCACTTTACCAAGGCTTCTGCTTCCAGATTCTTTGTGTGATTATGATTGGCTCCTTTACTCATGTTTTTTTCCAGAGGGTTTCTTTCTCTGCCTTTCTATATGTTCCATTACAAAACCTCTAGGTGGTGCTGTGGTATAGCAGATTTGCACAAATACATGAGGGTTTCATGCGGCCTTTCACAAATATACCAGATATTCCTTGTTAGGAAAAAAAATGCTAGAATAGTTGCAAAGCATGGGCAACGCCCTGAAGGATGACGATGTTGTGTAAAGCACCTGCAAACTACTGTGAGTGAGGAATCATGAGCGCACGATAAATGCCTCCTGTAGAATCATGTACCTCATTAATTACAGAACAATCCTACCCCCTGCCAAAGGCTGTCAGGGGAGGGGGGCGGTTAAGATGGGGCAGAAGTCAGTGGAGGCTGGTGGCTCCAATGTCAGTGGGCTGTGAATCCACTCTGGGTTTCATTCAGAACCAGTCAGAACTCTAAAAGAGCTATCCAAGGTGCTGAACCTATTTGGTGTGTTGGTTCAGCACTCTGGATGGCTCCTTTGGAGTTCTGACTGGTTCTGACTGAAACCCAGAATGGAATCACAGCCCCACTGACTTTGGAGCCACCAGCTTCCACTGGCAGAAGTAACACTCAGCTGGTGAAGAGGAGCTGCACCAACACAGCAGCACCTCTCCCTCAGAAGGTCCTGGAGCATCCATGGAAACATCTGCAGGCATAAGAGGGGCCTACTATGGGGTGTTTCGGGGGCTGTTGGGACATGCTGGAAGTGGCCTTGGTTCCATCTAGGGCTAGCATCAAGGGTAGGCATGGGTGGGCACCTGCCGAGGGCCCGCACCCCAGGAGGGGCCCACTGACAAGAGCCCCCTGGAGTTACTGCTCCTCCTCTTCACCGTTGCAACCTGCTTGTTCACCCATCGTTATCTCTGGTAAGGGGGACGAGCAGTGGATGCCCCGGCCTGCTTGCTCCCTGGCTCTCTCTGCCGGGCAAGTGGGAGCAACGATGGGAAAGAGGAAGAGGAGCAAGAGCCACTGAAGACAATGGCGGCGAGGCGGTAGGCTCGCCGAGGGAGGGCGCCCACGGAGGGTGGCCTGCCCTCAAGGGCCCTCAGAAACCTGGAGCCTACGCTGGTGCCACTGTACCCAAAGCCCCCTCATCCCCCCTGCCAGCCCTGGATCATGCCCCGTAACTACTCCAGCCTGAAGCTAACACAGTTAATTTCCCTCCCATTATTTCAGCAGAAACAAACATTTAAAGGGGAAAAAAGTAAAAATACCAGAGAAAACCTGTTGCCCCCCACCCCCACCCCGCCCCTCCCACTCCGAATGCGGTGAGCCAGCAGGGCACTGGATTTGGCAGCAGCCCCACTGTACATGGCCCACTACCCCAGGTCCTTAGGATTGCTCTATGAGCAAGGAAGGGGCAGAGCAATGCCCCTTACTTACTCACAGAGCAATCCTATTCATGTCTAATCAGAAGTAAGCCTCCCTGAGTTCAGTGGGACTTACTCCTGGATAAGTGCATAGACAGGATTGCAGACTTGCTTACTTTGGCTGCAATTCTAGACTCACTTAGCTGGGAGTCAGCCTCACTGAACTCAGTAGGGCATACTTTTGTGCAGACATAAATAGGATTCTATTATTACGTTTGTTTGTTTGTTTATTATTACATTTATATCCCACATTTTTTCCTCTTGCAAGGAACCCAAGGGGCGTACGTGGTCCTCCTCCTCTCCATTTTATCATCACTACAACCCTGTGAGGTGGGTTAGGCTGAGAGTCAATGACTGGCCCAAAGGCACCCCGTGAGCTTTGTGGCTAAGCAGGGACTAGAACCCGGATCTTCCCAGTCTATACTCTATCCTCTACACCATGCTGGCTCTCATTCATTTAAGGCACTTCTATCCTGCTTTTCAGCAGGAGCTGTCAAGGCAGCTCACAAGAGATTTTTAAAAAACATCATCCCATATGCACCTAATATTCTTTCTCAGACAGAGGTGCTTCTCCAAGTGTTCCTGCCTTTACAGGAAAGGTGAGTGGCGGTCAGGGTTAGAGCTTGCTCTGTGGTGGCACTCTGGCTATGGAATTCCCCCCACAGTGATGCTTAGCTGGTGCCAACTTTGCTACATTTTAGGAGCAAAGTGAAAACAGTTCTCTTTGTCCAGGCTTTTAGTAGCGCTCCTGATAGTTTATGGACTTTAATTCGGGGGTGGGGGGGTGGGGGTGTTTAAATTGTAACTGTTTGAATCTAATTTTAGACTGCCTTCGCTATTTTAGGGTACAGTCCTATGCATGTTTACACATGGCTGGCTGGAGAATGTTGGGAGTTGTAGGATTCTACCCTTAAAACTCCGTCAATAAGTATGTTTTAGGTGTGCAACTCTGATAATTGTTTAATGATATTTTTTGTTTTATTTGAATTTGGAAACCATCTCAGGAACCTTCTTGTAAGACTGAAAGTCAGGATTTTAAAAAACAAAAACAACCGTAAATAAATAAATAACCAAACTGACAAATAATGCTATAAAATTAATTTACGACAACAGCAAGGAGTTAAAACAGCAGCAGCAAGCATCAAAATAGCTCAACTCCACAATCATACCACAAAATGCCCAGGTGAACGCAGTAGTTTTTAACTAAAAGTTGAGGCCTGTGGTCCCTGGGTGAGCATCGCAGGAACCATAGGCTTGTTTGGACTCCCCCCTCCGAGGTCAGAGATAGTGCTCTGACCTTGGAAGGGGGAGTTGGAGATCCACCCCCCCCCACCCCTTGCAGCCAACGCAGTAAGAACCATGCCAGCTGCCCTCCAAGGTCAGAAAAGCGATATGGGGAGGAGGCCGGTGCGGGGAGGAGGCTGGAGAGGCCAGGATACAATTTATCCTGAGCCTCCCCCAGCCTCTTTCCCCCTACTCTGAAGCACCCTCTCAAGACGGGCTTAAAAGCCCATCTAGCAAATTCTGCAGGGCGGGAGGATGGGGAGATGAAGATCGCCTCCACTGTGCCTCCCATCCTGCATTGGACAATCAGACACCTCCAAGTTCAGAGGTTCCGATCACTGAGGGCACAATCGATAGGATTGTACCCTGAATGGATTTTCTCAATACATGCAAACGCTGAATATTTTTAAAATTTTATCCCAGTGGGGACAGTGGGAAGTAACACCTGAACATTCAGGAAAGGGAAGCAGTCATTACCTGTCAAGAGTGCCCTAGCTGCCTCTTACAGTCCCATCCAGTAGCCAACTCAGGACACAGATGACGAGGATCCTTTCCGAGGCTTTATTCCTTTACAACTTAATGACTCTTTCAGATGCTAATCACCAGCGACTAAGCAAGGAACTGCACTGGGGTAGTTAGCAGAGTAGCCTAAGCTCCAGGTAAGGCAGTTGGTCCCCGTTTGAAGGAGGAGGGTGGGAAGACTCTGAACTTATGGGCTATGGAGAGGTCCTCCCCCTTACCCTTGGGTCCTCAGGATGCAACCATTGTTTTAGCGCCAAGCGAGCAGAGCGCCTCAACTTGGTGCCCTCCACCTGGCGCCGCCCCCTGCATCTGTGCCGAGCGTCCAGCAAGGCCCCCTCCCCTGCTCTCTCGCTGCCAGGGTCACTATCTCTCCCAGGAATGCAGGCAGGGGGAATCTCTCCCTGCTGCTGTGCCTGTGAGCGACGAGCGAGCTCCTGTCCCACGGGTTGTTGCTCTTCCTCAGAATCAAAACTACTCTGGGTTTCTATGGGCTCAGTTTCCACCCTGACATCACCAGCCAGAGCTCATTAGTGGCCAGAGCTCATTACCAGCCAGTCTTAGGACCAACATTTTCTCTAATGGGGCAAATAGCAGCTAGGGGGTGATTTCCATTGGGAAAATGGCATGGGGTGGGGAGGACAACGCTCCCCCAGCAGCATGGCCCCCTTGATTTGACAAGCCCCCTTGTGGCTGCTTTTTGCAAAATAAAAAACTAAGGGCGCAATCCTGTGGGGATAGGCGGCCGCCTCCAAACTCGGAGATGACTGCCTATCCAATGCAGGGCAGGAGAAGCACGGAGGGGATTGTCCCCTCCACGCTTCTCCTGCCCTGCATTTGCAGCTAGACAGACAATTTCAGCTGTCTAGCTGTGGGAAGATGGAGCAGGGAGGAGGCTGCCGGACGACACATAGGATGTGTCATACCAGCATTTCTGCCTCCCCACCCCAGAACGCCCCTTGGAACGCCCCAATTTCGCCACCCCGTGCTCCTCCTCCGAGCAAGGCAGCACAGAAGGGGGGGAAGGTCAGTTCTCTGGGAACAGTCCTCAGAGCATGGGCTCCGAGGTCGGTTCCTGGAAAACCACATATCCTATGGCTGTCTAGCTGCTGACTAGTGGCCATAGGATTGCTCCCTAAGAAATGGAATAATACTGTCGGCAGGCTATTATTTAATACTATCAGCCAAAATCATGAATATATTTTCAAGCACTTTAATGATCACTTGGAAATCTTACCCTACTTCAGTTAATTCACATTGCTACTATTCACAAATTACGTTTTCCCTACTTTAAATGTCACCAGACCACCTCCAGCTAGTGCAAGAGAAGACATCCAAGAAGGTGGCCAATACGGCCTTGTGTCTAGATACAGTTCCTTCATTATGTGATCGGTGACCATCTGACAGTATGTATCCCTTCTTGCTGCAGTTCCTGCCCACTGCCATGTCCTTTGTCATTTTCCTTCCTAGTATCCCCTAAATGGACAAGATCAGGGGAAATTGTGTCATTTTCACTCCAAATGCCCTCTGATGAAACTGACGAACTGGGCAGAGGGGGGCTTGTCCATTTCATGAATGGCTGGCTCCAGTATCAGTTAAAGCTGTTAAGACTAGAGGGAAACCATGTCAAATCACAGGACTTGGTATTTGTTTAGTTTTTGTTTTCCTTTAAAAGGGCATACAGTGCCACTTGTGTACATAGTAAAAAAATAAAAATCAGACAAGGCGTCTGCAAAATTGACAAGACATTCCCTAGACTATCAGCTTCAGAGACTAGAGGGGGTGGGTGGATGAAATGGTGAAATTGGCAGGATATTCTCCCAACCTTGTCAGTTTCAATGGAGACTAGAGGGAAATAGCCAAGCCTCAGATGACTAGGGCCACTCAGTCAGGAGAGCTGTGTTGCATCTCTAAGGACATTTCTACACCAGCCTAAAATCCTGCATTTAGAACGGGGCTTTCTGCTTCCGTTTTAAATGCAGGATCACCACTGACTCCCTTTACACGTGCTGCCTTCCCCCCCTTCTCCCTGTATCTGAGTCTTCCATTATCTTTCATTGATCTTGCTCCTCTTCTTGCTGCTTTAAGTCTTTTCACGGAGGAAACTGAAGCAGAACACAATGGGGTAATTTGATAGCTCATTATCTGTGATCTATTTAAAAATGGAATAAAGGGCATTTAGTGCAGGAGATGCCCTGGAGGGTCACGGAGTCATGTAAAGAGCCCACAAACTTCGGTGAAGGAGCAGTCTCAATTGCAGGATAAAAGCTGTGTGTGAAGGAGCCCTAAGTATGTAATCCTATGCATGTTTAGGATGCAAAGTCCTACAATGCCAAGCATTCCTCAGCCACGTCTTTTTTCTGGCTAAACATGCATAGGGTTGCACCCTACCTGAAGAAACATTTTGCACAGGATAGAGAGATCAAAATGTGAAAAAGAAGCCATTTCCAAACATTTACAACTCGAGGGGGGGGGGCTAAAATGCACTTCAGATATAGAATGCATATGACCACAAAATTGCAGGAAGGCTGAGAAGTGATTGTAAATCCACCTACCTGCATCCACCAAATTGGTTTTAAAACTCTATACAAAAACTCAATACAAATACATTTTCGTCTGCATTTCTGTCTTTCACACATGCATACCAACAGTGTGAGAGAGTGGCATTTGTGAAGTCAGTCATGAAATCAGTATTCATTTCCACTATACTCGCTTTTAATGCTCACTTTTAATTATTTTGAAAATAGGCAGAGAGGAACGCCTGGGGCACTGAGTGTTTGCCAATGCGGGTGAGCTGGGATGGAGCTGGGGAGGGAGTGGACAGGGTTCTTTTATATCCTATGGAGATCCCTCCATGTGCAATATTGGGCATATGCAGGGAAAAGGCGTGCTATATATTTGAATAGAGTTTTTTTTTAATGTAACTATTTTTTTTAAATGGCATGCATTATAAAAATTCTATTCAATACATTAGTAATACATAAATATGTTGGCATCTGTAAAATCTTACAAGAGCCTATATGCTAAACACATAGGACATAAATATATACCTGGACAAATAAACAATATAAAGCATCTAATATCTATCTAGTAAGCAGTTTGGTCTTTTCAAAACCATTTGTAACTATAATTAAGATACTTTTTAAAAGAAAAAGAAAACAAGAAAGCACTCTGTTTGGATCAGCTCTTTCAGATAAATGCCATTTTATTTCTATGGCCCCACTGAAACTAATTAAAGCATCCCCTGCATAAGTCTTGACATTCATAATATTGCAATCAGGGCCTAAATATTAAGGCATGCCTTTAGGTAAAGGCCGTAAAGTTGCTATTTGTAGATACCTAAAGATTTCTCCCTAAAATGCGGCCATCATCCACTCCCAATCTGCATGCAAACAATCCCAGAGCATGAACATGTGATCCAAAAAGCTGCACTTATAAAATAACATGTGAGCTCCCTCTTCTGGACTCCCTGAAAAAGTTAACCAACAAACTCCCAACACACCATTTTAACCTCACTTTTCTTTCACAAATATAAAAGTGGAGAGTGCTAAGGGACCTGCCACTCCCAAAGCTTGCATCAAAATCCTGGGGTGGGGAAAAAAGCTAAAAATGCTACTTCCCAAACAACCTTATAATAATTAACCCCACGATCATGAGGAAAGAAGTATAGTAGCTTAAGAATTAAAGCATCCTGCAAGTTGGGCTTGGGGCACTTACAAAGGTAACCTACTAGTGCGGTTTAACTTTGCCTGCTTGTTGTATGAAACAGGGTTACATTACGGCTCCATTTAAATGTACGTCTTGGGTGCTGTAGAACCAGTTAAGGATCTTACTCTGGAGAAGATGTAATGATACTGAACAGGAGGCAGACTTTGCATTTAGCCAAGCAAGATCCCAGTACTCTTTGATTATGTTCACTAGGAGTTCTGTCAGCTAATGAGTCAAGCCATCTGCAGCTATTTCCTAACAGATGTGCCAAACCACCATACTGAGCTGCATCTTTTAATGGGAAGATCCACAGGAAGCTCCAGCAACAGCACTCCAAATAAAGAACAGGCTATTTAGCCATTGGATGTGGCGGTTTTCCCGAGTGCACCATTCATGAGTTGCTTTTGTCATAAAAACTTCCCCGCTCAGAATCCAGGGCGATTCACTTTATGGGTGCCATCCATTGAACAGCAGAAGGAAGGATCAGAGGGGAGGTCTTCATCCAATTGGACATGGCCCCAAAGCGAACCTTCGTGGACTAAAATGGGTTATAGAGCCAGGTGAAATGGACCAAAGGCTGGTCTGGGAAACCCTGTTCAGCTGTACGCTGGAGGAGCAAATCCCTACCTATCATTCTCACTCTATGAAATAGGGATAATGCTCACTATCATCAAAGGGTTGCTGTGAGCATAAAAGCAATAAGGCCTGGAGAGCACATACAGGGAGACGTGAAGCAATTAATTGACCACCTCGCCTTGGGGGCTCACGCTGGCCAGGGTGAAAGGTGTGGGGGAGGCAGCTTTGCCTGGCTTTTCAACCCGGGGTTGTTGTTTTTTCCCCTGGAAGCAATTGGGGGAGATTAGCTCCAAGCTGGTCTGCTGAAGATCCCAATTTGGACCCATCTCTCATGGGAATGGAATGGTCAACTCCAGATCACCTCATTTCTGGGCCTTAGACCTGCAACTGTCATCAGGAACACTGCTGGCAGTAGCTTTCCAATGCCGCCCCCACACCAGTAGAACTCCTCCTTGCTATTAGGAGGGCCCCTCCACCCAACTGACCACCACTACCACCCCAGCTGGCAGATCTGTGGGGTTTGGATTGCTCTGCCCCACTGCAATTCTCATAGAAGCCAATGGTACAAATATTGATTTTCATGGCTGTAAAATGGACAGTTTGTGTGCAAAGGTACTGTGGATATTATAATTCCAGCAGGGAATGCTCTGGCCCATTGTTTATCTTGTTTTACCTACCGTAGCTGCCTAGTATAAATTTAAACTAGGATTTTAAAAATATTTAAAACATTAAAACAACAACAACAAAGTGCTTCACGAAGTGTAAAAGGCGGGACATCATTCACCATGAAGGATTTTCTTCCCCACAAATCTCTCTCTAAACGGGGACATCTTATAATCAATACACCTATGATTTCTAGCAGTCTTCCCCCAAAAAACATTGTTTCCATTTTAAGATCACAGGATAATACCAGAAATCCATGTGTTTTCACGTTACTGGCCTCTTCTTCTCATTGGACTAACACAGGGACTACAACATTTCTGCTTCCTGCTGGTAGCTGTCACTATCACTCAACCTGTCTTCACAAAATGTTATTGCAAGTGTGTTCATCTGGGGTGTCCTTATTCACGACAGCTGACCTTCATAGGTACATGTGACATTTAAAGAAAAGTTCAGCTTTACAGCCTCCCCCCTACTTTTGGTTATAAATTATTTGCAGAGTATCAGTAATAATAATTGATTCCAGCCAGTAAGTAATAGAGTTATAAACAGCTCCCACCATTTAACGAAAAAAATGCCTCAGTCCCTAGCTTTATTTATTAGTATTCCAGGGCTCTCCACAGCTCCTCTAAGATCAGTTATTGCTTAATTAAACTAGAAAAGATGACCTGCCGATGACTCTTTGTTCATTGCACACAGACAAAATAGCTGCAGCGTAATTTCAATTCTCTTGCGTGTTTTCTCAATTTTTTCTCAAATAATCATCCCAAATCCTGGTTTGTAAACAAACATCAGGTAGCTGGGAAAAGAGCACTTTTTTTTTCTTTTTGAAACATGGGATCCTTATTTTTACTCAATGTACTATCTTTTTTAAGAAGCCACTGCAGACATTTCCATTTTATTAGCTTCTTTATAGCTCTCCTTATGTTCACAAGTGAATCCATTCGAGAGATGCGATAGATACACTCTCACAGAGGAAATATTCTCAATGACTTTTTTTTAAAAGCACCATGGTAAAACTTACTGCATTTTTCAAGAAATGCAATATATCTAGGGAAGTGCTACAGTTACATGTTTGGAATATACAGCAAGCAATGTCCACAGATGTAAAACCAGAAATGAAAAGAAACCTCACCAGTAAATGGTCTGATGTATGAGGCAATCTCTCCATCAGTAACGGCACGAAGATTTCAAATAAATAATCTCCAATTAAATCCTATTGCCAAAAAAAGAAAAAAATGGCAGCTGCCAGATTTTACTTTGCTACCCCCCATTCTCAGTTACAGTGTAGTGATAACTGACAAATAAAACTTAATGTCATATTATCATGATGCAAATAAAAATGTACTGTATCCTTACATAAATGTCAAGCCTGTGATTGTAAGCGCTGTATATCATCTTTCCACCACTAGCTGGCACCATCGCTTTAAAAATGCCACTTGTTACTTACGTTACGTATACTGCGTTTTGATTTTGCTAATTGGGAAGCAAGGCGCACAACACTTTGTGAGGGCAACAGACAGTCAGGGAAGCATCTGGGGTGAAAACAAGCTGGAAGTTTAAATTCTCGGCGATGATTGCTATCTAATGGACTCTGGATGAGTGTTTCTTTATCCATCAGAATTAGATTGTTCAGAAAAATATGGCTAACCTCATTAGTGGAGTGTGTTACACTGTAAATATAGCATCAAGAAAGAGAATAAAACTAAATAATCTGGCTTCGTATCAGGATTATCTATCGCAGATGATTTATTCATAGATGTTGTATATTCAGACAGAACGAGCATTTTATGAAAGTTAAAAGCTGCCCCACTGTGCCAGTTGACATAATAAACATACTCTCTTTTCTTGCAGATATCTCTTTGCTAATTGCTACTGGCTACCTTTGCTAGCTGGTACCCAGGTGACAGCTGCCCCAAGAGGCTATGTTGCTGTTCTTTTCCTCGGAGACCTTTATTTTTTATTTTATTTTTCCCCCCAATACAACCTGCTGCAGTTTAATTGCACAGCTGTGCTTTGCACTGTTTGTTCTAGAACATTCTCTAAAATACAACCCATGAAATCAGCCAGATCGCATCATTCAGCAATCACTTAAAGGGCTCCCAACAGGATCATGGCAAATTGCATATTATCCTTTTTTCAAGCAACAAAACCACAACACATTGTAGCACAGAGAGATACCACTAGTCCTACTTGTAGCATATTTCAGGTCAAATTGTTCTGTGCCATGTGCAAAATTAGAGACAATATTTTATATTGTGTTTATGAGGTCAGCAATACATCCTAAGATATTCTTGTGGCAAACAAGGAGCTATTTCTTAATGACCAAACTTTCTAGAGCTGTCTCTAGAACAGAAAGTTATATTGGTTGGTGCAATCTAAACAAGAAACATTTCACTTAGAATGTCTTTCTCTCAATTTATCTTTGGGCTAACAGATAATGTCCATGAGAAGGTTATGCAAGAACTAATTACTGCCTGAAAGCAACATGTATATAGAAAGAATCAAAGTCTTACAAAACTACATTAAAAACGCATGGACTTAGCAGTTGAGGTATGAATTATACCTCCATAAACCAACCATGAAAAAGGCATTTTACTCTTGGGAATTCCGGTAAAAGTACTCAGCATTGTCCAGATCTCCGTGTCTTTCCTCATCCTACAGTCTGTAGGTCTAGGCCCAGTTGGTAATCGTTCTGTTGTGCTTTCTGGATTTTTTGGTCAGGTTCATGACAGGTCTCCCCACATAACCCTTCTATATGCCCCAAACAACTGCAGCACCTTTCCCTTCTCCCCCAGCAGTGGTGGAAAACACTTCTTACAACAGGTCACGACCACTCTATGTCAAAAACGCAAGAAAAGGGGTAAACACATATTGTTCTGAACCTCCCGGAGAGCTTTGGCTCTTGGATGGTATAGGAATGTAATTAATTAATTAATTAATTAATATTACTCCTCTAAGAAAGATCCACATCGTCATCACATCCCATCTTTTTTCCTGTTGCAAGGAACCCAAGGCGGCGTACACGATCCTCCTCCTCTCCATTTTATCCACCTAGCAACCCTGTGAGGTAGGTTAGGCTGAGAGTCAGTGAATGGCCCAAACTCACCCAGTGAGCTTCGTGGCCAAGTAGGGACTTGAACCTGGATTCTCCTGAGTCCCAGCCCAACACTCTAACCGCTACACCACACTGAGCTAGCCTAAAGGATACCTTTCCCAGAAGTCAGAGGGAGTAAAATATATTGGGAGAAATCCAAACATGTCCATCATGGAACAGCATCCATCAGCAGAGCAGATTCCTCTTCTTTCCTGTGGGGTGGGAAAATTTCCAGGGCTTTATTTTTCCACAGAAAATTTTTCGTTTCATAAGTTCATTAGTAAAAATGAATTTATGCCAATTGCAAATACAATATTAGGTGAGCTTGGCAGTTTCAAAGTTGTAATTAATGTTTTTTCAGGGGATTAATTTTAGCAAGTATGTGAGAGAATACAGATATGTCACTGACATACATGTATGTCTCAGAGTGAAATGAAACTAATAAATAGTGACAGCAAAACTGAAGGTGCCCCAACAACCTTAGCAGAAGAGAGATGAACTCTGTTGAAACAGATGAGTTGTCAGCATATCATGCACATTTCTTTGGGTTGCTAAAATTAATTAGTCTGTCAACAGTTTTCAGTATCTTTGTTTTTTTAAAAAATTGAACAATGTAAGGGAAGTACATGCTATTGTCTTTATTTTTTTACAAGTAATTTGTACCAAGAAAAAATTCTACATCATATAACATTTAAATCAAATTGGGTGTGCTTTATTTTTTTCCCTCAGATATTTCAGGTCAAGTAGTTGTGGCATATTGGGACAAAAAATTAACATGGGGTACTTTTTAAAGCTTTGTTATTTACTAAATACAAGTAAAATAAACACACTAAATTAGATCTCTCTAGAGCATCCTAACATTTTCTGATGCCAACCAAAAATTTTCCTATGCAGATTAACCTAACTTGCATTGGGAAATGTTCTGATACAAACTGATTCTTTTTCTGAGGCAAATGACCTTGATTTTCATTGGAAAATTTTTTGGAAAACCCACATCACAGCCTGAAGCCCCACGATACCCCCCCCCTCCAAATCCGCTCTGGGGGGTTGTGGAGCCCTCCGGAACAGATTTGGAAACCCTGGGGGCTGCAGTGGGGTGGGGGAGACAGAATGGATTGCTGTGTGAACAGGTGTGTGCTTGCGTGGTGTTGGATGTAGCCCATTAGCTTTTACCACTTGATATTTTTTGACCTGACAGCAAGGGGGTTTCTGCATGACAACAGAAGGAGAAGTGAATGGAGGATTATCCGGAGTTTCCCAGGAATTGGCTTTGGTGCACTTTGGTCCATGCAGGGCTCCACGAGTGAGTACACCACACCAGTATAAGTCGCTTAACAGAACATACTTCCAGGTGGGGTGGGGGGAGTTGGAGTGAACGTTGTCTGACTGGCAAGGGCTGCTCGACCAATAAGAGAGGCTTCATTTCAGATCGCTGGTACAAACTGAACAAAGCTTAAACTCAGGCCTTTCAGGCCTACTGCCCCTTTAATGAGCAGCTTTCTGCTTGCCCCTTTCTTTCTGAGTAGTTAATTAGTTCTGTCATATTCAATGCTTTGGGCAGGGCAATCCCGAATGATCCTTCATTTGTCATTTCTTCTTTCATCAGACGGGGGGAAAGTTCTAACTACTGGTTTCTCCTTTGAAGCCAGAGCAATTACCTACACATTTTTAAACATTTTATATTTCACAACTGTGAGTGCAAAAAAGTAATGAGCAGTTGCTCTGACTACAAAAAGGAAATCCGTACTTAAAAGCCTCCCCCACCCCTGCAAGGAACAGGCCCTTATTAAGGGCTATTAAAATGCGGCAGGATGCCTCTATCATGTCCCCACCCCACCCCATCCCACCCCATTACTTGCCTTTTTTCTAAGCTAAAGAAGCCCAGCTGCTGGAATTTTTCCTCATAGAGGAGTTGCTCCAGCCCATCGATCATTTTAGTTGCCCATTTGTGCACTTTTTCCAACTCTACAATATCCTTCTTTAGGTGCAGTGACCAGAACTGTACACAGTTCTCTAGGTGTGCCTGCGCCATAGATTTGTTGAAGGGCAGTATGATATTGGCTGTTTAATTTTCAGTTCCTTTCCTAATCATGCCCAACATGGGAATTTGCACTCACTCATGGAGCCCTGCGGGGACCAAACTGCACCAAAGCTAATTCCTAGGAAACTCCGGATAATCTTTCATTCGCTTCTCCTTCTGTTGTCATGGAGAAACCCCTTTGCTGTCAGGTCAAAAAATATAAAGTGGTAAAAGCCAATGGGCTACATCCAACATCACACAACCACACATCTGTTCACACAACAATCCTTTCTGTCCCCCTCACCCCACTGCAGCCCCCAGGTTTCCAAATCTGTTCTGGAGGTATCCAAAATTATGCATGGTGTGAAGAAGGTGGATAGGGAGACATTTTTCTCCCTCTCTCATAATACTAGCTGATTGGAGGGAGATTCAGGTCAGATAAAAGGAAGGACTTCTTCACACAGCACAAGAGTTAAAGTATGGAATTCACTTCCACAAGATGTCTTGATGGCCACCAATGTGGATGGCTTTAAAAGGTTAGACAAATTCCTGGAGGAGAAGGCTATCAATGGCTATTAGTCCTAATGACTATACACTACCTGCAGGATCAGAGGAAGTACACCTATGTACACCAGTAGCTGGGGAACATGGGTGGGAGGGTGCTGTTGCACTCATGTCCTGTTTGTAGGCTTCCTGTGGGCAGCTGGTTGGTCACTGTGTGAACAGAATACTGGACTAGATGGAGCCTTGGTGTCAGGGTGGACACTGAGCCCATAGAATCCCAGAGTAGTTCTGATTCTGAGGAAGAGCAGTTGCTCCTGGGAGAGGAGCACGCTCCTCTTTCCCAGGGCCAACAGCTGACGGAGATTCCTCCCACCAGCATTCCTAGCTTAGATAGCAGTCCAGGGAGTGACAGAGCGCGGGTAGCAGACTTGGTGGACGCGCGACGCCGACGCAGAGAGCGGCGCCAAATGGAGGGTGCGGAAAGGAGGCGTAGTGCCTGGTTGGCGCGCAAACAACGGCTGCGCCTGGAGGATCCAAGGGAAAAGGGGAGGGACTCTCCCTAGTCCTTAAGTTCAGGGGTCTGCCAGTAATTCCCTTTCAAACGGGGACCAACTGTTCCAACTTAGGGCATAGGTACTGTGCTGCTTAGATCTAGTTGCTAAAGGTAGAGTTGTTAAGTTGTAAAAGAAGAATAAAGCTTTGAAAGGAATCCCTTTGTCTGTGTCTGGACTTGGCTACTGGATTAGACTGAGAGAGGCCTCCAAGGAGCCCTTGACACTTGGTCTGATCCAGCAGGACTCTTCTTAAGTTCTTGTGTTCTTCTTAATCTTCCCAGAGGGCAACTGGCAATGGCCCTGTGGGGAGGAGATAGTACAGTCCAGCTGGATGATGTAGGATTTCTGTTGGAGCATTACTTGGTCTAGTGCAGGGGTGCTGAACCTCAGGCCCATGGGTCAAATCCAGCCTATCTGGGGTCCCAGTCCAACCTTCCATGATTCCCCAGATGGCCCTGCCCCCTTCCTCTGGCCCTGCCCCCTTCTGCCAACTGCTGATTGGTTGATGGTTTCCTGACTTTTGTGCATTTTTTCCCTCCATTATAAAAGGTTGAAATGCCTCTCCAAAGGCTTAGTCACTAACAGCAAGAGCTTTAAGCTACAATACGCTGGCATTTGGGGTAATTTTGGCCCTGCCCCCTTTGCCACTGACTCCGCCCACCAGTGGAATTCAGCCCCCGAGACCTGCTCCAAAATGGAGCAAGCAACAGCAGTGTGGGGATGGGCCATACCTCAGTGGCACAGAGTATAAGCTCTGCATGCACAAGGTCCTGGGTTCTGTCTTTAGCATCTTACAAGGGCCGCAGCTCAGTGGCAGAACTCCTGCTTTACATGCAGGTCCCAGTTTCGATCCCTGGCATCTCCAGGTAGGGCGAGGAAAGAATCCTGCCTGAAACCCTGGAGAGCCATTGCTGCCAATCAGTGTCAACAATATTGGGCTAGATGGGCCAATGGCTTGACTCACTGTAAGGCATCTTATATGTTCCTATCATGTTGCTATATCCAGATAAAAGGTGGCAGTGTTGGGAAAGGCCTCTACCTGAGATGCTGGAGAGCTCACATCAGCCTTGGGCGAGATGGGCCAATAGACGAAAGACGGCTTCATGTCTGTCATAAGGAAATGGTACTCTGCTCCCTGACTTGATTTTGCAAACCCACTCCATCAGGCTTCACAGTACCAAAATTACATTAATCAAAATGGGGGGAAATCTGCTTTTCAATAAAAAATGAAGTTAGCTTTCTTTCCTGATTGGCTTTGACCTGTCAGCTGCATTGAAGATGGCCAGCCCTCAGGGTTACTCTGAATACATGTGTTGGGCTGCCTGTTTTTGCTTGGTTTAATTCAGATTCCAAGCCACATACCCATTTCATTTCCAATAGAAAATGCCCATTTAATTGCACTGTAAGTTTTATGAGGTATGCCCCAGGCTGCATTCTTCATAGGAAGCGTCTCGGTATTTATATGGAGAAGGGGGGAGGAACTCACACAAAGCAAAGCCAGCAAAATCTTCCTTTCCTGGGATTAAAAAATGATGATTTTCACAGCTTTATTTCATGCAAAGCCTACTGCATACAATAATGTGGCTGTATATTTATTTCTATCATATCACAAATGCTGACTGGCCAAAGGAACAGAGATTTTTTTTAATTAATCAATTTCATTACATGGCTTCTTCATCTTTAGTATTCAGAGTACATTTTAATGCGGATGCTAATTACATGAGCAATGAACTCCACCTAAAACACTCCTCTAACTGTGTAGAGGCTGGCCAATTATTATGAATCCAAATCCAAATTTGCAACTGAAATCAATATGCGTTTATGTGGTTGTTTGCTGTACAAGCATGATTTGCCATCAGGTATCATGATGTTTAATCTTTCCGCGTTCCATGTGAATAAGTTGTTGACAAACTTCCTGTGGTTGAAGTTAAATCATGAAAGTGTGAAATCAAGCCAGTGAAGATAAGGAAAATAAGCTAGGTTTAAAAATTGTCTTTTTGTTGGGGAAACACACACACACATGAATGCACGCACACACAAACCTGCACACCACACACACGCAGACACAAGCTAGTTTTACTTACAAACCTCTAAGAAACTACTTTGCTTCCACACATCCATATCAGGGTCAACACAAGACAGTTTGCTGCCTAAAGTGAAGGACAAGATGGCACCTCCCTTCTTTCCACATAGCAAAATTGACCAGATTGGCTGTTGAAACTTACTTTCAACACTGATAGAGGGACAGCGTGCTCCATTGCTGAAGACAGGCAGGCTAGCTTAGGGGACACATGGTAGACCACCTCGCTCACATAGCTTTGTCTGCTCCCCACCCCATAGCATCTGCTGCCTGAGGCAGCTGCCTCATCCTGCTGGCTGACAGTCCAATAACAGGAAAACAAGGAATTCTTTTGACAGAGTCGAATGTCAGGCCATGTCATGTCATCTCCTTCTCCCAAATATTTGCTTCTTCCCAAATATCTAAGGGGGTGTCTCCACAACAACAGAAGGAGCAGCCAATGGTGGCTTACCTAGATTCTTCAAGGAGCCAGCTTTGGTCCACGCAGGGCTCCACAAATGAGTGCACTGCACTATTCTAAGTCCCCTCACAGGAACAGACTTCTGGGTGGGGGGATTGGAGTGAATGTCATCAGACTGGCAGGGGCTGATCAACCAATGCGAGAGCCCTCCACACACACCCAATACCCCATCCTTCCTTACAGTTGACAAAGCTGTGAACGATCAAAGCTTCACATTAATTGCTCCAAAGCAAACATTAAAGAAACACAGGTGCGGCCTTCTTTCTCCCCTGAAGCTCCTGATACTGTGAACAATCAAAGCTTCAAAGCTTCACATTAATTACTCCCTTGCAGCTGAGAAAGCAGCTGCAACATAGCGCTTCACAACCTTTACGAGAGTTAACCATCTGAATACTTGAAGCACTGTGGCTCCAACCAGCCCCCTTTCTAATCCCCTTTCCACTGAAGTTCCCAGTGCTGCAAAGGATTGAAGCTGCGAATTAATTACTTCTGAAAAGCAAGGAAGTAAATATCAAAGACATACAGCTTTGACATTTAAGCTCCTAAATGTGTTATTTTGATGCATGGGAATCTCAGTAACGTCTGGAGTGCGCATTTTGGCAACAAGCCTCATTGACCACAATGGGAGTTACTTCTGAGCAGACACCCGTATGTTTGTGCAGGGAAAGACAGGGACAGGAAAGACAGGGACAGGAAACCAGCCCCCTTTCTAACCAGATGCAGCGCAGGGTCAAAGGTGCAAGTTAGTTACTTCTGAACTGCAATAAATGAAACAATGGAGCATTGCAGCTTCGAGATAGCACTTTACAGCTTGTAGAGAATTAGTGCTTTAAAATGTGCTATTTCAATTGAGGGGGATCTCTGTAAATTCTGAAGTGCGCATTCAGCGGACAAGCCTCATTGACCACTATGGGAGTTACTTCTGAGTAGACACTAATTGGTTTGTGCTGGGAAACACAGAGACAGGAAACACCCCTTGACCAGGGTCACAGTGAAAGGCACACCCCTGGGCAGGGCTAGCATACCTAAGGTCAATGTGGGGATGGGGACAGGATGGCCATGACATGTGCCCCAAATGACCTTGAAACGGAGCCAGCTCACAGCAAATCCACCATGGAGACACCCCTCCCCCAAGACGAACAACACTGAAGATCACTCCTGGTCAGGATCACCTGGCCTCACTCTATATCCCTATGGTCCATGGACATGAAGGGTGCTTCCAGACAGAGGACTCATAGCATACCCAATCAAAAGATGGGCTGCGGCCAGTCCATCTTTTTTTCCTTAATGGATCTTTTCTGATAAGGAAAAAAGATAGAAGAAGTGGTGGGAAAACATGGGAGGGTTACAAACTGAAGATGACAATGTCTGAACCCTGCATAAAATTCTGTAAATGACAATAATAATTAATTAATTATTAATTAGTATTAATTAATTATTAATTAATTATTACTATTATTATTCCAGTCAATAACCAACATTCTCTGGGTGGGTTACAAATAGATAAAAGACTATAATGCCATACAAACAATTAAAAATATAAAATACAACACAAATATTTAAAAGAACTGCCTAGAGAGCTTCAGGAACTACTCAGAGAGTTTCAGCTACTGGATGGTATAGAAATGTAATAAATAAATAAAATACAAAATGAACAGCACAAGATAGATAAAACAACCACAAAAAATCTAGAACTAGGTCCCTAAAATGACTGGGACAAAAAAAGGATCTTTGCCTGGTGCCAAAAAAATGATAATGTAGGTGCCAGGCAAACTTCTTTGGAGAGGGCATTCCATAAGTGGGGTGCCACAGCTGAGAAGGCCCTCTCTCTTGTAGCCACCCTTATAGCTTCCTTCAATGCAAAGGAACAATAAAAGCCTCCTCTGGAAGAGCCAGTGTGGTGTAGTGGTTAGAGTGTTGGACTGGGACTTGGGAGATTCAGGTTCAAGTCCCCACTTGGCCTTGAAGCTCACTGGGTGACTTTGGGCCAGTCACTGACTCTTAACCTAACCTACTTCACAGGGTTGTTGTGAGATAAAATGGAGAGGAGGAGAAGGATCATGTAAACCACTTTGGCTTCCTTCCAAGAGGAAAAAGGCAGGGATATAAATGTAATAATAAATAAATAATCTGGAAGCACCCAAAGTCTATGCAAAAATTAGGACAGTGTCTTGTTGAGCCTCAGCATGATCAGTTTCAAAATCAGTAAATACTGAATCCAGTGGTGGACTAAATCGCCTACACAACCTCAATAATCTGAACACAAAAAATTGGACTGAGGGAGAACTGCAGGTGGCCTATATTCCACCTCTGCCTCACACAGTGCCAAGGTTCAGTGTGTCACTAAACCACAACTTAACAAGATTTATAACTAACGTTGCAGGCTTTCATTGGAAGCTATGAATAAGGCAAAGGCATTAGATACCCAGGCTTCAAAACCTATGTCACTTACACCTGTTGTCACCTGCCTCTTTTTGTTTGTTTTTAATTTCCATGTGCTATTTATGGCTGTTAAGGAGCCAGCAAAGTCACAACAGCAAGGGAGTTGGGAGATTTTAAAAGATGAGCGGGTAAAGCAGCATAGCTTTGATGCACTTCCCTCACACAGATTACAGCTTTTCATAGTTCGAAACTGCTTGTACCACAACAGTTAAAGCAAAGGCTAAGATCAGATTGCCTATAGCAGGCCTGCCAAGAGGGGGATACAGGTGGGCCTGCTGTACAGGGCAGGCTCTCTGCTTTCATTTAAAAGAAAAGAACAAAGCAAAATTAAGGAAATATACAAGGCAAAATGGTGCAAGCACCATTCAAACCAATTGCTTTATGAGAAATGGGCCCACTCCTGCCTTTTAGTGTTTCTAGCCAAAGAGTGAAATGACAGCTGTGACTGGCATTTAAGGAAGCTGTGCTATGGAGAAACATCTAGAGTCACACACACATTGTCTGAAGAAGGGCTTCCTCATTCACTTTTAAGCCATTTTTGGGTCGTCCTCAGTAGAGAAGTGATTGTTGTCCAGAACAAACACTTGAAAAACCCAGTGACTGGGCAGTAGTATGTTCATCTAGAAGCAAAAGGTAGCAGCAAATACAGGACTTAAGGTCTAACTTAGGTTTAATTTCATCCCCCCCTTCCAAGTCTTTAACTACCATGCCAATGCAAATGAAAATAAAGTCCATCTTTAGAATAACCATCTTGGGGGGGTAGGGTGGGGGTGGAGATGGTGTTTGAGAAAGCGTGGTCTACATCAGCAGTGTCAAGTAGCCCAGCGTTGTTATACCTGTATTGCTGGGGAAAGGCTGAGAATTAGTAGTGTATTGCATGTATTAGTATACTGCTGTGTAGTTCAGTGTTGGGTTTTTTAGGGAAGTGCATTGGGCAAGAACTTTTAGGTTGATTGTAGCAGCAACATGGGAAGGAAGCAACAACATGGGTGATACTGCTTTTCCCACCCCGGGGCGGGGAAAGGGGGCGGAATAGGGAGCTCTTGCGGGCAGGATGTTGCTGCTGGTATAAACACTTAAATGGGAATATTCATATAAAATGCTCAAATCTTTTTTGCTCATACAAAGAAAAGGGTGACTGGCCTATGCTGATATCATTGTACTAGTTACTGTGAGGTATAAATAAATACCCCCAGAATATACTGCTTGCTTTTTAACATTTTAATCTTGAATTTACTCAGGCATGGCCTTTTAACCCTGGGTTACTGCATAAATTATCTCTTTTGATTCCCCCACCATCTGAAATACCATGCCTGGTCTTGTACCAAATGTAGTAGTGCCAGTCTAAGATCAACTGATGAAAGACCTACAGTAACATAGCTGGCTTTTAATTCATGAAATATGAGTTCTGTGTGTGGTTTAAGGTCGGTACTGACGGAGACCAGGACTCTTGTGCCTTTAACGTAGGCTGACCATATTTCCTTGAGACAAAAACGGGATATCGGGATGACAAAAACGGGATATCGGGATGACAAAAACGGGACAGGGTTATGTAATATTCCATATTCATGAAAAAGTAAGACGATAGCAAAAGTTTTATATGCACAGGCCGGTATATGTTAATGTCCCACCGGAGAGTTCTGCTGTAATAAAAAAATAGCTAATGGCCTGTTGAACCAAAATACGAGTCTGAAAAGTCCGAATCAAACTGAATGTAGGGCAGAAAGAATCTCTATGGCAGAATGATGGTAGAAATAACAGTAAGACTCACCCTCCTGGCTCCCACACGCTGAATGGGGCTTAGCGACCGCCTCTTGAATTCCCCGCCACTGCAGACAGGCAAGGGGCAGCGTCTGATCGTCGCTAGCTCAAGAAGCCTGGCCCTGGCTGGACAAAGTAAATGGAGCTTCCTTTTTCGTCACACTAGTAGTTTTACTGCACACATTGATTAGCATAGAGCCTTATGATAAACGTGTTTTTTACAAAAAAAATTAAAAAGGGACAAAATTGACATTTATATTAAAATAATGGGACAGTTGGGAAATATGAAAAAAACGGTACTGTCCCGTTTAAAACAGTACGTACGGTCAGCCTACTTTACCTGCTGTGTAGCAGGCAGAAATTCAACAGGTTAAACCTTTTCTAGTATGAAACTACAATTATGGGGAAAGCTTTCCCTGCTGACATTCTGTCAGCCCTCTTACTGCTTGTGTGTGGCCCCTAATAGTTCCCCCACACACTATGGGTCTATAGCCCTTTATAGGGGGAAAAAAGGCCTCCCAATCCTACCTTATATTTAGCAAAGCAAAGAGGTCCAAATGAGGGTAAGAGGTCAGCAGACCTGGTGAGAGTCCTCTCCACTATAGTGAGATGTATTGTATTTTATAAGAATGTACATGCAGGATCAGACCAAAGGCCTACCTAGTCACCACCTCCCATGATGCCCTCTGCCCCTAATGATTATTTTTTAAAGGGGGATTTTGGTTTGTTGGTTTGTTTTTTAACTGGGGCTGTAGTTTTGCAAAACAATGCCCCGGGCTTGAGCACCATCTTTATTGCTAAGAAAGCCTACCTTGGCCTCAGAGGCATTCTTAGGAAATAAAAATGGTGGGCAGCAGCAACTTAGTACTTCATTTTGAGCTTCCCAGAAAAAAAGAAAGGGGTGGACTGGAGGGCTAGAGGGTGGGGGAAGCATCTTGAGGGGCTAGAGGGGATGACAGTGAGGGGGGGAACAGTTTGCCTGGGCTGTACATGTGTGCTTTGCCAGGGGGCCGGTGTGGTGTGTGTTAGCCGACTTATTTGTTTGCCTCAATGTGATGTGCTTGCTGCTTTTGCCTGGAGCCTTCGGTCTGCCTTCTTTGACATGGGTGTTTTGTTGTGCTTTGAGGTGGCAAATATGTGATTTGGCGTTTGGAGCCCAGACTCCACCTCTGCCTTCTTGAAATGAATCCAATTCTGCCATCCCCCCACCCTGTTTTTTTTCTGGAAATAGCTCTGAACAAAGAACACGGCCAAGCTAGACACCAAACTGTACATCTCTACATATTCCAGGCTGACTCTCCAGCTTCACCTCCCCCTTGACTCAGCTTATGTTAAAGAGGCACCATGGAATCACCCGGAGGGTGCATCTTCAGGTCCTCAAAGGCTATTGATTGAATTTCACTCCCTGGGAACTGCTGACTAATTTTGAGCTGCTCTCTGCTTGGTCCTTTAATAAATATATTGAATTGGAAACTGGAGTGGTTTTGATTGTCTGGCCTAGTCTGGGGATTGACTTCCCTCATGCACTGGACTGCTTGACAAGCATGCTAACCAGGTTGCTAAGGAAGCTCTGTAAAGGAGTCTATCCTTCACCATATAAAAGCCATAAGCCCGTATTTGCATGTGGGCAGGATAAGGGATATTAAAAATATATGTGAGTAAAAGATGTAAAATCAATGTCAAAGATGCCCATGGCTTAGTGGGATACATTCTGGGCAAATTGGACTTGGCAGAGGGACATATTGCATGGTGTAGTAAAGCCACACTAATAGCAAAGTGTATTATTCTACAAGACTGGAAAGCAAATAAAGACCCAAATATACACAATAGGCTGCAAGATCTATTGACCTTAGCCGCCCATGGAAAGGTATGTTACACCAAATTACTAAAAGGAAATAAATCCCAGTTAATATGGGAAAATTTTCTTGAATTATACGTAATTATGATACACGACAAAACCAGTACAGGCCAGCAAAGAGACATGCATGGCACAAACCTTTTTTTTTCTCTCTCTCTAGGTAATTTTGTTGTAATTTTTGCCTAATCATTTTACTTATATACATGAAACCTTTACTCTTTAAATACAGGACAATATGAAGAGAAATGGAAACCTAAAGGGGAGGTGACAGGGGCAGGAGGTGGAAAGGACTTACTGTTTGTACTGTATTCAAAAATGAAAAAAAAAAAACAACCACTATTAATTTGTTAACAACAACAACCACACAAGTGGTTGGTGCTGCTACCTTTGAAGAATATAGAAAAAAGGTGCCTTGCACCCTGTCCTATGTCACAGGGTTGGAGGTGCAGACACACCAGTTTGTCACCTTGCACTCAGTTTCTTGAACAAGTTACTTGTCTCTGAGTCTCATGTTTGCCTTCGTTGAAATGGGTGTTGGAGCACAAAACTGGGTTCAGGAGAGTGGTTTTGTGTTTTGGAGCTCCTGCACAATAAGGGTCCCTAGTTTAAGGTTTGCCCACACAAGGCTGGGATAGGTCATACAAAGTATCCACTTCTCCCAAAAGGACAATTGATGAGATGTTGCTCTTCTGCATTTTAATCTACCTAAACATATACTCATTTAAAACTGTTCACTGATTAGCATGACTACTGAGCTAAAAGTAAAATGGCTGAAGAAAAAAAAAAGTCCCTTAAACTCCACACATTCTCATGTTTAAAAACTACTGTCCAGGTAATGATCCCTCTCTAAAGAACACAGAACTCCTCTATCTGTGAGATCTTTTTGCAGAAAAGAAACTGTACACTATGTTACTCATGTTTATGCATGGAACAATTAAAGCTTGTTTGTGCCAAGAAAATTGCTATGCGTGTGTCTCAAGCTGAACTTTTGGGGGCGACAGATAAGAATTCATCCATTAACTAGTTACTAATTTGTTAATGGTTTTCTTCTTTTAGTGACCTTTTAATGCCAGTGTCTCCTCTTACGCAATATCTGCTTGTGCAACATTCAGAGGAAAAATCATGGCCTTACAGTTCAGTTTCCCTGTATTCTAGAGCAGGGTTGTGGGGAACCTGTAGCCTTCCAGCTGTTGTTGAACTTGCCCTCAGGAATGCACTTCCTACTGACATTACACAGACATCTTCAGTTTTTATCTTTAGATGTCTGCTTAAGATCCACTTCTTCATGCAGGCTTTCCCTGAGGTGTGTGACTCAGAGCATCTCTAGACCTTCAGTTTATTGCACATTCATGATTGGCCACTCACTGAATTGTGTGGGTCCATTACATGATGTCATCATCATCCAGTCATTATCCCACCATTTCTGCCAACCTAACCTGTGTTTTCCTCAAACGGAAAAAATGTGGTATTTTTCCAAATATGTGCAAATGGAATCCCATGACCTCCCCGTGTATTTCTCCCCTAGTGGCGAATGAACTGCTGTGTGTTGGCGACTGTGGGCACTTGTTTTGGGTTGTTGGGGTGCAGTCATGATGGCGAAGGCGGTGATGACAGGCTGTGGGGCGCGCTGCCTTCCTGGGCCTGCGCCATTTTGGGTCCTCACCATTTTCGGCCTGTGGTGTTCTGAACAAGACAGCAGAGCAGCCAGTCAACAGAGCAGCGTGCCAGTTTTCCAACCTGCCGGGACGCCCCCCTGCTCAGCATTCCCAGCAAGTAAATGGCTGAGTAAACAGCAGAGATTGTCAAAAACACTGAATGGGGAGGGGGGGGCTGGGGAGATTGGTGGGGGGTCTGCGTGTCAGTTCCCATCCACCAGTAACATTCAAGAGGAGGGAAAGGGGCAGGAACCAGGGAGGAATTATCGCTACCCTCCGAGCGCGTGTAATACTTCTTTGCAAGGAAGTGGCAATGCCTCTGAGTAGCATCACCACCCCCGTGAGAAGAAACGAAAAATAACACGATGAGGACAGAGAAAGAGAAACTAAGCTAAAGAGAACAACCCAGTCCTGCAGTGATACCAGATGGGGAAAGAACTAGCATTGATGTAGAATTCGCCACCTGTGTGATAGCACCCTCAGCCAGTATACTTACAGTTTTATTACCGACCAGTGATTATTTTATCGTACTTTGATTGTTATATTTTTACGGTTAGATTATTGTTAACCACTTTGATCATTTACCAGAAAGCAGTATATAAACCTGTGTAATAATTAAAAAAACAAATCCCAACTTCTATCAGCCACAGCCAGCATGGCCAATAGTCAGGGAAGATAAGAGCTGTAATCCAACAACATCTGGAAGGCCATTGGTTCCCCACCCCTGCATCACAGCAAGGCATAAAAATGGAAAACAAACGTAATCAAAATACTAAAGGATAAATATTTGTTTTAATCCTTCGCTTAGCATTCCACTTTGTGGCTTCTGTTGGTAGAGTAACACTAGTGGGCAGACTTCAAATTCATTTATATGCACAGTTGACAAACATGCCTAGTCCAGAATCAGCTGCTAGACTAAATCATTATTATTGAAAAATTATGGCATCACCAATGCCAGTTTGTTTTCTTCTGCCCAGCAATCATCACAGGCATTGACTTCTCGTGCTAGACATAATGAACTTCTGCTTTCCTAGAATTATTGCATCAGTTACCTGAACCCAAGATACATTAGCACAAAGCTTAGGACTTTCAGGACTACTGCCCCTTTAATGAGCAGCTTTCTACTTGCCCCTTTCTTTTTGAGTAGCTAATTAGTTGTGTCCTATTCAATTGCTTTGGGCAGGGCAATCCGGAATGACCCTTCATTTGTCATTTCTTCTTTCATCAGACAGGGAGAAAGCTCTAACTCCTGGTTTCTCCTTTGAAGCCAGAGCAATTACCTACACATTTTTTAAACATTTTATATTTCACAACTGTGATTGCAAAAAATTAATGAGCAGTTGCTCTGACTACAGAAAGGAATCCTGTACTTAAAAGCCTCCTCCCCCCCTGCAAGGAACAGGCCCTAATTAAGGGCTATTAAATGCTGCAGTCACAGTGATTGAACAGAAAGCACCTAATTAGCCATGTTAAAAGGCCTAGGAAGAAGAAAGCCACAAATTAAAGGCAGTTGTAGAGAAGCAGGATCTTTACCGAATGGAATTTACCTCTGAGTAAAACTATAGTAGAATATATGCCAGATTTGCATGGGGAAAATAGCACTATATTAAGTGCTTTGTGAAAGCACATTTCCATCCCATTTCTAGCTGACTGTAGTCTCAGTGCTGCAAAAGGGCCCTAATATGGAAGCAACCTTCGAGGGAACTCTTTATCCTGGGATATCACATATTCTCAGGACAATAAGATATTTCATTTGGCATGTTCATATTGCATTTGACACCCACCATTCCAAATTAGCTACATGATTCAACTGATATTTCTGTTCCATCTAAAATAGCCAGCACTATTGATTTCAATGGGAAAGTTAAGCTTTGGTTAAATCATGCCCAAAGTTAAAAAGATAGTTGACGGCAAAGGTGTTTTACACATTTAAAAACTCTTATTGCTGCATGACACCTGAATTATACACATACTGGGCTTCTTCACATGGGACTTTTATCCTGCTATTGAGACTGGCTACTCACAGAAGTTTGCAGGTCCTTTCGATGATGTCATCAACCTCCAAGGCTTCTCCTGCACTAAATGACCTTTATTCCATTTTTTAAAAGATTGGAGATAATGAGCTATCAAATTACCACACTTGAGTTCCACTTGAGTTCCCTCTGAAAAAGGAAAAGTCGCAATAAGAGGACCACAGCGCCATCTAGCAGCTGTATAATGAAACATATGGAAAACTCAGATAAGGGGGAAAAGTGAGGGGGGAGGAAGCATGTGTAAAGGGAGTCATGATCTTGCATTTAAAACAGAAGCAGAAAGCCCCATTTTAAATGCAGGATTTTAGGCTTGTGTAGAGATGTTCATTAAAGCTGCACTCCTATGGCCCCTGGGAGGGTGTCCTACCAGAGAACATAGATCAGATCTTCCCCTCTGAGGGCAGAGAGGTCTGCCCCCAGAGGCAGAGATATGACCTCCGATCTCGCTTTCCAGCCCCTGCAGAAATTTATATGGCTCTTCCTTGTCCAATATCAGGGAAGGAGGGGGGGGGAGAAGCATACCAGGGATGTGTCAGGGGTGGTCCAGGAGAGGATCCATTCCACTGGATTCATAGTTCTCCTGGCCGCCAGACATGCTCCCAACCCACCCTGGAATCTATGCCAGCCTTGAAGATGGCATAGATTAATTCCCTCTCATTGGTTTCAATGGGAGGAAATTATTTTTTAAAGGCCAGGAAGGGCAAAAAGAACCAGAATTACCACTCCTCCCTCACTTCCCGTTTTGATATCTTGGAGATTGTGACATTGGAGTTCTCAGAAAGAAAGGTTAGGATTGTTCTACCTGACCCTTCTGGATATTAACTTTGTATTTTTATATTGCCACAGCTTCAGTAGCACAACCTTTTCCTCCCAAAACACAACATACTGACTCAGTTTGTACGTGATGGCAGGGGTACACAGGAACAAGCGAGCAGACTGCCTTTCACCCATTTCTACTTTCAATTAACAACCCAGAGATGCCCCATTCCTGGGTTGTTTCGTGACATCTGAATCTGGAAACTCTGGGTTGTTTAGGGGTTAAACAACCCAGTTAACCCAATAACAAACCATGGGGTAACTCTGGATTGTTTAAACCCTAAACAACCCACAACTTCCAGATTCACACCTCATGAAACAACCCAGGAATGGGGCATCTCTGGGTTGTTAACTGAAAACAAAAGAGAACCAGCATGTCCATTCCCACAAATTTAGAAACAACATATAGTTAACAAAACATGGGTTGTTTGATCATACAAACTAGGTCACTTTCTCTATTTATTTTAATCCGTTCCAAAGTTTGTATGTGCTTGTTTCTCTCAAAAGGTGAATGTTACCTCTATAAGGTATTTCCAATCTGAAGGCTATCTCACTTTCATGAAATCACATGTCTGAGAATTAATCACTCAGATATTATTCCATTTTGTGTATTACACAGTTGACCTTAACTTAGATTTTTGTTTGTGTAAACTGCTTATATTTCTATCCTTCTTATTAGTGT
The DNA here is from genome assembly GCF_057233095.1 of Heloderma suspectum. Lineage (NCBI taxonomy): Eukaryota > Metazoa > Chordata > Lepidosauria > Squamata > Helodermatidae > Heloderma > Heloderma suspectum. The sequence goes on from NC_139458.1 coordinate 190,925,100, forward strand.
AAGAATATGATTAATCACATGGTCTATGAAAGCAGGAGAACTGAAATCATGTGTGTCCCGAAGGCAGGAAATGTCATCAGGTTATATATTGCCATAAATATCTGTAGTACTCAGCAGTTTCCCACTGTGCCTGTTGCAATGTGACCTACAATATTAAGCACTTGGGTGTATATTACTGAGGAGAAACATGAACATATCAATGACACATCAGTTAATTTATCTTTTAATATGCACTTCAGTATTTGGACTGTTATCAGTTTCTGTATTTAGTGGATGCTGTTGTTGGGAATGGTGCTGTTCATTTCTGCCTACCAAGGTATTTTGCTTCCCCACAAAGTTTGCTTCACGTCTGACAATCTCAAATTAAGCTCAGTCCATATATATATGGGTGAGGCATGTCACACATTAATGGCAAATGGACCATAAAAGATCGCTGTTATACTTACACAATGATGGGAGCAGATCATCTGGCAAGTCAGCAATCTGCCCTCTTAATTCTCTTCCAGCCCCACCAACAACAAGCAGGGATTGTTGAGATCCCATGCCTGTGTCATGCCTGGACATGCACTTTTATTTCTGGACATGCACTTTTATTTCTTTCAAGAACCTGATACTGAAAGAAGCACCAGCTACAGCAGCCTCTGCCACTGCCTGCCTCCTGCTAAACTCACAGGGTGGAGGGCTGCTACCAGCAGAGATGTGCTTTGGCGGGGGGCAGAGGTCACCCAAACCTGGCACCTGCTCCATGATCCATGTGTGCTGGTGGTGATGTCATAAAGCAGGCTTCCCCAGCTCTCCATATGTTTTGGAGTACAACTCCCATAACCCTATTGGCCCCGCTGGCTGGGGCTATTGGGAGTTGTAATCCACAACATCTGGAGGGCATCAAGTTGGGGGAGGATGCCATAGAAGCTGGGGAACCAACTGTTAAGAGTTGCTGTGTTCTTTGTAGTTTGTACTGCTGCCATTTTCTTCTCAATTTTGCCGCTCGGAGTTCCTCACTGAGGGGTTCATCACATGGAGCTTTTATCTGGCTATTGAGATGGCTCTGTCACAGAAGCTTGCGGATTCTTTAGATGATGCCATTACCCTCCAGGGCGTCTCCCGCAATTTCCCCCAGCCTATCTCGTGTTTTCCCCAAATGCAAAACGTGGCATTTTTTCCACCCCACACAAAAGGAGCACCATGACTTCCTTGGGAAATTCTTCAATAGCTGAAGAAACCGCCGTGTCTGCCTGCTGTGGGCATTTGTTTTCAGTTGTTGGGGGCATGGTCAGGAAGGAAGGCATTGAGGATGGGCTGTGGGGCGTGCAGGAGCAGATTTGATAGGCGCGAGGGCAAGAACTGCCAGCCAGTTGCAACTCCTGCCTCCTTTCAAGTCTTGCTGAGGAAGGACTTTCCTCGATTCCCAGGTGTCTGCCATGTAAATGCTTGAGCACATTTCTCAGTTGGAGGGAGAAAAAGGTAAAATGCCTCCCTCCAACAAAGGGAGACATATCTGATCCCCCACCCCACCAAGCTCAGAAGCAACATCCTCTGTTGATTCAGAGCACCCCAATGGGGCTTACTCCCAAGTAAGTGTGCTGAGGGTTGGAGATTTACAGGGTGATCTTATGTCTGCTCAGAAGTAAGTCCCATTGAGTTCAATGGGGTTTACTCCCACATAAGTGTGCCAAGGGTTGCAGACTTATGGCACAATCTTACATTTTATGTCTACTCAGAAGTAACTTGGAGGTTTCCTGGGGGTGCGAGAAAACAGTACAGCAGAAGTTAAGATACGAAAGCAAGAACACCCCCCCCCGCCCCTTTGCACACATGCCAGGGAGGGAGGGAGGCATTCCCTCAGTTCAAACCACATGTCTGCCATGTAAAGGAGCCCTTCCTAATCCCACAAAGAAACCGAAAGCAGGAAGCTCTGGAAAGGATGTGGATTTTTGCAAGGGGGGTTGCTAAATGTAGAGACACCCTAAGTCAAAGCAGGTTACCAGTGCAGCAGGACCTGAGGACTGCGTAGTTAGTCCCTCTGGAGTCACTAATATAAATCACAGTACTTTAGCTTAACAGGGTTGTGAATTCAGATATAGCTTGCTTTTGCAAAATTCTAAGAATTAACAGTCATTGTTTATTGTTTAAAGCATGCCAGTGTGCTTAAGAAATTGCTGGTGCTATGGAAAAACTGAGAGATTTGTTCTGTGTTTAGAAGCCAGAGAAAGGCAACTCAGACCAATGCCACATATTTAAATTCACCCCCAGAGAGTTGACTATTATTGGCTGAACACTGACCCATGGTTTTTGCAGGGGACCACTCCCACAATCAGATCTGCATTGCAGTCATGGAAGGAATATGGTTTATTTTCCCTACCCTGATCATCAGTAGAGCTTTGAAGAGAGTCAGAAAGAACATATTCACATCTCCCTAGTTTTGATCTCCAGAGTAAATATTTTAAAATTAAATATGTTCAAATCATACAATTCTGTCATAGTAAAAACCTCTAAATAATCAAGTTCATATTGCACATTTATTCATGAAACAAAGGAACTTCAAGGGAACAGAGTGATTGTGGAATTAGAAGCCATTATCACAGACAGAGGTCCAAGAAATGGGATTTGTTTTCCTTAAATAAACTGTGAACATCCCTCAACCCCTTCCATTCCAGGCCCCAGGCCCCAAACATTTGCACACATTTTATGGCCCAATCCAGTAAGTACATAAGACAGGTAGAACCAAATATTGCATCACACCTGGAGCCAAATATTAAAATAAAAATCCAAATAAATACACCTTCCTGCGTTATATCAATATTGTTGTTACATGGGTAGATACATCAGTTAAATGTGTAGAATTTAATTAAAATTATCTCTTCTCTCCTTACCTCCATGTACTTTCATCTGAAAAGAAAAATACACAGTTATGAAAAAAGAGAAGCAGTCTGTCCTACATTTAGTAATTCTGTGTATTATTTAAGACCCATAACATTTTCAGCAACCATATCTATCTTTTGCAAGCATGTATCATCACGTGAAAGGATCCAGCTGCTAGCAAATGATAGCAGAAAGCTACAGAAAGCTTTTTGTATACAAGGTACAAAAAACAGAAACCTGACACCTGTAGCTCAGCCTACATTATTTTCCAAAATATAAAAATTACCATTTTAGTAATAGCATATTAAAAATACATAGCCAAGTAACTTGCAAATTTAATTCTTCATTAATTATGCAGCTTTTGTTATTTAATCAAACCTATAAACGAATACAAGTAAAATGTGATTTTGAAAGTGAGACAAGCTAGATTCTGAGACACCTACAGTACAATCCTAGGAAGTCCAATTGAGTTCAATGAGACTTACTTCCAGGTGTGTATAGGACTATAGTAGCCCTTTCCACTAATGCCTAAAGCCCCTGTAAGAGGAAAGTGTGTTGAAGCTTGCCTTCCTTGACAGTCATGTACAGAAGCCCATTGTTCCCCACTGTTCCCCCACAAAATGCCAACCCTGTAAGCTTCAGCAACCCTCCCCACTAAGACAACTACAGCTGGCTACTCGCTAGTTGGGGGTGTGGCAGGTCAGTTTCATAACTATCTTGCTGGGTTCTCAGAAATCCCAAATGCTTTAGCACTTGGGTTTTGCAGGTTAAATATTTAGAGCTATGGGACTGGTGAAAACACAGTCCTCCTTATCCATTAATTAAATGCTACAAGTCTCGGTTGTTTCTAGAGAGTTAGAGCACACGGTCTGATTTAAAGATGTCACCACATGGTCACTTGTCCATTTGAAGCCATCCTTACTCTGCAGCATTAACATGCCAAAGGCCCTGTGTGCTTTATGATACTAAAGACATAACATTTTTGAAGCAGTTGGGCTGCTCTAGAAATATTCCCAGTCCTTTCCTCTCCAGGGCTAGGCTTTGAAAAACTGGTTCTCCATGTTTGAACGATGAGCAGGGTGTGCACAGAGCTGATTGGCTGGCCACCCCTGGTGACACCAAGGAACCCCCCCATACACACGCACACACCCCTCTGGAACAATTTTACACTTTAAAAATATATATCCTCTTAAAAATTAATAAAATGCTATGTGCTTATGCAACAGTTTTAAAATTAAAAGATACAGATTGACTGAAGCATGGGGCAATAATGGCTGAACTAACATTTAATTTGCTGGTATGCATGTCTATCATTTCAGCGGCAAAACCAGGTGCTTTGGAGAAATAGATCAAAACTGCAAACTATTAATCAAGTGTGGAGACTAATAATTTAATATAAGAGAATATGAATTGGGTGATTTTTTAACATGAATACGTATCCTGAAACAATGTTTGTTTATGGCAGCCTCCCCCAACCTGGGCCCCTCCAGCTGCTGTTGGACTGCAATCCAGAAAGCTATCACGACCAATTATCAGTGTAATGGGAGTTGTAGTCCAAAACATCTGGAGGCACCCAGTTTGGGGAAAGGCTAGTTTATAGTGTCGATTAAACATTTTAAAAATCGTTCTTGTAATAATTAATAATAAAAGCAAAAATGCCCAAATCCAGAAGATGTGCAGGAAAAATAATAATCCTAACACTATTAAATAATCTGCCATTTGCGGGAATCTCTCTCTCTGGAAGCGCTTTTCGGCCGAAGAGCAAAGCAAAATCCTTCAAATGATAATTCAGTAATCATCAGGAACGAGCAGGAGCACATGGCGAGCAGTGTCTCCTGGGTGCCTAGAAAGCCGGCAAGGGGCGGGTGAGAAACGCGAGCCACCGCCACCCACTGTTCACCTGCCCCTCGCTCTGGAGAGCGCCGGGGAGCAAGAGGAGGGGCGGCGGTTCCTGCCCGTTCGCGCTTTCTCTGGCGGCGCCGAACAGGCTGCCCAGGGCGAGAGCGCGCGGGTAGACCCGCGGCGTTCCCCAATCTGGTGCCCTCCGCTCCGGTTGCATTAGACTACAACTCCCAGCATCCCCCAGCCAGCCATGCTGGGAGCTTAGTCCAACACAACCTGGAGCGGAGGGCACCAGGTTGAGGAAGAGCGAGCGACAGGAAGCTGCTCCCGGCCCACTCGCGCTCTCCGAGTGGGGGCGAAGGCGACAACGCGCCAGCGCGCGCGCAGAGAGGGCGGCAGTTTGCTCACGCGCTTCGCTCGCTCGCGCTGCCTCTGAGCGCAACCCTTCCCCGCCAAGCACGGCCCGCCGCCTCTGCCCACTTGCTCGTCCTCTTCGTCTTAGTGGCTTACTGGGGAGGAATGGGCTAACTGAAAGAGCAAGGGGGGGCGCTGGCAAAGTCCTGCTACCAGAACTCCCCCACAACTTGGGACCGGCCCTGTTTTCGTCAGCGCTCCACGAGGCTTGCTTTCATGGCTGGGGCACCCCACGTCCAGCTAACGAACCACGTCCCAGTTTCATAATTCTGACGCAGTTTATTCGCCATTCCCTCCCCCCTCTTCCTTCCTATTGAGCCCGCCTTCCTCTCACGTGCCCGATTTCCTGTGACCTGCCCCGCCCACCCTCTTCCTCTCGGCTCCATATTGAGGCTGAAGGAGGCAAAATCCAGTCACAAAATGGAGGTAACGATTGTCGGCATCGCGCGGGAAGAGAGGCAGGCAACGGGCCCTGGAACGGGGGTTACGGGAGGCGGCGCGTGAGGGGCGCGCGGGAGGGAGGGTGATTGGCTGGCTCGGTTCGTTGCTTCCACCGCGCCCCTCGGTTCCCGCTTCGCCAGTTGCAACCAACAGAGTCCCTGAAATGGCGTAACGAGAGTAGTGGTGGTAGAGGGGCGGGAGAGGCCTCTGCTTTTGGACGCCATTGTGACTTGCGGGGAGAGGCTGAGCTTGAGCAAGAGCAGCCGCAGTAAAGCGGGCGGGCTCGTCATTTTGTGTGGCCCTTTCCGAAGCTTAATGAACAGCCCTCCACTTACTTGCATATATAGTTGAGAGGGTAGGATGTAGCTCACCCTGGGGGGGGGAAAAAAACTTGCATCCAGCCTCTGACTCGTGGACACAGTACTGGGTTCTCCCGCCTATTCTGATTAAACTCGGACGAAAGGAGGAATCTAGGGCTCGCTTTTGCAAAGGTTGCCCCTATAGTTTTGGACTGCAATCCCTGAGTAAGGTCCATTGAATTCAATGGGATCCCGAAACATGCATGGGTTGACCAGTTAGAAAGTTTCTATATAAGAACCTAATCGCCGGGAAATACGCAATATCGTATAATTTTCCACGTGTAACCTTTTTTCTGGAGTGATATACTCTTATTTTACCCCCGTTTTATCCTTTTGAATATAAAATGGTTAATCAACAACAACAAAAGTACCTGGTCGCTACGTAGCAGCAGAAGGCTAAAATTAACTACCTTCCATATAAGCAATACTCTTACAAGTCCTTCTGGTACTTTCAGTTCTGATATCATGGGGACCTTACATTTGCCTGCATGACCCAGTGCTTCTTGAGATGAAAACAAATTGACTTTTTCTTGGTAGTTTTTGAAACTGGTGTTCAGCATTCACTTTTATATTTCTCCTTTGAATCGTAGCAATTTCTAATTCTGCCTCTTTCTCCCCTGTATTCTGATAACTATTATTGAAGCCAATTAATATAAATTTTCTGGTGCATGTGAACAACCAGATCTTCTAATGCTTGTTTAATAACTTGCTCTCAAACTGATCTTTCTCTGGAATGATGCTTAAATGCCTAGGATCTGAATTCTGAACATAATTAATTGATACGAAGTCCCATTGACTAATAAAACTTGTTTGCAAACAGGCATAGGCTGATTCTGTACATGTCTAATTAGAACTAAGTCTCTCTGAATGTTGTCAACACTTACTTGGGAGTAAGTTCCATGAGGCTGCTGTCGAAGTCTCAGCCTAAATCCATTATGTAACATAGAAATCAACAGTTGTATGAAACAGTTTTAGGATTCAGTATGCATAGTTTACCTTCCAAGACCCTTTGAGCCTTAAGTTCAAAATATAACCTGATTTCATAACTACAAAGATAAAAAGTAGTCATTTTTCCCTTCCAAGTAATGCTCAGCTACAGTATAACATGCATTTTTGTATGGAGAAATTGATAGCTTACAGGAAATAATTATAATTGATTAAAACTTGTGCACTTCTAGATTGAAAGATTACATAAAGGAACATATGTTGTGTCATTAAAACTACATAACTCTGTAATCCTATGGACAGTTGCCTGGAAGTAAAGCCTGTAGAATTCTGTAGGACTTAATCCATAGAGATGTGTAGGATTGCGCTGTAATCTAACCAAGAATATTTCAGACTGATAAAGAATTCCTAGCTGACATATCCAGAGAGTTGAGACACGTTGCATCGTATGTTCGTATTAAGCTTCAGAAACTATTGAAAGTGCAGTTTCAATACTTTACATATAAAAACTAGAAGTGATTGTTTTAATATAAGCATTATTTCTGCTAGTACGCCTTCTCTCCCAATAGAAATCCATAAGCAGTAAAAACGCTTTGTACTGTGCCTCTAACAAGAAATATGCGTTGGTAGCGATCCTAACGTTCTAGTTGGTCTACTTCTTACTGAAACCAGCTGTGCGGGGTCTATTGGGGCTTGCTCTTGTGCACTGTCTCAAGGCTTGCATTCTCTATCTTTGCTTATCCAAGCTGGGTGTTGGCGACCTATGGCAGCCCCTGAGGCACCTTTGTCTCCCTCTGTTGTGAAAGGATCCAAGCCATCTCTTGAATTTCCGGTTTGAATAGACCTTAATATTATTTTTCTTCCCTGGCAGAAGGGAGGACTAGGAAATGGCATATCTAGACAATGATAAAGCCCTCGCTGCCCTTTTTATAACAATGGTTTTTCCTCGTTGTTGCCAGGGCAACAAGAACGCAGGGGCCCTGAGCAGACGTTCAGCCCCCGGGAAGCCGTTGGCCTCCTCGTTGACGAGGCCGCTGCGCTTTCATCGTTAGGCCCCGGATATCTCGCGGGAGCCTGGTGGAGGGCAAGGCGCGTGCGTGGCTTGACGCGCTCGGTTTGAAGGAAGGGGGCAGTGAAGAGTCACGCGAAGGCGCGGTTGTCTGGCTTCCGAAGGCTTTCCGCGGGGGAAGGGGAGGAAGAGGCCGAAGAGTGGGAACAGCCCCACCCAGTCCGCTGGGAGAGCAGAGGCGAGGGGCGAGCTCCGAGAATGGGGCGCAGGCAGGCTGGGCTTGATTTCCACTCCCGCACTGAGCGTTTTTGGCTGATCAATGAGAATAAATAGACTAATATAGAGTGACTTAGACTGACGTGTAGAAACAGCTACACCTATAGAAACTAGAAATGTTGGGTAGTCTTAAGTATATTGCACATATCTGAATAGAGTCTAATTGTCTAGCAGCTAAGTTCACAATTCTTTATAGCAAGTAATAACGAATATACTTGTTTCTGTAATAGAGATGTTGTGACTCTTTTTAAAAAAAATAGTTTTAGGAATATTGTCAGACTATGCCTAGCTGACCTATTCAGATGTTTTTCTTGCTAGCTACTGCTTGCAATTTAGTGCATAAATCCATAAATTGCATCTGTCGGAATAAATGGCTTGAGAACAAAGCCCCCTCTCCCAAAGGCTCCCATGTGTTTGCTCCATTAAAATTTAGAGCCCCTCTATTTTGTATGAGAGTAAAGAAAAAAATCTTTCAGGAACGGGTAAATTACTCGTACTACTTGTTACCTAGGTTAAAAGGAGCAACTGAGTCAGAACACCCTCCCAAAATGGCGTGTAAAGAGGAGAGAGAGGCTGAAGATTACAAGAGGAGGGGAAGAAGATCTTCACAGGTCGAATGCTTTCTTTTTCTAGTTTTCTGACATGGGTAAATAGAAAGAGAATTCTTGCTTGCCGCTGCTTTGGTCACTCCATGTGTGGCTCAGACCACACATTGCACTACTCTCCTCTGCTTGGCTCTTAAAGGCTATATTATGCTTTTCATTTCCTGCACTAGTTTGGGATATTTATAGTAAGTGTGTAACTTACAATTCTGTGCATAATGAGAGTATTACTGTGAAGGGTAGAACTTGAAAACCAGTATCTAAATAGATATTTATTCATAAATAGATATGAAATCATATAGAAGTTACCAAGTTCTAGAAATAGGCACTTTACTAACGGTATGACCGCTAAAGGTAGGCCAAAATGTACTATACTAAAATGAGTGAGGCAAAAATGACTCATTAAGGATCTGGGTGTTTGAATATTTCCAGTTGACTAGGGTCCAGTTCTCACTAAGGCGGTAACTGGTAATTGTGTTTGTGCTGCTCTGCTTCGGACTGCTGGAGGAGGAGGGCAGTCACATTGAATATTCCTCCATACAAAGAAACTCCAGGTAGAAAACTTAACATGTCATGGGTAAGAGTTCAATATCCTGTAAGGAGGAAGATTATGTCATATGTGCTCCCTCCCATCTGCAATTTAAAATGGTAGTCTACCCACAGGTTTACCACCTCATTGAGAACTAGGCCAAATGCTGCCATGTATGGAATGGTCAGTTTCATTTGGTTAAATTCCTAAACTGATCGTGTTGTGTAGTATTTTGGAGATGTTTAGCAAGGAAACTGTCTACATCCATATGTTGAAGCGTTAACTTCAACATTTGCAACCATCGAGGAAGAAAGTATAAACTTATATGGAAACCTTACCAGATGTTTAAAGACATGATATTCAAACGCTAGAAATAACTAAAATAGTCAGCATTAATCTCACTTAAAGAACAAATCTGAATCCACTATCCGAAGGAGAACATACTGTTCTCTCTTACCATTTGTCTCCCTTCTCCCCCCTCCCCCCCCCCCAAACCCTGTTAGTTTTATGCTCTGTATTTCACCTTACAGAACTTACTTGAGTGGTGGCTTCTATTCTATGGAGTTTCCTATATCATGATTTCTGATTTCATATTACAGAATCATGGAGTTAAAAGAGACCACAGCAGCTTGCTGTAAGGCAGAACTAGCGATATAAACCACAGACCAATGGCCTGTATAAGAGCTACATAAATTTTGTTAGTGGAAGGCAGGAAGAACAAGGAACAGGGTAGCTGATATTTTGCAGTGGGGTCATCATGACACAGGTTGTGCTTTGTGGAAACCAGCAGCAGTCCAGATTTGTTTGCCACCCTCCCCATGGTGCATCGTTAATTGCTCTTTGCTGAGGGTGGTGAGGAGCCTTCACCAACCCCTGTAGCTTGGAGTGGGCTCAGAACAATGCAAGGAAGATCCACACCTCACTCTCTCCAGCACAAAAGAGGAGGGTTGGGGCTGGCTGTTTTGTCACTGGATGGCTTAGGATAGGAGGTAAGGAACCCCAGAGGGGAAATTGGTGCTCACCATTTTGTCAGTGGCCATCCGCTACCAGAATGGCCAGTTCCATACTCCCTTCAGGGAACTAAGAGTCCTGGGAGTAAGCACAATTGAACATAGTGGGACTTCTCGGTAAATCACAAGTTTTGGTTTACCTCCTCTGCCTTCCAGTATGGGCCACCTGATTTCTGATGTATTTGGTATCTAGTTTCCATTTCAATTCAGGTATTGTCCAGATGTCCCTAGTATTTCAATATAGTTGCCATAAAATCAATATAGTTGCTATAATAAGGTTTCTTAAGTGGTGATATGACATAGACTTTTCCTACTCAGCTGTGTAAGCTAGACATATATTTCTCCATTAATAGGAATATTATAAGCATCTGTTAAATCGGCCGCTACAAGGCCATTGTGTTTCTCTGACAGCATATGGCAGTCAACTGAATAACTTGTCTCTTCCTTCTGTGGTTCCAGAACCTGGTATAGTGGTCTTGACCTTTAAAACCTCTTATTGCAGAGGCAGGATAGATTGTAATATTCAGGCAAATTTGTTTCTTCTGGAGAGACTCCAAGCTAAGTATCACAGTAGATTAATTCAAGGAAATGTACTACTTCCAAGGAGTGATGATTAAAAGTGATGTGGGAAATTAAAAATGCTATTGATCTTGGAGACTCTCTGCAGTAACTAACCTGTTTCAGAGGGAGAGACTCTTAAACACATTAGATGTGATAACGTAACATGAGAAAAGAGTTACATTCTTCATTTCCCAGGAATTAAAGCACCTCAGTTTGTAGGCTTTAAAACAAGACCCACATATAGATTCTTGCATATCGCCTGTAACAAAATGTGCAGTTTCTACATGAAAGCTAATGCACCTAAATGGTTTAATGAATAATAATTCCACACAGTATTTCTATGCCCTTAATATGAATAGGCATGAATGAACTATAAAAGCCGCCATAACTTGGTACGTGAAGTATAAATAGGGAAGTGGCATCATAAAAATAACAAGAAAATCTGCTTCCTTAGTGGTCATACTGTTTTGTGGAGCTGGAATGATGTATACTACATCAGAGTATTAACTATATCTATGGGGGCATACGGCATCTCATATAAAAATGCAGCAACATTCTTTTTCTGTTGTGTCTAGATTATTCTGAACTTTACAAAGTTAAATAAGACTGAGTTTTGCTGTCACATCTTCTGAAGTCCAGCTTCTTGTTCTTCCTGCAAATAAAAAAGTGGGGGTCAAGATGTTAGGTTTGGTAACTAGAAAGTTATAAAAGCCCTTCTTACATTGATAAGTTTAAGACATGATTAGTCATCTTTTGCTAAAGTTGGCTGTTCCCTGAAATTCAGAACATGTTATTTGAAGGATTTTTGTTAATCATAAGAACATAAGAAGAGTTATGCTGAATCATACCAGAGGCTTATCTAGTCCAGCATTCTGCTTACACAGTGGCCAATTAACCAGCTGCCTATGGGAAGCCCACAAGTAAAACATGAGTACAATAACACTTTAAACACAACTTTAAATATCCAGCTTTTCTTTATATGAAATGTCATAAATTAAAAATATAGCTGTAATAAAAGAAAGCTTTTTCATAATTGAAAACTAAAAGCCTATACAACTGCCATTGATTGATGAAGGCATTATAACTCTTTATAGGTTTTTATGTTAGGCTAGCTCTGTCTAACACACTAACAGTGCAATCCTAGGCATGTCTACTCAGAAGTAAGTCCCACTGAGTTCAGTGAGGCTTGCTTTCAGTTGAATGTGTATAGGATTGCAGACTACAACTGCAGTTGTATGCATGCTTATCTGAGAGTAAGCCCCATTAAACACAGTGGGACTTCTGTATAAACATGCATGGGATTGCACTGGATGGCTGCATTTACATGTACACTTTACTAAGGTGCAAGCCTCACAGAACTTGTTGAGACTTCTGTGTAAACATGCATAGAATGTGGCTGCAAGAATCCTCATCTCGTTGACATGATTTTAGCCTAGTAAAGCTGGAATCCTGGACTTACAGCCAAACTAATAATTGAAGGTGCAAGTCTGCTTGGTACCCTAATTCTAGATATGTTTACATGGAAGTAAGTGTGCTTAAAATCGGAATCATAGGCCATTTGAGTTCAGTGTACTTCTAACTAGCTGTGGATTAGTCTGCATTTAAAGCTAGAAACAAGCTAATCTAAACTAATGCTGGTTTTAAAATGTCATGTTCTTGGCAAAGTGAAGTCAGTAACTCACTACTTCTAACAGTAAGTTGTGATAGAATACAGATAAATGAACTTCACAGCAACATCATGCATCTTGTACAGTATACTGAGACTTTCCTCCTTTCAGGGCCATGATCCTAAGGAACCAGAACAATTGAGAAAGCTGTTTATTGGTGGCCTGAGCTTTGAAACTACGGATGATAGTTTAAGAGAACACTTTGAAAAATGGGGCACGCTCACAGACTGCGTGGTGAGTAATTATAACATTCAGTTTAACAGAGCAAGCCTGTGTATGTTTACCTTGGAAGCAAGTCCCACTCTTTTCATTGGGGCTTATTCCCAGATGTGCACACACAATCAGTGCCTAAATTAGTGTTATATAAATAGATATATATGATTTTTTTAAGGTGATGAGAGACCCACAGACAAAACGTTCCCGAGGCTTTGGTTTTGTGACCTACTCATGTGTAGAAGAGGTAGATGGTGCAATGGCAGCTCGACCACATAAAGTTGATGGACGTGTAGTGGAACCAAAGAGAGCCGTTTCTAGAGAAGTAAGTAGATACTGAAGTATACTGGATTTGTTATGCCTTAATTATACAAATACTTAATTATTTGTAAATCTAAATGTGTTTTTAAACAGACTGTTTTGGAAGACTGAAATGTTGAACATAACTTGACATTTTATAGGATTCTGTGAAACCTGGTGCCCATTTAACAGTGAAGAAAATATTTGTTGGAGGGATTAAAGAAGACACAGAAGAATATAATTTAAGAGATTATTTTGAAAAATATGGCAAAATTGAAACCATAGAAGTAATGGAAGACAGGCAGAGTGGAAAGAAAAGAGGGTTTGCCTTTGTAACGTTTGATGATCATGATACAGTTGACAAAATTGTTGGTATGTAATAGTTTGTATTGACTTCTACTTCTCTTTAATGTTACTGATGCATGGAACTCTTCCTAGTAAACAAGGAACTTACTGTAAGAAGAAGACCTAGTTAAAATGTTTTAAAAGGTTTTCTTTTTAAATCCCTGCTTGACGTGCTTAAATTCCAGGAGGACCTGGCTTCCTTAGCTACATTTTCAGAAGGCTTGAGAGGTGGGGGGACATGATTTTTCCCCTCCACCAGGATCTCTCCATCATGTCTCTGTGGCTACATGTCTGGCTGAGAAGAACAGTCTGGTTTCCAGCTCTCTGTTCCTTTGTATACTCAGGCTGTCTGTCCAGATCTACCCATGCTATATCTCCAAGCAGGATGTAGCTGGCTGGTCACACCTGTCCAGGCACTTGATTTGGTCAGCTGCTCCCTCTTATCAAGCAGAATCCCTTGCCACTCCCAAGGGCCCCAGCTACCATCATAGTGGTTGAGTGAACTTCCCAGCCAAGTGAAACAACCTCACCAACAGCTTTAAAACTTACTTCTACGGCAATATCAGGATCCCAGAGAACCCTGGCTCCAAAGCAAGCACATCCTTGAATTCTAACAAGGAAATGAGCGGGGCTGGGTTGCAGGGAGTCCAACTAAAAAGGCCTTCAGGAACCAGATGAAGGAAGGCTGAGTTCTGTAACCTTAGACTGGAGGTCGTATTGCAGTGTTCAAATTACCGGGGGGCGGGGGGCAGCAGGAGCTCAATCCCCTTAACTGTAGTTTTTAAAAGGCTATAGGGAAGGCATGATTGGCTAAAATTGGGCAAAGCTTGTGGATTGCATTGGCCCCTCCTATAACTCAAACACTGCTTGAATGGCATATATAATGTGTACTTTAGAAAGTTCCTCCCCTGCCCCACTAAGTTTGGAGATGTTGCCACTTTCCTTGTTCCTTCCTTATCAGAGGGGAGATTAATGTGGAGCAGGGCTCTTTCTGTGGTGGCATCCATTTAATTGAATATCTTTCCCAGGGAGTTCCAAGAAACATGTATAGCCTCCTGCCAGTCAGTTTCCACCTCTTTTCCCAAACTTCCACACTGTTTGGCTAGCTTCTACTGTTTTTGTTATAGAGCTATGCAATTGTTAATTGTTTTTGTTTTGCTGTATTGTTAAATTTTTATGTGTTTGAATTGTCTTTATTGAATGTAAAAAGGCAATCGACTCTAAAACACTACTGTTATGAAAATGACTTTTAGATAATTGTGCATAAAGGGTTGTATCCAATGGTCACATTCCGCAAACTCAAATACCACTAGCAGAACTCCGCTGAATGTTTGCATTGTGCAAGCAGTTGCCCATTAGGCTAGTGCAACTGGATGTGTAAGCTGTTGCGTAACCGGTTGCACAAGTGGGATGCACAACTGGTTGCACAACAGGTTCCACAACATGTTGCACAAGCATAATGCAAAACTGCTTGCACAAACGTAACGTCAATTGGATTCTTCTCTTGCGCGTACTTCACAACCTAGGTTTTGCTAGCGCAACACCATTTGTGCTAATGGAATGACACAGTTTGATACTGCTCAAAAAGTTGACTAAAAAGAATGTGTGCCTTCTTGTAATAAGAATTTCAAAACTTCTTTTAGTTCAGAAATACCATACTATAAATGGGCATAACTGTGAAGTGAAGAAAGCTCTCTCCAAGCAAGAAATGCAGACAGCCACTGCTCAGAGAAGTGAGTGTGTTACGTCGTGGTGGTGGTGGTGGTGATAACAGTTTTCATTACTGAATGTTCACTCCCTCCATCCCACCCACCCCTTTTTGTTTTGTAGGTCGTGGGAGCAGCTCAAGCAACTTCACAGGTCGTGGGAACTTTGGAAGCAGTGGTGGAAGTTATGGCAGAGGTGGAAGTTTTGGTGGTAGAGGTAAATGTCTGTCCTTTGTTACCCACACCCTTCCAAAAATACGAACTTGAATTATGACGTATCATGGTTCTTAACACTTATTCTGATTTAGGAGGCTACGGTGGCGGAAGTGGTGGAGGTGGCGGCGGCAGCAGAGGAAGTTTCGGGAGTGGCGATGGATACAATGGCTTTGGTGATGGTAAGCACAACAGTGCTGGTATCACTTGAATTATACCTAACTTTAGAAGAAACAAAGCTACTGTGGTGGACTAAGTATGAATAGCTCTTTGGGTCTGTCTGATGTATCTTAACATGTGGAATGTGAAAGGAAAGGTGACAACTTATAGAAAAGCTAGGTATCTAAGAAATGCTAGGTAAATTGGATTGGATCCAGGCTAAATTAGTCCTGCTTTAGTTCCATTGATTTCAGCAGGGAAGTTAATGACAGAACAACTTGTCATGGGAGAAGTCCCATGATTTAAAGAGACTACAATAGCTAACTTAGTCTGGATCCAACTCAGTGACCTGGTTTACACACCACAACAGCCCACCATGGCTTAACATACCCACAGGGGCTGTCACCATATCATGCAAACCCAGGTGGCAGGGGCTGTTTGAGGGTTAGACAGTCCTCAACCTTAAAATAAGCCATGGGTTATTAGAGGGTTCTCTAACACTCAAACAACGCCTACCCCTTGGGTTTACATGACACAGCAAGCCAGGTGCACGTGGGTACCTGGCACAACAATTCCTGTGGGTAAATGAAGCCAAGGTGGGCTGTTGTGTTGTGCGAACCAGGTCAGTGGCTTGAAAGCTAAGTTCCTGTGAATGCAAATCCCCTCATAAGGTTGCTGCTGATGGAAGGTGACTTTCTCCTGTGCTTACTGAAAATCTGGTCCAGAGGGTTGTGGGAGTGCACACCTTCAGAATATGTGAGACGTGCTTGAGGCTGCAAGATGAATTTATGAAAACTGCATTCCCTCCCTTCTGCTAGCAGAAACCTCCACTTGATCAGAGTCCTTCCCAGGAAGGGAAGGGCGACTAAGGATCCAAGTAATTACCTTTAGATGTATGAAATGAATGTAAAGTGACAATACACTTAGTAATTGCTTTATTTAGTGCAGCCAAAATATACTTATCAAAGCCTTACCAGATCAGGATAAATAACATATGGGTGATCCTCAAGCCACAGTCTAGAATATTCAGTATGTTTGTGGGTTGAAGGACATGTTTTTCTGCATATTCAGTTACATGAATTGGTAAATGAATTGTGTGAATGAGCCATCACAGATAGAACACCTCAAATGTAATGCTTTGCAACTGAGTCAGTTCATACAATCCATAATGTATGTGCGCAGTGAGAGACGGCCCTTAGTTATGCACATACAATGGTTTCCATATTAATTGACTACATGACAAGTCATCAGACAGCTATATGTCAGGATAGTTCAGCCTTCACCAACCTGAGTCCCTCCAGATGTTTTGAATTACAACTCCCATCAGCTCCAACCAGCATGGCCAGTGGTCAGGGATGATGGGAGTTGTAGGTCAAACATTTGGAGGGGCTCAGGTTGAGGAAGGCTGGAATAGTTCATTAGGACAATTTGATTGGTAGCTATCATATTAGAAAAGTAGCTATCATAACATGATAGCTCCTTTTGTAGTAGTCAGTCTCAAAGTTGAATCTAGGTGTCACCAACACTGCATTCAGTGCAGTTACTTTGAGTTTTGTTACAAACATAGTCACGTCTATTTCGTTACTTTTAATTGATGTTTCAAGGTGGAAACTATGGTGGTAGTCCTGGATACGGCAGCAGAGGAGGTTATGGTGGTAGCCCAACCTATGGAACCCCAAGTGGTGGATATGGTGGAGGGGGTGGAGGCTATGATGGTTACAACGAAGGAGGAAGCTTTGGTGGTAAGAATCCTGAATTACATCATGTAACATCTATCTGTACTGCTTATATGAGATCTTAAAAGTTCAGGTTTTCGATCTGTTTCAAAAGGTCTTGCAGATTTGATTAAGAAGAATGCTATGCAATGTAAGCTATGCTGCACTGTAAGTAGATTGTGGGTCAAACCATTTCAGATTCTAATCTCACTGAAATTACAGTGACTTTAAAGATGCCTAGAGAAGCTTTATATATTCTTTCTCCAAGCCTGATTTATAGATTCATCTTATTTAACCCATAGAGCAGTGCTGGTAACAAGCCTTCAGGTGAACATGCTTCCAATCTTTGACGTCTAATGAGGGAAATACTACAATTTTATAGCCAGTTATTTCCCCTATCCAACATTAACTTAAGAATCTTTCATTTTTAAGACTCTGCTGTACCAAGCTGCTCTTGCCCTTTCGTCCCTAAAGCTCCTTGTAGATAATTTATTACCAAAAGTGACCAGAGGATCCAGCAGATTGTGGCATTGTGTATAGGTAGTTCTCATGTCCATGAGTTAGGTGTATATCCTGTTCTAGGTGGGGCTGCATTCCCCCTGAAAGAACAGATGATCCTGGATCCAGCACTGTCACTTGATGCTCAGGTGGTCTAAGTGGCATGGAGTACTTTCAACCCTTCAGCTGGTTCACCAGATGCAACCATTCCTGGGCACAAATAATATGGCTGCAGTGATGCATGCCCAGGTAACCTCCCAATTGGATGACTGCAATGCATTGTATGTTGAGCTAACCTTTAAGACGATTCAGAAGCTTCAAATAATGCAGAATGCGGCTGCCAGAACATTTAACTGATACAATCAAATGGGAGCATATTATACCAATGACATTGGCTGCCTATTTGCTTCCAAGCCCAGTTCAAGGTGCTGATGCTTACCTTTAGAGCTCTATACAGGGACCCAAATATCTGAAGGAGTGTCACTCCCTATATGGCCATCACTCCGTATTCCTATCTGTCCATGTATTTTAAGATCTTCAGAATAAGCTGTTTTCCAGATCCTTTTGCCAGGGGGAGCTCACTGTGTAGGAACTAGGCAGAGGTGCCATGCTTCTGGACTGCCCCCTCCCCATTGAAGCTTGAGTGGTGCTGATATCATTTTGGCATCAGGTTAAAGACTTAGTTGCCCAGGCAGTATAAAGTATTACACTGTTTTTTTCATTTATTAAATTTATAACCCTCCTTTCTACTTAAAATAGTGCTCAAGGCAGCACTTGTTGTTGTTCAGTCGTGTCCGACTCTTCGTGACCCCATGGACCATAGCACACCAGGCCTTCCTGTCCTGCGCTCTCTCCCGGAGTGTGCTCAAGTTCATATTCATTGCATCCGTGATGCTATCTAGCCATCTCATCCTCTGCCGTCCCCTTCTCCTTTTGCCTTCAGTCTTTCCCAGCATCAGGGTCTTTTCCAGAGAGTTTTCTCTTTGCATTAGGTGGCCAAAATATTTGAGCTTCAGCTTCATTATCTGTCCTTCCAATGAGCACTCAGGGTTGATTTCCTTTAGGATTCACTGATTTGACCTCCTTGCAGTCCAGGGACTCGTAAGAGTCTTCTCCAGCACCACAGTTCAAAAGCATCAATTCTTCGGCGCTCAGCCTTCCTTATAGTCCAGCTCTCACAGCCATACATTACTACTGGGAAAACCATAGCTTTGATTAGACGGACCTTTGTCGGGTTAGATGTCTAATTTTCAGGGGCTAGAGTACTTATAAGATGTTCACACTTTTTCTAGGAACTTTAGAAAGTGAAAGATGTCAGAGTTGTTAATGGGGCACAGGGGAAGGAATAAGGCAAAGAAGTGTTGAGGCACCTTCAAGACTAACAAAGGAAAAAATGCACTCATTCTTTTTCCAACATAATGAAAATTGGCAAGAATTGAACAGCAAAAAGGATTTTGCGTGTCTATTGAATGTTCTCAAAAATAACTACAGTAACTGATCCTAGCCGTACAAAAACTAAAGGTAGCCATGTTGACCATAAGAAAAATTACAAAATCCATAGTAGTGTAATACCTTTATTAGGCTAACCCAGGTATCAACAAAAATCTGCAAGCTTTCAAGATCTCCTGATCTCTTAATCAGGCAAGACATTAGAAAAGTGTGAGGGGAAGTAGGGGAGGAAAAAATTCCTCGGACTTGATGGTGAATTCACATGTTCAGAGTCCCTGGGAGGGGGGCGTCTGTTGGTATTTAAACTAGGCTCTGCAAGTGATGTGATATTTACAAGGTTGGACCTGGAACAGTCCCTAGAGTTGCTGGGAGCAAGAAAGGAATAACAAGTCCTAGCCCATGATTATGTCCAGTCAATTGAAATCCTTTTATGCAGATACAATAAATCTGGAGTCATGAAAACCTGTATTGCATACTAAATTATATTTGTTACTCCTTAATTTACTTAATCTGAATGAATTGTAGTGAATATTGAAACCTATTTTTGAAATAATGCTTGATCTAAGTGATAAATATGAAATAAAAATTCTGTTCTCAGGCAACTATGGTGGCAGTGGAAGCTATAATGACTTTGGCAATTACAGTGGACAGCAGGCCTCAAGCTATGGACCCATGAAAGGAGGTGGCAGTTTCAGTGGCAGAAGCTCAGGCAGTCCCTATGGTGGTAAATACAACCTTACATTATATACATCTGGCTAGTAGTAAAGGAGATTTACTTCAACAGTCAATCTTTCATTTGCAGGTGGCTATGGATCAGGAGGAGGAAGTGGTGGCTATGGTGGAAGAAGATTCTAAAAATTGTTCCAAGATAAAGGTAGGTATGCTACAAACAAGTGTTGTATATGAAGACTACAACGTTTCATTGAGAGTAATCCTTTTCTTATCCTGTATTCAACAGGCTACAGTTCTTAGCAGGAGAGAGCGAGGAGTTGTCAGGAAAGCTGCAGGTTACTTTGAGACAGTCGTCCCAAATGAATTAGAGGAACTGTAAAATCTGCCACAGAAGGAGCGATGAACCATAGTCAGAAAAGTTACTGCAGCTTAAACAGGAGACCCTTCTTAAGGACTGTCATAGCCACAGTTTGCAAAGAGTGCAGCTATTGATTTAATGCAATGTAGTGTTTAGATGTACATTCCTGACTTTTTTTAATTTGTTGTTGTAGCTTTGTCTTTTCTTCATAAAATCAGGTATATTGCCCTGTAAATTTGTGGTAGTGGTACCAGGAATTAAAAATAATTAAGGAACTTTTAATTTTTTCAATACTTGTGTAGTTCAGTTTTTTCTTACTGAAACTTCTTTGAATAAAGAAATGTAGTTTTAGGGTATATTCTTGCTAGGAAAAAATCAGTGCATTATAATCTGTATTAATTTAAACTATAGAAATGCTAAATCGTTTAAGAACATTAGTTTTTCTGCATATGTAACTAAATGAGATGAGTTGCACATGCAAAGGGACAGACAAGATGTTTGCATTAAAGCTTGTTTAGCTGTATAACTAGGACTGAGTCATTTAAACTAGTGCTTGTGAATGATAAAAAGCTTTACTTTCAAATGGAAATTCCAGATACATCTGGTTTGTGCATATCTTAATTTGTAGCCTTTGTTTCTTAGCTTAAGCCTTCTAAGTAAATAAGCATTGAAAGAGATCTCTTAAAGCTTTATTCAGTTTGCCTCCCATTTCATTGATATATGCAGGAGCTACATTAAACACTGGCAGAACAGGCTTCTGCCTTTTATTACCATTGAGGCTTCATCCCTCCAAATGGCAAACAGATTAAGTGCACACACATAACTGAATTAAAACTTTGAAGCCAATAGTCTGGGTCTGTTACTTAGCTTATAACTGTACAGCTTCATTTGTATCTATTTCTGCCCTAAAAACATGAGTTCATCTGTAATGGTTAATATTTCTATTGTGTGTGATTCTGTATGCCCCCTCTGCCTGAAGCAAAATTTCAGCACAGGCACAATCTTTCTTGAGTTCCCTGTAATGAGTATAAACTTTCTGACCATGAGTAAAGCAACGCATTTCACACAGTTTCTAATGCCCTGAGTGAAGGCCTTGAAGGTGAAGTGAAAGCAAACTGGTTCACAGTCTAGCAATAGGAAATATCTGGGCTAAACATGATATATTTGTCACTAATGGGAGTCCTATGGCTAGAATTAAATCAATACTTTTATGCATCAGAATGATGTGGTCAAAACGTTGTTTAATTCAGAACTGTGGGTGTGGTATTTACTCCTTCACTTACCCAAATTTGTGTACAGCCGTGTTCCCTAATCTGATCAGACTTCTCTTTTAACTATTGCCAGAGCAGTGCTTTCTGTCAATACACTTCCAGAAGAGTAGGGCACAGTGAGTAGAAGAAACTCAGACACTTGCCAGTATGATGCTGGAATTTCTCACCTGTTACTTCTTCTCTAGGCCAATGAACAGTATAAGGTAAAGGTAATTCCAGTATAGGAATGGATTGTCAGACATTCTAAAATGTTGCTCAAACAAGGCACACGGTCGTGGTTGTTGGGTACAGAATACTATGGTTACATCTAATTTAAAAAGTGTTAAAGTGTGTGCTAAGCAACATCAAGAGCATTGATATACCCCTGAAACTCCATAATGTCATATTACTATATATTAAGGTGGGAATTAGGTGGCTGGCCTCTCCATATATCCTTTCTATTTTCGGGAAACAGTGCCTATACTCCAATAGACAAAACTTGTTGAAGGGCATCAGTTTGGTATTGTGGTATGGAATCTTCACATTACTAAGCTGCATGTGCCAATTTTTTCTTGTGAGGATAGATTAGATCTAAATTATCCCTTCCAGGCCTGCTATTGATTGCAAGGGCAGAATTGGAGGATGGGTTTAAGGTACTTGATCTGTTGTTAATGGAGGGGGGTGGAATCTTGATGGCACATAGGGAAAACGATTTTATAGTGTGCTCCTCTGTTTTGCGATTCTTAATATGAAATCTGTAAGTTCCCAGTTGTTGGTGCCGGTGCCTTAGGCCTAGTTCTCTGTGAACTTGGAGAAGTGTAAGCAGAGGACAGTGATTAACCAGCTTTAAAGACTCTAGGATGTATCTCTTAGCCAAAGTGTGGATCAAAGGAGACTCAGACAGGACTTCAGCAGCCTATTGTGTATGTGGACAAGTCAGCGTAATTAAAGAATGACAAGGCAGCAACAGCACCAGCTTCAACTTCCAGAAAAGTGAAGGCATAAGATACTATGCTGATAGTGAGCAGCTTTCCAAAAGCTAGTTAAATCTGCCTATCACTGCTGAAATATCGAAGAAAGTCTAGCAAGAGTTCTTCACCAGTTGGAACCTCCTTGAGTCATAGCTACTTGAGTTGACCCAGAGTCATAGGTCTAGCATTTAGACCTGAAAGGAAGGGGAATAAGAATAGGTAAGGTTTGTCTCTAACACTTTTCATCAATTAAAGAATAACTCTTTGCTGAACAAGGTAAGAAAAATATCTTTGACTTGCAGATTGTAGAAGAAACTTCTTGACCAGATGTGGATTTCTTACCCATTGGAAAACTCTTGGCTTGGTAAGACTCTAATACAGTATAAAATGTTGATATACCCATGACCATACTCTGGTCTTTGAAAATCCAGCTTCTGTGATAAGAACAAATGATGCTAATATAAGGTGAGTGCCAATAGTATTGTACGTCTAAACTATGAAATGTGAAAGACCCGATTTTAAAAAGGAAATTCTCATCTAGCTGGTTGATGGAATAACTGATGATACTTGGCATTTATATAGATTTGGAATAGTTTATGTTTAGCCATCCTTACAACTACTCTAGAAGGTAGGTTAATATTATCTACGTATAGATGGGTGGCTTCAGGGTAGTGGCTTGCTTTATAGGTTATTGACCCAAGTCACACGTAATGGCAAATTGTGGGTTAATTACCACACGATTTGCCATGCACAAGTGGGAGTGAGCGAGCACACTGCCTCCCACACACTCTTCACTTCTGCTTTTAATCAACAACCTATAATCAGCTAGGTCGTAGGTTGAGTGTGATGTGTGAACCCAGAGCACTAGGTTGTTTAGGAGCTACAGTGGTTAATCCATGGTTTGTTGTTGGTTTAACTGCTCCAAGTTTGCGTATCATGCTCAACAACCTACAACCCGGCTGATCATAGGTTGATAATTAAAAGTGGAAGTGCAGAGCGTATGGAAGGCAGCATGCTCCTCACTCCTGCATGGCAAATCATGGGTTAATTAACCGAAGATTTGCTTTTACGTGTGAACCCAGTCACTTGCTAAAGTAAGATCTGAACTGGGATTTCCTTCACTCTAGCCACAGCATATGCACTTTTTGGAAATGTAAGAAATGGCTGGTGGAAGCTTTGGTGATAAATATTTGAGAAGTAGCGGGTTTTAAAAAAAAAACCTGAATTGAATGTCCATTCATATAATTGGATTTGGACAAACCCAGAACTTCAAAATAGTGGATCGCCATGTTTGATGGTTACACTTGATGGTTAGTGTAATTTAGCCCGGTCTTAGGCCGTGAGCATAAGATACATTGAAACTGGTAGAACTGGCTTTGCAAGTAAATAGGTGGTAGATCGGGTATAAGACTTCAGTTAAGATTTTGTTGGTAATGTTAATCACCAATTTTCAGGCAAGGAAATCAGTAAGTTACTCATCTGAAACTTGAGCAGATGATGCCCCCTCCCAAGTTACTGGCCCTCTTTCAGGTAAAAGAAATCTTTAACAATGTCTTCCTGGTTTCCAGTTGGAGTTTTCCCCTTACATTATGCCTTTCATCTTGAATGTTACATAACCCAGTAGTATTTAGAACTCTTGTTTTGCCTTATTCTCTATCTGTGCTAGGTCTGCATGCTAATGAAGGTAGGATCATGGTTCCGGATTTTCTACACCTGTTGGGCACCTTGCCTTTGTTGGCATGACATTCCCACTCCTATTCAACCGTGAACTTGGGCAGGGGAGATTGAAGTTGGAGACTTCCCCCATCAACATTAACTGTAGTACGAATGTTTAACCTAGAGCGCACAGCTCTGCAGGGTGAAGTCCTTAATCAGTACCTTATTTATAACTGCTACACTAGAGCATATTTATGGATTGTAGTTTGATCATGAATTCCAGGCATCTGAGTGGCAAACGGCACCTGTGCTCACTTTCCCTCTTCTAAAACAGGGACAAAGCCAAGCTGCTTGTGTGCTAATCTCGGCACGCCCCAACAGAAGAAAGAAGCGGGGTGAGTGCATATGCATCTGTTTCTTCCTACCCCATCAGAGGTCTGTTGGCACTCTGGCTAGAAAAGGAAAGGAGCTGAACCTGCGTGCACTCGGTTAAGCACTTACCCAAACAATGCAGGGCTCAACCAAATGCATGTTTAGTGAGGTGGTTAGAGCAGTAGTGTGGGGGGTGGGAGAGAGAACAGTGCTTCTTATCAGTGCAGGGGATGTGTTCTTCAGTCACTAATTGACAAGACTAGGATACTCGTTAGCTTAACATTCTGAACATGCTAAATTTTTTTATTTTTTTTCTGCTCTGCAGGGTGACTAATCCTGAATGAACAAAACATGACCATCTCTTCGCCACAAATATGTGAAATACTTCAGTGTAACATGCAGATCGTTCATAGTACATGACAGTGGAAATTGATCGGAGTGTGTAATCTCGGATTTGTCTTGATCAAATGCTTACAATAAAGTGTCATAGTTTATCATAGTTGGCAAATCTCTTTATAATTGTATGTGGCTATTAGGTTGTCTTTTCTGCATCATTGAACAGCCAGCTTGCATAAGATTCCTTCCAAAGTCCTGAATACATTAAAGAGTTTGGAGTTACTTGGAGTATTGGTTTGGCATCCTTCCGTTAGCTGCGCAGATTGTACACACTCCTTGGCTATATTATAGCAGGTTTTATTTTGTCTTTTACCTCTGTTTAAGAGGTAATTCAACTTCCCCCTTTGAAAATATCAAGAACACCTGGCTAAATTTTGTTATCTGTTTCTTATAATAAAGTGACAGTTCAGTTGCTAGAAAAACCCACAGAGTCCTAGAGAGGCAGTGTCCTGTGAATTGCCTGAGAGTGGACACCATTTTGTGGATGGAGAGCTATTCTGTACATTACATTTTGCAGATGGTAATGTTCTGGAATACAAAATGCATGTGCATAGTGTAATGTATGAATGATGTGCATTCGTGCAAATCATTTCCTTTCCCTCCAAAATGTGAGTTCTAAGCAGGAAAGGCTTTGGGCTGTTCATTGGGAGTGGAGGCAGTACTGTGAACACCCTTCCTAACTTAGGTTATGTATGTTTCCTAGTTCGTAGCAGATTTGTGAGAACAAAATATGTGAGGTACAAAATAGTCCTGAAGCTTAAGCATTTGCTGGACTTCATTTAAATTTACCTTTAAATATAAAGTTGGAGTTCAGCATTACAAAGCCACAGGTGGGTCTAAAAAAGAGGGAGGTTCTTCAGGGCCCAGAGAGCTATCCCTAGTCACTACTGAAGCACTGTTTACAGTGGTATTGTCCAGGTCATCACACTACAACAATCCAACTGGTAGAATTTCTTCTATGCAACCTTCATGCAACAGTGTTGCTGGGAGTCTAGATCTCACATCCTGTGGGCATTCTCAAGTACAGTCCTCCAAATTTCTTCCAGCCATTAAGAGTACAGCCTCTCATTCCTAGGTTCTATGTGAGACTTTGACTGCGTACTTTCATCTTAGTTCCACCTCCCAACTATAGAGCCAGAGGAGTGTGATAGATTATTGGAGCAGGTCTGGTGGGACCCAAGTTCAAATCTCCCCCCCCCCCCCCCAGCGGCCCATCATGAAGCTCATTGATCTTGGGCCAATTACTATCTTGGCCTATCCTACGTGCAGAGTGGTGTGGCAATAAAATGGGAGGTGGGGGGAATATACCACATAAGCCATACTGCAGTACCTGGGAGAGGAAGGGTGGGGTATCTACCAATTGTTTCCTTGGGACTGGGGTTTTCAACCTGTTGCTTGCTTCTGCTTTACCCTCTTTAGCCACTCTGTCCAGTGGCCATCTCCCACCATGTCTCATAATCCCTAGCATAACCCTCCTACTGCCCCGACCTAAGAAGGGTGAAGTTTTTTCAAAGTCCCCTACTGTCTTTTTTCTCAGTCTGTTCTCTGTATCTTTCATTTGACATTGTGCCTGAGGGCATTCTGTTCCTTAATGTCCATTCTGCTGGGACCCTTTCCTGTTCCTCACCCTGCCCAGTCACCCACCCTGCTACTTCTGTCCCTAACGATTGTGTGAGGCGCTAATTCCAGTTAAAGTGACCTCTTGTCTTTCTTTCACAAGCTGGCTTTAAAGATTTTGAAAACATTCCTTGGGAAGTTGGGATGTTCACGAAAGTTCTATACCATCCTGTTTTGGACTTCAGTTTCCATCAGCCCCAGCCAGCATTGTGAATGGGGCAGGAGTGCTGGAATTTCATGAAAATACCAGTTTTCTTAATTTAGTTTCCATTAGCACAAAAAAAAGCCTTGGACATTCTCAGAACTGGAAAATGAAGAACCTATTTAACTTCTGGACTGAAGTTCTAAAATTAAAAAGTTAACCATTGAAATCAGACGTTTTATCACCTAGCAGAGCTCCACTAATAGATAAATCAGGATGAACCATGGTGCAATACTATGCATAGTTATGTGGGAATTGGTTCCAATGAAATCAATAGGACTTAATTCTGTATGTGTGAGGTGAAGGTATTAGAAACTCGGAGAGTAAATAAATCCTGCATACCTAACCTGATAACTGTTCTCATCTCCATGTTTGATTTCTTGTCAGCTTGTACTAAATCATTGTGTATATGTAGAAGGCCAATTTCTGCACCTGAATCAGATTCTCTTGATTATGTAGTCAGAAACTGGAAGCATAATTTACTCTTCTTGAAGTCCATTTGAGAGTACAGTCAGAATTGCATGTAGTCCATGGTTTAAAAAAAAAATGCACCAACCAAAGCTGAATTCTGTGACTCATAAATGCAAATTGAGCAGATTTGCAGGATTTTTCTTTGTGCCATTCTGCAATGTTTACTATCTGTATAATTTATGCTGGCTTGCTGATCGTAAGGGCATGAGGCTATGCAAGATGCCTAACACCCACTACTAGAAATCTTGTTCAGCCGTTTGCTTTGGGTTCTGAAGCCTTTGTTCATTTTCAAACAAATATTTGAAACCTTGGTGTCATTCTGCTGATGGAAGTAGCTCTATCAGCTGAAATGGGAGGGGTGATTTCCCTCTCTCTGCACCCCCCCCCCCCCAGTGCACCATCATAATTCACTTCTGAGATTATGGGAAACCTTCCAGAGCAGATTTTCAGGTGTGTGGGGGAGTTCTGTTGCGCTTCCAGATGCCTGCTAGCACAATGTTAGATTTAACCCAAGGACTAGAAGCTTGCTTTTTAAAATTAAAGCTTAGATTCTCAGGAAACTGTATCCTATACTCAATAATAGTGGCTCCATCCCCATTGCTGAGATATTGTACTGCTCTAACTGTAACCAATATGGTAAACCCACATTCTATTGAAACTAGGCTAAAAGAGTATATACACTTTATTTTAAAAGTACAAAATCTAAAGATTAGCATTATGTAGAGCATACATTTGTATGCAAAACAAAGTTTCACCTTTTAACACAATCCAGCCAGAATTTAAACACCCCACTGATGTCAATGAAAGAGAATTAAGCATGTGTTTAGTTCTTCCATTTAAAGTTACAAGCCTTCAAAGTGCTTGACTTTGGCCAGATTGTGCCGTAATGATGATACCTCATTATGTGTGTTTAGATTACATTCAAACTTACAATAAAGTACAGCAAGTAAAAAAATTGTAAGAAACTGCAAACATTCTATTTATCTTTATAAAATGATGTACCTGAAAAAGAAAGATTGGTCTTGTAAGTAAATAGGATTACCAGTCTTAAATCACGCTTGATACACATTTGAATAAAACTATAGGAACAGAATATAAATAACTCTTCAAATATTTACACTAGGACAGAAACTATAGTGAAGTTGCTGCTATATAAAAAGGAACTAGTGTCTTAGAAGTATTACCATTTGTGCATACATTTGTTTTAACAATAATGATTTTAAGTGCTTTCATATAAGAGAAAAAGTTGTGTAAAGTCACTTGGAAATAGAACAAATTCTGCATCACCTGAAGCCCTACTAGTAGAAAATACCAATGTAAAAATATTAGTTAAGAGAACACTTGTCTCCCTTTATCTTCAGAATTTAGTTCCTGGCTTCTTGCTCTTAGGAACAAGAAAGATGCTGCCATCTCTTGTTTGCTGCAGTGAGTAATCATTGAATGAATAAGGCTTGCCTTCTTCATCCCGGAGCATACTGAAGACCTCAAGGTATAGGGTGCTCAACTGCTTTTTCAGCAGACGCAGGCTTTTGTCATTATCTGCTTTCTCTTTAAGCAGCTTCTCTCTCTCATCTTTAAGATAACCCAAGTCATGCTCCAACTCCGTTATGTTTTCCAGTTTCCGTTTACGACAGTTTTGAGCGGCCACTTTGTTCTTGCCTCGTCTTCGTATGTCACGAATAAGAGCAAGCTGGGCCTCACTGAACTGCTCCTTAGACATCATTTCATTGAAGTCGTCCACAGGGAGGTTAATTATCTTTTCGACAGGGAAAGGGATACGCAGAGCTTTTGCTCTAAGCTCATCTCTGGTGAGATGAGCTTCCAGTTGGCTGTAGGATTTGTCTTTCATAAATGGCGCTTCAGCGTGGCCTGGGTTAGCAGGCAGTTCTCTTTGGGGTGTACGTGCAAGCTGTGGAGCAGAGTTTGGGGTACTCTGACCTAGGGATGGGGAGAGTGGATCATGCAACTGAAACGAATGCATCTGACCATTGCTGTGTTGCACACTTCCAGGGGCGCTGTCTATCTCTTCCATTTCAGAATCACTGTATCCAAAGCCTGTATCTCTATAGATGGGAGATGACTCAACAGAATGAGCTGGAGATGTTGTACTGGGACTTGTGTTCAGTGAAATGCCAGAGTCAGAATCATTACATTCTGGGGCATTTCCTGCAAGGTCATGGTTAAAGGCTTTGCACTGAGCAAAATCAGAAAGATCAATTGGTTCATTTAAAAAGCCAGCAAGATCCACAAAATTTGGTGGTGGAGTAGTTACGTTGCTGTTCATCTTCACATCAATAAAGGCAGAGTAGAAATCCTCACAAAAATCAGCACTTGTGGGTGATGTGTTATTTTGGCTGGGATCTTCTGGCAGTAAAATGCTGGAACAGGAAGCCTCCAACGGGTTCAGAAACTCTGGACTGCAGTTATCAACTTCTTTCTCCATAGTGGGTAATGAATTGTAGAAGGTAAAATTAATAGCGGCTTCTGATGCTGTGTTTGTTGAGCATGTGTTTGCAGTTACTTCAGCCAGGTTGTCATTTTGAATGTTAAGACACTGTAAAAGATTGCAAAGAAGCTCAGCAATAACGTACTGATCATAAGTGAGATAGTATAAAGCAGAGGTGGCCAGCACATAGCCACATGTGGTCCCTACTGCAGCCCCCGCTGCCCCCCTAGCACTCTGTAGCGCCTACAGAGTGCCCAAAGGATCAAATTTAGCTAGCAAACAAGCTATATTTGACCCTTTTTGCAGTCTATAGCCATTACAAACACCATTTTTAGTGTTTATTTAGATTTCTGCAGGTGGGGGCCCTCCCACAGTTGTCCACTCCCAGGTGTAATTTTGCATTGTATACCTTGGCATTCTCCATTCTGTCCAGTCTATGACTCTCCGGTGCTTTGGAGACAATACTTATGTCTGGCACCATGCATGCTGTCAAGAGACTTAACTTCTCTTGAAAACCAAAAGGTTTTCTGCCCCTCTTGATGTTTATTAAGATTTTCTAAAACTGGGAAGCTGGCATGCTGCAAAGCAAAGTGCTGTCCTACAGCACCATCTTTATTTGGATTCAAAAGAATAGTTTTGTGTTTGGAGCTCAGACTCCCGCTTCTGTTTTGTTCTTGGGCCAAGATACTTTTCTTTTAGTCTCCAATTTACCTTCTCAGAAATGATTGTTTTGTGACCAGCCATGCCCCCCGTGACAGTCATTCTGTGAGAGCATCCCTGACACCCTCGACATCCCAAATGTATCTCATCAATCCAAAAAGGTTGTGGACCCCTGGCCAGACAAAGCAAGAAGGAAGAGTAGAAGAAAGCATGCAAGCAACTAGTAGGCCCCTTTACCTTCTTAATTTCTATGAAGAGGATATGCATTTTTTGCAGGGGGCATCTTCTGTGAAGGGTATGTGAATAACAGGAAGGATGCCTGTGACCTTGGAAACTATAACGGGCAGCCTTGTGTTTTTTTCAGTCACCTACATTTTACTAAATGAGTTGCCTAAACCACCAAGTTTCACAATGCAATTAAAACCAGGAAAGTGAGGCTTTACAAAGCTGAATGCCATTCATGACAATTTCAGTACAGCAGAAACATCTGCCTAGGCCTTTTGGTAAAACTGGATGCACTCATACAATGTGCATGAGCCCTCCAAAGTAACTTGTAGGCAATCCAGATGTCTTTCTTCGAGGAAGCACTTTTTTAAGAATCTGCATTTTGCCTTCACTCAAGATAAAACGTATTTTTCCTCTGGAAAAATTCTGTGCTTTCCCCAGCTACCCTGCTCATTGATAGTGGAAACCTACGACGCATTATTGGTCACATCTAATGGACACTTAAGGCAGTACCTGCTGATGAATGACAACTCTCCCACTTTGGTGCCATTTGAATTTTTTCTTTAAATTTTATTTTCAGGTTCTTAAAATTTACTTTTGATGTCCTTGGTGGGTGTGCAAGTCACTGTACCTCTGGAGTATTCAGGCTATACTATATTTTTTTGTTTTTAAAGAAAAGCAGCAGGCATACCCTTCCCTATGCATTGTCCTAACTTTTCACGATCTAGGTAAAACAGATCAAGGGTACAAAGAACTTTTCAGGAGGGAACTCTCCAGTTTTGCTTATCAAAAGAGATATGGAAGTTACAGCACACCTATACTTCGGAAGAAATGCTATCCACACCATTATGTGAGGACTGGTTATTATGTGTTCTCTATGGTGGTACTACAAGAATAGTGTTAACACTGGGTTGGACCCAAATCTAGGGCTGTGAAATGGAAGTGAACTTCCTGTCTCCTCCTCTCCACAGGAGCCCCTCCAGCCGCCTGAAAATGCTACACAGAGGGTTGGCAGACTGTGCTAAATGGGGTGTTGGGGGATACCTGAAAATTGGGCAGAGGCATTTTCCATGTACAGAGCCCTTCCATCTAGAGAAGGCAGATCCTGGATCAAACCCTAAGGCTGTAGTCCTATGTATGTATAGCCTTGTCTGGGAGTAAGCCCTATTGATCTCAGTGGACTTAATGTCCAAGCAGAGAGGTCTAAGATTGCACTGTAAATCTGGGTTTTGTTCAGCCCCTTGGAAATACATTTACAATTTGGAGTACACATTTTGCCTACAAAACCCCAGTATTTCCTCTTGCTTTACTTTCAGCCCAATCCAATACATGTTTTATTCAGAAGCAAGTCCCATGTTGTTCAGTGGGAAGGGCTTCTAAATAAGGGTGCTTAGGCTGCAGCTGAAAAGTCGATCCTATGCATATTTAGACAGTACACTTGGGAAAGCCAGGAAAATAACTAGCAGTACAACCTTACTAGGGAGTAAGCCAAACAGAGCGCAGCAGGACCAACTTTGGATTATTCATGCTTAGGGCACAATCCTATGCATGTTTAGACAGAAAAACGTCCTTCAACTCCCAGCATTCCCCAGGCAGCATGGCTGGCTGGGGCATGCTGGGAGTTACAGGACTTTTTTCTGTCTAAACATGCATACGATCGCACTGTTCAGCTGCACTCTAAGCACCCTTATTTGGAAGCAAGTCCCGCTGAACAACATGGGAGTTGCTTCTGAATAAAACAGGTAGTGGATTGGGCTGAAAGTAAAAACCAACTTCAGGGGACAAACATTTCTCTCCATGTTCTAATAATACTGACCAATGAGTAAAGACCTTGTAGCCGTTTGAACATTTTCAACCTGTCCACTCAAATCTTGTAAAATTTACTTTTGACCAAAAAGAATTTCAATGAATAATTCTATTGACAGTGGTTGCGAGAAAGAGGGAGGATCCTCTGAGAATATAAAAATGTCAAATCTTGGATTCCCCCCCTTTAAAAAAAAAAAATGTCCAATATATATTCACGCACTGACTGCAAGTATTACCTGTAGCTCTGGAATAGACAACAGTTCTTCCCACACTTGCTCTATGTCTTGTGTGTTCTCAACATCAGCAGCTATTAACTCTGGAATGGTAGACTGAAGGACGCATGAGTCAAGGGGCTGCATCTGATTAGAATCGACAAAGACCTGGTTGCTTTCCGAAGGTTCCACTTGCTGGAATTCAGCAGAGGAAACCTGTAATATTATGAAACAGACCTTTTGTCACTAATGCTGGAAACTTGCTGGTTCTTAGATAATCATTTGCTTTGAAGGAGGTATTTCAAAGAACATTCAGTGCATTCAAATAAAGTCCACAGTATTAAGAAGGATATCATGGCCAGTATCCAATACTGCCTCTGCACTAGCGGGAATGACGGCTAGCAACAACTAGTGACACTGGGAAATACCTGAAAGTACTGCTGAAATGGGACAAGTCAGCAGAAGGGAGATCCACTGAGTTGTCCCATTCCACAAGCAGTAGTTCTGGACAGTTTCTGTTTCCTATTGCGCTAGCAATTGTTCCCGCTAGCTGCAGCATGCTGGCTATTGCCCGATAAAAAGGATAAAGGGGCTTTATTTTATACACCTCAGATGCTTAACAGCATCCAACTTGCAATGCAGCTAGTGTTTACCTCAGTGTCATCTACAAATGAGAACGTTTCTGCCAAAATCTGCATACAGTCCTCAAACAGGTCGTCTGCCTCTTGTTTGGGAATGTGTACACTCTGTATATGAGAGACAAAAGTTCAACAAATCTTTTCATGAGTAAAAAAAAAATCTAAATGCAGGTTCAATTCAGATAACTAGCAACTTCACCACCCTCCTTTAGAAAGAAAGGAAGGAAGTTGTAGATCAGCATGAACAGAAAGTTGTGTGTGGGTTTGTTGTTGTTTTTTACCTGTAAATAATTATTGGATATGCCAGTGTTTCCTGATTCAGTGCCTTGAGCAGGCTGGATAGGAACAAATTCACCTGTTTCCTCATCCAGCTGCAACTGGGCGAGGAAGGCTTTTTCTTGCTCTTTTTGAAGTTGCTCTTGCCGCTCTCTTTCAAGCTTTTTCTGTTTCTCGAGCTCATAGTCCTTCTTTCTTTGGCAAAAATCAAAAACTTCACGGCTTGCTCCAAGATCAATATCTTGCCTCCAGAGAATGTCAATCAGCTTAATATCCTGTGTGTGTATGAGAGAGAGAGAATAAATAAGAATATTTTGGATGTTCAAGCATTTTTAAAAGAACTGCCATCTTACCTAACCTGAGTCAAATAAAATCAAAACACAAATCTGCACATGTATGCTGACCTGTGACATTTTAAGATCTGATGTTAAAGTCAAAGTGGGACTCTGGATGTTCTCTGTAGCATGCTGGTATAAAATTCATTCATTGACCCCTCAAAAAGTTAAAATACGATATTGAGCAGCTAGTGATTAAGGAAATCTTACTAGGCTTGCAGTCTTAAACTCTGGTTTGGGATTAATGCAGCAGTCCTATGCATACTAACCTGGGAGTAATCCCATTGACATTAGTAGGTATTTCTTGTAAATAAACATACATGGGATTGGGTTGCATGGCCATAATCCTGAACACATGTACCACGGAGTGAGTTCTATTAAACTTAATAGGGCTTGCTTATGATTGAACATTAATAGGATCAGGTTGCCTATGTCGTAAATATGCATTACAGATTCCAAGAAATATACCAGCACCATACACCAATTAGCACTAATGTAGCGTCTTTAAAATGCAATTACATAATTCCATTACAGACTAATAATGTCCCAGAACACTTTTAGTAAAATGTAAACTTTTTTTATTTTTCTAACTCATTGTAAGTTAAGAAAAAATCATTTTTATCATCTCTGCGAAGTATTCACCAATTGCCTCGTGACAGGCTGATAACTATATGTAGTAGTTAATTTTGTTTTTAAAAATCACTAGTTCATTAACATCCATCCTGGTGAAGAAAAATTCTAGAGAACTTAAAAGGTTGTTTACTATTTTGTGATATTTTGGCTGATCCTCAAAATGGGTAAACTCCAACCTAAGCCCTACTTAGAGTAGACCCATTGAATGAATTTTACTTTAGTTAGTCATAAGTCCCATTCATTTCAATGGGTCTACTCTAAGAGCTCAGGTTGTGTTACATAACACAAGGATTTTGGCTGGATTTTATGCAGCAGACTAGATTTTTATTTCTCTCTCTTTCTCATACACACACACACACACACACACCAGCACAGCTTCTTTCTGTGTGATTTTTTTTTTTTTTTAATTTCTATACCGCCCAATAGCCGAAGCTCTCTGGGCGGTTCACAAAAATTAAATCCAGGCAACACACAATAAAACAATTTAAAATATATAGAACATTAAAACCACAATATAACAATACAACCACAATAAAACCTAGCAGCAGTGCAGGAGTTTAAAATACAGATTTAAAACAGCAAAGATAAAAATTTAGAAAGCTAAAATGCTAAAATGCCTGGGAAAATAAAAAGGTCTTCACCTGGCACCGAAAGGAGTACAATGTAGGCGCCAGGCGAACCTCACTAGGGAGCTCATTCCAGAGCCGGGGTGCCACAACAGAAAAAGCCCTCCTCCTAGTAGCCACCCGCCTCACTTCCTTTGGCAGGGGCTCACAGAGGAGGGCCGCTGATGATGATCTTAAGGTCCGGGCAGGCACATATGGGAGGAGGCGATCCTTCAGGTAACCTGGCCCCAAGCCATTAAGGGCTTTGAATGTTAACAGCAGCACTTTGAGTCGGGCCCGGAAATGGACTGGGAGCCAGTGCAGCTGGAAAGGTACTGGCGTAATATGAGCTCGCAGGCCAGTCCCTGTTAACAATCTTGCTGCCCTATTTTGGACCAGCTGAAGTTTCCGGACCGTTTTCAAAGGCAGCCCCACGTATAATGCATTGCAGTAATCCAGACGAGAAGTTATCAGACCATGGATAACTAGCTAGGCTATCTCTGTCCAGATAAGGGCATAGTTGGTATACCAGCCTAAGCAGATAAAAAGTGCTCCGTGCCACTGAGTTCACCTGTGCCTCATGACAGTTCTGGATCCAAGAGCACCCCGAACTACAAACCTGATCCTTTAGGGGGAGTGCAACCCCCTCCAGAACAGGTTGAATATCACCTAGCCGGACAGACGAACCGCCCACTAACAGTACCTCCGTCTTGTCTGGATTGAGTTTCAGTTTATTAGCTCTCATCCAGTCCATTACCGTGCCCAGGCACTGATTCAGAACAGCCACTGCCTCACCTGGTTTTGATGAGAAAGAGAGGTAGAGCTGGGTGTCATCTGCATATTGATGGCACCTCAGCCCACACCTCCGGGTAACCTCCCCCAGCGGTTTCATGTAGATGTTAAACAGCATGGGGGATAAAATAGAGCCCTGTGGAACCCCATGGCACAATTGCCATGGCACACAGCAATAATCCCCCAGCACCACCTTCTGGAATCGGCCATCCAAGTAGGAGCAGAACCACTGTAGTGCAGTGCCTCCAACTCCTAACCCAGACAACCTATCCAGAAGGATACCATGGTCGATGGTATCAAAAGCTGCTGAGAGGTCCAGGAGAATCAACAGGGTCACACTCCCCCTGTTCCTCTCCCGGCAGAGGTCATCCCACAGGGCGACCAAGGCAGTTTCCGTTCCAAAACCAGGCCTGAAGCCCGATTGAAATGGATCTAGATAATCCATTTCATTCAAGAGTGCCTGGAGCTGTCCTACAACCACCCGCTCAAGCACCTTGCCCAGGAAGGGGATGTTGGCCACTGGCCTATAATTGTTAACATCCTCTGGGTCCAGGTTAGGCTTTTTCAGGAGTGGTCTAATTACTGTCTCTTTTAAAGCAGCAGGCACCACTCCCTCTCTCAAGGAGGAATTTATAACCTCCTGGACCCAGCCGGACAACCCCTCCTTGTTTGATTTAATAAGCCATGAAGGGCAAGGGTCAAGCACACAAGTGGTCGATCGGACTTGGCCAAGCACCTTGTCCGCATCCTCAGGCCTCAGTAACTGAAACTCATCCAATAAAACTGGACCAGACGGTTCTCTGAACGCCTCTACCAATGGAACTGCATTAATGGTGGTGTCCAATTCATGACGAATCTGAGCAACTTTATCTTCAAAGTGCCATGAAAACTTGTCACAGCGTGCTACCGAGGGTTCCACCGTCTCTCTCCCTGGCCCAGAATGTAACAGGCCGCGAACCACTCGGAAAAGCTCCGCTGGACGACACTGAGAAGATGCAATGCTGGTGGAAAAGAACTGTCTCTTTGCCATCCTCACCGCCACAGAGTAGGCTCGATAGTGGGCTCTTACCTGTGTTCGGTCAGACTCAGCATGACTTTTCCTCCACCTGAGTTCTAGCCGTCTCCCCTTTTGCTTCATTGCCCTCAGCTCAGGTGTATACCAAGGAGCTGGCCGGGCTCTGCTCAGAGGTAGAGGGCGCTTGGGCGCGATCGTGTCAACCGCCCGAGTCATCTCTGCATTCCACAGAACGACCTGGGCTTCGACAGGAGCACCAGCCATACCAGCCGGAAAATCCCCCAGAGCCCTCTGGAATCCATCGGAATCCATTAATCTCCGGGGGCGGACCATTTTAATAGGTCCCCCACTCTTGCAGAGGGGAAAGGCCGCCAGGAGTCTAAACCTCAGCAGGAAGTGATCTGACCATGACAAAGGGACAGATGTTAGTTCCTCCACTTTCAGATCACCATCCTCCTGCCCAGTCGAGAAAACCAGATCAAGCGTGTGTCCTTTTATATGCGTTGGGCCGATGACATGTTGGGACAGCCCCATGGTTGTCATGGTGGCCATGAAGTCCTGAGCCGCCCCGGATACAGCTGCCTCAGCATGGAAGTTGAGATCCCCCAGGACCATCATCCTAGGGGTCCTCAACACCAAATCCGAGACCACCTCCGTCAGCTCAGGCAGGGAGTCTGATGGACAGCGGGGTGGGCGGTACACCAACAGAATCCCTAATCTGTCCCGGGTACCCAACACAAGGTACAAACACTCAAGATCTGCACTCGAATGAGCAGGAAGCCCGGAGAGGGAGATTGAATTCCTATAGACCACGGCAACCCCCCCTCCCCGACCCTCAAGTCGGTGTTGGTGCTGCACCGAGTACCCAGGAGGGCACAGCTGGGAGAGAGTGACCCCTCCCAGTTCCCCCACCCAGGTCTCAGTAATCCATGCCAGGTCAGCCCCCTCATCCACAATCAAATCATGGATGAGGGAGATTTTATTTTGGGCCGACCTGGCATTCAGCAGCAGCACCACCAGACCCAAGGGCAGACTGGTAAGGCTGCCAGGAACCATCAGGTTGGGGGATGAACCAGAAGAGGGGACAGCTGTAAGGTATCTAGCCCCTCTTCTCCTCAGCTGGCCTGTTAATCCCCCAATGCCATACCTCCCCCTGCCCGTGACCACAGTTATGGTGGCACCTCCCCGACCCCCTGAGTTGCCCATTCTTTGAGAACACTTCACAAGGTAGTGAGGATGAATGAGACCAGTTTCCCAAGCTTAGGATAAATTGCCTTATCATAAAAGTGAGCTATAAAATGTGAGCTGTTAACATGCATAAGAACAGGATCAAAGGAGTATAGAAGAATAGCAAGCTATTATTCTGTAAGTAGAAGCAGATTTCTCTTTCCAGAGTTAAAGCATTAAACCGAAAGACCATGTTTTTGACACACGGCAATTAAACTTCCACTTTGTGTCATCATCCATATATTTGGAACTAACACTGATAATTTCCCATTCTTAACTGGATTCTGTTAACTAAAGGGACCAAGTCACCAAATTATGTGTTGCTTCTTGCCTCAGAATTTAAACTGTTTATAATTCTAGCATTGCAGTTCAAAATTTCATGCAGTGGCCCAAAACAAATCATATCTGTTTTTTTTAAAGGTTTGGGCTGCAATCCTACATGCACCTACCTGGGAGTAAGCCCCATTGACAACAGTGGGACTTACTCCCGAGTATAGGATTGCACTGTTTATTTGCTTTTACGTATAAATTACACTGAATGACGCAAATTTGGCAAGTCACCCATTAATGCTGACAATCCCAGAATAATTTTGTGAACGCACCGAAACAAGTATATATTTCTGCACTTTTCAGATATTCACAGGTGAATGACAAGAATCCTAGTTAAGCGACTGCCAGCATTCAAGAGTGCATCTAATTTTCTAGATGTTCACCAAACGCATCTCAGTCAGGATTGTCAACGTCCATGTGAAGAGACTTGAAGTGAAGAAAAGTTTCTCAATTGCATAACACAAGAGCTCAGGTTCA
This sequence comes from Heloderma suspectum, assembly GCF_057233095.1. Taxonomy (NCBI): domain Eukaryota; kingdom Metazoa; phylum Chordata; class Lepidosauria; order Squamata; family Helodermatidae; genus Heloderma; species Heloderma suspectum. The sequence continues at coordinate 190,963,857 of NC_139458.1, forward strand.
GCCAATGAAGTTAGTTGCCACTAGATCTGGGAGCGACAGAAGGTCTATTCAGGCATTCCTGAAAGGCAGGGGTGTAGAATCTCAGGCCCAGGGGCCAAATCGGGCCTCCGAGGTTCTCCAGAAGGCTCTGCCCCTTTCCCCCAACCACCAAACGTTTGGTGGTTTCCCAGCTTTTGTGTGGTTTTCCCCCATTCCAAAAGGCTGAAATGCATACTTGCTGGCAGTAAGAGCTTTAAACTAAAATATGCTGGTGTTTGGAGGCCCAACCCTTTTGTTTTCGGCCCTGTCCACAACTGGAATGTGGCACCTAAGAGCTTTTCCAAAATGCAGTTCAGCCCTCAGGCTTAAAGTTCTGCACCACTGCTGAAAGGCCTTAAATAAACACACATAAGAACTTAAGAGCCATGCTGGATCAACCATCAGGACTACTAGCCATTGGGGTCCATCTAGTCCAGCAGTCTGTCCATACAGTGGCCAACCAGCTGCCCATGGGAAAGCGAAAAGCAGGACATGAGTGCAACAGCACCCTCCCACCCGTGTTCCCCAGCAACTGGTGTACATAGGCATACTGCATCTGCTACTGGAGGTCCCACATAGCCATCAGGACAATAGCCTTCTCCAGGAATTTGTCCAATCCCCTTTTAAAGCCATCCAAATTGATGGCCATCATGTGAGCAAAGCCACGCCATGTAGCCCTCCCCTGATATTGCACATGTGACATTGGGCGGGGGCAGTGTTTGTAAGCACAGAGCAAATGTCTGGAGAGAGGGGGACTAGGAGTAGGGCTCCTCCAGATATTTCTGCTGTACATGTAGACACCTAGGGGTGGTGACATCAAGTGTGTGAAGCACAGGGCCAGGCTACACATCATGGCCTGAATGGGGCTAAAAGGAAGGACCAATTTGCAGAACATTAACTAAATTACTTGATTCACTCCCAGAAGATAACGTAAATACAGATCAAAATGGCATTGAAAAGTATTAAACAAATGGATGGAGGATAGTTCTATCAGTGGCTAGAGCCACAATAGCTAGGTGGAGCTTCCACATTCAGAGCAGACAAGCAACAAGGAAAGGTTGCTGCCTTCCTGACCTGCCAGTAAGGTTCTCAGAGGCAGAAGCTTCTCTGGATGGACACTGCTGGAAACAGAATGCCAGGCCAGACGAACTGATCCAACAAGCCCGTGGTTATGTTCTTGAACATCACCTGTTTATATATTTTTATGTATTTCTAATTAAAGTGTATTTAAAACCTCTTGAACAAAATGCTGAATTTCACTAGAATGGGCAACAATGAAGGAGCTGAAACTGTTATGATAGCTGCCCACAATAAAGGGTTGGTCCCTCCAGATTGGCATGGTAAAATGAACTAATTAAGTCTGGCAGTAATTGAAGATACTGCAATACAGCAGGGCTTCATTTAGGGCCAGTAGTTTACCAGCTGCTCACTCTCTTCAGACGATTGGAAACGGCTTCTTTTGTCTCTGAGCATTTGCAATATGTTCTGGATAAAACTGCAGGATCTGGATTTTAGATTCCATTTCTCAATTATTCATTTTCAGGGTGCCATTACAACAGGTTTTGCTGCTGTATCTACACAAGTGAGATTCACCAGTTAAGTGTCTCTCCAAGGTCTTCACCATGCTGGATCACTACGGGTTTTCTCTGAGTGTCAGTTTTGAACCACAATAGAACTGAATACAAACTAAAAATAAAATATAGAATGCCAGTCAAGAAGTGGCATGATTTAAAATGCATTCCCACTGTAGCAGAAAATTTTAAATGGCACATACACATTTTCAAATTTAGAGTACTGGTTGGCATGAATGATATTATACAGCCTGACCAGAGTAGTGAAAAAAATTAGTAACATCTATATACAAAATGAGCTGGGAGTAACTCCCTTTTAAACGCCTAACACGTTAACATTAAGAACCAATGACTTTTTTATTGACGGAAAGGTGTATAATATGATAGTTTGCAGGTATGCAAACCATTTCATTAGTTTAGAGAAATGTTTTTCTCCCTTTCAAAAAGTTGTTACTATGTCAGATTCTAAGTAGATTATTTTCTACAAATATAAGTTCATTAGGAATTTTAAAATGTTCTATAAATGTTTGTATTAACTGCAACCCATATTAATGTCAAAGTGAGACTGAATGTATCAATAATAAATAGTATATAACAAATGCCACATGTCTTGCTTTCTAGAGAACTACTTATAACGTCTCTGAGAACAATTTACTGCTAATAAAAGTGTAATGGTTTATCATGTGACTTACTGCTCCTCAAGAATTCTTTTGTTCTCCTTTTAGTTTTGCAAGTTCCCACATTATGTCAGAGGAAATAGCTGTACGGGCAAATCCAAGAAAGGGGAATGCCCAAGGAAAAGGCCTAAAGACTGATAACATCTGTGAAAAGTGAGCATTTTGGCCAAGAGGTTTTAAACAAACAAATTTTTCTCTTAAGTCAGGAACAGCCCCTATGCTAGACTTTCAGTACTGTCCAGCCAATGCTAGAAGTGGCAAGACTTAACTTCTTCTTAAACAATAATAATTTGTTTTCTAACTATAGCCTCAGCAAAGCTTGATTACTTCTAATTTCTAGTATTTTTATCTTGCCTGTCTTCCAAGGAGCTTAGAGTGGTGCACATGATTCCTTCCTGCATTTTACACTTACAACAACCCTGTGAGGTAGGTTTGGCTGAAGAAGAATGACTGGCCCAAGGTAATTCAGTGACCTTCATGACCAAGCTGGGATTTGAACCTAAGCCTTCCCCAAATTGTAATCCCACATTCTAACCACAATACCACCCTGGCTGTCTCTAATAATCTGTACAGTCAGGGCTGACATCAAGGTTAGGTATGGTTGAGCACCAACCTACCAAGGGTCCAGTGACACAAGCCCCCAGGACTTGCTCCTCCTCTTCACCATGGCAACCTGCTTGTTCACCTGCCTCTCGCTCTGGCCCAGACAAGGGTGGTGTGAGAAGGAGGAGCAGGAGATGCCACGGCCTCCTTGCTCCCTGGCTCTCTCTGCCCGTCAAGCAAGCAAGTGGGAGCAATGATGGGAAGAGGAGGAGCAAAAGCAGTGGTTATAATGGTGGTGAGAAGGTAAGCTCACTGAGGGAGGGGCCCCATTGAAGATGCCTTGCCCAAGGGCCCTCCAAAACCTGGAGCATTCTCAGATGTTTGTTTTAAAAAGGCGAAGCACGGATATCAATCCGTTTGGGGAAACTGTGACTAAGCCCCATTCTGGTATAAGTAGAAAATGATGACATTTACATTGTCCCAGCCCTCCACCCCAAAATCTGTTCTCAACACCAGAGCGGAGTCCTGGAATTCGTGACGTAACAACAAAGAGTTGGCTCCAGACTTGCCCTTCCACAAACCGAAAGGGCTCAGTTCCAGCAGAGGCTGCCTGCTGGAGGAATGGGGGAGGCAATTATCACCAATTACTTTTGCAGCCCCCCATGCAACTGGCCATACTGTTTCAGAGGGTTCCCCAAATCCTATTGAGCAGTTTGAAGGGGCACAGGGCTGTAGAGGGAAGGAGCAATCTGAAAAATAGCCTCCCACTCTTCCTACGGTGTGAGTGTTGCACAAGCCGAACTCTGCTCACAGCACATCTGGATCCAACACAAAATTCCCCATGGCACACAGGCTGGGTCTGTACATAACGCTAACCTACGGTAGGGGTAGTTGTGATGTGCAATCCCAGCTGTGATAACAAGCCATGGCTTGTTAACCACAAACAACCCTGAAAAAGAACCCATGGTTTGCTGTTGGGTTGTAAATTCTAGGTTGTTTAAACCATGGATTGTCACTATGTCTGAATCCAGAACTGTGGGTTGTTTCACCAGGCTACATTGGTGGCGGGCAAGGGTGGTCCAAAAATTCAGCTGCTCTACATGCCAGTACTGCAGCTGCACAAAGGGATTTGGGATACAGGGAGGGAGCGGGCAAAGGAGGAGGGAAACAACTCAAGAATTGAGAAAACAAACCATGGTTTGTTCGTTCATCTGCCAGGCAAACCCTGGGGAGGGCAACAAACCAAGGGTTAAATAAACCATGATCTAGCATTGCATGCAAACCAGGTCATAGAATGCCTTTGACTCTCCACTGAAAATTCACTACCTGTCCTCATACATTCAATGACTAAAGAACACGGCTTCCCAGGCAAATGATATGGCTTCCCAACAAGCTTGGCGGTGAACCCCTCTCTTTTTTAAAATTAAATGCTGACTGGCATTTGGTGTTTTTACTCATTTACTGATACACTTTTCCAGAGTCTGTTCCAAGCTACATTGCTAGCTTAGTCTGGACTTATAAAAGGCAGTTTTAATAAGATAAACATAAATGTTAAACAATTCACATTAAGCCGCCATCTGGACCCCAACGGAAAATTTCATGTTTTTAGATTTACATATCAGCATTTGCCATCTGGGTAGTCAGTTATACATTTTATGTGAAACTCTCTGTGTGCATTGTAAAGTTTGACTATTAACTCTTATTGCTCTTTAGCAAACATATTTGCATTAGGATAAACAAAGGAGTAAAGGAAATACCCCATATTTAGATTTTTATATTAGGTGTATAACAAAAGCTTTCTGTGGTCCAAATGTTTTAAATCCCTGCCAGGAGGTTTAAAAAAATTAATTAATTATAGAGTAGACAATCTTTACAGGAAAGTACGTAATGAAATTCAGGGACAGAGGGAGAACAGGCTTTTTCAAATGGACTGCCACTAACCTTCTTGCTCAAATGCTTATCATGGGGAGGTGGGGAATCACTCCATATCATGGTCTAACTGGGGAAAAAAACTGCTTCAAATTTAAAATAAAAATCAAGCCGACTTGTCTCAGTCCTGCAGGGAGGCATGGAGGGTCTCCGTGGGCTGAGTAGAAGATTCCCTCAGAATTATGTATTGTAAAACCGACTCCAAAGCGGATCAGGCTGTTTGTCTTGGTCCTGAGAGAGAAGGTACAGAGCCAAATCAGAGGACTTCCTCACCATTGTTTTTCTTTTAAGAAAGCTGGGGTCCAGTGGCATTGACCATGTGTGGTTCTGGCCCTCAGTGCTACTCTCCCTTGATATGGGCTGTCATTTTGCCTCACTTTTTAAGTGTGAGACTGGTAGCTTCTTTTCCTTCATTTCTCTTCCTGCTTCTTTCTCATGTTGCTGGCCTAGAGCCAAGAGAGCCAAGAGACATATGGCCACAGCCATTTTGAAATGGTCCAGACAAAAGTCTTCTGGAAACTAGAAAGCGAAGGCTGCAGTCTCCCAAAGAGAGAGAGTGGGCGGCCACATCCACTTCAGGCTCTAGCTATGCCCACTGCTGGCATGTGACACCACCACCCCCGGGAAGTTTTCAGTCCAGCCCCTGGGCCAAAAAACGTTCCCCACCCCTGCCAAACTTACCTGGGAGTAAGTCCCATTGGCTACATTCCATATTACTAGCACTCTCAAAACCTTCACCACCATAACAGAATGGTGCCAAAGAAAATGGTCTTTGGCAGCTGCACTAGCCTTTCAGAAGTAAATGTTGTAGCACTATGAGAATCCAACAGCAACAATACGCCCCATTGCATTTGCTCAACACTGAGGATGAGTGCAAGGGCATTATCTAGAAACGCCCGAAGTAGGGGAAGAGACTGAAGAGCTAGCCATCTGTAAACCTTCCCATGCAGTCCTGGATTAGAGGGGCCGTAGCTCAGTTGTAGAGCAACTGGCTTGTGAGCAGGTCTCCAGTTCCATCCCCAGCATCTCCAGGTGGGGCCAAGAGGGAATCCTGCCTGAAACCTTGGAGAGCTACCGCCACTCAGTGTCGACAATATTGGCTAGTTGGAACAATGGTTTGACTCAATACAAGACAGCTTCCTATGTTCCAAGTCCTGCATCAAGTATGAATAAAAGCTTAAGGGAACAAAGGTTAAAAATGGGCAAAGTACAACTAACTCACAGCAACCGTGCATCTCAATAAATGCCATTTTGCTCCTGTATTTCATTAATCAAAACAGGTCTAGAACGGTTAGCTTAGCCCCAGCTATCATATTCCTTGAGTAGTTTTTAGTTCGTATTGATCAATAGGTTTCATCACAAATGAGATCTGTATTTTCTCTACAGAAAGTCATGTATTACTACTCAACAGTCGTGAGTGCTTCAGTTAAAAAAAAGCAAAAAACACAGATGCATGCTTCAGGAATTTTATCTCAAATCTGTTCTGAGAATTCAGGGAGGAGGGAAAAAAGATTATAATTAGATGGCCAGGATACTTTTCATCTGGTTGGAATGCTTCCATAAAACGTTTAAGAAAAATCCTTTCCCACTAAAATATCCGCTGTTAAAAGTTGCAGGATTGTTGTTTTTACTGTACCCAGATTAAGTCTTCTGCAAACAGCTATCAATCAATTCAGAATGGAGAGTTTGAAAACCTGACACTTTTCATAAGACAATACTTTTTCTACCCAACAACTGCGATCTTTCCAAGCTTCTGTTTATTTTTTTAAAAAACACTAGCGAAAAGGAGCCTTTTCTAGACTTCTACAAAGAGATGCAGCATTTCGTAAGAGTACTTCAGCCCAATCATATCTAAGACATAATGCAAGCTGCCACGCGCTACAGACATGTGTTGAAATCATCATTCTCCCTGCCCCAATCATTAGTGCTGCTACTGTCAGCAGCCAAGAAAGGGCAAAAGTCATCCTATTTTCCATTGTTGTTGCTGTCAGGGCCACTGAAAGACCTTTACCTGACAGTAACCAAAGGACGGGCCAAATCTCCCCAACGTATTTGAGGAATCATCTTGTATATGATGCTGCTTATAGCTTGGGTCCACTGGTGATGTTTCGCCAGCAGACAGGAAACCACTGGTGGAATGGATTTCCCCTCCCCCCTGCAGCCCCCCCCCCCCCCGGTGCCCCCTAAATCTGCTTCAGAAGGTTGGGAGATGCTCTGGATCACATCTAGGGGAGCTGCACGGGGAAGGAGTGGACGGAAAAGACCCATTACATGAGTGTAAGTCCTGCTGTGCGAGCGGAGTTCCACTCATGTGACATTGGATCCAAGACTATGCTTGCTACAGTTTTGTATGGAATTGTCATAATCTCATGCAATTTTGTTAACCGACTTCAGCACGCCAACAGAAAGACAAGATATAAATTCAACGAATGCACAGGTACTGATTTTTCCAGCTCTGGTCACAGCTCTCCCAGTGGTTGACTGGGTTATGTTCTAGAAGTTTATGCACCATCTATCACTTCAGGTGATGTCATTCTTTGGTACTGATATACTAAAAACAAGCAAAACCAGTACAAGGAAACATTTGAAATATTGGCAGGATGTAAAATACATTGAATGTGGCCATAGTACATTGAACTATTGCTGACATCCCACAAACAGAAACACATTGGAATCACATTCCATTTCACAAAATTCCAGCAGTATCTAGCATACTTCAGTTCAACTAAGATTTCAAAATAAGTAGACCAATGTAATGATAATTTCCAGTCATTAAGACTGACTAGCAACTATGGTAAGCATAACACAGGAGCAGAACTGCAAATAAATGCTTGAAAGGGACGTAAAAGAATAAAGTTTGCTATATGTTATAATTTAACAATAATGTGAATTTGAACATACAATGTTGGATCCGGACATAGTCATACCTAGAGTAGATCCACTGAATGGGACTTAATCATGACTAACTTAAGTCCATTGATTTCTACTATAACAAATGACTAAGTCTGGATCCAACCCACACAGTTTAAGGAAGTGAGATATCTACCAAGATAATTAGTACTTATTGGCTACTTGTACAAGGTATGTGTGTCTTTGTACACACCACATACAGCATAAGATCTGGTTGAAAAATTGGCTCCTTGAGAATTACAGTTTCGCATTGACAAAGTAAACAAGCAAGTTGCTAGCTCTCATGATGGTGGCGTAACGTAAGAAAAGGAGGAGCAGAGTCCATTGAAAACTGAAACCATCCATTTGAATAGCTTAGCTGTGCACAGGATTCCAACCAAAGAAATCAACAGTGTTTCTGAAACTTCACGCAGGAATTTCAGCAAATGAAGGAGAGATGTTACCTAGTACAGCTCCATATCACATCCACACCTTATACTCAGGTTAACCCTTGGGTACCAACTCTGGCTTGTCGGGGGAGAAACAACCTAGAGCTGCTGGTTCGCACATCATGGAAAATAACCCAGGGACAGAATGTCCCTGGTTAGCCACTCCTGGTCACAGCAAGACCTATCAGGCAATATACACCAGCATGCTTGCCTGTTCACAATAACAGAGTTGCTGTTGTTTTTAAACTCCGGGTTATTGTGACATGCACACCATAAACAAGACATTAAGAAGAAGCTTCAACCTATTAAAAAAAGTTTCCTGGACTACTCCATAGGACAGGCTTTGAAACCTATCTGGAAACAATGAGCCATCCATAAAATGCATAGCTTCCTCCTCCCTCAGAAACAGCATTTTTGTCAGCTTCCTTTTATTCCAAAAATAATTTTGCTTTTGCAGGAGAACACCCACGCAACCTGAATGCAATGTACAATTTAAGAGATCCTGAAAACAAATGCAGTTAGACTATCTTGGGTTGGACCCAGGATCTGCTTTCCGACATATGGGCTCTGCTCACGGAAGGTGCCTCTGCCCAATTTTCAGGTGCCTCCCCCCCACACACCCCACACAGCTCCTCCCATTCAGCAGGGTCCCCTGACCCTCTGTGTAGCATTTTCCCGGGGCTGGTCCATGGGGAGAACAGGGCAGGAAAGTCCACTCTCGCCAGCCCAGTTACATGTGCATAAATCTCGATCCAACCCCTTGTCCTTTATCCTTGGTACTGATCCCCCCTTACTTAAAGATGCAGTTGTTACAACAACATGTCATCATAAAAAAATGGCAGCAGGAAGCCCATTTATAGGCCTAGGACAGGGGAAGCACTTTAAGGATGAGAACTTTACTGCAACTTGTACGTGGAAACGATTCATTTGTGCCCATACCGGGCTTTTCTACATGAGGCTTTTACCTGCCACTTTACCAAAGCTTCTGCATCTGGATTATTTGTGGGATTAAGATCAGCTCCTTCACCTGTTTTTTTTTCGGGGGGGGGGGTGTCTTTCTCTGCCTTTCTATATATTCCATTACTTGACCACTAGGAGGCACTGTGGATTAGTGCAAATACACCTGGGTTTCATGCCCCCATTCATACCAGACTTTCCACGTTAGAAACAAATGCCATAATGGTTGCAAAGAATGGGAGAAGACTTGGAAGATGACAATGTCGTATAAAGCACCCCCAAACTACTGCGAGTGAGGAATCACGACTTCACAATAAAGCCTCGTGTAGAAAGGCTCACAGTGTACCTTTTTGAAAACTCCCCCCAAAGCAGTAGTATGTGTGGTTATTTATATCAACTGCATTTGGATGTAATGCTAAACCATGGTTTGTGTACCTTCATAGAATAGAATAGTAGGGTTGGAAGGGGCCTATAAGACCATCGAGTCCAACCTTAACTCTGGCTTGCTTGTATCTGCATTAGGACATCATGCTAAACCATAGTTTAGCATGATGTGAACAAGCCTAGGAAAGTCTCTAGCTAGTGCCCTCCTCGATTTCCCTTTCCTCTTCCAGTGCGGAGGTGAGGAGGAGTTCAGAAGCTTCCACTTTTGCTTAAACATAGCTTGTTGTATAGTCTGAACTTGAAAACTGTGGTTAATGTTAACCATGCTTTGTTTGAAACAAATCAACTTGAAACCATGGTTTCAGCTTCTGTGCAGTAATAATTATTCACACTTTTGTTCAATGAATGCCTCAGCTTAGTTTCTTTCTGGCTCATGAGCTTGTCCACACAGACTATTTTGATTATCTATGTAACTTCTCCAGAACTCAAGAAAATCCTAGATTTCTATCGGGCCTTGTGCATAGATTGTAGATAAGCAATATCTCCAGGATCTTTTTTTTTTTTTTTTTTTAAGTAAGCCTATTAGAATCACCCCAACAAAACCACACTGCTAGACCAGCAAAACAATATTCTCTAAATTAATCCTGATTCTGCATTAGTATTTAGGGATAATCTAAATAACACATACATCTGTTGCAAATCCACTCTTTTAACCTGACAATTAAATTAATAATTAAAATTATTGATTTTTATCTTGTAAACCACTCAGGGGTTTAAAAAAAGAATGAAAAGCAGTATAGAAATTCTCTGAAATAAATAAAACAAAATAAAAGGTTAGAAAGAATAATTCTGTGTTGTTGCTCATTTTTAGAAGTTGATATTGTCCTGACATTATCACTGGGCGAGACAAGTCCAGCATGTTCTGTTTAGCCTTGGCCGTTCTCACATGCTTACAGATGACCTGCCATGTCCTTGCTGGTCTTCTTAAAAGAGCAAAAACCTGCAAAACTAGTCTGAGCAGAGGCAATAGTGTTTACTCTGTGAGCAGCAATGGCTCTTTCATATCATCTTTAACGCTCTTTAAAACTCTTATTTCTCTACAGCCATACACACTGGCTAGATCCGGCAGCAGCTTTCTATAAGCTGATTTAGTGGTGTAGCGCTAACAAGAAGTGCTAATAAAAGTACCTCCAGGAAGAAATACCGAACTGCACAGGGGTTTTTCACCACAGTCATTCTTTTGGACAGGGCTGCCACATGGGCCCCTTCACACTGACCTTTTACTGTGTGATTGAGATTGCTCTTTCATGGAAGTTTGCAGGTTCTTTACATGACACCGTGATCATCCAAGGCGTCTCCTGCACTAAATGCCCTTTGTTCCATTTTTAAATAGATCGCAGATAATGAGCTATCAAATTACCCCATTGTGTTCTGCCTGAGTTCCCTCGTGAAGAGACAAAAAGCATCAAGAAGAGGAGAGAGATCAATGAAAGATAATGGAAGACTCAGATATGGGGAAAAGGAGGGGGAAAGGGGTGGGGGGAAAGGAAACAGGTGAAAAAGGGAGTCGTGATCCTGCATTTAAAACAGAAGCAGAAAGCCCCATTTTAAATGCAGGATTTTAGGCTGATGTAGAGATGCCCATGAATCCTTCTAAACCTAACCATCTCATTTGGAATAGCAGCAAACATCAGCATAGGGACTGACACAGTTCTCGTGTAGTTCAAACCTACTGAAACAACACGCCCAACACTGAGAAAGCCCTCATTTCAGTTAACAAAGCAGGTCTGCAGTAACAAAGGAAATGTGTTTGGATTGGCTGCCTGAATCTATTGAAATGAATGGGGGAGGCCATTCCACTGGGGGAGAGAAGTCCGCATCAGAAGTTCCACGGACAGAAGAGAATAGGGCAACAACTGGAATTTTGTCACATATATTGAAATGCTGCAGCTGAATTTTTCTTTAAAAAAAGAAAGGAAAAAAGGTTCCTCCTGTGCAAGCACTGGGTCATTACGGACCCCTAGAGGGATGCTGCTTGCGCTGGCGTTTTCATGGCAGACTATAGCGGGGTGGTTTGCCATTGCCTTCCCCAGTCGTGACTACCTTTTCCCCAGCAAGCTGGGTACTCATTTTACTGACCTCGGAAGGATGGAAGGCTGAGTCGACCTGAGCCAGCTACCCGAGACCCGGCTTCCGCTGGGATCGAACTCAGGTTGTGGGGAGAGTTTTGGTTGCAATACTGCCACCTACCACTCTGCGCCACACGAGGCTCTAAAAAAAAAAAAAAAGCTAGTTTTAAATGTCCTGCATTTTTAAAAACCTGGTTTTTTTAATAATATATATTGTGTACATTTCTCCTATCAGAATTCATGTTTCCTTTAAGGGCAATTGTGAAATAAAGAAATATTCTAACATTTGGTAGTACTATGTAAAAGAGCTGCATAAAAAAAGCATACAGTATATTGGCTGGTCAATCTAAGACTGCAATTGTTTATTACTTACAAAATTTCAGCAATTTTTGTAGCAAGAAATCAAAATGGCTGGAGGAAAGAAGCAAGGTATATCACTGATTGATTGACTGATTGATTGGATTGATATACCTCTCTGTATCTAACAAGATTCCCAAGTGGTGAACAATAAGAGAAAGAGAAATAATCAAAATACAGAATTAAAATACTTAAAATCAGATTATGTCAATAAAACAGATCAATCAGGGAAGGCTTGTTTAAATAAAAATGTCCAGCAGGGACCAAAAGCAAAACCACACTGGCACCTGCCTGATATCAAGAAGCATGGAATTCCACAGAGAGGAAGCCAGTACACTGAAGACTGTACTCTGAGTGGATTCCGAAGGGACTGCAGGTCCATGCAGAGCCACCAAGATGTACCTTCACAATAAATAAAAACTATGTAGCCTCAAGGATATCCTACTCTTTCTCCCAAGTCATCTGGTAGTGTGGAAGATTATCTAGCTAGGCCTCTAAAATACCTCTGTTTTAGAATTCACATGGAATACAGAACTACCCATTTTAAAAAGTGAAGTCCTGCACACAGTAGAAGCAGGCTAACTTTGGGGGAGAATTAGATCAAGCAACATATGAATCCAGACCTGTAATATTTGCACAATTGTGAGCTCAAAATTTGCATATATTTTTTTCTGATTATGTGGTTGAGACACATAGTCTGAACTTGATACAAAACTACTTTGGCTACATTCTTAAATCTGATGAAGTGGGCTCAAATTTATTAGGCTATAATAAATTTGTTTGCTGTCAAGGTGCCACAAGACTTATTCTGGTTTTTGCTGAAACAAACTAACATGGCTACTAACATGGCTACCCCTCTGGAAATCTTTTTACACTCTACACTTACGTAGAAACGCAGAGTTGGAAGGGGCCTCGGAGAGCATCCAGTCAAAGCTTGAATACCTCCAGTGAAGGAGAACATGCCACCTCCTGAGGCAATCTGTTCCACTGCTGAACAGTTCTCACCATTACGAAATTTCTCCCAGTGTTAAGGTGAAATCTCTTTCCCTGCAATTTCTATCTATTGGTTCTAGCCCTGGCCTTGGGAGCAACAGAGAACAGGTGTTGGGACTAAGTGTTATTGAACACAGTGGACCTTACTTCTGACTAAACATGCACAGGATAGCAGAGTTAGCCATTTTTGACCTGTTTCAATCATCAATTTGCCTGTGCAGTAGGGAATTTGAATAGGCAAACATGTACTGGATCATTGCTTTCCAATGCATTCCCCAGCGCTTCTTCATAAATCAACAGCTTTATTCTATGCAGAGTTGGGCACACCTTAGTCCACTGATTTCAAAATATACTTGGATAGACCTAACTCAATAGGACTGGGCTGTAAGGTACACATTTATAGCCCAATCCTATTAAGTCTACTCTGAAGAAAGTCCCAATAAGTTCAAAATTATTTACTTTCAGGTAAGTCTGTACACCAAGGATAGGCAACCTTTCGGACCCAAGGACACATTTGGAAATTTGAGAAATTATCCCAGGCACAACCACAAAATGGCTGCCACGGATGGGCTAGTTGCAAAGGACAAGTAACCTGCACAGAGGTGTTCATGGGAAACTAAGTTGGCAGCAGCTAGACTCTCCCACTTCACTTTGAAACAATCCCAGCTGCCAGTAAGAAAATATCAAAATATTTTAAAATAAAAATGGAGAGGAGTAGGGTGTCTCGGTGGGCACCAAGGAAGGTGTCTGGGGGCACACTGATGCCCACGGGCACCATGTTGCCTACCCCTGGTGTACAGGATTGCAGCATTACACCTATTACAATATTTTGGTTTTAGCAGAATGTGGGCAAGTTAGGCATAGATTTGGAAGGTCAAAGGCAAAGAGAGGCCAGAGGGTCATTATGAATGAGGATGAGGAATAAGGACATATGACTCAAAATGGGTAACAACTCAGAAAACAGTAAGCTGAGGACAAAGTGTATAGTGTGTCGCCCAACCCTCCTTTTAGTTCTGGGCTTGCTTTTTAGCAGTTTTCAGACTTGATTTAAAGTTTGTATGTTTGTTTTAAATTGGAGGTGTAATCTGGTTCTGGATAGTACAGGATTAAAGTGCACACTAAATACTTTAGAACACTGTCTTCTGTCAGGGTGGAAATGTTATAACATGATGTCTTTTTCTATTTATCTTTCTTAAATGCCAATTTATTTGTCTCATTAAGACAAACATCCAATAAAGCTATTAGGCTGAGCAATTCTGATTTGTCAGCTATCAGGACCACGAAATCAGGTTTTCCCAGTTCCGATAGCTTTACTTTTGTATGCACACACAACTCTCGCTTGACCCTTCTCTGTTATAAAACTGGTCAGTTGCATAAGCAGAAGAGGAAATGTTTCCAGAGACTGTTCATCTTGTTGTACTTTTTAGCACTTCTAACTAACATTTACAGTTTTTGGTATACTTTTCTCTGCAGAGTCCAAGTTTTCCCCCAGAGCAGGCTTTATCACAGAAATGAAAAATAATTAGAATTCAATCATTCCAAGTTTCAAAAGTGTGCTCTAAACTAACGTAATAGGTTGCTTTGGAATGGAATGTGGTAACTGCGGCCAAAACAAAGTTTAACTAGGCTGTTAATCTGTGGTCTACTTTTTCATTTTGGCTGAAATTCAGAACACTCCTACAGTAGATTAATGTTTAATTTGTGCCAACTGATTTCTGCTCAGACCTGTGCACCATTATGGGCCTGCGTATACATTGCGTGCATATGCCCTGATGAGCCTTTTCTTTAAGGCAAGGGGAGAGATTCTGAACAGAGACATGACAGGAGTGCTGCTTAACCCTTCCCTCACCTGCTGCTTCTCCCCTGGGGGGCTGATACATGTTCATTGTATATAATTCAGTCCAGCAGCAGAGCATTTCCCCTGACAGAATGGAGGAGATCTTGGTTGACTGTTTCCTTCCGCTGCAGTCACCCACACAAAAAATCTGTTCTGGAGGGTGGGGGGTCCTCTGGAACAGTGGGAAGGGTGGAGTTGGAGGTTGCAAGGGGAGGTGGGGAATCGGCTAAGGCTGCCTCCAACTCCAGGAGTCTGCTAGCAGATTGAGCAAGACCCACAGGTCATCTGTTTACAGTCATCCATACTAAAGTGAGATGTTCTGTATTTCTATTTACATTAGAATTATTATTTCTAATAATTATATAATATCTATACATATAAATTAGCATATGCAAATTGTATCCAAATATGTGTCCTCTGTGATGCATGTCCTCTTTTTTGCCTAAGTATCCCAGTTGCTGGGGAAAATGGGCGGGAGGATACTGTTGCACTCATGTCCTGGTTGCGGGTTTCCTGTGAGCAGCTAGTTGGCCACTGTGTGAATAGAATGCTGGACTAGATGGACCCTTGGCCTGATCCAGCAGGGCTTTTCTTATGTTTTTATGTGTGTTTATTTAAGTTCTTTCAACAGCAATGCAGAAATTCTTTTAGCACAAGGGCTGAACTCTGATCCAGCAGGGCTCTTATATTCTTACACTCTTTTGGCAATTCACAAGTGGCCACCTACTAACATGATTAGCAGAGCAGTTTGCCTGGCTACAAAGGAACACTCCTGCTGTTGTTAGAAAAGTGCTTCTGGCTCTGCCTGCTACAGGATCTTCTCTCTTCTAGGAATTTCACATTTGGTTCTGATCATACCATTATCTAGGTCAGCCTTCCCAACCTCGTGCCTTCCAGATATTTTGGACTTCAGCTCCCATCATCCTCAGCCAGCATGACCAATGGACAGGAATACTGAGAGCTGTAGTCCAAAACATCTGGGGGCAACAGGTTGGGGAACACTGGTCGAAGAGATTGTAAGTGTTAGGATGAAATCCTTACCCTAAATAAAAAGCAGGAGTTTTGCCATAAGATCTAAATGGGAATATGCCCCAAATAATAGATCGTTATCAACTAAATTAGCAATATTTCATACGTTTTTACTCGAAAGATCTTTTTAGGTAAACAAAAACCAACGATTTTGGAAAATATGTAACCTTGAAATTAAAATCAGAAAAATATTAAGTTAATTTCCTCTTTTCTATTTTCTTCTGATAGCACAAGATGCTGAAACAGCTTTATATTCCTGTTTATAGAAAGTTCATATGAAAAGAATTACTTTACAGTTACACTGCTGTAAGATGCAAAAATTAACAGTAAAGTCCAATCTTTAGCTAGAGAAGTCATTTCTAAATAATAACAGGTTATAACCTCCAGTCCCTTACCCTTGGTAACAAGTATATCCTGACTTCTAGAACTGTACTGTGAAATACTCATTCCAAAAACAAAGTCACCCTGGGGAAAAATAAATGATTGCACAACTCCCAACTTATTTCTGGCTTTCAGAACACCAAAGTTTGCACGCTAAAAAACAAGAAGGGCCGTTTTAGGGAAACTATGACTGACAACTGCCACCTTTAAGTCCAAAATTGAATGTGCCTTCAAAAGTTTCCACAATTAAGTAGCAGTGCTAGTCCTGTGCCATTATTCACATCTGCAAATATTCTCAAATCATAAGGAATATGCACACAATTGTTCTAAATATATTCAAGCACTTAATTTACTCAGCCAAGATCTCCAAAGCTGTAGTAACCTAATTTAGTCTGCATAACACCTCCTCTATTCCATCTTACAATGCAATCCTATGTCCATTAAAAAGATGTCCCTGATCAATCAGGGCACAGATTCTCTTTTGACAAAAAGTATTGCTTTTAATACAAGCACTTATATAAAAAAACTGCAGATGGCAAGCACTATCTTAAAAGAAGCATTCCTCCTTCATTCACATGCATGAAGGAATGCCTCTTCTAAGATGATGCCTGTTTGACACATGCATACATCATGTAAAAACAAAGGAAGTGTGGTTCTTGCTTCAAAATATTATTCTACCTATATGCAAATTCAATCAATCGATTATTCAATTAAAACCAATGGATTAAATTCAGTGTCATGCCAGCAGAGGTCTGCTAGCGCAACAGGACTTTCTCCCTCTCTTCTCTCCCCTGCAGCCCTCTGCCCTCTACTCTGGAGGGTTTCCCATCCCTCAAGCAGATTTTGCGGGAGCAGGGAAAGAAATTGTCCCCTCCTGGTTCCACTGACACCACTGAATTCAAGCCAATATGATTAATCAATTAAAATGTCTTTAATCGGATTGCAACCTTAGTCACTGCTACTTAAGTGTTTAAGACTGAGTAGTGAGGTTAAGATTCTGACTGGGTTCACACGACACACTAACCCATGATGGGTTGTTTTCTGAAACAACCCACGATGGGTTAGTGTATCGTCTCTGAGCTGTTTTTTCCACCCACTGTGGCTTGTTTCCCTCAAACAACCCACCCTGAGAACTCAGTGTGCAGCAGAGGTTGTTTTACCTACAGCGGGTTAGCATGTCGTCTGGCACGCCAGCATGGGTTACAACAATCACCTACAGAGCCACTCAGCAAGACCAGCCAAAAATGTTGCCACCACTCTGCTCCTCTCAAGCAGTCTCTGAGCAAACTTGCTTTCCTGCCACATTCAGCTGTGTCTGTAACTCCAAATCATCTCTACCACCACCCTGTGCGTGGTTCCCCAATGGTTTCACCTGTACTTAATCCTCACTTTTCCATGAAAAAGCAAAGTCACACAATTTTCCAGTAGTGCGTGTGGTGGCTCCCCATAAGGGGAACCTGTATATTAAATTTCAACCAATTTCTGCAAAGAGTCAAGGAGTTGGAGCCTCACCCCTCTATTTGGTAGACTGTTCACATGGGTAGCTTCAAGGCAGAATTAAGCAACCCCAGTATTAAGCAAGCCAAATAAGCTGCTTTGTATACCAATAAAAGGTTTCTCTTTATTCTGTGTTGTTGGTTTGCTGCTGGTGAGGGGGGAACCATCAAAGGCTTGGAAACTGTGGTGGTGGGTACGGAATAAGGACTGAGGAAGAGGGGGTAGGAGCGGGAAGGGAAGCAAATGGTTTGTTTCACTGGTGGTTAAATCCTCACTTTTCCATGAAAAAGCAGCACCACACATTTATCCAGTAGTGCATGTGGTGGTTCCACATAAGGGGAACTGGTATATTAAATTTCGTCCCCATCCTGCAAAGTTTCAAAGAGTTGGAGGGCCCCCCACCCCTTTTTGTTGCACACAGGCAGAGATCAGGGACCCAGAAAAGGCTTGGAAAGCCAGCACGAGTGACAGCGGGATATGGTTTCCACCACAAAGGAAGCTGGGATACCTGGCCAGCACGGCAGGAGTACAGTAGGTTGTTTGCAAAACAACCGACTCTCTTAGCTTATCTCCCACCATGGGCTAGCATGACATGTGAACTGGTTCCCTGACTTGCCCAAAGCCACCTTGCAATACTATGATTTACACCTAGATCTCAGAGGTAACCTTCTGTTTGCCTGCATACTCATGCTGAAAGAGCTTCCATTATTAGGGCTATTCATGACTTGTCATTGTTTTCTCCCCTCCGCAAGGTTTGGCACATTTCATTTGGGCCAGCTCCACCCAAGTCTTAAAACCTGTGTCTTCTACCTGCCTGGAAGACCAACGTAACAACACTGTCAGCCTAATATCACATTTTGTGAAGTTATACTAGCCTCACAGTTGACCATCTCATCATAAGCTCACAGCCTCCCCCCGCCCACCCCCGCCCATGAGAACTGCTCCCTGGCTATTTGATCTGATCATGATGAACAGAACCCAGAATGATGAGACGGGAAGGAGAACATCCTTTCAGCGGGTATTTTTCAACTTCTCTTGCCCCTGCTTCTCTCCTCTGTACAACTATTGCAGAAACAAGAACTGCATCATTTTTTGCATCCAGTCACCACTGTGCATGCCACAGCTGATACCATCCAAGTAAGTGAAGCAATGACACGCAAAATTGCAGGCGGTGGGGGGGGGGGGGGTGTCAAGGTAAAGTAACCAGATAAGTTGTTTCCCTGGAGCAGCTGCCACAAAAATAATTTCAAAAACAACCAAAAGCCAGGAATTGTGTGCATTAGCCCTTAATCTTTTCATAGGAAGCATGTAAGGGCTGGTATTGACATTTAAGCTTAACTTCAATCATAACAAAGGGGTTGAAATGCTCACAGAAAGGCAGGCACTCGTCTTTGCCTCAGGCCTCCTCCCAAGCACTCAGCTACTGTAATAGATAACGATTTTCTAAACGTTGTGATATCTACATGACAGTTACACAGCCATTTATTCTTCCACCCTGCACACAGCACTGGCTTTCAATAAGCAGAGATATTAGCCTGCGATATTTCTGCCCATGTAGCCACATTTCATGAGAAGCCACAGGAAACGCAAGCCTGTGTCTCTCATTCACCACTTGGTTTCCCATATAGCAAGTGAGAGTGCCAACCTTTGCACTTCTAGAGAAGTAGATAATTAACAATACAATAACATTTTCTGTACGTAGGGCCAAGCCTAGAGAGACCAGAATGGAGAGCGTGATTACGAAACAGTTGTCAGGAGATGCCAAGGTAATTTTATGTTCTGTGTTTCACACCAAGTACTTTTTGCAGTGCAAGTCTGTGGTATACCAAGAGATATTTTCCCAGGCCACGAAGTTACCATTCCCTGTGTTCAAGAAAACTACAGTAACGCTGTTCCTTACTATGGCACCACTGGTAAAGAACAGCGAGAAAATAGGGGGAAGAAGGTATTTTCCCTCTCTTTCCTTTTTTTAAAAACACAAACAGAATCTAGGGAGGTGCAACACTACAAACAGCATGGCTGTGATTTCGCATAGTATCCGATGCCAGGCAACAGTTGGTCTGTTTATGCAAACACATAGGAAACTTAAGATTCTTGTCAGATTCAAGGTCTTGGAGATATTTTTCAACTCCAAACTTGTCACAACTTCATCCCAGGAACAAAGAAGACACAAAACGTGTATGGAAACCGGGGAAAGACATGCAAAGCAATTTTCCTTGTCTATGGTTTCATAAGGAGTTTTTCAAAAATGGAGACAAATTTCCCCCTAAACAAAGTTTTTATTGGAATGTCTTTCAACGTGTATGAGTCCCATGCGAATCCATTTTTTAATATATGTGGTACTTAGCAAGGTGCATAAAACACCTCTTTGGGGTACCTCTACTAGGTGAAATTAGGTGGGGAGAGAATAGGGAGAGGTCCTTCTCAGTATTTGCACATTTATTGAACACCCTAGCCCTATACAGACATTCACCTGCTCACATGTAGGCTTAAAATGTGGACATGGGCACGCACGTAAGCCCTCCCCCCAGTGTCCCCACCCACTACCCAGTTAGACTTCTGCACATTGAGTGTGAAGGTCTGAAGAGGGCTCTGTAGACGCATTCAGCTGAACACGTTTACTAAGTTTCCCACGACTGGAAACCCTGATACAGCAACGTTCACAATTGTAGGAACTCTGTAAACGCATTCAGCTCAAAGAACTTAAACAGCCCTCTTCAGATCTTCACACTCAACGCGTGATGGTATAACTGGAAATCTGGCACGCAGGGATGCTGGGGGAGGAGCTTACATGCATACCCAAATCCCACTTAACACTTTAGCCCCATAGGCAAGCAGGCAAATGCCTGCATAGGGGCATCTATATCACAGGGGTGTTGAACCTCTTTCAGTCAGACGGCCAAATTCCATTTCAGAAAAGCTCTTGGGGCCACATTCCAGGGATGAGCAGAGCCGAAGGCAAAAGGGTTGGGCCCCAAAACACCAACCTATTTTAGCTTAAAAGTCTTACTGCCACTAACTGAGCCTTAGGAGAGACATTTCAAGCTTTTAGAATGGGTGAAAACTGCACAAAAGCTGGGAAACCATCAAACAAGGGGGGGGGGGCAAAGTTGGGGCCAGGGGAATGGTATGGCCATCTGAGAAACCTTGAAGGGCCATTTTTGGCCCCAGAAGGACAGGATTTGATCACTGGGCCTGAAGTTCTGCACCTCTGCTGTATCACTTTGTTTACAGATTAAGACCTTTTTATTATCCAGGGCTTGCAGTGTTTGACTTTATTGCTGCTTTTATAGTGTGGGATCCAAATATCCCGTGAGCGGAATACTCATACAAAACTCCCACTGGAGGAAGTGAGCTTTTGTTTTTGTTTGTTTTTACAGTTCTTCCTTTCCCCTGAAGCCTCCTGAAAAACTGCTCCAGAGGTCTGGGGGCTCTCCAGAACAGTGTGGGAGGTGGGGGAAATTGGTAAAAATTGCCTCCTGGCCTTTCCTTCCTCCGGCGGGAGCCTCCACTGGATCTGGGTCACTTCCACAAATGGAATGAGCCCTTCCTGTTTGCAGAAGGGTAAGTGTGGATCCAACCCATGCAATTCTGGTCTGTTTTAATATGCTGGTTGTTGCTGTTTTAGATTAAGTGTACAATCCTATACAAACTTACCTAGGAGTGCTTCTGAATAGATAGGTATAGGATTGCACTGGGATTTTAAAAGTTTTTTTAGATTATGTTTTGCTGGGGGGGGGGGTGATTTTTCATAACACTGATATTTGCTGTAAGCTACTTTGGATATTTTCTTAGAAAAGTAGCACAGAAATATTTTAAATAAATGCCCGAAGTGTATGCTTATCATGATTTCTGGTAATAGCTTTAGTAACCAGATAAAGCTACAGTCCTTTTTGTTGTTGTTCAGTCGTTCAGTCGTGTCCGACTCTTCGTGACCCCATGGACCATAGCACGCCAGGCCTTCCTGTCCTGCGCTCTCTCCCGGAGCGTGCTCAAGTTACCTGGAAATAAATCCCACTGAACATTGCTTCTGAGTAAAAATGCAAAGGTAGACATGCAAGTTATGCTTTAGCTTAGCCATTGAAAAGCAGCTTAGGGCACAATCCTATGGGGATAGGCGGCCGCCTCCAAACTCGGAGGTGACTGGCTATCCAGTGCAGGGCAGGAGAAGCACAGAGGGGGTTGTTCCCTCCACGCTTCTCCTGCCCTGCATTTGTGGCTAGACAGCCAATTTCGGCTGTCTAGCTACGGGAAAGAAAAGCGGGGCAGGAGGCTGCTGGACGACACATGGGATGTGTTGTACCGGCATTTCCACCTTCCCCGCCCCAGAATGCCGTTTTGGTCACTTCGCACTCCTCTTCGGAGTGCGGGGCTGTTCCGCACTGCCTGCAAGGCAGTGTAAAAGGGGGGAAGGTCGGTTCTCCGGGAACCAGCCTCGGAGCATGGGCTCTGAGGTTCCCAGACAACTAGATATCCTATAGCCATCTAGCCGCTGACTAGCGGCCATAGGATTGCTCTCCCCTGGTCTCATTTTCAGTGGTATCTTAGGTCTAAGCATTACAATAAACTACTCAGAAACACACACTTTGGACATTTGTGCACACAGGACTAAGCACCATACCCACAGAAGAACCAGAACCTGATATAGGAAAACAAAGAAATTAAACCATCCCTACTCTTTAAGAGCAAACTCTGTTCCCTAATCCCAAGTCTTTGGGGCAGGCGGTGACTACTGGGAGGAAAGAAGGAGCAGCGCTCTGCACATGTTTAGAGGCACTCCCCTCTTTTTCCAATTCACGAGGCTCGCCAACAGCCAAGCACTGGAGGGAGATTTAAAAAAAACAAAACAGGTTAAATTAAGCCCTTGGGGCAATTCTCCGTCGGGGCCGCGTAGGTCTCCCCTGACCCCGTGATAAACAGTCCGCTTGCGAGCCTTCTCCGCTGCCCGAGCCCTTCCCCCGTGGCCAAGGCGGGCAGCAACGTCGGTGAGTCAGCGCGCTCGAAAGTGACTGTGACGCCACAGTAGGCAGGGCGGGCCTAGGCCAAAGCGAGGATGACGGCAGCGTAGTCGCCCCCGCGGCGGGTGAGTGGGTGGAGCCTCCGCGCTTTGCCCCTCCTCCTCCCGAGCCGAGCCAAAGAAGATAACTAAACTCGCAAGGAGGCCCGGATCTAGCCAGCTCCTCCCACGCCCCTTCGAGACCTGTGGCGAGGTCCCCCTCCTCCCCCTCCTCCATAGGGACCCTCTCCTTTCTTAGTCCAGTGCGCCTGCAGGCGGGCTTTCCGGGTCTCACCTGTGGCATTTCGAGCTCCATGGTGATGACAGTAATGGTGGGGGTAACGACGACCGGGCTAGCGCAGCGGCTCCGACGCGGCTGTTCTGGGGACAGCGCTCGCCGCTTGCCTGGCCGATGGACTCCGCCGGGGCGCTGCAACGGAAGCTCTTGATACGCCGCCGCTCGCCTAGCCGCTGTCCCCGGCCCCCTCTGCTCGCTCTACGTCGTGCCCTGCCGGGAAACTATCAGCCGCCTGCCCCGCCCCGCCTTCTCCCGAGCCACTCGCTGGCCTCGGGAGAAGGCGGAGACGGAGGGCGGAGAGACCGGCCCCTTCCCTTCCGCGGAGCAGAGCCAGCTAGCCGGCGGACTTGGAGGAGGGAGCACAAGCGGCGGCGCCTACATAAGCCCGGCACGCGGGGAAAGAAAGATCCTCAGCCAGGAGGGTGCTAGACCTTCGGGGGGAGGTCCCTCCTGAGTGGGGCCGATCCTCCTCCCCACATCGCCACTGCTACTCGGGGAGGTTGCGAGTGGAGGTAGCAGCAGCCGCTCGTCGCATCTGCCTTCGCTTGGGCAATTACGCTGCGGTGGTGGCTACAAGGAGCAGTTGCCACCGCCTGCTCGCTCGCGTCAGCGGGTATTTGTGGTTGGCCTGCTAGCCCCAATTATCCTAGCCGTGCCACCCAGAGGGGGAAGGGGAGCTAGTGGAGGTAGCAGTGGCTGCTCCTGGTAGGGCAGGGGTGGGCAACTTGTGGCTCTCAAGAAGTTTTGGCCCACAACTCTCATGATCCCTCAGCTTTGGCCATGCTGGCTACAGCTGGAGACAGTTGTAGGCCAAAACATCTGGAAGACCACAAGTTACCGATCCCTGTTGTATTCCTGCTGTAGGCAACCAAATGAGCAGAGGTGGGAAGCAGCTCACACACACACCCCCATGTGCTTTCTTTCTCTAGGTGTGGAGAATGGGACTGCAGCACCACCCAGGGGGAGCAGGTGAGTGAGTTAAGGAGGGCAGGTGCTCTTCGCAGCCACCTTCCCTGGTTCCTTGCCCTGATGCAGCCTTCCCCAACGTGGAGCCCTCCAGATGTTTTGAACTACAACTCCCATCAGCCCAAGTCAGCAGAGTCAATGGTCTGGGGTTATGGGAGTTTTCATCCAAAATACCTGAAGGGCACCAGGTTGGGGAAGACTGTCGTAACATAATAACGGTGTTCCCTCCACTCCACTCTACTCTGTCTGGGTTGCTCAGGATTAGGGAATTGCTCTGCTGCACAATCCAGAGGGAGATGAGAAGCAAACAAGTGGAGGTGGCAGCTGCCCCTCCTTACCAGCATCCTTTGCTCACCTGCCAAGCTCTGACACTGGCATTGCTTTCCAGGATTCTAGGTAGGGACCCTTACCTCGTGTACAAGTACATTCATTGCACCTCTTTACTCTCTGCTAGAATGTGGTAGTTGCTTGAGATGCCCTGCTAGCCCCCATTCCTCTTGAAAATGGCTGTACAGGGTCAAACCTGAAATGCGGAAGTGTGTCCTCAAAACTGGTACTAACCTCTTTCAGTTCTCAAGGGAATTTTTGCAGTTGCAAGCAAACATACAAACAGACTGCTGAACAGGCCAGTTTGTTTAACGAAAGCCCTCACTATGTGTGGCTAATTAATCCAAAAGAACTCTCAGCCTTTCCCAACCTGGTTCTCTCCAGAAAGTTTGGACTAGAACTCCTATCAGCCCCAGTCAGCATGATCTGTGGTCAAGAATGATGGGAGCAGCAGTCTGTGACATTCCTGCCCTGGGTTCTACCTTCTCCAGCTTCTGTCTGATGAAACTGAGAAGAAAACCCCCTCAGAATGTCTGCTTCTGCTTTGGTCAGTTGTCCTCACTGACACTCAAAGCTTCAGCCCCTTTTATTCTCTGAGTTAAAGAATTACCCAATATGCTGAATTGGTTCCCCCTACCCAATACAGGAGAAATAACAAGGAAGTAATTTTCTAATGGTAGTGCAATAAGCCAAACAAATACATGGGGTTTTGTATTAAAAATAAAGAAATACAATTTATTAAACACAAAAAGAGTTATATATACTATTATTAATATAGTTGTTGTTCAGTCGTTCAGTTGTGTCCGACTCTTCGTGACCCCATGGACCATAGCATGCCAGGCCTTCCTGTCCTGCGTTCTGTCCCGGAGCGTGCTCAAGTCCATATTCATTAATATATACTTGGTCCTAACCTACCTACTCTATCCCTTCTAAATCCTGGTTCCAAAACCCCACCAACTAGATGTAACTTTTTCAGTCCCTAAGGCCCCATGCAACTAATTAACTGTCAGCTCTCCTTTTAATACCTCAGAATCCTCTCTCACACACACAAGCCCCTCCCACCTTTCAACTCACTCCCAAACGTTCTTTTAACCCTAACTGACCTGGGTTACATTTAACAGTGCGAGCATATACATTAATATAACAAGCATATATTACATAGTCCAAAACCATCTTGAAGGCACCTGGTTGATGAAAGCTGAACCAGAGTATTCATTTGTAAACCTGCAAAGGGCCATATCTTAATGTGTGCAGTATAAGTAATACATAATGGTGATGAAGTACTACCCTCTCAATGCCAACACACACTAAGGGCCAAATCCTATCTAGATAGGCGACCGCCTAGCCAAAGCAGGGCAGGAGAAGCATGGAGGGGATGATTACCTCCGTGCTTCCCCTGCCCTGCAGTTTTGGCTAGACAGCCGATTGCAGCTGTGTAGCTGCAGGAGCATGGAGGGGGAAGAAGGCTGCTGTATGACACCTGCCGTACAGGCCTTTCTGCCCTCCCTGCCCCGGAACGCCCCCGGCCACGCCCCTTTTCTTGTGAGCGCGGAGGACGGGGCTGTTCCGCGCTGCCTCCCGGAAGTGGGGTGACGATATCCTATGGCCATCTAGCCACTGTCTAGCAGCCATAGGATTGCTCCCTTAGGAAAGTTCATTTCACTCCTACTGTTTGATGTATTGGAAGAGTGGAAAAAAGTAACATTTTAAGCGGCTTGATTGCCAACATCCATGGCAGGGTGGTTAAAAGGTGTTAAGGTGTCAGTCTGCCCTACCCTGATGCCCACCAGATTTTTGGACTAAAGCTCCCATCAGCCCTAGCCAGCATGCCAATGGTCAGGAATGCTGGAAGTTGTAGTCCAAAACATCTGGAGGGTACCAGTTTGGGGAAGGCTGGACTCAAATTATCTGGTTAATTTCACTGTGCTTGGGCACCCTCCAAATCCCTCAAAGTTTCACATTTCCTGTGTACATATTTCTTAATATGATAAAGACATCCTGTGATATAATGTGCTAAAATGTGCAGTGTTATCATTTGCTAAAATGTAGGGAAGCAATTCCTTTTCCAAAAGTATTTTCCCATCTGTCTGTCTGTCTCTCTCTCTTTCACACACACACACATTAAGATGACGAAATGAATGCATTACCTTAGTAAGAACATAAGAAAACCAAAACCCATCCTGAAGCAGCCAGCCAGATGCTCCTGAGGAGACCAGTTTTCCTTCAGCCTCTGCTATTCCAAGGCAACATGAAAGTACCATATAGCTTGTAGTCCTTGATAGACCTCTAAAATAGACACACTTGATTCATCTGTGGCAGGCTGTTGAACTTCTTTCAGCCCAAGGGCTGAATTCCATTTCAAAGTAGCCCTCAGGAGTTGCATTCAGGAGGTGGGTGGGGGTAAAAGACCAAAGGGTTGAGCCAAAATACCCCCAAATCAGGATTTTTAGCGTAAAGCTCTTACTGCCACAGACTAAGGTTTAGGAGAGGCATTCTCACCTTTTACAATGGGGAGGGGGAGACATGGAAAAGCCAGGAAACCTCCGAATGACCAGTGGGCAGGGGAGAGGAGTGAGACCATGGAAGGGGGTGTGGCAATCTGGGTAACCTGGGAAGGCAAACTTGGAACTCTAGCTGTGGGCCTGAGGTTCAACACCACTTATCTATAGTGGTGTTGAACCACAAGCCATAGGTTTTTATCCTGCCCCTCTCAGATCTTATGTCTCTGGCTGTAGAAAGTTATTTGGATGAACCCCTAAGCCAGCCTTCCCCGATCTGGTCCTCTCCAGATCTTTTGTACTACAACTCCCATCAGCCTGAGCCAGCATGGTCAGCAACCAGGAATACTGAAAGATTGTTTCAATATATGTGAGATAGTGAAAAATATTCATCCAGTAGGCTTCCTCCTGAAATTCTGCTACCTGGCTGGAATAGTGCTGTGCCGAAAATTTCTTCCACATTTTTTTCTACTATTCCCATTTAATATGATAGAAAAGTAATTGCTTTCAAAAAGAAATTCAAAGGAAGAGAAAGTTTAGAGAAATTCTTATGGGTTGGATTGAGGATTCTTGTGCTTACCTTACTTATGAGGTGGCTGAGGAGTGTGCATGAGTGTCCTGTCTATCATTGTACAGTCATCTCTGTGGCAGCCTGTAGCCTCCTTGGCTTCCCGCACTTCAGTTAAAGCCATCATGAGGAAGACATCATGAGGCAATTCCTCGCATGGGGGGTTTTCAGTTCAGGAAGTGCAGGTGGCCTGGGAGGCTGCAGAACAATGGAAAGATGTGTAACAGAGAGAGAAAACACACATAGCACCCTCAGTTATTAGGTAACCTCAAAAATACCAGCAAATGAAATTCAACATGCTGCCTCAGAAAAGTGGAAGTCTCAACACAGTTGATGCTGTTGCCACTTAAAGAAGCAGTGCAATAAACCAAAAACCCTTAGGAAAAAAGAACCTGTGCTACAACCCCTGCCAATGGTGAGCCATATCTGTGAGAAATTGTTGGAGAATTTCTCCTCCCCTCCTAGGAGAAATTAGGTAAAATTGTCCCCCCAATTTATCTGACCACAAATAGGCTGGAGAATTTTGAGAGACCATTTGTGCACAGCTCTAGGCTGAAAACATGAGATGGGATCAGTGACAATGGCTAAATCTTAACATTCATGATGTTCTCATAAATGATATCTCTTAAGATGAGCATTTCACTTAACTGCCAGTTTGGTGTAGGGTTTAGAGGGTCAGATTAGGAATGGGGAGATCCTGGATCAGTCAGGAGCTCTCAGCTGTTGTGGCTAATAGTCACTTGATAGACCCTGTCCTCCAGGAATTTATCTAAAAGAGACACACTTGATTCATCTATGGCAGAGTGTTAAACCTCTTTCAGCCTGAGGGTTGGGCTGAAAATCACAGGGTAGTTGAGAGAATCAAATTGGGGGCAGGGGGGATGAGACCATGTGCTCTGTGTTCTTTGGAGGAAAGGTGGGGCAGAAATGTAGTGAAGGAATAAAATTATTTCCTAGCTTCTATATACTCTAATCATCTAGAGAAGGAAACTTCGAAAGATAAGTACTGTAATACACTTACACGTTTAAAATTCACTTTTGCTAATAGTTGTGGTGATGTACATAACAGATTACTTGCTAGTATTAGAGACAAACAAGGGAGAAAATCTGCATTGTTTGCTTAGTATAATTCTGCTGCAGCCTCAAGACTGCCTGCTAGCCACAACATACAAATATCTGTCTGAAACAGATAGTTCACGTGCTATATGACTCAACCATGCAGTTCTTAGAATACTGTAATCAGCTGGTGTTGAGTGTATGTTATGATAGCAAGCATAGCTTATAATTTATTTATTTTTACAGTCAGTTATACAGTATGGTGCAATACTAATTAGAGCAACCAACAAATCATGGGATGAAATAAGGTTTGAGCAGAATCTACAGATGATAGCATTCCTATTGACTCCAGTGAGGTGAACAGTTTTTATTCAGGGTGACTTGAGGCGAAGCTTAAAGGCAGGACTACACTGGCACTTTGGACCAGGGCAGTTATGCATTAGGTTTGTGCCATGGGATCTACACTGTATCGCAGTTGCTTTGGGGACACAACTGTGGTGTATCTCATGATAGAAAGCCAGGATAAAAATATTTTAATGAGTAAATAAGGGCATAATCCTATGCATGTTTAGACAGAAAAAAAAGTCCTACAACCCAGCATTTCCCCAGTATTCAAAATGGTGGCCACACAGGCCCGGCACACGCCACAGCTCATCATGGGTTATTTGTCCCACAGTAACCCCCCATGTCATACTAACAGGGTCACCGTTCACTGTAGCCTACCCCCCTTCCCAAAGCTGCTTTTGTTTACAAAAAGACAGCTGTTAAAGCTCCATTATATGCATTAATGAATAAATGCATGTAATGCAGTCTTTCCCAACCTGGTGCCCTCCGTATGCTTTGGACTTCAACTACCAGCAGCCTTAGCCAGCTTGGTCAATGTTCAAGAATCCTGGGAGTTGGAAGTCCAAAAATATGGAGGGTACCAGGGTGGGAAAAGCTGATGTAGTGTGTAGTTTGTCTCTTTGATGATAAAAATGGGTGTGCTGATTATTTTAGGTTGAGTGGAACGATGGAGCATTCAACATGTGTTGACATGATCATGTGATGGCTTCACCTCTCATCCTGTTGTCAACTATGTCGTAGCAAAGCTGCCAGAAGCAGGTTGAGCAGCACACAGTAAATGTGGATTGAGTTGCAAGTTGGCTACATACTGAGAACAGCATCAGCACATGCCAAAACAAAGCACAGTCCCACTCAAGTTGCATTCTCACCTTGCTAATGTGGTTGTTCCAATTATCTCAGAGACTCAGAAAGGAAAGATGCCAACAGTGATTTTGTTAAATAACTTAGGAAACACACTGGGCAACTCTAGCACATTTTGGTGCTCTTTCTGTGATTGTTGTGTCTTTTTAGACCAAGTGCAATTTTCTTATGATTTTTATATTATTATTCAAATATGTGTTGATTATGCTAAATAGCTAATTTTTCCTCTCTTTTTTAGCTTTTCTTGCTTGCTTATGGTTCACTCCTTACTGTTCTTTTGTTCTACTCCCATGGTTTACAGTATATTAAATACTTTAATAAAAATATGTAAATATATGACCAGCAAATGGGAAACCATACTGCTTGCTAGTCAAGACAGGGATGGAAAACCCTTTATGGGTGGAGGGCCACATTGATAACTGTGGAACTGTTTAGGGGCCACGCTGGCAGGTGGGATTAGTAATGGATGGGGCACATACATGCACACATACACACACACACGCCGCTAACTAAGAGAGAATGAAAGCTGAAGCTGTTAGAAGTGATTTCAGTGATGTCATAGAAATGCTGCTAAGTTTCTGTCATGGACTGGATGAGGGTGAACGAACTGAAGCTTAATCCAGACAAGACAGAGGTGCTCTTCGTCAAAAGGCAGATCAGGGAATAAAGATTCAAACTGTGCTGGATGGGGTTATACTCCCCTGAAGACTCAGGCTCACAGTTTGGGTGTACTCCTGGACTCTGCCTTGGACCTGGATGCCCATGTTTTGGCAGAAGCCAGGAGTGCATTTGCACAGCTAGGCTTGTGTGCCAACTGTGCCTATTCTTAGAGATGTCTGATCTGGCCTGGGTCATGCATGCCTTAGTTACATCCTGTTTGGACTACTGTAATGTGTTCTATGTGGAGCTGCCTTCAAAAACTGTTCAGAAACTTCAGCTGGTCCAAAATGCTGTGGCCAGACTGTTGACCAGGACTGGTTACAGGGAGCACGCAACTCCCTTGTTAGAACAGCTTCACTGGTTTCCAGGCAAAGTCCTATAAAGCCCTATACGGCTTGGGACCACACTACCTGAAAGACCAGCTTCTCCCATACGAGCCTGCCCAGGACTTAAGATCTTTGGGAGATGCCTTTGTTTCAATACTGTTGTCTTCAGAGGTGCCTTTGGTGGTGACATGAAGGAGGGTCTCCTCCATGACTGCTCCCTTATTGTTGAACTCCTGCCGACAGAGGCTAGGGTTGTCCCCTCATCTGTTGTCCTTCCACTGGCAGGCAAAGACCTTTCTATCCAAGTAGGCCTTTCACGAGTAAGTGGGTCTGTTGGGTGGACTTATTTTATTATTGTTTTTATCAAATTTTATTTATGATTGTAAGTTGCCTTGAGTGCCATTTTTCTTGGTAGAAAGGTGGGGCACAAATCACATTAAATAAATAAATAAACAAACAAACAAACAAATAAATAAATTGTATATTTTGCTTTGTATTCTTAGCTTCCTCTACTCTCCCACCACTTTGCATGCATTTCTAACCCAACTGCAGGCTGGTAACTTTGCCACTGACATGAGTTATCCATGATTCATAACCTTTGAGGTAAGTGCAGAGAAAAATGCAGGACTTATTTTAGAACTCCGGCGTTTGTGTGTAAGACTGTCTAAGGCACCAGTCTTAGTGGGCTTAAACTAGGGAATCCAGCAACAGAAGCCAGGCATCTTACTCTACACCACCAGGGCAGTAGCATGTAGATGGAATCTTGTTGCTCAACAGCACCACTCTGGTAGTGGCAGGAAGAGAGATTGCAGCTTATCTGCCCAGGTAGAACAAATGACCTGAGGAACTGAGAGGGGCCCTGCTGGCCCTGTGTAACTGCTGTCTCAGGCTTATCACTGAGAGTAGTTGCTCCATATAGGTTGGCTAAACCTGACCGCATGCCGGTCTTGTACCTTGTTATCTGTTTCCTTCAGACCCATAGCTGCTGCCCCTTGGATTTGAGCCATGCCTGCTCTGGATCACACTGCTTATGTCTAACTGCACAAGGCCCTAAGAAATGGAACGTTTGCTTATTTATGCAAATGGATTTTCCCTTTCCCATCTACCCATAGTCAGTACATAGCTCCACAGATGTATGCAACTGATGTGCAACAAGTTGTCATCACTGCATGATGACATTAACCTTTGAGCTTTTATTTTGATAAGCAGTAACATAAAAGTAAATGCATGATTACAAACAGTTTGTTATTTGATTATGATTTTTAGGGCACAGTCCTATGCATGTTTAGACAGAAAAAAGTCCTACAATTCCCAGCACTCCCTAGCCAGCCATGCTACTGGGAGTTGTTTTTCTGGGGTGCAATCCTAAGTAGACAGGCGACCACCTATCCAAAGCAAGGCAGGAGAGGCACAGGGGGATCATTCCCTCTGCGCCTCTCCTGCCTTGCTCTTTTCATTAGACAGCTGTTTTCAGCTGTCTAGCGGCTGGGGGGGGAGGAAGCTGCCATACGACACATGGGACATGTTGTACACGCAGGTCCGCTCTCCCTGCCCCAGAACTCCTCCAGCCTTGCCCCTTTTCAGTTGCTCCGCGCTCATCTTCTGAGTGCAGAGGATGGGGGTTTTCCGTGCTGCCTCAGAGGCAGCACAGACAAGGGGGGAGGTCGGATTTTCGGGAACTGACCTCGGAGCGCAGGCTTCAAGGTCGGTTCCCAGAATAGAGGATATCCTATGGCCCTCTAGACAGCGTCTAATGGCCATAGGATTGCTCCCTTAATGTGTTAGTAAGAGCTGGAGTACCAGAGCAGGACATATCTCAGGAAATACCTGCGTTTTAAATATTACATGTTATCAGCAGAGTATAACCCCTATCTGGTATATCCGGGAACCAAAAACTGCAGACAGAGGTGAGGAAAATAGCCCATGCCTTGAGCGTATGGTGAAATGAAATACTTTTCACAAAGCATTGTGTTCCTTGATGGTCTAGTCCCACTTCTGGTAAAAGGAACCTTATGATCGTTTGACTATTCCATATCTGTATCTCTAGTTAGTTATACCAAAGCCAGTTTGTGTTCTGTAATACTAAATTGTGTCAGTCCCTATATCTTTTATCCCCTTGGGGAGAAAAGAAGCTGCAGGCACCTGGGAAAGTAGTGAAGTAAACAGCCCTCACTAATCTTACACCAAACCTGCAGCTGCTTTTCACAAGAAAAGAAAGGCCTGAGGTAAAACTATCACAGAACTACATGTAATGTGTCATTCGTTCTGCCCAAGGCAGGGTTCAACTGAGTACAATAAATTCAGGTACAATATAAACGAATAACCTGACCTGGATTATTTGGCAGAAATACCTGCTGACTTGCTGAGGCCATACAGCATGTTTGTGTTGATTTCTGAATGCTTTTTTGAAAAGTGGTCAAAGTTCTATTTAAAATGGAGGTGGCACTGTGTAAAGACAGAGGAAGGGGGCAGCAGGCACGGGAAAAAATATTACTTGAAAGGACTGTGAATGCTGTTGCTTGCCTTCAACTAGGAATGGACACATTTGTGTTGACTCATTGGGGATAAGTGTATGAGTTTCTAAACAGACAAGTACAGACAGCACAATTCCAGATGAGCAACTGAAGGGAAGAGAGAGGCAGGCACAACTGAAAATGGTGGAGTTGATGGTAGGCCTTCAGAGGGTGAAGGTAAAAGCATTAATCTGACTGGCAGTTACAGTGCAGAATAATTGTTCTCATTTAGTATGGTGGATAAGTGGAAATACTTGATTGTTGTGCACATCTGACATTATAAAAATAGAGAAACAAATTGCCACTCCCCAACAAAAAACACCAAGGGGAAACGTTAAGGCGTTCGTCAGATTACGAAAATGTAAACATGAAAACCAAGGGACTTGAATAAAAGGAATTGAGACTCTTCTTGCAAAACTAAGAGCAATGAGCCTGGTGAAATAGGGAAGTGTGAAAATGAGTAAGACTGAGCTAAAACCCACGCAATTAGTGTTTTGTAGTGAAAACTAGCCCCTTCATGGATCACTGCCTTGTTGTGGCGAAGGGGCTTGCATAACTCAGTGAAGCCATAAGCTATGCCGTGCAGGGCCACCCAAGATGGACAGGTCATGGTGGAGAGTTCTGACAAAATGTGGTCCACTGGAGAAGGAAATGGCAACCCACTCCAGTATTCTTGCCAAGAAAACCCCATGGAACGTATCACAAGGCTAAAAGATATGTCACCGGAAAATGAGCCCCTCAGGTCGGAAAGGTGTCCAATATACTACTGGGGAAGAGCAGAGGGAATTTCCAAGTAGCGCCAGAAAGAGTGAAACGGCTGGGCCAAAGCCGAAAGGACACTCAGCTGTGGATGTGTCTGGGGGTGAAAAGAAAATCCGATGCTGTAAAGAACAATATTGTTTAGGAACCTGGAATGTAAGATCAATGAATCAAGGTAAGCTGGAGGTGGTCAAACATGAGATGGCAAGATTGAACATCAACATCTTGGGAATCAGCGAACTGAAATGGACAAGCATGGGCGAATTTAATTCAGGTGACCGTTATATCTACTACTGTGGGCAAGAATCCCTTAGAAGAAATGGAGTAGCACTCATAGTCAACAAGAGGGTGGGAAAAGCAGTACTGGGGTACAGTCTCAAAAATGATAGAATGATCTCAGTACGAATCCAAGGCAAACCATTCAACATCACAGCAATTCAAGTCTATGCCCCAACCACTGAGGCCGAAGAAGCTGAGGTTGATTGGTTCTATGAATACCTACAACACCTTCTAGAACTAACACCAAAAAAAGATGTCCTCTTCATCATAGGGGATTGGAATGCTAAAGTAGGAAGTCAAGAAATCACCGGGATAACAGGCAAGCATGGCCTTGGTGTACAAAATGAAGCAGGACAAAGGCTAATAGAGTTTTGCCAAGAGAACACGCTGATCATAGCAAACACTCTTTTCCAACAGCACAAGAGGCGACTCTACACATGGACATCACCAGATGGTCAATATCAAAATCAGATTGATTATGTCCTTTGCAGCCAAAGATGGAGAAGCTCCATACAGTCAGTAAAAACAAGACCTGGAGCTGACTGTGGCTCAGATCATGAGCTGCTGCTTGCAAAATTTCGGCTTAAATTGAAGAACGTAGGGAAAACCACTAAACCATTCAGCTATGACCTAAATCATATCCCTTATGAATATACAGTGGAGGTGAGGAATAGATTTAAGGGATTAGACCTGATAGTGTGCCTGAGGAACTATGGACGGAGGTCCGTAACATTGTTCAGGAGGCAGCAACG
The DNA here is from genome assembly GCF_057233095.1 of Heloderma suspectum. Taxonomy (NCBI): domain Eukaryota; kingdom Metazoa; phylum Chordata; class Lepidosauria; order Squamata; family Helodermatidae; genus Heloderma; species Heloderma suspectum. The sequence goes on from NC_139458.1 coordinate 190,998,701, forward strand.
AAATCCATCCCAAAGAAAAAGAAATGCAAGAAAGCAAGTTGGCTGTCTGATGAGGCTTTACAAGTAGCTGAGGAAAGAAAGGAAGCGAAAAGCAAGGGAGAAAGGGGAAGATATATCCAACTGAATGCAGAGTTCCAGAGAATAGCAAGGAGGGACAAGAAGGCCTTCTTAAATGAACAATGCAAAGAAATTGAGGAAAACAATAGAATGGGAAAGACTAGATATCTTTTCAAGAAAATCAGAGATATCAAGGGAACATTTTGTGCAAAGACTGGCATGATAAAGGACAAAGAAGGCAGGGACCTAACAGAAGCAGATGAGATTAAGAAGAGGTGGAAAGAATACATAGAAGAACTATACAGGAAAGATCTTAATGTCCCTGATAGCCATGATAGTGCAGTCACTGAACTTGAGCCAGAAGAAGAGTGAAGTCAAGCGGGCCATAGGAAGCATTAGTAACAACAAAGCTAGCGGAGATGACAGTATTCCAGCTGAGCTATTTAAAATCCTAAAAGATGATGCTGTTAAAGTGCTGCACTCAATATGCTAACAAATTTGGAACACTCAGCAGTGGCCACAAGACTGGAAAGGGTCAGTTTACATTCCAATTCCAAAGAAGGGCAACACCAAAGAGCATTCAAACTACCATACAATTGCGCTCATTTCACATGCCAGCAAGGTGATGCTCAAAAATCCTACAACCTAGGCTTCAGCAGCATGTGAACCGAGAACTACCGGAAGTACAAGCTGGGTTCCAAAGACGCAGAGGAACTAGAGATCAAATCGCCAACATTCGCTGGATCATGGAGAAAGCAAGAGAATTCCAGAAAAACGTCTATTTCTGCATCATTGACTATGCTAAAGCCTTTGATTGTGTGGATCACAACAAACTCTGGCAAATTCTTAAAGAGATAGGAGTACCAGACCACCTTACCTTTCTCCTGAGAAACCTGTACGAGGGTCAAGAAGCAACAGTAAGAACCAGACATGGAACAACCGATTGGTTCAAAATTGGGAAAGGAGTACGACAAGGTTGCATATTGTCACCCTGCTTATTTAACTTATATGCAGAGTACATCATGAGAAATGCTGGATTGGATGAATCACAGGTCGGAATTAAGATTGCCGGGAGAATTATCAACAACCTCAGGTACGCAGACAATACCACCCTAATGGCAGAAAGCGAAGAGGATCTCAAGAGCCTCTTGTTGAGGGTGAAAGAGGAGAGTGCAAAAGCTGGTTTGAATTAAAAAAACTAAGATCATAGCATCTGGCCCCATCACTTCCTGGCATATAGAAGCGGAAGAAATGGAAGCAGTGACAGATTTTATTTTCTTGGGCTCCAAGATCACCGCAGATGGTGACTGCAGCCATGAAATTAAAAGACGCTCCTTGGGAGGAAAGCTATGGCAAACCTAGACAGCATAGTAAGAAGCACAGACATCACCTTGTCGACAAAGGTCCGCATAATCAAAGCTATGGTTTTCCCAGTAGTAACGTATGGCTGTGAGAGCTGGACTATAAGGAAGGCTGAGCGCCGAAGAATTGATGCTTTCGAACTGTGGTGCTGGAGAAGACTCTTACGAGTCCCCTGGACTGCAAGGAGGTCAAATCAGTCCATCCTAAAGGAAGTCAACCCCGGGTGCTCATTGGAAGGACAGATACTGAAGCTGAAGCTCAAATATTTTGGCCACCTAATGCGAAGAGAAAAGTCACTGGAAAAGACCCTGATGCTGGGAAAGATCGAAGGCAAAAGGAGAAGGGGACGGCAGAGGATGAGATGGCTAGATAGCATCACCGATGCAATTAATATGAATTTGAGCACACTCTGGGAGAGAGTGGAGGACAGGAAGGCCTGGCGTCACGAAGAGCCGGACACAACTTAATGACTGAACAACAACAAAGTGAAAACTAGAAAGTAAAGTTATAACCGTTTGCTTTCAGTGAGGTGCCCTTTTAATACATGGTTCAGGTGAACGTCTCTAGGGACGTCCTCATGTGGCAGCACAGATTAAAGGCTACTGTTGTGCAAGAATCGACAATTTTTGATTTCCAGATGAGCCCCATTGTTGGATTTCTGCTGGTTATTGCCACCTAGTGGAAAAAAAGAACAGTGGTCAGTGCCCTCACTTTCATAGCTGTTGATCAGGACAAGGCTTTTTGGGTAGCTTGGGGGGAAGGATATCAATATAGCTTTTTTGACAGAAATACAATGATGGGAATAATTTCAGAAGAGTCTTAGGGGGTTGTATCATATTGGGAATGATTGAGTTTCATCCACTGTTCATCTAACTTACATCCCATTCATTTCAATGTGCCTACTGTAAGTAGGACTAACCTGGGATACAACCCATTGTGACCAGGGAAAAGATTAGAATGTTTTTCAACCAGGGTTCCCCCAGGACTTTCATAAAAGTTTACCACTTCCAACCTCAGGTGCTTCACTTTTCCCTTCAGAATTACTAATTATAATTATTAATTCGTACAAAATGTTGCCTTTGAATTTAGTAATCATGAACAAAATTACTGATTAATGAGGGGGGTACTCTGGGCGAGGGAGAAGGGGTTGGAGATTGGAGTTCCACAGGTATCTCATGTTTCAGGGGTTCCTCAACAACAACCGATTGTTTCTCTAACCCAGCGGTTTTCAAAGTCCCAGCACAAAGTCCCAACACAAACCCAAATGCACAGTGATCTTTGTAGGATGGACAGCAGGCAACGCAGCCTGCTATATACACTTAGGACCTAATTCATTGCCAGGGGGTGAAACAGCTAACAGTGCAGCTCTGCTGATACTGTAGATTGTTCTATCCATGCAATTATTTAGGTGAGGAGAAAAGCTAGATTTGAGAGAACATGACTTTCAATCTAATGAAACACATTTTCCTAGCCATACACATTTAACATCTTTAGGGGAAGGAGCATTGCCAGTCAGCATGCTGTGTACTCCTGCTCTTACCCTTTTGGTACAGGCCAGGAAACATGGATTCCTTTCCCTCTATCCTGCTGAGTATAGCAAGCATAGTGGCATATGAGTGTCTGCTCTCCTCATGGTCCTACAGGTGAAACTTCAGAGGGAGGAAATTGTATGGAATAATAATCTTGAGTCAGGACCGATCCTTTTAAATTTGTTGATTTGTTTTAGAATTGAGCTCATGGTTCTATGACATGGCGTAGGCTCAGCTGCAGAAATGAAAAACGCCTCAGGTAGGGATGGGGAATTGCGGTGGCCCTCCAGATGTTGTTGGACTGCAACTCCCATCATCTCTTACCACTAGCTATGCTGGCTAGGGCTGATGGGACTTGCAGTCCAACATCATCTGGAGGGCCACATGTTCCCCATCAAGGGTCAGACAGTAATCCTTGGACAGTGGAAACTTCCACATTTTTTGCATCAGTTGCTGTATATGTCTGCATATTCAAAAGTGTTCCTAGCAAATATTCATGCAGCTAACATCTGATTATATGATGGCAGCACTGTAGCATCATGCTGCAGTGTTGAAAAAGACCGTTGCTGGAAAGCATGCTCTTTTAATTATGCATGCAAAACAATTCTGTTCTTCAGTAGACTAAACTTGAAAGCAAATTACTGACACTATGAATTTGTGTCTGATTTTGTTTGTTTAAGTCAGGTCTGTAAACAGACCATGATGAGGAGAAGAAAGGTACAAGCAAGATAACAATGACATGAGATGCTTTATACTTTTGAAGTATTGGTGTGCATGTATAAAAACAGGAACATTAATTTTAGCACAATACAGAGAGGGTGTATTGCTTGGAACAGGAATTAAGAACCTATCTTCAAGAATCCTGGGCAGTATCCAGTGGTGCCATTGCACTTGTGAAAATAACCGCTGATGCAACAGGAAGCTAACACTTGCTACAGCAACCCCAGAAACTAGCCCAAACTAGGATTTGCAGAACAAAACAAGTCACAGAAGGCAGTTACGCTGACCTGTCCTGGCCCATTCTGGAAATGCTAATTTGGACTAGTTTCTGTGGTTGCTCTAGCAAGTGTTTGACTGTAGTGGCAAGTGTTAGACTGTAGCACAACTGGGGTTGTCTAGCAAGTGTTCCCAGTATGCTAGCAGTCATTCCTGCTAGTGCAACCTGCTGAGCACTGGCGGACTGACTGCCAGCACTGGATACTGCCCCTTGAGAATTAGCAGTCTCTCCAATATAGTCTTTACCCTAACTTCCAGGGATGCTTTAAAGCATTTTCTTAATGGTTACCATAAAAGGACAAGGTAAATGCAATGGTTTCCAGTCAAATGCACACTACCAAACGCATGTCTGCTCTCTGGTCCTGATCCAGCAAAGATCCATGTTGAGAAGCTTGCTTCTGCAAATGCATTGGGGATATCAGCCACAAATCCTTGTTGGCACAAAATTACTGAAAATTTACATTTCACATACGTGTCTATATGCACGGTGGGGGATAACCTGCTTAGGATAAAATAGCACAAAGCCATGGACTTGGGCATGTGTGCATTCACCCTGAGTTGGAGCCTGGGTGTACCTTAAACATTCCAGATCAATCACATTGATAACTCCAGGAAAACTGAATTACATTTGATTAACCACTGTGAAATAAACATTAGATGTGAAAGCAGCCAGAGTTCATCTGAAAGTGTCATGGAGGAGAAACGATCACAAATAGGATTGCCACTCCATACACCATGCATTGCCAAAACAGAGGAAGTCATCACCAAAAAAGAGGGCAAAAGAGGACAGAGATTTGAATGACATTTTCATGTGAAGCAAATTTAGAATTACTATAATTTAAAGAGAACTACAACACATCTCACCCTAGTGAGGAAGACTGTGACCAGGTGACGTGTGGGCATGCTCAGTCTGCTGTCCAGGTGGTACCATTCATGGGTAGCCTCAAGGCCCCTTCAAGGCTCTCCCTTCTTAATCTTCAAACCAGACATGGAGAGAACAGGCCTTCAAACCGAGGATGCCTTCCAAAAGAGGACTGTTGGCTGACAGCCCTTCAAATAGAGGACTGTTCTCTGCAAAGTAGGGCACATGGCCACCCTAAAAGAAGGTTTCTCTTTAGGAATCCATATCCAGAGAGAGAGAGAGACCCAAGTAGTCTTTTTTCCTCTCCTCTCTGCCCAAATCTGCTGATTCCTGGAGGGTTGTTAGAAAGCAATCCATAAAGGCCACGTTGCACTGATTAAGAAATGGAGCCTAGCTGTCTGGAGTTATTTTTAATTATATTTTGGGCTTTTCCATTTAGCTACTGATCAGGACTGCACCCACTTTTTTTCAACAATACTACAGCCATGGGAGCTTCTAGACTGTTGACTGGGTCCTTTTAACTGAGCTGAAACCTAGACATGGTTACCCACCAACAATCCTCAAAGAATTTTTGCTATGTATATAGTGGCTTAGTTTAGTCCATGCACTTTATTTTTTCCATATAACATCCCGTTATGTGGTGTATATTGTAAATGTTTTCTTTTCATATCTATTCAGAATAAGGCCACAAGTCACAAGTTGTGCATTTTATGTATTGCACAAGCTACTTACTTAGCGATGCCAAGGGTGGAGTATAAATAAGTGGTTTTGTGGCCCAGGTAATTAAAATAATTTCAGTCAGCCTGCTAGAAGATTTAAAAAGGCTTCGTATGTGTTCCTTTGTTTAACCATGCACATGCAAATCAAAATCAACTAGAAAATGAATAACCCATCTGGCAGTACAATGTACTAACGAAATAGTGTAATAAAGATGAAATTATTTAAATTAATATTCAAATCATACAGTCATCCTTGATTTAACTTTCAATTATACAGAGGTAATTGTATTAAGGAATTACTTCATTCACTGGTTGGCGAAAAAATAGCTTGAGTGTTTTAATATCCCCGTGCCTGCAGGTAATATATGACCTGGTCCACAGTTCTGAGCTGACTAGAATCCTAATTCTTCTTGTGCCTGGTATATATGAGGATGTAACTATGGATAGTCTGTGAGCAAGGCCCTCTGGATGTACATTCTGAGTTTGCTGAAAATATGTTTAAAAGATTTCTCTCTGCCTAATGCAGTTGTACATGCTACAATAGAGTTTTATGTCTGGAAGGAAATATACAGCAGATTGAGCAACCATGGGTCTACTCTTGTTTCGCAACTGCATTGTATAAGCAGGTTTGGGCAGACTCCAGGCTTGTGAGGTCTACTTTGTTTGTTTACTAGAATTCAAAGGGCCTGTTCACATGATCATGGAAGGGGAAATAAGCCATGGTGGCTTATTTCCCGTGCTATGGCCATGAGAACCAGACCACAATGTGTTAATCCATTCACCACCAAAGACATGCACCCAACAACTGTTTTGTGAATGGCTTCTTGTTGAGGTAATTATTACTGCCTGTAGTTTCTACATTTTAATTCCCTCTGACCTTACTGTTTATAATTCCCCTTCCCCCAACTATGGCAGAGCAGGAGAGCAGAGGGCCTTTTAAAATGTGCTGGGTGCAGACCTCCCACGCTGGAGTGGTAACATGGAGCAGCAGTCATCAAACACAGCCTTCCCCAACCTGGTGCCCTGCAGATGTTTTGAACTTCAGTGTCCACCAGTCTCAGTCAGAATGCCAGTGGTCAAGTATGCTTGGGAGTTGTAGACCAAAACATCTGGAGGACACCACATTGGGGAAGGCTGATCTAGCAAAGATTTTTATTTTTGTAAACAAAATTAATGGCATAGGTGCTGTCCTAAAGTCTGTGAGATTTTCTTGAACACCGTAAGAACACCCAGACAACACTTTGGGTGAAGGGTGAAAACAAGCAATAGGCTGCAGTTTGAATGCTAAGAAAATACAATATTAAGGAACAGAAGTATTGTCTTGGGTGAAGATGTTTGAATTCTTAGCACTAAATGAGTTTAAAACCGTGCCAACATAGGCTATTTTATAATGAACTAATATATTCTACAAAAGAAACCTGTGTTTTGCGTTTTTAGTGAAGCTTCAACCCATTATTCAGGTTTGAATAAATGAAGTTAAATACGAAGCAAGCAGGTTTGACAAACGCATGAAGGATAAGTCTATCAGTAGCTGTGAGTCATGGCAGCTAAAAGAACCTCTTGGCTAGGGGTAGCATACCCCTGATTACCAGACACTCAGAGCAAACAACTGGAGATCATCATGGCCTACTTCTGAACTTCCCAGAGGCTTCTGTGGAGCCACGGTGTAAAATAGAATGTGGAAGAAATCAGACATCTAGTATGATCCAGTTTATGTTCTTCTTAAGAATAGCTAGTGTAATTTGCAGCCTTTAAGTGGTAAACATTCATAGCAATCTGATTTTTTTCCCATGAGGGAAGTGGCAGCCAAAGTCAGTCATATACACACACACACATTTAGTTAAGAAAATCAGGTTTGCTCTGAAAATGTAGTTAACACTAATCTCTTTTCTGGAATGTTGTTTGTGTTTCCTTGGAAACTTTTTAACTGTAAACTGTATCAAGTTCAAGTGAGTTTATGATGTAACCAGGGGGTCGGGGGAGAGAATAAAAGTATATTGAACTCAAGTTCACCCTGATTAAAGGGGTCCGGAATGCTGTGATGGAGAAAGCAAAGGCATTTTAAAAAATCAGTATGCTGAATTAAATATAGATTGCAATAGCAGCCTTGTGATCACACATATGTGTCTAGCATACTCTGCAGAGAAAGTAAAACAGCAATTCCTAAACCATGTAAGGAAAATTTAAAATTTTCTCAATTAAAAAGTGTTTTCTTCCTAAGCACAAATAATCAGGGATTGGATGGGTTCACACAATCAAAGAGCCCATTGTGGGTTTCAGTCTGTGCTGGTGACCATTGTTAATATTCAAGCTACAACCATAGCTTGTCATTTCGTCCAAACCCAGGAACCATGGGTTATGTGAGGGTTAAACCAGCCATGGATTCTGTGCAGGTTGCACCCTCACATAAAGTGTGGACTCCAGGTTCAGATGACATGACAAGCTGTGGCCACACTTGAATACTCAGGATGACACCTTTGGGCACCACAACTTCTTGTGGCTTGGATAAGCCACGAAAAGCCGTCGTGCTCATGCGAACCCAGTCACTCCCTTGTATCATGACAGTTCACATCCATTATGAATTTACACAGTGCCTGATATAATCATATGATGCATTCATTACCAATACAGTACTTACTCAACCAGGCAGCAAACTACTAGCCTCACCATAACCTCTGGCTCACTCTACACATTACCCAAAATAGGTGAACTGAGGTAGTATAATCCTGAACTGTACCATTTCAGTCTGCGGGGGGGGGGGGGGGAGAGAAAATATCATAACTCCGAATGATCCTCCAAATTAAAAACAAATGAACACTCTGCATGTAGTAAACGAGCATATCAAGGAGCCGGCATGTCTCATGCAGGAAGCTTTTATATGGCAAAGCATTAAAACAAATATATTTGCACCCTGAAGTGGAATAGTCTACCATTTTGCCACCTCATACTACATAATGTGTAGAACAGCTCTGTGCCTATGACTTTGGAAGATTTGCATTTTAAAGTTAGTTTTACCATATTTGTCCTGCAGTATATCTAGGTACTTTGAAGTATCAAAGCTCATCTCAGAGAATTTGGAGGAGGGGGATCTCTGTTCTAGGAAAAGCTCACAACATGCACATTACACACCCAACTACCAACTCCCCTCCTGTCTAAATGTACGTGCTTATCTACTTGTCACAAACCAGGGGGGACCTTTATGACATCAGGATGAGAAGCACGTTGGAGTTATTACCCGGATTTTTCATGGAAGCGGCATCAGGGACACACAAATCATTCATTCATTCATTCATTTCTATGCTGCCCAATAGCCAAAGCTCTCTGGGTGGGTCACAAAAATTAAAACCAAAAAGTACACAGTAAAATAATACAAAAGTATAAAAGCATTAATATATAACAATATAACAATACAACCAGAATAAAACCTAGCAGCAATGCAGAGATTTAAAATACAGATTTCAAACAGCAAACCTAAAAGACTAGAAACCTAAAATACTAAAATGTGTGGGAGAATGAAAACATCTTCACCTGGCGCTGGAAGGAATACAACGTAGGTGCCAGGCAAACCTCACTAGGAAGCTCATTCAACAGCTGGGGTGCCACAGCAGAAAAGGCCCTCTTCCTAGTAGGCACCTGCCTCACTTCCTTTGACAGAGGCTCATGGAGAAGGACCTCCGAGGCTGATCTTAAGGTCTGGGCAGGAACATATGGGAGGAGGCGATCCGTCAGATAACCTGGCCCTAAGCCATTAAGGGCTTTGAATGTTAATACCAGCACATTGAATCAGGCCCAGAAATGGACTGGCAGCCAGGGCAGCTGGAAAAGTACTGGCATAATAAGAGCTCGTTGGCCAGTCCCTGTTAACAATCTTGCTGCCCTGTTTTGGACCAGCTGAAGTTTCCGGACCATTTTGAAAGGCAGCCCCACATATAATGCATTGCAGTAATCCAGATGAGAAGTTATCAGAGCATGGATCACTGTAGCTAGGTTATCTCTGTCCAGATAAGGGCGTAGTTGGTATACCAGCCTAAGCTGATAAAAAGTGCTCCATGCCACTGAGTTCACCTGTGCCTCAAGTGACAGTTCTGGATCCAAGAGCACCCCCAAACTACGAACCTGATCCTTTACGGGGAGTACAACCCCTTCCAGAACAGGCTGAATATCACCTAGCTGGGCAGATGAACCACCCACTAAGAGTACCTCTGTCTTGTCTGGATTGAGTTTCAGTTTATTGGGCCTCATCCAGTCCATTACCACGTCCAGGCACTGATTCAGAACAGCCACTGCCTCACCTGGGTTTGACGAGAAAGAGAGGTAGAGCTGGGTGTCATCCGCATATTGATGGCACCTCAGCCCACACCTCCGGATAACCTCCCCCAGCGGTTTCATGTAGATATTAAACAGCATGGGGGATAAAATAGAGCCCTGTGGAACCCCGTGGCATAATTGCCATGGCACAGAGCAATAATCCCCCAGCATCACCTTCTGGAATCGGCCATTGGAGGAGCAGTACCTCCAACTCCCAACCCAGACAACCTATCCAGAAGGATACTATGGTCAATGATAAGATGAGTGTACTGTACCTTTAAAATCTGGTTTTCAGGATTCACACAGCACTTGAAAGGAACATACTTCGGGCTGGGGTGGGAAGTGTAGAATTGAACTTCATCAAATTGGCAGGGACTGCTCAACCAATGAGAGAAGCTTGTTCCCCCTGCCCCCCCCCCTCCAGGCTCCCCCTTGCTACTACATTATTATGAATGGAGAGCAACTAATTTTCCCCATGAGTGCAGACTTCCCTGAAGTAGCCAAAATGCCTGATTCTCAACTGCAGCATCTGAACTCACCCACCCCGACCAGCTCAGCCCCTCAATTTTGCCCCATTCCAGAATTCTGCCCCAGAGTTATTGCTTCCAACCTCCCCTTTCTCCTTCTCCCTGCCCCCAATTAGAATCTCCCATAAACCTGAAAGATCATGACTGCATAAAGTGGGGAAGGGACTTTACATAACAATACAGAAACAACTTGAAACTGCAGAACATAGCAATTTAAGAGAGCAGAAGCGAAAGAGCATTTTAGGGCGAGTTACTAAAGTTAGCCTTTAACCTTTTCACTGCAAGGGAGCAAGATTTATTTCTTACTTCCAAGTAAACATGCACAGAAGGGGGGATATGTTAAAGATTAAAAGCAGACTACCTAAGGTGAGTGTCCCCACTACTGCGATAACGTGAGGGGGCACTGCTGTGGTCCTGGGGATTTTCTCAATGGGAAAAACTACTTCCACTGGGGAAACAAGAGGCATCCCACCCCCTTGACCATGTCATTGCCAGGTCACAGAGGCACGCCCAGGATTTAATGTGTGTAGGGGGGACATAGCACACTGTGATAAAACCGCCAGGGAGCCCCTTTCTGTGAAAAAGAGTAAAAGGAGTTTCAGAAAAGGCAGCTTTTCAAAAGGGAAGCAGCTGGTTGGCAGCGGATTCATAACGTTGTCATCTGACGCGAAGGAATTCAGACTGATCTAACTTCGCACTAAATTGTTTGTGAAGACAGCCTCCAGGTTTCCTTCCTGAAAGTGGGGTAGAACCTCATAAACCTCTTTCAAGATGGTACAGCTAATCAATATTGTTTACTAACTGCAGCTTATACCACTCAAGTTAATGTGCATAATACTTATCACTAGGTTTGTTTCTACAACAAGCCCATGAGCTCACTGTTGCCTGCTTTTTGTAGAAGGGGAACTGATGATGAGAAAAACAAATTTCTCTGAGGCCACCCAGTAATAAGCTTGTAGTATTTTGGCAGTAAGCTTGTGGTAACCTCACAGCAGTCCAGTAGCAGGCTTGTTGTAGTAATCTTGTAGCAAGCACATAGTAGCCTTGTAGTAAGTTGGCAGCAGCTTAGTGATGACCTAGTAGTAAGCTTGTAGTAATCCACGAGTAAGCTTGTAGAAAGTTACCAGGTTAGTTTGCTCTACATCCAGTACAGAAACAAGGAGATCAGTACCTATTAGCCATGATAGCTAAATGGAACTTTCATATAAAGATCTGTCCTGCCTTGGTCTGGTCCTGGCTTGGTCACTGAGCAGAAGGCAAGGGGGAACCTAGACCACAGGATAAGTGTTCTGTTCTGCCTCTGTTGCAGTGAGAGCTTAGCATCACTAGGTGCTGGTGAGGATTGAGTACATGGTTCCACTATGGATTGGTTTTACTAAGGTCTTGAACAAGTCATGTTTCCCAAGAAGGCAAAAATAGGACAGCACTGCAGAGTGCTCCTAGTGATCCTGGGCCTAAAAGCCAGACAGACTTGTCTGTGTGTTGCTCCAACAAGCAGCAGATCTTGACTGAGCTTTAAGTTAGCTTCCTTTAAGCTGGTTAGCCCCACCTCTGCAGTGATTAAGGCGTTTTCTTTTTCAGGGACCTGGTCTGCTTTTAGCAGCCTCACACTGTGATGATGTGGGTGGCTGAGGCGTGCTAGTGTCTTCATGGCTGGAGTCCTCAGAGTTCGAGGACAGCAATGCAACCTCCTCTGGGTGAAGGGCGGCAGGTCCCCGGGATCTTCCTGGAGAACAGGGTCTTGAGGAAGTGGATCTTGTGACACCTTTCTGTAACCAAGTCCTCTCCCTGAATATGACCTCAGCTTGTTCTTCTGAGCATCCACTGAGGACAAGGGTTTAGGCTCCTGGACCATGATAACAGGGGGCTGGCCAAGCTCCAGCAAATTATGATATCAGTGGGAGATTAGGGCAATCCAGAAATTGAGGGTCTTAAGGAGAAGCTGAGGTCAAGCATAGAGAAGCAGTCCAAAAGTGGACATGGCCCAGATAGCAGGGTTGTGAGGCAAAGCCAAGGACAGGTAGGATTCCGGGAGCAAGGAACTGGAATCCAAGAATCAATAAGGCTAGGAAGCAGGAGCAGGACAGAACTAATAACCTGTGCTGCTCCAGCAATTAATAGACCCGAACTGAGAGCAAATGTAGTCTGGATGTCCAGACCCCACCCAGCTGCAGATGTTAGCCAGCCTTCAGTGGTCCCTATTCCTGAGTAGGCCCCTTACTTCAAAGAAGCCCGGTTCTTCTGGGCCTTGAGGCGCATGCTTTGTGAACGAGTGACTCTCTGAACCTGCACCTTCTGAGGCCACCATTCCCTAGAGCTGGGAGGTAGTTGGAGTTTTCCCTCTGATTCCTCAGGCAAGGTGGATAGCACAGGTTAGTCAGGGATCCTATTTGCAGGTCCCTCCAGGCCCTCTGCTGCAGATGAATGTGGTGTAGCTTCTCTTGAGATGCTGGACATGTCTGGGGTAGCATTCATGTCAGGGGACCCCATAGGGTCTTTGGATGTCATGCCACTGAGATCTTCATCTGAGGAAAAGTCATCCTGCCCTGGACCTGGGTCAGGCTCAAGCACCAGATGCTGAGGGACAAACAAATGGAGGATTGTCACTCAGCTTCATGGCTTGCTTGTAAGCTTCTCAGAAACATCTGGCCAGCCACTGCTGGAAAGTGAATGCCAGACTAGATGGACTTTTGGGAGGTAACATTTCTAAAGAACTGGCTAGCAAAGATTCCAAATACCAGAAGTATGTCTGGGAATTATTGAGGGGCGGTGGTGGTGGAATCTGGTATGTATTATCTAGCGCACACAAAAACTGGTAATACATAAAACAGTTTTATATACACTTGCTCAAAAACGTAGGGGGAAATTTGTCTAATACCATGTTTACCCTGTTGTGGGGACCATCTGGTTTGAGTTTCTGCATTTGGAGTTACTTTGTAAGATTTACTTTTATCTGTTGCTTTTATAAAGCTAGCTTAAATCACACAAGTAAATATGATAGCTAGGTTTGAGCATTTACCTTTTCTTTTGATTGTATCAAATTGTGATACATTATATTTTAACCCTTCTCTGAAGCGTAAGCAATTAAAATTTCTGTTAAATCATATCATGATGACTCATGGTTTTAAGCAAATACATTCTGAATTAAAAAATACCAAAAATAGCTGGCTAGTCTTTTGGATAATCTTAACATGCCCAGTACACTTTTCCTTTACTCTCCTTAAAGTACATAGTCATGTCTTTCATGTAAGACAAAGACTGGTATCCTTAAGCACTCCTTTTGTAGTCTCATTAATGTCAATAGGCTGGATTCAATATTGCTTGAGGAACGTGGTACAAAGTGGTCCTACAATTACTTCCTCATTGCTTCCTGTTCAGCACAGCTGGCATATTGATTGTCCCTTAATTGCCACCAAGTTAATTCATTCCCTGTCAGGGTGAGGGTTTTTAATTGCTGGCTTCCTTTTATTATTATTTTTAATTGTGAAATAGTGCTATTTTATACACACTGCAGTGTACACACAGACTATGGAGCTTCATATGTCTATAGTTCCAAAATCTTGCCAAAAACCTAAATAAAAAAATTCAAGACGGGAGAACAGGGTGGGGTGGGGGAGGTACTGTAATAGGGGAGTTATGGCAAATTTTAGTACAAACACAATCTGCAATGCATTTTATCTAAACGAGCGCTCTTTTTAAACAAAACTTAAACAGAAATTTCCCCTGGGGAGGGAAAATATTCCCTGTATACCAAAGAAATTAGTTTTTAGAATTCAAATTAGTGCAGTTTTGTAAACAAAGCTGTCATTCCTATCAATATTCCCATCTGCAGGGCCATAAACTGCTAGCTAGCAAGCTTCTGCTTATATATTATAGTCTTGTTATCAGGAGCAGTTGGCCTTTTGATGGGAAAAAAGCATGGTGAATTTTCTCTGCTTAGAAAAGCTATAGGGTGACTAATCCAACATTACAGTTCTTAGCCAGGTGACAAGTCCACATGGACCTGCCAACTCCCCCATAGAACAGAAGGCACCCAACTAAATTAAAGGCTGTTTTTTTTCCTTCCTACTTTGAAATCTGATCTCCCGATTTTGTCTTTGTTCTGATCAGCCCCTGAGGTTTCTAAAAGTCAGATCCTTGGCTATTACAGGAAACAGCCAAGAAGCTGCCATTAACATTAACATACATTTCCAGCTCAGCTTTTCTTCAACAAGCTATTTCTTTCAGCCTTGCAAAACCTGGGCTGCTAGAATGAAAAGGAACTGCCTTCAAGAACCTTCTGGCTCTTTTGCAAATTGAGGTATTTGAAGGCCCTTGGGCAAGATAAACTCAGTAGGCCCCCTCCCACAGTCAAGGTCACCAGCTGCTATTGCTAACCCTCCTCTTTCTCAACACTGCTACCATTTCCTTGCCTGAGAGGCAAAGAGCCACTGAGCAAGCAGGCAGTGGCATCTCCTCTTCCTCCTCGCTACCACCACTGTTGCCTGGACCAGAGAAGAGGCAGGTGAACAGGCAGGTTGCCATGGTGAAGAGGAGGCTGTCAGTGTGCCCTTGCTGGGGTGTGGGCCCTCGGTCGGTGCCCAACCTTGCCTACCCTTCATACAGGCCCTGGCTGAAATAAAACTTCACTAAATCTATGCTGCTATATGACTCAGGTCAAACATACAGCAAGGCCATCGCTCCTTAGCTAGCAGGCTGAAGTTAGCATTTTCAAGCAGAATAATAAACTTTATCCCCGTTATCCAACCCTCGGGCATGGCAACATGAATCCCAACATATTGCTCTTTGGCATACGTTACGATCCAAATAAGCACAAATATAGATATACCTAGGCTCCCGGCCTCCTTGCATGGAATGGCGATGCTTGCTGTGAGTTCTCAGTGGCAAGGGAGATGCACTGTACACAGGGCTGGGCCTACCATTAGGCAGAGTGAGTGAAGCAGCTCCCTCAGGAGGTGGCTGTTGGGGGCTATGTGTTGGAGGACAGAGCTGCATGTGCCCAAAGCTAGCCTGCTTCCCTGAGGCGTGGTGTTGGAGGCTGTCCCATCGCCCATGTTGAAATAAGATCCATGTCACTGCCTGCTTGTGTAATGCTTTTCTTCAGGGTCTCTAAAGGAGCTCACAGCAAAGGGACAATTAACATATATCATTTTAATTTCTTAATTAAAAACCACAATAATGCACATGTAATAATTTTACATGCATAACAATTCATTTATCACCAAAACAATAAAACACAGCACAGACCTCCCAAAGTTCTGTCTTTCAGCTTGTTGTTGTTCGGTCGTTAAGTCGTGTCTGAGTCTTCGTGACCCCATGGACCATAGCACGCCAGGCTTTCCTGTCCTCCACTCTCTCCCGGAGTGTGCTCAAGTTCATCTTTCAGCTTGAGTCCATAACAAAAATATAAATAAAACTTCTCTCTCAAGCTTGATTTTCTGCTAGCCGAAGAAGGAAAACAGTGCCTACACAGTTCACTGCAGCCCTGCAGCAATCTTCTCAAAATGGACCAGGATCCAGCAACACAGGAACAACTTGTTAAATAGCATTTCATATAATATAAAAGAACATAAATAAGGAACTCACAGTGTTTGTAAAAAAAAAAAAATCATGACTCTTTAAAAACATTTCAAAAGGTAACCTCCCTACTAACCTGTCTCAAGGGTTCAGGGTCTTACAGAGAAGAGAAAGCAAGCTTCTTCCACGCTGCATTTCAGTAACTTCTAAAATGGTGGCCACTCCCAATCTCACTTCTTTACTGAGCATGTGCAGGAATATTCCCACTCTGAATTCTTAAAGAAAAATATACCAGTGGGTTACACTTGCTCACTGGTTCTTTGCTACCATTTCCTTGCCTGAGAGGCGATATTGAAAAAGAGGAGGCTTAGCAATAGCAGCTGGTGACCTTGACGGTGGGAGGGGGCCTATTGAAGATATCTTGCCCATGGGCCTTCAAATATCTAAGGTTGTGAACATGGAATGCGGCGGCAGCAGTGACATCTTGTCCTTTGTCTCAGGCAGTAAAATGTCTTGGGCTTGCCCTGAGTGTACACAATCTCAGAGGTGTTGTCTTCTTTGTAAACACTTTGTTTTGTTTCAGGGATGAGCCCAGACATTATAATAGAAAGAGAGAAGGTTTTGAGAAAGGGCCTTGCTTCAGTTTAGCTCTGATTAAGTGGCCTCGCTGTTTTTGTTTTAAACACTGCACCTGGTGTGGTCATTTTTAAAAGAAGAAAAACAAGTGATTGCACAAGCATGAACTACTGAAATAGATCTGAACCTGCTGGGCAAGCTGTCTGGAAATGTAATAAATACATTTTAAAAACAGTATACGCACCCTATAATTCCTTGGCTTTCTTTGCCTGGGCAATATTATTTTGCTTCCTAAAGTCCGGTGTCTTACCTCAGTGTAATGTCATATAGCAGTGTCATATGACTTAATGCTAATTCCTAGGCACTAGGAAACCAGTCTTGTTCCTTTCAGATGTTTAATTTACACATTGCAAAATCCCTACCCAAAGCCATTCCTGTAGAGAAATTAACATGTGTAAATCACAGCCTATGCCTACATTGGGAAGTTGTGTACAGAGTGGCCTAGTAATGCTTTTCTAGAGTTCTTCCTACTGAGCTGTAATGCCTTTTCCCCTATAACATCTAAAGTAGCCTTCCCCAGTCTGGTGCCCTCCAGATGTGTAGGAGCAACTAGCTGTAGGATTATGGGAGTTGTACTCCCAACACGTTTGGAGGGCAGCAGCTTGGGAAAGCTGATCTAGAGCCTGGTACAGCCTTCCTCTATTTGTTTCTTCAAGTGTTCCTTCCTTGCTTTCTAATACCGTAGTGTTGGGAAGCTGTGTGCATGCCAAAAGAGCTCCCTTTTTTGCAGACTGCAAAAGCTGTAATACTGCTACCCAATACAAGGGCTTCTGTTTTAACCCTTTTGCCTACCAGCTCATAAGAGTGTCATATCATCACACGATATGGAATAGTAAATTTGCTTCCCAAGAAAATAAATGGACTATTAGAGCTTATGATGCAAATTCTGAATAGCAAAACAGTTCACCCATTTGTGCTCTTCAGCTACCATGTTTTTAGGTGATTGTGGGTTGTATCTGTCCATGCAAGTCAGGGCACCTGATTTTCGCCAAATCCCCTTACCAACTGCAGCCCTCTGTATCATATTATATTCTGTTCCAGAGGGCCCCCTAACCCTCAGAAACAGATTTTGCTAGGACTTAAACGGGTAGGAGAGATCAGTGAAAATCAGGTGCTCTGCCTTGTGTGACCAGAACTGCTTTCTGCTAGCAGCCTTTCCCAAGCAGGATCCCCCCAGATGTTGCTGGAGTACAAGTCCCATCATCCCTGCCCATTGGTTGTGCTGGGTGGGAATGATGGGAGTTGTTGTCCAACAGAATCTGGGGACCCAAGGACAGGAAAGGCCCCACTAAGTCAAAGCTACCATTGGATACAACCCAGTGGCTGCAATCCCATGCACACTGTCCTGGGAATAAGTTCCATTGAATACAGTGGGACTTACTTCTGAGTAAACATGTATAGGGTTGCACTAGAAGACACCAGTTATCGGCTTTTGGAGTTTAGGGAAGCATAAATCTTGTTGCATCCATCTATGAAAAACAGGATCAAGACTTGCTTCCAAAACGATAAATGGGAAACTTGCATTGCTTTTTGACCTTTAGGGTAATTCTGCACAGTCACTCAAAATGTCACAAGCTTGTTTTAGCTGTTGTGCGATATGGCACAGTGGCACTTCCAAGTTACAACGTATGTTATTGCACATAACAGACATGGTGGAGATTCTTTCTTTCTTTCTTTCTTTCTTTCTGTGAATTAAAAAAAAACTTTGCTAGTTAGGGTCCTATGCATGGCCTCCAAGAATTTGTTTTTAAAAGATTGAAAATAATTAAGCTAAACCAAAATACTCTCAAAATAGCACTGACAAGGAGGAGGTGTTTGTGCTGCTCATAATTAATTATGCCTGTGACATTTGCACAACTTCAGTGCTCATTGCAGTCACAACAATAGCAATTAAGACAGTATGGAGGCAGGAAAACTAAATTGTCTGGGATAATAAATATTATGTTTTTAACGCTCAGAAAATGCATTATCCTCACAACAAAAGCGCCACCTTGAGGGAAAACATGCAGACCGTGCCCATTAATACATCTTTCGTAAACTCTGCGCCTATGATTTTTTACATATACCGTTAAAATGAATACCAGACAAGTAATCAAGTGTGTTGCAGCAACACACACCCCTCCAAAAAAGAACAACAACCCCAAGGGTACTGAGTCACTTTAAATATTAACAAATGTGTTGTGCTGTAAAACTTGTGTAGACTTAAATATACTCTGTCACATTCGTGAAGTGCTATCCTCAGCAGGACCAGCCCTGCCATTAGGCAGAGTGAGGCAGCCACCTGAGGCAGTAGTGCCAGGGGGTGTGGAGTGATGGTGAGGTGTTGGAGTACAGAGCTGTGTGCGCCACGTCGCCTGCCCACCCTGTGTCCCCTAAGCTAACCCGCTGCCCTCAGAGGTGTTGGCAGATGATGTCCTGTGACCAGTGTTGAAGATGGATTCAGCTGCCAGTCCAGTCGGCTTCTGTAATAGAATCTGGGGGATTAACATTAGTGCAGGTCCTTTATCTTCTTTCTTTCTTTTCCAAATACAAAGACAAAACAAACAAAGAAAATATACATCAAATTTTAATCTAATTATTGACAAAGGGTATTACATCACCCGCCTGCCCCCTTCACAGACAAAAATGTAGGTGCAATCCATTGGTTGCTTGGAAGTTTTCTTTATGATTCTTCATAGTGCTTTTCTACATGAAACTTTTAACCTACACCTTTACCAACACTTCTGCTTCCGGATATTTTGCGGGATTAAAATCAGTTCCTTTACATGTTTTTTCCCGGATGTTTTCTTTCTCTGCCTTTCTATCTATTCCATTATATAACCCCTGTGGTAACTGGAATTGCAGAATTACATGAGATTTCTATGGCGTTATAGAGGCCATTTAGAAAAAAATACCACACTTTCCCGGTTAAGAATGTCACGTAAAGGACCTGCAACCTACCAAGAGTGAGCGATCACGAGCACACAATAAAAGCCTTGTGTAGAAAGGCTCATAACAACAAATTATACTGAGTCTCTTTTCCATACTCTGAGGAAAAGCTTTGACAAAAGGTTCCTTATCTTAAACAAACATCTATGCAACTTGCTTCAAGCAGGAGCTTCAGACGTAGTAACAGACCCTTCACCTAACTTGAAGAGCACCTTTCCGAGACACAGCCAGGCTCCTGGCTAACGTCAGAAGCATCCTTGTGAAGGTCCAACTCCTCCTGAGTTAAGGAGCTTTTCTCTTCCAAGAACTAACATATGGCAAGCTCCCTTGCCCCAGTTCCAAGAAAACATTTTGCACTCAAAGCTAACTCGTAGCATATATAGGACTAATCAGTCCTACAAAATACAACGAATGCTTGTCAACCGTACATGTTACGTACATATTTCCCCACATTACAGACTTCCTGGAAACCTTTATGTGCAACACACACAGATCTACAGAGGAGCTGAGCACGCTGCAATGTTGGGTATGGCACTTACATGTGCCCCTCAACCCCACCACACTTTTAACCATTGCATGTGAGGGCCAGATGCCTGCGTAGGACACACGCATCAGAGATCTGGGTTGTATTGCTGTTTCCTATCAGGGGTACACTATGTTTTACCTAGCAGAGCAAATGGCAGCTGGGAGTGGAGATTGACACCAGGGAAAATTGCAGAGGGTAACAGTTTGCCTTGTTGTGGCGAAGGGGCTTGCGTAACTCAGTGAAGCCATAAGCTATGCCGTGCAGGGCCACCCAAGACGGACAGGTCATGGCAGAGAGTTCTGACAAAATGTGGTCCACTGGAGAAGGAAATGGCAACCCACTCCAGTATTCTTGCCAAGAAAACCCCATGGAACGTATCACAAGGCTAAAAGAGATGACGCCGGAAGATGAGCCCCTCAGGTCGGAAGGTGTCCAATATACTACTGGGGAAGAGCAGAGGGTATTTCCAAGTAGCGCCAGAAAGAGTGAAGCGGCTGGGCCAAAGCCGAAAGGACACTCAGCTGTGGATGTGTCTGGTGGTGAAAAGAAAATCCGATGCTGTAAAGAACAATATTGTTTAGGAACCTGGAATGTCAGATCAATGAATCAAGGTAAGCTGGAGGTGGTCAAACATGAGATGGCAAGATTGAACATCGACATCTTGGGAATCAGCGAACTCAAATGGACAGGCATGGGCGAATTTAATTCAGGTGACCATCATATCTACTATTGTGGGCAAGAATCCCTTAGAAGAAATGGAGTAGCACTCATAGTCAACAAAAGGGTGGGAAAAGCAGTACTGGGGTACAATCTTAAAAATGATAGAATGATCTCAGTACGAATCCAAGGCAAACCATTCAACATCACAGTAATTCAAGTCTATGCCCCAACCACTGAGGCCGAAGAAGCTGAGGTTGATCGGTTCTATGAAGACCTACAACACCTTCTAGAACTAACACCAAAAAAAGATGTCCTCTTCATCATAGGGGATTGGAATGCTAAAATAGGAAGTCAAGAAATCACCAGGATAACAGGCAGGCATGGCCTTGGTGTACAAAATGAAGCAGGACAAAAGCTAATAGAGTTTTGCCAAGAGAACACGCTGATCATAGCAAACACTCTTTTCCAACAGCACAAGAGGCGACTCTACACATGGACGTCACCAGATGGTCAATATCGAAATCAGATTGATTATGTCCTTTGCAGCCAAAGATGGAGAAGCTCCATACAGTCAGTAAAAACAAGACCTGGAGCTGACTGTGGCTCAGATCATGAGCTGCTTCTTGCAAAATTTCGGCTTAAATTGAAGAACGTCGGGAAAACCACTAAACCGTTCAGGTATGACCTAAATCATATCCCTGATGAATATACAGTGGAGGTGAGGAATAGATTTCAGGGATTAGACCTGATAGACAGAGTGCCTGAGGAACTATGGACGGAGGTCCGTAACATTGTTCAGGAGGCAGCAACAAAATCCATCCCAAAGAAAAAGAAATGCAAGAAAGCCAAGTGGCTGTCTGATGAGGCTTTACAAGTAGCTGAGGAAAGAAGGGAAGCGAAAAGCAAGGGAGAAAGGGGAAGATATACCCAAATGAATGCAGAGTTCCAGAGAATAGCAAGGAGAGACAAGAAGGCCTTCTTAAATGAACAGTGCAAAGAAATCGAGGAAAACAACAGAATGGGAAAGACTAGAGATCTCTTCAAGAAAATTGGAGATCTCAAGGGAACGTTTTGTGCAAAGACGGGCATGATAAAGGACAAAGAAGGCAGGGACCTAACAGAAGCAGATGAGATTAAGAAGAGGTGGCAAGAATACACAGAAGAACTATACAGGAAAGATCTGAATGTCCCTGATAGCCATGATAGTGCGCTCAATGAACTTGAGCCGGACATCCTCGACAGTGAAGTCAAGTGGGCCTTAGGAAGCATTAGTAACAACAAAGCTAGCGGAGATGACAGTATTCCAGCCGAGCTATTTAAAATCCTAAAAGATGATGCTGTTGAAGTGCTGCATTCAATATGCCAACAAATCTGGAACACTCAACAGTGGCCACAAGACTGGAAAAGGTCAGTTTACATTCCAATTCCAAAGAAGGGCAACGCCAAAGAGTGTTCAAACTACCGCACCATTGCGCTCATTTCACATGCCAGCAAGGTGATGCTCAAAATCCTACAAGCTAGGCTTCAGCAGTATGCGAACCGAGAACTACCGGAAGTACAAGCTGGGTTTAGAAGAGGCAGAGGAACTAGAGATCAAATCGCCAACATTCGCTGCATCATGGAGAAAGCAAGAGAATTCCAGAAAAACGTCTATTTCTGCTTCATTGACTACGCTAAAGCCTTTGATTGTGTGGATCACAACAAACTGTGGCAAATTCTTAAAGTGATGGGAGTACCAGACCACCTTACCTGTCTCCTGAGAAACCTGTACGAGGGTCAAGAAGCAACAGTAAGAACCAGACATGGAACAACCGATTGGTTCAAAATTGGGAAAGGAGTACGACAAGGCTGCATATTGTCACCCTGCTTATTTAACTTATATGCAGAGTACATCATGAGAAATGCCGGGTTGGATGAATCAGAGGTCGGAATTAAGATTGCTGGGAGAATTATCAACAACCTCCGATATGCAGACGATACCACCCTAATGGCAGAAAGCGAAGAGGATCTCAAGAGCCTCTTGTTGAGGGTGAAAGAGGAGAGTGCAAAAGCTGGTTTGAAACTCAACATTAAAAAAACGAAGATCATGGCATCTGGCCCCATCACTTCCTGGCATATAGAAGGGGAAGAAATGGAAGCAGTGACAGATTTTACTTTCTTGGGCTCCAAGATCACCGCAGACGGTGACTGTAGCCATGAAATTAAAAGACGCTTGCTCCTTGGGAGGAAAGCTATGGCCAACCTAGACAGCATAGTAAGAAGCAGAGACATCACCTTGCCGACAAAGGTCCGTCTAATCAAAGCTATGGTTTTCCCAGTAGTAATGTATGGCTGTGAGAGCTGGACTATAAGGAAGGCTGAGCGCCGCAGAATTGATGCTTTCGAGCTGTGGTGCTGGAGAAGACTCTTACGAGTGCCCTGGACTGCAAGGAGGTCAAATCAGTCCATCCTAAAGGAAATCAACCCTGAGTGCTCATTGGAAGGACAGATAATGAAGCTGAAGCTCCAATATTTTGGCCACCTAATGCGAAGAGAAAACTCCCTGGAAAAGACCCTGATGCTGGGAAAGACTGAAGGCAAAAGGAGAAGGGGACGGCAGAGGATGAGATGGCTAGATAGCATCACGGATGCAATGAATATGAACTTGAGCACGCTCCGGGAGAGAGCGCAGGACAGGAAGGCCTGGCGTGCTATGGTCCATGGGGTCACGAAGAGTCGGACACGACTGAACGACTGAACAACAACAAACAGTTTTAAACCTTCCCCAGTTTCACAGCTGTGATGCAATCCAGTCTTTCCCTCCACCCTCCCGTTCCTGCAGCTGTATTGTTGTTATTGTAAAGAAATATAAACAGACAGGAGACCCAGTCACAGATCTCCAGCATCTCTAGGCTGGCTGTCAGTCACAAAACTGGGAGTTTTGCTTTATAATGTGTGGAATCCCGAGCAAGTGATGCTTGCTGGGCTGTTGGGGCAAGAGAGGCCTTTATCTTTTGAGAAGAGGGGGCATAACTCAGTGGCATAGCGCAAGCTTTGCATGCCAAAGATTTGAGGTTCAATTTGTGACATCTCCATTTTTTGTTTTTTGTTTTAAAGGATCAGTTAGCAGGTGATGTGAAAGATGGACCCTTGCTCAAGACCCTGGAAAGCTGCTGCTGTTTGTTGTAGACAATACTGGGATACATGGGCAATTAGTCTAATCTGGTATAAGGACGCTTCCTAGGATCCTAAATAGTCCCTAGATTTTCTCACTCCTGCAGTGCTGCAGCTACTGGTGTAGTGACATCACTGGACAGACAGCGTAATTAACTTCTTTTCCCAGCGGGTGATGCTGTATTATTACTTTTGTCCACCAAATAGACTATGTGGTGTATACTGTACAAAAATCACTCTAGGTCAGGCTTCTTCAACCAGGGCCCCATCTACACGAGCCTTTTACCCCAGGGCAGCTGCGAGTCGAGGTCCCTTGGGACAGACGGCACAGTTGCCGCTTCACAGCCATCCATGGTTTTCTCCCGGAAAATGTGGATTTCCAAGGAGGCTTTTGCTGCGATGTTTTTCGTTTGCTGCGGGTTTCCCTGCGGTAGCAAGCCGTCTGCCCCTTCCCCAATCCGACTCCGACTTTGCATTTTGTAGTGGGTGTGTTGTAGGCGTGCGTAGTGCCTATGTACCTCTGTGATGCCCCTTCATTCCCCCCATCCCTTCACAGCTGCGCAGTTACAGAGGCACAGAGAAGCATTTTCATTTAATCACACTTTCGCACATTTCTGCAGCTTCGTATCTTCGCAATGGTTGCTTTTGGACTCAGTGCCCAAGGGCTGGGGGGGGGGGGGTCTTGCAGGAGGATCAACTTTGCTCTGGCCACCATTTCGGAGCGAAGGGTAGGCACATACTGCTCACACTTGTGAGTGTGAACCATCACAAGAGTCTCAGGCTGGGGAACTGACAAACAGATGGTGTGGAAATGAAGGAGCACAAAACACCCACTTTTTACCTAACAAGAGAAGAAAGACACAACAGAACCCCTAAAATAAAAACAGCCACTGAAGTGTCACATCCCCATGCTCACGGGACTGCACAGCTGCGCATTAAAGTATAATGGCAAAAAAAGGGCACGGCGGAGTCTGTTAGGGAAGCCCAAGGTAAATCACAAGTGTATACCACCAGAAGCTAATTCAAAGCTGCAATGCTGTGCAGTTGCAACGGAGTGAAGGGTGAAAGCAGTGCCATGTAGACAGGGCCCTGGGGCCCTCCAGATGTTTTACA
The DNA here is from genome assembly GCF_057233095.1 of Heloderma suspectum. Lineage (NCBI taxonomy): Eukaryota > Metazoa > Chordata > Lepidosauria > Squamata > Helodermatidae > Heloderma > Heloderma suspectum. Next base: position 191,023,594 of record NC_139458.1, read on the forward strand.
CTACAGCTCCCATCAGCCCCAGCCAGCATGGTAAGTGCCAGGGATGATTTTGTTCATTTTTTATTTTATTCATTATTTTAATTACATGATCTTATTCATTTATTATTTTTATTCACTTATTTATGATATGTGTACTCTGCCAAATAACCAATGTTCTCATGGTGAATGATGGGAGTTGTTGTCCCAGACATCTGGAGGTCACTGCATTGTGAAGGCTACTAAGGGCTTTGCTAGTGATTTAGGGCATAATTCTATGGCATGTGCCCCGGGTATTTGTAAGCCTCCAAACCCAGAGACTTACAAGTATCCAATGCACAGCAGGAAGCAACTTGCGCCTCCAGCTCTGCATTTTAGCTAGACGGGCAATTTCACCTGTCTAGCCAAGGCTTCAGGGAGGGGAGGAAAGGAGGCTGGGGAAAGCAGGGGATAGATACCTTGCAGCCCCAACGCCCTCTGTCACCCCATATGAGCTCGTGTTTGCGAGCTTGTAGCAGCAGCCAGTACATTTCTTTCCATGCTGGCTGTGAGGAGGTGGGGAGCACAGTTTCTGGACTGATTTGGTGTTATGACTCTGACTTCACCTAAGATGTTGCTTTTTTGGATTACCCCTGCTTCTGAATGGTACTGTTGTGTTTCTGATTTCAGCCTGCTCTTGACTTTGTTGCATGAATTATGTGTTGTCAGTCAAAGGACTGAGTTTTGACCTGGTCTTAGGAGGACATTTGTGTGAATCCCCCACCCCCCGCATTTTCACTCTTTAGCCTATGGGGGAAATTGCAAGGTTTCAAGGTCTCCAGACCATATCTACATGGACATGGAATGAGAAGTGCTTTTGTTATATCCAGATTTTCATGAAATCACTTTAGTCTGTCAGGGGCACATGAAGTAGGGATGGGCAGATTCCCTACCTGCTACTCCGGGGGGAATCCGCCCGTAGGGGGGAGGCAATCCGTTCCTCCCCCCAGAATCCTGGCCAGCCAGCTCTGAAACGCCAACGATACGGCCACCATTGCCATATCGCTGGCTGAGGGGGATTGACTGTGGACGCAAATGGTGTCCAGTATGCCATTTGCGGCCGTAAAGGTCTTAGTTTAAGGTAAGTGCAGCCGTAAATGGCTGCATTTAGCTTAAACTAAGACCTTTAGGGCCGCAAATGGTGTAGTGGACGACATTTGCGTCCCTGCTTTTTCACGCGATAGGCTACACAAATATTTACATAGCCTGTCACATGAAAAAACAGGGACGCAAATGGCGTCCACTACACCATTTGCGGCCCTAAAGGTCTTAGTTTAAGCTAAATGCAGCCATTTACGGCTGCACTTACCTTAAACTAAGACCTTTACGGCCGCAAATGGCATACTGGACAGAAATAGACGTTTTTCTGGAATTCTCTTGCTTTCTCCATGATCCAGCGAATGTTGGCGATTTGATCTCTAGTTCCTCTGCCTCTTCGAAACCCAGCTTGTACTTCCGGTAGTTCTCAGTTCACATGCTGCTAAAGCCTAGCTTGTAGGATTTTGAGCATCACCTTGCTGGCATGTGAAATGAGCACAATTGTACAGTAGTTTGAATGCTCTTTGGCGTTGCCCTTCTTTGGAACTGGAATGTAAACTGACCTTTTCCAGTCTTGTGGCCACTGTTGAATGTTCCAAATTTGTTGGCATATTGAATACAGCACTTTAACAGCATCATCTTTTAGGATTTTAAATAGCTCAGCTGGAATATTGTCATCTCCCCTAGCTTTGTTGTTAGTAATGCTTCCTAAGGCCCACTTGACTTCGCTCTCTAGGATGTCCGGCTCAAGTTCAGTGACTGCATTGTCATGGCTATCAGGGACATTCAGATCTTTCCTGTATAGTTCTTCTGTGTATTCTTTCCACCTCTTCTTAATCTCATCTGCTTCTGTTAGGTCCCTGCCTTCTTTGTCCTTTATCATGCCCGTCTTTGCACAAAACGTTCCCTTGAGATCTCCAATTTTCTTGAAGAAATCTCTAGTCTTTCCCATTCTGTTGTTTTCCTCGATTTCTTTGCATTGTTCATTTAAGAAGGCCTTCTTGTCTCTCCTTGCTATTCTCTGGAACTCTGCATTCAGTTGGATATATCTTCCCCTTTCTCCCTTGCTTTTCGCTTCCCTTCTTTCCTCAGCTACTTGTAAAGCCTCATCAGACAGCCACTTGGCTTTCTTGCATTTCTTTTTCTTTGGGATGGATTTTGTTGCTGCCTCCTGAACAATGTTACGGACCTCCGTCCATAGTTCCTCAGGCACTCTGTCTATCAGGTCTAATCCCTGAAATCTATTCCTCACCTCCACTGTATATTCATAAGGGATATGATTTAGGCCATACCTGAATGGTTTAGTGGTTTTCCCTACGTTCTTCAATTTAAGCTGAAATTTTGCAAGCAGCAGCTCATAATCTGAGCCACAGTCAGCTCCAGGTCTTGTTTTTACTGACTGTATGGAGCTTCTCCATCTTTGGCTGCAAAGGACATAATCAATCTGATTTTGATATTGACCATCTGGTGATGTCCATGTGTAGAGTCGTCTCTTGTGCTGTTGGAAAGAGTGTTTGGTATGATCAGTGTGTTTTCTTGGCAAAACTCTATTAGCTTTTGTCCTGCTTCATTTTGTTTGTATACCAAGGCCATGCCTGCCTGTTATCCCGGTCATTTCCTGACTTCCTACTTTAGCATTCCAATCCCCTATGATAAAGAGGACATCTTTTTTTGGTGTTAGTTCTAGAAGGTGTTGTAGGTCTTCATAGAACCGATCAACCTGAGCTTCTTTGGTATCAGTTGTTGGGGCATAGACTTGAATTACTGTGATGTTGAATGGTTTGCCTTGGATTCGTACTGAGATCATTCTATCATTTTTAAGATTGTACCCCAGTACTGCTTTTCCCACCCTTTTGTTGATTTACCTTTCTTTTAACAATGTTGGGAGCAACAACTGAAGCATGGTTTACATTCTCCCCTACTAAACCAATGTTGTCCCCGACAGTTCCTGACAGGAAGTTCCTGTCCTTGAATGTAGAGTACTGTGTCATTAGGATCGATAATAAGGTACTCTCAGCTGTTGGCTGCAAGACATCATTTACTTCAGAAAGATTAAACCCTTTTGGGTCAAATTCAGATGCTTCAGGGGTTCAACCCAGCTGTTGATTCATCTTCATCTGTTGTGTGGAATATGTCATCATCTGACCATTCATAGTCAGTTATTTGAGTTTCTTCCTCATCCATGGGTGAAATGAAACCACATGGCCGCAACAAATCACGATGCAGTGTCCCTTCTGGCCTGTCATTATCTTCAGATCTCACAACATAAACTGGAAGGTCTTGTAGTTGTTTAATGACCACATATACTTGGCTTTCCCATTTATCTGCCAATTTATGCTTTCCTCTTAGGTTTAGATTGCGAACTAAAATTTTGTCGCCTTCTGATATATGTGAAAGTTTGACTTTTGCATCCCATCTTCTTTTATTAGCTTTTTGGTTCTTCTCAGATTCCTTTCTTGCCAGTTCATAAGCATACTTCAGCCTTCTTTTTAGATCTTTCACATACTGCTGATGAGTTATTCTAGTCCTCCGTTGCAGCTGGAGCCCAAAACATAAATCAATGGGTAGCAATGGCTGTCTGCCAAACATCAAAAAATAGGGAGACTCCCCAGTCCTATCTTTCTGGGTACAATTATAAGCATGGAGCAATGGTTTAACATACTTCCTCCACTGTGCCTTTTTATAATCCTCTAGTGTTCCCAACATGCTTATTAGGGACCTGTTAAACCTTTCCACAGGATTTCCTCAAGGGTGATAAAGTGTGGTTCTTGAATTTACACCTTCTATAGTGCAAAGCTCAGAAATTAACTCAGATTCAAAATTTGCTCCTTGGTCACTATATATATATTTTTTGGAAAACCATAGTGACAAAGAAAATTCTCCCACAAAGTAATAGCAACAGTCTTGGCTGTTTGGACTTTGGTTGGGTAAGCTTGAGCATATCCAGTGAAACAATCAGTGATTACGATTTTTCTGGTATCACAGTCATCAGGCTGTAGCACTACGAAATCTATACTTAAGAGTTTCATGGGTGCATAAACTTGTATATTCACCAAAGGTGCTGCTTTTTCTACTGGTGCTTTCTTCTTGATGCACTTCTGTTCAACATCTGCTGTCATTCTAGGCCAATAAAATCGATCTCTGACTAGTAACAGTATAATGTTCTCTCTATACCCACATGTCCAACTTCGTCATGAAGAACTTGTAGTGCCTGAGACCGATGAGAATGTGGAAGTACTAACTGGTCAATGAAATCTTCTTTTTGTTTCACTCTTCAATAGAGTACTCCTTCATGTAAATGAAGTTGATTCCATTCTCTCAACAGTAACTGAACCTCAGGAGGTTCTTGTTTCTCTTCTCCCTTACTAGGCTTTTTCTCTTTCTCTATCGTGGATTAACCTGGCCAAAACCCTGTATTTCTTCTGTATCTCTTGCCAGTCTTCAGGGCAGAGTCCAGGTACACTAGGTGTTCTGGGCCACAACTCTGGGCTTACATATTCATCTGGAATAGCACTGTCATCACAAGGCAACATCTCAATTATGGAAGAACCATCTTCACTGGTATCTTCACTGTTGGTCTGCACCATAACTTGAACTAAATGTTTTTCAAACAAAGCAGAACAAGTAGCTACTGACAATTTCTCACATTCAGGTTCAGTCTTTGCTCTTGCTATCAATTCTTAAACGCGTTCTTGTAGTTTTAATGCACTGCTATCTTGAAATTCAGTGTCATGAGGCTTACGAGATAACCCATCAGCATCTCCATTTAATTTACCTGCTTTATATTTAATGGTAAAATCATAATTTGACAATGCTGCCAACCATCTATGCGAAGTAGCATCTAATTTTGCTGTGGTGAGAACACATGTTAAAGGGTTATTGTGTCAGGGTGGACACTGAGTAGGGGTGGACGAAGGTCGCTTACCTGTCCTCGAAGGACATTCGCGGTGGGGGGGAGGTGCTTCGCTGCTCCCCCCGCGAAGTTCCGGCCGGGGGGGGAGGCTTCCCGCCTCGGCCCAGCCGAAATTCAGGCCGGGGAGGAGGCTTCCCGCCTCGCCCGGCCGCGAACGCGAAAGTTTAAAAAACAACAACAACGCCCCCTGATAGGCTACGTGATGATTCACATAGCCTATCACGGCTAGATCTGCAAAGTCAGCCGTGATAGGCTATGTCAATCGTCACGTAGCCTATCACGGGTGACTTTAAAAAAAAAAAGCGCGTACGCGAATGGCGGCCCCCATAAGGAGCCGCCATTCGCATTCCTTATTTAGTCGCTGTAGTCTACGTAAATGTTTACGTAGACTATGGCGAAAATAAGGGCAACGCAAATAGCATTGCCCTTATTTTCGCCGTAGTCTACGTAAATCTTTACGTAGACTACAGCGACCAAATAAGGAACGCGAATGGCGGCTCCCTATGGGGGCTGCCATTATCCGTACACACTTTTTTTTTTTTTTTTAAGTCACCCGTGATAGGCTACGTGACGATTGACGTAGCCTATCACGGCTGACTTTGCAAATCTAGCCGTGATAGGCTACGTTAATCGTTACGTAGCCTATCAGGGGGCGTTTTTTCTTTTTCTTTTATTGCAATGGCGGCGGCGGCAGCCGGTCAAAAAACCAGCTGCCGCTCCCGCCCCGCTCGAACACCCGCCGAACCGCCAGCTGGACCCGCCGCCGGGAGGGACATTCGGCGAAGGTGAGTCCCGTCCCGGGGGGGCGGGGGGGCGGAGGATTTCTCCCCGAAACTTGTTTGGGGGGCCGAACACGTTGGCGCTCGGCCCCCCGAAGTTTCGGGGAGAAATTCTCCGCCAACCCTAACACTGAGCCCATAGAATCCCAGAGTAGTTCGGAGGAAGAGCAGTTGCTCCTGGGGGAGGAACGCGCCCCTTTTTCCCAGGGCCCGCAGCTGACAGAGTTTCCTCCCACCCACATTCCTAGATTAGAAAGCAGTCCAGGGAGTGACCCAGCACCGATAGCAGACTGGTTGGATGCGCGGCGCAGACGCAGAGAGCGGCGCCAAATGGAGAGCGCAGAAAAGAGGCGTAGTGCCCGGTTGGCACTCAAAGAACGGTTGCGCCCAGAGGATCCAAGGGAAAAGGGGAGGGATTCTCCCTAGTCCTTATATTCAGGGGTCTGCCAGTAATTGCTTTTCAAACGGGGACCAACTGTTCTAACTTAGGGCATAGGGATGCTGCTGCTCAGATCTAGTTGCTACCTGTACAGCTGTTAAGTTGTAAAAGAAGAATAAAGCTTTGAAAAGAATCCCTTTGTCTGTGTCTTTACTTGGCTACTGGATTTAACTGAGAGCCCTCCAAGGAGCCCTTGACAGCTTGTCAGTTGTAACCTCAAATTTTGTTCCATAAAGATAGTCATGGAATTTCTCAGTTATAGCCCATTTAAGGGCAAAGAATTCCAGCTTATGCACTGGATAATTTTTTTCATTTGCACTTAGTCCACGGCTGGCATATGCGATTACTCTGAGTTCTCCTTCCTGCTCTTGATACAGTGCAGCTCCTAATCCTGTCAAATTAGCATCTGTATGAAGAACATAGGGAAGAGCCCAATCTGCAAACCCAAAGATAGGTGCAGATTTCAGTAATCTCTTGATAGCTTCAAAGACATCTTGACAGCTTTCAGTCTACTGCTCTTCTAATCCTTGGGAGTGGTTACCAATCACATGCAACCTTTTCTTCTGTACTCTACCTGCCAGGAGTGAAGTCAAAGGCTTAGTAATGGAAGATTAGCTTTTTACACATCTTCTGCAATATCCTGCAACACCCATGAATGTTCTTAATTCTGTCACAGTCTTTGATCTTGGCCAGTCCTTCAAAGCAGACAGCTTTTCAGGATCAGGTTGTATGCCTTCTTGTGATATGACATATCCCAAGTACTTCACTGATGTCTGAAAGAATTTGCATTTGGAAATGGACAACTTCAAACCATGTTCCATCAGCCGTCTGAGGACTTTCATTAATCTTGCTTCATGTTCTTCCAGGGTTGCTGAAAATACTATTAAATCCTCCAGGAATGCTGTTACTTCTGTGAGATTTCTATCTTTCATAACATGCTCCATCATACTTTGAAATGTTGCTGGGGCATTGGTTAATCCTTATCGCATCATGCGAAAGTGCCAATTCCCCATTGGTATCATAAATGCTGTTTTGGGTCTGTCTTCTTTCTCCACCTCAGTCTGGTAATATCCACTCTTTAAATCAAAGGCAGTGAACCATTTAGATCCAGAGAGCAAAGAGAAGGTCTATTCTATGCTTGGTAAAGGATAATCATCCTTCCTGGTGATGTTGTTAAGTCAGCGGTAATCCACTACTATCTTTAATGCACCTGTTTTCTTTCTGGCCAGAACCACTGGAGAAGCGTATGGACTATCTGATAGGGATGTCAGAGAATTCCGCCACAGACTGAAATGGGATCGAATCCCCTTCAGGCCATGCCACGGAATCCTCTGCGGAACGGCACCACGAGTCCTGCGGAGCCAGCAGTCATGAGGCTTTTTTTCGTCGTCCACAAAGAGTCGCAAAATTTTCGTAAATAAAAATGTAGTGTAGTATATTTCGATAATAAATACATAAGTTTTTTTTAAAAAAATGAATTGTGCTCACCACCTTGTTTGTGGGTGTTATTTTTAAATTGAAATCCTCCGTCTCCATTTACTTTCAGCCAAAACATTTCCTCTTCCAAGGGGCTTCCCAAAAGAAGGCTATTTTAGGTGTGCCTGAGTGATAAACTATTTGTTTAAAGCAACGCTGTTTTAAAGAAAGAAAAAACCTTTTAAAATGACCATGCCGCTCCAGTCATTTTAAATAGGCGTGGTCATTTTAAAAGGTTTTTTCTTTCTTTGTAACAGCGTTGCTTTAAACAAATAGTTTATCGCTCTGGCACACCTAAGACAGCCTTCTTTTGGGAAACCCCTAGGAAGAGGAAGTGTTTTGGCTGAAAGTAAATGGAGACGGAGGATTTCAATTAAAAAAAAATGTACATATTTACGAAAAATAGCGATTCTTACGGAAGTTATGCAGACTCACACAGTCGGCTGGGCACCAGAATTACGGTTGTCGGTACGGATTTATTTTTGTAATTTTCAGGCGGAAAAAAAAAGAGGAGAATTCCGGGGGCTTGTGAACGGCGGAACGGAGCACTGGCCGCAAACTGCGGAAGTCAAGCGGCACCGAAGGTACACAATTCGTACATCCCTACTATCTGAGTCATCTATAATGCTACTTGCTAGTAGTTCATAGAGGTGCTGTCTTAAATCTTCAAAATCAGCTGGTGAAACAGGTCTTGTCCTTTCTTTAAAGGGCATATTGTCTGAAAGGTGAATGGCATGTTTCACACCCTTAACATGACCTATGTCCTGGTCATGCCTTGAGAAAGCTGGACCTCCTTCTTTGCAAATACTTTCCTCTAGGTGCTGTTTATATTCAGTGCTTATGGGTGAATCACCAAAATCTAAAGAAAAGGGAATGTTGATTTTCCCACTTACAGGTGGCATGGATTTGATCCAATCTACAACTTTGCCTTTTGCAATGACACACTTTTTAGGTAACATAATGCTATGGGCACTTGCATTCTGTATTTGTACAGTAATTTTACTACAAGAAGCAGAAACTTTGGCAAACTGAGTTTTTAGGACCAACCCTCCAGGGAAATGTTTGTTTTCTGCATCTTCTAACAACATCTCGAATGGTCCTTCTCCTGAAAGTTGTCTTACAGTTCCAGCGACTTCTTTTACCTCACTGGAAGGTATTACTACTGCTTTACTTTCTGCAACTCGTACTGTTCTCCTGGTAGTTTTGTTTTGCGTCTTCTCCTGCTCTTTGCATATTGTGTATGCCTTGGCCCATATAGCATCAGTCCTCAGTTTCTTCAGGAAATGTGGGCCAGCTATTCATTCACAGTCATTCTAAATTTCCACAGGATATTAGTACCCACAATAATTGGGACTCCAGCAGGAGGATTTTGATCTGGACATATAGAGCAAAAACTATCTGACTCTTTTCTGTTTCACAATTTTCTTTAGGAAAGTTGACCTGAACAACCACATACCCTAGATATGGGACTTCTTGACCTCCTGCGCCTGTTACCTGTAGTGTTTCTTCCAATGGGTGCAATTCTATATGTGACAAATGCTGCTTGTAAAATCCTGAAGTTATGCAGGTAACCTGAGAACCTGTATCTATTAAGCACACACGTGGTACTCCTTCTGTAAACATCTCTGTATAGCATGGGTCTCCCACCAGTTCACTGAACACCCTGTTCACTCTTTTACTTTTGTGGGTGGCTTCTTGAAGTTTTGCCCCAGCTTTGACATTTTCATCTGTTTGTGAAGACTTCAAGGACTGGCATGATAACCATTGCTCTTGTCTAGAAATTAATTTTTTTGCACTAATTCAGCATTGCTTGATTTAGTATGTTCAGTCCTAGAGTGACCTTCCATTCTATAATTGTAACAGAAGTACCAACTGCTGTTTGAAATAGATCTGTCTGTGGGTGAAATCCTGATGTTTTCTTGTTTTGGCCTTTCCACCCTCTTCTGAGTAGCAGACTTTTCCATTAACTTGGCAATAATTCCCTCAATATGGGTCAGTCCGCCTTCTATTTCCCTTGACTCTCTTACTGCAGAGTTCACAGGGTTTGCTGACTCAATGATATGGCATGAACTTCTAAATTTATATGATGGCTTACCTGTTGCTGTTTTATTTACTGTTTCAGTTCTTTCTCCTCTTCATATTGTTTGACGTTGTGTGGGAATTCTGAAAATGGCATCTTGGAACTATTAGTGGTATCTAGATTATCATACAGATGGAGCTACACAATCAGGAACTCATCCCAACACCCACGAATGAATTGTTTGATAAGCTGCACCTCTGGATTTTCCAGCATCAAGGTCTTCTTGAACATTACCTTTCCCTAGCAGTTGTTTGATAGTTTCAGATAATCAGAAGGTTTTTCTGAAGATTTCTGAAAAGTCTAAAAAAACTGAGCATAGAGTTCATCACTGCTGGAAACAGAACCATATATCTTTTCTAGGTGCAGCAAACATTTTTCTGCAGTAGAACTTTGACCTGCATTTAAAGCTTCATTCAAAGCTGGGGGTGCTAAACTCAATTAATGTCCTTTTTTTTCTTTTGGAAGATATTTCTGGATCATCTAGTAGCTGTTGCACGTGAAGGTTCCATGTATCAAAATCTACCTCACTAGGAGGTTTTGCCAAAAGACCAGGGGTGTGTTTCCACCAGCGATTGACTCCAACCTGGCTGCACAGTGTTTCCATGACGTCGTGGCCATTCAGTACCAGCCGTGCATTTTATCGTGGAAAAATCACTTCTTCTGAGACTGGTTATAGTCTAACTTTTCCAGCTTACTTTGGTTCCATTACTGGCCTGTTTCCACAACCGGACTGGGTTCGGTATCATACTCCTGCCCATGGGGCGTGTAGCCTGGCCTTTGTGGGTGTGTTGCTCGTGACGTCAGTGACCCAACCTTTTCCCTCCCTGTTTTCCAGAAGTTTCATCACCGTTTTGGAGCAGGATGCTGAGAGACCAACATTTAAAACATCACTGAAAATAAGTGCTAGAACACTAGTGCATATAAACCTGCTATCGCAGGCAAGCAAGTACTCCCATTACAGCCTGAAAATCAGGTTTATCTCAGGTCGCTTCCCCAGAACTATACGTGGGGAAGATCCACGGCTAATATTCCTTTGTGTCATTTGGACCAGGGAAATGATGCCGCAAGCATTATAGTCTAGTTTTGATATTACATGCTAAGTCACTATCTCATTATCACACTATTGCACATGTCTTCCATCGATATGCACACCCTCTATGTCAGTATCTTCCTATGACTCTATCACTCAATTGCAAAATAGCACTAACACGCATTTGTGCTATTGCTCAATAGCGCTATAGCTCATTTTCCAGGACAAGCCCCCTTAACCTCAACAGGAGTCAACAGGTGCCCCTGGAAAAATGCACTATCGTGTGATTGCGCTATCTCACAATAGCGCAAATGCACGTTAGAGCTATTTCACAATTGAGTGATGGAGTCCTGGCAACATAGTGATGTAGAGGGTATGCGTATTAATGGAAGGCTTGTGCAATAGTGTGATAATGAGATAGCAACTTAGAGTATGCCTGCTAATGCAGTAGCCTTAGGGGTGCCTCCTAATGCAGTAGCCTGCTATTTAGAGGGAAGGGAAAAAATGGGTGGAATCGGGCATACGTCTGGGAAGTCTACTCAGAAGTCATCCCGTTGTGGTCAACGAGGCTTGTTCCTGAGATTGCTATCAAGGGGTGTAGAGCCTGGAGGGGGAGCCTTTCTGATTGGTTCAGCAGCCCTGCCAGTCTGATACCATTACTTTCCAACCCCGCCACCCCACCTGGAAGTATGTTTCTATCAGCGAAGGGGAAAAGGGGGGGGGACTCAAAAAGAGGAAGGGGCAGGAACATGGATGAGGTAATCAGACCTAACCCAGATTCCATCCAGCCATCAAGAAAATAATTTGATTAAAGCTCAGTGGAAATAGCACAGAGCCCCAGGCTACAGCGATTATAAGCCAGGACTTTAAGCACTGTGGAAACTGGAAAAGGAGTAGACGTGATTGGGGAAACATCACAATAAAGTTGCAAGCCAGGTGAAGCTGGTAGCTTGGGAACATGCCCCAGAAAAACACTTTAGTTTGAAGGATGCATAATCATAGGCAGCGGAGGCCTCATCAGACTTTATTACATGTTCTACTATTACTCTAGATACCCCTTCAGGGATGGTGAAGTTGGGTATAGAATGTGTTGGTGCATCAGGGGATGAAAATGTGTCCCTGGCTGAAGAGGGTGTAGGTGGAGTGCCAGCTATTTGTTCATCAGCTAGGTTCTCTTCTGTTAAGGAATGACCAGAAAGGGTCTTCCTTGTGCCCACAGGAAACACGCTCCATTTACCATTTAATTTAAGTTGTTTACAATCTCTTCTTATCATTCTAGCGGCAGACACTTTACTGTACTCAGATAGCAATGCCTTGCTGACTACCTTGCATTCTTTTAAATCCAGTAACAGCCCCATACTCTCCTAAAGCATGCGTCAGCTCCTCATCTGTAACAGTAGGATGAATACCACTCAATCTAACAGAGCAGTCTGGATCAAACTTATACTGTTTACATAGTTCCACGCTCCATAGGAGCAATCCTATGGCTGCTAGACAGTGGCTAGATAGCCATAGGCTATCTGGTTTTCCAGGAAACTCCTCCCACTTCCACGCTGCCTCAGAGGCAGTGCAGAACATCCCCATCCTCCATGCTTGCAAAAGGAGTGCGAAGCAGGCGAAAAGGGGCATTACGGGGGGGTGTTCCAGGGCAGGGAGGGCGGAAATGCCTGTACAACACATCCTATGTGTCATACAGCAGCCTCCTGCCCCACTCAGCCCTCCCACAGCTAGGTAGCTACAATCCGCTGTCTAGCCGAAAATGCAGGGCATTTTCCCCTCCGGGCTTCTCCTGCCCTGCATTGGATAGGCGGTTGCCTCCGACTTCAGAGTTGACTGCCTATCTGAATAGGATTGCACTGTTAGTTACTTATACCCCACCCTTCAACAAAGAATTAGGATTACACTTTAAAAACAAATATTACCTCACTAACATATGACTCTATCTGATTTAAGTATAAGTAACATTTACTTATTGACCCTGAAAGACAGGGCATAAACTTATCTTAGAAATAAATGTGAACCCACCTTAAAAAAAAACCCAAATAAAAGGTATCTGATGAAGTGGACTTTAGTCCACAATAAATGTGTGACGGTGTAATCCTATACATGCCTAATCAGAAGCAAGCCCCACTGAGTTCATTGAGACTTACTCCTCAGTAAATTGGTATAGGCGGCAATCTCATACCTATCTACCTGGGAATAAGCCCCACTGAACTCAACGAGACTCAAGTCTGAGTAAACAGGGATGGGGCTGCACTGCTGGTCTTCAGCGTGCCACCAGAGGCTTTGTTTTAGAAGGCCAGTAGCCCAGCATCACAAAGCTCCAGCCACGGAAACTAGCTTGAAGGGCCGGTAGCTTTGGAACCGATCAAGGGCCGGGGACGAGCCAGTGCCAGGAATCCAATATTCGGCGGTGGGCGCGGCCGCTCGCTCCTTTTTGTCTTTACGTAGATAGCCGGGCGGAACAGAGACAAGTGCACGCGCGCGCGCAGTGCACGACGGGATAGCGTATAACCGCCGTTGGGCGCCGCGCGCAACCTTTCCCCCGACGTTGCTTGACGGCGCAACACGGAAGTGCCATGGCGGCGGCGCAGGGGCCGGGAGGCGGCGGTAGCGCCGGTTTCCAGTCTGCTGCTCAGCGGAGGCTGCGAATCCTCTCGGGCCACCTGCGGAGCGCTCCGGAGACGCACCTATCCGCCAGCCAGTGCCGAGGTCGGGCGGCCACGGCGCCGACGACGCCGGCGGGATCACAGCCGAGCACCTTCCCCAAGAGGCGGTAAGCGAGGGAAGCCTAGCGGAGCAGCGCATTGCCAGTCTCCCCTTTCCAGCCCGCAGTGGTGGTCTCTGGGCGTCTCGGGCCTCCCCAAGACGGAGCGAGGCTCCGTCGGCCTCAGCGCGACTCCCGCGGCTCGAAAAGTTCGAAGCCGGCCCTTCTGCGAAGCGAGGGGAGGAAAAGGAGAAGAAAACGCGCCGCCGCTTTCCCCTGACAGGCCCTCCCCGCGCGCTGAGTAGCGGCTGAAGTGTGTTGCTGCCGGCCCGCCCATTTAAGTATTAAGGCGAGGTGGAAGTCGTTGGAACAAAGAACACGAAAAATAAAAGGGGGCCTTGTATCTTCTGGGGCGGCTTTAAGGCAGGCGAAGTCTGTTGGCGGGGGCGGGGGGGTGGGAAGAGGTGGAAGTAGTCAAGAAGTAGGCTTGTAGAGGCATCGGTTGCTCTTGTTGGGAATGACTTCAGTTGCTAGGCGCGCGAGGCTTCACAGGTCGCAATAGGTGTTTTATGTACTCGGATGCAAATTTCACAGTATTTAGTGGAGCTTACTCCCAATTTAGGGGGCTGTATATTATAGCTTCAAAGATAGTGTGCATATGAGTCAAAAACTATTGTTTCCCAAATTTTGCATTTTACTATTGTTTTAGGAGGGGCCGCGGTGGCTTAGTGGTTAAGACGCTGAACTGCAGACCGGAAGGTCAGCAGGACAGCAGTTCGAGACCCGAGTGCCACGTGACGGAGTGAGCTCCCGTCTTCAGTCCCAGCTCCTGCCAACCTAGCAGTTCGAAAGCAAGAAATTGCAAGTCGATAAATAGGTACCGCTTCGGCGGGAAAGGTAACAGCGTTCCGTGCACCTCGGTGTTCAGTCACGCCGGCCACATGACCACGGAAGCGTCTTCGGACAGCGCTGGCTCTTCGGCTTAGAAACGGGGATGAGCACCGCACCCTAGAGTCGGACACAACTGGTTGGGGACACCTTTATTGTTTTAGGACCTTTCTGTCTGGCCACCTGACCCCAGAAGAAATGTTCTATTTCTACTTCTCTCATAACTTTTTGCTATGTCCATTGACACTTTTTGCTGGGAGTCTGAGAGCCTCTGTGCTTGTCTGCCCTTAAATATGAACTTCTTGGTATTAGATGTACCTTTTACTTCAAGTAAGAGTGTGGATATGTAGTCCTTCACCACCTGGTTGTTAACGTTTAGTGGTGGTGGTGAGGGGACAAAGTTAACTGGATCATTCTCCAGTAAGTTAAATGTGTTCAGCAACATTAGGCTGAATTCTATACGCTTATTTAGGAAAGAACAACAAAACTCTTTCAAACAAATGTATTATGGCACAACCTTTCATGGACACTGACCACTTCATCACATGCATGAAGTGTTAACTTCAAGTTGGCAAATCTATATACACATGGTTGGATTTGGGGCGAGGTTGGTGTGTCAGAGGGAACTGCATTGCCAGAAGTATATGCAATTACCTTAACAGTTGTCATTCACAAAAAGTTGTCATTCTCAGACATCATCGCATTAGTGATCAGTTTTAAAAAAACAACACTTTGTCCTTTTTAAAACCACAGGAAATAGAACTGAATCTCTTGGTGAATTGTACTTCAGCATTTTTGCACTGATATCTTTTGAAATTCCTTTGTTTAAGAACTGCCACTTTAAGATCCTCGACAGTGCCCTGGAAAGTTGACACATTCTCTTGCTGGTTTTTGAATATTGCCATTTCTGATGTCAGATTTATGTCCGCTTAATTTTTGCAAAGAGTTGAATGCAGTACGGTGTTGCTTTGCAAACAATGGCATATCTCATGCTGGAGGATGACCAGGTATATGAACTCCTGATATAGATTGCATTATTAGGTCCTGTAATAGTGTTGCCAGAGTAGATATGGGGACAGAGTTGGCATCCTGTGTCTGCATCCCTGTTGGAAGGTCAGTTGTTGTTGGAGTATAACCTTTTTAGGTTGGCCAGCCTATTTCAGAATAAGCCTCACTGGTCCCTGTAGGTCTTAGGTGTGTCTGTTGTAGGCAGTATTGGTGTGTCTGTTGTAGGCAGTATTGAGGTTATAAACTTGTGGCCCCAATAACTCATGTTAGGACTCTGAAAATAACAGCACTGAGTAAAAAAACAACCTTTTCCTAGCCCTCATGTTATAGATTGAAATGTGAAATATGTGATCATAAGTCCTTCCAATATGCTTCTCACTGCTAAAAATGGTTGCTCATCATAGCAACTACCTTTTGAAACCACGTTTTGTGATGTAAACTTGTGGTGTTTTGACATACTGGAGAAGCAGAAGTGGCTGGAAGCTTCTGCAGTGTTCAAGTAAATGACTTGTATATCTCTGCCACAGAGGCATGAACTCCATATGTGGGTACAGCTCATGCATCATATTGTAAGAAAGATTTAAGTGCTTGGATTTTTGATCAAAAGCACAAAATGTGATTGTGGAAGTCACTTGGCTGTAATGTCTAGAGTAGCTCAGATTCAGTTTTCAACTGAAATGTTTTCAGTTATTTGAAAGTCATTGAGACCAAGCTGATTAAATAAGGCTTGAGGTGGTATATGTATTCGTATGTTGTGTGTATACATAAAACTGAAGAGCAGCCTTCCCCCAACCTGGTGCTGTCCAGGTGTTTTGGACTACAACTCCTAGGTTTCCTGACAATTGACTGTTTTGGCTGGGGCTGATGGGAATTGAAGTCTAAAACATCTGGAGAACACAAGGTTGGGGAAGGCTGGAAGTAATATACATCTGATCACATTTCTTTAACTGACTACTGTGTATATTATGTTTGTACATGTCCAGTATTTAAGATTGTACTAATATTACATTGCAGTGTTCGTAGAAATTCATGAGCAGGTAGCTGCAAATTAGTTAGACTCGGAGTTCCTGTACTGAAATCTTGAAATGTATCATTTTGGATGAATACTTAGTGGGTCAACCTAGGGCATACAGAGGAGAGGGTAGAAAAGACCAGGCTCCCAACTTTTTAAAATTTTGGCAAACAGCTATGGTGGTATTGTATGATTAGCAATGTTGGGGGATAATGTTGTAGGTTTTGTAGTTGCACCTGGATAGAAAGGGACTTGTTTCATTAAATCAGAGGAAGTTATTCCGACTTTTCATTCTGTTTTATTTACAGGCTGTGGATTGCAAGTCTGGAATTCAGCTAGGAAATTGACATTTTTCCTGACCCACTATACTGTGGTGCCTATCCTGTGGTGTGTTACATCTGGAGGCATGTATCAAGCCACACCATGATGGGAGGAAGGCTTTCACGTTATGAGGTTCATAACTAAAAAGAGATGGGATCACAAGGCATATGTAACTCTACAGCCCAGAGTTGGATCTTACCTTCGGGGACCAAGATTCCAGTGGTCTCTAGACCCCAGGATGCCAATGCATCTGTAGTTTTGCTGAATGGCAAAGCTAGCACATGCTTTCAGGTTTTCCTGGTAGGCACTGTCCTTCCCTCCTACTGGTTCTTTGGCAGGAGTCTTGGAGTGGGGATGATTATGTGACCACTTGGGATTCCAACTGGTCATATGATTTAGATGCATCCAAATCTTCCCTGAACCACTTGCAGGCGTAGTTTGGGACTGGTAGATGGTGGATAACATTCTTAATCTCTTTATTTCCCCCTCTCCACCTAGAAGGGGTAGGCCCACTGTCTGAAACTCTTCTGACTATGTCCTCAACCCTGGGACCCCAAATACCTGAGAGCGATCTGCTCACAGACAAGGCGGGCATTAGCAAGGCTTCTCCTTGTTCCCAGAGTTCAGTAAATCCTCTCAGTGGGGTCAGGGTAAACTCCTCTAGTGCTTTATGACTGGGTTGCATGTGTTCTTATTGACTGACTTGACACTGGAGTTGTCCAAACCGCTCATGGAGAACAGAGTGCTGATACATTCCGTTCTCTCTCACCCTATGCTTTGTACAGGTGTGATGTGGCCGGGAGGGGGAAGGGAAGAACCATCAGCATTTGTGAAAAACGGGTCCTCCATACAATGCCCTTGGGGACTCCCAGTGGCCCCATGAAGCTCTCCACTCCCTACTACCTTCAAAAAAGTATTTTTAATTAACATTTTGAAAACCATTAGGGCTCTTCTTCCTGTTCCTAATTCTGCTGCTGATCAGCTGTTTGGCAAGCAAGAAGAGAGGAAAGAGTTGTTTACTGGCTCTGCCTAGTCTTCCATCCACACATAACTTTTCCCATTGAGCTCTCTCTCTCCTCTCCCCCACTCGCAGCCTCTAGCCTTGCTATTTCTCTCTCCACTCCTACCTCTTGGCCCCCACAACCCCTAGCCACACACTTTATTTCCCTTACCAGTCCTTTCTCTTCTCTCCGCCCCCCACAGCACCTTCCTGGGTGGGGGCTCTGATGGCAGAGGAGGTAGGAAGGAGCACCAGATGGGGAACAGAGTGGCTGACCCTGGAGCCAAGGTAAAGAAAACCTTTCCTTTTCAGGCTGGGGGCATTTTTCTTTCCTTTGGTACTGGGAAAAGGGTGCAAGTGTGCACAGCTAGGGTGAGCAGAGCAATCCTATGGAGGCCTACTCAGAAGTAATTCCCATTGAGTACCATGTAAGCATGCATAGGATTACAACCTTACAAGGGTATTTTGTTGTCCTCCTGTGGAGTCAAATATGTGAATTGGCTTTGGGGTTCATAACCTTCCTCTGCTTGAATTGTTTCTTGGGTGAATTACTTGTCCATGGCAGCCATTATGTGACTAACTACATCCTCCATGGGAGCCATTTTGTGGTGGTGCCCACAGCAGATTCTCAAATTCCCAAATGTACCCATGGGTCCAAAAAAGCTGGGGACCCATAGTATAAAAGCTGCTATTCCTGCTGTGAGAATTGCGTTCTGTGTTAGCACTACTAAATCCTGTTCTCTTGACTACCTTTTAGTATTCCTCTGGTTGTGTTCCATTCTCCTGCCATTGAGTTCTCTGCTGCTCACTACCAGCAGAGGTATACATCAAGAGACAGCAACAGTGTTAGACATGATATACAGTCCTGCCACAGGAATAGCTTCTTCTGCTCTTTTGTTGCTGTATTCCCTCACTCCTGGTCTGATTACTACATCAGTAGGACCAAGAGTACACAATCCTCAGATTAGTCATAATCTGCTTGCAAGACACATGTTGAGTTTATTTGTCGTCATCCCCTACACACACATATTTTGTATATGCAAGATTCATCTGTTGCATGGCTCTATTTGTATTATATGAAAAGTCAAAGAGTAGATGTAGGCAACTTGTGGCTTTCTAGATTGTGGCCTACAACTCCCATCAGCCTTAGCCAGCATAGCCAGTGGTAAGGGATGATGGGAGTTGTGGTCTTCAAGATGTTTTGGCCTACAAGTTGCCACTGCTGCCCTAGAGTCTAAGGCATATGTGTCTATGCATTTGGCATATGAATTGTAGATTCTGTTGCTGCTGTTGAAAGCAGAAAAACATTGTGTTCCATAGGTATAGATGTTGTTGATTGGTAGCAGTGGTCCACAAGCTTTAGCTGGACATGATAGACAACTATTGTTTCTAGTAGCCACTGAGAGGGCTTTTTTGCTGCTCTACAAAGACAAAGTAGCGTATTGTTTGTGCATTTTGCCTGGTAAATAGGTTTTACATCAGAAGAATAGCTGGCGCGTGTGTGTTTTGGTAGCAACCTTTTCCTTCTGGGTGCTCTACCTTCCTGTGTTGCTAGTAACTTTTTTAAACAATGGTTATTCTTGTGGTAGTGTATACTGGTGGCTTCCCCTGCTAGTTACCACAATGTATGCTTATCACTGGCAAGTACATCTGTGGACTTCTGGTTGGTACAGAGATGTTACACTCATTTCAAGGTTCTAGCTAGCTATTGCCAGTGGCATTCAAGCATTTAACCATTGTGTGTCAAATTAAATAACCTTTTCTTAGGAAGCCTCTATTGTTCCTGTACAGCCTCAGCAGCAGCCTCTAAGGCCTGGGGTGTAGACATCATCATCCCCCCACACACACACACAAACTCTCTCTCTCTCCACTACATCACAGTTATTGCTAGCTGCCTTGGAGGCCTGTTGTCAGGCAGAAAGGTGGGATAGAAATTTTCCAAACAGTGAAGGTATCATGCCTCTTTTAGTGATGAAGTAGGCTGAAATCAGAGGGGGATGATGGAAAGAATTTGCACAGCTCTAGCAGTTCGGTTTAGTGATTGGTGAACTCACCTCTAGTTTGTTCAGAGTGGCTTGGTATTTATGAGGTTTCTTAGTGAACTCTCAGGAAAAAAAAGTAATCTTTTCCCAAGAGCTCTCTAGCTTGTAATATGTGCCAATTATACCATGCATGCTTGCTTATCATATTGGCCCCTTATCATATCAACCACCACCCTACAAAAACAATACAGCCAGTAACTTGAGAAGTAAACACAGTGGCTGGAACACCTGGGAATGGGAAGAGGTGCTGCTTTTAACATCCGGCCCCCACATTCCTATGTATTAGCAGCTCTGTTGTGTGCAGAGCAAAGTAGAACAGACTTGGGTACATCTGTGTGAGTTGTTGGCTGTTGTTTATTGCCCTGTGATATCTCTGTCTGAACTAACTTTGAGCTTTTATGCTGAATTTCTCAGGATGCACTTCCAGGACTGGGAATGTATTTGGAGGGTTTGGGGGAGGGGGGCAGTAAGGACAGCAACCAATGTGTTTTTTACCCAGGAACTGGAAGGCTAATGTGTTTTTTCCTGTGAGAAAGACAGGGGTATGGGCTGCTTCCTGTGTGAGGGACAGGAAGAATTTATAGGAACATGTGGTATTTCTTCTGGGGTGATGCCATGTTAGTATAGGTTTTGAAAGTGAAAGATCAGTAACATTGACATTGTATTGGTTTCTCTGCTTTAGCAAACTCTGCACTTGAACCCTTACATCATATTGAATTGTGCTCTTTACTGTACTCTGTATTAAATAGCATTTTGCATTTTATTAAACTCTGCACTTTATGGATTTTAATCTGATGGTATATTTTAGATCACTTCCTTTTTGAATAAGCCTTAAGTTCTGACTGTATTTAGAGACTGAGCAATCTGCTGCACTTTATTCCATCTTTCTCCGACTGCATTTTATTTTACTAGTTAATTGTTCAGTATGTCCCTGGGCAATGTGATCCTTGAGACAGGAGAGTGGTTTACCTATTGTAGTAGTCATGGGCTACTACAGAGGGAAATATGGTATAGGGAGTTGGATAAGCCAGTGAAGAGAAGGACTGATAAAATATCAAAAAGCTAACCCCCTCTTCTGGCCCTTCCCCCATTCATGGGATTTTAGACGGCCCTGTCAGCCATCTCTCTGGTTTCGTGATGCTGAATTTGAATGCCAGATTTATACAAATATGTTTGTTACCACAATTTTTGGATTAAGGGGCCGACCTGATTTGTATAACAACCTTGGGTGGATATCTTTTACTCTGCTTCTTACTTAGATTTTATTATGTGTTAAACTTTTAAAGGTTTTATACTTTATCATGTTGTAATTTTGGTTTTTAACTTTTGTGAACTTCTCAGAGAGCTTTAGCTATTGGGTGGTATAGAAATGTAATATATAAATAAATAAATGAACTGGGAGGAGTGGATCTGTCCACTTTTGTCCACCTAGTTTTGTAGTGCACCATCAACATGGCTTAGAGGGCCGGGGAGGGATGAATGCTGTCATCTAAAGAATATCTCTCCCTCACTAGGAACCCAGTTTATTCAACAGCTGGGTTTAAGTGTTTGTATCTGGTGTTGGACAAGTCATACAGATCAAGGATATGTTGATATACACCACTGCTCAATCTCTCTGCCCAAGTTGTTGTCAGGTGTGGTGCTTGGGGAAGTTCATCCAACCACTTGTATTCTCAACCTTTGCCCATCCTGACTATTTACATTGAGCTGAAGGGGATTAACTGGGTGCATCAGAAGGTGATAAATGCCTCCTTGAGGGAGGGAGTGGTCCTGGCTGCTTTGAAAGCCAGTTGTGAGACCATTCCTAATGAAACCTTTACTGGACCAGGAAGATTGTAACAACTACTGCCCAGTCACAAATATCTCTGTTTAGGACATGCGCTGTTGGATGAAATAATAGCTAGACCCATTTTAGTCTCGGTTCTGACCAGGGTTTAGTTCTGAATTAGCCTTGGTTTCCCTGATGGAAGATTTCTGAGAGACAAGGGAGTACCAGCCCCTTGATTCTCCTTGATGTCCCAGAGACTCTTGATACCATCATAAGAACATAAGGAGAGCCATGCTGGATCAGACTAAGGATCCATCTAGTCCAGCATTTTGTTCACACGGTGGGCAACCAGCTGTTGGCTGGGAATGCTCAAGCAGGGCATGAGTATAACAGCACCCTCCTACCCATGTTCCCCAGCAACTGGTGTACATAGGCTCACCGCCTCTGGTACCATGTCAAACATGGTATTTCATTCGACTGGCTCTGTGGGCTTGGGCTGGGTGGCATGGTGATATCGTGGCTCTGTTCATACTTTTAGGGATCAGTAAGAGAATTGCCCTGTGAAGGCGCAAAGGAAAGGGATTTTTCTGTGGCATTCCAACTTTGATTGTCCTCCTGAGGGAGATCTGACAGGCATACTGTATTCATTTTGGTGCTGGATTGAAACATTTCTATTTCCCTCAGCATTTTAATCTTAGCAATTTAATTTGATTACATGGTTTGTGTTTTTACCTGATTGAAGCATTTTTTTCTTTTGAATCCTCTCAATTTTATGGCTGACGTTTTATGATATTGTTACTGTGTAATTCTATGCTGGTACACCATCCTGGACCCACTGTTGTGGTTGAAGAGCTGTCTAGAAATAAAGTAAATTAATAAATAGGTGGATGGACAGCAAAAAAAAAAAACTCTGAAAGATACTTGCCAAACAAAAGGGTGCTTGGTTAGGTTGTCTGGTCATGTAGTTCCTCAAGGAGCAAGGGCTTAACCTTCAAGAATGTTGACATGTATGCCTACAGAGCAGCCTAGTCAGTCAGAACATTGACCCCATACATGCAGAATTTATTTTTATGTTCCAAGCTGGAGAAGAACTTCCTTGGGAAGGGATGCTTGATTTGAAATTAACATTGCTGGATAAATTCATGTTTCAAGCTAAGTAATTACAAATTTTGGAAATATTGCTAGTTAAATTGATCAATCTAGTTGGGTGTATGGAAAAGCAGAAGCACCAGTTTTAGTGTGAATGGAAGTTCAGTAGTTACGATCTGTTTTTCCCCACCCTGTCCTAGAGGTTTAGGGAGGATATCAGGCTTTAATTTTAAGCCAGAGAATGTCATCTGTTCCATTAGCTACAGTCAGCAAAGGCAGGCCTATTTACATTGCAACACTTCTGCTTGGGATTTTGACTAGTTGCCAGAGGAGGGGGACAGCTTTCATAATTGTGGACCAATTACAGATAATCTTTTTGTAGGTGCCCTAGTTGCTTGGAGCTGGCACTGCTAGTGGTATTATCAAGAGGATTGAGAAGTAGTAAATTGCATTGTACTTAGAAAAATGACCTAGTATAAATACTGGAGCACCACGTGGCCCATTTCTGTCAGAAGGTGGAGACTTGTGCTGTCTGCCAGTTTAAGGGCTTATTCCTACCTGTAGATCACATGACATAAGTTTATGCCAAAATAAATACGTAGCATTTAAGGTACCACTTTTTCTGCTACTCCTCTGGAAATCATATTGACAGGAGTCACTATACTTATAGATATCCCAGCTGTAAGGGACAGACACATTTTCTCAAGACTTCAGATGTACATTTGTTATTGGGTAATTTAGGTGCAAGTAGGCATGTACATACTGTGTAAAATCCACCCCATCTGTGTTTCACGGATTGTCAGGTGCCTTTTGCTCCATTGTCCACTCACAGATTGATATGAATTTTCTTTTTTCATCATGCGGAAAAATATGCAATTAATTACATAAGTTTTGTAACGGTTTACATAATTTACCTTGGTGCATAACATTTAGCATATTGTCCCACATTCCATTCAACTTTTCCTCAGCAGAAACGTGCATATTTTCCTACAAATAAATATGTGTACATTTTGAGAAAGTAAAAAAAAAAATCTGGAAGTCTGTGCAGCCTGAGGGGGTCGCTCTGTAGCAGATTCTGCAGGTCGGATTCTTAGTAATCTGAGTTCATTTTAGTTCTTCTCTAATTTCTCCAGAATCCCTAGGTGCAAGACACATGTATTGTTCAATGTGATTAAATTATCAGCTTTAAAATTGGGATTTAAAATCAACTCTGATTTAAATTTTTGGTTTAACTAGTAGTATATCCATTCTAGTTTCTCTACTTGATCTGTGTTATGTTCATTCATTAGGTTCCTAATGAGTTTTATTTATGGAATTGTGTATATCTAGAAAATTCTACTTCTCATCACTGGGATAGAGGTGTGAGGGGGTGGAGGGGAAACATTTTTTTCCAGGCCTTCACATCTCTGCCTTGAGAGCATCTTTCACACACTTTAATTTAGATATGTGAGCTCCCATGACAAGATGATTCTTTTTTTGGAGTGGGACAATGTACATCTGACAGGATATAGTAAAAAAAAAGGGCAAGATTTTGGGTTTGATAGCTACTTGAAGTAGTGTTAAGTGACTAGTGTGTGAAATACCTATGTGTGAAAATGTCTCTGTGGTGAGTTAGATTCCATTCTATCTTCTGGGAAATGGGAGATAATTTTGATGTCAAAAGAATGCGCCCCATCATGGAAGAACTAAATGTAAGTAGCAAATGTCATTTTCCTATTGTCTTCTGGAGCTCCAGGAAGAGGTGTGCTCAAAGCTGGTAGAAGGACCCCTGATTGCAGAGTAATCTGCATGAAGAATAGGGCCTGTAACCAAGGGGAATCTCAAATATTAAGATGACAACAACACAACTGAAGTACTGAATTAAGGAAAGCAGTGATTGGATTGTAAGATATGCATCTTGAAATCTGACCTAATGAAACGTCTTTCTACCCTGTTGTGAATGAATTGAACTGTAGTGACATGGCTCTATTGCTAACATCAACTTACCCTAAACGGGAAGCTTAAAACCTCGGATTATAGGGGATGGGCTGTTTCTTTCAAATACAAAGAAATATTGCCACCTTGTGGATGTTGCTGTTAGTAATTTCTTTCTCTTGGTAATGTTTCATGATTATAATATCCATTGCTGGATTGAGAATAGTTACCATTCCTAGAATCTTTTGGTCATTCTGCCCTGAATAATTCCTTGGGCAAATGAATAGGTATGTTGCAGGTTCTGTTGCTTTGTAAAGGAATATGATGAATCCTCTTTAAACACATGACACTGCCAGCATAAATGTAAAGTGAAATGTTTTAGATAGGGAAATATTTTAGGATTATTCAACAACCTACTTAATAAGCTGTTCCTACAGTTTGAATTTTTAAGTCTTTGAATTATTTGGAACAAGTAGCTGACAAAAGTACTCTTCCGCATTATGTTTGACTGCAACTGTATTGTGGTAAATGCTTCAGCTCCTGGATAATGTCAGTCTTCTGAGTTCTTCATGGTCTTTGTGCATCACACACATGGCGCATCTATCTATCTATCTACTTAAATTTATTTTTATATTTTGGCACATCTTAGGGCTGTTCAATAGATGATGAATATTCTGTATCAGTATTGCTTCCATGAAGGCAGTTGCATATACCACACCATGGGTGATGAATTCATGTA
Source organism: Heloderma suspectum (assembly GCF_057233095.1). NCBI lineage: Eukaryota > Metazoa > Chordata > Lepidosauria > Squamata > Helodermatidae > Heloderma > Heloderma suspectum. The sequence goes on from NC_139458.1 coordinate 191,048,852, forward strand.
CACACCATGGAAGCTCTCACATCAAGTTACAATGGCATGTAAAACTCAACAGGTTTCTACTAGGCAATTTTAGTATCATATGGCCCCCTTGTATGACCATACAGATGACTCCAAGGTCAGATAATGTGTTAAGGAAAATGAAATGGCTCTTCTATACTCACTGCATGTACCTCCTTAAACATTTGTTTTGCGTCCATTTCCTTAAGGAATTTTGCATTTTGCCCATTAAAACAAAGGGTTTTGTTATCGCTTGATGGCACATATGTTGCTGGTGGATGTGCAGGTAAATGAGCTTTTGACAGTATGGCTGGTTCATTCTTTATTATTTATTTAAATAATTTTGCCTCACTCTTTGGCTGGAAAGCTTCCCAGTGCAGCTTACATAAGAATAAAAATGCATCCCTGCCTCATGGCAGGGATGGGGAACCTCTGGTGGGAAGCACTTGGAATTCCCATTGCTATTTAAAGGCAATTAACTTTTAAGAATTGAGCTACGCTTTGTAAGCCTGAGAGCTGTTGCAAAGAATTGTGAAGTGTGTTTTGCAGGCATGAGAGGTATTGCACTGGGGCTTACTCCAGAGTAGACTTGCTTAGAATTGAGCTGTATCTTGCATGCTTGGTGGGAAAATTTCAAAATTGATAAGAATATTTGTCCTTGCCCATTTTGTTTTCTGTGCCCTTGGTCCTGCCCTGTGTCCTTAGCCTCACCCAGTGCCGGAGTGTGTCCCTTCCCAAATTGGAATTCAGCCCCCCAGCCAAAATAATTTCAACACCTTGGCTTATAGTCTAAAAGGCACAACATACAAGGAAAAAGAGATGAAGAGGGAAAAGAAAAATGAGCAAACTCAGATTGAATTCTTAAAAGATTTGTATTCATTGTTGGATTTGGAAAAACCTCTTAGTGTACAAAGCTGGTAGAGAGGATGCTGTAGGGTTGGCCCCTTTATTTATGTCTTACTGGCATGCTGCTATTCCTGAGTAGCAGATTTAGCTTCGCCTTGTCGTTAAGCAAGGGCAGATTCCCTACCCCCAGCCCTGTAAACAGTGTTTTTCAGGGGTGTTTTCAGGTAAGATGCTGCTGAATTTCATAATTAGTCTTCTCTCTGATAGAACCTCACCCATTTGTAATGCCCACCTTTTAAATAAGTATGGAGGGGCAGTTTATGACTTTGCTATTAAGTTCAAAATTGATTGCAAGCTTCTGAGCATGTGCAGTCTGTACCTGTGCCATTTCTGTACACACTCTGCATTGGGCAGATTAACCTTTTCCTTGTCTAACCCGGTGCTGCTTCTCTCCTTACCACCACTCTGGTTCTGTGAGAAGGAGGAGGACTTGGCAGTGCCCCTCTATCCTACATTTTTAGTTGTCCTGCCACTGGCTCCATGATGAGTCAGCAGCACACACACCCCTTAATTTTAAGTTGCCCTACTTTCTCCTTAGCAGCTTCCTTCATTGCAGCCGCCACAGCTCTGGCTGTAAGGAAGCACTGCGCAATTCCAAACTACAGCTCCCAAGATGCACTTTGGTATTTCACATGTGAAAAAGCTCATTTACATGGAACAAGAGTTTGCTTTGAGGGAGAACTCTTGTCTGAGCCTACATGGGTGGATTTGTTACTTTATGAGTAAATAACAAACTCACTTGGGGTATGTTTGCATTGCTAGTTGCAAATCATTTTAGATACATTGGAAAGGTTTTAACCTTAGAGGTCTATGTAACGATACCGCAGTAAGTGTGCAGTCATATTTCCTGTTAGATCTGTACTCTAGTAAGTTTTCACGTGGTGCCCTGGTGAATCAGTCACCTCACTTGGTCAATACGGGGCCTCAAGAAAGCCTGCTGCAAATTGTAACAGAATTGTAGTGCTGTCTCAAAGGTTGGCGCAAATGTGGCTTTATGTTTTTCTACCAAATGGTAGATTATGGAGGCAAGAATAGCTGTCAGTAGAGTTCTGGAACCAAATAGCATTTTTGTTGCTATCAAACTATCGAAGCAGGACAGGGCAGCTTGTGTGGATTAATCACAACTCAATTCTGCGTATTAGATAATCAGTGGTTTTGTTTCAGTGTTAGCTCTAGTTTAGTAGCATCAAAGAATATGTTTATTTATTTTTATTTATTTCATTTCTGTACTGCCCAATAGCCAAAGCTCTCTGGGCAGTTCACAAAAATTAAAACCAAAGAGCACACAATAAAACAATACAAAATATATAAAAGATTAAAACCACAGGAAACAATACAACCAGAATAAAACCTAGCAGCAGTGCAGGGATTTAAAATACAGATTTAAAACGGCAAAGCTAAAAGTCTAAAGAGCTAAAATGCTGAAATGCCTGGGAAAATAAAAAGGTCTTCACCTGGCGCTGGAAAGAATACAATGTAGGTGCCAGGTGAACCTCACTAGGGAGCTCATTCCACAGCCGGGGTGCCACAGCAGAAAAAGCCCTCCTCCTAGTAGCCACCCGCCTCACTTCCTTTGGCCTCACGGAGAAGGGCCTCTGAAGATGATCTTAAGGTCCGGGCAGGCACATATGGGAGGAGGCGATCCTTCAGATAACCTGGTCCCAAGCTGTTAAGGGCTTTGAATGTTAATACCAGCACTTTGAATCAGGCCCAGAAATGGACTGGCAGCTAGTACAGCTGGGAAAGTACTGGCATAATATGAGCTCTTTGGCCAGCCCTTGTTAACAGTCTTGCTGCCCTGTTTTGGACCAGCTAAAGTTACTGGACCATTTTCAAAGGCAGCCCCATGTATAACACATTGCAGTAATCCAGACAAGAAGTTATCAGAGCATGGATAATTGTAGCTAGGCTATCTCTGTCCAGATAAAAGCGTACTTAGTATACCAGCCTAAGCTGATAAAAAGTGCTCCATGCCACTGAGTTCATCTGTGCCTCAAGTGACAGTTCTGGATCCAAGAGCACCCCCAAACTATGAAGATGATCCTTTAGGGGGAGTGCAACCCCCTCCAGAACAGGTTGAATATCACCTGGCTGGGCAGACAAAACACCCACTAAGAGTACCTCCATGTTGTCTGGATTGAGTTTATTGGGCCTCATCCAGTCCATTACCACGTCCAGGCCTCATCCAGTCCATTACCACGTTCAGAACAGCCACTACCTCACCTGGGTTTGATGAGAAAGAGAGGTAGAGCTGGGTGTCATCTGCATATTGATGGCACCTCAGCCCACACCTCTGGACAACCTCCCCCAGCCGTTTCATGTAGATGTTAAATAGCATGGGGGATAAAATAGATCCCTGTGGAACCCCATGGCATAATTGCCATGGCACAGAGCAATAATCCCCCAGCACCACCTTCTGGAGTTGGCCTTCCAAGTAGGAGCAGAACCACTGCAGTGCAGTGCCTCCAACTCCCAACCCAGACAACCTATCCAGAAGGTTACCATGGTCGATGGTATCGAAAGCCACTGAGAAGTCCAGGAGAATCAACAGGGTCGCACTCCTCCTGTCCCTCTCCCGGCAGAGGTCATCCCACAGGGCGACCAAGGCAGTTTCCGTTCCAAAACCAGGCCTGAAGCCCATTTGAAATGGATCTAGATAATCTGTCTCATTCAAGAGTGCCTGGAGCTGTCCTGCAACCACCCCCTCAAGCACCTTCCCCAAGAAGGGGATGTTGGCCACTGGCCTATAATTGTGAACATCCTCTGGGTCCAGGTTAGACTTTTTCAGGAGTGGTCTAATTACCACCTCTTTTAAAGTGGCTGGCACCACTCCCTCAAGGAGGAATTTACAACCTCCTGGACTCAGCTGAACATCCCCTCATTTGATTTAATAAGCCATGAAGGGCAAGGGTCAAGCACACAAGTGGTCAATTGGATTTGGCCAAGCACCCTGTCTGTATCCTCAGGCCTCAGTAACTGAAACTCATCCAATAGAAATGGACCAGACAGTGCTCTGAACGCCTCTACCAATGGAACTGCATTAATCGTGGTGTCCAATTCATGGCGAATCTGAGCGACATTGTCTTCAAAGTGCCGTGCAAACTCGTCACAGCGTGCAACCGAGGGTTCCACCGTCTCTCTCCCTGGCCCAGAATGTAACAGGCCACGAACCACTTGGAAAAGCTCCGCTGGACGACACTGAGAAGATGCAATGTTGGTGGAAAAGAATTGTCTCCGCCACCCTCACCGCCACAGAGTAGGCTCGATAGTGAGCTCTTACCTCTGTTCGGTCAGACTCGGCACGAGTTTTCTTCCACCTGCGTTCTAGCTGTCTCCCCTCTTGCTTCATTGCCCTCAGCTCAGGTGTATACCAAGGAGCTGGCCAGGCTCTGCTCAGAGGGAGAGGGCGCTTGGGCGCGATCGTGTCAGCTGCCCGAGTCATCTCTGAATTCCACGGAGTGACCTGGGCTTTGACAGGAGCACCAGCCATACCACCAGGAAAATCCCCCAGAGCCCTCTGGAATCCATCGGAATCCATTAGCCTCTGAGGGCAGGCCATTTTAATAGGTCCCCCACCCTTGCAGAGGGGGAAGGCTGCCAAGAGTCTAAACCTCAACAGGAAGTGATCTGACCATGACAAAGGGAGAGATGTTAATTCCTCCACTTTCAGATCACCATCCTCCTGCCCAGTTGTGAAAACCAGATCAAGCTTGTGTCCTTTTACATGACATGTTGGGACAGCTCCATGGTTGTCATGGCAACCATGAAGTCCTGACCTGCCCCGGATACAGCGGCCTCAGCATGGAAGTTGAAATTACCCCAGGATCATCATCCTAGGGGTCCTCAACACCAAGTCCGATTCCACCTCCGTCAGCTCAGGCAGGGAGTCTGATGGGCAGCGGGGTGGGTGGTACACCAACAGAATCCCTAATCTGTCCTGGGTACCCAACACAAGGTACAAGCACTCAAGATCTGCACTCGAATGAGCAGGAAGCCTGGAGAGAGGGATTGGAGTAGACCATGGCAACCCCCCTCCCCAACCCTCGAGTTGGTGTTGGTGCTGCACTGAGTATGCAGGAGGGCACAGCTGGGAGAGAGTAACCCCTCCCAGTTCCCCCACCCAGATCTCAGTAATACATACCAGGTCAGCCCCCTCATCCATAATCAAATCATGGATGAGGGAGATTTTAATTTGGGCTGACCTGGCATTCAGCAGCAGCATCACCAGACCCGAGGGCAAGCTGGTAAGGCTGCCAGGAACCATCTGGTTGGGGGAAGAACCACCTTATGGGGATAAGGGGAGAGGGGTTGCCATGGTCTATGGGGACAGCCAAAAGGTGTCTAGGCCCTCTTCTCCTCAGCTGGCTTGTTAATCCCTCAATGCCATATCTCCCCCTACCAGTAAACAGTATAAAAATATATAAAAGAGAGCAGCAGCTAAAAAGCAGCAGGTAGAATCTGTGTTTGCCCCTTTCTTTCTGGTCTTTAATCCTGCTGCCCCCTGCTGCTGCTGCTGCTGCTGCTGCTGCTGCTGCTGCTATTTGCTGCTGGTATCTCTGGCTGCTGATGTCTCTGGAGAGGCGGTGGGTAGATCTTCATATGCTCCTCCATGCGTCTCCAAGTGCGACGCTAAGTGCGAATAATTATAATTACTTGGCAAATGCATATGTGATTATGTAAATTGGTCAAACTTTCTCACAATGGACAGTATATTAGAACTATTAAATGTACACCACAAGTTGGTCATAATGAACTAACAAATCATCTTTTTATTCTCCTTCCCCTTCAAGGCAAGAAGTTTTAAAGTGGAATGGATGGGGGTACAATGACTCAAAATTCATATTCAATAAGAAAGGGCAAGGAGAATTCACAGGAAAAAGGTAATAACCATGGTGATTGCAAGATAAATATTTTTTTCTTCTTGAAAAAGTAGATGCTAACTGGATGGATAGTGAATATTAAGAATGGGTAGTAGCATTGAAGCATCACTGTTCCTGTTTTGCCTACTATCAAGTATGTAGGCTGTATGAATGTATATTACATTCATTTAAATAGCTTCTGGGTGATAGTGTAAGAGTTCTAGAACTAGAGTTCACACTAGAACTCTTAACCTGATCACTGCATGGTATATAAAAAGTGGGACGAGGTGTCTGATAATTCCTGGTAGCCTTTGAGGCTTGAGTGATCCCACAGATTCAGAGATGGGCAACTAGCAGTTGAGAGCCAGTGTGGTGTAGTGGCAAGAGTGTTGGACTAGGAGCCGGGAGATCCGGGTTCTAGTCCCCACTCAGCCATGGAAGCTCACTGGGTGACTTTGGGCCAGTCACAGACTCTCAGCCCAACCCACCTCACAGGGTTGTTGTTGTGAGGATAAAATGGAGAGGAGGAGGAGGATAATGTAAGCCACCTTGGGTTCCTTGCAAGAGGAAAAAAGGCGGGGTATAAATGCAATAAATAAATAAATAAATAGCAGTTGTGAAGTTGTCTGGCCTGCAGTGTAACCCCAGTCCTATGGATGTTCCCACCCCTTATGCCTATCAGCTGCTTTCTCCTGCATGAGTTAAGATTAAGGCAAAGGGCTCTTTAATCCCTCCCTTTCTAGTCTGGAGAGCATCAGAGCATTTTGCAGAGCCCAGAGCATATATACATCCTAGCTGTGCTCCCTGAGACACAGCCAACTGCCCTCTCCTCTAGTGCGATCAGCAGTAGCAACTCTGTCACCATTCCCCATTTATTAAGTACCTCAATTGCTGGCTGCCATGCACAGGCAAATATGCAGCACGTTAATTTTTGTGAACCGCCCAGAGAGCTTCGGCTATTGGGTGGCATAGAAATGAAATAAATAAATAAATCATGAGTGAATCCTTTTTTGTTTGGTTGTTTGCAAGGGGTGGAGATAGTTTAAAAAAAAAAAAAGCCCTTTGCCTGAGTCTCCTCTAATTAGGGTTTGTTGGCTGTTGTACTGGGCTGAGGTCAGATAGATTTTGATTTTATCCTCCATGAATGTGCTAATCCTCTTTTAAAAGTATCTATGCCACAATGTTTGGCAGTGAATTTCATAACTTAATTATGCATAGTGTGAAGTAGTACTTTCCCTTTGTGTCTCCTGAATCTACTGCCTGTTAATGTCACTTGGTGAACAGAGTTTATATAGAGAGAGAAAGTTACCTCTATCCACTTCCTTCACGGTATGCATAATATTTATAAACCTCTGCAATGTCTTTCTAAACTAAAACGTCCCAAATGCTTTAGCCCTTCCTCATAGGGAAGATGCTCTAACCCGGTGGTCTCCAAAGTGGGGTGCATGCACCTCAGGGGGTATGCAAGACGATCCATTGGGATGTACGAGCCGCCTGATAATTGAGCAGCCTCCTGCTGCCCCAACAAGCTGCCATTGTCAATTATGGCGGTGGCAGAGACAGCAGGATGGGATGGGAGCCGAGAGGGAAGCTCCATGACATTTATCTCTCGGCTCTAGTCCTATCCTGCCTCTGCTATGGCCACCGAGAGCAACTGCGCCAGTCTCTGCCAGGCACAGCAGAGGAAGGCGCAGTTGCTTGCTCAGCTGTTGCACCGGAGTGGCTGCCATCCTGCCGAAGGAGAGCAAATCTGTTCCAAATTTGCGGATCTTTTCTGTGATGCCAAGTGGCTGTCAGTAGTATGCTACCTAGCAGATATTTTTGAACACACAAGATGTTTTGAAATATAAGATAAACACACTTAATCTGCCCCTTCAAGGTAAAGGTGATGTTTTAACAATGAATGAGAAGGTAACTGCTATGGAGAGAGCATTTTGAAAATGGATGTTTGGAAATGTTTCCATCAGTATGTGATTTTGTTGCCTAAAACGATGTGTGTCACCTGTAAAAACTCCCATATCTGCACACATAAAAACTTGTAAATGGAATTTTCTAACCTGATTGAAATCTTCCAAATGAAAAGTTTCAGTGGGTTTTGAACCCATTTGTTAAAAATAAAAAAATGCAACACCTTCCAATTAGTTTGCAAGAACAACTAATTCCCGACATTAGGGAAGATGGAAGTTTACTAGCTGAATTTCAACAAAAACCTTTGTATAATTGGTGGGTGGGATTGAAAAATGAGTATCATGATTTAGTAAGTGCAGCTAACGATACCCTTCTTCCATTTTGATCTATGTATCTTTGTGAGGTGTCTTTTTCAGTTATGACAGCCATTAAAACCAAGTATCAAAATAAACTGAATTTAGAACCAGACCTTCAATTCGCTGTATCACAGAGTTTTAAGCCAAGGTTTTCAAAAATAATGAAGCATATTCAATCACATTGCTCTCATTACAAAATATTAATACTGTTTTTTTAGTGAGAGCAAAAAGGGTTTTATACCTTTAATAAATAAAATAAATTATTTTTAAAATATTTATTTCATCTTTATCTCATCTTTTGATTCTATTTTTGCGTACGTTTTATGTACATAATATATTAGTACAGTAGTACATGTATATCATTTATAAATAAATATACATATATTGGAGGGGTGCTCAAAAATGTTTACTGATGGGGTGCACGATCAAAAAGGTTTGGAGACCACTGCTCTAACCAACCAACCAACCCCAAATAATCTTATATTACATCTGCCCCTGTCTGGTGTATTTGAAAAAATAATATATCAGGTTTGCACTCGTTTCAGGCTAGAAAGAACTGACTAAAATGCTTTTGGATTCAGGTACCGGATAGGTGGAATTGTGTTCCCTCTTTTGAAAGAATGGGTAGAGAAAAGTCTTGGAGGAAATCTGGAACATAAAACTACTCCTAGAGTAAGTAAACAAATGAAATATTTTTATTTCAACAGGCTCTGCTGTTGTGGGTTTTTAATTGGCTGCTGTTTTTAAATTGCTGTAGTGTTTTTTAAATGTTTGTAATATAAAAATACGTGTTAAGTTGTGCTTTGTGCTTTATGGGTAGGGTAATGGGTTATAAACATTAAATAATAAACATAAAGGGAATATACTTCTGTTTATATTACATAAATATAAATGCATATCAAATCACATTCATGACACCAGTAGTTGCCAGTGACCAATCTTACTGGTGGGACAGAAAGATGGAGCCAAGAAGAGCCACCGGAGCCACCTAAACCCAGAGTTAAGGTTGGAGGAGCATTGAATGGCTTAAAAATTGGCAACGTGGTGCAGCAAAGCAGCTTTTAAAAATGTAACATGGTAAAACCCAGAGTTAAGGGCAAAGGAGTATTGAAAGGCATTGAAGTTGGCAAGGCCATTCAGCATACCAGTTTTTAAAGGCATTGCATGGTACAATTAAGAAACACAGGTAGAGGAGCTTGAAAAAGCTGAAAACCTCACCAGCCAAGTGGCATATGGAATTTTTTTGCTTTGTTTTAGATTTAAGAGAGTCTTGCAACCCAGAAACGACAAAGGCAGTGGATCATCAAACAATGGCCATATCTGCTTGTGGATGGGGAGTCCATTTAAATAGATCTTAATGATCTTATTCAATTGCACGCTCAGAATAAATGCATAAAGATATACAGGGTGTTTCAAAACGATGGACCCAATTTCAAAGCAGAATATTTCACGATGGCAACATGTTACAATTACACCAAAACTTACGAACGGTTTAATGAGTTATCAAGTTTTACTAACCATTTTATAAATGCTCTATGTGCCCTCCACCTGCTATACGGACAATATCGAGACGATAGTTGACTTCGTCCCAAATGCCTCTCAAAGTCTCTTCTTCCACTGAAGTCACCGCTGCCGTGATTCTGTTTTTGAGGTCATCCAGATTAGTCGCTAATGGTGGCACAAAAACATGTTCTTTGACGTATCCCCACAAGAAAAAGTTGCAGGGTGTAATGTCTGGGGATCTTGGGGGCCAAGAGTGTAGCGCCAAGTCTTGGAGTCCTGTGCAGCCTATCCAACGTTGAGGCAGTGCATCATTTAGAAAACGTCGAACCTGCAGGTGCCAATGTGGCGGTGCTCCATCTTGCTGAAAAATGAAGTCGTCGGAATCTTCATTAAGTCGTGTAAAGAGCCAGTTCTGCAGCATTTCAAGATACGTTTGCCCCATAACTGTGTTTCCCTCAAAAAAGAAAGGGTCATAAACCTTTTTTGAGAAATGGCACAAAACACGTTCACTTTCGTTTTCCTCTGAAGTGCGTGGTCGCCCTGTGCTCTTCACCTTTCATGAACAGCCTGTTTCCTCAAATTGTCGGTACCAACGACGAATGCTCTTTGGCACTGGCGGATCAATGCCAAAACGCCGTTGAAACGCATGCTGCACCGCAATTGCAGATTCAGTCTTGCTGAACTGCAGAACACAAAACGCCTTGTGTTGCGGGGTCACCATCTTGCGAGTAACTGAGGCGAGGGGCAGTTTGTGCGCTGAGAGAGGCATGTAGCGGTAATCATTCGAAACTCTATGCCCCACCCTTTCAAGTGGTAAGAGTTTGATTCATGGGCAGTTCATGGTTGCAGAGATACAGCGATTTCAAATCGGGTCCAACTTTTTGAAACACCCTGTGTTTAACATGAATTCCCATTTTTTAAACTTGAACCACAGACACACCAACGAATTTTAAAAGCATACAACTATTTTCTCCTCATCCCAAATCAGCCAGTAAATTTTCAAAAGACACCAAGTGCTGAACCCACAGACTCACCACTTTATTTTAAAAACAGAGCATCTCATCCATTTTAGAGAGAAACACAGAGCCAGCCAGGCCATTTTAGAAATTGATTGAAATTGCATACAACTCTATTTATTTATTATATTTTTGTTCCACCTTTTAGCCCACAGGTTTTCAATCTAAAAGATGTAATACAAAAGAAAAAGGGGATTGGGAGAGAGTAGGAAACACAGAGCTAAGTTGGAAAAGCCATGTGGCATAGCAGTTTCTCATTACATAATGCATGGTGTATACATGAACACAATGCAAAAAGGAGTATCAAATCAAACATGCCATAAAGGCATTAAAAAAGTGGGGTTACTTTGGACAAGGCAAGCTTACAACCCACAAACACAAGAAGACAGGAATTCTTTGTTTAACCACCTCAGGGAATCACGAGAGAAACAAAAAGGCCAGAAAGTCTTCTTAGGCTGCAATTCTGTACCCACTTACCTAGGAGTAAGTTCCATTGAACTCAGTGGGACTTACTCATACAGGATTGCACTGTTAACAATCACAATGAGATTGCAAAAGCGTTTATTTATTTTTTTAATTCATGATGAATAAACCAGCTGCAGGAATATATTACTTTCTGTACAGCTAAAGTAATTATCCCGGTAGGCGGAGATGCAGTATAATTCATTTTTCCTCTACCACAACCACCAAGCCAATTAAATAGCCAGGTATTTTCATCAAGATGATTAACCCCAGTCACTTGATCAGTACATACACCCATATACACAATCAGAGTGATTTTTTTTTTAAAGGGAAACGAGCAGCATAGCAAATTGCATGCAAAACAACCCCCCTGTTCAGAAAATTCATTTTTCCTCTCCCACAGCAACCACCACCATATCAGTTCTTTTTTTTTTTAAGTATTCAGTCAGGAATTTTCTTCTACCCCAGCTAGCCATTATCTAGGTACAGAGAGCGCGCGCACACACACAGTCTGAATTATTTTTAAAACAACAACAATTCCTCACCCACATATAGCAAAGCAACCACACCTAGCCCACCTTTCTCTTGAATGCCCCCTCTGCCCCTCCCCAAATAAAAAATCCAACTACCAGATTGTGTGCTTGGGTGGCTCCTGAGTCGTTGGCTTCATTTTAAATAAAGAAAAAAGGAAATAACTCTCTCGAGCTGTTCCCCTCCCCCTTCTCTTCAAAAAAAAAATTCAGTGCTCAGGTTTGAGATGGTTGCTGGCTAGTTCCTGCTCCTTTCCTCCTTGGAGGGGAATTTCAAGTGGTGGCTGCTGCTAAAGGCTGTGTGGCCAAGGCTCCTGTTTTTATTTTTTTAACTTTCCTTCCTTCTTTGAAGCTCATTGGTGAATTTGGTCACACAGGATCTAGTGACTGTGCCCTGCACGCTCTTGGTTGGAGATGTTCCCTCTCACTTGGAAGAGAATGCTAGGGCAGCGCTGCTGCCAGTGCCTTTCATCCTGTAGAGAATTGTTCCCCCATGGAAATTGGCTGTTTCAGACTGCCAAGGCTGTTTCGATCTGCAAACACGCCCAGTTAACAAAATGAAGTCAGTCCCTGGACCATGCCAGATAGCTCAGCTGCCACCACCCAGCATAATTGTGCCATTTATTTATTAATTAAATTTATTGATTAAATTTCTTAATCACCCACCTGGCCGCTCTGGGCGATGTACAACAGTACAAACAGTTTAAAACAGTAAAATTACACATTAAAACATCGTATTTCTAAAAATACCCTAACCCACCCCAAATCCTTGCCTGAACAACCAAGCTTTCAGTGCATGGCGGAAGCTCATTAAAGAGGGGGCATGGCAGAGTTCCCTAGGGAGGGAGTTCCACTGACTAGGGGCCACCACAGAGAAGGCCATCTCCCTCATCCTCACCAGCCTAGCTGTCCTGGCTGATGGGACAGAGAGAAGGCCATCCGAGGCCGATCTTGTTGAGCGACCTGTCTGGTGTTGCTGGAGGCGTTTCTTGAGATAGAACCATATAGGGTTTTAAAGGTCAAAGCCAACACCTTGAATTTGGCCCGGAGAACAACTGGTAACCAGTGCATCTCCTTCAGCACTTCAGAGTGATGTGATCACGCTGGCGGCTACCTTTAATCAGGTGAGCCGCCGCCTTCTGCACCAGCTGCAGCTTCCAAACCATCTTCAAGTGGAACCCTACATAGAGTGCATTACAGTAGTCTAGATGAGAAGAGACCAGGGCGTGTACTACTGCTGGGAGTAGATGGTCGGGAAGGTAGAGGTGCAGCCATGCAAGCAAGACAGTAATTAATGTGAATAATGGAATGCAGAAGCAGGAGGAGTTTGCAGGTGGGGGGCTGTGGGGTGGCTTCGCCCAGAACTATCTATTCCTAGCACTCCCACTGTATGAGACTGGTTTATGTCTCAGAACCGGAGCTTAGCTCGATCTGTTGCAAATTTTTGTTCAAAGTGAAACTAATAAGCCCATGCATTTTTCCATTTTAATATTGCCTTTTCCCAAGGATCTCGGAGGGTATAATTCATTTCTTTTGTTTATACAACTTTTATAATGCTTAATATATTAAAATTCCTAAGAGGTTTACATTAAAATATGACATAATATAGAAACAAGATAAAAGTAATAAATAAAAGCAGTTAAAAACAAAACATTACATGATAACAATAACATTGTGGTAACAGAGCCCCTGTACAGAGACACACACATGCGTGCACACACCTACCTCTTGACCATCTTCCTACACAGGACGATGATGGTCAGCTAGGTATCCTGTTCCCTAGTCGTTTAGGGTTTTGTATGTCAGCAACAAAAACATGAACATGGCTTGGTAGCTAATAGGCAGCCAGTGCAGTTCTTTTTATACAGGTCTAATATGTGTATATGTAGGTGTGCCACTGAGCATCCTAGCTGCAGCTTCTGAACCAGGCACCTGGGCAGCCCCATGTAGAGTGCATTACAGTAGTCTAACTGTGAGGTTACAAGTGCATGGATCACAGTGGCTAGGTTATCCCTATCCCAGAGTGAATGTAGTTTGCATTAAAGCTGGTAAAGGGTGATCCACTATCTGGGCCTCTAGTCACCTGGGCCTCTAGTGACAAAGATTGATCCAGGAGCACCTCCAAACTATGTACATGTTCCTTCAGAAGGAGTGTGACACTAGCCAGAACAGGTGACCAACCCAGTTCCCAGACTGGGAGCCACCCATCCATAGAGTGTCTTGTCAGGACTCAGCTTCAGTTTATTATAATAATTGAAAATGAGAGCCAGTTTTTAAGTGTGGTTATACTTCAGGCTGGGAGAGTGCCTGTATATACCCAGACTCCTACAGGATTGGAGAGGAAGATGCTTTCATCAGGTGACACATGATACAATTAAATAGTAAGTGTAAGACATAAGCAGTCTGTCCAATGTTAGTCTGTCCCACCATGCCCCCACCAAAACCCTGGGTGTTTGTGCAGTCCAGAATGCTGGCACAGTCAGACCAAGGTGACACAAGAACAAGAGAGATTGCTGGCATGAGGTGGGAATTGTTCTTCCTATGGTGTAATTGAAAGCACTGTGCCTTTCTGAGGGAATATCTTCTTCTGAATATGTACATTGAATATTCTGAGTGTTTGTTTTTACATTGAAGGCATCTTTAAATATTAGTGATGTACCTCCCTCCGTTGCAAATGAAGAATTTCTCCAGGACCTCCGAACTTCTAAAATATCATACTCCCAAGACGCAGAAGCTAGGATATTCAGAGCTCATGGTAAGCTAAAATCCGCATACACAAAAGTGTGTTCTGTCTGTTTTTTAACTTGGCATTTTTTTAACACTTTTCCCTTCCTTGTACTTCAGGTCATTGCCTACATGAGATATTTTTGCTCAGGGAAGGAATGTTTAAACGAGTTCCTGATGTAGTTGTATGGCCAGGTAAGCTCTTCAGAATGTTCTTCTCATTTTTCAAAGGCTCCCACCACCCCAAAGTCCAATATAGCAAAATTAGAAATTCTGGCAACATTTGACCTGATATTGCAAAAACACTTACAGATGTTGCAGAATACAGAATCTCCTTCAGTATTCAGTCAAGGAATCCACTTCTTCAGTCTGCTTATGCAGCATGGTGACAAGACTTCTGTAAAACAGAGCCGTTGGTTTATATCCAATGTTAGTCCAACTTAAGCCCCATTCATTTCAACAGGTATACTCTAAGTAGGACTAGCATTGGATACAACTTCCTGACTCAATTTGTCACTTGCTTCAGTTTCTTCCAGAGTAAAAAAAAAGCAGGATCAACATTTGCATGTTTCATTATGCACACACCTTCAGTTTCCTGAAGAATGAAGATCAACTGAAAGTTTTGAATTGGTAATTTTTGGAACAGATCTTCCAGGCAACTGTTTCTTATTAAATAAAGAAACTTGAACTGTGCTAGTATTCTCAAGAATACATAGTTTATTGTTTAAATGGCATTGCATTGGTTCAAAATGGGTGGTTTTGTTTAATGTGACTTGCTGGCCCTTACACAGTTGTATGCATTTATAGCAACAAGCTGCTGTACATGGATTGCGATAGTGCACAGCCCTGTCCAGCTACTATTGTTGCATGCCTTAGTCCCTTCCAGATCATGAACAATAATGCTGACCATCTTGTTCAGGGGAGGAGCACATAAACAGAGAGAAGGACTGATTCTCCAGGTTGGTGTGAGGAAGTCATCCCACAATGGGTTAACTCCCCCTATTGCCCAGGGAAAAGCAGGGACCATGTGACAGGTTTTCAAGTACTCTCTTGGGCCCAGGCTCCACCTTGCCAGTTCATCCCTTCTTTTCACCCAGGAAAGAGCTTTTTCTCATCTCACCTCCTTAAAAATGCTACTTATTACTGTCATTCTTCTGGCTATAAACGTTTATTTTCTTACCTGTCACTTCCAAATTTTTCTAGTTTCTCCTTAAAAAAAACAAAACACCTCTCAGTTTCTGTTTCTTCTGCTGCTCTTTTTTCACTCCTTATTATGGCACCACTGGCAAAGAAATCAAGCTCCAAGGCTGTAGTGAAATACAAAGTGGTTACTCATGTAAGGAAAACCACAGAAAACAAAGCGCATGAGAGTCCTCACCTCCCACATGGAGCATGTTTTCTCTGACAGTGCTCAAGATGATTGGCCCCAAGATAACCAGCTTCCCTGCTTTATGCCACCTGCTGAGTTTCACTAAAGTGGAATGGAAAAGCTCCATTTCAGCTGTAAGGGAGATGGCTGCGGTCAAGGGAGTCAGGGCATTTGCATCAGCTGACCACACCACCCTCTTTCAAGACAACAAGCACCCCGTGTTTAGGCTTCATTCAGGCTTGGAAGAGGACAAAAGTGGGTAGCGGGACTCTGATGCTAGACCTGCAAAATGGTTGAGAACGTTTAATGATCCCCCCCCCCCCCCGAGAATTCCTGCCAAACTAGATAGGTGGCCATTTTGGAAAGCAGTTTCCATTTCTCCCAGTAAGAAGCAGCAATTTCCCCCTCTACCTCTTCTAATCTACAACAAGGGAATAAAGGCTCCCCCCGCCCCCCCAGTGAACATTTCTCAAATTGATAAATTGGTACTTTCCCAACTCACCGTAGTAGAACTAGATCATTTCTGAGCATTTATTAGGTAAGTAAGCTGCTAGAACAGCCCATGCTCAGAAGCATACTCATGATGTCCATGCATCTGATTCTTCTTCTCTGCCTCCTCCAAATCCTAAAAACAGAAAAAAAGACTTCAAAAGGACCCAGCCCTATTCCCAGGGAGCATTCCTCCAGAGAAAGTTCTCCTGGCCCATGCTGTATAACCACAGGTCAGACCAGGAGGCCACACTCCACTATCTGAGTGTGACTTGTTTATAGTAATTATTCCTTGCCTTCACAACAGGAAGTCAACTCCAAAGGGGAAGAAGATTAATGGTCAGACATAGAAACAATAGAGGACACTGCATCTGACAGGTTTTTTTGATAGAGATGACTTTATGCCTTCATTGTCCAAAGCAATTGTCTCCTTAGCCGCTCATAAATATTAATAAAGATCTTATCTTAAACCAAAATCAATACACAAAGCTCCTTGAATGGCTAAGCTTCTTAGCCATTCAACCAACAGAACGAGGGGGGCGGGGGGAAACAACTATCCAGAGGAGCTGCAATATTCCGAGAGCCTCAGCAAATCACCAGAGAGGTACCTCTTCCTAACTCTTTCAAAAAATTACTAGAAGAGGAATGGAAATTGCCCCTTCAGGGGAAGAAGGGTGTTAATACAGCACAACAGTTTTGTACACTTCCATGGGATGACATGGAAGAACTTAAAACACCTCTTGTAGATGATTCTGTGGCAGCACTCTTGTCAGGGTGAGTCATACCAAAAGGCAAAGATACTCCCCTAAAGACTAGAGTGACAAAAGTTCTTATGTAGCATCAAAGAAAGCTCGTGAAGCATTAGCCCTAGCTCTGGGGGCATCAGCAGTTTCCTTGTACTTTGCTAAAGCTTTTTTTATGGAGGATATTATAAACAATAAAGACTTAAAAGACTACCTTAGAGAGAGGATTGCTTAAGCTCTCAGCGTGTTTGCCTTCTTAGCAGACGCCACACAAGATGCGCTTCAATTTAATGCGTGCTCCATAGTAGCCACTACTGTGCCTCAATGTTTTATCTGGCTTAAGCACGGGAATGTAGATACTGCCTCTAGAGGAAACCTCACCACGATACCCTTCACAGGAACACAGCTATTTGGAGAAAAAGCCTTAAAAGGCATCATCATAGAAACCAAAGAAAATAAACAGGTCATGCCCTCATCTTTCAGGAGGGAGGATAGGAGGTCCCTTAACAGGTCTTATCCTTCCTTCAGTCCCTTCAGGTCTGCTAACTGGTCTTTCATTCCAAAAACTACAGATTCCCAAAACCAGCCTGGTCCAGACAGCACTTTCAGCCCAAAGGTGCCAATGCATCTAGCTCTTCTGCTAAACCATTTTCTTCCTTCTAATCAGCCAAAACTGGATGCCAACCATTCTGATGCCAGCGATCCCAAGGTGGGAGGAAGACTCCAGCATTTTCTCCCAGCCTGGGAGCAATCAACATCAGACTGGTGGATCTTAGACACCATCAGCAAGGGGCTACCACATTGAATTCTGGAAAGATCTACCTCCCAGATTCATTCCATAACCAACATCATGCTCCATTTCTAGAAAGTATATAATTTCAGAAGAAGTACAGCATCTAGTTCAGATAGAGGGCATAGAAGCATAAAAGAGGTTCTGCCTCAAGAAAAAGGCAGCAACATCTACTTGATGTTCTTCTGGTTTGCCAAAAAAGACTGAGAATGGCAGGATCCATACTGAATCTCAAACACCTCAACAAATCTGTCAAGTACAGATGTTTTTGAATTCATCATAAACAGGAAAAGAGCCAACTTATACCAACACAGTTTCCACTCTACCTCGGAGCCGTACTTGACACCATGAAGTGTCAATAGTACTTGACACCTATTCTTCTCTCCAGACAGAGTGTTCAAACTACGAACTCAGTCAAAGCAATTTTGACATCAACATAGTGCAGACTATGTTTTTGCGTGCCTTACAATGGCTACTACTACTCTTCTGGCCTCAGATTGCCAGAAGGAACATCACATAATCCACCTTACTCACCAACTCGGAGCTTCTACTCTTTGGTGAAAATAGCTCCCAACCCTTCCAATGGGCACACCCTTCCAGGAACCATGCAAGATCACACTAACTACAGATGCCACCCTTGAAGGATGGGGGGCCCACTGCAACAACCACATAGCCCAGGGGAAATTGGAAAAGCTTTTGGAAAAGAAGCCATTGGAAAAGAAGCACAGCATCAATTGTGTAGAGCTCAGCCATACACTTGGGTCAGAAGCACCTCTTATACCACACCCAATGCTCACATGTTCTCACAAGGATAGAGAAAGCAAAGGCGCATATGAATCACCAAGGAGGATCCAAATCGCTCTCACTTAAAAAACAAACAAATCAGTCCCTGCTGCTATGGGCAGAGTGGAATCTAGCCTCAGTCTCAGCACAGCACATCGAAGAGACACTGAACCACATAGTGAACTAACTGAGACAACAAGTAGACCCAGGGGAATACATCCTTAAGTATTTCAGGAAATTGAACACTGCTTTGGCCCACTCACAGTGGACCTATTTGCCTCACAACACAACCACAAGATCCCAAGTTTACTTTTAAGATTTCCACTCTTAAGAAACAGAAGGGATAGGTACACTGATCCTCAGTTGGCTGAAGGAGAGAGACTACACCTTTCCATCAATCCAGATCTTCTCAAGGGTGCTGCAAAAGATCAGACAGGAACAGGTGATAGTCTTCTTGATAGCCCCATTTTGGCCATGCTAGCCATTGTTCTTTGAACATCAGGGTCCATGGTTCTTCCCTCTGAAAGCAAATCTCCTATCCCAGGACCCAGTTGTTCATCTGGATCCAGGATGGCTTCGATTAGCTGTATGGCTACTGAAAGATTCATCTATTCCAGACTAGGCTATCTGGATACAGTCATACCTACCCTACTGGCATTCCACAAAGAATCCACATCATGCTGATACGAACCACTCTGAAGACTTTCTACAGGAAATGGTGCAGGAGATAAAAGATCAATGCACAAGCACCAGGCATCAAAGAACTTCTCTTCTTCCTCCAAATAGGCCTTGACTTGGGCCTAAAACCCAACACCTTATCCAGACAATCATCAGCCATCTCTTTGATTCCAGCAAGATGCTGTACATTAAGCACACACCCTCACCTTAAAAGTTTTCTCCAGGTAGCCTCTCTAATAAGCCCTTGCATGACGATGATATTTATATCGCACCCTTTTCCCAATACTGGGACTCAAGGCAGCTTTACACCATTAAAACGTGTACAATTAAAACCTATAAATAGAAGTATACAAAAGTGAAAAATATAATTAAATCATCAATGATATTAAAATTGTATAAAATATCAAAACATTAAAAGATAACAAGAAATATAACCATAGTATCCATCCATCATATTCTCACAAGTCCAGACTAGCTATCCCCAAAGGCCTGCTGAAACAAAAAAGTTTTTGCATGCCTGTGAAAGCATATCAAGGAGGGTGTCACTCTTGCCTCCCTGGGAAGGGAGTTCCAGAGCCTTGGGGCAGCCACTGAGAAGGCCCTCTCCTGCATTCCCACCAGACATGCCTGTGATGGTGGCGGGATGGCAAGAAGGGCCTCCCCTGAAGATCTCAGGGCATGAGTAGGCTCATAGGGAAGAATATGTTCTTTCAAATAACCTGGACCCAAGTTGTATAGGGCTTTATAGGATATGACCAGCACTTTGAATTATGCCCGGAAACAGATTGGGAGCCAGTGAAGCTGTTTTAGCAGGGGAGTTGTATGCTCCCTGTAGCCAGCCCCAGTCAGCAGTCCGGCAGCACACCAGTCAACAGTCCGGCAGCAGCTCTTTGAACCAGCTGAAGTTTCCGAGCAACCTTCAGAGGCAGCCCCACGCAGAGTGCGTCACAGTAATGTAAACAGGATGTAACTAAGGCATGTGTTACTGTGGCCAGGTCAGACATCTCAAAGAATGGGCACATCTGGCACACTAGCTTTAACTGTGCAAATGCACTCCTGGCCACCGCTGAAACCTAGGCATCCAGGCTTAGGGCTGAATCCAGAAGTACACCCAAGCTGCAAACCTGTGTCTTCAGGGGGAATGTAACCCCATCCAGCACACGCTGAATCCCTATTCCCTGATCTACCTTTCGACTGAGCAGGAGCACCTCTGTCTTGTCTGGATTAAGTTTCAATTTGTTTGCCCTCATCCAGTCCAGTTCTGCCAACAGACACTGGTTCAGCACCCCAACAGCTTCCTTGGAATTAGGTGGAAAGGAAAAGTAGAGTTGGGTGTTGTCAAGAATGGGTTAATAGAGTAAGAATTTTGAGAGCCACTGGGGCAGTCACATATACAGCAGCCACCTGGAGGTTGATGGGTTTTGGCTGTTTTCAGCCTGGCAGCTCAGGGTCATAACTTGCTCTGCCTAATTGGGAAAGTGATAACAGCCGTGCCTGGTGGGAAGATGCAACCTCCTTGGGAGGGTGGGATGGGGTGACCTGGGACTGGGTTTGGATTGGGTGCTCCAAATCTGCCCGGAGTCGCTAGGGCTAGACAATAAAGAGAGCGAAGGAAGGGGCGTGTGTCTCTTCTGGCCCTGACGGTACTAGGGTGTGCTTCTGGTCAATGGCTATCCTGGGAGGCCCATACTTTGGTATGTATAGGATAGACTAGCTAGCTTTATTGTTTTACTCGTGGAAGTGTGCGCCTTGAGGTTTGGTGTTTCTGGTTTTACTTAGAGTTTTATACCTATTTGACTTGCTTGTAATTTCCTGTACAACCTACCACCTCCCCCTTATTCCTTCCTCTTTGCCCTTTCCCTTTTTTAAATAAACTTTTACCCAACGTTCAGTTGGTGTGGTCTACCTGAATAACTTCATTGCTAAATACAGTGCCTATTGGCCTAGGTGGGAGCTACTGGGTTACTTTGGGGGAAATTGTGGCCAAGTTAGGCCTGTCCCACCTTGCAGGGTTGTTGGGGTGAAACAAGCAATCCTTCAGAGGTGTCATCAGTGTACTGGTGACACTGAACCCCCAACCCTGAACAACCTCTCCCAGTGGTTTCATGTAGGTGTTACATGGCATGGGGGACAAAACAGAACCCTGAGGAACTCCACAAGCCAGTGGCCAGGGAGTCGAACAGAAGTCTACCAGCACCACTTTCTGGGTCCACCCCTCCAAGAAGGAATGGAGCCACTGTAAATCAGTGCCTCCAAGTCCCATCCCAGCAAGGTGGCCCAGAAGGATACCATGGTTGATAGTATTGAAAGCTGCTGTGAGGTCCAGCAGAACCAACAGGGGACACACTCCCCCTGTCTAGTTCCCAGGGTAGGTCATCCACCAAGGCGACCAAAGCTGTTTCTGTCCCATAACCAGGTCTGAAGCCAGATTGAAATGGATCTAGATAATCTATCTCATCCAGGAATCCCTGGAGTTGGGAGGCCACCATGCTCCAATACCTTGGCCAGAAATGGAATGTTGGAGACTGGCTGATAATTATCCACTATGGTGGGGTTCAGTGAGGGCTTTTTTAACAAAGGTCCTTCAGACAGGCTCGAACTCTGCCTTGACTAAGGGAGGCATTAACCACTCCCCTTACCCACTTGGCCAGTCCATCTCTGGCTGCTTTTATGAGCCAGGAAGGGCAAGGATCTAGAACACACGTGGTGGCTGTCACCTCTCCCAGGATCCTGTCCACATCCTCAGGCTGTACAAATGGAATTCATAGATTCCCATCGTGGAGCCTATATGTGGTCCTCTCAGCATTAACAAATGCTTCTTTCGAACCACTTAAATCTGTACCACTTACAATATTGTCTCAAAGTGTTATTCCTGGTAGCTACGTGCAGAATGTCTGCATGCAGAATATCAGTAAGGGCTCACCAACTTTCAAAAAGACATGTTGATCCTCAGGATGGATCCAATGTTCATCCTAAAAGTTGACACCTTGTTTCACAGATCTCAGGAGCTTATCCTACCCTTCTTTTGTCCTATCCCTCTCACCCACAGGAGAGGGACTGGCACAAATTAGACTTGTGCAGGGCAGTAAAAATCTACCTTAAATGCACCTAGTCCTTGATTCTTTAGTCATATCCTTTCACCCAACAGTTGTGGGCAAAAAAGTGTCCAGATCTACATTAGCTAGATGGTTAAAAGCATGCATATTTCTGGCATATGAGGCATCATGACTCCCCAAACCTCTCCATGTTACAGCATGCTCAATTAGATCAGTAGCCACCTTGGCTGCTTTAAGCATCAGTGCACCCTTGGCTGAAATATGCAAGGCAGCAACTTGGAAAAATCAAAATTATTTTATTAGACATCATGAAATCAACACACAACATATCTGTAGATGCCTCCTTTTGTAAGAGGGTACTCCAGCAGGTGGTAGCATTACAGTAGACTCAGTTAATTTGTAAATCTTCCCCCTAAATTGGTAGTTAGCTTTAATGTATCCCATAGTGGGATACCTTCCTCACACACCCTGGAGAACAGAACATTGGTACTTACCAAGAAGGTTCTTTCTGGGTTGGTGTGTGGAAGGCATCCTAGCCACGCCCTTACTTTTCCCTGAGTCTATGCACATACAATTCTACAGTAGCTGACCTCTATGTCCTCAAGCTAGTCCTTCTCCTGTGGGGCTCTAGTCAGTTTTTGTTTCAGATGTGGCAACTGTCTTAACATTAATCTGCGTGGCCTTGTGGACCTTCTTATGACTCCACTTGGGAGAGTTTCTACTTTTCTCTATTTCTGAGCTATAGCCACAGATGGAACTGGCAAGGAGGAACCTGGGACCAGTAAAGTACTTGAAAATCTGTCACATGGTCTCTATTTTTCCTTGGGTGATAGGGGGTATTAACCCATTGTGGGATGCCTTCCACACACCAACCTAGAACGAACTTTCTTGGAAAGTACCAGTGTTTCGATCCAACTTCTTGCTCCTTTTCAGTTCGACCCACAAGATTGTTGCACTGTTGCAGATGTCTTGGCTGTTGACTAATGGGATTTGTAATGTCAGGAGTAATGTACATAGCAAAGTTCCCTATCTAGCATGTGGAAGCCTGCTTGTGGGTGCATATGCCTCCTTGAAAAGCACTCAGAAACTGAAAGGAGCGCAAACTGCTACCACCATTCATGGGTTTTAGTCAATTGGAGCATATTACTCCAATCGTGCATGATTTGATTAGTTGCCTATTCATTTCTAAGCTCAATTCAAGGTGCTGGTTCTTACCCTATTCGGCTTGGGACCTGAGCATTTTAGGGACAACCTTTTCCCCATATATAGCCCCTTATGCACCCTGTCAACATTTGAGTTTCTGCTCTGTGTTCCCTCAGTGAAGTTGCTGGGTGTTGACTAGAAGTAGGGACTTTTCAGTTGTGGTGCTAACCTTGTGGTATACCCCCCCTAGGGAGGCCCATCGTGCCCCAATACTGTAGATCTTCAGGTGCCAAGTTAAAACCTGGCTATTTCCAAAGGCTTTTTTACTTGACTAGCTTGGTGCTTTTACTTTCCAATGGGTATGCTTCTGTTTGCACTTCATTGTTTCTCTGAGTTACTGCTAAATCTGTAATCTGATGTTACTTGAACTGTAATTTTGTTCTGATTAATGTTCGTGGTTTTACTTCTGCATTTTACTGTATTTTTCTTTTTATGCAAGCTTTTTGGGGGTTAGTTTTTAATAAAACGAGCACATAAACTTTTAAAATTGATAATCAGTTTTGCAAGCAAGTACTGCGCATACTCCTATTTCCTCCTCGTATCCAATATTTATTTAGGGTTGGGGGCTCCTTTTCATCAAGCAGTAAAGCTGTCAAAAATATTGCAGACTTCATTTGTTTCCTTTAATACAGTTGTGGCCTCAGACTTCACTGTAATGGCGAGCCACTGTTAAATAATTTAAATACAAAACTAAATTCTAGATATTCTGGGATTAACTGGATTACTAAAACTACTTCGCTTGTTCTGTAAGAATATATTTTGAGGTACATTTTAATTCTCCTTATTTTTTTATAGAGTGTCACGATGATGTAGTTAAAATTGTGGAAATAGCCTGCAAGCATAATATTTGTATTATACCGTATGGTGGTAAGTACTATACTTATTTAACGACTTTAGAAGCATAATTGTTACCTTGTGTTCAATGGCCAGGATCCAAAGAGCTACTTGAGTGATAGTGGAATTGTTAACTTTGAACAGCAGACTCACTTGCCATACCTCATTCTGCTTGTGGAAGTGCTGTCGAGTTTAAGTGTACTTATTATTAAATGTACGTGTGTCCTTTTTATAACTCCCCCATGGCTAAGTATGAGGAACTAGCATTAAGGCAAATGAATTAAAAGTAAGTTGATGTATTTCCCATGTCTGCAGGAGGCACAAGTGTTTCTAATGCTCTTGAGTGTCCTGCTGATGAAAAACGAACAATTGTTTCACTGGATACCTCACAAATGGTATGTTGTCAACATTTTCAAGCAAACTCCACAGAATGGCAAATCGTAAAAAAAATATTTCACTAGGAATATTTCAAAATATCACTTAAGCAGGCAACTTAAGTGGGTATATGAGTACAGATCTGAGCCAGATTTTCTCATATCCTAAGTGCAGCACACTAACCATTATACCACGTTGACTGTCTGGTGGGAACTGACTCTGTAAATGCCATCACCTGTTTTGATAGCTCATTGATTTTTGTAAAGCATTTTCAGTCTGAGAGCATGAAGCGGAGCATGTGGCTTTTGAATAACTTAGGGCGCAATCCTATGGCCGCTAGTTAGTGGCTAGACAGCCATAGGATAGGTCAGTTTCTGAGAACCGACCTCCACCCCCTTCCACACCGTCTCGTAGGCAGCATGGAACGGCCTGGTGCTCGGAAGAGGAACGTGGAGAGGCAAAAATGGGGCATTCGTGGGGGCGTGCTGGGGTGAGGAAGTTGGAAATGCTGGTACGACACATCCTATGTGTCGTTTGGCTGCCACTTCCCGTGCTCCGAGGTCCCACAGCTAGACAGCTGAAATCAGCTGTCTGCGAAAGCCAGGCGGGGGGAGCGAGGAAGAGACCCGCTCCTCACCACTCCTCCCACCCTGCACTGGATAGGTGGTTGTCCCCGGGCTCAGAGGCGACCATCAACCCAGATAGGATTGCTCCCTTAATAGTTTTAAAAAGGCAAGATAAAATGTCATAGTACTCCTCCACACAATATGAGGTCAACGATTTTGGTTTCAGTGAGTTTTCTTGCTTGTGTAGCACAAGAGTCTGTTTTATACATAGCATTACTGAAAGTCAAGTCTGTCCAAAATCCTTTGTACTACACGTCTGTGTAAATTCTTTGTAGTTTACACATAGGATTAAACTTGGGAATACTGTATGGCATGCTGTTGGCCAGACCTCATTAATCCTAAATCATAATGTATCACTTGCATTGGTTTAGCAAATGCTTTAGGCTGATAGGTCTATATTACAATTTTAGTTCCGGTGGAACAGCAATAGTGCAATCCTTTGAATTCTCTTTGTTTATACCTTCCCTGCACTAGCACAGCAGCCCATCTTGGGTTACTTAATCCTACAGGAGCTGTGGCATGTGCTAGCTGCCATTACGAATATGCAAGTCCCTACTGGGGGTTGCCATGTCGTGCAAACCCGGCTGGCAGGGGTTATTTGAGAGCTAAACAACCTTTGTATAATCTGTTGTAGGGTTATGTAAGGGTCGTTTAACCGTCAAATAACCATCACTGGCTGGGTTCACATGACACAACAATCCCCAGTTGGGGGTTTCATATTCATAAGGGCAGCCGGTACATACACAGCTCCTCAAGGTTTAATTAACCCATGATGGGCTATGTCACCCAAACAAGCTCACTGAATTGGCTAAACACTACATTTTCTTGAAAGAAGTAAAGATCAAATTGTTTGTTTCACAAGTGTTTTATTTTTTTGCAATAGAATAGGATCCACTGGATAGATGAGAAAAACTTAACTGCTCATGTTGAAGCTGGCATTGCTGGACAAGACTTGGAAAGACAGGTATCTTCAACTTATTCCTTTGAGAATTGCTTGTGTTTTTACATTTGCCAAATATATTGCATATATTTTCTTTATGTTATTGTATCAGCTGTGTCTTAATCATGGTACAAGTTCTTCATATCCTCGCCTCTCCCCCAGGTTCAGGGTAGTTCTTATATTCTTAACCTTTTTGTTTAAATAATGCAGTTTTCAGGGTAGATTAAAATTTCAGTCAATGAAACCAAGTGTACACCTAAAACAGAAACATGGAGTAAAATCCAAGTAAGTCCTATTCAGAGTAAATGCTGACACAACATGAAACAAAACACCTCGCCCTGCCCCGGAATAAAAGTTTTCTTATGTATAAAACTTTAGCAATATAAATAAGTAGTCTCACACTTTTATTTCTGCTTGAAAACATGATTTGGGAAGTGTTTAATATGCAAGCCTTCTGTGAGAACTGTCAATAGTCCAGAGCAGCTTGGTATTTCCTTCTTTTAAGTAGGTATGTACCTACAAAGAGTTGTTATGTTGCTAAAATGGCAATCTTGTACCCATCTGCAGGAAACAGTTAATTATCTTATCCATAGTATGCACTGTAACTTTGCATTTTAAGTTAAGTTCAGCTTGAAGATAGCCTGACAAAAAGTATTCACATTAGAGATCAACACTGTATAGCTGAGAATTCAGAGAGTGAGGCTCCGTTTCACATGCATATACAGTCTCTTTCTTTTTCTGCCATTATTTGGCTTGGTTTAGATGTAATATTGAAATTGGATTTTTAAAATTTGTTACATTTCTATACCACTGGATAGCTGAATTTTGACCTAATTATATTTTCTGAAACTGGTTAGTATAATGCAAACATTACAAATCAGGTTTCTGTTTGCCAAATGGAGTTCTGTCCCCATTACTACAGTGCCATTTGTCCTGTCAGTTCCAAAAGAATCCAAAGACGCTATCCCACACAACTAGGCTGAGTATTAACTTCGCTGGATTGAGAACCCACTTACAACATTGGATTCCCAAACTAAGTATGCAGCTGGAAATTAATCCAGATACTGATGATGTAACCTTATGGAATAGGAAACCTGTTTACTTGTTACCTCTGAACTGAGCAATGTTGGCAACATACTACAAGTCAACAACTCTCTTACACCAATTTTTTTTTAATCCTTCTCCTGATGTTGATTATATTTCATTCTTTTGACATTGCAAATAATACTCTGTTAGAAATGTTCTACCTTCCCTTTGTTAATTTGTAATTTGCTTGTTGTGAAGCCTGGGGTCACTCATGTTTTTCTAGTTATTTGCTATGCACTGTTCCTGTGTTATAGGTAACTGTTGAGAAGTACATTCTCAGTGCCCTGCTAGGTAACATAATTTCTAAATTCTGAAATGAATACATTTGCAGGAATTGACAAATCTTAATGAATTATAGCTGTAGGTCTAGTTAAAAACAGTTCTTAAGTCATACCGTTGAAACGTGTTGGAATAGGTACTAGTTGTGATATTTAGTAAGGAGTCGTCCTTTTTCAAGGGGGTTCTGTAGCTTTTCCCCAAAACTATTTTTGTTGGAAACTACTACCACAGCACTTCCTGATGAGATGGCCTTTCATACTTTTTATTTTTATATCCTCTTATCATTTGATGTAGTATTTTAACCTTTCCAGAGATGTAGTTTTTTTTAAAGGTTAGAATTAAAATGCATAGAGCATATTCCCTTAATTTAAATGACATTTTTCCAGGCTAGTAACTTCTGATGTTTCACCAACTGCTCCATTCTTGAAATGCCACATAATCTTTTGTCCCACCAGAATAAGGCATAATAGCTTCTTTTGCTGCAGCTTCTTTCTTTAAGAGTAAAACACTACCCTCCAGTAACTTTTCTCTTGGAAATACTTCTAGATCAGAAAACAGTTTTGAATTGTGTTTTTTAGTGTACGCTTTTCTTTAAATTGAATACATCCACATCATTGCATGCAGCATTAAATGTAAATATAAATTAGGTTTTAGTATATGAAGCATAGTTCTGGAGTGTATATGCAATTCCCATAGTGAGTGATTTAGTCCAGTAAGTGAATTTTGGGTACTGCCAAAACATGTAAAAGAAGAAGAGAGGGCTCTCAGTAATGCTTTAAATGTCTAGTGCAGAGTTTTTAGCATTGTGCTACTCTGCACCAATGCTTGATTGTGCTCCAAATAAGCTGTGCACCAAGAAGATTTGATGCCTTAATTAATGCCTCTGTTAATCCACAGTAGTTTCAGGGGTGCGCATGCTAGAGGTTGCATCCAGTGCTGTCATTCTGCTAGCTTAAAGCTTCTACTTGTGGAAGCCTTCAAGTAGGTCTTCAGCAAAGGAGGTAGTTACCTTGTTGTGGTGCTGGAGCTTGAGCACCTCAGTGACGTCATGAACTAAACCGTGAAGGGACACCCAAGACGGGAAGGTCATGGCAGAGAGGTCAGACTAAATCCTGGGGAAGGAAACGGCAACCCACCCCAGTATTCTTGCCATGAAAACTAAATGGATCAGTACAACCAGAGATATGTCGGTATACCATTGGAAGATGGGACTCCCAGGTTGGAAGATGGTCAAAATGCCACTGGGGAGGAACAGAGGATAAGTTCAACTAGCCCCAGATGTGATGACGCAACTAGCTCAAAGCCGAAAGGATGGCTAGCAGCCGATGGTGCTGGTGGTGAATGATGAATCCGATGTTCTAAAGATCAACACACTGTAGGAACCTGGAATGTAAGATCTATGAGCCAGGGCAAATTGGATGTGGTTATTGGGGAGATGTCAAGATTAAATATCGACATTTTGGGTGTCAGTGAACTGAAATGGACTGGAATGGGCCATTTCACATCAAATGGCCATCAGATCTACTACTGTGGATAAGAGGACCACAGAAGAAATGGAGTAGCCGTCATAATTAATAATAAAGTGGCTAAAGCAGTACTTGAATACTATCCAAAAAATGACAGAATTATCTCAATTCGAATTCAGGGTAAGCCATTTAACATCACAGTGATCCAAATATATGCCCCAACCACAGATGCTGAAGAAGCAGAAGTAGATCAGTTCTATGAGGATCTGCAGCACCTACTGGATAGTATGCCAAAAAAAGATGTTATTTTCATTACAGGAGACTGGAATGCTAAGGTGGGTAGTCAAACGACACCTAGAATTACAGGCAAGCATGGTCTGGGAGAACAAAATGAAGCGGGACATAGGCTGATAGAATTTTGCCAAGACAACTCACTGTGCATAACAAACACTCTCTTCCAGCAACCTAAAAGACAACTTTATACATGGACTTCACCAGACGGTCGACACTGAAATCAGATTGACTACATCCTTTGTAGCCAAAGGTGGCAGACATCTATGCAGTTGGTAAAAACAAGACCTGGAGCTGATTTGTAGTTCAGATCACGAACTTCTTATTGCACAATTTAGAATCAGACTAAAGAGAATAGGGAAGGCCCACAGATCAGTTAGATATGAGCTCACTAATATTCCCAGTGAATATGCAGTGGAGGTGAAGAATAGATTTAAGGGACTAGATTTAGTAGATAGGGTCCCGGAAGAACTATGGACAGAAGTTTACAACATTGTTCAGGAGGCAGCAACAAAAAACGTCCTCCCAAAAAAAGAAAACCAAAAAGGCAAGATGGCTGTCTGCTGGAAGGAGCCCAAGAAAGGAGGAAAGCAAAAGGCAACAGTGATAGGGGGAGATATGCCCAATTAAATGCAAAATTCCAGAGGTTAGCCAGAAGAGATCAGGAATTATTTTTAAACAAGCAATGCGCGGAAGCGGAAGAAGATAATAGAATAGGAAGGACAAGAGACCTCTTCCAGAAAATCGAAATATCAAAGGTAAATTCCATGCAAAAATGGGTATGGTCAAAAACAAAGATGGCAAGGACCTAACAGAAGCAGAAGAGATCAAGAAAAGGTGGCAAGAATATACGGAAGGTCTGTATAGGAAGGATAATAATATTGGGGATAGATTTGACGGTGTGGTCAGTGAGCAAGAGCCAGACATCCTGAAGAGTGAGGTTGAATGGGCCTTAAGAAGCATTGCTAATAACAAGGCAGCAGGAGATGACGGTATCCCAGCTGAACTGTTTAAACTCTTGCAAGATGATGCTGTCAAGGTGATGCATGCCATATGCCAGCAAATTTGGAAAACACAAGAATGGCCAGCAGATTGGAAAAGATCAACTTATATCCCCATACCAAAAAAGGGAAGCACCAAAGAATGTTCAAACTATCGAACAGTGGCACTTATTTCACATGCCAGTAAGGTAATGCTCAAGATCTGGCAAGGTAGACTCCAGCAATTCATGGAACGAGAATTGCCAGATGTACAAGCTGGGTTTCGAAAAGGCAGAGGAACTAGAGACCAAATTGCCAATATCTGCTGGATAATGGAGAAAGCCAGGGAGTTTCAGAAAAACATCTCTTTCTGTTTTATTGACTATTCTAAAGCCTTTGACTGTGTGGATCATCACAAATTGTGGCAAGTTCTTGGTGGTATGGGGATATCAAGTCATCTTGTCTGCCTCCTGAGGAATCTGTATAACGACCAAGTAGCAACGGTGAGAACAGACCACGGATCAACGGACTGGTTTAAGATTGGGAAAGGAGTATAGCAGGGTTGTATACTCTCACCCTACCTATTCAACCTGTACGCAGAACACATCATGTGACGTGCTGGGCTTGAAATTGCTGGAAGAAACATTAACAATCTCTGATATGCAGATGATACCACTTTGGTGGCTGAAAGCGAGGAAGAGCTGAGGAACCTCATGACGAAGGTGAAAGAAGAAAGTGCAAAAGCTGGCTTGCAGTTCAACTTCAAAAAAACCAGGATTATGGCAACCAGCTTGATTGATAACTGCCAAATAGAGGGAGAAAACGTGGAGGCAGTGACAGACTTTGTCTTTCTAGGCGCAAAGATTACTGCAGACGCTGACTGCAGCCAGGAAATCAGAAGACGTTTACTTCTTGGGAGGACAGTGATGACAAATCTGGATAAAATAGTGAAGAGCAGAGACATCACACTGACAACAAAGGTCCGCATAGTTGAAGCAATGGTATTCCCCGTAGTAACCTATGGCTGTGAGAGCTGGACCATAAGGAAGGCTGAGCGAAGGAAGATAGATGCTTTTGAACTGTGGTGCTGGAGGAAAATTCTGAGAGTGCCTTGGACTTCAAGAAGATCAAACCAGTCCATACTCCAGGAAATCAAGCCAGACTGCTCACTTGAGGGAATGTTATTAAAGGCTAAACTGAAGTACTTTGGCCACATGATGAGAAGACGGGATACCCTGGAGAAGATGCTGATGCTGATGCTAGGGAAAGTGGAAGGTAAAAGGAAGAGGGGCGGACCAAGGGCAAGATGGATGGATGATATTCTGGAGGTGACGGGCTCGACCTTGGGGGAGCTGGGGGTGGCGACGGCCAACAGGAAACTCTGGCGTGGGCTGGTCCATGAAGTCACGAAGAGACGGAAGCGACTGAATGAATAAACAACAACAAGGGTGGGTAGAGAAGTTAGGAACAAGCATTCATTAATAATAATAACGTAACTTTTCATATTTTAAATCTTTTTTTAAACATCCAAATTCCCATGTGTTGTTTGATTTTACGCTACCTTTATTATATCTTTTCCTTGTTACTTCTCCTGTAGTGGGTTGAGAGCATATTGAGTTTCTGTGGAACCCAAAGAGAGTAAAAGGGCTGAAGCTTGTGAGACAGTGGGTACAGCTGTTCCAAAGTGAAAGCAGACATTTTCTGAGGGGCTTGTTTCTTCGTTTCAGAGGTAGAAGGTGTGGAAAAGGTGGAATCCAGACAGGAATGCCACTGTGCTCCACAAATCATTGCACAAGGCATTGCACAACGTCTTATGACTCCATTAGACTAAGTGTTGCTTGCGCTAGTTCTGATAGCAGTTGTCCAACCCCTAGCAAGAACAACCCTGACATAACCCTGAAATAGACCATGGGTTATGCGACAGTTATTCAGCCCTTGCATAACCCATGCTTGCCGGTTTCGTACAACACAACAACCCCCAAGCAAGAACTGCATATTCACAATGGTGGCTGTATGTGCCCTGTATGTACCGCAGCCTCGTCGTGGATTAAATAACCTGTGGTGGGCTGTCATGCTATGCAAACAGTCCCAATTGCATGTATTTTCCTAATATTTAAATTTAAGAAAAAATCAAAGGTACTGAACACTTTTGACACACTAGTATTACCATCTCAAAGAACTGTGCATGGTAAATTGACAACCACTCATCTATTTCAGCAGATGACAACTCTCTCCACTAAGGTTGTTGGAGCACTTCCTGTTTCGCTGTCACTATTGTTTAGTTTCATTTCACTCTGAGACATAGATGTATATCAGACGTAGATATATACTAGGGATAATCACCCGAAAAACATGAATTACAACTTTGAAACTCTCAGGCTTATCTAGTACTGTATTTGTAATTGGCATACATTCATTTTTACTATTGAACTTATTAAATGGAAAATTTTCCACAGAAAAATGTTCTGCCCCACATCACTGAATGTGCAAAACTACAGTTTGTGCTAACTATGGTTTGGCATGATGTCTGAACTGACAGAGCATAGTTACAGCTGCCACTCTGCTTCCAGAGGCCACTGCACCAAGTGATTGGAGTGCTGAGCAGATGGAAAAAGTTAACAAACTGCTGAAAAACATAGCACATCAGTATATTTGGTAGCTATAACCAATCATTTGGGTTCCAATTAACTCAATGGCTCCATATGATGTCAAAGGCTGTTCAGATATAACCTGAATGGCTTGATACTAGCATCATCCTCAAGCGTGAGTGCTTCTTCCTCCCCCTCTCTCTTCTCCCCACACTGAGGTTAGAAATAATTCAGGATATAAGTTATTTGCCCACAGACGTTGTATCAGAAAAAGAGCTATTCCACCTCTATGTGGCATTCTTCAATAACCACCTTTCCAACTTTTTCTGCACAGAACATGTTTTCAAGCACAGTACATGTGACCCATAGTTGTGCCTCTTGACACAAGACTGTTTTGTTTCTCAGGCAATTTCACTAGGTTAGCTTTGGGGTCTATGTGTAAGGGCATTTCATTCCATCTCTCTGAGGCAGTGCAGATGGCAAAGCCATACTAATAAAGAGAAATGAAGCCAGTGGCAAATGTGTAGGAATTCCTGATCTGCATAGCAAATACACTATGGTATTGCATACAGAAATCCCAGCCAGGTGGTTGTATATTAAGAAAGCTCTTCTTGAGAGACTAAAGTATAATCAATTCAGGATTTCTGCAGACCAGCTGCAAATCATTTTAACAGAACCATAAATAAAGTGCTTGCTTTATTGTTAGTGAAATTCTTATCTGCAGTCTTCTAGCTAATATTGACCTGATTCGCATGTAACACTAACCCATGGTTTATTTAAACCATAGTTTGTTGCCCTACCCAGGGCTTGTCTGTTATACAGTCAAACAAACCATGGTTTCTGTTCTCAGTCCCTCGGTTGTTTGTTTCCCTCCTCCTCCACCCGCTTCTTCCCTATATCCCAAGTGAAGTACTGGGATGTAAAGAGGATGGAGGTTTTGGCCACTCTTGTCTGCTGCCTCTGTAGCCTGGTGAAACAACCCATGAACAACCCACAATGTGTCTGATCTTGGAAGCTAAGCAGGGTCAGCCCTGGTTAGTACTTGGATGGGAGACTGTCTGGGAATCAGGCTTCCTGCATTGAGCAGGGGGTTGAACTTGAAGGTCTTGTAGGCCCCTTCCAACCCTATGATTCTATGATTCTTTGCACGTAATGACAACCCACAGTTGACAACCCAACAGTAAACCATGGGTTCTCTTTGTGGGTTGTTTGTGGTTAACAATCTGTGGTTAACCCATAGTTCCAGGTTCGCACATAACAACTACCCATGATTCAACAAACTATGGTTAATTAAACCATGTTTTGAATTTGGGGTGTTGAATTGTGGGTTGCCATTACATGTGAACCTGAATCTGTTGTTTCACTATGGATTGTTACCCACAAACAACTCAGACTTCACAACCCAAAAACAAACCATGGGTTAACGACTGGGTTGTTTAGCTCCTAAACAACCCATCAGTCTGGGTTAGGATGTCACGCTCTACAACCTATAAAGGAGCTGATCATAGGTTGTGGAGTAAAAGCAGATAAGGTGAGCATGCTGCAGGCAGCATGCCCACTCTCTTCAGCTCATGACAACCAAGTGGTATTTAAACTGATGGGTTATCATTACATGCAAACCAGGTCATACTTTGGGTTGTCATTACATGCCATAATAGCAGAAATGGCTGCAAGGTAAATCTGTGGTGTACTGTCCAATTGCAGGTACTAGCATACCAGATTATTATGTGGAGAAAACTGGTTAGCAAAAACTACTGTATACCATCTATTAGGAAGAACTGCATTAATCAAAGTCAGTTACAAACAAATGTAATTATATTGATCCAAGATACCAATATTTCCTGTCAGCCACTAGATAAGCATGCATTTACTAAACTGAATTTTGCAGTGAAAGGTGTATGCCCTTAAACTGTTACAATAATGGATTATTCTTTCCTATATTTAGCTGGGTGAAAGTGGTTACTGTACAGGCCATGAACCAGATTCAATGGAGTTCAGTACTCTTGGAGGATGGGTGGCAACACGAGCATCAGGCATGAAGAAGAATATTTATGGGAACATTGAAGACCTGGTAAAATTCTTTATAGTTTTTTTCTTTCTAATCTTTCATCAAGTGCTCTCACTACAGTCCGTCAGCATTTGGTATTGTTCATTATCTTTTGGTCAGTGATGGAAAACATTAGCTGTTCTGAGATGCCAAACATAGCTTTGAAAGTGTTTTGAAGAATACAGTATTTGAGCTTTAAATGTTGGATTAAACTGTGCCTTTAAGAAAGAGTAGGATGCAAATATTAAAGGCAAGTAACTTATTCATACTATTGTTTGTCCACTCCACAAACTTTCTGGCTTTGGGGGGGAAGGAATGAAGGAGGTAGTTTTGTCTGTATCCTTCTATTCCATGATACAGTTCGCAATGCTACTGTGTCAGCTTCTCCTTTCAGAGAGAATTACTACTTTTTATCGATGGTGGCAAATTTTGGAATAGATTAAAGATTTTCTGGAGGTTCGATATATTTGCATGCTTTTGTATATTCCCATTTATATGCAGCATTAAGTGACTATTCTATTTTATACAGGTGGTTCATATAAAAATGGTAACCCCAAGAGGCGTAATACAAAAAAGCTCTCAAGGACCACGCATGTCAGCAGGACCTGACATCCATCATTTCATTTTAGGATCTGAAGGTATAATTAAAATAGAATTTGTAGCATCTGTGTTTGAGAGCCTTTGAAATCTGTATCATCAACATACTGTTTACTTAAACCTTTGACTTAAGGAACAAGATTTTTCCTTTCTGTGCAGCTGATTATTGTTCAACTTTAACACAGTGAAGCAGTAGATCTATTTGGTGTTCCATAACAATTGATATTTGTAGGAAGAGGCTGATAAATTTTCTTGGGGTGGTGTTAGATTGGTGCTGCCTCTTGGTTAACACTAATTCTAATGCATGTTAGGCTGCAGTCCTAAACATGCTTACTAGGAAGTAAGCCCCATTGAACATGGTGGGGACTTCTGAGTAAGCATGCATTGGATTGCACTGTTGGGGATGCCTTTCAGTTTAAGTACTGTCTTAAGCATCATTACAATAGCTTGAACTTTCTGATATCTAGAATTTAGACTGTTAACTCCATTCACTTTCTCCTTTTGGGCTTTCTTTGTTTGTTGACAAGCTCCAAAGCATCTTTTTCATACTTAAATTTAACCATTCCATCATTATGACAAAAGCATGTCTTGTGGCCAGAAAAGGGCATTTTTACATTAATTTTATTATTAAACAAGGCAGTGCTAACAGAGGTTTTTTCTCAGATGCCTAAATTAGAAGCAAGAATGAACCAGCCACACATGCACTTTCCTAAAGCTGCCTCTATTAACGTGGAGCAACGAAATAAAAGCTTCAGGCATAGTTCATTCTCCCTTCTGGTTTTAGAGCCAGAAGTTCTAGAGCTGCAGAGAAGAATGACAGCGGGTTGTATATAGCTGTCATTGCAATGAAGGCTGTACGTAGAGCTCTTTGTCTCCTTTCTCAACAAGCTTTAAGGCAAAACAGGAGAGAAGATTGTATCTAACTTTGTACTTCCACCAGTGGAACAGACACCACTGGTAGAATGGATTCCTTCCCCCTGTGCACCCCCCACATCTGCTTCAGAAGACTGGAGGATTCTCTGGAGCAGATTTGGGGAGTTGAGGAAGGGGTAATCCCATTGTGTCAGTGGAAGTCCGTTTGTGCAACATTAGATGTTGCCCAGAGCCTCTCAGTAGCCCTGTGTAAACATAGGGCAGCTGCAAGCATTTGCCTCTGTGCCCACAATAATTGGTTTGTGCTTGGTCTCCTGTAGGTGATTGTTGCTTGCAACAGCTATCCAGGTAAATGCTGAATTACAAGGGTACAGGAATAGAAATTCTCAGTTGAGATCAAGTTACAAACTTGGTACACCATAAATGGAAATACTTCAGTAGAGAAAAGTTAAGAATCCAGTTTATTATATTAAATCCATCTTATTTAGAGTCCCCATTTGGAATAAGAAACAATATGTGATGGAGGGTGAAAATAATTTTGAACAGAACTGTCTACAACAGAGCATGAATCTTTGAAATATTCCTGGACAGGAATAACAGAAGTGTGAAACACTG
Organism: Heloderma suspectum; assembly: GCF_057233095.1. NCBI lineage: Eukaryota > Metazoa > Chordata > Lepidosauria > Squamata > Helodermatidae > Heloderma > Heloderma suspectum. The sequence goes on from NC_139458.1 coordinate 191,085,821, forward strand.
AGTTTTACAGTGTGTCGTACCATTTTTACTATACAAAGTGACTCAACCCAGGCATTGTAGCAAACAATGGGTTGCATTAACCATAAACGCAAACTGTTTAAAGCTTCTAAACATACAAGCAAACCATAATTTAGAGCTGCTTGTCTGCCTCCTGTTTTTTTCTATTAAGTATTCTTGGTGTAGCAGCCTCCCAAGGCAAAGCAATGGCTGTAGTTGTGATGACTCAGTCACAGCACAAACCATGGGGTAAAATCCAGGGAAGGAGGTCTGCTGACGGAACTGCTTCTGTCAGTAAAACTGGGAGGGAGGTGATTCCCCCTTTCCCCTTGTGCTCTCAAAATTTGCTCCGGACTGTTTTGGGAACCTCGAGCAGATTTTCATCAGGCACAGGGGGCTGCAGAATGGAGGAGAGAGAGCAGTTCTCACCAGGCAAGTGGACTTCTGCTCCTGCAACCTTAGATTCCACCCATGATTGTAAAAAACAAACAAACCCAAAACCTTGCAACCACTGTCTCTGATTCTGGTTTATCAGTCAATCACAAGACATAATTCGTCAATTTTCCTAACCATAGTTGGTGATGTCTGAATTGAGATAGTGTAGTCAGTTTCTTCCTAATGTTGGCTTAAATTAAGTATCTAAACAATTTTGAAACAGAGCAAGCAGTAGTTAATTGGACACTTCATACTCTTGTCTGCTTACCTGTGTGCCTCCCTCCCTCCCATTTGTTCCCCACACCTATGCTGCCTTGTTCACTTTGCCTTCCATTATAACATTTAGCCATCTCCCCTTTGTATCCAGATGTCCATTCTGTCTAAGTGATTGACATGCACTGTAGTCTGCCAGTAAAAATGTTAGAAATAATCTTTTTAGATGCTCTGCTTGATATGAAACAGTGCTAATTGCTTTCAGTATTGGTCCTGGGGCAGCACATCTGAAGAAAACACCCAGCATGGTGAATGCTTTGACATATATATGGTTAGATTTCTCTGGTTGAGTTTCAGTTATAACTTTGTAGTGGGTGCTTAAATACTACATTCCAATGTTAAGACAGCTTTGATCTTGCAATGGAGTATAGTTAATTAAAACAATTGTAATATTATTTTGAACTGGGATATTTCTGCAGTTAGAAACCAAATTCTCACAGTTTGAGAAATACTGCATTAACTGTACAGTACCATTTGGAGGTTCTAGAATAGGAAATATTTTAAAAAATTGGGTTAAACTGCCATGTGGTTCTCAAAATTAATTTAACAAAAACGACTTCAAGTGGAGGGAAAGTACTAGGATTCTGGACTTTGCCTGTTACTTAGTAAAATTTTGTAAATCTTTCAGCTGCAGCAGCAAAATGATTATTTTCCTCTTTTTATAAAGGAACCCTTGGAGTGGTAACAGAAGTTACAATAAAAATTCGACCAGTCCCTGAATACCAAAAGTATGGCTCTGTAGTATTTCCAAACTTTGAGAGAGGGGTGGCCTGTTTAAGAGAAGTAGCAAAGCAGGTAAAGTAATCTTATCTTCAAGTTGTATTTAATTGCACTTAAAAAAAACAAAGTAGCAATATCTGAATAGTTTCACTAGATGGCATGCTAATACTCTGGTCTTCTTACTTCTTTGAGGCTGAGAAATATGTTAAAGGGGCAATGTCCTATGCAGCTCCTTGGAGATGGCTACATTTAATATTAGGATCTTCTATTTCCATGAGTTGCACTCCTGATACTTTAAAAAAGATATAAGATTATTTCCTGTTGTAGTTGCACAACAGGTAATGTTTCTGTCTGTTTGAATACACTGGGTGGATTCAGACTTAGTCATACTTAGACACATTGAAATCATTAGGACTTAAGTTATTCATCTAAGTCCCATTTATTTAATTGGACCTGCTCTAAATATAACTAAGTCTGGATCCAACCCATTTTCTATATAGTATAGAAATGCTAGGAAATAGTATTGCTAGCATGCTACATGTGGAGTTAGATCTGTGCCAATTAAAGTATGAAATGTCCCTATTCCCAGAAGGCTCCCTTCTCTTGAAGTCCTGGGGCTGGTGGGGAACAGCGGCTTGGTGAGGTGGCATCAGCATTTGGGTATATGTAAAATTCACACAGTTACCTTTAAAATACAGTTCTTGTATCACTAGAATCCAATCAAAAGCTTTTTGATGAAATAGGCTATTTTAACATTATTGATAACATTCCCAAATTGTTAAACAAATGGCACATGGAATTAGCTTGAGTGCAGGGTTTAAAACTACATTGTGTCAACATTGTAATTAAAGCTGTAACAGGATACAGATGACGTTTTCCCTGTGTAGCTGAACAGCTAAACTATATGTTCTTTACAAAAGAGGCAGAATGTTGCTTATTCTTTTAACCACATTTCAGTGAATTGAGCAGCGTATGTTTGACATAAGTCTACTGGGCTGAGATAAGGAAGTGGGAGGGACAGGTAAGCAAATGCTGATGTGGAAAGGGTGCTAAGTTTCTTCAACCATTAAATTCAAATCAGTCTTTTATAAAAGCAAAATTAATATGTATTTTTAAAAGCTTGTAAATTGTGAGACAATTTATGCAGGTGTGTCTATAAGGAGACTACATAAGGCATGACATAACCTTGAAATGGAGCTCTATGGCAATTCCTGGGTTGTTTAACCCAGGAATTGCTGCGGATGAGCAGAGCACACAAGCCATTTCCACTTTTAATTAGCCCAGGAATGCCCAGCTCCTGCGCTGTTTTGTGATGTGCGAACCTAGAAACTCAGGGTTGTTTATGGGTTAACACAGGGTTTGTTGTGGGGTTAATTCTGGGTTGTTTCTGTCTTAAGGAGTGCCTCCAACAACACCAAGGATGCCACTCAACAAGATCAGCCTCGATAGGCCCCCTGTCTGTCCCATCAGCCAGGACAGCTAGGCTGGTGAGGACTAGGGAGAGGGCCTTTTCTGTTGTGGCCCCCACTCTTTGGAATTCCCTCCCTAGTGACCTCCGCCATGCTCCCTCTTTGATGAGCTTCTGCCGGGCTTTAAAAACCTGGCTGTTCAGAAGGGAATTTGGGGTGGGTTAGGGTTTTTTAGAGCAGTGTTGTTATATTTTTTTTGTTCAGTTGATTATGTAAATTTGTTAGTAGTATTGTATGCCGCCTAGAGCAGCCAGGTAGCCATCCAGATGGGCGGCTAATAAATCAAATAAATAATAATAAATAATAGGCAATCCTGAGTTTCCAGGTTTGCATGTCATGAAACAATCCAGGAACAGGGCATTCCTGGGTTAATTAAAAGCGGAAATGGCTCGCACACTCAGCTTGTCCCCAGCACTTCCGAGGTTAAACCCAGGAATTGCTTCCATTACATGTGAACCATTTTATAGACTAAGTCTAGATCACGTGGATAAATGGAAGGCACTTCTGCTCATGAAAGGTATTGTAATCCCTCATCAATTTCTGCCAATTCCCCCTGACCTGTAGGAGTGGCTTTGGGGGAGATTGAAGGGGGCTGCAGGGCTGAGGAGGGAGACCCCGTTGCATGAGCAGACTTCCAGTCATACATCTCTGAATCCAACCCAATATTTGCTTGTAAAGACTATTTATTTTATCCTTCCTCCTACCTGTTCTCTATCCCCCTTATATTCTTCCATCACTCCAATCTTCCATTAGTCATCTGTTCTGTATCTTTTCCATGGGTCAGTTTTTCTCTCATTTCCCCTTTGTTAAAAATTCGCTCCTCTTACACCAAAGTGTGTGCACATCTATCTACATGTGCTTATGTGTTACATTGCATGCAAGTTGTATTCTATTGCTCTGGACATCTTTTTGGGTGATGAACATTTTTTTAAAAGCTAGTGGCTTCAGAAATCTTAACTCTTTAAAAGTAATACATTTTTCTAAAACAATTGGGCCTTACTATTTTTTCTAGTTTGTTATTGACAGTGTTAAAACTATCTTTTCCTATTGTGTGGCATTATCAATGGCCCTGTTCAGATGTAACAGCGGCTTTCCATAGCAATTTGTGGGTTAATTAACCCACGAATTGCAGCGATGCATGTTGCGCACGAGCCGCTTCCAGTTTCCAGGATCATCCTACAAATACAGCTTTCGTAGGTTATTTCTGTAATATCCAAACCCAGGCACTTGGGGCTGTTCATGGGTTATACAACCCCAAGTTAACTCAAGAACAAACAGTGGGTTTAATTATAGGCTAGGCAGTAATACTTGTTCCCATGCGAGATTTTTCTCAATAAATAGTTGTGTTTTCCATTGGTATTTTGTATTCATATGCAACTTGTCTGTTTATAGCGATGTGCTCCTGCATCCATTCGCCTTATGGACAATGAACAATTTCAGTTTGGTAAGTTTTAACTAATTTTATTTAGGGTTAGTGTTTGTAAAACATTAAGTGATCTGATAGCAGGCATCCCTTAACGAGGGGTAAGAAATTGGAAATGAGTCACAGGAGTGCATGCTCATTCTTTCCCATACTTGCTTCTCATATACCAATCCCGCCCCATGCCTGTTGCCAATAAGGATGGTTCAGTGTTACAGCCAAGATCCAGGAAATTAAACAGCTAATCCCAAAGAGAGGTTTGAGCTTGTGTTTCTTGAACCACAGCATTCTGTGCTACTTAGTGAACTGCTTTTGAAAATGAGATGACTTTCCTACTTTCAGAGAAAAAAGTCAGAAATCCCACTTTGGGTGTGCCCAAGTAGCTCTTCGGATGCTGGCTTTTGTCTTTATTGATGCTGCCCTTGGTTAATTCTAACCCTGCATTTGTGAGGGTTTTGAGGGAGGGAGTGCATAATCTGCACCTAATTTCCAATTCCATAACATGATTAAGGGATGGCTAGTGTTGAATCTGCACCAGTCCTAACTGTCTTTCCTGTCTGCTCATTCCTTTGTGCCTTTCACCACTGGTTATAGATGGAAATATTACTATGGATACTTTGACCTGGTTTGCATAATCAAAATAAGCCAGAGGGGCTTATTTAAATCACGGTGCATCCGGGGCACGATTTAAATAACCATTGCCTGGGCACAGCTTCTCATTCTGTCCAGACCACAGCAGCATGGCTTGTTGGAGGGAGGAATAAAGCTCCAATAACCTATCACCTGTTGTAGGGTTATTGGGGGGTTGTTTTCCTGTCCAACAAGCCACGCCACCTGGGTTCAGATGACACAAGAAGCCACGCCTGGAATGTGATCACTCAGATCATGAGTGGGACATGGTGTGATTTAAATAAGCAACCATGCCTTACTTTGATAATGTGAACTGGATTCTTATCCATTTTGCCACAATTATGCTGCCTCCCCAGGCTCTTAAGTGGTTTACATAAAATTGAAATACTATCAAAACTATCCTGCAAAATTAAACTTGTTACATTGTGTTGATTTGTTAGATTAATCAATTAAAAACTTCTTCATTACCTAATCAGTAACACATTCTTAAACAGGCAACACATTAAAAAAAAATGCTAATAGAAGTCAGGAGGAAATGAATTCTAGGATGATGCTCACACATGCATCATATGAAAATAGAGTATACTTAGTTCTGCAACACAATTGGTTTATTCATGTGAAAATTTATGTACATTTCAGGTGCAATGCCATGCATGTTTAGACAGAAAAAAGTCCTATAACTCCCGGCATGGTTGGATGGGGAATGCTGGGAGTTGTATGCTTTTTTCTGTCTAAACATGCATAGGATTGTGCCCTTAATCAATTAAAACTCATAGGGTAATATCCAATAGGGGCTATGCACGCCCCAAGTTGCCAGGGCCCCGTCTGCATGCACCCAGCCCAGGTCTGCACGTGGCTGCGATATAGCACTTACGGGGACAAGCCCCGACACAAGCGGAAATGCTGGTTTCTTGAAGGGGCATATTGCTCTCCGCTTGCATTGGGGCTTTTCCCTGGAAATGCTGTATTGGGGCTATGGGTAGACCAGGGCCGGTGGGGCTGGCCACATGTGCACATTCCTTATTGGATACTACCCATATAATTTATCTATGAAGACTTCTTTAATTGGGTGACAGCCTTAAACAAAATATGAACAAAGATACGTCAAAAAGTAAACCTTAATAATTATAATAAGCAGCTCCTCCAAAAGCTTGTTGAAATAGTAAATACCTTGTGATTCAAATTTCTTTTCCCCTATACTTCTCCTTTGTCAGTTCATTCTTTTATTTGATAAGTTCAGAATCCTTTCAGGCAGATAAAGTAGACTGAAGAAATAGACTTTTGTCTGAAGTTTAGAAAGAGGAATGGAACAGTATTGTTTACTGTTTATTTGCAGTTTGTGAGCTGCATTCACAGTACTCGGTAGGAGATGGGAACAGCAAGCAAGAAAAATTTCCAAGTGCGCTTCCAGCCAGATCAGTAAAGGAAAGTGATGGCTGGTGTGTTATGTGTGGGGGGCGAGGGGGGGACATCTCCCAATTCAGTTCTGTCAGGAAAAGCTAGATAATACAGATCAAAAGTGATACATGATTGGGTAAAAATCTCATAGTATTTCTGCTTTAGCTGGCTCTGAGCCAAGGCATAAGATTGTTTCTGGACCATTTTCATATACATGTGATGCTTTGCAGTAATCCAGGCAAGAGGTTACCAGAGCATGGATAATTAGGCTAGACTCTCTCTGTCCAGATAGGGGCATAGTTGGTATTTTGGTATATCAACCTAAGCTGATAAAGGTGCCCTGTATCACTGAGTCCACCTGTGCCTATAGTGACAATGCTGGACCCAATAGCACACCCAAACTATGAATCTGATCCTTTAGGGGGAGTGCAACCCCCTCTGGAACAGGTGGAACATCACTTAGCCGGGCAGACAAAGCACCTACTAAGAGTACCTCCATCTTGTCTGGATTGAGTCTTGGTTTATTGGCCTTCGCCAGTCCATTTCTGTATCGAGGCACTGATTCAGAACAGCCACTGCCTCACCTGGATTTGATGAAAAGAAGAGATAGAGCTTGAGTGTCATCCACATATCGATGACACTTCAGCCCACACCTCCGATAACCTCCCCTCAGCCTTATCATGGAGATGTTGAACAGCATGCGGAATAGAATAGATCCCTGTGGAACCCCATAGCATAGCTAACAAGGCACAGAACAATTATCTCCCAGCACCACCTTCTGGCATTGGACATCCAGGTAGGAGTGGAACCACTGCAATGCAGTCCCTCCAACTCCCAACTCAGACAACCTATCCAGGAGGATACTATGCTTGATGGTACTGAAAGCCACCAAGAGGTCCAAGAGAATCAACAGGGTTGCACTCTTCCTGTTCCTTTCTCTTTTATCACAGTGACAAGTTGTGGTCAAATTCTACCTCTGGCTATAAATGTTAATAGCTTTTGTATAATAAAAAATGCATAGCAACTATTGGATGAAGTTTAAGACTGCTGTTTAAACTTTGTGTATTTGCATCCATGATTAACAAAGAGTGTGCACAGACTTTTTGAGAAACAGGAATGGGGCCACTGTGGAAGTGCACTCAGCCTTTTACAGTCTTTGTTCCATGATAAAGCATGGGGGAGAACAGTTCTGGTATTTGCAGTAGAAGCCAGATGTACACAGTGCTGACTGTGGAACTGATGATGTCACCAAAAAACCACTCCAAGCAGTTTTCAGCTCTTAAAAGCACTAGGAGGTTGGGGTTTTTTTTAAAGCCACCAAATGTCTTTAAATGCATGAACATAGAAGCGGGCATTTAAACAAAAACAGACAATGCACCCAGGCAATGGGGGAGGTGGGAATTGTGAAGTTGGAGACTAAATCAGTGTTGGGATTGGAAGCATATAATCTTGTTCTTTGCAATGTCAAGGTGGGGCAAACTAGGCTCAACCTGTAGAAGAGAGAATTGCATGCTCCTATTTTTGAAGTACATCTGTATGCATCCAAAGAATGAGACTTCATGGATTTTGCTTAGGTTGCAAAGTGTATATTTGCCTAGTTTCCTTAAATCACTGTTAAAAATGTAATGGAAATTTCTTTTATTAGGAAATACAACACTCAATAATGAACAACTCTCTTAAGCTCGACCCTTTCAGTCATTCCCTGATTAAAAGTCTGAACTCTTAATATTGGTGTTGTCTTACAAATTTCTCTTTCCACCCCCTGCCAAGGACATGCTCTTAAACCACAGGTTGCTTCCATTTTTACATCACTTTTGGATGGGTTGAAAAAATTCTACATCACAAAGGTATTTAATTTTAGTCTCAACATTTAATAGATGCAGATTTTTAAAGGTTTTGGCACATATTCTTTCACAGAGTAGCTTTTGAAGCAAAGGGACACTGTAGAAAATGGATGTTCCTCCTCTCTTTCCCCCTCCTTGAATCTCAATCCATATTTTACTTGGATGCTTATTTAGCTAGAAAGTAAAGCATTTGACTGCTGTGCTAATGTTTATCAAATAGATTTTTAAAATGTTAAGATTTGAAAGGAGCACTTTCCAGATGTAATGTCCCTCAACTGTTTTAGTTCAGAGAGTAGCACAGAGTACATAGTGAAAGAGAGGCGCAAACGTCCGTTACAGTGTTTTTCTGTTGTTGTTTTTCAGCTGTACTTCAATGCATTTGTTTTATTCTTTTAATCACTTTTTTTAGTTATTGTAAGCCACCTTGAGTGCCATTTTTCTTGGTAGAAAGGTGGGTACAAATAATATAGAACAGCCTTCCCCAACCTGGCACCCTCCAGATGTTTTAGACTACAACTCCCAGCATTCCTGACCACTGCTCATACTGGCTGGGGCTGATGAGAGTTGAAGTCCAAAACATCTGGATGGCACCAGTTTGGGGAAGGCTATTGTAGACGATCATACACTTATCTGAATGTGGGATCTCCTAAGCGTGTGAGAAAGATTCTGCAGAACTACATGTAGAAGGGTGGGAGAAGAAGGAAAAACATTCCAAGCCAATGTCTGCTCCTAGTGATCTTTTAGCATGAATTTCGTTTCTTTATTATCTTTTCTATTTTCATTTTTTATTATAATTAAATCTTAGCAGCAGAAGGAAAGCACCTGAAATTAAGAATTTAGTCAAATTAATTTTATTGTGTTCAGAGGATAAACATTGAGTCCTTATCAGAAACCTCCACATGACACTGGTGTATAAAGTTAAATAGTGGCAGAATATAGCATGATGGATGTTTACAATGCTTCAGTTATGCGTGTTTTTCCTCTTGTTGTTTCTAAAGGTAGATTTTTAGATGTGCCTTCTTGACAACATCATCTTAAGTAACATGCTCCTAAATTTGTGCTACTTCCCTTTGAAATGTGCCTCTTGCATGTGTCTTACTACTACAGTGACTGCTGTTTAAGAGAAGTCAGTAAAGATGCAATTAAAAAGGGACTGAGAAGTATATTGGTTAGGGGAGGTAAAGGGGGATAAGCATCCATATGACAGTAGCGTTGTGTGGGCTGAATACCCGAGAACTTCAAGTCTTGGTAAAATCTAACAATACACACACACACTTTTTTTTCCCCCAGAGGAAGAAATAAAGGTACACAAGAGGTTTTTATGTCTGTAAAGCATTATTCTCCAAGCAACTGCTTATCTGGCTTTCAAAATTTAACTTGTAGGTAGTATTATGAGTGGGAATTAGAGGTCAAGAGAGATGATGTGTAAGCCTTAAAACTTCAGTATTTGTTCATGTAAACATTTATTTAAAATATTCCTGTAACACTCGTCACCAAAATTGGTTACAGGATGGGTTACAGAGCAGTGTCATCCCAATGTTCATGTAAAACTACTATAAAGTTCCAGTGCAGACCTCGGGCTGTTTCAGACTTAGTTCCAAACTAGGGTTTTGCACAACATCAATGAGCCTTTAGACTTCAAGCTAGGTTGTAAAGAAAATAACTGTTCTTCCTATGAAATAATTTTGTATCCTATAAAACCACATTGTTACTCTTAGTAGAGAAGCCAAGAACAAGTGTCTTTCTCCTCCCTCTGCATCATCCTTGGTAGAAAAACCAGGAGCAAGCATTTCTCCCTCTCCACCACCACCCTTGCTCTTGAAGGCCCCTCAGTTTGAAACTCACTCAGGCAAGGGATGAGAGAAATAATTGCAAAGGGATATGATATCTTTACTGTTGAAGCAGTCTCCATAGTGTAGTCTTCCCTTCTGCTGTTCCTTTGTTCTTCTGCAGGCTTTGCTCTTCTACAAAGGGGGCTAATAAGCCTATGTTTATTTGCAAAGGGCGACAGCGAGGCATGTGAAACACCGCAAAGGTGATGGAGGCTGAGGCATGTGATTTTGTGGCAAAAGTGATAGAACTATAGAGTTGGAATGGACTTTGGAAGTCATCTAGTCCAGCCCCTTGCTCAGTGCAAGCTCTGCAATGCAGGATGTTGCTACGGTATTCCTGATGCCTGACAGTCTAGCCTCTACTTAAATACCTCCAGTGAAGGAGAGCCCACTTCCTCCTGAGGCAGTGTGTTTCACTGTCAGTTACCATTAGAACATTTCTTCTGGTGTTTAGCCAAAATCTGCGTCCCTGCAATTTCCACCCATTGGTTGGTTCTAGTCCTGCCCTCTGGAGCAAAAGAGAACCACTCTGCTTCGTCTTCTGTGTAACAACACCCTTTCAGATATTTGAAGACCTTCATTGAAGTAATTTATTAAAAAGTTGAACAACTTAGGGCCTAGAGCAGAGCCCTCTGGCAGCCCTCTTGAGATCTCCCTCCAAGCTGAAGCACAGCCATTAATGAGTGTTTGCCAGGTATGGTTGCCCAACCAGTTGTGGGTTCACCTAATGGTAGTAGCATCCAAACCAGATTTTACCGTCTTGTCAGCAAGATATCATGGGAAACTTTGTTAAATTCTTTGCTGAAATCAAGGTAGACTCTGTCCACAGTATTACTATGATCTACCAGATTTAGTAATCCTCTAAAAAAAAACAAGATAAGGTTGGTCTTGCATGATTTACTTCTGACAAACCCATGATAGCTCCTAGTAATCAAAGCATTATTCTCTAGGCACTTACAGATTGACTGCTACTTAATCTGTTCCAGAATCTTGCCCATCTCCAGTCTTTTGGCACTTCACCTGTTCTCCAAGACTCTAAAATGACATCTGCAACAGCTGCTGGCTGTAGTCTTTGAGGATTCTTGAAAAATGAGTGAGGGTGCCAGAAGACTGGACAGGGGCAAATGCTGTCGCCATCTTCAAAAAAGGGAATGGAGTTGAGGCATGCGATCTCATTGTGAAAGCAACAGAAGGGTAACATGACCTTGCAAACTGGGGCGGGGGGGGGGAAGTAATCAAGACTATTTTGCTAATTTCTTGCGAAAGCAGGATGTGTACATCACCCTCAGTTTGTTACCATGAATAACTGAACAGGTTAAATTTGGCTCTACCCAAACTGGTTGCATCAGCACTCAGATTTAGCCACTAGACCAAGGTAATAAGCACTTACTTACTTAATAGTGTGTTCTGATGAATCAAACACTAATTTATCTTATGCGTGTCAATTGCTGCTTAGCGTGTCCCAGAAAAAGACATCAATACATGGGTTGAACCAGGAGGTGAATTGTAATGTTAACTCCTGATCAGAAGTGGACTTCCTACCAGAAAAGCAATTTATGGCAGCTGCTTCATACTACTGCCACCATCACCACCTTAAACGCTTGTGTACCTGCCTTAGAGACATTATACTATACTTAACAAAAATAACTTCTGAAAGTGAATATATTGTAAATGACTTAACTGTGGTAGATTAACTTGAATACTGGTGTTTTGCTGCATGTTAACTTAATATAATGGAGGTGCTTCTCTTTTCACAGTTCAAAGGATTTGATCCCAATCTGTTATGTGTTGCTACCTTGCTTTTTGAGGGTGACAGAGAGAAGGTTCTTCAGCATGAAAAGCAAGTTTATGATATTGCTGCGAAATTTGGGTATGATTTTTGAAAGCATCATTTCTGATAATGGCGTATAACATCTTTGTAGAGTTAAAAATAGGAAATGGACTTTTATGAAAATGGTTGGGTGTCATGCATTTCTCCATAATATAGGACCATTTTGGAAAGTGAGAATGAAATGATAGAAACTAACTAAAGGAATTTCACTACCCAATGTGTAGAAAAGCAGCTGAAAAGACAACATTCAAAGCAATTGAATTTGCTTTAGCATAATTTTTGCAGGTACTTAACCGAACAGATTTCTTCATGATACAGCTGGAGTCATGGCTATTTAAAAGCTTTTCCTTTCCTCTCCAACTCAGGAAAGTGGCTTTTGTGACACTAAACAAACACATCTTAGCACAATGAGGTAAAACAGTGTTTAGAAGATTAACGTATAATACTGTGCGTTATTGACTAGAGCTGTGATTTGAGCAAGCTTGTTTTAAAAAGGAAATTGTCTTTAATCAACAGAACTTGATTGATTATATGTACCCCACCTCCTGTCACTGATTACTCTGTGCTGTTACAAAGAAACAGAAAACATTTCACTTTAATAACAAGCTGAGTAATGATAGGGTGGTTTGTGTCCATCTGGTTTGATTGATTACTAGACTGGTCAATGAAACCATGGTGAAGATATTTGTCCGGGTCACAACTTAATTTCCCATTTAAACAAATTATTAGTCAGATCATCATGGTAGTTTTTGTTGCCATTAGACCTAGAGTCTTTGCAAATGTTAATTCTGCTGTACGGCTTCACTAACTTTACATCTGAATTAACACTCGTAACACTCAGCTTCCCAGTTTCATGCTATGCTATCATATAAAAGGACCAAAATGTCCTTTCAAAAAAGCAGCAAATCCAGATTTTAAGGGTGAGAAACAGATGGAAGTAGAATACCTTATGAAATATAGAAACTCTATGAATGTTAATAAGCAATTGCATAACAGTCTTGCAAAAATTTAGGGGCTATCCTGCTATATTCCTGGAAGCTGTGCCTCCTGCACATCTTTGTTCCATCATACTTCTCTCATGTCTTCTGGCCTTGAAGCTTGAAGATGAGGAGAGCTGGAACAGACAGCTGCTATTAGCTCCTAGGGTTACTGGCTCTATAGGGCAAATTTATTTGTTTAATTTATATCCTACCTTTCTGCCAAAAGAAAAGTGCTGTTCAAGGCAGCTAACAATAAAATCCAGATTAAAAACAAACTCTTAAGTCTAGTTCTAGGTAGTCTAGCAGCTGAATTCAAAACTAGGCATACAGCTTGTCTTCATGTTCATTGTTTGTCAGTCTTCCAGAGGAAGCGAAAGGGAAGGAAGCACAGCTAAGAACCCTGCTGAGCTCCTGAGCTGGCAGCTGCTACCCATAACTAGCTGTTACCGTGTCAGGGTGCACACCTAGTTTGCTTTGCGTTCCCTCTGTCTCAAAGTGGCAATAAAACCTAACGGATAAGAAAGTCAAATTCATAGTGGTGGCCTGCCCAAGCACACTTTAAATTCTTGTGTAGACAGCTGCACAGCTAGGATAAGTTGCCACTTGGGTGCTTGCTGAAGGGATAAATGGAAACAAGCATGTAACAAACAACATGCTTCCATATTTTGGGATTTGCCGTTTGGGATTTTTAACTAAAAATAATGTGGAAAATCAAATACTTTTTCACTGCTATACCCTAGGTCAAGGAAGGTAGGCAACCTGGTGTCCTCCAGATGATTTGGACTCCAGCTCCCATAATTACTAACCATTGCCCATGCTGGCTGGCGCTTGTAAGAATTTGTAGTCCAAAATATCTGGAGGGCACCAGGTTGCCTATTCCTGTCCTAGGTGTCTTATTTCTTGATGCCAAACAGCAGAAGTCTCTGTCCCTCCCTCTCGTATATTTTCAGCTCCCCAGATGGCCTACTTTACTTTTTTAAAGCTGAACTAAAAGTATGAAGGGAGGTCAGCCAAAAACTAGATCTTATTTGTCTTTTTTTAACCTAGGGAATGAGCAAGAATGTGGTTGGTAATCTTTTAAAAATGTAATTGAAACAGTTAAAAACAATAAATCAGATCTGATTGAGTGCCACTCTGAGATTTGGTTCCTACACACCTTGTATTATTCTTTTTCTCTAAGAGATAAGGCTGACTTTTTGAATGAAAGGATTTATTTAATAGTTAATGGCATTGCTTGGAATTAATGGATGGGATCCAAACAGTGACCACACAAGCAGTTCCACAACTAGATATTCCACAACTAGACATACAAGTGTCTGAATTCTCAAATGAATTGGCTATATTTAACACCCCTCTTGAATTTTGCTGCAGGGAGCATTTGGCTTTGAATTCCTTCCCGGGAAGAATCGTTATTGCTTATACGTTGAAAAGAAAATACAATATGAGAAAGTATCTTCATTAGATTTTGTATAAAAGCTTGCTGATCTTCAGTGTGATTGATTTTGACAAAATAATGATAAATTGTAATTTATAATAGATCCTAATGTTAAATGTCCTCATGCTCAAAACTGCTGCACTAAGACAATTTCTTTAAGCTGTTACTGGTTGTGTCACATTAAACTGCTTAAAACACTTGGCAAGAAATTTCCAGGCAGGAGAAAAATAGGTGCTTTTAGCCAATACAGATGGGAATTGTTTTCTGGTACTCTTGTAGTGGTAAGCATAGTTAAAATGACTGAAAAAGCAATGCACTCAAGTGTTAACCTTAGTTATTGGTGGTAGCTATATGGAGAACATAACTGCCATGTAAATAAATATTTTAGGTAGAAAATACTTAGCAGGATAAAACATTTTTGGGAGAACTATTTTTTAATACCTTGCCCCAGAAGCATTTAAAGCGTTAATGAGAATAGGCATATCAGGGATATAGATACTTGCTATACAGAGATGCCCCCCCGCCATTAATATTTCTCCAGTAAATGTGTCCCTACTCTGCAACTGAAATATAAAGGTTGGAAATCTAATATACTTGGCAGGTTGTTTATCTCCTCATATACCTTTTTGGTATGGAGAAATACAAAGACATGTTCGGGAAGCTGTTTTTGCTTGGTTTATTACAGATGCTAAACATAGCAACATTTGTGATTTTCTGCATAATTGATCAATGTTGAGACTTGGGAATTTTCTCACTACTCTGTTCTGTGAGCTTTACAAAAGCACACAACTTTAAAATTATTACATTTCAAATTAAACTCAGTCTACCTACCTAAATTCTTAAACTGAAATGTTTTTGCTATAAACCATTTCACACCCTAGAAATAACAAGTGTGTGATGATGATATGCTGTCCTCAAATTGCAGTGGTCTGGCAGCTGGAGAAGACAATGGACAGAGAGGGTATATGCTAACGTTTGTCATTGCTTACATTCGGGTAAGTCTCTCCTTTCTAAAAAAAAATAAAATTTAGATATATAATTTATTTTCCCTTATGTGCTGTGCTGGCATGTGTCTGAGACAAAGCAAGTAAAAATAACATGTGTTGCATTTTGTTAGGAAAAACACCCATGTTTCAACCGTTTCAGGAGATCTTGTAAATACAAAAATCATGCACATTGGGTGGTTCTGCTTTGTAAAATCTGTATGGCTGTACAGTTTTGCGTACAGGTCACACACAGTCTATGACAAATGATGCAGTTAGCTTTGAATAGGGTGGTGGTGGGCAGACTAAATCCATCCATATCCTCACTTTCCCTGCCCAGAACAGTGCTCTCATAAGCTGGCTGGGCCTGATCATCTGATTAGGTAGGCATGTGCAGAGCTGTTGACACTGTTGCTCCAGTTGGTTGGGATCTCTGTTTTCTGAAGTTGTTTAGGCAGAATCCAGAAACTTGTGTTCATTTATGTGGGATTGGAACATTGGGAAGTGAAAAAGATACTCCTTTATTTGCTAGAAATTACCTAGATTAGTAATTTTGGGTCTTATTAATGTGCTTTGAAAATAAAGGTTGCTACAAACTCAAAGCACTAACCCACAAGATAGGCTGCCTGCTATATTCCTGCATGTGATTGCAGTGCCCTTCTTTTGCTTCCTTCTAATCAGTCTCATCTGGTAACAGATTTTTCTGTGTATCTTGAATCCGTTCACACCCAATGCACACACTCCTGGTGCAGAAAAACAGCAGTTAATCTGCTTCCAGGACACTTGTGTCTTTGTATAAATCACTGCTTTAGGAATGCCCTCCTGAACATGAGGCATGCTCAGATCAGAGACTCATGCAGAAACAGGGGGATCCTCTGAGGATGGGATAACTCCTCTTGTTAACACATATGTATGTGTGCATACCATATGGCTTCTGGTGTAGAAGAGTTAATGTGCCTCCCATTATTAATTTAAAAATTGTGCCTCAGCTTTGGAATGGAAAAACAGCTGTGATAATCTCCCTCTCTCTTCAGAAAAATCTGCAAAAATATATCCTGGCTTTTGTATCGGGCACAATATACTTTTCCTGTCCTCTCCTACCCCTTGCAGCTCCTTGTGTGTCCCCAAAATATGCTCAAGAACAGATTATGGAGGGGCTGCAGGCACAAAGGCAAATCCGTTCCGCTTGTGGATGCCATTCTGTTGGATGAACACAGTTGGATTTCATGCTTTTGATTAGATTCGCATAATTAGATCCTGTGATGAGTGGCTTAATTCATTCAGGGCTTCTTCCACATTGTCTTCTAGAACCCCTAGTATTGATGTTCAGTTCTACCTCTGAAAAAGAGGTAAACAACTCACAGTTGCAGTGATTCAGCAATGAAGAATGGATTTAGAATGGTTTTTCAAACTGTTAAGTTCCTCCAGTTTGCACAGAAGAAATAGTAATTTCCTTACAAGATTTAGGAATATATTCTTTAAAAAACAAAATATGAGTTAAGCACACTTGAAATGGGCTTAAAAATAATACAAGATTCACAAGATCAATACATGCTCAGTAGCCTGTTCATCCATTGATAGTCACATCACAGTGATTTATTTGGTATTTCCCAGTAAAAATATGGAGCATCATCCCAGTAAGTACATAAAGTGGTAAACAAATTACTTTTCTTGATCAAAACAGTGGTTTGACCTGACACCTAAGTCAACTTTGTGCAAAGTATGTATACATACATACATACATACTGTGTGCGTGATGCCTAAAGGGTGAAAAGCTCCATGACCATTCAAAGTAATTGGTAGGAATTAACAAACTTAGCAATGGTCTCTGTGTTCTGTCCTCTTGACAAATGTAGCTTGTCAGAAGTGTAGATGGATAATCTCAAACGTTTTCTGTGTCTTAATTATACACAATAGCAATTTAAACTCCAAGACTTACAAATATATCCCTTTAGGAATACTAATCTGAAACTTTTCTGATCTCTTTAATAGGATTTGGGCATGGATTATTATGTAATAGGCGAATCATTTGAGACATCTGTTCCCTGGGATAGGTAAAATCCATGCATTTTCTGTTCAGTAAAACTTATTTTTCTTGTGACTGAGAATTTGCAGATGGTTTTGTCCTGAGTTTGAATGGTGTAAACCCATTGTAGTAGTAAATGTTGTATTGGAGGTCATTTTTGAACTAAGCTGTTGGGTTGAATCAACTTTGCCACCTGTGAAAGCAAGGATTCCTTCCATCCACAGAAGGATTTTGATCCAGCAGAGGATCCTGCTGGTGGAAGCAGGGATGGCAAGTTTCCTTTCCATCAGTGTGAGCATTTCCTGAGCAGATCTCTGCTCAACAAATGTTCCCACCAGCAAGAGTAAAGTCTGGATCCAAGCAATTGAATTTTATTTAAGAACAAATTGTGGGGAAAAAACCTACAGTTAACTTCTCAAGCTTAGAGTTAAGGAGTAAATGAATGGCTGCTTCTATTCATACTGTTTTCTGAAAACCATTCAATTCTAGTCCTATTGTTAACCCTACATTACTAGGAGGCTATTATCTTAGATAATATGCATAATTAGTTTGACATTTATCATGTTCCAAATATAATTATGTTCTACATGCATAAACATCAAGATAATTTGCTAGATTGAGACTTTCACTTGTGAGAAGCTGCTGTATTGTCATACGCTAGATATTTTTGACCTCTTCCAAGGGCATGGCAGCTTTGAAGCATCAAATGTGGAGTCAGTCCTTGAAATTATTACTTAACAATTTGGAACCTCTGTCGCTGCCCATCTCACCATATACAGTGGTATTTATAGAGTCAACATGAGCGATGCTGGCTGCAGTAGAATCCATGGAGGGTGGGAAGGCACCTGCTTGCTTTGTCAGATTATACCGGAGAGAGAAGTTATCAGCAGGGGCATCTGAATGACACATATCAATACAGCTCTTTGTTAGGTAAAAGGCTGTAATCAAGGGCAAATCCATGGCAAAGGAGGGAATATTTTTGAGAAAAAAGGGGAAAATGTGACAAAAAGCTGGTTTCAAGATACATTTCTTCTATCAGAGAGCAGCCTAGTGGTCACTGGAGAATTACATATGATTTTGGGGATTCTCTTTTTACCCATAACTAAGCAATTTTCCTTCCAAATTGAAAATGTTGTTGTTGTTCAGTCGTTCAGTCGTGTCCGACTCTTCGTGACCCCATGGACCATAGCACGCCAGGCCTTCCTGTCCTGCGCTCTCTCCCGGAGCGTGCTCAAGTTCATATTCATTGCATCCGTGATGCTATCTAGCCATCTCATCCTCTGCCGTCCCCTTCTCCTTTTGCCTTCAGTCTTTCCCAGCATCAGGGTCTTTTCCAGGGAGTTTTCTCTTCGCATTAGGTGGCCAAAATATTGGAGCTTCAGCTTCATTATCTGTCCTTCCAATGAGCACTCAGGGTTGATTTCCTTTAGGATGGACTGATTTGACCTCCTTGCAGTCCAGGGGACTCGTAAGAGTCTTCTCCAGCACCACAGTTCGAAAGCATCAATTCTGCGGCGCTCAGCCTTCCTTATAGTCCAGCTCTCACAGCCATACATTACTACTGGGAAAACCATAGCTTTGATTAGACGGACCTTTGTCGGCAAGGTGATGTCTCTGCTTCTTACTATGCTGTCTAGGTTGGCCATAGCTTTCCTCCCAAGGAGCAAGCGTCTTTTAATTTCATGGCTACAGTCACCGTCTGCGGTGATCTTGGAGCCCAAGAAAGTAAAATCTGTCACTGCTTCCATTTCTTCCCCTTCTATATGCCAGGAAGTGATGGGGCCAGATGCCATGATCTTCGTTTTTTTAATGTTGAGTTTCAAACCAGCTTTTGCACTCTCCTCTTTCACCCTCAACAAGAGGCTCTTGAGATCCTCTTCGCTTTCTGCCATTAGGGTGGTATCGTCTGCATATCGGAGGTTGTTGATAATTCTCCCAGCAATCTTAATTCCGACCTCTGATTCATCCAACCTGGCATTTCTCATGATGTACTCTGCAGAGAAGTTAAATAAGCAGGGTGACAATATGCAGCCTTGTCGTACTCCTTTCCCAATTTTGAACCAATCGGTTGTTCCATGTCTGGTTCTTACTGTTGCTTCTTGACCCTCGTACAGGTTTCTCAGGACACAGGTAAGGTGGTCTGGTACTCCCATCACTTTCAGAATTTGCCACAGTTTGTTGTGATCCACACAATCAAAGGCTTTAGCGTAGTCAATGAAGCAGAAATAGACGTTTTTCTGGAATTCTCTTGCTTTCTCCATGATGCAGCGAATGTTGGCGATTTGATCTCTAGTTCCTCTGCCTCTTCGAAACCCAGCTTGTACTTCCGGTAGTTCTCAGTTCGCATACTGCTGAAACCTAGCTTGTAGGATTTTGAGCATCACCTTGCTGGCATGTGAAATGAGTGCAATTGTGCGGTAGTTTGAACACTCTTTGGCGTTGCCCTTCTTTGGAATTGGAATGTAAACTGACCTTTTCCAGTCTTGTGGCCACTGTTGAGTGTTCCAGATTTGTTGGCATACTGAATGCAGCACTTTAACAGCATCATCTTTTAGGATTTTAAATAGCTCGGCTGGAATACTGTCATCTCCGCTAGCTTTGTTGTTACTAATGCTTCCTAAGGCCCACTTGACTTCACTCTCGAGGATGTCCGGCTCAAGTTCAGTGACCGCACTATCATGGCTATCAGGGACATTCAGATCTTTCCTGTATAGTTCTTCTGTGTATTCTTGCCACCTCTTCTTAATCTCATCTGCTTCTGTTATGTCCCTGCCTTCTTTGTCCTTTATCATGCCCGTCTTTGCACAAAACGTTCCCTTGAGATCTCCAATTTTCTTGAAGAGATCTCTAGTCTTTCCCATTCTGTTGTTTTCCTCGATTTCTTTGCATTGTTCATTTAAGAAGGCCTTCTTGTCTCTCCTTGCTATTCTCTGGAACTCTGCATTCAGTTGGGTATATCTTCCCCTTTCTCCCTTGCTTTTCGCTTCCCTTCTTTCGTGAGCTACTTGTAAAGCCTCATCAGACAGCCACTTTGCTTTCTTGCATTTCTTTTTCTTTGGGATGGATTGAGTTGCTGCCTCCTGAACAATGTTACGGACCTCCGTCCATAGTTCCTCAGGCACTCTGTCTATCAGGTCTAATCCCTGAAATCTATTCCTCACCTCCACTGTATATTCATCAGGGATATGATTTAGGTCATACCTGAATGGTTTAGTGGTTTTCCCTACGTTCTTCAATTTAAGCCGAAATTTTGCAAGAAGCAGCTCATGATCTGAGCCACAGTCAGCTCCAGGTCTTGTTTTTACTGACTGTATGGAGCTTCTCCATCTTTGGCTGCAAAGGACATAATCAATCTGATTTCGATATTGACCATCTGGTGATGTCCATGTGTAGAGTCGCCTCTTGTGCTGTTGGAAAAGAGTGTTTGCTATGATCAGCATGTTCTCTTGGCAAAACTCTATTAGCTTTTGTCCTGCTTCATTTTGTACACCAAGGCCATGCCTGCCTGTTATCCCGGTGATTTCTTGACTTCCTACTTTAGCATTCCAATCCCCTACATTCCATTTAAGTTTTTTTTTTTAAAAAAACAAACTATGCTAAATTAAACCTTAATTTTGTTTTGTTAAAAGGATACACTAACCTATGGTTCTAAGGCCCCTATATAATTAAATCTGTCAGAGATGTAAGTTCTGTAAGATGTAAGAGATGTAAGAGCCAAGGTTCGGTTCAGTTTTGCTTGTTTGCTTAAAACCACTGGCTGTCAAAAAATAACTGAAGGCCAAGGTTTAATAGAACTCAAAATAGAATATAGTTTAGACACAGGTTGAAAATGTTACTGTGTATAAACTATATTCTATTTTGAGTTCTATTAAACCTTGGCCTTCAGTTATTTTTTGACAGCCAGTGGTTTTAAGCAAACAAGCAAAACTGAACCGAACCTTGGCTCTTACATCTTACAGAACTTACATCTCTGACAGATTTAATTATATAGGGGCCTTAGAACCATAGGTTAGTGTATCCTTTTAACAAAACAAAATTAAGGTTTAATTTAGCATAGTTTGTTTTTAAAAAATCTATACTTAAATGGAATGTAAATCACATTTTAAAAATAATTTCTAGTTAACTATTTTTTATTTTTGGGTTTTGTTCTTTATTTCTCTACTGTCGTTTCAGGGTTCTAGACCTCTGCAGAAATGTGAAGGAAAGAATAGTAAAAGAATGCAAAGAAAAAGGTGTTCAGTTTCCACCTCTTGCTACCTGTCGGTAAGGCATTTTAGTTTAAGTTGTTCAGATAACGGAAATCCAGTTTGCTTTAGTACATGCATGCGGTCAAGACTAGATAACTTATTTTAACCAATATAAATTAGGGGTGGTAGCAGTGTTGACTTTCTTTTGATGGGAGATGGTTGAGCACAGAGCTAGATCCTGGTTTTGCGCAGCCCTTGGCAACCGGCTGTCGGGTAAATACCACCCACCTTCTCCCACTAGACATACGACTGCTTCCCCCTTTTCCTTCTCCCTTTGGACTACAAGGCAGGTGAAGGAGGAGTTGTGGGCCCAAGTCCTGCTGCTGTTACTCAGAGACAGGTCCATGCGGTGGTAGCTGCAGCTCTGAGCAGATGAGTGGTTGAGCCTTGGTAGTTCCCTGATGATGCTAACTGCAATGTTAGCCCAAATTGAGCAGGTAGATATATCACAGCTTTAGATCTGCCTGGATGCCTCCCATTTTTTTAGACTCCTGGACATATGGAACTGAGGTCCATAAAGACCAATTCATGAGATGTATCCAATAATGACATAATGAAATCATATTCTCGCATTGTATAAATACAGTGTTAGGCAATCTTTCTGGGCTGTGGGCGTAGTTGGCAATTTGAGAAAATGTCCATGACATGCAAACTGGACCACTGTGTACATTATGGCATTGGTGAAGTAGAGGTTTTTCCACATTGTTTCCTTTTCTTGTCTTTACAGGTGAAAATTAACATCAGAATGTATTAGTTTCTCATTATATTGTCGCCTTTTCCACACTATGGCTTTACTGAGTGCTGATGGTCTTGACTTTTTTACCTAGTAAAGCTGTTTCACATTTCCTATTGGCCATGCATCAGGAGTGTGCAATTAGACTTTAAACATATATACTGTGTTCTATAATTGAACTTTTCATTGTTTTTTTCATGTGGTCAGAGAGAATTGTGTGTGAAAAAAATCATTCAAAATAGAGTGTAATTGATCTAGCATACCTTTTTTAAAATAAAAAACAGGGTGACACAGACGTATGATGCCGGTGCATGTGTCTATTTCTATTTGGGCTTTAACTACAGAGGAATAAGTGACCCTATTCGTGTGTATGAAGAAATAGAGGTAATTTGACCAATTTATAGCTTTCATGTTACATGTAAACTATGTAATACTTAGCTATAGTAATTAATTCTGCTATCCTGGGCCCATTAGTAGTATGGTTATGCTACTGAAAATAACGTATATGTAGGTGCGTCTCCAAGAAACCAGCATCACAGTTGTGAACCATACACCATGTCAAAACAGCCTTCCCCAATATAATGCTCTCCAGATGTTTTGGATTACAGCTTCCATCATCCCTGAGGCTGGCTGAGGCTGATGAGAGTTGTAGTCCAAAACATCTGGAGGACACCACGTTGGGAAAGGCTGCTTTAGAGTAGGGGTGGGGAACCTCTTTCACCCTCAGGGGCCAAATTCCATTTTGGAGAAGTTCTTAAGAGGTCTTATTCCATTGGTTGGTGTGGCTGAAGGCAAAAGAGATGGGGCCATTTAGAACAAAAACAAAAAACACCAGCAATATTCTAGCTTAAAGCCCTTACTGCCCATAGCTGAGCCTTAGAAAAAGCATTTCAGACTTTTAGAATGGGAAAAAATACTGCACAATTGGTGGTTGGTGGAAAGGGGGTGGGTCTGGGGTAGGGTAGGGGCCATCTGGGGACCCCAAAGAGCGTCTGATTTGGCCCCAAGGCCTAAGGTTCCCTGCCTTTACCTTAGTGTTCCATGCAGTGGAGACAGCCATATAGCTTGGTTCCCTGTTGACAGGTGTGATACTAGCCATACAAATTAATCCTTAAGCAGTCACATTTTATGTTTATAGATTATCTGTAGAACACCTTTCAAGCCTTCTGGTGTGTGTTTTTCAACCTCTGTATGCTCTTCCTACCCTCATCCATTTCCTTGCTGTAGAAGGAATACCGTAGGACCATAGGAAACGGATTCCAAATTAGGCAGTATCTTGACAGCAGGCCACTTCTATTCAAATAGTGTTTCCAGCAACAACACAAATGGTTAAATATGGGCATTTTGAGGTGATGGTGTTCTTAGTACTTGCTTTTATAGATTCGTTACATGTAAATGTGGAGCTTACTTGAAACCTTCAGGCAAAATACAGCCTCATGCAAGCAGTCTTCCATTTTCATGACTGGACTTTCCCCTCCTCTCTCCCTACAATTCCCTGCATATCCACCAAATCTGCTACAAAGGACCCTCCCTCCCCTCCAGAGTAGACTTTGAGGACATGCAGGGGGAGGGAATAGTGCCCCTCCCCGTTCTGCTGATAGTAGCCATTCCATTGGTGGGATTGGCTAAATGATACCACCCGTTGTGTTTATCTTGCTTTTAGAATGCTTACCTTGTTGTTTACACACTTAGCAGTTTTATTATGCAAAATTTATACTCATCCACTTAACTTCATTATTTCAACTTTTGGTCAACTTGTCAGTTTACCTACTGTGGGGCATTCACATGATCAAACAAGCTTGTTTAAATTGGCAGTGAGTGCCAGGCACCATTAGCAGGATTACCTGCTCGGGAGCAGCTTGTTGTGTTGTCCAAACCTGGGCAGCATGGCTTGTTTTAGGGGGAAACAACCCTCAAATAACCAATGGCTAAGCCACCATAGCTTGTTTTGATTGTGCGGATCGGGTCAGTGGGTCTGACATGAGGGCTAGTCTAAGCAAGAATATTTATGTGAAGTACGTTAAGTTTCAGTTTGTGAAGTCCTGATTGATGGCAACAAGTCTGTGTCATGGACAGGTTTTAGAGGTAGGGATGCCAAGACCCCATGGCAAATTCATGTGCCAAGAACTGCTAATAATTGCCATCAAATCCTAATTTGAATACAGTTAAGATACCTGTAGTAAGCAAAACACTGCACATATAGATATTCCAAGTTGAGATGCTGGAAGGTACCTTATCATAGCCATCTTTTAAAAGAAGTTGAGGCTTTTTCATTTATATCCAGGACTCCCAAAAAATGTATGCTGGAAATCTATCCCTCAGTAGCCATTTCTGAAGTTGCAAGTGGTGTCTTATCCTGCAAAATGTGTAAATAACTTTGATACATGTTAAGGCATGCTAATACTAAAGTGAGTGAAAGGTCTTGCTTGCTTCATCAGGATTGAGTTTATTGAATAACTTCACTACTTCCCTTCTTTAGATGACAGCTAGGGAAGAAATCCTCGCTAATGGAGGAAGCCTTTCGCATCATCATGGAGGTATTGTTTCTGGTCCCACTTATATTTACTTACTTTGTAGCACTGTATCTTCATCGGTATCTGTTTATATTTAATGCTGTTAAGTCAAATGTGGTATTGCTGCACTACTACCTTACACTGTGGTGGTAGGGAAGCCTTTCTGGGTTCTCGTTATAAACAGAGCTTTAAGATATTATCATGGGTAACACCTACTTTAGGTGTTATCCAGAAAACTATTCACCTGCCCCTCCACCACACTGCAAAATCTGCCACCCCTACAAAGTTGTTTCCAAGGTCAAGGTTTTACTTTTTCTCATAAGAATGAATGGTGCCCCTTCATTGTGTAGGAGACAGTAATAGAAAGGTGCTCTTGGAGGCCCCCACTGGACTGAATGCTAAACCTGTTCCTTGCTCAGTGACCCCCACTATTAAGAATTACCCTTGCTCCTATCTGTATGTGCCTCATCTTGGTTTCTGTTTCTTGCCTTGCTAAGAGTTTGACAGAACGTTGAGAGAGCGAGAGAATGCTTGTAATTGTTCCCTATGAAAACAAGAAATGGCAGTTCTGTGAAGGCACAATGAAATACCCATAGTTTCTTTTAAAAAGAGCTCCTTTTGAGGCCTTAAATCACCGAGGTAACATCAGAGAGAGAAAGGGACCTCTGCTGCAAACATGATTCAAGAAGCTGTTGTTAAAAACCCTTCCATATCAGGAGGTGTTCAGGAGTCATACTCCTGAGTCTGCAGTGGCTTTCTAATGCTTTCTGGGCACAATTTAAGATACTAGTTAAAGTGCTAACTGGCATTATATTGTGGTTTTAATGTTCTATATATTTTAAATTGTTTTATTTTGTGCTGTTTGGTTTTAATTTTTGTGAACCGCCCAGAGAGCTTTAGCTATTGGGCGGTATAGAAATGAAATGAATGAATAAATAAATAAATAAATAAATCTCCCTCCTTTCCTGTGCTCCATCATGACTAATCTGCTAAAAGCTACATCTCGATAGTTCCCCCTCTCTGTGGGTTTGTTAATGTATTTATTTGATTTATATCTCACCCTTCCTCTCAAAAAGCATATGTAGATAAATATATACCTACTATATGCTTCTAGTATGGTTGGCTAAGGGTGTGGGAGAGACCTTGCCATGCATCTGAAACAGCTCTTGGCAGGAGGGCAGTGGGATTCCTGGAGCTGCCGGAGCCATCATTAACTGTTCCAAGGCTGTAACATTAAGTTTCAAGTTTGTCATGGAGGCATCTTGCCTCCACTGGCCTTTCAAGGATGCACATGTCCGCTAGAATCGAGAGTACCACAAACCAAACCTAAGGTGTGACCAGCAGGCAAAAGTCAGGGAATTGTCTGATATGTTTGAGAACAGTTAAGGTCTATGTAAGACTTTTTTATTTAGGCAGAGTTTTAGCAGCTGGAGATGGGTGTGGAAATATTTCTAGTATAAACTTGTATTACAGTTCAAAAATACTTGTTTCTTGCCCTGAGCCTAGGGATAGGGCTGAATTGAAATTTAACAAATGAATATGGGATGTAATACTAGTACAATGACTGAGCATGTGAAAATATCCTCAAACAACGTTGTATAAGGGAAATATACTTTTCCCATCATCTTCTGTGAGGTTGACCTGGGCTCAGTGCCTCAGCTAACAAAACAACCTTTTTTTTCCTGTTTTGCCAATGGCATTTCTATGGTAATCCTGTCTAATACTGTGTGTTAAATTCCTCTTGTGCATCTTAAGGTTCTTCCTGAGCTAGAAGTTACTGTTTGGAATTAAACTGGTAGTATCTTTTTTATTATTATTTACTGATCTTCAGGCCTTGCATAACATTCTCAGCATTGCTTTTTAGTTCCTGGACAGGGAAGGAAGAATATTGATGCAATTCCTCTTCAGTGTTTGCCCTGTAAATGTGATTAATAACAGTTGCTTTAACTATTGGAAACACACAGCCTAGTTTGTCTGCCTACAATCATGTTGTGATAAATGGAGCTATTTTAACTCTGGTTTTGTGTATCAAACAAAACAGATGTAGTCTGGGACTTGAGGCTATAAGGAATGTAAAGCCTGTTTGAGTCAATCTTCATATTGCTCATTGTGTTTAAGGAAGAAGCTGGACAGTTTATACCAGTAGAGCTTCTTCTAAAAACCCAAATAGTTGCAATTTATGTGAGCTGTGAGTGTTCATTGTAAACAACTGTGTCCCCAAGGAGCAAACCACCTGCTGTGAAAACTTGAGAAAATCTTGAGAAACTCAAGTCAGGAAAAGTAGCTCCACATCACAAATGACTTTATGGTTGGCCTTCTTTATCATTCTTCATTGGTTTAAATATAGGTAATTCGTTTAATCTAGAGTTATATCTGACCCACTCTGAATACCAACCTTGCACAAGAGCTAATGATGAGGAAAACTGGCACAATGACTGTGCAGTGTCAACTAAGGACTGAAAAAAAATAAGGGAGATTTGTCTTATATTTTCTCTTTCTAGTGGTCCAGACACTGGTGTGTTCTCCACTCTGTGCTCTAGGAGGATTTTTTTTTAAAAGAAATAATTGGCTAGGAACTGGATGAGGCACCTCCCACATTTTAGCTATGCCTTCACTAATCTCCCAAATGTCAGCAAAACTGGGAGTCTGGATTAGGGATCATGCCAAGGCCAAAATATGCATTGGCAAGTCATTTCCACGTCAGTGTTGCCATTGGCTCGTGCTGGTCTGCATATATGTTATAGTGCAGTTGTTAACACACACATCAGGGCTGAGGGTTTTTCGCAACCTTTCAACTTAACAGTCCTATATGTTTAGTTTATGCAGTGTGATGAAGAAGTGGCTTGAGGGTACAGGGGGAGCCCAAAACATTTTGCTGTCCGATCTCAATGACAAGACTGTGCCCCTCCCGCATTCTCTGTACAGAAGCCGATCAGATTGGCAGTTGAATCATAGCTCAATGCTGGTGATAGAGTGTTTCCACTACACCTCAGGGCAGTAGGCTAGCTTAGGAGATGCAGGGCACGCTGAATGGCATACACAACTCTGTCCTCCAACACCTCAGTGCCATTCCCAGTACATGTGGCCGGAGACGGCCACCTCACTCTTCCTAATAGTAGGGCTAGCCCTGTGAGAATATAACACCTTTTCATTTGATGGTCCTGCACAACTGATTTGCGCATACAATATGGATGTTGAAACCCCTTGCCTTACCCTCTAGGCAATATGTATACAGATTAATTTAACAAATGGATGTTAAGAGTTGTGGTTGAGTTTGGAAATCTCAAGAGCTGCTTGGTATGCAGCTGTGTCATCTGAGCAGATCAGCTCATGATAAGAGGAGGTGGGGCAAACAGGTGAAAGTGTTGCAGTAGTTAAGAGATCAAGATGACTGCTAGTGACATAAATGCAGCTTGTCATGATGATGTGACCTTCACTAGTTCTTTTAAAAATATACTATGTAATAGGTTGGCTTGTAGATGGTGTTTGCATTCTGCCTACAAGACTGAAGCAAATCAGGATTAAAGATCCACACTGTGAGCACTTCCTTGGTTGGCCCATGTATGTGCATCACGCACTGACTGCAACATCAACAGATGATTTGGATGAGTGAAATGAACAACACACATCAAACACCACAGAAAACTCATAGTAGATTGTACACTTTAGTGGAGGGTGTTCACATGTTCATTGAATAATAAGTCAGGGAGTGGTGCAAATGGGCAATACACCATATAATGCTGGATAGAGGGGATGTTTATATTTCCCAAGGAAAATAAAATTGGGTTAGCTGTTTTTATATGAAACCTTGATTAGTCATACTTGCAGTGACTGCTGTGTGTGTGTCTCGCACACATACTCGGGAGCTTGCAACTTTATGCTACAGACGGGTTAACTTTTTTATCAAATATGTTCAGAAAGGACCACCAGTGTCCTCTGTACAGCTTTTTTCACTTTCTGGTTCGCTAATCAAATGTATGTTAGATTTATTATTGTAAAAGTATAAAGCATAGAAAATGTGACAAGATAGATGTGTAAATTATCACTCTGACAGAACTAATGATGCACTCCCAGCACCTTCTGTTTTCAAGCACTTGGTGAGCGACTTCATTAAATATGCAGTTGCTGTTTGGTGGCTGCTCAGACATCAGTTCAGTCCCCCATGGAATTGCATTATTACTGGAGGTGGGGAAAAGACAGGCATGCTAGCTGTTGGACATCCTGCTGTGGCTTTAATGTGCTCCATCTTGTTGGACCAGTTGTTTTCAGTCTTTTTGAGACAATTACATCCATAACCACAGGATACATTCACTGAAACAATATTACAGATAATAGTGGATAATAGCATAGACTATTCATTGTCTCTTTAGCTCTAGTGGAAGTGTAGGTGGCTAGAATGCAGAGAGCTCTGCTGTCCTTGGAATGCCAATTTTAAACTTGCCAAATAGATTAGAATATGGGAATATGATTACAGGAAAATGCCTGTCTCTTTCTAATGAAACATGCATTTTCATACCCTAATACAGCCTTCCCCAACCTGGTGCCCTCCAGATGTTTTGTATTTCAACACCCATCAGCCCCAGCCAACATGGCCAGTGATCAGGAATCCTGGGAGTTGTAGTCTAAAACATCAAGCGGGCACCAGGTTAGGGAAGGTGCCCCTAATAGAGCAGCAAATATATAAAAGAACATACCAGGCAGATTGAATATTTATTACCATATGAATGTAATGCCTAAGTACTGAGAGAACACATCAGACTTTTTCTGAAATTCCAGCCTGTACTGCTTGGTCCTGTTTTCTTTTTGATCAGCTCTGCAACATGGTTGTATTCCTTAGGGGAAGAAACAAAAATATTCTGTTCTCCGTTGGTGTCCCAATCATTCATTTTTCCATTGACAGTTTAGCTACCCTGAGAATGGGCCATTCAAGATGGGTTGAATATAGCTACAAAGACTTTCAAGAGGCAGATGTTGTGGCATATCACCTCATACAAATGGATCATGCCTTACATTGAAAATTCAGATACCTTGATGCATACAGTCAAGAATTAAATACTTGATTGATTAATAGTCATTACATGACAAAATTGATAATTTATGTTAAATCTGTACTTTTATGTATGAATACTATAAATTGCCAGTGGACTCAGAAAACTGAGTTTGCATTCATATCTGTAATTAACTAAGATGGAGTAAGTTGTGTAAAGGTTGTGACCACGTCAGGGTCATCTTGGGTATGTTGATAATGCAGTCCTATCATACCTACTCAGGAGTAAGTCCTATTGTGTTCAGTGGGGTTTATTTCCAGGTGCTGATACAGGATTGCCATCTAAGTTTGTAAGAAGTATGTTTTCTTGTTTGCTTTTTTTAGCCTGAGCTCTCTTCAAAATGTAACTGCAGGTTGTATATTATATGTTTTAAACTAAACATTCCAAGCCTCTTTATATAAAAATCCTACTTATATAAACAAAATACAAAAACATTTACTTGTAGGATTGGTGTTTCTGTTGCACCAGTGTGTCCTACTGAGATGGTTTGAAATATATGTAACTTCAATTTAATTATTTCTAATGTGACGCATCATCTTGGTTTAAACTTTATCCAAATTTCATACTTTATAAAGAGAGTAGGCAGTGTGGAATACAGGCTTCCTCTGGGAGTACATTGAGCTTAATGAGCTTGATAGTCTGGTGGGCTCAATAAATCAAATAAAGCAAAACATTTCTCATTTTTGAATAAAAGCATTTATCACCCAGTGTTTGTTCATTCATGGTCACAAGATTGATTGGCTCCTGCTATTATGGTGCATATTAAAGACTCTCTTTTTTGTGCTTTTTTCCAGTGGGCAAGTTACGGAAGCAGTGGCTGAAAGAGAGTATCTCTGATGTTGGCCTTGGGATGCTGAAATCTGTCAAACAATTTGTGGACCCCAATAACATCTTTGGAAATGGGAACCTTTTATAAGCCTATTTACTGTCAAAATGAAATTACAGAAAAAAATTATTTGAGTCCCATGGCTATCCCAGTATCCGAATATAGCATGGACCTAATTTCAAAGTTGTTTCCTCCCTTACATCTTTTATTTCTTCAGTTAAAATGATCATCCAGTTACTCATAACAAACCTTGACAGACCACTGCTAAACCTTTCACACACAACCAGTCCAAAGTATACTAAGGTCAATCCAGTTGATAACCTGTTTGGATGGCTTTCCTACTAGAGTGCAAGAATGTCCAAGAGTGACACTAGTGTTTTTGTTGTACGAGCCCCTCTTGATAGAAAAGCACATCTGGGAAGCAGATGAAAAATGGGATTTTATTCAGATAAAATAGGCTTGTCTGCTGAAAGGTTAAGCAAACAGAGAAGGAATGTTATGCTGCAATTTTCGAAATATCCAGCAATTTTGTTGCAGGAATGCCTTGCTAGTCTCCCATATCTGATATTGAAAACATTACTTAACAAAAGTATTGTCTAAATTGCATTTGTTGTAGTAGTACTTAATACTCTCAACAAATCTTAACTCAGAAGGGCAAACATTTCTTTTCGGATACTGGAAAATCTGTTACATAAAATGTTACAGCCTTCGAAATTTTGTCCTGCCGGTCTGCATTTGTTTTAGAAGGCAACATTTCTCAAGCTGAAAAAATGGTCCTGTTCTGTTTTTCCAGAAGAATAATATGAAGTTTCAACCATTTCAAAACTTTTAAGTGGTCTTTTTAATTACTAAGCATAGGTGTAATAATTTTTCCACATAAATAAAATGTGAAACTTCTACAAATATCAGTGAGCACTAAAATGAAATGTATGCTGAAAACACCATCTTAACACTGTTTATCAATATTTATGTTTTGAGGTGATCAAAGGCTTTTATGAAATTTAAATGGTTTAGAATATTAATTTAGTGTTGCCTGTCCTGGAGAGAGCAGTACTATGGCCCCTAGACAGTCTGGGGGGGGCCATAGGATAGTTCTGATTTCTGGATCCAAGGTCAGAGACAGTGCTCTGACCTTGAACCCAGGAGTCTAAGCTCCCAGCCCCTGCACAGCTGGCACAGCCTCGACCTTGGAGGGAGTGGAAAGGGGGCGTGCCAGTGGGCAGGAGAGGAAGGCACAGCTTACGCCATATCCCCAGGCCTCCTCAGTCTCCTTCCCTCCCCCTCCCTGACGCTTCAGCTAGATGGGCAAGAAAGACTGCCTCTGCTGCACCTCCCACCCTGCTTTTGATGGCCTTAAGCTGCCGAGTTGGGAGGCTTACTGCCATCCCCAAAGGATTGTGCCCTTAGCTAGTTTGTACCCTATGGGTTAGATCCAGCATTTTTTTCTGTCAGTGGTAGCATTCGGTCAGTGAAGTTCCCTCAGAAAGCTCCTGCCAGTGGAAGGGGATGGAGAGTGCCATCTCCCTCTTGTTCCAGGGGGCCCAACCTTGCAGAGCAAATTTGGCGGCGGGGGCACAGAGGACTACAGTGGACAGAAGAATCAACAAAAGACTATTCCTCCCTCATTCTGCAGGATTCATCCACAGTCAGAACCTTTTGTAGACAGAAGGGGCTGTTCTCTCTGTGGAAACAAATTGTGGATCCAACTCCATTTGTTCTTTTAAAAAATAAGCACTTCAAAGTTTAATTGATCTCAGTGGAATTAAATTGCTTAAAACTTGAATTATGCCCATAGTAACTCATCTGTGAAGATTGGATATATCCTGTTTCTGAAATAGCTTTAAATAAGCAAAAATACCTAAAATGGTGACTGTTGTAAACTTTTTGTAACTTTCATCCTGCTCTTGGTGATGAACACAAAAGTTTTAATAAATTAATTAAACATACTACACAGATCTGACAACTAAACCTTTAACTTTTACACTTTAATTTTAACTCATCATGCTTTTACTGGTCACCAACTCAAAACAGTATGTGGTCAAATTTTCAATTTTGCCCTGATACCCTAAAAAGCACCTGATACCCTAAAAAAAATAAACACATGCACAATATCACATCTCAGTGACTCACACTTTTCTGATCTTAAACCAAAAACATGGCTGTAATCTGGATAGCCCTTTTAAAACTTTACCTGCAAAAGTAAAAGAAAATTGTGGTGTATTTAGCAGAGATTAACTCTTTGAGCCAAAGTCTGTGCCCCAATAAACATTATGGGTGGAATTCAACTAGTTTTCCTATGCTGACAGAAGTCTTCCATCAGTGGAATAGGAAGGGGTGATATTTTCAGTGTTCCCCCCAATACACACACATCTGTTCTGGAGTGTCCCCCAAACAGAGCAGATTTTTGGAAGAAGCCTTCTGTCAGCAGAGGGAAACTACTTGGATTTCGCCTTGGGACTCAGCACAGCATCCAATTTTATGTTTTGACTGTGTACAAGGTATCCTTTATCAATATCAATCTGGTTTCTTTCTCAAATACAGGGATACTTTTGTTTTCATAGAAATAAGTGTGTTTTCATGTGCCTAATAAGCACCAAATCTAGGAACAAATGTTTCAGGGAAGAAAATTGCCTTTTTGATAGCATCAAAGAAAATGTTTCACTTCCTCGTTTTTTTTGCCTGTTCTGACCAAGTTTGTGCTATCTCTAAAACATGTAGGCTCATTTATGGTGCTCAGTTTATTTACTTTACTGGTAGAATTTTCCTAATCCTTTGTTACTGGAAATTGCACAGGGAAATACCCTTTGGGGATATACCCTTCGAGGATATTTTTCATAAATTTATAGATAACAAGGAGTGTTCAAATCATGAAGTATAAGCTTGTGTCATGTTAGTACTGTCCTATCAAATAACTGGGAAGTCGGTTGCAAAAGTGGACAAACTTGAGGATAAAGACACAATGCAGATAACTGTGAATATATTGTAAATTGCTTTACTTGTGTCTATTTTGCTAAATCTTGTTTCTTTTCCTTCCTGGTCTTTTTGCGAGGGAGAATTGTTCAGAGCATTAACAAGAGCACCTGTAAAACATGCCCAAGCTGAATGGTAGTTCAAAAAAGTGAGATGCTCATTAAAGAATACAAATTTACCACATGGAATACTATTGACTGTGCTTTCATGTAGTATCAACAGGATAAAAAATAATAGTGAAGGATACACAGGCATATGGAAGATGTTCATTTAATTTTCTCTAATGCTGAATTATAACTTCCTGGTGTCCTTTCACCAAAGCTGCAATACTCTTAAGCTACTCACTCTTCAGTAGGCTTCCAAAGGGCTGTGTATACACAGCCATGTACATGCCAGGACTCTTCTGGCCTTCAGAAGTGGCTTGTGTGATAAGGGGCTGGGGAAAACCCTCTAGAGCACCATGCAGCATGGTGCAAAAGGCTGCCAGAAGTGAAAATGGAGGCATGTGTGGAATCATTTTAGGTGTGTACATGTGGCTTTGGGGTCCTGGCCTTAATCTGAATTCTACCCGGCAGGGACTCCTGCAAAATAATAAATACTAATACAATTTTTAAAATGGCAAGATGGATACCTCAGCAAAATTGCAGTGACCCCTGAAGCATCTTCATGGTGTGCAGGAGTTAGCATGTAAAATGCATCACTGCTTTCAGGTACCTCTCCCACCTGACCAGCATCAAATGAGAGGCTGCTGTGTTGCTACTAAAGTCATTGGATCCTCTGAGCGCTGAAGTGCTGAGAGTGTTCTTTAGCCAGGGAAGCAGGGACCTTTCCCAGTCTCTCGGGATGACGAATGTGTAGGCCCCACCCCTTGCTGTATGGCAAATGTCTTTCAGAGTTTCCAAAGCAATTTGTGATACGTTGTGAGGGTCTTCAGTTCAAGGAAGGAAAAATTCAAAGCCCACTGGGCATGCCTGAGGTAGCTCTTTGGATCCTGGCCTTAGTACTCCTTCAGTTTCTGTTTAAGAATTGGACCTTTGTAGGTAAACACATTTTTAATGCCACCTTGACAGAAGTTATTCCACTTTAAGCCACGGTTGGCCATGTTTATATTTTCATTTACAGTTTTAACCCATTGTATCTTCTTAGAGTTGACGGGGGCAGCTTTCTCCACACACACACATGAGGCCTTGGGTGTAATGTAACTTTCCTGAATGCAACTCTCCATGTCACATGGCAGTCTACTTTTTGAAACAGGAATTTCTAAAGTAGTTTGCAATGTAGCAGGATGGGACAGCGAGTAGAAGAGTTGGGAATCAATAATTCTGTTGGCCATGTGTGAGCTCTGTGTGCCTAAAGTAGCTCTTTAGATCCTGACTAAGTGCTACTACCTTCTTTGGAGGGCAGGGGAAGAATTCAAGCCTGTAAAATATAAGATAGACTGTTACATCTCTTTACAATAGGACATATATTTGTGTGCTTACAGAAGTTTAGATGTAACTTCAGAACAAGGATTGAAAAAATATTCATAGTTTTGTGTCTTTTTTGTTTGGTAGGAATCATCTTACATTAAGAGTGCCTCTTAATTCAAAGGGCCAAACTATATGTTACATTAAATGTATCTTTACAATTGCATTGTGGTGGTAGTTCTTTAAAATAGCGGGGGGGGGGGGTGATCCAACTCTGGACCACAGCATAGGTGGGAAGCTTAACCCTTTCTGCCAGAACTGCAGTTCCAATCCAGACTGGAACCCCTCACAGCTGTTATTCTATCTGAAGACACATTTTAACAACATTTTTGGCCACAGGCCACATTAAGCAGTTCTTCCACTACAGTACTAACCTACTAAAGAATACAATTGAGTGTTCTGCTAATTATCTTGAGAATATGTTTTATGATATACTGAAAAGTTATTTATACAACTACAGTTATAATGTTGAGATGATAGATGCTTATTAATCAAGTGGTCCTAAACTTTCTCCTTAAGCTGATTAAATTAATACTTTTTGAAATGGCTGGTTGTTTTTACTTCATTGAATTATCGTTTGAAAGGTTAAAACAGCAATTGACACTTTGCCAAGCTTTATTCCCCAAAATTGTCCAATGTGTATCACTATTTAATAGCATTCCATTCTGTTAAGTGAAGTTTAAAAAAAAATCCCCCCAATCCCCCATCATTCTTCAGATACCAGCTTATTCCATTTCAAGCACCCAACCTTTCATTAGGATATACACCATTCAATATCCCAGAATTCTATGAACTGATGTCTCAACATTTTGTCTGACAGAATGTTTGCCATTTCAATGTCATAAAAATAAACACTTAAGGCATGTACATCCTGGGACATAGGTATAAAGGTTTATGAAATAAAGTGTATACCCTGAAGCTCAAGTTCCACATTACTCGGCATTCTAATTTTATATATACATTCTCTCTCTCTCTCTCTCTCTCTCAACCTAAAGCAAACTGGTCAGGCTGAGTCGAGAAAGGATATGTGAAGAGAAGCTGCTCAACCTGTTCTTTCCTGGTCCTTGTCTAGTCAAAATTGCCCTTCCTAAATTGTGTTTTCACCCATGATGGGAAATAGATGGGATATACTATATTTCTAAACAAACAACTCTTAGTGCTACCAAACAAGACATAGTGCAAGTATTCAGTCTTCCCCACCTTAATGGATTTTCTGTGGTAAAGCGTTCAAGTGATGGAAAAACACAGGGGCATTACAAATGGAGACGGTGTCTGGATGCTCCATAAAGTTCTGTGACTGAGGCAGGGCCGCTGCACAATAAAAGCATCACTGGGAAGTGCCTATAGTGCCCTGGCTGCTTTGTTTTTTTTAATGTGATGGAAAAGAATTATGAGGCTCCTATATAATGTTGTTTCAGCCTGAGAATGGGACACAAAATAGGATGCATTTGTTGCACTTATTTGGCTTCCCAGTATGTCTCATTGTGTTTGGATGTGTGAGTCTTCACACGTTTCTTGTGCAGTGGTAAACACCAGTAAGCCTGGGTTGCTTCATACTGAGCAGTGGCTCTCGAAGAGCTAGTCCCCTATTAGTATCCCAGGCATACAGGTGTAGTAGGACTTGAGCTGGTGGTGTATAAAGTTTGACAAATGACCACACACTAGTAGCAATGAGATTGTGCTGCCCAGATTCCCCCAGTCCACCTGGCGCAGTGCTAACGTTGGCTAGTCCTATCCCTTTGCTAGTCTTGTGTATATCTTTGGCTTTGAGATGGGGGGGGGGTAGGCCAGACCCTAGTCTGCCCTGCTGTGTGTTTATGGAACATTCTGCACTAGCCAGAACTTCAGTTGGGCATGTATTTCCTACCTCACTACAAGTTAAGGACTGTTATGAGTAACCAATAATTGAGAACCCTGTAGATCTTGATTTGCTGATGGGACAGCTGCAAATTGGTACAGATAGTCATGGATGTACATGCCTCTCCCATGGCAACTCTAGGGGGCTGTATTGGCTATGATGGGAGGATGAAAGCCACTTCCCTCAAGGGTGTCAAGGGGAAGTAACATCTGACCTGTGTTGACCTCTCTGGCATATTTCTCTCAAGTCAGGCAAGCTAGCAGCTGGGCTGGAAATACAACCTGTGAAATAGTTATGTCCTTGTCTCTGCCTTGAGGATTTTGTTACTCAGTGTTACTAATGCTACTAATACGTTGAAGTCTGTTTTAAGCTAACAAGGATGTGTGCTGTTCTGCTCCAGACACAAGTAGCATCTGAGAGAGCATAAGCACCTTATAATATCCGAGAGATTGCTCTTGGTGGATTGCATGGGGCAATGATGGTAGACTGAGAGTCAGAAAAGGCAGTAAATAACTGTTATATATGTTTGTTTGGAGGCAGTGGTGACTGGTGCCACTGGTGAGGGGGAGGGAAGGGCAGCTAATGGTGGGCAGAAGCATTAATGCTGGGGTTATCCTAGAAAAGACCATGCCTAGCTGGCTGGAATCCTGGGGCCACTTTTCTAAGATGATATTGCAGAAACGGACAAAAGTAAGCTTACAACTAATACACAATCTTTGTTGGGTTGTTATAATTCCCATTTCTTGCAACTTCTGTTTTATACCTCATAATAGCAATTATGAACACTGGAAACCCACTATGGAGCCAGACCATTGGTTCCTCTAGTCCAGGATGATCTACTCTGTCCGGCATTGGCTCTCCAGGGGCCCAGGCCCTGTTTCCAGCTCTGCTACCTGTGGAAATTCAATTTTCACCTCATGCCTTCTGCATGCAAAGCATGTGCTCTACCACCAAACTGTGGCCGCTCATGTTATCAGCCTCTCCATTAAGCAATAAAATGGATTGATAATTCCCTTTCTCTCCCATCATGCTATAGCTCAGGATCCTTCAGGGAAACTGGTGGGTAGTCCAGGGCAGAGAAAGGGCTTCAGTGTGCAGCATTGTTAATTTGTGGCAGCCTTCTCCAACCTGGACTACAATGCCATCATCCCCAGCCAGCCTGCTATCTGGAAGAGTCGGATTGGGGAAGGCTGGTTTATGGAATCCGCTGCCATCAGGAGTGGTGGTGTCAGGCTTTTATGTAGAAAAAATTGTGGAGGAGCAGAGGGTATATCTGTGTATAGTCAGGATGGCTTATGGGATGTCCAAGTTCAAAGGCTAACTCTGAATCTGATGGAGTGGAGGCCTCGAACAGGGAAGGTCTGTTGGCCTTGGACCCTGCTTATGGGCTTCCTAGAGACGTATCTGCTTGGCCACTTTGGGAAGGATGGTGCTGAACTAGGCAGACCCTTGGTCTGATCGAGTAGCCGTAGTCGTGTGCTCATTCATAACCCTGGCTGCTGTGGCTAGGTAGGTCAGAGAAAGCACACCTTTAAGAACTGGCAAACTGTCTGAGGCTATGAGACGACTTGCGGAAGAGCATTGGAACAACGCTCCCCCCTCCCCCCATGCAACCATAAGCCGCAAGAAAAACAGCCATCACAGTGCAAGTACGGACACAAAAGTCCCAGGAAACAGCCCACACACCACACAACTGCAAACAGAACCAGCACAACAAACATTGAAAAAACAAACACAACACCAGTACTCCTGGAGTGCAGATACCTCCCCCACAAGAGAATAGAATGAAACTACGAACCAGAAAAATGATCCCAGAGTGCAAACGCGTCCACACACACCACACTGCAAACGTATGCACGCTACAAATGCACCCCATGTGGGACCGAGGCATTCTCAGAAACTAAAACTGACAGCTGGAGGCTGAGGCTTGGGTTTTTAGCACACCCCAGCAGACAGGTTAAAAAGTGTGTGTGTGTGTGTAAGATAGTAATCACCTGATCTCTCCATTGGTATACCAAGTTGCAGTACCCTTGCCCAATCACAAAGCAACAAGCTCCAGGTTGCATTCTCGCACACGCTCTCACACATGCTTCTGCCTAGCTGCTAGTCTGTCTCTCAGCTTGGAATTGTCTCTCTCTGATTTGAGTGAGAAAGCAATAATGCAGAAATATGATTGGTTGGGGGCACTGGTCGGAAGTGCCCCACTGCTCAATGAAATGCTGAATTTCTATTTATTTTGGCAATCTAACAGGAAGAGGGCAAACTACCAGAGCATCCTGGTGGAATGCCTTATCTGGAGCAATGCTTGAAAGTGGTGGGGACAGGCTAGGGGAAAACGAGTGTGCAGCACAGCTGCCTTTTATGCTGCTGAAGCAGACTAAGAAGCCAGGGCAAGTGATTTCAACTAAGTTTGTGACTGCTTGGGGGATGGGAGGGGCAGAATGGGGGGTGGTTTTACATAGCTGGGGGTTCTGGAATGGCACCGGTGCCTCCCCTGCACCTAATAAGAAACAGCCGCTGTTTGGAGGTTTACTCGGGAATTGGTGTAGTAAAACATACACTTGACATTGACGCAGAAGACAATGAGAGTGCAGTTCATCAATCCTGAGTAAATGGAGCTCTGGGGAAGAGGAGGCAATCACAGGGGCCAAATACAGCAGTTGACCTTTATCCTTCACCCACAGGCAGGAACAATGAGGATGTGACTCTGCTGGAAACCTTGACTGCCCAGCAGCAATATATTTCAGGATGGGGTTGGTTCATATTTTTCCCCTTTGAATTATTTTGTTGTCTTTTGATGCAGAAAACATCAAAATATACCAAAATAAGAATGGTAACCTTTTGATAACAACTCTAGCAAATCTAAACCCATTAACAGACTGAAAGGATGAGACACCTACACAAACACAAGGGAAAAAGAGGATCTGAAAGCCAGATGCAGCTCTGCTGAGTAGATACTCAGGGTTGTATTCAATGGAATGCTAGTGCAAAAAGTATGTGAGATGGGGTTCTGCTAGTGGTTGTGTGCTCCACTAGTAGTTGCACAAGCACTGGGGGAACAACTTGCACAACACCTAGCATGATGAGTTGTGAACTACTTGTGCAATAGGTATCAAAGTATTGGATGTGACACTTGTGCAGGGATGAAAATAGGGTCTCTGCAAGCTCAAGCAGCTTAGCGCTAGCAGAATGACACCATTGGTTGCAGCCTGTAAGGACAATATTTAAAAGAATAAAATGCAATATCAAACAAAAACAGCATAGGAATACATAAAACAGCCATAACTAGAACTAAGTTGAGTAAGGGGAGAGTCTGTAGCAAAGGAACTATGACTTCCAAAGCCTTGGCCCCATCTACACAGAGATGCTTTCTGAGGCAATTCTGTTTAAATCTGGATTTTCATGAAATTGCCCTCCCAGGGCAAACAGTAGCCAGTACAGCAGTGTGTGCATTTCGTAAAAACCCACTTGCATAGGGCAAATGGCACCTGAAACCATATTAGTTCGGGGTTGTGGGAGGCAGAGTCCCGTGAGTAGAACTGAATGTCATCAACAGCGTAGATGTGGGGCAGCAAATGAGCAGAGGCTTGCTCCCTGCCCCACGCCTCACTTGCCTGTGTAATGAAATATAATGGAGGAGGAGTAGTTACTTCCAAGCAGACATATTTAGCTACCATCCGCGCCTTATGTTCATCCTTTCTTGGCAGGAAGGAGTCTCCTTTGGACCACGCTTGCTACAGAGAGGGGCATATGTAATGTGCCATGATCATCTTGAGGATGCAGTAGGACTGGGGTAAATGTCCTGTGTAGATGGGCCCCTTGCCAGGCTTGCAATGGCCAGGACAGAAAGTTGGGGAGCAGGGTCATTTGTTTTTTACTTTGTTTCTTTCTGCTCCCTGGGTTTTTTGTCTCCGTCTTTGTTTTAATTTTCCCTCCCATTGGCTCTACAGCTGCCATAGATGTCCCCTACCACCCCCATTCCTGGAGGAGGTCTGGAGAGCAAAGGAGCTTTGGATCTAGCGGATTCAAAGCCTTCCCCAGTCCCACCTCGACACATCCCTTTTTGCCCTTGCTGCTAGCAGAGCACTACTGCCAGGGCGGCCATCGCAGCAGGAAACTCCACCACCATCCAGGGTGGACCTCTGGGGGCAGACCCACCTCTCTGCTTGCAGATGGGGAGGACTGCAGTATCCTATGGCCCCTGTAATACCTTCTCCAGGATCGTAGGGTAGCTGCTTTGGAAAAAATGCACGCATTATCTAAAAACAAGTATGCTTTTTGTCCTTTGGAACGATTTTTTCTCATATCGTATTGCAGATTTAACTGATGAATGAATCAAGTAAAACTCATAACATTAATAAACATTTCTTTAATCAGGTGATAGCCAAAAAAATCACATCTAGAAATATAAAGCAAAAGAATAGAAGCTATTGGTGTTAGGTTGGTGCATGGCCTTATACTGCTCTTTTCAAATCTGAAAATTCAGATAGCATTAAAAACAACAGTCTTGTGGCGCCTTAAAGATTTACACATTTATTCTGGCATAAGCATTAGTGGACTAAAACACATTTCATCCATGAAAGCTGCTGCCAGTATAAATTTGTTTGTCTTTAAGGTGCCACAAAACTCTTTGTTTTTGCTGCAGTGGACTACACAGCTACCCCCTGGAGTTAGCATTAAATTATTGATATAGCACCATCACTGTACATGTGAAATCCTTGGATGAAAGATGCTTTCAGCAAAATAACCATGTTACTTTCCCCCCCAAAGTTTTAATGTGTTAATGTCTGAAAGCTATTTGGAAGCTCATATTTCTAATAGTGGCTAATTTTCCAAAAGCCTTTTCACTGAGGCTGGTTTTTCCATTTCTTTAGCCTCCTGCAACTCGGGGATTTTATCCATTCATGCTGGTTCTTTAACAGCTGCAGAGTTCACATCCCAAGTGTAGAGGCTAGTCTAGTCTGATCTGTGTTTCACCTTTGCCTGCTTTTCTAGAAGCAGTAATTCTTTGTTGGTGGTGTTGTTTTCTTCTTTTTTTCTACGTTTCCTGAAAATGGAGCTAACAACTGAATTCATTTTCAGACTACTATATCATATCAGTTTGAGCATGAATTAGCAGCAAACATTTCCAGCTGTAGCAGGCACCCATCTTCCTTCTTTGTTCCTCCTTTAGTGAGGCCGGCTAAAGAATAATTAAGAGCATGTAAACTAAAATAGTTATTAATAAAGGTGTATTGTGTTATACAGTTTTAAAATAGAATAAAATACAATAAAGTACAGAACTCTACAATCAACATACAAAAGCACATACAAACTCAGCATGATAAAAAAGCAATATAAAATAAACCTGATAAAATACAGTAAATCTGAGGAAATAAAACCAAGCAGAAATAAACAGGAGTCAAAAACCACCAACATATAGTAGGGTTAAAACAGCAAAGATTTTAAATGCTTGGGGGAACAAAAGGGTCTTGACCTGCTGACAGGAAAACTGTGTGTGTGTGTGTGTGTGTGTGTGTGTGCGCGCGCGCGCATGTATACACACACATATGTATACATGCAGGCAGGCGGTCAGGCAGGCAGGCAGGCACGCACATATCCTAGACTTCAGTTTACTGTGAATTTGGTTTCATTGTTCCTCAAATAAATGCACTGGATTGGATCGGAATTTAAGGGCTTGCAACAGGGCTAGTGGAAGCGGACTTCACCACTTCCTCCCCATGGCAGTCCCTCCAGCCCTCTGAAAATGTGATACTGAGGGTTGGAGGAGGATGCCGAATGAGGTAGGCTGTGGTACAGGGACTGTATTATTAATTACATTTCTATACCTCCTAATAGCCAAAGCTCTCTGGGCAGTTTACAAAAGATCAAAACCTTAAAAATATAATATAAAGCCCATTTACAACAACAATATAAAACATTCAACAATAAAAATCCCAGGATCAGTTAGAGCTTTATCATATGCTGTAAAATGCCTGGGAGTAGAGGAAAGGATAGCAATGTTAGCGCCTCATGGGGAGAGCATTCTACAATCAGGGCACCACCACACTGGGAAGGCCCTGTAGGCAAAGATTACTCACAGTCCAATTCATCCAACTGGGGGGGGGGCACCTCTTCCCCCTCCAACCCCAAACAACAGACTACCTAATTCAGCAGGGTCCCCTGACCCTCCGTGTACCATTTTAGATGGTTGGAGGGGCTGCCATGAGGAGGAGGGAGTGGAGAAGTCTACTTCTGCCAGCCCCGTTGCTTGTGTCAAAATCAGGATCCAGTTCCAGTCTGTTTGTTTGCTGGTTTATTTTATTTGTGTCCTGCCTTTCTTCCAAAGAATGGCACTCAAGGCAGTTAACCCT
This sequence comes from Heloderma suspectum, assembly GCF_057233095.1. Lineage (NCBI taxonomy): Eukaryota > Metazoa > Chordata > Lepidosauria > Squamata > Helodermatidae > Heloderma > Heloderma suspectum. The sequence continues at coordinate 191,129,108 of NC_139458.1, forward strand.
GGGTAACTGTCAATGAAATCCACACTTAAAGGGTTTGAACATGTATCCTGTGCCTCCACACAGTCAGGACAGTAAGACTTTGACATGGGGATAGATAGAGTGGCTGTCAGTATTTATGGCAGATCTGTATTTTCTCATTTATTCCACTTTAGAAAACAGCTTACTCACAACTTAGCTCCCAAAGTGGATTGCTGATAAGATATGACCACAAGAGGCGTGAAAACTGAACAGAGCTATTAAAAGACTTTGGGGAAGAGTATGTGCATTATAGAATCCATAATAAAGTACAACACAAACCTTGCTGTTTGAAAAGGAATGTTGAAACATGGAATGTGTCACAACTTGAGGTATAGTCCAAATCTGGACCAAACAGCTTTTCCACCCTTTCCTGGAGAGGGGTTTGGCTGCAGCTTTTCATCTGCCCACAAAAGGAGAATTGTACAAGTAAGTACCTGCTTTCTATCTTTTGGGTATAGAGTGTAGCAAGAAAGCAAGGGAGGGATATGCAAGAAGTGGGAAGGTCAATAGCAGTCTGCCAGCTCTGGGCCCAGGGTAGTGACTTCTGGCCTTTTGCTGTGAACTTGGACACATGCTGTACAATACGTTTGCCTAAGCTGCCTTTCTATGGTTCTTCAAGTCCATCTGGTAGTCACATGGACACATCTGGGCTGCTGGTATAATTTTGTGTATATTTAGAGTTGCATGATGTCATGGCTACCCAGATCCTCCACTAATCCCAGATTTTGGCTGGGCCCCAAACCAGTTTTATGCCCATTCTTCCTAGCACCCAAGCATCCATTTGCAGCTGTGAAGCATCTCCACTCCCAGCTGCTGGTCCTATTGCATCTGGTTTCACAGTTTTCAGGCCGTTATCATCCTAGTCATCCCCTTTCTACATCTATTGAGCTTGCCTGATCAAGCGGAATATATGCAGACACTCCTATGTCTCTTATCTACCAGATACAGGGCTTTAGCATGCTCTGTGCCTTCCTGAAGAATTTTGGTGGTGTTCCTTAAGTTGGGGAATTCGTAAGCACACAGGTTTCTATTTGGAGTATTTTACATATGTTTAGAAATTGAATGGTATACATTATATTGAAAAACTTTGGGTAAGCTTTGTGGCTTATTTCCCCTCTGTAATCATACAAACCCAGCTCCTGAGTCTGATCATTGGTCCTCCTAGCCTAGTATTGTCAACACTGACTGGCAGCAGCTCTCCAGGGTTTCAGGCAGGAATTTTTCCTAGCTCTACTTAGAGATGCTGGGGATCGAACCTGGGACATTCTGCATGCAAAGAAGGTGTGCTACCACTGACCTATGGCCTCTCCCTTTACCCTGCTTTTCTTGCCACCTATTTCAATGCTTGTAAGAGACATGCAAAAGGCCATTATATCACCAGGGCCAGCAGTATGACTTTGTGATAGTACTGGTTAAAGCAGTGGATATGTGTCCCAGTCAGAGCCTGCCAATATAGTTTTAGAAATGCATTAATCCCCTGACAGGCACAAATCTGCTATTTAGGTCATAGAAAAACACAGGGTTCGATGTGAATATGTTCAAACATCCCCAGTGAGGCATGCTGCCAGGTTCTTCCGGGTTCTTCTGCCAGGGCCACACTAGGGAACACTTATTAACTTGAGGAGTGTGTTTGATCTCACTTGTCAAAGATTGGTTGTAAGTGTGTCATGCTTACCGCCAGTGTGCTGCTTCTCCCTCCCCTCAAGGACATATACCAGTCCTGGCCCTACCATTAGGCAGAGTAAAGCGATTGCCTCAGGTGGCAGATACTAGGGGGAAGCAGCAGACCCCAGCTGTTCCTCCTGAGCTCCAACTAACTGTTCCCTTCAGTTGGAGGACCAAGTTGTGTGTGTGCCCTGGGGCCTCTCCTGCATCATTTAAACTAGTCTGCGGCCCTCAAGTGTAATAGACGATGCTTCCCTATTGCCAATATTCAAGTCAGCATATGTGGGGGCACCTTGTCCAGTGGAGGCTGGTGGCTCTGATGTCAGTGAGGCAGTGAATCTGCTCTGAGTTTCAGACAGAACCAGTCAGAACTCTAAAGCAGTTATCCAAGCTGTTGAATCTATTTTGGGGATAGACTGAAACCCAGAGTAGATCCACTGTGCCATAATATCGGAGCTGCCACTGATCTTGTCCTTCGCCTCAGGCAGCAAACAGTCCTGGGCTGGCCCTGACATGCATACATTTTCACATATATACACATTACACAGATAAGCAATGCTTTCTATCTCTATTTCTATGGGCACTGAATAGGCATTGATGGCCCATTCTATGGGCTATCTCTATTTCTCTATTTCCTTCCTCTTTCATGCCTAAGGCTGCTTGAAGGAAGGAGAAGCAGTCACTTTAGGCATCAAATTCTGGAATGGGACACCATTTGCCTTCCTTCAACCACCATATCTGAGCTTCCTTTAAAAACAAATGTGTGGGAAAGAGTAATTTTGCAACCTTGAATAAGGTGCAAACGTGAGTCCTGCTTTAAAAGTAACAAGAACAACATCTGCATGCATGGTTCCACCCATTGGTGGCATCTCATTTTAATCTGGGGCCCTCACCCACTGCACATAAAACATTAGCACACCAGCATGGTGCCCACCCAGGCTTGCGGATCTCTGAAGCACTAGTGCTGCACCTGCAGGCAAAGTGAGGCAAGGCAGCGTAAACAGGATCTAACATTTGTAGAAGCCCCCTATTGACCCTTGTGTTGTAACCATCAAGGAGGGTACATTGGTAAACCAGTTTGCTTATGGGTAGAGTAGATGTGCTATGCTTCAGCTGTAGTTATGCAATATGATCTGGGGCCTGTCTTCATGGGTGATTTGCTGCGGGTTGGGACCGTTTGGAAGTCCTTTGTGGCACAAGATGTCATGGCCAGTCTGCAGCCACCCTGAAGTTTACCTGTGGGGAAGCCACATTTTTGCAGAGTACTTTTACTCCATTTCCCCCCCCCCTTTAATTTGGCTCCCCTGCAGATCAGCTGCTCTGTGCCCATCCCTCCGCTTTAAATTCAGTATGATCGGGCATTCCTAGGAGTGTGTCTTTCACCAGGCCATGACCTCAGTAACCTAGGTAACTAGAGTAACTAGCCTGCCCTTACAACTCATAAAAGTGCTAGAACACTCTTCCGTGCCTTCAGAATCCTGCTGCAGTTCCTTTTCACCAGTGGGAGTAACTAGCCTCCCTTTTCCAGCCCATTCCCCTTAAAAGCCTTCTCTGATGCTTGTGTAACTTTGCTTCTCTGATGCTTAGGTTACTTCGCTGCTTCTCTGCATGGAGGGAAAGGGCTGGCTGTAGTTGCCTCCTCAGCTTGCACTGCTGCTGCTGCTGCCACCTCTGCCTCTGCTGGCCGCCTCCTCTCCTCCCTCTCCACATTCTTTAGTTTTCACTGTATCGCCCTATCGATACAGCAAAATACTGGGGCTGCAGGCTCCCATTCTTGGACACCTCCTCTTGCTAGATAGCACATACTTGAAACAGCGCAGCTCTGATTTTCTCAGTGGGAAAAGAGGCTACAGATTCTCAATGGGGGAAAAGCAGGCAACAGAGGCTGCAGATGGTCAATGGGGGAAGCGGCTAGATCCCTGTATTCACTCCCTGGAAAAGGAGAAAGGGGGTGGGAGTGCTAACTGCCTGACTGTTGGCTGGAGTGGGGCAAGTTGTGCTGGTGGGGTGCTGTCATGGGGAGCCTTCAGATGCTGTCAGGGATAATAACGTTGTAGCCGGAGGGCGGGGGGGAGGACACCCTGGACAGGGGCAGGAAACAAGCCTCTCTCACTGGTTGAGCAGGACCTGCTGGCTTGATGATGTTCAGTTCTATTCCCCCCATCCACCCTGGAAGTATGTTACTTTCAAGTGTTGTGTGACTGGTGAAAAGCGGATTTTTATGGCATGGAACACCTGGCTTTTCGTGCTTCTCATTCTGTTGTTGTGAAGTCTCCCCCGCCCCAAGATGTTGTCTTGAAATCTTGGCATATTCCTCCATGCACCCAGTTTCATCTCATACCTGCAGCAACTACATAGGTTTACCTTATTTCAGATCAAATTTCCTTCCAGGTATCTCTGAGGCATTTCACCTTTAGCTCCTCCTCCCTCAACTGGCACCACCAGCAGCCATTCCAGCAGGTGGTACTGAGGGAGATGTGAGGGAGAGCAAGGCCATTCCACCAGCCTACTGAAAGACTAATTTTCTCCTCTTCACTCCCCATACCCTTTTCCTTGTGTATCGTGTCTTTATAGACTGTAAGCCTGCAGGCAGGGGCTGTCTTATTTTACTGACTGCATGTAATCCAGTCGGGATGTGGGTTAAAAATACTTTAAATAAACTACAAACAAATAAAACAAACCTAGCTGTAAATGCTTGCTTGATTTTCTTTCAAGAATTCTAAAGGCACTGGGACAGCATTCTTAACATGTTATAAAACAAATTCCATCTAAGCTGTTTCCACCCATCATACCTTTGCTTTTTCCTCAGGAATTTTCTCTCAGTAAAAGAAGTGCAGAGTTTCACTCTCCTCATGGCCAGGGTGGGGCAGAGGTGGGGGTGGGGTGGAAAGCGCGAGTGTAGTGTACATAGCACAAAATTATTGCTTAAAGTTATGTCTGAAAAGTGAAGTGCTGACCTGCGGAAATAAGTTGATTGCATAATCCTACACCAAAAAAGTTGTTCAACTGTTGGATATTTTCTCCACCACGTCTGTGTTAAATCTATTTTTGACATGTATTTCATTGTCACTGATATAGTAAAGTATTATTGGGTTCCTCCTTTGGAATTCAACCCATTGGAGTGGTGGCATTTGAAACAGGATTTCAGTCTAGAGACAGCGGACCCTAAAGGCAGTCTCAATTCCCCCCCAAGTAAACATGTATTACTGTGCAGGAGCACCTATATATCAGGTTATTATGTTGTATAAAAAGCAGCCACAAACATGCTCTTAAAATCATTGTTTTATTACAGTTTAATTTTGAATATTTCATACAGCAGGTCTTTGGTACTTGCACCGAAATTTCCACACACATGTCACGTACACACACACCCAAATGAAATGGTACCCATGCCTTGAAATGTGCTTTCATGTTTCCTCAGAGACACTTACCCCCATCCAGTAAGAGAGATCTTGGCATACTGTTGATGCAGATACACATATAGATTAACCATGGGCATCCGCTGGAATTTTTGAGGGGAGGGAAGCTGCACAGCAGTTTGTAGTTGTAATTCGCACGCATAGCGTGCGCTGCTGCAACACACCTGTGCACTTTCGATGTGTGTGCTCTTTGTTGCTGAGCATCACATTCTATGACAGTTAGCAGCCTGCACATAGTAGTAGACAGTCCTGGGAGTTGAACAGCACTAATGCAGAACAGTGTTATATTCAAGAAGCATCATGAACTTCAACAAAACTTTATTTGGAATGAGGGATAAAAGAAAACACCTAAGAACAAGAGACAAAAACTCCAAACGCACACACACACACTACAGCTAAATATGTCTTACCATATATATTTTATGGCATCACTGCCCTCATCATAACATTGACAACTTCCCATGACTCTTCCGAGAATGATTTCCTTCATCTTGGAAACACTGGCGGACGCTTTCTAGAACAGTCTTCCCCAACCTGGTGCCCGCCAGATGCTTTGGACTGCAACACCAGCATTCTGGACCACAGGTCATGCTGGCTGGGTCCGATTGGAGTTGAAGTCTGAAACATCTGAAGGGCACCAGGTTGGGGAAGGCAGCTCTGAAGAGTAGCAGTGGGGTCTGTAGGAAGTGTATTTAGCAGCGGAAGGGAAAATCAGTGTGCCGGATCAGATTTTAGGGTTCTAGAGGAGCCTGGACTGCTCACTTTACTTTTCACATTGTTATCAGCCACTTTTACATCAGCTAAGTATACACCTTTTGCATGGCTTGAATTTTGAACCACAGCAGAGTTCTTTTGGAATTGCATTTTTCCTTGAACTTTTTGTGTATGGTTGCGCATTTTTTATAAAGCCCTGATAGCATCAGACAACCAGTCTACCATTTTTGAGCAGCAATAAGATCTGGCCTCTGAAAAAAGTGTATACCAAGTCTACTCCTCTGTTGTTTCTCAGTGAGTAAACCTGATGCCTAAATAACTGAAAAAAATAGTTTTTTTCAACCACAGCTGAAATCCTCAGTTCTTTCCATGACTCCCTTTGGGCCAAAGGCCATTACAGAGTTGAAGGGCATGGTTAATGTTTGGGTTGGGCGGGGGGGAGGGGGATGACTGGCTCAGCTTGCAGCCCACTGCTAGGCTGTGTTAGAAAAAAAAGGAGACTCCATAACCATTGGCGTCTCAAGTTACGTAAGAGCCGGAGTGGCGGGAAAATATAGGCGGAGCAAAAAGGGAATCATACTGACGCACTCATGACTAACGGCTTGGTAAGCTGATAGTGACTGTTTATTGGATATTAACTTAGTGAGCCGATGTACTAACTGTTTCATTGGTTACTGGTAAGAACAATAGAAGCGATATGATATAAAGGGCTTTTGCACACGTGTCTCGGGGTCCAGACTGCTCTGCACCCGTTTTGCAAAACGTTCAATAAAATAGTGTTGGATCCACTGCTGCCTGCCTGGCATTCTTTTCTTCTAAACCGAAAGCAAGGACTTTTTACCTAACAATTTGGTGCCGTGACTCGGATCCTGCTTCGGGGCGCGTCCCCTTCGCGCTGAGCCGAGGGGCCGCGGAGGAGAAGTGGCCACAGGCGGTTGTTTTATACTGCCTTCTCCTCACGACGGTGGCAGCAGAAGCGCCTGGGGACCAACGCCAGAGGAAGAGGGAGATGTGATCACTCCTTTTAGGCACCGGCAGTGGATCAATAAGCAGCTGGACGCAGCTGCGGGCGGGACAGAAGAGGCTTTTGGGGTAAGTGAAACAGCTTACATTAGGGGATAAACGCGGGACGGTGGTGTGTTTGTGATTGTGTGAGACGCCTATGGGCGAAGCGAGTGAGGAGCCCCGATCTGCATTTCCTTACCCCGGAGACGGGCTAGGTCAGAGGAGGGCGAAGCGCAAGAATTGCTGACTGAAATTCCCACCGTCATGGGCGGGTCCCAATCTAAGTCTGCGAAGAAGTCCCATACGCCCTTGGAGTGTTGTTTGCGCAATTGGTCACATTTTAAGCAGGATTATGGAACTAAGATGACAAAGGATCGTCTTGTCTTTTTTTGCACCCGGGAATGGCCAATATTAGAACCCAAATGGCCACCCGAGGGGTCTTTTGACCCAACCTTGGTATCTGATGTGCGAACAATAGTAGCACAGAGGGGAAGTTGGGACCAGTTCCCTTATATTGATTCGTGGGCAACTTGTGTGCCCCTTGGCGGCAGGCCTGCTCCGTGGGTTGTTAAATGCATGTCCCTTGCCCTTCCCATGGTGGTCAAAAGGAAACCACCAAAAGAAGGACCACCCAGGGTCGTGGCCATGGCACCGGAGGACCTACTGCTTCCTCCTCCCTACGGGACAGCCGTCGCAGGGCGCTCGTTGCAACCACCACCCTCTCCTGAGGAGCCCGCCCAGCGGTTAGATGCCCCCGAGAAGGACCCCTCTCATGAAATAGTACCAGAGGACCCCACCCCTCTAGTTGAACGCCAGGACACTCTCCAAGATCGTCTATATTCCCTAGAGGAAAGATTGGAGGTCCTACAGAGAGAGGCAAAAGGGGGACCTAACTACAACCTGCGAAAGGACCCCCAACCACCGGTGAAGTTCACCTTCCCCATCAGAGAAGTCCCCGACCCTACCGCCCAACATCCTCAAGGGACGATGTTTGTTTATGTCCCATTCACAACATGTGATTTGTATAATTGGAAACAATTTAACCCCTCCTTTGAAGAGGATCCCGGGCCACTCCTGTCTCTGATGGAGAATGTGAGGCTTACTCACAACCCCACATGGGACGATACACAAATGCTATTGAACACCTGTTTTCTCAGCCAAAAGCCAACCATCCTTGCGGGGGCACGAGCTAAGTATAGGGAGGAAAATCCCCAAGCAACTGAGGAGGAGACGGTGGAGGTTCTGCCCACAGGGCGACCCAATTGGGGGGTGGCCACAGCGGCACATGGACGCTTACATGCTGACTATTTTCGACTCATTTTAGCAGGCATGAAGCAAGCTGCGAGAAGGGCCCCCAATTTGCAAAAAGTCCTGACTCTAAAGCAAGACAAAAACGAACCTCCTGCTGTGTTCCTCCAAAGGCTGAGGGAAGCCTTCGCTAAATATACTGACATTGACTTGAATGATCCAAATAATTTAAGGATCCTCACGACTCAGTTCGTGGGAAATAGCTGCCAGGACATCAGAAAGAAGTTGCAAAAAGTTGAAGGAGGGTTGGCAGCTGACTTAGGAGTTTTAGTTGAAGTAGCTCAAAAGGTTTATGAGAGGCGAGAAGAAGAAGAAGGAAAAGAAAAAGACAAGAGGCAGGCCAAGCTCCTTGCTGCGGTTCTTAAACCTGACAAGGAGGGAGCTAGGAAGGGGAGGAAAGGGGGAAGGAAAGGATCTCCCCTGGGGAAAGATCAATGTGCCTTTTGTAAGAAAATGGGGCACTGGAAGCGTGACTGTGAGGCTTTGAAGCAGAAAGAGAGAGGGGAAAATACGGGAGAAGCGCAGAGAGTTCTGTATGAACAGGAAAGAGATTAGGACAGACCGGGGCCCGGCCCCCTCTTAGCCGTCTCTGAGGCAAGACGGGACCCCATGGTCAAAATAAAGGTTGGGGGCCGCTCCTACAAAGCCCTTGTGGACACAGGGGCCGCCCTGTCCGTCCTCCCCCTCAGTGAGCCCCCAACGGGAGGTGGGGGGTTCACCACCATAATGGGGGTTGAGGGAAGGGCAACCCAAGTGCCCCTCTCTCGTCCCCTGTTCACCAAGGTTGGGAAAACACACCTAGAACATGCATTTGTCTGTACCCCCTCCTGTCCGGTGGCATTGCTAGGGAGGGACTTATTGACTAAACTCCAAATTGAGATTGCTTTTACTCCTGACGGAAGGATGGAGATACGGCTCCCTAAACAGCAGAGTAGTAACTACCAAATGGCCCTTTTGAAGGTTGCAGAAGAATCCACCCCAGAGGCCACCGAGGACTGGAGCTTAATAGAAAACAGAGTCAACCCTCTAGCTTGGGCCGGGATTGGAGGGGCCTCTCGTGCCAAGTCGGCAGCACCATACAAAATTCCCCTCAAGGAGGGAGCAAGGCCTGTTCATGTGAAACAGTATCCCCTTTCCCGCCAAGGAAAGGAGGGCCTACAACCAGTAATAACAAAGCTCCGAGAAGAAGGCCGGCTCATTGAGATAATGTCCCCCTATAACACGCCCATCATCACTGTGCCAAAAAGGGGAGGGGGGGCAAGGGCTTTCGCTTAGTGCAAGACCTCCGGCTCATTAATCAGCAGATCGAGGCCCCCCATCCTGTGGTCCCCAACCCACACACCCTCCTTGTAGGAATTCCGGAAGAGCACGCCTGGTTCACTGTCATAGACCTAAAAGACGCCTTTTTCAGCATCCCCCTCCACCCTGATTCAAGGCCTTTGTTCGCCTTTGAATGGGAAAGCCCAGGGGGGGGGGGTCAAAAGTTCAATTAGCATGGACAGTCATCCCTCAGGGGCTGAATCTCTCACCGGTGGTCTTTGGCCAGCAGCTCCAAAAGGATCTCGAACCCTGGGTCCAGCAGCACTCAGAGGTGCATCTCCTCCAGTACTGTGACGACCTCCTGATTTCAGCCAAGGCCAAGAATGCGTGCCTGAGTGGGACGGTTTCCCTCCTCAACTATCTAGCGGGGGGGGGGGGTATAAAGTGTCAAAAGAAAAAGTACAGTTGGCCCAACCAACTGTAAAATTCCTAGGCTACCACATAACTAAAGGGACTCGGAGCCTAGGGCAAGAAAGAGTTGAAGTCATCCGTGACACTCCTGTCCCTAAGTCCCCCCGCGAATTGAGGGCCTACCTGGGGTTGACCGGATTCTGCCGACTATGGATAGCAAACTATGGGGAGACAGCGCGGCCGCTGTATGAGGCGCTGCAGAAAGATAGACTGGATAAATGGAAATGGACTAAGGAAATGAATAAGTCTTTTCTCAGCCTTAAAGCTGCTCTTGTGTCACCACCTGCTCTAGCCATACCAAATCCCAGCCGGCCATTTAGACTTTATGTGCATGAAAATAAGGGCATAGCTTCGGGAGTGCTCTGCCAGCGAAAAGGGCCCTCTTGGAGACCAGTGGGATATTACTCCAAGGTCCTAGATGTCGTAGCGCGAGGATGGCCAAGTTGCCTGAGGGCAGTAGCGGCAACGGCTCTGGTTTGCGCTGAAGCGGAGAAAATGACAATGGGAGGACCCATTGAAGTTTGGGTGCCGCATGGAGTGCCAGGAGGAGGAAGCAAATTTCTCAACCCAGCCCGGCATTCCCGATATGAAATAGGTTTACTAACAAACGAAAACCTCACTTTTAAGGCTTGCTCCAGCTTTAATATCGCCACACTACTGCCAACATTACTGGGCACAAACGGATCAGGACTCCCAGATCATGACTGCCTTGAAGTATTAGACCTAGACACCAAAGGCCGACCGGACCTTGAGGATGAACCAATAGAGGGAGCCAGAGATCTGTTTGTAGATGGATCTAGCTATATGCTGGATGGAAGGCGCTACACAGGCGCAGCTGTCGTTACTCTAGAGGAGAGTGTGCGTGAGGAAAGGCTGCCTCCTCATTTCTCCGCCCAATCCACTGAACTGGTAGCCCTGACAAGAGCCCTGCAAGCCAGCAAGGGAAAGCGAGTAAATATTTATACCGATAGCAAAAATGCCTTCGCCGTTGTGCATGCTCATGGGCAACTGTGGAAAGAGAGGGGATTCCTTACAGCAAACGGATCTCCAGTGGCTAATGGCAGCCTAATAGTGGATCTTCTGGATGCCCTCCAGCTACCCTCACAAGTAGCTGTTGTCCACGTCCGAGCCCATGGGAAAGAAAAAGAGGAAAAATGGAGACAGGGAAACCAGAAGGCAGATGAGGCCGCAAAAAGAGCAGCCAGAGAGGGAATCCAAGGAACATTCCTCATTCTACCCAAAAGAAAAGAGCGCCCCACATACTCCCCTGCTGAGTTACGGATGGCACAAGAACACGGAATAAGTCCCTGCGATGACGGATGGATCCAGATGACAGATGGAAGACTGCTTCTTCCACAGACACTGCAGAGGGTTGTTCTAGAGCAAGTTCACCATTCTCTTGGACACCCTGGAGCATCAGCCATGATCGACTATTGCAAGAGGCTGTTTGTCTCCCCTGGCTTAACTGTATGCGCCCACCAACTAGCCGCAACCTGTGAAGTCTGCCAGAAAACCAACCCTCTCAGGGCACCCCCTCCTCCAAAAGGAGGGCGACCATGGGCCTACTATCCTTTCCAGAGGGCGCAGATTGATTTTGCTGAGATGCCACCATGTAGGGGTTACAGGTATTTGCTTGTAATAGTATGTCAAATGACAGGGTGGGTAGAGGCGTTTCCATGTAGGAACTGCCAAGCTAAAACTGTTGTTGCTAAATTGTTACAGGAGGTGGTGCCCCGGTTCTCCCTGCCCGAAGTTATAGAGTCCGATCAGGGCTCACATTTCACCTCAGTTATTACACGGGGGCTGGCACAAGCTCTGGGAGTAGAGTGGCATTTACATTGCCCCTGGAGGCCCCAGGCAAGTGGACAGGTTGAAAGAATCAATCGGAGCCTCAAGGAGACTTTAACCAAACTCCAACGAGGGGTGAAGCTCACTTGGGTTGAGGCTCTGCCAATAGCTTTAACGAAGCTTCGAAGGATGCCAAGAAAGGACATAAAATTGTCCCCCTTTGAACTGATGTTTGGGTTCCCGCCTCGGGTACACTGCGGGAGGAGGGAGGAAGTCAAGTGGGAGGTGGGTGATCAGATGCTGAGGGATCAGTTGACTTCTCTACAGTCTGTTCTTTCACAGCTACGAGCTTATTCCATTCCGTTTCAGAGACTGCCGTTAGATGCACCTATCCATCTCTTCCAGATGGGAGACGAGGTGTTGCTGAAAAAGTGGAATAAAGAAGCTTTAAAGGAAGGGTGGGAGGGGCCTTATTTGGTGGGACCAACCAGCCACTCGTGTGTAAAGCTTGTGGGTTCTAGTAAATGGACACATTGCAGCCGGATAAAGCCATTTAAGCGACCCTCGCTTCCTTCTGTCACTTGGAAAGAACAGGAGGACACAGGCAACGGTCCTTTGCTCCCTGGCACCCCTCTGGAAGCTGCCAAGGACACAGGCGAAGAAGCCATCCAGGAGCCACAATCGCCTGTAATATACAAGTCACAACATCTGGGAAAAGCTCGGGTTCGAATTACAAAAAACTTGTAATATGAAGCAAGTATTGTGGGTGGTGTTGGTAATGTTGGTTAAAGAAATATTAACGTGGATGGTGATACCTCAAGGACTTGGGCTTGACAGCTTTAAGATAAAACCCCGAAATGTCACACCAACACCCCTCAGACCACTTCTGGTACAGATCCCTGAGAAAGAGAGGCGTCCCTGGAGAACCAGGTTAGGGATCCCAATAACAGAGGAAACTGATAATGTGTGGTTAGAGTGGATAAAGTATACAGCCAAGTCTTTAAATAAGTCTGACTGTTTTGTTTGTGCCACAGGGAGATCTGTAGCAAAGGTGCTGCCCTTTCCACTGGGATGGGACACTCCTTCCCTCCTCACCTGCGTGATCCGTTTGTTCCAACACCCTGATGCATGGGGAGAGGAGGAATGCCAAACCCTCAATAAATTATACCCCCCACTCAAATCAAAGGATCGTGTCAGACCTTCCACAGTCTTCCTGCAAAGAAGAAACCATACCGGATGCATACACTGAAACCTTGCAGACACAGAGGGGCGTATAGGGAACCTGACGAGTAAAGTAAGATGTGTTAATTCTACCCGCTTTAGGAATAATTCCCTTTCAATCCCACGAGCTGATCTCTGGTGGTATTGTGGTGGCCTAGAGTTGTATGAGGTATTGCCCTCCAATTGGTCCGGAGCTTGTGGGTTAGTTCAGTTGGCAGTCCCCTTTTCAATTGCATACCATCCAGCAGAGAAGACTGGCCAACCCCGGCAGAAACGATCAGTAACCCCTTTTGATGATCAAATATATATTGACTCCATAGGAGTACCAAGGGGAGTGCCAGATGAGTTCAAAGGAAGAAATCAAATTTCTGCAGGATTTGAATCTACCCTGTTTTGGTGGGTGACCATTAACAAAAATGTAGATTGGATCAATTACGTTTATTATAATCAGCAGAGGTTTATAAACTATACTCGAGATGCTGTAAAAGGATTGGCTGAGCAGCTAGATGCCACCAGCCAAATGGCTTGGGAAAATCGGCGTGTTCTTGATATGATGTTAGCAGAAAAAGGAGGGGTTTGTGTCATGCTAGGTGGACGGTGTTGCACCTTCATCCCTAACAACACTGCCCCAGATGGCACGGTAACAAGGGCTTTGCAGGGTCTCACCGCCTTGTCTGAAGAATTAGCCGAGAATTCAGGGATTAACAACCCCGTGACTGACTGGTTGGAGAGATGGTTTGGAAAATGGAAACACCTAGCAGCCTCAATCCTTATTTCGCTTGTAGTGATGATAGGAGTTTTAGTGTTATTTGGTTGTTGCATTATCCCCTGCGCTAGAGGCTTACCCCAGCGGTTAATTGAAACCGCTCTGTCAAAACAGATGCTCTTGCTTTATTGTGCTGATAAAGAAACTCCGTTTTAAATGCTTTAAGACGTGAATAAAGACTTAAAGGAGGGAATTGTTAGAAAAAAAAGGAGACTCCATAACCATTGGCGTCTCAAGTTACGTAAGAGCCGGAGTGGTGGGAAAATATAGGCGGAGCAAAAAGGGAATCATACTGACGCACTCATGACTAACGGCTTGGTAAGCTGATAGTGACTGTTTATTGGATATTAACTTAGTGAGCCGATGTACTAACTGTTTCATTGGTTACTGGTAAGAACAATAGAAGCAATATGATATAAAGGGCTTTTGCACACGTGTCTCGGGGTCCAGACTGCTCTGCACCCGTTTTGCAAAACGTTCAATAAAATAGTGTTGGATCCACTGCTGCCTGCCTGGCATTCTTTTCTTCTAAACCGAAAGCAAGGACTTTTTATCTAACAGCTGTGCTCTACAGGCAACGCACAACAGAGTCAAGTACCTTCACAAGACGTTACTTTATTTCTACGGTACATGAGAAAACATGGTGGAGCTGCATGACACACTGTCTCAGTTCCAAGGCCAACACTAAGAGAGAGAGATGGGGAGAGGTTCCACTTGGGCCTCCTGCAAGAGCTAAAAATGGCAGGCTCTCTTGAAGCTATGTATCACAACAACCCATTCTAACCCTTAATAAATTGCACTGCTGCTACAATAAATCAATTTCACAGCCTCATCTGCATTTCCAGAAAACACCAACAACGCTGGACTATGCTGCAGAGTTGTCATACACTGCTCTAACACACACCCCCTCTGCAAAATAAGAATAGCAACACTGAGCTTCTTTGCAGGACTTGTGTAACCCACTTCTCAGCTGCAGCCCTGCCTCCTGCAATATAGGTATAATAATAATGAACTCTGCACACATTGTCAAGGTAGTTTTTTAATGTTTATAAACTCAGAAAAAATATTAACAAAACCCAAGTTAGAAAGGTCGTGGACTCCTGTCTTTGCTACTACCTTTTGTTTTTTGGTACACACACTACTGTCCAAACCCAGCTACAGGAAACTCATGGATTTCTAAGCTGTTTTTAATGAGGCTGCAACAACTTCCTAACAGGGAAGACCCCAAACAGGTTTAACACACCTAGAAGGGTTAACACACCCAGATAGTGGGTGTGTTAACCATTGCTGTGACTTCATTCATTGGCTAAAAACACTAAAACATGGAAGCAGACTAGTTTCTCACAAAATGAACAGGCAGAATATTGGCTGAACATTTTGCCCCATATCTCAGGTTCTACAAGGGCTAGAGATGTGCTTTCTTTAAAAAATGAAAGCTGGGAATCTGGAAACTATGAGATTCATCACACAAGGCTGAAATCTGACGTCCCTACCAGGGCTTTCTGCTTCTGGTTTCTTTGCAGGATTATGATGGGCTCTTTTAAACGGGGGACATGTGATTTGAATTGAAAACTTCCTTTCTCTGCAATGGTCTATATGTTTCATTATACAGCACCATCTAGTGGCCTTATTGTAGTGCAACACCATCATTACATACTGCCAATATCTCACACTGATGTTTGCTATTGGCTTATTTCTGAACTTTTAAAAAGTGGGATAAAGCTCAAAAAGCATGGGAGATGCTCTGGAGGTTGACGACCTCATGTAAAGGACCTACAAACTTCCATGAGTGACCAATCATGAACATGCAATAAAGGTCTTGTGTAGAGATGCTCAAAGGCTCATCCCCAGGGGATCAATTGCCCTGTCTTGCAGATGCCCATGAGCATTGGTGAAATTTGGAATGGCTGTCTTCATAATGTGGGTCAGCCATCTCTCCCTTTACGTTCTCTTTCAACACTTGCCCAGCCTTCATGAGTGAAAGCATAGGGTTTCAAGGTGCTTTCACATACCAGCATAAACAGCCCAATCCTATGCATGATTACAGACGGGCAGCTGGGGAGGGGGGGAGAGCCACAAAAGCCAGTGTACGTAAGGACAGCATCTTCCCTTGTGATTCTGGGGCTGGAAAGGATGGTTCTTTCAAGCAACCCCCTCCCCCCACTTCCCAGGTGGGTGACATTCCTGTGTTCTCCCCACACACACACACCCCTCACCTGTGGGCTGGGAAACCACTCACTGGTTCACTTTAAACTAAAGAGAACTCAGCCAGGGACCTGTGCCAGGTGGATCAGGATGGGAAGTCAGTGCTTTCCATCATCAGCAAGGGATGCTTTACGAGGCAGGTGCTTCCGCAGGCTACCAAACCGAAGGCCTCACAGGCCGCGGGGCCACCTGGCTGGGCCTGTCAGAAAGCTGGTCTCACTGCCCCTTCCAGGTCCACATTCTACCATTTGCATTGCAGCAACTCCCAAGCGAGCTCACTCCACTCCCAACCCAGGTGTAATTTACTGACCTCCGCTTGGCTGGCCTCACCCGCCTGCGTTGTGGGGAACTGGAGAGTAGAGCTAGATGGGGCAGGCACTCACAGCATGAGCTGCTGTAGCCGCTCTCAGAATGGAGCTACTTTTACTGTTTTATCTTTTGTGTTCACTGCTCCGAAACCTGTTTTAGATATGGAGTGGTATACAAATATTGTAAATAAATAAATGGAGGAACCTGGTTGTACTGCTGCCTGCTGCTGCCTCTTTGCTTTAAGAGGAGGTGCTTCCGCAGTGCTGGTTAAACTCAAGGGCATCTCCCTGCGCCCCACCCCAACCCCCATGTTTAATTGACTGACCTCCTGTCCTGTCCTGAGCCTTGCCTGTATGGCTGGAAACTGGAAGTAAATATAGATGGGGCAGGCGCAGCATGAGTGGCCACTGTTGCCCCCCTCAGAATGATGTCATGACTTGAATCTAGGGGGTAGGGCAGTTACCCCCCCCCTTGCCCCTATGAGCGGATGCCCATGAGATTAACATCCATTTTGCATGCCAGTTTGATCGTTATTGAATTAATCTGGGGTATTCCTCTTGGAGATACTAACCTGCCATACCACTTTCCTATGCAGGAGTGTCATTACAGCTGGATCACAGCCCCTGTTCAGCTGCTCGCAAATATATTAAGAAAGGAGCCATAGCATTTGGGAACGACCATAGCTCAGGCATAGTAGTAAGCATGCTTTGCATGCAGAAGGTCTCAGGTTTAGTCCCTGGCATCTCCAGATTTAAAAAGTCAGGTAGCAGCAGCAGCTGCAGCTAGTGACATGAAAGGTGACTGCTGAGAATTCTGGGGAACCAATGCCAGCCAGAGGAGACAATACTGGGCTAGATGGATGATGAGTCGGACCTGGTATGAGGCACCTTCCTAGGTGTCCAGTGTTGATCTTTCTTGTTAATACCCCATCCAGCTTGCCACCTGCATACCTGGCATTCTATAATTAATATTTACTCAGAACACACTCTTATGTAATCTTGGTCGTCCTTCAGTGTAGTACAAAGTAGGAAGGAAAGGGAGAAGCTTAGGGTCCAACTCTGTGAGAGAGGCAGCTATGTTTATGGCTGCATATCTGCCTCCTTCACAACTAAAGCTGAGGCTGAAGGGGTCTAATTTTGATACGTTCTTTAATCTATCTATGTATCTACGCACACAGGCACACACACACACACACACATAGGTAAGTCCTCTTTCACAGAGGAGAGTCTTCTATTTTAAGTGCTGCCTGAGGACTATCCTCTGTCTGTGGGGCTGTCCTGCCTAATTTCAGTTTCAAGACAAAGAAATGTAAGACCAGTTGCCCACCCACAGCGCCTGGACAGCAAACTGAACAGGCAGGCACATGAGTCACAGACTTCTGCACAAGGGTAAGATATAAATATAGTACATTATAATCATTATTTCTAAATTTGGATCTTTACATTTAAATTTGCATATGCAAATGTTATGTAAATCACCACCCCCTTTGTCCTCTTTTTTTTGTTATACATTTCCCTCCTTTTTTGCAATTTGTAAGTGACCACCCTATCTGTCTCAGAAGCTATGTGACTTGTTCTGGTCTGTGGTTCCAAAGGTGCTTTATGTCCAAAAGTGAAATCTGGAAAAACGCATGGACGGGATTGTCCTTAGTCTCAAGTAGAGCAAGTCTCCAGAGCCACATGGCTGAAAGGAAATTTTCTGCTGGTGGTGACAGCCTTAACCTCAGACACATCAACTGAGACTCTGTGCTGGTTTGGACTGTTTGTACAGCTCACTAAAGCAGATCTTGAGACAGACAACATGTGCTGCTAATGACAGCGAGCTCCTTTCTCTCACTACATTCTGAAGTTGTAGGAATACTTTTGTGGTTGTGGTTGTTATATTCCTAAGATAGAAACTTTCCATTTTTTTTTTTAATCTGTGGAAAAACAAGGCCTAGCTAGTTCTTAGTCAAAATCCTCTCAACCATTTTTAACCAAATTAATCTGCTTTTTGTACTAGACTCATCCTTATTTCTATAGCCTAGCCTATTTGTGTGTGTGTTTATTTTAGTTTTGCTTCAAGCAATTAAGCCTGAAGAAGAGCTCTCTGTGATTTAAAAGCTTGCCTCCGGTATTTAAAAAAAAGATCACTGCAAAAGAAGTTTTTCTCATTTCACTGAAACATGCGTGACTACCTTCCAGTATACTTCTCACTGTTTTCAGCTCTTTTGCTAGACCGTTTAGCTAAAATCAGTTGCTAAATTCCCCTGAGAAACAATGGATGGCAAAGGCAGCATTTCATCTGGAACAGCAATCTACTGGGCTTCCTGTAGTTCCGGGAGCGGGCTCATCCATGTTTGACAGAAGGTTGTATTTTATGAAAGATTCACTACATTTATTCTGTCAGGAAATGTGCACATTGCTTTGTCTTTATTTTGGCTTATATTCCAGCAGTGTGGCTGGGTAGTAGAGATACTATCTTTCAGTAGGAGAGACTTTAGTGAATCAATTGTAACAATCTTTAAGATGCCCAGAGACACACTGTTATTTTTAGCGAGTCTACTAATTGTGAACAACAACCAGAGCCCTGAAAGGGGTCTCTGTATCTCTAATAACTGTGTGGGAAAAACCTAGCTGAGTAGCTGTATGATTGATTTTTACTGTCACTTTGTACACTGTAAGGAGACACATTGTACCTGCTAAACTTCTTCCTGCTGTGTAGCTATTAAAGTCATGGGCGCCCGCTTTGGGTCAGGAGGTGGGAACCCTACTGAGCTCAAAGAATAATCTAAAGGTACCTGAAGTGTTTTATCTTCAAAGCAAAGCAAGTTGGAGACTGGCCAGTATCTGGATGGGAAGCTACCTGTCTCGTGTATGCTGTTCTGATTAAAAATGCAATGAACAATACATTTCTATTGGGGGTGGAAGTGGGTTGCTTTTTTTAAAATCTGGATTTTTTAAAAATTAAACTGTATTGAAACATTTCTGTTAATATAAGAATCCAATACAAAACTACAGTAGTACTCACCCTATCTGGATATCCATCAGTGACCCAAATTATGTCCTCCTAGCATTTTCTGCAGGTGTGAAAACAGCATAAAACTAGATTCAGCCCTCAATAGGGAACTGCTGGAGCCAATGAGGACTCCCTGATAAGTATACCTTTATGATATACCTGTTTGTCACATTCAACTTTTACATTTTTAACTGCACATTTAAAACAGCTTCAGCAAACAACAAATAAACCCAAACCAAAACAGCCTGTAAAGTGAGTGCAGCTAGAGGAGAGAATGTGGTACATGGGTCAGAACAGAAGGTGTGGTAAAAACCCCTTTTGTCATAACCCCTCAAGTATGATCAAGGGTTGACTTCAGAGAGTGTTGCTCAGTTTCTTTAACTGCCAGAGAGGCAGCAGTAGCAGTACTCTCAAAATATCACCCCCCCCAAAGAAATCTCATATAGCTTCTTGAAGAGCATCTCTACACCTGCCTAAAATCCCACATTTAAAATGGGGCTTTCTGCTTCCGTTTTAAATGCAGGATCACAACGGACTCATAGAATCATAGAATAGTAGGGTTGGAAGGGGCCTACAAGGCCATCGAGTCCAACCCCCTGCTCAATGCAGGAATCCAAGTCAGAGCATCCCTGACAGATGGCTGTCCAGCCTCGTCTTGAATGCCTCCCATGTGGGAGAGCCCACGACCTCCCTAGGTAATTGGTTCCATTGTCGTATTGCTCTAACAATCAGGAGGTTTTTCCTGATGTTCAGCCGGAATCTGGCTTCCTGTAACTTGAGCCCATTATTCCGTGTCCTGCACTCTGGGATTATCGAGAAGAGATCCTGGCTTTCCTCTCTGTGGCAACCTTTCAAGTACTTGAAGAGCGTGATCATATCTCCACTCAGTCTTCTCTTCTCAAGGCTAAACATGCCCAGTTCTTTCAGTCTCTCTTCATAGGGCTTTGTTTCCAGTCCCCTGATCATCTTTGTTGCCCTCCTCTGAACCCTCCCCAGTTTGTCTGCATCCTTCTTAAAGTGTGGTGCCCAGAACTGGACACAGTACTCCAGATGAGGCCTAACCAGTGCTGAGTAGAGGGGAACTAGTACTTCCTGGGATTTGGAAGCTATGCTTCTATTAATGCAGCCCAAAATAGCATTTGCCTTTTTTGCAGCCACATCACATTGTTGGCTCATACTCAGCTTGTGATCGACAACAATTCCAAGATCCTTCTCACTTGTAGTGTTGTTGAGCCACGTATCCCCCATCTTGTAACTCTGCATTTGGTTTATTTTTCCTAGGTGCAGAACTTGGCATTTATCCTATTGAATGTCATTCTGTTGTTTTCTGCCCAGCGCTCCAGTCTATCCAGATCACTTTGAATTTTGTTTCTGTCTTCCAAAGTATTAGCTATCCCGCGCAATTTTGTGTCATCTGCAAATTTGATCAGCATTCCCTGCACCTCCTCCTCCAAGTCATTAATAAAAATGTTGAAGAGCACTGGGTCCAGGACTGAGCCCTGCGGTACCCCCCTTGTTACCTCTCCCCAGTTTGAGAAGTTCCCATTAATAAGCACTCTTTGAGTCCATTTCTGTAGCCACCTGTGGATCCACCTGATAGTTGTTTCATCTAGCCCACTTTGAGCTAGTTTGCTCATCAGGATATCATGGGGCACTTTGTCGAAAGCTTTGCTGAAGTCAAGGTATATTATGTCTACAGCATTCCTACAGTCCATAAGGGAGGTTACTTGATCAAAAAATGAGATCAGATTCATCTGGCAGGATTTGTTCTTGACAAATCCATGTTGGCTTTGAGTAATCACTGCATTGTTTTCAAGGTGCTTCCAGATGGATTGCTTTATGATCTGCTCCAGAATTTTCCCAGGGATTGATGTCAGACTGACTGGTCTGTAGTTCCCAGGTTCCTCCTTTTTACCCTTTTTGAAGATAGGGACAACATTAGCCCTCCTCCAGTCATCTGAAACTTCACCCATCCTCCATGATTTCTCAAAAAGAATAGACAGCATTTCTGAGAGTTCTTCTGCCAGTCCCTTTATTACTCTAGGATGCAGTTCATCTGGCCCTGGAGATTTGAACTCATTCAAAGTAATTAGGTGTTCCTTGACCATATGTCTATCGATCTCAAGCTGCAATCTTGCCCCTTCAGCCTGTACTTCGCCTTTGCCAGGGGGGTCATAGACCCTCTTTTGGGAGAAGACTGAGCCAAAGTAGGAATTGAGCACCTCTGCCTTTTCTTTGTCATCTGTTATCATTTTGCCATCCTTATTTAATAGCTGAACCACCGTTTCTTTCCTCTGCCTTTTACTATGCACGTAGCTGAAGAAAGACTTTTTGTTGTTTTTAGCATCCCTCACTAACCTCAGCTTGTTCTCAGCTTTAGCCTTCCTGTCGCCATCCCTGAAATTCTGTGCTACCTGCCTGTACTCTTCCTTTGTAGCTTGGCCTTCCTTCCACTTCCTATATGTGTCCTTTTTTGTTTTCAGGTCATCTCTAAGCTTTCTGTGAAGCCACATTGGCTTCTTCTGTTGTCTTCCACCTTTTCTTGTTGTTGGAATGGTATATAATTGTGCCTTGAGAATTTCCTTTTTTAAAAGCTCCCACCCATCTTGGACTCCTCTTCTCATTAGAGTCGCTTGCCATGGGACCTTACTGATCATTGTTCTGAGTTTATTAAAATCAGCTTTCCTAAAATCCAGGGTACGCGTTTGACTACACTCGGCTTTTGTTTCCCTTAGAACCAAGAACTGAAGTACAACATGGTTGCTTTCCCCCAGAGTTCCAGTAACTGCTACTTTATCTACTAAGTCATCTCTGTTGGTTAGGATCAAGTCAAGGACAGCCAGGCGTCTAGTTCCTTCCTCTACTTTCTGTAGGAGGAAGTTATCTGCCACACAAGTCAGGAATTTCCTGGAGGGGCCATGTTTTGCAGAATTTGTCTCCCAACAAATATCGGGGAAATTGAAGTCCCCCATTACTACTACATCATGCTTCCTTAAAACATTGGCTGTTTGCTTTTCAAAAGTTTCATCCTCGTCTTCTCCTTGATTGGGTGGCCGGTAGTAGACTCCGACCACCAGGTTCCTTTTATTCTTTGCTCCATTTATTTTGATCCAGATGCTCTTGATGGGGCTACCAAGCTCATCCTCCTGTATTTCTGTGCAGAGATACGGATTTTTCACGTACAGTGCAACCCCACCTCCCTTTCTGTTCCTTCTGTTCTTTTTGAACAAGTTATATCCTTCAATTGCTGTATTCCAGTCATGAGAGTCATCCCACCAAGTCTCAGTTATACCTATCAAGTCATAATTTCCCTCTTGTATTAAGAGTTCAAGCTCGTTCTGTTTGTTTCCCATACTCTGGGCATTACTGTATAGACATCGAAGACTATGTGCTTCATAGTCTGGCTTTCTCCCTTTACACAAACTTCTTTTCCCCCTCCCCTTTCCCCCCCTTTCTCCCCCTTATCTGAGTCTTCCATATATTTAATTGATCTTGCTTTTCTTCTTGTGACTTTTCCTTTTTCACAGAGGGAACTCAAGTGGAACACAACTGGGGTAATTTGATACTTCATTATCTCCAATCTATTTACAAATGGAATAAAGATCATTTACTGCAGGAAACACCCTGGAGGTTCATGACATCACCTAAAGGGCCTGCAAACTTCCATGAGGAAGCAGTCTCAATAGCAGGATAAAAGCTCCTTGTGAAGAAGCTTGAAAAGGCAGTGAGAGAGAGAACAAAGGAGGAAAGAAAAAAAAGTAAGTGCTCTGAATGCACCAATATTAAAAACAAAACAACTCCTAGTTATTTTACAAGCCCTGCCCATCCCTCCTTTTGGGATTCCAGTTCCATCCTCCAGAGGCTGCTTTTCCATTTTGAAAAATGTCAGAATTTTTGAAAAACACAAATAACTGCATGTAATGTCTAGTTTGGCCCTGTTGTCCAGGAATTCTGCAAGCTTTGTGAGGAAATATTTTACCAGCATTTCAGACTTGTGCTACTGTGTTTTGCTTTTTAGGTTTTGAAACTTGATGGAATCACCCTTCTTTGCATTAAATCTCGCCACGGACATGTACTTTAAAAGTGCCGAAGGACTTAAGCGAGAGAGAGAGAGAGAGAGAGATTAATCAAAACTTAATCTGCTTTTCATATGCAGATAATGTGACTGAAACATGAATTATTTCTCATGACCTCTATCAATGTTGCTTAGTACAATAGGCTGCATAGCATTTACTCTCTCCTAAGTTACATCCCCAAAACTGGAGCAAAGGAAAGATGCTATTCAGGCCCATAGCCAGCCTAAAAGTTTTTTGGGGGCACCCAAAAAATAGGGGGGGGCAGTTTATCTGATCAGCAGGCCTTTTAAAGACAAAATTGTAAACTGTTTTCTTTTAACCCTTATTTTTGCAACCATACTGCAATTTATATACATTCAAAAATTTTCACTAAGCAACTTCAACAATTGCTACAGTTCTTGACACCAATTATCAAAAAAAGGTTAAAAAAAGGGGGAAAAAAAGAATCACAAATATCAAGAATAGGCTACAACAGCAGTATTCTTATCATAGAATTGGAAGGGGCCATTTAGGGCATTGCTCAGTGCAGGAATCCAAAGCATCCCTGACAGATGGCTGCCCACTCCTTACCAGTGAGGGAGGGACCACCACCTCCCTAGGCAGCTGGTTCCATGATCTGACTGCTCTGACCATTAGGAAGGTTTTTTCTGATGATCAATTGAAATCTGCCTGTTATTTTGTGTCCTACAATCTTGGATGAGAGAGAACAGGTTGTGGCCCTCTTCTGTGTGCCAACCCTTTAGGTACTTGAAAAGTGCTATCATATCCCCCCTCAGTCTTCGCAACGTTAAATATACCCAGTTCCTTCAATCTTTCCTTGTAGGACTTAATTTCTAGTCCTTTGATCATCTTTGTTGCCCTTCTCTGAACTTGTTCCAATTTATCTGAATCCTTCTTAAAGTATGGTGTCTAGAACTGGACACAGTAGTCGGGGTGAGGTCTGATCAGTGCAAAGTAGTGTGGAATTATCACTTTCTGTGATTTTGAATCTATACGTCTATTGATGCAACCTAAAATGGCATTTGCCTTTTTTGCAGCCACATCACACTGTTTACTCATATTCACCTCCAAGACCCTTTTTACATGTACTATTGCCAAGCCAGGTGTCCCCCATCTTATACCTGTGCATTTTATTTCTTTTTCCTAAATGAAGAACTTTGCCTTAGTCTCTGTTAAAGTTCATTCTGTCATTTTCTGCCCAATCTTCTAACCTATCAAGATCATTTTGAATTTTGTTTCTGTCTTCTAAGGTATTAGCTATCCCATCCGATTTTGTGTCATTTACAAATATGATAAGCATGCCCACCACCTCTTGAACCCCTCTTCCTTCCTGTTGAGTTTTCCTGCCATAGAATCCTACTTATCAGTGCTCTCTGAGTTTATTAAAATCAGCTTTCCTGAAGTCCAGGGGAGTTTATGAAGACGTTTTGATGCTACTTCATGGTCAGCAGATTCACATGTTTTTGTGGTTGCTTCAAAAGTGTTGTTGAAAACAGTATCATTTTGCATTTCTTGCATCTGCCTCCCAACATAATCAATAAGTTTCAGTGCTGCCTCCAGCTTCTGCTGCAGCAGTGATGTTACAGGTATAAGATATTCCAGTACATTTAGCATATTTTCAGTAAGAAGGGGAAAAGAAAGACTACTGATCTGATTGAGCAATCCAGTAGCTCAGTTTTTTTATGAGAAAAATTTTCACACGGGGTAGATACACTGATTGATTTGAATGTGGAAAGAATTATTTGTCTGAATGTATAACCATAACTGAATCCAAGTTTCCAGTCCATTGTTGAACCAACATGTGTTTTAAAGAACTGCCTTTATAAATCTGACCAATATACGCTTTCTTAAAAAAATATGTACAACTGTTCACATAAGTCAAAATATTCCTTCATCTCAGATATACCCTCAATTGCCTGCACTATTAGGAATATATAAGCAGATTCCACCATGGTGCTGCCCCCAAATAATAGCATTCACACTTTTAAGAAGAAAAATATAGGCTTTCCTGTTGGTTTTCTAAAATTTCCCTAATAAATTTAATTATTTGTCTGTAAAAAATTTAGGGGGCAGAGAAAATTTATGGGGGCAGTCCTCTAGACCCCCCCCCCAGACCCCACTTGGCTACAGGCCCAATGCTATTTGCAAATTTTAGGGCCTAACTATTAATGTATTATCAGTTTCATTCCAGTTTAACTATCATGGCTTCTCCAAAAGAATCCTGGGGACCGTAGTTTATTGAAGAGGCTGAGCATTATTTTTTTAGAGGTTGCTAGAATCTGTCACAGAACTATAGTCCCCAGTTTTCCCTGGGGAGAGGGACTGACTATTAAAACAGTTTTCAGTTTGTGGTGTAGATATGCCATTTAAATTCTACACCTAAATCCACAGGGAAATGTGACATACGTATTAGCCAACTAGAGGCAATTCCTACAAATGAGTCTGTTATTCTGTGGCCATGCAGAAATATGGCTGCGTACAAATATAAAGATTATTATGACAACATTCAACTCTGGGTTCAGGCTGGGTTTTGGGGCTGAAATAGCTTTGGTTGCTTTGGTGGATGACCTACTCTGGGAACTCAGCAGGGAAAGTGTATCCCTGTGGGTTCTGCTATACATCTCATTGGCAGTATCTCAGTATCATCAACCGTGGTATCCTTCTAGGGTGTTTGGTCAGTATGGGAACTGGGGGCACTGTGTTACAGTGTTTCCAATCTTATCTGTCTAACCTTCCATTTTTGCATCCAAATTTGCTCATGTAGCTAAACAAGACCAATATGAAAAGTGAAAAAAGGCATACAACTACCAGAATGCTGACAGTTGTAGGACTTTTTATTATTATTATTATTATTATTATTATTAAATTTATTAATCGCCCATCTGGCTAGTCACCCAGCCACTCTGGGCGATGTACAACATACAATAAAACAGTTTAAAACAATAAAATTCTACAATAAAAACATTTTCTAAAATACCCTGACCCACCCCAAATGCCTGCCTGAACAATCACATTTTTAATGCACGACGGAAGCTCATTAAAGAGGGGGCATGACAGAGTTCCCTAGGGAGGGAGTTCCACAGAGTGGGGGCCACCACAGAAAAGGCCCTCTCCTTCGTCCCCACCAGTCTAGCTGTCCTGGCTGATGGGACAGAGAGAAGGCCATCTGAGGCTGATCTTGTTGAGTGGCCTGTCTGGAGCTGCTGGAGGCGCTCCTTAAGATAGGCTGGGCCGGAACCATATAGGGTTTTAAAGGTCAAAACCAACCCCTTGAATTTGGCCCGGAAAACAACTGGTAACCAGTGCAACTCCTTCAGCACTGGAGTGATGTGATCTCACCGGCAGCTGCCTTTAATCAGGCGAGCCGCCGCGTTCTGTACCAGCTGCAGTTTCCGAACTGTCTTCAAGGGTAACCCCACGTAGAGCGCATTACAGTAGTCTAAACGAGAGGAGACCAGGGCATGTACTACCGATGGGAGCAGATGGTCGGGAAGGAAGGGGCGCAGCCGCCGTATCAGATGGAGTTGATACAGCGCTGTCCGGCTCACAGCTGACACCTGAGCCTCCATGGACAGCTGAGAGTCCAAAATGACCCCCAGGCTGCGGACCTGGTCTTTCAAGGGTAGCCGTTCCCCATTCAACACCAGGTCAACATCCCCCAACCTCCTCTTGTCTCCCACCAAAAGTACCTCGGTCTTGTCAGGGTTCAGCTTCAGCTTATTCCTCCCCATCCAGCCACTCACTGTCTCCAGACATTTGGACAGGGATTCTACAGCCAACCTTGGTGAAGATTTGAATGAGAGGTAGAGCTGCGTGTCATCCGCATATTGATGACACTGCATCCCAAACCTCCTGATGATAGCCCCCAGCGGGGCTAAACATCGACTAGACAGCAGCTAGATGGCCATAGGATTGGTTGGTTCCTGGGAACCGACTCCCACCCCCTACCGCAACGCCTCGTAGGCAGCACAGATTGGCCCTGTGCTTTGCACTCGGAAGAGCAGCGCAGAGTGAGGGAAATGGGGTATTCCACAGGGCAGGGTGGTCGGAAGTGCCGCTATGATATTTCCTATGTGTTGTCCGGCCGCCTTTCCCCGTGCTCCGAGGTCCCGCAGCTAGACAGCTGAAATTGGCTGTCTAGCTGCGAAAGCCGGGTGGGGGGAGCGGGGAGGAGATGACCATCAGAGGTGTTCAGAGGTGACCATCAATCACGATAGGATTACTCCCTGAGAAAGGAAAGCTGGCCCCTTTTTTGTTCAGTTTTAGGCAGGCTGTTCAAACATTTTTGAAGATCTGTATAGGAAGGATAATAATATTGGGGGTAGATTTGACGGTGTGGTCAGTGAGCTAGAGCCAGACATCCTGAAGAGTGAGGTTGAATGGGCCTTAAGAAGCATTGCTAATAACAAGGCAGCAGGAGATGACGGTATCCCAGCTGAACTGTTTAAACTCTTGCAAGATGATGCTGTCAGGGTGATGCATGCCATATGCCAGCAAATTTGGAAAACACAAGAATGGCCAACAGATTAGAAAAAATCAACCTATATCCCCATACCAAAAAAGGGAAGCACCAAAGAATGTTCAAACTATCGAACAGTGGCACTTATTTCACATGCCAGTAAGGTAATGCTCAAGATCTTGCAAGGTAGACTCCAGCAATTCATGGAACGAGAATTGCCAGATGTACAAGCTGGGTTTAGAAAAGGCAGAGGAACTAGAGAACAATTGCCAATATCCGCTGGATAATGGAGAAAGCCAGGGAGTTTCAGAAAAACATCTCTTTCTGTTTTATTGACGCTTCTAAAGCCTTTGACTGTGTGGATCATAACAAATTGTTGCAAGTTCTTGGTGGTATGGGGATACCAAGTCATCTTGTCTGCCTCCTGAGGAATCTGTATAACGACCAAGTAGCAACAGTGAGAACAGACCACGGATCAACGGACTGGTTTAAGATTGGGAAAGGAGTACGGCAGGGTTGTATACTCTCACCCTACCTATTCAACCTGTATGCAGAACACATCATGCGATGTGCTGGGCTTGATGAAGCCAAGGCTGGAGTTAAAAACGCTGGAAGAAACATTAACAATCTCCAATATGCAGATGATACCAGTTTGATGGCTGAAAGCGAGGAGGAGCTGAGGAACCTCATGACGAAGGTGAAAGAAGAAAGTGCAAAAGCTGGGTTGCAGTTCAACCTAAAAAAAACCAAGATTATGGCAACCAGCTTGATTGATAACTGGCAAATAGAGGGAGAAAACGTGGAGGCAGTGACAGACTTTGTCTTTCTAGGTGCAAAGATTACTGCAGACGCTGACTGCAGCCAGGAAATCAGAAGACGTTTACTTCTTGGGAGGACAGCAATGAAAATAGTGAAGAGCAGAGACATCATACTGACAACAAAGGTCCGCATAGTTAAAGCAATGGTATTCCCCATAGTAACCTATGGCTGCAAGAGCTGGACCATAAGGAAGGCTGAGTGAAGGAAGATAGATGCTTTTGAACTGTGGTGCTGGAGGAAAATTCTGAGAGTGCCTTGGACTGCAAGAAGATCAAACCAGTCCATACTCCAGGAAATCAAGCCAGACTGCTCACTTGAGGGAATGATATTAAAGGCAAAACTGAAGTACTTTGGCCACATCATGAGAAGACAGGACACCCTGGATAAGATGCTGATGCTAGGGAAAGTGGAAGGCAAAAGAAGAGGGGCCGACCAAGGGCAAGGTGGGTGGATGATATTCTGGAGGTGACGGGCTCGACCTTGGGGGAGCTGGGGGTGGCGATGGCCGACAGGAAGCTCTGGCGTGGGCTGGTCCATGAAGTCACGAAGAGTCGGAAGCGACTGACCGAATAAACAACAACAATGGCTTTTTAGTATTTTAAATGTATTTGCTCTGCACTCGGCTTTTAAGATTTTTCACCTGCTCTTAATTCTGCTGTTTGTGAGGTCTTGGGGCACATCTTTCAGATAACATATGACATGCCAAAAAATCACTTGGAAGTCCAGAAACACAATTTATTTTCTATTCCATTACTCAGGACAAGACAATGGCCAACAGGGGAGGTGTTTATAAGAGAGCATGGGAAAGAGAAAACCAATCAGAGATGGGCACTCAAAGCATATGCCCTATGATGCAAGCTATCAGCTTTGAGTGCTAGTGCTATACCTGACAGCATTGCTACCCATGACAAACACCAGATGAATTCCTGTGGACTTATGTGTTTTGGATCTAGGGTTCACCTCACAAGGCATTTTATTTCACAGTTTACCAGGGCTTCTGTTTCTGCATTCTAAGCGAGATAAAGATCAGCTCTTCACACAGGCAAATTCTCTGCAGCCTCGGGGTGGAAAGCAAGCAGTGAATCAGTGGGTCTCCTGAGGGATTCAAGTATCTCTCACTTGCACTCTCACTCTCTCTCTGCGAAGCAGCAGTGTGTGCGTGTGCCTTTGCTGTCAGCTGTTTACATGGGCGGTTGCCATCTTCTTCTTCTTCCTCCCCTAGCCAGCTCTGAGCTTGCTTTGAGCCTCTCTTAGCCCGACCAAGAAAACTCTCCTCCCAGTCCAGGTCAAAAGGTAGACACACTGGAGGAGGGTTGGGGAGGGCAATTGTGATTTTCCTACTCTGCCCAATAGCTTCTTCTTCCCAAGCTGGTTCTAGTGGAACAGGAATCATACAGCCATTAAACAGATTTACATTTAAATAGTGGATTATTTCGGGGTGAGGTGGGTTGCCAGATAAAGATCAAAACAGCTGGATGTGCCCTGGAGGTTGATTGCGTCATGTAAATCACCCGTAAACTTCCGTGAGTGACCAATCACAAGTGCACTATAAATGCCTCTCGTAAAGACAGCCTTAGATTGAGGAGGCTACATTTGAAATCCTTTCTCATGGCAGAACGCCATGTTATGTTAAAATGGCAGCATCATATCACATTCTTCCCCCTCCATAACGTGTAACTAAAGGTACCCATGTCCTGACATCTTTGTGTCACGCATTTCCCAGACAGCAAAAGATAATTTTATGGAATGGGGCAGGGAAACACAGCACAATAATATTATGACTCAGTTAACTTCCCTGAGGGGGAGAATTCAACATGTCCTGGTGTTTTTGGCAACTGCAGCCCCATGTTTGTTGGAACAGGTAGTTCATGGCCCTCAGCCATGAAACTCACTGGGTGATCTTGGATAAGTTGCTGTCTTGAACCCTAACTTATGTTTCAGGTTTGTTGTGAGGATAAAATGAGATAAGCCTATGTTCATCACAAATGTAAGAATCAACAACAAAAAAACGGTGTTAGTGTAAAATGTGTTACTAAGGCTTAAACTGCACATTACCTTTAATATATAGCATGCAGCTATGTCTGTGCTTTTTTCTGACCCAAAAGTCAGTGTGGAAAGGACTATCTGTGTTGGGATTGAAATGCATGGGGAGGAGAGTTTTAATCCTTTCCTCCCTGGCCAGAATCCCTCGAAACTCCCCCCACACACACACACACACAGACACAGACACAGCATGGCAGTTAGAGATAGTAAAAACAGGTGCACATACCTTGCCTTGAGGTGGGAGGCTGGGGGGTAGTTGTGACTGGGGAAAGAAAGATTAAAGGTCACCTCCCCATGTATGGTGTTGCCCATCCAAATTGCTCCCTTCCATACTTCTGAGTATTCATTAAACAAGTACAGATGACACTGCATACTATGTATTAAAACTAAGTAATGTGTAATTTGATCTTAGTCATACTATGGATAGTAAATCAATTTTAGTTACTACATGTATATACCACCTTTCTCCCAATGCACTCAAGGTGGTTCACAGTTTTAACCAACGGCTTCAATTTAATAGACATGATTAAAAAAAGGGGGGGAAAGACTGATTGGGAAGAGGAAAATACGCAAATTCAGGTACCATGACCACCGGAAGAGACAGTTATGGGAGGGAAGGAGCCACCTGGCAGTTGGTTCCAGCCGATGGAGGTGGCCTTACTGTTGCTTGCTGGTGAAGGCTGTTCTGTGAGGGAGGGAGTTAAATGGCTGTTGGTCCCAGACAAGCTGATGGAGGGGCATAGTTGTCTCACCTCCCTATCTGAGGCAACCAGGTGAAATGTCTTTGGTTCTTATTAACATTCTTTTAAATTTCCAGTTTACATTTTTATTTTTGGATAGTTTTGGAGAAAAGCTCTCAAGTAAAAACTCTGGTGCCCTGAAATAGAATCCTAATAAAGCTGTGCTGTCCAACAGAATTGCATTATTGTGAAGTTCACAAAGCCTCTTTTATTTTTTATTTTGGCCAGTCTGTAGCTCTTTCTTTCTCTTTTTTAACTACTGCTGACACATGGCTCATGGATAACAAATCCAGTATTTCTGACTGTATTTCAAAAAGCTCCAGAAAAAGAATTTCCATAGCTGACCACTCTTAAAGAAACATACAACACACACTTACACCCACAAAGTACAAATGAAGGTTCTTGGATTTTAATATTTCATTCTGCAACAGCTCTTAAGGTTTATATAGCTAGATCACACAGAGTTGTCTCTCCTTAAACATTACATGTAGTTTGGTGAAGTATGTAGAGCACAAGGGTATAGCTTTTTCCTTATGTATTTTTTGGGTGGGTGTGGGAGCCAATCCCATAAATACAGATCCCTGGGGAAAATTTCCCCATATGTCTGCCCACTCATTGCTTAGGTTTTATTGCACATGGAGCAATGACAGCATTTACAGTGTGGCAAAACTGAATTTAAAAAGCAAATTGAATCACACCTTCTGGCCACCACAGCTTATTCTGAACACTGCAACAAGAACAAGGCACAAAAGTTATTATGCAGAAACACTTATTGGCTCTGAATGCACAGGCCAAATGTTCTCTGTCTGTTTCACCTTCTCTCCCCCTCCCCACCACTCATTTCATTTCATCATGTTTAAATCAATGTGGCAACAGATATAAAACATGCCTGTCTCCATGTGCCTGACAATATTTAGTTCATCTATGAATTCATATTGCTTTTTTAATAATAGCTGATAACTGATAGCTTTATTTCTGGGCTGTTTAAAGGAAGCAAGAGGCACATTAAGACTTACACAATGCCGTCAGGTCGGCTCAGTGGCCAGGCAAGAGGCATGCTGCGAATTCATATAAGAAACCCGACATTGCCAGACTTATGCAGATGGCTAAATGAAACTGCTATGTAAGACAACTGGAAAATGGCTTTTTCTGCCTTCCTGCATTGGAAGCTCATTCATTATGTGTGGAGCGTTGGTTTTAATTATGTAGAAAAGGGAATGATCAATAAATGAATCTGTGATGTGTGAGATATGAAAGTCAGTGGAACTCCCATTATCCCCACCTTGTAAATAAGCCCACAAAACTTACTAACCTGCAAACAAACAAACAAACAAACATCACTTGCCTGCTGGGGGCTGACAGAGGAAGGAGCTATATTTTTATGCTGGGTGCGTTGAAGGCAGTGTGTGTGTTTTCCCTGCTCTGTCTGCCCACTCACTTGCCTGTATGGAATTCCTGTTCTCTTATGATGATCAGGCTAGTGCTTAAATACAAGGCTGCATTCAGGCTGATTCCTATATGCAGCTTGTTCATCACTTGGTTACTACAAGGTGAAGCGGCTGATCCATTCTGAATGAGCTGTCCCAGATATAACACCATAGACAGAACTTTCGTGTCACCTCAGACAGGATTCTTTATACTGGCACCAGATACATAAAGTTGTGTGCATCACCAAGTGTAGATTAATTGTGTCTAGGGTAATGTAAATGTGTGAGCAGCCTACGGTTATCTGAATCACTTGATTGCCCAGACTGTCCATGGGCAAGATCCAAAGCATTCTACGTACACCTGAGTCCTGTTGAAGTCAGTGGGGTTTAGTTTTTCTTGAGTACTTATATCTGATTGATTCTTATAAGACAGTGATGAAGCGTGCCTACCTTCCTCTGAATGGCACTCAGTGACTGTTCCAGGTTTTTGAGGGCCCTTGGCCAAGACACCCTCTCTGCCTTCTCATCGCCCTTGTCACCAGAGCCCTTGCTCCTCCTCCTCTTTCTCCTCATTGCTCCCACTTGCTTGGTTGACAGGCAGAGAGCCAGGGAGCAAGGAGGCAGCGGCATCTGTTTCTCCTCCTCACCATCACCATTGTCTGGGCCAGAGCAACAGGCAAGTGAACAAGCAGGTAGCAAGGGTGAGGAAAAGCAACTCCAGGGGGCTTTTGTCAGTGGGCCCCAGCTGGGGTATGGATACTTGCCAGGTGCTCCACCATGCCTACCTTTGATGCCAGCCGTCGCCATCCTATGGGGTCATCCAGACAAGGAGGTTTCCCGCAATTTCAGTTTGTGCTTTTGTGTGGAACAAGACGTTCAGAAAGCCTAGAAAATGAGTTGGTGCACAGTTGCTTCCATCCGACTTCCCCAATAATGGGCTGTTGAGCCAGTTCAAAGCCCGTGATTCCATTGAGCTGCTGTGTAGAACACGTGTGGAATTAAAGTGGCTGTCAGGTGTTGTTGCGAGGCAAGCAAAAAATCACAGTGGAGAAGCCATATATGTTGGAAGCATGGGTGCAACTCAGCTACCTCCAAAAATGAAAGGACTGATATGTCTGCATGGAAAGAGAATAGAGAGAGGGAGGAGCTCCAAGCTTCCTAGACTGTCCTCTGAGCTGTGCTGACCTTCCTTCTAGACTGATACTCTTAGGGTTGCTGACCTCACTTCCTCCTTCCTCCTGCTCTTGCCTCTCAGTGAGGACACATCTCTTTGGGTCTCCATCTTGAGTTGGGGACCCACCTATACAACATGTATTTCCTGCAACGAATGCAAGCTTTCTTATTCCTTTACCCCGAGTCTCCAGCGCGATTTATCCGGGGTAAAGCGTGCTTCTTCAGCTAGGATTCCACACAGCTCAGCCCTTGTCAGGTTCTCACTGTTCTGCCAATGACAGAAACATCACTCCACTTTAGCAGAACATCCAATGATCACTGAAACCCTTTGTACATCTCTCAGGCCATTGACATAAATAGGTTGGCTGTTTGAAGCTTGTGCTTGCCAGTGGAATGTGAACTAGATCTTCACAAAGATATAAGCAGGAAGATACACTGAGGGCAGATCCAGCTTGAATTACAGGGTGGGGAATGGCTCCCTATTTTCACTAGCAAGCCAAGAAAATACAAACTTCGCAGTCTTGCAGCTAGGACCAAACATTAGATAAGTGGGAAACCCTGGATTTGAAGGAGGGATGTTAATTGGTAGCCCATGAGATGGTGTTTTCCAGATCACAGTTCTGTTGTCCAAGAAGAATGGCTAAAAATGTGCACGCTCTGTATGGAATTACAAACAGTTTCAGTGTATTTGAAGTAGGAGGGGAGAGTATAAAATGTGATGAATTTGGAAACATGTTGGCTTTTCACTAGGTTACTAAGGCATCACCCAAATATATGTCAGCCAGCATTAGCCTGATGTATTCCAGAAGTCTGCACGGGCACTTTGTTGTAATCCTATACAGGCTTGCCTAGAAACACGTTCCACTGAACTCAGTGGGGCTTACTTCTGAGTAGACGCATATAGGATTTCACTGTGAATGAGCCAGCTACCTGTGGCAGCCAGTTACTAAAACATAAAGCCCCTAGACTTTAACAATCTAGCCACCCCCAAGTGTGCTTCCAGACGGATGGCTCCTAGCACTACCCGTCAAAAGGCACTGTGCCCCTATTTCATCTTTTCTTCCTTAATGGATTTTTTTTTTTTTTTTTTGGAGAAGTGGTGGGAAAACACAAGAGGGCTACAAATGGAAGATAACATTGTCTGGATCCCCCCATAAAATTCTGGGCTACAAATCCAAGATAACATTGTCTGGATCCCCCCATAAGATAACATTGTCTGGATCCCCCCATAAAACTCTGTGGGGGTGTCTCCATGAGTGATTTATTCTGAGCTGGCTGCGTTTGGAGGTGGTTAGGGATACATGACGTCATAGCCATCTAGCAGCCACCCTGGAGCTTATCAGGGGAAAAACAGATTTCCTGAGACTGCTTAAAGTCCGATTCTTTTCCTTAAGTCCAGTTCTCCGCAGTATAGTTGTGTGCTCCAGCCCCCACATTTACCTCAGGTATGCTAGCCCTGCCCTGGGGTATGCCTTTCACCGTGACTCTGGTCAAGGAGTGTTTCCTGTCCCTGTGTTTCCCAGCACAAATCAATTAGTGTCTACTCAGAAGTAACTCCCATTGTGGTCAATGAGGCTTGTCCCCTGAATGTGCACACCAGAGATCCCCCTCAGTTGAAAGAACACATTTTAAAGCACTAATTCCCAAAAGGTTGTAAAGTGATTTCCCCAAACTGCGATTCTCCATTGTTTGGATTATTGCCTTCAGAAGTAACTAATTAAGACCTTTGTTCCTCTGCAGCATTGGATTAGAAAGGGGGCTGGTTTCCCCTCCCTTTGTTTCCCCTCCTTTCCCAGCACAAACATAGGTGTGTCTACTTGGAAGTAACTCCCATTGTAGTCAATGAGGCTTGTTCCCAAAATGCACACTCTCGAAGTTACTGAGATCCCCCCCCCCCGAATTGAAATAACGCATTTAGAGAGCTTTAATGTCAAAGCTTCAATTGATTGCAGCAGGACAGCGAGAACACTGTGTTCCTTTAGTGATTGTCGCTGTAAGGAAGTAGGGAAGAGAGAGAGAAAGAGAGTGATTTCTGTGGATACAGGGGAGGAAACCTCCTAGGATTTTTTTTGAAGGAGACGGGGGGAGGGAGCCTGGAGTGGGGGGGAGCCTCTCTTATTGGTTGGGCAGCCCCTGCCCATCAGATGACATTCACTCCACCCCCCCCCCCCGAAGTATGTTCTGTGAAGGAACGTTTACTGGTCTGATACACTTGCTCGTGGAGCCCTGCATGGAGCAAAGCCGGCTCCTTGAAAAATCCTGGTAAGTCACCATTGGCTTCTCCTTCTGTTGTGGTGGAGAAACCCCCTGTGTTTAAGGCAGGGCAATTGCAAGCCTCATCTGGAAGTACACTATTTTGAGCTATTTTGCCCCCATTGGTTTCAATACCATTGGTCCCAGTTTGAGAGGAACTTGAAATATGAATAAATTAATGAGAAGTCCATTGAACTTTAACCCTCATTTTCACAATCACTTAACAGTATTGTTGATCAAGTTGTCGGACAGCAACGTTTCTAATTACTTCCATTCCCAAATTTCTGCTTTGCAGGAAAATGCAGCTCAATGCATGGATAAACGGTTTGTGGAGTGAATACTTTAAACATATAGCTTCCCCTTCTGTCTTCCCTGCCCTTTCAGAGGCATGTGTTTACAGTCAGGGCCAGAAATATTGGAGCAAGGATAACTGTTTTGGCAGTTGGCCTCTGTACACCACCACATTGAAGTTGAAAGGAAACACACCCAGATGGGAGCCAAGTCAGGACTTGCAGCTGTAATTCAAGGGGTTTGACAAAAGTGGGGCACTAACCATTCAGGAAGGACAGCCAGTGGCATACACACACACCCATCGTTGGTGGCTCATAAGTAATGGAACAAACCAACATCATTTCAAACTTAAGGAT
Source organism: Heloderma suspectum (assembly GCF_057233095.1). Lineage (NCBI taxonomy): Eukaryota > Metazoa > Chordata > Lepidosauria > Squamata > Helodermatidae > Heloderma > Heloderma suspectum. The sequence goes on from NC_139458.1 coordinate 191,165,891, forward strand.
CGCCTTTAATACCTGGATGAAAATCCTTTGCAGTCAATGACCGCCTGAAGTCTGGAACCCATGGACATGACCCAATGCTGAGTTTCCTCCCTCGAGATGCTTTGCCAGGCCTTTACTGCAGCTGCCTTCAGCTGCTGCTTGTTTGTGGGTCTTTCTGCCTTCAGTCTTGTCTCCAGTAAGTGAAAAGCATGCTCTATTGGGTGGAGATCAGGTGACTGACTTGGCCATTGAAGAACATCCCACTTCTTTGCCTTGAGAAACTCTTGGGTAGCTTTTGCTGTATGTTTTGGGTCATTATCCATCTGCAATATGAAGTGGCGTCCTATCAGTTTGGCAGCGTTCAGCTGAATCTGAGCAGAAAGTATAGCCCTATACACTTCAGAATTCATCCTGCTGCTTTTATCAGCAGTCAGGTTATCAGTAAACACCAGTGACCTGGTTCCATTGGCAGCCATACATGCCCATGCCATAACACTGCCTCCACCATGTTTGACAGATGAGGTGGTATGCTTTGGATCATGAGCTGTTCCTTTCCTTCTCCATATTTTTCTCTTCCCATCCTTCTGGTACAAGTTAATCTTGGTTTCATCAGTCCAAAGAATCTTATTCCAGAACTGGGCAGGCTTTTTTAGGTGTTCGCTGGCAAAGGCTAATTTCGCCTTTCTGTTCTTGAGCGTTACCAGTGGTTTGCACCTTGTTGTGAAGCCTCTGTATTTACATTCATAAAGCCATCTCTTGACTGTAGATGTTGACAATGACATGCCTACCTCCGCAAGAGCGTTCTTGACCTGGCTAGATGTTGTGAAACGGTTCCTCTTCACTATGAGCAGAATTCTGCGGTCATCTACTTTAGTGGTCTTCTGTGGTCTTCCATGCTTTTTGATGTTGCTGAGCTTGCCAGTTAATTCCTTCTTTTTCAGGATGTTCCAAACTGTTGTACTGGCCACTCCCAGTGTTTTTGCTATCTCTCGGGTTTATTTTGTTTCCTCAGCCTAATGATGGCCTCCTTCACTCGCATGGACACCTCTTTGGACCTCATGTTGGGGGGTCCAGTGAACAGCTACCAAATGCAAATGTAACACTCAGAACCACCTCCAGGCCTTTTCTCTGCTTGATTGGTCATGGGGTACCCAGGAAACAGGCCACACCTGGCCATGCAGCTGCTTGTCAGCCATTCGGTCCATTACTTATGAGCCACCAACGATGGGTGTGTGTGTATGCCACTGGCTGTCCTTCCTGAATGGTTAGTACCCCACTTTTGTCCAACCCCTTGAATTACAGCTGAAAGTCCTGACTCCACTCCCATCTGGGTGTGTTTCCTTTCAACTTCAATGTGGTGGTGTACAGAGGCCAACTGCCAAACAGTTATCCTTGTTCCAATATTTCTGGCCCTGTGTATGTGTGGTGGGTTTAGATTGGAATGAAAAGTAATTTATGTGTAAATGTTGTAAAATGTTTCAGTCCTTCAGTTACTGGGCAGGGTACCAAACCTCTAGAGCCATTTAAAAATATATGAATATATACTGTAGCAGGTCCCCTGTCAACTTGCACAATTGCTTGTATGCTTTTCCTCACCAACACTGCTCTTTTTTCTTTCTGTTTTCTTTTTATGCATACCCTTCTCATATCTAATATGTCTTCATCCCTATCCATTCATCCAGATGGACCTAATGTAAAGGAATGTGAAGCAGGGGAATCCAGTTGCTAAAATTACATTGTGACATTGACAGCCGTAGTAAGGTATTCTGTGTGTGTGCGTGCATAGGCATTTATGAAAAGTTACTGCCCGTCTGATTGGAATATTCATATATTTTAACACATGGATAGCATTAGCTGTTATGTTAGATTTCAGTTGAGGCAGAATGCAATGGTTAAACACCTGAATTCTCAACAGACCCTGTGGGCTGTAAAATTTTACAGCCATGAAGTGTGGAGACTGCAACATGTAGATTCCATTAAGAATGGGGTGGGAGTGGAATTTGAAAGTATGCTGCATTACATACTTTAGAGATTTTGTCACTGAGTTGATTGGCCTGACTTAAGTTATTAGCTGTTATGAGAAGCTTTCCACAAAGAAATGGAATTAGAATCGGTAAAGTATCACTTGTTGCATTATTATTCACAATCCTGTTGAAAATAAACTCAGCCTCGCAGACCATCTGAGATCTGTTGGGGAACTCCTTTTGTAATAATAAAGCTTTTCTTGCTTTTTCTATGAGAAGAAAGAGCTTGTGATAAGTAGGCATTCCTACAAAGGCACAAATAGTATTTTGGAAAGGGAATAGGGCTGCCCAGTTACGAACATTTTTTGCTTGTATATTTAAATGCCAGCACTAGGATTCCAAAAATGGATGAATTTACCATTACATTCATAGAATCATAGGGTTGGAAGGGGCCTACAACACCATCGAGTCCAACCCCCTGCTCAATGCAGGAAGCCTGATTGCCACCAAGGTCATCAACAGCACTGGGAAACTTAGTGCAGTGTGGAAAATGTAACAAACTTAGCCTTCCATGTTAGGTTCTTTAAAAATCTCACATGCACACTCAGTTTGGGGCAGGGGCCATAGCTGTTCTTTTTTTCAGCTGAAAGGAAAGTGGTCCCATTGCTCTCATTTCAGGAGGAACTGGAAATATAGCTGAAGATGTCCTTGCATGGAACAGAATGAGTGCACTCTGTATATTTCATCTATAGTGCTATATGGTATAAAGGTGCTTTCCTTCAATGTGGGGCCCTCACATGAGCCCCAGCCAGTATGGCAAATACTCAGGAATGCTGGAAGTTGTAGTCCAAAACATCTGGAGAGCACCAGGTTGGGGAAGGCTAGTGGAGAGTGTTGTCTACACTCCCTTTTCCAAGCACCTGGAAGTTTAGGGTAATCTACAAGGTCAATTTCCTGTGAAACAGAGAGGACTAGAAAGTCTTATGATATCTTCCTAAGAATAGGCTAAATGGTTTTTTCCGGAACTGACATCCTTCAAGCAGTGCCCATTGAATAGGGTTCCCTCTCTGTGGGTGGTGTCTGTTGTGCTACTCTCTGTAGTGAGGTCCCTTTAAAAAAAAATCCGCTTGCAATATGATGGCTCTTATCATATGAAAAATGAGCAGTGTGGCTTTTCAAATGATGGCATATATTGCCTTTAACAGAGAATGACGTGTGCACTAAGCCAATGCATAATTGTGATCTGTAAGTCATAATCTTAATTACAAGGAGAGAAGGAGAGAGAGCGAGAAACCTGAATGTGCTCATTAATGCAGTGAAAAGAAAATGTGACCCACCTGTCAAATGGCAAGGTGGAAATAATTAATCTGGTCAGTTATAAAGACAAAGATGCATTAAAATGCTAAGTCTTTGATGTGATGCTTTTAAATGAGACAATTCTGATTTACAAGAGCTGTGTTTATTGTCAGTCTTGGCTTACATGCTTAAAGTGCAGTCCTATACATGTTTATTCAGAAGTAAGCCCCACTGAGTTCAATGGGGCTTGTTGTTGTTGTTCAGTCGTTCAGTCGTGTCCGACTCTTCGTGACCCCATGGACCATAGCACGCCAGGCCTTCCTGTCCTGCGCTCTCTCACGGAGCGTGCTCAAGTCCATATTCATTGCATCAGTGATGCTATCTAGCCATCTCATCCTCTGCCGTCCCCTTCTCCTTTTGCCTTCAGTCTTTCCCAGCATCAGGGTCTTTTCCAGGGAGTTTTCTCTTCGCATTAGGTGGCCAAAATATTGGAGCTTCAGCTTCATAATGTTATAGGACTGCAGCCTGTTTTTCTCCCATTTAGTTTGAGTTCAGCAAGATCACTTGGTACAAATTGCTCACATAGCATTATCAATGTTCTTAAGAGATCCTGGCTACAAAGGGACAAACTTTTAAAAAAACTGAGAAAGGGAAGGGAAAAGATGGAAGGGTAAAACCTGGATTGGATCAAATGCAATTACATACAAAATTAACTTCTTCATGAGTCCTATAAGGAAAGGTTGAAAGTGCAGGCCTGGAGAAGTTTAAGGAGAGACATAATAGCGGTGTTCAAATATCTGAAAGGCTGTAATGCAGAAGATGGAGCAGACTTGTCCTCTGTGGTTCCAGAGGGCAGGACTCAAACAAATGGGTGGGTAATGCAGGGAAGCAGAATTCAGCTAAATATTTGTTAAAAGGCCCCAATGGTAAGAGCTGTTTGACAGCAGAACAGACTACCTTGAGAGGGGCTTGGTTCTCCTTTGCTAGAGGTATTTAAGCGCAGGCTGGATGGCCATCTGTCAAGGGTACTGTAGCTGCACCCTGCAGTGCAAATCCTTCATGGGTGTGTGTGTGTGTGTGTGTGTGTGGACTAGATGACCATCTGTATTTTACTCTAAAGATTATGTGCCATGAGAGGGAAAGGAAACAAACTGATCTGATGCCCAGAGGACAAGAAATTGCGAAGTCATAGAATCATAGAATCATAGAATAGTAGGGTTGGAAGGGGCCTACAAGGCCATCGAGTCCAACCCCCTGCTCAATGCAGGAATCCAAGTCAGAGCATCCCTGACAGATGGCTGTCCAGCCTCGTCTTGAATGCCTCCAGTGTGGGAGAGCCCATGACCTCCCTAGGTAATTGGTTCCATTGTCGTATCGCTCTAGTCACATTGCCAAGTCACATTGTAGGAACTAAATTTTGTAGCGGTATAAATGAAGTATAGCTGTGGACATCTGAAACTCAGGCCCTGGCTCAGATGGGCCCTACAAACCCCACCCAACATGAGAAAACCAGGTCCTGGGTTGTCAGTGTCACCCATTATTTGGATTAAATGGTACAGCTGCTGAGCCCAAAACACACAAGCACTACTGGCAGCATTGTATAGCTTTTATTAACAAATGTACTGCAGCATGGAAAATGTAAAGACATCATATCCTGGTACTAACTAACAAAGTGCTGGAACATGAGATGAGAACCTGAACATATACAAACAGGCAACAGCCCATGCATTACCATGGCCACTTACTGCTAACAGTGGTAGCGGCTGCTACTGGGAACAACCGCATCCAAGAACTTCCCTTTACTTTTATGCTTGTCCATGATGTGTGTTTTTACCACCGACGGGTTACTCTATCCTTTTTACTCCTACTTCTTCCCATCTGTCCATACCTCCTCTTCACTTCACTTATTTATGATTCCTTTTTCCCGGTGACCTTTGTCCACTGAACTTCCCCACACAAACAGTTTCCACACCAGGGGGACTGCATTCTCACTATGTTCGTGTGCCCCCGACTTAACTGCAAGATTGACAGATCTCCTGGTATTGTACTCTCTCAGGTTCCTCTTTATGTGACTATCTACAGTGGCAGGGTGGGCAGAAGGTAGATCTCCAAATGTTTTGGTCTTCGACTTCCAGAAGACCCTGCCATCTTGGCCAATAGTCAGGAATGCCGGGAGTCCAAACATCTGGAGACCTACTTTCTGCCCATCCCTCGTCTATGTTGCCTACAGCACCTATGTCAAGTTAGCTTCTGCTTTTATGATTTCCTCAGTCCTTACTATACATATGTTACTTATGCTATCGACCTCTTGCTAGACTTTAATAATATAACCCGTTTTAGTGGGTTCTCTGTAACCCAAGCCTATGCTAAAACTTACTCCAAGCTACAAATACATAATATATTTGGCCTGTCTATGTATGGTCATAAATCAGGTATACCTTTATACTCCGACAACACTGAACCAATGCAGATGCCTCCTAGCACAGAAAATATCAGCAGGACATTAGCCTCTAGTGTGATAGTTCTGTTGTTTTTGTTTGGCCAGGGTCAAGAATCTTTCCCACTGTTACAACCTGAACTTTTTAACTGGAATGTCAGGGAATGAATTTCAGATCCTTAGCATGCAAAGCATGTGCTCTAACACTGAGCTATGACCCCCTCAACCACAGAGCTATGTGGTATATTATCTGGGGTGCTTGGGAAAGCACCCTAAAGCTGCTTATAAGCCTAAGGTGAGTAGACGGCCAGACCCTGCCAAGAAAGATAGCATTCCACTCTCTTCCCAACTTAAAGGGCTGGTTTACACATACATGTTTGCTCAGTGATGACTTAAAAGTGTGAATAAACCAGGAGAGATGAAACACCGGCAGAAATTTAATTTCAGTGGCTTAATTTTGTCTTGGATTATGGTTAATGCTTGTCAGTGGAATCAGTTCACACGATCAGCAGTAAGTCACAAATTTTGAGCAACAATGGGAAGAGGAACCAGCTAATGAACATGCCCAGTGTGTACCAGCCCAAAGTCCCCAAGCAATCGGATAGGGAGGAGGGAGGGATGTTTCAACTCTGATTGGTAATATGGCTATGAACAGTTAGACCAGGAGTGCTGAACCTCAGACCTGCAGGCCCAATCTGGCTTATCTGGGGGGTGCTTCCACCAGCGATTTACTCTGAGCCAGCTGCATGTTGAGGTCATTAGGGATACATGACGTCGTGGCCGTCTAGCAGCCACCCCGGAGCTTATCAGGGAAAACCAGATTTCCTGAGACTGCTTAAAGGCCTATTATTTTCCTTAAGTCGGGTTCTCCCCAGTATAGTTGTTGTATGCCCCAACCCCTCCGCATTTAGCTTTGGTATGCTAGCCCTGCCCAGGGGTGTGCCTTTCACTATGACCCCAGTCATGGGGTGTTTCCTCCCATTGTGCTGAATGAGGCTTGCCCTCTCAGTGACCACAAAAATAACAGAGAAGCCCCTCAATTGACATGGCACATATCAAAGCCCAATTCCTTAAAAACCATTTGATTCATTGCCTTAGGATGAAACTCCTTCACAGCTTCCTTATAGAGATACTGTGTGTCACAATGGGGGCTGGTTTCCATCTCTTTCCCACAACAAACCTATTAGTATCTCCTCAGAAGTAACTCCCATTGCAGTCAACGAGGCTTGCCTTTGAATGCACGCATCAGAACTTACAGAGATTCCCCCTCAATTGAAATGGCAAACTTTAAAGCCCAATTCCTTAAGTGCGATTAAGCAGGATCTCGAGGCTCCAATTAATTGCCTTAGGAAGTAACTACTTCACAGCAAGATATATAGATATCTTGCGGGTTACAATGGGGGCTGGTTTCTGTCTTTGTGTTTATTGGTCTCTTTCCCACAACAAACCCATTACTGTCTCCTTAGAAGTAACTCCTGTTGTGGTCAATGAGGTCCAGTGAGTTAAAATGGGGGCTGGTTTCCATCTTTGTGTTCTCCCTCCACCTTTCCCAGCACAAGCATATGTGTGTCTACTCAGAAGTAACTCCCACTGTGCTCAATGAGGCTTGATCCTGAAATGCAGGTGCATCTGGACTTTCAGGGGAAAGGAGAAAGGGGCGGGGAGAAGGGGGAAGCCTCTCTTATTGGTTGAGCAGCCCCTACCAGTCAGATGATGTTCACTCCAACTCCCACCCTCACCAGGAAGTATGTTCTTTGAAGCAATTTTTACTGGTGTGTAGAACCTGCTCGTGGAGCCCTGCATGGACCAAAGTGCAACAAAGCTAATTCCTTTTAAAAAATCCAGTACTCCTCCATTAGCTTCTCCTTCCGTTGTCATGGAAACATGGCCCTGGGTCCTCAATCCAGCCCTCTTGGGTTCCCAAGAAGACCATGTCCCTTTTGCCTGTCCCCATCCTAGGGATGGCGGATAATTTCTCCCCGAAACTTCGGGGGGCCGAGCGCCCATGTGTTCGGCCCCCCGAACATGTTTCGGGGAGAAATTCTCCGCCCCCCCGCCCCCCGCGCCGCCCCCCCCCCCAGGACGGGACTTACCTTTGCCGAATGTCCCTCCCGGCGGCGGGTCTGGCCGGCGGTTCGGCGGGTGTTCGTGCGGGGCGGGAGCGGCAGCTGGTCTTTCGACCGGCTGCCGCCACCGCCATTCCAATGAAAGAAAGAAAAAAAAAACGCCCCTGTGATAGGCTACGTGACGATTAACGTAGCTTATCATGGCTAGATTTGCAAAGTCAGCCGTGATAGGCTACGTAAATCGTCATGTAGCCTATCACGGGTGACTTAAAAAAAAAAAAGCGCGTACGGATATTGGCGGCCCCCACAGGGAGCCGCCATTCCCGTTCCTTATTTCGTCGCTGTAGTCTACGTAAATCTTTACGTAGACTACAGCGACCAAATAAGGAACGCGAATGGCGGCTCCCTATGGGGGCCACCATTAGCGTATGCGCTTTTTTTTTTTAAGTCACCCGTGATAGGCTACGTGATGATTAACGTAGCCTATCATGGCTGACTTTGCAAATCTAGCCGTGATAGGCTACGTTAATCGTCACGTAGCCTATCACGGGGGCGTTTTTTTTTAAAAAAAAACTTTGGAGTTCGCGGCCGGGCGAGGCGGGAAGCCTCCTCCCCGGCCTGAATTTCGGCCGGGCGAGGCGGGAAGCCTCCCCCCCGGCCTGAACTTCGCGGGGGGAGCAGCGAAGCGCCTCCCCCCCACCGCGAACAAGCTTCGACGTCAGGTAAGTGACTTTCGTCCACCCCTACCTTTCCCCTGACTGCTGATCATTTGATGGTTTCCCAGGGTTGCATGTTTTTTTCCCCATTCTAAAAGGTTGAAATGCCTCTCCTAAGCTTTGGTTCATGGTAGTAAGAGTTTTAAGCTAAAATGCCAGTATTTTTGCTATCTTGCCCCCCATCCCATTTGCCTCTGGCCCCACCCACCACTGGAATGCAGCCCCTGAGAACTTTTCTGAAATTGAATTGGCTCTTGGGCTGAAAGAGGTTCCCCACCCCTGAGCTAGACCAAGAGTCAAGGAATGAGCATAGACTCTGTGAAATCATGGAATCTCTATCCTAAGAAAATATCACCATTCCACCCACCCCCCTTTTAAAGGACAAATTTCTAGAACTTCTAGTTGCAATTAAAAGCTTAAAACAATAGTGGTGTTTCTGCTAAAGGCACAGAGTTCAGAGAAGGCCTAAAAGCAAGGCTTTTAAGGCTGACATATAATTTGCTCTCATCATTAGACTCTAACGAGAGCTTTTTTCACCCATGCAAATCACAGGTGTGGGAGCGCGGATCTGGATCGTGACTGCTGTGAGGGGCAAAGGAAGGATTAAAGTCTCCCTTTCCCCCACACCAGAGTCCTGATCTGGATGGGGGTGCATGTGCCACACTGGCTATTTGTGAAAGAAAAATCTTGCACTCAAGGGCAAAGCACGTGATTAACATCACATGTAGTTTGGCCCGTGTCGCTCTTTTCTGTCATGCTCGTCTGAAAGCCATTTGCCCTTTTTCAAATCCTGGGATGTTAACATCTCTAGAAGAATGAGCCATCTCGGTCTATTTATGACCTCGGTCATCTCAACTGCACAGAGTAAACTGAACTCTGAGGTATGCAGCGCATATGCTCTATGGAACTGGAAACAGTAAAACAGTTACTTTTCTATAAATACCAGTAACTCCTGTTGACATTTACAGGCACGTAAGATTCTTTTACACAGTCCATGATCGCCGGAGTGTTTAACAGATCAGTGAACTGAATGGCTGTGGTGAAGAGGCTCAATGTGGGTAACTGCAAAGCTATTTCACACCCTTGCACGAGCCATCGCAAAAGTTTAGGACATTTACATTAGTGCCAGTAGGTCGCCAAAGCATAAACTGAAAGAAGAAATATGAGCCAATGACTGAATGGGTGACTGGAGCCTGAGTGCTGTGGCTTGAAGGAATATATGAACGTTATTGTTTCGTTTAACTACAGTATATGTCAAGTCAAGACACCATTTCCTAGTTTGGAGAATTGTTCAGTCCAAAACATACTTTTTGGCACCTCCAGCTGCTAAGGAAAGTAATGCAATAAAAGGAGCCGGGTTCAGTGGAGGGCATCTTTATTTGCAACGTGTGAGACTGGGCAGGCTTGGGGGAAGAAAATATGTAAAACTAAGCAAGAAGAATGAGGGATGTCTGTGATGTGATTACAATAAGCAGCATGCGTTTATAACCTCTGCTGGAGGCTGTGGGTATGCCTTGTGTACAGAGAAAGCCGAGATGGGAGGAAACAGCAGGAGCAAGGAATCAAATTCTTGCAGATAAGACAAGCTCACCTTGGTCTGTGGTGAAAATCACAATTTCTTGTACCTCATATCTCCTGATTCTATTGATACAAAATCATGGAAGATAACAAAATGGGGATCTGAATAGAAGTTCTCATACGCATCTCCTGTGAATTTCATTGCTCCATTCTTATGATAGGTTTGAAAAAACAGTCACTCACAGTAGTCTGCAGCAAATGCTACCGTTTATCAGGTGAAAGCCTGTCTCCTCTGATAGGGATAGTCTACCCTCAGGAAGGCCACACACAGTGGCAGTTTGCAACGCTTTCATAATTAGGCGCGGCAACAAGAAACGATGATCTTAGAGGAATATCGGAGTTCAGCATCTCTGGAGAGCATGAGAAGCATCATCTGTGAGGATGAGATGAGGTGACCCTTAACGCCTCTTCCAACTCTATGATTGATTGCCCCACCACTCCTGACCCACATACCAGACTGACAAGATCATTGCACTTAAGGTGTAAATCAGGGCAGAAACTGACCCCTGCTCCTGTAAGCTATCCTTAATAAAATAGACAATGACATGAAGTCCAAATAGACCCAAGGACACAAACCAAGGGGAGACTGGGAGCCACTTGAATGTCAGTATGAACTATGCCAAAAGTTGCAAAGTAACAGGAAGGTCACATGTGACCAAAACTCTATTCATCGCACATTTACAAGACAGTTACAGTAGGGTTGGGATTCATTTATTTTATGTTCCACTACTGGGTTCTTTCTTCCCATTTAGTACTTTCTTCCCAACTAGCAGGCAAAATCACATGGCCCCAACAATGAACCACAACTGTTTGTTGCTAGAAAAATTAATTTCTTCCCCCCATTAAGCATATCTTGTGTTTTGGGCACATTACTCATGTACCATAGCTTCACAAGTACCAGAGATACCTACTCACTCATTTCTATGGCTAGATGTGCCCTTCCCTGCAACATATTGGAGCCATTTTGAAAATTTAAAAAGGATGATTCAAAAGCAATTGATTGCATTTATTTTTCCTGTTTTAGAGGCTATGTTTTCCACATGGTCATTATCCAACATGAATGCTGATTGTATCCTAAAATGTAAAAAAGAAAAGAAGGGCTATTCATGCCCCCACTGCTCTGGCCCACAAGTTCATAAGCATTAAACACACACACACACACACACCATTTATTTATTTCAGGATGCCCATGTTGGCTAGCAATATATAAAAATATAAAATTTAAAAGCAACATCAAAGCCTATGCATTTTAGGCAACGTGCTTCCCTTCTCCAGCACTGGACCACACATGTACCTTTTTCTTTCTTAAAGAATTAAAAAGCATTTCCCCACAGCTAGGCTATTTATTCCCCTTTCAGTAAAAATGATCTCCTGTCCATCCCATGGGGGACAGATATTAGACTCTTAGCGCAGCCTTGTAAGTGGTGCCACTTTTCCATTAACTTCAGTGCTGAGTTACTGTGAGATTTTTTAAAATGTGGTGTTCTGGTTGATTTTCTTTTTTCTTGTTGCTTTGCTTTTTTTTCATCTGAAAAGCTGTTTATATTGTTAATTTCATTCCTTATTGAATGGAAGGTTGGGATTCATCTGCCTATGTTCTTTCAGACATTAGCATTTCAGTTCACTTGTTCTTTTTAATGTAGGGTGGCTATCCTGAACATATTTACTAGGCAACAAGTCACATTAAACCCCATGGGACTTTCTTCTGAGTACACATACTTACTGTCAGGATTCCTTTTGCCCCCCACTTTGCTTCAAACGCTGAAACATGCACAGAGAAGAGGCTTCAATCTACAGCTTTTAATCCATCACTTCACAGGGTCATACAGATGCAAATTCTCAATAACTCTCAGTCTACAAGGAATGCCTTCAGAGAGTTCAAAAGGTAGTTACAAAAGTTGCCCGCCATTTGAAGAGGAAGGCGGTCTCACTAGCCTAACTTAAGGAGGGGAAGCCCCTCTCTTCTCGCGAGGCTTCTAAGCACAGCTTTTCATGCAAGGCCAATCGGGTAGACTGTCTAGGTTCTGCCCCTGCCTTCTCTCTCTTTGCTCTCCACCTGGTGTCTATTAGATTAAACTCCTCAGACCCTGCCTCCCCCTGTTCGCTGTCTCTCACGGGGTGTGTGTGTGAAGAGGGACCCTCATCCTCAGCCAGCTGGACATTTGTAACCTGAGAAGCCAGCATAATCATGTCTGGACTAGTCAGGAAAAACACCTCCCCCATGTCTGGCGGTTCTCCTTCAGAATCTGAACTACTATCCCTCTCCCTGCACTCAGAAACACCCCTGACACTTAGGATCATGCTGCATAGTTGAAAACCCTAAGCAGACTTCCTCTGAAGTAAATCCCACTGAAATCAATAGGACTTGCTTCTAAATAAATATGGTTAGGACTGGGCTGTAAAAGTATCTTAATGGGATCCTGTTTGATGGTTTGAGTGTTCATCCTCACCATTAAAGGTAATGACCCCAATCCAGCTGTAGTTGCACTAAAGCTGAAAAGTATTCCGAGTGGCCGCAGATGGGGATGCTTATTCCTCCTTGCATCGAAAGCCACACAGAGCATGCCTTGGGGGCTGTCTCCACGAGCGATTTAGCGTGAAGTTAGAGCAGTTTGAGTTCCTTCGTGACAAATGACAGCATCACCAATCTGCTGCCAACCAGCCACTTCCCTCTTGAAAAATTGCATTTTTTGAAACTCCTTTTATTCTGACTTTTTTTTACTGAAAGCAGCTTTGTGGCAGTCTTACCACAGTGTGCCATGTCTTCCCCCACCCATTAAATCCCGGGCGTGCCTCTATGACCTGGCAGTGACGTGGTCAAGGGGGTGGGATGCCCCATTCCGTCTTGTTTCTCCAATGGAAGTAGTTTTTCCCATTTCCATTGAGATAATCTCCAGGAGCACAGCAGCAACTACTCATATTACTGCAGTAGTGGGGACACTAACTTTAGGCTAAAGTTAAAGGCTAACTTTAGTAACTTGCCCTACAGTGCTCTTTCGCTTCTCCGTTGTTCCCTTAAATCGCTATTGCAATGTTATACTTCTTTAATGTTCTGTAGTTTCTCTAATATAAAGTCATTTATCCCTTGTTAAGTATATGTAATGTAAAGTCATTTATCCCTTGCTTTATTGCAGTGATGGTCTTTTGGTTTACGGGAGCTTCTCATTGGGAGCAGGGAAAAGGAGAGAGCGGGGGGGTTGGAAGCAATAGGCAAAAGCACACACACAGGGGGAAATGGGATGGGAGCAATAAATCCACAGCAGATTGCTGGGATGCGGTGAAATTGGGGTGTGGGGGGAGTTCTTAGGAGCCTTCAAATGCTGCACTGGAGAACTGGGGATTTTGGTTTCTTCAGGGAAATCTGCACACATGGGAAAATTAGTTCCTCTCGATTCATAATGTAGTAGCAGCAGAGAGCCTGGACAGGGGTGGGAAACAAGCCTCTCTCATTGGTTGAGCAGCCCCTGCCAAATTGATGATGTCCAGTCCTACTCCCCCCACCCCACCCGGAAGTATGTTCCTTTCAAGTGCTGAAAAACAGATTTTAAAGGTAGGCTACACTCAGCTTATCTTGCTTCATGTGCCCCTGACAGACCAAAGCCGATTCCATGAAACTCCGGGTAATATCCGGGTACTCCAAGGCGTTTCTCATTCTGTTGTCCTGAAGATCCCCCCCACCCCCCGGTGAGCATTCTTCTGCAGATGGGAACGCACATTGCAATCCATCAAATGTGCGCTCAGATCTTCTTGCTGGAGAAGTACTGCACATGTTGATATGCAAGCACTGCTGTTTAAGGGGCTTGTAAACCACAGAGGCTCTAATCAAGTTTAGCTGCAATGCTTGAACTGAAAGCAATCGTATGAGACAAACTGGTTCCATTGCTTTCAGTGGGACTTAGTCATAGATATATTTAGTTGGGTTGGGGTCTTTATTTCTGTCCAACAGAAATTGGATCTCACAGTAAATTGCTCTCACAGTACAATTCTAGTGCGGCTGAAATTGTTATATTGATACTTCAGGTATGCTGATGATCATACATGAGAAATGTGGTGTATTTGGAAGATAGCAGCAAAACAATCTCAGTTTGGTCCAGTATTATTTGGACCAGCATTATTAGGCAAATAGTTGTCTTCTTTGGTGGTGGTGGTAATAATAAAGATGATGATGATGATGATGATAATAATAATAATAATAATAATGATAATGCCCTTTTCAAATTTCTGATGTAATTTTACATCTGCTTGAATAAAGAAAATTACAGAAATAAATCCTCCAGATCTTGATCCAATATTAAATTATGAAGTTTAAAATACAAATTTTTAGCATTTCAAAATGCATGTCCAATTGGATCAAGTAACCATTTAAGCATTTAAGTTTTATAACACTAACAAAAACGTATGATGAAAGGGGTTCAAATTTCTCAGAAGAAATTGTTGAGTGGTGGCTGGGGGATTATAAGATCAAACTGTCATACATTCTCAACATGGCAAATGAAGGTCAATGTAAGCAAGTGTAAAGTTATGCACATTGGGGCAAAAAACTTGAACTTCAAGTATAAGCTGATGGGATCTGAGCTAGTGGTGACTGACCAAGAAAGAGATGGAGAGCTCGATGAAAATGTCAACCCAGTGTGCGGCTGTGAAAGAGGCAAATTCCCATGTTGGGCATAATTAGGAAAGGAATTGAAAATAAAACTGCCAATGTCATACTCCCCTTGTATAAATCTATGGTGTGACCACACTTGGAAAACTGTGTACAATTCTGGCCACCACACCTAAAAGAGGTTATTGCAGAGTTGGAAAAAGTGCAGAAAAGGGCAACTAAAATTATCAAGGGGCTGGAGAAACTCAGCTGGGATTGTTTAGCTTGGAGAAAAGGCGAGTAAGGGGAGACATGATAGATGTGTACAAAATCATGCATGGTGTGGAGAAAGTGGGAACATTTTTCTCCCTCTCTCATAATATTAGCACCCAGGCTCATCTCATGAAGCTGACTGCTGGGAGATTGTGGACAGATAAAAGGAAGGACTTCTTCACCCATTGCCTAGGATGAAGAAACAAATACTGGTTGATCCTCCATTTTTGAAAATATAAAATCCAGCTGTTGGTTGTGCCACTGGAAGCTTTCTTCTCAAGGCAAATTGGAGCATGGGGGAGGGAGTGGATTTAGTTTGGACAAAGGCAGGAATGAAACGTTGAATTCCTCCTCCCCACACTACAGTCCCAATCCAATTGTCCCCCCGCCCACCCCATGGCTATATATTTCTTTATTTTTAAATTGCACAAAGACTATTGATGTGATTAACCCAACATTTAGTTTGACCTTTAGCAATACAAATATATTGTCCAATCATGCACATTGCAGTTCCAAGAGCAGAATCCTCCACATTAGATTCTGGTCGCCAATTTCAATTTGCAGCTGGGTAGGAATTTCCCCCCCTCTAAGGTCCAGATTGGCCTAGGACCAAAGGAGAAGTTTTTCGCCTATGCCACACTGGCCAGGGTGGGAGCCGTTAGGGTCTGAGGCTTAATCAGCTTCCCAGACAAGTTCACCTGGTGCCTACAGTGTGCTCATTTCAGTGCCGGGTGAAGACCCTTTTATGCCCCCAGGCACTTTAGTTTTTCAGTTTGTTTTATATCTGGTATTGTATTTTGCATTGCTGCTAGCTTCTGTTTGGTTATTTTTACTTTTATATTGTATTTTTAAACTTTTAAATTTTATACTGTATCTTATTGTCTTGTATTTTATGGTTTTAGTCGTTGTGAACCACCCAGAGAGCTTCATCTATTGGGCTGTATAAAAATATAATAAATAAATAAATAAATAAGTGTGCATGACTGTTTGCCATTGTGCACACTTAACATTTCCCTCTCACAGAAAAGAATGTGTGTGCCTGTTGGAGGCGAGGCAAAGCTAACATATGCTTATGATACATGTGAACACGACCAGAGCTGCTGGCGTCTTCAGTAAAGCAGACAGGGATTTTTGTTTGTTTTTGTTTTAAAATATACAGTAGCCATCAAGAAGCTACGAATAGCTTTAGCAACCCAGGAAGCCAAGCACTCTAATTCAGTGCCTTGATTTTAGCAAGGAAACATGTTTTAATGTCTTTTAAATGGAATTCCTTCCCAAGAGCTATACGGCTGGATTCCCCTATGGTGGCTTTTAAGAGGGATTTTAAAACTTGCTTGTTTTTTCTGGCTTTTAATTGATGAGATTTTATTGTATTTGCCGCTGTTGCATATTTGAACTGCATTATATTGATTTGTATTGTATTTTGACTGCCTTATTTTAAAATGGCTTAAATTTAAGATGGGTTGATACTGAATTTTTCTGTTTTATATTGTCAGCTGTCTTGGGAAGAATATAGTTTTGAAAGGCGGCTAAGAAATATATTAAATAAAATACAATCAAAGGCCTAGAATTGTGAGCCACAAAATCTTGACCTCCGACTGCCTTCAGCTGTCAGTGTTTTTAGTAACAGAGCACTGAACTCTGTGATTCTGTACAATCGCATGTGAAGTAGATGGGATGCTTCTAGGCAGAAGCCTATTCCTTTCCTAATCTAGCACGATACAGTTTCTGGGTCTTAGGAGTGAATGCTATATGCAGGCCTTGTTTCGTTCACTCTGTATTGCTCACCTTTCAGGCGGGGGTGGGTGGGGCTTCGTAGACTGCCGCATATTCACCTCCATCCTTTTGAGGATGCTGACCCCCTGTGGGAGAAGAAGTTATTAGTGAATCTGGAAGCCCAATGTGTAGCTCACTAGCACCCTCTATAGGAGCGCCTGAGAATGGAATACAACCACAAAAGCCTGTGCATATGGATGTAAACAACACATGTACCGACCAGGTAGCGCTACTTAGTAAAGACATTCACAAGTCCTTAGTGAATAGATGTGAATCCCTCCAGATAGGAGAACTGCAGACCTGTCCTGTGCAGATCCTGTGCATGATCCATTTGGATTTGGTGGGACTTACTCTCAAGGGAAATGTGAAGGCATCCTCCATGTTTGCTGGTTTGTCCATTTAACATCTTCTGTGTTGCAATGACCACGAGGTAATAATCATGGTAAAGACCTGCTTTGAAATTGTACAGATTATCCAGCTATTTATTAGAAAACAAGATTGTTTAATTCCCAACAGGAGCTATGGGGTCATGTACCATCCATGCACCTCTGCATTTTTGCACGGCTAGGGCTACTTTACAGTCGGAAGCACTGACCCAAAGTAGGAGAGGGAGAATTAATTTCAGAACTAAAGACTGTTGTTTTGTTTTCTCATTCAGGGTGTGAAGATGCTCTGAGAATGGCGTTCCTCCACTCTACTCCTTACAGCAGTGTTTGAATACTATTCTGTGCTCGCCTCTCCCCTAGAGGCAAAGCATGCTATGAAAGTGATTGATAAAGCAGCAGCAGTCAGTCAGACTGTGCTACAATACTCATGACATAGGCAGTACACACAGAGAAAAAGGAAGAGCCCTACAGAGTGTGTTCGCTGTGAGTGGAGGAATGGAAGAAAGATGGAGAGAATGTGTTGTTTTGTGTATGCTTTTTCAAACTGGGGACAAAGGCATGATCTGTGCTACTGTAAAGGCTTACATCAGCCCTTTAAATTATGACTGGAAAGCTGTACATTAACTCCTGTTAGACAGAGCTGGAATAACCTTGCTCTTGCTACTGGCTGCAGCCCTTCCTTGTTTTCAGGATAGACAGCCCCACAGGGCTGAACGTGAAGCGTGGCCAATGTCCTCCAGCTCCAGAATTCTCAAGGGGAGAGGAAAGGTGGGGATGGAAGCCTTACACAATCAAAGACCTTATCCACACCTCTGATCCTGGCAGGAGCAAAAAGCTTACCCCCACATCAGATCTTGGTGATAGCTACTCCACAGCTGCTATCACTTCTTCAGGTTGTAAATGACTGAAAGGAGAAAAGATAACAAAGGAAAAGAAAGGGGTTTGAGAGAGAAGATAGATCTTTGATGTCTTATCTTTCTGCACACCTGGAGACATTACAAACCCCAAAAGACTCAAGGCTAAGACAAGAAAGACTCATTTGTGCCACCTTGGTTCCTGTTTTCCTGCACTTCCCTTAAGAAGCACGACTAGACGTTTGTTATAACTGTAACTTATTTCAGGTCAGAATGAGCACATTTAGAACTGATATGTAATCCAATGTCAAAGAAATGTATATTAATATTGTTTTTTAAAGAGCTGCCCTAAACAGATCTCGTATCCACTGGTGGCTTCTCTTCCAGTTAGCAAAGTACATCAAACCCACCATTTTGAAGAAAGGCAAACAAACCAAAATGTCAGCAACCAATGACATGTGCATGGGATAGGGACAATTTTGTATATTTATAGTTATTTTGAGGCTACACCACCAGAGAACCAGCAGAGGAGCACTAAAGGATCTGCAGGGTTCGCCTCCTACTTGCCTTGAAAGAGAATTGTTGTGTATGACATGTACTGTATGCCTGTGCTGCTGCATAGAGACTGATGGAGGAGGAGGAGGGAGGCAGGCCGGGGTGGGGAGGATCTAGGAGGAAAATGAATTTTGGAGGGAGGACGTTAATCAAAGAGGAAACAGTGCTTGAGCCCCCCTCCGCCCTGTACCCAGTTTATGGTCCTGGACAAATCACTCATTAGTTTGCCTTCTGTAAATTGGACGTTGCTTTAGGAAATGTTGGGTCAGAGTGGTTTGATGCTCAGGGCTCATGGGTCACCTTTGCCCCTTACTCAGTTTGTGGCCTTGGGCGACTTACTTGTCTCCATCTAGCCTGGCGCCGTTTCTAATCGCTAGCCAAATGCCTCAGGGAAGCTTACAAGCAGAGTATGAGAGCAACAGTTATTTGTCTCCACCACCTGGAACTCAGAGGTATTCTGCCTCTGGCCATTTAGCTAACATCAGTTTATAGAACATTCTCCATGAATCTGTCTAATCCATTTAAAAAGCCATTGGGCAGTGCAATTCTAGACAGGTCTACTCAGAAGAAAGCCCCATTCAGTTCAGTGGGACTTAGTCCTAGGCAAGTAGATATACATTGTAGGGAACCTGTGGCCCTCCAGATGTTGGACTACAACTTCCTTCACCCCTGGCAGTGCCAGTTCCAGGTTTTTGAGGGCTTTGGGCTAGACATCCTCCATGCCCCTCTCCCTCTACCTTCTCACTGCCATTGTCACCAACTGCTATTGTGCCTCCTCCTCTCTCTCGTCATTGTTCCCACTTGCTTGCTTGGCAGGCAGGCAGAGAACCAGGGAGCAAGGAAGCAGTGGCATCTCCTGCTCCTGCCTGCCAGTTGCCTGGGCCAGAGCAAGAGGCAGGTGAACAAGCAGGTTGCAAGGGTGGAGAGGAGGCTATTGTCAATAGGCTCCTGTTAGGGTGTGAGCTCTTGGCAATTACCCAACCATGCCTACCCTTGACACCAGCCTTGACCATGCTGACTGGGGCCGCTGGGAGTTGGACTCCAAAACCTGGGGAGTCATAGGTGCTCTCCATAGGACACACTTGCATGGGAGTACGTCCCTTTGAACTCAGTGGAGCTTACTTCTGAGTAGGCATGTGTAGGATTGCACTATAACTTACCATTTATTGGGCATCTCTACACCTTCAATTTATTGCACATTCATGATTGGCCACTCACTGAATTGTGTAGGTCCATTACATGATGTCATCATCGTCCAGTCATGATCCCCCCATTTCCATCCAAGTATCCCGTCTTGTCCTCAAACGGAAAAAATGTGGTATTTTCCCAAATATGCATAAAGGGAACACCATGACCTCCCTGTGTATTTCTCCCCTAGCATGAATGAACTGCTGTGTCTTGGCGGCTGTGGGTGGTTGTTGGGGGTGTGGTCATGATGGTGAAGGCAATGACAACAGGCTGTGGGGCATGTGACCTTCCTGTGCCTGCACCACTTTGGGGCCTTGCAATTTTCGGCCTGCAGCATTCTGAACAAAGCAGCAGAATGGCAGGGTGGCAAGGTGGCAGACCAGGTTGGCAGGCAGGTCGGCAGAGCAGCATGCTAGCCTTCTGACCTGCTGGGACGCCCCCTGCTGTGTATTCCCAGGAGTAATCGGCTCAGTAAACAGCAGAGATTGTCAAAAACACTGAAGGGGGAGGCCGAGGACCCAGGGAGATTGGGGGGGGCTGTCTGCATCTCAGTTCCCCTCCACCAGTAACGTCCAAGGGGAAGGAAAGGGGCAGGAACCAGGAAGGAGCTGTCGCTACACCCCAAGCCCGTGTAATGCTTTTTTGAGGAAAGGTGGCGATGCCTCTGAGCGGCATCATCACCCCCGTGAGAAGGAAAGAAATGACAAATAACATGATGGGGACAGACATCTAAAGAGAACCCAGTCCTGCAATGATACTAGATGGGGAAAGAGACGGTATTGATGTGGAATTCTCTGCCTGTGTGATGGAACCCCTTAAGTTTGCAGGTTCCCCAAGTTAATTATGTGAAGTACTTTCATTTGTTCATCCTTAACGTACTGCTAATCATTGCCATTGGATGATTCCCACCCCCATGCTAACAAGCTCCAATATAATGAGGGAGAAAAAAAATATCCATCCATGATTTTTACATCCAATGGAGTTCAGAGCACGCAACGGAGGCGTGCAATGTGAAAATGCATACTCTACTGGCTGTTCCCCTTCATAGCTAACAACAATATCTGTGGGCTTTGGCCCCTTGGGTCAAAGAAACGGACGGGAGCTTGATATTCCAGCAGGTGATGCTGGCCATGGAAACATAAAGGCTGATTTTGAAGTGAACGCATCCAGAGCCCATAAACATCATAGTGTAGCCAGCCATGAATAAAACCATAAAGAACTCTTCATTCAGCTTTTGCATTGCTTAGAGGGCATTCAAGATTTGAACTCCCAGGGTTTTGTTTTTTTTAAATGTCCACTGACTTTTACAGAAAATGCATAATGAATATTAAACAAAGCCCTGCTATTCCCTGTGTCATTGCCCATAGCCTGCACTTCATTCTCTGTACTGTGGAGTGACTTTTAAAACTTTTTGTAAAGGTCATGCTGCTTATGCTGAACAATGTATGTACAATTCCCCCTGTAAATTAGAAACATACTTTACTGCTGCCTGGTCTGCACTGCTCATGGAGGAGAACAAGATTTGAAATCAAAAGACCTCTTCCTGATGTGTAGTGGTTGTGGAGAACAGTTTAATGTAGGGTGGGAACAGATGACTACAGTACCATGTATTGCCACAAGTGTAGGTTTCAGCCACATGATGAGTCCAGGATTACCACATGCTGGCACCTACAAGGACTGACTCTCGGCATGATTATAGAAAAAGTCCGAAAGCAATGTTTTTATTAGACCAATCAAAATGTCACGTAATAGTGAGCAAGGTTTCGAGATCTTCAGAACTCTTCATCAGGCTAGGAGGGTGAAAAAAGCTGGCTGATGTTGAAGCCACGGACTCTGCATTTAGTCACAATATTCAGGTTCAGGAATGTGGGAAGAGAAAGCAAACCATTAGATTAGCCTCTGTTAATACCCCCAAGCCTGCTGGGATAAAGAAACATACAGTGGTTGATCTTCCAAGGTGGCAAGTGGTCAGTTGTTTTCACAAATATAGAAAGGAGCAACAGCTGCCTAGCACTAAGTACTGTTTGAATGAAGTCCTGTACAATCAGGCCATTTCATACAGTACTAGCTAAAAAGGGGGAGCGTCATCTTAATTCTCAGTAACATTTGCAGGAAGGTAATCCAGTGTGATTGGCAGTGTGGTTACTTAGTATTTCCCATGCCAGTTCTGCTAGCCCTGTCCACATGGTCAGCTTCTATCAAATGTTCCAGAGAGAATGTATTGCAAGCCTCTTCATGGTCGAGTATGAACCAGACCACAGTCTTATTATTTCAAGCTAAACCTTGTAGACCCATCGCCCCACTGGACCATTATTTAGCTTTCTAAAATTTGCCTGAAGCTTGTTAAGTGAAGGATGGAGAATGCCCAGCCCATGGACCCTCCATGGATTCCTCCAGGAGGTGAGGTTGGCCTCTGGGCCCTGCACCCTGGAGGAATCACTGCTGTTATCTCCAGTTACAGGTCGGAGATAACAGGGAGGAGTCCCCTCCCCACCGAGGTTCTGCAGAGGATGGTGAGAGGCAGACAAAGGAGGTGCCAAACTCAGCCAGTGCTGGAAGGAGCACTGATCAAATCCCTTTCTCCATGCTGGGAGAAACATGGAGTTGTATTTCTCTCACCAAAGGGAAATACAACATGGGTGGGGCTCATGATGTCACTTCGTATGGCCCACTGCAGAGTGCTGGGGGGGGAGATTCAGGCCCCCACCTTAAAGTAGTTCCTCACCCCTGCTATAAGTGCATGAGCAGTTAAAGGAAACAATCCACCAAACACAACAAACAATTTTTTAAAATGCACGGACAGTATTTAATACATTATTTTTCTCCCTGCACATACTGCTTAACAGGCAGTGTTAGATTTGCACAAATCTTCATTCTCCTTTGATTTCTGGAAGGGAAGATAAACTGTGTCCTATCTTCAGGCACCACTGAAATATGCTGCAGTTGTCTAGTGCCACCTTCTCTTACTGCTATTTAACTATTTGCATCAACTTCGACTTCCAAAAAACATTCAGAGTTGACTGATGGAGCTTATTCTTGGGTACTTGGTTTCAGAGACCCACTAATAAGTGATTTGGTACTTCCAGAGGGCCACTTGCAAATTTGGATTAGGTGAACCTATGTTGCATTCAGATCCCCAGAGATCAGCACTCAGCTTTACTGAGTGTTTAGGAAAAGAAAAAAAGACATTTTTCATCTGTACGTCTCTGGCTATCCAGAAAGTAACTCTCCATTTAAATGTATCTTAAAACTTCATACTGCTTTTTAAATATCCTCTATAGATTTCTCATACTTAAATACCCACAGGTAAATTTCTCTGCAAGAACCTTCCATTGTTCAGTGGTACAGCAGATTTATGAATCTGAGCCTTGTTCTCATATGCATTGGGTCCAGTGTCAAAACAGCATAGTGAAGGAGAAATAACACACCCTCCATCACACAGATGACCTTCCATGAGAGACCTTCATACAAATGTGCAAGTATGTAATTTGTCCGCTTGACTGAGGGAGGGTGGGATCACACCAGGCGCTTTCCTGCAATTGGTGGGGACATGGAGGCCACAGTTCACCTGGGGCATTATTTGCATGGGGAAGGAGAGCACTTTGCACTGTTCTCCCACCACACTGTTTCAACACTGGCCCCCACTGAACCAGGGCCAAGAATGCAATCATATGAACCTCTTACTTGAGAGTAAGCCCACCTATCTCAGTAGAGCTTCCATGTACATCAGGGGTCCCCAGCCTTTTTGGATCTGTGAGCACATAGGGGAATTTGAGAAACTGCTGTGGGTGGCACCACAAAATGGCATCCCACGGAAGTTGTGGCTAGTCACATAATGGCTGTCATGAGGGCCTGGCTAGTCAAAACAAAATAATTCACCCAAGAAAATGAATACAAGCAGAGAAAAGATCTGAACTCCAAAGCCAATCCACGTATTTGACTCCACAGAAGCACAACGAAGTACCCATTTAGGGTGCAACCCTATGCATGTTTACATGGAACACAACAGGAATTACTTCTGAGTAGGCCTACCTAGGATTGCCCTGCTCATCCTATCCCCAAACCCCAAAAGGAAAGTTTTCCCTACCTTGACTCCAGGCTCAGCCACTCTGTTCCCCACCTGCTGCTCCTACTTCCTCCTCTGCCATCCCAGGCCCTGCCTGGGAAGGTGCTGCATGTGTGTGCACGCGTGCGTGTTGTGTGAAGAATAAGAGAAGAGGCTGGGAAGAAACAGAAGAAGAGCAAGGCTGAGAGGGAGGGGGAAAGAGTGAGAGAAAGAGTGAGGCTAGGAGCAACCAGGAAGGGCACAAACAAGAAACATCAGGCCAAGCAGGTTACTAGAGGCTACTCCACAGGCAATGAATGGCCAACCAGCAGAGGCCACAACTTGTTTTCCAACACAGAAAGCTACAGCAAAATCCTAAGGGCCTCCCTCCACTTTCCCCCACCAGATAACCAGCAACCTAGGGTGCCTCCCAAACAGATGATTCATGCCAAGAGCAAGGTCCCCATGGAAGGATTCTAGATTGCTGGATGTCTCCCGGGGGCCAATGGTAGCCCTTAAGTTATCACATTCAAGCTTGCTCAGCTGGGAGATGAGATCCATGAGTTGCTAGGAGGAAGCTCTACATCTATGCTGAATCTGAAGGCTGGATAGTCACCAGAGCAGGATAGGCAGGAGCCGTGTGTATCCAGCTGTGTATCCCTGTGTGTTGGTGCATACATGGAGTCTTTAGTCTGGCCTTTACACATCACTGCAGGAAGGACCATGACCTTAATTAGGAATGGGTTGGATCCAGATTTAGTCATACTTAGAGTAGAACCACTGGAATCATTGGAACTAACTTAAGTATGACTAAGTCTGGATCCAACTTAATATAACTTCACGGTTACATGAGAGTTTCTGATTGGAGAATGTTTAACTAGTAATTTGTGTGTTATCACAATGATAATTTGATTCTCTTCTCAGGACAAAAATAACACATTATGGCAGATGCATGAATGAGTAAGTTTTTGCAAAGAGCAGTTGTGGAGCATGATCCAGGTTCAGACTGTAGTGCAGTTGGTTAGCTCTTTACTATGTGTTGTTTCTCTGATGAAACCCCCAAACCTGCTATTTGCTATTAGAAAAAATCTTCTGGTCACACCCCATGTCAACTCATCACTTCTTCATTCCAAAGTAGTAAGATATTAACAATTAGGCAGCACAATTTCCACTTTATTTTGGAAAACTTATTTTTGTTATATTTTAAAAATATATCTATGGTACTTTTCTAAAAGGAAGGTAATTTCTTAATAGGAAAAAAAGAATGAACAAATGTTAACCAGGATAAGAGAGTTCAACTCTGATTGATGATGGGAGCAATCCTATGGCTGCTAGTCAGCAGCTAGATGGCCATAGGATATGTGGGTTTCTGGGAACCCACCTCGGAGCCTGTGCTCTGAGGTGGGTTCCCAAAGAACCCACCTTCCCCCGCTCCTGCGCTGCCTCACAGGCAGCTCAGAACAGCCCCACGGTCCATGCTTGGAAGAGGAGCGTGGAGCAGTGAAAACAGGGTTCCCGAGCCGAGATTGGCTGTCTAGCTGCAGATGCAGGGTGGCTGAACCACAGAGGGGACAATCCCCTCCATGCTTCTCCTGCCTTGCATTGGATAGGCAGTCGCCTCCCAGTTTGGAGGTGGCCGCCTATCCCCATAGGACTGCACCCTAAGCAGTTCAATATTTCGTACCAAATTTGACTGTCAAATATTGAAGTATAATGATACCTAACATAGGCTCTTAGGGTGCTATCAGTCCTGTATTAATTTGGTACAAATAGTCAAATTTCATTTCAAACACTACAACAGACTACCAAAAAACTCAAGAAAACCAATATATATAATTATATATAGATATGGAGCAGTATCCAATGGGGCACTGCACCCCCGCTGATTCCGTTGCACCTCCATCAATTCCATCCCCCAATGAGACCTACACTTGTGAAACAGAGATTTAGCACTTCTGGGAGGAACCAGAAATGAGCAGAAAAGTTCATTTGTGGAACAGGGCAGGTCAGTAGAGCTCACATAAGGGAGTTCGGCCAACCTGTCCCAACCCAGAAAAGAGTGTTTCCACTAGTTTCAGGACTTCCGATAGGAAGCATTAAAACTCTGGTGCACAAACAGTGCATCCCATTTGCACAATGGAAACGGCAGGAGAGGCCGCTTGCACAACGGCCCCTTTGGATACTGCCCATATATATACATTATTCTGAAAAGCCAAAGTGACTCACTGATCTTCTGATCCCCAGCCATTTTGAATGGGAATGCCAGAGCAATTATTTATTCCACCCAATAACTTCGTACATCAGTGCCCTCAGCTGCCTAGCTTCATAGGTAACAGTGTTCTTCCCACTATGAATCTTCTCTTCCTCAAGAGGTTGTTCAATAACAGCTGGGATGTGTCGGCCATAAACTTCACAGTGCTCAAGAAATTGGACACATTCTTGAATGACACTGTCACGCACCATAATCACGTGTTTACACATATTTTCCAACAATGACAGGAAACATCTTTTCGCATAATACCAAGTGTCTGTACCCAGCTTTTTGTTGTAAGGCTCCAGACTCTTAATCACTCTTGAGATGCCAAAGTCAAAGTTCCCTTTGGCACAGTAAAGAGTCCCAATAACTAGGTTGACAATGCAGAGGTGATAGATCTTTTTATCCGGCTCATGGTATGAGAGCTGCTCTTCTTCCTTTTCAATCTTCCTCATCAGCTCCTCTGCCTCTTCATTTTGGCTAGTCATGATGTAGGAAACACACAAATTAGCCAGCACAATGGCACTGACCTGTAGGATGTTATCATAGTGTTTTTTTACAATAGGCTCATAGAAACCAATGGCCTCTTTGTATTTGTTCTCTTGCATGAACAGAACGTGAGCCACATTAAGTTTCCACACTTCATGATCCTTGCAGAAGTCCACTGACTTGTGGAACATCTTCTCCAGCATGGGATAGTTCTCCATGTCCCAATAAATCTTCGCCTGGGCCATAAAGACAGGGACATATTTCTCTAGTGTCTCATCATATTCATTAACTGCCTTCCTTAGAGCCTCATCATCTCGATTTTTCCTAGATTCCTGCACCTCCTTGGTCAGCTTTCTCAGCTGCTCAGTGAGGGCCCCGGCCAGCTCATCAAGCTTATGGAATGCCTCATCAGGGGCAGTTTGGCAAGTGATCATGGCATCTAAGAAGGTGTACAGATATGGGGTCAGAAGCTTATAGGTCAGGTGAGCATTCTCAGCCAGCACATCTGCAGCCAGGTCATAGTACTGGTACTTGCAGTAGAGAAGCAGCAGGTTCCCAAATGTCTCTGGCGGGCAGGGGTTCTGTTGCAGGAGGAACTGCAGCTTCTCAAAGCCTTCGGTGGGCCGCCGATCCATGTTCATCAGAGCTTGGTTGTGCAAGGTGACCGGGTCCAGCTCCTCCTCAGCCCGGGGTGGCATATCTGTGAGTGCCTCTTGACATGCCTGCAGGTTGCACAGCTGATACTCAATGGCAGCCTTGAGGTTGAAGGCCTCCACCAGGGCTGTGCGGTGCAGGAGCAAAGTGTTGCCGACGCTGCGGACATCCAGGCCCTCAGTGTTGGTGCCCACGCTCAGCTCCGGGTGTTGCTGCATGCCTCGCTCGATGATGTCCGCAATGTGCTTGAGGGCAGGGGCGTACTGCTTGGCAGCATAGCAGCACAGCGCCATGTTGTAGGACAGCTCCGGGCAGTAGCCCATCACCTGCATGGCCGAGGCAAACTTGCTGCAAGCCTCCTCGTGCTGCCCTTCGCGGTACAGCAGGCAGCCCATGTTCACCTCCGCATCCGGCAGCTCTGAGCGGTCTTCGGCCGCCCCGGGGCTCCCTTCCGTGGCGGCTGCCAGCTGCAGCTCCACCAGGGCCTTGGCGCTGGAGAGGTCGCCCTGAGCATACTGGGCAGCCGCCTGGAGGCGCAGCGCTCGGCTCTGGAAAGCCGGGACGTCGAGCAGCGGGATGGTGGCGCGCAGGGCCTCGGCGTAGAGCCCGGCCTTGTAGAGCGCCTGCGCGTGGTACAGCCGGTACTCGTGGAGCTCCGGGTGCAGCGCCCCCAGCTGCTCGTAGCACTCGGCCGCTGCCGCGAAGTCCTGCAGCTGGTAGTAGCAGTAGCCGAGCAGGGACAGGCCTGCCCGGGAGCGGCAACTCCTCTGCAGCTCGCTGCTAAGGATCCCCACCGCCTCCGCGAACCGCCCAGCCCGGATCAGCCCGTAAATTGCCGCGGTGAACTCCCCGTCGGCTATGGGAGCGACCGCCGAGGCCATCCTGGAGAGGCCTCCGGCCGCACGCAGAAAGCGTTGCCTAGGCAATGGCCGCCGCCGGAAGCGGAAGAAGCTCCGCCAACCCGGCGTCGGTTTCTATGGCAACGGCGCTCCCAGGAACCGGGAGAGCCCGGAACGTCATGACACCCGCGCCGGAAATTAACGTTTTTACTCTTCTGTATTTTATCTTCTCCTTCGCAACTGGGACGTTCATACGTTCGGAACGAAGCGCGTCCTTAGACGGCAAAGCGTGTGTGAACGACGGGACGCAGCGTGCAGCGCATATTCCGGTATACCATGCGCTCAACGGACTTTCTTCCCCGCCGAGCATTCTGGGACGTGTAGTTCCTTTCTGGAGGAGCTCGGCACGAGAAGCGGAGAGCGTTTCTGGGGCTTGTGACGTTCGATCGGCAGGGCGTGAGAAGGAGAAGGGACCGTGCCGGCAGCCTTTGCTGCGCTGTGGCTCGCTTTGCCTCTTGGCAGTAAAGGCTGCGGGCTGGGCTGGGCTGGGCAGCTGCGCCCTCCCCCTTCGTAAATCTGACAGGGAGACCAGCTGTATAGGAGGACGGGGCTTCTGTGTCTGCAATCGCTGGGTGGAGGAGAGGATTTTGGCAGGCTTAGCTTAAGGAGATAAAACTCAGCCTTGGAGGGACCAAGTACAGCACCTGCTTGCATGCAGAAGGTCTCAGGTTCAGTCCCTGCGGTCTCTAGGTATGCCAGGGGAGGAGTAAGCTGAAGCTGAACCCTGACAAGACCGAGGTACTTTTGGTGGGAGACAAGAGGAGGCTGGGGGATGTTGACCTGGTGTTGAATGGGGTACGGCTACCCTTGAAAGACCAGGTCCGCAGACGGGGGGTCATTTTAGACTCCCAGCTGTCCATGGAGGCTCAGGTGTCAGCTGTGAACCGGACAGCGCTGTACCAAATCCATCTGATATGGCGGCTGCGCCCCTACCTTCCCGACCATCTGCTCCCATCGGTAGTACGTGCCCTGGTCTCCTCTCGTTTAGACTACTGTAATGCGCTGTACGTGGGGTTACCCTTGAAGACGGTTTGGAAGCTGCAGCTGGTACAGAACGCGGCGGCTCGCCTGATTAAAAGCAGCCGCCGGCAAGATCACATCACTCCAGTGCTGAAGGAGTTGCACTGGTTACCAGTTGTTTTCCGAGCCAAATTCAAGGTGTTGATTTTGACCTTTAAAACCCTATATGGTTCCGGCCCAGCCTATCTCAAGGAGTGCCTCCAGCAGCTCCAGACAGGCCACTCAACATGATCAGCCTCAGATGGCCTTCTCTCTGTCCCATCAGCCAGGACAGCTAGACTGGTGGGGACGAAGGAGAGGGCCTTTTCTGTGGTGGCCCCCACTCTGTGGAACTCCCTGCCTAGGGAACTCCGCCATGCCCCCTCTTTAATGAGCTTCTGCCGTGCATTAAAAATGTGGTTGTTCAGGCAGGCATTTGGGGTGGGTTAGGGTATTTTAGAAAATGTTTTTATTGTAAAATTTTATTGTTTTAAACTGTTTTATTATATGCTTGTACATCGCCCAGAGTGGCTGGGTGACCAGCCAGATGGGCGATTAATAAAATAAATAAATAAATAAATAAATAAATAGGTAAGGCTAGGGGGAAAAATCCTGTCTGAAACCCTGGAGAGCCATTGCTGTCAGTCAGTGTCGACAACATTGGGCTAGCTGGACCTATGCGCTGATTCTGTATAAGGCAGCTTCCTGCATTCTTAGCTTTTCCCCAGCCTGGTGCCCTCCAGATGTTTTGGAGTATAACCTCCATCAGCCCTAGCCAGCATGTCCAATGGTCAGGAATTATGGGAGTGGTAGTCCCAAACATCTGCACAGCATCAGGTTGGGGAAGGCTGGTCTACTAGGTGGACAGTGCATTTGTATATTTCATTTTCTGGTGTTCTTGTTTTTACACCAACATGCTATGACTATCCATCTGTTGAGTGGTAAAAGAGACAAGGAAGAAATCAAGGACTTTATGGTAGTGATTGGGCTCAGGTGAACTCCCCATCCACCCCATAGAACAAAGAAAGATGTTCAAGTGAAAATCTTTGCATATAGAGGTTTTAAACATTATTAATATTAATTCTTAACATTTAAAAAACTGTCCTGGAAACTCATACATTGGAAAGGGAGAAATAAACTATCCAGTGTTATTAGAAGGGGCAGGTTGAGAAAGAGTGGCTTATGATAAACCTATAACGTAGTCTGCTGTTAAAACCTGCATATTGATGGCATGGGATTAAATGCTGAGGCTCAATGAGAGTGGTATGTTGCAGTGAAGTTGTGCTGTCTTCATATTGCATGTTGAGATGGGAGTTGCAACCATCCTCTATTATGAACTCTATATTTTGAACCCTATATTTCAGATAGGGGCTGCAGTTGATGGTTGCTTACAACAACTCTCCAATAACATATTTTAAAATGCTTACCTACATTATCTTTATTGGTGAAATACACTTTAGCCATTCTTTTATACAACCAACCAAAGGGTGTGTTTTGTTTAAAGTGTGCTTTAAATGCTAAGAAGTTGCACACAAATGCTCATTGCCTGCATTTGTTCGGTTTTGTTTGGGTAAAAGAATCCCACATGAAACCCACCTCAGGTTGCAAAAAAAGGCAAATCTAGTGAAATTGCCACCTTCACTTCACCAAAGCCATTCAATTGAATCCAAATCTATTGTACCCCATTCACTTGCATGCAAACATGTTATGCTCTCTACCACCATAACAAAGACCATATCAAACTGTAAGCCAGGAAGTGAGTGCTACTTAAGGGTTGTATCTAAAGGTTTGTATCCAATGTTAATTTAACTTAAGTTCCATTCATTTCTAAGTAGGATTAACATTGGATACACCCTACTGTCTATCTCTGTGGTTATGCAGGAGTGAGGAAAGTTGGGCCTACTAAATTCTCCTCTTTTAAACAGGTATTAAGCTGGAGAGTAGTGTGAGGTATGTGCACAAAAAAGGGAAGCAGAGAAAAAAAAAGAGAATGAACTAAAAGCATGAGTAGAGAAAGTTTGGAAAGAGTAAGGGATCTCTCCATCCAAGACTGCCAAATTTATCTTTTCCAAAGTCTGATTCAACTGAGTTTTACAAGCTAGGTTTATTATAGTATCAATATAACACTGCTCTGTTTAGCAAGGATGTACTCCTTAAAGCAAGGGTGAGCAGAAAGTAGATCTAGATCTATTGTTAGATCTCTGCATGATTTGAAGAAATCAGCTAAGATTTCTGATACACAATTGTGAAACAATAGCTGTAACAAAATGACTCCATCCTAAATTATACTGCTGAAATTAAGAAAACTTGTGGAAGGACTGGGGGCTCTATTCAGTCCTAGCACTCACCAAATTCCTGGGCTCAGAATTCTTCAATTTTAAGTGTATGTCTTCTTTTGCATCAGGCTCCAGTTGATGGATCTCGGGGTTCTAGTAAAAACATTAGATCCCACAAGCTGGATTTCTGCCTGCTCCTGCCGTAAGGCATTCATGGAAGGGATGTGCAGCAGGCCTTTGATAGTTTTGTAGACACACAGTTACAGTGCAGGCAGAGCATGCGACAGCTAAGAGCATGTTTGAGAATAAGCCCCCAATATTTCCCAATCATCCTTGTTTTGCTTCATGGAACATTACAGTCCTCAGCCTAATGGACTTCCCTTCCCACCTTCTAGCTGAAGTCACTAAAATATCAATATGTGTTCCTTGCACTCTGTCTTACATTTACTACAGAGTTCATATCTGGAATGTGCTGTGTGGATATAGATTTATGGTTAGATTCAAAGCCCCCTTCAAACCTTTACTTTCAGATGTTTACTACTTCTTTAAAAACAGACTTTCTTAATTTTCCTATTATAAATAAAAAGTTAGAAGAAGGTTTCTTAGTCTTTAAACGTTTTAAGATAAAAGCCTTGGAAAATGGCATAATGCTATTAAGCATTATTTCAGGCATTTGAAAAACACAAAAGAACTACAATTGTATGCGCACTTAGGTGTGAGAGGGAATTACATCCAAGATTTCAATCCAATGCATGTTGGACTTTGTTCTGTCTAAATAACATGACTGACTGAGGAATGCTGGGAATTATAAGATTTTTGTTCTGTCTAAACATGCATAGGATTATACCCTAAGGGCACACTCCTATGCATGTTTAGACAATGCTGGTAGTTGTAGGCCTGTTCTCCGTCTGCATAGGATTGAGCCCTAAGTAAATATGCATAGGATTGAGCCCTAAGTAAATATGCATAGCAGCCTTCTCCAACCTGGTGCCCTCTAGAGGTTTTGGACTATAACTCCCAGCATTCCTATCCCTTGGCCATGCTGACTGGGGCTGATGGGAACTGAAGTCCAAAACTTCTAGAGGGCACCAGGTTGGGGAAGGTTGATGTATATGATTAATTGCATGGCATGTAATACATGGGGCTTACGTTGAGTCCCATGAGGAAAGCTGACTACCTATGATTGAAAATAGCAATGCTGAAGTTTGTCATAAAAGTTTGAGGCAGAAAAATCAACAGTTTGTGTCCATGCAGGCCGCTTCCACTTTTGCAGGGTGAAGAAAGCATTCCTCATAGACAGATGGAGGGTCATTTTCAAATGAAAACACAAATCACAAACCAGAACTGGCATGGCCATTTCCTTTTCTTCTTACTGTCCTTCATTCACTTTGGATAGGACCTTAGGGAACAGAGGCTGATAGGCAGCACATTTAGTAGGGTCTTATAATTAATACTATAATTTGGTTAAGCAATAAATGCCATGCAGTGTTATAGAAAAACTACAGAATTAACCCTTCAAGGGGGTTCACCCTTTTGTTCAAGTACATTTGTGAACAGCCTAGGAAAGAATGTAAAGACAAGGAAATCTTGATAAAGCTGAGGTTTTCGGCTTCCAAAATGGCAAAAACTGCACACCTTGTAAAGCAGGAGTTGGAAACCTCAGGCTCAGGGGCAAAGTCTGGCCTTCCTGAGGCCTGAATCCAGCCCTCTGAGGTTCCCCAGATGGCTGTGCCCCCTTTCCCTGTCTCAACTTTCCTGGCTCTTATAGTATCCTGCCATTTTGTACTTGAGGAGTCATACAAATGGTGCTTCTCCACTACAAAGTTGTGGAGGGGCGCTGTTTGTCAGGGAGAGGTGGAGGGTGTGGGGGGGTGGGGGTTACCCCGACCATTGATTTGCAGGGTAGAAGTGGGACGCTGAAAACACAGGAAGCTGCCTTATGCCAAGTCAGACCATCTGATCCATCTAGCTCAGTATTGTCTGCACTGACTGGCAGCAATGGCTCTCCAGGGTTTCAGGCAAGAGCTTTCCCAGCTCTACCTGGAGACACTGGGGGTTGAACCCAGGACCTTCTCCATGCAAAGCAGGGGCTCTACCACTGAGCAACAGCCCCTCCTGGAGAGGAAGAGGTAAGCACTGCCTGCCTGATGCTTTCCCTTTTATCATTTTGCAAAGATCAGTCGGAAAGGCAAAATATATTCTCGTCTATGTGGTAACTCCCAATGATAATTTTTTAAATAAATGTTTAGTAGTTGATTTCAGGCATATTACAATTTGACTGTGAGGTCATGTTTAAATTGACACCATGCTATCACATCATGGCAAGAAAAAGGAGCTGCCCACACGACATCTAGTCTCCTGTGGTCATCCCATGTCATCCTGTGTTCCTCCCCCCTTGCCCATATTTGCTCACACTGCGGAAAACCCATTAACTGTTTTCTGGTGTGCCACGATCCGCAAAAATACAGTGGTGCAGCTGCCTGATTTCAGGCTCTTGCAGTGTTTTCATAGGTTCAGGCTGGCCAGGCAGCCAGTTTCTCCCTTGCTCAAGAAGCTGATCACACTTCTCTCTGGTGCTGCTGCTTTTTCCTTCACCCCCACCGCCACCCCTGAATATACTACACACATTGAGCTCCTGTTTAGCAACAAAATAAAGGGTGTTGTGTGTGTGGCAAGTAGTAATATTTGTAGCAAGTGCGGGGGGTTTTCTTTTGGTTTCTTCTCCAGAATTGCGTAATTCTCAAGTCTGAAGGTTTACTGCTGTGCTTTTACTCCTGACTAAGTGCATGCAGACCGATTTGGATTGGGACCATGGTGTTCTGAGAGGAGAGGGTTAAATGTCCCCCGCCCCATGCAGTTTTTCCTCCTCATATTACATTCCCCTCCCCCAGGAACCTTAAACGAATGCATACTTTTTTCTTTCTTTTTTAACACCCCTCCATGGGGGAGGGACGAGTGGAATCTCAGGCAAAAAACTGGTGTGGGAGGAAGGTTTGACCCTCCACTCCCAGAACACCATGTTCCTGATCCAAATTGGGACCACACGTGCTTACACAGGAGTAAAAGCACAGCAGGGAAGCTCTGAAACAAAAACCTTGGCAAAAAGAACATGATGAGAGGGGGCAGCAAAGGGGGTGAAGAGCTTTGGCTGCATCTCTGCTTACTGGTGTGGATGGAAAGATGGGCATGTAGCAGCAATTTCTCCTGACAGTGGGCACTGTACAGAAATTGGTGGCACTAGGAGACCTCCATCTGGAAGAGCCCATAGTCGTAACAGGCACACTTACTTGGGAGAAAGCCCATTTGGGCATATTGGGGACTTATCAGTAAAATGCTCAGGAATATGCATCAGAGGCTAAAAGGATCAAGTCATAGATCTGCTAATACATTCATTTACGATAAACGTTTCAAATGTTTTTAAAGGGAAATTTGAACATTAAAGTAAACAGATGTTACTGCTGTCTTCTCTATGTTACAGAATAACATACTGTAAGTAAACCCAATTAAAAATGTGAGACATTCATGTTAGTGATTTATTCATTTATTTAGTGAGATAGAACAAACCCAAGTTATCCATTTCAAAATCATCCTGTTAAAAAAGTTGAAATGGCATTTTTGAATGATCTAAGGCAAACCAATGGAGTGAGTGGTATTAACAGCCAGAGATAAGAGAGACATATGTAGCCATATAAATCCAAACTCTGTAGGATATGCATCTTTATAGTATACAGAGTCTATTTGATTAAAAGAAATCCTTAATCTAGTTTTGCACATGTGTGTTATCACACACGGACTGATACCCAGTCTATTTCTCACACAGCTGATTGGTGCAAAGCTAACATGCTCATAACCTCAAACATCACATCAGAAAGTTCTACTAAAAAATGATCAAAATGAGATATTCACAGGTATACAAGACATCCTGAATGCATAATTAAGGATCCTCCAATAACCACAAAACCCTCTTTATTACAATTGCTTTATATTCTCATTGTTATGCTTTCACATCACATAAACTTGCTAATTCATTTTTCAAATTTGGTAAGATTGGAAGAGAACCAGCTTTGTTTGCATTCTATGATACTCTGGCAGTCCTCTTTCTCCATTTCTTTCTGTTTTTGTATGCACATGAGCCTATGTGGTACAGTTGAGGGTTTGTCAGACTTGGACTGAGGAACCATGGGTACAAATGCTGACTCAGCTGGTGATGCTCACTGAGTGATCTTGGACCAAGAACTATCTCTCAGCCAGCCTACCTCACAGAATTGTTGTAAAGGATAAACTTATTTTTGAGACTCTCCACATATTCTGCCTTGAAGGGCTGGCCTAAGACATTTGGCTTCCCCAGGCGAAGAACAAGAGGGCACCCCTCCCATCCCATCAGAAGACTGGAAGTTGGATCTTTCTTCTACGCTGGTGATGGGATAATATTTTCCACTGCATCTGAAGACAGCAGGCTAACTTAGGGGGCACAGAGCAGGTCACAATGCACACAGGTATCTCCTCCAGCACTTTGCTGCCCCCTCCCAGCATCTGCCACTTGAAGCTGCTTCTTCACTCTGCCTAATGATAGGGCCAGCCTTGCTGCCTTGATCTTGGAGGGCAGACAGGATACAAATGTGATTTATAAAGAAAATACTGGTTAATTGATATAATGGTTAACAGTGCAATCCTATACATATCTACTCAGAAGTAAGTCTTATTGAGTTCAATGGGGCTTACTCCCAGGTAAGTGGGTATAGGATTGCAGCCTAAATTTTGAAAGTTTTTCCAGACAAATTGTTAAATACACAATCTATTTAGGAATTCTTTCATTTTATTATGGGGAAAATAGCATACATAGGATAGTGTCATATACATCTGCTGCACTCCTGCTCATTCCGTTGCACCAGTGGGACGCACCGCTACATAATGCGGAGTTAGCGCTTTGTAAAGGAACCCTGGAAATTGGCAGAAGCATTAATTTCTGGATTGGGACAGGTCAGCAGAGCTCCCTTCTGAGACCCTCGCTGACCTGCCCTGTTCCGGAAACAAGTGCTTCCGCTTGATTCCGGTTCCTTTACGAAACATTAACTCCCTGTTGCACTAGTGGTGGGTCCTGCTGGTGCATGGGTAGCCTTTCAGATTTGTCTGGTTTTATTAATGCGAACTATAGCTTTTGATACTCTACAACTTTACGTTTATATCAGACACTCCCGGCTGCAGGGCTTTTTTTTTTTTTTTTTTTAAGTGAATAATGGCAGAGGATGTATTGATTACTATCTGAATGGTCAGTGCACACACTGCTTTGTGGATTGCTGCTCCTTTCCTGTTTCTGACAGTGGCATACCTCTGTCAGAAATTGCATGTCAAGCAGTAATGGCAATTTCCTTCTGTTCATATGGCCAGTCTTGCATTACATTTCACATGCTTTTTTCTGATTGGGACATTAATACAGTGTCAGAATTAATATATACAAGAAGTAGCAAGTAAAATGTGCATCACATGACATTTTTCTTCCTACTTGAGTACTGATTGTGGGGGGCAGGGAAATATGTACACGGTTGTGAAAATTGTGTCATTGTCTATTTTGCCACAATTACATGTATTTAGAAGCTATTGTGTACTCTTGTAATCTGAAAATACAGCTATTATATCAGTGCCAGAGGCTATGTTGTAAGATACAATATAATTTAATAATAGAATATATTTCCTATATGTAGTGGTGAGAGTGTTGGACTGGGAGCCAGGAGATCCAGGTTCTAATCCCCACTTGGCCATGAAGCTCACTGGGTGACTTTGGGCCAGTCACTGACTCTCAGCCCAACCTACCTCACAGGGTTGTTGTTGTGAGGATAAAATGGAGAGGAGCAGGATAATGTAAGCCGCCTTGGGTTCCTTGCAAGAGGAAAAAGGCAGGATATAAATGCAACAAACAAACAAACATTGTTTTGTGGCCACAAACAGTAATAATTTGTTGATTCGGATTGTGTAAATGCTTTTCAGTACAAGATGGAAATCAGATTGCTAGACCTGCATTTCAAGCCTATGAGATTCTTCAGACAAATAACAGTAATTTCTATGAAATTCTAAGGAGCTTGGATCTTTTAAAATGAGGTTCAGCTCTTAATATGTTTGCCAACCCCAAACTGGGGAGCACCGGGGAGGTGTAACCACTTCTGAGTCCATCAAGCAAACTCAGGTATTCAGAATCTCATAACAGTGATTTAAAAAGAAATGAATGATGCTTGTCTTCAAATTGACGGAGTTGCTTCAGTATGTTTGAATGAGGAATTAGTTGGGGGGGGGGGGAGGAGCATCAGAACCACTGCATTAGTCAGCAGTTTCTGACTTTCTGACTTTTGATCCACAATAGAAAAGATACCACACGACACGGGAAATAGATGGAGGCAATTACAAATAGCTGTGTGATGGATGGTTGACATTGTTGGGGCCTCCAGTGTATGTCAGCCTGCTATGGTTTTGCATTCCTGTCACTGCCACTGCTGTTGCCATGGGCAACGATGTGCTGAAGCCAATAAAAAGAAGAGGAAATGAGGGAATACTCAACCTTGGAGGAAGCTGTAGGTTATGTGCTATAAATTATGTCACACTTAGCAATATGTCGTATCAAAATTGAGGAAAGCTTTATGTAGCTGCCAGCAGGACCAAGTCAATCACAGTGTCTGTTTTTCCCATAAAGCACATATTATATAAATAAGCCTTATACGAGCTTAAAGCATGCCACTCCAGATCTATTTATTATTGGGGAAGAAGGTAGAGGAGGGGGAGGTAGTGGAGAGGTAACAGAAACAAGTTGAAACAGTGCAGGTATTCATCTCTCTAGTAACATGGATTTCCCCCTTCCCTGCCTGTTCTATTACTCTTTGGCAAAATAATTCAAGCAGCAGGAAGTTTATTTGTTTTGTGTTTTGTTTGAGTAATATTTTTCACGTAGAAACTCCAAAACCCAAAGTTGAGGAATATTTTTATGAGGACCAACTAAAATATCACAAAACAGTGAGCAAACTTTTGAGTTCCTTAGAACTCTTCATCAGGATAGCAGGAATAAAAAGTGGGAGGGGGGCACACACGCACACACACACAAATTGGGCCAGGTGTTGTGCCCATGAGGTTTTTAGATCCAGGCTCAAGATGGAGATTGCAGACTGTATCAGATTGCACCTAAGATTCATGTAGTTCTTCACATGTTTCTAGGAACAGAAGATAAATTAACGCTTCAAAATTGTCTGGTGGTCATAGAGATAAAGAGACTTTCAAAAATCCTCCGTGAACCCTGTGCTTAGATGTTTATGCAGGAGGTGGCAAATCTCTGCAGTCTTAAATCTGTGTCCACAATATCAGAATTCAGGGTTCATTTCCAGCGGTGCTGCTACAATGCAGCTACAATCTGTTTGTAGCTGTAAACCCTACATGAGATGAGCACAGCACTTTGCTTTTTCTTAAATCAGGCCTTGACTCTGAAATCCTAAATATAAAAAGTATCCTTAATACAGATTGGCATGCATTCAGGAAGCTGACAGAAAGTAAGTAGCAGCTTCAGACTGCAGGATTCAGCACGCAAATTGCCAAGATTCCTAGACAGAAACCACCTTTCATGGCTATAAAGATCTACTCAGTTGAGAAATAGGACATGTTTGCATTAGGTGTCGATCCCAATTTGGAGACAATTTGAAACCACAACACTGATATAATGAATTCAACTGCTCTGTTTAAACTTTCCACGTACAAAGAACCATCCACGCTGCGCCTGCACAATGTGGCCTGTTTTGTCTCTGCTGTAATTTGCACTAGAAGAGGGGGAGCTTCACTTCACTCAATGTGTTTGGATGCAATTGTTGTAAAGCTGACACGAAGGCTATTGCCCTTATCCATTTCCCTTTGCAGATCAAAGGGATTGGTTTGCAGCACTGAAACCGGGGTGAGGTGTGTGTTTTTTTGGCTTAAATTATAATTTACATGATTGCC
Organism: Heloderma suspectum; assembly: GCF_057233095.1. Classification (NCBI taxonomy): domain Eukaryota; kingdom Metazoa; phylum Chordata; class Lepidosauria; order Squamata; family Helodermatidae; genus Heloderma; species Heloderma suspectum. The sequence continues at coordinate 191,205,125 of NC_139458.1, forward strand.
CAAATTCAGCCTCCGGTAGTCAACATCATTTCCTCCAATGGATGACAAAATGCCTATCAATTTGGAAGCAAACAGGGCTAGCCAGACATTAGGTTGTGGTTTCTACATATCTGAGGAGGCCCTTAAGTGTTTGAGGTAGCACAAGTTTGTAATTAAAAAAAAAAAAGTTTTAAAAATCCCCAAAGTGGCCTGACAAGCACCTGTATGAAATGTTGAGGTGTCAATTGAGAGAAACATAGGGTTCTTCCAGATGAGGCTTTGATTCTGCAATCACCTGGCCTCAAACATGGAATGAAATGGGGAGTCCAGGTGTCATCCTCTGTAACCCTCCTGTGTGTTCCCACTGCTGCTTCTTTTCTTAGCAGAGAAAATCTGTTGAAGGAGAAAACCATGGAATACCTGCATAATGTCTTTTGACTGGTAGTGCTAGGAGCCCTCTGCCTAGAAGCATCCGGGAAAAAAAGGGAAACAAGAGCAGAGAAAGAAGAGGAAATTGGCATGCTTACACTGCTAACAGCTTATAGTAAGTATCCAGGGGTGGTAGGAATAACAGTTAGGCAGATGTAGGTTGTGGGGTTAAAAAACTGTCCTCCCTCTACTATAGGAGGATGTTTCAGGATGGACTAAAGGATAAGTACATACTTCCCATTTCCCACAGTTCAGAACCCCTTCCCTCACTAGGTAGCTATGAAATGCTCAGGTTTAGGGCTGCAAGTCCTGGACCTCCAATACTATAGGAATATAGGGACCTGCCTCACACCGGGTCAGAGTATTTGTCTTTCTAGCTACGTATTGTCTCCTTTGACTTGCTGTGGCTCTTCAGGGTCTCATACAGGTCTTTCACATTATCCGGTACCTTTTTAATACAGCAGGGGAATGCCTGGGAGGTGTGGGCTGGAGAGGTATCCCCTTTCTACCCCCCTCCCCCAAACGTTCTTCTATCCCCTTGTGAGGCTGGAACATTCATCTTGCATGTTGCTCATATAAAACTCAGTTCTTAACATTCCATTACATACTCTAGTTTGACGAAGAAACAAAGTGGGACCATGCAGATGAAGAGGCAGAGCTGTGCAAATAGGAGCAGGCTTGATTCTCAATGGCTGGATTTCTAAGTGTAAAGGAGCAGGTTAGCCCTCACCCCAATAGTGTTGCAGAATGTACCCCTTTACTTCCTCCCATATAATTGAATGGGTGCCACTCACTTCCATGGGAAAGTAAAGTGCTGCAGCTGGGGACACTGTTGTAATTGGGGCAAACTGGGGCCCTTTTTTTTCACTGGCTGGCCTGAGCATCAGTGACATAAGCCCACAGGGAGATGCAGCGTATAGTATGCACACATGATGCACTGCACCTCTTGTAGCAGTATTTAGGGCTCAGGAGGGGGAAGGGATAAAAGGCTACCCTTGGACTGCCCTGCCCTGCAGCTTTCCCCTGCTGTGCTATATAGCTCCAGAGAAGGCTGCCAGCCCCAAACCTGAACATTTTAGAATCACAGAATAGTAGGGTTGGAAGGGGCCTACAAGGCCATTGAGTTCAACCCCCTGCTCAATTTAGCTATATAGCAGGGTGGGTAGGGAAATGGGCAAGGGAAAAGGTGCCCCTTTTCCTTTCCCCTCCTCCTGAAACATCCCTGTATAATGCAGGGAGTGAGCTTCTTAATCTCACAGCACACATCCCCCTAACTCTACTCCCTCTACCCAGAAGACTTACTGTAAGGTGTTAGAGGCATCAGCAGGTTAATTCTCTCTCCCCCCTGCATTTCCCCTTCTTGTTTTGTTACTGACTAGCACTCAACTTTCAACTGTTCTCAATCACAGACCTAATTAATAGGTTCACACAGTCTGCCTGACTTCTGGTACACCCCCACCCTTCTCTGTATAGACTGAACTGTCATCAGGATTCTAGAAGTCCTGCAAGCTCACAAGCTCTGGTGATTTTGAGCTCTGTGAGGCTCAGTGAGCTCTGGTAATTTTGGGTTTTGAAAAACGTTCTTTTTCTTTCCAAACTACTATACTTCGGCATACTTAGGGAATCCCCGAGTATGTAGAAACCACAATCTTATTTACTTCTTAGAGTGTCTCTACATTAAGCAAAACCCCCACATCCTTACTGGGGTTTTCCGCTTTTGGTTTCTTTGCAGGATTAGGAGGGGCTTCTTTACATGGCAGCCATGTGGTTTGAAATGAGGGACCATCTCCTTTCCTGGCATATATGTGTGTGTGTGTGTGGGAGTCTTGTTTTCATAACTTAACTTGTGCTGTACTGTTTCCTTGCAGCCCCCAGGAAAGCTACAATTTACTTCTGAGTAGACATAAGATTGTGCTGCAAGTCTGCAACTCTAGGCACGGTTTCTTAGTAGTGAGCCCCACTGAACTCAATAAGAGTTACTTCTACATAGACAGATCGCACTGTAAGTCTACAATCCTCAGCACACTTACTTGGGAGTAAGCCCCATTGAACTTAAAGGGGTGCTTTAAATCAACAGAGAATGTTGATTCTGAGCTTGGTGGGGTGGGGGATCAGATCTGTCTCCCTTCCTTGCTGGGAGGCATTTTGCTCAAGCCTTTGCATGGTAGATGCATGGTTTGAATCGAGGAAAGTCCTTCCTCGGCAACTTCATAGTGCTAAACTGACATTACACACTGCCAATATGGTGCCATTAACTTTTATTGCTAGCTTATCTCCAATCTTTTTGAAAGTGGGATATAGGAGGAAAGGCATGGGAGGCATCCTGGAGGCTGATGCCGCCATGTAAAGGACCCACAAGCGTCCATGAGTGACCAATAATGAGTGTGCAATAAATCACTCATGTAGAAAAACCGTTAATTCTAGAGGGCTCTTGGAAGGTGGCTGACAACAGAAATGATAGGCAGCCACCATTCCCTTGGGAAATCCCAGTTACCTGTGAGTAATACTGACTACATGCCAATTCAGATGTCCAAACTGTCATGTTGAGAATGTGAGTTGTGTGTGTTCATATAAAATGTGGCACATACTGAGGTGGCTACATGGATTCTTCACTGTAAGCCCAGCTCACAAAACTGCTCAGTAAATGTTGTCTGAATTGTGCCTTGGCCATGAAGTGAAGCAAACACATGACAGATTCTCTGTGTAGTAAACACTGCTTATTGGTGCATTCAGCCCATATTCTTAACACACCAAATTGGTTTTATCAATGGAACCTCAACATACCATGTATTTCCAAATCTAATTAGGGTACAGAGATCCAGTAGCTTGTCATGCCAGCACTGAAAGAAATCTGGGGAAAACTGATGTTGTGCTAAATAGAAATGAGTTCATTTCCAGTATAGACATGTCTATGGATATATTACACTTTCATGTCTATCAAATGTGATTCAAATTTCACATACACATGCAAAAACCTTCACCATATCTCAGCACATGCAACTTTTACTTGACTTCTGTCAGCTGCAATGTATTAACATGTTGTTGTAAAAAAAAAAAAAAAAATTAACCAGCCAGAAAAAGCAGAGGTAGTCATTGCTGCTTTCATGACATACTCTCGTGCCACACCAATCCTTAACAGTAAAAGTCAAAGTTAATGTGATTCAGAAAATGTAGTAGAAAGCCATCTTCGTATCATATAGTGCAAATTCTCTACCAGAAGGCAACAGATTTCATTTTTATTATGCAATTTTCATGAAATACCATTGGTTCTTAGGTGTGCAAAGCAGCTTTAAAAATGAATGTTTAAAACAAAATTCTAAAAGAACCCGAAGTACCATGAAGAATTTTTACCTTTATATAAGCTTCCGCCTGCAGAGCAATTCAAATTGCATTGCTATTATGAAATTCTTAAGGAAGCCAGAACAGGTTGGTGTTTTTCAATGTAATAAAATTCATTCCCCCCTACCCTTAATGTAGCAAAGATAGGCAATTCTCAAAGCCCTGATCAATCATATGAAGCTTTGTTGTAAAAAAACCCCCACAACCTCCCACAACTTCTGTAGAATACGAAGCAGGCTTCTCTGAACACTCAAGCATAATAAAAGAAGAAAAAAGGGGTAAAAGGATAAACATCACAAATGCAGGTATAACTGGTTCACACTAGCAGATGCTGGAAAGGTGAAAACCCTAGTTATTATTACAAACTATTCTCCCTCTCCTTCTTCTTCCAGCAACTCCTTGCAGATGCCTCAGTTGTTTTTTAAATGTCAGCCATGCTCTCTTTTACTAATTTCACTAAGCTGCGAGCTCCAGTTACGTCAATCCTTTGTGACCACATTTGCCAGTTTTCACAACAGCAGCTGAAATAAGCTGACTGCGCCAAGCTCAAAGCTGCAGAAACCAACGCAGCCTCATTGCGGGTCCTCCCTTCAGACCAAGTGAGTTTCCAGGAAACAGCTAGACCGCCGCGGCCAGCCAGACTTTTCATACAAATCAAGCACGTTCGTGACAGCATTTGTGTTTTGCTTTTATTTTAGAAATTATGAGACTAAGCTTTAACCAGCCTTTCAGACGCTTCTTATCCTAGCAGCAGGAAGCATTTGCAGACTTAATTTATGTTCTCCAGAGACATGGAGCACTTGGAAGAAGAGGAGGAAGAGGATGTTGCTGTTGCCTGGGAAAACAGTCGTTTTTGGTGCAGTTCCTCCCACTTTTTTCTGTTGGCCACCACTGACTCCAGCATAGGCTTCAGCTTTCCATTCACTTTCACTAAAACCTGGAAGAAAGCAGAAGAGGAGAAATCACAGATCATCGATCAGGCTGTTAATTCCAGTCCAAACAAAATACTGAATATTTGCTCAGTTCAATTTGCCCTTGGGCTCCATTCTGGAAGATTTTATTAGATATGTCATATTTTGCTCATGTGCACCATTCCAGAATACTAAAGGAAAGTTGCTACAAGATCATTCTGTGATATTCCCGGGGGAAGAGAGGAATGTAATGCATCCACACTGAACATGAGTAAAACTAAAGAAGACAGAGTTTTCTTCCCAACCAGCAGCTTCTCATCTAAAAGAAAAATAATTTTTTTAAATTTAGAATTTATTTACATCCCATCTTTCCTCCAAGAGCCTCAAGGTGGCATACATTGTTCCTCCCATTTTATTCTCACAACAACCCTGTGAGATAGGTTAGGCTGAGAGATAGTGACTGGCCAAAGGCCACTTAGGAGTTCTCTGCATGAGGCTTTTATCATGCACTCGTGATTGGTCACTCATGGAAGTTTGTGGGTCCTTTACACAACACTGTCAACCTTCAGGGCCTCTCCTGTGCTTTATAACCTTTAACCCGGCTTTTTTCTTATTGAGAAAAATGCACTATTTTCTCTGCATGGCACTCCAACGGCTCCATATAATTGCATGATTTCACTATATCACAGCACCACAGCACCATGTAGTGGCTGTATAATGAAACATATAGAACTTGCAGAGAAAGGAAAGCCCTGAAAAAAGCATGTAAAGGCGCCAATCTTACTCCTGCAAAGAATCCAGAAGCAGAAGCCCTGGTAAGGGTGCGGGATAAAAGCCTGGTGTAGAGAAGCCCTTAATGAGCTTCATGACTGGGTGGGGATTTGAACCTGGGTCTCTCCAGTCCTAGCCTGACATTCTAACCACTACAGAAAAGATCTGATCCCTGGACAATGTTTCCTATGCCAAAGCTGTCTGTGTGCTACTCCACACTTTATGTGGCCAGTATGTTTGCTACATCAGTATTCTGGTGTTACACCAGCGTTGTCTACAGCAGCCGTTTGAAGTGTGAATGGTGTACAGCAGCGTACACACATTTTTACATACCCTTGCTGGATGTGGGGAGAGCTACTGGGTTGGTTTTGCCCCTTCCGAAGTGTTCTGGCGATTAGAGTTCAGGTATTTCAAAATGAGGACGGGGTGATGGTGGTGGTCCAGCTATGGCTTGTGTTGCTGTTGGCCATTTGCTCCACCACCACCGCTGTTTCCCAGCTTCCCACCGGCCTCCTGCCTGAAAGGAGCAGCACAGCAGCAGCGGGCATCCAATGGCATTGTATTCCGGGCAAATCAAAATGGCGGCGGGGACGGGACCAGCCATGTGGGGCCAGCCCTCCAGTCAACCCCACCGAATGCCCTCTGCCATTGTCAAGGGCCAGCCCGCTGGGGATGGCTCTGGGGGGCCAATGAAGTGGTCCTTTGGGGGTGACTGAGGAGGGTATGTTGATCATTGCCCCCTCAATCAGAGAGTGAGTCATGATGTATTTTGTCATCTATAACTCAGTGGAAGCCACTGGGTTCTTCCAGACCACTTAAAAAAAAAAAAATGAGACCAGGCAAAGGGCACTCAGTTCAAACATTATTGCTATTGTTGACAGCTTACTGGTCTTCAGCAACCGCAGTGCTTTTCTGAGGGGCAAATTGCATGTGACATCCGAGTTGTGTGTGGTTTTTCTCTGATAGAATCTCTCTGCCCGTGCAACCCAGTCTACCATTGCAGACTGTAGCCTCCATGGTAGTATTTTGTAAAAGACGAACATGTCAAAGAAAGCTACACATGACTGAATGTTATGTCCTGTGGTGCTAAAGATGCTGCAAATTGCGCTGTTAAGGCCAACAACAGAGACGACCTGCCGAGTTTTTTTTTCTGTGGGAGTACTGGCTGCATGAGTGTCAATTAAGGATGTTGGAGAAATCCACAATGGATTCAAATGAGTTCAGATTTCTATGAATCCAACCCGCAGATTCCGCAGCAGACTGAATTTTCCCAAATCTCATAGATTCCATGGACTTGCAGATTGGTTTTCTCTTTTCTGGAATTCTGTGTAAATGTAGCCGTAGAAAAATATGAAAAAAAAAACCCTGACTGAAAATGAGCATTTCCCCTCCATAGGCTAAAGTGTGAAAATGCACATTTTGGGAGGGTTTGTGCATTTTTGGAAGTATACATTTGTGCAAGTGTGCATGATCGCAGGTTCAGGAAATTTAGAAAAATCTGATTCTGTCAATGAGTGGACAACAGAACAAAAGGTGCCTGACAATCCATGAAACTCAGACAGAACGAATTCAACAAAACTCACACATCCCTAGCGTCAATGTTCTTTTATTGGGCAGTGCTCATATGACATCACTCTTAAAAAAAGGTAAAGGTGTCCCCAACCAGTCGTGTCCGACCCTAGGGTGCGGTGCTCATCCCCGTTTCTAAGCCGAAGAGCCAGCGCTGTCCGAAGAAGCTTCCGTGGTCATGTGGCCAGCATGACTGAACACCGAGGTGCACAGAACGCTGTTACCTTTCCCGCTGAGGCGGTACCTATTTATCTACTTGCAATTTCTTGCTTTCGAACTGCTAGGTTGGCAGAAACTGGGACTGAAGACAGGAGCTCACTCCGTCATGCAGCACTCGGGTCTCGAACTGCTGACCTGCCGACCTTCCAGTCTGCAGTTCAGCGTCTTAACCACTAAGCCATCAATGTCATTAATTCCTCTGGACCACATTGAATAGGCAGGAATTTGGCCCTCTTTTCTCTCAGATGATGTGACCTCATATGTTCCCGCTCTCTAGCTAGGACTCTAGGAAATATAAAAAGAAAAGGGCGGTGGGAGGGGGGGAGCAATGGCCCAATAACAAGCCTTTGCCCTAGCAGCTGACATAGCCAAAGCCCCACCCTCTTACATTCTGTGGCAAATGGAGTAGTGCTACAGATAGTTTTATATATGTATGTATTTATTTGATTTGTGCCCTGCCTTTCTACCCAAAATGGCACTCAAGGAAGCTTACAATCACTGATAAATACAAATATAAGCCAATGCATTAAAACACAATTAAAAGCAGCAGCAGCAGCAACACAGTAAAAACAGCATCCAGCTTAACAGACTTGCTTACATAGCAAAGGCCCACTTCAATAAAGTGGTCTTTGCCTACTTGCGGCAAAGTTTTAATAATAGTAAATTCTAAGAATGAAACTACTAATCTAGGAGAGTCGCGTCTGCTAAGAACTGAGCTTATTTTGGTCTGCATAGTTCCACCTCCTGGGTTCCATATCTTGGACATATGAAGCTAGAATGTGATAAGACTCCCAATAACTGGCTTTTATAGTAATTCAAAATTTATATCACTCCTAATAGCAAACTCAGGTGGTGAGTGCCAACAGAACTGAAGTAAAAATGGGGCCACAGGGAAACATGAGGGAGATATCAGCATGCACAGGGAAACCCCAAAGTTTAAACAAGCATAAAGTTTAAACAAGCACAAAAAAAACCTTGGAAAAAAAACCTTCGGGGGCAAAACCAAAGAGCAGTCCAATGATGACTGAGCATGATCAGTAGCTATGGAATGTTCAATGCTAGCTGGAAAAGAAAACAAAACTGTGCGGGGGCGGGGGGGGGAATGGACTGGAGTATCATGGACGAGGGTATGGCTGGATGTCTGGAACTCTGAACAAGAGCTTTCTGCTTAGGAGGTGAGGAATCACCACCAAATGTTGTTGAAGGTCCCATTATGATAACCATATATTATAGAACTGCTGCATCACTTCAGGCAAGTTTACACAAGGTTCACCTTCATAATAGTGTGATACACAGGTCAGATCAGACACTGCCCAATTAAGCTGGGCTCACTGAGTTTTCTGCTGCAGAAATTCATGTACTCTGCACTTTTCATGAGTTATCATTCAGCTGAGAAGCACTGCAGCCTTAGCAAACTTACACAACTGACTGTGTGGTTTCACGATGGCCTTGGTCCACAAAATGAGAAGCAAAAAGGTGATTAATACAGACAGAGCAACTAGAAGGCTGGAAGGCCAGCACTGACAGCAAAGCACCTGAACCCTGTAATAAAGTTAAGGTGACTGAGGGAATGGGAAAAAGTTTAAGAACTGTGGAGAGGGCCTTGGTAATCAGAGCTCACACATTAGTTTGGACTACTGAGTGGCATCTGATTAAATCTCCCCATCTCTGCCAGTGGAACAGCTTCCATTAGGAGAACAGGGGGACATTCCCACCCCCACCCACGGCCTGTTACATGCCCTTCACACCTGCCCCAGAGGGTTGGGGAACCTGCTGGTACAGATGTGAGGGGGGATGGGAGGCTGCAGGGGCAAGAAGAGGATGGGAAAGTCCTGTTGCACATGCAGATGTCATCTTGCACAACCTTGGATTTTGACGAGATTCTTGCTAGATTATCACTCAGAGCTCTTCAGTATATAAAGAATGGATTTAAATTGTACTTGTTTTACTTTTATATGACTGATTAATCCGAATGTTTTGTTCTCTAGGATACAGTGTTTTATTTTGTGTGTGTGTGTATCTTGTACATTTTTATGTATATTAAAGGGTCTAGCAGCTCAGGTATATACAGATTAACGAATAAGGATGAGGATAATAGCCAACTTCAAATATTCTTCATTATTGCCCTAGGGTTATTAAAACTGAGTTCAAAAAATGAAGGGGTTCTTTCCCCGGTCTTTGATTTTCAGTTGTAAGAAAAGTATAGGCAATTAATTCTATAGAACAGTGATAATATATAGAGAGAGTAATTAAAAAACACTGTCGTTTGTTATGCACATTAATCAGGCGACATTTGGACTAGAAATACTGCAAAGGCTAGATTTTATGTACAGGGTATAAAACTTCTTTCTTTAGAGGTTCCTTTGATATTTAAACCCTATTTGTGTATTTAGTAGACTTTGGCTTTGGGACACAGATTCACGCTTTTAATTAAACATACTACTATAATTCCTATGGAAATTAGCCTTTTAAAAATAATTCAGCTACTAAAGCATTACTCTCAGACTTTCTGGATACAAAGTACACTATTTGGATTTTATATCTGCCTGGGATGTAATTAAAACCTCATTTGATTACTATATATTTCGGCTCTCTTTTACTTATTAAATCCCTGTAATCAATTTTCTTTTATGAAGCTTCTGGGAAATTATCTCCAAAGCAGCACATTTCTTTCCTCCCAGCAGATTCCTTGAACATTTACTAAATTACTTTCTTAGCACCTGTCCATATCTGAATCATTCCACCAATTTATTTCTGAGCTACTTAGATCTTTTGGCTTTAGTACAATTGAGGTTCTGTACCTTTAGCTCTTTGTTCCACACACCATGTTCCATTTTGCTGAATGCCAGTTTCTTAGTGCTCCTTTGTGCAACTTGTTTCTACCTCATTCTGTCCCTTAAGAAATTATATCTTGAAGTTGGCACCCAACCCTTGCTGTAATAAACAGTGACAAGTTTTGGTCTGGCTCAGTCTCCAAAGTCTAACTGATGTTGGATGCTACTGAAGAAATGCAGTCACATTAATGATCTTTTAAGCAGACTGCTGCTGTCCCATTGGAAAATTTTCTTTTTTCTGACCACACCTGTTGATCAGCACATGCACAACATAATGGTAAGCCAGTATCAGCAATAAAGTTTTAGTATTAAAAAGCTTATAGGGGAAAATAGTCTTTACCCTTGCATTTTGTTGTTAATATTTGCACATTATGTTTGATTGTAATTCATTATAAAGTTTAATAGTGAAGCTCTTACACTCCTTTAACGTTGCTAATGATTATGTCTGTTTAATAAAAAGGAAACATGGGATGGTTCACATAGTACATTTATTGTCCACACAAGCAGTCTGGGCCTTCTTTTGAGTATGGACTCGTGTGGAAAAAGGTATAATGTATAAACTGTGAGATCAGATAAATAAATGATTATTTTTAAACCTTTAGTGTTATGGCCCAGATAAAGGTTGGGGAAGCCACTCTCTGGAAGAGGAACCTAAGCGTGAAATTCAGTGCTGCATGAGTAAAAGTCTATTTGTGTGACAGGACTTTCTCCTCCTCTCCTCCCCCATGCAGCCTCCCGAAAATCAGCTCTGGAGGGTCCCCAGACACTTCAGAGCAGATTTTGAAGGTGTATGTGTATGGGCTGCACTCCCCTTCCCATTCCGCTGATGGAAGCAGTTCCTTAAGCGGGAGAACCTAATTGGATGCCACAAGAAGATAAGAAGATTTGATTGTTGTGATCCATCCCAAGCTCATACGCGATGAGGGGTGGGATCTAAATTTTATAAATAAAATACATTTAAATAAATAAATAAGAGAATCATACTGAATCAGACCAAGGGTCCATCTGGTCCAGCATTGTAATTTCAGCAGTGGCCAGACAGATGGAAGCCCACAAGTGTGAAATCGACAACCCTCATAGAAAGTTGCCTCATACCAAGTCAGATCACTGGTCCATCTGACCTGGTATTGTCTACATCAGGGGTGGGCAACATATGGCCCTACCCTGGCCTAATTTCATGTGGCCCTCTGCTTAATTTCAAAAGCCCTCTGCATGCACTCAGTTCAGACTTCTGGCAAGAGCGATCTGTCCCTTCCCTGGCAGCCCACTGGGCAGGAAGGAAAAAGGAGAGAAAAGGAGGTGGCAGGAAAGAAGAGGTGGCAGAAAGAGAAAAGGGGTGACCCACACACTTTTGGCACTGGCCCTGCCCATTGTTGACATGCAGGCGCCAACTGACTACCTATGACAGAATGTGGCCCTTGACAGAAAAATGGTTGCCCGCCCTTGGTCTCCACTGACTGGCAGCAGCTCTCCAGTTTTTCAAACAGGAGTTTTCCCTAGCCCTACCTGGAGATGGCAGGGACACAACCTGGGATCTTCTCCATGTTCTGCCACTGAACTGTGACTCTCCTCCATTGATTACTAGCTGGCAATAGGTATGGAGACACATACTGCCTCTGAAAAGGAAGGTACCATATATCTATCCATTATGAAATTGTCCAATTCCTTTTTAAAACCATCTAAATTAGTGGCTCCCACATCTTGTGAAGCAACTTCCATGAAGTAATGATGCAATTGTGTAAATAAATACTTCCTTTTGTCTGTCCTCAGTCTACGGTCATTGAATTGGATTTAGACTTATTCATACTTAGATCAGCCCCACTGAAATCAATGGGACTTAAGTTAGTTGGGACTTACCATTGATTTTAGTAGGTCTACTCTAAGTAAGAGTTTAAGAGAACGTATGAAGTGTAAGATTAAGATGGAGGTACCATTAAATACATTTTAATAAAATAACAAATTTGTAATACAAAGTGTAAAAAGTACTTATTAAAGTTTAGTTGTCTCACAAAGCATATAAAATTATACCAAAATGGGAAATTGACAGTCCCAAAGCTTATTTAACATTCCTGACTCAAAATAATAATATAGTAGGTTACACTAATACACATCAACCATACCAGTTTTTTTATCCTGCAACTTTACTGGGGCTTCTGCTTCCAGATTCTTGGCGGGATTAAGATCAGCTCCTTCACACACACTTTTTTTTTTGTTTTCGGTGGTTGCCTTTATCAGCAAGTTCTATATGTTTCATTTTATAGCCACTACATGCTGCTGCTGTTATAGCACAACTCCCTCTTTACATGGACATGCATTTTTTAATTACCTCATTATCTCTGTTTCAAATAAAGGTGTGGAAAGCACAGAAAAGGCGCTGGAGCTTGATGATGTTATGTAAAGGACCCGTAAACTTCTGTGAGTAACCAATCTCAATTGCAGGAGAAAAGCCCCATGTGGAGAAGTCCTCAATCTAGATCCAATTCAATGTCTGTCTCATCCATACTTCTTTTCTCTTGTTCTCTAATCCTTACACACATCCTCACAACTACTTTTGCAGTGTTATTGCAGAGTACTTTATAGCACTCATGCAACTGTGTGAAGTAGTTCACTATTACTTCCAATCGGCTGTGCCTGAGATATAGCAACTTTCTCAAGACAAAGCTATGACTCCATGGCAAAGGTGGGACTTGAGTCTAGATCTTGCAGCTCCAAGATGATCCATGGAATCATATGCCCTCTCAAAGAGGAATTGATCTTGCTTCTACAAAGCATTTCTTGGTCATGTTTGCCTTTTCCCAATCACTTCCCTCAAAGTGGAAGCCTGGAAAGATAGGTTAAGAACAGGAGCAAGAAAACATAAGCTAGTTCAAGTGCAATGCCTTTTTCTTTGCTTGTTTCCCCACATTTCTAGTTTGGTGGAAGATTAGGGGTAAAGGCAAAAAAGGCCAGGACAGTGTTCAAATGGTGCTGCTCACATGTTACTCCTTTCATATTTGGAGGGCAGGAAGTGTAAGCAGTAATTTGTACCAAAAGCAGCATTTAGAATCATAGAGTTGGAGGGGTTCTTGGAGGCCATCTAGTCCTACCCCTTACTTGATGCAGTAACTCCAGAGCTAGAGCATCCCCAACAGAGAATCCAGCTTCTTCTTGAAGACCTCTAGTGAGGGAGAGCACCCCACCCCCTACCCCAGGTAATTAGTTCTAATGCCGAACTGCTCTTACTGCTAAGAAGTTTCTCCTGCAGTTCAGCCAAAAGCAACTTTCCGTAACTTAAGCAATGGGTGGACAGACAACAGGAGCATCTCTGGAAACTGCCTTGGTCGCCCTGTGGGATGACCTCTGCCGGGAGAGGGACAGGGGGAGTGCGACCCTGTTGATTCTCCTGGACCTCTCAGCGGCTTTCGATACCATCGACCATGGTATCCTTCTGGATAGGTTGTCTGGGTTGGGAGTTGGAGGCACTGCACTACAGTGGTTCCGCTCCTACTTGGATGGCCGATACCAGAAGGTGGTGCTGGGGGATTATTGCTCTGTGCCATGGCAATTGTGCCATGGGGTTCCACAGGGCTCTATTCTATCCCCCATGCTGTTTAACATCTACATGAAACCGCTGGGGGAGGTTATCCGGAGGTGTGGGCTGAGGTGCCATCAATATGCGGATGACACCCAGCTCTACCTCTCTTTCTCATCAAAACCAGGTGAGGCAGTGGCTGTTCTGAACCAGTGCCTCGGCACGGTAATGGACTGGATGAGGGCCAATAAACTGAAACTCAATCCAGACAAGACGGAGGTACTGTTAGTGGGTGGTTCGTCTGCCCGGCTAGGTGATAATCAACCTGTTCTGGAGGGGGTTGCACTCCCCCTAAAGGATCAGGTTCGTAGTTTGGGGGTGCTCTTGGATCCAGAACTGTCACTTGAGGCACAGGTGAACTCAGTGGCACGGAGCACTTTTTATCAGCTTAGGCTGGTATACCAACTACGCCCTTATCTGGACAGAGATAGCCTAGCTACAGTTATCCATGCTCTGATAACTTCTTGTCTGGATTACTGCAATGCGTTATACGTGGGGCTGCCTTTGAAAACGGTCCGGAAACTTCAGCTGGTCCAAAATAGGGCAGCAAGATTGTTAACAGGGACTGGCCTGCGAGCTCATATTATGCCAGTACTTTTCCAGCAGCACTGGCTGCCGGTCCATTTCCGGGCCCGATTCAAAGTGCTGGTGTTAACATTCAAAGCCCTTAACGGCTTGGGGCCAGGTTACCTGAAGGATCGCCTCCTCCCATATGTGCCTGCCCGGACCTTAAGATCATCATCAGCAGCCCTTCTCCGTGAGCCCCTGCCAAAGGAAGTGAGGCGGGTGGCTACTAGGAGGAGGGCTTTTTCTGTTGTGGCACCCCGGCTCTGGAATGAGCTCCCTAGTGAGGTTCGCCTGGCGCCTACATTGTACTCCTTTCAGCGCCAGGTGAAGACCTTTTTATTTTCCCAGGCATTTTAGCTTTCTAAATTTTTATCTTTGCTGTTTTAAATCTGTATTTTAAACTCCTGTACTGCTGCTAGGTTTTATTGTGGTTGTATTGTTATATTGTGGTTTTAATGTTCTATATATTTTAAATTGTTTTATTGTGTGTTGTTTGGTTTTAGTTTTTGTGAACCGCCCAGAGAGCTTCGGCTATTGGGCGGTATAGAATAAATAAATAAATAAATAAATAAATAAATCTCTACACCAGCCTAAAACCCCGCATTTAAAATGGCACTTCTGCTTCCATTTTAAATGCAGGATCACGATGGACTCCCTTTGCACGCGCTTCCTCTTCCCCTTCCTTCTCCCCCCTTATGTTTCATTGGTCCAGCTCCTCTTCTTGCCACTTTTCCTTTTTCACGGAGGGAACTCAAGTGGAACACAAGCGGGGTAATTTGATAGCTCATTACCTCTGATCTTTTAAAAAATGAAATAAAAGTCATTTAGCACAGGAGACGCCCTGGAGGTTCACAACATCATCTAAAAGGCCTGCAAACATCTGTGAGTGAGCAATCTCAACAACAGGATAAAAGCTCCATGTGAAGAAGCCCTATATCTCCAGATGTTTTGGACTCTCAGAACTCCCTTCCGGTATGGCCAATGGTCAGGAATGCCAGGAACTGAAGTCCAAAGCATTTGGAGATCTACCTTCTGCCCACCACTGACTTAAGCTCATTAGATCTAATCCTGCCTTCTGAGGCAACTGAGAACAAACCTTTGTCCTGTGACAGCCCTTTAGGTACTTGAAGAGTGCCATCATGTCCTCCTCAGTCTTCTCTTTTTCAGGCTAAACATACCCAGTTCCTTTAACCTTTCCTCCTTCCTCATGAGACTTGTTTTCCATATCGCTGTCCACCTTCATTGCCCTCTGAACCCATTCCATTTGTCTACATTCTCCTTAAAGTGCAGTGCTCAGGACACAGTATTCTAGATGAGGTCTGCTAAGTGCAGCATAAAGTGGACATATTACTTCCTGTGTCTTAGAAACTATTGATCCAACTGTATTGACCACCTGTGATCTAGAGCTCTATAAATCAAACTCCCATTGTCTCCTAAAACCAGCTCCAAACTGGTTCACAGGACAGTGTATTTCATCTGGTAAATTACAAGAACTTCCTACTGCAATGTAGATTCTACTTCAGGGCTTCCATCCAAATATTGACCAGCTTTGACTCACCTGTTTAATTCATGAGCGTTGACAAGATAACAGCATATGGTTGTCTTTCTGCAGATCTAACACTTGTAAAGTGTGTATGTGCAAAAAAGACCATATAAATTCTGTTTTATTACTAAGCAGAATATCAGAAAGCAATAAGCCACAATGTTCACGCTGCTCAGTAACCTACTGGGTTCTAATTAATCATTGTTACTGTATAGGCAATTGAGAGAGGGCCCAGAGACTAGAGATACTGAAAAGGGACAGAAGGTGTGAGCATGTGACACTCCCACATAAGTTAATAGAGTCAAAGCTGTTTTGCACCTTGTGTTGTGCTGAGTAGGTTATTCCATGGAAACACCCAGAAACATTTTTTAATACAACTCTTCTAGGTCACACCTAGGGTGGAGCTAAGTTACAAGACCCTTGGAGTTGCCACCCAAAACAGAAGCACCGCACTGGTGTCCTTCTTCTTGTTCTATAGCATCTAGTACGGTGTATCCCATGCCCTGATATCAGGTTAATGATGTCAGGACATGGGAGCACATTGTATTAGACGTTATGGAGGGGAGTGGTCAACTTGACTCAGAAGTGCCATTTTTGTCAGCAGCACAGAGATCCTTGTAGAGTTTCATTCTGTCCCTCGATTTCAGTTTTGGAACAAAAGATGTGTGTGGAAAAGATCTCTCTCTCTCTCTCTCTCAGCATACCCTGCTTCAAGAAATGGACAAAAACCAAAATTTTCCTCTTAGTTCCCCAAAGTGAGAGCAATATGAATATGCCTCAAGGTGTTTTCAGTCAAACGTTTCCAGGACATACAATTGCTAGTACTAAACGGCAACAGTGTTTTTCATCTCAGTTTTAATTGTTCAAAATCAGTAGTGTCTTCTGTTTTTCCTTGTCAGGTTTCATATGCACACTTCTGAAATGGAAGTTTTGGGAAGAGTGATTCTGAGCTGGGAAAAGACTGAAAGGGAAAGGATTAAGTCCCTTCCTCAGTCTGACTCACAACTTGCCCAGGCTAATTGACTGAAGGCTTTGCTGAACTAATATTTCGAATTTGGGATCACTAAGAGTGTTTCGAGATGATCTTCTTTGTAGATAATCACCTAACACGCACAATTCATAGTATCAATGGTGGCCAATCCTAATTAAGGCCAGACTCGCTCCCACTGTGCTTGGAGGAAATTAAGAAGTATCACCTGACAATGAACACCAACATTTTCTATTCCAGTTGTTGCACTTCAGCACATGTGCCACTGTTCTAATTTCTGTTGTCCTGCTGTACTGATTACTGTGTCCATACACCTCTCTTGCTTCATTCAGACCTGCATACACTCCTCTTGTTTTTTCTTTGATGGTGGAATAGCACCAAAACCCATTCACTCACACACTATGTCTGCTTACGGGATAACCTGACAGTATGATGAGGTCTTCAATCTTTTTGCTTTGCTTGAGGCAAACAGACACTCCACAGAAACATGCAGAAATGTGAAAGAATGGTAACAGAGAGATCAGGCTGTGATCACTGTGCACTGCATAGGTGTGCCAGCACTATAATAAATACATCTCTGCACATAGATTTCAGACCTTCAAGTTGAGGAGTTAAAAGCAACCCCCCACCCCAAGTGGTTTGCTTTCCTAACAGCCCCCACTGGAGTAGGCCAAAGGTACAATCTGAGGTCGTTTAAGATTAGTGCCAATTCAGAGCACTGTCCCTTTAAATTCCTTGTAACCACTTGCTCTGGCAGTCAGTGGAACCTTCTTGGTATATAAAGATCCCAACTGGGCTTCATTGGATAAATTCCTGGGTTTTGAAAAACACTCAACTAAAATTAGCCTGGGCAGGTTGTGAGTCAGAGTGAGGAAGGGACTTAATCCTTTCCCTTTCAGTCTTTTCCCAGCTCAGAATCACTCTTCCCAAAACTTCCATTTCAGAAGTGTGAATATGAATCCTGACAAGGAAAAACAGAAGACACTACTGATTTTGAACAATTAAAACTGAGATGAAAAACACTGCTGCCATTTAGTACTGGCAATCGTATGTCCTGGAAACGTTTGACTGAAAACACCTTGAGGCATATTCATATTGCTCTCACTTTGGGGAACTAAGAGGAAAATTTTGGTTTTTGACCATTTCTTGAAGCAGGGTATGCTGAGAGAGAGAGAGAGAGAGAGAGAGAGAGAGAGAGAGAGATCTTTTCCACACACATCCCAGAGACTGCTATTGGGTTATGGTGGGGTGCTTCAGGTTCTGGTGAGGCAGTTTAGGCAGGCATATTTGGTTGGCTGCTGATGGAGTAGTTCTGGACTAGGTGGATTCTTGTTATGATCTAGCAAAAGCAGTCATCATGTTCTTATGCAGTGAGTGGTAAGCCAGCTTCTCCACCTCTTGCTTATCCCTCCTCTCTTCTTTGTCTCTGCATGCACTATGAAAAAGGGAGGGAAACCCTCAACAACAAGACAAATTCTGCAAGTGCTGCTGTACTATTTTGAAGAGGGGAAAAAAGTAATTTGGGTTGTATGACCAGTTACATGAATGAGACCCAAATGAGTTGGAGTCCAAGCAAGCGAATTCCCTGTTGCTAAAAGTTACATTACTAAGGAGTCAAGAGCTGGAGCTTCTGTTGAAATATACACCCAAATAATGAGGTGCCATGTCTGTGAGCAAAACAAATATCCCACAGGTCCTTGAAAACTTCATTAAGATAGAGAACCTGATTGATTTCATAATGGCCATTCCATCAGGCTGCAGAGGAGAGGGAGAAAAAAGGACTATTCCATCACCTCTGCTAGCTGCCTTTGACCCCCGCCCCCGTGGAAATGACACCTAGCAGCAGCCATTCAGTTCAGACTACCTGAAATGGTTTGCATCCTGGCTGGTCATTAATAAGAACTGCGACTGTAAGAACTTATGCCTGAGATGGCTTTTTTGCTCCTCTTTCCCCACCCGTTTTTCTTTCTGTTTCAGGTCACTCTTTTAGATTGTGTCCCTGAAGGCAGATAGATACTGGTTTACTACTGATCTTTGTAAGCTACTCTGGCAGCCTTTTCAGCTAAAGAATGGGGTAAAAAATACTTCAAATGTACAAATAGTAATCTTCTCTGTAAAGAGGAACAACTGCTTCAGATATAAATATAGGCTACAATCTTTATACCATTTACTTCAGAGTAGCCTTTGAACCACCAACTTCAATTTGCTTCTGCTGCAATTTGCCCCGAGTCCCAGTGTGAAGGAGCCTAAGGGCTCCTTCACACGGAGCTTTTATTCCGCGATTGAGATGTCTCCTTCACGGAAATTTGCAGGCTCTTTACAAGACGCCGTGATCATTCAAAGCATCTCCTGCATTAAATGCCCCCCAGTCCGTTTTAAATAGATCGCAGATAATGAGCTATCAAATTAGTTCCGCTTGAGTTCCCTCCGTGAAAAGAGAAAAGAGGCAAGAAGAGGAGCGAGATCAATGAATGATAATGGAAGGCTCAGATATGTGGAGAAGGAGGGGGAAGCGGTGAGGGGAAAGGAAGCACGTGAAAAGGGGAGTTGTTGTGATCCTGCATTTAAAATGGAAGCAGAAAGCCCTGTTTTAAATGCAGGATGTTAGGTTGGTGCAGAGATGCCCTAAGAGAGCTGTGCAAAACACAAGAGGATGCTAGCCATTTACTTTCAGCATTTCTTCCACACAACAATCAATACTTGCTGCCTTGATATTAAATAGATTTTGAAAATCTCTTCAGTCCATATCAGTCTCTTATCCTTAGTTAGTTCTTTAGATTTACTCTCAGCTGGGAATTTGCCAGCCAGATGTAGGTTGTGGTTCTTGGAACACTTACTGGAAGCATCCCATCCATCATCATTCCTAGCCCTTTTCTGATGCAATATTTTTTGTTCTTTGTCTTTCTTGGAACTTGAGTAGCTGTTAAATTATCCATTAATCTTCTTTCAGATTTGCTGCAAGTTTTGTTATTTTCTGGTGTTTTTTTTTTTAAATCTAAGGTTTTTTTATTGGCCATCTTTTCAAACACATTTTCCAGCTTCTCAGTCCATTTCCTCAGGTTCTAGTCTATGGCTGCCTTTTTCTCTCAATCCTTTTTGATGTACTGCTCAGTTAATTCTGTTGTTGCATTGTTTGGAAAGCACGCCACTGGCCAAAGAGCTGAGTTCTTCCTTATGGATAGTGAAGAACTGCCTCTAGTCTTTCACCCATTCATCCTTTTCTACAAGTGGACTATATATTATCCTGCCACATCATTCCAGCCTCTGATAGTTTGATAATTTCTTCATAGGGTAGTATCCAACTGTGCTCCAGTGCTAGCGCTAATGATGTTGCACTAGCATGAACCAATGCTTGTGCAATGTAATGAGTGCTTGCTAGGCCAATGGGAAAAAGCAGCAATTTGCTGCCGAATATTGGTGTCAAATTGCAATTTTTTCCTGCTGCCTCGGCAAGCAGTAGTTAAGTTGTGCAAGCATTGCTTTACACTAGTGCAACATCATTAACACTAGTACTGGGCACAGTTGGATACTACCCATAGTTTCGATTTTAAGTCTGAGCTAAAGTATCAAGATTGAACAAACTGGGGGTGAAACTGAAGGGTCATGGGCATGCATTACCCTACCAAAAACAAAAATCTCCCCAAATATATCTTTTAATTTGATGGTTGTTTATAAGCTTTGCAGCTACAATGATCTCTGCTGCTAATCCACTTGTTTTGTTCTTTCTGTGCTGTGCTTGCAACACAGCACCAGAAGACAGGGAGAGTCTGGAACGCTTCCCTGTCTTCCAGTACTATGCGACAGCCTGTGTTGCCTAGGGAATCTTCCCTATTGTCCAGCACTGGAAAGAACAAGAAGTGTCCCCAGATTGCATAGACAACTAGCTGGCTTTCTTTATCTTACCACTCATGCTGCCTGCAGAACAACACCAGAAGATAAGGAAGCATCCCCAATTGCCTAGAGGGACCCCAGCGACGTACTTCCTGTCCCAATACAATGGGCAAAATTCATCCATCCTCATGGGGACCTCCTGATGTATTAGTGAAACTGTGTGTGCGTGCGTGTGTGTGTGCATGTGTGTAAGAATCTATCTTCACAGCCTGCAAACAAAGCTGCAAACTGGTGGTCCTTATTGACTCAACCCTAGTTGTTTGGTTGAGTAGTCATGCTACCATTTTGCTAAATAACATCAAAGCAACTGTACTGTCTCTGCTTTCACTCCTTAACCAAAGGGACTGTGAAGGCTCTAGGTACCCTAAAATAATAAGGGCAACTGATGGAGGTGTAATCATACTTCTCCTGCACCTGTCCCGAGTTACACATACACACTCATGCCGAGTCTTTCACCAGATGCCAGTGCTGTGTTGAACATCTGATACAATCAAAGAGTACCTACAATTCATCCTATCCCCACAAATGTTTTGCAGTTTAGATATGCATAAAGATATGTTGTGCTCATGGATATTTTAATTGATTTCAGTGGAAAGGGCTGGATGTGCCTAATCTCATCTGATCTCAGAATCTAAGCTGGATCAGCCCTGGTTAGTACTTGGATGGGAGACCTGGGAATTCCGCCTGGGAATCAGGCTTCCTGCACTGAGCAGGGGGTTGGACTCGATGGTCTTGTAGGCTCATTCCGACCCTATGATTCTATGAAAGAGGTGTTACATGGGGAAAAGGAGGACATGTGTAAACCGGTTTCCTCCACTGAATTAGAGGAACTGTACCAAACTGTACCAAAGGGAACAATTTGAAAAGTTCAGCTGCTCCCACTACTGCACCAGAAGCTTGTACTTGGATTATGCCTGTATGCTTTCCCCCAAGCAATAGGTAGGAGCTTGGGTGGGATTTAGATCAGGAAAATGGCGCAGAGGAAAGGATGAAATACCCCCTTCCCTGGTGCTACCCCCCAATCCAATTCAGTCCCCCTCCAGTTGCCTTGAACTAAAAAAGTAAAACCCTATGGGAGATCCTATCACAGATCTCCAGCATATCATCTGGTTTGGCCCTGAGAACTAGGCCTTAGTTAAAACTAGGACATAAGTGAGCAAGAACCCAATCAATAGAGTACTTGTTCCAGCGTGTGCCACTCTTTAAGGAAATGTTTTCCTGAAAGCTTGTACATGTGGGATAGAACCAACTTGACCCTTTGTCTGTTCTCCTTCCAATACTTTCAGTACTTTCCTTCCAATTCTAGTTCTGCTAATTAACTCGGAGGAGTTAAGCAACAGAATTACAGAGGCTCTCTATAAGGAATGGTTTAGAATCCCTGATATAAATCATGGTAATATCCATTCTTTTTCTCTGAAAGACTGAAGGCCAATGCAAAAGCGACACTTCTTGAACAGACAGCATTTCTGCTACCAAACTATATGTGGATCAACCTTCCCCAACCTGGTGCCCTCCAGATGAGTTGGACTGCAACACATCTGGAGGGACCAGGTTGGTGAAGGGTGATGTAGGTAATCACATGAAATTATCACACATGCCTTTTGTTAGGTAGAGATGCTCTGCAAAACTTCAATTAGCTGTTGCTTCACAGTGGTTGTTCTCCACAATTACATGCAGTGAATTAGACTTGTGTGTCGCACAGGGTGTTTCCATGCTTAAATGTGTCACTCTGTTCCTTGTTTGTCAAGGTACGCTACCTCCTGCTTCTGCAGATGTTGAACAATTTAGCACACGTGATTATGGAGGGGAGAAAAATATAATTAGAATTCAGGGTCCAAGGAAAATCTTTGCAGGCAAAACTAAAAGCAAAAAAAGAAAAAAATGTTTGCTGTAGTATGTTATCTGCGTCTGTTTGGTTCACAGCAGTACAGTTACTGCCCCAAGCCTTCTGCTTTTCATTGGGCATATTCTGAATAAATTAGTTAGAATTACAGTGTTTTGTAGGCATCACCCAACAATTATGGGGTTGCACATTCTCTGTTGCTTAATGATGAAAAGCTAGACAGGACATCAAAATGTTTTTGCCAGTGGCTGAGACCATTATCCATGCACTTCTTTTTGTGTTCCAAATATATGATATTTGATAAAGTGCCTTATCAGAGACCTTTATCTTCCCTCTGTTATTATGCATGACGTACTGAGAAAACAGATAGTGAAAAATGTAACCGGCCCCTTGGGGACTGGGATGAAGCACGGCCAATTCCTTTACCCTTTGTATTGCATTTACAAAGATTTCAGAAGACTCCTTCAGATGCTTGAAAGGCACATCCCATCTGTGATTCCAAAAAGGGAACAGAGCATTTGCAGGACCAAAGAAGCTCTGGACTTGCCTCCCATGAAAAAATAGATCCCTTACATTTGAAGCAGCTGCTGTCAACCATCACGGACTCAATGCTTATATCCTTATGCAGACAGGGGCAGAGTGTTTGGCCTCTGACCTGGGTATTCTTCCATGTCCAGAGGTTGCCATCTCTGCTTAACAATGCCGTGAGAATAGGTCGGGATTCTCTCAGCTTCTTTTGTTTAAATGGAATCTTCCAATTCTTGTGGAGTTCTCTGTTTTCCTCACAGGAAGCCTCCCATGACTTGTATATGAACCAGTTGGTTCTACTAATTGAGCTGGGGGAAATAAAAACGCTATAAAGATACCCTTTGGCTATATGCAAACCCAGGGTGCTCCCAGATGAGGCTTTTATCGTGCCATTGCCCTGCCTCATTCACAGAATTTTATGGGCAGTCCAGATGACACTGTCTTCCACTTCTAACCCCCCAATGTTTTCCCACTGCTTCTTCCGTCTTTTCTTACCGCAGAAAGTCTGTTAAGGAGAAAAAGACGGAATAGCTGCAAATACCTTCTGACTGTTAGCGGTAAGAGCCCTCTGTCTGGAAGCATCCACAAACACACCACCTAAATGTGTATTGTTCAGGCATGATTTGCTATAGACAAGCAGTGGGACAGGGTGCTTAACCCTTTCCCCTACTTACCACTTCCCCCTGCAACCCCTCCCCCCACCAATCTGGGACTTGACACATGTTTACTTCATCACAGGGACAAGTCACTGGGAAGAGTGTTGTAGGAGAAAAGAGGCAGATGGCGGAAAGGATAAGCACCCCATTCCACACACTGCTTCTCCGATGCAATTTGTGGCCTCCCCATCTTGCTTGCAACTGTATATCACTGACCCAGATTCTCAGGGCTCCTCCACACAGAGCTTTTATCCTGCAACTGAGATTGCTCCTTCACGGAAGTTTACAAGCTCTTTACGTGAGGCCGTGACCCTGCCATGACCCTCCAGGGCGTCTCCTGCACTAAATGCCCTTTGTTCCATATTTAAATAGATCGCAGATAATGAGCTATCAAATTACCCCTTTGTGTTCCGCTAGAGTTCCCTCCGTGAAAAGAGGAAAGCGGCAAGAGGAGGTGTGAGATCAATGAAAGATAATGGAAGAATCAGATACCGGGAGGAGGAGGAAGGAAGGGGAGCGGGGAAAGGAAGCAGGTGTAAAGGGAGACAGTTGTGATCCTGCATTTAAAACAGAAGCAGAAAGCCCTGTTTTAAATGCAAGATTTTAGGCTGGTGTAGGGATACCCTCAGACTTGGGTTGGTCAGTGAACATCTTGGTTGGGAAGTATATTAACTCACTGATCTAGCACCTTCTTCTACCTAGTTGGCTTTATATTCTAGAAGAAAGATCATGGAGAGACACAATATCCATCTCTTATATACTCATGGTTTAAGACCACACACACACAAAAAATCCACACAGACATTCTCAAGTCTTATAAAGCAGAAGCAAATCCTATCTACTATAAATAGCAGACCCTTTTAGCAAATGAAGGCAACGACAACACAAAATAAGCTCAGAATAAAATAAATAAATAAATAAATAAATATTGAAAGTGGGAGATAATACCATAGTCCCCATGTATAGAATTTAACATTTTGGAGTATAATATACTGGAGCATATTTTTTAAAAATATTAATGTTTAGTGACTCTTCCAGTTACACACATTTTCCAATCCTATCAGAAAACCTATGAACCAAATGATGAATTTAAAGCAATACTTGTTAGATGTGACTTGTGGCACCTTATAGACTAACAAATTTATTATGGCATGCTCTTTCATGGACTGGAGTCCACTTTAGATGCATGAAGTGTTATTCTAAGTTGGTAGGTGTATATACATGGATGGAGAGAGAGAGAGAGAGAGAGAGAGAGAGAGAGAGAGAATGTAAGCAGTGAGATTGGATGGAAATAAAATACAAAAATATTGTTATAATAATGTTAAAACGCAAATGTACGTAAAATAATTATTGCAAGACAGTAACACAGATATGAAAGCATTTTATTTTTAGCTGCCTCACTTTTTTGTAACAGAGGCCTAAGTATGGTTTTTAGTCAGAGGTAGGTTCAACTCAATGCTATGGACTTAATTCCAAGTAGGTGTGCATAGGTTTACAGCTTCAGCCCAGTAATTCTTTTTTAAAAAAACTGCAAAGAACACATTTCAAAAGCAACACAATTTAGCAGAAATAAACACCCAGTTTGTGCGCCTCTTCACAAAAAAGATATGAGAAAAAAGACTGACCAGAATGTATACATTAGGAGCAACTCAGATTAAACTAATCATAATACATATACATATACGTATACGTATACATATACGTATACATATACATATATCTTTTACAGGCAGATAAATAGGACCAACTAGTTTTTTTTAAAAATTACAATATGAGTTTCTCCTATAAGCATAATAAAGCCATGTGTCATTCTCCCTCTCTTTAACCTTCCCCGTCTCCTGACATCATTACATCATGTATTTCCTGACCCACATCAACATGATCACATCAGGAGTCCAGGGAAGTTTTGCAACACATTACAGAGCAGGAGAACTTGATAGACAGATGCTATTTATGGTGGCAGACTCATGAATTTTAAAATGTGCGGCTCTGCCCTTAATGTATGGTCAATGCTGATTTAGCTCACAAGATATGCTTACATCAGCTCTGAGTCATAGGGCCAAACTAGATGTGATGTTAATTGCATGGAAAGAGTTGACATGCATGTTTTAAAAATGTTTAATAGTTGTCATGGGGGAATGTGAGCAGCATCGAGACCTCAAAGGGTGGTGAGAGTTTAACCCTTCCCCTCTGCCACAGTCTTGACAAAAATCTCCTTCCCCACATTCAGGCTGTTATTTACATTTGGAGTCAAGCCTCCATTGATGCCAATGGAGCAATGGGAATTCATCAGGACTATGGCACAGGGGAAAGGTTAAACTCTATCTCCCCACCATAGGTGGCTACTTATGAATTGCCCCCCAAAAGGAAATGCATCATAAAAAAGGGACACTTATTTGCATAAAAGTTGCATATGTAATCTATACCTATAGATGTAAATTTAGAAATAATTATTCTAATTTAAATAAAATAAGTACATGTCACCATACTATGGAAGACTGGTACCACGTGACCTGTGTGCCTGATCAGTCTGCCGGCGAGGTGTTAAGTGTTGATGGGCCACTTCAAGGCCCTTCCACACTCTCCCTTCTCTTATGGTACTTTGTCTTTAAACTAAACTTGGACAGGACAGCCCTTCAGATAGAAGATACCTTCAAAATAGAGGACAGTCCTCTGGCAGAGCTTCAAATAGAGGAGTGTCCTCTCTAAAAGAGGACACCTGGTCACCCTGATGCTGCTCAGGCTCCCCTAAAGCTTCTATTCACATTTTTTAAAATGCATGTTAATTGCATTCGCACAATTAACATCACATCTTGTTTGGCATTCCTGAAAAATCTAGGAAATGTATACTGGCATTATGGAAGCTCCTGTGTGTCCCTGGGGGACGGGAAGAAGGCAACACAGGGATGCCAGTTTTGGTGGCCACTTTGTTTTTTTCTTGCAACCTGTGGTGCCGTCTTCACCGGGTAGATAAGGCCTAAAAGGTAAGCATGACTGGTGTCAAAAAGTAGAACAGCAGACGACGTGGAATGAGGTCTGTCAGCAGGCTCATAAGTATGCAAGCATTTCTCTGCGTCTGTTGAGGGAGGGAGGGAGGGAGGGAAAGGAAGGAGGAAGCCAAATTCTGCACAAGCACGACATACCCTTCTGCCATAACCATTACATTCTACGTTGTGTGATCTCGGCAATTGATTACCATTCAAAAAGGAATTTGTAGGGGGTGGGGAGGGGAAGAAGCCCAGAACCGGAGGTATTTGTAGAGCATGAAGCCCTAACTTGGAGTTCTTACCCATGTATAAACAGGATTTACAATGTCTCCACGCATCATTGACGCAATGGCTGTACTGGAAATTAAAACTCAGCTTTATATTCCAGGGAGCATCTCACTCAGTGTGAGACTGTGACATCAAATTTTCTGTTTACCCCTTAGGCTGGTATGACATTAAGTTCAAGTTTTGACAATGCCTTAAAAAAAGAGAGAAGATGCTGAGCAGCAGGGTAATAGTTGCGCAGCGTGAGCAGGGGGGGTGGGAGACGCATTCAGATGTGCCTCTGTTCCCCAGAGAACTCCTGCTAGGGCGGAACTGAGTAGTGCTCTGTGTGTTCATATCCAGCCCCCCACACAGAGACTGCACTGATAATTCTTTGCCCTCCTTAGACAATTCTCTTGCCCTTCCCGTTTAAAAATGCTGGCTCCCACAAACCAAAACCTCTGGCTTAACAGGCATTGCTTGTCTTAATTAATCCGTTCTTAATTTTTTTCTAATGTCTTCCTTATTCAGAATGGGAATTCGTTTTAAATAATAAGAGGAAATATTTGTTACATGAATGATACTGAATGGCAAACAGTTACTTGATTTGAAGCTGTCAACTTTGTAAAGTTTGCCAGTTGATTACATTTAACTTGGATTTCTCTGTACAATTAACAAGCATGCCAACTCCTCAGTCCACTCAAAATCTGAAGTCTATAAATTTATGTATGAGAATAAAGGATAAATATTATATTGTAAGCTACCTTAGGAGGACTGTAGTCTTGAAATGTGCCTAAGAAATGCATAAAATACGTAAACACATAACAGTACAATAATTATTGTAATTAATAATTAGGATCTGGATTATTGTAATTCATAATTAGAATTAGGATAATTAGGATCTTCTTACTTGAGGAAACATCTTTTCCCGTGTCAACCTGTCTGCACTCTAAGATCTTATTCAGAGGCCCTGCCCCTGAGGTGAGGTGGGCCACACTTGACTAGGGAACTTATGGAACTCTTTCCATGAAGGTCTCACCTGGCACCTATGCTAATACAATATCTTTTAGGTGCCAGGCAAATTGCTCCCCCCCACCCCAGGCTTTTACCCTCTGATGTATTTTTATTTTACTGCGATTACAGTGGTGTACATATAACTCCAGCTTCCTTCCTTTCATCATCACTAATCTGAAGTCTTCTTTATTACAGTTCAGAATTGTATTGAACACATTGGAGGGTTATGAGGGGCTGAAACAGCTGACAGAATTCTATGGCCTGAGGCCTACACAATCATTGTGTAGGCCTACCCAAAGTCTAGGTAGGACAACAAACCAAAGGTTAAATAAACCATGGGTTAGTGTTATGTGGAAACCAGGTCAACATATGCAAAAAATCTGAAAATCATGGAATGTGTCAATTAACAGGACCCGGGAAGGATCATTTGGTTATTTTATTTCTCTTCCTTATTGACAGATAATACTGATTTTGACCTAATAGGCTTACAATTTCACTTCATTACAAGTGCCTTAGCCTCTTTCTCTGCCCTGTGTACTTTATGCTCCCTGAGAGGAGTGAAATGAGTAGGGTCCATAACAGGCTGCACATATCCAAAGATTGACACCCTCTGCAAAGCTCTTACGTAATATCACTCTTCTCCCTTCTGCAGAGAAGCAGGACCAGCCAGTCTTCTTCTAGCGCTGCAGCAGCAATATGTAAAATTACCTGATAGAGTGGCATGCAGATGCTATCAATCCATTCCAGCTGCAATCGTGGCAGTTCATCTTTCCTATTCCGATCAAAAATAGCCTGAATTGAGGGGGGAGAGGAGGAATATGTCATGCTTTATTACTCTAGAGTATTTTACAGATACTGCTTTATCCAGTACTTTGGATCTAGGATCAAATTGTTACAAACGGAACACTTTGAAAACCTTAATCAATCTTTATGCACATTTCCCTGTCTTTTGTCTAGAATGAAAAATAAACCATTTATTCTCTGGCCCTGTTTATGGCACATGTAAATTTAATTTATTTGACTGTTATACCATGTAATTGCTTAATGTCAAACAAATATACCATATTGTTGGCATTCATGTTGCAGGGGAAAGTGGGGTGGGGAGAGATTATAAAGACATGCAACTCCTTCTCTCCCACCTATTCCTTCTTCCTTGGAGGGAGCTGTGCAGTACAGTCATCTATGTGTCTACTCAAAAGTAAGCCCCATTGAGGTAAATGGGAGCTACTCCCAGGTAAGTGAATATCAGATTGCAGTCTCATTGAATGATCAGCTTGAGCTGTATTTCTTGGAGCACTGGTGATTATGAAACAGAATAGCAGTGCTTGAAATTTGCAGAAACTGAGCCCGAGCTTTAGATAACACCAACTTTTGCAGTCTTCAATCTCTCAAACTAGGAAAACTGAAAACCCACGTCTACAAAACAACAACAACAAAACAAAACAGCTCCCCCCCCCCAACCCTATGCTCTTATTTCCCCCTTCTTTGGAGTTTTACTGAGAAGGTTTCTTTTGGGCCCATGTGCTTTGGGCTAGATATAGAAAAACTGGTTCATAGGTAACAAGGCCAAACTGAAAATATATAATGAGCAAGAGAGCTATAGCTTATTTAGTATTTTTCAGTGTACTTTATGGGTGCTTCCAGATGAGGCTTTTATGCTGCCATCACCCGGTTTCATTCATGGAATGTTATGGGGGGGGGGGGCAAAGTCCAGACATGGGTCGCCTTCCACTGTTAATCCTTCCTCCTGTGTTTTCCTATCACTTCTTCCATCTTTTCTCTTACCACAAATGATACATTAATTATGAAAAGATGAAACAACTGCACAAAGCCTTCTGATTCTTATTGCTAGGAGCCTTCTGTCTGGAAGCACTATCCCCAATAGTGTAGACTAGTCAGCTGCAATTCCGCTGGTAGCTTACAGCGGAAGAGCAATAACTGATTAGCAGGAAGAGGTTATTCCCTCTATCACCAAACCACAAGTGGGAAACGCATCACTTACTGCATATTCTCATCCTGTCACTGTTTGAACTGTTATGGCACCCATGGGAGCTATCCTAAATATTCAACCCCTGACCGTAGATTGTCATGTTATGCGAATCCAGCCAGCGGGGGTTACTGGAGGGTTGAATATTCAAGATGGTGCCCATGGCTGCTATCTTAGCTCATTTGGCTGATTTTATATGAGCTCCACTGGTTACCAAATTGCTTCTGGTTTCAATTTAAAATGTTGGTTTTGAATGCTGGGAGTTGTAGGACTTTTTTCTGTCTAAACATGCATAAGATTGTACTCTAAATAATTTTCTATTGCCTGGAAATGTAGTCTCTTCTGCGTTGATCTTTTTCACTTTATTTGTATCTTTGTATTGTTATATTGTGGTTTTAATGTTCTGTATATTTTAAATTGTTTTATTGTGTGTTGCTTGGATTTAATTTTTGTGAACCGCCCAGAGAGCTTCGGCTATTGGGCGGTATAGAAATGAAATAAATAAATAAATAAATAAATAAATTTAAGAAGAGCAGGGAGGTCTTTGAATAGAACCAGTGACAAAATTATTATTTTCTTTCTCTTTTATTACTGAAGTTTTATTGTTATTCAAGAATACTGTAAGCATCATGTTGGTTCCTTTTTTAAAAAAAAGTGTAATTCTTTTTGGGGACGCATTGTGTGCTTTTGTTTGATTTATCTTTTCATGTGTGTATTCTGTCACATATATTTAAAAAGAATACAGTGATAAAAAATAGTACATATCTGTTTATTTACAGTGTAGATGCCTAACACTGTTTTCTCATTCTACAATAACATAGTTTCCAAAATGAACTTACCGAAGGCGTGAGTTTGAGCTCAGATCTTTCTCTGTCTCCTTGTTCAAAGAACTCACTTGTTACTAGTTCCGCTACCTAAAACATATATCAAATTATCAATAAGGGTTAATACTGTTTGTTAAGAGCAATGCATTTCTTGACTGAAGACCTGATTAAGTAAGGAGCTTAAGCACACACCTGATTTTAAATATATGTTTGCTTGAAGTTCTTACCTAATCACAGCCATAATATCTGAAGGGTGTAAAACCTACTCAACATTAACCAATACTCATCACTAGAATAAGCTCCCAAATAATTTTGAGGTTGTTGGAATGTTATTCCAGATGCAGAAGTTTTGAAGTTCTCTCTAGGGCACTCGAAGAACCTGGCTGTGCACACTGACTCTCCATTGGTTCACTTCTTTCCACATTGATCACTTCTTATCTGTTTAACCTCTGCAACACAGACACCACTGTTGTCCTCAGGTCTCAACCACTGCATAAGGATGTATGAGAATTTAGTTTGTGTTCACAAATCATGCAAACATGTCCCGTCTACAATCGTGAGCAAGAGTGGGTTTTTTCGAGCAATGTTTGCAAATCCCCCAACTTACAATCATGTTCGCAAAATGCACATTTTTGAAAAATGCACATGTTGAAATGCGCATTTGAAAAAAGATATGCATTTTCACGCTTTAGTCAATGGGAGGAAGTGCATACTTCTGAAGAATGTGCACAGAAATGCATACTTTTCCTGTTCAAAATGCACACTTGCTGTGTTTGAATGAGCCAATGGGTCAAAAACGAAAATGGGAGTGAACTGAAACCAACTTTGAAGTGATTTTCGGAGAATTTAGGTGAGGTCGAAAATAGCTGGTTTTCCCATTCCTACCACTCCAATTTGCATGCCCTAAACATGTTTTTCCCTATTTTTGCCCTAATCTCTTGAAAAAAGCCTTGCATGAATGCAGACAACAAGAGAACTGGATGCTATTGATGGAAGGAAGGGAATTTCTATCTAAATTCACTTCATAAATTCATGCTGGCACTATGTGTACTCCAGATTTTCATGGGGATCCCTTAATGGGAATTGAGAGGGGAATGGAAAAGCCATGATGTCTACAGGCCTTTACTTGTTCACTGAGATGTGGAAGGAGGAAAGGGATTATTATATCTAGTTCCATGTGGGCAAATAAATCTAGCTTTGTAAAAACAATTTGTGAAGTGTTGGTGACCACTGGAGGTAAAAATATAGGTTGCTGTCAAAGCTTTCTTCATAGCCAGTAAACCCCAGATAAATGTTGCCTTCTTATGATACTACTGTCATCATGTGGATGCTGGTCCATGCAGTCAGCCATTTTGTGTGTATGGAGTCACTAGACAGATGAGCCTCCACAATGAAATTTGTTTCAGGGAGGGGCCATATCTCAGTGGGTAGAGCACGTGCTTTGCAGGCATAAGGTTCCAGGTTCAATCCCCAGCATCTCTATGTAGGGCGTGGAAAGACTCATGTCTGAAAAATTCTGCAGAGTCACAGCCAATCAGTGTAGACAGTTCTGACCTAGATGGACCAATGGCCTGACTCCGTTATAAGGCAGGTTTCTATGCTTTCACTGAACATCTCTGGTAGTGCCTTGTGGTGATATATGGTCTTCCAGAATATTTGTGGACTGTTGATTCAATTACTGTTTTTAAAACTCAGTTAAAAACCTTTCTCTTTTCCAAAGCATCTGGAACTTTAGTTTAGATTTTATTATTGTTGGCAATGTTGACTATTTAGCTGCGTAGTGTTTTCCTGTGCCTATCTGCTGTATTCCCTTCCCCTCCTTTTGGTTTTATTTTGTTATTTTATTAGGATGTATGCCTTTGTGCGAGAGATTCCCTGTTTTATTGTTTTTTTCTGCACAGTGCCATGTGCATTGATGGAATAATAATAATAATAATAATAACCAACTACATGGGGATAGCTGACCCACATGATGGGGTGCTATACTCAACAAAGGATCACCGTTTGGTACAAGTACCATGCTGAGGCAGTTTCAGGCTACTTGCACATGGCAGCCATATTGAGAGAAGTGGCCTGTAAAACAGCTTCATTTAAATTAAATAAAAGTAACCTGGATTTTAAAAAGGGTTTTTCCTACTTCAGACCTGTCTACAATTTTTTTTTCATATCACCATACAACTTGGTTGCACATAAACATCTAATTATGAGCAGAGATTAAGACTGTTTTAACACTTTTGTAATGCTTTATCTATTTCATTGATTCAACTGGCCTTTGAGAGGGATTGGGCTATAAATCTAAATGAAATAAAGCTAGGGATACATGTGAGTAACTTCTGGAAATAGGCAATGCTCTTCTTCAAAGTTAATCTGAATGGATTTTCAGGTTGTGTTACTTCATTATGTTTCTTCTTCTTTTCTGTTTTTCAAGGATGCACTATTGTTTTGCAAAGAGCCTGAACAAATTGCTAGGACTCAGGTAGCAAGTGAAGTTGGCATAACAGACACCTCGACGGTTGATGTTCTCTTTCTCACTACCATGTCGTGCACACATCCATGTTATGTGACCTCTGTTGAAAACACTATGAAAGATCATAAGATAGCTGAAATGGCAAGTCCCTGTAGTGCTATAATATAATGGCTTTGTAGCTTATTTGATCAATGCTAGTGTAGTCACTACCCTGTGTGCCACATGAAGAGAAGACATTAAGTGCTAGTCAGCTCACAGGTTCTTTCCCCTTGCCAACTTTTTTTTCTGACATTAAGGGTTAAATCCAACATCATGCTAGCGGATGTCTGCTAGCCCAGTGGAACTTTCTCCCTCTCTCCTCCATCCTACAGACCTCCGCACCACCCCAAAGTCTACTCTGAAGTGTTTCCCTTTCCTCCAGAGAAGACTATGAGGGTGCGTAGTGGTGCTGGGAATGTCCCCCTCCTGGTTCTGCTGACAGGAGCAATTCCAGCAGCGGAATGACACCACTGGATCCAACCCACAGACTGCATTTATTATACATGCAGGAAAACGAGGAAGTAGAATCTTGAGATGGCAGAAAAGTCTAGGGGTAGGCAAGTTCTGTGGGTCCAGGGGCCAATTCCCCCTTCCCCTGGAACCCATCAGGGGTAGCACCCCTCCCCGTTGCCACTGAAATTGCTGCCACTGTGCCACCTATTTTGCTGCTGAAATGTGGCCGTGTGCCAGCGGTGGCTGCAAACCCCAGCAATTTTCCTTTAAAAGAAGGCATGTGGGGAGTATGCATCTTGCTGGGAAGCAAAGTCGCACTCCCAGGAGGCTGCATTAATGAGACATGGAGCACTGTGAATGCAACTCTGGAAGGACACTATTTAAAAATGGGTGAAATGCGGTTCTTTTAAAAAGACAAATATAAACATGCCACACCCTACAGAGAGAATGCGATAGCTATAGGCAGCTGCTAGATATTCCTTCATGGGGATATTAACTATTTGATATGGCTACTAATAAATTTAGCTATCAGTGAGGATTTTAGATGGCATGCATTAAACAGCAAGTCTCTTTGACCTGGAACTAATCAAGTTGGTGTTTTGGACTTTATAAAGAGGAGGGAGGGGATGCCCTGCAGATGAATAAATTTTTAATTTTATGTTTAATTTTTTAATTCGATCTACAATGTTCTTTTAAAAACAAAACAAAAAAAAGCTTTTTGCCAGCTCTAGCAAGCTTCCTATGGCTTATCTAGGCATCCTCAGAAACAGTCTTAAGCAACAGTGTTCAAGTACAGATTTGAGAAATCTCCTCCAAAGATCCACGCGAGGCAACTTTTTGTAATAAGAGAGAACCTTAAGAGCTGTCTACAAAATAATGAGATATTCCAAGTCTCTTTTAAATATGGAGTAGAAGAGTTAATCCTCAGGCTGCAATTCTGGAATCAGATGTTTTTCCAGTGCCTTAATATTACTCAGTGCCATAAAATAAACAGGAACAACAAAAAGATTGAGCAATAAACCATGCCTAGCAGAAAATCTGTGCCATTTTAAATGCAGCAATACTGTTGTAAATCGATAGCCAGATTTGGCCCCTTCCATATCAGGCTCCTGGGAAAACCGTTGCATCGGTACCTCCTCTTTCTTGCCCTGCTATTAATCATGACTTGCCTGTCTTGAAATCTCCCACGGTTTGGTTGCAGCTCCAAGGTCACAGGCTGTCATTAGCATTGATCTGAAAAACAGAAATGAACAATGCAAGCTGAACAAACCTTTGTTGCTTTTCTAAACAAATTCACCCTGGATACATAATTTGTTTTAAACAGTCAGGATTAGAGCCTTCTTCCCTTATAGAAGGGATGGCACATTTTGAAATCTCAACAGTCAGCACTGTTTTTATGTCATTAAATATAGGAAGGCTAATGCATTTTAGATAATCAGATAATGAATTTTCAATGCTATCCGTTGAGTGCTACAAAGGAAACATGTATCACTGCAGACTAACTACTAATTTTGCTGCACTTTGACTAATAAAGTCATATTTATAATATACAGGGCAGTTGGGTTTTTGCCATGATGTAAGAAAACGAGTTATTACATAATAAATACAGACTGGGCTAATCTATTTGCCTACTTATAAGTGACTACTGTGGTAAGAGAAAAGCCATAACCATGAGAGGCATTCCAGACACTGTTTAAGCAGTTTCTACAGTTCATCTGCAATAAAAATTCAGGATTTACTGTAAGGACTACACTGTTACATTGTAGTTTAATACCTGGCTACAATTATGTTTTATAAGTGTTGGGAGAAAGAAACTATTCAGCTGGAGAAAGCATTTATGTACAGTACACGATGCATATAAAACTATGAGAAAGCCCAAATGAAGAGCAAGGACATTGGAAATAAAGAAGTGGCAAATATATGGCTCTGGCTCTAAAATCAGGAATGAGTGAAACGACACGGAAAAATAGGAAATGACCCATGCCTCAGCTAAGACACAAAGATGTAAGAATCTTCCCCATCACATGAATAGCTCCTTTCATAACTATGTGTGCGCCACCCATATGAGAACACTTGGGTAATGTTGCTTCTGTGTATCCCTAAAGTCTTTACTCTTTCCTGAGGTTTCTTGTTGGGTGTAGAGATGGTAGTGAACTGTGCAAGGATGCCCTTGGGAGTTGTGGGGACTGCAGTGGTGGGCTGGAATAGCCTGAGGCCTATGCCCATCTGCTGGCTGACATGTGGTAGGAGAGAGGAGTGGGCAGGTCTGTGTGCTTGTACACCAGGCGCTGTGGATGGCATGAGGGCTGCCTGAGGCAGCAGCTACAATAGACCCCCTAGAGAACACTGGGGCGGTCTCTCACCTATATTAAGACTTTCAACTAAACGTTACCTGCCAATATGTGTAACAACACTCAGAAAGCTTTATTTCAGAAAAGCTGCATAGTGAGCAGTGGGGGGGGGGGCTATTTTCAGTGGAGACACATTGGGAAGGAGGGGCTGCATAGCACTTTCACCACCTACCTTTTTTTGCTGCAACTCCCCACCTAAGCCGCTCCCTTCTCATTACCCCATGGAATTCCAGACATGTGTTTGTGAGGGTAAATAACATCTGTAGAACGCGAATGAGGAAGAAGCAACGAGAGGAAGTTGCAGCAGAAAAGCCAGGGCTAAGGAAATGTTAAAGCACCCATTCCCCCACCTCTACCTTGCTGTTTCTCCACTGAAAACTGCAGCGTGCGGAAGCAGCTTTTCTGGGACAAAAATGGCCAATGGAATTTTGTGACACATTGTTGCAGTTAATGCTTAGTTAGGTTTTAAGGCAAAGTATCTTGGCCAGGCCCCAGCCAGATTTTTAGGGCCCATTACCTTTATGCAGCCATTCTGTGTGCATATTCCTAATGTTCTGGCTGCTCTTCCCAGGACAGGTTTGTTTAGTTTGGTGATATAATCGGACTGTGGCTGATGCATGCAGTATATTTGCTAGGGAGATTCCTTCCTCAATAGCCGGGAAGCAGTTGGATCTTCCTTGAGTGTTCGGAATGGGAGAAAGCAATCAGAGAGTGGGATAGGCAGCATATCCCACCCCATTTCTTCTCAGCTAAGGATAATGGAAGCGAGGACTGTGTCTGAGAGGGTAGCACGTTTTGCACAGTGAGACAGGGGAACATCTGTTTGAGAACAAGACACTGAGAAAGAAACAGAGAGTGTGAGCTGAAGGCTAAAAGCATCTAGGGCTGCCTTCAAATCTGCTGTGTGGCAGTGGATTTGCTGCTTGTAGGAACTGCTATGCTGTCTGTCTCTGCTTACACTCAACTTGTAAATAAACCCAAATACTACACAAATGCCGTAAGTCTCCAGTGAACTCTCATTCCAAAGGAAACCAAACCTGGGTAAATGCTGTCCCTGGAACCTCTCACCTTGGTGTGGAGAATTCGTAACAATACTTACCACAGAAGTGTTTACCATGGCAGCAATCATGGAAAACATGTTAAGAATCTCCACACTCTTGCCAATGGCTGCCAGGAACATCTGGCAGAGCCTAGAAACTGTGCATGATGATAGCCATCTCTGTGGTGAACATGTTTAAGCATTACAGTCAGGTGCGTTGCTAGGCATTTAAAAGATTCGGGGGCCAGGCCAGAAGGCAAAGCAGGCCAATTAATTTCTCATTCAAATCACCTCAAATAAAATATACTCTTCCATTAATTTGCACCCCACCTCAGATAATCTCATATTAAAAGTAATTTGCATTTGTGTGAAAAAATGCAAAAAAGAGAGTGGCTAATAAGTTTTTTCATGAGCCCCCCCCTCTCTCTCACACACACACACACAAACCCCTACCTACATAAAAATGGCAACGTTTGCATCAAAATGTGTTTCAAACATTTGATAAGCTTATCCAAAAGCAAGTCAAGGGTGAATCAGGGGGTCACCCCCAATTAATTTCCCAATTTCCACCCAGATCCTGCTTTATAATAAAATAAAGTGGTGTATAATTCCATGGGTTTTCCCCCCGAAATGCTGGGTGGGTGGAAGGGCTGGAGAGTGGGGTAGAAGAAGGAAGTCATGGAAGAAGATTAGGAAGGAAAGTAAAGGGGAAGTTTGGAAGAAAAGAACAGGCAGAGTTGAAGGTGGGGGTGAGAAGAAGGAAGAGGATGGAGCTAGGACTGGGCAGCATGAAGAAGAGAGAGGAAGCTGGAAAGAGGAGGCAGAGAGAGGATAGACAGATGGCTTGCTCTTTTCCTTTCTCTGTTCTGCAGTTCCTGGGTTGTCTCTCCATGTGGTTGGCTCTCCATATTTCCTCCAAACACCAACACACACACACACACACACACACACACACACACAAAGACATAAGCAGAGCATGCTAGGAAGCTCCAAACTATGTGCCACCTCTATGTGCCACAATCCAGCGAAGAGAGAGACATAGAGCAGTTCTACACTAGCCTAAAATCCCATAACTTCACTGGGGCTTTCTGCTTCTGTTTTACATGCAGGATCACAATGGGCTCCTTTTACACACACTTCCCTTCCCCCCTTATAGGTGTGTCCCATATGTTTCATTATACAGCCACTAGATGGCACTGTGGTCTAGCTCCTCTTATTGTGAGACTTCCTCTTTTCAGGAGGAAACTCAACATGCTGTAATTTGATAGCTCATTATCTCTGATCTTTTAAAAATGGGATAAAGGTCATTTAGTGCGGGAGAGGCCCTGGAGGTTGATGACTTCATGTAAAGGACCCTCAAACTTCCATGAGTAACCAATCTCAATAGCCGGATAAAAGCCCCGTGTGGAGGAGCCTGTAGAGATCAGGAGGAGTGGAGCTAACACATACTTGAGCTACCTTGAGAAAGACCTCCTGCTCAGATTGTTTAACAATTCAGGAAGGCAAAAAACACTTTTTTCTCTGTCTTTCTTGCCCACTCATATCCCCTACACATACACACACATTTTCTCTCCCCTTTTCTCTCTCTCTCTCTCCCTCTCTCTCTCTCTCACCCTCCTGGAGGAAGATTGCCCCCACCCCATGTAATTACACTTAGGGTGGAAAGCTTCAATTGGCATGCCAGCCTTGTTAAGCAAATGCACTTCACCCAAGAGAGAGATCTCACTTACCGGAATATCTCTCTCTGACTTTTAACCTTCCAGTTGTAGTCACCTTTGATGACAAGTTCGAAAAACTCAGTCCTCTTCCTACAACAAAACATATCAGTGGGAGGAAATACATTTCTTACACTTGGGTGTAATACTTTTTGTTAGCATTTTGTATGAGAAGGTTATACAATTCCCCAAACAAGTCTCTTCAGAAAGTACTGCACTGGCCTACACTTCTCTATAATGAATACAATTCCCACCAATGCAGGTGCCCATGGAGATCAGCCTGTCTCTGCTCCAGCCTATTCAAATTAAAATGATAATTGCAGGATCATTTTACAACATCCCATCAATTTTGTGGTCTCCTGATTATACGCTGGGAACAACCAGAAAATAAATGATGGAACCTTATTACCCTATTTTTGTAAAAGGATCAGGTGTATTTAAAGAAAATCTTTGCATTTTAGAAATATGCAAGGTTGCCAGCTCCCCCAAAATGGTATAACCGTTGTTGGCCCTAATTGATCATAGCCAGTCAATTTCAATGTGTGAAGGTTTTCCATTGCTATGTATTAAAACCAAGCTACATGTAAAAGTCCCCTTCATGGATCACTGCCTTGTTGTGGCGAAGGGGCTTGCGTAACTCAGTGAAGCCATAAGCTATGCTGTGCAGGGCCACCCAAGACGGACAGGTCATGGTGGAGAGTTCTGACAAAATGTGGTCCACTGGAGAAGGAAATGGCAACCCACTCCAGTATTCTTGCCAAGAAAACCCCATGGAACGTATCACAACGCTAAAAGATATGACGCTGGAAGATGAGCCCCTCAGGTCGGAAGGTGTCCAATATACTACTGGGGAAGAGCAGAGGGAATTTCCAAGTAGCGCCAGAAAGAGTGAAGCGGCTGGGCCAAAGCTGAAAGGACACTCAGCTGTGGATGTGTCTGGTGGTGAAAAGAAAGTCCGATGCTGTAAAGAACAATATTGTTTACGAACCTGGAATGTAAGATCAATGAATCAAGGTAAGCTGGAGGTGGTCAAACATGAGATGGCAAGTCTGAACATTGACATCTTGGGAATCAGCGAACTAAAATGGACAAGTATGGGCGAATTTAATTCAGGTGACCATTATATCTACTACTGTGGGCAAGAATCCCTTAGAAGAAATGGAGTAGCACTCATAGTCAACAAAAGGATGGGAAAAGCAGTACTGGGGTACAATCTCAAAAACGACAGAATGATCTCAGTACAAATCCAAGGCAAACCATTCAACATCACAGTAATTCAAGTCTATGCTCCAACCATTAAGGCCGAAGAAGCTGAGGTTGATCGGTTCTATGAAGACCTACAACACCTTCTAGAACTAACACCAAAAAAAGATGTCCTCTTCACCATAGGGGATTGGAATGCTAAAGAAGGAAGTCAAGAAATCACCGGGATAACAGGCAAGCATGGCCTTGCTGTACAAAATGAAGCAGGACAAAGGCTAATAGAGTTTTGCCAAGAGAACATGCTGATCATAGCAAACACTCTTTTCCAACAGCACAAGAGGCGACTCTACACATGGACATCACCAGATGGTCAATATCGAAATTAGATTGATTATGTACTTTGCAGCCAAAGATGGAGAAGCTCTATACAGTCAGTAAAAACAAGACCTGGAGCTGACTGTGGCTCAGATCATGAGCTGCTTCTTGCAAAATTTCGGCTTAAATTGAAGAACGTTGGGAAAACCACTAAACCATTCAGGTATGACTGAAATCATATCCCTTATGAATATACAGTGGAGGTGAGGAATAGATTTCAGGGATTAGACCTGATAGATAGAGTGCCTGAGGAACTATGAACTGAGGTCTGTAACATTGCTCAGGAGGCAGCAACTCAATCCATCCCAAAGAAAAAGAAATGCAAGGAAGCAAAGTGGCTGTCTGATGAGGCTTTACAAGTAGCTGAGGAAAGAAGGGAAGCGAAAAGCAAGGGAGAAAGGGGAAGTTATACCCAACTGAATGCAGAGTTCCAGAGAATTGCAAGGAGAGACAAGAAGGCCTTCTTAAATGAACAATGCAAAGAAATCGAGGAAAACAATAGAATGGGAAAGGCTAGAGATCTCTTCAAGAAAATCAGAGATATCAAGGGAACGTTTTGTGCAAAGACGGGCATGATAAAGGACAAAGAAGGCAGGGACCTAACAGAAGCAGATGAGATTAAGAAGAGGTGGCAAGAATACACAGAAGAACTATACAGGAAAGATCTTAATGTCCCTGATAGCCATGATAGTGCGGTCACTGAACTTGAGCTGGACATCCTAGGGATGTGAAGTCAAGTGGGCCTTAGGAAGCATTGCTAACCACAAAGCTAGCGGAGATGACAGTATTCCAGCTGAGCTATTTAAAATCCTAAAAGATGATGCTGTTAAAAGTGTTGCACTCAATATGCCAACAAATTTGGAGGACTCAACAGTGGCCACAAGACTGGAAAAGGTTAGTTTACATTCCAATTCCAAAGAAGGGCAATGCCAAAGAGTGTTCAAACTACCGTACAATTGCGCTCATTTCACATGCCAGCAAGGTTATGACCTTCGTGCTATGGTCCATGGGGTCACAAAGGGTCGGACACAACTTAACGACTGAACAACAACAACATGTAAAAGTCACCTGGTGACAAACAATATGTGGCCTGTTTAAAATAAGCCATGTACCAAGCACCTGTTAGGGAGAACATGTGTGCTGTAAAGGATAGAGTGCTGAACTTAAGCTGGAGAAACCTGAGTTCAGATACCTGCTCAGCCATGAATCTCACTGAAACATCTTGGATCAGTCACTATCTCTCAGTCCATGCTCCTCATGGAAGGTTAAATGGGATAAACCCATATATACCTTCTTCAAGGATGAGTAGGCTACAAATGGGTTAATAAATAAGTACATACTTAGGACAATACTTGGCATGTGACTTGTTTTGCCAAGTCAAAGTGCCTTAAAATATTTGCTGACAGGTTTTTTCTGATTTGTGGATAGGAAAACTTACTTAATCTAGAGATTTA
Organism: Heloderma suspectum; assembly: GCF_057233095.1. Classification (NCBI taxonomy): domain Eukaryota; kingdom Metazoa; phylum Chordata; class Lepidosauria; order Squamata; family Helodermatidae; genus Heloderma; species Heloderma suspectum. Next base: position 191,246,935 of record NC_139458.1, read on the forward strand.
ATATTACTAGAAAGAATATTTAATATTTGTGGGAAGAAACATGCACTTTATTTATCAAAAATTATTTTGGCTCAAAGTCTAGAGAAACCAAAATATAGAGACTTTCCTATGATGTGACGAAAAACAGCTTTAAAGGGGATTAGAGAAATTCCTGGAGGACAGGGCTATCAGTGGCTGCTGGTCATGATAGCTATAGGCTACCTCCAATATCAGAGGCAGTATGGATCTGTATGCCAGTTGCTGGGGAACATGGGCGGGAGGGTGCTATTGCCCTCATGTCCTGCTTGTGGGCTTCCCACAGGCAGCTGGTTGGTCACTGTGTGAACAAAATGCTGGACTAGATGGCCTGATCCAGCAGGGCTGTGACATTCTTATAACTAAAAGGAGCGAAGAAGACATTAGAAGTAATTTCTGCATTGGAAGATGGTATGTAGTTTACCATGTAAATATTCTGCGTTACTTGGTATGAACTCTGGAGGTGGCACAGAGACTTACCACATGATACAGAGGATCCTCATGGTAAATATTACATGTTGCAGCTGCTACATACGTTTTGGGGAAGTCTTGACTAGACCATATAGACCACCCCTCAGTCTCCCTCAGCAAAAGGCAATGACCTAGAAGGAGTCATAAGGTAATTACCATCAGCGATTGGGATGTCTTTTAGCTACTACAACAGCAAAAGATAGCAAAAGACAACCCTGGTAACGGATCCTGAAGTCTTGCTATTCACTGGATTTGTCTTTGACTTTCATATATATTTTGGAGTGGCCTGGTTGCCATTTTCCCATCCTGCTCCCACTAATACTTACAATTTCCACCCATATGGTTAGTCCACATTGGTGGTAATATACCATAATAGGGTTGGTGTCACCAGTGTAGTCCATAACAGAAACAAATGACTGTCAGGGTGGAAACTGAGCCAATAGAACCCCAGAGCAGTTCTGATTCTGAGGAGGATCAGCAATACGTGGGAGAGGAGCCAGCTCATCCCTCACAGGCACAGCAGCTGGCAGAGATTCCTCCTGCTGGCATTCCTGAGATAGATAGTGACCCTGGCAGTGAGAAAGTGCGGGGGGGGGGCTTGCTAGACGCTCGACGCAGATGCAGGGAGTGACGAGCGATGGAGGGCGCGGAAAGGAGGCATAGTGCCCATTTGGCATGCAAGCAACGGCCACGTCCCGTGGACCCAAGGGAAAGAGGGAGGATCTCTCCCTAGCCCATGAGATTCTCCTTCAAACAGGCACCAACTGCCTACCCGGAGCATAGGCTACTCTGCTGTTCATTGCTTAGTCGCTGGTGATTAGCATCTGAAAGAGTCATTAAGCTGTAAAAGGATTAAAGCCTTGAAAAGAATCCTTTTGTCTGTGTCTCGAGTTGGCTATTGGAGTGTACTGAAAGAGGCCACTAGGGCGCTCCTGACAGCTTGGTGCCCGTTCCTCTTTTTTTTCCCTCTCTCTTCTCCTACTGCCGAATGGAGGTGCCAGGGACCCAGCGGTGCAAGCTCTGGCGCAAGAGAACCAGATTCTCTGTGATCAAGTGGCTCAACTGACGACTGCCATACAAAATCTACAAGCTGCGGTTCAACCCCCACCACCTCTGATTCCCCCCCGCCGCAAGTGCCCGGTGGCTTTGCCAGAGAAGTTTTCTGAGGAGAAAGGACTTTTTCAGATTTTCCGAGCCCAATTGGAGCTGTACATGTGCCTTCGACCTGAGGATTTCCTGACAGAACAGGTTCGTGTGGGTTTCATCATTAACCTACTTTCAGGTGTGGCAGCTAAATGGGCTTCGGGACTTCTTCTCATTAATGACCCCCTGCTCGGGGACTATCAAGGTTTCATGACAGCGAAGGCCAGATTTTTTGGTGACCCCCTGCGCACGCAGACGGCTTCTCGGGAGATTCGCCGCCTTAGGCAGGGCAAGGACTCAGTTTCCAGCTATGTGACAACTTTTTGCTTGCTGATGCAGGATTTACAGTGGAATGATGCTGCGCTGCTGGCTCAGTTTTTGGACAGTTTGAACAACGAGATCTTGGATGAGTTGGTGCGCACGCCTAGCCCGCCTACTTTGGAGGACCTCATCCAGACCTGCCTCCAGATAGATAGTCGGCTGGAGGGGTGCCGGCAGACCTGGCAGGGTGCCGTGGGCCGAGATTTCCCTCCTCCCATTCCCCCCATTTCCTGCCCCCACCCCCCCGCCCCTGCGGTGGGGGTGGAGGAGACCCCGATGCAGCTGGGAGCTACCCAAGCTCCATTGCCGCTGGAGGAACTAGAGCGGCAGCGCGCTGAGCGCTGATGCTTTCGGTGCGGAAAGCTGGGACATTTCGCCAAAACCTGCCATGCTAGACCCGCAGCTCCTCTGCCTCCCCCTCCTCTCCTTCCTTCCTCCTCCTCCTCCTCGCCCCCAGGCCTAACTAGGCTGCCCCCCAAGCCTGTTGGGGGTCTCCAGTGTGGGGGTCGGTTCCACACCCGGTGGGTGCCTTCCGCAACCCCCCCACCCTCCCATCTGCTATTGCATATTCACCTCCGCTCCTCCCAGTGGGGTGGGGTGGGGTAGATGCCCTGGCTTTAGTGGACTCGGGGGCTACGACCAGTTTCATGGATGAAACCTTGGCCCTCTTCCATAAGATTCCTACCCTGCCTCTTCCTGCCCCCTTGGCAGTGGAGACCATCGATGGGCGTCCTCTTTCTTTGGGCGTGGTGACCCGGATTACAGCTCCTCTCACTCTGCGCGCCCAGTCCCACGTTGAGCAGATTCAGTTTCACTTGGCCAAAGTTCCCCAATACCCAATCGTGCTGGGTGTTTCCTGGCTCTCTAAGCATAATCCTCAGATTTCTTGGGAGCTTCACCAAGTGGAGTTTGTGTCTCCCTACTGCCAGGAGCATTGCTTCCCGATGGAGGCGCCAGTCCCAGTCCAGGCCTTAACCCTTTCCTCCCTCTCCTTGTCTGCTTCTGGCAGTTCTTCAGCTACCGTGATCCTCCCAGAGAAGTATGCGGCTTTTCGGGATGTTTTCGACAAGAAGGAGGCCGACCAGTTCCCTCCCCCACCGCCCATTTGACTGTGCCATTAACCTCATTCCGAGGGCGACCATCCCCGCTGGCTGACTGTATTCGATGTCGGAGCTGGAACTTCGAGCTCTGCAGGAGTTTTTGGACACAAACCTCAGACGTGGCTTCATTCGCCCTTCCTCCTCCCCCGCCTGCGCCCCTACCATCTTTGTGACCAAGAAATCTGGAGAACTCCGCCTGGTGCACAACTACAGAGCCTTCAATTCGGTCTCGATCCCTGACAAGTACCCCCACCCCCTGATCCCTGAGATGCTGGAGTGCCTGTGGGGAGCCAAGATTTTCACAAAGTTGGACCTGCGTGGCGCCTACAATCTGATTCGCATCCGGGAGGAGGATGAGTAGAAGACCTGTTCCAGCACCTGGTACGGAGCGTATGAATACCTAGTGATGCTGTTTGGGCTCGCCTGCGGCCCCCCCCCCCACGTTTTCGCGTTTTATGAATGCCATCTTCTGGGACTATTTGGATTCTTTCCTCACTGTGTATCTTGATGATTTACTTATATTTTCTGAGGACCCCGATGCCCATCAGCACCATGTCTCCGTCATCCTCCAGCGCCTCCGTGAGAACCATCTGTATGCCAAGCTGGAGAAATGTGCGTCTGACCTAACCTCTTTGGACTATCTTGGCTACATTATCTCAGCTGATGGTATCAGGATGGATCCTGCAAAGGTCCAGGCTGTCTTCTCCTGGAAGGCTCCATCCACCAAGAAGGACTTGCAACGTTTTCTGGGGTTTGCTAATTTCTACAGAAAGTTCCTGCCCAGCTTTGCTCGGCTGACATCTCCTCTCACAGACCTCCTTAAGGGCAGGAAATCTCCTTTTCATTGGACAGCATCTGCCCAACAGGCTTTCGAGGAACTTAAGAAGCTTTTGAGTTCTGAGCCGATCTTGTTACATCCTGACCCGAAGAAGCCTTTTGTGGTGCAAACTGATGCCTCTGACTTCGCAGTAGAGGCGGTGCTTTTTCAGCCAGATCGGGCAGGCGGCGGGTTGCAACCCTGTGCCTACCACTCCAGGAAGCTGAACATGTCTGAGAGGAATTATACCATCTGGGAGAAGGAACTGTTGGCCATCAAGTCCGCTTTTGAGACCTGGCATTATCTGCTAGAGGGGGCACAGCACCCAGTTGAAGTTAGAACTGACCATCGCAACCTGGAACATCTTCAGACAGCCCGTGCCTTAAACCAGAGGCAGATTAGGTGGTCGCTTTTTTCCCCCCAGTTCCACCTTAAGATTTGCCATGTGAAGGCCTCTGACAACCTACAAGCAGATGCTCTTTCTCATAAGCCGGACCTCCAGCCAGGGGCTGAGGGAAATCCCCCCCTCTCTGATTCTTCCCCCCCAGAGCCTGGTGGCACCTGCGGTGCCTCACTGTTGGGAGGAACTCCTTCACTCTGCACAGGCTCAGGATGCTTTTGTTCGCACAAAAGTGGAGGAATTGGGGCTAGCCTCTGCCCCCCCCCACTCTACCCCCTTCTCTTTGCAAGGTGGCCTGCTTTACCATTCCAGTCGGGTCTATGTGCCTTCTAGACCCCTCCGTGAGAAGGTCCTCCATCAGTGCCACGACTCCCCCACCGCTGGGCATTTTGGCTTCACCAAGACCGTGCACGGAGTGACGTGGGATTTTTGGTGGCCTCGTGTGTGTCGGGACATCAAGACCTATGTTGCCTCCTGCCCAACCTGCCAGTGGACGAAGGCCCCCTCAGGTGAGCCCACAGGCTTGCTTCACCCCGCCTACCCCCTCAGGACCTTGGAAACTGCTCTCCCTTGACTTCATCACTGACTTGCCTCCCTCACGCGGTAAGACCACCATTCTGGTGGTGGTGGATTTGTTTTCTAAGATGGCCCATGTCATCCCCTGCTTTGGGTTGCCCACAGCCAGGGAGATGGCGGAGCTGTTTTTGGCGCATGTTTTCCGGCTCCATGGATGGCCCGAGGGTCTCATTTTGGATAGGGGGCCCAATTCACTGCCCATTTCTGGAGGGAGCTACTTGGGCTTCTCCATGAGACGCTCCGTCTTTCCTCTGCCCATCATCCACAGATGGACGGTCAGACCGAGCACACCAATGCAACTCTGGAGCAATATTTGCGCTGTTATGTCAATTACCAGCAAGATGACTGGTTTTCCTTGATGTCTCTCGCAGAATTTGCTTATAACAATGCCTGCCATACTTCCACCCGCCAAACTCCATTTTTTGCCAATTTTGGTTACCACCCCAAGGCTTTCCTGTCCACCTTGGCTCCCTCTTTGGTGCCAGCGGCCCATGACTTTTTAGAGGAGTTGCGAGCTGTACACCACCTCTTACGGGACTCCCTCGAGCAAGCCAAGACAGCCTACAAGGCCTCTGCAGACCAGCGGCACCAGCTGGGTCCGTCTCTGCAACTGTGGGACTGGGTTTGGTTGTCCACCCAATACCTCCCCTCTCACTCGCCCGCAAGGAAGCTCGCGCCTCGCCACATGGGGCCTTTCCAGATTACAGCCCAGATTAACCCGGTTGCCTTTCGCCTGGCTCCCCCCCCCATGAAGATCCATCCTGTTTTTCATCGGTCCTTGCTGTCCCCCCTGGTTTCTGGCAACCCTCATCGCTCGGTCGGTTCCCCCCCGCCACCAGTGCTGGTGGAGGGGGAGGAGGAGTTTGAGGCCACGGAGATTCTGGACTCCCACCTTTCTCACGGCCACCTGCAATATCTAGTGGACTGGAAGCGGTATGGGCCAGATGAGCAAACCTGGGAACCTGCGGAAAATGTGCATGCTCCGTTGCTGCTGAGGCGCTTCCACCAGCTGTACCCTCACAAACCCAGAGCCCCAGGGGAGGAGCACGAGGGGGGGCCTCATGGGAGCGGGGATGATGACAGGGTGGAAACTGAGCCGATAGAACCCCAGAGCAGTTCTGATTCTGAGGAGGATCAGCAATCTGTGGGAGAGGAGCCAGCTCATCCCTCACAGGCATAGCAGCTGGCAGAGATTCCTCCTGCTGGCATTCCTGAGATAGATAGTGACCCTGGCAGTGAGAAAGTGCGGGAGGGGGGCTTGCTAGACGCTCGATGCAGACACAGGGAGTGACAAGTGATGGAGGGCATGGAAAGGAGGCGTAGCGCCTGTTTGGCACGCAAGCAACGGCTGCGTCTCGTGGACCCAAGGGAAAGAGGGAGGATCTCTCCCTAGCCCATAAGTTCAGGGTCTTCAAGTGATTCTCCTTCAAACGGGGATCAACTGCCTACCTGGAGCATAGGCTACTCTGCTGTTCATTGCTTAGTCGCTGGTGATTAGCATCTGATAGAGTCATTAAGTTGTAAAAGGATTAAAGCCTTGAAAAGAATCCTTTGGTCTGTGTCTTGAGTGGGCTATTGGAGTGTGCTGAAAGAGGCTGCTAGGGCGCTCCTGTCAATGACCTTCTAAGGTTAATGGTTGAAAAGAGATAACAGAATAATTTGTGATCCCTGTGCCACTAGATGACTGCTGAATTTTCTGTTTATTTAATATAAAGCTTATTAGTCCACTAATGAAGCCTCAGGTAATATATTTTTTCCTTGCACATTTTGTTTTATACAGATGACCAGAGTCCTTTCACATTATAAAAAACTTTCTAATTTAATGCAAAGTCACACAGGCAGAAAAGAAAATTCATTTATCTCATGCAGATTCATAACATGATGGCCTAACCACCCCTCTGAGAATAGTGGGAGTACTGCAGTGATGACAATTTTAATGGCCCAGACTAGCTGGCACATTGGCTTTAAATCAATCTTATCCTTAACTGTTCACTGGCAACACCGCATTGCGTCAGCACTATACAAGGTGTTTTTCTGAGTGGTTTCTTCTTTTATTTAAATAAGAAGCCTGCAATCGAAGACACATTTTTCTTCCAGAGAAAAGAGAACCACCAATTGAAAAGTCTCTTTCCCCATTGTTTAGTCTCCCTCAGGCAATATATAACAATGGTCACAGAAATAAAATCTTCCAACTGTGACCAAAATGTGACCTTCTCACACCCATCTTGACCAATTTGCATTTTTATATTTTTAAGGAAAGACAGGTTCATGAGCACTTAAATATATACAGTTGCTGCTGAACCTGACATGCATCTCCGGCCAACGTCAAACAAAGGAATGGAGAGGGTCAAAGACTAAACAATCATGAAGATTTGGGTAGGAGGGATGAGGCTGGATGCTCTTTCACCACTTGACACATTCTGAGAGCAAGGATGAGCTCTGCTGAATCAGAGAATCCAGCATCCTACTTCCAGCCCGTGGCCAGACACCTCAGGGAAGTGACCAATCAGGCACCTCTGGAAAGTCCACAAGCAGGACCTGAAGGCAATAGCCCTCCCCCACCGTTGCTCCCTAGCAATTGATATTCAGTGTCCTACTACCTCTGAAAACGGAGACTCGATTTAGCTATCATGCCTAATTGCTATCATCTGCCCTCCCTTAAATTCTGTAATCCCCCTTTTAAAGTCATCTAAGTTAGCAGCCATCACTGCATCTTGTGGCTGATTTACACCTGCACGTACATCAGGACTTCCAGCTTCTCTTCTTTTTTTTTTTTCTGACAGAGCTCCTGTTCCTTTAGCATGACAGGCCAAAGTTCAACAGCTTGAACCTTTCCTCAGCAAGGCAATGCTGTATTAGGAAAAGCTTCACCCACACTCAGGATCAGCACACAACCTCCTTCGACAGCTGCTGGGGCCGCAGCACCCCAGCAAGGCCCATCTCTGACACCTGACCTCTGCTCCCCTTAATTTTATCTGTTTGTTTTTTTGCTGGCAGCTGGTACCAGACACCACCATTTAAATTGCCCCACAGTGCCCCTGACATAGCATCATTCCAGGGCATTGTGGGAAATTAAAATGGTGCTGCCCAGTTCTGCTTCTGACCTCTGCTGTTGCCCACCACTGGCCATTGTTACCAGGGACCACTAAGGTTGAAAGGAGTCCACCACAGGGCACTTAACCATGGGCCCCCTCAGACCTGGAGCCGGGCCTTGCTTCACCTGATGAACGTCTGGATGTTTTGCAGCTTGCTAAACACGCAAGAGCACTGGCAGAAAAAAGAAGTGGTGAAAAAGCTGAATACACGAGCTTGTTGATAAGTGTTGTGTTAGAGATGTTGTAGGGGATATTAATTTTTTTCTTTGGTATTTGATCTGTGATGGCAGTTTCACACGTAAAGGTCATCCCGTGAGAAGCATGCACGTGTGAACTTACCCCAAAGCTACATCTCTGTTAGGAGAGATATCTAGTAATAGTCCTTTGTTGTGTATTTACAGGAGCATAAAACTGAATTAGTACTTGTGAACCTTCATGTGTTCTCTGGAACGTGTGAGGGCTACAGCTGGGGACAGGGATGGGGTTGCACATGCTGGACCCATGAAAACGTCCCTGCACACGCCACCCCCGTCCTCTCAGTTCTTTGGCCTTGACATATTTCGAGGCGAGGTCTGCAGGGGGGTTGTCCTCACATGTCTTTCACCCCGGTTCTCAGTCACTTGTGTTCAAGCCAATGTGAGCACAACTGCCCTGCACACCTTGCCACTCAAGGCCAGGGAAGTGAGGGGGCAGGCCCGGAATGTGTGCGGACACTGAGGGTGAGGCCAGGGTGTGTGGCCCTGTCTCCAGTTTTAGCCCTCACATGTTCTGGAGAATGTATGAAGAGGGCTCTGGTCTCATTGGATGTGACTCTCTTTTTAAACATAACACTGAGAGCTAAACTATATGTTCAGGAAAAACCACAGCAGTTTTCCTGGAGTTCTATGACATCACTATTTAGATGGGGCATTACAAGCTTGGAGGTTCCCCCATTTAAAAACAACAAAAAGCAAGCAAAGCATGACATGAAGAAGAAAAACTAGCTCCATGAAATGCTAGTCTTCCATTAGGCAGGGAGTTTTTCACCAAAGAAATTAATCATAGTATTTTTTTTTAATAGAAAATAGCTGTACATAACATATGTAAAACTTTCACAACGCCTCAAATACCATGAATGCTAGAGTAAATAACTCAAATGATAATTAAATACTAACTTGTAGTATTATGTGCCCTGCGCCCTCACTGGTATTTGAAAGGTCATTAGGGGCTGTAGCTCTTTCGGATTTTCATTTGTCAAATTCAGAAAATGCCAATACCTACTCAAAATAGAGAGTGAGGTCTGTTGCCAATATTGACTTCTTCAGAAGCTGCATAAGGTCACTGTAATCCTTGGAGGACAAGTTAGCAAAGATGTTGTGACCCTATAATGAAAGAGATAGCAAAGCTAAATAGCTCAGAATCAATATAGGGTTTTTGAAAGGTTTTCCAATAACTCTGCAATGTGTGTCATCATTACAACAAATCTTTTTTTTAATTTAAAAAAATAATAGTGAAATCACAACAAAAATATTTCAATCAGCCACTGTAATAAAGTTGTTTTCCTAGATTTTTCTACTAGTCTGAAATTATGGGCAATTAAATAAAAAGATTACACTCATAAATTTGGTGCATGCAATTGATAAACAGCATCTCTCTTAATTTTTTTCCTTTACCCAAATGCCTTTGGAACTATATTTTGAGAGCTTTGGCTTTTTCCGTACCAGATTTATATGTATGGGCAGACGCATCACAAATTGGTATCAGGCTATCAGCCCAATGCTAAACACATGCAAATGGACCAAAGCCCCAAATTCAATGGAACTTATTTCTCCCAGAAAGTATGCCAAGGATTACATTACATGTTTCTTGGTGAGTTGGTCTCCACCTTTTCTCCGGTACATTTATCTACATTGTCCTTGCAAGTTTACAGCCCAGTCATCCAAAACCAGTCAGGGAACAGCGTCTGGTTAGCTACCCCAGCCTACTGTGTCAAAGGTACTTACCCATAAAACACATATGGGCAATCTGCAGTCTCTGTGCAGAGAACCCCACCCAATTTTCCCTGCAGCTCAGCTGACCTGCCTTCAGCTTGGAAACGGGGAAAAGACTGCTCTGACACTGCTGTTAGCAGCGCTGGGACAGTGATCTTGATAAGGATTGCTGGGGGTGGGGGGAGGCTTTAAACGCACCACCACCCCTGTGATCCAGATGCTACTGAGATGGCTGTTTTTCCCTGCTGCTAATCTGGATCTGGATCAGGATTATGTTCTCGAGGGAGGGAAAGAGGCTGTAATCTCACCCCCTTCCCAGAAATGTTGCTGCAGATGAGGTCATTGTTTCCCTGTTGCTAACAGCATTTGGTCAAACAGCAATCTGGATTAGGATTGCTTGGGGTGTGAGAGGCTTTAACCTCCCCCCCGCAAGCAATCCTGATGCCAAGACCACTGTTCCTTGTTGTTAATAGCACTGGGGAAACAGTGACCTGGATCTGTTTTGCTGGAGAGGGATGCAGGCTTTAACCTTGCCCCCCTCGCAGCACTCTCCATTCTGCGAACACTGTTTCCATGATGCTAACAGCGATCTGGATTAGGATTGCCTCGCCCAGAGATACACCATCCCTTGATCACAGCGGGCAGAGAGGGGAGGTTTAAACCTTCCCAACACTGTGAGTTGAGACGTCTGTGTGTAGAGAGAAATGTGTGCATGTGAGTGAGTGTGTGTGTTTGGCCCCCAACACATCACATGCAGCCTTCAGGGACAAAAAAAGTTGCCCACCCCTGCCGTAAAAGGATCTACTCATGAATAAGAGTTCCAGCTTGCAGGGACCATCGCAGGGAAGTTAGTACAACTTCAAGGAGGTACAGAATGGAAGGAGAAACAAAAGGCAAGGTTGTTTTCTCTGGAAAGGAGACACAGAGCACAAAAGAACCTGAAATTAAGGCAAACATTGGTTCCCCCATCCCACCCCAAAAGACCTACCTATTCTTTGTGCAGAAGCAATAACAATTCACACGGGAAGTATTACTTTAAAAAATATTTTTAGCCTGTGCTTACTGTTGCCCGTATGTCCCCCACACACTCAGGCAGACACTCTGGGCTCCATCCAACATCACATGAATGGACTTCCACTTGTGCAACAGGACTTCCCCTTCCTCTTCTCCACCCCGACACCCCCCCCATCTGCTCTGGAGAGTCCCCCAGCCTTCAGGAGCAGTTTCGGGGGGGGATGGAGGGGAGAGGGAGAATCCGTTCTGCTAGCAGTGTCTTTTCCTCTGGCAGAAGGATACTGTAGCTACAACCCTCTTTGCTGGTGGTACAGCCTTAAAAGGTAGAATTGACAGTGTCCATTTCAGATTGCTGTGGGGTGTGTGTGTCACATTTTAATGCTCCCCTGCATTAAAAAATCCCCTGTAACAAGAAAACTAGCATAGCAGTGAGGGTGATTGTTGAACCTTTCTCCCAGATGTGATCATTTTTTCACATCAGCTTTCCTACTATAATAATACCTTGTTTCTCTCATTCCCTCAGAATTGCCTGCTTTCTCATTGTCCACAGCAGTTAGTCACTCATTTTGAGGGCTGGCTTAAAATGTATAGATTCTTGCTTGGGTCTTTTATGACAGTGGTGCAGAACCACAGGCCCGGAGGCCAAATCCGGCCCACTTGGGGGCCAAATCCGGCCCTCGAGTTCCCCAGGTGGCCATGCCTCCTTCCCCTGAGCCCGCCCCCTTTCTCTCAGCCACCTAACATTTCGTGGTTTCCTGGCTTTTGTGCAATTTTTTCTAAATTCTAAATGGATGAAATGCCTCTCCTAAGGCTTAGTGACTGGCAGTAAGAGCTTTATGCTAACACATGCTAGCATTTTGTCATGTTTGGCCCTGCCTTTGGCCCTGCCCAGCACTGGAATGCATCCCCCGAGAACGTCTCCAAAATGGAATTTGGCCCTCAGGCTGAAAGAGGTTCAGCACCCCTGTTTTATGACATAATACATTTATGACTGCACTGTTTTGCTGTAACTGCAGCAGGAAACTGTTTATGAAATGCTATTCTTCTGAAGAAGGAATTTGATGCTAATAAAACACAGTCTTCTCATACTGGATACACAGGTATCAGTTACAGCAAAATCCAAATTCAGCACCAAGAAACATAAATTCTTTACTCAGAATACATTAAGCACCCTAACAGGGCAATCCTATGCATATTTTCTCAGAATAAGCCAATGGGGCTTGATCCCAGGTCAGTGTTTATAGACTGCAGCCTAAATGTGCATTAGAGTTCAATAATATGCTTTTTCATTTGTATATGTTTACTGCTCCCAAGATCAGGGTTTCAGACTTTTGGATTTGGCAAAAAGTATTATGACAGAGGCAAATAGGATGAGAACAGGAAGATGACCTATTATCCAAAATAAAAACCCCAATTTAGCACATGCAAAGGCTTGTATAAGTGCTATGCTTCTTCACTCCCACCAGCCCTAACCCAACAGCAACTCCTTATATTGGACTTTTCTACATGAGGCTGTTAATCCACTGAATCTACTTTCAGCTTTGTTGCAGAACTGAGATCTGAGCATTACACGAAGAGTTTTTCCTTTCCTACTTTTCGGCTACATAACCACTAGATGGTGCTATGCCATAGTTGAAAAATGCAATTACATATGTAGAAAATAATGCTCCATTTTCCCCGCTCTAAAAAATCCCCGAAAAATGCTCTTAAAAACAGAAATGAAACTGGAGGATCACAACCTTGTCTAAAGAACCCGTAAACAATAGTGAGTAAGGAGTGATGAGCATACAATAAATGCCTCATGTAGAAAAGTTCATCATGTCAGAAAATGGTTCCAAACCCTCACATTTCAAGAGTAGCTTGGTGGGCAACATGGAGGGATGTTGTGAAGAACTTGAAGTCGCAGTATATTTGTAGAACATTTGATGCATGGCCCTTTGGACAGAGGTGAAGGGTATGAAGAGTGAGGCCAGTTCAAAAAATATGTTCAACATAAACAGCTGTAAGCCAGTGTGGTGTAAGCATTATTTTACAGTGGGGAAGGGGAAGAGCTTGTAATGCTAAACCAAACTATTACCATTCTTTAATTTGGCTGAACATTGTAAGAACCAAACTGTATAAAATAACATAATCCTTGGTATTTCTTTACTGGTCTTAGCAAAAAAAAACCCATTCACATAGAATCTGATTTGTATTCTTTTGGTTGCAGTGTAATCTTTAAAAGGCTGTTTAGGGCGGAGGAAGGAGGATGTTAAAGAAAGCAATCTCAACAGTTTACCATACAAAACAAAAATAGTTGTGTCTTCTGACCTGATGGTCTTATTTACTATGATTACCAAGGAAGTTGTGGGAGAATATTATCATAGAGGTTACAGTTCCTGCATTAATTAAGGCAGAGGCAATGCCAGCCTATATTCCAGAGCAACATATTTATTTGTTTATGATGCAAAACATTTACTAGAATTTTGGTATAAACAGCTAAAGTCAGAAACATTTCAACAACATTCCAAGCTGTTTTGCTTTGTTGAACTATTTTAGCTATTCTGGTACTAAGGTCACATAAGTCTTATCACAAAACCTGTGACAAAAATGTCAAAGGAATCTAGAGCAGAACCCAGAATCTTTTTTCTGCATGTTGGCAGAGAAAGGAACCAATAATAGATGCACAATAAAGACTATTTACTTTAAGATACTTATATTTACAAAAGAATAAGAGGTTGGGCATTCTGCTGGCTTTGTACCTCACTCTGAAGAATCATAACTGCATGGTTAAAATGATGGTGCTCCAAAGTAGCAGAAGTCCCATAGAGCTGAGCCAAAGCGGATCCACTCCTGAAAATGCAATAGATATAAAAGATCAGCACTGCTATGTTCAGCATATGCCCCTGGGATGTTTCAAGCTATGAGAGAAATGGTGTCCACAATTTCACCACGCATGCATTCCCCTTGCAAACAAACAAACCTTGAAGAAGACCTTGCAGAACCATGGTGAAGCTCAATTCATATCTGGTTGTGTAGCACTACAGTGGCTGTTAGCCGGATATTTAGCCACTGCACCAATCACCTTCTTACCCAGAGTAAACAGAAAACCAGTCCTCCAGAACAGGGCTGTGTTAGGCTAATCTAGGCTAATCATGTTCATATACTGAACATGCTTGAATATAATTTACATTTCCGATCACCAAGGTGGAGTAGTTTGGTGAATGAGACATGCTGTTCTCTCAGAATGACTTCACCAAAGTTGCTTCTGTCTGATACATTGGAAGGGCTTTCTCAGACCACAGATTGTGTTCTACCAGAGTACTGGGTCATACTCTTATGGTATATAAAGACTCCTACATAAAGGAAAGATGTATTCTCTGAATAAAATGAATAACAGGTTGGCAGGAACACAAGAGTGGGCCTTTTCAGTAGTGGCCCCTCAGTGCTGCAGCTCCTTTCCTTGAGAGATATCTCTTTTAGACGGACCCTAAATATTTTTTTTTATTTCGAACTGCTTTTGGATAGAAAATTGGGCTAGTTTAATTTGTTATTGCTCTCGCTTTAATTGCTCTAAAATAATGTATGGTATTGTGATGCTGTGCTTTTTGTCTGAAGTATTTAATGCTGTTCTTTTAGCCTTTAGGTTTTTAACATTTAAAAAAGAAATTGGTTTTAAAGTTTAGATAGTTGTGTTTCATGTTGTATTATTTTTACTTGAAACTATCCCATTGTGAGCCACTTAGGGAAAACTTAGTTTTCAAAAGCAGCATAAACATTTTAAAAATAAAAATAAACCATAGTAATTTACAGTGCAATCCTATGTATGTCTTCAAAGAAGTAAGCCCCACTGAATTCAATGGGGCTTATTCCCAGGTAAGTGTAGATAGGACTGTAGCCTTAAAATACAATTTCTGGTCTAAATCAAGGTAACTTTGTATAGGATTATGCACAGCACAATCTTACTGCCAGTGATAACTGATAACTTGAATTTACTTTGTGTTGTGGTTGCCTCTTACTGCTGTAACCTTATGAAAACAGCACTTCAGATTATGCAAATATTTGTGTGCTGATACAGTTTGTGTAAAGTTAAATGTGTACCTGCTCTGCTTTGGGCTTCATGGAGGAATCCTGCTGCGTTTTTAGAAACAGAATGCTAAAGCAGATGGACCACTGGCTTGGTCTAGCAAAGATATATACATCTTTTAATGTATATATCTAAATTAACAGTATATAATTTCACTATAAGGAGGCCACCTGCATTTGGTAAAAATCCCGCCTGCTCTCTACGTGCTGACAAATATAAGCAAATAGATCTTTTGCAAAACCGGTAAGAGAAGGTGGAAAATCAATTAAAAGGAAGTTAAAACAAATATGTAGGTTCTTTACCATTAAAAGCATTTGAGAAGTATGAAAGAGGAATGTGCACACAGACATACCCACTCTCATTCTACTCTATCTGTACTTTAAAAATGGTATTTATTTGTGCCAGAATGTGGATGGTAATGCGGAAGTCCATTGGAATGTGCAATTCCTCCAAACCTATGTCTGCAATTCCTGATGCAGCAAGTGGTACACATGCAGAAGTCTGCTTAAGTGTGTGGATCTCCTCAGCTGCACTGAGGCATCCATGTGTCTGTATATATCCACATGGACAGAGACACATAAATACAGGGTGCATATGGCACATATATTAATAGATGCACAAAAATGGACTCAAAATCTGTATAACCAAGTTTAGTTTAAGGGTGGGTACAGTATTTATCTTTGTTTTGTGCCACAGTATTAGGTGATAATAAATTGGCAAAATTGCCAAAGAATCAACTAGACACAGACACAAAAAAGTCCAATGCCAATCATAATTTCACCCTTAATCCAAGAAGCAATATGTGATATCAAAAATACTAAAGTGATACAACTGTATAAAACACCGGAAGCCCTTATACACAGCAATGGAATAGACTCCCTACCGGTGCTACTGCACAAGGGTACTAGACTGGGGTGTCCTCTTTCCCCTGTTTTGTTTGCTCTGGCGATAGAACCGCTGGCCCATATTATAAGGGTGGATCCCAGGATCAAAGGTATTACTATTAGGGACCAGAAACATCTGGTAAAACTGTTTGTGGATGATGTGCTGTTATGTCTTTCAAATGTGGAAGAGGCTGTGCCTGCGCTTGCCCAGATTCTGTCCAAATTTAAAAGCAGTTTGGAATTACAAACAATAAGTCAGCACTGTTATGTATTAATGTTCTTTCTCCAAGCAATCTTATGGAAAATACAAGCCCAATTTCAATTAAACCCTAAACATTCATGTGTGCAATATCTAGGCATAGTCATTGCTAAAGACGTCTGCCAATTGACAATATAGAGCTATAACACAATAATTAAAGGCATTAAACAAGAACTAAATAAGTGGAAAACATGAACCTATCCTTATAGGCTAGGATAACATCTTTTAAAATGATGCTATTGCCCAAATGATTGTTCTTATTCCAAATGATTCCCATACCGCCCTCAGAGCCTAAGTTAAAAAAGTGGCAAAAGATGGTGGAGCAATACAGTAATAACAGCCAACAGAGCAGGTTATCTAAGGGGGCACAATGTACAGACATCAGCAGCAGGGTGGGTGGCCCATACCCAGTCTTAAATTGTACCTATTTGCCTTTCAGATTCGCCACTTGATCCCCATCTTTTGTAGGGACTAGACGGTTCCACGGGGAATAATGAAAACCTGTTGAAATATCCCCCAACATGAGGCACTCACGTTTATGAAGCTCTCAAATAAAATTTTAGGTGACGTAAGAAGACCCTTTTTCGCAGCCACACTAGAAATATGGAGACCATGGACTAAGGTCCATGCACCTCCTATGTCACCATTATATCCCTTTGTATATCATCTGGCATTCTGGGGTGTTCACAAACACTCCCAATATAGGTCATGGAAGGAAAAAGGTTTATACCCTTTATGGGACTTGTTCCCGGGGTGGAGACTGATTTACTATGGCAACTGTAGAACAGATTTTCTCAGGGGAAGAGCTGAAGTGGATACAAAAGATACAGGTTGGCCCTTTCACAAAAAAGTTGTATGCTAAAATGGGTCCCCCAATGTTGTTAACCATTTTTTAAGATCTTTGAGTGGGCAGTAATGCTGATTTGAAGGGGGGTGGTATTGTCTATCGATGGATGGCTATTGCAGGGTAGTTATGGTAACTCACACGGTTTGAAAACCCTGTAGGAAAATGGACCTTGATATGCAGCTGTTAGAGGACCAGTGGAAACAGTTTTGGGTCTCCCCCCTCTCAAAACAATTTCAGCACAAATCAGACAAGCATCTTTAAAAACTGTGATAGGTGGCACTTTACCACTATCAAATTATCCAAAATTAACCCGGGTTGTCTCCACTATGCTGGAGGGGTTGTGGGCTCAGGGGAGTGCTAATACATATATGGCTGGAGTACCCAGTAGTTCTTGAATTTGTTGTTATTGTTGTTGTTCAGTCGTTCAGTCGTGTCCGACTCTTCGTGACCCCATGGACCATAGCACGCCAGGCCTTCCTGTCCTGCGCTCTCTCCCGGAGCGTGCTCAAGTTCATATTCATTGCATCCGTGATGCTATCTAGCCATCTCATCCTCTGCCGTCCCCTTCTCCTTTTGCCTTCAGTCTTTCCCAGCATCAGGGTCTTTTCCAGGGAGTTTTCTCTTCGCATTAGGTGGCCAAAATATTGGAGCTTCAGCTTCAGTATCTGTCCTTCCAATGAGCACTCAGGGTTGATTTCCTTTAGGAAGTTCTTGAATACTGGTGGGTTATACTTTGTATTTTAGGCAAAATAACAAATCAAACAGTCAACTTCCGTGGTGCCTTATTTTATTATCTATATTCACTGGTGCTAATGCGCAAGGACTTGTTAAGACTTTTGTTGGCAAGTACTTGTTTGGAAGTGGTGGCTCATTAGAAGACTGGTGATAGCTTCTCAGAATGGCGGTGGTTGGGCAGAGTCCCATTAGCGGAAAGAATGACTCATAAACTGAATGTGTTGAAGGGGGTGGAGACTCAAGATACATTTATTACTGCCTAGTTTCCATTTATTGAGTAAATCAGTGACGCCTGCAAAACATTCAGCATAAATTCTGGAGGGACATATTATGACACAACTCTGACTTTGTATTGTCTGTATCTTAAATGAATGTAGACTGAGCTAAGTTGTACCTGTTATAAAGTTACAATAAATTTAAAAAGTTATTTAAAAATACTAAAGTGATCGGGAAAACAGAACAGATGTCACAGCAAGAAAATAGAACACTAATATTGCAACGCTATACCTGCCTACTCAAAAGTAGGTCCCACTGAGTTCAATAGGACTTACTCCTAGGTAAATGTGTATAGGATTGCAGTCTAAGTCTTCTGTCATATGTTTACCTGTATTGTTCAAAAATAATTTTGCTGTAATATCTTCATCTATATCTGTATACACACATACATACACATTTATAACTGCACATAATTTAAAATTCTAAGTTGAATCCTTAAAGGGAAACTATTAAATGTAATTAGAAAACTGAGAATTGTTGGGAGGTGGAAGGCAATAGGATTGGACTGTCACAATAGATTAATGTGCACCAGTATTTCACTTCTGGGATGCAGCCTAAAGGGACAAGATGCAGTTTGTTCGTGTGTGTGTGTGTGTGTGTGTGTGTGTGCTTAAAGAAATGTGTATAAGAGATTATGCTAGGAATGAGAAGAAGTCTCCTAGGAGCTTATACTACAAAGCTGCACCATACTGATATTTAATCATCATGGGGCAGCTGTAATGGGGGGTGGGGGAGGGGAGGGCGACAATGACTTGGAAACATTGTCCCCCGGAGAAAACAGTGCTGAGGTGTATTAACAGAGCAATTTCAGGGAGCTGTGGTGTTGTTTTCAATCTCACGCCTCTTGATCTTTCATCATGCTCAATCCCAGCACTTAGAAAGTAAAGGGGGGAAATAGAGGGTAATGTTAGACTTGATTTTAGGAATCAGCTTGTGAGAATAAAAATCACAGCTTCTGTCATGGAAGTAACACCTCCTGTTACCAAAGTACCAAGCGCACTATAGTCACAATGTGCCTTTTGTTTAAACCCTTCAGTGACTTCAGTGACATTACAGAAAGACTGTATTCTCTCTAAACAAATATATGGACAGCAAACAAGGACGGCCATTGACTGATGGGTTTCCTCTTTAAGCCTCCTCCTCCTCCTCCTCCTCCTCCTTCTTCTTCATGGAAAATTATACATCAACCCACCAAAGAAATAAGACAGGCTAAACTGGGTTTTAATTTTTAAGTCAAGTTGTTTGAGCAATGATTTATTCATATATAATCTATCAGAGCAGATTCCTCCTTAGTGTCCATCAGCTGCGCAGTGGCAGCATGAGAGTTCGTTTTAACATGAGCATACAGATGAGGCAGCTGCTGCACATGTTGGCTTCATCTGCTCATAAGAAGGCCCCTAATGCTGCAATCCTGTACACGCTTACTTGGCTGTAAGTGCCACTGAACTCAATCGGACTTACTTCTGAGGAGACATGCATAGGATTGCACTGTAAAGCTGCATCTGAACTAGCATTTCACTGCAGAATTAATGCTGCAACTACCCATGGTTCAGTCTAGTTTTTTCCCCCTCTCCCACTGGCAGGGCTGGTACTGAGTAAATCCAGCGCAGCCCATACATTTGGCATTAGAAGGAAAGACATTTAGGTGAAAAGGGGTGCCTTCAAGATTGGGATGGACTAATCGGTCTATTTCCAGTCCATATCAGTTTCGCATGTATTAAATCGTAATCCTGTTCCATCCAATTTCTGCATGTCTGCACCTTTTAAAAAATGCACAAAAATTCACATTTATTTTCATATGCAACTTTTCCTAACATATGCATTTTTTTCACTCAGCATTTCCTAACATACACATTTTTGTACTCAACTTTCCCCAGTATACATATTTTTGTACTCAACTTTCTCCAATATTTGTACTCAACTTTCCCTAATATATGAATTTTTGTACACAACTCTCCCTAATATACGCATTTTTGTATGCAACATTTGAGCCAAGAACTGCATAACAAAATTTGGAGAGGTTTGAAGGATAACTGTGGTTTGATCCACATATTAATCCAGGAAGTGCATATTAGCTTGTTTTGCTTAAAAATGGAGAGCAAGCAAAATTTCCCCCTACACCTGCTTCAAGTCAGGTTTCAGTACCAGCATTGCATTCACTCTCTCTTTTTAATCATATACTGAAAGTATCACTTTACACTCTGTTCCTAATGCTTAGGTGCTCTAAGCTTTGCACTGTTTTTGGTAGCAGTTCACCATTTAGGGCGCAATCCTATGCATATTTAGACAGAAAAAAATCCTACAACTCGAAGCATGCCCCAGCCATTGTTGAATAGAAGTATTTTTTATCTGCTGGCTTAAAACCAAGGGAGAAGTAGCCTGGCAGGCTTCCTCAGGCAGGGAGATCCACAATGAAGGGGCAACCACTACTTCTTGCAACCACCCGCTGAACCTCAGACCCAAAGGAAAATAGTTTTATATGGGAACAGGCATATAAGTGCCCTGGGCCCATGTTGCCTGATTATCACCTTTAACTCAGGCCTAGTACTCTCTGCAGTAGTAAACCTGTGTCTGAGTTAAATCCTTTCAGACTGCAGCTCAAGTTCCCCTATCCCTGTAACAAAGTAATAACCACCAGTTTCTGAGTAGTGGGGAATTTCAGGTTTTGCATGCATAAAACAGTTCTCAGGGATTGGGTACACCAAACAAGTGCATCTGATTCCATGTTTTTGATCTCTTGACTGCCTGTTCTATAAGTGGGTGGATGGGTTCCCAGGCTGAGTGCGGATGTCACAGCGGATGTCTTCGTTCACACAGAAGAGTGAGCAATATCAATATGAGGAAACCTGCACCACATTGGACCGTAGTGCATTTTGTCACATAGCTGGCACAAAAGTAGCAGCTCAGTATGCTCCCATGCAGACATGCCCTTCAAGAACGACAGTGCAGGAAACACATCTGCCCACGCTGGCAAACTCCCACGTACCTACACAGTTCATCAGCCATGGCCTTACTCTATAGCTTCTCGATTTTACCTAGTGACTAATCTGCTGCTGCACCTTAGCACTTCTTCCAACAGCAGGAGTGCTTGCCTTATACTAATAAGCACATGGATTGCAAGTTGATGCCATAGTATATCTAAAAGCACTAGAAGACCTTCACTGAAGTGTGAACAACAGCTGCAAGGCAGAAGAGAGTATACTGGGTTAAATCCGATGTCACGTGAGCAGACTTCCGCTCACGCAATGAGACTTGCCCTTACTCTCCTCTTCCTGCACCCTGAAATCAGCTCTGGAGGGAACCTCTACCCCCAAGAGCCAATTGGGGGGGGGCATTGGGGGCTGTAGGGAGTCAGGGAAATCCATTTTGCCAGTTGTTTCCGTTCTGCTGGCCGACGGCCACCATCAGATCCAACCCACTGTGGAGGGAATTCAGTCTCACAGGAGTAAATGCATAGATCTCTCTCTCATGTAAGTTACTTGTACATTTCTCTTGTTGTGAGTGTAAACACAGAAGTGTTTGTACAAATCCAACAACTTCATTTCCCTCCTAACAGCTGGTACAGACTGCTATTACCTTCCCAATGCCTAATGCACAAGCTGAAACATTATCTGCCTCAGATAAGGGGGCACTGCAACCAGTATGGGTGACCAAAGACTCACTCCTGAGATTGCTGAGGAAGCTGATGACACTTTATCTGGCCACAACTATATCGTGCTCCCTTAGTAGGAACCTGTGTTTCTCTGAATTTGTCCCATGCTCCTCCAGGCTCACAGCCCCAGGTCTTTTGGCACTGTGGGCAATGGGACTGAGATGAAGCTTGAGAGACTGCCAGCAAGGAAACTCTCAGTGTATATGTTGGGTTAGGATCGAGCTACAGAGTTGCTGATGAAAGGACATGTAAGATACTTTATAGGCAAGCCCTCCATTTCCCCAGGCCACTAATGGTGTAACAACCTCTTCTAGAATAGTTGCCTTGTACTGGGTACTTCCTCAGGCCTTGTGCCTGGAACCTGCTTCCCTGCATCTTGCACCCCACTGCCATCCAGACGTCCTTCAGGCAGCTCCCTGCAAGCTTACCCATGACCACTAGATTTGCTAGGAACCTTTCTAACCATGTAGAGGACTAGCCATGTAGAACCCTTAGCCTTGTTGGGGTAGGGGGCCTGCTATCAAGCTAAGCTGTGGGCAGACAATTCTAATCCAGCTGACCCACCACTTCGAGGACTGCCAGCTCAGTGCTTTGCAAAACAGCATGGAAGACATGGAGCAAACCTTCTGACTCAGGGCTTTTCTACATGAGGCATTTACTGTGTGCTTGTCATTCCCTACTCACAGTTGTTTATGGGTTCTTTTGATGACGTCGTGACCCTCTAGTTTTGCTTCTGTGTCTAAAGAGCACTTTCAGCTAGTTTTTTTAGAGCTGGGAAAATGCAGTATTTATTTGTAAAAGCGAAAGAAAATGCTTTTCCCCCACTTTTGTATTCATGTTAGTCTGCTATACCAAAGTGCTGCCTAGAGTTTATGTCATGGAAAAGCAGGAACGGAAATGCTCTTCATATAGTGCTCAAATCTCAATTCTGCGATGAAACCAAAAATAGATAGAGCAGATTAACAGCCGATTAACAGCCTCATGTAGAAAAGCTCTCATAAACCAGAGTAAAAGCTGTAAAGAAGTTATGAAATCTCCTATGCACTAACCATGAACAAAAGCCATTTTTTCTGCATTTGTAGGAATATGCCTGTATTAGCCAAGAAGAACGCTGTTTTGTGGAAACACCTGCTTCTGTTTTGAATGCCATCGGTTATATTTCCTTAATATTGCCTGAAAATGCATACAATTGCAATAGAGGAACAAGAATGACAGATGGGGAATTTTCAATGCTTTCCCTTTTGGCATACGCAGATATGTAAATGAAAGAGATATTCCAACCAGCATAACACCCATATTCTGTATCACAATTTTATACCAGACAGAAACTCACAGGGGGCAGGCCAAGTCAACAGCATGATACAAAGATGATTTAAAAGGAATTTAAATTTATGTTTCAGAGAGGGAAAGGAATAGGGAATTGTTAAGATGGATAGTCTCTCTTAAACGCAAGCATAAGAATACTTTGCTGTGCATGACACCTTGAAATTAATGCTTTCTTATGTAACTTCTAACACCTTTAACTCTCACCTTTAACAAAGTAATAAAAATGAAGAAACATACTTGGCTTGAAAGGCATTGTTGGTTCCTCTGTGGTCAAGGTCATGGCATAAACATCCCACAATCAAAGCTAAAATTTCAATTTCTGTCAGAATCTCCTGAAATCCTGCTGTCTAAAAAGCAAAGAAAAGGAAAAACAACATTGGTGATGTCAATAATTGCAGCTTTCAGTGATGCTGTTAAAAATCAGATATATGAATACTTAGTGGGAACATGAACAAGACCTATCAGTTAAGGTTGATCCATTGTTCTGAGGACTTTAATATGGATGAAAAGTGCCACTATAACTCCAGCCAGTAATATACTAGAACATACATGCAAAAGGCTTAATGAGATCCAGGACCATCATCACAATGTTGCCAAACTGCTCTTTAAAAAATATATAAAAATGCACTTTTACTTGATATTATGCTGTTTTGACACTTTAATAGGGAAGCCAATTGGCCAAATTTTGCTGTGGTCAATTGGTCTCGCATCAGTGGCTGAACTCTGGAACACGATGCTTTCCATCTGGTATCGTCATGTTTTACACAGATATCACAATGCCATGATGAAAACAGCAACGGAAGGGGACTAGATAACAGAAGCGTTAATGGTTGGACACTAGGCTCTGTTGTGCAGAGAGAGCAGGACACAAGATCAGGAAGACCTCGCCCCATACTTCCCGCAACACATATGTAAGCAGGTCACTTGTCCCTTTGCTTTGGCACCGTGATTTGGGTCCATGCTGTTGTTCTGGAGCAGGGAAAAAGCCTCTGCGTGATGCAGGAAAAGAGGAGGGTGTAGAAAGAGGGCACCAGGGCTAGATCTACACTATGGCTTTATAGTGCTATTGAAGTGCACTGATAACTGTTGGGGCACATTACATATTCTATATACTGCTACTGTAGTGCTATTTTCTGCTTTTTATTCCACATTATCCAAAATACTGCAACAAATGTAATTGTGGGTCCTACAAGGTATAAATGCACAAGAGGGCCATAGTGTTACCATGATGGGATCGTAACAGCATGACATAAGGTGTAGATCTGGCCCAAGACCCTAAAACCTTTTCAAGCTTGCATCAGCCATGGGTGCAGTAAGGAACTTCTCTTTACTTAGAGACTTTACCCTGCCTGGTACATTAATTGTCCTCAGCTCCTCACTCTATCCTACCCATGTAACATCCTGTTTCTTCTGTACAACTCTGAATAATAGTGTTGTGCCACATCTATACGTAGTATTTTTGTCCCCAGCAAAGTGGAGAGCCATTGTGATATAATGTTTAGAGTGTGGGAATAGGAGTGGGGACACTCCAGCTCAAACCCCCACTCAGCAATGAACCTCATTGGGTAACCTTGGGAGAGTCAGGGTGCTTCTACATTAAGCAACCCTCCGCAAAAATCCACATCCTTTCTGGAGCTTCCTGCTTTCTGTTCCTTTGCGGGATTAGGAAGGGCTCCTTTTCACGGCATACATGTAGTTTGAACTGAGGAAGTGCCTTCCTTCCTCCCTGGCATGTGTGCAGAGGAAGTGGGGGGTGGGGGAGGGTTCTTGTTTCCATAGCTTAAGTTCTGCTGTACTCTTTTCTCGCAGCCCCCAGGAAACCTCTGACTTACTTGAGTAGACATAAAATGTAAGATTGTGCCGTAAATCTGCAACCCTTGGCACACTTATGTGGGAGTAAGTTCCGTTGAACTCAATGGGACTTACTTCTGAGTAGACATAAGATCACCCTGTAAGTCTGCAACCCTCGGCACTTACTTGGGAGTAAGCCCCACTGAACTTAATGGGGTGCTTTGAATCAACAGAGGACGTTGCTTCTCAGCTTGGTGAGGTGGGGGATCAGATGTGTCTCCTTTCGTTGGAGGGAGGCATTTTACCCTCTTCTCCCTCCAACGGAGAAATGTGCTCAAGCATTTACATGGCAGACACATGGGAATCAAGGAAAGTCCTTCCTCAGGAAGATTTGAACCGCGGTTGCAATCAACTGGCGATTCTTGCCCTCACGCCTGTCAAATCTGCTCCTGCACGCCCCACTCCCATCTTCAATGCCTTTGTCATCCTGACCACGTGTGCCCACCAACTGAAAACAAACGCCCACAGCAGGCAGATAGAGCAGTTTCTTCCGCTATTGGAGAATCTCACAGGGAGGTCATGCTGCTCCTGTTCCATGGGTTTGAAAAAAAACCCACATTTATTGGGGAAAACATGGGATAGGCTGGGGGAAATTGAGGGAGACAATTTTCCCCAGGTAATCGTGTCATCTAAAGAGCCTGCAAACTTCTGTGAGAGAGTCATCTCAATAGCAGGATAAAAGCTCTGTGTGATGAACCCACTACTCTCTCTTAGCCTAGGCTAGTTGTGTGGATAAGGAGTGGGAAAAACCATGCATACCACCCTGAGCTCCTTGGAGGAAAGGAAGGTTTAAAATGTACTAAATGAATAAGAGGTGCTGATCTACCCTGGAGCTGGCGCAATGTCTCAGGTAGACAATGCATAATGCAAGAAGTCATTACAATATAAAGGACAATTTGATCCTATTTTTACCACCCTTCTCTTCATTATCTTAGAACACACATACACAGGCTCCACGTTTGGGAGGACCCTTGGGCAAGACACCCTCCATGGGCCTCCTCCCTCAGTGGGTCTACTTTCTGACCACTATTGTCATCAGCTGCTGTTGCTCCTCATCATTGCTATAATTTCCTTGCTTGACAGACAGAGAGCCAGCGAGCAAAGAGGCAGTGGCATCTACTGTTCCTCCTTCTCACCACCACTATTGTCTGGGCCAGAGTGGGAGGCAGATGAGAAGTTGCATTGGTGAAGAGAACTCCAGGGGGCTCTTGTCAGTGGTCCCCCACTCAGTGTGGACCCATGGCAGGTGCCCAACCATGCCTACTCTTGCTGCTGGCCCTCTGTCTGTCTGTCTATATCTTGCAGCACAGGGTTTCTTTAAGAAAAAGCAAGAAAATAATTGTGTACAAACTAGTTTTCACATTTGGTGTTATAACTAAAGGAATACATTGGCTAAAAGCAGCAATAGTACCTAAAGAATAAATTCAATAGCTGAAGACTGAATTCAATTGATCAAAAAAATCTTTGAATGAAATGGAACTAAATACCAAATATCAAAGATTATTTAAAAATATCATTATCAATGTAAATACAGTGGTTTGGATCTAGACTTAATCATACATATAGTAGACCCATTGAAATCACTGATTAAAATGTGTCTACTCTACATATGTCTAGGTCTGGATCCAATCCAGTATGAGGGCAGGAAGATATCTGCTCTGTAAATAAGGTGCTAGAATAAGGATTATGATTCCTTTGCTTTTAAAATTTAAGTGTGTATAGGAAAATGCACAGTGCAGGATCATAGTGGAGCAGAATTTATTTTTGCCAGCAAATAAATGACCTTAACTCTCAAGAGCCAGAGTCTAAAGTGAGTTATGGAGGACATTCTTTCATGTGAGGAAATGAATTGAATCACACCTGGTCTGTTTTTACATGTTTTGTTACTAGCACACTGGATTTAAGTTTAATTATTTGTACAATATATTTTAGCTGTTTGTTTTCTTTTTCTTTTCAGAAGTTAAAGAGAGTACCTGAAAAAACACAACTGATTAAAAACATGTGGGTTTGATCTTGGGGTTGATCCTACAGTCAAAATTCCTTACTCACACGAGTAGTCTCATTATAATCAATGAGTGCAGTCATGTGAGTTAAAATGATGGATGTGTAGGTTGCAGCACCAGGTCTGTAGCTCTCAAAGGCCATGCCATACAGTAACAGTATAAATCATTAAACATATAAAAGGACTGCAGAGCTGTGAAGTTGTTTTAAAACTGTCATGCTACATTCATGGCATGACCCATAGATGGGTCTAAAACATTCACAGCACAGGAAAGCAGCTTAGGTTACAACTCTGCATTTGAAAATGAAGTTCTCCCCTTTGCTCTTTGCAAAAGACTGTAGGGGTCCCTTTTGCTGCCACAAATGTATGACGAGTGATAATAGTTCAAAGAGATTCTAGACTGGGCCATCCAAGTCCATGGGTTTGTTTAACTCAGACTGTTATAAAATGCCATAAATTAAGCCCCAACACCACCCAATTATTCTTTTCCCCTATCAATGTGACCGTAATACAAACACAAGCAGCCCAGTACTATGAACCTAAACTAAATGTCAGGGTTTGATGGAACCTAGGGTCCTACATGGTAGTAGGATCAGAGCCCCAATATGAGGAGGGAATAAGCCATCAACCAGCAAGTGGTACACACACAAAATGGTTTATATTGGTGAGCACAAGCTGCAGTGAACCTTGAGCTCGCATGCGTCTCCTCCTCTGGGAGGAGACTTGGGAAGCTTTTACTTAACTATGGTAAAAGTTGTCCAAACCAGGGATCATATATAACATTAACTATAGTTTGTTTAAACAAGCCAGCTTCATAAGCAAAAGTTAAAAGTTGGCTTATTCTGAAAATGACTATAATTAGTGTTAAACCATGATCCCCAGTTCAGATGAAACAGGAAGTCAGGGTTTCTATTAATAAAATTGAAAGTAAAAGCTTCAGAAGACCTCCTCCCAACCAAGTGCGAGGAGGAGAAGGGAGGAGGGATTGTGCTTCTGCACCATGGCTTATAGTGACATGTGAATGTGGTTCAGATAATCATATCTTGGCTTAATAAGTTCAGATATGAACAAGCGTTTTGTCCACGCACATAGCTCCTTCTCACAAGCTGGCAAAGAAACTAGGAAGTCTAGAATAGCCAAAGGATTAATTCTTAAAAAATCAGATTGCCTCTGATAAAATACACAGTGTCCATGAAAGCTCTTGTTAGAATAAATAAAATTGTTAGTCTTTAAGGTGTCACAAGACTCTGTGGGCTCCTTCACACGGAACTTTTATCCTGCAACTGAGATTGCTCCTTCATGGAAGTTTGCGGGCTCTTTACATGATGCCGTGACCCTCCAGGGCGTCTCCTACACTAAATGCCCTTTGTTCCATTTTTAAATAGATTGCAGATAATGAGCTATCAAATTACCCCATCCTGTTCCACTTCAGTTTCCTCTGTGAAAAGAGGAAAAGCAGCAAGTAGAGGAGCGAGATCAATGAAAGATATGGAAGACTCAGATATGGGGGGAAGGAGGGGAGGGGAGGGGAGGGGAGGGGAGGGAGGAAAGGAAGCTCATGTAAAGGGAGTCAATTGTGATCCTGCATTAAAACGGAAGCAGAAAGCCCTGTTTTAAATGCAGGATTTTAGGCTGGTGTAAAGGTGCCCTTTGTTGTTTTTGCTACTACAGACTAACATGGCTACCCTTCTGGAAATTCTAAAAAAAGAAACCTTCATCCTTTCCCACCCCAATAGTCATTATTCATGACCCTTCTACCTCTCTGAACCTAGCCACACTGACATCACAGATGTCATTCTAAAACATGTAATATCGACATTTTAAGATGCATATAAAACCCAAAGGGATTGTCAGTGTGTTTACTGTAATAGCCAATCATAAAAGTGTTGAACTGACACTCTCTAGTACAGCCTCAAAAACAGTATTAACATAAAATCTAAGATAATCATATGCTCCCCCCGGCCCTGCATTACCCGTAAATTGCGTGAAATTATTACATTCCATAAGAAGTTATGTAAATCTTAGGAACAAAATGGATGACACGACAAAATATGTACCTATATTTCAAGGTTTCTTTACTTAAGTATCTGTAGTTTTAGAGTTTAGTGGCAACATCATTATCTAGGTAATATCACACTTAGGAACAACTTAATGATATGACCATTTATAGTCCAGATTTCAAGGGGAAAAGTGATCCTTGTAGAACAATACAATGCAATGTGCAGATCAGTAAACTATACATTTCTCCTTTGGCCTTTAATTTGGTCTTATATTTTTAAACACACTGATACTGTCAAAAATCTGTATTCCTAAACTGAACATGTTTAATTATGCAGACTGTATCCTGCATAGTTAAACACACTGTTCAATTTAGGATATTTTAATTGCAGTCAATCAAAATACTAGCACTTTTCAGGCTTTCAAATTATGGATAATGACTGCATGTAGCGGAAGTGTAGCATAGTCTGTCTCGCGCCTATCCATGTTTATTAGAACATCAGCAGACAGCCTCCATGCATATAGCTACAGAGGTATATAGACGTATATAGCTCCATGCATATAGCTACTATATATACATATAGCTTTATCTAACACATAAAGGCCAGAGGGGTGAAGCCTGTCACCAAGATTCTATCCCCTCACCCAGACAAGGCCATTATCCCATTTGGAACACATAGAAAGGGCTAAACCGGTATAAGAATGAATAAATTTGAACCATTCTGGACAACATAATGCTAGTCTTAAATTCACTTTCTAACACATCTCCAGCTGTAAATCCTGAATATCCAAAAGTATAACTGTACTGAACTGCTGTAGCATTAAACACTATATATATTTATATTTATATTTGCATAAGCTTTTGTAGGCAAGAGCCACTACATCAAATGTACGATGTGCACAATAGAGTGTGGAAGAGGTACACACAAGCAAGAATCAGTTGAGAGAACATATTCTGAAAGCAAAAATTGTTGTTGTTGTTCAGTCGTTAAGTCGTGTCCGACTCTTTGTGACCCCATGGAACATAGCACGCCAGGCCTTCCTGTCCTCCGCTCTCTCCTGGAGTGTGCTCAAGTTCATGAAAGCAAAAATACCATACCTTATTCAATGAACAGAAGTCAAGAAGAGCCAGTCACATGAAGTGAAAGACCCCATAGATCAGGGAAAGGGAAACTCTTTCGGCCCAATGCCGAATTCAATTTTGGAGAAGCTCTTAGGGGGCCGTATCCCAGTGGTGGGAGGGGCCAAATTCAAATGGGGTGGGGCCAAATTACAACTCACCTACCCCCTAGCATATTGTAGCTTAAAGCATTTATTTCCAGTAACTAAGCCTTAGGAGATATATTTTAATCTTTTAGAATGGGGGAAAACTGCACAAAAGCCAGGAAATCACCAAATGATTGGTGACTGGGGAAAAGGGACTGGAACCAGGGGAAGGGTGTGTGGCCATCTCTGGAATACCTGAAAGTTGGATTGGGACCACAGAAGGGCTGGATTTGGCGGCTGAGGCTCCCCACCTCTGCCATAGATGTTGATGGGCCCAGGCATACCCACCCTTTGTGGATTTGGATAAAACTGCACTATACCCCATGTGACATGCATGAGGTGGGATATTGGTGATTGGATCTCCTGACACTTTCATTGTAATTGTACCTTAAAAGCAGCCTCAAGAGAGCTCTAATTATTATCAGAGCAGCAGACTGGAAGGTGTGTGTGTGTGTGTTTGATCCTTTTTCCCTGTACCATTTTCCCAATCAACTCCCTGTCCCCTTTTCCAAATCTGCGATTAGCCCTGCTGAGGAAAAATACAGGTACCTATATAAGTGAACATAAGAACATAAGAAGAGCCATGCTGAATCAGACCAAGGGTCCATCTAGTCCAGCATTCTGTTCACACACTGGCCAACCAGCTGTCGACCAGGAAACCACAAGCAGGGCATGAGTGCAACAGCACCCTCCCACCCATGTTCCTCAGCAACTGGTGTAGATAGGCTTACTGCCTCTGGTACTGGAGGTAGCACATACCCATCAATACTAGTAGCCAATGATAGCCTTTTCCTCCAGGAATTGGTCTAACCCCCTTTTAAAGCCATCCAAATTGGTGGCCATCACTACTTCCTGTGGTAGCGAATTCCATAGTTTGACTATGCACTGTGTGAAGAAGTACTTCCTTTTATCTGTCCTGAATCTCCCACCAATCAGCTTCTTAGGATGACCCTGGGCTCTAGTATTTTGAGAGAGGAAGAAAAATGTCTCCCTATCCACATTCTCCACACCATGCATAATTTTGTAGACCTCTATCATGTCTCCCCTTACCCTCCTTCTCTCCAAGCTAAACAATCCCAGCTGTTGTAACCTCCTCTCAGAGGGGAGATGCTCCAGCCCCTTAATTCCTTTTAGTTGCTCCTTTCTGTACTTTTTCCAGCTCTACAATATCTTTTTTTAGGTGTGGTGACCAAAACTGTACACAGTATTCCAAGTGTGGTCGCACCATAGATTTGTATAAGGGCAGAATTGTGTTGGCAATTTTATTCTCAATCCCTTTTCTAATTATGCCTAACATGGAGTTTGCCTTTTTTACAGCAGCTGCATTCTGGGTTGACATCTTCAGTGAGCTGTCCACCACAACCCCAAAATCTCTTGCCTGGCCAGTCACCGCTGCCTCAGATCCCATCAGGCTATACTTGAAGTTCAGATTTTTTGCCCCAGCGTGCATCACTTTACACTTGCTTACACTGAACCACGCTTGCTATTTAGATGCCCATTTTCCCAGTTTGGAGAGATCCTTTTGGAGCTCTTCACAATCCCTTTTTGTTTTAATAAATAATTTGGTGTCATCCACAAACTTGGCCACTTCACTGCTCACTCCTAATTCCAGATAATTTATGAACAGGTTGAAAAGCATTGGTCCTAATACAGATCCCTGTGGGACCCCACTATTTACTTTCCTCCATTGGGAGAATTTACCATTTATTCTTACTCTCTGCTTTCTGTTCTTAAGCCAGTTACTGATCCATAAGAGGACCTGTCTTCTTATGGCATGACTGCTAAGTTTTCTCAGGAGTCTTTGGTGAGGGACTTTGTCAAAACCCTTTTGGAAGACCAAGTAAACAATGTTTACCGGATCACCCCGTCTATGTGTTTATTGACACTCTCAGAGAACTCTAAAGGTTAGTGAGACAGGACTTACCTTTGTGGAAGCCATGTTGATTCTTTTTCAGCAGGGCTTGTCCTTCTATATGCTTACTAATTTTATCTTTAATAATGCCTTCAACCAATTTACCCGGAACAGATGTTAAGCTAACCGGCCTGTAATTTCCCGGATCCCCCTTGGATCCCGTTTTGAAAATTGGTGTTACGTTGGCCATCTTCCAGTCCTCTGGTACAGAGGCTGTTCTTAGGGACATGCTGCATATTTTGGTTAGAAGATCAGCATTTTCATATTTGAGATCTTTGAGAACTCTAGGAGGAATACCAACTGGGCCTGGTGATTTACTTGCTTTCAATTTATCTGTAAGGTTGAGAACTTCATCTTTTGTCACCACTATTTGCCTCAGTTCCTCAGACTCCCTTCCTGAAAACATCAGTTCAGGCACAGTTATCTCTAGCGGGGCTAATAGCAGCAGGATTGGGGATGGAGATGGCACAGGGGAAAGGGTTAAACAGCCTTCTCCATTACCACTACCCCAATCCAATTCCCACCCCTGCTGGTGCCTTTAAGTTAAAATTAAAATGTTAGGAGATGTCATCACAGATGTCTCTTGTTTCATCTGTTTAGAACCTTAACCATCTCGTCCATTCAACCCAAGAGAAACAGCATCAGATCTGTCAATGAATC
Organism: Heloderma suspectum; assembly: GCF_057233095.1. NCBI lineage: Eukaryota > Metazoa > Chordata > Lepidosauria > Squamata > Helodermatidae > Heloderma > Heloderma suspectum. Next base: position 191,279,591 of record NC_139458.1, read on the forward strand.
CAGTTCTAGAGCCACATGCTCAGAAAGTTTGCCGTCTGTGAAACAGGTTTCTGTTGGTGCTGAAAACTGTGAGTTCAACGGAATTCCTTTAGTACATTGGAGCTCAGGCCCCACGTCTACCTTGTACTCAGTCTTGTGGGCAGGTTATTTGTCATTTGTGACTAGCCATGCCTCCCATGGCAGCCATTTTGTGGTGGTGCCCATGACAGTTTCTCAAATTGCCACATGTACCCACAGGCCCCAGCCTACCCCTGCTCTATTTGCTGAAATGTTCACCAGCTGGTTTCTGTGTTTGCCATACTTAACATCAAAGTATGTGTCAATCATTCTCTTTTAGAGTAATCTTTATGTAGGATATTGTCAGCAGCTGATGGCAACGTATGGCCCTCCAGATGTTTTGGCCTACAACTCTCATCATCCCTCACCATTGGCTATGCTAGTTAAGGCTGATGGGACTGGTAGGCCAAGACATCTGGAGGGCCACAAGTTGCCCACTCCTGGCATATGTTGGAGGATGTGGAAGAGAATGAGCTTAGTATGAGAGTATGAGAGACATTATTCAGTTCTAAAATAGTATTCCCTGAGGAGATATGGGAACAGGATGTACCAGGGTGAGTAGCCATTTCTAGCTGGGGTATCCATTCAAGGCCTGCAATAGTGAAGCATAATTTTTCAGGATTGATTGTAGATCTTTAGGGATAAATTGCAGAGGCTTTAGGTGGGAGCTATAGATAACAACAACAGATTCTGCCACTTTCCTTTCCTGGCTATCCACTAGTAGGTCACTTTAAGGGTACTATAGTTCTTCTGGGTGACTAAGATCAAAACTGCATGTTAAAAAGTTTGCTTGAGCTGAACATCTATTTTGAAAGAACAGCAGCCACATGGGCCCCTTTTCTGAAATGTGCTCCACACCATTGCCCCTCGCCTCAAGGGGTTAGTAAAGGGAGGCACCACTTCAAGCAGTGGCTCCCGAGTGAGCCGGGGGTCTGAGCCTTGGGAAGGAGCCTCACTAGAGGCTTTCATGGGTCATATGGGGAGGCCTGGTGGGCCCAATTCAGCCCACGAGCTGGAAGTTCCCTACCCCTGCTCTACAGTCTCCTTTCTGTGGTTCCGAATGATGAAGATATCATGAATACATCTTGAGTCGAAAAGAGAAGTGAGGGAGGATAGGAGCTGATGAAACCTTCCAAGTCAGCCATAGATACTTTGGCATCTTGCGGGACTGTGTGGGCCCCACAGCAGTGGTGTTGACCAGAAGATACAAGGTTTCCTCAAATCTGAAATAACTGTGGGTGAGGACATAATACTGATGCCTGAGGCAATAGGTGGGAGGCACATGAGATTACCTGGCTGTAGATCTGGAAAAGCAGATGGGAAGACCCAAATCGAGGTGCCTGGGGTGTATCTGTGGCTGCCTGATTTGCTCCTGTACAAATCACAGGCAGCTTTTTCATCAGGTCATGCAAGTCTCTCTGGTTATCTATTATTATTATTTATTACATTTCTATACTGCCCCATAGCCAAAGCTCTCTGGTTGGTTTACAGAAGTTACAGATGGTTCTCATCAGCTGGGACAGAGCATAGCAGCCATAAAAATGTGATGCTGAAAAAAGTCTCTCAGCTTCTTGCATGCATTGTGACCTGATTGTAATGAAACGACTGTCCTTCCTTTGCCAGCCAGTTTGACTATATTATGGTGGGATTGTTTCAAAGGCTGAGACTGGACTTTTCTACACGAGGCTGTTAGTTGGCTGCTAATTTGCTGAATCTACTTTCGGTTTTGTGGCAGAATTGAGCTCTGAGCACTACATGAAGAGTGTTTCCTTTCCTGCTTTTCCACTACATAACCTCTACGTGGTACTGTGGTATAGCGGAATAGCACAAATACACAAGGGGAAATTGTGCTTTCGCTTTCTCAATTAAATGCCACATTTCCCCTGCTCTAAAAAAACTCCCTGAAAGTGCTGGGCAGGCACAGAAGCAAAACTGGAGGGTCACCGTGTTGTCTAAAGAACCTGTAAACAACCATGAGCAGGAAATGATGAGTGCATGATAAACGCCTCATGTAGAAAAGCCCTATATGTCAAAGGATGCTGACTGTGTCTCCATGCCCAGGATGAGATTTTGAACAGACATGTAAAAATCCACTCTAGTGCTGCAGCCATTCAGCGTGTTCATTGCTGAATACTCATATTCCCATCTAGCTCTATAATTACAATAGCTGAACATCTCAAATGCACTGCTATCAATTAAACTCTAAATTCTGTTCTGTCCCTTGGTGACTTGCCCTATAAGAACCCCCAAAGTATCTGCAAACAGTATCAGGAATGAGCACAAGGCAAGTTCTTATGAATTCTTGTCTAGTGCGCACAGGATTCCAAGCGTGCCTAGGATTTCAGCCTTAGTATTATTGCAATGCTTGGGCCTTTTCCCTACAATTTTAAAACAATGATGTGTCCCTGAAAGCAATTCGCATAACTAAAAAGTCTTGGTAGAATACTTAAGTATATAAATATATACTACAGAGCTACTTCTGGAGTCTCCTATTTGACTAAGAACTATTGAGATGCTTTAAACAGTTCAACTAGTTATTTTAAGCTTGATTTACACATCTGTTTGCCACTGCATAGTGACTTTTAGTTTAGGCAATAATCTTATGGCCGCTTGGGCAGTGTGCGTGTGCGTGTGTGTGTGTGGGTGTGTGACCCATTTGCAGGAATGGTGTCATCATGCAACCTTCAAGACTGGGGGTGGGGGTGAGGAGGGGGAGAAGGATTGCTGGACAGAGGGTGGTGGAGCAACAGGATCCTGTGAAGCCATTCACAATAACAGGTTTCCCCAGACCTCTGCCACCAGGGGATTGCCACCTTGTGGAGAAGAAAAGGTCATGTGCATTTGCTCAAAGAGCTGACACAGAAGTACTGCAGCATGAGCAGCAGGAAACAGTTGTGACCCACATTTAGTAGTGTTTTGACAGGTAGTGATGCAGATATACACAGATCCACTGCCAAAAGACTGATGTTTAACTCTACCAAAGCAAAAAGCAGACTTTCCAAACAACAGCAGATCTATCTGATCGTTCTGCTTGATAGTTATTTAACCCAGATGACAAGAAGCTTTTCATCAGAGGAAGAAACAAGTTGTCATCCCTCACCACCACCTCCTAAAAGCATAAGCAAGCAACCTAAAACAAACGTGGCCTTTGAGCTCCACCTAGGGGAAGTCTTACATTTAAATCTATACTGTTATGAACAAAGATGTGGCACAAATTTGACAACATTCATCAGAGGTTCCGTTGAACAGGATGGTCAATTTTTGTGCAGCAAGTTTAACAATGAAACATCAAGTCTTAAACCCTCAAATAACTTATCTTGGTTATGAAAGATGATCAAGGATCAGGTTAAAGTTCACGGCTGACCTGGCTGAAGGCCAAATTTGGGAGATTTGTGATCCAGATACAGACATGTGTATGTATTTTATTAAATGTAGCCATGGTGGGGGGAAGCTCCTAATTCAAAAAAGCAGAATGGGGTCTAGGGGTGCTTAAACCTTCCCCCTACTCCAGCGGAGCAGAAACTCAGGCATGGGTCCTAATCTAGCCCACCTGGGGTCCAAATCTGCCCCCCTCTGGGATTCTGCAGATGGCTACACCCCTTTCCTTTAGTCCCACCCCCTTCCCCCAACCACCAATCGTTTGATGGTTTCCCAGCTTTTTTGCAGTTTTCCCCCCATTCTAAAAGGTTGAAATGCCTCTCCAAAGGCTCAGTCACTAACAGCATGAGCTTTAAGCCAAAGTATGCTGTTATTTTTTTGTATTTCTGGCCCCACCCCTTTTGCCTTCAGCCCCACCCACCACTGGCATGCAGTCCCCAAGCTTTTCTGAAAAAGAATTCGAGCCTCAGGCTGAAAGAGGTTCAACACCCCTGCCTTACACCTTCTTCCTGATCTAAATTGCCCCGCCTCTTTTCCTCTTCTCTTCCCATTTCTTTTTCCTTGTGTGTCGTGATTCCTTTTTAGACTGTAACCCTGATGGCAGGGACTGTCTTGCTTTACTGATTGCATGTAAGCTGCTCTGGGATCCCTTTTAGCTGAGGAGCAAGATAACAATACTTTAAATGCATAAACAAAGCACAGATTAGTGAGCTTCTTCATATGCCAAAGAGACATGTCATCTCTAAGCCTTGCCCCTCCCTTCATATGTCAAGCAGGTTGTCCAAGTTTCAAAAAATAAATTATGCATCCATGCATAGGCCCCTTCCAACCCTACTATTCTAAGATTCTATGATATATGAATTTACATTTACACCCCTCCCCCCAAAAATCAAAAACATTTTATAACTAGCAATTTCCCCACCCCACCCAGGAATTAGAAATGGAGATGTATGTGCCCGTGATAATACAAGTACTACACAATCACAACAACCAGCTTTTTCCTGGTTCAGCTTGAACCATGCAGGAAACCTGGAGAACCATTTTTTGAGAGTATCTCAGGATTGGGGTGGTGGGGGGTATGTTTGTTTAGAGATCAACATCAGTGCTATCAACCCACTTCCACTACTCTTAAATAAAACTGTTATGCCTGTTGTCACCCTTAATATTTTTAAAACACAAACTATATCCTTCAATTGTATTATAGAAACACCCTGGATTCTATTTTCTTCAACAAGCTCCCAGCTAGCACAGCACTGCAATAATTAATGCCATCTCATGTTCAGTTTTATCTCCCAATGAACTGCTTTTTTATCTCCGTTGTAATGCACTTTCTCGTAGAAAATATTGTCTGGTTTAGTGGCACATGAAGTGCTATTATGCTGGGTGATGCAGTTTTTGAATTTGGCCTTTTTCACAGTCTTAGCGCTTCATCATAAAATCTTCAGCTGGAAAGGACCCTCAAGGACCATCAACCGCAAATGTATGCAGTGAGTCAGGGCTTGTAATACTCAAGATATCCCTGCTGGCAATGTGTCCACCCTTTCTCTAAAAAAGACCACAGTGAAGGCATGTGATCAGTGCCTGTGTATAAATGTGATGTGGAAATAATAATTCTCAGCTTTCTTTATATATCTGCATATGTTTTCTGATGCCTCCCCCAAAGCCAAAAGAAACAGTTCACCTGTCTTCATTAAGCTGGTTGTAAACACTTACCAGCATAAGATGTTTTGGTGACCCAGGTGAAACATAATACCACACTTCCCCTTTCTTCCCTTAGATCCCTGAATTCCTGCACTCAGCAGCCCTTCCTCACCCATCCAATCTAGTGTGCCCTCCTTCATCATCACCTCCTTTCCTACAGCTGGAATATTGAGATTATCTGTTCCCTTTAACAGTCTTCCCTCTCTGTCCAAGTCCTAATTAGTTGCTGTAGTTCACCAGTTTACATCCACTTTCAGATTCACTGGAATTCTCACCTGACTCTTCTTGCTACTGAAGGGGTGGGCAACTTGTGGGCTCCAGGTGTTTTGGCCTCCAACTCTCAGCATCCCTCACTATTGGCTATACCGATTATGGCTAATGGAAGTTGTAGACCAATACATCTGGACACAGTAACAACTTTCCCACCCCTGTGCCACTGTGACATTTCTTTGCCAATTGCCTGATCCTGCCTTACATCCCCCCATTCTGTACTCGGTTAACAGTTAAGTGCCATTTGGGGGACTGAGCAGACGAGTCTTCAAACCCATTTAAATCCATACATCTTAAATTTGTATGGTCAAGTGCTCAAGTCCTGTTTATTTTAATGGGTCTTCGAAACACTGACTTTTTTCTAATGCTTTAGGCAAGTAGATAGAGTAGGGATTTTATGAGGCAGTGACATCTTGGTGCATATGGATGAACAAGCCCTTCTTGTTCATCCATATATTTCCCATCTCTCTCTCTCTCTCTCTCTCTCCCTCTCCCCCATTCTGTAAGATCAGATTCTATGAGCATCTCTACACCAGCCTAAAATCCCGCATTTAAAATGTGGCTTTGTGCTTCCGTTTTAAATGCAGGATCACAATGGACTCCCTTTACACGTGCTTCCTTTCCCCCCTCCCCTTTCCCCCTCCTTCTCCCTGTTATCTGAGTCTTCCATATGTTTCATTGGTCTAGCTTCTCTTCTTGCGGCTTTTCCTTTTTCATGGAGGGAACTCAAGTGGAACACAATGGGGTAATTTGATAGCTCGTGATCGCCGATCTACTTAAAAATGGAATAAAGGTCATCATTTAGTGCAGGAGATGCCCTGGAGGTTAAAGTCCCACCACTTCTAAAGGGCCTGCGAACTTCCGTGAGTGAGCAATCTCAATAGCAGGGAAAAAGTTCCACATGAAGACACCTATGACAGTAATGTCAGTACTGCACAACTGCCATCTATTGTTCTGTTCTTTCACAGTGCCATGAACGTCTTTATTGCTGAAATTCTATCAAATGTTGCCAAATAAGTGCAGCTGTAATTAGGATCCTTTCTTCTCTTGAGCATTTATATCTCAGTCAATAATTACTGCAGTAGCAAAGAGAAGAGGAAACAAATGTTCAGATGTGTACGCAATGGGGATGGTAACACAAGCTGTCCTGTCACTCAGATACTTACAGTTAACATGGCAAACATTAGCTGGCACACGTTAAAAGCATGCCTCCAGTTGTGATACAGAACCATTCGATAATTCTTCCTCACTGTCAAAAGCCACCTACACAGTGTCTGAAATGGAAAAGTACAAATCGCATCAGGGATACTAATGTGTACAAATGGACACAGCAACCATTGCCAAGACAAAAGCAGGAGATTATCTCCACAGAGCAGGTGGTTACCTCATAGTCAATTTTAAATTTCTGAACCATTCCAAGCTCCATGAACATCCGGAGGGCTGCAGTTATCATGGCGTCCATGTCGAGGGAGAAGTCATCAAAATGGATGTTATCTATGCCAAGCTCTGACACAGGCGGGATGTTTGCTGCCTGGAATTACCCAAAGACAATGAGAAACTTCTCAGGCACAGCTCAGCTCTTTCTCTGGCCTCTTGCTTAGCAGAAACACGTCCTAAATCATCTAGAGAACATATATACCCTGCACGGTGATTACAAATATCTGGGGCAAATCTGAGAGGGGAACAGAACGGAAATGGATAATTTGAACATGAAACTTGCTTAATCTTTTTGCTGAAACCTATGGGTGCAATCCAACAGATACCTCTCTAACTGCACCATGCTCCATTTATTTAAATAGAAATTACCTAGAAATTTTGCTGAAGTTACATTTGGACAAATGGAAGTTGTGCAGAAGCAATGCTTGGCAAAACTAGGTCTTTTTCTACATGGATATCCTCTCTAAATCAGGAAAATAGTGAACACTGTCATTTCTTCTTTGTTTATCTTGCTGCAATAAAACAGGCTGGGAAGAGAAGTAGATGTATGTCATCCATGTATCCTGTATATATTCGTCACATCACTCATCATAAGGGATGTTTTATGCAGTTTCTTTTCTTACAATGCATGTAAGAAAAAGCCATGTGTATGGTAGCCCTGAGCCTCCGCATTTCAAGAGCTATCTGTTCCGTGGCAGCCCCAATGGATTTTCATTAATAGACAGGCTGGCAGATTTAAACTTCAGGGGAAAATGGCAAAGGAAGTGTCCAAGTCTATAAAATGTTGATGTTTGCAAGGCTGCAGCAAAAGCATCCATTGTGAATCGTCACATCTATGTATTTGGGTATTTCACTGAGTAGTTCAGCCATTCCCAACATGGTGCCCTCCAGATTTATATTTATATCCCTCCATTTTTCCTCTCGCAAGAAATCCAAGGTGGCTTACATGGTCTTCCTCCTCTCCATTTTATCCTCACAACAACCCTGTGGGGTAGGTTAGGCTGAGAGTCAGTGACTGGCCCAAAGTCACCCAGTGAGCTTCAAGGCCAAGAAAGAATTAAAACCCGGGTCTCCAGGGTCCCAGTCCAACACCCTAACCAGTACACCACACTGGGTCTATGCCACATGGCTGTCTGGGGGATGCTGGGAGTTGTAGTCCAACACATCTGGAGGGCACCAGGCTGGAGAAGGCTGGAGTAGATTGTAAGCAACTTTATGTGACAGCTTCAGAAGTTACAAACCACGCACTGCCGGCCACCTATGCAATTTTTTCTGCGGTTGGGTGGCAATGCTTGTTTCTAATGTCTGAGGAAGAAATTGCAGAGGAAAGTTGCATATGCTGTGGATGTGGATATATAGCCTATGCAGGTTTCCTACACAAATCTCCTTCCATGGCAACTGACTGCCGAACAGGCAATGCAGGTTGCTGCCAGTGCTTGCCTGTATTGTCCAAGGCTGCTGTGAGTGAACGACTGTGAAAGTGTGACAATAAAATGATAAAAACTGGAAGTGCACATTTTCTTGGGGCCGCCAGTGGAATAAACTATAGGGTCTCTCAAATGGAGAAATAAGAATATATAACAAATTGAGCATAAGCTGATGAACAAAACAAGTCAAAGATATTTTTTCCATGTCAGTCTCTATATTTATGAGGCCTTGCCACCCTGTATTTAAACAGGAGTGCCATAATCCAAAATAATCACTGAATTAATAGCCAAGAGGTAACATTTGTATAAAATAACCATTTGCTTTACAGCAGTAATAAAAGAAATGGCAGAATTATGTATGAGGGTAGAAAGTAATTTGAATAATGTAGGAAAGGAGAAATATTATATGCTTGCAATATCTACTGTCATTCCCCTACGTTTGAGGTGAAGCAGAAAAAGCTTATAAAAAAAAGAAAATCATAGAAATTACAGCAGTGTTTAAAAATAATAATCTATGCCTAAAATCAAAATTGATCAGAAGGGGGTTTTCAGCTCTCCAATATTATGGACTAGCAACATGGCTGTCGTTATGACAGGTAGGAGAGTGGAGGAGGCTCCATGTATTGCAGAGAAGAGGCACAATACAGCTGTGCATGCTCTGTGCACAGAGACCTATTGAGCCTGGCTTGCACTGAGCAGGGGGTTGGACTTGATGGCTTTGTAGGCCCCTTCCAACCATACTATTCTATGATTCTATGATCCCAACCCAATATTGCTTAGTCACAGCTAAGTCCCATAGAAAGCAATGGAACTGGATTTAAGGCTGAACTGAACATGATGTGGAGATAAATGAATGCTTGAAGTACAGGAGTGCCTTCTCCTCCATGAACCTGCCTGCTTTTCCTCTGGAAGCCCTCCTCCAGGTGCCCCCACTGTCTGAGGATTAGTGGGTACCTATCAGACAAAAGGCCTTTTCTGTTGTGGTGCTCAAACTGTGGAACGCCCTCCCAAGTCATGTTTTCTAGCTTCCATCATCATTATTATTTTTGGGTACCTGGCAGCATCCATCCTGCTCTTTTGAGGTGTCTCTACATTAGCAAAACCCCTGCAACCCCCCCCCCCCGCATCCTTACCAGGGCTTTCTGCTTTCAGTTTCTTTGCAGGGTTATGATGGGCTCATTTACATGGCAGACATGTGATTTGAACAGAGGGAGTGCTTTCCTCTCTCCCTAGCATGTGTGCAAAGGAGCGGGGGGAGAGTCTTGTTTTCGTTGCTTAACTTGTGCTGTACTGTTTCCTCACAGCCCCCAGAAACGCTGTGACTTACTTCTGAGTAGACTTAAGATTGTGCTGTAAGTCTGCAATCCTAGGCACACTTACCTGGGAGTAAGTCCAATTGAACTCAATGGGACCTACTTCCGAGTGGACATAAGATCATGCTGTAAGTCTGCAACCCTCGGCACACTTACTTGGGAACGTAATGGGGTGCTTTGAATCAACACAGCATGTTGATTCTGAGCTTGGTGGGGAGGGGAATCACATCTGTCTCCTTTCGTTGCAGGGAGGCATTTTACCCTCTTCTCCCTCTGATCAAGAAACGTGCTCAACCATTTACATGACAGACATGTGGTTTGAACTGAGGAAAGTCCTTCCTTGGCATTATATTTTTGAAAGCAGGATAAACGAGAAAAGGCATGAGAGACATCCTGGAGGTTGACAACGTCATGTAAAGGACTCGCAAACTTCTGTGAATGGCCAATCACGAGTGTGCAATAAATCGCTAGCGTAGAGACATCCACAGTATTTGACTGCTTTTAATAGTTTGTTTCTCCCTACCTCCTGAACAGATCTTTCTGGCTGTGCCTCAGGTACTAACAACAGTTAAAACATAAAATCACCACAAAATCAGTAATACATCATACAGATATGAGGAAAGGACTAAAATCAGCTGTTTAATCTAAAATTAATCAACTCAATAAGTCAAAGTCTTGTCTAAAGAGGAAGGCCTTTACCTGTCAGCAGAAGGCCTTGAGAGAGGGGGATAAATATATAGCTAAAGTTATGTATTAATTATGTATTAGTTTTCATTGAGGACAATATATGTTTATAATTAGGGACTCACCTTGCTGATTGGGTTTGATAAAAATTTTCCCAGTGGGTTGTTGTGGGGGGTGGGGGAAGGTTATTATTATTTTTTCATTTTGTATTGTTTTTGTTCTTAGTAAGCAAAAATTAAATTATATTAAAAAAAAGAAAGGAAGGATTGTTGAAACGAGAGAGTGGGGAAAGGAGGTATGTAGGCAAACATATCTACAAAGTAGTTGAAAAGAGGGAGGGAGGAAGAAAGGGAAGAAGATTGGTTGGTTAGAGTGAGAGAGAGAGAGAGAGAGAGAGAGAGAGGAAGAGAAAGTAAGTAAGAAAGAAAGAAGTTGGTAGGGAAAGAAATATAAAGTGGTTAAAAGAAAGGAGGGAAGGAAGGAAGGAAGGAAGGAAGGAAGGAAGGATAATTGAAAAGAGAGTGTGGGGATAGGAGGTAGGCAGGCAAATATATTTGTAAAGTAGGTGAAAAGAGGGAGGGAGACTGGTTGGTTAGAAAGAGGGAGGGAGAAAGAAGCTGGTAGGGAAAGATATACAAATGGTTAAAAGGAGGAAGGATTCTTGGAAAGAGAAATTGGGGACCATCATGTCATGGACAGATACGGAGAGATACATTTCAATAATTACAGCTGGCCCTTAAACCCCTGAAGAACCTTTGTGGATAAACATAAGGTTATTAATATATTGAGACTCCTGTGATCCCAGTTGACTGTAATTGGATTTCCTATGGCTAAAGGATCATCCAGTTTGACAGCTGGGGAAGGGATAGAGTGTCTAAACCTCCCCTGTGTTTCCCACCTTCCACTCCCCAATCTCCTGTCCATCATTGTGGCCATTTCCCCAGGCAGAGAAAGAAACAGAAGCTGCTTTTCCTCCCCCAACTGAACACAGCACTCCAGGCCCTGAGAAAGAGGGAAGGAACACCTCTCTCCTCTAGGAAGCAGTATTTGGGAAGGTGGAAGGAAGAAGTGGCAAGCATTAGGTGCAACACTTGATGAATTAAGATAGACTGAACCTGAGCGTAAGCAAGGTCATGACCGGTCTGTTGATTTGTAAATTAAGAAATCCCAAGATGTTTCTGATATCCTTAACACTATCTTTAAAATGCTGAAACTGAGCTTCAGGCTGAGTCACTTACGTTCACACAGAAAGCCTGTGGTGTGGCTGAGGATTCAGTCTGTATTCAGAGCCAAAACTGGTTCAGGGGCCCACTGAACCAGAAAGATCATTTTTTTCCATGGGCAAGGAACTCACAGTTGTGTCCGTGCTTCAGGCATGAACATAGGTGGTGTTGGCTAAATGCAACAGAGGAGGTAAGGAAGGAGAGGAGAGGAGGTGCAGGGCCCAGGCTACAGGACATGGCAATGGCAGTCCCCAATAGTCACCAGTCCATGTTGGTTATATACTCAGTTCCCAAGCATCGCATTGTAGCACGGTGATGTGCACCATTTGACTGTGGCGTTCAGTGTCCGTCATCCTCTAACAGCAATGACCTTATCAACCATGCACAGAGATATACACGCACAACCATGCACTGCCTTTGCTCACCCTCCAGTTCTGCCAAACATGACTACCTCACATGGCAGATTTGGGGGATAATTCAGGGCAGCAGAGTGGGACGCTGAAAGACCTGACTCATGGGGAAGTTGACCTGAACAGTGCTCTTGCACAGCTCAGTTTTAACAAGGCTTCTGCAGAATGCCACTTTATCACTGGAACCTCCCTCATGAGCCATCTTCATCCATAGTTTGCCAAGAGTCGGGCAGGCCTTCCTGAGGGCTTGGATAGTTCTTCAAAGAAATGCAAGCTTCTCTCTGACTCTCACCAGCCTTAGGGTGTTTCCAGACCAGGCTTCTATGGTGCCATCACCCTGCCTTATTCACAGAATTTTATGAGGGGTCCAAACGATGTTGCTTTCCACTCTTAGCCCTCCCATGTTTTCCCTTAGTTTCTTCTGCCTTTTTTCTTAATGCAGAAAATCTGTTACATAAGAAATGACAGGGTAGCTGTACGCTGCTTTCTGACCATTCATGCTAGGACCCCTCCATCTGAAATAAACCTAATTTGTATGGCTATATTCTGACCAGTCTTAGAAGTGAAAATTACGTGGGCTATACACGTTCTTCTGCTTTCACCTCTCTTCTTCTTCCCACCTTCAAAAGCACACAGGGCAGCAGAAGACTCTGCTCATTTGGTTAGGGGAAGGAGTCACTGACAAAGAAACCAGGTTAAAAAAAAATCAAACCTCCTCTCAAGCCACAACTAAACCTGATGGCGGGAGAATCATAGAATCATAAAACAGTAGGGTTGGAAGGGGCCTACAAGACCATTGAGTCCAACCCCCATGGGGCATTTCTACATCAGCCTAAAATCCTGCATTTAAAACGGAGCTTTCTGCTTCCATTTTAAATGCAGGATCACGATGACTCCCTTTTTCACGCGCTTCCTTTCCCCCTCCTTCTCTCCGTATCTGAGTCTTCCATTATCTTTCATTGATCTCGCTCCTCTTCTTGCCGCTTTTCATCTTTTCACGGAGGGAACTCAGGCGGAACACAACAGGGCAATTTGATAGCTCATTATCTGCGATCTATTTAAAAATGGAACAAAGGGCATTTAGTGCAGGAGACGCCCTGGAGGGTCATGGCGTCATGTAAAGAGCCTGCAAACTTCCGTGAAGGAGCCATCTCAATCACAGGATAAAAGCTCCGTGTGAAGAAAGCCATGATCACACTTGCGCTTTAAAAACAAACAAATAGGAGTCTTAAGGGGTGAAGGGCACCCTTACGTGTACCTGTAGGTTTAGGCACATCAAGCAAATAGATTTGGGTGGAAATGCTCATCAGGAAAACAGTGGTGAAAGGGTCTACCCCTCCTTCCCCAGGACTGTGGTCCAAAATGAATCCCACCTGCAATGTGGCTGCTATTTATTTTTTTTTAAACCAGAGATCTAATCATAGATACTGTACTGTCAGGTCTAGTTTGGTCCTCATTAATTACCATATAAGGCACAGTCTACCAAGAGATTTTTTCTATGTCTTAGAGTAGCCTTCCCCAACCCAGTGCCCTCCAGATGTTTTGGGTGGCAACCCCCAGCATTCCTGATCATTGGCCAAGCTGGGTAGGGCTGATAGGAGTTGAAGTCCAAAACATCTGGAGGGCACCAGGTTGGGAAAGGCTGTCTTAGAGTGTCAAAGCAGATGCTACTTTAAGTACGCTTTTGCATCTCATGCTTATAAAAGGCTGCAGGGTCCCAATCTAGGCTGAGTCTATACTATGTAAAGAGATGTAACCCTTTCCCCCAATCCCATTTTCCCACCGTAAATCCACCCACCCAAAGCTTCTGTTGGGACAGATTTTATTTTACTGGGAGCAAGTAGGAGCTGGAGGGAGAGCAATTTTTATCAGGAAAATAGCATGGAAGAAAGGGTTACCTATCCACCTCTCCCATGTTTCAATATTGATCCAGCTCAAGGATCCCCACAGCTGCTTTTAGTAAATAAAGAAGTATGGCCAGTCTCAAGCATGGGATTTAAAATGTGATTAATGTCACATCTAGTTTGACCCTTTTAGGGAAAGAAATGTCATCTAATCCTTTGATATGAAGGCATAATTAACTGATACTTTGTTTGTTTATTGTGAAATATTGCATTTAGGAACTATTTCTTGTTTGTCTCGGTTTGAGGTATCTCAGTAAATTAGATTAAAATTGCACACATGTTTATGCCTCTCTCTGAAGGGACTGCATATCTAATTGTTTCAGGCAAGGGATGCCTTAACACACAAAGCAAACTTAGTTTTAAAGGCCTTCATCTGTTACTGTGTCCTGCTGAGTGATGGTGTCTCTCTGCCCTTCACACTGCTGAATCAGCATCTCCTCATGATAGATCTACAGCGGCACAAGTAGGACGTGGATCCCTAAAGGAAACTTTCTAAGGCAACTTAAAGTAAAATGAGCAAATGGGGAACAGAATAAGGAAGAGCTCACATGTAGCTTCTAATCTTTTTCAACACAGAGCTCATTTTTCTTTTCTTGGACCTTCTGTAAGAATGGATACTTAGATTCACTGTAGACCAGCGCATAGCCAGTTTCATCAGAAGCAGGTTTCTGAATGTTTGAGCACTCATTTGTGGCAGCTTTGTGGTACAATGAACATACTAGACTGCTTATTTAAATTTAGGTCTTTAGAACATGGGAGAGAAAACACAAATGACTTTGACTGAAAGGAAACAGACTATGACAAATGGGAGCACGTCCAAAAAGAGCGACTAGGATGGACAGGGGGCTGGAAACCAAGTCCTATGAGGTTGAAATTACTGGGTATGTTTAGCCTACAGTTGAAATTACTGGGTATGTTTAGCCTACAGAAGAGAAGATTAAGTTGAGACAAGATAGTAGTTACGTAGCTGAAACACCATCATGAAGAAGATGAAGCAGACATGTTATCTGTTGCTCCGCAGAGCAGGACTAGAGCGAATGGGTAGAAATTGCAGGGAAACAGATTTCAGCTAAATATTAGGAGAAAGTTCCTAACAGTTTTCAGCAGCGGAACAGACTGCCTCAGGAGGTGGTGGGTTGTCCCTCGCCAGAGATATTTAAGCAGAGGGTGGACAGCCATCTGTCCGGGATGCTGTAGTTGCATCCTGCATTACAGAACTTCCATTAAATAGGGGGCTAGATCAGGGATGTGGAACCTCTGGCCCATGGGCCTAATTCAGCCTGCGGAGTTCCAGCATCTGGCACATGGAGCCTCTTGGGTTCCTCCAGGGGGTGGGACTTGAGACTGGAGATAATGGCAGGGATGCAAGTGGATGGAACTGGACAAGGCGGTGCACTGGACACTCCACCATCTGGTTCACATTGCATTTGGAGTCCGGATGGATCTGAACAACTTTATCTTCAAATAAAGCACTGCAAACCTGTCACAACAAGCAATTGAGGGTTCAATGAGATCTTTATTCTGATCAGCCTGGAAAAAGCCATGAACCACCTCGAACAGTGAAGCAACATTGTGAGGATGCAATGATAGTGGAAAAGACATTCTTCTTTACTCTCATCACTGCCATAGAGTAGGCTCAGTAATGAGCCCTAATCTGTGTCCAGTCAGGATATGGACTGAAGAATGGATTGCACAAACTATTCAAACATATACAAATCAGTAAAAGGAAAAGACGATCCAGACTTACCCCACTGTTACAAATATGCACCTTCTAATTATGTTACATTTCATATTATGCTTTGTGTTATTATAATGGGGGATATCAATAAAGCCCAAAAGCAGCCAAGAAAAAGGGAGATTCAGCACATCCACATTTCAGATACCAGAAAGAACTTCAAAGGGAAAATGGAAATCCCCACCTTCCAACACCTTTTTATCTTTCTTTTACTCTTCAGCCGTTCATCCCACAGTGTGCCAGGAAAGAGAGGGAGCTGTAAACACCTTCCTTGCACTGCACAGATTTAATTCATCACACCAATTGCCCCCCCATACTTCTTACTTTATTTGGAAACTTGTATCATTTGCACTTTGTAAGAAGTGAACAACAGTCAGTTCTTTCAGCACGCAGTTATCTTGGTTCCTGCTCTGCTCATCTTATATAGCAAAATGTAATGACTACAGCTCTGGAAGTAATGAAGACTCTTCAGGGGCAGCGTATTCTCTGCTTCTCCTCTGCAGGCAGAGTGTTGCTGTTTCTGGTAACAGAAGTGTCTGTTGAAACCCTTCTTCCTCCCCCTTTGCTTCCCTTACCCTGCTGTGCAGCTTTGGCTTTCAAAGCCATCTCAAGCATCCAAACAAGCACTCTGGTAGCTGGCTCAGGAACAACTGAGCCAGAAAAAGCAAATTACATGTATTCAGGGCACATCAATTAACATTGCCCTCATGCAGCTTCAAATGTGCCACAAACACTTACATACAGCAGGAGGCACTTCTGACCTTGGCTGCTCCTGCTAGTATTTTTTTGCATGAATTAAGTGTAACAGAGTGAGAAAGACACACACAACACATACATACCACCAACAAAACCCCAAACACATCAGGCATGCAAGCAAGCACACACTTATTACTAGTTGATATTTTACCAGAAACATCTGCTGAGATTGCAAGCAGAAATGTCAGATCCTTCTGTTTGGAAAGGTAGGTGGAATGACAACAAACACACCTCGTTTGATGTGAAAGCCATTGTTTTGACAGTGTCAGGTTGGATAAATACCAGCACACGAAAGCCCCCATCTACCCTACACATTTAAACCAGATTTATACCAATTTAACTGTCCTGGCTTCCTCGAAAGAATCCTAGGACTGAAAAAGATCAACATTGGCTCTACCCACTGACTCACTGCCGCACAAAGCAAGTTTAAAGGGAAAGGACTCCCAAATCCTCCCCTCCCCTACATGAACTAAGCAACAGAGGCTCTGCCAAAGTTCTTTCTCTATATTCACTTTTTCTTTGTCCCTTCTGTACCTCAGGCAAACTGGGTAATGAATTCAGAGTCTTGGAAGCTATTCACACTGGGATAAGGAATAGCTTAAAGACCCTGTTTTAGGGTGCATGGGAGAAAGCAGGGAGCATACATAGTAAGAGGGGCATCCATAGGTTGAGGCTTAAGTTGGGGGTCAGATGTGGAACTCCTGAGGGCTAGGTTTGGCCTCCGGGCCTTCAGTTGCCTAACCCTCCTCCAGAACTGCCTGTGCTTTTAGCAACTAGCTATACTGTCACCATAAAAACAAGTAACCCTCTTAGGTCTCTCACTATGCCTTTGATCTTGAAAACATATGTACATTATTTCTTTGTTTAGGCTGCCGTGCATTTTCTCGGTATAGGTTGCAATGTAAACTGCCCCTTTAGGTACGCACAACAGCTTGCACACAAGCTGTGGCTCCTCACGCAGCAGTCTTGAAACATCACTGAGATTCAAAAGCTGCTTTCAAACCACGTGAGGGACTAAGGTGAGGGGGGAGTAGGATCAATCACAGAATGTAAATTATGATGCTATTGCTCTGGCAATACCTGTGGCCTGCTCTTCGCTTGTGGCACATTGCGATCTGGATCACATAGATTCATCTGAGAGGAGGAAAGGTGTGTGGGTGGTCCTGTCTAGCAAGCAGTGGTATGATAAACAAGTCATCTAATCCAGTTTTCTGATTGTTATGCATTTACCCCGTAGTAGAAAAAAGCAATGGGACATGTTTTCAGCATAACTGCAGGCATTTCAAAGCATTCTCCGTGTGGCTCTCTGTTTTCTTCTCTTCAAGGAAACATGCTTTGTGACACACTAAGGGAGCAATCCTATAGCCGCTAGACAGCAGCTAGATGGCCATAGGATATCTGGTTTTCTGGGAACTGACCTCCCCCCACTTTGGTACTGGTTCGGAGGCAGCGCGGAACAGCCTCGTGCTCCGTGCTCACAAGAGGAGTGCGGAGCAGCCGGAAAGGGGCGTACCCGGAGGGCATTCTGGGGCAGGGAGGGCAGAAATGCCTATACGACACATCCAATGTGTCGTACAGCAGCCTCCGCCTCCTCTCTGCCCTCCCACAGCTAGACAGCCGCAAATGCAGGACAGGAGAAGTGTGGAGGGAACGATCCCCTCCATGCTTCTCCTGCCCTGCATTGGATAGGCAGTTGCTTCTGAGTTCGGAGGCGGCCGCCTATCTGAATAGGATTGTGCCCTAAGTCACAGGACAGCCTAAGAGATTCCAGTTTCTGAGGTGAAAATCCAAATGCAAAAAGTTGCAATCCTATGCAAATTTCCTTGGAAGTAAGGTGCACTGAAACCAACAGCACTTATTTCCAAATGATCATGGATAGGATTGGGTTGCTAAGTGAACTTGGTGGTAGATCAAGTGTTGGAAGGGGATTTCCTGGCTGAGTGGGGATTTGCAGCCAGATCTCCTCTGTCTTTATTCAAGGCTCTTACCATATTGGCATATTCTATATCAAAATCATAGAATTTTAGAATTTGGAAGTAATCGTCTAGTCCAGCCTCTGCTCAATGCAGGATATACAATGCAGGATGTAGACATTAAAGACTTAAATATAAAATACAACGATCAGAACAGCAGCATTAAAACCAGCAGGAAATAAACAATAAACAAATGTCTGTTGAAATAAAATGGGTTTTCAAAACCTGCCTAAAAGCAGGAAGAGGAGGAACCTGTCATATGGGATAACCACAGGTAGCTCCACCATGACCTCCTTGGAGAAATGACTGTATAGAAATGTGATAAATAAATGGTTAAGTATATCACTGCTGTTTTCTAGAGGTTTTTTCCCCCCCCCCAGAGAGCTCTAATTCAAACCGCTTTCCTCATAAGAGAACAGGGTGAGAGCAACTGAGCTGTTCACACACTTTCTATAACCACAACACAATGGCTGAGTCAGGCTTTTGCTCCTAATGCTGTTGGCAGGCACATGACCAGGCTAGACTGGTATTGTTCTGGTCTCTTGTCAAGAAAAGAAGGAAGTCTATTTAATACAGATACTATTTGTGACAGATACTGTTATTTGCAAATGTTAAAGGGGAATCTGTTCCAAAGTACATCAGAAACATTAACTGTTTGTTCTTATTTCACTGATGTAGTGCAGTTCCTATGTTTCTGCCACCTAACAGAGAGATATTTCTTCATGTCATTTGGTTGCTGGAAAGACGTGTAGACGAGTGAAGCAGTGGAATGAAGATATCCTGCTAGCTACTGCAGCTTTCTTTCTTTTCTTTTTTTTGGTAAGTGCTCATGATAGGCCAGGCAAGCAGAACAATGAAAGGCAGAAGAGTTTATGCAAATATACCACAGCAGTAGTGCCCCCAAAGGGAGAAAATTATATTTCAGGACCTTGACTTGATTGACAACGGCAGCTGAAGGTTGTTAGATTGAATATAAATCATATTAAGAGCATCTCCAAACACTGAACATGTATTTGCATGCAAGCACTAGAAAACAACAAAAGCTGTCCTACAAAATACGTTTTATCTTCCTCTTATTCTTTTCAGCCTCCATCAAATCCTAGCAAGGCATATTTTGTTTTTAAGCATACCCTGTGGGCTTGAGTTGTAAATTGCATCGTTAAATCACATCCTAAGCAGTGTGATTGTGAACTTAATTTTCCTCTAATGTGATCTACTTTCTGAAAAACAAACAAAAATCCCACACGGCTCACCTGATCTGACTATAAAAAAAGACAAAAGCTCTGGCCTGTGTTAATGCGGCTTGTGGCTGTCCAGGTGGACAGATGGCAACATTTATCACTTTTCTGCCTTTGGGTGGGGGGGGCAGGTGGGCAGGGAGAGGAGAGAACCTGTCTCACTTCTCAGCCTGATTCAGGCTACAATCCTATACACACTTACTTGGGAGTAAATTCTATTTAACTCAATGGCACTTACTTCCGAGTACATATGCATAGGAGCGCATTGTCAATCTTTTGCTGTTGTGAGGGCAAGATCACACATTGGTCAATCTGGCTATCCGTTATGCATGGCGGGCCTTAATGTTTATCCAGTACCTCATACGATATATCATGTGACAAGGGGATACACACAGTGGGTTCGATCTAGGATCTGTCTTCTGTGAGAGAAAGGGACCTTCTGGCTGTGGAAGGCCCCTCTGCCTGATTTCAGGGGATCCCCCTCCCACACACACCACAGCTCCCCCATTCAGCAGGGTCTCCTGTCCCTGTGTAGCACTTTCAGGGGGCTGGAGGGGCTGCATGGGAAGGAGGGGGTGGGGAAGTCCACTTCTGTCAGCCCAGTTGATCCAGTGTAAACCTGGATCCAATCCCCTATGTCCAATTTGTGTGATTCTTCCACCTCAGAAAAGGAGTGGAAATATAATGAAAATTGGGCCACAGGTGCATATGCCTTCTTATTCTTTACATCACATTGTGGCAGTGCCACATGTGGGGGCTCACACCTGCACCAAAGGAGGGACTTGCACCTCAGCGAGAGGACGCATACTTTGCAAGCCGAATGTCCTTCTGGACTTAGGGCTGAACAGTGAGGTGGTTGAGTTTGTTTACAACATCAAATCATTTAGGGTAATTAAAACAAAAAGAGAAGCAAAGAGTTTGTGATTAGTTCCAAAAGGATCTCTCCAAACTGGGCATTAAAATGGCAAATACAGTTTAATGTAAGCAAGTGTAAAGAGATGCATATGGGGTGGAGGGAGTTTTACATATACGCTAATGGGGGTCTGAGCTGACCAAGAAAGAGATCTTCAGGTTGTGGTAGCTCAATGAAAATGTCAACCCAGTGTGAGGCTGCTGAGGAAAAGGCAAATTCCATGTTGGTCATTATTAGGAAACAAGATGAAAATAAAACTGCCGATATGTTAATGCCCTTATACAAATCTGCAGTGCGACCACACTTGGAATATTGTGTACAGTTCTGGTCACTGCACCTCAAAGGGATACTGTAGAGCTGGAAAAGGCCAACCAAATGATCAAGGAGCAACTCTCCTATGAGGAAAGGTTACAGCATCTGGGATTTTCTAGCTTAGAAAAAAAAAGGTAAGGGGAGAAGTGACAGAGTGTAAAAAAAATATGTGTGGTGTGGAGAAAGTGGATAACATTCTCTCATAACACTTGAACTGAGGGTCATCCCATGAAGCTGAATGGTGGGAGATTCAGGACAGATAGAAGGAAATTCTTCACACAGTGCATTGTTAAACTCATGGGGGATAAGGCTATCGATGGCTACTAATCATGACAGCTATACATTACTTTCAGTACCAGAGGCAGTATGCCTCTGTATGCCAGTTGCTGGGGAACACGAGCAGGAGGGTGCTGTTGCATTCATGTCTGGCTTGTGGACTTCCCAAAGGCACCTGGTTGGCTACTATTCGGAACGCTGGACTAGACAGACCATTGGTCCGATCTACCCCGGCTCTTCTTACCTTCCAGGCAGTGGTATAGTGGAGCCAAGGCTCACCAGGATGCAGCACCAGCACTTCTTTTTATTAGCAGGGAGGCTGATGTCATCTGCCCCCACCCCCCTGTTCCCTCTGAGCTTAGCAGCTCTCCTCAGAGTAGCTGGGGGGAAATGAATTCTCTCAGCAACAATATGTAGTTGTGAGCTATCCCTGTCGTAATGCAAAGTATTTTGGGGTGGACTGCTCTTGAATGGGCAATTAAGACCCAGTAGCTTTGTAAAAGACCTGCTCTAGGTAGATATGAAACCGTTAAAATTGGATTGTTGATATGGATCAACACAGCTGCCTACATTTTTGGCCTCTCCTCAGGGGCATAGCTATGGTGATTGCCATGATGAGTACCTGCACTTCAAAATTTTCCGCTACACCATTGGTTCAATCCCAGCATCTCCAGGTGTGGCTGGGAAAGACTCCTGTCTCAGATACTGGAGAGCCACTGTCAGTCACTGGAGACAGTTCTGAGCTAGATAAACCCATGGTCTGCCTTGGTATAAGGCACCTTCCTATGATCACATAGGAAGAAATAGCCAGACTTAATCACTCGCAGAACAGTGAGTGCTTTTCCACAAAATGACACCAAAAATGCTTTTTGCACTATATATGGGCCCCTTTAAACACTACATTAGCTGTATGGGAGCCAGGAATAATGTTTAATGACCCATTTGCATGGAGGGTGAATTGTTTAATCTTTCCCGTGGAATCAGCACCAGAGTTCCTAATACCATGGTCAGAGCCCTCATGATCAGTATTCACCTATATGGTTGAGCCATTTGACCATTATTCTGGTATCTGGTTGCAAGAAAGCCATTCACAGAGAAGGTGAATGTGGCTAGTGAGGGCTGTTCTGAATACTATTGATGTGAGATAGAAGGCAGAAAGGATATTTTTTAAAATATTTAGTTTAATACTTGCATTGCAATTTAAACAAAACTCAAGTTAAACCTCATCCATCTGTGCATGTCCTTACATCTAGATGTTGCAAACTGTTGCACTTGAAAGCTAGCCTCTATTTTGCAATGTTTAGTTGATCGGATATTATCTTCAAATTTAACCTTCCACCTCTTAGAATATTTCCTTTACCAAAGATTTTCACGTGCCGCTAGCTGTAAATGAACAGAGCTACATACACAATCACTAGTGTTGAACTGAACCGCTGTATGAACTTGTATGATCAGCATGTCTGATTATCACTGGAGACATACCAGGGGCAATAGTTTTGCCAGTTTCTGTCATGCAGTTTTAACTTCCATGGCTTTGTTATTTGGAAGTATTTATATGACATATTAAGTGTGAGGAGAACATTTACTAGTTGGTGTGGGATATGAAAATCTATCTGTTCCAAAGCTGTGAAATCTGTGTGTTTCAGACACAATCTGTACAACCCCCTGGCACTACAAAATGTACCAAACAAGGTTAATCACATAAGAAGAATTATGTGATGATTAAGGAAAAGAAAGTATGTCCTTTGGAGGAGAATCTGTTTAGCCTAGTGTTCCCCCAAATCCTGAGACAACCACTTTCTGAATTAACATTGGATCCATGCTTTGCTTACTCCTGAAAAGATTAATTTTTGGACTGTGTAGGAGAAAGCACTACCTGTCCTCAGAGGAACCCACCCCCTGTGTTTCTGAGTGAGAGACCTCCTCTGAGGGCAAATAATTCTGTTACATGTTTGTAATGGCAGTGATTGAGTTCTCTTATTGCACCCAATATACAGATGTGGAGACTGACTGGAAGGAAGAAAGGGCAAGGCCAAGCAATCCGTCTTGCAGAGATGCAGAGTGGCAGTCTCCTCTTTTGGGTGGGCACTTTGATCTCATAGGAGATTTTAATTTTTTAATTAGTTCATTTCTTGTGGCAAACTAGCAGTTTTGTTGTGGAATGCTAGTGTGCCCAGGCAGACAGTTCTGGAATCACTGGCTTAGCCTTTAGTTAGGAATAATCCTGGCCAAATCCAACTCAGGGCTTTTCTACATGAGGCATTTATCGTGCACTCATCATTCCCTACTCATGGTTGATTATGAATTCTTCAGATGATGTCATGACCCTCCAGTTTCACTTCTGTGTCTAAAGAGCACTTTCAGTGAGGTGTCTTTTTTTTTTTTGAGCAGGGGAAATGCAGTATTCCACTGTAAAAGAAAAAAAATGCTTTTTTCAGTTGTGTATTTGCAGTATTCTGCTATGCCACAGTGCCACCTAGAGGTTATGTGGTGGAAAAGCAGGAAAGGAAATGCTCTTCACCTAGTGCTCGGATCTCAATTCTGCGATGAAACTAAAAGTAGATACAGCGGATTAACAGCCTGGTGTAGAAAAGCTCTTAATTTCTAAAAGTGGGGGTGGGGGTGGAGACCAAACCTACCTAGACAATTAGACATTACACTTTTTGCCTTGGAAGGCCTGTCCCCTTCCAGCTGTCAATGGGTACAGAATAGCTGTGGTTACATAGTGTTCAGGCAGATCACTGCGTACATGCTCAAGGCACTTTATTCTTTATTCATGAGGTCCAGAGTTGAGCCCTAGAACTGAAAACAGATTCTGAGGCTAAATCTTGCTAACGTGAATGCCTAAAAGGAAATGACGGCTGGTATATATGCTGTATCAGGGTTGCGATCATCACCATTTTCATCATGAACAGGCTTACTGCAGTGATCCATGCAGAGAACATCCTAGATATGAGTACTCTGGTTATAGTAACAACTGAACTATGGAGAATATTTCTTCAGACTTTCTCTTTTTCCTGTGTTTATGCTGAAGGAAAAAACAGGACTGCCTGTGTTGCTGCCAAAATCCATTACCTGCACATGTGCAAACATTATTATGATCTCAATTTGCATTAGTATTGCAGTGTTTTGAATTTCATATGTTTGCAGCAACTCTCTTAACATGGAGCAAGGATGGCACCCAGTGGCCAAATTGCTTCATCTCATCCATTTGATTCTTAAAACATTTTAGACTGTAGCTGAAGCGCAATCCATTGCTTTGAACTCACATGCTTCAAGAGACAAACTACTATATTAATTAAAGCATTTGAGGACTGCACAGGCATTTTATTTAAAGTAACTTCTATTTTTAAAACAAAACAGAATAAACTTTCATGTTCACACTATTTCTAAAGCCCCAAACGATTCCAGTATGATTAAAAGAAACTGATATTAATCAAAGGGGGAAATAAGGAATTTCTAATTTTAAGATCATGCCAATTAGTTTTAACAAGATGGCATCATTTGATCCATTAAATGAGAAGACGTACTTATTTATACTGTTTTTAATTAGAGAGTGAACTTTTCACCCTGATCCTAGATGGGGGAATGGCACACAAACAGGCATTGCATCAGTGATTAACATTTCCAGTCCCAAAAAGGCAACATGTATGTAGTCCTTCAAACAAAGTTGAAATCCAGCCAATTCATGAGTGGGAGGATGGGGCTAGATTCAGCTCCCACCCCACCCCTGTTTCCCCTTCCCTCCCAAACAGCTGACTGGTAGGGTTTCTTCAGCTTTCTTTAAAGAGCTCCATATATGCTCTGTTCTGGAGAGCAAACATAGTCAGCGTTTTCCCATCTGTAGTCTCAGTGAAACAAGCAACTATTATAAGGACTGTAACTAATCTATGGGTGGAATCCAATGAAGCTTTTCCACTGATGGAACTGCTTCTGCCAGTGGAAACAGGATCAGGGTAATTCCCTCTCCCCCTGTAGCTCCCTGTGTATGCTTAAAAACTGCTCTGGAAGGTTGGCAGACTCTTCAAAGCAGATTTAAGGGGGCGCAGGGGGGAAGAGAGAGGGATAAATTCCTATCACACAAGCTGATGCCTGCTCATATGATGTTGGATTCTTTCCTATAGTTTGATAATATGAAAGTTAGTCAGAAAAATGCTATATGTAGCTTGAGGGAAAACTGAGGTCCAAAGTACATATTATATTGAATGTTTAACATCTAACTACATATGTTGTTTTACTTAAATTAATTACAGTCACTGGGTGTGTGTTGTTATTGGGATCACAGTGGGTGGGGATCCCAATAACCCAGCCATGAACTGCCTGAAACCCAGATATAGTCTCTATGGGACTTAGTATAAAAGTTCCCACCGGTGCTATTTAAGCCCAATCCTGTTGTCTTAATGTTCACAGAGCCAGCAGTCACAGATTAGGAAAAATCCCTACACAACATTGTACTGTTTCAGGCCATGGGCCCTGAAGATGCTCTGTGACGTAGCTTGGGTTGCATGGTTCTGCTAGGGATCAGAGCTTGAGCAGGGATCACGTTGCTTCAGATTTCTCAGAAATCAAGGCAGAAAGAGATCAGCACCACAGAAAGGTCCAAGTGGGGCAGGAAGCTAGACAAGATACTCTGTTTGTTGCTCCAATGAAGATCAAAGCAAGAGATTGAAGCTTAAATAAGAACTTACTGGCCTTTAGGCTGCTTAGCTCCTTCTCTACATTCACTGAGACTTCGAGCATCTCTACACCAGCCTAAAATCCCGCATTTAAAAAGGGGCGTTCTGCTTCTGTTTTAAATGCAGGATCACAACAGACTCCCTTTACATGCGCTTCTTTCCCACCCCCTTTCCCCTTATCTGAGTCTTCCATATATTTCATTGGCCTAGCTCCTGTTATGGCAGGTTTTCCTCTTTTCATGAGGGAAGTGTGGTAATTTGATAGCTCAATATCTTCAATCTTTAAAAGAATGGAATAAAGGTCATTTAGTACAGGAGATGCCCTGGAGGTTAATGATGTCATCTAAAGGACCGGCAAACTTCCATGAGTAACCAATCTCAATAGCAGCATAAAAGTTCCATGTGAAAAAGCCCTTAGATCCTTAAAAGGGCCTAGCCTGTTTCAGCAACCTCAGGCTGTGATGACATGGGAGTGGTTGTGGCATACTAGTGTCTTCATGACCAGAGTCTGAGGATGGTAATACAAGCTCCTCTGGACACAGATGGTGCACTCCTGGGGTTCCTCTGGAAAAGCGGATTCTGGGGAAATGGAACCTTGTGATGTCTTTCCATGGCCAAATCTTCCCCTGTTGGCTCTGGAGCTTCTTCTGAGGACCGAGGGTCAGAATCCTCTGGGGATGATAGTTCAGGGTGCTGGTCTATGACAAACATAGGAGTGTAGCACAGCGCCATAAAGGCGGTGGAAACTGCCCTGTCTCCCGTAGTGTTAGCGCTATGCAAGGGTACATGGTCAGTGTGACAAAGGGATCCCTTGCTTTTGACGGTACTTTTAAAACCTGGCTGTGTATCAGAAATTCCCATTTTTATTTCCCCCATTATAGATATGAAATCTGGGTAAAGGTGCTTCCAGATGAGGCTTTTATTGTGCCATCTCCTGACTCATTCATAGAATATTAATTACATGGGGTCCAGGCATCATCATCTTTCACTCCTAACCTTCCTGTATTTCCCCATCTGTTCTTCCATCTTTTTTCTTACTGCAGAAAACCTGTTAGAATAGCTGCACAATGCCTTCTGAACGGTAGTGCTAGGAGCGCTCCATCTGGAAGCACTCTAAGATGTCCCACCGTTACATAAAGCTCCTTCACACCTCATATAAAACTACCATCATTAAAGTAGCTGTGACTTCCTTGTTGTCTCAGGTGGCATTATTTCCCAGACTGGATTAGATTAGAATAAAAAGATTTACCAAGGCTTACAGAGATAGGTCTCCTGTAAGTAGCCCTGCTGAGCCAAGCATTAACAGATTGTTTTCCTTCTATCTGGAAGTTGTGGGAAGTAAGCCAGACTGCACTGTCACCTCCCAGCAACCAGCCTGGGCATAAAGTGAAGACCTCATCAGACTATCCTGGAGGACAATGCACAGGTGTGATTGTTTGAACTGCATAAGTGGCACAAGATGATGTAGGTCAAGTTGGCCTATGCTTTTCCTCCCCACAGTGAAGAATGACCTGATGGGTTGTGAATACCCAAAGCTCTTCAGTGTGTGAATGCAAGTGTGAGAGAGAGAGAATGAGTGTGCTTTGCATGTGTGCTTTTCGGGGTTGGATGGTTGAAGGAATGGTGTACATGATACACAAAGAAGCTCAGTGTGCTAGCTTCTGTACATTGGTGGAGGATATATTATTTATTTATTTATGTATTTATTTATTTTTATTATTGCACTTATATCCCGCCTTTTTTCCTCTTGCAAGGCACTCAAGGTGGCTTACATGATCCTCCTCCTCTCCATTTTATCCTCACAACAACAACCCTGTGAGGTAGGTTGGGCTGAGAGTGTGTGACTGGCAGAAAGTCACCCAGTGAGCTTCCATGGCCGAGTGGGGACTAGAACCCGGATCTCCCAGCTCCCAGTCCAACACTCTTGCCTTTTCCTCTAATAATGCCCAAGATGGAGGGTAGCACTATATTTGTTCTTAGAAGACCTTAGAAGTTATTTTTGCACAATATCTTTTTCTTCCAGAATGAAAAAAAAAATCCACTGTTACACAAAAATACAGAACCTTCATTCTTATATTTTCATCTTGTCTTTTCAAACACAAACTGTAACATGCTTTACTGACATTCCACAGTTCATCATTTGATGAAGTGGATGCTTTATCATGAAGCAGCTCTACCTCATGATCATGACATGAGAAAAATAGCTTTGAACACGCCACCACCATCTCTCCCCTCCACACACACCTTCCCTCACTGAGATTGGGTGAGCATGGGAATTCTGAACAGCATTTATATCCCCCCCCCCCGCAGTTTCCCATCAGATAATTAAGGTGGGAACTAAGTCTTGCTAGAGAGATGAAACTGCAATCTCTTTCTCCTCTCTTCCTAGCAACATCTACTATAACACAACGTGTGACGTGAGGAAATCATGCTGTGTGTTTCTTTGCCCCCTCAACCAACAGTCAATGATGCGAGTCAGCTGGAGACAGGATGGGACACATAGTCAGTGTTGGTGATGTATTAGATCATAGAATCATAGAATCATAGAATAGTAGGGTTGGAAGGGGCCTACAAGGCCATCGAGTCCAACCCCCTGCTCAATGCAGGAATCCAAGTCAGAGTATCCCTGACAAATGGCTGTCCAGCCTCGTCTTGAAGGCCTCCAGTGTGGGAGAGCCCACCACCTCCCCAGGTAATTGGTTCCATTGCCGTATTGCTCTGACACTCAGGAAGTTTTTCCTGATGTTCAGTCGGAATCTGGCTTCCTGTAACTTGAGCCCATTATTCCGTGTCCTGCACTCTGGGATGATCAAGAAGAGATCCTGGCCTTCTTCTCTGTGACAACCTTTCAAGTACTTGAAGAGTGCTATCATATCTCCCCTCAGTCTTCTCTTCTCAAGGCTAAACATGCCCAGTTCTTTCAGTCTCTCTTCATAGGGCTTTGTTTCCAGTCCCCTGATCATCTTTGTTGCCCTCCTTTGAACCCTCTCTAGCTTGTCTGCATCCTTCTTAAAGTGTGGTGCCCAGAACTGGACACAGTACTCCAGATGAGGCCTAACCAGTGCTGAGTAGAGGGGAACTAGTACTTCCCGGGATTTGGAAGCGATGCTTCTATGAATGCAGCCCAAAATAGCATTTGCCTTTTTTGCAGCCACATCACATTGTTGGCTCATATTCAGCTTGTGATCGACAACAATTCCAAGATCCTTCTCGCTCGTAGTGTGGTTGAGCCACGTATCCCCCATCTTGTAGCTGTGCATTTGGTTTCTTTTTCCTAGGTGCAGAACTTGGCATTTGTCCCTATTAAATGTCATTCTGTTGTTTTCTGCCCAGCACTCCAGTCTATCCAGATCACTTTGAATTTTGTTTCTGTCTTCCAAAGTATTAGCTATCCCTCCCAATTTTGTGTCATCTGCAAATTTGATCAGCATTCCCTGCACCTCCTCCTCCAAGTCATTAATAAAAATGTTGAAGAGCACTGGGCCCAGGACTGAGCCCTGCGGTACCCCACTCGTTACCTCTCCCCAGCTTGAGAAGGTCCCATTGATAAGCACTCTTTGAGTCCGATTCTGTAGCCAACTGTGGATCCACCGGATCGTTGTTTCATCTAGCCCACTTCGAGCAAGTTTGCTCATCAGGATATCATGGGGCACTTTGTCGAAAGCTTTGCTGAAGTCGAGGTATATGATGTCTACAGCATTCCCACGGTCTACAAGGGAGGTGACTTGATCAAAAAATGAGATCAGATTTGTCTGGCAGGACTTGTTTTTGACAAATCCATGTTGGCTTCGAGTAATCACGGCATTGTTGTCAAGGTGCTTCCAGATGGATTGCTTTATGATCTGCTCCAGAATTTTCCCAGGGATTGATGTCAGACTGACTGGTCTGTAGTTCCCAGGTTCCTCCTTTTTACCCTTTTTGAAGATAGGGACAACATTAGCCCTCCTCCAGTCATCTGGCACTTCCCCGGTCCTCCATGATTTCTCAAAGAGAATAGACAGCGGTTCTGAGAGTTCTTCTGCCAGTTCCTTTATGACTCTAGGATGCAGTTCATCTGGCCCTGGAGATTTGAACTCATTCAAAGTAATGAGGTGTTCCTTGACCATATGCCTGTCGATCTCAAGCTGCAATCCTGCCCCTTCAGCCTGTACTTCGCCTTTGCCAGGGGGGTCATAGACCCTCTTTTGGGAGAAGACTGAGCCAAAGTAGGAATTGAGCACCTCTGCCTTTTCTTTGTCCTCTGTTATCATTTTGCCATCCTTATTTAATAGCTGAACAACCATTTCTTTCCTCTGCCTTTTACTATGCACGTAGCTGAAGAAAGCCTTTTTGTTGTTTTTAGCATCCCTCGCTAACCTCACCTCGTTCTCCGCTTTAGCCTTCCTGACGCCATCCCTGCAATTCTGTGCTACCTGCCTGTACTCTTCCTTTGTTACTTGGCCTTCTTTCCACTTCCTATATGTGTCCTTTTTTGTTTTCAGGTCATCCCTAAGCTTTTTGTGAAGCCACATTGGCTTCTTCTGTTGTCTTCCACCTTTTCTTCTTGTTGGAATTGTTTGTGATTGTGCCTTGAGAATTTCCTTTTTTAAAAGTTCCCACCCATCTTGGACTCCTTTTCTCACTAGCATTGCTTGCCATGGGACCTTACTGATCATTGTTCTGAGTTTATTAAAATCAGCTTTCCTAAAATCCAGGGTACGCGTTTGAGTACACTCGGCTTTTGCTTCCCTTAGAACCAAGAACTCAAGTACAACATGGTCGCTTTCCCCCAGAGTTCCTGTAACTGCTACTTTCTCCACTAAGTCATCTCTGTTGGTTAGGATCAAGTCAAGGATAGCCGATCCTCTAGTTCCTTCCTCTACTTTCTGTAGGAGGAAGTTATCCGCCACACAAGTCAGGAATTTCCTGGAGGGGCCATGTTTTGCAGAATTTGTCTCCCAACAAATATCGGGGAAATTGAAGTCCCCCATTACTACTACATCATGCTTCCTTAAAACATTGGCTATTTGCTTTTCAAAAGTTTCATCCTTGTCTTCTCCTTGATTGGGTGGCCGGTAGTAGACTCCGACCACCAGGTTCCTTTTATTCTTTGCTCCATTTATTTCAACCCAGATGCTCTCGATGGGGCTACCAAGCTCCTCCTCCTGTATTTCTGTGCAGAGATATGTATTTTTCACATACAGTGCAACCCCGCCTCCCTTTCTGTTCCTCCTGTTCTTTTTGAACAAGTTATATCCTTCAATTGCTGTATTCCAGTCATGAGAGTCATCCCACCAAGTCTCAGTTATACCTATCAAGTCATAATTTCCCTCCTGTATTAAGAGTTCAAGTTCGTTCTGTTTGTTTCCCATACTCTGGGCATTAGTATATAGACATCGAAGACCATGTGCTTCATAGTCTGGCTTACTTCCTACCTGTGTCTGAAGACTATTATTGGACGCTATCAGAGCTGTTCTCTCCATTGCAGTGCATGCGCCTACGTCCATTGTTACCCCCAACATTACATCTCCCTTCCCCGTAGGATTCAGTTTAAAGCCCTCCTGATGAAGTTCTTCATGCTGTGGCCAAACACATTCTTCCCAGCCTTTGTGAGGTGCAACCCATCCCTAGCCAACAGCCCATCTTCCAGGAAGTATAGCCCGTGGTCCCAGAATCCAAATCTCTCTCGTCGGCACCACCTTCGTAGCCAGTCATTCACCCGGAGTATTTTTCGTTCCCTTTCTATCCCTCTTCTAACTACTGGAAGGATGGATGAGAAAACTATCTGGGCCCCAAAGTTCTTGAGTTTCCTTCCCAAAGCTTCAAAGTCTGACGTGATCTCTTCGTAGCTCCGCTTGGCGGTATCATTTGTTCCCACATGGATGAGAAGAAAGGGATACCTGTTACTAGATGTTACTAGGCAGAGGAGAGAGAGAGAAACGGTGCAGTAACAGCTCCATGTTTCTTGTAATACTTAGTTCCACCTTAATAATATTAACATTTAACACTAATAATTAGGCTTAGAATTTATTAGAGTTAATAATTTATGCTTAGAAATTTCTACAGATACACGTCTGAATAGTCTGAAGGGAAGACAAGAGCTAAAACAGAATCGTTTCACTTCTTGCAATGAATGATGCAATATTTCTTAATATAGGCTGTTTCCAATTTTCCTGGGTTTTATACACATTCTTTCACCATTAGGTGATACTCCTTCGGACTCCATAACAGATGTAAAAATAGTGGAGAAAACTCCATCACACATAGCTGTATAATGTACTATATTTGTAACAGTAATGTGACAACTCACGGTATCCCTTTTAACATAAGGGTTGATTCATCATTAACTATTTTCTCACAACATTCATTCTTCAAGCCTAACTTGCCAACATATTGACTAATAAAAGAGGGAATTGATGATATCGAAAGAGAAAATTGCTTGTTTTATTTCTTTTATCCAATGTGTTTAGCACAAATACTGGGATAAAACAAAGCTGACAGTTTTACACCTTTGGTGAAAAGTGATTTTCAGCCATCTTCAAAGTAGAACAGAGATACAAATAATTAATTTTGTACTGTGCTATATACCACTAACTCACTAAGATCTTCTTGATAAATCTTTTAAAAATTGTACCAGTTTCCTTGAGCATTACAAAGTTTGAGCACTTTCTCCTTTCAGTGGAAGAACAGTAACTGAAGCCATGAAATATAGCATCTCAAAATGTTCTTTGGTTATTCTACCATCAGTGGTGTAATTCAGCCCTCTTCAACTAGGTGCCCTCCAGATATATTGGACTACAGCACCCACTATCCTCACTCAGCATGTCCAATAGGCTGAGATGATAAATATCTGGCCCACAGGAACCCCAGTCCAATCCAGGCACAGAATCCAACAGGGAGTTTATGTCTCCCCAGGTTCCCTTATGCCCTGCCAATCCCTGTCTGCTTGCAGAAGGAAGATTGAGTGCTTTTGAGGTGACCGGAAATGAATGAAAATGCTCATTTCTGGAATGGGGCAGGTTGGCGGAGCTCGCATAAGGGAGCTCCGCCAACCTGTCCCTATCGACAAACAAACATTTCTGCTTGTTTCAGGGCTTTCTCTGGGAAGCACTAAATTACTGTTGCACAAGCGGTGGGTCCCACTTGTGCAACAGAATCAGGGAGGTGCAAGAGAATTGGTGGAGGCCTATGTGCCCCATTGGATTCTGCTCCAGGAGTATGTATAGCACCTCTACAGTTCAACCACAAGGGCCAGTTGGGAGGGTGGTTTCTCTTACAAGCCACCCAACCAAAGACTCAATTGCTGGTAACACATCCACATAGAAAGGAAAAGAACACCTATTAGAACTGAGACCAACCTAGCCAGAGAAGGAGCTCCTCCTCCTCTTCCCTCCCCATTCCTTTTTCCTTTGTATTGTGTCTATCACACTGTGATCCTGCAGGCAGGGACTGTCTTCCCTCTCAATATCTGTACAGTGATGAGAAAATTTTAGGCACTTTGTAAGTGTTAAATACTCATTAGGACAGAAGTGCTGTGGCCAGTCTGGAGACGAAATGATGCTTTGCACTCCTTTAGTACAGGTATAGCAAGTAATAGTGGATCATACGCAGCTCTTCAACCTACAAGATCTGCAAACTCTACAGGAGCACAGTGTGACACCTCCACTCTTGTAGAGGATCAGACACCTGAAGGGGAGCAAGTGCCAGGAACACACCAAAATCTCAGCACTGGTGCAGCATCAGAAACTGGCACTGGAGTATGATTGCATCCTACGCTCAATATCGCATAAGTGATATATAAACACAAGTTGCTACACTGGCAGGAGAAAAAGAAGGGGCAGGATGGAGAAACTCATTCACCCCACCTCCCCCTGTGCAGCCAACTTCAGTGATAAGTAAGGGCCAGAGGGAGGGTTTGCAAGCAGACAGGCATAAACATATAGCTCCACTTCCCATGGCCTGTGTAGAAGACATGATAGAGGTGTACAAAATGATGCACGGTGTGGAGAAAGTGGGTAAGGAGACATTTTTCTCCCTCTCTCATAATACTAGAATCCTTGGTCATCCCATGAAACTGATTGGTGGGAGATTCAGGACAGATAAAAGGAAGGACTTCTTCACACAGTGCGTAGTTAAACTGTGGAATTCACTTCCACAAGATGTAGTGATGGCCACCAGTTTGGATGGTTTTAAAAGGGGATTGGATAAATTCATGAAGCGGAAGGCTATCAGTGGCTATTAGTCCTGATGGCTATATGCCACCTCCAGTATCAGAGGCAGTATGCCTATGTACACCAGTTGCTGGGAAACATGGGCAGGAGGGTGCTGTTGTGCTCATGTCCTGCTTGTTTCCTGTGAGCAGCTGGCTGGCCACTGTGTGACCAGAATGCTGGACTAGACAGACCTTGGTCTGATCCAGCATGCCACTTCTTATGTTCTTAAGACTGCTCCTTACATTTCCGCAAATACGATGGGTTGATAGAATTGGTCAAATGTGTGATATTAATGGGTGGTTGCAGAGAATTGTCCAGGATAGTTTGGTTGTCTGTTCAGGCCCAGTGTCCTGTGCTATGCTAGAAATATTTGGCAAATTTAAACAACCAATATTAGACTACCACTATGCCCCTATCTATACCCATGGATACACAACTTCTAACAGCTTGTGCCAACTGGCTTGTACACCAGACACTGGCAAAAATCACAAAAACAGTGCACCAGAAGTATTTTGAGGCCTTTCTCATAAATAGCCTTTCCTTCCCATCAGACCCACATATTGCTTGTCACAACAACTGCCAAAAGGAAAAGTCATTGAACAAAAATAGTACAGACAAATAATTGGAAGTGGGAGGCAGAAGGCGTAAATAAAACTGCCATGTTTAATTTGTTTTGCATAATTTATTCTGCACCCTGTGAAGTCATAGAGTCCAATCAGGCCTGGTGTCAGAGCTCAGCAAAGCCAGGCAGCTGCTGAGGGCCCACAGGCTCAGAAGGGGCCATCCCTGCGAACCGTAAGACCCTCCACTCACCACTGTCTTCCGTCTCCCGGAGAGCTGTGTTGGCAGGAGAAATCGGCTGGTGCATCTCTTCAGAGGACCAGCCAAACCCAAATGCCTGGCTCTGAGGGGTTCTTCCTCAGAACCAGGCATTGTGGAGATTGGAGAGGTGTCCCAGGATGTGCTGCAGGTAATCTCCTGTGACACCTCTCCTCAGGAGCAGCTGTCTGACCTCCAGAGCAGCTGCCCATCTTCTGTTTAGCCAAAGCTAACAGGGGACGAGTGACTGCTCCAGAGGAGAGGTGTCCTGGGAGATCACCTGCAGCACTGGCAATCTCCTGGGATACCTCTCCATTCTCCACAATGCCTGGCTCTGAGGAAGGACCCCCTCATACCCAGGCATTTGGTGATGGAAGGCAACGAGCAGCAACAATCCAGAGGCATGCATCTGCAAGTGGAAGGCCCCTTCCACAGGCAGAAGGTGTTTTTCTGAATCAGCACAAGATCCTTGTATAAGAAAAGAGAACTGAAAACCAGAGGTGTGCTTCTATTTGTGAAAAGTGTTGTGCAATCTCTTACACAAGGTCTTGCACAATGTCTCAAGATGCCTGCTGGCACAGAGGGTTGTATCCAATGGTGCGGGTCCACATTTCTTAGTGTCAGAATTTAAAACCTTATCACTTGTTTAGTTCTGATCCTTGCTATAGCTAAGCTGTCATACAAACTTGTCCTGTATACCTACAATTTGCTGGCTACCAGTTAGGGCCTTAATTCAGATACCATCCGAAACCATGCTTTGCGCTAACCATGGTTTATAATCCAAAACATGGCTTGAGCTTCCAAACACACTGGAAAACCATGGCTTAGAGCAAATTGTCTGCTTTCCATTTCTGTTGGTTCAGCACTGCAGCATCTAGGTGTTGTGGCTGCCGGATGCAGAGCAATAGCCATCACTATGGTTTGTCACTTCAGACATCACATCAAACCATAGTTAGTGCTGCACTTTTGTGTTGCTGGCCAATCACAAACCATGGTTTGTTAATTCAGACATCACACCAAATTACTGTGAAGTTTCCTTAACCTTGGTTTTGTACGATGTCTGACCTGACCCACCGTTGTTCTCCTGGGACGACTGTGTGTGGTGGCTGGAGCAGGCAAACATCACCACCCCAGAAAGCGTACCTGCTTCAGGGTGAAGCAGCTGAAGTTATTACCCTAGCTGAAGTTATTTCCAAACAGCAATTCCTGACCCCAACCAGCACAATTCTTGCAGGTCTTCTGGTGCCTGGGACGAGAGATGCATCACTAGTCTCTCTCCTATTTCCCCACACCATATTAAAAGTCCACCAGTTAAAAAAACTGTTTTCAAGATCAAATAGGAATCGGGTTCATTAGAGCTGGTATGGATCAGGATAATTCCAAGCATTTGTCAAACATAAGCAACTGTATTAATTATAATAGGCTGATATATTACATCAATGTCTTGAGGCCAGGATTATGTACGATGTAACCTATATTGAATGTAATTCTCATAAAGTTCAGTACGAAGTATGTTTTTAAAAAAACCATCACAAAATTATTTCCCTGATTTCCCTTGTCCCCTATTTTTTTGTAAGTTCAAGTGCACGTAAGCATTCAAGTACATGTCTTCAATGAACTGGACAGTCCAGCACATACCACACACTATGGCAAGACATCCCTCCCTGCCTCACTCAGATCAGAAGGTGAGGCCTTGCTCTGTATGCCTCCATCTCAGAAATGAGCTTGGTAGGGACTCAGGGTAGGGCCTTTTTTGTCATGGCACTCACACCCTCCAAAAAACCTAAATAATAAGGCTGATGTCTTAGAGCAAAGCTAGATCCACCCCACTGCATAGGTACATTAATACCATTGCAGATAGCCATTCCAGCAGGCTGCAGCAGAGGAAGATGTGAAGCAGGACCATACCATCAGGTCTGCTGAAAGAGGTCCCTCCTTTCTATGAACTGTTTTCAGCCAGTCATTATAAGAACTCCAATTACCTTTAAGAAATGGTATCTGGGTTTGTTTTCACCCCTCTTCAATCCCCATTCTTCTTTCCTTTTGTGTTGTGTCTTTTAGATTATAAGCCTATGAGTAGGAATTGTCTTGTGTTTATTCATTGTATGTAAGACACCCTGGGAGCCTTTTCAGCTGAAGAGCAGGGTTAAATAAAGGGCTTCTGCACACCAGGCTTTTTATCCCACAACTTTACCGGGGCTTCTGCTTCCATATTCTTTGCGGGATTAAGATTGCCCCTTTTCATGCACTTCCACTTTTTTCCCCTGGGGACTTCCTTTATCTGCAAGCTCTATATGCTTCATTCTACAGCCACTAGATGGCACTGTGCTATAGCACCACTTCCTCTTTTTACGGAGAAAATCAACTTGCAATATTTAAATAGTTCATTATCTGCGATCTTTAAAAAACTGGAATAAAGGTCAGAAAGCTTGGGAGAGGTCCTGGAGCTTGACAATGTCATGTACAGGACCTGCAAGCATCTGTGAGTAACCAATCTTGATTGTAGGATAAAAGCCCTGTGTGCAGAAGCCCAATATCTTTAAATAAATAAAGTGTTGCACTAACAAAGGATAACCACAGGAAGGAGCCCACTGTCTGGAAGCACCCAAAGATAATGTTTATTAGTTAGTTCCTCCACAGTTTTATTTTGTTTTTAAGTTGTGAAGGGGGGAGAATTTGCTTCTCACCCAATAATATTTGGGATCTTTG
Source organism: Heloderma suspectum (assembly GCF_057233095.1). NCBI lineage: Eukaryota > Metazoa > Chordata > Lepidosauria > Squamata > Helodermatidae > Heloderma > Heloderma suspectum. The sequence continues at coordinate 191,316,994 of NC_139458.1, forward strand.
GATCTGGGCCATTGTGGAAAAAGCAGATTTTGAAGGAATGATTGAACAAAGAGTTAGCTGACAGGTAGAGAGAAGGGGGCTGATCCAGGATGTCATAATCTTTCATCAAACACCAATCTCTTGTGCTATTCCTTGTCTCCATGCTTTCTCTCTTCTGGAATTGTCCCCCTTTAAATATTTAGCTGACCTCCTCTTTGTCTCACTTTAATAAATGATGATAAACTCATATTTCCCTTTTATATACGATTTGACATTTTGTTTCTTTCCTGCTCTTAAGTTAGTTATTGCATTCTTTAATTCATTTACCTTCTTTTACCTTTTCCCAGCTAGTGAAAAGTTTCCCCTTTCTCACCAACTTCACTCTCCTTTTGCCTCATGTCTCTATGATTGTAAACCTACAGGCAAGAATATGTGCCTTTTATTTTTGTACACCACCTAGCACATATCAGGCACTTTTATAAATAATATGTGATGATAACTAATCACTACGGTGGAAGCAGAGGGCAATAGGTAGATGGAGTGAAAGGGATGGGGATAAAGTAAGGGAACACCTAGTTAGGGGAAGAATAATGCAGAGAATATAAAGAACAGAAAATCCTGACAGGGTGAGTCATGTGATCACAAACACGACAAAGAAAGACAAATGCAGGAACTTTATTATAAGCTGCAAGCTGGCACAGAGAACATTAGAATTATTCCTGAAACAGATTGTTAGTGCCACAGGATAATAAATATTTTTCCACAATCCTGCTTATTTGTATTCTTTCTTGGATTTTTAAAAACGTCTCTTTACAATCCATTTGCGAAATAAATATTGGTACTTTACCTTAAATTTGTCAACTTCTGCCTTTGAACACGTTGCATGGTAAGACAGCACCTGACCCAGAACAAATTGGGGTGGGGAGAAAATTGTTTTATGTGAGAAGCTGGAATGATATAGTCACTTTAAAAAGCCACTGATGAAATGCCTATTAAAATATTTTATTAATATTTGCGCATCATATATTATACATGAAATATTATAAGTAATCACAGATCATCAGTTATACTTGCAGCACTTACCTCCTAAATAATGTTATAGAAAATCATATATAGTAAATAATGTAATGTTGCAGACAATAATTTTGTTTTAAGGTGGTTCATTTAAGAGAAAGAAACCTAAGGAAAATAAATATGGGTAATACTGGCTTTTCATAGATATGGTTTCTAGGGTACGCCATGCTCAACAGGTTTACCTTGCTATCCTACACCACGTATAAATGTCCATTAAATATGGTACTTTAGAAGTTAAAATGTTCCAAGAATACCATCTAAATGACATGTTTCAGATATAAAAAGTGCATATTCAAGACTGGTGTGCCCTTCATTAAAAACAGAGTGGCCCTGTTCAGATGCATTTTGGGGAAGGGTGGTTGGGCTAACCATAGCGCAGGTTGGTTAGCGCTAACCAATGTGAGAGCGTCTGCCACACATGCAGGTACCTACGGTCCATAGCATGGTTAGCCTAACCACTCACTAACCACCAAGGTTACCACTAAACTCCACAGTCCTCTGGATGGGCCGCCATGCATCCCAGTGGCCTCAACAGAGGAAGTTGCTGCGGGCAGCCATTTTGTGGCCTCAAGTGGAGGAAGCTGCTGCAGGTGGCTATCTTGGGGCTCAGCGCTGCAGCAGCCGCGGGCAGCCATTTCACAGGGGCTGGGCAGGTGCAGGTTTGGGGGCAGGGATGCAGAGATGCTGCTGCTTGGCCAGCTGCCAGCCAGGTGGAGATGTTTTCCTTTTTCGTGGCAGACACAGGTGCTTGTGCCTGAGAGTGCTAAGTGTTCAAGGTTGCCGCCGCCGTTTGCGTCCCTGCAGTCAGCCTTGATAGGCTACGTAAACCTTTACATAGCCTATCACGGCTGATTAAAAACAACAACAACACATGCGTACGTAAATGGCGGTGCCCATGGCCTCCGCCATTTGCGTACGCGCATTTTTTTTTTTAAGTCAGCCGTGATAGGCTACGTAAAGATTTACGTAGCCTATCACGTTTTTTTGTTTTGTTTTTTTGTTGAACCTGGAACGCCGCCAGGAAGATCCACCCCAGGTAAGTCCCATCCCGAGGGGGTGGCGGGCCGTTCCGCCACCGATTTCGGGGGGCCAAATGCACTGGCATTTGTCCTCCCCGAGATCCGTGGCAGAACTTTCGTACATCCCTAGTGTCCAATATACTACTGGGGAATTTCCCTGGAGCAGAGGGAATTTCCAAGTAGCGCCAGAAAGAGTGAAGCAGCTGGGCCAAAGCCAAAAGGACACTCAGCTGTGGATGTGTCTGGTGGTGAAAAGAAAGTCCGATGCTGTAAAGAACAATATTGTTTAGGAACCTGGAATGTCAGATCAATGAATCAAGGTAAGCTGGAGGTGGTCAAACATGAGATGGCAAGATTGAACATCGACATCTTGGGAATCCGTGAACTAAAACGGACAAGCCCAATGGGCGAATTTAATTCAGGTGACCATTATATCTACTACTGTGGGCAAGAATCCCTTAGAAGAAATGGAGTAGCACTCATAGTCAACAAAAGGGTGGGAAAAGCAGTACTGGGGTACAATCTCAAAAACGATAGAATGATCTCAGTACGAATCCAAGGCAAACCATTCAACATCACAGCAATTCAAATCTATGCCCCAACCACTGAGGCCGAAGAAGCTGAGGTTGATCAGTTCTATGAAGACCTACAACACCTTCTAGAACTAACACCAAAAAAAGATGTCCTCTTCATCATAGGGATTGGAATGCTAAAGTAGGAAGTCAAGAAATCACCAGGATAACAGGCAGGCATGGCCTTGGTGTACAAAAAGAAGCAGGACAAAGGCTAATAGACTTTTGCCAAGAGAACACGCTGATCATAGCAAACACTCTTTTCCAACAGCACAAGAGACGACTCTACACATGGACATCACCAGATGGTCAATATCGAAATCAGATTGATTATGTCCTTTGCAGCCAAAGATGGAGAAGCTCTATACAGTCAGTAAAAACAAGACCTGGAGCTGACTGTGCCTCAGATCATGAGCTGCTTCTTGCAAAATTTCGGCTTAAATTGAAGAACGTAGGGAAAACCACTAAACCATTCAGGTATGACCTAAATCATATCCCTTATGAATATACAGTGGAGGTGAGGAATAGATTTCAGGGATTAGACCTGATAGACAGAGTGCCTGAGGAACTATGGACGGAGGTGCGTAACATTGTTCAGGAGGCAGCAACTCCATCCATCCCAAAGAAAAAGAAATGCAAGAAAGCAAAGTGGCTGTTTGATGAGGCTTTACACGTAGCTGAGGAAAGAAGGGAAGCGAAAAGCAAGGGAGCAAGGGGAAGATATATCCAACTGAATGCAGAGTTCCTGAGAATAGCAAGGAGAGACAAGGAGGCCTTCTTAAATGAACAATGCAAAGAAATCAAGGAAAACATAGAATGGGAAAGACTAGAGATCTCTTCAAGAAAATTGGAGATCTCAAGGGAACATTTTGTGCAAAGACGGGCATGATAAAGACAAAGAAGGCGGGGACCTAACAGAAGCAGATGAGATTAAGAAGAGGTGGAAAGAATACACAAAAGAACTATACAGGAAAGATCTGAATGTCCCTGATAGCCATGATAGTGCTGTCACTGAACTTGAGCCAGACATCCTCGAGAGTGAAGTCAAGTGGGTCTTAGGAAGCATTAGTAACAACAAAGCTAGCGGAGATGACAGTATTCCAGCTGAGCTATTTAAAATCCTAAAAGATGATGCTGTCAAAGTGCTGCACTCATTATGCCAACACATTTGGAACACTCAACAATGGCCACAAGACTGGAAAAGGTCAGTTTACATTCCAATTCCAAAGAAGGGCAATGCCAAAGAGTGTTCAAACTACCATACAGCTGCACTCATTTAACATGCCAGCAAGGTTATGCTCCAAATCCTACAAGCTAGGTTTCAGCAATATGTGAACCGAGAACTTGCGGAAGTACAAGCTGGGTTTCGAAGAGGCAGAGGAACTAGAGATCAAATTGCCAACATTCGCTGGATCATGGAGAAAGCAAGAGAATTCCAGGAAAACGTCTATTTCTGCTTCATTGACTACGCTAAAGCCTTTGATGGTGTGGATCACAAAAAACTCTGGCAAATTCTTAGAGAGATGGGAGTACCAGTCCACCTTACCTGTCTCCTGAGAAACCTGTACGAGGGTCAAGAAGCAACAGTAAGAACCAGACATGGAACAACCGAGTGGTTCAAAATTGGGAAAGGAGTACGACAAGGCTGTATATTGTTGCCCTGCTTATTTAATGTATATGCAGAGTACATCATGAGAAACGCCGGGTTGGATGAATCACACGTCGGAATTACGATTGCCGGGAGAATTATCAACAACCTCAGATACGCAGATGATACCACCCTAATGGCAGAAAGCGAAGAGGATCTCAAGAGCCTCTTGTTGCGGGTGAAAGTGGAGAGTGCAAAAGCTGGTTTGAAACTCAACATTAAAAAAACTAAAATCATGGCATCTGGCCCCATCACTTCCTGGCATATAGAAGGGGAAGAAATGGAAGCAGTGACAGATTTCATTTTCTTGGGCTCCAAGATCACTGCAGATGGTGACTGTAGCCATGAAATTAAAAGACGCTTGCTCCTTGGGAGGAAAGCTATGGCAAACCTAGACAGCATAGAAGCAGAGACATCATCTTGCCGACAAAGGTTCGTATAATCAAAGCTATGGTTTTCCCAGTAGCAAGGTATGGCTGTGAGAGCTGGTCTATAAGGAAGGCTGAGCGCCGAAGAATCTATGCTTTTGAACTGTGGTGCTGGAGAAGACTCTTACGAGTCCCCTGGACTGCAAGGAGGTCAAATCAGTCCATCCCAAAGGAAATCAACCCTGAGTGCTCATTGGAAGGACAGATACTGAAGCTGAAGCTCAAATATTTTGGCCACCTAATGCAAAGAGAAAACTCTCTGGAAAAGACCCTGATGCTGGGAAAGATTGAAGGCAAAAGGAGAAGGGGACGGCAGAGGATGAGATGGCTAGATAGCATCACCGATGCAATGAATATGGACTTGAGCACACTCCGGGAGACAGCGCAGGACAGGAAGGCCTGGCGTGCTATGGTTCATGGAGTCACGAAGAGTCGGAGATGACTGAACGACTGAACAACAACAACCCTTGTATTATAAAAAAGATCCTAAATTGTGATGGTCCATCATCATTATTATAATCAACATTCACATAACAGTGTGATCAATCTTTATATATCTTCCAAGAAAGTACTATCTTACAGCCTATCAGTTATATTTTCCTTTGCTGAAATACTAACTGATTTTTCAGTTAAAGATCCCTTAATTTGATAAGCCTTAAAGACACTTTGGCTATGATTACAGACAGCCACAGTGTAAGTGGGGGGAGAAGTCTGCTTGTAGCTGGAGGTGTCTTGAAACTTTCTATTACAACCGATCAATTGGCTGAACAGGCAAGCCAATTTTAAATGGAGAACTAGCTTGCCTGTTTCACTAGGAGATCAGGTAAAAACTTTTGAAATGCCTCCAGTTAACCACTTTCCTTGCTTGTGCTATGGCTGTCAAGGATTCTAAGCCTTATTGTCATTTACCTGGAGTACAATTAAGCCACAGATCTGAACTAACAGAGGTTAACAGGGACATTCAAGTCTTGCAGAACTTATCAGCGACACCGACCACAAAGATTTTTTAAGATCAAAAGCAAAATGAAAGGGCGAGAAGCAGTACAAAACTAAGTTTCCTCTATTATGAGTCCAGGGGGAGTCAGGCAATACACTGAAGTGGAAATTAGGGATGTACGAAAGTCACTTACCTTCTCATGAAATTGACTCCATCCCTCCGTCCCTCCCCCCAAAATTCTGGCCAGGGGGGGAGGCGCTCCGTCCCTCCCCCCCCCCCGAATCCTGGCCGGCCGGGTGCGCAAATGGCGGCGGCCATAGCCGCCACCGTTTGCGTCCCTGCAGTCAGCCGTGATAGGCTACGTAAATGTTTACGTAGCCTATCACAGCTGATTTAAAAGAAAAAAAACATGCGTGTACACAAATGGCGGCACCCATGGGCGTCACCATTTGCGTTCCTTATTTTGACACGTCTTAGTCTACGTAAACATTTACGTAGACTATGGTGAAAATAAGGGGAACGCAAATAGTGTAACGTCTACACTATTTGCGTTCCCCTTATTTTCGCCGTCTTAGTCTACGTAAATGTTTACGTAGACTAAGACGTGTCAAAATAAGGAAGGCAAATGGCGGTGCCCATGGGTGCCGCCATTTGCGTACGCGCGTTTGTTTGTTTTTTCCTTTAAATCAGCCGTACATTTACGTAGCCTATCACGGTATTTTTTTAAAATCTAGCCATGATAGGCTACGTAAATCTTTACGTAGCCTATCACGTGTTTTTTTTTTTACTGGAAATGACGGTGTTGGCAGCCGGTTGGAAGACCAGCCGCCGCTGCCGAACCGCCGCCGGAGCCGCCGCTGCCAGGAGGATTCGCCCAAGGTAAGTCCCGTCCCAGGGGGGTGGCAGACCATTTTGCCACCAATTTCGGGGGGCCGAATGCACTGGCATTTGGCCTCCCTGAGATTCGTGGCAAAATTCTCTGACATCCCTAGTGGAAATGCAAGTATCTTATTTCTGTGGCAGGAATGGGGACAGCAGTGACCCTTCTTTCTTCCCCCTGGCCACATAATGCCAGTTAAAAAAAAAGAAGTCAATTTACTGTGATACTCACATCAAGAGCCACAGACTGCTTTGCCCATGATTTCTTCACTTGGGCATACATTATAGTATTGTTGATGCCCAAGCCACAAAATATAACAAAAGCCTAAAAAAATAAAAATAAAACAATTATTTAACATGATTATTTAACCATTTAACAGAGATTAACATTAGTTTACTCATTAAAAGGATCTTTAAAGGCCTGATCTTCTGAAACCAGACACAGTAAATAAATGCTAAGATGGAACACGATGATTCTGCCAGTATTGTGAGGCTGCCCAAGACTTCCCATCAACCTAAAAGATCAATATACTATTGCATGGAAAACATACGATATACTATTGCATGGAAAACAGCGACCATTAGTAGAAACAGTTTTACAGCCACATGCAAAACCATTATGCAGTACAACTGAATAAATGATGCACTTATGCAGCATCTGTTACTATGAAGTCACGGATCTGATACCCAATAGAAGCATACTATAGTGGATTCCTTACTGTAGACAATACAGGTGAAGAGTATGTTTTCCAATCTCATCCTGCCCAAGGAGTTGTGTCTGACTGAAACTGGTTCATCAACCAATTGATTGACCTACAAATATTGGCTTTTAAGCTTGGAGTAATTTGGAATTAACAAATGAGCTTCCCTCCCCTCCACCCCCTAGTTTTTTAAAAGGCTTGTTCTCTGGGAAGGTGGTAAGCAAGAAACCTTATTGTTTTTATATAGTATCTACTCCAGTCTCGTAGGTACTCTACTTTAACCTTGCCGCGTCTGTAAATAAAAGATATCATCTGTAACATTTATTTTAGCTCTCCTCAGAATCCATCCAATTATATAACTAGGTTTAAAGATATTCTGGCTGATAAGAATAGTATGAGTTATTCTCAAATTATAGCTATGTTTGGAGACAACCCTCTGTCCTAGTTTCAATATTATCAAGTGTAAAGTTTTTTAGCCTACAATATTAGAATCAGGAAGATGGAAACAAAAATGTCTCCATCTGAATTACTAATATTTGAGAGGAAGAAATTGAAAGGGCTCTTGTTGCAGATCTATCATACATAAAGTTCAGGGGGAAAAAATGAAAGCAGTAATTTAAAACCAAATGGAATACTATATTGGGAATTCTAGATTCTGTTTTGCACTTCATTTTTTTAAAAGGCCCTGTAGCCTCTCCATGTATAAACCTCTCCATGTATAAACCTGAAGGAAAGCCATTACAAGATCCTTTACTGCTGCTATTTAATACCATTTCATCTAGGAAAAATATATAATAGTTACTGTGAGAGAAGCTGGAAAAGTTCAAATCCTAAAGCTGATATCCTTTGTGCCTTATGGAGCTGTAATAAGACTGGGAATGTCTGGAAGGTACTTGATGCTAGGATATTTCTTAGTTGGACCTTCAAGCTTCCTGTAACCTCTGCAAAGGTGGGGAACCAATTTGTATGGTCTGCCTACAGAGACTGCTGAATCCTGATGGTTTTCTGACCTCTCTGACGAAGCTTCTTGCAGGTTTAGCTGGCAGTTCTACTGAGTCTTGGTCACTGCTTGGAATGAGGCGGTGATCTGGGCAATTGATACAATTGCTCCTAAACATACTTGACCAAATTGCAGAGCCAAGTTGGCTCCTTGCTATTCTGAGGAGCTGAAGTAATTGGGTTGATGACTAGAGGATAAGGGGCAGAAAACTTGTAGCAAATACAACTGAACACAAGTGGGAGTCCACTATCCGGCCTACTCTGTAGAGACGATAGCAGAAAAGAAGTAATATTTTCCCGCCACCATTGTGTAGAGACTCATCTTTATAACACAGGTAGTCTGCCAGGAGAGACCTGGCCTATTCATAAGTCTCTTGTCCAACCATTTTTGATCGCCTTTGCAGTCTCATTTTACAATTACAGGGTGGGAAAGGATTCTGAGAGGTTATCCAGCTCAACCCTCAATCTTATTAACAAACCATTGGAATTACGTTGTTTATATGTTCCTTAAACAAAAGCGATTTAAACCTGCTATGTTCTTCACATAGATATGATGGCACAAGCCATTTTGTGTATGCTTACCTTTAGAATTAATTTGTAATCCTGATTACAGGTAATTTATGCAGTTATTTAAGATATGCATGCAAGTACTCAGTCAAGAGTCTTATGCAACTAATGCTACACACACCTACTTGGAAGTGGGTTCCGTTGAAATCAGTACTGTGTTCTTTCAAATTATGGCATGGATCCTGAGTTGCCGTTTCACAAACAAATGGGCTCTTCCCATTTTTGGAAGGGCCTTTGATCCAGCAAAGGCTCCCACTGTCAAAAGCGGAAGACACTATATCCATCAATTCCCCTTGCAGGCCCCTGTGCAACCTCCATTGCTGTTCTGGAGGGTCCCCCACCTTCTGGAGCATTTTTAGGGGTCACGGGGGCATGCAGGGGGAAAGAGAAATTGGTGAAAGTTGCCTTCCCACTTCTACCAGCAGGAACATCCTATGAGCAGAATTCCACTCGTAGGATCTGAGGATCCAAGCCAACATGTTTGGAAGATACATGCATTACTTCCCACAAGGGACACATACAAACTATTTGCTTAGGTAACTAGTGAGGATATTAGGACCCTGTGCTGTTTGGGTTTTTTTTAAATAAAGTATCCCTAGCTTTAATAGCAGCATAGGTAATCTGAAAATTTGATTACAGTGAATGCCATACATAAAGAAAGTTTCACAAAAGCAGACATTCTGGTTATCAGTGACCATTATTCTGACCACTTCTTCCTGAACATTTCATTGCTAAACTCACAGCCTAGCCAGACAGGGTAAAGAAAGGTCAAGCCCGGAGTGATGAAAAGAGTGGGGCAGGGGAATACTCTCTCGGAAATTCAGTTGACTGCCTGGAGCTAATTAATTTATATGATATTTTGATCTAGGGCTTGTAAAGATCTGTAAAGCGTACAGATAACAATGTAACAATAATATTTATACTATACAGTATATGTTAATAATGATGGAATCATTAAGTTATAATTGTGTAATACATTTGTTTTTAATTAATTTTGATTAATTCCGAAAGAGGTGCTTTATCTGAGAGCTGCAGCTTGGAACTTCCATTTTAATTGTGTTATCCTACTGTACTGTCTCTTTGACTGGGTTCGGATGACACACGAACTCACAGTGGGTTAAATAAACCACAATGGTTTATTTAACCTATGATGGCTTAGTGTGTCATCTATGAGCTTTTTTGCCACCCACGGTGGGTTATTTCCCCCAAATAAGCCACCCTGGGAACCCACAGTCTGCAGTAAGGGTTATTTTACCTATGGTGGGTTAGTGTGTTGTCTGTCACGCCAGTGTGGGTTACAGAGATTGTCTACAGAACTGCTTGGCAAGCATCCCTCCGTTCCAGTCAGGTCAGCTGTTCTCAACTCAGCAGAGGAAGAGGGGTAGGAGTGGGAAGGGAACATGTGTGAACAAATCCTCACTTTTCCATGAAAATGCAAAGTCCCGCATTTATCCAGTAGTGCATGTGGTAGCTTCCCATAAGTGGAACTTGTATATTAAATTTTGTTCCACTTCTGCAAACTTTCAAGGAGTTAGTATCCCGCCCGCCTTTTCTTGCACACAGGCAGAGAAAGGGTACCCGTCAAAGGCTTGAAAATCTGCATAAGAAGTTGGAATACCTGCCCGGGCAGGCGAGAGGACTACAGAGGGAGGAGGGGCAAGGGGAGGGAAAATAAACTACGGTGCATAGCTTATTTGTCCGATTGTGTGAGTGGCATAGTAGGCCATTTACAAAATAAGCTACTGTGTGTAGCTTACAAGCCACCATGGCTTAATGTGACATGTTAACAGCCCATTTGATTATCAATGCTTTGAACAATGAAGCGGGAATATAATAGACAGGAGTCTCTCAGAAATCTGCCCCTAATAATAAATTAAAAGCCAAATAAATCCAAGAAGAATCAGTTGGTAACAAATACAACAGTGAGGGCACAACCCTATGTATGTTTAGACAGAAAAAAAGTCTTACAACTCCTAGGAATGCCTGGAGTTGTAGGACTTTTTCTCTCTAAACATGCATAGGAATCCTAAGCACACTTGCTAGTAAATCAGTTCCAGTACATTCAGTGGCATTTACTTCTGAGTAAATATAAAACAGAACCAGGCTTTTAAAGCTTTTTGTTTATAACACAGGCTTAGCGGAAACTCAACATGTCGAAATATATAGGCCATGTTCCAGCAAATCCCATTGGTTTGAATGCGAGAGTTGCAATCCCAACATAGGTATTTTTATTCAGAAACAAGTCCCACTGTGTTCAGTGTGGCTTAGTCTCAGGTAGGTGTGCACACGACTAAGGCCTTAAGCAAGTGAATACTTCGAACCTGCTGAAACCAATGAGACTTAATAGTGTTTATCTTGGACTGAACCCATAATATGTGCTGCATAAACACAGGTCTCTGCTGCAGAGTTAACTGTTCTTACCTCAAAGAGTCGCTGATCAGCATCATCAAAAGGTTTCCCATCAAGCCTATTTAACACCTGAGCTACCCCTTTGGAAAGAGTTTGCAAACATAGTCAATTTTATTTATTAGTTTCAAAATTATTTGTGCTTATTTACAGTTACAAATACCAACATATATACACAGATATTTACATATAACTAAAGAATAGAAGAAGAAATGCCACAGAACACAATCCATAATTCATAAAACACAAACCATGATTAAAAATCAAAACCACTTCACGTTTTATTAGTTACTAGCAAATTTATCAAAACTGTTCATAATTCAGCAAATTGAATGGGGCAAATTCTGGCTTATGCCTGAGCATATTGACAGAAGGTGCAATCCTATGCATGTTTAGAGATGAAAAATGTCCTGCAAGTTGTAGGAGTTTTTTCTGTCTAAATACACATAGCATTGCACCCTTAATTATGTTGTCAGCTGGGCTGTCCTAAATCCTGTATCGCATAAACAACAAATTCAGAGCCAACACAGTATATTTTATATACTGAGTATCTCTCAGTATTTTACAGATAGTTAATAATAAGCTTGAGAAAGAGATCACGAGAATTAGCATTGCAAGGAAGCAATCAGAAAAATAAAATACATGCTCATGTAGTGCTTTCTAATCTAGACTTATTTTCTGTACTTCTTGTTCCCTTGCATGCTCTGTGGGGACTTTGATTGTACACCTTCAAGCACAGGCTTTTCTTTTTTAAATTCTGTGTGCAGCACTTAGTTTATGCCACCACCACCACCACCACCACCACCACCACCAATAATAATAATAATAATAATAATAATAATAATAATATAAATCATACATATAGTATCTAAAGAACAAAGACGTCATCTGACTTGTCATAATTCATCTCGGCAGAATTTATGTCTCTACCTGGATTAGGTAATACCTGGACTAGGTAATGTATATGTCTACTGGATTAGGTAATTTTATCTTTGTGTGAAAAATGTTGAAGTAATTTTCAAACCTACAAGAGGACCACATCTCACAGGCAGTCACTCACTAGTATTAATTTATAGTAAACTATAAAAATAATGCAAGAACGTTTTTTATAATGTAAAATTTACATTAATAAAGCATTTTTACTCATTGAAAGAGTGATATCTTACCAATTATTTGGTGACTGCTATTCCATATAGGTACACAGAGAACAGACCTTATATGAAAGCCAGAAATCTGGTCAGCCTAGGAACATGAAAAAAAGACCCTCAGCATGGATAAAATACTTTATTGCTTAAAGCCATAGGCCACCACAATGTACATTAAAAAGAGAGAAAGAAAAAAAACAGTACAGTCACACATTTGTATATACATAAATTCATACATCCAACAGAATCATCCCTAGTAGGCTGTTTGGGCTTTAGCACGTATTTTCCTTGCTGCCAAGGCAAATTTTGCTACCTGGGCAGTGGTGAAGGCATCAGTGCCAGAAAGAAGGACACATATATGTTCTAAAGGTGTTCTATTTAGGAGGCCCTGGGAAATAATGGCAAGAAATTTATGCCTAGGATGGCCATAGAGAGGGCATCTTAGTAAGTAATGAGAGACATCCTCAACCTCCCCAGACCCACAGATACAGAGTCTCTGATGGACTGGGGTACTGTCAAATCTTCCCTCCAAGAAGACAGAAGGCATGCATTGTAGACGCAATGCTGTAAATGATTTCTGTAAGTGAGGCAGTCAGAGTTGTAAAGTAACTCTCCAGACCAAATGACGTCTTATATAATGGGTTCCAGCAAGAATAAGGCATTTGTGAGATTGTAACCAAATCCATCCACTTAGAATAAAGATAATTTTTTTCTTTAAGCCTCTGCTTTACTCTATCAGAAGGGAAAGAAGGAAAGGACTCAGTATCAATTCCATAAGCTTGCAACATAGGTTTGGTCAGGTTTATCCAAGACTTTTGGGATGGGATCTGAAGTTGCTCTTGAAAGCATATTTTTGGAAGGCGGGAATCGCTCATGTGGGTCAACTTGAGCCAATACGAAGCGAGAGCAGTGTAAATAGATGTTTTAACTGAAATCAATCCTACTTCTGCCCTTAGAAGTGCCCCAGGTGTACTCCGGGGGACAGTTAAGAGAGATCTCATAAAAGAGTTCTGAACCACCTCAAAAATAGTGGCATTCGTGTATCCCCATACCTCAGCCCCATACGTCAGTTGTGAAACTACCTTCTTCTGAAATATCTCAACTACAGGGGCAACCAAACTTCCCCCTTGTGATCGAGAGAACTGAAGGAGAGATTGAGTAGACTGGGATGATTACATCTAGATGTTGTCTCCACGAAAGTCTGGCGTTGAAATTAAGGCCCAAATATCTGAAGTTGTTCATTTATTCCATGGATTCATTGTCCAACTTCCACATATGTGTTTTCCTTTTCTTCCCTCAGCATGGTGTATGATTTAGCATTCATCCAATAGATATAGCAATTAATGAGTTGTATCCAATGTTGATCGTCCACCAGTGGAATGGAAAGTAGTGGTGGAATGGATTCCCTCTCCCTGCTGAAACCTCTCGCATGCCCCCAAATCTGCTCTGGAGGTTTGGCAACCCTCCAAAGCAGATTTGGGGGGCATGGGGGGATGCAAGGAGACAGGACAGCGTTATGCACATGGGTCTGAAAGAGGTGAACTATGGGTACAAGTTCAAAGATGAGAAAGAGCTTGAAGCTGTCAAGTAGGTGGAAGAGGCAGGCATCCAGTCAGTTCTGAGATAAAGAACCACGATATGAAGCCGTATGATTTCAATTCGAATGACATCATTCTGTGAAGAGTTATGCTTATCTAGGTACCATTTAAATCACTCAGATTTATAAATGCATAGCTTCATGCGGGATTGTAGCCAAAGGCAGCTACCTATTCAACAAAATTAGAGTTTGCATTGCCTGTTGTTGTTGTTGTTCAGTCGTTAAGTCGTGTCCGACTCTTCATGACCCCATGGACCATAGCACGCCAGGCCTTCCTGTCCTGCGCTCTCTCCCGGAGTGTGCTCAAGTTCATATTCATTGCATCGGTGATGCTATCTAGCCATCTCATCCTCTGCCGTCCCCTTCTCCTTTTGCCTTCAATCTTTCCCAGCATCAGGGTCTTTCCAAGTGACTTTTCTCTTCGCATTAGGTGGCCAAAATATTTGAGCTTCAGCTTCAGTATCTGTCCTTGCAATGAGCACTCAGGGTAGATTTCCTTTAGGATGGACTGATTTGACCTCTTTGCAGTCCAGGGAACTTGTAAGAGTCTTCTCCAGCACCACACTTCGAAAGCATCAATTCTTTGGCGCTCAGCCTTCCTTATAGTCCAGCTCTCACAGCCGTACATTACTACTGGGAAAACCATAGCTTTGATTAGACGCACCTTTGTCGGCAAGGTGATGTCTATGCTTCTGACTATGCTGTCTAGGTTTGCCATAGCTTTCCTCCCAAAGAGCAAGCGTCTTTTAATTTCATGGCTACAGTCACCATCTGTGGTGATCTTGGAGCCCAAGAAAATGAAATCTGTCACTGCTTCCATTTCTTCCCCTTCTATATGCCAGGAATTGATGGCGCCAGATGCCATGATCTTAGTTTTTTTAATGTTGAGTTTCAAACCAGCTTTTGCACTCTCCACTTTCACCCGCAACAAGAGGCTCTTGAGATCCTCTTCGCTTTCTGCCATTAGGGTGGTATCATCTGCGTATCTGAGGTTGTTGATAATTCTCCCGGCAATCCTAATTCCGACCTGTGATTTATCCAACCCAGCGTTTCTCATGATGTACTCTGCATATAAGTTAAATAAGCAGGGCGACAATATACAGCCTTGTCGTACTCCTTTCCCAATTTTGAACCAATCGGTTGTTCCATGTCCGGTTCTTACTGTTGCTTCTTGACCCTCGTACAGGTTTCTCAGGAGACAGGTAAGGTTGTCTGGTACTCCCATTTCCTTAAGAATTTGCCACAGTTTGTTGCGATCCACACCACCAAAGGCTTTAGCGTAGGCAATGAAGCAGAAATAGACGTTTTCCTGGAATTCTCTTGCTTTCTCCATGATCCAGCGAATGTTGGCGATTTGATCTCTAGTTCCTCTGCCTCTTCGAAACCCAGCTTGTACTTCCGCTAGTTCTCGGTTCACATACTGCTGAAGCCTAGCTTGTAGGATTTTCAGCATAACCTTGCTGGCATGTCAAATGAGTGCAATTGTACGGTAGTTTGAACACTCTTTGGCATTGCCCTTCTTTGGAACTGGAATGTAAACTAACCTTTTCCAGTCTTGTGGCCACTGTTGAGTGTTCCAAATTTGTTGGCATATTGAGTGCAGCACTTTAACAGCATCATCTTTTAGGATTTTAAATAGCTCAGCTGGAATACTGTCATCTCCGCTAGCTTTGTTGTTAGTAATGCTTCCTAAGGCCCACTTGACTTCACTCTCTAGGATGTCCGGCTCAAGTTCAGTAACTGCACTATCATGGCTATCAGGGACATTCAGAACTTTCCTGTATAGTTTTTTTGTGTATTCTTTCCACCTCTTCTTAATCTCATCTGCTTCTGTTAGGTCCCTGCCTTCTTTGTCCTTTATCATGCCCGTCTTGGCACAAAATGTTCCCTTGAGATCTCCGATTTTTTTGAAGAGATCTCTAGTCTTTCCCATTCTATGTTTTCCTTGATTTCTTTGCATTGTTCATTTAAGAAGGCCTTCTTGTCTCTCCTAGCTATTCTCTGGAACTCTGCATTCAGTTGGATATATCTTCCCCTTGCTCCCTTGCTTTTCGCTTCCCTTCTTTCCTCAGCTACTTGTAAAGCCTCATCAGACAGCCACTTTGCTTTCTTGCATTTCTTTTTCTTTGGGATGGATGGAGTTGCTGCCTCCTGAACAATGTTACGCACCTCCGTCCATAGTTCCTCAGGCACTCTGTCTATCAGGTCTAATCCCTGAAATCTATTCCTCACCTCCACTGTATATTCATAAGGGATATGATTTAGGTCATACCTGAATGGTTTAGTGGTTTTCCCGACGTTCTTCAATTTAAGCCGAAATTTTGCAAGAAGCAGCTCATGATCTGAGGCACAGTCAGCTCCAGGTCTTGTTTTTACTGACTGTATAGAGCTTCTCCATCTTTGGCTGCAAAGGACATAATCAATCTGATTTCGATATTGACCAACTGGTGATGTCCATGTGTACAGTCGCCTCTTGTGCTGTTGGAAAAGAGTGTTTGCTATGATCAGCATGTTCTCTTGGCAAAACTCTATTAGCCTTTGTCCTGCTTCATTTTGTACACCAAGGCCATGCCTGCCTGTTATCCCGGTGATTTCTTGACTTCCTACTTTAGTATTCCAATCCCCTATGATGAAAAGGACATCTTTTTTTGGTGTTAGTTCTAGAAGGTGTTGTAGGTCTTCATAGAACCGATCAACCTCAGCTTCTTCGGCCTCAGTGGTTGGGGCATAGACTTGAATTACTGTGATGTTGAATGGTTTGCCTTGGATTCGTACTGAGATCATTCTATCGTTTTTGAGATTGTACCCCAGTACTGCTTTTCCCACCCTTTTGTTGACTATGAGTGCTACTCCATTTCTTCTAAGGGATTCTTGCCCACAGTAGTAGATATAACGGTCACCTGAATTAAATTCGCCCATGCTTGTCCGTTTTAGTTCACTGATTCCCAAGATGTTGATGTTCCATCTTGCCATCTCATGTTTGACCACCTCCAGCTTACCTTGATTCATTGATCTGACATTCCAGGTTCCTAAACAATATTGTTCTTTACAGCATCGGACTTTCTTTTCACCACCAGACACATCCTCAGCTGAGTGTCCTTTTGGCTTTGGCCCAGCTGCTTCACTCTTTCTGGTGCTACTTGGAAATACTCTCTGCTCTTCCCCAGTAGTATATTGGTACCTTCCGACCTGAGGGGCTCATCTTCCGGCGTCATCTCTTTTAGCCTTGTGATACATTCCATGGGGTTTTCTTGGCAAGAATACTGGGGTGGGTTGCCATTTCCTTCTCCAGTGGACCACATTTTGTCAGAACTCTCTGCCATGACCTGTCCATCTTGGGTGGCCCTGCATGGCATAGCTTATGGTTTCACTGAGTTACGCAAGCCCCTTCGCCACAACAAGGCAGTGATCCATGAAGGGGGCATTGCCTGTTACAGAACTGCAAAGAACTGTGCTTGGTGTAGCACTTATATCTTTGCAGTTCCAGACACTTGGCCCACTTGTCACTTCCTGAATGACAGCCTTAGGCTGCAATGTTATGCATACTTACCTGGAAGTACATTCCATTGAATACAGTGGGACGTCTTTCCAGGTAAACATACACAGGCCTGATTTGCACATAATGCTAGCCCATGGTATGGATCGTTGAATTCTGGGTTGTCATGATGTGTGACAACAGCCACGCTAACCAACTATAGTTTGCTAACCACAAACAACTCAGAAGAAAACTTGGGTTATGAACTCCGGGCTGTCTACATAACTCATGTGTTGTTATGTAGAAACCCAGGACCATGGGTTATGTTGCCAGGCTACAGAGGTGGTGGGCAAGAGCAGTAAAAAAAAAAAAATCTAGCCCCTCTACATTCCAGAGGGGCTAGATCTACAGTACTATAGCATTGCGAAAGCATTTGGGATACAGAGAGGGAGTAGGCGGAGGAGGAGGGAAATGAACAACCTAGGGATTGAGAAAACAAACCACAGTTTGCTTGATGCCAGACAAACCCTGGTTAGGGTAGGGCAACAAACCATGGGTAAAATAAACCATGGGTTAGCGTTATGTGTGAACTGTGTAAATGTTAAATCTCCACTTGGACTCTGTTATATTCCAAATGTTGATAAAAGTTCCAAAGTTCTTAGGAACTGTGGCCTGGAAGTAACAGAGTATCAGGGCCACTTTCACTGTCATCCCCAATGGAGGTGAAGTGGTTCCACTGATGGTGAGTACCCCATTCTGTCAATTGCAAGATGGCACTACTTATTCTCAAGTCCACCAGCTATGAGTATTTCTCATAGTAACTGATGAGAAGTAACATGTTTCATCCCATGTGATATAATAATCTAAAAATATGTTTGAATAAGGTAATAGCAGCACAATCAAATCATTTACTGGAGAAAAATGAAGAGGTTATTTTTTGTGAGCTTCTATTGGTCTTGTTTTAATTGGAACCAGCTCAATTAAAATAAAAATGAATACTCTGCTGTTTTTAAAATACTTTCCAGCTTACTTTATAATAGTTCCTTTTTTAAGCAGTTCCTATTTTAATAGAGTTCATTCTTTTTATATTAAAATGATTTGCATGTGATTTTAATTGTGATTTTCACCTTGTTGGCCTGGTGGAATGGTGACTAACAAATGCCATTAATGAACATGTAAAAACACTGAAGTAAAGAGGTTTCAAAAGTGGGGTATGAAAACTTTTCTTGCAATTTGAATATAGTGTAAGAAAAGCATAAGACACAAGATGACAGCAAATAGCACTGCACATTAGCTTTAACTTACTTTAATGATTATGGTGTTTGTTTATTAATAAAGAGATTTGTCTCTGAAAATCATTCTTCCTAATCTTCCTTTGGAAATTAATAGGCTCAAAATTAATTATTATCTCTTCTGCCTCACGAGTCATTCTTTCATTCTTTCCCCATGTAAGGCAGCATTTTTTAATTGATGCAGACTTTAAGTGTGAAACAAATATGAATTAGCTGCATTACATATTAATCAGGATATGGCATATTAAAAATACAAAGTATGATTACAAATATGGCATGTTTTACTTCTCTATATCTTTTGGCAGGACATATTCCCAGGCATTTCATTGTAGTTTTTAGAAAGCTAAATAAATTAAATCCAGAGTTTATTTCTCACACACACACACACACGAATATGATTGTTTGGGAGGCATTCCTAGACAGGTTTCCTACAAAATAAGGACTTCGTAAAATAACAGCAGCAGTTAGAATAACTTCATGTACACTGTCCTGAGCTTTGTGGAAGAAGAAGGGAGTTCAAGTATGATAGACAGATGATTGATAGACAGACAGACAGACATTCTCTAAGGTAGTTCTGGGGCACTATGTAATGTCCAACTGATTCCCTATACTTTTTCAAAATTTGACTCCCTCTCCAGATTTTATGCCTTTCACAACAAACCAGCTCAAACCTAGAATATCTCAGTACATACTTTTTTGAACTCTGGCACAAAATGTACTTATTTAAACTATCATTTGAAGCAGAAAATATCTCCTTTTAGCAAACATTTTATTATGTTTTAATACTCTGCATGGTGATCCAAAATCTGAAGGTGAAGAACACATTTATTAACTTGCATGATTTTTCAACATTTGTCATGCACTCTTTTTTTTTTTAAAGCACACGGGTGTTACCCCCACTTTGAAGAAAATGAGACACAGCAATATAAGACTAAAGCTATGCAGTAAGTAACGCTGACTCCATGGTCCCATTTTAATGGAGTTCAGTCACATTGGGGCTGCTTTAAGGGTGTCCTCTTTGCTACCTTATTTACCCAATTCTCTCCTGTTGCCGGTGTTCTATATTGTATTGTGGTTGATATAGTGAAGCTGATTGGCTGAACTAGTGTGATGACTTGGAATATTCAGTTTCTCTAGGAACTGAAGAAGTCTGCAGTCCAGTTTCTGTGAGGAATGGAAAACTGTTAGTTTGGGATTAAAACCTCACACAGGTGCAGGCTAAGGACTGGAAAAAGATCCTAGAGACAGAGGAACTAAGGGTCAGGGGGCCCAGAGGCAAGGGTCTTTTCTACACGAGGCATTTATTATGCACTCACCATTCCCTACTCACGACTATTTACAGATTCTTTAGATGACATTGTGACCCCCCAGTTTCACTTCTGTGTCTAAAGAGTACTTTCGGTGAGTATTTTCAGAGCAAGGAAAATACAAAATTTAATTGGAAAATTTTCCAATTCAAGTAATACAATGAAGCCTGGTACAATGTGGTTCAAAGTAGGCAGTGGCATAAAATCTGAGGAAAGAGTGGCCAATAGGGATATGGAGTTGATGAAAGGAGCGGCCAAGGAGAAAGTAGTAGAGATGGCTAAGCACAAGGCTGCTTGCCCCCAAAATGAATCTGAATGCTCCAAGGGGCCCAATTCCATCAGCTGCTCCCTTCCCAATCCCCATTCCCAAGGAAAGAAATCTCACCTTGAGGCCAAGTTGGGGTTGCAGGGTGTGGAAGTGGCTCCCAGATGGTGGTGGTGGGGGCTGCCGGGCCTATTCTCCTTCACCCAATTGTTTCACACATGAAAATGCTGCCAGTGTGATGATGACAGTGTTTATTTTCTGCTGGGGATCCTGCGAGTTGTAATTCAATCCCTACGATCCCAAGAGGAAAAGGACCCTGTCAATATCACTATACTGGCATCATCTTCAATTTTTAAACAATCAGGAAGAGGAGGAGGAGGAAGGGACTGTCAGCCTTGTTCCATCTTTGAGAGAGCCCTCCACCAACTGCGACTGTGCTCCTGGCAACCTAGGCAACTTCTTTGCTCCCTGAGGGATGGGGAGACAGTAGCAAGAAGCAGAGGGCTGGGACTTGAACTACCACCTGTTTGCAGTGGGCTGTGCCAACTTCAGTTCTGCTCTTTTTAATTTGAGCCTGGATGTCTGCCTTTGCTGTGAATGTTCGCCCCCTCCCTACAAAGCAGGACTGAGGAAAAACTATACTTAGGACCCTGAGACAGGAGAGGTTGCATACTATTGACAGGAAGGAAGTGGGAAGACAACGGAGGTTGGGAGGGTTGGGAATTATGGATCAAGAGGCCAAGGATGCTATAACTAATGGGAATGGTGACAACTGGGCTGTCTGCTACCATAGCCAGTTGCGACCTGACAATCCTAAGGAGACAACGAGGGCTGAAAAGCAGTGAGGTGAGGCAAAATTTCATATATTGATTTGAATTAGCTAGCCAATGATTTGGTTGCGGCTTCTAGCCATTACTATGTCAGTGGCTAAACCAAATAGAGCAAAGTTAATGCAGAAGGCAGTTCTGTTCTGTTTATGTTGTGCCAAGTATCTGATCCTTTGGTAAAAGGCGCATTCAGCCAACAGGACACTTCATAAACACAATCAAGATTACAACCTAAGTTACAAAACCTAGTCCAAGTCTCTATGATTTTGAGCTTCAAAAGAATACATAGATATGTAATTATGTAGATAGATGGTGTCTTACTTCTGCATCAAAGCGAGGATCTTGATACGCATCACTGATGTTCACTGGGAGGCCCGTGGAAGCTACAAGTTCAGCAATGCTGTTATTTACTAGCCAGTCTGAATAAGATGAAGTCGGTTTCTCCAAGCTGTCTTTGAAACTATCATAAAGGCAGAACAGAGGAAGAAAAGGGTATATTACTGTTGCTTGAAAGCCCATCTTCTTAAGTCTGGAAAGCATAGCGTTATATCAGGATTACCTATAAGAATTCAAAGCAGCTCAGTGGCATTAGGTACAGAATAATACATTATTTTATTTGTTTGTTTGTTTCCAATATTTGTATTTTTATAGAAAGGAAGGATATAATCAAGGTGGCTAACAAGGGCCTTTCAATAAATATAAAATAAGATAACAATGAAATAAGATCACTAAAATTACATAAAAAGTCAAAAACAGCAGATCTAGCTCAAAAGCAGGATTCCAGACAAGGCTTGCTGAAGTAAAACTGGGCTAGGCCAGTTCTAATAATATCTTTGAGCAGATCTAGTCCAGCACATACAGCAGAACACAGGTACATGTCTTCTCTGAACCTGCGGGGATAGCATATATGAAGTCAGCCTACGCACACTAAACCCAGTCTGTTTAGTGATATGTCTGTTTAGTGATATCAATGATATGGCTCAGTCATATCATTGGTTCTCCAGAAAAGATGTGGACACAGTGGGAACATGTGTGGACGGGGAGGAAATGGTGGATCAGGAAGGTTAGGAGTGCCCTTGCTCTCTCTATATGAGATGGTCCCAAAGATATAATCAGAACTGGATCATGGCCTTTGCTGTGAGAGGGCCAGGTTGACTTTTCTTGGGAGACTGTTCCAAATTATGGGTTCCATCACTGAAAGGGCCATGTCTCTTGTATCCCTGCACTGTATATCCAATGGAAGAGGGACTTGAAAAAGGGCCTCAGAAATGGAACATAGTTTCCAGAGAGGTTCATGTGGAGAGAGATGATTCTTAAGGCACTCTGATCCCAGGTCATTCAAAGCTTTAAAGGTCAAAACCAACACTTTGTACTGAATCTAGAAATCATATTACTTTGATCCTTCACAAATCCACATTGGTTATCAATCTAGTGTAGGTTTGTGAAGGATCAAAATAATGTATCATGGTTCTAGACAAAAATCTAGGAATGACATTTTGTACTGATTGAATTCATCTTCCAGCTCATCTTCAAAGGCAGCCCAATACAGAGGACATTACAGTAATCTAACCTACAGGTGATTAAAAGAATCACAGAATTCTACATGTTGAAGGAACCGCAAAAGATCATCTATTGAGGAATGAACTCAACAACACACCCAAAATATCTCTAAGAGCTGACTATATGTTACTCCCTTGATTATGAAGAATACTGGAAAAATGCAAAGTGCAGTCATAAAAATAAATGCATATATTCCATTTCTGATTCTTAGGCAGGAGCAGGACAATACAGCAGACACCTATTTGTATTTTTAAAGGATGTACTACGTTTTAAGTGAAGATGAATGCTAACAATATTAGGAAGAGTGTATTACTAAGATATAGAATAACCTTTCCATATTAATTTAAGACCATTTAATATTCACAATTAAGACAAGCATTTTCTTCTTAAGCAACATCTGCTTTGGTTGCCCTGTGGGATGACCTTTGCCGGGAGAGGGAGAGTGGGAGTGCAAGCCTGTTGATTTTCTTGGGCCTCTCAGTGGCTTTTGATACCACTGGCCATGGTATCCTTCTGGATAGGTTGTCTGGGCTGGGAGTTGGAGGCACTGCAGTGGTTCCACTCCTACTTGGATGGCCAATTCCAGAAGGTGGTGCTGGGGGATTATTGCTCTGTGCCTTGGCAACTATGCTATGAGGTTCCACAGGGCTCTATTTTATCCCCTCTGCTGTTCAACATCTACATGAAACTGCTGGGGGGGGGTTATCTGGAGGTGTGGGCTGAGGTGCCATCAATATGCAGATGACACCCAGCTCTGCCTGTCTTTTTCATCAAATCCAAGTGAGGCAAAGGCTGTTCTGAATCAGTGCCTGGGCACGGTAATTGACTGGATGAGGGCCAATAAACTGAGACTCAATCTAGACAACTGAGGTACTGTTAGTAGGTGGTTCATCTGCCCGGCTAGGTGATGTTCAACCTGTTCTGGAGGGGGTTGCACTCCCTCTAAAGGATCAGGTTCATAGTTTCGGGGTGCTCCTGGACTCAGAACTGTCACTTGAGGCACAGGGAGACTCAGTGGCATGGAGCACCTTTTACCAGCTTAGGCTGATATACCAACTACGCCCTTATCTGGACAGAGCCTAGCTACAGTAACCCAAGCTCTGATAACCTGTTGTATGGATTACTGCAACGTGTTATACATGGGGCTGCCTTTGAAAATGGTCTGGAAACTTCAGCTGGTCCAAAACAGGGCACCGAGATTGTTAACAGTTACTGGCCAATGTGATCACATTAGGCCAGTACTTTTCCAGCTGCACTGGCTGCCACTCCATCTCTGGGCCCAATTCAACATGCTGGTATTAACATTCAAAACCCGAAACAGCTTGGGGCCAGGTTATCTGAAGGATTGTCTCCTCCCATATGTACCTGTCCAGACCCTAAGATCATCTTCAGGGGTCCTTCTCCGGGAGCCCCTGCTGAAGGAAGTGAGGCGGCTGGCCACCAGGAAGAGGGCCTTTTCTGCTGTGGCACCCCAATTGTGGAATGAGCTCTTTAGAGCAGTTTGCCTGCCGCCTACATTGTGCTCTTTCTGGTGCCAGGTGAAGACCTTTTTATTTTCCCAGGAATTTTAGCATTTTAGCATTGTAGTCTTTTAGCTCTGCTGTTTTAAATTTGATACTGTATTTTAAATCTCTGCATTGCTGCTAAGTTTTATGCTGGTTGTACTTTTATACTGTAGTTTTAATGCTTTTATATTTTATATTTTTTATGCTGTACTTCTGGTTTTAATTTTTGTGAACCACCCAGAGAGCTTTGGCTATTGAGCGGCAGAGAATTGTAATAAATAAACAGGCAGGCAGGCAGGCAAAGACAGCTCAGTTCACAAACGAGTTAAGCCGAAGTTTCTGGATCTACCCCAGTTTGCCCCAGCATCTTCAAAGGAAGAAAACTGGATTCACTCCAAGATTTTGGGTTCACCTATTTGTGGATAAGAAGATTATGAGGCTGTAAAGAATACAATCCCAAGGAACTCTCTGTTCCAAGTCAAAACTTCAGTTGGCTCAATAGAAGCAAAGCAAAAACCAAAGATATGAGCCAATATATTAACATGGAGGAAAATATGCAACATTCAGCTGATTTTGTATGTCTGAAATAATAAAAGAACCTAAAGGAAAACAAAGGAAACTCTCTAACTGGCTTGAATAAATACCATGACCATCAGTTACAGAGCAGAGCATACTGAGGCAAAAGAAATACGGATCAGCAACAAAACAGCTGGATTCATCAGTCACAGAAAAAGGAATGGATTTTAGTTTGCTGCATAATGCTCCACAAACTCATTCACAGATGTTCTCTGTTTAAAAGAACAAAGGCGATAGACCAGTTCAACTAAGGCTGCAATCCTACAAGCTAACCTGGGACTAAGTCCAACTGAACTCAGTGGGACTTATGTCCGAGTAGACATGTTAAGGACTGCACTGAAAGTTATTTTTTAAACTTTTTTTTAAGGATGCAAGAAGTCTACAGATTTTCACGCACACTGTTTTCACTGACAATAATAAATAAATTACATGGTATGAGCTTTGATAGCAATGTAAAACCTAAATGTAAAGATGCAGAAATGCAAAACCTGGTTATATATTTCAAGATCTACTTTGGCAGCTTCATCAACATTAGTGAAAAAGAACATTTGAGGGTAAGATTCCAATTACCACTGTGGAATGCTCATAATTGTGTATCGTGTAAAATCCATCATGAAGCAGGCAGAGATTTAAAGTGCATAGCACCGATTAAAATCTGCACATTACTATTATATGAGAGGCTGATTAAATCAACACTAGATTATGTGTGGCAAGTTTTAGGAGCAGCAAAATAAATTTAAGTTGACAAAACAAGAAATAATTCAAATGGAAGTTTTAAATGTAGCCTGCATCTACTTCCAGAAGATTTATTTTGTACTGCTACTCCCTAGAAAGATCCTATCAAATTTGCAAAGGGAAAACTCAACCCAGAGATGGAAGTTCTCTTAGCAGGTGGTCCATCTGACTGAGCCGGAAGATCTCAACCTGTTCTGGATGGCGTTGCACTGCTCCATAACGATCAGGTTCGCAATTTGGGCCTGCTGTTAGATCTGGCTCCTTATGCCTAAGTGGTATTGGTGGCACAAAGTGCATTACTTCAGGTTGGTGCCCACATTGCAACCCTTTTAGACAGAGGTAGCTTGATCACAGATATCCATTCCCTAAATACACCCAGGTGTGACTACGGCAACATGCAGCATTTGAAGACCTCTTTGAAACTTCAGTCTGGTTAAAAACCAGCAGCTAAGCTGCTATTATGTGGCTCACATCTTGCCAGTTCTGAAACATCCTTGCTGGCTTTCTGTGTGTTTCTGAGTGCAATTCAAAGTCCTGCTGTTAACCTATTATATGCCTTAGGACCAATATATCTCAAAGACTATGTACTCCCATATGAACCTGCCAGTTCCTTAAGATCCCTGGTAAAGCCCTCCTGCTGAGGTCAGGTGAGTGGTGACAGGGAAACGGGCTTTTTTTTGTAGTGGGACCTAATTTATGGAATGTCCTCCTTAAATTGGCATGCCTGGTGCTTACTCTTATGACTTTTTAGCACCAGGTAAAAATACTTTTATTTGCTCATCTGTTACTTGCTGTGCTGTTTGTAGTCTAGCTGTTTGTTATCCTGTCATTATTGATTGGATGGTAGTTTTCATATATTTTAATTTGTACACCATCTTGTGTCAAGGGCTCCTTGGAGGCCTCTCTCAGTCTAATCCAGTAGCCAAGTCCAGACACAGACAAATGGATTCTTTTCAAAGCTTTATTCCTCTTTTACAACTTAACAACTCTACTGTTAGCAACTAGATATGAGCAGCACAGTACCTATGCCCTAAGTTGGAACAGTTGGTCCCCGTTTGAAAGGGAATTACTGGCAGACCCCTGAACTTAAGGACTAGGGAGAGTCCCTCCCCTTTTCCCTTGGATCCTCCGGGCGCAGCCGTTGTTTGCGTGCCAACCGGGCACTACGCCTCCTTTCTGCACCCTCCATTTGGCGCCGCTCTCTGCGTCGGTGTTGCGCGTCCATCAAGTCTGCTTCCCGCTCTCTGTCACTCCCAGGACTGCTATCAAAGCTAGGAATGCTGGTGGGAGGAGTCTCCGTCAGCTGTTGGCCCTGGGAAAGAGGAGCACACTCCTCTCCCAGGAGCGACTCCTCTTCCTCAGAATCAGAACTACTCTGGGATTCTATGGGCTCAGTGTCCACCCTGACATCTTGGACCATTTTGGAGATGTGGGGCATATGTTTATTAAAAATGAATAAATAGTCTAACCATTTGCAAGAGTCAACTGTTTGCTGTGGAGCAACTGGAGTAACAGTAGACACACAAAAGGATTCATCTCCACATTGCCAGTTCATGTGATTAAGTGAGGAAAGAAGTTGTCCAGAAAAGTCTGAGGGGTCCGCATAGGTTGTGCTACAAATGTAAAAGTGCTTTAAACCAAGAGAAACAGTGTGCCATAGTGGATCGAGTATCAGATTTGCACCACAGACCTATTTTTCAGTACCTGATCAGCCTCATATTCACTGGGTAACTGCAGGCCAGTCATTAGATCTCAGCTTAACCTTCCCCACAAGATTGTTTTAAGGTTGAAAGGGGACAATGCTCATGTACACCATCTTGAATCCTTTGTGGAATGATGGGATTCAAATGTGGTAAAAAATACATATATGTATATTTAAAAATACATATTTGTGGTTTGGGGAATGATATCAAGCAATCTCAAACTAGCCACAGTCTGTGAATTTTCATTGGTTCACTTGGAGCATCTCTACCCCAGCCTAAAATCTCGCATTTAAAATGGGGCTTTCTGCTTCCGTTTTAAATGCAGGATCATGACAGGTTCCCTTTACATGTGCCTCCTTCCCCCTGCTTTTCCCCCTTATCGGAATCTTTCATATGTTTCATTATATAGTCACTGGCTGGCGCTGTGGTCTAGCCCCTCTTATTGCGGCTTTTCCTTTTTCATGAGGGAAATCAAGCGGAACTCAAATGCTGTAATTTGATAGCTCACTATCTCTGATCTTTTAAAAAGTGGAATAAAGGTCATTTAGTGCGGGAGACGCCCTGGAGGTTAACGACGTCGTCTAAAGGACCTGCAAACTTCCATGAGTGAGCAATCTCAGTAGCAGGATAAAAGCTCTGTGTGAAGAAGCCCTTGGTATTTGGTTACATTCTAGTCCAATGGGCACTATGCAAGATGCAGGCAGCTTGGATTTGACATGCTGCTTTAGTTGCTATGACAACAAGGTTGGAAATCCCAGTCTCCCCCTGACATTGAAGGTAGTAGTATTCCTCAAACTGGCATCTTGAGTACATTACCTCACATAAATTTAATGCCATCTGGGAATGCCTTTCTGGAGTCCTTTGACTACCTGAATATTGCCCCAAATCAGCAAGCTGTGATCTGACAACCTGACTTCTTATCCAGCTAATATATAAAAACTTATCCTCCCATCTTATCCTCCCCATCTCTTGTTCCCTTTATATCCTTGACAATACTGGTGTTACCTTCCTACTTATTTCACTGAGAGCAAATACTGAACTTTCTATAATTCCACAGAGGCTAAAGTCTGTTACACAGAACTGGAGCCCCTATTGGGGAAAATAAGCCGGGGGGGGGGGCGGTAGGAAGGGAGAGACTGCTGCAGGGGAAAAGTGGTGGTTGGGGGAAAGATTAAGCACCCTCTTTCTGGCCCACATTGTTCCCCTGCAAATTACCCCCAGCCCAAGACCATGTGGGCAGAGATGAACCAGTGGATGGTTCTTTGTCCATTTTTATTATGCTATATGCATTGGATTGGGCTATAAGTCTGGTGTTCTGAGAATAAGTAATGGTGCTGTGTTTATTTCTGGACTTATACGTCTATATAAAGACCAACCCAATGTTCATGTGGTGCAGCAGGTAACTGTACACTTTAAACGGGGGAGATAGTGCCAGGATGACAGGAAACCAAAGATCTGTCTCATCTTGCCCTTATAAATTATAACACAAACGTTCTGGAATAGTATCACAATATTGCTCAAGCCTCTATGAACCCACATATCTGATCTTCTGTTTTGTACATCATATAACCTTTGTTTTTTCCATAGCAGTGTAGGTAAACACAATGTGTGTCCTCTAGAGATAAAAATCAAATATAAATGCGGCCAACTCATTATTCTCTGTGAATCTGACTTTATTTTTTTAATCTGATGAGATTATTATTACTTCTCTTATGGTTTTCAAATATACATATGGCTAGATGAGCACTCCTATGCTGGAGTTGCATAGTGGAGGAAAGCACAGCCACAAAAGATTTTAAACAGTAATATTTTCAAAACTAAAAGAACAAATACGAATAAACAAAACAAACAGATAAAATACAAGCATGGGGGACAGATTTTGTTGCTCATCACTAATCACATCAGTTGGCCCACTGAATGGACTGACAGCATCTTCAGTTGTAGAGTCGCTGAAGCTAAGCAAGTCTGAAACTTGTCAACAACCTGGATGAGAGACCACTGGGAGCCCCCGTGTCAAAGTAAGGTATAATACATGATTTTTTAAAAAAATCACTAATTATATCATAAACTATATCCAACTGGGTGATCCCACAGTTGTGCAACTACATCCCACAGAGTAGTCACAAACCCAATACAAGTGCCATCTGGGGGAAGAATCACACTTGCTCTGGTACAACATAATACTATTTGAGTGTTGGAAAAAGTGCAATATTCTGCTAACAGTTGCGCAAGATTGAGTGAAGATATGTAAATTGCATGCAACAAATGAGAAATGGAGCAATAAACTAATTGACCAGAAAAGCCCTAAATGTGGGTATTTATTTATTTATTGGGTCATCTTGAAGCAGCTTTTCATAGAGTGTCTAGGCCCACAATAAATTATTATTCATTAAAACAAGGATCAATAAAACATGGCATCTAACCTATTATCTGTATCTGCACTGCATTTTGGAGACATCAACTCGAAGGATTTGGTAAATTTCACCACCTGTCATGGTAAAAAAAAAGTTTCAGATTTTTCATACAACTGTAGAAAAATACATATTTAAGTAATAACAATAGCCACAAAGCAGCTTTCTGTGCTCACTGAATAAAGCACACTCTTTCCCCCATGATTAAATCATCCTGAATTAATTCCAACCTCCTTTATTACGATACGATGCTTATATAGACTGAAACCACAAGTCCAGGGTGTGATCTTGAGATCTCTGAGTTTACCCTTAGTATTCTTTTATGAGTTTAATGGCTCTCATATAATTGGAATGATGTAGATATGTAGATAAATGACTGATTCTTCTTTTTTCAAAGTATTTTTAAAGAAGTATCCTTATTGATTTATCTTGTTACATTTATATCCTGCCTTTCTCCCATCAAGGAACTCAAGATAGTATACATAGAGTTTCCAAGGAGCCCCTCATCAATGCACCGACCGGACCCAAAATTACCCAGCTTCAGGAAGTTTGGTGTGTCATGTACCTTCAGACCATACCCTGGGACATCTTAAGATCCTATGGGTTATATCCAATGGTGTCCTTCCACTAGTGGAATGGACACTGCTGGTGGGTTGAATTTCTCCTGCTGCAGCTTCCATGGCCCCCAGAGCTGCTCCAGAGAGTTGGGGGACTCTCCAGAGCAAAATGGAATCTGTTTGGGAGACTGCAGTGCAGAGGAGGGGAAGGGAAGGGAAGCTCCCCCTGTGTGAGTGGAAGTCCACTTGCGTAATATTGGAATTAGCCCTATGACTTTAATTCCAGAATAATTAACAGGGCATTTTCTCACTAACACAGAATAGGAGGGAAATCCCCACCTCTTTATGACCTTTAGACTACTCTGACTGTATTAATGAAAATTTGGGGTTTGGATTCCCACCATCTCCAGTTCATGGATCTAAATTAGCAGGGTTGGGAATCACTTGGCCTGTGATCACTGTGATCACCAAGATCACTTGGACTGTGATCTTAGAAAGCTCCTACTTGTCAGAGTAGAGCCATTTGTCTTCCACTGGTGGATCAGGACCCACGACTGGGTCGCAGCCAGACCAAAGGTAGGTCTCAACAACAGCACTACCATCATATAAATATATGGTTAAAAAAAAAAAATTAAGAAGCAGATCCCCAAATGCAGGTTTGAGCTAAAGGTGCCCCCAGGGTATGAAAAGGTTGTGGAGTACTGAAACAGAGAATACCTGTCTAGATGGGCTGAAGGTCTGATTCAGTATAAGGGAGTTTCATATATTAAGGGTGCAGTCGTATGCATGTTTAGACAGAAAAAAAGCGTTCTTGCTGGCTGGGGCATGCTGGGAGTTATAGGCCTTTTTTCTGTCTAAACATGAACAGGATTGTGCCTTAAAAGTGTCATTGATCTATATTGTAGCATTAATATAAACACATAGAACTCCTTGCCTTTGCTCAGAAGAGAAAAGGAAGAGCTTTGAAAGAAGCAAATCTTTAGGATTTTACCAGTCCTAATGCTGAAGAAACTGAATGAAGGCATAAACCAAAACCACACGAAATCGTCAACTCAGATAAGAAATTTCAGACACGGCTTACTGTAAACCTCAGGAAGATAATTATGGATTAGACCTGTGAACAAACATTCCCCGCCCTACAATCATTTATTGGCATCAGTCAGAACAGAAGACAAGCAGCATATCTTATATACTCAGAGTCCCAACTGGCATAAGTAATTCCAAACTACAGTGAGGTCACTACAGGTGATATTAGCAATTTGCGCACTGACCACTTGCTTATCAGTAATGTCCATTCCTAAAAGACAGCGTCAGTTGTTCTCTATTGTGTGTTTTCAGAAGACAAGCAATACTTTTTTTAAACACACACACACGAAACAACATTCATTTTATTTCTCACTCACCTCATGATTCCAGCACTTGTCAATATAAAGAGAAGCTTGCTTCCTAGTATGTATAAGTGGCAATAGCTTGTACGTCGTACCTATTCTGCCACCCATCTCTAGCCCTGCAGGAATTCTTAGGATGGTTCCAGATCCTAGCATTTTCCACTACCTACTCTTTCTTTCCTTCTTTCTTTCTTTCTTTCTTTCTTTCATTCATTCATTCATTCATTCATTCATTTCATTTCTATACCGCCCAATAGCTGAAGCTTTCTGGGTGGTTCACAAAAAATAAAACCACAGAGTACAGCATAAAAAAATATAAAATATGAAAGCTTAAACTAGCAGGTAAGAGACTGATATGCTGATTCAGAACACTGATCAATCATAACTCACACACTTAGGCAGAGAAATGTACATTGAACTGGGTCACTATTTCCACACTTGCATGCCTAGCAGAATAATAATTTGTAAGTGCTTTCTTACATTCATCCTGCATTTGATGTAGTCCACAAAAACTTTCCCAACCCAGGTCCCTCCAGATGTTTTGGACTACAACTGTCATCCATTTTTGACCATCAGCCATGCTGGGTGGGGCATTGTTGTTCAGTCGTTCAGTCATGTCTGACTCTTCGTGACCCCATGGACCATAGCACGCCAGGCCTTCCTGTCCTGTGCTCTCTCCTGGAGCGTGCTCAAGTCCATATTCATTGCATCAGTAATGCTATCTAGCCATCTCATCCTCTGCCGTCCCCTTCTCCTTTTGCCTTCAGTCTTTCCCAGCATCAGGGTCTTTTCCAGAGAGTTTTCTCTTCGCATTAGGTGGCCAAAATATTTGAGCTTCAGCTTCAGTATCTGTCCTTCCAATGAGCACTCAGGGTTGATTTCCTTTAGGATGGACTGATTTGACCTCCTTGCAGTCCAGGGGACTCGTAAGAGTCTTCTCCAGCACCACAGTTCAAAAGCATCGATTCTTCGGTGCTCAGCCTTCCTCATTGTCCAGCTCTCACAGCCATACATTACTACTGGGAAAACCATAGCTTTGATTAGACAGACCTTTGTCGGCAAGGTCATGTCTCTGCTTCTTACTATGCTGTGTAGGTTTGCCATAGCTTTCTAACAGGGAACAAGCATCTTTTAATTTCATGGCTACAGTCACCGTCTCTGGTGATCTTGGAGCCCAAGAAAATAAAATCTGTCACTGCTTCCATTTCTTCCCCTTCCATATGCCAGGAAGTGATGAGGCCAGATGCCATGATCTTCGTTTTTTTAATGTTGAGTTTCAAACCAGCTTTTGCACTCTCTTCTTTCACCCTCAACAAGAGGCTCTTTAGATCTTTGGCATTGCCCTTCTTTGGAACTGGAATGTAAACTGACCTTTTCCAGTCTTGTCGCCACTGTTGAGTGTTCCAAATTAGTTGGCATATTGAGTGCAGCACTTTAACAGCATCATCTTTTAGGATTTTAAGTAGCTCAGCTGGAATACTGTCATCTCCGCTAGCTTTGTTGTTAGTAATGCTTCCTAAGGCCCACTTGACTTCACTCTTGAGGATGTCCGGCTCAAGTTCAGTGACCGCACTATCATGGCTATCAGGGACATTCAGATCTTTCCTGTATAGTTCTTCTGTGTATTCTTGCCACCTCTTCTTAATCTCATCTGCTTCTGTTAGGTCCCTGCCTTCTTTGTCCTTTATCATGCCCGTCTTGGCACAAAACGTTCCCTTGAGATCTCCGATTTTCTTGAAGAGATCTTTCCCATTCTGTTGTTTTCTTCAATTTCTTTGCATTGTTCATTTAAAAAGGCCTTCTTGTCTCTCCTTGTTATTCTCTGGAACTCTGCATTCAGTTGGATATATCTTCCCCTTGCTCCCTTGCTTTTCGCTTCCCTTCTTTCCTCAGCTACTTGTAAAGCCTCATCAGACAGCCACTTTGCTTTCTTGCATTTCTTTTTCTTTGGGATGGATGGAGTTGCTGCCTCCTGAACAATGTTACGCACCTCCGTCCATAGTTCCTCAGGTACTCTGTCTATCAGGTCTAATCCCTGAAATCTATTCCTCACCTCCACTGTATATTCATAAGGGATATGATTTAGGTCATACCTGAATGGTTTAGTGGTTTTCCTTACATTCTTCAATTTAAGCCGAAATTTTGCAATAAGAAGCTCATGATCTGAGCCACAGTCAGCTCCAGGTCTTGTTTTTATTGACTGTATAGAGCTTCTCCATCTTTGGCTGCAAAGGACATAATCAATCTGATTTCGATATTGACTATCTGGTGATGTCCATGTGTAGAGTCGCCTCTTGTGCTTTTGGAAAAGAATGTTTGCTATGATCAGCGTGTTCTCTTGGCAAAACTCTATTAGCCTTTGTCTTGCATCATTTTGTACACCAAGGCCATGCTTGCCTGTTATCCCGGTGATTTCTTGACTTCCTACTTTAGCATTCCAATCCCCTATGATGAAGAGGACATCTTTTTTTGGTGTTAGTTCTAGAAGGTGTTGTAGGTCTTCATAGAACCGATCAACCTCAGCTTCTTCGGCCTCAGTGGTTGGGGCACAGACTTGAATTACTGTGATGTTGAATGGTTTGCCTTGGATTCGTACTGAGATCATTCTATCGTTTTTAAGATTGTACCCCAGTACTGCTTTTCCCACCCTTTTGTTGACTATGAGTGCTACTCCATTTCTTCTAAGGGATTCTTGCCCACAGTAGTAGATATAACGGTCACCTGAATTAAATTCGCCCATGCTTGTCCGTTTTAGTTCACTGATTCCCAAGATGTCGATGTTCCATCTTGCCATCTCATGTTTGACCACCTCCAGCTTACCTTGATTCATTGATCTTACATTCCAGGTCCCTAAACAATATTGTTCGTTACAGCATCGGATTTTCTTTTCACCACCAGACACATCCACAGCTGAGTGTCCTTTCGGCTTTGGCCCAGCCGCTTCACTCTTTCTGGCGCTACTTGGAAATACCCTCTGCTCTTCCCCACTAGTATATTGGACACCTTCCGACCTGAGGGGCTCATCTGAGGGTCATATCTTTTAGCCTTGTGATACGTTCCATGGGGTTTTCTTGGCAAGAATACTGGGGTGGGTTGCCATTTCCTTCTCCAGTGGACCACATTTTGTCAGAACTCTCTGCCATGACCTGTCCGTCTTGGGTGGCCCTGCACAGCATAGCTTATCGTTTCACTGAGTTACGCAAGCCCCTTCGCCACAACAAGGCAGTGATCCATGAAGGGGGGTGGGGCATATGCTATAATAAATCTTAGTCTTGAAGGTGTTACAAGGCAGTTCATTGTTTTTGCTGCAACAGACTAACATGGCGACCCCTCTGGAAGTTGTCACACTAGTAAAACTCTAAACAAAACTCTAATTTCTAAGACTTGTCTCTTATGTTATGTTTTCCCAATAGGCTGTAAAGTCAGATATTCCAATGAAAATCTAACCAAACCTACCCATTCATTTTTTAAATGTTAGAAATTTGATCATTTTAATCCTGCTGATAAACACTCAGAAGAACAGCGACAAATCTTAGATAGCTGGCAAAGAAATTCAGTTCAAACAGAACAGGTCTGTTAGAACAAAATGCTGATTCATTTGGCCAACCTTCTCCAAGCTGGTGCCCTCAAGATGTTTTGGACTACAACTCTCAGCATTCCAGAGCATTGGCCATACTGGTTGGGGCTGATAGGAGGTGAAGTCCAAAACATCTGGAGGTACCAGCTTGGGGGAAGGCTGATCTAGGGAGTTTGCAGTAAGAGCTCACGTTAGTCTTCACTGTTTATATCAGAGGTTTCTTTCTCTAAAATTGGCCTGTCAACATTTTGAATTGTAACCATTAGTAGAAACCACATATCTGATGAAACAGTAATAGCAAGCAGGCAACAAATTACTGAACTGTAAGCTACTAACATTTCAAACCATGCCGCTTGGATTTGCTACAGGCAAATATGGAAAAGAGCCAGAAGGAGCTGCAGAAGGAAAGGGGGCATCCAATGTTGCCTGTATATGTCAGGAAAAGTGTGCTTATCTTTGCTTGAGCATGACTTTGAGTATTCCTATTTCTGTGTGGTCACAGCATTACAAAGTCATCCATTTAATCGTATGTACATTTTAAAAGTGCTGAATTTGCTGAGGGCTATTTCTATAGAGCAGGCAGCTCTGTCCACATACCTGCTTGTGCACACAGACTTGTCACTTACACTGAAGTTACTGGGGTAGCCCACACATGCAGGAAAACCATCCGAGGATGAAATGCTATGTTATAGTTTATTTTTAGTACACTTTCGGCCAAAATGGCCCCCAAGGTGGCTCACAAAAGTATATAAACACACCATTCAAACAATACAATAGCATATCAGTGTAAAACAGCAATACCACAATGACTATTTAAAACTAAAAAAAAAAACTCCTAATGATTTATGGGCCATGGTGCTGGAAGCTGGCAATAATAAGAGAGCGCCTGGTATGCTGATTCTCTCTTGCCAGGTGGCTAAAAGAGGCACTATGATGTAGGAGGGCAGCAATATTCTAGCAAGGGAAGAAACAGTTCATCCATTCCTCCTAGCATGAAAATACTTAAAGGTATGTAAACACTGGATTGGTTCAGAGATGGGAACCCTAGAAAAGTAGACAGGTGCAATCTTGATGTTTGTTGGATAAATCACCTGAATAGTCACCATGTATAGTTATCGGCACCATGCAACCACATGACTGAAGCACTTATTTCAAATAACACAACAATCAGCCCCCAGAGCTCTCCCGTCCTTGAAAAGTCTTGTTCCTCCTACAAGGCAAGAAGGGACAATTTGTTGTGACTTTACCATCACATCAAAGTAATTGTGTGAAATGAACCAAGGGATTATTAGGACCTTCTTTCCCTCTGGCAAACTACTGCAACTTAAAATTCTAAAGCAAAGCAAAAGGAACAGCTGCTTTGCACTTTCTAGAACAACCCCTTTCATATCTTGTTTTTCTCCTATGAAGCCAACTAATCTAAATTCTCCCTTTTGTTGTACTCCTGTCCTTTCTGCACATATAGGTGCAATTTGCACCTTACTTTGAGAGAGAATGAGGGCAGTTTCAATGTATACTTAACATACCAAAAACTCAGTGTCTTATCATGCATACAAGGGTACAACTGAAGTGCTACTTGCAGTTACACATTAATCAGTCCCTTCCATGGAAGGTCTTACTCCTCCTATAGGGCAAAAGTCTCTCTTGGTAGGAGTACTTGTATCTGCCCTTACTTACTGACCTTCCCAAAGCTCCAGGGAGTCAGCCATTTATGAGTGTGAACTGTTCTATTCATTGTGAGTGTGGCACCACCCTCTGGCAAACATGATGAGCGGCCAGCCTTCCTCTCAACTTTGAGGCTGCAGAAGCGGATGGGTTTGTCCGAGCAGTTGTGGCAACCCCACTACCTGCCCAGCTCAAATGCTGAGAGGAAACCTAGGCGTTGTTTGGCAGCTGTATGGTGAAGATGTCAGAAAAGCCTTAGCTACGCAGGGAAAAATGAACACACACACAGACCTATTTATTATTTTATTTATATCCTGCCTTTCTACCAAGAAATAGCGCTCAAGGTGGCTTACAAAACAAGTTAAAACAGATTAAAACAATAAACCACATTGAAATACAGTAAAAACATAACAATTGCAGAATAAGAAGAGCACCCAACCCAGAGACCTACTTATAGGCCAAAGGCCTTCTTGAATCCAGTGGTCTTTGCCAGCTGGGGGAAGGACAGCAGAGAGGCAGTGAACCCACTCTCGCTTGTGAGGGAGTTCCACAGCCTCAGAGCAGCCACCTAAAAGGCCATCTCTTGTTTTGCCACCAAACGCACCTCTGAAGCTGGCAGTCTCGAAAGAACGGCCTCTCCCTAAGATCTTAAGCACCAGGCAGGCTCGTATGGGCTTTTCCTGCTCTGGAGCAGGAAGTATTGGATGTTGTTGACTGAAGGTGCCCTGTGCACCTTGAGGCAGCAGCACTCAACAGTATTTACTCCCCATCCTGTCTGGCCTTTCCCTCAGCTTTGGACACCACTGCTTGAAGGTAGTCTGGTCCATACACTTCTGGGAAGTAGTGCTCAACCG
The DNA here is from genome assembly GCF_057233095.1 of Heloderma suspectum. Lineage (NCBI taxonomy): Eukaryota > Metazoa > Chordata > Lepidosauria > Squamata > Helodermatidae > Heloderma > Heloderma suspectum. Next base: position 191,354,642 of record NC_139458.1, read on the forward strand.
TGTACACTTCCCCTAACCCCCAGTCTTTCTCTCAGGACGTGCTGGCAGTGTGTGCGTACATGGAGCTGGAAACTTACAATTTTTTGCTTCACCAGCAAAAATTATTGACCCCACCATACAAAGATATACATTGCTTAACTTATTATATCCTTTAAGTGAAACAGAGCAATAACATAATAATGCACAAAAGAAGTTCCTCAGTAAAAGTAGATATCATGCCACTAATAAATTATATATTTTCCAAAATCTGAAATAAAACTTACAGGCGATTCAATGTCTTCAAGAAGCAATACCGAGCAGCGCTCACACTTCAGTAGAGTCTGGGCTCGATGCATAATTTTCTTCACAATTTTCTCTAAGTCTGTCTGTTCTTCAAAGAGATCATTTACCACCTCCAGCAAGGCCTGTATATACGGGATGGGCAGCTATCACAATTTGTTTTGAAAGAAATGTGCAATTTTTGCGAACAGGAGTTGTAAAGGGTACCAGTCACTGACTGTTATACAGGTTTACTTCCTTGTAAATAAAATACAGATGCATAAACAGCAAAAGGCAACATTCTGTGTAACAGATCACTGATATAGTATTGAGTTTTTTGTTTTTTATTTCTGTTCTTTCTCAATGGGGCCAGGATGCCACTTCAATGTTTGAAGCTCTCTAGCTATGCAAATTAAGTGAATGGATTCTGGTACTGGCTGTTCCCTGTTAGCTTTCCTTCACAAACACCAAGGATGCTTTAAGGTGCAATCCTATGCATGTTTAGACAGAAAACAGTCCAACAACTCCCAGCATCCCTCCAGCTAGCCATACTGGCTAGGCTGGCTAGGGTATGCTGGGAATTGTGATGACATGGACTTCCCTGGGGACCCCTCGTCTGCTGAGGAGCAGTCCTTACTTGACAAAGAACCAGAGGAGGAAATCCAGGAGCCACCCTGCCAGACTGACACTGTAGAACCAGGGCCCTCTCATGTTTCACCAGAAGACTCAGAGTCAGAACAGGAGGAGGGCCATCCAATAAGCCCTAGGGAGAGACATCCTTTGAAAAGTCTCACTCAGTGTTCTCCTCTCAGATTCAGCTCCCAGCTGCAAGCAAAGTCCTTGATTGGTTGCAGCTGGGGACTATGTGGGTACAGGCTTGATAAGCCCTCCAGTACCTCTGCTTCCCCACTAGAAACAAAACCTGCTCCAGCTAAAGTCTTTGTCTGCGAGACTCCTTGCTTTCCTGCTTTGGACTGAACTCTTGATTTAGGACTGTTGACGACCCCGTTTACTGCTGCTCCTTGCTGCTTTGGACGCTAGTATCTTCTTGGCTTTTGACCTTGGCTCGTTTTTCTTAACAATGCTTTAGGCTCGTCCCAGGTTTTGGTTTTCCAATCTCCACAACAGCAACCTTGTTTTTCCCCTCGACCAGTGTTCACATGCTCTCAGATGGCTGAGGCCAGCACTGACCACCTACAGGTCCTGGAAGAGTTTCTGTCAGGTTTCCTGATCCCCTCAGCATACATGCTCAGACAACCTGACACGGGACACCCAAATCAATATTTTTTATTGCAGGAAATCCCATGGCAAAAGCTTACTGGCTACACTCTTCAGAAATCATATAGCTGATGGTCAGTAGCTATAGGCTCTATGTAATTTCAGAACAGTTCAAAGCTAAACACTATGACCATGACTGAGATCCTCATCAACGGGGTTTCCCCACTGCCACCTCCACGGTTCTGAACACAAGGGAAGGGACTCGGGATTCCTGGCGTATCTAACCCAGGCAATCCATACACGGGGTTACAACCCCGGAGAAGGAATGGGAATGATTCCTAGAATAGCCCCATCAGGCAATCAAGAGATAAATTCTTGAAAGGCCTAAACAAAACCACACCCACAGAGAGTCCAACTTTGAATCTTCTGTTGATAACTCCAGGCTACATGGTCAAGGCCCATCAAGATCAAGGGAAGGGTAAACCCCAACACACAAGGAGTTCCGTGCCACCGTTTTCACATTGGTAACTCCACACTGCATGCATCCAGGCAGAGGAAAGTCCAAAATTCGCAGATAAAACCCAGCCTGCCAGTGTGCTGAGCTGACGACAAATAGACACACAATCCACAGCAGATGAGAGTTGAAGTCCAAGAAAAGCCTCACAGTACTTTTCATGGCAAGTCTTTAGCAACTGTTAACAAACAAAGTGAGAGTCCATGTGCATAGTGCCTCCAAAAGCCCAGATGATGATGGATCCAAACAGAAAAGGCTTTGGGCAATGAAGATGAGATGTTCCTAGCAAAGGCTCTTCGCCTTTGCATCATCTTAAAAGGGAAGGCATGACTGTAAGACACCCCCTGCAGATCCCTTGACAGACAAGGGCCTTTAGCCTTTCAGCAAGACCCCTCTCTAAACAGGGCATCACTGCTCAGCCCTCCAGCAGTGATGCTTCAGCCTGGGTGACCCTTCTGCAAACCCCACCTCTGTCAGGTTCTCATGGACAGCTTCCAGCCTCCCTGCCTGCCAAGGCCAGACCAGCAGGTGGACAGGGAGTTGAGTGACTCCCCCTGGCTCTGCTCTGAGAACACTGACAGAGATAAGCTCACAGAGATTCTGACATTCCAGAGGCTGAATAGGCCCAAGCCCTTCCAGGCTACTTCCAATCAAATCCTGGCTATAACCTACAAGGCCCACTGCAGAACTGAAGCTGGGCCCTGACAGTTTCTGAATGGGATAAGTAGGACTTTTTTCTGTCCAGGCATGCATAGGAGTGCATGGACATACAAAAATAAACCCCTATTTATTTATTTATTTATTACATTTCTATACCACCCAATAGCCAAAGCTCTCTGGACAGCACACAACAATTAATGACTTCCAGAAAAATATTGGTACTGCAATGTAGCCCACAGTCATACAAACATGGTACGATCAGTGGTATATAACTTGAAAACTGTATGCTGTACTGAAGCCACTGTTTTCCTTTCACAGCAGATCTAAAACTAGAGATAAAGGTAAAGGTGTCCCCAACCAGTCGTGTCCGACTCTAGGGTGCGGTGCTCATCCCCGTTTCTAAGCTGAAGAGCCAGCGCTGTCCGAAGACGCTCCCGTGGTCATGTGGCCGGCATGACTGAACACGGAGGTGCACGGAACGCTGTTACCTTTCCCGCCAAGGCGGTACCTATTTATCTACTTGCAATTTCTTGCTTTCGAACTGCTAGGTTGGCAGAAGCTGAGACAGAAGACGGGAGCTCACTCCGTCACGCAGCACTCGGGTCTCGAACTGCTGACCTGCCGACCTTCCAGTCTGCAGTTCAGCGTCTTAACCACTAAACCACCGCGGCCCTTAAAAAAAAACTAGAGATGCAAGACATTAATTTATTTCGATAAGGACACAACTTCACACCTTCAGATTCTGCTACCTAATTTACGTGTTTCACAATGCAAATTCTTTTATTCTCAGTTCCTACACATCCCATATGATTTAATATAATGTGTCAAATTAATTATCAGAACCAGTCAACTAAGTCTTTGGAGTTACACTAGACATTAATGTGATCCATTATTATATGCCTCTGCACATCACGCTGGCATTACAGTTTAGCATATCACTGAATAAACAGGAGGCAAAAATAGAACAATTAAATACTCTGAACCCTGTTTAGGAGGAATGGAGACACATCCTGGTTTATGTAAGCTGCATTTCAAACCATTAAATTCAGATTTTCTTCTGCTTTATAAAATCAAGTGTGACAGTCTTCATTTGTAAGACAAAAGCTGCAATCCAAGGGTCACTTAATTGGGAATAAGCCACACTGAGCTCAGTGGGACTAACTTCTAAGTAAGCACGCAAAGGATCATGCTGAAATTCAATTAAGGGTACAATGCTAGGCATATTTAGACAGAAAATGTCCTACAACTCCCAGCATTCCCCAGTCGACTGGCTGGGGGATGCTGGGTGTTGTAGGACTTTTTTCTGTCTAAACATGCCAAGCATCGCACCCTAAGCTACTTTCACTGAATCCTGCCTAAAAATTCATTTAGAAGTGTCCAACTAGCAGCCAGAATGATCTCAAAAGTAGCTTGTCTGAATGCCCGGGTGTAATTATGTTAAAAACACAATAAAGAATCTTTTCTTAAACAGTACCTGCAGTAATACTTACAACAGTGGCTAGAACTGAATAGACTTCAAGTATTATGCAACATGCAGTCAAACCGTATGCATGTTTACTTGGAAGTAAGTCCCACTGAGTTCAATGGGACTTAGTCCCAAGTAAGTGAGCGTAAGACTGCTGGACTAAAACAGGGAGTAAATGAACATGATGCATTGCAAATTATGTACAGAATAGTCATAGTCAATTCACTTGTATACCACATTTTCCACAGTGTGGTGTTCAAAGCGGTTCTCATAATAAACAAATACAATAGCCCTACAATAGCATATCAGTGCCTATATCTGCTTCTAAGGTCTTATTCATTCAGTACTCAATATGAGGAAATTGAGTGCCTATTAAAACTTCAGGTGAATTAACATCTCCCCCCACCCACCCCCACTCCTGCCTTCTTGCCGCACAGAAAAACTAACATGTGAACAGTGCTGTATTATGTTTATTTAAAGGTACGATTTTCTGACCACACAATACATCCCCAGCTTGTAAGGGAGATGGATGAGACTCTAGTTATTAGGGGTATGTGTGTGTCAGACTATCTCTTGACATTTTACAGTGTGGGGGTGGGTCAGACTACCTGTTGACATTTTACAGTGTGGGGGTGGGTCAAACTATCTCTTGACATTTTACTGTGTGATTGCACAGAACTGGTATATCAAGTAAAAATAAGTGATCATGGTCCCAGATGCTACATTTTACTTACTCTACTTCTATCGTACTCCTTCCTTGAAGCGGCAAAGAGCTGAGCGTTAGATATGGCGATCCCACAAAATGGAAGATACATTTCCATTACCTAGTGCAAAGAGAAATATCAGCTCATTAGAAGTTGTTGTTGTTGTTGAAATTAAATATGCTTCTTTTATCTAGTTCTCACAGAGATCGTATACTGTGTCTGCACTGAACCACGTCAGACTGCAGGTAGAGAATGACACTTCCATTTCCCTCTGCATAGAAAATGAGAGGTCAGGGATAAGGATAAGCTAGACCCATAATGACCACCCCACTTTCATTGTCCCATTCGATGGTGGAGAGCTGGGCACAGCTGTTTCGGTGGCCCTATTTTGGTGGCTGCAATTCAACCCACAAAATGATTTTGAGGGGGAGGGCAGGTGGCCTACCATGACAGTGGCAGGACTTCCTCCCTCTCTTTCCCTCTTTATAGTTTAAAAGCTGTGATGCCCTTGGTAGCACAACAGCAAGAGCAAACCTCTGGCCACTGCCACCATCCTTCATTCCCAGAGATGCTCTGGGAAAGAAGGATGGCAGCAACTAGAGCTCCACTCCTGCTGTTGTGCTGATGAAGCTGCCAACAGAGTGGTGGCTTTTAATGAGAAAGAAAGAAAGAAAGAAAGAAAGAAAGAAAGAAAGAAAGAAAGAAACTCTGCCTTTGCCACAGTAAGCTCTGCCACCCATGGTGTAAATGGCTTTGTCCTGTCCTGAGATCCTTGGTCCCTTTTTGAGGTTTGTCTAAAATGCCCCCCACCCAAATCAGGAAAACCCTGAAAAATGGGGCAAAAGTAGACCAGCCCTAGTTCTAAACTAGTTTTCAATATGCTGTCATTTGCTTTTGCATGGAAGGTCGTTCCATTAAATGAGCTTCTACTTGCAGCCTGAAGAGGAACTTCCAAGACATAGTTGTACCATCTCAGTGAGAACTAGGAGCCTGATCCTCAAGGTTTACTGTAGCCTCTTTGGCCTCAAGACAACAAGGTGCTGCACCTGACAAGACTCTGCCTCACCCTCCCCATGGCAGTGCAGTATGTATGCCCTTGCATGTCACTTTGTCCTAAAGGGAGGAACAAGCACTAGTGCAACAGTGATGATGGGTGTGGGTTCTCTAGCCCTGGAAACAGATCCTGGCTCCAGCAAGAGGCCACCAGTTGTGGCTTTGCACCAGTGTCAGTTCCCTTAAATCTGGCCTCAACAGCTGCTGCACCTATCCAGCAGTGAGCATATAGGCTCAGACGTTATATAAAAAACCTATGCAACCTCAATTTCTGCATTTTAAAAGTAAATGATGATAGGCAGACAGGCCCCTTAAACTAAAGGATCAAACAGATAAATTAGAATACAGAACAGAAACAGTTCCAAGAGAAGATACTAAAAGCTGCAGCATTCTGTGGATTCTGCGCATCAAAAGGAAGAAACCTAGCGTATTCTAGATGATCTTTGTCATGGTTTCTTCAGGAACATGTAGAATCTGAAGAAACATAGTAGAGATAGATTCTACCTGCAAACAAGTCGTAACTCAAAAAAACCCCCAACAACACCAGCAGAGCAGAGCAAAGAAAAACACATTAGTCAGCAAGAAGCTAAGTGGTATTCTAAAGAAAAGGGGTAGCATTTACAATCAAATTTTAAGGTATCTGGGGAACAATAAGGAAGGACCTTTTATTTATGCTCCTTGAGATTTTTGAGGACTTTGTCTTGAGCATTACCCAAACTTTAATTATGTGACTTAGCAGCTGGGTTCACACAGCACACTTACCCATGGTGGGTAACAAGCTACGCTGGTAGGTGGTTATGCAAACAACCTACTGTCCTCCTGTCAGACGATCAGGCAAACAAGCTACACAGAGTAGTTTATTTGACCCCACTGACCCACTCTTCTTCCTCCTATAGTCCTCCCACCCAGCCAGCCAGGTATCCCAGCTTTCACTGCGGCAGGAATAGAGATCACTTGAGAGGAGCAGAGTGGCGGCAGCGTTTTTGGCTGCTCTTGCCAAGCAGCTCTGTAGGTGATCTCGATAACCCATGCTGGCACGAGAGACAACATGCTAACCCACCATATGTAAAATAACCCTTACTGCAGACTGTGGGCTCTCAGGGTGGCTTATTTGGGGGGAAATAATTGGGGAGGGGGAGAGAAACATCCCACAGACAACTTGCTAGCCCATCATGGGATGTTCCGGAAAATAAACCATCATGGGTTAGCATGTTGTGTGAACCCAGTCACGATCCTAGCAGCTTTGTAAATATGATGAGTATAGGCTGGGTGAAAATGAAATACTCATAGGCTGAGCTACTTCTGTATCTCAAATGGACTACAGTCTCTAGAGTCCCTTCTGAGATCTAGGGCTTTCACCTCTCCCAATCCTGAGCATTCTCCAGTGAGATTGCTGTTTCTCTGCTGCTAACAGTCATCTTGCAAGGTGGCTCACTGGGGGATGAGAGAGGTGAAAGCTAACAGAGCGCCCAAAACAGTGTTTTGTATCCCCCAATCCAGCTGATCAGTGGGGTACCCACAGTTTTGTGGGCCGCACCAGAAGTGTCTGCAGACGATTTGGGTTGTGCACCCCTGCTCTAAACAAATGCATTAGGCTGCAATCCTATACACACTTACCTGAAGTAAGCTGCATTGACCTCAGTGGGGCTTACTTCTGAACAGACACGCATATGATTGCACTGTTAATATCCCTTAGGACACAGGTGGGCAACTTGTGGCCCTCCAGATGTGACCAGGCATGTGGCCTACAACTCCCATCATCTCTCACCATTGGGTTTGCTGGCTAGGGCTAATGGAAGTTGTGGGCCAAAACATTTGGAGAGCCACAAGTTGTCCAACCCTGCCATAAGAAGAACCAGACTGGATCAGGTCAAAGGCCTATCTAGTCCAGCATACAAAATCTTTACAGAAGGTGCTATTAAAATCCAACACTAACAGCCATGTGAAAACAAATCTGGAGAAGAAAAGGCTTGCACATTAGAAAAACACAGACCAAATGCTACCATCTATGCAGCTGCTATTAGTACAATGCAGATGGGAAGATTACATGTTTTTAATACTCCCCCATGTGGAAATGTCCCAGCCTATGGATGCAAGCATGCCAGGAAGAAGAGTACTAGCCTAGGCTTCCCCATGATGTGTGTGAAGACTTTTTAACATGGGGACCATTCAAAATTATTCTAGGCTGGGCTATTTTGATCTGTTTCAGCACAACAGAAGCTTGGTAAGATGAGGAAATGTAACAGCTTTAGCCTTGGCTTGTGCGTGTGTTGCCACATACAATTACTGTATTACAAAACATGTGGAACTTAAAGCTATTTCATACATTACATGTATCTTACATCAGCCTTCCCCAACCTGGCGCCAATGGCCATGGTGGTTGGAAATTATGAAGTTCCACTCCAACAAATCTGGTGAGTGTCCGGTTGGGGAAGTCTGTCTTATGTAGAGATTAACATTGATTCTCCCCTTTCCCCACAACACCCCTCCCCCGGTAAGTAAATGATTGGCTCTCCAATGGACATACTCATGATGAACCAAACACTTGTACTATACCATGTCATTCCTTGACACAGAAAAGGGTGTCCTTCAATTTTTAGTGGCAGTTTAAACATAACTGGTGATCTAATGTGTATGAAGGGTCACATTTTGGTTGATCAGCCAGTGACCTCCAATTGGTCCTTGTTGCTATAAAGGTCAGAGGGAGGATCAAACTAAAATGTCATTCAACAACCGGCATTGTTATCTTGTAATTCTGCAATGACACATAATACTAGCTGTACTAGGTTATGCATCCTTCAATATTTTATCAGTAGAAAGATCTTCAGTTAAAGAATAAAAACTGTTGAACACTAGTGTAGTACTTGATCCTCTTCACCTCAAAACAGTCTTCTTCTGTTGTATGTCTCTTTTATTCTACAAACATGTCCATTAAAATAAATTGATAGGCTAACAACGGGACAATTATATCTAGGTACATGTCCTTATATTTGAGCTGATGCCAGGTGTTCTCCACAAAAGGAAGAAAAATATAATTATGACCAGGCAATGTTCCTTTTCTTGTTTCTTTTGCAGAAAGGGTTTTTTTTTCCATCTTGATTTCCATGCACTCAAATATGTTTACATTTAGTGGCCAAATCCATCTGTTGATGCCAAAATAAATGTTAAAGGCATAGAGACCCACTGAAATGGGTGGGATTTAAGTTATTACCAATTTAAATCTCATTGATTTCAATGGGTCTACTTTAAGTATGACTTAGTCAGGATCCAAACCTTACGTTTTACAAATTGATGGCCACCAATTTGGATGGCTTTAAAAGGGAGCTAGACAAATTCATTGGAGGAGAAGACTATCAGTGGCTACTAGTCCTGATCCCTCTATGCTACCACCAGTAATCAGAGGCAGTATGCCTATATACATTAGTTGCTGGGGAACATGGGCAGGGGGGTGCTGTTGCACTTGTGTCCTGCTTGTTTCCTGGTTCACAGCTGTTTGGCCACTGTGTGAACAGAATGCTGGACTAGATGGACCCTAGGTCTTATCCAGCATGGTTCTTCTTATGTTCTTAAAATAGAGATTAGCCGAGATATTTCCTTTCAACTAAAAGAAATAAGGTTATGTAGTTTGTGTACAGTCTGTTGTTGTTGTTGATGATGATGATGACATTTATACACTGTGGCTTGGATCCAGACTTCGTCATTAAGTTAGTGGCTAACTTAATCACATTGATTTCAGTGGCTCTACTCTAAGTATGACTAAATCTGGATCCAACCCTGCAGCTCCTATTTCAGCATATGTGCACAGAAGACAACAAATGGGTAAAAACACATGTAATCTTCTTTAAACCTCAAGATCCTCAAATTGCCATCACAAATTAAATTCCACTACTGCAGCTTGTACAGACGGAACATTTGAAGACATTTTGTCTTGAAATCTTTGGCATCAGCTACCATTGGGATAGTCCTTTTATTAAAGTTTTCACTGCATGTCAGGCAGCTCAGTTTTTAATCAAAGAATTCCAATGGCTTGAACTAATGCTATGCAATAGTATAAAGAAATTTAAGTGCAACAGATGCTTCCAGATTCATTTCATTTATCACCAAGTGTAATATATCAGCTAGTATTTTTTTAAGCTACAAAGAAAACAGGAGAGCAATACAGAAATTGTTAATTAGAATTTGATTGAAAAGCTCTCGGATTGTTTTTCCCCCCTCCCCTTTTTACCATTTGCTAAAAATAATTCAACATAAAAATCAGCTTGGGCTAACACAGATGAGACTCAAATAAATCAATGTACACAAGCATTACTGAAGAGGAAGGAAAATATATGAATACTGAATTAACAATTTACAACATACTGAATTAACAATTTACTGAGGATTTGCTTCATCTCCATGATAACTGGGGCATATTCTTCCATCAAACTGTGCCATAAATCCACATGTGCCATCAAACTGTGCCATAAATCCATAGGTGTTACCCCTTCTGGGGACCATGCGATCACATGGGCAACCAAGAGCTTTTCGAAGAACAGAAAGGAGCACCGCCATTCCAGAGTGGTTCAAACTTCAGTTTTGTAAAATCTTCACGCATTCTACCTGTGTAAATTCTACGAGACTGATGTTGAAATTAAACATTCCCCAAAGGACCTGATATAATACATAACCACTGATTCCTGCTCCGTCCAGCAACAACACAAATGTTATATGTGGGTGAAGTGTCCAAATTAAATCATTATCATCATAGAATGAACTTTAAATCTGGACCTGTCCTGCGTTGACTGCGGCAGACTCTGAGTGCAGGGCTAGCAAGAAGCAAGGCAATGAAGCCAGCAAATGTTCAAGCACACAGGTGTCAGTCCAGTGGGGTTCAGGCTAAGGCCGGAGTTGTTAAGATAGCAAGCAGAAGTCAAAACAGAGTTAGGCAGTCAGATACATTACACAGCTCAGAAGAAGAATCAGAGACCGTTTTTCACAGAGATCTACGCCGCCACCCCTTTCCCCTCTCCTTTGCACTAACTGTGGCAACCTTTGACAGCTCCTTCGACAGCTGTCAAACGTAGCTTGAGGCTAAGGCAAAAGGGTTCGAAAAAGGGGTGGCCTGTACTTATACTTATAAAAAAGCGGACATCTGCACACATTAGTGGGGCCGAATTTATTTATTTTTTCAGCCTCGCTTTGCACACATAAAAGAAAAATGTAAAAAAAAAAAAGGCTCCAGCTGCGACCGGAGTCGCGATCAGAGTGGGGATGGGGGACTTGGTGGCAGACAAGACAGGTTTTGCTGCCAAGTCCCCTGGGATGCCAGGCAGAGCTGCCTGGAGAATGAAGGGGGAAGGAGGGGGAGAACAACCGACGATGAGACCAATCATCTGTCGGGTGCTCAAACTACACACTGTGGGTTGTTCACAAGACAACCCATACAGTATACCTGGTCACCCACGATGGGCTGTTGTGTTGTCTGAACTCACTCAAAGTATCCTTCTGATCAAAAATGTTCTGACACTATGGTAGAAGAGATTAAACCCTGTATGAGTGTCATTTATGTAACAAATAAAGCCTCATTTCTGTGATCCTCTCAGCAGACAGCAGCTGCAGCACTGAATGAGTCACTCTGCTTTATTCTCCATCTGCTGAGGTGCCTGTATGTGCAGAATGTCCATCAGCCTGGATAGACTTTTGGCATATTGCTATGACAGTGGGTGTTTTTTAATCTTTGCACTGGACGTCTACAGAAAATATCTCAAATCTGCAGCTCCCTTATATCGGGAAGGTTCTGAGAACAAACCCTAAGAAAATTTGGTGACACACATACACAATAATTACTGTAAGAAAATGCTCTTCTAAAGTTCTTCCTTTTTGTCTCCTAGACATATCAACCCCCTTACTCGGTGTAAGAGTTAAAAATGTAAGCATGAAAAGACATGCTGATTTCTTTCCAGTCTTCCCTACCAGGATATTTTAATGGAGGGAAGGTGACAATAAAAAAATGTTAAGACAAAATAATAACAACAACAACAACAACAATAATCAGAATCAGACTACGTCTCAATGAATGGTTCCATGCTCAGCCTTCTCCTCCTTTACCCACCAAACACACGTGCAACCTTGACAGACATAGGAATTACCTGTCACATCTTATGACATCAATTTTAATACTTAAGGTCACAATCCTATGCATGTTTAGCCAGAGAAAAGGCCTACAACTTCCAGCATTCCCCAGCCAGGCCTTTTCTCTGTCTAAACATGCATAGGATTGCACCCTAAGTGGATTTCTAGGCTGCTTGATTTGTCTGAGCTTGCTTCTAGATGTAGGGTATGAATTAGTATGAAAACAGTATGAATTAGAAGGCATTGTGCAACAATTCTGTCTTTTTATCCTTAATGGGTTTTCTCCATTTAGAAAAAAGATGGAAGCGGTGGGAAAATGCCAAGGGGCTACAAATGGAAAATGACACTGCCTGGACCCCCCATAAAATTCCTTGAATGAGGCAGGGTGATGATGTGATAAAAACCTCATCTGGAAAAGCCACACCCTAAGACTAATCCCACTCAAAATGGCTTGGAGTTGTTGCTAAGCTTGGTAGTTCACATTCATTCATTCATTCATTCATAAATAAATAAACCAAAGTTAAAACATAAACTTGTGTTTGTTCTTTGGAATTCTCTAGGCTTCTAATGATCAATGAAGCAATATTACAGTCAAAGAAAGGACAGCCCTTTAAATTAAGGGACTCTTTTCAAAAAAATAAACATGTGACAAACCTAGGCAATTGGAAGAGAAGGGAACTGAAACAGCAGCAGACTTTTCTTTCTTTAGGCACTTCTTTAGCCCTCTTGTTCCGAAGTTTGCCTATAGAGCCATTTTGCCATGGAGCAAGAAGATGTTTTCTGAAGAATTCAAGGAAAGACTGGAACGTCTTCTATAAATAAATTATTTGTGTCATTAATCTATGCTTTTACTCGTGCAAGCCTGCATATTCTTGCCATTATTTCCTCTATTCCTAAAAATAGGTGAAATATGCGTTACTGAGTTCATGAACTCACAGACTGAAAATCAATTGCAATATGGTTAGGTGTGAACACACTCAACCAAATCATATTATATTCTGGCATCTGTACAGTGTGTGTCTGGCAATGCTTATAACCAAGACCTCTGATCAAATCAGGGCATAACAGAAGTTTGTCATTTGCAAACATATTTCTCAGGGGAGAACACTGTTTTGATTCTAAAATCACCCACTGCTGGTGGTTTAAACTCTGCTCTGTGAGCCCTAAATCCAGGTCCACTAGTCTCAGAAAAACCCTCCCCTCCATGCATGCTGTGACACCTACCCTCTAAAAACTAGGCCACTGCATAGCAGTTAGGCTTGAAAAAAAGCCTCCCACTGGAGTTAACAGGAGGCTTTTTTCACACCAACTGCACTGTGGCAAGGGGAGGCAACTTGGGGAGTTGCAGCTGGGAAGACAAGGGTTAACCATTCCTACCCCACACAATGTGTCCCGTCCCCGTCCCCCCACAATTTCCCACACAAACAGAAATGAGGCTTTTTAAAAAAGCTTCCCATTGGTTCCATTGCCTGATTGTTGCACAGGGAGGGGACATCTTTGTATATGTGTGTGTTCTTACATGGGGCTGAACTGGTCAGCCTGGCTCATCTCACTTTCAAAAACAAACATTCTACGAGCTTCAAACTTGGCAACCTGGCACACCAACAGGTGCCCCATTCCTCGTGGGCTACTTGTTAAATGGGAACTGCGTGATTGGATCCCTCAGCATGTTTGTTTTTATTGCAGTTGGGGGTAGGTGGGCTCTGGATTTGATCTGGCAGGGGCGTCTCTCCAGTTCTATGTGTCATCCCAACTCCTTCCACAACACATCCCTGATTTGTACATAAGCAGTGGTTGATGGGTTGAAACTAGCTCTGTTGCCCTGGTTCAAGGCAATTTACAAAAATCATTAAACAACAAATAACCCAGAAAACAGCAACACAGCCCTTAAAAAAAGAGCGGAGCATACACTAGTTTATTTTTGGTTCTCTTTCGGTAATATAACGGCACAGAAAATATTAAAGTTTAGCACTCTCCCTCCACCCCAGAAAGAACGAACAAACAAACAAATGAAAGAAACTAGCTCTTTTGCTGAAAATTCTGTTCATGCCAAGATAAACTATCTTATCTGGAGTCAGGAATAATTCTGCCCCTTTCATGACTAAGCAGCTTTGGAATGCACACATTTTCCCCACACTATACCGTGTTTTACAAATCTGCATATTATGTGTGCTGAACTCTTTTGGATATCTGATTCCAGAAAATGAAATGCTGCAATTGGATTCAAGTGATGATGGAGACTGAGCATATCGATAGAGAATAGCTTTCCCTTATATAACACAATCCAATCTAACTGAAGCTTTATTGGAAAAGCTGGTTGATGCCTCAGAGATATTTTCAGCAGCTCTGGCCTTATCAGTTCCAACAACAACAGTATATAGAGACTAGTCATGGAGAAGTGTCGCGCACTAAAACAAGCAGTTCCGAAGAAGAGGTCTTCTAATCTGAATGACAGACAACACTGGGCCGACATTCATTGTGTTCTTAGTTTGTCTATAGTGTAGCTGACAAACCAGTTAATTTTTAAATGTGCTATTTTTATTAGCATATTTTAGTGATATGCTAATAAAAGATATCATAAGAGCTAGCAATAACTAAAGAAAAACTGTGAGCTCTAATGTTCTTTGTAGAATATGAATGCCCGTCGTAATTCAGCTACTGCAAAACAAATGACAGCTTGTACCAATACAATACTTTAAAAAGATATCCTGTTCTTGATGGGCCAAGCAAGCCTCTTCGTAGGATTGCAACAATTGACTTTTCCCAGATCTTCAGGATGCCAACCAAGGAAACCTTCTAGGACTCTGCCACGCCTTGGAAGTATTGTGCAATAGTCCTCATGCAACACTGCTGTGCCACAGGAATGGTTGACTCAGTGACCATGTAATGTTTCAGTTTTAGCAGTCCAGGATCTGCTTGGAAAATGACATACCAACACTACCATTACAATACTATCCTGCTCCATCTGGGATTCCATCATCAGCTCTGGGTGACAGCTCAGGCAAGGAGGCACAACATGGGACAAGCAACTGTAACAGGAGCAGTTTTTGCACCGCTGCCAGCTTCACAGGTACCAAGCCCAGGACTTGAAGTGAGTTCAGGACCACAGAGGACAGTTTCATAGATACAGTATTGACAAATTAACCGGGACTGGCTTAGGGCAATTTTAGAGGTTTTATAGCCAGGCCAGGAGAGTCCTTATGGGAGCTCTGCTTCCTCAGGTGCGGCATCTGTTTTTCTTAAAGAGCCCATGTCCTTTCTCACAGTTGCTGGCTTCTTCTGAGCATAGAAGGTCTGGAAAGTGAGGAGCTAGTTGGGGAATGCTCCCCAGAGCCTGCTCACTGGAGAAGTCTGGGGTCCACTCCTCAGAATCAGAGGGCAGTGGCACCTCATGGAGATCAAGAGGACAATGGGGCCGTCCTGCACCATTTTTGAAGGTCTGGGACCTGGTTCTGACTCCTCCTCAGAGTTGCTGCCACTAGAAACCTCTGTCTCAGAGGGTTCTTGGTCCTGGGACATGACAAATACAAGTACAGAAAATGCTTCCATCCAGGACAGAAACTTGGCTGTGTACAGGTTAGGGCTTTGTTTACCATGGCTATCTCCTACACTGTTACACCCCCCCAATGGACTATTGTAAGGCTAAATAGGATAGGATCTCTTCCTCCATCCTTCCATTTCCTTACACCTGTTTATTTGATTGTAAACCTGCAGGGAGGGGCCTGTTGTTTTTATTATATGCCCCAGGGGCATTTTCAGCAGCTCTGGCTTGGTTCTTTGGGGCCCTTGAGAAATGATAACAATTAACAATAAACAGCCTTAGTGTTGTTGTTGTTGTTATTATTCCAATTCCCATAATGAATTATGGGAACAGTTCCACAACAGAAAGAAAGAAAGAAAGAAAGAAAGAAAGAAAGAAAGAAAGAAAGAAAGAAAGACAGACAAGCTGGAAGAGCTCTTCTTTGATTCTGCATTCAGGAAAAGGAAATATGAATCTCCTTTTAGTTTAAGCTCCCTAACTTGCTACCATCACATTCATTCATCTGAATCTATGCCACCTGTACTCCAAGAAGATAATGTAACTGTGTGAACTGCTTTGGAATTGAGCTATAACTATTCCACACAGCATATCATGCTTCCCAGACCAATGAATACACCCCTGCAGTCTAGATGTCAACATTCTATGAGAAGGACATTGATATCTACCCTGAAACCAAAGAGCCACAACCTTGAGTTTAAAAAAATAGATGAGTCTGAAAGCCAGCACATCATGGACCCGCTTTACATCTCGGGGGGGGGGGGGCACAATTGATTCATAACATGGATTTTGTGTTTACCAGTCTAGCTCCAAGGAGCAAAGATTCTGTCCACAGCCTCCTGATACACTGTTCATCTTTGGTGTCCAAATGTATACAAAGAGCACATCACACACACACACCTACACACGCCCTCCATACTTGGTGCCAGAGTTTATTTAAAGTGACAATGGTTCCAAATTAACCTGAGCTCACTAGAAAAGACATTTTAACGACCTGAACACTCTAGACCAAAAGCTGCACTGTTTTTAGAGTGGAACTATATGATTTATAGTAATATGCACTACATACTATAAGGTGCAATGTGCTGCTGGTTCACACCAGCAACCCCTTTGTCTTGTCCACCTTTGTCTCCCAGTAACATACAGTAAAATAAAATGCATGGTGCAATCTCTGTGCTCTAAGTTTCCCTGCCCCCACAAGTGGCAGCCACTGAAATGAATGGAAGCAGGGAATGCAGTGATGTCATATCACACATCTTGCTTTAGTAAACTCTGTAGGAGAGAGAGAAGGAAGGGATGTGGGGGCACTAGTTTTGATAGAAGTCATGCATCACTAGTAACATCTAGTTTATTCTTTTTTTTTAATGCAAAGCTCCTAGATGAAGTTAGCTCCTGAGTTTAGGAGCAATGAAGCATTAGGGCTATTGGTAATGCTTCTCTCTCTCTCTCTCTCTCTCTCTCTCTCTCTCTCTCTCTCATCTTCCTAATCAACTGGGCAAGAAGTGTATTTACAACAGTTTCAAATGAGTCTATTTGTCTTCCTTCCCTTTCTTCAGGGTAATTTTGTGAAATGTTCGGCAAAAAACAACAACACAGAACAAATGGCTGGGTGAACATTCTGTGAGAACAGCACTATGAGCAATGTTATGAGCTTACATCCTGCAAAATTTAAAAATAGGGCCCCACTGTGATGTAAGCTTAATAGGGTGCCAGTACTGAAGCTAGCAAATGCACTGTTTATAACCTGCATTTTAATGCTGTGTATCATTTCCAATCTCAAATGAAATCATAAATACATGCAAAATACATGCAAACCATCTGAAATGATGTACTGGTCATATTCAAAATAACATTTCTAAATGGACTTACACTTGTATAGTTCACACGTTTTGCCTCAGCCAATGAATGTGGCTTTTTGTATAGTATTTACAACTGCAAATGGTCACTGTTTGCAGCTACAAACAAAAAATGTGCCAAAGAAAGGGGAATAGATATATTTTCATGACCATATTCTAGTGTTCACTAATGACTGATATCACACATCAAATATTTTTTTTAAAAAGCCACTTTTGTTTACATATTAAGATACCTGAACATTTGATATTGTTTCCAACAGCAAGCAGCAGGATGAGGTTAAGAAAGGAATCATCTTCTGTCCTCTTTTACATACTGGATTGGAGTAATACTGAATCTTAGGGCTCCTGGGTGTCCCATCTTTTTACAAAGATATCTCCTATTTTAAAGGCCTCATCTTCATCCAAGTCCTATGAAACATAACTGATGTTCCTTATTTCAGAGACCCCAGTTCTTTGTTCTGATTTGTAAGTCCATTTAAACATAAGCCCCAAAGTTCAGAGAAAGGGAGGAGGAGGTTAGGTCAAAGCTATGGGAGGTAACATTTGGTCTGTCACATCATTTGGGTATAAGCAAGACAGAGCTGCATGACAGAGCTGCTGCCAGACAGATCTGAGGATTGTGTTATACTTCTTCACATATGTGGTTGCCTCTCTTGTCTCTCTCCAATCTCAGAAGATTAGACAGACTTCAAAGTACCCATTGACTTCCGGCTGGAGATGGCGTCATGATCGGCTCTTTGCTGTGTCTCTCCCGAGTTTTAGCTTTAAAATTTCCTCTTTGAGTCTGTCGTGTTATCTGGGTATTTGCAATTAAACTTGCTTAAGCTTTTGTTTTAGTTTAAATTTAAACAAGTTGATTAATGTATTTCATCAGATATAGATAGATGGGCATCTTTAAAGTTGAGTTTATGGGGTAAGGTGAATACACTTAAGATGAATACCATACCCCAAATTATTTATGTTATACAAGGGATCCCTATACGTATACCTGGCAAATATTTCCAAAAAATCAATGCTAAATTGAGTCTGTAAATTCTTTTGGGGTTCCTCTCCACCAAGAATACCTTTAAAAAGGATTCAACTTCCAATTAATGAAGGCAGGTTCAGTTCCCTGGTTCTAGCTATGTACCATTGGGTCTATTTGCAAACCTCTACTAAATTTTGGTCTTTTCCACTCAAATTAGATTTTCCTCCGTGGCCAGTATTGGAATCTTCTTGTCTGGAGCCTCTCTTTAAATGAATGGCATTAGGATCTTGGCATATTAAGGTAGATAGAGCTCCTCCCACAATTTTGGCAGTTAGGGAAGTGTGGTGTATAATGTCACGTGAATTACAGTTTGATCCATTTTCTGATGCTAAATTGACTTTATGGGGAAATCCAGATTTAAGAATTGCCAAGAAAATGTTTTTATGGCGCACCTGGACAGATAAGATGATCTTTACTTTAAATCAATTAGTGGGGGTTAATGATGAGTTTTTAGTATTTTCAATTTTGCGAGATCAATTTGATCTGCTGGCTTCAGCGGAATGGCGGTATTTGCAATTGAAACATTTGTTGTATCTAGATTTGGTCCTGCTGCTTTTACTGCCTTGGAGTCTCCTTCGCTATTGGAAATACTTATTGAAGCTGATCAGATGTATCGGCCTACTATTCATGTTTATAAACATTTATTATCAATGAATAAATGTGTCACAAGGGGTTTACAGCAGGAATGGAACAGGGAACTGGAACATCCTATTTTGCTTAATCAATGGACTGCCATTTTGGTGTATGTATCGGACATGTCAATGGATTTTCGGTTACGCCTTATTCAGCAAAAGCTCTTGTTTTGGGTCTATTGGACGCCACAATGTCTTTTTAGTAAAGGCTTGTCAAATTCAGCTAATTGTCAGAGGTGTAATGCGGTCAATGCTTCTTTTATTCATACGTTTTGGAAATGGCCCCCTCCTTTTGGGAAGAAGTTATTGTACAGAATAATTTTGTATTGGAAATCTCTTTAATATTTACTGAGGTAAATGTTCTTTTAAACTACTTACCTGCCTCTTGGAATGTAACTCATGGTTAGCGAAAATGGATTTTTCGCGCCCTTTTGGTTGCTAAAAGACTGATACTGTGATATTGGAAGGATAAAAGCTCACCACCTATAATGCAATGCACTGAAGACTTAACAACACTAGCAACATTCGGAAGAGTGGTATATAGGCGTAACTTGCAAATGGACTTATATGAGCATATTTGGTCTGCTTTTACTGAAGTTTATGTGTAACTCCCCCCCACACACTTTTTTCTCGAATATTGTAATGTTAGAAACTGAGGATTTTGAACATGTTGTTGTATTTTCATTTCGTTCTTTTTTTAGATTTTGTAAAGTTTTCAGTTTGTTTTGTTTTGTAAAAATTCACAATAAAATTTTTTTTTTAAGTACCCATTGAAAAACACAAAGATAATAGCACATATATAATCGCTAACATACCCTTCTACTAAGGTGGTTTATGTAACTGAATGTTAAAAAATGGAAGTCATATGCAGTATGTAGGGGAAACTACAATGGACCTAAGAACAAGATTCTGTGACCACAAATCTGCAATTCTTACAAAAAAGCTGGAGCAGCCTGTTGCAAGACATTTCAACTCTCCTACACATAGTCTCTCAGATTTACAACTGCATCCAATAGAACAAATAAAAGACACTGATGTGCTTGACAAAAGGGAAAATTTCTGCATCTATAGACTCAGAATTCTTATTCCAAATGGCCTTAATCTGGAGGACAATTTGTAAACATTATACCACTCATACCACTGTTTTTTCTCCTAAAGAACTTTCATCTCCAAGCATTCCAAACTGCCACTCCTGATATCCATTTAACATCACAGCTACTGATGGAGGTGGAAGCTGAAGCGTTTAGCTTAAAATATATTTTTGAATACCTTGTTGCTAGTCTTTCTATCTTTCTTATACATTTTACCTTAAGACTAACTGCATCCACAGTGGATCCAGAGTGCATCCACAGTGGATCCTGCACTCCTTGTTGCTTTGCTGTTGTGCTGCTTTACACCAACCTCTCTCTCTCCCTCCCCCCCCCTCTCTATATATATAGTTATACACACACACACACACACACACACACAGAGCATAATGTTGACAGCCCCTTCCTGCTACGCAGTTTAAGCCTACCCAGGTTAATGTCCATGTACCACTAACCAGAGTGTTCAAACTACCGCACAATTGCGCTCATTTCACATGCCAGCAAGGTGATGCTCAAAATCCTACAAGCTAGGCTTCAGCAGTATGCGAACCGAGAACTACCGGAAGTACAAGCTGGGTTTCGAAGAGGCAGAGGAACTAGAGATCAAATCGCCAACATTCGCTGCATCATGGAGAAAGCAAGAGAATTCCAGAAAAACGTCTATTTCTGCTTCATTGACTACGCTAAAGCCTTTGATTGTGTGGATCACAACAAACTGTGGCAAATTCTTAAAGTGATGGGAGTACCAGACCACCTTACCTGTCTCCTGAGAAACCTGTACGAGGGTCAAGAAGCAACAGTAAGAACCAGACATGGAACAACCGATTGGTTCAAAATTGGGAAAGGAGTACGACAAGGCTGCATATTGTCACCCTGCTTATTTAACTTATATGCAGAGTACATCATGAGAAATGCCGGGTTGGATGAATCAGAGGTCGGAATTAAGATTGCTGGGAGAATTATCGACAACCTCCGATATGCAGACGATACCACCCTAATGGCAGAAAGCGAAGAGGATCTCAAGAGCCTCTTGTTGAGGGTGAAAGAGGAGAGTGCAAAAGCTGGTTTGAAACTCAACATTAAAAAAACTAAGATCATGTCATCTGGCCCTATCACTTCCTGGCATATAGAAGGGGAAGAAATGGAAGCAGTGACAGATTTTACTTTCTTGGGCTCCAAGATCACCGCAGACGGTGACTGTAGCCATGAAATTAAAAGACGCTTGCTCCTTGGGAGGAAAGCTATGGCCAACCTAGACAGCATAGTAAGAAGCAGAGACATCACCTTGCCGACAAAGGTCCGTCTAATCAAAGCTATGGTTTTCCCAGTAGTAATGTATGGCTGTGAGAGCTGGACTATAAGGAAGGCTGAGCGCCGAAGAATTGATGCTTTCGAAGTGTGGTGCTGGAGAAGACTCTTACGAGTCCCCTGGACTGCAAGGAGGTCAAATCAGTCCATCCTCAAGGAAATCAACCCTGAGTGCTCATTGGAAGGACAGATAATGAAGCTGAAGCTCCAATATTTTGGCCACCTAATGCGAAGAGAAAACTCCCTGGAAAAGACCCTGATGCTGGGAAAGACTGAAGGCAAAAGGAGAAGGGGACGGCAGAGGATGAGATGGCTAGATAGCATCACGGATGCAATGAATATGAACTTGAGCACGCTCCGGGAGAGAGTGCAGGACAGGAAGGCCTGGCGTGCTATGGTCCATGGGGTCACGAAGAGTCGGACACGACTGAACGACTGAACAACAACAACAACAACCACTAACCAACACTTCCATGGTCATGACTGAAGAAAAGATGGCTAGCATAAGCCTGTGCTGAAACTTCCAGTGGCCTGCACTTGCCAGTGACAGTAGTTGTTCACATAAGGGTCAGGGGAGACCTCTTCCTCAACCACACGTCCTCAATCCTCACTTGCTACGCAATGGTGATGGGGAGGCAAAGCACAGGCTCCCTCCACTCCTTCATCACTCCCACGTAGTAACAAATAATAGAACTACATACCAGTGCATGGACTGTTGCTGCTCAGTTTTAAAAGACGCTATCTATTTTCTTCCCCTTCATGGATCACTGCCTTGTTGTGGCGAAGGGGCTTGCGTAACTCAGTGAAGCCATAAGCTATGCCGTGCAGGGCCACCCAAGATGGACAGGTCATGGCAGAGAGTTCTGACAAAATGTGGTCCACTGGAGAAGGAAATGGCAACCCACTCCAGTATTCTTGCCAAGAAAACCCCATGGAACGTATCACAAGGCTAAAAGATATGACGCCGGAAGATGAGCCCCTCAGGTCGGAAGGTGTCCAATATGCTACTGCGGAAGAGCAGAGGGTATTTCCAAGTAGCGCCAGAAAGAGTGAAGCGGCTGGGCCAAAGCCGAAAGGACACTCAGCTGTGGATGTGTCTGGCGGTGAAAAGAAAATCCGATGCTGTAAAGAACAATATTGTTTAGGAACCTGGAATGTCAGATCAATGAATCAAGGTAAGCTGGAGGTGGTCAAACATGAGATGGCAAGATTGAACATCGACATCTTGGGAATCAGCGAACTAAAATGGACAGGCATGGGCGAATTTAATTCAGGTGACCATCATATCTACTATTGTGGGCAAGAATCCCTTAGAAGAAATGGAGTAGCACTCATAGTCAACAAAAGGGTGGGAAAAGCAGTACTGGGGTACAATCTTAAAAATGATAGAATGATCTCAGTACGAATCCAAGGCAAACCATTCAACATCACAGTAATTCAAGTCTGTGCCCCAACCACTGAGGCTGAAGAAGCTGAGGTTGATCGGTTCTATGAAGACCTACAACACCTTCTAGAACTAACACAAAAAAAAGATGTCCTCTTCATCATAGGGGATTGGAATGCTAAAGTAGGAAGTCAAGAAATCACCGGGATAACAGGCAGGCATGGCCTTGGTGTACAAAATGAAGCAGGACAAAAGCTAATAGAGTTTTGCCAAGAGAACATGCTGATCATAGCAAACACTCTTTTCCAACAGCACAAGAGGCGAGTCTACACATGGACGTCACCAGATGGTCAATATCGAAATCAGATTGATTATGTACTTAGCAGCCAAAGATGGAGAAGCTCCATACAGTCAGTAAAAACAAGACCTGGAGCTGACTGTGGCTCAGATCATGAGCTGCTTCTTGCAAAATTTCGGCTTAAATTGAAGAACGTCGGGAAAACCACTAAACCGTTCAGGTATGACCTAAATCATATCCCTGATGAATATACAGTGGAGGTGAGGAATAGATTTCAGGGATTAGACCTGATAGACAGAGTGCCTGAGGAACTATGGACGGAGGTCCGTAACATTGTTCAGGAGGCAGCAACGAAATCCGTCCCAAAGAAAAAGAAATGCAAGAAAGCAAAGTGGCTGTCTGATGAGGCTTTACAAGTAGCTGAGGAAAGAAGGGAAGCGAAAAGCAAGGGAGAAAGGGGAACATATACCCAACTGAATGCAGAGTTCCAGAGAATAGCTAGGAGAGACAAGAAGGCCTTCTTAAATGAACAATGCAAAGAAATCGAGGAAAACAACAGAATGGGAAAGACTAGAGATCTCTTCAAGAAAATCGGAGATCTCAAGGGAACGTTTTGTGCCAAGACGGGCATGATAAAGGACAAAGAAGGCAGGGACCTAACAGAAGCAGATGAGATTAAGAAGAGGTGGCAAGAATACACAGAAGAACTATACAGGAAAGATCTGAATGTCCCTGATAGCCATGATAGTGCTGTCACTGAACTTGAGCCGGACATCCTAGAGAGTGAAGTCAAGTGGGCCTTAGGAAGCATTAGTAACAACAAAGCTAGCGGAGATGACAGTATTCCAGCTGAGCTATTTAAAATCCTAAAAGATGATGCTGTTAAAGTGCTGCATTCAATATGCCAACAAATCTGGAACACTCAACAGTGGCCTCAAGACTGGAAAAGGTCAGTTTACATTCCAATTACAAAGAAGGGCAACGCCAAAGAATGTTCAAACTACCGCACAATTGCGCTCATTTCACATGCCAGCAAGGTGATGCTCAAAATCCTACAAGCTAGGCTTCAGCAGTATGCGAACCGAGAACTACCGGAAGTACAAGCTGGGTTTCGAAGAGGCAGAGGAACTAGAGATCAAATCGCCAACATTCGCTGCATCATGGAGAAAGCAAGAGAATTCCAGAAAAACGTCTATTTCTGCTTCATTGACTACGCTAAAGCCTTTGATTGTGTGGATCACAACAAACTGTGGCAAATTCTTAAAGTGATGGGAGTACCAGACCACCTTACCTGTCTCCTGAGAAACCTGTACGAGGGTCAAGAAGCAACAGTAAGAACCAGACATGGAACAACCGATTGGTTCAAAATTGGGAAAGGAGTACGACAAGGCTGCATATTGTCACCCTGCTTATTTAACTTATATGCAGAGTACATCATGAGAAATGCCGGGTTGGATGAATCAGAGGTCGGAATTAAGATTGCTGGGAGAATTATCAACAACCTCCGATATGCAGACGATACCACCCTAATGGCAGAAAGCGAAGAGGATCTCAAGAGCCTCTTGTTGAGGGTGAAAGAGGAGAGTGCAAAAGCTGGTTTGAAACTCAACATTAAAAAAACTAAGATCATGTCATCTGGCCCTATCACTTCCTGGCATATAGAAGGGGAAGAAATGGAAGCAGTGACAGATTTTACTTTCTTGGGCTCCAAGATCACCGCAGACGGTGACTGTAGCCATGAAATTAAAAGACGCTTGCTCCTTGGGAGGAAAGCTATGGCCAACCTAGACAGCATAGTAAGAAGCAGAGACATCACCTTGCCGACAAAGGTCCGTCTAATCAAAGCTATGGTTTTCCCAGTAGTAATGTATGGCTGTGAGAGCTGGACTATAAGGAAGGCTGAGCGCCGAAGAATTGATGCTTTCGAAGTGTGGTGCTGGAGAAGACTCTTACGAGTCCCCTGGACTGCAAGGAGGTCAAATCAGTCCATCCTCAAGGAAATCAACCCTGAGTGCTCATTGGAAGGACAGATAATGAAGCTGAAGCTCCAATATTTTGGCCACCTAATGCGAAGAGAAAACTCCCTGGAAAAGACCCTGATGCTGGGAAAGACTGAAGGCAAAAGGAGAAGGGGACGGCAGAGGATGGGATGGCTAGATAGCATCACGGATGCAATGAATATGAACTTGAGCACGCTCCGGGAGAGAGCGCAGGACAGGAAGGCCTGGCGTGCTATGGTCCATGGGGTCACGAAGAGTCGAACACGACTGAACGACTGAACAACAACAACAACAACAATCTATTTTCTTGCTTCTTCAAGATAATAAATACACTATACAATTGATTGATTGATTTTATTTATTTATTTTGCCAAAAATAGCAATCAAGGAGGCTAACGATAATAAAATACAGGTTAAAAACAAACTCTTAATTAAAACATAACATAAAAACAGACCCATAAAAAGCCATTTAAAAAATAACAATAAAAGAAACAAATAGCACCCAACCAATTACAACCCCCTTCAGCAACAGACCAATCTACATGCCAAAGGCCTGCTGAATACAAATGTCTTTGCCTGCCAGTGGAAGGACAACAGAGAGGGGGCCAACCTAGCCTCTCTCAGCAGGGAATTCCAGAGCCTGGGAGCAGCCACTGAGAAGGCCTTCTCTTGCCTCCCCACCAGATGTGCCTCCAATAGTAGTGGAACTGAGATAAGGGCCTCCCCACAAAGATCCTAAAACCTGGGCAGGCTCATATGGGAGAATGCAGTCTTTCAAATAGCCTGTGTGTGACAAGGCACGGATTGTGCATGTCAGCTGACTGGTACAAAAGCATCACAATGAACAGATTTTATTTTATTTTTTCTTGTCAAAATACATCTGATGCATTCAGTTCTTTTCTTACATAAAACACCAGAATGGCCCTGATTATCTGAAGAAACAAAGTGAACCAGCACAGCTGGTGAGTTTCAAAGTAAAGAAGTACCAGATGAACTTCACCTACCATTATTATTCCACAATAAGCAAAGTAACACTTAGCATTTGTTTAGCATTTTCAAATATTCAAAGCACTTCACATGCATTATCTAGTTCTAATCTTTACGCCTGTTACATAAACTCCGAAATACATAGTATTTAATTTATTTATTTACAAGATTTATATACCACTCCACATCCAATAAAATATCTGAGGGGTAAACAATAATAAGGGGAGAAATAATAATAATACAGAATTAAAACCTTTTAAATAAACAATAGGGCCAAATAAAATCTCACAGTGGTGGTAAACAGAAGTAAAGAGAAACTAGATAGTTTTTATAACAACAAACTGGTGATTAATTTTAGGTGGTGTGCTAGGTAAAAACAAAAAAGTAAATAGAAGCCAAATAGGGTAGCTTTATCTAGCAGCTGTGAGGGAATGTACTATCAGAGAATAAAGTCCCATCTTCAGGTGGTTTTAAATCCTCTTCCTCCAGTTTAGGATCCTGCTTTTGAATGGCTGAATACGGTATTCTCCAAGGCCCAAAAATAATAAAGGTAGCTGTTGGCCATAAGAAAAAATTCAAAATCCATAGGAGGGTAATTCCTTTATTTTGGAGGCCAATCAAAATACCACAAAAAGTGAGCAAGCTTTCAAGATCTCCAGAGCTCTTCATCAGGTTAGATGTTACACAAAGTGGCAGGGGCTAGGGAGCTGGCTGATGTTGAAGCCACCAAGTCTGCATTTAGTTACAATCTTAACATGGAATGCGGGAGGAGATTGCAGACCATGGCCCCATCTATATAGCACCACATTGACCCCCCACCCCATCGCAACTGCACGGCAATGCGGCTTTGAATCGCCATGCCCTGCGATACACTCATGATGTACCGCGCACTTCCCTTACAGACTCGCTGTGCCCCTTTTTTTGCCATTATATTGAAATGCGCAGCTGTGCAGTCCCATGAGCGTGGGGGTGCGACACTTCAGTGGCTATTTTATATCTGAGGGGCTCTGCTGTGTCTTTCTGACCCTGTTCTGGGTAAAAATTGGGTGTTTTGTGCTCCTTCATTTCCACACCATCAGTTTGTCAGTTCCCCAGCCTGAGACTCTCACGATGGTTCGTACTCACAAGCGTGAGCGCTACATGCCTAGCCATCACTCTGAAATGGTGCCTGGAGCGATGTTGTTCATCCTCCAAGACCCTCCCCAGCCCTTGGGCACTGAGTTCAAAAGCAACCGTTGCGAAGATACAAATCTGCAAAAATGTGCGAAAGTGTGATTAAATAAATGAAAACGCCCCTCTGTGCCTCTGTAATTGTGCAGCTGTGAAGGGATGGGGGAGCAAAGGGGCATCACAGAGTGACGCAGGCACTACGCATGCCTACAACATGCCCACTGTAAGATGCAAAGTCAGTTCGGGGAAGGAACAGATGGCTTGCAACTGCAGGGGAGCCTGCAGCAAACCCAAAAAATCACAGTAAAACGACTCCTTGGAACTCTGGGCGAAAACCATAGATGGCTGCGAAGTCACAACTGCATCATCTATCATGACAGAACTCAACTCGTACCTGCCCTGGAGTAAAAGCCTGGTGTAGATAGGGCCCATTAGATTAGGCTAAATTAGGTGTTGTGCAGATTTCAGTATTATTATACCAAATATTGCAGATGAGGCTGAGAGAGCAGAGCTTGCCTAAGGTCACCCAGCTAGTGAGTTCGTGGCAGAGGTGAGATTTGAACCAGGAATTTCCTAATTTGTAGCTCAGTCTCTTAGCCACAATACTACATTTTTTTTTAAAAAAAAGAATCAACTACTCATATTAGAAAGTAAGTGGCAGCAAACACAGAACAGTCCCACTGACTTTCAAATTCCCAGATTGAATTTTTATTCTGTACTATCTCTAAACTCTGGAAAAACTTGTTTAGTTTGGCTCCCAACTGTCATAGCTAAGTAGTGTCAAGAGTAAAAACTTATTTCTCCAAGCAACTAGAAGCATGCTGAACAAGAAAACAACTGTGAACCAAAATGGGTTATTCTATCAAGCCACAGATTTGTGTTCTCCAAAATAAAATTAGCTGGCATTAAGCCTAGTGCCTCTAGCTTATTTTGCTATTGCCTGGATTTTTTATAAAAAGAAGCAAAAGCAGCTTATATCCAACTCAGGCAAATGCTTTTCATTTCATTTAACATGTTAAGGTCACCCAGGCAATGAATTCATGAACAAACCCAAGGAGCAAGGGTATTTTTATGGTTTTATTATAAAGTCCTTCTAGATGTCTGGAGGATTTGTAGACCAAAGAGGTAAGAAAATTATTTCAGTGTCTGCTACTACATGGAGAGAAAACAGTTTTCTACCTAAAAGGTAAAAGTTCAATATATTGACTGGGTTTGCACAACACGACAACCATCATGGGCAGCCAACCATGGTTGGCTGTTGTATTGTCCAAACCAGGAATGCTTTCTGTGGGGTGGCTTATTTTTCGGCAACGAGCCACGGTGAGAACCTATGGTTTGTTGCAGGGTTATTTTCACCCACAATGGGTTATCCTGTCATCCAAACCAGGGAGACTGATTTTTATTGTGGGTTGTGGCAATCAGCTACAGAGCCACTCAGCAAGAGCAGCAAAAAAGCCTATGCAACTTCCTTTTCACGATCTCACTAGTGACTGTGCTTCCAAAGTGGAGAAACAGAAGGGCCATCTCTCGTTCCCCGGCACTTTTTATTTTTATGTGCCTCAAAAATGCAGAATTGGGGGTCATAATTATTTAAAAAAAAATTTCTTTGTGGGTCCTTCACAAGTGCACAAGTGTGCTCTTATGGCTGTCCAATATGTGGAGTCTTGCCTGGTCAAGTTCCTTGTCTGTTTCAGCTGTCAAAGGGAGTAGGGAAGGGGAATAGGTAATGTACATGGAAATTGACAAGGCGAGGTTGCGTATCAGCTAATTTGTGTACAGTTGCGACGGACCTGGAGAGAAATAATTCTATAGGGAAGGAAGGACCATGGGAGAGGGGGGAAGCCAAAGGAGTAAGTGCACCAAAAGGGGGGGCAATATCTTCCCCTTGGCAATGTGATCCTCACATTTTCAAGTGTGGGCTGACACTTCTCAGTGTCCCACACCTTTTCAGCACTTCCCGGAGTCTCCACCTACTCCAGAAAGGGGAGATATTAACTCCCCCACACACCTTTTCGCAGCTCTTTTCGGAGTGACCGTGTGCAAATTAGCCAACAGGCAACCGTGTCTTGTTAATTTCCTTTAAAATTACCTATTTCCCTTGGCCTTTGACAGCTGAAACAGACCAGGAAATTGACACAGCCAGACTCCACATATCAGACTGTCATAAATGCACACTTGCGTTCCTGTGAAAGACCAACAAAAAATAATTTTTAAAAAATGGAGAACTAAAAGGGGCAGTGTTCACAGTGGGGAGATGCACAAGACAGATTTTGTCTGCAAAGTCCCCTGGAATACGTGCCAGAGCCAGCTGGAGGAGTGCAGGGGAAGAAGGGAGAGAACAACCCACGGCAAGCCCTATTGTCTGTCAGGAGAAGAACTCACACTTAGAACTCATAGGCAAGCCTATTTGCAGGGGTGGCTTAGTGTTATGTGTGACCTTGCTCACTGACTCGGAGGTTTGTTCATACCCTTTGTGAAAGGAGCTAAAATGGAACAGAGGCCAACCCAGGGAGCCAGTAGTAGAGGAAATTTGGCACCTCCATCCTCTGTCCTTAGTGAATTAACATACTGGATAAACTGCCCTGTGATGTTTTCCATCATAAAGTAAATTTGTGCATTAAATGTTGACTACAAGTTACTGAAATGTCCCATTTGCTATCCTTTACAGTAATCAAGGTGGCCAGTTCAAATGTGCAAATCTTGGCTTATTAAGCCAAGGTATGCATACACCTTATGCCTTCTTGCACCACCCCTTCATTCCTTCATTCTCAGGGTGCCCCAATTCAACACATCCTAGGTTAATTAACCATAATTTTCTATTATGTCTGCACCAAGAAACTATGGTTATCAAGATCAGAACAATCCAGAATCTTAAACCACAGTTTAAGATTCTGGTTTGTTCCAATGCTGGTAACCACCAAATGCCTATTTTGGACATAACATAAAACTATGGTTAATTAACTTAGGAAGTTTTGAATTGTGCACACTTAGAAGGAAAGGGGCACTGTGGAGCACACTGATGCAAAGTTCATGCATATCTCAGCTTAATAAACCAAGATAAATACATCCAAACTGGAAGAGTATCTACATGTATACCAAACTTTAGCTCTGTAAGTGGGCAATTGTACTGAGATAGTCAGAACCATCCTGCATTTTTGGCTAGATGGCTGATTTTGGCTGTCTAGCTGCACCTTCAGGGAGGGGGAAGAAAGGAGGCCACAGAGCGCATAGGAAGCTGCTTAACACGGCTGATGTGGTCTCCTCCTCTACCCACCTCGGGACTGCCCTCTTTTCCCCGTCTCCACACTCTGTTTCCAAGCACAGAAACGTAACCAGGGCAGAGAGAACCACGCCGGCTATGAGGGGGCAGGGGAGGGGGTGGGGAGGGGGTTGTAACCTGGCTCCAACCTCAGTTCCCAGAAACCAAAAAATCCTATGACTCTCTAGACAGTGTCTAGCGGCCATAGCATTGCTCCCTAAGTGATGTATTAGTAGCTTAATTATGGAAGTACATTCCTATGTTCACTATTTTGAGGAAGAACAATATAAATGACTCGGGCTGCATCTACATGGCGCCGATTTCATTGTTCCTTCCATCAGAGCTGCGCAGTATTAGTGTTGTGATTAACAACTGGGGCGGTGGATGCAAGGGTTAAAGCGGGCTTCCCAAGCTGGGAAGAGCAGAGAGCGCAGAGTTGGGGAGGAGGGTGCGCGGCTAGCATGTAGGACTTGCTTGTGAGTAGACTTCATAACAAACCCTGCATACACGTTTCTGAGGTGGGTGGGCGGGCGAGCAGGCAACCGCTGCCTTGGGAGATTGAGCCCATGCTGAGAGCAGAGTGCGGAGCTAGGGAGAAGGAAAGAGCAAGTAGCATGTAGTGTCCTAACTGCCCAATCAACAGTGCCCCCCCGCACGCACACAAACACAGGCTCATTGAAGTGCTTCTGAGTACATGTTTATGAAAATTATCTGCTCTGGCACCCACCCTTTCTCAACTTCGTAGCTGCAAATCCACAGGCATCCAGCGTTTCTCAGCTGTGTTTCTTTGCAGCTGAATGTCTCCACTCTCAAGGCTCGATATTTAAAGTGAGAGAGGCAGCGACATGAAACTGAAGGCAATAAGTTACTTCCCGGTAGACATGTTTGCCACTCTGCTCTCCCCTCGCCTCCACCCCAGGCTACTTTCCCTTCCACCAATCAGCACACCTTCCACCAGCCCACTTCTTCATGCCTCTGTAACTGCAGAGCTGCGAAGGAGAGGGGCATCACTAACGATGCTGCGATTTCAATCTGAGGAAGGGACAGACAGCTCAACCCCCCGCAGTGAACCCAAAGCAAGTGAAAACTTCACAGCAAATGGACTCTGAGAAAACCCAGATTTCTACATGAAAACCACGACTGGGCTGCGAAGTGGGGACTGCGTCATCTGTCACAAAGATCTTTCCTTGAAGCGGCACTGGGGCAAATGGCTCATATACATACAGTCAGGGCCAGAAATATCGGAACAAGGATAACTGTTTTGGCAGTTGTCTTCTGTACACCACCACATTGAAGTTGAAAGGAAACACGCCCAGATGGGAGCAAAGACAGGACTTTCAGCTGTAATTCAAGGGCTTTGACAAAAGTGGGGCACTAACGATTCAGGAAGGACAGCCAGTGGCATACCCCCCCCCCCCATCATTGGTGGCTCATAAGTAATGGAACAAACCAACATCACTTCAAACTTAAGGATCGCCTTTAATACCTGGATGAAAATCTTTTGCAGTCAATGTCTGCCTGAAGTCTGGAACCCATGGACATGACCAAATGCGGAGTTTCCTCCCTCGATATGCTTTGCCAGGCCTTTACTGCAGCTGCCTTCAGCTGCCGCTTGTTTGTGGGTCTTTCTGCCTTCAGTCTTGTCTTCAGTAAGTGAAAAGTATGCTCTATTGGGTGGAGATCAGGTGCCTGACTTGGCCACTGAAGAACAGCCCACTTCTTTGCCTTGAAAAACTCTTGGGTAGCTTTTGCTGTATGTTTTGGGTCATTATCCATCTGCAATATGAAGCGGCGTCCTATCAGTTTGGCAGCATTCGGTTGAATCTGAGCAGAAAGTATAGCCCTCTACACTTCCGAATTCATCCTGCTGCTTTTATCAGCAGTCAAGTCATCAATAAACAACAGTGACCTGGTTCCATTGGCAGCCATGCATGCCCATGCCATAACACTGCCTCGACCATGTTTGACAGATGATGTGGTCTGCTTTGGATCATGAGCTGTTCCTTTCCTTCTCCATACTTTTCTCTTCCCATCATTCTGGTACAAGTTAATCTTGGCTTCATCAGTCCAAAGAATCTTATTCCAGAACTGGGCAGGCTTTTTTAGGTGTTCGCTGGCAAAGGCTAATCTGGGCTTTCTGTTCCTGAGCGTTACCAGTGGTTTGCACCTTGGTGTGAAGCCTCTGTATTTACATTCATAAAGCTGTCTCTTGACTGTAGATGTTGACAATGACATGCTTACCTCCTCAAGAGCGTTCTTGACCTGGCTAGATGTTGTGAAAGGGTTCGTCTTCACCATGAGCAGAATTCTGCAGTCATCCACTTTAGTTGTCTTCTGTGGTCTGCCAGACCTTTTGCTGTTGCTGAGCTTGCCAGTTAATTCCTTCTTTTTCAGGATGTTCCAGACTGTTGTACTGGCCACTTCCACTGTTGTTGCTATCTCTCTGATGGGTTTATTTTGTTTCCTCAGCCTAATGATGGCCTCCTTCACTCGCATGGACACCTCTTTGGACCTCCTCATGTTGGGGGTTCCAGTGAACAGCTACCAAATGCAAATGTAACACTCAGAACCACCTCCAGGCCTTTTCTCTGCTTGATTGGTCATGGGGTACCCAAGAAACAGGCCTCACCTGGCCATGCAGCTGCTTGTCAGCCATTCGTTCCATTACTTATGAGCAACCAATGATGTGGGGGTGTGTATGCCACTGGCTGTACTTCCTGAATGGTTAGTGCCCCACTTTGGTCAAACCCCTTGAATTACAGCTGAAAGTCCTGACTTCACTCCCATCTGGGTGTGTTTCCTTTCAACTTCAATGTGGTGGTGTACAGAGGCCAACTGCCAAAACAGTTATCCTTGTTCCAATATTTCTGGCCCTGACTGTAGATGGGGCCTTGGTTCCAGGCTTTTCTCAAGGAGTGTCCCAAATGCCAGCTTTTTAGGTGATCTGGAAGCTCTATTTTGGAGGAAAACTCATGCCCCCTCTTTTTGAAGGAGACATGTACAAATATCCCATGAGATGAATGTTCTACCTGTAGATCAGGAATGGGGAACTCCAGATGTTATTGGGCTCCAACTCCCATCAGCCCCAGACAGCACAGCCAATGGTCAGGGGTGATTGGAGGTGTAGTTCAACAACATCTGGAGGACCACAGGTTTCCCACCCCTGATGTTGCTCAAACCCTACAAGTAGAATACTGAATGTTGGCTCATTCACACATGCAAGTTATCAGTTGATAAAGCAAATGTCATAGGCTGAACATAGATCTTTGACCCATCCCTCAGATTGATTAAAACTTTAATGTCAAGGAATCCTGAATTCTTCCATCCAGTGAAAATACTGAATAACTTCTATTCTTTTAAAGAATGAAGGTAGTTGGTTTTATGCTAGGGCAAGAGTTGACTGATCATGTTAGCCTTGTTTATTCAGCTGGCATGGCTACTACTCCCCTTCATTGCACTGTAGCTTCTGAATGTCTTGCTGAGGCAAATGAAGGAACAGATGAAATTTACTGAAGTAATAAACTGGTCTAAAAAATCTTCCATCTTGTGTTCTGAACTTCTACCCACATTTCTGCAGAATGTCTGGAAAAGAAACTCTGAGCAACCTGTAATAGCATGTAAGTCAAACCAGTATATAAAATAAATGGCTTTTCATTCATGCTGTAAGTGGACCTAAATTAGGATATCTAAGGACAGTACTAATATTGTCCCTGAATAATATTCTTGCTTTCTCCCCCTTTGAGAGATTTGCAGTTATGCAAGCTTGTTGTTAAGCTTTTGGATTTATAAAGCATCTTATCCATAAACTTCAGGTAGCAACATATCTACATTTAAATTATCTCTACAATAATCCTGTGAGATAGGTGAATTTTATTCCCACTTTACAGATTGAAAAGTGCTTAAGGGAAGACAGCGAAAGCATGGCAGTGCCAAAACAGGTCAGGTCTCCCAGGACTAAGGCCAACAGTCTATCCACTGACCACATTTTAGAGCCTTTTGATCAATAAAGAATCTACCTACCTACCTACCTACCTGTACATATGGTGGAAAGCATAAATTCATGACATCTGTGACAACTGAGCAATTATCTGTGGCAGCCGTATTCATAGGCACTCTATGAGGGCTTTTCTACATGAGGCATTTATCGTTTGCTCACCATTCCCTACTCACACTTGTTTACTGGTTCTTTAGATGACGTTGTGACCCTCCAGTTTTGCTTCTGTGTCTAATGAGCACTTCCAGCGAGTTTCCTTAGAGCAGGGAAAATGCAGCCTTTAATTGTGAAAGCAAAAGAAATCACTGTACCACAGTGCCACCTAGGCGTTGTGTAGCGGAAAAGCAAAAAAGGAAATGCTATTCAGGTAGTGCTCAGATCTCAATTCTGTGACAAAACCGAAAGTAGATACAGTGGATTAACAGCAGATTAAAGCAGGACATGGCTTCATCTTTATAGTAAAACGTATTTATAAATCTGTTATTATTTCTAGGGAACAGAATAATGCTTTAATCAAAGTAATCAAAACCATCACAGTACAAGACAGTGACCATTATTGTTAACAGTGGCCATTAATTCACTGTTCCTAACTGCACAGCCATCCTGACATTGGTAAGCTAATTAACACATTTAGTATGATAAGAAAAATGGTTTATCCCAATTCAAGTTGCAGGATATAGAACTGGACCTCTTGATGAATTGTAATTTAGCCATTTCACATTGCAGTTTCCCTTTGAAGCTTCTCTGAATAAGAACGGCCATTTTAAGTCATTGGCAGAGTGTCCTGGCAGGCTGAAATGTTCCCCGTCTGATTTTTCAGTATTGTCTTTTTTGATGTCATATTTGCATCCATTTATTCCTTTGTGTAGAGTAGGGATGGGGAACCTCTTGTGTAATGCTAGCCTTTCTAGCCATGCCAAAAAATGCGGTTACCAGGTTCCTTTCCACCTCACCCCATGCATTTTGGTGGGAACAAAAGCAAAAAGGGTGGGGCCAAAGTTACAAAAAATGCCAGCATATTGACGCTTAAAGCTGTTGCTGTCAGGAATTAAGCCTTAGGAGAGACATTTCAACCTTTCACAATGGGGAAAATACTGCACAACACCTGGGAAGCCACCAAATGATTGACAGTTGGGGGAAAGGGGAGGGGCCAGGGGGAGGGGATATGGCTGCCCAGGGAACGCTGAAGGGCCAGATTAGGATCCCGGGACTGAGGTTCCCCACCACTGGTTTATAGTCCAGATCATCGTTGCTGGTTGTTGCTTGGATCCCATACTGAGTGGTAAATAAATCACATGGTGCATGAAATTGCATTTACATGGTCCAGGAAATTATATTTTTCAACCATACTAGGATGGCTAGTATATGAGGGATTTCCCTGTCATGGCTAAAACTGTCCATATCACATAGACACCACTCCATACAAGCAGCTTATTATGTGGTGAGGTGCCCACACAGTTTGGAATCCCAACAGTAGCCATGCTATCAGGATAATGTCTGAATTGGCTCAGAGTAAAATGCAACAGAACAGCATGAGGGAGCCCTATCTCACAGGATCTTTTAACAGGAATTGCATCACCATGCCTATAATATGTCTGGGAATTTGAAGTTAGATCAGCAATATGCAGACAGGGTGACTGAATCCTAGGCATCTGTTCTTGTGGGTTAGAACCTTCTACCATCATCTCTTTAACGTTGTAGAACCTAAACTAAAATGTCAAATAATTATTCGTTTATGTAAGCATTTATACCCTACTCTTCAGCCAGAAAGGACCCCAAAACAACTTATAGATCAATAA
Source organism: Heloderma suspectum (assembly GCF_057233095.1). Taxonomy (NCBI): domain Eukaryota; kingdom Metazoa; phylum Chordata; class Lepidosauria; order Squamata; family Helodermatidae; genus Heloderma; species Heloderma suspectum. The sequence continues at coordinate 191,390,965 of NC_139458.1, forward strand.
AAACAATAAAGGCCCTGCACTCAGGCTTACAATCTAAAAAGACACAACACAAAAGGAAAAGGAAAAAGAATGCCGGGGGGGGGGGAGTAAAACAAGAAAACTCAGGCATCAATTGTTAATGTCATACGTTTCTTAGAATGGCCAACTGTAATGCAGATGTAATGGCTGCAATACAACTAGAATTCATTAGTCTTATCACAAGATTGAAAGAGAGAAGGAGCAAGAAGGGCAGAATGCAACATACAACAGAACAGCATGATCAGAAAAGTCTGATCCCCATTTCTGAAAACATAAAATCCTGCTGTTACTCAGAACTATCTCCATCAGAGTTAACATTCAATAAAGGTGTGCTTTCTGGCTTTCTTGCTCTCAGCAGTCCTTGGGGCAGCTCCAGGTGAAACCTGAAACCATCACATCACCTGCTAGAGCCTTCTTGGAACATCTGCGTACCCCTCCTCATCCATTCCATCTCAAGACTGCGATCATGCAGACATCATGAGTTCAACAGCATCAGATTTTTTCCCCCACCCTGCTTTTTGTACCCTCTTGTCTGATCTAGAAATCTCAAATCCTTGCACATTTTTGTGACCTTTTAGTTAGCCCAGTAATTTACTGCACTAATATGGAGTTTGGAATTAAATACAAGGTGTACTTTATTCCTTTATTTTACAAGGACAGATAATTCTCCATGTTTAAGCTGATGCACAATGCTTTCAGCATCGTCTACTGTTGCCCAACCAATACCCCAGTTAAACTGAAGCACTTCACTATGATTATAGATGGGTTATAGCTACTGGGTTATAGTTGTTGTTGTTCAGTCGTTCAGTCGTGTCCGACTCTTCGTGACCCCATGGACCATAGCACGCCAGGCCTTCCTGTCCTGCGCTCTCTCCCGGAGTGTGCTCAGGTTCATATTCATTGCATCCGTGATGCTATCTAGCCATCTCATCCTCTGCCGTCCCCTTCTCCTTTTGCCTTCAGTCTTTCCCAGCATCAGGGTCTTTTCCAGGGAGTTTTCTCTTCGCATTAGGTGGCCAGAATATTTGAGCTTCAGCTTCAGTATCTGTCCTTCCAATGAGCACTCAGGGTTGATTTCCTTTAGGATGGACTGATCTGACCTCCTTGCAGTCCAGGGGACTCGTAAGAGTCTTCTCCAGCACCACACTTCGAAAGCATCGATTCTTGGGCTCAGCCTTCCTTATAGTCCAGCTCTCACAGCCATACATTGCTACTGGGAAAACCATAGCTTTGATTATGCGGACCTTTGTCGGCAAGGTGATGTCTCTGCTTCTTACTATGCTGTCTAGGTTTGCCATAGCTTTCCTCCCAAGGAGCAAGTGTCTTTTAATTTCATGGCTACAGTCACCGTCTGTGGTGATCCTGGAGCCCAAGAAAATAAAATCTGTCACTGCTTCCATTTCTTCCCCTTCTATATGTCAGGAAGTGATGGGGCCGGATGCCATGATCTTCGTTTTTTTCATGTTGAGTTTCAAACCAGCTTTTGCACTCTCCACTTTCACCCTCAACAAGAGGCTCTTTAGATCCTCTTCGCTTTCTGCCATTAGGGTGGTATCATCTGTGTATCAGAGGTTGCTGATAATTCTCCCGGCAATCTTAATTCCGACCTGTGATTCATCCAACCCGGCGTTTCTCATTATGTACTCTGCATATAAATTAAATAAGCAGGGTGACAATATACAGCCTTGTCATACTCCTTTCCCAATTTTGAACCAATCGGTTGTTCCATGTCCAGTTCTTACTGTTGCTTCTTGACCCTCGTACAAGTTTCTCAGGAGGCAGGTAAGGTGGTCTGGTACTCCCATTTCTTTAAGAATTTGCCACAGTTTGTTGTGATCCACACAATCAAAGGCTTTAGCATAGGCAATGAAGCAGAAATAGATGTTTTTCTGGAATTCTCTTGCTTTCTCCATGATCCAGAGAATGTTGGCGATTTGATCTCTAGTTCCTCTGCCTCTTCGAAACCCAGCTTGTACTTCCAGTAGTTCTCGGTTCACATGCTGCTGAAGCCTAGCTTGTAGGATTTTGAGCATCACCTTGCTGGCATGTGAAATGAGCGTAATTGTATGGTAGTTTGAACACTCTTTGGCATTGCCCTTCTTTGGAATTGGAATGTAAACTGACCTTTTCCAGTCTTGTGGCCACTGTTGAGTGTTCCAAATTTGTTGGCATATTGAGTGCAGCACTTTAACAGCATCATCTTTTAGGATTTTAAATAGCTCAGCTGGAGTACTGTCATCTCCACTAGCTTTGTTGTTACTAATGCTTCCTAAGGCCCACTCGACTTCACTCTCGAGGATGTCCGGCTCAAGTTCAGTGACCCCACTATCATGGCTATCAGGGACATTCAGATCTTTCCTGTATAGTTCTTCTATATATTCTTTCCACCTCTTCTTAATCTCATCTGCTTCTGTTAGGTCCCTGCCTTCTTTGTCCTTTATCATGCCTGTCTTTGCACAAAACGTTCCCTTGAGATCTCTGATTTTCTTGAAGAGATCTCTAGTCTTTCCCATTCTATTGTTTTCCTCGATTGCTTTGCATTGTTCATTTAAGAAGGCCTTCTTGTCTCTCCTTGTTATTCTCTGGAACTCTGCATTCAGTTGGATATATCTTCTCCTTTCTCCCTTGCTTTTCGCTTCCCTTCTTTCCTCAGCTACTTGTAAAGCCTCATCAGACAGCCACTTGGCTTTCTTGCATTTCTTTTTCTTTGGGATGGATGGAGTTGCTGCCTCCTGAACAATGTTACGGACCTCTGTCCATAGTTCCTCAGGCACTCTGTCTATCAGGTCTAATCCCTTAAATCTATTCCTCACCTCCACTGAATATTCATAAGGGATATGATTTCAGTCATACCTGAACGGTTTAGTGGTTTTCCCTACGTTCTTCAATTTAAGCTGAAATTTTGCAATAAGCTCATGATCTGAGGCACAGTCAGCTCCAGGTCTTGTTTTTACTGACTGTATGGAGCTTCTCCATCTTTGGCTGCTAAGTACATAATCAATCTGATTTCGATATTGACCATCTGGTGATGTCCATGTGTAGAGTCGCCTCTTGTGCTGTTGGAAAAGAGTGTTTGCTCTGATCAGCGTGTTCTCTTGGCAAAACTCTATTAGCCTTTGTCCTGCTTCATTTTGTACACCAAGGCCATGCTTGCCTGTTATCCTGGTGATTTCTTGACTTCCTACTTTAGCATTCCAATCCCCTATGATGAAGAGGACATCTTTTTTTGGTGTTAGTTCTAGAAGGTGTTGTAGGTCTTCAGAGAACCGATCAACCTCAGCTTCTTCGGCCTCAGTGGTTGGGGCATAGACTTGATTGGGACAATAATCAGTGATATAATGGCCACCATTAACTGGAAGGATGTTCCACTGAAATCAACTGAATTTTCAAGTAAATTCATTTCCAAGTAAATGTATGTTGGGCTGGGGTCTGTATCTTGTTACAGATTATTTGCTGAGAATAGGGGTTGAGAATAGGGAATGAGCAGTCTCAAAGTATTGAAGTGAGAATAAGTAAAATAAATTCTATAGCTGTGAAGTAGCACTGAAAATACTCATGTTGTAACAGCTTGCAACCACTTGATGGCACTGTGGGCAGACTATTTCTCTTTATGCACACAGGATACCTCTTTTCACACAAGTAGCATGATTTTCAGTCAGAATGGTGGGGTGCAAAGCGCTTTTTAAAATTGGGCCAAAACTTACTTGCTGTTTGGGGTAATGGAAAGAATAGGGTTGCCACATCTATGCTGTTAACAATCTGTGAAAAAGCATAAAAGTGACATAACAGTTCCAGAGTCCACAATGTTCTGATACATTTAAGTAAATGGCAGCACAGAAAATAAGGTTATCTTGAAAACAAAAAAACAAAGTTTAATAAATGAAAATATGAAACTTTCTGCAGCCATGAAGTATTAGATTTGACTACTTCTACCTTGTTATTAATTGGTTAACATTTATATTCCCACCTTCCTCCAGGGAACTTTTATGGGGTCACCTCTCAGTAATATTCTCACAATAATCACGTGAGGTAGGAATCACTGAGACATAGAAACTTGTGGAAAGACACCCAGCAAACTGAATGGATGAGCAGGCATCTGAATCCAGATGCCTGCTCAGCCAAAGTAAAACCACATCCAAACCAAATAAGTCTAGCTGCTATACCAAGGTGGTTCCCCTTACTAATTTTATAGCAGATGTGTTTAAAGCAGAAAACACACTGACCCAGCAAATGCTAACACACATGAAAGCCCCAATGCATGCTTGGAAGTCACCACACTAAAAGTAGTTCCCGGTTGATGTAAACAGAAGGAGATACATTATATAAATGCAATAATAATAATAATAATAATAATAATAATAATTTATTTATTTGATTTATACCCTGCCTTGACATTAGTGGAAAACATGGCACTCAAGGCAGCTTTCAATCACTGATAAAAACAATAATAAGCAAATACATTAAAACACAATTAAAAACATAACAGTAACAGAGTAAAAAAAAACAGCATCCAGCTCAAGAATAACACACTACATAATAATGCTTATACACCAAAGGTGTGCTTTAATAAAGTGGTCTTTGCCTGCTGGTGGAAGGACAGCAAAGAGCGAGCGAACCTAGCCTCCCTCAGCAGGAAGTTCCACTGTCAGGGAGCAGCCACCAAGAAGGCCCTCTTTCATGTCATCACCAAACACACCTCTGAAGACTGCAGTCTTGAAAGAAGGGCCTCTCCAGAAGATCTTAAGAGCTGGGCAGACTCATATGGGAGAAGGCAGTCTTTCAGGTAGCCTGGTCCCAAGCCATATAGGGATTTATAGGTCATAACCAACACTTTGAATTCTGCCCAGAAACAGACCGGTAGCCAGTGAAGCTGTTGTAACAAGGGAGTTAAGTGCTCCCTGTAACCAGCCCCAGTTAACAGTCTGGCCACAGCATTCTGGACCAGCTGGGTTTCTGAACAGTTTTCGAAGGCAGCCCCATTTAGAGTGCATTTCAGTAGTCCAAACGGGATGTAACTAAGGGATGAGTGACTCAGGTCAGCTCAGACATCTCTAGGAAAGGGCGCAGTTCACACACTAGCCTCATCTGTGCAAACACACTCCTGGCCACCACTGAAACCTGGGCATCCAGGTTCAAGGCTGAGTCCAGAACTACACCCAAAGTGTGAGCCTGAGTCTTCAGGGGGAGTGCAACTCCATCCAGCACAGGTTGAATCCCTATGCCCTTTTCTACCTTTTGACTATCCAGGAGCACTTCTGTCTTGTCTGGATTAAGCTTCTATTTGTTTGCCCTCATCCAGTCCATTACCGACATCAGACACCAATTTAGAACTAGCACAGCTTCCTTAGATTTGGATGGAAAGGAGAGACCGAGTTGGGTGTCATCAGCATACTGGTGGCACCAAACCCCCAAACTGAGACAATCTCTCCCAGCGGTTTCATGTATATGTTAAATAGCATGGGGGATAAGATGGAACCCTGAGGGACACCACAGGCCAACGGCCATGGTGTCAGACACAAATCCCCCAGCATCACCTTGTGAGACTGCCCCTCCAAGAAGGACCAGAGTCACCATATAACAGTGCCTCCCAGACCCATCTCAGGCAAACGCCTCAGAAGGATACCATGGTCAATGATATCAAAAGCCACCAAGAGGTCCAGCAAAATTAACAGGGACACACTCCCCAGGTCCTGTTCCTGGTACAGATCATTCACCAAGGCAACTGAAGCAATCTCTGTCCCATAACTAGGCCTGAAGTTAGATTGAGATGGATCTAGATAATCCGCATCATCCAGAAATTCGTGGAGCTCAGAAGCCACCACACTCCAGCACCTTGCCCGAGAATGGAATATTAGAGACCAGCTGGAAATTATCCAATATAGTGGGGTTCAGGGAGGGTTTTTTTTTTAAACAAAGGTCATAACACTGCTTCTTTTAGGCAAAATGGAACCACACCTTACCGTAATGAGGCATTCACCACTACCCTTACCCACTCAGCCACCCCCACCTCCTGTCTCCTTTTATAAGCCAGGAAGGGCAAGTGTCCAGTGGACAAGTAGGAGGCCTGACTTCTCCAAAGTTTCTGCCCACATCCTCAGGCTGTACAAACTGAAAAGTATCCACTGTAACAAGACAAGCAGGGGCCAGAGTTACATCCACCAGACCTATGTCAACTATGGCATCCAAGTTGGCATGGATATGATCGATTTTATCTACAAAGTGTTGCACAAGTTGGCCACGGTGGGTTATCAAGTGGCCCACCTCCTCTTCTTGTAGTGTAATAGGCCTCTGACAACCCGAAAAGGCTCAACTGGGCAACTCTGTGCAGATGCAATGATGGCAGAGAACTGCGCTTTCTTTGTCGCCCTCATTGCCACAGAGTAGGCTTTGAAATAAGCTCTAGCCAGTGTTTGAGTGAAATAATTCCATGTTTTCCACTAATGTCACTGTAGTCGACATCCTACTCATTTCATCACTCACAGTGCCCTGGAAAACCAGGGGGCTCGTTGGGCTCCACTCCATGAGAAAGGACGCTCAGGAGTGATCGTGTCAACCGCCCAGGCCATTCTTGTATTCCAGAGATCCACCAGGGCTTCAAGAGAATCACCTGCCAAGGTGACAGGAAAATCCCCAAGAGCCATCCGAAAACTATCCATATCCATCAGTCTCCTGGCATGGACCATCTTAATTGCACACACACACCTCTGCAGAGGCTCTGATACCCGCAAGTCTAAACCTCACCAAGTGGTGATCTGTCCATGACAGTGGAACTATAGAAAGTTCCTCCATCCCCTGATCACCATCATCCCATCCTACACAGAAGACCAGATCTAAAGCGTGCCCTGCTGAATGAGTGGGGCCAGATATTGAGACAGATCCATGGCTGCCATAGAGGCCATGAAGTCCTGACCCACATACCGACAGCATGTTTGTTGAAGTCCCCTCAGCACAACAAGCCACGGAGACACTGGCACCAACCCCAAGACCATCTCTGCTAGGTCAGGAAGGGAGACTGTTGAGCAGCAGAGTGGGCAGTACAGCAACAGAATCCCTGTTCTGTCCAGAATACCCACCTTCAGGTACACACACTCAAAAATGGAAGACTGTGGGATGGGGCACCCAGACAGGGGGATAGAATTATGATAGACCACTGCGACTCCACCTCTCTGCTCTCCAGGTCTTGCCTGCTGCAACACGGAGAGCCCAGGTGGGCAAAGCTGAGAGAGATTTACTCCCCCAGTCTCATCCAACCAGGTCTCCATGATACAGGCCAGGTCGGTATACTAATGCAGGATCAAGTCCTGGATGGCAGTTGTTTTCCCAGTCACCAACCTGGCATCCTGCAGCAGTACCTTCAACCCAGGGAGACTGTCACCAAAGCTACTCAGGCTGTCTGATATGGGAGACAGCTTGGGAGCAACCAACACTCTGTTGGGTTCCCCACTCCCATAACAACTTAGCTGCCTCCCACCACCACATCTCCCTCTGCCCTCTACTGTTCCAATGGCTGCTCCCTGTACCCCTCCACCTCTCTGTACCTTTTAAAAACACATCTCTCCATCAGCAGGCAATAACTGTAGGTCTAGCAATATATTCAGCAAGCAGGCAGATGTATAAGCAATCCCTTCCCTCTCTCCCTCTATCCAATAGACTGGGTGGCCCTTGCCCTTGTTCAGCCCCCAAAGGGGTAACCCCCTTTGGTGCTGCCCCTTCAGTGGCAGGCCCACCTCCAGACTGCCCAGTTTTTGATGCACCAGCCACAGGAGCTGATGCAATTTCTTCTATCCTGCCTTGTTTCCTCTTGCAAGAAGCCCAAGACATGGTCCTCCTCCTCTCCATTCTATCCTCACAACAACCCTGTGAGGTAGGTTAAACTGAGAGTCAGTGACTGGCCCAAAGTCACCCAGTGAGCTTCATGGGCCAGTGGGGACTAGAACCTGGATTTCCCAAGTCCAGTCCAGCACTCTAACCACTACATTCCTTTGTGCATGTGGATTGGCTCTTCCAAGGGAAATGAAGTGGGAACTCCATGTTTCAGTTGCTCTGTAGATCATGATAAAGGTGTACAGTCTAGCACAAAGTTAAGCATGTCTGGATCTCATGGACTGCAGTAAGATCTGAGTATGCTTAACTATGTACAGTACAACACCTTGGAAGATCCTTACCTCAGCACCAGCACCTATTGGTATGCTGCTTTTCCACAAGATTGTGCCCAAAGTGTCTCATAACATGTAACATGAACAGCAAGACATATAATTTTTTTAAATCATAGAAATAATCACAAATAACCATAGTGTCAATAGGTAAAAGCGTAATAAAAATGCCAATCAATCCATACAATGTTGAATAAAACAATGCAAATAAACTGACCTGATCAAACAGCTTAGAACAGGCTCCCCATACCTGTGGCCCTCCAGATGTGTTAGACTACAACTCTCATCTTCCCCATCTAGCCATGCTGTCTGGGGTGATGGGGACTGTAATCCAGCACATCTGGAGGGCACCAAGTTGGGGAAATCTGGCTTAGAACCAAGCAAGAGAGAGAATAAACCTATCACAGAAATAAAAAAATACACTACATGCCAGGCCCAATAGATCTCCATTCCACAAAGGCAATATGGGAATCAGTTTCAATCCCCCACATCTATAATTCAAGGAGTTCTTCAAGTAGAAGACCTATGAAAGATTTCTACTCCAGACCACGGAGAACTATGCCCTGCTTTGTTCACTTGTTGTTGTTCAGTCGTTAAGTTGTGTCCGACTCTTCGTGACCCCATGGACCATAGCACGCCAGGCCTTCCTGTCCTCCGCTCTCTCCTGGAGTGTGCTCAAGTTCATATTCATTGCATCGGTGATGCTATCTAGCCATCTCATCCTCTGCCGTCCCCTTCTCCTTTTGCTTTCAATCCTTCCCAGCATCAGGGTATTTTCCAGGGAGTTTTCTCTTTGCATTAGGTGGCCAAAATATTTGAGCTTCAGCTTCAGTATCTGTCCTTCCAATGAGCAGTCAGGGTTGATTTCCTTTAGGATTGACTGATTTGATCTCCTTGCAGTCCAGGGGACTTGTAAGAGTCTTCTCCAGCACCACAGTTCAAAGGCATCAATTCTTCGGCGCTCAGCCTTCCTTATAGTCCAGCTCTCACAGCCATACATTACTACTGGGAAAACCATAGCTCTGATTAGACGGACCTTTGTCAGCAAGGTGATGTCTCTGCTTCTTACTGTGCTGTCTAGGTGTGCCATAGCTTTCCTCCCAAGGAGCAAGCGTCTTTTAACTACATTGGGTTAAAACTGACTAGTGGCCTGTTTTAGTTGCTGTCTAATATCCTCCTACGACTTTTTTATTTGGGTTACTTTCGGTTGCTGTGGATGAGCAGAGAGATTCTTTTGACAGTACATTTATCTTAAATGTTATGTTGTCTACATAAACATGATACCACGAGCCTTTCTAAATGAAATGATATTTTGAACGATCCTAACATCAAAACAGGAATACTTACCAACTAGTTGGTATTTAAGTAACTGGGGTTGTTACTCCTACTTCAAGTTGATGCATTGAAATGAATGGGACTTAAGTTAGACGAATGGATACAATCCTTTGGTTTTATGGTACTTAAAAATAAATTAGCTGAAAATTACAATTATTGTCATATACTAATTTAAAGTGTCTATTCCTCTCCCTTTCCCACCCGACCCCCATCAGCTTCAGTAAAACCTCCCTATTTGCTTTTCCACCCTTCAATTAAATTAGTCCCATGTGGTGTACTCCTTCTATATTTGGTCTAGCTTTAGCATGGAAATTCTGCACAATTGGGGCCAATGTTGGGGGCCATGTCTTCAATGTCCACAAGCCTACAGAGCTGGCCAAGCAATTATATTTGTGGGGAAGTGTTCTGCTTATCTCCCAGCCTCCAAGCAAAACATCCCTAAACCTCACTATGAGCAGCGAATGCAGCTTCGTGCTGCCTGCAATGCAGGCGTGAGCCTGGAAGGTACAACTGAGCTGTTAATATCACTTCAGCTTTTGCAGTAAAAAAGAAGGGGGCGGGGGAAGGAAACCTGCGTAGAAAGTGGTTTTTCTTGGGTTTACTCATTCAGTTTTACAATTCATACTGTTTTGCAGCCGCAGTAACTGGAAGCAAAAATGATCAGGCACCAGCATAAAGCTCTGATTAAATCAGCAGTGAGGATGGACAGGGGCACTCTCCTATAGCTATAATGTTAACTCAGTTGCTGCAGCTCCAGCAAAGCAGAGATATGCTGCTGAGCCACAAAGTGTTACAGCCAACTAGGCATGGCAGCTGATATACACTACTTCCATTCTCAGTGGTAAGAGATAATAATAATCACCCAGTGGAGCACATTTCTCTGTTGTCTAAATAAACTAGAAAACACAACTGACTTGGAAATGGGAAAAGCAAACATAAAATATGTATGTTGTACAACAGGGCCCAAATTCTGTAATTCTCCTATTGTTTAATAACATTTTAATCTGTCCAAAAGGACATATACGGTTATCCAGTAATTAGAAGACTGTCTCTGGCATTTACTGGGCTTTCAGTTTTCATTGCTTTAATATTCAGTAAAGTCCTCAGAGTATTTCACAGAAAACCACCCTGTCATATTTAAAACAACAGCACATCAGAATTAGAGAAATACAAACATTCCAGATAACTGAATATGGTTTAAGATGCACTAATGGAAATTTAGGGAGGAAAAGCAACACTTATATCCTTTTTGGTACACAGGCAAAAAAATAGCTTTAAAAATGTTCAGAATTGAGGTGTCTGCACTAAGCACAAAATGAGAGGCCAAAAATATGTCAACCTTCAAAGGAAAAAATCAGCAAAACATGTACACTGGATGTTTATTTGGCATGATCTGGGTAGTAGAGAGACAACAAAGGCTAATAGAAAGAAGCAAAAGAAGACTTTAAAATGTATTTCTGTCTGTGGCTTGGATCTAGACAAAGTTAAGCCTCATTTACTTAAGATCCATTTATTTCAATGAGACTTGTTAGTAATGACCAATTTTTAAAATGTTGTAGCTGAATGTTCTTTAACGTTGTGGGAAGGAGGTTATTACTGTTGTTTCTACTTCAGATACTGTAGACTGCTAATGGGAGCCGTTTAAATAAATGATTTGTGACGTAGGCAGTAACCAAAAAAGGATATTGTTTTTAATGGTGTGGCAGCAAGCATCTCTAGAAGTCACATCATTTTCCACTTCAAATGATATGAAAGAAGCTGTCAGACTGCTTTTTGCACATCAGGAACTGAAGGGTTTTGTGCGAATATTCTTTGTACCCTGTATGCAGAATGCATGTCCAAAATTTGCATTTAGTAATGATTTCCACTAACATGTAAAACACACTACCAAAAAAGGACCTTCAGACATATGTATGGTGCTTCAAATGGGGCTTCTGGTATGACTGTACCACCTCAAGCCACCCTGTATTTAGAATAAATGACAGGAAATGTGCCCAGTCACAGAAGGATTTCTCAGCTATCCTTGCCAACTTCCCTTCTTGTAAATTAAATCAATTACGTTAGAAATGTGTTCAGCTCTTTCACCACATTTATTATACTCTTTATGGATGCGAGAAGCAAAAAGCCCCATCAAATCTACTCCAAGCCAAACACAGAAAACTACTAGGAATATTGTTTGCTTACAAATCTTATGGTGCAGTCTTTCTTTTTAAAGAAACAGTGTAGGGTAGTGGTTAGAGTGCTGGACGAGTACTGAGAAGTCCCAGGTTCAAAACCCAGCTCAGCCACAATGCTCACTGGGTGCCCATACTCTCTCAGCGTGAAATATCTCAAGGGGTTGTGTTGAGCTCCTGAGGGAAAGTAGCCCCCCAAAATAGATAAAAATTATGTCCAGGGTGCCTTGGTGACCCAAGATGTTACGAGATGGGATACATTAAAAAAAAAATTCTTAAACCAACTTCACTTATTTAAATACAGCCTTCATGCTTTCAAAGAGACATGAGTTACTCAAGAATAGAGGAACTATGCTGATTAGATAGGATGTAATTGTACTATAGTTAAACATACCACTCTATTACTGAGATTGCAATGCTAAGCATACTTACTGTGGAGTAAGTCTCATTGAAATGATCTAACTTGCTTCCAAACATACATAGATTTGCACTGCACTGTGTGGTTCCTTCCATCCCAGATCTCTGACAGTTTGAGATCTGGAAGAGAAGGAATCACAGGGTGCAGTGCAATCCTATGCATGCTCGGAAGCAAGTTGCACCAAGCTGCCTACCCCTGGATAAATGGGCCAACGATTTGAACCAGTGTAAAGAAGCTTCATATGCTGAGTTTTGTGGTCAATACAATCAGGTGACCACCATCAAGGAGTCTGTGGCAGCAGAAGTTCTGGATACTGACTACAATCACAGTAGCCTTCCTGAAGCTAAATGTAATGTGGCCATCATCCATCTAGGTTACATGAAGTAGCTCCTGGATTTGCATGAGAAGGCACTTGAATGATTCACCAGTTGAAAATCATAGAATGTTAATACTACAGAGAAAACTTGTTTTCAAGGTGCCTCTCTGGAATAGCATGCTGTTTAGTCCCAGGCTGAAGGGACTAAAAAAGGACTGATACACATCTTAAGATCCAATCATACGATGAAGGCAAGAAGAAATGTGCTAGCGTATGGATAATCCAGAAGCTAGATTCATAGAACTCTGTGAGGCCCTGACATAGACAGAGCCTCAGGTTGAAAATAAATAAATAAATCTACAAAAACTTAGCAGAACAAAAAACTGAAGGACAGTTACTCCCTGCCATTATCTTAACAAGTCTAGGCATTCAGCCAAAATATTATCTTGAAGAAAAGAAGAAAACAAGAGAAAACAAGAGTTATTTTAAAAGTTTGAACAACGGGGTCTTTACAGGTGAATAATTAAAATGAGTTAAGAATGAAATGTTATTTAATACAAGTAAATAAGTAATTTTTAAAAAATACTTTCCTCCACCATAAACTAAAGAAAGACTTCTAACATTATTAAAAATATATATTGACTCCAGGAGCTCTGCAGCTCACACCTGTTCTCAGTTCAAATCTGCCCATGTGCCAAAATAGCCTCCAGGAATTCTTAGATAAAAAGTTCTTGGTTCATATTGAACCTTGTATGTAAAAATGGCTACTGGAACAGTACCTTATTGTTCTAGGGAAATGATTAGATTCAGAAATCAACATAACCTGCTTAGATTTTAGGGAAAGTAGCTTCCACCCAACTCTGCTGCACCAGAGGGAAGTTCAATTCACAGGCTAAGAGAACAAACCTATATTCCCTGGGCGAGCGTCCCAGGGACCACAGGATTGCTTGGATTCCTCCCTCCAAGGTCAGAGACAGTGCTCCGACCTCAGAAGGGGCGGTTGGAGATCTGACCTCCCTTTCCTATCCCCTTGCAGCAGACAGAGAAAGAACCATACCAGCTGCCCTCCAAGGATGGAAAAACAACCTCAGAGGAAGAGAAAAGAGCCAGTGGGAGGAGAGTGGAAGGGAGGAGACTGGAGAGGCCAGGATACAGGTTATCCTGAGTCTCTTCCAGCCTGCTTCCTTCCCCCTCTGAAGCACCCTCGCTAGATGGGCTAAAAAGCCCATCTAGCAAAATCTACAGGGTGGGAGGACGGGGAGGCGAAGATCACCTCCACTGCCCTTCCTGCCCTGCATTAGATGATCAGCATGCTCTGAGTTCAGGGGCTTCTGATCACGAGGGTGCAATCAATAGGATTGCACCCTAAGGGCCTTTTTTGTAATGTTTGTTTTTATGCTACATAATTGAGCTCTAACTAATGGATTTTCTATGATGATATTTTGTCTGTCTTAAAATAGTGTATATCCTGTATATGTTAGAAAAATATCCTGGATTTTTCTAAACAAAGAATAATCAATTATAACCTAACTTCACATGTTGAGCCTTCTTCTATTTATTTTGTATTCAATACTAACTTGATTAGTGGGTAACCTACAACCTCCTGTCTAGTGAGACATCACCACACCTGGGTAGCTAAGATGGAACATAGGGGGTTGAGTCCCTAGTACAGCATTGGGGAAGAAGGAAATGGCAAGACTATCCCACCATGTGAATCAATTTAAGGGAACAATTTAAAGGAAATGCTGCTCCACTTGAAATCAAACTGGCACAATCAACTGTACCTTCAAATACAAGCAAGTTTGCCTTGTGGTCCATTGTGCCCAAGAAGAAAGCCACTTTAGTTTAAAATGATTTATCTTTGTATGCACATGTGTGTTTGTTTTGTTTATATATCATAAAAAGGTTAAGGTGTCCCCAACCAGTCGTGTCCGACTCTAGGGTGTGGTGCTCATCTCCATTTCTAAGCCGAAGAGCCAGCACTGTCCAAAGACGTTTCCGTGGTCATGTGGCCGGCATGACTGAACACCGAGGTGCACGGAATGCTGTTACCTTTCCCGCCGAAGCAGTACCTATTTATCTACTTGCAATTTCTTGCTTTCGAACTGCTAGGTTGGCAGGAGCTGGGACTGAAGATGGGAGCTCACTCCGTCACGCAGCACTCGGGTCTCGAACTGCTGTCCTGCCGACCTTCCAGTCTGCAGTTCAGCGTCTTAACCACTAAGCCACCGCGGCCCCATTTGTATTATATACCATACAAAACTGCTAAAATAACAGTCAGGCTCAGTGTGTGGAGTAAAGTCTCAGGGGAAAGAAGCATGTCTATTCTGCTGTTTTGGATCCTGGCCATGAGCTTCTCTGATTGCATGAATTTCTTGAGTATACATGGTCATTATGCCAAACTCTGAGCTGCTTCCTATGCCATGGTTTGGAACATAAAAATGCCACTATGTTCAGTGAACTATATTAAATTATATGCAATGTACAGAATCACCCCAAAACGACAGATGGATGTTGCTGAAAATCCTCAGGCCCCTCCGCCCACTCTTTCATCTCATCTGCTTCGGTCTTGTTTGCCTTACCTCTCTTGATGCCATAGGCCGATTAGCTCTGATGTCACAATGGCCCTGTGCTGGTGGAGAAGTAATGGCCCCTCTAACTACCATTGGTTTAACTGCTCTAGTGTCATAGAGGGACTCATTTAAGACCTTGGAATGTGAATTCCAATTTCTATAACCATCCTTGGTGAAATCACACATACACACAATCTATGGAAATATGCCCATAGGCTTTCAAAACGACAGGCTGGGTTCACGGAGAAACTGAGCAGTCTCTGAGACCCTGGCAACAAAGTGACAGGAAACAGTTGCTGATTATAAGATAAAGCAGGATTATTTAAAACATGCAAAAGTTGAGCAAATGTGCAACAATAATGTGCTTTTCATTCTTATACACCAAGATCATTTATCCACATTATAGAATATAACAAACACAAGCACTCAGCTTAATCTATGCAAACCTAGTTAAGAAATCCATTCTTAAATCAATCTTAGAACATTAGCCTGCTTAACATTGCTTGGAGATCATGCTGTGCAGATCATTACACTGCTGTTTACCTTTGCTTACTCATATCCATAAGTAGATGCAGCAGTTCAGGACAAATTACTGCGTTGAACTATCATGGAGGTCTACATTTGTCCAGAGATGCTCATAGTCTCCACCTGCTGCCTTTCAAAACCAACTGTAATTACAGACACACAACACGACTAATTGTTCCAGAATTATTCCTCCACTTCTTGGCCCGTGTCACCTCTGTGGGAATGTACATTGTGATCCACACTAAATATTATGCAGTGAATTGTGTGCTTTCTTGATCACAGCCTCCAGCAACTATTTCTCCAGAAAGATTGCATCTCCTTCGATGCGAACTAATTTCCACTCTGCATTCATGTTACTGGAGATGGTGATGACTTCCAGGTTTAGACATTCCTAACTGACCGACCTCCTGACTTTTCCAGAAGCATTGTTGAGACATTTTTATTCAGGGTAGCTTTGAATGACTCCAGCTATGGTGTGGAATCATGATTAAAACTACGAGCATTTTGTTTATTTTGTTAGTGCTATTACCTGTCCCGAACCTTTCAGAAGGGGTAGGCTAAAAAATTAAACAAATAAATAAATGAAACAATAGGAAAAAAACTGTCCCACCCTGCAGATGAAAATCCCAATCATGAGTACATTTCCAAAAGGGTCAAGCAGAAAATAAGGAGAGCAAAGAGATGGTTGCATCTTACCACATGTAATCCTTCAGTATGGATTCAGCAACAGAATACAGGGGATGATTATGACAGGGGGTCACAGTCCTTTGCATGACAGGCGGACTTGGCAGCATGGATGTGTGCCAGTGTTAACAGGACCCTATGACCTGCTCACATCTTAGGTCTATGCAAGTAAGACTGAACACTAAAATGAGTGTTCTTACAGAGCAGCCAAGTCCCACACGATCCCCAGTACCAGCTCTATCCTTTCATCTACACTGGGGGAGCACCTTTTTCTTTATGCTCCTTCCTGTTCTTTGAGAACTGGGAATGAAACTCTCCCGGCAGTCCCAACATCTACCAAACCAATGGCCACTGCCCAGCAGTCTCTTTGAGGAATGGCCACTGAGGACTGGAACCGATTACCAAGGTCAGTGCAACAGATCCAAGAGATGGGCCATTTTAAATGAGCTGTCAAGACCTTTCTCTTCAGGCAAGCCTTTTAGTAGTGCAAACCTATACATGTCTATTCAGAAGTAAGACCCGTGGAGTTCAATGGGAGTTACCCCCTGATAAGTGTGTACAGGATTGTGAGGGAACTGTGTAGAGGATTGGCACTGTTTTTTTCAGGAGGGCAGAGTTGGGCCACAAGGCAGTTTGGCCCAGATCTTTCAGGAGCTGTGCAGGGGCTTGCTTACTTGGGTCACCCAGGAAACCCACATTCTATTGTGATGGTTCTAAGAAGGAATTTTTCAACAGGTCTCCAATTCCCTTGTGGATGTCCAGGTTATCCCCCCCTTTTTCACACCAATACTTGAGATAGTTTACTATGTTTTTTTTGCTTACTACATTCTTCATAGCAATATTTGATGCCATACGTAGGCACATGTGAAGAAAAAAACCCATTCAAATAGGCATATCTGCCTTCCATGATAGTGTCAAACTTCTGCAATGGGGAGGGGCTTGAGCATTCATAACTGAATGGGTAAGTGGGATTAATGCTGTTGGGATGCTTAGGAGAGTTTGGGCACTTGGGTATCCCAAACTGGATGTCTCACACCATAATACTCAGTGAGACAGTGGAAGCCCACCAGTCGCCACCCTCTTATTGCCATGTTTGCTGCTTATTATTATTATTATTGTTATTATTATTATCATTATTAATCATTTAATGTATTGATACCCACCTTTCAGGGTAAACCCTCAGAAGGTGGCTTAGAAAGATAAATACATAATACAATATATGTGTAAAATACAGGTAAATAAAGATGTGATTTATTTGAATTTCAGCTTGATGTGTGCAGGCACTGTTTCTTCCTCATCTCTACTGCTGGCACAAGAAATAGCAGGGTCTGAAGGAACAGGATGAAATCCTACCAATGAAACTTAACATATCTGGCCCTGTAGGCTGCCTGCGTGGAACAAAAGCAAGCCATTCTGAGAAATAAGCATAACAGACAAATAAGTAAATAAACCAATTTATCCTTGAACAATTCAGTATAGCATGCATGGTCTTAAGAAGAAAGTGGAGGGAGAGAGAGAGAGAGAGAAAGTGTGGGGGGGCCCTGGCAGGAGACATTTTGCTGCCTGAGGTGGAGTAGCAAATGCCCACCCTCAGTAAAGGTGTATATTACCCAAGGCCCACCAAGTGATTTTGGCACTTGAGGCAGAGACCTGGTTCACAGGTAACAAGAAGCCACCGTGGGGGAATTTCCTTGTGGGAGTTGTTGTCGCTGCGGCAGCTGCCATTTTGAATATTCAAGCTGTGGTGGGGACATGCCATAGCTTGTCATTAAGTGTGAACCCAGTGCGGGTGGGTTGTTGGGGTACTTGACAACCCACCCAGAACCCATAGGCTGTTTTAGGGTTGCAGGTTGCTTGTCAAGCACCTCAACAACTCACCCTTGCCAGGTTCTCATGTAACTACAACCTACAGCGCCCCGCCACAACTTGAATATTTAAAATGGTGGCAGCCACCACAACAAGAAGCCCCGTGGGGAAATTCTCCCATGGTGGCTTCTCATTAGGTACCAACCAGGCCAAAAACTCCACCAGCACCTCCCACTCTCCCTGGAAATAAAAATACAATAAAAATAAATTAATAATTTACAAAATGCTGCCTTTTCAGGACACCAAAAATTACTGCCTGAGGAGGCTGCCTCAACCTACCTAAGGGCAGGGCCAGCCCTGTTTGTGTTACTGGAGTAAGAGGTTAGGAAGCAGCTTTTTAATTACCATTAAGATTTTAAAACATGAATTATGCAATAGGCTGTTTCAAAACAGTTTTTATGCTTTGATAGTTACTGGTGTGAATTTCTCTTTGCTTAGATAATGCACATATGGGAATAAAAAACTGAAAACTGTAAAGTTTGATACAGAATCTGCTAATGTACTAAGATACCTCTGACATGACAGTCTGCCTTCCAGCTGTACTTACTGGAGCTTCTGATTATATCAATAGGCTCTGCGGAAGTCTTTTTCACAGCACATCCATTAGCTCTCTTTCACACTTGCAAAGTGCATAATATTATTGCTAAAGTCTTTGCTTAGCATATGTGATTATAAACACTGCGACACACTTTATCTCTGACAATCCCAACAAATGTAAACGCTGGAATACTTTTTTATTATTAAAACAGATAAGTGGCTGCATGGAAAGAAAATATCACAGGGAACTTAATTGGCTTTCATTTTTTATGCAAAACAGCTTCTAAATTGCCAGCGAACTTCTTGAATTGGCAAACCAGCTGGACAACTGTTTTTATCCCAGCTGACTAAATGTCAGTGGGATGACACGTTGCATCTTGTTTTTTCTATTTATTCATTAGTAGCGTGACACTTTGCCACATCCACAAGCAATTAGAGAGATCTGAAATTGTTTATAAGGCCAGTGACAAAATTTTGCTAAAACCTAAAAAATCAGCAAAATAGACCAATTATGTTAATTGATCAACAACGCAGAGGTCTTGGTTGCGTCCACAGCTTAATGGAAAAATGCAGCCTAAAAGCTAGCGTGCTTGTAACACATTCTTAAAATGCAACATTCTAGAATGCAGCCCAAATTCTTTCTCCACTTTAATGCACACAGAATCAGAGTACAACCAAGACAACTACACTGAGAATTCTATTAATCTGACCACACTAACACTGCAAAGTCTCAACGGAGTCTCTTACAGTTAAGACTAGAACTATATGTTACAGGAGATGTGTGGCCACCACTAAAAACAGCAGCCCTGCATCTCTCCCTCCTCTTCCTCCTCCTCCTCCTCTTCCTCTCTCCAGGAACACTTAGTAAAGCAAAATGCATGACATAATATCATCATGTGGCATATTACTCCATTCTTACTCCAGTTTGCTGGCTGTCATGTGGGGACAAAGAAAATCACAGCACAGTGATATCACATTCCAGGTTCTGAATTACTAGACATAACCAAATAGAAGAGATGGTGACACAGGGCTGTTGTTTTCAGCAGCAGGCATGCATATCCTTTAATCATGTCTCGTCTTAGTCAAATGAAGGAGAAGGGCAAATAGAGTCACGTTCCTTGATGCCTCCAAGCTTCCCCTGCCCACTGCCTACAACACACAAGTAGAAGATTCTCTTCCCAAAGCTACTGCATTCAAAAAGGTAATAGTAACTGGGCTTATTGCCAAAGCCTTTAATCAAAATTGGGTCAAATACTGTGCTACCATCACTTCTGTATTGTGAACCAAAAATTCTGATGGCCATTCCAAGCACTGTTGGGCTTTCAATTAACCCACTTAGGAGACACACTTACATGAACTAGAAATATAGATTCCTGTAGCATCTGCATTCTTGCACTATTTCAACTTTTCCTGCAAAACCACTTGCAGTCTTACAATAGTTTCATCTTTTTTATTTTTATAAATCTATGTGCCACTTTTCAGCCTGGATGGGAGCTCTCACTTGTGCCAAACCATCTGAATTCTGATACTATTTTAAGAACATAACAGCCATGCTGCATCAGACCAAGGATCCATCTAGTCCAGCATTCTGTTCACACAGTGGCCAAACAGCTGTTGAACAGGAAACCACAAGCAGGAAATGTGTGCAACAGCATCCTCCTGCCCATGTTCCACAGGAACTGGTGTACATCAGCATATTATCTCTGGTACTGTAGGTAGAACCCAGCCATCAAGACTAGAAGCCATTGATAGCCTTCTCCTCCAGGAATTTGTCTAACCCACTTTTAAAGCTGTAGCAGCCATATCGAGGGTCAGACTAAGTAGCCTCAGGCTTCATGTTCTTGCTGAGCTCTTGCTCTCTGAAATATATGTTTGTAAGATGACGAGACACAGGAATTTCTTATCTTGTCAACAAAGGCTAAGATCATAGAATTGTATATCTTGTTCTCTGCTGTTCTCTTCTGTTCTCTGCTTATCATGGCTACCCTATAACCCATTTCTTGTATTATAAACAATGGTGCTAGGAGAAGAAATGTTGAGGACTGCAACCCCACACGGGAGGGAGAGGAGGAGCCGTTTCCTATGTGTCACAATATCTATAAAAACAATGTGCTGATGTAAATCGGGGCTTCTGGCTCTTTGGAAGTGATTCCAGCCTTAAGCCCGCGCGTTAAATAAAGAAACTCTTTTTCCTTCACTCCGTGGTCTCTCTGACTCTGAGTTCTGCAACATAAATGGTGCCGTGACTCGGATGTGGCAGGCTCTGAGACAGAGAGGTGGCAGTTGCCTGCTCTTAATCGCCGCACTGGGAGGGAGGGCTCGGCGCACGCCTCCCTTTCTTGGCGCCACCGACCTTTTTGTCGGGTGAACGGGAGAAAGCCTGCGCCGGGACCGCCCAAACAGCAGTGAGCAGCAAGAGAACCTTGAGAAGCGGAGGAAGGAACTTGAGCCCTTCCCATACTGCAGCTGCAATTGAGTTGAAACCCACATTGGAAGCCTTCAGGAGAAAGGCAAGTATATGGAGTAAAAAGAGGGCCCCGCCTTCAGGAGAAAGGCCACTGGGCAGAAAAAAAGAGGGCCCCGCCTTATGAAGAAGGTTAGTGTTAGTATACGTATACAAAAGGTGACCCACCCGATTGGGAGTGGAAGGGGGGACTTGATCACTCCCCCGAGCAGGCACTAATACTCAGCAAAGCGCTGAGGAAACTGCTTCGCTCTAGTGGAAAAGTGGGTGGCAGGGACATATGAATGAAGTGATGAAATTGATGATTGTGTGAGTGGCTACTGCAGTTTCTGTTGCATACCATTGACCGTCCGGGTGCCCAGGCCAGTAGCAAAGTGCGTGGTGTGAAATTCCTTTTGTGTCGGCCAGTGAGACCCCTTACTCGCTGACCAATCCCCTTCCCTCTTTGTGTCCGTCTTCATCTTAGGAGGGAGGCTATGGGAGGTGGGGGAAGCAAGACTTGCACCCCCTTGAGAAGTATGTTAAAAAAAAAAAGGAAAAAGATTTTTTTTAAAAAGGATTCAGAATAGAGAGAGGAAACAGCAAAAAGCTCAAGGTCGAGCTGAGAGAAAAAAAGAACAAGATCTGAGGCTGTTAATTAGAGAAATGTTGCAGGACAGCCTGGCTTTTAACGAAGCGTGGGAGTGTGAGGCCGAAGAAGTAGCTGTTAGCCTAGCGTGCCGGCGGGGGGGGCAGGAAAATTGCCCACAACGTTCTGAGTTGTGCAACATCATCACCTCGCCTAATTGAGATGAAATCCCTAAGAAATAGAAACTGAAAATGAAGACCCAGAAGATGAAGGCGCAAAATGGAGAATAAAAGTGAAGAATCAGCCCCCAGGGCACAGGCTAGACCCCTCTTCGAGTAGAAAGTGTGCCATAAGTCTGTCCCAAGGCAGAATGAAGCGGAAAGACCACGATGAAGATCTCTGTCAAGGTAGCCATGTTTAGCTTTGAACTGTCCTAGAATTTCATAGAGCCTGTAGACCATCAGCTATATGATTTCTGAAGAGCGTAACCATTAAGCTTTTGCCGTGGGATTCCCTGCAATGAAGAAATCTCACTAATTTGAGTGTCCAGTGTTAGACTGCCTGAGTGTGTGTGCTGAAGAGACCGAGAAACCAGACAGCATGTTTCTGGCAAAGCCAAAATCACGCTACTACCATGCTCCTGGAAGTTGCAATAAACTGTGTAAGCTGGGAGATCCAACCTGATTGAGAAGAAAAGAAGATATTAGAGTAACTGTTTTAAAAAACAGTGAAATCTGTGTAGCTGGCTAGCTGACGCTGTCAGTGATGTTACAACTTTAAATTAAGACTGTTTTCCTGTTTGAGACCCCAGCGAAGAAAGCTGACCCAAGTTATTTGTTGCCCGTGCCAAAGCAAAGATTTAGCTGCCCTGTACCTCATCGTGTCCTGTTTTGAGCTTGGGATTTACAAATACAAATAAACTGAGAAGCTTGCCTTTGAAGTCCTGCAAATCACCCCACCTCCCCGAAGAACATTAATGGCTGCCTGAAAAATGCAAGTATAAGGCGATGCCCATCACCCCCCAGCGTCCTGAGTTTCGGCACTTTGCTTTTGTGTACCAAGTTGAAGGGGAAGAGAAGAAAAGGTGTGTGTGTGTGTGTGTGTGTGTGTGTGAGAGAGAGAGAGAGAGAGATTGTAAATCCCTGGCTAGCTTGTCTAGTGATAGATAGCCCCGAGAGCTTCCCCCCCCCCCCCAATTGCTGGATCTGCTCCATCATGCCTTACCATGCAAAAAGTGTTTTCCATTCATTGTGTTAAATTGCAGAAAAAGTTTGTTGTGTATATTTTATGATTTCTTAGATATCATAAAATATATGTGATATTTGCAGATTAGTGTTAGTTGCAACTCCAAATGATACTGAGTGTGGTTCCCAATGGATGACAAGAGAAAAGACAAAGACAAGTAGAGAAAGACAGAGGCAAGTAGAAGAAGACAGAAAAATAGAGAAAGTGGCAGACAGATAGAGAAGGGAGAAAAAAAGAAGAAAGAGAAGGCAAGAGGCAAAGAGAAAGAACATTTGTAGAGAAAAAGCGTGGCCATAGTTGCCCCCAGGGTGAATTAGAAGCAGCTAATTATGCCTGGAGCTTATTACCTGGGGTAAAGTAGCCACAATAATGTAATAGTTCTTTAAGATGAAAAAAATGTAACTAGAAGGAGAAGAAGAGCCTATCCCAAATGTGCGTCATTGGGACTAGTGTAAGGCAGAAAGGTTTAAGTAAGTGAGTTTAACTTGAAAAAAAGACAAATAAAGAGACAAGGCTGGTGCATAGAGAGGAGAGTTTTATGTAAAAAGTTTGAAACATGATCTGCAATACAGGCAGATCAGCAAGAAAAAGAAAGCAAAAGAAAGAGAGAGAGATTTCTCTTCCCATACTAATGAGTGAAAGTGTTATCAAGCACTTTGCTTGGGAAGCGAAGTTTGTTTACAGAAAGCTGTGCCTGAGAACCAAACACTTCTAGCCTATGCTAAAAATGCTTGCTAGTGTTGTGCTGCCTCATGGGTAACATGTATGGTATAAAACCCATTTAGCCCAATAGCTCATGGTTCAGAGAAGCTGTCTGATCCAACCATTAGGTACGCCTGTGTGCTGTAAGTTACCCAATAAAGTCTCCTTGTAAGTACCCCCCCCCCCCGCTGGAATCCCAAAACACAAGCGGGGCTAGAGCGCCTCACCCAGTATCAAACCCTGCTGTTAGAAGCCATGAAGGCAGGTATGAAGAAGTCAGTTAATATGACCAAAGTGTCTAAAGTGCTGCAAGGTGCCACCGAGGCCCCAGAGCGTACTTGGAGAGTCTTTTAGATGCCTATCGCCAGTATACCCCCCTCGACCCAGAGGCTCAAGAAGACGTGGATGAAGAAAAATGAAAGAAGACCCAGCAGAGGCAGAGGATTCTTAAGAAAGAACCAGTGTGCCCAGTGTGGACAAGATGGACATTGGTGGCATGAATGCCCAAATAAAATGAATCAAATACACAAAGGAGAAAACCAAAGGAGCCAGAATGGGCGAGAGAGAAGACAGCTTGAGAGGGGCCGTGACATTGACTGTGAGGAGCTGTGACATTGACTTCATAATTGACACTGGAGCGGCATCAAGAGCAAGCAAACGTTAGCCTTAAACAAGAAGTCCAAACACTGGGCAAAGTTCTTCAAGCCCAGCGTCGCTTTGTCTTAGAAAATAAGCCCCCATTTCCCATTACAGAAGTTCATCCTTTCCAACCAAGAGTTGAAGTATGAGTTAAAGAGAGAAAAAATAACCCTTTAACTCCCAAGTGGAAAAGACCAAAAACTGTTATACTTTCCACCCCCACAGCTATGAAAGTAGCTGGAGTTAAACCCTGGATACATTGGACACGAGTCAAAAAAGCAAGAAGGAAAGTGGACTGTAGCTGAAAATCCTTTAAAAATTATTCTGAAAAAGCAGTAACAAGACTCAGGCTAGACCTTACTGTGGGCACACCGGGAGACTGTCCACCCTGCGTACAGTCAGACCTGCAACTGGGGAGAATTGAAGAAGGGGACTAGACCCTACTGCAGCTTGCCAGGTAAATAGCTGCCCAGCATACGGTCAGATCCCAAAGAAGATCAAACATGCGTGTTGTAGTGTTAGTAGTGTTGCATTGTGTTTCCTTAATAAGGTGCGAAAAAAGGGGGTCTGCCCTAGAGAGGGAAATCTGTCCCAGCGATTCGCTGATAATTACTGGCTTCACTTAGCTAACATCACTGGAGTAAAACATTTTTGTTTGCCAAGAGATATACCAGCACACAGGGTTTTTTTATCTTTTTCTCCTCCATCATTTAATTTGACTAATAATAGTAATGCTGTAGATGTTCAAATCAATAATCTGCATGCATAATATAGTGGCTGACATAACAATAAGAAAACAATTGGCTAAATTGGTTAACCCCTTGGCTTCCAGATCTTAGCTGGCTTAAGGCATTGTTCATCCTAATTCTAATGGTGTTGTTCATAGAGATACTGTTATACCTTTGCATTCCTTGTCTTATGCGCTGTTTAACCAATCTGTTTTATGTCTCGGCTAGTAAAACTGCCGCCCTCTACGCTCTAATAGCTCAACAAGATATTAAGTAAGAGGGTTGCTATAAGAGTCCTGTGTTATGCTTCGCAAACCAGAATGTCTATTTGCGTAATGAAATGCTATAATTGTAATGAAATTATGCATTTAAGGGGGGAATGTAGCAGCCATATCGGGGGTCAGACTAAGTAGCCTCATGCTTCATGTTCTTGCTGAGCTCTTGCTCTCTGAAATATATGTTTGTAAGATGACGAGACACAGGAATTTCTTATCATGTCAACAAAGGCTAAGGTCATAGAATTGTATATCTTGTTCTCTGCTGTTCTCTTCTGTTCTCTGCTTATCATGGCTACCCTATAACCCATTTCTTGTATTATAAACAATGGTGCTAGGAGAAGAAATGTTGAGGACTGCAACCCCACACAGGAGGGAGAGGAGGAGCCGTTTCCTATGTGTCACAATATCTATAAAAACAATGTGCTGATGTAAATCGGGGCTTCTGGCTCTTTGGAAGTGATTCCAGCCTTAAGCCCGCGCGTTAAATAAAGAAACTCTTTTTCCTTCACTCTGTGGTCTCTCTGACTCTGAGTTCTGCAACAAAGCCATCCACATTGGTGGCCATCAAGACATCTTGTGGCAGCTAATTCCATAGTTTAACTATGTGCTGTGTGAAGTACTTTTTTAACTGTCCTGAATCTCCCTCCAATCAGCTTCATGGGATGACCCCGGTTTCTAGTATTATGAGAGAGGGAGAATTTTTTTTCCTTAGCCACATTCTCCACACCATGCATAATTTTGTAGACCTCTATCATGTCTCCTCCCCTTACCCTCCTTTTTTCCAAGCTAAACAAGCCCAGCTGCTGAAACTTTTCCTCATAGGAGAATTTCTCCATCCCCTTGATCATTTTAGGGCGCAATCCTATGCATGTTTAGACTGAAAAAAGTCCTACAACTCCCAGCATTCCCCAGCCAACATTGCCTTAGTCGCCCTTTTCTGCACTTTTCAAGCTCTACAACATCCTTTTTTAGGTGTGGTGACCAGAACTGTACACAGTATTTCAAGTGTGGTCACACCATAGATTTGTATAAGGGCAGTATGATATTGGCAGTTTTATTCTCAGTTCCTTTTCTAATTATGTCTAACATGGAGTTTGCCTTTTTTACAGCGGCCGCACACTGGGTTGACATTTTCATCGAGCTGTCCACCACAACCCCAAGATCTCTTTCTTAGTCAGTCACCGCTAGCAGAGATCCCATCAGGTTATACTTGAAGTTGGGATTTTGTGCCCCAATGTGGATCACTTTATACTTGCTTACACTAAACCTCATTTGCAATTTTGGGGCCAATCTACATGGCGCTTTTACTCTAGTTCTACTGCACCCCCAAGACAATCATGTCAGATGACACACAGCCCTCCCTGTAGCAGGCACACTTTTTCAAGCTTTAAAAACTGCATTATTGCAAATGTGTTTTGTGATAGATTTTCCCGTTGCGGCAGCTTGAGGGCAATTTGAGAGTTGTGTGACCTGAACTGCCTTCAGTGCGGGCTGGGGGAGAGCAGCACTGATTGGCGGAAGGGAAAGTGGTATCATTAAAGGGTGGACCGGGCTTCAGTGTGGTTTTGGAGTCTGTGTGACCTCAACTAGCGATACCGCCTTTGGTGCGGGCTGCGGGGTGCAGCGCTAATAGGAGGAAGGGAAAGCTGTATCATATCCAGAGGACTGGACCTGCTCATGATCGTGCTTTGTTTTCCCTCAAATGAACCTCGGTTTGGGATGACTTGTTCTCTTGAAATCTCCTGCCCTGAAAACAGCCCACAAAACATGTCTACTCAGAAGTAATTTCTAATCAATTGCACTTACTCAACAGGGAACTAAGAGGGGTGGGGAAGCCTATTGTTTTGAACCTGTGCCTATCAGGAGCTTCGCAAAGGAGTGAATGAGTTTAAAAGATGCTTTGTTTTCCCCCAAAGGAGCCTGTGGTTTGGGATGCCTTCATTTCTTTTGAAATCTCCACTTCTGCCCTGAAAACAGCCCACTGACTTCCATTGAGGTCCCACCCCTTTGCTGCTACAGTGGTGCGGAGGAGTGAGGGAGGAAAATAAAAAGAGAGCTGGGCTGGGGGGCTGCGGAATTCTCCTCCTCCTTCCAGGGAAGGGCCTCTGTGGAGCCTTGGGTGCTGACGCAGTTGTGGGGAGAGAGGGAAGCTCCCCGCAGAGGATCCTCCACTGTACCACCCACTCCGCCCCCATGGCCCTGCTGAGCAAGCTGCTGGGGGGGGGGGCGAGGGAGAAGAGAGGAAGGTGCAGACAGCACCGACACACACACACACGTTCCTCTCCCTCGATCTAGGCATTGACTTCCACTGCCGCACTTATTCCCCCCCCGCACTTATTCTTTGTGAAAATATTGAATATTCCGTGCAGCCCTAGTTCATACGTAGTCAGTTAACTCCTGCACAATTCTTACAACTTTATTTATTAAGAGCAATTTTACTCCTGTCTTCAATTGAAGAAGACTCCCAGAATGGCTTGCAAAGATTAACAATAAGATGGTCCTTACCCTCGAGCTTACAATCTAAAAAACACCAGACGAAGGGGGGAGGGAGGGGTGGGGAAGCCGTTGTTTCAAATCCATGAAGGTGCATAGGAACAGACTTGAAAAGGTGATCAGGCTTTGTTGTCCCCCAAATAAGCATTAAAGTCACTATGTTGCCTTGGAAAGAGTTTTGTCCCTTTGAAATCTCCACTTCTGCACTGAAAACAGGAATTCCCACTGACTCCCACTGCATTTAAGAGTAAGGGGCAGAGAGAGAAGGGGTGGGAAGACAATAGTATTAAAACTCGCTTTTCTGGAGGTGCACATGAGCAGACATGTCTACCTGAATGTAATTTTCATTTACTTGCACTGCACTTACTGAGCACAGCAGGCAGTGGCGGGAGGAGTGGGGAAGCCTTCGCATAACCTTAAGACTGCGAGAAAGTGAGCAAAAGGGGCAGTGAAGGGGCATCAAAAGGAGCCACCATTCTGCAGCGGTGGGACTCATGTGCTCTTGGGCGTGGCTGGCTGCTTGGTGGAAGTGGTGTTTGGTAGGGTCCCAGTCCCGGGGGTGGGGGGGCATGGAGGCAGAGAAAGGGCGCAAGTTAGGCTGCTTCACCGTGCAGGGGTGCGACCTGGCCGCACTCTGAACATTCCTCTTATTTAATAAGACAGCAGAGGATTTAAAAAAAAAAAATTACAAAAGCACCAAAGGGGGGGGGGGGCTATACACTGAAACACACATAAAACATGCCAATGGTGCAAAGTCAATTCAGTTGTTAACCAAGTGATGCTCTAGTAGCTTTTAATGCTCATCAGACAATCCATAACAATAGCCAATGAGGCCATGTTTATGAATCTTTATAAACATGCTGATCTTGAACAATTAAGCAAATCACAGGAGATAAGAAAGTCCTATTCTGAGAAGAACAAAGCCAGTTGCTGCTGTTTGTCTTATATATTCCTAGAAGGGTTAATATATTTTATGTGTATTGCTTCTATAGATTGGGATGTTTTAATGCTGTTGTTTTAGTTCTCAACCACTTTTATGTCTTCTGTATTTTAAATTGTTTTACGATGTTGTTTGTGAGCTGCCTTGAGAGGGCTTTTTTACCCTGAAAGAAGGTATAAAAATATAAAAATAAATAAATACTCTTCAGCCTACATTCCCCCATCAAACTGCTGCAGGACAGATTGTCAACCAACTGCAGAATGGAAGGCATCATCAGCCTATCTAGTACAGCGCCAGTCCAAAACATTTTGCTGCCTGAGGCAGAAAAGCAAATGGCACTCCCCTCCCAAGTCAAGGTGCATAGTACTCACGAAAGCTTCTCCCTGAGAGCAAAAATACAACATTAAATAGCTAACAATTTCTTGTCCTTTCATGTCACCCCAAATCAGCTGCCTGAGGCAGTTGCCTCACTATGTCTTCTGGTGGAGCCAACCCTATTATACAGAAAGGCTAAAGCATTTTTGCTGGCAAAGGTTGCTTATGACAACTCTACCTTTGCCACATGTATTCTGAAACAATTTAAAAATGAAGGGCAAGGGTAGGCACAAAATTTATTCCATCCCTAAGTGATCTGGTAATGCTTTCAAAATGCTGTGCAAAAATTGTTGTTGTTCAGTCGTTAAGTCGTGTCCGACTCTTCATGACCCCATGGACCATAGCACACCAGGCCTTCCTGTCCTGCGCTCTCTCCCGGAGTGTGCTCAGGTTCATATTCATTGCATCGGTGATGCTATCTAGCCATCTCATCCTCTGCCGTCCCCTTCTCCTTTTGCCTTCAATCTTTCCCAGCATCAGGGTCTTTTCCAGGGAGTTTTCTCTTCGCATTAGGTGGCCAGAATATTTGAGCTTCAGCT
The DNA here is from genome assembly GCF_057233095.1 of Heloderma suspectum. NCBI lineage: Eukaryota > Metazoa > Chordata > Lepidosauria > Squamata > Helodermatidae > Heloderma > Heloderma suspectum. Next base: position 191,420,535 of record NC_139458.1, read on the forward strand.
TCAGTATCTGTCCTTCCAATGAGCACTCAGGGTTGATTTCCTTTAGGATGGACTGATCTGACCTCCTTGCAGTCCAGGGGACTCGTAAGAGTCTTCTCCAGCACCACACTTTGAAAGCATCGATTCTTCGGCGCTCAGCCTTCCTTATAGTCCAGCTCTCACAGCCATACGTTACTACTGGGAAAACCATAGCTTTGATTAGACGGACCTTTGTCGGCAAGGTGATGTCTCTGCTTCTTACTGTGCTGTCTAGGTTTGCCATAGCTTTCCTCCCAAGGAGCAAGCGTCTTTTAATTTCATGGCTACAGTCACCGTCTGCGGTGATCTTGGAGCCCAAGAAAATGAAATCTGTCACTGCTTCCATTTCTTCCCCTTCTATATGCCAGGAAGTGATGGGGCCAGATGCCATGATCTTAGTTCTTTTAATGTTGAGTTTCAAACCAGCTTTTGCACTCTCCACTTTCACCCTCAACAAGAGGCTCTTTAGATCCTCTTCGCTTTCTGCCATTAGGGTGGTATCGTCTGCGCATCTGAGGTTGTTGATAATTCTCCCGGCAATCTTAATTCCGACCTGTGATTCATCCAACCCGGCGTTTCTCATGATGTACTCTGCATATAAGTTAAATAAGCAGGGCAACAATATACAGCCTTGTCGTACTCCTTTCCCAATTTTGAACCAATCAGTTCTTCCATGTCTGGTTCTTACAGTTGCTTCTTGACCCTCGTCCAGGTTTCACAGGAGATGGTGCAAACATTAGGTAATCTTTAAACTGTTCCTGGGAGGAAGACAGTGGGATTTATTTCAGAGGAGAGGAAGACATCAAGACCATTTTGTCACTGCTGTAGGATATTAATTAAACTGTAGCACGTGACAATGAAACACAGGTAGTGGATTCTCACAGATGAAAAGCAGTTGTGATATATGTGCCTTCTTAACCAAGGAACATGTTGCTAACTATACAAGCTCTTCCTACTTCCTCCTGACAGAGATACTACACCCTGTAACAGGAGTATAATCTTCAGAGCCCTTTATGTCTCCAATCTAATTAACATCAGTGATACCCAAGAGTGAGATTTATTATATATGTTTTTATTTTCTGGGGGAAAACATGCTTTACAATACAAATCTCATTATACAAATTGTTCTCTATGTACAGAGCAAGGTTCTAAACCACTATCACATACTAGGGTGTCTTTACAGCCTATTTTGTTTCCAGGACTAGCAAGATCCAGATATATTAGAAATTTAGGGCAAGTTACCAAAGTTGTGTCCATCCAGTGATAACTTTAGCACTCAACAGGAAGTGGGGTACTTATCTCTAGGAAGTGGTATTGAGTAGTTTAAGTGCTTAGGACTACAGTCACTGGGGGAAACTGGGCCACTTGACAAGCTTAGCTGCAATCAACAAAGGTATTACATAGCCCCAGTATGGAGGTGTTAGGGGCATGAAATCCGTGTACCAAGGTAAAACCCTGTTTGGAAGCACATCAGTACAGTATTCCAGAGTCTTCTGGTTTCTGGCCTATGACAGTGTAGAAACAAATTAAAAACCCTGCATAACTGTTAATTAACCATTGAGATGTTTACATTTAATGAATTTTTCTAATCCTTTCGGGGTATTTACATTGTCTATTTTCTGATATCAGGCAGCTCCACAGATCAATAGTGCTGTGGGAACGGTATGTTGTGTTTTAAACCTGATGCAGATTACTGCTCTGTTGTTCTAATATTGTATAAACCAGGGGTGCAGACCTATTTAGGAGTGGGGGACCAGACTGCCACCCTTCAGGCCCAGTGTGGGCCACATGACATCAGGGTGCATGGGCCTGCCATCAGCATCACCCCTTTTATTTGATTTTTTTCTTTGTGCTAGAAAGAGGAACAGAACTGTGCCTCCTCCCTGCATGGAGTAAGCATCCCAGGCTCAAGCTGCCCTGCATTCCCACTGCTATCTCTGATCTGAGATTAAGGCTGCAATGGGGATGAGGGATGGTGGGACTTCCCCACATGGGGCAGAGCACCCGCTCTCCCAGGCTTGGGCAAGTCACATCCAGGCAGTTTCCAAAAATATGTACGTTAAACCATTTATAAGAATATTAATGCATCATAGTTAAAACACATAATCACAATAAAATTAAAAAACAGCCACCAGTGGCAAAGTTAAAACAGCACTCAACCCAATAATTAAGTACCACAAAGTACAAACACCACAATAACAACACGCCAAATAAAACCCTTAAGATTATGAACAGGCAACTAAATGCAGCTGAAAATATTATGGGACAATTTAAGAGAAATATTAATTTATTTAGATTTCATCCATCAGGTCACTGAAAACTAGCCCAAAGGGGTGACAGGGAGCAAGTGAACTGAGAATTCCTGATTGCAACACCATGGTGTGAGATTGTTTACTATCATGTTTAGGAAGTTGTAGGAATTGTTGTAAATGCATAACAAATTACTGTGGTATGGTGAAAATGGGAAATCAATATCCCCGTTTTCAGAGGGCTAGTTCAGAACTTAATAGCATTAAGTAATTATATTCACTAGTACTCTTGGGAACTCTACATTCCTTATTTATTGCTTGGCAATTCAGTATTGTTCATTTTAATAAGTTCAGTAGCACAACTACAATTGCTCTTAACATTGGTTAAGTAAAATTCCATATAAGCTGTCTGAGTGTGTGCTTAATTCAAATCGTTAGTTACATAAATTCCACCCCCTCTAAATCTAAAGTCCTTAAATGATGTCTTCAAGTATCCAGAACCCACTCAGAACTTTAGTGGTCACACTGACATCTTGCATGAAATTTTAATAGTAGAAGAGCAGAATGTTTATGTTTTTAAAAAGGATTTCATTTACCATTAGCAGAAAGGCATAAGGTTTTAGGCTCAGAGACAAAATAAACTTTTAACACTAACCTCTAGCTTAATATACAACCTAGGATCACACCAAGACAGACTTAATTCAAGTTTCATTTGTTATAGTGGTATTAGGAGTTTGGTTGCCTAGATTACTATGAATGGGCCTTTTACTAAGATTTTGCCTGGCTAACCTGGTAGCTGGTCAAAGGCTTAGCTCAGCAAAAGGAACCGAGACTATAATCCTATGCATGTTTAGATTGAAAAACATCCTACAACTCCCAGCATGTAAGCAGCGGATAGGAGGGGGGGAAATAAACAGTACTGAACCCTCAGTTTTCCCCTTCTCCTGAAACTCACCCTCCCAATGAAGCCCTGAACGACTTAGGAGAGGAGCCATGGTTCAGTGGTAGAGCACCTGCTTTGTATGCAGAAGACTGAAACCCTGGAAAGACACTGCCAGTCAGTGTCAACAGTACTAGGCGAGATGGACCAATTGTCTGACTCATGTTCCTGTCTTATGATCCTAAGCAGCCACTGTGAATATTGGTGAGAAAATGGGGTTTAAATGTATGATTTAATTAATTTACATGGTACAAGCTTTTGTATGAAGAAAATGAAAAATAAAAGATCCTGAACGCTACATGGGCGTTGCAGATCATTGGTTGTTCTGTGGACTATAGCACCTTCTCATGCAATTATCCGTAACTGATAATGCCAGAAAACACCTGCCAGGATTCACCCTCAGGGATAAAACTCTCTGTTAAATCAGCAGGAGTGAATGGCTGTGAGCTTATAAAATATGCAAGTAAATAAACGGTGCATATTCAAACATATTGAATTGGTTTGTTTGGATCAATTTTGCCCAGCACCATTTTATATGCAGATATAAGCCTAAGTGGTTTTAAACATCATGAAAGAGTTCCATCAGTATGACCATTTTCTGGCATCTCTTAAGGAAGGTATAAGCAGTTGTAGTACGTATGTCTGGTCCAAGTGAGGTACACAGTAAACAAACAAAAAGCAGAGGGGGAGAGACATCAGGTAATAAAGGAAGCAGAACAGGCATTTTCAAAGTGTTTTTCTCTTACATTGCGTCTCCAAATTTGAGATTTGCAGAATAATGTTCAAGTGTTCAATAATATTGAGCATACCATCTATTACAGTTATAATGTATAACTCATTTTAACAAGCCACTCTTCCAATTTAGGTGGTACAGAATTACCATTTCTAAGTGATGCATAGCTAGCCCAGAGTGGAAGATACATTTACTTAAGAAGCTAGCCAGTGAGTGTAAGATACAGCATTTAACTCATCTATATCATCTAGCCCAGGCTTTCCCAACCTGGTGCCCTCCACTGGAGTGGACTTCAACTCGTGTCTGCTCCAACCAACATGGTCAATCACCAGGGATGGTAAGAGCTGTAGTCCAAAACATCTAGAGGGAATCAGATTGGGGAAGGAGTCTCTTCTGCATCTTCAAACCTTCTCGGAGGCTCTAGAATAAATGCATCTCAGCCACAAAATGAAAGGATCCCAGGCTAAGAAAAGTGCAACGGGACTTGCTCCTTAATAAGCATTCTCCCCTTTTTGCAATCTATTGCAAACAGTGCTACGTTAACAGCTACTACCTACAGTAGTCTAGGCTGCAACCCTATATGCACTTACCTTGAGAGAAAACTTCACAACAAAACTTTTTTCTGAATATGGATAGGATTGCACTGTTAATATTGATTCACAGTAATTATGCAGGTATGGCTATATTAAAAAGCTGATTATTAAAGCCATTAGTGGTTTCATACATAACCATTTATTTACACATATATAGGTCAACAATTGGGGAGCAAGAGAGACTGGCAGTTTTTAACACAATGTCATTTTCCTTTAAAACAAGTGGCATATTCTTTGTACCTCTTCACCATCACCGAGGCTTCTTCTTGCCTATAACTGCAAACTTATTTTATTTTATTTATTTATTTTATTTCTATACCGCCCAATAGCCGAAGCTCTCTGGGCGGTTTCTTTCTCATTTGCCAGGTATATTAAAAATGCCAAACTTTCTTTCCAGACTACAACCTAGCATATGTGATGAGTCCTAGGGACTGAGTTAAACCTTGTGGGGGGTTTTTGGGGGGGAGGAGAATTAATATTCACTTTGCATGGCCGTTAAAATAAAATTAAATAATGAAGAGATGTACTATTGGAAAGGCAATTCATAAATACTATGTCACTACATACATACGTTTTAAAGAGTTCTGAGGCGAGGAAGAGCGTGTTGTTTTGAAAAGCATGCTTCTTATAATGCATTATATTTGAGCCTGTAATTACTGCACTATAATAATCTGTTTGGACTGTATTTTCCCCTGAACTATTTTGATGAAATAATTAGTATGCTAAAACAAATTGGCTGCACACTGGAAAGCATTCATTATGTTTAGATTGTCCTGCAACCCTATTCCTATTCACTCTAAAGTAAGCCTAGCCAAGTTCACTGGGACTTACTCCCAAGTAAATGTGCACTGGATTGCAGCCCTAGGTTACACAGAAAATGGGAATGGCACAGAAAACCTGGACCGGCTAAAATGCGGAAAGATCACAAATTTATAAGCAGCCATTAACTAATGTGAATATATGTATGGGCATCAACAATTGCACACTGCTGAATATTTAATTCGTTATTAAGAAGTTTCTTTTAAGACCTAAGTACATGCATATTGCAGTTGTGTACTTCTAACTGAAAATAATATTTTTTTTGTTAATGGTTGAATCAATACACTAGTGCCCTCATCCCCAGCATCATTTCATCATGCTATTTAGCTCTCTCCTTTAGAAAGAACAAGACCATCTCTTAATTGCTCTGAATAAAGCTGGGAAAGAAGTATGCACAAAGAGAACAATGCATCCAGTGTTTGCTAGTTTGTTTCCAACTTATTATTTCATTTCCAGGGTATAAAGAAGCCTCTTGCTATCAGGAAACTGAACCGTGATATCAGGAAACCTGTTCAATTCAATAGGCTCTGGATCTTGGAAATGCTTATTAAGATATTCCTTGAGAAAATACTTGCATTTCTGAGTCAACTGCTCCTTTTCAGAGGCCTAAACTATCTGCCTGATGTCTATCTTAACTTCCCTACAGATCTGATAATATGATCACTCAGCATACAAAATAGGGTGGCCATATTACATAAGGGAAATGGCTTCTACTGACTAAGAGCTCCTAAGCAGGGCAGCATTCAGCAGCTCCGTCACTGCAACTTTGTAAGCATAGGACCTGCGGAACTTCAGCCTCCCTCAAAGCCCTTAAAGGGACATAGGCTCTGTCTATTTTGAAACATGGTCACAAACTGACCTGTGGCAAGGTGCCATGTTTTAATTTCCCTCATTTGCTTTCTACATGTACAAAGCTACATTTCTTCGCCACATTTATTTATTTACATTTATTGTTAGGCTGCCTGTAAGATAGAATCATCACAAGGTGTTGTACACGATAAAAGAAACAAACAATGCAAGAAAAAATAACAACACAATTCAATAAAAACAGTACTTATAAATAAAACCAGCAGCCCAGAAATTAACAACAACAACGAAGGCCAGCAACAACAGGTGGTTCTTGAGCTTTTCTGAAGACCTGCAAAGTAGGGGCCTGCCGAGCCCCCAATGGAAGCTCATTCCAAAGGTGTGGGCCCCCTACTGAAAAAGCCCACACCCTTGTACTCACCAGCCTAACCACCTCTGGCAGTGCACAGGTGAGGAGGGTGTCTGTTAATAACCTCAGAGTACCGGCAGGCTGGTACAGATGAAGGCAGTCCAAACCATTCAAGGCTTTAACAAGTAACTTGGGCCAAACCATTCAAGGTTTTAACAGTTAAAAATATCACTTTAAATTGGGTTTGGAAACGCACTGGTAACCAGTGCAGCTGGCACATTATTGGTGGCACATAAACTGACTGCTCAGCCCCCACCAATATCCAGGCAGCCATATTCTGCACTAGCTGAAATTTCCAAAGCATCCTCAAAGGCAACCCCATGTAGATCACATTACAGCAGTCCATTCTGGATGTCCCCAGAGCATGAATAACTGAGGCAAGATCCTCCTTCTCCAGACATGGTCAAAATTGGCATACCAGGCTAAAGTGGTAAAAAATACTACCTGGCAACCGTCGCCACCTGAGCTTCCCCAGTTAGCACTGAGTCCTGGAGCACTCCCAAACTGTGCACTTGGTCCTTCGGTGGGAGTGCAACACCATCTAAGACAGATGTATTCTTCAGTCCAAACTCGGTGATTTCCCTACACACAGTTCCTCTGTCTAGTTTAGATTATGGGCTTTTCTACATGAGGCTTTTAACCTGCATCTTTACCAAAACTTCTTGCGTCTGGATTCTTTGCAGGATTAAGTTCGGCTCCTTTACACGTGTTTTTTCCTGGGTGGTGGTGGTTCTTTTCTGGGGTTTTCTTTCTCTGCCTTCCATTACACAGCCACTAAGTGGCACTGTGGTATAGTGGAATTGTGCAAATACCTAAGCTTCTATAACACCATTGAGAAAAACACCAAACTTTCCTTGTTGGTAAAAAAAAAAAAAAAAAAAAACACACACCCTGCAATAATGGTTGCAAAGCATGGGAGAGGCTCTGGAGGATGACAATGTTGTGTAAAGGACCAGCAAGCTACTGTGAGTGAGAAATTACGAGCGCACAAAAAGCCTCATGAAGAAGGGCTCTAAATCTCACTTGCTTACCCTGTTTTCACTCTTGCTAAAATGTTTGATTTTATTTTTATGTGTGGTATTTATAGTTACTACATTTTTAAAATAAATTTCTCCAGTGGGCTTTTCTATGGCTCCATTTTGCTGGCTGTAGTAGCAGCAATATACTTTCTTCTGCATGTCATTTCCAAATTCTTACTGCTCCCTCCCTTTTTCTTCTTTTAAATTGAATTCTGTTTGTCTTTTCACCCCCTTAAATGTGCATCTTGCACTTAGTTACAATCCTCTTTTCAGCTCCACTATTACACATTGCTGGAAGGCTACTGACCACCTGCTGCTCATATGTGGTAGGTATGCATTTGTTCTGTCCTATGCTAGCTTCTGAAGCAATAGTCTTGGTACATGTGTGGGCAAACTTTAGGCTTTGAGAATCTGCTCTGTTTTTTACTAGAAACTAAAGACCACCAACTGGAGCCTTATGCAAAATGGCAGTTCAGGTGGGTGAAGGTACATTTAGAATTAAGGGACAAGATGTCATCCCACTTGCATCTGGGACCAGCATTGCTCCAAGGAGGATTCGGATTCAGATAAATTACAGCCCTTACCCCCCCATACCCTACTGGCCTGAGGCTGTGGTTCTCCTATTACCCTGAAGCCCCTTGGATCATTGGAGTGGCTTTGGATCTAAAGCCGCTTGAGCCCCACTGCCAAAATGCCTCATTTCAGGACCTTATGGCAGCTACCACTGACAGTAGCTTTCCACCCTCCAAGCTCTCAGTGGGCACAGCTGGAACCCTGCATCAATGGAGCACCCCTCCTGCCCCCCCCCCCCCCGCCAGTGGAGTGCCTCTCCATTGACTGAGGCTGACATAGAGACAACTCTGCTATATCCTAACCTGGTACAGGAGGCAATATCAGCAGTTATAAATCTTACGACTACACAGTTAGTCATATATACTACTGCAGAGATTATTCTCATATTGTATTGGAGTTTTCTGTATACCATTACTAACAGGCAAGTAGAAATAGCGAATTTCATGAGCAAGCAGTGTTAGCTGGCATTTATTAACTAATTCAAGTATACAGATCAGCACACAATTAGCTAGCTTCTGGCTCTACTAAAAGAAACAGTGATATCATGACTACCAAATTTTATCGGTTAAAGCGAGTATGTTAGAAGCATGACCATAAACTAGGTACAGGTTCTCAGAACTGCTGATCTTATCATTTTCCCCCTAACTTTACTTGCAATTTTAAATTTAAGGTTATAGCAATTGCCTAAATATGCAAACTTTACAGTGTCCAAAGAACTGGAATTAAAACCAAACATCTGGTGCCTGACACCTCATATGTGATATTACATTTTAAAATAGGATAACAAAATCCAGACACGTTGTTGAGCACATTGTTTGAGATACAATCAAGTATTATGATTTGGTAATATTTAATAAAAAGGACCCAAAATAAGACATTTCTGTTGATAATAATTTCCATTAATTCAATTTGCTGAGAAGCAAACAGCATAACTGAAGGCAAATACAGATTATTTACCAAATTAGTCATATAACCACATACGGAGCATCTGCCAGCATGGCAAAAATTTCACCACACATCCATAGCCAAACACAAATCCAGGGAATTTGCAGAAATAAAGTTCTCCTTACCATTTAAGAAGATGTTCCCTAAATGGCTGAACACCCACATTAAGTTGCCATCAAGGGGGATGGGCATCTATATCCCTTCTCTCTGTGTTGAATATGATGCCCAGAGACCTTGACTATCTGTAGAGGAAAATGAGCAAAATGGCACCTCCCTGTTGAAATCTAGCTAGCCAGTCTAGGATGGCAGCACTATTTTGGAAATTTCCTCAACCAGCAGAGGAAGAAGAACAAGGAAGGTGGGCCTGCAGTTGTTGACAGTGGCAACAGCAGCAGGCCCAAGAAAAGAACCAGTGATGGAGGAGACTTTTGTGTCTCACCTTAGGCAGCATGAGGCTTCAATTCCCCCAGAAAAGAAACCAGGTCATAAAGGATGACATCTTTAGAAAACAAAACAAAACTAAGCAGCCTGAAAATCTTATATGAAGTGACATCCACCAGCCTAGAACTTTACAGTGGTAATAACAATCACAGCAAAATAAGACTTGAATTTTTAGAAAAGACCAGTGAATAAACTAATGGGTGAATACACGAATTCTTATGGAATAAGGAAATACTGAAGAGCTCACAGCTGCTATAGCGCTTCTGTATGTTGAGCTTTATCTCAAAATATGGGATAACATCTTAACCAAGTTCTTTTATATAACCCTTGTGGGGAACACAGATTGTTGAGTAAATGTAATAATTCTAAGAAATATGTGGTATAAAGACATGTTGTCAGACAATGCTATGTCATCTTAGCATCACAAAGGAAAATATTACTTTATTATGAATATAATGCAGTTGCTTTGTAAGAAAGGAGATAAATTCTGCATGCACTTCTGAGAGAATAGTTATAAAAGATTTTATCTGTATTACCAAGCAAAAAGGGAAAAAAATCTTACTTTTTCATCATCATCGGTGAAAGGAGCACCTCCAGGAATTCTATTTATCGCTTGTGCAACACCAATAATCTCATCCTCACTGTTTCTTATGGGCATGCAAAGCAATGACTTGGTCTTGTATCCTGTCAGTTTGTCAATTTCATCATTAAAGCGGTGGTCCTACCCAAACAGATAAGGAAAATATTAAGATTAGAACTCAAATGCTTCTACAATGTGCTTCTCTGCATCCAACATACTGCAATGTTTTCATCAGACATTTCCTGGGTCGAATCCAGCAACTTGTCAATGATTATTTCCACATACCTGGCTACTGCAAAATTTAACTATGCAGACATTTTTTTTAGTACACACTGTATTGTATATAAATATAGTCATATTTTACACTTTAGTGCATCTTACAAAGAGAGAGAGAGAGAGAGAGAGAGAGAGACGATATAAATGTTGTATTACTTTTCAGGTGTTCCTACTTTTTTGTTTTTCCTCCTTTTTATAGATTGTTCTGATATAATGCCCTTAGAATCCATTAACTAACATAAAATAGCACTTTTTAATATGGTGTGGTGGGACTACCACCCCACTTTCTAATGAACATTAGTAGTAGCAGTGTGATCAATACAAAAATATAGCTATGATCTTTGTACAATTTTGCCCCAATTCAGGGAACCATTCTCATTGCCTTGTCTAAGGGTGGGGGGTGGGGGTATTAACCACACCATTTACTTAGCCTGCGAGATCATTGGCTGTCTTCAGTCTTCGACACCACAGATCACCTCATAAGAGATGCAAGTGGAAGCATGTTCCTCTGCACTGCAAAGCTTCTATCAGCATCAGTGCTGTCAGAAACTTCAAAGAACAGTTGTCTACACCACACGTACTGTACATCCTGGGTACTAGCTGCGGGGGTTTTGCTAGGTCTGTGTGCAGAACAACTCATTCCAAGTATGGATTGACTTCTCTGGAGTGGGGTGGTGGTAAGGGATTGTACACATTACAGAGCAATAATTGTATCTATTATGCCACTATCTCAGCTTAACAGATTATTATCCGTCTGTTGTGGGAGAAACAACAGCACACCAGACCACACAACGCCTTCCTTGCGTGAAGATGAGAGTGCTGCTACCCCCAAGCTGCACTATCAGAAGAGAAGCAAAGAGTTAGCTCCACACTGCTCCTCTTCCTCTTCTGAGGGGAGCAATGAAAGGGAGTGAATGCTTAGTCACCATCTCATTTAGTGCAAAGCGAAGTCAACCCTTCCCTCTTCTCTTCCTCCTAGGGGACTGTGAGAGGCTTAACTCTCACACTCTTCTGTCTGAAGGGATGAAGGGAAGTAGGTTTCATTTCATCCAAGACAGAGCCTCTCTTCCCCTCTCTTCCCTCTCTTGCTTCTTAATGGGAGCTAAACCCAGGGCAGATATGAGCACACACATGCGCTACAATGTTATCTTGGGTGTCCTCCCATATCCATCATAAAATTGTAGTGTCTGTTTGTGCAACACAAATGTAATCTCTGAAGAATGCAAGGCCAGAAACAAAAAAGCCATTGCCAAAGTCTAAGGTTTAGGTTTATCAAGCAAATGAAAATCCTAAAACACCAATTTGTTGTATGGTCATTGTTAAAACAGAGATGGATTGAAAAAACAGCAGCAGAGTATCGATGTGTTTTCTTACAGTAGTCACTTGGTATTTTGTTCACTTTATCTAAATCTAGAACATTCCTACATACTTGACTGCTATTTGCCTCAATCTGTGCCATACTTCAACTAATCTAAGGTATCTGATATTTCTCTCTTGGCTGGATCAATCTCTCTCTACAATAGTCTCTAATTGGATTCCACACCCCTAGAAAAAATACTCTGGTAGAAGTTTACTTATGAAAGATAAAAGAACTACACTACCTTATCAACATTTCTTTCTTTTACATGGAATATAAAGGGGATCCCAAATTACCTTGGTTAAGAAGATTCCATCATCTAACAGAAGGGAAAATAGGCATATTTTCCCCAAATCACCTCTCTTTCTGTATTACTGCTATATGACTTTTGCCAGCATTGGTCTTGTCTCTGGATTTTATGAACCCCTTTTTTAAAAGAAATTTTCTCCCTTTAGAGCAAAACAAACTTGGAAGGACTTTTTTTTTAAAGAATTCCTAGAGAAGTATTTCCAAATCATCATATACATGCAGCTATTTTACAAGTTACATATCGATTTTATCTCACTATGTTACTGGCTTCCTTTTGGGAAGAAACTACAGGTATTTCTCTCAATACTAAGGTTGCATATATTCCTCCGTTGCATTACCTCCTTTCTTCCAGTTATAAACAGTACATTTTAATGGAGTGAGGAATGTACAAAATATTGTGGGATGGTAATATTAAAATGCATATATTAAAGCAAGACAATGTCAAAGCAATATCCTGGGAACATTCCTGCAAACTACTTTGGGAGGATAAGATGCATCTATTTCCCAGAGAAGAAATATATCTGGTAACATTTTATAAACTGTTCCAGAGAGTATACATCCTCTCTAGGAAATCAGTTGCTTGCTCTTTTAGTGTTCCATTGGCACACATTCTAAATTAGTTGTATATACAACCACATCTTAAAAGAAAAACCTTCTAGAAGTAGCCCACACAAAAATGTATTGTACCTTAGCGTGTGCATACAAAGCAAAACTGGAATTTATGAGTGTTATTCCCCCACCCCACCCCCAATAGGCAAGCTAGTGAAGAGTTCCTATGGCACCAATCAATCCAGCCATCAGTGGGTTGAATCCAGGCTAAGGGCACTTGTACAGGCGGCATTTATTGTGCACTCATCATTCCCTACTCACACTTGTTTACCAGTTCTTTAGACGACGTCCTGTCTCTCCAGTTTGCTTTCGGTGAGTTTTTAAAGCAAGGAAAATGCAGCATTTGATTGTGAAAATGAAAGAAAGTACGATTTCCTCTCATATATTTGTGCTATTCCACTATACCACAATGCCACCTAGAGGTTATATAGTGGGGAAACAGTAGATGTGCTTCTTCAAGGGCTCGGATCTCAATTCTGCATTGAAACTGAAAGCAGATACAGCTGAGTAACAGACTTGTGAAGAAAAGCTCTAAGTTTGCTGCAAAAAGGTTCCATTGAAAGAAATGTGAAAAGTTAGTTATTTATTTCAATGGGACCTAAGTGTAACTAATGTAAGGTACTTCAGGTTGAGACTTTTATGGTGCAATTGCTCTGCTTCATTCACATATTCTTACAGGGGGTCCAGATGACATCATCTTCATCTTGTAACCCTCCCATGTTTTATTACTGCTTCTCCTCTCCTTTTTCTTTTCAACCTCCCAAAAATTGCTTATAAGGAAAAGAGAGAAGAGCTGCACAATGCCTTTTGATTGTTAGTGCTAGGAGCCCTCTGCCTTGAAGCACCTACAGTATCAAAAGAAATATCTAATCTGGTTTTTTTTCCCCCCTCCTTTACCCCAATCCCATTGCCTCCAATGGGAGGGAATTTATTACACCAGTTCTTGGGATGGCACAGTTTCCAGCATTGTTTAGGGGCTTGTCAGGGGAACATGCCCCCAAACCACCCCATGTTTGGCCCCACTGTCCACACAACACTGCCAGCAGGGCAGCCACAGCAGCAGAAAGCCTCAACATTGCCCAGGAAGTTTCTTGTGGACGTACTTCACCCATGGAGTGGGAGGTCCACAGCATCCTATGGCCCTTGTGATGCCCTCCCAGGTATCACAGGATTGCGCCCTAATTGTGCTTTGACGTTCAGGATGATTTGGCTGGGTTTTCCCCTTTATCCACTCTCTCTCTCTCTCTCTCTCTCACACACACACGCACACAAACACATAATTATATTACAAGTGCTTATATATTGGGTCTTGTTTGTGCCTCAGGAGCATACTTAATATTATTTGTTTCTACAGAGAATGCTGCATTGTGATCACAGACCAAGCAAATCTTCCCGTCTGTTACTTATGTGAGAGCTTCTTTTTTTCAAAATCCTAAGATAAATGATTTTTAATAATGCTATCCAGGGCCTGGCTCAGGAGGGGGCTGAACTCTTCCTACAATATGCTCAGTACTCTCAGACCAAACTCTGCCCAGTACTCAGGGCTCCACAAGACATAAATAAGTGTTCAAATCAGTACTAGGTAAAATTATGCTTATAAAATAGCTCCTCTTTTGCCTTCATAACACAGGTAATGAAGTGTATTACAAGGCAATTAAGCTGAGAGTAGGTGTCATATGGTCATGAAATGAAGTATCATAAATATGAAATTGAAGAGCATTATATCAAGTTATCACAATCAGACATTACTTTACTGTGTTTGAATTACCGACTAGAATTCAATTTTATTAGTAGGGCTAAAAAGCGGATTATTGTTAAGTTCTGTGTTAGAAAAGAACCAAAATGCACGCAGGAGCTAATTCCAAAAAAGCAAGACTAGGAAGGACACGCTACAGTTACCGGGCTTGCTTAAATTATTGATTCATTTCTAGAAGAAAGCATGAAAGCAGTGAGTCTCTAGAAAGTGAGTCTCTTCAGTAGATGATAACAGAAGGCACTGCGTGTGCAGAAACAGAGTCAGACTTACCCTAAGGCAACCCTCGGCTGTCAGTCTAGGCTCTAGGGCAGGTACGGGCAAAGTTGCTCCTGGAATCTACTTTGTTTTTTTACCAGAACACCAAAGTCCACTGGTGCAAAATCGGGGAAGAACCAGATTCAAAATGGCTGGGCAGGAGGTGGAGCAAGTTACCCCACAAGTCATACATTGGAGCCACAGGCGTTTAATTTTTGTAAAGTTGGAGGGTGACAGAGACACTTCCCCTCAGACACACACCTTCAGCCCCACCTCCAACTGGTCTGCAATGGCACTGTAACCACTGTCACATGAGGAGCTATTTTGTTCTTAACATTGTTAAACAAATGGGAGTTAAAAATCTTTGCCGATCCACGGCAAGTCACTCAGAGATCTATCAGTAGATCCAGATCTATCTACTGGATAGCTCTTTTGATCCAACAGGAAGTTGTGAAGAAAGAGCAGTACCAGCTCCAGGATTTGGTGGTCGTGGTGACTCAGAAAAGGCCCCCTCAGAAGGCTCATTAACCTGTAAGAAGCAAAACTCTGACACTGACTCTGACCTTCTTGGGTACTCAATGCAAAGTGAGAATAGAGGTACTGTTGGGGGTCAGTGGGTCCTTTGCTAGTCAAGGGGCTCAACATTTACCCGGCCCAGACACCATCTGCAGCCAGCACAGAGAAAGAGCACAGACGGAGTCCACTGTGTCCAGGATGAAGTATGAGCGACACAAGGGTGGCTAAGCAGCAGCTACCCTTGGGGGGGAAATTCTGGAAGACGTTGAGATCAACATGGAAAAATTAACAAAGAACTAAAAACAAACAAGCAAAGCAAAATTTAGTTGATACGTTGTTCAAATGGCAAATGTGAGGATGTCTGGCACAAAACTGAAAAATAAGAGAAGAGGAATCTGATAAGCGCAGGTGTATTTATTTAGGCAGCCTGTGAGCTGTGTCTGGCTCACAGTGGCCGTGTTGGAACCATCCACACTTATAGCCAAACTGCTGCTGTTGGACACTCTTATCCTGTTAATATTTTGGCTCGCCATAGAAATGTGACAAGACTCTTCTTGCTCTACCTTGCATGTCATGGCCATTTGGTCCCACTGTTTGCAAACTTTTTCACCCTCTGCACCCGACTAGGTATGTGCATATATAATTTGCCATCTTAGGGTAACGTTTTATGGACTGTACCTTAGCACACAAACAATTTGTGCTGCTTTGTTTTCTAATCTGCGTCAATTCCTGCAACTGAGGAGAAACTGTCAAATGCAATGGTTTGGCCCTGGGACTACAAATTGTACAATTTCCAGTACTTATACTGCAGGAAGCTTTCAACTGCAAGGAAAAAAACACTGATACTAACAAGTGATGCTGTTACTAGCTCATGAATACCGTTTTGTACTGTGTATTGAAACTGTTATGTCTACACAGCTTAATAGAAAAATTATATTACTGTGGTACCGAGAAGAGGTTATTTTTCATGTTTTTTTTAATGTAGGAAAAGTTAGCTTTAGTATGACTTTTTATGAACACCTCTAACCCTCAGGAGCAGCTTTTCATGGGGCACAGGGGGCTACAGCAGGTAGGAGGAATCAGCAAAACTCACTATCTTGCCCCACCCCCTTCCTCCAGCACAAGTCTGGATTCAATACTACATTTATTATAGAATGAACAGACTGCCGTGGCAAACCTGCATACCTTCCAAGATTTTAAAATCCCAAATCCTGTTTGCTAGTTCTGCTTACGATCTAGCAGCTCAGATTTAGAAAAGTTATCTTATGCATAGTCCTACACACACTTACTTGGGAGTAAGCTCTGTTTAATTTATGTCCAAGTAAACATGTATAGGAATGCACTGTTATCTTTGCAAAGTTATATTAAGTCTTTGTAAGACCTCTGCTTTGATCAAGCAGCTCAGATTCTGTTAAACATGCAGCCTGCTCCTAGACATCGAGTTAAATGGCACTGACTCCCAAGAAAGTGTGCATATATAGTAGCCTTAACGTTCAAGATCTGAGCTTCCTAAACTGAAGCACTCTGCAACACTGCTCGGCTTCTTCACAAGCTAATTAGCGTGCAATGAAACTGAACAGCATTGCAGCGTACTTTCTTGGATCCAGAAAGCACAGCTCTTGGACAACTGAACAACCAATAACATAACTTGGATAACTTTTCGTAAAGTAAAAATAACTCGAACAAAAGCAAAGGGGGTAGCAACAGTTTCACTGAAGAAAAAACATGCAGCCTGTGAAGGTTTTCTTACTCCTGCATGAGGACCAGCCCTACCATTAGGCAGAGTGAGGCAGCTGTCTCATACAGCTCATTTTGAGTGCCATGGAAGGGCAGCAATTGTTTGTAATTTAATGTATTATTATTATATTCTGAGAAAGAGGCGCTTGTGTGATTTTCTATCTCAGGAATCAACATTCAGTATGTATTTATTTTAAATATTTATATACTGCTCAACAAGTTTATGAGCAAAAACAACACACACCAAAATTTTATAATATGAAAATAAAAATCTAAAACATTAACAGAATAAAATAGTGATAAAACAGTGGAGGATGCTATCAATACGACAGATCTAAAAATTATTTACAAATGTTAACATTGAAAAGCCTGGGAAAATAAAAAGCACCCAAAAGATCATAACATAGTTATGTTATGACAGGCAAGCCTGTCTGGAGAGGGCATTCCATAACTGGGATGCCAACATTGTAAAGGTCCTCTCTCTAGTAATCACTTGCCAGACCTCATTTGGCAGGGGAACCCAAGAAGGGCCTCAGAAGATGATCCTATGATCTACGTAACTATATGTTGGGAGGTGGCGATATGCATCATTGTCATCATTTTTTTTACAAAATCAATGTTAATGGCTCCTTTCAAGCCATGTGACTTTACCAGCTGTAGCTATTGGCCATAGATGGAAAAGATACCAGAGCATTATGGAAGCTGTAGTTTCTTTAGCTCCATTCTTGCTGCCTCCTCTAAGTAGAAGGCACTACTGTTTCCTCCTCTGCCATTTTTATTGCCCTGGCATTCAGAATACACCTTAACTAGGGAACAATGGCCTGCAGCCAGGTCTAAAACTGGCAGGCATTTTATAGTGAATAGGCTTAACTACACTGGGCAGCTTTGTTTGTTGGGAATTTAATGTCCAATCCCTTGTATACTTCTTGGGAGTAAATCCCACTGGAGTAAATGGGACTTGCTGCTTAACAAACATAGATAGGCTGAGGCTGCATATGCACGTGCTATTAAAGACTGATCAGCTTTTGTAATCATATGGCTTCTCACTAGTCTGTTTTTCTGGATGTCAACCTGCAGTGGCTAAAAATATATTTAGACACAAAGAATTACTCATGCAGACACAGGCATCTGCCGAAATCCTGGGGGGGGGGGGGGGGGCAAAGCTGTACAGCAGTTTGTAGTAATTCATATGCATAGCGTGCACCGCTGCAACACGCCTGTGCACTTTCCACGTGTGTGCTCTTTGTTGCTGAGCATCACATTCTATGACAATTAGCAGCCTTCACATAGTAGTAGAAGGTCCTGGGAACTGAACAACACTAATGCAGAACAGTGTTATATTCAAGAAGCATCATGAACTCCAACAAAACTTTATTTGGAATGAGGGATAAAAGAAAACACCTAAGAACAAGAGACAAACACTCCAAATGCACAAACACAGTACAGCTGTCTTAAGAATATCATATCGTATATTTTATGGCATCACTGCCCTTATCATAACATTGACAACTTTCCATGACTCTTCCGAGAATGATTTCCTTCATCTTGGAAACATTGGTGGACGCTTTCTAAAGCAGTCTTCCCCAACCTGGTGCCCGCCAGATGCTTTGGACTGCAACACCAGCATTCTGGACCACAGGCCATGCTGGCTGGGGCTGATTGGAATTGAAGTCTGAAACATCTGAAGGGCACCAGGTTGGGGAAGGCAGCTCTGAAGAGTAGCAGTGGGGTCTGTGGGAAGTGTCTTTAGCAGTGGAAGGGAAAATCAGTGTGCTGAATCAGGTTTTAAGGTTCTAGAGGAGCCTGAACTACTTCATTTTACTTTTCACATTGTTATCAACCACTTTTTACATCAGCTAATAACGCAATTTTGCATGGCTTGAATGTTGAACTACAGCAATGTTCTTTTGGAATTGCATACTTTTCCTTGAATTGTACATTTTGTGTATGTTTGCACATTTTAAAAAAGCCCTGATAGCATTAGACTATCTATTTCTGGTAGATCTGGTGACTGGGCAGCCATAAAGCCTGGTCACCAGGTCTACCAGGACAGGTAAATCTAGCCTCTGAGAAATCTGTATACCAGGTCTACCCCTCTGTTCTTTCTCAGTGGGCAAACCTGGTGTCCAAATAATGTCTTCCCACCCACTACTGAAACCCTCAGTTCTTTCCATGTTCCCTTTGGGCCAAAGGCCACTACAGGGTTGAAGGGCATGGTTAATATTGGGGTGGGGTGACCTGGTCAGGTTGCAGCCCACTGCTAGGCTCTCTACAGAAAATGCACAATAGAGTTAGGTACCTTCACAAGACGTTTCTTTACTTCTACAGTACATGCAGAAACACTGTGGAGCTGCATGGCACATTGTCTCAGTTCCAAGGCCAACACTAAGAGAGAGATATGGGGAGCGGTTCCACTTGGGCCTCCTGCAAGAGCTAAAAATGGCAGGCTCTCTTGAAGCTATGTATCACAACAACCCATTAATGTCTAACCCTTAATAAATTGAACTGCTGCTACAATCAATTTCACAGCCCCACCTGCATTTCCCAAAAGCACCAACAACACTGGACTATACTGCAGAGTTGTCATAAACTACTCTAACACACGCTCACCGCAAAATAATAACTACACTGAGCTACTTTGCAGGACTTGTGCAACCCACTTCTCAGCCACAGCCCTGCCTCCTGCAATATGGGTATAATAATGAAGTTTATCTGCACATATTGTCAAGGTAATTTTTAAAATGTTTATAAACTCAGAAAAAAAATTAACAAGAACCTGAGTTAGAAAGATCACAGACTCCTGTCTTTGCTGCTACTTTTTGTTTTTAGGTTTTTGGACACTACTGTCCAAATCCAGCTACAGGAAACTCCTGGATTTCTAAATAGTTTTTTTATGAGGCTGCAGTTATTTACTAACACGGAAGAGCCCCCAAAGGCTTAATACACCAAGAAGGGTTACCACACCCTGATGTTGTTGTTGTTGTTCAGTCGTTCAGTCGTGTCCGACTCTTCGTGACCCCATGGACCATAGCACGCCAGGCCTTCCTGTCCTGCGTTCTCTCCCGGAGCGTGCTCAAGTTCATATTCATTGCATCCGTGATGCTATCTAGCCATCTCATCCTCTGCCGTCCCCTTCTCCTTTTGCCTTCAGTCTTTCCCAGCATCAGGGTCTTTTCCAGGGAGTTTTCTCTTCGCATTAGGTGGCCAAAATATTTCAGCTTCAGCTTCAGTATCTGTCCTTCCAATGAGCAGTCAGGGTTGATTTCCTTTAGGATGGACTGATTTGACCTCCTTGCAGTCCAGGGGACTCGTAAGAGTCTTCTCCAGCACCACAGTTCGAAAGCATCAATTCTTCGGCGCTCAGTCTTCCTTATAGTCCAGCTCTCACAGCCATACATTACTACTGGGAAAACCATAGCTTTGATTAGACGGACCTTTGTCGGCAAGGTGATGTCTCTGCTTCTTACTATGCTGTCTAGGTTGGCCATAGCTTTCCTCCCAAGGAGCAAGCGTCTTTTAATTTCATGGCTACAGTCACCGTCTGCGGTGATCTTGGAGCCCAAGAAAGTAAAATCTGTCACTGCTTCCATTTCTTCCCCTTCTATATGCCAGGAAGTGATAGGGCCAGATGACATTATCCTAGTTTTTTTAATGTTGAGTTTCAAACCAGCTTTTGCACTCTCCTCTTTCACCCTCAACAAGAGGCTCTTGAGATCCTCTTCGCTTTCTGCCATTAGGGTGGTATCGTCTGCATATCGGAGGTTGTTGATAATTCTCCCGGCAATCTTAATTCCGACCTCTGATTCATCCAACCCGGCGTTTCTCATGATGCACTCTGCATATAAGTTAAATAAGCAGGGTGACAATATGCAGCCTTGTCGTACTCCTTTCCCAATTTTGAACCAATCGGTTGTTCCATCTCTGGTTCTTACTGTTGCTTCTTGACCCTCGTACAGGTTTCTCAGGAGACAGGTAAGGTGGTCTGGTACTCCCATCACTTTAAGAATTTACCACACCCTGATAGGAGTGTATTAATCATTGCTGTGACTTCATTCATTGGGTAAAAACACTAAAAGGTGGAAGCCAGCTAGTTTCTCACAAAATGAATAGGTAGAATAATGGCCTTACATTTTGCCTCATATCTTGGGTTCTACAAGGGCTAGAGACTCCATTTTTAAAAAATGAAAACTGGGAATCTGGAGGCTATGGCTCATCCTCAGGGGATCAATTGCCCCATCTTGCAGATGCCCATGAGCATTGGTGAAATCTGGAATGGCTATCCTCATAATGTGAGTCAGCCATCTCTCCCTTTACGTTCTCTTTCAACACTTGCCCAGCCTTCATGAGTGAAAGCATAGGGTTTCAAGGTGCTTTCACATACCAGCATAAACAGCCCAATCCTATGCATGATTACAGATGGGCAGCTGGGGACGGGGGGAGAGCCACAAAAGCCAGTGTACGCAAGGACAGCATCTTCCCTTGTGATTCTGGGGCTGGAAAGGATGGTTCTTTCAAGCAACCCCCTCCCCCCACTTCCCAGGTGGGTGACATTCCTGTGTTCTCACACACACACACACACCCCTCACCTGTGGGCTGGGAAACCACTCACTGGTTCACTTTAAACTAAAGAGAACTCAGCCAGGGACCTGTACCAGGTGGAACAGGATGGGAAGTCAGTGCTTTCCATCTTCAGTGAGGGATGCTTTATGAGGCAGGCGCTTCCGCAGGCTACCAAACCGAAGGCCTCACAGGCCGCGGGGCCACCTGGCTGGGCCTGTCTGAAAGCTGGTCTCACTGCCCCTTCCAGGTCCACATTCTACCATTTGCACTGCAGCAACTCCCAAGCGAGCTCACTCCGCTCCTAACCCAGGTGTAATTTACTGACCTCCACTTGGCTGGCCTCACCCGCCTGCGTTGTGGGAAACTGGACAGCAGAGACAGATGGGGCAGGCATGTGCAGCATGAGGTACTGTTGCCACTCTCAGAATGGAGCTACTTTAGTGTGGAGGAGCTTGGTCGTGCTGTTGCCGGCTACAACCTCTTTGCTGTACAAGGACGCTCTCCGCAGCACCAGTTAAACTCAAGGGCATCCCCACTCCCATGTTTACTTTACTGACCTCCTGTCCTGTCCTGAGACTTGTCTGTATGGCTGGAAACTGAAAGTAGAGATAGACGGGGCAAGCACAACACGAGCGGCCACTGTTGCCACTCTCGGAATGATGTCATGACTGGAATTGGGGGGGGGGACGACAGTTGCACCCCCTTACCCCTATGAGCGGACGCCCATGGATGCAGACTGATGTAAATTTGCTTCAAAAAAGTAAAATCATCCCCTTGATACCAATTATTAAATTGAACCTTAACTAAGGCATGTCTTCTGTTAGCCAGCCCTGCTGCCACATGGTCACCTGAATGTAAAACTCCCGTTAGTGTGAGTTGCTGGAGTTGTCGTCATTCTTCAAGATTTTGTTCCATTTCCAGGGCCTCTAGCTGTTAAATCTCCAAGTGGAGAATTTATGTGTTCTTGTCTCCAGTTCACTTGCATTTAGATGCATGGATATGAACACTAAGGCCCCATTCAGTGCACAGCATGCCATTTCACATGCTGGAGAGGTTCATTTTGAATGGTTGATAAGTAGGTCAATCATATCTTTAGCTAAATGAACAAAGACTCCTTTGGTGGATGTTTGTTTTAATCAGTAGAGGAGTGGTTATTGCAGGACAAACAAATTTAGCAAGCAGAAGAGAGCTTGTGTGCCATAGTCCAGGTTCAGACTATCAGCAGGGGAAACAACGCAGCATCAGTTGTTTCCCCCACCCCCACACATGCCGGATGCACAATGGGGATAACCCTAATTACCCGCGCGCAGCATCGCAGGTTACCGTGTCATCCAAACCCAGCGTGCGACACAAGCATAATGCATTTTCACCCACCCTGCAACCCAAGGCTTGTAGTATGGGTTGTAGGGTGGGTGAAAATGTACTAAGCTCATGCCGCATGCTGGGTTCAGGTGACACGGCAACCCACAATGCAGGAAATTAGGGTAATTCTGGACGCATGACCAGCACGCACTAGGGAAACAACTGACGCTGTGTTATTTCTCCTGCTGATTGTCTGCCTGGACCCATAGTGTGTGTGGGAGGCTGCAGTGGGGTGGGAGAGTGGTTTGTGATCCTTAATATTGGAACATGGGCATGTCCCTACTTTTGTCTGTGAAATGTATCACATTACTACATTTCAGTAGTCTCATAGAAAACCTAAACGCATGTGGTAAGTTTCTACAATATTATACCTCCTGGGCAGTATCCAATGCTGCCACTGTGTTAGCAGGAACATCCACTAGCACAACAGGAAACTACTGATTCCAGAATGGAACAAGTCAGTGAAGTTTGCAGAAGGTTCTTTAGCAGGCAGAGAGACCCTGAGAGTTTCAAGAACCTTAACTAGACCAACCCTTACTTCAGCCAACAAGCCTGTACACCTTTCCCATAGTTTAATGTAGGAGCGGCAGTCAGCAGTAAATGTTTATCTCTAGCGATGGCGCTGCAATTTCTTAATCCATATGGTAAGCCAAAATTTTCACATTTCCATAATGCATGCCTTGAGTTATTTCCCAGCATATGTCACTGATACTCAGACAGAGAAAGATAGAAAAGGTAAACCAGGGTAACTACAGTGTATTCAGCAAATAATTGGGTTGAAAGTAGACAGGACAAATAACTTAGGAATACATTTATAAGTATTATATGCCATGAAATATAATGTCATAGGTAAGCCTAAGTTGATGGGATGGGGTGGGGTGTCAATGAGATGGGGTGGGGTATAAATATAATAAATGAAACAAATATATACAATCTGAAGATAAACAAGCCAACAAGAGTTCTGAACTGAATCTAACACTGACAAAACCTCAAAACTACTATACAGGAAGAAAAGGCAATGAAAAGCTATTCCAACATTGAAGCTGACCTTTAGTTCAGTCATCTGTACTGAAAGACGTAAAATATGAACCCACAACAAGGAGGACGTCATTGACAGAGTTCACAGTGTCTCACTCGGACATCACGTTTCTTCAGATCATGGTGGTTAGAGACCAGGAACAAGCCTCAGGCTTGCCTACCTCCCAGCTCACACAGAGATTTCCCTGCCCCTTCCCATAGTTTGCTATTATCCATAGTTTCCTGTGATGCCCAAACTGATCAGTGCTGACTGTGATTGCCCTAAATGATTTTTGTTTCAGTTTTTGCAATTTACTTCAAGCTATGGGGTAGTATCCAATGTTAGTCCTACATAGAGTAGATCCATTGAAGTAAATGAGACTTAAGTTAATCATTAGTCCCATTCATTTCAGTGGGTCTACTCTACATAGGACTAACATTGGATACTACCCCATGATTTGAAACCATGGTTTGGCAGCAATTCAGGAGAAGATAGAAGAGGAAAAGTTCAGGTTAGGGAGCTCACGCCACCACCTCTTGAAGAGATCCCAAGGGATTGATAAGAGACCCATTGGGGTAGCCTCTTCCCCACCATCCCAGGCACTATTGAAGACCTGTGCACTATGAAGGTAACAGAGAAGAGAAGCGCAGACTGGGGAGCTCATATCATCAGCTCCTGCAGAGAATATCAATGGCCTGAGACAATATTGCTGCTTATTTTGTCTTCTGTAACTTTTATTTTGGGGTTTAGTGTTTTAACTGTAAACTATCTTGATGTGGTATAGAAATACAGATAATAAGTAATCCCTGGTTAGTGCTCTGATTCAGATGTTATGGCAATCTAAACTTATGGCAAACCTTGGAGGGGAGAGGGTAGTTAGGATAGGTAATGGAGGGAGTGATCCTGTGTTGAACTGAGCCACATTTGCAATATTTTAAAAATCCGTGCTGGGCCAGTCACCATCTTTCTGCAAAACCTACCTCACAGGGTTGTTGTGAGGATAAAGGGGAGAGGGCATATAAAACACCTTGAACAGTCTGAAGCAGGGGTGCAGAACTTATTTGAGG
Organism: Heloderma suspectum; assembly: GCF_057233095.1. NCBI lineage: Eukaryota > Metazoa > Chordata > Lepidosauria > Squamata > Helodermatidae > Heloderma > Heloderma suspectum. Next base: position 191,445,483 of record NC_139458.1, read on the forward strand.
TGAGGGGGGAGATGACCTCCAGCCAGCCCTTTTGTGGGCTGAATGACAAAAGTGTGTAAAGTTTAGAGAAAGGGTGGAATAAAACTTAAATAAAAAAATAAAGCAAACCCAGATTCATGTGAACGCTTTTTCTCTGTCCCCCATATTCTAATAGCTGGCCTTTGTTTAAATCTTTGGCACGTATCACATGCACCTTTTGTTTTGTTTTGATAAATTAATTCCATATTTATTGCTTAGTTTAAAAATGTTTTATGATATATTCTTTCCATATTGTTTTTCAATACATGAAAGCAATGCTGGTTTGATAGCATACATTATTCATCAAAATAGGAACATGAGTTACAATGTCTCTGATGTACTTAGTACAGTCTAAATAAATTAGCTTAAGTGCAGCAATAATTTGGGAAATAAGGGCCAAAATATTACAGGTCTAAGTAGCAATCTCATTACAAACATGGAAAATGAATAAAGGCTGCATAATTGCTCGTATAATGATTTTGCTATCATTTTAAATATTGCTTAACTTCACATAGGAACATGGGAAGCTGACTTATACAAAATCAGGTCATTGGTCCATCTAGCCCAGTATTGTCAACACTGATTTGCAGCAGCTCTCAAGGGTTTCAGGCAGGATTCTTTCCTCACCCTACCTGGAGAACCCAGGGATCGAACTTGGGACCTTCTCCATGCAAAGCATGGGCTTTACCACATTGAGCTATGGCCTCGCCCCAAATTTCCTATGGCAAATGAATACTTCCCTTTTCTTTATACAGCTGTGTATTTTAACAAATATTTCCCATACAATTACCAACTTTATACAAATGCATGTTGAGAATATACAGCTATTCACTATTAGCATTATTTACGTACAAGTAATTTTTTTCTAGAATGAAATAGTGAAAAGCCTAAAAAAATAAGAGGCAAACTAAACTTGAAACTTGCCTACATTTTCACCAAGAAACCTGAGTCCAATGAAAGAAACTTCCCTACCTAGTTTGTATGTCTAACATATTACGATACTATTCACTGTTGTCCTTTTTTAACTAATGCAGAATGCACCATCTCAAACTGGTTTGCAGTTTTATTGTTTTAAGAGGCAGAAATGCTATAGATTCAGGGCTTGATCCTGAAGAATGTGCAATAAAGGTACCTTCTAATTTTGCTTTGCATTGATAGGTTTTGTTTTTACTTTCAGCACGGTTCTTGTAATTTATAAATGGGGGTGACATTTGCTTACTGTGGAAAGTGGACAAGAAACCTTTTTGTGAGCATTGTGAGTGGAAATCCTTTTCACCTTAAATCTTATGGTCAGGGGGATCCAAAGAACTGTGAAACTGACAAAAGTGAAGGGCCATGCTTAGATGCTTACCTGGAAGCACCCTTTATTACAGGAACTATTATGAAAGTTTCTTCAATCACAATCCAAGTTGGACATTCCTGGTGCTGAAAAATCTGATTTTAAAAGATCTCACATCTGTTCTATGTTTCTTTGGGAATATTGAAGTAGTTGGCAGTGTGAATTAATATTGATATCAACTACCCAATCCATAGAGTTAAGGTTATATGATATAATTACCTTAAGGATGAAAATGTACCATGAAAATAACCCCAAGGTATAGTATTTACCACAAGAGGAGTGAATCCATTGTAGTTACAGCTAAGACAACTCATTTGAATGCTGCCATGTAGCCTGATGCACAACTCTGTTAAAGCAAGTTTTATTTAGATTTAAACTGATGTGGTTTAATTTATTCCAGTGGGAGTCAACCAGTTTAAGGGTGCATTAAGACAGACAGCTCCTTGAACCGCCAATCAAAAGGCATTGGGTGCTTGAAGACAGAGGGCCCCTAGCACTGGCAGTTAGAAGGCACTGTAAAGCTATTCTGGCTTTTCTTCTTAACAGATTTTATGTAGTAAGGAAAAAGATGGAAGAAGCAGTAAGAAAACATGGGAGGGTCATGGGTAGAAGATGACATCATCTGGACCCCCCGTAAATGAGGCCGGGCAATAGCATCATAAAAGCCTCAACTGGAAGCACCCATTGTGCTGTTATTCCACCATTTCCTCCCTAGCGTAATTTTTTGTGATAAGAAAAAAGGGAGAAGAAGCAGTGGGAAAACACAGGAGGGTTACAAGCAGAAGACAACATAATCTGGACCTTCTGAAAAATCTGTGTTTAAGGCAGGGTAATTGCATAAGAAAAGCCTCGCTTGGAAGCACCATAGATCTGTTTCTTTTGAACGTGGTTGTTGATTAAACCACTTACAGAATACCCCTACACGAGCACCCTAAAAGCTCAGGAACCTATATTATCTGTGATTCTTCAGATATGGAAGAAATGTGGAATTTTATTTCACAGGAGACATTATTTCAATAGCAACAGTCAGGTCAGTAGTCTGATACGTGCTCACGTAGAATAATACAAACTTATCAGTATAGGAAAGATATGGGCAGTCCCATTCCTGTGCAGACGCTGAGGTTGGACTAGGAAAATCTGGAAGAAAAGATGCCCTGACCCTGGATGTGACCAAAAGTAGGGCTGTCCCAAGACATTTTGTTGCCTGAGATAGAATATCAAATGGCACCACCCTCACCAAGTCAAGACACGTAGTATCCAAAGATGGTTAAAGGAAAGCATGGGATGGCATACACAGGGCAGGCTCATTCATCTGAGGCATTAAGTTTAAAAGTCACATGTTTTGAGAGAAAAACAAGTGGATTCTTATTTGCCAATAATGAAAAGCAACCCCAGAAATAATGCTTCGAATGTATGCATTTGTGGACAATACACCCGAGGACAAATATATAAGCTATACAAAAGAGTAAAACAATATGTGATCATCAATGTTATGTATTTATTACATTTCTATTCCATCCAATAGCCAAACCTCTCTGGGCAGTTCACAACAGATGAAGAGCAAACATTTGTAGAATATGATTAAAGCTGCAATCCGAGATATATATATATATATATATATATATGTCAAGCAGTAAGTCCCACTGAACTCAATGAGGCTTTCTTCTGAGTAGATATATAAACAGGATTGCACTGTAAAAAGAACTATCTTTTTTCAATTTTATTCTCTCTTTCTTTATAAATATATGCAGCGCAGTAAACTCTGTCACCTGCATTGAGTTTTTAAACAAACTGTTATTCATTAATTTTTCAAGTTAGCTCCTGTGTTTGTGATGACTTCGTCTCCAAAGTACCTGCCACTCTATGTTTCGAGAGCAACTGGATATTGCTGGAATGGATCCAGCACTGTCAGCTATTATCTGCTTATTAAGAGCTAGTGGATAAACACATCCTCAAATCTTTCTCATACACTGCACTTGCCTCCCAGGACCTGCTTTTAACAGCTCTTTCATACTGGAAGAAGCACAGCACTTAGCCTGCTAATAACTAGTTACCCTGTACAATAAAATACATTTCCCGTCTGCCCATGACTTCCTTTTATGTAGTTGGCATCATCATCAAGGAGCACCCAATTAAAGGGTATGCAAGGAGTGGGAATCTATACAATTGTTATTCTGTTCCAGGAAGACCTAACAGCTAGGGGCTATAGTCCATCTGCATTATACTATCAGAGTAGACACTAATTATTCAGACAGCAAACTTGAAGTTCACCCCATTATAAACATGAGGCAGAAATGTCACCTTGGTCCACACATGCAGCAGAATGAGGTGGTAGGCTCCTGAGATGATAGACTGCACCACTACAGGTTGCAGGTGGGGGGAGGGGGCAAATTTTTGAATACTTCTGCAGATTGGAAAAAAAAACACTCCCTGCAAGTTAACAAAAAGTAGATGAGGGATTATTTCACCCAGGGGGTTTGCACCAAAACAAAGTCCCTTGAAACAGGGGTACCGGGGGGAGGTGTCATCTGGTGTTGGTGGGGGGCATTGACCAGAGCAGCAGCAACTTCTTTTTTACTCTTTAAAAAAAAAAGAGTACTCTTACTCTTTACATCACCTGTGAAGGTGGCCATGGCAATGGGCTACTTCTCCTCTCCCCTCCTTTCTGGTTTTAAAATGAAAGCCATAGTGCTTGGAGCTTCCACCATCACTGATTTAATTTTAAATGCAGGAGGGGTGGGGGAGAGGAGAGGAAGCCCTCAGCCACTACTTCTCTTGCTGGCAACATCTTTTTAAAAGTTTAATCCCTTTTACAGTCACTGCAGGTTATAGCGACTTTGTTCTTTGTCAAGACCCCATTACAGAGGAAGCCAGCTGAGAATCGGATGGGTCACTTTCCAAACCCAAGAAAAAATTAACAAAAATGCTTTTTGGAAAGGGGGAGGGAGGAACCACCATCACTCTGGTAGGTGCCCCCCAGATAACTCGATAAAACAGATAACTGGATGAAACAGTTCAGCTCCCCACCCCCACCCTTCCCAAAGTAACTGGAACAGCAGCCCCAATTTGCCACCTGCAGATGAAAGTGATGAATTGGGGCAACCATTTTGGTTCAACTCCTAAAATTATGAGGAGTAATTCATAATTATAATTTCATAATTCATAAAATTATGAAATTATAACTCCATTGTGTTCCTGCTGTGCTTTTTTTTTTAATGTGCAAGAAAATTATTATGTGGGGAATATTCAAGAATGTGATCCTAAACCTGCATCTGAAGTGGTACGGTCCATACCAAACCCCACAGAATTCCACCAAAAATTCATTCCATGGTATGCAGAGATCAGGCCTCATTGACACCACCCTGGGCAGCCACCATGGAAAAATAAAAGCATCTATCAGGACCTGTGGAGTAGCTTTCACCTGGCTTTAACAGAGGTGTTTGTGCAAGTGGCTGATGTTTAATGGCCTGTCTTTTCACAGACCACAGCTGCCAGGATGTTGTTAGAAGGTAGCAAAGCAATATCAATTTCCGGGCACTGTACAACCAAACTAATTTCACAGAATACAATTTCACTTTGAAACCGGCTAAATGCTGTCACTGTTTTCGAGCATCAGCAACCAGAAGGCCTTGGGGCCGAATCCAAGGCACTGAAGCTACAGTATCATTTGACAAGCCAAAGGTAAAAGACGGGGGTGGCGGTGTGGGGTGTGTGGATGTACAGGATTGTGGCAGCTGTAGCAATGGAATTTGATGGCAGCCACATTCAAATGCAAATACTTGAAATCCCAAGAGAGGAAAAGCTACCAAGGAGGGTGTAATTAAGAGGAAGGAAACAGGTGAGCACAAAATGAAGGGCTATATTCAAAGTTACAGGAGCAGACTTCCACTCACACAAACCAAACATTTCCTATCCTTTCCTCCTCTCCACAGCCTGTGGTGCACCCCTAAAATCTGCTTTGGAATGTCCTCCAACCCTCCAGAGCAGATCTGGTGGGGGCGGTGCAGGAGGCTGCAAGAAGAGGGTTATCCGCTCCTCTGGCACATGTAATTCTGTCAGGAGATGGACACAATTGCATTTCACCCAAAATATTCTCTGCCCCCCCCCCCACGGCTTCTCCACAATCAATGGCACCCTCCCAAAACAGCTTTTCCAGCAAAGACAAAAAAAAAGTGGGGGTCATTACACATTTGCATGTAATACGTAGTTTGGGCCTGAGTAACTAAAAACTGCCTCTCTACATATGGGAATGGAGAGCGAAGCTTTGATGTGCCCCAATCTAGCTAGCAGTCTAGATGCAGTGCTCCCTCCAGGTTTTTTAGGGCCTTTGGGCAAGATGCCCTCAATGGGCTTCCCTCCATCAGTGAGCCTACCTTCTCACTGCCATCACCAGCTGCTATTGCTCCACCTCTTTCTCATCATTGCTTCCACTTGCTTAACAGGCAGGGAGCCAGTGAGTACGCAGTTAGTGGCACCTACCGCACCTCCTTCTCGCCGCCGCCACCGCCGCCGCCTGGGCCAGAGACAGAAGCAGGCAAACAAGCAGAATGCAATTGTGAAGTAGAGGAGCAACTCTAGGGGGCTCTTGTCAGTGGGCCCCTTCTGGGGTGTGACCCTCAGCAGGTGCCCGACCATGCCTATCCTTGATGCCAGCCCCGCTTAGGTGCATGCACATTCCTAGCTGGAATGGGGAAGCATTTGCCCAGGTGTGTGCTATGTATGCAGTTTCCCAGCCTGATCCAGCAGCTCAAGCTGTGCGTGTGTAGCTCTATAAAGGAAGCTGTAGTAATGCCATCAGCTGTTTGGCACCTTAAGGGGAATCTAGTTCCTGCTCCCAAACAACTGATCAGCAGGATTCCAGCTTCTTTTACAGAGTTATGCATTCATACTGTTGGACTGAGGTCAGAATATGTGGCTTCTAAGGAGTCTTGAGGTCTGCATTTCTCTCTTTATAAATTCACACCATTGTGATGTGGAATCAAGTTGATCTCTATACTGGCATGAAAGAGTGCTTTCCTGCAATTATAGGCATTGTTTGAGACCTAAGTATACCAGGACTTGCTTTTACCAAGATTTCAATGTTTTCTACACTTCTTTACTTGAGCAGAATTTCAAGTCATTCCATACGTCACCAGGAACACAACACAATTCAAAGACAATCAATAGTAAAGCCCTTCATTGACTGCAATGGCAGTCTGATCAGACTCCAAGGAAGGAAAGCAGATGGTTGGGGGAAAAAATACAGTGACAAATGCACCCAATCCTCTCCATTTTCCTGTGGAACACTGAATATTAAACACTAATACTTCTCCCTAAAAACATGTTTATGTTCTGAGGCATAGTTTAAAATAGCTATTAATATTTGCTTATTTAAAGAAATGTCTTAAAATGAAGCATCCTTTCTAAACACCTGAATTTTCTATTTCAATGTGGTTATTCTCCTCTCCACATAGGAAGTAGGTTCAAATATGATCCCTTTTTTCCATATCCATCTGTTGTTCTGACATAGCACTGATGATGCCTTTTCACTTCACTTATGATCAATCACCTGCATTCAGCATTAAAGGAACTGTCAAAAAATCACCACAACTGCTATTAATTTTTAAGCAGCATATTGTCAACATTAGTGATGATCTGAAAGGAAACATCTGTTGCTCACTTGTGTTTGCTCAACACCACAGCATCTTTCTAGCCCCTTTATTCTTTATACACAGTAAGAGTCTCTCCTCTTCAAGTAATATTCAATTGTCAATTATCATGCATCTCCAGGAACAAGGGTGTAAACTGAGGCTTACTGAAAACCTGCTGATTAGCAGAAATAAAGCCAAAATTTCCCTTACTACTTACAAACAAAATTCATATTTTAGATATGCAGTGCAATGGAATTCACTACTTTTCCAACAAGAAACTGAACCAAACAGAAGTTACTACAATGAGCAATTTCCAGGCAGAAATCTATTTGTCTAAAACACACAAGTGTCACCACATCTCTACTCTGAATACAAGAATTCTACTAACAGTGTGATTCTATGGCCCATTTCACCAACTGGAAGGCCACAGGATACCAACTAGGTTCCCTGGCACTGGTGGATCCTAAAGAGACACTAGCATTAGCTCTACACCAGCGTAACATCAAGATTGTGCTGACATAACATTTTGCACGCATGACACCACCGGTACAGGGGCCAAAAAGGGGCAGTGCTGTGTCAGGGAAGGAGCAGGACTTAGTCAGGATCCTAAGCTCTCTCAGTCCTTGGTTCTACCCCCAGCAACAGCATAATATTACACTAGCAAAAGCAGTGGCATAAGTCAAAACATACTTATTGGACAATGGAGAGCCAAAAATGACTCCCATTCACTTCCTCCTGCTCTGCCTACACAGTTATAACAGATCATAGGATTCTAATTAACTTTTCGGTCAATCACAGCACACCTACAACTGTATATAATCCCCTGCCAGGAAACCCATAAACTCAGACGATAGGGCACATGGCATGGGGATATCGCGTTCTGGCTTCATGTCATGTGATCTTAGAGCAGAGATGGGCAGAGATGGGGCTGTCTATGAGAGGGGTACTCAGCGGGTTCTCCACTGCCATAACCTTCAAGGTGCAGAGTCTGCACCTGCTCCACCCTTTGGCAAATTCAGAGAGCTGCAGAACCAGCTGAATATTATGTTGCGCTGTTCACCCTTCCTTCCCCGCTGTTTGCCAGCTGTGTGTTTGGAGTATAAGGAGATCTGTGATGTGTGCCAGTGACTGGGTTTGTGCTGGGTTTACCACAATGGTTCACACGAAAGTTGTATCTTTTGTATGGTGGGGTAGGATAATGTCATGGAGGCGTTTCCTCATGACTGTGCATGAACTGGCCCCTTCCATACAAGGCTAACGTGGGGGCATCATCAGCAATTAGTGTGTATCAGCAGTGGTCACTGGGAGAGCGTTTGCCACTGTGACTGCATTTTGTACAGTTGAAAGTTATATCACTTAAATTAACCTTTGCTGCTGGTTGTGCATAGAATCCTGACTGAATTACACCACTATTAACAGGACATTGGCATAGGAGGATCCTAGGATGGCACTGTCCATTTGCAATCCTGAGCATTCTTATCTGGAAGAAGAACCACTGAAATCAGTAAAAATATTTCCATATAAACCTATTTAACATGGGGCTGCAAGAATCACTTGTTCCTCTGACACCCAAAAGAGCAAATCAGCTTATAGATATAACCTCAGAGAAATGAAAAGAAACTTAGACCCAAGATTTTAGTTTTGTTTATACTAATCTATACTTCATGATTCTCTGTAAATGGCTGTACTTTTTTAGACACATTTGGGAAGTAGGACCTTAGGTGTATAAAATAAAAATTGTGGGTTGTACAATCAAAAACAAAAGCCTTATTATTTTTTCACTGCTGTGCCAACTTTTCCTTCCTGTGAAAAGCAAGCTTTTAATCATCATTAGACAGAAAAGTAGAATCAAATCATCCATACAACAAATAAAGTTTGCTCCAGTGTGGCAGCCTTGACTCTCTTGACATTGATTGTTTGTGTGCTCATTCTGGCCATCCTTCTGCTGTCCTTACTTGTGCTTCATGCAATATTATGTAGGTGTACCATGTGCTTCAGAGAGCCTTGAGCCTAACGTTATCCATCACTGTGATAGGCAGATGCTGTCAAGGATGCATGAAGAATGGAGTAAGGAAAATGATAATGCTTGATAAAAATCAATGACTGACCCTCAAATGGAATATTGTGTGTAACACTGTGTATGTGCAGGGTGGGGTGTTGTTGTTTTTTACCTCAAATGGAGAGTTGTGTGCCGTACTATTTGTGTTTTAAAAAAAGAAATTCAGAGAAAGACAATGAGGTAACATACTGGAAAAACTGGAATGGCTTTCCCAGAAGAAGCTGATTTAATGAACATGATAAAACATATTTCAAAGAGCAAACAGTCAAAGCAAGAGCCTCTCATCTTCTTCACTGATCATTCTGTGGTCCTGCAGGGCTCACTCCACCTGTGGCTTCAAGTGAGGCCACCTAACTCCTCCTATTGTGTTCATCCCAGTGTCTATGGAAAGTGGGTGCGGTAAAGCTAGCTGGCTGGAAGCAGCCCACAGGGTAAGAGGGTACACCCTATGCCTATAAGAACATGAAGTCTTAAGGAATGGTTTTTGTATGACAAGGGGGGCTGGTGGCTATGAGATTCGAATCCAGGTGTGAGCAACTTGTGGCCCTCCAGGTGTTGTCAAACTGCAACTCCTGCCATCCCCCACCATGAGCTATGCCAGCTAGGGCTGATGGGAGTTGCAGTTCAACAGCACCTGGAGGGCTATATAAGTTGCCCACCTGTGCTCTAATCCAATTGCCAAACTGGCTACTTGTGAGGATCGATACTTGTACTAATCATATGGCACAGGCTGTGTGAGAAATAAAAAGAGGAACTGAACACATAGGCGATTGGATAAAAGCAATCGAATGCCTGCCTACAACAATTAAGAATCAAACGTAATCTTTATTTGGTGATGGCTGACCTGGAATGCTGGAATTGTAGGACTTTTTTCTCTCTGAACAAGCATAGGATTGCACTCTAAGCAGCTCCGTGTCTCAAGCTTGTTTGACTTTAGAAATTAAACACTCCTCCTCATGTATCTGGAACTCCTCTTTGTAACTGAACTGTGTTGTATTTTTTCTGATGTACAAAGGGAGTAGGACTTAATCCTCAGGATTAGGTTTCAGAGAGGAAGATAAAAAACAGGGAAATTGATCAAGTGCTTGGCTTGCATGAGAGAAAGCAATTCTGATAATTATCCTATCTTTCCTTTGCAAAGTGAATCCTTGGTCAATTTCAAAGTCCAAACCCCCTCAGGACGCATCAAGGCATGATGACTTTGACTCCTTAGAATCTGAATAGTCCTGATTGAGAAATGAGTCTTGCTCCAGTTCTGGAAATAAGAGGGACATATGGCTGAATCCTCAGGCTCAGACTACATAAGTGACCTTCCTGCACTAGATGAGGAGCCAATACCTAAAGGTTGTACTTCCAAGGTATGTATATAATGCTGAACAGGTTTATTAAATATTGCCTCTTGCCCCAGATCTTAGTCTTAAGTATTTCACAGCCCATCTGTTCCCTCTGCCTCCAAATGAAATGCCTTGGAGCAAGGACTCCCAGATTTTCACACTGAGCCTGTCCCAAAATCAATAAAATGAGTTTAAGTTTTATATTGTGTCCCACAGAGCAATCCACATCCATTTTATCTACTGAAATTATAAATGGCATGGTAAAGGCTTACCCTACCTCCAGTGATTTCACAGACTAGCAGGTTTATATATATAAATATATATTATGTAGGGATTTAACATTTTGTCTACTATTCACTTAAATCTACTTCATAGGCAGGGGTGGGCAACTTGTGGCTCTCCAGTTGTTTTGGCCTATAACTCCCATCATGCCTCACCATTGGCTATGCTAGCTAGGGATGATGGGAGTTGTAGGCCAAAACAACTGGACAAGTTTCCCACCCCTGTACTAGAGGAAGGCTCCAGAGAAAAACTTAGAGGAGTCATGGGATAACAGGACAGGTCCTCTTATGGATTAGTAATTTGTTAAACAACAGGAAACAGAGTGTAGGACTAAATGATTTCTCCCAAATCAGAGAGAAATAAAGATCTCTATTGAAACCCATGTTGTTTATCAATCATCAGGAGTCAGAGGTGAGCTGTAAAGTGGCCAAATTTGTGGATTAAGTGCGATGGCTGAAGAATGCTGGAAGTTGTAGAACTTATTTCTGTTTAAACATGCATAGGATTGCACCCTAAATTATTCAGAATGGGGAAAACCTAAAACTATCAAGAGCTTTAAAAGGACCTCTCCAAAGTGGATGAATGAGCAGAAAAAAAAGGCAAATGAGATTCAGGGTAAGTAAATGTAAAATGACGCACATTGGGACAAAAAAATCCTAACGTCACATATCGGTTAGTGGTGTCTGAACTAGCAGTGACTAAGCAGGAAGAGATCTTGGGGACACAGTGGATAGCTTAATGAAAACATCAACCCCATTTGTAGTAGCAGTGAAAAAGGAAAATTTAATGTTGGGGATTTTTAGAAAAGGTACTGAAAATAAAAATTCCAGTATTTTAATGCCCTTATATAAATCTATGATATGGCTTTGAAATCATGGGTAGAGTTCTGGTCGACCCATCTGAAAAGGGTTATTGTACCACTAGAAAAGGTGCAGAAAAGGGCAGCCAAGATTATTGGCAGGGGGTGGGGTGGAGATCTTTCCCTATGAGGGAAGGCTAAGCAAAATTTATGCTTTTCAGTTTAGAAAAGAAAAAGACGACTAGAGGGGAATGTGACAGATTTACAAAACTATGCATGGTATGGAGAAAGTGATATAGTTCCCCCCCCCATCCCTCCTCTTTTAAAACAACAGAACCAGGAGTCACCCAGGGGAGTTATTAGCAGTAGATTCAGGAAAGACAGAAGAAAGTGCTTCTTCGCACAGCACATGTAATTCACTACTACAAAAAGGTGGGGCGGCCACTGGGTTAGATGTTAAGGCACTTTCATGGATTATTTAGCAGCTATGTAACTAAGTGGGACCTCCTGCTTAGAAGTGGTATGACTCTGGATACCAGGTCCTGGGAAGTAATGACAACTGAGGGCTATTCCCTTCATGACCTCTTTGTGAGCTTCCAAGAAGCAGCAGGACTCTTCTTAACTCCCACTCCTGCAGACTCTCCCTGGTGAACTCTCCCTAGTGAGCCCAATGTAGCTTTCCAATGCGTAGGAAGATAAGGGAGGGTGAAAGATCTCATGCAATATCATGGCTCTTAACATTAGACTATCAGTGCAACCCTAAGCGTCTACTCAGAAATAAGCCCCACTGAGTTCAGTGGGACTTACTCCCATGTAAGTGAGTATAGCAGGGGTGGGGAATCTCTGGCCAAGGGGCCCTTCAGGCCTTTCTGGAGTCCCAATCTGGCCCGCTGAGGTTTCTCAGATGGCTCCACCCCTTTCCCTTTCCCCCCAACCAATCATGTTGTGGTTTCCCAGATTTTGTGCAGCGTTTCCCTATTCTAAAAGGTCATAATGCCTATCCTACAGCTTAGCTATTGGCAATAACAGCTTTAAGCTACAATATGTTGGTATCTTCTGCATTTTTGGCTCCATCCCGCTAGCCTTTGGACCCATCCCTTTTGTCTTCAGCCCCACCCACCACTGGAATACAGCCCTCAACCAGAGCTTTTCCAAAAGTGAATTTGGCCCTCAGGCTGAAAGAGGTTCCCCACCCCTGAAGGACAGGATTGCAGCCTAAGTGAGATTTCCTTTTTTCATATCTCAGTTTACAATTACATAGACAACATCAAATTCAATTTTGCAGCTCAGCTGACCCAGGTATCACATATATTTCCCTCCTAACAAGAAAATGTTAACAGTACTTCCTGGAGCTCTTGTTTTTGAAGACCTGGACCTCCATGGCTTGCATCTATATTCTTTACTATTCCCATTTTAGAAAGGGGAGAACTGAGAGGTCACCTAACACTTGTCCATAACTGCAGTACAAACTGCAACCCAAGTCCCAGTTTATTGAACAAGACATTCTAAACTGCATCCATTATATAGCATGCTGTCAAAGTGTATTTAAAATACAGCATTACGGCAACACCAGCGCTGAGCCTTACTCAGCCATATAAACCAAATCGCACCATTTTACTCCAGTGAATTAAAACAGATGGAAAACTACCACCTGGTTCTCTGTTCTCAATCATTAGGGACTACTTTTACACACAGTAGTTGAGAAAACCAAGGGTTGTATCCAATGTTAGTCGAACTTCAATCTCATTCATTTCAGTGAATCTACTCTAAGCAGGATTACTACTGGATGCAACTGCAAGTATAAAATACCTGTATAGCATGTACGTTTCGTATTGTGCATGTGTGTAGAAATCAGTACACATGTGAGCTGGAGCCTTGCTTGTATTTTAAAAGGATAATGTAGCAATTTATATATACATGCTCCCTTCAAAATTTACACATGGTATGTGCATTCTGTAGTCAGGTAGCTGAGCTCAGGTATACAACTTAAGAACTGGCTGTAATATCGATCAAATGCCCCATATTCATAGAATCACTTCGTAGCTGTGTGTTTTTTTTCAGCCTGGATTTCTTCATGGTAACCAGAATGATTTATAAAAAGCCTAAACTATGATGTGATGCACCACTACAAACCTGTCTTGCGAGAATGAATTGTGGCATACAGAATTGTGATTTATCCTTAAAAATGACAAAGCTGGGAAAAATGATCAGGCACTCTTGCCCATTTAGGAACCTAAATATTTGATGATGGTGCCCAAGAATTCTGACTCCTCCACACCCCATTCCTGCACACAGCTGGAATTTGGTTCAAATTAGATTTTGGAATAAGATAATGTTTCCTCAGCTCAGACAATATATGGTGTATTTATCTGTTACATTTGTATCTCACCCTTCTTTCTGAGATCAGAGACCAATGTTAGTCTCATAACAGCCCTGACAGGTTAGGAAGGGCAAGACAAGACAAGGATAAGGACTTTCTCAAAGCCATTCAGTGAGCTTTCCAAATGAGCAGGGCTTTGAGCCTAGGTTAAAGCCCACATTAAAGTCCAAAAGTCTTATGTACTGAATTTTACAGATAACTGTAACACACATGGAAAACGGTTAATGCTGATTGGGGTGGGAAGGTGGGGGTGATGCAGACAACAGAGAGTCAAGCTTCCCATTTGTGCCACTATAAACATGTGAAGCAACTCTGGCCCCCAATCACATGCTTAAAATATCTCCACATCCCTGATGCTAGATAGAGAACAACACTGGGCTTAAACAAGTGATCAGAAGGTTCAAATGACTTTCTGTGTGGTAATTTTTTTATGTGATTGCCCTGTGGCTCCCTCTCATCTGACTATCCTAGTGAAAGAGTAGGGGAAATCCACCCTATCACTCCTCTTTAATTACCCCGAGCATCAACATCGTACACCCCTTTAACAGGATCCTCCTTTGACTATTGTGGGTTGGGGAGAATATATCAACACATTTTTATTAAGTATGTTTATTAGGGGTTGTATCTAATGTTAGTCCTATTTAGAGTAGACCCCTTGAAATGAGTATGATTTAAATAAGTCTAACATTGGATACAACCCATAGCATCCCATATTTTTTCTCCGTCATGTAATTAATGCAGGGCAGCATAGATGGTCTCCCATCAGGACACCAACCAGACTGAGACCTACTTAGCTTCAGCAAGGTGACTGCGTTATGGGATAAAATCCAACACAAGTCCTACTTAGAGGAGACCCACTGAAATGAATGGGACTTAAGTTAGTGAATAACTTAACTCCCATTCGTTTCAGTGAGTCTACTCCAACTACAACTTGTATTGGATTTTGCCCCACGTACTTTCAACCCATGCCCCAAGTTTTAGCAACAAACAGCAGATCTTGAATAGTGCTGATGAAGGGGGTGGGATTCTTTTCTGTACTTTTGTTTTTAAACCGGCTGGTTTTAGAAGTTGATTCTGTAAAGTGATTTTGTGCCCAGGGTATTGTTATGATTGCATATATGGCTATCTTTTCCTAGTTGTGGTGCAAGCCGCCTTGGGGGCGGATCAGCCGAAAGGCGGTGTAAAAACAATACGAGCAGGCGCTGTCTGAGAGCCTGGCCGTTGCCAAGTCCTACCTGGTAAGCGTCGGCGAGGTTGACAGTCTCGCCGTGCTCGGCCACGTAGCCGATGATGCCTTTGCCCCAGGGCACCTGCACCTCGTTGGAGTTCTCGGTGCTGTAGCAAGGCAGCAAAGGGGTGCCGGCGTGCACGTCGAAGACCTTGGAAACGAGGCTCTTTTTGCCGGCGCCGGCGGCGCCTTCCACCAAGAAGAGGGAGCCCCGGTCGGCGTCCACCATGAGACAAACGAAGATGAGGATCTTGTAGCTGAGGGCGCCCAGGTCCAGGTCGTTGGAGATGTCCTTGACGAGCTCCAGGAAGAACTGGCGCTCGTTGTGCTCCTTCAGGTGGCGCTTGTAGTCCAGGGCGGTGGGCGGGTACTGGGGGAGGTTGACCCGGGACTCGAGCAGCGCGCTGAGGATGTGCGCCGTGGTGGGCGGCAGCGAGCTGGCCTTCCTCAGCAGCGCGCGGCGCCTGGCGCTGCTCAGCGGCTCCTGAGCGCGGGCGTGGACGTGCTCGTCGTAGGTCAGGTTCACGTGGATGGCCTTGGAGCGCGCGAAACTTTTCCTCAGCTCTTTCTGCGACGCCCGCCGCTGCAGCCCGCCGGCCGCCTCCGTCTCCGGGCCCGTTGGGCCCACGTCCCAGCTGAAGGGGGGGCGGCGAGGCGGCGAGGCGGCGCCGTTGCTGCGGCTGCTCGGCCGCTCTTCCGCCCCGCTGCCGCCGCGTGAACTGGGAGCCGCCTTGCCGAGGAGAGAGTTTCTTCTCTTCAGCCACTTTTCCACCAGCTCCGGGTGTCTGTCTAGGAAACTTTCCACTGCAGCGAAGTCCAAGCTGGCGGGGGCTGACATGGTTCCTCTTTCTTTCCACCACCCCGCTAAAAAGGACCTCCACTCGCAAACTTTTGGTACTACTTATGCCTCAGCCCGCAGCTCCGGCTGGCACAAGGAAAGCAGGGGCACGAAGGCGAAGGCGCCGCCACCGCTGCACTTGTTCCGAGTGAAGTCCCAAGAAGAAGCCAGGGCTAGCTAGGAAGCCACTCGCCACGTGCTACTGTCAGAAGCTGCCCGGGGCTTCCTGACCTCTCTTGGAGCAAAGGGAGAACCCGGCGGGACCCACAACGTGGGGCCATCCGCCTGCTAGCCTTGGCCAATTCCCCTCTTCCTTCTCCCCGCTCCGCTTTCTGTCCCCCGCTCCCCGCTCCCCATCACCAGCTCCGCGCCTCGTCTCAGCTCCGGTTCCCCCCTCCCTCTCGGTGGATCATGCGGGGCTTCTCTCGTCTTCCCTCCCCAGTTACTCAAAGGGGGCTGCCGCTGTTTCTCTGGAGATGCGCGTCAAACGCTCTGCTAAGTGCGGCTCCTGCTGGCGGCGGCTCCTGCGTAACGCAGCCGGCCGACCACTGAGGAGGCAGGGCGGGGAGGGAGGACGCGTGAGCCGAGGGAGGGAGGAGGCGGAGAAGGCAGAGCGAAAGCCGGTGGCGGAGAGAGGCAACAGCAGCATCCTCTTTCTTCCTGGAGGCGATCACGTCGACGGCCGATCCTCGCTGGAGTGTGAGCTGCACACACAAGCGACGAGTGTAGCTGTACCGTGAAAATCCTCCTCTCTCCCCTCCGCCCCCCCCCATCACAACGCGTGAGCCTAAAGAGCATGGGGAACTTACACCACTGTATATTATTATTGGTTAATGGCTCGAGAAAGGCAATCTCGACTCCAGGCCTTCCATCAAGAAACGCAAACTCTGTGATAGATACTGCTGAGCAGCTATTGATTGTCACGGGATGCATAATTAGATTTTGGACTTGCGCGCGCGCGAGAGAGTGAGTGGAGAGAAAACTATAAAAAAAAGAGGTTTCCAGTGTGCGAGAGATTAGTTACCACGTGGCCCTTTGTTTGAGGATGTACGATGTGGCTTCTATGCATGTATTCGTCAGCAAATGAAAAAAAGCACAAAAGACTCACGTCCTTCTCTTTAAATCATACAGCGCCTGATAGATTTCAGAGGGAAGTGTAAGAGCCCTTAATTGTAATTCTGAGCGTGATTCTAAACGCGATTCTGGAGAAATGCACCTTGCTGATTTTAATGGAAAGTACTTCCCAGTAAGGCTGCAAATCTAACCATACTTTCGAATTAACATATTTAAAGTTCGAGGTGTTTAACGCGGGGGCGGGGAGCGCAAGGCGCGCTGCTTGTTTGGGAGCCGGGGGAATTGGGTGGAGATAATTATTTCTCTTACTGTAATGTTACAATCCGTAACTGCATACGTCAGTACAGAAACCGCTGGCGATGGATATATTCCATGTGGAGGGAATCCCCCTTGTAGCCCGATCCTTATGCATGCCTACTAGGAAGAGAGTCCCAGTGAATTCAATGACGTTTACTCCCGAGTAAGTGTGAGTAGCCTTGCACTCCTGGTTTATAGCGGACTCGTTTCCCCTCTTTAAAATTAATTAATCACGCATGGATATCATTTTAATAGGCTTGCTGGAGCTCAGAATATAACCGCCCCCTTTCCCCATAAAGGAGAGTGCTTGAATGGCAAGAAATAGGGTGTTGGCTTTCTGTAACCACACAGATACATGGTGTTGGTCACAATGCAGAATCACAGAGGCGGGGGTGAGCTTCTGTGCCAGCTGATTCTTGCCCTGGGAGTCTCCCCCTGAAGCGGCTCTGCACGTGGTTATCTTTCCATGGAAATGTGCGGGTCTCAAGGTCCGATTAAGATGAAGGAACAGCAAACACACGCGGCTCCCGTGCCGCCTCCTGCCGCGAGACGAAAACCCGACCGCATCCGCTGAGAGGACTGACGTGGAGCTATTTTTACACACACGTGGAGGAGCACATTTCATGGCTAAATCGATGCCTACGCAAAAATGCTGGGGAACCTAAAGTCATGGATCTCCGCACGTGAAAAACGTCTTCGGTGCAGGGAGATGAACGAAAGCGGTTTCGAAAATTCATGAATGAGATGCCAAGCCTTCTCAATGGGAGCTTAACACACAGCCATCCTATATAGCACCTGAGTGGGACTGGATTTCAAAAGCGCCTGGAGGGTAAAAGCTTCGTTTAAAGCAGGGCTCAGCCCCGGGAGCGGGTTTCAGTGCCAGAGCACAGTTCTGGAACGGATGAAGTTGTATTAAAAAAAAAAGCATTTGAGCACGTGCAGAGTTCCTTTCCCGAAACTACCACCGCGATTTTGGAATTAGTGTTAATTCGAAGCGTCTTGGCGCAGTGATATGCCGAAGTCCCAGGTTTAATCCTCGGCATCTCCACGAAGGGCTAGAAAGAATCCCGCCTGAAACCCTGGAGAGCTGCTGCCGGTCAGTGCTGACAACACTGGGCTAGATGGACCCAGTG
This sequence comes from Heloderma suspectum, assembly GCF_057233095.1. Lineage (NCBI taxonomy): Eukaryota > Metazoa > Chordata > Lepidosauria > Squamata > Helodermatidae > Heloderma > Heloderma suspectum. Next base: position 191,463,894 of record NC_139458.1, read on the forward strand.
TCTGACTCGGTATAAGGCGGCTTCCTGGGTTCCTCCGTCTGCCAGGACAGAAGGAATAAGGGGTGAACCCTGATAGGACTGTTTCTGCTTGTATACGTTTAAGGGAAGGTGGGAGTCCAAAACTGAATGACCTTGGGAGTGTGTCTATAACAGGAGACGGCCCGATCTAAGATAGACACGTGGAATTTGATGATTACGAGGCTGCTGGTAGAAACGGGGCTGAGTCTCTAGCTCCCGCTGACATAAATTGATTTGCCTTTCTTACTGCAGTCATTTAGGAGTGTAAGATAGGAGGCGCCGCTCAATGTCTGATTATCAGATCGCATAAACTTTGACAGAAACAGTAACTGAAATAGACAACGAACTGGGCTCCCCAAAGACTGTGACCTAAATATCCGTCCTAGTTATAACATTGAATTTAGCACAGTTTTTTTTTAAGCCCATCTGCTCGGCGCTGCTCTATTTGCGGCTTGGCTGTAGACTGAACTTTATTCTATGCCTGTCCTGTTTCTATTGCTCAGTAGCATTTCCCTTCTGCTTGCTGACTCTCTCGCGATCTCTCTGCAAGACCATGGACTTGCTACATATCCGCTGGTGGCTTCTCATTGAGAAATAGCGCGTCATGAACAGCAGAAACGTGTTATTTGCCAGCGAGGGGGGAGGGGGAGAGAATTCCTTTTTGGAGCATGCGTGGTGGAGAGGGCGGAGGAGTTGCAATACATACACATAATTCACTAATTCTATATTCCAGAGTGATGCGGGCTCTTTGGAGGGAGACCACGTCCTCCACGTATGCACACGCTGACCGCCGCTGCAGCTATCGCCTGGATGGGAGGGGCGAGGAGAGGATTCCATTGAGAAAATGCTTCTGTTGGATGGAGACCGACCGAGGGAGAGGTTTGCAGCTGCCTCATGGAAGGAGCTAACAAGAAGTGCAAAAACGGGAGAGCATCTAACATAGACCCGCAAAAGGAAGATGCTAAAACGTCTCAAGATGCCAAAACAGATTTTGTTAAAAAGCCCAAAAGGGTTTGAGCTGCTTCTAGACAAGGATGGAGGCAGTGGCTGATTCAGCAGCAAGACAATTCATAGAAGTATATGGTAGGGGAGGGGCCGGGGGAGACGGGAGCAAGGGGAAATTTACAGGTAAGAGCGAACGCCCTCTTGTCTTTATTCTGCAAAACAATTCGCATCTCAGATCACGTGCTAATGTAGTAGCTCTTCACCCCCCCCATAAAAAGCAGTTTTGTTAATATTTAAGTAGTATGCTATCTGCCTTATGCTCCCCCCGCCCCCCAAACACCACATGGTGTCACGCTGCTTTCATGGGGGTTGTCAAGCAGTGGGCAAAACTGTCAAGCAAGGAGAGCTCTAAAAATCGAAGTTGCAAGAGCCGGTCAGGGCCAACCCTACCATTAGGCCCCTCAGGCTGCTGATTTGGGGGCAGCAGATTTGTTCTTTAATTTGTAATTGCTGTACTTTGCTGCCGGAGAGGGGGAGCGGTGCTTGCTTGATTTCTGCCTCAGGTGCCAAAATAACTTGGTTGCCTTTGGGTACTGTGCACCGTGGGGGGAGCCTTTTGCTGCTGCCTTCAGGCGGCACAGTGTCTTGGGTGGGGGGCCTGGGCTCAAGCCTGCCTAGAAGCCAGACCCTCACCAGCCAACTCAGCTCTAAATCCCAGAGGTGTGGAAGCTGGCTTTGGGTTTACTGGGGGGATGAAGAAAAGGAAACCCACACGAGCTCAGAGGCACTCTTAGCCTTGTGTCAGTACTTCATGTGTTTTAGGACTGAGTGATGACACACTGGAAACAGTTCTGGGGCTCAAATACCACTTTGAGGGTCCTCCTCCTCCCCCCGCGCCCGTATTTTGAGGGTAGTGGAAATGGCTGCTTCTAATGTCACTGCAAGTTGGAGCCTGTGCAACGATACAGGTCATTGGAGGTAAGTCCAGCCAAGTTCTACGGAGCGTCCTCCCATATAAGTGTCCATATAAGTTGTAGCCTTACATAGCCTTATTGGGAAAGAGGCACCTCCACTGAAATCGGCGCAACTTCACTTCTCAGTCAATGTCTTCGGGTTCTGTGTATGAATGCGCGTGCTCTTGCTCGCTGGGATTTCCCTGGGCATTTTCTTGATGAATTTCCATGGTGCCAGAAGCGCATGTGCTGTGGCTGTCGCCAGTTGAACCTTCTGCTCCGCCAGCACCTAAGGCCGAAGCGTCTGGGCCGCTGCTGGCACCGCACTGGTCACATCGGACTTGAAAGCTCGGAGCTCTATGGGGTCTCCTCGCAAAAGCCCCCATGGCACCCCGCCAGCCTCTTCGGGGTGGAATTTTCCAGGCACCAGCAGTGGCGTTGATTCAACTCCTCCTGACCGTCATCAAGTGCTGCCTGCTTTCCTCCTGCACTTGACTGCTGCATAGATATGCGCAATACATGAAATATATATATATATATATATATATATATATATATACACACACACACACACACACACATCTATCTATCTATCTATCTATCTATCTATCTATCTATCTATCTATCTATCTGCATATCTATGCACCAGTTAAATGCAGAAAAAGGAAAGCAGGCAGCTTTATAATATAGAATTTATATGATAAATATATTTAATATTCTTTATAAATATTAATATTCATAATTTTATAGTATAAATATATTATACCCCAAGCTGGGTTATAAGAGGCCACAATGCAATCTGACCTCAAAAGAACTGAGGGATTGTTAACTGACTCTCCTAGCAGGCTGCTCCTCCTGCTGTCTCAGGCAAAGGGTCTGTTAGCTGTTATTTGGGGCTGGGGTTGGTGGGCAGGCTGAGGGGCACAAAATTTGTTACCTTGTATTGCACTTCACTACAAGCAGGGCTCAGACTGGTAACATGCTTGGGGACCTGGACAGCACACTTGCCCTGGTTACTTGCGGGGTAGGTGGTACAATTATTGTTTCTCAGCATGTGGCAGTGTCCTCAGAGACATTCTGGTTCTGTACCCTTGAAACTGCAGCCTACAAACCAGTGGGCAGGCAACTTGTCCCAGCTTCCCCCAACCTGGTGACCTCCAGATGTTTGGGACTTCAACTGCCATCAGCCCCAGCCAGCATGGTAAATGGTCAAGAATTCTGGGAGTTGCAGTCCAAAGCATCTGGAGGGCACCAGACTGGGGAAAGCTGACCTATGCTCTCCACAACACAGCCCGACGCTTTAACTGCAATCATCTTCCTAGGTTATTCACAGTGAGTGAGTGCTATGCAGTCCGATCCCATGCATGCATGCTCAGAGAAAAATCCCACTGGTTTCAATAGGGCTTATTCCAGTTTAAGGGCGCAATCATATGCATGCTTAGACAGAAAGTCCTGCAACTCCCAGCATTCCCCTGGGGAATGCTGGGAGTTGTGGGACTTTTTTCTGTCTAAACATGCATAGGATTGTGCCTCTAACTGCTTAAAAAGAAGGGTAAATAAGTCATGCCTTTGGAAGCCCTTTGTGATCACCACTCCATGTCCCATTTTAACCATTGTCCAATCATCTTTGCCAGCACTTTGCTAATCCTGCCTTCCTCCTCCTCTTAAGGATGCAAGACATATAGTTTTAGAGCAGGGGTAGACAAGTTGTGTCCCTCCAGTTGTTTTGGCCTACAACTCCCCTCACCCCTCACCAGTGGCTATATAGGTCAAAGCATCTGGAGGGCCACAAGGTTCCTGCTCCTGTTTTAGAGCCTCCAAGATAGTCCAATAGCAGTGAACTAAGCCTTGCAACAGGAAGCCTACTCCTGCAGACCTGTGCAGAGTTAGCCATGCTTAAATGTGTTGACTTAGCCTGCACACAATACCACAGGTGGGGCTGTGGTATGGTATTGAATACAGCATACCAGACCACAGCCCCACCCATAATCTGGCATATAAATATCTGCAGGAGGAGGTGCTAGTCATCTTCCATACTTCAAACATCTAGGGACTCCAGAAGAACGGGGCTATAGCCCCCTGAGATTGGCCAGGAGGGCGCAGCCCTGCAAGGAATGATCAAGCAAAAGGACTGCTGTTGTAGGCAAGGCTAATTGACAGGGCCAGCCCAACCATTAGGCCAGAGGTGGGCAACTTGTTGGGCACATCTAAGCCCTCCAGATGTTTCTGGTCTACAACTCCCATCAAACCTAGCCAGCATAGCCAATGGTGAGGCATGATGGGAGTTGCAGGCCAAAACTTCTGGAGTGCCACAAGTTGCCCACCCCCTGCATTAGGCAGAGTGAGGCGGCTACTTCAGGCAGCTGATTGTGGGTGTCATGAAAGAGCAGCTAATTGTTAGTAATTTAGGCCATGCTGGGAGTTATAGGGCTTTTTTGTCTAAACATGCATAGGATTCCACCCTTAATTTATTAGTTGTCTTTTTCCTGCCAGGGAGAGGATGAGTTGCTCATGTGATTTTCTGCTTTGGGTGCCAAAATAACTTGGCCAGCCTTGGGTACTGTTCACCTTGACTTGAGCGAAAGGGGTTCATTTGCTGCTCACCTCAGGTAGCAAACCATCTTGGGCCGGCCCTGCTATTTCATAAAGAAGAGGGAGAGGTGCGGCCTGTTTCCTTGAACCCAGCAACTGACTGCACCATCTTTCTTGCTGTGCCTTGCAACCAGAGCTCTGCTGAGCTGAGCAGCTAATGTGTGAAGAAAGTGAGAGTTGAGATACAAAGTGAAGAGGCCAAGCCCTGAACAATGAGCTTCTAGTTTTCTACCATTCTATAATATTCATGAATGGTGCCTTTTCTGTCCAGTTGGTGAATTTAAATTTTAAATTAAATATTGGACCACCCTGACCCTTCCCCTATCTTAGAATACTACTAGGATCCCTGCAGACATCTGTTTGTGTACAGCAGAGGTGCAGAACCTTGTTCAGCCTGAGGGCCAAGTTCTATTTTGGAGAAGCTCTCAGGGGCTGCATTCCACTGGTGGGCCGGGCTGAAGGCAGAAGTGGTGGGGTCAAAGGCGTGGAGCCAAAATACCAAAGATACCTGCATATTTTAGTTTAAACCTCTTACTGCCAGTAACTAAGCCTTAGGAGAGGATTTCAACCTTTTAGAATGGTTTCCCAGAACAAAAGCTGGGAAAACTAGGGATGTACGAAAGTCACTTACCTTTCGCGGATTATGTTGATTGGGGGGGGAGGCGTTCCGTCCCTCCCCCCGGAATCCTCACCGGGGGGGAGGCGCTCTGTTCCTCCCCCACGGAATCCTCCGCGGCCGGCTGTGCTCGGTGGCAGCTCTGCAGAGCAGCCGGCCAGGCCCAGCCAGGCCAGAGCCGTCCGCAGTCAGATTTCCGGCCGCGGAGGGCTCTGGGTAAAAAAACAAAAAACAAAATTTCGTACGCAAATGGCAGCGGCTACGGCCGCTGCCATTTGCGTTCCTTATTTTTGCTCTCTTAATCTACGTAAATATTTATGTAGACTATGATGGCAAAAATAAAGGGGAACGCAAATAGCGTAGCAGGCGCTATTGGCGTCCCTTTTTGATTCCCCATTTTAGCCTATGTAAATATTTATGTAGGCTAAAACAGGGAACCAAAAAGGGACGCAAATAGCGCCTGCTACGCTATTTGTGTTCCCCTTTATTTTCGCCGTCATAGTCTACGTAAATATTTACGTAGACTAAGACAGGCAAAAATAAGGAACGCAAATGGCAGCGGCCATAGCCGCCGCCATTTGCATATGTGTTTTGTTTTTTTTTTAACCCACCCAGCCATGATAGGCTACATAAAGATTTACATAGCCTATCACATCGTGTTTTTGGTTTTTTTAAAAAACCTAGCCATGATAGGCTACGTAAATCTTTACATAGCCTATCACGCCTTTTTTTTTTTTACAAGAGTGGAAATGGCGCCGCCACCGCCGCCCGGAAGATCTGCCCCAGGTGAGTCTCATCCCGAGGGGGGTCCGCGGGGGTGGCGGGGGGGTGGCAGGCTGTTCCGCCATGGAGTTTGGGGGGCCGAATGCACTGGCATTCGGCCTCACCAAGATCCGAGGTGGAATTCTCTGCCATCCCTAGGGAAAACAGCAAATGATTGGTGGTTGGGGGAAAGGCAGAAGGCCTGGGAAGGTGGTGTGGTTTTATGGGAAACTCCAGAAGGCAGGATTTGGCCCCCCAGGCCTGAGGTTTTGTACCTCTGATATACATGGTAAAGAGCATTGTGCCCCCCTGGTACATGCCTGTCCAAAGCCACACAAATATGCTCAGTAACTTGATCTCTGCATAGAACAGCTTAATAAATGCACTATATTGGATAGCAGTGGATTGGTAGACAGAAACACAAAACCAAATAAGAAAAAAACACCTTGAGAAACACTACCATAAAAGCACAATGTTTGCTGAAGTTGTGATCCTCTCTTCTAAGGTAGTCTAATATTTTTTTTGTCAGAAATGACTTAGGATTTAATCCTATTTACACCAAAGTAGTACCACTGATACTATTCCAGGGGAGATTGCTTGAAAATTTGGTTTTCATATGTATTCTCAATCCTTACGAACATGGGCCAAATATTACCTAACAGTCACTTTTACCTACTTTTCTTTTTAGCAGCACAAGTTTGAAGTCAGGGTTGTACTTCCCCACTAGGTGGGGCTGCAACATTTCCAGTGAAGCAAATGAAAGGAAAATACATCAGAGAAAATAAATCAGAGATGTCCTTATTACCAGCAGAAACATCTATAAACCTGTCACCAAGCCTGTTTATGTATATTTTAGTATCTATTCCATGTTAGCATCAGAATGTATCAGATTAATAAGAGCAAGTACTTTTAAGTCTAGAAGCTCGTGTCTACTGACTTTGAATACGAACACTTTCCTTAAATGAATTAACACCTTATATATAAAAAAAGATTAATAGGTGGATTTATGTAGGCTACATGAGGGCCAAATTACACATTACACACAAAATGGGTGCAATTGTAGCCTGAAGGTCCCCATTTCTGCTGGAAAAGCCATTTTGGGAGGGGGCAGCTAGAGGAGAGGAGGGAGCTGGTGAGGAAAGACACTTCTCATTCCCAACTGGGTCCTCCAAAGGTAGTTTGCTGTATCCACTGAGAAGAGGCTACTAGGCTACTGTAATTTGGCCCTGAAAGTCGGGTATAAAAAAAAAACACTAATGCCTGTGAATGAAGGAGAAGTAAAGACTCACAGAATTAACAGTGTGCAATTATTCTGGTCATCACTGCTAGTCTGCCACACTTGAGGGAGCTTGTGGGGGAGGGGAAACTATCTCAAATTCAATCTGAGTTTGGTAGGGTGGATAAAGGGGAAACTTGAATTAAGCTTGTAAAGTACCTACCCTTAAACCAGAGGTGCCAACTGGGAACCTTTGGGCTGCATCAAGCACCTTCCCCTATTTCTGTGGCCCTCACTACTCTTCACCTGAGGGAGGTAATGGCCTGCTGTCTGTGTGAGGGGTGGGTGGGAACGACACCGGACAAGAGCATTGCTTTTTGCCAGGCCTTTTGCCTCAGGCTTCTCTCCCAGTGCCCCCTCTGCAGCACAATGCGATGAAGCCACGGAGGGGTGCAAGCCTCCTGGTGCCTCGTTTGCAGCAAGTACTGTGCAAGGAGCCACGTTTGACCAGCAAACACCCTGCATGAAACAATAGTACCAGTGAATGGTGTGATGCGCAAGTCATACCTTCCCACGCATCAGGAATCTCATAGGAAATAAGAGAAATGTCACAGAGCCAGATCATTAGGTCTTCTCATTGCTCTGTGGGGGTGTGAGGGGAAACAGTGGTGGCAGAGCATGCACGCTAGGAGACCTGAGAGTTGCACTGGTACTCATCTCTGAGGCTTCCCTCCCAGCTGGCCAGCCCCTCTCAGCCCAGTTCTAAACAAGCAGTGCCAGCTCCAGGGCACAAAACCCTCCATGGGCCCCTCCCTCAGCGAGTCTGCCTTCTCACCAGCTGCTATTGCTCTTCATCCTTTCTCGTAATTGCTACCATTTGCTTGCTTGACAGGCAGAGAGCCGGTGAGGGGCATCTAAGTAGTGGCAACTACTGTTCCTCCTTTTTAACACCATTGTTGTTTGGGCCAGAATGAGAGGCAGGTGAATAAGCCGGTTACAATGATGAAGAAGAACTCCAGGGTCTTTGCCAGTGGGTCCCTGCTGGGGCATGCCTACTCTTGACACCAGCCCTGAAGCTCCTGCGCTTGGAAGGTTCTACATTGGGACGTGGTGGGGGGGAACGACGATGACACCCCTGGGCCTGTGTGCATAGGGAGCAATGATATACTATGGCTGGGGATTCCAGCCCCTGAGCAGTTTGTCCCAGGAGGATCTGGCCCCAGGAGCTAGCTATTTTACCGTTCATAAGCACCTTTCTTCCGGGTACTGACCTCAGAGCCCGCCCCCCTTCTGCGCTGCCTTGCAGGAACCACAGAATGGCCCCATGCTCCCCAGTCAGAAGAGGAGCACGGAGTGGCCCAAACGAGGCGTGGTGGGGGGGGCGTTCGGGGGCAGGGAAGGTGGAAATGCCAGTATGACACATCCTATGTGTCAGCCGGCAGCCTCCTCCCCCGCTCCGCCTTCCCGCGGCTAGACAGTTGAAATCAGCTGTCTAGCTGCAAATGCAGGGCAGGAGAAGCGTGTAGGGAACAATCCCCTCCATCCTTCTCCTGCCCTGCATTGGATAGGCGGTTGCCTCTGAGTTCGGAGGCGGCCGCCTATCCCCATAGGATTGCACCCTAAGTTGGTTATGCTATTAAAACAGCCACTAGATGGCAGTTTCATTGATCTCTATGGAATTTTGGAAATTAAAAACTTCCCCTCCCAGCAATCACGTGGTTGCTGTCTGGAAGCCCGCTGTAAACACGAAAAGGCTCCGCAATGGGAGGACTGCGGGATTTTTCTTTAGTGTAAAGGCAGCCTAAATGGAGTTAGAAGCCCTATAATGGGGGCGGGGGGCACAAACTGCCACTGGGTTAACAAAAAAACCAGTGCTGCTATTCTGTGAATAGGATATTCTCACATTACATATTAAGAAGCCATTTTTAATGCAAGATGATGCTGTCAAGGTGATGCATGCCATATGCCAGCAAATTTGGAAAACACAAGAATGGCCAACAGATTGGAAAAAATCAACTTATATCCCCATACCAAAAAAGGGAAGCACCAAAGAATGTTCAAACTATCGAACAGTGGCACTTATTTCACATGCCAGTAAGGTAATGCTCAAGATCTTGCAAGGTAGACTCCAGCAATTCATGGAACGAGAATTGCCAGATGTACAAGCTGGGTTTAGAAAAGGCAGAGGAACTAGCGACCAAATTGCCAATATCTGCTGGATAATGGAGAAAGCCAGGGAGTTTCAGAAAAACATCTATTTCTGTTTTATTGACTATTCTAAAGCCTTTGACTGTGTGGATCATAACAAATTGTGGCAAGTTCTTGGTGGTATGGGGATACCAAGTCACCTTGTCTGCCTCCTGAGGAATCTGTATAACGACCAAGTAGCAACGGTAAGAACAGACCACAGAACAACGGACTGGTTTAAGATTGGGAAAGGAGTACGGCAGGGTTGTATACTCTCACCCTACCTATTCAACCTGTACGCAGAATACATCATGCGACGTGCTGGGCTTGATGAAGCCAAGGCTGGAGTTAAAATCACTGGAAGAAACATTAACAATCTCCACTATGCAGATACCACTTTGATGGCTGAAAGCGAGGAGGAGCTGAGGAACCTCATGACGAAGGTGAAAGAAGAAAGTGCAAAAGCTGGGTTGCAGTTCAACCTCAAAAAAACCAGGATTATGGCAACCAGCTTGATTGATCACTGGCAAATAGAGGGAGAAAACGTGGAGGCAGTGACAGACTTTGTCTTTCTAGGCACAAAGATTACTGCAGACGCTGACTGCAGTCAGGAAATCAGAAGACATTTACTTCTTGCGAGGAGAGCAATGACAAATCTTGATCAAATAGTTAACAGCAGAGACATCACACTGACAACAAAGGTCTGCATAGTTAAAGCAATGGTATTCCCCATAGTAACCTATGGCTGCAAGAGCTGGACCATAAGGAAGGCTGAGCGAAGGAAGGTAGATGCTTTTGAACTGTGGTGCTGGAGGAAAATTCTGAGAGTGCCTTGGACTGCAAAAAGATCAAACCAGTCCATACTCCAGGAAATCAAGCCAGACTGCTCACTTGAGGGAAGGATATTAAAGGCAAAACTGAAGTACTTTGGCCACATAATGAGAAGACAGGATACCCTGGAGAAGATGCTGATGCTAGGGAAAGTGGAAGGCAAAAGGAAGAGGGGCCGACCAAGGGCAAGATGGATGGATGATATTCTGGAGGTGACGGACTTGACCTTAGGGGAGCTGGGGGTGGCGACAGCCAACAGGAAGCTCTGGCGTGGGCTGGTCCATGGAGTCACGAAGTGTCGGAAGCGACTGAACGAATAAACAACAACAAAACGGTGATGCACCTATCCTGGCTGCAGTAGCAGTTTCCAAACCAATGCAAGAAACAAAGAGCTGCCTACCAACTAGGCAATTGCAAATTATAAACTATAGTCCCTGCTTGAACCTGTGGTAACACTACAAAATCAGAAAGGAGACAGGCTAAGAATACCAGAGCCTGCCCCTTTAAGAATCTCCTGATGTAACCCAGATAAGCTAGAACTTCCATTCCATGCCTTCTCACTTTTCAGGTACCAAGCATCACTCCAAATACAGAGGGCGGAGTTTCCTGCCTAGTGAATCCCATCTGCCAGGAACCCCCAATTCATACCTCTTGCCTACCCAGCTTGGTTTCTAGGTAAAAATAAATGGGCCATCTCCCCAGATGCTCTACCTATGTGCATTTTAGCTCAAACTCCCTTTTGCACTCCTGAAGGGATGATGCCCCTCCACCTATCAATCTCCTTCGCCCACCAGCGCCCTAGGGAAATAATAAATGGGGTTAGATTTTCCTATGAAAGTTATCTATCATCGAACATCGCAGACAACTCTGCTCTTAAGTCTGTCTATTGTCAGATATTTAGAATTGCTTATTTCTTTCACTTATCTTGAACTTGAAAGCAGCTTTTGATTTGGAGCAGTTGACTGATTATTTTGCTTTGCCCACAGATGGGTCCCACCTGCATTCCAGACTGCTTGTGTCCATGCTTGGAGATAAAGAGAACCATGAATTGGGTTCTGCTGGGCTGTAGCCAGGTGAGGGTTTGCTAAAAGGTGCTTCTCTGGTCTCAGGTAAATAATCTAAAGGCCTGGGGATCCTCTCTCATCCCAGATCTAGGTTTAACTGAGGGAGCAATGACAGCTATCTGAAAGTCAAGGAAGCATATCCAGCCCAGAGCACACTGCAGGACAGTTGAGTGGCTTTCCTACACAATCAGCCAAACACTCTGAAAGTGTTTTGATTTACATCCCAGGAAGCTCAGAGTAGTCTACATGAAGTTTCCAGATGCTCTACCACCCAGACACCAATTGTACCTAAACCTGCTTAGCTTCAGCAAAGTTGCTACATCACATGCCTTCAGACTATGTCCTCCATCCTAGGTCTCTGTCAGCCGATCCTTCCCTCTATTGGGAAAAGCAGCCAAGGGTGCTATGTATTCTGCCCTTGAAGGGGAACTGTGACATTGCATCAGTTATCTGAAGGAGATGATCACGTATATCAAATCAAAACCCTTGCCAGCCACAGCCATGACTTACATCAAATCTCAGACTGCACCCATTTGCAAATCTTGGGCATTTGTCCCCTTTCCAGTATATCCATACCCACTGCAAGTTTTCAATGTTTGTCACATCCTGGTTTAGATAAATGCTAATCTGTGGTCACAGCATTACGTGGATGCTAATGCCATGCTAACCTACTAGAAAATGTGAATGTAAGAATGAAACTAATGTTTTAAATTAATTTTAAATAGACCAGCATCTAGTTTTTCCAATACCCTACCAAGCACAGCAGTGTGATGGAACAGTGACCAGAATTCTATACATATGTAACGATCCTTGCCCTTGTCTTCATCAAGATTAATTGCATTTGTCAGCTCTTTCAATTTTACTGTAGCAGAGTCCCGCAGAGTGCTGAGCAGTCCCCTTTTCCATTGATTTCACTGAAAAGTTGGCCTGAATAAAACATTGCAACTGAAGTGTGTGGGTTCTTATCACAAGGGCAACGTCACTCCAATACTGCCCTGCCAGGCCTGCCAATCCCAATTTCTACAATCTCAGGCAGACTGCAAAGGCAGGTGTACTGACCTCCTGGTGGGTTGTCATATACATCCTGGTGGGTGACAAATTGTGTACCTCCACAGACAGAAGACTAAACTAAGCCCCTTTTGGTCTGTTCTGTTGTCTAATGTTACTAAACTGCAAGTTGTTTTATCTTTTGTTGTGAGCTACCTAATAGGTTTGTTATGAGGCAGACTATAAATACTGTAAATAAATGAATAAAATACTGAAGTATCTGGACATGGGTATCTATATAAAAAGACAAAACATGCTCATCCTTGTTTTGTTAGGAGACAGAGCATCTGAAAAGAGCAACCTTTATTTAAGGCACATCAGTTGTAGCAGAAGAGTTAAGCAAACTGGGAATTATTTTTACATCACAGAAACTGCAACGTTTTATGAAGAGGTTGCTTTTTTCAAGTATGTAATGAGATCTGCTCTTTCATTCTTCTTTTTAATGCCAGCAAAAATCATTTTTGTTCCAGGAATGTATTTCTTAGGGTCCTCCAAATATTCCATCAGCGTATTTTCATTCCAGACAATACCTGGAAATTTTAGAGAGTGATAAATTATCTTCCATTCTATTAACGTTTTACTAGTAGGCATCACCTACAAGTATGTGCATCCATATACTCTGAAAGAATTCAAAATCTGTTGGTTCATACAGATGAAAATAAACTTGAATAACTATGGTTAAAAAAGAGGATCGGAAAGAAAGTCAAACAAAATGCTTATTGTTTGAACACATTCAATATTTAGCATAAATCTGGCATGCTATTCACTCTTGATTCACCTTTTAAGAATCAATTTGGGATACATAAACTGATGAGTATTTTAGCCACATCAGATAAACGTAACACTTCTAGATGTCCTAGATACTTACTTCTGGCAATCAGAACTGGGTGACAACTTCATCTAATAATAAAAGGAGGGTGTTGTTATTTTTCAAATTTCACACTTTTTAAAACCCCCAACCTAATCATTATCTTCCTAAATATTAAAAGTTATTTTCAGAACCTAGTTGGAAATAAATTGCCGTGACCAAGAGCCAGCAGATCCATAACTCTTAATGGAATCTGTTTAGATGTGGAGAAGTACACAAATGTTGTAAATAAAACAAGCAAACTCTTTCTGGCAATTCTTTCAATTGATTTTCCTAGCCAACTGGTGTCATCTTTATCTTTTAAATACAGTATACAATTTGAGCTGTGATTATAGTAAGATTTTAACTGGCTGTACCGTTTAGGCTGATGTATTGTTCTCTAGCCCCACATTTAGTCTTTTGCTGGTATCTTCATACCATGTGTTCTGCGAATCTCTCCTATGCAAGTAAATATGTCAAAGATTTTGTTTCCACCAATTCTTACAATATCTGATCACTGGGCTACATCCAGCATTATGCAAGTGGATGTTTGCTTGCACAAGGGGAGGTTCCCTTCTCTTCCTCCCCGCTGCAGCTGCCTGCAGGTCAAGGGTCCTCCAGTCCCCTGGGGCAGATCTGAGGTTGGGGCAATTCAATCAACCAGCTGCATCTTTTCTGCTGGTGGAAAGACACCATTGGATAAACTCACTGCATTTCAATTTATAGAAACATTTAAAAGAAAAACACAATGCTGAAACACCACAAGCAAAATCTTCGTAATACACCATGGACAGATGCTATCACTGGTGCTCCCTCCTTCCCCAGGGGTGCCATACAATGGGCAGTAACACAGCTGTTCCATTAGTGTTGAGGTCAGGTCCTAGCTCTGGCATAAGCTCTGGTAGCATTGAGCCCTTGGGACTGGTCCTCTGAGTGTCAGCACAGTGCATGAAAGGGCCATAAATGTCACAATACACAAGTAATTAAACCCAAATCATAGGTAAATATTTGCTACAGAAAACATAAGGCGAGAGCAATCCTATGACCAGAGTCTGGGGGGCCTAGGAAATTTCAGATTCCTGGGTCTAAGGTCGGAGACAGTGCTCTGACCTTGGACCCAGGAGTCCACACTCCGGCCCCTCCCCCTCCCTGCTGGCATGGAAGGAACCACAACCCCTCCTTCCACGACACCCCAGCTAGACGGGTGAAAACACCCATCTAGCTAAATTGCAGGCAGCACAGGGGGAGCATGGAGGCAAAGATGGCTTCCGCTGCTTCTCCCACTCTGCACTGGATACTCGTAAGCCTCCACACTTGGAGGCTTACAAGTATCAAGGGCGGATCCAATAAGATTACACCCTAAGTCCCCTTTATAGACATACATTAGAAGAACTGTTTCAGAATGCATCCCTAAGTGCTGCTTTGAATTGTGAAGTAATCTTCTAGTGATGTTTTTTCCTTCCATAACTTTGGATCACATTTATTTAGGGATACTGTCATTAAACACCAGTGCTGTTTATTGTTCTGCCTTTCCTGTCCTTTATTTTACCTTTATTCTTGTTTGCCTCTGAATAAGAGAATCCAGGCGATTGTCCTGTTTTACGGCCAAAGAGACCCCAAAGATTTGGGCCTGTCTTGTGCTTTCCACTTTTTTCAACTGTGTGGCACTGAGAACACTTTTGAGCGAAGATCTTTTTACCCTTTTCAAAATCACCCATGGTAATCTATGAAAAAGAAACATGCAGAAATGGAACAATGATGTGCTTAAAATAATTTCCTCTCCTTAGCATATCTATATCTACTTTCATGTTTATAATATCTAGTAGCATGGACAGGACATAGGAAGCTGCTTTGTATTGAGACAGACCATTGATCTAGCTCAATATTGTCTACACTGGCTGGAAAGAGCCCTCCAGGGTTTCAGACAGGGGTATTTCCCAGCTCAGTCTGGAGCTGCAAGGGACTGAACCGTGTTTTTTTGTTTTTTTTACATGCAAAGCATTTATTTACTTAATAGGTATTAATATTACAATATTTTTAAACTACCCTTCATCCTTGCAGGTATCAGGGCACTGTACAAATATGATTAAAATAATACATAATACAATAAAACAGTAAAACTACATCATCAAAGAGAAAGAAGGCTACCAGTGACCCATGACCTTCCCAGCGTTCAGACCATGAATATATTAACACATTTTAATTTTAATAACATTAAAAAGTAGGTGCCAAGTGCTCACTGCTCTGTTTTTAAACTGGAAGAATAAAGATGGTGTGCCTACCACTTTCAGCTGAGGAACGTAAGTGCCTACACTGTCAGACAGCAAAACAAATGCAGGGCTTATCATAAGAGAGACAAATAATAATGACAATAATAAACCCAACAGAGATATGAAGATAATGTGAGAATAAATCTCCATGTTTTTATAAGCACTAGTGGTAATTTAGTTCAATTCAGACAAGTTAATACTTTCATTGCTTGCAATGAAAAACAGCCATTACTTGAAGTATATCTGTTCACTTCAGTGCTTCCAAATGAGATTGCTGGTCCACAGTATTGCAGAAGTACAGAAAAATCTAGTCTTGCATGTTTATCATGAAGGGTAATTGAACTTCTCACAGGTTGTTGGCCAATGACAGCAGGTTCCTAAGCTCTTAGCAAGCTAGTAAAAGGTTTGCGGACTGTTAACTATTACAGGCTTATTTATAAGCCTGTAAAAGCCTTGTGAATAATTGGGCTTGTAAATAATTGGGCTATAATTGTAGCCTAAATTATTTTAACGTTTTAGGCTACAATCCTGTGGTCTCTAGAAGGGCAGCCTAAGGACAAAGGATATAGCAAAACTCCCTCTCCACCTGCGGGGAGAGAGGTCTATAGGCGGAGGAGGGCTCGCCTTCTGAAGCGTCCTCTGCGTGGCTGTGGGGATATCTGCTGCTGTTGCTTCTCCACTACTGGAGGAGGAATGCTGGGTGGCATATTGCGAAGCTTTGGATCTGCAGGATTGAGAGCCCGCCCGTTGATGTGGCACAGCGCTGGAATGGGGTTGTCAGGGGAGCGGGGGACCATGCCAGCCCTGGAGCTGATGTAGTATATTTCCCTCATTGGAAGAAATGGGGGAGGGGGAATTCAGAACGGGAAAAAAAGTCAGAAATGCCCCCTCTGCCTTCTGCTTTGTTAGTGAGAGGTCACAGGGCATGGCGGTTCGTTCACCATGGATTCTCTCTCCGCTGCTAGACTAGCCTGCCCAATGTGAAAGCAGCTAAGGCCACAATCCTATTGATTGTGATCGGAGGCCCCTGAACTTGGAGGAGTCTGATCATCCAATGCAGGGCGGGAGGAGTGGCAGTGATGATCTTTGCCCCCTCCCTCCTCTACCCTTTTTAGCTTTTTAGCCCATCTAGTGACGGTGCTTCAGAGGGGGAGAGAAGGGGGCTGGAAGAGGCTCAGGATAAATTGTGTCCTGGCCTCTCCAGACTCCTCCCATCCCTGCCCACTGGAATGCCCCCTTTTTCCCTCTCTGAGGTTGAGTTTTTGACCTCGGAGAAGCAGCCGGCATGGTTCTCTCTGCACTGGCTGCGAGGGATGGATCTCCAACTCCCCCTTCCGAGGTCAGAGCACTGTCAGAGCACCCTCTCAGAAGGGATTTTATGAGCAATTCTATGGTCTCTGGGATGCTCTCCCAGGGACCATATGATTGCTCTCTAAAGCAGTTTGCTGGCAAACTAGGAACTGCAACAGCAGAAAGTCAAGAGTTCCGTTAAAATCAGGGATGTGCAACATGAAGCCCTCCAGATGTTGGATTGCAACCCCCATCATCCCTCACCTCTGGCTATTCTGACCAGAGCTGCAGTCCAACCTCTGGAGGGCCACACTTTCCCCGGTACTGCTTTACATTCACTTTAAGAATGGATAACTCTACTCCAGTGAAACCAGAAATTGTAAGCATATTAAACAGTCACACAGACGCGCATATGGCAACAGGAAGAAATTGAAGCAAATAAGACTTTGAAAATAAATATTTTGGGGCTGTGTAAAAAAAAATATTTAAAATCCTAAAAGATGATGCTGTTAAAGCACTGCACTCAATATGCCAACAAATTTGGAACACTCAACAATGGCTACAAGACTGGAAAAGGTGAGTTTACATTCCAATTCCAAAGAAGGGCAATGCCAAAGAGTGTTCAAACTACCGTACAATTGCGCTCATTTCACAGGCCAGCAAGGCTATGCTCAAAATCCTACAAACTAGGCTTCAGCAGCATGTGAACCGAGAACTACAGTAAGTACAAGCTGGGTTTCGAAGAGGCAGAGGAACTAGAGATCAAATCGCCAACATTCGCTGCATCATGGAGAAAGCAAGAGAATTCCAGAAAAACGTCTATTTCTGCTTCACTGCCTACGCTAAAGCCTTTGATGGTGTGGATCACAACAAACTGTGGCAAATTCTTAAAGAGATGGGAGTACCAGACCACCTTACCTGTCTCCTGAGAAACCTGTACGAGGGTCAAGAAGCAACAGTAAGAACTGGTCATGGAATAACCTATTGGTTCAAAATTGGGAAAGGAGTATGACAAGGCTGTATACTGTCGCCCTGCATATTTAACTTATATGCAGAGTACATCATGAGAAACGCCGGGCTGGATGAATCACAGGTCGGAATTAAGATTGCTGGGAGAATTATCAACAACGTCCGATATGCAGACGATACCACCCTAATGGCAGAAAGCGAAGAGGATCTCAAGAGCCTCTTGTTGAGAGTGAAAGAGGAGAGTGCAAAAGCTGGTTTGAAACTCAACATGAAAAAAACTAAGATCATGGCATCTGGCCCCATCACTTCCTGGCATATAGAAGGGGAAGAAATGGAAGCAGTGACGGATTTTATTTTCTTGGGCTCCATGATCACCGCAGATGGTGACTGCAGCCATGAAATTAAAAGACGCTTGCTCCTTGGGAGGAAAGCTATGGCAAACCTAGACAGCATAGTAAGAAGCAGAGACATCACTTTGCCGACAAAGGTTCGTATAATCAAAGCTATGGTTTTCCCAGTAGCAATGTATGGCTGTGAGAGCTGGACTATAAGGAAGGCTGAGCGCCGAAGAATCGATGCTTTCGAGCTGTGGTGCTGGAGAAGACTCTTACGAGTCCCCTGAACTGCAAGGAGGTCAAATCAGTCCATCCTAAAGGAAATCAACCCTGAATGCTCATGGGAAGGACAGATACTGAAGCTCAAATATTTTGGCCACCAAATGCGAAGAGAAAACTCACTGGAGAAGACCTTGATGCTGGGAAAGACTGAAGGCAAAAGGAGAAGAGGACGGCAGAGGATGAGATAGCTAGATAGCATCACCGATGAAATGAATATGAACTTGAGCACACTCCGGGAGAGAGCAGAGGACAGGAAGGCCTGGCGTGCTATGGTCCATGGGGTCACAAAGAGTCGGACACAACTTAACGACTGAACAACAACAACAAGAAAAAGGCAGGGAAGATACCACATACTGTATGTAAATAATAAAATGTATCCCAGGAGATCAAGAGCTCATGAAGGGAGGATGAGGAGATTGCAGAGAAGCTGAATGGATGCTTTTTGTCTGTCTTTACTGCAGAAGATTAGGGCATATACCTGTGCCTAAACTGATATTTTTAGGAATGGGGTCTGAGGAGCTAAGGTAAATAGTGGTGATGAGATGAAGTTCTAAACCAGGTGTAGGCAACCTGGTGCACTTCCATTGTTTTTGACTACAACTCCCATAATGCCTGACTACTGGCTATGCTGGCGGGGGCCAGTGGGAGTTGTAGTCTAAACCATTTAGAGGGCACCTGGTTGTCTACCCCTGTTCTAGACATGATCAACAAATAGAAAACGGACAAATCACCACGTTCAGATGGTATGTGTCTGAGAAATTTTAAAGAATTCAAATGTGAAATTATTGATCTTTTAACATAAATATGTAACATGCCCCTAAGCTTGGCCACTATACCAGAGGACTGGAAAGTGGCCAATGTAATGTCAATTGAAAAAAAAGATCCAGGGGGAATCCAGGAAATTACGGGCTGGTTAGTTTAATGTCTGTTTTGGGTAAATTGATTAATTGATTAAAAGCAAGATTAAATATAAAATGATGTAATATAATAAATATAATATAATAAAAATATAAAATGATCAAACATATAGAAGGACAAGTCTTGTTGAAGAAGAGTTAATATGGCTTTTGCAATATTGAGTCCTGTCTCAATAAACTTTTAGAGTTTTTTGTTGTGTCAACCAGTATGTGGATAACAATAATCCATAGACATGATTTACTTGGAGTGTGTTTCCATGCTATCGGCTTCACTTTGTTTGCAACTTTGTTGCAATGTTTCCCCAATCGTATCTTCTCCTTTTCCCGTTTCCACAGTCCTTAAAGACCCAGCTTATTGTTGCTGTAGCATGGGGCTCTGTGCTGTTTCCCCTGAGCTCTAATCAAATTATTTTCTTGATGGCTGGGTGGCGTCTGGGTTGGGTCTGATTACCTCATCAATGTTCCTGCCTCCTCCTCTTGCCGATTCCCCCTCCCTCGTTCCCTTGTGCTCTGCTCCAGCACGGCTGTGGAAATAGCTCAGTAATGGATCCAAAGTAAGCAGGAAAAGTCAGACTATAACCAGTCTCAGAAGAAGCGTTTTTTCTGTGATAAAATGCAGGGCTGGGGCTGAATGGCCACGATGTCATGGAAACACAGAGACCTCACTGCGCAGCCAGGTTGGAGTAAATTGCTGGTGGAAACACAGCCTTGGACTTTCCAGAGGCTTTTCAGAAAGTCCCTTACCAAAGGGAAATTTAGCAGTTACAGGGTAAGAAAAGAGGGCCTCTTATTGATCAGTAAGCAGTTTTTAAAAACCCTAAAAGGTTGGTTTTTTCAACGGAGGGATATAAACAGTGGGGTCTTCCAAGGATATGTATTGGAACAGCTGCTTTTAAACTTGTTCATAAATGACCTACAGTCATGGGTGAGCAGTAAGGTGGCCAAGTTTGCTGACAACCCCAAATTATTTAAGGTTGTTAAAACAAAAAGGGACAGTGAAGAGCTCCAAATGCATTTCTCCAAAGTTGAGGAATGGGCATAAACATGGCAAATATGGTTCAGTGTATGCAAGTGCAAAGTGCTGCATGGGGCTAACTTAAGTCTGCTAGCAGTGGCTAGAAAGGGATCTTGGGGTTGTGGTTAATAGCTGGATGAAAATATCAACCCAGTGTCTGGCTGCTGTAAAAAGGCAAATTCCACCTTGGAGATCACTAGGAAATGAATTGAAAATAAAACTACCATTATCATAATGCCTTTATACCACACTTGGAATACCGTGTACAGTTCTGGTCACTACACTTTGAGGATATTGTTGAGCTGGAAAAGATGCACAAAAGCTGCTCCAGCTGGTCCAGGGACTACAGAAGCAGGCAAGCTCCCAGAGAGCGAGCGAACAGAGCGAGCGAACAGGGGGAGCAAACAGGAGTTGGCCAGGGGAGTTGCAGTGGTTGAAGAGACAAAGGAGACAAAGGAGACAGAGGCTAAGAGGTAAGTGGGTTGCAGGAAGCCCAGGGCGCTGCCCTTTATCCTTCTGACTGGCTGTGAGCTCACCAGGAGCTTCTGAGAGCTCCAACTGAATTGGAGGGGTGTGGCCTGAGTACTCCCAGCAGCTGACTGGGCGGGAAGCTTCAGTCTGTTTCCCGCCTCCCAGCTGAGCAGAGCAGAGCAGAGCAAGCTGCTCCAGCTGGTCCAGGGACTACAGAAGCAGGCAAGCTCCCAGAGAGCGAGCGAACAGAGCGAGCGAACAGGGGGAGCAAACAGGAGTTGGCCAGGGGAGTTGCAGTGGTTGAAGAGACAAAGGAGACAAAGGAGACAGAGGCTAAGAGGTAAGTGGGTTGCAGGAAGCCCAGGGCGCTGCCCTTTATCCTTCTGACTGGCTGTGAGCTCACCAGGAGCTTCTGAGAGCTCCAACTGAATTGGAGGGGTGTGGCCTGAGTACTCCCAGCAGCTGACTGGGCGGGAAGCTTCAGTCTGTTTCCCGCCTCCCAGCTGAGCAGAGCAGAGCAGAGCAAGCTGCTCCAGCTGGTCCAGGGACTACAGAAGCAGGCAAGCTCCCAGAGAGCAAGTGACCAGAGCGAGCGAACAGGGGGAGCAAACAGGAGTTGGCCAGGGGAGTTCGGCAGGGGAGGTCAAGGGGGAGGCCCCTAACATTTTTTTTTATTTTTTTTTACTAACTTTTTTTCATTTATTTGTCTTGTAACACACACTTCCACACCAGTGGGACTCTGCTTTTAACCTCTACTGAGTAGAGGAGCAGGCACAGGCTAGTCTAGAACAATCACAAAGCTAGACACAAAAAGGGAAAAGAGGCTATGGAAGGACAAGACTCTCCAGTGGTGGTGACCTGCAAGGTGTGTGCAATGTTTGTTTTCTTGCCTGGGAACAACAAGGCCTACACCTGCAACAAGTGCAAGTTGATCACGCTGCTGGAGGAAAAAGTAAGTGGACTGGAGCGGCGACTGTCAACCCTCTGGGGAATAAGAGAACACGAAGAGTTCTTGGACAGAATGGGGGAACTACAGCAGCAAAGGGCAGACCAGAAGCTTGAAGAGCAACAGCAAGATGAGGCAGTGGGAAATGCTGAGGTGAAGAAAAATGGAGTAGAGGATACTCCTTGGAAAACGGTGACAGTTAGGAGAAGAAGAACTAGACGCCACTCTGCACCAGTGGAAGCGGTGGAGCTGTGGAACCGATTCCAGGTACTTGCAGATGAGACTGGAGGACAGCCTGCAGAGGAAGAATCACAGGGGAACCTGCATGAGAGTGAGCAAGAGGCTAAAGGTCAGTCAAACAGAGGCGATGAAACCCAGGCCTACAAGAAGAAGAAGAGAAGAGTGGTAGTAGTGGGAGACTCCTTGCTGCGTGGGATCGAGACCCAAGTATGTCGCGAAGACCCGTGGACTCGCCAGGTATGTTGTCTCCCGGGAGGACAGATTAGAGACGTGACTGAAAGGTTGCCTGCACTCATAAAGCCCACTGACAGGTATCCCTTTCTTCTCATCCATGTGGGAACAAATGATACCGCCAAGCGGAGCTACGAAGAGATCACGTCAGACTTTGAAGCTTTGGGAAGGAAACTCAAGAACTTTGGGGCCCAGATAGTTTTCTCATCCATCCTTCCAGTAGTTAGAAGAGGGATAGAAAGGGAACGAAAAATACTCCGGGTGAATGACTGGCTACGAAGGTGGTGCCGACGAGAGAGATTTGGATTCTGGGACCACGGGCTATACTTACTGGAAGATGGGCTGTTGGCTAGGGATGGGTTGCACCTCACAAAGGCTGGGAAGAATGTGTTTGGCCACAGCATGAAGAACTTCATCAGGCGGGCTTTAAACTGAATCCTACGGGGAAGGGAGATGTAATGTTGGGGGTAACAATGGACGTAGGCGCATGCACTGCAATGGAGAGAACAGCGCTGATAGCGCCCAATAATAGTCTTCAGACACATGTAGGAAGAAAGCCAGACTATGAAGCACATGGTCTTCGATGTCTATATACTAATGCCCAGAGTATGGGAAACAAACAGAACGAACTTGAACTCTTAATACAGGAGGGAAATTATGACTTGATAGGTATAACTGAGACTTGGTGGGATGACTCTCATGACTGGAATACAGCAGTTGAAGGATATAACTTGTTCAAAAAGAACAGGAGGAACAGAAAGGGAGGCGGGGTTGCACTGTATGTGAAAAATACATATCTCTGCACAGAAATACAGGAGGAGGAGCTTGGTAGCCCCATCGAGAGCATCTGGGTTGAAATAAATGGAGCAAAGAATAAAAGGAACCTGGTGGTTGGAGTCTACTACCGGCCACCCAATCAAGGAGAAGACAAGGATGAAACTTTTGAAAATCAAATAGCCAATGTTTTAAGGAAGCATGATGTAGTAGTAATGGGGGACTTCAATTTCCCCGATATTTGTTGGGAGACAAATTCTGCAAAACATGGCCCCTCCAGGAAATTCCTGACTTGTGTGGCGGATAACTTCCTCCTACAGAAAGTAGAGGAAGGAACTAGAGGATCAGCTATCCTTGACTTGATCCTAACCAACAGAGATGACTTAGTGGATAAAGTAGCAGTTACAGGAACTCTGGGGGAAAGCGACCATGTTGTACTTGAGTTCTTGGTTCTAAGGGAAGCAAAAGCCGAGTGTACTCAAACGCGTACCCTGGATTTTAGGAAAGCTGATTTTAATAAACTCAGAACAATGATCAGTAAGGTCCCATGGCAAGCAATGCTAGCGAGAAAAGGAGTCCAAGATGGGTGGGAACTTTTAAAAAAGGAAATTCTCAAGGCACAATCACAAACAATTCCAACAAGAAGAAAAGGTGGAAGACAACAGAAGAAGCCAATGTGGCTTCACAAAAAGCTTAGGGATGACCTGAAAACAAAAAAGGACACATATAGGAAGTGGAAAGAAGGCCAAGTAACAAAGGAAGAGTACAGGCAGGTAGCACAGAATTGCAGGGATGGCGTCAGGAAGGCTAAAGCGGAGAACGAGGTGAGGTTAGCGAGGGATGCTAAAAACAACAAAAAGGCTTTCTTCAGCTACGTGCATAGTAAAAGGCAGAGGAAAGAAATGGTTGTTCAGCTATTAAATAAGGATGGCAAAATGATAACAGAGGACAAAGAAAAGGCAGAGGTGCTCAATTCCTACTTTGGCTCAGTCTTCTCCCAAAAGAGGGTCTATGACCCCCCTGGCAAAGGCGAAGTACAGGCTGAAGGGGCAGGATTGCAGCTTGAGATCGACAGGCATATGGTCAAGGAACACCTCATTACTTTGAATGAGTTCAAATCTCCAGGGCCAGATGAACTGCATCCTAGAGTCATAAAGGAACTGGCAGAAGAGCTCTCAGAACCGCTGTCTATTCTCTTTGAGAAATCATGGAGGACCGGGGAAGTGCCAGATGACTGGAGGAGGGCTAACGTTGTCCCTATCTTCAAAAAGGGTAAAAAGGAGGAACCTGGGAACTACAGACCAGTCAGTCTGACATCAATCCCTGGGAAAATTCTGGAGCAGATCATAAAGCAATCCATCTGGAAGCACCTTGACAACAATGCAGTGATTACTCGAAGCCAACATGGATTTGTCAAAAACAAGTCCTGCCAGACAAATCTGATCTCATTTTTTGATCAAGTCACTTCCCTTGTAGACCGTGGGAATGCTGTAGACATCATATACCTCGACTTCAGCAAAGCTTTCAACAAAGTGCCCCATGATATCCTGATGAGCAAACTAGCTCGAAGTGGGCTAGATGAAACAACGATCATGTGGATCCACAGTTGGCTACAGAATCGGACCCAAAGAGTGCTTATCAATGGGACCTTCTCAAGCTGGGGAGAGGTAACGAGTGGGGTACCGCAGGGCTCAGTCCTGGGCCCAGTGCTCTTCAATATTTTTATTAATGACTTGGAGGAGGAGGTGCAGGGAATGCTGATCAAATTTGCAGATGACACAAAATTGGGAGGGATAGCTAATACTTTGGAAGACAGAAACAAAATTCAAAGTGATCTGGATAGACTGGAGTGCTGGGCAGAAAACAACAGAATGGCATTTAATAGGGACAAATGCCAAGTTCTGCACCTAGGAAAAAGAAACCAAATGCACAGTTACAAGATGGGGGATACGTGGCTCAACCACACTACGAGCGAGAAGGATCTTGGAATTGTCGTCGATCACAAGCTGAATATGAGCCAACAATGTGATGTGGCTGCAAAAAAGGCAAATGCTATTTTGGGCTGCATTCATAGAAGCATCGCTTCCAAATCCCGGGAAGTACTAGTTCCCCTCTACTCAGCACTGGTTAGGCCTCATCTGGAGTACTGTGTCCAGTTCTGGGCACCACACTTTAAGAAGGATGCAGACAAGCTGGAGAGGGTTCAAAGGAGGGCAACAAAGATGATCAGGGGACTGGAAACAAAGCCCTATGAAGAGAGACTGAAAGAACTGGGCATGTTTAGCCTTGAGAAGAGAAGACTGAGGGGAGATATGATAGCGCTCTTCAAGTACTTGAAAGGTTGTCACAGAGAAGAAGGCCAGGATCTCTTCTCGATCATCCCAGAGTGCAGGACACGGAATAATGGGCTCAAGTTACAGGAAGCCAGATTCCGACTGAACATCAGGAAAAACTTCCTGAGTGTCAGAGCAATACAGCAATGGAACCAATTACCTGGGGAGGTGGTGGGCTCTCCCACACTGGAGGCCTTCAAGACGAGGCTGGACAGCCATTTGTCAGGGATGCTCTGACTTGGATTCCTGCATTGAGCAGGGGGTTGGACTCGATGGCCTTGTAGGCCCCTTCCAACCCTACTACTATTCTATGATTCTAAGAGGCTAGAGCAACTTTCCCCAACCTGGGGTCGTCCAGATATTTTGGACTACAATTCCCAGCATTCCTGACCATTGGCCATGCTGGATGGAGGTGATCTAAGGGAACCAGGCTGGGGAAGACTGGGCTAGAGCTACTCCCCTATGAGGAAAGGTTACAACATTTGGGGCTTTTTAGCTTAGAAAAAAAAGGTGAATAACTGGGGACATGATAGAGTATATAAAAGTATGCATGGTGTGGAGGAAAGAGAGATTTTTTTCCCATAATGCTAGAACCTAGGGCCATTCATTAAAGTTCCATGGTGGGAGATTCAGGGCAGATAAAAGTACTTTTTCACAGACCCCATAGCTAAAATATGGAATTCACTACCTCACGATGCGACGACCACCAACTTGGCCAGCTTTTAAAGGGGATTAGACAGATTCATGGAAGATAAGGCTATCAATGGCTACTATTTATAATGTTTCCAGCTATATATTACCTCCAGTGAAAGAGGCCATAATGCCTCTGAATACCAGTTGCTGGGGAACATGAGTAGTGTTATTCCACTCATGTCCTGCTTGTGGGCTTCCCATAGGCATCTGGTTGGCCACTGTGGGAGCAAAATGCTGGATTAGATAGGCTTTTGGTCTGATCCAGCACAGGTCATCTTATGTTTTTATTCCAAAATTCACATTATGGCAGCATCTGAATTAGGCCAACTCCAAGGTCACAAAATAGCATGCAAGCTTTTGAGTTCTCCAGAACTCTTAATCAGGCTCAGTCTTCCCCAAACTAGTGCCCTCTGTTTTGGATTTCAACTCCCAGCAGCCCCAGCTAGCATGGCCAGTGGTCAGGAATCCTGGGAGTTGTAGTCCAAACCATCCAGAGGGCACCAAGCTGGGCTAGAACCGAGCCTGATGAGTCATGGAGAACGCAGAAGTTTGCACAGTATTTCGTGTCCTTTGAGTTGACCTAATGGCTATATTACCCTAATATATATTCTGGAATTTTTCTCATAGCCATCACAGCTATTTTTGCTTTTTCTCATGTTCCTCACCCAAAGTACGCCTCAAGTAACACTAAGGTGCTAAACTTTGAATAGAGTGAAGCTTTATTGATAACCTATAGAGTTCGTGTTTAAAAATAGTTTCTAATTTTTCCTTGGAACACTGAGTGGCAAGAGGCTAAAAAGTCGCTGGAAGACTTTTTAATTCAGCCACTGTTCCTGGGCTTTCTGTGACTGCTGCTGTTCATTTACAGATTGTTACTCCCCCCCATGTCTGGGGGGTGGGGATGATATAAACTGAATAACATTTTATTGAGGACTAGGCACTTTAGAACAGACCTAAAACTAAAGTGGGAGAACCTCCAGCTCCAGTGCTGCCTACCTTCGATCCAGGCTAGAACAGGGCGCCTTCCTACGCGGGCCTGGCCTCTTCGCAAAGCCCGGCCCACCGCTAAACCCTCCCGCAAATTAGCCACTTCAACCCGGAGGGGCTGGTGGCACACTTCGGGCACGCATCTAGCAACAGGTGCCGCCAAGGCCGAGGAGAGGATGGCGTCACAATGGAGCCGCAAAACCACAGGTCAACGCGCTGCGCCATTCTGGCTGCGGCTCGAAGCGTTCTAGCCAGGAGGGCGGGGCATCTGCGGCGGCGGTGTGCGAGAGCTGTCCTCTTCCCCAACAGCCGTCGACGAGCAGAGCCACCCCCCGCGTGCGAGCAACGAGCCCTCGCGCGTTCAACAGCCTGCGAGAAACGGAATGACCCGATTGGTTCGGAGCGTGGCCAATAGCTGTTCCGCTTACTGCTGTCCTCCCGCCTTTTGGGCATATATTAACGGGCGAAAGGCCATTGGTCCTTCGCAGAGTGGGCGTTGAACCCGGGGCGATGTTTGGTTGCTTACACGGGCGGGCGGGCGTGAGGGGACAAAAACGCTGTCTCAGTTCCGCCTCGTCAGAAGGGGTCGCTGTGGGCACCTGTCTTGTGGCCCCTCCTGGCAGCCGGACTCGGAGCGACCACAGACGCAATGAAACGACCTTGGCGTTGCCGCGTTCTGTTTGAACGGCGGCTTAGAAATAGGAGAGTGCGCCATAGAGGGGAGCGTGTCGGAGGGCAGAGTGGCTGTTCGATGTTTTGTGGTTCTCCGGGACGCCGCGGCTTTCGAGCGGGAAGCGGAAGCGGGTGTGAGAGGAACTGTTTAAGCCTCCGCGGGCTGGGCCGACTGAGGTGAGCTTCCAGCCTTGCGTGGGAAATGGCGGCGCAGGATCGCAAGCCCGGCGCTGGAGGAGACCGCCGTGGAGGAGGCAAGAGCCGCTTCCTTGCCCAGGATTCCGACGGTCCCCCCGCAGCCGCTTATTCGTGCTGCTGGGCAGGGAGGTGCCAAAGGAGAAGGTCCGGGAGCGCTTCGCCCCGTTCGGCGACATCCAGGATACGTGGATGCTGCGCGACACGCGAACCCAGAAACTCAGCGGCGCCGCGTTGATTAAGTGCGCGCGTAGCTCGCAGGCCTGCCGGGCCTTGGAGGAGCTGAGCGGCCGGTGTTTTTCCTGGGGCGAGAGCAACGCATGCAGGTGACGCGCTCGCTCGCCTTGCGGTCCGTTGCGCATTGACTCCCTGGCACTTACTCCTAGTGAAGCGTGCACCCCGTTGCAGCGCAAACCCGGAGCAACGGAAGCCCTCCAAGACATTTGGCCCCCTGCTGGGCTTGCTTTGTTTTGTGATTCTTTCGGAAATCGCCCTGAGATCAATTGTTACGGGGCTACTAACAAATGGAATAAATGCTATCCCCATGTCAATCAGGTGTAGGGGAAACGACGACAAAAAGTGGGGACTCGAACCCCAGCCGAGTTCTCTGTTAAAATGTGCACGACGCTGGGCGATTTTCGTTCCGTTCCGCATGAATGCTCGCTCCACCGGTGAGGGGGAAAGGAGGCCTGGAATGGTTTGTGTTTGTACAGCTTCCCTCATGCTGCCCTCGAGCTGAACTGCAGGCTTCCTTTCCTACCTCTGCCCCTTTTCCTGAGAAGTATCTATGTGGAATAGTGGGGATCAGTATGAACCCTCTGCCACAGAGAGTTTAGTCATAGAGCCATTCAGCCTCAAGACATGTGAAGCTATGTCATAATGGAGTGCCTCTGAGCATGTGCAGATGATGCTTCCCTCACTGCTGAGTAGCCACAGACGTAACCCTTTGCAATCTAGCGTTAGGTGGTGGTTACAGGCAGTGATCTATTACTTTTAGCATTAGGAGTGGATGGTTGTTCTGGCATTGTCAGTCTGTGCCCCATTAAACAGGTTAGCCTTTAAAGGAGCCTCAAAGTTGCCATTTTGATTACCACAGCAGGAATTTGTTAGTATGGCGAAGGGATTTTGGAAAGGAAGACAGAGCAGGGAAGCGTGAACTCTTGAAACTTGCATATGACATTTGGAAAACATTACAGAAAGCAACACCTGGGTTTCTGTTGTGCTTGTAACCACATGCCAGTAGGTCAGGAACAGATAGTAACAACTCATGAATATCCACAATTTCAAAGCTGACATTCACATGTGACAAATTTTGTGAATGTCTGACGAGATACAATGGTGAATATTGATAGTCCCGTAAATGTGATTATCCTGCATTTACTAATGTATCTCTGAAATGTTGGGAAATGTATACATTTGGACATTGACAAAATTCATCCAGGTTTGTTAGTGTTCAACATTCTGATAATATTTACTGTAACACACAAAGGATGTGCAGTATAATCCTATGCATGTTTACTTAGAAGTAGGTCCAGGTGAGTTAAATAGAGATTACTCAAATTCCTGCAGTCTCAATTACCACATATGAGTTAATCCACTAAGGGTGAGGTAAATTATCCACAAAACTCAACTCTGCAAAGTATTACATTTTATAACCTCACTTATAATTTGGGATCTCTTCCTTGGGAAGAATGACAGCCTTCACCCTCTTGAGTGCCAGAGCACACGGTCAATCCAGCCTGCAATGTGGGAGTGGCTTTTCATTCTTTCGCTGTATGTGGCAGGTTTCTACTTTCTGTGTAGATACTGGGACTGGCAGGAGCTGGCAGTGTGTGGAAGGCCCCTGTTGGATCCTGACTTTGGAATTAACTGATTAGTATGGTTATGACATGTATTTTTTTATCATGGTTATGACAGTTGAGGCATAATGCGAAATCATAACTAAACCAAACTAGTGGCGGGGGGGGGGGGGATTTTTGAATCAGAACTCTTTCCAGAAACTTCAAGAAAATGTTCCAATGCCTTAAATTGGTTGTGATATTATTTAGCAGGTGAGCTTATATTAGTAATTTTTTTTAAACATACCATCTTAATTTTACAGGCTGAATCAATATATCATTTTTTCTTATAGCTGGAAGTGAGGTACTATATTAGGGAAAAATCAGTTAAGGGCACCTATAGCACAATCCTGTGAATACTTACTTTGACATAAGTTCTGCTGTGTTCAGTCTTCAGGTTTAATGTGTAAATATTATAAGACTTGGCAGGTGAACTGCAGCTGCTTTCCTTATTTATTTATAATTAAAAAATGTTAATGAAAATTGTTAGCATAATTTTACCATGCCTAATGGGCTATGTATTTATAATTTATACTTTTGCATGCTCCTTGGGATCTGAAAAACAATTACAGTTTTGAAACTGCCCAATTATTATGTTACTGGTTAATTTAGGGCACAGTCTTTTGCACATTTAGACAGAAAAAAATCTGACAGTTCCCAGCAAGCTCCAGCCAGCATGGCTGCCTCGAGGGAAGCTGGAATGTTTTTCTGTCTAAATGTGCATAGGATTGCACCTTTAGGAAGCAATCCTGTGGCTGCTAGTCACCGGCTAGATGGCCATAGGATATGTGGTTTTCTGGGAACCAACCTTCCTCCCCCTTTAGCTTTGCCTTGCAGGCAGCGCAGAACAGCCCCGCACTCCGCGCTCAGAAGAGGAACGCAGAGCGGCCAAAACAGGGTGTTCTGGGGCAGAGAAGGCAGAGAAGCTGGTACGATGCATCCAATGTGTCATCCGGCAGCCTCCTCCCCCGCTCCGCCTTCCCATGGCTAGACAGCCAAAATCGGCTGTGTAGCTACAAATGCGGAGCAGGAGAAGTGCTGAAGGAACAATCCCCTCTGTGCTTCTCCTGCCCTGCATTGGATAGGCGGTCGCCTCCAAGTTTGGAGGCAGCCGCCTATTCCCATGGGATTGCGCCCTTAATGAAACAATGTATGTTTAAAATGGAAAATTTTCTGTGGAAAAATATAGCAGCCCCACATTACTGATTAGGGGAGGGAATTTGTCCAGGCGATGGGGATAGTTGATATTTCCAGTTGCTAGATCATGGTTTCTCAGTTGGCTGATGTGACATCTGAACCCCACCATAGAGTATAAGTTGAGGTAAGATACTGTTTGGCTCACTTCATCACCACTGTTTTCAATGTAGGTGTTTTTGGCAGAAAAGAAAGCTCCTGGAAGCTTACTAGGGATGTACGAAAATCACTTACCTGTTCGTGGATTATGCTGATGGGGGGGGGAGGCGCTCCATCCCTCCCCCCGGAATCCTGGACGGGGTGGGGATGCGCTCTGTTCCTCCCCTCCCCCCAGAATCCTCCTTGGCCGGCTGTGCTCTGCGGCGGCTCCGTGGAGAAGCCAGCCAGGCCAGAGCCGTCCGCAGCCGGATTTCCAGCCGCGGAGAGCTCAGGGGGGGGGACCGCGTACGCAAATGGTAGCAGCTGCAGCCGCCATTTGTGTTCCTTATTTTTGATGTCTTAATCTACATAAATATTTACGTAGACTAAGACGGCGAAAATAAGGGGAGCTTAAATAGCGTAGTGGACACTATTTGCGTTCCCCTTATTTTCGCCGTCTTAGTCTACATAATTATTTACATAGACTAAGATGGCCCAAAATAAGGAACGCAAATGGCGGTGGCCGTAGCCGCTGCCATTTGCGTACGCCTTTTTTTTTTTTTTTAACCCAGACGTTTTAGGCTATGTAAAAACTTACGTAGCCTATCACGTGGGTGTAAAAAAACAACGAAAAACCTGCAAGCGGTGGCGGCGGCAGCCAGTCAGAAGACTCGCCGCTGCCCAGAAGATCCGTCCCAGATAAGTCTCGTCCTGGGGGGATCCATGGGGGAGGGGCGTTCCGCCACAGATTTCGGGGGGCTGAATGCACTGGCATTCGGCCTCCCCGAGATCCGTGGCGGAATTCTCTGCCATCCCTAAAGCTTACAGTATGTTCACAAGGATCCATCTACTCGAATACGAATCAACATTCCAAAGTCCTTCACTGAAGAAAACCTTTGGGATATGTTTAAGGTACTAGTGTAGCATTACATCAATCAGTACTCTATAGCACTTTAATTTCCCAGTCCAGTTGAGGTAGGTGAATCATTCCTGCTCTGTCTGACTAGCTTGTTTCTCTTACTTGAACAAGTGTGTCTGTGACTTTTAGAGAATAACAAAACTATGCATTGTTAAGACAAGCAAGACACATCTCTATATAGTACAATTACGATGATTAGAAATATAATAGAAATAGTGGCTAGCATATTTCTTAATAAAATTACAGTTCTGTTTCTTTCAGCCAACAAAATAGTTATCATTAGGATCTTATATTTACTTGTCTGGCAGACATGGTTGACAGAAATTAGGGGATCATGTTTGATAGGCTTCTTGTTCTTCCAAGGTTTCTCTGCTCAACCATGTTAAAATTTCAGTATTTATAACAGTCTGACGTTACCTCAGGACCTTTATCTTAAACATCTATGCAGCTTGACTCAAACTGGAGCTTCAGACAGTTCCTACACCTAACTAGAGAAGTGCATTCACTGACATGAACAGGCTTACAGCTAACTTCAGGAGCGTCCTTGTGAAGGCCTGTCTTCTGAGTTAAGGAGCTTTTCTCTTTTTCCAAGAACGCACTGTGCACCTGTGAGAAGCTCCCTTACCCCCGATCTAAGAACATATTCTGCATTTAAAACTAGGTGATAACATATACAGAACTAATCACTCTGCATGTACAGTTAGCACACAGAGATTATAATGAATAACGCTTCTAAGAAAGGCAACACATTCTTGTAAACAGTGTACATTATATTAATACTTTGTGACACACAGAAGTTTAGGAATGAAATGCCATTTCTCCTATCTACTTTTGAACTATTGCAATACAATCTTACCTCATTTTTAAAAATTGTATAGGTCTATGGAGAGATTATTTTTTGCATTATCGAACGGAGCAAGGTCTTTAGACACAATAAAGGGTTGGCATACATAAAGTTTACAAAGGCATCTGAAGCTGCCCTGGCAATAGAATGCTGTGACAAAAGTAAGAGATGTTATTTTCCCACAATTTGTTACTGTAGTATATAAGCCTGCTAACAAGTTTTTAGGGAGCAATCCTATACCTGTTTAGACAGAAAAAAGTCCTACTGACTGACTGGGGTATGGTGGAAGTTGCAAGACTTTTTTCTGCATAAACTGTCTTTTTTCTGGATTGCACCCTTCATTGTTTAAGGAGACTTTAAAAGATATTAAAGTTCAACTTCTTAGCACCTATGTGATCATATTAATTGCAATGCCTGTTACAATAGCACAAGGTAACTAATATGGGTTAAAATATATACAGATATGTCCTTTTCTCTTAGCTCTACCAGTTAAAATTTTCCTCCTTATGGTTTTAAAAATTAGTCACAGCTGATTCAGTCAATTAAGAATTTACTTGATTAACCTGCGGATTAAACTGATTAGGGCTGCAAATACTAACTTCACAATCTGCCATGGTGGATTTTCAGATTGACTTGTAATTTTTGTCAGCTCCCTAAATTAGGCCATCTTTGGCAAAATGTGTTTGAAAAGTGGCAAATAAGTCTTAAGCACTTCATTTTAAGATGTTCTAAAGAGAGATCAAGCTGTATAGTACACAAGAATGAGTACAAGTCAGAATTATGAAATGCATTTTAACATCTTGAATTATATGTTGGCTTCAGGTTTCAAAGCTGCTTGGGCTGATGAAGATGATGATAAAACTGACCCTCCTGAACCCTCTGAAAAAGAATCATGTGTGAACAGTCCAAAGCAGAGCCATGATGTACAAGGGAGCAGCTTGAATACTTTGGGTAAGCAGTGCAATTTTAAGGCAAACATTTTTGTGTAGGCTGTGATATTGGTACACGTATGTGGGCAATTTCCATTAAAATCCATGGAACTTGCTTCCCACGTTTTAAGATGTTCTAAGATGAGGTTCCCAATGTAGTGCCTGTGGGTACCCACTAAATTTTTTCTTTCATTTTTTTCCCATTTAAAAAAAAATACATACATGGATTTCTATAAATCCATAGGAATGAATACGTATGAAATGCATTCAGCTTTCTAGCAATTATACATAGGATTCAACTAAAGTGGACCAAATATTCAAATAAGTATCCATTTGAAGGTGGCTTCTATATGTCACCTGTTCAAATATTGAAAGCGTTGTAAGGTCCTCAATCCATTGCACTATAGGAGGTCTTTTAGCTGTCAAAAAAGCATCGAGGATCCATTTACTCTGATGATTTGCTAATTTCCATGAAGCAGGTAAATAATTTAAAAGTGTGTGTACATTAGTGAATATTAAAGACTGCTCCAACCTCCTCCCAAAAAGAAGCAACTACTGGACATTGCCAAAACATATGTTTAAAAGAAGCAATAGCTGTATTGCACCACCAGCAATTAGCTGAATTAGACAATCCCTTATTAAAAAGTTGTTTTGGTATCCCATAGACACAAAACAAAAGATTTTGCTGAATAAGACGCAGCCTAAGATCCATAGATGCAACAGGTAGATGCCAAAGCTGATCCACTGATTTGGCATTTTGTGGTGGTGCCCACAGCATGGTCTCAAATTCCTGAATGTGCTCACGGGTCCAAAAAAGTTAGGGACCCGTGTTCTAAGCAGTATCAAATATGAGGGATGTGCAGTAGACAAACTGAATGCAAATCAGTATGTAATTAAGTTTTAATTTAAGACTATTTGTCTGTTGGCTTCAGGTTACAGGACAGGTTCCAAGAGTTTGACTCAGTCTAAGCCACCTGAATCCTATGAAAATGAATGCTATGTGAGTAGTACAAACCAGGAAGCAAACAGCCATGAAGTAAAAGGAAGCAGCACGTTTACTTCAGGTAGGTAGAACAGTCTTAAGGCAAACATTTTTGTGCAGCATGCAATTCTAAAACATACACCTGAAGTGAAATTATTTCCACTGAAATCTTTGGGACCTGGTTTTCTCCACATTAAGAGGCTTTAAGGCGATTCAGATATCCGAGGTACACAGTAGCCCATCCTCGCAGGTATGCAACTCTCATTCCCTGTTCTGTTTGTGAATAAATCAGTACAGCCCAGTCATTCTGTAGCCTGCACTATCGTCGCATTGCTATATTTCCTATAGAATGACTGCCAGAGCCTGCAGGCTTGGAAAGGACTGATACCAGAAGCCAAGAATTTGTCTCCAGGCGGTTATCAGTGGTTTCTCAGTCCCCATTTGTACAAGAGCAACTATTCAGCCTCTTTGATGTCATCCCAGGACTGGAATATTGTGAAACTCATCAGGATCTTCACAGTAATCGTGGTAATGCAGCAAGTTGAAAAATATCTTTCTGTTTAAGATTGGATGCCTTGAATTCCCCTTTTTAAGAAAACACGAGAGAATTTTGAGTGAGTGCCTTGGCAAAGTAAGAGATGGGAATTAATCAGTAGGGAGATGTTACATGTGTGGGATTCCGTCTCTAAGCGTGAGACTGGACTAGTGGACTTTGAGGTCCCTTCTGTCATTTTGTGACAGCTGTACTACTTAATGAAGTTGAATATTCTTATACCATTGCAACTTAAGTTTATTTCTGAACAAAGTGAAGACTCCTCAAATATGTGATCAAGGGGTAGCCTATTTTGAGTTTGGGAAGCTCCATTTGGGAGCATTGCTTGTGTGTTCCCCACTTTCTGTGTCTTCTTTTTGAATTAGCAGCTGGACTATCAGCCCTTTCAGTCAGGTAATACTTCTTTTAGTGTTGATATTGCAATTGAACAGTGTCAGTTTTGGTATGTGTAGATGCAGTAAGAGTCCCTGTGGTGGATACCTGTGCATCTTATATACCTTCCTTGTGAAGGGGCATCTACAACTTCCCACATAGAAGTGATATCAGTGTAGAAATTTGCTTGTTGTGGAGTCCATATCAGAAGCTGCTAATCCTAGTACTAATAGCATAACATCAGTATACGCTGTGCCGTGCACCAGCCTTCCCTAACCTGGTGCCCTCCAGATGTTTTGGACTTCAACTCCCATCAGCCCCAGCCAGCATGGCCAGTGGTCGGGAATTGACATTGTAGTCCAAAACAACTGGAGAGGGCCAGGTTGGGGAAGGCTGCCCCAGTCTCTA
The DNA here is from genome assembly GCF_057233095.1 of Heloderma suspectum. NCBI lineage: Eukaryota > Metazoa > Chordata > Lepidosauria > Squamata > Helodermatidae > Heloderma > Heloderma suspectum. The sequence continues at coordinate 191,499,769 of NC_139458.1, forward strand.
AGTTTAAAATAGAGGGTTTTGATATCAGATACTGAGTAATCTGTAGAAAGTAACTTGCTGTGTATACTAAATGTATGTCGGCTCATCTGGAACTTCTTTGTACCATAACTTCATAATTGGCAGTACTCCAGTATTTTGTGGTGGGTGCTTTGTTCTCTAGTAGGTCTTAACTGTTTCCATACTTACAAATATACTGTTGTTCATTCTTAGCATATGCAGTGATTCAGTACAGTAATGTAGCATCAGCTATATATGCCAAAAAGAAACTACATGGTTTTGAATATCCTTTTGGGAACCGGCTGTTTATCACTTTCATTGAAGATGGAACGGATGGAACTGAGTAAGTACCAAATCATATAAAAATTAAGGGGGCAATCCTATGCATGTCTAGGCAGAAAAAAAGTCCTACAATTCCCAGCATGCCCCTGGCTGGCTGGGGCATGTTGGGAATTGTAGGACTTTTTTTCTGCCTAGACATGTATAGGATTGTGCCCTAACTGTAGTCTTGCTGACTGACTTGAGAATGGTCAAGTCAGTGGATGCTTTCTTTCTAGCAAGAAAATCTGCAAAAAAAAGGCAAGGGAAATTTAAACATGCCTGGTACTTTACAAATACTAATAAATGCAATGGAATTTAGTTGATGTTTCCCTTAAGATGCAACAAATTACGTGGGTTTTATGTTCAGACCATTTGGGTAGGAAAGAAAACATTATTTATAAAGGAAAATGGGACTTCCATCAATTCCTTACTGTGTGATACATGGAGCTGCCATTGGACTTGGGTTTTGAAGAAAAATGCATCCAGAAGGGATTTGGGTCAATTCTTGGTTCTTATGATTCGACCATAAGGAATGAAATATCTCCATAAATAGTAATCTTTGCTGCTTGTTCTCTCTCTAAAGAAGAAAATGTGTTTTTGCATATTCTCATCACCAGCACGTCTCAAATGTATTAAATTTATCTGAAAAGTGTTAGGAAAATATTCCTGATGATCTTAGGAAGCATTGAAAACATAGAACCAGTTTGCACATAGTGACAGCCCCATGAGTTGTTAGGCATAAACGGGAGCAGGTGTGCTGCATCCTGTGTGCTTCTCACTTCCGCTTTCAGTAAGCAACCTACAATCACCCCGTTTGTATATTGTGAGCATGATGTCCAAACCTGGACACTCTAGGTTGTTTAGGGGTTAAACAAGCCAGAGTTAACCTACAATTATTCTACATTTGTTAACCTTCCATTTTTCTCCCTTTCACCACCAATTTATGGTTTATGTCACAGCATATCTGTTTTGTGCAAACTGGGTCAATGGGTTCTTGTTTCTTGTGAGTCCATCTCTTAAGCTGATTTTTTTAAGCTCTTTAAAACTGCACCCCCAACCCGAAGTGGTGTATTCTTCCAGAGATCATATGTGTTTTGCTACATACAGAGAGCTATTTTTCACAGCAACATTATACCATGCCTCAAAGAAGGGAGCTGCTGTTACCATAATATGCATGTGGATCAGTATGCCACCACTGAAATGAATGGGGAAGTGTTTCTTGGCAAAAATGTGGCAGAGCAACATATTGGGCCCATAAGTATTGTTAGATCAAGATGTCTGTGTTTCTTTTCCCCACTTCCCAAAGTTAGGGCTAGTCTAGGATAATAGTTTCAGTGCTTGTTGAAGACAAGTTTAGCTGTTTTGTCTCTTATGAAAGACTGTAAGGGCTCAATCCTATGGCCGCTAGACTGTGGCTAGATGGTCATAGGATTGTTTGGTTTCCAGAACTGCCTCCCTGCCCCCACCGCCTTGTAGGTGGCACAGATCGGCCCCGGGCTCATAAGGGCAGTGCGGAGCGGGGCAAAAGGGGGCATTCCCAGGAACGGGGAGTGCGGAAATGATGATACGACACTTCCCATGTGTCATCCGGCCTCCCCCTCAGCCCAGAATTGGCTGTCTAGCCACGAATGCAGGGGGGCCAGAGGAGAAGATCCCCTCCACGTTCTGCCCACCCTGCATTGGATAGGCAGTCGCCTCTGACTTTGGAGGCGACCACCTATCCTCATAGGATTGCTCCCTAAAGTTATTTGTTTGTTTGCATATTCTTTTGTTATCAGTTGTGTGGATTTAATGCAATCCCAAGTCCATAAGAAAACATAAGTTTGCCATACATTCTTAAATTACAGTATAATTTCTTTGGTATTAGGGTGAACAAATCCTTCAGGTCTTCTGTCTCCCTGTCACTTCATAAGATACAAAATTTCTCTAGGAGTCCTTTGTTGTTGTTAAATTCCTTTAAATCTGGAAGACATGAGTGAAATACAATGTGGACACATCCTGACACTTCCCCCCCCCAAAAAAAAGTCTGTTATGTAAACATGGGTGATTAATAACTGTTTGCTGAAAATCATAGATTTCATCTTTATTTAAATATCTACAATGATAAGGGCCAATGCAACCATTGGCCTTTTAAAGCCCCATTGATTTCTGGATGGGGGGAGAGTTGTTTGTGCTTAATAGTCCTGTTGATATTGATGGGACTTAAAAAGTGCATAACTTTGGCTGCATTAGGCCTATAATTAACCTTGAATATTTGGCTTCTTTAAGTACAATCGAATAACATTAGGATATAGAAATATTGCATTTGCTCTAAAAAGATCCTGATCTGCCTGCAGCCTTGCCAAAGAAATAGCAACACAGCTGTTGACTTCCCAACTGTCATCAAAGATATAGAATAAAAATTCAGCTCTTCGACTTCTGGGGTCTTCTGTAAGTACTCCAGTTTTTAAAAATAGTTTTAAATTCTTGAAATACATGTTCACTTTCTTATCTTATATGTGCATCAATCATGGTACTTTTAAAGCAAGTGGTTTGTGTGTGCTCGGTTCTTCTATGGATTGTTTCAGTTGAATTTATTTCCCATAGGAAAGAAGGGTAATTTTTTTTTTACATGCTTTGTATGTTTTGGAGGAGAAAGGACTGCTATCTCTTGGCTCTTACACATACTGGGGTTTGCACACTTACTCATTCTCCCTTGTTTAAAAGCTACCATATTGTGGATACGTTTCTCAAAGCTGAAGTAATAAAGACTATTCATAATATCAGTTTACCCATAAATGATTGTGTGTACAAGTAAGACTGTGTAGTAGAACCCTATTTTCAGGGGCTCCTTACAAGAGTGGCTGAGCCCTGAATATACGATGGGTTTCAAACTTTTCGAGTTTGGCCTCCTCCCCTCTTAAACTTCCTGTGCCTTCTGCACACACACCACCACCCCAGCTACGAAACTGAGTATGCAGAGGTTGTTGCATCCATTCACATGTGTGCAAGCTGCTTCTGCGTGCAAAGGCCTTAGATTGAGGGTCATCTGGTGGAGGGTTGTCTGATGGAAAGGTAGGATAAACACCTTTTAATAAGTGAACTGGGGTGCTAATCTGGAACTGGCATTAGAAAGGGGAAGAGAACAACATGTGTCTGACCCTTTCTAAAACCATAGACCAACAAACTTCATTACCCTTTTGCAGATTCAGGTAAGTTGATAGGGCAAGTAGTTGAGCAGTCGTCCACACAGGTCTTCAGCCCCCAGCCCCATGACTTGCCAAGGGGAGAGGAGGAAAGTTTCACGTGGCTCAAAATTCCCTCCTTGGAGCTTTACGCTCCCATACAGGTGTTCCACGCCCCAAGGGGAATATGCCCAGCAGTTGGAGAACTGCTTGCTTAGCGAATGAGCCCTTAGTGGGAAGGAGAGAATGAATATTAATACGTGGGCATCAAGGACTGTCCCCTTCACGGATTGCTGCCTTGTTGTGGGGAAGGGGCGTGCGTAACTCAGTGAAGCCATAAGCTATGCTGTGCAGGGCCACCCAAGACGGACAGGTCATGGCAGAGAGTTCTGACAAAATGTGGTCCACTGGAGAAGGAAATGGCAACCCACTCCAGTATTCTTGCCATGAAAACCCCATGGAATGTATCACAAGGCTAAAAGATATGACGCTGGAAGATGAGCCCCTCAGGTCGGAAGGTGTCCAATATACTAGTGGGGAAGAGCAGAGGGAATTTCCAAGTAGCGCCAGAAAGAGTGAAGCGGCTGGGCCAAAGCCGAAAGGACACTCAGCTGTGGATGTGTCTGGTGGTGAAAAGAAAGTCCGATGCTGTAAAGAACAATATTGTTTACGAACCTGGAATGTAAGATCAATGAATCAAGGTAAGCTGGAGGTGGTCAAACATGAGATGGCAAGATTGAACATCGACATCTTGGGAATCAGTGAACTAAAATGGACAGGCATGGGTGAATTTAATTCAGGTGACCATTATATCTACTACTGTGGGCAAGAATCCCGTAGAAGAAATGAAAGTAGCACTCATAGTCAACAAAATGGTGGGAAAAGCAGTACTGGGGTGCAATCTCAAAAACGACAGAATGATCTCAGTACGAATCCAAGGCAAACCATTCAACATCACTAATTCAAGTCTATGCCCCAACCACTGAGGCCGAAGAAGCTGAGGTTGATCAGTTCTATGAAGACCTACAACACCTTCTAGAACTAACACCAAAAAAATATGTCCTCTTCACCATAGGGGATTGGAATGCTAAAGTAGGAAGTCAAGAAATCACCAGGATAACAGGCAAGCATGGCCTTGGTGTACAAAATGAAGCAGGACAAAAGCTAATAGAGTTTTGCCAAGAGAACACGCTGATCATAGCAAACACTCTTTTCCAACAGCACAAGAGGCAACTCTACACATGGACGTCACCAGATGGTCAGTGTTGAAATCAGATTGATTATGTCCTTTGCAGCCAAAGATGGAGAAGCTCTATACAGTCAGTAAAAACAAGACCTGGAGCTGACTGTGGCTCTGATCATGAGCTTCTTATTGCAAAATTTCGGCTTAAATTGAAGAATGTAGGGAAAACCACTAAACCTTTCAGGTATGACCGAAATCATATCCCTTACGAATATACAGTGGAGGTGAGGAATAGATTTCAGGGATTAGACCTGATAGATAGAGTGCCTGAGGAACTATGGGCGGAGGTCCGTAACATTGTTCAGGAGGCAGCAACTCCATCCATCCCAAAGAAAAAGAAATGCAAGAAAGCCAAGTGGCTGTCTGATGAGGCTTTACAAGTAGCTCACGAAAGAAGGGAAGCGAAAAGCAAGGGAGAAAGGGGAAGATATATCCAACTGATTGCAGAGTTCCAGAGAATAGCAAGGAGAGACAAGAAGGCCTCCTTAAATGAACAATGCAAAGAAATCGAGGAAAACAATAGAATGAGAAAGACTAGAGATCTCTTCAAGAAAATCGGAGATCTCAAGGGAACGTTTTGTGCAAAGACAGGCATGATAAAGGACAAAGAAGGCAGGGACCTAACAGAAGCAGATGAGATTAAGAAGAGGTGGAAAGAATACACAGAAGAACTATACAGGAAAGATCTTAATGTCCCTGATAGCCATGATAGTGCAGTCACTGAACTTGAGCCAGACATCCTAGAGAGTGAAGTCAAGTGGGCCTTAGGAAGCATTATTAACAACAAAGCTAGCGGAGATGACAGTATTCCAGCTGAGCTATTTAAAATCTTAAAAGATGATGCTGTTAAAGTGCTGCACTCAGTATGCCAACAAATTTGGAGCACTCAACAGTGGCCACAAGACTGGAAAAGGTCAGTTTACATTCCAGTTCCAAAGAAGGGCAATGCCAAAGAGTGTTCAAACTACCGTACACTTGCGCTCATTTCACAGGCCAGCAAGGCTATGCTCAAAATCCTACAAGCTAGGCTTCAGCAGTGTGTGAACCGAGAACTAGCGGAAGTACAAGCTGGGTTTCGAAGAGGCAGAGGAACTAGAGATCAAATCGCCAACATTCGCTGCATCATGGAGAAAGCAAGAGAATTCCAGAGAAACGTCTATTTCTGCTTCACTGCCTACGCTAAAGCCTTTGATGGTGTGGATCACAACAAACTGTGGCAGATTCTGAAAGAGATGGGAGTACCAGACCACCTTACCTGTCTCCTGAGAAACCTGTACGAGGGTCAAGAAGCAACAGTAAGAACCGGACATGGAACAACTGATTGGTTCAAAATTGGGAAAGCAGTACGACAAGGCTGTATATTGTTGCCCTGCTTATTTAATGTTTATGCAGAGTACATCATGAGAAATGCTGGGTTGGATGAATCACAGGTCGGAATTAAGATTGCTGGGAGAATTATCAACAACCTCAGATACGCAGACGATACCACCCTAATGGCAGAAAGCGAAGAGGATCTAAAGAGCCTCTTGTTGAGGGTGAGCATGGAGAGTGCAAAAGCTGGTTTGAAACTCAACATGAAAAAAACTAAGATCATGGCATCTGGCCCCATCACTTCCTGGCATATAGAAGGGGAAGAAATGGAAGCAGTGACACATTTTATTTTCTTGGGTTCCAAGATCACCGCAGACGGTGACTGTAGCCATGAAATTAAAAGATGCTTGCTCCCTGGGAGGAAAGCTATGGCAAACCTAGGCAGCATAGTAAGAAGCATAGACATCACATTGCCGACAAAGATTCGTATAATCAATGCTGTGGTTTTCCCAGTAGCAATGTATGTGTAAGGAAGGCTGAGCGCCAAAGAATTGATGCCTTCGAACTGTGGTGCTGGAGAAGACTCTTACGAGTCCCCTGGACTGCAAGGAGGTCAAATCAGTCCATCCTAAAGGAAATCAACCCTGAGTGCTCATTGGAAGGACAGATAATGAAGCTGAAGCTCAAATATTTTGGCCACCCAATGCGAAAAGAAAACTCATTGGAAAAGACCCTGATGCTGGGAAGGATTGAAGGCAAAAGGAGAAGGGGGTGGCAGAGGATGAGATGGCTAGATAGCATCATCGATGCAATGAATATGAACTTGAGCACACTCCAGGAGAGAGCGCAGGACAGGAAGGCCTGGCGTGCTATGGTCCATGGGGTCACGAAGAGTCGGACACAACTTAACGACTGAACAACAACATCAAGGACTGCCTGTGCCTGTCCCAATAGCTGTCAACTTGAGAATTATTAAGAGGCCAAAGCCAATTCCATAGCTAACCATTCTTCATGCAAAATGAGAGAATGAGTAAAACCAAAACATCAGAAGGGCAGGTTGTATTTCCAAACCTCAAGGTGTCTCACATTTGGAAATGAAAGAACTGTGTTTGGGCTGTCCTTTGGGACTCAGGTTTAACTCTGGAAAGGCTGGGGGATGTTTCAATGCAGTTGACTAAATTTTATTCAGTACTGCAGTATGGAAGGGTTTAGTTGTTCACTTGTGTTACCTGTGTTGACCCTTTGGGATGAAACATGTTATAGCTTTAAATCCAGCAGCATGCAAGGGGAAAAACCATTCTGGAAATGTTTGCGATTTCTAGAAACCTTGTCCTACGTGAAAAGCAGGAACAGTTATTAGATTGATAATCAGCAATCTGCAGTGTTGAACGTGTATTACTCCACTGTTTATAACGAACGTGTCAATTCTGATTCTTCCTTCCCCAACAGTCCAGTAACCCTCCACTCCAAACAGAAGCTGAGTTTCCATCAAGCAAAAGGAAAGCTCCACCTGATTCTTCTGTGCGGGAAAGGCTCTTCGTAATGTTCAATCCCATCCCCTACCTCAAGATGTATTGGATGATGTATTAAGGTAAGGTCTACTGAACCAAGAGTAATTTCTTAATAAAGGATGTATTTGATTTGGACCCCAGTATCAAATTATATATAGCTTAGCATTGTAATGATATATATATATCTAGAAGAAGGGAAACAGATGCTGATGAAAAATTACTGCTGTTAGTGAATAATTGTAGTCATCCTTACGGTATAGAAAACATGGTGGAATAAAGAAGATAAAGGCTGTATTTATTTATTTACAAATACTGTATACTGCCAGTCATGTAAAATGCATCCAGGCAGTGTATAAGGTCAAGGCCATAATATACAAATGTAAATAAACGATATAAAACCGTACTAGAACATAACTAGTGGGCATCAAAAACCAAACAAAATCAAAATGGTAGGCATTTAATATCAACAGCTGAAGCTAATAAAAAAGTCTTCAATATGCATCTGAATGGCATCAGAGTGCATACTTATTTCTGGTGGGGAGGGTATTCCACAGTTGGTGCCACTACAGAAAAGGCCCTCTTCCCGATTGTTGTCAGATGGACATCTGGAGGATGTGGCACAACCAGGAGGACTGATGATGCTTATAGCATCCAGGTAGCTCTGTACGGGGGAGGGTGTTCTCTTAGGTATTCCAGTCCTAAGTTGTTTAGGGCCTTAATAGGTTAATACCAAAACCTTAAACTTGCCACAGTAGCATACTGGCAGCCAACGTAGTTCTTTCAACAGTGGTGTTAGATTGTAGCGGCTAGATGAGTCACACAAGAATCTTGTCATTGTATTCCACACTAGCTGTAGCATCTGGACCAGTGCATGGGTCACTGTGGCTAAGCGATTCCTTTCTGGGAATGGCCATAGCTGGAGCAGCAGCCAAATCCAGTGAAAGGTGCTCCTTGTCACTGCAGTTACTTGGCCTTCCAGAGATAATTACTGTTCTATGAGCACCCCCGTGCTACATACCTCCTCCTTCAGAGGGAGTGCAACCCCCTGCTACAGTTTATAAAAAGGTAAAGGTGTCCCCAACCAATCGTGTCCGACTCTAGGGTGTGGTGCTCATCTCCATTTCTAAGCCGAAGAGCCAGCGCTGTCCGAAGCTGCTTCTGTGGTCATGTGGCCGGCATGACTGAACACCGAGGTGCACGGAACGCTGTTACCTTTCCCGCCAAAGCGGTACCTATTTATCTACTTGCAATGCTACAGTTTATAGGCTGTAGCGTATAAACTCCAATGTTGGACACTACCTCTGCTCATGCAGGTCTCCTATAATTTAAATGTGGCACGTGTGCATTTTCTTCGGCAACCCATTATTGCTTTAGGAAGACAACATTCTTTACCCATGGTTTTTCCATGCACACGGTTGGCAGAGTTCTAGCACTTGGTGAAATTTGTCAGAGGTTCAAAGGAAGGCTTCCTAAACTGATAAGCCTTCACAGATGAGCTGAAGCTGAAGAGTCTGTTCTAGATTCACTCAAAGAATGGAGGAAAAAGTTTGCTATATTCACTACAAACCACGCTGTGGCCACAGTCAGTCATGTTGCGCATATGAGCAGTTCACTGTAAATGATTTTTCAAACTACTTGTTAATACATGTATTTTGATACTTCTCAAACAGTTCTGTATTTTGTACTTTTCTTGCAAACAGAGCGCCAACAGGACTGGTGTATTCTCTGAGGATTGTGACAAGTTTTTTTTTCTGTGTCTTGAGTTGATAAACCCATATTTGTTAATTTTTTTTATAATTGAGGCTGTAGAAATAAAATACAGTATTTGCTGAAATTATGCCTTTAATATGGAAAATTCTAATGAAATTAAAATATATTTGGTAGTATTAAGTGCTCATGTACAAACTGGATTAGGTCCCTCTGTACATGATTTGGGACTGACCAATATCATTGCTTGTCTACATTTACCGCCCACCAAACTCCATCCTCCTTCACTATTTTCAGCTTCCCATTGGGGTCTTTTCCTGCCTGAGCCAACCCTTCGACTTCTCTACTCCCTTCCTGCAGGGTTGCTACATCTAACAGAGGGACTGCTTTCTGTTGAGACTGAACACAGGTGTGCATTGGGGTTCCAGGTTTGGGGTCTTTTGGGACTGAGGCTGACAGGCTCGCTATGACAGTATCTTTTGCTAGTGTATCAGCTTCATTGTTCCGGAAAATGGCTTGGGTGTATTTCTTGGAATGTAGGCAGTCCAAATTTCACCAGTCCATTCCTGCAGCAATTCTGCCAAGCACTTCTATGTTGCAGCATGGGGAACCAGTGTCCCATCTGCCAGTCTCAAGTCTCTTTCCAGCCAAATTGGGAGCCAAATGAAGGTGGTTCTTGCTACCCAGGCTGAATTGGTGTATACTGCCAAGGGAGTGTCATATGCCTCAAATTCGAAAACTGCCATTAACGCCTGAACTTGGGCTGTCTGAGTTAAGTTACTCTACCAGAATTTAGCACTTCCTCGAGTCTTCACCTCCTGGGTATAGGCCCTTTCTGCTGACAAAACAGTGCAACCAGAGGACATATTTCAATAAATTGAAGACATACGCTCCTGCAGTACACCAGGTTCTGCCCCACAGACTGATCATGGGAGTGTTTTGTGTGTGAGCCCCATGGGGGCGAACCATGCAGAGTAAGCATTTTATATACTATTAGGTCTTTTTACTTTGCCCTTAAATATCCTGTGGTTCCAGCAGTAGCTTACAGTGAATTGCTGCATTCAAAAAATTAGCCAAGTATGTAATGTGAAATTGTGCTTGCTTATGACGTTTAGGTATATTATAGTCCTTGAGCTCTAAATATCATTGCTGCCATAACTCCAATATATATAGGTGAGGTGAATAAATAAACTGGGAGTTTTAAGATATCCGAGGGTTGGAATCTGATCATTAGACCAGGGGAAGGCATGTGGCGCCCTCAGGCACCTTTCTTAGCTGAGGTGCACCATGGCTGTTCCACTTATTTTTTAAAAAGGAGTGTAAGGGTTAACTCTCTAGATAGCATCACCGATGCAATGAATATGAACTTGAGCACACTCCGGGAGAGAGTGGAGGACAGGAAGGCCTGGTCTGCTATGGTCCATGGGGTCACGAAGAGTCGGACACGACTTAACGACTGAACAACAACAAGGGTTAACTCTTAACATGAAAAGCCACACTCTTTTTCAGGCTTGCTCTAAAATCTTAGCTTTCTTTAGGTCAGCCCTAAACCCTTTCTCCCACTCTCTCTCACGTCCCCATCTTTCCAGACATACAAGCACACAACTCTTCCCCAATCTTTCAAGTTGTTCCCTGCTAGCTTCCCTTGTCTCTCGCTCCCCCCTTCTCTGTTGGCTTCCCTCATATTTTCAGGGTGGTGTTTTTTCTTTGTTTTTATAGTTATTTGTTCTCCTTGGCATGGCATATTTTTCCAAAGCTCTTTTGCATGTGTGTGACTATTAGACTGTTCACCACCCTGTGTGCATAAGATTTAGTCACTGAGTGTGCTTTCAAATACAGATGTGCCCTGTACTATGTTGAGAGTGCATGTAGTAATCTCAAAGGGATCCTTTCAGCCCCTTCCACGACTGATCTGATTTGGCAAAAGGAGGCATCTCTCCTCATCAGAGGCAGTTCCCTTAAAAGGCGTGGGCAACCTTCCCCCCCCCCCCCGGTTGGTATTCCAGGCGAGGCCATACCTGCATGGCTTTAAAAGGAGGTAGAGAAGGCCATCAACAGTTACTAGTCCTGATGGCTATATTTTACCTCCAGCATCAGAGGCAAGAAACCTACATACACCAGTTGTTGGGGAACGTGGCTGGGAGGTTGCTGTCGCCCTCATGTCCTTGAAGGCTCCTGTGGGCAGCTGGTTGGCCGTTGTGTGAACAGAATGCCGTACTAGATGGACCGTTGGTCTGATCCAGCAGGGCTCTTATGTTCATGCGCGCACACGTTCATAGCTGCCTGGAAAGCGTCCAGAAGGCTTTCTCTCGCAGAGCGTCTCTGTCCACGCGAGAAGCCTGCTTCGCGCACAGCTTTAGAACGCCTGAATAGTAAAACTATTGATTCACACCGTAACCAATAGTAGCTCCATCCTGTGCCGTCCTCCTGCCCTTTTGGCATATATTACTGTGCGAGAGAGACCATTGGCCCTTCGCAGAGCGCAAGAGTTTTTGTTTATTTCTACTGGCGAGTGACTCTGAAGGGAAAAGATTGCCTCTCAGTTCTTCCTATCACAAGGGGGCGCTGTGGTCACGCACCCGTCTTGTTTCCCCTCTCACAGCCGTGGCAGCCCCACCCCAAGGGACTGCAGAGGCAATGAAACGATAAAGAACACTTCCGGTTTCTAGTTGAACCGCGGCTTAAAAATAGGAGCGTGCACCATAGAGAGGAGAGTGCCGAGGGGCAGAGCGGCTATTCTATTCTGTGGCTGTCCGGTACGCCGCGGCTTTCAAACGGAAAGCGGAAACAGGCGGAAGAGTAACTAAGGTAAACCTCTGTGGGCCGGACCGGCTGAGGCCGAGTTTCTGGACCCCTTGTAAAATGGCGGCGGTGGTTGGCAAGCCCGACATGAGAGGAGGCAGCGATGGAAGGGGCGGGATCCGCTTCCTCGCGGATAATTTCGACGAGCCCCCCTACAGCCGTCTCTTCCTGCGGATGCATAAGCCGATATCGAAGCAGGAGCTCTGGGGGCTCTTTGCCCCCTTCGGCAAAATCCAGGAAGTGTGGACGATGCGGCGCAAGTCTGCTCCTGATCGCGTTTCTTTCTGATCGCGTTGGATAGGCAGTTGCCACCAAGTTCGGAGGCAGCCAACTAACGTATGCAGGGTGGCTGGAGCATGAGGGGGATCCTCTCCTCCACTTTCCAGCTGCCTTGCATTTTTTTCTGGACAGGTGATTTCCCCCATCTAGGTGTGGCTTTGGAGAGGGGGAGGGAAGGGACTTGGACACCTGATAGAAACTGTGTAAAACTTGATGGTCTCCTCCCTGCCCCAGGACCACCCCATTTCCCCCATCTCTGCGCTCTGTTTCCAAGCATGGAGAAGTAGCTGGCAAGTAGAGAATCGCACATGGCACGGGGGGAGGGGGAAGTGTGGTTTCTCGGGACCGAGGTTGGAGCCCTGGCTGCAACCTTGGTTCCTAGAAACCGAACAATCTAGACAGTGTCTAGTGGCCATAGGATTGCTCCCTCATTTTGTTGTTGTTGTTGTTGTTCAGTCGTTCAGTCGTGTCCGACTCTTCGTGACCCCATGGACCATAGCACGCCAGGCCTTCCTGTCCTGCGCTCTCTCCCGGAGCGTGCTCAAGTTCATATTCATTGCATCCGTGATGCTATCTAGCCATCTCATCCTCTGCCGTCCCCTTCTCCTTTTGCCTTCAGTCTTTCCCAGCATCAGGGTCTTTTCCAGGGAGTTTTCTCTTCGCATTAGGTGGCCAAAATATTGGAGCTTCAGCTTCATTATCTGTCCTTCCAATGAGCAGTCAGGGTTGATTTCCTTTAGGATGGACTGATTTGACCTCCTTGCAGTCCAGGGGACTCGTAAGAGTCTTCTCCAGCACCACAGTTCGAAAGCATCAATTCTTCGGCGCTCAGCCTTCCTTATAGTCCAGCTCTCACAGCCATACATTACTACTGAGAAAACCATAGCTTTGATTAGACGGACCTTTGTCGGCAAGGTGATGTCTCTGCTTCTTACTATGCTGTCTAGGTTTGCCATAGCTTTCCTCCCAAGGAGCAAGCGTCTTTTAATTTCATGGCTACAGTCACCGTCTGCGGTGATCTTGGAGCCCAAGAAAGTAAAATCTGTCACTGCTTCCATTTCTTCCCCTTCTATATGCCAGGAAGTGATAGGGCCAGATGCCATGATCTTAGTTTTTTTAATGTTGAGTTTCAAACCAGCTTTTGCACTCTCCTCTTTCACCCTCAACAAGAGGCTCTTGAGATCCTCTTCGCTTTCTGCCACTAGGGTGGTATCGTCTGCATATCGGAGGTTGTTGATAATTCTCCCGGCAATCTTAATTCCGACCTCTGATTCATCCAACCCAGCATTTCTCATGATGTACTCTGCATATAAGTTAAATAAGCAGGGTGACAATATGCAGCCTTGTCGTACTCCTTTCCCAATTTTGAACCAATCGGTTGTTCCATGTCTGGTTCTTACTGTTGCTTCTTGACCCTCGTACAGGTTTCTCAGGAGACAGGTAAGGTGGTCTGGTACTCCCATCACTTTAAGAATTTGCCACAGTTTGTTGTGATCCACACCATCAAAGGCTTTAGCGTAGTCAATGAAGCAGAAATAGACGTTTTTCTGGAATTCTCTTTCTTTCTCCATGATGCAGCGAATGTTGGCGATTTGATCTCTAGTTCCTCTGCCTCTTCGAAACCCAGCTTGTACTTCCGGTAGTTCTCGGTTCGCATATAGCTATCTGTTTATTATGTATGTGTGGATGTTTTCTTGGGATCTGGAAAAAAGTCAGAATTGAAACTGCCAACTTTTACTGGTATTTGTTGCTCATCAGTTTTATGAAATGATGCATTTTTAGAAATGGAAAAATTTCTGTGGAGAAATATACCAGCCCCACATGACTGATGAAGGAAGATAATTTGTGCAGAAGGGGCAAGCAGTGCATGAACAATATGCAAGCCATATTGTTCAAATTGAGGTAACATCCTTTTTGGATCACTATATCACCATTGTTTTCAATGTAGGTGTTTCTCGCACAAAGCAGAACTTCTAAACAAATTGGATTTCATCAGCTTGCTCGAATACATGTCAATGTTCCAGAGTCCTTTACAGAGGAAAAGCTGAGGGATACATTTAAGGTACGACTTCATCACCAGTCAGAACTTCTTCTGCATTTTTATACCCCACTCAAAGAATATTAAGTGAATTAAATTCCCTTTTGTATCTAATTTATCTAATTTCCACTCAAAGAATATTAAGTGAATTAAATTCCTTTTTTGTATCTAATTTTAAACTTTTCCAATAGGATCTCATCTGATCTTCAAAAAAAAAATGTGTAGTTCTACGGAGACATAGATTCATGCATCATCCAAAGGAGCGAGGTCCTTAGTGAAGATAAAGATTTTGCATACATAAAGTTTTCAAAGGCATCCGAAGCTACCTTGGCAATAGAGGAATGTGAAAAATGTAAGACATGCTACTTCCCCCTGCCTCCTTACAGTGGTTTGACAAAATCCTATCTCAGGTGCACTTTTCTTTGCAGAATTGACACAGAGGTAGACCTAGAATGTAGTCCTCTGCAGAATTGACACAGAGGTAGACCTAGAATGTAGAATGTAATGGCTATAGTACACCAGTCCTTTCTTTCTTTCACCAGCTTCCATATTGTTTCCAGGCCAGTTTAAAGTGCTCGGTTTTGCTTATTAAGTTCTACATGGTTTGGGACCACGGTACCTGGTGGAACTCCTCTTCCTGTATGTATGTACCCATGACTTAAGGTTATCTGCAAAAGTCCTTCGTCCACCTTTGGAATGTTCTCCCTAAGGAAGCTTGCCTGGCACCCACATTGTCATGTTTCTGGTGCCATGCAAAGACTTTTTTTGTTTCCTGTAACAAACCAGTATCTTTGCGCCTTCATGCTGCAACATAGATCTGGCTGCAAGACACTGTTAAGCCTATATTCCTTAGAGGTGGCGCCGCCCCTATGCCTGTGTCTGTGTCTCTTTAATGTCCTGCCCAGAGGAGAAGACCGGCTTATGGCTTTGATATATGGAGAAGAATAGGCCCCTTTTTCAGGGCTTCCTTTAAATTCCTTAATAACCTGGTCAGTGTCTTTGCCAAGCAGTCCAGTGCATGGGTACACCAACTTCCAGGCTAGACAAGAGAATAAAAGCAACTCCCGTTTCCGATCCAATATATTTATTAAAGAACAGAGCAGAGATATGTTAGTTGGTCGCTTTTCAAAATAAAATGAAACATCAAGCTGGCTCACTAAAACTTATCAGGATCCCAAGAGTAATTCACTTAAGCAGCTTATGAAAGGGGGCAGAGGAGATGAGGCCTGCACATGGGATTTTGTGGTATAGCTTTGCTTTCCATGCGAAAACAAATTAAAATCTCAGAGTCAAAGGATTTCTATGGGGGCTGGGCAATTCTGAGAGAGAGAAATTCAGACTGGAATCAATAGCCTTGGAGGATTTGGTCATGCATCCTCCAGGCGGTCTCTACAATACTTCTTTTGCATAAGCTGGGTTATGGGGGAGGGGAAGTGAAGCTGGAGAGTCATCCTAGAATGTATAGAGAGATAAATTTAGTTGTTCTTTGTTCAAAGATATTTCTTGAAAGATGGGCGGGGAGGGTTTGGTTTGTCACAGAGGCATTTTAAACATTTCAGGTGTTTTTAACATTTGTAGTAATTTCAGATCTACTATTTTAGTCCATGTACTGTGGGGAGGGGGGTGTTTAGCTCTTGTTCCTGATGGTAGTTTTAGTTTTTGTTATCTGTGTTATATTTTACCATTCTGTGTTGGTATGTAGAATTGCATGGTGTGCTGAATTTTATTGACTTGTTATCATTTTAATTTAACTGAACAACAATTCCCGGATAATTTATTTGTTGAAGTGCTAAATAAACATAATAAATGAATACTGTAAGACCAAAGTATGCAATGAATTTTTAATCTTGGACTTTTGGTCTGTTGGCTTCAGGTTCCAGGACTGCTTTGACTGAACCTTTGACTATGCCACCTGAATCCTGTGAACAGGAATACTTTGTTGGTAGTGGAAAACAGGAAACTCAGAGCCACAAAGTACAAGGGAGCAACTTGATCACTTTAGGTATGTATTTTTCTCTTACTGTACACATTTTCTAGTACACTCATTCTGGTAATTTCCCTTGAAATCCTTGGGGTTTGCTTGCCTCATTTTTGGAGGTTCTAAGGAGATTCAAATGTGAGATGCATAGTAGCCCAAAAGACTGAATGCAAGTGAGAACTGTGTATGATTTTAAAAACTTGAACTTTTGGTCTGTCGTCTTCAGGTTCCAGAACTACTTTGAATGAGCCTTTGTCCAAGCCACCAGAATCGTGTGAACAGGAATACTATGCAGGTAGTTCGGGTTACAGGACTGCTTTGACTCAACCTGTGACAAAGCCTCCTGAATCCAGTGTACACAAATCGTATGTGGGTAGTGGAAAGCAGGAAACACACAGCCAACGAGTACAAGGGAGCAACTTGATTACTTTAGGTATGTAGTACACCCTGACAGTAAACATTTTCTAGTACACCCAAGCTGGTAATTTCCCTTGAAATCCTTGGGACTTGTTTGCTTTATTTTAAGAAGTTTTAAAGACAGTCAAATATGAGGTGCATGCAGGTGAGAAATATGTAATTAATGTTTAATCTTGGACTATTTGTTTGTTGGCTTCAGGTTGCAACACAAGTTGGGCTGAGCCTGCATCCAAGCCACCGGAATCTCATGGACAGGAATATGATATGGGTAATGCACGATACGGGACAATTTTAACTGAGCCTGTGTCAGAGCCAACTGAATCCCGTGAACAGGAATACTACGTGGGTAGTTCAGATTCCAGGACTGGTTTGACTGAATCTGTGTCCAAGCCACCTGAATCCAGACTACACAAATCCTATGTGGATAGTGCAGAACCGGGAACACACAGCCATGGAGCACAAGGGAGCAACTTGACCAACTTAGGTATGTAGTACACTTTTAGAGGAAATGTTTCTGTGATTGTAGTTCACACATGGTGGTAATTTCCAATGACATTTTTGGGATTTGCTCGCCTCATATTTAGATGTTCTAAGCAGGGCTGTGCGTGGACCCCCCGCTTTGCTTTGGATGCTGATCTGATCTGGACCTTCCAAATCAGCCCTGCTCCACTTCGGACCGATTCAGACCCAATCTGCTTCACTTCGGATTCGGATCTGAAGCGAGATTCAGATATCCGAATCATTCAGATTTGATGTTTTCCCATTGACTTGCATCGGAAAACAGAAACGGGCATAACTTCTTCAGTTTTCATGATAACTATATGAAATTTGGGGATCTGGCAGCCTCAATGCGGGTCATTCAAGCTGTCAGACCACAGACAGTTTACCTCAGGCCCACTAGTTTATGTGCTAGGCGCAGGTAAAATTTGCTTTTTTCAACAAAAACTCTCAAAGCAGAGTGCTATAATGTTGCAATGTTTGCACAGAAGTGTATGAAATCTGGACACCTGGCAGCCCCAATGGGGTCATTCAAGCTGCCAAACCTCAGACAGTTTGGCCCAGAAGTTTTTGTGCTAGGCAGAGGTTAAATGTGCTGTTCTCAGAAACTCAAACCAGAGGTCATAAAGGGATCATCAGAAGTTAAGAGTTTAAGCGGTGATTAGGAGGAGGGGCCACACAGTCTAGTATTAGGCTCCTTCCAACCTTGCTATTCTATGATTCTATGTTAATGTGTGTAGTGGACTTGTGTGTAGTGCTTTTCCACACAGTTTTCTTGACCACAACACAAGCGCGTGCATACACACTTACACAAGAGCAAAAGAAAAGCAAATACAGAACTACCTACAAGCAAGTGGGATGAAGGAGTACAGTACACTATCGATAATCCTAACAGAAGAGAAAATGGTTTTTAATTGGTTTTTTTCTCTTTAGAGAAAAGATATAGAGTTCAAAAATGGGAAGGGAAGGAATACAGGAATTGAGAAGGGTGTGGGTGGGAGCCAAGAACAAGGCAGGAAAGTGTGTGTGTGTGTGTGTGTGTAATAATTATATATATATATATATATACACACACACATATATAGTGTGTGTGTATATATAATATTATATATATATATACACACACACACACACACACAGTCAGGGCCAGAAATATTTGAACAAGGATAACTGCTTTGGCAGTTGGCCTCTGTACACCACCACATTGAAGTTGGAAGGAAACACACCCAGATGGGAGCAAAGTCAGGACTTTCAGCTGTAATTCAAGGGCTTTGACAAAAGTGGGGCACTAACAATTCAGGAAGGACAGCCAGTGGCATGCACCTCCCCCTCATCGTTGTTGGCTCATAAGTAATGGAACAAACCAACATTTTAAACTTAAGGATCGCCTTTAATACCTGGATGAAAATCCTTTGCAGTCAATGACTGCCTGAAGTCTGGAACCCATGGACATGACTAAATGCTGAGTTTCCTCCCTCGAGATGCTCTGCCAGGCCTTTACTGCAGCTGCCTTCAACTGCCGCTTGTTTGTGGGTCTTTCTGCCTTCAGTCGTGTCTTCAGTAAGTGAAAAGCATGCTCTATTGGGTGGAGATCAGGTGCCTGACTTGGCCATTGAAGAACATCCCCCTTCTTTGCCTGGAGAAACTCTTGGGTAGCTTTTGCTGTATGTTTTGGGTCATTATCCATCTGTAATATGAAGCGGCGTCCTATCAGTTTGGCGGCATTCGGCTGAATCTGAGCAGAAAGTATAGCCCTATACACTTCCGAATTCATCCTGCTGCTTTTATCAGCAGTCCGGTCATCAATAAACAACAGTGACCCGATTCCATTGGCAGTCATACATGCCCATGCCATAACACTGCCTCCACCGTGTTTGACAGATGAGGTGGTATGCTTTGGATCATGAGCTGTTCCTTTCCTTCTCCATACTTTTCTCTTCCCATCATTCTGGTACAAGTTAATCTTGGTTTCATCAGTCCAAAGAATCTTATTCCAGAACTGGGCAGGCTTTTTTAGGTGTTTGCTGGCAAAGGCTAGTCTGGCCTTTCTGTTCTTGAGTGTTACCAGTGGTTTGCACCTTGTTGTGAAGCCTCTGTATTTACACTCCTAAAGCTGTCTCTTGACTGTAGATGTTGACAATGACATGCCTACCTCCTCAAGAGCATTCTTGACCTGGCTAGATGTTGTGAAAGGGTTCGTCTTCACCATGAGGAGAATTCTGCGGTCATCCACTGTAGTTGTCTTCCGTGGTCTTCCAGGCCTTTTGCTGTTGCTGAGCTTGCCAGTTAATTCCTTCTTTTTCAGGATGTTCCAAACTGTTGTGTTGGCCACTCCCACTGTTGTTGCTATCTCTCTGATGGGTTTATTTTGTTTCCTCAGCCTAATGATGGCCTCCTTCACTCGCATGGACACCTCTTTGGACCTCATGTTGGGAGTTCCAGTGAACAGCTACCAAATGCAAATGTAACAGAACCACTTCCAGGCCTTTTATCTGTTTGATTGGTCATGGGGTACACCTGGCCATGCAGCTGCTTGTCAGCCATTCCTTCCATTACTTATGAGCCACCAATGATGGGTGTGTGTGTATACCACTGGCTGTCCTTCCTGAATGGTTAGTGCCCCACTTTGGTCAAACCCCTTGAATTACAGCTGAAAGTCCTGACTTCGCTCCCATCTGGGTGTGTTTCCTTTCAACTTCAATGTGGTGGTGTACAGAGGCCAACTGCCAAAACAGTTTTCCTTATTCCAATATTTCTGTCCCTGACTGTATCTCCTGGGATAGCTCCAGCCAGAGTGCCCTCTCCAGTTTGCCTCACAGGTCTGGCGGCGGGGAGGGCTCCCTGTCTGGGTCAGGGCCTCTGTCATGTGGTGGTCCAGGTCAAGGACAATGTTGGTGAACATATCGAGCTTCTCTGCCTCTGTTAGTTGTTGGAGGGCCACTGGACTCAGGGCTGGAATTCAAAGGCGGCGGTGTACGCCTGCGGGTGTGGGTGGCCCTGCACTGCTGATGCCATCGCAGAAGGTGGTGGTGTCCTTGGTGCATGGCTGTCCTTGCAGCCTAGGCTGCCGCTACGAGGGACCCTCCTCGGGGTCATCAGCACTCACGGGGGTGGAGAGGAGGGGGATGCTTGCACCCAAGGAGGCAGACGAGCTGGTGTCCAAAGTGAGAAGGGGCTGCCTAGGTTCTGGCTGGGGCCAACACAAGGGACCCAGGCTGAGTGAGGAATCTGGGGTGGCTGGGATGCTGCCCTTCATGGGCTGTGGCTGCAGCTGGGGTGGTGGGCATCCCACTCCCTGTGGTATATCTGGGGATGATGTCCCACCAATCCATCAATGCGCAGGCAAACTCATCGTAGAAAGGTATGGTGTGTGGCTGAACCCCAGTCCATTTGTTGTAGTTGACAGTCTCCTTGAACTGTCTCTTGAGCACGTGTAGCTTCTCCTTACACGGCTCGGGGTGCAGGAGTTGCCATTCTTCTGCAACTGCTTGGAGACCCATGGGAAGAGGTTTTTGTGCTGACCGTGGTGAGGATGTCCTGGGGCTTGGGGCTGCCCCAAAGTGTGATGAAGGCTCCCAGCTTGGCCTCAGTCCACATCTGCATCCGCTTTCTCTTTCGCTCTTTCCCCACATCCTCCCCCTCGTCCTGGGATAGCCCCACGGTCGGGGTGTTGCGCTGGGACTGTGGTGCCCCCAAGAAGTCACCGTCCAAGTAGAGAACAGGAGGGCCGTTGCTACCATCCTCATCCATGGGGCGATGGGTGTGCCAGTTGTCCTGGAGCACCTAGGTGCTGCTTTGCGAGTGATGCACCTGGGGTGTCCGCTGTTCCATCTGTGTCTGGCATGCACGGTTTACTTTGGGATGTGGACATGGATGTCAGGGTTGCCTCTGAGCGCAGGGAGTGGCAGAGTAGTTCAGATTCTGAAGAAGAACCGCAAGACATGGGGAGGAAGTTTCCCAGGCTTCTCCAGATATGGATAGGCAGACTCCTCAGGTTTCAAGGGCCCAGCTGGACGGAGAGGGCCCCTTTTCACCTCCCCCAGTGAGAGATAGCGAACAGGGAGAGGTGGGGCTTAGAGAGCCTGAATTCTTAGATGCCAGGCGCAGACACAGAGCCAAGAGAGAGATGGCCAGGGCGGAGCTTAGACTGTCTGCCCGATTGGCCTGGCATGAACAGCTGCATTTAGAGGCCTCACGACAGAGGGTGAGATCCCCACCCCCACCCCTTAAATTAGGATAGTGAGCCCGCCCTTCTTCAAATGGTGGGCAACTTTCATAGCTATCTCTTGATCCCCCTGAAGGCATTTCCTTTGTAGACTGAGGGTCACTGAGAATTTTATCTGTATGACCCATTGAAGTAATGGAGTAAAAGCCGTAGATTGAAGTCTCTTGTCTGTGTTTGATTTGGCATTTGAAGTTCAGCAGGGGCAAAAGGAATCCTGACGGTGGTGGGAACTTATGGTGTTGTGGGGAGTGTGTACTCGGCTCCCATGGGAACATAAGGATCAGGATAGCCTGCTGGTGGAGGGGGGTGGGGAAGGGGGAAATGGCTTAGTTGTGCTTGCCTGCAGCACTTGGCAGGACTCTCGCCTCCCCCTGCTTACTCCTCTTTTCAGCTGCTACTCTCGGAAGAGGTTGGGGGCTCTGCCTCCGTGGCAGCAGGCATGGGCATCGGGGGTGCTCCAGTTCCTGGGGCTTCACCTTTGCAGCAGTGGGGGGCTGCACGGTTTGAGGCAGGGATGACGCTGCTTGGCGGGCAGGCGGGATTGCTTTAATTTATGACAGTGGACACAGGTGTTTGTGCCTGGGAGTCTGAAGCGCTCAGAGTCGCTGTGCTGATAACAGCAGCGTGAGGTTGAAAACATCTCTGCTCCCCGCGCGCTTGTCCACTTTCAAGGAGCTGGCTTTTGGCTGCTGCGTCATGTGTTGTTAGGCAGATTTTGGCCATGGAGATCTCACGCACTGAGAGGAGCAACAGGGCTGTTTTTGGCCACTTTCGTCTCTGAGCCCTATCGTAGCACTCAGTTAACCATGGGGGCCTGACATATGTCAGGCCAAACTACAGAGGAGACCGCTAACCATCCTGCAGCAAGTGGTTACTGACCGTGGTTCTGTAGCCACCGTGGCTGGGAAAAATGTCCCACACACATCATACTAAGCCACCCTAGTTAACTCACAATGCTTAACCATCATGGCTTAGTGTTATGTCTGAACAGGCCCAAAGAAACAAATAGCCATGAAGTACAGAGGAGCAAGCTGCCATCTTCAGGTGGGTAGTACAATCTGAAGTCAAACATCTGTGTGTAGGCTGTAATCCCAATAACCATATGCTGAAGGTTACTTTCATTGAAATCTCCAGGGCTTGCTTTTAGGTAAACAGGTTTATGTCTGCTGGGTACTGTGCTATATGTTTCCTAAGGCAATTGCCAGAGTCTTTTGGTGGGGTTTTATAAAAGAAAATGAACAAATATTTCTTGGGAATGTGAGAGCAGAATTCCGTCCGAATTTAGGGTTTGACCAAGGTGACTTTTGTCATTCTTATTCATATGTTCTTTTTGTTCATGTCAAGTAGCAGACCATGAAGAAGAAAGACAGGTTGCTTACCTGTAACTGTAATTCTTCGAGTGGTAATCTGTGTAGTCACACAATCCAGCTCGGTGCAGGTGCTGTTATACTTGCATTTTCTGCTTTATTTTCATTCTTATAGTCATGGTATTAGTTGGACATCTCAACTGAGCAGGAAGACGAAAGCCTCACTCCTTTGAGTGTGCAATATGTGTGTGTGTGCGCGCGCGCTCCCAACAAATATCTCGCTTAGCTACAGAACTTTTCCAAACAGCTCTGTGCATGTGCAGAATCCATACATGTGACAGCACATATGACCACTTGAAAAACTGGTTACAGTAAGCAACCAGTATTTTCTGTCACTTCTAATTCTACAGACTTAGAGATATGTAAGACAAAAAAATCTATATTTATGCTGTTTAGTTCTTTAAAATATATCTTATTATATCAAAGACCACGTTACAACTGAGCTGATCATAGATTTGCAGAACTTATAAAACAAATTAAGTGTGTCTGTGAATAAAATTAATACAGTCCAGTCATTCTGTGACCTGCAATAGTGTTGCTTTACTATGTGGTGTTTAGGACAATCACCAGACCTTGCAAGCTTGGAAAGGAGTGATACCAGAAGCCAAGAATCTGTCTCGAGACGCTTATCAGTGGTATCAGAATTCCCATTTGTACAAGAGCAGCTATTCAACCTCTTTGATCTCGTCCCAGGATTGGAATCTTGTGAAACTCGACGGGCCCTTCACAGTAACGGTGGTAATACAACTAATAGAAAAGTATATTTCTGTGTAAAATTGGATGTCCTAAAAAATCTTCTTATTAAGAAATGGAATTTTGGAACAAGTACCTTGACAAATAAAAGGTTTGAGTGGAGGTTGAGAAATAAGTTTCTTTGGGAAGAAAGAGTAAGCTGTTTTCTATTTTGGGGGCTCCATTTGGGAACATAATTATTGCTTGGGTGCTCTCTGCTTTCTGCATCTTCTTTTTGAAATAGCGGTTGAATTATTAGCGCTACTTTTTTGTAATGGTTTAGCTATTAAACAATATAGGAAGATAAGAAACTGCCTTATACTATGTTGGACAATTGGTCCATCTAGCCCAGTATTGGTGACACTGACTGGCATTGTCAGTAGCTCTATGGAAGTTTCAGGCAGGATTCTTTCCTTGCCCTACCTGGAGATGCCGGGGATTGAACCTAGGACCTTCTGTATGCAAAGGAGGGGCTCTACTACTGAGCTGTGGTCTGGTTTGGATGTGTACATGTAGTAGAAATCTCAGTAACAGTGAGTTCCCATATTGGGAATGTGAGTACTGATCCATCTGTACTCACGAGCTATAGTGGTTCAGCAGTAAGGCAGGCCATGGTTGCAGCAAATTGCCCCCAGGCGGGCTTGAAGTGAATGGAGGCCTGTCAATGGAAAAGTGAGTCTATGCTTCGCCCCTTTTGTTGGACAACTGCAGCCCCTTAAAGCGCCAGTCCTCTGGCCTGAAGTTGGGCTCTTCTCCATGACTCTGTGGCTTGGTGCACTCCCTGTGCTGTTGCATTGGTGAAGTAGCACGGGAGGCCCTTGGTTCCTTGGGCCCTGAGGAAGGAGCCTGTGAGGTTGTTTTGTTTATATTGCATTGGAACTGGAACTAAAATACAGTGCGGACAAAATTCTGCTGATCTTATTAATAGTGGTTAAGAGATAGAAGCCTTGTATGCTCCTTCCCTCTCCAGTCCATATTCTCTTCCTTAGCCATGGTTTAATCGTTAATATATGGTTAATATATGGGCTGGTCTATTTTTGATGCTGACTAGATTTTACCCAGGATTTGCAAAGCAGCAGCAAATTCTGGTTTGATAACCCCGATTAATTTTAAATATGCTTAGCTGCAGTGTACATGTAACAATAAATACTGGAAAGAGAAGGGGGAGTATGCAGGGGGTGGGATGGGAAGAGAGCAAGCAGCTGAGAGAGCAGAAGTCCACTCATGCAATTTGGATATAGCTCTAACAGTGCTCAACGTAAGTATGTGATACTGTGAGAACCTAAGGATCAGACTGTCAGTCATTTTTCTGGGTCACCCTCACACTTTTAGATGCGTATGTGTGTGCTAATTGGCAGTCTGTGGTGAAAGAAAGATGTATTTTCTCTTGCCAAGTATTTAGATGTAAAAGCAAGCAATGCCAGCTACTTGTTTAATTTTGGTTTATTTATGTAAGAGATTTATACCCCACCCTTCAACTGGTTCCTAGGGCACCTAGTTATGTCAGGCTCAAAAGTGCTGGTTTGTCATTAATTCTTTTGATGTTTCTGTTCAAGTATCATTTATTTTGCTAAAGGATGTTGAATTCATAATTTTAAAATGTCGTAATTGGCACTACCCCTGTATTTTGGACAGGTGTTTTCTTCTCCACTATATTTTAATGTTTCCATATTTACAAATATACTGTTGTTCATTCTTAGCATATGCAGTGATTCACTACAGTAATGTTGCATCGGCTATATATGCCAAAGACAGACTACATGGATTTGAATATCCTTTTGGAAACCGGCTGCTTATTAGTTTCATTGACGACGGAATGGATGGAGCTGAGTAAGTAGCAAATGGTGTAAAACATACATCTAGCGTTGCTGACTGACTTGAGAATCATAGTAGACACTTCTTTATTTTTTAAGATAATCATGTGCAAAGGAAAGTCAAGGAAAATGTAAACATGCCTGATACTTTACAACTATAGATAAATGGAATAGACTTGATGTTCCCCTTAAGCAGAAACAAATTTGATGGTTTTGATGTTCAGAGACACCAAAGAAGATCACTTGGAGAAAAAGAAAGGTTATTTATAAAGGGAAATGGCTCTGCTGGCACAGGGAATATTTCCCGCTCTTCCTGGCACTGGCAATGTCCCGGGCCTTGCTCAGGAAGCGACTCTTCTGGTGCAGGAAAGAGCAGGTGCTCTCCCCAGTGATGGCAGAGTCTGGGGTCTTGCATGGCACCTGGTGTTCCTGTGCGGGTGCCACTCAAAGCAGCTCTGCTCTGCCCATGCCAGCAGAGCCCCCTGATACCCACACTCCTGCTGCTATCTCAGATCGGACATATCAGCAGTAATTGCCTCCCGGGAACAGGGCTTGGAGGCTCCTTGGGCGGGACTGAGGAACCCAGCAGGCCAGGTTAGGCCTTTGGGCCTATGGTTTTGCACCTCTGCATACAGCATAGATATCAATGAAGAAAAAGATATCCGGAAGGGATTTTGGTCTATTCGTGACTCTTAAGATCTCCACCAAATGGAATGAAAGAATTTCATAAATAGTAATATCTCTTGCTTGTTCTCTTACGAGGGAAAACTTGAATATTGACGGCAATAGAACATGTAAAATATATTGAATAAATCAGATAAAGTATCAGGGAAACATAACCGATGTATCACTTCTAGGAAACTTTGAAAAACACTGTGGTGGGTGGGTGTTTTTAATTTGGGGGTCCATCTCTTAAGCTGATTTTTTCGAAGCTCCTTTAAACTGTACTGCACAACCCACAATGGTATGGGTACACTCTTCTTCTAGAGTACAGCATGTGTTTTGCTGTTGTGCAATGCACGTTACACTATGCTTCAAAGAAGGGAGCTTCTTTGCTTGCACAATATTTAGAAAAATAGAATAGTAGGGTTGGAAGGGGCCTATAAGACCGTCAAGTCCAGCCCCCTGCTCAATGCAGGAATCTAAGTCAAAGCATCCCCGACAGATGGCTGTCCAGCTTCATCTTGAATGCCTCCAGTGTGGGAGAGCCCACTACCTCCCTAGGTAATTGGTTCCATTGTCGTATTGCTCTCATAGTCAGGAAGTTTCTCCTGATGTTCAGCCGGAATCTGGCTTCCTGTCACTTGAGCCCATTATTCTGGGTCCTGCACTCTGGGATGATCAAAAAGAGATCCTGTCCTTCCTCTCTGTGACAACCTTTCAAGTACTTAAAGAGCGCTATCCTATCTCCCCTCAGTCTTCTCTTCTCAAGGCTAAACATGCCCACTTCTTTCAGTCTCTCCTCATAGGGCTTTGTTTCCAGTCCCCTGATAATCTTCGTTGCCCTCCTCTGAACCCTCTCCAGCTTGACTGCATCCTTCTTAAAGTGTGGCGCCCAGAACTGGACACAGTACTCAAGATGAGGCCTAACCAGTGCTGAGTAGAGGGGAACTAGTACTTCACGGGATTTGGAAGCTATACTTCTATTAATACAGCCCAAAATAGCATTTGCCTTTTTTTTGCAGCCACATCACATTGTCGGCTCATATTGAGCTTGTTATCTACAACAATTCCAAGACCCTTCTCGCTTGTAGTATTTTTGAGCCAAGTATTCCCCATTTGTAACTGTGCATTTGGTTTCTTTTTCCTAGGTGCGGAACTTGGCATTTATCCCTATTAAATGTCATTGTGTTTTTCTGCCCAGCACTCCAGCCTATCAAGATCACTTTGAATTTTGTTTCTGTCTTCCAATTTATTAGCTATCCCGCCCAATTTTGTGTCATCTGCAAATTTGATCCTCATTCCCTGCACCTCCTCCTCCAAGTCATTAATAAAAATTCTGAAGAGCACTGGGCCCAGGACCAAGCTCTGCGGTACCCCACTCGTTGCCTCTCCCCAGTTTGAGAAGATCCCATTGATAAGCGCTCTTCGAGTCCAATCCTGTAGCCAACTGTGGATCCACCTGATAGTTGTTTCATCTAGCCCACTTTGAGCTAGTTTTCTCATCAGGATATCATGGGGCACTTTGTTGAAAGCTTTGCTGAAGTCAAGGTATATTATGTCCACAGCGTTCTCACAGTCCACAAGGGAGGTTACCTGATCAAAAAATGAGATCAGATTCATCTGGCAGGATTTGTTCTTGACAAATCCATGTTGGCTTTGAGTAATCACTGAATTGTTTTCAAGGTGCTTACAGATGGATTACTTTATAATCTGCTCCAGAATTTTCCCAGGGATTGATGTCAGACTGACTGGTCTGTAGTTCCCAGGTTCCTCCTTTTTGAAGATAGGGAGAACATTAGCCCTCCTCCAGTCATCTGGCACTTCATCTGTCCTCCATGATTTTTCAAAGACAGTGGTTCTGAGAGTTCCTCCGCCAGTTCCTTTATTACTCTAGGATGCAGTTCATCTGGCCCTGGAGATTTGAACTCATTCAAAGTAATTAGGTGTTCCTTGACCATATGTATGTCAATCTCAAGCTGCAATCCTGCCCCTTCAGCCTGTACTTTGCCTTTGCCAGGGGGGTCATAGACCCTCTTTTGGGAGAAGACTGAGCCAAAGTAGGAATTGACCACTTCTGCCTTTTCCTTGTCATCTGTTATCATTTTGCCATCCTTATTTAATAGCTGAACCACCATTTCTTTCCTCTGCCTTTTACTATGCACGTACCTGAAGAAAGCCTTTTTGTTGCTTTTAGCGTCCCTCGCTAACCTCAGCTTGTTCTCAGCTTTAGCCTTCCTGATGCCATCCCTGCAATTCTGTGCTGCCTGCCTGTACTCTTCCTTTGTTGCTTGGCCTTCCTTCCACTTCCTGTGTGTGTCTGTTTTTGTTTTCAGGTCATCTCTAAGCATTTTGTGAAGCCACATTGGCTTCTTCTGTTGTCTTCCGCCTTTTTTTCTTGTTGGAATTGTTTGTAATTGTGCCTTTAGAATTTCTTTTTTTAAAAAAACTCCCACCCATCTTGGACTCCTTTTCTCATTAGAGTTGCTTGCCATGGGACCTTACTGATCATTGTTCTGAGTTTATTAAAATCAGCTTTCCTAAAATCCAGGGTACGCGTTTGGCTACACTCGGCTTTTGCTTCCTTTAGAACCAAGAACTCAAATATAACATGGTCACTTTCCCCCAGAGTGGATCAACTGCCACCACTGAAATGAATGGGGAAACCTTTGTGGGCAAAAATCTCCATGTGGCAGAGAAACATATTGGAATCTCTTAGGGCTATAAGTATTGATGGATCAAGATGTGTATGTGTTTTCCGATTAGGAGCTACTCAAAGGTTGTTTCAGTGCTTGTTGAAAACATGGTAAAGGTTGGTGTTTTGTCTTCTGAAAGGTTGTAAAAGTGAATTGTTTGCTTCTGTATCAGTTTCTTTTGCTATACAATTTGTGGATTTAAGGCAAGCCAAAGTCAATAAGTAATCATAGCTTGCCATACATTTATAAATTGCGGTGTAACATATTTGCTATTAATTATGGAATTCTAAGCCTTCAGTATTTCATCATCTATTCATAAAATATGAAGTTTCCTTAGTACTTTGTCCTCTTAAAAAATTATAATGTGGAAAGTATGAGCAAAATAGAGTGGAGAAAAGTCATGATACTTCCATCTTTATTTTTAAATCTGTAGTCATTAGGAGCAAGGTAGCCAAATTTAAGCATTATTCAAGTCCCATTGATTTCTGGATGGGCGGGAATTGAGTGGATGCTTAACAGTCCTGTTAATATTGATGGGACTTAAAAAGTGCTAAACTTTGGTTGTCTTAGGAAGCAATCCTATCAGGATAGGCTGCAACCTCTGAACTCGGAGGAGACCACCTATCCCATGCAGGGCGGGCAGAGCACAGAGGGGATCTTCTCCTCCACACTCTGGCCGCTCTGCATTTGTGGCTAGATGGCCGATTTTGGCTGTCTAGCTGTGGGACTTCAGAGCCAGGGGGAGGGGGAGAAGCTGGACAATGTATAGGAAGCGTTGTACCGGCACTTCTGCAGTCCCCACTCCTGGGAATGCCTCCTTCACCCTGCTCTGCACTGCTCTTCCGAGCATGGAGCCTGGGGACAATCTGTGCTGCCTACGAGATGCTGGGGAGGGGGTGGGGAAGCAGTTTTCCAGGAACCAACCTCCGAGCATGAGCTCCAAGGTCAGTTCCCAGAAACTGAACAATCCTATGGCCATCTAGCCACTGTCCAGCAGCCATAGGATTCACCCTTAGTCCTACAATTAACCTTGAATATTAGCTATGAATATTGGGTTTCTCTCTCTAAACAGAACCAAGCAGTGTTAGGAAACAGAAATATTGCTTTTGTTCTAAAAAGATCCTGATTTGCCTGCAGCCACATCAGACAAATGGCAACACCGCTGGTGACTTCACAGCTGTCATCAACAATATGGAATAATAATTGGGCTGATCAGTTTCTGGGATCCTCTGTAAGTATCTTTTAGGTTTGTTGTTTTAAATAGTATTAAATTCCTGAAATAAGTGTTTAGTCTCTTTATATCTGTGCATTAATCACAGTACTTTTAAATGCTGTGGTTTCTTTGCTTTGTTCTTTTATGGGTGGTTTCAGCTGAATTTATTTCCTATAGGAAAAATACTGCAATTTCTGTTGTGTTGGATGGAGAAGCGTCATTGTCTCTTGGCTGTTACTCATACTGACTTTGCCTATTTTCCTCTTACTTCATCTTCCCTTGAAAACTTAAGGATTATGGACAACATGAGTTTACCCTTAAATGGTTCTGCTTACAACTAAGATCGGGTGGCAGAACCATCTTCCAGTGGCTGCCTCCAAGAGTGGTTGAGTTCTGAACATACACTGTATTTAAAACCTTTTGAGCTTGGCCTCCTCCCCTTCTAAACTTACTGGGATGGATCCAGATTTAGGCATGTACAACAGGGCTAGCAGAAACGAACTTCCCCACACCCTCGTCTCCACAGCAGCCCTCCAACCCCTGAAAATGCTACACATAGGGCTGAGGTACCCTGCTGAATGGGTTAGGCTGTGGTGCAGGGGGCTGAGAGGGATGAGGTGAATCCCCCAAAATCAGGTGGAGGCACTTTGCATCAGTGGAAAGGGTTGCCATGGGGAGAAGGGGGCAGGGAAGTCCACTTCCTCCAGACCCATTGCACGTGCCTAAATCTGGGTTTAACCCATTGTGCTGTGACCTACTCCCAGCGCCAGCTATGCGTTCAACACCAGAATCTGCCGAGATTCATGCACACGGACATAAGTGTCCAACCGCCTTCTGTGTGCAAAGGCCTGTGGAATGAGGATCATCTAATGGAGGGTTCTCTGACAAAAAGGCAGGATAAAAAGAATTAGGGTGCTAATCTAGAAATGGCATTAGAAAGGGGAATAGAACAAGCTATGCCTGATCCCTCCTAAAACCACAGGCCAGTAAATGCTATTACAGTAAAGCAGCAGCCCTTCAAAGATCGAGGAGAACTGATAGGGCAAGCGATGGAGCAGTCACTCCCTATAAATCCAATATGAATGAATGAGGCTTCTCTACAACAGGACATTCCACCCTCCCATGTCTTGGCAGGTAAGGGGAGGCAAGCTTCACCCGGTTCAGAATTTCCTTCCCTGGAACTTTACAACCCCATGCATGAGTTTCACACCGCAAGAGGAATATGCCCCAAAGTTGGAGATACGTTCATTGTTGAATGAGCCCTTGGTGGGGAGGAGAGAATGAATATTAACACATATGTGTCAGGAACTCTCTCTGCCTGTCTTAAAACCTACCAGCTTGAGAATTCTTACAGGCCAAAGACAATGTAGTTGTTTGTTCATACAAAACGTGAGGTTGAGTAAAATCAACCCAGTGGAAGGGCATCCTTAGTCTGTATTTGCAACACTTAAAGTGTCGGGCTATTGGAAGCATAGGCTCTCTTTTGGGGCTCAGGATTAGCTCTGGAAAGGTTGGAAGTATTCTAGTGAATTTGACTAAACTTTATTCTGCAGCATGGAGAGATTGTTTCCTTTCATTACCTAATACACACAAACAGAACTGTCCTCCAGTTTGACGTTTAGTTTGGTTTTATGGTATTGTAAAATGGGGTTAATCCTTTTTTGTGTGTGTGCTTGTTTCAGCTATAGTTTTGAGCAGGAGTGGGCAACTTGTGTCCCTCCAGATATTTTTTTTGTTTTTGGCCTACAACTCCCATCAGCCCCAGCCCACATTGCCAGTGGTGAGGGATCATGGGAGTTGTAGGCCAAAACATCTGGAGGGCCACCCCTGGTTTAGAGGTTAAAAGTTTAGTTTAGAATATAAAGTTAGGAGGTTTAGCTCAGGAAGCAAGAGGTTGAAAAGATCAGCAAAAGTTTAAAGAAAAAGCCAGCCAAGGCAACAGGTCATTACAAAATTCAACAGAGGTCAAAAAAAGAAAACAGAAACTTAGTTGGCAAGTATAAATAAGAATCTACCCTCCTGATTGGTTCGAGTGGGAGAGAGAAGTTGTAGAAGATACAAGCTAGAAGCAGAGAGTCAAAGATATAAAGTAGGGGAAAAGAAGGCCGGAATGTTGCAGGAAAGAAAGAGTCAGACCTGCTAGAACTGGAGAACTGATTGGAAAGGCTGGACCAAGGACAATCAAATATTTCTTTGATAGGGGGTATGGATAAAATAGGGACCAAATCTAGTTAGGTTTGCTAGATGCATTTGTCTTTGGTTTATCATCCTATTGCTCTGTGTATTTTAAAACTTTTTCCTATTGACATTTTTCTTCAGTAAAATTAAAAGATGTTGTTGGAAATTTTTGGGTCTCCTCTTTAAAGGGTATCCACCCTACATCTAATACCCAAATATACACTATGTAAAATAGATAATGAGACCTAGTGAGCTTTGAGGCTGGTTTGATGAAGGCAGCCAGAGAAATAAAGATTTGCTGGCAACAAAAAAGGCCAGAGGAAGGGAAGAGCAAAAATTAGTGCGAGCACAGTATGTTGCACGTTTCCCCTTCCATGGTATTGCCTGTCCATGGCACTTGCGTTTAAATACAGCAGTACTGAAGGGAAGAACCATTTTGGAAACTTCTGATATTTTTAGAAAATTCATCGCGCCGTAGACATAGGACCAATTATTAGATTGATATCCAAGATCCTGCACTGCTAAATGTGTTTTAGTCCATGGTAATGTACATCACACAAGTTAATATGTCGATTGTGATTCTTTTTCCTTCCCCAACAGTCCAGTAACCCTCCACCTCAACTCCAAACAGATGCTGAGCTTCCATCAAGCAAAAGGAAAGCTTCACCTGATTCTTCTGTGCGGGAAAGGCTCTTTGTTAAAGTTCAATCCCCACCTCTTACCTCAAAACGTATTGGATGATGTATTAAGGTAAGTTCTACTAAATTAAAAAAAACCCGTAACTTATTAGGCAAGGATGTGTTCGATTTAAATCTGAGTATCATATTCCTTAGCGCAGTGATAGTACCCTGCGATGTTCCTGCCCCGTGTTATACCTTCTTCAGCTTCCACCTGTTGAAACTGGAAAACCCCTCAGGATGTCTGCCTCCTCTATGGTCAGTTGTCCTCACTGTCGCACAAAGCCTCCGGCCTTTTAAAGGGACACCCAATATGCTTAATTGGTTCCCTTTGCCCAATACAGGAGAAGTAACAATAGGTTTTCTGATGGTAGCGCAATAAGCCAAACAAACACATGGGAGTTTGTACTAAAACCCAACAAATACAATTTATTAAACACAAAAAGTGTTGTATATACTGTTATTAATAAATCTATACTTGGTCCTAAGCTACCTACTCTACCGCTTCTAAATCCTAGTTTGCAAATCCCAACTAGATGTAGCTTCTTCAATCCCTAAGGCCCCATGCAACTAATTAGCTGTCAGCTCTCCTTTTAATACCTCAGAATCCTCTCTCACACACACACAAGCCCCTCCCACCTTTCCCTCACTCCCAAACGTTCATTTAACCCAGCTTACCTGGGTTACACTTAACAATGCAAGCATATACATTAATATAACAAGTATATGTTACATACCCTATTCAGGTGTTTGCTTGAACACATGAGGGCTTGAAGTGGGTAGAGTGACAGGACTGTGCATGCTGGCCTCACCCCCTGCATCTCCAGGCATGCCAGCCCCCAGCCCCTTTAGTTCAGAGCTTGGTTGTGTTGAATCAGCAAGGTCTGAAAAAGGATCTCCCTGTGATCCAGGACCCTGATAAGGCAGGTCTGCAATCATGCAGGAAGTTCTACTTGTGTTCAAGTGAACGCCAGTAAAACTCCCTTTGAGACCTTGCTGATTCAATATGGCACGGTCTGAGCTGAGGGGGGCAGGTCCAGTGCACCAGGAAACAATAGGGGGCAGGGCCAGTTTGCACGGCCCGACCCTTGACTAACTTTAAGCTCCCACACATTCAGGCAAATGCCTGAGCCAGGGCTAGTGTGTTCATCTGGAAGGGGAAAAACCAGTGCTGGTGGAAAATGGCTGCCATTGGTTAACAGGCTTAGGCAGTCTTATGATGCTATCAATAGCAGATTATAAATGATCCTGTTGATTTAAGAAACTTAAAACTATTGTTAGGTAAGTCTTGGGAAGCCTTTATCGCCATAATTCAAACTGAGGTATAGTTGTCTATATGAGTAGAATCTGACTCGTTGCAAACAAAACTTGTTATTGGCTTCTTCTAAGAGCAAAGTATCAGCACCCAGGAAGACAGTCCAATTACACATTAAAATACAAATTTATTGCACCATAAACATTTATGGGCAGTCGCCTTCTTTAAATGCTTGAAATATGCAGAAGATATTTGACGTGTGCACATATGTTCAGGATAGGTGGGGCCCTTTTACAGGTGAGACTTTAAAATAAAGCAGCATATCTTCTTGTTTTATACCTAACTGTTCCTGCTTTGTTTTGTTCCAGTCGGTTTGGAAACTCTATAAACATTTACCTTGTGCCCAGGGAAAACATGGGTTATGCCACATTTGCAGACAGA
This sequence comes from Heloderma suspectum, assembly GCF_057233095.1. Classification (NCBI taxonomy): domain Eukaryota; kingdom Metazoa; phylum Chordata; class Lepidosauria; order Squamata; family Helodermatidae; genus Heloderma; species Heloderma suspectum. The sequence continues at coordinate 191,534,293 of NC_139458.1, forward strand.
GCAAGTGCTAGTGATGCTATAGCTGTGTTACACGGCAAGACTGTGAATGGTGTTAAGTTGAAGGTGATGCTGGCAGACTTCCCTACAGAGGACTCCAATAAACGTCAAAGAACGTTCTGAACAAGTGGGTAAGTATCTAGTCTCTGGCATTATGCTACTGCTATATCTTACATAGTGGAGTGGCTTCAGAGCCAGCCTTTCTACTTGTTAACCCTCCATTCAAGATTAGGGATTGAACCTGGCTCTTTATCACAGAATAACTAGGGTTTTTACAGAACCAATTAATACAGAACCAATTAATGCAGTGGTTTTCAAAGCATTTTTATTTTTTTATTTTCTGATAGCTAACAAATAAAGAAATAGCCAAGTGATATATGTTCATATTTTTTATATAGCCCCATCTTTGTACATTGCACTTTACAAAGAATGGGAGTACAGGTCCCTGCCCCAAGGAATTTACTATCTAAAAATAGGCACAAGAGAAATAAAGAAAAGAGGGGGAAGTGGAAGCAAGAGTAAATAGAGGGATGATATGTGATTATTTCAGCTACACATACTCAGGACTAGGGGGATGTTCAAGGCTTCATGGAAAAAATTAGTTTTGAGGAGGGATTTGAAGGAACTTTGTCTCATGGGGGATTAGAAATAAGTTTCTTGGAAAATAAATGACTATGATACTTCTGAATTTGTAGTATTGAATATTTAAAAAGCAAAATGTGTGATAAAATAAAAGATGCAATTGTCAAGAGCAAACATAGTTAAGATCCTACAGTCCTGTTTCCACATAACAACAACACATTGGTTTAAAAACTGATGGATTGTTGTGCAGTGTGCTCGCCTCTTCTGCTTGTACTCCACAACCCACGATCAGCTCCTCCTTAGGTTGTGGAATGTGGGGCTAACCCAGCAATAAACCATGAGTTAACTGGTGAGTTGTTTAGCCCCTTAATAACCCAGCAGTCTGGGTTTGGATGTCACATTCCATGACCTATGAAGGAGCTGATCATAAGAAGCGGGCACACTGCAGGCAGTGCGCCCACTTATGCATGACTACCCATCAGTTTTTACATGCAAACCAGGTCTATGTGATGTTGTGGTTAGACTGTACTATGGCTGAAGAGACCTGAGTTCAAATTCCTCCTAGGTGCAATGCTCAGTGGGAGACCTTGGGCCAGTCACTCACTGAAACTCTCTGAAAAGGTTGTTGTGAAGATAATGGTGGGATAATGCCTATCTTTACCTTCTTGGAGGAAAGGCAGGATAAAAATACATTTACTTGGATGGAAGTCCCATGATATTCTGTGTTTATACCCAAATAAGTCTGGATAGGAATGCAGCCTAAAAGTGCTATGATGAGTTGGTGATTTTGAGGAGAACCAGGATCAAATTGTGGCTTCATTCTTGGCTTATTCTCAAATATATAGTTGAAGCAAACCACAATTCCCCAAGTTTGGGTGTCACAAGGAACTGTAGTTAGTTTAAAATTGGAACTGGGAGCTTGTTCTCCCCTCCTGTAGTGCATAAAAGGGCAGAGAGTGCATGAACTTGAGGCTCTCGGGGCTCATTCTTATAGTGGGAAACTGGTTTCCCATTATTTGTGAACCTGGCCTGCAAGTGTAGGCTTTAATGTGTTTTGTTTGTATGCATTTAGATTTCATTTTAATCCTGACGATTTTTAAAAAGAGGCACTTACATATAATTAATATTTTTATAAAACGGATTTTTTTTAAATGCTGTTGATTTTGATCTTTATTTAAAATTTACTGATGTTTATCCGTCTCATGAAATCGCTTTTTGGAAAAGGACAATGCTCAGCATTAACTCTCCTTCCAGGAGCTCTACATAATTACTGAATACCTAGAGAAACCATTTGTGAGAACAAATCAATCATTTTGGAAAGATCAGTGGCATTACTCATACCTTTCTTTAATGCATAAAATGGGAGATATCTGATGCTGTGCCAGCTGACTTGACCTTCATCTCCTTCCCCTGGGTTCCCCCAACCTCGGAACCAGATTTGGGGGAACTGCATGGGGGAGAGGGAATCTGTTCCACCAGCAGTGTGTGCTCTGCTGACAGACAGACACAGTTGTATACAACCTAGTAAACCTCTCTTAGGTATAATTTCCAGAGATTGTGTTGACCACTTTGGCCTAACATCTGACGTCGCATGAGTGGTCTTCACTCATCAGGGGGCAGCTGCAGAGCAGGGCAGTAATCCACTTCACTGGTGGATACCGTTCTCTCTGCTGACAGACAAAAATGGATTTCACCCTTTCTTGTGCTTTGTTAGAAGTACATTGTATTCTTTTGTTATTCTACATTATGTTAACTTAAGGTATGTAAACTGGAGGAAGATAAAAGGGTTTTTTTTTTTTCAAAACGTAATTATCACCACTGTCTTGTGGATTTTATGAGGGGTGTGGGGAGCGGGCAGGGGAAAGAGTTTCTATGCCACAGCTGTAGTAGTGCCTCCCGCTGGCATTCTCTTATTGTTTTGAAGTGGCTGGAGGTGTGTTGGGAAACAGAATAACAGAAACGCTACACCTATCAAAGTGAGCTAATGTCTGTGTTCTCTGTCAAATACATTGGGCTTTTGAACAATCCACTTTTTACATAGCTTTGATTCAAAAACAATTGTCTTTCTATCACTTTTGCTTCCCTAGACGTACTCAGCAGTATTTCTTTTTTGTTTTACCTTGCTCGTACCTTGGCACCTGTTGCAGTATACTGTCGTCTTCATGGTAACAAAGCTGCGTTTTCTCAGTAGTAAAAATCACAGAACTAACATGTTCTCCCTGTAATAGGTTTCATATTTTTCTGACCATAAGTGGCAATACTTTTTTTTGTCCTTTGGGGAACCTGCACACTTTAAAGCTACCTGGGGGAAAGAAGATGGGGGAGATGACTTTCATAGCCTGGCAGTGGCGCTGCTTGTTTAAGCCTTGTCTTGGCATCCTCAAGAGGAAAATACTGGTCAAATAATTTTGGAATGAAATTGAGAATTCTGTTGTAAAGTGGTTCTGCTGATTCTATGTGTGCTGTGTTCTGTAGTGTTTTTACTAGTATACAGGAAGGTTATGGAAGCTCTTATTTTAATGCTCGTGCTAGTACACTTTTTCCTTTCTACTAGTAAATGCAGGCTTGGATTCAAGGAAGTGTGAATGGAAGGAGAAAATGTATTAGTGCTGGTCCATAAACTCCTGTGCAAGGCTAGCAAAAAAAAACTCTTTGCAGTGCAACATCAACACGTATTGGGGCTTGCATTACAGTATAGGATACAGGGTGAATACGAAAAATGCAGCTGTAGCATATTTATCTCTGATATCAAGTAGTACCTCTGCTTATGTGAGTCTCTTATTTAAAAATAGCAGTGTGCATTTCCTCGATTGCTACCTGCTGGTGCTCTAGGAAGACAGCACACCCTGCTCATGGGTTTTCATGTGCACATTTGGCAGACATCTAGCCCTTAGTGAGGCATGTTGGAAGTTCAAAGGGGGCTCCCAAGGTAAGCTTCACAGTAACTTGAAGCTGAAATGTCTTGTTCTAGATCAGCCTGTCCCAACCTGGTGCCTTCCAGATGTGGTGGGCTGCACCTCCTATAATTTTCAGCCACCATGATCTAGATTCACTCAAAGAGTGGATAAATTAATTGTATTTCCTCCAGACCACATTGGACATTTTTAGTCATGTTGAGCATGTCATTTGTTTACTGTGTAAACTCTTTTTGAAATAACTTTAATATATGTATACTGACATTTCTGAAGTCTTCATGTATTTTGTGCTCTTTCTACAGAAAAGAGGCTGCCAGCAGGACCCTCAGCAAGTGGACTGAAAATGTGATGGAATTTGTGACTTGATATATTTGCTGAGGGCTGTGACAAACTTTTTTGGTGTTGAGTTAAGACCACATCTGTAAAGCCCCTTTTTACATTTTTGAACTTATAAGTGTTAACATTTAATGTAAGCGATCCACCATTCTAGGCTGCAGAAAAATGTTTCCTGAAATTATGCCTCTAATATGGAAAATTCTAAGAAAGGAATTACAGTATATGTGGAGACATTACTGGATTTGTTCATTGCTAATGAGTCAGACTGTTAATTGTGAAGGATGGCAGAGTCAGATTGGCTACGCTGAGAGAATACAGTTAGTATTGTATATTTACAGGGAGGACTATGCTGGAAACCATTTGCCATGGTCAAATGCTCCTCCAAAAAGATTTATTACTATTTTTACTTAATAAAAGTGGAGATGCTGATGAGAGCCCTTGGGTTGTTCAAAAGAGCTTTCAGGACTGCATGTGACTTGTGGACCACACTTCATCTTCCCCTGCATCTTCTGTGACAGAACTTTAATTTGGGCAAACTAGGAAAGATCACTGACTAAAAAGGACAGTTTACATGTACGTGAAATAGGCTTAGCAAACATTCACTATGAGCTGAAGAAGATGGATATTGACTGGGAATAAGGGCTTCTGTGGACTCCTTATGTATCCGGTCTGGATGGCTTAACTACAAAAATTACTAAATGAAAAATATGTAGTGTGCTCAATGCTGAGACTACCTTAGACAATATTTCCTTTTTGTACAGATGTTGTACATTTGTTATGGGAGATTTATAGAATATTTTCCCCATAGTATTCTTTCCATTGTAGGGATGTCATAATGTCATGCCACCGTAACAGAGATGTTCTTTTGATCTTGGTGCAGTCCCACATGGGGGATCCATGCCACCAGAGCAACAAATGGAACTTTATTTATTTCATTTCTATACCGCCCAATAGCCAAAGTTCTTCCGTGAGCTAGGCTGTGGAACTTTTTGGTGTGAAGACCCACCCTCAGGGCACTCGCTCCAAGGCATGTGGCTGGTACCTTCCCACTCAGTTCCATTCTGATAGATTATAATCACAAGAGACAGTATAGGCTGGAACTTTTGTCCATTCTCCTTTTTTCCCCCTTCCCTTTCTGCTCTTTATTTATTTACAGCATTTATACCGCCCACCCTTTAGCCAAAAAGTCTCCTGGAGCAGCTTACAGAGATATGAAGCATGACAGTCCATGCCCTCAAGCTTACAATCAAAATTTCAGACTGACTCGCAAAGAATAAGGGGGTGGGATTCATATGATTACAATCACACGGGGCAATTGGTTGGAGTGACCTCTGTGAGGGGAGGAGGGGCCCAGGCCCTGCTTGAAGCAGCAGCAGGTGGGGAGGCAATGATGACAGTTCACCTTGCTGGCTTCTTCCATTTTTAGTTGCCCATTGCCACTTTTCCAAGCTGCTTTGGTGCCTGGGATGCAGTGAGCAATCTTTAAGGAGTATTCAGATTGTGGGGGTGCTCTTCACCAGCGGACAGTCCTGTTTGTTATCTGGTCTGCCTGAGCCAGAGGTAAGGCATTGTCACAGAGAAGCTCACCCATGATGCTGTACGTGTATAAGTTGTGTCTTGGGGTTTTGTTGGCATCACCCTAGCACTTTGGCAAGAGTATTTTCTGAGAAAGGCAGCAAGAGCAAGAAAGCAAGAACCCTGGATGGTAGCAGAGGGCCTTGTACCCTCTGCTTTAAATTGTCCACTCAAGAGCCTTGGTGGGAAACGCTGCCCAACCTTGGATCAGGATGCTAAAGTAGAATTTCCCACTAGAGATGCATCATTCTCGAGAATAGTATCAAACACACAAAATATTCCTCAGAATCCTTGAAAAGCGAAAAAGCCACCCTGGATTAGCTCCTAAAACAAGAAAGGTGGGTTTTTGAGGTGGATGGTGGTGGTGGCTTGTTTTCATACATCTACAGAAAAAGGAGGAGAAAAAAGTTTGGGCCTGGTTCCTCATAGTTTCCTTGAGAGATTTTGCCTTTAAAAAAATCACAGAGAAAATGTGCTTATAAAATCCCCATTTCTCATAAAGGGTATATTAGCCTCAGTACTACCAATTCCCATTGTGTGCATGAGATATTCAGTAGTATATGTCTTGCTCTTCCACCCCCCAAAAAACAGAATCTTTCCTTTGTTCAATTTTCCTGGCAAACAAAAGTTTAAAAAGTCAGAATGCAAATGTTCAGTATTCTTATCACATGCTTAGTTTGTATTATGCTGTGCGCCACTTGGAGATTTTTTAAATGGGAAGGGGTACATAAATATTCTTATATAAATCTTAGAAACTATTCATCACTATTTATAGGCAACCTCCATTAATTTCAGTCGAATCCATGAGTGTTCAACACCAGTCAGAAACGGAGTAAATCATCTGGGTCATGCCGTAGCCAACAGTGAGCTCCATCCTCTGCTGTTTCCCTGCCCATTTGGCATATGTTAATGCCATTGGCCCTTCACAGAGTGGGAGTTGAACCTGGGAAGAGTTTTTGTTTTTATTTTATTTATTTCATTTCTATACCGCTCAATAGCTGAAGCTCTCTGGGCAGTTCACAAAAATTAAAACCACAGAGTGGAAGATAAAACAATATAAAATATGAACGCTTAAAACCCACAATATAATAGTACAACCAGAACAAAACCTAGCAGCAATGCAGAGATTTAAAATACAGATTTAAAACACCAGAGCTAAAAAATTAGGAAGCTAAAATGCTAAAATACTAGGGAGAATAAAAAGGTCTTCACTTGGTGCCAGAAGGAGAACCTCTCCAGGGAGCTCATTCCAAAGCAGAAAAGGCCATTTTCCTGGTAGCCACCTGCCTCGCTTGCTTTGGCAGGGGCTCCTGGAGAAGGACCCCCAGGACAATGTTAGGGTCCAGGTGGCAAATATGGGAGGAGGCGATCGTTCAGATAACTTGGCCCCAAGCCATTAAGGGCTTTGAATGTTAACACCAGCACTTTTAATTTGGCCCGGACGTGGACTGGCAGCCAGGGCAGCTGGGAAAGTACTGGCGTAACGTGATCTCGTTGGCCAGTCCCTGTTAACGATCTTGCTGCTCTATTTTGGACCAGCTGAAGTTTGAACAGTCTAAGTTAGCTTAGACCGGCAGATGAATGCGAGGTGAAAAAAGTGGTGTCTCAGTCCCGCCTGCCACATGGAGTCGCTGTGGGCACTTTTCTTGTGGTCCGGCCTTTCATAGCGGCAGCCCGACGCCAAGAGCTTCGATAAAACTGCAGCGGCACTTCCGGGTTCGAACGCAATCGCGGCTTCGAAATAAGCGGGTGCACCATAGAGGTGAGCGTGTCGGCGGACAGAGCGGCTGCGCCCGAGGCTTCAAAGGGAATCCGGAAGCGGGTGTACTCGCAACTCGTGCCCGGTATCCCAAACTCTCTGGGCGGCGTTTTCGCCTTCCTTGGAAAACAGCTCACGACTTCGGCGCTGGAAGCGAGACGGACGGAGAGTACTGGAGCCGCTTCCCCCCGAGCTGGCCGACCAGCCTCCCAACGGCCACCTCTCCGCGCTGCTGGGCTGGCTTGCCTCGCGGGAGGAGATCCGGGGGCGCTTCGCTGCTTCCGGCGCGCTGAGGACGCGTGGGGGGTGCAGGATAAGCCGACGAAGAAGCCCCTGGTGTCGCCTGCCTCGAGTAGGCCCGCACCTCGCGAGCCGTGCGGGCCCTGGAGAAGATGCACGGCCAGGACTTTTGCCTGGACGCCACCAGGCCCAGGAAGGTGAAGCCCAGCGCGAGTAGCTGCTGCCTCGGCTCTTACCTCTTAGTAGCAGCAGCAAGACAGATTGTACGTGTGTGTCTCGCTTACACACGAGTAACTACTGTTTTGCATGTTTACTCATAAGTAAGTCACACACACACACACACACTGGGTAGTAGCCAATGTTAGTCCTATGTAGAGTAGACCCACTGAAATGAATGGGGCAAGTTAGTGACAACTAACTTATGCCCCAACTTGTCTCATTCATTTCAACAGTTATACTCTATATAGGACTAACTGGATACTACTCACAATGTTGAGTTGTACATACTCCCAAGAGAAGTATGCATAGGATTGCAGTTACAGATGTTTGCTAAGGGAAGCTCGGCCCATCATTTTATCTCAGAAGCTTCCCTTAGAGAAGCTTCCACTGCTATGTTTTATTTGATCTTTCCAAGTCAAGTTTATTAGGCAACCACTGACAAATTATAGCCAAAAAAGAAGTTTACAATGAAATGTATGCAATGCATAGAATATACACAAGAGGCAAGGTCCTTAAACCAGAAAATTAGACTCATAGGCTTGCCTGAGTTGAGAGGTGTTCACAGCAAATTTAGCTGTATTAAACATAATTAATTATTAATTATTAAACAGGCTTAACAATGCTAGGCAGCAGATCCTTAATTTTATCCAACTCGTAAACCTTTCCTCAAATATTTTTCCGTTGGAATTTCATGTAACTTACAATACAACATATGATGTATGATATCCTCAACCATCTGGCACCCACAGATATAGAAGCACTGTTCTCTGGGTATTTTCTTGTATCTCTCCAAAAATTGGTTTCCATTGTCTGAAAGCGCAAGGCTGTAAAAGCCGTGTGGGGGGAAGTAAGGCAAGGCAAATATTTGTCTTTCCCATGCTGGATTTTTTGAATGGGAAAGCTGTTAGAAAATCTAGATACCTCAATTGCTTCAATATCCAGTCTAACAAATAATTCTTAAAGCCACTCTTTAATGATTTCCCAGCTAGATTGTATATCAGGAGCAGAAAGAGGTGATCTTACCAGTTTTATGATCTAACTGATCTTACCAGTTGTATGGGGAAAAATTGTACGTTCCCTTGAGAATAATTGTTACAGGGACACTAACAAATAAGGTAAATAATCTTATTTGTTACTTACCTTTTTGTTATCTTACGTTACTGACACAGACAAGAGTGTTGCACTAGGAGCTGGGAGATCCGGGTTCTAGTCCCCACTCGGCCACGGAAGCTCACTGGGTGACTTTCGACTGGTCACAGACTCTCAGCCCAACCCACCTCACAGGGTTGTTGTTGTGAGGATAAAATGGAGAGGAGGAGGAGGATAATGTAAGCCGCCTTGGGTTCCTTGCAAGAGGAAAAAAGGTGGGGTATAAATGCAATAAATAAATAAAAATAAAACCTGAAAGCCTAATCCTCTGTTCAAATGTGTAGTACATCTAGTTTTTTATTTCATTCCAAATAAATGCACACCCCTCCAGTTAAGGGAAAGAGGTCTGAAATTGTTTGTGTTTGTACAGTTTCACTTATAACTGCTCTCCAGTTTGATTGAAGCCTACTTTCCTATCTCATCAAGGGGAGTGCACAGTAGGGCTCAGTCTGAACTCCTACCACAGGGAGCTTACCCATGGTACCTACGTTGAATGCCAGGATTAACATGTTAAGTTAGAACAGAGCATCTCTGAGCATGCACATATTACATATTCCTCACTGTTGAGTAATCACAGAACACCCTCAAACATCTAGGATTTGGTGGCAGGGTTACAACTATACAATTACTGGATAAGAGCTATTGCATGGAAATGAAGAGTGATCTGATAATTTACTTTTAGGAACAAATGGTTGTGCGTTATTAGTCAGGTAAATAGATTGGCTTCTAGCGGGTCCTTAAAACTATTTTTCTCTTTAGCTATCTGAACTGGAATTTGTCATTGTGGTGAGGGGATTTTGCAAATGATAATGGAGCACGGAAGAGTGGACAAACTTGAGGAAAACTATGTGTGATGCTGGGAAAGCACTGCAGAACAAAACATCTGAGTTGCTGTTGTTCTTGTAACTAAATCCATATGTCACATATCTTGCATTTGCTGAGTTATTTCTCAGAAAAGGGAGGAAATGTATATATTTAGACATTGACAAAATTCATTGGGTTGTCTGTGTTCAAATGTGCATGACAGCATTCACTGAAACACAGGGAATGTGCAGTGTAATTCTATGCGGGTTTACTCTGTGGTTTGTTCCACTGTGAATAGAGCTTGCTGTGAAATAAATGGGTATAGGATTGGAGCCTCAGTTACAATATATGAGTTAATCCACTAAGAGATGCTGTAAATTATCCACACAGCTGACTTCCTGCATTTTATAACATTTGTTATAATTTGGCGTCTCTGTATTCCTTGGCAAGAATGGCAGTCTTCAGCCTTTTGAGTCCCAAAACCCACTGCTATCCAACCTGTATGCGGGACCAGCTTTTCATTTTTTACTGTATATGTACAGTCAGGGCCAGAAATATTGAAACAAGGATAACTGTTTTGGCGGTTGGCCTCTGTACACCACCACATTGAAGTTGAAAGGAAACACACCCAGATGGGAGCAGAGTCAGGATTTTCAGCTGTAATTCAAGGGGTTTGACCAAAGTGGGGCACTAACCATTCAGGAAGGACAGCCAGTGGCATGCACACACACCCATCGTTGGTGGCTCATAAGTAATGGAATGAATGGCTGACAAGCAGCTGCATGGCCAGGTATGGCCTTTTCCCTGGGTACCCCATGACCAATCAAGCAGAGAAAAGGCCTGGAGGTGGTTCTGAGTGTTACATTTGCATTTGGTAGCTGTTCACTGGAACTCCCAACATGAGGTCCAAAGAGGTGTCCATGCAAGTGAAGGAGGCCATCATTAGGCTGAGGAAACAAAATAAACCCATCAGAGAGATAGCAAAAACAGTGGGAGTGGCCAACACAACAGTTTGGAACATCCTGAAAAAGAAGGAATTAACTGGCAAGCTCAGCAAAGGCCTGGCAAACCACGGAAGACAACTAAAGTGGATGACCACAGAATGCTGCTCATGGTGAAGGGGAACCCTTTCACAACATCTAGCCAGGTCAAGAACGCTCTTGAGGAGGTAAGCATGTCATTGTCAACATCTACAGTCAAGAGACGGCTTTTTGAATGTAAATACAGAGGCTTCACAACAAGGTGCAAACCACTGGTAACACTCGAGAACAGACAGGCCAGATTAGCCTTTGCCAGCAAACACCTAAAAAAGCCTGCCCAGTTCTGGAATAAGATTCTTTGGACTGATGAGACCAAGATTAACTTGTACCAGAATGATGGGAAGAGAAAAGTATAGAGAAGGAAAGGAACAGCTCATGATCCAAAGCATACCACCTCATCTGTCAAACATGGTGGAGGCAGTGTTATGGCATGGGCATGTATGGCTGCCAATGGAACCAGGTCACTGTTGTTTATTGATGACCTGACTGCTGGTAAAAGCAGCAGGATGAATTCTGAAGTGTATAGGGCTATACTTTCTACTCAGATTCAGCTGAATGCCGCCAAACTGATAGGATGCCGCTTCATATTGCAGATGGATAATGACCCAAAACATGCAGCAAAAGCTACCCAAGAGGTTCTCAAGGCAAAGAAGTGGGATGTTCTTCAATGGCCAAGTCAGTCACCTGATCTCCACCCAATAGAGCATGCTTTTCACTTACTGGAGACAAGACTGAAGGCAGAAAGACCCACAAACAAGCAGCAGCTGAAGGCAGCTGCAGTAAAGGCCTGGCAAAGCATCTCGAGGGAGGAAACTCCGCATTTGGTCATGTCCATGGGTTCCAGACTTCAGGCAGTCATTGACTGCAAAGGATTTTCATCCAGTTATTAAAGGTAATCCTTAAGTTTAAAATGATGTTGGTTTGTTCCATTACTTATGAGCCACCAACGATGGGTGTGTGTGTGTGTGTGCGCACCACTGGCTGTCCTTCCTGAATGGTTAGTGCCCCACTTTTGTCAAACCCCTTGAATTACAGTTGAAAGTCCTGACTTTGCTCCCATCTGGATGTATTTCCTTTCAACTTCAATGTGGTAGTGTACAGAGGCCAACTGCCAAAGCAGTTATCTTTGTTCCAATATTTCTGGCCCTGACTGTATGTGGAGTAGGCTGTATGGAGAGACACAAGAGAGGGAAGTGGAGCCATTCTGCCAGTTCTCGACTGCAGGAGGGTGGGAAAATTTTGTTCCACCAGTGGTTTCCATTCTGCTGACAGACTGCCACAATTGGATACAACCCATAATGCTAAATCATAGTGAATGCTAACCGTAGAAGGGAGGAAGAGAACTCCTTGAACTTACAAGGTACTCCCAATCATCAAGTCAATTTAAGAAACAAAAGGAACCTAGGATAATCCACATTTGCTCTTGACCATAGTTACAATGGGGGCTGTGGTGGCTTAGTGGTTAAGACGCTTAACTGCAGACCGGAAGGTTGGCAGGACAGCAGTTTGAGACCCGAGTGCCGCGTGACAGAGTGAGCTCCTGTCTTCAGTCCCAGCTCCTGCCAACCTAGCAGTTCGAAAGCAAGAAATTGCAAGTAGATAAATAGGTACCGCTTCGGCGGGAAAGGTAAAAGCGTTCCGTGCACCTCGGTGTTCAGTCATGCCGGCCACATGACCACGGAAGCGTCTTCGGACAGCGCTGGCTCTTTGGCTTAGAAATGGAGATGAGCACCACACCCTAGAGTCGGACACGACTGGTTGGGGACACCTTTTTACCTTTTTATAGTTACAATACATCTCAATGCATAAGCAGACCCAGAAAACCTCTAATAATCTAAAGATTTAGATGGAGCCAAGTTGTCTATTGCCACAGCATTGCATAAAACTGCGTTATAAATCCTTAATATAATCTGCAGTAAATAATTACAAATGATTGAGGTAAGATAAAGAGTGATCTGGATACACGCATGTAACAGCAGAAAAGTGGAGCTACAGAACACTTCTCAGCTTTTATGGAATTTGTACAAAATGTGAAGAGCAAAGGTAGAAGTCATTAAGGAAATGGATTTGGAGTACACTTACGTATATAAATATCTGATTTGTATTTTGCCTTTCAAATAGCATGTTCGGGCTGCTAATAACATCAAGTTGCACAAAGCAATTACAGCAAAGCAAGAATGATTCTGACATATATTAGAATCCTCTAACAAGGCACATTAATCTGATGTAACAATGCATCAGGTAGTTAGACTTGGCCCCTCCCTCGTATTTCAAGCATCAAGTTTTACGTCAAACTACATAAAAGGGCCGCGGTGGCTTAGTGGTTAAGACGCTGAACTGCAGACTGGAAGGTCGACAGGTCAGCAGTTCGAGACCCGAGTGCTGTGTGACGGAGTGAGCTCCCGTCTTCAGTCCCAGCTTCTGCCATCCTAGCAGTTCGAAAGCAAGAAATTGCAAGTAGATAAATAGGTACCACTTCGGCGGGAAAGGTAACAGCGTTCCGTGCACCTTGGTGTTCAGTCACGCCGGCCACATGACCACGGAAGCGTCTTCGGACAGCGCTGGCTCTTCGGCTTAGAAACGGGGATGAGCACCGCACCCTAGAGTCGGACACGACTGGTTGGGGACACCTTTACCTTTTTTACTGTTTCTGCAGACATTGAGAGCACATTTATAAGAGTAAACTCATTCCACATTGGCTTAGAAAAAGCTAAACCCTCCGGTCTACAATATGGTCATTAATATGAATTACCTAAACACTGAATGTGCAGACCTGCATAGGAAGAATTACATAAGTATAATTAAAATAGCATCTTGCCTTAACATTTAAAATAACATTAGAGCTAATGCCACTAAGTTGCATTACATTAGAGCTAAGTTGCAATGACTGTAAGTCAGCCTTCCCCAGCCTGGTGCCTCCAGATCTATTTAGCTATCATAGCCATATTCCGCCTGTTCCCCTGATGCCCTAAGTAGATTTGGATCTGTTTTAGCATGTTTTAGTCTCTCACTTAGCGTACTTTTAATTATTGTATTTACTATCTTAATTTAGCACGCTGAATAAATCCACTGTTTTCAGAGGGGCTCACTCAGTAAGTGTATTTTGGATTACCGCCTTAAAGTACAATCCTATGCATGTCTATTCATATGTCTATTCTATATGTCTATGCATGTCTATTCATATGGGCTGTGCCCTTCCTGCTGGGAAGCCCTCAAATGCGGGGGCTTCCAAAATTCCTATGCCTTGTGGGGCTGAAGTCGGCAGGGTAGAAGGAGTGGCGGAGACGGTCTTCATCTCCCTGTTATTTGATCTTCTGTGTTTTTTCTTAGATGGGCTTTTCAGCCCATCTAATGAGAGCGCTTCTGATGGGGAGGGAAGGAGGCAGGAGGAGGCTCAGGAGAACTTGTATCCTGGTCTCTCCCATCTCCTTCCCTCCCTGCCCCCTTTCCTCTGCTTTTCTGACCTCAGAGGGCAGCCAGCGTGGTTCTTCCCGCTCCAGCCGTGAGAAGTCGGGGGTCAGATCTCAGACTCCCCCTTCTGAGTTCAAAGCACTGTCTCTGTCCTTGGAGGGGTTTCCAGAGCAATCCTATGGTCCCTGGGACCATAGGATTGCTCTGTCCATCTGCTTTAAATGTCTGCAAAGATTGAAACAAATTCAAATGTTTACTTGGATATTTCACTGGAATACTAAATATTTTAACAGCATGACCACTGGATAATAGATGCTTCCTTTACATTGTTCAATTTTAAAGGACAAATGCACTGAAAATTGTTAACGTACTTATTTCAGTCTTCCCCAGGGGCTATGTATTATATAATTATGTTTGTGTTTTTGCTTCACCAAGAATCTGAAGAAAAAAATAGAATTTTGAGATTGCAAAGTTTGAGTGGTGGCATGCTACTAATTAAGTTTTTGAAATGTGGAAGGGCTCCTTCTGTCAATGGGATGCTTTTGTTCCAGCAGAGTTTTTCTGCTGCCCGAATGAGGAGGATCCAGTCTTCAGCAACTCCCCCAACCACTCTCTCTGCAGTACGCTGTGTCCTACAGACATCTCTTCTGGAAGGTTGTGAGTCCCTCAATGAGTGTTTTTAGAAATAGAAAGCAATTATGCGGACAAATCCTAAGCAGCGGGAAAATGTGCATTATGGAATATCCGCCCTCCCCCACCGCTTTACTGACGAGGGAAGGGAATTGGTGCAGGAGGAGGAAGCGATGTCCGAGCCAGTGGGGCCCTTCCTGATGCAAAATCACGGGTTGGCAATTGACTGGTATGAAATCTGAACCTGGCCATAGTATTTAACGGCACAACCCTATGCATGTTTATGCAGAAGAAAGTCTTACAATTCCCAGGATCCCTCAGCCAGCTATGCTGGCTGGGGAATGCTGGGAGTTGTAGGATTTGTAGAACTGTGCCAGCTACAAATGGGCACAGAACACAGTTTCTGGGAATTGAGGTTGGAGCTCTGGCTCCGACCTCAGTCCCCAGAATCCAAAAAATCCTATGGCCCTCTAGACAGTGTCTAGTGGCCATAGGATTACTCCCTTTGGGATAAAAAGCAAAAACATCTTAAGAGATTTCACATCAATTTAAATGGTTCTGTGAGGATTTATATAAGACACAAGATCTTTCATCACAATTAATTGGGCTTTTTACAAACTTGTAGTTACCTAAATTTAATCAGCTGAACTGAATAACCTAGAAGTACCTTTTGCCAAGCAGGAAGTGGTGGTGAAGATTATTTATTTAAAAAACTAAAAAAAGTATATCGAGGCCCTGATGGACTTATATCAAAGTTGTTTGAGAGAGAGAGAGAGAGAGCGCACGCGCATGTGTGTGTGTGTTGCTGGACTCACACTATAAATTATTTGTATCCAAATTTTACCAAAATCACAGATGGAACCTAAAACAATTGCATTTGAAAATCCTGTCCTCTTGTGTTATGTGACATCCTCCTTTCCACTGCAGCTGCCCTGTGTCCCTCCACCAAACCTGCTCTGGGGGTTCCCCAGTTGGGGTTGCATAGGACAGGGGAAAACCCTTTCCCAGTTACTTCATCTGTATTCATACAGATCAGGATCAAACTGCTTTCATAAGAGAAAGGAAAATCGTGTTTAACATGACAGTTTGATTGTATAGAGAGCGCTCAGAATAACCCACAACAAACATCTCTATTTTTAGATGCCTAGAAAGCATTTGATCATGTTGAATGGACATTTATTAGCTGAGCTGAATCTCAGAGTTAGGCAAATTCTGAAACCAAAAATAAATCTGATTCTGTCAATGGATAGACAATGGAACGAAAGGCACCTGACAATCCGTGAAACACAGATGGAATGGATTTTACACAATCCCTATATCCCTGATTCCACCCATAGAGAAGTGCTCTTTTTTTTAATAAATTATTGGAACAATAAATATCCTTATGGCATTTCTCCATATGTATTTTTGCTATGATTTGAACATAATCATTGCAAATTTGTCTAATTTTGTATTAATTGTATTTAAATTTGCATTTCTACAGTTTTGTGCTCTCTTTCTACAGAGCAGGAAAGGACCACAGGACCATTCTCTATTTTGTGCTCTCTTTCTACAGAACAGAGAAGATGAACAAGCCAATTCTCTATCTTGTGCTTTCTTTCTACAGAACAAAGAACACCAGCAGAACGTATGTATTTGCTGAAGACAGTGACAAGTTTTTCAGCATGTGGATTGCATAAGCCCAATTTTGTGAATCTTTTTTATCATTGAATTTCAAGTACAGCAACGACTATAAGCAATCCATCATTTGAGGCTGCAAAAATAAAATGTGGGGTTTGCTGAAATTATGTCTGTAATATAGAAAATTCTAATTAAGAAGTTAAAATATATTTGGAGGCATTAATGATTTTGTTAATTCTGAACAGTTTGGACTGCTAATCCTGAAGAATGGCAGAGACAGATTGGTCATGCAGAGAGTATATGGTTCATATAGTATCTGGTAACGTATACGACAGGGAGGACCATGCTGGAAATCTTTGTTTCCACATGGTTGGTTGGTCAAATGTTTCTCAAAGGTGTATTACTACTACTACTACTACTACTATTACTACTACAACAAAGTTGTTATGCTAGTATAAGCATTTGGGTTGCTCAAAAGAGCTTTCAGAAGTATATGCAACTTGTGGATCACATTTTGTCAGGGTGGACACTGAGCCCATAGAATCCCAGAGTAGTTCTGATTCTGAGGAAGAGGAGTCGCTCCTGGGAGAGAAGCGTGCTCCTCTTTCCCAGGGCCAACAGCTGACGGAGATTCCTCCCACCAGCATTCCTAGCTTAGATAGCAGTCCTGGGAAAAGGGGAGGGACTCTCCCTAGTCCTTAAGTTCAGGGGTCTGCCAGTAATTCCCTTGGATCCTCTGGGCGCAGCCGTTGTTTGCGCGCCAACCGGGCACTACGCCTCCTTTCTGCGCCCTCCATTTGGCGCCGCTCTCTGCGTCGGCGTTCGCGCGTCCATCAAGTCTGCTTCCCGCGCTCTGTCACTCCCAGGACTGCTATCTAAGCTAGGAATGCTGGTGGGAGGAATCTCCGTCAGCTGTTGGCCCTGGGAAAGAGGAGCGCGCTCCTCTCCCAGGAGCGACTCCTCTTCCTCAGAATCAGAACTACTCTGGGATTCTATAGGCTCAGTGTCCACCCTGACACATTTTATCTTCCATTGGATGAAAATGTTCTACAACTGATTTGTTCAAGCTAGCAAAAAGCACTCTGAAAAACACTTACTACAAGCCAAACGTGTGCTGATGGGATATTGAATAGGAATAGGGATACTGTGAACTTCTTATGTATCAGGTCTGGGACAGCTTAACTAAGAAAAGTGCTGAAAGAAAAATGTGTACTGACTTTACCAGACAATGTTTCCTTTTTGCACAATGGTTGCATGTTTGTTATAGGGAATTTATATAGTGTGTGTGTGTGTGTGTGTGCTTTCTGTTACAGGAATGTCAATATCATGTCACTGTAACTGAAATGTTGTTCTTTGTGTTCTTGGTGCAGTCCCACATATGAGTTCAGCACCTGCACAAAGCAACATCCGCCTAGCTCTAGAAGGTTCCAGTAAAACATCTTGCCATGAAGGCCTCACCCTCAGGACATGGGACATGGCTAGTGCCTTCCCACTCGGTTCCATTCTCACCATCACAATAGTGGCATTATTAAGAACTTTCCCCCTCTCTCCACTCTTTCCGCTAGACATTTTTGCTTTCTCCTTACCTTTTCCCCATAGCCTTCTTTTTCTCCTCGTGTTCTCTTTTCACTTGCAGTTCTCTATGTATGCTTGTCTTTCGGTTCCTTACGGATTTGCCCCAGAGCCTGTGATGCAGCAGGCACTGTTTAACATGTGTTCTGATTGTGCTGACACGCTTTCCTCATTGGATACCCATGATTGTTGCTTATTCTGCCTGAGTGAGGGGCAAATTGTAGATACTTGCTGCAGTGTAAGATGTTTACCAAACAAGTGCATTGCAACATGTCAACCTGCCAAATAGTGACACAGGGAGCAGGCACTGTCAGCAGCTGATGCAGAGGTCCAGGCCCTCTTAGATCTAACTACATGTCTGTTTTGGCTCCCTCTGCCATGCAAGTAGTCCCTGAACCCAGGTGCAGGAGCCATGGCAACTTCCTCTGGCTATGTAAGAAACCCACCTGTCAGCCTTGCTATTAGGGTCTGTACTGGAACAATGGGAGCATTGGCTTTGAATCTGAAGGAAGGCTTTGACATTGGTCACCACACCTTTTCTTACAAGTTTAAAGAGTTGGCAAGCCTAACGAGAGAGAGAGGGATAAAGGAGAAAAGGCAAGACCTGGCGGTGTTGCAAATGCTGTATGACATTCCTGCCTCCACAGGCAAGAGACAAGATGTAGCAGTTGACCAGAAGGTGGCTCCCACTCACCTTGTTCCAGGCTCCCTAAACTTCACCTCTTCCCAGCTGAACCTCAGGAATCTCCAGGAACTTTTCTCTGGCTTGGAACTTCAGTAGTCCTCACTAAAAGACCCAGCAGAGGTCTAGATCATTGGTGTCAGAGGTCTAGATCGTTGGTGTGACATCTGAAGGGGAGATCTGTGACCACTTACTGAACGCCGATTGGCCTCTATCCAGGGACCACAACTCCTACGCTCTCCAGTGAATCACTGAGTGCTCCTCACCTCACTCCCAAAGATTTTCTCCAGGCTGTTTGGTGTCAACTCATGACTCTCACTACGATTACCCACTTCTCAAGTGTCCTGCAACCAAGGTAAAAAATGTAATAAAATATCATTGAGATTTGACGGGGCTGTATTTTCTGCACTTTGCAAACCCCTCGGTCACACTGGGCCCAGGAGTAGGTTTGATTAGGTTATGGCCTGTTCAGTAATGGTCACGCTTATCAAAACTGAGGGATCATCGTTTTCTCCTTGCGCTGCCATCACTGGGGCTGATCATCTTGTCTTAGATTACTGTTCTTCAGTGCAAGGCCTGTGATGCCACTGGCAGCTCTTAATCCCCTGAAGTACGTCCCTCTCCCTGCCTCTCCCTCCACTTGCTTCCACGGAAGTCCAGTTGGCTGGTGGTTAGGCTGAGCAGGTGCACATCAGCTCCCTTCCAAGGAAAGTCAACCAAATGATCACTCAGGCCAGATGCTGGCACAGCAGCAGCATTCCTAGAACCACGCCTTTTCCATGCAAGGCCACTTACTGAAGTGGCTGCAAGAAGGAGGGCTTGTAGAAAATGGAAAGACAAAGAGACCTGTCCTGGGATTCAGCAGGCATTTACTGGCTGGAGATATTTGGAGACTCCTCGCCACGTGTGTTACCTTCCCACCTTGCCAAGGGAAGCTGCAGCCATAGTCCTCCTGGGGAGGGCAGAGGTGCCATTAAGCATATAGAGAGCGTGCTCCCCTTGTAATTCTGAATTCACTGGCTCTTCCCTCCAAGGAGGTTGGTTCTCCCTTCACCAGCCCATCTCTGGAAAGCGTGGTGGGCACGTCCTGGAGCAGCCACCGGAACACTTAAACAGGCTCCGGTGTGGGCTCGTGTGCATCTAAGCACGTGTCCTCCCACTTTACTCCAAAGAAGCTGGTTTTCCTTTCTCCTGCCTCTGTGAATGCTTGCATCAGTGGGCTGTGGAAAAGAGGACTCATCATGGGTTTATTTACACAGCCAGATTCAGGAGGTAGACTTCCCCAGTGAAGATAAACGGGAGACCTCTCTCTCGTTTCACGCATGCGAGTGAGTGAATGAGTGTGTGTGTGTGTCTGTATGTGTCGGGGAGAGAGAGAGGGAGGACTGGTTGCTAAATCTTAGAGGTGTGAGTGTTTACAGGAGGCTCCTTTAGCCCCAGTGATGGTTTTATTCCTGATCGGCCACTGTGGGAACAAAATGGAGTAGAGAGCTATTCAGTCAGATCCAGCACAGCTCTTCTTATCATGATACTGCATTTGAGTTACATCTTAATTATGGGATGTACAAACAAATGACAAGAATGCCCACAAGAAGCCATTCAAGGTTTGTGTGTGTGCGTGTGCGCGTGTGGTGGACTATATTAAATCAGCCTTTTCAATCAGGACCCTTTTCAATCAGGCTTTCAGTGGGATATGGGGCTGAAACTGCTTTCGTCACCTTGGTGTATGACTTACACCAGGAACTGGATAAGGGAAGTGTAGCCCTATTTCTCCTGGACCTCTCGGTGGCTTTTGACAGCACCAGCCATGGTACCCTTCTAGACCGGCTGGTGGGGATGGGCCTTGGAGGCACTGTATTGCAGTGGTTCCGGTCCTTCCTGTCAGGTCATGTACAGGGGGATTACTGTTTGGCAGTGCAGCCGTTGGTCTATGGTGTCCTGGCCCCTATGTTATGAAACGCCTGGGAAGGTCATCCAAAGCTTTGGAAAGAGATACCATCAATATGCTGATGACACCCAGCTCTATAACTCTTTATTACTTGACACAGAGAAAGTGGTTGACACCATTGAATGTTGCCTAAGTTTGATAATGGGCTGGATGAAGGTGAACAAGATGAAATTAAATCCAGAAAAGACAGGTGTTGTTGGTCAGCAGAAAGCCTGACTCAGGGAGTGAGAACCTGTTCTGAATAGGGGTGTGAACCCTCTGAAGGATCAGGTCCATAGCCTGGAAGTGCTCCTGGATCCTGCCCTGTCACTGGATCTTCAAGTGCCAGTGGTGGCAAGGACCACATTTACACAACTACTTCTACTTTACCAGCTGCAGCTGTTCCTGAATTAGTCTGTTTTGGCAACGGCTATCCATGCCTCGGTTACATAAGGGTTAGACTCTTGCAATGCTCTCTTCATAGGGCTACCCTTGAAGCACATCCAGAAGCTTCAATTGGTGCAAAACGTGGCAGCTAGGCTGCTAACCAGTGCACAGTACTGTGATCACACTACAATACTGAAAGATTTGCACTGGTTACCAGTCATTTAGCGGGCTCAATTCAAGGTGTTGATTTTAACCTTTAAAGCCTAAATGGCTTAGGGCCTAGCTATCTGAGGGACCACCTATCTCAGTATGATAGGAGAGACTCTTTTGGTTTTGAAAACACCCTCACTTGCAGTGGCCTGGTTGCCAGGCACATGGGAAAGGGCTTTCTCCTGTGTTGCTCCCAGAATTGAATGCACTTTTGCCAGAGCTGCGACTGGTCCCCGCTCTCTTTGCATTCAGGAAAGGGGTCAAGACACATCTTTTTAATTTGGCTTTTTAAATTGTTCAGTTTTTAAAGGTTGATTTTAAGGTTTCACTATGTCTCTGATTTTTGTTTTTGATTCTGTTTGCAAACCACCTCGATTGGTTTTTCCAGAAGGACACTATAGAATTATTTAAAATAAATATTAATTTTGGTAGTGGGTTACTATGATTCTCATCACATTGGTTTTTTATTTTTTTTGCGCCAAAGTGGCTCCCACTTGAAAAACAGTGAAGATCGCTCAATTAGGCATTGCAGTGCCATTCATCATCTAGTATCAACAACTATGGTAGCATGGTTTTTCTCTCCTGTTGTGGCAGTGGTCCAAACTGCCTTAATGCTGGTCATCTCAATCCCATTAGCTCCAGTCACATTCCCTCCACTTCTCCAAAGTGTGGGCGCTTGTCACCTTGCTAGTGCAAAACCCCTCTGCTTGATTCCAGGTGATTTCCTCCTCACGCAGCAGCCCTGTATGACACAAGCCGCAATGTTCAGTAGCTTCCCCAACATGCTGGAGAGACTTGGAGCCGGGGGAGGGGGGGTACAGTGATTGCAGGAAGGAGGAAGAGAAAGAAAAGATCAGTTGTGCAAGCTGCCCTCTAGATACTTCTCACTTGTTGATTCTCACCTGAGTATGTGAACCAGCTCCATTAAAAAGCATTGTATTTAAGGGGATATAGACATTTTATCTAATGTTAATCTAGGATGGCTCATTTGCACATGCAAGCCACCACTTGATTCTGCAGTCATTAAATGATGAACGTGAGTATGTAGCAGCTGGTATGTTTAAATGAATGGTGCAATACTATATTCTACTGGACTTCCTCAAACATCTAATTTTCTCTTTTCACATTTTTAACAGGTATGGAGCAATTAGCTGTATATATACACGTTTCCCCATACAGAATGATTTGGGGTTTAATTGTTATTTAAAGTTAATTCTTTTTTGAAGCTGATGGAGGTAAGATTAGAATGGGTTGATTTTTAACAGAGTGAGTCTAAATGCAGACTTTATGACTATAATGTCCAGCCTGTTTTCAACCCCTTTTTGTTATTTTCTGCTCCCCCCACCCTTGCTGTGTGTAACATCCAGCCTGATGAAGAGGTTTGGAGAACTCAAAAAGCTTGCTGTTCTGTAACGTTTTGTTTGGTCCTAATAAAGATGTTGTACATCTGTTGATTTTGGAATTGATTTTGACTGCATATATGAGTGAAATTAGCCTTTGGCTACAAAAAGCATCAAGATATGAATAAAGAAATAGCTGTATTATCGTTGTACATGTTAAATTCTTTGGCCCATTGCTTAAATCAGCCTTCCTCAATTTGGTGCCTTCCAGGCGTTTTTGACTACAACTCCCAGCATTCATGATCGTTGGTCATGCTGGATGGGGATGATGGACATTGTAGTCCCTGGGGCAACATCCTAAAAGTAGCAGCCACATGCCATAATTGTTCACTGTGAGAGGTTCCACCTGAAGGGGAATACACAATCTCCGTGAAATCAAGTCATAGGAACATAGGGAGCTGCCTTATACTGAGGCCAGAATTGGACTGAGCCCTGCGGTACCCCGCTTGTTACCTCTCCCCAGTTTGAGAAGATCCCATTGATAAGCACCCTTTGAGTCTGATCCTGTAGCCAACTGTGGATCCACAAGTAATTAGGTGTTCCTTGACCATATGCCTATTGATCTCAAGCTGCAATCCTGCCCCTTCAGCCTGTACTTCCCCTTTGCCACGGGGGTCATAGACCCTCTTTTGGGAGAAGACTGAGCCAAAGTAGGAATTGAGCACTTCTGCCTTTTCTTTGTCATCTGTTATCATTTTGCCATCTTTATTTAATAGTTGAACCACCATTTCTTTCCTCTGTCTTTTACTATGCATGTATCAGGAGAAAGCCTTTTTGTTGCTTTTAGCATCCCTTGCTAACCTCAGCTCATTCTCAGCTTTAGCCTTCCTGATGCTATCCCTGCAATTCTGTGCTACCTGCCTGTACTCTTCCTTTGTTGCTTGTCGTTCCTTCCACTTCCTATATGTGTGATTTTTTGTTTTCAGGTCATCTCTAAGCATATTGTGAAGCCACATTGGCTTCTTTTGTTGTCTTCCACCTTTTTTTCTTGTTGGAATTGTTTGTAATTGTGCCTTTAGAATTTCCTTTTTTAAAACCCCCCACCCATCTAGAACTCCTTTTCTCGTTAGAGTTGCTTGCCATGGGACCTTACTGATCATTGTTCTGAGTTTATTAAAATTGGCTTTCCTAAAATCCAGGGTACGCGTTTGGCTACACTCGGCTTTTGCTTCCTTTAGAACCAAGAACTCAAGTATAACATGGTCACTTTCCCCCAGAGTTCCCGTAACTGCTACTTTATCCACTAAGTCATCTCTGTTGGCTAGGATCAAGTCAAGGACAGCCAGTCCTCTAGTTCCTTCCTCTACTTTCTGTAGGAGGAAGTTATCCACCACACAAGTCAGGAATTTCCTGGAGGGGCCATGTTTTGCAGAATTTATCTCTCAACAAATATCGGGGAAATTGAAATCCCCCATTACCACTACATCATGCTTCCTTGAAACATGGGCAATTTGCTTTTCAAAAATTTCATCCTTCTCCTTGATTGGGTGGCTGGTAGTAAACTCCGATTACTATGTTCCTTTTATTCTTTGTTCCATTTATTTTAACCCAGATGCTCTCGATGGGGCTATCAAGCTCATCCTCCTCTATTTCTGTGCAGAGATATATGTTTTTAACATATAGTGCAACCCCACCTCCCTTTCTGTTCCTCCGGTTCTTTTTGAACAAGTTATATCCTTCAGTTGCTGTATTCCAGTCATGGGAGTCATCCCACCAAGTCTCAGTTATAACTATCAAGTCATAATTTCCCTCCTGTATTAAGAGTTCAAGTTCGTTCTGTTTGTTTCCCATACTCTGGGCATTAGTATACAGACATCGAAGACCATGTGCTTTATAGCCTGGCTTTCTTCCTACATGTTTGTGAAGACTATTTTTGGGCGCTATTAGAGCTGTTCTCTCCGTTGCAGTGCTTGAGCCTTCATCCATTGTTACCCCCAACTTTACTCAATAAAGCAGAGATGGGCAACCCCAGGTGTTTTGACCTACAACTCTCATCACCAGTAGCCAGCATAGCCAGGGATGAGGGATGATTGGACTTGTAGGGCAAAACAACTGGAGGGCCACAAGTTGCCCTGTCATGCCTAAAAAAGGTAAAAGGGTAGAAATGTACAAAAATATGCATGGTGTGGGAAAAGTGGATAGGGAAAAGTTTTTCTCCCTCTCTCATACTAGTAGAACCCATGGTCATCCTATGAAACTGAATATCAAAATGGCTACTAGTCATGAGGGCTATATATTACCTCCAGTATCGGAGCCTGTATGCCAATTGCTGGGAGCATGAGCAGCAGGAGAAGGATGTTGCACTTGTGGACTTCCCATGGGCATCTGGTTGGCCACTGAACAGAATACTGGACTAGATAGGCCTTTAGTCTGATCTAGCATGATGGTTCTTATGTAGAGGAAGGGGAGATACCATGGACTATCATGGGAGCCTGCTCTAAAAACACACACTGCCACAATAGTATTACTCAGTTCAGGAAAAGATCCTAGGTTCCTGGGTTTGTATTGCCCTGATAAATCAAGATGCCAAACATCTCTCAGAGTTTCAGGTGGGCAGGCTTAACACTTCTCTCCAAATATTTTCTGTTGATCAAACGGTTCATCAGCTAGCTCTATAAGGAGGACATTAAACATACACCATAGAAAGAGTAGCAGATGTCCCATTGCCATGTGGTCACTGGGATGTATTCAAGGTGTTGACAGGTTGGAATGGCAATTTCTGCTCAAATTGTCCAATTTAAGTTTGAGAGCCAAATGTATGAGCAGTGGCAACACTACTGTCAAGCAACAGAGACGGTAATTCAGGCAAAAGGCTTGGATTTTCAGCCAGGACATCTCCCCTGAGGCACTAAGCAGGGCTGCCTATTATTACCATTTCTGTTTGTGATAGTGATGGAAGTCCTAGGGGAGATAATACAAAAAAACCCAATGCAAAAGGAGCAACTATCAGTGGGGAAATGTCAGCTGTTACCCTCTTCCAGATGATATCTTGCTAACAGTAAGTGACTAGAGGCCATGCTGGAATGAAGAAGTTGGCAGCCTTTCACAGTGCTGCTGGTCTTGAAATTCATTATGCAAAGTTGGACCTCTTATGTCTCAATATTCCTGTCAAGGAACAAAAAGCACTTCCAAAGCCATCAAATCTAAAGCCTCATCCTAGCAGTTTCAAATACTTTGGGATAGTTACTGCTAAAGAGCTAAAACAAGTTTAAAAAGAGGAACTGATCCTCTGTTAAAGCTCTGAAACATGATTTCTGCAGCTCAGCCTATTGTGGTGAGGCATGACAGCTGTGCTCAGGATGATACCTCTATCCAAATTCCTCCTTATGTCAGACACTTCCAGTAACAATCTTACCAGACTGCTCTATAAGGTAGCAGAATATGATAGAGGGATTTAATAATGCTCACAAAAAGTCCAGACTCCATGCTAAGCAAAGGCAGTATGTGTAGGCACTACAGAATGGGTGGGTTTAGTTTTCCAAATTTCAGATTATACTATGATTCATCCCAATTGAAGCAGCCGCTACACATCACGCAGAATGAACAGTCTAGTTCCATGAGTTGCAATGAAACTCACCACATTCTGTTGCTGAGGTCAATCCTGTTTCTGCTGATTACATGATCCATCATTTCAAAGACTAAAAACCTGTCTTCGAACACCAATCTATGTGCATGGAATCAGTGGGTCAAAATGTTGATGCCCCCACAACACCGTGGCTTCCATTTCTGTGTCACTCCCAATTTAGGGGCACAGACAAATAGAAACAGTTTGCAGACTGAGAAAAGGCCAATATAGGTTATGGGATTCATTTGAGATGGGCTAGCTTTTCTTCAAGTCAAAATAGCTAAGCTAATATAGAGGAAGGAAGCAGGTCAACTGGCTGCAGTAACAGGTAAAAGCCTTTGCTACTAAAATATCATTTGAGAACCCCTGTATCCAGTCATTGTCCAAAATGGGTTCCATCATAGTCAGCTATAACATGCTTGTCATGGAATTGTTTGGTGACTCTTGTGGGCTCAAAGCTGCTCAGGAAGCTGATATAGGGGCTGGAGATTAATTGGGATGCAATGTGGTATAAAAACCCTTAAGAATCACATGAGCAAGAATTTGGGAGTATGTGCTGGACCCAGTAAAATTACATTACATGGATAAAAATGTATACTGTCTGTGCTGGAGGAGGTGTGAAACACAAGGTTTTCTTTTTCACACATGTTGAGGGTATCCCTCTATGTGGGACTTTTGGCTACAAGTGTTTGGAATAATAGCAAGTGATTAGGCTTGATGCAATGCTGGGGCTCCTAACTATTGCTAACAACTCTCTGAGTCAGAAAGTGGTTCAGCTATTGCAGGCTGCTGCCAAAGTGAGATTGCTAGGTACTAGAAAACCTAGTCAGGCTACTCAATCCAGGCACCAGTGGGAGATTTATTTATTTTTTTTGCACTAGGGGGAATGATTTGGGGGGATTGTAGCTGGGGAGGGAAAGTCTCATTCTCTCTTCTCCAGTTTAGAGTCCCCCAAATCTCCCATCCCGGTGCTGCAATTAGACTTCGGGAAAGCCTTCTATTGACTCCAGTGGAAGGCTTTTTATAAAATTACTGCAGCGTGGGGAGACTGAGGGTGGTGGTCTAAGCTGCTTCTGTATCAGAGTGGAGAATGTCACTAAACTGTACAGTGACTGAATCTGAGGAACTTCTCTCAAGATGCACTGATATATCACATGACCATGTTCCTTTCAGTGTGGGTTTCCCAGAATTTGGTACTTGAGGTATACTCTGGAAAATATGTTAGCTGGGATTTTCCCTCCCCAGCCCTGCCCTCCATCCTCTCCTCTTTGTGGCATGAAGAAGTATTTTTGCAGGAACTAATATAATTTATAGCTATGTCAAAGTTAGAATTCAGCAGTATGAAGAGCTTCGGCTACTGGGCAGTATAAAACTGTAATAAATAAGTAAATGCCATCTTAAACCAGTGATTTGACACTACCTTCAGATTTGCATAACTATGCAATTTGCATAACTAAGTCAGCCACACAGATCACACTTGTAGCCAGATTTCCTTAGCTTTTTTAAAAAAACTGATTAACAGACCAGTTAATACTGTTTGTATGGCATACATATTTAATAGAATGCAAAAAGGATTGGTCTGGAATAAAGATGGATATTTGCCTCGGTTCTTTCATTTACCTGTTAACATTATGCATGAATATCACTTGATTTCTCAACAGGTTGATTCTCACCTGAAAATGTGACCCAGCTTCATTGAAAAACTTTGTATGTGAGTGGATAAATGAGTCTTATCTAATGTTGATTTAGGAAGGATCATTTACACACACAAGTCACCACTTGATTCTGCCATCGTCAAATGATTAATGTGAGTCTGAAGAAGCCAGTATCTAATGAATGATGCAAGTTAGAATTTCTGTATTCAGTGGGACTTGCTCATAAATATCTAATTTAACCTTTTCACATTCTAATAAGTCTGGAACATCGAGTTATATATCTATGTTTCCCCACACATAATGTTTTGGGGTTTCATGGTCACTCAAATTTAATTTTTGAAACTGAAGGAGTTGCTATTACCGAGTGTTAATCTTAACTACGACTATGAGTGAAATTAGTCTCTGGCTATACACGAAAGGATTGGGATGTGAATAAAGAGACAGCTATATTATAGTTGTAGGTATGATATCCTTTTGCCCATTGCTACTTCGAACATTCAAATATTTATTTTGGTCTAAAATGGCATTCATAGCAGGCAAGGGAGATGCTATGATTGGCTCATTTTGTTTAATAGAATCATAGAATAGTAGTGTTGGAAGGGGCCAATAAGACCATCAAGTCCAACCCCCTGCTCAATGCAGGAATCCAAGTCAAAGCATCAACTATTGTTTGGCAATCAACTATTCTAGTTGCCAAAGTTGTTTGGCCATCAACAAAGTTGTTTGGCAATCATCATTAAAGCACCGCCCCCTTTAAACTGAAATTCTACAGATGCTTTCATATGTTGCAGCTTTTAAAAGATGCTTTGCCTCTCAGGGAAGACCAGAGAAACTATACCTTTTCTGAAATCAAAAAACAAAAGCATCAAACAGTTTTGTAGGAAGGAGTACATCCATGAAAAGCTCCATCCAGTAGAGGTCACTGGTGCCCAGGCTGTTAATATATACATATTATATATCAATATAAACAATTTAAATTGTGTTTTGAGAATTCACACTGCTTGTAGGTAATAATTGCAATGTTTTGTTCATTTTGTATATAATGTATTGAAGTTGGGGGTTCTTCACCTAAGTCATCTTAGGTGAAGAGGAACATCTTGTTGCCAACACAGCAATAATTAAAAAATGGAGCAAATGTAGATGCTTATTACAGGGTGTACGGATCCAAATTTTATCCAAAAATGGCTCACCCTAACTTCCCATAAATAGAGCAATGCTAATTTTAAATTGCTTCTCAGCGCTGTCCAATTCCTATTCTAAGCAGAGAGGAAGTTAATGAGGGAAGATTATGCAATTTCTTGACTAATAAGATAAGGCTACAGTGATGAAAAATGAATGACAGATGAAGTGGCCAAAAGATGGGTGGAGAAGACTGCCCAAGTAAAAAATAGAAGAGAAAAGGGTGGGAGATCAAAGCAAAAAGAAAAGCACGACATATATATATCATATGTAAAATAAATATAGGATAGTGTGGTTATTTTCTCTTGACACAATTACATGTACCAGGAATTATCCAAACCCACAAGGGGCTCTAGTGCACACAGAAACCTTCTTCATTTTAGTAGTGAGAATACTTCATGAGCACAACAAGGTCACGTTAAGAATGGCAAAACAGCTAGCAATGTAAATCCCCACTACCATTTATTAGGGAGGGAGGGGTGGGGTGCGCATGCTGGACCAGTTTACAGATAGAATGAATCATAGAATAGTAGGGTTGGAAGGGGCCTACAAGGCCATCGAGTCCAACCCCCTGCTCAGTGCAGGAATCCAAGTCAGAGCATCCCTGAGAGATGGCTGTCCAGCCTCATCTTGAATGCCTCCCGTGTGGGAGAGCCCACCACCTCCCTAGGTTGTTGGTTCCATTGTCGTATTGCTCTCACAGGAAGTTTTTCCTGATGTTCAGCCGGAATCTGGCTTCCTGTAACTTGAGCCCATTATTCTGGGTCCTGCACTCTGGGATGTTCAGAAGAGATCCTGGCCTTCCTCTCTGTGACAACCTTCCAAGTACTTGAAGAACGCTATCAAGTCTCCCCTCAGTCTTCTCTTCTCAAGGCTAAACATTGAAAAACAAGTGCTGTGCTGCTGTGGGGGCTGGGGGGGGATACATGGGAAATTACAAACAAATGAGTGTGTGCGTGCGTGCATATAGGTACATATACACACCCACGCACCCACACATATTCACTAAGTGCAAGATTTTTGACAGTGATATGGAAGGCACAAATGTTAAATTTACAGATGAACTGAAAATGAAGTGTGTAATGAATGGCATGTAAGAAAATACAACTCAGGACAGGCAATTCTGAGATACAAAATGTAGCAGTGTGGAGCACTTTGCTGTCTTACAGGATACTCCACATATACACCCACCGCCACCAAAGAAAGACTGCATTTTGTGGTCACTGAGCATGCGCAGTCCTCATTCAACTGTGTTTTAGGGGCAGGGTTCCCTCAGAGTTTTTTTCCCCCCTAATTTTTATTTTTTGCAAACGTTCAGTTTCCCCAAAGTATGCAATTACTTCCTTTTCTCTGCAGCGGCCCTGTTTTGGCTATAATCCTGTCAGCAATTGCGAGCTGAGCTTGCTGTCAGAGGGAGTGGTGGAGCAACCCATAGCCATATGTTTTTTCTTTACAGTGGCGAGAATTGCTCTACTGACACTAGATGTGTAAGAAAATAAATGTACAGAGTTGCCTCTTTGAAATGGTGAAGTGACAATTACCTCCTTCCTCTTGTTTCCTTCTCCTGCGGACAATATAAAAAAACAAGAGCTTCCTTCTCTCCCACCCGCCTCATTCTTGGCTGCTAGCACTTTGTAGTTCATATTCAGATAAAAGCTGACACTTCCATACTGTAATCCTGACTCAGGCCAAGGACCAAGTAAGATGTTGCTCAAATTACAAACAGATTATTGCTTTTTAAAAACTATTTTCACAAAAGTTTCATCTAATTTTTAACAGTGGAAGACCTAAAGGGGAGCTTGTTGATTTCACTGCACCCTTAAATCAAATTTTGTATATACGCTCTAATAACAAAAGGAAGGTTTTATTAATCAAGGATCATTATGTCCTCAGTGCCTTTCAAATGTTAGACACAGCTTGAAAGCTGCATTGAAGATTTTAATTTGAATTATGCTAGAAGTAAAAGCCACTGAATATTAGCAGAAAGGTTATTTATAAACTATGGGCTATTTTAAGTTTATCTTTAGTAGATGTATAGACAGCTTTTTGACTAGAGTCCACAAAGTGGTTTACAATATTTATATAATAGAACAGATACAGTAAGAGCCACAAGCAGCTCAAAAAATAAAATATTTTCATTTTACAAAAAATAAAAATCCGTCTATCTATGTCTCCATCTCCACTGTAGGAGGATCTAGTAGCTGCCCTTCCCACAGGGCAGTTGGTGTCAGCCCTTTAGCAGGGGGACAGTCTAACTGGAGCAGGCCCTAAAGTTGTGTTTTCCTCCATCTCCCTCTACACTTGAAAAATGCATTAACTACACTTGGGCTGTCTTTTCAAAAATATTTTAGATCTTTTTGTTGGAATTGGTTAATTAATAGACAAAGTATTCTCCTAGAAATGTGACACAGTATATTGTCCCGTGGCCACTTACTTGTGGGGTGCCACAGGGTTCCATCCTCTCCCCGATGCTATTTAACATCTATGTGAAGCCACTGGGGGCTATCATCAGGAGGTTTGGGGTGCAGTGTCATCAATATGCGGATGACACTCAGCTCTACCTCTCATTCAAATCTTCACCAAGGTTGGCCGTAGAATCCCTGTCCAAATGTCTGGAGATGGTGAGTGGCTGGATGGGGAGGAATAGGCTGAAGCTGAACCCTGACAAGACCGAGGTACTTTTGGTGGGAGACAAGAGGATGTTGGGGGATGTTGACCTGGTGTTGAATGGGGTACAGCTACCCTTGAAAGACCAGGTCCGCAGCCTGGGGGTCATTTTGGACTCCCAGCTGTCCATGGAGGCTCAGGTGTCAGCTGTGAGCTGGACAGCGTTATATCAGCTCCATCTGATACGGCAGCTGAGCCCCTTCCTTCCCGACCATCTGCTCCCATCGGTAGTACATGCCCTGGTCTCCTCTCGTTTAGACTACTGTAATGCGCTCTACGTGGGGTTACCCTTGAAGACACTTCGGAAACTGCAGCTGGTACAGAACGCGGCAGCTCGCCTGATTAAAGGTAGTCGCCGGCGAGATCACATCACTCCAGTGCTGAAGGAGTTGCACTGGTTACCAGTTGTTTTCCGGGCCAAATTCAAGGTGTTGGTTTTGACCTTTAAAACCCTATATGGTTCCGGCCCAGCCTATCTTAAGGAGCGCCTCCAGCAGCACCAGACAGGCCGCTTAACAAGATCAGCCTCGGATGGCCTTCTCTCTGTCCCATCAGCCAGGACAGCTAGACTGGTGGGGACGAGGGAGAGGGCCTTTTCTGTGGTGGCCCCCACTCTGTGGAACTCCCTCCCTAGGGAACTCCGTCATGCCCCCTCTTTAATAAGCTTCCGTCGTGCATTAAAAACGTGGTTGTTCAGGCAGGCATTTGGGGTGGGTTAGGGTATTTTTTTAAAAAAAAATTTATGGTAAAATTTTATTGTTTTAAATTGTTTATGGTGGGTTGTACATCGCCCAGAGTGGCCAGTCAGATGGGCGATTAATAAATTTAATAAATAAATAATAAGTATATTTGAAATTATTCTCAAATTTGTTCAGAATGTTAAAAAATCTGTTCTACATTAAGACTTCAGGATTAAAACAGAATCTTGAAAGCAATACTCATTTTAAGAGTTAACATCAGCAGCTGAGCTTCATGCTTTCAAGAAATCTGTTTTCAGAGACAGTGATTCTTTCTTGTCAGATGCTGAGGTTAAAGAAGATTGATTGTGCCTTATGCAATCAATTTGGATCATCCTCTAAGGCCTTCAAAGTAGAATGCTTTATATTTTATCTGTAATGTTACATTCTAAGAAGCCATAAGTATTTTTAAAGGGGGGGGAGGTCCCTCCATTTTACTGTGCCCACTTGCATTGTTGTTGTTCAGTCGTTAAGTCGTGCCCGACTCTTCGTGACCCCATGGACCATAGCACACTAGGCCTTCCTGTCCTCCGCTCTCTCCCGGAGTGTGCTCAAGTTCATATTCATTGCATCGGTGATGCTATCTAGCCATCTCATCCTCTGCCGTCCCCTTCTTTTGCCTTCAATCTTTCCCAGCATCAGGGTCTTTTCCAGAGAGTTTTCTCTTCGCATTAGGTGGCCAAAATATTTGAGCTTCAGCTTCAGTATCTGTCCTTCGCCCACTTGCATCCCCTGCTGCAAATAACTAGCTATGGGAATCACTAGTTTACTTGCTGACCAGGGGTGTTTCAGAGTTTTTGCAACATTTCTATTTTTTTTAAAGGGGCCCTTAAAGAGTCCGTATAATGGTAGTTTATTCATGATAAGTCACCAGATGATTATCACGAAGAACAGACACCTTCCAAGCTTGCTATCATACTATTTAACAGTGTTCAGGTGCTGTCTGGATAAGAGGAACACTGTGTGTTTTATCACTAGCTCTAAACACTAACATTAGTGTTCATAATGTCTTGTAAGTGTCCTTAAGCGCTAGGAGATCTTGCAGCAATTAGTTAACCATCTTTCTTCTGACTAGGTTTTATGTGAGATCAGACTGTTTCCTGTTCCATTTCACCCATTGTGCCAAAAATGTTCCCTCTCTTTTCTCAGGAGGAAGAATGGAATGTTTTCAGATAATTTGAGCAATGCAGGCTCTTTGCAGGTGTTGCTCGTAGTGGATTGCAATGAAACATCTTCAGCCATTCTCCCCATCAGCGTGATATGACTGAGGGGCTGCTAACATGATCAGTGATTCTGGAATTACAGTTCCTGAATTCACTTCATCCTCTGATTCGTCCCATGACTGCGTAAATAAACCAATCAGAGTCCACAACGCCCCTGGCAAGATCAGAGTGTCTTGGCCTATCTTCTTTTTATCCAAGGATGGTGCAAACTACTGCAGGGTAATCTCCAGAGAATAGAGTTCACCATGGTTCCACAGAAAATGACTTTAAGACAGGCCGTGGTGGGGTGTGACTTAACCTAAAAAGCTGTGTTCCGGCAGATGGGAGGTCATAATCTCAGGAGAATGTATCTTAGTTAAGAATCTCTTAGTCTTTATTTATGTGCTTGGTATTTGTTTACTATTTCTGTAGATTACATTACTCAAGGGACTGAGATAATCAGTAATGTATAGTAAGTTTTCTGGGTTGATTCTGCAGTATTATCATGTCTGCTACAAACCCGCAGTTGTAAAATTAGCTGATTATTTCAATATAGTAATTTCTGCTCTAAGCCCTAAGGCAAGGGTCCCCAACGTGGCCGCTGTGGGCACCCACTAAACTTTTTTTTAAAATTCCTCCCATTTTTTAATATACATACATGGATTTGTATATATCCATAGCAAGGAATGCTTATGAAATGCATTCAACTTTCTAGCAATTATACATAGGCTTCAACAAAAGCAGACCAAATATCCAAATAAGTATCCATTTGAAGATAGCATCTATATGCCACTCTTCCAAATTCTGAAAATATTGTAAGGTCCTCAGTCCACTGCATTGTAGGAGGTGAGTGTTCATCCTTCCAATGTTGCAACAACAGACTTTTGGCTGTCAAAATGGCGTAGAGAATCCATTTATGCTGACAATTTGTTAATTTCTATGAAGCAGGTAAATAATTTAAAAGAGTGTGTATATCAGTGAATATTAAAGGCTGTTCTAGTACAAAATTTATCTGCGAAATAACCTCTTCCCAAAAAGAAGCAACTACTGGACATTGCCAAAACATATGTTTAAAAGAAGTATTAGCTGTATTGCATCACCAGCAATTAGCTGAATTAGACAATCCTTTACCAAAGGAGACATTGTGGTGTCTAATAGACATGAAACAAACATTTTGCTGAATAAGATGCAGCCTAAGATGCATAGATGCGACAGGTAGATGCCGAAGTGGTGATCCACTGATTAGGCATTTTGTCATGGTGCCCACAGCAGTTTCTCAAATTCCCAGATGTGCTCACAGGCCCAAAAAGGTTAGGGACCCATGCCCTAAGGACTCATCTTCCTGGCAGCTTCTTGAATTATTGGTTTCAGCCTTTTATAGCTGGTTGACCTGTCCTGTTTACGTAGTTCACTCAGAAGTTAATATTTCTGGTGAAGATGGGAAGGAATTCTGTTTTTCTGAAGAGATTTTAGGCAGCAATTTCAAATTATTTCCATAGGTTAATGCACTACATAGCACTAGATGTTTTCTGAAATGTCTCCCTCCCAGAGTTGGCATTAGCATTTTAGCACTGACTTTGTACCATGCTGGTTTGTGCTTAGAACAATATTCTTTTCTGCCTTCATTGGCCACTTCCTTGAAGTCTTGCCTCAAAATCCACACAGTTAACAAGGTATGAACATGATGCCTTCACCTTAGCAACTGTTCTAATCTATCATATTGCTGGTATGCATTTGTGAGTTGTCAGTCCTTTGCCTTCAATAACTCATTTATCTGTCTAATGAAGATTTCCTTGCATATTGTTGATGACAAATTTATCTTGAATAGTAGCAGTTGTGTAGTACCTACCTAAGTATTTCTGTATGACTTTCTATAATTGTATGGCTACTGACAGTGAGATCTTATACATGTCTATTTGGAAGTAAGTCCCAATGGGGCTTACTCTGAGGTAAGTGGGTATAGGATTGCAGCCTGAATTAATTAGAATAACTTTGAATGGTCTGAGGCCTTATGGTTGCAACAAATGATGGAAAAACAGTGCATTGTCCTTTGTCATACTTGTATTTTAAAACTATGTTACTAAGTATTTTAGACTTCTTGTATATTATTTATACCTGTCATTATCTGCTATATTAATTACAGTTATGCAAGCTGTTGCTAGAGTCAGCTTGTCCTGTTTGTCTAACCCTACAAAATCTAATTGTTTTATTGGCTTGCCAGGTCAGTGGTGTACAAGTCATATAGTATAACATCTGTTTACTTTGCCAATAAATACCTTGTGCTTTCAGAGGTAGCTTATAGAGTTAAGGCATTATCTAATCGCTCTGTTCTAAAATTAGCCAATAATTCTTGAAGTCTAAATGTTATTGCTAGCATAACTCCAATATACACGGGCCAAGGGAATAATAAACAGAGAGTTTAAAGTATAAGGCACGCAAGGCGAAACATGACTAAGAGTTGTGTATGGATCAACAGGATTGGCTTAACCTCCTATTGACTGGAAGGTGATTTCCTCCACATCTTTAGAGGAGAAGGGCAGGGGAAGAAGGCATGGAAAGACAATGGATTTCCTCATAGGATACTGTCATGAAACTAGTGGAAGTAGGACTTCTTCTGTTTCTGCTGCCATTGATGGTGTATCTGCATAGTGATTTTGAATGGGGTCAGATGTGCACCATTCCTTCCCATTTCCATCAGAAAGTGTAATAGAATTGTAGACCAGAGCAAACCACAGAACCAGGACAGGTCAACCAGTTTGCATAGCATGACCTAGCCATTAATTGTGAGAAGAAAGTGGCCTCTTTTTTGTGCTTCCAGTTTTGCATGACTATGCTAAACCAATAGTGCAAGAAGCTTGCCAGGTAGATGAGCCCTTAGGGTAGGTGTGGGAAATGTGTGATCCTCCAGATGTTGTTGGATTGCAACTCCCATCAGCCCTAGCCAGCACAGCCAATGGTGGGGAGTGATGGGAGTTGCAATTCAGCAACATCTGAAGGGCCAGAAGTTCCCCATGTCTGCCTTAGGGTTTAAAGCAGCCGTGCCCAACTTGGTGCCCTCCTGAAGTGTTGGAGAACAACTCCCATCATCCCCAGCCAAATGGCCATTGACCATGCTGGCTGGGAATGATGACGGTTGTAATCAACACTTCAGGCGGACACCAAGTGGGGAAGACTGGCTTAGAGCATAACAATACTAGCTGCTTCTCCTTGGATATGTCCCAGAGCATGCTAGGATCAGCTGGCTACATTGTGCAATACCATCTCATTCTCAAATGCAGAAATGTTCAAACCGCCACCATTCAGTGCTTACTGACAACTGTGCTTACTGCCAAGTAGAGTTGGTGGACATTCTTCGTTATTAAGAATATGTTTGATACACCAGCTGGAACTACAGAATGAGAAAATATTACATAGTTGTTGTTCAGTCGTTAAGTCGTGTCCGACTCTTTGTGACCCCATGGACCATAGCACGCCAGGCATTCCTGTCCTGCGCTCTCTCCCGGAGCGTGCTCAAATCCATATTCATTGCATCAGTGATGCTATCTAGCCATCTCATCCTCTGCTGTCCCCTTCTCCTTTTGCCTTCAGTCTTTCCCAGCATCAGGGTCTTTTCCAGAGAGTTTTCTCTTCGCATTAGGTGGCCAAAATATTGGAGCTTCAGCTTCAGTATCTGTCCTTCCAATGAGCAGTCAGGGTTGATTTCCTTTGGGATTGACTGATTTGACCTCCTTGCAGTTCAGGGGACTCGTAAGAGACTTCTCCAGCACCACAGTTCGAAGGCATCAATATTACATTATGGCAGACATAATGGTTAGATGACTCTGATTTTCCTTTCCCCTATAATGTGTGGCATGGTTGACTTGTTTGAGTCCTCTGGCATTCTAGCAAAAATATGGTGTCCTACAGCCATCTCCTGCATGATGTACACCTTGGTCCTTCCTGCTCTCTGCTTGTGTTACCTTCTATAAATGAATGGAGATGGTCTGTTACTGGAATTGTATGTGCAAGATGCTCCTGCAATGCAGCAATGTTTGGACTACTTGATCTACTGCTGTTCTATGACTCTGTGTCAGGGATGGGCAACATGAGCCCTCTCATGGTCTCAAGTGCAGCTCCCACCGCCACCCCTGGGTCACTGAAAATCGGTGACGGCAGCAAAAATAATCAGCAGTATGCTGCTGAAATTCAGCAGCAAACCGCTAGAGACTAAAGCGTGCCAAATGTAGCTTGTTTTAAAGATAAATATGGCCCTTTTGAGCTAAATATGGCCCTTCTCTATGACCTCCCCCCACTCTGTGTTGCTCAGCTGAGCATCGTAGAAGGGGTGATAATGGGGAATAACTCCCTTTCCCCCTGCAGCTCAGCTGTATTCCAGCAAGGAGCTGAACAGCACACCAAGAAGGAAGGAAATCACAGGAAGGTGATGTTTAAGCCTCACCTTCCCTGCAACCCCTCCCCTCACTGCTCAGCTGCCCCCCCCCCCCCAGTTGCTTGTTGGAAAACATAGGGCCTATGAAGAATTAGAGGCACCAAGTGATTTTTTCCCCTCCACATTGGACTGAACCTGTTGTATGAACTTTTCATATACATAGTATTCAACTTCTAAAGTGTGAGACGCTGGGGTTTAAGCTTGCCTACTAATGACACTCTTTAATATGCAAGTCCTGCTTCCTAATCCTGTGGGTGGTTGTGTTTATTACATGGCAAAGGAAATACAGACTGTATATGCTCAGAAGCATATTTGTGGAATGGAAGAACACAAGTAATGTATTGTTGTTCAGTCGTTCAGTCGTGTCCGACTCTTCGTGACCCCATGGACCATAGCACACCAGGCCTTCCTGTCCTGCGCTCTCTCCCGGAGCGTGCTCAAGTTCATATTCATTGCATCAGTGATGCAATCTAGCCATCTCATCCTCTGCCGTCCCCTTCTCCTTTTGCCTTCAGTCTTTCCCAGCATCAGGGTCTTTTCCAGAGAGGTTTCTCTTCGCATTAGGTGGCCAAAATATTTCAGCTTCAGCTTCAATATCTGTCCTTCCAATGAGCACTCAGGGTTGATTTCCTTGAGGATGGACTGATTTGACCTCCTTGCAGTCCAGGGGACTTGTAAGAGTCTTCTCCAGCACCACAGTTTGAAAGCATCAATTCTTCGGCGCTCAGCCTTCCTTACAGTCCAGCTCTCACAGCCATACATTACTACTGGGAAAACCATAGCTTTGATTAGACGGACCTTTGTCGGCAAGGTGATGTCTCTGCTTCTTACTATGCTGTCTAGGTGTGCCATAGCTTTCCTCCCAAGGAGCAAGCGTCTTTTAATTTCATGGCTACAGTCACCGTCTGCGGTGATCTTGGAGCCCAAGAAAGTAAAATCTGTCAGAGCTTCCATTTCTTCCCCTTCTATATGCCAGGAAGTGATGGGGCCAGATGCCTGGGCGCTAAGTTAACCAAGGGATACTGATCTCATGCCACCTTCAGCAGTCAAACATGTGGCTACCTGTGACAGGGCCTTTGGTGTTGTGGCACCCAGACTTTGGGATGCCCTCTTGCCACATTCTACCAGCCTCATCTCTTCGATAGCAGATGCTTTCGAACTTTCTGCTTTCATGGAATCCTGCTATTGTACGCCGCTGCTGATCGTATCTTTATACTATTTTTTTCTTAACTGATTTCCATTATTTGGTTCATTTTTCATAAGCCCTCTTGCCCCTCCCCTCATGTGGGCTCCCTTCACAAATATAGGCGTGCCCCCCTACTTTTCTGTAGGTGGGGGTTCACGTGTGTATATGTTTACATATGTACGTGAATGCACTGTTCGGGAAGGAATTCTACCCTCCATGGCCGAGCTGGTTGTGTGTGTGGGGGGGAGAAATGGGACATCCCTCTTGATGGAAGGCAGGTCCCTTTAAAATGCCGGGAAATCTCCACTCCGCTCTCTTTTCAGGGCGGCAAACGCAGTAAATGCGGAGAGTCCTTTGCTGGCACTTCTCGGCGCGAGCGGCAGTTCTTTGCCTGGATGAGGCGGAGGGCGGGCCTGGAGCGCGCGGTGGCGGCGGCCGCGTCTTTCGGCCGGGCTCCGGGGGGATGACTTGGCACTGAATCCCGCTCCGGCGGGCTCCACGCTTCCGGGTCTTGGCACAGCCTAGTCCGCCTTCCCTCCGCGCGGGGAGGGTGGGCGGAGCGCGCGGGAGCCGGGCGGGGAGGAGGGCGAGACTGCACGGCCGCGGAGGCAGGGCGAGAAGAGGGCCCCTCAAGCCGCCGGCAGCAGCGGCACCACCTCCACCAGCAGCGTCCTCCTCGAGCGCCCTTCGGCTGGACTTCGCCTGCGCTGCGAAGAGGAGGAGGAGGAAGAGCCGGCGCTGCCTTCCGGAGGAGGAGGCGCTTTCCATGCTCCTCCATCCATCTCCAGCGCCCGCATCCTCCTGCTGCAGCGCCCCGAGCTCGCCCAGCCCAGGTAGGTTCTCTCCTCCTCCTCCTCCTCTCTCTTTCCTGGGCTTTGCGCGGGAAGCGCCTGGGGCCAGCGGGGCTCCATGCCGCGGAGAGGTCTGAGGAGATTGCACAGGCTGAGGGGCAGTGGGGGAAGAGGACGGGGGCGCGCAGCGACGGGGAGGGGGCCGCCGCCGCCGCCGCTCTCCACCCCGACGTCCAGCCTCTGTCAGAGCGGCTGCAGCTGGAGAGGGAATAACTGATGCACGCAACAGAAGCGCCACGTCGCCGCAGAGCGGTAAGGAGCGCCGTCCCGTTGCCCGCGGGCTTGGCATCGCGTGCTCCGAGGCATGCGTTTGCGCAGACGACAATGGCTGCGTGCGCTGGGACCAAACTGCACCCAGGCCGGCCAGGGAGCTGCATCTGCCCGGCTCCGGGCGGGATAAGGCCAGGGAAAGCGATGCACGCGCAGGCCCGCTCCTGCATCCGCCAGCTCCGGTTTGATCGGACGGACAGACAGACGGAGTGAGAGGGGCATGTCTGCATAGGTGGGCACGCTCCAGTGACTTGGGGGGTTGTGTGTGTGTGTGTGTGTGTGTGTGTGTATGCGAGAGCACAGGAAGAGGCATGCTTGTATTTCCCCTTCTCATATTGCGCAAGCATACATGGCAGTTGGGACAAGTCTGCATCCTCAAACGAGGAGTTAAGGATATTGTTCTATTCTAGAGGGGAGCTCTTTTTTAAAACAACAAAAAAAACCAGGTTGTGCCTGTGTTTCTTAACTCGCACACAAATGGATGATGCTAACACAAAAGGGACTTATTATTTTCTGTCTCTCTCCCTCTCTCTTTTTGGCTTTGCAGTCAAGATATGCGCTTCCTGCATAGCGGAAGCAGGCTCTCTGCATTAACTATGTCATCAGAAAGCTTGGCCTGGGAAGTGATGCCTTCCTCATAGAATGATAACGCCGCATTGGGCTGTGACAAACGTCCAGATGAAGCTTAAACACTCAGAGGTAGCATCAGGGCATGATGTTATATAACTAACTCAATGGCAATGAAATGGAGTGAAAGTGGCTTGGAAGCTCGGTTTATTTTGCCCTCATATGCAAAATCAGGACATTTTCCCTTCCCCAGAAGTACCATTTTAAAATGTGTATTTGTTTAATGAGTTGCTGCAGTGTGTTGGAGAAGATGATAAGCTATAAGTTTTGATAAAAATTTGGGATTCTAAACTATCCTCTTCTTTTTCTCCATTCGATTCCATAAATGAGTGGCACTAATTTTTTAGTTGCTAGAAATGGTGTGAGACGTTTATTATTTTAGATGATTAAAAAAGAATGCTTTGGCAGGCTCATTGTTGCCAATGTGGTAGTCTTAAATACTTCCTCTCACTGAATTTCATTTGACAGTCAGATTGTC
This sequence comes from Heloderma suspectum, assembly GCF_057233095.1. Lineage (NCBI taxonomy): Eukaryota > Metazoa > Chordata > Lepidosauria > Squamata > Helodermatidae > Heloderma > Heloderma suspectum. The sequence continues at coordinate 191,575,594 of NC_139458.1, forward strand.
ACGATGTCACTTAATGGTGTGGGTTTTCCTGTTGCCTTATAACAGTTGTTTTCCCATTAGCAACTAGTAAATAAAACAAGAATACCTCATTCGTACTTCTCAAGTACAAATTTGAGAAGTACGAATGAAACAGATTTCCAAGGTCGTACAGCAAACTGTAGAGTAACTTGTATTTAACTATCTGTCATCTGTAGGGAAATGTGTCTGAACTTCTTCAGAAGGAGTTATGCTCACAGTTCTGTTTGAATGGGCTCTGAAAATAATTACATTTATATATATATATATATATATATATATATATAATTTTTATTTAAAAGATAAGAAAAACAAAACAGAACTACATATTTTCTGAAGTACTGACACAGAGTTAAAGGTGCAAGAAATTGGTTGATTTGCCCACCAATAAAATGTACAGTAGCAGAGTCCTGGATCACACTAGTGTCTCATTACGTGATTGGTAGACTTGTTGTTCCCTGTATTATTAACTAGGCTCAAAGACTGTGCCGTTTCCTCATAACATGGTCATCTTTGGATGGGATTAAAATAGTTCTCATCCGTAGCAACTACCTTTTGCTCATATAGCTATACCTAATTTTACTGTAGTTTTGTCTACATGACCTTGACTTTCAGAGGCAGAAGAGGAATGGGGAGGGAACAGAAAAGGGAAAATAAGATGTTGCCCAGAGTTTGTTTTATTTCAGGATAAATTGATGTAGGCAGAAAACATAAAAGCTCATCATCATCACCTTAGGTTGGAATCCCAAGCCTTCTTGTCTGAAGTACTCCATTAATTTCAATGGAAGTTATATCTAATGGAAAAGTCACTACATTAAAAGTTCTGCTACAGGGGGTACTAATGGAAATGCCATTGTCACAGCATATCCATCTCCATCCCTCTGTAACATTTACAGGCTCCTGTTGTATGACGCTTTCCCATCATGGACCAAATATTCCCTCCCCTTGGTCTACATCAGTGGCAGTAGGTGGTGGGGAGAGAGATGCTCACTGTGTGATGAAGCCAAGACATTGTGGTACAATCCTGTTACTGTTACTACTGCAGGGAAGGAGAGAACTTGCCATTGGGGTGCTGGTTCAGTGGTATCTCCTTTGGACTGAACATGTAACCTTTCCCTAACTTCTAAATAAATATGCTTAGCATGTTGGACTGGAATACTAGCTTAAATACCAAATGTGTTGTATTGGTTGCAACTCTAAACTTCTTTGCTTCTGAATATTCCCCTTTACATATATTGGAAACATTTGAAGCATGTGTACAATTATTAAATTCGGGGTGTGTGTGTGTGTGTGTGTGTGTGTGAATGTGTTTACACTGTTCTAAGCTAAGGGTTGTGAAACAGAAGAGTGGGGATATATTTTCTAAACCCTCCTCAACCCCCCAAAATGTAGTCTTAAAACTACTGCTATGGCACTAAAAAATTCTATCAAGATATGCAATTAGTGTACCTTCCCAACACACATAAACTATATAAGATATCCAGTTATGGTTACCCATGTTGGCATTACATAGATACAATTGTATTTGAAGTTGTCTTCAGCTTGAGGTTTCCTAAGCTCTCGCTCAGTGAGAACTCATTTATTTTACTTGGCTTTTTAGCCTTTCTTCAGTGGTGAGAAGTTTTGTTACGGCAAATGTTATCTTGTAAGCAAGTAGCAACCTGAATAAAACCTGAATAATTGTGCGAAGTGCATTGAATCATTGACAGAAAGTACTGAATGACTTGGCAGATTAAAACTGTGTAGAATACAGTTAGAAGATCTAATGGGAATGAGAACATATGTTAACCGAATAACAGAAGTAATGTTTAGATAAATTGAAACTGAAATACTAATAGAAGGTAAATTATTCCAATAAGCATGAACTGTTTTTATCAGTCTAATGTTTGCCATTTCAGAATCACATCTGTGCAGTTTCCAGTACATGAACCAAAATTGAAATGTGGAATGTGCCAGTTCTCATATGGGAAGGATAACACATTGACCTGGTTTGCACATAACAAATTGTTGGGGCTGAGCAGCAGCGAGTGAACATGTTGCCTCCCATGCACTCATCGCTTCCGTTTTCAATCAACAACCCAGGAATGCTCCATACCTGAGTTGTTATTGTGACGTCTGAACCTGGAACTCTGTATTGTTTAGGTGTTAAACAACCTAGACTTTGCCCACCAATCACCTATGGTTTGTTGTGGGATTAAACCCTGGATTGTTTAACCCCTAAGCAGCCCAGTGTTCCAGGTTCAGGCGTCACGATAACAGTCAAGAGTGTTCCTGGGTTGCTGATTGGAAGTAGAACAACAAGTGCATGCAAGGCAGTGCACTTGTTCACTCCTGCTTGGCCACAACAATTCTTTGGTTAAACAACCCAGGAATTGCTATGTGTGAACCACTGCCTTCTATTCTGTTTTCTGAGCAGAGTTCAGCTCACAGGATGGGGCTTTCCTCCTTCCTGCTGCAGCCCCTTATCCGTCCTCCCAAATCTGCTTCTGAGGAATAGAGGACCCTCAAGAATGGCGTGGGATGTGGATCAAGAGTCTGGAGCAGGAAGGGAGGATCACTGAAAATTAGGAACCCCTGCTACAGCAGAAGTTCCTTCTGCTCATGCAGTGCTGTTTTTGGATCCAAGTCATTGTGATTCAAAATTCCTGTCATCAGATAACCCTTCTGACACTGATCCATCTGCTGCTACAGAGCCCCTGCATGAATTGGATAGTATACTGCAGGTGGGTTCTGTGAGTTCATGTGAGCTGCTGGCAAAATCTGTTGGGTTTAGCCATCACTTTATGTGAACTGAGAATATGTCAGTTAAGCTGAGATATGAGTGAGTCTCCTGTACCCACAAGCAGCTGGTTTGCTCCTGCATTCATGCGCATAGGGAAACAAGCGAGGAAGCTGCATAGTTTCTGAACCCTGAAACTATGGTTAATAGCTTCCAAACAAGTCAGAATATGAAGCTATGGTTTAAAGTTGGCTTCTGTATTCTGGCTTGTCTGGACACCATTAACAGTAGCTTCTGCTTTGGACACAGCTGGAAGCTATAGTTAACTGCAGCATCTCAGTTTGTTTCACTGCTTGCACAAAGCAGGGCTGCATGTAGGATGTGTGAAGTTTGTTCATATCTCAGCTTACTAAACTAAGATTCACATGCAGCTATAGGATACACTGAACAGTCTCATGTGGTTTTGCATTTTATGCAGCAGAAGAGTTGGTACAAAAGATGAATCACCTTTTGGGTACCTTGTCCACATTACCAAACTTCTAATTGGGGAAGTTCTGATAAATTTCCATGGAAATTCAGGTATCCTCAAAATCTCATTTGATATTCACCTGCATTTCTTATTCCACCCATCCTCTTCTCCCTCCTCCTGGAAAGGCTCACAAACTCTACCCCTCCTTTAGTTTGGGCAGCCTTTGTGTGAATGAGCATTCTGTATTACTTTTGTTGTTGTTCAGTCGTTCAGTCGTGTCCGATATCTGTGGGGGTGGGGAGGCCAAAATAAAACATAAATGCTAACGTTGGTGATACTTGAGAAGGGTGAGGAGAGAATTGGCAAGATTCTCTGGTGTGGCTTTGCAACAGAACCCAGAAGACAAAGCTTAGTACACCTGAATTTACAGCTTGGAAGGTGTGGCATTCTGTTGAATAGGATAAACAGAACGATGAAGATATTATGAGGGAAACATGCATACAACAGTAAAGATCAGGGAATCCTGATTGGAATTCGTTTATGGATGTGGCCATAATATGACAATTAGATCACTATTTTAAAAGGCATTAATATTAAAGATAATAGCAAGCTGTTGTGTGAGGATTTTATAATGTTTGCTGGTTATTCAGTGCTTGCTTAGAAGCTGGCTGTGAAACTTTTAAAAAGTTGCTCTGGGCTGCTTCATGATGCAAGGGGAAAATGTTTTGACATCACATGGTCCTAGTGGAGTACTGGTTTTGATTCTTTTACAATAAAAGGCTTTAAATTTTGGAGTTTCAACAGTCCAACTGATTGCAGATGGATTGTTGGACACTTCCTTTCCGCAGTGTTCTGTTTTCTTTAGAACAGTACCTTGCTAACCCTGTAGGACTAATACAAAAGACAAGGTAGAAATCTTCTAGTTAAAAATAAAGGCAAAGTCTATTTACTCAATAGATTAACAAAATTATGTGTACTAGATTCACGAATAACACCTCAGACACTTTCATTCCCTTATTTAAGATAATTTTATGTTATTTATTTATATACTTCCCTTGATCAACAATGACTTCAGACCAGTTTATAGTCAAAGAGTAGCATATGATAAAAACCTGAGTAAAACCACATAATAAATAAAACGGGACTAAACATCTTAAAGCTCTGGAAGAACTGAAAAGGGTTTGCCTGAGACATAAAAGAAAACAGAATTTAGATGCCCCTCTCTGGGGAGGGGGTTCCACAAACAGAGGTACCCCTGCAGAAAATGCCCTCTCCCTAGTTGCCCTCCAGCTTTCCCTCTGGTGGTGGGGGCACCTTGTCTTGGCTGGATATTATTAAGATTGCTTTACTATTAGAGGGTTAAATAATTTGATTCATCTTGCCTCTTCAAAATCATATAAAACACAAATTCTCAGATGGTAAAGGTTACAGCATCACAAAATAATACGTGAGTATGGTCAGAGCTTCCTCCTTTTCTAAAATAAGATTTCAATTTTTCTATTTGTTAAATATAAGTATTCACATTTAGTGGGAAGGTATTGCATGTTTTATGATTCTCTCATGTGAAACCACCAGCCCTGACTGGAAGATGGCAACGTATGGTGATCCTACCAAGAGAGAACGTGCCCATCTGGCATTGATGCTGTAGTACACACTGACCGTTATTTATAGATACATGATTTGTATTCCACCGTAAGAAAAATATCTGGAAAAACCTTTTATGGAGGATGTTTTGTGGAACTGGAGCTTTGGAGTGATTCTTACCTTAACTCTTTGTTAAATAATAATATAAGTAGACATTTATATAGCATGTTAGAATGTCCAAGTGCTTCATGTACATCATCTCAGCAATATCTAAAACAGTAGCGGCCACTCTTTTGGGCCACTTTTTGCCACAACTTGAGTCCGCAGTAAGAGACGGTACCACTGCAGTGCTCACTGCATTACATATGCATCCCTTCCCCTTAACCCCCTGTGCTTTTGATGTGGTTTTACCTCTAGTTCGCTGAGCTGGGATGCAGGTAGCAGCGTGGTGCAAAAGAAGTTGACAGGAGTATAAGCCTGACCCTGTGCCACTGCCAGGCCTGATGAAGGCTTTCCAGCTTCTGCCCCAGTATACTACAAACCTTTGCTTCCTGTGCTGAATTGACCATCCATGTCTTTCAAGAACATTGTGCAAGCCATTACAGGTATGCGGGATGGGAACATGATGAGACACAATGGAAAGCCGAAGGCTACTTAGGAAATTAATAGCTGAGGTGATATTAAAACTGTGCACTTCCCAGCTCAAACTACACTAGACCTCTCTTGTTAAAATGTTTCAGTTGTCTTATAAGTGTGGTTTATGGCATAACTAGAGTCTTGTTTGCTCAAAACCTGCCTGCCTGTTCCTGAATTTAAAAAGGGATATGGTCAGATCCAAAGTTTTCTGAAAAAAGGAGCACTTTTGAGGCCCTTGGTTCTGTCTGTCAAACAGCACAAATGGAAGAGACCCTTACATTGTAAATAAGGAGAGAAATCAGAGGTGAGGATGGTATACGTCTCTCAGACTGCTTCTGTGATTGCAATCAATAGATCAGTGCCTGGTTTATAGCACATTGTGTTTACAGCATGCTGCATGTGGCAGCAATGTATTGTGGCAGGGATAATGCAAAATTCATTATTGGCTAAAAGTGAGTTGCTCTGAGTACAGGATGATTTTCAGTGACATTTCATCACACTTCACTGGTGGAATCCAGAAAGATGAGTGAACTCGAGACTCGGGCTAATCTAAAGAAATTATTTTAAAATTATCAGATTTATTGGTTTGTGACTGTGGCTGCTTCCTTCGCCGAATCATATCAGTGTTACATTAAGCTATTTGTGTATTTTATCATCATTATCTAAAATTCAAAATTGTACATATATCGCTTTAGAGCACAAATCTTGAATTTCTAGAAGTAACCTTGATTAATACAATCATTGGTTTTCTTTCCTTTAAACTAGTACATTAAAATAATCTGTTCATATACTGAGACACATGAAATACACTGAGCATATTCATGGTCTGTGGGATGGTACATTTAAACCTTTGGCTGTAAAGACAACATGTTCCTCCTGCGGAGAAATCAGTGTAATTGGATAATAATTGAAATGTATGTACATGACAGCTCTTCTGTAAGGATAGAAGTTCATAACATCTTTTGTTGGCTGCAACATTCCATCTGTGCTGAGATGAAAGAATGTGTTTAAAGGAAATATTTTTTTTCCTATTTCTTACAGTTGGGTTTTGTCTTGTATCCTAAAGATAGAACCTCTTTGTTGGAGCACTTATCTTTTCAGTATACATTTTGTGAGGGCAATTAAAGAATTCCGTTGTGTTCAGAAAAGCATAGTCTACAAAGAAAGTGGGTGTTAACTGACAACTAACATTAGAATGAATGTAATTGCAGCAGTTACTTGTGCTTTGGATATACAGATGACCTGTTTTATTAGCAGATAATAGGTATTGGTAAACCATCTTTGTATTTCCAGCACAGCATGTGTTCTTTTATTCTCTTGTCATGTTATAATTGTTGGTTTATTTCCTTCTGTGTCACAGCTTTTAATAATTTGAAAGAGGACTTCTCTGCTTCAAAACGTTTATTTTAAAATAAATTGAACACAATGCCAGTGACGGACCTTGTAATTGTTATTTAATTGCTCTCCCGATAGATGTTATTGAACTGCGTGTGCTGATTACTTATTATGTAGCTTATACATAGTGAAAAAAAAGAATGAATAGGCCACAAGTCTGGTGTCCTCATGCCCCAGATTAGTTTTATCTGCAGACAAGTAACAGATAACAGAATTTGCCAGGCATTGTCCACCCATATTAGTTGTTTTTAAAACTAGCATTGAAATATGTGTTACATTAGGTTTGCCCATTTTTCTGTGCTAATATCTTTAATTTTATATTCCTATTTTGCAGTTAGTCTAATTAGAAGGAAAACTGTTCACAGACCATACTATGGTAAAACACAGTGTAAACAAACTGGGAAAACAAAATGCACTTTGTTATTAGGTACCATATTAGGTTGATTGTCTTAAAGCAGATTTGATATTTTCTAAGTAGATATTTAAAACTGGGCATGGCAGGCGTGGGGTGGGGCTGTGGCTATGTATATGTGCTGCATCGGTGAGATGGACTATAGTATATGCATGCATTTCCTATTCCTGCTGTGTTCAGGTGGAGACAAAGCCTTCACCCCATGCACGGCTGTATGTTCCTGTTGTTTTAAACATTTCCTTCTCATTTGTATATGCCCAAAGCCATATCTAATGCTTTATCCCAAGCATAAAGTATTGAATAGAACCTCCATTGATGTCCCCACTAATACTAGTTCATTATTTATGCAGTACTTTAAATTTGCAGGCCCTTTGCAGTCTCTAGTATGTTGTGAGCACTAACACAAATGTGTCTTAGGTCCGTGTTACTCCTATTTTAGTGACGGGGAACTAGAGCTGAGACTAAAATGCGATTTGGCCAAGCCGGATCTGTGGGAGCATTTGTATGTCCATATGTTCTTTGTCTTTGCAGGGCAATGGAAATGTTCTGGTTTCAAAGTTAATGCCAAAACCTGATATAATCTTGTGGGTCTGGCCATGGGAAGGATCATCTAAACCATTTTGATTGTGACAATTTCCTTAGTACTTAGTCACAAAATTATGTCACAGCAGCTGCTAGCTGTCGTCTAAAGCCACAACAATGTTTACTTGGCAGAAGGACTGGGCTTTTAAAACTATATTTTAGTGTGATTAAGCTTTAATTTTGTCTTAATAGAGTGCTTATATACTAATAACTGTTACTTGAGCTTTTTGGATGGACTAGAAATTTTACTAAATCAAAGAAATTACAGAACCAGCACTTAGATTCCCCCTCCCTAATTAACAGAGTAAGTGTATGCACATTTACTCAGATATAAGCCCCACTGGGTTCAGTGATGCTTACCCCAAAGTAAGCGTGCATAGGATTGCAGTTCCAAGACTGAACTTCCTTATCGCTTTGATAAGAATAGTTAAACAGATTCCATTGAAACTGCTCCAAAGTATCTGTCACTAAAATCTAATTGGTGTTTTTAAATATTGTTGTTGTTCAGTTGTGTCCAACTCTTCGTGACCCCATGGACCATAGCATGCCAGACCTTCCTGTCCTGCGCTCTCTCCCGGATCGTGCTCAAGTCCATATTTATTGCATCAGTGATGCTGTCTAGCCATCTCATCCTCTGTCGTCCCCTTCTCCTTTTGCTTTCAGTCCTTCCCAGCATCAGGGTCTTTTCCAGAGAGGTTTCTCTTCGCATTAGGTGGCCAAAATATTTGAGCTTCAGCTTCAGTATCTGTCCTTCCAATGAGCAGTCAGGGTTGATTTCCTTGAGGATGGACTGATTTGACCTCCTTGCAGTCCAGGGGACTCGTAAGAGTCTTCTCCAGCACCACAGTTCGAAAGCATCAATTCTTCGGCGCTCAGCCTTCCTTATAGTCCAGCTCTCACAGCCATATGTTACTACTGGGAAAACCATAGCTTTGATTAGACGGACCTTCGTCAGCAAGGTGATGTCTCTGCCTCTTACTGTGCTATCTAGGTTTGCCATAGCTTTCCTCCCAAGGAGTTTTTAAATATACTGGGTTGTAATGATTTCAAGATTGTCATTATACCATACCTGAATTATTCACAAATGAGAGAGACCTGCCATTTGATTTTTTTAAAAGTAGGTTTATTAAAAAAAGATGGCCCTGTGAACATCACAGGACCAAATAATCAATGATATAGAGCAGGTAAAATGTTTGTTACATTAACTACTTCTGTTCTATCAGTAGGAGGATTATAGGAAGTAGTGCAAAATGGTGCCTTTGACTACAATCCTGAACACAGGTGGTTTATATTCCATTTAGTGGGATTTTAAGCAGTGTGTTGGAGCATAGGATTGCAGCCTTTTATGATTATTTTTTAGCATAGAAAGAGATGAAGGCTAAAGATGGCTTTGAGGTAATTGTAGACCTTTAAAACGGATTATCTTTTGGACCACCTTTCCCAGTGAAAGATGGCTCTGCATATTGTTGACCAAATTAGTGTGCATTTCAGTGAAACTAACTATTCTTTATATATGTAAGTAGATGATTTACTTGTGTGCGTGTATTTATTTATCAATTACATTTGTGTATTGTCCTTACACCAAGAGTGGCATTCATGGACCTTTTCCATTATAGCCTTATAATATATGAGGTTGGTTAGGCTGACAGATAGTGATGATTAGCCTGAGGTCATCCAGGGTTTTGAACCCAGGTCGCCTCAGTCTAAGCCCAGTGCCCTATCCACCACACCACATTTGAAATTTGGGTATGAGATGAATGTTTGAATGCAGCTTTTGAGATAAGCTTAAAAGAGGCTGTTATGACGTTTGTCTGGCTCTACATGTTTAATGTTAGGATACTTCAAGTGCAAGCAATTTCTGTCAGGACAGAATGGGTGGCTGGATGGGGTTCCAAATGATCTTGGGTGCCAGCCTCTCAAGGCTGAATCTATGTCTTTGCTCATGATCTTTAAAACTTGTAGCCTCCCTTAGTGGAAGGTTTTGCTTAACTCTTCCTTGCAGATATTGCTGTTAAAAGTTAAGATGAAACTCTCAGGAATCCAGAGGGACATACAGAGGAAATGCATAAACAGCAGCAGTTGGTATGTGGGCTATTGAAAAGTGCAAAGTTGGAAGGGAAAATGGGTTATTATGATATATGTACTTATTTACCCAGGCATTTAAAAGTTTGTAAAATAGATGCAGGTATGGCTCCTTGGGAAAGGCTTTCCAAAGTTGGTTGCCACCACAGAAAAAGCCCTCTCCTTTATGGTTACACAGTGCACTTCCGATATAGGAGGAGTAGGGCTTCAGCAGAAGATCTTAAGAAATGGGCGTGCTGGTATGGGAAGAGGTACCCATCAGGTATTTGGGTCCCAAGGTGTTTAGGGCTTTAAAAGTAAGTACAAACATCCTGAATTGGACCTAGAAATAAATAGGCAACCAATGCAGTTCTTTTAGAATTGGACTGAGGTTAAAAAAACAAACAAGCTAACCCTAGCTGCACCAGTTAAAATTCTGGTTGACGAATTCTGCACTAACTGACACTTCCAAGATGTCTTCAAGGGCAGCCCCACTAGAATGAGCTATATTATTCCAGCCAGGAGGTTACCAGATCGCTATGGCTAGACTATCCCTGTCCACAAATGGACGCAACTGGCAAATCACCCAAAAATGGTAAAAGGTACTGGGTGACACTGAGGCCACCTGGGCCCCCAATGACAAAGCTAGATTAAGGAGCACCCTGAAGTGGCAAAGCTGCTCCTTTAGGGGAGCACCTTTTTGAACATGAGAAAAAGTCCATCCTTTCCTTTATCCTTTCCTTTTTTTGTTTTCTGATAAAATATTAAAATACCACCAACATCTGGTGAAAGGGCAATATTGTGTTTCTACAAAGGGAAGATTGGCAAATCATCATTTAATCTTTCGTTTAATCAAATAGTGGCTAAATACAGTGATTTAAATTTCAGTGCAATAGAGAAATATGATTAATTTTGAAAAACTAAGTAAAAAGATCATGTGTGTTTATCCATACTTTTTATGAAGGAATTATTTTGCTCAAGGCTTCATTATTAGGCATTATACATTTTTAACAGGTGGCTGCTATAGAAGTGAAATTGTTATAAGTGGCTTACATAACACAGTATATTTCTGTTTCACCAATTCTGAAACAGATACTGTTGTTTGATTACTGACTCTATCACCCTTCATCTACAGATTAGGTAACAGATGGCTCAAAGTGAAGCTGTCATGCAATTTTCTCTATATTTGCTGGTGTAAAATGGCATGTTCATAAGTTAGGAATATATAAATCAGTAGGAGAAAGTGGCATGAATTACAGCTGTGCTTTAATTTTTGTCCTATCGGTTGTTGATACTGGTAATAAACTAGCATTTTTATCATGAACATTTTTAGCTGTCCCTTGCATGCGATAAATTTCTGACAGCCACTTACTATGTAGATAATGCTGTCAGGTAATGCCAGGAAATCCCTCAGCAATCCCTCAGGAAACATTGTAACTTCAAATTAAATTGTAGAATAGTAGAGGGACTCGATGACTTCAAAAGATAGATGATTTCTACCTCCAGGCTAGATTATAGTTATATGGTGCCTGACATTCATTTCTATTTCTGAGGTGAGTTTGGCTACATTCTGTTCCCTGGTTGACAGTTCTGTAAACCTCAAAAGGAACCTTCACAGCTGCTATTTATTGCTGTCTTTACAAATTTGAAAGATATAACACTGGCTACATCAATTACTTTGAGCAGTCAGAAAATAGGGACCTGCTTTCCCTCCCTGTGGTCTGTTTTCTCTGTCCCATGAATATTGCCACCAGTGGACCCACTTCTCATTTCCCAACGTGTAACAACCAAAAGAAGAACAAAATATTTCGCACCTTCCCCCCCCCCCCAATCACATCAGTTCTGCAAACAAAATATACAAGTTAAGGTATGTTGAATGATCGAATGTTCATTAATATTTTAACTGCAGGATTGGTTTTTTCCTGATAAAAGAATTGGGATTAATCGTGAATGCAATATTAAAGAACTTTGCACTGTGATATCAGTGGAAGTTACTTTCATTGAGTGAGTTGTGTGTAGTGACATCATTGCTGGTGTTACCTTTAACCCATTGTGCTGGTTTGGATGATCTTGCTGGCCACATGTGGTTGGGTATGCCAGGTCATGGATGTCTTGCCCACTGGGTGCACTTGTCCCACTTCCAGCCTCGCTAAATGTGGGTGTCCCATCTAGATGGTGCCTATGCCAGCAGGCTCAGATCATGCAATCATTTGCCAGATGTTATGCTGCAGATAATTAAAGAATAATCTCTGCTGCATCCTGAATAAAAATGCATGTGGACTAGGATCCTTCCTTCAGGTGAAATGTAGGGACCTTGGACTAGGGATCTCCGTCGGAAGCAACTGTGACAGGAGATAGGATGGACTTTGAATACTAAGTGAATTCTCACCCTGCTCCAGAATTGCTTACTGGCAGAACCCAGCCAAGTGGCATGCACCACCTCATTCTGATTCTCCAAAGATTTTATTTGTCTTACATTTTTAGTCCCTTGCCATTCACAGCTCCTAAAGCTATATGAAATTCTCTGTTGGGGGTGTCACCCAAAGAAATGTGCTTGGACTGCATTATTCACTGGCCTGGTTTGCACATTATAAGCCATAACACTAAGCCATAGTTATAACTATAACTGTGGAATTCTGGCGTATTGTGTATGAGCATCGTGCTTGTGCAAGCTACTTGTTTGCTCCCACTGTAAATGGGAGTGGCTAAACTTTATGTCCATAGTTTGTTTAGCACTTTGTGCAAGCCAGGAACTCTGGCATGTCTCTCCCCTGACTTTGCTTATGATGCTAGCTTGTTGTGGGAGAGACAAGCCAGAGTTCTTGGTTCACACAAAATGTTAAAACTATAATGCTAAACAAACCACAGATGGAAGGTCCATGGTTGATTTATCAGTGAGCAATCAGGTAGCATTTACAAGCACATTATATCTGAATTGGCCCATTGTGGACTGTAACATATTATATCGATTTCATTCCTATAAGTGGCTGGGTTAATCTTGTAAACATTGGCTTATTTCAGACTAACATAAAACCATGGTTTGACACTAAGCAAATATGCACAGAATAAATCTCAGGCTTGCATGTTTCCCCTTCACCCTTCAGAGGAATTTGCTGGTTTTCAGCAAGTGATAGTTTGCTATCACATCCAAACCAGTAAACTATGGTTTGTGCTTGCCCTCCAAACCAGGATTTGATCCTGGTTTGCAACTTTGGTTTTCATGGGAAGTTCAAACCACAGTTTGCTGGTTCAGGTGTAATAATAAGCGATGGTTTGCCAAAGAACATGATTTGAGTGCATGAGGGGAGACTATCCAAGAGCAAGGCTCCTTCCAGGCTCATCTCATAGCATGCTATTGTGTAGCAATTTGAGTCCATCTGAACCATGCCACTGTATGGAGTAACCTGAAACCATGCCCATCCACATTCCTGTTAATTAAGTTTCCTTATTTCATTTTTGCATTATGGTGAATTATGTATCTCCAAGGATTCTTTGTTCAAAGGTCTGTCATTTAAGCTGTACAAGAAACTGCAGACAGTATAAATCCCACCCTTGAGACTCAAGGAATAAGAAGAATTGTTTCAGGAAGAAATCCTGCCCAGTTGACATGAACGGCAACATTCCCCTTATTGCTTGTGTTATGATCGCAGACCCACTTAAATGCAACTGTAATATTAATGTTTTAAGACTCTGGGCAACAGCCATTAAGGAAGGAGCAGAGGAGTGGAAAGAGGATACTTTGTTTGGAACTGCTGAGGCAGAGAAAGCACCCAAGGGTTCAAATCTGAGATACTCAGATACTTGCTAGAGTTTTGCCTCAAAATATGCTGAACGTCACATAGCATGATCCATCAGGATTCATTATAATGTATTTATTATATTAGGAACTCCATTGCTGCATGATATTCATGACTCAGATCATCCTCACAATTACATATTTTATCCTTATTAGAGGTGCTAATATTAAGTACCTCATTAGGAAAATTGTAATTAATTATATTAAAACTTACCTAAAGATCCATACCCTAATATTCCAATCAGACAACCTCTTCTCCAGCTACTAACAATGTAATCCTATATACATCTATTCGGCAGTGAGACATATTGAGTTCAATATAATTTCATCCCAGGGAAGAGTGTATTGCAGCCTAAATAACTTATTTCAAAATGCAATCAGAGGTGTTGGTGTGACAAGCAGCCCAGATAGCCTGGCTCTGCAGAATGGTTTACATATTAGTGAACACATTTAATACTTCAAGATTGGAAGGAAAGCATTACAGAATGTTGTGAAGTGACCAAGTTAGCCGAGGACACCAAATTATTCAGGGTAGTGAAAACCAAAGTAGACTGTGAAGAGTTCTAAAATGGGCTCTCAAAACTGGCAGAATGGGCAATACATTAGCAGAAGAAGATTAATGTCACATTGCACATTGGGGCAAACAATCCTAACTTCATACATACACCCATGAGGCCTGAACTGGCAGTGATTAAACAGAAAAGAAATCTTGAGATAGCTTAATGAAAATGCTGACCCAGTGTGCAGAAGCTAGGAAAAAATGAGGATCCCATCCTAGGGTTTATTAGGAAAGGGATTGAAAATAATACAGTGCTGTATTTTATTTATTTAAAATATTTCCAAATCGCCCCTCAAGACAGTTTTCAATAAATCCATGAATGCAGTAAAATACAGCAATTCCAAACCAAACTAAAATAAATCTGATAAAATACATTACAGCATGGGAACTTTATAAACAAAAGGAAGAGCCTTAATCCGTAAAAGCTTGGTAGATCAGTATAGTTTTTACCAGCCATCTAAACTCCAGTAATGAGGAGCCAATCTAACCTTCATAGGAAGGGAGTTCCACACCAGGAGTGCTGCTGTACAGAAGTCCCTATCTTGGGTCCCCACCAGCATCACCTCTCCAGGAGCTGAGCCACACAGCAGGGTCTCAGATAAAGGACGTAGGCTCTGGGCAGGTTCATATAAGTGTTTTTCAAACTGTAGTCCAGAGAATCCTGGGATTTCTCAGCTCACCTCAGTGGGAATATCAATAATGGTGAAAAAATGTATCTGGACTGGAAGACATCTTTCCCACTACTGCCTGTTTTCCTGTGCAATGCACAACTTCAGGGGCATGTTCTCTATATTTTAGTATGTGTTGGCCATATATTAGAAAATACTAATGGCGAGTGCCTCACAAGAACAGATCGTGTACCCTAGAAAATGCCTATGACGAAAGAAGGGAAGACATCAAAGCAGAGGTACCTCAGTGGTGCAATTAGCTAATTTTAGACTCTGGACTTAATAGTCTAATTGCTCGCCCACCCCTCTTTAGATGGTAATGCATATTATTCACTTACGTCAAAATGAGTCAAGCCAGCTGTGCTGCATTTGGGGACCCTCTTGCTCTAATGCTGAGTGGGCCCCTGAACGTCTGCCTCAAAGTCCTGCCCCCTGATAGCACCATTGTTAAACTCAAAGAGTTGTGCAGATAAAAGTGGATGAACCCCATGTGCACTGCCTGGATCTCCTTGGAAGAAAAGCAGGATGGAATTATGATAACGTACCAGAAGGACTAATTAACTTGGGAATATTTCCTTTTCACCCCTTTTCTTTATGAGTTTTGTTTATGTAGAGAGAACTCTGACTTGAATATAAAACCCTGCCATTTCTCTGTGGTCTGAAGAGAAGGCATCTGTTCAATTATCTTAATGTTCCCTGGCGTCTATAAATTGTCAGGCAGTTCAGCATACAGTGGTCACATTTGGTGAACCTTTGATATCTTCTGATGAATGGGTTCACAAATGTAACCTACACACCCCTTTTATATACTTTTTTGCCTTTGAAAGTAATCTGGGGGTACAACATTCATGGTGAAAGTCTTTCTTTTTCTTTTCTTTGGCCTTACTGCCAGGAGCCTTCATAGCGAAATACAGTTTTTCCTGTAGTGAAAGCCAATATTCTTTTTCACCATGCATAACAGGACAAAGGTAATATCTTAGTTCTAGCTATATAGCGAAGCCCAGGGCTGGCTCTACCATTAGACAGAGAGAGGCAACAGCCTCAGGCAGCAGATGCTGGGCGGCCGTGGTGGCAGTCCTTGGCTGTTCTTCAGGAGCCCCTGACCATTCCCCTCATTGGATGAATGGAGCTGTATATGCCGGCTAAACTACCCTCCTGCCTGAGGTGCAGTGGAGGATGCTATCCCATTGCCAGTGTCAAAGTAAGACGTAACTGCCATGCCTCTCAACATGGAACATTGTTATGAGGATAAAATAGAGAAGAGAAGGACTATGTAAGCTGCCTTGGGTTTCTTGGAAAAGGAGAAAAGGCGGGATATAAATGTAATAATAAATTAAATTAAGGAGGGGGTAACTTCTTGTCCTTCACCTCAGGCAGCAAAAAATTGTGGCGATGCCAAGTGCGTGCTGTAAATCCCATAGAAGTTAATTCACCAGCCTAATCCTGTTGGGGCATAGCAGTTCATAGGGCTTGATGCCTTATATAAGTACTGGGAACCAGAGTCAGCCTTGGTTCCAGAAGCAGTCATTAGGGTTAGGATATTTGCTTCCCTCTTGACCCCACCATAGCAGGATGTGGTGCAGAATGGAGGAAGATCCTTTATCCGGTATCCCAAGAACAATCCCAGAGCCTGTGCATTAGCACATCTCTGTGCTTTGAGGGATTAAAAAACTTACCAGTAATAAATGAATCAAAGCAGCATGGCTCTACCTCAGTTGCCAAGTGTAGCATCATCATGCTTCTAGAGCTGTTCACTAAACTTGCCTTTCCGCAATGTCTGTGTCTGATTGCACCATTGTGGCAAAAATGAATTCGTAGGATCAAAGTGTCTCTGCATGCTATTTTGGAGCCTAATGGCAAATGATATAATCAGACTGCAAGAAGATCCACCCTCAGCATATTTGGAGATTGTATCCAGCTTAAAAGACTAAAAAGATTTCTCACTAGTTAGAATCAAAAAATACTATCTCAGCAGAATCACTGAAGTATAAAATCAGTCTTCATAGAGGTTAGGCCATCTTCTGTGTGAGAATTGTCTTGGACTCGTTGGCTGCAGAATTCTCCCTTCTGTCTTCCTGGTCCCTTTTTTGAAGTCTTCTTGGATAGTTAACTGTAGGGATGGGAGAATCAGCAGAACTTGCATTCGTCAAGGTTCTCCAAGTTCTACCTCAAAGCTCGGTCCTCATTGTAAGCTTTTTCTTGTTGTTTGAATGGGAAAAGTGCACATTTGGGTAAACATTTTTTAAAGTGTGCACCCAAATGTGGTTGTTGTTGTTGTTTATTCAGTCAGTCACTTCCGACTCTTCGTGACTTCATGGACCAGCCCACGCCAGAGCTTCCTGTCGGCTGTCGCCACCCCCAGCTCCCCCAAGGTCGAGTCTGTCACCTCCAGAATATCATCCATCCACCTTGCCCTTGGTCAGCTCCTCTTCCTTTTGCCTTCCACTTTCCCTAGCATCAGCATCTTCTCCAGGGTATCCTGTCTTCTTATTATGTGGCCAAAGTACTTCAGTTTTGCCTTTAATATCCTTCCCTCAAGTGAGCAGTCTGGCTTAGGGATGTATGAAAGTCACTTACCTGGTCCCGCAACTTGCTTCGCGGTGGGGGGGGGAGGCGCTTCGGTTCTCCCCCTGAAGTTCAGGCCGGGGGGGGGGAAGCGCCCCGCCTCGCCCGGCCGAAATTCAGGCCGGGGAGAAGCGCCCCGTCTCCCCGGCCGCGAAATACAAAAGAGGGGGAAAAAAAACCACACTCGTGATAGGCTACGTAACGATTTACGATTCTCCACCATCCCTAGTCTGGCTTTATTTCCT
Organism: Heloderma suspectum; assembly: GCF_057233095.1. Taxonomy (NCBI): domain Eukaryota; kingdom Metazoa; phylum Chordata; class Lepidosauria; order Squamata; family Helodermatidae; genus Heloderma; species Heloderma suspectum. The sequence goes on from NC_139458.1 coordinate 191,593,300, forward strand.
GGAGTATGGACTGGTTTGATCTTCTTGCAGTCCAAGGCATTCTCAGAATTTTCTTTCAGCACCACAGTTCAAAAGCATCTATCTTCCTTCGCTCAGCCTTCCTTATGGTCCAGCTCTCGCAGCCATAGGTTACTACGGGGAATATCATTGCTTGAACTATGCAGACCTTTGTTGTCAGTGTGATGTCTCTGCTCTTCACTATTTGATCAAGATTTGTCATTGCTATCCTCCCAAGAAGTAAACGTCTTCTAATTTCCTGGCTGCAGTCAGCATCTGCAGTAATCTTTGTGCCTAGAAAGATAAAGTCTGTTTTCTCCCTCTATTTGCCAGTTATCAATCAAGCTGGTTGCCATAATCTTGGTTTTTTTGAGGTTGAACTGCAACCCAGCTTTTGCACTTTCTTCTTTCACCTTCGTCATGAGGTTCCCCAGCTCCTCCTCGCTTTCAGCCATCAAAGTGGTATCATCTGCATATCGGAGATTGTTAATGTTTCTTCCAGTGATTTTAACTCCAGCCTTGGGTTCATCAAGCCCAGCACGTTGCATGATGTGTTCTGCGTACAGGTTGAATAGGTAGGGTGAGAGTATACAACCTTGCCATACTCCTTTCCCAATCTTAAAGCAGTCCGTTGTTCCGTGGTCTGTTCTTACCGTTGCTACTTGGTCATTGTCTGCCTCCTGAGGAATCTGTATAAGATGAGTTGGTATCTCCATACCACCCAGAACTTGCCACAATTTGTTATGATCCACACAGTCAAAGGCTTTAGAAGAGTCAATAAAACAGAAAGATATGTTTTTCTGAAACTCCCTGGCTTTCTCCATTATCCAGCAGATATCGGCAATTTGGTCTCTAGTTCCTCTGCCTTTTCTAAACTCAGCTTGTACATCTGGCAATTCTCGTTCCATGAATTGCTGCAGTCTACCTTGCAAGATCTTGAGCATTACCTTACTGGCATGTGAAATAAGTGCCACTGTTCGATAGTTTGAACATTCTTTGGTGCTTCCCTTTTTTGGTATGGGGATATAAGTTGATCTTTTCCAATCTGTTGGCCATTCTTGTGTTTTCCAAATTTGCTGGCATACGGCATGCATCACCTTGACAGCATCATCTTGCAAGAGTTTAAACAGTTCAGCTAGGATACCCTCATCTCCTGCTGCCTTGTTATTAGCAATGCTTCTTAAGGCCCATTCAACTTCACTCTTCAGGATGTCTGGCTCTAGCTCACTGACCACACCGTCAAATCTATCCCCGATATTATTATCCTTCCTATACAGCTCTTCCGTATATTCTTGCCACCTTTTCTTGATCTCTTCTGCTTCTGTTAGGTCCTTGCCATCTTTGTTTTTGATCATACCCATTTTTGCCTGGAATTTACCTCCAATGTTTCTAATTTTCTGGAAGAGGTCTCTTGTCCTTCCTATTCTATTACCTTCTTCCGCTTCCGCGCATTGCTTGTTTAAAAATAATTCCTTATCTCTTCTGGCTAACCTCTGGAATTTTGCATTTAATTGGGCATATCTCCCCCTTTCACTGCTGCCTTTTGCTTTCCTTCTTTCTTGGGCTGCTTCCAGTGTTTCAGCAGACAGCCATCTTGCCTTCTTGGTTTTCTTTTTTGGGGGGGACGTTTTTTGTTGCCGCCTCCTGAACAATGTTGCGAACTTCTGTCCATAGTTCTTCCGGGACCCTATCTACTAAATCTAGTCCCTTAAATCTATTCTTCACCTTCACTGCATATTCATTAGGAATATTAGTGAGCTCATATCTAACTGATCTGTGGGTCTTCCCTATTCTCTTTAGTCTGATTCTAAATTGTGCAATAAGAAGTTCGTGATCTGAACTACAATCAGCTCCAGGTCTGGTTTTTACCAACTGCATAGATGTCCGCCACCTTTGGCTACAAAGGATATAGTCAATCTGATTTCGGTGTCGACCGTCTGGTGAAGTCCATGTATAAAGTCATCTCTTAGGTTGTTGGAAGAGAGTGTTTGTTATGCACAGTGAGTTGTCTTGGCAAAATTCTATCAGCCTATGTCCTGCTTCATTTTGTTCTCCCAGGCCATGCTTGCCTGTAATTCCAGGTGTCGTTTGACTACCCACCTTAGCATTCCAGTCTCTTGTAATGAAAATAACATCTTTGTTTGGCATACTATCCAGTAGGTGCTGCAGCTCCTCATAGAACTGATCTACTTCTGCTTCTTCAGGATCTGTGGTTGGAGTGTATATTTGGATCACTGTGATGTTAAATGGCTTACCCTGAATTCGAATTGAGATCATTCTGTCATTTTTTGGATTGTATCCAAGCACTGCTTTAGCCACTTTATTATTAATTTTGAAGGCTACTCCATTTCTTCTGTGGTCCTCTTGTCCACAGTAGTGGATCTGGTGGTCATTTGATGTGAAGTGGCCCATTCCAGTCCATTTCAGTTCACTGACACCCAAAATGTCTATATTTAATCTTGACATCTCCCCAATAGCCACATCCAATTTGCCCTGGCTCATAGATCTTACATTCCAGGTTCCTATGGTGTGTTGATCTTTAGAACATCGGATTCGTTGTTTACCTCCAGCACCATCGGCTGCTACCCGTCCTTTCGGCTTTGAGCTAGCTGCGTCATCACATCTGGGGCTAGTTGAACTTATCCTCCGTTCCTCCCGAGTAGCATTTTGACCATCTTCCGACCTGGGAGTCCCATCTTCCGATCGTATACCGACATATCTCTGATTGTACTGATCCACGTAGTTTGTAATTGGGCTCCCCCCCCAATTGACAAAAAACGTAGTTTTTAGAGAAAAAAGTGCATTTTTACAGCGTCCATTTTTAGGCAGTATGCATTTTTCAAACCAGTATCACAAGCTCAGGAATGTGCAAACTTTGCCTGCAAAGTGTATTCGTGTTTGGGGGTGTGAATGGGGCAAGTTCTAGTCAGAAACAAGCCATAACAACATTCTCATATATCCCTAGTTAACTGTACTTTTTTCCTGACTTGGTGCAAACTGGTATTTTCAGGGAGTGATTGACAATAGATGTTAATGGAGTTATCAGTCTGCACTCAAGCTGAAAGATAGGGGATTTGGCAAGATGTGAAACCTGAAACTGCAGTTACAGTGATCAGTGATCAATGTTTGTAAGCAGTTCCCCTGAATATTGGCCTAGCTGTAGCTCAGAAGGATTCTGTGCCATGATGGACATGCTAGGAGAGCTCTGTGTGCTTGATCACTTGGTTTGCTGCAGTGATAACCTGTGCTCAAGCGTCACAATGCAAGGGTGACCTTCACAGAGCCTAGGGAGGAAATCTTGTTTGCCCAGCATCCCGGGATAATTAGGAATGGTTGCTAGAGCAACGTAACATCCTTGGCAAATACTGAGGGGACAGCCAAAATGCCCGTTGGAGCTTTGCAGCTAAAACGGCAAACAATTCTAGGAGTCAAAGAATTTTTTATCAATTACAGCCAGATTTTTTCCACTTTGTTTTTTCCAGCTGTGATGTTGAATTGCTGAAAGTCTGCTAAATAAAAGGAGCAAACATAGCAAATAAAAGGGAGGGGGAGTGTATAATTCTACTTGGAAGTAAGCTCCTATGAAATCAGTAAGATTTAACTCCAAACAAGTGTGTGCAGAGCTTCCTATTAAAAGCAAAATATTTAATAACAAACAATATGGGGAAAATAGAAGTAAATTGAAACTCCTGAAATAGCTTAAAACAGCAGCTAAAATGTATTAGATGGGGATGGACAAAAGTCCCTTACCTGATCCCTATGCTTGCTTTGCGGTGGGGGGAAGCGCTCCGTCCCTCCCCCCGAAATTAGAGCCGGGGGGGGAGGCGCCTCGTCCCTTCCTGCTGAAATTCTGGCCGGGGGGGAGGCGCCCCGTCCCTCCCCGCCGAAATTCTGGCCGGGGGGGGAGGCGCCCCGTCTCTCCGGCCGCGAAACCTCATCGTCTGCCGGGACGCAAATGGCGGCGGCCTTAGCCGCTGCCGTTTGCGTCCCTGCAGTAAGCCGTGATAGGCTACGTAAATGTTTACGTAGCCTATCACGGCTGACTTTGGGGGGAAAAAAAGTGCATACGCAAATGGCGGCGCCCATGGGCGCCGCCATTTGCATACGCACTTTTTTCCCCCCCCCAAAGTCAGCCGTGATAGGCTACGTAAACATTTACATAGCCTATCACGGTGTTTTTTGAAAATCTAGCCGTGATAGGCTACGTAAATTTTTATGTAGCCTATCACGTTTGTTTGTTTGTTTGTTTTTTACGTGGAAATGGCAGCGGTGGCGGCGGCCGGTCGGAAGACCGGCCGAACCGCCGCCAAACCGCCGCCGGAGCCAGGGACATTCGAGCTCAAGTTCATATTCATTGCAAGTTCATATTCATTGTTGTTATTAGGCTGCAGTAAAACCTCTACAAGTATTTTTTTGCTGGTTCTATTACTGTAATGGAAAATGGGTTCCATGAGCCAGGATTTTTTTTATCATGTTTTAGGGCACTTAGTCATTATTTTACATGTACAGCAAGTGTGTTGGTGAGTCACTGTCTCCTTGCAGATATAGTAAAAAGGAGGGAAACGTATCAGCATCTTACTCAGATTCTTTCTTGTTCTGAGTCATTTCTGCTTACCTCATTGACAAAAATAACATAGTGCAGTTCTGGAATCTTGTTAGCTCTGGCACAAAGTGGTTCATTAATCAATTCCAGTTTGGTACTGGTAATGATTTAGGATGCGCTTGACCCATAGCAGTGTACCGTGTTAGTAGGGAAACTGTTGACACAGTAATGCAAACCATGGCATCTAAAATGATTACCTAGGGATCCTTCTGCGTTATATTATGTTATATTGTATAATGGGATTGGGCCATTGGGGCATTCATGCAGGACTGAATATTGGAAATGGCTGTCAGCACTGAATAATGTAGGATATGCCATGTTCTACTCTTAAACCAGAGTTCTGAATTGGTTTCCAGAGGTCATTTCTGACAACAGAATAAGTACCAGTGCATTACAAGACGCTATTAATTATGTGAAATGGGCAGTCCATTCCTATACCATGTTATAGCTGCTGTAGTAGTGCAAGGAGAAGCTTGCATTTTGAAAGCTGCATTGGCATTCTATAGTAATATATGCTGAATATATTGCCAGCACTCAGCTGTCAGTCCTGAGACAAGCTCTGAGGGAGGCCATAGCTGGGGGATCAGATTCCAGAGCAGACAGATGAGGATCCAAAGGGCTAGAAGCAAATGACATAAACAAAGGTGGACGTAGTCAGGATCCAGATCAAGCAGACAAGGAGGGGACAAAGGTAAGGAGGTCCCTTTGGCTACTCAGTGAGGAGCTAACATGAATGTAAGGGCTGATACGGTCTGGTGTGTCCCAATTGCTTTTTCTGGTTCAGCTGAAGGTATTCAGACTGGAACCTAGAGGGTGTCCTTGATCTACACTCTTAATATGACTGATTTACTGAACGACCAGATAAGCACTGGTGTGCAGGAGGTCAGGTGTGGGAGACAGGCTGCTGGATGCCCTGGTTTGAGACCCCCACCCTCAAGCTTACATTAGCATTTTCCCCAACTGCCTTTCAAACGAGGGTAGTGAATAAGGATTCATTCTCAAAATAAACATAACTCGAATGACGTGTGTGTGCAAAGCTCCATTCAAGCTAATTTGCTTTAAGTATGGTTCACTTTTCATTTCTTCCATTTGCTTCTCTTGGTCTTGATGATTCTGCATGAAAGCTGAGGTAAACTGTGGCAGGTACGGTAAACTTCTTATGAATGTTAAATTTTAGCCGCTCGAAAATTAAATGATATAAAGAAATAAGTAATCTTAAATAGAGGAGTATAGGTCTGATCCAGATATAGTTGAATACAACATTATGTGTGCAGCCAGCCTGAGACAGTGATGCATTACAATTACTACATCCAAATGACTTAGAGTAAATGGCAGCTGCATCAGATAGGTCATGTCCAAATGCGCAGTTTTTATGCAGATGCACGTCACGTCCTGCGTATGTGTGATGTTGCCAATCCAACAAGGGAATTCACATGCAGAAGCAGCTTTTGCACACACATCTCCTATGCTAAATGAAAGCATATATCTATAACCCTTGCAGAGGATCAGATAGCTATGAAAGAACATCTACATTTCACAGTGCATATGATACAATGTCACTGATTCTGCTATCCATGCAGAAAATACTATAATCCCTTGACAGTATTTTTATTAACTTCTTCATCATACAGTAAGCCTGAAGTGATGCTATGTAAAGCAAAGTAAAATGATTGATTTTACTTTGGTTTTATTTTGTAGGTGTTTGTATTAGTATTTTCAGGTTTTACGCTGTGTTTTATGTTTCTATATTTTATGGGTTTAGCTCTATTTGTGAACTGCCCAAAGAGCTTTGGCTGTTGGGCAGTATAAAAAGTTAATAATGAAATACATTTTGGTGAGATTTAAATGGAAGGAAGATACAAATTCAGGGGCATTTGGTATGTTTGCAGGGCTTATATTGATCTGTTGATTTAACTGTGACAAGAGTAAGGAAACAAAGCGCCTAATTGCTTATTCTCTGTGTGTGTGTGTGTGTGTGTGTGTGTGTCTGCCTGCTTAGTCTATATATATTTTTACAGAGCACATGATGTCAGTAAACTCTGCATACTCAGCTATCTGACTTGATAGTAATTTTGTCATAACGTCTCCATCATTATCTTCAGGGACAATTCCAATGAATTAAGCATAGAAAAGTAGCTTGTGTTTTTGAAAAGAAAAGCAAGGCCAGTGTGTGTATCAAGTTGCACTGGTGAATTAGTGCTGCTCCTGCCTTCTCAGAATGTTATAGTAATGAGAACTGCTGCATGTATGCTGTTCCATGCCAGCATTTCCTTGAAGCGTAGTATGGTATTTTCTTAACACCTTCAGTTAGTGCTAAAGTAGTGTAACATTTTCCTTTTCTCTGTGAATACTTGTGTACATCCAATGGGGATTTCTTTGGTTGGGATTTAGAAGAGAGTGAGGAACTGTTGGCATGCTGCTAAAGAGCTTACATTAGCAAAGGAATGTTGACGTATGCAGTGTGTGCCCTGCAGTTGAAATGGAATGTGGTCTGTAAGCAAAGCCTCATTTTTTGTTTTGAAAGCTAAGTTATGATGGATACCATTGACTTTCAGAAGACAAAATGGCAGCCAAGACATCCCAGATTACAGAAACATTTTTTTTAACTCTGTCTTACCATTGATGCTTGGAGGAAGTGATATCCTCAAGGTAACCTTCCATTCTTTAAAGCTGCAGTTGTTATAAAGCACAGTAAGCACCGGACCTAAGCCTGTTTGTTTAATAATCTAACTTTTATTTATGCATTTCCTAAAATAAGGCAAACTGTAGGGATAGAAATGCTTTTAATTATAGATAATACTGGTAATTTATTTACCTTTTCAGTACATAGGTACCTACTGTGATTCTCATCTATGTTAGCATGGTTCTATATGTGAACGCTTTTTTCTCATTTTTGTCCAGAAAGACTGTTTATTTATGAGTCCCCTCACGATACTCATCTCTGGGTAGGAAACCAGTCTCATCCTTTATCATTGTCTTCCAGTTAGCAATTCCTCTGTTTGTTCCAGTTCTTTCTTGGAAGCCTCCAGCTAATGGCAGTAGCAACAAGTAGCGTGATTGGGCAGCTAATTGTCAATTAGGTTGACCCCTGCAGGCAATTAGCATGCTGCAGCTAATCATCACAAATAACTTTACATTAATTATACCAGTGCGTCTTACTATTCTATCACACTTGCATGAATAGAAATTGACCTCACTTCCTTAGAGGTTTTTGCAGTTGACTCCATTCATTATTGCCTTGTAAAGTTTATGAAGTTAGGTCAGTTTATACTCATGGAAGTGTGATGTACACAATGTAAACATCCTTGAAGAATGTTAGACATCTATTGGTTTGTTCCACTCATGCTTAAAAGAAAGAAAGAAAGAAAGAAAGAAAGAAAGAAAAGAATTATGGCTAGTGTTCTGAGGTGTTAAATTAAGAGTTTTCAGTGTAGTTTACATAGAACTGTTAGCTTAATTTATATACTTAAAAGATGGACAATATAGTGATGAGATAAGTGTGTATTTCCTGAGACCTCTTAACATTTTGTGCACTACAATACTCTTTTGACTGAAGAGTCCAGAAGGCTAATGCCCATTATTTCTTAATTTATATGTATGTCTTAAAAAACATCTCAGCAATCCAATTTGAAACCAGTTTTTGGAGCAAGGTATTTTTAAAGGGCTGCAGCCTTGACTTTATTAAATATCTAAGACTTTGGATGTTTAAGTCTGATAATTTGTACAAATATAGGGCCTGAGCCCTATAGGACAAATCATTTTGAAGTTCCAGTAATCTGAATGGCAGGGAATTAAGCATGTGACTTCTCCTGTTGAAATCAATGGGAGTTAAAAGTGGTTAATTTTAGCTGTATTATGACCTTTGCTCCATAATACTGATAGTGCATAAGACTGAAGTTAGGAGGCAAAGGCAATAATTAATTTATTTTTTAAAATTCTAAACGGCCCAACATCCACAAGTGATCCCCAGGACGTGCATATGTGTACTGAAAACAAGCATATTACAGAAACAATAAAAATTAAATCAATATGACGGGTTGGATCCACGATCTATCTTCCACAAGAGGAAGGAATGTTCCGCAACAGGAAGGGCTCCACTTGCAGAAGTTCCCTCCACCTGATTTTTGGGAATCAAAAATTTCCACACACACCATAAATCATCCCATTAAGCAGGGCCTCCTGACTCTAGCATTTTCAGGGGGCTAGAGGGGTTGCTGTGGGAAGGAGGGGGGGATGTCTACTTCCATAAGCCCAGTTGATCCAGTGTAAATCTAATTCCAAGACAATAAAATTGAGAGGCATAACTATCCCAGTGAATAATACAATTACTTTAACATGCCTGGGCGCATAAAAATGTCTTGACCTGATGCTGAAAAGAACATAGAGTTGGTGCCTGTTATGCTTCCTTTGGGAGAGCATTCCAGAATCAGGGCTCTCTTTTGTACGTGCATAACGCATTCTCTCCGTGATGGAACTCGGAGAAGGGCTTCCTCTGAAGAACTTAGTGCATGGGCAGGATGGTATGGGAGGAAGTTCTCCTTCAGGTATTTCAGCCCCAAGCCTTTTAGAGCTTTAAAGGTTAGCACCAGCACCTTGAATTGGGCTTGGAATTAAATAAGGAGCCAATATAATTCCTTTAGTATTGGTGTAATGTGGCTCCACCTGGATAAGCCAGCTAAAATTCTAGCAGCTGAATTCTGTATCAGTTGAAGCTTTTGAATCATTTTCAAGAGTAGCCTTGAAATAATGCCATGGTATAATGCAGTACAGTAAACAAACCTGGAAGTTACAAGAGGATGATATGGCCAGATTATCTCTGCCTAGGAAAAGCTGCAGCTGATGAACCAGCTGAAGGTGGTAAAAGGTGCTCTGAGCCACTGAGCCCATTTGGGTCTTTAGTGACAATGTTGGATCAAGGAGCACCCCCATGCTTTCTGTGTGCTCCTTCAGAGGGAGTGCAACCCCATCCAGAACCAGTTGAACACCCACATCTTGGATCTTGTTACCACCTACACACAGCACCTCCATCTTGTCAGGATTCATCGGCCCTCATCCATCCCATTACTGAGAATAGGCAGTGGTTCTGCACCTCCACAGTTTCACCTCAATCGAAATTCCCAGATGACTTAACTCTGTAGTTTCATGTAGATGTTAAAGCATGGAGAACAACATGGAACCTTGTGAGACTCCACAGCAAAACTGCCATGGGGTTGAGCAGAACACCTGTCGCCCTCTCACTGTACTGCTTTCTGAAGCATACTCTACAGGTATGGAACCACCATATAACTATGGTCTCCAAGCCCAGCCCACTGAACTGCTTCCCCAAAATGCCATGGTTAATAGTATCAATCATTGCTGAGAGACCAAGGAGAATCAACAAGATTTCACTTCCCCCTGTCTTACTTCTGGCAAAGATCAGATGACCATGGCTATTTCCATGCCAAACCCAAGCCTAAACCCAGATTGAAGAGAGTCTCAATAACTGATTTCATTCAACAGTGCCTGGAGTTTGGATGCCACCATCCTCTTGAGCACCTTGTCCAAAAAGGGGATATTTTGCAACTTGGTGATAGTTATTACAATTATTTGGGTCCAGGGAGAGTTTATTAAGAAATGGCCACACATCCATCTCCTTCAGATTAACCAGGACCACTCCCTCTCTCATAGACACATTAATCGCCTCCTGCCCAGCTTATACCGCTTGGCTAGAGTAAGAACCCAGGATGGGCAAGGGTCAAGAATACAGATCATAAGGCATACCTCTCCAAGCACCTCGTCCACATCCTCAACTGAAACTGATCCCACCGAACTAGACCAGACAGTGCTCTGGGTATCTCCTTTGGAACTGTATCACTGATAGTGTCTAAATATGAGCAACTGTACCCTCTCAGTGCCTAGCAAAAATGTCACAGCTGGCCTTCAAGGGTTCTGTCATATTCTTTCCTGGGTCTAGATGTAACAACAATTCAAATTCTCCTTCAGTTTGTTGTATTGTGAGGAATCAATGCATTCTGAAATCTATTGGGTACTTTGCAACACCTAAAATGTCCTTAAATTATTTTATTTCTGAATTTTATAAGTATGAAATGCCAGTGTAATCATACAGGGGCAGGGAGTGGTCTGCAGTTGGGCTGTGCAACTAGAGTACTATGTGGGGTTGACAACTATATTGGTTTCAGTAGTGTTGTTGCACTGTGTCCCCAAAGCATAACATTGTCCTAGCCTTGAGGGAGATGTGTGTTGCTTCCTCCTTAGCCTTGACCTTTTTTAAGTGTCTCATAGCTTACTACTTATTAATAGTAGCCACAGGCTTTTATGGTGTGGTGGGCCACCATTCCATTAGGTCTGAACAGCATAATCAATATTTACATTAAGCTAGCAGACATATATCGGTACACATTAACAGCCTGATGTATGGTTTATTCTTTAAAACCCTAGAAGGCAGCATCAGATTACTCTGAGAAATTGTCCCTGGATTATGATTAAACTAAACATGCCAAGTGAAGTATAGTAGAGCTGAGAGATGGGAAAAGAACCTTCAGCGACTCAATCCTGCAAAAGTGATCTGTGGGCAGAAGAAGACTGTTAGTGCTGTTAAATCTGATTGCACCAACTGTATATGTATGGCAGACACATACGGGCAAATTTTCATGCACAGCAACACACACATAGTCCACTGCTGCACCCAGGGACCTGCAGATTAGGACTCAGATGAAGCCAGTGTGGTGTAGTGGATAGAGTGTTGGACTAGGACTTGGGAGATCCAGGTAGTCCCCACTAAGCTATGTAGCTCACTGGGTTCCTTGCAAGCTCACTTTGGGCCAGTCGCTGACTATCAAGCTGACAGCATAGTTGTAAAGATAAAATGGAAAGGAGGAGGACCATGTAAGGCATCTTGGGTACCTTGCAAGAGGAAAAAGGGCAGGATGTAAATGTAATACATTTAGAGCCAGTGTGGTGTAGTGGCAAGAGCGTTGGACTAGGAGCTGGGAGATCCGGGTTCTAGTCCCCACTCGGCCATGGAAGCTCACTGGGTGACTTTGGGCCAGTCACAAACTCTCAGCCCAGCCCACCTCACAAGGTTGTTGTTGTGAGGATAAAATGGAGAGGAGGAGGATAATGTAAGCCGCCTTGGGTTCCTTGCAAGAGGAGAAAAGGCGGGGTATAAATGCAATCAATCAATCAATCATAATAAATAAATAAAATTCTACTTATAGTCGAACTTATTTTGTGGGAGACCATGGAATAAACTTCAACACAAGGAATGTTATTATGTATATAAATCAACACAGAATGTATACAAGCCTTTTGAATGATGTGACTATATTCACAGCAAGCAATTCAGGCAAACAGCTGATGGAGTTTCTACTCACAATCCAAAGATGAAAAAGCTAATCCTTGCCCTGCCCTCTTCCCTAGATCCTGTTTTGATTCTTCTTGCTGCTGTACTGTGTCCAGTTCCTCAATGCCTTCTGTTTTAATAAGTTATTATTAGACTGCTCTGCTAAAAGACAGTTGCACTGTACTGTTTGGGAAAACTATTTGTTTTTGTTCAGTTTATTATTTCATCTTCTCCATGATTATGTGCTAAAAAGAGCCTTTTGGTCACTCTGCACTCACCGCTAAACTTAGTAACATGTTACCAAAATATTTATTTCACTCCCCCTTATGATGCAGAAATAATGCAGTGATAACTACATTCCAGCTTAAATAGTTGTCTCTGTTCTGATAATCATAATTTCATTAGATTTTGTCATGGCTGAACAACTTAAAACAAGAGTGTTTAAGAGCCAAATGTTTGCCGTTGTGTAGCTGAATTTTTTCTTCTTCAGTTAGCCTGCGCGTGCGCGTGCGTGCACGAGTGTGTGTGAGAGGCAGAGTGCGAGTGAGCGAGAGAGTGAGCATGGAGGGAGGGGGGGATCCTTGATTGGAATTGGTCTCCCTGCCTAGTGCCTCCTGCTATTCACAGTGGGAGGAAGGGTCCCATTGGCACCACTGGGAGCTTTCCTCCCATCATGAATAGCAGGTGTGAGGTGGGATTCCAGCTAGTACCATGACAGGGTCAACGGGTCAAAGCCCTCCTCCTCTCATGCCACAGACCTGATCTAGCCTCCCCCCCCACACACACATGCATGCACCTCTGAGATGGTTATTTGTTAAAAAAAAGTTAATTTGTTTATATACATACATATATACATACAGTGTACACACACACACACACACACACACACACACACAGGCTAGAGAAGAACAAATGTTTGAGGGTGGGTTTATTGAAAGATGGAGTGTCTCTGTCATGTTTTGGAAAGATACATTTACAGATAATGTTTGCCCGTATTCATTGTCTTCCCTGATCTGATTTTTGTTGTTGAAAGACATGTACACATGTATTGGGTGAGTCTTTATGTTATTTTTTAACTTTTATTTTATATGATTAAATAAAGATTTAATTAAAAAATAGTAATGCAAGAGCAGACTATGTGACAAATGTCGCATCCAGTTTGGCCCTAACTCTTGCACTGTAACAGTGGTGGGGAACCTGCAGCCTTTGTTAAGACTACAGCTCCCATCATTCCTGAGTTTTAGGGACTGATGGGATTTGGGAACCAAGAACATCCAGAGAGCCACAGTTCCTCATCTATAAGGGCATCAAATCAATAAAAGGAAGAACATTAGCCCCGCTCCTTAGACAGTATTATATACATTTGATTTCCTAAATGGAAAAAAATTCATGAAAGAAAATGTAATATGTGAAATAGCCCTCAGAAGTTATGAAATATTGGGTGTTAAGAGCACAACTTCTAAAAATCATGTTCTTGTTTGTAGTATTCACATTTTATTCAAAAGCTTAGATTCTATGACTTAAATAGCAGGGTTTTAGTTAAGGTAGGATTACATCAGACTTTTCCATGTAGGGCATCTTTTGTCTTACTGTTTGCATAGGCACAGAGTGTATAACAGATCTGTATTGCTGAGTTTGGAACCAATATTGATACAGTATGAAACTGTTAACTAACAAAAACAGTGCTGAAAATGGCTTTGAAAAGCACAACATAAAGTTATTTGCAAAAACCCTTTTGGGTATTTTGTGCAATTTTATTGGTAGTTGAAGCCATCATCTCTGATGAGTCAATTCTGACTCAGCCATCAGTTCATAAAAATAAAGTCTAATGAAAGAGACTGGTCTTAGAGGATAAAAAAAATTTATAGGCTGATGCTGTTTTATCTGCTATAGCAGATGTTCATGAGTAATTTTAATGTTGGTTCGATCCAGGGGAAGGTAACCACTGGTAATTGGGATGGAATCCACATCCTATTGAAGTCAGTGGCGGAGCTCCCACTGATTTGAATGGTCCTGGATCACATTCATTGAAGCTCTTGAGATGTAAAAGCCTGGTTTAATGTTACAAGCCTGGTTTAATGTTATAAGAATTAGCAGGCACATGTCTGAGGCTTGCACATTGCATCTTCCCCTCCCTCCCTCTGGATGTTGCAACTGAAAGCTGGCAATCGTAGTGATCAGCAAGCCATGATCTGCTGTTTTGTCCAAACATGGCAAACTATGGTTTGTTCACACCATAACTTCCTGGGTTCAGATGAAATGGCAAAGTATGATTTGCTGCTAACTACGATTGGAAGCTTTCAAGCACTACACAGATGAGGAGGAGGGAATGCGCACACCCATGGCTCATGCCTGCTTATCTTCCTAACACTAAACCATGGTTTAGTGTTGAATCGGAATACTCCCACTGTATTTCACTGTAATTCAGTGGGTGAATTACACCCATTGTTTGAGTGTGATTTAGTAATGGAGATGATGAACAAAACAATAGTTTTCAATATGTTTAGCATTAAACATTTCTTCTTCAAATGAAAACACTATCCAGTATAACAAGGCTCTATAGATATATATTTTTTTTAACTTTTGAGGCTAGTCATGTTTTCCAAAATAGCAAGTTTCAGAATACTGTTATGCTGAATAGCATCGTTCCCTGAAGAAAAAACAGTTTGTAGTTCTAAACATATTGGGAATATTATGCCTAATAAATCTGACAACACTTACAAAAGTATGTAAGTTCTGTATAACGGGTATTGCCCTTGTGTTGCTATAAAAGAGAAACATGTCAAATTTTCCTTAATTTCATTAACCATCAACTTGTGCGTGCTGCAGTCTCCATTTTATTGGTGTACATAATAGCTCAACCCATTTTTTCTGAACCCTTACAATGTAAGCTGTTATTATCTGTTGCTAACTATTGTCGTTCAATGATTATCCCATGTATTGTTTCTTTAAAATGTATATGCCTTTTTACACTGTTACTGGCAAAGGAATCAGCTCTTTTAGTAATGGCATTTCAGTAACTAATCTGTCATAGGCAGACTAATCCATTTTCTAGTGCAATAGTGTCACTGTTCTGAATCCCTGGAGCAAATTTTGGTCCCAAAGGCAATTGCTATTTCTAATCACAGGCTGTTTTGTTTGCCCTGAACTTAAAACTGCTTCAGTGTGTTATTTGCCAGCTGAGATCCAATGAATTCTTCGCCCCTGCTGCATGAAGTAAGACAGATGAGCACAAGACTGAAGGCCTTCTCAGTGGTTGCATGCTTTGGGACTCCCTCCCATAATTTATTCCATATTTCAGTGGGAGTAAAGATGAGCAACGATCTTTCTTCCTGTTTCCTTCTCCCCCTTCCCAATGAAGCACAGCTAATCTAAATTCTTGACTACATCTTCAGGTTTTCACTGTATGTATCTCTGTATGTTGAAACCTAACTTCTCTGTATAGAGTTAAATACAACCCTAAATTATTTCCCCATGCCACATTGCCTTGCAAGGTGGCCAGCTGCACATGGTTCTATCCAATGGTCTGCACCACCCATTTTTTCCTCTAAACTTGGGTAAGGGAACCCCAGAGCTACAAGCCAGTTATCTGCCTAGGCTGGAGAGTGTGACCAAACCCCCCCGGCCACAGGCTGATAGCCTGCTTCTCCCTGTTTCCTAGTACATGTAAATCCAAGAATCCTGATAGTGCACCAAGTGGCTAGGCAGGTGGGTCATGAAAAAGCCTCTGTCTCAGATCTGGGCAGAACTTCAAAACTCCAGTCCAGAGTAAAAGAAGGTATTTCTTAGAGTAATAAGACACAAGAAGGAAAAGCATAGGAGACAGTGGGAAAAATAACCGAAGTAAAACAAAACTTGCAAGCCTATGCTAAACTCTTTGAGAGAACATACAATGTAGGGGTACAACTGCAGAGTTTCAAAATACGCAGCAACCTTGGCTGTTTGGGAAAGGCACTGTAGATCCAGTGTGACCAAAGACTAAAGGGACATATTGCAGATTTATTAGGTTTGCCCAGGAGATGATTTTTTTCAGGAGTAACTGCCCAACTTAGTTCACCAATCAGGTGAAGGGTAAACATGCAGGAAGATCCTTCTTCTCACTTCTTGGGCTGGGAGATGAAGCTAGAAAACTGTTAATGAGAAAGGACATGTATCAAAAGGCTTCCTGTTTTGTAGATTTAGAAGCCTGGGAAAAACATGTGTTATCCGGAGAGGGCTATGCATGCCAGCATCCTGGTCAAAGATGCTTACAGCTGTATAGAAATGGATTTTCAAGGGCAGCTCTGTGGCACATCAACGCTATACTAGCAGAAGTCTGTTAGTGCAGTGGGATTCTCCTTTCTGCACTGCCAGAAAGTCTGGTCCGGAAGGTTTCACAGCCCGCTGGACCAGATTTTGAAAGTGTGCCCCCCTCCCAATTCCGCTGATGGAAGCAGGAATGAAGCTGGCTGTGCACTCAGATGGCGCTTGCAGTAGCTCCTCCAAGCACCAGTCAAGTGTTCTGCCCTTGTGCGCTGCTTGCCACCCCAGTCGGAAAAGTGCATGGTGTGCAAAGGAGGCACACTACTTGGAGTGACTCCTCCAAGTGCTGGCCCTAATCCCTTCCCTTCATGTGCCCCCCCCCCAATTGGGACAGTGAGCAGTTAGTGAAGGAGGCACCTGACTCGGCTGCCCCTTTGGGGAACGGCTCCTCCAAGGGCTGCCCAAATTCCTTGGTGCGCTACCCAGTCAGGATGGCACATGGCACACAAAGGAGATGTCCAACTTGGATGGCACTTGGTTGGTGCTTGGAGGAGCATTTCCTCCAAGTCCCATTTTCTGTGCAGAAATTGCCACGGAGTTCTCTGCACAGAGAAAGGAAAAATGGGCAGGGTGGGGTGGATGGTGTCAGGAGGGTGCTTTGGGGGTGAGGCCCCCTTGACATCATTCAGCCCACCAGATTGGGCCAGGGTGGCAACCTGGCCCCTGGGCAACAAAGGTCCCCCACTTATGACTTAAATCATATGTGCTCAATATATTTCACTGGTCAGAGAAATCAGATCTGACTGTGTGATTTTCAGGGAAAGTGAGGGCATGAAGTTGCCTACATCTTTTAGCTTTTAGTTCTATTGAATCCCATTTGCAACACTTTGTAATAATGTATAATGTCATTGCATATTAATACTGTATTGTGCATCTATTTAGCAATATAATATTTACAATATTTTAAAACCTAGAATACATTGTTCTTTTTGTTTGTTTTATATTAAATGCAAATATAGTACTAAATTACATTACGCTTTTAAAATAAAACAATTCTAGAGTATTATCGATTTACGCCTTTGGGGATTTGAGGTGGCTTAAAACAGTGGATTTGAAAAATGTCTCAGTTCATTTGTTTTAATTCCAATTTGCAAAACTGTTAGAGCCTTTCCCTTTCTCATGGGTTGCCCTGAATCCTTGGGATTAGAAGGGGAAACGAAAATAGTGCAAAGTCATTTCTGACTCAATTGTATCTGCAGCAGATTTATTTGCTCTTCCTACCCAAGCTAATGCAAAAGTCATGTTACTGCTTGAAAACATGAATCAAGGGTGTTTGTGTGTCTTTTTTTTAAACAAAGGAATTAATGTAAGAAAACACACTGTGCATAAGTAATCCACTGTTGATCAGTTATGTGGGTGGTAGCTGTTCAAAGCATACATTTTAAGGTAGGATGCTGGAGCAATCATAGCAAGATAGGAAGTGGGTGTTACTGATGCTTTAGGCTGCTGACAAAATTTTCTGGCTCTGATATGCTATTTATATTTAGGACAGCCTTGTGTGTATGTGTTGAGTTTGTGTGTGTGTGTGTCCACACACAATCCCTGGTCACATGATAGACCCCTCTCAGCTCTGGGTTCCTCACAGTAGGATTACCTGTACCTTACTGTCTGTAGCTTTGGCAATGCTTCCCAACTATAGGCTTCATGACAAGAAGCTTCTCTATGCTTTCCTAGGGCATAACCTATGTTGTCTGTCAGTCTAGAACACTGAAGAGAAGGCTTGAGCAGGGAGCAAGTAATACAGCTTGCTGTTTTTGCTTCTGTTACCAGATGAATAAGAGGCAATCAACACTGTCCAGAAATATAGCCGTTTTACTAATGTTTAAGAAAGTTGTTTTGGCAACATGTCTTTTGGTTGCAATAAAATATGTACCCATATCATTCAGTTTTTGAAATGAAAGGTGATGTTATATAGAGATCAGCAGCCAGTGTCATTGAGCTTTACGGGATATAGCAAAGAGATGCGTTGGAGACTTTGCAGTATAATTTATCAAACAAAAGGATGTCATTAAAGCAGCCTCATCTTCTGAAGTCTTATATTTACTGATTTACCACATCATGATCCAGAATACTGAAGGGAGGATGGTAGGAGTAGGTGAAGGGACCTTGTTTGGTTTCTATGCCTCTTACCAGTCTGTGGTTAATGGTTTTGAGGTGAGGTCAATTGCAGCAGAATTCAGAAGTGGAAGACAAATGGATCAACCCCACCATCAGTAGTTTTCCACTAGAAGTGGTATAGTTGGAAGTCTAGGGCAGCCTTCCTCAACCTGACATCCTCTAGATGTGTTGGACTCCAATTTCCATCATCCCCATCTGGTATGGCCGATGGAGTTGTGGCCCAATGCATCTGGAGGGCACCAGTTTGAGGAAGGCTGATCTAGGGCTATTCATTTACATTACTATTTTTTTTTCTTTTTTACTATTCACTGCCCTCTGAAAATCTCTTCAGCATCTGCCTCCTCAATTTCTGTACCCAGCATAACCAAATGGCCACTTAATATACCTTCTTTTTCTGAAACTCGTTCCCCAAAGGGTCCCTGGCCCTTCACTTCTGCTTTCTCCTTACGAGCATTGCTTCTTTATCTCTCCATCCAGTCTTCATATGCTTGTTCGGGGCTCTGAGTGGAAACAGGTTCCTCCCGACTGCCTTATCTTTCTCGTTTTTGAGGGGCCCATTGACAGAATGGGTTTCTGCTCCTGCACTCTACACTTACAGCTTTAAATCTTATTGATTTATGCTTGGACAAAATTGCTTTCCAGATTTGTTATCGTGATTTTGTCAGCACAATCCAGAAATTTTGCCACCATGCCTTGAATAAGCAACCTGTCTTAGGACAGGAAAATACTGGAGTTTATTTATTTTTAAGTATACAGTTGGTCCCCATGCTAAAAAAAACCCCTCAGCTCCTGGTGGGTTTCACCACATTATCACTGTGCCATCTATATCTGAACAACTGGAGGTTGTAATTACTAGTCATTTTCTATCATTGGGATGCAGTTTGTGGATTTGGCTGCTTGCCAAGCCTCTCGGTATGGTATCTATGCTAGTGTAAAATCTGTAATACCTGGGTGTTTGCCAGCTTTGGAGAGCTATTGGTTAAATAAGGGACTGTATGGTTTTGAATAGTGGAATGTAGCTGTGCCTGTCAGGTTATAGATTTTGAGGATGCCATGGCTTTCTTGTAGCTATTATACAGGCTTTAAGTAACAGTTCAACTTATTAACAGCAAATCCCTCCTTTTTCCATGGAACACTACACCATCCATCTATGAATGTGAATCAGATCTAATAATAGAATCTTTCATCTCTGGTGTCATCTGACCTAAGCCTTTTATAGGTATGTCTGATTTTCCTCATGGCAGAGTCCAGGTATTGGGTTCCCCTCTGGAAACATAGGCTCTTTTATATCCTAGACACAATGTTTAAAAGTCTGCCTCACTCAGCAAGCCTGTGTGAGAGCATCTGAAATTAGGAACAAGGGCTCTTCTCTGTTTTAGAGTGGGACAGGCATTATTCTCCAGCACAAACCTGACTGCTCTCTTCTCTGTGTTGTGCTACAGGGGGCTGTGGGAGGCATTTTCTATTGTAAGTCAGCCTTTTTTCCTCTCCTGAGTAAGCTCTTAAATCTCTATTTAGCAAAGTGATCATATCCATGGGATGTTTTTATCCTGTTAAAGTGAACATCTTAAGTTTACACTAATACAGGATATAGGCTGCTTCTAAACTGTTTATCCATCCACTTCCAACACTGAGGGAAAAATAAAGGCAACATCCGAACATATTGATGTTTCGAAATCTCACAAAATGTGAGCAGAGTTTTTGAGCTATTGCTAATTTTTTTTTTTTAAGAGATTCTGTTTTGGTTATGAAATCCACATCAGAGTTAAAAAGAAAAAGGATTAAATTTCATTATTTCATTTCAAAGATTTTCTGAAGTTCAAATTTGACAGGAATAATAAGAGCAAAATTCCTGAATGCCTGTGTTTAGTTTTTAATATTAGATAAGTAGTTCATCAGATGTTCTCTTCTGATAAAGCTCTAAATCTGTATTACCAAAGATAAATACATATGTTCTGACTCATTATAGTAATGGAGGGGTGGGCTGCTTTTGGCCCTCCAGATTTTTGTCCTGCAGCTCCCATCAGCCCTAGTCAGCATAGCCAATGGTAAGGGATCATGGGAGTTGTAGGCCAAAAATCTAGAGGGCCACAAATTGCCCACCCCTGCAGTAAAGGGATACTGAAATGTTTTATTATTTGTATGTAACTATCTGAAAGCAGGCACATTGTATTTCTTTCTGGATCAGAATTTGCAAATCTTGCACTTCGGCCTGTTCTTAAAATGAGTTGCTTTTGGTTACAATTTCCCTTGCTGTGTTAATCTGTTTGTTAATCTGAGCTGAGAATACTACATTTCCAGAAGCAGTACAGAGAGCGGCCCTTTTCTGGCAACATCCTGCTGCACATGGAGCTATGAAGATACTGGCCATGAGCAAGATATACATAATTCAGTAGAATGGCTCTGGCTCCTGTATACATCTGTCTGCTATGCCATTAAAAGCAAGTCCGGCTGCATAATGGCTAGTTGTTATATGGAAACCTGCACAGAAGAAGCTATTTTGCACAGGTCACATCTCAAGAACCAGTATAAGCTATTCAGCAGGAAAGCTAGCCAAGGCACAAAACAATTCTGGGTGAGATCTGTGAGTGCTTCTTTTGGAGAGCTGATTATGGTGGAAATCCTTCGAACCCCTCTCTTAAGCTCTTGACAGGCTCTTTATATAAGGGATGGATGGATGGATGGATGGATGATAGATGCTCCACATGCTTTGGAGCATTGGAAAGATCTCTGAGTTAAGGGGGAAATGCTTTTTACATTTTTGAGGCCATTCCAAAAATCAAGGATTTCACAATTTCTGTCCATCTTTGAACATTGGCACTGCACAAAGACTGACAACGTAAAAATAAAATTTCTCTCTTTACTGTGAAATACTTACATTTCACATAGAGAAAACACTGGTGTGCTGTAACTTCACTGTGACATTCATTAAGAAATGTTGAAAAGGGGCTTGACAAATATAGTGAAGTAATCGGGCAACACGCAAATCCTAGTGATGATTAACATTGCTATATGCCAGGGTTTGATTCTGGCATGATTCATAAAAGTTAGTAATTTTGAGGTGGTGGAAGGTAGATTCTCCTACTGAGTGCAGGAGGCCAGCCAGTATGGGGAAGGTGCTGCCTCTGGGGCCAGGAAGGTAGTCTCCAACTTGATCTTCCGGAGGAGGCGGGGCTTCACGCATGCTCACCAGTGTGACTTCCTGCCTCGTGGTGGGAAGCAGTTTCTCCTAGGCTCTTCTGCAGTGAGAGCAACGACTTTAAAAAAAAGAAGAAAGAAGAGAAGATGCGACCTTTCAGTTGCAATGTGGTGGAGGTGACTGCTCCTCTGGCACACAGAGAGCTGGCTCACAGAGGGGAAACGGAACCAGGAGACCACCACCCCTCCTCAAGGGCTTCCTGCCTGCTGCTGCATAGGTACTGGGGAAGATATAGATACTGGCTTCTCCCCCGCGAGAACAGAGGGAGCTAATGGCCACGGGACTGAGGCCCAATGCGACACCATCGACCCCCCCTTGCCAGCAGCTCAGATTCTGAGCTACTAAATGTGATGAATCTGATGAGAAGCTGATATGATGTCATCAGTTACGAACAAGGTGGCAATGCAGTCAAAGTACACAGGAGAGGAAAAGGAAGAGGAAGCACAGCTGCCTCTGTATAGAATACAGATTAACATAATTGAGAATACTCCGTACTGTTCTGAAATTTAAACCTGGCACAAGTGCAAGGAGACATTCTACAGGGATATTTTTTGCTGGGCTAAAGAGAACATTGAGAGAAGCATTCATAATGTAGCTGGACTACTAAGCAGTTATGGGGGTAAACCTGAAGAAAGCAAAAAGAGATATTGAAGCTTAAATAAAATATGGCCACAGGAGAACATGGTTATGACTTTAAGTGGGAAATTAGAAATTTACAGTAATAGGAAAATTAAGGTTTAGGATAATTCTCTCCCCCCCCCCCCCCGAAATCATGGGGAGAATAACAGCTTTATGAGCAATACTTCATGCTACTCATCGTAAGACACTTTAGTCACTTGCAAAGGCCTGGAAGTACCTTCTCACCTTCCCCCACCCCCTATTATATAAGCTAAGGATCTGCCTTATCAGTGGCCCATTCTAGTCCAGTGTGGCTTCATTCACTAGCAGCAGCATTTGAGTAGAGTTTGTTTTTCCAGATCTCCTGAGGCCTACTACCAGTGAAGGCTGATGGTCAGTGTAGCTGGTGGGGCAGAAGGCAGGTCACAAGAGGCAGGGCCAAGGGGGTTACAGGAGGCAAAGGGCTGGGTGGTGTCTCTGAACCACACCAGAAAACATTCCTTTGAGCTGACATTATCCTGCTCCACCAGCAGCAAGCCATTTTACTGCATCCCAAATCAAAATCCATCCCTACTACTTTAAGAGTATGAAGGCAAAGTGATGGGGGGTGGGCGAGAATTCACACAGCCACACAAAAGCTTTTATTTGGATGCAGTTCTCCTGTTCCAGCAACAACTCCCATTGTACAGAGAATCAAGTGCCTTTAAGATCCTTTGTGCAAAACAGTGTGGGAGAAATCCACACAGTCATACAAAATGATGATGATCTCAGAGCTGCACAGAAAAGTAGTCTTTGGAACCCAGGAGCAACCCCAAAGGGGGTTGCAAAAGGGAACACTGAGAGATGATGATCATGATATTGATATTCCCAGAGCCATACACAAAAGTATCCAAAATGTTGGTAAGCATGGCCAACAAGTTCTGAGCATCCAAACATGCTTTTTTCATGAACATCCTCCTCCAAACTTCCTCAGAAGCAACAGCAAGAAGCAGTATACACAGTATTTAAAATAAATGTATATAAATGCTTTGTATAAATTCTTACTCCTAAACCAGAAGGATTGACTAGTTCAGGTGTATGCATGCCTAATATGTTCTGACGGCATCAAAAATCTACCCATGCCACAAGCAACTTGTTGTTGTTGTTGTTCAGTCGTTCAGTCGTGTCCGACTCTTCGTGACCCCATGGACCATAGCACGCCAGGCCTTCCTGTCCTGCGCTCTCTCCCGGAGCGTGCTCAAGTTCATATTCATTGCATCCGTGATGCTATCTAGCCATCTCATCCTCTGCCGTCCCCTTCTCCTTTTGCCTTCAGTCTTTCCCAGCATCAGGGTCTTTTCCAGAGAGTTTTCTCTTCGCATTAGGTGGCCAAAATATTGGAGCTTCAGCTTCATTATCTGTCCTTCCAATGAGCACTCAGGGTTGATTTCCTTTAGGATGGACTGATTTGACCTCCTTGCAGTCCAGGGGACTCGTAAGAGTCTTCTCCAGCACCACAGTTCGAAAGCATCAATTCTTCGGCGCTCAGCCTTCCTTATAGTCCAGCTCTCACAGCCATACATTACTACTGGGAAAACCATAGCTTTGATTAGACGGACCTTTGTCGGCAAGGTGATGTCTCTGCTTCTTACTATGCTGTCTAGGTTTGCCATAGCTTTCCTCCCAAGGAGCAAGCGTCTTTTAATTTCATGGCTACAGTCACCGTCTGCGGTGATCTTGGAGCCCAAGAAAGTAAAATCTGTCACTGCTTCCATTTCTTCCCCTTCTATATGCCAGGAAGTGATAGGGCCAGATGACATGATCTTAGTTTTTTTAATGTTGAGTTTCAAACCAGCTTTTGCACTCTCCTCTTTCACCCTCAACAAGAGGCTCTTGAGATCCTCTTCGCTTTCTGCCATTAGGGTGGTATCGTCTGCATATCGGAGGTTGTTGATAATTCTCCCGGCAATCTTAATTCCGACCTCTGATTCATCCAACCCGGCATTTCTCATGATGTACTCTGCATATAAGTTAAATAAGCAGGGTGACAATATGCAGCCTTGTCGTACTCCTTTCCCAATTTTGAACCAATCGGTTGTTCCATGTCTGGTTCTTACTGTTGCTTCTTGACCCTCGTACAGGTTTCTCAGGAGACACGTAAGGTGGTCTGGTACTCCCATCACTTTAAGAATTTGCCACAGTTTGTTGTGATCCACACAATCAAAGGCTTTAGCGTAGTCAATGAAGCAGAAATAGACGTTTTCCTGGAATTCTCTTGCTTTCTCCATGATGCAGCGAATGTTGGCGATTTGATCTCTAGTTCCTCTGCCTCTTCGAAACCCAGCTTGTACTTCCGGTAGTTCTCGGTTCGCATACTGCTGAAGCCTAGCTTGTAGGATTTTGAGCATCACCTTGCTGGCATGTGAAATGAGCGCAATTGTGCGGTAGTTTGAACACTCTTTGGCATTGCCCTTCTTTGGAATTGGAATGTAAACTGACCTTTTCCAGTCTTGTGGCCACTGTTGAGTGTTCCAGATTTGTTGGCATATTGAATGCAGCACTTTAACAGCATCATCTTTTAGGATTTTAAATAGCTCAGCTGGAATACTGTCATCTCCGCTAGCTTTGTTGTTACTAATGCTTCCTAAGGCCCACTTGACTTCACTCTCGAGGATGTCCGGCTCAAGTTCAGTGACCGCACTATCATGGCTATCAGGGACATTCAGATCTTTCCTGTATAGTTCTTCTGTGTATTCTTGCCACCTCTTCTTAATCTCATCTGCTTCTGTTAGGTCCCTGCCTTCTTTGTCCTTTATCATGCCCGTCTTTGCACAAAACGTTCCCTTGAGATCTCCGATTTTCTTGAAGAGATCTCTAGTCTTTCTCATTCTATTGTTTTCCTCGATTTCTTTGCATTGTTCATTTAAGAAGGCCTTCTTGTCTCTCCTTGCTATTCTCTGGAACTCTGCATTCAGTTGGGTATATCTTCCCCTTTCTCCCTTGCTTTTCGCTTCCCTTCTTTCCTCAGCTACTTGTAAAGCCTCATCAGACAGCCACTTGGCTTTCTTGCATTTCTTTTTCTTTGGGACGGATTTCGTTGCTGCCTCCTGAACAATGTTACGGACCTCCGTCCATAGTTCCTCAGGCACTCTGTCTATCAGGTCTAATCCCTGAAATCTATTCCTCACCTCCACTGTATATTCATCAGGGATATGATTTAGGTCATACCTGAATGGTTTAGTGGTTTTCCCCACGTTCTTCAATTTAAGCCGAAATTTTGCAAGAAGCAGCTCATGATCTGAGCCACAGTCAGCTCCAGGTCTTGTTTTTACTGACTGTATGGAGCTTCTCCATCTTTGGCTGCAAAGGACATAATCAATCTGATTTCGATATTGACCATCTGGTGACGTCCATGTGTAGAGTCGCCTCTTGTGCTGTTGGAAAAGAGTGTTTGCTATGATCAGCATGTTCTCTTGGCAAAACTCTATTAGCTTTTGTCCTGCTTCATTTTGTACACCAAGGCCATGCCTGCCTGTTATCCCGGTGATTTCTTGACTTCCTACTTTAGCATTCCAATCCCCTATGATGAAGAGGACATCTTTTTTTGGTGTTAGTTCTAGAAGGTGTTGTAGGTCTTCATAGAACCGATCAACCTCAGCTTCTTCGGCCTCAGTGGTTGGGGCATAGACTTGAATTACTGTGATGTTGAATGGTTTGCCTTGGATTCGTACTGAGATCATTCTATCATTTTTAAGATTGTACCCCAGTACTGCTTTTCCCACCCTTTTGTTGACTATGAGCGCTACTCCATTTCTTCTAAGGGATTCTTGCCCACAATAGTAGATATGATGGTCACCTGAATTAAATTCGCCCATGCCTGTCCATTTTAGTTCGCTGATTCCCAAGATGTCGATGTTCAATCTTGCCATCTCCTGTTTGACCACCTCCAGCTTACCTTGATTCATTGATCTGACATTCCAGGTTCCTAAACAATATTGTTCTTTACAGCATCGGATTTTCTTTTCACCACCAGACACATCCACAGCTGAGTGTCCTTTCGGCTTTGGCCCAGCCGCTTCACTCTTTCTGGCGCTACTTGGAAATACCCTCTGCTCTTCCCCAGTAGCATATTGGACACCTTCTGACCTGAGGGGCTCATCTTCCGGCGTCATCTCTTTTAGCCTTGTGATACGTTCCATGGGGTTTTCTTGGCAAGAATACTGGAGTGGGTTGCCATTTCCTTCTCCAGTGGACCACATTTTGTCAGAACTCTCTGCCATGACCTGTCCGTCTTGGGTGGCCCTGCACGGCATAGCTTATGGCTTCACTGAGTTATGCAAGCCCCTTCGCCACAACAAGGCAGTGATCCATGAAGGGGCACAAGCAACTACAAGCATGTTTTTAAAGGGAAATGAATACTACCATTGCCAACCCAAGCAGGTTTAAAAATAAGGATGGCCGATGTTCTCAACTGCAATGTTCATCAAACAGCACAAAGGGGCTCAGGGAAATTTGGCCACCAATCAGCATAAAAGGGCTTGGAAAAAAAATGAAATCATCCCCGTAGCTGCAGAAATCATTCCTATTTTTTATTTTTTTAACACAGCAATAAAACAGCAAGATCCCCAACCGTAAATAAAAGCAAGTAAGGCTGCATGTACGCACATTCCTGGGAGTAAACCCTATTGAATTCAACGGGGCTTACTTCTGAGTAGATATGCATAGGATTGCACTGTAAATAAGTTTAAGTTACATACAGTTAGTTGGTTTGCAGATTGTTTTGGATGGATCCTCTCAGAAAAAAATTGTAGTAAGGTCTCTCTCTCGCTCTCTCATTCACACACTCACAAAATTCCACCCCCATGGAGCATTAAAAAAAGAAAAAGGCTGGGAGGAGGAATTTTGGGGTAAAAATGGGTGGGGTGGGAGGGGAAGCTTAAGCCCCCGTGGGGTGCCTCTCTGCCTCTCAGGATCACACTTTACTATATTCATCACTTTGCTTTAGTCCATCCTGCTATTTTTCTTCTGTATAAGTGGGTGCAGTCCCAGTCCAGATTTGGACCATGGTGTTTTGGGAGAGGGGGGCTTAAGCTTCCCCTCCCACCCATTTTTACTCCCAAATTCCTCCCCCCGGGTTTTTTCTTTTTTTAACACCCCATGGGGGTAGAATTTGGGGGGAAAATGGGTGGCAGGGTAAGCTTAAACCCCGCCATCCCAAAGTGCCATGGTCCTGATCTGGATTGGGACTGCATGTGCTTACACAGAAGTAAAAAAATAAAATAGGTTGGACTAAAGCAATATGTAGTTTGGCTAAACTACATACAATATGTAGTTTGACTATATGTAGTTTGATATGTAGTTTGACTAAAGCAATATGTAGAAGTGTAGTTTGGCTCTAAATTTTAGGGAAAAATCACCCTTCACTGATGACATGCTCTCCTCCTCTCTGCCTCAGTCAACTTCATTGTTCTGGCGCTACTGCTAGAGTAGACCAGGTAACCTGCTGCTTTCTGAGCTTGAAGCCGCGTGCGGTGCGCGTTTGTGTGTGTTTA
This sequence comes from Heloderma suspectum, assembly GCF_057233095.1. NCBI lineage: Eukaryota > Metazoa > Chordata > Lepidosauria > Squamata > Helodermatidae > Heloderma > Heloderma suspectum. The sequence goes on from NC_139458.1 coordinate 191,621,010, forward strand.
ATGAATTGTTCATGTCACCACTCCTCTCCATGACTGGAACGAAGGCTACTGCAGTTGCATTGACCACTGGGTGACTCAGCATTGCCCAGAATGCCCCACTCCCTTGGGAAGGGAGGGGTAGCTTTTCATTGGCTCACTCAAGCTAGAAGCCTGAGTCCAATAGCTTTTTTTTTGTTTTTTAAGTTTCTAGTCCAATGGAGCATGCCCTCCCTCCAGGAAGCCTTTTCCTACAGGGGAAAGGCTTTGCACAGCACCAGTACACCAGTGCATGCATGCCCAATTACAAAATGATGCTGCTGCTGGGACTAGGAGTTGCTTTCTGGCCACGCACCAGCAGCTGGCAGGATAGAAAAAGCTGGTATGATTGAAGAAGCTGGTGTGAGGTGCACTGTTTTATTTTTTTAAAAGATTGAGGAGAGGGGGGTTTCCGGGGGCAACATGGGTGCACACGCTGTCCTCGGAATGGCACTGCCCCTGCCTACTCCCAGAGAGACTTTCAGCTGATGATTATAGGGGTAAGATTTTGGACCATGTGCAAACTGTATTCTGCCACTGAACTATGGCCACTCTCTAATGGTTCTTCCCCCATGCAGGGATAAAAAGAAATTTGATCTCAGGTGCTTGGTTGGTATGTGCTGCCTATATACTTTAATAATGTCCCAACACCCCAAAGACACTGGACTGAGAAAATACAAAAATGAAGAAAAATAAGCAATTTGAAAAAAGCCACAAAAATTATGATTTAGCTCGCTCAGGGTATACATTCCCAATTTATGGGTATCCTTCATGATTATTACAGGAATAATGATGATGAGGTTTTTCTCTTGCTTCCAGTGTTAAAGGATGATTGTGTCATTGTTGTATTACTAAAGGGAAAGGTCTATTCAATTTATGAAATTGTTTTCAATATTTATTTTACTGCTTAGGACACAGTATAGTTGGGAATATGCATTTTGTAGAGTTCCTTGTATCTCCAGTGCTCTAAAATAAGAGTAATTCCCTTAGAATAAAAGACTCTTGCTAGCTCTAGCTGATAATCTCATTACTCATAATCAGTGGGATTTAGGCTTTTCAGTTTGAGCAGGCATAAGCCAAGTGCAGTCAAGTCTTCAGAACAGTCTGCAGCTTTGGGGTGGCTTCCTGTATTTGATAGGAGAGGCTGGCTTTGAGGCAAGGGAAAAGTGTGTGTGTGCGTGCGTGTGCACGTACGCACACAAGGTTGCTATAAATTGGCATTTCCAACATGCATTGTGTGCACAGGCATGCTGCTGTGTTCCATCAAATGAAATATTTTTACATTTCTCAAGCATATGTGAAACCCCCTCAAACAAAATAAAAAGAACACTGAAAACCAGTAGCTGCAACAATCTCAGTCAAGAAAGATGCACAACAAACAGATTAGTATCATCATTTGACTCTAGTCCCTTCAGTTACTGTGTTGGTCCTCAGAGAATGAAAAAGAACTGGAGGCTCCTTTCTAAATTATCATTGAAGCTGGCAATTTGAATGCATTGGAACTCTCCTAATTACCATAAATGCTTCAGAGCTTCTAGAAGGGTAGAAATGTGTGCTTAATCATGTAGGCAAGCAGCAAATAGGAAAGGCAGATGTCATGTTGACCTCCTGTCATCAGAATCTGATTATCTGTTGTTTGACCTCCTCCATCCATTAGAGGTCATCAATGATGAATTCAATATTTAATAGATATTTAAAGCTAGTGTACTCCTACAGAAAACACGATGTCTGTATTTCCAATAGGCAAAATAGAGAATCTGGTATATCATTATTATAGAATATATGAGGAGTACAGTCGCTGTATGAACACCAAGTGGATATAATTAACTAAAGCTTACTACCATAAACAAAACAGAACCTCACTAATTATTTTTGCAGATTGCATGAACTGTTTCAAAGTGCAACATTTTCTGCAACAGAGAATGGAAATGAGCACCATTCAAGTGCCACCTGCATTAGCAAAAAATATTTTGTTAATTAATTTATTTATTGCATTTATACCCCGCCTTTTTTCCTCTTGCAAGGAACCCAAGGCGGCTTACATTATCCTCCTCCTCTCCATTTATCCTCACAACAACAACCCTGTGAGGTGGGTTGGGCTGAGAGTCTGTGACTGGCCCAAAGTCACCCAGTGAACTTCCATGGCTGAGTGGGGACTAGAACCCGGATCTCCCAGCTCCTAGTCCAACACTCTCGCCACTCCGACAAGTGTCAGTTAATTCAGATAGCTCTTGATGCTACCTGGAAAGGTGCATTAAATTGCAATAAAAGCATAGATTTTACTCAGATTTTCATGGTGATATTTGTAACTTTGTGTAGGTTCTCTTTCCCAGCAGAATTTGATAGGGTGTTTGAATTCCAGATTGTTCTTGACTTCATAAGCTATTTTTTTCAGGCTGACCTTATTTAATGTAGAGATTACTTGATTTCTGTTCCATACTAATATGTTCACAGTTAACTAGGTGGCTATGACTTCTCTTCAGTGTGAAATAAAAATAGCTTATGTGATCCAGCTACACACGAAGTAGCACTAGCAATATAACATCAAAACCAACATATTCTGATCTTCCTAATTCAGTTATATATTCTTAAATTATAACATTATGTTAAACAGACAGTGAAAATTCTGGCAGGTCAGCACAAAATTGATATGTGAAATCTGTGGTTTCCATGCCTGTTAGGCACCCCTCAGTATTTCCTCTTCCAATACGTCTGAACTCATGCACACCTACTTCAGAGTAAGTCCCATTGAGTTTAGTGGGATTTAAGTGCATAAACCTGTATAGCATAAGTTGTATAGAAAGAAGAATTTCTCAGGTTCAGTTTGTCTCATAAAAATGGCGTTGCTCCCATAAAAATGGGAGCAACCGCACCTGGAGCAGTCTGTAAACCCAGTGACCCATAGCTTCATATTCCACAGATTGCTAACCCCAAAGATCACTTTCCTGCCCATACTGTTCTGCCAGCTGCTCACAGCCCTTCTCCTTGTGTGAGATTTTTTCCAACCTCCAGGTTCTTCTTTGCTCCTATTTTCTTCTATTCAGTGTGTTGACTACCCATTGAGTTTCAACCCATTAACTACTCTGTCCCATTTCTTTCACCACTCTGGGAAGTATCCAGTACCATCATTGTGCTCCCGCTCATTCTGTTGCACCTAACGGCTAGCGCAATGGGGAGTTAGCACTTCCTAAAGTCATCCTGGAAATGAGTGGAAATGCTAGTTTCCAGATCAGGACAGATCAGTGGAGCTGTTTTCTGCAAGGTCTGCTGACCTGCCCCATTCTGGAAATGAGAATTTCCACTCATTCCTGGTTGCTTTAAGAATCACTGGCTCCCCACTGTGCTACCAGTGATCTTGCTGGCACATGGGCAGCATAGGATACTGACCTCTGACTTCCAACCAGCTTCCCTGCATATGCCAAGTATGCTACTGTCCTCACTTTTCCCTGTCAATAGCACAAAGCCTTTCCTTTCTATGGACCCCCAATATGGTTTTCAAACAGTCCCTTTGGGCATTGTCCCCTTCCTCTATTTCTGCAGGCCTCTGTCTTTTTTCCCTCTTATTCTTTGCCATTTTAAACCTCTTTTGTTTGTATATTTGCAAATCTTGGATATCATATATTTCGGTAAGTGTTGCTATTACTGCATGAAAGATGGTTGGTTGCAGTCCAAATGATTTTAGCTAAAGCAGGTGAGATGGAGTATCTAACGTTCCCCCCAAAATCGGCTACTCTCCCAATTGCCTTCAGTGACACATTGTGGAACGTGCCTGAATTTGGGGATTTATTGTCCATAGGTCCCTCATTTTGGCACAGTGCATATTTGTCCAGTGTGGGAGACACTGTTACAGCATATGATCATAAGGACAGCCATGCTGGATCAGACCAAGGATCTGTCTAGCATTCTGTTCACACAGTGGCCAACCAGCTGCCCACAGGAAACCCACAAGCAGGACATGAGTGCAACAGCATCCTCCCGCCCATGTTCCCCAGCAACTGGTGTACATAGGCATACTGCCGCTGATATTGGAGGTATCATATAGCCATCAGGGCTAGTAGCCATTGATAGCCTTATCCTCCATTAATTTGGCCAATTCCCTTTTAAAGCCATCCGAATTGGTGGCCATCACTACATTTTGTGGAAATGAATTCCATAGTTTAATTATGCACTGTGCGAAGAAATATTTCTTCTGTCCTGAATCCCCACCAATCAGCTTCATGGGATGACCCTGGGTTCTAGTATCATGATTGAAGGAAAAAAAGGTCTCCCTATTCTTCACACCATGCATAATCTTGTACAGTGCTGTCATGTCCGCCCTTACTCACTTTTCCTTTTTTTGGCTCTATTTTACTTTCTGGTTTAACATAATTCTCATATCCTTTCATTTGTTTATGGTGTTCTTTTCTTTAATTTTCTCATGTTGTGTAGAAATGGAGTGTAATCCTAAAATTGGCCTACTGAGGGACATCCATATATGTGCAGATAGTTGCTCCTGTCTTTGTGGGTGTAAAGTGATGGAGGGCGTAATCCTATCTCGATAGTTGCCAGCCACCAAAATTGGGGGCTGTTGACTATCCTATGCAGGGCGACAAGAGCATGGAGGGGATCCTCTCCTCCATGCTCTGGCCACCCTGCATTTTCGCCTTGATGAGCAATTTTGCCCATCTGAGCGTGTCTTTGGGGACGGGGAGAGAAGGGGCCTGGAGACCTGATAGGAAGCTGCATAAAGCAGCTTCCATGGTCTCCTCCCCTCCCTGGTGCAGAGAGAACCATACCAGCGGGGACGGAGAGGGGCACGTGGTTTCTGGGAACCGTGTTAGGAGCCCTGGCTCTGATTTCTGTTCCCAGAAACTGAACAATCCTATGACCCTGTAGACAGTGTCTAGTGGTCATAGGATTGCTCCCTAATTCACTCTTTTTCAAAGAAGATGAAAAAGGGTAATTTCCCATAAGCATGTTATTAAATATTCAATGTTTCACAACATTATTGAAATGTATTTTTTTTATCACACTTCTAAATTTATGGAATGTATAGCGTATTGCTTCTGACTGTGACAAAATCATAATTATTATTTCACTGCTTGGGAAAAGAGCAGAAATGCACAATAATATGCGCTGCATTATACTATAGAAATGCTATTTTGTTGTTGTTCAGTCGTTCAGTCATGTCCGACTCTTCGTGACCCCATGGACCATAGCACACCAGGCCTTCCTGTCCTGCGCTCTCTCCCGGAGCGTGCTCAAGTCCATATTCATTGCATCAGTGATGCTATCTAGCCATCTCATCCTCTGCCGTCCCCTTCTCCTTTTGCCTTCAGTCTTTCCCGGCATCAGGGTCTTTTCCAGAGAGGTTTCTCTTCGCATTACGTGGCCAAAATATTTGAGCTTCAGCTTCAGTATCTGTCCTTCCAATGAGCAATCAGGGTTGATTTCCTTTAGGAATAGAAATGCTATAGTTGATTGTATATGTTGATCTACAGCAATAGAATAATGCACTTTCAAGATTAGTACAATTTAAGATTTAATAATTTAAGCAATTATGTCAATACCCATTTTTGGACTGCAAATTATATTACCAAAACCTTCTAACATGTTAATAGCACATGTAATATTCTGTCCTGAGGCAGTGTTAGATGGTGGTTGGGTCTGGATGTAGAAGATCCCTTCACATCCATATTAAGAAATATGTTTTTTAAAGAAGTTAATAAAATGGAAAATAGAATCAAGCTGCACATATTGATTCTATTTACCAGTGTTTGCTTACAAGCTTACTTTGGACAGCTACTTATTGTTGACCAATATCAAAATCTGCTATCTGCAATACCTGTGGTTAATTGCTACCCTCATCCTAAGTACTATTGAGTAGTTTGGGTGCCAGGCTATTGCTAATAATTTTAGCAGGTAATAATATTACTCTGTGTGTGTTTGTATAGGATGTGCACCAACCACAAGATTCAGTTTGGATCCCGATTTAGCTGTTTGGAAAACACCCCAATTTATCTCAGGCAAATTCAGAGGCCGCCTGCTTGGACTTAGATCTGAATCTTGATTCAGAAATCCAAATCTTCATGCTTTTGATTGACTATCACTGGAAACCAACACAGTTACACTTTTTTCTGTTTGTCAGAATTGGATGAAATTTACAGTTGAAGTAGTCCTATTGAGAGGTTTATGTCTGTGAAAATTTAGACAAATAGGTGCAGGAGTTTTTATGCTACATGCCTTTAAATATTATTACACAAGGGAACAACTAATAACCTTTTAAAAAATTTTGGCGGAGTTGGATGTAATTTGTAGGGATAGTTACTCCTACTGAGGGGATAGGCCTGCTACATTTCAGATGAATGAGTACAGAGAGTTTTGTGCAAGAGCAGTCTTTACAGTTTGGGTTTTCAAAAAAAGGATATGCTTATCGCCTGATGCTTTTTTGTGGGCAATTGTTATGAAAATGACATACAGGATAGAGGTGGCCCTAGTTAAGAAACCTGCCACATTTCAGAAGGATAGGTGCAGCATCTTTGTGGAAGGAGAGTGTTCAGATTTTGGAAGGGTAGGTAAGTGATTCATTTCCCTATCCCACTCCATTGGTTTTTTTTGGTAATTTGTATGAAAATGGCTTATGTCGTACGTGTGGCATATATCATACAGGTGTTCCTAGGCAAAAAACCTGTAACATTTCAGAAGGATATGTGCATGGGTTGGGGAGTTACGATGAATGAAAAACAGTTTAAGACTTTTGTTTTCTGCTCAGTTGGCACCAAAGTCACAGAACGTGCAATAGGACAGGGGTAGATGATGGATGAGGAACATACAGCGGCAGAGGCACTTGAATATCCAAGCAAGCACTCAATGCTACACCTTCCCAGGTCTCACAGACTCCACCAAAACATTTAAAGTTCCAGGTCCTTGGAGAGAGAACTAGCAAAGAGCACTGAACACTGGATTAGTCCTGAGATATATTACTTCAACACCCCTCCCCTAAAGGACTGGGTTTGGAGAGCCCTGATAAAACCATGCACTGTGATTAGAAGCTAGAGCTGCCAGTCACAAAAGTACACATCTCCTTCCTCTCCTCCTCTCTTCACTTTGGTTTCTTCCGTATATGGAAGGGCACAACCATGTGCCTTCTCGATCCCTGTCCCTCTTGGCTAATAAAAGCTGGCCGAGGAGGTATGACTGGGTGGGTTCAGGGAGTGATAAATGCTTCCCTGCAGGAAAGAGTGGTTGGTCCCTGCTGTCCTTAAGGAGGCAGTAGTGCAGCCACTCCTGAAGAAGCTCACTCTGGACCCAATGGTATTAGACAACTACTGCTCAGTCACAAGTATCCCTTTTTTAGGGAAGGTACTTGAGAGGGTTGTGGCAGAGCAACTACAGGCACTCTTGGATGATACTGATTATCTAGACCCATTCCAGTCTGGGTTTCTATGGTTATGGGACTGAATCAGCCTTGGTTGCCCTGATGGATGACCATTATTGAGAGAGGGTCAAGGGGAGTGCAACCCTGTTAATTCTGCTTGACCTCTCATCGGCTTTTGATACCATCGACCATGGTATTCTTCTGGATTGACTCCATGGGATGGGTATTGGAGGCACTGTGTTACGGTGATTCCGGTCCTACCTATGGGGCCGATTTCAGAGAGTAACATTGGGTGACTGTTCCTCGGCCCCATGGCAATTGAATGATGGGGTGCAGCAGGATACCATCTTGTCCCCAGTGTTGTTTAATGTCTATATGAAGCTGCTGGGAGTGGTCATTAGGGGATTTGGAGCCAAGTGACATCAGTATGCTGATGACACACAGCTCTATCTCCCTGTGACATCTGAATCAGGAGAGGCTGTGCAAGTCCTGGATCAGTGCCTGAACTCAATAATGGGCTGGATGAGGGCCAGTAAACTGAAACTGAATCCTTCCAAAGACAGAAGCTTTGTGGGTGAGTGGTTCCCAAGTTCTGGATGGGGTTGCACTCCCTCTGAAAGATCAGATCCATAGTTTGGGGTACTCCTAGATCCACCACCATCGCTGGATGCCCAAGTGGCTGCTGCAGCTCGGAGTGCCTTTTACCAGCTTCGGCTGATTCGCCAGCTATGGCCTCTCCTGGACAGGGTTAGCTTGGCCACAGTGGTACAAGCATTAGTAACCTCAAGACTGGATTACTGCAGTGTGCTCTATGTGGGGCGGCCCTTGACGCTGGTCCAGAAGCTGGAGCTAGTGCAGAATGCAGCAGCTCGGCTGCTGTCAGGAGCTGCCATTTTCAGCATGTAAGTCCTTTGCTGAGTGTACTGCACTGGCTGTCTATTCGCTACCAGGCCAGGTTTAAGATATTAGTACTAGTGTACAAAGCCCTAAACAACTTGGGACCAGGATACCCGAGAGAGCGCTGCCTTCTTTACCAACCTGCCCAGTCACTGAGGTCATCGAAGGCTTGCTCCTGGTGATTCCACATGGACCTATGGCCCAGTTGGAATCCACCAGGAAAAGAGACTTCAGTGTGGTGGCCCCCTTCTTGTGGAACTCCCTGCTTTTGGAGCTCAGACAGGTGCCAACGTTGTGTTGTTTTCAGCAACCCCTGAAGACATTGCTATTTTGAGAGGCCTTCCCTGAGTGACCAGCTGTGGTTTATTAAGTTCAGAATCTGTTATTTTAAAATGTATTAATAATTTCAATTATGGGGTTTTATACTTTTATCATGTTGTTCACCGCTCCGGGGCTTCAGGGGTTTCAGCAATATAACTACTGCTGCTGCTGACAATGAGAGCTTGGGGAGAAATGCATCCAGATTTAGGGGGACACTGAATGTATTTCTGTGTCCGTCCAAATCCCAGATCTTCACAGAGGTTCAGATTTGGATTTGGTTTGCTTCAGAGGAGCCCCACTTTGATTCAGACTTCTCTTGAATCTGTCCGAAGCAGCTCCATTCATCCGAATCTAAAGCACACTCCATGTGTGCGTGTGTGTCTGTGTAGAGGATTATAATGTTTTGTACTACTGCTGTACAAGCAAGGGGCTTGAACACAGAACTTGGGGGGGGGGCGCACACACACACACACACACACACACACGTATATAATAATGTTCCCTCAGTAAGCGGGCTGGACTAAATTACTGTCAAGTACCTTCTTGCCATTCCGTTCAGTGTGTCTGTTAACTACCTTGACATCACAAAATGCCACACACTTTAGTTCAAATGTCATGTTTATTACTCTGATTTCCCCCCCTTCTCTTACTGCCTGCTTGCCGACCTATATTAGGGCACATTGTCACAGGATTATCTGAGGGAGAGTCTTAGCTGGTAAAAAAAAACCCAACTGTACTATATTTTGAATATTCAAAATGGCCGCCACCCCACCCCACAGCCCACCATGTCTTATTTGATCATGCAAACTGGCCCAGTGACTTCACTGAGTAGGGATTTAAACCTGGGTCTCCCTTGTCCTTGTCCAATAATCTAACTGCTATAACTGGCTTTGGGGCATTTCTCCTTTAGTTCTTTCCACTGTAGAATAGAGTGTTGTTTCCCTTTGCCCAAACAACGCCCCCCCCCCCCAGTCCTTAAAATAAAATATACTGTTTTCTGTTAAATGCTTTTAACATGTTTAAAAACATTTAAAGCATGTTAAAGTATCATGCCTGGTTCTAGCAATGATTTTCACCCTTCATTAATTCTTTTTAAAATACTAAGACACAGCCAAAGTGTCAAATCTCCCTCTCTGTCTCTCTCACACACACTGCCAATGCTAAATATAAAAATGAAATTTTCCACATGAATCAACTGAATGGAGCTCAGATGTTTCAAAATCCTTTAGATTTTCATTTACCCAAGGTCTAGTCAGCAAGTTGTTTTTAATGCCCACTGTTCACCATAAATAGCTGAAACCCTTTCCTTTTTAGCTCTTGAATAAGGTCTTGAGTGCAGTGAACTGAAATTATTATTTTGCTGTTTTGCTCTGATATGCCAAACCTTTTAAGGTGCAACTATTTTAAACATTGGAATTGATTTTTTATTTGTGCTAAATCAAGAAGCACAAGCATCTTGAAACAACAGCTTTGTTAGAGATCTTTGTAGTAGGTTCCCAGGTAGTGCATTTATACAGTATGAATGCAATCTTGCATGTAGTTATGGATTTGTAAATGCATTGTGGAATGTTTCTGTATAATCGCAGAGGATTGTAGCATATGACTGTACTATCAAAATGTACATGACTCCATAGCTTGTAAGGGTCATTGTATGACACAACTGGCAGTTTTCAATGTTTAACTTGCAAGTATGTGTGAAAGAGGATGGGAGTAATTTTTAAAAAAAATTGTACTAAGTGTACATATATGCTGACATATAATCATTGGGATAAATAAAATAAATATTTATCAGTCTAATGGGCTAATGTTGCTGCTTTATCAGTGAGTAGTATCCAACTGTGCCCCAACACTAGCTGTAATGATGTTGTGGACTTGTGTAATGCAACTAGCACTTGCTAGGACAATAGGAAAAAGCAGCAATTTGCTGATGAAATTTGGTGGTGGAGTTGAAATTTGACAGCACATCAGTGCTTTTTCCCATTGCCCCAGCAAGTGCTGGTTATGTTATGCAAGTATTGGTTTATGCTAGTGCAACGTCATTAGTGCTAGCGCTGGGGCACTGTTGCATACCACCCATTGTATGGGGTTTTTTTATTTATTAAATTTATTAATCGCCCATCTGGCTGGTCACCCAGCCACTCTTGTATGGTTTTGTACTCTTCAGGGCTTTATTGTGTAAGCCACCTTGGGAGGAACTCTGGCCATGGAAACATGGGCTAGGTATCAGAGTAAGAGAGAGAGGCCGAGTTCGCATGACACAATAAGGCACTGTGGGTTATGAGCCTTGTTAGTTTCAGTGTGTTTTACAGTGACATGCGAACCTGGTGCAGACAATTCAGCATGGTTTGTTAACCATGCATAACCCCTGAGAATTCATGGCTTGTAGAAGGCTTGTTGAGGGTAGCTTGTTCTCAGGGTGGCTTGTTGTGATGTCTGAACCCAGCACCGTAGCTTGTCCCAATCCATCTGGCAAGAGCAGCAAAAAAGCCCTTGCTGCTCCTTGTGATCTCCCCAGTGTCGCCTCCCTCCTCCCGCACCAGTGATGTCTCCCCCCTCCCCACGCCTATCGCTACCCCTTTTCAGAGCACTGAATTCATTCATTTGCCCCCCCCCCCCCATCCCCGGTGCTTAGGAAGTACACTGATGGGATTGTAATTTTTCTTCTTTTTTTTCCTTTTGCTAGTGCGCAAGAGCCTGTTCGCTATGTGTAATCTCACCCTGTCAATTGCCTTGTGTGTTACAGCTGTCAAGGGAAGTGCTGAAGCGCAGTAGGTAACTACTAGGAAATTGACATGGCAAGACTGCACATAGGCTACTTGCAAAGGATGGGGAAAAAATAATATGAAGAGAAAGTACGAACCTATTTGTGCAATTCAGAAGCACCGAAAAAGAAAAAGAAAGACGAGAGAAGTAATTGCTCTGAAAAGGAGCACCAAAGGCAGGGACCGTAACCCCCATTTGGCAACATTATCCTCTCACTATTACGCCTTGAGCTGAGACTTGTCAGTGTCCTCCCTACTTTCCCTTGAACTGGGCCAATTTAAAGGTGCCTTCATGTCTGGCTTAGGTGGTGACTTGGTAGTTGAGAGGCATTTGTATGTGTCCAGAGTTCTCAGAGGACACACACTTAGTTAATAGCCCCCATGCTACCATCCAGATCTCTCTCATTCCTAGCAGCCTTCAAGCTTTTTGCTTTTGCTGCCTTTCTCAGAACAAAATGGCCACTTTAGCCAAGGTGCCAGGGTGGAAAGGGCTGTGGCTCAGTGTGATAGAGCGCTTGTTTTGCACGCAGAAGGTCCCTGGTTTAGTCTCTGGCATCTCCAGGTAGGGCTGGAAAAATTCCTGCCTGAAACCCTGGAGAGCTGCTGCCAGTAAGTGTCAACACTACTGGGCTAGATGGACCCAGGGTCTGACTCAGTATAAGGCAGCTTCCTGTGTTCCTGGGATGCTAACCAAAAATATCACACACCTTAGACGAGTACATAAAGCTATTATGGCTGAGCTTCTCTGTAACAACGTAACACACATATTTATGTATTGTTTGCTCAAACTGTCAAATCACAACTGCCAACTGACTAACTCGTGCCCTTTGGAGCTCTCAGTTGGCTCCCATATTTAAAGGTAAACTATCCATACAAGGCAGCTCAAAGGAAGCCTTGGCATGTCTACCAGCCTGTTATTCCGTCTCTGGCAATTGCTCATACCAAATCTTTTCATGTTGTTGTTGTTGTTCAGTCGTTAAGTCGTGTCCGACTCTTCGTGACCCCATGGACCATAGCACGCCAGGCCTTCCTGTCCTCCGCTCTCTCCCGGAGCGTGCTCAAGTCCATATTCATTACATCGGTGATGCTATCTAGCCATCTCATCCTCTGCCGTCCCTTTCTCTCCCTTTGCCTTCCAGTCTTTCCCAGCATCAGGGTCTTTTCCAGAGAGTTTTCTCTTCGCATTATGTGGCCAAAATATTTGAGCTTCAGTTTCAGTATCTGTCCTTCCAATGAGCAGTCAGGGTTGATTTCCTTTAGGATGGACTGATTTGACTTCCTTGCAGTCCAGGGGACTCGTAAGAGTCTTCTCCAGCACCACAGTTCGAAATCCAAATCATAACTACGTTACTCAATATCATTTTCCCAAAATGCATTGGGAATGTAAGGCAGATGACCGTACATTGGTTACACTGAATGGTCACATTCATATCAGTGGCATTCATATGTGAAGAAGATAAAAAGATGCTATGGTTACCATAGATATTGGGCTTCCTACATGTTCTTTAACTGACACGCATGCATGCATGTGTGTGCGCATGCGCGCGCGCACACACACATACACACACACACTCTTTATTAATAAACACCACAGCATTTTTGTTTTGTTTTTGTTTATGCAGGGGTATATAGTGGAATATGTATAGATGGAGTATATAGATAAATGTGTGTGTAAGCATATACATTCTCTCCAACTTTTTCCTTCTCTTTCAAGGTCTGGCTTGGATGCCTTTTGAATTCATCTTATATTTTCATGTAAATGACACACTGTGAATTGGAATGATGCTGAAGAACATTTGGCTCCTTCTTTGTATGGAAGACTGAGATTAATGTGGTCTTAATTGTCAAAGCAGATCACCTTGCTGCAGTGATGAGTTCAGAGGAGAAAGGTGTATCTCCTGCTCACAAAACCTCTACACCATCTCATAAAAGTGCCTCTTCTTCATCCTCTTCTCAGAGGGACAGTAGGCAGGTGAGTATACTATTTCTTCACATTGAAACCCTCCCATTTCCTTAGATTGTTCCTTATAGGGGGTTGGACTCAGTGGTCTTATAGGCCCCTTCCAACCTTACTACTATTCTATTTCTACTTTGTAAAAGCAAGTTTGGAGGTCAACGCTACCCCCCCGATGGTCCCTGCCACCTCCCTGAAGCCCCCCCCCGCCTCCCGTGGACACACCCTAACACAACCACCCAGTTTTCTTTATTCTGGGTGTCTGGACATGCTGGGCTGCAGCCATGCACCATTTTTATTTTCTCAGAATGCCTCTGGGGCCCACATGGAGCCGAGAAGCATTCTTATAAATAAGATGGGGCTGGAGGCTAGCGTGTCATTTTGCAGCATGCCAGCCTCCCAGTTCTAAAAAAACATTTAAAAACAATTACAAATCTAAAAAAATAAAATAAAAATCAGGAGGGCCAGGGAGCCTGGTGGGAGCCAAGTGAAGTGTCCTCCCCCACTGCCCATGCCAGCAACATGGATCTTGATTCCTGGGAGGAGGAAGAGGCTTTAACCTCACTATTTTCACAGCATTCATGCTGGGAAAGAAAGCATGCGGGGGTAACTCTTCTCGTGGTCCCCCTTTTCCAGTACAAGCAGATTCTGCTTTAAAACAGACGCATCAGGAAAGTCCTTCTTGCACAGCTGTTTCCCAGCAGAATTGGGCTCCTCACAAACAACTGATTGGCAGCCTGGCAGAAGTCCAGTTTGGCTGCCACACAGGGCGTGTGTGGAAGAATCTCTTCATATGCCCTGTGTAGTGGGGGCAGCAGCATGCACAGGGGCCAGCTGTGGTGGCAGGTACCCCTTGGGGGCCAGAGTACCCATGTCGGGCTAGGCAGGCAGCCTCTGGGAAGCCATGGGAGGCCCTCGGGCCACATCTTGCCCACCTCTCATATGTAAGGGATGAGGTTAGGATAGAACTTGCGTCCTTGATGTTATTTTCTGTCTGGAAGGACTTTTTATATGGAAGAGCATTTATCCATATGAACCTCCACTTACAGTCAGAAGTGGTATGGCCCAGACCCAAATGTAACCACTTCAGTGAATGGATGATGAATGATGATTGTGATAACTTACCAGCACCTATGAGAAACAAAGAAAGAAAATAATATAGAATAAGAGGGGATTAATAGATTTTACATATGGGTTCTGGGGCCCAAAAGCAACACATGATTGATAGTGGAAACCAAGTATGTGTGAGAGAACTGAGAAACTCAAGTTGGGTAAAAGCCAGCTAGTGAGATTTGGTCATTTTAAGAAAATAAAATGGTGAACATGATAACTAAAAATAGAATCAGGGAGAGAAAAGACAAAGAGAAGTTTTTAAAGGTTGTGTGGATTTTCTGTTCTTTGGAAGTGAAAATGTTAACTGAAGATATAGGGTGTGAGTTTATTTGTACTGTAGTCTTCTTATCTTGCTCAACAGACATTGGCTGCCATTGTAAGATAAGTTAACTTTAAGGAAGCTCACAAAAAGAATGTTACCTGTCACCTCTTTTCCCTTGCATTCACCTTCACCCCTGCTACAAAAGCTCTGGAGGTTTGGGGGCCACTCTTGAACAATGTGGGATGGGGGGTGGGGGGTGATGGGGGAAGGGAGATTTGCCCCAAACTGGGTGGACCCCCATGAACTTTATCTTAGGATCCAAGCCACTGAATGTTTGTGTGGGAGAGGGATGCCGGTTTCAATATATTCTATATAGATACAGATATAGATGTTCCCATATAAATTCAATATAGCTTTCCCTACTAAGAAACATTATATAACTTTCATATTAATGCTTGGCTTTATTCTGTACTTTATCCTGAATTTTCCAGTATTTGCTAAATGTTTTTTTCGTCCCACAAAACTTGAAACAATAATTAGTACCAGAATTCATGCATAGTCATTGTGACTATTTCAACTGTACAACTTGACTACCCACAATTCAGTTATAGAATGGGTAATCACAGTGATACAGCAAGCCAGATGGGAGCAAAGCACTCATTCCTTCCCTCTTCTGAGTCAAAAGCAGGATGGGAGTTACGTACTTATTAACCCACCCACCCCCAAAACGAGGAAGAGTGGAGGAAGAGTGGCTTATCTTCAGTCCTA
Organism: Heloderma suspectum; assembly: GCF_057233095.1. NCBI lineage: Eukaryota > Metazoa > Chordata > Lepidosauria > Squamata > Helodermatidae > Heloderma > Heloderma suspectum. The sequence continues at coordinate 191,636,459 of NC_139458.1, forward strand.
TTTTGTCTCAAGCAGGATGGGAGAATAGGCTTCTAATTTTTCCCTACAGAAGAGAAGAAAAAAGAGTGAGCATTTTGGTCAGGAAACTAGGCCTTCATATCTTCTCTTTTCTCTTCTCTTCTCTTCTCTTCTCTTCTCTTCTCTTCTCTTCTCCATTCATAATGGCAATAGTACTACAAATGCCTTTCCCTGTCCCAGCAACCAAACACAGTTATAATTGCAGTCAGGGATTTGGTGGTTCTGGATGGAAGATTGCCATGTTGACCGGGTTTGAACGACATGCCATGGCTTGTTGTGGATTGCATATGCAAGCCCGGCTCGGGGTTTGTCATTGAACAACTCTCACATAACTCTAAAACAGACCCTAAAACATGGTTGTTTAATCCTTGCATAACCCTCACTCACTGGGTTTGCATGTCATAACCCCCAAGTGGGGGTTGCGTGTTCAAAATGGTAGCTACACACACCACAGCCTTAGCATGGGTTAAATGACCCACCGTGGGCTGTTGTGTCATGCAAACAGCTCCATTGTGTGTAATGTTTTGCCTGTGTTACTTTGCTGAATCATAGCCACTGTGCTGAGAATTGGAATTCTGGTTGCCATAGATAATATTTTTCTTTTATACCTGATAATTTACTTAGGGCGCACAATCCTATGCATGTCTGGACAGAAAAAGTGCTACAACTCCCTACAACATGGCTGGCTGGGGCATGCTGGGAGTTGTAGGACTTTTTTCTGTCTAACCATGCATAGGATTGCACCCTTAATCTGTTGTTTTCAGTTCATCAGCCTGAGAATGCATGTCCACTAGACTGTGTGTACATTCCCTTTCTGCATACGAACTCTATGTATGCATGATAAGGAAACCTGCCAAAAAGCTCTGAGTGTGTTCAGTTTATGCACTTTGACTATATGAAAAGGACTTGGTCTAATTAAAATCAAGCTGTGTGTGAGATACATATCTGAAGTTTCCTAATTCCTTTATTTCCTTGATTTGGGTTAAAACTATTGAAACCTTTAGTCCACACCAACTCAAAACTGTCATCAGATTCTCTGTGTGGAAATCAATTGGTATGAACTATTAAACAGGCAAAATATAGTTTTATTGTGTTTTTAAATTTTTAATATTCCTTCATGTAGATTAGCAGGTCCTCTTCTGAAAGATATATTCTTGAATTCATGATATATTTCTGCAGCATTTTATTTTCTAAGGATGCTTTCCTTTAAGAAGATCCACCTGTTCCATGTCAAAATGGCATCTATGTTATAAAATTAGGGGTTTAAAAGAACAGAGGGTTCAAGTAACTTCTCCTGTGTACTTGACATTTCCATAGTACAAGTATTGTGCAGTTACAGCCTCTTGAGGAAACAGTTGCAGAAATACATACTGAGATTTCTGTTATGCTGCTGAATGCATGCATGTGCATATATGTGTGTGTGCGTGCATGTGTGTCTGTATAATACAGTAAAAAGAGGTCAAAAATATTTATGGCAACTTAGCACATTTCTGTATTGTACCAATGCATGAGACACTATCTACGAACAGATATGCAGAATGATAAGTAGTAACACACTTATAGCAAGATAGGGAAAAGCATGATTTTTTGTTCTTCTTGATGAAATCCTAAGAGCTTATAACAGATCTTGAGATCACCTGGGCATTCCTTCTCATTCAGTTAGCAATCACATGATGGGCAGAGTTGCGCTGCACTTGTTGGCCTTGCCCCCACCGCACATCCCCACTGGCTGTGCCTTCCACTGTCTGCGTGTTGGTGGGGGACATCTTTGAGGGAACATACGTGTGTACGTTCCCTCTGTGATGTGGAAGCCTGATTGCTCAGGGTTCCACAACGCAAGGGGAGCCTACATGCAAAGAGCAGGCTCTGCACTACAGATGTGCCCCCTCATGTATGGATGGTGCCTGTGGGGGACACACTAGTGTAGGCCCAACGTGTGCAGCTCCCTTCCCCCCCCCCCTTGTGCAGTTGTTAATCACAGGAGGAGGAATACCCCAACAGGGATATAATGGAGAGCAGATATCGGAATATGATGAATGGTTGTATCATGCTTTTTTGCAGGGAACCAAATAAAGAAGAAATTTGAGGGTACACAAATGACTTTTAAGTTTGCCTGTTTGTTGTTTGTTTGTTTGATGTGGGAATAAAGCTAACATAAAGTTAAAAAAGGAGGCACCATAGGAAGACGGAAGAAAAAACTGTTGAAATTGAAAGTTATTAGATGAAATAATGCAACAAAATGCAACTATATCATATATTCCTGTCTATTTATTCCATTTATTTATTTGAGTGAATTTACATTTTGCCTTTCCATCCGAAGATATATGAGGCAGTTAATCATAGGGTAACGGCAATATATTGTCTTGTGACTCTTGGGTGGTGTATTTAACATTTGCACAGGTCTTCACAGCTATGAGATGGTGTTAAAATATGAAATACATTAGGATTATTAGTTTTGAAATTCCTGAATTATAATGAAGAAAACTGACTTTGATTACATGGTTCAATTGTTTCTGGGAAATGGTGCATTTCTGTAAACTATGGCAGTTTTGTAGGTGGAAAATATATTTTCCGTGACAAAGCATTTACTCCACTTTTGTTTCTGTTTACTTTAGAGTAGCCATGTATTAGAGCGGAATATTTCTTCTGGGAGCACAGATCTGGTAATTAGCAAACAATTGCTAGAAAATGAACCAGTCACTATATCTAAAGTAAGTATGGTCATGGTGTCTTCATCAATGGTTCGAGTGGACAATAGATGGGCATATTTAATGTGGAACTCCTGTATATGAAACTATATGCATTGGTCTGCTGCTGGTTAGCTGCCTCTATTGAGGAGATGAATCATCAGCATTAACGTAGTTCATATTAATACCTAAGGAGGACCCCAGTCTTTATGCTTTAAAAAAAGATGAGAGTAGTTTGGAAATGGAGTGGAAAATGTAAATCTTTAAGCAATTTTAATGAGGACCCATCTTTCTAAAAAAGCAAGGTTTTTTTGTTGTTTGTAGTGCAGTAATGACCTGGATATGCTGACTCATTGTGTTTTAAGGTACAGAGCACCAAGACCTTGGAGAAATGGAGTCATCAGGGTTTAGAAATAAACAGTAGTGAATAACCAAGTTGCTGCAACCCAAACACTATATGGGTCGTATCCAATTATGATCACCCAGCTAACAGAAGGCGTTTGACAGCAGAACAGGGAGGAAGGCAATTTTTGCTGATTCCTAACCCTTCAGAGGAGATTTGGGAGGCTAAGGGGAGAGGGAATTACTGAAAATTGCCTCCCTCCCTGTTCTGCTGACAGACACCTTCTGACAACAGAGTGACCACAATTGGATACAATCCTGTTTTTAGGTTACTATTTATACATTTTCACATTGATCCAACAAAGCCTATCTCCACATGGAAGCCGGTTATGTCCTGGATCTGTTTGCTGGATTGGATTCCATGTAAGGAAAGGGGTTTTTTTAAGGGAAACTCAGCACTTTATTCTGAAGTGAGTCTACATATGGTCACCTGACAGATAGCCATCTTGGTCACTGTTGACAGTGCCAGTCTTGGCGTGTATCCACTAGTGTCGTTCCACCAGTGGAAGGGAATCACTGGCTGACTGATTTCCCCTTCCTCAGTCCCCTGTGCCTCCTGAAATCCAATTCAGAGGGTTGGGGGACCTTCCGGAGCAGATTTGGGGTGCTTGCAGGGGAGGAGAGGATGGGGAAGTCCCCTTGTGTGAGCAGACTGCCACTCGCATGGGGGCTGGATCCAACCCCTTATGTGGAAAGGAAGAATGCAGCCCCCTTATCCTCCTGTCCCTCCAACTGGGTGGGCAGTGCTGGAAAGCTGACTGAGCTAAGCATTTACTTGGTAGCTACATACATGCAGGTCACCATGTGAAGCAGTAGTATGCATAATAAGTGATTCTGAAAGTGAGAATCTTTGGAACGGGCCATTGAATTAAAATATCCACCCATTAACCTTCACTTATTTAGGCTAATCGTATCAAGACATAGGAGGTATCCTTTATAACGTAGGCACAGTAAGTAGTGTTCTAAGGGCGCAATCCTATTGTGATTATCGTAAGCCTCTGAACTGGAAGGCTTACGGTCATCCTATGCAGGGCAGGAGGAGCGGTGGAGGCAATCTTCACCTCCCTGTTCTCCCCCACTGCATTTTCAGTAGTCGGGCTTTTTTTGTCTTTCTAGTGAAAGCATCTTGGAGGGGGAGGGAAGGAGGCTGGAGAGGCCTCAGGACAACTCGTATCCTGGCCTCTCCAGTCTCCTCCCCGCCCTGCCCACCGATACGCCCCCTTCCCCCCCCCAGGTTGCATTCCTGAGCTTGGAGAGGCAGCCAGCGTGGTTCTTGCAAAGGGGAGGGGGGTTGGAGCTCCAATTCCCAGCCCCAAGATCGCAGTGCTGTCTTCGAAGCATTCAGCAGCAGAGGGGCACAAATAAAGACAAATATCATGCAGCCTTTTCAGATGCTTGCTCTGCTCTCGGTTCCATCTACTAGGAAAGTAAGAGTTTGGGGGTTACAGAGCAGGGCCTTTTCAGTGGGGGTGTCTGTGTTGTGAAACTCCTTCCCCAAGAAAGTCCAAGAAATTCCTTCAAAAGGAATATTTAGGGGAAATGGTTTACAGCCTTGTTATCAAAGGGGTTTAAGGAACTTAATTCAAGAAAATTAGGGCATGGTCTAACCAAAGTGAAGTATGTTGATTTAAGGGAGAGTTAAGGAAGTTGTATAGACCTCATCCTTGGGTCTTTTCCTTGCCCGCTGATTTCTTACTCCCTGGGAACGTGGTCTTGCATCTGGAACTTCATCATGCCCTCCAGTCCACCCAAAGTGAGCTGGATTGGGCCTGTGGCTTTACTACTTCAGGATATATATTTTATTGATTATTGTTTTATAGATACTTGATGACTGTTTTTTAAAAATATATTATAAGCTACTTTGAATCCTTGAAAGAAGTTAGTTAAAATGTCAACATAAATAAAATAAATATATAATGTTCTCAAGGTTTGAAAGTCTAGTTCTCATCAGTATTAGAAAAGTGGTCACAACTACTTTCCCCATATATTCTTGTCTTGGAAGGAACAAATTGAGCAGAGACTATCAATGCTGTGTTCTTGTTTTAGTCTCTTCCATAATAAAATAACAAAAGCAAATTAAATGAAACTGAACAACTGCAAGTTTAACCAACAATAAAGGCATAATTAGCCTGTAAAATTCACACAAAGCATAATTAGTTTATAAAACTAATTATTGTTGCATTCTAAATACTGATCACAAACATAGATGGGAGGTCATGAGCTGACAGTCAGTTCTGGCTGCTTCATTGAACACTGCCAACCTTTTAATTCTTTATTTCATTTGTATTCATTTTTTGTGAGTAGTCATAATTTTTCATGCATGTGATTTTGAGGATACAAATGGTTAAATCCAGTTGCAGTGGGACTTTCTCCCTCTCTCCTCCCCTCTGCAGCCCTCCAGGTTGCCCAACAATCTGCTCTGAAGGGTTTCCCAGCCCTCCAGAGCAGATGTTGAAGGTGCCAGGGTGGAGGGAAGGAATCCACCCCCCATTCCTCTGACAGAACTACTTCTGTCAGTGGAATTATAGCATTGGACCGAACCTCAAAACCTTAGATTATCAAAATATGTAATGAGAAACCTTTTAGCTTAGGCACAGTTCATATGTTACGACATCGTTGCAGCCAAAAAACACACACCACCCTATCTCTATGGTCTAGCACCACGTCACACCAGTAATGCATAGATGTTCTAATCATGTGATTGATAACAATTAGAGCATCAGAACCAAACCATGAAGGGTGGGGTGGGGCAGCGGGTTAGGTGATTGCCATATTTAGGAATATTTAACCTTTGTCATGACATTATCACAGTGTGCATTTTCATGCCCTTCACTCCACATCATTGGCTGCAGAGAAATGTTCAGTGTTATGACATCATAACACTGAAGCATTCCTACCTGTAATGGGGGAAGAGGGTGAAAATTCAACTTGAGGATCCCTATGTTATGTATAGTTCTTCTCTGTGGTCTCTGTAACTCACACATATAGGGTTATGTGCTTGAAAACAGTCATTTGGAACATTCTAGAGCTAAACAGAGCTTTAGGTGGGAGCCCCACCCACCTCTTCTGCGCACACTCTGGGTGTGGCTCCTGCTTGCCTCTCGGTTCCTTTTCGTCTCCCACAGCAACTGGCAACATTTGTAGGATACAAAAGAACATCTGGAACTGGATACAAAAGAACATCTGTTTTGTATCCAACAAAACAAAATAGTGTTTTGCTCCTTTGAGACACTGAACAGAGCCTCTCTCCTTCCTTCCTTCCTTCCTTCCTTCCTTCCTTCCTTCCTTCCTCTCTCTCTCTCTCTCTCTCTTTCTCTCTTACTATCCTATCTTCTCTGAGTTTTTCTTCTTCTATTCTTCCCCTTGGGTGCATGGCCTCCAAGGCCTTCTTCAAACATTGCACTTGGTACGGTGGGAAAATTCTGCTCATCAGCGGGCATTCCAACTGCATCCTCTTTCTCAGAGAGGCACACAATGACAACTCCTATGTTCATTGCAGAGCCGTCACTAAGCAGGCCAGTAGAAACAGGATGGTGCACCTTTGTGTCCTCCTCTGGGAGCAAGCTCCCAAGGTGGTGGACTCAGCCTCCCTCAATCGGCCTCTACATACCACCTCAGCCTCTGTCTGCAAGAAGCCTCGTCTGGCTACCTCACAGCTGCTTCCACATTATGGATAACGCTTCCAAGGCAATTGTCCCCACTGTTGGGAACCTCAGCCTGTCCAGTACTGACTCCTTCAGCAGCCCCCCTGGACCAGCAGCTTGAGACCAGCCCTTTGGCGCTGACGCTCGATCCCGAGCAGGTAAAACAGATCAAATCCTGAAATAAGCAACTCGCTAATCCTCGGGCCTCGGGTCTGAAAAAGCAAACAGCAGTTCATTGGCTGGGATTTGACACCTGAACCTGAGCCTACTCCGGCACCAGCTCAGCTACCGCCGGCTGCATCGCTGCCACAGATGCCTATGTGAACTCCAACACTGATCTTAGAGAAACTCCATGATGGTAACTCCCCAGACAATATCCAGTGTCTGGGTTGGGTATTGGAGCCCTACTATGAGCCTCAGGATCAGCCCCCGAAAAACTCAGGTCCCCTCGATACCAATGGGCCTCACCTACTTTCTCGGCATCTTCCGGGGTTTTCTCCACCACTGGTACAACATGCCCAGAGATGTCCTTGCTACTACAGCTCACCCCTTATTATTACAATGACGGCTCACCAAGATGCCATTGTTATCAGTGTTACAATACCAACTCTTTTCAGTACTACTATCACCACCATCCTCACTCTCCTTGTTCAGGGTGACCTAAACCAGTCCCTAACTGTGCACCCTCCTACACGGTATGAAATCTGATACTCAACTTCCAGACCCGAATATGGTACCAGATCTTTTAAGCCTGCTGCTATCACTATGGCCTCCTCTCCTGGTTAACTTTTTAATCCTGAACAAACTTCTGGATCCACCAATGACATAGTCTCCACCGGTGGTACAACCTACTCAACCTTCACTGCCTCCACCTACATAAACACCAACTAATGATCCTTCCTTGGCCCAGGATGACTACTGCTCCGATTCCTCTTCTGCTTCTTCCATCCAAGTGTCTACCTCGTCTCTGGATGCTGTGGTAAGTGTCCAATCCTCTTTTTCCATTGGATGATATTAGACCTTACGTAGAGCAGATCCTCAGAATGGCCAAAGGTCCCCTCTCTTCTGGTTTTGGATCCTGTATTCGAAAGGGTGCAGCCTGACTTGGTGTCCCCAGTCACCATTCTGATGCTTCCTACACTCCTTCATGTAATTAACCAGTCCTCGGTGAAGGTGTCAACCATCTTGCTCACTTCCAGAAAACAGAGAATCTTTATAGAGTCCAAGAAGACGAGTGCTTTCCTATTTGAGCATCTTATGCCTAACTCCATAATCATGGAAGCGTCTCAATTCAAGACAAGACAAAAACCACAGACAAGACCTGAATCTACAGGTGTCAACCCCTGTTGATTGAGAGGGAAGAAAACGAGATGCCGTTGTTCGCAGAATCTACTCCTCTGCAGCACTGTCCCTCTGGATGGCAAATTATAAAGCTTGCATGGCAACTTAGCAGTAAGTCTTTTGGGAAAAGGCTGCCACCTTCTGCCATAACCTTCTAGATGACGCTAAAAATCCCGTCATGATTTTCCAAACTGAGGCCCATAGGCTAGCAGGCCAAGAAATCAACATAGCCTGCGATATGGCAGATTGTGGCTTTATAGCAATGGCAGTCACCATCTCTCTCCGATGCCACACCTGGCTTCGTACATTGGGCCTTCATCAAGAACCCAGGGCCAGGATAGAGGATGGTGAAGGCCTGTTTGGTACGTCTATGGATGATATTCTTGAATGCATCCACAAAATGAAAACCTCTGCCAGAAGAATGGGAGTAGGTTCTCAGTCCTCAATAACCTCTACTACTCGGTCACGCCCATACTGGCAACGCCAATGGCCACCACGTCGCCACCCTCACTTGGCCATGAACGAAACCTCCAAACAGGGATCCTTTTTTTCCCTTCAGTTTAAGTGGCCTTTTCAGAACAAATATCACCAGTCCTCCCATGGTAGGAACACAGATCAAACTAAACACCCATTTGACTACCCCCAAATAGTCCACCCCCAGACTACTTGAGACAGACTCAGACCTTTTCTCTGAGCCTGGAGGCCCATCACCACAGACAAATGGGTTCTTTACATAATTTCCCAAGGCTGTATAATCAAATTTGAACAATGCCCCCCCTTGGGGATCTTCCACTCAACAAGTCCCACTCAGGTCCTTCAGGAAGAAATCTCAGCCCTGCTAAACAAAGGCACAGTAGAAAAACTCCCGTCCCCTCAAAAAACTACCAATTTTTTCCCCCAGGTATTTCACGGTTTCCCAAAAAAGATGGCAGTCTCCATCCTAGATTGGACCTCCAAGATGTCAACAGCTTCATCTGACCAAAAAAATTCAGGATGACCATGCTTGCCACCATCTTCCCACTTCTGAGACGGGAAGATTGGTTCACAACAATAGAACTCCACGATGCCTACTTTCACATCTCCAGACACCCCCACCTCTTGTCCATTCCTCAGAATCGCTCTGAGCAGCAAACTCTTTTAATTCAAAGTACTCCCTTTCGGTCTTGCCACAGCACTGCAAGTATTTACAAAATTATGGCCGTGGTTGCGGCACCCTTAAGACTCCAAGGCATAGTAGTATTCCCATACATCGACGACTGGCTCTTTGTAGCCCCCTCTCGTCTACAACTCACCACCAATGTGACTAGCGCCCCCTCTCTCTTAAAGTCCCTGGGACTACAAGTCAACAAAGAAAAATGGTGCCGCCTTCTCAGACTTGACAGTTTATAGGAGAACTTCTCAATTCCACTCAAGCTCACACATACTTGCCAATGGACAGAGCAGATCTGCTGCGATACCTCGGGGGGATCTGTACGCTACCCCTTCCTGTTGAGCATGCACCATTCAGCATCTCATGGCCTCTACCACTGCAGTCACACATTAGCTCAACTCTGTATGAAACCTCTCCATTCTTGGCTCCTTCAAGTCTTCGATCCAGCCATAGACCCCGGAAACCATCTCTTCAGTCTCCCCGACTCGGTCTGATGCTCCCTTCACTGGTAGACTATCCTAGCACATCTCCTAAGAGGAATGACCTTTCGAACTCCCTGCCTCTCAGAAATGGACGCATTTCTCCAGGGCTGGGGAGCTCACTGCCACTCACAAAGGACATGGTCTTCTCAGGAGCGAGCGTTACACATCAATCAGATCGAGCTCCTTGCAGTAGGCAAATTTTGAACCCTTTCTCTGGGGCGTTCTGTCCAAATTTCTACAGACAACACTACTGTTGTTTTTTATGTCAACAAGCAAAGAGGGACAAGATCTCCACCTCTTCTCAACCTCACTCTCAACTTCTGGGACTGGAGCTTTCTTTGATGCATTACCCCCATTGCCATACATCTGGTGGGGATGTCTAATACCCTTGCTGACTCTCTTAGCAGATCAGGAACTTCTCCACATGATTGGGGACACTCTCCAAGCGTCACCCAAACACTCTTCAACACCTGGGGTACCCCCATGATTGACCTGTTCGCCATGGCTTCAACAGCGAAATGTTCTTCTTTCTGTAGCAGAGCGGGTCACAGCCTGGGCACTCTCAGCAGTACCTTTATGATTCACTGGGGAGACGTACTAACTTACACTTTCCTCCTGTTTCCTCTAATCACCTGTGTGGTGAATAAAATCCAAGATGATGCAGCTCACTGCATCTTGATAACACCATAGCGGCCAAGACAGGCCTGGTGCGTGAGTCTTGTTCTGTCAGACTGCACCTTCTTCCATCTCCCTGCCTTCCAGATCTCCTCTCAATGAGCGACTGGAGAATCAGGCTCCCAGACCTGGGATCTCTCCATTTCACAGCCTGGAAGATAATGCACCACTTGCATTCTCTGACCAAGTATTAAAGGTAGTAACAGCTTCCACCCAGGCTTCGTATGCTGCCAAATGGAAATGCTTTGCGGCTTTCCTGGCCCCTACTCGACAAGACCCATTGACCTGCAGTCTGCTGGCTATCCTGGAGTTCCTCCTCTCTCTAAAAACTAAGGGCCTGGCCCTCTCATCCATCAAAGCATATTTAGCAGCAATCTCTACCAACCATAGCAACATCAACGGATCTTCCATCTTTTCTCACCCACAAGTTAAATGCTTTATTAAAGGTCTCGCTAACCTTTACCGGCTGTCTTCTCCTCCAGTTCCACTATGGAGTTTCTTGGTTGAATTAGTTCTGCTAACAGCTAAACCATTTGAGCCTCTGGCCACAACTGATCTACGACTTCTCACCATGAAGGTGGTCTTCCTTGTAGCCATTACATCAGCGTGTCAAGCAAATAAATTATGTGCTCTTAGACACGACCTACCCTTTCTCATCTTCCATAAAGATAAGGTTGTTCTCAGACCTGACTGCTCCTTTCTGCCAAAAGTCATCTCTTAATTCCACCTGACCCAAGATATTGTATTACCGGTGTTCCTTCCTCAAACTTCTTCCCCTGTGGAGGTGAAGTTAGAATTTCTAGACATTGAAAGTATGCTAGTGTTCTACATTTCTAGGACATCCTCCTTTAGAAAGACTACTCATCTTTGTATTTGTCACTCTGGACCTAGAAAAGATCGACCAGCGTCTACACAGCACCTAGCGAAATGGATGGTCTCCACCATACTTCTCACCAATCAACTAGCACACCTTCTGACTCTCCTTCAAGCACGGGGTCACTCTACCAGAGCTGTGGCCTCTTCATTAGGCTTCCTCAGAGGAATATTTCTCCTGAAACTTTGTAGTGTGGTGACATGGGCTCAACCATCGAAGTTCATTTAGAATCATAGAATAGTAGGGCTGGAAGGGGCCTACAAGGCCATCGAGTCCAACCCCCTGCTCAATGCAGGAATCCAAGTCAGAGCATCCCTGACAGATGGCTGTCCAGCCTCGTCTTGAACGCCTCCAGTGTGGGAGAGCCCACCACCTCCCTAGGTAATTGGTTCCATTGTTGTATTGCTCTAACAGCCAGGAAGTTTTTCCTGATGTTCAGCCGGAATCTGGCTTCCTGTCACTTGAGCCCATTATTCCGTGTCCTGCACTCTGGGATGATCAAGAAGAGATCCTGGCCTTCTTCTCTGTGACAACCTTTCAAGTACTTGAAGAGTGCTATCATATCTCCCCTCAGTCTTCTCTTCTCAAGGCTAAATATGCCCAGTTCTTTCAGTCTCTCTTCATAGGGCTTTGTTTCCAGTCCCCTGATCATCTTCGTTGCCCTCCTCTGAACCCTCTCCAGTTTGTCTGCATCCTTCTTAAAGTGTGGTGCTCAGAACTGGACACAGTACTCCAGATGAGGCCTAACCAGTGCTGAGTAGAGGGGAACTAGTACTTCCCAGGATTTGGAAGCTATGCTTCTATTAATGCAGCTCAAAATAGCATTTGCCTTTTTTGCAGCCACATCACATTGTTGGCTCATATTCAGCTTGTGATCGACAACAGTTCCAAGATCTTTCTCGCTTGTAGTGTTGTTGAGTATTTATCACTACTGTATTTATCAGTATTTATCACTACTGTCTCGATATCAGGGCTTGGAATGATACAGCTTTAGTAGAGTGATCCTTTCTTCAATCCTAGCGTGACATTTCCTTCCTCCGCTAAGTCTTACTTTCTGTTAATCACCCATATGTGTGAGTTACGGAGACCACGAAGAAGGACAGGTTGCTTACCTGAAACTGTAGTTCTTTGAGTGGTCATCTGTGCACTCACACAAGCTACCATCCTCCCTGCTTCGATGCTTTGCTTTTGTTTCCTCTGCTTTGGCAGACTCAAGAACTGAGAGGCATGCCAGAGCCACGCCTGGAGCATGCACAAAAGGGGGTGGGTGGGGCTCCCGCCTAAAGCTCTGGTTAGCTCTAGAATGTTCCAAATGTCTGTTCTGCGCAGGTGCATAACCCCATATGTGTGAGTGCACAGATGACCATTCGAAGAACTACAGTTACAGATAAGCAACCTGTCCTTCTGCCCTAAGAATTACAACTGTTTTGTTAAAAGGAGGTCTTATAAGAATCTGTGTACTTGGTGTAGTGCCCAAGAGGGAGTTCAACATATCAATTCTCTTTATTTGTCTCTGAGCATGGACATTTACCACCCACAGCTTTGAATCTTTATTCAGAAGTAAGTCTCACTGAGTTCAGTGGGAGTTGATTCTTTGTATTGTCACCTTAATGGTTTCAAGTGGGATTGTGTTGACACTGGACTGTCACCTTGGTGGTTTGAAAACGTGGTTCATACACTGTCAGACATTTCAGACAATGTTGAAATTATGGATTTGTTTGGTATGTTTCCCCCCATCCCACTCTTTCTTCAGGAGCCAGACAACTGGGAAATTATAGAAGGCCTGAAAATTGGTCAGACTAATGTTCAGAAGCCAGACAAACATGAAGGATTCATGCTGAAGAAAAGGAAATGGCCTTTAAAAGGCTGGCACAAGGTAAAATAGCCATAAAACACTCAAGTGATCATTACTTCAGATTAAAATGAAAGGGTCATTATTACCTGTGGCAAATTAATTTGCTCTTTGGAATTTTTAAAATACATTTTTATAGACCATGAACATTTATTGTATTATCTATATAAAACTTTCCTTAGGGGATATATGCTCTGAAGTAAATATGTTTCCTGTCAGGAACAGAAAACACCTTCTCTGTAATGCTTATTTGTTTAGCAGTGGAAGTATTACAATTTGAAGTCCATCAACCCCTGAAACAAGGGAAGTCTTCCCTGCAGCCTATAGGATAAAACAGGGAAGGCATAATCAAATATAGAGTGCAGTGTGATGGTACAGAAAAACTAAGTATATTGATGTCTGAGACCGGGTACATTCTTGGTGTTTTGTTACATCCAGAAACACTGAATCAGGAGAAATGTTTGAGCATCTGACAGATCTTGTTCACATGCACATTATACCAAAAGGATAGGGGGAAACAGGGGGATTTATCAGAGACGAGAACACAGGATAGGTGGTAGGCTTGTGGACCCCTCCCCCACTTTAAAACTCTGATCCTGAACACATTGCTTCATGGGAAATCAAGTCCCCTTCATTTTAGTTCAAGTTGCTTCCAGGTATGCTTGCTTAGGATCACAGTTTCTGTGTTTGAGAAGCCCAGTCCTTTAGCTGCAACAGTTTAGTAGAAACAGTTACTTCATCCAAGGCTGGATCCTGTTCTGGCAAATGAAGCAGAGTCACCTCCAGGGGTCCAGAAAGGCCCGTATGATGCCATGCAAGAAGACTAGAGCAATTCTGCTAATGCCACGTGTCCCACTGCAACATCTTTACATCAAAAGAGCAAGCACCAGTTCAGCAGTGCTGCTCATTATCTGGTGATCAAGCAAATAAAGAAATTTGCTGGACTGGGCTGCTGATGGGTGTTGGCTTTTGCTAGGCCAGCAAAAGGCAACCTGGTGCCTTCCAGATATTTTGGACTACAACTCAGTCTCATCAGTCCCAGCCAGCATGGCCAATGGTCAGGGATTATGAGAGTTGTAATCCAAAACTTCTGAAGGGCGCCGGGTTGCCTATTTCGGCAGGGCTGTGGCATAAGGGGATTAATTATGGCCTTGCACAAGACTGTGCATTTACTCTTTTTGTGATCCTGTGAGCTGCTGTACTTACAAAATGATTCATTGGGATGATAGCACAGCTCCATTATAGCATGGCTCCAATTCACAGAAGACATTTTAACACTGGGTAACAGACTTGGTCAAAGGGTTCAAAATTACTGTAGTCCTAGTTATAGAGTTTATTATATTAAATAGTATATATTATTAATGAATTAATTAATAAATAGTTGTAATATTTCACTTTAGTAACTTAGGGCCGTTATTGTGCTCCATTTTTAAAAAAAAATCTTTGTTTTGGGCTTGGTAGAAAAAGTTCTCCTGAAAACTTGTATTTCATTTATTTATTTTATAGAGTTCAGTGATACATTTCTTTCATGTGCTTCACTGCCTGTCACCCCACTTGTTCAGTCGCTCAGTCGTGTCCGACTCTTCGTGACCCCATGGACCATAGCATGCCAGGCCTTCCTGTCCTGCGCTCTCTCCCGGAGTGTGCTCAAGTTCATATTCATTGCATCGGTGATGCTATCTAGCCATCTCATCCTCTGTCGTCCCCTTCTCCTTTTGCCTTCAGTCTTTCCCAGCATCAGGGTCTTTTCCAGAGAGTTTTCTCTTCGCATTAGGTGGCCAAAATATTGGAGCTTCAGCTTCAGTATCTGTCCTTCCCATCAGCACTCAGGGTTGATTTCCTTTGGGATGGACTGATTTGACCTCCTTGCAGTCCAGGGGACTCGTAAGAGTCTTCTCCAGCACCACACTTCGAAAGCATCAATTCTTCAGCGCTCAGCCTTCCTTATAGTCCAGCTCTCACAGCCATACATTACTACTGGGAAAACCATAGCTTTGATTAGACGGACCTTTGTCGGCAAGGTGATGTCTCTGCTTCTTACTATGCTGCCTAGGTTTGCCATAGCTTTCCTCCCAAGGAGCAAGCGTCTTTTAATTTCATGGCTACAGTCACCGTCTGCGGTGATCTTGGAGCCCAAGAAAGTAAAATCTGTCACTGCTTCCATTTCTTCCCCTTCTATATGCCAGGAAGTGATGGGGCCAGATGCCATGATCTTTGTTTTTTTAATGTTGAGTTTCAAACCAGCTTTTGCACTTTCCTCTTTCACCCTCAACAAGAGGCTCTTTAGATCCTCTTCGCTTTCTGCCATTAGGGTGGTATCGTCTGCATATTGGAGGTTGTTGATAATTCTCCCAGCAATCTTAATTCCGACCTGTGATTCATCCAACCCGGCGTTTCTCATGATGTACTCTGCATATAAGTTAAATAAGCAGGGTGACAATATGCAGCCTTGTCATACTCCTTTCCCAATTTTGAACCAATCGGTTGTTCCATGTCTGGTTCTTACTTTTGCTTCTTGACCCTCGTACAGGTTTCTCAGGAGACAGGTAAGGTGGTCTGGTACTCCCATCTCTTTAAGAATTTGCCACAGTTTGTTGTGATCCACACCATCAAAGGCTTTAGTGTAGTCAATGAAGCAGAAATAGACGTTTTTCTGGAATTCTCTTGCTTTCTCCATGATGCAGCGAACGTTGGCGATTTGATCTCTAGTTCCTCTGCCTCTTCGAAACCCAGCTTGTATTTCCGGTAGTTCTCGGTTCGTATACTGCTGAAGCCTAGCTTGTAGGATTTTGAGCATAACCTTGCTGGCATGTGAAATGAGCGCAATTGTGCGGTAGTTTGAACACTCTTTGGCATTGGCCTTCTTTGGAATTGGAATGTAAACTGACCTTTTCCAGTCTTGTGGCCACTGCTGAGTGTTCCAGATTTGCTGGCATATTGAATGCAGCACTTTAACAGCATCATCTTTTAGGATTTTAAATAGCTCAGCTGGAATACTGTCATCTCCGCTAGCTTTGTTGTTAGCAATGCTTCCTAAGGCCCACTTGACTTCACATCCCTAGGATGTCCAGCTCAAGTTCAGTGACCGCACTATCATGGCTATCAGGGACATTCAGATCTTTCCTGTATAGTTCTTCTGTGTATTCTTTCCACCTCTTCTTAATCTCATCTGCTTCTGTTAGGTCCCTGCCTTCTTTGTCCTTTATCATGCCCATCTTTGCACAAAACGTTCCCTTGAGATCTCCAATTTTCTTGAAGAGATCTCTAGTCTTTCCCATTCTGTTGTTTTCCTCAATTTCTTTGCATTGTTCATTTAAGAAGGCCTTCTTGTCTCTCCTTGCTATTCTCTGGAACTCTGCATTCAGTTGGATATATCTTCCCCTTGCTCCCTTGCTTTTCGCTTCCCTTCTTTCCTCAGCTACTTGTAAAGCCTCCTCAGACAGCCACTTGGCTTTCTTGCATTTCTTTTTCTTTGGGATGGATTGAGTTGCTGCCTCCTGAACAATGTTACGGACCTCCGCCCATAGTTCCTCAGGCACTCTGTCTATCAGGTCTAATCCCTGAAATCTATTCCTCACCTCCACTGTATATTCATCAGGGATATGATTTAGGCCATACCTGAATGGTTTAGTGGTTTTCCCTACGTTCTTCAATTTAAGCTGAAATTTTGCAACAAGAAGCTCATGATCTGAGGCACAGTCAGCTCCAGGTCTTGTTTTTACTGACTGTATAGAGCTTCTCCATCTTTGGCTGCAAAGGACATAATCAATCTGATTTCGATATTGACCATCTGGTGATGTCCATGTGTAGAGTCGTCTCTTGTGCTGTTGGAAAAGAGTGTTTGCTATGATCAGCATGTTCTCTTGGCAAAACTCTATTAGCCTTTGTCCTGCTTCATTTTGTACACCAAGGCCATGCCTGCCTGTTATCCCGGTGATTTCTTGACTTCCTACTTTAGCATTCCAATCCCCTATGATGAAGAAGACATCTTTTTTTGGTGTTAGTTCTAGAAGGTGTTGTAGGTCTTCATAGAACCGATCAACCTCAGCTTCTTTGGCATCAGTGGTTGGGGCATAGACCTGAATTACTGTGATGTTGAATGGTTTGCCTTGGATTCGTACTGAGATCATTCTATCGTTTTTAAGATTGTACCCCAGTACTGCTTTTCCCACCCTTTTGTTGAGTATGAGTGCTACTCCATTTCTTCTAAGGAATTCTTGCCCACAGTAGTAGATATGATGGTCACCTGAATTAAATTCGCCCATGCCTGTCCATTTTAGTTCGCTGATTCCCAAGATGTTGATGTTTAATCTTGCCATCTCATGTTTGACCACCTCCAGTTTACCTTGATTCATTGATCTTACATTCCAGGTTCCTAAACAATATTGTTCTTTACAGCATCGGATTTTCTTTTCACCACCAGACACATCCACAGCTGAGTGTCCTTTCGGCTTTGGCCCAGCCACTTCCCTCTTTCTGGCGCTACTTGGAAATACCCTCTGCTCTTCCCCAGTAGTATATTGGACACCTTCCGACCTGAGGGGCTCATCTTCCAGCATCATATCTTTTAGCCTTGTGATACATTCCGTGGGGTTTTCTTGGCAAGAATACTGGAGTGGGTTGCCATTTCCTTCTCCAGTGGACCACATTTTGTCAGAACTCTCTGCCATGACCTGTCCGTCTTGGGTGGCCCTGCACAGCATAGCTTATGGCTTCACTGAGTTACGCAAGCCCCTTCGCCACAACAAGGCAGTGATCCATGAAGGGGTGTCAGTGACCCACTTAGGTCACTGTTATATCTGCATAATGGTCTAAAGCCATGGTCTGAAGAGATATACGTTCATTGCTCCAAAAGAAAAAATCAATATGAAAGAGTCCTATTGGTATTTCATTCAGATTTAATACTCACGAATTAACCTTAACTTGAATTAATTTAGGGAGCAATCCTGTGGGGATAGGTAACCACCTCTGAACTTGGAGGCGACCGCTTATCCAATGCACAGCAGGAGGAGCGCGGAGGGGATTGTCTCCTCTGCACTCCAGCTGCCCTGCATTTGCAGCTAGACGGCCGATTTCGACTGCCTAGCCATGGGACATCGGAGCGCACAGTGGGGAGGCTGGATGACACATAGGAAGTGTCATACCGGCACTTCCTCCCGCGGGGACGATCCGTGCCGCCTACAAGGCAGCGTGGGAGGGAGTGGGGAGGCGAATCCCTGGGAACCGACCTTAGAGTGTGGGCTCTGAGGTCAGTTCCCAGAAACTGACCAATCCTATGGCTGCCTAGCTGCTGTGTAGCAGCCATAGGATTGTGCCTTTAATTCAGAATTAAATGCTGTGTGCCAGTTACTAAGTTACCACAGGGCATCTACATTTATCTTCATTAGGTATATTGTTTTACATATTCCAGGTTTTATTTGATCACTTACATATTGTTTTTCTGCAGCGCTTTTTTGTCCTGGATAATGGAATGTTGAAGTATTCAAAGTCACCAATTGATGTAAGTGAATCTGGAGCTATTTTCAATGCTGGGCATTGCCTATTTTATCTCCTAAATATTCACTTTTAGATCCAAAGCATGCATTGTGTTAAAGACATAGCTAGCATCTATGATTTGGGGTTTTTTTTACTCAGGACCCTAGGGGCATTTTTATGGAAAGGTGGGATATACATTTAATAAATAAATAGAGTATTCTGTCCCATTGGTTGTGCCTTTCTTTAATGCCCAGCAAACAGTGAGACAAAACCGTATCTGTCTGGGACGTTCTCTGCAATGCAGGGAGAACTCAGGTGGAAGGGTTTTTTGTGTTGAGTTTCTGGGGAGGAGTGGTTGCCAGAAAGGGATGCGTGGTTTTATTTGTTTATTTAGAATATTTGCATACTACCTTTGATAATACATATCCCAGGGCAGTTTATGATTGCCCCTGGAAACCAGGTTTGTGAACCACCTGAGATTTGTGCAGTTGTTTAGCATAATCCAGTGTTGATCCTACCCTTATATCTACTCCCAGCAGAAAGCTGTGGAGATTATGGAGTCTGTGCAGCACATGGGCACTTCAGTGTAGAACTCTTGGTACATTCTCACCCAAGCAACAACATCCTGAAGTAATTACCTAGTACAGACATAGCCTGGAAGAAAAAATGCAAAAGATAGCATAAAACATTTGGCTACGGATTAGGATCTAAAAAAAAGTGTCATCTTCTGTGAAAGATCTCTCAGGGTATGTTTTATGGAAATCAGAAAGTAGAGAAAATCTCTGACTGGTGATCAGAAGAAATAGCTAATTCCAAGCTAATGCATTTCTGTTGATGAAGAAATCAATGGAACAGCTATAACGAATGTACACAGTAAACTATTCTCATGTGTGTGACCCCACACCAGGCTTAACAATGGCTAAGGTTTAATTGGTGCCATTTTTAACCATAATTAATCATAATCATGGTTTGCTGCTATCCAGGATTTACAACCATCTTCAAACTGCGGTTTCAACCCCTATTTAACAGCAAATCCTAGAGAGTGTTAACCATGGTTAAATTCAGTGCAAATGAGATAATTGGTGCCAGAGAGAGCTGTGGGAGGAGAGGAGGGTTGCAGTCTATTGACTGCTCACATACTCTTAATTAATCAGGGGTAAGGGATTGGGAGTGTTGGATTGCACCAGAGTCTGTAGGGATCTAGGAAAACTTTTGTAGAATGGAGCCGCCAACCATATGGCTACTGTGGGAACCATTGGGAAGTATTCGATGCTGCCCTTGCACTAGCAGGAGCAAGCACCAACGCAATGGGAAGCTAGCACTTGATAATGCAACTGGAAACTAGCCCAAACTGGCACTTCTGGAACATGACAAGTCAGCGTAGCTCGAGGAATGGAGCTCCGATCTCTTGTCCTAATTCCGGAAGCACTAATTTCCAGGGTTCTGCTATGAAGCACTAGCTTCCAGTGGTGATAGCAGTCATTCTTGCTAGCTAACATGATTGTAGCTGGTACATTGCCAGCACTGGATACTGCCCATTACAAAGGCCTAAATGCTTAACCTGACCATTTCAGTTATTTTGCTAAGATCTCTTGAATTCTGGGACTGGATCCCTCTACTCCTGTTTGAAAATAAGTGCACACTAGATGTTTCCAAACTAGGGCAGAACTAGATGTGATAATTGGAGAGCCATGATAAAATTTCCTGACACCTGTTTCAAACCTTAAAAGCAAACACGAGTGGGTTCAACTGTATCAGGGCTGCATCACTCTGTGTGTGTGTTTAACCCCTTTCCACATGTCACTTTCCCAGTCAAAATTGCATACGCACACCCTGAAACTTCTAATAGCCTTGTTGGTGTCATTATTCCCTTGGCCTCCTCTTTTCTTAAGGACTCACAAACACACAAAAGGAGAGGCTTCAGTCTCACGCCTTTAATTCATTATTCACAGGTTCATTACAGATGCAGAAAACTGTCTGGCTACAAAGGAATGCCTCCAGGGGATTCAAATGGGATCACCGAAAGTTGCCTGCAGTTTGAAAGGGCGGCTATCTGGCTAGGCTAACTTAGGGAGGGAGGTCCCGCCCCTTGCGTGCTGCTTCCCTTTGTAGCCTCTCATGCATCGCTAACTGGTTCGACCATCTAAGCTCTGCCTCTGACACTTCCCTCTTAGCTCTGCGTCGCCGCCTCGCATCTCTTAGGTCACAGTCCTCAAACCCCTCCTCCTCCTGCTCGCTGCTTCTCACAGAGGGGGGTGAGGGGGAAGCTTCATGCCCGGCCATCTGGGAGTTGGTAACCTGAGAAGCAAGCCTACCCATATCTGAACTGGCTTGTGAAAAAGTCTCCTCTAGTTCTGGCGGTTCCCCTTCTGAATCTGAGCTGCTAACTATCTCCCTACACCCAGAATCAATCCTGACAGTTGGTGGAAAAGGACAGCTACAACATAGATCACTGACTTTCCCCCCCAGTAGGGCTAATAGGACTTTGGGCAAGAGATTCTGATTAGGGAAAGGATGCGATTGGTGGATGGGTTAGACACACAGAGCACTGCAGACTGAATCTCATTTGGGTCTGTTCCTCCACCCCATCTCCCACATGGCTTGCTTCTGAGCTTGAAAAAAGACATAAGGAGATCTGATCATGCTCTTCCACCTCTTGTCTAGTTTAGCCCCAAGTTGATCATGGATATTAGCAACAACAAGGATCTGTGATACTATAAGTCAAAGATGTGGTGTGCATCTATGTGTATGTGAACTGTGTGTGCTACCAGAGCTTTCTTATACATTTTTATCAACACACTGCTTTCCCGCTGGAGAGACAAGCTATGTTTAATCTAAACTGTGGCTTGCCTCATCAGCAGTGAGAGTAGCTGCCACAGAACTGTCAAAGAAATCTGAAGTAACATGCAACATTCTCCCCCATATGTACGTGTAGCCTATTTGAATCCTGAGGTGTTTTCATATGAAGGGCTTCTAACGCTACCAATTAAGACATTGTACAGCTATTGTACAGCTATTCAGTCTTTTGCTCCTTAACGGATTTTCTGTGGAAAGAAAAAAGATGAAAGAAGTAATGGGAGAACGTGTGACGGCTAGAAATACAAGACCATGGCATCTGGATCCCCCATGAAATTCTGTGAATGAGGCAGACTGATTGCACAATAAAAGCCTCATCTGGAAGTACGCTCCCATGGTTTCAGACTGTAAAAAAAAAATCTCACATTTGAATATTCTGTCTGTTTAAAGGGGCTTTGCAAAGCTCCGTCTACCCCATATTTTTCATCCAGCTCAGACTATCAAACCTTCGGGGAATCAGATGCATTGCCAGCTTCATGATGCTCCTCCCAATAAAGGGCACTAAATATTTCTTTCAATCTCGACTAGTTAAATTACTTAAGTGTTTTCTTCAGTGTTGTCTGATATTTCGGAACTAGTTTCTAATATTCCTGAATTAAACAATATATTTCCACCAGAATAATTACATAAAGAATTACTAAGAATATTTCCTAATAAAGAATAATTACATGTTTGCCTTATTTTTCTAGTTTGTTGATAACGCTTTGTCTTGTCTTTTCAGACTCAGAAAGGGAAGGTCCATGGGAGCATTGATGTTGGTTTATCCGTTATGTCAATTAAAAAGAAAGCTCGTAGGATAGACCTTGACACTGAAGAGCACATCTACCATTTGAAAGTAAGGAGTGTTTCCACTAACTTTCTTTCTCACTTGTAACAGTTAAATGGCATGATGGAAGTTAAATCCTGTTACCAAACTCCCCATTCACATCAACCCTTTCACTAGGTGAAATCCCAGGATGTGTTTGATGCTTGGGTATCAAAGCTGCGCCACCACAGATTATACCGTCAGAATGAGATTGTACGATCACCACAAGATGCCAGCTTCCACATATTCCCTTCAGCTTCAACCACTGAATCTTCACCTGCTGCTAATGTTGCTGTGCTCGAGGCCAAGGTATAAAATGTCCTTGGTGTGGAACAACTCCCATCTTGAAGTTCATATATAGTTTTTGTTTAATAACTTGCCACTTTTCCTTGCTGTTGTTATTAGTTAGGAAATGGGTGCCTTTACAGGCAGGACTAACATAGAAAGGAGGAAGATGTATAACTGAAGACTCCGTCATGTTACCACATCTACTGAATTATTTGTTGTTCAGTTTTATTTAGACTAGAGTGCCAAATTCATATATGCCTCCTTTTTCAAGAGGGGATAGCTTTTGTCCTCTGGTGGTTAATTCTTATCACATTTTTCTCCCGGTGTTCAATAATACTGTTTTCTTTCTTTCTTTCTTTCTTTCTTTCTTTCTTTCTTTCTTTCTTTCTATATATATTCCTTTAGGTCTCACAGAATAACTTCCCATGGCAACCATCCATCCCCTGCAGTAACAGCCTACCCTCAACGTGCACCACTGGCCAAAGTAAAGTAGTTGCTTGGTTGCAGGACTCTGAGGAGATGGACAGGTGTGCAGAAGGTCAGCTCCTCCCTCAATTCATGTACAGTCTTGCTCTTCAATTCAAAATGGGTCCTTCTGCTATTGAATGATACAGACTTTAATTGAATAATAGACTGGTCTTGTGGTCATTACTATTCAAATGTCTTTCCTGAGAGTAATCAGGAGAGTAATGGTTTCCTTTCACTTATAAGTAACTCAGCCGCTAGCTAATATATACTTCCCATGTAATATTCCTATTTACCTGTCAACAATTCTGGGCTCAAACATAGCTCACAGGTACCAGCGAGCACCACACTAGTGTAATCCTGATTGGCACTTCCAGTCCATAGAGCAGTGATCTTCATTTTTTTTCCACACAGGAGCCGCTTTGGCTCTTGGCACTGCCACCGAGGCCACTTTGGGGGGCTTTTCTGGGCCGTAGGGGCCTCTTCCCCTCCCCACATCAAGCGGTGATGTTGTGCACTGGACTCAGCTGGAGGCTTTTGGGGGGCCTCTCCTCCCCATCCCCCTCCACGTCATCCAAGCAAGGCTTCATCAGTCAGTCACCAGGCAGGCGAATTCTGACAGGCTCACTTGGTCCTTGGATTGGGATGGATCTTTTACTCATCACTGTGAGTACCCTGCTCTTCTTAGTGCTTCAGAATCTCCCAGCACAGGTCCATGTTGCTCTCTCCCATGAAAGAGTGGTACTGTTTCTTACAGTGTAGGTGCCCTTCAGGAAATGAGAAGCCACCCTAGAAGGCCCTGTGTTTTTAGGGTGACCTTCTTTCCATAGAGAGGGGTGCTGCTGGGTTGCAAGCAGCTCAGGAGGGTGTGCACTGCTTTCATCCTGCCAGGAAGTGCACTTTGATCTCACAATCTGATTGGGAGAGGCAATGAACAGTCTGGGAGCATCTGATACTGTAAGGACTGCTGAAGCTGGGCATATATATAAACCAAACAATCTGACCTGGAGAGGCTTGGGATGGATAGCGGCCATGAAAAGTCAGGGTTGAGTTTGACGCAGCCCACTCATTGGCCATTCCTGTTCTAAAGAGTGAGGGGAGCAAGACCTTGCTTTTTCTACAAAGACATATGATCTTTACTTTATAAGGGAAGCCATGGGCTGAGGCTAGCATGTACATTCTCGCTTTCTCTGGAGGAACATTCCACCTCCTTCCTGCTTTCCTGTCACAGTGACTTGCTAGCTAAAGAATATTTAGCTAGTACTCCACGTGCCTTTCATCTGATGAAGAGTTATACCAGAGGTAGGCCTGCTTGCTGGCCATATCATGTCAGCTCATGGAATCATGAACTGCTAATCTGATAACATAATTAATCAAGGTGAAACATAGCAAGGTCAGGGAAAGAAATCCATAGAGCAATCCTGCGGTCCTGGGAGATTGTCCAAGGGACTATAGGATTCTTTGGAGTCCCCCCTCCAGGGCCATAGACACTGTTACAACCTTGGAAAGGACACTTTGGAATCCAATCAGCCCTCCTTCCCCATTCCAACTGCTTTCTGAGGTCATAAAAGCAGCCTCAGAAGAGGCATTCCGGTGAGTGGGGAGGGGAGAGAAAGGGACAGGATATGGTGTTTTCTCTGGCCTCTCCAGCACCGCCCCTACCAGTGCAACTACTCTAGATGGGCTCAGAGGCCCACCTAGTGAAAAGAGAAAAAAGGACAGAGAGGTGAAAATCACCTCTCTCTCACCTCCTGCCCACAGGATTGTACCCTTCAAGAGAAATGTGATTTTAATTTTTCCCTAAGTGTTTATATTCTGCTTATTATAATTAAACTCCTCCTTTTTAAACATCATGATTTGTCTAGAATAACTAGCCTGTCCACATTTCTGTATCACTTAGCTCTGCTTTTATCAATAGAATAAGAGTTACTATGCCTCAGATTTTTTTATTTCACCTAAGCAATAATGAAGGAATTAGTAGAAGCAGGTAAAGCCCATAATCAGGGATTGATTGAGACTCAGTTTGTCCTAATTCTTGGCCCCATAACTTGTTATAAAGATGATCAGAAGAGTGGGAGAATCACACATACCCCAACCTCTTTATGCCTGTAAAAAGTGTTGCTAGACGTGTTATATTTCCTACATCAAGCAGTGCGATTATACCACTATACTGGCAAGGTAGTCCTGTCTAAGGGAAGAGATACCCTAGCAAAATGAAATCTTAGCCAAGATAACTAATGTACTTTTTTTAAACATTTTGTCAGATCTTGCACATTGCCAGTCAAACCTTGTGGAACTGAGTAAAATTCTTCAAAATTTAGAGATACTTCAGAGAACCCAGTCAGCTCCAAACTTCACAGATATGCAGGTAAATATGTTTTTAAAACCCAGATTAAATAATGATGGTTGTACCTACAATATGGTTTGTACTTGAAATGCCCCTTTTGGTTGCCAAAGGATACCAACTGTCAGCTTCACTTTATCAAGTTTAGAAACTCTCTGGTCAATGATAAAAGATCCAAGAAAGTGCAGGGTAACTTATTGTCATACCCAAGTTCCATGATGATTATAAATTATGCAAGCAACACAAATTTGCAGAAGCTTGCTTAATTTGTATACTGTGTTCCAGTAATAATTGTTCTTTGTTTTTGTTAAGGACTTTGGACTGTCATGTAGAAGAAGAAATTAAACCCTTCTTTCATTGAGTTTTAGACAGAAAATTCTAGAGTAAATGGCTTTAGGATTGTGCTCTGAAGTTAGTTTGCTTTTAAAATTGTCTTCAATGGACGTATTGTCTCCTCTGTTTGTAGAACTTAGATGAGCGTTCTTACTACATTTTTTATTTGCAAAAACTAATGCTGAGATTCTTGTTACTAACTTTTGCAATGTTGTCTGTGTCCATTGTGTGAGCTTTAATACAATGCTTCGTTGCTTTTAACTATTTTATGATGTAGGCTAATTGTGTAGATAAGAAAGACAAGCGTGTCGCAAGAAGATGGAGAACAAAAAGTGTCAGCAAAGATGCTAAAATACAGCTTCAGGTACTGATCCCATGTTGTTTCCCCTTTCCCCACTATTTTCAATAAATACCTATTTTAAAAAACGGAAGAAACCAGCCGGTTTTGAAGCACTGGCTCTTTCATTCTCAGAAGCTTTTTAAAAATTTGAAGAGCAAGGCCTGATGCTCACAAATTTAGTTGGATCCATTCTCATTCTATTAACATGAAGGTCTTCTCATGTAAAGAAGAGAACAGACAAAAAGTGGGGATGGGGTGGATGGCTGTGTTAGGATAAGAAACATTACTGACTGGGATCCAAAGAATTTAGGTATGTTCCAAGGCTCTGCTTGCTGAATCTGTTTTTTTACTGTTTTCCCTTTGAACTGAAGACCACCATGCCACATTACAACTTGCTTTGAAAAGCCTTCTCAGTTTCAAAAATGGTTTGCTGTGCAGTATCAGGGGGCAACGGTTTGAGAAACGTAAGACCTAAAAGTCCTCTTGAAAAGGCATAACTAATTATACAGTTTTTTGGATCCTAGCCACTGTGTTATCAGCAAAGATTCCTCTTCTGTCTAGGAAAGCCATATGCACACCTTGTCTATGTTTATTTTGCTGCATGAACATGTTTTGGGAAGCCATACCCAATCACTACATGTACACACAGCAATTACATGCAACAGTGTCCATAACACTGCTTGCCTACATAGAAGTGTTATCTGTGAAATAAATCATCCTGTGTGAAGATGCCCAGAGTCAAAGTTGTTTTTTTGTCATAAAAGCCTTATAGTGCAATCCTGTGCATGTTTACTCAGAAGTAAATCCCATTGTACTCAATACAGCTTACTTTCAGGTAAGTGTGCATAGGATTGCAGCCTTAATGTGGGAAAATATTTTTTCTGTAAACCATTACAAGTAATTAAGAACACTGCAGCACCAGTTTGTTGCAATCACAGAGCTAGCCAGAGATGAGACAAGACTCTACTGTACCTGATCTTAGATTTCTCAGGAATAATAATTATTTTCCAGGAATCATAATTCATAAATAACAAATTATACACAGCAGTGTCTACTTGTGCTCTCTTTGCTACTGAGCCTCTTCACCAGCTGGGTTTACACATGCAACAGAATGAGGTGGGAATGAGGTGATAGAATTATAAAGTGATAGACAGTAGGACATCAGACTGAGGTGTGCTCACCCACATAATAAAATCCCTGTAGGTAGAATTCTAAAACAGCAGAGAGAGAACTGGGCTAGAGGGAGTATTCCCTTTCTTTCTTTGTTTTTACAAAGGGCAGCCTTAAAAATTGCGACCCATCATCTAAAGTCAAAAGTGATTGTTCATTCTACCAGCTCAAGAGTCTTTTGCCTTATTTTGCTGCATGTGTAGATCCTGCCTGTTTGAGCAAGCAAATAGATCTGCCAGTGTAGATGCAGCCTTTCCTGGAAAAGGAGACTTCTACTGGAAATCCAGGTTTTGTATGTTACAGAAACCAGTCAAAATACATTGTAATACATGTGCAGAAATAGATCTATGATCTATTTTGAAAGAGTTCAAGCCATGCATATTATAAATCATTCCATGAAGGACTTGAAGTTTGCTACCTTTTCATTTTTAAAATGACACTACCTGAATGAAGAGCCTATTGTAGGCTTGAAAAAAACTACTCTCCTGGGCAATTGGGACAAGTAAGAACAGCCTCCAGGCAATTAGGTGAGAGAGACCCATGTGCATTCAGTTGCCCTGCAGCTCTGGAAGTGGCATATAGGGCTGTTTCTCTTCCAGGCCCCTTCTGGGAAGTAAAGAGAAAATAACTTCCTCTACTGGTGCTCTTCTCCTTCCTGAAGCAGGGAAAAGGAACAGTCCCACATGTTGCCTTTAGAATGGAATTCTATATTACAGGGTTCTACTTGAAATAATGTTGGAGTGAGCCTCTCTCCCTCAAGCAGAGAGAGAGGGACAATGAAGAAGTAGATGCTAGCACAGCTGGGTTTTCCCAGTCAGACAAACATAGAGAA
This sequence comes from Heloderma suspectum, assembly GCF_057233095.1. NCBI lineage: Eukaryota > Metazoa > Chordata > Lepidosauria > Squamata > Helodermatidae > Heloderma > Heloderma suspectum. The sequence continues at coordinate 191,664,492 of NC_139458.1, forward strand.
GCTAGATTCTGCTTTTTTTCTGTCTTCCTTCCTTACACCCATGTTCTCTTTCTGTCTCATCTTCTGCTTGGGAGGGAGGCAGAGGCAAAATTTGCCCACCACGATGAAAGCAGTGGAGCCAGTTTCTGCTTGTCTTTCTCTCCCTCCTTCTGTCCCTCTCCTCAGGAGAGAATGAGCTGTGTGTGTGTGTGTGTGTGTGTGTGTGTCAAAGAGTTTACTCTTGCGGAATGCAAGTCCGTGTTCTCTCTCCACCAACTGAGCTTTTTCTTCCTCCGATATTTAATGACAGCTCCTCCTGCTAGCAATTTCCCATAGGAGTTGGGTTGAGATGTACATGGTGTGTGTGAGTGAGCTCAGTTGAGTGAATGGGAATAGGCAGGCAACCTTCCACCTCCTGATTATGTGCAAGGCAGAATTATTAGTTGCCAGGTGAACAAATAAAAAAGAAAGGGAACTGTAGGTCTGAAATATTATATCAGTTACGTTCTACTGGAAATAGTGCTTTAAAGAAAAGTAAATTGAGTCTTTCCCTCAAATTATAGACCCCCTGTAGCACCTTCAAACAATCTTTGTGCTTGTTTTTGTGCTATGCTTTACATGTGCATTTTTTATATATATAAAACACTGTTTTGGTCCATTGCTACTAACATCTGTTATCTGAAGCACTAACAGTAGATGCAGGTGTTCTGTGAAACAGATTTCACTATTTTCATTTTTTGTGGTATCTTTCTAGTGGCTTGAGGCTGAAATAGCAACACAGTTATCCTGAGGGAAGGTGGGAGATAACAGCCTGAACACCCTTTGTATTTACAGAATTGAGGGCCTGAGACTTCATAGTTCAGTTTTGCCAAACCTTACTCATAAACACCCCCCCCCCCTTTTTTGTGGGTGGGAATGTTTTGCTGTACCAGAAGAGTTGATCCCTTCAGAGGGAATTTTCAGGAAATGTTCCACGATTTCAGGAACTTTCTAAAGCAACAAGCTGATATGTCTGCCTGCCTAGAATGTTGCCATACACTTTGGAAATGAAAAAACCACAAGGTTTTGCATGGGCCATAAGTAGTTAGGCTAATTGCTTTCCAGTAATAACCAGAGAAACTAAGAGGCAATGAATAGAATAGGGGTGCTGCAGCATCTTAAAACATAAACTTGTATGTTTCATGTTAATAAGGTTCACACATTTTAGCATATTTATATAGTGTTTTCTGAGGATGCACCGTCCTTATTAGTCCTTACTATGTCCTTGTGTGGTAGACAGCTTGCTATGGTTTTGAACTATTGTCTGGTTTTTCTTAAAAAGAGGGAGCACTGATGTGAGAGAGATGGGGATTGGCCAGAAAAGTGTGCAACCAAATTTTAACTTCACTGTCTCTGCTCCAAGTCCTATGCTAAGTTCCTAGAATGATTACAGTTTGCTGAAGTTTTGTTTGTTTGCTTGTTTGTTTTAATGCTGAATTAAATTTATTTGGAGGCTTATCAGTGAAAACCATCTTAAAGATAGGAAAAAAGCAAATGCCCAAGAAGCCGCGTCAAATCATGTATCTGTATGTGCAGCCTGTGGACATGTATTTCACCATTATGCGTGGTGTTCTAACAGGTCGCTTCTCTTGTGTGACTTACAAGAAGTGACAGAGAAGCTTCTGGTTACAACTGAGAGCCTGGTTAAACTTAATTTCTCAACCCAATATGAGAAGGGAGTGAATCTTCGGTTCTTGCATACTCTTGCATTCTTCTCCCATCACTGTTCTCCCCAGGTAAAAAGTAGTGTCTGCGCAAGAACTATATCAGGTTCACCTGTACCGGGGATCTTCTGGAGCCCCTTCCTGTTCCCCTTTCACTTCAGGGACAAATTGAAAGAGTGGGGCTGGGAGGATGGAGCAAGGGTTTGTGCAGGCCTACAGCTTGTTCCTCTCCTGGACTGAGAAAATATAGTCTGACGAAGTCTGAGCAAACCTGAAAGGGGTGAGGTTTCAGAGCTTACTAGCAGACATAGGGATATGGTGCATACCTCGCCCCTCATTGCCAGTAGCCCATGGCATGTAAAGTTGTGAGGTTGCCTTCAAGACAATTAGACAAGATGTAAATTAGTTGTAACCTTGTAAAACTGCTTACTGAGTGCTCTGCAGTGGCATTTGGATTTTAAATGGCATGTTGAAGGACTATTATCAGTCACTCCTTTTGGCAGATGTGGCATGCAAGCAGTTATTAAATATGTATTCGTCTGCAATCCTTGTTGTTGTTTTAGGAATTATGCAGAACATGTTTGAAGGGAAATGAACTAACAGATTAAACATGCAAAAACATGCAGAAGTAATGAGTTGAATGTAGAGAATAGCCACTCTGGATGAAACATGTGCTATTAAAACACCAAACAGGTGGAACCTGAGGCAGCATACATTTTTACATAGAGAAATATTTAGTTCTTAAACAGCATTGGACTATACATATCCACACTTTATAAAGTTGGCTTGCAAACTGTAATAGACCCACAAGCTGAGAGCACAATTCCAGGTGATTTCTATTACAATGCATAAAGTAGATCAACTGTATCCAAAGTCTGGATTTTTGTTGTCTTTTAATTGCATAGCCTCTTGTTTTTTTATTTGCATGTTGAATAACATACAAAGCTTTAGACCTGCATTTTTAGTTCACAAGGATCAGATACCATACCAAATCTTATAACATATAACTCTTAATGTATCTTGCACATACTTGAATGAGAAAACAAACCACAGTGTTGAATACCAGGAGGTTATCTTCTCCTACTCCTAAGAATTGGGACCAATTCCAATTACTCTTTACTGATGGAAAAAGTGGGGCGGTGGGAGTTGTCACATTACAGCTGAGGATTCAGCATGCTCTCAAACTGCCTGTCAGGCTATGATGACCTGAGTAAAAAAATCACAAAAACCCTCCTTCAGCTTATCATTGGCTAACTGAGGGTGGAAATGAATAGTGGAGCAATCGAATCACTCCTCCTTGCTCACACCTAGTTACAATGCAGATTGAGGCAATCCATATTTTAGCTCAGATGGAGTTACGGAAATTGGCCCTTTGTAGAAATAAAACTCAGTTAAAGAATCTCCCCCTCCCTTCTCTGACTGTCTTTCATCTTCCTGCATTCCATCATTCTTTTCCCTTCTTTCTGCTTCCCTGTTCTTTTCCTGTTCGCTGTCAGGAAGGGACAGCGCTGAAAGGCCAAGTCAGTACTACACGGCGCCGGCAGAGACTAGCAGCAGCAGTGGCTACAACAGTGAGTGGACTTAACAGTCAAGGCACCTCCATACAGTTTTAAAGATGGGACACTGTATACGTTGAATATGTGCTAGTGATACTGAGAGCTTGAATGGCACTTCAGATGCTTGTGACACTTGGGGGGCATGGGAGGGAAGGAGGGTCTCAAGCCAGCTCTGCCACATAATAAAAAGTGTTGTGGGCTCACAAACCACCTAACTTAAACATGTTTACAAATAAGTGTTTTTAACTATTTTGTACGAAATCTAGCCAAGCTAAAGCATTTTCCAGTCTTATTGATTTCATTGGGTGAGAGTGAGGCCATGGCTTTAACAAATGAGGCTTAAAATGCTTAACTGTAGCTGGATTGTACAGCGTGTGTGTGTGTGTGTTTAGAACCTCTTCTCACACAAGTGTACAAGTGGTTTTGTGTACACTTTCTGAGCCAAATTCTCTCTGTTTTTGTATGTGTGGTGCACCTCATGATGAGCATTATGTGCAAAAGGGTTAATAGTAGTTACCCTTGGTGGCATGTCTATCATGTCAGGAGGACCTCCTCAGTGGCTGCTTCCAGGCTCTGGAACTACTTGCTGAGGGAGGTTAGGTTGGCTCCCTCTCTGATGTCCTTCCACCAGCAGGTAGAGACATTTTTATTCAAACAGGCCTTTGGCGTGCGAGTGGGTCTCTTGGTTTGGGTGCTGTTTTTATTCTTTTGTTGTTGTGTTTTTTAATTGTGTTTTTAAAGTATTTGTTTTATTTTATTGTTTTACTAAGTTTAAAAAAAAAACCAAAAAACTTTCTTATTATTGTTAGCTGCCTTGACTGCCATTTCTTTGGTGGAAAGGTGGAGTATAACTCAAATAAATAAATACATAAATATGTCAATGAAAACCAGCTTCACCACTGGAAATGTTGCTTCAGTAGCCCTTCAAATACCATAATAGCTGCAATTAACCCTTTTGCACATGGTCCTCTATGGTGAGGCAAGGCAAGGGACCATCCAACTGCTATCACTCAACATCACCTGAGACACAGCTGCAAATGGCTCCTCTCTTTCCAGCCTGACTCAGACGTGCAGGTCTGGGGAAAGAGTGAGAAATTCACAACCAGGCAACTGACTTCCCAGTTTCCAGCACTCAGAGTGACAGTGATGATGAAATCAGACATTACTATGGCAGACATGGCATCCTAGTGAGAATCTGGTGAGAAGGTTACCCCAGTGTACCAGAAGGAATGATAAGACCTTTAATTCACTTGCATTTTATTATTTTACTTAAGCTACCTTGGGAATTCTTCTGGATCAAATGGTGGGGTAGGAATAATCAAACAAATAAATAAAATATGTGGCACCATGCATATCAAAAAGGTGGACTTTGGCAGATAAAGAGGACATGTGAAAACATCCTAAATGTCAGAATCAGGCCTTATCCTCCTAGGATAATTATTTTATATTTATTTATAACAAAATACATATCCCATTTTCCTCCTTCAAATAGAGAAGTCCAAAGTGGCTAATAATTATAAAAACAGCATCAAAACAACAAACCAATAATAATCAAACTATCATATTCTGATAGATATTTTATACTTACGCCATGCAGTATCAATAATAGGAAATCAGCGGTATGTTTAAGGTTCTAATGCTCATTTTGGAACAAGTCTTTTTTTAAACTCAGAAGGCCTTGCTTCTGAGTAAAGATGCTTAGGATCATGCTGTAATTCCATGAAGTGACTGTGCTAATCAAGAAAACAGAAGAGAAATAGTTGGTTACCAGGTCCATCATGGAATTCCATTACACTAATATTATTGCATACGTTTTATTTCTGTTCCATAATCTCAAAAAGTCATATTACTACCATTACCAGATATTTTAATTTTTATTCATTTTAAATAAGGAACATACTTAGGGTGGAATGAAAATAAAGTCACTAAATTGGTATGCATCCAATTTGGCTTTTTTAATAGCTGGGAGTGGCAGAATGTTCACATAATTCAGTAGTCCAAATAAAAGAAAATTTATTTACATAGGTATACGCTGATATGACTAGATGGGGTGACACAATTAATCTGGATTGTCATGAAATGAGAATACCTGCAACTTGATTAGTGGATGTTTCTCTGGTATTTTACTGAAGTAACAAATAGCCACTCAAGCTAATCTGCATGTTGATGGATAATGATGTTAATATGTAAGAAACTAACATATTTATTTTAATGTATCCACTATCCTTCAGCATAATATCCCAGGGCAGTGTACAATTTAAACAAATAAAACTGTGCAATAAAATGACATAAATCATAAAAACAACGAGGTTCATTCAATAAACCACACCAAATCATAAAACAGCAAGTAAAATCAGCTGTTGGACATGCTGGAATGCCTGGGCAAATAAAATTTTGGCTGGTGCTAAAAGGATATCAGAGCTGGCTTTGGGCAAGTTCCTCTGGGAGGGCATTCCAAATACGAGGCATTACAACCGAGAAGGCCCACTTTCAGTCATCACCTACATAGCCTCAAACAGCATTGGGACTCAGAGGAGAGCTTCTGGTGAAGAATGTGTCATAGGGACATAGGGAGCTGCCTTCTACTGAGTCAGACTATTGGTCCATCTAGCCCAGTATTGTCAATGCTGACTGGCAGCGGTTCTCCAGGGTTTCAGGCAAGAGTTTTTCCCACCCAACTTGTAGATGTCGGGGATCGAACCTGGGACCATCTGCATGCAAAGCATGTACTCCTCCAGTGAGTCACGGCCTTCCTCTTCACAAAACCAGGGCGCATGCTGTTTAGGGCTTTATCGGTAATGATGAGCACTTGAATTATGCCTGGAAATGGACCAGCTGTACACATGAGCGCAGACTTAGAAGGTAGTGCTGGTAGAGGAGAATTAGCTTTTCAGGCATGAATGTAAGTCTAAATGTATAACCGTGCAACTTAATCAATACATACATTTTCCATGAAAAGCAGACCAATGAGCCCAGGCAAAAATGCTGTGAACAAATATTTGGAATGGAGACTATGGTAGGGGAAATGAATGAGGAAAGGAACATAGAAGAGGTGGAGTTGGAACAGTACGCTTCAGAGGCATGCTCTAGATGGGTGAGCAATGTGGAGGAAGACCTAAAGGTGGTCACTGCAGCTTCAAGGTATCTGTGGGTGAGTGGGCAATGGCAATGAAAGGCAGAATTGTGTCTGGTTCATTGTCAGGTCCCCCCTCCGCCCCCCCCCCGAAAACTAGATGTATAAATTTATATGTGATTGTGCTGCAACTGAGAAAGGCACGTATGTATTGTGAAAGGCAACCACGCATTTGTACGACACCTACATCTGTATGCACCTCAACATAGTATTCTGTGCACTTTTCAGGCCTGCTGGGGCCAGGGTTTCCCCTGTCTTAGCTGCAAGTTAACGGGCTTGAGGAATGTTTTCCTCATACAGTGTTGGATACTTTCCATGTACATTGTTGCAACACAATTCTCATTACCTGTTTCTTTCCAAATTTAGTTCTGAATTTATTTATTTTAATCTTTCGGCCTCAATTTTATCCACAATTGTGTTTTAACTATTTTAACTATGTGTTTTAACTATTCATTTAAAGTAATTGCTTAATGCCCTCTACCGTAGTCCTACCTTCATTCCAGATGTTTGGTCTAATTACTGAGTGCTTGTATATTTATTTAGTATTAAATAATTAATTAATTAAATTTATTAATCGCCCATCTGGCCGGTCACCCAGCCACTCTGGGCGATGTACAACAGTAAAAACAGTTCATACAATAAAATTCAACATTAAAACATCACATTTCTAAAATTACCCTAGCCCACCCCAAATGCCTGTCTGAACAACCACGTTTTTAATGCGTGGTGGAAGCTCATTAAAGAGGGGGCATGGTGGAGTTCCCTACGGAGGGAGTTCCACAGAGTGGGGCCACCACAGAGAAGGCCCTCTCCCTCGTCCTCACCAGCCTAGCTGTCCTGGCTGATGGGACAGAGAGAAGGCCATCCGAGGCTGATCTTGTTGAGCGGCCTATCTGGTGTTGCTGGAGGCGCTCCTTGAGATAGGCTGGGCCGGAACCATATAGGGTTTTAAAGGTCAAAACCAACACCTTGAATTTGGCCCGGAAAACAACTGGTAGCCAGTGCAGCTCCTTCAGCACTGGACTGATGTGATCACTCCAGTGGCTGCCTTTAATCAGGCAAGCAGCCGCGTTCTGTACCAGCTGCAGCTTCTGAACTGTCTTCAAGGGTAACCCCACGTAGAGCACATTACATTAGTCTAAACGAGAGGAGACCCGGGCATGTACTACCGATGGGAGCAGATGGTCGGGAAGGTAGGAGCACAGCCGCCATATCAGATGGAGTTGGTATAGCGCTGTCCGGCTCACAGCTGACACCTGAGCCTCCATGCACAGTTGGGAGTCTAAGATGACCCCCAAGCTGCAGACCTGGTCTTTCAAGGGTAACCGTACCCCATTCAACACTAGGTCAACATCCCCCAGCCTCCTCTTGTCTCCCACCAAAAGTACCTCGGTCTTGTCAGGGTTCAGCTTCAGCTTGTTTCTCCCCATCCAGCCACTCACCGTCTCCAGACATTTGGACAGGGATTGATTCTACAGCCAACCTTGGTGAAGATTTGAACGAGAGGTAGAGCTGTGTGTCATCCGCATACTGATGACCCGCACCCCAAACCTCCTGATGATAGCCCCTAGTGGCTTCACATAGATGTTAAATAGCATCGGGGAAAGGGTGGAACCCTGTGGCACCCCACAAGTGAGCAGCCATGGGTCCGAAACCTCCTCTCCCAGTGCTACCCTCTGGTACCTGCTGGAGAGGAAGGACCGGAATCACCGTAATACGGTGTCTCCAATGCCCAACCCCTCCAGGCGGTCCAGGAGGATACCGTGGTCAACGGTATCAAAAGCTGCTGAGAGGTCGAGGAGAACAAGGAAGGAGCATTCGCCCCCATCCAGAGCCCTCCTCATATCATCCACCAAGGCGACGAAGGCCGTTTCTGTCCCATGCCCAGGCCTGAAGCCCAACTGAAATGGACCTAGATAATCGGCTTCTTCCAAGTGTGCCTTCAACTGCATCACCACCACCCACTCAATCACCTTGCCCCAAAATGGCAGTTTCAAGACTAGGCGAAAGTTGTTCAGAACTTGGGGATCCAAGGAGGACTTTTTTAAAAGTGGTCTTATCACTGCCTCCTTGAGGGCTGATGGCATCACTCCCTCCTCAAGGGAGGCGTTCACCACTGCCTTGAGCCCCTCACCCAGCCTCTCTCTGCAGCTCATAATGAGCCAAGATAGGCAAGGATCAAGTAAGCAGGTGGTCGGCCTTACAGATGAAAGTACCTTGTCCACTTCATCAGAAGGAAGAAGCTGGAACCGATCCCACAATACCAGTTTGCCATTGGCCGCCTCTTACTCGCTAACTGTATCCACGGCGCACAAAATAACACTCCTAATCCGATCAATTTTATCTGCAGAGTGCCTTGCCAAGGCCTCACAAGAAGCCTTACAATGCCCCAGTGGTTCCAGAGCAACTGGACCGACCAGGCTCCGGACCACTTGGAACAGCCTCCTGGGACAACACTCTGCAGACGCGATAGAGGTAGCATAATATTCCTTTTTTGCTGCCTTCACCGCCACGTGATAGGCTGAAGATACAGCTCTAGCCCGTGTCTGATCGTCTTCAGAGTGAGACGTCCGCCACTGGCACTCTAGCCATCTCACCTCCTGTGAGCTCGTAATTGCAGATTGAACCATGGTGCAGTCCAAGCGCTGTTCAGGCGGAGAGGGCGTTTCGGAGCCACCCGATCTAATGCCCCAGTGATTGCGGCATTCCAGCCACCCACTAGGGTCTCGACCGAATGGCCGTTGGCGTGCTCCAGAGAATCCCCAAGCGTGTTCAGGAATCCATTTGGATCCATAAGATGCCTGGGTGGACCATTGTAATGGGTCCTCCACCCCTGCAGAGGGGTTGTGGAACCGAGAAGTCCAGTGTCACCAGATACTGATCTGACCATGACAAGGGGGTGGTGGATATACCCCCGACTTCCAGATCACTCCCCGCTTCTCCAGAAACAAACACAAGGTCTAGTGCATGACCGGCTACATGGGTGGGCCCAGTTGGAATATGGTGCAGCTCCCAGGAAGCCATGGTCTCCATGAGGTCCCAAGGTGCCCCTGTGAGGATGGCCCCCGAATGTACGTTGAAGTCCCCAACACCAATAGGTTAGGGGACTGCACTCGCACATCAGAGACCACCTCAAGCACCTCGGCCAGGGAGTCAGTCGTGCAGCAGGCTGGACGGTACACGAGCAGAATCCCCAGACTATAAGCATCCCCAGTATAAGCATCCTTTGCTCATGCCTCTCATGGTTAGCGGGCTGTGAATCTTGAAACTGCCATATGGAGGTGGTTTTGAATTGTTACTTTAGTATGTATTTATTCTTTATTAAAATCTGTAATCTACCTTCTGTTAAGCTTGGTGGGCGGTGCGTGCACGCATGCGCTAAGTACTACGAGGTAAAGTCATCTGTACATTATCTGCATATTCGTTGGTCAGCATTTTAAAATAAAAATGAGATAGATATAGGCTCTTCCCCAGCCAGTAAGATAATTTCCGGCATGATTTTCCTTTGTTCAGATCATTGTTGTAAATGTATGTGCATTAGCTGGATTCAAAGTGCCCCTTAGATGTATGCTTGTGCTTTGTGGGCAAACTGGAAATTTCCTGGGTTTTCTTCCTACCCACAGATCCTTGTGCAGCATAGGCAGCCAATGTTCCTTTAAGCATGGGGAAAGAATTGTTTGGCAGCAGGGAGATTCCCCCTTCTTTTACAGGGGGAGATGCAAGATCTCCTCTCGCCAGCCCTTTGGATCCTGGGTATTCACAACCTGTATACACTAAATTAGCATCTTATGTTTATATATTATTATTATTATTCTTACATTCATATCCCACCTTTCTTACTCTTGCAAGAAACCAAAAGTTCTTCTTCATGGTCTCTGTGCATCACACATATGGGCTCTGCACTTGTGCAGAGCCTCTATTTGGGAAACTTCTATAGCTGAGGAGTTTTGGCAGGAACCCTTCCCCTAGTGTCCCTGTGCACATGTCCCTATATTCCCTCAGTTCTCTTTTGACTGCCATTGTGGTAGCCTTGTGAGGGAACGTCTCTTGTGCTCAGCTTGTCTTGAGAGTATTTTTCAAGCTGAAGTTTCTCCTTTCTTTCTCTTCTTCTGTCAAAGTGTTTCTATCTTACTCTTCTGCATTGCTTTTTTTTTTTTTTTTTTTGTATTTGGTTTTTTGTGTTCTCAGTATTGCCCTCACAGGTGTATGGGAAAGTGTGTCTGTTGTGGGGCCAAGTTACTGCTGTCCAATGGGGATTCTCTTTGCCTTTTCTGCCTTGGGATGGTCGCGTTGTTGAGGCTTGTCCTCATTGCCAAGCCTTTTTCAAAGCAAACAAGGCAAAATCGTTTTGACTGGCTGAAAGCCATGCTCTGGAAATGTGTGTTGGAAGCCATTGAGGAGCCAAAAGGTATGGCAGGGACGCCAACCCGCACCTTCAGGAGATTTGCCTGCCACACAGGAATCTGCTGAAGTGTTGTCATCATCACCTAAATGTTGTACTCACCCAAGTATACAAGTTCCTCCCACTCCAGGCTGATCTTTGATGTTTTTGCTAGCTCTGCACGAGTACCTTGGAATCGACAGTGACTTCCATAGTTGGTTGCTTCTCCCAGCGCTCCAACTCTGGATGAAGCATGTCTCTCACCTCTGACCGCTCCACCTGCTTCTGTTCCACCATCTTGGGATTGACGGCAACCTTCAGTACTGGCCACATCTCCCACTGCTCCACTGATGCCTCAGGGTCGAACATGGCCCCCTGTACCATCAACCATGCCTGCTGCTCCACCAGTGTTATTGTTGCCAATTCCTGTGGTGAATCCAGCCACAGGAGGGGGGCCTATTCCAGTTACATAGACATCGGAGGGTGAGATTCGGGATCTGTCCCCAGCAGATCCATTCACTATGCCACCTTGTCACTATGGGCTGGAAGGGTTTGGCATGCATTGTGCCTGGTGCCTGCGATCGCCAGATTCGATCTACTTGGTCACTTCTTCTAACAGAGGTCATGCCCCTAGTTTTTGTGAGCAGAGACGCTAGCGAGACAGGACCAGATCTCCATTCTCTGACTGGAACAGACATTCAGCTTGGGACTCTCAGGATTGGGTTGAACGCCATTATGATCCTTACAGTCCATATGACTCTCCTCGCCATCCTGATCCTCCTTACTGGGGAGAAAATAATACCGACGATATCTGTCAGCTATGGTATTGAGACCGCTGGATCAGGAAGACGTTTTTCGCACCCTGACTCCGACTGTGCTACCTGTTCAAACACAGCTGCAGACAGTGCAGTTGCAGACCATCCTGTCTGCTCTATCGCAGCTGCAAACTGTGCAGTTGCAGACCATCTTGCCTATGAGCTGGCCATCGGCCACACTGCAGTCACTTCTACAGTCTCAAATTGATGACGCCTCATCGCTTCCCCGCAAGAAGAGAAACAGGCTCTACAACGGGTTCCGCCAGAGGAATCTCTGCTTTCTGGTCTGGAATGCTATCAATCTGATACCACATCTCAGTCTTCCTTCCCTTTATCCGTCTCCTCACCCAATGGAGTTGCCTGGTCAAATGATGCCATCCCCCTGTTACAGGACCTGGGACAATTTTCTAGTCAAGTCCTGAGAATGGAGCAGGCCTTGGGCCTAGAGACCCAGCAAGTAGCCTCCACCTTGCAGGATCCAGTTTTCGACACGATGAATGCAGAACTTTCATGGCCAGTGGCCATCCCTCTCCTCGCTCCAGTAGCGGAGACCATTAAACAATCCTGGACAGCCCCCTCTACTATGCCACCATCATCCAAGTGCTTGGAGGGGATGTATCATTTACAAGAGATGAATGCTGAGTACCTATTCAAACCCCCAGCCCCAAACTCAATGGTTGTCAAGGCTGAGCAAAGGAAGATCTATAGGGTACATTCCTCTCCAACTGATAAAGAAGGCAGATGCCTTGACCTACTTAGGAGAGATTATATTCCTCCGCAGCGATGGGCTTAAAGATCTCTAATTATCAGGTAGCCATGTCTGGGTACCAGCTGCTGTTATGGGATAAAATAGGCCAGCTCCTTGACCATCTTCCGGATGACAAGAAGAAGTTAGGCCACGTCTTCCAATCCAAGACAACCAGCTGTCAAGGCAGCAAATAAAGACATTGCGTCATCAAGTCGACTTCAACTCAAAAGTGCTGGTTGGTTCCATCGTCCTGCATCGCCATACCTGATTGAGGTTGGCTGGCCTCCCACAGGAGACTAGAGCCCTTGTCGAACAGCTGCCCTTTAATGGCCAAGGGTTGTTTAATGCAAAAACTGATGGCACATTAGACTCTGTCCAGAAGGCCTGTACCATGGCATGTCGTATGGGTTTTATGCCCCAACAGCCATCCAGACAACGGCACTGGTTCCAAGGTTCCACCACCAGATATCAGTTCCAGCAACCAGCTGACTATACTTTTGGTTGTGCCGTCCTTTCATCTGTTTTATAGTAGGACACTGACCCCCCCACCTTGAAAGTTAGCTTGCTACTCGCCCATCTTTGTGATGCACAGAGATCACAAAGAAGAAAGACAGGTTGCTACCTGTAACAGTAGTTCTTTGAGTGGTCATCTGTGTATTCACACAACCCACCCGCCGTCCCCTCTTCAGTGTCACACTCGAGTTTGATGTTGGGTATTTAGAAGGTAGTATTTCTCGGTTCTGAGTCCACTATGACAGTCTCAAGGAACTGGGGCAATAACAGGGAACTCACTGGGATGGTGGGGGAAGGGTTCCCAACAAAACTCCTCAGCTATTGAAGTTTCCAGAACCAAGGTTCCATACAGGTGCAGAGCCCGTATGTGTGAATGCACAGATGACCACTCAAAGAACTACAGTTACAGGTAGCAACCTGTCTTAAAAGGCCCAGAAATATTCCCAATTGGCCTTTTTTCCTATAGAATTCTGAAGATTCAAAATGCATGAACTTTTCCTGTCCTTGTCTCCTCCCACCACACCCTCAGCAGAGCCATTCATGTACGGATGGCATTTGACTTCCCCATGATCAGGCCCAAGTGCTATCGGAAGAGAACAGGCACTCTGAGTGAGCTAGCTCTCCATTTTATGACTGCTTCGCTTCTCACACTGCCTGACAAAGCTGGGCTTTCAGAAGTGTCCTATTACCATTTTAAAAGACTGGCTGTAGATTTAGGTTTTTTCCTCCAATTTATCTATTTCTAGATTCTCCCTTGAGCTTTCCCACAGTAACTTTTATCAACGTTCCTTGCAAAAGCTGTTCTAGCTATAAACTACTGTTGGTTTCATCAATAGTAATCCTAATGAAGAAGAGAAGGTTAGAACTTCGATTAAGCGGCTTGAGAATTGAGATCAAAGCTTATTTGCCAAAAGGATTGTCTAAGATACTTTTTTTTTTTTAAGAGAGCATTAATTTAGTATGGAACGTGTGTTTAGTGCAAGGAACATATTCTGGGTGTGTCCAACAGTGTCTGTCCGCCAATGGAATGTCATCTGTCAGCAGAACAGATTCCCCTTCCCCTGTGTAGTTCCCTGCACCCCCACCAAATCTACTCTGGAGGGTGGGAAGACTATCCAGACTTGCCACTCTGGAGGGTGGGAAAACTATTTTAGGAGGCAGAGGGGGCTGCAGGGGAGGAGAGGGGAGGGAGAACTTCTGTTGTGTGAGCTGAAGTCCAACTGCACAGTTAGATGTCACCCATTATATGCATATTGTGGCAGTGATATTGGAAGTTCCCTTGAGGAGAATGAAACATTCTTTCTGATTTCTGGTGTTTCTGTTATAAACAAACGAAGAACCATGCCATTTTTCCAATCTAAATTTAACTTGGGTTCAGATTTTGTATTGGATGTGCAACTGAATGGAAATAATGTATGATCATAAAATCCCAGTTGTTTTAAGGGGACACTTAGTTGGGACTTCCCCAACCTGATGCCCTCCAGGTGTTGTTGGACTTCAACTCCCATCAGGCCAACCAGCATGGCCAGGGGCCAGGAATGCCAGGAGTTGTAGTCCAAAACATTTGGAGGGCATGAGGTTTGGGAAGGCTGACCTCAACAGTCACAAATGAGAAGATATAGGAGAACTGTAGTAAAACTTAGGTGTGGAGTAAGATGTCTAATCCCTCACAAAATATGGTTTAGCTGATAAATGAGAACTTTAAATTGTACTGTGAAAGTCAAAGGTCCCTGAAAGAACTGGGGCAAATTGTATTTGAAGCCTAATCTCACTGATTATGGAAAAGAAATCCATATTCTTTTGAAATATAGGCCCAGTCTGCACAATCACCGTGGCTTAAACAAACCACAGTAGCTTGTTTAAGCCATGGCATGTGCCAGGCGCTATTTGCCTAATTACCCACTTGTCATGTCATCCGAACTTGGGCGGCATGGCTTGTTTGGGGTGGAAACAACCCACGAATAACCCAACAACAGGCTGTGTGAACTGGGTCATAGAGTAACATGACTTTTCATTGTGCTTCTTTTTAAGGGTATTTTAAAGCATGCTCTGTGTTTTGTGATAATTTTTCAGACATTGACATTTAAATTACATTAATTATTTGGATAACATTGTAACTAAGCATTTAAGTTTATATTGGAGTGCTAAATTGGGTTGCTACTTCATTAATAGAAATGCTTGAATTTTTAGCTGCCTATCTTACCTAAGTTTGTGTGCATTTTGTCTTGCATGTCTGTGTGTATAATAGAATAGCTTATATATTAATATAAAAAAAGACCACAGATGTGTATGTGTGTTGTGTATGTATATATAGATTTGGATATGTATTGTGTATACATCTTAAAACTGCACATATACATTGTATATAAACTATACACATATAAAAACATATACACTTAATGTATATGCAAACATGTTTTTAGAGGGGAATAAAAAGTGGAGATGGCATAATAACCTGTGTCTTTGGGGGACATCATTCAAGAGACAATGTAGTTTTGTGATAAATGTACTAAATTAAGCTGCCATTCTAAATTAAAATAAAGGCTCCTAAAGCGTCTATATAGCTTCACAGTATGTGATCTGTAGATGTACTATAATGCAATATTAATATCAATTTCCAGACCTACCAACATGTTAATAAATCTGTTCATAGTTCTTTTGGGAATGTTTAGCTATATTTTTAGCTTGGTGAAGAAACTTAATACTGTGTAACTTTTAAATTTTGTTGTATGCCTCCTTGGAAGGGTTACCCAAAAGAAATCTTATACATCTTTTTAATAAATAAATTAAATCTTTTTACTATAGCCACTAACACATTCTTCAAGTAAGTATGAAAATCTAGATGACTAGAAATTAAGTAATGTTCTGTCTACTGAAATGCCACCCTTCACTTTTTTGCTTTTCACTGAATGGTTCTGGAACACATTTCACATCATGACCTGAAAATCCATTATTTTATCCCCACACCCAGAATACATGGTTGGTTATACTTTGCTTTACTTATAAGGTTCTTACTCTTGTACATTTCAAACTATAACTGTACGTGTGAATTGAAACCATATCTATATAGCATATATAGCATATATAGCTATATATATATAGCATAAGGGAAACTTATATTAATGCTCAAATACATCAACATTGATTTGAGAGGAAGAAACTTGATTTGAGTGTTCTCTGCAACATAAGCAAAATTTCCAGGTGAGGATTTATTATGGAATCGCAGTGGCTTCATTCACCCACACTTTATGGGAGGTCCACATCTTCATCTATTTGTAATCCGTCCGTGTTTTCCCGGTGCTGCTTTTATTCTTATTGGAGAAAGTCCAACTTTTTTTTTTTAGAAGGATGAAGACTAACAGTCTCAGCAGGTGTACATGCTCTTCATGCTACTCGTAAGAACATAAGAAGAGCCCTGCTGGATCAGACCAAGGGTCCATCTAGTCCAGCATTCTGTTCACACAGTGACCAACCAGCTGTTGACCAGGAACCCACAAGAAGGGCATGAGCGCAACAGCACCCTCCAGTCTTTTTAAAGAGGTGTGGAAGAGGTGCTCTTCCATCTTTTTAAAGTGGTGTGTTTTTGACATGTGCACGCTAACCTATGATAGCTTAGCACGTATTCAGCTTTGTGCTGAGTGCCATTTTTATCTTTTAAGTTGCACTAAAGCACTTTCCCGGCTGGCTGGCTGGCTGGCTATCTGGCTATCTATCTATCTATCTATCTATTTATCTATCACCTATATTAAACTAATAGTGAAATACCACTTAAAGGGAGAGTGTTAGAGCACTAAACCCATATAATAAAATATATCAATGTTTTTAAATGATGGGGGGAAATCCCAATTTAAAAAACCCTTTCCAGTCACCACCATTAACCAAAATTGCAGAGACTAGAAAGGGGATATTTTCCCCCCATCTTCTTAAAAATATATAACTCTACTTAAAAGATATAGTTAAAATAAATAAATGGGTGATAACATGGTGCTCACTGCAAAGGGTATAGTGAATGTGTTGCTGCCCAGTAAGTCATTAGCTGTGTCAGAACCCACACCTCTTAAAAAAGGATGGAAGAGTAATGCTGGAACTGGTGTGGCACTGATGTGGCTGATACACAATATCCCCTGATAGCATGGAAAGTCAATTGCAATTCCACTTGTAGCTTACAGTGGAAGAGCAATGATTTAGTAACACTTGGACCCATCTGTCTGGAAGCACCCCTACTGCGAAGGAGATTAAAAAACCCACCTCTTGGCTAAAGGAAAAATACTTGTAAATATTAAAGTGTTTGGGTAATGTGAGAAATGCCTTATGATGCTGTATCTGGTGTTCCAGGGAGGAAAGATTCAGTGCTGTATCTGTTGCTTTTCAATTTAGGTTCCTTTCAGTACTACAATGTCTCCTGTTCGCCTACATTCATCCAATCCTAACCTCTGTGCAGACATCGAATTTCAAACTCCACCAAGTCATGTATCTGACCCCCTGGAAAGCTCCACAGATTACATAAAACTCCAAGAAGAGTTTTGCCTCATGGCACAGAAAGGTAATTGCCTGTGTACCATCTGCCTCTTACTGGAAATAACCTTTGATACAGAAAGCGAGCTTGCCCAAGGCACTGTGTGTGTGTGTGCACGCGCATGCGTGCGCATTGCTTGTTTTACTTGTGGAAGAAGTAGGTTGAATGGGCAGTTGTTGGAGGATTCTCTTTCCTCTTGTTCTGATTCAGTAGAATCTTTGTGTTGCATTTTTAAAGTGTTTCATCTACACTTTCAGGCCCCCTTCACACAACACTGCATGGGAGTTGCTTCCCATGTGGTTTATATGTGAATACTGCAAGCGCATGGGAGATGTCAATGGCTTGCAAGTTAACAGGAAGAAGGCTAAATTGATTTTGTGTTCTATGAGGAATAAAAGGCCTGTAGACTCCACTATATGTACAAAAGTCCTATCCATGGTAATCCCAAATGGGACATGTGGGCAATCAAAAGTGGCAAGCAGTGTTTGTAAAACCTGCATCTAATTTATTTCTGTTGTGAAGGGATAACATTCTAGAAGTGGTGTATTGAAGTTCTACAAGTTGCATGCAAAGTGCTGCCATGTGTACCTAAGACATTTAGAACATAAAACATAGGAAGCTGCCTTATACTGACTTAGACCATTGGTCCATCCAGTCCAGTATTGTCAGCAGTGATCAGGAGCGGCTCTCCAGGGTTTCAGGCAGGAATTTTTCCCAGCCCTACCTGGAGATGCCAGGGATCAAACCTGGGACCTTTTGCATGCAAAGCAGCTGCTCTGCCACTGAGCATGGCTGTCTCCCTTATGAAAGGAGAATAGGGGCCTTGAAGTTGCCCATTAACAGTTAGTACCTGAACAGCAGACTGAGCAGGCATGCAAGTTACTTTAGGAACATACATTTCTGTTTTGTCTCCAGTGCATTCTCTTCTGAAGTCTGCCTTCAACAGCATAGCGATAGAGAAGGAAAAGCTTAAGCAAATGGTTTCAGAACACGATTTCACAGGACACACTACACAGATAACACGTCTCAGACAATCACTTTCTCAGGTAAGCTCGTATATGGACACTTGCCATACTTGGAGATTTTTTACAGTGGAATTGCCTGTAATTCATAAGTTTTTTGTCACACATAAAACACCAGGTAACTTTCTAATAATAAATAACAAAATAAAATGTGATAATATTAGTGAATTCCTATCCCGATCCTCTTTGTGTTTTCAAATATATTGGAAGAGTACAAAAATGTGTTGTGGAGAAAAATAAAGGACATATATAACCTTGGGTCCAGATACTACTTCTGCTTAAGGTTTTTGTTTCAAGCAAATAAAAGATTAATATAACTCGTTTACCCCACTACCTAGAATTCAGTTTCAGGCATTTCTTTATCTTCTCCTTTTATGTTACTTGCATGTATGTAACTGTACAGGTGAGCCAAGCCAAAGTACTAACTTGGTAGTCTTGCTTTCCTAGGTGCGCTAGATAGTCTGATATCTACTTATTCATATCCGCAAAACAGGATATACTAATGCTAGGGCATCGGGATCCCGTATGCCTGTCCAACCTGGGTTTGTCTCACCATCATGAGTTGGATTGTAACATGTAAGTGGCAAGCACATTTGCACAGTCCAACTTCCTTTCCTTCTCACAACTTTCTGCCCATTCAGGGCACTTAGAGCAGCTTACAATAAAATCTGCACATGAGTTATGCATTATGTCCAATTCATGGCAGTGAGGCAAGAACAACTAAAGTGATCCATCGCATGCTAGTGTTACCCAGTTTTGCCTATTATAAGTCAGAAATCAACTGACCAGACTGAACTAAACTCAGTCGTTGGAGACCTGCTTTCTCTCCGGTTTACTGTAAGTATAAAACTTAATTTAGTGAAGGGTTTATTTACTAGCTGAGGTTTTAGCACCAGATGAGTTATTTAAATTAATGATAATGATGATATGCTCTTATTCTCTGTTCTGTAGTCTTTTCTCATCTCTGTTCTGCTTCATGTAGTGTCACGTGTTCTCCTTGTTTGTCACTTGATGGTTCTGCTTTAGTATTTGGTTTCCTTGAGTATCCCCTTTCCAAGTTCTGCGGGGATGGGGGTGGAATAGACAGAAAATAAGTGAAAAAAAGATGAGCTTATAGTACAGTGCACCTGAATCTAGCTGGGTGCTATTCTCTTGCCTTTTGTCTCTGTATTATTGACACAAGTGACACTTCCTTGGAGAGGACTGTTGACAGTATACTTCTTTTGAAGGAAGCTGGTACACCATCATGTGCAAACAGATGGTAGTATCTCTGTGAGCTTGTAAGCTTTTCTTAACAGGAGTCTAATGAAGACCTTAAAATGGCTCAAGCAGCAATGAGGAGCGCTTAATCCTTTCTCCATGGGCATTTTCTCTGAATCACCCTTCTTTGCTTTTTTCCTCACAGGTGAAAACAGGTGGGAATAACATATATTTTCCTCCACTGCTAGAAAAGCAGCTGGGGGGTAGTTTTGATTGGAAAAATGTCTTACAGGGAAAGGACTAAGGACACCCCTCCCCTCCACCTTTGCTCCCATCAGATTCACAGCCCATCATGGCTATATTTCATTTTTTTTAAGGAAAGAAGATTGCTCAAGTATTTCCCACATCTTGTCTTTGGTCTTAAACTTGCTTAAAGTGAGGGGGCTTTGGATCTCTAACAAGGAATTCTCATGATCCTCACCAAACTACTGGCATTCTTTGGGAGAAAGCCTTGATAGTTAAATTGATATATATCTGTAGTGGAAATATACCCAAAGAGAGCTTCTGAACACACAGCTAATATCCGAGGAGAAGTTAGTTTCTGAAAAGTACCATTCATAATATAGTAACATTGTGGTTCTGGCCAGAGTATATGGTGCAGCAGTGGTTTGACTCTACTTCATGCTGTCATGTTCAT
Organism: Heloderma suspectum; assembly: GCF_057233095.1. NCBI lineage: Eukaryota > Metazoa > Chordata > Lepidosauria > Squamata > Helodermatidae > Heloderma > Heloderma suspectum. The sequence goes on from NC_139458.1 coordinate 191,684,755, forward strand.
TTTAAATTAAATATTCAATTTTTGTTACTTTAAGGCTCTCAACCAGAATGCTGAACTAAGGAGTCGCTTGAACAGAATACATTCAGAGACTGTTATTTGTGATCAGGTTGTCAGTGTAAATATTATCCCTAGTCCTGATGAGGTAAGACTTTGGCATTGCTCTAATGGATTTACAGTAGTCAAATCCCACTAATTATCACTAATGACTAAATCATTCTATTTGACAAATCTGGCACGCAGTGGGTCGAGCTCATTTTAGATAATTTTCTCGTAACGTTCGTGAAATTAATGAGCTGTGGTTCGTGTGAGATTTCCTTTGGAACTCCCACTGAGAAATGGAAGGTTTGACATTAGCATTCAAACACTGTGAATTAGCCCTGCTTCTAGTACATTTGAAAATAAATGGGCAAGCAGCAGGATCCCTAAGAACATACGAGGAGCCCTGCTGGATCAGACCAAAGGCCTGTCTAGTCTAGCAGCCTGTTTCCCACAGTGGACAACCAGGTGCCTACAAGCAGGGCATAAGGGTAATAGCCTTCTTCAGCTGTTGTTCCCCAGCAGCTGGTATTCAGAGGCATACTGCATCTGATCTTGGAGTTGGCATATAGCCATCATGGTTAGTACCCATACATAGCCTCCATGAATTTGTCTAACCCCCTTTTAACGCCATCTAAGCTAGTCACCACATCTTGTGGCAGCTAATTCCATAGGTTAACTAAGCACTGTGTGAAGAAGGACTGTCTTTTGTCTCTCCTGAATCTGCTGCCACTCAACTTTCCTGGGTGACCCTCAATTCTAGTCTTATGAGAAAGGGAGAAAAAATTCTTGCCACCCATTTTCTCCACACCATATATAATTTTATACACCTCTGTCATGCCCTCCCATTATTCACCCCCCCAAACTAAAACCCCCCAAACATTGTAATCTTTCCTCATAGGGCAGTTGCTCCAGCCCTCTCATAATTTTGCTAGCCCTTTTCTGCACCTTCTCCAGCTCTGCCGTATCCTTTTTGGGATGTGGCAATCAGAAGTGTACACAGTATTTCAAGTGTGGCCGCATCATAGATTTGTATAAAGGCATTATGATATTGGTGGTTTTAAATATTTTGATCCCTTTCCTAATGATCCCTAGCATGGAATTTGCCTTTTTCACAGCTGTCACATACTAGATCCACATTTTCATTGAGCTATCCACTATGACCCCTTGATATATTTCTTGATTAGTCACTGCCAGCTCAAACACCAACATTGTAGGTGTGAAATTAAGATTTTTTGGTCCAGTGTTCATCACTTTACACTTACATAAAACGTCATTTGCTGTTTTAATGCCCTTTCACCCAGTTTGTAGAGATCCTTTACCCATTTTCTTTTCACCACCCAGGATAATTTGCTGTCTTCTGCAAAATTGGTCACCTCATTGCTCACCCTAACTCCAGATCATTTATGAACAAGTTAAACAGCATAAGTCCCTCCCAATACAGATCCTTGGGGGACCCCACTTCCTACACCCTCCACTGTGAAAATTGTCCATCTATCGCTTGTCTCTGCTTCCTATACTATAACCAGTTACTGATTCTTATACTTTGGATTTTGAAAGATGAAAGAAAGGTAAAGGTATTAGTCCATGTATTAGCATTGCAAGAATACCTGTTGTTCACTATGTTTCCTTGCCCAAATAGCTTAATTGAAGTTATTGCCCAGAGTAACAAGCCCATAACCCACAGTAAGATATTTGAAGGGTCTGACCTTCCTTCCTTGTCCTTCCTTAGCGTCTAGGGAACACCTTCTTGCAAGAGAATTCAGTTCCCAAGTTAAATGAAGTAAACTTCACTTAAGCTTGTGAAACACATGAGAAGATAATGCTTACAGGTCTCACTGAATTCCCTGGATTTTACAGTGCATATTCTTTCCATCTACTGTTTTTGTTATGAGATTGCGATGTCCTCCCCTCCCCCATTTTTTCCCATGTTTCCACCATTTCACAAGTAACATTACTGTGTGTTTGCTGATTAACATGAACAAAAATGTAACTCTGTTTCAGCTTCTTTCATTTGAAGCCAGCTGTATAGAGTGGGAAGCTGGAAGAAGAATCTTTGTACAGTATAAATTGATATAAATGGATGAAATTGCTGTTTAAAACCTGCTATAGGCTGCAGAGGCAAGGAGTGCCCTGGACCATCCTTGGAGTTTGGGGGGTTTTCTAGTCCCTATCCTTTCTTTGGATTAATTAGAGTGACTTTCTTCATAATAGAATGGTCAGGCTTGTTCCAAAATACAGCCCAATGAGAACCGAGCATGTACTATAGCCATGGAATATAGAGTGACAGTTGGAAAAGAAAAAAATGGAACACAGCATGGGGGGATTCTGAGAGAGTGGAATTGCCCTGCTTGGTGGGAATGTCTGACTTGAACACTGAACAAGAGCACCCCTTTCTGCACTAAGAATATACTGCAACGTTTTGTTGCAGAGCCCACATCTGTGTGTGTGTGTGTGTAAAACCAACAACGAAACCTGCAGGATGTAGAATAAGGGATTATGCCCATGGAAGTTGCACAATACCCTTTCAATTGAGTGTTGAATTGTGCCAGCTAAGGGCAGCATTATGTTTTTGCCATCAAATACAATGTACCATTTGAATGCTAGAGAAAACTGGTTTCCCCTGCAACACAGGAACAATCTCAAGGGAAGGCATCTATCTCCATCCTTTGCCACAAAAGTGTTATGAGTGTATCCAGAAAAAAGAATGGTTTGTACACGCCCTTAGTGTAGTCTTGGCTTCTTTTCATCCTAAACTCCCTGTTTGTTAGATACACAAGCTCATGGGGGCATCACTGCTTCTTTTGTGAATCAAGATGCAGTGAAGGAAAGAGAGGTCATGCAGGAAAGTACAGTGCATCTGTACACTAAACTATCTTGACTGGGCATGATCTTGGGTTTACTCTATCATGTGTGAGCTCTCAGGCCCTGTGTGCAACATTTGGAGTTCATATGTGTACTTGTTTTTTTCTTTTACAGACACGTGAACAGATCCATGTCAATCTCCCGCTCTCCCAGCAAGTTTCTAATGAGAGCAGGCTCTCCATGTCTGAATCTGTCTCTGAGTTCTTTGATGCACAAGAGGTGCTTCTGTCTGCAAGCTCATCAGAAAATGAGGTCAGAGGCAGGGAGAAGCATTAGTCTTTATTCTGTGGTGCCATCTCATTGTAATACCTTTAGGAACAAGTGACATTACACTACAGGTGCTGAACTTTTGACTCTAGTCAGGAAGGCTTAGACATGGACACTGAAGTCCTTGGTTCAAACCATTCTATGATGTAAGCCAGTGGCCTTAAGCAAGCCACTATCTCTCAGCCTCAGCAATATAATATTTGTTACCTGACACACAGAGTTGCAAGAATTATTGAGATAACGTATGTGAAGCCATTTGAACACTTTGAAATGTTAAATAAATGTGGCATTGCATCATTACTACCATTCCCAAGAGCAGCACCATTGATTATAGTAGGGTTAGTCTGGGGTAAAGGAGCTGCTTGCCACTTAATTGCCTTCGGATCAAGGCCAAAGTTCTGCCAAACTTAGCTGAAAACTGCCCCTTTAATTGACAGTGAGGTCTATCAGTGCATATCAGCTCTAATAGAAAATGTAATGAATAATTCCAGGCACTTGTGAAAATCCATCCATGAGCACTTGACACTGTTCTTTTAAAAGTTGCTGCAAAAAAACCCTTTAGAGCAGAGCATGCAGGAAGCTAAATAAGTCAGTAGTATCCTGTCTCCTTCCTCAGTCCCTCCAGACCTGAACACATAATCCAGGACTCAAAGTTCAGGCTAATCCTGACTCAGTAGTGCTGTTTGATATCCCTAGGCTGGTAACTATCTGGGCTCCGAGGCCATTCTTATATCTGTCCATTCCGTATCAGTCCTTCCCTGATGTTTTGTCTTGGTTCAGGAGAGAGGACTACAAGACCAGCATAAGATACAGTTTTCCACTGTCAGACAAAAAGATCCCTGCCTTTTCCGGGAACAATCCCTTTGCTCCCTGTTTCATGCTACAGCACCAGACTATAAGTGCAGGCTGTGGCGATGTGAACACATTTGGCCTGCAGCTCCCATCAGCCCTTGACAGCATAGCCAGTGCTGGGGGATAATGGGAGTCATAGGACAAAACATCTGGTGGGCCACAAGTTGTCCACTCCTGTCCTAAAGGGAAGCTGTATCGAACTTGTCTACGCTGTAGCTTGCTTAGCATTCAGGGATTGCCACTGTTCCCCCTCCCCAAGCTCATTGAATTGAAAAGAGCAAGGCGTTGTAATACTCTATAGCCATCTTTAATCTTAAATAAGAGTCAGAAGATAAAATCCCAGCTTTCCATAGTGGCCCAGTTCAGATGTTGAAAACCTGATCATAAGCCATGGCTGAGACTCTAGGCATAGGAATTTGTCATGGCCTCATGTACCTCCTTCTCCCATCTTGTACGTGGCTTACCTCCTCCACTAATTGGTTTTCTCTAACCTAGTTTGCTGTGACAAACCAATTAGATGTCTTCCCTTAAAACCGTGATTTGAAGTGTGTTTGCAAAGTACTGTGTGAAGTACTTCTTCACACAGTGCGTAGTTAAGCTAGGGAATTCACTTCCACAGGATGCAGTGATGGCCATTGACTTGGATGACTTTAGAAGGGACAATTCATGGATGATAAGGCTATCAATGGCTAGTAGTCGTGATGACTATATATTGCTTCCAGTATGAGAGGTGGTGTGTCTGTGAATATTAGTTTCTGGGGAACATGAATAGGAGAGTGCCTACAGGCACCTCTTTTATAGCTTGCTCCTTATAGGGTGGCACAAACAGAAAGAGTATATTTTTAGGCACCAGTTTAAAAATCATTGATATTGGCCATATTGGGGCTTCTCAGAGTTGAGTGGCATGACATGCCAGATAGGAGCACTGGATGTCTGGTGTAAGAATGGGGCTTAGGAACAGGTTCCTTGAGCAGGCAGAATAGTTGTAGGACATAGGGTGGGTGGGATGAGGAGGGAGAGAGCACATATATTACAGGGGAAAACCTTTATTTAGTTTTTTAACTGTTTGTAATCCACCTGGAGAATATTTGTTATAGGGAGGATTAGAAATGTAATCAATCAATTTATTTATGTTCCTGCTATCATATTAATTGTTGTTGTTGTTGTTGTTGTTGTTATATCTCTCCATTTTCTTCTTTAGGCTTCTGATGATGAATCCTACATCAGTGATGTGAGTGACAACATATCTGAGGACAACACCAGTGTTGCAGACAATATTTCTAGGCAAAGTATGCAATTTTTTAAATGTTTTCAAAAACAAGTGTGCTTTTTAGACAATGTATGCAGGTATAGATAGGGACACTTTATTTGGACATGACTCAAATCACTCTAAGAGCCACGTTTACATTTTTATTAATTCAGGTTAGCTGTATCACTGTTATCCACAAGGAAGGTTTTTCTTTCAATTTTAACTCATTCTTTTCCATCTAACAGTCTCTTTAATCCCCCTTTTTTGTCTGCATCCCATACCATCATAGCTCTCTCTCTCAGCCCGTCTTTCTGTTAATCCTCCTTCCTTTTCTCTCTCCAGACTGTAGTGCACATTGTCTTCTCTCTTTCTCTCCACCTCACATTTCTCAGTTACCATTCTGTTTTTGTTTCCTGCTTACAGGTTTTCTAGTACACCCTTCTCTCTTTATCCCCATCCCACAATTCTCTCTGCACCCCATTACCCCCTCTTTTACTCAGATCTCACAGAAAGCGCTCTTCTTTCTCCACCACCACAGGTCTCTCTACTCCCCATCTCTATCTCCTCCTTTTTCTTCTTTTGTGAGTCTCTGTCTGTGCTGTTTTTGTATACCCCCATATGTTTACTTTTCAGAGCTCAGTGGCAACAGCACACCAGGCTATCACTTTTCAAGCAAGGATCTAACTATATATTATATGCCAATGTGTGTGACAGGACCCTGGTGCTCTCCCCCTTTTGAAGGAGGGACATCTGCTTTGAAAAGAGGTTATTTAGAGCAGAGAAGCAGCATGTTGAAGCCCCATCCCAAACACACATTTGCAACCCCATTGGTGGGGAAAACTACTGAGGAGCTATTTGGAGTGGTAAAATGGCAAACAGTGAAAAGATTAAGCAGATGTGCGCATCCTTTTTTGCTCTTCGAGTGCTTCCAGAGGGCTCCTAGCACTACCAATCAAAATATATTGTGCAGCTCTTCCATCTTGTCCCCTTTAAGAGATTTTTTGTGGTAAGAAAATAGATGGAAGAAGCAGTGGGAAAACATGGGATTGTTACAGATTGAAGGTGACAACATCTGGATCACCCCCACCCCCATAGCATTCCATGAAAGGCAGTGCAATTTCAAAATAAAAGCTCATCTGGAAGCACTCCTCCTTGGTTTTTCCTAGTCTTCTGTTTGTTTGTGTAATTGGAATTCCTTTGCATGTAATGTTTCTTAGGTGTTTGTTGCAGCTTCAGGTACAGGCGGGTCATTTAGCATGACTGCATGTAGCAGGCGAGAAGATGTGGAACCAACTCTGCCTTTGAATCCACAGAGGGTAAACAACATGAATGTAGTGACACAGGAATCCACCCTCCACCTTTGATGGGGTTTGGTGGCCTTAAGATGTTCCTACAAAGAAGTGAGATGACCACAAATAGGGAGGGGACTGCAGCTGGGCCACAGGCCTTGCGTTGCGCTAATGGAAGATAGATCTAATTCAAATAGAAATTAGTAGTTTAATGTCTATTTATTTATTCATTCATTTATTTATTTTCATCTGTGGACAAATTTCACATTCTTGCTATTCTGTTTCTCTTCCAGTACTTAATGGTGAACTAACAGGAGGTGCTTTCAGAAATGGACGAAGGACGTGTCTCCCAACCCCCTGTCCTGATACTAGTAATATCAATCTGTGGAACATTTTGAGAAATAACATTGGGAAGGATCTCTCCAAAGTATCCATGCCGGTAGAGCTAAATGAGCCTCTGAATACTTTGCAGCACCTTTGTGAAGAACTAGAATATAGTGAACTCTTGGACAAGGCTGCTGAATCTGATGACCCCTATGAACGCATGGTAACAAGCATGACAGAGCACAACGTTGCATGTTCCATAATGTGCTTACTCTCTCTTAGAGCTCTAAATCTCCTTTCTTGTAACCTCACCTGTTGAGGGTGGTTTTGCAATGAATAAGTGAAACTGAATTCTGAAGAGTCAAAAAGAAAAATAATCTTGTTACCATTTCTGATTGTGTTACAGCCCTTGCACCAAGCTGCCTTCCTTTGCACCTTGCATGAGTAGTATAACTTCAGAGGTAGGGACTTGAATAAGAGTGCAGCTTTTCCTCTGTCATTAGAAGAACTGCATGGAAAACATGTCAGAAAATGATTTGAGTATCGTATGAAGTGACTCTTGGGATCTGTGCTTACATTCCCTTTGTGGTCTGGGAGCCTCTTTGGCTCTTGCCTTCACACACCTTGAAGGTTATGTCAGAAGCCCCAGATATTGTGGCTTTTCTTCATGCTATTATGGCCCTGCTTTCCAGAAGGGGAGATACTGTCATGAGGAGAAGCTTCTGAATGGGCTCTATGTGGCTTGGGGGTTCTGAAGGTGTGGGGCTCTTCCCCAGACTGGCCTTCGTGGTCTGGAGAAGAGCTGTGCTCCAGCAGCTCCTGCATTGCTAAGGCAATGTGGGATAGGGGCACTTAGTGTTAGTAGCATGTGGTGAGTAGCTCCTGGAGCAGTGAACACAGTAAGGAAAAGTAAGTAGTTTTAAAATACCATGGCCTCCGTTTTGCACAGAATGATCACTCATTTGTCTGTATACATGCAAAATAAACTTTTTAATAATGTGTCAGACTCATGAACTGCAAGGCTCGTAGCAGCCATACAATCCTCTCTGTATGACCCTTTTCTGCATGAGCCAGATACGTGTGTGATATGTTCTGACAAGATGCGAGTCACTGGGGAATTCCACTTTGCATGCCCTTATAGGGGGGCTCTTGCTCAAGTCCCTTTCATTTGAAGGTGGTTTGCATAGGAGAAATTCCTGGTGGGCCATCTCCGTTATATTGTTAGTATAGTAGTGGTGTTCCAATTTGTGTGTCTAGAAAATGCACCAAAGCATAATGTCAGATGAGTCTCAAAGGGTTTGTAAAGATGATAAACCTTCAGATCGATGGAAGTGCTCTTATTCTCCTCTAATTACGCAGAACACATTCATTAGGGTTTTTTTTTTGTGGTGCTACCATCACTGGCAGACTGGTTTTCGAGTTTTTGTTAGCACCTCAGAAAGTATCTAAACAAAAGTTCTCAGATGTCAACCTGGAGTAAGTTCACGTGTATGAGGAAGACAAAGGGGTGCAATCTGGAAATGTATGAAAGAGAATACTAGCCCCTGTGTAGACCCTTGTGTGACAAGAGCAGAGATGTTGAACCTGTTGCAGCCCAAGGGCTGAATTCAGGTGAATTCAATTCAGAGAAGCTCACAGGGTTCCTGTTCCAGTGGTGGGCCAAGCTAAAAATACCAAATTTACCAACATATTTTAGCTTAAAGCTTTTCCTGCCTTAGGAGAGGCATTTTGGCCTTTTTTTGCAGGGGGGGGGGACTGTACAAATGCCAGGAAACCACCAAAAGGCCAGTGGCCAGAGGAAAGGGGAGGGGACCAGGGGAAGGGGACATGGGCATCTGGGGAATCCTGGAGGGCTAGATTTGGCCCCAGGTGGCCTGGATTTGGCCCACGAGCTTGAAGTTCAATGCCCCTAGACTAGATTATATGTGTGTTTTCTCACTGAGGGGTCTCCAGATTGCAGCCCCTGTCCTTCATCTATACAATTAGATCTGCTCCCAAGATAAAACAGCAAAAAATTATCAACCCTGAAGTAAGTTTGGAACACTTGTTCGCAGGAAGAGATATATTGGCTGTGCTTGCACATCACAATTACCGTAGTTTCTTGTGACATATGTGAACTGCAGTGAGCCTCATGCTCACACATTCCCCCATCCCATCTCCTCCTGCCATACGACTAGGTAGAGGACTTTGGAAGCTGTCACTTCTGCTTTTTATTAACCATGGCTTCCCATTTAATCCAAACCAAGGATTATGGTTTACGGTAACTAGAGTTAGTTTATACAAGGCAGCTTCATAAGCCATGTTTTGAAATTGTCTTGTTTTGAAACTCACCATGGTTAGTGTTACACCAGGATCGCGGATTTTATATGTGTAATTTAAAGTCGGGAGTTAGTTGGTCATCCCTTTTTGACTGCCTTCCCGTTGACCGATTATCATGAAACACATTTCATTGAAAAGCTCTTGACACACAGATTCCACAAATAACAACTGTTTTCACTATAATTCAAAGTTGGGAGTTTATTTATGTTCACAAAGCTCTTCTTTAAAGAATTAAGCTATCTTCTATAAGAATGTACTACAAAGTTTTATTTTTAATATTAAAAATGTCAAGTATAATTAAGCAAACATAATTAATCGCATATTGGGGCAAAATAAAATATGAACACAAAAAAGTCTCTGTACATCTTTATAAACACAGGTGCAGACCAAAGTACAATGATATGCCAGTAACATATGGCCTGTAAACAAATCATGGAGGGATTAAGAGACTCCTACACTTTGAATGTTTTGATAAACGCAGTTAAACTGTTGGCTGGATTTGATTTTTCTCCGCCACTGGTTTGGAAGAAACAGGAAGCTATAGTGAACTAAAACTGAAAGTAAAAGCCATGTGGGAGGAGGGGAGGGGAGAGTGTGCAAGCTTGAAGCTCACTGCAGCTTGTACACGTCATGATAAACCATGATTTACTGTGCATGCAAACAAGGCCACTGGGTTTTCTTTAGGAACCGATCCCAGTGGATATTCTTGGCATTCCTACATTTTTTTGCCACTGCAGCAATACTTTCCCCTTTCTCTGTTACATTGGAACAATGATTATACTGCTATTGCAAGAACAGAGCTAGTGCCATTGAAGCACTAAGGGCAAAGGTGATCCCATCACTCAGAAAAAAGCAACACATTTGTAGATACAGTCCCTACATTTCTCAATCCAGTATTATTTAGAGAACAGTTTTTCAGCCAGTTCCTTAACTATGATTTTTGTTACTTTAATTAGGTCCTTATCGCTGCATTTGCAACTTCAGGATATGCCTCCACTTATTACAGAGCTGGAAGCAAGCCTTTTAACCCTGTGCTTGGTGAGACTTTTGAATCTATTAGGGAAGACAAAGGATTTCGATTTTTCTCAGAGCAGGTAAAATCTGTTCCAAAAGAGGCCCTTATATAATAGCACTGTGGTTTTAATTTCTGTCTTTCTTTTTTAGCTAAGGCATTTCATCTTGACTTAATAAAATTTGCCGATATGAATTTAAATATTTTCATTTTAAGATACATTCTAAATATATTTGTTTTTTAAGTGATAGGTAAAATTAAACTGCTAAATCCAGTTTTGCAGAAATATTGCAGACTTGTATTCATATACTTTGCACAGTTGCATAGATGTTTTCTATGGTATCTGTTACAGTGATGATAAAAATGGAAGTCTTTTGCAATTTTTTTTGTACAATTCCTCGCCACCGTAATTTTTTTTTTCAGGTTAGTCACCACCCACCCATTTCTGCCTGTCACTGTGAATCAAAGAATTTTGTGTTTTGGCAAGGTATATATTTTTAATTCACAAGCCTAAAGATCAAATTTAGTTAAAAAAAAAAACACAAAACCTTAAGTTGTAATTACATGTATAGTTCTTATTTTGAAATTTACCTAAAAGATTAAGATAGTTGTGAAGCCTGCTGTTTTTAGGTCTTTCACTTTCATATTTGACAACAAGAAATGAGAAAATTTCTTGAGAAAATGAGAAAAAATACTTTTTTGTCTTCAGAATAGCATAAAATATTCGCTTAGAACAAGGCTGTGTTAGATCACATGATATGGTAGGGAGATGAATAGATGACTGTATATGTAGAGCTTCAGTAATTTGCAGGTTTCTAAATCTTTGCTCTGTTGTTCAGATATCAGGTGGAAAAACAAGTTCTGGGGCAAATCAATGGAAATACTGCCAATTGGAACGCTGAATGTGACGATTCCAAAGTAAGCAGATTCTTTGTTCTTTACTTTGGATTCCTTCTTTGGAACAGCCATGCCATGGAACTAGCTTAGGCACTTCAAGTCACAGGTGTACGCTAAGGAATAATGTAACAGATAAAGAAACTGGAATGTCTAAAGCAGGGGTGGGGAACATGTGACTCTCCAGATGTTAGTGGACTGCAGCTCCCATCAGCCCTAGCCAGCATAGCCAGCAGTGAGGGATGATTGGAGTTGCAGTCCAAGGCTTTCTCCATCTCTGCTCTGAGCCAGTACCCCAGGCCCTACTAATACCAGATGCTGCAATTAATGTTTGATCAAGCAGCTGTGAAAATCATTCTAGCTATTCATGGCAGTTCCTTGAGGGCTGGTTTTTCAATACTGTGAATGCCTGTTTTGTACAAAGGAAGGGAACATTTTTCAAATCCTTCTGTAGAAATGTTTGGATTTCCTTAAACAGTTTCTCTAAGAACAGTAAGGGTGAAAGGCATCTTGGTAATTCAGAGTGAGTCATGTCCTTGTAAAGCCTGAGGTTTCACAACAACATGCAGTGTGGTGGGTCATCTCTCAATGCATTGTAAACAGAGAATCTTTTCATTCTTACCATTCTGTAATGTGCTCATCTTGAAGAGAGCTTCAGCTAGTGGCAGGTATAGAAATGTAATAAATAAATAAGTTTCTTTGCAGTTGACCAACTGATCCTGGAGTTTATATTTGCAGTTCAGCTTGGTTGAATTGTGATGGAACAAACATTGGACTTAAAAGTGGGGGGACCTGGGTTCAAATCTCTCATCAGTCATGAAGTCTTTGGACTGTGAGTCTTTGGACCACTCCCTATTTCTCAGCCTAATCTACCTCCTTGGGTTTTGGTGAGGACAAAATAGCCTTGTTATAATACTGCATGGGACTCGGTGCCACCATAGCAGGCTACTCTCTGCCGATTTCCTTAAACAGCTTTAGGATAGTAGCTTATAATCCAAATTCCATCTTTATTATGCGGGGCTATAATTCTACACAGAGCTCATTTGAGGTTTTACAGCAGAACAAATTTTATGTGCATCAAATACTGATGAGAGAGGGTATTAATCAGCCCTAAATGTTCTAGGAGCAGCGTACCTAAAGGACAGCCTGTTCCCATTTGGACCTGCCAATCAATTAAAATTGTCTATGGAGGTCTTGCTCAAGCTGCTGCAACCTTCAGAAGTGCTGTGGGTGGGTGGCTACCAAGGATGGGGCTTTCTTAGTATTGGCACCCAGTGGAATGCCCTTGCTAGGCACCTTTGTCAGGGACTTTCCCCCACATCTCCTCCTGCCTCACACCTGAGAGGAAGACTTCAGACACTGTTGCTTTTGCTTGTCATTAACCATGGCTTCCCATGTTATCTGAACCAGGAATTGTGGTTTTCAATAACTGTCATTAGTTTAAACAAGCCAGCATCATAAGCTGTGGTTTGAAATTGTCTTGTTTCATAACTGAACTGGATTTAAACATTTTTATTTACCCAAGCTTTTGGTGGCTTTAGAAATCAGTGGTGATAGTGTTTATGGCTGCTGACCATTATAGACAGTTGTTCTTATTCATTTATGGTTTTTGTGATGCTTGCTGTTGATTGATTGATTTAATTGTAAGCAATCTTTGGGGCCTGAAGTGGTGGTAGAATGGTGGAGTATAAATGTTTTGAATTATTAATCAGCAGAGGAGTCATACTTTTTCCTGTGGTTTGATTTCAACATTGGTAAGGTAGTATTAATTGGTACATGAACAGGCAGTGATTGGGGAAAGGGTACTTTTGAAGCATAGTCATTACACTTAATTTTCTTTCTAGGTATGGTGATTGCTATGTCTGGAACAAAGTCACTACTTGCATACACAATATCCTTAGTGGAAGGAGATGGATAGAACATTATGGAGAAATAACCATCAGGAACACAAAAAGCAGCATCTGTATTTGTAAACTCACATTTATCAAGGTAAGTTTTCTATGATCCTCACTGTAAACTGAGAAAGGGCTATTCATACAAGAGGTGGATCACACACAGTGGTTTCTGGGGAGGACACAGGGCCACTGGCCAGTTCACTAGCTGGTTGGGATTGATGGAGGGAACAACTCTATGAAGCGATGCTTCAGTGTGGGGATGAATATATTGCCCTTTCACTAGTTGCCACTGATCATGCAAACTGCAGTGTCAATATTTCTATCCTCCCCATTGGAGGCACCATTCATACAGCCAGCGCCTCTATGCAGTCTCAGGTCACTAACCCGCAAGCACCCTGGATAGTTCCGATGTTTTGCAGTACCATCTAACAGATCCTGTTTCAGTGCAAGGAAAGCAGAGAATCTTGTCAGCTGTACTGTTCTGCAACATGCTCATCTTGAAGCTTTTGTACAGTTGATCAGCTGGCTCTGGACTTTGGTCCTGGAGATGGCTGCTGGCTATATGAACTAGCTCAAAGGTTTAGTGAAAGAATTTTAAGACCATTCACTTTCAGCCTTGGATCTGCAAATTCTCCCCTCCCCACCTCAACCTGTGTTTTGCTCTTTTCAGTTCTCTGTTCCATCTCCTTTATGCCCTATGACTGGGTATCCTTTCTTATGATGGAATCCCACTGAGAAGGCCCTGTTCATTGATGCCAGACAGCATCACCTGATAATTAAGGCTGCAGTGTTTAGCTGTTTAATCATTTAGATAAATCAGATTAAAAGTATTTGGCTAAAAAGGTGCTCCCCTCCCCAATTACATAGGCAGCCATTTTTTAAAAATAGTAGATATTTATAAGAACATAAGAAAGATTTATATTTATTGATATAAGAACATGCAAACACTGGGTGGGAGGCACCATCTAAAAAAGTCATTCGCCTTCTTGCTCTGTCTGTCTGTCTGTCTGTCTCTGCCTTTCTCTCTCTCTCACACACACCCACACACACACACGAGAGGCCTTCTGTGTGTGTGTGTGTGTGTGTGTGTGTGTGTGTCTGTCTGTCTCTCTCTCTCTCACACACACACAAGGGCCTTCTTGATGGCAGCCCCCCAATTATGGAATGAACCCCCCAGCAAGGCCTGCCTGGCGCCATCATTGTTATCTTTTCGGCGCCAGGTTAAGTCCTTCCTCTACTCTCAAGCATTTCATAAGATTTCTTAATCAGGTCATGGAATTTCTTATTGCTGATGGTTAAAATTGTAAACTGTTTTTATGTTATGTACAATATTGTATTTTTACGGTTTTTAATCTCCGCAAACCACCCAGAGAGCTTTGGCTATTAGGCATATAGAACTGCAATGAATGTAATGAATACAGAGGATGCTTCTTCTAACGCAGGGGTGTGGAACCTGTGACCCTTCAGGTGTCATTAGACTCCCACTCCCATCATCCCTGACTATTGCCACAGTGTCTGGGGTTGATGGGAATTGGAGTCCAACGTCTGGAAGGCCACCCCATTCTAAGTTGTTGCCTGCTGTCACATGTGTGTGCACAAATAATGTATGCTTTTTCCTTCAGACGCATTTTATTCATATGCAGATTTATATAGATGTAATCCATTAGTTAACTGACTAAAGCTCAGGCAATTAATCAACTAAGGGCGCAATCCTATGCATATTTAGATGGAAAAAAGTCCTCCAACTCCCAGTATTCCTCAGCCAGCCATGTTGGCTGGGAAATGCTGGGAGCTGGAGGACTTTTTTCTGTCTAAACATGTACAGGATTGCACCTTAACATTTCTTTGATCAGGTGACAGCCTTACCATCAGTGGACAGAGTGCAGAAACAAAAATGGAAAAAAAAACCTGGGGAGGAGGGATGTAACTGGAATTCCCTCCTACATACACTATTTTCTTCTACAGCCCCTAATACTTTGGAAGAACTGAATCTGCTGTACAAAATGCTTTTTTCTTACAAAGAATAATAAAATAATGTTGAGTAGTGTTTAAAATAATCTTGTCATTGCTGCCTTTTAATTTTTTGTAATAGTATTAACTTTGTCCTGATCTAGAAAGTATGACCTGTATTTGAAAGCAGGCTTCCCTTCTGGGTCAGAGATCTAGCAGACAACACAGATCTGGGCATTTATGATTCCTGTAGCTAGACCCTCCCCACTCCCGCCCCACAGTCATGATGGACTATGCATGTAATTACAGTCCTTCTGTTGGGACAGCATGTGAAGCGTGGAACTGTTGTGTGGCACTATTATTTCAGAGGGGGGATGAATCATCCTGGTTCGCCCTTTCTAGCAGCTGGTTGATACTGCCCAACTGTAGTGGTGTAGACCTGCACATTAGCAGTCCCAGTCTTGTTGGATATTCATGTGTAGTGATAGTCTGAACACCTGAAAATAGGGTGATTTATTGTATAACAAAATGCTGTGGTGCAATACCTCAACAGCGTTCCTTCTTGGTAGTGGTGCTGACCCTTTGGAAAACTCTCCCTCATGAGGTTTGGGAGGCAGAAAACATGGCAGCTTTCAAACGTCTTCTGAAAACACACTTGTTCACCCAGGTTTCCCTGGGCTGGAATTAATCACGCTGCTCCATCTACTGCTCCTTGTATTGCTTTTATTGTAATTGGAATTGTTTTTAATGTTGCGTTTTTAATATTGCATTTTAAGTGTGATTTTAATATTTATACGTGTACCCCTTAGGGATTTTATTATACTTAGCAGTATATATATATCTCAATAATAATAATAACAACAACAACAACAATAATAATAAATTAATAATTAATATAATTAATTTTCAGGTGAATTACTGGAATTCTAATGTAAATGAAGTTCAAGGCATTGTCATGGACCAAGAAGGAAAAGTGGTGCATCGCCTCTTTGGAAAATGGCACGAAGGACTATACTGTGGGGTTGGGCCTTCAGCAAAATGTATATGGAGGCCAGGTAAAAATGTATTGGTCATACGGCTAAGCGCTTCATGGGGAGAGGAGCGGAGTGGATACAGAATTTGTGCTGCAGGTGAAGGGGCTTCATTGCTACATCAAATATGGTAGGCTGGAGTGGCTCTAAAAAAGACTGAGTATGGAGCCATGGTTGGCCTCTTCTCACCCACCCCCACTCTGGCACTGCTTCCTTCCATTATCAATTCTAGATGATGTCCAACCTCAGCGTCACCAGTTATCTATACGCATTTTCCAGTTAACTTGTCAACGTCTGTTCCGAGTGTGAGCAGTTATCTCCAGAATGTAGGACCACATAGAACGCTACACGTTGGCATATAGTATGCATTGCGAACAATAATTTTTGTGAACTGCTAGGGGGCGATATAGAAATGAAATGAAATGAAAAAATAAATAAACAAATAAATTAATTAATATTGGGTGAAAACAGATCTAATATTTTAAGAGAGTGGTGGAAGCAGCTTGATGGCATTGTTGCCATTAAAATGCAAGTGATTTTTTCTTCTATACTAGGCAACCACCTTGTGGGGGTTGTGCAAGTTTTTGGTGTCATTCCGGTTTAACAGTAAAAACAAAAACAAAAACAATTTTTCCTTTTGAAAGGGAAGTAAACAGTGATGGTGTTGCCCTGTGGTGGGCACCTGTTGGTTACTGCAATATTACTAGCATACATGCCCTTCCTTTCCAAACCTGTGGATGAGTTTGCAGTGTTGGATGATAAAGAACATGGGAAGAGGGTGTGGGTTGTGATGGTTTTGTGTAGTATTTGAATTGATGGAGGGGGAGTATGGGTCCTTGATTAAATCCACAAGCCCCACCCGCAAACCAAATCTTGTCACCTTGTAATTTTAAAAAAAATTAGCTAAGGGGTGGTAGGAGAGCCGGACCTCTCTTGGGCCCTTGTAATTCCAGCACTGATTTTGTGATGTTACAAAAAATGGGTTCCTTGTTTTATGGGATTTGAGCTGGCTTCATCTTCCTCAATCAAGGATGACTTATCAGTGTCAGCCACAACACCAGGCATATTGATGTGGGTGGGGGGAATGAAGGGGCTGGACATTCTAGGTTTCCCTAAATAAAAGCACCAAAACCTGAAAACTAGATAAGGCAAAGCTGGAAGTATTCAGGTGGAAGTTCATTGGATGGTTGTGGGACAGTATCCAACTTTGTCATTCCATTAGCGCAAATGACGTTGTGCTAGTGGAAACTAGGTTCCAAACTATATACATTTCATTCATTTCTTTTATTATATTTCTATACCACCCCATAGTCAAAGCTCTCTGGACAGTTCACAAAAATTAAAAACCATTAAAATATATTATATAACGTATAAAAACTAGTCACGTAAGGACATAAAACAGATGGCATACACACAACAACATATATCTAAAACAATTTAAAACAGTCAGAGACCATCCAGAACATGATCAAAATACTTGTTACAGTATATGCTGCCAAATGCCTGAGAGAAGAGGGTAGTTTTAACCTGGTGCCAAAATGTTGGCACCAGGTGGGCCTTGTCAGGGAGATAATTCCATAAATGGGGGGCAACTACCGAGAAGCTCCTCTTCCTTGTTGCTGCCCTCCAAGCCTCCCTTGGAGGAGGCTCCCGGAGGAGGGCCTTGGATGCAGAGTGTAGTGTACAGGTCGGTTCATGCCTTAATTCTTATTTTTTTCAAGGAGAGGCTACTTGAAACATCATCCACATGGGACCTTACCATATTCAAACTGGTGTCAAGCTGTAGCTCTGTTCATCACATGATTTTGTTTTCTCCTTGCATTGCAGAGTTTCTATACTGGTATCATTGCCCCCCAGGGGTGGGCAGTGCTAGTATGGAAATGCTCTGAACTGGCAGGAAGAACCATGTGACACCCAGGCTTTGTGTGTGTACAATGGCAGCAGTATGTGTAAGACACCATTTCCAGTGGCTGCGCAGTAACATATAGAGCAGGGCTTAATCTGCCCCATAAGCAATGATTGGAGCCATCAGAATCGATCATGCCAGCCATCTTTTGGCAGTGTATGCATGGTGTTTGACAAATGCATGTGTATCACCAGTAGCTAGAGGCGCCATCAGGAGCAACAGCCAGGTACTTTTCTTTTGGCACTTCCTTCTGTATATAGGACCTTTTTTGTTGTTCACAAAGATTAATTACTAACTTTATCTTGCCTATTAATGCAGGCTCCATGCCAACCAACTATGAACGTTATTATGGCTTTACAAGGTTTGCTATTGAGCTGAATGAATTAGATCCCGCATTGAAAGATCTTCTTCCAACGACAGATGCGCGATTCAGGCCAGATCAAAGGCAAGAAGCACATTCTTTGCTCAATGTCTATGTTCAGTTCTTTAAATAGTAATTGCAAAGTATTAATTTTCATAACTGCAATGTTTAGTTGATTAATCTGCTACAGGAATTACTTAAAATCCCTTTGAATGACTAAAAGACTGCCCCCAGATTTATCAGGAAGCATTTTAACTTAAAAAAAATATAATTACTTATTAAAAGTGCTTAAGGCAGACACCATCTTAGAAGAGGCATCCCCTTCTCTCTGTCTGTCTGTCTGTCTGTCTGTCTCTCTCTCTCTCACACACACACACACACACACACACAAATACAAATGCCTCTTTTAAGATGGTGCCTGCATTGACATGTGACTGTATATTCTAAAAACAAAGGAAGTATGCTGGCTGTTCAAAAGAATTGGTTCCATTCGTATGCATTTGTGCCGATTGAACCAAGGAATTGGCATACAAATAATGAATTAAAAATCATGGTTAATCAATTAAGCTTTCTTGAATGGGGTGACAGCCCTATTCATTTTCTCTGACTGCATTATCTGGAATGCATGAGTTCATTGTCTCTGGATTTTGTTGCTGTTCTTCCACTGCTTGTATGCTGGTATCTGCTGAATGATCCAATTGTTCTACTGAAGGCTTTTAGAAGAGGGGAATTTAGAAGCAGCAGCAGCAGAAAAGCAAAGAATAGAAGAACTCCAGAGAAGTCGGAGACGCTACTTAGAAGAAAACAATATGGAACACGCACCAAAATTTTTTAAGTATGTAAATATAGGAATATGTTGATTTCCTCCTAACAGATATACTACTAGCCTGGTAATAAGAGTAGGAAGGTTTAAACCAGGGGCGGGCCACATACAGCCAGCAGGTTGCATACATCAAAATTTGTGTTGGTGGCAAAAAAAAAGTGGTTTGGTGGTAAAAAGGACACATTTAGATTGAAAACAAGCTAAATTTGGCCATTTTACTGCTCCAAAGCAGTTTGCTGCCGAAATTTGTGAACTGCCCATTTTTTTTGTCAGCACCACTGCAGTGGCAGGAGTGCAGCCTGTGGGAGGGAGGCGGTCTGGGGTCTTGAAAGTGGCCCTCAAATCCCCCAGTTACCCACCCCTAGTTTAAACAGAATATTCTCTATTTTACTCCCAGTATGCCTTTTTAAACTGGAGTGAGGAGCTGATAGCTGTAGAGGCGTTGCTGTAACAATTAATATTAACAAAATATTTACAAGAATTAAAAAAAAAAATTTCCTTCAGCATGGGAAACTGCATTATGCTATGTGAAAATGTGAGTTATTTCTCATTGCACACGGTGGGAAATTGGCAAAAAGGAAACACCATTAAGGGAGAAAACTGATTACATAGTATGATTGATCATAGGCCCTGTTTGACTGGGGCCTTGTGGCTCACATAATTTTGGGCCAAGGCTTCAAATGAGGTCTATGTGTTTTAAGACTTTTGGTTTAAACACTGGCAAATAAATTACATTTATTTATAATGGGCTGGATCCAATGGTGTCATTCCACTAAGGGAACTGCTTTTGTCAGCGGAACCAGGGGGGCAATTCCCCCTCCCTCCACAGCCCCCCATGCACCATCAAAATCTACTCCAGGGGGCTGGGAAACCCTCTGGAACAGACATTTAGGCAGCATGGAGGACTGCAGAGGAGAGAGGAAGAACGTCCCATTGTGCTAATGGATGTCTGCTACTGTGACGTTGGATTTCACCCAATACATTGATATTATTGTAAAATCCTTGTGCTTCAGAGATAGAACATTAATACTTTGATCCAGTTTGGTGCTTTATACATGCAGAAGCCACCTTCGATGAGCTAGATCACCTAGCTAGATGAGGAACACTGCACAAATAGGTATGCATGCGTGCAGGTCCCCTTTCCTATCCAATGGAAGAGGCTACTTGAACTTAACAAAGCTAAAATGCTGCCAGTTGTCTGTGTAGGAGGCAGAATTTAGTTCTTCTGTTCCCGCTTCCCTGTCAAATAACTGACTGGTGGGGTTTTTGCTTTTTAAAAAGGGTTCTGCAGGCAATGTATTGAATGGGAATGTAATTCTGTGCTTTTTAAATTTCTGAATTTTTGTCTGACAGCAATTCCTTTCTTTTACATTTGCAGAAAAGTTATTGATGCCAATCAAAGAGAAGCTTGGGTTTCTAATGACACATATTGGGAACTCCGAAAGGATCCTGGCTTTAGTAAAGTAGAAACCCTCAAACTCTGGTAAACTGAGAATGTAGATCTAGTAACATATCACTCTTAAAAAGAAAAAGAAAAACTATGCACAACATGTTTCTTATAGCTAAGGGTGGTTTGTGGGTCTGCAGGAAACCTTCCATTTGCTTTTATATTCATCTTTATAATGGACTTCCAAAAGTGCATTAGCCCAGACCCTGAACATTTCTGCAACAGTCATTAAATTAAGAAAAATTACACACTCTTTAAAGATTCAGACATGGGAAATGCAGCACAAGAGAAGCATGTACTGATTTAGCCAAAGATACTTTGAAGAGTATCTGGTGCTTAAAATAGACATGGAGAGTTCCAGAATAAAACAAGTTCTGTATTAACTAACTTGTCTAGAATTGTCTAGAATGCCCACACATGCAGTGATTGAATCTTGATTCACAATACTTGTTCATTTCTAGCTTCAGGTTAGTTTTTTGTTGTGATGTGCTTGGACTGGCCATGTTGAAAAAAGATATAATGCTTTTCTGGAAGGCTTTCCCATTCATATGCCATCTTTCATGCCTTAAAAACAATGTGAAGTTGTACATTGTCATTTTAAAATATGTATTCTTCTTAGACGTTTGTGAAAGGCAGATTTTTAAAGCACCAGGATTTTGTTCATATTATAAATAATGGAGGAAGAGCATTATTTAAAAGAAAACAAATCCTAAATGGATTGTAAAGGGGAAGTGATCAACTGCTACATGCTTTAACTTTGGAGGACTTGGTTGTATGGTCAAGCTGAAAGGAAGCTGGCTAATTTTGTAACACACTTGGCAAATGATTCCAAGGTCGTATTCTCAATGCCTAATGCTGTGATAAATATACCATGTCTTACCATGACTTCCCACGGCTTCACACTTTGTCTCATTTTCTCATAACTCTTTACAACTGGAATTCCCCAAAGCTTTTCACATGTGTAAAGCGCAAAATGATGTTAGAAAAGTGTCTCACTTCTCCCCTGGGGGTGGAGGATCATCCTGATAACACACATATATATACATACATACATACATACATACATATATGTTCATGTTCTCTTATGTACATGATATACTTTTGTTGCATGTCTCTTTGCAGTTTTGGTGGGAGAAGCAATGTGATACACTAGGTTCTTGGTCACCTCTTGCTAATACGTTTTTTATGCAAAATTATATTTTACCATTTTTCATAAAGCAATTATATTTTTGGATGAAGAAGCAAAATCTAAATGGTTGTTATGTAGCACGTTATGATGTATATGTGAAAAGCGCCAGAATGACTTCTCTCTCAAAGGAAAGTGAACTTGGCATGTTTTACTGATATCAGTATTGTTAGACAAAAATATTAATGCTTTTTAATGAAATCTTGTCTTTCATTCATGCCCAGTTACTTAATTGACTCTACTTGCATCTCTTGGGCATTGATGACAGAAACGATTTCCTTGTATATATTTCCAAAATAATATTTCTGTATATACATGGCACAGAATTATATATATGCTTTCTTTTTTCTTTATAAAGTGCTTCTTAGGCATACATTATTGGTGGGCTTCCATAGAGACACAGAAGTGGCTAGCTTTTACTCTGATTTCCCCAAAGCAAATTATCTGTATTTAACACAAATATTCTACATATTACTTACCATTTTTCCAGGCCCATAATTTATGCTCTATGACCACATCTGTCAAAGGAGCAGACAGTTTAAAAAGTATGGTTTTCCCTCCCAGTGTTACTGCCACTCTGTTACTGCCACTCTGAGCTTCACTCACTCTCTGAGCTTCACTTGCAGCTTGGGTTCTCCTGGGTTTGACCAAGGCTTAAAACATATCCAAGGCTGTCCAGAACTCTACATGGCAGTTATCATATCTTGAATGTAGAAGTCCATTCTAGCTAAAGTGATGCTAACATTTCAGAATATCAGCTTTCATTTTCTAAAAGGCCACGTTCTCTAGCTGTTGGGGTTGTAATGCAAAGCCTGGAAGTGTGCTGGTAGATTTTTCCAGGGGGCCAGCATGGGGCCATCAAACTATTCAGAGATCTCTTCCTCTCTCTAGCCTGCAAGTTACAATCTCCTTTATTCTGTATATTTGCTGAACTAAGTTCTTCCCTTCTATTCTCCAGATGCAACCAAACAATCTGCTATTGCGATGATAATTAAAAGTAAACAGATACAGTAAGGATGAAGACACATGTAACCATTTTAGAGTAGTGGGGCTGCTCCAGAAGCACATTCACTGTATTCAGTCCAAATGTATCTTTTCTTTCTAGAGGCCAATCTCTGGGGTTGGAGCAGTGAAACAGTTTTGTAAGCGTTCAACAAAAGCTAACTATGGTCAGCCTGAGTGGTTGGAATCCATGATGTCACTAAGAAACATCATTTCCCACCCCCATTCCTGTAGCAGTTTTTCACTTTGGAAAGAACATTTCCATAGACAGACAGACAGACAGACCAGGTAGGTTAAGGTACAGGAAGTGCTTTTAAAAATTAAAGAAAAGGCGGACAGCCCACCTGAAGCGTGGGGGTAGGGAGAGCAAGACCATTGACGAGATCAGCGTTCTGTTTGCTGGTATGCACCTCATTCAGATAGCAAGAATGAGAGAATGCTGAATGCGTACAGCAGCTGAAGAACTGAGTCTTCTTGCTGAATTACATCTGTCTTCGTCATAGGTTCCCTCCCCCTTTGTCCCAAGTAATTTGCAGAGAGATTCAGTTTGCGTCAAACTTGATTTTCTTAAAAATCAGTAATATGTACAAAAGCCAGTCCCCCAGATTCTGTCACACGTTGGCATGACCCAAAAATGGGAGCTTAGGGTAGGGCTGTACAGAAGGAGGGGCGGGTCTGTGCAGACACAGGCTGGCATGTTGCTTACTGGCTCCACTGAGAGGATTCCCATACGAGTGCAGTGTATCTGTGTGCTGAGCGCACATAGATCGAATGTTCTCTGTCTTCCTCTCTTGCAACACACACACATGCAGAGACGTGACCTTTATACACCTTGTGGCAGTGTATAATGTGAATGTCATGATGGACATTTTGGGCAGTATCCAACTGTGCCATTCCACTAACACAAATGACATTGCACTAGTGGAAATTAGGTTCCAAATTATGCACAAGAGGAGAATCCAACTGCAATTACGTTTATGCAAGTGTGGTTGTCCAACCAGTTGTGCAAGTGTAATGCACAACCACTTGCACAACAGAAAGGTTCAGCAGAGCCTCGCCAGTGCTATTTGAATTTCTGTGGTGACACCGTTGGATACTGCCCTTTGTTAATATTCTAAAAATAACCACTTGAAAATAAGTTTGTTCATTCGATCTTGGTAAAATTTGGGAGGGGGAAATACTGTTTACTTCATATTTTGAATTCAGTCTGAAAAGTACCTTCCTTCCAGGGTCTTGTCCCTTTTACTTCAAGGATTATAAGTTGTCTACCTTGTTTCCATCTCTGCTTAGCTCAGATTCCCAGGCTGTCTCTCACCAAGGCCAGACTGCTTAGCTTTAGAGGTGGAACTGCAGCACGTACATTCAGACCTATCCCTGAGATCCAAAGAGGCACTTGGGCTCATGCAACAGGCCTGAGCTAGCCCAGTGGATTTTTAAAAAACATATTCCCCCCCCGGAACATCTGTAATCCCCCTGCATGCCACATCACAAATGGCTTCTGCAATTCCCCTGAGCTTCAAAGACAGTTTGCTATGTGGGCTAGGCAGCTGCTGCTCAACCCCCCTCCCCCCCCGCCCATGCAAGCAAACCTCCCTTGGGTTCTTTGCACCACTTCCTTCAGAACTGGGACAGTCTTGAAATCCTATCAATGTAGCACTTGGCTTGAGCTGCTGCTTTTTATGTGCTAAATTAAGTCTAGACAAAGTGTGTAGTATTTTTGCAGGATTAACAGAGCCACTCTACTTGAAATTCATGGATTCCAATTGTGCAAGGCAATCATGCATCACTTGCTGTGGGTTTTATCTGGACCAATTTATGCAGGGTCTCTGTAGCATGGCTGCTGCCACAAAAATGTTTTCCCCTTCCCCATTGCATTGGTTTCATACTGAAGAGCTTCATCACGTCGTTTGCCCTAAACACCTGCATATTTCTCACAGCACTGAAGCTCGTGTGGAAGTACCCATGTGACCCAGGCAATATATGTGATCGGTGCTTTTATATACTGTCAATGCAATGTGGTAGCCAGTTGTGAGATAAGTGGTTTTATAGTCTCATCCACACCGCAGAGGTAACATGTAAATTTGGTCATGAATTATCATGCTTTCCTTTAAAACATTTCTATTTTTCCGTTTTTCAAAATACCATATAAAACAACATTTGAAAAAAGAAAAAAATAATCCGTATATACATTAGTAACAAATATGCAAATAAATCCAAATAAATAACACATTTAAACATGAAAACCATAGAACTCACTTAAGAAGGGAATATACAGCCTATCAGGCAGAAATGCAAATATCATGTATTTCTGCAAATGACTGAACTCATATGATGAAGACTTTTCTTTATTAAATTTCCAGATTGGAAAATTGAGCTCTTCTGTACCTTGAGCCTCTTCCCTCTCCTGCAAGCTTCAGGAAAATCTCAAGAAGACAGTTTGACTGTATGATTTGCTTCCTTGTTAAAATGCTGTTTATTCACTGGAAGACACTATGTTAAGCGATGTCACAATCATGTTCCCTAACTCAGCTCTGTTACATGCTCCTGTTCTTCAATAGACTTCTTCCATTTTTTTTCCATTATTGTTGCCCCCCCCCCCCCCGCCCAATCTGGCAAGAACCACATTTCAGTGGCAGGTTTGTAGAGCCACTCCAGCAGATTAGGCAGGGGGAGATCAGGGCTTTCTAAACTTTGGGAAAGGTCTAGAAAGCCTGCCCAGATGCTTGGGCTCACTACTAGATTCAGGCCTTGTAGCATGCAAAAGGCCAAAAAGCACCCCCCACCACACCCCAATGCTTGGTATACAATCACCACCTTTGCTAGATCAAGGCCTGGTGTGTTGATGCACACTGGGGTTAGTAGAGGTTTTTTAGGTCTTCTGTAACAGTTTTCCGGTAGGGAAAAAATAAAACCAGGATGTGGGGAGCTCTTGATGCAGTAAATAGATATTCTGTGGGGTTCCCCAGCCTTTGCAGGTTACTTTTATAGCTTAAAAAGTGTTTGCAAATAGTGGCTGAGGATACAAAAAGGTACTTTTGAATTCCATTCTACGATACATATGGGTGGTGAGTGAACAAAGACGACATTTTTGCTACCATTACACGCTTCTGAGATTAATAAATTTCCTCTCAGCCATCAATCATTGTGTTTCCGAGAATGGTGCCAATTCTGATAATGGGAAATCATTGCTTTCCATGGCATGTGAGAAGCAACAGTGCAATCCTCTACCCATCTACTTGGAAGGAAATCCCATTGAGTTCAATGGGACTGACTCCTAAGTAAGTGTGTATCGGATTGCAGCCTAAAAAGAACAGGTGCTTTCTTATTTACTTCAATGGAAAGTGAATTGTACGCCCAATTCTGTGTTCAGCGGTTCCCGTTCCCCACCCGAATTAACCACTGAAATGCTTCCCTGTAAAATAACTTTCATTGTCAAGTTTTTTGTTGCTTAGCCTATCTACCAGGAAATGTTTCTAAAGAAAGGTATAAATAATATGACTTAAGGGCAATGGTTGAGTTTAATTTATGCTTATTCTAACAGAAGAAGCCAACATTATCAAACTATGTGCTACATTTTGTGCAGTATTTTGTTTTAGTTCTAACAGAAAGCATGTAGCTGAAGAACCATGATGGAAATTGAATTGGGGTTTACCAAGAACAATAGCCATGAGCACAATCCAGTAAATATTCACTTGAAGTTTGACAAATGTTGAAAGCAATGGAATGGGACATTTATCGTGCCTAGCAAGTCCCATAAAAGTCACAATTTACTAGATCCTGTCCTACGACTGTAATTGAAAGAGGTGGTATTCAGGGTATAAGAGAATGCACGTGAACCTGAAGCATCACTTAGGCCACAATCCTATGCACCCTTTTGTGAGAGTAAGCCCCACTGAACACAGTGGGGCTTATGTCTGAGTAAGCACGTGTAGGAATGCACGGTTAATCTGCTTGTTTGCGCTGCCAAAGAAACAAGCCACTATTCACTTTGAGAAGTGTCTTCCCCTCTCTGTCTCAGTGGGAACTGCTGTGGCAGCAAACAAAATATGTTGTTCCTGTGACCCATGGTTCCTCTCAACATGTGTGTATCACTTATTTGGATTGCGTGTTATGTTGTGCTACCAAAAAGCAGAGAACTGTGCCTCTTCAAATGTTGTACAGAGGAATGTTCTGTAAGAAAGCAGGCCTCAATAAATTCACAGCAATTACTTTTTAAGGTCAATTTGGTTTTTTTAAAGCTTTGTGTTTCACTGCATTAGTTTTATTTATTAGCCTTCTTCCAAGGAGCTCAGGTGGTCTAAATGCCCCACCCCATTTTATCCTCAAAACAATAACCCTGTGTTAGGCAGAGAGACTATAACTGGCAGAGGGTCACCCAGTGAGATTCATAGCTGAACAGAGATTTGAACCTCAGTCCAAGCCTGATGTTCTGTTCTCTGCAATGTTGGGGTCAGATGAGAGTTGACCTGGCAATCTCCTGGTCAGTATGCAGATATCCCTGGTGGTGAGCTACTGAAAGCAACAGTAAGTATAATTGGGCTGGGTCCAGACTTAATCATATGTGGACTAGATGCAACCTGAGCCCCACTGATTTCCGTGAAACTACTCTAAGTTTGACCAAGTATGGATCCAACCCTTTAAGGCCAGAATCCTAAACACACTTATTAGGGAGTAAGCCTCATTTAACAGTGGGTCTTCTGAGTAAGTAAGCATAAAGATTGTGCTGCAAGCTCTGCAGTCTTTTCCATGAATATGAAAATCTACCCATAACCTTTAAAAAGATGTCCCTGAACAAAAAGGAAACGCCCTTGTTTTCTAGTAGACAAGCACATGAAGTGTGAGTGTTGCTTTCTAGCCCTCCAGAATGTTTTGGTTCCTGCTTTGCATACAACTATACATGACAGATAAAAAAACATGTCCTATGCCTTGGTGTGCTAGAGAATTGTCTCCTTGAAACCAGATACAAAGGTGCTATTAGAGTGGAAGCCAAGAAAAGAGCATTTTGAATGTTAGTTACCCAAACAAAGGAAAAAATATACCTTGGAAGCTGGGGACAAGTTTTCAGATGGAAATACGCATCTGAAACTGGTATCAAATTGTTCAGTATTGGTATATTACATGTATACACACACACACGCACACAGAATTTGAAATTTTGGCAGTTGTGTTTATGTAGGTTATCAGTGTATTGTAAAGAACTAGTCCAGACAGGTGATGAGTGTGGCTGAAAAACTCTTCCTCAAAAGAGGTAGATTCCGAGAGCAACTTGCTGAAGGAGGACTTCTGGTATTAAAAAGGCACATAGCCAGTTACTAAGTTTGCTTTTTGTTCAGAAGTGCCATTTCACTACAGAATTATTCAACATTGACACAAAATTTGTGTCCAGACCTCAAGCCGCTTCACACATTTTATGCAATGGCAATTGCTTTTACAATGACTTGTGGCAGAGAGCATGGCCAAGCGTGACTTCCTAGTACATTTACATATGTTATAGAAGTAGTAGAAATCTCATGTTTGTTTGCATGTGGCATGGTTTTAAATCTATGTATTAAAAACATGATGTAAAAGGGGCCCTGAGGCCCTTAGAACTGAACTGCCCATGTGTTTTATGTTGCTATAGGAGGATCAGATTATAGGATTGTTTGTTCCACATAGAGTAGACCCTTGGTAGTCCAATAGGATGGTTTAGACTGCAACCCCAGATATACCTACATGCGAGACCTCTTAAGTTAGTGAGAGTTGCTGGTGAGCTAGATATCCTGTGCTGTTAGGTTGAAATCCACAGCACACTTCCTAGAGAGTAAGCCTCACTCCATTTAATGAGACTTACTTCTGAGTAAACACATCCTGGTTGAATTCTACCTACTCTGAAAGTCCTCACAAGTACAAATATCATGTGAGCCATTCACACTACATTTTTGCCACAGTGTATTAATGGAAATATCCAAGAACTAAATAAAAATCTTTTGTGTACAGAAAGGTCTGCTACTTGCTATTCCTTCTGAAGGAAAAATTCTGAAATGATAGGAAACTAATTGAAATTAAAGTGTTCCACCTTGTGTTCCACAGTGTTGCTTTCAACCCGCAGCCCCTTTATTGCATATTGATTGAGCACTGGGTTCATATACATACCTGGGCCAACGCTGGCTCTTGCCGAGTAGCTCAGTGCAGGCTCCCCTCCCCAATACCAATGATGTCACTTGAGAACTGGGTGCTCTATGCTGATGTCCAATCATGCAGTTCTACCCCTTCACAAAGAACTGGTGCTGCTAGTATTGCCGCTGGCTTTATCTATGCAAGTAACTGCTCAAACAGTGGTGAACATTAGGGACCAGGGCAACATGTGACACAGGAACTCTTGGAAGCTGGTGGTGACGGCTTACATGAGTGGAAAAAATAGATGAAGTTTTCTGTTCACATAAGTAGCCACTGCAATCTTGTGATTCCCATGTCACACAGTCATGCATACATATAAACTGCCTTAAAGTCTGTACCAGCTCTCTTTTGAGGGCAAAGGTCTTGTGCATTGAACCACTAAATGCTCAGAGGCCTGGGTGTTCTTGCATATGAATCAGGGTGCTTATATCATCATGGGAACTACCGTTAGCAAGAGTTCCCAGTGGCTCCATGGCTGCTGTAGTTTCCATGGTGCAAAATGGGGTCTCCCCATTCCCCCAGTTGATTCAGTGGGGGTGTAGAGGCCTCTTGGGAGACGTTAGCTTGGAGAGACAAGGGACTATGCCACCTGAAGCCAGCAAGCTGCTTTGAATTCTGCAGCGCCTTCAGCTCAGTGGGACACCCCCAAAATTGGCAAATGGCATTCATAGTGAATTCAAGTTAATCCTAGCAAAAACATAAGTAGCCTAATGGAACATGGATTACCACACTGACTTAATAACTTTACTCTTATGAAAATCCCTGTGGTTCTTTAGAAAAAGCTATATTCAGCGATGGCAGCGTGTACAGGCTTCTGTGCTCGTTGTTGTTGTTGTTGTTGTTCAGTCGTTCAGTCGTGTCCGACTCTTCGTGACCCCATGGACCATAGCACGCCAGGCCTTCCTGTCCTGCGCTCTCTCCCGGAGTGTGCTCAAGTTCATATTCATTGCATCCGTGATGCTATCTAGCCATCTCATCCTCTGCCGTCCCCTTCTCCTTTTGCCTTCAGTCTTTCCCAGCATCAGGGTCTTTTCCAGGGAGTTTTCTCTTCGCATTAGGTGGCCAAAATATTGGAGCTTCAGCTTCATTATCTATCTACTACTAAATGGGAAACTGTGTGTAAACGTATTACAGTGCTGTGGGCGGTTGTGATTACCTCTAGAAAAGATGGTGCTATCTGCATTAATATTCTGATATGATAAATTGACAAAGTGGACAATGCCCCTCTATTCTAATAGACATATTTATTTATTTATTTATTTATTTATTAAATTTATTAATCGCCCATCTGACTGGTCACCCAGCCACTCTGGGCGATGTACAACCCACCATAAACAATTTAAAACAATAAAACTTTACCATAATTTTTTTTAAAAAAATACCCTAACCCACCCCAAATGCCTGCCTGAACAACCACGTTTTTAATGCACGACGGAAGCTCATTAAAGAGGGGGCATGACGGAATTCCCTAGGGAGGGAGTTCCACAGAGTGGGGGCCACCACAGAGAAGGCCCTCTCCCTCGTCCCCACCAGTCTAGCTGTCCTGGCTGATGGGACAGAGAGAAGGCCATCCGAGGCTGATCTTGTTAAGCGGTCTGTCTGGTGTTGCTGGAGGCGCTCCTTAAGATAGGCTGGGCCGGAACCATATAGGGTTTTAAAGGTCAAAACCAACACCTTGAATTTGGCCCGGAAAACAACTGGTAACCAGTGCAACTCCTTCAGCACTGGAGTGATGTGATCTCGCTGGCGGCTGCCTTTAATCAGGCGAGCCGCCGCGTTCTGTACCAGCTGCAGTTTCCGAACCGTCTTCAAGGGTAACCCCACGTAGAGCGCATTACAGTAGTCTAAACGAGAGGAGACCAGGGCATGTACTACCGATGGGAGCAGATGGTCAGGAAGGTAGGGGCGCAGCCGCCATATCAGATGGAGTTGATACAGCGCTGTCCGGCTCACAGCTGACACCTGAGCCTCCATGGACAGCTGGGAGTCCAAAATGACCCCCAGGCTGCGGACCTGGTCTTTCAAGGGTAGCTGTACCCCATTCAACACCAGGTCAACATCCCCCAGCCTCCTCTTGTCTCCCACCAAAAGTACCTCAGTCTTGTCAGGGTTGAGCTTCAGCTTATTCCTCCCCATCCAGCCACTCACCGTCTCCAGACATTTGGACAGGGATTCTACGGCCAACCTTGGTGAAGATTTGAATGAGAGGTAGAGCTGAGTGTCATCCGCATATTGATGACACTGCACCCCAAATGTATGTCTTAAAATAAAAACTTATTACTGCAGTTATTCTTTAAAACAATTTATTAAAGAATGACTAATGACACTTATAGCTATCTTATGAAAAAAGGGCACTGATGTTAATAGCCATTATTTCTATAAAAATTCAATCTTCAAACCATAGGTTTAAAAAGGCCATAGTTCACAAACTGAGAAAGAAATCCAAATAACAGAATATTTATAATACACCATGGCCGTCACATAAAGCTTTTCCAAACAGCAATTTCCTTGGGGAGTTTCAGAAAGCAGCAACTTTGGTTTCAAGATCCAACATACAGAAGTCTGCATGAAGGAACCTGCAAGCTTTAGTATGTATGCCATGTAGGCTCAAAGCTACTTCATGGTACTAAAGCTGAATACAGTAAATACAATAGTACTATCATTCTGTGCTAAACCCTGCCCTCAATTCAGCAACCAGAAGAAAATAATTTATTGTAATCGGAAATCACAAAGATGTTTCTGTCAAACATATTTCATTTCAGTAGTTTATCTGATCCCAAAACTTCCTTTTTCCTAGACTTTGTAATTTTGTCATGAAATGCAAGAAGTATAAAGGAGACATGCAGTGTTAAAGGGAAGTAAGCACATAGGAATGCTATCAAGGGAAGGGAGTGTGTAGTGATCAGAAGTCCATTTGGAGGTATGCTTTCTGAGGACCAAAGTAGACATTATTCTAAATATGTGGTTGCCAAAAGGGTAGTCACACCTCTCAAGTCCCTCCCCCATCCCTCTATAATATCTAATATAACTTATTCCGTATCATGCTGTCAACATTCCTCTTTTCTCACTGTGATGTTATACCATAAGTATTACCATACTAGAAGATAGTGAGGAGGAGGAACTGGACACATAGCTGCTTTTTGGGGGACAATGGTGTGTTTATAGTTGGGGAAGGTAGATTTTAGGCTTATGGTATTTACTTTGGTTTTCAGTAGAACCCTGAGGCCCAACAATGGGAGCCAGGTGCAAAATAGTGGTTGAGGAAGACACAGAATTACAGAACAAGGTACCTCTGAGCACATGCTGAGCCTAGCAAACCAGAATTGGAGCTTGCACACAAATAATTTCACACACAAAGCTACTCCTGATTTCCCCCAAGTTTTCTTGATTTCAGCAGCCTAATTTGGGAAGGAAAAGGGCCTTTTTGTTGTCACTGTTGATAAACCAGTGAGTTGGAAACCCTTTCTGATATACTGCAATCATCTACCAGTAGATCCCAATCTAACTTCTGACCACCTCTAGTTTAGAGCAATGTCTACTTTGGCCCTACAGATTCTAACCCATCAGACTCCAGAAAGCTGAATTCTGCATCTCACTCCATGCATGCAGTTATGTAGTTGCCTGGGATTCCTGAGTCTAGTTATCGGAAACAAAAACCTTGCAATAACGGATTTAAATTATTTCATTATAATGCATAATTATATCTATGGATTTTGTGATGTGATTTTAAAAAAACAGCCCCAACAGTTTGGAAACTGCTCAGCTTGGATACATATATCCTTTTAAGTTATATCTCTCTCTAAACATTTTGCTTTGCTTGAAGCTTATTTCCTTCCAGCCATGATTTTTAAATACTGTAGTGCATTATGAGCAGCATCATTGTGGGCATTGCCCCAAGAGATTCCAGTCCCATGGCAAACTGTGATTGGATTGGTTGAAAGTTCTGCAAGACATTGGAATTGTCCATTGACACTCAGTTCCTCTGAAATTACAAACAGATGTTGATCTATGTCATATTGTTATCTATTAGGAAACAGTAATTATGCATATTCTCTTTTCCAAATATTGTGAATTAGCAAATGGACCAAGCTTCACGTGGGTGGGAATATTCTTTATGTTCATAAAACAAAGACTGCAAGCAAACCTACACAGCTGTCAAGTTGGACACATTGTGCCTGCCCTGTCTAGGAGAAGCCATGCCTGTCAGCACCCCCATGGTGCAGTGCACCCCATGGCCTCTTGAGGGAGAGGTCTTCCCACTTCACTCCCCTGGGACGGCGGGCGGGGGGGCAGCTGCTCCACAGCAGGAGAGAGGGAACAGGCATATAACTGATACTTGGCCAACTAAACAGCCCTTAGTTTGATACAGCAAAGCCTCCAAGCATACCTCCGCAGCTCTCGGAGAGTTGGATATATTGTGCCTGTCCTGCCAGGGAAGCCACAGCCACGGCCCCTGCCAGGTGCACCTCTGTACCGTGTTAAGGGAGGAGTCTATCAATTCCATTCCTGGGTGGGGGCTGCCCCACAGCAGGGAGGAGAAGCAGGCCTTTAACTGTGTCCCTCAACCTGCTAATCTCCCCTGGGTTCAAATGTTATGGACCAAAAAGGTATGTGCTAGTCAGGGAAGTTGAAGATGTACTGCAGGCTTCAACCAGATGGACAATTTAAATTAACTGATATGTTTTAAGAACAAGATAACCCCAAGGTGTACTCCCCTTGTGTGTCTAGGTTTCACATTCTTGGAGCTATGGTAGTGGCAGACAGACACACATCCTCTTTACTTAAGTCGGCAAACCACTGGGGTTGTTGCCCTGATCTAGAGTAAGTTAGTTGTACTTGGTTTCCACTGAAATCAATGGGATTTACATCATGACCTTATAGTGGGACCTAATTGCAATTAACTTAGATTGCAATCCTATTCATACTCACTAGGAAATAAGGCCCATTGAACTCCATGGGTCTTGCTTCTGAGTAGACTTGCATAGGATTGAACAGTTAGTCTGGATCCAAGTCAGGACTTCAATACTTTTTATAGTTCTGCATACAGCTGAATACAAGGATTAGAACAGCTCCGTGATCATAGTAATTCTCTCCAGAGCTTCTAGTTTGCAGTGAGTAGATCAGGTCCATCATTCATTTAGTCTGGTGTCTCTAAATTCTTGTTCAGGAACTATTTTGTCAAAGCACTGTAGCAAAACAGCAGATTCACCGTGATGTATCCCTGAAAACTGAGCATACTGTAATTCTGCACTATCATTCACTTTTCTATACATATTGCATCTTTTAACCAATTTTAATGTGCTGAAAGCTAATTGTAGAATTGTGCAGAAAGTAGGTTCTGTCATTGCTATTAACACTAAGTTCATGCTAAAGATGGAAGAAAGTGGTAATTCCATAATTCCCACTTTTTTTGGTACACTTAATCTGGAACTGTTGGCTCTGTCTGGCCAGCGCTGGGAGAAAACATACTGAGGAAGAGGATGTGTCTCACCCACTGCAGGAGTTCTTACCTATATCCAAGTATGTTGTATTAAAACCTTGCTCTTCTGCAATTTCTCCAAGAAGCTGGACATAATCTGTATTGGGAATACTGAGGGGACTTCTCTTCAACAAAGCAATTTTTTCTCCATTGGAGTTCCTTAAGGTATCCCATGTACATCTCAAATTATGACTTTGTTCATTTCCCTGAAACAAATTAAGAGGTTTTAGATTCTTATACCTTCATTTGCACTTGGTAAGTTATCCCACACCTTTAATGCGGTGTCAACAATCTTCTCTACTCCTTGCCCCCATACCTTGATAATCTATTAGACACATCTCAAGCCATCATATCCTCTGCCCAATTTAATGATCCTACTTTGCTTATATTTCTCTCTCATAATTGTGTATCAGCTAGTTGGCATTCAGCCAATACCAATTTTCCCTTTACTCAGCATGGGTATTCTCAAAATCTTTAGAATGAACCTTCCTCTTCTGCTGTATTCACTCTTAAGAAGCAGCCAAGATCTGGCAAAATTCAGCCTGCAGAAGGCTAACTGGCCCACCCGTCATCACTGGAGCTCCTTCCCTCTCCCTCTGCTGTCATATGGGAAACCCAGAGATGGTTTGAAGGCAACAGTGCTACGTGCTGTTTATAACTTCTGGGTGACAGTGGAATGTGGGAAATAGGGGAAGGAAAGGGGCTCTTTTAGGGTGAGCTGGGGGTAGGGGGGAGGCGATAGTGGATGCTGCAGCAGCAAAGGTATTCTGGTAGGTTGGTGGGCTCTACTGAGGAAGCGGACAGATGCTCCAAAGAGCTATTTCCAGGAACTTGTCTGCCAGAAAATCTAAAGCCTGAATTATAAAGCACACAGGCCACAGGTAAAGCCCTTACTTGTATAGGCATTCCACATGCTCCTAGTCCTCTTTAAATGCACTTACCACATGTGCTGGCCTCTTAGCTTCAAGTAGTGCACCTGCCTGGGCCATCAGTGGCTGGCATGTTAAATGATACATGCTTGAACACATTAAGATGGGCAAGAGCTTTTCCCATGGCCTGTGTCCTGTATAACGCGTAGCTGCTAACTAAAGAAGAGTGATGTTCCGCTGTTCCAGAGTTGTTTAAAATTTGCTTTAACGTTGCCTCTCCCAGTATCCCCATGATCTATAACTTTCAATTTAGGTGGGTTTTTTTCCTGTAACAGTGTTATTTTTAATATGACACAACTGCCAGTCAAAACCTACACTTTCATCTACAGTTGCCAGCTTTTTTACTGGCTGTACTACTGTGGCATTAGCAACAGCCTGACAAGCAGAAATTAAGCAAATGAAGCTTACCCCATCACTTTAGCTCTATACTAAATTTCTGCATTTAAGGTTGCTGATGAGAAAAGTACATTAATAAATGTTGCCAACCCTAGTTCATCCCAGATTCCTAGTAAAGGTCTACAAGTGCTGTATGAGCCCAGTACTTTGGGGAAAAAACTTACAGCCATTTCTAGTAAGCAAACAATTCCTCATTGCTATTAGGACACAGTTTGGAGCTCTCTTGCTCCTGCCATGAAGCAACTCCAGGATTGTGAAGTTTCAATTGATTAGACACCCCCTCCCCCCGGCCAAAAACCCCCTCTTACTTTTTCAGAGAAGTAACAGTGAATAAAACAGCATAAAGCAGAAGTTCCTCAAGTGATGGCTGTGAGACTTAGTGGACCTGCATCTGGGTTGTGTGAAAATGAACCCAGCTTCTTCCAGCACATGAAGAAGGAAACATTACAAACTTCCTCCACCACTGTAAGTAGAGAGGCCAGATGCAAGAGAGCACAGGGCTCCTGCACTTTTAGCTTGCCATGTAAGCTAAACCCACTGAAATTCTCTCTTGTACATAACTATTAAAGGGGCAGAACGCCTATCTTCGTTTGCATCTGGCCACCCTAAGTGTAAAGCAGATTTCTGCATTGATAGTGAGTGGATCACTGGGATTTCTTAGAAGATATAAGAACCTCATCCTTATCACTTAATTCTTGGGTGAGGAAATCTGTGTTCTTCCAGTTTTCAGAGAGGAAGTGGTTCTTAGGCAACTGCAAAAGTATGGCATTAATGTATCTGAACACATGTTAGATTTCAGAGGCAGGTGTGTAGCCCAATTCAGTGCTTGGGCTACACACCTGCCTCTGTTCAATTCAGAACTAAGTACCATGACATTCAATGGAAAGTATTCCCAAGTAATTGCACATAAGACTGCATCCTATTAGAAAAGGTAGGGTAGGTGGAAGACAACTTGTGAATACATGAAGAAAAATGGGAGGTGACATGTAACTGTTGAGCCAGCCAGGGCACAAGTTCCACTTTCTCTATGTACTTTTTCTATAAGGGAGGTATTAATGAAAATGAATAAAAAATCCTTTTTGTTATGTTTGAATGACTAAGCAGTTTCCATGAAATGTAATTAATTACTTACTAAAGAAATAGCAATACTATCTCCAGAAAAATTGTGGAATTTATCAAGTAATTTCTCAGCAGCATTTCGTTTGGCTAATTTTTTAGAAGTCCCCATCCCTGCATAATGAAACAAGAGCAAGAATTATTCAAATAAATGAAAACTCAAATTGGGATACACTCATACAAAAGCAAAAAAATATTAAAACAGAGAAGCCATATTGGGATACATTCCTACAAGGCAACCAGGCTCCTGAGTCAAACACTAAGCCTCAAATTCTCAGCCTCTACATCTTCTACTGCAGTCACTGATTGGAAACTCTCTCCTTTATGTTTTGTTCTGATTAACTTCTGCAATAAACACAGATGTTTAGCTATTAACCTGGGAGCTTCCCTCTAGCCATTGCCAGGTCAGAGTTTGTCCCATCACACCTGAAGAAGGGTAAGGAGGCACAGAGATGTGGAATGTATAAAGGGGAGAGGGATGCTGAAAGCAGACCTGAATGCAGGACCTAATTTGAACCAGGCTGAGTAGACGTCGAGATCTTGGCTGAGCCACAAAGTGATCTAAGAGAGAAGTCTCACTTGGGTCAAAGGGACAGCCGTTGTGCTACTGCTGGAAGGATATACAGCACGGATGAGGAAGGTGTGGCCCTCCTGATGTTGGACTGCAACTCCTGACATCCCTCTCCATTGGCTTGGGCTGATGGGAGTTGAAGTCTAACAACAGCTTTCTCCCCTCTGAAGCTTGTGTAACTTATCCAAGCAGCAAGGGAGGTCAAAATGGAATAAGGTAGGCATGCAAAGACCTCCATTTCCCATAACAGCCTCATAGGCTCATAGGGTTGGAAGGGGACTATTGTTCTAACTGTGTGCATACATGTGCGCATGGGGGGGGGGGGGGAATCAAGCTGTGCATTTGAACAGAGAAGTATTGTACCCTAAGTGTTCTTTTGATACATCCTATTTTACAGATTTGCTAAAAAATAACACAAATACTACATTTTAAAAAAATATACAACTCTGACTTGTATATAATGGTTTATTTACTAAATTGACTTTCAAGTTAAAGAACCATCAGCAGCTTACACAGAATTATATAAAACACAATGAAGATGTATCAAAAATAGAAACATCAATAAATTTTTATGGATTATTAATCCTTTGGCTAAATTCAAGCTATGCTAGATTTTGTAGTGAAAAAAAATAAATATGCACCTGTTTCCACAAATGTTTCTATTCTACAAGTCATAGTAAACTCTCTCTTATGAGGTGGCCCTGTCTCCTGTGCCAGTGAATACTCTGGAAGTCTCCAACCTTTCTGAATAGCCAGCTCCTAGATAAAAAAGAAGACAGGGTAGATGTTTGGTCTGACCACAACAAAACAGTCTCATATCCATTTAGTAATCATCAACACCACCAGTTGATGATTACACATTTGTTAATCATAATTATTTTTAAAATGCCACGGTAACTTGAATAGCAAAACTCTCATGTAGAAATATTTATACTTGAAAGCAGGGTAAAAAAATAACGTCTGAGTTTCAGACCTACTGGTTTCATCTTTGCTAGTGGTAAAACATAATCATGTCTTTTTACTAGCTTTGCAAAATGAGACACAAGTACAGTATTTTAAAGCTGTCAAATATGATACAGACAGTCGTTTTGGTCAGTGCCATCTTTCAGAAATAGCTACTAGTTTTTATAATCATAAAATAATAAAATAATCAACAACTTTATTTATTTTGGGTTAAATCCAAAATGTGCCTCCACAGACGGAAGGGCTCCTTCGTCAAGGGAAGACTTTTGATCCAGTGGAGGCATCTTTCTGGTGGAATGGAGGAAAAATTAGTTTTTGTCAATTCCTTCCTCCCCGCTGCTGCCCCCTGAAAATCTGCTCCTGAGGGTTGAGACTGTCCAGACCAGATGGGGGGGAGGTGCTGGGGGCTCCAAGAGGAGGAGGAAACCACCTCTCCCCCTTCTTTCTGCCAGATTTCTGAGTAAAACCCTGCTCAGAGCCTGCTACCTCTGGTAGAAAGAAATGCTGGATCCAACCCTATATCTTTTTTAAAAAAAGAACGCCCCAAAGCCTCTATGGTTTTAGGGGTTTACTCTTAAGTATTTTGTGAGGTATAATTAGCCATTTTAAGATAAGAAGCGTATCTTGCAAGACTTATCTTCCATAAAGTTTCTGTCTTCAACACTTATTGGGACAGGGGGGATCCTTTCACAGAAAGATGGCCTTCCATTTCTGATTCTTACAGAGGAAAGTAGATGTGAATAATGATATTCCTTATAACAGGATTTTCCAATGTGTGATACTGGGTTCCCTGGAGAAAGGCTGGTGTACATGAAGGAGGGAACCTGTAGTTACTTGGTCTTTCCAAAGCAAAGCAACTCAAATATGTTTGAAATGGAAAAGACACAGAGATAGATACAAGGAGAGGCCTTAAGTTGACCATGACTGGTAGACAGAGTTCACCCTAATATGACAGTAGATGTGTTCTTCTTAATAATATTTACTTCTTGCCTAAAAGTAAGTAGATGCTGCACACACA
The DNA here is from genome assembly GCF_057233095.1 of Heloderma suspectum. NCBI lineage: Eukaryota > Metazoa > Chordata > Lepidosauria > Squamata > Helodermatidae > Heloderma > Heloderma suspectum. The sequence goes on from NC_139458.1 coordinate 191,724,091, forward strand.
AAAAGTTAAACAAGAAAGACACCCTGCTGGAAAGCTTACAATCTAATCAGTTAATAATACAGTGACAGGAGACCCTTAAAGGCTGGAAGTGATCTAATCAGCTGGATTTCATTGTAGATGCATGTGCTTGCATCTACATGAGTATGGTGGCGGAAACTAAAAGAGGCTTTGCAAAGCAAGCTAGGAAACCCTGATTTAGAACAATGCAAACAAATCAATGCATTGCCGGCAACTTTTACACTTAACAACATCAAGGTTCAGGTCTATAAAGTACCTGCTGGAGCACAGTCTTTGCAAACACTGGACTGTACGCTCAGCTTTTTAAAAAAATATGAAAAAAATATGAAGCAGTTTTTATTAAGCTGGCATTTTCAGTTATTACATGGGCATCCTGTAGAACAAATGTTGCATCTGCACTACATCCTGCCCTCTTTTGGAGGCCTGCATGCCTTGTTCCCTAGCTGTTGATTTTTATTAAATTAGGCACTGTGTCAAACAGCTGATCCTAAAGAGAAGTAGGGCCAAAGTCTTGCCTATAACATGAAGGAAAAGGGAGCCCCACAGTCAGATCTCTCCCCTATTCCATTACCTTCACTAAAATCTAAGGCTGCAATCGTGTCCACGCTTGGGACTTAACAGCACAATCCAATACATGTTTACCTGAAACAAATCACACTTATGTTCAATGGGACTTATTCCCAGTCAGGTATGGAAAGGATTGCAGCTTTACAGCAACTGAACACAGCTGGATTTACTTCTGAATAAACATGCTTAAGTAAAATTACATGGCTAGGAATCAAAGAATTCTGTGTTCACACTTATGCATGCAATACACTAGGGCTTCTCTACTTTTTCTCCCATCTGTAGTTCCAGAGAATTCTTCCAAAAGCCCTCAAATTTCAGGGTCAAATGTGATGTGATGTGTGAGTTCCATGATCAGAATTCCCAGTATCTTCTCCTTTTACAAAAAATAACTACACAAACCCCATCTGGATCAAGACTGCAGAGGGGTTAACCTTTCCATCTCACCATTTTCCTGCTGAAAATCCCAACCCTGAAGCTGCTATTTTCCTTGACTGGAAAAATGTATGGGCACACAGGGCTATACCCATACGTTTTCCAATCAGGGGAAATAGCAACTGGGGCGGGGGGAAAGGGTTTTCAACAGGAAAATTGCATGGGAAAAGATTTAACCACCCCCACCCCCAACACACATGCCACAGTCCCGATCCAGAGCAGGGCCTCCAACAGCTGCCTTTTGTAAAAGAAAAAGAAGTTAGACATTCCAGTCATGGAACTCCCACATCACATATAATGTGATCCTCAGATGCAACTTCTCGTGTGGCATGGAGTTATGCTTTATTTAACTATTTGTTTAAAAACATTTATATCTTGCCTTTCTGTTTAATTGAGAAATGCTTAAGTCAACTAACAAAAAATATGGTTAAGTTAATCAGATAATGTCAGTGTGCATAGCTCTCAGGAATAAGAAAGTCTTTACACAGGTTGCAGCTGCGAGGGGAGGAGACACAACCCACCCACGCACCTGCATGCAAAAGCTTCCCATACAGCTCTCTGGATCTCCATCCAGGACAAACCCGACAGGACTTCTAAGAATAGAGCACTTCACAAAGCCGTAACAGTAGCCCAATGAAAACATTCCATTGCAGTGATGTGAGAACAAGTCTTGCTCTCGCTGGTCAAGATTCCATGGCCACTTTTCATGTTATCTACCACAGAGAAAGGGTCGCTGTTGACCTGCGCACACAGGTATGTGTATGAGAAATCCTGACCAATGTATCAACTGTTTCCTCTCCTTTCTCTTCACAATTTGTAATCACTATACTTGGCTTTATGTCGCTTACTCTACATTCTTTCCTGAGTGGTGACATGAACTGTCTTCTCCTTTCTCATCAGTGCTACCTGTTCTTGACTGCCTGTGTTGCTTTCTGTCATCAGAAAATAAGAAGGAAAAACATGTTTGTACATATGGCTCTAAAACTGATATGTAATTCAATATAAAACAACTTTAACCTCTAAAAGCAAAAACAAGACAAAACTGAAATGCCATTGTAACTTACCTGCAATGACCCTATAGGATTGGCCTGGTTCTGAGCTTGATTGAAAGGTTCAGGAATTAAGTGGTCTGGCATAGAAATACTAAAATGAACACAGTAAACTTAACATTGGCAGTTTAGAAATAATTTCAGGCATCATTCCACTCATAAATCAGCATCCAATCCCAAATAATACTAAATTTTAACATAAGACTACCCCACAGATTAAGAAACTACCTCCGTCTAAAAGATCTCTAAAAGATTAAGGAACTACCTCAGTCTAAAAGATCTCTAAAAGATAGCTTACGGTGCAATCCTATGCATGTTTAGACCAAAAAAAGCCCTGCAACTCCCAGCATTCCCCAGCCAGCATTACTATGGCTCGCTGGGGGATACTGGGAGTTGTAGGACTTTTTTCAGTCTAAACATGCATACGATTGCACCCTTACATGCTTTTCTACATCAGAGTGACTATATATGTATAGCCAGAGAAGTTTCTCTCCCCCCACCCCCACAATGGCAGTTTCCTGTGCTGCCTCAGAGACTGCTTTCGAAACTCAAGGAGTTTAAGCAACAAGGTGACATCTATTGCAACCATAGATATTTGAAAATTGTATATTACTGTTATTTGCCATCAATGAAGACAGAAAACTACAAAACTATTCTTAAGAACATGAATGAAAAGTAGCAGAAAGTGGCTATCTTTATACTGAAAATATTTACCTGCACTCTGCTCATGTTTGCTTGAGCACAGAGTATAAGCCTCTGCACAATTTGGATCCCTCAAAAAGGGACTCGGGCAGGCAGAGGACTGAGACATTGGGGCAGGGCTTCTATGCACACCCACATCTCCTCCCCATTTAGCCCTCCCATGAGCAGATTGAATGCCTGCATAGGGCTGTTGAGTGACCAAACTCACCAAATATTAGAATTGCCTTTCAAAATGTTCAGTGCAGCTTCTGCAGCTCTATGTTTTGCAACTTTCTTGCTGGGGCCCTCTCCTGAATTAATAAAAAGGAAAGCAAAAATATTTGTGTATGTGTTTTTAATGGAGAATAAGAAATGGAAAAGCTACCTTACATTTGGTATTCTTAACATTTGAAAGTTTGGGTTTTTGTTTCAGGATAATTAAGTCTTGCAGGTTTAAAGGCTGTGATCCTATATATGCTGACTTCTAAGTCATCTTCCAAAATATTAAAAAATGAAATCACTATTCCCACCTTAAACAGACCAGTCCAGACTATTTGTCTAAGAAAGTGAAATGACCAATCTTAATATGTTTTGCCAGTTCACACAAGCCCTATGGAAGGAAAATGGGGCTTGTCCATACAGCATTTTGTCGTTCTGATCCTAAAGAAGTAGCCCTGAATATTTTTTAATACTGCAATTGTAAGATTGTAGTTGGGCAGCCTATCCCTATCCATCAGCTTCTCTGTTCTCAGACTGTATGAAGATATAGCACAACTAAAGTGGATACCTTAAAAAGAGGGGTGCAATGGACCTAACTGCTCCTTCCCAAACATGCCTCCAGCTCATGCCCCAAGGCCAATCCTTATCCCTCACTCACACTGATAGTAGCAGTAGAAATAAAGGACTCCTAAGGCAGGAAAAGGGGGATTAGCTTCTACCCACTTTCTCACCTGAAAGCACTTCTTCCCAGCCACTGAGACAGTTGCTGCAGTGTAAACTATGGGCAGGGCTGGGCGTGGAGAGGGTTTCAGCCTCTCTCCTGCAAACCAGTGCCAGTGGCACTCACTTCAGTAAGGGACCTCAGGGTGGGGGAAATACTCTTCCCCACTATACTTTAACAGGGCCGCTTCTGCACTCCCTCATTTCCAACACACCCCAACCATCAAAATGCTCATTTCCTTATCAGGCATTATGTTTAATCATCATGTTTTTAAGGATAAAAGCCCATGAAGAATGTCATGGAGAGGGATGGGATCAGGGACAATACACTTCGGTATTAGCTTGTGTGAGGGGGATGAATGGGCTCTAGGGTTAGAACTGGGAAAAAGGAATTTGGGTTCTAGGGTTAGGATGGGGGGATTAGAATGAAGGAGGGAAGGACAGGTTCTGGGTTTAGGATAGAGGGAGGATGTAGGTAAGAGCAGTTAGGTTAGGATCTGGGGGGAAGCTTTGAGCTCTGGAGTTAGGCTCATGGGGGGGCTAACAAGGAGGAGGGAGACAAACATTTGGACTCTGGGATTAGGAGAGAAGAGAACAGAAGGGCTTAGGTCTGTGGGGAAGTATTCTCATCTATTCCACTGCCTCAGCTGCTGTTTGGGAGGAAGTCTCTCTAGCAAGGGAGGAATGAGCTCTCAAGAAAGTGAGGAGAAAGAACTGGGCTAAAGGAGTGCTCATCCTCCAAGTCAAATCCTCCCCAAAAGCCTTTAAATGGCAAAGCATCTGCCCTCCTTGCAGATTAAAGAAGCTGGTTAGGGGATTGGCCTTGGATGACACAGGTTTCCAGACCAATTGCCTCTTCCAGTCTAGCACACTTCCTCCAAGCCCAATTCACCACCACTACCAGGAAGATCCTTTAAACTGCATAGGGAATTGCCTCCCTCATAGATTAAAGGATCATGCCGGTTCCCCCACAAGCACTCTCACATTAAGGCCCACTTGCTTCCCTTCATCCCAACTTGCTGGGGGGGGGGCTATTCCCCCCTTCAACAATAGAATTTTCCAGCATACTATTGGGGGGGGGGTCCTCCCCATTGGCAGGGACCCAATTCTGCCCTGTAACACTGAACATTTTGGTCCTCAGCACAAACTCATGTTACCCAATTTAGTAAAAGAGTGATACACTAAACAAAATAAAAATAATTATTTCAAATGTTAAACATACATTACGTGCAGTTAAGAAATCAAAGGCATAAATCATATCAAAATGCACCATTGTTACAAACCTGTTGCAGTTATGTCACCCATGGTGACTTTATAGGTGAAGACTGGCATATGTACTTGTCCCTCAGCTTTTTCGAATTCATACACAGGATTGAGGTTAGCCTTTGTGCCATATTCATGTAACAGCTGAATTGGTGTTTTCCCTGGTTTGGCGGCAATAATTTCCTCCAAGCTGTTCATAAACAATAATTTAATATTTGAGAAAAAAGTTAAGACTTAAGAGAGGGTTCAATTTTTGCTTTTGAAAATATCATGCTGTATTTTTCATTCATGAAACTCACTAAGTAGAACCCAGATAAAGTTAAGGACACTTCTGCAGTTGTACTTCAACTCATAAGAATGAGTAACCAATGGAAGAATTACATGGATAATACAAGCAGCAGAGATGTGAAGTCCACGCTTTGGATACAACACCAAGAGCATGAGAAGAGGAAGCACAGTGATTTTTGCTTCTTCTGTGGTGCTTAGCTGTAACATGGAAAGCCATTGTTAGATCAGTTAAATGGAACTAACAACACAGTGATGTTTGCCTAGCAGCCTATACAGGGAACTAGAAGTCGCCAGATTTTAGGAGCGGCCTGCCCACTTGCCTTGAATAAGTGCAATTCTTCGTAATTTCATATTTTCTCTTGCAGGCCTATTTATAAAACACAAAGCTCCAACCATTGCACACTTCTCTTGCTCATTCTCAACTATAGCATAATTTGGTGGGCTGGGGGCCAAAATTAGACAAGATCTTGAAGATCTGTCATCAGATCTCCTGTCTCTTTACATTTTTGTAAAAAGCATGGAGGAAGGAGGCAGAATCTAGGTAAGAACTGTGGCAGTGAGAAATTTAACCCTTCCGCCCATGTCATTTTCCTGGTGAAAAATCCCCCCTTCAGAAACTGCTATTTGCTCCATTAGAGAAAACCTACAGGAACCACATATACCCCAAACCTGAGAAGGAGTTACTTATTTTGATTGGGAAAACAGCATAAGAGGGAAAGAATTAATCCAGTCCTAATATTCTCTCGCCCATGGTTGCTTTCACAAAAATTAACCAGACAAGAGATCTGATCACAGATCTCCAATGTCTTGTCTGCTTTCCCTCCCCGCCACCCCATCCCCGGGTGACTACCTATAAAGAGAAGTCATTATACATTTTCAGGTTGCGCAAAGATTCATGCAGAACTATGTGCTATCTGAAAAGTAATACTACTATGTAGTTGTACTGCACTGTTAACATGAAAGCAGAGAAAGAGCGTGAGAAAAAAAAGTTTTCTCAAAGCACGTTGCTGAGGATGAGAATGCAAAAAAAAAAAAAAACAAGCTTCAGAGAAGGGAGAGGAAATTTTGCTTAGGGAAAAAAATGAAACTGGAAGAACTAGTTGGATAAGAAAGCATGTCGGGTCCAGTGCTGTGTGTACCGTACAAGCAAAGAGTACAAACTTAACACTCAAAAGATGTGCAAATTCTTAAATGGACCAAAGCCCTCAGTGGGTAGATATGTGGAGGACAGGAGGTAGTCGGTCCGGATTACTTAGAATTCGAGGTCAACACTTCATGCGTGTGATGAAGTGGGCATAAGAATACATTTGTTCGCCTTCAAGGTGCCACAAGACTCTGCTGCTTTTGCTGCCACAGCCTGCTTACTACCCGGCGACCACCCTGGGAATTAATTCACGGCGCAGTCGTGGGCATGTTTACTGGGAAGCAAGTCTCCCCGCTGAGCCACGGGGAGCTGGGGCGAGATTTCTCTGTATTTATGGGTGGCACAGAACACCCAGACAGCTGGGTCAAGGCTACGAAGGGCAGCTCGCACACCGCGACGAATGTGTACCTCACATCCTCTACCTGCCTACTCGAAAGGAAGCCCCACGGAGTTCAACAGGGCTCGCTCGCTCCCTGGGAAGAGGCCGCGGGTCTGCAGCCGGAACTGCACACGCACGGCGCAGCGCCTATCGCGGCGGCAGGAGCCCGCGAGGCGACCAACGGGCCGCCTCCTGACCGACGGCCCCGCCCCGGCCCCGGCTCGCGGCGAGCGCTCCCGCGCGCCCCCGAACGTGGCGTGCGCGGATCGTTACTACCCACACTGCTCCGCGCCCGCCCTCTTTCCGCGCGCTCCCCTCCCGGCCCCTCGCGCGTCACCCGCCGGCCCACCTGACGGCCGTTGGTTTCGCCGCGGGGGAGTTTCGCTGCTCCGTGCCCGGGAACCCCTCTTGGGTCACCGGCGGGCAGGGGACAGGCTGCGGCTGAGCCAGGCTGTTCCCTGCCGCCGCCTCCATCTCTTCCTGGCCGGGAAGCAGCATCCTTCTCGCACGGCCCCTTTCGCGTGTCACGTGTGGTTCCGGGGGCCAGCTCGGGGCGGAGCCACGTGCCTTCTCCCTCCGGGCACGGCCTGGTGAGCCCGATGCCCGCCGCCGTGCCGTGCCAGGGGGAGCGCGGAGCGGGCCACGCCCGGAAGGAGCAGCTGCTGCCCTCTCCCTCTGGGACGGGGCAGGATTGGGCCCGCTGGCGGAGGGCGGAGGAAGATGCCGGCCCTCCACCCAAGCCAGGAACTGGCCCTGTGCGTGGGGTTGCTGTCCAGAAACCCGCCTGCCCCAGCCTTGTGCCTTGCAGACGTGCTTGTGTGTTTATTATTTTTATTTAGTACAGCCGTCAGCCGAAGCTCTCTGGGCGGTTTACAAAGATCAAAAACATTAAAAATACAATATACAAAATTTAGAAAGAAAAAAACATACAACAGACAGCGTACACAGAGACAACGTAGATCTAAAAACGACTTCGAGCAATCAGCCAAAGCATAAAACGAATCCAGGATCTATTACAATTCATCGAATGCTACCAAAGGCCAGGAAAAAGAGAAAACCACCAAACTATTGATGTCAGGGGAAAGGCGGCGTGGCCTTTTGTGGTACCCTGGAGTGCCGGACTGGGAATCCCAGAAGGGCGGATGTTGCCCCCCCCCGGGGGGGGGCTCTGCAACCTTCCTTAGAGTCAGAGGCTGATATCTCACCCCTCTTTCACAGAAGACAACAATGCACAAAGTTGCTGTTCTAAGATGGGTCTGTTCATGTCACGCATTTAGGACTGGCATTAGCATGCCAACGAAGAATTACTGTTTTTCCAGTGTGGAAAGACTGCATAAGAACAAAATTCCAGTGAATGAGGTTGAATTCTAACTCTCACCTGTATTCTACTGAAATAAATGGTTTTCACGGTCTCTTTAGAAACTCTAAGAACTAAACAAAAAAAAATCCCGCTGAAAGATGCGAGTTTTTCTAAGTCATGTGAAATAGATGTAGAAACTAGGATGGTACTACAGAAAGGTACTGCCCTAATACATGTGAACATTGCCCGATCTGTTTACTTGGTTAATTTATTATTAATTAGTTTGAACATAGCAAGACGATGAAAGGGAGTTCGTGAATAATAGACTGCAGAAGCTGGATGAGTAAAACAATTCCAGTGCTTCCTTCCCAGATGAATGTAAGCTTTAAAACACAGTAAGGAATTTACACTGTATTAGTCAATTTAGAAATGTTAGAAGATTTTTAATATGGCTGTAAGGTTTGAAAACTGTAGTTGCTAACAGCTTTATTTTTTACTGTGTATACGTAATATGTTTGCTGCTGCTACCAAAAGTTTTGTTAAGCAGGTTGGTGATGGAGGTCGATTAGTTCCTGTTCGTAGCCTCAGTGAAGCCGATAAATATCAACCCCTCAGTCTTGTAATCAAGAAGAAAAGGTGTTTTCTTTGTAAAAGATCCAAATTTGTTTCAACACCATTCAGCCTAAAAGACATTCTTCAAGGAGAGAAAGAAATTTCAGCTGGTAAGTCGTTTTAAGTTCATCAGAGCTTATACAAATATCATTTGCTGATTTTCAGAGGTATAACTAAATGGAATAAATACAAAACAACATGCCATTTGACTGTATAAAAACAAGGGAAATTAATATGCTATAAACTGGAATTTAAAAAACAAACTTTACATACAGTAGAAGATTGGAGATTCATTGAGGAATACATTTTAGAAGTTTACAATATATTGAGTACTTGTCACTATTAAAATTTTTTGTTTTTTTTTGTTTTTGGCGTGTTTTGTTCTGTGTAAAAATAAATCTGTAACACTCGTGAGTTACTTGCAGCATGATCCTAAATATGTTTGTTTAGAAAGTGCCCCAGCAAATTCAATAGATCTAGACGTACTTCCTAGTAAGTATGCTAGGATTGCAGCCATAATATTCTAGGATAGCGCATCATACATTTTATTTCAACTTCTGTGAAACAATCACTGTCACATTTGGGTCAGATTACTGCATGACAAGGCCATTTCCATACCTGTCTGCTTCCTCCTTTTATGTGGGATATATAGCTTCCCTGAGTCATTATTTAATTTTAAATAAAATGGCAGTGGGATTCTTGAGGTTCTCCGAAAATGCATTACCCACATCAGTGCAGACACAGGGAACTGCTTGAAGAGAGTGCACTTCATAGGCCTTATACAACAACATCCTCCTGGCCATGGGTGTTGCATATGCAGCCTTATAAAACACTCAAGAACCTAAGGCTAACATTGCTTCTTCTTTTTAAGTACAAACGCAGTTTCTGGCAGTGTTTCTTTATGCAAAGGATCCATCCTAAGTTAGTCACACTTAACCAATGTAAATAGTTAGCCATAACTAACTTCCCATTTATTTCAATGGGACCCAAGTGTGACTTAGTGCAATCTTAAGCAAGTCTGCTCAGAAGTCCCATTCAGTTCAATGGATCTTACTCTGAGGTAAGTGAGTATAGGATTGCAGCCTAAACTTAGGTTGCATCCACCCAAATTATTTTATTTCCACATGGCATTGGCATTCTGAGATTATGTACAAATGTTTTATTACATTATTAATGGGATGTTATTTTGTTTCATGGGAAGGCAGCTCAATTGCCTGCAATTTCTGAGTCAACAGACATCATAACAATAAGTAACATATTTAATATTTTCTGCCATTGCAATTTACAAGTTCTGAACAGGGAAAAATTAATAGGATAGCTATCTCAGGCACAATCCTTTTCTTTGCTTAATTTGAAAGGACAGGTTTAGAAAGAGAGATAGTCAAATAAAGCACCTTTCTTAGTATGTTTCAGTTGTGATTGTTTAATTTGAAGGCTGCCAGAAGATTCAGACATGGGTTTTGGTTGTACACTTGGTCTGCCTCCTGTAATTTAAATATCTTACCTATTGCTTCCTTGTTTGTTCTGGAACCTTCTTGTCAAAATGTTTATTTCTAAACTGAGATTCCTAAAAATGTTATTGCCATTGGGTTGGATCTAGAATCTTGCCTCCCATGGGAGGCTTCCGATTGAGCAAAGGAATGCTGCTAGTGGAATGGAGACAAAGGTGATCTCTGATTTCCCTTTCCCCTGCAGTCCCCTGTGCCCCATCCAGATCTGCTCTGGAGGGTTAGAGAACTCTCCAGAACAGTGGTGGAGGTAGTGCTGGGTGCTGCAGAGGGAGAGGAGAATCAGCATAGATCACACACACACCTTCCACCAGTGGGAACATTCTGACTGGAACTCCATTCAGGCAATGCTCCCACTAGCAGAAAAGAAGCTGGATCCAACCCAGGGAAAACAAGTAGGATAAGCTTTGCAAGAGATGCCAAGGGGGCTGCCTTCCAATGATGGAACTCCCTGGCCAGGGAAACTTGCTGATGGCCATGCCTGAAGACCTAAACATCTTTTGAAAGTATTTTGTTTCATTTTTTGTTAACCTTTTCAGTGGTTATCTGCCCCAAGCCTTTATGATGCGGCAGGCTATAAAAATAAATAAAGAAGAGTGTTGCAGCTAGATCACATCAGAACGTCTACCTAGTTCTCTTTTATGTTATGCAAAATGAGCAAGACAGCATCTAAAGGAGTGTCTCCTCCCATATGTATCTGCTCGGATGCTTAGGTCTTCTACAGAGGCCCTCTTTTGGGTGCCCCCACCAAAGGACGTTATGCAGGTGGCTACAAGAGAGAGGGCCTTCTCAATTGTGGCGCCCCCTTTATGGAATGCCCTCTCCAAGGAGGCTCACCTAATGCCTACATTGTTATCTTTTTGGCACCAAGCAAAGACCTTTCTTTTCTTCCAGACCTTTTACAGTTTTAGAGTTAGAAATGTATTCCTGTGGTGTTGCTTTGTACCATATTGTAATTTTTATTCATTTACCTTTTTGAAATCTGCCTGGGGAACACTTGTTATTGGGCAGATTAAAAATATAATAAATAGTTTTGCACAAGGTAAACCACAAAGAAATTAAGGCTGCGATCCTTTGCACACATATCTAGGAATAATCCTCATTGAGCACAGTGGAACTTACTTCTGAATAGACATGCAGGCTATAAGAATAGAATCTGAACACAGAGTAGAACCGATCGGAATCAAATGGGTAAGCAATTTTACAAACCATGTTTTAGATTAATATTATATGTGAACATGAGGCTGTTTTTGGACTTCAGTAAGCAGTCTCTTTCCCTTAGGTATTTCGTCTTACCAGTTACTGAATTATGAAGACAAATCAGATGTAGCCCTCAATGGTAGACGAGGAAATCACATCATGAATTCTGCCGGGGTCAATATCGCTGGATCAGATTCCCTGGCAGTGAAGGCTTCATTTGGCATTGTAACTAAACATGAGGTTGAGGTACCAACATTACTCAGAGAACTAACTAGTAGGTTGGTATTACAGCTTTAATTATTTTGCTATTGCTTACCTACTTTACAGCTGCATTTTACAAATGAACTCTGAAACCCTATATCGATATTTTGCAAATGCAACATTGAGCTAGTTTTTAAGTAGTATAAACAGGACTAACATGAGACTGTGTTGATTTCCCCCTTTATTTTAGAAAAATGAATTTTGAGCACTGCCTTGTTCGTCAGTCACGAGAAAGTAAGAGAACAGTTCTCTGTGTGGTCATGGAGAGTATTCGAACAACACGGCAGTGTTCACTGTCTGTGCATGCTGGCATGAGAGGTGACACAATGAGGGTGAGTAAACGTGTTTAACAAAACTCATTAAGTACAGTAAATGTTTATCTGTGGGTTTAAGCACACCTGGCTCTATACTAGTTTGTTTCGTATGTGTGGTGAAAATAATCTTCTGCCCAGGGATTGGGGATTATTAAAGATAGGATTGGATCCAGATTTAAGCCGAAACAGCTATGCAGGCAAAAGTGGGCTTCCCTGCCCCTCCTTCTTATGGCAGCCCCTCCAGCCCCCTGAAAATGCTACATGAGAGTCAGGAGACCTTGCTGAATGGGACGAACTGTGGTCTGGGGGAGGGGTATCCTCCAAAATTGGGCAGAGGGACCTTCCACAAGCGGAGCCCTTCTTCTTGTGGAAGGTGGATCCAACCCACTGGAATTTACAAAAGAAACAGAAGCAATACTACTAAATTAATTCTAATGTAGTTGCTGTATTACCAAAAAGTCAGGAATGCAGAATATTTTCTTGGTCTAGTTTACATAGTTGAACTAATAAAAGAAGGTACACATAACTTCTTTTTCAGTGTACATAGATCTCTTCTACCAAACAAGGTTTTATTTAACTCAGAGGTTTGCATATTCTCACATCAATAGAAATTTGTCCAGTAAAAGATATCTATTCCAATTCATTGATATGTGGTGGGTGAGAGGTTCTGATGCATGCATGGAACTTCCCTGCTTTCTGTAGACATGAAGAGGACATCCCTGTGTTCTGTGTGGATGTGTTTACACCCATACTCTGCTACTGACCTTAACTCCTGTAAGCACTGAACTTCATTTTGTGCACACATTGGCTTGTGGATCACCTTTACCTGATTTGCATCTCAGTTTTGAAAGGCCTATTTAATAGTACTGTAAACTGAGATGTTCATTTTAATTTCATTAGAAGGTATTATTATTATTGTCATCATCATCAACAACAATGCTTCTCCACTGTCTGGTTTTGATATGAAAGTTACAAAGAATCATACTACATGTTGTATTTTCCAACTCTTATTTAGCTTAATCTGCATTTTTTATTCAAAATGCTTTCATTGTTAAGGTAGATGTTAATGCAATATCTTTCTTTTTAAAATAGTTCCATATTATTGATGACCACAATTACAAAGGACGTGACAAAGCTATTGTCTTTCCTGCACATACAACTATTGCATTTAGTGTATTTGAACTTTATATTCGCATGGATGGTAATTTTGGTAAGTAGTTGGCTTGTTTTGCAATCATAATTGCTACTATTATTAAAGTTGTTCTTTTTCTGATATCAGGACTGCACAGCCTGCAGCTCTATAAATATGATATACATGCTTCATAATATGCATGGAAGCAATCCTATTCACTTTATCAGGTCTTATATCCTTCCCCTACAGATACTTATAATTGTAGTGGGATGCACAGTAGCTTGCACCAACAGTTTCGCACTAGGCACCTAGATTGCTCCAGTTGCTTATAAAGTTGGAGAGGATGATTTTAAGACCAAAAGGGATGCTTGGGTGAGGGGAGCTGAACCCACTCCCCCACCTACTGTTCACTTTCTCATAGCCCCCCTCAAGCCCCCCCCGCCCTTCCCACCTGAGCAGACTTTGGGTATTGAAGCTTGACTGAGGAGAGAAGTACCTGAGGGAACAGACAGTAGGGAGGCAACTTGCAGAAAGTGGGGAGTTTAGCAACCCCCACTGGTGCATGTCTTTTGCTCTAAAAATTGGACAGCCCCTGTTTAAGATGTGATTGAGGCTGAAGGGTTTAAACAAATGTGTCTGCTACTGTTTTTATCTTTTGAGTCATAGCTACTGAAACATTCTGTTGGAGAGACGTGCGGAAAGTCCATTATGCCTTGTTGCCTGTCCATTGCAGATCCACTATACTGTTACTTCACATTTATTTAACTAACGTGCTAAGTAGTGCTTGAAATGCATTATATCAGATAGACAGGGTTGCACTAACTAGCTGGATCTGTACTAACTGAAAGACGTTAGGACAGATGTAGCTGGGACAGGAGATGTGCTGTCATATTTGCTCCAGCAAACTTTGTAAAATGATGCCATAGTTCCTATGGCATAGGAGAATGAAGTGTGAAACAAACTTTATTTAAACCTGTGCTGCTCTCAATACAACCAAGCTGCAATCCTGTGCACATGTACCTGGGAGATAAGAATTAATTAAAAGAAGTACCATTGTTCAGGCTGAAGTACATATGAAGTTCACTTATATAAACTGAAGTCTGGCACTCAGCAGTGCCAATAAGGATCAAGGCTGGATGTACCATTAAGCAAAGTGAATTGGCTGCCTGAGGCAGCTGATTTTGGGTGCCATGAAAATATAGCAAATTGTTATTTGATTTATTATCAGTGTATTTTTACTGCCAGGGAGGGGAGAGGTGCTTTTGAGATTTTCTGCCTCAGGTGCCAAAATAACTTGGCTGGCTTTGGGTACTATGCATCTTGAGTTGTTGGGGGAGGGGAGAGGAGAGCAGGTGGCATAATGTGTTTGGCCAGCTGCGATACATTTTGGTGCTTATGTGTATCTCTTGTTCAGGAGCCTTCCACATGACTGCTGGGTGCCAAAGATTTCATACCCCCATAACAGCCTTCCATGCATGTGGAGAGGGCAATCTGCACGATAAATCCGTTTCAGTGTTCAATCTTCTCTGCTGGGTTGGGACTAGAGTCAAATTAAAACAGTTTGGAATGAGAAAAAACTTAAAATTATTACAAATACATGACATAAGTTTGCCTTCATCACATGTTTTTCTCAGTTATCCGCTATGGTCCCTGAGATAGTAATGTGCAACTGTTGTGTTGCATGCAACTAGTAGACTAAGACTGTGGATGGGGACACACATATGTTCACATCTGCATTGCAAAACAGATGGGAATGTGGATATCTATCCATACTGAGTAGGCTGATGGGGATTCCATTGTGTGTGTGTGTGTGTGGGCGGGATTTGTATCACAGTTTGGATCTATTGGTTTCCAATACAGCGAAGGAATCTGCTTGGAAGTTTGCTTCCGAGTCCAAAGATCTCCCTTGCTGAAACAGCGTTTGTGATGTATCTTTTACTAACAAGTTTTAAATATAACTTTTTAAATTAAAATTGTAAAACACATTCATTAACTGTGTTTTGAAATTGTACTGCTTCTGAATATCAATCACTATTTCAATTATTCTCTGTGGGCGTTTTTCCAGAGCTCTGCGTCACTCCAGAATCAAAAGGAGGATTTGAAAAAGAGCCATCAAGATCATTCTCACTAACCAGATTAAAGAATCATCTGTTCCATAGAAGTATGATGTTTCATATTTATATGAATTACACTAATTAATTTGACTGGTGATTTATTTATGATTGTTGTGGAAGGTCAGGCTTAAAAGCACAGAGAAAAATTATTATTTTGCATCAGCAATGACAATATGGCTGTTAGCAGTCTAATTAAAATAATTGCAGAGATTTCAAAATATGCGGGGTGCAGAAATGTTTAATTATAATGAACATAATGATGTTGCTTAATATAAAAATATGTCACATTTTAATTGGTTTTAATTGTACTGTAAGGTTATATTTAGTAGGCTAGGAAGATATTTTGTAATGCACACCAATAACATATTATTCTTATAATATGGCCCTATTACAATATTTTAAGTCTAACCTGCTTCAGTCCCTGTTGTCCCTGCTGTTAAACTGGCTTAATCCAGTTCTGCAGTGCATATGTGTATGAAAGAAGTTTTATATATGTTTATTCCAAGCTGGATGAGGAACTGTGCCTGGAAATATATTAATAGCCCCAATCAGAATATTGGTGATAGTGCTGAACTGCTGTTTCGGAGGAGAACTGGGTGGCTTGGTCTAGTCCACATCCACTCCCCGTTCCCTGCCAAGCAGCTGATTAGCACAAGTTCTGCTTTCTGATTGGGGATGTGCATGTATTTGCATGGATGGTTCCTTGTCCAGGTAGGGATATTTGCACAATTGAATCAAGGCCTTAAGTTACAGTAGGGGCTTCCATTTCATTTCGGGTAACAGTTGGTACATTACTTGAAGACACTTCCCCTGTTATCTTGTATAGATCATGTTATACAAGTAGTTGGTTTGTTACTACTGAATGATTCTAAGGTTAAACATCTCCAGATTACTAGAGGATTTTCATATTGAATTTTTCATAGTTGGTTGGATCCAGACTTGGTCATATTTAGAGTAGACCTGTTCATTTCAATGGGTTTACTCTAAATATGACTACATCTGGATCCAACCCAATATAAACAGAGGAAACATATGGCTTATTTTCAAAGCATTATGATCTTTATAATTAATATAAAATGTGAACAAGCCCTAAATAGTTTCTTTACAAGTTCACAACCTGGAATAAGAGTATCAATGATCAGGATTTTCTTGAAGTGAAGATTCTGAGAATTTCTAATGAATAAAGAAGTGCACTAAAATTGCCAGATGCTTATTTGTACATTACAATATGATGTATGAATTCTTACTTGATAGAAAACAAAAAGTAAAACACTTTATTATTTTTGTGTGCTAAAAGATAATGAAACCCTCCTATGTTAAGCAAGAAAAATAATATTAGCAGTTTGTGCAGTTACAAATACTTATTAACTTGTTAAATCCTAATGATTACTGTAGATTCTAGACTGAAAGAGAAATTCATATTTCTTTCAGTGAGTGACCAATATACTATGTCATTAGAATTTAGCAATCTTTCTTCTTTGTTTGTCCCTGTGTGTTTGTGTGTTGTTGTTTTTTTCAGACAAAAGGGTAATGGATATCATTGCTCACTCAGATAATTACTTAGATGACCTTTTTGCAGACTACTATGAAAAAGCTGCAAGCATGACTGACATCTCCACAAGCTATTTCCGAGATGGGGCTCATGTACGAGTGAATCTACTTAATAACAATATTCCCAAAGGTCCTTGTTCCCTGTGCGGAATGGGGAGTTCCAGAAGGGAAACAGTCTATGGTTGTCTTGAGTGTTCTTTTAATGGACAAACATTTGTACGATTACATGCTGTGCCTTGTTTTGACCTGTGGCACAAGAGAGTGAAGTAAAATTTTATCTAAATGCCTATGGGTTGGATCCAGATTAAGTGAGTTGCATTTAGTTTCCTTTTAACTCTATGAACATTGCTAAGCATGGGCCCTCAGCCCCACATCTATTTCACAGGCCCTCAGATCTGTTCCCCAGAACCTTAAGTGTCCATTGGTGCCAATAGACTTTTTTTCCAGCTTAATTGTCATGATGGGGCAATTTTCAAAGAGGATTGCTGCTAGGAAGTGAAGACTCAACCCTTGCCCCCCCCCCCACATGCTGCAATGCACGTGCACACACGCGTGCACCCCCCCCCCCAGAGGCATGGCAATTAAGCTTAGAAAAAATACTTCCATTGATTCCAGTTACACTCTTTTCTAAGCTTAATTGCTATGCGGGAGGGATTTCCAGAGGATCACACCCTGCATGCTATGGCCTCCCAAAATCCCCCCACCACATGGTAATTAAGCTGAGAAAAATAACATATTTCATTGATGCCAATAGCAGCATTTTTCTTACACTTACTTAACTGCATGGAGTTAGGGCAGTTTTTCTCCAGAGACAGAAAAGGGGGAGAGGAATCTTCCTTGCCTCCTTTCATCTACCTCCTGTGCCCCACTATCCAGCCCTCATTCCTTCCACCCCCCACCCAGCATTTTGAACCGCCACTGCTCTTCTGGACAGAATTGTGCACTGTTTTAATTTATGGAGATGCTGATGGCTGTTGAATGAGATGATTAATTGAAGGGAAATGTATTAAATGTTGAAGCAGGATCGGGGTGGGAATTGGGACATAAATTGGAAGTGACCCCCCTGATTTACTCTTGGCTTTCTTTTGGATCAGTGCTCTGAAAAAAATTCAAAATTCAATTTTGATGGAAAATTTGCCATTTTTAGGGGTGCTGAGTGAAAAAGAGAAAAGGCTTGTGAAAAAATCTACCAGCTACTCTGTTTTGAATTTTTTTTCCACACCATTGCAAATTAACTGTAATTGGAAGAACTACTGATTTGGGGTGATCTGGGGTGGGGTGCAAATTAATGGAAGAATTTATTTTATTTCAGATGATTTGGCTGAGAAAATTGGCTGGCTTTGCCTTCTGTGAAATTTAAATAAAGCCTAAAATATCCCTCTCCGAATTTGCATATACAGGTATCAGTTAGCATATGCAAGCTTTATTCAGATTTGCATCCTATGTACGTGCGCCCCAAATCTTTTAAGTGCCTAGTAATGCCTTACATATAACTTTCACACTGATTTAAATGGGACCCAAGTACAATTAATTTAGTCTTGATCCAATCCTATACGTATATTTTGGTGTGATTGTGCCATAGAATGTCTTGTAAGTGTTGACTGCAAAAGTATAAAACATGGAGCCACAAATGCTTTTATCCTCTTTCATGTTTTTAAAGCAATGTTTTCTTCTATACTTCACACTATACCAATTTTAAAATATCTTCATAGAATCACCTGCAAAATTTGTTGTGTTCTTGGATAATTCTTTTTAACTGCATAATGAAAAATAAGTAACATACATACTTTTGAATTAGAATCTGGAAACAGCATTTTTTAAATTCTAAAAATGTCTAAATTGATGTATAGAAGTTATTTGTATATTTTTAGGAGTAATTTGGAAACATTTGCTTTTGTCTAAAGAAAAGAATATATTTTACCTTAACTACATCACAGAAACACAGTAAGAAAATACATGAATTATTTATTAATGGTATAAATATTTAATTGAAGTATCAGATTAAGAACATGTTTGTGTTTGCTCTGGTTAAAGATACATTTAAACAGAAATAAAGGCTAGATGTTAGTATGACATAAATGTTTCAGTTTAAATTTGCCAATATCTCACTACTTACATCTTTCTCCCATTTAGTCCATGTTTATCATTAATACAGTGCAAGTTCCGTTTGTTTTTAAAATGTTAAGACTTCCCATTTTTAATGCCTTTTGATGTATTTGAAAATAATATTTTTTGTAATAAAGATATACCATTTTGAAAAAAGAGTAACTCCCCTTTTTATCTAATTCCATAATCTGATGTAGCGTAATACTTACAGAATCTAACATCACTGAGACATAGCCATTAAGTGGTACTATCCACCTCTTTGATTAAATTGCATGTTGAACTTGGCACTGTTGGGGCGTTGTAGAATTCCTGCTAAATATTTATCTGCCAGTGCATTTGTAAAAATAGAAATGATTAAATATGTGATTCTCTTTGGGTATGAAAAAACTTTATTCAATTTGTTAGCCACCCTATATAACAAATTGTTTTCAGGGTGACTTATAAATACAAAAGCACAAATAATTTTTTAAAAATCCCACATAATAAAATCAAAAGCAGCACAACAATAACTCAGTTTAAAAGTAAAGTAGAGGCTAAAATAATAACACGTATATATATCAAGCCATGCAGACTGGGAAATGACATTGTGCTAGTGTAAACTACCTCTAGTGCAACACCAATAGTGCTTGCTGGTGCAACGGTTTTCAATGGAATTTTGAAACAATTATGTATTAATGTGAGATAGCTTTGCGTGTTTCAAGGAAGAAAAATAAGAAAAGCAGTGAGTGGTACGCTTAATTTCTTTGCATACTGGGGGATGCATTGGGATGCATTGAATCTCTGTGTGCCTTCCCAGAAGTGACAGGACCTGTGTTCTTTATATGAAGTGTGGTGGGGACACCAATGATATTTTAAAAGAAATCGACAAAACCAACACGCATGTAATAGTAAAAGGCTTAACATGGATTAAAGGCCATACCAAGAATAGTGCCACTGAAGAGCAACAATGCCCATAAGTGCTTGTTGCTAAGGTCATTGTGACAGGCCCTCTACTGTGACACGTCCCCCAGGTGATTCATGTGTCAGATGGGCAGGAATGCTGTGAGTGACAAAGAACTGAATGTTTTTCTCTCATATTTGGTTAGCAATTCCATTGCTGATGTACTAACAGAGAAAGAGAGTGAGAATGTAAGTGGAATTTCATAGCAGCTTCTGTGTTCTTGTCTGATCATTATCCAGCACATTCCTAGGGGTCTCCTTCCACCCCAGCCAAGGCAGGGTGATCTTTAAAAGACTCAGATGCACAGAGAAATGCACGCCCTCCCCCCACCCCCATTTCAGTGTGCAGGGATGAGGATGCTCTGTTATTTAATGAATTATTTGAATATTTCTGGCCCACACTCTATAAAACATCTCTGGGCAGGATAGAATTAATCAAAACAATTTGACATCAAGTTATAAAGCCACAACAAAAACTCACAGGCCAATATAACATCAGCAAAAGTGAGTCAAACCAAGCCATGGTCACTAAAGAAGATTAAGCCTCCCCTCCCTGCACGGAGATCTCATTGCATCTCTCCTCCCGTACTCTAGCTGATTAGTGCTGGAAACAGCTTTTCACAGCACCACTCAGCTGGAAGGGAGCGAGGTACATGATTTAAATGGGGGAAGACTAGACAGTGTGCAGAGAGGTTACTCTTTCTGCACTCTAGCCTTCCCACAGCCTGCCAAACAGCAGAGAGATCCCAGCACAGCTAGAAATGCTAAATTATCTGCAATCTACACTCAAGCCCTTCACAAGATGCCCTTTATGATTTGTCTATTCCAGTGAGCCCATGAAAGGTGAGGCTCTTCATGTACCCTCATTAGAGGGCGGATGCTATCTGGCAACAAGGGACAGAGCTTTCTCTGTGATGGCCCCCTACTGGAATATCCTCCTCCAAACCTTTATTTTATTTGTCGATACATTTTAAGTGTGGTTATGTTGGTTAGGACTCTTCTATACAGGGATTTGTTTCGGCTTTGCTTTCTTGCAGGACTTGACGGTATGTGAGGGGGTAGTGCACATGATGTCATAATGGTTTCGTGTTCCATGCATCTCCCGTACATTTCTCAGCATGAGAAAACCCATTATTTTTTGACCTGCATGATAATAGCAGTACCTACCACTGCTGTGGATCATTCACTGTGGAACATTTTGTTCTTTGTTGTGGGTGTGGTAATGAAGTGAACTACGATGTTGTCTGTGGGTCTGTTTGCCCACCGCACCTCCTGCATTCAACTCTCCCAGGTGTCTTCCTATCTGTGACATTTCTGCTTCCAGTATGCAACACTGCAGGAACTCTATAAAGAAATGTTGCCTTGAGATTGCAGCAGCAGTTTCTCAGCTCAGGAAGAGTTCTTGCAATTTCCACAACAGCGCTAGAGGAATGTGCACCGTCACTAGTTGGCAGTTGTGGCTGCTTGTCATGCTTAAGGTACTTTTCTTTTTTCTATATTTTGGACGACTTGTGCAGTGGCAGAGTTCTGGAACTCTATTTGCAACCTAGCAAGCAACCGTTTGTTCTAGTACACATATATGTTGTATTAGTTCTCCTGTACATGTGTATCTTTTGTTCAGGTGGATGCGGTTGGAAAAGTACCCACATTTTCTGGCAGATCTGACCTCCACCATGCTTCCAGTATTTTTCCCCATTATTTTTTGCAGGTGGACTTGTACAACTTTGCTACGGCGGTGCTTCAGTACTGTGCCATCTATCAAATGCTTGTTCCAGATGTGTTAGATGCACCTTTTGCTGTGTGTGTGTGTGTGTGTGTGCGCGCGCGCGTGCACACGCTAGCTGTACTGGATCCGTTACCACTACTTGCTTGCCTTTGGGCACTGAAAGGCTTTTCCTTTCTCCAGCAGGTGAGCCAGCCGACAAGGGAAGTGTGTATTGGTGGAGGACATCTTCTGGACAACACTGTGGATAGGTAAAACCTTACATGCCTCATATTATTTTCTGTTTTTAGGAATGTATTGGGCACAGCATGATATACCCATGGGCCATGGTTTGGGTTCAGTTCAGCCCCCATACCATGGGCACTTGCAACAGCACAGATTTACCAATATCTGTTACAAGAAGTGATGCTCTTTCTTCTACAGATGAAGCACTGGACTCTCAGGTGAACAACAGGAGCAATACATGCATTGATGAGTCCTGCCTGTCTGTGGGTAAGTTAGGATTTAGTACTCTGCCTTGACCTACATGCATGCGAAGGTCCATATGCTGATGGAGAGATGTATTGCCATCTGCATCTGTTTATACACATGCTCATACCATACACCTCTCACACCAGTCAGATGGGGTGGGAAATATCTGTTGTTGGGTGTTTGCTGCTCCTTCAACAGAGTGCTCTGGCCAGCCTTCCCTGTGCATTGTCCCTATATCAACAATTATTACTATGTCCTATAAGTGGACCCTATGGCTGGCAAAGGGAGCCCTTGGGGGCTGCGTGAACAGTGCCCGCCTGCAGTTGGTTGGCCTAATATGCCAGTGTATTCTTTCAGCATGTACACACCATCCCATACTTACTTTGACAAGGAGCATGTGCTATCCCCCCACCCAACTGTTCAGGTTATTCCTAAATATTTTTTTACTTCTGCAACCCTTGGGGTTCCCCTAAGCCTGCTGATACCTCTCTCAGGTACATGCAGAATGCCATTTTAGCCACATAAGCTATGATGCTGCAATTAGATGATGGCGATTCCCTTGCCCCTAACAATTCCTCCATAGTCCTGGGCATCTCCTCACCTGCGGAGAGGCATCTCTTAGGTCTGTTGTCGTTCTGGAGATATGGAATGGCACTTTCCTGGGTCAGGATTTTAGGGCCTCCAAGGCAACCTTTGGTGTGTGTGTTTTTTTTAATTTGGCCCCTTCTCCACCAGGACTGAGTTTTCCCCTGTACACAGGGAAAACAATTTAGGTTTTAAAAGCAGTGACTGCATTCTGTCCCTCATCCTTCAGCAGTTTGATGGATCTTACTCCCAGGTAGCTGAGTATAGGATTGCGGCCTAAACTTAGGTTGCATCCAGTCAAATCATTTTATCTCCACATGGCACTAGCATTCTGAGATTACATAAAAATGTTTTAAATTATCACATTATTCATGATGGGGTGTTATTTTGTTCCATAGGAAGGCAGCTCAATTGCTTGCAATTTCTGATGTCAACAATTAAAAGCCCTTCATGTTGTAATAAGTAACATATTAAATATTTTCTACCATTGCAAATTATGTACTCTGAACAGGGAAAAATTAATGGGGTATCACAAACACAATCCTTTTCTCTGCTGATATTTGAAAGGTTTAGAATAATAGAGCACCTTTCTTAGGATGTTTCAATTGTTTCATTTGAAGCCTACCAGAAGATTGAGACATGGGTTTTGGTTTTGAATCTTGGTCTGCCTCCTGTCATTTAAAGATCTTACTTATTGCTTCTTTGTTCTGGAACCTTCTTGTCAATATGTTTATTTCTAGACTGAGATTCCCAAAAATGTTATTGCTGTTGGGTTGGATCCATGGGAGGCTTCTGATTGAGCAAAGGAATGCTGCTAGTGGAATGGAGACGAAGGCGATCTCTGATTTCCCCTTCCCCTGCAGTTCCCTATGCCCCATCTAAATCTGCTCTGAAGGGTTAGTATACTTCCTGCAGAGTTCAGATTTTTCCTAAAAATTATGAGTTTTTAAGGGGGGGGTTGTTTAAATAACCCCACAATTTTATTTACAACTGACAAATATTTGGTATTCAGACCCAAACACACTGTTGTGGGTGAAAATTGATCAAATTTAAAAAATATATAGTTCATGAAAATACTGTGATTTATTTGTTCCAACAGCAGTTAATAAATTATGGTGGAATTAAGATTTGTACGACTAGGCTGGGAAGCTTTGTACAAGACTAAAGTTTGTATTTACAAACTACCCTGGCTATGTGATTTCTGCTCTAACCTGCCATACTCGCTATTGCTTGCATATTCCTCTTCCTGCTTGCCTGGGATCCTTGTCCACACTCTGGAAAAGTGAAGCACATCCTCACTGGACTTTTTACAGATCTCAAATGCTCTCATTTAGCGCCCCTGATCAAGACAAGGGGTTGCATCCAGAATTAAGCTGGATCAACTGTGCTGGTGGAAGTGGACTTCCCCACCTCCTCCTTCCCAAAGCAGCTCCTCCAGCTGCCTGAAAATGCTATATAGAGAGTCAGGAGACTCTGCTGAATGGGGTGAGAGGAATTCCCCTCAAAACAAGCAGAGTCCTTGGATCCAACCCAAGGTAAATGGCAGCAGTGTATAGGGGTACTTCCAGACAGAGGGTTTCCTAGTGCTATTAGTTACAAGATTTTGTGCAGCTATTCCATCTTTTCTTCCTTAACGGATTTTTTTTGTACAAAGAAAAAAGACGGAAGTAGTAGTAGGAAAATATAGGTGGGTTAGAAACTGAAGACAGTGAGTAGCTTATTAAGCCACCGTGGCTTAAAGTGACATCCGAATGCGGACACTGACATCTGTACTCCCTGTAAAATTTCGTAAATAAGGCAGGGTAAATGCAGGATAAAAGCCTCGGCTGAAAGCACCCTAGGCCAGTAAACTTCTGCCTACCCATACTAAAGAAGTGGGGAACTCTGACCTGTGCATAGAGAGAACATCAAGGCTTGGTGGAGAAAAGCTGTTGATATGTACAAACTATTCCCTACATTATACCTCCCCACCCCTCCACCCCACATGGCACAAACTATTGGTTCTTATACTTTTGGTGAAAAAGCACTGGAACACATGCCAGAAACCCACCAAACAATATATTGACGTTGCAGTTACCTAAGAGCTTCTCTACACGAGGCATTTATCGTGTGCTTATCAGTCCCTAGTCACAGTTGTTTACCGATTCTTTAGATAACTCTTCAGTTTCACTTCTGTATCTAAAGAGCACTTTCAGGGAGTTTTTAGAGCAGAAAAAATGTATTTAATTATAAAAGGGAAAGAAACCACTTTTTTCACTTGCATATCTGCACTATTCCACTATATACCACAGTACCACCTAGAGGTTATATAGCGGAAAAGCAGGAAAAGAAATGCTCCTCGTGTGGTGCTTGAATCTCAGTTCTGCAATGAAAGTAGATACAGTCTACAGTGGATTAACAGTCTCATGTAAAAAAGCTCTAAGGCTAGTGGGCAGAAGGTAGAATCTCCAGATGCTTTGGACTCCCAGAAGGCTCTGCTAGCAGGGCCAATGGTAAGGAGTTCTAGGAGCTGAAGTCCAAAACATCTGGAGATCTAGTTTCTGCCCACCCCTGATCTAAGCCAGCCTTCCCCAACCTGGTGTTCTCTAGATCTGTTGCACCACAACTGCCATCATCCCCATTCAGCATGGCACTAGGAGGTCACCAGGTTGGAGAAAGCTGATCTAAGCCTTGCTACATAAGTAAAGATTGTAAACCTGCCCTGGAGGGCTAACAACACATTATGTAGGAACATGTATAAGACAGCCTCAATGCCATTTTTTTTTTAAAAAAGAAACGCACCGGGGGGGGGGGGGGGGCAGGTTTAACTTTTACTCTGCTCCAAATCTCACTCACACACACATGCATTTCGCCTCACACGGAAGAACAACAGCAGGGGAGGGAGCAATCTAGAGCAAAGAAACAGCAAGCAAGGAAAGGGTCGAGTCTCCTTTCCCTCCACCGCCTCTCTGCTCAGCATCTCCCCTGGAGCTGCATTTCGTGTCCCATTGGTGAAAGGACCTTAGGTAGGAACATTGGCAACTGCATGGTCTGTGTTTGGTATGGCAGAAAATTATCCTTTTTAGTACTGTGGTCATTCCTTCATACCAAATTCAGAGTGTTCCATACGAGTTGTTCCATAAGGATTATGAATCACAAGGACTAGTCCCCCTTTTCACGTTTTATTTCTTTTGCAGTTTTCTCAAACACAGTTATTGGAATGTAATTAATTTTAATCTTGGTTTTTTAAAAAAAGTATCAAAATCTACCACATCAAAGGTATACTAAATGTTGCGTGACATAAAAAAGAGGACTTCATTTCAAAATATATCAGTTTATGCCCGAAATCTCTAATGCATAAGTCCCAGGGAAATCAATGGGGCTGAAGCATACAAAGCTATTTTCTTGGGTTACAAATCTAGTACCAGATCCACAGCTCCATCTTCTTTCTGATGTTGTATTCAGGGCTTCTCCACAAGCCGAATTTCGTGTTGGGTTCAACAGAGCGGGCAGCACTCTGGGCGCGGCCGTGTCACTGAAGGGAGGATTAGGTAAGTACTTGTGGAAGCTCCACAGGCACAGGGGAGGAACTCCCAGACGTCCATAAAGCAACGAGCAGGCCTTTTAGCCACATGTTCTGTTACAGCTCATCATGGTGGTAGACATTGTATTCTTTGGCAGATATGAAGCCGTCTCCATCATGGTCGTTCTTTTTAAATATATCAACCAAAATATTCTCATGAACTGATGGGTCACGTTTCTTGCCGTCTCTTTCAAATTCTTTCTTCAAATAATGGTTTATCTGAAGGAATAATTAAAAAAAGCATTCCAGATTTATCTCAAACTTCGTTACACTTGTGCAGTAGCACTACATAAGAAGCTGCCTTACACTGAATCAGACCGTTGGTCCATCTAGCCCAAAACTGTCAACACCGACTGGCGGCAGTTCTTCAGGCTTTCAGGCGGGATCCCTTCCTAACCCCACCTGGAGAAGCTGGGGACTGAACCTGGGACCTTCCGCATGCAAGCAGATGCTCTCCCACTGAGTTATGGCTCCTCCCAATGTACATGTCTACCCTTTGGTGCAGATTTGGGGGTACACAGGAAGTGGTGGGGGCAGGGGGAATCCACTGCACCAGCACTGTCCCTTCTGTTGGTGGATGGCTACCATTGGAGACATCCCACTGAAACTAGCGGCATGCGGTCAAAGATTTGGATGAAATGGTGATACTATGGGCGCTCCTCCCACCCCCCAAAAGGGGGGGAGGCATGCAAAACTTCAGTTTTAACATATAAAAGAACAAACTATAAGAAGGGAGCCTTTAATTCAGTTCTGCCATGGTGCTGGATTGCAAACATCCTAATCAATGAGTTCACGACATTCAACATGTCCTCTGAATACAATTATGTTCAGATCTTAAGTAGCATCTTCAGCCACTTCTACCCATTTAGTAATATCTTGTCCTCTCGGGAGATTCTTCAGGCCCTTCCTTCATGCTTATGGATGCAGCCCCCTACTAATGTCATCCGCAGTTCTGTAGAAAGTGCAGCTTGTGCAAAATGCGACAGCCAGATTAATAACTGGGACCAGAAGGGTCTGAGCATATAAGACCAATTCTGGCCTGTTTGCATTTGCTGCCTGTGTGTTTCCAAGCCCGATTCAAGGTGCCTGTTTTAACCTATAAAGCCTTACATAGCTCGGGACTGCAATACGTGATGGAACGGTTCTCCCGATCCGAATCTCCCCAGACACTACGATCAATATCTGAGGCCTTCCTCTGAGTGCCATTCCAGAAACGCTACTTTCAGCCAGTTTCCCGCTGCTGTAGGAAATTCCTGCTTCTCATTATGCTGGAGGTCATTCCTGCCAGCACAAGGACAGATTGGATACTGCCCAGAGTATCTTCTAGACAGTGCACACCTTACCATGAGACCCTTAGCAACCAGATCCCTAACTTGTGTGGAGCCCTAGACCCAAATTTAGACTTAAGTTTTCAAAGGGATGTACATGTAGATCAGTAATAAAGTGTTCAACCTCTGTACTATTTGCATGGCTACTTAAGTACACTCCTGCTGTTTGTCTTTGCTTTGCTCATATGCTGAACAGAAAGGGCCGGGGAGTTCCAGACAAGATGTGATGTGTCTAACACTCTGTAAGCCAGGGGTGGGCATCTGGCCCCATCACGTCCTGGCATATAGAAGGGGAAGAAATGGAAGCAGTGATAGATTTTACTTTCTTGGGCTCCAAGATCACCACAGACAGTAACTGTAGCCATGAAATTAAAAGACGCTTGCTCCTTGGGAGGAAAGCTATGGCAAACCTAGACAGCATAGTAAGAAGCAGAGACATCACCTTGCCGACAAAGGTCCGTCTAATCAAAGCTATGGTTTTCCCAGTAGTAATGTATGGCTGTGAGAGCTGGACTATAAGGAAGGCTGAGCGCTGAAGAATTGATGCTTTTGAACTGTGGTGCTGGAGAAGACTCTTACGAGTCCCCTGGACTGCAAGGAGGTCAAATCAGTCAATCCTCAAGGAAATCAACCCTGAGTGCTCATTGGAAGGACAGATACTGAAGCTGAAGCTCCAGTATTTTGGCCACCTAATGCGAAGAGAAAACTCTCTGGAAAAGACCCTGATGCTGGGAAAGACTGAAGGCAAAAGGAGAAGGGGACGGCAGAGGATGAGATGGCTAGATAGCATCACCGATGCAATGAATATGAACTTGAGCACATTCCGGGAGAGAGCGCAGGACAGGAAGGCCTGGCGTGTTATGGTCCATGGGGTCACGAAGAGTCGGACATGACTGAACAACAACAAGATGTTTTGGCCAACAACTCTCATCAGTCCTAGCCAACATAGCCAATGGTGAGGGATGACGGGAGTTCTAGCCCACACTGTCTGGAGGGCCACAAGTTGCCCAGCACTACCGTAAAATCAAGAAAAGGTGGTTGTCGCTTTCAACCTATGTACTGGTAGACAAATAACATTAAAAATGAGTACTACTTACCTATCTTGAAATATTAGAAGAAGAAACAACAAAGGTGTGCAGACTGACCTGAACTATATACTGAAATGGCGATGCTATGGGAACTCCCCCCCCAAAAAAAAAGGAGGAGGGGAGGGAAATAAGACTTCAGTTTTACCATAGGAAAGAACAGATTGTAAAAAGGGAACCTTTAATTCAATTTTGCCCCGGTGCTAGATTTTTAAAAAAGCTATAGACAGCTTATAAACAAATAAGGGGCAGGTGTAATGGGGAACTACTGCAATGGGGTGCTTCAGAATATTACTCATGTTACCTCATGTCTCGAAAGCTTTTTGTCATTATCCATGTCTATCTGAGAAAATGCTTCAACACTGCGAGGTCCTTGAGTTACTGCATACAGTTCGATCTCAAAGATCAATGTCGCATTCGGTGGAATCTTTGCTGGTTCTAAGAATGTAACAAGAGCGTTTTAGGAACCGCAAACTGAGATGACAGATAATTTTAACCAAAGGCAGCAGTACTTCTATGGGTATTTAGCAATGAGGGATCCTCCGTCAGATCTATTTGTTATTAAGATACCATAACCTGAATCTGAGACAGCCCTCCTGACCATTAGGGACACACTCCAACTGGATGTTCCCCTCTGCATGCCCCCAAATTAATGGGAGCTGTATGCCCATTGGGGATGTGCTATAGTATTTCAAGGTGGATTGTGTCAGTCTTTCTAAATTGGTTAACTACTCACTCACAAAAAACAGCTGCTCTGAATTAGTTTCATAGGGCAATATCCAGTGCTGGCAATCCATCAGTGTGCATCAGGTTGCGCTAGTGGGAATGAATACTAGTGCAATGGGAAGCTAGCACTTGCTACAGCAACCCCCTGAAACTAGCTCAGACTAGCATTTCCGGAAGGAGACGGGTCAGCGGAGCTCCCTTCCACAAGCACTGCTGGCTTGTTCTGTTCCAGAAACGCTAGCTTGGGCTAGTTTCCGGTTGCTTTAGCAAGCACTAGCTTTCTGTTGCACTAGCGGTCATTCCTGCTGACGCAACAGCACCACTGAATCCTGTCCACTGTGTGCGAAAGCATCTTGATGAAGCAACTCCCTGCTTCAGCCAGCACCCCTCTGTTGTGCCTGGGGTGGGCAGCAAACGGAAGGATGAGTTGCCTAGCAAGGTTAGTGGCGCTCTCACTGGCTTGCCCATGCTGTAGAGGCCTGGGCAGGCCATTGGCCAATTGGGCAGACCAGAAGTGGAACTCAGGAACTTTGTCCGTCTGGTCTGCTCTGGGGCTATAAATTCAGACCACCTGACTAAGGGGGATACTATTTTCCTCACCTGTATTAGAAAGCTCCTTGAGAAACATGAAATGGCTAATCAATCAGGCCTGAACAGCTACTCCATAAAAAATAAAGCATAATTTAGAAGATGCCTTTAGGACACGGGTTGTGTCCGTCCAGATGTTTTGGTCCACAATTCCTATCAGACCTAGACAGCATCCCCAATGGTGAGGGGGGTTCTAGGCCAAAACATCTGGAGAGACACAAGTTGCCCACACCTTGCTTTAGGGGTACAGGGAACAGCAGGGTCAAGAGTCCAGCTATAAAAACATCTAAGCTTTAAGGAAGAAAATGGGGTTCAAGGAAAATCCGTGTTTAGTGTATCACAATGTCTTCTTGTATTAAAATTTCATTAAAAAGTTCTAACAGGCTTTGTGGAGGAAAGGGTAATGAAAATGGCAGACAGGTAACCATAATGGAGGACTGAGCTTCCAAAATCATTCCGAAGTAAGTATTTGGCAAGCCATGCACATGCAATTAATAAGTAGAGAATCTGGTCCTCTTTGTATGGGGATTCATCTAAAATGACCCAATCTAAAATTACGGCATGCAGAAGCTATAGCTCAGTGGTAGGGCATCTGCTTTGCCTACAAAAGGTCTCTGGTTCAGTCCCTGGAATCTCCAGGTAAGGTGGGGAAAGACTCCTGTCTGAGATCATGGCGAGCCACTGCCAGTCAGTGTGGACAGGATTGAGCTAGAATCTAGCTGCTAGATGGACCAATGGTCTTATTCAATATAATGCAGCGTCCCATATTCCTAGATTTTATTTTTGAGCGTCTATGGATGGCTCTGAATGCTAAAAGCTGTAACAGCCTTCATGAACAAAGGGAACATCAAAAGTCAGATGTAGAATTCACAGTAAATAAAAAGGCAATGATAACCTTTTATGTAGAGCCTCAGACAGCCCTGCACATCTTGTGATCCACTCATGGTCCTCCAGATGTTTTGGCCTACAACTCCCATCATCCTTCACCACTAGTTAGCATTGATGTGAGCTGTAGGCCAAAACACCTGGAGGGCCACAATACATGGCTCTCCAGCCATGTATTGCGGCCTGCCAGGGGTTGACCGACAATCCCACCCTGCCCCCACCACACATGCTTTTGAAAAAAGTGTTTGGGAAGCAAAAACACAAGACTTACTGAATTGGGGGGAGGGTTGTTAACTGGAGGATACATCTAGCATGACAGGTCACCAATTTCACAAGGCTGGTCCAAGAGATCTTTTTCATAAAATTGTTTTGTGAAAGCCTAGACACATGTAGAAGCAGCAACATATACAGCTTATGTTTTGTAACTGCTCAGTTTCTAAGTTAAGTAGCTAAATTAAAAAGAAAAAGGTTTCAGATGCTAGCAGTTCTGAGAACAATACATACCACAGGAAAACCATGGAAAGATCTAGAAAGCCACATGCATTCTTGACATTCAGAACTAGTGCCATCTTGCCCAGCATGCAGGGCTATGCTCTGACAGAGAACAAACGAGTTCTAGGTGGAGTGAGGGGAAAAAAAGACCTTCTTCAAATGCAGCCTAAAACAAATAGTCATAGTTAGTGTTTGGTAATCATGCAATGCTTGTTTGCTCTTTCAGAATACCTGGTGACAAATCAAGACATGTTAATTTGGCTGTTGAACTGATGCCAAATTAATCCCTGGCTTCAGCAGAATTTGAAGCACAGGTGAAGTTGACCTATGGAAGTTTTATGCAAAGGTGGTGGGACACCTCTTTCAGCCTGAGGATGGAATTCAGTTGCAGAGAAGTTCTTGGAGGCCACATTCCAGTAGTGGGAGGGGGAAAAGGGGGGCAAAGGCAAAAGGGGTGGGACCAAAAATACAACAAATACCAGCATATTGTAGATTAAAGCTTTTACTACCCATAACTAAGCCTTACAAGAGGGATTTCAACCTTTCAGAAGGGGGGGGGAACTGTACAAAAGTTGGGAAACCACCAAAATCACAATAGCCAGTGGTTGGGAGAAAGGGGGTAGGGCCAGGAGAAGGGGGTGTGACCATCTGGGGAATGCCATAGGGCCTGATTGGGACCCCAGGAGGGCTGGATGTGACCCCCAGGCCCAAGGTTCCCCACCCCTCTTTTTATACATCGTTGCAATACCATAGCAGCTGGGTATCTAGATGCTTCAAGCAACGTTGGTTCCAATTAAAATTCAAAAGAGACAGGCTCCAACCCAATTACATCAGTCGTGACTAAGTCCCATTAGAACAAGTCAGTCGCAACTATCTCAAGTCCCACTTGGACTCAGTCGCAATGAGCTTTAGCTAGACTGGGGCCATGGTGAAGGTTCACTCATTGGGACTCTGACAGGGAGATATGTGAGCTGTCCTCTGAGCTGATCCTTTTTCAAATCAAATCTTCTCTATGGGGTCAGTGAACCTAGAAGCAGGATGCTCAAGGGTCAGGCTACACTGCTGATGGGTCTGAAACATGGGCTCCATTCAGACATAATGCCAAACTTTTATCCTGCAGGCAGGCATGATTTCTTCCATCCTCACCATGTGGGAGCCTTCCCCCAGCTCCTGGATTTTGCTAACCAGTTTGCTGTGATGCTCAAACTGGCAAACTTCAGTTGGCACTAACCGCCAAACCACTGTTTGCAAGCTCATTTCAAGCAGCGCTGACAAACCATGATTTGGAGGAAAGGCACTAACCATAGTTTGGCAGTTGGGACTTCATGACAAACTATGGTCTGAACAAATCAGGAAGAGGAAGAAGGAGGGAGAGAGAAGGAGGCTGTGCCCAAACCTGTGGAGCTCCTTGTGACCATCTGTCTGGATTGAGCCAGGAGCACTTTCCAGCGCTTCTACTGGCTGAGCAATCTTTAGAAATTCAATATGCAATTTCATCCATTGACTGCTTATACAAGTTCTACAGCTGCCCCACAATAAAGGATAACTTCAAAGAAAAGTACAATGAATTCATTGCATCATCCATGCAAAACTCGAATCCCTTATGGAGAGAAAACTTCCATGATCGTACTGATCTGCTGAAAATATTCAGCAGATCATCAGGGGCTCTTTCCTCACCACTGTCTCCCCTTGTGCAAACAGGCTGCAATGGGAACGGGGGAGGCCAAAGACGGCCTTTGACAAACTTTGCCATCAACTCAGGAGTGGTATGTGGGGCTTTTATGGCAAGAAAAGCAGAGCAGCCCATCCGGGAGTGCATCCCCTCTTGACACATATACAGGGCATATCACAGAAGCTACTGTTTGCATCTTGACAGGGTTAGATATCTGTTACCAGATATTTATCCAGCATTTGGGGTTGGATCCAGAACCTGCCTTCTGTGAGAGGAAGAGCTCTGCTCGCAGAAGGTCCCTCTGCCCAATTTTTAGGGATCCTGCCTTCCTACCACACTACAGCTCACCCCATTTAGCAGGGCCCCCAGACACTCTGTATTGAGTTTTCAGGGAGCAGGAGGGGCTGCCGTGGGAAGGAGGGGGCAGGGAAGTACACTTCTGACAGTACAGTTGATCCAGCTTAAATCTGGACCCAACCCAGGATCTATATGAATTCAGTTTGCTTATAGATCCCGTTTGTGGACCTCAGAGACTGCTTTTGCACTGTCCTACTAGTGTAACTAAGCCTGAAGACAAGTAACTGGAATAACACATTCTTCCCTGTTTACTCCTGCCTCCTCTTCTCACCCCTTCCTCTATTGCTTCCCCGTTGCAAACTTCAGACTGTAAGCTCCCTGGGGCAGAGACGTGTCCTATATAAAATGCCATACACATTGATGGCACCATCATGACCAGAATATGTTTTTCCTATTTTGAGTTTGACAACATTCAAATTAAGTATAAATGCAACAAAACCTGGACTAAATCCAAGCAGTAATTTCTCAGTGTCACTACCACTAAAAAGTGCTACTGGATAATAACATCTAGAGAAGAAGGTAGAAAAAAAACAAAACACAATTCTGTTTCTGGTTTTCAAGAGTAATATGTTTGTGGATCAATCTGTTTCAGCACTCGTTTCACTGTAGTTTAGCTGAAACAATATAAAGTAGAGAGAACAGATATTATTAGTTTTGTTTTACCATATCCATGCTTTCCATAGGCTAGTGAAGGAGGAATGATCACTTTTCGTTTCTCTCCAGGACACATATTCATCATCGCAATATCTAAGCCTTTAATTACTTGCCCAACACCAAGGACAAACCATTTTGGATGGCCATCATTTTGTGTTCGACTACAAAGAAAAGAAAATTAAGAAAGAGACATTTTAAATTATACTGTTAAATTTTAAGAAACTAGTTTAATATATAGGGACAGCATCATCCACCGTGAACATTTATTAGTACTTTTAATTTGTACTCCCGCTGAATGCAATTGATTTTAATACATCACTTTCATGCTCACAATTCAGCTGGTCTTTGTGTTGATTATATCCTGTCTTGGCCTGTGACTGTAACAGTTACAGAGATGCAATAAATGATTAAATACCCAGTACTGTTTATACTACTCAGACTCCCTCCCCACCATTATTTTCATTCAAGGCAAGTACAGGGTTCTATTAGTCTAGGAGTGGGCAACTTTGGGGGACCTGGGGGCCGCTTTTGCCCCTTGAACCCCCTGTGAGTTGCACTCTGCAGGGTGCCCCCCCCCCCGGCCTCTGTTGTTGTTGTTGTTGTTCAGTCGTTCAGTCGTGTCCGACTCTTCGTGACCCCATGGACCATAGCACGCCAGGCCTTCCTGTCCTGCGCTCTCTCCCGGAGCGTGCTCAAGTTCATATTCATTGCATCCGTGATGCCATCTAGCCATCTCATCCTCTGCCGTCCCCTTCTCCTTTTGCCTTCAGTCTTTCCCAGCATCAGGGTCTTTTCCAGGGAGTTTTCTCTTCGCATTAGGTGGCCAAAATATTGGAGCTTCAGCTTCATTATCTGTCCTTCCAATGAGCACTCAGGGTTGATTTCCTTTAGGATGGACTGATTTGACCTCCTTGCAGTCCAGGGGACTCGTAAGAGTCTTCTCCAGCACCACAGTTCGAAAGCATCAATTCTTCGGCGCTCAGCCTTCCTTATAGTCCAGCTCTCACAGCCATACATTACTACTGGGAAAACCATAGCTTTGATTAGACGGACCTTTGTCGGCAAGGTGATGTCTCTGCTTCTTACTATGCTGTCTAGGTTGACCATAGCTTTCCTCGCAAGGAGCAAGCGTCTTTTAATTTCATGGCTACAGTCACCGTCTGCGGTGATCTTGGAACCCAAGAAAGTAAAATCTGTCACTGCTTCCATTTCTTCCCCTTCCATATGCCAGGAAGTGATGGGGCCAGATGCCATGATCTTCGTTTTTTTAATGTTGAGTTTCAAACCAGCTTTTGCACTCTCTTCTTTCACCCTCAACAAGAGGCTCTTTAGATCCTCTTCGCTTTCTGCCATTAGGGTGGTATCGTCTGCATATCGGAGGTTGTTGATAATTCTCCCGGCAATCTTAATTCCGACCTCTGATTCATCCAACCCGGCATTTCTCATGATGTACTCTGCATATAAGTTAAATAAGCAGGGTGACAATATGCAGCCTTGTCGTACTCCTTTCCCAATTTTGAACCAATCGGTTGTTCCATGTCTGGTTCTTACTGTTGCTTCTTGACCCTCGTACAGGTTTCTCAGGAGACAGGTAAGGTGGTCTGGTACTCCCATCACTTTAAGAATTTGCCACAGTTTGTTGTGATCCACACAATCAAAGGCTTTAGCGTAGTCAATGAAGCAGAAATAGACGTTTTTCTGGAATTCTCTTGCTTTCTCCATGATGCAGCGAATGTTGGCGATTTGATCTCTAGTTCCTCTGCCTCTTCGAAACCCAGCTTGTACTTCCGGTAATTCTCGGTTCGCATACTGCTGAAGCCTAGCTTGTAGGATTTTGAGCATCACCTTGCTGGCATGTGAAATGAGCGCAATTGTGCGGTAGTTTGAACACTCTTTGGCGTTGCCCTTCTTTGGAATTGGAATGTAAACTGACCTTTTCCAGTCTTGTGGCCACTGTTGAGTGTTCCAGATTTGTTGGCATATTGAATGCAGCACTTTAACAGCATCATCTTTTAGGATTTTAAATAGCTCGGCTGGAATACTGTCATCTCCGCTAGCTTTGTTGTTACTAATGCTTCCTAAGGCCCACTTGACTTCACTCTCTAGGATGTCCGGCTCAAGTTCAATGACCGCACTATCATGGCTATCAGGGACATTCAGCTCTTTCCTGTATAGTTCTTCTGTGTATTCTTGCCACCTCTTCTTAATCTCATCTGCTTCTGTTAGGTCCCTGCCTTCTTTGTCCTTTATCATGCCCGTCTTTGCACAAAACGTTCCCTTGAGATCTCCAATTTTCTTGAAGAGATCTCTAGTCTTTCCCATTCTGTTGTTTTCCTCGATTTCTTTGCATTGTTCATTTAAGAAGGCCTTCTTGTCTCTCCTTGCTATTCTCTGGAACTCTGCATTCAGTTGGGTATATCTTCCCCTTTCTCCCTTGCTTTTCGCTTCCCTTCTTTCGTGAGCTACTTGTAAAGCCTCATCAGACAGCCACTTTGCTTTCTTGCATTTCTTTTTCTTTGGGATGGATTTCGTTGCTGCCTCCTGAACAATGTTACGGACCTCCGTCCATAGTTCCTCAGGCACTCTGTCTATCAGGTCTAATCCCTGAAATCTATTCCTCACCTCCACTGTATATTCATCAGGGATATGATTTAGGTCATACCTGAACGGTTTAGTGGTTTTCCCGACGTTCTTCAATTTAAGCTGAAATTTTGCAAGAAGCAGCTCATGATCTGAGCCACAGTCAGCTCCAGGTCTTGTTTTTACTGACTGTATGGAGCTTCTCCATCTTTGGCTGCAAAGGACATAATCAATCTGATTTCGATATTGACCATCTGGTGATGTCCATGTGTAGAGTCGCCTCTTGTGCTGTTGGAAAAGAGTGTTTGCTATGATCAGCATGTTCTCTTGGCAAAACTCTATTAGCTTTTGTCCTGCTTCATTTTGTACACCAAGGCCATGCTTGCCTGTTATCCCGGTGATTTCTTGACTTCCTACTTTAGCATTCCAATCCCCTATGATGAAGAGGACATCTTTTTTTGGTGTTAGTTCTAGAAGGCGTTGTAGGTCTTCATAGAACCGATCAACCTCAGCTTCTTCGGCCTCAGTGGTTGGGGCATAGACTTGAATTACTGTGATGTTGAATGGTTTGCCTTGGATTCGTACTGAGATCATTCTATCATTTTTAAGATTGTACCCCAGTACTGCTTTTCCCACCCTTTTGTTGACTATGAGTGCTACTCCATTTCTTCTAAGGGATTCTTGCCCACAATAGTAGATATGATAGTCACCTGAATTAAATTCGCCCATGCCTGTCCATTTGAGTTCGCTGATTCCCAAGATGTCGATGTTCAATCTTGCCATCTCATGTTTGACCACCTCCAGCTTACCTTGATTCATTGATCTGACATTCCAGGTTCCTAAACAATATTGTTCTTTACAGCATCGGATTTTCTTTTCACCACCAGACACATCCACAGCTGAGTGTCCTTTCGGGTTTGGCCCAGCCGCTTCACTCTTTCTGGAGCTACTTGGAAATACCCTCTGCTCTTCCCCAGTAGCATATTGGACACCTTCCGACCTGAGGGGCTCATCTTCCGGCGTCATCTCGTTTAGCCTTGTGATACATTCCATGGGGTTTTCTTGGCAGGAATACTGGAGTGGGTTGCCATTTCCTTCTCCAGTGGACCACATTTTGTCAGAACTCTCTGCCATGACCTGTCCGTCTTGGGTGGCCCTTCACGGCATAGCTTATGGCTTCATTGAGTTACGCAAGCCCCTTCGCCACAACAAGGCAGTGATCCATGAAGGGGATCTCTACGCCGGCCTCTACGGAGCACTAAACTGGCCAAATCTAGCTTGTTTTGAAGCTAAATTTGACCTGCAGTAGCTTCGGAATGCTACATGGGTCAAATTAAGAACAAGCTAAATTTAGCTCATTTAGTGCTCCATTGGGCTAATGTGGCCATTTTGAGGAGGGAACTTTTTTTTGCCATGGTGGGGGCCATACCAGGGCTCCATGCTGCCCACCCCTGTACTAGCTTCTCCGGACCATAGGATGCTGTGCAAAGCGGCCACCAGCAGCTTCACCACCACGCTGAGAGCATATGTGCTATTATGAAACACTCCTGTGCCACACTGAAGACAGTAGGCGACTACCATTATACCAGCTCCAGTGGTCAAGCTCCACTGTACCATTGGTACAGTTGTGCACAATCTAGGGACTCTAGCAGTGTAGCTCCATACCCTCAAGATCAGGCCGACACAGATGGAAGTAGGGTTAGATATTGCTCAGTGGAGAAAGGAGTCATTCCGGTGCGCACAATCTAGGAGAAAAGCCTTATATAAGCATTCCTCTCTCCTGCACCACCCAAAATAGCCGGGGGAGGCTCAGGATCAATTTGAAAGGCGATGAGGGATCAGCCCTCTGAACAGGAGAGGCTCCTTATACATCTCAAGGAGCTCCATGCATATATTTAGATATACATCTCTAACACAGTGTTTCCCAATCTTGGGTCCCCAAATGCTGTTGGACTACAACTCCCTGCCAGCATGGCCAATGGTCAGGAATGATGGGAGCTGTAGTTCAACATCATCTGGGGATCCAAGATTGGGGAAACACTGCGAATGCTTCCAGACGGAGGCTCTTATCGCCAACAATCAAAAGGCACTGTGCAACTATTCCAGCTTTTCTTCCTGAACATATTTTTTTTTTCTGGTAAGAGAAACAGTGGAAGAAGTGGTGGGAAAGCACAGGAGGGCTACAAATTGAAGGTGACATCGTCTGGACCCCCTAGTAAAAATCTGTGAAAGGGGCGGTGCGACTGCGCAATAAAGGCCTTGTCCGGAAACACCCTGTGTCTCCCATATATCTAAGCATACACATGCTGCAACAGAAGGGCTACTTACCCCCATCTGCTTTCTTAAGAAAATGTAGGAAGTTGCTCTCTGGTCCACATATCTTAGACATACAAGTTAAACACATACCGAATATATATGTGCACACTGTGTAATGCATACATGCATGTTCTTAAACGACACTGAGAGCATCTGTGAATTCTGATGCGCAAGGAAGCATGTACATGCTAACGCTGCAACCCTTTGGGAGTAATCCCCGTTGATGGCAGGAGAGCTTACTCCCTAGTAAACTTGCCTAGGACCAGTGGTGTAGTGGAGGCAGGGCTCGCAGGGACGCAGCCCCGGCACTTTTTCGTTAGCAGGGACTCTGATGTCATCTGTCACCCCCCTCAGAATTCCCTGTTCCCTCTGAGCTTAGCTGCGATCCTCACTGTAACTGTGGGGGGAATGAATTTTCCAAGCAACAATATATTGTTCCATGTTGGAATGCAAAGTATTTGGGATGACTTGGTCTGGAATGGGCAATTAAGACCTAGTCGCTTTACCGAAGACATGCTCCTGGTGGAGATGAATCTCCTAGAACTGGTCTGTTGATATGGATCGACACAGCTGCCTGACATTTTTGGACTGCCCTTGGAGACTGTCAACAAATTTACCACTACACCATTGTGTGTGTGTAGTTCAATCCAGCTGGGTGTGTGGCCGTTTCTGTTGGAATGGGAGTGGGGAGATATAATGAAGGAGCTTAGGGAAGGCTAATGGGTAACGTTGGGGCACTAAGGGAGTGTGCAAGGAGGCTGTTTAAATGAGAAGGGTTCTGTCCATGAGTGCTGAGTTGAGAGGGTAAAGCTTCCATAGAGCATCATATTTTGAAAACCTAAAATGTTTGTGTTTGAGTGAGTGAGTGAAAAAGATTTTAACACCCCTACATTTTTTCTCAGACATCCAGTTGTAATACCCCTGCCTTACTCTCAGCTGCACTGTTTTTGGCTCCCAGCTAAAGGCTGTATATCTTACAAGGTTGTGTAATCTTAGAAGGGGGCATGGCTGTCACAAAGGGACCCTGCACTTCTGGATTTGCCACTAGGCTACTGCCTAGGACTGCGCTGCACAGTATATATTCATGCTAGCAAGGAATCGTTCCACTTATTAACAGATCAAACCGAGTATTTGCTTCCGGCATTTTATCTGCAACTTGGGACGAGTCCAATGGCATCTCCACACTAGCCTAATATACTGCATTTAAAACGGGGCTTTCTGCTTCTGTTTTAAATGCAGGATTACAACAACTCCCTTTTTCACATTTCCCCCTTCCCCGTATCTGAGTCTTCCATTATCTTTCATTGATCTCGCTCCTCTTCCGGCTTTTCCTCTTTTCACGGAGGGAACTCAAGTGCAACGCACCGGGGCAATTTGATAGCTCATTATCTACGATCTATATAATAACGGAACAAAGGGCGTTTAGTGCAGGAGACGCCTTGGAGGGTCACGGCGTCATGTAAAGCGCCCGCAATCTTCCCCGAAATCGCAATCTCACTCGCAGGATAAAAGGTCCACGTGAAGAAATCCCGAAACAACCAGCCCCCGGGCGTAGGGCAGTCAAAGCACCGCCACTGCCTTACCTGCAATAGAACTTGGATTTATCACTGGCCAGGTACCCGTCATAATGGGCATTAAGCAGATCCCCCTTCTTGCTCTTGGACTGGCAGTTTTCGGGGACGTGCACGACTTCTATCTGCACGTCGTCCGCGGGGGATGCCCCCTCGGTCCGCGGGGGAAGCAGGGCGAGCGCCTGCAGGACCAAGCACAGCTTCGCGCCGAAAGGCATCGCGGCGGCCGGAGCGCTCCGCTGCAAGCGAGGACGCGCGGACGACTCGAGGCAGCCCGGCGCTCCGTCCCGGGGCTGCGTGGCACTGGCATTGTTCGACGTCACGGGAGCCGACAGAGGCGTGGCCGCGGGGGACGCCAGGCGCCGCCTCGCTTCGCCTTGCGTCGGCGGGTGAGCAGCTGGCGCAGGTCTGCCCTGCTCGCCCTCCCGCCGCCCCTGCGTGTCCTGCGCCCCCCTTCCCCCGCCTTGACTTTTCCCCGTGTGGGTCTGGCGGACTCTTTGGGACGTGCAAGACGCGGAGCTGCTTAATGTCATGCATCAGCGGAAGCTCTCCTTCCCCAGTTAAAGCCAGGCAGTGCTAAGGGTGGTCCGGGAGGGCGGCGATCGGGGAGGGCAGGACCGCGGAGCTGCCGCCGCCGAGGGGCTCGGGGCAGTGCTCCTTCTCCCTCCCGTGCAGCGGAAGCGAGGCCCCGATTATATTCTAGAGGAGCTCCCTCGGAGACACTCCCACCGCGCACGCGATTTTTAGAAAAATCGTATTTTCTTTGGGTTGCATCTTTTCCTCCCCCGTGCTCGAGACGGGGGAACGGCAGGCGCCGTGGATCCAACGTTGATCCTACTTAGAGCGGACGCGCTGTAATGAATGGGACTTCACGTGAGATCCGACCCTTGGAAGCGATGCCCGCGATCTTGTGCATGGGTCTTTGGAAGTCGCATCCCACTGCGTTCATTGGGACTTTGCTCCCGAATAGGGGCGGGTTAGGATCGCGGCCTAAAAGGTGCACCGAGCGCGTGAGGCGGAACAGAAAGGCGGGCGGGTGCGTGCATTACAGAGAAAGCATGGAAGCTTGACTGCCCCCGGCAGGGCGCAGCGAGAAAGCCTGTGCGCGCGCTCCTTCTGTCTTGCCCGGGGGGACGGGCGGGGGGGGGGGGGAGGAACGGTCGTATAAGGCTGGAGGAGCAGCTCCTGCGTCACTCCCTCGCGGTTGGGGGGGGGGACTGATGCAAGCCCGCCCAGTTCTGCGTGCGCGCGTAGTATTTTTGTGCGTGTTTTTTTAACCAGCAGCCCCTTTCATCCAGGAAGTAAATGAGACGTCGGGGTCAATGGCACCAAACGCAAAGGCCCGAGAAGGGGAGGAGAAAGGGAAAGAAAGAAGCAGGCGGAGGAGGAGGAGGAGAGGGAGGCAGTCGGAGCCCGGGCGGGCAGGAGGGGTTGGTAATCACTTTGTTCTCCCCAGTGGCTGCGATGCGCATAGGCAATGAATGACTCCGCTGCTTCTGCTGCACATGCCTCCATAGCCCAGCCCGGGCAGCATCTCCAAAACCAGCCGGCCCCCAAGGCTGCAGTCGCTGTTGCCGCCGCCGCCCGAGTGAAGCCGCTCAGCCTTCGATGTCCATAGGGCGTTGCTGCCGCCGCCGCCGCTTCTGTTCAGAGGCGCTGAAGGGCAGAGGGCACGCGGGCAGTCCGCGCCGTTTCTGCCGCTCTTTCCTCGGACGAGGAAGAGCAGGATGCTGCGCAAAGCGTGGCTTTGAACTATGGAGGGGGTTCTCTACAAGTGGACCAATTATATCACAGGTACGGGCGAGCGGGCCGCTCTCAACATCTGGGAGCGGATGGCGTGGGTGGGTTGCCTTGCCCCTGGCAATGGCTTGCCAAGAGCCCTGCTTCTAAGAACCGCACCTCCGTGTATAGCCCGGACCCGAGTTCTTGGATAGATTGTTTGGCTGACCACTTCCCCGCAGCCTTCTTGGTGGTTTCCCTTGGAAGATACTGCGGACAAAAGAGGTGGTTGCTGGCTGGCAGAATTAAGCCGCCGTCCCCCAACCTGCAGCCCTCCAGATATGTTGGGCTACAACTCTTGGCATCGCCAGTGGACCGTGCCAACACATCTG
Organism: Heloderma suspectum; assembly: GCF_057233095.1. Classification (NCBI taxonomy): domain Eukaryota; kingdom Metazoa; phylum Chordata; class Lepidosauria; order Squamata; family Helodermatidae; genus Heloderma; species Heloderma suspectum. The sequence goes on from NC_139458.1 coordinate 191,766,594, forward strand.
GAGGGCACCAGGTTGGGAACAGCTGGAATAAGGTGATGCTCGAATGGGCTGGAAAATGGCTACAGCTTTCCCAAACCTGATGCCCTCTTGATGTTTTGAATTACAACCCCTGACAGTTGACCATGCTGACTGGGGCTGATAGGAGCTGGAGTCCAAAACATCTTGTGGGCACCAGGTTGAGGAAGTCTGGCTTAAAGCGTGCCCCAGTGTTTGGTCTAGTTGCCACTGCCCTATGAACCCACTACTCTTACTAGCCTACATCCTTCACGTCTTCCCTTTCTTCCGCAGGCGCCCCAGCTGGTCTTCTGTAGGCCTTTCATGGTGGAAAGTAAACCAGGCCCATCCTGACTGTCAGTCAGGAGGGTCCTGTGATAATCTCATGGTGATGATCTGTGTATCAGTGAGGATGGGTCTAGTGGGCCCTTGGCAGAACAGGAAAGTTTGCGTGTTCCAAGATGATTAATGCAAGGCGATATCTCGTGCCTTCCAAGGGTGCAGCTCCTGCCTGCCTCCTCTGATCAACTCTGGTCAGAAGCCTGAAGGGTATTCTGACCGCAGAATACCGCAGAGTATTTCACCAAAGAAGGAGACCTCAGTGTTTGCTTCTAATATGCATAGAGGAAAAGTGATGTTGCTTGAGAGACTCACCTTAGGTTATAGTGGCTTTGGTTCAACTTTTTGAGAATTCACTATTGAATCAGTGTTGCCATTTGGAGTCACTTTTCTCTATAGTCACTGGCAGTAACCCTTTAGGCAGAGGATTTCTGCAGTCTTCTATCAATACCTGGAGATGCTTGGGGCTTAACCATAGACTGCATGAGTATGTTGGCACGTAGCGCTAAACCAGCCTTCCCCAACCTGGGGCCTCCAAATATGTTGGACTACAACTCCCACCATTGTCAGCCAGCATGGCCATACTGGCTGGGGGTGATGGGAGTTACAGTCCAACATATCTGGGGGTCATCAGTTTGGGGAAGGTTGCACTAAAGCATAGTTTCACGCTGTGCACAAGCAGAAAAGAGCCTGTGCAAAGCCTGGTTCCTCCTGTCTCTTCCTCCTTTGCAACCTGAATGAAGAATAAACCAGAATACAGTTTCACTTTAGCAGATTCCTGGCTTGTTATGTGTGAACAAGGACTTGCAGTTTCAGATAAACTCTAGTTTGTTAAATGAGTCAGTGTTTGTAGTTGGCTTGTTCAGCGGTTGACTATAGTTTATTTTAAACCATGATTCTTGATTAGCATGTAATGACAAGCCAAGAATCTGCTAAAGTGAAACTAAATTGTGATTGTTCCTCCTCCCAGTTGCACAGGAGAGCAGAGTATGCAAGCCTGAGCTTTGCTTGGGCTCCTTTCTGCTTGTACATGTAGCACAAAAAATGGTTTAGTGCAGGGGTGGGCAACTTTGGGCGGTTCAGCCAGCAATTAATTGTGCCCAGCCAGTTGTGCCCAGCCAGCAATTAATACGCCTCTGTAGTGGTTTGCTGCTGAATTTTGGCAGCAAACTGCTGATCCCACACCCCTTTTTGCTGATTTTGTTGGGCCAGTAGGGCCACGTCTTGCCCATCCCTGGTTTAGCGTTAAGTACGAACTTCCCCATCCAGTGTAAAGGGTGTACTGTACCACTTAGGGCTGTCTTTTCCTGAACTATGTTCAGTTTTCCATTTTAAAAGGGAAAAAGTAGATTCTTGTTCTGAAGTGTTTGCTAAAGATGTTAGATGTCACTTCTTTTAAAAGTCTATCTCTTATTGCAAAACATGCCTTCTCCACGCTCCATTAAAGGAGACATCTCAACCCTGTACCCAAATGTGCCAGCAATTACAATTTTGGGAGGATACAATGAAAATTAGATAGGTCTTGGGTTCTGTGGATGAAACTGTCAGTTCCTCTGACAGTTTTGCATGTTATAATTTATAATTATGACTGGGGCTGTACATCAGCAGCTTATTTTACTGCATATATTTCAGAACATGAATCATAAAGCAGCTGTTCCATATTTAATTTGAAAATAGTTGTGATGTGACTGTGAGAGAACAACTTTGAATTACTGGGTGGATTGCCCAGGAATCCATAATGTCCAGGGAAAAGGCTCAGTCGTGACAGGGGGAAAATACGGAATATTGTTGCAATTCCCAAATGGCCAATTGTGGGAGCTTTCTAAGTGGGTCTCCAGATTGCCAGTGGTGAATGTTAGGAATAAAGTAGCACAGGAAAGGCAAATGTCGCAGACTGAAAACATCAGGCAGGTACCACTTTGTAGTTGTCAGTATATTTTTAAGAAATACTTCTCATAGTACCTTATCAGTTACCTAAGAAAATTTGATTACACACCTGTATCCCACTTTTCCTTGGGAAAAGTCTTTAACTGGAAATCCCTTTTAAGATGCAATCTTCCATGTAGCCACTACCCAAAACCAGGTTGAGGCATGCTTATATTAACAATGTAACAGTATCATAAGCAGAAGTGGTTCAAAAGATCAAATATAATAAAGTAGGGCAATATATTAACTTATTTCTTTGCCGTGTGACATTTTGCCCAGTGCTGTAATATGCAAATAAGCCTTTAGTAGCATAATATTTGGAGCCATCTGAGCGAGAGAAATGCTAAGGCATAGTGATCCCTTTCTAGTGCCATCTTTTGAGTTCTGAGGATTAGCTCTCCACCTATTTTTCTGCTGACTGCTCTGCTGATAAGGGTTTGAACTGATCCTCTAACTGGCACTGCCTGTCTTTTATTTTTGCTTTACATTTGCTAGTGTTCCTGCTCTTTATTTATCTCTCTGTCTCTCTCTCTCTCACACGCACACACACACACACACACACACACACCACGTATGCATGCCTTCTTTAAATATATTCCTTTTGGGACTTCGATGAATTTGGTAGGTGTGTAGGGGAGTGTACACAGATCACAGTTTCTAGCAGCTTGCACCAAAGTATGCTGTGTTTGCAACACATTTGGCTGCCTTTATCATGTTTAGTTTGGCCTTTACATAACAACTAGCTACTTAGAAATCAACTTCTCTCTTTTCTAAGATTAGCTGTATTTCAAGAGAGACATCTTACCCAATATATATGGTTCCTGCAGACCTGTTTAAGGTTGTGCTCTGTCTCTATGTGAGTTAAATTTGACTTTAAACTGAGCAACTCAATAGAATAAACAAGTCTGCATGTAAAGATAATGGTAGATTTGGCCACCGGCAGTCAGCAGATAAAAAAGGAAGGGCTTGAAGTTGTATTGCAGCACTGAAAAAGTTTGAAAAATGTTTAAAAGGTACAATTTGGTTTGAAAGGATTTCCTAAGAGTCAAACATAATATCTGATTTTTGTTCTCAGTCTTATTTAAATTCCAGATACAATGCTATCTGGTATTTTGGAATTACTTGCTCTCCAATGTTCTAGAATGATATGACATTAATTATATGCAGATGCATTTGCAGATTGAGAAACTTTGTTTAACTGTAACGTGCTATGAGGAATGTAGGCAGATTGGGTATTTTATCTTAAAGGGCCACATGGTATATATTTTTTCTGTGAAGCCTTTGGAACAGCCCACTAGATCAGGGGTGGGCAACTAATGGCCCTCCAGATGTTTTGGCCTACAACCCATCAGCTCTAACCAGTGTAGCCAGTCATGAGGGAAGGTGGGATTTGTAAGCCAAAACATCTAGAGGGCCACAAGTTGTCCATTCCTGCTGTAGGTCCAATGCTATGCTGTAACTGAAATAATGACACACTATCCCCCTGTTTACTCCCCTGCTGCCTCCATTTCTCTCCTCTGTCATGAGGAGTTTCTTTGATTGATATTTTGTTCCCCATTTCCATTTTACGGGGTCAGCCCTTGCGATGGCAAATTACTTGCCAGAAAAACAGGACTGTTTGTTCCATTGTTGCAGGTCCTGTCTGAGTTCCATAAACTGCTTAATCAGGTCTCTAGCTTAATTGCAGTGTCACTAGCTTTGTTTGATTCTGGAATTCCTTCTTCATTCTGCTTAGCTTGAGTCAATTTCAAATTTCGCTAATATGCTGAGATAGCAAAATCTGGAGGTTTTTTTACTTATGAATTGGTTTGCTCTGCAATATTTTACATATTCCTGATGAAATTCCCTGAATCCCTTAAAATGTTGACTCAAGCAGGCTTGCCCGTGGCAAAAAATCACTCCATTGGGTCAAATGGTTCCTGTTTCGTGGTGGCATCTACCAGCTTTAGCCCCTCTACAATTTTCAGTAAGCCTCACCCATGCCTTCTCCTGCAAGGATGCCATTATTCCATATTAATGGATAGAGCTTGGCAGGATGTGATTACATTTAAACAACAACAAACAAATGGAAGACAAAACACTCAGCTGTAAAGGGGGCAGTTCTTGCATATAATATTTGGCTTCCGTATAATGATGTGTATTATATTTTGGTGCTGTATTTGGCAAATTAAAGGCCAAATACAGCTCTTGTTTCTCATTGCTACTTGGTCAAACTGTACCTGTCATAACATATGGATCGAGCCGTTCTTTAGATCAGCCTTCCCCAACTTGGCACCCTCCAGATTGTTGGACTAGCACTCCCATTATCCACACCCAGCATGGCCATGCCAGCTATGGACAATGGGATTTGTAGTCTAATACAACTGGAGGCTTCAGGGAGGCTACTTTAGACAAAGATGTGAATGACTGGAAGAGAGATACCACTTGGGTTATCACTAATTTCACAAGGTTTACGGCTTAAATTGTACATTAAAATGTACATTGAATTAGGAGTTCAATGTGTTATGCTCCTAAGAAGAATTAGTAAATGTGAAGTATCCTTTTTCCTTGACGTAGCTTTGTTGCATAAGAACTAATGGACAATGGCTGGAATCTAATGAAGTTTTTTCACTGACAGAACACCTTTCATCAGCAGAATTGGGAGGGGGTAGTTCCCCCTCCCCTTTGCAGCCCCCCAACCCCCTTCAAAGTCTGCTCTGGAGGGTTGGAGAATGCTTTGGACACTTCATGGGGGGGTGCACAGAGGGCTACAGGGGAGAGGAGAGAGGGAAAAAGGACTTTCACTTGCACAGCATTAGATTCCATCCAGTGTGTTGTGAAACTCACTGAGTAAACATGCTGTACATCTTCCTTTTAAGCTTTTAGGTATTTTAGACATTACTCAACTATTTGCCAGAGTAATCAAATAGCATGTACTTTTTTTCCTTCTTTTTTTACGACCAAGGTCTTCAATGTATTGTTAGGGATGTCCACCAATTAAATCATTTTTTTACATGATTATTCACCTGCCTTAAAAAAATCCTAAACGTTACATTTTAAAATTAATGTTCAACACGTGGTTCAGAATATGACAGAGAGAAATATGTCCCCTTAATACAACATATAGCCATAAACATAAAAAAGTACAAAGGACAATACTACTTGTGGGCCTTGCAGTGAAGGCCATGGATCTAGAAAGTGTATGATCTTGAAAAGGTGAATTAGTATCTATATTATACAAATTATATCTATATTTTGTTTTTGAAGATTACTTAAACAGGCATAAATCTTGCTTCCACTAAAAGGTCTAAATCCACATTGAGACCACATTGGTGTCCCCCCCGAAACTGGGGGCCACAATCCTACCCCACTACCAGCAGGCTGTCAAGAGCTCAATTCTGCTGGGAACTTGGCAGTGGCATTGGTGATGGGGAACAAGGACCCATGCAAACAAGCCACGGCAGGCCGCGCACAGGCTGAAGACCACTTGTTGCCCACCTTGATCTAATAGGAGACATGGTGCTGTTACCTGTGTGAGGTTACATTTGAAACAAACAGATTAATGTTTTCTGCTGTTGTCCTAGGTTGGCAGCCTCGCTGGTTTGTTTTAGATAATGGGATATTGTCTTACTACGACTCACAGGATGATGTTTGCAAAGGCAGCAAAGGGAGTATAAAGATGGCAGTGTGTGAAATCAAAGGTAAGACCAGCAGTCTTCCATTCTAGGGTGAGTCATGATGGCGTACCCTAGGCTGCCTTTGAATGTACAGGCTTGAACTTGGTGGGTTCATTAGTCCACTTTTTGCAGTGCAATGGATGTTGGTGTCACTGAGAGGGCAGAGGTAGACTTCAGGCTGGTGTCTGGGAGTAGCAGTTGGGTATACTCTCGAAGTATATAGTTTGAACAAGTTGCCTTAACTGGTGTACCAGAATAAGATGGAGTGGGTAGGGATGGACAAGAACTTCATTCCAGTTTCCAAATCATGCAACCACATCCTATTTGCAACGCCGAACACAAGCAGAAGCAGAATTCTCAGGAGGGTTTCACAATGTCCCAAGCTTGCATTCAGAAGTGCACTTGCGAAGTGCGCACTTCTGAAAATGTGCATTTTCCCACTCAAAACTGCATTTCCACGCTTTAGTCTGTGGGGGGAAATGCGCATTTGGGGTGCATGCTTGGAAAAGTGCATATTTTTTGTATTAAAAATGCACACTTTTTGTGTTTGGGGGAAAAGGCGCTCACATTCATGGCGAGATAAGCATGGAGGACGAGGTGAGATGAGTGTGGAGGTGGAAAATGGAGCACCTCAGTGAGCAGGAACAGTACTCATTGTCCCATCCTAGGAGGAGGGAATGTTCACAAACAGACTGCTGTTTTCAAGAACTAGCTTGAGGTCTGATTCTCCTTTTGCTCCTTCATTTTTGGTGGTGTCTCTCCGCATCACTCTACCTTGTTTAATGTTGCCGCCAGCTCGTTTGATATGTTCTTCCCTGTTCTCTAAAAGTGGCCAAGGTGTCTCTGCTCTCTTTCCCTTCCTTCACTCAGGTGAAACTCAATGAGAGTAGAGAGCCAGACCTCCTCTATTTCCACCTTGTGAAACTTTATCAGTCGGTTTCCTAGTCCAATCCAAAGTGTTGTTTAAAGCCCTAAATGGCTCTGGACCAGAGTACCTGAAGGAACGTCTCCTTCTGCATGTAGCTGCTCTGGGAGCCGCTCTCACAGGGATCTATGGTTTCTGCCATAGAAGTCCCATTCCTCGAACATACTCCGAGAAGTGGGAATATGCTGTGCAATGGGGAAGAGATTGGCAATTTGTAGTTGGAAAGGGACGGAAGTGAGCTGTGAATTACTGGCGGCGATTTTTGAAGTGGCAGCAGCAGCTGGGGGTATTGGGGGCTGCAGGTTGTTCTAGGCAATCTTTGTAAATCTAGACTTTTATTTTATTTGTTCCTCTGTTGTAAGTTCATCCATCAGATGGCACAAGAATGGAGCTAATAATCCCAGGAGAACAGCATTTCTACATGAAAGCTGTTAATGCAGCTGAACGACAGAGGTGGCTGGTAGCGTTGGGAAGTTCAAAAGCTTGCTTGACAGACACCAGAACAAAAAAAGAAAAAGGTACTCACTCATTTCTAAAATAGGATGAACACGTTTAAAAAATCTGGTTCTTAACTGTTGCAGTTATTGGTGACCAGTTCTATCACGTGTAAATTAATTTTATTTCTGTGCTGCTGGGTTCCCCACTGTGGTTCCCCTGGCTGTCACCTCCCTTGGCACCTGCCAGACTCCTTCCCCCTCCTGATTTTTTGTTTTTAAAATTAGGGGTTTTAAATGTTTTTTAAAATTGGGGGGCAGGCATGCTGCAAAGCAAAGTGCTGCCCTCCAGCACCACATTTATTTCCCAAAATGCTTCTGGGCCTCACATGGACCCCAGAGGCATTCTTAGAAAATAAAAATGCTGGGTTCATTTTGAAGTGTGCCCAGTCACCTAGAAAAAGGGAAAAAGTGGCTACTGGGAAGCAGGGGGGGGGGGGGGGGCTAGTAGGAAGCATCCTGATGCTAGAGATGGTGGGGGAGGGAGCGAGGGGAAGAGTTTTATCAGTGCTCTTGAAAATTGTTGGAAATTGACAGTGAAATCTGGTGCTTCTCAGTGTGTAGACAGTTGAAGAGAGAGTCGTTCCTTTTGTTTCAAGGCGTTTAGATGTAAATGTTTAAATTTAAAACTTGGCAAGAGAACTCCTATCACTGAACAGTGAAGTTTCTGTTTTCTGATTTTCATGCAGAAATTAATGAAACCAATGAATCTCTGAAAACCAAAATGTCTGAGCTTCGTCTCTACTGTGACCTCTTAATGCAGCAGGTCCACACAATACAAGAATATGTTCACCACGATGAGAGTCGTTCATCGCCCACCATTGAGGTATCACATTATTCATCTGGGAAGCTTTCGTTCAACTTTTAGAGAGTGATCCTATGGTCCCTGGGGGAGCATTCCAGGAAACATAGGATTGCTCAGAGTCCCCTTTCCAAGGCCAAAGACACTACTGCAACCCCAGGAGGAGGACTCTGAGATCTGATCCCCCTCCCCTGCTCCCTTGCAAACTGCAGAAAGAACAGCGCCAGCTGCTTCCCAAGGTCACAAATGTGGCCTTGGAGGGAAGGAAAAGGGGGTGTTCCCAGGGCTGGTACTCCCATGAAGCATGGTGAGGCATCTGCATCCGGCGGTGGAGTGGGAGGAGCAACGAGTTGTGCTGCTCCCCCCCCCCTCCTGTGGGTTCTCTGGAGAGCCCCACCAGCCGCTGTCCCACCATGGCATTTCCTGCATCAAGATTGCGGCCAGCCAGGCTCTTCAGAGCAGCTGCCCACCCTGTGTTTCCCTCATCGCGCCCCCCCCCCCTTTGCTGCTGCGTTGGCTCCACACAGCCAGAAGAAGTGGCTTCAGGGCTCGCATGAGAGCCCCATGGCTGCTCCTTCTACCCATGTGACTCCATAGAGGCAACAAGGCGGCTGCAGAGGTAGTGGGGAAGAGGCGGCACGAAGAGTTTGCGCCAAGGCTGGGCATTCCGGTGGGCGGGGAGGGGAGATGTCGAGGTATGAGAAATCCTATGGCCTCTCCAATCCTCACCAGTGCGACTCCTCTAGCCAGGCTCAAAGGCCTGCCTAGAAGGAAAAAATTAAAAAGGAGGACAGAGAGGCGAAAATCGCCTCTGTCCTCCTCCTGCCCTGCTGGCAACAGCTGGCAGGGCACTGGATACCCGGAAACCTCCAAGATCAGAGGCTTCCTTGTAAGGGGAGCACAATCTTAAACACTGTGTGTGAATGATGTTCCTTTTCAGGCCTGGGAGAACGTGCACCAGACTTACGTTGGACCTGTTACTTTATCCAGTAGTGCTGCAAATGGGCCCAGCAATAATGCTCTAATTTCTGTGATTACTTAAAATACTTTCAGTTTATTTAAAATATTTCTGTGGAGTGGAGGTCTCCTCTTCAGGATTCCAAGCTCCTTCCCACCCAGCCCCCCAACAGTCATCATTCCACTCTCACTAACCATGGTCCATTCTGAGGGAGGGGTTGCCCAATTAGGTTTTTTCCTAAAGATTTTTTGTACTTCTGCAAATCTCAGGGATCCCCTGAGCCTGCGGATACCTCCCTCCGTGGATGGTACTGTTTTGGCTACATAAGGATTGGCATTTGGAGAATTCATATTGCTGTTAGTATATATGATAAGACAGAAAAAATAAACGATAAAGACACAACTGCCAAAAACAGGCAAAAAACAAACAAAAGGAGCAGTAGCAATAGGTAAAACAGTGCAGGGAAACAATAATAAATTGGTGAAACACCAAGAGCCATGCTGCAGTAGGAATTTCAGTTCCTTGATCTGAAAATACTTACAACATTTTAAATATTTAAAATGTCATTTTGTCCCACTGGAAAAACGTTATCCCACAACAGAAATATCTGAGGTGATCTGGCCAACCTCTGTGTCCTCCTCCATCCCTACACAAATGCTCAGTGTTCATCACGATAAGTCTAAACTACCAACCAAGAGGAATGTTACACAAACTTCCAGTTCATTAAAGAGTGATGTGTTGACCAATTACATTGGGAAGTAAACTGCTCTTGCTTCAGCAAAAAGCTCGTTGTTAAGCAGCTGCTGATATGTGCTTCTTCCTTTTGTTTTCAGAATATGAATGAAGCTTCTTCCTTGCTCAGTGCTACCTGTGACACGTTTATCACGACACTTGAAGAATGTGTGAAAATAGCTAATGCCAAGTTTAAGCCTGAGATGTTTCAATTGCCTCATCCTGATCCCTTAGTTTCTCCTGTGTCACCTTCACCTGTACAAATGGTTGGACATTCTTTAACATCAAACTTTCCTGAGGGTTTGAGGAAGTTTGGGATGGATTGGTGGGATATGATCTGTTGCAGAGGTTCTCCAGAGTTGCCATAGTAAGCTTTTCCAAGGCAATGAGTTGAGCCTCTTCCAAAGGTAACTAAGGCTGCAATCCTTACCAGGAAATAAGAGCAGCTTCACATACTGCGTCTTAAATGAACGTGTATGGAAGCACGGTTACATGTACACCTAGTCTCAAACTTGCATATGTTTAAGGTATTTGATAATGCCTTTAGTGTCCAATAAACTCTGTGAGATTTATTTGTGAGCAAAATATGTTTATTATTTAGTATATTTTTAGCCTACCCTTCCTTGAAGGAGGTCAGGATGGTTCACATGAGTCTTCCCTCTTCTATCCTCACAACAGGCCTGTGAATGAGGTTAGGCTGAGAGCCCCCTGTCACCCAGCGTGCTTCATTGTGGAGTGGGGATTTGAACTCCAGTCTCCCCAGCCCATGTCCAACAGTTTAAGCATTAAGCCACACTTTCTCTAAGGATACATTTGTAAGATCACATGGGGTCAAATTGATCAATGGAAAAGAAGTTGCAACTGGGCATGCTTTCAAGGTTTTAAAGACCAGGCTCCAGGGAAGCACAAAAGAAGCGACAGTTGACTCTGCAAAAACAATTTCTCCACAGAACCTCAATGCTTGCACTCTGTCCTGCCATCATTTTCTAAGGGGTGCATAGCACCCATTGTCATACAGGTTTGACATAGGGTAGTTGAAACAGCTGCTTGGCCCAAAGAAAGAATGGGGTGCAGGTGACAGTATTTTAGAAAGATGCTCACTTCCTACGTCAAGTGTTCATCTTTTCCCTTGTAGAGCCCCATATCGCAGTTTGAGATGAATAGATTGGATACCCTGAGTGGAGTTCCACTCAGAGGATACTCCATCTGGCAGAAAAGGATGACAGATGAGTTTTGCTGATTCCCCCCTCCTCCTGCATCCCCATGCATCCTCTGAAACTCTGCTCCAGAGACTTGGGGGAACCCCCAGAACAGTGTAGGAAGTGGCATTGGGGGCTGCAGGGGGAGGGTGAATTGGCCGAAAGTGCCTCCCAGACCCCTTTTCTGCCAGCTGGATCCCTCTGCTGTCTCAAAAGCCTTCCATAGATGAAAGGAGCCATTCTGTTTATGGATCTCAATGTCTGGTTCCAACCCAATGGTTCTAATTAGTCAAAATACAATTTTTCCTCAAAATATACAGTGCTTTAAGGTCTCCTTACAGCAGATAAGCAGAATACTAAAACAGACATAAAACACTTGTGTAAATGCTCCCCAAATATTTTTTTGAATTATGATGGGATAAAATAATTAACAGAGACGGAGATTTTCACATCTTGATGACAATCGCTTTGTGTCCCCCCATTACATTCTTTAAAAAAATGCAAACAATTTTTTTCATTTTTAAAAAGAGGAATTGTCCTACATATATAACTGACAAAAGCTTAGGGGGTATATAATAATTTCTTTTGTTTCTTAAATTATTCTTTAGATGAAACGTTCTGTTAGCCACCCAGGTACTTGTAATTCTGAGAAGTAAGTATAAAATTGTGATTATATATGTTTGTGTGCTTTTACGTGCTTTTTTGTAAATGGCTTTTAAACTTTTTATATTGTATTTAATATTTTAACTTTTGTAAACCGCCCAGAGAGCTTCAGCTATGGGGCGGTATGGAAATGCTAATGCTAATAATAATAATATATTTTTAAGTTTTGGAAACCAAACAATACATGAAATGTTCTTCAGTATTCCTCACATTATGAAACCCCATATCATCTCAAGTAAGAGATTGTTTTCCTCAGCACTGTTACTGAAATGAACTGTATGTTGCCCCCATATATTCCGATATGGATATGTTCCTGGGAAGAAATGCATTTCTGATTACCTAATAATGTACAATATAATTAAAGCTTAATACACACGTGGTTTGAATTCCCTGTGACAGATCCACTTGTATAAAGCTATTTGAATACATAAAGTTTGGAAGAAGAGCACTAATGGCATTTTATCATTCAGAATGACCTTTACCTTCTCATGCACACTCCCCCCCTTATGCGTGTGCGGAGCCCTCCTGTGTATAGCAACAGAATGTAAATGGCTTAGAATATATTCCAGTATTTGGTTCAGCCTTGCCTATTTTCTGCCATGCTGTAAAACCCCTGATCTATCTGTCAAACTACCCATGTGTAGTTCTGCAAACAGAGGGGATCACCTATAGGTGGTCTGCTGAGCTCTTCCCTCCCTAAAGTGGCCACCAACCGGGCATATTGCAGGTATGCTGAGGACCCAGATTATTATGTAGCTGATTTGTTGTTGCTGTTGGATTGTTTTTTGGTCTTTTTGATTTTTTTTATTATGTCGTTATTTAATTTATTTTAATTTATTTTAATTAGTTTAATTTATTGTTTTGTTTCCTATGAGCTGCCTATAGTGGAAAAGTGTGATATAAACTTACTTAGAAACAAAATAATTACTGCAGTGCCCCCAGCCATTCCTGGTAACGTGACACCCTGCTGTGCCTCTCACGTATGTTTAACCAGCCACCTGCTCCTCTCCAAGGCCCTGCCATGGAGGCCATGCCCACAAAGAGCGGACGTACGCGGCATGGGATGGCCTCCCTTCTTGGGAATGAAAGGAGTGCATGTACAGCCCTATGCAGGTATTCAGCCTGGGCTAAAAGTGTGTGGGGGGGGGACCGGGATGTGGGCATGCATGCAAACCCCACACCCAGCATCCCTGCCTGCTCACTCTCTGACCTTCCCATATTGAGGATGAAGGTGTGTGAAGGGGACGTCTACTTGCGTTCACATGAACTGGAGTGGAAGCCCCTGCGAGATTGTGAGCCCTGCTTTATCAGGGTTTCCAGCTGTGCAGAGGCTTTTACTCATGTTCAAGCAAACACAAGTAGAAGCTCCCTTCAGGCTTCCCCCCTCAGTGCAGGAAGGTTGGGGACTGAAGGGGCAGGGATGTTGGGGGTGTGCCCACGTCCCCTCCCCACTTTTAGCCTTCACGTGAGCAGACTGAGGCATAAACCCTATGCAGGTGTTTAGAGGCATGCTAGAAGTTTTGTTAAATGTGTAGCTAGTGACTACATTAGGGGATCTTTAAAAAATGTAATACTAGGCATGGGGATGACTTTCACTGAGACTGCACCTCACAGGACAGTGAGATACAACCCTTCTCTCCCGAGCTGCAGTCCCAGTGAAATGCTTCCCCCTACAATTAGCCTTAGTCTTAAGAAAAGGCACCAGTGGGAACTTTTTTCCTAAGGCTAATTGCACTGTGGTGGGATTTTTGCCGTGGTTGCAGCTGGGGAGGAAAGGATTAGACGTCAACTTCTCTGCAGTCCTCAGGATCCCCCCCGCCCATGTTTGCCTAGTATTAAATACATTTTTTAAACCCTCTGACATAGCTGCTGGCCTCACATTGCATACAATGTCTAGTTTGGCCCTTAGTAGAGTGCCTCTGGTGATCTCCTCCACTTGCAGTATTCCTTTTACATTTTTTAAAAAACTTTAAAAATTTTGCTGTACGTTATTTCAGGAAAGTGCTATTGTGTTCCAAAGAAATACCACTGAGAAATGAGACCAACTGGAGAAGGCTGCAGGTTTTAAGAATAATTCATAAAACCTGGAATGCTATTTAATTTGTAGGAGCAGCCACTCTGTAAGAGAACCGAATTCGTCTTCCTACCGATTATCACAAAGATGGAGAAGAACGGTCTCGGATACGGAACCTCCTATAGATATTCTCCTTGAAGATACAGACAGTAAGTTCTGACCCCAAGCATGTACTGACATCTATGAACTTTATGAGTCGGCTGATTTTTCTTTCTTGAAATAGAAGCACTATAGCCATTATCTCTGCTAGAATAACAAGTGCAAGAATGGGTGACACTCAGTCCCTTGCATTGCACCAACTGTACAGGGTGTTAAGGGGCGTAGCCTTTTGGAGTGTTTGAAGATCCTCGGGGTGATGAGATTTAATGACCAAATGGTGCTGCCAATTGTGACATGTATGTGTGTCTATAGGAGCAAGTTTCTCCGCACAGGAGTGGCCAAGGGAGAATCGAGCTCCCATTTCTGTGTTTATTGGAGGGAAACCTGGCCATTTGATCATGCATGTGCCACTTACAGTGGAGAGCACCGTGCATATCTTTTCCCATTTTGCATTCAGAGACTTTTAGTATGCAAATGTGAATATTTGTCAGTTGGTACTCATTGGGAACAGGGTTGGGACTAGGAGCCTAGGAAGCTGCCTTCTACTGAGTTAGGTCATTGGTCCATCAAGCCCAGTATTGTTCACACTGGCTGGCAGCAGCTCTCCAGGGTTTCAGGCAGGAATTTTTCCAGCCATGTGCTTTACCACTGAGCTAGTTCCCTTGAGAGGGTTGCTTTAAACTTTAAGAACCATTGAAATCATAGCAACATTCATACTGGGCTAAGCCTAAATACCACTCCCTCCATTTCACCACCCCATTTGCAGGCAGAAAAATCTTGGGGTGGAGGGGGAACATGTGAGCAGGTTTTGGGGGCAGGTGGGCCATTGCCAGAGCTCCTTTCCCTGTGGTTGCCAGTTGGCAGCCATTGTTAATCTCTCCCAAAGCCCCCAGATCAATGTTATGTGATGATGCAGCAATTGCTCCATTGGACGTTTCTGCGGGGGGGGGACACATGGCACTGCCAGGAGAGGAGCTCTGGCAGTGGTGCGCTCCTGCTAATTTTGGCCCCTTCCACCATAATTTGCCATATGATGTGGCCCTAAAATTTGAACTGAAAGTTCAAAACTGATAACCTTTGGCTCAGTGGTAATATTTACACCCTAATCTGTTCTTCCGTTGTCTTTCCTTATGTGAAAAGTTAATTGGGTAGGCTTCAGAGCATAAAATACACAGTATCTTTGGTTTACAAATTCCTGTTTTGAGATCATATTTAAACAAAGAGGAATTATTTAAACTGCTACTTCTGTAGTCCTTATCCACTTTACTAGTGTCATGGAAGTGAATAAAGAATTAAGGAGCTGAGACATCTGTTCTGCATGGTTCAGCCAGTTAAGCACTTTCAAGTCCCGCTGAGTTCAAAAGGAAGCATTAAGCATGTGCTTTAATCTCCCTCTTTGAAATTAATAGTACTTAAAGCTACTTTAGTTTTTGTTGGATCGTGCCCGTTTTTCTTTGATTTCTTTCTTTCTGGGTTTTTTTCTCTCTTTTTTTGCATAGGCAATTTGCTACCTTTTCAGCTTCTTAATGTATGCTAAACAGCGCCTACAACCCTAGGCCCACTACTGCAATATGGTGACAATGAAAAATAGGGTACAACTTAGGCAAGAGTTAAAGATCTGGCTAATAGTGAACATCGGACTTATGACCTCATACTTTGGGAGAGAGTGGATGTTACGAGACACATGGGATTCACAACTCTTTGCCTGCCTTATAGTGCTAATTTTGGGGGGGGATATTTGCAGGGGGTAATCAGGTGGGAGGAGTACATTCCCCCCAGCTAATCTCTCCCCCCCTTACAATGTCCCCCCGCCAATTCTAGTATGTTCCCCCCCCCATTCTGTTTCCTGAGACCAGACCTAAGAACATAAGAAGAGCCACGCTGGATCAGACCAAGGGTCATCTAGTCCAGCATTCTGTTCACACAGTGGCCAACCAGCTGTTGACCAAGAACCCACAGGCAGGGCATGAGTACAACAGCACTCTCCCACCCATGTTCCCCAGCAACTGGTGTACATAGGCTCACTGCCTCTAGTACTGGAGGTAGCACATAGCCATCAAGCTTAGGAGCCAGTGATTTCCCCTAGAAATGCTGCTGTCACAGTTACCGCCCCACAGTTACTGGTGTTTGTTCGCCAAGGAGACAAGTCATTTGGTCTTTTCCACTAAGCTTCTCCCAGTGGGATATATTTTAAATGAATAATGGCTTTCTTAAAGGGTTTCTGATCACAGCTTTCTTATAGGGTTTCTTACCATGGCTTTTTTACCGGGTTCTCATCTGTAGGTTGCAGTTTGAAATAGACATTTGGTATAATATTTGCAAAGAAAGTTTAAAGAGATGGTTCGGTTTTATTCGTTATGCAGAAAATACCTTTCCTTCTTGCAAATCTTAGAGAACAAGTTGAGAGCTGCTGCCAGTCAAAGTAGAAAATACTAGGAAAAATACTGTTGACAGCTTCCTATGTACACGCCTGACCAAGGCCTAATGGAGAAAGTAGAAGGCTCCTTTAAGCCATAGGGAGATCCTACCCCACATACATGCAGCTCTGAGCTGTGCATGTATCAGATGGGCTGGATCAGGCCATTTGTGTGCAATATGCAGTTAAGTAAAAATGACTGAATAGAGCCTTTTCTAAAAATAAAATAAAATACCCTGATCAATGTCTTGGTAGGACCAGCATTCTGTTCCAGAGGTACTCTCAACGGAGATTTCACATCTTCGGCCATTCCTGAAGCGACTCTGTCAGTGACTAAGAAACAATCAGAACTTGAAGAGACTCTTCTACCTTCTTCTGAATAAATAGAGGGATCAACTTTCTCTAAGTAATGCTATGCAAAAGCTGCTGTAATTCTACTATTGTTGTAGGAGGGTAGTTAGTTCCCTGCGTGAAGGATTTCTCTGCACTTTATAGAATAATGTAAAAACTCACTTTGAAGCGTATTTTATCTTTATATAGTTTATTTGCAAGAGTATTTTCCTAAAAAGAAAACTTCAGATTGTGCATTTTTAACAGCTAGATATGTACCTTTGTAAATGTAGCTCTTCTTTTTACGAAGTGTGACAGTCAAGCAACTTAATTTGGACATTCTAGACCTTGACCAGAAGGTTTCAAATCTGGGCTAGGGAAAAGGCGTGCCATGCACCCGACTGCTCACTTTTTCACACAATTGCCGTGCAGGTACAATATCCCTTTGGGTGTAGTTCGCCGCCTGTTGAAGTTCTCAGCAACGCTGCCGTTTAACAGATAGAAACTTTTCATTTCAGTGGATGTTTTTCTTGCACTTAGACTGAGGCAGTATTCCTAAAAGAGAGCTTATTGGTATTTAGCGTTTCCCTCTTTTTAAAAGCAGTGGTGTACAAAAGGGCACAATCTATGGAGTTTTAGGTATACCTTTAGTCCCTTTGAAATCAGCGTAACTTGAGTGCACACTAAGGGCACCTTCTAGCCAAAACGAAACGCTTTTAAGTCCCATTGGTTTTAGTGAGGGAGATTTGCACATGATGAAGTGAGATTTTACAGTGCTTAGTTTTAGTTGGATCTTGCCCCAAAGGCTAAAATTCTGATGTGCATGTGTTTTTATGGGACTTAAAACACCTGCCTTTCTCTGGATTGTACCCAAAATCTAGCCAATCGATAATAATTGATAGATGTGCAGTATTTTTCTAAACATGCATATAAATTGCCTGATTATGAGGCATTATACCACACATGGGGCAAAGGTATTTTAACATTTTAAAAATGTGTTTATTTTTTTTTGCGCCACAAAATGCCTACTTGTCATTACTGGAGTGGGGTGGGGGAAAAGAGGTGTAAAGGTGTGTTTAATTCTTGTTGGGGTGTACCGCATCACTAAATGCATTGTAGTACTGTTTTTAAGATCACTGGGCATAATCCATCCAAAGTTTCACACTTATACATCTAATTGATTTCAGCACAGGAATAAAAAGCACATGCTTAACTTTCTCCTGTTTCAGTAAATGGGACTAAAAGATGTTTGACCTTGGCTGGATGGTGCCCTTGCTTTTCACTTAAAAGCAAACTGTCCTTGATGTGTCTTTTTTACCAAAGTATTATTTTAGCGCTGGTTTCTAAAATGTGCTCTGGAGTTGCCGTTGTAATATATTCATATTTGCAGCTGTACATTTATTTATGACGTATTTATACCAAAGGGGGAGGATGGCTTTTATCATTGTGAGTCCTAGAGCTTCAGAATAGCATATATGTACAGTGATATTCTTCTCTCAATTAACTCCAGTATCAACTATGAACTTGCCTCTAGCAGAATTGAGGACTGAGCTCTAACTAGAGAATGAACCATATAGCTTAGCCACCGCCTGTCGTACATTATGGGCCCAGTTCGTCAGAAATCTCTCTAGCATAGGCTCTGTATTTTTTTTTTTTTCCCCAAGAGCAAATACGAAATATGCAGCTTAAATTTCAGCAAGGTTTGCACAGATGTTTCTGAAGGATTGTGCCCAAAGTTCTTAGTGTTTTGAAATGTAATTTTTTGTTTGTTTTTGTATTCACTTTGGGATAAACTTGGTATATAAAGTCTTGGCCGTGGAGCACTTTTTAAACAAAATTTTAAAACTGCTTTTTTTTAGAAGTTAATAAGTGTTCAATAAATACAGTTTTCACACTCTGACATGCATGATTCCTTTTTTTCGGGTCAAATCTTTCAGTTTTAAGAAATATATCGAGCGTCTCTCTTTAGTTGATGCTAACACACTTTAAGTTGCCATCCTGTTTTATTGGTTTATTTAATACATTTCTATACTATCTTTCTGCCATGGCAGTTTACGATTTTTAAATACTAAAACAAGCAAATGTTACTAAAGAACATCAGGCCATTGATGGTCTCTTCAGGAGCTGATGGCACAAGCCCTCTGCCTGGGCTTCTCCTCTTCTTCCTTCCCCCAGGGCATCCTATATACACCTGGGAGTAAGTCCCACTGAACTCCTGAGTGGATATGTATTGGATTGTGCTGTTAATTAGGTAGTCATAGGGCCAGTTCAGACAAAACTCATAATGCATAGAGGCTATGCACAGTGAAGGAGTAAGACACCCTTTTGTCCCACCAACTATTTTGCCTGACTCACCTACAGGCCTTCTCAAGCTCCACCTGTGGACATAACTTTTGCATAATCAATCCAATGCATGCACAATGAAGCCTATGGCTCATTCCCAGATTATGTGTGGCATATCATCTGTGCAATCTGGGCCTATACATTTTATGCATATACTGTATGTCCTTACACACTTATTTAGTCAGTTATATTTTTTTATTTCCCTTTTTTTAAATGGTGCCCTTCAATATAAATGGCCTCAGGATAGTTCACAACAATAAAAACAACAATAACAAAACACCACAACAGCGAAAAATACAACATTTAAAGTTCAAAAAAACAGTTAAGCTGGCAGTGTAAAATAAATGTCAACAGTTAAAAGACAAGAGGAATAAAAAGCTCTTCACCAGGTGTGGAAAAGATGGGAAAGTAGGTGCCAGGCAAGCCTCTCTAGGAAGGGAATTCCCTAACAGGAAGGCCTTTCCCCAGTCACCACCCACCTCACCTTTGTTGGTGGGGATACCTGGAGGAGAGTCTCTGATGATTAAATGCAAGAGCAGGCTACTGTGGAGGCTGACTTTCCTTCAGGTAAGGCCCAAGCACCACAGTACTTTGAACTGTGCTCGGAATGGACTGTTAACCAGTGAAGGTGTTTAAGAAATGGTGAGCTGGATTCCCAGTGACTGGTCCTGGTCAAAAGCCGTAGCTGGAAACTTCAATAATAAGTTCCGTAAGTTCAAAATGTTCAGTAGGTTCAAAAATGAGCAGTCTTCAAAAGCACCCCCCCCCCCCCCGGCAATACATTGCAGTAGTCTAATCTCCAGTAGATGGTTAACTGCAGCTATGCTGTCTTCATCCAAATGGCTGCAGCAGGTACACTAGCTTCAACTGGTGAAAGGTGCTTAGCCCTTGACACCACTTGGGCTTTCAGTGATAAAACTTGGCACGTGTTCTTTAGTGCAAGGTTAAACAACATGGTGCCCATGGGCACAAATACACCTCTAGATAGCTTTCTTCAAGCGCTCACCAAGGCATCCTATCCCTCCCACTTTTTTTTAATTTGGCACAGTTTCTGTGAAATAGTTTTCTGTTGGTGCCGATAACTGTATGTTCAAAGGAGTTGTTTAGTGTGTTGGGGCTCAGATCTTGTTTGCAGTCCTTTGAGCAGGTTCCTTGTCCTTTGCCAAACCTCTCATGGCAGCCATTTTGTGGTGATGCCCAGGACAGTTTCTCAAATTGCCAGATGTGCCCAGAAAGGTTGGATAGCCTTGCTGTAGAGGGGGGTGCAAGCCTATCAAGGTTGAATTGCATCCCACTGATTAGAGAAACACCCTATCAACTGTACCTCTGTCTTGCCTGAATTGGTTTTCAGTTTATGGGCTCCCATCCAGTGATCTGACCATGGCAAGGGAGTAGCAAAAATGTCCCCCACAGCCAGATCACCATCATCCTGGCGGCTGAGAACACATCCAGCATGTGACTGGCGATATGCATTGGGCTCATGATATGTTGGGACAGCCCCCTATTTGTCACAGCAAGTCCTGAGCCACCCCTGACCCAGCAGTCGCAACATGAATCTTGAAGTCTTCCTGGATCTGGAGCTCCGTAACTCCAAGACCAAAACCACCTCTGTACACTTAGGTGGGGAGACTTGGGCACCAGAGCTGTTGGCACCCTAACAATCTACAATCCGTCCTAACCACTAAACACAAATGCTCAAATTGACACCCATAAAGACAACCTGGTGAGGGGCATGACATTCATATAGCCCACTGCAAGTCCCATTACTGAGCCTGTGTGATTGCTACCAAGAAATCAGGGGAACACACTTGAGAGACTTAACTCTTCCTAATGTATCCACCCAGGATTCATTAGTGCAAGCCTGTTCAGGCACCCTCGCCCACAAGCAAGTCACAGACAGTTATATTGTGTACCAAACACCTTAAGCAACAGCGCCATAGGCTTGATGGTGCATTGGCAGGGCAACTTGGGCCACCGGAGCTGAGGAAAGACCAGAAGAGGGAACATATACACACCTGTCCATCCGAAAGGCTGGAGAGATTGTGTTCGGCCCAAGGACACCAGTGAGCTTCTTGGCTGACTGGGAACACGAACCTGGATCTCACCAGGGACGACCCCTTCATATAGGCAAACTAGGCATTCGCCTAGGGTGCCAAGTTAACTGGGGCGCAAAAACATGTTACAAAATTAAAAATGAAAATGAAAAATTCTCAGAAACATTGGTTGGACAGACAGAAAAACTGAATAATTATGACTCTATTTAAATAAATACGCTTTAAAACCATTAAATGGAAAATAGGGGCAAAACGTTTCCCAGTTTACCAAAAAACCCAGCCTAGATCTGCCCTTGGGGTTTGGAGCGCTGCTTGCAGTTGCTGCCAGTTAGTTTAGGGCTGCCCCTGGATCTCACCAGTCCTAGGCTGAATCTACACAGAGCAGTTTTACAATTATCATACTGCAGTAACTATTGGTGCACATGACACCAATGGGCACCAATAGTTATCACTGCAGTATGATAACAGTAAAGCTGCTATGTGTAGCTTCAACCCTAGTCTAACCATGGCGTTACCCTGATTCATTTAAAGCAAAACTAACATATAATGAGTTATCCATGGTCAATGAGTTACATGCTCAGAATTCCCAAGCCCTCAGGAAGAGAAAAGCAACCGGATGGATATGTGGGTAGCACACATTTGCCTCCTGTTAAAACTAATGACCAGCAAGCTGTAGTGTATCTTATATAATTTCCTATAATACCAGATTCAGGTGCTATCTGCCGATAGAAATGGAGTGAAAATGGGGCCATTGAGAAACAAGTGGGAAGTATTGATATGCTTCGGAGAAAGCCAAGTACTCTGTCTGTCTATAAAACACTGCAGCAACCTCTGCTCGAAAAAGCCCAATGAAGACTGCGTATTCTCAATAGTCATGACGTGCTGAGCATCAGTTTGAAAGGAAAAAAAAAACACTTGCTGGTAGGGGGTGTGGGTCAGAGTATACTGCAAGGGGGTGTGCCTGGAACCCTGAATATTAGCACTCCTGTTAGGTGGTGGGGAGAAACTGCAAAATGTTGCCAGTCTCATATGTGCACATCTATTTTTACAACTTGACCATTGCCAGAATCCTTATGTGTGCCTT
Organism: Heloderma suspectum; assembly: GCF_057233095.1. Lineage (NCBI taxonomy): Eukaryota > Metazoa > Chordata > Lepidosauria > Squamata > Helodermatidae > Heloderma > Heloderma suspectum. Next base: position 191,788,682 of record NC_139458.1, read on the forward strand.
ATTGCACTCTTCTGAAATCCTTCCCATTTTCTTTATAGAATAGGTGAAACTCAAGAGCGCCAGCATGCTTCTGTTCCTCCACTGTGTTCCACAAAACCAGCTTCATTCAGGGATCTCTGTGTGTGTCTTGCATGCTTATAAGTGCATTGATGGTGCTAAATGAATATTAATTCCCCTGTATGGTGATGAGGTCCACTGATATTGTAGCTATTTGGCCTCTTTACCAGGTGATGAATAGCCCATCAAGACACTTCAGATGTTTTCTTCAATTTATCCACTCCCCTTTAATCTTGATTTTTGAATTCGTTTTCCTTGATGCTGTATTGGCCCCAGGAGCATAACCAAGTCATCTGTAGTGTTAAAGGGGCCTAGAGATCCATAATGCCTTGCTTAAGTTCATTATTAGTGCAATTCCCTTGCTAGTAAGCCTCTGAGCATGTGAAGATGAGTCAAAGGGCTGATAGTGCGGCCTAGCACATTCCATACCAATGAGTGAGAGTGTTATCAAGCACTCTGCCTGGGAAGTGAAGTTTATTTATGTTAGCTAGCTGTGCTGAGAACCAAATGCTGTTAGTGTATGCTGGGAATGAATGCTAGGGGGCACTTGCTGCTGTTAAGCTGCCTCATTGCTAACATCTATGGTATAAAACCCATTGTACCCCATGGCTCTGGGTTCAGAGAAGCTGTCTGATCCAACCATTGGGCACGCCTGTGTGCTGTAAGTTGCTCAATAAAGTACTCCTTGTAAGTAAACCTGGGTCTGATTTATCACTGTCTTGGCACCTCTAAATTAAGAGGTCGAAGCCCACTGCCGGGACAATACATTTGGCACAGCGAGCAGGGTGCCAAGAATACTGCTATGTTCAGATTCAAAGGGAAGGAGAATTGGGGGGTCGGCATGTTAAACTGACTCCCAGGCTGGCCACAGTTGGAGCTGTGGGGTCGTGCCACAAAGCAATTGGTGGTCCTGTATGACCCGATTGCACGGCCAGAGGTCGAAGAGGACTGTACACCAGTAGGTCTGAAAACTGCATTGGAATCTCTGCAGCTGGAAAAGTGGTCAGCTAAAGAGAAGCAGCATGCAGGACCTCTAGCATGGTTAATGCTGACAGCATTGCAAACTGTCGGGCAGAAGGAGTCAGAATGGGGATAGGAAACAGCAGAAAAGTTCAAGGACAAGCTGGGAGAAGAGTAAGATCTGAGGCTGTTAATTAGGGAAACATTGCAAGACAGCCTGACCTCTAACGAGGCATGGGAGCATAAGGCTGAAGAAGTAGCCATTAGTCTGGTATACTGAGGTCAGAAGAATTGCCTGAAGAGTGCCAGAGTGAGCCACATCATCACCCCACTGCATCCCAAAGAAGATTGATGGTTGTGTAAAGAATGCATGTATAAGGGGACCCCCCCTCTCCCTGCAGCGTCCAGAGTTCAGCACTGTGTTTCTGTGTACTAGGTTGAAGAAGAAGAGAGGGGGGTGCCATGTTGTGAATCCCTGGCTAGCCTGTCTAGTGACTGATAGCGCCAAGAGTCTGCCCTCCCCCCCACAAGCCTCAGTTTCCTTAGTGCTTGTTTAAGAAGCATTTAAAAGTACAATTGTTTTTCCCTGGCTATTAAAAGCCATGCAGTTCAAAACTGCCTTGTAGTTTTAAGTTTACTTGTGCGAAGGGGAGGGTATCATAGCCGCTCTCCTTCTCTCCTCGCAAAAAAGATAGTTTTGTTGTTTTTAATGTGTTTAAAATAGCTTAGATTTAGATTTCCAAGTAGACCCATTGAAAGCTCAGAAGCACTGGCAATGGTTTTGCAAGTTCCCTAGTTAGACAGTCGCTTCCCCTCACCAATCTCAGAGCAACCAAGGCGAGACAGTGTTGGGGGAGGGGAGTAAATTTTTAGAGTGAAAAAGTGCTATGAGAGCGAAGGTAATGTCAAGGCCCAGTTTCAGTAATGCAGTGAGGCCTTGTAAGTTATACCCATGATTTGGTTAGAAGTAGCCTAGAAGAGTTTAGGCCTATTTAGTTTTTAGAATGTCAGAGTCTGTGTGAGCTTATCTCTGTCAGTGTTCTCAGAGCAGAGCCAGGGGGAGTTACCCAACTCCCTGTCCGCCACTGGTTTAGCCTTGGTGTACAGGGAGGCTGGAAGATGTCTGTGAGAGCCTGTGAGAGTGAGATTTGTAGAAACAGTCTCCCAGGTTAAAGCGTCACAGCTAGAGAGCTGAGCCATGCCGCTCTGTTTAGCCTGCATGCCGCTCTGTTTAGCCTTAAAAGCCTTGCTAAAAGGCTAAAGGCCCTTGTCTGTCGAGGGGTATGGAAGGGGTGTAGGTTCACACCTTCCCCTTAAGCTGATGCAGAGGTGGGGAGCCTTTGCTGGAAACATCTCGTCTTCATTGCCCAAAGCCTCCTCTGTTTGGATCCATCATCATCTCGGCTTTTGAGAGGCACTCTGAATATGGACTGGAACTTAGGATTGTTAAAGACTTGCCATGGAAAATACTGTGATGCTTTTCATGGACTAACTCTCATTGCTGTGGATTGTGTGTCTGTGTTTGTAATCAGCTCAGCGTACAGCAGGCTGAGTTTGATCTATGACTTTTGGACTTCCCACTGCCAGAACTCATGCAGCATGAAGTTGCGGATGAGAAAGTGGTGGCCTAGAACTCTTTGCATATGTGAGCATGCCCTTCCCCTGATTTTGACGGGCCCTGACCATGCAGCCTGGAGGAGCAGTATGATTGCTAGATCTGCTCCATCATGCCTTACCATGCAAGAAGTGTTTTCTGCTCATAGTGTTAAATTTAAGTGAAAGTTTGTTGTGTGCATTTTATGATTTCTTAGATACTATGTGATATTTGCAAACGTTTTTACTGTCAGTTGCAACCCCGAATGACACTAAGTGTGGTTCCCAGTGGTTTAATGTTAGTGCCACCTGGGACAAAGCCTTCAAAGTTAACACACAGAAAGCAAATAAATCCATAGAAAAAAGAGAAGGATCGAGACAGAGACAAAGACAGAGGTAAGGACAAGACAGTGTGAAGAGAGAAGGAGAAAGTGGCAGACAGAGAGGGGGAAAAAGAGAAGGTGAAGGGGGAAAAGGCAGAGAGAGGGAGAAGGAGAAGGAGAAAGAAAGAGAGGAGATGCCAAACCATAAAGAGCGCCCTAGCATTAACTGGGCCTCCCCTAATGGTAGTTATCTGTGGAGGAAAAGTGTGGCTGTGGTTGCCCCCAGGGTGAATTGGAAGCAGCTGATTATGTCTGGAGCTTATTACCTGGGGGTGGAGTAGCCACAATAATCTAAGAGTTCTTTAAGATGAGAAAATGTGACTAGAAGGAAAAAGAGAGCCTGACAGAGGCAGACTGGTGTAAGGCAGAAAGGTTTAAGTAAGTGAGTTTCTGTTGAGACGAAAACAAACAGCCTAACTTGCAGAGAAGACAAGTGAAGGGTTAAGGCTGGTGCATGGCACAAAGAGTTTTATGTAGAAAGTTTGAACGCTAGGGGGTGCTTGCTGCTGTTATGCTGCTAAAATCCATTGTACCCCACTGCTCTGGGTTCAGAGAAGCTGTCTGATCCAACCATTGGGTACGCCTGCATGTTGTAAGTTACTCAATAAAGTACAACTTGTAAGTAAACCCGGGTTTGATTTATCACTCTCTTGGCGCCTCTAAATTAAGAGGTCGAAGCCCACAGCTGGGGCAGTACGGATGCATCCATGATATAAAGTCTGTTGGAGTTTAATATATTAGCATAATCCTGACAAAGGGTTGTATCTTTGGGGAAATTCTGGTAACTTGGGGTGTTTTATCGTTGGTCGTGTTGTATAAAAAAAGTTTGAGTAGCTTCTGGCTGATGCTGAGGTTTTGCTGGACATGCTGTTACAGTTCTAGTCCTCCCCACTAGGTGTTGCTATTACCTCCTTGAACGGCAGGAGCTTGCTCATTTGGTCTGGACTTGCCTTGCTGTGAAAAAGCTGCAGAGATCCAACTAGCTATAGAAAGAGCCATGTGACAGCCCCTATTACATGATACTGCATTTTGGGGGAAAGGGTGAGAAGTAAAGGAAAAATACCAAAATAGACAAGCAATTATTGGGGGTGGGAGTGGGGAGTTGGTCGTAAGGGATTCAGCTCGGTCAGACTGGTGCTAGCAACACCACCATATGGAATTTGGCATCAGGGATGGTATTAGGCATTTCAGTTGCCACATAAGTATTCAGTAGCCATTTCACCATATAAAATGGTGCCCTGCCCCTCTCGTATTGGCACTTGTCTAAAAACTTACAGGCATGGCAAATCACTTTTCACACATTGCTTTCTGGTCCTGTGGATTTTTAAACCTGATGGAATTATACCAGCTACTTAGTCCCCATCTGCCTTCCTACAACCCGAGGAGCCAGCGTTCGATCAATTTTCTGCACTCCCCATTCACAACCTTGACCGAAGGCCTTAATGCCCTACTGTTCCTCATCCCACTCCAATGGCTAACCTATATCCTGTGGTGAAAAATGACAAGGGTTTCTAATGTTCAAAGATCTGAAGGAACATGACAAGCAGAATGGAGGAAGGTGACAGGCGAAGTGAAAGACCTCCGCCCAGAGAGCTGCTACTGGTCAGAGTAGATACTGCTGCTTGCTAGATGGACAAATTGGCTAACCTCATATAAGGCAGCTTCCAATGTTCCTAAGCCTCCAAATTCTCAGGGACGCTTGAAAAGTAGTGACACATGAATGAACAGGTTTTGTGGATTCTGATAGCATCCCTTGCCAAAGAGCCCTTGAAAACATCTGTCCAGACTACTCAGATATTCAGGATGTCAAACTTTAGGTAGGTGGTCATTTTTGTAGTTTAATAGCACTTGGCTATGTAGTGAAAATGTTGACAAATAGGTAATGCACGAGCAAAAAGCTTTTGGAGCAGGGGGAATTCTTTTCAGATAATGTGGGAACTGAAGTGATAATATATATTTCAAGCAATATTATCTCGCTAGAAAAGGGCCAGGTGGTGAGGGACATCTTTTGATTTTTAGTTATTGGGGGTTAAGTCTGTGGAACATTTATATGTATGTTCCGCAATACATACACACACACACACACACGTGTACGTGTGTGTGAGTGAGAAAGAGAGAGAGAGAGAGGGAGGGAGCGAGCGAGCCCTTTAGGGGCTAGCATAATTGTAAAATGGCTAACTATTACTATTGAATGAGTTTCAACAGCTGAAGGATGGGTCTGATGAAAACAAGCCTAAAGTTAAGGTTGTTGTGGAGTAGAAGCTGACAAAAGGGAAGCTCTGGTAGTCTCCTAAAGATTTCTTCTGGGAAACAGTTCCTCCTCCTACCTATCTTGCCTCTACTTTTATAATTAGAGTGCAAATACTTTAAAATTTAGCACTACAATATTGCTGGACGTCTATGCATGTAAAGATCTTTATATACTAACTTTAGTGTTTATAAAACACCACATCTGACCCTCTTTTCAGTAATCTGACCATACACACTGAGGCCCTCCACTGGTGAATGGGTAGAACAGAAAGACAAGAAGATGACGTAACGAGCTTACATGTTTGCTTTCTCTGTCCCTTTAATGTACTATTTTCTCCAAAAAGGTACAAATAAAACCATTTTGGTTTTGGTTTTTCTGCTCCCCCACAACCTTTCTAATCTGAGCCTTAACATTTCTTTGTAGTTTATTCATCCCAGCCAAATAGTTATTCACAAGATATTATTCCGTAGGAACACTGCTTACTCCTTCAGGCCTGATCTGTTTCACAATTTCTATGGTAATAATTCTCTTTCTAAAAGGGGGAGAAAGGGCTTGTTTTTTACCTGAGAGTTCTCAAAACTGGGCTTAGTAGACCTGCTCTGAATGAAGTCATTTCAGGTTATAGCATAACACTCAGGTTCTTTCCCACTCTTCCACTACAGATTTTTGTCTCAAACGTGCCACTGACTCACAAGCAATCTCCTCCCTCTATTGTAGTAGAACCATTCCTTCTTTTATTATACTTCCCAGGTGACCTTCATGTAAGGGTGGCCGGGTCAGCGCTCCTGCACTTTTAATAGTTGGGTACAAGAGGGAAATTCAGCAAGTGTAGCTTGTCATGAAAGGTACACCTGCTGAAATTCCCTCTTCTACCCAACTATTAAAGGTACAGAGCTGTGTCCTCTTTTTCATCAGGCCACCTACCCACATGTATCATCTTAATCTGCTCCCGTTATAAATTGGGAATTCTAAATTTATCCCAGTAATTAATATTGTCATGTTAAACAGATTCAGTTTTGCTTGGGTGTAAGTGTAAAACATAGACAAGGAAAATTCGACTCCGTAGAAGGATAGAGGCTGAGAGCTGGGATGCAACTGTCAGGAAGGAAGAATATAATAACCAGAATGCAGACATATGGTGAGGTGCAGGTAGCATGCTTTATTTCAAATGAACAATACTATCTCAAGGAGGTTCAACAAAACAGCTAACAGTTTAGCTTACTACTACATAAATTAAACTAATTAAAATTTAAGATCAGGGCAAAATGTGATGTTATAACAACAGTTTTAATTTTTCTTTAAACTGTGGTTCAAAGCTTAGTTGCCTGGAGTTGACAGTATCTAGCAAAATTCTAATGCTACCACACAATCACTGCATCCTAGGAACCTCCAAGAGTCGGTACTGCTTCTGTGCTTGAGTACCCAAACAGCTCTGTTAATCAAAGGGATAGCCAGGTGATGTTACTTTATTATAAAGCTATTCAAGCAGTCAGTGCGCCAGAAACAATACATAAACAGGTAGTGAACAAAATGCTGGCCGCTTGCACTTTGCTCAAAGTATTGTGAGTCAGTCTTGAACAAAATATAGTTTGACATCGATCAGATGGAACATAAGATATTAAAGTGTGGCTTACAGGAGGGTATTTGCAAACCTCACCAATGCCTTATGTTTCTGATTCAAAATAAGTTCGTGCACATATAAAGGAACTGTGCACAGCATAATCTCTTAGGTGTAGGTAAATAAGTCTTCAACAGGGAGCCTCTCTACCTGTTGAGGCATTCTTAGACATCAACATTTTGTTGAGGCACAAATATTAGTTAAATGTTGAGCAGGGTATTCGTTCCCTAAGAAACTTTCTCCTACCAACTGTTCCAAAAGTTACATTTTAAAATGTCATAAAATAAATGGTACAAAACTCCATAACCGTTATCTTCGGCTATATACAGTATGTACATGTCAAATGAAAAATTGTTTCAAAGTCAAACAATAATGACTATAAGTCATAGTGTATTTCCTTGGACTTTGTCTGGTTCAGGTAGGTATAAAAATATTTTTTAAATATATATTTACAGATCAGTTATTTCAGTCCATATGAATCACTTGCCAAAAGTCAAGTGTAAATAAATATGTCAAGCCTTCTAAATTGATCGAATGTTAATATTCACAGTGGCAGAGTCAGTGCCAAAATCATTTCCTAAATTCAGTGTATAAAGTCCTCCATCATTTTTTTGCACATCCATGATGATGAGAGTGGTTAAATCTTCACTGGTTTCAATGTGGAATCTACCACCCTGACTGGAAATGTCTTTTCCTCTGCAGGACCATGTTATATCAGGAGTAGGTTCACCAGAGAAGGCACAGGATATGGTGAGAACCTTTCCTTCCTCAATGGAGATATCATTTGGAAGAGCTTCAATTTTGGGTGGTATTCCTTTGTAAAACAAGAAAAGTTTAAAGTTAGTTCTTTGAGGAAATTATATTTTCAGTGCAACAACAGTTATTCTACATATCACAATATTGTGGGGGTTTCTCTAACTCTACGTATAATTGTATTGCTCACCTCTCAAACCAGGTGTAATCATTCTACTAGTTGAACTCTCCAGTTGGGTCAGACTAGATTTCCCCATTATACTGCTGGAGCTCATCTCTACAAAGGATTCTTTCATGGAAGACATGCTTTTGGCAGACATGCTTGCAAATTTCATTTCACTCATGCTGCTACTGCTGCTACTGCTGAACGAAGCTTCTTGTTTAGAAGCAGACATTTGAAATGACTGCGAAGAGAAACTTTCCTGCATGCTTGCATCACCACTTGTCCTCAACACTACCTCTTTTGGAGGTTCTTCAATTAGAGCTGTGGAGCATAGCAAACAGACGGAAAAACCAATGACATCACATTAACTGGTGAAGTCATGTGATCTATATATACTGACTTTATAAAAAGAGAAAGAGGACACTGGTTGGTTATTTAAGGAAAACTGAATGTGGTTATAATTCTTTCCCCAATAATGGGTAAAAAAATGATGATATCTTTTGTTCCTTTCATTTCTCTTAAATATGTATATTGATAACCAATAAGAAGAAAAATGTAAGACAATTACCATTATTGGGCTAATTAAAGATTTTTTTGAGGGAGGTGGAATTAAGGTATACCTCCTGCTTGTTGTTTTCCCTGCTTGCCATCCACAGCTGAACAGACGGCCTGCCTCAAAGCATAATTAAAAACCAATACAGCTTTCCTTAAACACAAGCACATACACAGAGTACATCAACAGCAGTACATAGAGTAACCCAATGATTCCAGGAATCCAGATGGTCTTAAAGTGAAAACAAGTTTTATCTGAGAAGATTACTGCAACATTTTTTTTTAAATTCCAGAAGACTATATTTGGGAATTAATTATTCTGATAGTTTATTAAGCAGAGATCACCAGAATCAAGGGGTTAATAGTAAGGTATTAAGTTAGGATAATTAAGCTTTCTGGTAACACTGAGCTGGCAAGGAACATTTTCTTAAATAATGTATTTTTAATTCAATATATTGTAATCATAATTTATATTACACTTTAGGTTCAGTAATGAAAATAGCACTGTGTTAAAGAATCAACACAATCCATCACTTTCATCACATCCTATAAGCCCTAATCACATTAAGACAAGACGTAAAGAAAAAACTTACGGAGGACAGTCAGGGATGCTGTTGCAGAGCATTGCCCATGAAAGTTTTTCGCTTTGACTGTGTATTTCCCACTGTCACTTACTGCAGCATTGTGGATTGCAAGAGAATAAACATTCTTGAAACGACTTACTCGGATGTTGGATGAGAGAGAAATCTGGTAATAGGAAGAGAAGCTTCATTATGATCAAGCATAACCAAGGATTGGGAATGAGGTATTTAACGCTAACACAAATGATTACTCACCGTTTGGTTATCCTTAAACCAGAAGATTTCAGGGGAAGGGTCTCCAGAGACTTCACACATAAGCAACACATCTTGCCCTTCATTGATGTTTTGAGATTTGGGTTGTATGATAAAAGCTGGAATTTTTGAATCATCTTTTGAAAAACTCATTTCAAAGTGACATTTGATGATGCCCTGTTCTGTCTTTCCTTCACAAGTAAGTATTCCTTCATCTTTCTGTGTAGCATTTTTGATGGTCAGAGTATGATCACTTCCCGACACACCATATCTATAATCTTCAGAGTTAGTTAGCTCTATTCCATTCAGCAACCATTTTACATCAGAAGCACCAGCAATGCTGGCTTTAAGGGTAGCCTTTTGACCTTCTGACACAGCCATTTTAGTGGTAGTAGATTTAACTTCTGTGTAAGGTTTTTTAACATCTTCAGACACTACAGCCTTTTTAACCAATTCCTCCTGGACAACTGCCTTTTCTTGGGAAGTCACTGTAGCTTTCTTCTGAGTAGATACTTCAAGTGTTTCAGCTTCTCTCTGAGCTGATATTTCAGTTTTGGCTAAACTTGAAACCTGAGAACTGACATTTTTAAAAGTCTGGCCAACGAACTGGAAGTTGGTTTTAGAGCTGCCACCTTCTCCAATGATTTCACATGTATATTCACCTTGGTCAGATTCCTTGAGATTATGGATCTTAAGTTCATATGTGCCATCAGCTGCATAATGAAATTTGAAATGACCATCTTCTTTTAGTTTCTTGCCATCTTTGTACCAGGCTACTTCTTGGACACTTAAAACACTGCTTTCAACTGAACAGAATAGTTTTACTTTATCACCTGAAGCTTCCATCTTCAGCTGCTGTTTAATCTTAGGAGGAACAGCAACTGGCAAGTCTACTTTCTCTGCTGGTGTTGTTTTCCCTGCAGCTGTTGACTTGGCTTTTGAGTGGGCAGGAGATGGTTCAGGGGACTTTACTCGCTTTGGAGATTTTACTCTGTCTGGGGACTTCACGTGAGGCTCAGGAGATTTGACCCTTGAAGGTGATATAATTGCTTTTTCTGGAACCCTTTTCTTTTGTACAGTCAAACTAAAGCGGGCTTCCTGCCTTCCTTCAGAATTTTCTACCACAACAGTGTAGCTTCCTTCATCTGAGCTCTGGACAGATGAAATCTCAAAGGTAGATGTATATTGTGTACGTGTAACTTGGTAGCGCCCAGCAGAAACAAGAGCTTGACTTGCACGTATCCATGTCACTGTTGGCGTTGGCTCACCATCAATGTCACAAGAAAATCTTGCAGTCTCTCCTTCAAAAACAGTGATTGACCGTGGTTTTGTTAATATTGTAGCGGGCAGAGTGGTTTTAAATTTCTGGTGCACAGCTCTTTCTTCTAGTGATCTTTCCTCTGATGCACTGATTTTCTTTTCAGCAGAGGCATGATGTTCATATGATGACAGTGATTCTCTTGTTTCTGTCATTTCTGACTTGACCTCTCTTACTGAAGAACTTGCTTCTGTTTCAGACACTTTCTTAAATGAGGAGATTGCATACGCCTCAGTTCTTCTCAAGTCAGGGATAATGGTTCTGGGTACTTCCTCATCTCTACGTTGGGAAGTATAAGTAGTGTAGGCCCCACCGGTAACATCTAAGGTTGCATAATCAGAACATTCTCCTCTATAGTTTGTGCACACAACACGGTATGTACCACTGTCATCAATATGACAGTCTAGGATCTCCAGGGTTAATACACCACTAGTATTAGTGAAATGTATCTTATGACTTTCTTGTATTTCAACACCATTATGATACCATTTCACCTCAGCAGTTGGTTTGGACTGGACATTCAAAATGAATCTGGTGTTGGTGCCACATGGTACACGATGAGAGCGCATTCTCAAGGTGATGCGTGGGGCATGATCCAGAGTGAAAGGTTCTTGAGTCAGAACTTCATATTTCCTTTCCATTGTTTTTTGAGTTTTCAAAGCAGCTTTCATAGACTCATACCTGGAAAATATGTCAAATCTTGCTGTCCTTTCAAATCGAGACAGAGATCTCTCACTGGACACTGGACTTGGTGAACGTGGCCGAGTTCTCTCTGGTGTAGGAGATCTTCTCTCAGTTTCTTCCACAGGGTGTGAACGGGGTCGAATTAATTCAGATACAGGGCGCATTAATTCAATGTAAGTTGGAGAAAGAGAGCGTCTTCTTCCTAGTAATCTTGAGGGAGGTGAAAATTCTCTGTGAACATGTCTCACCATTTCTATTTCCTCTTCTTCCTCTTTTGATGTGATCTCAGTTATTTCTCTTTCTCTCCTCCTTCTCAGTCGTCTCTTTTCTTCTTGTGACATATACTCAAGCTCACTCTTGTATTCAGAGAGCCGCTTGCTTGTGGTAACTGGTCGTAGCAGCTCTTCATCCTCTTTCTCGGCCATAATTCTCTCTTTCTGTTTTGGTGGTCTATAAATTGCTCTGTCATGGCGTTCTCGGAGCTGAGCATAAGTTGCAGCAGTATCTTCTTTAGTTGGCATATGATAAGTTCCATATCTCAGCTCTCTTTGCCTGGATGCTTCTGTGGCAGCTTGTGCCTCTGCTGCAGAGTAATGAAGGGAAGACAGTTCAAAGCGTGGAGGGCTTCTGCTTGGAGGTGAAGCAGAAAAGCCTAACTCCAATTCTTCTTCAAGTCGCAATCTTTCTTCTTCAGTTCTCTTCATGGCTAAATAATCATCAACAGGCAGAAGTATTTCTTCATCTGACAGGTCACTAAGCGATCGCCTTCTTGGTCTGTAATAAAACTCATAATCAGGAGATGGGGTACGCCGGCGTGCTGGTCTCACTATTTCAAGATCATCTTGTGACAATTTAGGTATGCGCCACTTAGGTTTATATTGATCAGAAATGCGTGGCAGTGGCATCACATAGAATTGTTCCCATCTGGAAAGGCGAATGCGCTTTGGTCGCTTCTGAACAATTCTGTCCAGTTTTCCTGGCATTTCATACTGATCTCTCAGTTTCTTGTACCACTTCATGTCTGACATAGGCACAAACAATTTGATGTTCTGATCTTCTTCAAGAGCAGTGGCTGCATGTCTGCGAGGCTCTGGGATCTCATAAGGCATTCGGAGTCTCCTTTCTTCTTTAATTTCTTCCTTTTTAAGTTCAAATTCACCTTTGACAGTCTTTGTGGTTACAGCTGGTTTATACAGGATGGCAGCTTGTCTCAGAGCTTCCTGTGCTACGTCTGTCAGTGGAACAGATTCGGTTCTTGAAAGGATTTCTGCCATTCTCACTGTCTTGTCAATTCTCTTCTGTACCTGTTTTTTCTGCTCTTCTACAGTTGCATATTCACGCTTGACATATTTCAAGCGCTCGACCTTCAAGTAAGCCTGGCAGCTTGTGGATCCAGCACTGTTTGTAGCAGTAACTCTGTAATAACCACTGTCTTCTGGTAGAGTATCTCTGATATGCAAGGCATAATAGTCTAACCCTTCATGTACAATTTCAATATTGGGGCTAGCTGATAGAGGCTGACCATCTTTTTCCCATTTTAGTGTTGGTTTTGGTATACCAGATACTCTTATCTCAAAGCAGACACTGTGGCCTTCTTGGCATTCTGCATTTGCTAATAGTCTTTTGAACATGGGTCTCAAAGTGGTATCCTCTGAAGGAGCATGTTGAACAACAGTTAACTTAGCTTTGCAGCTGTCCTCACCATATTTGTTGCGGGCTAGCACAGTATATTCGGCATCATCATCCTTGTTGACATTATGGATGAAAAGTTGATAAAGACCCTTATCAGTTTCAAAGGTATACTTCCTGTCGTCATCTCCTGGCTTGATCTTCTGACCAGATTTGAACCATGTTACACGAGGTTCTGGATGGACTGTTATAGTTACTCCAAACCTGATATTTTCTCCAATATAGGCAGTACGGTTATATAGAGGCAGAGTAAATTCTGGTGGCCTCTCCAAAAGTCTCAAGGCATCGACTCGGCGCTTCACTCTCTTGACAGTTCTGCATCTGTAATAGTCAGAAACTTCTCTCACACCTTTAACAAATAGTTCTGCATAGGAACTGTCTTCACCATAGTCATTAGTGACTTTGCATCTGTAGGTGCCATCATCTGATTTTGCAATATCTTTGACATACATTGTGGCCACTCCTTCATGGTAGCTGATTTCATATTTTTCACTGTTCTCCAGTTGTCTTACTCCAAAGTACCAGGTCACTTCTGTGGTTGAGTCATAATTTTCAATCTTGCAGACATACTTGGCATGACCACCTTCTTCTCCAACAGCATGCATTATCTGCCCAGTAATGGGTCCAATTTCAATTGATGCCACTTTAACTTTAGCAACTGTAACACCCCTCTGAGATCTGACTGCACCACCCCATGAAACACGGGCTACTGATACAACTGTATTCCATTCCTTCTTTACTAAGGTTTGGTAGTAACGTCTGTGTCTCAATGTTTTGATTACTTTAGTGCTGGTTTTCTCTGTCCTCTGCTTCAACCAAGTATGTTCAAGAGCTTCTGCAGCAGTCATACGAGCTTTCCTTTCTTTTACTAACAGGCGGTCAACAAAGTCCAAGGCTTCAATACTTATGTCTTTGAAGGCTTCATCATCAAAGTTGTATTCAGCACTGATGATATTTTCAATTGTCTGTTGGTTTGTTTCAGCAATGAAAGGATTCAGACCACTTAGAAGTACATACACTAGAGTTCCAAGTGACCACATATCACTGGCTGTGCTGACCAAATCGTGCTGATGGACTTCAGGTCCATAATATTCAGGAGAAGTAAACTGGAGCCTGAAATTATCACCAGGTTTCAGCTGCCTTGCCTGGCCAAATTCAATAATTTTAACTACAGAGCTTCTTCTGGTAAAGTAAATAATGTTCTCTGGCCTGATATCAAAGTGCCCAATACTGTGACTGTGTAGGAATTCCAGTGCTTCACATACTTGACGTACATAGCTTACAATTTCTCTTTCATTCAGTTCAAATGCAGGGGTATTCAGTCTTTCAAAGATGTCAAGTCCAGATATGAACTCAGAGATCATGACCAATTCTTCTAGGCTTTCAAATGACTCGTGAAGATATAAGATATTTCTGTGCCTGGCAATGTTTAGGATGGAAATTTCTTTCTTTACTAGCACTTGATCAGCACCTTTTACTTTGACAAACTTGGCCAGGTAGGTCTTCTTAGAAGCTATCTCAACACAGCGGTGGGCAACTCCAAATTGCCCACGCCCAAGTTCTTCAGCAATCATATATTTATCATAGAGTTCCTTTGTAGAATAGTGAGATGCTTTTGCTGTGGTGACTTCTCTAGCCTCATCGACTTCTTCATCGTAATTTAGAACTCTAGTCTTATCTTCCTTTGTTATAACAGAATCTGTAGGTTCAGAAGGCTGGCTCTGCCCAAATTTATTCTCTGCTATAACATGGAATACATAGCTTGTCTTACCAAATAAGTTTACTACAGTATATCGCGTGTCACGAGCTTGGCCAACACGGATCCATCTCTCAGCTGTGGTAGCACGTTTCTCAATAGTATAGTGTGTGACTCTGCTTCCACCATCATTAGCTGGAGCATTCCATGTTAAGTTGACTGAGTCTCTTGAAACTTCACTTGCTTTCAGACCTCTTGGTGCGTCAGGTACATCAGCAACATCTAATTCAACAGTTTTCTGATCAATTCCAAACCTGTTTTTAGCACAGACTATGTAGAAACCTGCATCTTTTCTGTCCACACCATTAGGGAAAACAAGAGATGTGAATGACCGTGTAACAATAACTTGGTAGTGTCCATTAGTATCAATGAGATCTTGTCCTTTCTGCCATGTGATCACCGGATCGGGCTTGCCACTAAATGGGATTTTGATGCTAATAACGTCACCACGGAGAGCGTGAACAGCTCCCATGCCTTCAAGATTTTTAGGCAAGTGGATCTTAGCAGGAACTGTAGGAAAAAAAACAGGAAAAAATAAAATAAAATTACTGCTTTAAAAACCTGAAAGACTGCTTTAACTACAGGGAAACTGATTCAGAAAAACTTAGTCATTTGTAGTGTATTGACTAACCCTTTCCATGGTTACAGTGCTAGCTGAGCAAATCTTTGGACATTATTAATCCAGTAACAGAGCTTCTTTCTGCAACAGTGCTAGAATCCTTTACTAGACAAGTGTGTTCAAGAGCCTATTGTTATCTTATAGTCTGGTAAAAGCTTCAACCAAAGCTTTCACCACACCAGTGCTAGAAGGGCACAGCCATACTTCTTTGCATTTCTGCATTGTATTTTTATATGTGGGATGCCACCTTGTGAGGTTTTGACCTTAGAAGGTGCCCTAAAAATATCTTAAATAAAGTTTTGTGTTTATCTTTCATATATTGTTTCACATCTACATATACTAGTGTATTTGCATTATTCAAAGTACAGTGAAATATGACTAAGCCCTGCTGTGTGTAGGTGAGCCTCTATGCTATTGTACAAGGTCCCAGTGCTTCTCACCATCTGACATTTTGAGGCTATTAAGACAAAATTCTAAAAATAGGATCCATAGGTGGGTTTTTTTGGCTTGAGCTTATATGCCTATACTGTTATAAATTTTTAAAAAACTAATTTTAAGTAGCAAAGCTCATTATTTACCTTCAACGTCTAAAGAGGCAGTTCCAGACACAGATCCTCCCTGGTTGGTCGCTCTCACTTGATAAACAGTGGCATCATCATCTGTTACATCTGTAATTACCAATTGGTGATATCCACCCTTAAATTCTTGTATCTTCACCTTCTCACCATCTGGCATAATCTCTTTGCCCTGCCTGAACCATTTTACAACAGGCTTAGGATGACCGGTGACTTTGCAAACAAATGTGGCATGACCTCTAAATTTCACATTCAGGTTTCTGATTTCTTCCTTGAAATGTGGTGCCTGAATTGGTACATCAGATTTGGGAATGACTGGTTGCGAAATTTCACTCCATTCACTTTCACCACCTAGATTTTCACATTTGACACGGAACTCGTATTCAAGGCCTTCAATAAGACCAGCGACAGAATAGACCGTTTCATGAATTTCTTCTGTTGTTACAGCAATCCATTTGTTTTGCTTCTTTTCACGTTTCTCGAGGTAGTAATTCCTGATCTTTGAGCCACCATCACTAGCGGGTGGCCTCCAAGATACAACACAAGAATCTTTTGTCACAGCAGATACAATTGGCTGAGTTGGACAGCCTGGTTTTTCTGTAAAGAAGAAAAAAATTCAGGACGTGAAGTCAGTTTGCTTTGTTGAAATTTTGATAAATCAAACATGGAGTATCGAGCACACTTACCAAATGGAGTCTTGATAACAACGATAGAGGAAACTTCTAACGCTTCACTCATGCCAAATGTATTCTGAGCAAAGACACGGAAATAGTAGGCTGCATTTTCTGTCAGGTTAACAATTCTACAGGTTGTGCTAGAAATGCTGGAGGATACCAGCTGCCACTCTGTGCCTTCTTTTGCTTCTCTTTTCTCTACAACATAATTTGTAATGGAGGCACCTCCATCATCTTCAGGTGGCTTCCAGCTGATGACTGCAGAGTTCTTCAGCAAAGCTTCCACAACGATTGGTCCTGTTGGTTTATCAGGCTTATCTACAAAAAATAAAAGGGCAGTGCTTTAAGTTATTTGCCAGAAAACATATTCAACTATATGATTGCAGAAATAATGAAAAGCCAGTGCTTACCTTGTATTTCCACATTGAGTACAGTGTCAACTGTTCCATATATGTTACTAAGTTGCACTTTGTACTTTCCCGCATGGGTCTTATGTTGTACATTTTTAATGACAAGATGGGTATAATGCTCTGTGTTCTCAATAGTAATATTTTCTGTATTTTTCAAGGGTTTCTTGCCATGGAACCAAGTGATAGCAGGTACTGGACGACCAATATATACAACATGGAGGCGAAGAGTGGAACCCACACCTGCACGGTATTTCTCTTTCAATGGGAAGCCAGGATGGAACTGTGGAGGAGCTTGCAATAATAGTTTGCCACTAGTTTCAATCTCTCCAACATCATTGATTGCCTTGCAAGTGTAAAGTCCTTCATCATCCTGTTCTTCTGTGAGTACTGTCAGTGTGTGGGTGCGTCCATCTGATGACATCTTGTATTTTCTGCTCTGTACCAGTTCTTTGCCAAAACGATACCATTTAATATCGGGAAGAGGTCTCCCAAGGATCTGGCATGATAACTGAGCTGGTTCACCCAGATTTGTAGTGACATCCTTCATCTCTTGTCTTACTCCTGGTGCTTCCCCAGCTGTATTTATTAAGCGAGAAAAAAAATACTGAACACTCTCTATATTGTTCCTTTATTGCATCCTACCTTTCAAGCTAAAATACAGTGGTACCAAGTATAATTTTTATTCTTCCAATTTGACAATGTCATATCTGCTTTCAATAGCACTGGATGAGAAAAGAGCTTATTTCTTTCATTGTGGTCCATTCAACATATTGAAGTAAAGCATCATAATTATATCTTGGAACTGACAAATTTCTTCAAGATCAAAATGTTTCAATTGACAATCTGCTTCATGTCAATCAATGGTATGTAGCTATACCATACTACTGTTCACTGTGACATGTAATACCTTTTGAATGACAGCATAATGCATAATGAATATGACTGAATATTTAAACTTACATGTCAGTTTAGTCTTCACTGTCATCACTGTTCTACGTGGTCTACTGATTCCAGTCTCGTTTTCTGCAAAAACTCGGAATTCATATTCTGTGGCTTCCAATAAGCCTCCCATTGTAAATTGCCTGTCTTTGATACGTTCTTTATTGCACTTTTTCCATGCAGACTCTCCAGACTGGCGATATTCAACCCAGTATCCAATGATATCTTTACCACCATCGCATTCAGGGCGCTCCCATTCTAACGTAATGCTATCCTTAAATACAGATGTGATCTCAATTTCCCCAGGCTGGCTAGGTTTGTCTGTAAAATTTCAAAATATTTTCATAAAAAATTAAAATTTGCCTTCTTCAAAAATTTCATCCCGATGCCCTCTAAAGCAGAAACTGCATTTACGTACCAAATGGATCCTTGCACACCACTGGCTCAGAAGCAGGGCTTGGTTCACCCTCACCAATATCGTTTTGGGCCACAATACGGAACTGATATTCTGCATCTGGAACCAGCCCAGTGACTGTATACATTGTAGTTGTGATGTGAGTCTTGTTGTGCCTGACCCATTTCTCAGTAGATGTTTCTCTACGTTCAATATAGTAGCCAGTAACACGAGAGCCACCATCATCTCTAGGTCTGGACCATGATAAACTAATGGAACTCTTTGTAGCATCAAGTATTTCTGGTGGATAACTTGGAGGCTCTGGAGGATCTGATGAGAAGACGAGAACAACAACCATCGGTCAGTGCGGTGTACTGTTGGACTAAGATGATGGAATCTGGGTTCGAATCTCAATTCGGCCATGAAGCTCACTAAATTGACTTTAGGCCAGTCATGATCTCTCAGCCTAAGCTACCTCATAGGTTTGTGGAAAGGATAAAAAAGATATATTGTTTTAAGCTCCTTAGAGGAAGGGCAACATAAAAATTTAATAAGCTTTTTTTTCTTTAAGAAAATAAACAAAGTTGGAAGGAATACTTACTCAAAGGTGTCTTTGGCACAACTGGCTCTTCAGATTTCAGGGACTTGCTTACACCAAAGTGGTTTTCAGCATAAACACGGAAGTGATATTCTACATTTTCTTTGAGTCCCTTCACTACTAATGATGTACCCCTTACTCTGGAATCAACAGTGTACCAGGCAGTCTTTGGCACTTCACGCCTCTCAACAATGTATCCCAGTAGATCTGCACCGCCATCATCAGTTGGAGGTTTCCAGCTGACTCTAACCGAGCGTGCTTGTATGTCATCGTATTCAAGTGGCCCTTCTGGTGGATTTGGAATGCCAATCACTCTGACCTTGATGTAGACGACCTTCTTGCCACATTTGTTTTCAAGTGTCAAATCATAGGTACCAGAATCTTCTCTTTCTGCATCTTTTATCACAAGTTCAGTGTCTGATTCAGAGGTGGCAATCATGGCTCTCTTGATGACATCATGCCCTTCTTTAGTCCACTTGCATATTGGGATGGGCTTTCCTTTTATTGGCACTGTAAGCTTAATTACTCCACCTTGTCTTACAAAGACACCTTCCAGGTATTTTTCATCAAGTTCATAATCAGGATATTCTAGGAAGGGGAAAAACATGTTATATATTAAAAAAGGCTAAGAAGTGTTGTTGGGGGTGTGGTTTGTTTAAGGATTTCATTCAGAAGTAAGACTTCAAGTATCTTACCAAGCATTTCAGTCACTTTGGCTGTTCCTGGTACTTCTGCAGGCTCACCAGGACCCCCAGCATTACAGGCCATAACACGGAATCTATACTCCGCACCTTGAGGAAGATGCGTTAGAGTGTATTCACGGATCTTGGTGGGAGTGGTGTTGCATTTGGTCCATTCAAACTGATCAACCTTTTGCATTTCAATCAAGTAGCCAGTGACTTTAGACCCGCCTTCATCTTCTGGTGGACTCCAAGCCAGGGAAATAGAGGTTCTTGTAGTATCAGTAACTCTTGGATTCTGGGGTTTGCCTGGAGGAGCTGGAATACATGATAAGAGCAGAGGTTGATGCATTAATGGCAGCTACACATATAATTTTGCTGCTTAAAAGGCAGTTCAAAATAACCACCATCTCTCAAATATTTTGCAGGTAATATGATTCAACAAGAGCATCTTCTGGTGGGCTCCAAGCCCCTCTTGTACTCCCTCTCCACCTCTAGTGTACTTTATGACTATAGGAAGTATGGATATAGGAACATAGGGAATTATTTACCAATGGGATCCATAGCAACTGCAGGCTTGGAAGCTCGGCTTGGTTTGCCAGTGCCCCTAGCATTGACAGCTGTGACACGGTGTTCATACTCTAGTCCTTCTATCAGCCCAGTCGATCGATAGCGTGTCATGGTCACTGCAACTTTATTTACGCGGACCCATCTGTCTGATCTAACTTCTTTGCGCTCCACAATATAGCCAGAGATCTGTGAACCACCATCCTCTTCTGGTGGATACCAAGTCAGTGTCATTCCATCACGGGAGATATCGAACACTTCTGGGGTACCAGGAGGACCAGGAATACCTAAATTTTAAAAGTGAAAAAATGAACACTTAATTCTGTGCATAAGTATATTTTGTTCCTAATATGCAGACACATGGTACTGCACTTTGTTTTACAAATACATTGCGACTAGCAAGGATTTAGTGATTTATTTAAGCAAAAGAAAAACGGAATTTATATAATGTAGCATCAAGTCTTCAAATATAACTGTATGCATCCATGTAAACTGATTTGATGCTTTTAATGCAGAGGATTAGGGGAAACACTTACTGATTCTGCTTTTGCATTCTATAATTTCAGACTGTAAGTAAGATCCAATTCCAAAGCGGTTTGTGGCAGCCACACGGAACACATACTCAGCACCCTCAGTAAGTTTAGAAAACTTGTATGTTGTCCGAGTTACAGATTCTGACACTGGTAACCATCCTGGACGGTGAGCATCACGTTGTTCCACCACATAGCCACTTAATGCTGCGCCCCCATCCATCTCAGGTGGTTCCCAGGAAATTGTTACAAAAGTTGAATCAATATCAACAATTTTAATAGGTCCAATGGGTGGGCCAGGTTTGTCTGTGAAAAAGAAAAATAGGCAAAGAAGTGAAGAAATAGTAAAATAAACAGTGTAGTTGAAACTGGGAAAAATTATGCAAGGAAAATAATGAACAATTAGATTTTCAAAATAAATTCTTACCAAGAATAATGACTTTTATTCTTTCAAGAGCAGTTCCAGTTGTATTCTTCAGTTCAAGTGTGTATTCTCCAGTGTCACGTATTGTGGTTTCACGTATAGTTAATTTAGCTGTTTTAGCAACTGTTTCAACCTTGACACGTTCTGATTCTCTTAGTTTAGAGCCAGCAAAGAACCAAGAAACAGCTGGAGGTGGTCGTCCAGAAATTGGAATAGCTAGTTCTACAGGTCTACCAGCAGGTACATGAATGGTCTTTTGAGGTATTCCAGCAAGATCAATTGCAGGTAGAACTAAAAAAGAAGAAGAAACCCAACATTGTTAATCCTTCTTAACTATGTATCAACGCCTTGAATAAGGTTTCAGTTTTCATTATAATTATGACTCTTACCTTTTAGTTCTTGTACAGTCACTGCTGTGACAATCTCTCTCGGTTCAGACACACCCTTCTGATTTTGTGCTCTGACTCTAAACAAGTATTGTTCACCTTCATTTAATGAAATTATCGTGTGCTCTAATACTGTAGGCTTCAGTGTTACGACTTTCATCCACCTTTCTGTCCCAGCTTTACTGGCTTCAATTACATAGCCGGTTAATCTGCTGCCGCCATCATGCTGTGGTTTTTCCCATGCAAGTGATACAGTAGATTTGGTAATATCAACCACCTCCAGTTTTTGAGGCACGCTTGGAACCTCTGACACCAGCACTGCATCTGATGTCTCACAGGGTTCACCAATACCATAGATATTTTCTGGAAGTACTCGGAAATAGTACAGAGCTCCTTCGATGAGTCCAGAAATTCTGTAAATGGTTTTGCTACATTTAGTAGTCACTGTCTTGTAAGCTCTCATGGCAGCCTCACGTTTCTCAATTATATAGTTATTGACCGGAGCGCCACCATCAATAGTAGGAATTTCCCAAGTAATTGTCACAGACTCCTTTGAGACCTCTTTGACTCTCACTGATCCTGGTGGGCCGGGGGTATCTGTCAGGGAAAAGGACAAAATAGACATTATTGTATTTTTCTATATTGTTCTTGTTCATTTTTTTCCTGTATCACTCAAATAAAACTCACAGACTATCCATTATTCCAGAAACTATGGGTGTCTTCTCTCTCTCTCTCTTTGCTATTTGCCTGGCTCCCCTGTTACTTAATTGTTGCCCATTCTATTTACATTTTGAATACTTCATGCAATCATCTTTTAGTTTGTGATGAAATAGGCAAAAATATTGCTGTAACAATAAATAACTATTTTGTACATACCATAGACTTTTACAAGAATGGTTGCAGATTTCTTTCCTGATTGATTTTCAGCTTCAATGACATATTTCCCTGCATCGTACCGGTTAACTTTATCCACAACTAACAGCGTATAGCTGTCTGTGATGTCAATAATACCCCGATTTGCCAGGTCAACACCCTTTTTGCTCCATGTAATAATTGGTGCTGGTCTGCCAGATACTGACACCATTAGACGTAAAGAGCCACCTGCTCTAACAGTAACAGTCTTCTTTAGATCCTCAGCAAGCTCAAGTTCTGGAATTTCTATAGATGGGGATAGAAATAAAAGGTGAAGTTGTGCTTGATTATTTCTAAACAAATGTGTAAACTGAAATTTGTAAATGGTTTATAAATATTGGATCTTGACATTACCTAGCCGCTCCACTGGTTCTATTTCAGCAGATGACTCACTGTATTCACTCATACCATTTACATTGGTGGCAGCCACTCTGAAGCAGTACTTCTGGCTTGTTTTAAGACCAGTCACAGTGAATTCGGTGTTCCTTATGGTGGCCGTACTATGTGCCCGATACCATTGTTCGGTACCTTCTTGCATTTCAAGAACATAGCCTAATATGTCAACTCCACCATCATACATGGGCTTTGTCCAAGTCAAGCTTATGCTGGTCTTAGTAGTGTCCACAACTCTTGGAGGTGAAGGTGGTGCAGGAATGTCTTTGGAAAAAAACGATACATGCCTATGTTATTACAGACTACAGTTTATCACTTGAAGAAATAATAATGCTGACATGTCTGCAGTAACTATGATTATATCTTTTTAATCCTTCCTGCACTTGAGTTGGGATATAATTTTAGTTAAAACGGACTTTTAAATCTTGGGATGCTTCAGTACATTCTGCCCTACTGGCAGCGCATGCTATTAAGCCACAAGTAGTTTCTTTGGCCTCTGGTATGCAAGAAACAAATATAATAGAACTATAGGGCTTGACAGGATCAGCAGGTCATCAAGCGCAACTCTCTGCTCCAAAGCAGGAGTCTCCCCATATTGTCTCCTTTTCTCATCTCTTATTTCTTGACCCCTATAATTCATCCTACACCTTACTGCAAACAGAGAGCAGGGACAAAACCTGTAGAGCAGATGAGAAAAGCTATTAACATGCTACAGAAAAGAGAAAAGTCCTCTACAAAACAAACTTGCAGGGCCACTAGATTATCTGATTCCAGGGTAGATAGATAGATAGATAGATAGATAGATAGATAGACAGACAGATAAGAAATTCCTCTTAATGCCAGATACACAATCAGTTAGATCCTCAGTATGGTGCAAAAGCAATTCATTGATTCCTCTTTTCCCAACAAGCAGAAAATATGATTGGGGTACACGTCAATCTCAATCAACATTGTATCTGTGACACCCTAGAGCAAAGACAACCCTTTTGGCGAAGAATTTAGGGAAGAAAAAAAATGCTTTCTGACCCAAATAGGGACCAGCTAGAACATTGGAATAAAAAATAAATTATCCTTTTACAAATGTATCCATTTATATGTCTGGCACAACATCCAAAATACTTATGATTCCTCAATCTGACTGTCCCAGGTATCCAGTTCTATCTAGGTAAAATGGAGGTAACCATACAATGAGTAATTGTGTGAGATACAAATGCATAAGCTGCCCTAAAAACTTGGTCCCAAGGTGACATATAAATGCCTAAAACAATTAAAAGAAACTAAGCTACACTCATTTGGGGTTCTGATGAATGGTCCAGACAGCCCATTTGGACTGCTCTAGGCCCAAGGCCTATGAGACACCCCGCCCCTATTGTTTAATCTGCAATTAAGTATATATTGTGATCTTGGGAACTTACATGACGGGTCTTTGCACAAAATGTATGGAGAAACATCACTAGGCTCACTGTTACCAGCAGCATTTACAGCAGTGACACGGAACTGATATTCACTGCCTTCCATTAGATTAGTAACTTTCAACCTTGTATCATAAATGGTGTAGTCTCTGTTCACCCGTGTCCAGCGTACACTTCTCTTTTCTCGTTTGTCTACAAGATAGGTGCTGATGTCGTTACCCCCATCTGACTCTGGTTTCAGCCACTGAATAATGATATGCTCTTTGCCAATACCCACTGATTCAGGTGCACCAGGGGGTGATGGAATAGCTGCAAATATTTTTTTAAAGAGAGAAAAAAAATCAGATATGTCACATTTCGTAGGCGTGGAACAATTCTCTTTGCTGCCCATTCCAAACACAAATTCTTAATTGGGCTAGGGGAGTACTTACTGAATGAATTTCTAGCAATAATGGGTTCAGTTTCAAGTGGAACACCTGGTCCATACTTGTTGACAGCTCTTACACGGAATATGTATTCATTGTTCTTAATAAGTCTTGTTACTACACATGACAATGTTGGACATTCAGCTTCAACAATAACCCAGTTCAGCCTGCTGGTCTCGCGTCTCTCTACAATGTAATGGGTAATTTCTGCCCCTCCATCTTCTTGAGGCATGTTCCAAGCCAAGGTACACTTCTCTTCTGTTACTCTGCTAATGGTGATTCTTCCAGCACATGGACCAGGGGTATCTGCAGACAAGGAGTAAATGGATAATTACTGCAATGAAAGAAATGCTTTCATCTTTAAAATGACTTCAAAGGAAATAAATTATGGCCACAGAAAATTAACAATGAAAATTGTTGTGAAAGACTTACCCAGCACTTTGACTAAGACAGCAACTTGCTTTGTTCCACTTGCATTTTTAACAGTTAATGTGTATTTTCCAGTATCGCTTCTGTCACAGAACTTGATGATTGCAACAGCATGCTTGCTTGTGTATTGTAAAGAGATCTTTTCACACAGGTCCAATTCTTTGTCACCCTTAGACCAAAAGACTTTGGGTTCTGGTTTTCCACCAATCGATGCCTCAAGAACGAGATCAGATCCAGCCCTAATCGTTACAATATCTCCTTGCAGTTTGGCATCCAGCACAGCTTTAGGGGGTGCTATGAAAAGCAAGAGAAATAAATTTATTTTTTGATAGTTTAACAAACTGACATGGTCTACATAATTTTAAAAGCCACATGTATGTCTCTTACAATATTCATCTTTACAGGTAACAACACCAGTAGATTCGGAACCCTTGCTAATTACGCCAGCAGCGTTCTTTGCCAATACACGGAATTCATATTCCTCTCCTTCACTGAGAGCCGTCACGGTAAAGAAGTTTTCTGAGACAATGGTATAGTTGCATTTCAACCAACGCCCATCTCCAGTTTCATTGTATGGTTTGCGTTCTACAATATAGCCAACAACTTTGCTTCCACCATCGTAAAGTGGGGAAGACCAGCTTAATGACACTGAAGATCGTGTGACATCCGTTACCTCTGGTCGACCTGGTGGATCTGTAGGAGAACAACGTGATGAAAAAGTATTATTTTATTGTCTCTTAAACAATAACAGAAAACACATTTTCTTTACCAGTTATACTTACCAACTGGGTTTTGGGCCACTACTGGCCTGGAAGCTTCGCTAGCTTTGCTTATGCCAGCAGCATTCAACGCATATGTTCTGAACTGATATTCCAGACCTTCCACAAGCCCTGTAACTTTGTAGTTGCATTCAAAACATGGACTTTTGTTTTCCTTTACCCAAAGGATTGTGTTGCGTTCTTTCTTTTCAATCCAGTATCCAACAACTTTGCTGCCGCCATCATGATATGGTTCCTCCCACCGAATGGACATGGCATTGGAAGAAACAAAATAGACTTCGGGTCTAGTGGGTGGGCTTGGTGGGACTAATAAAAAAAACGCATAAGGAAAATGTTAGATATTGCTATTCCTAGACAAACAAAACTGGAAGAAATGTATGGTTGAATTTGTGCCTTGAAACCATGATTCCTTACCAAATGGGTGCTCAGCCACTATTGGTGCTGATTCTATTGGCTTGCTGACACCAAATCTGTTTTCTGAGCTGACACGGAAGGTGTATTCCATGTATTTGGTGAGATGAGTTACTTTGATCTGTGTACGTTTGACGCTGGAATTTACTAGTTGCCATGCTGTTGTACCGGATTCACGTTTTTCAACAATGTAGTTTGTAATATCAGTGCCCCCATCATCTTCAGGCTCCTTCCATGACAATACACAGGATTCAGCTGTCACAGATGATATTTCTATGGGGCGTGTAACTGGACCTGGTCTTCCAATGACGACAACTGTGACGGTGAATGTTTTCACACCAGCTGTGTTCTCAAGGGTCAAATAATATTTGCCAGAGTCACCTCTCATGCTGTCCTTAACAGTCAGTGTGGTTCTGTCCTTTGTTGTCTTGATAGTCACTCTATCAGTTTCCTTAAGTCTCATTTCTTCAAGTTTCCATGTTACCTTTGGAACAGGACGTCCACTGATTGGTATATCAATAGTAAAGGAGCTTCCAGCTTTGCAAGTTATAAGTTGCCTAGTTATTCCACTGAGATCTGCAGTTGGCTCAATCTGTGGTTCTTTAATAATGACAGAAGAGAAGGCTTCTCTTGGTTGACTGTATCCAGCATTATTCTGTGCTTTGATCCTGAACTCATATTCATTGTTCTCTATAAGACCTTCAACTGTAAAGGTTAGCTGTTTTGTTTGACCGGCTTCAACCCAATAGTCAGATCCCTTTTGTTTCATCTCTAGGAGGTATCCAGTGATACGACTACCACCATCATGATCAGGTTTAAGCCAAGCTAGGACCACAGACGACCTAGTGGTGTCAACAATATCTAATCTCTTTGGTGGAGCAGGCTCTTCTGTGGCTACAACTGGCTCTGTTAATTCACACGGTTCACCTATTCCATATTCATTTTCTGCTGAAACCCGGTAAAAATAGGGCACACCTTCTGCAAGGTCAGTGACCTTCGCAATCTGACGGGTACATTTTTCATTAACGACCTGCCAGCTGCGGCGGCTTGCTTCTCGCTTCTCCACGACGTAATGATGGATACGGGCACCTCCATCCAAAATAGGGGCATCCCACATTAAAGTGATAGAGCCTTTGGTCACATCCTTAAATGTAATAGGACCTGGCGGCCCAGGAGTATCCAGCACTTTAACACTGAAAGCAATAGATTTGCTACCACTGTTGTTGTCTACAGTGAAAACGTACTTGCCAGCATCTGTTCTATTGCACTCCTCCACAGTTAATGTACTGAACGAGTCAGTTATATGAATGTCGGCACGCACGCTAAGATCAGAATCGGCTTTGGACCACACAGCAGTAGGGACAGGCCTGCCCTTGAAGGCAATGAAGAGACGGAGAGTTGCACCTGCTCTTACAATATGGGTCTGCTTGAAGCTAGCATCAATATCCAGTTCAGGTGAAGAGAGTCTGTCTACAGTTTGCACCGAAGCAGCAACTTCACAGCTTTCTCCTCTGCCTGCGCCATTCACAGCACTGACTCGGAATTTGTAGTGTTCATTTGGTTCTAGGTCAACCACGGTATACTTGGTAGCAAGGCACGTCTCAGCGTTGACTTTGTGCCACTCTCCCAAATCAGCTTTGCACATTTCAATGATGTAGCCAATTATTTCCAGGCCTCCATCAAAAACGGGCCTGGTCCATTCTAGGCTGACACTTGTTTTTGAGGTATCTGTCACTTTGACAACAGTAGGAGCACTTGGTGGATGAACTGGCTCTCTGCATTTAATCAGCCTTGAGATACCACTTGGTCGCCCCACCCCTGCTTTATTTTCTGCCATGACCTGGAACTCATATTCATTGCCCTCTGTTAGGCCAGTGACTCTGTATCTTGTTTCAGAGATGGGCCTCTTGCTGGATACTTTAACCCAGAGAATACTCTTCTTCTCTCTTCTCTCCAAGATATATTGGTCAATGTCACTTCCACCATCTGACTTTGGCCTTGCCCATGTGAGTGTAATGCTATTTCCTGTTACATTGCTAGGTTCTGGAGTGCCAGGAGCCTCAGGAACAGCTGTAAAAGAAAAGAACAAAGATTAGATAACATCCTGGGTTAGGCTGACACAGTGGTAATTATGATTTCTCAATTTAAAGTAAACTTACTGTAATGTGCTTGAGCTACAAACGGATCAGATTCCAGTGGCCTGCCAACACCAAACTTGTTGGCCGCAGAGACACGGAACTGGTATTCATTGCCTTTTATTAATTTAAGTGCAATATAACTGCAGGCTTCACAGTGGTCTTCAATTAGTGCCCAGGATACCCTGCTGGTTTCACGCTTTTCAATCACGTAGTGAGTAATTGCTGCACAGCCATCATTAGCCGGAGGCTCCCACCATAATGTTGCCTTCTCCTCAGTAATATTGGTGAACCGTATTGGCCCACCTATTTTTCCTGGAGTATCTGCAACATTAAATTATCAGTTGATTTTATTGTGCGAATTTTAATACAGAATGAATATACTGCTAAATGAAAGCTGCTCAATTTGATGTAAAGAAAGCCCAGTAAAACAGTGTCAAATTACCTTGTACTCTTACGGTTATTTCTGCATGTTTGGTGCCTGATGCATTCTTTGCTTCTACCCTATATACTCCACGATGGTCTCGAGAAGCATCTCTAACAAAGATGGTGCTATAGCCAATGGCATCAGTTATTTCGATATTCAGCCTCTTGTCAATCTCTTCTCCATCTTTAAACCAGGTCACCTGGGGAACTGGCCGGCCTGTGATGAGAACTTTAAGTCTTATGCTTTCTCCAGCTTTAACTGTAAGACCTTCGAAATGCTCGGGCCCAAATTCAATATTTGGTGCAACTAGAGAATAAAAAGAAGTAAAATAATACTCACTTAATGATCACCAACATATATTCCCAGAAAATAATACAAAGAGGCATATTACTTATTTTCTTTTTGAGTTATAACATTAAATATACAACTAGCAGTATTTATGTTTCTTATTGAGTTCATCAGTTCACATTTATGACCCTTTTCAAAGTACTGGTAGAAATGAATAGTGTGAGCCAACTGTTTAGCACATAGTGAGCTAATCATGAAACGTACATGGTCATCTGGACCAACTGTAGTAATCTCATAGGCCATGCAAACTTAAGACAGTTTGGGGTTCTATACAACATACTTAGCTTTTCATAAATAAGGCTTACCAGCTTCATCTCTGGTCATGATATAGCCTGAAGACTGAGAAGGAGGGCTGATCGTTCCAACAGCATTTCTTGCAAGTATTCTGAATTCATATCGATCACCAGGGCTAAGTCCCGTAACTGTATATTGGCATTCACTGACATCAATAAAATTGCATCTGACCCAGCGATCACCAATTCCTTGCCGTTTCTCAATACTGTAACCTACAATTTTGCTGCCTCCATCACGCAGTGGTGCAGTCCACTTCAGAGTAATAGTTTCCCTTGTCACATCAATGTAATCAGGGGTGCCAGGTGGATCTGAAAGAAAGAAAGAAAGATGCATGCATAGTAATGGAAGTCAGCACCAATTCCTACAGCCTGCTGCCTCACACTGAGTGATCAGTGACTTACCAACTGGAGAGACGGCCAAGGTAAATTTGCTTGGATCACTAGCAGGGCTTAATCCAGCAGAGTTTTCTGCATATACACGGAACTGGTAGTCCAAGCCTTCCATTAATCCAATAACTCTGTATTCTCTATTAGATATTGATGAAACGTTTACTTTTTGCCACAGGATGCTGTTTCGTTCTTTCTTTTCAACATGGTATCCAGTAATTTCTGCACCGCCATCATAAAGTGGAGCATCCCAAGAAATGGTCATTCCGTCAGCTGTTATGTTGTAAACAACAGGCTTCCCTGGTGAACCTGGTGGTTTAAACTGGTGTTTTGCTATGACTTCTAAGGAGTTAAGTGGTGGGCTCACTCCATATCTGTTTTCTGCACGGATTCTGAACTGGTACTCTGCATCTTTAATAAGATTAGGAACTTTAAAAGTTGTCTTTTCTACACTAGAACATACCATTTTCCAATTGGTTTGTGAAGTTTCCCGCTTCTCAACACTGTAGCCAGTAATTTCTCCTCCTCCATCATCTTCAGGAACACCCCATGAAAGGACCATACTGTCTGCTTTGATTTCATCTAGTTTTACAGGACCTTTTGGCTTTGATGGAGGGCCAAGTGTTATAACTGTAATTGGGAATGACTTTCTGTGAACATTATTATCAAGAATTAAGGTGTATTTCCCACCATTCTCTTTTTTCACATTCTTAATGCTTAAAGTAATTTTGTTTTCCGTTTTCTTGAAGCGAATCCGTTCACTTTCTTTAAGAGGCATGTTGTCTTTCAGCCAACTCATAGTTGGTTTTGGCTTTCCCTTATATGGCAATTCAATGTGTACATTATAGCCTATTCTCACTGTTACTTGTCCTCCAGGTATATCGGAAAGATCTGCATCAGGTGTTATTACATAGTCTTTCACTGTAATGGGTCCAGTTGTAACACCATCACTTCTTCCTTTTTCATTCTTTGCAGACACTCTGAATTCCATAACAGAAAGCTCCTTAAGTTTTTCAACTTCAAATTCACATGCTTTACTTGTCCCTGCATATGACCATTCTGTTTCTTCCTTCAGTCTCTTTTCAATAACATAATCTGTTATGATACTACCGCCATCAAATTCAGGTTTGCTCCACTGCAAGATGACAGAAGTCTTTGTTGAATCTTTCATGGCCAGATCCTGTACAGGTCCAGGGACTTCTGCAGCTTTCACTGGTTCTGAAGTTTCACATGGTTCACCCAACCCATTTTCATTTTCTGCAAGAACTCGGAAGAAGTATGGGGTCTTCTCTGATAGGTCATTTATCTTAAATGTTGTGTGAGAGCACTTTGCTGTAACAGAAGACCAAGCTCTCTTTGTAGCATCTCTTTTTTCAATGACATAATTTGTTACTTCAGACCCACCATTGATGAGTGGTGGCTCCCATACCAATGTCACAGTTCCACGAGAAACATTTTTAAGATGCAGTCTCTGGCATGCAGATGGAGTGTCAAGCACTTTGACATTCACAAATGAAGTTTTTGGTTTTCCAACTCCATTCTCAATTGTGAGGACATATTTTCCTGTATCATTGCGAGTGACTTGAGGAATACTAAGTAGTGTGGATGACTCTGTGTTCTGAATGCTGTATCTTTCATCAACACCAAGATTTTTTTCACCCTTTCTCCATGTGACAGTTGGAGGTGGTCTTCCTTTAAATGGAATCATTATTCGTACATCTTCTCCTGCTTTAGCTACAATGGAGGTTCTGAGAGCCACATCCAGATCAATTTCTGGCTCCTCTGCAAAAAAAACATTAAAGTGAACAAGATAAATTATTATTATTTAGGATAAGCTGGATATATAAAATATTGAAAATAATAAAGAAAAAAATGAAATGTATATACCAAGTATGTCTTTAGCTTGAACAGCTTCAGTCATTTCAATAGGTTCACCTTGTCCAGCATAATTTATAGCAGCTACACGGAAGTAGTAATTGATTCCTGGCTGAAGATGGGAAACAACATACTCCGTGGTTCTCACTTCTCCTCTTGCACTGACCACAGTCCATTCTTCTTCTCCTTCTCGCTGTTCTATAACATAGCTGGTAATTGCACTTCCTCCATCATAGGCTGGTTTGGTCCAGCTAAGTGTGATAGAAGTCTTTGTAGAATCCACGACCTTTAGTTTAACAGGTGGTCCAGGTTTGTCTGTAAAAGTCAAGTAACAAAACTTACACTTCAAAACTTCAACCACTAACAGTGATCAGGTAGAACAGCAGAACATGCTTTCATTCTCCACCATGGAATTTCAAGAACGTCTATAATTTGTTCCTTAAATTTGTAGATGTCCACATGCATGCTTCCTTACCAATAGGATCTGCAGCTCTGAAGAAGTCAGATGCATCAGAGTATGGACCCTGGCCAGCTGCGTTCACAGCAGAAACTCTGAATTGGTATTCACTGTTTTCTGTTAGTCCCGTCACTTTCTGTCTGGTGTCACGGATGGTTTCCTTAGAGACCTTGAACCAGCCTAGACTTTTCTTATCACGCTTCTCAAGGTAATATCCATTTATATCGCTGCCACCATCTACCGTAGGCCTGCTCCAGATTACAGTCATTGAGTGCTTAGTTATCACGGTGACCTCTGGCACACTAGGTTGTCCGGGTGTAACTGCATTTTGATTAAAATAAAAGTCACATCCAGTCAATGTAATTGAATAGCAAAACTGTTATTTGTAGAGATGTTCAGGGATGTATTGATGGACAACTTTTTAGCTTACCAAATGCATTCCTTGCTACCACAGCGTCAGATTCCAGTGGATCACCAGCACCAAACTTATTTACACCTCGGATACGGAATACATATTCATTTCCTTTAATGACTTTTGTGGTAGTGACAATACATTGTTCTTGTTTTTCTGAAATTACCGACCACACCACGCGGCTGGTCTCACGTTTTTCAACAATGTAATGGGTTACACGGGCACCTCCATCATCTGCTGGTGGCTCCCACATAAGGGTAATCTTTTCGGCAGTGACTGTTCTGAAATTTATAGGTCCGCCTGGGGGTCCTGGCTTATCTGTTGATGTGAGAAGAAATGAGATGTTTTCCATATACAGTAATGGGTACCACTAGCAGAATTCACAGAACAACTCAATATAATGTCTTTCAAAACATACCAAGTATTTGTACTCTAATGGTGGCAGAAGCAGAACCCATGGCATTCTTTAATTTCAGCTCATAGCTTCCACTGTTAAGACGGGTTGCATCTTTGATCAGTACAGATGCAAATTCAGTGGTGTTTTCAATAGATATCTGGGCACTGGTTTGTATTTCTTTACCATTTCTGAACCATTCAATTGTAGGCACGGGCTTTCCTGAAATGCCAAGTTTCAGCTTAACTGCAGTGCCAGCTTTGTATTTTACCACTTCGGTATATTCTGGCGGTACATCTATTTCAGGTGCACCTTAATGAAAGATAAATGGAATAAAAACATTATTAAGATATTTCAAATCTTCAGGGAGACTTCGCGTTATTAGTTAAGAAGACTAATGCAATATTGAGTAATATTCAGTACCAATTAATATATTTTCCGTATACTCAGATAGCAAAAGACAAATAGAATTTGAATCAGTACAGTACTGTCAGGTTAAAAACCTTGAAATAAGGATTTATGTAAACAGTGCAAACTTTAATCCCAGAAATAAAACTGATATTAATTTTTTTGCAATTACGTATTTCTTACCATATGTATCCACACATGTAACAGGGCCTAAGACATCCGATGGATTACTCATTGAACCTGCAGCATTCTTGGCAAAAACACGGAATTCATATTGGGAGCTCTGAGTCAATCCTGAGACAGTAAACTGAGTCTCAATGACATTGGTGAAGCTAGCTTTTGTCCATCTTCCATCTGGAAGATCACGTTTCTCTACAATATATCCAGTAATTTTGCTACCACCATCAAAAGCTGGCTGCATCCAAGAAAGGCTGACAAATGTCTTGGAAATATCTGTGACACGAACATTTCTTGGTGGCTCTGCAGTATGAAAAACAACAGCATTTGCAATTAGCAATTGTATTATTATTCAACACCAGCTCCCCAAAGACACATGTTCCACTAAATTCATTTTTTGAAATGTGATGCTTTCCTACTGAATACATACCACATGCATCAATAGCAAGTACTGCATCAGATGGATGACTTGCTTTTCCAATACCGGCTGCATTTTCTGCATAAACCCTGAATTCATAAATAAGTCCAGCAGTGATATTGGGGGCCTTGAAGTGAGTTGTGCGTATAATCATTTTGTTAGCTTTCTTCCATAATATACTGTTCCTATCCTTCATTTCCAGATGGTAGCCAATGACAGCACTGCCTCCATTGGAAACAGGTTCATGCCATCCAACAGTGATGCTTTCCCGGGTAACATTGGTGATCCATGGTGTGGAAGGTGGTCCTGGTGTTGCTACACAAACATTAAGTACAAGTTAATAAATCATGCTATGGGCCTGAAAAATTCAAGAAACAAGAGCAAACAAGAGTTTACTTACTGTAAGGCAGCTTAATAGTTACACATGTTGAATCAATATGGTCACTTATGCCAAAGCGATTTTCTGCTTTGATACGGAATTGATATTCTTCTCCTGTTGTTAGCTTCATGATTTTAATTATATTTCTGGCAACTGTTGCAGACACTTCAGACCACACAGCCGTGCTTGTTTCTCTTTTCAGCACAATGTAGTTGGTAACTTGACTTCCACCATCATAATGCGGTGGCTCCCACTTAAGTGTAGCGCTTTCTTCAGTGATATCACTAATAACAACAGGACCAACAGGAGGGCCTGGTCTGTCTAGGACAACGATCTTAATGAAAGATTTCGTCGTTCCACTGGAGTTGGCAGCGGTTATGTCATAACGACCAGCATCAGCAGCCATGCTTTCTTTAAGGTTAATGATGAGACTTTCTGCTGTGGTTTCTGTGTGAAACCTCATGGTTGGTTTGAGAGGAATGCCGTCTTTAGATAAAGTCACCTTTGGCAATGGTTTTCCAGACATTGGAATTTCAACCTTTAGGTTTGAACCTGCTCGTACGTAAACTGTGTGGTTTGGGAAACCTTTCATGTCAACCTCAGGAGATTCTGAAAAATACATTTACAGTATGTTAAAAACAATGGTGTAAAAGTGCATTTTCAGTTAAATTCATATAACCTCTATACTTAGTGCTGGAAGACATACCGAGTTGTTCTTTAACTGTAACAGCTAGAAGAAGCTCTCTAGGGTCACTTAGACCAGCTTGGTTTTCAGCAAATACTCTGAAGAAGTAGTCCATATTCTCCTTGAGACCCTGGACGACATGATGAGTTGTCTTAACTACAGCACATTTGACCCATTTTTGCTGCCCTTTCTCCAGAGCTTCAACAAGGTAGCCTATAACTCTGCTTCCACCATCATGTTCTGGTTTTAGCCACACAAGAGATACACTGTCTTTAGTAATGCTTGATACTCCCAGTTTTTCAGGTGGGCTTGGTTTTTCTGAGAGATAAGAATAAGAAGATGAAATGAGAATAAAATAGGCCATATGCATTCTACTTTTAACATATTCAGCAACTATATATTTTACATGGGAAAGTTGTATATTTTATCTTGCATGGATATATTAGAATATCAATTGTTAAGAAAGTACTTAGGTGTTTTCAAGACAAACACCAATTACTGGGGTACAATAAATTAATATCAGTCATAAATAATAATATAAGACTAAACTCTATGAACAGTTACTTGGGAGTAAGTCCCAATGAACTCAATGGGACTTACTTCAAATAAATCGTGGATAGAGCATATAGAATAATCGTATTTTAAGGAACCAACCTGTTATTTT
Organism: Heloderma suspectum; assembly: GCF_057233095.1. Taxonomy (NCBI): domain Eukaryota; kingdom Metazoa; phylum Chordata; class Lepidosauria; order Squamata; family Helodermatidae; genus Heloderma; species Heloderma suspectum. Next base: position 191,824,308 of record NC_139458.1, read on the forward strand.
AACTCCATCCTTGGTTTCAGTGGGTACTCCAACACCAAACTCATTTTCTCCGGAGACTCTGAAGTAATAAATTCCACCTTCTTGTAGACTGGTCACTTTGTAGGAAAGACGATGGCAATTGTTGGTTACAGTGACCCAAGCTTTCTTGCTTGCTTCTCGCTTTTCAATGTGATAGTTCTTCACAGGAGCACCCCCATCATTCTCAGGAGCTTCCCAAGATAACACAGCTGATTCCTTTGTTACATCTTTTACAACAATATTAGATGGAGGTCCTGGTGAGTCAAGAACTTTAACAACTAATGTCAAAGTAGCTGTGCTTACAATATTTTGTAATGTTAGTGTATACTTTCCAGAATCATTCCTTGTTGCTTTTTCAACAGTAAGTGAGGTGCAGTAGTCTGAGGAATCAATATTTGCTTGTGTACGGAGATCAGTATCTGGCTTACTCCACAGTACATTGGGAACAGGTTTTCCTCTGAAAGGCACCGTCATTGTAAACGATCCACCAGCTTTCACAACTAAAGTCTTTCTCATTTCATTATCAATATCAAAAGTTGGTTCTTCTTCCCTTTCTTTTGCTACCTGAGGTTCTGAGATATCACTTGGATCACTAGTGCCAACTTTATTGACAGACCTTACTCTGAAAACATATTCAGCTCCTGATGTAAGACCAATTACGGTATATTCTGTGCCTCTTAAGCTTTGAATAGCAGTTGACCAATCAGTTTCACTGGTTAGCTTGTACTCAACTGTGTATCCAGTAATAGGGGCACCTCCGTCAAATAATGGCTTCGTCCATCCAATTGTTATATGTGACCTTGTAGAGTCTACAACCTTGGGCCTAGATGGAGGTGATGGCAGGAAAACTGGATCTTCTGCTTTTACTAGTGGTGAAACGTCACTAGGAAGACTAAGACCTGCAGCATTTTCTGCATATACCCGATATTCATATTCACATCCTTCACGAAGGCCTGTAGATTTTACCCTTAGATCATAAACTGGCTTTTTGTTGACACGTATCCACCGGAGGCTATTTTTCTCACGCCTTTCAATCACATATCCAGAAATTTCATTACCTCCATCACTGTCAGGTCTTGCCCAACACAGGGTCATGGATTCCTTTGTTACACTAGTAAGTTCTAAAGATTTAGGCGGGCTTGGAACAGTAAAAGGATCTAGAGCCTTAACAGCATCACTTTCCAAAGGTTCCCCAACACCATATTTGTTAACACCCATCACTCTGAAGATATATTCATTTCCTCTAAGTAGTTTTGTCACTTTGCAGGATGTTGTTGGAAGCTCTGCTTCACAAAGAGTCCATGCAATTCTACTTGTCTCACGCTTTTCCACAATATAATGATTGATCTCTGCACCTCCATTTTCCTGAGGTGGTCCCCATGACAGGTGACACTTCTCCGCAGTAAGTCCTTTGATTTCTAGTGGGGCTGCTGGTGGACCAGGTCTATCAAGTACCTTGCAATTGACAGCTAATGATCTTGTTCCAGCAACATTTTGTAACGTTAGTACATATTGCCCTGAATCACGTCGAATGCAGTCTTTAACAGTTATTGCAGTAGCATGGTCTGTTGAGACAATTTCAACTCTTGCTTTTTCCTCAATCTCTTTGCCATCCTTTGACCATGAAACTACTGGCAAGGGTCGTCCGGCAATATCAGCATTGATTTTCAAGGTCTCTCCAGCTTTAACAACAACATCTCCTCTGAATTTGACATCCATCATAATTCTTGGCGCTTCAACATCATCCTTTACAGTCACTGGTCCAGTTGATTCAGATGGCTCACTAAATAGTCCAGCAGCATTCCTTGCAATGACACGGAATTCATATCGCTGGTCTTCAGTAAGCCCTGTTACATCAAAGAACCTTTCTTGTACATTAGTGAAGTTGCACTTCAGCCAACGACCATCTGGTAGCTCTTTCCGCTCAATAATATAGCCTGTGATCTTTGCACCACCATCATATTCTGGTTTGGTCCATGACAGCGAGACACATGTTCTTGTAATATTCGTCACTTCTGGTTGCCCAGGAGGATCGCATGGGTCCCTTGCAGCAACAGGCTCACATGATTTGCTACATTTACCTATACCTACAATATTTTCAGCATACACACGGTATTCATACATCAGTCCTTCATCAAGGCCTGTGACTTTCATCTGTGTGTCACTTATAAGGGTTTTATTTACTTTAGTCCAAAGGATGCTACTTCTTTCTTTTCGCTCAAGGTGATAACCGAGTATTTTGCTACCTCCATCATTAACTGGCTCCTGCCAGCTTACTACCATGAATGCTTTAGTTGCATGTGCAACTCGGGGAGTACCAGGTGGACCAGGAGGATTAAATGGATACTCTGCAACAACAGGTGCTGTTTCAACATAGGTGCTCTTGCCATAGCGATTTTCTGCAGAAACGCGGAACTGATACTCTGATCCTGTGGTTAAGCGAGCTACTTTAATCGAAGTTCGTGCAACTGCTGCAGACACTACACTCCATGTTGTTGTAGTTGTTTCTCTCTTCTCCACAATATAATTATTAATTTGACAGCCGCCATCATACTCAGGGGGTTTCCAAGATATGGTTATGTTATCAGCACTGACATTGTCAATATGCAATGCAGTTGGTGGTCCTGGTCTATCAAGGACAATTACAGTGATGGAAACTGTTGCAGAGCCTGCACTACTTGAAACCGTTAAGTCATAACTTCCTACATCTTCTCTTGAAGCTTCCTTGATTGCTAGTGATGTTGCTGTTTTTGATGTTTTGACATTTACCCTAGTTGTCTCTCTTAAAGGCAGTCCATCCTTCTTCCAACTAACTGATGGAACTGGCCTTCCTCTGATGGGCACATCAATCTTAAGATCTTCACCAGCTTTAACACTGAAAGTATTGAAAAGGAGCTCAACTGAAGGCTGGATTTCAATATCCTTTGCAATTACGGGAACCCCAAGCTGTCTTGGATCACTTTTCCCTTTTTCATTAACAGCACAGACTTGGAAAGTGTATTCTTCTCCCATAGTTAATCCTGATATTGTTGCTTCTAATGTCTTAACTTGTGTGCAGGTGCTCCATTTTTCACTCCCTTTAGTTTGCATTTCGACTACATAGCCAGTTATTTTACTGCCACCATCACTGTCAGGTTTCTCCCATTTAATCGTAGCACTGTGGCGTGTAACATCAACCAGAGTAACTTTTCCAGGTGGATAGGGTGGTTCAGAAACTTTAACTGGTTCAGATGTTTCTGCTGGCAATCCAACCCCATATTCATTTGCAGCCAAGACACGGAAGTAGTAACTGCATCCCTCTTGTAGCTGTTCAATTCTGAAGACATTCTTGGTGCAGTTGGTTGTAATAGTGGCATAGGCCTTTCGTGTGGTTTCTCGTTTTTCAATTATGTAATTTGTAATTTTAGCTCCACCATCAATAAGTGGAGCTTCCCAAGCTACTGTCACTAAATCTTTCTTCACTTCTCTGACGGTCAAGTTTACAGGTGCACTTGGCGTATCAAGCACTCTCACATTAACAAAAGCTGATTTCTTGCCACTATTGTTTTCTAAAGTCAGGTTATATTTACCACTGTCAAATCTGTTGACGTTATCAATGACCAACATTGTATATGAGCTGGTAACCTCAACCTGAGCTCTGTCACTCAGAGTGCCTTCTGCTTTCTCCCATTTTACTTCTGGCTCTGGCCTGCCTTTGATAGTGACGAACAAACGCAATGTGCCACTAGCACGCACTGTGACGACTTTCCTGAGATCGGCATCAAGTTCGATTTCAGGAGGCTCAATTTTTTCAGCAGCAACAACACTACCCGGTATAGTTGCTGGTTCTCCAACTCCTTCTGAGTTGATAGCACAGATGCGGAAGTTATACTCACTATTCTCTTTAAGTTTTGTTACTGTGAATTGTTTTCCCTGTAATCCAGATGGTGGTGTGCAGCTTGTCCATTCATCAGCAGTTGCTTCTTTAAATTCCACCATGTATCCTTTAACAGGAGCACCGCCATCATAAATAGGCTTGTTCCATTGAAGTGACACAGATGATCTGGAAGTATCTGTCACCTTTGGATTGCTTGGAGGGCCTGGTGGATACAGTGCATCACAGGCACGATAGAAAACTGATGGTTCGCTAGGTTCACCAACACCAGCAGCATTTTCAGCAGAAACCCTAAACTCATAGAAATGGCCGTCGGTAAGTCCAGTTACTCTGAATCGCAAGTCCGTCAGTCTCTTTTTATTGCACTTGGTCCATCGAATGCCATCTTTGTCTCGCTTTTCTAGAATATAACCTTCAATTTCAGCTCCACCATTATCTGCTGGACGACACCAGGTTACAATCATAGAATCTTTTGTGATTGTAGAAACTTCAGGTGTTGAAGGAGGACCTGGAGGTCTGTATGGATTGCATGCCAACACAGGCTCAGATTCCAGTGGTTCACCAATTCCATATTTGTTAACAGCCATTACACGGAAAATGTACTCATTGCCTGGAAGAAGCTTGGTTACTTTGTGATTCAGAGCTTGCACGTCAGATGCCACTTGTGTCCATGAAAGCCGGCTTGTCTCTCTCTTTTCTATGACATAGTGTGAAATGCTAGAGCCACCATCTTGTAAGGGTGGTCCCCATGCTAGGTAACATTTTTCTGCAGTCACACCTGTAACTTTCAAAGGAGCTTCTGGAGGTCCAGGTCTGTCAAGCACTTTTACAGTGATCGGTATAGACTTTGTGCCACCAACATTGCTCAGTTTGAGTGTGTAAAGGCCTCCATCCACTCTAATGCAATCTTTGACTGTGAGGGTTGTTCTCTCAATGGTAGACTTAATTTCCATTCTTGCAGTTGCTCCTTCATATTCTTTTCCATCCTTTGACCATGTGATATCAGGAATAGGTTTGCCATGGATGTCAGCCTCAAGAACAAATGTTTCTCCAGCATGAACGACAATAACATCTTTGTATTTTGGATCCAGTGAAGCTCTTGGTGCTTCAATTTCATCTCTAGCAATAATTGGTCCTGTGCTTTCAGATGGTTCACTTAAGCTACCAGCTGCATTTCTTGCAATTACTCTGAATTCATATCTTTGGTCTTCCACCAGACCAGTTACTGTAAACTCAGTTTCTAGTACATTTGTAAAACTGGCTTTCATCCAACGACCTTCAGGAAATTCTCTCTTTTCCACAATATATCCAGTTATTCTGCTGCCACCATCGTATTCAGGCTTTTTCCATTTTAGTGTTATATAGTTTCTGGTAATAACAATTGCATCCGGACGGCCTGGTGGATCGCAAGCATCTCGAGCAACATACAGTTCAGATGTTTTGCTAACCTTACCGATGCCAACAATGTTTTCAGCAGAAACTCTAAATTCATACTCAAGACCTTCTTCAAGTCCCTCTGTTTTATATTTTGTGTCCTGAATGAGAGTCTTATTCAACTTTGTCCAAAGAATGCTGTTTTTATCTTTACGTTCTAGATGATATCCAAGAACTTTGCTTCCTCCATCATTAACTGGTTCATGCCATTGTACTATCATGTAGTCTTTGGTAGCTGTGCTGACGAATGGTGTTCCTGGTGGTCCTGGTTCCTTGTATGGATATTGCACAAGGATCGGTTTAGAATCCAGTGCAGTGCTCTTTCCATAACGGTTTTCAGCACTAATTCTAAACTGGTATTCAGAACCCGTTTTAAGTTTCGTTGCTTTAATAGTTGTTCTCGCAACAGTTGCTGATACCATCTGCCAGGTAGTGGTAGTTGTATCACGTTTCTCTACAATGTAATTGGATATTTGGCAGCCACCTGTGTATGCTGGTGGTTCCCATGAGAAGACAACAAAATTGGAGCTAACTTCATCAAAGCGGACAGGTCCTTGTGGTGGGCCAGGCTTGTCTAGCACTATTATGCTAAGATGCTCTGTTGCTGTACCTGCAGTGTTGGTAGCTGTTACAGTATATTTCCCGAAGTCATCCTTGTTACTTTCTTTAATATACAAAGTAGTTGATGTTGGTGTATCTTCAACATGTAATCTGGTTGTCTGTTTTAGGGGCTGACCATCTTTTTCCCAAGTGATATTCGGCTTTGGTCGAGCTATAAAAGGTATTTCTACTTTAAGGTCTTCTCCAGCTTGTACAGAATATGTATTGAACATCAGTTTGAAATTTGGCCGAATTGTCAGATCTTTAGCAATCACAGGAACTGCCAGTGGTCTGGGATCACTTTTGCCTTTTTCATTATATGCCTTGACACGGAACTGATATTCATGTCCAGAACTCAAACCAGACACAACTGCATTGCATACTTTAGTTTCAGTAACAACATTCCATTTATCAGATCCTTTTGGCTGCATTTCAACAATGTACCCCAAAATTCTGCTACCTCCATCATGCTCAGGCTTCTCCCACATAAACGATGCACTTCTCTGAGTCACATCAGTTAGTGTCACTTTTCCAGGAGGCAAAGGTGGTTCTGAGGCTTTGGAGGCATCTGCAGTTTCAACTGGAACACCAATTCCAAACTCATTTTCAGCCATAACTCTAAAATAATAAATGGACCCTTCCATAAGATTTTGAACTTTAAAACTTGTTTTGTTGCACTTGGCACTTACATTTGCATATGCTTTTCTGGTTGACTCACGTTTATCAATCACATAGTTCTTTATCTTTGCACCACCATCATTAGCTGGAGGTTCCCATGTCAGTACAGCATAGTCTTTCCTTATTTCTTTGACTACTAAATTTTGTGGTGGTCCTGGAGTGTCGAGTACTTTAACTGTAACAAATGCAGACTTGGAGCCACTGCTGTTCTCTAGTTTAAGTATATACTTTCCAGCATCATTTCTATCACAGTAATCAATTGAAAGCTGTGTGTAAGTCAGGCCCTTTTCAATTTGAACCTTATCTGTAAATTCTCCTTCTTCTCGAGACCATGTGATTTCAGGAGTTGGCCGTCCTTTAAATGGTATGTGTATCCTGACAGATCCACCAGCTCTAACCACAATTCCCTTCCTTAACTCTGAGTCAATATCAAGTTCAGGAGCCTCAAGTTTATCTTCTGGTTTAACTGTACCAGGAACTGCTGCAGGCTCACCTACCCCAATTTTGTTTAGGGCACACACTCTTAGTTTATACTCATGATGTTCAACAAGTTTTTTGATCTCAAAACGATTGACTCTCAGACCAGTCTGTGGAGTAACTATTGCCCATTCTTCTTCATCGGCTTTGCAGATTTCCACAATATATCCCAGGATTTCACTGCCACCATCATAAATAGGTTTACCCCATGCAACTGTAATTGAATTCTTTGTAGTATCCACAGCATGGGCATTAGTGGGTGGACCAGGCTTAAACATAGGATCACATGCTTTCCAGTAGGGAGTAACTTGACTTGGTTCACCAATTCCAGCTGCATTTTCAGCAGACACTCTGAATTCATATTCATGATCTTCTGTAAGTCCCGTGACTCTTAATCGCAAATCTGTAATTCGGCGTTTATTACATTTCACCCATCTGATACCAGCTCTGTCTCTTTTTTCTACAATGTAGCCAACAATTTCACTGCCACCATCACTATCTGGACGATGCCAACAGACTGTCATAGAATCCTTTGTAATGTTGGTGACTTCAAGGGACTTTGGTGGACCAGGAACAACAAATGGGTTTTTCATTAATACTGGTGCAGACTCCAGAGGCTCACCAACTCCATATTTATTAACTGCCATTACGCGGAAGATATATTCATTTCCTTCCAGAAGTTTTGTTACCTTCAGCATTGTAGCTACAGCATCTGAAGCAACAACTGTCCAAGCAAGGCGACTTGTTTCTCTCTTCTCAATGATGTAGTGAGAAATGTCACTGCCACCATCATGGATTGGTGGAGCCCATGCTAAGGAACATTTTTCAGATGTAACTCCAGAAACCTGAATACTCTCTGGAGGCCCTGGTCTGTCCAGTACTTTTACTGTCACTGGTACTGATTTTGTTCCTGCAACATTGGAGGCCTGTAAAATATATTGCCCACCATCAACACGTATAGCATCTTTTACAGTAATCAAAGCCTTAAAGTCTGTATTCCTTATTTCATATCGAGCAGTATCTTCAAGTACTTTATCTCCTTTCAACCACATTATAGCAGGAATTGGCTTCCCATGGACATCAGCCTCAAGTCTGAATGTTTCTCCAGCATTTACAACGATGACATCTTTGTATTTTGGATCCATAGAAATTCTTGGAAGTTCAACCTCATCTTTTGCTGTTATTGGTCCTGTGCTATCAGAAGGTTTGCTTACTGCTCCAGCAGCATTCCTTGCAATTACTCTAAATTCATATCGCTGGTCTTCCGTAAGGCCTGTTACTGTAAACTGAGTTTCAGTGATATTGGTAAAGCTTGCTTTCATCCAGCGACCCTCAGGCAAATCACGTTTCTCTACTACATAGCCTGTAATTTTGCTGCCACCATCATATTCTGGCTTAGTCCACTGCAGAGTAATTGAGCTTCTTTTAACAACAATAGCTTCAGGGCATCCTGGTGGATCACATGGATCACGGGCTACGTAGCACTCTGAAACTTTGCTTGTTTTGCCTATGCCAACAATATTTTCTGCAGAAACTCTGAATTCATATTCAAGTCCTTCTTCAAGGTTAGTTGTCTTATAATGTGTGTCCTGAATAATTGTCTTGTTTACTTTTGTCCACAAGATGCTGTTTCTTTCCTTTCTCTCAAGATGATAACCTAAAATTTTACTTCCACCATCATTTATTGGTTCATGCCACTGCACAATCATAGAGTCTTTTGTAACTGTTGTCACAAATGGTGTGCCAGGAGGGCCTGGTTCTTTATAGGGATATTGGGCAACAACAGCATCAGACTCCAGGGCAAAGCTCTGTCCATATCTATTTTCAGCAAATATTCTAAATTGATATTCTGACCCAGTTTTCAGCTTTGTCACTTTGAGGGTAGTTCTTGCAACAGTAGCCGAAACTGTCTCCCAAAGTGTGGTGGTTGTATCTCTCTTATGAACAATATAATTAGTAATTTGGCAGCCACCTGTATACGTTGGAGGGTTCCAGGATAATGTAATACTTTCAGCACTAATATCATCAAATTTAACAGGGCCTTTTGGAGGATCAGGTTTGTCTAGTGTTATGATTTCAATAGATGCAGATTTCTGTCCCACAACATTAGCAACTGCAATTTCATACGTTCCACTGTCTTCTTTATTGGTTTCTTTAATATTTAGGACAGTAAGATTAGCTGAATCAATGACATTAACTCTAGTTGTCTGTTTTAATGGTATGCCATCTTTGGTCCAAGTAATAGTAGGCTTAGGTCGACCAGATATTGGTACTTCAATCTTTAGGTCTTGTCCCACTTGTGTACTGTAACTGTGGAATGCTGGTCTTACATCTGGTTCAATAACTAGATCTTTCGCAGTTATTGGAACAGCAAGTGATCGTGGATCACTCCTACCCTTTTCATTTACAGCCATCACTCTAAAGAGGTACTCTTCACCTTGAGTTAGGTTAGTAACAAGTGCTTCAAGAACCTTCACACGTGTACACTCTGACCATTTCTCGCTGCCCTTAACTTGCATTTCTACTATGTATTGTAATATTTTGCTTCCACCATCATGTTCAGGCTTTGCCCAGCTCAATGAAACACTGTTTCTTGTAACATCGTCCACTGTTATCTTTCCTGGAGGTTGAGGAACTTCAGCAACTTTAACTGGTTCACTTGTTTCTGCAGGTAGTCCAATTCCAAATTCATTCTCTCCAGAAACTCTGAAGTAATAATAGCAGCCCTCCTGAAGTTGATCAATTTTCCATGATGTCTTGTGGCAATTTGTTACAACAGCTGCATAGGCTTTTCTTGTGGCTTCACGCTTTTCAATAATATAATTTTTTATTTTAGCTCCACCATCTATCAAAGGAGGCTCCCATGCAAGTGAAACTGAGTCTTTGGTAATGTCCTTAATTTTCAGGTTAACTGGAGGACCTGGGGTATCTAGGACTCTCACACTGACAAAGGCAGATTTCTTTCCACTGCTGTTTTCTAAAGAAAGAGTATATTTCCCAGAGTCAAATCTGTTAACGTTGTCAAGAACCAATGAGGTAAAGCTGCTAGTGCTGTCAATAATAGCTGCCTCTCTGATGTCACCATCCACCTTACCCCATTTTACTTCAGGTGTTGGGCGCCCTCTGATAGGAACAAATAACCTTAATGAACCACCAGCTCTTACATTTATAACTTTTCTCAGTTCCATGTCAAGATCAAGGTCTGGAGCTTCCAGTTTTTCTTCAACAAGAATAGTTCCAGGAACATCAGCATGCTCTCCTACACCAGCTTTATTAACAGCACAAATGCGGAATTTGTATTCATGTTTTTCCAACAATTTTTCTACTTCCATATTTGTTTTCTTAATTCCAGTTGGTGGTGTACAAATTGTCCAGTCTCCAACACTTACATCACATTTTTCAACAATGTATCCTTGAATTTCAGAGCCACCATCATAGATTGGTTTACCCCAGGAAAGGAAGACTGAAGATCTTGTAACATCTATTGCTTTGGGATTATTAGGAGGACCTGGTTTGTATATAGGGTCACAAGCTTTATAATAAATAGAAGGTGGACTGGGTTCACTGAGGCCAGCTGCATTTTCAGCTGAAACTCTGTATTCATAGTCATGATTTTCTATAAGTCCGGTGACTCGGTATCGAAGTTCACTTATCAAACGCTTGTTACATCTTGTCCATCGAATGCCTTCTTTATCACGTTTTTCTAGTACATATCCCAAAATTTCACTACCACCATCAGAAGCTGGTCTCTCCCATACAACAATCATAGAATCCTTGGTAACAGCTGAAACTTCTGGGGCCTTTGGTGGAAGCGGCACTACAAAAGGATTTTTTGCAATTACAGGCTCAGATTCAAGAGGCTCACCGACACCATATTTGTTTACAGCCATGATACGGAAGATATATTCATTTCCTTCCAAAAGTTTAGTGACTTTGCAACCAAGGGTTTGCACATTGGCATCAACTAAAGTCCAAACTAAGCGACTGGTTTCTCTTCTTTCAACGACGTAATGTGAAATGTCACTGCCACCATCCTGCAACGGGGGCTTCCATGATAGCATACATTTTTCAACAGTAACTCCTGTTATAACAACAGGCCCTTCAGGGGGGCCAGGTCTGTCAAGAATCTTGACATGAATAGAAGCTGTTTTTTCACCTGCAACATTCTTTGCTAGCAATACATAATGTCCACTGTCAACACGAATGGCTTCTTTCACACTTAGGCTTGTGGCAAAGTCAGTGGTTTTGATATCCAAGCGCGCTGTGTTTGTTAGTTCCTTATCACCTTTTAGCCATTGAATAGAAGGTAATGGCTTGCCATAAACATCAGCATCAATCTTGAATGATTCACCAGCATGTAGTACAAGTGTTTCTTTAAATTTGGGATCCATACTTATACGAGGTGGATCTACTTCATCTCTTGCTGTGATTGCCCCTGAACTTTCAGATGGCTCACTGAAGACACCTGCGGCATTACGTGCAATGACATGGAACTCGTACCTCTGATTTTCAACTAGGCCAGTTACTGCAAATTGAGTCTCAATTACGTTTGTAAAGCTTGCTTTCATCCAGCGCCCATCTGGTAACTCCTTCTTTTCAACAATGTAGCCTGTGATCTTGCTTCCACCATCGTACTCTGGTTTCTTCCACTGAAGAGTAACAGAGTTTCTTGTGACAATTATAGGCTCGGGGCGACCTGGAGGATCACAAGGATCATGAGCTGTGTAGCATTCTGAACCTTTACTTGCCTTCCCGATACCAACTATATTTTCTGCATAAACTCTGAATTCATATTCAAGTCCCTCCTCAAGTCCAGTTGTTTTAAATTTAGTGTCAAGAATTGGTGTTTTGTTCAATTTAACCCAGAGGATGCTATTTCTTTCCTTGCGCTCCAAATGATATCCAGTAATCTTGCTGCCACCATCATTGACCGGTTCATTCCAATGCACAACCATACTATCCCTGGAGACTTCTGGTACATAAGGAGTTCCAGGTGGGCCAGGTACTTTGTATGGATACTGGGCAACTACAGAGTCTGATGTGAGGTATGTACTCTTTCCATATCTATTTTCAGCTGCAATTCTGAATTGATATTCACTTCCAGTCTTTAATCTACATGCTTTTAGAGTTGTTCGGGCAACAGTAGCTGAAACAATCTGCCAAGCAGTAGTGGAAGTGTCTCGTTTTTCTACAATATAATTGTTGATAGAACTACCACCATCATATTTGGGTGGTTGCCAAGAAATGGTAATACTGTCCGCAGTTACTTCGTCAATCTTTACTGGTCCAGTTGGAGGTCCTGGCTTGTCAAGTACAATAATACTAAGGATTTCAGTAGCTTCACCTGCACAGTTAGAAAGTTTTACTAAATATTGTCCAACATCTTCTCTACATGCTTCCTTTATTGTTAATAAAGTGTTGTTGTCTGTATTTTCTTCATTTACTCTAGTTGTTTGTCTCAGTGGCACATTATCTTTAAGCCATACTATAGCTGGTTTGGGTCGACCAACAAATGGAACATCAACCTTTAAGTCTTCACCTGCTAGTACACTGAAAGTGGTAAACAACAATTTGAAGGCTGGTGGTATCACAAGATCTTTTGCAATGACTGGTACACTCAATTGTCGAGGATCACTGATTCCTTTTTCATTCTGAGCTGAAACACGGAAAGAATATTCTTCACCCTGGATCAGTCCAGTTATAGTAGCTTCAGTAACTTTTACAGTAGCACACGTGGCCCACCTGTCACTGCCTTTGCTTTGCATTTCTACTATGTAGCCCAAAATTCTGCTTCCTCCATCATGTTCAGGTTTTTCCCATGTCAAAGATACGCTGTTTCTTGTCACATCTAATAAAGTTATTTTTCCTGGAGGAAGAGGCCTTTCAGATACCTTAACAGATTCTGATGTTTCAACAGGTAGACCTATTCCATATTCATTTTCGGCTAGGACTCTGAAATAATAATTGCAACCTTCCTGTAGGTTGTCCACTTTCCAGCTGGTCTTGTGGCAATTGGCCATAACAGTTGAGTATGCTTTTCTTGTTGCCTCACGCTTTTCAATAACATAGTTCTTTATCTTAGAGCCACCATCTATGAGGGGAGGTTCCCATGTAAGTGTGACAGATGACTTTGTGACCTCTTTTATTTTCAGATTCTGTGGGGCTCCAGGTGTATCAAGAACTCTTACAATTACAAATGCTGATTTGCTGCCTGAACTGTTTTCTACAGTCAGTATATACTTGCCACTGTCAAATCTATTCACATTTCCAACTGTAAGTAGTGTATAAGAGCTTGTGGATTCAATAGTGGCTTTGTCTAAAGATTCTCCAAGTTCTCTTGCCCATTTCACTTCAGGTGCTGGTCTTCCTTTAATTGGGACAAAAAGTCTTAAAGTACAGCAAGCTCTAATAGTTACAACTTTACGTAGGTCTGCATCAAGTTCAATCTCTGGAGGCAGCATCCTTTCCTCAGCCTTTGGTGTCCCAGGAACAAGAGCAGGTTCTCCAATGCCTTCAGAGTTCATGGCATATATTCTGATTTTATACTCCTGGTTTTCTTTTAGATTGGTGATGGTAAAGGAAGTGGCCTTCAGTCCTGCAGGTGGAGTTACAATTTTCCACTCATCTTCTTCAGGTAGTGCTGTTTCAACCATGTAGCCTGTGATTTCTGAGCCTCCATCATATATTGGCTTATTCCAAGCAATTGTAATTGAGGACTTGCTTGTATCTAAGACACGAGGGTTGCCAGGTGGACCAGGCTTAAACACAGTATCAACAGCTTTGTAGAATTGACTGCTTGGACTTGGCTCACTTATGCCAGCAGCGTTTTCAGCCTTTACTCGGTATTCATATTCGTGACCTTCTGTGAGTCCAGATACTTTATAACGCAAATCTGTGACAACCCGCTTGTTACATTTCACCCAGCGCAATCCAGTTCTGTCACGACGTTCTACAATGTAATTGGTTATAGGACTTCCACCATCAGAATCAGGATGTCCCCAGCATACAATCATAGAATCTTTGGTTGCAGCTGTAACTTCAGGTGTCTTGGGTGGATCAGGTACTACATAAGGATTTACTGCAAGAACAGGTTCTGATTCTAGGGATTCACCAACTCCATATTTGTTAACAGCCATAACACGGAACACATATTCATTGCCTTTCAACAGCTTTGTGACCTTCAATTTTGTTACTGGAATGTCTGTGGCTACAGTTGTCCATGCCAATCTACTAGTCTCACGTTTTTCTACAACATAATGGTCAATACTTGCACCTCCATCATCCAAAGGTGGTAACCATGACAGGACACATTTTTCTGTGGTAACGTCAGACACAGCCAAAGGCCCTTCTGGAGGGCCAGGTCTGTCTAGAACTTTCACATTGAAGATATGTTTGGCGAAGCCACCTGGATTGGAAGCTGTAAGAGTATATGCACCTCCATCTCTTCTTGTAGAGTCTTTATTGATAAGGACCGTTGAGAAATCTGCTGTTTTAATTTCCATTTTTGCTGTGTCTTCAAGCTCCTTTCCTTCTTTTGTCCATGTTAGAGTTGGTGGAGGACGACCTGCAGCATCAGCTTCAAGTCTGAAAAGCTCACCTGCTTTTAATACTAAAGTGTCTTTGTATTTAGCATCAACCATTATCCTTGGTGCTTCAATCTCATCTCTGCACGTTATGGCATCTGATGGTTCAGATGGTGGACTAACAGCACCAGCAGCATTTCTAGCAATGATACGGAATTCATATGCAGCATCTTCCGTGAGACCACTAACAGTGAACTCAGTTTCTAGTATATTGCCGAAGTTAGCCTTTAGCCATCGGCCATTGGGAAGATCTCTCTTCTCAACTGTGTAGCCAGTTATCTTAAAGCCGCCATTATATTCAGGCTTTGTCCACTTAAGTGCTACTGCATGTCTTGTGATATTGAGAGGAATTGGCTTACCAGGAGGATCAATAGGGTCCAGAGCAAATGTTGGCTCAGATGGCTTGCTTGGTTTACTTTTTCCTGCCATATTTTCTGCTATGACTCGGAATTCATATGCAATGCCATCCATAAGACCACTTGATTTGAAGATGTTGCCTGATACCAGGGCTTTACTTACAGTCTGCCAGAGAATGCTGTTTCGTTCTTTTCTTTCAACATGATATCCTAAAATTGGACTTCCTCCATCTGTAAGGGGCTCATGCCAGCTAATGCTAATTGAATCTTTTGTGACTGCAATCACTTGAGGAGTGCCTGGAGGTCCAGGAACTTTAAAAGGAAAACTGGCAATTACGTTCTCCGAACTGATAGCTGGGCCTGAACCATACCTGTTCTGAGCTTTAACACGGAATTGGTACTCAGTTCCAGTAGTTAGCCGAGCAGCTTTGTATGTGGTACGTATAACCGTAGTTGCTAATTCAGCCCACGAGGTACTGTCAGTTTTACGCATTTCCACAACATAGTTACTTATTGGAACCCCTCCATCATTCAGTGGAGGTTCCCATGAAAAGGTGACAAAGTCAGATGAAACTTCATCAAATTTGATTGGTCCTGTGGGAGGTCCAGGAACGTCATGTACCTGTACAGTTATCACATCACTAACTTCGCCAACAATGTTTTTAGCAGAGAGCGGATATCGGCCACTGTCATTTCTTGTGCATTCATTAATGGTTAAGATGGTTGCAGTAGCAGTATTTTCAAAGTTCACCCTCTGGGTTTGTTTAAGCAACTGATCTTCTTTTTTCCAAGTAATACTTGGTCTTGGGCGACCAAGCACAGGAATCTCAACTTTGATATTGTCACCAGCTCTAGCAATGATTGTTTTCTGATAAATACCACGCAAATCAAATTCTGGCAGCATCATTTGCTCTTTAACAACAACTGGTCTGCTTTCTCTGGGGTCACTTCTTCCAGCACTATTAACTGCCATAACCTGGAAAGTATACTCTTCATTTTCAGTTAGATTTCTTACCACACATTCTAATGTTTTCACAGTTGTGATATGAGTCCACTGAGTTGAACCCTTTTTCTGTGCTTCAATTACATAACCAGTAATCTTGCTACCACCATCATGTTCTGGCTTTGGCCAAGCTAGGCTGACTGAGTTCCTTGTGATATCCATAATATTAAGGCTTTCTGGAGGTGATGGTGCTTCAGTTGCCCTTATAGGTTCAGCAGTTTCAGCAGGTTCACCAATTCCAAATTCATTTTCAGCCAATACTCTGAAGTAATATTCACACCCTTCAGCCAAATTAGGAATCCTAAGTGAACATTTTGAGCACTTGGTTGTGATGGTTGAGTATGCCTTTCGTGTTGACTCACGTTTTTCAACTATATAATTTGTTATGCGTGAACCACCATCAATTAGAGGCATATCCCACTGGAGGGTGATGCTATCTTTAGATATGTCCCTGGGCTTAAGATTTATTGGTGGCCCTGGTGTATCCAAAACTTTTACATTTACAAAACCAGTCTTCTTGCCAGCAGCATTTTCAAGGGTCATTATATACTTCCCTGCATCATATCTATTACATTCTGTGATAATGAGAAGAGAGAAAGAATCTGTATTTTCAATATTGGCACGTGCTTTAAGTGGGATATCATCCTTGGTCCATGTAACTTCAGGAGTTGGACGTCCCCTAATTGGAACAAATACTCGAATGCTCAGTCCAGCTCTAACAACGAGAGTTTTCCTCAGCTCAGCATCTAATTCAAAATCAGGAGCCACTTCACGTTCCTTGATTTCAACGTTTGGAATCTGTGCTGGTTCACCTGTACCAACAGCATTGATGGCACTAATTCTAAAATTGTATTTGGCTCCTGGCTGGAGATTAGCCACAACAAATTCTGTGATTCTTAGAGCAGTTCCTATGGTATCTTTCACCCATGTCTCTTCTCCTTCTTTTTGGTGCTCAACAATATAGCCAATGATATCAAGTCCACCATCATAATGAGGTTTCCCCCAGGCTAGGCTAGCACTTGTCTTTGTTGTATCAGTTACTCTTGGGTTGGAAGGAGGTCCTGGTGGATCTATAGTAATCAAAAAAGGCAAAAAAAAAATTGGTTAGAGTCCTTTTTATAGAAAAGTATGCTGTTAATGCAACATGAAGGGATTTCTCAAAGCACATAAATCATACTAACATGCAGCATCCTTGGTTAATACTGGTTGAGAAACATCACTTGGTGGCCCAATTCCTGCTCTGTTTTCTGCACTGACACGGAATTCGTATTCATTTCCTTCTAGGAGTCCAGTCACTTTGCACCTAAGGTCTGATACTGGTTTCTTTGATACTCTGACCCATCTCACACCTTTCCTCTCTTTTCTTTCCACATGGTAACCAGTGATCTCACTGCCACCATCATCAGTTGGCCTCTTCCAGTTGACTGTAACAGCGTTTTTTGTAACATTTGATACTTCTGGTTTACCAGGAGGACCAGGGGGGCCTGAATGGGGGAAAAACAGATTTTGAACAACACTTAAATATTTATACATACTGCAGTCAATTTCTATTAATACCTGTTCACTGGTTTTGCTTACCAAATCTATCCACCATTTTAACTGGTTCTGACTGAGATGGTTCTCCCTTGCCATACTGGTTCACAGCTGAGACACGGAAGATATACTCATTTCCTTGGATAAGCTTAGTAACAACATGCCTACAAGACTGAATGTCTTCGGCAACCTGAGTCCATAGCAGTCGGCTAGTTTCTCTCTTTTCAAGTACATAAGACTTGATTGGTGATCCACCATCTTCTATAGGAGGTGTCCATGTAAGAGTAGCTTTTTCAGCTGAGACATTGCTGACTTCAACTGGTCCAGGGGGGCCTGGTACATCTAAAACTTTTACATGTACGTGTTCTTGTTTAGTACCAAAAGGATTGGTTGCAGTGATTGTATATTCACCAGAATCTTTTCTATCTGCATACTTGACAGTAAGTGCAGAAGAGGTTGGAGTTGATTCAATATGAACAGTCTCTGAAGGCTTAAAATCTTTTCCTGCTTTGGACCATGCTGACGTTGGAAGTGGTTTACCAAGGATGCTAATAGCAGATATCATAATGGTATCTCCTGCTTTAACAGTCAGGCCATCTTTGACAGTAGGATCAATAACAATAGTTGGTGCCTCTGTAAAAGAAAATTAATTTGTCAGAAAAATAATGTTTTAGAAGCTACTTGAACATTAATTGAACAAAACCAATGAGTGTTTTTACAGTGAATACGCACCATACTCATCCTTGCATATAATAGCTCCCGTAGATTCTGATGGAGGACTAATAGCTCCAGCGGTATTCTTAGCCCTAATTCTGAATTCATATTTTGAACCTTCAAAAAGGTCAGTTACTGTATATGCACATTCTGGAACATTCACATGATTTGCCTTCGTCCAAGTCTTCGAAGGTAGATCGCGTTTCTCCACTATGTAGCCAATTAATTTGTGTCCACCATCATATTTTGGTTCTGTCCAGATCAGAGTTACTGAATTTCTAGTTACACTGATAACTTCAGGTTTCCCAGGAGGATCTGAAAAAAAAAAGACAGAATGCAGGAATGGTAAACTTGATATCATTTTTTTTTCAGCTCATGAAAAATTCTCTTTCTTTGGGTAACTTACCAATTGGATCTAGGGCCACAATTGGTTCAGATGGCAGACTAGGTTTACCAACTCCAGCTAGATTGATTGCCATCACTCTAAATTCATATTCTAAACCTTCAGTTAACCCTGTCACTCTGAAGTCTTTCATCCTTAGTGGAGTCTTGTTTGCTCGCTTCCACAAAATACTGTTTCTTTCTTTAAACTCAATGTGGTAACCTGCAGAAGAAAACAAACACAGATAACACTTACTTATAATTTTAAACGGTAAATGCAAGAGTACCAGTGACCTGATAAAAACCAGTATTCTCCTTAGAGCACCTTTGAAGTTCCTAGCTGAAAGGGCTTTGTATAGACTGACTGTTTGTGTTACCCGCATTAAACATTTGTGGCCTCAATGACCTGAATAGAAAAGAATAGAAAACTTAACTCTTCCGGTTTACAAAAGCTTCCTTGACTCGTCTCCAGTAAAAGATTTGTGTCACCACCACAGCCTACCAGGCAAATGGCTACAAGGCTTATAGTTCTTATATATTTAAACTAATATGATTCCAGTTCACTTGTTTTCATTTTCATTCATTCATTTATTACATTTCTATACAGCCCAATAGCCAATGCACTCTAGGCGGTTTTATTTTGTAGCCTAAATATAGATGTACCATGCATTATAGCTTTTTTTTCTTTGAGTTTGCTGCACTTGAAAGAGAGGTGCTGCACCATAAGGAAGCAAAAGGGGACTTCATTAAAATGTATTACATCATGATTTGTGCTTGGAACTCTAGGAAAGAAAACCTAAGAGAATCTAAGCAAGATGAAAGCCCAAAAGAGAATACCTGTGATTGGTGAGCCACCTGTCTTTTTAGGGTCTGTCCATACTAAAGATGCAGAATCATGCCTAATCTCAACAATTTTGGGTGGTGGTGGAGCATCAGGAACATCTAGAAAATGTAATAAATATGAAAAAGAATTAGACTTAATCATAACAAAATAAAATACTTTTCAGCAAGCATATTATGTTGGGCTTACCAAATGGATGCCTTGCAATTATAGGTTCAGATTTAAGACCTTCACCTACTCCATATTTATTTTCAGCACTGATTCTGAAAGTATATTCACTGCCTTCATGAAGTCTTGTAACTCTAAAGGTAGTTTTCTGGACAGCAGATGCACATGTCACCCATTTATTATTCACATTGTCTCTCTTCTCTAGGATGTAGTTAGTAATTTCTGAGCCACCATCATCTTTTGGAGGACCCCATTTTAATGTCATAGCATCGGCCGTAACTTCATCAAATTTCACAGGTCCTGTTGGGATTCCAGGTTTGCCAACAACCTTCACGGAAATAGTGCCTTCTTTGCTGCCAGCGATGTTCTTCAGAGTGATTGTGTATTTTCCAGCATCATCTTTATGGCAGTCACGTACAAGCAATGTAGTGTTCACTGCTGTAGCTTCAAATGCAACCCTTCCTGTCTCAGTAAGGGCCAGATCTTCTCCTTTCTTCCATGTCACAGTTGGCGCTGGCTTGCCTTTAATTGGGATTTTCAGACGGAAACAGCTTCCTTCTCTAGCTAGATAACATAAGCCTGGCAGGTCTCGTAAATCAAGATCAGGTGGCACTGTAAAACAGAAGGTACTGAATAGTCATATGCTCAGCACAGAGGGTTGTATGTGACACTATCGTTCCGCTGACAGAATCAGTTCCGACAGCAGAATGGGGTGGGAGACAACGCTCCCCCTCCTCTGCAGCCTCCTATGCACCCTTAAAATTTGCTCTGGAGGGACAGAAAACCTGAGGGGAAGATGGGTGTAGAGTGGAGGAAAGAGGGAGAAAGTCCCATTGCACTAGTGAACCTTCACTTGTGCCATGTTGGA
Source organism: Heloderma suspectum (assembly GCF_057233095.1). Classification (NCBI taxonomy): domain Eukaryota; kingdom Metazoa; phylum Chordata; class Lepidosauria; order Squamata; family Helodermatidae; genus Heloderma; species Heloderma suspectum. Next base: position 191,844,836 of record NC_139458.1, read on the forward strand.
TTTAATCCAGTTAATACAATTGTTTCAGTTCAGCAATTTCTATTCTTCGGGGGGAAAAAGTGCCTTGTGGCACCTTTGTTGTTTTTCCTGCAACGGACTAACATGGCTGTCTCACTAGAAGTTCTATTCCTCACTAAACTGCCACATACTGAGGAGATCAATAAATGAGAGAACATAAGTATCTACTCACCAATATCATCCCTTGCCACCACTGTAATTTCATTAGGTGTTCCATAGCCAGCTTCATTTTGTGCTCTCACTCTGAAAAGGTATTCTTTTCCTTCTTTCAAGTCTCTTGTTGAATAGTGGAGATTCTTTGACCTCATAACTTCTTGCCACTGATTTTCATCAGTCATTAGCTCAACAATATACGCATCAATACGGCTTCCACCATCACTAATAGGCTTTTTCCATGATAAATTGCAAGATGATTTTGTCACAGCCAGAGCCTTTAAGTCTACAACAGGTCCAGGTGTTTCTAGTAGCAAGGAGGAACAATGATATCAATAAAGTTCAAAAGAAAATTAGAAACAGAAGACCCTTTTAATATCTCATTAGGGCAAGACTGTGGATTTTCTTCTCACCAGAAGCTTTAACAGCATCACGCGTTTCACAAGGGTCACCAATGCCATATTCATTTTCAGCAAAAACCCTGAAGAAGTAAGATTTGCCTTCTTCTAAGTTAGAGATCCTGAAGCTTGTTTTTGGACACTCTGTTGTTACTGTGGACCACGATTTTCTCTCTGCATCACGTTTTTCAACCACGTAGTTCTTCACTGGACTCCCACCATCAATTAAAGGAGGCTCCCATGAGATAAAAGCAGAGTCTTTAGATGCTTCTTTTACAATCAGATTAATAGGTGGCCCAGGAGTGTCTGTATTAAAACAAATTAACAAATTGAAGTTATTGAGCAAACTATAGAAAATGAGAGAGGGAGAGAGAGAGAGAGAGAGAGAGAGAGAGAGAGCCATTCAAATCACTATAATCTTGTATGTGCATGTACATTTATTTGTATATATGTATAATTTGCAATAATTGTAGAACTTACCAAGTACTTTGACTACAATGGTGTATGACTTTTTGCCACAGCTGTTCTCCAGACTCAGGACATATTTTCCAGCATCATATTTATTTACATTTTCACACCGCAGGAAGGTGTCAAAATCAGTTGATTTGATGTCTAGTCCTTGCCTGTCTCTTATGTTGGCATCCACTTTGGACCAAGAGATCTTTGGAGGTGGGCGGCCTCTTACTGGCACATAAAGCCTCATTGTGACTCCAGCACGTAATATTAGGACTTTCCTCAATTCAGCATCAAGCTCTCCCTCAGGTGGAACTGTATTTTAAAGTAAAGATATATGTAAAAGTAGACTTATGCTTAAAATGACTATTGAAAATATAAAGAAAAAACCCCAGTCTGAATGGCTGAGGCAGGACAGGGTGGGATGCAATAGAAAGGTAACAGAGAAAAATATAAAGAAATAATGCTAGGGAAATAAAACTCAAGCAATATTTTTAAAAGAAGAATAGAGAGAAAACCCTTCTAAAAGTTACTTCAGACTTCCAATTGCAAGTTTTCATGCCATCTAACCAAAAACTACTTGGGTTCTCACATTCTTTTCTCACTTTCTTCTGAGCTGACACTGAATTAACCATAATGCTTAGCGTGTAAGGGCACTGGTGAAATTTGGGTCCCTGCTGTGGTGTAACTGCTTAGGAGTTTCCCATTAGGAAACTGTGCTCATTTTGTACTCATAACGTGACACCTTTAAAGTATCACACAGAAGGAGTGACCTTATTTTCAACAACAAGAAAATTTAGAATATTGATAATAATGCTGCAATGAAAAACAGATGGAGTATTCTATACTGAAGGAGGTTTCAGGAATAGAGCAGCATGATGTGCTATTGTTGAAAGTTGAGAGACAGTGGTTTATGGACCAGATACATGTGAATTCATAAAATAGTTCAGTATAGAACCTCTATTTTTCCTTAAAGCTTCTACACTGCCTCCCCTCAAACTGCACTAAAACCAGCAACTCAGTTTCTTTTCAGGATACTCACTTAAAATGTCTTTTGCTAGGTGCTTGTCTGGCACATCGCTTGGATCACTGTATCCAACCTTATTGACAGCATAAATGCGGAACTGGTATTCTGTGTTCTCCGTGAGTCCAGTCACAACATAACGGGTATCTGGCAAATTCTTTGGCAAATTGCATCTGACCCAATTATCTGTGTCTACTCGTTTTACTTCAACAAGGTAGCCAATAATGGGACTTCCACCATCGTATGCTGGTTTGCTCCAAGACAGGCTTATAGAACTACGGGTGCTGTCAACAACTTTTGGGAATGCTGGTGGGCCAGGAGGATCTGAGAATGAAAGCAACAGGAAGTTATGTAGTGCACAATTTTAAACTGGCAAAAGCAGCTGGACACACACACACACACACACACACACACGAATAGCCACACAAGATTAAAAAAATACATAGATGTTCAACTTACACTGAGGATCACGAGCATATGCTGGCTTAGATGGCCCACTAGGTTTTCCTGGTCCAGCTTTATTCTGTGCAGTTACTCTAAACTCATATTCTGCTCCTTCCTGGAGTCCAGTGGCCTTTATCGTTCTCTCAATGACCGGCTTTCTGTTCACTTTTGTCCAGTTAACAGCTTTAGTTTCACGTTTTTCAACAATGTACCCAGTTATAGGGGAGCCACCATCATCAACAGGTGCTTTCCAGCTTACAGTCATGAAGTCTTTTGTTATGTTGCTAATTATAGGTGGCTCAGGGGGTCCAGGTACATCTACAAATAATTATTTGAAATGCACTTAGGTGGCTGTTAAAACACAAATAATCGCCAATTGGATAGAAGAAGGTACTAAGATATACTTACCATATGGATTTTTAGCCACTGCTGATTCAGTCAAGATTGGGTCCCCTACTCCATATTTGTTTTCAGCACAAATGCGGAATTGGTACTCGTGTCCTTCAATCAGTTTCTCAACGCTGCAGCTAGTAATTGGGACATTGGCAGTGACTTGAGCCCAGTTGGGCCTGCTTGTTTCTCGTTTGTCAACAATGTAATTAGTAATGTCTGATCCGCCATCTTCAAGGGGAGGTTCCCAAGAAAGCATTGCGCGATCTGCATACATATTTGTAATCTTAACTGAAGCTGGAGGGCCAGGCTTGTCTGGGGAAAAATATCAAACAGTGAAGTCTCACAACTGCTACATTTTCTGAAGTTTAAATGGAGCAATTTAAATTCAACTTTCACCTACCGAGTACTTTAAGTTTAATAGTTGCTGACTTGGAACCACTTGCATTTTCAGCTGTAATAGTATAATCTCCTGTTTGCTTTCTATTTACACTGAAGAGGTCCACAGTAGATAAATTCCTCTTGGTGGTTATCTTGATTCCTTCAGCTGGTTTTAGAATCTCCCCCTCTTTCTTCCAAGTAATAGTTGGCATAGGCTTGCCAAACACATTCGCCTCAAGGCAAACATTGGTTCCAGCTTTTACTACAAGTAAGGATTTCATACCTACACCAAGCTCTATTTTTGGTGGCACTGAAAAGTAAAACAAAATGATTTTTTTGCAAAGGGTATGTAATGAAAAGGACACATTTTTGCTTAATAATAACAGTATTCAGTTAATACTTTCTTTACCATTTTCTGGCTGAACAGTTACTGGATCAGAAGGTTCAGAAGGCCAGCTAATGTTCACTGCTGTTTTTGCTATTGCTCTAAATTGGTACTGTGCACCTTCCTCCAAACCGGTTGCAGTGTACTCTTCTTGAGGTATTTGATGGGGAGTAGTATTACATCGTATCCATTTATCTCCAGGCAGCTTACAGGATTCCACGAAGTATCCAATTATCTTGCTGCCACCATCATGTTTTGGCCTTGCCCAGATAAGGGCCACAGTACTCTTAGTGACATCAATAACTTCGGGTTTACCAGGAGGATCTAAAAACAAATGAGGTCAGATTTACTCCTACACTTTGAGCATTTTATATAAATACTTTCAAATAATAAGCAACACCCAAGATTCGTCTCTGCTGAGAGGCATGTAAAGTGCTAGGGTCATCACTGAGCAAACTGTATATTTCTAATGAATTTTACAAAATCCAGAGGAATTAAGGGGGAGAAAAATTGGGGCCCAATCCTGCAAAAATTGATTCTTAGTCCCCTTTGTTCACTGGAACAGATTTAAAGACATGTTTAATTCACCTATTGAAATCAATGGGGCTTAAAAGTACTTTGCTTCGGCTGGATTATGCTTTATACTACTAATATTTATGGAACTTGCTGGCTCAATATTAGCAATAATAATTGTATACCACAATCACTGCAAAATAAGTGTTTTGCTTACCAATTGGTGTTCTTGCTGTAACAAAATCTGTTGGTTTGCTAGGCTTGCTTGCACCTGCTTTGTTCAGGGCATAGATTCTAAAGGTGTACTCAAGGCCTTCAATTAAATTTGCACATGGGTATTCTGTGGATCGCACAAGCGTATCATTGGCCTTCACCCACAGCAAACTGTTCCTTTCTTTACGTTCGATGAGATAACCAGTTATTGGACTGCCTCCATCGCTGTCTGGCCTGTCCCATGCCACAAAAATGCAGTCCTTGTTCACCTTGGTAACACGTGCATTCTTTGGTTCACTAGGCACATCTGTAGAGGAAGCAATGAGAATATATATATATATATATTTAATCGTTTTAGCATAACAAGTATTCTGTTTAGGACTGTATCATTCTTTGAGTCAGGCTTACCAAATGGGAACCTTGCAATCATCTTATCGGAGGCAAGTGGCTCAGAAATGCCAAAACGGTTTTCAGCACGAACACGGAACATGTATTCTTCTCCAGGGGTTAGTTTGCCAAGTCTGCAATTCGTCTTTGTGACAGAAGCTACTGCTGTTATCCAGTCACCTCGGCTGACATCACACTTTTCTACCACATAATTTGTGATGTTGCTACCACCATCTTCGAGAGGAATATGCCATGACAAAGAGCAGGCATCAGCATCTATATCAGAAATTTCAAATGGTGGCTGTGGTGGACCAGGGACATCTGTAGAAAGATATAAAAATATAAGTTTAAGGCAATGCTAATTGATGAGTATATTAAAGGCAAGTATGTAAAGAATTAAGCATGGAAAAGAAAAATCAGTGTACCCATGACAACCACTTTGATTTTCTGAGTAGCCACTCCAGAGCTGTTTTCAGCTGTTAGAGTGTAATAATCGCTGTCTTTCCTAGTTATGTCCTTAATGATGAGAACAGAAGTGTTGTCTGCTTTATGCACAGCCAGACGGCTGGATGTAAACACATCTTCGTTTCCTTTCATCCATCTACAGGATGGGTGAGGTTTCCCATAAATATGCGCTTCGACCCTGAGTTTCTTCCCAGCTTTTAAACTGATATGCTCTGGCATCAGAATCTTAGGTGGCACTGGAATTAAAATCAAACAATGAGAAACACACATTTAAATAACAGAAAAACAAGTAACCAACGTATAACCAATGTATTTGGTATTTCAAATTATTTATTCCTGCTGATATCACTGTTACTACCGTGAGGATGGTAGTTTTGGCTTTCAAACTAAATCTCATGCTCCTGTCAGTTTTGATGATCTAGATACTGGGCATGGATAGTGGAAGAACTGACACTGTGTCCCAAAAGAGGAATAATTTTTTTGGCTTGCTTTCAAATGGTTTCCAAGGAACTAGCCCTGATGCATTACCCTAATGTCTGAACCATAATATCCCTGCAACATAATCCAGTTAGGAGGGAATATCTTCGTATTTTCACATATTTTACATTCTAAGGTTCAAGCAATGTAATATTTTTCAGATGGGGGGGATTTTACTACATCTTAAAATGATGAAATTCAAATGCAAATGTGTGCAGCTTTGCTGTGTGAAAATGAAGCAAACAAAGCACTAATAAGAAGTTGCCTGAAAGGGCTTATATCAGGCCAGAGCAAATATCTAACACAGTGTTTTGAAGGTAACAGAGCAGAGCCAGTGAATCTACATATAAACTGTTTTACTGAATGCCAACAAAAGGCTTTTCTACACAGTGTTAATCCGCTATATCTTCTTTTGGTTCCATCGCAGATTTAAGATCTGAGCACTACACGAAGAGCGTTTCCTTTCCTGCTTTTCTGCTACATAAACTCTAGATGGCACAGCGCTATAGCAGAATAATGCAATTATACAAGTAGAAAAATATGTTTTCTTTCACTTTCACAAATAATACCACATAGTTCCTGCTCTAAAAACCTCGCTGAAAGTGCTCTTTAGGCACAGAAGCGAAACTGGAGGGTCACGTCGTTGTATAAAGAACCCATAAACTACCGTGAGTAGGGAATGATGAGTGTGCAATAAGTGCCTTGTGTAGAAAACCTCAATGAGAAAGTCAGCTGAAGTGGTAGCACACAGTTCTAAATACCTTTATGTGATGTCCAAAGCTAGACACAAAACTCTAGCTAAATAAATGCATTTCAAATCAGAATCATTTCACCAAATTTAAAATAGATTTTAGTGGTACAAATGATAATAATCAGTTACTTACTGAGTTGTTCTTTAATTTCAAACATGCCTTCGGTTTCTCTGGGTAAACTTACTCCCACAGCATTTCTAGCAGCCACTCTAAATTTGTATTTCTTTCCTTCCTTTAGGCCAGCAACAACAATATTGAGATCTTTTACAATAGAGTACTGTGTCCAGTGATCTTCAGCTTGGCCCTCTTGTTGATATGAAATAATGTATCCATCAATTTTAGAACCACCATCACGCAGTGGTGGCAACCACCCTAAAGTAGCACTGTTCTTCGTAATTTCAGCCACTTCAACTTTCCTTGGAGGATCAGGCGCACCTTATGAATAAAACAGGCAGACATATTGAAATATTTACTTTTTAACAAACAGTGCGTAGATTAAATTATTTCTAAGATCACAGCATCTTCCTGTGATTTATTACTATGTTCTTTTAACAGAATAGAGTGTTAACAGTTCATTCATTTAAATGTCCTTTTGAATAAATACGTTATAAGACCAGTGACTCTTAAATGTTGTAGTACTACACTGTTCTGATGTGCTTGCTCTTTGTGAACCACTCATATCCTTATCATATGACCACGATGTAGTAAAAGAATACATGAAAATGAAAATGCCTTATTTTTGCCTGTATTGGTGCAGGCAAATTTCAAATTTCTACAATTTCAAATTTCTACAAAGCTATATGTATGCTTAGTGGACCTTTTGTGGTATTGCACCAAATGATCTATCAAAATTTAAACCTAGACTTACAGTCAGATCCTAAACACATTTTCCTGGAATTAGATCCCATTGATTTCAGTACAAATTAGAGCCAGAATCATGCACAGCCCTTGATTTCTCATCATGTGCAGTGCAATCCATGTCTATTCAGAAGTAGGAGTTCAGTGGGGATTTACTCCCAGAAATAAAGCCTGGTGTACATACATTAAACATAGACTCTAGGCTATGTAGATTATGTTTTCTGATAATGTGACTCCAGCTCACTTTCTGCATGAAATCAAATTTTACTGTAACCTTTTTTTAATGTGTGAAGCTTATGTGAAGATTCTGACAGTGGCATCAGACAGTGCATTAGAAATGCTAGGTTATGTCTAACAGTACATTAGTCATGCAGGTTTCTAAATCTCCTGAATACAAGGATTCAGTTAATCTATTTGTAATAATGATGAAAAAATATTAATGACTTGGTTACATACAATCTGTTGCCATTCAGACGTAAGCAGTCAACTGATTTTGACTATCTAAGCAATTGTACAAAACTGGAATCTGTTGGATGAAATAATACAGAATCTGTATTATGAAATACTTACTTAGTGGATCTGTGGCCAGCATTGGCTTTGGTGTGTCTCTTGGAACACCAGGACCATATTCATTGACAGCAGTCACTCTGAAGAAATACTCAGTACCCGGTACAAGATTAGCAACTTTGAAACTAGTCTTCTTTACATCAGCAATAATTTTTGCCCATGTCTTTCTATCAGCTTCACGTTTTTCCAAGATGTAATGTGTTACAGGACTACCACCATCATTTTCAGGTGGTGTCCATGAAAGGTGACATGACATTTTTGTGACATCTGAGACGCTGAACTCTGCTACAGGTCCAGGAGTATCTATTTTAAAAAATATCAATATATGTACAGTATTAAACCACAATTCAAACTAAAACAGCAGATTCCTGCAAAGAGGAAATTGTAATCAATACATTGATAAATTATCAAACCAGAATAGGTGCTAAAATTCTTTCTGTAACTTACCAAGGACGCGGACATTCACAAAGACAGCCTTTTCTCCAGCAGTGTTAACAACTGTCAAAGAGTATTTGCCTGAATCATCACGTGTAGAGTTGGGAATGACACAAAAGGCCATTGTGTCAACCAGGTCAACCTGGCCTTTCCTGATAACATTATCAATTCCCACTCTCCTCCAGGTGACTTTAGGTGCTGGTCTCCCTCTCACAATGGCAAAAAGCCTTATGGGGCATCCTGCTCTGACTGTGACTAACTTTCTCAGGCTTGCATCCAAATCAATCTCAGGAGATTCTGAAAAAGAACATGAAAAGATAAAACGTTTAGACCTGGAAAGTACAGTTTAAGAAATCAAATAAAGGACACATGATTTAATGCCTGGTTGGCAAAATTACCAAGTATTTCTTTGGGAGAAACAGCTTCCTTCAAATCAGCTGGCCGGCCGATGCCAACTTGATTTTGGGCTGAAACACGGAACTCGTATAGTTCTTTCTCATCCAGGCTTGTCACAGTAAATTCTGTATGAACAACTTGTACAGCAACATTGCATCTTTTCCATCCTTCATCAGGACCTGCTTTATCAGTTTTTGGTCTCATTTCTACCACATATCCAATAATTGGAGCACCACCATCATAGACTGGCTTTCCCCATCCAAGAGTAATAGAGGTCTTTGTGCTATCAACAACCTTAAGATTAGTGGGAGGACCGGGTGGTTCTGTAAGGTGACATAAAAGTACAGGAATAAGCATTCCAGTGAATCAGAGAAAGATCTTTTAAATTAAAAGATTACTAATACAATAATATATGGAAGATCAGTACCTATTGGGTCCTTTGCTATTGCTGGTCTCGATGGGAAACTTGGTTCACCAATTCCAATTTCATTTTCTGCCTTGACTCGGAACTGATATTCATGTCCTGGAATAAGATCTTGAACTTTCTTACGTCTTTCTGGGATTGCAGTTTTGGTAACAGGAACCCATCTCAATGATCGTTTCTCTTTCTTCTCTAATATATAGCCTGTAATTGATTTTCCACCATCATATTCTGGTGGATTCCAGACTACAGTCATCTCTTCTTTGCTGACTCTCGTGACTTCTGGAGGATCAGGACGACCAGGTTTGTTATACTTTGTTTTTGCTATAATTGGCTTTGTCTCTGTTGGAGGACCAGTGCCCATTTTATTCTCTGCACGAACCCTGAATATGTATTCGTTACCTTCTATGAGATGTGTTACATGTATGTAGTTCATTAGCACCGAGGAAGAATATGTAGTCCAAACCATACGTTTGCTTTCACATTTCTCCACAATGTAATTCTGTATTTCACAACCACCATCATCCTCAGGTGGATCCCAGTTGACAGTACACCGGTCACTTGAAACATCAGAGACTTTCAGATTTCTTACAGGTCCTGGTTTGTCCAAAACATTTACAGTGGCATACGCTACAAAGCTACCAACTGGATTAGTGGCAGTAATAACGTATTTACCACCATCTGTTCGCCTTGATTTTGTGAGAATGAACTTAGATGAGTTTGAAGTTGTTTCAATTTTGGCTCTTGGGGATTTGGACAGATCTTCATTATCCTTTGTCCAACATACTTCCGGTTGTGGCTTGCCTCGAAGTCCTGCTTCAATTTTAATTGGTTCACCAGCTTTCACAGTAAGTACTCCACTTAATTTTAGATCTAGTACTGGTTTCTGCACTTCTTCTTTAACAACAACTTCACTTGTCTTTACCCAATTACTTTCACCTGCTTCATTCTTGGTCTGAACTCTGAACTGATAAGTTTTATTTTCAACGCATTTGTCAACCATGTATTGTGTTTCCTTAATGCTGCCTTTGTGTACCCTTTCCCACTCATCTGAATCCTTCAGTTTTCTCTCAACATGGTAAGTTAAATTGGGGCTGCCACCATCATAGTCTGGCCTCCTCCATTTCAGATGCACAAATGTCTTTCCTGTTTCTGCAATGTGAAGGTTTTCAGGCTCACCAGGCCTATCAATGGGATTAATGGCAAGGATTGGAGTTTTGGTCTCAACAACTGGGCCTGGACCCACTTTGTTTTCTGCACAAACACGGAATAAATATTCGTGATTTTCTATGAGATGGGCTTTTATCAGCCGTTTAGTAAGATCAGAAGAAACTATTGACCAGCCTCTCTGATTTGGTTGACGATATTCTACTATATAATTTGTAATTTCTGAGCCACCATTATCTTCAGGGTTCTCCCAAGAAACCATACAAGAATCTTTAGTGACATAGCTGACTTTCAGGTGCTGGCAAGGTCCAGGCCTGTCAAGTACATTAACCATGGCTGATGCTTGGGCATGTCCACTGCTGTTCTTAGCTGAAATAAGGTATTTGCCATGATCTGCTCTTGTAGCTGCTTTCACTTGCAGCTCTATATGAGGGAATTCCTGAATGATTTCAGTACGTTTATCTTTTATTAGCGTTTTGCCATCTTTAGACCATGTGATGTCAGGATCCGGTCTACCTTTCACTTTGCCAACAATCTTTATTGTTTGGCCTACTCTGACTGTGATTACATCACGGCACGTCACATCCAGCTCTAGCTCTGGAGGGGAGAGAATGTCTTTGGCAAGAACTGTTTCTGGCAATTCTCTGGGTTCTCCCTCTCCTACAATATTAGCAGCTTTTATACGGAATCTATATTCGTTTCCTTCAATTAGTCCAGGTACTGTAAAGGCACACTGTCTGATTAGTTCATCTTTATTAATTCTGTTCCATTGTGTAGTTCCACTTCTCTGGCATTCTACAACATATCCCAGAATAGGGCTACCACCATCTTTGAGTGGCTTTGTCCATACTAGTTCAGCTGTTTCTCTGGTCTTATCTTTGAGCTTTGGATTAATGGGAGGACCAGGAGGTGTGATAGGACGTGATGCTTTTATTGGGTCAGAAACTGGAGACGGTTTGCTTATGCCTACACTGTTTTCTGCAAAAACGCGGAATTCATACGTGTTACCCTCAAAGAGGCCTGTAGCTCTGAACTTCAGGTCAAGCACTGGTGATTTGTTGACACGTACCCACTTGCCTGAGATTTCACGGCGTTCAAGAATGTATCCAGTGATTGGACTTCCACCATCAGATTTGGGTATAGTCCAAGTTACTGTTGCAGCATTTTCTGTAATATCATGAACTACTGGTTTACCAGGTGGGGATGGTGGATCAAACATAGCCTTAGCAACTGCTGGTTGAGAATCAAGAGGTGCACCAATGCCTATCTTATTCTCTGCACGGACTCGGAAAATATATTCATAGCCCTTCTGTAGACGTGGAATTTTAATTCTAGTTTGACTAACTCCTGAAGAGACCACTCCCCAGGTTTCTTTCTTTGACTCTCGCTTCTCAACAATGTAATTAATCACAGGACTTCCACCATCATCTTTAGGAGGTCGCCAAGCAATAACCATGTGATCTGGAGTTACTTCTAGAATATCAATTGGGCCAGTTGGAGGACCAGGAACATCCAAAACTGTTAGATGAACAGGTACAGTTTTGCTTCCAGCTATATTAGATACTGTAAGCAGATATTCTCCAGTGTCTTTTCTGGTGCAGCTTTTAATAGTGAGAACTGTTGAGTAATTATCAGTATCAATCTTGTAATTGCCTTCTGATTTGATTTCAGTATCATCAGTGACCCATTTTGCAGTGGGAACAGGTACACCTCTCATGATCGCAGGGAATCTTACTGTGCTGCCAGCTTTAACAACAAGGCCTTCTATTAATTTCACATCCAGTTCAACAGAGGGTGGTACTGAAACAAAAAATACATATACATAGATATTATCACATGGTTTCCACATTCCAATAGTTAAATTAAGCCATGAATACTAAAACTATGTACAATAGCACACATTTAGAAGTTACCTAATTTTTCTTGGCATTCTATTGGTATGGTTGTGTCTGGAAGACTAAGACCCACAATATTTTGGGCTTTCACACGGAATTTGTAAATTTTTCCTTGCTGTAGACCAGTAACAACACAATCTGGGACAGGGACGGTTTTGAATTTAGTCCAGTCCTGTGCACCTTCTTCTTGATACTCCACCAAAAATCCAGTTATTTCAGCACCACCATCACGATCAGGCCAGTTCCAAACAAGAGACACTTCTGTCTTGTCAACATCTACGTGATGCAAGTTCTTTGGTGGGCCAGGAGGATCTTTCAAAAGCGAGATAAAAATAGGGTTAGCATTCCTACTTTTAAACACATAGGGCAGTATCCAGTGGTACTCCTACACAGAGTAGACCCACTGAAGTGAATGGGCCTCATCTAAGTAGGACTACCATTGGATACTCCCCAAAGAAACATATCCATGTGCTCATTCATAATGCACAAATTAACAATATAACACAGTTTACAAAGCTTCTTTTAAGTAAAAATAAAAATAGAAATATGCTTACGAAGTGGATCGATAGCCTTAATCGGCTTGAGGGTTTCAACGAAAGGACCTCGCCCATACTGGTTCTCAGCAGCAACACGGAAGAGATACTGAGTGCCTTCCATAAGGTATTTAGCTAACATGCTATGTTTCTTAGAGGAGGAGGATATTGGTAACCACTGAGCAGCAGCAACATCTTTCCTTTCCACAACATAGTTGGTAATGACAGAGCCACCATTGTCCTCAGGTTCCTTCCAAGTCAGGTAGCAAGAATCCTTTCTAACTTCACTGACCTGTAGATCCCTAGGAGGCCCAGGCTTATCTGGAAAAAAATGAATCAAGAATAACCATTCAGTAAAACGCATCTGAGGCATTTATGTAATCTATATAAATAATATTATGCCAAGTTTCCTCCTTGCAACTTACAGCCCGTTCCTTGTCATTGTATACTTATTATTGTCTATTATTAATTTATTCAAAGCATTTTTTATCCTGCTGTTCAGCCAAGACTCCCAGAGCAGCTCACAAAGATGTGAAATAAGACAGCCCCTGCCCACAGTCTTACAATCCAAGAGATACGACACAAAAGGAAAGGGAATAGGGAGGGAGGAGGAAAAATGCAAAATTCAGGCACCAGATTCCTCTTATTTATAGAGGAGGAGGTGGATGGACAGACCTAATTTCTAACAATTTTTCTGATGAAGTAGGAACATTAAACTTGGCACAAATTATAGTGGGCTCGATCCAGACATGAGATCGCAGAAGAGTTGTAATGATAGTGCAATTCTATGAAAACCTCGCGCAAGTGGTAGCGCAACGTACATAGATTGAAATCTGGCCTTGAAGTAAGAGTGCACCTATTGGGCAAAGCATGTTGTATGATACGTTCTGCAACGTTGCGCAAGAGCCTAGAGCTCGCGGAACCCAGCATGCTGGACCAGGATCCTAGTGCTAGCAGAATGACATCACACAATGGGGAAAAAGGTTGTTGCACATCTTCTTCTCACAAAGGACAAGATCTGGATCCACCCCACTGAAACCAAACTGGTTTATGTGCAGCAGTCCCCTCCCTAGATTTCAGAACATTGCTGATCTACCACCGATTCTCACAGATCTCACAGTGTGTGTGAAAACTTCAGTGACTCTTAATCTCAGAGAAGAATTAAGATTTTCCACAGCATATGGCTACATCCTCTCAAATTCGGGGAAATGTGTTTTATTTAACAGATTTCCCTCAAACTTCAAAAAGAAAGAGTAAGTTCAACTTTGGTGAATATAAACCAGGGAGAAGATGTTTGGGAAAAAATGGGAATAAAGTCTCTCAAATATGGGGAAATGGTTACATTTTAATGAATTTTCACTAAATGTCAAAAGAAGAGATTCATCTTAAATGAAGAGGTTCCAAAAACGGGTGGTATGCCCACCAAATTTTGAGAAATTGTATTTTAATGAATTTTCATCAAATTATGCATACAACATCCTCAAAGGGTCTGAAGATGCTTCTAAACTGTTTAGAAAAATGTCATCCAAAGGCGGGAAGCCAGATTACTGACAGATGATGAAAGATACTTCTTGGCTTGCCTTCAAGATCAGTTAGCTCAGCAGGTGGTAGGACAGGGCCTTCTCAGTAGGGCTCCTATTTTACAGAACTGCCTCCCAAGGCATGTGCAGTTGGCACCCTCAGTTATGGTGTTTAAAAATGCTTTGAAAGGCCATCTGTTTCAAATGGCTTTTAATTGATGTGTTTTATTGCTCATGTTGCTCTTTTATTGAAGTTTTATTGCTGTGGATCTGGAAATACTGTTTGCACTGCCTAAATTCTATGTTAATTTAGTTGTTGTTGTTGTTGTTTGACTTTTTGTAGTTTAAAGTTCTATTATAATATTATATTACTGCGTTTTTATTTTTTATATTTGCATTTTGTTCACTGCCTTGGGTGGACATGGTCTAGAAAGGCGGCTTATAAATATTTAAGTAAATAAATATTTTGTCTTGCTTCACTGCTGAAGATAAATGTATTCCTATCAGTTACATTTGGTATGTTTTACTTCCCAAGAAAAGTGTTACAATAATTCCATTAATTACCTAGCACAACAACTTTTACTGAAACAGTCTTTGATCCAGCCGGATTCTCCACAGTCAGGGAGTAAATCCCTCCATCTTCATGGGCAGCATTACGAATTTCTAGCTTACTGCCAACTCCTGTAACCTCAATATCTGCTTTTGTAGATACTTCCTTATCTTCTTTCTTCCAAGTCACTTTTGGGAATGGGATTCCTTTAATTACAGCACTGAGTCTCAGTGTAGTTCCAGCTTGTACATGTTGTTCCCGTGCCATATTAGCATCCAGGATTAGTTCAGGAGGTTCTAAGAAAAGAGATTTCATTTTCAGAAAACATGCCCATTTTGGCCCTTTAAAACAAATTAAAATATCATATTCTGCTTACCAAGTCTATCCTTGACTTCCACTGGATCATGAACATAAGCTGGCTCCGATTCCCCTGCTGCATTGACTGCCATGACTCTGAATTTATATTTGGTACCTTCAGTGAGACCAGTGACCGTGTATTTTGTCTCAGGGCAGGAATCTGCTGTATGATTAGCCTTTTTCCACTCCTCATCTCCAACCTTTTGGTACTCAATGAGATAGCCTATAATCTTGCCTCCTCCATCATGACGCGGTGGTTGCCAGGACAAAACAACGGAATTTTTAGTTTTATCCACTGCTTCAGGATTAATTGGTGGACTTGGTTTAACTGTAAAAAACAAACAAACTGGTATAACGACCCTGGAAAAGATAATAATTCCTCTAAAATATACAAATAATATAACAACAAATGATTAAATGTTTTATAATTTACCAATTGGATCTTTAGCAAAGAATGGTTTTGATGGTGGGCTAGGATCACCAACACCAATTTCATTTTCTGCTGAAACTCTGAATTCGTATTCACAGCCTTCAAGAAGATCTGTTACCCTGAACTGGGTATCTGGGTAAATAGGTTCTCTGGTTACTCTTCCCCATCGGTTAGACATTGTTTCCTTCTTTTCAAGTATATAATTTGTTATTGGCTTTCCTCCATCATGTGGCCTGTTCCAGGTAACTAATGCAGAATTTTTGGTGATATCCTTTATGATTGGTTGATCTGGTGCATCAGGAACACCTGAAGAAATAATATTTCAATGTTTTAAATCCATTTTTAAAAACAAAATAGGAATAGTAAAATATAAGAGAAGTAGAAATATGCCAGATACTAAGTAAAATAAATTGGAAAAGAGTGACATACTGAAACGATCCTTGGCCTTCATTTCATCAGATTCTAGAGGATCACTCATGCCATACAGATTTTCAGCATAAATTCGGACAACATAGTCTCTTCCCTCTAGTAATTTAGGCACTTTACACGTTGTCTTCACGCTGGCTGATGTGACTGGCATCCAGACATCTCTGTTTGCATCTCTCTTCTCAATAATGTAATTTGTAATTGGACTGCCACCATCATCCAAGGGAGGTTTCCAGGAGATAATAAAATGATCTTTATGTACTTCATTAAAAATAACTGGGCCCACTGGAGGTTGAGGACGGTCTGTTTAAAAGCAAAACAATATGTTATACCTTTGATTCAAATAATAATGCACAGATTTAAGAGTCCTAGCAAATTTAGAACATTAAATAGGGCTAAATGGATAGGACACCAGAACAAGCACAAAAGTTGATAAAGCTTTATAAATTGTCATTACTAAAAACAGTTATTTGTTTATTGTTAGTAAATGAAATATATCCCTTTTCCCCTTTCATAAATCACTGATTCTGATGTATTTTTCACAAACCAAATTTATATAGAAATCATCTGTATTGTGCTTTTTATTGCAAGTATATACAATGCTGTTTGGGAATTTGACCACACCCCGGGAGAGAGCGGAGGACAGGAAGGCCTGGCGTGCTATGGTCCATGGGGTCACGAAGAGTCGGACACGACTGAACAACAACAACAACATTTGGGCATACAAAGGGATACATTCATATTGCAAATATTTACTCAGTATTTTTGTCTGCAGCCTGCCTAGAGAACAGTAATTCCTAAAGCATGCAACACAGTATAACTGTTAATGGACCATGAGAAATAAATTAATTTTTAAAATGGTACTTAATGGTCTTGCTGGGGGATGGGAGGATGAGGGACTGGGGGACAGGGATGGAGATGAGATGCTTTAGATGGTAATGTGTATTGCTTCACTTCAAAATATGGAAAGGCAGCCCTGCTACATTTGGGAGCTCTTGTGTTAATTCTGCTGAGTGGGGCCCTGAGTGGGGACTTCTGCTCTAAAGTCCTACCCTGATGGCACCACTGGAAAACACACACCCACTGAGGCTGCTTCCCGATGGAGCACTCCTACCACCAGAGGAGGCTGGTGGCTCCGATGTCAGTGGGGAGGTGAATCCGCTCCGGGTTTCAGTCAGAACCAATCAGAATTCTAAAGAAGCAATCCAAGGTGCTTCAAACTTTGGATAGTTCCTTTAGAGTTTGGACTGGTTCTGAATGAAACCCGGAGTGGATTCACTGCCCCACTGACACTGGAGCCACCAGTCTCCACTGCATACCACTACAAATCCAAAGGCACTGTGCCCCTATTCCATCCTTTCCTTCTTAACAGTTTTTTTTTCTGGTAAGAAATAAAATGGAAGAAGCAGTAAGAAAACAAGAGAGAGGATTACAAATGGAAAGACAACAACGTCTGGGCCCCCCATAAAAATCTGTATTTGAGACAGAGAACTACAGAATAAAAGCGTCAGCTAGAGGCACTCTGAGAAGACCTCTTGCTGTACGCTGAATGATGACTGGCCTTCCAGTCATCTTCTGCTAGGTAGTTTTGCCACATCTCTGTATTTGGTGAAATTGGCTCATTCAGGCACTCCTGATCCAGAAACACAGCAGAATTGCCTGCCCCAAGAAAAGGCACTCCCAGAAATATGATTCAGATTTCTAAAAGTGGGATCCTCTGAGGGCAGGTGCTTCTTACTGTTATACACTCTACAAGCAAACCTTTTCAGGTATAAGCTTGAAGCATGCCTCAGCTCTTGGAAATTTAGAAAACACTGATTTCTAATGTTGCTGCTAGAGCATAGAATTGGGTCATTATTTTAACTTCCATGCTGCCTTTACTGTTTCTGCAGGTCCTAGTGGTCAATTTTACTCTTCTCAAATAAAAGGATTGAGGTTAACAGTATAGAATTCATTGGGTTGGAACCAGAGACATGCAAGGGGAGCTCCAGTAGCGTAATAGGGCTTTCCTCTCCCTCCTCCCCACTGCATTCCCCCCCTGCCCCCGGCAAAGCCACTTCTGATGGTCGGGAGACACTCCGGAACAGTGGTGCAGAAGCTGCACTGGGAAGAGATAACTGGCAGAAATAGGGGAGGACACCTTGTGTGAGTGGAAATACCTCCTACTTGCAAAAAGGACCCTCTGGAGCCAACCCACTGTTCTTCCCTCACAATTTTGGATTAGAGGGATGCAGTCAGGAAATCCCTTCAGCACATAGTTCATTGTAAACATGCGCTTATATCCCCATGGGCTTTACGTTTTGTTCACAATAAGAAGACATTCATGAAATGAGGTTTAAATCAGGGAAATAACCAAGGCTTTTTCATAAGTATCCTGAGTATCTGTAACCACCAAAGTTCCTCACAGCACACATTGGCTAACTATTAGCATAGTAATATAAACTAACTCACGATATGCCGTTGTATCCTTATTTGATCAGCTCTAATTCTTATCTCATATGCAAAGAATATATTATAGCACTATAACAGAACTTACCAACTACAGTAACTTGACAGAAGCCTTTTCTTGATCCTGAACTGTTTTCTACGATGACACAGTATTTGCCTGAATCTCCACGGACAGATTTTAATACCCCTAAGCAAACAGTAGCTGGAGTGGTCTGGATCTTTGTCCGTTTGTCTTCTTTCACTGTAATGTCATCTTTGAGCCAAGTGATCTTTGGTTGTGGTTTGCCTGAGTAGCGGCCAGTCAGACTGAAAGCTTCTCCTACACGGACAGTGAGCCTCTCCCTGATATCAAGTTCAAGTTGTGGAGGAGCTAAAGGCATTATTAAAGAAAAAGAAAAGTTAGTGATATTTATTTAAAAAATTGCAGAACAAATGCACATAGGTTGGTTTGGGCTTTTTCCTCAGAACTGAAACGTACCAATTTCATCTTTGCACGTGATGGGCTTTGTACAAAATGATGGTTTGCCTTGTCCCACAATATTACAAGCGCTCACACGATACTCGTAAGTGTCACCTTCTTTCAGTCCTTCAACTGTATATTTCCTGTCAAGCATTTTCTCTTTTGTAACTCTAGTGAATTTCTCTTTTCCAATAAGACGGCTTTCCAAAACATACATGGTTATATCAGAGCCACCATTATACTTAGGTGGGTTCCAGGTCAGTGTAACAGAATCTTTAGTTACTGCTTTTACTTCAAGATCCTCAGGCCTGTCTGGTACAGCTGGAAATAAATATTTACAACATGTTAAGCACATTTTCCTAGGCATATCTTATGATCATTAATACTAAAATGAATGAACAAACAAAACATACTTATTGGATCTCTGATCAAAAGCTCTTTTGTTGTCTCTACAAATGGGCCCATGCCAATGATATTCTCAGGTGCCACTCGGAAGAAGTATGCTTTGCCCTCAATCAGTCCCTGAACAGTAGCATTCTGCCTCGTGACTGTATAGGTTACTGGTGTCCAAGCCCTGTGGTCTGCCTCACGCTTTTCAATTACATAGTTGGTGATGGCTGAACCACCATCATCTTCAGGAGAAAACCATGTAAGTTTGCAAGAGTCATTGGTTAGGTTTTCAGTGAGGAACGGGATGCCAACTGGGCCTGGTACATCTGTGAAGGAAAATAAAATTAAAATGTATTCAAGGTGAACCTTGAGGCCTAAATAACAATGTAGCATGGGTGTCCAGCTTGCACTGCTTACCTAGCACATCAACAATAATAGTCTTCTTTCTTTCTCCACCTGCATTTTTAGCAAGAAGTGTGTAGATGCCCTGGTGACTTCTCTTGCAGTTCTTTATGACCATAGAAGAACTAATAGCAGTTTCCTCAATTTTAGCTTCTTCTGGCAGAGCTCTTTCATCCCTGCTCCATGTAATTGTTGGAGTTGGCTTTCCTGAGACATAAGCTATAATACGGATCACCCCACCAGCATGAACAACAATTCTGTCTTTCACATGAGCATCCAAGTGGAGGTCAGGAGCAACTGGGGAAACAAACAATGGATTTTATATGTAGGCTTCTATTCTTTTATGCACACAAGAAAAAAGAAAGGAAGGATATTTTATGCTAACAAATACCTATTCTGTCCTTCATTTCAAGGACTTCAGTAACATCTCCAGGCTCTCCAATGCCAGCAGCATTTCTTGCTCTGACTCTAAATCTGTAGAAACCTCCTTCTTTTAATCCTGCCAAAACAAACTTGGTTCCTCTGATGTCTTTATCTTTTGCCTGAAAATGGAAAGCAATTTTGAGTCAGTGAATATTAGAACTTATGAACATGATTCCTATAGGACAGATATCTTACAATGGATATCTTGACAACCTTTCAAGTACTTAAAAGAGTGCTATCATATCTCCCCTCAGTCTTCTCTTCTCAAGGCTAAACTTGCCCAGATCTTTCAGTCTCTTTTCATAGGGCTTTGTTTCCTGTCCCCTGATCATCCTTGTTGTCCTCCTCTGAACCCTCTCCAGCTTGTCTGCATCCTTCTTAAAGTGCGGTGCCCAGAACTGGACGCGGTACTCCAGATGAGGCCTAATCAGTGCTGAGTAGAGGGGAACTAGTACCTCCTGGGATTTGGAAGCTATGCTTCTTTTAATGCAGCCCAAAATAGCATTTGCTTTTGTTGCAGCTACATCACATTGTTGGCTCATATTCAGCTTGTGATCTACAACAATTCCAAGATCTGTCTCACTTGTAGTGTTGAGCCAAGTCTCGCCCATCTTGTAACTATGCATTTGGTTTCTTTTTCCTAGGTGCAGAACTTGGCATTTATCCCTATTAAATGTCATTCTGTTATTTTCTGCCCAGAGCTCCAGTCTGTCAAGATCGCTTTGAATTTTGTTTTTGTCTTCCAAAGTATTAGCTATCCTGCCCAATTTTGTGTCATCTGCAAATCTGATCAGCATTCCCTGCACCTCCTCATCCAAGCCATTAACAGAAATGTTGAAGAGCACTGGGCCCAGGACTGAGCCCTGCGATACCCCCCTCGTAACCTCTCCCCAGTTTGAGAAGATTTTTGTTGCTGCTAGGCCACAGTGATGAAGTGGGGACTCTTTCGAGGATTCAGCCCAGTGTTCGTCACTACTTCCTCCATACGTCCAATCAATAAGCCCTTCCATAACGTGTCAAATAAAAATTCCTATAGCACCTACCATTTCCCATTCTTCTTTCCCTTCCTCTTTAAATTCAACAATGTAACCAGTGACTTTAGAGCCGCCATCTTTTAATGGTGGAGCCCACTCAAGGTCAACCGATGACTTTGTCCAGTCAGTAACTTTTGGAATAGGAGGACCAGGTGGAGCTGAAAAATATCATCATAACATTTTATCGTAAGAATATTTATTTATAACTTATAAAATATTTCTATACCACCTTTCAGTGGTATGTTTTCCTTTTTCACATAAAGAAGTAAATCTAAACTATTTACCAATTGGGTCTCTTGCAATTGTTGGATCAGATGGCATGCTTGGTGGGCCAACACCAGCTGCATTAATAGCATATACACGGAACTGATAATCTGAACCTTCAATAAGGCCAGTTACTTTGTAAGAAACACCCAACGTCATAGGTTTAATAGGATCGCGGTTAACCCTTGTCCATCTCTTTCCAGTGGTTTCTTTACGCTCCAGCCAATAACCTGTCACCGGTGAGCCTCCATCATATTCTGGTTCCTCCCAGTTGACAGTCATTGAATCATGTGTGACACTGCTAACTGTTGGCTTGTCACAAATTCCAGGAACAGCTAGGAAAAAGGAACACAGAGTGTTAAAGCAAAGCACTGAGCATCACATTAATTTACTATCGCTCATTTATGTATAGTGTTCTATGCTGTAGCTTTCTCTCAGAGCTGACTTCCCCAGTCTTTCATTACCGCTTTAACATGCAGCCCAAACCTATCCTTTTTATTGTGGATGTTGTAGCACACTACAGCTACAGTGACACCTTTTGTGAAGTAAAGAGAGCAAGGCTGTTGATTTCTGCCCCACTTCCATATAAATTCAACCTCCTTCCTTGCTATACCCTTATTGTCAAGACAAGTTCTCTCATTCTTAGGATCCTGTGCTAAGAGTCCTGAAAAGATCTATTTACTTTTGCAGCAAATGCCAGAATTTCTCATGTGTTGGGGTGGCAGAGCCAATGAGCAGCATGGCTCATTCCCAGCGCTGGGACAAGGGGTTCCTTTGCACCAGCACTGCAGCATCTATGCTTGATCATGCACAGCAGAACATAGGATTTTACTCTATCTCAGATAATTTCATATTTTCTTCTTTTACAATGAGGACAGGCAAAAAGAATGTCCAGAATGGAACTGGAAATAGATTCAAATGCAAAATGGTATACTGCATAGATACACTGAGATCCATCCACATTATTTAAAATTAAAAATGTATTTTAAGATGACACAGAAAAGAGTTAACCTAAAGGCCCTATTTATTTAATAGTTTTAAAAAACTATTATAGACATTTTAAGGCATGATCCCATGGTCCCTGGGTCAGAGCACCAAGCTTGGAGGAGGAGATCCAACCTTGGATCCCCACTCCTTTTCACTGCAGGAAGATCCACACCCCTCACCCTTCTGATGTTGGAGCTCCAATGTTGGAGATGGGGGAAGGGGGAAGGACTGGGGACATAGTGTGGGTGGATCCAAAACCCTCCCAGGCCCCAACAGCACCCCCCCCCCCACACACACACGGGGAACATTCATTCCAGCCCTCTTTCTTTTAAATAGTTCAAAGAAAAAAACACATGAAGGAAGAGCAGCAAATGCCGCTCATCCCTCCCTCCTTTCTGTCCAGCTGGTAGGAGTCTGCAGGGCTTAGGAAATATATACTCAATGTATACTTCGTATACTCGAACTGCACTATAGGATTTCTCTGTGAATATAAAAACTATCATAGAAAATTTAATTTTAATGAAAGATGACAGACAATTATATACATACTGAAAAGATTTCTTGCTGTTTCGGGTTCACTATCAAGAGGTTCCCCAATGCCATATTTATTCTGTGCCCTTATGCGGAAGACATATTCATGCCCTTCCAGCAGTTTGGGTACTGTGAAGATGCATTCCTTAGGTTCACTGGTTACAGGGACCCACGTCCTTCTGTTTGCTTCCCTTTTTTCAATAACATAGTTAGTTATCTTAGAGCCACCGTCATCTTTAGGAGGAAGCCAAGACAATGTCATCTGATCAGCTGAAATAGATTCAAATTTAATGGGTCCTTCTGGTGGCCCTGGACGACCTGAAAATACATATAATAAAATATTAATTGATGTAAAAATTGAGCATTATATAAGAAATAGTAAATTGGGTTCCCCAAGCCAAAAGCTGTTAATATTTACCCAGAACATTCAGCCTCATCTCCTTTGAAGCTGTTCCAAAATTATTGACAGCAGTTATAGTGTACAGGCCTGTATCCTTTCTGCGAGATTGCTGTATCACTAAAGTACAAGAGTCTTCACCCACAATCTTGTTGACATGTTGGTCATACAGCACTGGAATTTTGTCATCAGGTTTCTTTGGAGGAGCTTTAATCCAAGTCAGTGCAGGGAAGGGCACACCCTTTATTTTGGCTACAATGTTAATATCTGTTCCTTCTTCTGCCTCCATAAATTCGCTGAGTTCAACAGATGGAGGGCCTACAAGCAAAAAGAAGCAAAAAAATTATTGCACCAATACAAAGGATATGGAAGTCAACATGCTTTGAACTGTATTTTGAAATGCAAGAACCACTAATGTTTTCAACACTTACATGTCTGATCTCTGACAATGATTGGCCCGACGGTAGCTGATGGTCTGCTTGGACCTGCTTCATTTACTGCTTTCACTCTGAATTCGTATTCGTCACCTTCTTTAAGGTCTTCAACTGTAAACTTGGTTTCTTCCACATCACGTCTATTGCACTGTCTCCAGGCTTCCTTTCCTTCACCTGTACGATCCCAACGGAGGCATTCGATATTGTAATGTGTTATAGGAGCACCACCATCGTTCTTTGGAGGCTTCCACGTCAAGCTCACTGTGTCCTTAGTTACAAGACCAATCTTGAGTTTGATAGGTGGGTCAGGAGGCTCTTTAAAAGAACAAGCAAAGTAGAGTAAGTACTGTTCTACATTAGAGCATCATGAGTAAAGGCAATTGCTCCACTTCGATGCAACTCACGGATTGGATCCCTCGCTGTGGTCCTTTGAACTGTATCTGCTGGGGGTCCAATACCAAAGCGGTTTTCTGCCCGTACACGGAAGAAGTATTGTTGCCCAGCTATGAGATCAGGAACAACTAAGGATGTGCCAGCACAGTTTGCATTAACTTTTGTCCAGGCCTTCCCTTCAACAGTTCTTTTCTCAATAATGTAGTTCCTGATTCTGTCTCCACCATCATTGTCTGGCATTTTCCATGAAAGTTTACAGCTGCACCTTGTTATATCACTCACTTTCAGGTCTTTTGGTGGCCCAGGAGCATCTATTAATTGTTAAAAGACAATGGAAGAATCACTACAGAGTGATCTTTAAATCAGAATATTGATGATATGGTGCAAAATTAAGCCTTATTAGACTTACCGAGGACATTCACCCTGACATTTACAGTTTTCTGTCCTGCTTTATTCTTTGCTGTAATGCTGTATTTCCCAGAATGACCTCTGTTACATACAGGGATAGTAATGACTGAAGTGGTATCAGTTGATTCCACCTGCACAAACAAAATCAAAATAAATTCACTGAGAAATAAGAACTAAAAGTAACTAAAAAATTACTTCAAAAATTACTTGAAGTTGGCAGTACTAAAAAAGGGGAACTCAGATTAAAACGATTCCTTACCGTAGCATCTTCAGGTACATTATGCCCATCCTTTAAATGAAGGAGAAACAGTAAATATGAAAGAGATTCCAATACATTTAGTTACACAGCAATCTTATGGCCTCTAGGCGGTGTCTGGGGCTCCACAGGATACTGCAGTTCCCCTTCTCTGAGGCCAGAAACAGATCTCTGGCCTTAGAGGAGAAGACCTGATTGTGGATCTCCCCTGCTCCGTCCCCAGCACCCCCCAGCTGCTATGGAAAGCTCTGTGGTGGCTCTTCACTATTGGACAGGCAGAGAGGGAAGAAGGGGGTGTCTAGCAAAAATTACTGCATGGGGGATAGCGAGGGTGTAAAAGTCTGTGCTGTTCCTTCTGCCCTGCACAGCTCTTGCTGGCAGGCACTGGATGGGGAAAGGGCACTGACCTCAGAGCCCTCGCTTGAAAGAGTGGCAATCCTTTAGGACTGTGCTCTTAGAGATTTAAAACAGTCTTATTCTTTTTGTTACTGACCTTCACAGCTTTCTTTGCGTCTCCTTCAAATTCCCAAGATACTTTAGGAACTGGACGTCCCTTAATGACTGCTGGAATTTTGATTGTTGTGCCAGTACGACAAGAGAGGAAGTCTTGTGCTCCAACATCAATATAGACTTCTGGCTCCTCTGCAAGATATGAATAATATAATAAAAGCAATCTATCACGTAACTCCAACAACAACGCACTCCTATACCAGCTTACCTATGAGTGAGCTCCAATGATCTCAGTGGCACTCACTTCCGAGTAGATATGCATAGGATTGCAGTGTAAATTGTGTACTGCTTTCATGAAAATATATACAGGTTTCTGAATATGTATTTATTTTAAAAGGTTTACATATTGCTCTTTGGCAATGCTTGGAGGGCAGTTTACAAAAACATGAGAAAATACATCAAAATAAATTATAAGGAATTACAACATGTTAAAACAACAATACATGACAAAGCCCACATAATTAAAAATTTTTTGTTGCACCCTTTGATCTTTCACAGTCTTTGAACTTTCTTCATATTCTAGCAGAAAGAATTATTTCCAAGAATCCTTACCTAGAATATCCTTGCATGGTATTTCTGAAGTCGCGAGACTTGGCTCAGATTCTCCTGCAGCATTTACAGCCTTTACCCTAAATCTGTACTTTCGGAGCTCTTTCAGGTTGGGTACAACACATTCGCAGGTAGGGAACAGTTTGTCTGGTTCGTTCACACTCTTCCAATCTGAACTGCCTTCTTCTTGCATTTCAACAATGTATCCTTTAATGGGACTGCCACCATCTTTTTGCGGAGGTTTCCATGCAAGAGATATAGTTGACTTGGTTCTGTCTTTGACATCTGGGCATGATGGTGCCCCAGGAGGAACTATTGAGCAAATGTGACATATTTTGGATTAGATATTTAACCCCCATTGCCGGGGCCTATTACATAACTCATTCCAGTGCAAGCATGGGGCAACTGCACACACCCCTCGCTGAAGTGACAGAAAACCTCAGATATAAATGTATTTTATATATCTTTCTAATGTAGCACAGAATTTTTAACAATTGCTACATATCATGAAAATACCTCCTTATAATAATGAAGAAACTCATTAAATATTAGAGCTCGAATGTCTGAAATTATACGATTGCTGTCAGACAGGCTCAAGATATTGAATAAAAGTGGCAGAGTCTGTCTTTGGGGTCACTTACTGCCTAATGTTCTTTATATACTTTATACTTACAGATTGGATCTGCAGCTTCAAAAAGATCTGATGGTTCACTGGGAGGGCCAATTCCAGCAATGTTTATAGCCATAGCTCTGAACTGATATTTGACACCTTCAATCAAACGCAGAACATTGAATTCCAGTCCTTTCACAGCTGGTTTTGTTACTGGAGCTCTGTTGACCCGAGACCAGTAGACACCGCCTTCTTCCTTCTTCTCTAGCCAATAGCCAGTAATTGGAGCTCCACCATTATCTAGAGGAGGTGCCCATGTCACTAGCATTGATGACCTAGTGTGATCTATAACCTTTGGTTTTCCAGGAGGTCCAGGAAGACCATAAGGATCCTTGATGACTACTTTCTCTGAAAGACATTCATCACTTGTTCCAAACCTATTCACAGCCCTAACTCTGAATTGATATTGACCATCTGGTGTAAGTTTATAGACCTGGAAAGTAAAACAAAAACATGAAATAGTATTTTAAAAGAAACCATTTGAACATTCAGCTCCTGTGTTATTTCAAAGACATTCAACACATTATACCCAAGGTCACATGACACAAGTAGTTTACCCCTCAACATATTCTACCATTGTTTTTATTCATATTCAGAATGGGGAAAGAGTTTCAATGTATGCTTTTTCTATTGGTTAACTGAAAAACATAACTGAATATGCTTAGAAACACCAAAAATACACAAGAGCAAATAAAGTGTTGTATCTTATGGTGTCATTCTGCTGATGGAAGCAGTTCTGTCAGCAGAACTGGGAGGGGGTGATTCCCCTCCCCATTGTAGCCCCTGCCCCCCATACTCTCTCTCTCAAAATTTGTTCCACAGGGCTGAGAAACCCTCTGGAGCAGATTTTCAGGCACCATGGTGGGCTGCACAGGGGAGGAGAGAGGGAGAAAGTCTGTAATGCTAGTGGATTTTTCCTAGTGTGATATTGGATTTAAATCAAAGATATTTTATTACATTCAAATAACATATTGTTATTTATAATGTTGAAAGAAGAAAGTGCAAAAGCTGGGTTGCAGTTAAACCTCAAAAAAAAATTATGGCAACCAGCTTGACTGAGAACTGGCAAATAGAGGGAGAAAAAGTGGAGGCAGTGACAGACTTTGTCTTTCTAGGCGCAAAGATTACTGCAGATGCTGACTGCAGCCAGAAAATCAGAAGACGTTTACTTCTTGGGAGAAGAGCAATGACAAATCTTGATAAAATAGTTAAGAGCAGAGACATCACACTGACAACAAAGGTCCGCAAAGTGAAAGCAATGGTATTCCCCGTAGTAACCTATGGCTGCGAGAGCTGGACCATAAGGAAGGCTGAGCGAAGAAAGATAGATGCTTTTGAACTGTGGTGCTGGAGGAAAATTCTGAGAGTGCCTTGGACTGCAAGAAGATCAAACCAGTCCATACTCCAGGAAATCAAGCCAGACTGCTCACTTGAGGGAATGATCTTAAAGGCAAAACTGAAGTACTTTGGCCACATAATGAGAAGACAGGATACCCTGGAGAAGATGCTGATGCTAGGGAAAGTGGAAGGCAAAAGGAAGAGGGGCCGACCAAGGGCAAGATGGATGGATGATATTCTGGAGGTGACGGACTTGACCTTGGGGGAGCTGGGGGTGGCGACAGCTGACAGGAAGCTCTGGCATGGGTTGGTCCATGAAGTCACGAAGAGTCGGAAGCGACTGACCGAATAAACAACAACAATTTATAATGTGCAAGTCTAGTACATGCTAGAAAATTCCAGACAACTTTTATATTCTGATATTTTGTTAATGATCTCTAGTATGCTGTGGACTTGTTCAAAATAAACTGGATTCCTTAACAATTCTGATTTTCTGAGTGCAATGTTAGCTTTCCAATCATATTCCTGCCACACTCAAAGCATACCTTTTAAACTTACCTCAGAAACCATTTTACATTACTCAGAAAGAAAACAATGGCTCAAAAGGTAGAAGAATGTCCAAGATCTACGTGTTTACGTTATCATTTTAAAAAGATGTTGGTTTGACACACCACTACATGCGCATGAAATCTCTTTTAGGGTACTGATCTGTAGTACTCTGTTCAGTTCTGGGCCCCAGAATTTGAGAAGGATATAGACAAATTGGAACAGATTCAGAGGAGGACAACGAAGAGGGTCAGAGGTATAGAAAACAAATCCTATTAGTAAAGGCTGAAGGAAATGGGTCTGTTTAGCCTACAGAACAGAAGAGTGAGGGGGGATGTGATAGCACTCTTCAAGTACCTAAAAGGCTGTCACATAGAAGAAGGCAAAGATTTGATTTTTTGCTGTTCCAGAAGGCAGAACTAAATCTAATTGGCTTAAGTTACCAGAGGGTAGATTTCATTTAAAATATTAGGAGAAACCTGTTAATGGTAAGAGCAGTTCACCAATGGAACTAATTATCTGGGCGACAGGATCGCTACCTCGTTGGATGTCTTCAAGCAGAGGCTGAACAGCCGTCTGTCAGGAGATGTCCTAGCTCTGGATTTCCTGTACTGAGGTGGTTGGATTAGATGGCCTAAATGGGCCTCTCCAATGCAATGATTCTATGATTTGTGCAAAACTGACATTCACAAAGATGCTTTCCAATATCATTAACCCATCTGCACTGACTGCTACTGACTCAGCACTGGCGCACAGTCAACTCGCAGCCCTGCAGCAAGGGTTGGGAATAAGGTACCACTGTGTAGAGTATTGATTTGCCTATTTCATTTCCCCCCCACATAAAATAATGGCAAACCTTACATTTCATTTCTTTTAGCATTAAAGGGAATAGAGATACCTAAATGGGAAACAGTTGTTGGAAATCTAGAAGATGGGCAGCATAACAGCAGCTTGGGTAATTCTACATAAACTCATTTCCACTTGAAGTCCATGCATTTTATCTATGAAATCAAGACTGAAACTTTACCCCAAATCGTCTGTCCACCGCAGTGCTGGATACTTCTTCCCAGTCAGATTTCTTCCTGCTTGCATCACGTTTCTCAATAATGTAGTGAGTAATCTCACTGCCGCCATTATCAAGCGGGGCATCCCAAGTTAAGCAACAAGATTCAGCTTTAATATCAGAAACGGTGAGGTTTCTTGGAGGAGAAGGACGATCTAAATAAAACCAATGTCATTACTGTGTTATGGTAGAAATAAACACAGAAAACGTTGGTCATTCAAGCAGCAAATCATGTACTTACCAAATACTTCAACGTGAACATTGCGATATGCTGAGCCAAGACGATTGGAAGCTGTAACTGTATAAGTGCCTTTATCATTCCTAACTGCTGCAGGCATGATGAGTTCAGTTTTTGCCTCTGTTCTAGATACTTCTTTTTTGGTGATCTTAAGGGCATCGGATGTTTTCTCAATAACAACATCATCTTTGGACCATTCAATCTTTGGCATTGGAAGACCTGTCACATCTGCAGGGATGTTGACTGGCTGCCCTGCCATTACTTTGATAGTATCTCCCCGAACAGTCAGACGTAAAGTCACAGTGGGAGGTTCTGAAAAATAAGATGAGCACACCAAGGCAACAGGGTATCAGGTTAAGTTACTGTAAAACCTAGCGTAAAAACCTAATTGTGATATTTATAGGTAAATTCAGAATCTTTCTGTTAAATAGACTCACCTTCATCATCCTGTATAACCACATTAAGAGGCAGTGATGGTTCACTTTCCCCAATCTCATTGACTGCCTTGACTCGGAATTCATACATATGCAACTCGGCAAGATTTTCAACAAGGAGTGAAGTAGTTGGGCAGAGTCTCTTATTGACTCTTTCAAACTTATCAGAGTCATGTCTTCTCTTGTCAACAATGTAGCCAATGATGGGGCTGCCACCATCATTACGGGGAGGCTTCCAGTCAAGAGTAATGGATGATTTTGTTCTCTCTGTGTACATAAACCTCTCAGGGGCAGAGGGAGGGCCTGTGGTGACAAGAAAGGAGCAGTGACAAGTTTAATTCACACACATTCTCATGGAAACATTTGCCTTTTTATGACCAGTTTATGGTTGTGCAGCAGTTTCACTGGTGATCAAGGTAATAATACTTAAATTATGATTTGAATTATTTGGGTTTATATGAATCTTCCCAGAGGCTTGAAACATGCAAAAACATGTTAATCAAAATTAGGGGGGAAAGCTCTGCAGATGTTTAATGATTCCCCTTCCCTACATCTTCTCTTTAAAACAGACCTCAAATTCTCATTGAAACAGAACAGCCTTAGACTAACTTAAAAATGCATTAATGGACATATTACTTGTGGTGGGGAGGATGGAAAAATTGGACAACATGCATGTCTATGTAAAAACGGAGCAGAAAAGTTTTTATGTCACTTTTGGGCTTCTTCTCATGCAACATTTCACCAATGTGAGTGCTTTTAGGAAGATTCCTATGCAGATGTACATGGAAAGCATTACACGTTCTGTCTTTGTGCAACATTTTCCATCATGCTTATCATTCCAAGAAGTACTCCAGTGGAGGAAAGCATTGTCAGAATCAGCCATCATATATATCTGGGGCTTTTCTGTTCTATGAACAGGGGCAGGAAACTGCATATTAATCTCTCTTTGGAAATTGTATCACAGTAGCATTCCATATCTGTTTGAGAAGCATAATTAATCTTTTTCTCTGTTCATATGACAATTTGAAACTTCTACTGTCAGAATCTCAGTCTGAACATTCTGATTATTGATATTCATCAAGTCCTCTCTGTAGAAATGCATGTTTATATCCCAGTGACCATACAGATAGTGTATCTATATGAAACGTATAAAGTTTTGGATTTTAGCAGACCATTTGTCCTATATGCCATTTCTTGACACTTCAGTTCTTTATTATGCATGTTCTAAACATGGTACGAACAGAGATATCTGAAGCAATATATATAAAGTCATATGTGTATTTTTATGCAATAGTCACTCTCTCAGCCTATGCTACCTGTGCTGGACCTGCTAGAGTTCAGTCTACCATTTATAGACCAAGAGCAATCAGCACAGTCCCAAGACTGGATTGCAGGTATTTTGAATCATTTCTCCTGACACTACAAATGTCCTCTGTTAAGAGATTAATATACTCCATGTTCAACTGTGAGAAAAATTGGCCCTCATTTTTTTGGGCATATTGGAATAGTTATTCTAATGATAAAAGACTATATGGAAGGAAATATGTTTGTATAACTTTTAAATTTCAAATTAGAAGGAAAAAAAAGGAATCCTCTATCCAGAAGTGCTATCATGGTTTACATCAACACAACAACTTTACCTTTGGGGTCAACGGCAAGGATTGGTCCCAGTTCAACAGGTGGACCACAGCCAAACTTGTTCTTGGCAAATACACGGAACTTATATTCTTGTCCTTCAACAAGACCTGTAATATCACACTTAGATCTGTCTGTGTCTACAGCTAGTCTCCATGTATGCATTTTGGCATCTTTCCTTTCTACAATGAAGCCTATGATCTCACTTCCTCCATCATCTTTGGGATCATCCCAGTTAAGTAAACACATCTTTCTATTCACCACTACAGGATGTAGGTCAGTAACCGGTCCAGGAACATCTAGAAAAGAAGATATGAGATGTAATTAAAGAGTACAAATAGTTTAATTTCAGTGTTAATTTCAGTGTATGCAGTATTTCTTACCAAATATTTCTGCCCTGGTTGCAGCAAATTTAGAGCCACTCTCATTAGTTGCAGTAATCACATATCTTCCATGGTCTTTTCTGAGTGCGTTCTTGATAATCAACTCAGATGAAGTACCAACATTTTCAATCACAACTCGTTCTTTGTCAATTTCCCCATCCTCTAAAGTCCATACAATTGTAGGTTTAGGGCGTCCAGTAACAACAGCCGGAAGTCTAAGGGTTTGACCTGCTAATATCTGAACACCTGCTTTGACAGAAACATCCAGTTCAACAGTGGGAGGCTCTGTATACAGAGAAAGAGAGGCAATTAATTAGTTTATAATCTCATGAACTACTTCACATTAGATGTCATTTTAAATTTAATAATCACTGTACCCTGAGGTTCTGAAACTGTTATAGGCTCTGTTTCTCCAGGAGGTCCTTCTCCAGCAACATTAACAGCAGTAACCCGAAGTTTGTAGTCAGCACCTTCCCTAATTCCTTTCACTATATAGGTTCGAACTTTAATAGGTTTGTCATTGCAACGTGACCACTCATTCGAGCCCACAAACTGTTTGTAAACAAAGTAGCCAGTGATTTCTCCACCTCCGTTGTATAATGGAGCATCCCATTCCAGGTCAATACTTGTTGAGCTTGTATCAGTAATTCTTGGAATAGGTGGACCAGGTGGCACTAAAGAAAGTAAATACACACATCGGCATTAATACACCTTTAAAACTTCCCTTCTGGCACCCACTGGTAATATTATACATTTAAAAACGTACATATTGGATCTTGTGCAGTTTTAGGATCTGATGGGGGACTGAATTTGCCAGGACCAGCTGCATTTTCAGCACAAACTCTGAAAACATACGTTAATCCTTCCAATAGTCCTTCAACCTTCATTTCCAGGGCATTCACAAGTTCTCTATTCACTCGAGCCCAGTGAGTTCCATTGATTTCACGTTTTTCAACCCAGTATCCCAAAATGGGGCTACCATTGTCCTTAGGCTCATTCCATTTAACCAGCATACTACTGCTGGTAGGTTCCTCTACTAGAGGTTTATCAGGTGCATCAGGAGGACCTATAAAAAAGGAAATAAATATTTAGTGGACCATGCCTAGTTATATAGACTTGAAATTCAGTTTGATAGATGGAGAGATCACATGCATCATTGTCTAGGAGACTAAATTTGAAATGGATTTAATTTCCTCCTCTATCATTTCTTTGCAAATTCAGTTGCAATGTGCAGCCCAATCTTATTTATGGCTACTTGAAAGCATGTACCACTAATTTCAACAGTATTACTCCCAGGTACCTGTGCATAGGATTGCAGCCTGAGAGATAAATTACCCACTATATGCACCTTTATTTATTTCCCAGGGGGAGAAACTGGGGGCAATGCTTAGTGGTGGTGGTGGGGGGACATGAGTTAGATTGGGAGAATGTCTATTACTCCCAGTACTACTGGTTCAATCGAATTCAGAGACTCCCGTGTGTAGTAAAATGTAATTTGGCCTTCAGCGAGCACATGCACCAGTGGAACGAAGCTGAGTTCAATACAGTTCACTACATGTACATATTTCCCTGTGCAACTCCCTAACTGCACATATCTGCATGTTTGACATAGAATGGAGGTGGGATTTATGATCATGAACATGGAAACAGAGAAAGACCGAGTCTTTCATCATTCTTCTTTTCCCACTTTGTATATATGAACTGCCCTTCCATTCATTTGCATTGGTGGACACGTCAAGAATTTGCTTTTTGTCAGATGACCTTTCTAGCTCAGTGTACCCTTATTTCAAGGATATAATGCTAATAATGCCCATCTATGTCAAAGAGATAGGTATTTCAAGACAAGATGGGAAAACTGAACCTACAAGCTTTACAGCCAACTGGCTTGGACTGACCTATTTTGTTTTTTAACACGTTGCACTCAGAGCTAATGACCAGGAGATGTAATTGAGCCATATCTCTCCACTAGGTTTATATTCTGGATTATTGTATAGAATTAAGTTTTAAGATTTAAGTACAATATCAGTGTAAGATGATGATGATGATGATTAATGCACTTGTCTTTGGGGGGAAATGTTGCATATGTTTAGACACAGTACAAGACTTACCAAATGGATCTTTAGCTACAACAGGCTTTGAAGTACATGGAGGTCCAGCCCCTACTCTGTTCTCAGCTTTCACACGGAAAAGGTACTCTTTTCCTTCAATCAGTTTGATCACGTTATATTTGCAATGCCTAAGTGTTGAAGTGACAGTAACCCAGCCAATTTCAGCTTTTGTGTTGTCTTTCTTTTCCAAGATATAGTTCAATATTTCACTTCCGCCATCATCAAGAGGAGGTTCCCACTTGCAAGTAATGGAATTTTTTCGAACATCTTCAAAAACAAAGTTGACTGGTGGGCCAGGTGTATCTGGTTTGAAAACAAAAACAAAAACAGAGTACCACTTTGCTGTATCAATTTGTACATTTTGAAGAAAAAAACATGCCGAACACATTATGGATATGGACATACCTAACACGTTGACTTCACATGAAGCTTTTGCAATCCCGTGATCATTTTCAACTCGGATAGTATATGTGCCATGGTCTGCTCTGATTGAGTCCCGAACAACCAGCAAAGACTCTCCTTGTCTGCTATTGTCAATGTTCAAACGCTCCGGCAAGGACAAATGGAAAGGCTCGTCTTCTTCAACTTCACCTTTCTTTCTCCTAGTAATCTTGGTAACTCTCTTCTTAATTTCTTCTGGTCTAATAACATCATCATTCCATAACCAAGTGATACTTGGGTAAGGCGACCCCGAAACACGTGCTTCGAGTGGAATCTCAGAACCTTGCTTTACCTCAAGGCCAGCCTGCAGACCAGCGCCAAGGAAGACCTTTGGAGCCTCTGTAACAATAAAACATAGTTTAGTTTACATTTGATACTATAACAGAGGCCAGAATTTTCACACATTAAAAAAAAATGGGCAGGGCAAAAGTGCAAAACGTACCAATGGGATCCACCGCTTTCACCAGAGGAGTAACATTAGAAGGTTCACTGACACCTGCAGCATTCTCTGCACGGGCACGGAACTGATATTCTTTGCCTTCCTCAAGACCTTTTACAGTGTAAGTCAAAAGGGGAACCAAAAAGTCATTGCATCTTTCCCACTTCTCTCCTCCTTTAACAAGCTTTTCCAAAACGTAGCCCATAATTTTGGTTCCTCCATCATACAGTGGTGGCTTCCATGTGAGTGTTATTGACTTTGATGTTGGATTGTGAGTCTCAAGATCAACTGGTGGATCTGGACGTTCTGTATATTGAAAATTGCAAAGATAATGTATAAACAGAAGGCACAGAGGAACTATTTTAATTTTCAGTCTATATGATTATCCAGCAAAATAAAAACTTACGCTTTGGATCTTCTGCAACCACTGGATTTCTCAGTTCAAGATATTCACCTCCTCCAATTTTATTGACAGCTTTAACACGGAAGTAGTATTCACCATTCGGGATAAGATCCTTTACATTCCATGCCAATTTGTTTTCACCAGACATCACTGGTATGTATGTTCTCCTACCAGCTTCTCTTCGTTCCAGTACATAATGTAATATGGGAGTATTGCCATCAAATTCTGGAGGTTCCCAGGTCACTTTGCATGAGTTTTTAGTCACTTCACTTGCCTTAATAGAGCTGCATTGTCCAGGCAGACCTAATTGAATAATAATATGCACACAAGTAGCATTAATTAACTAAATACCAGTAGGCATGAAAACTGAATTGACACAAATATTATGCACAACACATATGACAATAAACACATTGGTGATAAATCATGTGTATAGAATGTACATTTCCTCATGCTGACAGATTCCTAATCAGATGACTAGTTTATCTATTTTATTCTCCATCGTAACTGGGATATCTAGTTATTATAGAAGGAAGGTATCTACATTGGCTTATGTTGTATGTATCTATTAAGTAGCCAAGAACTGAGTGTCTTGCCACCTACTCACTATTATGAGTCTAAGAAAAATGTCTGCTAATACAAGAAAAATACATTACCTATTACTTTGACATTGATGGTACCAGTTGTTGAACCCAATTTATTCTCCAAGGTAATAGTGTAAACACCAGCATCAGCATGGACAGTACTTGTTACTTCCAGCAAGGCAGAGGTGTAGTCGCTCTTCGTTGTTGTTCGGTCACCTATTTTAACCTCCTTTCCATTTTTGTGCCATGAAATGGTTGGAGATGGAACAGCTCTGAAGGGAACAGGAATCCTTAACTTTTCACCTTCAACAACAACTATGTCTGTAGTCTTTAGATCAATAGTTGGATTACCTGTAAGAAAAAAAACCCCAGAAAAATAATTTCAGTTAGTGTGCCAAAGGAATTATCATTCATTTTGTGATGGCTTTGAAGAGAAATATACTTACAATCTGGATCTTTGGCTACAACATTTTCTGATATGTCTGATGGTTCACTAGCTCCTATAGCATTAACAGCTCTGACCCGAAGAACATATTCCTTGTCAGGGACAATGCCTTCTTCAGCTTTGTATTTCAAGTCTTTGACTGGCCGAGAATTTAATCTCATCCATTTTTCAGTTCCCGCTTCACAGAGTTCAATATTATATCCAATTATAGGACTTCCACCATTCTTCTCTGGTGGTTTCCATGCAATCGAAATGTGTTTTCTGCTTGCATCTGTCACATGCAAGTCGAGGGGAGGTGAAGGAGGGCCTACCAGAATAGAAAATAAATGTTATTTTCTGTAATACCATTTGGCATAACACACATTTCACTCATTATAATTTTCATCGTAACTCACTTGTTGGATCTTCAATTGCCAGAATATCCGTCGGTTCACTAGGATGACCACAGCCAGCCTCATTTTCAGCACGAACCTGGAACTGAACCTCTGAGCCTTCAATGACATCGGTTACTCTGTAATTACAGTCAGGTCCAGCTGTCTTGCCAGCTTTCACCCAGCGGGTGCCAAGTTTGTCTTTCTTTTCAATAACGTATCTGTGTGAATAAGGGGTATAAAACCATACAATGAAATGAATCAGAGGGACTGAATTAAAAGCAAATCAGTCATTTAGGTAAGAAACATAACTGATGTAATAAAGAGAGCTTCAGCAATTAGGGGTACAGAAATGTAATAAATAAACGAATAAACAAACAAACAATCTTTAATACACTTAACAGACATTTAGGAGATGACCCAGTCCCCCTGCTGTATCCTTCCTTCCATGCGCTTTGCTTTGCATACAGAATTCCCTGCCTGCTGAACCCCATCAGCCTCCTTCCATTGTGCAGAGAGCTGCACAGGTGGAATAGCCTGGCATCCACACTGATGTGTGCAGTAGACTGACAACTGTACCTTTCATTAATATCACTAGCATTAATTCCTTCAAATCATTTGATGATCTTCCCTAGCAACTCAATGTCATTCTTACCAAGTCTATTTTTATTTTACAGTTTTCTCAGGCTTCCTGTTCTGGATTCAGTTCCTGCATTTCATTTTTTACAAAATGACTCCCTTTCTATAGCTTTCCAGTTCAATTTATGAATACCACTCTCATTCTGGCTGAATAAAAATAACCAGCTAACCATGTATTTAAGGTGGGAAAAGCTTTACCACTTAATAAAAACCCCAATCTTTACCACACATCAGAATGCATGCCAGGAATAAAATCACACCACCCTTCTGTTAACCCAGATAGTCAACCAAATCCATCGTAGAAAACTTTGTCATTTAGTCCTTTGGTCATCTGTATCAGCGCATGGTTTTCTTTCTATACTTCTTGTATTTTCCATACCTGCTTGTTGGACCTTTAGATATCAATACTCCCTCTCTATTGAGGTTTTTTTTCAGACATTTGGCTCTTTTCCAGCATATTATGTAATATTGCTACTAATCATCTAGTGCATGCGCACACGCGTGCACACACACGCACACACACACGTACACACATCACTCTTACCGTAGAATTGGCCTGCCACCATCATTCTTAGGTGGTTCCCATTTTAAGTCAACGTGTCTCTTTGTCACTTCGACTGGCGTAAGTGCATATGGTGCTCCAGGGGTAGCTAAAATAAACAATATTTATATTAGGAAAACCGACATTCAGAAACAGTAGCCAAGTTCTCTGAATTCTAAACATGTGCATTGAAAACTTACTGAAGGTGTCTTTAGCAAGAACAGAGTCCTCAATTTCACAGTAGTCACTCTGCCCCACTGCGTTTTCTGCAGCCACACGGAATACATACAGAGAGCCTTCTGTCAGCGGTGTCACTGTATATTTGGTGTCCTTTACTGTGGTGTCAACGGTTTGCCAGCCTTTCCGCCGCACGTCTCTCTTTTCAACAATGTAATTTGTAATTGGGGAGCCTCCGTCTCGTTCTGGCACTGTCCATTTAAGGTCTGCAGTGTTTTTAGTGATATTAATGACCTCGAGCCATCGAGGTGGTGAAGGGGGATCTATAAAAGCAGGGAAGAAAGTTGTTAAGATTACGTTGAACTTGACCATTGGAAAGAAAAATAGAGAGTTTGTGAAACAGGGCTCCAAGGCTACAATGAAGTAAAACAAAGTTTTAACGTTTCCATTGCACCCTGAACATATACCATAGTACTAATGAAGAGCTACTTACTCAGTCTCTCCTTGCATAAGACAGGATCGCTGGGCTCGCTGGGTTCACTCTCTCCTGCTTTGTTCACAGCTCTGACGCGGAAAGAGTATTCTTGTTTCTCCATAAGTCCTTTGAGGAAGTGTTCTGTTGAGGGAACTCCTTCAGCCACTCTTACCCACTCATCCGTGCCAGTCTTTAACAACTCAATGACATAGGACTCAATTTTGGCACCACCATCATGTTCTGGCTTGGTCCAATTCAGGAAACAGGAGGTCTTAGCAACATCTTTCACCGTTGGTTTTCCGGGAGGCCATGGGGGATCTGGGTATAAATGAGACATTTAGATTTGAAATCCCAACGTTATAACTTGGTTTGAGTTATAAAATTGATCTGTGAAAAACATCTACATACCAATGGGATCCTTCACTAAGATGGCATCTGTCGGTTTGCTTGGTTTCCCTGGCCCAGCAAGATTCTCTGCCAAGACGCGGAACTTGTACTTCTTGTGGTTTGTAAGACCTTTTACCCTAATAATCATGATGATGATGATGTATTAAAGGTATATTTAGTACTACTCAATGCTAAAAATAAACATTTCTTTAAACACAGCTGTATTCTGTGTATCTGTTGGCCTATAGCATCCCACAGGTGCAAAGAAAGAATTAATTTGTATTTGCCATATATATACCATAATTCACTTTCCCCCAATCCAGAGGTTTCTTGTGTGTGTGGAGAATTTGATGTATGCAGAGAGCTTTTGCATGCTAAAGGGGTTTCCCATCACTGCAGTATTGTAGAGCCCGAGACACTGGACAGGGGTACTTAACTACTACGCTGTTGGTTAGGAAACATGATATACTTGAATTGCTTAAATTCTAAGGATTAATAATTCTAAAGTGATCTGTTAAAAATGGCATGATGTGTTGATGCCTTGCTGAAGATCCATGTTTGTAAGCTAATCAATTCTTTTAAGCACTGGGTTTGTAACAGCACAGCAACAAAATTAACGAAGCAGACAGTTAATTACATAAAAGGGTAACAAACCCAGTGAGT
The DNA here is from genome assembly GCF_057233095.1 of Heloderma suspectum. Lineage (NCBI taxonomy): Eukaryota > Metazoa > Chordata > Lepidosauria > Squamata > Helodermatidae > Heloderma > Heloderma suspectum. Next base: position 191,884,710 of record NC_139458.1, read on the forward strand.
TCAAATGCAGAATAGTAAAGGTGCCATTTTGAAGATAGGCAAGTACAATATTTGGGTGTGAAAAATATACCTAGGGTTAGATTCATATTTAGTCATACAGGGTAGACCCATCAAAATCAATGGAACTTCAGTTAGTAATGACTAAATTAAATTCCATTAATTTCAATAGCTCTGTTCTAAGTATGACTAAATCTGGATCCAAATTGGTCCTACTGCCCTGGGGATCGCCCATGCCAATCTTCACTTGCCCTGTTCAGTAGCTCCTACCTGGCATTGGTGGATGGTAGGATATTCTACTGGCGAATGTGTACCCAAATGATGAGCACCAAGACAATTATTTAGAGCTTTTACAGGCAATCTGTTGTTTATTCTAATATTCGATATTGAGCCAAGAATATGTAAAAGTGATCTGTTTGTTTAAAAACAGATCTATTGATTTAAAAACAAACAACATAATTTTCTTCTATGCCTTTTTTATCTATCGAAAATCTATCTATCTATCTATCGACAGTAAGCATATACTGATCTTACTTGAATGTTGTATCTTTAACTGGTATTTTATTGCATCGTATCCATTTATCTTGATCAGGGTCAAATCGTTCAACCCAGTAGCCAGTGATAGGGCTGCCGCCATCTTCATCTGGTTCAGCCCAAGTTAATGTTACAGAATCTTTAGTGATCTCAACAGGCTGAACTCGTGTCGGAGGACCTGGTGTATCTGAAGAAAGAAGTAAAACAATTGAAATTAATTTGCAATTTTTGTGCAAATGTAAGAGGACTCGCCTGTAGCAATGTGCTATCTAATGAAACTGCTGCCACATGGAATTGCTTGAAACCATCTGTGTGTGGCTGCTGTTCCACTTAGCAAGCTGTTTGTGTGTATCGGCTCACTGTGTGAGTACTGGCCCCTACCACAAGGCTTATCTTTGCCATACCAGTAGCAACAGTACAGAGACAAAAAACATGTTTTATCTTGCTATACCAGTAGCAACAGTACGGAGACAAAAAACATGTTGTTGTGCGCTGATCTATGTGGTGATGAGGTACCTACCAAACAACTTGCCATTTGGAGTGCCTGCCAGACCGAGGTGATTTCCAGCAGCTTCTATGTGGCAGACATATTACGACAAGTGGCCCTTTCTGTCAACTGAATGGACTTACCAAATGGATATTTGGCAATGATTGGACTGGACAGGGCTGGTTCTCCAACTCCATACATGTTTTCTGCACTGACTCTGAAGATGTATTCTTTATGAGGCGTGAGGTTGGTAACTTTGAAGTTGGTTTCTTTAATAGTGGATGACAGTTTGTGCCATATTTCGCTGTCTGCAGCTCTTTGCTCTAGAACGTAGTTTGTGATTTTGGAGCCACCATCATCTCGAGGAGGATTCCAGGTCAAAAGACAAGAAACGTTTGTAATCTCGGATACATCAAATGCAGCTGGTGGGCCAGGCTTATCTGTGGAAACATAACAATAGTTTGAACCTCTTCTCTTCAATTATTTAAGTACGAAAACACTGAGAGTTATTTTGGATGAACCCCCCCACCCCGCTGAACATACCTAGAACATTAACTTCAACCACTGCTGTTGCCCGACCACTGGCATTTACAGCTTCAATAATATAGGTACCACTGTCACTTCTCTTGCTGTCTGTTATGATGACTGTGGAATGGTTAGGTTTGGATTCAATGGATATTCTTTTATCAGGTCTCAGGACATGTTCAGCTTTTGTCCAGGTAATTCGAGGCTCAGGCTTCCCAGTTACTCTAGCTGGCAGCTCTATTTTAGTTCCAGCCTTGACAGTGATTCCAGCAAGCAACTTCACGTCTAGGAAAATTTCTGGGGCCTCTGATTTGACAGACAATTAAGACAGTGTTAACAGAACATGTCATATATGCAATGGCATATTTGGTCAATATACATAGGTGTAAAATAAATGCACATCCACCACTATTTTAAAGCAGCCTTGTCCAACCTGGCTCCCTCTAGATGTGTTGGACTGCAATTCCCATAATTCTCTGCCAGCATGGCCAAGGCTGGGGAGGGCTGTTTTAAAGCGTACAAATTAAGCCTCAATGTAACTGAAATCAATAGTTACCCATTGCATCCACAGCTTGGATGTCATCTGTTGGCTTGCTTGGTTTGCTGGCTCCTTGCCTGTTCAGAGCTTTAACACGATAAGCATACCATTCCCCTTCCTTAAGATTTGGTACTTCCATTCTGTTAATTATAAAACAATTTCAGTTTAGAATATTGTTAAATGTAACTCTTTAATTTGTGAAATGTTTCTTCCTACTGCAAGCCCTTACTTAGTCTCAACGACTGGTTCTCCGCAGGGCTCCCATTTGTCAGTGCCACGCTGGCATTTTTCTACCAGATAACCTTTGATACGTGAGCCACCATCATACTTAGGTGGTTCCCAGGTAAGGAAAATGGACTTTGATGTTGGATCCCTCCATTTAACATTCTCTGGTGGATCAGGCACCGCTGCAAGAGAGGGAAAAGAAGAAGAAAAATGTATACGGTCTTGTAATAGTGTGTATTCTTTACTGCCTTTGCCCCTGTCTTCCCCATTGGTTTGGATCCAACAGTACCCTGCCTAAATGGAAAGGCACTTCTGTTTTCAAAAGACAGCACCCTGATTTCTGCTGATTCCTCCTTTCCATTTCAGCCCTGCAGACCACATCCCTCACTATATTGGTGGGTTCCCCAACACTAAGAAGTGGCTTTTCAGAGTATGCAGAGGGCTGCAGTGGAGAAGAAGTGGTGGTGCTTGTCTTTCCCATTGTGCAAGCAAAGTTCCATTTGCATGTCATTGGATCCAAGCCTCCACATCTCCAAAATTTACTCGAGTTGTACACAAGCCTTCTTCATTCAAAGTCTGCGCCTTGCTTTCTTCCAGCAGTCATATCAATTTATGACACTTAGCACGAGTTAATAAATACAGAAATACAAAATCAATAAGAATAACTAGTGAAGAAAACTCACTCGCAGGTGCTGACATGTTAACAGGTTCATCAATGTAAGCCGGTTCTCCTGGTCCACATTTGTTGCATGCTGAAACCCTGAACAAGTATTCTTTTCCTTGAGCAAGATCTGGTACAGTGAACTCTTGGTCAAGGACATTGTCCATAACCTGAAAACATGAGAGTCTCCATTTATTTTCACAGCATAGGAATATTTAATATGAATTTCAGCATTACATAATGAAAACATACATAAACCAAACATGTACTGTATTAAAAAAAAATAACATACCTTGATCCATGTTTTGCGGCTCACTTCACGTTTTTCAATAACATAGCCAGTCAATGGGCTTCCTCCATCATTTTCAGGTGGTTCCCATGTTAGTTGTACTGTGTTCCTAGTTATCTCTCCAACGTTTAGTTCTCTTGGTGCACTTGGGCGAGCTAAAAATGGATATATATCATATTATAAACCAATTGTTTATAACATACTTATTTTTATTTCTTCAATAAAATATTTTGGTTTATTGGCTTCCAATCATACTTTTTCCTGCTTCTCCTTAAAAACATTCATACAGCGCATTTCTATACATGTCTATTCAGAAGTAAGTCTTATTGTTTTCAATAGTAAGTGTGTGTAGGAATGCAGCCTTAATTGTCAAAAAAGATGACCTCCCTCATATTAGAGGGAGAGCTTCGGCTATTGGGCGGTAAAGAAATGAAATAAATAAATAAATAAAATATATTATGGAATTTCATAAGGAAATAGCACAATAGAAATTAATTTTAGTATCATTTATATAGAAAGGGCAGTTGGTAAACAGATTTGTATTATTTATTTATTACATTTCTATACTGCCCAATAACTGAAGCTCTCTGGACAGTTCACAAATACTTGATCATTTACAAAACACATTATATGCAACTACTATACATTCAAATTCATAAAATATATTTGATTGCTCACCAATGACATTCACGTCAATTTCTCCTGATACCGATGACACAGGGTTTTCTAATTTCAAGGTATAAATGCCCTTATCTGGCCGTTCACTTGGAGTAATAACAAGTTGTGCATAGGCAGCTGTGGTCTCAATTTTCACCCGGTCACCTTGCTCTAAAACTTTGTCACCTACAGACCATGTGGCGGTTGGTACTGGATAGCCAGTGATAGGAACACGTATTTTGAGTGGCTCTGGAACAATAACTTCAAGTCCATCTTTAAATCCACTTAAGTCCATCGTGGGTCCAACTGAAAAACAAGCACAAATTATGCCAATTCATGTTTCAAACTTAAATTTTTTGTACAGTGTTTCAAACTTTGATGTTTTGTACAACGTCAGTAAAACTGCCACTGCGCTCAGTGTAATTGCCAATGGGAGCATTATTAAAGATGCCTCCACAACCTGTTTATCTACTGAGAAAGGGCTGGATCCAGATTTACACTGGATCATCTGCGCTGGTGGAAGTGAACTTCCCAGACTTCCTCTTCCGGTAGCCTTTCCAGCCCCCCGAAAATACTACACCGGGGGTCAGGAGGCCCTGATGAATGGGGTGACCTGTGGTGTGTGTGTATGGGGGCAGGGAATCCTCAAGGGTGGCAGGACCATCTGCGAATGGAGTCCTTCCTATCCCAGAAGGCAGATGCTGGATCCAACCCCAAATCATTTAAAGAAATGTTCTATAAGCTGATGAAATGGCAATATAGAAAACGGGTGGGAAGGCTTACTCCGATTTCAAATTGGTAGATTTTTAACTGTACCTAATATATTTTCATACTAAATTGAACTAGGTGGTAGCCTCCTTGATTAGCAATGCTGCTTTCAGACAAATGTTAAAGGTATAGCCAAACTACTTGGGGCATGTTAATGGTTTTCTGCCATTTTAATATAACTGCTTTGTAATAAGGATGTTTTAATTTAGATTATCACTGTTGAGCGTGGGAATTGGTTTTGGTATCAAACCTGACTTACGAATACATTATAGCATTGTTGTTAATACTGAACACAAGTAATCCCAAATACCATGAAGGCACGCAGCATTTTATTTCAAGAGGATGACAATGCCAGTTAACTCAATTCTACTTACAATAAGGATCATCAGCAGTCAGTGGCCCAATAGCTTCAGCTGGGTCTGATACACCAGCAGCATTTTCAGCAGATACTCTGTAATAATACTTAGCTAGCGGTGTCAATCCAGTTACCTACAGAGGCAGAGGTAATTGTTGTAATTAATTGTTACCATTAAAAAAATCAAGTAATTAATGAACATTTTACTTCAGAAAACAATCCCCTACCTTATAAGTAAGATTAGTTGCAAGCTTTGGATTGCAACGGATCCAGTCGTCTGTTCCCTCCTCGCGTCTTTCAATAATGTAGCCCAAAATTGGGCTGCCTCCATCTTTCAAAGGAGGTTCCCATGTAAGTTTCACAGATGATTTAGTTTGGTCAGAATGATCAAGGTTAATGGGAGGACTTGGTCTTTCTGGAAAACACAATAATTTGCATGATTTAAATACTGCCCACTTCAGGAAGGGGATACTAGCCAGAATTCAAAGAACGATGCAGCTGATCCCACAAGCCCAGGGTGGGGTGGGGAGGCTGAGTTCTTCAAACAGCAGCATCCCACACCCATGGCAAACTACTATTCTGAAACTGACAGGAGTGTCAAAAGTACTTTGTGATATGACATGGGGACCAGCTACTGAAAGAAACAAAAGGCAAAATTGTGTATGTGCAAGCCCTTATATATTCCTAAGGTAGCTTGCTAGAAACTGACCATAGTCTTCTAATAGATGGATTATGGTATTATATCCATTAACCCTTCCTCATTGAGCATTGAGAACATTTAAAGCATCGTCCCTTATTTTAGAATTTATGTGGCACTTCTATTATTCTCACTTTCTGATGCTAATTTCTCAAAAGGACATATGTAGCGATTTCTTAAATCACAAAACCTAACTTTTATCCAGATTTTCCAACCTATACTAATTCCCCTCATGAATTCCCCTCTTCTCTGTGCTCAGATTTTAAGAACACATAATATTGCCACCAGGTTACATGGAAAACAGCCCTATTATTGGCATACTAACCAATTGGATCCATGATCTTCACTGCATGTGTAGAAGCACTAGGTTTGCCAACTCCAACTTGGTTTTGAGCTCTGACTCTGAAAAAGTATTCTTTGTTTTCCACAACATCAGTTAATACTGCAGACAATTCATGTGCTCCTGTGGTCATGGCTGGCTCCCACCTTATTGAACCTCTGTCACGCAATTCAATAACATAGCCCGTAATTGGAGAGCCTCCATCATATTCTGGTGGTTCCCAAGAAAGAGTTGCACTAGATCTGTTCACATCAATAACTTGTACATTGAGAGGAGGACCTGGGACATCTGCAAGGTGGAAAGAAAATTTAATGTTGTCCCTGTTCAAAACAACGTAAACAAATGACTTTCCTCCAAGCATTCTAAATTATTTTTCTTACCAAATCTGCTCTTTGCTTCAACAGGTTTGTCTGTTTCAACTGGCTCGCCAGTGCCCACTCTGTTTTTCGCACTCACACGGAAGAGATACTCAACTCCTCCCCTTTGAAGACCAGTCACTGTGTATTCACAACTGTCGGCACGATCGGTTGCCAAAATCCAGGTCTTGCGTTTGATGTCACGCCTTTCAACAACATACCCAGTGATTTTACTACCGCCATCACTTTCTGGTTCCTCCCAGGCAAGGCTAACTTCACCATCAAAAGTTTCAGTTACTTCCAAGTTCCTAACTGGGCCAGGAACATCTGAAATTAAAGAGAAGCATATTTTATTTTACTTAAAATAAAAGTTTTACATAAATAGTAATAATTCAATTAGACACATGGATGTAGTGTACTACTACTTATTTCCTGTGGGGTGTTTCCATCAGTGATTTACTCTGAGCTGGCTACATGTTGAGGTCATTAGGGATACATGACATCGTGGCCAAACAGCAGCCGCCCCGGAGCTTATCAGGGAAAAACCGGATTTCCTGAGACTGCTTAAAGTCTGATTCTTTTCCTCAAGTCAGGTTCTCAGCATTATAGTTGTTATGTGCCCCAACCCCCGCATTTACCTCAGGTATGCTAGCCCAGAGGTGTGCCTTTCACCATGACCCCGGTCAAGGGGTGCTTTCTGTGTGTTTCCTGTCCCTGCACAAGCCAATTTGTGCCAGACATTTACTCAGAAGTAACTCCCATTGTGCTCAATGAGGCTTGTCCCCTGAATGCCCACATCAGAATTTACAGAGCCCCCCCTCAATTGAAATGGCACAGTTTAAAGCACATTCCCTAAATGCTCTAAAGTGCGATCTCGATGCTCTGATTCTCCGTTGTTTGGTTTATTGCCTTAGGAAGTAACTACTTCACAGCTTCATTATAGAGATCTTGTGCAGAATTGGTTGGGTTAGACAGGAGGCTAGTTTCCCATGCCTGTGTTCTCCCCCCACCCTTTCCCAGCACAAGCATATCTGTGTCTACTCAGAAGTAACTCCCATTGTACTCAGTGAGGCTTGCCCTCTGAATGACCACATCAGAATTTACAGAGATCCCCATGAATTGAAGTTTAAAGCCTGTAAAGGGCTTCACCAAACCTGCGATTCTCCATGTCTTGGTTTATTGCCTTAGGAAGTAACTGCTTCACACCTTCCATATACAGATCCTGTGGTTAGAAAGGGAGCTGGTTTCCCAATCCTGTGTCCCCCTACCCTTTCCCAGCACAGGCATATGTGTATTTACTCGGAAGTAACTCCCATTGTGCTCCTGAAATGCAGGTGCATCTGGAGTTTCAGAGGAAAGGAGAAAGGGGAGGGGGAAGCCCCTCTTACTGGTTGAGCAGCCCCTGCCAGTCAGATCACATTTATTCCAACCCCCACTCCCACGAGGAAGCATGTTCTGTGAAGCGATTTTTACTGGTGCAGAGCACTCCCTTGTGGAGCCCTATATGGACCAAATCGCAGCAAAGCTGATTCCTTTAAAAAAATCTGGTACTCCTCCATTCATTCCTCCTTCCATTGTCATGGAGACACAGTCTGGGTTCTATGTCACCAGGATACTAGTGTTTTTCCTTTCTGATGCATACATATGTCATCAGAAAAGAAAAGAAAAAAAACAAAGACAAAGATGGAAGAAGTGATGAGCTTACCAATAACTTGTACATTGATGTGTGCTTCAGCTTGGCCATGTTTATTTTTAAGTATAATTTTGTAACTTCCTCTGTGTGATGTCTTTGCTTCATGGATTTTGAAGGTGGTACTTTCAGCTGTTGTATCAACTGTCTGAGTGGGCAGGGCTTCATCTTCCTTAAACCACTCCGCTTCTGCTCGTGGGTAGGCATCATATGGAACAGTCATGGTCAATGGCTGCCCAACGTCTACCACAAGGTTCTGATCAGCTGTCTTTATTCTTGGAGCAGCTAGAGAAAACAACAACAACAGAGTGTGTATTTCCAAAATACGTTACATAGACTGTGTATTCAGTGCAGAGTCTGATACAGAAAAGCACAATTAATTTTAAACAATTTTTCAATATGTCGGTGTTTTGGATGGGCCAAAATTATAATGGACAATTGTATATACCCCATTTTGAACCACAGAGATCAATGGGGCCTTATTGTTGTCTCCATCATACATAGATAATTCATCTATGCTGAGTAAAGCTGATGCTGATTTCCCAAAACACAGAAGTTACAGTGATAAACTCCACGATAGAAACTACAGAAGTGCATTGCTTATAGGATCTCAGTGACAAAGTTAAGATTCACGCATTCATGATGATGGCTAATGGCTCCACATGGAACAAGTGGGGGCTAGAAATCGAAAAGAGGAGAGCATTTATTGGATTGTGCAAAACAGGACATTTCTTTTCCCCCTGAATGGAATTGCATAGGGCAGTGAGCACCATAAAAATGTTACATGTTTCTTCTTGTGTGACAATTTAATTACTACAGTTAGAACTGTAGTAATCTGTGGAATTAACATCCAGAAAAAATACTGAAAAATTCACATTATTTCTCTAAAGATTCTTCCACCTTATTTTTAATAAACTTCAAAGGATTACCTGCCAATTCTAGCTTAGCTCGAGCTTCTTTGTCTTTGGCAATAAATCTGTATTCTCCTTGGTCACGGGGCCTTATCTCACAGACTTGCAGCCGATGGACTTTCCCTTCGCTCATCATTTGGTGTTTATCTCCCTGGACTATAATCATGTTATTTCTCAGCCATTTGACTTCCACCTTATCTTTATTCAATTCAGCAGAGAAAACGACGTCAGAGCCAGGAGCTTCATAAATATCTTGTGGTGGCCGGATGATCTCCACAGGAATTTCTGGTAGAAATATTTTTAAAATGTATATTATATTGACTAGTGTTCTTTACTAAAACAAACAAACTGAAAACTGGAAAGAAAGATAAATAGAAATTGTAAACATACCTTCAACAAACAGCCTTGCTCGGGATTTCCTGTCATCCACTCCACAGGAATACTCACATTCGTCCTCTAGTCTGCAGTCTTTTATAATTAATCTGTGTAAATTTCCATCCTTTTCAAACTGATACCTTTATATCAGATGGGAAAAAGGATTATGTATTAAATAGAGAAACACAGGTCAATACAGCAACCGTCGCATACCACCACCTAGTTAAAGAAATTTAACCTACTTTTTGCCCTCTTTTATTTCTCGTCCATTTCTGTACCACTTCACACTTGCTTTCTCTTTGGAAAGCTGGCAAGAAAAGACAGCATCATCAAATTCAGTGACAGTCTGGTCTTGCAAGTGCTCAATGAAATCTGTAGGTGCCTCTGTGATAATAAGTTCCGCAACAGACTTGTCTTGGCCAGCAGTGACAGTGTACTCCCCTTCATCAATAAACCCACAATTTTTAATGATAAGTGAATGCTTGTATTTATCCACTTTGTACAAAATGCGGTGGTCCAAGGTGACTTCTTCGCCGTTCTTTGTCCACTGGAGAGTTACGTTAAGACGGTTCACTTTGCACCAGAATGTGACACTCTTCTTCTCCATGGTTTCAATGTCTTGAAGAGGCTCAATAATTCTGAGATCTTCCTCTGTTAAGAGAGGGTTTTGGGTTTTTTTAAAAGCATGGTTAGTTTATATTCTCACCCAAATTTGGGCATTGCTTAGATCCGAAGGGGTGGTGAACCTTTTTTGGTCTGAGGGGTGACTTCAGTTTCAGAGAACCTCTCAGGGGCTGCATTCCATGGGTGGGTGTGGCTGAAGGGGAAAGGGGTGGAGCCAAAAGCAAAAGGACTGGGGTGAAAATATCCCCACCCCCAATCAGCACATTGTAATTTACAGCTCTTACTACCATTAGCTAAGCCTTAGGAGAGGCATTTCAACCTTTTAGAATGGGGGGAAATGAACAAATGCCAGGAAACCACCAATTGCTGGTTGGGGGAAAAGGAGGCGGGGCCAGGGGAAGGGGCATGATCCTCTGGGGAATCCCAGAGTGCTGGATTGGGAACCCAGGATGACTGGATTTGGCCCCCAGGCCTGAGGATCCCCACTTCTGACTTAGAACATGCAAAGCACTTACCAAGTACAGTTAATTTAGCAGAGGACTTGACATGTTCTCCTCTCTGGTTTGCCAGTGCGACAGCGTAAGTTGCTTGGTCATTCAAATGGGCATCTCTGATTCTTAGAGTATAAACTAGGTCCTTATGAACCATGATGTATTTTGCACTATCAAATATTGGTTCATCATCTTTGTACCACTTAGCTTTGGCACCTTCTGTATTAACCTCACAGTTAAAGACAAGCTCTTCTCCTTCTTTAACTTCTTGGTCTTTCAGTGGAATAACAACCCTGAGTTTTTCTGCAATTTGAACATGCTTATTATTTATATGTTTTTGGAAGTTACATAATCAAGAAGAAAAAACAACACACCCACAAACGTACTGAGAAAATCCCGAAAAACTTACCAATCACTTTCAAGCGTGCTTTGGCTTTGGCTTCACCAATCATGGCAGCGTAACTTCCCGCATCGTCTAGGACAGAATCTTTAATGACCAGAACTCTCTTTTTACCATCAGAAATGATGTCATACTTATCACCTGCTTCAAGAATAGTATCACCCCTTAGCCACTGCACTTCAAAGGCATCTTTGGATACTGAGCAGACAAATTCTGCCTTTTCTCCTTCAAGTACTTCAACGTTCTGGGGTCTGGTTATAAATTCGGCTGCAAGTTCTGAAAAAGATGCGCATATTATTTTCAGTTTTCAGAGGAGAGTAGATTGCTCTATCTAATTGGAAATTAACAGCAAAAGATGTAAGATGTGCCAGACCAATTTGGCAGGAGGATGCCCTGGCACAGGTTTCCTACTGTACATATTTAGGGAAGATACGGGCCAAAAATCCAAAATGGAAACTTCACGATCTATTCAACTAGACTATGTCATCTGGCAGCATCTGCTTGTGAAAGATACCGAAGAAAATGTCTTACCATGAACTTTGAGCTTGCCAGTTGTCCGCGTGCTTGGAAGCCTGCAACTGTATGCACCTGCGTCATCAAGACGAGCATTGTGGATGATGAGGATTCTTTTTCGTCCGTCCACAATCTGTTCATATCTGCCGCCATCTGGCAACTCCTCATCGCCTTTGAACCAAGTTACTTCTGCATCAGGCTTGGAAACCTCACAAATCAATTTGACAGTATCTGTTTCATTTACTTCCATGTTGGGAAGTTTTTTGGTAAAGACAGCTTCCTCCTCTGTAAAGAAGAACCGTAGTTGCATTCAATTAGTACAGCAATCAACTCGCTGTTCTTTTACATAAAATAAAAGCAAAACCTGATTTAGCTTTACCTATCACTGTAAGCATGCCCGAGGTTCTGGCTCCTTTTGCTTCACATGCATATTCTGCTTCGTCATCAAGCAGACATTTGTTGATAACGAGTATCCTCTGGGTACCTTTAGCAATGATGTCATATTTCTTGCCTTTTCGGATTTCAACACCATCCCTAAACCACTTCACCTGTATTTAAAACATTGACAAAATATCAAATTGGATAAAATGCAAACACATTGGCTGGGTTCACACAACACGCTAACCCACACTCAGTGTTTGAGTGTAGATTGCTCTTGATCCATGGGTTATTGTGTTGTCTGAACCCAGGACTTTTTCCTCAGGGTGGCTTGTTAACCATGCAATAAGAATTATTTTTCTCAAACAATCTACCTTGAGAACCCATGGTTTGTTGTTGGGTTTTTCAGGGTGGTTAACAAGCCACATGATATGGTTAAAAAGCCGCTCTGAGGAAAATGTGCTGTGTTCAGACAACATGATAACCCACAGTTCAACAACAACCCATACTCAACCACTCAGTGTGGATTAGCATGTTAATCCAGCCATAGAGATTGTATTATCAACTGTAATAACTGAGAACCTGAAACTTACATTTACTGGTTATATTAGAGAAGCATGCCTGAATGATACTTCAAGCCAAATCATAAACCAACATTTCATGATGAGCATAGCTAAATTCACTATAAGCATCATAAATTATGAAAATTTTGTGATATGCATGCTTTATTGAACTAGAGATCAAATCGCCAACTTTCGCTGGATCATGGAGAAAGCAAGAGAATTCCAGAAAAACGTCTATTTCTGCTTCATTGACTACACTAAAGCCTTTGATGGTGTGGATCACAACAAACTCTGGCAAATTCTGAAAGAGATGGGGGTACCAGACCACCTTACCTGTCTTCTGAGAAACCTGTACGAGGGTCAAGAAGCAACAGTAAGAACCAGACATGGAACAACCGATTGGTTCAAAATTGGGAAAGGCGTACGACAAGGCTGCATATTGTCGCCCTGCTTATTTAATGTATATGCAGAGTACATCATGAGAAACACCGGGTTGGATGAATCACAGGTCAGAATTAGGATTGCCGGGAGAATTATCAACAACCTCAGATACGCAGATGATACCACCCTAATGGCAGAAAGCGAAGAGGATCTCAAGAGCCTCTTGTTGAGGGTGAAAGAGGAGAGTGCAAAAGCTGGTTTGAAACTCAACATTAAAAAAACAAAGATCATGGCATCTGGCCCCATCACTTCCTGGCATATAGAAGGGGAAGAAATGGAAGCAGTGACAGATTTCATTTTCTTGGGCTCCAAGATCACCGCAGACGGTGACTGTAGCCATGAAATTAAAAGACGCTTGCTCCTTGGGAGGAAAGCTATGGCAAACCTAGACAGCATAGTAAGAAGCAGAGACATCACCTTGCCGACAAAGGTCCGTCTAATCAAAGCTATGGTTTTCCCAGTAGCAACGTATGGCTGTGAGAGCTGGACTATAAGGAAGGCTGAGCGCTGAAGAATCGATGCTTTCGAAGTGTGGTGCTGGAGAAGACTCTTACGAGTCCCCTGGACTGCAAGGAGGTCAAATCAGTCCATCCTAAAGGAAATCAACCCTGAGTGCTGATGGGAAGGACAGATACTGAAGTTGAAGCTCAAATAATTTGGCCACCTAATGCGAAGAGAAAACTCTCTGGAAAAGACCCTGATGCTGGGAAAGACTGAAGGCAAAAGGAGAAGGGGACGGCAGAGGATGAGATAGCTAGACAGCATCACCGATGCAATGAATATGGACTTGAGCACGCTCTGGGAGAGAGCACAGGACAGGAAGGCCTGGCATGCTATGGTCCATGGGGTCATGAAGAGTTGGACACGACTGAACAACTGAACAACAACAATGCTTTATTGAAGTTATGTTTCATCTCAAACTGTCAGGAGCACCCTAGCTGCCTCTTACAGTCCCCTCCAATAGCCAACTCAAGACACAGACAAAGAGGATTCTTTCTAAGGCTTTATTCCTTTACAACTTAATGACTCTTTCAGATGCTAATCACCAGCGACTAAGCAAGGAACTGCACTGGGGTAGTTAGCAGAGTAGCCTAAGCTCCAGGTAAGGCAGTTGGTCCCTGTTTGAAGGAGAAGAGCGGGAAACCTCTGAACTTATGGCCTATGGAGAGGTCCTCCCTCTTACCCGTAGGTCCTTGGGACGTGACCGTTGTTTTAACACCAAGCGGGCAGAGCGCCTCCTCTTGGCGCCCTCCATCTGGTGCCGCTCCCTCCATCTGGTGCCGCTCCCTGCATCTGCACCGAGCATCCAGCAAGGTCCCATCCCCCGCTCTCTCACAGCCAGGGTCACTATCTCTCTCAGGAATGCAGGCAGGAGGAATCTCTCCCTGCCGCTGTGCCTGTGAGCGATGAGTGAGCTCCTCTCCCACGGGTTGTTGCTCTTCATTAGAATCAGAACTGCTCTGGGGCTCTATGGGCTCAGTTTCCACCCTGACACAACCTAACAATCAACAACCTGGTGATGTATCTAGGGGCAACACCAATGTGCAAGCAGGCTGCTGGGTGTGTTTTTCAGGCCATATGAGCAACTGATCATATAAAAAGGTGCTGTGTGCAGAGTTCCTCCTCCTGATTCAGCAAATGAAGGTTGCACACGTGAAGCCAGGCTAGACAACTGGCAATAATGCCAATCAGCTGGTCAAGATGGGGAAAGAGGGCTCATTCTCCTCCTAACCGCTGACTGGTAATATTTGTAATTGGATCTCATATACACAGTTCTGGCTGTTATGTGTACACCGATTGTGATTGGGACTATTGGCTTGGGTCCAGAGAAGCATGTGTGCATATAAAGTCCTTCAAAATGTGTGTGAGTGTGTGTGTGTGTGTGTATGTGTGTGTGGTTTTTCCATATAGCAGCAACCCATTGTATCTAATGTGGTTCTGCTCCAGAGAGTGCCTGACCTTCAGGGTTTTTCTGCAGGATGTGAGGGATTGCTGCCAGAAGGAGCTGCAAAGCCCCCATGCGTGGGTGGAAACATTCATCTCTAGATCCAAGCCACTAGATCTGCTGCTCTATAACTGAAGGAAAACATGTAGCCTGAGTACATTAATATTCATACTTAATTTGTGTATTATATTTTAATTGGTAAAATTAAAATAAAATACACAACATTTGTGTAAAATGATGGAGAGAAAGGAAGCAGTAATGGTCTACAACCAGGGTCTGGTGATGATCTTTTGGTTTGAACTAGACATAGCTTTCACCTTCAGAATGCTTTGCGCACACACACAATAGCTAGAACCTTACTCTTTAAGATGAGATAGGTATTTCTGATAGTTGCAACACATACTGTATGATTCTATACAAAACCTAGAGAAAAAGTCAAATATTAGAAACGTGAACATTACAGACCTTAACAGTTGGTCGGGAAATTTCACATTCAAACCTCGCAACTTCCTTTTCTTTAACTTCAAGATCATGAAGAGGCTTTGTAAACTCAACATGAGGTGCTATAGGAGAAAAAATATTTGAAGATTAACATAGTGGTATTACATTAAATGCTTGTAGCTAATGTCATTATAATTTATTGAAAATCATAGATGAGCAAAAACAAATAAATCAAAATTGTGGTTCCCACTTTTTTGGATGAAGGAAAAAGCCCGACCCACTCAGCTAGATATCTGTTCTCTTCACGGTATCATCATCCCATGGAGCCACTCACATGAATAAGTGACGTGCCCACCATTTGAGGATCATACAAGCAAGTGTCAAGTTCTTTGTATGGAAATTATAAGTAGACTTACGTTCAACATTCAGGAAGCAAGAGGTCTTGAAATCTTTAGCATCACAAGTATACGTTTTAGCATCATCCAGTGTGCAGCCATGAATTATAAGTTTTCTGACTTTGCCATCAGCAATGATATCATATTTCTTTGTTCTGTGAATTTCCTCGCCATTCTTGAACCATTTCACTGGTGCATCTCTGGACAGTTCACACTCCAGTACTGCCGTGGCTTCCTCCTCTACAGTCTGGTCCTCAAGAGGCCTGGTAAACTCAACAGGTGGTTCTGAGGAAAAATGCATGTCATATAGGTGTTATAGGTCTCATGTTTTCCTCTCCAGAGACTGATATGCTAGCTATCAATTTGATCTCCTTTTAAAGACTGAAATATGGGCGGAATTACATTCAGTATTTTAGGTGTAAAAAGTACCACAGAAAAGGTTCTACCAAGCACTTTGCCTGTTCCAGATCAATAAGCTGTAGCGTATTGCTAACCGAGTAACTTGTTGTTCCAACATGTTTACCTTTTACAAAAAGATTTGCTTTAGTTTTGAAATCCTTTGCAGTCAGTGTGACTTCTCCAGCATCAGTTAACTTCACATCTCTCAGAACAAGGGTGTGAACTTTTCCTTCAGCACGGGGTACAATCTAAAAAAAGGCAGAAAAAAGAGCATTATGCAGAGCAGACTTGGTAATTAACTATACTCCAATTTTATCTTAAATATTTGGGTTAGCGTATCTGTGCCTGCCTATATAAGCTGCATTTCAAAGGGTTTTATGCATACATCCATGCACTTCCTGATTTCCTGTTCCAGTTGCACCTCTTCATGCTGCATTGGTAGCTGCTCCTCAAAGGTTCCCAGAGTTTTGCAGAATGGCATACTGGGAGTAGTCCAGGGAAAGAAAAGCTGGGGGCATGAATCCAACTCCAGATCCCCCTGCTAAACAGCTGATTGGTGGAATTGCAATCGTTTTCAAAGGGATCTGTGTGATCAACTTCAGTTGTTCAATAAAAAATGAGAACTCTGTGTACAGGACCTGTTTGCACTATAGCTCCCCATCCAGCCGAGGAGATATATGCAGATGTTCTCCGAGCCAGATTGGGGCAGGAGTGCTCTAACCTTCATTCCTTGTATTATCATAAACCCATTTAAATGTTTGTACATGGATAAAGCAGAAATAAAATATAAAACCTTGTGAACTGATAATATAAAAGGAGAAATAATCCTGATGAATAAGATGCCATTTAACAGTCATAGAGTACATATCTGTCCTATATGATTGTTGCTGATATTGTGTTAATCTCTGCTTTGATATGCTTGTTCTGTTTTATAGGATTGATTTTTGTGCTTTTATTGACTGGTGTTTTATTGGAATTTGATTTTTAATTTGTTTTAATCTGTTCATTGCCCAGAGAACTCTGGTTATTGGGCAGCTGATAAATTAAATAAACAGACATATAATAATAACACACAATAACGTAGTTAAAATATTTTGCACAGGAACAGTAAATATTCATCTATCCATTTACTGATCATACCATGGTAGTTTTAATCTTATACGTGAGAATAAACTGTTTTGATTAATCTGGAAATGCTATTGTAAATTATAAACTTTCACTAACTGGGCTTTCATTTTAACATGAAGATTTATATTTTCCTTTGCAAATAAAAATATAACTCTATTATTACCAGGCCCTCTAACTAAACAAAGGATTTAACAAATTTGGCATCAAAATAATATTTAATTGAATGCAACTTGTGCATACTATTACTTGTAATATATGGCTTGATATTAAATCACTTTAAATATTCAATGAACTGCATTCCAGGCTGTTCGCATCTTAGTGCTAACAGCACACTTGACGAAGAGTTAAAAATAGCAGGTGAGAAATGCTCAGCAAGCAGTTCTACCCAGAAAGTTATCTGGAAGTCTGCTCAGATGCCTGAAATGGAATTTCAGTCTCCTAATCCCCTTATATGCAGAACTGGATTCCAGTTTTACATTCAGAGGGGAGAAAGAATCAGGAAATACAAATGATCATAAACTTCACTAGAACTATCAGAATGCTCCCTATCTCTCTATGAAAGCAAATCTCAGTCTTGTCTTCTGTCAGCTTGAGACCTTTCACTTTTCTTCATGTATCATCAACTTCTTTTATATAAAAAAATACTTTTCAAATGATATTTTAGCCCCTAACAATGCATATGTACTCAGAAGTAAGTCCAATTGAGTTCATTGGGGCCCACTCCCAGCTGTGTATAGGACTGCAGCTTTAGTCTAGTATTCTGTATGTTTGCTAGTAGAAGAGGCAGGGGAGGAGAAGGGAAGAGAAAGAGGGAAAGACATGCAGGTAGATGAGGAAGGGGAGGGGGAAAAGGAAATATTGTCTTCTGTACCTTGTCACTGGGTTCCAATTTCTGTCCTTTCAAGAACCACTCCACTACAATTCCCTCATAGGAGAGCTCACATTCAAAGGTTGCCGTTTCACCAGCCGTCACAGTCACATCCTTGAGAGGCCTAAGTAGGCCAATGACACGTGCTTGACGAAAAGAAGAAATCATTTTCAGGTTAGCCACTTCCACCTCTTATTAACTGCCATCATGGCTTTCCTTGACAGAGAGGGGGAGTATGATTGTACAGAGGCTATTTAAATTCCTTGGCTAGATCACGACTCTTGGAGTTCTCAGGGGGAGGGGTGGTCACTGGCAATCCCCTATTTGCAGAGCCTGTCCCTTCGAAATGAAAAGATCAGCAAGAACATTGCTCTGAATCTGTCTCCTTGTGAAGCCCTGCATACCTCTCGCTAGATAAGGCATGTGCCTTCCAAAATAGCAGGGCCTATGATTGGATAGTGAGACAAGTGGTCACCAACTGTGTAGGGTGTCCCTGTCCATCAGGCTACTAGCACTTTCAACAAATGTCAGCACGGTGTTACCTCTCAAATCATACACCTGAAATGCCAAGCACCGCAAATAGTTCATTTGCAGTAATTTCAATTTCATAACAACTGATTATGCTAGGCCATCTACCAATCATACTGGTAGGTAGATAGATAGATAGATAGATAGATATCTGCTAATCATCTAATTAACTAATTAAAACTCATTTTATAATAATGACTTTCCCTCATGATTTAACAAGAAAAAGGCAAATTGAATTGGAAGCATCAAATTGAATTAACTAATTAAAACTTAATATAATAGGGATATGTGGCATAACTTCATATAATAGGGATAACTGGGGTAACTATGTCACCAAAAGTGAATTCCCCCATGCCCACCCCAGGCTCATCTGATTGGCTTTCCCCCTCATTCATATCCCATTCATATGCCTGGGATAACAACAGACCATGATACACTACGACACTAACTTGTTTCACTTTAGCCCAGCTATTGACGTAAATACACATGGTCTGATAGGTACACTTGTAAGACACTTACGTTTCACCCGAAGGTGAGCACTCGATTTGGCATTAGCTGCTTGGAAGTCTACACCACCAGCCTGGTCCAAGCGCACATTGTAGAGTGTAACGCAGTGCCTTTTACCTTCCTCCTTAATCTCACAGTCCTATCAAACAAAAAGAAATGCAAAACAATGTACAGTGCTTGATTTGAACAGTGACAGTTCTCAGCTTTATCCTTTATTTGGGGATAAAGGAACGACTTGCCCACAGACCATAACTTGCTTTGAAAGCATTCATATTATCGGTTCGGGGGGGGGGGGGGGGTTGGTTCAAAATGGTAGCAGAAATTTGTTTGTCTTTGTGTTCTCCTTTGGGAAGTAAAGATGCCCCAGATGCACCTGTTTTGCAATCATAATGCTACCATCCTGGAACTGTGAATACTAAATCTCTCCAACAGAAAAAATTATGTGCACATTTACAGTACCTTGGTTGCATTGAGTTGTATCTAATGGTTATGTAAGTGGAAGGAAGCTCGTACAACCAATCTTTCCCCTCCTCTCTGCAACCCCTGAAAAGCCTATCCAGAAGGTCTGAGGTCTTCCCAAACAGTGTGAGCTGTGTTGGAGGCAACTGCTGAAGGAGGGGAAAGATTGGACACCTTGTGTGATACAATACTTCCTACTTGCTTATGCAAACATTAGATACAACCTATTGAATTTTAGTCAATGTTTGACCACAGGCTTAATATCACATGTTGGTCAGGCCAATGAGATCACTCCTCAGTGTGGATTACTATATGTAAATAGCAGTGTTCATGGAATGCATACTTTTTGTACTGAAAATTAATTGTGAGTGAATATAAATAATATTTCATAAAATTAACAGTTGCTATTGTTAACGGCATCAATCATCTGCTTCCAAATGTCTTTACAGAACAACCATATATGCAGTACCCCTGTTTCTCTTCTCCTCGGTGCCAGGACCAGCAGTTTTTAATCTAATTCTGCAAGAAACCAAGTGCCGTCTTTAATATATTTTAAAATATTTTTCTGTTAAACTGATGCATGATGGTATTTTAATTTCCATTCTCTACATACGATTACATATTATATAATCTCATATTCCATGTATTGTATGATCTAACTTTAAAATGCTGAATAGTGAGAACAAAACATGGGACTTTTAAAGTAAGTAAGTCCTAGATAAAGACAGGGACTTGGATCAAAAGATTATGTGCATGAGAGGACTGTTAGTTGATTCCCTTCTGCATCCCCCTTGGTCTGGAGGGTCCCCTAACCCTCTAAAGTCAGTTTTTGAGGAAGGGCTGCAGATAAGGAGAGAATCCTTAGGGTGGGCTAGGGTAATTTTAGAAATGTGATGTTCTTAATGTTCCATGTTATTGTATAAACTGTTTTTATTGTTGTACATTTCCCAGAGTGGCTGGGTGACCAGCCAGATGGGCGATTAATAAATTTAATAAACAAACAAACAAATAAATCAGTGAACTCCCACCCCCACTCTCCACAAGTGGCAGTTATCAAACAGCAGGATCACTGAATCCAAGACAGAGTTTTTGTATTCCATTTCTAGAAGCCATCTTTCTGAACACGTATTTGACAAACAAATGTGATTATTTAGAAATATTGCTTACAGCTGACTGACTCAAGGCCTCCCCTTTCAATTTCCAGTTGGCATGAATATCTTCCTCAGAGATTTCTGTATCAAAACGGGCAGTCTCTGTCTCAAATATTTCCACACTGTATAGGGGACGCACAATCTTAATATCACGGTCTGTAAAGGAAAAACAACAATCACCTAATGTCGTTAGCTTTCATTACAAGATGGGTGGGCAGTGTTATACAACAGAAGGATTGAGAAGATATTTATGTGTGAATGTATTTATTTATTTAGAAGATTTGTATCCCACCTTTTCATTGAATGAGTCTCAAGGCGACTCAAAATAGATTGTAATAATGCATCAATAAGATGAACTTGCCTTCAATGTTGAGCTTCCCAGAAGTCTGGTCAGTACCACAATCACAGGTATATTGACCAATGTCTTTCTTCAAGGCTTTCTTGAGGATAAGCATTCGTTTTTTGCCATCTGCCTTGATAACAACATTCTTAGACGGAGTTATTTCTTGTCCGTCTTTAAACCATTTTACCGGAGCATCGGCTTTGCTAATTTCACACTGTAAAATGACTTCGTCTTTTTCCACAGTAGTGTAATCTTGAAGTTTTCCAGTAAAATAAGGATCCCCCTCTGCAAGTCAAGATGAATATGTGACATTCTAAGTATAATTCAAGTGTTCAAAAGTTGTAGGAACTTACACAAGCCAGCTTAAAGGCTATTTCTCCTTTCTAGCAGGAGTGGGTTTTTTGGTTTCCTAATACATCAAGAAAGTTTTCTAAACTAAAAGAAAAATTAACAACTTGAACAGAGGATATCCTAGTTATTCAAAAAAAGTTGCTAATTTTGCTTTTAGAAAACTTTCTCAACAGAAATATGTTTCTAGGGTGTTCCACAAA
This sequence comes from Heloderma suspectum, assembly GCF_057233095.1. Classification (NCBI taxonomy): domain Eukaryota; kingdom Metazoa; phylum Chordata; class Lepidosauria; order Squamata; family Helodermatidae; genus Heloderma; species Heloderma suspectum. The sequence continues at coordinate 191,906,240 of NC_139458.1, forward strand.
GTAGTTATTTATTTATTATTTTGTTGATTTAAGAGATTTAGTTATTTATTATTTTGTTTATTTAAGAGATTTATACTCTGCATTTCCATCTATTTTTTAAAAAATCCACAAGGTGGCTTACACAAAGTCGAAACAAACTGAGACAATACAACATCCGAAAATGTACAAAAGGAATAATGTTGCAAAAGAACAAAACTGAAACAGGAATAAAATAGCAGCACAAAATAAAATACAGCAGAGCTGTACAGAGACATAAAAACTATGGTTGATTAGTAAAATAGGACAGTCCTAGCCTGTTGGCTAAACAGCAATAATAAGCAGAACTTGGAAAAGGCCTTCAGCAGATGGGACTACTGGTCCATCTAGCTCAGTATTTTCTACACCATGTGTAGTGAACTCTTAGGACTCTTCAGGGTTTCAGAGAGGAGTCTTTTCCAGCCCTACCAGGAGATGCCAGGGGTTGAATCAGGGACCTTTAGAGTGCAATGCAAGGGCTGAACTATGGCTGAATTTAACTGACAGGCAAGGCTGAAGGGGGAAAAGGTGGCCCTTTACATGCCCTGGTGCCACACCATTTGGGTCTTTATAGGTAAGGACCAATACTCTGAATTATGCCTGGAATTATGTCAGTCAGTTCGTTCCAGTTGAAATCCAGAGGTAGTCAGGAAGAGCTGAAGCCAATGGGGCAAAATTAATTTAAATTCAAGTACATTGGTGGAAGAGATTTGTGATCTAATAATTAGTATGAAGACGTTTTTATGCAGCATAAGGTAATTTCAAATAATTGTACTGAAAAGCTAATTAATACAGCACTCTATGGGGTTTATAAATTATTTTTACTCCTCTTAGGAAAATATTGCAAACAAGACACTAAAAAACTAAGTAACCCATTTTGGCCCCACAGTGAACTAGTCATATAATATTTTATAACAGTGTACAAGTTAAAGACAACATCTACAATGAAACAATAAGGCAAAAACAAACAAACCCCAAAACAAAACAAAAGAATCAGCAACAGAGCAGCGGCAATATAATAGAGCACAACAACTAGCAGCAGTCAGTGCTCAAAAGCTTTCTGAAAGAGAGCTTCAGAAAGATAGTAAAGTGAGGGCCATATGAACCTCTCTTAAAAGGAAGTTCCAAAGAATTGGGGCTGCCATCAAAAAAGCCCTACTCTTTATGGAGGCTAATCTAGCCTGTCCAAAAGATGAACTCTGAAACAGGGCTTCCTCAGAAGATCTCAAGAGCTGCTCCAAGGGACAAGGGGGCAGGGTTTCATATGGAAAGAGTTTGTATGCTTTCCATCGTGCTTATACTTCTGGAAGAGATTGTATCTAAGAAGATGCTTTATATAAAGCAAACTCAGGTCACACATACCAAGAACAGTGAGTTTAGCTTCACACGATTTGCCCATAGCTTCCACTTTGATCTGAGATGTGTCATCAATAGAGAGATCTTTAAATGTGAGTGTATGGAATTTGCCATCATCCTTCATTGAAACAAACTTGCTGGTATGGAGCCGTTGGTCATTCTTATACCAGATGACAGGGATATTGTCATGGGACAGCTCCACTGTGAATACAGCAGTTTCACGCTCCTTTGCTGTTACATCCTTGAGAGGAGTAATGAATTCAAGACGAATGCCTGAACCATAAAAGTATCTTATTAAAATTAGATCGTGATGAATAAAATGGTATAAATATGAAAACCAAAATTACTGTCAGAAGAACCAGTGATACAAACAAACCTTCAATGATCAGCTTTGCACTTGTTCGTTTATCTTCAGCTTCAAACATATATTTAGCTTCATCCTCAAAAGCCACACTCTTAATGACAAGAGCATGCTTTGTGCCTTCTGATATGATTTGAAACTTCTCATCTCCTGGGATCTCTTGGGCTCCTTTCAACCAACGGAAAGTCTTTGGTTCTCTTGATACCTCACATTCAAACTTAGCTTCATCTTTCTCAAAGACCTTGACATCACTGAGTGGAGTTATAAAGATGAGAGGCAATTCTGAAATCAAATCAGGTAACGAAGAGCATTAGAAATTAATTTCTATCTACTCCAGCTAGGGATTTTTTCCCCTGGTGGATAATAAGAAAATTTTGCAAAATGGGCTTAGAATTGACACCTTCTGGAGCCTACCTTTCACTTTCAGATTAGCAGCACTTTTAGCATTTGCAGCCTGGAAGGACACCTCTCCTGTCATATCCAATTTGCAGTTGTAAAGGATCAAGACATGTTTCTTCCCATCTTGAATCATTTCACAATCCTGATTTTTATTAGGGGGAAAAATAACAATTTTGTCCCAATCACTCACTCATTCTCTATAACTTCGTAAGAAAAAAAACACAACTTCGGCTATCTTTTTTTTTTTTGTTGAAAGAGACTTACGGGTGAAGCTGTTAAAGTTTCTCCCTTTAACTTCCAAATTGCTTGAACATCAGGCTCAGAGATTTCAACCTCAAATCGTGCTGTTTCACCAACAAATACTTCCACTCCATACAGAGGACGCTCTACTTTTATTAATCGAGCTGAAAGCAAATATATATGTATAGATCTTAGATTTCCTGTCTTAATCAGTAGGTGTAAAAGGTCTTGAAGAGGTCCTACTGAAGGAGGACAATAACTTACCCTCAATCTTAAGTTCAGAATTTGTCTTGTCAGTTCCACAGTTACATTCATAATTGCCCTTATCGGCATCTGACACCTTTTTAATTTTTAATATGCGGCGCTTGCCATCAGTCTTTATGGAGATTTTCTTGGAAGCTACAAGTTCCTCACCATCCTTATACCACTTCACTGGCACATCCTTGCTAAGTTCACACTCCAGAATGACATCATCTTTCTCAGTGGCAGTATAGTCTTGCAATCTCACAGTGAAATATGGATCGGCCTCTATAAGATATGGGTTGAGGATGAAGTACTTAATTTTTTGAAGAGATTAGTAACTACAGCAAACACAAAGATTCAGATACGTAAAGAAAAATACATACAGATACAAGTAGTAACAGTACGTAACAAACATATTACCTAAAACCTTCAGGTGTGCCTCAGTGTGTAATGTCTTAACTTGAGCCTTGATCTCAGAGATATCATCAAGTGTCACTTCACTAATTTCTAATTTGTGTTTCTTCCCTTCTGCAGAAATTTGAATTGTTCTGCTATTGTGCAGTTTCTTATCATTTTTGAACCAGGTCACTGGCATATCTTCATGAGAAAGTTCAAAATCAAAGTGAGCTGTTTCTCCTTCCTTCACTGTTTGATCTTGGAGGGGGGTGATGAACTTCAGCCTGATACCTGAAACAGAGCAAATGACAATGAATGCTTTACAGTCACAGCCAATGGTATTTTCAGATTATTTATTCTTGTAATTTTTACCCTGTAATTCTTCACAGTAATGCACTTGCCTTCTACAAACAGTCTTGCTGTGGTTTTCTTCCCTTCAACTTCAGCAGTGTACTCTCCTTCATCATCGAACTGAGAATCATTGATCACAAGAATGTGTTTCTTTCCATCTGCAATGATGTCAAATTTGTCTCCAACCTTGATTATGTCATTGCCTTTAGACCACATTACATTGGCCTCCCTGGTGAGCACGCATTCAAACCTTGCCTGCCGCCTCTCTGGCACCGTCACATCTTTCAACGGCACGACAAAGTCAAGCTCAATTTCTGCAAATGAAGGGAACAAATTATTTTTTCAAGTACATAATGGGAGTAACATCTGAGGAAATATAACACACCTTTTAGTAAAACACCTTACCTTTCACTGTCAGGATAGCTGCAGTACATGCATTCAGTGCCTGATAGAGAACTTCTCCAGCCTGGTCTAACTTGACTTTGTGTAAAGTTAAGAAGCGTTTTCCTCCTTCAGCTTTGATCTCACAGGTCTGGGAAAAATGAAATATGTCGTGGTAAGGAAAGTGGAATTTTTATCACAAGATGTTGTACTGATTTATTTTTTTTTAACTGATGGTAGCCTCATAATGTGACAGCAAAATCCATTAGAGAATGAAGTGCCTTTGGGCAAGATAGTTCCACTGTCTGAGCTAAACAAGACTTGCGACTCCATACAGTGCTCAGTCATTATCACCCTAACATTCCTGGCACACGTGGACACAAAGAACATTCATAGAATCACAGTAAAAATGCATGTAACAGTACACATCTGGTGTGCTGTAACCTGTTGCTTATGTTGCGTGAAGACATGATTCAGCTTTGGAGTTTTTAAGCTTCATAATAAAAAAAATGTGCCTCTGAGAACCACACTAGTATTGACTATTAACTTGATTTTACATCCTGCTTTAAGGTATTATGCAGAACCAGTGATTAACATCATTCAAATGACACTATATTTAAATTCATGAATTCTTAAGTACAGATTCTTACAGGTGAGGGTCTGAGTAGTTCTCCTTTCAGTTTCCATTCTCCTAGGATATCATCTTCAGAAATTTCAGTATCAAAGCTTGCTGTTTCTTTTTCATAAACAGTAACATCTTCAAGGGGTTTAAGCAGCTCAACTTCACGGTCTGGCATGCAAAAATGAATGAATTAACAACATAAGCAATCGAAACATTTCCACCATCTTACAGTCTTCAGTGTTTATTTTTACTACATTAGGTGAAACTACTGGCAAATGTACTATATTCATATAGGAATACACTTACCACCAAGGGTCAATTTAGCTGGATATCTCCGCCCTTCAACTTCCACTGCATATTCCCCAATATCATCGGCTGTGGCATTCTTAATTTTGAGGTAGAGATGAGGTCCATCTTTTATAATTTCTGTTTTGTCATTTGGTTCAAGAGGAATCTCCTCATCACCTTTGTACCATTTAATATTTGGTGTATCCTTAACAACGTCACAAGTAAAGGTAGCAGTACCTTTTGGTTTCACATGCTGGTCCCTGATAGGCTTCACAAGCCAGTCTCTTATCATTTCTGTGTGTCAAAACACAATAAATAGATATTAGTATTTCTACACTGCACATAAATCTTTTAGATTTTTTTAATATTTCAGAAGATTCCATTGTTGCCATGTTTCCTCTTACATATTCTGCTCCTTCTGTCACCGACGTCTATTAGTTTCTTAGTTTAAGCTCTTCTTTTCATGTATCTGGTTACTTGGGTTTTCAGAACTTTATTTTTTGCTCTTTATTATTATACAACTGGGCATGTAAGGCAATTGTTCTGATTCAGGTGGATATGAGTGATTTGCAGTTTAGGGCCATCTTGATTATTTGCATCCAAGTTATTTGCATCCAAGTAATCAACAAAATCAATGAAATCTTCAATGCAAAACACACACACACAGTAGGCAGTGGCTACAATACACAAGACACACACTCTAGTGTACTTTGACATTAGGCCTGTCTGCTTCAGTGAAATTAAAACAGAGTAAATGATTTGTGGATGACAGTCAGATTTTTTACAGGATTGATATATTCCTACTAAAGCTGTTGGGAATGCAGCAGTGTGTGTTGCCACTGAATTACTCTCCAAGAGTGCAATCCTATGCACGTTTAGACATTAAAGAGTCCTACAATTCCCAGCATGCCTCCAGCCAGCATGGAGTTGTAGGCCTTTTAATGTCTAATGTATAGGATTGCACCCTAACTGGCTGTTAAATGTACAGATCAAGAGGGCTACAACACAGAACTCCAATCCTGGTCCAACCAGCTTTGAATCAGAGTCCTTCAGATTATTTCAATACCAGTTGCATGATCAATTCAATGAAAATCGAGCTTAACTAAAGATATGATAAAAGGGAGAGAAAATCACGGCTCATGCCTTGGTAGAATTTTACCACAGTTAATTACAGCCTCTGGTCCCTTCCTTCATACTCAACATACAGGGCACACACTCCCAGTTTTGAAAGGAATGTAACTTACCAACAACTTTAACACTTGATTGACAGCTGATGTTAGCACTTTCAACAGTCACAGTGTATATTCCACCATCAGCGTCATCAGCATCCATGATAGTGACAGCACGCTGCAAGCCAATAATACCCAGAGCAAATTTCCCAGGTTCATCTTTGAGAATTTCCCCATCTTTTCTCCAGACAACATCTCTCTCTTTGTTCAGTTCACAACTTAGATAAAAGGGTTGCCCTTTGACGACTGTAAGTTCCTCCTCCAGAGTCTTCACAAAGCGGACTGGTAATTCTGATAAAGAGGAAAATGAGATATTATTTATATATTATATCATTCACATAAACTGTAGCATTGAAACCTAAGCAGACACATTAGAATTATTATCCCACTTGAGAGATTCATATGTGCTCATAGGTGTGTGCCTATCTCTTGTGAGAGGGATCCCGTTCCTTTCAGTGGAGGGACCTGGTTTGCAAGCGTAAAGGAATGCTGTTCTAGGCCAAAAGGTTTTGTGTATATATCAGAGCAACGATGCATAGAATAAATTGCAGGGCAGGGGTGTGTATATACAGTTTAAATTATGAAGCAAGACCCCATGCTAAGCCGAAGTACTTGTAACTGAAATAATAGCATATTCCTCCCTTCCTCAGTTGTCCCCTGTGTTGAATTATTAACTGTAAGCTCCCTGGAGAAGTGACCTTCCATGGATAACATCAGAGGCACTAAGAAATGTATGTATTAACTCTAATGTAAATGAAACCAATGTAGCTTTAGGGCACAAATGAAATGCACCATATTTAGAACAAAGATGAATCAAAACCTATTTGGAGGAGCCATGAAATACCTTCAACAACAAGCTTCGCTACAGAGGTCTTTTCTTTGTTTCCCAGTTTCAGTACACAAGTATACTCCCCAGCATCTGAAAGCTGGACATCAATAATATGGAGCTTCCTGTCTTTCCCGTCAGACAGGAACCTGTGCTTAGGGCTCTCGCGAATGTTGCTGCCATCCTTCATCCAACTTGTAATGGCAGTGGAAGGAGAGATGAGGCACTCAAAGATGGCAGAAGAGCCTATGGATTCTGCTTCTGTCAGCACAATGTCTTTAATTTCTGTCACAAACTTGAGTGGCACAGCTTTCAATTGGTATGTGAAAGGGGGTTCGTCAGGAGGCTTGTCACCGCCACTTCCTGGCCGTAATTTCCTCCTCTCTGCATCAGCTGGCGAAGGTGTCTTTTTGGCTAAAAGTCAGATATGTGAATGTTATAAAACTGATATCTGCATGAAGGTTGGTCTCACTCATAGAGTTAAAGCCAGGTAATTAGTAGCCGGTTTGACAGAAATCAGCATGGATGCAATTAGAGATGACAAGTCTAGACGCAGCAAAAAATCCACGCAGTTCTTTGCATTCACTAGATCAATTGGCAAGAAGTTTCGATTTTGTTATATCGAGAACGTTTGAATCTATCTATATACAAGTCAGTTCCCAAACAGTCTGCCCCACTCTTCCAGCAATCCATCCCACTTTGCCTTCTCCATAACAGTACTGTGGATTCTACTGTTTACTTGCTTCACATCTCTGTCACAATTTATTTGTTGCAGGCATTGAGGTATTGGGCCAAATCTATTTCAGGGGGGTAAGCATGGGTTAGGGAACCCCACTTCCCAGATATGGGGCACCATATGGGGCACCATAAGGGATCTGGGGTGGGGCTTCAAGGCTCCAGCCCAGCTCAGGGGCTGGCATCCAGACTGGATGAGGGGTCCATGTTATCGGTCCAGGCTGTGGTGTGCCCAAGACTCCTGCCACTCCCAGCATTACCCCAGCATGCGAGCTCGGGCAGATAATGGGTCAGCAGTTGGGCTGCCCAGTGACTGGATCCCTGCCCTGTGTTGTGTCAAACTCTGTAAAGTATAACCAATTAAAGTTGAGGCCATTTATAATCTACTCCTGACTTCATGTGGTTTCTGCCTTCTTTCCCCTCTCCCCATTTGCAGGTACAAGCCATATTACTCTAGTATGACCAAGAAACAGACTGCAGAACAGAGCTATACACAGGCCTAGCTTGGTTCTCCCTGGTCACTAGGTTCTCCCTGGTTCTCCCTCACTGAATTCTATTGGACAAAGTATTGCTCTGGCTGTAGAAATGGATGGGAGGGTGGGGAAAAGACTGGAACCCTTCAAGTCCTCCTTCCCTTTTTCTTAATTCGACTGCAATATTTGTTCACAGCAAAGGGAAGTATCCCCTCTCTCTCCTTACTCAGAATTAAGAATTTTATATATATGGATTTTTTTTCAAAGTAGATGCTATTATTCTAGATTCTAGATGTGATCTTAATAATTATGGAATGCTAAAACAAGCAGTGTTTGGTTGTTGTTTTTAATACCTGCTTTAAGTATCATTTGCACTTTTTGAAAATGGCTCCATAAAAATATGTACTTTGGAAGAAGAGGCAATATTAATTGTGAAAATATTAACTATAGTGGTGGGGATTGGGGAATCATTGTATTAAACTTTTTTAGGTCTTTGTCATTCAGAAAGTCCAATGACTGGCAAATTAATTTTGAATGGTCAGATGTTGATAGTTCATAGCATAAAACCTGGAATTATTATTTACAATTATTAGATGTTTAAACATGCAGGGTGTAGATTTTAATTTTATGATCTCTCTTTCTTACCTTTAATAGGACTTTTACCCTTGCCAGGTTCCTCCTTCGGTGTAGTTTTGGGCTCTGACATGAAACAGCAACAAGGTTATTATGTATGAAGTCAAAACCTCATATTTAAAATTTAAAATTGTGATTATTTCCTTGAAGTTTTGTTTCTTTCTGTGAGATTTTTATATCTGAAAAGGTAGGCAACTGTATATAGATACTAATGTAAATGTAATGATCAATATTTTAAATAAAACAGCATCTTTAAGAACATAAGAAGCATCATGGTGGATCAGACCAAGGGTTCATCTAGACGAGCATTCTGTTCACACAGTGGCCAACAAGCTGCCCATGGGAAACCCTCAAGCAGGACATGAGTGCAACAACACCCTCTTGCCCATGTTACCCAGTAACTGGTGTACATACTGGAGGTAGCATATAGCCATTAGGACTAGTAGCCATCAATAGATTTATCTTCCATCTCCTGTGAATACTGGGAAAATAGCTTTGGAAAACTATGGCACCAATCCAAAGAACCATAGAGCTGTTAATGTCAACCATTTCAGACTGAAACTTCATTTTATTTATAATATTTTTAGAGCTTTTGTCATCTTTACCAGTATATTAGAAATTCTTGAGACATCTTGGAACAGGAGAAAACATTTCTCTTCCACCAAATAATATTTAACCTTGTCTATGTAGGTGATGCTGATCAAATCAGAGATTTCACACGATTCAGTTTTGAATTGATGCAGATGAGTAAAAATGAATACTAGTTGATGTCAGTCACCATATAGTGCAAAGACTGATCCCAGAATTAGTGCCCAAGCATCTTTTCCCTGAGATCAGTTACAAACTTGTAACCATGGTCCCTCTCTACCCATTGATCCGTTGCCCATTTTGTAAAAGTAGATTAGTGTTCTTTAGTTCCTTTTTCTTAAGGTGCTTATATTTCTGGATGCCTGATTTGTATTTATAGTTATACACTGCAGTACAACATACATGTAAATTAATTCTATATGAGTGACAAATGCCCTTTAGACATTGTTCCCAGTCCCTGCCAGTTCTTTTATGCACTCTAATGACCAGAGGCCTAACTCATCTACTCATCTATGCCCAGGGACCTGTAAATCATATCAGAGGTGCTATCTCCCACAATCCCCTGGGATGTCAGTGTCCTTATGGTTATGGTGCTTGTCCATCTCTCCTGTCGGCTTCTCTGAGTCCTGCCCGTGCACTGGAAATGCCAGCAGGAACTAAAAGGCCTTGGGACTTGTAGCTCTTGAGAGAGACTTTCCTGTATTCTCCCTCTTTCTCCTAGACTGGGCTGCCTGCTCACTGTTCACAATGTTGCTTTTTTTGTTCTAACTGCTTCTGATTACTGCAGCAAATCTCACAAGATCTTCTAAACTCTGGACATCCCATAGAGACACACAAATGCAGAGAAATAAGTCTGCATACACATTCTTTCGCATGGCCTACAATTAAGCCTCATTTTTTTCCTTCACAGTAATGGCTTTGCAGCCTGAGGTCAGGTCTCAGTAAGTGTACCCATTACACCTCTCCTATGTTTGGCTCCTGGGTAAGAGGCCTGTGGCAGACTGCTTTGGGGTTATATACATCATGTTTGTTATGCAGCACAATGAGATGTGATCCCTACAGAGTTTTTGTTGAGCTGTGTATTGTAAATATTTGTGGCAGTAAGAAAATGTTAGTATTATTTTAGCTTTCTAATTATTTTGTGTGATTACCCATACAAGTGAAGTTTGTAGAACAGTAATGCAAATAAATGAGTGTACTGCAGAACCAGTATTCATACCTGCTTTCTTCCCAACCACTGGAGTTGTCAAAGGAGCAGCTTCAGGTGTTGGTTCTGCAGAGGGCTTAGGAGATTTCAGGGCTGTGGAAAGAAACAGTGTTTTCCCCTTTTTATCGGTTTACTGATAAAACTGGTAGCTGAGGCTGCATCCCTCAGCATCCTAGTGAGTGAATCCCACTGAGTTCAGTAGGACTTACATCTGAGTAAAGATGCTTATCATTGCATTTTGACTGATGTTTAAGGCCTTTTAAAACAGGGTGAGCATCTTGTGCCCCCCACCAGATGTTTTGGCCTACAACTCCCATGATCCCTCACACTGGCTATGCTAGCTAGGGCTGATGCGAGTTGTGGGCCAAAACATATTGAGGACTGCAAACTGCCTACTACTGTTTTAGAAGTGAAACATGCAATAATTAGACTTTCATTGGTCTTGGTTTTTCATAGAAATAGAATGTGGTATTAACTGGAATATTTGTTCAATGTATCTTTAACGAGCAAACTTGTTGCCTGTTAATAAGAAGAACTGCACTGGCACATAAAATCAAAGGGTGGGGTTTACACAAGCTCATGTTACACTGAAGGTTACACTGACTTTAAACTAACATCACATTAACTAGACTGAAGAAAAATATATTAACAACTGGTTTAAAATGTCCTACCTATTGCAGGCTTTGGTTCAGGAATCGCTGCTGGTTTAGGTTCTGGAACTTTAAACACAAAAATAATTAGGTTAATAAAATATTGAGACAGAATAAAATATTGAGACAGAATACTGCAGAACCAACAAGAAGTGTAAAAACTGTGGGAGAGACAGACAGCACAGCGCAGTTAACAGAAGACATGATTTTAATTGTATTTGTTAAAGGCTTTCACAAACTACACCAGGTGAATACACCTGGCTTGAACCATATAATGCCAAATAAGAGGAGCCTAATGAAGAAGAAGAAGAAATGACTAGGTACGGAATGAAGAATTAGAAAATAGAAGAATGCAAAGATGGAAGTGTTTATGGCTGGCTGATACGAAAGATAAGATTAGCTTGCAGACCAACGTTCAAGGTCAAATGCAGTTTTAGTTGTAGCAGCAAAGATAAAAGCACCACAAGTTGTGTACCTTTGGCTGGTTCGGGCACGGGTTTCTCTTTTTCCTCCCTTTTCTTGATAGGTGGGATCTCAGTTTTCTTCTTTTGAATCTCTGGCACTTTAAAAAATATTTGTTTTTTTAATATTTGGAAGTTGGTTTTAAATATTTTTACTTCCCTGATACATTAACAGATTTCATCTTGAAACATATAGCTAGTGTGATTTTTTTTAAGTTAAAATTTGCCAAGATTAATATATGTGGCGAAGATGAGCAGCTGGCATACATCTATTTCAATTCAAGAGAAATGAGAAAGACAGAGTAAGACAAGCATTTATGGAATATAAATTAAAGACAGCCTTCTTCATGGCTTCTTTCACACAAAGTGAAGACTCAGAAACCAACAATGTGCAGAGGGGAGGGGAGAAGTACAGTTGTTACATTACGGATTGTGTCCCAAACATTTTGAGTATTCCAAATATCTGGATATGTTTTAAGCTCCCATACTATAGACCTGATGAATTATTGAAAATTTGGATCATACACTGTGGTTCAGGTACTGAAACCCAGAAAATATTTATGACAAAAGGGATTTAGGTAGAGTCTCGTAGGGCGCAGTCCTATGAATGTTTAGGCAGAAAAACATTATACAACTTTCAGCCTTCCCAGGCCAGCCATGGTGGCTGAGGAACACTGGGACTTGTAGGACTTTTTTCTGTCTAAGCTTGCATAGGATTGTGCCCTTACTGGTTACCACCATAGCTATCTGAGTTTGATTTGTACCTTCAGGCTTCTTAATCTTTTCAAGAGGCTTGAGTTCAACTTTAGGTTCTTTCTCTGGTTTAGCCTCCTCTTCCTCAGGCTTCTTGACTGCTCTTTGGACTTTAAAAGAGAAAGAATTTTCTTTCAATATCAATATGATGAACTGATGAGGGATTTTATTCATAAGAATCTGCTATGTAGAATACACAGGCAAACAGAAGAAATATAAAGTATCCACTTCATATATGTCATGGGTAAACAGACTGTATTTTATAGTCAAGGTTATAGTAATCCCCCAAATTTGCATTTGGAGAACAATTCTCTCCTCTTTCTCAATAATCACCATGTAAATCTGCATGATCATCTATAATCAATTTCCTGAAGGAGTCTCTTTTGAATGGGAGTTGAACTTAAAATGTGGTTTACTATATATCCAGAAGCAAGAGAAGCAGTGGGTTCATCCCTTTTGAATGGGAGTTGAACTTAAAATGTGGTTTACTATATATCCAAAGGCAAGAGAAGCAGTGGGTTCTTTTGTGTTGCGGATAACATGGTGATCAGAGCTTCCAGATGTCTGGCAGTTTTCAGTGTTGTCTGTGATTTATAGTAGTAGTACATCTGTTTACTTAGATCCAGCAGAACTAGAACCACTTTTTCTTTGAACCAGCAGAGGAGCTATCTTCTTGATGCCATCATCTACAGGCTTCTCAAGAGAGGTCATAATATGTTGATGCACAAATAAGCTACAGAAGTTCCTGCTGGTTGTAGTCTGATCTGATGTTAGCATAGCAGTCCTTTTGGAATATATGTGAACCACTTAGAGGTTTTTGCATTAAGTGGTATATAAGTATTATTAATAAATAATAATAAATATTATGGTATGGATTCCTATGGCTTTTAAAAAGTAACATAGTCAAATAACTATACCTCTTTTCAGAACAATTTCTTCCTTAGGTGGAGGAGGGGGTGGCTCAGGACGTTGTTTCCGTGCTTTCAGCCCAGGTGCTTGAAATGATATTAATTTCAGAATAAGCCCACCAGTAATTATAGCCATCTAAAAACTACCCATATCATACACCAGGTACTTAGTATACAATAAGCATCAAAAACGGAGGGTCAGAAGATAATTATACATGTTGCTCCTGAAAAATCACTTCTAAGAAAGGTGCATCTTTCAGTTCCATTTGAATGATCAAAAAACACAGAAAAATCAGTTACTCTCTTAGTTTGGGGTTCTCTGTTTCTCAAATTCTTTTTCAGAAGAAGATTTAAAAAAAATATCAAAACAACCACATACATCTGATTTCTGTGTTCTACTTTAAAAAAAATTTTCTTCATCACAACCTTACTGTCATCAACAAAACTCAGAATACTCAGTCTGAAATGAAAGCATGCTTCAGTAAAAACAAAGACAAGTGAGTGAAACACAGAACAAGCATGGTTAGTCACACATGGAAAGAAAAATGGATGAGATTATGAAAAAAACTAACAACTACAATCTTGTACTCTTTAAAGACAAGAACCAGACACATGGGCCTGTTGGTGAATCACCACATAGTGGATGCATGGGCTAGGGAAGCATACCTTTTTAGGGATGCATACAGCCTGAGAACCTTACATTGCTTGATCATGTAATAATTTGTTTCCCTTGGAGTCAACACGTTTAGCAGGGATAACATCCAAGTTTGTTAAAACTTTTGTAGGCACAGCATTCCTTCTTGCTTCATCAGCTATGACTATGACGTTTCCTCCTATAATTGAGTTTTCCCATGATGAATCCCCCATAGTGAAATTATTGTAAGAAGGTAATTGTGGTGGATGTATATTTACAGCTCACTAGAAAACAGCAAGCAGCAAACAGAAGGAAAAAGTGTTCACAGGTTACAGTGTGTGCTTTAACGAGCAGAAGGCATCTTTATACTGTGTTAGGCCTCATGTTTTGGAAAGATGGAAAAATACCCATCTATCAAAAAGTAAAATGCTGTTCTTATTATAACTCCAGACTGTAGGTTCAACACTTTCAAGGACTGAACTGTATTTGACCCTTTCAGGATGCCCTGTGTCATGAGATAAGAAGATTACATCTGAGATTTCAAGTTGTCAGTTTCAGAACTTTTAATAAAACGCAAATCAATGCTACATATATTTGATTATTTTTATGATCTGCGCTGGATTTTCATTAGGAAAAACTACATCACTTCTTTTCTCCTATAATCTTTTGAGCTCTATCCATAATTCTAAATACAAATTATATCGCCTCCATGCTTGACACATGCACCTTGAAATAACTCTGGCTGCAATCCAGAGAACTATTGAAGTGGTTTCACATGCTCAGTGGACTTTGGACTTGTGAATCTCAAAGAGGAATCACATGCTGAATGGCTTTTGAAATTTGGGACAGTTTCAAAAACAGTTTGTGCTATGGCACTGTGGTTTGCTATACCATATAAAAAGTCCAGTTGGGCAAGCGTAAGCCCTGGAGCATGCCTAAAGTAACTCTCTGGATTGTGAGCCCAAAATATAATTATAGAGAAATACAAAAATGAAAATTTTGAAAACAATAGGACAGTTTAAATGGTTATCCTTCCTATGGTCAAAATCCACAGACCAACAGAGCAAGGCATTGCTGGATATTCTCAGTGTATTAACCATCAATGAGTAGGAACATTTGACCAAAAACCATTCAAACAACATTCAGTTAGACTAACATTAATATATTAACAGCGCAATCCTATATATACCTACTCAAAAGTAAATCCCATTGTGTTCAGCGGGGCTTACTCCCATATAAATAGGCATAGGATGGCAGGCTGAAGATCACACTTACAGAGAAACTATTATGTGCAAATATGCATTAGTTATATAACCGGGGCTTAGTAGAGCTATTAAATCCTGTTTGGGCTTGCTGCTGATACCTTTAAGCTGGACCTTTTCCTCCTTAACTTCCTCTTTTGGTGGGAAAGGTACACGGGGTTTGGGTTTTTCAGGTATCTTCTTTTCTGGTTCTGGCTCTTTAAATGATACGGTGGTAGATTCAGTGCAAATGTAATTATGATATAATATAAACCTCAGTGGAAAACATCCGATGTATCAAAGAAAATAAACTGCTTCTATAGACTCCCTTAGTGAAACTCCCAGTAATGCCAGTGCAAAAGTAAATAACTGAGATTAAAATATCTGATATGCCAAAGTTAAGAATGATTTGAAAAGAGTCATTAGTCACTTAAATGGGAAAGGTAATATAAAGGAGTGTCTTCCAGGACAAAGATAATGGGAATGTTGAACAGAAATTAAGACAGCACAAATATATGCAAACAAATAAAAAACAACACACTGATATGTACACATACTTCCAACACACACACATAATTCCTATATGGAAAGATGGAGATGGACGATACAAAAGCAAGCTGTATGTTTTATCCCAACAGTAGTACTATATATACCTTCTTCTGCTGGAATAATCTCTTCTTTTTCTGGAATAGGAGCAGGTATTGGTTCCTCAGGTTCAATTTCCTCTGTAACTTCTGGCTCTTTAAAGAATATTGATAACTAGCATAAGATTGCCATTTAAAAGATATCTGATATGCCAAAAGTTAAGAATGATTTGAAAAGAGTCATTAGTCACTTAAATGGGAAAGGTAATATAAAGGAGTGTCTTCCAGGACAAAGATAATGGGAATGTTGAACAGAAATTAAGACAGCACAAATATATGCAAACAAATAAAAAACAACACACTGATATGTACACATACTTCCAACACACACACGTAACTCCTATATGGAAAGATGGAGATGGACGATACAAAAGCAAGCTGTATGTTTTATCCCAACAGTAGTACTATATATACCTTCTTCTGCTGGAATAATCTCTTCTTTTTCTGGAATAGGAGCAGGTATTGGTTCCTCAGGTTCAATTTCCTCTGTAACTTCTGGCTCTTTAAAGAATATTGATAAATAGCATAAGATTGCCATTTAAAAGACTGGATGGCAAGAAGAATTGTAGACATATTACACAAAACAGCTGGGACATTACGTCAACATACCCTTTCACAGACAAACACACCAATGTGGCAGTGTAGATTTTGTATATGTGTAGTCTCTGTAGTCACATGCACATGTGAGCAGGAAATAATGCACCTGGGCTAGATCTACAGTAGTGCTTTTTATCGGTATTGAAGTGCACTGATAAGTGTGGGGGCACATTAGGCATCCCATATACCACTATTCTAGTGTTATTTCCCACTTCTTAGTCTGTATTATCCAACATACTGCAACAGATCGATGTCATTGTGTGTGCTATGAGGTATAAATGTGCATCACCATGGTGAGATCCCATTGATATGACACAAGGTGTACATCTGGCCTTGGCCTCCAGGAAGTCTCTGGGGCTTGTTTAATTGCAGGGAGACCTATGCATATGCAAACAGCTGGCTGGATTGTGCCAATTGGAAACAATGGGACTTAAAAGTGCTTAGTTTTCCCTGGATTGGGCTCATGCATATTTAAAGAAAGACTGTTGTGGTCACATGGACAATGATTTGAGATTTAAATGTGTGAGGGTTTGTTTTTCCTTTGAAGAGGTTTGGGCAAGTTTGATAGCCATAAAATTTCATTTTTTATAAAGCAAAGGTTCAAAGAAACTGAGTATTTAATGAACATGTTCAAGGTTCTTCTAACCAGGTTTAGAATTGTTTGCAGACAAACGTAACATTCCATAAGGAAAGCACAGAGTGCACTATCCCTCTATGTCATACATTTACATACATAGTCCCATAAAATGCCAGACCAAACAACGTAGAAACGACAGACTGGAGAAGAATGACAGAGACATGAATAAGAACATGTACCTTCAGCAGGCAAGGGTTCTGGCTCTTTTGTCACAGCCACGGGTGCTTTTTCTTCTGGCACAGCTTTCTTAGGCACTTCACGAACTTCAAGAGATTTTAATTTGTTTTACTTTCATGATTATCAGTGTTGCCAAAGATATTTATGCTACCTTTTGTATTTGGCCATGAACACCTCTCTCTCCACCCACATCCCTCAGTTACGCTCAGCATACAATTTACACACATTCATAGAATAGACAGATACAACAATAGAATCAACACAAAGAAAGTATGTTAAAAGCAAGATAATTATTTTCTCAGTGGATGACAAAAGTACCTTTGGTGGGTGGAGGTTCTATTTTTTTAAGTGCAACAGCAGGTATTTTCTTTTCTGGAACAACTTTCTTGGGTTCTTCAGGCACTTTAAAGATAATATTTCAGTTTTTAATTTGAGAATTATTGAAGTAAAAGATACCAAACAACAAGAAGAATTGTGGATCATTAAAGACATGTCACAAACACGATTAATGCTACAGACATATACACATACACATAGACATAGAAACACTTTGGAATTGGATGATAATATGAACCCTAGGGATTTCTGTCAAGACAGAGCTGAAGAACAGACAATAAAGAAGAGAGTATTTTAAGAAATTTTAAGAAGAACAAAGAAATTATCTTCTTTAGGTGCATATATCAGTGTCTACATGTACCTTTAGCTGGTGGTGGTTTGATTTTTTTAGGCACAGGAACTGGCACTTTCTTTTCTGGGACAGCTTTCTTGGGTACCTCGGGCACTTTAAAGATATTAGTTTGTTTGTTAAAAGACAAGGGAAAACCCATAAAACCACAGGCATATCAGACATTAACTCATCCAGCTTCCTGATTCTGTTTCCATACATACATTTGCAATTTTGATTTACTAATGTGATTAATAATGGACATTTCATTTCCTTATATATATATATAAGCAAATTATTTTGGAGAATCGGAAAGAACCTTATTTCCTTATTGATTCTCTCTCCCTGGCCTTCCCTCCTCTCTTGTACTCAGGCACAACAAATGTATACATATAATTCAACTTTATCTACAAGACTACTTTTGAATTGCTCAACAGAATGTTGGCAAAACAATGCTTGTCAAAATCTGTTTTACAGATGACACATTCTTTCTTGTAGACAACATTATGCCAAGTACCTTTTGCTGGCAGACGTTCAGGTTTTTTAGGTACTGCAATAGGTTCTTCAGGAACAGCAGTGACTTCAGGTTCGGGTTCAGGTTCTTCCGATGGAATAATGGCCTCTGGTTCCTCCAGAACGTATTCTTCAGGCTCTGTGATTTCAAAAGCCGAAGCCTGTTCAGGTTCTTCAAGAGCAGTAATGACTTCTAAGTCTTGGTAAACAGCCACATGTTTTCGTTCTCTGTATCCAATAAAAGTCTGTACCTCTCGTTCTTCTTCACGCTCCTCTTTGACTGGCGGACGTTCTGGTTTTTTAAGCACAGCTTCTGGTTTCTTAGGCACAGCTGGAGGTTCTGTTTTTTTAAGCTCAACAGCAAGTTTTGGCTTTTTAGGCACTGCAATGGGTTCTGGTTTTTTGGGTGGAACTGCAGGTTTTGGCTTTTTAGGCACTGCAATGGGTTCTGGTTTTTTGGGTGGAGCTGCAGGTTCTGGTTTCTTAGGTACAGCAACAGGCTTTGGTTTTTTAGGCACAATAGCAGGTGCCGGTTCTTCAGGAGCAGCAATCACCTCTGGCTCTTCAGGAGCAGCAATCACCTCTGGCTCTTCAGGAGCAGCAATCACCTCTGGCTCTTCAGGAGCAGCAATCACCTCTGGTTCGGGTTCGGGTTCTTCCGATGGAATAACGGCCTCTGGTTCCTCAAGGACGTATTCTTCAGGCTCTGTGATTTCAAAAGCTGAAGCCCGTTCAGGTGCTTCAAGTGCAGCGATGGCCTGTATGTCTTGGTGAACAGATACCTGTTTTTGTTCGCTGATTCCAATAAAGGTCTGTACCTCTCGTTCTTCTTCAAATTCCTCTTTAGGTGGTGGACGTTTTGGTTTTTTAAGCACAACTTCTGGTATCTTAGGTGCAGCCGGAGGTTCGGGTTTTTTAGGCACAGCAGGAAGTTTTGGCTTTTTAGGCACTGCAATGGGTTCTGGTTTTTTGGGTGGAGCTGCAGGTTCTGGTTTCTTAGGTACAGCAACAGGCTTTGGTTTTTTAGGCACAATAGCAGGTGCCGGTTCTTCAGGAGCAGCAATCACCTCCGGCTCTTCAGGAGCAGCAATGACTTCTGGTTTGGGTTCTTCCGATGGAATAACAGCCTCTGGTTCCTCCAGAACGTATTCCTCAGGCTCTGTGATTTCAAAAGCTGAAGCCTGCACGGGTTCTTCGAGAGCAGCGATGGCCTCTATGTCTTGGTAAACAGACACATATTCTCGTTCTCTGTATCCAACAAAAGTCTGTACCTCTCGTTCTTCTTCATAATGCACGGTTTCAATTTCTTCTTCATACTGCAGACGTTCTGGTTTCTTAGGCGGAGCTGCCAGCTTCTTAGGTGGAGCTGCTGGTTTTTTAGGTGGAGTTGCCGGTTCTGCTTTTTTAGGCACAATTATAGGTTTTGGTTTTGTAGGCACAATAGCAGGCTCAGGTTCTTCAGGAACAACAATTACTTCTTTTTCTTCAATAAGAGTAATGTGCTCTCGTTCTTCAACCAAGACAACCGTTTCTGGTTCTTCAGGCTCAGCAAAATATTCTGGCTCTTTAGGTAAAACAACAGTTACTTTGTTACAGGCACAGCTTTCTGAAGTTCTTTGAGTGCTTAAAAGATATTAGTTTTACTTTAAGAATTATTTAAGATATTTAGCTAAGATGAAGAAGAACAATGAAACACAATGAACAAGCATAACAAAATCAGCAATTGTGTATTCTCATACTAGGGCACAAAGAGAGCAATCCTGACAAAATTGAGCATACCTAAGTGTTCTAGCTCTGGACTGTGCCAATGGTATTGTTTGCAAATAAAATTTTAAGCAACAGGGCACAGACAGGACAAGATATTTTCAGACACCTGCTTCATAAACAAATTAAAATGCATATAAATGCATAGATGCTGAGATGTACCTTCAACAGGAGGAGGTTCTGGTTTTTTAAGTACCGGCTTTTTAACCACAGGAGTTGGCTCTTTCTCTTCGACAACCACCTTTTTGGGCACTTCAGGCACTTTAAAGATATTAGTTAAGTTTTACTATTGTGTTTTGAAAGCAATGAAACACAAAAGACTGGAAAATATCAAAGCTTATATAATGAGATATAAGTGGGCCATGCATCCTTCCATCCCCCAAATACTGTGCCTGCTACAGTTAACTACAATTTACTTGTACCACCAGTTGATCAATGATGACTGAGGTGCTATATACATATAACACAGGTCACTAACACAATTCATGACATATTCTCAAAAGTATATCCAAAAGATGATAAATGAGTAAGATCTTTTTTTTCTTCTAAATTCAATCAGAGACAACATATACCTTTACCTGCTGGTGGTGGTTCTTTCTTTTTGAGTGTAGGAACTTTCTCTTCAGGCACAGCTTTCTTTGGTACCTCAGGCACTTTAAAGATATTTGTTTGCTTTACTAATCTTAATTCCAACCAAGTGTTATAAGATATCAACAAACTTTGAAACACAAAGCATGAACATACAAAACATATGTACCACACGACTAAAGAATTATATCAGCCTCTTTCATTAAAACAACCACTAATGCAATCATACAGATAAAAACAGGAATATCAGATACATACTAGGAAAATTCCATTTACAATCCCCCTATGGCACTGAAGTATTATGTTCCCCTTCCTCATAAACAGTAAATCCATCCAAAGGAGAAGTTGGTACAGAGATTGGAGAGTTGGTACAGAGATTTGCAATGACTCTAAATCATTGGCAGTAATTTAGTAAATATAGTCACGTATTGGATTTTAGTCCTTTGGTCACAATAAGTACCACCCATTAAGGAATACAGCCTTTTTACATTTTGCCGACGTATTAGAGAATTACACTGCATCTATTATTTTGCCTATGCATTTAATATTTTCATTCATTAATTTATTCTTGATATGGATTGCAAAGGCTTGCCGCAAAACTGCAAACTTTATTGTAATTAAAAAAAAAACACCTTAGATCAGAACTCCACCATTTGTGGCTCATCAAGTTGAATGCAGCCTACCAGCAAAGTATGGCAGCCCACCAGAGGCTCATCCATCTTTGGGGTTTGCTGCCTACTTGGAACAGCCAAAACGTGTGTGTGTGTGTATGTGTGTGTGTGTGTAGCACTTGGTAGCAGGCTCTAATATATGGCTAGTGTGCTGTGTTCTGTTTGGTGGTTCACAACTTGTGCAGGCTTGTCTTAGTTATGTGGTATTTTACAAATGTGACCAAAAAAGAAGCCGCAAAAATGTTTGATATGCTCACAGGTCACACTAAAGGCACAATCTAGCCAAAGTTAAACATTTCTTATTCCCACTGATTTCAATGGGAGAGATTTAGGCACATGCTTAATTCTTCCTTCGAAATCAATGCGACATGCAATGCAATCCTGCAGTGAGCAGGGGGTTGGACTCGATGGTCTTATAGGCCCCTTCCAACCCTACTATTCTATGATTCTATGATTTTATGATTCCTATGAATGTTTCAGAAACAAATCCCATGGTATCCAATGGGCTTACTCTCAGATAAGTGTCATAGGACTGCAACTGTAACAGGGCTTACCTTTGGATAGATCATGCTGAATAACAGTCCCACTTCTCAATGACAAGTAATAGATTAAATAACAGATACTATGTTTATGAAAACAAGACAAAAGCTGGAATCCTGCTCCATTAAAATCCATAGGAGTTTTACCACTGATTTCTATACGAGCAGAATTGTATCCAAAGATTTTTAATTTGTCATTATCTCAGCGTTGACAAATACCTTTAGCAGGTTCTGGTTTCTTAGGTACTTTTTCTTCTGGAACAATTTTCTTGGGCACTTCAGGCACTTAAAAGATATTGATTGGTTTTGAGTTTGTGACATCAAAGACATAAAAGATTTGAAAACAGTAAACACAAAACATGTGAACAATGACACAGATGATGACATTCAAATGTGATTTTCTCCTGCTGTCTACAGGAGAACACAGACAGTATAAGACCTTTTATTACTCTTCATTCCATACCCTGTCTTTTACATTGTTATGTTTCGAGAGTTTCTCCCTTGAAAAATCACCTAGATCTCTAACATGCTGCAGTTTAATGGCCATCCCATTTTTAGTCCTTCCACTAACTGATCACAATAAATGGGTGATGTTCACACTAGTGAGGGTGGAGATGCTTCCCTGTTGGGTATTAACTTGAACTTTCCATAAGAATCAGAACTATACCTTTTATTTTTCAACACATCTCAGATGCCATACTGTCTGATGACACAAAACATGCGGCAGTTATACCCCTGATTGCAAAGAGATAAGGTCTGTTCAGACAACTGAAATCTTTTACAATCAATGCATGGATGGGTGGGAGTGTGAGTATGGCAGCTGGCCCTGCCCTTGACTTCTATGCAGTACTTTGCATACAGAGCCTATGCATGTACAAATGGCATCTCTCCAGATTGCATGGAGATAACCTGCTTCTGTACAGCTTGTAAGTCCACTGGCTCTGTGCACACAGTATGAGCAATGTATGAAGACTGGGGGCTTGCTGCTGCCATCCTACTCCCAACCTACCAGTTGTTTTCCAGGCCAAATTCAAGGTGTTGGTTTTGACCTTTAAAACCCTATATGGTTCCGGCCCAGCCTATCTTAAGGAGCACCTCCAGAAGCACCAGACAGGCCGCTTAACAAGATCAGCCTTGGATGGCCTTCTCTCTGTCCCATCAGCCAGGACAGCTAGACTGGTGGGGATGAGGGAGAGGGCCTTTTCTGTGGTGGCCCCCACTCTGTGGAACTCCCTCCCTAGGGAACTCCGCCATGCCCCCTCTTTAATGATCTTCCGCCGTGCATTAAAAACATGGTTGTTCAGGCAGGCATTTGGGGTGGGTTAGGGTATTTTAGAAAATGTTTTTATTGTAGAATTTTATTGTTTTAAACTGTTTTATTGTATGCTGTACAGCGCCCAGAGTGGCTGGGTGACCAGCCAGATGGGCGATTAATAAATTTAATAATAATAAATATAAAACCTCCACCCAGTGATTGTATGCAGATTTTAGCTGTCTGCACATGGCTGTACTAGATAGATTAACAGACTGAAAGTCAGGCTTCAGTGATTGGTCTGGGAGCACTTCATGCTGCAGGGTTGCTGACACTAAACAGGTACATGGACCCGGTTAGCAACCTGTATGGAAGACCCCTGGGAGCTTCACGTACAAATAAGTTGTAAAAATATATATTTTTAAACAGGCTGAAAGTCTTCTGACTATCTCACAGGAGAGAACAAGTGGTACACCATAGGGGGAAACAAGCAGGACAAACAATAGCATGTTCATCAAAATAAGAAAAGAATCTTCCATGTGGTTACAATAATGTTGACAAGTACCTTTAGCAGGTGGAACTTCTGGTTCAGGCGGCTTCTTTTCTGGAATAGCTTTTTGGGGAACTTCTGGAACTTTAAAGCATATTGGTCAGTTTTAATTTTTGAATTCAGAAGAGACAAGCAAAACATCAAGAAAAACTGTTTTAAAAAACAACCCAAAGTGTATACAAGAAGCTCAGCTTATATATTTTCCAATACACTAAAATATACCTTTGGGTGCTGGAGGTTCAGGCTTTTTCTCTGGTACTTTTTCTTCTGGGATTATTTTCTTTGGCACCTCAGGGACTTCAAAGAGAGTAAAATCGTTTTAAATCTCAGGTTTCAAAGATGTATGTCAATAATTAAAAAGAGCAAGGAAATTAGGGAAGGGAAATATGTGAAGTGCAAAGGTCTGTAGTTTTCTGACATTCATATGGAACATATAAATTACATATGATGACATGATATGACTTCCACTACAAGTAGTAATCTCAAAGGGCTATGAAATATGTATTCATAAAAACAGTTACATGAAAAGAAGACCAATGAATGTTCCATTTGTAAAACAAACTGGACATTCTTTTCAACCAGAAGTTCTGTATGGTGTTCTGAGTTATTATATGTACCTTTGGCAGGAGGAGGCTCTGGCTTTTTGGGCTCAGGAACGTGTACTTTCTCTTCAGGTACCACTTTCTTGGGTACTTCAGGAACTTTAAAGACAAGAATTTATGATAATAGCTTAAATTTCAAAGATGTTTACTAGATGCTAAAAACACAAGGAATAAATAACACTTTATAAATATGGACAAAACTGGAGGAAACCGGTAGAAGTGTGACACAATTCACCGTGGGGGCGGGGGGTCAGTTTTCTCCCTGTCTTTACAGATTGCAGTAGAAAACACAAACACAGAGACAAATCTATACCTTCCTGTCCCTCCCTCAAGAATGATATTGGGATATTGATCCCAAGAGCAAAACAAGCTGTTTCATAATATTATTAGCAATACACACCTTTAGCGGGTGGAGGTTCTGGTATCTTAGGCACTTCAGCTGGTACTTTCTTTTCTGGAACAACTTTCTTTGGTACTTCAGGCACTTAAAAATAATAATACTATTTTACTACAAGTAGTTTAAGAAACAGATACAAATCAGTTTCCAGAAAACAATATGGAATACAGCCACATGTCAACTGTTCAAGTTTGTGATTCCCATACAAACATATTTAGGTATTGCAGACATGCAATATACTAAACACTGACAGACATTGTTTTTTAAAATGTGTAGCATTACTTGTCATTCTTGACATACCTTTAGTAGGTGGAGGTTCTGGCTTCTTTGGCACAGCAACTGGGACCTTTTCCTCTGGGACAGGTTTCTTTGGTACCTCAGGCACTTAAAAATATTAGCTTATGTCAATTCTATGTATGCCAAGCATTTACAATATTAAAAATAAGGTAACACAGTCACAAAAACTTTGCAGGTGGACACATGCTGCCCTGAGTTGTCCCTGGCTTTAATAAATGGAACTTACAAAATACATTGTACATACAGCATAACTAAGAGTATAAAAAAACAACAGCGAGGGGTAGATTCTAAATGTAACAATAAGGGCATGACAGGAATGCATCTTATTTGTTGATTCTGTGAATAATATGTACCTTTAGCTGGTGGTGCCTCTGGTTTTTTAGGCACAACTTTCTCTTCTGGAACAGGTTTCTTGGGTACCTCAGGTACTATGAAAGAAAGGATGTTGGCTTTGGTTACTCTTTGGCATAAAAGTAATGACACATACAATGTTTAAGAAACAAAAACGAAAAAACAAGTGTAGTATATAAGCCAAACTAAGGCTGCAGTCCTAAATGCACTTACTAGGAAATGAGTCCCATTTTATCTTAACTGATGTCATTGTTCTGTTTAAGGCTGTAATCCTAAACTCACTTATCATTGAACTCAGTAGGACTTGTTTCTAATAAAATAAGCATAGGGACGGCAGCGCACATCATCCAGCATGCACTGCGGTCATCTTTGGAGCCCCTCCTCCAAGCACCCTAGCTGTCTGAAGCAAGTGGTGCGTGGGGAGATGGACTTCTTAGTTGTGGCACCCCAGTTGTGGAACTCGCTCCCCAGAAAGGCTCACCTAGCAATATGTTTTTTCGGTGCCAGGTACAGCCCGATTTATATCCCCAGCCTTTTAACTATTGAGATTTTCTTAGTGACGTTAACCCTATCTGCTGTTTTACTTTTTATGTTGTTTATTATCTTTATTGTAAGCTGTCCTGGAAATATTTATATTGAAGGCAGGCTGTGAATTTGTAAACAAACAAACAATATTAGGTTAAAGGAGAACACTGCTGCCTTTCTTGATTTGCAAAATTTACCGCTACTTGAGAGAACCAACTGAAAGTGAAGAGGATTTGGTCTTTAAATACCAAAAAAGAAGACTCAGAGAAGATAATTTAAAATATAAAGATGAGTAAGATCTGCAAGAACAAGGTGGGTGGTGTTATGTTCCTGACCAACACATCACTCTCTTTAATGAGATTTACCTTTTGCTGGAGGTGCTTCTGGTACAGCAGCTGGCACCTTCTTTTCTGGAACAACTTTCTTGGGTATCTCAGGCACTTTAAAGAAATAGCATTATTTTCTGTTACATTTCCAAATGTTAAAATGTAGGTAAAAGTGTTAAGAATCAAGAGGCACCTTTACAAGAATATCAGGAAGGTTAGTGGTAATCTTAAATGGAAGTAGGGATGGGTGAGAATAAAAAATAAAAATGTCCAAAATTCACAAAGTTCTCCCTATTCAGGACAAAAAGAACTTGAGATTTTAACCATCTGAATGTGGGAGAAGGCTGACGGACAGGTTTGTCCATCCAGGCCCAGGGCTTTGAGTGCTTAACCCTTGAAAATCGGGGTTTGAATCCCTGTGTATTCAACCATGTTAGTGTTTAACAGCTATATGGCAGGCAGGTACATCATGGTCCTTTCCATGCTGGGAATAGCTGCACCTATTGGGTTTGGTTGGTGCAGATGGGTGAGAATTTTGTTTCAATTTGTGTTTTATAAGAATTTACCCAAATGTAACAAGTTCATCATGTGCAAGAGAGAAAGAACTTGAGCTGTTGACTATTCAAATGTGGGAGAAAGCCAAACTGGCAGATTTGCCCATCCCTAAAAGCAAGCACACAATGGCTACAATTCAGTACACACTTAACCCCCATTGTCATCAGTGGGACTTAAGCATTCCTAAGTCTTTGGACTGTGGCCAATACCTATTCCAAGATTTTGAATTAAGAAATGAAATCAATTTTTAGAAGGAAAAAAATGAATGCAGAATTTTAAAGAGGGGGGTGGGAGGCAGGACTACAACACAGTTTTTCATCAGAATGACACCAAGTCTGAGGTGTACCTTTAGCAGGTGGTGGCTCTGGTTTTTTAGGCACTGGAACAGTTACTTTCTCTTCTGGCACAGCCTTCTTGGGCACCTCAGGAACTTTAAAGATATTAGTATGTTTTACTTTGAAGAATTCCAAATAGTTTATAACACAATATGAAGAAGTGAAAAAGATAACACACTGTATTTCCAAACAGACAGAAAATGACAGAACAACATAAAATGATATTAATAATACTGGCAGTATAGACACACAGAGGGATGTTCAGGAGGAAGCAAGGAGATCCCTGTTATATCGCATAAGACTGTTCCTCAACAACATAGCTGATGCATGATTGAGAACCACAGTGTCAATTAGTACCAGATGCTCACTGCCCCAGTGACAAATCTGAGAAATCTTTCAAGCCACTAAAGACACTGGGCTAACAATTTCCAGCTCCAGTTCATTCATAGTAGACCTTCCATTTATAGAAGTAGTTCTGTTTTCAATTGAGCCTTTGTACTGTTCTGTTATTGGCTGATGGAAACGCTTGGACTCAACTGAACCTATAGGAGTCTTTAAAATGGCTGCTATACGTTTCATAAGACTAATCCTATTGCTGCCCCATACCTGCCAGGGTATTTAGTTATGGTATTTGTTATTAATATTTATTTAAATACTAGCCTCTTTTCTTTCATCCTTATACTGGATCTTGTGATTTATAATGAATTGTGTTATGTACTGATAAAGGGAAGAATGCTAATCCTATATAATATATAATAATCCTATATAATCATATAATAGATATGAAAGAAGCTGCAAATCCTATTCATATTTCTGTCATAAGTGGTATGGAAACATATTAGGACATGAGGTGTTGATTATCAGGGAAACAAAAACAGATTACTTGTTTTCTTATTTCAGTACCAAGCAGCCATTGTGTTTTTTAGACAAAGGAACCACTTCTTACTTTGGTAGGAGAGTCTTTTTGGGTATA
The DNA here is from genome assembly GCF_057233095.1 of Heloderma suspectum. NCBI lineage: Eukaryota > Metazoa > Chordata > Lepidosauria > Squamata > Helodermatidae > Heloderma > Heloderma suspectum. Next base: position 191,934,187 of record NC_139458.1, read on the forward strand.
TCAGATACTTAAGAGAAATTAGATTGTGTTAATTGTACAAACTGAAGAAGATATAACGAAGACAAATAACAGCAAGACAACAAAAAGTCATGTGCAACAAGACTTGATGCTAAACCTTGACATGATTTTGACATATTCACAGTTACATATTCAAGAAGAGTTTGTACAAATATAAAACCAGATCTAAAACAAAGAAGATGTTTGTTCCACATAAAACAAGATGAACATTTATTAAGACAGAGTGCATTATTCCCCCAGAGATGGCATCTACCTTTTAATGGTGGAGATTCTATGATTTCAGGTACAGCGTAAGGTTCTGGTTTTTTAGGTTTAGTGACAATCACTTTCTCTTCAGGCACTTGAGCCTCTGCTGTTTTGAGCACCACAACAGGCTCTGGTTTCCTGGGTTTGGCAACTGCTATCTTTTCTTCTTCCACTTCAGGTTCTACTGTTGGTGGCACCACAACTGGTTCTGGTTTTCTGGGTTTGGCAACAGCTGTCTTCTGTTTTGGCACTTGAGGTTCTCCTTTTTTGAGCACCATAATATGCTCTGGTTTTTTAGGTTTTGAAATGCCTACTTTCTCTTCTGGCACTTCAAACCCTATGGTTTCATGCATCACAATATATTCTGTTTCTTCACCAATAGCTATCCTTTCTTCTTTCACTTCAGGTTCTACTGTTTGCAGCACCACAACTTGTTCTGTTTTTTTGGGTTTGGTGGCAGTTATCTTTTGTTTTGGCACATGAGGCTCTACTATTTTAGACACCACAATAGGCTCTGTTTTTTTACGTCTTGCAATAGCTACCTTCTTTTCTGACACTTTAGACTCTACTGTTTCAAGTCTCACAATATGTTCTGTTTCTTCAGCAATAACTATTTCTTCTTTTTCCAATTCAGGTTCTACTGTTTGCGACACCACAGCTGCTTCTGGTTTTCTGGGTTTGGCGACAACTATCTTCTGTTTAGGCACTTGAGGCTCTCCTTTTTTGGGCACCGTAATATGCTCTGGTTTTTTAGGCTTTGAAATGGCAACCTTCTTTTCTGGCACTTGAGACTCTATGGTTTCATGCATCACAACATGTTCTGTTTCTTCAGCAACATATTCCACTTCATATTCCACTTCATATTCTTTTTCATATTCCACTTCTTCTACTTCAGGTCCTATTGTTTGAGACACCACAATTTGTTCTGGTTTTCTGGGTTTGGTGACAGCTATCTTCTGTTTTGGCACTTGAGGCTCTACTGGTTTGGGCACCATAATAGGCTCTGGTTTTTTAGGTTTAGCAATGGCGACCTTCTTGTCTGATACTTGAGCCTCTACCGTTTCAAGCACCACAATATGTTCTGGTATCCTGGCTACCTTGTCTTCTGGTGCTTCAGGCTCTATAGGTTTAGGTACTACAACAGGCTCTGTTTTTTTAGGTTTAGCAATTTGTACCTTCTTTTCTGGTACTTGAGGCTCTACTGTTTCAAGCACCACACTAGGTTCTGGTTTTCTGGGTTTGGTAACAGTTATTTTCTGTTTTGGCACTTCAGGCTCTGCTGGCTTGGGTATAGCAACAGATTCTGGTTTGAGAGGTTTAGCAACAAGTTTCTTCTCTTCTGGCACTTGAGGCTGTGTTATTTTAGGTAAAGCAGTAGGTTCCGTTTTTTTATATATAGAAACTGTCTCTGTTTTTTCAAGTTTAGCAATGGATATCTTCTCTTCTGCCACTCCTTTTCTGGGCACCTCAGGCACTTTAAATAAAATTAATTCCTTGTAAGAATTTATAAACCACAAAATACAAATAGCAGCATTACACTGAACAAGAATGAAATCATGGAAAAATCATTTTGTGACTTTGTTGCTTTATGTTTTCCTTGAAGAGATAATATACCTTTGATAGGTGGAACCTCTTGTTTCCTAGGAATAATATCTGGAACTCTTTCTTCTGTTTCTTCTAGAAGGATCTCCTCATATGTTTCTGCCACTTAAAGATATTAGTATTTTTTTTTGAGACATACAAAGTCATACTTAGGAAATCATAGGACAAAAAGACATAACCAAAGACTGTGAATAAACAAAGAGTTCAGTCTTATTTATTAAGAAACACACTTCTTTTTATATACTTCTTTTGCTATTTAAAGATATTAGTGTGTGCGTGGGGGTTAGACATACAAAATCATACTTAGAAAATCTTAGGACAAAGAGACATAACCAAGGCTGTGAACAAACAGGGAGCCCAGCATTATTTATTAAGAAACATAGTTCTTTTTATATAACCTTAGAAGCAGGCCAATTTCAAGGTTAAAGAATTCACAGCTATTTCCTCCTCTGCAGAGATGCTCAGGCTGAATCAGATGAAATTTCAGAACACCTATTTGTTTAAACACAGGTTTGCCCCAATCATATACAAAATGGAAGGTCTGTTGTTAAGAGAAAAAGGGGCATGTGAGTTAGAGGTGCTGCACTATGTTCCCTCCCATGGCCTATATCCCTGACCTCTGATGCCTGAACTTCTTTTAACCCAATCTGGGCCTTGATACTATAAGTGAGTTCAGCTGGGAGAAAAGTGCTTAGGATGGGGAACTGCAGGGAGGTAAACCACAGGATCGGGAAGTGATCAATTCCCATCACTCATGTGCCCTTTAAAAAAAAAAAAACACAGACCCCCAAAACTTACATTATACATGACTGGGTACACACGGGTGTAAACAAATGGGTCTTCTACCATCACATTTGATTTGAACCTCACTGGATAACTGATCTGTCTTACAGTTGGAGAGAAGACACTTCCTTCCAAACATAATAAGATGGGTTGGAAATAGTAGGCAATTACTTCCTTTCATAAGCTAAGGTTGACGTATGAACCCAGAACTAGACATGCTTTTAAGATTGCAATCATCTACCCACTTACCTGGAAGTAAGCCCCATTGAACATGGTGGGACTCACTTCTGAGTAAACATGCATAGGATTATACTGTAAATTCCAGTGAAGTAAATCCAATTAAAATGTAAGTGTTGCAGCTTAAATGGTTCCTGATTTGTAGTCATCCCATCCCACAATTAAGTTTTTACATTTTTTCTGAATGCCACCTATCTGTTCTTTCATTACCTGGTTCTCATATTATCTTCCTCCTTTTCTGTAACAGTTTTTCTTTTCCTCCCTTAATATTTTATGAGAAAGATGTTTACTAGACTAAAAGGCAGCCCCTTTTTAATCTTGCTTGTGTTTTTGCTCTATTTGAATATTTATTCAATGTCTATCCCATTAATGATGTAAATGGGACATAAATACAGCATCAGTACCTTTAATATAACAACCTGAGCGTGGGCTTTGTAACATGGAACATTGACAGGTTAGAAGATCTTTTTAACATTCTAATTAAAGGTGCATATACATTCAATGTGTGTAGCTTCTTTCCTAGATACTGGAACTGATACTTGTTCCTTAGAGATGATTTTCTTTGGTATCACAGGCACTTTAAAGATATTAGTTTGTTGCAGGAAAGTTTTTTTTAAAAATAACACACAAAGAAAGAGACCAACAAAAGAAACAATTTATGACGTTAGTACACAACATTAAAAAATGTATAATAATGAGCGGTGATGGTGGCTTGCTTGATCGCCTTGAAATGTGTTCAGTTACGATAACTCACATTGAAGAACCAATGTACCTTTAGCTTCTGGAGGTTCCAATTCTTTAGAAATCCATTTACTAGGAATTATTTCTTGTGGGAGAGTCTTCTCTTGAATCTCAGGTGCTTTAAAGATATTAGTATTTTTATTTTTTTTTAGAAACATGGGCATTTTAAATAAGAGGTTAATGCAAAATACAGACAAGACAAATGATTGCAACACACATATTTCAAATGTCTCCACATTTCTACACATGGTTTCTTCCATGCTAGAATTACAACGATAAAACAGCATTTTTGCTTAAGGCCAATCATTCCTTCTGTATTCATTCCTGCTTTAGATGAGCTGGAATGCAAAAAATGGTATTCCAAAGGTGCAATCCTATGCATGTTTAGACAGGAAAACGTCCTACAACTTCCAGCACTCTTCAGCCAGCATAGCTGGCTGTGGAATGCTGGGAGTTGTAGGACCTTTTCCTGTCTAAACATGCATAAGATTGTGCACTACAGCTCCTTATACACACTTATTGGGGAATAAGCCCCACTGAACACAGTAGGATTTACTTAGGGATAAACATGCATAGGGGTGCACTGCATATGCTCTCTCACAGGAACATAGGAAGCTGCCTTATACCGAGTCAGACCCTGGGTCCATCTAGCCCAGTATTGTTGACACTGACTGGCAGCAGCTCTCCAGGGTTTCAGGCGGGATTCTTTCCTTGCCCGACCTGGAGAAGCCGGGGATCAGACACGGGATCTCCTGCATGCAAAGCATATGCTCTATCACACTGAGCCCCTCCTTGAGCTTTAGCCCCTCCCTTAAAATGGCACTGGGAGAACTCTAATGTTTCTTCATTCAAGTTTCTGCATTAAATTGGGAACAATATATTGAAAGATATGCTTAGCTACAGATGGTGTCTCTAATGATTATACATGCATCCAATGGAAAGATATTGGATTGCCAATAGTGATCAGAATTTTATCTAATTTGATTATTCTCCCAAATTGGATGAAATTATTCACAATTAATTTGGCAGTTAATTAGCCTACCTCACACAAAACATTGAATTCTAGAAGAGATGAGGTTAGAAACAAACAAAAACGAAGACACATCTGATTCCTTCCAGTTGCAGCTAGAGGTATATTACCTTTAATGAGTGGTGCTTCATCTTTAGGCACAAGAGGAGGTTTCTTCTTTTCTGGCACAGCTCTCTTTGCAGCTGGAGGCACTTTAAAGATATTAGTGTGGGGGGGTTAGTGTATAGGGAAACGTGAAATGTATCAGACAAAAAGGGAAAGGGGACAGGGCAAGAAAGGGTTTAAAGAATGGGAAAGTCATTTAAGAGGAGTTGGTCGCTTTGGAAGTTTGTGAAAGAGGTGATGTACCTTTGGCTGGTGCAGCTTTCGGTTTTTTGGGAACGCCAACAGGAGCCTTTTCTTCCGGGAAAGCTTCCTCTTCCAATTCAAGCACTTTAAAAGATATTAGTATACTTGGGAAGGTTCAAAAGGACATAAAAGAGACAGGTTGGGAAGACAACATACAGTGAACAAATGAAGCTATAGTAACAATGCTGAGACTAAGGAAACATGAAAGAGACACAGTTCATTTTTGCTTTTGTCTGTATTGTTTCCCTTGCATTTTAAAAAGGGAATGGTTAGCAGCACAAGCAGTGATTCGGTGGAGGCTGGTGGCTCCGATGTCAGCAGGGTGGTGAATCCACTCTGGGTTTCAGTCAGAACCCTAAAGGAGCTACCGACGGATCGCTCCTTTAGAGTTCTGACTGAAACCCGGAGTGGATTCATTGCCCCACTGACATCAGAGCTACCAGACTCCACTGCAGTGATTTTGGCCTTTGCAGCTGAATTATTATCCTCTTCTGGACAACCAGCCCATCCTTATGTCTGTATTTGGCCAGGCACATCTGGGCCAGGCTATGCAAGCTAAAAGCTTGATAGGATACTTTGCAACATCCTTGTGCACTGGACCTAGGACCCTAACATTAGATAATAGGAGCTGCTGCCTCACTGCTCTACATTTTTCTTTTCTGAAGCCAAAGCGCGTGGACAGATATTTTAAAATGGGACATTTGGGTTAAATACATAAAACCTGATAGGGTGACTGAAAGCATAAAATCTATGAATCAGGCAACCTAGTGTTCCTTTTCCTATATTCAGGGCAAGTTAAATTATTATGCTAACTGACTGGTTCTCTAAACATACTTATTTTGGAAATTAAATAAAATGCTGATGTACCTTCAACTGGAGAAGCTTCCTTTTCTCTGGGAATAACATAAGTGACTTTTTCTTCCAAGACAATTTTCTCATGAATTGCAGGAGCTTTGAAGATATTAGTTTTCTCTTAGACTTTTTAGTTATAAAAACTTAAGACATTAGTCAATAACAACACAGAGAAAGAATAACGAAAAAAAAAAGTCCTTCCACTGTCCTAGGATTTTCAGGGGCAATATATTTTAAGGGCTTCCTTCCCAGGAAATGAGGGAATAATGAGATATTTAAATTTAATAAAGAATTCTAGCCAGGTTAGAATTAGAAAAATAACACAACATAAAATATGACCAACCTGCTTCTTACACCTGATATAACTCTTTTCTTTTCTACAATGTAAATGCCGTCAATTAATTTAGAATATCTTCCAATGTTACCTGGTGCAGGTGATTGTGTTTACACAATCCTTGGCCAAGTCAAATTATTTTTGTAATTTTTATCTCCAGGTTTCTACAGCTCCATAGGTGTGCTTGTTCCATAACATCTAAGAGCAATAGCTATGATCCAGCTACACTAATCATGCAACTCAACTGATTGTGATCTTTATGAATGTTAAACTAAAGTATGAAGGATCTGTGCTTTTTATTCTTGCCTTAATAAAAAATAATAAACTACCTTTCATTGTGGGAGGCTCCTCTGCTTCATGGGTAATTATAGATATTTTTTCTTCAGCTTTCTTGGGAATGGCAGGCACTTTAAAGACAGAGTGTATTCAGACTTATTTGGAGAAAGACACACTTCTAAAATAACGTACACATTGACAACATGTCTTTTTCTAAGGCATGAGTGTTAAAATCAAAGATATGAGAATACAAGAATTTTAACATTCTTTCCCCTTTAATATTGAATCTACCTTTAGGTGTTGAAGGCTCTTTTCTTTTTGGAACAGCCTTAGGCACTTTATCTTCAGGAACAGCTTTCTTAGGCACTTCAGGCACTTTAAACATATAGTAATTATTTTTAGTTATTAATTTGTTTAGGGATCTTAGAAGAATGTTATTTAATAATAATTAAAGAAGAGAACTTGAAATACAAAGTCACACACAGTGAACACAACGAACACATACAGACACAAATAACCAACACATACAAATGAAGGTGCACAACATCTTTATTCAAAATATAGAAAGAGACAACAAAAGAGTCAAGTCAGAGCTTGTTGCTTCGTAAAGTGTACCTTTAGGTGGGGGAGCCACTTCTTTTTTAGGAACAGGCACTTTTTCTTCTGGGACTGGCTTCTTTCGCACTGCAGGCACTTTAAAAACATTGATTTCTTTTTAAGAATGGTTCATCCTTTGAATTATGAACTAAGTGCAACAATAAGCAAGCCAAACTAAAAAGGACACACACTACATCATAAATAGAAAGAAAAAGATACAAACTCATAGCAGGCAATATTGATTAAATCTTGAGTCCAACCACAAAATAAAATGCCTCTATCCTCAGTAGTGAGCTAGTCTGGTCTGCCTCTACTTTTTAGGTTAACTTCATGTATATGTGGGCAAATGATCCATTAAACACACTAAAACTTACGTGGCTTGGATCCAAGATTTCCATACAGCCCTCACCACCAGAAAAACGTCTCCCAACTACCCAGAGCCAGTTTTTAGGCATTTGGGGGGATGCGGACAAGGGGGAAATCGGCAAACTGCCCTACACACGTGGATGTATCGTTTAATCCCACAGTGGGATCTTTGAATCCAAGCCCCCATGTTTGGGATCACTTAGCACAGTGTGAATTTTTCCCTTGGACATGTAACTTGGCTGCATTCTCACACCTTAATTTGAGTCCATGCTCTTCAATTTAACTGGAGACTGGATTAGGCTATGAATCTTGTATGAGCTAAGCAAAAAACACTAGCTGATTTAATATATAAAATATCACCTGTTTGCTGTCATAGGGCCACTGTCTGTCTCCCTAATTTTACTTTTACTGTATTGTGAAGTGTGATAGAATCTCATAACAACTAAGCTGCTATGAGGAATTGCTACAAGATATCATACGTACTCGTGTCCTGAAACAGGACACAGCTATATACTGTAATTTAGGACCTGTAGCTCAGTGGTAAAAGGGCATTTGGGCTTTCAGGGTACATAAAGGAATAGCTTTAGAAGCTTATGTACCTTTGGCTGGTGGAGCTTCCTCTTTTTTAGGTACAGCAATGGGTACTTTTTCTTCAGGAATGGCTCTCTTAGGCACCTCAGGCACTTGAAAAATATTTTATGAAGGAGTTCTTAGTTACTTGCAAGAAACCAAATTACCAAGTTCAGAAGGCTTTAATCACAATTAGATTTTGTTTTCAAACTCCCCAAGAACAAAAGCATGGTTGGTCTGACCCACCCTGGAAATCCTCTCTCAGGTGGATTTTTGTAAGTACAGAAGCAGTAAATACCAGGGGAAACACGATTTGAGGGTTCAGTATTGGGGCAAGAGACAGCAAACAAATGAAGAAATGATATACCTTTTGCTGCTGGAACTTCATACACCTCCTCATATTCTTTAATCTCCTTTGTTTCTCGAACCTCTTCATAATACTCAAGTTCCTCTGGTTCCTCATACTGTTCAACTTCTGGTTCTGGAGCTACCTCATATTGCTCAGCTTCAGGTTCTTCTGGAGCTTCCTCATATTGTTCAGGTTCTGGAGCTTCCTCATATTCTTCATATTCTTCAGCCTCTTCTGCCTGCACAAACTCCTCAATCTTCTCGTAAGTCTCATACTTCTCATATTCTTCATAAACATATTTTTCAACTGTGGGAGCAGGAACAGCGACTCTTTCTTCAGGGACAGGTTTCTTATGTACTACAGGCACTTTAAAGATATTATTAATGTTTCATTATCTCAAAGACTGGCACAAGAAAGGCATACAAAATAAAATTCAAGTAAAATCTCCCACAGGTCCCAGTCAGCAGTAATGGACTGGAAGATATTAGGAGAGATTAAGAAGAAAAAAATCTTTACAAAAGATTAAGAGAGGCAAAAAAGGAATTGTTACTTTCCTTTGGTTTAGCAGCAGGTATTTTTCCTCATGGTCCCCTCTTTTTTATATCTCAGAGACTTTAAAATGCATTTTAGGCAGTCATTTAAAAATGTTTTAGAGGGTATGAATAAGAACACAACATAAACACCACATCATGGATCCATAAAGCAAAACCAAAATCCCATGAGATAAGTTTATTACATATATTTGACAGACTAAGAACAAAAACACACAATCTAGTAACATGAAAGGAGACTGTTTTAACACAGGTAAGAATAGATGTACCTTGTACAGGTGGCTCTTCCACTTTTTTAGGAGTGGGTACCTTCTTTTCGGGGACAACTTTCTTGGGCACCTCAGGGACTTAAAGACATAACACCACTTTAGCATGTTGTTGTGGTTTTTTGCACATCCATCAAACTATGAGACTACAAACAATACACAGACATAATAGGATGACACAAATACCTAACCTGCCTAGTTGTTTTACATTCGTACTTAATGGAATAACAGAAAGGATTAGTTAATGGCATGATGAATGTTTCCATATAGCATATAGATAAATGTACCTTTTGCTGGAGGAGCAGGCACCTTTTTGGGAACAGGCACTTTCTCTTCTGGGACAGGTTTAGGAACTTCAGGCACTTTAAAGACATTACGTTATTATAAGAATGTGCTCTCAAGACACCATGGACAAACATGTAAGACATCACAAAGTTTTGAAGAACATAAGTGATGATCAACGTACAAATGAATGGTTTTGCATATTATTTGAAATATTGGGTGTACCTTTTGCCGGAGGAGCAGGCACCTTTTTGGGAACAGGCACTTTCTCTTCCGGGACAGGTTTAGGAACTTCAGGCACTTTAAAGACATTACGTTATTATAAGAATGTGCTCTCAAGGCACCATGGACAGACATGTAAGACATCACAAAGTTTTGAAGAATATAAATGATGATTAATATACAAATGAATGGTTTTATGTACTATTTTAAATATGGGGTGTACCTTTTGCTGGAGGAGCAGGCACCTTTTTGGGAACAGGCACTTTCTCTTCCGGGACAGGTTTAGGAACTTCCGGCACTTTAAAGACATTACGTTATTATAAGAATGTGCTCTCAAGGCACCATGGAGAGCAATGTAAGACATCACAAAGTTTTGAAGAATATAAATGATGATTAATGTACAAATGAATGGTTTTATGTACTATTTTAAATATGGGGTGTACCTTTTGCTGGAGGAGCAGGCACCTTTTTGGGAACAGGCACTTTCTCTTCCGGGACAGGTTTAGGAACTTCAGGCACTTTAAAGACATTACATTATTATAAGAATGTGCTCTCAAGGCACCATGGACAGACATGTAAGACACCACAAAGTTTTGAAGAATATAAATTATGATTAATGTACAAATGAATGGTTTTATGATTTATGTACTATTTTAAATATTGAATGTACCTTTCACCAGAGGAGCAGGCACCTTTTTGGGAACAGGCACTTTCTCTTCCGGGACAGGTTTAGGAACTTCAGGCACTTTAAAGACATTACGTTATTATAAGAACGTGCTCTCAAGGCACCATGGACAGCAATGTAAGACATCACAAAGTTTTGAAGAACATAAATTATGATTAATGTACAAATGAATGGTTTTATGTACTGTTTTAAATATGGGGTGTACCTTTTGCTGGAGGAGCAGGCACCTTTTTGGGAACAGGCACTTTCTCTTCTGGGACAGGTTTAGGAACTTCAGGCACTTAAAAAAAACATTGTAGTTTTTTTTAAGAATTTGTTTTTAAGCCACAGTCCTGACACAATTCTAACCAATCACAAGAAGCATTAAGGACTCTAAAGTGTTCTAAAAGCAACAACAACAACAGCAACAATAATAGCAGAACTGAATAAGGAAGAGGACTTGGCAATTCAAGAGCTCAGTAGACAGTATATGATGTCACGAATTCCAAAGCCATTTTCATATGTTACAAAAAGACAGAATTGACATAAAAAGACAATTTCACACTACACAAGGTGGAAATATTTCCTGGACATAGTCATTCTAATTCCACTGAATTCAGTGGTGAACAAGAAGTTTGTTTTGTACGGAAGGTCAGGTAGTTAGTACAACTAATGCAGTATCGATATACTAATTCTTTGCAGACAGTATTAATCAATGTACCTTTTTCAGGAGGAGGCTCCACCTTTTTGGGAATGGCTGCAGGAATTTTCTTTTCCAGGACAACTTTCTTTGGCACTTCTGGGACTTTAAACATATTTTTTTTCAAATTAAGATTTGTTTGTGGAATCCATTTCAGAAAGAGAAATACAATATAGGTCACTGGGGGGCAGAGGGTGTTGGTGGCGGGGGAAGCACAGTCATCAGGCTCCAAGGGGCTCATTAAGCTCACATGAAGGGCTTGCACTAGCCTAGTGGAATTTGTGACTTTTTCCTTTGAACAGCAGCTCCGCCCTCCCCCACATTGCCACGCCATACCACAAACTACTTGTGAAACATCACTCAGTTTCAAAAACAGTTTGCCATTTGGAATGTGGGGCTGCTGTTGAAGATAAATAAATCATGTAGTGGATGCTCACTTGGAGGTACATCCCACAGTGTTCAATGGAACTGAGGAAGATGCCTTACACTGAATCAGACGATTGGTCTGTCTAGCCCAGTCTGGTTGACACTGACTGGCAGTGGCTGTCCCAGGTCTCTCAGGCAGGAATTTTTCCAGCCCTACTTGGAGATACTGTGGATTGAACCTGCGACCTTCTGCATGCAAAGCAGGTGCTCTACCATTGAGCTACGGCCCTTCTCCCAAAGAATGGGGCTTACTCTCAGGTAAGTGTGCATAGGATTGCAGCCTAAAGCCCCCTTTAGCTCACAGAACAAGCTTCACAATTTTAGTCTTGCTTATAAGGCCTTATTTTGGCCACAGATGTCTTTACTTAGAAACTGTTTTCTGTGGATCCTCAAATGTCATTCTTGGCCTTTAGAAAGATGCTTTTGAAGTTATTTTCAAAGCATTCCCAAAGAAAAGAAAACATTAAACAAGATAAAGAATGTCCTGTTAGAGAAATATTCCGGCTGCAATTAAAAGTCCTATGCCCATTAATTGGGAGTATGTTCCACTGAGCTCAGCAGGTCTTACTCCTGAATAAACATGGGCAAGATCGAACTGCATGGGTTATATGGAATAGAAAGCAAAGAATAAAGATAATATTATTGCCATAATTTTAAAAGCGGTATTTAATAAGGGTAATGAGCTGATGTACCTTTTGCAGGTATAACTTCCTCTTCTTCATATTCGAAAGCAGGTGGTTTTTCTTCTGGGACATGCTCCTTTGGTACTTCTGGCACTTCAAAGATATAATTTTGAAGAAAGCGATTTATGGGTGCATTGTCAGAAACAAAAAGAACAGAACAGAAAAAGTTGACAGTCAAGGAACGGCAACTATATTTGACACAAACAGGCACTACACTTAAGATTATTTAAACAAACATATGATAACAAAAAGACTGATTTTATGGGTTGATATACCTTTAGCTGCTGGAGGTTCTGGCTTTTTAGGCACAGTGATTGGCACTTTTGCTTCAGACACAGCTTTCTTGGGTATCTCAGGCACTTGAAAGATATCAAGAAATGGACTTTGTATATACATGGTCTCACAAAGAGAAAGAACACAATGTAGCAGAAGCCAAAACATAAACACATCAATGTCTAGGGGCTTGTGGGTGCAAAACTGTATGCTCTTGTTGCTTTAATGTGGTTAATATTGCACTTTATAGTATTTTGCACATATTTTCACGTTACACATGTAAGTATAATCTACATTTCACAAATACTATTTCAAGTACCTTTAGGTGGAGGGGGCTCTGGTTTTTTAGGAACTGCAACAGGTACTTTTTCTTCTGGCACAGCTTTTTTCGGCACGGCTGGCACTTTAAAAACATTAATGCTGAAATTATTTTTTATTCTTTATCCTTCTTCCAGTATTGAAACACAACCAAAGAAAAGAGTCCAAAGCTGGACAGTTGTATCTGAACCACACAGGTCAAGGCACTTACAGACCTGCTTTTACTGAAATCAGCAGGGTTTTGTTGCTGATTTAATACAGGAGGACTGATTGCTCGTAATAATGACCAGGTGAACAAACAAGGTTAGGATTGTTTCGATATGTCACATGGTGATGTACCTTTAGCGGGAGGAGCTTCCACTTTTTTAGGTACTGGAACAGGCACTTTCTCTTCAGGGACCACTTTCTTGGGCACTTCAGGCACTTAGATTGAAAGAAACAATTTTGAAATTTTCAAACAATTGAAATTTTGTTTCGATATAAGACAGAGAAGAGTAACTCAAATCACAAGAACACATAGACAAAGAAGACCTTTAAAAGAAGAGAAACAATCTTTCTCAACATGATACAGTTTTAACAACACAAAAGGAAGGAGTGTTAAGTTTATTTGCACATGGAAAACCACAAACTGATTTTACCTTTAGCTGGTGGAGCTTCTTTTCCTTTAGGCACTGGAACCTTTTCTTCTGGAACAGGCTTCTTTGGCACTTCAGGCACTTTAAAAACATTGTTTGAGATTGTTGAGGAAGAGACCACACCATTCACAGCACATTAAAACAGAAAGGCAACAGAGGACACTACAGGCCTACAACCCATTCCCCATTCCCTCAACTAACCTTCTTCGATCAAGAAACTTAATGAAAAGAACAAAGAGTTTGAGAATAGCAATGAAGAGATGAATGTACCTTTTGCTGGAGGAGCCTCCTTTTTCTTGGGAACAGGCACAGCAGGAACCTTTTTCTCTGGGACAGGCTTCTTGGGTACTTCAGGCACTTTAAAGATAGCATTGTAATTAAAAGAAGGGACACACACACACAAAATGCACCATGCACTATAAACACTTGGCTGTATTGCAACACTATGGCTTGGTTCCTAAGATACGTTAACTCAAGGAAGTTCAAAGAAGGAATGTTTCCTGGCCCCTCCTCTTACTGGCAGCCACCTGTGTTCCCCAAAACACCTTTCTCCAAAGGGTTACGGTGTGTCCCCCTGAACAATGTAGGATGGAATATGGGGGATGCTAGGGAAGGAAGGAATTGTCCAAAATCAGACTTGGAATCTAATACGTTAACTTAGGGTGCAATCTTTTCCATATTTAGACAGGAAAAAAGTTGTAGGGCTTTTTTCTGACTAAACATGCATAGGATTGTGCCTGTATGGAAGTTCGCTGAAGAAAACATTCCTTTCCTCTCTTCTCCACAGTTGCCGACCCATACCACATTGTTTGCTATGGTTGCCCAACCCTCCAGAGAGGCCTTTAGGGGCTGCAGATGGCTGAAGGGGAAGGGCAGGGAACGTCCCTTCCATGAACTTCCTTAAGTTAACTTATCATGGGATCCAAGCTATGTATGCAACACATGGAGCCAATACACGCCAGCAACACATGAATGCTGCAACACCATGGGAAAAAACAATAATTGGGTCATGCTGATTGGGGAATGCTGGGAGTTGCAGGACTTTTTTCTGTCTAAACATACATAGGATTGCGTTGTAAATTAATTTCTGTTTTCTTATTCCCACTGAAACGAATGTGACAAAGAGTCCAGGCCAAGTACACCCACATTCAATACATTTGGTTGATGGTCTATGGGTGAATTCATCAAGCCTTGATATATGGTGACAAAACGTTTGAATTAAACAATATGTCAGCTAGATGTGAAGTAAAGTAGTCATGTGATATTGTCAAATGCTTCATTTACCGATCTGCTGTTGCACAAATTCCATTAATTTCAGTGGCACTAATAGCAGGGTCTTACACAGTGGCAGCTAGGGATGTACGAATTGTGTAAAATGTATGGATTGTGTAAAATCCGACATTTGCATTTGTGCAAATGTCCAGTTGTGTGGATTCATACATGCCAAAATGCGCAAATTCCCCCAAGATGAAAATGTTCATGCTTTAGCCAATGGGGGAAATGTACATTTTTGCATATTTTTCTATGATGAAATTTGCACAAAATTCGGGAAAGTTAGAAAACTGGTCCACAAGTCCGAGGAATCCGACAGAAGCCTGACAGGTGGGCAGCCAGTCAGCTGCAGAATCCATGGGTCAGATTCATGAAAATCTGAACTCATCTGGTTCTATTGTGGATTTCTCTAACATCCTTAGTGATAGTGCATGTGGCAGTGGAGGTGGAAGGTAGTATGTGGCTGCACTTGAAGCAGGAGTGGCCAGGCAGTGCCCATCCAAGAGCCACACGTATGCACTGTGCAGACTTAGCTAACCCTGTCTCTACCACCAAATGATACATGCAAGAAAGGGCATGGACTTCCTCTGCCCTCCTCTTGATGGCAAGCTATCTTCAACCGTCCTCTCACACACACATGCGCACACGGCCATTCAGACCCACACAGGGTTGGTTGACCCTCTGGAGCAGATTTTGTAGGGGCACAGGGGGCTGCAAGGTGGAGGAGAGGAGACAGGAGTCCCATTGTATGAGTAGAAGTCCACTCACATCACCTTGGATTTCACCCATTGGTCAGATGGAGAAATGACAACTCAGGTCATTTGTGGGGGGGTTTCCCCTCTGTGCTGCTGGGGAGATATGGGGGTGAAAATGCAGGTTGAGGAGATGCAAACTCCCAATAATAAAAGCATTTTCAAACAATGTTCTTGATATGCAAGTATTAGCTTTTAAATTAAGGGTTTTAGCCAGGATAATCTTCCAAGTGTGTGTGTGTGCGTGTGTGTGTGTGTGCGCGTGCGCGCATGGCAATTCTCTTATAGTCTTTTGGATGCAGTGCATGGCTACTGCTGCCTTGGCACATAGAGGAGGTTGACTGACAGTGCTGGAGCAAGGGACCATCATCTTAAGCTAGGCATCTAGTTCCCAATCCCATTCTCTGTTGCAAAGCACAGAGCACATACTTCTTCATGAGAAATTTCTTCCTCTTCTTCATATTGAAGTAAAAAAACCCTCAACAACTTAATTTTTTACTTCAACTACCTCCAGCTGCAATCCTATATACACTAATCTGGGAGTAAGTCTCATTGAATTTGATGGGGCTAACTTCTGAGGCGATGGGTACAGGATTGCACTGCCATATTCCAAGTTCTCCAAAGAGAGCTAACTTGGTAATTAGAAGTTTTATTCAACCAGGAGAAGTTTGGCTGAGGGGTTTACATAAGGATGGAAGATGCCACCTAAAGCATGGATAAGTTAAATGTTTTTGGAGCATCCACTACTTCGGTTAGGGCTATCTCTATTTGCAGCATAACATTTCTGTTTGCAAGCCACACATCACTTTTAAGCATCATCAAAACATTAGTGATATATCAGAGCAAAAGGAACTGAAAGCAAATCAGAGCAAAGCAAAACAAAAGCCCAAATCCAAACGAACTTCAAACATAAGAGCAATTTTTTAAAGATCCCTTTTTGTCAATGCTTTTGAAAACAGAATGTTACCTTTAGCTGGAGGAGGTGGAGGAGGAACTTCTTCTTCTTCTTCTTCTTCATACTCAGGAACTTCTTCATAACGAGGAACTTCTTCCTCTTCATAATGAGGAACTTCTTCCTCATAGTGAGTTACTTCCTGTTCATAGTGTCTAATCTTTTCCTCATATCGGGTGACTTCCTCCTCATAATGAGAGACTTCCTCTTCCTCATATGGTGTGACTTCTTCCTCTTCATATGGAGGGGCCTCTTCCTCTTCATACTGAGGAACTTCTTCCTCCTCTTCATATTGGGGAACTTCCACATGGATAACTTCTTTTCGAACGACGGTCTTACGAACTTCAGGCACTTAAAAAATATTAATTTTCAAGAGTCTTAGCTAACATATTAATGAATACCAAGAATCAAAATTCAGTGCAATGTAAGAATTAAGCCAAAACATCAACGCTCAGAAATACCAGAGTAGCACACAGTATACAATTATAGCACACAAAGAACACACATTAGTACAATATCAAATGTACCTTTAGCTGGCGGTTTCTTTACTTTTGCAGTAATTGATATTGGTATTCTTTCTTTTCTGGTAACTCTCACAGGTTCTTCAGGAACTTTAAAGACACAGTATATTTATATTTAAGAGCTTTTGAAACAAAATATACAGAATGCCATAAAAAGCAGCGAGAAGTTTGACACAAACATTTCTGTTACCAGACAAAATAAACAAACATTTGGACAAGAAAAGTGCATGGCTTCAATGTAGTTGCAAGTGCATGCTTTATACAATACTCATGTATAGAGAATAATGTATGAACCTTTTCGTCCCTAGGTTTCATAAGATATGTAAAATCTTTGTAGTATATGTCAACAATTTAGAACAGTTGTTTATTTCTTCAAACAAATCCCATCACTTAGCAATACTCCAGACAGAAAGTTCCCATATGTTAATAAGAGGATTGATCCTTCCAACATAATTTTTCAAGAGAATACATAGCTGTTCTCATTGCAAACTACCATAGGTCAAATGGGCAGAAGTAATGGAACCTTCCATATTGAGCAGGTACTGTGAAGTCTTTGTTGAAGTTACTGACTATATTCCTCCTAAATGGCATCTTCTTGGGACTTATTCTGCCCTGAACTGTTTTGCTTGAAGGATGGCTTCAGTTTTATGGGATGAGACAACTGAAGCAGTCATCCCAACTAAATATGAAAGAAGAAAACCAATAATGTGTGCATCTTGTGTGATGGCTACTAGATTGTTAATCACTGCCTTGAGAGGGTTCCAACACCTTGAGAGGGTCCTCAAGTTGAACAGCCTCAGTAATTCTTACAGGAGACGACCCTGTATCTCTTCTTTATATCAATGGATCTCTTAGGTGGCTTACCATTTCTACTGGTTATAATAGCAGGATGAGGGTAAGCCTTGGTTCTCTGGAGAGAATTAATAATTTTGCTAATGTGAGATAAGTATAACTTTTTTTCATATACATCTTTGAACTGAGATGATAACCTGTTGTTAAACTATATAGCACCTTTGGTTAGGGTCTCTATGTTTCCTCTGGTTGACTTCATACCTGTATATGAAACCTCCTCTTCTGTGTGAAGAGAAACAGATACTTCCTCTGCATATCCCCAGTGCTCTTCCACAGCTGTTATTAAAGACAGAGTATTTAACTTCAGTATTTCTTATTGGAAACTTTTTTTCCTATCAGACCAATCCAACCGTTACAAAACAGATGTAACTTCTGTATTTAAATAAAAAGAAAGGAGAGACGTGCCTAAACTGCTATCCCCAGATCTACATTTGGAGTGGGGAAAGGATTTCCATAAAAACCTAGTGTTGGATCTGAGAACTAATAGGAAGGGTGTTAGCACATTTGGTTTAGTCCAAAGCATGAGTACCTTTTTCTGGAGGAGCTGCTTTTCTTTTGGGGACAGTCATAGATATTTTTTCTTCTGAAACAACTCTCTTTGGAACTTCTGGCACTTGAAAGATAGTAATTATAAGAAAACCATGCTGTGAATTTAAACCTTCCTCTGTGAAGATTGATGGTTATATAAGAGGAATATAGATAAAATATACAGACTAATACACAATTACTACAACAAAACAATTGTTCTAACAAAGAAGACCATAATTTTAAGCAGACATACATTTACCAGAGATTAAAAACTCCACACTACACTTACATCATCAACTGACATGCTTTTGGTTTATGGAATTTGCTCTTTTTCTAAGAACCATATATAATAAATACAATGCACATTTTGGAATAGAAATAATAATTCATGAAATCCTGATAAAGCACACCAGAAAGAAAAGCAAATCAAAGACCAAAACTACATAAATTGTATAGCATTATGAGAAGAATGCTTGGATTCAAGACCACCTTTTTCAACAACGGCAGAGAAATTTAACAAGCATAAAACAAAGGACACATAAGGACATGACAGGTTCACTGACATAATAAATAAAATTGCAAAAGATATTACAGAATCAATCCATTAAAGTCTGACAACAGTGAACTACTGTAGTTCAGCACAGGTCAGTTGCTGGAGCTGTGCACCCGAAGTGGCTATTAGAATTAACTAGCACTATCAAGATTTTTGGTTGATTGATCATTGCCTTTTAATCAGCTCAATAATTAATCAATTAAATTTGAATCTATTTACATATTGCCAAAACCTCAATATAGGTACCCTATAATTAGACCCTTTGGAAGGAAATGTGAGATCTTGCCATTTATTGACGCATTGTTATAGGGACGGACAACTTTGCTATTTGTTTCAATTTTGAATTCTAAAATAGCCCAAACAAGTGTGCCCTTAACTCTTGGCTTGGCCATTTTAAAATGTGACTTCCATCATTTACAATGGGCCTTTACTAATTAATTAAGTAAAGCTTGCAGCCAGAAAAATAATGCAGGTCTGTAGCGCAAAGCATTTCAAGGTTGAAATTCCTCAGCATACCCATTTAACCTAATATCCTGCCTTCGTTTAAAGAACATTTTTGCAAAAGTTTAACCAGCTTTAAATGGCTTGTCTCAGAAGCAGCCGGATCAGAAGTTCAGCAGCTGCCTCTTGCTGATTCGTGCAAAAGCCTTTTGTTCAGTCAGAGGACACTGGTGTACCTTTAGCGGGTGGCGCCACCTCTTTCTTGGGAACTGGAACATGGACCTTCTCCTCTGGCACAGCTTTCTTTGGCACTGCTGGCACTTTAAAGATATTATTTATTTTCAGGTGGTTTGTATTACTCACATGTGACAAATATAGTCAGGTTACAAAAATGATTAAAGATAGGAAGACATAGACATTCTATGTCAAAAAGAAAAAAAATGACAATTTAACATAATTAGACCAACTAATGGTTGGGATTGAAAGACTGACTTTGGGCATGCCCAATAATTCTTTTAACTTTTTCTTTGTTTGTTGGAACAACAGGTTCTCCCCACAATGCCGTATCACAAACTGCTTTTGAAAGTTCCCTGTTTCCAAAGTGGTTTGCTATTTGCCATGGAGAGGCCAACCAATATTAAGATACAGATGTCTTCTGCAGAATGTATAACTTGATGTACCTCTTTTTGGTGGAGCCTCCTCCTTTTTCGTGACAGATATTTTTTCTTCAGTGATTACTTTTTTCTTGTGGACTTCAGTTACTTAAGGAAAAAAAAAGGTAGGGATATTGCAGGCAGCTCTATTTCAGATAGGTAGAAATCTATTTTGAACTGAATTAGTTCCTTTTAAAAATAAACATGAATTTTTACCATATCAAAAACATGAATGAGACTGTGAAAGAGACTTGAAGAACTGACATCACTGCAGAAGATTGAAAGAGGGGCCAAAACATGGCAACAATTCCTCATGATATTCAAATAGTTCCCATGTAAAATGAACCAACAAAAATATACAACAATATCTAGAAAAAACACATCACTGGGAAGAGTTTTGTTTTGTTTTATTTACCTTTGGTTGGTGGAGGCTCTTTTACTTTAGGTGGTACCCGTTCTTCAGGAGGAAATTCCTTGGGCACTTAAAAATATTACACAATTGTATAATGTTGGAGTGACTTTAATACTATTAG
The DNA here is from genome assembly GCF_057233095.1 of Heloderma suspectum. Taxonomy (NCBI): domain Eukaryota; kingdom Metazoa; phylum Chordata; class Lepidosauria; order Squamata; family Helodermatidae; genus Heloderma; species Heloderma suspectum. Next base: position 191,954,613 of record NC_139458.1, read on the forward strand.
GAAAAATAACTGAGAACTAATGAAACACAAATTTCATTGAAGAAACACACAATTAATTGCCTAAACACGGGCATTTGCTCACGCTTAATACAAAAGAGGTTAGCGTCAGCTCCATTATCTTCTCCTCCCCTCCCAACCACATAGACACACAAGATTAGACTATGGAAGACAGAAATTCTTTTTTCCTAGGTGACAAGAAGCAGTTTATGTACCTCTGGCTGGGGGAGCTTCCGGTTTCTTGGGAACAGCAACTTTCTTTTCTGGTTCAGGTCTCTTCCGGACCTCAGGCACTTCAGAAAGAATATTTAAGAATAAGTGTTGTTTTCTCCATATATCAGATGCCACAAATTTCCATTTTAAATGGCATTGAAAAATAAAGAGATGAAAAATTTCTCAATGCACTAACACACACTAATTTGTACCAGAAGAATGAAAAGATATACAAGATGTTATATAATGTCAATATGAGCCACTGGGTTGGATCTAGGATCTCCTTTCACCGATGGAAGGGCTGCTTCTGTCCACAAAAGACTTCTGATCCAATGGACTGTTTCTTCTGGTAGAACAGGGGAGGACGTGCTCTACACTGATTCCTCCCTCCTGAAAATCCGCTCCGGAGGATTGGTGTACCCTCCAGAACAGCATGGAAGATGGCACTGGGGGCTCCTGGGTGAGGGAGGAATTGGCAAACATTGCTCCCCCCTCCCAACTGGACAGAGCGTGCTGAACAGAACTCCACTCAGGCAGTGCTACTGCTGGTGGGAGGAAATGTAGGATCCAAGCCATTGGTGGCAAGGATATTACAGCTTTGACTGGGCTCCGTTCAAAATATGGCTGTATGTTGTTGTTTTTTAAAATGAGAAGGACACAGAAATGTGCAAGTAGGTCCTTGTTAGTCAAAAAAGAAGTAACACCTGAAACACCACAATGAAAAGAAACAGAAATACAAGAATAACAGAAGTATGAGACAGACAGCTATCAAATCTTTATATTGAAGAGTTAATACTTTTATACTGAAGAGCTGCTGGTATACCTTTAACTGGTGGTACTTCCTCAGGAACAGGAACATGCACCACCTCCTCAGCATAGTAGGCCTCTTCTGTTAATGTAAAGATATTGTTGAGAATGTACAGGTGAACAGCTGGCACAAGAATGTCGATTCAATTAACAAAACAAACAAAACCAGTACTGTTGCAAACATTCACTGGGAGAATCACACCCCTTCAGACAGGATCCCTTTACTTGGATCTGATGTTACTTCCTACGTGGGCAGGTGTACTCTCTACTGAGGCTTGGCACCATACCCCTCTGCAGATGGACATTAGTGTATTGGCCATAGATGCTTACTGGGCCTGTCAGCATCTGAGTTGGCCCAGGGACATGTACATTTATTTGCTGAACTCATATAAATAATTGGTTCTGCAAGTTTATTTTATATATGGTTTTCCCTTCTTTTGACCATACCATAAAACAGGGGCGGGCAAAGTGGCTCTCCAGATGTTTTCCCCTACAACTTTCATCATCCCTCACCATTGACTATTCAGGAGTCATAGACCAAAACATCTGGAGGGCCACAAGTTGCCCAGCTGTGCCATAAAACAAGGTGAGTTACTGGACTGAATTACTACTTCAATTACTACTACTTCACACTGAAGTTAATATAACCATGAGCAGTAGCTTCAGCAAGAGATGACGTAACTCAGCCACTTGAAAAGGTATCATCATAGGACATATCTCATGAATTATATTAATAAAATTAATTTCAGAAATTAAGAGAGTTCCATTAAATGGAATATTAGATCATGTCCTATGATTCCATAGCTCTTGAGGAAATGCCTTCAGATAGATGCCATTGTCAGGGTGGACACTGAGCCCATAGAACCTCAGAGCAGTTCTGATTCTGAGGAGGAACAGCCGTCCGTGGGAGAGGAGCACGCTCATCCCTCCCAGGCCCTGCAGCTGGCAGAGATTCCTTCTGCCGGCATTCCAGACATAGATAGCAGTCCTGGGAGTGAAGGAGCGTGGGAGGAGGGCTGGCTGGATGCTCGACGCAGACGCAAAGAGCAACGAGCTATGGAGGGCGCGGAAAGGAGGTGTAGCGGCCGTTTGGCACGCAAGCAACGGTCACGATCAGAGGACCCAACTGTTTCCAACCTGGGGCATAGGTTACTCTGCTGTTCATAGCTTAGTCGCTGGTGATAGAGTTATTAAGTTGTAAAAGGAATAAAGTCTTGAAAAGAATCCTCTGTCTGTGTCTGGAGTTGGCTACTGGAGTAGACTGAAAGAGGCCGGCTAGGGACCCTTGACAGCTTGGTCCCCGTTTGAACGAGAATCACTTGCAGACCCTGAACTTATGGGCTAGGGAGAGTCCCTCCCCTTTTCCCTTGGGTCCTCTGGACACAACCGTTGCTTGCGTGCCAAACGGGCGCTACGCCTCCTTTCCGCACCCTCTGTAGCTTGTCGCTCTTTGCATCTGCATCGAGCATCCAGCCAGCCCTCCTCCTGCGCTCCTTCGCTCCCAGGACCGCTATCTATGTCTGGAATGCCGGCAGGAGGAATCTCTGCCAGCTGCAGGACCTGGGATGGATGAGCGCACTCCTCTCCCATGAACGGCTGTTCCTCCTCAGAATCAGAACTGCTCTGAGGTTCTATGGGCTCAGTGTCCACCCTGACATCCATGCACTTTAGCTTTGTTTAATGCTAGGTGGCTAATATAAGGGGGCCCAATATCTCTTTAAGATATTATGGTTGTTTTGTGAGTTTCTTTGTTTTTGCATTAGATGAATGGTTTCTGGTTGTTCACATTGCTTTGAAGAGTTTTCTGGCTCTCTGAGCTAAGCCACCCAAAGTACTAAAAGTAAATGAATAACAACAATACAGAGGAATGTTAAAGCCCTGTTCAGCCAGCATGCTCTGCCCCCGATCTCTGTGTGTACTAAAGTCTGCAGAGAGGAAATCTTTGCATGTACACCTGTACATGTGAAGACATCTATGTGATCAGGCACTCTGGACAAGAACGTTTCTAGGTCACGTGGATGGCTTCATGTGTACAGTTGTTCACACTAAGGTTTCTTCTCTGCAGATGTTTATGCTGTACGCATGGATGTCAGGGAGTGGGGTAAGCAAGCATGCACGCCAGGGGCAGAACTAGCTGGCATGGCCCTGCACCCTGCACACAGTTTTATTAAGCACATCAACATTGACTCTGAACATTGCTTAGGAAAGATGTAGAACCTCACGAGTGCCTTCTGTTAATGTATTCGAGACATATTCTTACATTTACTGTTTTAGTCTTCTGTCTCGATTAAACTAAGCAGTTCTGAATGAGGTAAACCATATCACAAGCACCATATGATGGATTTGATTTCAAAAGGACATGACATTTACATATTACTCAGATCAAATGATGTAATGACAAATATTCTACTGCACCAAGACGGACTTTTGAACTGTGGCATACCTGACACTTCTGAAACCTCCTCCTCTCTTTCATAAGAAATTTCCTCTCTCTCATAAGAAACTTCTTCTTCTCTCTCATATGAAACTTCCTCCTCTCTCTCATAAGTAACAGCTGTTTCTTCCTCCTCCTCCTCCTCCTCCTCCTCCTCCTCCTCTACTTCTTCAGTCCATCTTTCCACTGTTGATATTTTAAAGATGGGTTTATTTTTTTTTTAATACTGCTGTGGAATGTCTTATAACCAGTCTTGTCTGGTCAATATAGTTGCTACAGACATGCATACAAACAACATGAAACAGACTGTATACACAAAAATACACATGCATACAAATGCTTGGTATCAACTGTAATTCTAGTAATGTGAGAACTTTCCAATTTCAATGATTACATAAGAGAACCAACAGCAAGGTAATTAAATCAGGAGTAGGTACTATAACAGTATATCTGGCCTGCTAAGGCTTTCATCCCCATCTGTGGAATCCTATACTATTGCCATGTGGTGGTGGCTCCATCATGGGCTAGTTACCCTGTGAGAAAAGTGGGGTGGAACTTTTATGCAGGAAAAGCCATGGTGCGCTAGAATTACCCTATGAGTCTAAATCATGTTGACATATTTGCATGGGGTATAGAAGGATATAAGGATAATGGTTTAGATTTTCCACTAGCAGAAAGCCTCTTCCACTCCTGGTGTGAGGTGGTCCAAAATCCAGAGAAGTTCCTCCATTTGCACAAGACATTGCATACATTCTTTCTCAATACCTTTTATGGGCAACTGGAGTTTATACACTACAATGTGCCTTTTTCCCTTTTCCTCTGCTTCATATACTATAATGCAACCTCGGATACATTTTGGCACTGTACTGCTAGGGCTTGCACAAGAGTTCACAAAATAGCATTACTGCAGTTTCTTTTTCTGATAATGATTCTTTAGATACAAGCCATCATTTTTAGGGAGGTTTAGTAGATAGATGTATTCGTGGCTATATATATATATATATATATGCACACAAACACACACACACGATCTATATCTATATCTATATCTATATCTATATCTATCTATATATATATATCACAGCACACAAATGTATCAAAACAGGTAAATGTTGGAGGAGGGGTCACCACTGGGCATGCAGGGGTGGGGTTAGCCTGCATGACCTGGGTCATAGAACAGGACTTCAAAATACATTTTCTCTTAGGATCTTGTCCAGATACAAAATGTTCTAACATAAACAAATGTTCTAATACACACAGACACAAAACAGTAACTCTTCGTGTTAACAGGAAGCAGCAAAGAGCAGAACAAGCAGACATTTAGTTTATGACTACAAAAAGAGCTTAAAAATGATTAGGTTTCTCACAGTTCCAATTATTTGCAAGATACCTTGAGGTGAAGGAGCTTCCACTCTTTTAGAAATGGCAACAGATACTTTTTCTTCTGAAACAAATATTTTCTCTTCTAAAACAGCTCTCTTAGGCACCTCAGGCACTTTGAAAGACATTAAATGTGTGGAGTTTTAATTGGAATACGTATATTCCTGACTGATGACTGAGGTTAGTATTTTGAAGATATTTATCTAAAGATTTACAAAATTGAAGGTGCAAAAGAGACAAGGAAACTGATACTGTTCTTTAATATAGAACATACACAGTGAAGCTAATACAGTACTGAAAAACAAACACATAAACAAATCCCCTCCCCACCAACACACACACGATCAAAGCGAGAATGTACTGAATAGCTACTAGTAATATGACATGGTATAAAATGATGGTCAGCATACAAGAAAAAGGCAGAGACTCTTTGAGACGATATGACTACTGCAACCTTGCCCCAAAAGCATACCTTTGGCTGGAGGTGGTTCCACTCTTTTGGGAACAGCAAGAGGTAATTTTTCTTCAGGAATGACTTTTTTTGGCACTTCAGGCACTTGAAAGAGATAATTTAGTTTTAGAATTTCCAAAAAGACAGGAATGATAACAAAACTACAAACTTAAAATATAAAGAGATGATAACAGTCGAAAAGGGCATAACAAAAATGGGATAGATATAAAACACAAATAGTTTTTCTGGTTTTTGTTCTGTTTAAAAGGAGAATAGAGGTACCTTTAGCAGGAGGAGCCTCTTCTCTTTTATGTAGTCGGGGTACTTTTTCTTCAGGAACCACTTTCTTGGGCACCTCAGGGACTTTTAATAATGTTAAAAGAAGCATACATATATAAGAATATATAGAGGCCACAAACATAATTACGACTGATATCATCAACAACCACAGACAAACATATGCTGCATAAGACTCAAATTCAGTGTGCTATGAATGAACATAACATATAATTAAGAGGAAAATACAAAGACAGGAACAAAAGAATGCCAAGACATAATTTTTAAAATAAATCCAGGTGTGAATCTTGTACCTTTGGGAGGGGGAACCTCTTTTTTCTTTGGAACAGGAACTTTCTCTTCTGGAACTGCTTTCTTAGGTACCTCAGGCACTTTAAAAACATCAGGTTTAAGAATATTGAAATCTAATATTGATAAAGTGGTCCCCACATTTATCAATTTGCAAGATCACTAAGGTACACAGTGATCTCACAAATCACTAGGACTTGGATACTTTAAATGAATCTCAGCTAAATTACTAAACTTTTAGGTAAACTGATCACAATTATGACATTCTTAACACACCTACTAGTATTTTCACACTTCTGTTTAATTGAAGAGTAATTTTTTTATGAAGATGTTATTTAGCAATGAACAATATTATAGGAAAACAACAGTTACAACATGAAAATGGTAACCATTGAGGGGTCTCAGATCTATTCACAACGCACACCGTATAAATGGCGTTTGCAACAACAAATAAAAAGAGTGGCTTATCCGCAATGTTATCATACCTTTTGCAGGTGGTTCCACTTTTTTAGGAATCGGAACAGGTGCTTTTTCTTCTGGGACTGGCTTTGGTACTTCCGGCACTTTAAAGATATTAAAAGCAGATTCTGAGAATGACCTGGACACATAACAGTTGATCAATGACATCTCATGGTTAGTGATCATATATACATATGAAGGAAGAGATGGTGGTCCTGACAAGGAGTGCCCCCGCCACTCAGAAGGAACTCAGCTTAAGATTCTCTGACATCACCAGTCCTGACAAGCATGTATAAAGCATGTATTTCTGCCAGCAGACATTTCCACTGCTGGCAGAAAGACAGCCATATATATGATTATGTAAACTAAAAAACGGATTACATATGAAGACAGAACATAAGGGTCAAAGGGTAGTGCCCAATGGTGGTACAACACTAACATTCACTATATGGCGCTAGCATTGCTTTATGCTGGTGCAATGTCATTACCGCCAGTGTTGTGCTATCATTGGTTAACATACTACCCAAAGCTTCTATTGGCAACTCTCATTTAAAGTTAAGTACCTTTAGCTGGTGGTGCCACTTTCTTGGGAACAGCAGCAGGCTTTCTTTCTTCTGGAACAGGTTTCTTAGGTACCTCTGGCACTTTATTATTGTTTTTAAAAAAAGAGTTTTAGTATTTGGAACTCTTATTCAGGGTCCAGTATTCAAAGATTCCAAAAAACAAACACAGAGAAGTAGAAGTAAGATAAACGACAGACGAAAGCATCACTCTAAATCTTCTGTGTTAATAGAAAAGGGTATTCTCAGGCTACGAAGCTATGAACATAACTGCATTGTACATGCATCCCACTAAATTTGACCCACATAATAATGTGCTTTTATTAGTATGTGCTATACACAGTATGCAGATACAACTATCGTGTTGTGTAATGAAGCAAAACGTAGAAAAGTATTTGTTATCCCGTGGTTGTTGTAGCATACATAAATATATATGTACTTTGCTTGCAAAAGACAACATAGCCATATAAGTAAGGCATGTGAGGATACATTTTGGAGAATACAAAAGAGTTAAGATCAGCAAGATGAAAAGATCTTGCTTTTCTTCTGACAGCTGATGTACCTTTAGCTGGTGGAGCCTCTACTTTTGGAGGAGGAGCAGGCTTTTTCTTTTCTGGGACAAGTTTCTTTGGCACCTCGGGCACTTTAAAGACACACAGGTATAAAAGTTTAGGAAAGTGATAAGGCCTGAAGCCATTCATAATAGTGAAGAAATACTGAAGATTTAAAACCATGCATGTATTTTAACAAAGACAATTAAAGTTATTCAAGATGAAATTAATGGCATCAAATACACATTTAATCTGAGGGATGTTATTGGTAAAGCCAACTTTTTGTTGTAGTAGAACAACCATTTTTTGTGTTATGTTACCATCATCTGGAAGAATGTGATACACAGACAAGAGACATGTCTGACGTAAGGTATCGTTTTGCATATCTTATTCACCTTTAGCTGGTGGAGCTTCCACTTTCTTGGGAACAGCAACTGGAACTTTTTCTTCTGCTCTCTTACAGACTTCAGGAACTAAAGATAATAATGTTGGGTTTATCAAAGTTTTAGGCCATCAGAGTATTTCTCATTCTTCTGTAATTTTATATTTTAAAACCATGTGAGCTTAGCTAATTTGCTAACAGATGCAAACATGGACACTGAGAAACCAGGGCCAAGATCAACAAAGGTGTAAAATAAGAACTACAGAGATCAAGCACTTAATGGATAGGAGTTTAGATGAACTCACATCCTATAAAAGAATATTAAACTGATTTGAAAAATCTACCTTTAGGTGGTGGAACCTCCGGAACTTCCACATAGAACCTTTCTTCATCATACTCATCTGGTTCTTTAAAACAGATTGAAAATTGTATTTACCCTCAATTCTAGATAACATTTAAATGGTAAACACAAACCTATTCAGATGACCAATAAATGTGTGGAAGGATGGGAGACAGAATCATTCCTGCTCTCCTCTCCCCCAATCTCTACAGGTTCAACTGATCATCTGTACAGAACCTATGTGTATACAACATGTATATCCTTATGCTCTATCCACACAAGCTGGTTGCCTAACCTTCACCATTCCGTGCATGGCTTGGTCATCTGGATAGCGCTAAAGACACTGGGGCAGGATTGACAAGGGTGTGCACTAACAACTACACAGCTACACAGTTTTCAGCATCTAAGACTGTTATTCACATACTACAAAATAAGGTAAAACTGATTTGAAATGAAAATGATTCTACCTTCAGTTGGGTATTCCACATAGAAGCTTTCCTCTTCATACTCTTCTGGTTCTTTAAAGAGAATTGTAAAATGTAAAAGTTATATTTACACTCTATTTTAGAAAGCAGTGAAATGGTACATAAAACAACAATGAAATGTAATAGCAAACAGATTTGTGCTGTTGCCTCAGTCCAGAGCCCTGTTTGCGCTCCCATATGCTCATAAGGTTCTTGTGCATGAGTATTGCCCCATGCTTTTCAATGTAAGGAGCAGACCCCCACATGCAGAAGAAAGCTCACTGGTGTCTATATGCTCTGGTAAAAATAATGAGTCACTATTCTGTGTGGGAGAGTCCCATGTACGCATGGAGCTGATGCTTCTACAAGATACCACCGAATCAAGACAAAAGTATTTAAAAGGTACAATTTTCACACAAGACAAAATAGCAAGGAGAGAAAGGAAATTAAAGATATTTGTAGTTACCTGATCCATATGTATATTCTTCTTCTTTGTGATATGAAACAGACACCTTTTCCTCTGAAACAGTCCATTTTTGTTCGCTTGGTACTTTAAAAGCAATAATTGTATTTTGAAATTAAACATTTGATAGACAACGGAATTACTCTTAAGAAACTGGTACGTACACATACTACATCTAGGGCACAATCCTATGCATGTTTAGACAGAAAAAGTCCTACAATTCCCAGCATTCCCTAGCCAGCATTTTTTTCTGTCTAAACATGCATAGGATTGTGTCCCTAGTGTATAGTACTCAAAAATATCACTACAGACAATAATTATTTGAGACCACAAACATAAACATGGGTTTTGAAGCAGTCTAAAGAATCACATCTTCCTATGCAAATTCTACAGGGAAAACACACAAAACCCCCTTTCCCCCCAAATTGCAGAAATCACTAGAGAATAAACTGCCATTAAATTGTAATATACAGTATATATTAGATTAATATAGAAAATACTAAACAGATAACACAGGAAAGAAAAATTCTACAGGCACAATTCTTGTCTACATGGACTCAGTGACCACATGTGGAGGGATCCTCATAGGGTTTAACAAAAGCATGTTTTCCCCCTCTCCCATTCAAGGCATAGGCACACTATAGCAAATGGGGACTTGCTCCCTCTAATACCAGACTCGGGTCATGAGCACCGACTGGATTGGAGCCAAAATGGGGTCACAGAGTAACAAGTGAGAGGTATCAGCTTGTTTGAGGGAACCCTGAGGGTTGCAGAAATACAAATAAAAATTAAATCAAATGAAAGTAAGACTTAAGGGGGCACTCCCTCAAAGTAGCCCACGGAGGATCCAGCATGTTCAGTAGCCATGGAATATTGAGTTTCTATTGGACATAAAACCAGTGCCAGGGTTGGAACTGAGCCCATAGAGCCCCAAAGCAGTTCTGATTCTGAGGAAGAGCTACAATCCGTGGGAGAGGAGCCCGCTCGTCTCTCAGACGCGCAGCTGCAGGGAGAAGGCCCCCCTGCTCACATTCCTTAGAGAGATAGTGACCCTGGCAGCGAAAGAGTGGGAGATCGGTTGTTGCTAGATGCAAGGCGCCGGCGCAGAGAGAGGCGCGAGGTGGAGGGTGCCAAGAGGAGGCGCTCAGCCCACTTGGTGCTACAGCAACAGCTGCGCCCCGATGCCCCACGGGTAAGGGGGGAGTCTCCCCTCCTAGCTCATAAGTTTAAGAGCTTTCCCGCCCTTCTCCTCAAAATGGGGACCAACTGCGTAGATGGAGCTTAGGTTACCCTCTTAGGATACTCTTTGCAGTTCCTTGCTTAGTCGCTGGCAATTAGCATCTGAAAGAGTCATTAAGTTGTAAAGGAATAAAGCCTTGGAGAGAATCCCTTTTGTCTGTGTCTTGTTCGGGCTACTGGAGGGGACTTTAAGAGGCAGCTAGGGTGCTCCTGACAACCAGAATACTGAGGGAGGGCAGAGTAGAATGTCCTGCTTGAGATTATAGCAACCTGGAGGGGTGCACGGCTGGCTGGCAGGAGTCCTGAAGAAGAGCCCTCTTGCGAATGTCTGAGGATTTGGAACATTCTGTTGCAGGTCCCATTTGTCCCCTTCACTGTCCTGTTGCTCTGTCTGCAGGGGTGCCTTTGCATGTTGCTGCTGATTTTCCATGCAAAAGGGACAGGGAGAGGGGTAAACCAGAGTTCTGCTAAGTGCCTGGAAAGCAGGGGATCCCTCAATGCATGGTCACTGCTCCTGCATGGAGAAGGCCCATGCCCTATGCCTTTGTGTAGTGGAAATAACATAAGGCCACTTCATTAAAGGGTTCTAAAACAGCATTCACTGCAGAACAGTATAGAGCAAACATGTGTGGACTGGACATGCACATACACAAATATATGTTAAGATTTGGTACACATATTATACATAAATATTGATAAAGGAAAAGATGATGTATTGTACCTTTTCTTTCTATAACTTCTTCATGGACAATCATCCGTGCAGGTTTTTGTGGTGGAGCTTCCGGAGCTTTAAGGATATAAATAGTTAGTCCCAAACACATGGAAGACACCAAAGCCTTTTTAGTTGTCATTCATGATCAATCCCAGCTTAACATCTAACATGACACAGTTCATATAGGTGCACATTTTTGCCTCACTTTACTTGGAAGCAAAGCAAGGGGCATAAAGGCGACCCTTTTGGGCCCCCAAACAGGAGGAGAAAAGTGTGGTATACATTTGATAAAAGAAAGAATGAAGACATAGCTAAGTAAAGCAAATAAAGTTGACTTCTGCCTCACCCTGTTTATTGAAGGGAGCTTAGAGGATTTAGAGCTAGATTTGTATAGATCTTAATACCCTGCTACATTTTTCCTGTTACTCAGTAGAGTAAGGAGACCCAAAGTGTTTAGCTTGATATGTCCAAACTATTACCTAAATGCCCCTGCTCTTAATGGACTATAGTATTTTCCTTTCATCACATAGCTTTTAAGAAATGCCATTAAAAGCCCATTAGCTGCCAGTCATCATAATTTGTATGTTTAAATTGTACGCTTTTAAAGTGTTTGGGCCTTATTCCTTAATATTTTTGGGATAACATTGTGTAAAGTTATGTTCTCCGCTAAAAGCCCTTCAGACACGACTGCCTAAAATGTGCAAATAAATGAGTAAAATAAGTTAAAACCTTGTTTCTCACTTTCTCTCCTAAAGTATTACGTTTGATTTTCTTTTACTACATGACTCCAGGAAGGGCACTTAGAACCGTAGGTGATCGTTCCCTCCACCAGGAAGGTACTACAGATCATTGGTAAAGCAGGTGCTTTACATACAGAAAATGGAGGCTGGTGGCTCCAATTTTTGTGGGTCTGTCAATCCATTCCGGGTTTCAGTCAGAACAAGCCAGAACTCTAAAGGTTCTGACTAAAACTTGGAATGGATTGACAGACCCACCAAAAGTGGAGCCACCAGCCTCCACTGCATACAGAATATCCCAGGCTCCACCCCTGGCACCTCCAATTTAAAGGATCAGGGAAGGGGTGAGTGGAAAGACCCTCTTTCTGCCTGGGAGCCTGGAAAGATGCTGCCAAACAAAGAAGACGGTACCAAGTGAGACGGACAAATAGTTCGACCTGGTATATGGCAGCTTCCTGTCTTCCTATGTTTCATGGATATTAAATGGAAGGAAATGGAAATGGAAGGATAGGATCATACACTCTTCTTAAGCACATATAATTTACATTTTGTTCAGCAATACCTCTAGTCCGTTTAAGGTGTTCTTCCTCTAGCCTCTGAGAAGTCCTTTCAACCTCTTCAGTTACAGGTTTTCGAGTAACTACAGGGGATTTAAGATGCTTCACATTAGCTTGGAATTGGCTATTTTAACACAGATGTTACCAGGCTCCTTAGAAGTAATGGGAATGATTTTTAAACCATGCTGGATTTCCCTTTTAGAAATAAAGTTCCTGTCCCCAGTCTTTCTGACATTATGTATCCCTTCACTAGTCCACTCTCCATTTCTCTTGCCATTGGAAGGTGCACAGCTCAGTGGCAGAGCATCTGCTTTGCATGCAGAAGGTCCCAGGTTCGATCCCTGGTGTCTCCAGATAGGGCTGGAAAAACTCCCGCCTGAAACCCTGGAGAGCCGTTGCTGCCAGTCAGTTAGGGATGTACAAAAGTCACTTACCTTTTCGCAGGTGTGATTTGCTCTGCACCTCCCCCCAAAATCCTAACCCAGCCAGCTCTGCAGCAACTCCACAGAACCGCCGGCCGGGTGCATTCGCAGGCGTGTGGAGCCTAAGGACGCAAATGGCGGTGGCTATGGTGGCCGCCATTTGCGTTCATGTTTTTGGCCATGATAGGCTACGTAAATATTTACGTAGCCTATCATGGCAAAAAAACAGGAACGCAAATGGCGGTGGCTGTGGCAGCTGCCATTTGCATTCCCTTTTTTGCCGTGATAGGCTACGTAAGTATTTACGTAGTCTCTCACGGCCTCCTCAGGGACGCAAATGGCGTCCCTGTGTTAGCCGTGATAGGCTACGTAAGTATTTACGTATCCTATCCTGGCCTAAATGGTGAAGCGAATGGTGGCCGCAGACACGGCCGCCATTCGCAAAGCAACATGAACGGCACCAGGTGAGTGCTCCGTTTCACGTGCCTTTCGCGGGGTGGTGGGCTTCGTTCCACCACAGATTTTGGGGGCTGAATGCACTGGCATTCAGCCTCACTGAGATCCATGGCGGAATTCTCTGACATCCCTACAGTCAGTGTCAACAATACCATGGCCTGACTCAGTGTAAGGTAGCTTTCTGTGTTCCTATGTTCTCTTCATACAGTTGATGTTAACATTCGTGCTTTTGTGAAATCCCTCCATTTTTATCATACTTTTTGCACGTGGCAAAAAACGAGTAGGGATATTTCAGTGATTTATCAGAGGAGTTCAAACTTTTTGGGGACACATTTATCATTTTGTGGTGGGGAGGTGACAGCTTTTCAAACTTGTTTGTTTGGCTTTTTTCCCCGGAGAGATCATACATCTTCTGAGGCATTATGGAGAAGAGAGAATGGTGGCTGCTGGGATGCAGCTACCCTGCCCCCCATGCAAGAGTACTTCCACCCATGCATGGGGGGAGGGATAAAATGCCTTCCAATGGCAGCCCCTCATCCTTATCATACTATTCTAGAGGGACCCCTGACTTTGGTTGGGGATTTCTGGATGGGTGAGGGGGGCTTAAGAGCCCTTGTGCACTTGCACCGGTTTGGAATCCAGCCCATGAGAACCGCTCGCAATCACTGGTACTGGCTCCCCCTACTATAGAAGTCAATTTTCAGCACTATTGAGCTTGCTGTACCGTGATTGTTTTCATCAGATTGGTTTGAAATTTTGTACAATTGTAGACCTCACCAGGTACATTGTGGATGCCACGTTTCAGGTTATTAGCTCAACAGCTATAGAATTTTGAGGCCTGTAATGGTGGAACCTTTTGTTTTGTTTTGTTTTGTTTGAGACTTGCCTTAACTAAAGAGGCACTCCTGTGTCCTTTTAATGTCTAAAAATAAACCTGTTAGTAAACATGCACTTTAAGAACAGGAAATGTTTTGATACTAAAATTCTAAAGTCCATACCTTTCTGTACAATAACCTTTTTCTTTTCTTCCATCTTGGTCGAAATTTCTGGTGGTTTTCGTTCTGGCTCTGGCCTTCTTGGAACCTGAACCACTGAAACATGCACAACATTGTATATCAGGGAACATGCAGCAATGCTGATTATCCATGGAGCACACTTCTTTAATATCTCAGGCTAATTTTTTAGACCTATGTTAGTTGACATTATCTTATTTATTTTGTTTTCTTCTGTAACTCTGCTCAAGGTATTTAAGAACAGTTTAGGGAGCAATCCTATGGCTGCTAGCTAATCCTATGGCTAGATGGCCATAGGATATCTGGTTTTCCAGGGACCGACCTCGGAGCCTGCACTCAAAGGTCAGTTCCCGGAGAACCGACCTTCCCCTCCTTCGAGGCAGCACAGAGACACCCCACGCTCCACACTCGCAAGAGGAGTGTGAAGCAGCCAAAATGGGGTGTTCCGGGTGGTGTTCTGGGGTGGGGAAGGTGGAAATGCCGGTACGACGCATCCTATATGTCAGCCGGCAGCCTTGTCCCCCGCTCCGCCTTCCCACGGCTAGACAGCCAAAACCGTCTGTCTAGCCGCAAATGCAGGACAGGAGAAGTGCAGAGGGAATGATCCCCTCTGTGCTTCTCCTGCCCTGCATTGGATAGGCAGTTGCCTCCGAGTTCGGATGCAGCTGCGAATACGATTGCACACTTAAGAGGCAAAAAGTAATATAATGCAATGGCCTATGGCTAAAAGCAATAAACATATGATGATGAATATAATGAAAATAGTATTGCCGGTAAAATATCTTTATCAAATTACTTTATACCTGCTTCAAGTAATAACCATCAAGAGCCACATAATTATAGCAAAGTGAATGATGCCTGCAGTGATATACTGTTAATAATAGTATATCCTTGGTTTAAGTGTGATTCAGTACTGATCATCTTTTCGTTAAGTACTGTAACATCACTATGTGGTATCCATATCCACACCAACAAATATGTTTTAAGTTATTACATAATCTGCGATCACCTTGGGCAGCATGTAGGTAAAATTAGACTGGCTGAACATCCCTCCTAAATCTTTTTAACCTGTTGACTGCTGCAAAAAAATAAAATTTGTAGAAAAAGGAACGGCAGCTTTTCTAAAGCTGTAGACACCCTCCTCCTGAAATGTCACTTAAACAAGAGATCTAGGCAATTAATCATATAAGAAAAAAGAGAGAGAAGGAAATCAAAACAGTAAGGGAAATATGCTTTTAAAAAGGAAATGTACCTTCTTCATGATAAACTTGTTTTTCCTCATAAGAAATTTCTCTTTCTCCATATGCCCATTCCTCTTCTCCTTCATCATAACCTTCCGTTCTTTCATAATACTCATGCTCCTCTCCATAATCCTCTTCCCATTCTTCATATGCTTCTTTGTGAACCTCATAGATTTCTTCCTTTTTCTCATAAACTGCTTCTTCCTTCTTAGCCACAGTGGCCACTTTGACCTCTTGAGGTTTCTTTGCAGGGACTTCAATAAAAAAATCACACTTGCATGAATGTTTGAAGTTTTCAAAACACCCATTGCACACATGCTTTGAAACAGCACACATGGAGTCATTTTTGATCTCGTGGTTTCAGTGTCATGTCACTCTTAAAACAAAAGCAACATGGATGCAGATGTATTCATTATCGCTCACTAATGGACAGATGAACTAATTGAAAGTCATTTGCTCAGTGGAAAAAATACGCAATCCCTGGTTTTGGGTAAGAAATTTTAATAATCTCATGATGTATTTTAGTGGGTATTTTATTCAACAGGCAATCAGCATGCTGGCTCATCTGCAACAAGCTCAGGAAGTAAATGTTGAAAAAAAGAAAAAGAGTTCAAATTAGTATTATCAGGACAAGCCAGTAAGGGAGACCTACAGGATGACCTTTGGATGAGTAATGAAGTTAGGATGATTGCAAGGAAAATGAAGAATTACATCTGCACACTTTTAATGGCCTATTTCCCCAATTACAGATTATTTTCTTAGTATGCACATTTCAGTATTTGATTCTTTACCTTTTGTTGGAATAATTTCCTGTACTGGGGGGGCTGGGACTAGGGCAGAAGGTGGCAGTTCTGGTTTCTTTACCACTTCTGAAACATTTACAAACATGTCTGATAAGTAGCTTGATTTATCACTATGCTGTAGTGCTTGAATGTAATTTAATGTAGTCTCATTAACATCAATGAGATGAAATAGGATTTGATTTACTGGGTAGCAGACTGAGCTGCATGCTATGTATGGTTCGACGCACATCATTCTCATTAACATTTTAAGGCAAACAAAAGAGGCACTCATCTTAGGAACGAATCTCACTAAATATGTGTTCTGTCAAATTCAGCTGCAACAATCCAGTTGACTAAAGCTGAAACCAAATCACTCCCAATAACAAAATGGCAGGGGAGGGACCAATCGCATGTACAGAGCCTACAGAGAATTTTTTCCCCCCGTGAAGTTATGCTCTATGTGCACTCATCATAAGATGTGAAATGTCTTCGGATGTTTAGAATTAGTGGAGCATATTTGAAGTAGAAAAAGCATGTTACCATTTTGCTTTAATCCACATGTGATTGTTCTTTATAATTCAGCTTTATAATGCTTGAATAAGCAATTTGACAGTACCTTCAGGAGGTGCAACTTCCTCTGGAGCCTTTGGAACTGCCTTTTTGGGAATTTTCTTCACAATTTTCTTTTTAACTACTTAAAAACAAAACAAAAAAAAAACCAATTGAGCACATAAAGAAACCTAGCAAGTGAAAGTATACAGAAAGATTTGTGCTATTCATCTTCTGAATTGAAATGCTGTAATACCTTTTTCCTTTTTCTTCTCTTCTGGCATTGGAAGCAAGATAGGAAGAGCAGGAATATCTTAGAAATATAAGGGATATTTTCATTAAAATCTATTAATCTGGCACAACATTCGAAAATATCTTCTTCACCAACCCTAACAGCAGAAGCTTTTATAAAAATCTTACCTTCTGCTGGAACTTCGATAGGAACGGCAACTCTAGCATCTGGGATATCTGGAAAGCCAATAGACAAAGAAGGGAGTGATCATATTGACCTGGTTTTATCCTATATACTAATAGCATACTAATTATCAGAGTCTGGCTCCTTATGTAGCCAAAATGGCATAATCAGGAGAGAGGTATCAGTAGGTTCAAGATTTGCAGAAATAAAAAAAAAAACTTTAGGAAATAAAACCAACAGGGGGGTGGCAGGGGAGATGCAAAGTAGCCCATTTAGGACTGACCATATTCAGTGGCCATGGAATACTATCTGACTGTTGGAGGGGAGGGGATGCAAAACCAGGAGAAGAGAATGAAATGGAGTACCCTGAAAGAGGGCATGGCTGTCTGGTTGGAACCCTAAACAGGAGTATTCCATGCTGCAACATTTTGTTACATGTACCACTGTATGACCCGGCCGTGGGCTGCTAAGGTTTGGAGGTGCCGAGATAATGATAAGCCAGATCCGGATTTGCTTAGAAGGAGACTTTATTGAGTACTTAGAGCACATAGGCATACCCAACAGTTGGATCAGACAGCTTCTCTGAACCCAGAGCCATGGGGTAAAATGGGTTTTATACCATACATGTCAGCAGTGAGGCAGCATTACAGAAGCAAGTGTTAGTTAGCGTTCATTTGCAACTTTCCCAGCATAGGCTAACAGTATTTGTGCAGAGGGAAAACAGTCAGAACTTTCCAGCACAGTCACCTGTAAACAGAGCCTAAACAGAGCCTCCCTTCTCAGGCACATCCTAGGCTGTGATAAGATAAATGGTAGCTCATTAGCATGGAATGTGCTGAGGTGGTGATATCGACCTTTGACTCATCTTACCAATCAAGAGGCCTACTAGCAGGAAAACTGCAGCTGATGAACTAAAGTCAGAGAGCATTATGGATCTCTAAGCCCCTCTAAAACTACAGGCCTGGGGCCAATACAACCACTCGTCATATAACTGCCCAGAGAGCTTCAGCTAATGGGCAGCATAGAAATGCAAATAAATAAATAAATAAATGACCTTTTCCCTTGGAAAAATGTACACGAGGTGGCTAAATGCCTTCTACATCAGGGTAGGGTTTTTTTATAAACCTCCCTAGGGTATCATCTCACTTAATCTGTGTTCTTTTTCTTCTTTGTGATTTTGCAACGAGAAATGTACTGGCTGTTTCCCTGTTCCACCTAATCCTTCACAAACAGGATCATATCCTGTGGCTAATGTTTTTCTGGAAAATACCACTGGGCATGCTCATCATCATCATCTTCATCAACATGGACATAATAATAAATAACAGCATCTCAGTTAGGTTTGTCCTTAAGTTTACAGAAAGCTATAGAAAATGTGCAGTTGGCAGGCTTGATATAGAAGCTCTGTACATCATTTCCCCTTGTGAAAAATGAATCGTTCCTAAAGAAAGGTTGTAATTGTGCTGTTCAGAACATGTAAAAATAGATAGATTAGGCTAACTGAATTTAATGGTAATATTAAGGGAGGGATCCCCAAAGCCACAAGCCAGCTTTTGTGCATACACCAGTGTGCGCTCAGCCCCCCCCCCCAACCTCCTGCACCTTCCCCGAGACCATTCCTGAAGGTCAGGGGAACCTCCGCAATGACAAACAACCCAGCATAAGGAATTGCAAGTAGAAGAGAACATATAAAGATCTGGAAAAGCTGCAGCCCCTTTAGAAACATGCGCAAGCTCTTTGGTGTTTTAAATGCAAAAATAAAACATGACCCAAGTAGCATCATTTTCCCCCTTTACCTGGAGGCTTCACTTCCAGTTTAATCTCTGAAAGAGAAGAAATCAAATTTGTACTTGGAATTATTGTGACTTCCAATATATTGTTTCAGTTCTTCCATCTTATTACATTTTTAAACATGAGGAGGGCATGTACTTACCTTTAGTAGTCAGGTAAAGTTCAGCTGTGCTTCTTGCTTCACCTCTTGGCTCCAGGCGTGCAATGACAGAATACACCCCTGAGAGAGAAAGAGGTAATTTGGTGTGATGTCATTTCTGTCAGTTAAATAAAAATTAACAAGGAACGGGAGGACAATTCTATAACATTACCTTCATCATCTGCCGTAACATTATGGATAGTCATATAATGGCAACGGCCTTCTGTTCTAAAGCTGTACTTATGACTCTCCCTGAGTTCAGTTTTCTCTTTATACCAGGTGACGACTGCATCATCAAACGATACCTCACACTCAAAGGTTGCGGACTGGTATTCACTCACCACTATATTCTGAATGGTCTTGGTAAACTGAATTGGTTCAGCTGTTTTTGAAACAAATTAAAAACATAACAATTATTATTTTATGCAATTCCTTTTTTCCCCTTGGTCATAGAAAGCTTTGTGTATATGCATGAACCTGCCCATCTCCTGCCAGCACACTCAAAAAGAAATAAAGAATAAAGAAATAAAAAGAAAAGAGCATTTAGCATTCCATGACAGCCAACTCATATACTGGAAGTGGATTTTAAACATCAGGTAGTTGGTACAATGCTTTGTTTTGTCAGAATCAAGAGAAGCCATGAAGACAAGTTGATAAAGAAAAATGTCTTGATAGTAGCAGGTCATATAATCAGAATGCCAAATGAAGGAAGAAAGGAATTCAGTAAAATCCCTCTCATCATAGAGAAGGTTCATTTATAAGAATGTTGAAAGAAAAAGAAGATAAGACAACTAAGTATGATGATAACTGATTGACATCTCAGGAAAAAAAAAGATGCATAGCAGAATTTGCTCCAGAGGATTTCCCACCATTGCTTTTTTCTTTCTTTTTGTCTTATTTGTTAAAATTTATCCAAAGCTTCTCATTCTTATGAAAAGATAGGCATCTGTCTACAAACCTTCAATTGTTAGGTCGGCTGTTGTTTCTAGATAGTCAAAGCGGCAGGTGTAGCGCCCCTGATCTTCTGTTCTTACATCCTTGATAATGAGCCTGTGCACCTTGTCTGAGACTTCAGTTGAATATCTGCCTCCTATTTTAAGGGCCTTTCCATTTCTGAACCACTGGGATTTTGCATTTGGAACAGAGAACTGACAAACCAAAGAGCACGTAAAGCCTTCCTTGAGTGCAGTATCTCGTAGATGTCGTTCAATTGCAGGTTCTGTTAGCAGGTTAAAGTGCACATTTTAGAAAATACCAAGTGAAGGCTACACCAAACCAAAGGCTAGTTTTAAGTAGAAATTTTGCACTTACCAATCACTGTAAGTTTAGCACTGGCAATGTGAGGTCCGCATACCACCCTGTAATTTCCCTGGTCTCCAAGCTGACAGTTCCTGATTTTAAGTATGTGTCGGTCACCTTCAATTCTTATTTCATATTTGTTGTTAGAGTCCAGTTTTTCAGTGCCTTTGTACCAGGACAGTTTGATTTCTGGATAGTTTATTTTAATCTCACATTCAAAGACAGCATCTTCATCCGTTATTACAGTCAGATCTTCAATATCTCTGATCAGAGTAATAGGCTGAAAAACATTTTTCATATGTTTGAATCTCTGTTTCAAAGCATGGACTGTCCTCTTTAATAACTATGTCAATAGACAACATAACTTTTAGGAATATATCACATCAACTACCTCTGTCTGTGTAAGTCTTTGCTGAATAAATGACACAAGTTCATCAAACTCTTGTTCTTCCCTTCTAGATTTCTCTCTTACTTCAATCTCCTGTTGAAACAAAGACTGTGAATTAATATGAAATAAAACATTCATACTTTTATCTATTCTCTTTTACCAAAAAAACCCCTTTATTATCCTGAAACAATTATATGTACTCAATGCAGATCAAACTTTGCTTGCGTGCAAAACAGCCCAGTTCTAATCTTCCTGAAATGTGAAAAGTTACCCAAAACTAACAGAGGTGATCCAGTAAAAGCTGTCAGAAGTAGAAAACTACTTCCTGCTGACCCTGAAGACAACTCTTAATATATGCACTTCATCTGAGGATTTATGATTCACATCCTTTGGAGAAAGAACTTTGAGCAGAGTTTTGTTAGTAGGACAAAACAGTTCTGGAATTGCAAGATCTGGTATAGGCCAGAAAGAGCTGAACCGAAAATTCAACCCTGTTTTTTTTTGTCTATGGAGCAGGAGGCATGTTTTTGTTTTGTTTTTTAAAAACTGCCTCCAAAACTGAGGGGTAGGTGAAGTTCTCTTGTGTTTTTTTTAAAGGGCGGGGGTTCCTTATCTGACTTTAAAGATGAGATAGGCATAGGAGGTCCCTTTCCCCCACACCCCAAGCACAGCTGGAGACTGCAGGCCAGAAAGACTTGTCACAGCCGCAACAAGGTTTAGTGAAAAAAAAATCCCCTCTCAGCCACTTCATCTTCTAAGTCAGGTAAGCAATCCCTTCCTGAAAACTTTAGGGGAATTCTCTTCCCCCTGCAAGCAGACAAAAATCTCTCCCCACTTTCCAAGGGGATGATTGACCCCCAGGAAAATGGGGAAAGGTTTTTTGGCCTGCCTTGAGGGCTGGAAGGATCGTTGTTAAATGCTGAGAAGAAAACTACCGGAAGTCACGGTCAATAACCAAGCCCAAAGTAGAATATACTTTTTTTAAAAAAAAATGTATGTCTGAAACACTGAGCACATTTGTAAACCAATAATACTACAATACATTACAAAAACTACTTTGAAACCAATGTAAATGTAGTTATTTACCAGTCTATGGGTTTCTTCTTCTTGGCCTTGTTTTAGCAACTCAAAGGCTTGGAGGAGACCTCGGAAATCTGTAATTCCATACATACGAGCGTATTTCTCATATTCTTTAGGATCTACATTTTTCAGAAGTTCCATGATATCAATGGCCTTTTCTTCCTCATCTTCCTTTCTTTTGGTTGGAGTCCTATAGAAATAGCAAAGTTATTTGATTAGCAAGTAGGTACCAATGCTGTGTTATCAACTGTATGCAAGATTCTATGAATTCCCATTCTTATAAACTATTCATGTTAAAAGCACTCTTACAGCACAATTCTATACATATCTACTCAGAAGCAAGTCCCATAGGGCTGGACCCAGACTGGGCATTCCATGAACAGAAGAGTTCCTTCTGTTAACAGAAGGCACTGGGATCCAGCAGTAGCTCTTTGCTGGAGGAAGGGAACTGGGAGGCAATCTTTGTTTATACCCCCTTCCCCCTTACAGCCTCCTGCATGGCCTCCTGTGCTATTCTGGAGGGTCCCATTGCCCTCCAGAGCAGCTTTTCCAGAGACACATGGAGCTGCAGGGGGAAGGAGGAATAGAAAAGATTGCCTCCCCACCCCCTTCCTCCAGTGCAAGCAGAACTCCACTAAGCACTACTCTGGATCCAATCCATTGAGTCAAATGGGCCTTATTTCCAGCTACAAGGGCATAGGATTGCAGGTTTAGCTGCTCAAACACTACTCACAACTATAAAAGGAAGGGTTAGGCTGCAACCTTGGGCGTAAGCTCCATTTAACTCAACTGGACATACCTGTGAGTAGACATATATACTTTTGCACTGTTAGTGATAACGTTTTAATGTAATTTACATCTCTTTATATAGCTTGACATTGACATCAATAAATCATACTCTGGCAAGTATAAATTACATTTCAGTATTCTCTGACCATTAAGGAAGAACATTTTGATAACACCCTTTACTTATGGTATTTTAAAATGGCATGTTCAGAGGAATCCCTGTTGAGTTTCTCTCACACTGTGAAATCTCTCACACATATAATGTTTATTTCATTTTTTTAGAGTGCTGATCATTATTGTCAGCATTAGAGAGAGAATAGTTATGGTTTCAAACTGATAAATAGAACATTCTGTTGGCCCCTAGTACTGAAAAGGCTACAGAATGCTTTATTACATCTACCAAATGGCTACCACAACATTACACAAGTGGATGTCTGCTCATGCAACTGGTAGTTCCCTTCCCTTCATCTGCCTGCAACGCCACACATCCCCCCCCCCAAATCTGCTACAAGGACCCTCCAACCGTCTCTGGAGCAGTTTTGGAGGGCATGTGGGGGCTGCAGGGGGAGGGGTAATTCAAGCTGCTAGCTGTGTCAGTTTTGCTGGTGGAAGGACACTGTTGGATGCAACCCATTGTCTGAACATATGATCATTTATGGAATGTAAGAAGAATTCAGCACAACTGTAAGGATGTTTACTCAGAAAGCAGTCCCATTGAGCTCAGTGGAACATATTCACTCTTAAGTGTGCTTAGGATTGCAGTCTGAATTATATTTTGTAGTTCAGATACTTATTATTAAAATAAGCTACCTCTCCTGCAGATTAAAATTGCATTCTAGTAAGAAGTAAGTAATTCCAGTACTTACTTCTTTAGCTTTGCTCTAA
Source organism: Heloderma suspectum (assembly GCF_057233095.1). NCBI lineage: Eukaryota > Metazoa > Chordata > Lepidosauria > Squamata > Helodermatidae > Heloderma > Heloderma suspectum. The sequence continues at coordinate 191,978,190 of NC_139458.1, forward strand.
GGTCTCCTTCAATTACTTCTTGTCTCTTCCTTTCCTCAACTTGTAGGTTGGCGCTGCTTTCAATTTCACCATGATCATTGAAAGCCACACATCTGTACTGCCCAGAATCAGTTTTTGTTGCATCCTTGATTTCCAGCTTGGCTTCATCCCCTCTTTGCTGAATCATAATGCGACCTCCTTGGTTGAGCTGCCTCCATTTTCCTTTCATCCATTTCACGTTGGGGATTGGATCTCCACCAACCTTAGCAATAAATGTTGCTACACTCTCTGGTGGAGAAAAAAAAAAGCAGTGAAGAAAATATCTGTCATAGGCTGAAGGAAAACAGTAGCCAACTTGTGTCAAAGGCAACAGATATGAAATGTGACGTATTCTTCTTGAAGGTGTGCTTACTTTCAATAACAGTGATACTTTGAGGCTCTGAGATGAAGTAAAGCTTTCCATCGGTTGGCACTTTCTTAGCCACCGGTGCTGCTGCTGGTTTTTCTGGAAAGCAATTTGAAGAAATTAAGTTGTGGTCAGAAAATGGCCATGCTAAAACCAAGTAACCATCATCCATATATCATAGATACATTTTAAAATTTGAATTCTACTAAGCCTAGAGAATCTGTTTATAGGTATTTAATAAATATAATAAATAAATAAAATAACATTGACTAAAACTGCTGCAAATACTGTCCAGCTTAAGTACTGGATTCGTTTTTTATGATTTCACTGTATATAGCAGCGTAAGTGATGTACTACTATTGTGATTAAGTAATGTAGGCCACCCCGTAACAACTAGCTCAAGGCAGCTTTGATTAAGGCATTGAAGTAAACACTTCTTGGTGGTGTGGTATTATCCATGATAAGATAATATCGTGCCATGATGCACGTGAATATTTGAGTCATAGCACAGTATGTAGTAATGTCCTCAGGAAAAATAACCACTTTTGACATGTTAATGTATGTGTGAAGCCACCTCTAGTTACCATAATTGGGAGGTGCTGAATGGACTGATACTGCAGTTTTGTGTTACCATTACATTACATAAACATTCAGTTTCACTGTACCTTTAATTGCCACCTTTGACTTGCAAGAATCACTTCCAGCCACGTTTGAAGCTTTGCACACATACTCGCCAGAATCAGTTTTAGTAACTGCCTGGACTTCTAAAAGGGCAATTCCATTAGCAAAGCTCAAGCTGCATTTATCAGATGATCTTAGCTCTTTCCCAGCTTTTAGCCACTGGATTCGAATTGGCTGTGATCCCCGGACGTGGCAACTGAGCTGCAAGGTGTTGCCTTCATCTATTGCTACTGGTTTAAGAGGTTGATCAAATACCGGTGGCTTTTTGGGTTCTAAAATGTCATCCCAAAGATAAAATTTAAGAAAGCAAGAGAAGAAAAGTAGTTAGGTAACAAGTCTTCAGCAAGAAGATATAGATCCAGGTAAGAATAGGGTTATACAATGGGCTTTCTACGAGAGGCTTTTAACCCACCACTTTACCAAGGCTTCTGCTTCCAGATTCTTTGCGGGATTAAGATCGGCTCCTTTACACATGTTTTTTCTGGGGGTTTTCTTTCTCTGCCTTTCTATATGTTCCATTACACCACCACTGGGTGGTGCTGTGGTGTAGCAGAATTGCACAAATACACCAGGATCTCATGCTGTCATTCACAGAAATACCAGACTTTTCCTTGTTAGGAAAAAAAAATGCTAAAATGGTTGAAAAGCACAGGGGAGGCCCTGGAGGAGGATGAAGTTGTGTAATGGACCCGCAAACTACTGTCAGTGAGGAATCACAAGCCCACAATACATGCCTCGTGTAGAAAGACTCAGTGTATACTGATGAATGCATTCCAGTTTATGCATTCCAGTGTTTATATAGAAAAAGCAGAGCTGTGTACAAAAGAAGAGAGCCCCTGTGGTCTACTTTGTCAGAATATACTCTTATGTGCATAAGCAAAGAAGAACATTAAAAAAAAAATGAAGATCCCTCCTCCCCCAGAGCTATACATAGTAAGAAAAACATCAGGGAGATTTCTTTTTGCAATGCTAATCAGCATTCTAGCCCCCTCAAACATGTAGATAATTGCATTATTAAAGATGTTAGTAAATAGCAGCACATTTTAATAATGGAAATTTGAAATAATGAAGAATTTAGGTAGAATTTTCTATTATCCTGTTAGTACTGCAACCAGACTCCTGCCAGCTGCATGAATATATAACATGGGAATGAATTACATCATCAAATACAGAATGGCAATAGTAATTAATCAGTGTTCTAACTCAATTAGACGTCATGGAAAATAGAAACAACTTATGAAGAAAAGTTAACACTATGAAGAGGTCAACTGTGAAATGAACTAACCTTTAATAACAACAGAAGAAGTACATAGGGTGCTCCCAGCTTCATTGGACACTTTGCAGGTATATAAGCCTGCATCAGTTTCTGCTGCATTTTTAACTTGCAGAAGAATTGTGTTGTTTTTGAATGATAATTCACAATTATGGCTTTCATAAATTTCCTGGTTATTCTTGTACCAGGCAACAGTCATAGGCTGAGAACCAGAAACACGGCCCTCAAGTTTAAATGTGTTCCCTTCTGTTTCTTCTACAGTTTCAGACAGCTTTTTAGTGAAAGAAGGTGGATTCTGTCGTTCTGTCAGAAAGGAAGACACATCTCAAGGTATAAAAAGGAACCTTAAAATGGAATGCCCAGAATGATTTAAAAAAACAAAAGTTCAAATAATAACAGCTGTAGCCCTACTTTGGCTTTCCTTGGTATAACATAATGTTTTCATGGTTTCTGAATGGTTCAGTAAAATTTGGGGGCAATTTATTCCATGCTTTGAATTTAGGGCATTCTCTTTTACAACACCTTATTTAGGTACTTAATCTTATCACATAGTTTTAAATGAAATATCAAATACATATTTATATAAATTAAAAAGCTATCAACACAGCAGCAATTCAAAGAAGAGTGGATTCCAGAATTTATATATTTTTGTCACCCTCTGAACAACTTTCTTCTATTTTCCCTTATTTTTCATATTTGCTGTCATAAATGCTTTGATTACTCCAGGTATCTAGATTCTCTAGGGTATCTAAATGCAGCTATCTTTATGTGTAGCACCTAATAATTGTAGCTTGGATCCAGATAGTCCCCAGTGTACCAACAGCCCCAATGTAATAATTATAGCTTGGATCCAGATAGCCCCCAGGCTAGTGCAAGGCACTTATGGAAGGGGTGTGTGTGTCACGAATTTCTGCTGATTTAAACACCAGCTGAAGCCCCTATTGCACTCCATCACACACCATTATAGAGGATTCCCTGCCACTCAGGAGTGGCTTTTTATCAAGTGCAGGAGGGACAGGAAAGCCCCATTGCACAAGCAAGAATCTGCTCACAGTTCTTTAAATAGAAGCCAATATGAAGTTCTTTTGATATCATGGAATCCAATTCTCATCCTATAGATGAAACACTCAATACCTTTAATATTAAGTTGAGCTGTGCAGGACTCCTTTCCAACTTCATTGCTAGCATGACATGAATATTTTCCAGAGTCTCCTTTGCCGACTTTCAGAATTGTCAAATGGGCTATATTTTCTACATAACTGATCTGGTAGTTCCCTCCAGTGCGTAATTCTCGGTTATCCTTTGACCACGTAACCTTAATAGGCCGTGTTCCGGAAATGTGGCATTCAAAGTCAGCACCATCACCAACAACTGCATCGACTGGTGCAATTGGGATGTCAAAGAATGGAGGAGTCTTCCCTTCTAAAGTTTAGAACAAGCAGAGGTCATGTGTAACTTTGTACATTTTAATACATAAGAGTTATATTGTCAAAAAAGCAACACATAAAAAATATAAGATGAGGCCTAAGTCAAAGCACATTCATGAAGTGGGTTTAGGATTGGATATAAATGGCGATGTGCCCTTTAAAAAAATCAGTCAGTGTTGTCAAAGAAAAATATATATAATTGTTGACAAACCTGTAAGGATTAGTCTGGCGCTAGAAGAAGCAGTTCCAATAGCATTGGAAGCTGTGCAAGTATATTGTCCAGCAAGGCTCATGTCAGTTTGTGAGATCTGTAGAGCTGCAACATTATTCAAGTATGAGGTTTGCACATTATAGCCATCTCTTATTTGTGCACCATCTTTATACCAAGTTACTTCGATAGGTTCAGAACCAGTAATGCCACAATCAAATGTAATTGGTAAGCCAGCAGTTTCATGAATATCTCTTAATTTTCGTGAAAATGAAGGAGGAAGTTTACGCTCTGCAAGGAAACAAATATTGTACAATGAATCATTAACCAAATGATTCTATTGTTGTAGTATACATCCGCCACATAAGACTCTCCATAGATTTAAAAAAATGGGGATTTAAGAAAAAAAGAATATAAGACAAATTGTGCTGTATCAGACCCAAAGTCTAGTCCAGCATTCTATTTGCACAGAATGTATGTTCCCAATCCAGCTAAAGTTAGTGATGACTAAGACCCACTGAAATCAATGTGATTTAAGTCAGACACTACCAACTTGTCCCAACTTTAGCTGAATTGAGGCCATTGTCTTTTCCAACAATTTCACCCAGTTACATTGTGGATGACATAGAAGGGAGGATTTATTTTATCATTCACTATTAGCAAGAGCGGAAAGAGTGACGGAACCCAGGGCTAGTTACACAGCATGGATGGGTGCTATGGCAGAACATCTCAGTTTGCTTGTATTGAGACTATGGACATTCCCTGTTGAATGTGAAGAACATGGATGTTTCCCAGATAAGAATGGCTTTCTTTTTCTGAAGCACGATACATTTTAAAAGAGTAGTAAATAATCTTGGAAGCATTCCAAATCATACTGCAGTATTCACCTTGAACAGATAGTAGCGCTGAAGAAACAGCTTCCCCAACACTATTTTCTGCTTTGCAGATATACTCTCCACCATCACTGCTATCCACTTGATTGAATACTAGAGTGGCAACTTGGTTTTTAAAGTGCATTTTAGAGGTAGCAGTTGCTCTTAGTTTTGTGTCTCCTTTGTACCATGATACAGTGATTTCTTGTGTTCCAGCAATTTGGCATTGCAATGATGCAGAATCTCCAACTGTCACTTGAACAGCTTCCAGATTTCTGACAAAATACGGTGGTTCTAGAGTAAACACACAGACGTAGTTACAAAAACCAATCAATCCTCCACATAAACCTCACAACAGTCATTGGGTTTTTTTAAATCTCTTTTTAATTCAGCTACAAACCTAATACTGAGACAGTAGCCTGAGAATTATCTTGTCCTGAATCATTTTCTATATGGCAAGAATATAGTCCAGCATCATCCGTTTTGCTGCTAGAGACCTCCAGTATGGCAGATGTTTCTGTAGTGGTAATACTGCATTTTTCTGAATGAGATATATTGATACCATTTTTCTTCCAAGATACTGCAATTGGAGGTGTGCCACTATATGTGCATTCCAGAATTAATTGTTTTCCTTTCTCCACATTGAAGTCATTCAACTTCTTCATAAATTTGGCTGGTTCTATTAAACATAATATGAGCAAATATGTAAGATTTTTGTGGTTGCATTCCAGCTTAACCATAGGCATCTGCAGCACTGAAACATTACAAACCTTTTATAAAGAGGTGAGTTGTGCAAGAGATTTTGCCAGCTTCATTACCGACAATGCAAGTATAGTCTCCACTTTGGACTGGATGAACATCGAACAATTCCAGTTCAGCAACTGTTTCTTCCAGAGAGATGTTACATCTGTGTCCTGGGACTAGTTCAACACTACCCCTAAACCATTTTATATCAAATGGAGGGGTTCCTTTAATGATACTTGTGAATGTTATATTTGCCCCAGATAAAACTTGTAACGGTTCAGGTTTCTTCACAAAAGATGGGGGTTCTAGACATACATAAAAAGAGATTAATTTAATATTGTTATGTTCAAAAAACAGACACCTGGATTTACAATAGAAAAAAGAGTGCTACGAACTTGGATTTTTAAAAAATCTCCTGTTCATATTTTCTACATAAGTTTCAATATTTACCTCTGACTATGAAATATGCGTCACATTCATCAGATCCAGCTACGTTAGTTGCTATGCAAGAATAATTTCCAATATCTGACTCCTGAAGAGTATTCACTCTCAAACAGCAAGTGTTATCTGTAAGGGTTGCCTGATACTTTTCTCCACTACTGATCTCATATCCATCATGGAACCAAGAAACAGAGATAGGAGGCGAGCCAATTACTTTGCACTCAAGTACAGCTGAGGAACCCAAGAGACCATGTGTTTCTTTCAGCTTTTTTGTGAATGAAGGTGGTATAATGCGATCTGTGGAGCCCAAAGCAAAGATGAAAACATTATAGTGGGTCTTCATAGGCAAGTTTTTAAAGTAATAGGTTTCCAAGGGTTTAGTGCTTTTGTTTTATTTTTTGGAATATCAAATTTGACGTGGGTCTTGAAAACAGGAATATGTTCTCTTTTCATTTTAGAAAGTCTTGTTCACCCCATTCCTATTCTGTCTCATTAGAGGTAAAGTAATGGCACTGCGCAAGTCAAGTGAAATTCATTTGTAAGACTGACCCATTGACATATATTCCTCAGTGAATACATTTCCTAAGGAATTTATTTAGAATTATATGGTGCATGGATTGGATTTCTAATATCACACCAAGCAAACTTTTCCTAATATAGCTGAGGATGGTTCCAAACACACCAGCTACATTCTATAAATATACATGCAAAGAGAATGCAGAATTTAAAACCCCAAGTTAGCAAACTAACCTGAAACCTGTACTGACGCTGTGCAACTGCTTTGACCAACATTGTTTTTCACCTCAAATGTATATTCTCCACTATCCTGTAATCCTGCATTCAGAATCTTAAGCCCAGACACTTTGTTGAAGAAAGTGATTTTGTATTTGTGGTCAGAAGAGAGCTCATATCCATCCTTGAACCACCGAGCAGTGAGCTCTGGTGTCCCAGTTACTGTGCACTCTAAGGTACAAGAATCTCCAGCTGTGACTGCCATTGGTCCTGGCTTCTCTACAATACCTGCTGGCTCTGGAATGAAATGGAAATCACAGCCACATTTATAAAGAAGATAACGTAATATGTGAAGATACTTTCTGTGAAGGTACTTTTTGTTTTACTATACCAACCTAGAACTGATAGAGTAGCAAAACATTCCTGACTTCCAGCATCATTTTTAACTTGGCAGGTATATTTCCCAGTGTTGGCTGGCTCTGCATTTACAACCTGGAGGACAGCAACTTTATCTGAGTATGACATCCAGACATTGTCACTTTCTCTGATGACTTCACCTTTGTCTTTCAACCAAAGAACAGAAATTGGCTCAGAACCTTCTACTGTAGCTTGAAGTTCAGCTGGCTCCCCAACTATTGCAGTGATATCATGAAGTTTCTTCACAAACCTTGGGGGTGCTGATCAAAAGATGGACAATACGTGAGTAATGGATATGAGAGCGAAGATGGAAAATACAGAAATGCTGGGGAAAAGACAATCATGGAAAGACTTTTACAAACCTTTCAGCATCACCGAACAAACGCAAGCATCACTTCCCACATCGTTGGTTGCCTTACAGTGATATTCACCAATGTCTGTGGCATCAACGTTGAGAATGTGAATACTAGCAAGGTAATTCTCAGACAGGATCTTGTACTTCTTGCTACTCCTAATTTCCCTCTTGTCTTTATACCACGAAATTTGGAAGGGAGGAGTGCCTTGAAGCTCACATTCCAGATGAACGTCAAAACCTTTCAGAATTTCTACTGGCCGGGGTTTCTTGCGGAAAACAGGAGGAGCTATAAAAGAGGAGGTTTGAATTCTGTTAAACATGAAGGACCAAATTAGAAAGAAAAGAGTACGCCATTTAAGAATGTAAAACTGCAATGGGATGGGAGGGCACGGATATCTGAAGGACATTTCCAGGCCAACTAAACTGGTCTGGTATTGACTTTTCATGGGAACTAGCATAGACTTGTTTAGAGAAAGGGAATAGACCTAGCAACCTTCTACAGCAGGAAGAATGGAGAAAACATAGGAAGAGCAGGTTCTGACCTTTCACTTTCAATGAAGTACTGCTGTTGGCACTACCCGCTGTATTTTGGGCTTCACAAGTGTAGTCTCCACTGTCTTCAACAGTCAGATTGTGCATTTCAATAACTGCCACAGAATCAATGAAGGACATACTGTATTTGTTGCTGGGATGAATCTGAGTTTCAGCCTTGTACCACACAATGTTAATTTCTGGAGAACCACCTATCTTGCATTCATATCTAGTTGAATCATGTTCTTTCACAACTCTGGAGGAGTCTAACTTCTTAATAAACCTTGGTGGCTCTAATGAAAAAGGAAAGAAAAAGGAAATACACTCATAAGGTATTAGACAGTTACATAAGATTGGTTGCATTAGATTTGCAAGATCTCAGGATTTTAAGTCATCTATATTATAAATTGAAATGTACCAGCAAAGAGATTACTGTCAACCCCAGAGGTCTACTTTATTCTTCACATGTCAAACTGTGGAGTACCCAAGAACAATTCAAACTATATCTGCCTCAAAAGTACTTTTATGTAAAATTATGCACATATATTCCACTACCAGTATAACAAAAAAGAAAAAAGGAAAGAAAGGAAAAGAAAAGCAATCTCCATACAGCATTTGAATCACTGACTACATTAAAGTGACAATTCCTATGGCTCCTGGAAGGATATAGGAAATATCAGATCTTCCCTTCCAAGGTCAGAGAAAAAGAGCTCCAACCTTGGAGGACCTCTGACCTCAGATCCCCGCCCCCCAGCCCGTGAGGAAAGTTCTGCACTGCTCACATCCCTGACATGGGACCTCCAGTGTTGGGAGAGGTGAAAAGGAGGTGGGTCAGGAACATGCCTTGGACAAATCAGAGGTGGCTTTGGATATAAAAGATCCAAGGTCCCCCCAGTCCCTGAACATGCCAGACCTGAGGCTGCTGAACAATGGGAGGGAAATAGTTGAGAAAAAACTGGACGGAAGGGAGGAGAACGCTGGTCTTCCTTCGCTTCCACACTGCCAGCAGGAGCCTGGCAGGATATGTCTAACACTCCAACCTCAGTGTGTTCTAACTCGGGAAACAGGATAACCTTGCCCAATCAATAATATAGTAATATAATAGACAAATACGACCTTGCAAATAGAACGTCAGGAGATGGTGGCCCACTCTCTCATCTACTTGCCTGAGCCACCCCTCCCCCCCCATATTCCACTACACCCCCCCCCCCCAATGTTTTCCTTATGCTTGCCAGAAGACAGGGAAGAAGCTAATAAGGGATGTTATCACTATTGCCCATGGGCCCAGCAAAATTGGTTCATTTCCCATACACATTTTCCTTCTCCCCTTCTCTTTCGGCATGGGGAAGCAGCCAGGAAGGATAGCCATCAATCATTAGTGTTGCACTGCCCCCCCCCCCATACAGCACTAATGACAGGTGGTCTTTTTCTCCATCCCAGACTTATAGCTACAGGATCTTATGCCTGGGAGGGAAAAAGAGAATGTGATCCAATACCTGTCACAGAAAGAGGAAGTGGATAAGGAAGCATCCCATTCTGCCTGTGCCAAGTTGGATGAATGAGGCAGAGCCGGATGAATGTGCCTTCCTTTCACTTTCTCTCTAGGAAGGGGCTTACATTGCCTACTTCTAATCTAGCCTATTATTCTATGTTTGCCAACTCTTTCTCTGACAGAGGTTTTGTGCCTTTAGAGAGGCATACTAGGAAATTGTTCAGCAATTATCCTTTCCCCAGACTTGCATTAGCATGCTGGGAAAAGCTTCATCTACTGAATGTCTGCCTGTCATATGATGCCAAAGTTACAATGGCCCTCCCAGGAATAATTTGACTTTCTCCCCATACTTGTCAGCATCATCTATTATATGGTTAGGAAGGAAGTTTATATTTCTAAGCCCATAATAATGGTAGCTATATTACCAAATAAACACCAAGTTCCTTTATTTATGGTTTATGGACCATAGATTTCAACAACTTAAGCATACTTCTGTGGAAAATAAAATTATCCAACATAATTCTCAAGTAAAAATATGATACTCCACTCAAGCGTCACATGTTAAACGGGCAGTCTATGTCCAGCCTGTTTATGGACTAATATATTTCCACGCGTTGCTAATTTTAGACAGTCTTCTAAGCAATAAATACAAAGCCCAGTGTGGTATTACATTTCTCACAGAAATAACTTCATGTCAAAACCTCAAGAAGATTTTTTAAAACAGCTGTTACTCTAGATCAAGGATGCCGTCCACTTGCACCCACTCTGAAGGCTAGAAAATTCATACATGTCTTCAGTTTTGTTTGTTTTATAAAATGGGGCTGAAGAAGAAGAAAATAGCACTTTTCGTAAATTACCTTTGAAACTCAGCTGAGCAGTGCAAGAATCCTTCCCAGCACTGTTGCTTGCATAGCAGGTGTACAGCCCAGCATCACCTTTGCCTACTTTCAGAACAGTCAGTGTGGCTGTGTTTTCTACCAGTGTGATCTTGTAATTGCCACCAGGGCGGATGTCTCTGTTATCTTTTGCCCAGCTGACTTTCATTGGCACTGATCCTGTGACGTGACACTTGAAAGAACCACTTTCCCCAAGAGCAACATCAAGAGGCCAAGGCTTCACATCAAAGAATGGAGGTTTCAGGTGTTCTATAAAAAGGAGTGAAAAGGGATAACATAACTCATGCTTCTGCCTTCCCTTCAAAATGGCACGACTGCACTTGCTATTAGACCCCTGAAATTTGTTCATCTTGACATCTCCTTTAAAGCTGCCTCAGTTTTGGATGAGGTAGTTTACAAACCTGTGAGGTGGAGCTTGGCACTGGAAGAAGCTTTTCCAAGAGCATTGTGAGCTGAGCAAATGTACTGGCCGCAGTGAGCCACGTCGGTTTGTAAGATCTGAAGAGTTGCCACATTGTTTAAGAAGGTTGCTTGAATGTTATCATCACCTCTCAACAACACCCCGTCCTTATACCAAGACACTTCAAGTGGTTCGGAGCCAATGATACGGCAATCAAAAGCGATGGGAGAACCAACAGTCTCCTGAACGTCTTTCAGCTTTCTCGTAAATGAAGGAGGAAGTTTACGGTCTGCAAGAAGACATTGCATTTGTAACATGTAACGATTTATCCTACAAGACTCCAAAGAACATTTTGGCCACGATGCTCTGTGGACACATCAGCCACAGACGGAGCATCCAGAAGGGTATCAATAGAGCCCTGTTTTCCCTCCCTCCCTATACATATGCACATGCATGGGCACAGACAAAAGCGGGACATTAAGGGGAATGAAACATCTGTTCATGCTTCCAAAACCACATCCACCCCTCCTTCTCTGACTGATGCAAGCTCAGAACATAAGTAATTTCCAAGGCATGGAAAGGGAGGGAGGGTTGCATGGAGCATTATGGAAGGAGCTCATAGATCTTCCAATCTCCTTAACATTCACTCATGCTGCTTCTGAGCATGCCAGGAGCAGAGGAGTAATATAGCCCTATTATAATTAGATTCTGCTTTGATCAGAATCGATTCTTTAAAAAGGATCCATCACCTTTGACAGTCAGCACTGCTGTTGAAGTGGCAAACCCAGCGCTGTTTTCTGCTTTGCAGACGTATTCACCAATGTCGGCATTCTCCACCTGGCTGAAAGCAAGTGAAGCCACATTGTTCTTGAAGTGCATTTTATAAGCCTGGCTAGATCTTAGTTTGGTATCTCCTTTGTACCATGACACTTTGATTTCTGGTGTTCCAGCCACTTGGCATTGTAGAGATGCTGGCTCTCCAACGATCACCTCTGTACGCTCCAAATGCTTAACAAAATGAGGTGGTTCTGAAGCAGAAATGACCATAGTCAATACCCAGTCAATCTAAGCATATTGCATGGTGGCAATTAATATAGGTATAGTCAAGCACTGTAAGAAAGTAACACACCTAAGATTGTTACCAGGGCGTGACATACATCTTCTCCAGCATCATTTGCAACTTCACAGATGTATTCCCCTTCATCTTCTCTGGTACTATTAAGAATTTCCAGTATGCCTGATTTTTCTGTCGTTGTTATGTTACATTTTGGAGACTGGGTGATGTTTAAACCATTCTTCTTCCATGTAATGGCAAGTGGAGGAGTTCCGCTGAACGTAGTTTCTAGAATAATGGATTTGCCATGCTCCACACTGAAATCACTTAGTTTCTTCACAAATACAGCAGGCTCTAAGGTAAAGTCGTATGAAAGAAAGGGTCAGACCCAAAACTGTACCACATACATGTGTACGTGCCATAATATGTATGTGGGGTAGCACTTGGACAAACCTTTCACAAAAAGATGTGTGGTACAAGAAGCACTGCCAGCATCATTAGTGGCAAGACAGGTGTAATCTCCAGTCTGGAGTGGTCCTACTTCAAACAATTCCAACTCTGCCGTTGAATCTGCCAAGGTGATGTTGCATGTCCTCCCCGGCACAAGTTCTCTGCTTCCCTTAAACCAGTTCACTTTGAATGGGGGAGTTCCTCTTATCAGACTCCTGAAGGTGACACTCATTCCAGGTAAAACCTCCAATGGATCAGGTGTCTTTGCAAAAGAGGGAGGTTCTGGATTTACACACACACACAAATTTAAAATGTTAGCAGACATAGAAAGTAGTTGGAATTTGCATTAAATAAGTTGCCAAGACTGCAAGATAAACAGAGAGTAGAAAACACTCATATAAGGTGGCTTGTCTACCCTTTACTGACCTTGCACTGTCAAAAAGGCACTGCATTCATCAGAGCCAGCCACATTTGCAGCAGCACAGGTGTAGGGGCCTGTATCAGATGAGTCCAGAGCGTTCACCTTCAAAGCACAGACGTTATCTGAAAAGGCGGTTTCGTATTTATCCCCACTGAAAATCTCATTTCCTCCATAAAACCAAGTCACTGAAATAGGCGGTGACCCAGCAGTTTTGCACTCCAGAACAGCCGAAGAGTCCAGCACGCCAAACGTTTCTTTTAATCTTCTTATAAAAGAAGGCGGGACAAGCTGGTCTGTGTAGGGAAAGGTAACAAAAAGCCATGTTTTAAGAGAGACCAACACAGCCAAGGGAAAGAAATGGTAATTGAGAAGAAAGATTCCCAAGCCAACCTGAAATGTCAACTGAGGAGGTACAGCTGCTTTTCCCCACTTCGTTTTGCACTTCGAATGTGTACAGCCCCCTGTCATCCATGCCCGCAGAAAGGACCTTAAGCGTTGCTACTTTGTTGGAAAAGCTAATCTGATGCTTGCGGCTGTTGGTGAGTTGTCTTCCATCCTTAAACCACTTGGCAATTAGCTCTGGAGTCCCACCCACGGTGCACTCCAAAGTAAAAACATTGCCAGCGGTAACCGTCATTGGCTCAGGCTTCTCTAAAATCACAGCCGGTTCTGGAATGAGGGGAAAAAATCCACAAAAATTGAGTTGCAAAGCCAAGAGCAAGAAGGAAATTGCGATAGTGCTGCCATTGCAAAGGTAGTCAAGGTTGCATTCTTTAGAAGGGGGTGGAAAGCCAGTACCAACCTAGGACTTGCAAATATCCTGCGCATTCTCGCATTCCGGCATCGTTTTTAATCTGGCAGATGTACTTCCCACCATTGGTGGCTTCGGCCGTTGCAATCTGAAGGGTTGCAATGTTATCCGAAAAGGAAATCTGGAGGTTTTCACTTTCCCGTATTATTTCGCCCTTGTCCTTAAGCCACACAACAGAAATAGGCTGGGAGCCTTCTACTACAGCCCGCAGTGCTGTGGGTTCTCCGGCATAGGTGAAGGTGTCACTCAGCTTCTTAACAAACCGAGGTGGTTCTGGTATAGAAGAGAATTACTCATGGTAAAAAAAGGAAGAAAAGGAAAAGAAAATCACAAGCAAACCAGAAAGAAAGATCAGAAAAGGGATGACCAAAGAATGACCCATTTGTACAAATACTAACCTTTGAACTTGACAGCACAAGAGCAAATGTCACTTCCCACCTCATTTGCAACTTTGCACTGATATTCCCCAGTGTCGGCAGCTTCAAGGTTAAGAATGTGGACACTGGCGCTGAAGTTCTTCGTGGTAACTTTGAACTTCTTACTGCTTCTGACTTGCTTCCTGTCCTTGAACCAGACAACTTCAAATGGCGGTGTGCCTGCAATTTCACACTGGAGGATGACATCAGAACCCTTAAGTGTATCTACAGGGCTAGGTGTCTTGCTAAAAACAGGAGGCTCTATAAAAAAAGAATATGACAACATGTAACTGGAGTCTTGCTAACAGGGGCAAGACATTTAGAAACAGAGGACAGAAAGTATGCTTGTAAATCCCTATTTAGGTGCCTGAGAAATAGTCCAGTTTTGAAAAGTGCTGCATGGATAGTGGTTCATTTTGAGGTCAATTCTATATCCAAAGCTGTAAAGTCTTGCTTGGATGTTTTGGCATCTGTCCACAAATTCTTTTTGCATGTGGTACTGAATTTTCCAAATAAATGCAGTTAATAAGGATGGGTGCGTGCCTACGCATAACCTTTAATATGTATCATTATTTTTGCCACGCCCACAGATCTATTATACTTGATCTCATACTCCCTATCTCATTCTCTCAATCTCCCATATCCAAAGGTATATTCTTACTCACTTCCTTCCTATCTTTATGAGTGTGGCAAATTAAAAACAAAACAAAACCCAAAACAACTCCTGCATTTCTGTTTTTCCATATAAGTCCTATTCACATCTAATGTCTTCTCTAACTATAGAATGTTGCTAGGAGGTAACGGACAAGCAGCAAGCAGGTTTTGAAGCTCGCACAGATAGCAGAAAGCTGGTCCTCCTACTCTTGTAACTCATATCTTGCATTATCACCCACTTCCTTGATCCATCCACCTGTTGTCTCTTGTTGTTAGCTTCCTAGGTATTACATGCTCAAGAAGCACATCCTGACTGAGGCGTATGGTGTTTCTAAACTTTAGACTGCCAGAATATGAGTGACAGGAAATGGAATGACAGGAAATGGATTGTACCCATTACTGTCCTGTACTACTGTACAGTTCTGTAACTTCTGAGGCCGGCCAGCAACCACTAAGCGAGATCCTATTAGTCTGTTCCTTCTGCTCTTAAATCATTCAAGATTGTTTAAATGTATATTCGCATAGCGTGCTTGGGCCTACGCATCAGCACCATCACCATTTCTACTGCCACTTGGTTGTGGAGTCTCACTCCTTCACCATTACATTTGACTGTTCATTTCCTATATTGTAGTTTAATCATCTAGCCTGTAGGGGTACAAAAGAAAGCAGGGGGCGGGGAGGAAGACGAACGAAATCTGTGGAAGCATTGGCTTCTACCTTTCACGGTGATGACCGTACTGCAGCTTGCAGTGCCAGCAGAATTGAGGGCTTCACAAATGTAATCGCCACTGTCTTCTGGGTTGGCATCAACGATGATTAGCACTACTGTGGAGTCACTGAACGCCATGTGGTGTTTGTCGCTAGCATGGATTTCATGGTCATTTTTGTACCACAGAATTTTGATTTCTGGGGAACCACTGATTTTACATTCAAGTTGACATGAATCACCCTGCTTCACCATTCTTGATGCTTCTAGTTTCTTTATAAATTTAGGAGGTTCTAAGAAGCCAGAAGGAAAGCAACATTCAGTACTGCATTACTGCAAGGAAGAACTCTTGAGAACATAGAAATGTTATGATGGAAATCATACAGATGGTAAGTTCAATGACAACCAACAAAATATAAGCTTGAGAGGAAGAAAAAGAGAGAGGGCTTAAAGAGATTCTCCATATTGGGCCAAGCTACTTAGGGATAGACAGACTCTGTCTGTTTCGCTAGTATATATGTTTTACATTTCTATATAGAATCCCTTATAAATACGTTTTTATTACAAAAACTGATAATATATAGCAGGGCTGCAGCAGCTTTGGCCTGGGGTCCCGATCTAGGTCTTCTGGGGTCCCAATCTGGCCATCTAGGGTTCCCTAGATGCCAGGCCCCACCCCATTTCCCCTGACCACTGATCATTTGCAGGTTTCATGGCTTTTGTGCAGTTTTTCTGAGAGGTAAAATGCCTCTCCTAAGCCTTAAGAGCTTTAAACTAAAATATGCTGGTATTTTTGGCCCTGCCTCTTTTGCCTTTGGCCCCACCCACCACTAGAATGTGGCCCCCAAGAGCTTCTCTGAAATGGAATTCCACCCTCAAGCTGAAAGAGGTTCAACACTCCTGATAGAGTCTCGCACTTATTATTATTGCTTATTTCTTATTACTTACTTGAGCATTTCTATAATATAAATTATATCAGCTATCCCATAAATGTATTAGACATTTTTACTTCTGTAGCTCTAAAAACCTTGACATTTCTGCACTGATAAGCTGTGGTCCTGATCCACCAAACAGTAAGTACAGCGGAATACTGTTATCATGCTTTCTACTCCCCTTGTGTGGTCACACAGAGCTCAGGACAGGGGAGCAGAAATCTCCCCCAGCTTTAGTCAACCTCAGGCAAGTGGGGGACTCAGATAGAGGATGGCACCCATACTCAGTCTAGGAGACCTCTTCTCCCCATCCTGTGCCTCCAATAACAGAGTAATAATTCAAGAATCAATATTTATGAGGTATGCCTCACAATAATCTCCTAGTTGAATGTACGGTAGGGTGGAGGGAAGAAATGAGACTGACTTAGTTGAGCATTCCCTCTGCTTTTACTTCAGCAGTTAGTTGACTGGCATTCAAAAACCCCTTACAGCCTCATTCCGTTGCAAGAATGACACTGTATCCCCAACAAGTATGCCAAGTGCAGAGACCAAGTGCTGGTTTCCCACCTCCTTGCAATATATCAACCCTCTATTTGAGGGGCTTGCAGAACTCTGGATGAGTTGCTGTTAATGGATTAGGATATCTATACTTTCCCCACATAGCTATTTTTGAAACAAAACAAAACAATGATATGCAAAATATAAATGAATGAGATGTAATCTGATCTAAGAACAAAAATTAGAGAAGACTATAGAGTTATATTTAACATGGATGTATGTAAAGCACAGACAACAGGAGTCATTTGTCAGAAAAAAAATAAATCACACTTCTACGAGCATAACAATTTTTTCTCTGAGTTTCAAAAAGAAGTTAGAAAGAAAGCTTTTAGGTATTTGATGCCCACAGATTGCTTTCTATGAGGTCTCTTTGTTTGTCTGGAACTGGTCTTTTCAATTTTGACTTCAAGCAGTTAGAAACAAATAATTGTTTGGAAAAAGAAGTCCCAAGAAATCCCTCTTCTGAGTGAACCCCCGGCCCCCAGTTTCAACAAGGTCCACTTAAATTCCAATACCTTTCACATTAAGCTGAGCTGAGCAAAAGTCTTTTCCAACATCATTGCTAGCTTGGCAGGTGTACTGTCCAGAGTCTCCTTTGCCTACTCTCAGAATCCTTAAATGGGCCATATTGGCTACAAATGTGATTGCATAGTTTCCTCCTGTACGGATCTCTCGGCCGTCTTTGGCCCAGGTAACATGTATTGGTTGGGCTCCGGTAACATGACACTCAAAGTCAGCACTTTCTCCAACGGGAAGATCTTTGGACTCAGGCGTGATATCAAACAAGGGAGCTTGTTTGGGTTCTGAGAAAAGGAAGATGATATTGCTGATTTATTTTTCTCCCTTTTGAACACACGCACACACACACACACATACACACAGCCAAACCCTGTAGCATTTGAGCTTTAGAGTTTAGGAAGAAAGGCTGAACATAATAGCTAAAAACAAAGGAGTCAGTATGCAACGAACCTGAGACTGTGAACCTAGCACTAGATGTAGCTGTGCCAACAGGGTTGGTAGCTGTGCAAGAGTACTGCCCAGTATGGCCCATCTCAGTTTGCAACAGATGAAGACTTGCCACATTATCTATGTAAGAGGTCTGCACATTAAAGTCATCTCTTAAAGGTACACCATCCTTATACCAAGTAACACTGATGGGTTCGGACCCATTTAAGCGGCAAACGAATTTGACCGGGAACCCAACAGTTTGCTCTGTGTCCTTTAATTTCCTTGCAAAAGAAGGTGGACGTTTTCGCTCTGTAAGAAAACAGGCATGCAGTAAATTTATAAATGTATGCTTTGCGTAGCATCTGGACAGATGAACCACATTTTAAAGAGCGAAAGTTCTGTAAATAGGAGTTTTGAATCAACTCAAAATAAAACGATCACCTTGAACTGCCAAAGCAGCCTTTGAAGAGGCAGCTCCAACAATGTTTTCAGCTTTGCAAATATATTCTCCACTGTCACTGACATCCACTTTGTTAAATATCAGTGTGGCAACGTTGTCTTTGAAATACATTTTATACTCGGGAGTAGATCTTAATTTGGTATCTCCTTTGTACCAAGAAATTGTGATTTCTGGTGTCCCAGAAACTTGACATTGCAAAGTTGTGTAGTCTCCAACTGATACCTCAAGAGGTCCCAAGTGTGTGATGAAAGAAGGGGGTTCTGGGAACACAAAGAGTCAGCATGAGCATCAAGATAACCCATACAGTTGAGACTTTGAACTATAAAATTAAGTGACAAAGACAGTTGAAATGTCACTAAAGACAGACCTAAAGTGGATACTAGTGCTTCACAAATATCTTCTCCAGCCTCATTTTCCACCACACATGTGTATTCCCCTTGGTCATCCTTTGTACTATTAAAAATTTCCAGAATGCATGACTTCTCTGTTGTGGTGATGCTGCACTTTTCAGATTGACTTAAAGTGACACCATTCTTCTTCCATGTCACTGAAATGGGAAGGCTACCAGTGTACCGGCTTTCTAGAATTATGGATTTGCCTGGTTCCACACAATGATCGCTTAGTTTCTTCACAAAAACTGCTGGTTCTAGTGAGCAATAAGAAATCAAGTATTGACCATTTGTGTTGTGCAAACATTTAAATATTTCAGAATAAGACACTGTAATCTGTACCAACCTTTTACAGAAAGATGTGTCGTACAAGACACTTTGCCAGCTTCATTCATCACAACACAGGTATAATCTCCACTCTGGAGTGGCTCTACATCAAACAGCTCCAGATCTGTGACGGAATCTTCCAAATAGATGTTACATTTATCACCTGGTACCAGTTCACTGACCCCTCTAAACCAGTTCACCTTAAATGGTGGTGTTCCTCTAACAACAGCTGAAAATGTAACACTTCTGCCTGGTAAAATGTCCACAGATTCAGGTTCCTTCACAAAAGAGGGTGGTTCTAAACAAGTATTAAAAACAATTACAGATCAGGGGATGATTAAGTAAGCATGAAATGAAAACAAACATTTTCCTTAAATTATAACACCAGAAGAGCAGTATTCTGCAAGAATGAAAGATTAATGTAAAATTATGGATGATTCCTGCAAAGAGCGAGTTGGTCGTCAAATTACTGACCTTGCACGGTCAAAACAGCCCTGGTCTCATCGGAGCCTGCTACGTTAGCAGCTTTACACGTGTATGTTCCTGTATCAGACGACTTCAGTGAATTGATTTGCAAACCGCAAACGCTGTCTGAAAAAGTGATTTGATGTTTTTCCCCAGTAGTGATTTTATGACCATTATGAAACCAAGCAACTGTAATTGGGTGGGATCCAGCCACTTTGCACTCAAGAACCACAGAGGAAGCTAGTACACCATGGGTTTCTTTAAGTTTTCTTGTGAATGAGGGTGGAATAATCCGATCTATGTAAGAAGAAGTAAACAAAACAAGATAATGACCCAAGAAGATTACAAAGGAGAACCATTTTCTTGTGGAAATATTGTGCAAGAAGCAATAGAACTAACCTAGAACATCCACTGACGCTGTGCAGCTGCTTTTGCCAACATTGTTCTGTACCTCAAAGGTATATAAGCCACTGTCTTCCCCTTCTGAATCAAGAATTTTAAGTGTAGACACTTTCTTGTAGAAGGTAATTTTGTATTTGTTGCTACTTGTCAGTTCTTTTCCATCCTTAAACCAGCCTACTGAAAGTTCAGGTGTTCCACCCACTTTGCACTCTAAGGTACAAATATCTCCTACAGTGACTTTGATTGGCTCTGCCTTCTCTACAATGACAGCTGGCTCTGGAAAGACATACAAGCAATATCCATCTGTAAATAACTTTGTCTCATTAGACTAATTGTCTGACATTTCAATTATAAAAATTAGTGCTCTAAAGCAACATCTTTCTGCTTTGAAGTGGAGGTAGTACAAAGCTATTATCTGCTCTCCTTTTCTGGAATATAGCTACACAGTACACACTCACAAGATGGGAAATATCATCATGTCTATGCAGTTTATAGAATTATAATGTTCACATTCTGGTCCCATCAGAACATCAAAAAGTATTTATTCTACAGGTAAGATCCTCTAGATAGATGCAGTATGAATTAAATTTATCAGTGCATCTTCACCCCTTAACAAGATATATCACCCAAATTGTTTCCTGACCTGAAGCCAATGTTTATGAATTGTGTTAAAGTTAATTTTGTAACCTACTTCAACAGATGAAAAGCCTGTAAAATGCCTGTTTTTCCGTGAAGCCTTTGGCACACACCCCTAGTTCTCATATTGTACTTTAACTGAGCCTGTAACTAAGCATGTGTAACTGAAACAACCACATATTGCTTCTCTATTTACCCTGTCTCCACTTTCCTCCCCTTCCTATGTTGTTCCCCCATATCAAATTTCAGATTGTATGCTCCGTGGGACAGACAAGACCTCTCCTCTTGTACTCTGTACAGTGTCATGCATATTGATGATACTATACTATACTATACTATACTATACTATACTAATACAATACGTAAGATTTATAGTATCCTAAAGGTCCTGCATGTTAGCTAGCCTTCCCAACTTTTAAAATACCTCTTTTTAAAATGCACATTTGTGTTATTACCAACCTAGAACTGTTAAGGTGGCCATACACTCCCGGGTTCCAGCATCGTTACTGATTTGGCAAATATACTTCCCAGCACTTGCTGGTTCTGCTTTGGCAAGCTGTAAAGTGGCAATGTTTCCCACATATGTTATTGTTGTGTTTTCACTTTCTCGAATGGCCTCTTCCTTGTCCTTCAGCCACAGAACCGAAATCGGTTGAGAGCCTTCCACTGTTGCTTGTAACTCTACTGGTTCACCCACCACAACAGTAAGGTTGCTTATTTTGGTCACAAATTTTGGTGGTTCTGAAGAGAAAAGAGGCAGTGGGCTTGAAGATTTCCAAGAAGAAGCATTCTACAAGTTCTTATAAAGAAGACAATTTTATACCATGCATTCTACAACAATGCTTACCTTTTAGTTTTACAGTGCAAATACAAGTGTCACTTCCCACATCATTCTGAGCTTTGCACTGGTATTCACCAATATCAGAAGCTTCAACATTAAGAATGTGAACACTTGCGTGGTAGTTTTTGGATGTGACCTTGTATTTTTTACTGCTGCGGATTTGTCTCTTATCCTTATACCATATGACATCAAATGGTGGTGTCCCAGAAATTTCACACTCAAGGCTAACTTCAGTGCCTTTGAGTGTATCTAGTGGAGATGGCTTCCTGCTAAATACAGGAGGTTCTATGAAGAAAGAAGAAGCAGGCACCATTTTTAAAAGACAGCTATGGTAAAATACATGTTGCTAGGTTAATGCAAATATAATATAAGAGCTGTCAGATCTGTATCTGTTCCAATGCCTAAGCATACAGTTAACAGAAGTGGTTTCCTTTTCAAAATGCATGTACCACCACTGAAAGTGACAACTATCGTGTGATGCTGAGCAAAAACAGGGCGCAGGGTGCAGGAATACATTACATTAAGATTTTATCCTCCTATCCCATGACTACCCAGCCGTTCAGTGACAGGTAGAAAGCATTGATGGTCACTTTCTAAGTCTGTATCTTCTTCACCACCACCACCACCACCACCACTACCACCAAGCCCTTAGTGCATTCTCAAAGGATAGGGCAAAAGCCACAGGTTAGAAGATACAAAATTAACCGTGAGAACTAGGACACTGCCCAGGTGAAATACTAAAGAAAGAGAAGCCTGCAAAAGAGTGTTTTCTAACCTTTTACTAGAAGTTTTGTACTGCAACTTGCTCTGCCAGCAGGATTCTGTGCTTCACATATGTAATCTCCACTGTCAGCAGCACCAAGATGTCTCATTTCAATTACTGCCATAGAATCTGTGAATGACATCTGGAACTTTTCACTAGCATGGAGTTCAGTGTCATTTTTGTACCATACCACCTTGATTTCTGGAGAGCCACTGATTTTACATTCGAGTCTTGTGGAATCACCCTGTTTCACAACTTTTGATGGTTCTAGTTTCTTTACAAACTTTGGAGGTTCTAAGAAATGAAAGAAAACATGAAAGTAAGGTGAGTAGGAAGAAAAATGCATATAGAATAAGGGGGGAGAGGAACAGGTAAAGGCTCATTAACCTGTGTCAAGAACTTCTAAATTTAGCGACGCACAAAGAAAAGTAATTAAGATACAGTTATAAAAAGAAAGCAGCAGACAAATGAGAAAAGAGAAACACAGAACAAATTAGCGCACCTGTTACGCTCAGTGTAGTTGTACAAGAATCACTGCCAACATCACTGGAAACTTGGCAAGTATATTTCCCACTTTTTGATATATCCACTGAATAAAGATTTAAGAAACCAGTAGACCCTTCAATCCCAAATAAACAGTTAGGTCCAGGCACAAGTTCTAAATCTTCTTTAAACCACTTTATTTTAAAAGGCGGTGTTCCCTTTAAAACAGCCTTAAATTCCACTGTTGAATCAGGTACAGCTTGTTGGCTTTCTGGTTTTACCAGGAAGCTTGGTGGCTCTAAAGATTTTAAGAAAACAAAAGAATTCATTTTTAGCACAAGAAATACAGCCTGGCAAGGCAAAATAAACAATCAAGAAAATTAAAGATGTCAAAAAGATCATAAGAAAGAAAAGTTGTCTATAGATAACGTTAGCTGTCAGTTGCAGTCAAAGATATTAAGATAGTAATTGTGAAGTCGAGTAGAAAAAGATTTCTATTTAATACAGTAAAGAGTATAGAAAGAAGACAGGAATCCAAACCTTTCACTGTTAAGGCAGCACTACACGAGTCACTTCCTGCAACGTTAGTCACGCTGCACGTATAATTTGCAGAATCTGTCAGTTCCAGGTAATTAACCTCTAACGATACTGTGTTTTCATGGCACAGACTCCTGTATTTTGCGCTGTCAGGTATCTCTTTTCCATCTTTATACCATTTTGCAGTAATCGGGAGTGAGCCAGAAACTTTACACTCCATATGAATGGATGATCCCAGAATTTTATCCATTTTTGGCAGTTTTTTGGTAAATGAGGGAGGAATTGATTGATCTGTCCAGAAGGAGGGAAAAAGGCAAGTAGTATCAGCTTCCTTGCTGTTAATCTTCTTTATGAAAATACACCGGTAATTAAAATGTTTGTAAAAAAAAAATAAAATGCCAATGTTGGCAAAACTCAATACAAACCTAGTACTGTCAGAACAGCCTCACAGGTGCTGCTTCCAAACTCATTCTCAACCTTAAAAGTGTATGCACCACTGTCCTCCTTCATTACGGATTCAATCCTGAAACTAGCCACATTATTATCAAAGCTCATGGTGTAATATCTACTGGGCATGAACTGTTTGCCATCTTTGAACCATTTGGGTTGAAGCTCTGGAGTTCCAGCCACAGTACATTCCAAAGTCACTGGGTCTTTTTCTGTCACTTTAACTGATTTAGCTTTTTCTATGATCTGAGCAGGTTCTGCAGTAAGAATTAAAACACAAATGTATTGAAGTCTTCTTATGGATAATAGGCAGAAGACTTGTTGATTAAAGCAGAAATCAAAACTCACAAACCTTGTACTAAAAGTAAAGCAAAACACTTTTCCACTCCTGACTCGTTCTTTGCCCGACAGGTATATCTCCCACTGTGACTAAGGTGGACATTCTTGATTTTCAGTCTTGCCACATGGTTCTCGAAAGTAATGTGGAAGTTCTCATCATTTTCAAGAATTCTTTCATCTTTTATCCAAGTCACTGATAAAGGCTGGGAACCAGCCACCGTGCATTGAAATACGGCGGAACTTTTCAAAACAGCATGTATGTTTTCTAACTTCTTGATGAAGGATGGGGGCTCTATGTTTTTAAAAATAAAAAGCCAGAGTGAAGCCAGAAATGAGGTTTAAAATTGGTTAAAGTGAAGAGAGCAAACTGAATATTTTCTATATTTTTTTCCTACAGCAGTTCCTGAACTGACCTTTCAGACTGACCCTTGTGCTACAGGAACAACTGCCTCCTTCATTTGCTATTATGCACTGGTATTCACCAGCATCTTGAAGATCACAGCTCATTATTTGAAGAGCAAACACAGATTGTCTATCAGTCATGGTATATTTTTTGCTGCTTCGAATCTCGTTGTTGTTCTTCAGCCAGGTTACTTTGAATGGAGGGGTCCCTGTGACTTCACACTCTAACACAGCATCGTAAGTTTTTACTACTTCTACAGGTTTCAGCTCCCTTATAAATGTGGGAGGTTCTAAATTGGAAGAAGAAAACAAAGCAACCTCAGGAAAAAAGGGAGAAAATCCAACGGTATGGCTTAGTGAACTCGAAAAGGATTTTTTCCAACTAACCTTTCACTTTCAATTCAGTGCTGCAGCTCTCACTGCCTGCATCATTGTGAACTTCACAAATGTAAGTCCCACTGTCTTCCACCTTAGCACTGGTGACTTTAAAGGTGGCAATGTTGTCTACAAATGAGACTCCATATTTAGCACGGTCTGTTACTTCATTCCCATCAAGGTACCAAGTTGCATGGATTTCAGGTGTACCAGCTACCTGGCATTCAAAAGTGGTAGATTGTCCTTTTCTCAAAACTACTACAGGGCTAGGCTTCTGAATAAACCTGGGGGGCTCTAAAATCAGAATAGGGTGGGGGAAAGCACAAAAATAGATTTATTGAAAAACAGTAACTGGCATTAAAAAAAACTAAAATGGAGGCTGAAATCCTATGTACGCACTTACTTGGAAGTAATCCCATTGAACACAGTGTGACTTACTTGCAAGTAGACATACATAGGATTGTGCAGCACAAAAAACAACTAATAACACAGGATGTAAAACTGCAGACCTTTTACAAAGAGAGTTGCTTTGCAGGTCGTTGACCCAACATCATTGCTTATTTGGCAGATATAGTTTCCTGAATCAGATGTCTTGGCCGCAAAGAGTTCTAGTACACTTGAAGTGTCATCCTTGTAAACTGAGTGAGAGGCTCCCGTAAGGAGTTCTTTGCTGTCTTTGAACCACTTTATTTGTATGGGAGGAGTGCCACTCACAAGGGCTTTGAGCTGGACTCTAGCAGCGGGTATAACATCTTGTGACTGTGGCTTTTCAACAAAACTTGGGGGTTCTACAAAGAGTGAGAAGAAAGACAGGAAAAGGAGGGAAATCACTCAAATTCAACATAAAAGGAAAATGCCAAATGTGTTGCCTAAGAGAAAAGAAAACACAAGATGTTCAAACCTTTGACAGTTAAATATGCACTGCACTGATTTCTTCCTGCTTTATTTGTTGCTTCACAGGTATAAGATCCGCTGTCTACACCTTCAAGTTGGTTGATCTCCAAGAATGCCATGTTATCATGGAAAGAATATTTGTGTTTTTCACTAGCAGTTATCTCTTGGCCATCTTTGTACCATTGGATACTGATTGGATGTGAACCAGACACTATACACTCAAGGTGAACAAAAGAGCCCTTAATGCTGTCCATTTTCTTTAGTTTTTTGGTGAATTTAGGTGGTATGATCAGATCTACCCAAGACAGACCAAAAAGAAATGTATTAGATTAGGCTGCCACTAGGCTTGTCTTTGCTATCAGAAGAATAAGAACTGTAATGATAGCCAAGACCCACCCACCCACCTACCTCCAAGCAGGATACACAATACAAACCTAATACATTAATGCTAGCTTTACAGCTGCTGATTCCAACATCATTTGAAACCTCAAATGTGTATTCGCCACTATCTTTCTTTTCTGTTGAAGCAATCTTTAGCATGGAGACTGTATCGGTAACACTGATTTTATATTTGGGTCCCAAAGTCAACTCCTTCCCAGCTCTGAACCACTTGGCAGAAATATCTTTTGTTCCTGAAAATCTACACTGCAAGGTGGCTGGGTCACCCTCTGTGACATCAATTGAAACAGCTTTATCAGTGATCGTGGCTGGCTCTGTGGTAAATACAGGAATAAGTATGAATTGTGTGACTTGAACTTATTGACTGAAGAGATTGTTATATATCGTGAACATGAGAGGAGGCTAAACAAACCTTTTACTGTTAGTAAAGCAGAACATCTTTGGATTCCGGCATCATTTTTGGCCTGACAAAAATATTTCCCATCATGCTTTACTTCAATGGCCCTGATCATGAGAGTTGCCACGTTGTTCACAAAAGTCATTTTTGTGTTATCATCTTCAACAATGTCATCACTATCTTTCAGCCAAGAGATTGTTATTGGCATGGAGCCTTTAATAGTCGCCTGAAACACAATGGTGCCTCCTCTAAGAGAGCTAATGTTCTCAATCCTCTTCAGAAATTGCGGGGGCTCTGTTGAAGGAATAGATGTCTGGTGAGCATCAACACTGATGAAATGTTAAAATAAAGGCTATAGTGACATTTTCTAAGAAGTACTAACCTTTCAGAACCAGCTCCGAGCTACAGACACAGCTTCCTACATCATTTGTTACCCTGCACTGGTATTCGCCCGCATCAGAAGAGTCAAACTTGAAAACTTGGAGACTAAGCAAGGAATTCTCAATAGTTATTCTTTGTTTTCTACTGCTCCTCACAGGTTTGTTGTCCTTTAACCAATATACCTCAAATGGAGGAGTACCTAACACCTCACACTCCAGTATAACATCTGAATCTTTTAATACTTCCCTGGGTTCAAATTCCTTGATAAAATAAGGTGATTCTATAGCATAAGAGAGAAAGAAAGAGTGGGAATTGTTAATTCTTCTGGAACTTTTTAAAGACTTTTTTTTTTTTTTTTAAGAAAGCTGGGTGGAAGAGTACTTTCACACATACCTTTTACTGCCACAACACTACTGCAGGTATCTTTTCCAGCATCATTTTTTGCCTGACACATGTATTCTCCACTGTCCTCAACTGTGACATCCAACAGTCTTAGTACTGCTGTGGAGCCCATCAAAGACATCTTGTATTTGGCACTGTCTTTAATTTCCCTGTCATCCTTAAACCAAGATATTTTAATTTCAGGGGTGCCTGTTACTTTACATTCTAACTGGGCATATTCTCCTTTCTTAATCAGCTGTGATGGCTCAAGTCTCTCCACAAAAGTAGCAGGTTCTGTGGAATAAGAAATGTTATTAAGAAGAGTTGCAGAAAGAGGTTAAAAAACAATAAGAGGCGATAAGGCAAGGTACTGTAGCAAGAGAAAGAAAATGCAAACCTTTCACAAACAAGTTTGCAGTGCATGCAGCTGAACCAGCCATGTTGCTGACTTTACAAGAATAGACGCCTGAATCCACAGGTTTTACTGCATAAAGTTCCAAGTAACTCGACAAAGCTTCTGTCATGATGTAGCAAGCTCCACCAGTTGTTAGCTTAGCATCACCCTTAAACCACTGTACAGAGAGTGGTGCTGTTCCTTTAAATGTACTCTTCAAACGCACTGTTGACCCGGGCGATACTTCTTGAGACTCTGGCTCTGTTATGAAGCTAGGTGGCTCTAAACATTATTTGAAAGAAACAGTTGAAAAGAGTAAGTAGTGTAATTTACACCGTGCGATAAAAGAAACCAATTCATAAGAGACACCAAGAGAATGCCAAAAAGATGTCAAACCTTTTACAGTCAAAGTGCTACTGCTTTCTTTACTCCCTGCAGAGTTTGTGGCTCTACAGGAATACACCCCTACATCATTGGTATCCAGATGCTTGATTTCCAAAGACGCTGAACCTTCTTCATACCGTACTTTATATTTGGCGCTGGATGTGATCTCTTTGTCATGTTTAAACCAAGAAACTTTTATTGGAAGAGAGCCTGATACTTTGCAATCAAGATGGCAGGAACTACCAACTGCACTGTCAACATTCCGCAAGGGCTTAGTAAAGAATGGAGGAATGGTGCGATCTGTTTCAAAGCAGAGCAAAGAAAGAAAACCAGTCAAAAGAGCATTTCAAGACTTTTTGTTTTTAACTGTTCTGTGTTCTGAATTGGAGTAGCGTTGTTGTCTTTAGCCAGAAGAAGGTTACCAACCTAACACAGAAAATGAGGTGGTGCACGAACTGCGTCCAACATCATTCTCAACTTCGAAGGTGATTTCACCAGTATCGTGTAATTCGGATGTATAGAATTTTAGCTGAGCAACATTGTTCTTAAAACTGATTCTATACTTTTTGTTAGAAACCAGTGGTTTTCCATCTTTGAACCATTTCGTTTTTAACTCTGGGGTGCCTGCAACAGTGTATTCCAAAGTTGCTGGGTCTCCGGCAGTCACCTGAATGAACTCTGCTCTCTCAACAATTGTGGCAGGCTCTATAACAAAATTAAATAGTGGTCATTACAGAGCAAGTGCAAACAGCCTGTCAATATATGGAGAACCACGAGATGTGAAAGTGTTCCTACACTGACCTTTAACTGCTAATTGTCCAAAGCATGTTTGACTTCCTGCATCATTCTCAGCCAGACATGTATATTTACCACCAGAACTAATTTGGACATCTGAGATTTGCAAAGTGGCAACGCCATTTTCAAAGGTCACTTTGACTTTGTTATCTTCTTTAATAACATCTTTCCCCTTCATCCAAGTGACAGAAAGAGGAGTGGAACCTCTCACAACTGCCTGTAAAATAACTTCATCTCCAGCGAGGGAAGTAACATCTTCAATTTTCTTAATAAAAGATGGAGGTTCTAATTTGAAAAAGAAAAAGAAAGCCTTATCTATTATGATTGCTTCATATTACTCTAGGTGCTGTATTTCAATGTTTTTAAAGAAAATAAAATAGTTCTTCTAGATGTAGTATCAATCACTATCCTTTATAGGTACTGACTGGGGTCCAGAAGAAAGTTAGGAAAAAGATTACAGTTTCCAAACTGGATGCAGAGAGCACATTATTTATCAAATGTGAGTCATTTATGTATTATCTCTGACAACTGGCTAATTGTCAAGAGTGAGGCAGGGGTAGGAACAAATTTGGTGGTCCTTTCATCTAAATTCATACAAAGTATTGGAAGAAATAGGGAGGGTTGGGTGCTAGGGATTGTTCAGTTATAAAGAAGAGTATTTTCTCTTTTAGGTAGTCAACATGAGCGGTCTTGTCTAATCTGAACTTTTGTGGCCAGGAAATCCCTCAATACGCCCCCTTATTTGCCTCTGAAACAAGATACCCAAACTGATTTGCATAATGCTGTACTTATCAGTTGAAAGGATATATGAATCGCCTTTGAGAGTGCTTCCAGATGAGGCTTTTGTTGTGTAATCACCTTGACTCATTCAGAGAATTTTACCACAGGTTCAGATGATGTCATCCTCCATTTGTAACCCTCCTGTGTTCCCCCATCACTTCTAAATTTTTCTTACCAGAAAAAAAAATTCTGGTAAGGAAGGTCAGAATAGCTGCACAATGCCTTTTGACTGATAGTTCTAGGTTCTGTCTGTCTGGAAGCACCCTGAATTTCTCTTACACTATTTTGGTGAAAGTGGGAGTACTGGTAACATGGAACAGAAAGACCAAGTGAGGCATTTGTAATGCAAATGAGGCCAGTGTAGGCATTTGCGTCACAAACTGAAAAGCAAAAACCTCTTTAAGGTTCTTAAAGGAAAAACCTCTTTAAGGTTCATGTGTGCAAGTTCCTTTTACTTTAGAGTTAATTTTAATGCAATCTGGCCTCTGTCTTTACTCCTAAATTCAGGAATATAATGGCAGATACTAGTAGGCTACAGGACACAGAAACAGAAGGCAGGAAAAGCATGCCTTGGGAAAGGCTGTTGCAGAGGAAGGGTTGGTTTTCTGCTTTCTGTTAAAATATGTTTGTGTTCGTTTGTCTGCTCACTAACCTTTCAGTATGTATGATGTACTGCAAATGCATTTTCCAACTTCATTTGCTATGGAACATTCATATTCACCAACATCTGCACTATTAAATGAAGAAATCTCCAGAGAGATAAGAGACCTTTGGGAAGTCAACCTGTATTTTTTACTACTGCGAATTTGCTTCTTGTCTTTGAACCAACTGATTTCGAATGGTGCAGTACCAGAAACCTCACATTGAAGGGTGGCATTTGTTCCTCTCACTATTTCAGCTGGCTCGAGAGTTTTGACGAAAGTGGGAGGCTCTATAAAATCATCAAAGCATTAACAAAGAATTAATGACTGATAAGAATGCATGCAATAGAACAGAGCACCTCTAAAAGAAATTGCCCATGTGTTGAACAAACCTTTGACAACAATCTCAGTGCTGCAGCTGTCACTGCCAGCATCGTTAACTGCTTCACATGAGTAACTTCCAGTGTCATCAACTTTCACATTGGAAATATCTAACACAGCCACATTGTTGGCAAAAGACATCCTGTGCATATCGCTCTCTCTAACTTCTTTGTTATTTTTGAACCATGTCACCTGGATCACAGGGGACCCTTTGATTTTGCACTGAAGATGTGCTGACTCTCCTGGAGTCAACAAGTAAGAGGGGTCCACTTTCTTCAGAAATGATGGTGGTTCTAAAGGAAGAGTTCAGAAAGAAAAGAAAATGAAATACAATGCCCTGGAAGATCAATCTGATGTGAGGATTACAAGACAAACTATTGAGAAGCATGCAAGAACCCATCTTGGACTAAATTTCCATTCCTGTAATCGCTCTGAACTCTACTTTTAAAAACAGTAACAAGGATTTCTTAAAATTGCCTAGAAGAGGGGAAAAAAAGTGAAATGACAGGTTTTTGTCAATGCTGGAAGAGAGTATGCACATATAAGTAAGTCAGACAAAAAGCTTCAGTGAAGACATGGAGACGATTGCAAAAGATGTACAGCATACGCTGGAAACAGAAGCGGCATGCTAAAGTTGCGAAAACTATGGAATGAATCTCTTTTTTAATTTTACTGCCCACGTCTTATTTGGAATGAGTAACTACCAAAAACAAGAGAGTGTGAATAGCATAAAGTTAAGTAGATCAATGATTTTCTTACCTCTGATGGTTACTGTTGCAGAAGAAGAGCTACTCCCAGCCTCATTTGCAGCAGTGCAGGTATATGTTCCTGAATCTTTAAGTTTAGACAGAGGGATCTCAAGTGATGCTATTTTGTCTTCAAAGTAAATCTTGTAATCTCTGCCTGGAGGTATCCTGTTCCCATCCTTACTCCAGGATACTGTTACTTTCCGGTCTTCATCCACTTGGCATTCAAGACGTATTTTTTTATTGACCGCAGACTGCACAGACTGTAGCTCTTTAATGAAACGGGGCTTATCAATAATGGCCAGTTCTGTCTGGCAGATGTCTGCTCCAAACTTGTTTGAGGCTTTGCAAGTGTATATCCCCCTGTCATTTACTGTAAGACGCATAATCTCTAAACTGTGCTTATTGTCAGAAGCTAAAATCTTGGTGCGTTCTGTGGAGGAAATGGCACTGCCGTCCTTCTGCCACACTGTGTCTATCACAGGGGTGCCTGACACTGTACAGAGGAACC
This sequence comes from Heloderma suspectum, assembly GCF_057233095.1. NCBI lineage: Eukaryota > Metazoa > Chordata > Lepidosauria > Squamata > Helodermatidae > Heloderma > Heloderma suspectum. Next base: position 192,009,944 of record NC_139458.1, read on the forward strand.
TGGCACTCTTACCCACAAAAGTAGTAATAGACTCAGGTCTGGTTAGGAAGGTTGGAGGAAACGCTTCTGCAAAAGAAAAGGGTAAAGTTGACTTTGGCTTGGCCAATCTGAAGGCTATTTTTCTATCAGCACTAAAGAAAGAAGGAGACAGAAATGCTGTCTCCACATTAAGTTGGCGAAAAATAATAAAGTTTCCCGATGATCAATATATTGATTATAATTACTATTAGGATCACATGGTACGATGTAAAACCTTTAAAGGAGTAGATTTAAAAGCCACAATTTCATCTAAGAAGAGTGATTTAATTGGGAAATTAGGTTCACACATCATTATTTTAAGTGTGTTTCATGAATTAACCAGCAGTACAGCTTCAATGAGGTAAAAGAAGCATGCAATTTTACATTAGTAAAATGTTCATTTTTAAACAAATAATGTTGTTTTAAAAGATGTATGTAGATTCTTCTAAAAGAGAAGTACCCATGTGTTATTATACTGTATATCCTTTATTTACTTCAAGATAGTCCTCAGTCTTGATGGGGCTCTCCCACCCTTCACTTATGGATCTTGCAATATGCAAGTAGTAAATCAATCAGACGTAGCTCTTCAATGAAATGGGGATGATCAATAATGGCCAGTTTCGTCTGGCAGATGTCTGCTCCAAACTTTTTTGAGGCTTTGCAAGTGTATATCCCCCTGTCATTTACTGTAAGATGTGTAATCTCTAAATCAATTAGTAAATCAAATCAATTGCATCCAAAACAAATCATAATCAGATGAATTACTTAAAGCTATAATTTCTTCAAGAGACTGAAGATTTTTAAGAATGTTGCTAGGCGAATATGCTAAAAACAAAAGGCATCAAAGAAGACATGGGGCTCTGACCATTTGCCCACCGCATCGTTTCCCCATTCCACCCCTCCGTGTGCACTGCTCTTTGTGAAGGACTTTCCTGCTGACAACCATCACCAGCCCTTCCATTAAGGGAGGCTTGTCCTTGTGTGTGTGTATACACTCTAACAATGAGTATCAGGAGTGAACTGGGTCAGGCCCTTTATTATCTGCACCTCTTCCATCACACTTAAAGAGTTCTGAAAAAAACCTCATCATACAATTACTGCCAATTTTTAACAGTTCATTTGACCATATCCTATCCATTCTACTTTGAGTCAGTTTCCAAAGGAAATACAAATTTGTTCCTGGATGCAAATGTTGAACCTGGAAAAAAATACCTCTGGCATTTTCTTCTGTTTCCCATATGAACTAAAAAGGAAATGGAGATCCTTGGACTTGATGTCAAAAATCATAAAGAGGTTTGGCTATTGGGCGGTATAGAAATGTAATAATACATTTATTAATACACAGTATAATGAGCCCTAAAACATTTTACAATACAGTAAACCATGCAGGGCTGGGGTTCTGCACTTACCAGTTACCGTTAAAGTTGCTTTGCTGCTTACACTGCCATACTGATTTGAAGCTTTGCAACTGTATTCTCCACAGTCAACTACTTGAGGTCTCGGGATTTGAAGAGTGGATGTATAATTAGCGGTATAGATGGTATATTTGTCACCATCATAAATTTCCCGCCCAGCTCTATACCATTGAAATCGTACGTTTGGTGCCATCTCGATCTCACAGGTGAACTTGGCAAGGTGGTTCACGGCTACTTCCTGGGATTCCAGTCTTCTCCTCAATATTGGTGCAACTAAAATGAAAAATAAAAGAATAATAGGGCTATAAGCATCCACATGCATGTGGATAATAATAATAATGGTGCATATAAGTGTACATTCCAAATCACTGTTAATAAAGTGACCAACATAAATGAGATGGGTGATTTCATGAACAATCTAAGGAAAGTGGCTGCAAAGGAAAATGGTTTTCAGAAGTGAAAGCAAACTGTAAGCAGTACTCAGCCTACCAGAGGATGACATTGCTGTGCATAGTGGAACTCCGAAGATATTCTGATGTGCTACATACTACTACAGGCATGCGAACAACATGATATATAGAATTATACCAGGTTGCACTGAAAGAGTGGCAAAATGAAATGTGTGACATTCTGCTAAAATGGTGCAATGATTTCCAGGACATGCAGTGCAATCTCTATGCATGTTTACTTGGAAGTAAATCCCACTGTGTTCAATGAGGCTTACTCTCTAGTAAGTGTTTTTAGGATTGCACCTTTGCTATAACAATGAAAACAACAACACCAAGTTACTCTGTTGATACGGGAATGACAGTGCTAAAACATGCATTCTTTTTAAAATATGTCATTACAAATGGTATTTAACATTCATAATTCATGAAAGGAATCATGAAAATTAACTTCACAGCACTGCTAAAGTGCAAATAATTTCAAAAACTAGTGAGGGAGGAGGTGTGAGTGAGTAACTTCAGAAATATATAATTTGTGATTAGTTTGGTGATGCACAACTGAAGACAATATACTTCTTATATCTGTATCTAAAATGATAATAGAGATACAGATATGTATATGTGTTCTATTCAGTTAGAAAATGAGTGAAAGAAAGTAATATTTTAATATCCTCATTATCCAACCTCTTTTTACAACTGTGAGTTTCGCTGTTGTTGTTGTTTTTCCACCTTCATTCAGAGCCTCACAGGTATACTCTCCTTGATGTACTTCCTTGAATGCTTGGTTGATTACTAGTGTGTATGTGTCATGGTCTTGCAAACACTTGAACTCACTACCTGAACATAGCAGTTTACCCTCAAAGTACCAATTCACCATTTTAACATTTGCTATAATGGAAGTAAGACGTACACTGTCACCTTCCTCAACAACAGTGTCTACAAAACTTTGGTGCATGATGGGCCAGTCCTTGCTCACTAGTCTGTCTGCTTGCTCCCTAGCCTCAGTCATATGTGACTCCTCTTCATTTTCCTCAAAAAGCTCTTCTTTTCTCTCTCTCACTTTCAGAGCATCAAGTGGTTTCTCAGCTGGCACAGCTGCTGAAGGAATATCAAGGGTGAGCGTGTTTGTACCTACATCTTTAATCTCCTCCTTTAGAGCAACAGTTTTGACGTCTTGAACAGACACAAGGTGCTCCAGCTGTATTCTTGATTCAGTACTCCTTTCAGCATGTTGTGGCTCAGGTGAACCAATAATATTAATAACTGATTGCTGCTGAACAGGTGTATCATTCACCATAACTGAATGCATTTCTTTGAAAGGTGAACCAACAATAAGCAACTTATGGTGTTTAGGTTCTGAGATAGTACTGGGTTCCTCTGCTATCAGAATGTATTTTTCTTCATAAATAATAGAACAAAATGCAGCCTGTAATTCATTTTTTAAGTCACCTGTATGAGAATAGACTCCTTCAAGGGAGAGAGTTATTTCTGCAGTATTGGAACTTCCTGTGGTAATAAGGCAGGTGCATGTTGTATGTTTAGGTTCTTTGATCACCTTTACAGTTCTTAATTGAAAACTTTCTAGAGTGACTAGTGCATCAGAAGAAAACAGGTGCTGTTCACTTGTCAAAGCTACTTTCAGGGCACTTCTTATCTGCGCCTTCATATCTACACTACAACATACTGGAGCTTCAGCTACAAGTTGGGTTTCTTTATACAAGGATTCGTTTGCCTGTGTTTCAGGCACATCCAGAATCATCCCTGATTGTTTCCGGGCTTTTACATTTTCAGCTTCTGGTCTTGTGAGTTCATCTAGGTGTTCTTCCGTGAAAGGCTGTTTTTCTTCCAATATTAACGGAAGCCTGACTGACTGTCCTTCTTGGATTCGTGCTGCAAAATCTTGGTTCGTGGCTTCTAACAGATCTGCACTCTCTATAGGGACACCTTGTACCTCAATGCAGATGGGTTCTGAAGGCAACCTGGGCTCAGATATCACTTCACAGCTCATAGCCTGAATATCTTTAAATGGCTTGACACGTCCTACATCCAAGACCTTCTTTTCAGTCACAGTTGATACCTGCATAGCTGTTTGAAAGTCTTCCTTCCCCAAGGTTGCTTTCTGCTCTTTGCCTGCTTCAGGGAGGACTTGTTCTTTAGGCAGCAGCATTTCCTCAGACACAATGGTCAGACATGTTCGGAGCTGGGGCTCAACAATAGACAAGGGTGTTTCTCCTGCAACACTCTTCTGAAAGGTCTCCAGCGCTTCTGCAGCTATCTGGCTCTTTTCCTCAGATGTCACAGCACGTTTAAACATAATTTCAGCTTTCTGCAAAGCTACATGGCATTCAGGTTTTTGCAAAGCCAAGATGCCCTCCTTAGGCAACACTTGCTCAGTATGGCTCATCTGGAGATGCAAAATAGAAAGGGGCTCTTTGCCGGACTGAATGCTAACTGCCTCCATCAGAGGAGGAAACGGCTTAGCATCATCACAAGAGGTGGGAAGTTGCTCTTCTGTTATGGAGCAGTGTATCAAACGTGGACTTTTCCTAGACATTGCTTCATCTTCTGGTGGCACCTCAGAACAAAAATGCTCTTCTTGAGGAAGGGTGGCTTGCCCATGTACAGTGGGCAAATGCAGCAGCTTTTCACCTTCTCTTTGAATTTCTGCTATTACCGTGCAGTCTAATCTGGGAATATCCTCTGTGAGTTCGTTTGAGAGCAGCTGTTTTTCTTCTGTAATCAGGGCTGTTTTGAGAAGATGGTCCTGTTTCACTGACCCTTTTTGCTGCTCTGCAATGGTTGCGTCAAAGATGGACTCTTTAGGGTAGGTCTGTTTGGAGGCAATCATCGGCACGTGTAGTACATTTAGTGTTTCTTGGGTTAGGCTAACTTCTTCAGGTGAATCTGCATAATCAATTGTATTGGTATGAGCTTCACTTATTTTACGTTGCTCTGCTGCTACAACAGATTGAAAAAACCTGCCTTCTTCCTGAACTAATATGCCCTTCTCCCACTTGTGCGCTTCAACTGCCAAAGAACTTTCCTTAGACAATTCTTGGATGCTCTCAACCCTAGGAATAAACACTGCTTGTTTGGGCTCACTTGTTGGAGTAACTTCCCCAGCTCCTGGAACTGAAAACACAACAGATTCACCTGAGCTTACTGTATATTTCTCCTCAGAAATAAGAGAGGCAAATTGAGATTTTTCTTCTGTAACAGACTTCGGCATTATTATTTCTGGCAGCTTGATTTGCAGGCCTTTTTCTTTGTCTGCTTGGTTTATTTCTTCCACAGCTGGTAAACAGATATCAGAAACTTGGTGGCATTGGGAACCAGGCAACTCTGCTACTGGTGGGCTTTGAATGGGCTCAAAGTGTTGCTCTAGAAAACCAGGTTGTTCCTTCACCTCACCTGTAGTAAAAGCTGTAGCAGCCACCTTTTTACTGGCCTGAGAGGATGCATCTGCAATTTCCTCAGCTTCCTGAGACTCAAGCAAGGCAGCTTGTTGGGTAAGGAGGGCTTCCTGCTGTACAGTAGCTGTTGAGTAGGATGCCATGTGCAAAGCATCTACCTCTTCACTCTGTAGTGAATGCCTGTCCTCTATTCCAATTGTATACATCACTTGCTGCCCATCTTGCTTATCATCACCAGGCAGTTTAACCGCATATAACCGCGACTCGGTGGCCTGGTCACTTACAGTTTCTTTATATGACTTGGTGCGTTTTTTCTGCATAGCTTTCTGCTCCTTATGTGGAAACCCACCAGAGATGTCTAAGAGAATAAGAAGTTCTGCACTACTGGTGGCTTCACCTAAGAGATTTATTCCTCTACAGAAGTATAAACCACCATCATCTCTCTGACAGTTATTCACTGTTAGTGACCCAGAACCATCAAGATTATGAATGATGGTATAATGCATACTGGAGAAAATCTGGATATTTCCCCTAAACCACTGAATCTCAGGAGATGGCTCTCCAGTCACTTGGTACTCAAACACAGCAGAGGCCCCTTGCGCACACTGAACAGGATTTAGTTTCAGAACAAAATAGGGAGGTTCAGGACTTTCTGTCTTTTCTGTGGGAAACTCAGTGGCTAATTCTCTTTCCAGTTCCCTGTTATCTCCTTTACAATTTACTTTCAGATAAGCACTGCATGTAGTCTCTCCGTGGATATTACTAGCAATGCAAGTATATTCCCCCTCGTGATCAAATTTTGTGGAAAGAATAATGAGGCTATAATTTTCCTCATCAAATACAAACTTATAGTCTGTAGATGATGTCAGTTTAACACTATTGAAAAACCATTGTATTTGAGGTTTTGGATTCCCAGTAACTGTAACAGAAAGTCTAGTTATATCTCCCAAACTTATTTCAACATTTGACACATGCTTGAGGAAGGTTGGAACATTGCTGTTCTCCTTTTTCATCTCTAAAGTGCTGGAATAAACAGACTTTTCAGGCATGAGTTCAAGTGTTTTATCTCTGTTAGATAACTGTAGGCCGCTGCTGTAACTCTCGGTTCTTTCTTCCTCAGCAGACACAATAATAGAGCTAGAAATCTCTGTATGGGGAAAAAATTATGTACATTTTATTAAAATATTTTCTTGAAAAGTTACACACACAAAAGCAAAGGCAGCTGTTTTGGGCATAAGAAAAATCCCTAAATCCATATTAAGGTAATGCCTTTATTAGGCCAACCCAAAGGTCACAAAATAGTGTGCAAGCTTTTGAGCTCTCCAGAACTCTTCATCAGGCAAGCAGGGGGAGGGGTGAAGCTGGCTGATGCTGAAACCATGAAGAGCTTTTCTACAGGAAGCTGGTAATCAGCTGTAACTACTTGCGGTTTTGTCGCAGAATTGAGATCAGAGTTCTACACAAAGAGCTTTTCCTTTTCTGCTTTTCTGCTACATAACCTCTAGATGGCACTGTGCTATAGCAAAATAACACAATTACACAAGTAGGACAATACCTTTTCTTTTGCTTTCAGAAATAAGACTTCATTTTCCCCCAGTCTAAAAAGACCTGGGAAAGTGCTCTTGAAAAAATAGACGCAAAACTGTAGGGTCACAACGTTGTCTAAAGAACCAGTAAACAACCATGAGTAAGGAATGATGAGTCCACACTAAATGCCTTGTGTAGAAAAGCTCCAAGTCTGCATTTAGTCACAGTCTTAAGATGGAATATAGGAGCAGGTTGCAGGCATTAAAATTAAGCTCTGCTAGGTGCTGTGATAGTTTCTAGACAGTACTTGGTGCAACCAGAAACCATCACAGTAGGCTCCATAGCTTCAACATCAGTCAGTTTACCCTCCCTTTCCCCCTTTGCTTTGCATCTAGCCTGATGAAGAGTTTTGGAAAACTCAAAAGCTTGCACTTATTTTGTGTCCTTTGGGTTGGCATACTAAAGGTATTGCCCTAATATTGTATTTATTATAATATGGATCTTGAAAACTTGTATCTAGTAATCATCAGATACATGAACATGACAGGGCAGTGCTTTGTAATATGTGACGTAGTGGCAATGCTGCAAGGCAATTAAAACATTTATTTCTTTTAGAATCCACCCTTACATCAAATTGGCTGGGGGGATATCGTGCAATCTCATTTATACTGAGAATTTCCTATTTAAATCAGTGCAGGAATATTAGGGAATATCTGGGTATAACCAGAAGGCAAGATATAGCCCTGATCTTTTTTCAGCATGTATCCAGGTAGGTTTTTTTAAAAATAAATGCTGTTGATTATTATGCATTGGCAGAGTCACATTTTCAATTTTCCATGAATGTCAAAAGAGGAAAATATAACAGAACCCATTACATAAATGTGAATTCTTGCTTAATCAAGAAAAGTTAGAGTAAGAGCTTTAGTGAGGGGATCTACTTGTGTTCATACCCAAGGACTGACTGTGTTCCTGTTAGATCTAGGAGATACAGGCATCTGCAATAATTGTGTTGTGATTTAAGTGCTTTCTTTTTAAAAATTAACAAAGGTTTGGATCTACAGATACCATTAGTGGAGTTTTGTTCATAGGATTCTCCCACTGGAAGAAAGAGATGGCAATTTTTGCCAATTCCCCCTTATCCCACCAAAAATCTGTCCAGAAGGGGGTCCTTCCTGAACAGCGTGGGAGATGGCACAGGGGATGCAAGGCGAAAAGGGATCTGTGAATAAGTTCACAGAACATGCTGATCTACACTAAGTGGTTGAGTGTGACTTGCTGTTGAACCATGAGTTGTTTGTTGAACCATGTGTTGTCTAAACCCAGGATGTTTCCCACAGGGTGGCTTGTTAACCATGCAGTGTGGCTTATTAACCACCCTGAACAACCCAACAACAAACTATGGGTTCTCAAGGTAGCTTGCTTGAGAAAAATAAGACATTGCAGGGTTAACAAGCTAGCCTGTGGAAAATGTCTTGGGTTCAGACGACACACTAATCCACGGTTCAATGAACAACCCATACTCAACCACTGAGTGTGGGTTAGCGTCCAGTTGTTGACTCCTCCTCCTTCCAAAGACCCTTCTATGAACAAAAGGAGCCCTTCCATTGCGGAAGAACAAGCCTGGGTCGAAGCCAAAATATAAGAAGAACATTGATAGAAAAATATTTGTTCAATAATGTATCACAGAATAATGCCTATTTCAATTTGTTGTAATTCTTTTTCTTTTTACCATGGCATATCATCTTTTATGTATGTTTTTGTAGTACTCTCAATACCTAGGTCTGGTGGCTAATAAAGCAACTACACTTAGTGATTTTGTGAATGTTAAGAGTTCTTTTATTAGTTTAATATATGTTTTGTGGGGCTATCTTACATTTGAAAAATGAATGTGGTCCCAGGTATGGTGGTAACTGAAATAAGATGCACTCATAGTAACTGTGTCACTGACTATAAAAAATATAGCCATGCTTGTCCTTTTGAAATCAATGGATCAAATTAGTCTTGATTAACAGAAACCCTATTGATTTCAATTGGACTGAACACTCAAGCACAATTAACTGTCTCTCTCTTCATGTTATTCCAGAGAATCATAACATTATAGTGCTGGAAGGCAATACTAATGCAAAATGTTCTAGATCTCAGTTTGCAAAAATGAGTTCCAAGTCAAGAAAGCAGCAGTGTTTTATTTCTACTCAGAAGTATCCAGTTATATTTGGTATAACTGGCAGCGTAGTCTTCCTCTGAGGAGTATATCAGCCCCCCGCCCCAGCAACCTACCTAAAGAAAAGAAGAGTAGATCACCCGCATAATACTCAGCAACCAGACACTTTCCTGAGCTCTTGAGCAGAAGAACTAAGGTCATTCTGTGGACCACATGTACTGTGTAGGGCAGATGAGGAGTCAAGCAACAACTTGATCTTCTCCACCAGTTGTCTACCATCCTTCCTTCCTTATGATAGCTGACTCACACTTCGTCATTTCACACATTACGTCTTTTGTGTATGAGCTGCTGTAAATTCTTTTTTCCATCATTATATGAAGCACACAGTCACTGGCTTCTTAATTCATGAGGGAAAACACTTGTCATACTTTACACATAAATTCATCCCTTTTCCTAAATGGTAATTCAGATCCATGTAGGAAAATATAATATGAGAAGGACTGTACAGCTGTTACTTCTGTGCAGAGTGAGCACAGGAGGAGCGGGATTGTGCTTCCTGTACGTGCACAGGCTCTACATAACCCTCCAGAAAGCAGGATCCAGATGCCATATCCTTCCCTTGGTCTCTCTCTCATAGCGACTAGTGAGAGTCGTGTGCTCCTCTAGAGTTCTCCAAAGCCCACTACACCTAAGCTGCAGGCACATATGGTTACACTCCGCCTATATACATTTAACAACCTAAAGTACACTGTTAGGTCCAGATCCTAGAAATCTGCAGGTGCCGAGTAATGATTAGTTGAACATCCTGAAATCATGACAGATGCAATATGTATCTCTATCTCTATAGCCATAGCCATAGCCATAGCCATAGAGATATATAGGCTCTTTAAAGTTCCAAAGAGAATTTTCCCAACTTCCCGCCCTTTGTTCCACTTTAGGAAAAATGAATTGTTTCTAGTTTCATGCTCCTTGGCAAGTATTTCATTTTTAAACTTTTGAAAGGGCTGGGCATAAAGGTAGTGGCATTCTCATACATTCCTCTGTGTACTAGAAGCATTGTTGAAAGGTCAAGAATGAATTAATCAAAGCACATTCAATGAACAAAAAACAAGAAGAGTACTGGGTGTGTTTTTTTTAACTTTTATTAAAACAATATATACACTGACATTTAAAATGTAACATTGAATATGAACAAACAAAGCTCTTTAGACTCTCTTTTTGAAGTACCCTGTAACTATGGAAAAAAAAGACATTTGAGTTGACACTGAAAAAGTGTATAGCTTAAATGCTTTGTGCACTATCTTATTCAGCACCAGAGTTGACATAAATTACATTGCACTAATGTAAGCTACCTCTATTTGCTGGCACAACAGGCTTTCCAGGGAAACCTATTGTGTCAGCAAACACTATTAGCATTCCGCTAGAGGTAGCATAATTTACGTTAATGCTAGTGCCAAATAGGATACTGCCCTAGCTTTGGAAGATAGAGGTCCAGCTGCCAATCTTTGCTTTCACTGCGGATATTTGGCAATGATTTTACTGAAGCAGTTATTTTGGATTTGTACAGCTGAGCTGAATAGTGGTTCACCACTGAGCTTTGATTTTCCTGGTGAGTGAACTTTAATTTAAAATTGTAACATCTATGGCCCTGATCCAAAGAAATGGGAGCATTGCAGAATGTTACATGCCCGCTGTTCCATTTGTGGTTCCAAAGTGCAACTGGAAATGGAGAGCAGAAACTATTCCCAGTTCTGAGTCCTCTCTTTTAAAAAGAAATTTCCAAATGAAGATTCTCGCAGCGCTGACCAGGCTGGAGTGGGAGTGGTGGGGTGAGGACAGGTGCCCAGGATGTGCTCACCCTGCCTGATGACACTGTGAAGGGCCATTTTACCCATTCAGCAGCTTGCTGTGCTCCCAACAGAGCAGATCTGCAGGGACTGTTGCGTTGCACTGATATTTTTGCAGGATCCGCCCACATGTGTGTAAGCAGAGATGCTGCAAACTGAAAGGGGACTGTGAAAGATCAGATGTGGAGCTGAACTCCCACAAAGCGGAACTGCTTGGGTTTTGCGATATCAGACAGTACAATATTCAGTGCATATTCTCTAATATGCAGGGATAGCTGCACTTTACTAACTCCAGAATTGCTAGTCAACTGTATAGGGAATGACAATGGACACAACATTATGTGGAATTTCTACTCAGCTCAATGTTGGATCAGACACACTCATTTCTCTTATACCTCAGCAGTTAACTGTTTTCATGTTTTAATAAATATTTAATAATTTCAGTTTTTATGCAAATTATTTGAATTTTTGAATTATTTCAGTATATAAAATTATCTATATACTGGTCATTAAGCATGCTGAAATACCCTGTATAATCCATTAATACAATGCGGCTAAAAAACAAAAAAACACTCCCTTTCCCTCTCACATCAGATTGTACATATAGATGCCTGATAGTTTATCATATATATCTAAAATGTTTGAAAATTTGCTTTGACTAAGCACCCATTTCCAGTCCAATGAAACGAAAAATGATAAGTTAGAAAAAGAACTAATCTTGTAAGGTCTTCACCACTTGCCACAACAACTTCTCCCTCCCTCCCTCTCTCTCTTTCCCATTTCTTCTCTCTCTTTGTTCTATCACATCACTTTTTAATCTGAAGACAACAAGGAAGTCCCAGGTTCATAAGAAATAACAAGGGAAAATAATAACAGCCTATCCTTCCCCCTCTCAATCTACAACAATATTTTAACATTTACTTTTTCCAAATCAGTTGGGCCAGACCCATTGAATTAGTTGTCTGTCTGAACTACCCTGTCTGAAGTCAGTGGTGTGATTTAGGTTTCTCATGATTCTGTGAGAAGAGAGACATAAAGGCTTGCTTCCACACATAGCCAAGCTGATGTTTGACAAAACATGTTATGCACTTCTCAGGCAATGAGTTCTTTGGGCTCTTGTCTCTATTTCTGTTTCAAATCAGTGCTTCTACCATCGCTCTAAATAATATTCTGTGATATAATTAAAGACAATTTTGATGGTGTTAAAGCATGCTTACAAGGTTTTTAAAAAGAGCTAGTCTGTGGCCCTGTTCGAATGTAACACTGGCATTCAGCAGCAATTTGCAGATTAATTAATTAATTTGTGGGTTAATTAACCCAGTAATTGCAGGACTCACACTGCGCACAAGCCACTTCTGATTTCCAGAAATGACCTACAAATCCAGCATTCAGTGACGACTGAATTCTAGCACTTGGGGTTGTTTGTGGGTTAAACAACCCCAAGTTAGCCCATGGTTTGTTATTGGGTTAATGGGGTTGCTTAACCCATGAACAACCTTAAGTGCCCAAGTTTGGACATCACGGAAACAACCTATGAATGTGGGTTAATTAACCCACGAATTGCCACCGAACACCGCTGTTACATCCAAAGAGGGTCTATATTTTGAAGAGTAGTTTTAACACTTTTGGGTATGTCACAGATTCCTATTAACGTAGTCAACTTTGGGATTATGTAGTGCCTAAAACCACAGGTATTAGATGATAGACTGAGCACAAAAATATAAAAATATAGAACATGCATATACATAACTGAGTATATAAATGCACTAATTTAAGTATAAATTATCATGCTTCTTTTAAATATATCTTTTATTTTATATTTATTTATTTTAAATATAATAGTGTTGAAAATAATAACAAGCAGCCTTAACTCTCAGGAGTACAATTAGTTTCATATTTAACACAGCTGTCTTGGGGTAAATATATAGAATTTAACAACTGTCATATTCTTTTCCACCTGTGGATTAATTTCTTTGCACTTTAAAAGGTTATTTTTAATCGTTTGTTTACTTACTTTTTAGTTAGATAACATGCTTTCTGTGGTGGTCAATATATTTAGTACCCTATCTTTGTAGTTGTTTTTAGTACACAATGCATGTTTAGGCAGAAGAAAGTCTTAGTACTCCCAGTTTCCTCAGCCAGGAAATATACTTTATACTTTTTCTGTATAAGCATGCATAAGATTGCATCCTAAAGCTACAACCCTACACATATTTACCTGGGAATAAGTACCCTTGAACTCCATAGGGCAGAGTAGATATGCATAGGGTTGTACTGTAAACCCAATTTTAGGCATGTTCACTTGACGGTAAAATTCCCTTGGGACTTGATGCCCGTTAAGTGTGCATAGAATCAAAGCCTATATTATTTTATTGGATTGCCACTGCACAGTGGAAAGTATGAGGTATATTGAAAAACTACGTGCATAGCTCTCAATTCCTCCTTCTGCTCTAATCTAGGTTTAACAACATGTGATGGTATAAAGATTAAAATAATTGCTAGGTATCAGGCCTTGGTGGTTTGTCTCATTTTGCCCATGTATGGACTAGAGATAATTGTTCCTGTTTAGGTAAAAACAGTCTGTAGCATTTATTTTCAGCATTGTTTTCCCCTGGCTTCCAGGTGCTTCTTACCTTGGTAAAAGAGAAATAAATCCTGAAGCCTTTATATGATCCCCAGTGTGACAAAACTCTCACATGGCCAATTTGGTCTCTGATTTTCTTTGCACCAGACTATTTTGACTGGCATCATGTTACTCTTGATGTATATGGATATGGAATAGATCAATGTAAGTCTCAGTTACTTCAGTGACCGTTTTGTCAGGAGAGAAATGTCATAAAGATTCAGGACTTGTTCAAGAGAGGATGTTATTTTCTGATACAACATTGTGAGGGACAAACCCTTGAGTTTTTTTCTGGAACTGTATTGAAAATACAGTGTGCGCTATAAAGTACAATTCCAGACAAGTCGGTTACAAGAAAAGGGGATATCAAATATTTCAAGACCCTCTTAACAAAAATGCAAATGCACCTTTAAATAACACAACAATATTTACATGTTTCAGACAAAGATGGTGAACACATGTGGGTGACAGTTACAAAGATATCATTACAAGGATGCATAAGGGGGTCAGGTCAATGGAACTCACTTAGATAAATGTAGCCTGTGCTGTAGCTCTGAATAAGGTATAAGTATCTGTTAACCTCCACAATAGCTTACAAGAGTGAAAATAAGTGAGGTGGGATGAGTAGATCCCATTCACAAGGATGCTTTGAATTACAGGAAGCCTCTGAAATTACTGCTACCTAGAGTACATTTGCACAGATCTCTGAACACAGTGCAAATGTCATCTCTTTAAGAACAAAGACATTTTGAAATCAGAGTATTTAGCAGATGGTTAATAAAGCAGAGCTATGGGCAGTCCCTGCTTTGTTTGATGCTACACACTTGTATTCTCCTTCATCACTTTGGACTAAATGACTTATAGTCAGGCTGTGATAGCCTTCATGACTTTCCTCCATGCAATATCTCCCTTCATGAATCAATGACCCATTTTTAAACCAACTGATAGCTGGTTTTGGAGAACCAACTACTAGACACTGGAAATATGCAGAGGTACCTTTGAAAGAAGCACAATCAGAAATATTTTTCATAAACTTTGGCGGTGCTTCTGTGACTTGAAATTCAAAGCTGCAGCTGTCCGTGCTCTCTGCTTTAAATTCTATCTGCTCTTCTTTGGATGGCTCAGCAAATACATCAAAATTAATGTTTACGCATGACTCCCCTTCCTCTTCCTGCTCCCGTTCTGTAACAGCTACGAGCTTAACAGCTTTTTGAGAATCATCAGTGTCTCGTTCAAACTCAAACTCCAGTTCTATTTCTGTCTGGTTGCCATTTTCGATCGTATTATCAACAAGCAAATCAATCTTTTGAGGCCTGTCACTGGTGCTGTCCAAACCTACATCTGTCTCACCTCCATCACCTGCTATTGCAACAGACCTCTGGCACTTGGTTACAACTAAGAAGCATCTGCATATAGCTTCTCCCACAGTATTAACTGCTTTACACAAATACATGCCACTGTCAGAATGACCTACATTCTGAATTTTAAGACTATGGCTTCCATTCTCACTAATAACAGTATACTTCCAAACATCTGGAGCAATGCACTTGCTCTCCTTAAACCACTGCACTACTGGAGTAGGAGAGCCTGAGACTTTACAGTGAAACAATGCCTCAGATTTTTCTGGAACATCTATGTCAAAAACAGGAGTGGTGAAGCATGGAGGCATCTCTGTGACTTCAAAGTCAATTTTAACATCTTTGCTTTCTCTTCCAGGTAAAGCCATTGTGTGTTCCACCAGAGATAAAGGGAGAACATCAAGAGATACAATCATACTCTGATTATCAGAAGCGAGTTCAGGAATAGTGGCTATTTTCACTTGCTTCTCGCATTCCTTAATATCAGCTTCATCCAGCTCTACCTCCAGAAGTATTTCTTGAGGAGAAGGTGTTCGTGATGCTGAGCCTTGTTCTATATCAAACTCTATAACATGTTGATGAGTTACTGGAGGAGGAAGAGCTAAAGCTCTCCCATCATGGGGCAACACTTCTACTTGTGCAATATTTTTGGCTTCCCCTATGATATTTATTGCATGGCACATATATTCTCCTCCTTCTGTTTTTTTAATATTTTGGATTTCCAAGGTACATATATCACCCTCTTTTTGTACACTGACTCTTTGATCTTGTTCGAGCAATGACTTATTTCTATACCATTTCACATCAGGCATGGGAGAGCCTATGACTTCTGCAATAAAACGTAATGTGCTGTTCTCATAAATCTTTCTTTTAGTCAGTGGTTTAATGATTGCAGGTGGCATCTCATTTTCCTTTGGTTCCATTGCTTCACAAGGTGTACCAAACATTTCAGCACGTAGCTCATCAAGGGAAGAGCTCCTTTGTTGCAAAAGAGAGCCAGTGGGTGTTTGATAACGCTCTGGTGGTGTACTCCCCCTGATCAGATTTGCAGGAGAAATCCTTGAATCTATATTTGGTTCCCCTGAAGGTGTAGAATATCGCTCCTCTGAAGGTGTAGAATATCGCTCCTCTGAAGGTGTAGAATATCGCTCCTCTGAAGGTGTAGAATATCGCTCCTCTGAAGGCGTAGAATATCTTTCCGGGCTGCCATTCGGGGTATGATAAGCAGCAAAAGATATGGGAGATTCAAAATTCTCCACTGATGATGGTGGTGTATAGAATCCCTCAGGCTCTGCCATTTCATCACCACTCATGGTATCAATATCAATAGACATTTCTGACTCAGGAGAAAAAGGGCGGGTCAGTTCTTGCTGTTGGTTGTAATAATCATAAACAGTACTAAATGTAACATCTTCAACTTCCAAAGATGTGATAGACCCCTCATTAGTCAGAGTCTTGGATGAGCTGTCTCTGACATCTGGAGTCTCCTGTTCACCAGCAGCAAGCAAATACTTTGTAAGAGAAAAATCTGTTCCCTCATGAAGAGGAACATACAGCTCTTGAGTTGGAAGAGTAGTATCTGTAATAAACCCTTCATTTAGGTTTCCCAGTGGAAAACTGACAGATTCAGTTGTCTCACATTGTCTTTCAAGTTGGTGTTTTGCACTATACTCTTGCTCTTTAAGAATACTTACATCTCCTGTCTCTCCTTCTTGGAATACAAGTGGCTCATTTTTTAAAGAAAGAAGGAACTGAGCAAATGAGGATTCCTTGGCTGAGGTATCTGATGGTCCCTGAATAATCAAATGTTGTTCCTCAGGCATTATTTGGGTATAAATATGTTTTTCAGTATCACTTCTCTCAGATGAAGAGCTTCTCACTTCTTTGCTAATACAGTGTTCATTGCTGTGTGTTTTTTCTTCCTCTGCTTTAGAAACACTCTGATATACTTTTTCATGTGCAGCTTTTTTCAAATCAGATATGAACGTATCATCTTCTGGACCTATATTTCCTAGAGTGTTAATATGTTCAGGGATACCCATTTCTTTCACTGCGCTTTGAAAATACTGACTGAGAGGGGTGGGTTCTGAATGTTCCCATATAAAGGCTTCATCTGGCATCCTAAGCACTTCCTCCTCAGAAATCTTTTCCTCATGTTCACAATGTCTCTTTGCAACAGGCTCTTGTTCAACAGAAAGGCCACTGCTTTCTAGGGCCTTTTTCAGTATCTGTGTTACTGACATCTCTGCTTCTGTTTGCACTTTCTGTTCTGAGGAATTCTTTCCTTCCACCTGTAACATATAACTCTGACGAAGTTCATCACTTAAAGAAATTCCTTCTTCCGATACATTTGTGCTCTGCAACTGTTTTATGAAACTCTCGGTTTCTGTACCCACCATCTCAAAAGTGGACTTCAGATTAAAGGAGCACTCTTCTTCCTTTTGTAATGTTTCAGTCACCTTCAACAAAAACTCTTGTGATAAAGAAGCAGCATGTGATTTTAGATCAAATATTGGTTCTTGTGTTTGTAGTTCTTTTTCTTGGGACAAGGTGACTCCTTTGTGGCTACTGCTTTCATTTGGGTCTTGGCTGGCGTTAGAAATCTCTTGAGTCGAAATTAGTTCCTGCCCTTGAAAGGCTTCCATTCCCTCAGAAGAAGAATACAGGAATTTGAGAGACATTTCCACCGGAGACAATTTCTCTTCTTGATGTTGATCAACATTTTTTATATTCAGAGCTAATTTGAAATGAATGTCTTCATTTTCAGCGGGTGGATGTTCCTGAACATTTTCTTTTTCCATTACAGTTACCAAAGAGTGTGAATCTTCTTGACTGGAATGCAGTATCTGATGTGCATTTTCTGTGATATTCTGTGTATTGACTTGTATTCCTTCAGAAGCAGAAGAGAGTTTTTTGAAATACAATTCCTCTGTCTCTTGTAGCTGACTATTATTTCTTACATCTGAGTAAGCTTGCTTTAAATCAAACATATCATTTTTGAGGGGTAATGAATGTGGCTGGGCATTACTTTCTTCCATTGTAGGTTCATTTACTTTGGAAAATTCTCGATCGGAATGTACAATTTCTTCTAAAAATGACATGCTTTTTTGTTTGTTTTCCATGATGTCATCTTCCATGCTTACAATTGAATATTCACTTTTAACATGTTTTTCACCAATAACATCTATGTCTGAGTAAGCAGAAACAGAATATCCATCTTTTGCATGTGTTTGCTCTTGTTGAAGACTAACGTGCTCTGGGATAACATTTTCTATATTCGCATTATTCTTCAACAATTGATTAACATCTTCTACAGGTGGAGAGAGTTGTTTTAAATCAAATATGACTTCCTCTATTGGTTCTCTCTCTTTGCAGATGTTCTGTCTGTAACAGATCTCTGATGTGTCTGTCTCAGCACTTTCTGTTATTTTGTCTGTGTTTGTGCCTATTCCTTCAAAATCTGAAAGATTTTTGACAACAATTTCTTCCTGCTTTTCAACAGCAATTTCATTATCAAAGGAAAGTGGATGTAAATCAAGGTCTTCCTTCTCCAGGCATAATATATTTTCTTGGGTATGATTTACTTCCTTTGTAACTTCATTCTCATTAGAAATATCTTGACTAGAATAAGTGCCTTGTCCTAGAGCTGATACGGTTATATGTGATGCTTCTGTGATCTTGTTTATATCAGCTTCTATTATTTCAGAAATAAAATATTTCTCTTTGATATATGCTTCCTCTGATTTAAGTCTGTTTTGTTCTTCATCAACATTTTCTGTTTTTGAATAAACTGACTTTTCATCAAGTGAGATATCAAGTGTGTCAGCAATTGGGTATTGATCTGTGGACTCTTGAGTTTCACTTTGTTCTTTAATACTCATATCTACATTGGTTCCAGCAGAAAGGATTTGTTTTATATCAAATACAAGTGTAGGCATATCTACTTCTGCTTTTCCCATCAATTCTTCATAGCAATATATTTTTCTCTCCTCTTTCTCACCAGAGCTAGAGATTCTTTCTTCATGGTTCAAAATATCTTCCTCTTTGTCAGAAACAACACTTCTGAATGTTTGCTCTTTTTCTGTTCTGAACATTTCTTGCTGCTCATTTCTTGGTTCTTGCACATATGCTTTGTTTATATCCCCCAAATCAAGCTGTTCCATCTTAGATGTACTTTGGAAGTCATCATTTATACTTTGCGGATATGATATACTTGTCTTTTCTTTGGTTGATAATTCTTGAGAATTCTTGCTTAACATGCCAGTAAAACAATGATCCTTCTCATGGATATCACTATCTTCTTGCACTGCTTTTAATACAGGACTGAAATAACTGGGATCAACAGATTCCTTTGCATGTAGCTCCTGCTCAAAAATGTAAATTTCCTCTTTTACTTCCTTAAATGCTGTGTCTATGGTATTAGCTGAAGGTACTTCCTCATGTGATGCACCTTGAGTTGGGACGTATTGACTACTCTCCAAATCTGGTTCCAGGTGTTTTAGTGTGAATTCCTGAGCTTTAGCTTGTACAGAAATTTCCTTACCAGAAGGAATGCTTGATTCACTTTGGCTGATTACAGAATTAAATTCAGTGAAACGATGATCTTCGGAAACCTTTTGCATCTTCTCAAATACAGTGATTTTATCTTTTACACTCTTCAGTTCATATTCTAGCTCATCACTTACAGAGGTGTCTTCTACAGTCTCAGATTTATCTCTCTCTTTATGACTGTCTTCAAACATTACAAGTTGGCTGCTTGATGATATTTCTGCAGCTGTACATTTATATGCGCTTTCCACTTTAACTTTGTCTTGTTCAACAGATGTATCTCTTAACACACTAACAAGAGGGGTATCTGGTCCTGAAATAATGACCACTTTTTGTTCTTCTTCTATCTTTGACTCCATTCCTTTATTTATTTCTTTTTTAACCTGGATCTGGAAATCTGGACTTTCAGTTTCATCAGCAAGTAGGGACTTCATTATATCATTTAGATAACTAGGTAACTGGGATTCCATTTCTTTGGATGGTATACATTTTTCTTTCCCTATGAAGTCTACTGTACCAACAGTATTAACACCGTGGAACTCCTGGCTTACAGAATACTCCTTATCACTAAAACTGCTTTCCACCAGTCCTACTGAGGATTCAAAATAATTGTCCAAATGTTCTTTTGCAATATATTCCTGGACTGCTTTGATCTGGTTTTGGACAGTTTTGTGATCAGTTTGTTCTACATTATTGGAAAATATTTCCACAGTGGAATCAATTGAGACATCACAAACAGTTTCTACTACCCCAGCGTTGTTTTCAGCAACACATTTGTATGTGCCAGCATCAGATCTGGAAACCTGGAAGATACGTAATCTATAAATACCATCTCCCTCCTCAAAGCAAAAATGTTCAGTGGGAATCAAAGCCCCATCATTCTGAAGCCATGTTACAATTGGCAGAGGTTCTGCAGATACTGAGCATTCAAGTACAACTGAATCTCCTTCTCTACATCTAATATGTTGCTGAAGTTCTTTTAGGATTTGGGGGGGTTCGTGGACCACATCAAATGAAAATTTAAATTTATGTTTTACTCCTGTAGACGTTTGTTCTTCAGGTGGTTCTTCAGGTACAAACTCAATAGGCTGAATTACTGCTTTATGTTCGTCATCTTGTTCTGGAGTTGGGGTTGGAGCAGTTATTTTGATTTCCACGGGAAGAGAAAGCAGATCTGGATCTGAAATGCAGGGTCTAGGGAGGTTAATTTGTGGAAGTAGGAGAGTGGCTCTACCATCAGTGCTTAAAACAGTGTCATCTTTTTTTGCACTGTCAAATGCCAAACGGAGTTCTTCTTCCTCTTCTATATAGTCTGACAGTAACTCAACTTTACACATACTGAGTGGTTCAGGTTCAGTCTTTTCTCTTACTTTCACTTTTAGCATGCCTGAAGTTGTAGCAGTCCCATATTGATTAAATATCACACAAGTAACAGGCCCTTCGTGATCATGGACGATGGTAGGGAATGTCAGCATAGAATGATTTTCTGCTGAGTTGATGGTACATTCTTGACTACGTGGTAACGGTTTGTCATTGTTGTACCAAGCCACTGTGACATATGGATAACCTTGGAAATCGCAACTAAAAATACAGCTCTCTCCTTCATTTACTTCCTGAGATTCAATTTCATGAATAAAGAAAGGGGGACATGGTTCCGGATATTTTGGAAGTGGACTCTTCAGTTTCACAGGGTGTTCCATGATCTCAGTTTTGATTTCAGTGACGTCAGCTAATAGATCCTCCTTGGTTTCAAGAGAGTATTTATTTTCTGATGTTGCTGCTTCTACACTTTTGCTCACTTCCCTGTTCTCAAAAACAGCTGTTGGTTCATTAACATTCAGTGTGATGGTATCAGACGTCAGTATTTCAGATTTTCTTGTCACATTGACATCATCAGTCAAAAGTACATAGACCAGAGGAGAGGGGTTTTTCTTAATGGTTTTTGTTGTATTGACAGCTTCAGCATGTTTCTGTAGTTTGGTATCCATTGTTGTTTCTACTGATTTTCCTTGAGCATAAGTAAAGTCCATCCATCTCGTGTTCCAGATTGTCCCTTGGACTTGTTCTGGAACTTGCTGCTCCTTTGATCGTTTAATACCTACTACTTTTGGTTTTTGGAGCATCTCTTCCTTATTGCTTCTATCAGCTAACTCCTGGGGAACCTGGGAAGGCTCAGAAAGACCCAGGATTTGGTCCATTTTAATGCAAAATTCTTCTGATGTTGTCTCAAGCCCTCTATTAGAACTTCCTATGCTAATTTCTTCAGTGTCTGACATTGTAGATAATATGGCCTTGTCATTAATTTGCTCTATTGTTTGGAAAACAGGTCCTTTTGTCTCTACCCAAGTTCTCATGCAGACTGGATGAGTGGACAAGCCTCTCTTATCCTGAAATCCTACAGGTCTGACAGATGCAAGCTGTACCTCCACTGATTCCTGTGCTAGGCATGCTTTCCTCTTTTCTAGCACAGCTTTTCTCACCTCACGAAGACGTTGCAACTTTTGCTTTATTTCCTCATCAAGCAAAGCCTCTTTTTCATTTCCCCCCCTAACTGAATGCTTGTGCCTTACCCAATCCTTATCATACACAAATTCTCGTCTTAAGGAGGGGATATTTTCAAAGCTTATGGTCCTTACCATTCCCTTGGTAGGGGACAAAGCTGTCAATACTTTCTCGGTCTCCTGTCTTTTATCAAATGGAGAACCAATACATCTCAGGTCAACCGTAAGCCTATCTCTTCTTCTCTGCATCATATGTTCATGGGTACGCTCTGACTTTCTTAGAAATTCTAGGTATTTGGCATTTTGTTCCTCACCATGTGCTACTAGCAATGATGCCGTAGACTCAGCAGAGCCCTCACTGTTAATAGCAAAAATCTTATAGCTCCCTGAGTCCCTTTCCTGAACTTCTTTAACCTCTAAACTAGAGCTGTGCATATCTATGCAGCTCTCAGTCTTCATTATTCGTCGGAGACTTTGGGGGATTTGCCTGTTGTTATGAAACCACGTTATTTGAGGTAAAGGGTAGGCACTTAATTTGCACTGGAAAACGGCTGGCTCTCCCACCAAAACAGACTTATACTTCAACTTCTGTGTGAAAGAAGGTTTTAGTTTCTCAGACCAGGAATGCATAGCTGAAATTCTACTTGCACACTTCTGACTGGACAGAGATCCTTGGCCCAGAAGATCTTCAGGACTGACAGAAGCATCTTGTTTGCCTTCTGGGTTTTCTGAATATTCTTGCTCTTCACCGAAGAATAGTTCTGCAAGAGAATATCATTACATTACAATGTACTCTGCTCTTTCTGTAACATATTTTGATTAAAAAATGAAAAGAAATGATATAGCTATAAATGAAATTAAATAATGGTCATGCTACAGATTCATCACAAATCCATAAAAAAAAATTCACTCACCATATTTGTTCGAATAAACGCAACGCCTTGCTCTGTTTTAAAGATTCTGACACGAAAATCGTTCGTTGTCGGTTCTTTCTTCCAACTGTGGAAATTTCTTCATCAACAAGCAAAAATGAATCTCAAAATGACATGTTCTTGTGAGTGCATGTTTTACTGCCTGAAAAGCTTTTACTTTTTATTTTTTGGGGGGTATCTTTTGTTTGCAAAGGGGTAGGGTGGGGGAATCTTACCTGACTTGCAGACAGTAGAATAAACGCCCTTTCTGATCCCTTTTATTGTGGGTTAAAATGGTCAAACAATTGAAAAGATGGTTTCCAAAGATATGAAAAAAATGTAAACCATAAGTAATTTGCTAAAATGAAATGAGAAGGCGTTTATTCGAACTAATACAGCTGCTCACTTCAGAATGTTATGCAAAAAAGAAAGAAAGAAAAAGAAAGCAAGCAACATGGACCAACTATGCTATCTGCAAGCCAGTGTAAGAAATTTATTATGGAGAATTAATCTCATGTTCATGAAATGGGAGGGCACAATAGAAACAGGTCACTCTCCAATCTTGCATAAAACCACTTCTTAAACATATGCCACCCCAGGTTTTTTGATCAACTAAGTAATGTTATAGTACTAATGTATTTTAAAAACATTTTCAGAAGTTTGGTCTAATTTTAAGTGTCCCATGCATTAGAAGTAGGTATATGAAAGAAAAGCTTTTGCAACCAGCTGCACAGCATGTAGTGAAAGGAAAGATGGCAAATCTGTAAAATGAAAGTTTTAAATTGTCTTTAAAACTTGTACTGTTTTGTAATGCATGTTATCCTTAGCATATTTTAAAAAACAAAACAAAACATGCAGCATATTCAGATATGCTTCAGAATATGTTTTGCTTTCTTCATCATACAGGTAAGCTTCTCAAAGTGGTTACTGTTTCTTTATGCTAAACCTTTGCTTCAGTGTAACACTCCTTCATGACTGTACCTTTAACTTCCATCTCAATCTGCTCCTCTATCTTCTCCTGAAGAACTTTTTCCAGGGCTGTAATAATAAAAAAAAAATAGAGTGTTAATTAATGGATGAAACATGAAGTATTGTGGGAGAACAAAGCTTTCGTTTATGATGCATTGATAGAAAAATTCACGCAAACATACATACACATACATGCCAGGAAATGCTTGATAGGTCTAAAAGAAAAAGTGGAAGGATGCTAGAGTATTGTCTATTTTTTTCCACAGCATTTTAAAAGGGCTTCTTTTTTTTCTCATTTTTTGGGGTGGGGTAATTCAACATGCCTTTAACATGCCTTTAACACTGTGAGGAAAATATTCAGCCATCCACAGTCGTTTATCACGTACTGAGGATCAAACAGGTTTCAATGCAATGGTGGTATGCAGAAAGAAGTTGTATATGGAAGGAACATGCAGTTGCCAACCTGTCACTCTCAGATGTGTGCTGCACTCGGCTTGTCCCGCAGAATTAATTATTCTGCACTTGTATATACCCCTCTGATTCTCATTAACTTTCAGTAATTTTAAACTGCACAGAGGACCATCATGCCTTATAAAACACAGTGCAGATTCCTCAACTATTAGCTGGTTATACAGCCAGATGACACAAGGTGTAGGTACACCCTTGATTACACAGAAAAGCGAGACATCATCTCCTTCTTTTACAAAGGTTTCTGGGGCCAGAGTTTCAAGGAAGACTGGTATGGTGGCACCAGTTTCTACGACGTCTTTACAGGGCACAACATCAGGGTAGTGGTCTCTGATCCTTTGTTTCTCGCTGTTCTGTATCTTTCCAGCTGAAGATGCTGAGATGCTTGACACTTCCGTGGAAGAAGTCTCTTGTTTGTATTCATAGGCTGTTTTAATCTGAGGCTCTTTGACTGTTTTTATGCTTTTAATATCTGATTCAAGGGTAATTTTTGTTACTGTTCTGGCTTGTGCTTCTTTAGCTAGGTAAGAATAAAGTTAGGATAAGATTAGATGTTTTGCAGCAATCAAAATCTATATTTACAAAAAAAAAGTATAAAAAGCCATTAGTGTGGTAAAAAGAATGTTCAGCATGTTAGTGCAAAAACGATAGAATATTAAGGTTTTTACTTTTCTGGTCTGCATTTAAGGGCTCTATTCACGCCAGGTTGCAATTAGATCCATAAGATTTGTGCCATTGACACTAGAGGAATTAGACTGGTTGATTTTTACAAATACAGCTTCTGTTTTAGTCAAGATTTCTTCATTGTTGTCTAGAAAGGCAGCTGCAGATGCAAAGGTTTGGTGTGGAAAAGTCAAGAAATCCACCAGTTTGTAAAAAGCAAAGTAAATGGGACAAAACCAGAAATTCCTTGGCACTGGTTTGCTTTCAAGTTGATGTTCCTGCTCTTCTAATAGTGCAGCTGTTTCCATGCCATGAGTAATGGGAATAGAACCAAAAGCATTCTCAGTCTTCAGAAGAAGAACAAATCCGTGTTCAAGGGCAAGGAGGAAGTACCAGAGCTGAAGAACCCCCCCCCCCCTTTTAAGACAGTTAGGGTACAATCCTATGGTCCCTGGAAGCATCCCAGGGACCATAGGATTTTTCATGGCTCCTGAAGCCATAGTCATGGCTGTAACTTTGAGAAGGGCATTCCAAGATCCCATCCATCCATCTCCCAGGATATGAAAATTCCTATGGCCTCTCCAGCCCCAGCCATGCTCCCAGCAGTGCAGCTCCTCTAGATGGGCTCAGAAGTTATTCTTGAGGGAAAAGGCAAAAAAAAAAGAGGATGGACAGACAAAAATAATCTCTGTCACTCCTCCTGTCCTGTCAGCAGCAGCCCAGCAGGACACTGGATACATGGAAGCCTCTGAGATCGGAGGCTTCCTTCTAACAGGTAGAAACCCCATAGGGTTAATGTACGTAAAGGGAGTGAAGATCCAACAAAATTAGGCATGGCACAATTTGTAGCATCCACCATCTGATGTGGAATAGAATGGAAAGGAAGGCCAACTGGCACATTTGCTTACTTTTACAAATAACAAATTGGTGTGGTCAATAAAAAGTGAAACAATATGTGAAATTCTGATTATAGAAAAAAATCTGTATAGGCATTAACACAAAAAGTGTCTGTTTTCTAGAGCAAGCTGTATATTATCACATACTTCAGAGAATAACTGTGTTAATTACAGTCAGTATCTGCTTAAGGCATCTTGACAAACTTGGTGCCCTCTGGATTTTTCAACTACAACTCCAGCATTTCTGACCATTGGCCCTGCAGGCTGGGAATGTTGGGAAATGAACTCCAAAACATCTGGAGAGTATCAGGTTGGGGAAGGCTGGCTTAAAGTGGAGTAGCCTAGACTGAAGGTGCTGCTGGGTTTTTTTGTTTTGTTTTGTTTAAAGCTTTTCCAAAAATGACAGCTAACAAATCAGAATTAACTGTAAAAAAAGGGTAAAATCCAACTTAAGTGCTACTTAGAGTAGACTCATTGAAATGAATGGAACTTAAGTTGCTCACAACTAACTTATGTCCCATTCATTTCAATAGGTCTACCCTAAGTAGCACTTATGTTGGATTTTGCCCAATATTTCCTGTTCTTCCCTTTGAAAAACAGGACAGTTTCAAATCAATTCAATATTTCACTGCAAACTGACTAATTCTTACTTTTGGAAATGAACCCAACAGCTCTGTAACTTGCTGAGAACAGTGAGAAGGGGCATAAAACCCACCTTAGGCAAGTTACACAGATTACCTGTACACATGAGTAATTGATGAATAGAGCCCTAAATGTAGGCGGGTCATGGGTAGGTGGGGCTGAAAATTATTACTTTAAATTGATTACTAGCACTGAAGCCATAGGTGGTGATGATGAGAATGAAATGAGATAAGTCATACAACGTTAACAATCAGAATAACCACCTTCTATGGTTAGTATAGCAGCTGTTGTTACTTCTCCGTGGTCATTACGAATAGTACAGCTGTACAATCCTTGATCTAAAAGCTGGACATTAAGAATGGTGAGGAAAAGAACACTTCCATTTTGGGACAGCCTTATTCGTTCAGACTCTTGTATTGTTCCTCCTTCATGGGACCACAAAATGACAGAAAAGTTCTCACTTTCCAAAGCACACATAAACTGAGCAGTATCGCCACATCTCACAGTGAGATCGTGAAGCTTCAGAAGAATCTTTGGTGGAGTCTCTCTCAGGAGTTGAATTGAGGTCGTAGACACCATGGTACTTTCTGAATTCTGTGTAATGGCTGTAGTATGAAGAGTTTCTGCTTCTTTCCCAACTCCAGCTTTCACAGTGGAAGTTCCAGAAATACGTTCAAAGGCCTGCACAGCCATTTCCTGTGATGGCTCTTGCACGGATTTAATTTCTTTTACATAAACTTTGGTTTCCTTCTTTGCAAAAGGGGAAGCAATATGCACTTCTGATTTTGCCTGGACAGACTCTCTTACATCTTTCCCAGAACTTTGCCTATCTAAGGCTTGCACTGTGTAATCAAGTAACAAAACATTTGATTAATACCTAATGCACTTCAATGGGACCTAGTTAAAAACAAAACTATATGTTATAGATGATGAGAATGAAATACGTCATCTTCCTTTGAAAGCCTAGCATGCCAGGTGCATTCATTAAGGGCACCCTCAATAGTCAGCATAATACATAAAGAAAATCCAGCCACAATGATGGATGAAAAATGAAGTGTGCTCATGATGGTAATGTGTGGTAGATATTTGTCTCTTCTTTTCTCTGCGATTGTCCGTGGCAGTTGAAGGTATTTGTGATACCCCGACAGAACGTTTGTTGTTATGTCCTGTCCCTTAGTTCCCATTTAAAACCGAGTAGAGCAAACCTCAGAGAATGCTATGAACTGCCAACAACTGACTGTGTGGAAGTGTGCATTTGTTTAGTCTATAACATCTGGACTATCTAAGCTATAGAACTAGGATGCAAGTTCTACATGGTAGGACACTTGAAAATACAAGAAACAAGAGTGGTTTACTGGGTTACTGCTAGGACTATCCACATTAGTGATGGTACTGCTAATTCTAAAGAAAAATGTGAAATGAGGAAAAGAAGGTGATTAGTCACAGTGTAGAAAGTGTGTCTTATGCAACAAACTGAATCCCTAAGAACAAAAATGGGGCTTTACCTTCAGCAGTCACTGTAAGTGTAGCTGTGCAAGTTGCATCTCCAGCACTATTTCTTGCTTTGCAAGAGTACTGCCCGGCATGTTCTGAGAAAGCATCTACTATTATCAATATGGCTGTGCCTGTAGACTCATCAAAATGGAAAACTATGTCTTTGGTTGGCAACATTAGCTGTTGCTTATGAAACCAGAGGATTTCTGGTTTTGGCATGGCAGAAACCCTGGCTTGAAATCTGACTGTTTCCCCGCTGCATACGCTACAGCTTGAAATGGGATGGATAAAGATGGGCCTTTGGCCAACGGGTTCCTTCTTAATGGAAACAGACGAAGAAACATGCCTTTCGGTATATGAGGTAACTTCTTCAAACTTAAACCCTGAAAAGAAGCATGCCAACTTTTAATTTCTTTCCCTGTACACCAGTCAACCTTCTCTTGCAGTCCTGCATGTCTTCCTTTCTTTTAAACTGGCATTTCTACACTCTTTCTTTCCCTAGTGACAATGTTTAAGTTCTGATGCAAGCAGAATAGAAAATAAAACATTTAGATACACCTTTTCAAGCTCATGCCTCAAATCAGAATAATTGTTTCCTTTCACAAATATTGAAATTTGAATTGGCATCATGTGAGTGAATTCAATTCCTAGGGTCTGAGATATGCTACAGATATTTCAAATAATTGTAGATACATCAGCCTGAGAAACAGCCCCCAAAATTAATTGTACAGCTAGTCTTGGACTCTTCTTTGTGTTTTAAAATGTATTGGGGTGTTAATGTATGCATTTGCGGGCATTCCTTGCTACTTTCATTGTATGACGCTCTCCTCTTTCATACGTAAGCACAATTTCAACAATATTAACAATGCCTAACTATTTTATGGGTTTAAGACATTAGGGGTGCAATCTATGCATGTTTAGAAAGAAAAAAAAAGTACTATAACTCCCAACATTCCCCATACAGCATGACAATGCTGGGAGTTGTAGGACTTCTTTCCTGTCTAAACATGCATAGGTTTGTGCCCCCTGAGACATCTTGGCTGGGATCCAAAGAGCTACTGTAGACATTCCCAGTGGCTTGGGCATTGCAATTTGGAACATTTGAATTTCATTCTCTGAATAGCAGTTCTCCGTGCTATATTTGGGATTCTCCAAAGAGGAATTTGCTCTTTGCAGGTTCTTATGTGAGATGACATGATCCACACCTCTCAGAGTAACAAGTGGATCAGGTCTTCGCTGCATTTCACACTTCTCTGAATGTTGCATTGCAGTTCTTGGCAGTTTAAATGCATCAAAATATGCATTTAGATACATATTTGAGACAAAATACATATTTAGATTAATACTTTGAGAGAGAAAATATACATTTAAATATGTATTCAAATAGGTATGTAAATATGTAAATACGTATTTGAGATTTTTTTAAAATATGCAGATTAATGTGACAATGGAGCAGAATTATGGGTGAACACATGTGAAAGTGGAGACAGACTGAAGACAGACAGATTCGCTTATCATGCCAAATCACAAACTGCTTTTTAAATTTTCCCCAGGCCAGACCTAGATAGGCACAGCTGCAACCAAAACCAGTCCTACCTCTTCTCCTCTTCTCTCCTCTGTAACATATATGGATGCAAAACTCTTGAAGTGACATCACTTTGTAGTGAATATCCCCACTTTGTAATGAGTTTTATAGTGAGTTTTGAAAGATGTTCAGAAGAGAAGGAGCCTCTGGGCTGCTGCCTGTTAGCAAATGCCAGCTCCTGCTGTACTGTACCATCCAGTAGAGGCTGGTGGCTCCAATGTCAGTGGGGCCGTGAAGCCGCTCTGGATTTCAGTCAAAGTGCTAACGGAGTTATCTAAAGTGCTGAACCTATTTTCAGGATAGAGTTCAGCACCTTGGATGACTCCTTTAGAATTCTGACTGCTTCTGACTGAAACCCTCACAGCCCCACTGACATCAGAGCCACCAGCCTCCACTAGTACCATCCATATATATTTCTGGCCTCAGTATCGAAGCGGCATGCCACAGCAACGAGGTGGTTGGATGGGTAGGGGGGTAGTGGTGCAGTTGGCGAAAGATCAGACCAAATCCCCACCTGGCATATTAAGCTGGTTGCATGGTTCTTTGGATCCTGGTCTTTTCCTCCATTCAATCAAAAGGTCTTTGGCATTAAAAATAAATAAATGGTGGGAATTTGTTTATGTTAGAGAGGATTTTTTCTCTGTCTTGTTGGTGCATGCTAAATGCTTATTGGAAACAGAATGGAAAGGTGAAAGGTATGGAACACCGGACGGATGTGAAATGATGTTGTGCAGAATTTATACTGTGGAGATTAAGAAGACATTGTGAACATCAGACAATGGGATTGATTATTTGAGTTAAAAGACGCTGATGTGACGGACAATTACATGTAGGTTTAAGAAATAATATTAATGATAAAACACATGCAAAACTGAAGAGTTTCTGTTTAGACAGCCCACTGTACCTTCCAGCTTCAGTGTAGCTGTACTTGACACCTGGCCTACAGAATTGCTGGCAACAAAGGTGTAAATGCCTTCATCTTCTGGATAAGCTTCTGCAATCTCCAGTCGGAAGGTGTCTTCAAACTGAGTCATCCTAAAGAAGCGGGATGGCTTGATTTCTTTGTCTTTGCTATACCAAGCTACTTTGAGGTCTGCTCAAATAAAAATAAACAAAATGAAAAAAATAAGTATGCATTTAAATTGTATAGTATCACGCTCGGTGGGCAAATTGTTGAAACAATTGGGACCTTGGTAATGTTTCTGAGGTTGGAATCAACTAAAGTGATATTTGACATGACAACCCCATATTGAGTACTTCCCCCTTTCCTGTAACATTTAGTCAGACTAATCCGTGCTCCATCACTCCTGCCAGCAGCGGTCACATGCATAGTCCCAAGAAGCAAGGAAATGATGCAGATAAATCTGGTTAAAATGTTACAGAGGGAGGCATGTATCGCTTTGCCCTCTGTGTTGACAGTGAGCGTGAACCAAAGACTGTGTTGCCTGTCTTTCTTCCATTATATCCAAAATTTCAGTGAGCATGAAAAATGAACAACTCTAGGGTTTATGGTGTTGTCATATAGGATGCCTCCACTGTGGAGACTGGTAGCTTTGGATATTAGGGAGTAGCAGAGGAGAACAAGGGCTGGTTCTAACAAGACACAGAGATGATCTGTGATCCAAATCTAAAAGAGAGCTCCATGCAAAGAGGAGCTTCCCCACTCTGTTACTTCATATGTGCAATACAACTGGAGTTTATTCATTGCACATACTTACCAATAGGCAGGCAAAGGGAAAGGGGTGCAGTTTGGAAGCTCACAGTGGCATGGACTGTTCCTGATTCTTTTACTATGGTTAACCTATCAGGGACATTCAGGGAACAATTCTATCTCCCCTAAACAGTGTCTGGGGGACATAGGATTTTTCAGTTTCCTGGCTCCATGCTTCCTGCCCCTCCCCCTTGTAGCTGGCATGGAGAGAACCACACCAGCTGCTTCTCCACACTCATAAAATGGAGCACGGAGATGGGGAGAAGGGGGCGCTGCTGGGGGAGGGGAGAGGAAGGGACCGGGGCAGCAGTCCTAGGATCTTTCCTATGGCTGCCCCAGTCTCCTTCCCTCCTCCTCCCTGAAGGCTCTGCTAGATGGACAAAATTGCCCATCTAGCTAAAATGCAGAGAGGCAGGCACAAGGTGCCTCCTCCTTTGCATTGGATACTCGTATGCCTCTGAGTTTGGGGGCTTCCGAATCCCCAGAGCGCAACTGATAGGATTATGCCCTAAGTTACACTAGCCCATAGCTTTGTAGGATTGCAAAGGGTTGTGCAAAGGGTTTCGGTGTAGGAATTTACGTTGCAGATGTCTCGATCTTAATTATTGTGAATTGTCCAGAGAGCTTTGGCTATGGGGCAGTATATAAAAATGTAATTAAAAAGTAGACCCATATAATTTGAGATTATCCATATTTTTCTTGATTTGAATTGATATCCACATTTTCTAAAATGTGTATTGTACTGTGGTATTCAGATAAGGTGTAAAAACATCATAATACACTTTAAAAAGTTAAATGTACCAAATAAAGGACAATGGAAGACATGTAAAATATATATCTTGCCATCCTGTAACATAGCATTTAGCTAATATAGTGATACTTTCCTGCTGCATCTGAGGATATGCAAATACATTCATGGACAATACACAAAGAGTGGGAGTGCCAAAGAACAACTCCACATTGTATGTTCAGAAAAAGATATTTCAGGCCTTCAACATGCACATCAAAATGGTAAATATACCCATGTGAGCATACGTACAAACATTATTGTGACATCCTTTGCATAGTTGTAATGAATATGCCAATGTTTTCAGTGTAAACTCCTACATGATTTAAAAAAACCCCCAAAAGATCAGATTTTTTTCTGTAGTTATTAAAATTAGGGGAATGAGAGGTCTATGCATGTTGTAGGGTTGGGGGAGGGGGGGAAACGGGCTCTATTGAGCCCTGTCTATTGAGCAGATGGACTGTAGACAAATAATTTTAAAAGTCACATTTTTAGGAATACATTTCACTATTCATTCCAAGCCACTATTCATTGAATTTATATAATTTAAAAATGGAATATCTATACCCAATCCAGATTTTTTTTTAAAAATGCAGGAGGGAAATACTGTGTGGGTTTCATTAAGGTCACCACTCTTCAGGGAATTAAAAAGACTAATGAGTGCTTTTATATAAAAGATGAACATTTACAGTAATACTGAAAGTTTTAAAATTATGGCATGGCACTTTATTCTTTCCTATTGTAATTAATTCTCTGTTTTCCTGTTATAATTAAACAGGACCTTCATTTTCTGGACTCCAATTATTTGAATGTCTGGATCAACCAAATTTACTGTATGTATACATATAACTCTTTTGATAATGTACAGGAGTAATGTAAATACTTTTAACAATAATATGGCCAAAGCAGGGGTGGGCAATTAATAGCCTACCAGATGCTGTTGGATGGCAATTGTCACTCAGTTGCAATAAAGGAAAATTTAATTACATATAACTTTTGAAGACAATGCTGTGTCAGCAGGTGACACCAGAGGCTTTGTTCATTTTACATGCTCATTTAACACAGCGCTCACACCCTCATTATATGCAGTTCTCTAAAGCTCTGATATGTCACTGCACTGACATATTTTCAAATGTCAAAAATCAAGAAAGCATGGCAAAATGCCTTTTTGAATTCAACAGGGAAGAAGGATTGAGCCTGTGATTCTTACAATGTTTAGCATTGCAGAAAGAAGCCTTTAATGATGGGACTTCTTAGCCAGCGGTAGCGTGGTGAAGGTTATTTTATTACTGGCTAATACTGTTTTAGTTGGTCAACACTCTGTGTGTGTGTGTGTGTGTGTGTGTGTGTGTGAAATCCGCTCTGGGTTTCAGCCAGAACCAGCCAGAACTCTAAAGGAGCTATCCAAGGTGCTTTGCACCTTGGATAGCTCCTTTAGAGTTCTGACTGAAACCCGGAGCAGATTCATTGTCCCACTGACATTGGAGCCACCAGTCTTCACTGTACGCACGCGCGCGCGCGCACACACACACACACACACACAACTGAATCTACACTGGCTTCTGTACCTGGACCTTTTTTGTCATCTGATGTGTATCAGTTGATCAAGAAGCACAACTCTTTATGCAATTTTGTTAAACTAACCTGTCCCTGTAACTCTGCACTGAAAGTAAGTAGGCTGTCCCTCAGAAGTAAGAGCATCACGCAGTGGTGTGATAATAGTAGGTGGGTAAACAGGCACTTCTACATCAGGAGAAATAACTTCTGGGACTAAAGAAAAAGACCAAAAAGTGATTATTAGCCTCCATGGAAGAGCACACATAACAAAATAATGACAACACCATTTTCAAAAACGCTTGAGAGGGCTGGGAGAGCTTGCCTTCCACCGAAAGGGATGCTGAAGAGATGGCAACGCCATAGTCATTCTTTGCTTCTATTGTGTAGATGGCAGCATCTTCAGGGAAAGTCTCAATCAGCAACAGAGTGTATACTTGGGCGTCATGAAGGAACTTGACCTTAAAGCCTGGAGAAAGAGGCTGTTCATCTTTGTACCATGAGACCTTTGGCTGAGGTCTGCCTGACACTACAGCACAGAAACGGGCTGGTTTCCCAGACTCCACGGTGACTGGCTGAAGCTCCTTTACGATTTGGGGTGGCTCTGGAGCTGTACATGAAAACACGAAATAATCTAAACATTTTCTATTCCATTTCTCCCTTGCTCTGCTAAACATATTTGTTATCAGTTGGTTAAGGACCTATAGCCAATTAGGCATGGGGGCAAGGAAATTGGATTTGGATGTGAAAGAGCTAGTTTCTAATCAGAAAATAATAGCTCAGCAATAAAACTCAACAGGCACTCCTGGAAGACTCTGTTTCCGCATGTACATATTAACCTCATGGACTGCAAGGAGGTGTTGCATGTCTGAACCTTCCACCACATTAAAAAAAATCTTGCATGTAGGAAACAAGCTCATCAGGAAGAAGACTAGGATAGAACCTTTTATCCTGACATGATAGTTTTCAATGGGCAGAGAGATTTGGATGTGGGGACATTCAAACATAGGACACCCTAATATGGGCACAAACATAAGGCACCCCAATATGGGACTAATATCACATGCTTTTTCTAAGCATGTTGTCCAGCCCTAGCTTGCAGCTTCGCCTCAGTCATAACGTTCTCCAGAGGATAAATGAGGTAAGAAATATAAAGCAATACTAGGGAAAATACCCCACATGCTGTTTGGTTAGCTCTGTGTTGGAATGTCAGACTCTTTTATGTTCTAGCTTTGACACTTAGATATTAAAATGCCAATTTTCAAAGTTTATCAGAGTGTCTTGGGCTACTTGTGTGCCCAAGCTTTTACCATTTGGGGGAGCATTTTGAGTCCCCTTTTTGGATTGATAGAAACACAAATACTTCATTTTCAGATATGAATAATAACTGAGGTGTCTTGGACTTCACCTGTGCGCAGGGGCCTAACCCATCAGGAAGTACCTAACTATTCTGAGACACACATGAGCCAGTGAACCTCAGTATCTTTATATACGTGGCTTCAAGTTGTTCTCACAGAGAAGATGGATTAAAAATCCAATAAAAAGCAAAATAAATCTTTACACATGACATACCATTCACACGGAGAGTAATGGAGCTCCTGTTTTTTCCAGCTAAAAAGGTGTATTCTCCAGCATCTGTATAACTGGTTTCAGTGATGGTCATCCGATGGACTCTCCTTTCCACCACATAATGATACCTTTCCTCAATCTGGAAGTTGATCTCAATGCCATCCTTATACCAGCGAGCATCAATGTCATCTTCATTGACCTCAAATTCCACTACAGCTCGCTGTCTCTCAATGACCTATCAGTAAACAGAAGCAAAATAACTATTATATATTAATTTTATAACACTTGTTTCCTCCTCAATGAAAACGATAGAAAAGGCACTTTCCAATTCTCAGAGAAATGGAAATGAAACCGGTCTATTCCAGGCATCACATAGGGTAAAATAAATCCATTATTTTCTGTACCGCGCAACCAAACAAAACAAGTACTGGTGCTGAAAAGGACTGTGGAGACCCAGTCATATACTTCACCTCTCATTTTATAATTTCCTATTTGAGAACACAAGTAGAGACGCGCAACAAAACGTGGTTGGGAATCCCCAGCCTTAATGGTTCTGCTTTTGCCCAGGGCTCCAGCCTGTCCGCAATAGAAGCCTTGTAGCGCTTTTCAGGACTTGCACGTGGCAGAGTTTCCAGCCCTGCTTGGGCGTTTGCCCTCACGTGGTCACAACTTTGTGGGCTATGCTCACTGGCCCTTCCAGCTCTCTTGTGTCCCCATTGTCCATCCCTGCCACCTTCCACGTGTGGGAGGCAGAAGTGCTGACGGGGGGAACCTGCTCTCTGTGTGTGAGGCCCCGCACAGTTTAGAGTCCTGACCACACAGGGGTCTCGACTGCACAGGGAGCAGGCCCTGCTGCAGATCTTCCTCCTCCAGTGCAGGGAAGGGGGGGAAGTGATAGAAGGGGCAGAGCAAATGAGCATGTCCCACTCTGCTTCCTAACACAACAGTGATTGCATAGGAGAGAATGCCTTAAATGGGGCTATAGTTTTACTTCCACCCCCTTTGGTATTAGAAAGAATAAGTGGGGACCTGCCACAAACTGTTGCAGTGTATCCCCAAGCCCAGTGTACCCCCAACCTGTTCCCCCAGCAGAATGCTCCTGGTCAGGGCTCCAACTAGCCCGAAATATAGCCTTCTAGCAATGTGTGGGGCTTGCGGAGCAGGGGTGTCTGGAGACTGGGAAAGGGAAAAGGTCTTCTTTGTTCATCTCTTCTCCTGACCTCACCATATGGAGCACAACGGGGTTTTTCTGAACTCATGCTGTGTGTATACCCTGAGGAATTTCCCCCCCTTCATGCTGTATATCCCCCCTCCCCCACCTGAGCCTAATTCCCACCTCCAAGATGTTATAAGCTGATAGAGGCTCAAGCAGTCCAATCTCTCCAACCCCCCTCCCTCCCTCCCTCCCTCCCTCCCTCCCTCCCTCCTTTCTATTTCTTTTCATTGTTTGAACTGACAGTCTCAACATTCAAGAGTTCCTAAATGTCTCTGAGCATAGGTTGATGTTGGGCTGTTTTTGAAGTTTTCTTTTTCTTTTAGTTTACAAACATATATATTTTGATATTATATATCAAAATGGATGGCAGAGCACATCATCATGCACAAGAAACTCTACATCAGGACAGTGTAGGCTGGTGGCTCCGATTTCGGTAGGGCTGTGAATCCATTCTGAGTTTCAGTCAGAACCAGCCAGAACTCTAAAGGAGCTATCAAAGGTACTGAACCTATTTTGGGGATAGGGTTCAGTGCCTTGGACAGCTCCTTTAGAGTTCTGGCTGGTTCTGACTGAAACCTAGAATGGATTTACAGCCCCACCGCAATCAGAACCACCAGCCTCCACTGGATCAGGATGATAGGTTAATGACATGAAAAGGATCAACTGCACCTGTACTACATGAGTCTTCAAGTACCAACTAAGCGATAATATTGCCAGATCCTCACAGTATTCACACTTGGGAAATAAGAGGGTTTTCAAAATATAATTTTGTCAGCGCCTGAACATTTTTCACCGGAGCTGTAAGGTTTCCTTGTCTTCACTGGCATTAACAGATTTGAATTAATTGAGAAGGGGGAATTTAGTTCTATACAAAGTATTTTGTAGAGTATTACACTTATCTAAAGGGACAACAAATATGTGAGAGAAAACACTGTGAACAAGCAGAGTTTTGCTTTCTGTGTGCAGCAATGCCTACTTCTCAAAAGACAAGCCACTGTTCATTTTAAAAAGCAGCAACTCTCAGTTCAGGTAAGCAACTCTTGCCCTCATGGCTGTGCACAGTCTTAGGCATGCGGACATAATGATTTGTGTAAATTTTGAAAATGGCAGAATGTCAGGATTATACATTTAAGATTTATACTGAATAAGACCTGAGAGACAAGCTTTGAACAAATTGTAGCTACATGTTAGCATACTGGAACATTCTTTTTTGAAACCTTGATGGTATCAAAGCTTCTCCGCAAATTGTTAGCATTGATATTTTTGTGTGTAACATCGCAATTTCTGTTATCAAATGCTGGTCTGTCATACTGCTTATCAAACACTAGGAAGTGCTATACCTGAACTTCTTTTTGGAGGCTTCTGATGCGAACATCACGCCCTTCCACTATCAAATTGGCACTGGACATATTGCCTCCTGCTACTACTGTGTACTTCCCAGAATCAGACATCTTTGTGGAAGTAATCAGAAGACGATGAACAAATCTTTCCCTTTGAACTTTCATTCTAAAAAGAATCCAAATAAAGAAAATTTAGGGAAAAACAGATACAATATAGATGGTGTGGTTTCCAAATAGGGATTTCTTTTCTATACCTGTTTTGGAGTCACATGATCATTCTCTCCTCCCAACTCCTTCCCCATCCCAGTAGGTTACACTCTTATTCTCAAAGTGTATGCTGTCTATCCATACATCTTTCAATGAGGTATAAAATGGTAAGTTTCATTATCTCCTCCTAGTGCATTCCTTTTTGTGGCACACAAATAAAAGATCCATGGAAAGGTAAATAATTCTTGGTAGTTCGCTACATCATAGGATTAAGTGAGGATCCCACTCCATCATGAGCATAGAGACACCACAACCAGTTGCTACCTACGACAAGTGAGCACACTAACACCTTTATGCTCTAATGGGGACTGATGCACAAGACCACCTTAGGCATGGCAGCCACTTTTTCTTTCTCGGATTGTGACTGTTCCTTGCTTATGGCAAAGAGTCATCTTACTGATCACCTATGAACAAAGACTGACATTACACCACGCAAGTGATGGGTGGTGTCAGGGCTGGCCCAAGACATTTTGCTGCCTGAGGTGGAGCAACAAATAGTGCTTCACTTCCCCCAGGTCAAGATATTAAGTAATGAGGCTAGTCAAGTTGGTTTGGCACCAGAGGCAGAACATCTCATAAGCACTTGTCCCTCTCCCTGTAAGTAAAAATACAATAATAATAAATTAAGTAACTAACAATTTGCTGCCCTTTCATAACACCCAAAATCAAGTCCCTGAGGCAGCTGCATCACTCTGCCTAATGGTGGGGCCGGTCCTTATGTGAAATGTGGGTATCCCATTCATCACAAGGAGGAAGTTGCCCCAGACTGAGAGGAGAAAAGTAGTCATAACAAGCAAGGCATGTGCATACATTGAAGCTCATGGAGACTGGAGCTGTAATGGGAAAGAGATTGGAGCAATCATATGTACCCTTACTGGAGCTATAATTGTTGATTTGTCTGAGGGCCAACATATTACAGAGTTAATGGCTAGCACATGACCTAATCAGATTGACCAAGCAACATTTGAATTCATGTTCTTCACCATCCAGGTAAGTCCTGCATGGTTGTCACTAGCAGCACACAAGCTCTCATGACAAACCAGGACTTCCCTTAAAAAAGCAACAAAAACAAATTACCTTTCCTCAAGCTGAAGCTCCTGCCCATCTTTCATCCACTGAACAGAAATGTCAGGTTCTGAGATTTCACATTCAAAAACAGCTCTTTTCTTCTCCACAACTTTAATGTCTTTGATGTGTTTTCTAAATTCAATATGGCGAGCTAAAAAACATAATGCATATTGTCATGATGGGTGACATATTACATACTGGAAGGATTAATATTCATGGGCTACATCAATGTTGTGTGAGCTCCTGTCCTCTCCTCCCCTTTTAGGCCACTGTGCCCCACAAGTCTGCTCTGGAAGGACCCCCAACTCTCCAGGGCAGATTGGGAGGTGGGCTGCAGGGGTGTGGGAAGAGAATCTACTCTACTGGTCAGTGTTCTTCTGCGGTGAACGGACACTACCAGATTTCATGCTATTGATTTAACTTCCACTTTGCCTTTCCACATTAGCACCCAAGGCAGTTTACAACAATACAAATAGACATTAAAAACTCCAATGTTACATAATTTAAAAAGCAATCATTTCAATAAAATTATTTCAGTAAAATAAAAACTGAGACACAGCAGCAGTCAGATTAAGACAATTGAAAGAACAAGTTTTCTGTAAGGGCTATTATTCACATAACTATCTCAGCCTGTGATACCTGTTGACTCACTTTCAGCAGCATCAAGCATTTATGAACCAGGCGATGTACATTTTGAAAGAAGGAATTCATTAACGTCTAATTAACTGTAGTTTCCAGTTTTGTCTGAATCAAAAAAACTATGGTTACCAGCTTTGGAACAAGCCAGGATTTTTAGCCATGGTTTGAGGTTGGTTTAATAACCCAACTTGTTCTGACTACACTGTCCATAATTTCTTGGTTCAAATGAACTATTGTTAATGGGAAGCTTCCTGGTTTAATTATGGCACATGTGAAAGGAGGAGCAAAGGGGCTTCCTGCATGGTGAAAAAGGCTCATTCATAGCAGATTAAGCCAAGAACAATCTCATCTGCACAATCTCACTATTGCCAAATGCTGGATTGGCTGTTGGCACAACACCACAAATGGCAAATATATATGTGCAGTAGTATGCCTAAATTTAACCAGGGCTGGACTCCATGCATGGCGGCTGATGCATGCATGCGACTGTCCTTGGCTTGGGTTGATGCAACTGGAGTTCAGTGTGGGCTGCCTTCTTTCTTTAGCTGCCATGGGCCAAGATGCTGGCGTGAGCATGCGCTAAGTTGAAACAGATGAAGCAAACAAATACCTTCCACATATAAAGTGGCTGCTGAAGCGGCTTTTCCAGCAACAAAACTGTATTCAGCTGCATCTCCAAAATGTACATTCCTTATCGAAAGGGAATGTGTAAGCCTCTTAGTTCTGATCTGGCATCGGTCCGTTGATTTTATTTCCACCCCATTCTTTAACCATTTGTATGTAATGCCTTCATGATTGACAGTCACTTCAAAGGTTATTGTATCTTTCTCTTCCGCATTGATGTCTTTCAGCATGGATGTAATCAGGATAGCTGTTTAAAAATGAAATAACAAGCTCATTCTTCCTTCAGAAGTTCCTGGCTTAAATAATCTATCAGGATGTTACTAACATCTCAAAATTATTATTCAGGATCATGTAAAGGCCAAATGTCTCCATTCCTTGCCCCAAGGCAGGTTGATTTATGCGTTTGTTTGTTTGTTACATTTTACTCTGTTCTTCAGCTCTCAGGAGCTCTGAGTGGCATTTTAATTTTACATCCACCCTATTAAGGTTAAAGCTAGGTTAAGAGAGAATGACTTGTCCACAGGCACTCAGTAAGCTGCACAACTAAGCAGGAATTTGAACCCAGGTTTCCCACATCCTCTGAACCCATGCGCTAGCTGCTATACCACAGTGATCCTCATCTACACACTAGCTGCCTCTTAAGCATCACCACATCAGCGTTACACAATCCAGACTAACCAGAGAACATGCTAGCTGTTTTCATACACACATTTTTGGAAATAGGAATATCAGAGAACTTTGTAAAACAGAGCAAGCACATTTTCTTTACACATCAAAAAGGTAGGGAAAGCTAAGGTCCTAAATAATTAAGGAATATGCTGGTAATAGCGAAACCCAGTTCACATGTCATGACTACCCATGGGTTGTTTGAACCATGAGTAGTGGAGCTAAACATCCCAGGGACACTTTGGCCCTAGGTTTTTGATCATGATGTCTGAACCAGGCATTCTGGATTGTTGGGAGAGAGACACAATCCAGAGCTTTAACCCACGTTTTGTTCATGGTTTACAGTTCTGTGTTGTCTCTTCCCCAAAAACCCACAATTCCACGTTCAGACATCGTGATCAACAAACCAGGGATGCTGCATTACTTGGTGGGAACAGGCAGGCAGGAACCAGCATGCTTGCTCACTCCTGCTTGTTCATGACGACTCATGGTTTAAACAACCCATGGGTAGTAGTTGTGATGTGCAAACCGGGCTAGAGATTGATACTGCAATAGTGCCATGCCCAAAGGAAGTAGGTGGGCTTAATTTTAAGCCCCCAAATTTACATCTTTTGCCAGGTCTTCCTGAGCACAAAATGCTCTGATATTACAATGTTATCTCTACTTCTACCAAGCATTCTGTGCTGTTATCTATTTTAAGCTTACGTTTAACAGTCAGGGTCGCGCTGACTTTGTCATTTCCACAGACAAATGTGTATTCGGCAGAATCCTCAGTGCTGGTGTTCATGATGTTGAGCTGATGGAGTTTTCCCTGAACGACTATTTTAAATTTCTCACTCATTTCAATTTCCACTCCATTTTTCAGCCACACAGCGGGTACATTGAAATGAGATACCTCACACTCAAAAGAGGCGGTTTTGGTCTCAGCAACCTCAATATTTTTCATGGTCTTTGTAATGTGTACAGCTGTGGAAAATAATTTTTAAAACTAAGATTAGATGGTCCTTGAGCAGGTATGATGAGATAGATTCCTTTCAGTGTGACATTTGATAATGGCACATGATATTAGATAGATAGACAGACAGACAGACAGACAGACAATAATAATAATGATGATGATAGACAGACAGACAGATAATTTAAATTAAAAAACTTACTTTCCACAAATAGTTTTGCTTTACATTCAAGTTGTCCCACTACTGCTGTGTATTCTCCAGCATCAGCAGGAGATATATTTTGCAATGTCAGCTTGTGAACTTTCC
This sequence comes from Heloderma suspectum, assembly GCF_057233095.1. Lineage (NCBI taxonomy): Eukaryota > Metazoa > Chordata > Lepidosauria > Squamata > Helodermatidae > Heloderma > Heloderma suspectum. The sequence continues at coordinate 192,052,132 of NC_139458.1, forward strand.
TTTGAGAGCTCAGTCTGTATTTGTCACTTGGCTTGAGCTCAACGTTTTTGTGGAACCATTTGACTGGGACAGTGTCATGGGACACGCTCACTTCAAAGGAAATGACAGCATTCTCCAGAGTGGTCACATCCTTTGGTTTTTTGATGATCTTAACAGCTTAAGAGAAGAAATTTAAAAAAGTTTAGTCACTGGTTTGAGTTTTATTCCAACTATGGCTGGACTACTGGCACCAGGATGGAGACAAATAATAGGCTTGGATTTTCAGAACTGGAAGTAGTGTGGGATGACATCATTATATTATATTTTATTTTTATTTATTACATTGATATCCTGCCCTTTTTCCTTCTGCAAGGAGCCCAAGGTGGCTTACATGACCCTCCTCCTCCTCTCAGTTTTATCCTCACAACAGCCCTGTAAGGTAGTTTAGGCTGAGAGTCGGTGATGGGTCCAAAATCATCCAGTGAGCTTCACGGCCGAGTGGGGACTAGAACCTGGATCTCCTGAGTACCAGTCCAATACTCTAACCACTACATCACACTACACTACATTACCCATGAAAGTGCACTTCTTTCCTTTGTCCCATCTCTGTTTACAGATTATTTTTCCAAGTCTTTTGTAGAGCTTAAAAAACCACAAAAACCTAGGAAACAATGAATGAGTATGCCCACTGTGGGGAATGATGCCTCTTGTCACACCACTTTCAACTCCCTTAAATTCACTCCAGCTGACTTTTTATATGAAGGCTGACTTACTTTCAACATGGAGCCTGGCATTGGCTCCTATCTTTCCCAGTTTAAAGCTGTAAACGGACTCATCGATTACGCCACAATTCTTGACTTTCAGTGTGTGGACGGTTCCCTCCACCTTGATCTCATATTTGTCACTAGAATGCAGCTCAACACCATTTTTAATCCATTGAGCTCCTTTCACATCAGGATGAGTAAGTTCCACTGAAAATACTGCATCTTGTGTTTCTGTTACAGTCAGGTTCTTCAGTGTCTTCTTGATCTTAACAGCTGTTTAAAAAATGGTATGGAAACAAGAAAATAAAAATGGTTAATGTTGCATTGTACATTACAAACATAGGCTTTGTAACGTATAGTGAAAGGAAGTTGGCAGAAGATGCCTCTGTTCCTTCTGATGGAAGATGTCTCTGCCCGATTTTTGTCGCTACAGTGGAGAAGATTTCTGGGTTGCTGAGGCAACTGCTGGGGAGGAGGGGGTGGGAAAGTCACCTTCCACCAACCCCCTTCCACCAGCACTTCTCAGGATCCATGCCAGATTATGCTCCAGTGTTGACTAATCTCATTACATAGTTGTAGCTGAGATTATTATTTTTCCTTTCTACTCAGAGAAAGAAACTTAAATTTTATACATCTGTTGCATGTTAACGGCATGCCCAATGTAAAGCTACGATAAATATCCCCCACTCCACCTATGAATTCATGAGGGAACTGACAATGTTACGTTGCAAGACTGAAATGGCAATACATTCCTATGCATGTCTACTCGGAAGTAAGTTCCACTGTGTTCAATGGGGCTTACTCCTGAGTAAGTGTGTCTAGAATCACTGCTAATTTCAGGAGGGATTCAGAAGAATTAAGTGAGACATAACATTCGCAGTCCCATCTCAGAGTAGTCCAGTACTTGTTTATAATAAAGATGTTGGAGTATGGCTGCCAACTGCGTTGCTGGAATCTGCCATTAGATAGTCAAGCAGATTCTATCTTCTTAATATATTTTGCTAAATTCTTAAGTGGACCATTCAGAGAGAGAGAGCCATTTTAGTAGATTTTCAATCAGGCCAGTGTGAATTGATGCATTTTTTTCATTGATTACTCACTTTCCACTTTCAGCTTAGCAGATGTTTTTGAAGATGCCACTTGAAAGGTATATTCAGCAGCATCATCAAGTTTGCTGATTGGAATACTAAGTCTCCTTTTCAAACCATCGGATTCGGTTCTAAAGTGATCTGTCTTAGAAAGTGGTTTTCCATCCTTCATCCATTGGCCCTGAGACTCTGGATTGGTTACTTCACATTCAAAAACAGCTTTCTGGGATTCGGCCACAGTTAGGTCAGTGAGGGGCTTTGAAATAGCACCACCTATGGGAAAAACAAAGTAAAAACTTGTAGTTGCAGTGTGTGTCCTCAGTCAGATTAACTGTCTATTGCCTTCACTGATAGCCCATTTTCATGATGCTCCTGGTGTGGTAGCTGCTGTCCATGCAACCAATGAACTGCTGCTATCATAAACAGGGCTTGGCCTACCATCAGGTAGAGTGAGATGGTCACCTCAGGCAGCTGATTTTGAGCTGATTTTGAGCTGATTTTGAGTGTCACGAAAGGTTGGCAAATGGTGAATCATTTGATTCATTATTGTTGCATTTTTACTACCAGGAAGTGGGTAGATGCCCATGGGAGTTTCTGTCCGTGGTGCCAAAATAACTTAGCTGGTCTTGGGTGTTATGTACCTTGACTGTGGGGGTACCATTTGCTGCTTTGCCTCTGGCAGCAAAATGCCTAAGGCTGGCCCTGACCATAAGGCAGAGATGGCCCCGTGAGAGTGGTTCACTCCAGAGTTCTGTGAGCATTGATTTCTACTATGCTCCTACAGTTGGCATCAGCATGAAAAAAGGAATTACAACCATACTGAACTCTATAGGCGTCACACACTGTATTGATCTGATGATGCTCTCCTTCCCCATGTCTCCATGGGGGACCAAATAAAAGATGATGCAACTCTCCCTGAAGTCAAACTTTATTATATAAATTTGGGAAGTTTTGTATTTATTCCCACCAAGAACAATGGAAAACGAAAACAAAGTGAAAAATGAAAATGATTTTAAAAAACTAACAAAATAAATAAATCCAAAGTAAAACTACAACCCACTTGAAATTACCCAAAGCATGCCCTGCCCCCTCAGAGAGATTTGAGTGGTGTTGAAGAGAGAAAGTACAGAACATGGGTGGGAGGGTGATGTTGCACTCATGCCCTGCTTGTGCGTTCCTGGTTGACAGCTGGTTGGCCACTGTGTGAACAGAATGCTGGACTGATCCTCTTATGTTCTTATGTAACATCCTGGCATCACTTTCTTCCAGCCCCCTCCCCTCAGTTCATCATGCTTTTTTGCAGGCCTCACCTTGTGGCCGTGGAATGAATGATGAAGTGGACTGACAAATATGTAAACAATGGGGCATTTCACCTTAAAGAAAAACCAAAACAGTCATATATTCTAAACCATTTACCTGCTACAACCAGCCTCCCAGAGGTCTTCTTCTCCCCAGCATAAAATGTGTACTCTCCTTCATCGTCCTTCATCATGTTCACTACTGTCAGTTTATATATTGTGCCATGTGCCTCTATCTTGTACTTGGGGCTGGCTTTGAGTTCCTGGTCTTTAAAATGCCACACAACATCAATCCTGGCATGGGACAGCTCAACTTCAAAGGTTACATTCTGCGTTTCAGTGCAGGTGATATCATGAAGTCCTTTAATAATCTGAATTTCTGTTTTTTAAAAAAAGTACATTGGTAGTATTGAATTATCATTACCACTTTGTTGCACGAGCAGAATGTATTTTAGTAAAGCCTGTATATTTGAGGAATACTTACTTTCAATTGTGAGATTGCAGCTGGTTTCAACTTTGCCAACAGCCAGTTTACAGTGTCCTTCATCTGATGCGTATGTCCTGGCAATCACAAGTCGTTGTTTAGTGCCTTTGGAGACTGCTTGGACACGGTCATCAGGCTTTATCTGCTCATCATTTAGGTACCACTTGGATGTCGATACATCCGGAACTGAAATTTTGCATTCAAGAATGGCTTTTGTGCCCTCAACTGCATGGACATCTTTTAGAGGTATTATTATATCCACACCTGCAAATCACAGAAAAGAACCACTTTAAAGAGTTTCCATTAAAAAACATCCAGGAATTTCTTCTATAAGTATTTCACTTCAGTATGCAAGAATCTATGAAGTTGAGACCAAGATCCTAGACTAGTATAATATTTCAAATAACAGATTCCCAAATGCTTTCGGATGGTCATAAGGAGTGCATCATAGCTATCCCCTGCTGTTGTTGCTATTCAGAGGTATACTGGGTTGTATCTAATGTTAGTCCTACTTAGAGTACACCCGTTGAAATAAATGGGACTTAAGTTAGATTAACGCTGGATACAACCCATTGTCTCTGTACATACAGATTCATTTAGCCATCATACTGCTAATAGCTATAAACAGACTTACCCTCAATGAATTTATCCTTTTCAAAAAATGAAATACACTAACCATTTTCACCACATTTCATGCAAATTAATTATGCCTTTTGTTGTATGACTTCCTATGGACAAGCACTTACTATAGACGGTAACACGACCAGTAGTTGAAAGAAGCAGACTAGGGATGTTAAAGGAATACGCTCCACTGTCTTCTTTTGTTACATCTTCAACTAACAACATATGAGACTGTTTGTCTATCACAATGTGGACACGATCACTTGGCTGAATTTCAACCCCATCCTTCATCCAGACCCCTTCAACATTTTCTTGGGAAAGCTTCACTTCAAGTTGCACAATGTCACCTTCACAGACCTTCTGATCAGCAAGACCTTGAAGGACAGTGACAGGTCGTGCTATGAAATATGAAATAAAAAACAGTAAGTTAATAACAAGGATCAGGAGCACTGGCTATGAAATTTTTGGAAGGCAGCAACTGTTTCGCTGGAATGACTTACGCTTCATCTTCAGTTTACAGGAGGTCTTTTTCCCATCTGCCACAAAGCTGTATTCTCCTTGGTCTTCTTTGGCAACATCCTTAATCGTGAGGATTTGGCGACCTCGGCGTGAGGTTATGAGATATTTATTATTGGGTGTGAGTTCAACATCGTTATGATACCATTTTCCTTCTACATCTTCAGGTGAAACCTCACATTCCATTTCCCCTGAGAAGGATTCTGGGACTTCAATATCCTCCAGTTCTTTAAGAAACTCAATAACAGCACCTGCATCCAAAGTCAAACATCTCAGAAAGTGATTCCATTGATTATGAAAACTCCAACATTTTTGTTAGAAACTGGATTAAACAATTTAAAATGTTTTGAGGCAGTATCCAACAGGGTACTGCGCCACATCCCTGCTGATTCTCTTCCACAAGCGAGATCCACCACTTGTGCAATGGAGATTTAGCACTTCCGGAAGCAATCAGAAACAAGCAGAAATGCTCATTTCAGTAATGGGGCAGGTCAGCCGAACTTCCATTAGGGAGCTCAACTGTCCTCTCCTGATCCAGAAATGAGCTTTCCCAATTGTTTCTGGGCTTTCTATAGGAAGTGTTTAAATCTCCTATAATCCCATTTGTGCAATGGGATCCCGCTTGTGCAATGGGATCAGCAGGAGGGGCCGCTTGTGCAACAGCCTCGTTGGATACTGCCCCTAATCTTTTAAAATGTAGGAAATGAACAGTTAGGATGTTATGCTTACAATTATAATAAATACAGATATGCAGAAGTATACTGATGGCTGGTGCAGTCTTCCTCCCTCCCCCTAGACTCAGAATAACACCTCTTCTAGCCAAATTGATTTTATCTAAAACCCACTGTACATGTACTTTGACTAGAATGACTGCTGCTACCAGAGTTAGTTCCACACTGGTCCAGGAACATGCCATGTCCCCATGTTTCCTCTAACAGCATGTATCGCATCCTGCACAAGCAACACATTTCCAAAGGGCCTGAGCATCACTGCCAACACACGTTTAACCTGCTGTAAGAGGAACCATGTGGGTGGCAGCCTTTTCATACACTCCTATGTCATGGAACCAGCCACATAGCCCATGTTCACTACTTTAGTCAAGATACATGTAAAGGGAGGCAGATGTGCATACAGATTCACAATCAAGGTGTTGTAGTGGTTTATAGAGGGTCAGTAATATGAGCTATTGTACAACTGGCTAGGGTTGAACCCATAGCATCAGAACAGTCATCTAATTACTCCAACACTTATCTAATTCATTCTGAACTGCCCAGAGAGCCTCGGCTATTGGGCAGTATACAAATGTAGTGAATAAAATAAATAAATATAAAATAAAATTTTTAAAAATCTAGATTTCCGTTCACTATGCCATTGCAAACCTTCCAAGACTAGGGTCTCCTTCACACAGAGCTTTTATCCTGTGATTGAGATTGCTCCTTCATGGAAGTTTGCAGGCTCTTTACATGACGCCATGATCATCCAAGGTGTCTCCTGCACTAAATGCCCTTTGTTCCATTTTTAAATAGATCGCAGATAATGAGCTATCAAATTACCCCCTTGTGTTCTGCCTGAGTTCCCTCCGTGAAGAGACGAAAAGCATCAAGAAGAGGAGAGAGATCAATGAAAGATAATGGAAGACTCTGATAGGGGGAGAAGGAGGGGCAGGGGCAGGGGGAAAGGAAGGACATGAAAAAAGGAGTCGTCATGATCCTGCATTTAAAACGGAAGCAGAAAGGCCCATTTTAAATGCAGGATTTTAGGCTGGTGTAGAGATGCCCTAGAACTATTAGACAACTGGTCTCAGTGCTCAGCAGTCACTCACGAATTCAGAGCTCATTGGAATTATTGTTTGATTTAGCCATTAGGGAAAACTGAGAATGGCCTGGTTTGGTAACTGGGAGCCACCCATTATAAAGCACTGACAGTATTTCATTTCTATACTAACAAAGAACAACAGGGGTGAGGAGAAATACTGTGTGCTAAAGGGATTATTGTCCTCACCTTCTACAATTAGTTGAGCTGTTGTTTTTACAGATTCATCTTCCACCAGGGCACAGCTGTAATCCTCCTCATCAGACTTGTCAATCATTAGCACTGAAAGGAAGTGAGCCTTCCTGTCTGAATGTGTTCTGTATTTGTCTCCAGAAGAAATCTCCATACCATCCTTGTACCACTGCACTTTGACAAAGGGTTCAGAGGTTTCACATTCAAAGGTCGCCATTGAATCTTTCTCCTTAGCAGTGACATCTTGTAATTCCTGTGTAAATGTTACATGCTGCTTGGCTACAAAGACAATGGAAAGAGATTTAAGAATGGGGAGGACTATTCTATGGTTTGAGCATCACAGCAAAAAAAACCCCAAAATGCCACTTGAGAAGGAACAAGAGTATATACATTACCTTGTACTAGTAAGAAAGCATGGCTTGAGGTTTCGCCGGCTATGTTAACAGCTTTCACCATGATGCTGGCAGAGTCCTCTGCTGTTACGTCTCTGATGACCAATTCACAAACATTATCTTCTGGCCAGAACCAATAGATGCGATCCGACCTCTCAATCTGCACACCATTTTTGAACCACTGGCATTCTGGGTCTGGTTTGCCTACTACACGGACACGAAAATGGGCGTCACTTCCTTGGCCAACTGTCTGGCTTTGTATACGTTCAAATATCTTTGGAGCCTCCATGCTTGGACTGAGCTGAATCTTCTCCGGCTTGAAGGTTGGAATAGTGATTTTGCCTTCCTCCATAAGGGCTTTCTTCTCTTCCTCTGTTAACTCTTTGGTCCAGTGAAGAAGTTCTTCTTTTGTTTTCTTAAGCAGTTCTTCGTATGACTCATCCTTCTTACGTGATTTAAGCTCCACAGCAGTAATGGCTTCATAATAGCCCTCCTCAGTTCTGCGTTTGAATTTACTGCGAAGTTCTTCAGATTCTTCTGACACTTTCTCATGGCTGACTTTTTCTGCCCTTTTGAGTGTCACCACCTCTTTGGTAGTTTTCTCAACCGGTTTGTCAACCTTTTGAACATCAAACAAAAGTCTGCCGGGCTCTGTTGTTGGAGCTTCATGCTTAGGCTCAGGTGCCCGGCGAAGCACAGATCTGAAATCTTCCCGCTGCTGAATCTCAATTTTCACCTTGTGTTCTATTGATCCTTCAGGGTTTTCTGCAATTACTTTTACTTCACCTGTATCATATGATTTGCAGTCCACAATGTCCAGATAGTAGATTCCATCATACCGAAGTCTAAACCTTTTGCTTTTACGAATAAGTTGGCCATTGAGATACCAATTGACTTTGGGCAAAGGATAACCAGTCACCCTGCAGCGGAATCGTGCAATTTCACCTTCGAGGACCCTTGCAGGCTCAGGAAACAAAACTATTTCTGGCTTTTGCTTTACTTTTTGATCTTCTGGTACTCCATGAAGAGCCCCTTCACGGGCCATTCGTTCTAGCTCTTCAATGCGCTGTAGTCCCTTCCTGCCTTCGGGCAACTGAGATTCTTCAACAAGGCTTTTCTCATCCTTAACTATGAGTGTTGCTGATGTGTGGTCAGTACCATACTTGTTTGTGGCCCTGCACGTAATCACTCCACTGTCTCTGGGATAGGATACGTCGTAGTCAAGACTGCAATATCCAAATTCATTAATCATTCTAAGTCGGTTGGCAGCCTGCAATGGTTTGCCATCATGTAGCCACTCCACTACCATGGTTGGGTCACCAATTGGTGTCAGTCTACATTCAAAATGGGCTGGCCCAAAGCGCTTGAGTCTTAAGGAAGTTAGCTTCTTCTTGAAAAATGGCTTCTGTTGTTTTTCTTTGTCATAAAGATCACCTTCCTCCCACTGCTCTTGACCATAACGCAAGTGGAGAGGTTCCAGTTCTGGAGCTGCAATTTCTTTTGCTCTGTATGTCCCCTTGGGAATGATTAATCTCCTTTCTGGTTCAGGTTCGGCAAACTCAACTTCAACGTTCACTTTACACCGTGTAGTGTCACGTCCGGCTTTATTAATGGCAGTTGCAGTATACCACGCAGCATCATGTCTGACAGTGGACTCAATTTTTAAGGCAGCTTCTCCTTTTGTTCCTTCAATTCTGAAATACAGAGTATGGAAAGTAAATACTTGCTCTTCATAGGGCTTTGCAATCAATGAAATGATTATTAAATGGTGAACAGCAAGGCTGAAAGACTGGAAGAAACTTCACAAAAACTGGCAGAGAACCTTGGTGCATTTTACATAAAGTCCTGCTAAGGAAATTACTGGCCCGCTCAGGATCCTATTTGCTAGTGTTAATTTATTGAGTTGCACTTTGGCTGCAATGCAGGTGTCACATACTGCACTGTATGTTTCTTTGTGTGTTTATATACTTATGGTATTATCTATATATAGATATAGAGATACATATAGGAGAGAGAGAGAGAGAGAGAGAGAGAGAGAGAGACATTTATTTCACTCTGTTACAAATAGGTCAGGTTAATTATATATTTACCAAAAAGAATGAATGAATAAATAAATAAATAAATAAACAAGGCTTACTTTATATTTGGGTATTTATGGGGTACAATGATTTCACTGTTCTTTAGCCACACAATGTCAGGATTAGGGTTACCCCTGGCCTTCACATTCATGTGGAGTTTGTTTCCCTCCTTGACATTCACATTCTTCAGTTTTTCTATGAACAATGGTGCCTCTAAATGTTCCCTAGCTAAAAAAGGACAAGATAACAGGTTATCAGAGGAATACATTGAGATCATTTTAATCAAAGGCCTATCTCCAAAAAAGGCTCAATAAATACCTTCCACTGTCAGGGTCATTGAGATGGATGTTTTGCCGGCTCTGTTTTGAGCAATTACAACCCATTCTCCAGAATCAGCAGGCGAAGCTGGAATAATGATCAGTGACTGTGTGCCATCTTCTTTAATCACTATTTTATGCGTATAATCATTAAGAACTTGTTGACCTATAGAAATAAATATAGATATCATTTTAGACTGAGCACTGTTTTCCTGCATGTGAACCTATGGTTTTACAAAGAACTACATGGTGAGTGGTGAGCTTTCATACCATTGTGAAACCAGTATGTTTCTGGCATCGGTCGGCCCACGACTTTGAGGTCAAACCTTGCCGTCTGCCCTTCTGCACATTTGAAGGATGTCGGCTTCAAGACAAACATCGGCTTGTAGAGTCTCTCCAGCTGTGCTTCATCAGTCTCTTCCAGTCTGCGTGCAGGAGAGCGTGAGGGAGAGCTGCGTGCAGGGGAACGGCTCGGGGATCGAGGAGAAAGGGACCTGAAAAGGTAATATACCACCCTATTAAATCACATGTTGACAATGGTGCCTAAAATGTAGCAGCACACAATGAACCTCCACTAACTTGAAGAGCAACTGTAATGAGAGCCGGTGTGGTGTAGTGGCTAGAATGTTGGACTGGGTTCTAGTCGTCACTTGGCCGTGGAAGCTCACTGGGTGACTTTGGGCCAGTCACAGACTCTCAGCCCAACCTACCTCACAGGGTTGTTGTTGTGAGGATAAAATAGAGAGGATTATGTACACTGCCTTGGGTTTCTTAAAGAGGAAAAATGGCGGGATATAAATGTAATAAATAAATAAATAACAAAGAGTCTTGCGGCACCTTAAAGGTTAACACATTTAGGATGCAGTCCTGTGCAAATTTAGGCAGAAAAAGTTCTTACAACTCCCAGCATGTCCCAGCCAGCACAGCTGGCTGAAGCATGCTGGGAGATGTAGGACTTTTTTATGCCTAACATGCATAAGATTGCACCCTAAGCATATAAAATTAGAAGCCTTGCTGAGGAGAAATCTTATCCTTTTCTTAAAGGGAAATCCTGCCTCTCCAGCCTTTCAGGATTATTCAGTTGTGTCAACTAGTGATGCAGCAGAAATTGTATATGGACTTAAGTGTGAGGGAGAATTACTTCTAAGGTGTAATCCTATGCATGTTTAGACTGAAAAAGTCCAACAACACCCAGCATTCCCCAACAATGCTGGGAGTTGTTGGACTTTTTTCTGTCTAACCATGCATAGGATTGTGCCCTTATTCTGGCATAAGCCTTTATGGACTATAGCTCACTTCATCAGAGGAATATTTAATATAATGAACCAGATTGACTCAAAAGGGGATGAATTATGCATCATTATGTATATGTCACTTAATCACCCTGTGCTGTGATGGGTGGACTTTTCATACCTAAGATGATACTGAAACATCTGCACATGATACCAGTCAATGGGATGAAAACATAGTCACTTCTGCCACTGAAAACAACAGCCATGTAGCAGTGCAGGATACAATAACTGAAGATTTAAACTATGCAAAACCTATTACCAGTAGTATATTTGAAACTAGAATTGTACAGCTAGTATTCAGGACTTTTCCCCATGAAATTCAGCACCTAGAATTATGCTCATTCTAATTATACTAATTTTTAGCACAGTTATGCTCATTGTGCTAAGAATAACTTCTGCTCCTCAGGTATTTAATACGAATTTTGCCTGGTACTGGCACTTGCCTGCTAGATAACCAAAGGTTAAGAACAGATGTGGTGTGTGTTATGGCGTAGATGGCTGCTTAAGGCAATTGAAGAAAGGAGGAGCAGAATGTACATTTGTGAGGAGATGGCTCCAGTGGCCTCACCCAGTTGGCTTAGCCAACTGATCAATCACAGAACACATTCTGCTGCTCCTCCATCTGCCTTTCATCTCTCAGTTGGTAGGGATACCAGGCCTTAGGAGCCCGGCTCACTATAGTACAAATGTACCTGGATGTACGTATCCAAAATCAGGCTGCCCTTTAAGCAAGACCTTCAGATTTCAGGGCAAATCTTGATACAATACCAATTGCATGTAACCGCTGCTGATGCAAGAAGGCCCTGTTGTCACTATGGTTCTATGACAGGAAAGGAGGACGTGGTTGGCTGTGCTGCGGCCTGCTTTAGTTTATTAGTTTTCTCTTTTAGCACTTGGTTCCATGACATCAAAAACAAAACAGCTGCAGCTGTGGGAAATGTCTACAATGTCATACTTCTCTCCCATCTATTCAAAAGATATTTCTGGAAAGTAAGTCCCCTATTCACAAAACATTGCTTCCAGGCAACTTTAAGCTGTTACCCTAGCCTAGGCTAGGGGCTAGTGTCCCCCACCTCTCCCCAGATCCCAGTAATAAGTAACACAGGGCTTTGCCTTATTCTTACCGATATCTTCTAATCATTTCAGGTGATGGGATATAACCTGGAGACCCAGTTGGTCCAACAGGTTCAACATATAGTTTTGCAGAGCATATGGCATTTCCTTTCATGTTACTGGCAAAGACAGTATAAATGCCTTCATCTTCAGGCAAGACAACAGGTAGGCGGAGACTGGCTCTACCATCTTGTAGAACCTCCATGTGGTAGTGCTCTCCATGCTTAATGCGCTTACCATCCTTGTACCATGCAATCTGCATTACAAAAATAAGAAATAACAAAACCATGTGACTGGTGAGAATGAGGATGTTGTAAGGTTCCATATAAGTAACCTGGAATTTCCCACCACATGCTCTGTTGAGGCTAACATGGTTTTAATTATTTTGGTAGCATGAAAAGGTGTAGAAATGGGCTCTTTCTTCTTTCTTTCTTTCTTTCTTTCTTTCTTTCTTTCCAACACATAAGAAGACACACAAAATAAAAACTATAAATAAAACCCCTGTAAAAATGTCCCATCATTCCCAAATTACAACAGTTTTCAACTGGCTGCTATAAATAATGTTCCAAGAAATCATGGTTGATGACAAACTTCAGATGTATGTCTTTTGCAACTTGGTTTTGTATATTACATTCAGGAAGATGAAAGAGTGCCTAGAAATAATTTCAGATACAAAAGACATGGCTCTTACTTGAACAGAATTTAAATAAAGGTAGATGCAAACAGCATACTGGGTTGTATCCAATTTTAGTCTAATTTAAGTCCCATTTATTTCAAGTAGGACTAAAATGGGATACAAGCCACTATTTGTTCTACTATAAGATATATACATATGCATACCTTAGGCAAAGGATATCCAGTCATTTTGCAATGGAAGGTCACACCACTTCCCTCAAGGATTCTGTAATTCTTTAACCTCAGTTCAAATCCTGATTCAACTGTTTCGGATTCAGATATGTCAACCACCATCTCTTCTCCATCTTCTTCAAGGAGCTCTTCGAGGGTGGTCTTAATAATTCTGTATTCAATTTCTTTGATAAGTCTTTCTTCAAAGGAAGAAATGTGGAACTCCTATCAAAAAAGAAAAAGAAATGTTCAGTCACTTTAATGACAGCTGTATTCCAATTTTTAGGACCAGTAGCTAAGCAATGAAAGGAGGAAAATGAAATTGACATGCTTTGTTTGAAATTTTAAAAATGATTAATTCTAAGAGACTTACCTGTTCTTCTGCAAAAGTCCTGACTATCACAGTATCTTTTGCCATTTTCTTCCTAATTAGAGCTTGTTCTTTTTCATATTCTTTTTCATAGTCAGCATACAACGTTGGTGGGGCTACCGCAGCCACTTTTGGTTCTTGTACATATGCGGTCACTTGAGTTTGATATATTTCTTGTTGAGATTTTATGTAGACCTCATAATCAGCTAGAGATTAAAAAAGACATGCTTGTTCTAGTAAACTGCCATACTGGTACATGTTAGCTGCCTATGTGCGATCTCTGAGTGATAGTTCTAATTTGATAGGGGAAAGCATCATTAACAGCTCACTCCCATGCTCTGAGATGGGGACAGTAATTCTACCCTCCCTTCATATTTGCAATATAATTAGAATCCCTTTTTATGGATTTTATAAAACAGTGGTTTCCAAGCAATTTACTTGAGACTCGTCTGTGAATTGGCCAGGATTAGACAACACCTTCCTTCTTGTTACATCTGTGTTAACCTTCATTGACATGTTTAGCTATAACTTATAACAGCCTTCTCCAACCTGACCACCTCCAGATGTTTGAAACTTTGGGCTTTTCTACATGAGACATTTACTGTGCACTCATCATTCCCTACTCACTATGGATTCTTTAGACAATGTTGTGACCCTCCAGTTTTGCTTCAGTGTCTAACCAGCACTTTTAGCAAGTTTTTTTTAGAGTAGGGAAAAGGTAGCATTTTATTGTGAAAGTGAAAGAAAGTGTGATTTCCTCTTCTGTATTTGCACTATTCCGCTACCTCACAGTGCCACCTCGAAGTTATGTAGCAGAAAATCAGGAAAGGAAATGCTCTTCGTGTAGTGCTTGAATCTCAGTTCTGTGACAAAACTGGAAGTAGATGCCGCAGATTAACAGCTGATTTACAGCCTCGTATAGAAAAGACATTCAACTCCCATCATCTCCAGCCAGCATGGCTAATGGGCAGGAATCCTGGGAAATGTAGTTCAAAACATCGGAAGGGCACCAGGATGGGGAAAGCTGGCTTATAAAGTCCACAGGCTTTAAAAAAATATCTCATAGCGTGTAGGAAACTCTTGAACCTTTCTTCTGTGTTAATCTGGTCAGTAAAACTGCATGCTTATGACTTTGTCTGCTCTGACAACCTCTACTAGCCCTCCTTTCCTTACTGTTTTTTTTTAATCCACTGACCCCAATCCTCTATGCATGTACCTTCTTCTAGTAAGGAAGCTGATGCAGAAACTTCCCCGTGTCTGTTACGAACAACAATGGTGTATTCTCCGGCATCATCAGCAAAAGTCATAGAAATTTCAAGTCTGCATTCCCCAGTTTCTTTTTTATGAAGGACTTTGTATCTTTGGAAACATAAAGAAGGACTCTCATAAGAATGAAGAACTACAAAGACATGAATTACTGAATAAATCATAAAGGCATAAATGTAAAAGTCTAAAATCTATGCTGAGAGCCATGGTTCAGGAAAAGCAAGTGGTACAGTGCTCAGGGACATGGCCCCACCCTGCAGCAAGGTGGTGCAGGCTGCATCAGGAGATGGAACTCAGGGGGTAGATGAGGCAGAAACTGATGCCTGAATGGTGCAGAGAGATTTGTTAAAGTGTTGGCCCTGGTATGGGAAGCGGGTGCTCTACTTCAGGCAGCAAAATGACTTGGCCACTTCCCAAGACTGCACCCTTTCAGAATGGAGACTGAGCTCCACACATTCTCTCACATCTATGGAACTATGGAACTATAAACTATGGAATTCGCTAACACAGGAAGTAGTGATGATGGCCACCAATTTGGATGGCTTTAAAAGAGGGTTAGACAAATTCATGGAGGATAAGGTATCAATGGCTACTGGTCCTGGTGGCTATATGCTACCTCCAGTACCAGAGGCACTGAGCCTATGTACGCCAGTTGCTGGGGAAGAAGGCTGGAAGAGTGCTGACATCCTCCTTGTGGGCTTCCTGTGGGCAGCTGGTTGGCCACTGTTGTGAACAGATTGCTGGACTAGATGGACCCTTGGCCTGATCTAGCATGGCTCTCCTTATGTTCTTACATCAACAGCTCCCTGCTTATGTATGTATGTATGTACGTATGTATGTGTTTATTTATTTCTATACCACCTAATAGCTGATGCTCTCTGGGCTGTTATTAAAGGCTGGAAAGCTACCATGGGTTCCATCCCAGCCTTTTCTCTGCCCTACTAGCTTTCCACATGCAGCATGTTTTTGATGTGGGAGAGCATTCAAATATATAAGATCCCTCACCGTGCATTCTGAACTAGTACAGTCTGTGTACTTTTTCTGAACAACTGAGTTGGGTCTGAGACATTGAGCTTATATTATCATATTTTCTGAGCTAATTTTATCCTCCAGCTTCATGTTCGATCTTGTGGGAAGTCGCTAATTATATCCTGCACCATTTGAGCAGCATTATATAGTAAATGAGTAATTTTATGTGTTGAATTCTCATACCATGTAGACATTACATACAACTGTAAAATTCATATTGCACCTGTAGCCTGTAGTAAGAGGAAGCCCAGCTTTCTTCCAGTAAACATGTGGCTTTGGGTTGCCCCCAACCTGACACTCAAAAATGACACTTCCACCTTCAATTAACTTCTGAACAATAGGTTTCCTTATAAAGAAAGGAGCTGCAGCTTCTCCAGATACTTCTTCTGCAGCAGCAATTTCAGCCATCACTACATCTTTTGACTCCACGTAGCTAGAAGAGCAATCACAAGAAAGGTAAAGGTAAATGTAGTGATCCATTAGGTGATACTCATGAAAGTAGTACTCAGAGTTTAAAAAATGATTACCGTTTTTCTTCTGTGACCACTTTTGTAGAAATAGCTTCTTTGCTCTCAAACTCCTCTGAGACTATTACAAAAAATAAAATAAAAATACTGACATCAAGATCACTTTCCATGATGGGGAATTGGCACCGCTATTACATGAAGAGTCACTGAGGATGGCAGAAAATCTGGGAACTGCATTATGAGGACAAGCTGGTGTGAACTTTGCGTGTTTCCCCTCCCCTCTCCTTCCTGACATAGTTTTGAACAAACCACAGTCTCTCATTATATATAAATATGATAAACTGGGTTGTTGTTTTAAAAACATAGTTAGTTCAAACCAGGATCAAACCATCATTTCAGATCCTTGTTCTAACTGTGGCCACCCATTGAGTGTCATGGCTAAGTGAGATTTGAACACATGCCTCCCTGGACCAAGACTCTGGGTAGCAGCTACTCCAGAATGCTTTCAGAATGGGGGCAGTGCAACACTTACCACATGTGTGCTAGGAGACAAAAGTATGGACATTTTTGACCAGGTTTTCCTGAGGTTAGGGTCTTGGTGACAGGGTCAGTCATCTTGGGGGCTAGCATGGGAAAAATATCCTGATTGCTTCTGCACAGTTTTCTCAGCCTAAGATACCTAGATAATGTATTCTCATTTAGTGTGCAGCTCACCTGACACTATTGGCTGTGAGTGTATTTTGCTAGGATGGAGGTTTAGGGAATTTGTCCTGAGGTAAAAGAAGTCATTAGAGGATTGTAATGCCATCAGTGTCTCTTGAGTCCTTAATAAGTGTCAGTACACAGCCTTTTGAAAACCCCAAAGTAAATATTAGTATTCCCTTTCATACAAAATATCCCTTTAATAAATTAATGTCTTCAATAGTTCATCTTGTCTTTAGTGCTGCTGCCCATCTCATGCGTAAGCCTTTTATATCAGGCTACTAGGAGGTTTTGAAGTATTCTCAAAGAATTGGTGACAGCAGAAAAGGGTCAGCTTCGGGAACCCTGAGTTATAGTGATAAAGAGTTCCTTAGGCCCTGTAATATAAGTATTTGCTGGAAGTAAGAAACCCCACAGGTGGGATTACCCAGTGAAGGAGCAGTTTACCCATAGGTGGTGGCAGTGCAGGGAGGGACCCCCCCCCATGTCTCCCCCAATTAAGTCTCACTATTGTTACTTTCTGTACTTGCCTTGTACGACGAGGTGGCATGAAGTACTGACACTTCCCGCCTCATTGGTAGCGGTGCAAGTAAATCTTCCACTGTCTTCAGCAAAAGCTTCTCGAATGACAAGACGAGCGACTCCTGCCTCAAAGGTAATCTGAAAATCTATGGAACTCTCAATGTGGTAGTCTTCTCTGTACCATGCCACAATTGGAGCTGGATAGGCAGAGATGCGACATTCCAGGGTAACAGATTCTCCCTCCATAACAGTCATATTTTTCAGGACCTAGATGGCACAGACACAGACACACACAAACACTCAGAGTGTTCATATCATATCTTGGCTCATAATAAACAATGTTTAAAAATCACAAGACAATAGGCCTCCACTTTAGAATTATACTTCAATTAAAGCTCCTACTCAGACTAAGATCACTGCATAGAAATTCGATAAATATCATTGCACCCTTGAATGTGGTCTGTCTGGACTGCAGGCAGAGTTGTCATGGATGGATCTGCCTGTGACTAATCCTAGCTGAAAGAAGCCATTTGCAGCTCCTCAGTGCAAAAAACTGTCTCTCTCAGCCTGGCTTCTATATAAGCCAGCACCAAGGCAGAACTGGTCAAATCAAATCCCTGTATGTGGATTGGCTGCCCAGGTTTTCCACTTTCAAAATGGTTGGTGCTTTTTAGATCCCGGCACTGGTACAGTCCTCTGCTCCTGGTTTTACTTTGGTTTTATTCTGGGGTTGTTGTGATTGGTTTTAAATATTACATCATTTTGTTATATTTCTGTATGTTATGGTTTTCAGCATTTGTTTTGTGAACCTCCCAGGGAGCTACTGGGCAGTGGAAATGCAGTAAACAAACAAACAAACAAACAAATCTTGCCCTGGCTTTGCAAGGCCCCCAGTCTGCAGTAGAGCCAGTCAGTCCAGAGGCAGCATTCTATTAGTCAGGCTGGAAATGTTGATCCAAGGTCGACACAGAGGTTGGATCCAGATTTAGGGGTGCACAACTGGATGGACGTCCTCAGCCCCTCTTCAGTTCCCCTAAAATGCTACGCAGAGGGTCGAGGGTCCTGCTGAATGGAGTGGGCTGTTGTACAGGAGTGAGGGAGGATCCCTGAAAATCAGGCAGTGGTGTCTTCTGTGAGTGGAGCTCCCCTCACAGAAAGTGCTTCTACCTGATTTGGAGGGACTCTCACTTTCTTCCACACCAGAGCCCAGCCCACTCAGCAAGGTCCTCTGACTATCTGTGTAGCATTTGGGGGGCACTGGAGGGGCTGCTGTGGGGGAGGGGGAGGAGGGTGTGAGGAAGTCCACTTCCGCCAGGCCACATGAATACCCATAGATCTGGATCAAACCCGAGGTGTGCACAGCTGTACAGTCTTTGATCCAGTGGTGCAGCTATGTAATTTTAGAGCCCGGACTTCATTATCTTCTGGTGGCCCCTTAGATGACCATGTGTATTCATTTGTGAAGCACACAAGTAATATGCGCTACAACAACTTCTACATTCCCAGTGCATTAGAACAACAACATAACTGTTTGCTAGCTCTGACTGAGAAAATAATAATACTCTGAGTATGTGCAGTTTTTCATTTTAAGCTCACTTAAATTACAGCACCATCATGGCTCCAGGTATAAAAAGGAGTTTGGTTCTGATGCGCCTTGTCACCTGCCACTCTCTGGGTGGTCGGGGTGTGTGTGGACTCTGGAGTCCTGGACTTTGGCCATAAACCCAGCCCTGGCTGCCCACTCTCAAGATTTAGACCACCTAACTGACATTGTGAAGTTTTCTTCTATCTCTGGTTGGCTAGGATTATCCACTTTTTAAAAGAGAACAAAAGGTGTCCCATATTCATGTCTTCAGTGTCCTATAGAAGCATTCACCGTTGGTCATGTAGGTACATAACATTGGTTCACTCCATTTCATGATACTTTCTGCCTGTGCTTTACTGTCATTGTATTCTTCTGTTGATATTGTTAATCATATCAAAGGTGCTTTAAGAGCAGAATGTCCTGATTCACTTAACATTTCAGGAGCCTTTCAGTTATGATAAGCCAAAGACCAGTATAATAAGGATGGATTCTCACAACTTTCTATAATCAGATTTTTCCTGAAATCATATTGACCCATGTCATCCAGTGAATATTTGTTACAAGGTAATTGTAAGCACTTCTCGCCATCCCGCCATCATCACAGGCACGCCTGGTGGGAACACGGGAGAGGGCCTTCTCGGTGGCTGCCCCAAGGCTCTGGAACTCCCTTCCCAGGGAGGCCACAGCGGCACCCTCCTTGATATGTTTTCGTAGGCATGCAAAAACTTTTTTATTCCAGCAGGCCTTTGGGGATAACTAGTCTGGACCTGGGAAAATGTGACGTATGGATACCATTTTTGTTGTTCCGGTTGTCTTTTAATGTTTTAATATTTTTACAATTTTAATATTGATGATTTAATTATATTTTTAACTTTTGTACAGTTGTATTTATATTTCTATTTATAGGTTTTAACTGTAGCAGTTTTAACATTGTAAGGCTGCCTTGAGTCCCAGTATTGGGAAAAAGGCGGGATATAAATATAATAATAATAATAGTAAAAAAAATGGAGAGAGAGACAGAGAGAGAGAAGTTGTGATACATGTATTCCAGGCCTTCCCCTGCCCTGAAAACATAGGTAAATCCCATTGTTACAATAAGGCGTATTTCAATAAGACACCCCAACCAATCAACTAGCCACCAATGTATACAAAGAGCTTGGCATGCACTACCTCCCCCATTCATTTCAACCAAAGGAATATAGATCCATACATGCATTCCTCCATGCTTTGGGTCTGCTTCTTCCATTGAATTGAATTGGGGAAACATTTGCATGCATCAGTTTCATATGCAGCTTTGTGGCTTTGGTTTTGGTCAATGAGCATATGATTGGTATTTAAATGCCTGGCTTGCAAACACTTAGGATTGATTTTGCTTTTTATCCACCTACTGACTGCATACCCTAGATGGCACCAGAGCTGCATCATATTTTGATTATGGGGAAAAAGGATACTAAAAAGCAAATGTACAGTAATGAAGATGCAAATACTGTACTAGCAAAATATCTGTTACTTACTGTTACTATGGATGGGGGTGTGGCAGGAACTTCTGCTGGTTCAGGAACTCTAGCAACCTCAATCACCTAGGAGTATTTAAAGAAGAGTTAGTAGGTGTCACCCAAAGTCAAGAAAGCAAACAGCAACATGAGCTGAATCTACACATAGCAGTTATACCGTTATCATACCATTATCATAACTATTGGTGCCCTGCCCATTGGTGTCATGTCTACCAACAGTTATGACAGCAGTATGATAATGGTATAATTGCTATGTGCATAAGAATAGTGGTAAGACAATGGTTCCTGTCCCGTTCTTCTCCACTACTTGCTATGACAAAGTGATGTTAGGAACTTAAGATCAGCGGTGTAGTGGTGGCGGGTCATGCCAGGGCGTTGCTCCGGCACTTTTTTTGAAGCCAGCCCGCAGCCAGGTCGCAGTCTTCTAGGGAGGGAGGAGGGAACAGAGGGAGCGTGGGTGGCTATCTCTTGGCTGCCTCTCGTCTTCTACGCAGAGCCCGCTGAAGGGAGCTAGCGAGAGAGGGAGCCTGAGGGAGCTCTGCAGCCTCCTCTGCCCCCCCTTCTCCTCAGCTCTTGGCTACTCTGCCCATCCCTGCTCTGTGCCTGCACGCCAGGCACTGCCCTCATCTCCTGCAACACCGGCCACCCGTTCAGGGCTGCTGCTGCTGGCTACAGCAACAGCCGGGGTGGTGGTGGTGCTGCCACCATTATTTAGTTATGGGGCAGGGCAGGTGGCTGGTTTGTGCCAGTTTTTAGGATTTATCACACAATCCTATGCATGTTTACTCAGGCGTCAGTCCCACTATTTTCAATTGCCAGTTGGGCTTTCTCCCAGGTAAGTGTGCATAGGACTGCAGCCTTCGCAAGATCTCTGTAAATTTAATTCGAAATAAACACCCATTGGATTGCACTGTTAATTCTTGAACATTAATTTCTACGCTAAGCGGAATTGCCAAATGCAACCTGCTTTGTCAGCTACACTTTTTGGTACAAGGGTAGCATGAATCTGGGCAAACAAACCCTGGTGGAGGGGAGGGAAACAGAAAAAAAATCAGTTGGAGGGAGAGGAAAAAGAAGGTGTGTGTGTGTGTGTGTGTTTCAATCCAGCTGGGTGTGTGGACGTTTCTGTTGTGGGATGGGAGAGATTAATGAAGGAATTTAGGGAAGGCTAATGGGTAATGTTGGGGCGCTAAGGGAGTGTGCAAGGGGGCAATTTAAATGAGAAGGGATCTGTCCATGAGGGCTGAGTTTAGAGGGTGAAGCTTCCATAGAGTATCATATTTTGAAAACCTAAAATGTTTGTGTTTGTGGGTGAAAAAGGTTAAAGATTTTTTTCTCAGACATCCAGTTGAAATACCCCTGCCTTACTCTCAGCTGCACAGTTTTTGGATCCCAGTTCAAGGCTGTATACCTTAAAAGGATGTACAATCTTAGAAGGGGGCATGGCTGTGACTGTCACGAAAGGACCCTGAACTTCTGGATTTGCCACTAGGCTACTGCTTAAGATGTTAAGCAAAAGTCACAACATATGGTACACCAAGGTCAGTTGGGGAAAAGGGATATCTTAAAAGGGGAAAAGAGGCTGTTACTGAAGGAAACGTGTAACCATGCCAGGTTGCTCTGGAGGCAAATCAGGAGGATGGGAATGTGCTTCACAACAAACCTCTGGCTCGCCTTCTTGCATGAATTCAATGCGTTCTTGTTCCCGCATCAGACCACCTGTCACGGTCACACCTATTTCTCTTTTCATTTCAGTACCATAACGTCTCTGATAGGTGTCAGCCGCTGTTTCTACGAAAGGAAATTGTGGCGAGGCGACTTTTTCAGGCATTATTCTGGGTTCAGGAGACTTTGCAAGAGGAGGCCTCACAGGTTTGGTGATCTTTGGAACAGAAGTTGCTGACAACTCCTTTTGCAGAGTAGCTATAGCAGATCCTGCTATTGAAACCTAACCAACCCAAGAGAAAGAGAGTTACCACTTTGCTAGTTAAAAGAAAAGAAAAGATGCACTATATATTAGCCAAGCAAATACATGTAAAATGGTAGAACAACACCACTTCTTTATTATCATTATTAGTTTGGGAAAGAGCAAAACTAGTCAATTCTTTTTCTATCATCAATTAGCAAGGCTCTTACAAGGAGCATTTTTTTTAAATGGTGCTTTAATTTTGGAAATGATGAAAAAACCATGATTTTTTTGACATTATTTAAATTAAAATTTCAGATTATTCTGTAATATTCAAAATTTGAGATTTTTCTGCAAAAACAATATAAAGTCTTGTGGCAGCTTAAAGTCTAATAAATGTTATTATGGCATATGCTTTTATATTCACTATTTGCTGTTAAGCAGCAACAAGTCTCATAAGGATCTCTAGGGGGGGGGGTTGGATAGAAATTCAAATATTATTACCATAATATCATGGTAAATATTCAAAAGTGCGATGTAAGAGCACTAATTCACTTTCAGTTAAAATGCCAAATAATTATATTAGGCAGAACAGACAGACAATCTTATGTGTTTGTTTGGGCTTTTTTGTTTTGTTTAACAAGGAATATTTTCTGGAAACAAAATTAAGGTATCTGCTATAACATTCTTTGCATTAATTACATGCATTTGAGGGCTAAAAGGGTGCATTTCAATGAAAAGATAATAGAAATCTGTATTCTAAAAATAGATTAGATGGGATCGTTAGATGATGAGACCTGTGAAAGAGACAATTAAATGTCAACTAGAGCAATGGGGAAAAAGGAAGATTAAAGTAGCGCAAAAGCATTGTAATTCTAATGGAGGAATATGATATAGGTTGGATTATGTATGTATCATATGTTAATTCCTAAACTGATTTAGTATGCAGCAGGATTACCGAAGAATGAATAAACATTATAATTTTTATGAATTACTTGATTAATGTATGGGGTGAGCATTTATAAAAAAAATTCTACCCTTCAAGAGAAAAAAGGAGTATGCCAGGCATATAGCATTTTATCCAGTATTTGTTTCCCTTCCCGCCTTCTTATTCTTGTTGCTTTCTGGACAAGAGCTTTAAAAGAATATTATTCTTGCTTGATCAATACAAATGGAGTCTTTCAAGTAATCTTCCAAATTGCATATGCAGATATATTTTCATTGATATTATCTTCTTAATAGAGGACAGCCCAAAAATATAAGCCAGAATCAATGGGACTTTCCATTCCTTTCCTCCCTATGCAACTCCCTGCACTCCCACCAAAAAAAATTATGCTTTGGAGGGTCCCCCAACCCTCCAAAGCAGATTGTGGAAGATGCAGAGGGCTGCAGTGGGGAAAAGGAATCCAGCCACTGAGGGATGCTCTTCCATTGGCGGACAGACACTCTTGGATTCCGCCCACAATAAACTGTGCCACATCTTAGTAGTATTTCAGTATTAGAAGTGGAGGATGGGCTATGGCCTATGGTCAGGATTCACAAATCTCCCTCTGCCCCATGTTCTTGGGCTTCTTTGCATTCTGGCCTATATAGAGAAGACAATGAACTGGCTGTTTCAAATGACAGAGCCATTTTGCCTGGCACACATTTTCTCCTCTTCTTACCTCGTAAGTGTGATCTGGTTTAGGAACAGTAATTTTTGAAACTGTAAAATGAGGGCTTGCTGTACGGGGACGGGTGTGTTCCACATGGATTGATTTTTCGACTGATGTTTCTGCAGTCCTTTTAATCTACATTAACCAATAAAATGTTTATTGAGAATTTGATGCTGCTTGCTAA
The DNA here is from genome assembly GCF_057233095.1 of Heloderma suspectum. Lineage (NCBI taxonomy): Eukaryota > Metazoa > Chordata > Lepidosauria > Squamata > Helodermatidae > Heloderma > Heloderma suspectum. The sequence continues at coordinate 192,076,124 of NC_139458.1, forward strand.
GTAGGGAAAAAACAACAACAACCCAAAGATGTTCAACAGTCATTGGAAATGACTGCATTGTTAAACTTGAGCCTAACCTGTGTCGATACGGCCATTTTTTCAGCAGCTGTAATGTGTGTCTCAGGAGGAACATGGACCTCCTCCGTTTTCACAGCTTTGGTGACAATGTGATGTTCTGGTGGTAACTCAACCACACGTCTTGCTATTGCATGTTCTTTATAGCCATATTCCAAAGCTGCCTGTTCAGAATAAGCTTCTTCAGCGTAATCTGGCTCCCTTGGCTCTCTAATGCGTGCTTGGTCAACTGCATGAACAACTGTAGCTACAGCTTCAGCCTTTTTGCCAACATCAATCTAGAGGTAATATTTGTAGAACATGGACACATATCTATGTTAATAAGACAGAATAGCTAGCATAGAGGACATATACGCAAACACCTTGCTTATCCAGCTTTCTATAATCCAGATACTTCCTTCTTCCATATCTATATTTGATGTCCCTTTGAAGACAAATTTGATGTCCCTTTGAAGTTTTCAGATATGGAGGAAGGAAGATTCCACTGTATACAATGCAGACAGATAATGCACAAATACAGTATATCTCATATAAATGTTCAAATACTGTATTTGAAGACAGGTGTGATTACATATTTTCCGCTGGACGTTGCTCCGATTAAAAACTTACACATATTTATGCAAAGAAAAACTTACACATATTTATGCAAAGAAAAAGCAGCATTTCCTGAAACCCATATATTGCATGTTCAGTGCATATGAAGATTTACAGACAAAACCACATACACGCACATATAAGTATATACATAAACACACTTGCTTTTCAGAGAGTTGTACAGATGATTTTGCAACATTTTAAACTTGGTCTTCTGTATGGGCTCATAGTTAAATGATTACAGGTTTGCTTGACCCTCACCATACCCTCTTTTAAAGTACATCACAATTTTAAACAATGTAAACCAATTATTTTGCGCTGTATTAATAGCTTGGATCCAGACCTAGTCATACTTACACTAGACACACTGAAATCATGGGACTTAAATTAGACATGAGCAGTTAGTGGGTCTACTCTAAGCATGGCTAAATTTGGATTCAACTCGATATGTAGTGAGTAGTATCCAATGTTAGTCCTACATAGAGCAGGCACATTGAAATGAATGGGACTTAAATTAGTTGTGACTGACTTCAGCCTCATTCATTTCAATGCATCTATTCTAAGGAGGACCAATATTGGATACTACCCCCTGAGATTTTTATTTATTTAGATTATTAACTTAACACAGTATCCTAAATAGGTCTATCCAGAAGAAAGCCCCATTGAATTCAAGGGGATATATGCCCTGGTAAGTGTGTATAGGATTGCAGCCTTAAACATGTTATTCTGTAACCTCAAAACTGATACAGAGCTAAAAAGTGAATTTATGTGAATACATGTTGCTATTTTCTCAGAATTCTAATTCGTCTGTATACACACACAAGAGAAAAATATACATGTGAAAGAATAATCTGTATCTATATCTATATCTATATCTATATCGAGAGAGAGAGAGAAAGTTGGTGTAAAGTGACACAACAGCAAAGCAACGAGGCTCTGTATCTGCAGTCTTAAGATAAAATGTACAAGAAAGATAGCAAGACTAACAACAAAGTATTCAACAATATGTTTTAAGCGAAATGTTTCTGCTTCTGCTTTCATCAGTAGCTGTGCTGTTAAATTGGTATCAGGAGTGGCCACCTGGAATGCCTGGAGATGAAAGTTCCTTAGGAGAAAAAACAGCAGTATGAGTGTTATAATGCCTACAAATTGTCCTCAGATTAAGGCCATTGGGACGAAGAGTTCTCAGTCCGTAAATCCAAATGGGGAAATTTCTGGATTTATCGATTCAGAATCTTAGTCCCAATGGCCTTAATCTGAGGACAATTTGTAGGCATTATACCACATACCGCTGTTTTTTCTCCTAAGGAACTTTCATCTCCAGGCATTCCAAATGGCTACTCCTGATACCCATTTAATAGCACAGGCACTGATGGGGGTGGAAGCCAAAACATTTAGCTTAAAATTAGGGATGTCAAAGAATTCCGCCACGGATCTCGGTGAGGCCGAATGCCAGTGCATTTGGCCTCCCGAAATCCGGGGCAGAACGAAGCCCCCCGCCCCCCACGCCGCGAAAGGCGCACAACAGGACACTTACCTGGTGTCGTTCGTGCTGCTTTGCAAATGGCGTCCGCGTCTGTGGCCACCATTCGCTTCCCTATTTTTGCCGTGATAGGCTACATAAATATTTACGTAGCCTATCACGACAAAAAAGGGAACGCGAATGGTGGCCGCCATAGCCGCCGCCACTTGCATTCCCTTTTTTTGCCATGATAGGCTACGTAAATATTTACGTAGCCTATCACAGCGAAAGACAGGGGCGCAAATGGCGTTGCGGCCATCATTTGTGCCCCTGTTTTTTGCCGTGATAGGCTACGTAAATATTTACATAGCCTATCATGGCAAAAAAACAGGAACGCAAATGGCGGCTGCTATGCCATTTGCGCCCCTGGTGTGTTTTTTTGCCGTGATAGGCTACGTAAATATTTACGTAGCCTATCATGGCAAAAAAAAAAACAGGAACGCAAATGGCGGCCGCTGTAGCTGCCGCCATTTGTGTCTGCAGGTTCCACTTGGCGTCTGCGAATGCACCCGGGCGGAAGCTCCGCAGAGTTGCCGTGGAGGGGAGCTGGCCGGGTTAGCCTCTCCCCCACCGCAAATCACCCCGTCGAAAAGGTAAGTGACTTTTGTACATCCCTACTTAAAATATATATTTAATACTCTGTTGTTAGTCTTTCTTTCTTTCTTTCTTTCTTTCTTTCTTTCTTTCTTTCATATATATATGTGAATAAAATTTCAAGGGGTCATATTAAATGCTATGCTAGAACAATGTCCCAGGCCAATGCAGTGGCAGTCTGGTAGTATGGATATTGTAGAGTTTAAAAAAAAAAAAATCAGTTAATTTTACATTTCAGAGAGCTCTATTCACCTGATCATGAACTAGATGGATTTGTTCTCTTTTGACAGCAACTTCTTCTCTAGTCCTTGATATTTTATCTTGCTCCCTGCGTTTGTCAACAGCAATGATTGTTGGAACTACGGTAGTTTTCTCAGCCTCCTTTCTTATCTGATTGTTACAGCAAGAATAGAAGTTTTATGTTACATTGTCTCAGACAAAAAGGTACAAAAATGAGAGATGAGAGATGAGACTGGAATACATGGACAAGGAAAGGTTAACAGGATTAAAGGGTTTTAGGGCTTTGTTCCCCGCAGAATGGCCCAGCTCCTGTATTGGGTAATACTGATGCTTGGTTATTAACTGGCTGGCTAGTTAAACTGAAGAAAATTTTAAAAATGCAATTTAGTATATGAATTTTTAAAGCCTGAAATGTTATCACAGTGAAGCTTGTGAACATATTAGGGCACATCAAATGGAATAAAGACCACTTTCCATTTCTCGTAAGGAATGCAACAGGAAAATGATATTAAACAGTTAGTATATTTATTGAAGGAAGGTGGGAACGTCAGTGTGAGCATGGTATATAAGAATGACCATCACATTGCCAATGGTACTATTCACCTTTTCTTGGATAAGGTGGGCTTGTTGTTCTTGTTGGGTAGTAATTCCCTCTGTAGTTTTTACTATTGTGGTGGGCACTTTGGGCTTATCAGTGGTAATTATTACTTTAGGTACCGAAGGTTTCACAGGCTTGATAACTTCTTTCTTAATCTGATTTTTATAGTAAAAAGAGAGGTTCAATTAAATATACGATGTTGCAAAAATGTTTACCTGGACATCATGGAAAAGCAGGCAAGGACCAGTAAAGCACAAGCGATTATGAAGAAGCAAAAATAATGAAATACCTATACAGACCCTAGAATTAGTATTCTGTATGGGCTGCATACAGTTCTATCTTAATCCTATGTAGCTTCATTACAGTCATTACACTGAGCTTCATTACAGAATGACATCATACTTTAACTGGGGAACCGGCACTTTGGCCATCTATTAATTAAGTGTAAAGGTATCACAGACTCTTCTATGTTTCGTTGAATACTTTAAATGGCCTTCATAGATTCCCAACAATTAATGAAAATACAAGGAGTATTGTTTTTTGGAATCCATGTGAATATGTCACCACTAAAAGATGGGGGAGCATTTTGTTTAGTCTACATTTTAAGCAAACTGATCTAAGTCACACTTCCTGGGCTGGACTAATATGAGAATTGGAAGACAGCTGTCCTTCAGGTTGTGCACCTCTCTGAATATTGCAATGCTCCAACATTGCATATAAAAATGTATATATTAGGGAAGGTTGCATACAAAATGTCTATACTAGGGGAAATTGCATACAAAATGTTCATGTTAGGGAAAATGGCATATGAACATAAATGCAATTTTTGTGCATTTTTTAAAAATTGCAGGCTGCTGCGGAAATTGGACAGAACAGACTTGTGGCTGAATACAAGCAAAAATGTCACAGGTGGGAAACATACTTATTTGTCTATCCCTGTATGACAAAGTGACTTTCTGTAATCACCTCGTGATTTTTAAAAAAGTACCTCATCATTTTTAAAAAAGCAAAAGTATGCACACATCTGCTCTTTTTAAACAAAAACACACAGCTTGCCTGATTAAGAGATCTTAAGATCCTGAAAGCTTGCACATTTCTGGTGATCTTTTGGTTGGCTTAATAAAGGCATTACACCAATATGCGGTTTGGAACACCTCATGATTGAAATCCATGTGGAACTAGTTGTGGAAATGATCTAATATTTGTTTTAACCAAAGGCCAAACTAAGTTACCAAGTGTGATTTTTTGAGATTTACAAAACTCATGTTGGTTTGTTGGCCCAGTAGACAATAGACCCTTCTTTTGTACCATTTCCATGCTGACCCCCATGGTAGCAAAAGATGGCTCAGTAATAGCACAGTAAGACATCTTGAACTGGGCAAATTGTTTAGTGAATTTCAGGGGACCAACGGAACGCTATTAAGAGATTTTTCATGCTTGATGTCTGCATCAAAAACCATATTGAAAAAAAATGTCAGTCATTATCTAGTGAAACTTTTGAGTATCTTGGTAAGCAGAGACATGATCTATAAAAGTCTTACACTGAAGACTCCAGTCTTGCAAACCCTAGCTATGCAGGATTCCTGTTGAGTTCACTGGGTTTTGGATTAGGACTGAATTGCTGATTTGCTTCCATGAAAAACAGGCAATTTATTTTATAAACATTACATAAGCTTCTGTTGTTGCAATATGATACAGCACATTAAAAAAAAGACAAAGGGAAATAAAAAGCAACTGGCAAAGAACGACGTTTGCAACTGAGATGGAGGTAGATGGGTTAATTAAAACAGTCATATTCACCTTTTCATGATGAGCGATGTGAATTTCTTCTCGTCTGGTAGAAATCTCTTCTCTAGCTCTTGAAATTTGTTCTCGTTCTTTAATTGTGTCAGCAGCGATTATTACCTTAGGTATAGGAACTTTCACTGGTTCCTTTCTTATCTGATGTTTATGGTAAAAAAAAAATGATTAAGTTATATCAGATCTAACAAAATAAAAATATCAAACAACAAATTACATAACTTTACCCAGCAACATAGAGGTAACCCCCAAGAGACACAATCCAACACAGAGCTAAGTGTGTTCGAGCATATTGTAAGGATTAAGCACACTTAACTCTGTGCTGGATTGTGGCCAGCATGTATACCTGCAAAGCAGAACTGGAATAGTTACATTTTATGCCTGAATAAATGTGGAGAGGGTATTGTTTCATTGTTTATGGGCAGTTATTAATTCCAATGGCTCCAATTCTATACACACTAGAACTTGATCTAACATAATATTTCTCCCCCACAGAAGAATATCCTTGAGGGAATACATGGGGTGCAAATTATTGTAGGGTGATAAAAACTGATAGGGTGTAACCACGGGATCTGGAGTCTCATTTCTGATTAAGAAGTGGGACAGGACTTGCAACACATTGTTACAGTGTATCTTTGCCTCCTAACAGGAGTGCTCTTCTCAGGGTTCCAGCAGAAAGCCTTGCTCTCTTCCAGGACACTCCGTTCAATTTCCTCTCCCTTCAGTTTTCTAGGTCCCCCCCCCCCCACAACACGCACATACTCGACTCACTCTCAGCATCTACTGAGCATGCTGAGTATTGATGCTGGGGGGTTGAGGGTGGGGTAGCTCCCTTATTTTTAAAAAAGAGGGGTTTTTTTTCTACTTTTGCAAAACTCGGGGTTCCTTAAGCATGCTGATACCTCCTTCTTGTTTATCAGTGGCCCTGTTTTGGCTCCTACGTTTGCTATTTAAGGGAATAATAGTACAGTGTTTACCTCTAGAGAAACAATGGGGATATTCTAGAGGTTTTCTCATCTGTTTTCAAAACAGAACGTTGTCTCTTCTTCTACAGGGAACTGAGGCACAGTGGAATGTGGAAGAGTGGACCCTACTCCGATGATGTTCACATGAACAAGAACTTTAAAGAGGAGTCCACACCCTCCCCCGTTAACTCCTCTACATGGGCCCCTGGTAAATGAGGAGAATGTGCATCAGGCTCATGTACCCCACCCCCCAATCTTCTTGATCTCTTTCTACTCATTTTCCCTAGACAGAAGATAGTAACCTCTGGCCTGGTGCAACACCAGGTTGATCTATACTTCTTTCAGTCTATGGATAGATTGCAAGTTTGGAGAGATCCTGGGTATAGATTAACCCAGTATTGTGCCAGGTCAAACGTTGCTTTCTCATTACAAGACAACAGTTGGGGGATAGGCAGGATGAGGGTGTAGGTAAGCATGAGTCTCACTCTCCTCTTGCACCTAGCTCACAAATAAACATCTGAGCAGAGCCTCAGAGAAAACAGGGGAGTTACAGTGCATTATGGGTTTGTTAAATTGAAATAACTGGTCATGTGAACATGGGTTCAATTTGCAATATATATTTCAATCTGTTGTGTCAGAAACATAAACTACTGTGCTTCACTTGGGCCCTAATCATGTCTTTACTACATGGTCATAAATAAAGAAACTGGGATAAGAAACAAGTATTTTCATAGTTATAACTGAATGACTGTGTTCCAGTCCACGCACAATTCTTGTAATCAAAGCAATCAGAAATGTCCTTAGACCCAAGGACGGTAAATGTGTATATACAGAGGACAAATACTGTGCTTTGGAAATTTGGCTTTAAAGGAATTCCTCTCAACTCTTTCTCCACCATGGTATGCTTCACAGTAACAACCAACTGGGGCAGCTTGGTTTTCTGCCGTGTTTCAGGTATACAAAATAATCTCTAAGAAGCAGTATAGTGGAATCAAGCATGACTTTGTCACATGTTCACATATAGCCACTTTGAAGAGAGCTCTGTGATATTATAGAAGGCCTCACTATGAATGAAGCAATGGTGTGTGACATCACAAGATGTGATTTGTTGAGGAGGAGGGGGAACAGGCATCCCAGAGTTGTGTGTGTGTGTGTGAGTGTGTGTGTGTGTCTGTCACTTCGCGACTGCTTTTTGCAGTGGGAATTGGCACAAAGTTAAATAACAATGATGATGACGATGAATGTGCAGGGATGCATATTTTAAAGTCCAGCAGTTTCAGTCATGTGTTGAGGAAACAGGAAACAACGTCCAGCACAAAAAGAGTTACTTAGGGTCAAACGACACGTTACATTTAATCGTGTAGCATGTCGCTGAAGCACATCTCTTTTTGTGTAAGAGTGCATGGCCCTGTTTCAGATTGGGACCAGCATACATTGGGAGGGGGATATCAAATTGCCTCACCATTGTTTCTCCAAAATTCCACCTGCAACAAATTGACTCCAATACAGACTGTTTTCTCTTTCTTTGACCCTCACCCTGTGAGACGAATGTGTGTAATTTCAGGTAGGGAAAATGAGGGAGGTTTAATCGTCCCCTCCCGGTGCAGGCTGGTCCCAATCCAAATCAGGACCGTGTACAATTATACTAAAGTAAATAAAACTATCAGGCTCAACTACACGCCACGCAGTTAACATTAACATGTAGTTTGGTCCCCAAACTCTTAATAAGGACTTGTGCCAGCCCAGTGGAATTTCTCCCTTTTTTCTTTTGAACAGCCAGCACCCACAAAACATCACAAGCTGCTTTTGAAAGTCTCCAATGAGCTTTTCTACATGGTTGATAATCCTCTATATCTACTTTCAGTTTCATGGCAGAATTTGAGATCCAAGCACTATACGAGGAGCGTTTCCTTTCCTGCTTTTCCATTACATCACCTCAAGGTAGCACTATGGAATAGCGCAAATATTCAAGAGAAAATCGTGCTTTCTTTCGCTTTTACAATGAAATGCCACATTTTCCCTGCTCTAAAAAAAAAACCCTCACCGAAAGTGCTGGTTAGACACAGAAGCAAAACTGAAGGGTCACAATGTAGTCTAAAGAACCCGTGAACAACTGTGATTAGGGAATGATGAGCGCATGATAAATGTGTCGTGTAGAAAAGCCCTTGGTGTCAAAAGCAGATTGCCATGCAGAAAGGGGAGAGGGGGGCCCACTGCTCAAGAAAAACAGGTTTACAGACATCACATTGGGCTCACAGAACTAGTTTAATGGCTCTTTGAATTCTGGCCAGTGCATAAGACTGAACATCAACTTACCCTGCCAATTCGAAACATCACTTTGTCCTAGCTCCTGGGCCTGACCAGCCCTGCCTAATCTAGATACATATATAGATTAGCCACCATGGACAAAGACTTATGTGAATGTTAGCAATGCCAACTGAAACCAGTGAAGCAGAGCCTGAAAGAGTGATGTCCCAATAGGCGCATACATTCTATTCTGGCGATCTTCAAAGCCATTGCAAACAGGACAAAAGGAAAATGGATGCAGGATGTATAATTGATAATGACATATAAAGCTTGCAAATGAAACAGAAATGACTTTCCCATGGGTAAACAAGTATTATTCACCTTTTCCTGAGTGATGTGTATTTGTTCTTGTTTGGTAGCAACTGCTTCTCTAGTTCTTGATATTGTTTCTTGTTCTCTGGCTTTACCTGTAGTAACTACTATAGTAGCTTCCTTTTTAACCTGATTTTTGTTATGGAAAGAAAGAAAACCAAGGCTTAAAATTTACTTTAAACAACAGTCTTTTTTAAAAAATAGCAAATGAAAGAAAATATGCTTGGAAATGTTATTTTAAGCTCAGCAGGTGGGAAAATAAGTTCAATATTAAGGAACACCTTTGTCAGTATAATAAAAATGTTAAATTAACCAAATGAACTGTCTAGGCATCTTATTTAATATTTTTATTGAGGTTGTTAAAACTGGTTCTGAGCCATCAATATAAAAGTGGTTTTAAAGCTGTTAGCTGATTCCTGCCATTAATATAAAACAGAAGGTAGATTATTTGAGTCCATTGGCAGTGGCTTATATTTAAATGCTTTTCTGCACCATTAAAGCATGCTTATCTGGAACACATGCTCGTATTTTGTAAATTGTTTGCTAAAGCGTGCACTGGTCGTGCGTGAGGAACGGCAAGGGGAGGCTGTTGTATATTGCAGCTTTGTTTTACTTCTACCTGCTCCTGGACAGGTTGAACGTGTACTGCGGTCACTGCTGTCCTTTTCACAGTCTGTTCTACAGCACTTGGAAGAGGTTCTCTCACTCTGGCCATGTCAACAGCAGCAACTACAGTTGCAACAGCTGCTGATTTGTCGATGTCCTGTAGGACCCAAACGAACGACATCAAAATACATCTCTTTTCCCCTCCGGGATAAAACAGCAGCAACATCAACAGAAGCAGTAGGCACAAGACAAGCAGATGTATTACCACAGGGGAAGGCAACCCCTCGAGATCTGGTTGGCATGCAATCCCCATCATCCAACACCTATGCTATGCTAAAGCAAGGGCTGATGGGAATTACAGTCCAACAACATCTGGAGGGCCACAAGTTGCCCACCCCTGTATTACAATCTAGTCCTATTTAGGCATTATAGTACAACTATCGAAACAGCTGTGTAAGCAGATACTGACACACAGCCTTTGAAGGTCCATTTAAACAGACCTATTCAGTAGGAAAGCCTCACAATACAGAGTGTGTGAGCAACTATTTAAAAAATAATATATATTTTTAAAGGTCCTACCTCTGTAGCTGCAGCAGCAGCAACAGCAGCACTGATAGCAGCATCCGCTCTAGCAGCACTGCTAACAGTAAGCTGTTCTTGGACCCCGTATCTCCCCTCCCATCTTTCTTCAGTCCTCATCTGGGTAGTACTCGTAGTTACTCTGGTATCTCTCTGTCTGGCCTCAGTTGTAGCTACGTAGCCTTCCTGTTTCCAAGGAGGAAGGACCTCAGAACCTGCTACTGCTGTTGCCTGTGTTTTTCGGACCAAGATTGGGGACCTTACAGGCCTGATAGGCGAAGTAGAGACTGAGAGTCTGGCAGCTCCAGCAGGAGACACAGATCTGTTGAATAAACGTAACATAGTGTTGATGCCAAAGAAACAGCACATAAAAGCAATTTTCATATAGCATTGATATTTGGCTATATATTAAGAACATTCTGATCTGATGACACAGATCTCCATCTGCAAAACCGATTATATTTTGCTTAAGGGAAATCAAGAGAATATAAATGGCTACGTTAAGTACTTTGAGTTTGTTAACATAATCCCATAAAAATCAAGCCCATATTAAAGAAAAATATTTCACTGAGGTGGTGGTCTTATGTGTATATCAGTAATTTATTAAGATATTTTCATTATCCATAGCAATAAAGAGTGGGTGGGATTCAGATCCCATGAATGGAACTTTGGTCATGGGATGATTCTGCTGGAGAAAGGTGTGTGTGTGTGTGTGTGTGTGTGTGTAAGCAATTTTTCCACCAATTCCTTCTTTCTGCAGATCTCTGTAAAGCTGTTCCGGAGAACTGGGGGACCATCCAGAAAGATATTGGAGGTGGCATGAGTGGGCTGCAGAAGAAATGGATAATCAGCAAAAATTACTTTCCCCTCTTCCTCCAGTGGGGAGTCTCTGGTAGATTTTGGTCCCTTCTGTGAATGGAATGAATCCTTACATTCGTGGAAAGGCAGGTCAAGATCCAACCCTAAAAGAGCAACAGTCTGAAGGAACAGTGTAGGACTGAGTTCTGAGAAGCAAAACACACATTACGTAGCTACGAGCTATGTCTTTTATTCTTTTTTACCTTAAGAGTACGGACGGGGATCCCAATCTGGATTGGGTCCCCTGTACTTGCAATTTATATTGCCAAATAGTGACCTATTAAAGCAAATGGACCACTATCTGGCAATATAAAATGCCAGTACATGGGGCTCAATCTGGATTGGAACCACAGTGGGAGGGGGAAACATTAAAGCCCCCTAACCCCACACATTATTTACTATTTAAACGCGTTTTAGGGAGCAATCCTATGGCTACTAGTCAGTGGCTAGATGGCCATAGGATACTTTGGTTTCCCGGAAATGACCTCAGAGCCCGCGCTCCAAGGTTAGTTCCCTGAGAACTGACCTTCCCCGCTCCTGCGCTGCCTTGCAGGCAGCATGGATCAGCCCTGCGCTCTGCACTCAGAAGAGGAGTGTGGAGTGGCAAAAACAGGGAGTTCCAGGGGGAGTTCCAGGATGGGGAAGGCAGAAATGCTGGTACCACACATCCTATGTGTCGTCTGGCAGCTGCTTCCCCTGCTCTGCCTTCCCACGGCTAGACAGCCGAAATCGACTGTCTAGCCGCAAATGCAGGGCAGCTGAAGCATGGAGGGTATGATACCCTCTGTGCTTCTCCTGCCCTGCATTGGATAGGCGGTCGCCTCCGAGTTCAGAGGCGGCCGCCTATCCCCATAGGATTGTACCCTCCCTTTGCCAAAATACATATTTAATTGAATGTTTAGATATGTTTACACCTCAAGAACTCTGTTGCAACACTTATGGAAGACCTAGTCTACAACAAGCATCTTAAAGAGCTGTTTCAGCTGTTTCCCATATGAATGTCATCACTTGATGAAGAGGCTGCTTATGTGAGCATGCTTGCATAGATTTCTGAATGTTGACAAACAGGGAAGTGTGGCATATAGGTCAGAGATATGTAGGGTCAATAATTTGGTTCATAGTAGACCTGTCCTTGTTTAATCTAGCTCTGAAACAGTAATTTCATTTACAGACAGACAGATCAGAATCACAGCAGCGGTAGCTCAAGACTTACTTATGAATCTAGTTAAGATGTAGATACCGAGTTCTACTTGGATCAAAATAGGAGATAGCACCAATTTTGTCCTGTAGGTGGCACTGTTGTAAAACAATTGTATTTCAGCAGAGGCAGAGCTGCAGTGGCTGGCTGCTTGCTTGGTTGGGATCTGTTTGTAAATCATCAGAACTTGCCCCATTTGCAATCCCGAACGTTAATGCATTTTTTGGAAAAAAGCTTGCACAATCTTGAACTTGTGATCATGTTCCAAAAAAAATGTGCACGTCAAAATGTATAGTTTTACAAAAAATATGCATGTTCACACTTTAGCCAATGGGGGAAGTGCACACTTTTGAAAAATGTGCACTTTCCCCATTCGAGCAAAAAGATATACAAGCCGCAAATGAAAATGGGAGTGGGGCAATCTGAGTCTCAAAGAGGAGTTTGAAGAATTTCGGAGTGCTCAAGCATCCCTGGTTCTCCTATTTCTACTGCTTGGAGGTAGTTAGCTATGCAGTTAGCAATTATTTCCTTCAAATCATTACTACTGCATTTAAATTATACAGCCACTCATATTAGGCTGAAAATTCACCTGGATATAGGCCTGTATAGGGGGTAGGCACAAAGATCTAACCAAGAGCTTTTCTACATGATGCTATTAATCACTGCATCTGCTTTCAGTTTCGTTGCAGAATTGAGATTCGAGCTCTGCACAAACAGCTTTTCCAGTGCGTAAACTCCAGGTTGTGCTGTGCTATAGTACAATATTGCATTTACACAAATAGGAAACTACGTTTTCTTTCATTTTCAGAAATAATACCCCATTTCCCCACCCTAAAAAACCTCCTGGAAAGTGGTCTTAAAAAACAGAAGTAAAACTGGAGGACCACGATGTCATCCAAAAAATCCATAAACAACCATGAGTGAAGAATAATGAGCACACAATAAATGCCTTGCGTAGAAAAGCTTTAGGTGAGAATCTGGAGTAGTTTTGTCCCCTGCTAAATCAGGTGGCCATTTTGTTCCTTTAAGTTACAGGGTTAAGAGTTACTATATACATTTTAGGGCAGGGTAGGGCAATACAAAACAGGTGAGACATATGGGTCTTGCCATAAATTCTGTCCCCCAGAAACACTTTTCCACACTATTAATGCAGCCAAATTCTCTGACTGAAGTGGTAAATCTTTATCTTGGAGCTGCCATTTTAGACCAGCCTTCCCCAACCTGTTGCCCTCCAGAGGTTCTGGACTACAACTCCCATCATCCTCCAGCCAGAATATCCACTGCTGGTGGACAATGAAAGATGTTATAGTCCAACACATCTGAGGGGTAGCACACTGGGGAGGCTGCTTCAAATAGCAAGACTCACACCATGGAAAACTCTCTCAACAAAGCCTAAAAAATAAAAATAAATCCATCTACACATAATATGTCTACCTGACATCTACATTTTCTATGAGGAAGGATTTATTTTTATTTGTTCTTTTAGAATATCTGATTGTGACACTGATGACACTTTGTAAATAAAACTAACTTTGCTTAATATAGAATGTCTATTTATTTATTACATTTCCATACTGTCCAATAGCTGAAGCTTGCTGTTAAGAATGTTACCATAAGTTGCTCTGCAAGGCTAGAAAAGGTATAACCATTCTGATAAACCTGAGCAACTGCTGGATTTTATATTTTTTAAAAATGGGGGACTCCGCAAATATGTGTTTGGCCCAACAGTCCAAGGCGTAGCCTGAAATCTGCATGACACCCAGCAGGGCCTAATCCATTTAAGCTTGTGCCTCTTCTTCTACTCCACTTTAACCCTCGGAAATTGGAATTCATGACTTCAGTATGCAGCCAGCCATTTTTGTTTTTTCCCTCCGCTTTCCTTTGTGCCACTCCAAGCAGCCACTCGGCTGCCCTCAGCAGCACGGCAGCATCCCGCCTTGTAATCTGAGGCAGAATGCCCCATGGGAAGGTTGCTATGTTGGTTGGCCAACTTGTCTTTAAGGTAAGCCCACCTCACACCTGAAAGTTCTTCAAGTTCACCTATTGTTACCAATATTCTCCCCTTTCCCTTTCCTAGGGGGATGAATGGTCCCATGAAAGGAGGAGTATATTTGGCCTGGCCTTAGTTCATACATTTAAAAGCCCCTACATTTGATCACCCAGAGGAGTGCACACATCAGTGCCAACCAAAGACATTTTGCTCAAAAGGAGCTCTCCTGCTGGGACCAACACTTTAAACAGCCTTGCTGCACCATTTAGGCAGCAATTCCTGCCTTCATCCATGTCCATTTATCTATCTATCTATCTATCTATCTATTAAATTTATGAATCGTCCATCTGGCTGGTCACCTGGCCACTCTGGGCGATGTACAACAGTACAATTTAAAACAGTAAAATTATACATTAAAACATTATTTAAAAATACCCTAACCCACTCCAAATGCCTGCCTGAATAACCAAGTTTTCAGTGCGTGGCGGAAGCCCATTAAAGAGGGGGCATGGCGGAGTTCCCTAGGGAGGGAGTTCCACAGAGTGGGGGCCACCACAGAGAAGGCCCTCTCCCTCATCCTCACCAGCCTAGCTGGATGGGACAGAGAGAAGGCCATCTGAGGCTGATCTTGTTGAGCGGCCTGTCTGGCGTTGCTGGAGGCGCTCCTTGAGATAGGCTGGGCCGGAACCGTATAGGGTTTTAAAGGTCAAAACCAATATGACGATGCCTGAAGTAGGTTGCTTCACCCTACTGCATGGCAGGACTGGCCCCAGGCCATGGCTGTAGGTGCGCTTAGGGCCCATTGGGAATTGCATGGAGACATGAACCACTACTTCCATCACATGGTATCCTCTACAGTTTACATGAGTGCAACTAGGGATGTCGGAGAAATTCACAATGGATTCAAATGAGTTCAAATTTCTATGAATTGGACCTGCGGATTCCAATTTTTCCAGTTCATGCAGATTCCATGGCCTTTGCATCAGTTTTTTACTTGGGGGGGGATTGCACTAATGAGAATTAGCACTAATGTGCATTAGTGCAAGTGAAACAACACACTCATACATCCCTAAAAAACATCCAATTTCGTCAATGAGAAGACAATGGAATGAAAGATGCTTGAGAATCTGCAAAACACAGATGGAACAGATTTACAAAATCTGTCCATCCTTAAGTGCGTCTGCCCTTTTTTGAAAAGGACAGCATGAATAATGAGCCAACATTGTGCCTACAAATAGAGTCTCAGCTTCCCATTAAGTCACTGGCTGCTTGTGCAAAATATGTCAGCCTCAGTCCACCAGCTGCAAAATTGGAACAAACATAAGAACAATTTACCTTGCTGTGCTATATAAATAAGAACATAAGAAGAGCCCTGCTGGATCAGACCAAGGGTCCATCTAGTCTAGCATTCTGTTCACACAACCAACCGTTAACCGGGAACCCTCAAGCAGGGCATGAGCGCCACAGCACCCTCTCACCCATGTTCCCCAGCAACTGGTGTACATGGGCTCACTGCCTCTGGTACTGGAGTTAGCACATAGCCATCAAGCCTAGTAGCCAGTGAGAGCCTTTTCCTGATGATACACAGGGTGCTGCCAGGCAAGCCCTCTATTGCACCATCGGCTTGCCTCATTCACAGAACTTTACAGGGGGGTTCAGACATTGTCATCTTCCACTCATAACCCTCCCATGTTTTCACACTGCTTCTACCTTCTTCTTTTTCTTACCATGGAAAATACATTAAGGAAGAAAAGACGGAATAGCAGCACAAGGCCTTCTGCGTGGTGGTGCTAGGAGCCCTCCATCTGGAAGCACCCATAGTAAAGTTTCAACAACTACATGACACCAAATTTAGAGACAAAATGATCTGTTTCCAGGCCATCAGATTTTCTATACTTCTCGTCCCATTTGTTATTTGTATCACCCATGGGGAAGGAGGAAAAAAAAATACTTTTTTTAGATATTAGAGTGGTTTACCTGACTGGCGATGGTGTTGGAGCTCTGACATGTCGTACAGGGGATGGTGACTGTCTAACGGGAGATGGTGACTGCTGTCGTGCCATTTGTACTTTGGCAGCAATTATCGGTGGAGTTGGTGACTTTGAGGTAGGCCTAGGAGGCATCCGTGGGGCAAGGGCTGCCTTGTGGGGCAGCTCTTGCCCAGTGGCACTCTCTATAACCATCTCAGCAGTTGCAAGTGTCCTGGCATCAAAGTGGGCTTCTATCTTCTGCAATGGAAGGACACCAAGAATGGTCATGAGTATCTCTTGTGTTAAAACACCACCATCTAACATTTCTGGCAAAGCAATCTGCCAAAATACAAACCTTTTCGATTCGGGCTTGTCGTGTAGTTTGTGTAATCTGAGCAGTCGAAACAATTGTCTTTGTCTTTTTAGCGGGGACAGCTTCTTCTTCACCTAATAGAAAGGAAAGCAGGCCTCTTAAATGGCAATAAACAATAATGGTGTTGGGGGGGTTTAGGAGAGAATAAAATCTGTTGTTCTAATTATTTATGTGCACGAATAAACACCACAGGAAAGAAAATTAAATGGCCATCTGCTTTACTTGGATATAGACAAATAATGAGGTGGGGGGCAGTTGATACAAGTTTAGACTTTTTGTGGAACTATCTAAGTAGGCCAAACATGCCATGCATAATAATTAAGACTTTGACAGTGCAAGCCTATACATGTCTAAATGCCTATACATGTCATAAGTCGTCACCACTGAGTTCAGTGGGACTTACTCTCAGGTAAGTGAGTCTAGGATTGCACCCTAAATGAATGTTTCAAAATCATGGCAGTATATTCTGTAAAACAAAACTACTGAAACACAGTAATATGTCCTATGTATTAAGATGTATTATTTGATGGCCTTCATAGCTTCTCAGCTCACTTTTGCCAAGTTTAATTTCCTTCCCTGAATCTAATCTTTGCAATGAAGGACATATATAGTTGCCCTGATCCAGCTAGGAGCTATATGCACAGGGAAGCCATTTTTCACACACATACCTCTAGCTGGATGTGGAATCACACATACAAAAGTCTGATGTGTGCACAGTTCCCTAGCCTGATCCAACAACCATAGTAGGTGCACAGAGCTTTTATTTTTTGATGATAATAGTGGTGGTGGTGATGATTTAAACCCTGTGGTCCTGTCTATCAGGGGAAGGACTGTCTGCAGCTCAGTGGCGGAGCACGTGCGTTGCATTTAGAAAGTTCCAGGTCCAATCCCTGGCAGCTCCAATGAGGGCTGGTGAACATCCCTGTCTGAAACCCTAGAGAGTCACTTCCGGTCAGAACTGTAGACAATCCTGAGCTGGATGGACCGATGGTCTGTCTCAGGATAAGGCAGCTTCCTATGTTCAGCTGTTCTGAGGGAGGGATCTTCTGCATCAAACAGCTGACTGACAGGATTTCTGCTTTCAGCCCTCTGCATGTGCAGAATGGCTGCTCTCAGTGCTAGCGTCAAGGGTAGGCGTAGTTGGGCACCTGCCGAGGGCCCACACCCCGGCAGGGGCCACCTGGCAAAAGCCTCCTACAGTTGCTCCTCCTCTTCACCATGGCAACCTGCTTGTTCACCTGCCTCTCGCTCTGGCCCAGACAAGGGTGGTGTGAGAAGGAGGAGCAGGAGATGCCCCTCCCTCTTTGCTCCCTGGCTCTCTCTGCCCGTCAAGCAAGCAAGTGGGAGCAATGATGGGAAGAGGAGGAGCAAAAGCAGTGGTTATAATGGTGGTGAGAAGGTAAGCTCACTGAGGGAGGGGCCCCATTGAGGGTGTTTTGCCCAAGGGCCTCAGAAACCTGGAGCGGGCATTGGCTGCTCCAAGTGTGTTTTGGATTGGAGCTGTTGAACAGAACAAGGCAGCCCATACTGGCCTGGACCTCTGTTTGCACACTGCCGCTCCTGGAGCTTTGTATAAACATAAACATGTACTTAAGTGAGTCGATATGAAGCGACAATACACAGCAGGATAAGCCCCGGGGATAAGAATTTAGCCAATGCCTTGGTGTATTTTATATTACGAAAAAAATCGTTTTAACTAGTAAAAATGGAGGCAATAAAATATATATATATATATATATATATATATATATTGCCTCACACATGCATAAATAATGTGCAATCATTTTTCTTATACTAACAGGGGAAGAAATGCAAACAGAGCTGCTGCTGTTAGAAAATATTTTTTCTTTCTCTCGTGCTGAGGTATTTATGAAAGGTTTTAGTCTGGAGTGAAATTTTACAGCCAAGTTATAAACGCCTGAGAGACATGATGTTGATGGATTTGTTGACAGAACAGTAACTGCAATGGCTCACTGCCATGATAATACCATTTGTATGTATCTTTTATTATTTTATTTCCGTGGCTCACAAACATCTGACCTATTATTACCTTGAACAAGCAGTTCGGCTGTTGAAGTAGCTCGTCCCACGCTATTTGTGGCATTTACTGAATATGTTCCGGAGTCTTCGGGGTAAGCTTCTGCAATTATTAAACTGTAGAGGTCTCCTTCATGTAAAATTTGAAAATCGAGGGAGCTTTGAATTTCTGCTCCATCCCGATAGAACTTCACCACAGGTGTAGGGATTCCAGTCACTCTCACGTCAAGTCGAACCTGACTTCCTTGTCTTATGGTCATGCTCTGAAGTCGTTGAGAAAAGTTTGGTGGCGCTGTTTCAGCTGTCGTTTGATATAGAATAAGAAGCAAACTCAAGTGGGAATGTCACAAAGGTCCCAAACCCCCAAATACACACCTATGTCTGCTAAAAGAGTTCATAATATTCTGCTAAAGGAGTTGATAATATTCTGTTAAAAGAGCTGATAATATTAAAATCCTTATGTGGAAATAGTACATATACATTAAATCAGGGGACGGAAACCTCAGGCCCAGAGGCCAAATCCGACCGTCCTGGTATCCCAACCCAGCCCTCTGGGTTTCCCCAGATGGGCATGCCCCCTTCCCCTGGCGATACCTCCTTTCCCTCCAAAATTTGGTGGCTTCCCAGCATTTGTGCAGTGTTTTCCCCATTCTAAAAGATTGAAATGCCTCCCCAAAGGCTGAGTGACTGGCAGTAAGAACTTAAAGCTATAATGTGCTGGTATATTTTATATTTTTGGCCCCACCTCCTTCTGTTTTTGGTCCTGCCCAATTTGCCTTTGGCCCCACCCACCACTGGAATGCAGTCCCCAAGAGCTTCTCTGAAGTTGAATTTGGCCCTTGGGCTGAAAGAAGTGCCCCACTCCTGCATTACGCTCCTGTATAGGAAGCCCAGATTTTAACTTTCACCTGAAGATCATACGCCCCTGCAACAACAAAACTGAAGCACCTTTTTTTTTTTCCAGTGTTGATATGACTGGACTTATTCATAAGAATGATGTCCCTAATTAGAGGACCCTCTTGTGAGTACATCGACTGAGCCGATTTCAGCAACTCAACTCACACACAAAAAATTAAGCATCGATTGGTAGGATTGGAAACAAAGGGGTTTCATTGTATGTCATTCGGATGAGTGGTCCAGTCATGTCAGTGAAGTCTTGAATGTGTTAAATCTGATTCAAAAATTATGGGGCAGGATTTAAAGCATGTACCCCAAAGTAAGGGTTGGTGTGCTCAGGTCATAAGAATATGTTCCACTGAAACAAAAGGACATAGTCAGCTGGAAATTCTCTCTCTGTGTGTGTGCCTCCACACACAGAGACTACCCAGGAAATACAAAAGTAAGTGTGACATAGGGAAATATGCTTGATTCCTGAGACCCTGGTATCCCTTTTCAAGGGGAAAGTTCATGAGGATCTTGGGTATACAAGTATATCACATGGGCTACACATGCATGGTGAGGGCAGCATGTGCAGGCCTGTGCCTCGCCTCATGTCCAATATTTTTGTACATGTGTTTAGGATTGAGTGGTAAATTAAATACAGTGAATCCTATAATGACATTGTCTTTGAAAATACAGTAGGATTTTGAAGGGAGAAAATGAACAGATTGCTTAAAAACATGCAGTTAAATCCAACATCCTCTAGCACAACAGGATGATCTCCCTCTCTCCTCCCCCCTGCAGCCTCCATGCCACCCAAAAATCTGCTCTGGAGGGTTTTCCAGCTATCCAGAGCACACTTGGAGGGTGTGCAGGGGGGCTGTGGTCCCACTGACAGAACTGCTTCCATCAGTAGAACACTGGTTATAACCCTTTCTTGACTACGGCTGAATCTATACATAGCAGTTATACCGTTATCATATAGCTATCATAACTATTAGTACTCATTGGTGTCATGTGTACCAATAGCTATGATAACGGTATGATAATGGTATAACTGCTATGTGTAGATTCAGCCGTAGTACATGCTTGAAAAATAGTATTTGTTGGCCATTTTTACTCGGTTGTAAGACAGAAGAAGGAAAGTGTGAACCATTGCTAGTTCTCCACTCATAACATACCTGTGACGAGTAGTTCAGCGGTACTAGTTGCTTGTCCAGATCCATTGGTGGCTTGTAGGGTGTATCTTCCACTGTTAGCTGCTGTCACGGCGGGGATCACAAGTTTAGCGCGGCCATCGCTAAATGAGATCTGCACACCGGGCAGAGTTGCAGCAGAAAGAACCTGGCCATCCCGATACCAGCTCACCTCAGGAACTGGGAAACCTTTGAAGGAACAGAACAGAGAGAGTTAAAGGGTTTGTATTAATAAGAATGTCATGTTGTTTGTAGCAATGGTCGCAAACATCTCTGCTTGTCGCCAACGCATAAGGCAAAGCCATTTTCAAATGACATCGTCAAGGGGTTGCTGTTTTTACCAGGACCAAGGGACCTCCGTTCCAATTTGGGCAAGAGTAACAGAATGTGCAGGGCATAGCATCTTGGGAGAAACCAACCTTACCACACCTCTGATTGCAAAAATGTGGTGAAACTCATCTCAGCTGCCTATGTAGGGATGTATGAAAGTCTCTTACCTGTATCGAAATTTGATTCGCGGTGGGGGGGAGGTGCTCCATCCCTCCCCCCGAAATTCTGGCCAGGGGGGAGGTGCTCTGTCCCTCCACCCCTGAATCCTGGCTGGCTAGGCCGCAAATGGCGGCGGCCATAGCCGCCGCCATTTGCATCCCTGCAGTCAGCCATGATAGGCTACGTAAATGTTTACGTAGCCTATCACGGCTGAGTGAAAAAATACAAAACAAAACCGCGTGTATGCAAATGGCGGCGCCCATGGGCGCCGCCATTTGCGTTCCTTATTTTGGCACGTCTAGTCTGCGTAAACATTTATGTAGACTACGGCAAAAATAAGGGGAACGCAAATAGCGTAGCGTCTACGCTATTTGTGTTCCCCTTATTTTCGCCGTAATCTACGTAAATGTTTACATAGACTAGACGTGCCAAAATAAGGAATGCAAATGACGGCGCCCATGGGCGCTGCCATTTGCGTACGCGCGTTTGTTTTTTTTTCCCACTCAGCTGTGATAGGCTACGTAAACATTTACGTAGCCTATCACGGTATTTTTTAAAAACCTAGCCGTGATAGGCTATGTAAATCTTTACGTAGCCTATCACGTGTTTGTTTGTTTTTGGTTTTTTTACTGGAAATGGCGGCAGCAGCAGCTGGTCGGAAGACCGGCCGCCGCCGCCGCACCGCTGCCGAACCGCTGCCGGAGCCGCCGCCGCCAGGAGGATTCGCCCAAGGTAAGTCCCATCCCAGGGGGTGGCGGGGGGGTGGCAGACTGTTTCGCCACCAATTTCGGGGGGCCGAATGCACTGGCATTCGGCCTCCCCGAGATTAGTGGCAAAATTCTCTGACATCCCTATGCCTATGCAGTTACGGCCACCACATGGTCATCTGTTTTCACCTTCAAATTTTTAAAAAACCTGATATATTTCCATCTAAATTTAAAATGGAAGGAACTATATGTGAAGGGAGCTTTCTTATATAGCGAGTTGAATTTAATTTGTATCACATAATCCAGGAGTCTCTGACGCAATGCCTGTGAAGCCAGGCTGAGGTGCCATCCAAGCTATTTTCATTCTCTACAAGTGAATGGAGCGATTCCTCCATTCATTTGCACAGGTGTGGGTGTGGGGGGTCATCCTTGCCAAAAACGGATGGAGTCCACCCCCCACCAAGGTCCCTTGGGGGTTCAGGGCCCTTGCCGGGGGGTGACCTTCGCCTGCCCCTCCAGCCGATTCTCGGCAGGGGGACTTTTTCTGTCCCTATGAAAGCCAACGCAGGGATTGGTCCATTGGCCTTAATAGAAACAGAGATACACACACACATGCTGCCAAAAAATGGCTGGGGCAGGGCAAAGTCCACACCCCACCAAGGACCCTCGGGGCAACAAGAAAGAAAGACGAGCTGGGGCGGGGGAGAAAAGAGCCAGAGAGAGAGAGAGAGAGGCCCGAGTGAGTAACACAAGCACAGTGTACACATTCATGCATACATGCAAACACAGATAAGAGGGGAGGGGGTGCTCCCAACATTTTTTGTGATTGGCCCTCCACCCCCTTACAGCACCTAATTTGTGGTGCTGCCCAGGGCACTTTATCAAAATGCCAAATGTGCCCATGGGACCAAAAAGGTTGGAGACCCATGGCCTAATCTTTAGGAAGGGATCGTTCAAGAAAGCAGAGGGAGTGCAAATTAACTCTACATTAAAAATCTACACCAGAATTCCCCAACCTGGTGCCCTCCAGATATTTTAGACTACAACTACCATAATCTCTGACCACTGGCCATGCTGACAAGGGCTGAGGAAGTTGTAGTCAAAAACATTTGGAGGGCACCAGGTTGGGGAAAACTGGTCTATGCTTTTATTACTAGGGAGCTCCATCTCTCGTAGCATAGTGGTTAAGTTTATGGGTTATGCCCTGGAAGCCCCTGTTTCAAATCTCGGCCTACTAGGTGACCTTAAGGAAGCAGTCTCAGCTTCAGCTTCCCATCTGCAATAAAGGGGCAACAATTCTGTCCTGAATTACAGGATTGTTGCAAGGGGTACTAGGTGAATGTGTGTAAAGTGTTTTGAATTTGATCACGTAGAAATGTGTTATATAAATATTAATTAATGCATTCTTTTTATGATATAGACTAATTATATATCTTCTGAAAAAATCCCAACTTGCTGTTTTTTATAGATGTTTGCAACTCTGCGTTAATATTTCACACACACACACACACACTTATATACACACTCCTACCTTGTATTATCTTAGGTAGAGAAATAATAAATTTGTAATGTCTAATTGTTGATAAGGGGGGGAAAAGAAAGTGCAACAGTAAAAGTTACACTTCTTGTGATTTAAGGGGTCAGATGTCAAGTGATAAAAATTGTTCGTAGATTTTACTGCATTAAAAAACCCCAAATACTGAATCATTGTCAGATCTGTCTGAATTCATGAGCAGTTTTGGGGAAGGAGGGATTTACAACATCTTGCAATATGAGTTAGTGTTACAATAAGATTATCATGTGCCAAAGCTTGGACTGAAAACGAGAGGAAGAGAGACACAGTTTCAGAAATGGTGCATCTCACTATGGTAGAGAGAGCCCAGGAGAACATTTCTAGGACTTGCCTTGCCTGTCATATTCTAGTATCCATAGTCGACCATACAGCCCAATGAGTATGGTTATGGTATAGGGAAGCAATTTGAGAGATACAAGGAATCTGAACGCATGAGGAGAAGGGCTATGGCTGAGTGCAAGGCCTCAAGACACCAGGACATGGGTGTCGGGGCTGAGATTGGTGAGCCTACTGGGGCTATGTCCTAAATATAGAAGGAGGAACTCTAAAATGCTTCTTGGCAAATTAATTCCTGGGTAGTAGCCCCAGTTGAACATGCCAGACCCTCTTTGGATTCTCAGTGAAGGAACAACCAAGGGACTCCCATCTCCCCTCATGTCTCTCAGAGTGGGATAGAGAGAAGTGTTCCACCCTTAACAGAGGCCTAAAAATTATTGTACACAAACACACACACACACACACGTAGCTAGGAAGTGGTGGTTATGGGGGGGGAGTAGCTGAAATTATTATTTATGTGGGGGTTGGGGGCTATGAAGGTGTTTTCTCTTATTTGGTGCAACATTCTGATAAACATATTAACATTTCAGAAAAAGAGTAATAAAAACTAAATTGGTGTCATTGCAGTATACAGTATGCAAAGTAAGGACCTCAGTGTCGTTACTGGTTTAAACGGTATATTCCATATGTTTTTTTAAGAGGCTGCATTTTAATTATTTATCTGCCGTCTATTTATATTGCTTTTCAATTATGTAATTATTCACAAAGTAGTTCACAAAGCAGTAGTTCACAAAGTAGTTCACAATGTGAAAATAAACAAATGAAAAACAAACAAACCGGTACAGCTTGAACATGTAGAGTTAAGACTGGTTGGGACAAATTACTTTTGTTACCTTTGTCACGATCTAACTAAACATTCTCCTAATCATGCAGAGTGGAG
Organism: Heloderma suspectum; assembly: GCF_057233095.1. NCBI lineage: Eukaryota > Metazoa > Chordata > Lepidosauria > Squamata > Helodermatidae > Heloderma > Heloderma suspectum. The sequence continues at coordinate 192,100,802 of NC_139458.1, forward strand.
CTACGCATATTGTTTACTTTGCTCTCCTGCAAGTGTGCGCAGCTCCAATTTGGATTGGAACTATGGCGCTTTGGGAGAGGAAGGTTTAAGCTTCTCTCCCTCACCCATTTTTCCCTGAAATTCCACCCCACCCTGCAAGGGGAGGCTTTAAAAAAGAAAAAAGAATCACTGGAGGTTTGTTTGTTTGTTTTAAATTAAGGGCACGATCCTATCCAGATAGGCGGCTGTCTCTGAACTCAGAGGCGACCACCTATCCAATGCAGGGCAGGAGAAGCAAAGAGGGGATCGTTCTCTCTGCGCTTCTCCTGCCCTGCTTTTCTGGCTGCGGGAGGGCGGAGCAGGGGAGGTGTCTGCTGTACGATACATTGGATGTGTAGTATAGGCATTTCCGCTCTCTTCGCCCTGGAACGCCCCCAGACATGCCCCTTTTTGGCCGCTCTGCGCTCCTCTTGTGAGCGTAGAGGATGGGACTGCTCCTCGCTGCCTCTGAGGTCGATTCCCAGAAAACAAGATATCCTATGGCTATCTAGCTGCTGTCTAGTGGCCATAGGATTGCTCCCTCCATTCCCCACAAGGGGAGAGTGGAATTTCAGGATGAAAATGGGTGGTGGTCATGGTGGGAAGCTTAAACCCTTACTTTTGGCAATTGCTGGTTCTGCCATTTGTTAATTGTCTATGTATCATGGCTACATCTTAGAATAGATATATATATATATCTCCTATAATCCATGGGTGTCAAACCTCTTTCAGAGCAAGGGCTAAATTCAATTTTGGAGACGTTCCCGGGGACCACAGTCCAGCGTTGGGCGAGGCCAAAGTAAAAGGGGTGGTGCCAAAGGCAAAAGGGGAGGGGCCAACTACCAAAATTACCAGCATATTTCAGCTCAGAGCTCCTATTGCCAGTAAGGGAAGCAGTAGGAGAGGTGTTTTAACCTTTTAAAATGGGGGTGGGGAAAACCACGCAAAAGTGGGAAACTACCATTGGTGGTCAGGGAACAGGGGGGGCCAAGGGAAGGGAGCTGAAAATCTGGGGAAACCCACAGGTCCAGATTGGGACCCCAGGTGGACTGGATTTGGCCCATGTGCCAGAGGTTCAACACTTGGGGCATGTGTTCTGAGTCATGGAGTATTTTCATACTGTATTCATATTCAGTTCCAGTAATATAGCCCTTAGCTCAAAAACATGTGGGCTATAAGTTTCAGTGTGATCTCATATGGCCTGGCAATGCTTGCACATCTAAAATAGGCCTTGCTATCATTGTGAAATCAACTTGAGGCGCCATACTGGAAATCAGGCATTATGTATGTTGCTGTTGCTTTTTAGACTGTGTGAGTCTGCGGGCAGGGACTATCATATATATATATATATATATATATATTTATATTTATTGCATTTATACCTCGCCTTTTCTCCTCTTGCATGGAACCCAAGGAGGCTTACATTATCCTCCTCCTCTCCATTTTATCCTCACAACAACAACCCTGTGAGGTGGGCTGGGCTGAGAGTCTGTGACTGGCCCAAAGTCACCCAGTGAGCTTCCATGGCCGAGTGGGGACTAGAACCCGGATCTCCCAGCTCCTAGTCCAATACTCTTGCCACTACACCACACTGGCTCTATCTATCTTGGTTAGTTGATGATATAGAAGTTGCTCGAGGAAGCTTTGTGGCTGAGGAGTGGCATAAAAATGCTTCAAATAAGTTATATATATATATATATATATATATATATATATATATATGAAATAAGTACGTAGGTTTGCAGTTTAGGCCGCTTTGGAGCATTACTTAATGCTAGCATAAGATTTAAGGGATTCAATAATTGAACTCCCACTGGTTTATATCATTTGGACTGTACTCTTTAGCTGTGATCCACAAATTAACCCAAGTACTTCATTTAAACCAGTTTAGAGCTGATTCACACCAACTGTTTCAACATGTAGCAGCTGCAGGAACTGTCTAATCCCTCCACCCCTACCCCAGCCCTGGTGCCCTACTCTGAGGAATGTTAAAGAGGTAGAACTGGTAGAGTGTGAAGACCTCTCTCCCCAAGAAGCAGCCTGCTGACTGACCAGTCTTGTTACCCAAGATACCACTCTCTCTCTGCATACCCTTCCTTTACCCATGGTTTGTCTAATGAGAGACTGAGGGCAGATAGTACCACCTTGGCGACCAGATTTGGCCTGGGGGCCTCCAGCTGCTGACCTGACTCCTAATCTAGCCCATGTTAACTAACCATGGGCTATTTCTCTGGCTTGTTGGGGGAGAGACAAGCCAGAGTGCCTGTTTGGCATGTCATGGCAAGCAACCCAGGGACAGAGCATCACCAGGTTGTTCAGCTGCTTTCGCTCACAGTAGGAGCAATTGGGCAGCATGCCTGCTTGTTCACAACAACCCAGGGTTTTAAAAAAGTTGGGCTGTTGTGATGTGTGAACCAGGCTTATGCTTGCTAAATTCGAACTCACAGAAAGGAAAAGGATTTAGAGCCAAAGCAACTTTAATAATGTAGCTAGAATAATCACTCTAGTCATCTTTTTTGGGGGGGATTAAAGTAAATAGATCACTATTTGTTAATATAAATTACAGGTGCAGGTCCCCCAGTTGGAACCATAGCAGGGGGAAGGGTTACAGCCCCTCTACTCCCCCACTCTGAGATCTCCATCTGGATCAGGGCCCCTGTGCTTACTCCAGAGTAGCCAGCAGCTACATCTTTAAGTTTAAAGTAATGTCTGTTTTGGGTCTCATGCAAGTGAAATCCTTTCACAATAGTTTGTTTTCACTGTATATACCGGGATGCATAACATACAGTCTTGCATGGCACAGTGTGTATATGTATGCCACCAGAATAAGCATGCTGGTCTTTCAGGCATTTGATAAACTCTCTGTTTTTGTTTTGTCCTTGATGTCTGGTTTTATTGGAGTGGACCTGTGGGAATGGTGTGTGTGTGTGTGTGTGTTTGTGTGTGTGTGCAAAAATGTCAAAATAGAGAAAAACCTGTACACCATGCTGGACTCCAAGGGGGAAGGTGGGATACAAATGTGATTACATTATTATAATGTTTAAAATGTACAACAGTGCAAACATTTCCAGAAGCTTATGAAGACCTCTGAAGGAAACATTACACATGCACATCAGCTCAACAAGTCGTTACATATTAATAATGCCTTTTTGCGCTAGGCTACTTGCAAGCACTTTTTGTCCCTTGTTGTTTAGACTGTAGTTCTGGCACCTTTATGGCTCAATCCTATGCATGTTTAGACAGAAAAAGGTCTTACAACTCCCAGCATTCCCCAGCCAGCCATGCTGGCTGGGGAATGCTGGGAGTTGTAGGACATTTTCTGTCGAAGCATGCATAGGATTGCATCCTTAGTCATCCATGACATTGGCTGTCCAAAGCTGTGCCGCTTGTCCTCTTTGCCTAATATGGAAACTCTTCATTTATTTAAAATTATTTAAAGGTGGAACCTTCTCAACTAAAAACTTTTTGATGTTGTCTTAGTTTTTCAGATTATATTAGACAGATATACTTTTAAACTTCATGTACTAAGTGAAAAACCTACGAAACATTTGAATTGTCCTACTACACCCTTAAGCTGCTATATATTAACAACTCAGAATGGGAACTGTGTGGTGTCTTTAGAAGAACCCTGTTCCATTGGGTCCACTAGCATGCTCAGACACCACCCCCACCACCTGCTGCAAGCAGGCACAGGACCAGTTTGGGGTAGGAGCAAAGGAAGATACTTTTTAAATCACTCTTGCTGATGTGCCCCTAAATTATCTGAGGACTGGAAACACTGGGCACTATCCAAGGCTGGCGATCTCCTAGCACTGAACACATTGAGCTAGCAGGAATGACTGCTAGTGCATCAGGAAACTAGCACTTGATAACACAGTGCAGGAAACTAGCTGAAACTACCACTGCTGGAATGAGACAAATCAGCGGAGCTCCCTTCCGTGAACTCTGCTGACTTGTGCCATACTGGAACCAATGGTTTCAGTAAGTTTCCTGTTCTATTAGCCAGCGCTAGCTTCCAATTGAGCTAATGCTTATTCCTGCTAGCGCAGCGGCAGCATTAAATCCTGCCCACTGTCTCCTTGATCCAGGGCCAGCCCTACCATTAGGCAAAGTGAGGCAGTTGCCTCAGGCAGCAGCAGATGTTGGGAGGCAGCAACAAGGTGTTGGGAGAAAGAGCTGTGTGTGCCACCCGGCTTGCCCCACACCCCCTAACCCAGCCTGAAGCCTTCAGGTGCAGTGAAGGATGCTGTCCCATTATCAGTGTTGAAGAAAGATTCAACTGCCAGTCCAGTTGGATTTTGTACATAGAAGGGGGGGGGGGGCTTGGAGATAGCAGCAAAGCAAAAGGAAATTATGATTGTAAAAACAGACGAAAGCCTTACCACTAATATGAGCCTCAAAGGTTGCGGCACTACCCTCCAGTGCCACAACACTTTGTAACGGCTGCGTAAACGTTGGTGCTTTTGTTGTCATCTTTACAGGCACTCTGAAAAGAAAGATAAAAATGGAACGTGAGATGTCGGTCTTCTTGAAGTCATTAGCATAATAAAGCAAAGTGACTCTTTGTATTGTAGTTCATACGGAGTGGTTTATTCTACTTATACTGGAACTGTGACTCTTGATGGGGTTAATTTTCTAAAAGCAGCATTTTATGGAGAATCAGGTAATGAAATTATTACTCCTATGCTTCCTGCACTTCCAATTAATGTGGTCAGTAACATAATTTTCATTGGGTTTCAGGGAGCCCTATGTTGTCAAATGGAATAAACAACCATTTAGGAGCTTACTTTATAATGCTGATTGTGCCACTGTTTTACTGATCTTTGCTGTGTTACTTAACCCCTCCCCAAACCAGATTGCAAAAATGTGAAAATGAAAGAATTCTCTCCATAACCATGCAGTTGTGTGAAAATGGTAGTTTCATTTTCTTCTTCCACTAAGTGGAAACATGCCTTTAAATAGTGAATATAAAAGAATAGCAGAGATCTTCAATTTACAGGGCATTTTAGAAGTGTTAAGAAAGAACCCCTTTTGAAAGCTGAATAGTTTCCCTTAATATAAAAGATATATTTGGCAAGGGAGGGAGGAGTAAAGGAAAAACACAAAATGTAAATGCAAAAACACAAGCAGTTCAGCTGAATCTAGGTTAAAGAGAGGGGGGGCAACTTTGAAATCTGAGCTAGGCTATAAGATAACAAGTGACACTGATGGTTTGAACAACTGCAGGAAGGTGCAAAATCTGAAGATCTGTCCCCCCCCCCCCCGTGCTGAAATGTTTATTGGTGTAACACAATGCCCTCACTCTATGCCAAACTGCAGGGATAAAGCACATGTTAAAAAAATAATAATTCAACTCTCTGGAGGGGAACGTTTCTTAATTTGTGGTACCTATCACTTTAACTTGACCACTTCATTTATTTAAAATTATTTTTAGGACACCTTCAAGGGTGGAACCCTCTGAAAGTAGCATCTGTCAAAAAAGAGGCAGGGTCAGGCATTCATGGTTTATCACAAGATTATAGTCTTGTGGCATCAGGGGCTGTATCAGAGATAGCAAGGAAATCAGCCTCCTTGATATTTCAGTTCTTTATGGGAAGCCTATTTCTCTTGGTTACCTTAACAATTCCTGTGGTTATAAGCCCAGACAGTGGAAATTAACAATGACAGAATAAGAAACTGTATTTTAGCAGTTAGAACAAGCCCTTTTCAAGCATATGAACCCATATGAGTCCTTTCCCTGTCTTCTCAATGAGCTACTAGTTCCATATTTTTCTAGTGAATTGTTTTACATGAATTTGTTTCAACATTTCATCTTAAACCAAGAATATTTAGTTGACTGCAAAATGTAATTTGGGTTCCTTGAATTATCTGCAACAGTGACATCCAGCTAAAGAAAACTAAAGCAAACACAATCAAAACCAAAGTCTGGGATGAGTTCAATTCCATATGATGGATGATTCAGTCACCAAATGTTTTCTTCTTCCAACTACCCTAATGTACAAGGGAGTTGTCCTGTTATTCAAACTGTGATCTTATATGGCTTTTGTATTATTAGTATTTCAAAGGTATGCTTCTGAAATGTCACATTCCAAAAATAACCATCGCAGTTTTGACTGACAGCAGGCAAGTGGTCCAGAGCTGCAGTGTAATAGATACATGAGAAGCTGATTCCCTTAAAAAGTCATCAGTGCCTAGCCAATACCATGTGCGTTTTATCAGAGCTATTCTGGGAGCGTCTACGTTTATCTGCAAGTAACATAACCTTGGGCACTCTCTGGAAGCATGAAAAGTTAACCAGGCATTTTAATAGGCTTAAAAAAAAAAGGCCATTTGAAATAGCTTTTACCCCCCAAGCACATTTAAAGAATTATTAGCCTAGTATTTCAAAGACCTAAAAATTAACAATCAACAAGACATCATGATTTTAATGAAAAAATATATTCCAGTTTAAGGGGTCCATCTAGACTGCTGCCTTTTACCCTCTCCCCCTAATTACATCTACTAGACACCCCTTCCTTACATGCATAATGTACCGATAATTTCCTTGGCTAAGAAATACAGTTCAATCATTACAAGCATGCTACTAACCTGATTTCACAAGAGTGCCTGAAAGGAGTGGGCTAAGCCCAAACGAAAGTTCCTTAAACGACGTCCTTATCCAGAGTATGATTTTAAACAATCCCAACATGAGAATGGTTGAGCCTCTACCTATAAAAAACAAAACTACACGGTCGAAACGGTGTAGTTTTGCTTTTCTTTGCAATCCCTACACCCGAGGCGAGGCTGGGAATGCACGACTGCTCAGAAGTGCTAACATGGTTGTTTTACTTTTTATACCCCAGATCTGCTGACAAGCCTGCCTCCGTCACCTCAGGGTCACTTCTGATTGGCTTTCTGAAAGAAAAGGCCTGGGAAAGAGGGATCGACTTTATGCAATAGGCCACCTGTTTGCCTGATTGACAACGCTAATTCTGGAACTACAAGAGCCCATGCTAAGGAAAAAGCAACCAGCAGATTGAGAAAATACAGCTGTGTGGGAGGCAATCATTGTATCTGATGGTACTAAGCTGTTCGTTCCTTAGGTATAAGAAAAGTGGGAAAGTAAAAAAAAAAAAAAGTGTGTGTGTAAAATAAAAATTTTAGTTAACCAAGAGGAGCAGCTTATTAATGGTCACTGCTAGTGCCCATCAAGCCAAACCACACATCAAATGCAACTGTCAATCTCCAGGTTAAATAAGTAAGTTGATCTTGTGTCATGTGGCATTATTATACTGGTAGAATATACGGTTTCAACTTAATAAAGAGTGCTAATGCTTGTTTAATATCGGAAAGACTGAGACTTGTTTTTTAAAAATACTTAAGGCAATGCTATTGGTGATGACTTGACAAAACCATGGTCTCCATGTGAACAAAGCATTTGTTCGTTCAGTTCAGATAATCTGAGGTGGTACTAACCATGGTCAGAAGCCATAGACTGGGCCTAGACAAGATACACCAACTCATATTGCAACAATTGAGCTATCTAAAAGAGAGAGGAGGTTGAAGTCCACCTCTCTGCTGCATACATAACGAAAGTAAAGACAAAGGGTTGAATGCAATGGAGCCCTTTGTTTCATGGAGGTGTTTTGTATCCAGCAGAGGCTTCTGCAAAATGGAGATCTGGGGGAAAGGACTTGATTTTTGGCAGTTCCCCCTTTCCCATGCAGCCCTCTGTGCCCACTGAAAATCTGCTCTAGAGGTTTGCGGGACTCTTTGGAGCAACATGGGCATGGAGGGCTGAAGGGAGAAGGGCACCATTGGATCCATCTCCTGGGTTATTTTAACATTTTAATATTAGCATTCACCCACATGGTATTTGTAAAGCAAAAACATTTAAGGTGCTTCATAAAGCCAAACCTTAAGGCTGTACCATAGACCAAAACATTATATTCTTCTGTATTTCTCTATGGCACTTCGGCATAGCATGTCCGCATATCTTAATCTGGCACTTTCAGTTACCCTTGTTGCGAAGGGGAGCTTATTAACAGTTAACTGGGAGCAATTTTAGATGTTTTTAGAGAATGTCCAAGCAAATGCCCCTGGCCCTGCCCCTAAGGAGATGCATGTACCTTAACAGTACACATCTCTCTGAATTTGTGTGCATAAGTGCACACAGGCACAGGCGCAAGCTATTGTCCAAATGCCAAACAAGAAGTGACTAGGGTGGTCACTTACACATTACTAAAAAAGAAGTTACAAAGGATACAGATTTGTATAAAATTCACAGAAGCTCATGTGTGTATGTATGGAAATTTATAAATAATTACGATACTTTATAGTACATCTCACTATTGTGGGGAGGACTGTGACCCATGTGCCTACTCAGTCTGCTGTTGAGATTCCAATTGCTGATGGACAACTTCAAGTACCCTTTAAGGCTCTCCCTTCTTATAGTTATTAATCTTTAAGCTGGACCTGGACTGGAGAACCCTTCAAAGGGAGGACGCCTTCAAAACAGAGGACAGTCCTCCAGCAGCCCTTCAAATAGAGGACTGTGCTCTGTAAATTAGGACACACGAGCACCCTCGCATGTGACAGTGGCAAACCTGTCTCTTTAAATGCAAATCACATATAAAGTGGAGGGTGGAGTGGTCAATTTAAAGAGAAAAATGGGTGTGGAGATGTGAAACCCTCCTCCCATCCAAGGCCTGCTTTCCTATGGTGTGTCCCCTCAAGTCTTTTCTTCCAGCTACGTGCTGATACTGGATACCAAACCTGGACTGGAGAAAAGTGGGGAGGATGGGGGAAGTTCATCAACTGCCAAATGTGTGTGTGTGTGTGTGTGTGTGTAACCGCCCCCCTCTTTATATGTGATTGGGTTAGATCTACATTTAAAGAGACGGATCAACCACCATTACATCTAATTTTCCCTAAGCAAGTGTGGGAGGAAGAAGTTCATTTCCACTCAGGTGTACCATTTCAGGAAGTGGTTTCTGATGATGCTCTGTGATGCAGCTTGGGTTGCAGGGTTCTCCTAGGGACCAGTTCTTGAGCAGGGATCAGGTTGGGCCAAGTTTGTCAGGAAGCAAGGCAGGAAGAGATCAGCACCACGGAAAGCTCTGAGTGGGGCTGGGGCTGGAAGCCAGACAGGATTGTCTGTATATTGCTCTAGCAAGGATTAGAAGAAGACTGACATTTAAATAGAACTGTTTCTGGTTAGCCCCACATCCATACTGACTGAGGTGTGGTCTCTTAAAAGAGTCTGGCTTCTTTTAGCAACCTCAAGCCACGATTACATGGGAGTGGCTGTGGCATGGGAGTGTCCTCAAGGCTGGAGTCTGAAGATGGCAAGGCAACCTCTTCTGGATGGAGGGGAGCTGACCCTCTGGGATCTTTCTGGGAAACTAAGTCCTGGAAGGGTGGAAACCTTGTGATGCCTTTCTGTGATCGAATCATCTTCCTGAGCTCTTAACACTAGAGCCTCCTCAGAGGACAAGAGGTTGAGGACCTCTGAGGACGAGCGTTCAGGGTCCGGATCTATGACATCAGGGCTAAACTACATGCTATGTTAAATGTGGGCACCAATGGAGGTTTTTCTTTTCTTTAGCCTCTGGACAGGAATGGACAAATTTAGGGGGGAAGTAATTGGGTGGGAAGATTTACTCCCCCTATCCACACATGGTTGTCCCAATCCAGATCAGGGCCCCACATGCTTATATTAAAGTTTTTAAAAAGTTAGGATCACCTACACACTGCACATTCAATATAACATGTAGTTTAGCCCTCAGATAAAGAGCCAGAAGCTAGTGCTGTGCACAAACGGCCTCTCAAAATTTTCCACCTTGTTGGCAAAGAAACTGGAAGAATCATTTCACTGAATTTCTCCAGGAGGGAAGAAATTCCCCAACAGTTTCTTGGGAGTAGGGGGTCATCATTAGCAGTGGCAGTAGCACAAATTCTTTCTTTTCCTAAGTTTTTTTTTTTTTTTTTTACTGATGCAGCAGTGAACAACAGCTGTAGCGACTGTGTTGGCAGCCTGGCAACTATATTGTATCCTCTGCAATGGCCTGGCCAGATCTACACCTCGTGTCATATCAAGACGATCCCATCATGGTGACACTCTATCCCTCTCACGCATTTATACCTCGTAGGACTCACAATGAGTGCTGGCGGGATCCCCCCAAATTGGGTAGAGGCAACTTCCATAAATGGAGTCCATCGATAGACGGCAGACCCTGTATCCAACCCACCCTTGCCTTGTATCTAAAAATAACATTTATAAGAATGGCAAAGTGAATTTGGAACAAACAGAAAGCAAGATTGGCTATTAAAGTAGCATGTAGTCTTTGGGGTAAAGGTGGGATGGGCATCCTTCATATAAAATGGTAGTGCAATGCCAATAGATTACTGTGGCTAGCAAAGTAGAAGAAAGGGAAAACTTGAGTATTGTACTTTCTAGCTGCATAGTCTTTGACCAAGGTAGAATTATATGGTCTAGGGTGGACATCAAGAAATGCTAGGAAAAATAATTATAATATGGATTGTCAATGTGAGTTTTGAGGTGTGGGATTAATAGAGCTCAAAATTAGCACTGACTTTCTCATTCTTAGCATTAATCACTAAAGATGAAGCTTTTGACCTAGAAGGTCATTTAGGAAATGTTGACATTTGCCACAGGAAAAAACAAATATCAAGATATGATAAAGAACTCTTACTACTGTCTTTCGAAGAAGTAAGATGGGAAGAAAGACCTCCTTTTTTTCAGTATCTGCAGACCAGTTCCTTTTTAATGAACCAAAACCAAAAATGCAATATTAATTGGGAGAAGACAAAATTTGAAAGATTTGTATATACAGAAGACGATACATTATCGTCAAAATTATACACCAAAATACTACAATTAGAGACTAATTGGGTATTGATAATAGGTTATCTAGAGCCATTTCAATCTGGCTCCAGGCCTCATTATGGGACAGAGGCTGCTTTCGCTGCCTTGGTGGATGATCTATGCTGGAAACTGGACAGAGGGAGTGTTGGTTCTTCTGGACTTCTTCTCACTGGCTTTCGGTAGCATTGACCTTCTGAGGTATCTGTCTGAAGTGAAATGGGACTGGAAGACTCTGCTATATGGGAGTTATAGCCCTTTTGGAAGGGCGATTTCAGAAGGTATTGCTGGGGATTCCTGTTCAACGCTGTGACCCTTGGCCTGCGGTATTCCTCAGGGTTCCATCTTGTTCCCCATGCTATTTAACATATACATGAAACTGCTTGGAGAGGTTGTTGAGTGTTTGGGTGTTTGGTGATACCAGAACGCTGATGACACACAGCTCTATCTCTCCTTTCCTGTTCTAGTTCTAGTTCTAAAGTGGTTCTAGTTCTAAATCGGTGTCTGATGTTTGGTAATGGACTGGATGAGGGTGAACAAATTAAAGCTTAATCCAGAAAAGACAGTGGTGCTCTTGGTTAGTCGAAAGGCAGATCAGGGAATAGAGATGTGCTGGATGGGGTTACACTCCTCCTGAAGACACAAGCTTGCAGTTTGGGTGTACTCCTGGATTCGGCCCCGAACTTGGATACCCAGGTTTCGGCAGTGGCTAGGAGTGTGTTTGCACAGCTGAGACTAGTGCCAGTTCCTAGAGATGTCTGATTTGGCCATGGTCACAAATGCCTTAGTTATATCCCGTTTGGACTAATGTAACATGCTGTACACGGGGCTGTCTTTGAAAACTGTTCAGAAACTTCAGCTGGTCCAGAATGCTGCAGCCAGACTGTTGACTGGGGCTGATTATGGGGAGCATTGACTCCAATAGTTTCACTGGCTACTGGTCGGCACAATTCAGGCTGGTTATGAGCTATAAAGCCCTATACAGCTTGGGATCAGGCTATCTGAAAGACCTTCTCCCATACAAACCTGCCCAAGTATTAGGATCTTCAGGAGAGGCCCTTCTCTTGGTAATACCAAAATTGGGGGTGCATTATTTGTTTGTTTGTTTGTTTTATTACATTTATATCCTGCCTTTTTTCCTCCAACCCAGGCGGCATACATAATCCTCCTCTCCCTTTTATCCTCCCAACAACAACCCTGTGAGGTGGGTTGGGCTGAGAGTCTGTGACTGGCCCAAAGTCACCCAGTGAGCTTCCATGTCTGAGTGGAGACTAGAACCCGGATCTCCCGACTCCCAGTCCAACACTCTCGCCACTACACCACACTGGCTCTCATTTGATGGAGACACAAGAGGCAGCCTTCTTGGTGGCCACTCCCAAGCTCTGAAACTCCCTGCTGAGGGAGGCTAGTTGGGTCTTTCTCTGGTTTTCTTCTGCCAGCAGGCAGACATTTTTTATCCAGGCAGGCCTTTGGCATATAAACTGGACTACTGTTGAAGAAGGTTTAACTGGTTAGGTGCTGGCTATGTCTTTTATTGGTGTGTTTTTAGTAGTGTTATTAATTGATTAGGTTTTATTTTAATTTGGATTTTATTGTTAGCCACCTTGTGCAATACTCTTTGGCAGAAAGGTGGGATATAAACTTATTTATTTAATTAATAAGAGCGACAAAGGCTATAAACTTAAGTGAAGCAGGGATGTACAAAAAGTATATATTGTTTTATATATTATAAAAATTTTATGAGGAAGGACAGCATTTCTTTTTTCAATAAGGGAACCTGTTGTAGAGAGAATTGTCATAAAATGGCTACACAATGCACCTCTCTGCTTGGAAAATATTAAAAACTATATTAATTAGGGGAAAGCGAGGGCTTGATATCCCAAACGCCTGAACAGGATTTCATACCTATGTGATGGAATTGCAAAAAGGCAAACAATATGGGAGAATGGCAGTCAGCATGATTCGTGACCTGTCTTCAATTACAGATACCTTTAAATCGAATAGTCTGTTTCTTGAATCTTGTAAAATGTGTCATACATATTGTTTAGCAAGGACCCATATTATGTATCTTAGTTAATTTCCCAAGAATCGTTTTTGCTGAATCATGGGAAAATAATCAAACCCCAAAGAAAATAGAACCACATATTAAGATTTGGGACCAGCTGTCATTAGTGCACTATTTGCATGATAAATCATTGTGCAAATTTAATATGGTTATGAATGTGCGCTCACTAGTAATTCGATATCTAACAAATAAACTATCGATACCTTTGTTGCTGTTTATACTGTACAGATGGGGGTTTAAGCCCCCCCCTTGCTTGTGTGTTGGCTTGTGTCAACAGTAGGTGGCCAGAGCCAACCTTGTGAGGTCTTCAGGTCATGCTTAGTATAAAATAAATATGGCAGCTACTAAAATTAGTTGCTGGCTGGAGCACTAGAGCATAGAGTACTGATAGCAGCTGGCAATGACAGGACACAAGTACATGAAAAGCTCTTTTAAGAGGGATGTTTAGGGTCAGCTTCTGCCCGATAACTGTAGCTCTTGGGGGGGAATGCTCCATGGAGAATCTCATGAAGAGGGAAAGCAGGGTCATGCTGGCTGGCTGTACCCCCTTGCAATTCACTTGTTGGGAACATCTGTTAACATGTGTAGACTCTCCCTATGACTGGGAATCCTGCACAATCAGGGCTAATATATATTTTCAAGTAAAAATAATAAAATGACCAAATGAATGTTTTATGTACATGCCTGGCTGGCTGTCCCCGACTACAAAATGTCATTAAAAATGGGAACAAAGGGTTGTGCAGCGAGCAATGTTAGCCCTGGTAGGCCCCTGGCACACCTATGCTGACTGATGTCATGCTGGTTTGTCTTGGCCCCCATCACCTGCTACTCTCTGGGTGGTCATTGGGGGCGGGGGCTGGGTCGGCCCCAAGGTCCAGCCCTAGCTGTTTTCCATAATGTAACTCCTCCTAAGTAGTAATGCTCATTATTACTACTTTTAAAATTGTGTTATCCATTATCGACGTGTCAGCGATATGAAAGAATAACTTCTGTTTTAAACTGTTGGATACATTATATCTGAAAAACTTGTTTTAATTATGTCATGGGGAGAGCGATCCTAAGGCCACTAGGCAGCGGCCATTGGATAATTTGGATTCCTGGACCTGAGATTGGAGTCAGTGCTCCAATGGACCCAGGAGTCCGAGCTCCCCTCCCCTCCCCCTCCCAGCCAGCATGGACAGAACCACACCAGCTGCTTCTCTGAGATCAGAAAAGCGACCCTGGAGGGAAGCTAAAGGGGGGCGTTTCCATGGGTGGGGAGTGGATCGGACTGGGGAGGCCCATCTGTGGCTGCCATCTGAGGAGGAGGGAAGATAGGACTGGGGGGCCGCTATCTGAGGCCGCCATCTGAGGAATCCTCCAGTATTCCCAGCTTCCTTCTTCCACAGTGCCTCAGCTAGATAGGCTAAAAAGGCCGTCTAGCTGAGATGCAGAGCGGGAAGAGCGCAGAGGCAACGGCTGCCTCTGCTGCTGATCCTGCTCCATATTGGATGGCTGTAAGCCCCCGACATTGGAGGCTTATGGCCATCCCTATAGGATTAGATCCTTGGGGCCTAAAAACTTCACTAGTTCAGTCACTTTGAAAGTTATAGGGCTCAAACCCTGTATGTTCCATTGATAAGACTTACCACCAGGGGAGGAAATGGCCACCTTTTCAATCATTCTGGTGTCCTGTTAGAACGAGATAGCTTTTACCTATCCCTGACTTTCTAACTAGTAACAGGAGGAATAAATGATTTTTTTAAAAAAATTCAAAACGTTTTTACAGGGATGTGAATGAGATGGAATTAAACAATCAGCAGTCTAGTATAGGGGTGGGCAGAAGGTAGATCGGGATCTACTGGTAGATCTCTGAGTCATTTGCAGTAGTTCAGCAACTGTTTCTGGTTCCTAATGGTTTGACAACAGTGATAAGAAAAGTCTTTTTTCACTCCTATATTAGATTGCTGAAAACAAGAAAGCTTGAGGTGGGTGGGAAACAGGAGTAGATTCGTGTGTGAAAAGATTTGTGTGTAAACACCAGCTCTCAACTCTCTACCCACTTTCCTGGGCTACTCTTTTGCACCTGTCTCTGTTTAGTGGATCTCAGAGTTCTAGTGGAAAAGAAAGCAGAGGCTAAAGCAGGGGCAAGCAAGCTTTTTGTGCCGTGGCCACATTTGGTAATTTGAGAAACTGTCCTGGACACCACCACAAGATGGCTGCCATGGGGGGCATGTCAAAGGACAAGGAACCTGCCCAGCAGACTGAGTACAAGGTAGAGATGGGGTCTGAGCCCCAAACAAAGCAACTCCTTTGAACCCAAAGTTTACAGCACCAATGGCAACCTGTTTCACAGCAATCCCACCTGCCGGTAAGAAAATGTATTAATTTTTTTAAAAGTGGGAGGGGTAGGGCACCATGGATGCCACAAAAGGTGTTCAGGGACATGTTGCCTCCCCCGGCCTAAAGTCTGCCCAGCTCTGGTCTGGTGTTGCATCCACAGTGCCTTAAATGTGAGCATTCCTCTTTAACTTCACAGTTTATGACATAGTGATTAACAGGTGCAATACAGGATTTATTGACAGAATGTGATTTATGGGTTCTGCATGAATGAATATGCATTCTGTCTTGAAGTCTAAATTTAATTTTTGTGTTTGGTGTGTTTTCAACAAATCAACACTTTTGAAGGATAAAAATAGAAGAAGGGTCTCACTTCCCAGATGTATGTGCACACATTCATTTTCTGGTGTATTTAAAATGTTTAAGGGAGGAAAAATGACTTTACAATAGCATTTTCAAGCGAAATATTTATTTGTTTACTTATGGACAAGTTACACTTGTTTCTTACATTTATTTCTCATTACATGGTTAGATATTATGGGAAGGTGTGCAGATTTCACGTTATACTTTTGGTTTGAGGAGGAAAAGGGTGGAAAGATAACAGAATCATAGCGCGATATATTGTACCACTTTTGTGACATATTAGCCAAATTCCTTATCCTGAGCTTACACAGAAGATGTTACGTATATCAGCCTTCACCAATCTGGTGCCCCCCAGATGTTTTCGACTACAGCTCCCAACATTCCTGACTGCTGCCATGCTGGCTGGGGTTGATGTGAGCTGAAGTCCAAAACATCTGGGGGGCACAAAGGGCAGTATCCAAAGGACTGCAACCGGTAACGTAAATTAAGTTGCACTAGCATAAACTACCCCAGTGCAACACCAATACCATTAGCTGGCATGCTACTTAATGTATGTTAGCAGTTGCACACTGTGGGATACTGCCCCAGGTTGGGGAAGAGCAAACCCTAAGGCAGCTACTGAGACATCTTGAAAATCAGCCATAAATGGGAGAGCACAGCTGGCCATGTTCAGCATTTATTATCTGCTCACACTACTGAAAACATGGCCTGTGCTTAGCCCAATCATATGGTAAGGCAGGGATGTGTAATGAGTGGTCCTTCAGACGTTGTTGGACTTCAGCTCCCATATTGCCTCACCATTGGCTATGCTGGCTAGGGCTGGTTGGAGTTGCAGTCCAACAACATCTGGAGGGCCACATGTTCCTCAGCCCTGTTCCCCAACCTCTCCTTTATTGTGAGCCTGGATCGTCTCGTTGCACTCCACCTCCTTGAGTTCTCCACACTAACCCCATGATTTCACGTCAACATGTTGTGAGTCTCACTGCCTGTCAGCCAGAGATGAGGAACGGGGGTGAGGAAATTCCCAACAAAATATCACAGTGTGATCGTGCCTACACATTATATGGTAGAACTCTCTATATAAAGGGGCTACTTTTCGTGGCACTCAAGTGGCTTGCATCATATGCTGCCACTCCGAGCTGTGTTAAATATTTAAAGAAAGCCGATATAAGGAGCAGGATAGGGACTCTCTTTTCAGAGAGAACCTTTGAGATCATTACTGTGCTGTGCCAGTCTGGCTGAAGGAGATTGCATACCTGGAATAACGGTTAACCCAGCTTTTGTTTTGAGATAACTTCTAATATTAATTAGATTACAATGCTACATTTCCACCCTTTACTTAAGATGAAGACAACACATTTTCCATTTTAGTTTTTTCCATGAAAGGAAGGCAGGTGAAAATGGACAAACTGAACTCCAGTGTGGTACACTGGCCAGTATATCTGTTTTGGATGAGGGAAACCTGATCCACATTTGACAGGGCTGGCCCAAGACATTTTGACCTGGTTCACATTTAATGGCAATTGTGGGTTGATTCATGAACTGCTGGAATCTAGCAGGAGCATGCAAGCTGCCTCCGGCATGCTTGTCACTTTTGCTTTCAATTAACTGTCTACAATCACCTCATTCGTAAGTTTTTAGCATGATGTCCGAACCTGAACACTCTTGGTTGGTTAGAGGTTAAACAACTCAGCCCAAGAACAAACCATGGGTTAACTCTGGGTTGTTTAACCCCTAAACAACCCAGAGTGTCTGGGTTCAGATGTCACGTTGTAGGTAACAACCTACAAATGGGGCGATCATAGGTTGTTAATTGAAAGCAGAAGTGATGAGTGCACAGGAGACAGTGTGCTTGCTTGCTCCCACTAGGTTTTTGGCAATTCGTGAGTTAATTGACTCACGATTGTTGTTACATGCAACCTGGGTCTTTGTTTCACAAGCCGCTGCACTGCACAGGGTCCTTTATACATCTGATCTGAGAGCTGTGGCCCAGCTTGACATTGCAAGGGTTCCTGACTGCATAGCACTTGGACAGTTGGACTACACACTGTTTCATAGATACCTTTGAAAATACTGTTATCCGAAGAGGCCATTTGCACATGCAGCTGGGCCAGCCCTGAAGCGCACATCCCTTCTCAGCTATGAAACTCTCTGGCTGGCTTTGGGCATGTTACGATTTTTTAGCCAACCCCCTCACATAAGGTTGATGTGTGAACTGCAAATATATAATAATCAGATCAGATATTGTAGCCCAGTCTAAGCGGAAATAAACCAACGATGCATAGGTCTTCACTGGACCCAATGGAATACACATGTGAGATAGCAGACTTACAGATCATATAAGATAAACGTTTGTGGATATTGAACACAAGAGACATCCGGACAACATGTGCCATCTACTGTGTGAGGATTCTAAACTGTTTTAGAATTCTAAACCCGATGAAGAACTCTTTGGGAAGCCAACTCTTTCAAATCCTCCTGGTTCTGAAACTAATAATCTTGTACTGTCTTTCTCCAGAATGGTTGTTGCTCAGGTGATTCAGGCTACATCTTCCAATTCCTCTGCTGGTGGTCTTGATGTGTCTTTGGGGTGGTTAAAGGGCAGCTGTATGGTTTTCTGTAGTCAAAAGAAGGAAGCCCAGTTTTCTAGTATGATAGGAGAGCTGGGGATCACCAACGACCGTTATCGCCAGGGGTTGATCTGTTTCCCAGCTCACCAGAGGCCAGCCACAGAAGCTGCTTTGAAAAGCAGGGCTGAGGTTCTGGAATGCATGAAGTCATGCTTAAAAGTTCTACCACTGGGCTACTTCAGCCTGTCCCACATTCTTGGATTAAAGGGGAGGGTTTCCACAAGGCAGATGGTATAGCTCACAAGCAGGTTTAAGCCCAGACACCTATATTTTTAGAAACTGAACACTGATTATCACTTCCTGTATGCGGGGCATTTAAGGCATGTTCCATATGAAAAACATATACCAGCCTTTAGTAACTAGCACACTGCTGGTGCTTCATGAATATTAAATAGTCAAATAGATATCTCTCCCCCCCCCACACACACACACCACAACCACCAAACACCATGAAGGTAGCTTAGTTGTCAGTGGGTCTGGCATCATGAGGTCAGCATAGGTGGGTAGCCGCTGAGGCCTCCAGCCTGGTAGAGGGCTCACCAATGCTAATTCCTGGAGAAACTCCTGCCTTGTTTCTCTTCCTTGTTGTTGCTTCCTGTTCACTTGCCCTCTCTGAGCAAAAAGGGAAAGGGGCAAGAAGAAGGCTCTTTCTCTGGGAGGTGGTGCCAATTGGGCTGAGAGAAGGGAAGCAAATGCATGGTGTTAACAGTGGGGTGGGGGGCATTGAGAGCACCTTGTCTAAGGGCCCGGCCCTGGTTCTCACAACCAGGGGATGAGGTGGTAAACCTGTATGCTGTATCGGACAGTATCGCTTCAGACTTCAGGTGGAGGCTCACATGATGGAATGCTATGCCATCGAAAAGGATCCCTTCACAGAGAAAGCCACAGTTCAGTGAGGAAATTTCTAGTCTAGTCCAGAGATGGGCCAACTCTTTAAAGATCTCCCTGGACTGGCTCAGGAAGTTTCCAAGGTTCCTCAGGGACGGGGATTAAGAAACCATGGGAAATTTCCCAATGCAGTCCAAGGGTTTAGAGAAACCTTGTGCAGCAGAGACAGGCAGGGTGGGGTGGGGGGTTGCATTCTTGTCCTGCACAATTTTTCTTAACTGAGCTGGAAAAGAATTCAGAGACTTCCTTCTGAAGAAAGCTTGAAAAACAGGGAACATGTTTTCCGTTTGTTTTGTTGGGGTTTATTATGTTTGTTGTTCTTTTGATATTGTCTTGTATGCATACAATAACCAAATTAAAACAATATTACAAAAAAGAATGAAAGAAAAGAAGCGAGCTTAACAGGCCCCTGAAGTTCAGCTCTGAGTCCCCTGCTTGGAGAATTTTGCTAGTATCTTGCAGAAAAGGGAAACAAATAGGGTTGATGGAGAATTTCTCCCCGAAACTTCAGGAGGCCGAGCGCCAACGTGTTCGGCCCCCCGAAGAAGTTTCGGGGAGAAATTCTCCACCCCCCCGCCCCCCGCACCCCCCCCCGGGACGGGACTTACCTTTCCCGAATGTCCCTCCCGGCGGCGGGTCCCGGCGGCAGTTCGTCGGGTCTTCGTCAGGGGCGGGGGCGGCAGCCGATCTTTCGACCGGCTGCCGCCGCCGCCATTCCAATAAAAGTAAAAAAAAACACCCCCGTGATAGGCTACGTGACGATTAACGTAGCCTATCACGGCTAGATTTGCAAAGTCAGCCATGATAGGCTACGTAAATCGTCACGTAGCCTATCACGGGTGACTTAAAAAAAAAAAAGCGCGTACGGATAATGGCGGCCCCCATAGGGAGCCTCCATTCAGGTTCCTTATTTGGTCGCTGTAGTCTACATAAAGATTACGTAGACTACGGTGAAAATAAGGGCAACGCTATTTGCGTTGCCCTTATTTTCGCCGTAGTCTACGTAAAGATTTACGTAGACTACAGCGACCAAATAAGGAATGCGAATGGCGGCTTACTATGGGGGCCGCCATTTGCGTACGCGCTTTTTTTTTTTTTAAAGTCACCCGTGATAGGCTATGTGACGATTATCGTAGCCTATCACGGCTGACTTTGCAGATCTAGCCGTGATAGGCTACGTTAATTGTCACATAGCCTATCACGGGGGCGTGTTTTTTTTTAACTTTTTATTTCGCGGCGAGGCGAGGCGCCTCCTCCCCGGCCTGAATTTTGGCCGGGCGAGGCGGGAAGCCTCCACCCCAGCCTGAATTTCGGCCAGGAGAGGCGGGAAGCCTCCCCCCCCAGCCTGAACTTCGGGGGGAGAGCAGCGAAGCGCCTCCCCCCCACTGCGAAAAGCTGCGAGACCAGGTAAGTGGCTTTCGTGCACCCCTAGAAACAAAAAATGTTCAAGGGGCTGATTATGATAAAGATAACTACATTTGGGGGCCGCGGTGGCTTAGTGGTTAAGACGCTGAACTGCAGACTGGAAGGTTGGCAGGTCAGCAGTTCGAGACCCGAGTGCTGCGTGACAGAGTGAGCTCCTGTCTTCAGTCCCAGCTTCTGCCAACCTAGCAGTTCGAAAGCAAGAAATTGCAAGTAGATAAATAGGTACCGCCTCGGCGGGAAAGGTAACAGCGTTCCGTGCACCTCGGTGTTCAGTCATGCCGGCCACATGACTACGGAAGCGTCTTCGGACAGCACTGGCTCTTCGGCTTAGAAACGGGGATAAGTACCGCACCCTAGAGTCGGACACGACTGGTTGGGGACACCTTTACCTTTTTAACTACATTTGGGGCTTTTTAGCTTAGACAAAAAGGCATGTGGCAGGGGCATGACAGAAGTGTATAAAATTATGCATGGTGTGGAGAAAGTGGAGATGTTTTTCTCCCTTTCTCATAACACTAGAACTCTGCGGGTTTCTCCACACTAGGCTTTTTATCCCTCAACTTTTCTGGGTCTTCTGCTTCTGAATTCTTTGCAAAATTAAGATCAGCTCCTTCACAGGCACTTCCTCTTTTTATTTGCAGGGATTGCCTTTATCTGCAAGTTCTCTTTATCTGCACATTCTCTGCCTCTGATGGAGGCAGTGGGGGGAGTGTTGGGGGCCAGAACATACCGAGGCTGGGCGGCAGGCGCTGGCGGAGCGCTAGGGGCAGGCCATGCCAGGTAAGGGGAACAAGGGAGAGATGTGTAGTATCTGTCCCCTGCTCCGGGCCTGTCCAGAGCCAAAGGATGGCTGGGGGAGGCGTGACCCCATCTTCTGGCCTTCGTTTGCTGCTCTGCAATGCCAGGTCTGTTACCCAGAAAACCCCCCTCATCCATGACATGATCCTGGATGAGGGTGCAGACCTGGCATGTATTACGGAGACCTGGCTGGCCGAGGCTGCTGCTCCAACCCTTGCAGCCATGTGTCCAGCTGGATTTTCGTGTGCACAGCAGCCAAGGGCTGGGGATCGGGGAGGGGGAGTGGCTGTTATCTACCGAGAGTCCTTGGTCTTCACCAGACCCCCTCTCCGGGAGACCAAGGTTGCTGAGTGCATGTACTGGAGGTTGGGCCCGAAGGGCAGTCTGGGGATTCTGCTCGTGTACCGTCCACCCCGCTGCATGACTGACTCCCTGGCCAAGGTGCTTGAGGTGGTCTCTGATGTGCGTGTACAGTCCCCTAACTTACTGGTGTTGGAGGACTTCAACGTACATTCGGAGGCCATCCTCACAGGAGCACCTCGGGACTTCATGGAGACCATGGCCTCCTGGGAGCTGCACCATATTCTAACTGGGCCCACCCATGTAGCCGGTCATGCACTAGACCTTGTGTTTGTTTCTGGAGAAGCAGGGAGTGATCTGGAAGTCGGGGGTATATCCACCACCCCCTTGTCATGGTCAGATCACTATCTGGTGACGTTGGACTTCTCGGTTCCACAACCCCTCCGCAGGGGTGGAGGACCCATTAAAATGGTCCGCCCCAGGCGTCTTATGGATCCAAATGGATTCCTGAACGCGCTTGGGGATTCTCTGGGGCATGCCAACGGCCACTCGATCGAGACCCTGGTGGGTGGCTGGAATGCCGCAATCACTGGGGCATTAGATCGGGTGGCTCCGAAACGCCCTTTCCCCCTGAACAGGGCTCGGACTGCACCATGGTTCAATCCGTGGTTACGAGCTCTGAAACAGGAGGTGAAACGGCTAGAGCGCCGGTGGTGGAAGTGTCACTCCAAAGACGATCAGACACGGGCTAGAGCTGTATCTTCAGCCTATCATGTGGCGGTGAAGGCAGCAAAAAAGGAATATTATGCTGCCTCCATCGCGTCTGCAGAGTGCTGTCCCAGGAGGCTGTTCCAAGTGGTCCGGAGCCTGGTCGGTCCTGTGGCTCCGGAACCACTGGAGCATTCTAAGGCCTCCTGTGAGGCTTTGGCAAGGCACTTTGCAGATTAAATTGATCAGATTAAGTGTGTTACTCTGCACGCTGTGGATACAGTTAGTGAGCAAGAGGCGGCCTGTGGCAAACCGGTTTTGTGGGATCGGTTCCAGCTTCTTCCTCCTGATGAAGTGGACAAGGTGCTTTCATCTGTAAGGCCGACCACCTGTTTACTTGATCCTTGCCCATCTTGGCTCATTATGAGCTGCAGAGAGAGACTGGGTGAGGGGATCAAGGCGGTGGTGAACGCCTCCCTTGAGGAGGGAGTGATGCCATCAGCCCTCAAGGAGGCAGTGATAAGACCGCTCTTAAAGAAGCCCTCCTTGGATCCTCAAGTTCTGAACAACTTTCGCCCAGTCTCAAATCTGCCATTTTTGGGCAAGGTGATTGAGCGGGTGGTGGTGGTGCAGTTGAAGGCACACTTGGAAGAAACTGATTATCTAGACCCATTTCAATCGGGCTTCAGGCCTGGGCATGGGACAGAAACGGCCTTGATCGCCTTGGTGGATGATATGAGGAGGGCTCTGGATAGGGGTGAATGCTCCTTCCTTGTTCTCCTCGACCTCTCAGCGGCTTTTGATACTGTTGACCACGGTATCCTCCTGGACAGCCTGGAGGGGTTGGGCATTGGAGACACTGTATTGCGGTGGTTCCGGTCCTTCCTCTCCGGCAGGTACCAGAGGGTAGCACTGGGAGAGGAGGTTTCGGACCCGTGGCTACTTACTTGTGGGGTGCCACAGGGTTCCATCCTCTCCCCGATGCTATTTAACATCTATGTGAAGCCGCTGGGGGCTATCATCAGGAG
Source organism: Heloderma suspectum (assembly GCF_057233095.1). Taxonomy (NCBI): domain Eukaryota; kingdom Metazoa; phylum Chordata; class Lepidosauria; order Squamata; family Helodermatidae; genus Heloderma; species Heloderma suspectum. The sequence goes on from NC_139458.1 coordinate 192,124,208, forward strand.
GTTTGGGGTGCAGTGTCATCAATATGCGGATGACACGCAGCTCTACCTCTCATTCAAATCTTCACCAAGGTTGGCCGTAGAATCCCTGTCCAAATGTCTGGAGACGGTGAGTGGCTGGATGGGGAGGAATAAGCTGAAGCTGAACCCTGACAAGACCGAGGTACTTTTAGTGGGAGACAAGAGGAGGCTGGGGGATGTTGACCTGGTGTTGAATGGGGTATGGCTACCCTGGAAAGACCAGGTCCGCAGCCTGGGGGTCATTTTGGACTCCCAGCTGTCCATGGAGGCTCAGGTGTCAGCTGTGAGCCGGACAACGCTGTATCAACTCCATCTGATATGGCAGCTGCGCCCCTTCCTTCCCGACCATCTGCTCCCATCGGTAGTACATGCCCTGGTCTCCTCTCGTTTAGACTACTGTAATGCGCTCTACGTGGGGTTACCCTTGAAGACGGTTCGGAAGCTGCAGCTGGTACAGAACGCGGCGGCTCGCCTGATTAAAGGCAGCCACCGGCGAGATCACATCACTCCAGTGCTGAAGGGGTTGCAATGGTTACCAGTTGTTTTCCGGGCCAAATTCAAGGTGTTGGTTTTGACCTTTAAAACCCTATATGGTTCCGGCCCAGCCTATCTTAAGGAGCGCCTCCAGCAACACCAGACAGGCCGCTTAACAAGATCAGCCTCGGATGGCCTTCTCTCTGTCCCATCAGCCAGGACAGCTAGACTGGTGGGGACGAGGGAGAGGGCCTTTTCTGTGGTGGCTCCCACTCTGTGGAACTCCCTCCCTAGGGAACTCCGTCATGCCCCCTGTTTAATGAGCTTCCGTCGTGCATTAAAAACGTGGTTGTTCAGGCAGGCATTTGGGGTGGGTTAGGGTATTTTTAAAAAAATTTTATGGTAGAATTTTATTGTTTTAAATTGTTTTATGGTATGGTGTACATCGCCCAGAGTGGTTGGGTGACCAGCCAGATGGGCGATTAATAAATTTAATAATAAAATAAATTCTATATGTTTCATTATACAGCCACTAGATGATGCTGCTGTTATAGCACAACTGCGTCATTACACGCTTAGATTCAAGTCTATTCAAACTGCTATTTTTTAATAGCTCATTATCCCTGTTGCAAATAAAGCTGTGGAAATGGTCACAAAGCACAGGAGAGGCCCTGGACGGTGACAACATCATGTAAAGAACCCGCAAATCTCCATGAGTAACCAATCTCGATCACAGGATAAAAGCCCTGTGCTGAGAAGCCTTGGGTCATCAAAGGAAACCGAATGGTGGGAGATTCAGGACAGACAAAAGGAAGTATTTCTTTACACAGCATACAGTCAAATGGTGGTCAGATTTTCTACCACAAAATGTAGTGATGGCCACCGACTTGGATGGCTTTAAAAGGGGATTAGACAAATCAGTGGAGGATAAGGCCATCAATGGCTACTAGTAATGATATTTTACCTCCAGTATCAGAGGCGCTATGTGTCCCAATCCCAGTTACTGGGAAACACAAGTGTGAGGGTTTATTGCACTCATATCCTGCTTGTGGTTTTCCCATGGGCAGCTGTTTGGCCACTGTGTGGACAGAACACTGGAGTAGATGGGCCTTTGGTCTGATATCCAGCACAGCTGTTCTTATGCTAGTATGGGCATCTTCTTGCCATGTTTGTTTGCTATTTTTTTTTAAAGCATAAAGCATTCAATCAGGTGAGCCCTCATGTGTAATCTGAAGTGGTACAGCCCTAACACAGATTTCCCTCCTCCTTCTTCCACTGTTTGTGAGAACTAGGCCTGTGCCTCAGAGGATTTGGTGGAAGCGTCCTACACCTATGTGAGGATTCACACTGGTACAGGGGCCATATTATTTAAGCCCAGTGCTTGATTCTCATTAATGAGCTAAATCCCCCCTGCCCATACATTACTATAATCCTATTTATTTAAAGTATGTATAACCTTGTCTCATCAGAAAACTTTTAAGCCAATTTACAAGTCATGTAATGAAAACATACTATGGGCATTTAAAAGACCAAGGAATAAGAAACAGCAGTGTTTTTCTGCTGTGCTGAATGCCTTACTTCTAAGGTCAACAATAAAGCAAGTTGGTCAGAGCTCTCCCACTTCCAAGATATCACTATAGTTGCTCTGGTGTAAGACACAGTTTGCAAAATGCAACTAAAACACATTCATGGGATTTTAGCAAAACTACCTTATTACCACAAATGTTGGGAGCATATTGTAAGCAACATATATCCAAAATGTTGGATTAAATAAAAAACACATACCCAACACTCACATAAAATGCAGTTTCTGTTATGTTCATATCATTCCAAACTTTAAAAACAGCATCTGATTTTTGATAGGAAATGAAACCCTAAGGCTGCAATCCTATGCACACTTGCTAAGGAAATGTGTAAGGTCCCGTGTACAAAGTAGGACTTACTTTCAAGTCAACATGCATAGGACTGTGCTGTAAGCAAATTTGTGAAAGAGCAAGAGCAAGCGTAGATAAAAATGAAACCATTTACCAGAAGAATGTGTTTGTTGCAGTTGTGAAAATCAAAGCTTCAAGTTTTATTTTTATTACTTGGTGTGCAGATTAAATATTAAAATTATAGACTCTCATTAGGTTGTTCTAATGGAGGCTACTCAGAAATACTGTCTCTCCATGAAAAAAAACTGATTTAAAAAAACGAGAAGTGGATTTTCTTTCCAGTTTGTAACCAAAGAAGAAGATTCTTTGCCTTTTAGGATGAAAACAATATCTTCTGTCCTAACTTACAACACTATGTGCAAATCAAAGCCAATAGATATTTTAATACTTGGATCTTCCATGGTACTACTAATTAGCTTTAAACTTGTTTAGCTTTAAAACCATTTTTTTTTGCTGGTCTTGTGACCGTAATAAACTATACTTACTAAAGCCATTTTGACTGTGGTGTATTTAGGAAATGTCCCATATTGCAAGATGTAATGAAGGAAAAAATAGGATGGTCCTTTTTTTCTTTCTTTCTTTTAACAATGAATGATAGGTTTAGGGTGCATTTAGAGAGAAAGAAGTCCTACAACTCCCAGCATCCCTCCAGCCAGCCATGCTGGATGGGGCATGCTGGGAACTGCAGGACTTTTTTTCTGTCTAAATATGCATAGGATTGTGCCTTTAATGAACTTTACATTACCTCACTTAAGAAAAGCTAACCCTTCCCCCAGAATCCTAAAAAGAACATGCTTCATGGCAGTTTCGCATTATGGATCTTTGGTTTCCCTTTATCAGAGGGCTTCTTTACACAAAGACCTCATCATGCTTGAAAATTCACATGTTCTTATTGATCAGAAACCCTGTTCAGTAAACAGCACTAGCCCAATCTTCATTATTGTGCCATCCTGCTTGTGGGGATCATGGGCTAAGCGCACCACCGTTGCCCATCTTGATTTCTGAGATGACCTTAGCAAAAGCATCCTGAACCAATCGTAGTTGGGATGCAAAGAGGTGGGAGGCTCATATGTGCATGCACATGAGGAGACAGATGGTTTCCCCTTCCAACGGCAGTCCTTCACTCCACGTTACATCTTGCTCCAAAGGGCCCCTCTGCCTTCAGGTGTAGCCTTCTGAAGGTGGGGGCGACAGGGGATACAGCAGGGATGGGGATCCTCCAGCCCAAGGGTCAAATCTGGTCCTCCTGGGGTCCCATTCTGGGATTCCCCCAAAGGCCATTTCCACCTTCTAGAAGGTGAAAATGTCCCTCCGAACGCTGACCTACTGGCAGTAAGAGCTTTAAGCTACAACGTTCTGGTACGCTTTGTATTTTTGGCCCCACCTGTTTCGCCTTTGGCCCCGCCTACCACTGGCATGTGACCCCCGAGAGTGCTCCTAAATGGAATTTGGCCCTTGGGCTGAAAGACGTTCGACACCCTGGGTTACAGTTTAAAAAACTCGTGCAGGTGTGCCTGGCCCTTTGGCTCCTGGCTTTATTTTTGTATACTGTTTGCTTTGATTATGAAAAAGAGCATGAGGCTAAAATGAGAGGATGGCATGAAAGTTTTGCGAATGAAAACACTTGGATGGCAGCTGTAGCACTTTACAAGGCAAAAAACATAAACTGAAGTTACCTCACGGAACGCTTTTTAGTTTGCCTTTGACCTTTCAAGCAATGCGAATCCTGACCTTGTAATGCTTCAGGTGTGGCAGCCTTCACTTTTTCTGACAAATAGCCTCTCCCTCGCTTTGATTTAGTCTCAGTTACACTGGGAATATGTACATTTTTATTCTTCTCTGAAACAAAATGGGGATGTCAGCCAGAATGGGAGCAAGGTCTTCCATTTATTATAACTAACGTGGTCGAATAATGCATGCCTAGTTACCTATTACTCTTATGAAAGCTGAGCAGTGCGCCTCCCCGGCTTCATTAGTGGCAAGGCAGATATATTTCCCAGTGTCAGCAAGGACTGCATTTCTTTTTAAAAGGTAATAGGTGTCCCCTAATTTCTCAATCTGTAAAACAATGAAATACAGATAGACGGAGATTAGTAGCATGAAGCAAGAGATATGATGTTCTTCCCAAAGGAACATTTACAAAATGTTTAGACGTACACTAATTTCTCTTGCTGCCACTCTGATGCCATCTTTTGTCCAAAGGACATTTGGCCTTGGTCTTCCGTATATTGTACAGTGTAAGTTTAAATCATCTCCTTCTTGCAGAGTAGCGTGTCCAAACTTTTTTATGAAGTTTGGCTGTTTTCCTTGGACTGAGGAAAGAGAGAGAGCAAGAGCATACATACACTGCATTTGAAAAGGCAGGGTTTCTTTTTTAAAAAGAGCAAAATTCTGCTTCTGAAATTGAGTTAGATGATTGCGTTGTCCCATGCAGTGAAGAAACAGAAAGGCAATCGCTAGCAGCTGGGCTCTGAGAAGACAATAGAAAAGCAAGTACGATCAAACTTTTGACTCTCACATGCAATAGGTGTGTACAGTTAAAAGAGGAGCTTCTACTCTCATCCGTTTATTAACTTACCAGCTTTTCTTCTTTCTATAACCTAAGCTGCAACAAAGATTTTAGAATTAGTATACGTAAGTGAGACCTGCAACAAAATGTTGCAGTATATTCTCATCTTCTAACAGGAATATTCCTGTTTGTTGGTTCCAGCCAGACAACCATGCTCTCCTCTGAAGCACTGCATTACAACTCCCCCCCTTCCCCCCCCCCAGCGGATATTAAACATTGGCCTGGTTTGCATGTAACGCCAATGCACAGTGTGCTGGTGCACGCAGCTAGATTGCTGCTCCCGCTGCAGGCAGAAGCGGCTAAACCATCCATGGACCTGCCATCCATGGTTTGCTTAGTGTAATGTGTGAACCAGATCTGTTGGCTTGTATCTCCCATGACAAGCCAGAGAAAGAACCCAAGAAAAAACAATGGGTTCTTTCTCTGGCTTGTTGGGGGAGTTCACATGTAATGAGAAACAAACCATGGGTGGAAGGTTTAGCCATGGTTTAGCCACTCAGTGTGCAGCGCACCAGTACACTGCCGCATTCATGGCAATCTGCAATTTTGTAAAAATGTGGGCTGTCATTATGTGCCAAACAGCCCAATACAGCTTCTGAGTATCTCAGTCCTCACCAGGCTGTTCAGACCGTTTGTTTGTTTTTTTCCCTCTTAGGTATTCTTTTAAAAGCTCAAGGTTCCCCGAACATGCTGATACCACCCTCTTCTTTCTCAGTGGCCCCGTTTTTCCTCCACTCCTTTTGGCACTGACCACCCAAGTCCACTATTAGAGGGAGTGATTGGTGCGTTAAAAAATGGAGCTCTCCTTTAATCAGCATAATGGGGGGATTACTAATTTCAAAGTATCAGTTTGCATTCTCTGCCTTGTACAAGGCCCAGAGGCATCATTCGCTCGTCATTATACTCACCTTCGCTTCCTGTGCAACTCCCCACGGTGCTCAATGGCCACTCCAGTTCCTTTCACATCTCTTGCTGCACTTTCCTGCACTGCACCTTAACACCCCAACTGCACTCACAGGGATAGCGCTAGAGCCAGGGTGGGCAAATCTAACTGCTGTCACACTGTACTGTCTTTCTGCGGTACTGATGATCAGGGCTATTCTCTATATCATATGCAGCCACCAGACGCTGGTGGGGCTATTTTTGGTGGGGCTGATTTAAGGCTAGAAGGAAGAAGAGGAAGTTGCTTGGTTGCCGTGGAGCAATTCTTGCTCACCAAGATGATAAAGCATGTGGCTTATTAGATACCTGGTCTGGCCCAAACTAGTTGTGAAAGGACTGTAATTCAAGCATCTACTGGTGCCACATCCACGTATAAAGCAGCGTGCGTGATTGTGACTTTAACAGTAAAAAAAAAAAAAGCTCATGGGGGAATGGTGCTAAATCCTTTCCACTCTTCCACCTTACCTCCATATAGTTGATTGCTTTGGCCATTTCTCTCCTTTGCCAATTCTGATTCCAGAAGTGAGGCAGGGACAGAGAAAAGCAGCTTGAGTAACAGACTGAGGAGAGGGAAGGCTTCTTGGGGGGGGGTGTTTCAGCACCCCCTTCCACGTACTGCTTCTACTGTCAAAGTAAGACACACCTCACCCATGCTTTAAATATGAACAGGGGACACTCTGATCCAGAGGCCTGTGAAAGCAACGTCAGTTGTAGTCAAGTAGGTTTCAGTGTTCATTCCAAAGAAGAGGTCAGCTCATAGCCCACAAATCTATTATGTGCATTGAATGGGAAAAATTTGTTGGAGCCTCTGCAACTGGATACATAAAGTCAGCAAAGAGAGAGAAGGAGAGAGAGTTGGGACTGGACATGAAACTAGCTTCATAAGTGCTGCTCAGACATGAAGCCTTATGTAAACCACACCCTCAGGCCTCAGCCAAGATACTTGCCAAGCCCTGTTCATGTGACATATCTGCACAAGATGGGGCCCCGTCCCTTGCTCCCCACATGTTCATCTCAAGCTGTGAATAAAGGGTACATACATAGGCTCTGTATGTGTGATTGTGGACCACACAAAAGGCAGGGTCTCCGGATGCACAAGTTGGCTGGATATACAAGTCATAGGGATGTATGCTTTGTTCACAGCTTCAGATGAACACCTGGTAGTTGAGGGCATGGGGCTATGTGATCTCATTCCCCCTCCCTCTCCAAACATTCATATCCACAGCAGAATCATGGACCACAGCGCTTCCTAAAACTTAATGTGCATGTGACCCAGCTGGAGGGTCAGCTGAACTGCCCCACAGGAGCCTCTTGTGACCCAGGTCAGCTGACCCAGGAGCCTCTTATGACCCAGGTCAGCTGATCTACAGAAGCATCATGTGGGTAGGCTTTTTGATCAGTGAGTCTGGATAAGAAATATAAAAAGCAGAGCAGTGCACAAATGGACTCTTGAAATTCTCCAGCTTACTTGTGGGCAGAGAAATTTGGGAGACAACTTCAACGAATTTCTCCAGGGGGAGGAGAAATTATCAACTGTTTCTCCCCGGTAGGGTTCCCCTTTGGCAGGGCTCGTAGCACAGCTTCTTTCTTTTTTCCTATGGATTTGGGGTTTTTTTTGTGCTAAAACAGCATCAACTGTCTTATCAGGCTGGCCCCCAGTTTTTATCCACTGCAATGCAGGTGGGGGGAGTGTTGTGTCTAGTTCCAAGGATGAGGTGGAATTAGTGCTCTGCCAAAATCTATCCTCCAATTTCCTGAAAGTTTTATCCTCCCCATGGAAGAGGCTTCCATTGCTTTGCCTCATTCAGGATGTTTTATAATATATTTTTGTGGTGTTTTTGAGCTTACCTAATCACAGCTAGCCTCCCAGCATGTCCTGAACTGAGAAAGCCCTATGGGAGGAATTACCTCACGGTGCCTTACACTGGGCTTTAATTAAAGTGTCGGAAGCTGAGGCGGCTACAGGCTGCTAGAGAAATGACTGTAAAAACAGGACATTTGCACTCACTCCTCAGCCACCTCCTAAGTAAAGTAAACCCGGGAAACCCAAACCCAACCCAGGAGAATTTCTCCAAAATTTCTTCACCATTGAATTTCTTTCAAAAGCAATTTCTCTTCTATCAAATTGAATGAAAATAGTTGAAAAAAAAATGTGGGACAAATTTTTGGCACAGCACTAATAAAAAGAGAGGATTCCTTTATGAAGGGTCTTAGGCCAGGAAGGAGTTCCAGGCCTGGCTGCTGGGCTTCATCTGTCAGACAACTTAGGAGAGAGGTGCCAGTGGCTGGTGCCAGGTTCCTCTGAGAGGCATTTTGCTCTATAGCTACCATGTGAGAGGCCAAGGCTTTTTGATGAAGACAGCCGGGCAAGTATTGCAGTGCACAACCACTTTCTCCACAGTGTTTATAATGAGAAATTAGTTAGATCCAGATTTATGCTGGATCAGCTGCACTGACGGAAATGGATTCGCCACCCCCTCCTTCCCATGGCAGCCCCTCCAGCCTCCCTGAAAATGCTACACAGAGAGTTGGGAGGCTCTGCTGAAAGGAGTGAGCTGTAGTGTGGGGAGTTCCCCCAAACTGGCTGGAGGGACCTTCTATGAGTGGAGCCCTTCATCTTACGGAAGCCAGCTTCCTCTTGTGGAAGGCAGATCCTGGATCCAACCCAAGATTAGTGGTAAACAAGCAGTGGCATTAACTCTTGTTGGAGTATTTGGCTGGATTATGCAGATCACTACAATATATGTCATTAGAAGCAGTTTAGTTTTATATTTAACTACAGTATTGCATGGGAGAAAATTTCCATGACCAGAGGTATTCACAAGGTGATTATTGGTAGGGATGTTGTGGGTACCCCCCTGGGGCTCAAGGCCTGGTGAGAAATCGTTAGCTCCCCCCCCCCCCCGATGCCAGTCTACAGTCTGCTGTGCTTACCCAGCTTGGTGTACACTGAGCCGGGCAAGCATGGCAATCCCTGATCCCTCCCCAAGCCGCAAACTGGTGGCTCATCCTTTTTCATAAATTCCCATTTGTGCAAATGGTGGCCATAAGGCAGCCATTTACGCAAGATTACAGGCGTAAATGGACCATTTACACAAGATTACAGGCGTGAATGGTCCATTCACGCCTGCAATCTTGCGTAAATGGCTGCTTTATAGCCACCATTTGCACAAATGAGGATTTACGAAAAAGGCCAAGCTGCCACTTTTACGTAAAATTGCAGCTCAGTGAGGGATTGGGAGGCTGCGCACTGCTTGCTGTGAGCCCACGGACCATGCAGGGGCAGGCGGCCTGTGGAGGTGTGGCGTACGGTGCAGTGCGCAGGACCCAGTGAGTTGGCCCATCCCTAATTATTGGCAGTAAATGAAAAGCACAATGCAGACGACCAGTGATATTTAATTACTATTAGTGTTATACCATCTGTGGCGTTAACGTCTGTGAGGGATTGGGTCCAAAACCAAAATCATACTTGGTCTAACAACAGCGGCAGCATAACAATATGTTTGAGGAAGTGTTGTAACTCCCCTGACAGACTGGTGTGCAACTCAATACCTGACCAATGAAGGGGGAAAGAATTACCTCAGGTTCTATTCCTCCCTCTACCAACTCCTGTATTTGATCTCTTAAAACATTTAGAGAACACATCAACAAAATTAAGCTGCCTCCTTGCTGCGGTACCAGGCAGTGCTGCTAAGGGAAATCAAGTGCCCTCAGTTTGTTGATTTATGGCACAAAGAATTTGTTTCCTTTAGTTACCTTAGCTATACATTTGCTCTTTATCAGAAAGTTTGATAATTTGGGATGATAAACAGCCTAGCGCAAGGGGAAGGACTCAGGGCAGGCTGCATAGCCTCAAAAGGGATTAGCAGCAACACTTGGCTAGAAACATGAAGCAGGTGGGCAGAAACAGACCATGAATTTGAAAGAGGAAAACTTCTTGTGTTGTGCAATGTGGAATGACTGCTGCAAGTCACCCCACATTCTTTCTGTAAAAGTATTGTTTGGAAGACTACTCTGTATACTGGCTTTCCCAGTAGGGACTTCCCTTGTATGTGGGAAATAGTTATTCCTTATTCACTTGTACTCCTTCATATGCATTTTTTTAATAGTTTGATATGGAACCTGCATAGAACGTGACACTCTGGCCTGTCGAAAAAAATCCAGTAGGATTGATTGCAGAACAGGTGGCAGCATATCACGAGGCCAACGCTGTTGAAATAGTTCCACAGTTCATAAGTCTGTCTGGAACTAGTTGCATTTGTTGATATTACTAATACGGACAGTGGGCAGGATCCAAAGAACCAGACAACTAATCCTGTTAAGAGGGTTTTTCTCTTAAGATTCTCAAACAGCAATACCCCATGCTGCATGACAAACAGGTTTCAGAGTTTTAAAAGTAGTTTGTGATATGGCATGAGGATCTGCCTTTTAAAGGAAAACTCCCCCAAATCCCATTGGGCTTATGCAAGCCCTTGGATGCACCAAAAGTAGGTTTTTGCATCCCCACCAATATATTTGCACCTGCTTACAAATGTAAATGTGCTTACACACATGGGCATAATACACAGGAGAGAAAATCTTCTCAAGTGCCAGAAAAAGCTTTAGTAAACCTGACACATTTTGGAAAGATATTTCCTTCCTCAGGGGCTGCTAATAACATTTTCTCTTCTTCTCCTTTTTATTTAATTGGTGCCTTTCATTCTTGGTACTTCTTTCCCATAATAAAGAATGACCATCTTGTGTTGGAAAGTGTAATGGGATAAGCACCCCAAAGTGGCAAGGAAGGAGGAGTCTGTTTCCATTTTGAATGAAAATGTCATAGTTTACTGATTTTTTTTTTTTTGACAGATTTAGGATAAATCTTTCAAAATTAGGGCACGATCCATCCTATCGCAGCCGCAGCTATGCCTGCAGGAAGGATTCAGCCTGGGTTCAAAAGAGATCCTATTCCTTCCCCTCTGCTCTTCAACATTACTCAAAAGGGGTTGGTGCCTGCTAGGTGTAAATTAATGCTGGATATTAAGTCAATCACATTGTTTTCACTCAACTGCTAAAGTTAATGCAAATGGCTTTCTTCAAGAATGTATAACAACTCAGGATGCAACATATTTTCAACCATTTTACTCCGTTCAGACTCAAATGCAACAAAAAACATGGATAGATTATTAGTGTTGTTTCTGTGCCCTTCTTAACATCTGGCAACTCTAATAATTTCTTGGTTACAAATTACAAAAGATTAATCAAGCAATCTTCTCATTTATATAGTACATTAAAGGTGCAAAATCTGAAATATTGTTTCCCCTCTCAAGAGACCTTTGACCAAACAGTAGGAGTCCAGGCTGAGAGACAGTACAGCATGGTTAGAGTTTGTGACTGGAGGATTGTTTTAGAGAAACATGGAACCAATTTGATGTACTGGGATGGTGTAAAAGCCAGAATGGAACAAAACGGGCTGGAATAGCCCCATTATTATTATTTTTTTAAATGCCAAAAACTATGGCATGTGTTAGAGACACTTGAGAACAATATTATAGGACAGAAACCCTTGCCATATTATATTATTTTTAACCGCTTCATGCCTAGCACACATCCAGGACAGAATAGAATGGCCTGGAACAGCCACTTCTAAATGAGCCAAATCAACCAAATTCACCAGTTACACATAAGCACATGGGAAACCATGTTCAGATACCCATTCTGGGTAAATAGTCCATATTCTGGAAAAAGGCCCAGAACAACAACTTCCAAATAAGCTAAATCAACCAAATTTACCAGTCACACATAACTGCATGGGACTGATGCAATAAACTACAAAATGGCCACAGAAACCAAGTTCCAGTATGCATTTTAGGCAATAGTCCATATTCTTGAAAAATGACCTGGGTGGAACAGCAACTTCCAAGTGAGCCAAATCAACCAAATTCACCAGCCACAGATATCTACATAGGAATCATACAATAGGCCACAAAAAGTCCACAGAAACCACGTTCTGATGCCCATTCCAGGCAATAGTCTATATTCTGTAAAATAGCCTGGAACAGCCACTTCCAAGAGAGCCAAATCAACCATGTCACACATGACTGTATGGAAGGGATGCAATGAGCCACAAAAACCACATTCCTATATCCATTCCAGGCAATAGTCCGTATTTTGGAAAATGGCCCGGAATGGCAACTTGCAAGTGAACTAAATCAACCAGTCACACATAACTGCATGGGAATGATGTAAGAAGCTCCAAAAACTCCGTAAAACCATGTTCAAGTTTCTGTTCCAGGCAACCGACCATATTTTATAAAATGGCCCAGAATAGGAACTCCCAAGTGAGACAAATCAACCAAATTCACCTGTCTCACATAACTAGATGGGAGGGATGCAATAAGCCACAAAACTTCCACAGAAACCACGTTCCAGTGTCCACTCCAGGCAATAGTCCATATTCTGGAAAATGGCCCAGAACGGCAACTTCTAAATAAGCCAAATCCACCAAACTCGCCTGACACTCATAACTGGATGAGAGTGATGCAATGAGCCACAAAATCTCCACAAACCATGTTCCAATAACCAGACTTACAGACTAGTTTTTTACAAAACCTTTTTGGGGGAGTTGTGCAATTGTGCACTTACACAAGTGGGCATGTGTGCAAGTGCGCTAATGCACATGTGTAAATGCATGAAATTCTTGTAGAAAAAGTCTGATTCTGTCAATGAGCGGACAACGGAACAAAAGATGCCTGACAATCCACAAAGCACAGACGGAACGGATTGAAGGAAATCTATATATCCCTACTCATGCCTCCATTTTACATTTCCAAAAAGACATCCAATTGCAATATAAATTGCAGGCATAGGGGAAAAGGTTAAAGCCCCCTACCCACCAGTCTAGGGTCCTGATCCATATGAGGTCCCATGATCTTACTTCTGAGTAACAAAGGAAGAAAACCTAGCTAAGTCTTTGCTAATAGTCTTTCCTAGCTAAATCTGAAGTTTGACCCTCAGATAATTTGGGAGGGGTGGGGATGGAATGCATGGGGGTGGGGTGAGCAGAAGAATCAGGACCTCACACTACCTATCTGAAAGCAGAAATGTAGTACAAGGGCCCCACTTCTTCTTCTTACTTTTTGTGTGGTCGGGAAAGGACATGCAAGGATCATGTCTCACACTATATTCATGTGTTATAGTGGACATGGATGGATAGCGTCTCACACTTTATTCACTAGGTACATTGGACATGCATTCACACTCTATGTATGCCCATTTCATTTCATTTCATTTCATGCCCTGACACTTTTGCTTGGTCAACAAAGATGCCCCATGTTGTCCTGGTCCTATATTGCCTTATGAAGCATCTAGCCTTACTGCTAGAAGAGATCTCCCTCACTGTTTAACCCATCCTGCCAGCTACTGATGTAAGCAACAAACAGGCCTGGGTCAACTCACAGGAGGATTCCTGTAGCAATACAATAAGGCTCAGATGCTTCATAAGGCATAAGGACCAGGACAACGTAGAACACCTTTGCTGGTCCCAGGCACTCCATCTTCCCCATATGGATTTGGGCCTGAAAGACCTAAGAGAAATGTGGATGCATGGAGGGTAGGTTGTAAGTAAGCATAATTCGTGACATTGCACAACATCATCACTGATCATGGGGCACGTCAGTTAAGGTATCAACCTTAGCTTCCAATTTCCTGGATTTGCAGATGATGAGACAACATGAAATAGCCTTAACTCTGGTCTTAAACTGGCAGGGTTTTGTAAATCATTGAATATAAATTATGCTGGTTTAACAACAGACAAATTAATTTGATGATGTCAAATGTTACTTGGGAGGGCTAAAAGCTAAAGTCACACTTCAGTAATTTTTGAGGTGGTTTGATTCTGTTATATTATCATAATATACATTAAAGATTGGTTTTAATTCTAACATTGAGTGGTAATGTTTATTTATGGTTTATTGCATCACTTCCATCTAGTCATGTGTGATTGGTGGGTTTGGTTGATTTGTCTCATTCAGAAGTTTCCAATCCAGGCCATTTTACGAAATGCTATGTATAATGCATTTTTAAGGTTTTTAAGGACCATTGCCAAGAACGGGTACCAAAATGTGGTTTCTGTGGATGTTTTGTGGCTTATCGCATCCATCTGGTGTAGTCATGTGTGACTGGTGCATTTGGTTGATTTGGCTCACTTGGAAGTTGCCATTCAGGGTTCTTTTCCAGAATATGGACTATTGCCTGGAATGGGTATCTGAACACGGTTTCTGTGGATGTTTCATGTCTTATTGCATCCTTCCCATGAAGTTATGTGTGGCTGATGAATTTGGTTGATTTGGCTCACTTGGAATTTACTATTCTGGTCTGTTTTTCTAGAAAATGGAATATTGCCCGGAATAGATATTAGAATGTGGTTTTTGTGGAGGTTTAATGGCTTATTGCATGTTTTCCCCATTGCTTCTTCCATCTTTGTTCTTTCCACAAAAAAGCCATTAAAGAGGAAAAGACAGAATAGCCACACCATGACTTTTGATTGGTATCATTAGGAGCTGTCCCATTGAAAGCACCTTATGTTTTTCCATGCCTTCTTAGTTGCTTTTAGTTTCAGCCACAATTTCCTTCTTCTCAGCACAGTACATTGTAAATCACTGCCTCTACATGATCAAGATATGTATATTATTTATTGAATCTAAACCATTTCCTGAGACATCAAGTGTTTCCTTTGCCAATGTACACTGACTCCCTCTGGTAGTTGCCACAGTTCTGCTTCTCATACTCATGGGAAGGATCCTGATTATTTGTATTTCTTCATACCAGGAAAGCCTGAGTATTATTTCTGTCATGTAAGGAAGGAACAGCCCCCATGTTTTTTTTCTGAGCTGTGGTGGGATTTTATAGGAGCCCAGCAAAAGGAAGTGTTCCCAGACCATTTCACAGGAGGAAGATATGAAGTTGCCTTAGACTGGGTCAGACCATGGTTCCACCTAGTTTAGTACTGTTGACGCTGACGGGCAGTGGGCATCCACTATTTCAGGAAGGATTCTTTCCCAGCCCTTACCTGAAAATACAAGGGATTGAATTGGAACCTTTTGCATTCAAAGCATATGCTCTATCCACTGAGCTAGGGGCCTTCCTTAAAGCATTTCCCCACAGAAGAGACTCGGTTTGGTTTGCACCGTAAACAATAGCTCAAAAGCTGATAAAAGGCAAAATAACACAGATTTTCCAAATGTGACATTTATGCATATTTAAGTGGAGTGCTGTCACAGATCCATTACTCTCACAAACAGGTTGCCTCAAGAAAGGATGGAAACCACAGCAGACGTTTTTGCACTCTAAGGCCTTTGGCGCCTCATTTTCTGGCAGGGCTGACTAACAGAAGTTCAACAGGTGAAGCAGCATGGGGATTCAGTGCCATAGTTTCTACAGTTTGTGCTGGCAGTTTGTTTTTATATATTTTAAAAAGAGAAGGAGGGTTAGGCGCAATTAGGAATGAAAGCAGAGTAGAGTTGCTGCTTTTTTTCTTCCAGAGTGAGGCTCTGCGGCTTTAACTGCTGCATGACAAGCTGAACAGGTGCAGCTTTCCCAATAGCAGGTCTTACAGGGAAAAGCCCAGTCCTGCGTCCTGCCAGGTAAAAAAAACAAAAGTGCTAGACTTTCTAGGAGAGAAAAGCTGGTTGGTGTGAGCCTCAGCCTCTCAGTTTATAAATTAAGCACGGGGGAAATGGTTTGACTGAAAATACCAGAAACATGTTTCTAGGCTCGAATACACATCTCAGTGCCTTGATTTTCCTGTTCTGTTAATTTCATGAACATTTCCATATTATTTAGATACAGTACACAACAAGTCTCCTAGGTAAAAGAGGCTGCCCGGGGAAGAACATTTGTTCCATTCCTTTGCTAGGAAAAAGGTGACAGATCTTTCTGTTGTATACCATAAAATGAGCCTGAAACCAACCATGCATCTAATAATAGATCATCTTAGCCATATGCAGCCTTGCAGTAGGATCAGCTGAAAGATGAACGGAAGCACAGTTCGAACAGGACAAACCTGACGGTTTTACAAGGGAAAAGAGGAGCCTGCCGGGCGCCAACATTATTATTTTTTTGGTGCCAGGTTAAGACTTTCCCCTTCTCTCAGGCATTTGGCAGCATATGATGAGGTTTTAATCAGGCCCTTATTTTTCTTATTGTTGATAGTTTAACATTGGTTAGATATTCATTTATTATTACATTTTTATACCACCCAATAGCCGAAGCTCTCTGTTGGTTCACAACAATTATGTAAGTCTCTGTGTGTGCTATCTATTTATATGTTTGTATGTATGGTTTTTATGCTACGTATAATGCATTTTTGAGGTTTTTAGTCTTTGTAAACTGGCCAGAGAGCTTTGGCTATTGGGTGGTATAGAAATGTAATAATTGAAATGAAATGAATGAAATCTTTTATCAGCCATGTGTCTGTAGAGGGGAAGCAATTGGCGCCGCTTGCCTAGTAGTGAAAAGCCTACTGGGAATTATTCGATTAATGGCCTGATGCCATGAGCTGCATGGCCGCAACAAATGCAAAACACTGGCCAGTAGTATCCTAATGCTGGCTGGAGGAGTCTCTTGCCTTTACTGACATGGCAGCATCTTCCCTCTGCCTCATCACTAGCCATCAGTTTTATGGCGCCCTTCACCCTGATTCCATATAATGGTATCACAAAAGGCTACCCTTGTTGTTCTGGTAGATCCTTCAAGCCCCACACCGGAGCCATTTGTACATATTGTACAGGCCTCAGGTAAGAGAAGCTCGGGAGGGCGGAGGGGCAGGAGGTAGATTTGAACAAATCTGTTTCTTATGCTTTGCCAAGTATAGGAAACTGTGGCAATTGCAAATTAAAACATTATTCAAAGCAAATGTCTCACTCTATGGCTGTGGTTTGGAGAAAGTTTGTTGCCCTTAAATTCTAGCACATGTAATGAACTCGTTCCATCTATTTCAATAAGACTTAGGCATAACTAACTTTACCCAAATCTGGGATTTTCGTTACCTTACCACAAATTTTACCATGAGTAACATTCAGTTCTTCTTTTAGAACAGAATAGACTTCTTCCTTTCTTTCACCCTTCAAATGGACTAGAACTAATTGAATGAGTGGGGACTATATGTTCTTTTTTTTAGTTAGGCCTAGTCTATAGATCCATGCACACCATTAAAAAGTTTATGACTCTTTTGCTGCTGGAGGTTCGTAACTGATTCTGTTGAGTAGCAATGCACTTGAAGAGATGTTGGGTGATACGAAGGATATGTTGTTTTAGAATTGTGATGGTTCATTCACATATGCAAGTAATCATCCGATGACGCAGGTTCATCAACTGATGAGCGTGCATATGTGAGGCAGTTGATGGAAGCTTTTACCAGCAACCTTTGGAACTTGTTTCCCCCCCTTCATTTCAGCCTGTGCAATGTTGGATTTTTGTGGATCAGTCCAAAAGAAGCATTTCGCTTAACAAAAAACTTCATAGAATAGTGCTTTTCACATATTGGCTGGCTGTAAGGGAAATGTTGCACATCATCTGCAAAATATGTTCTGTTCACAAAACAAGGATAGGTTGTCTTCTTGGATCAACCGGCTTCCCTCTCCTGCTTTTTTTGCCTCAAGGACGGTATTGCCTAGAAGCCAGGTCTTCTTTCAGTTTTACATGCCTATAATAAACCTGCAGCCAGTTGGCTGAAAATCCTCTTCTCTCTGTCTTCATGCCACCATTCGTAATAGATATTCTTTCCACAGCATGCTATGCACTTGAGGATTTATTTCCATATTGTAAATTTCTTTCAAGAGATCGGAAATATTTTTCCTTATAAATTTCCAACAGAGCAGTCATTATAGGAAAGAAGAAAGTTATTCTCCAAGAAAACAATATACAAATATTTATCAACCATTTTAACTATGTAGATATAATAGATTGCAATCATCTTATGAAATAGGAGGAATTAATGATGATTAACTTGTCATTTGAATGTGGTAAGAATTTATAAGTGAATTTGCTCTTTAAATAGCATGATTTCTTTTCTTACCTTTGTCAAAACTGGTGATATATTATTCTATGAATCAACAATATTACATCCTACAAGGCAGGAAAGTCTAATAATACAATGTTGCTCTGGCTTCCACATTTGAAAATAAAAACAAGTGCAATTCCCAAACAACCACCTTCTGTGACTGTTATTCAGTTCAAAATTGTTGCTCATTTCTCATTATGTTAACAATCTAAGATCATACCCATTAAAACGTATTAGTTTTACCATGTCCCTGTTTTATACTTTTATCATAATTGCACACAAATATTTCTTATCCTTTTTAATATCACTCCAAATTTCTTGTTGTCTTTGAAAACATTTAAGAGTGAATTAAAATGTTAAGAAAACAGATGCATAAATCATTACTTTAGCTCTTCACCTTGACACTTGACATATCATCAGTGAAAGCTAACATAGTGTTTTAAGAGTTTGAGTAGGAAAGTCACTGGTTGACCTTAAGCAAGCTGCTATTCTCTCAGCCAGCCCCATCTGCAATGTGGGAATAATAATACTGTCCTACCTTTACAGAGCTATAAGGATTACTAAGATAATGTAAAAGAAGCCCTTTGAACACTTAAAATATGCTATATGCATTTTAAGTATATAAAACATTTGTGCCTTTTCATTAAATGACATTAAAGCAACCCTGATTTTTGTCTTTACAGTACATACGTTGAGGTGATCATCTTGTGGTCTGTGAACAAATCATGACCCATAACAAATATTTTGTTTGTTTTTAGTTCTAAAGCACTTTTCTTTTACAGTGCAAAAACCTAGCAGGTGTCTTTAAAAATGCCCTTTCCCCCATGTGACATTACTATAGCATAATGGAATAACAACATCCAGTGTAGCTGTGATTTTAATATAAAGCACTAGATTCATTTCAGAGTGACTCATAAGCAAGAGTGGCAAAGGTGATGTGAGGTGTAGCAAAAGACAGCCGTTTGCTTGTTGTCTCCAGTTGTGAAAGTTAAAGTCCAGTGAAGTCAGAGTGCTGTGCTAACTAAGTGAACAGCCAGTATGCAAGTGATACAACCAAGTAGAAGGCACACAAGATTATCCAGTCTAGTCTTTTTATAACTGCCTCGTTACCTTTCACATGGAGGATGGCACTGGAGGATACCGTGCCACTAGAATTTTTAGCCCGAACCACATAGAGCCCAGCATCTGTGTCACACACCTTCTGAATGAACAAAGTATACTTTGTGTCCTTGTGCAAGAGCTTTAAGCACTCATCTCCAGTCACTTTCTCGCCCTTCTTGTACCTGAAGTAGAGAGTCAGTTTTCAAGTCAGATTAACATGAATGTTGGTTGAAGCAAAATAATCTGTGATGTCAAACAATCTCTTGTGTCAACGACTGTAAATTAGCAGCAGTAGCAATCACTAACAGTGTCTTCCTACAACCTAATATTTTAAAAGCTGTATTAAAAAGCAGATTGATTCGCATTCAAATAAATTCTTGAGATTAAGAAAAGAGGAATGGTTTAATTATCAGGAAAAAGGTGCCTTGAATCCAGAAATGTTTGTTCTTCTTGTAACCTTTGTTTGGCTCCATAAAGACCAGGCCAGCACCTCAATTTCAACATCAATATATGACAAAAATAATTTTACCTAAAGAATACAAAAAAGTATCTCCTCCAGATCTGCCGCTCTGAACTGATTGGTGTTATTCCTAGTTTATTCTTGAATGAGAGAAAAATCAGGCCTTAGGACAGGGCAGGGGCACATTTTATTTTCATTGTGGAATGAGCCCCACTATAAAGTTTTACAATGTTTTGTGTATTAGTAAAAGGGTATCCACATGGGCTGGCTAGGTATGTGCTTTTCTCTAATATAATTAATATAATTCTGAATTATATTCAGAACTAATATAATTCTGTGACACTGAGAGAGGGAATAGAAATCCATTGTCTGTCCTTTATCAACATCCAACAATGGGTGTACATTGCAAAACCAACTCATATGTTGGGGGGTGAGGTAAAGTCTTGCAATATAGTGCCTTCTACATTTCTAGATTTCCCCATCCCTGACTTGACATCTTATTTATCAACAGCAACCTATCATTTAAAGCTGACCTGTTCAAATGTATACAGATATGCTGATTCCAGGTTTTAAGAGTCACCATGGATGGCGGGGCAGAGGGGTAAGGAGGGAGATCACCCCTCTCCTTCCCACAGCCTGTTATTGTGAACACTCTCCATGGTAAACAAATAAATGGCATTTCAGATAAGCTAATGACTTCTTGCCCCATACCCTTCCCGCTATTGCCTGCTTGTTTGCATAATACATTAGGTCTAATACAGGATTCCTGTGATTTTTCTGTAAAACGCATGTTTTGTTGCAATCAACATTAGAGCACAGTAACTTACAGACTTAATTTTTATTGAAAAAAATTCTTCTTAAAGTGTTTTTATAATGCTATGACTTGAGATAGTTTGTTCGGTTAAAATAAATAAAGTAGAACTTTATTTTGTTCATAAGCTGAACAACCTGCAATAACATTTTTGTGTTAAAGTATTAAAGACTGCCTAAAGCTGGCAGCAACAGTGTCTGAAAGGGAAGATGGTAGAGCATTTTAAAAGCAAAAAACAAAAACCTGTAAGAATGAGTTAGTGACCCAGGCACAACACAGTGGTAGGTTTTGGTTTTGTTTCATTTGCCTTTCAGTTAAATTCTTATTATCAAATTCTATTCAACATGTGTTAGTTTCTGATTTTAACATTGTTATATACACACTCACAAAAATGTTTTTTCTTTCTCTCCAATTCTGTTTTCTTTCTATGTGCAGTGCCAGGCATTATAAAAATGTAGACTAAAATACACACTGCCATAAAAGAGGCAATTACAGGAGATTTGCAGGGAAATAAGCAATGACAAGAGATTAGCTTAGAATCGATCTGGATGTTATTTAGCTAACTTAACATGAAGCCCCCACCCCATGGCTTGCAGCAAAATATATGTAGAACATAGTCTTACCAAAAGGGATTCAGCTTGTCCTACCTATCATGAACCCAGCAAGCTCCACTTTAGGTTAAAACACATAGTCATCTCTCTTGCTCACTTTCTCTTCCCTCTCTGATTACCTTGTTGGACGCATCTGATAACCTTTTTTACTGTTTTTTTCAAACAATTTTCACCATAATTTTATAGTTAGTATTCTAGCACAGGGATCAGCAACATAAAAAGTTCTTTGAGCATAGGTGCTTCCAGATGAGGCTTTTATGGTGCTATCACCCTGTCTCTCATTCATGGAATTTTACTGGGGATCCAGATAAAGGCACTCTCCATTTGTAACCCCTCCCATGTTTTCCCACCACTGCTTCCATCTTTTTTCTTACCACAGAGAATCTATTAAAGAGAAAGAGAGAGAATAGCTGCAGAATGCCTTTTGAGTGTTAGCACTAGTCTAGGAGCCCTCTGTCTGGAGGCAAGCAGAATCCACCAGGATCTTCTTTCTACCTTGGCCAATGGATGAATTGCCATACAGCAGAGCACAGCAGAGTCCCCTACGCCATTTGCATTCCCGCTTTAGCCGTGATAGGCTACATAAATATTTACGTAGCCTATCACGGCAAAAAAAAGGGAACGCAAATGGCGGCTACGGTGGCCGCCATTTGCGTTCCCTTTTTTAGCCGTGATAGGCTAAGTAAATATTTACATAGCCTATCACAGCCTCTGCAGGGACGCAAATGGCGTTCCTGCGTTAGCCGTGATAGGCTACATAAGTATTTACGTAGCCTATCACAGCCATTTGAAAAACGTGAATGGCAGCTGCAGACGCATCCGCCATTCGAGGAGCACCAGAACGGCTGACCAAGGTAGGCTGTGTTCCGGGCCCATTTTGCAGGGTGGGGGGCTTCGTTCCGCCATGGATTTTGGGATCCGTGGCAGAATTCTCCGCCATGCCTAGCGGCAGCTGTGTTGACTGACTGGGGCAAAAGCCTCGTTTGCTGGATACAGCCAAATGACATTTGTGTTGCTAAACTGGAGAGCAAAGTAAAGTTCTGAGTTCTTTCTTTGCTTTGTATTTAAGGACTGAATCATAGCTTAGGAAGGGATGTACTCTGTGGTCTTCACCAAGACAGTGGCCTAAATCCAGTTGATTGGGTGGCTAACTCTGAACATGTACTGGGCTCTGCTATTGTAGCAAATGGGTGGCGTTTGAAGCACCTCTTGCAGTTCAATCCTAGGCACGTCTACCCAAAAGTAAGACTCAGTAAGTTAATCAGCCTCACTCCCAGGTAAGTGTGTATAGGATTGTAGCCTTAGTGTGGTTGGTAATGAGTGAAGGCTATTCATATTTTTAAAAGTGAAAAATATCAGGATGTATGTGGACACTTTTGCACAGCCCCTCTTGGGGCTCTTTGGTTGCCAGTCAAACTCAGCCCTGGTTCCTCACTTGTAAAGTGGAAATCCCAGTGACCTGGCTATCAGGGTTATTTGGAAGATGGGAAAGATAATGGCTGTAAACATAAAGCACTCTAAATAGTAAAAGTTCTGGGCACAACGAATGGACTGCCAATATTTTTTTCTCTCTTGAACAACAGACCTCATGGCATTTTACAAGAATGAGAAACTATAAACTGCTTTTGAAACTCCCCTCAGTTTAAAAGAGGCTTGCCATGATGTGTGGCATGAAGAGAGTGTTGCGAACTCTTGAAATCAAAACATCTGGTGCCTGGGCAGGGCCTAGGCCCCATACTGTGGATTCAGGGGCCAGTACCGAATCACCATTTCTCTTGGCCAGGCTGGTAATATAGGTCCTCTCCTCCCTTCAAAGGCGTTTGTTTTTAAAACGGATTTATTGGTGTCCCTTAGCTTCTTTAGGTTCTTTTGTTTAAAATCCAACATTAATGGCTGTCTGATTTGTGTCAGACATGGCAGTAAGGCATGTATATGTATCAATTATACATGAGAGACAAATGTCCTTTAGATACTGTTCCCTGTCCCTGGCATCTAATGTCAGTTCCTCTATGCACTCTGCAGACCAGAGGCCTAAGTAATTTACTCACATATATTCTGAGGTTTGAAAATACTACTAGTAACACTGGTTCCCACTAACCCTGATTATTACAGCTCTTGTTCCTCCCCCCTGCTGCCAGTTGTCCATCACACCTGTTGGTTCCTCTAGCCTGTGCACAGAAAATATCTGCAAGAACAAAGGAGCTCTGGGACATGTAGTTCTGGAGAAAGCAGGTAAGATAGGGAGGCATACTTCTCTCTGTTGCCTGCCTCGTAAACTAGAAGTTTTGTGTGTGTGTAATATTGGATCCAGCAAATCTTATACACATCCCATATAGATAAAGGGAAATAAGTTTGCATAATCATCCTCAAACGTGATCTACAATTTAATGCCAGTTTTTTTCCTCATGCTAATAGGTGCTGCCCAGGCCAACCCCCCACCCCACCCCCACCTCGCTGCCAATCTCTGGAGCCAAGAAAGTGTCCCCTCTCCATGGCTTGAGCCTTGCCAGGCGGCTGGGGACACAGCCTCCTTGGGTATATGGAACAAGTCATGTGGTTCAGTGAATCCAGATCAAGGCAGATAATACCTGTTTCTTTACTACCTTGTGGCTAAGAGGAGCCACATATGCAGAGGAATTCAGCGACACTGATAAAATCTTAGAAAAGGAATTTTACTGCACAAGTCACTTTTAGTGACTGGAATGTTTTGTTGTGAAACAAAGATGTTTCATTTTTAAAAAATTCATCTGGAAATACTATTTAATATTTTAGGTTGGGTGTGCATGAATCACTTTGAAATCTGAAAACTATGATGATATCAAGGCCCAATATTACATGCGTATTATGACTATTAAATATGGCTTCAGCGGAAAATGGCATCATTTGGAAATGTGGAGGGATATGAACAGGTCGCTCTGATTTTTAGACTGGTGCCCAGTTATATATGGCTCAGTGCAGTTTTCTGTATTTATTTTTAGGTTTTCTCATTGTAAGCTACCCACCAGGTCAGTGTAGGCTCTGGAAATCCTGTTACTTCTACTTCCAAAGTCACTGGAGAACCTTCCATGACAGTTACATTAGACAGAAGTTTGGAGAAATTAGGCGCCTGTCCAGATAGGCTGACCATGCTGTTCTTTTCAGATATACTTTTAATCTCTTCTCGGGTGACCATCTGCCTCTGACAGCTTCTGGTGGCGTCTGATTGAAATAGGAGACCTGAGAATGCACTGGGTAAAGCATGCAGCCTATCCTGGTTTTTAGTAAAGTTATTTATATCATGCAATTGTCTCTGTGGTTCTGGCATGCTCCTGTGAACCCCATGGCGTTGCAAATGGGTCTCGCACACTTCACTCGTCATGCAATAGGCAGCCTTTGTCTTGAGAGTGCAGGAAACAGGGCTGGCTTCAGGCATTTCTGGTGAACTCTGAGCAAAAGGTGACTCCACTTTGCATTTGGAGTGGTAGCTTAAGGTAGAGGAAGAAAATCTCTCTAGCTGATCTGGCATATTTTCCTTTCTGTGACCAGGCATGTCAGCATAAGCAACAGAGGTTAAAGGATCAGATTCATCTGCCATTCTTTTGCTGCCAGCATTTATCTGCATTTGCACACTATAAGAGCTGACATGCAGACTACGGGAGCTACTGCAAGGTGGCTCTTCCAGCTCCGTTTCAGAATGCAGAAGGTTGGATTCTGGTGTCTCAGAAAGTGGTGGCAAAGAGATGTCATCAGGGGATATACACTCATATTCGTCTCCAGAGGGCACTTCTTCGGCCAGGAGCTCTGCCTGGAAACTATCCTCTTTGGCAGGAGATAACAATTCTGTGTCCTGTGAAACAGAATCCTCACCAGCTGGGCAGATAACTGAAATATCAGCCAAAATCTTCTCTTCCTTAAAACAG
Source organism: Heloderma suspectum (assembly GCF_057233095.1). NCBI lineage: Eukaryota > Metazoa > Chordata > Lepidosauria > Squamata > Helodermatidae > Heloderma > Heloderma suspectum. Next base: position 192,149,067 of record NC_139458.1, read on the forward strand.
AGAGACAGAGACAGAGACTCTGAACAAAGTTTATAGAATCATTTTTTGTTTTGTTTTCCTCTCACATAATTCTGTCACATGTTTTATTTTTAAGGTACTTTAATTTCTGAAAGGACAATACATGATCTGTGTGGTAGTAGGACATACCCATTGCTAGTAGAAACCATTACTTTACAATTACTTTACTATAAAATCAAGCTTATGAACATCAGGCTTTTTACTTCTCTCAAGAAATATAATCCTTACAGCAATTCTTTAAATGCACAGCATGTCTCATCCCAGGGGCCTAGGGTGGGTAACAGTTTTGAGCAGGACTGGGGAAACTGTGGTGCTCCAGATGTTGTTGGACTCCAGTTCCCATCAGCCCTAGCCAGCCTGATGAGAGATGATGGGAGTAGTAGTTCATCAACATCTGGATGGCCACAGGTTCTCTGGGTCTGATTTAGATAATGAAAGCCCTTTAAAACACTGTCACGGCCTAGTCCTCTTTCCATTTCTAAATCAATCTACTCACTAGGGGGCAACTGAGCTTCCAACCCCTCCCACTTCTTTCCTAGGGCTGTTCCAGCTTCTCATACATGTTCTCACTTCTCTAGCTATCTTATGAGGTGACCATTTCTCCTCCCGCAAATATCTCTCTTGCTCACACAGAAGCCTTCGTTATGCTTTAGTGTTTCTTTCCCCCTCATCATTTTGTAACTTATTAAAAACAGCTCCATCTCAGACTTCTCTCTGCTTCAAATACCTGTGATCAAGTATATACTGCTAATAGTCCCCAATTCGTTGTTGCTTTTATGCTGACAGTTGGACCTGCTGGCTCTTTTTCAACATATAAGAGAAGTCAAACAGAGATAAACCACGTGCAACTGTACCTTGGGGTGTATACACTTGCAGTGGCCTGAGCAAACTGTCTTAATTACACAAAAAGAATCTCTCAGTGGGCTGTGTTCTTGGTTCCTTCATTTCTGAACTAAAGACTCTTAGAGTATAATCCTATTTGCGCCCCACCCACCCCCATTAGAAGGACAGGAAGAGACGGAGGTAATTTTCACCTCTTGGCCCTCCTTTTTACATTGTTTCCTCTAGATGGCCTTTGAGTCCATCTAGAGGAGGTGCCTGGGGGATGGGGATGGGGAGGCCATAGGTTTTCTTGTATCCTGGCCTCTCCTCTCCCCTCCCTGCCCACCAGAACACCCCCTTTTCCCTCTCTCCAAGGCCACGTTTGTGATCCTTGCAAGCAGCCAGCACAGTTCTTTCCATGGTGGCTCCGAGAGCATGGGGCATCGGAACTTGAAGTCCCCCTTCCGAGGACATAGCAGCATCTATGGCCTCAGGTGGGGGACTCTTAAACAATCCTATGTTCCCTGCAACACTCTCTCATTATAATTATAGAGTTGTAAAGCACCTATCAATATCCTCTATACTAATAGTGAACCCAGTTCTTGGAGTGTGAATCATTTACGTAGCTAAAAAAAGAGGGAGGTATCAGCAGGCTTGAGGGAATATATGGGAGGGGGACACCCAAAATCAACCCAATGAAGACTGAGCATGCTTGGTAGCCATGGAATGCTGACTGACAGTTGGAATGGGGAGATGGAATGTGGGAGGGGGAATGGAAGTTATGAGCTGGCAGACAGCCTGAACAGGAGCATTCCACACTGCGGCATGTTGTTGCAGGTCTCACTTGTATCCTCTATATGTTAAAATGTACCTCCACATACTTGCTTGTGAGGCACTGAAATAATAGGACTTACTAGACACACATGTATCTGTGTGCACACGATTTCAGAAAGAATTCGAAATTCATTAGCCAGCCAGTGTGACAAATACATGACAAATATATGTTATGATCATCTCGAATTTAGAGATGAGAAGGAATCAAGTTGTTCCAGGCTTGACATGCTTGCAGGATAAACTCAGAGAGCTCAAGTGAGAGACAGATCATAGTTCTGCAGTAGTGCATAAGACATTTATTCTGTTATTGTTTTGTTTTTAATTGTGTTTTAATGTCTTGTATTATTGTTTTAATCAAATTTAGTTGTTAAAAAGTTCTTAGTTCCTATGATTGTAAACTGCCTTGAGTGCCATTTCATGGGTAGAAAGGTGGGGTACAAATCAAACCAAATCAGTAACTGGGTTGTGGGTCCCATTGTGCTACTACTTAATACACTTGTCCCAAAGAGATAATTAGTTCAGTGTCAGTCAACAGATGAGTACTGAGTACATGGAACACAGAAGAGCACAAGGTAAATACTGCAGTAGCTATCTATATAGTTAGTTATTGTACTATGAAAACATTATGCATGTTTCCAACCTTCCCCAATCTGGTGCCCTCTAGCTGTGTTGAATGGCACTCTTTTCTGGGGATCATGGGAGTTGTAGTCCAACTCATCAGGAGGGTGCAAGGTTGGGGAAGGTTATTACACAGTAGAGGTGGGCAACTTGTGGCCCCCAGATGTTTTTGCCTACAACTCCCATCAGCCCCAGACAGCATAGCCAATGGTGAGGGATGATGGGAGTTATGGGCCAAAACATCTGGAGGGCCACAAGTTGCCCCCCTCATTATATAAAGTAGATAGACATGTTTCTCTCTCTGCTCATCCAGAGAAATTGATTTGCAGTAGGTTCAAAATGGACAAAATGAAGTACTATTTTACACAATATTTTACTATTTTACACATAGTGAGTTTATGAAATTTACAGCCACAAGTTGTGGTGATGGCCATTCACACAAGGTTTTTTAAGTGTTAAGACAAGTTTTTCGGTGGATAGATCTATCAGTGGCTATTAGCCATGATAACTAAGTGGGACCTCTGTGTTCGCAGGTACTTGATTTCTAAATATCAGCTGTTAGGGACATTCAGGGCCAAAACAGACACTACTTTAAAATGGTGTCTAGCAGCTACATCTACTTTTTTCATTTTTACTGTAGGGTAGGTGCAGGGGCTCTGATTTTAAAAGCCTTCTATGGGTTCCCTGTACCTACTGTGGAGTAAAAATGAAGATGTAGCTGCGACTGCGAGACACACATTTAAAGTAATGTCTGTTTTGGCCTTCGGTGTGGGAAAGCTGTTGTATCCATGCCCTGCTGGCCAGCTTTCCAGAGGTATCTGCCTGACCAGGTTGAACACAACAGGCTGGATCAGATGGAGATTTTGGTTGGATACCGTAGGGCTCTTTGCTACCCGGAAATTATGTAGTCATTTCCACTAATTCAACAGAAATTCACAAAATCTGTAATTCAGAAATAATGGTTGTGAACTTTGGCTGAGCACAAGCAAGATTTTCCTGGTTAAGGTTGTGGCTTCCCTACTCAAAGCCTTGTCTTTTCCTCCCTCTTCCTTCAACCTTGGTTGTCTACCAAAGCAATATGTTCTCATCCTTTTGGTGTTTCAAGTGACTTCACAGCTGATATTTATTGCTAATTTAGTTTTGTTATCAGTTTAATCTACAATTTCATATAATATTCATTACAAAAGCGTTAATGCCATGGGCAATGTACTGGGTTGTATAATCGGTCGCAACCAGCATTTTGTTCCTTAGCCCAAACTTTTTCTGAATCTTTTGTGGGCCACAATTTTTTGTTTTGTTTAAAAGAACCTGGCTAATTGACATTTAAAACACAGCTAATTAGGTTTCTTAAAGTTACCTTTACAGTGCTGGTAGAGATATCTTCCATTGTATTTATAAATGGGCTTTCAGCCAGTGTGTTTGACTCCATCTAAAAGCAAATAAATAAATATAATTAATACATTAAACTTTATTTCTAAAAAAGCTAATAATTCCATATGTATGATAAATTGCTTCCCTAATTATATACTTTCTAAACAAAGGATTATTCTACAAGTGATATTTTCTGTGCAAATATCCTATGAGTGTTTATGTGTGTGAATTGCTTCCCTAACAGCATCCCGCACCAGCCCGAATTTCATTTACACAAAATTAAGATGGAAAAAAGTGTGCAAACCTGTTTTGGCTTGCTTGCCATTTCTTTTATACATTCCTTATCTATCTTCACTTTCTGCCTTTCATGTTCTGCTTCTAGCTCAGCATCAACATTATCAGAATTTGGTGCTTTTCCTTTTAGTGAGTCTTCCTGTTAAATGAAACAAAGAGCTACATTAGCTGAACAAAGCAATCAAAATAGTAAGGGCAGAGGGAGCAGCAGCATTTCCTCCGTTTTTCTTCCCTCCCCAGCTGTTTTATTTGTTTTACGAACTCCCTCCCATTGAAACCAATGGAAGGGAATTAATCTATATGAGCTCCAGAGCTGGCAGAGATCAGGAGCTGGTTTGGGAGCAGGTCTGGGGGCCAGGAGATCTGTGGATACTGCGTATCCACAGCCTCTCCCAACGAGACCACTGGCCCATCCCAGGCATGACTCCTTATCCCCTTTTCTGATCAGAGCTCTGATGTCAGAGAAGTAAGGGCTGCAGAGGTTTCCATGGGTACTGGGAGGAGGCATCCAAGGGTGGAACTGTTTCTCTGCCCTCAGAGGGGGAGGTCTGCTAATGCTATGGCTTCTGGGATGCCCTCCCAGGGACTACTGCAGCCAAACTGACTGGGTCAAATAATGCTATACATATTGGCCAGATCCAAAGCATACACAGTGGTCATGGCAGCATTTCAATTTTATTTATACCAGCATTTATAAAGCACTCTTTAGCCACAGAAGGGGCACCCACACAGCAGCTTACAAAGCAAATAAGCAATACAATGTAACACAATATAAACCAAAACACAAAGCAAGCAAAACAACCAATAAAAACAAACAAATTAATAAAGGACAGCAGTATCAGAAACACCCAAAACCAGGATCAGATCTGCAATAAAAATTGGGATCAGACTGTTTCCACAGTCTTTCTAAAGGCTGAGAGGGAAGTTCCATCTGGTCCCTTTCCTCTCAAGTTCTCCCCTTCAGGTGACAGCCCTCCCCAAACATTCCTGATGATTGATTTACTATGAACACTATGAATCATGAATCACTATCCCACAAGACAAGTAGAAGGGAATGTTTGGAAACAGAGATACGCTTTCTGTAAGCTAAGGCTGAGTTAACATTTCCACAATACACAGAGGTATCAAAATCATGAGCATTTTGTTATGAAATCCTAATGAAGACCATAGGGCCTGGATTCAAATGCATCAACATGTGCATGCAAAGTGTTTCCAGGCATCCACAAGGAGCCGCCTCTTCAAATGCTACTCTGGAAGGTCTCCCAGATTCCGGGAAGAGCTTTTGAGGATAGCATGGAAAGCTGCGGAAGGAAGCAGGGAGGGTTCTGAAAAGCCATGGTGTACATGCAGACCTTAGCTTATATTATCTCAGCTTATATTATTGTACATCCACCCTCATATATTTCATGAGGCTGATCAAAGCAGGCCTCTTCAGAGTGGATCAGCCAGGTTTTAATTTTGGAGATGTATTCATCAAAATTAGAGGTGTGGGACCTTTTTTTTCCTGTGGAGGGCCACATTCCCTCAAGGCTAATCTTTCAGGGGCTGCATGTCAGCAGTGGGTGGGGCCAGAGACAAAAGTGGGCAGGGCCACCCCCTTTTCTCTCCCTTTCTGTCTTCCTCTTGCCAGAGGTCTGACCTGATCACATTCAGAGGGCTTTTGAAATTAGACCAAGGACTACATGAAATTAGGCATGTGGCGCTAGGGGTATCAGTTACCCACCCTAATCTAAATTATGCTAGGGATGGCGCAGGCGTCTGGTTGGGGCTTGAAGCTTGGTGAGAAATCACTGGCTCAGCCCCCCAGACACAGTCAAAGGACCCCCCGTGCTTGCCCAACTCAGTGCTTTACATTTTTACTGTAGGGTAGGTGCAGGGGCTCCGTTTCAGCTTTTAAAACCACCCTATGGGTCCCCCTGCACCTACTCTGGAGTAAAAATAAAGAAAGGATGTAGCTGTGAGACACACATGTCTGTTTTCGGCCTCAGTGTGGGAAAGCTGTTGTATCCATGCCCTGCTGGCCAGCTTCCCAGAGGTATCTGCCTGACCAGTGCTGAACACAGCAGGCTGGATTAGATGGAGATTTTGGTTGGATTCTGCAGGGCTCTTTGCTATCTGGAAGTTATGCAGTCATTTCCAGTAACTCAACAGAAGTTTGCAAAATCTGTAATTCAGAATCAATGGTGTAGCCTTGTGAACTTTGGCTGAGCACAAAGTTCCTGGTTAAGGTTATGGCTTCCCTACTCAAAGCTTTCTCTTTGGGCTTCTCCACACAAGCGATTTATTGCACGCTTGGCCACTCACAGACATTTGTGGGTCCTTTACACGACATTGTCAACCTCTAGGACATCTCCCGTGCCTTCCCCTGGTAATCTCACTTTAAAAAAGATTGGAGATAATGCACTATTTAAAATTATCACAGGATATTCTCAGTGTGTAAAGTCAGTGTTGCACTATAATACAGCCAGTAGATGGCCCTGTTTCATTGAACCTTATGGAGAAGGGGACGTTTTCAATTACAAATCACATGGTTGCCGTCGGTCGCCGTCTAAAGGAGCCCCTAGTGAATGGGGAAAGACTTCAGAAGAAGAAAGCCTGGTAAGGGTGCAGGGTTTTTCCTTAATGCAGAGACACCCTTTTCCTCCCTCTTCCTTCAACCTTGGCTGTCTACCAAAGCAACAGGTTTTCATCCTTGTGCCGTTTCAAGTGACTATGAAGCTGATATTTATTGGTAATTTAGTTCTGTTGTGACTTTAAACTACAATTTCATATTGTAGTTATTAATTACAAAAGCGTCAATGCCGTGGACAATGTACTGGGGTTTATAATCTGTCAAAACCGGAATTTTGTTCCATAGCTCATGTAATGTTGCCTAAATGGTCCCTTTAAGTAACCATTGTGCAAATGGTTACTTACGAAAAGAGATGAGCCCTTTATTGAAAAGGGTGGCTCAGCAAGGCAGCAGGTGGCCGCATTCTGCTCGCTAGGCGCTCATGGACCGCCTGCCATCTCACTGCGCACGGTAAGCAGGGGCGGGCAGGCAGCCAGAGTGGGTCTGGCAAGTTGAGCGTGAGGTGGGTGGAGGTGAGTCCATTCATCCCTAAGTTATGCCATTGTAACAGGTTATGGGCTTTTCTACATGAGGCTTTTAACCTACCACTTTACTGAGGCTTCTGCTTCCAGATTCTTTGTATGATTAAGATCTGCTCCTCTATGCATGTTTTTTTTCTGGGGGTTTTCTTTCTCTTCTTTTCTATATGTTCCATTACACAACCACTAGGTAGAGCTGTGGTATAGCAGAATTGTGCAAATACATGAGGGTTTCATGCCCCCATTCAGCATATACCAAACTTTCCTCAATAGAAAAAACAACATTAAATGGTTGCAAAGCATGGAAGAGGTCCTGGAGGATGACGATGTTGTGTAAATCACCCATATAAACTACCGTGAGTGAGGAATCAAAAGTGCATAGTACATGCCTCATGTAGAAAGGCTCTGTGTGTGACATGCCTGTTACCTTGATGAGCATAAGATGTGTGGGGTTGGGACCCTATATACTGCACGGACTCCTGTATTGTTCAGTGTGTCTCTGTATCCTCTAAACACATAAACACATTGCAACCCCTGAAGAGCCTTTGTCAGTGGAAGCTAGGAAACCCAGCATTTAACCTTTTTGCATATGTTGGAGATTAAAGATGTGAACTCAAGAACACAACTGGAATGGGAATTAAATTTTTTTTTTGTGAACTGCCCATAGAGCTTTGGCTATGGGGTAGTATAGAAATACAATAAATTAATAAATGAAACGAATGACCCCTGTATCCAAGACAGGTTATAGACACTCCATGGGGTTCTATGACTTTGCCACACTGAACTCAATGGGGGCCACTGGGAACTAAGCCAGCCGTTATCTGAACTACTCCATCATTATTGTCCCATCCTGGGTTCACATTTTTGGTCATGCTAGAGCTGGAACCTAAGAATATGAATATACACACACACACACACACACACACACACATATAGGACATAGGCCTTCACCATTGTAGATTGCTCCTTCCTTAGCATGGTGCATAAGTTCCCAATCCAGCTGATGTCCTGCCCATGCTCTGACATATTCCCATCTGAGTGCCAGAGAAAGCTTTTGCACAGTGCTGCCATTCTACACGATGGCCTTTCCTAATCCTGACACATTCAGGCCAGCTCTTTTGTTGCATAGCAAGACTGATCTCTGCCGCCACCAATCAGCCCCGCCTCCTCTGCAGCTAAAAGGTCATAACACTGTAGTGGCTCAGCAGCTGGCAGATTCTTTCCAAGCCCTTATTTCTGGCATAGCGGCTCACAGGGTTGGTGCGTAAATATCCAAGAACTGTTTCCAGTAGGAAGGGAAAAAAAATTACCCCAAGCTTGTCTTCAAGTTCTGTTAAGGAACTGCACAGTTCACTGATAGAATCAAGAACTTCCTTGTGTTTTCCTGCTGTTTTTTCAACATACTTCTTTCCTTCTTCAATACCTGTAATTTACAACAATAGACTTGTGGAAAAAGTACAACATTTGGATTAGCCCAAAGTAGTATAAACACAGTACCTAACTTTAGACTCAGTTTTATTTATTCTTATACTATAGGCCGAGGTTTCTCTATAATGCAGTGTTGGATGTCTGTGGATCCCAGACATTCTGACTTATTTCCCAAGCACTGGATCACACTTACAGGGCAATCTTATGCATGTTTACTTGGATGTAAGTCCCATGGTGTTCAGTGGTATTTCTTCTAAGTGAGTGTTATAGGATTATAGCCTTAAGCTACCGTGAAACAAAGTCACTACATTCATGGTTTACATCAATCTATTATTTCTGGTCATTTATTAGATTTATATTGCATTTCTCAACCTTAAACGGATTTACAAGATTTTAGAAAACAATTTTAATAGGCCCTCTGCTGTAGCTCAGTCTTCTGTAGTTGCTGATAGGCCCTCTGCTGTGATGACTGAATGCATCTTATGAGTTTTAAACAGATTTACTGGATGTTACAATGGCAATCTCTCCCTTCATAGTACCAAAAGATTAGTACTAAATTATCAGAAGAGCAGGATGCAAGCATGCAGTGCTGTAGTGGTAAATTTTGAAGTGCAGGTGCTCATCATGACAGTCTCTGTAGACACCCCGCACGCGCGTGCACACACACACACACACAGAAAGTCTAAATATACAGGCAGCTGTGTTGATTCATACCAACAAACCAGCTGTAGCAGTTTTCATCTCCACCAAGAGCAGGTCTTTTGGAAAGCTAATAGGTCTGGATTGCCCATTCAGGACCAAGCCACCCCAAAATACGTTCAGAAAGGTCACAACAATTAGGGATGGCAGAGAATTCCGCCACGGATTCCAGTGAGGCTGGATTCTTTAGAATTCGGCCCCCTGGAATCCGTGGCGGAATGGCCTCCTGCCCCCCCGCCCCCTGCGGAATCCCCCCGGGACGGTACTTACCTGCGGCGGATTCGGCGGCGGCGGTTCCGGCGGCAGCTGGTCTCCTGGCCGCCTGCGGCTGGGCTGCTGCCGCTGCCATTGCTGTCCTTGCAGCCGTGCTAGGCTACGTAAGAATTTATGTAGCCTATCACGGCTAACCCCCCCACAAAACCCCAGCGTATGCAAATGGCGGTGGCTACGGCAGCCGCCATTTGCGTTCCCTATTTTTCGCGGTTTTATCTTACGTAAATATTTACATAAGATAAATCGGTGAAAAATAGGGAACGCAAATGGTGGCCGCCATAGCCACTGCCATTTGCGTACGCTGGGTTTTGCGGGGGGGCGGTTAGCCGTGATAGGCTATGTAAATTCTTAATCACAGCTGCCTGGCTGGATGCAAATGGCATGCTGAGGGAAAGCATGTTATCTAAACATTATTTGTTTAGAAATAAATAAATCCTGGAATGAATAAAACACATTTTTCCCATTTCCCAATAAAATGTATTGGGTTTTCAAAGTAATAAACACTTACCATATAAGTCTTTAGCAAGATTAGTAATCTGCTGAATTCTTTCCTTTTGTTGAGGGATAATAGGGTCAACAAACTTGTTGAATTGCTTGTAGAGTATTTCTACTGCTTCCCTCGTCTTGCACTCTGATGAATATTTTCCAACTCTAACTACCGCAGCGCTTGCTTCTTCACACCAAAATTGACACTATGTTGGAGAAAGGAAACAAAAATCCCAGTATCTTAAACACTCTTTTTGCAAGTAAAATGCCTGATGAACATTGTTAACTCAGCTGGGTCCCTCCCAGCTACATCTCCTATCATCCTTGCCTATTGGCCATGCTGGCTGGGGCTGATGGGAGTTGTAGACCAAAACATCTAGATGGACCCAGGTTGAGGAAGGTTGCTCTAGCTCAATAAAGTACATCAAAGTTTATCTCCTTTCATTATGCTGCAAGGAATCCCAAATGACTGTGACTATCAGTATCCACATATTAGGGATGTTGGAGGATTCCGCCACGGACTCCAGTCTGAATTCTTTAGAATCCAGCCCCCCGGAATCTGTAGTGGAATGGCCTCACCCCCCCGCCCCCCGCAATCCCCCCCGGAACCGACCTACGTGGTGGCGGATGTGGCAGTGGCAATGGCTCTGGCGGCGGCTCCGGGTTGTCTTCCGGGCTGCTGCGGCTGCAAATGGCGGCTGTCGTGGTGGCCGCCATTTACGTACCTATCTTTTGCCATGATAGGCTACGTAAGTATCTATGTAGCCTATCATGGCTAAAGCAGGGACGCAAATGACGTAGCAGCCACCATTTGCATCCCCGCTTTAGCCGTGATAGGCTATGTAAATATTTATGTAGCCCATCATAGCTACAGCAGCAACGCAAATGGCGTAGAGGACGCCATTTGCATCCCTGCTTTAGCCGTGATAGGCTCCATAAATATCTACGTAGCCTATCACAGCCTAGCGTAGGGACACAAATGGTGTCCCCTACACAGGACACCATTTGCATCTGCAGCAGGCCGGCAGCAGATGGGGGCCCTGCTGCGGATCGGCCTGGCCACGGACTGGCCGCAGAGCGGAGCCGGCTGGGAAGGATTCTGGGGGGGAGGAACAGATCGCCTCCCCCCTCGTCGAGGATTCTGGGGGAGGACCGAATCGCCTCCCCCCCCTCGTGGAACCCAGCAGAGCCAGGTAAGTGGGGTTTTGTACACCCCTACCACATATGAATACTGACAATCTCAGATGAATTCTGTAAATGCCCCCAAATGCATGTCATTCCCCACTTTTTCAGATATATACAAGTCAATTCCGATTTACAGGTCTTTCAATATTCACTGACTTATCTCTGAGTTTTAGGACATTTTAGATTAGATTGGATGTTCACAAAATTTGTTTAGGATTATCAACATTCACATCAGACATTCACTCTAACGTATACAGCATGTCAAATATTCCTTCTCATACAGGCAGTTGGGAAGATTATTGCTCTTTAGATGTGCTATGAAGGAAGTTACTAGTCATGCAGATAGGTAACAATTGGGAAATTAATGGCTTTATTGCTAAAATATGAAAACACTGAAACAGCAACATGCATGATCTCATTGCAGAAATAAACCTACAGGATGTAAAAAAGAAGAAATGCTTTTATGTACTGTGTTTTTGTAGGTAGGAAGGAAGGAAGGAAGGAAGGACATAAAACCAATAACAATGAACAAAACATTATATTTTGGGGATCACACATAATATAAACAGATATAATCTTCTATGAATGTGCAGGCATGTATAGTGAGAGAGCAAGGTTTTTCCAAATATTGCCAGAACTGAGATCAAGATCTCTTACCATAGGGTAATGCATTGAGAAGCCATGCAGTATCATAGAGCATGCTTTCTTCTATAAGAACTACTTACTTAACCCAAATTATCATCTGAAACCTTATCTGGATTGCCTATGTCAGCTTTCCTAAACCTGGTGCCTTCCAGATGTATTGCATTACAACTCCCATCATCCTCAGCCAGCATGGTCATTAGTTATGCTGGCTGGGATTATGGGAGTTGTAGTCATCTAGAGGGCACCAGGCTGGCTTTTGTCTTTTTGAGGTTAGGCTGGCACTTACAAGAGGGGCTTTTTCTGTTGTGGCCCCCATTCTGTGGAACTCCCTCCATAAGGAGGCTTGTTAGGATAGCTCCCCTCATAGCATAAAAAGAGCAGTAAAGAGTAAAGACTTTATTCTACAGGACATTTGGAGATTGTTAAAAAATATTGGTGGATTTTATTGGGTTGCTTTTGATGCTGCTATGATGACGATGCTTTATTGTTACTGTTTTTCACCCCAATCCAGCTAAGCAGATCTGTGCACATAAGTGGCTTCCATATTCCTAAGCAAGGTTCCCTGCATCTCTCTCTCTCTCTCTCTCTCTCTCTCTCTCTCTCAGTCATGACTCAGAGGTGTAAACATGATGTACATGCAGATACATATCCAAAGGTACATGCTGCCTTTCTTCACTGCATTGCTTTCCAGTGGGATGCACATTCAAACACTCTTCCCCATCTGCGGATGCGGCAGTGATTCTGATACAACTGGTGACACCTAAATCTACCGTTTAAAAGCATGATTGAAATTAGAACGGGGTGTTTTTGTTTCATTGTGCTTAGTATGCATCTGAATTATTAGCTTGGGAGATCTCATATGGTATAAAGGTTGGTCTATACATTTAAATAAATAACCAAGTCTTGAAATCTAGGGTGTGAGCAATCCCTAAGAGCTGGATGAATAGGAACTGTTATATTCGTCAAACTCCAGGTTTTTTACACAAAGCCTCCGTTACCATTTAAATGTCTGAATGATGGATGATATGCGCACTGACTGATACAATACATGAGTTTGTCCCATACCTCAGAACTGGCCTCACAACTACAAAGTATATTTGTGGTTTTCTTATACCTCTTCCATCATCTGCTGCAGGTGCTCCATCAGATCTAAATTCTGTTTGTAATCTTCCATAATCTTGCCAAATTCACTCAGATGTTTCTGTAATTCATTGATGGACTGGGAAAGCACCCCAGCTTTATCACTTGGCAGAGTTGCTAAAGTATCTAAGATTTTCTTCTTTAAACTCTCTGTCTTTTTTTTCAGTACCTGTTCCAAATAACATAATAGGAATGTTTAGCCATTCATTAACATGTTCAACATGGGGAGAGAAATTATTCTGTATAACATCACCAGAAAATTACCCTCTGAAGGTCAAGCTGATGCCCTGCTGCTCTACACCCTCTGGTTATCTTGATGGGGCCTACTGTGATTTGGTAGATTTCTCCTTAGAATTTTAGGCTTTGTTAATTTAAAAGTATATCTCACAATACCAATAGGATTATATAACATAAACATAATTATAAAATATTTGGAAGAAAAGCAGACTTGAAAGGTTGAGTCACTTTTGAAATTAAAATACACACATATACAACCCTAAGCCAATTACCAAAAGAAAAAGGGCGTATGACCTTTGATGTTCAGCTGCAATAGGGAAAAAAATCTGATGAATGATGCCAGTCATATCTGCGCACATTTGCGATAAATCTTATGCACACAGAGCCTGAACTACTATAATAGCTACCTGCATTTTTTCAGAATATCCATCGACTTGCTGAATTTGAATCCTTAGGGTCTTCAGGTTTCGTGCTTTTTCAGTTTTCTTGCTATAGTTGAATTTCATATTGTTGAATTTCTTTTTGAGGTCTTTAAATGATTCCTTGAGCTGAAAAGAAATAATGACTTTTTTAAAGGGCGATTTTGACAGTGATGTAAAATAACCTAAGAACCTATAAATATAAATATCTATAATAAATATAGGTTCTTAAGTGGTCTAAATGTACATCCTAAAGCATTTCTGTACATAGTATTTTTCCAGGATAGAGATCATTTCTGTATGCGGGAAAAATAATTTAAGTGCAGTTCGAATATTTATTCAGTTGAAAGCATAGTGCTCTGGAAGCACATCAGTTTCCAGGCTAAAATAACCAAAATATCACGTGGAAATATTGAATGCATGTTATCGACACTATGAAAAACACATATATGCCACAATGTGTGACTCCACGATACGTGCGCCAAGAGTGCTAATGTGTATTGAAATTTTCCCCATGATGCTGCTAGATGTAGAAGGGAGTCTCAAGAGTCCTCCTCCACTATTAAAAGAGAGAGAGAGAAGCAGCCCGAAGTCGATGTTCCTCTGGAACTCTCCTGTTCCAATTGCAGTCAGGACTGGAGAACTCCGTATGATTCTGGAATGTATATTTTCTAGATCCTCCTCCTTTCTACTTGCTAGGAGGTCTTAAAATAGAAAGATGTTGCTTTTTTTGTTGGTCTTGCCATTTAAGCTCTAGTTTCTGAACTTCAATAAGACAGATAATGTTTGTCATCTAGCAACTAATGAGATTAAACTCTAGGTCATCAAATTTGATACCCATATGAGCTTTCATAATGATGTATTTGGTAAGCAACAAATTGCCTCTTGAAATTTCCTGGCAAATTAGTATTGTGCTGAAAAATGTTGTAGCTAGATACCATCTCAAAAGCAGTATTATTATAAAGTTATACTTGGTTGGCTTATGGGAAGCAGATAAATCCATTGTTTTCTGGGATTTCTACATGCTGTGCCAAAACAGGAAGGAAGACACTTTCTTATAGAGTTTCTTAATGGATTTACATCCAAATAGCCAAAAATATTTTCATTTTCAGTGATTTGAAATATTGTCTCTACATGATCTTTTCTAGACTGAATTTGTGTTCTGTTTTTGATATGGGGGGAAGCAGGGCCCACCCTGGTGGTGGAGCTAGAAGGGGCCAGGAGTCGACATGCTCAAGGAAGGGAGGGATGACGGCAGGCATCTGTGCCACTGGAATGCACAAGCCGAAGGAGACAGTAAAGACAATGGAGAAATCTATTCCATGAGTACAGCTTCTCATGAGTAAAGAACAGGGCACAAGGTGACTATTGACAAGCAAGGAAAGGCAAACAAGAAATGGCCATGGCTGGGGAGCCACTGATAAAGGCAGAGACTGGAAAGGAATTCACTGCAGCTCTGCTATGAACTGAAAGGCAGGGACGGGGAGATCAACGAGAGCTTGTCAATTCCCTTCCTTCCATCTCAGACAACAGGGAATTGTGGGAACTAGAGAGAAGGGCAATAGCTGTCAGTTCCTCCCAACCTAATCCCCCACAATATAGAAAATAAATCATGTCATCACTGTCAGAAATCATTTCAGGGTATACTTGTCTATTGTGTGTTTGCCTTTGCATGCCCTTGGTGAAAATTATCTGCCAATCCGTTCCCTGGGATGATAAGAGTACTGGGTTTGGATATGAGGATCCAAGATTCAAATCCAGTAAGACTTTAATCTTACTGGCCAAACCGTGACAAATCATAGGATCCAGTTGGAATTCCCAGTGTACTTTTGGAATGCCTCTATAATCAGGTTTCTCCATTTACTTCAGGGAATCGTAGAATTTGCCTTATCCTAGCTTACCACAGAATTGTCGTGAAGATAAACTTAGGTGAGTATATACTTTTAATACGCTTTTTGGATTGGATGGGCAAGAGTCCTAAATAAATACTGAACGCATGATCCACAGTCATACCATCTCAGAATACACTTTAAAAGGAACATGTGTGTGAGAACCGTTTGTATGCGGTCTTTGCTTTGAGTTATAAATAATACCTCCTAGTTCAAAATATGGTTCTCAGTTTACATGAGGACTTCTAATTATCATTATCAGTTTATCACAAAGTGCAGCGGTCACAAGATTTTCCTTTGTGGGGCATCAGATGCACCAAGAAACTGATTTCCAGTTAGTCAAAGCTGCCTATTTCTCCAAACGCCAGGCCTGTGGGCGTACAACCTTTATTTATAAAGTAAAATTATTATTCTTTGGAGGTGGGGAAATCCCTAGGCCAAGCCATAAATCAGCATGAGAGTTTCCGTTAACAGTTTGTGTCAATTCACCAGTGTTCATTTAAAAAAGATTTTAAAGCTCTTTTTGTTGGCAGAGAGGATGCATGAAATAGGATCTCCTTGTTTTAGAAGAGTAGCGTCTTATGTAAGAAATCTGCAGCTGCTGTCACTTTTCTCTCTCTTAATGGAAAAT
The DNA here is from genome assembly GCF_057233095.1 of Heloderma suspectum. Taxonomy (NCBI): domain Eukaryota; kingdom Metazoa; phylum Chordata; class Lepidosauria; order Squamata; family Helodermatidae; genus Heloderma; species Heloderma suspectum. The sequence goes on from NC_139458.1 coordinate 192,165,146, forward strand.
CAGCTCAGATGTAGACTCTTATGCTTTCCTCTTATGCTTACAGCTCTGACCAGTCAAAGGAATGAATAATTCTGCTTCAGTTGACAGGGAGAATCCATTTGCAGTAGGAGCAGTATTACTCAATCCAACTGCTGAACAGGTCAGCATCATTCCTTCACCTGCTACCTCTGGCTGTCTCTTTCCCCACATACTTGTTATGGGGATGGTGGTTGTATATGACTATCTCATGCAAATATGAAAGAAAGCAAGTGCACTGACAGGGCAAAGGCAAGGGAGAAAGGTGAAGCATAGGGGGAGGAAATGTAAATGGCAGGCCTGATGTGGCCCATGGTTTTCCTCCTGAGAAGCAAGGCAGGAAAGAAATTATGCATGTATCTAACACTCCAATCTGTAGTATGGCAAGACCCTACTGATTTCAGTGGGACATTTCTAAGTAAGCAAGCTTTGGACTGAATCCTGTGTTTAGTGCTCAACATAAGGCCACCATAACTGCAATGCTTTCGGCATAGTGGAATAAGATTTATGCCCTGGATTCCTTGAGAGGAGAGTCCCATGAGGATATCACTGTACAGGACTTCCAATAAATTACAATGTGGTGGGGGGAAACTGGGTCATTTGAATTGACCATTCACTTTCCATCCATTTATTGAAAAGTGGCATGTATTGTACTGATTTTAACCAACTTTGGCCCTTAGACTTTTTTAGGGCCTTACAGCCACAATTTGTTCAGCTGTCCTCAACTATAGCTGTGTTGTCATAGGTAAGGTATGATGGAAAGGATGCTTGATGACAACTGCTGTGATTTATCACACAAGAAGGAGAAAACAAATAATAGAGATCAGGACACAGTTTTAATGATCTGGTTGTCACATAAAAAAACAGAAGATGCCACTTTTCCCCTCTTCTCCAGAAGAAAGACCTACAGGGAATCACTAATGTGGCCCTTTCTCATCGCACATGTATAAACTGATTACTGGAGGGCATGAACATAAAACAACACAAACAAGTAAAGGAAATTTAGAACAATTATGTCTGCTTTGCAGGGTTGTGATGTTGCTGAGAGGGAAGAAGTTGCTGGTGGTGGAAGAGTAGAGTACTGGGACAAACAATTCCTCTTAGAAGAGAAATCATGTCAAGGCAACTCTGAACCAACATCTGTACTGCACTGATTGCAGTGTACAGTTGACATCTGTGGGGCGCATGGCACAGTGCAAATCCTGCTGGTTATCATAGCACACCCAACATGCCATATGAGCCTGGAGTTGTTTTTAAAAAGTAGGTGCTATCTGTGCTGCACTAAAAGATGAGTGTTCTAAAATGAGCACTGTGCCTTTGAGGTTCTTGTTCTAAAAAAGAAGATTGACAAGCAAGACTGAACGTTTTCTTCCAGTTTGTGACTTTGTGTTGTCATTCAGAACAGTGGTTTGTGTATTTTCATAGGATCATAGAGTTGGAAGGGACCTTGGGGTTCATCTAGTCCAGCTCCTGTTCAATGGAGGATCTGCAATGCAGGATGCAACTACAGCATCTCTGACAGATGGCCATCCAGCCTCTGCTTAACTTAAGTATCTCCAACAAACAAGACCCTGCCACATCCCAAGGGAGTCTGTTCCACTGTGAAACAGCTCCTACCATTAGGATATTTCTCTTAATGCTTGGCCAATGTCTGCTTCCTTGCCATTTCCACCCAGTCATTCTAGTCCTGCCCCCAGGAGCAAGAGAGAACAAGTCTACACCATCTTCTGCATGGCAGCCGTTCAGATACTTGAAGGCAGATACCATGCCTCCTGTTAATTTTCTCTTCTCTAGGCTAAACATACCCAGCACTTTCAACCATTTCTCATAGAACTTCCAGACCCCTCACCATCCTGGCTGTCCTCTTCTGGACATGTTCCAGTTTGTCAATGCCCTTCTTAAAATGTAGCACCCAGAACTGGCCACAGTACTCTAGATACAACCTGACCAGTACAGAATAAACTATTACTTCTCATGATCTGGACAGTATGTTTCTGTTAATGCATCCTAAGATTGCATTAGCTATTTTAGAAGCTGCACCTCAATGCTGGCTTATGTCCAGCTGCTGATCAACTAGGGCATCTAGATCCTTTTCACAAGTACTGCTGCCAAACCAGATCTTTGTCATCCTATACTTGTGCCTTGGATTTTTTTTTGTATCCAAAAGCATTTACATTTATCTCTATTGAATCTCACCTTGTTAGTTTCAGTTGAGTTTGATCTTCATTAAAAAGGAAATTCCATTCTTTACTCACTAATCACTGCACTTGCAATTCAGATTTCACTGTGGTTTTTCAAGCATTGTCATGTTACATGTTTTGCATATGTAAAAAGTATATGAAAGCTTGGTTCTTCTGAACATATCTTGGGTAATAAAACAAAAAACGGGCAAGATCCACTCCACCTGCATGCACAGGGGGAGAGGCAAAATTGTGCCCCACTGAGTGTTACTCCAGAGGGCACCCTGACCTTGGGGACAAAGGGCATTTACTGCTTCCAGGGAAAAGTTACAAATCTCCATGCGTGAGCAGAGCACCTGCATATGCCAGCTTGGATCTTGGCCAATTAAGCTAGTTGTTGGCTGCTTGCTTCCTGCTTGATAAGTATAAAGAACTTCCTCCTGCTACAGTGCTACTAGAACTGAAATATTTATTTGCTTGTACCTGGCAGGCAATGCTAGAGTTATTATTTGATACTTGTTTAATCTGGAGGGGGGCAAAAAAGATAAATTGCAAAGTGACAACTAATGTAATTATTTACTGAATTTGTAACTAGCAAAGACATTCAGACTTACTGAACAATGTTGACACTTTATAATAAATTCACTACATTAATTGTAAAATCACATTAGATAGATCATTTTTAAAAGCTAGACAAAAAAATTGATTCCAATTCCTCCTTTCTTTTGTTTGTTCTACATGAGCGCTGCTTTGGTGAAGAGGGTTTTCATATTTTCCCGCTTACTTTTACTCCCTTAAATTATACTTAAACTTCAAACCACTTAAGGTATCATCTTAAATGGCGTTGAACAAGTTTAAGAGCATGCATTATGAGTTTGAAGTGGTTTATACCTAACACCAGGGCACGCTAATCCTTAGAAGTTTGCATCAGAGTAGCGTAACATTCCTGGCATCATAGCAGCGTAGTGTCATTGCTTATGGTGATATGCATGCTCATTATGCAGTAGGAAAGCTTTATTTAGATTATGGGGAAAGTCGGCCGCCTCCGAACTCGGAGGTGACTGACTATCCAATGCAGGGTGGGCGCAGCGTGGTGGTGGGGGTCTTCCCAGCTTTTGCAGCTGGATGGCCAATTTCAGCTGTCTAGCCAGGGTGCTGCGGGGGGGGGGGCAGAAGCCGGACAGCACATAACAGCACTTCCGCCATCCCCTCCCCGCCCCCAGGAACACCCCCTTTCCCCCCACTCCATGCTGCTCTTCCGAGCGAGGAGCTGAGAATAAACTGTGCTGCCTACAAGGCGGGGGAGGGAGGCAGTTTTCTGGGAACCGAGCTCTGGGCTCGGTTCCCAGAAAACAAAAATTCTTATGGCTGTCTAGCTGCTAACTAGCGGCCATAAGATTGTGCCCTTAAATTCTCGTGAGGATGTCACCTTCTTTTTAAATGCACAGTTCTCTGGCTTCAGACTGCAGTCCTTAAATGTATTTCTTCCTGTAGCAGTTTTATGACTAGCTTATGGGGCTTTTCTCCTTTGGCACAGGACTAAATACTGAAACTATCATGGTGTAAGTAGCAGGAGTACTTCCAAACTGATGTACATTGAGAGCACAGTAAGGAAGGTACAGCTTAGGGGCTGTTTCTGTGCCTGGGTGCACCAACTCTCTCAGGGAAAAACAAAACCTTGGAGCCCCTGAGGAGAAATTCACAAGATTATGGGATGGTCAGTTTCACACTCCTGTTGAACCCATCCCAGAGCAATCAGGTTCATAAAGGGAGATGGCATTAACGGGTAGGTGAAAGAGATTACCCGTTTCATTCTCCTGCTGAACATGGGAGACTAGTTGAGTGCAAGCAGGCTGATCAGCAGAGGTGAAATTGCAAGATGGGACCACTGGAGGTTCATGTACGCAAGATAATCTATTTGAGGACAGAACCAGTCAAGAAAAATAAAATAAAATCAGTTTGAAGACACTTCAACTTACGGACACACCCTTAGGATTCAGTTATAAGACATAAAATGTTACACAGTATAACACAGAGAAGGTGAGGTTTCCAATGATCTGAAAAGTGAACATAAATGCAGGTATTTGCCTGCATAAAATATTGTCCAGGATCCAAAGAACTGCACTAATTCCTCACATGCAAAGGCACTTCAGGCCTGTGTTTCTTGAACAGTAGCCCTCCATGCTCCATGGCAAACAATTTTTGAAACTGAGTGAACTTTCAGAACCAGTGTATAATAAGGCACTGGGGTCAGCAATTCCAAGAAAAATGTCAAAAATCTTACTGGGGATGTCCAAGCCACTATTTATACTTCATAAATTACTAAGAAGCTAAAAACACATTTAATGCACTTTGGGTGGCATTTATTCTTCAAACTATGCTCTAGAAAGCAACAGCTACTTTTCTATCATATTATGCTGTAGGGAGAGGATTCAGCTTTAATTGAAATATCTCTGTAACCCTATGCCAGTGAATGGAACCAGATGAAAACAGAACACCCAGAATGCATCACTTGAGACAAAAGTAAGGGTGTGTGCCATATTTCTGAATGCTTCTGCACATGAAATGTTCCCTGTATGTAATAAAGTAACATATCAGAAATAAAGTTTTAGAGTAGCCCTTCTGATACACTAGTTTATTACATGCAGATGACTTTTTATGTAGGGAGATCATTACAAAAATACATCCCCTGCCTGCAGTCTGACGTAGTACAATCCAGAACTCTACACTTCACTCTCCCACCTTATTCTGCATAATGTATGGATTGGGTCCAACACAAGTTTAGCCGTGACCATTTCCAACCCACTTTTCTATCAAGGACACAAATGCCCAGCAAAAACTTTGATGATTCCATTTTAGAAGAAGCACATAGGTCATGTCTAAACCTGGTTTGTGAATCAAGCACACTCCTCAGAAGCTTAAACAGAAAGGTAAAAGGACACCTATGAAGACTACTGAACAGCAAGAAGTCAAAGGAGACAAGAGCTTTCAATCATTTAATGTGTTCTTTTCACCAGACCTCGTGTATCTCGTCCCTTTTGGTGCAGAAATGGAGGATGTGTGACAGCTCTTCCTCATACTTCTCAGCTTTGGAACCCCAGTTAACGCTGTCAGACTCAAGGGCGTCCAGCTGCTGCTGCAGGTTCTTTACAGAAACAGTAAAGGAATTCTAGAATGAGATGCAGAAATCAAGCTGAAACAATGAACATTTGGGTCTGCAAACTAAATGGTGACACTTTTTAGTAGTAAAGGTTTTTTTTAAAACCACACACATCAGTTTAGAATAAAAAGATTTTACAGTAAGGCTATATTTTCCAAGAGGTTGATGCACTAGTTTTGGGGGAGATGTGAAGGCAGGCAATCCAGTTTTGCGTCTGTTTACATGGCAACGTGTGAACTTCGACCATAGGGGAGCTCTGAATACAGCCACTTCACCCATTGTGTTGTTTCTCGGTATATGGATGAACAAAGGCTCCTGCTGCTGAAGATCACTAATGTGAATTGGTGGTGTGGTGTAGTGGTTAGAGTGTTGGACTGGAACTTAGGAGGTCTGGATTCTGGTCCCTACTTGGCCATGAAGGTCACTGGGTGACTTTGGGCAAGTCACTAACTCTCAGCTTAACATACTTCACAGGGCTGTTATACAGATAAAATTGAGAGGAAGAGGACTATGTAAGCCAACTTGGGTTCCTTGCAAGAGGAAAAAGGTGGAATATAAATGTAATAATAAATACATGCAATAATGAATAAACAAATAAATAAATAGGGTGCACTCAGATAACCTACCCTAAAATGGTGTTTTTTTCTGGATCAAATTGATATATTTAATTAACTTTATTTATTTTTAAATTATAACCTTCCTTTCAGCTGTTCACATTTCTCAAAGCAGCTAACAGAGATCGGCCCACAATTAAAACAAAAACAATAAAATGATAATAAAAGCGGAAGCAGCAATAACAGAAAAGGTCAAAACACAAAACAAGCAGGCACATCAATAAAAATATAAATAAAACATCAATAAATACAGATATGGCAGTAAGGCAGCAACATTATTCAGTTAAATAAAGTTAGAAGTCTGAAAGAACAATATTGTTTTTATCTGGCACTAAAAGCTTAAGAAAATAGACTCCAGTTGAGTGTCCCCAGAGAGAACATCCACAACCAGGGTCCCATCACTGAGAAGGCTCTATCTCCAGTCCTGACCTGCTTCAGTTCAGTGGATGGGGGTATTTGTAGAAAGCCTCTGATATAGACTGTAAGGCACAGGCTGTTGCATATGGGATGGGCGGTCCTCAAGATATCTTGCTCCCAAGATATATGGGGCCTGATAGATCAAAACTAGCATCTTGAATGTGCTTGGAAACAAATTTAGCAGCCAATGAAGATTTTTCATTCAATACGAGGGAGATATGTTCCCATCAGACTGCTCTAGTTAAACATCTGTTCTCCATAACCAATTGCAGTTTCCAAACAGTCTTCAAGAGCAGCCCCTCATATAACACATTGCAGTAACCAATCCTGTATGCCAGGAGGGCATGGTTAACTGTTGCAATGCCACCCTTGTCCAGAAGAGGTTGCAGCTGGTGTACCAGCCTAGGCAGGTGAAAAATGCTTCATGCCACAGAAGCCACTGAGTAGGAGTTGCACGCTCCCTGAAGGATCAAGTCCTGAAGGATCAAGTGCATCCACCCTAAGCTATGAACTTGATCCTTACGGAGGAGTGCAGCCCCATCCAGAACTGATTCAACACCAGCATCACCCAGATCCACTGAAGCACCTATCAATGGTATCTCCATCGAATCTTGACTGAGTTTGTGTTTATTAGCTCCCCATCTAACCTAGGCTACATCTGGGCACCATTACCACCAGAGAAAAGTACATACAGGTATGTGATGCTTGCTGATCAAGATCATGGCTGAGCTGAGTAATTTGATTTCTGATTCAACTTGACTTGTAATTTGGGCTGACTTGTAAATAACCAAAGCTCAGTCGTGGTAGTTGCCATCGAGTATACTCCCATGATAGGATAAAATGGGAAATTGCAAAATGTCCAGTTCAACCTCTGGCATTCTTGTAAATCTGTTGTAAATATCCCAGTCCAGGAGTAATGGAGGAAAGGACTTGGTTCCACTACTGGGCCTGCTCTGGCATTGACTTACAGGATGTTTCGCGGCTGAAATTATATCCATTCCAAGTGTAAGTGCCAATTTGTACAGGTGCCTGATATGCACGTGCTTCTCCTGAGCGTTATTCAGATGGATCTTAGCATGAGAGGTGTCACTGGGAACATCTTTCATTTCTGGGATCTCCAATCCTCCTGATTTTATGAGACCTTCAAGCTGGGAAAATTAACATATGTTTCATTAACAACCATTCTTTCATGCTTCCACTTTACATTCACTACAAAGGATCTGTTCAGGACACACAAATTTGGATCTGAATCCAGATTTAGGACCTGATACTTCAGCATCGTTACTGTCCACTCATAGGTGCTTCTTTTAATGTTGTGTTCATTTATGGCACAATAAGAAAGACAGAACACCCAGATAGACAGATGCGTAGTTGCAGTGAGATAATATGTTTCCATGAGGTTAAAAAAGGATATACTTACTTCTTCTTTGACATGATGGAATCTGAGTGTTTTGTTGAAAATGTCATCATATTCTGCCATCCTTTCCTTTATCTCCTTATGGAGATGCATAAGCTCACTTACTTTCTCAGACTTTTCCGTGTCAGGAACTCCTTTCAAGCTCAGCTGCTCTGATAACTTTAATGTGTATTCCACCTCAGCATTGAGTTGCTAACAAATCAGATACAACAAGATTATTCAGACTTCAAAAGGAAGTGCGTTTGTACTTAATCCAAACAAACCACTGTCCACTTTATCTGAGCTGTTTCTTCTTCCTCCTGCTGTCAATATGGAGCTCACATGAGCCTGGGAAGCCATGGGATCATGAACAAAAATCATTCGCAATGTTGCTAATTTGCATTGTCCCATTTATCTCTCCCCTGTGGCCAGTATCTAGAGACCTGTGAGGATACTGATCAAGGCTTTGGTATCCTCCTAAATTCTGCCCCTGCTGCCTTCATATTACACATGGAGCTGCCTATGTGCCTGCTATTCTTTATATTGTTGTATTGGTCCAATAAACAGGCAGAGTCAAAAGTAAGGCTTTAATCCAAAACAGATCCCTCCCGTTAGGGATGGACAAATCAGTTATTTCTGGCTCATGCCACTTTTCCAGGCTCATAAGTATATCTGTCCCATGTGTGTATGAATCTGCATTTTAAAAAAAAAAATCTGCATGAAAACCTTCATTTAAATACGTATTTAAATACATATTATAAAATGTATTTTCTCTTGAAATATGTTTCTAAACATATTTTCTCTCCAAATACACATTTTACAATGCATTTTAATATGTTTGTTTGAGCAATGAAATGTGTTAGAATGGTATTCACAAAGACTGAATTCCTCAAGCATCCTTATACACCCGCCCCCTGCCCTCTACCTCACATTATCTTCATAGAGCAGACTGTGGCAGACTGAACAATCTAGTCCCTGCCCTCAGGGGTACAAAAATGGTCCCCAGACCTCCCTAAGTTGCCCATCCCTACTATATACCAGAGGTGAAGGACTGGGGGCCAAATCTGGCCCACCAGGGTTTGCCAGAGGTCCATACCCCCTTCCTGTGGCCACACCCCATTTCCTGGCTTTTGTGCAGTTTTTCTCCATTCTAAAGTGTTGAAATGCCTCTTCTAAAGCTTAGTCACTGGCAGTGAGACCTTTAAGCTAAAATATGCCGGTATGTTACCAGCAGTTTAAGCTAAAATATGCTGGTATGTTTTGTATTTTTGCCCTGCCCCCCACTGGAATACCCCCCCCAGCATCTAACAAAATTAAATTTGGTTCTCATCCTGAAAGAGGTTGTCCACCTATGCTACATACTACATACAAACTATATACACTATATACAAACATTTGTGTGTGCATTTTGTAAAGAAGCAAAATGTAATTAGGGGATGGTTTCATGACATCGCTGCCACTTAGGCCAATTTCCTCTGCTTCTCTTGCATTCTACAGAAACTGCTATATTCATTGTAAACTTTAGAAACAATGTTGAGAAATCTATTTAAAAATATAATCAGTATGGATGATGCACATTTTTCAATGTTATTCTAAAAACAAACAAATGTATAGTGGTTTTATAGACATATGCATTTGTGCCTATCAACAGTATCAAAAACACTAAGTCCGCTCGAGTGCTGAAATTATTCAGCACCACATGTGTGCATTTCCATTCAATTAACAATGAAGTACAGTATTTGTTTTAGGTATTTGCAGCAACAAGTCCTTAGAAAATAATTTTTCTACATGGGATGTCATACACTTGATTTCTGTTCTCACCTGAAACTGTGGTTTCATTTGGTTAAATTTATTTTGCAGTTCTACAAGTATTGAAAGATTACTTCCAAGATCAAGTGCTGCGGTAGACCTGAGTGCCTCTTGAAGAGTGTTTAGGTTTTGCGTAGTCTACAATAAATAACAGAACAATACACAAATGCATATTTTGGAATACATTATGTTGAAGTAGCAAGAAAGGGCAAGCTTTTTGGAAAAATTTTGCAAAAAGGTTTTGAGGACTGGGATACACCAGAAGGTTAAGATGTTCAGACTGCAGATAAATACTTAAATATGAAACATAAAAAAATAAAAAATCCAGATTCAAAAGGGAGCTGCGATTAGCATCAGATGCCAGCTTAATCTTTCCGGTTTCCTGAACTTACCTACCTCCTGACTATATTTGTTCAAACTATATTTTTTTTACCAATTCGTGCTACAAACACTTAGGGAGCAATCCTATGGCCACTAGACAGTGGCTAAATGGCCACAGGATATGGTGTTTTCTGGGAACCCTTCAAGGTTGGTTCCTGGTGAACTGACCTCCCCCCACTTCTGCGCTGCCTCGGAGGCAGCGCAGAACAAACCCACCCTCCGCACTCGCATGAGAAGCGCGGAGCGGCTGGAAAGGGGCGTGGCTGGGGGGTGTTCCATGGCGTGGAGAGCATAGCTGCCTGTACGACACATCCTATGTGTCGTACAGCAGCCTCCTTCCCCGCTCCGTGCTCCCGTGGCTAGACAGCCCCAATCGGCTGTCTAGCAGAAAAAGCAGGGCAGGAAGAACGCAGGGGGAATGATGCTTTGGATAGGCGGTCGCCTCCAAGTTCAGAGGTGGCTGCCTATGTCAATAGGATTGCACCCTTTCCCTTACTTGTGAGTTAAGTCCCATTGAACTCAGTGGGGCTTGCTTCTGAGTAGATGGTACAGGATTGCACTGTAAGTCTTAAATCTGCCAACAAACAGGAAGAGGATGCCAAAAATATTGTGAAGACAGAAGAACTTAGAATCAACAGGGGAAATAGGAAACCATATATTTTGGGCATTTTGAGATGCATCAATGTGGCAGTCAGCACACTCTACAGTATTCTGATGATATCATGCACTTATTTGGAGTAGCTCTTCAGATGTTCTTTAAATGGTTTTCTGATCTGCCCAGACAAAATCAAGACAACTGACAACCCCAATTGACAGCATGAAAACCACAAGCAGAAAGACAGGAATAATCATTATGTAGATTGCACTTACACTTTTAAATTGCTCATTAAATTTCCCACACTGGTGTTTGATGGATTTCACTTGATTCATATTAAGTTTCCATGTTGCCCAAAGCTTTGTCAATTCTTCCTTTTCTTTGTTCAGAATATCAATAGTATGTTCAGTTACTTGTACAACATTTTCCACATTGAATATTAGATTCTCATTTACCTGTTAAACGAAGAATGAACAGACCTCATTTTTCTGAGGGGCAGTGGGGTGAGGGGGACATAACCATTTTTGCTAGTTTGGTATCTAACATGAATGGTAAAAGCCAAGGGAAAAAACAGATGTTGCCTTCAGCCTCCACTTTTTCATACAAAGAACTCCCACTTCGTGGTTAATAGTGCGATCCTTTACATGCCTACTTAGAAGTAAGTCGTATTGTGCTCAATGGGGCCTACTGCAAGGTAAACACATATAGGATTACGGAGTTTGCAAAGGTTTGGGGGAAATGGAACCTCAGTTTTTAATAGGGAAGGTGGGTCAATGCTAGAGTCAGTAAAAGCATCAGTGATAGCCTCACCATGTTTACTAAATTTAAAAAGTCATGCCCCATATTTTGAGTGGAAAGAATCTTCTTTAAAACCATCTGCCACTGAATGTCTGCTGACTGCATCAAGGCCTCATTTTTAGCTTCAATGTCTTCTTGCAGAGGCTCAGTTATATAGAACTCTTTCAGCCTCTGAGCATCACCTCCAACCTAAAGGGAGAGAAATAAATGAATATAGCTAATCTCTTTTTTATATTTGTGCTGGACTTTTTAATGATTGATTTTGGCTTGTAGAATCCATGAATCACTTCACTGAAGTTCACAGAGTTAAAACTGATAAAGCAATAGATTCAAGAACTCAGTTTTGTGCCCTTCTGAGTTAAACTAATTAAGAATTAATTAGTTAAACCTGAGAGGGATGCACTAATAAATTTCACCTGTTTCATGACTCTTCTAATACTTTTTAGAGGACATGGAGGATTTACCCTTGTAAAATCTGAGGTGCTTCACAGTTCCTTCTCAGGTAATTACTTCCATGTAAAGGAGGGGTTGGGCACCTGTAGCCCTCCAGATATGGTTGGACTTCAGGTTCTATCATCTTTGATCACGAGCCATGCTGGCTGGGGCTGATGGGAGTTGGAGTCCAACAACATCTAGAGAGCCACACATTCCCCACCCCTGATCTAAAGAGACTGTATATATAAAGAGACTTTATGACTTTGGGTGGATTCTTCTAAGCAGGTGATGTGGTGGCTGATGCACTGAAGCCACTATGAGATAATCCATACCAACAACAACCATACAATCATAAAAATACAAAAGCATAATTTACAAAATCCAAGCCATTTCAACATTAAACCAACTAAGTCATAACAGCAAGATAAACAAACAAACCAAAACTCCTATCCTCCTTAAAAGGTACCTGGAACAGGAATATTTTAATCTGTTTCTTCAAGAAGAGAAAAGGAGAGTGCCAAATGGACCTTCCTGGGAAAGGTGCTCCATAAACTAGAGGCCACCACTAAAAAGGTCCCCTGGTGGCTATCAATCTCCCCTCAGAAGAAGGAAGAATATGTAGCATGATCTCAAACATTAGCCTAAGAAAACAGACAAGTTCTTGTAGGAGCATGCAGCTTAGGTCCTAAACTCCTATAATCTCTGACCATTGGCCATGCCAGCTGGGATTGATTAGAGTTGTAGTGTTGTAGTCCAATAACATCTAGAGGGCCACAGATTCCCTACTCCTGATCTAAAGTTACTTTACCCAAAACACACTTTGGATGGATTCTTCTAAACAGGTTATCTGGTGGCTGATGTGGTGGGGCTACTCTGCGATAAATATTTTGTGTGGTGGTTGGTTATTTGAATGCTCTTACATATTGCTGTGTACACCCAACTGTGAATGGTGAGAAGTCCCAGGGGACAGCAGCACTTACCAAGGTTTGGCTTCCTTTGGAGAAGAGATCACTGGAGACCTCTGGAATATTTGTAAAATTTGACTTATTTACAAATATACAAGTAGAGTATAGGTGGAGGCAAACAGCCTTCATACGCCATACTTCATACAGGGCAGCAGACTTTCTACCCTCACAGGTACCAGCCTCCCAAGATGGTTTCAGCCTACAGCTAATTCTCAGATGTTTGTCTTTCTTTGGGGCCAAAACAGATATTACTTTAAATCTGTGTCTAGAAGCTACATCTTTTCTTTTTTTTTCATTTTTATTCTAGAGTAGATGCAGGGGTCTCAGTCCAGATCTTTGAAGCCCCTATCCCATGTGTGAGTCCCAATTCAGAATGGCCCCGCTGTGCCTACTCTAGAGTAAAAATGAAAAAAAAAGGCATAGCTGCTAGGCACAGATTTAAAGTAATGTTTCTTTTGGCCCTTTCTTTCTCTCACACTGAGACATGTCCACCTGTCTGTCTGAAATTACTATTTCTTTTGGTACTTCTCTCTCTCTCTCACACACCCTTCATCAATCTCTCTTAGTCAGTGGCGCTCATCTTCTAAAGCTGATGGCTTTCACATTCCAGCAATTCCAGATATTTCTGTATCAAGAAACCATCTTCTAGCAATCAGTCCCCATACAGGGCTCCTTCACACAAGGCATTTATCCTGTGATTGAGATTGCTCCTTCATGGAAGTTTGCAGGCTCTTTACATGACATAGTGAACCTGCCGTGACCCTCCTGCACTAAATGCCCTTTGTTCCATGTTTAAATAGATCACAGATAATGAGCTATCAAATTACCACATTGTGTTCCACTTCAGTTTCCTCCGTGAAAAGAGTTAAAGTGGCAAGAAGAGGCAAGAGGTCAATGGCAGATAATGGAAGACTCCAATGGTGGGAGAGAGGGGAAGGGGAAAAGGAAGCACATGTAAAGCGAGTCAGTTGTGATCCTCTATTTAAAACGTAAGTAGAAAGCCCCGTTTTAAATGCAGGATTTTAGGCTGGTGCAGAAATGCCCAAAGAGAGACACTCACTGACCAGTAATGAACGTTAAGCATTCAATCTGACCCTTTAACAGAATCCAGATTCTGACTAATTATTGCCTAGGGCAAAACCATAGTAATAACCCACCTACAATAATCAGATAATAATCTCTTAAACATTTGGAGAGATTGCGGTTTATTACATTCTAAAAAACATAACAATCTGTGTGGGAGCACAGGAAACTGAGCCAGACTATACTGGGCCAGACTACCAGTCCATCTAGTTTACACTGCCCCATTCACACATCACGACTTCCCACGTGAGTCAACCCTGGGGAGTTGTGAACAAGCAGGAGCAACTGAGCTCCTGCCCACTCCTGCTGAGCTAAACAACCCAGGGACCCTCTGAGCCTGGAATTGTGGATTGTTGGGAGAAGAACATCCCCATTTTATAACCCATGGTTTGTTCTTGAGTTATAACTACGGGTGTCCCTCTCCCAACAGCCCACAATTCCAGGTTCAGATGTCACACTAAACATTGCAAGGGCAGATTATCCCTGGGTTGTATAGCTCAGCAGGAGTAGGCGGGCAGGTGAGAGCCAACATACTCATGCACTCCTGCCTATTAATGACTACCCAGTGTTTAAACAACCAAAGGGTAGTCATGACATCTGAACCAGGGTCACTGACTGGCAGAAGCTCTCCAAGGTTTCAGGTAGGGGTGTATGAACCCCACTCACCATTCCGCCCAGGGGTCCGCGGGGGGGTGGGAGGCGATCCGTCCCTCCCCCTGGAATCCTCCCTGGCCAGCTCCGCTCCGCGGCAAGTCCACGGAGCCACCAGCCGGGCCCGTCCACAGCCAGACTTCCGTCCGCTGCCAGTCTGTGGACGCAAATGGTGTCCGACGTAGCAGACGCCATTTGTGTCTCTGCTCTGTTCGTGATAGGCTTTGCCATGATAGGCTACGTAAATATTTACGTAGCCTATCACGAACAGAGCAGGGACGCAAATGGCGTCCGCTACGCCGGACGCCATTTGTGTCCACAGACCGGCAGCGGATGCAGCTGCGGACTCAGCGGACGGAACTGGACCCGGCCGGCAGCAGTTAGGGTCCGTCCGTGTCGAACTTCACGGGGTGGTGGAGGTAAGGGGTCTGTTCTGCCACAGACTCATTGGAGTCCATGGCGGAATTCTCCGCCATCCCTAGTTTCAGGCAGGACTTTTTCCCATCCCTACCTGGAGATGCTGGGGATTGAACCTGAGACCTACTGTATGTATAGGATGAGCTCTACCACTAAGCTACAGCCCTTCTTAAGAGTTGAGTCAGAGGCAGTGAGAAGTGAGATGTGATCACCACACAGCTGAGATATGCCAGGCCATTCAAACTCCTGAATTTTTAAGTGTAATTAAAAGAAAAACAACAACACCCTATATCCTCGAGGGTAGTTGTTCTTCTGACTTCATGAAGAAAGCCTAAAAGACTCTAGAGTAAATGTAGACTAAAGGTGTTGAGTATGATCCTTCCCCATATGCATGCAATGTCCGCATAGGCAAGATTTCCCATGGAGTTCATCAGAAACCAGTTTCCTCGCTTCCCACCTGGTGGGCATTCGGGCAGTCCAGGGAATGGGAGATCTGTGCACATCTCCCATTCAATCCTCCCTGTCCAGTTGGACACAGATCCATACTAAGAGTGGAGGGGTAAAACTTGGCTTTGTTGAGCCCCATGGGATCCCCCCAACAACTGCGCCCAAGCAGGGAAGGATTGTATACTTTATATTTCTTCTAACAACATTTGTATAAGTACCTCATTGGATGACTTTAAAAAGGCCACATATGGCTTCAGGACTTCCAGTTTTAAGCTAATATTCCTGTTAAGTGTTGTCAGTTCTTCATTTAGAAGGTCGGCTTTGTTAGAAAAAGCTGCCACTTCTGTGGTTTCAAATTCTTCCATCTCCTTAAAAATTCTCACAGCTAATTCCAGTTCATTGGCCATCTCCTACAGTGGCATAAATAGAGAAAATTATGTATAATATGCACATTCACATCAACCTTTCAAAAATTGGACTGTTGCTAGCACATTTACTAACTCACCTATAAAAAAGGTTTTTTCCTTAGCATATTAGCAAAACTGAAACCTCATTTACCCTGACAACTAGGTTTCCAGATACTGAGTTATATCCAAGGGTGGTTTGGACTAGTAGAAAGCATTTCTGCCCGCACCTGGCTGATTCTCACCAATCCTCCTCTACCTCCTGCAGCCCAAAGCTGCTCCTAAGGTTTGGAGGACTCTCTGGAACAGTACGGGATAAGCCATGGAGGTCTCAAGTGGGTTGGGGATGAGGTGGTGGACATCAGTTAAAACTGGGTGAGTTTTCACTTTGCATGAGTAGAAAGATTCTGCACCATTTGATAGAGGTCACTTAGGGATGGGCGAGTGAGTGATGGTCAACATTGCCAGGATCCTCCAAACATCGTCTTGCCTCTCGTCTCGTCCCCAATTCCCATTCCCACTTGCAGTGGCTGCTCACTCTGCATGAACAGGAGATTTGCACAAAGTGAGCAGTGATCGAACTGGAGATTTGCACAAATCTTGTGAAATCTGCACAGATTTCCTCCACAGACTAAAGTGGGGTTGATTTCATCTACTGAGAAAATTTGTGCAAATTGAACTTGGAATCGGGAACTAGGTGTACGAACTATGTGTACTAGTACTATGTGTACTAGTACACATAGTACTATGTGTACTAGATGTACTATGTGTACTAGATGTACGAACTCACACCTGTCTGGGTTCTCCAGACTCCTGCCCAGCCCCTGCTCGCCGGTCCCTGGACTGCACTCCCACTCTTAGCGAGAAGCCTGCACTTACCCCAGCAGCAGTCTCGCCGAGCTCCACGGTTGCCATTTCTAAAAAAAATTAAATGGTGATCGCAAAAATGCATGTTTTTGTATGAGTGAAAATGCGCATTTTGCAAATGCGCATATTCCCATGTGTGAAATGCACATTTTTGCAAAGGCACACATTAATGTGTGTACAAAAATGTGCTTTTCTCATAAAACCCATATTTTCGCGCACACTCAAATATGCGCATTCGCAAATGCACATTTTTGCACATGCAAATATGCACATTCGCAAAATTGCACATTTTCTTGTGTGCGCAAATTTGCACATTTTTGCGATCGCCATTTCATTTCTCAGAAAATGGCGACCATGAAGCTCGACAAGGCTGCCAGGGTGAGTGAAGGCCATTCGACAAGCGCAGGAAGGGGACAAGCAGAGGCAGGGGCTCAGCGAGTGGGGCTCAGTGGTGTGGGCAGGAGCAGGTCCACCAGATTCCGGGACTGAATCGGGCACCCGTGCCGTCCCTATCAGGAACAAGACAAACGTGAGCATGTCTTCGACAATTCGCAAACATTTTTGGAGGACACCTGCTTGTGCTTGCGATCAGGGCTT
Source organism: Heloderma suspectum (assembly GCF_057233095.1). NCBI lineage: Eukaryota > Metazoa > Chordata > Lepidosauria > Squamata > Helodermatidae > Heloderma > Heloderma suspectum. The sequence continues at coordinate 192,182,377 of NC_139458.1, forward strand.
TGAATGCCCTGCCTGCATGTTTTGAATGCCTGCATGTTTTGCAAGCAAAAACAAAGTTCTCATACATCCTTAAGCCCACGACCAGGACCTCGGCAGGACCACCAGCTAAGCCTGCAGGGAAACCCCCAAGAGGTCTCAGAAATCTATCCAGATTCATCAGCTTCTGGGAGCGGACCATCAAACTTGCAGAACTATGCCATGGGCAGGTGGGGGCTACCTTAGCACTGGGAACTGGGACTTCTAATTTCAGAAACTGTATAGAGCAGGAAAAGGTCCAGAATCAGCAATGAATGGACCATAGGGTGGGCAGGTACAGAGTCTGACCTGTGCCTGTACCAGGGAAGCAAGGGTTTTTTGGATCCAATGGATCCAAAGCTGCCCTGCTTCAGGGGCACCTGATTTTAACTCCTACAGCTAGCAGGAAGATGTCCAATAATTCTTCTACACCCATGGAGCTTTCTGCTGGCATATCGAGGGCCTCTGGGGTGGATGGGCTGCCCCACTGATGGGCAGGCTCATCCTCCCCATCCTAACATCCCTCAGCTGGCCTTTAGCAGGTGTTAGGATTACTCTATAATGATGCACTCCTATACACACTAACCTGGGAGTAAATCCCACTGCATTCAATGAGGTTTACTTCTGAGTAGACATGTACAAGATTGCACTGTAAAATTATCAGTAGGAAGGAGAATCTTCCCTAATAAAAATATGGTTAAATATGTTGGGGCTCTTTTATTTTATGGAGAAAAAAAATATAAGGAGGACGTGATACAGGATAAGATTATGAACAGCGTATAGAGAGTGAATTGATAGAAATTATTCTCTTTCTCAAAACTTTCAAGTGTGATTTGTCTTCCGAAGTTCCAAGTGAATTGATTAGAGGGGTCAGGGGAAACAATAAGAAACATTTCTTCATTCAGTGCATGATTACTTTATGGAATTCTTTGCCTCATTATATGATGATGGCCACTAGCTTAAAGCCATTATAGTTGTAATATCATTTTGATAGCGTTTTTGAATCTATCTTCAAAGGAATTGAAAGGCCAGCCTATGTATTATTACTACCATATAAGGCTGCTTGAAACAGCATCCCTACACTGCCTTCTCACTGGTGCAGCTGCTGTAATAATGTGTGACAGGACTCATCACATGATTCTTCCAGGCAGGGCTGGACCAAGACATTTTGCTGCCTGAGGCAAAGGACAAGATACCACCCCATCCTCATTCCATGTATAGAATCCAACTGGACTGGAAGTTAACCAGCCAGTATCCTGAACTACACCTAAAGCAGTGGGGGAAAGGCCATGTGGTAAACACAGATCTGCTCTCTAACAGATGGGAATGGCTGGGGGACTCGGGAAGAACAGATGAGGGCCACTGCTGCTGTCACCCAGCATCACCAGCCTGAGGCAGGTACCCCACTCTACCAAATGGAGCCAGATTCTGTGGTGGGACTTTCCAGTTTCACACCTGTACCAACCTTCGTGCAGGGCTGATGTGGAAAATCAAGCAATTCCTGCAACACCCTGGGAAATTCACACAGTAAGAACATATGGTTTAACACAGTTAAAAAATGGTGTAAGAGAAGCCTATTTTACCTTAGTTTGATTTGCCAGCTCTAAATATTTGTCCAGGAGTTCCTCTGATTCAGGCACAGATGATCCAGGATTCATCGCAGCTGAGAGTATTGGACCAATGTTTTTAATCTTTGTAGAGGCCTTCAGGTTTAAACAAATATCTAGTATTACTTGAAGGCAATAACATACTACTTTGCATACAACCTATGGCACTAATAGCCTTGCTTTGGACACAACTGGCATGATTATGGCCTAGAACCTCTGGTGAATAGGCATTACAGGGGTGGGGAACTTTTGATGGGAGAGTTCTTTCAAGCGAGTGATGCCTCCGCATGTATCCTAAGGTAGCATAATCCTATGAAAAAGAGTGCACCATGCGTTTCTATAAACATTTGAGCACAAAAGGCACCATATAGTTAAAAAGGAGGGAATGTTAATTATTGAGCTCTTAGGAGGAAAGGCAGGGTAGAAATTTTTAAATAAATACATTTATTCTCTTTCATTTCTGCATGTGAAATATTTTGCAAATCACACCATGTATAATTAGGACCACAAGCATATACAGATACATAAATACATGTGTGTGTGTGGGGGGGATACACACACACAGACACACACACACACTGAAATGCCTAAACTTTGCTTACATTTTCTCCATCGCTATTCTGACACATATTATTTACTCTGAGCAGAATACAACGTTGTGTGAGTGCCTGCTCATTCAGTGAGACTTCCCCTTCCTCCTGTCCACCCCACAACCCTCTTCGTCCTGCCCCAAATTTGCTCCAGCAAGTGCGCTAGTCCTCCAGAGGTGCTTTTGAGGGTGTGAGGAGAGCTGCGGGTGGGGGGAGGGGGGAGAATTGCCTCCTCCCTGTTCTGCTGAGCGAAGACTTTCCATTATTGGAGGGTGTAAATTAGATATCTCACCCTGTAGTATTAGCCAGGAGGTAATAATTTTAAAAATAAAGCAGCATGGACAATGAATTTTACAAAATGCCATCTCTTTATGGGACATCTGTCTCCATTTTTAGAACAAATATGTTTTTAATTCCCGAATATTATATTTTGTGTACATAATTGTGTATTGATACATAATTTACATTCTTAACCATGTGAGCAGCAGAAAAGTCATGAAGGCTTAGGATATGGCATTATATGATATATATGTGTATGTGTGTGTGTGTGTGTGTATATATATATATATGTGTGTGTGTGTTTGTGTGTGTGTGTGTGTGTGTGTGTGTGTGTATATATATATATATATATATATCCATTATGATGAATGTGAATTCATTCCTGTAGCACATTTTTAGAAGTGTCTAAATCAGGTTAAGCTGTGTCTACCAAATGCCGGAGTTGATTTTTAGCACCAAATCTTTTATAGTGCTTTATGTTAACACGGAGCTGTATTAAGGAATACTTCTTTTGGTTAAAAGGGGGTAGTAGCATTCTCCACAGAAGCAGAGGTATTACAGTTCAAATTTCAAAAATGTTTTCCAAATCTGTGAAGGCCTGTTTTTTTTGGGGGGGGAGGTTAAGTGTGATCAAAGGCATTTTTGATTTTTGCTTCTAAGATGTGTTTTAGTTAACCTACAGACTTCCTAGAAAAATCCTGCCTAAATTAAACTAGGGATGTCGGAGAATTTCTCCAGGAATCTCCGGGAGGCTGAATGCCAACGCATTCGGCCCCTCGAAATTGGTGGAGAAACGGTCCGCCCCCCTGCCCCCCCCCAGAATGGGACTTAAATTTGTCGAATGTCCCTGGCACTGGCGGCTCCCGACGGCGGTTTGGTGGCGGCGGCGGCTGGTCTTCCGACCGGCTGCTGCCGCTGCCATTTCCAAGGTGAAAAAAAACAACAACAAACGTGATAGGCTATGTAAAGATTTACGTAGCCTATCACGGCTAGATTTTCAAAAAACACTGTGATAGGCTACATAAATCCTTACGTAGCCTATCACGGCTGACTTTGGGGGGGGGAAAGCGTGTACGCAAATGGTGGCGCCCATGGGCGCTGCCATTTGCGTTCCTTATTTGGGCACATGTAGTCTACATAAACATTTACGTAGACTATGGCAAAAATAAGGGCGCTGCCATTTGCGTACACGCTTCCCCCCCCCAAAAGTCAGCCGTGATAGGCTACGTAAGGATTTATGTAGCCTATCACGGCTGACTGCAGGGACGCAAACGGTGGCGGCTACGGCTGCTGCCATTTGCATCCCGGCAGGAGACGAGATTCACGGCCGGAGGGACGGGGCGCCTCCCCCACGGCCAGAATTTCGGCCGGAGGGATGGGGCGCTTCCCCCCCGGCCAGAATTTCGGCGGGGAGGGATGGGGCGCCTCCCACCCCGCCCAGAATTTCGGGGGAGGAACGTAGCGCCTCCCCCCCACCGCGAAGCAAGCTGCGGGATAAGGTAAGGGACTTTCGTCCATCCCTAAATTAAACACATTCCACAAAACTAATTATTGAATTGTTAGGTATGGAATAATAATTTGCTTTCAATTAAGGGCTTTAAGATGCTTTTATGATAACAGTTATTGTACTGGTTGGCCAAAAGAAGTTAACAGGCCACAATGAATGGGGAACAACAAGCAGTGTGTTCTGGTGGACCAGCCTTCTTCATCCTGGTGCCCTCTAGATGTGTCGGACTACAACTCTCATCATCCCCAAAGGCTGTGCTGCCTGGGGATTATGCAACTTTGTAGTCCCACACATCTGCAGGGCACGAGGTTGGGAAAGGGTGAACTGGATTCTATGTTCCCCAAGTAAGTGGCCATGTAAGACCAGGTGGCCTACCAGAGAGAAACAGGACAGGGAAGGAGGCAGGTGAAAACATAATCACAGGCCTGGTCTGGAATCGGCTCAGAGCTGCCCTTCCTACTGGTCCCCTGTCTGATATTTAGTGGAGCTAAACAACTAAAAATGGTTGTTTCTGATTTTTTTCTTTTTCTTTTTGATTCTTCTTCTTTCTCCCTTCAACTCCAGTATCTTTCCTCATGGATCTGTTTCTTTCAATATTTTAAATACAGGGGTTAATTTTTAATGGGACTGTTGTAAGTTATGGAAGTTGTGAGTGCTTTGGGGACTATGGTCAAAAAGCAGGATAAAAACAGAATGAAAACAAACAAACAAGTGAGGTGTCAAGCATTTCCTGGACAGAAGGAGTGAGAGAAAGAGAGCAATAACTGATACGAAGGAGGGAAGCAAGATGAGGAGTGTCTCTCCGTTTTTGTTTTACATGCTTGCCTGCAAGAGTTTTAAGGATATTCTGGCATTTACTGAGTACTTTAAACAAGTTTATATATGTGTGTTTCACGATGAAGTTACACTGCCTAATATAGTTTTGACACACACACACACACACACACACATATATATATATATATATATATATGGTGAAACCTAACGTCACAAAACCAGACTTCACGACAGGACTTCCCCCTCCTTTCATTCTTCCTGCAGCCCCACCCCCCAATCTGATTCTGAGAGTCCCCCAACCCTCTAGAGCAGATTTTGGGGGCACGTTGTTCCATCAGTGGGAGGGGTTAAGTCACCACCAATGATTCAGTGATATTTGGATCTGCAGAATGGATTGCAACAAGGGTTTGTTAACAAAGAATGTTTTCATCTACCTTCTTGAGACAATCATCTAAGGAAGTAGTTAAGTGTTGCTTTTTTGAGGCAAGTTCTTTGTACGCAGGACACTGCTTGATCAACTGATCTATTCTTTTCTGAATGCAGTCTACCATTTCCCGAACACCAGTCATCCAGGAACTGAAGGTGATAACAAAACTATGGTTAACATTTTTGTTGTTAAGTGGGATTGTAGTAAGTAGATGAAGGCAATTCTAATCCTTTATATCAACATTGTTTTAAGGAAGAGTTAAAAATGACTAAATTAAAAACACACCCACACCCAACGATATAGTAACGTATATCAAGAGAGACTAAGCAATGTAGCAGATTTTATTCTAATGATTTTCTTTCCCAAAATTAGTAATATGCTTCACCAATATCACCTACTATTGTGAGAAATATGAACAAATATACTATCTCATTTGAATAAACTTATCAAAATCTGATCCTGAATTAAAATGCAACTGGTAAGTTTGTATGGAAGTTTGTATTGCTGATATGGATCAATTGTCCTAGAGTTTATATTTTCTTACAGACAATTTGCAGTTAATATTCCCTGTGTGCTTTAGAGACAATATTAGTTTAATGATGCTTTTCTTAAAAGAAAAAAAAAAACAGGAATAAAAATGACATGAGCAATAAGTCAATTGGCAAAGAACTGACAATCATTCTAAACATTTAAACTCCAGGGAGTTGATTTATAATAATGCAAAGACTCGAGGCAGTCTTCTTCACGTTGCTTATCACATGCAATTAGGACAGGAAAATCGCACATAAAATGAGAATTAATTCTTACATTCAATTAATTTACAATGGAAGTTTTCTCTGGCAATATACTGTGAAATTAAATAGTAATACAAATTCCATTAAAATATTAATACGGCCATGAAAATCATATGAGCACATGGGGGAGAATCATACTCACAGCTGGAACTTTGCTATTTTGGGAAGCCACTATTCATTTTAAAAGTAGCTCATCTTTTCTGCAGTATGAAAAACTGTGCTGAAAACTGCAAAATAAGGGCTGGTTCAGACACTCTGCAACTAGTGATAGTGATGGGAAGGTCCTTCCTTCTTCCAATTCAGAATGGTGCTATTTAAATCCAATTAATATGGAGGGTGTCCACTGGATACTTTAAATTATTCAGCTGAAAATCAGCCTGTTCCAAATTGCACAGCTGGACGAGGTAAATTAATTTGATTTAAAAACAGCCCCATTCTCCATCAGTCCCACTGCATTCCCTGTGATGGTATTCAGAGTGCAACAAGCTCAGAGCTTTCCCTCTCCCCACTGGCTGAGAACTCCCTGAAGCTCCCCCACTGCCTCCCCTTTCCTAAGCTAATTGGGGCAAGGGGGGCAAGGGAAGGCAGTGGGGGAGCTCCAAAGATTGTTTGGACCACAAACAGAAGGACCTCAAGATTTAGCCTTTGATGTTGGCACACATTGCCCCATATTTCCCATTTGCCCTGGATTATGCTGTTCTCCCTTATGGCAACACTTAGGGATGTTGGGAACCTTGGCAAACTGCAGTTCCCATGACTCCTAGTGGCCCCAGATACTGCTTCACATGCTCATGGCAATATCTAGGGTCTAAATACTAACCACCATTACTAAGCCTATTACTACTAATGATACCTGGAATCTTTACCATCACTGCCCCTGAGTCAGTTTGGGAAAGAAATGGGGCAATGGGTAGGCCTTCAAAGGGGAACAAAACTATTCCATTTAGGATTGCCCTGGCTGAATCTAATCCTATCCTAAATTGATCTGGGTGGGGGCAAACCCATAAAATCCAGTGTCTGGGAGCTTTTCTACACGAGGCGTTCTTTAAATGACATTGTGACCTTCCAGGTTTGCTTCTATGTCTAAAGAGCACTTTCAGCAATTTTTTTTAAGAGTAGGGAAAATGTGGTATTTATTTGTAAAAGCAAAAGAAAACACTTTTTTTCACTTGTGTATTTGTGCTATTCTGCTATACCACAGTGCCACTACACAGAGGTTATGTCATGGAAAAGCATGAAAGGAAATGCTCTTCAGGTAGCATTCAGATCTCAATTCTGTGACAAAACCAAAAGTAGATACAGTGGATTAACAACCTCATGTAGAAAAGCTCTGGATGTCCCCATTTTCAGGCTTCGTCTTATCACTATCTAATATTCCTTACACTGACCTATGGACACAGCTGTCTGGGGAGAGTAACATCTGACCTGGCACAACCATGGTGAGAGGTATAACTTCTCAGAAGTGATTCACATCTATGAGACCCTTTAAAACATATGTGGTTCATTCACTTACATCCTCAACTTACCTATGGGCATCTCCTTTGCTAAGTAAGGTGTATCCCTTCTGCAGAGCATCAGCTGATCCATCTTTAATTTCTTTCTGCAGGTTGTCATGCTTTATTGCCAAGAGAGGCAAGCTCAAACCTTCAGAGTTAAGACGCTTAAGAGAAGCGTCTACATTTCCAAGTATGCCATATGCCTATAAAAAAAATAGCTTCTAAAAATTGAAGATAGAGGCATTTTAAATAAAACTAATCATTTAGAAAATCAATTCAATAAGCAGTTTCTCTCTGACTCATTGTACTAACTAATGCAATACCATGTGGTTCAATAATTATGAAATAACTCATTCTTATTCAGCATGGATGATGTGCATGCAAAAGCAAGTTTCCACACACTGACTTCTACAGCATCTGCATGTAATAGTCACCAATTCCCCCTCCAAATAAAATAAATTTTATCTTATTTATTTGAAGATAAAATCACCAGTTAGTTTTGAAAAATCTGACGCCACTGAAGTTGATGGCAGCTCAGGAGCCTCCAGATCAATACCCTGGGCTTTACTACATACTTATGCCAGTAAGACAGCTGGCACCTCAAGAGGGAATAGGAGGGGACTGGAGAGGAGAGGCCACCAATGTAATAGTTGTGTCTGTGCTATCTGGGGTGAAATGTGGGCAATTAAAAAGATACCTTTCTTTTAGGAAGTTTTCTTTTAGAAGGGCTGAGAATTTGTACATCACAACAGCAGTGAAGTATCCTATTAATCCCCGCTCCATGCAAAGTAAGTGGGAAAATGCAGATTAAAAAAAAGTCTCTTGCCTTCGAAGAACATCTGTTTTCATATTAGGTTTACATAGGAAAAGCTGAAATACAGTAAGCCTTCAGAGTCTGTCTCCAAAAAAAGTCTTAGGGTTTTATCCTTAAAAGTGTCCCCAAATAGTTGTAAATAAATACATGTTTTCTGCTTTTAGGCTTCTTTCAATATGTCCAGTCAAGCCAGCTGGATAATACTGTCGACATTCCTACCCCTGTTGCTAATTAGATATAGTGCCAGCTGATGCCTCATCTACAAACTGACATTCCCCCAGGGAAGACCTGGCTCACTAGGGCTGCAGTCCTAAGCATACTTACTTAGTAGAAAGCCCTACTGAACTCAGTCGGCTTTACATTCCAGTAAAGATGGATAGAAATCAGGCTGTAAGACAGAATGGTCACAGTCTTCAAATAACTTGGAAAAACAGTTGAAGACTGCCGTCTTCCAAACTCAATACTAAGAAAATCTGTGTAGTATTATTTGCTGATGATGCAGTAATTCCCTCTGCAATCTGATCTAAATAAGCAGGTGGGCATGTTCACAAAGTACTGTAACTTAAACTGTTGCTCAGTTTCAGTCAATCATGAGAAACTTCTTTAAAAATAGTTTTTGAGAAAAAATAATAATAATACTGCAGAAACAGTTACTGGATGGCCACACTTTACAACAGCTCAAAAGTTTTAAATATTTGGGAGTTACATTTCACTACAGAAGTCTTGGTCTGCCTACAGACTTCATGTTCAGAAAGCTATGGCAAACTAGACTATTACATAGTTTTTCTTTACTGGAGGGGATCGATCCTTTTCATCAACTACCAAGGTTATAATTTATGTTATAATTTCTGCCAAGCACTGTATGGGACTGCAGTTTAGTTCAAGGTAAAATATCTAATATTCAAGTCTGGGGGGTTTGGCCCATACTACATATCCCTAGATGTGTACCAAATGCAGGGATTTTATTGGAAACCTGCCAATGCCCATTAAATGTTAACAGTTAGGAAATGACTAGATGCAGTGGAGACTGCTGGCTCTGAATCCACTCTGGGTTTCAATCAGAACCAGCCAGAACTCTAAAGGATCTATCCAAGGTCCTGAACCTATCTTGGTGATAGGGTTCAGCACCTTGGATGGCTTGTCCTGACTGAAACCCAGAATAGATTCACAACCTCACCGAAATCAGAGCAACCAGCCTTCACTGGCTGGGTGCACTAAAACTCTGGCTTAGAATTCACATCTTTAGGAATAGAATCTATGAGACTTGGTTCCAAGGGACAGCTTCTGAGATATTCAGACAAAGTCAGTTCTCCAGAAAACCTGTACTACTGGATTCTCTCTGGCTTTCCTTTTGCAAGTTAGGTTAAACCAAGCATTATATCAAATCAGACAAAGACTCTGGGATATTACCCTTCAAGTTTTTGGCTTGTGCCACACTCCCTGCTTTCCTCTGGTGTCATACATGGAAGCCATTTTAGGCAGCTGGTTATCTAAACAATCTTTCATGTCTGTCAGACTTAATGTTTTGCACACCCAAGTGTTGCTGGGGAGATACCACCATTCCAGTCCATGCAATGAACTTGAAGGGAAAACAGTAGGGCCTGTCTTCCTGTCTTGTAATTTCTACTTCGGTATTCATGAAGATCTAGTTAGCCCCCTGTTGAGGGCCATATGTTGTATATCAATTAATTATGTCAAACATCTACTTATAGAAAATAACCCTCGAGTCTCTTCAGCAGTTGCCAAGTTTCTAGCACCAGCAGTGAGGACTAGAAAACAGTTGGTGAGTTGCCTTTGGTTGCATTGGTATCTTGATTCCTTGATACTATTTATTTTAACCAATTTTATATTGCATACATTTCTTTTATTATTTATTAATTAATAAATTAATTCCTTTAATTCACATTCTTTTTTATGCCATACTTTTCTTTTTCTCCTTAGTCTGAAGGAGCTATATTCTTATCTTGGTCTGTTGACTGCACTAAAGCTGATGATGATGAGCCTCAAATGACTTGCTCCAAAGCCACTCTCATTAATTTCAATTAAACTAATAAAGAGCAGGAGGTTTAAAGATTCTAACCTACTGATGTAGGTTTTTCCATGACAGGTGTGAAGCCATTCTGGCTGACAGGATTACTCCTTCCTCTAATGCTGTTGCTGTTGTTGTTCAGTCATTCAGTCGTGTCCGACTCTTCGTGACCCCATGGACCATAGCACGCCAGGCCTTCCTGTCCTGCGCTCTCTCCCGGAGCGTGCTCAAGTTCATATTCGTTGCATCGGTGATGCTGTCTAGCCATCTCATCCTCTGCCGTCCCCTTCTCCTTTTGCCTTCAGTCTTTCCCAGCATCAGGGTCTTTTCCAGGGAGTTTTCTCTTCGCATTACGTGGCCAAAATATTTCAGCTTCAGCTTCAATATCTGTCCTTCCAATGAGCACTCAGGGTTGATTTCCTTGAGGATGGACTGATTTGACCTCCTTGCAGTCCAGGGGACTCCTAAGAGTCTTCTCCAGCACCACAGTTCGAAAGCATCAATTCTTCGGCGCTCAGCCTTCCTTATAGTCCAGCTCTCACAGCCATACATTGCTACTGGGAAAACCATAGCTTTGATTAGACGGACCTTTGTCGGCAAGGTGATGTCTCTGCTTCTTACTATGCTGTCTAGGTTGGCCATAGCTTTCCTCCCAAGGAGCAAGCGTCTTTTAATTTCATGGCTACAGTCACCGTCTGCGGTGATCTTGGAGCCCAAGAAAGTAAAATCTGTCACTGCTTCCATTTCTTCCCCTTCCATATGCCAGGAAGTGATGGGGCCAGATGCCATGATCTGAGTTTTTTTAATGTTGAGTTTCAAACCAGCTTTTGCACTCTCCTCTTTCACCCTCAACAAGAGGCTCTTTAGATTCTCTTCGCTTTCTGCCATTAGGGTGGTGTCGTCTGCATATCGGAGGTTGTTGATAATTCTCCCGGCAATCTTAATTCCGACCTCTGATTCATCCAACCCGGCATTTCTCATGATGTACTCTGCATATAAGTTAAATAAGCAGAGTGACAATATGCAGCCTTGTCGTACTCCTTTCCCAATTTTGAACCACTTGGTTGTTCCATGTCTGGTTCTTACTGTTGCTTCTTGACCCTCGTACAGGTTTCTCAGGAGACAGGTAAGGTGGTCTGGTACTCCCATTACTTTAAGAATTTGCCACAGTTTGTTGTGATCCACACAATCAAAGGCTTTAGCGTAGTCAATGAAGCAGAAATAGACATTTTTCTGGAATTCTCTTGCTTTCTCCATGATGCAGCGAATGTTGGCGATTTGATCTCTAGTTCCTCTCCCTCTTCGAAACCCAGCTTGTACTTCTGGTAGTTCTCGGTTCGCATACTGCTGAAGCCTAGCTTGTAGGATTTTGAGCATCACCTTGCTGGCATGTGAAATGAGCGCAATTGTGCGGTAGTTTGAACACTCTTTGGCGTTGCCCTTCTTTGGAATTGGAATGTAAACTGACCTTTTCCAGTCTTGCGGCCACTGTTGAGTGTTCCAAATTTGTTGGCATATTGAATGCAGCACTTTAACAGCATCATCTTCTAGGATTTTAAATAGCTCAGCTGGAAGACTGTCATCTCCGCTAGCTTTGTTGTTACTAATGCTTCCTAAGGCCCACTTGACTTCCCTCTCTAGGATGTCCGGCTCAAGTTCAGTGACCGCACTATCATGGCTATCAGGGACATTAAGATCTTTCCTGTATAGTTCTTCTGTGTATTCTTTCCACCTCTTCTTAATCTCATCTGCATCTGTTAGGTCCCTGCCTTCTTTGTCCTTTATCATGCCCGTCTTTGCACAAAACGTTCCCTTGAGATCTCCAATTTTCTTGAAGAGATCTCTAGTCTTTCCCATTCTGTTGTTTTCCTCGATTTCTTTGCATTGTTCATTTAAGAAGGCCTTCTTGTCTCTCCTTGCTATTCTCTGGAACTCTGCATTCAGTTGGATATATCTTCCCCTTTCTCCCTTGCTTTTCGCTTCCCTTCTTTCCTCAGCTACTTGTAAAGCCTCATCAGACAGCCACTGTGCTTTCTTGCATTTCTTTTTCTTTGGGATGGATTGAGTTGCTGCCTCCTGAACAATGTTACGGACCTCCGTCCATAGTTCCTCAGGCACTCTGTCTATCAGGTCTAATCCCTGAAATCTATTCCTCACCTCCACTGTATATTCATAAGGGATATGATTTAGGTCATAACTGAATGGTTTAGTGGTTTTCCCTACGTTCTTCAATTTCAGCCGAAATTTTGCAACAAGAAGCTCATGATCTGAGCCACAGTCAGCTCCAGGTCTTGTTTTTACTGACTGTATGGAGCTTCTCCATCTTTGGCTGCAAAGGACATAATCAATCTGATTTCGATATTGACCATCTGGTGATGTCCATGTGTAGAGTCGCCTCTTGTGCTGTTGGAAAAGAGTGTTTGCTATGATCAGCGTGTTCTCTTGGCAAAACTCTATTAGCTTTTGTCCTGCTTCATTTTGTACACCAAGGCCATGCCTGCCTGTTATCCCGGTGATTTCTTGACTTCCTACTTTAGCATTCCAATCCCCTATGATGAAGAGGACATCTTTTTTTGGTGTTAGTTCTAGAAGGTGTTGTAGGTCTTCATAGAACCGATCAACCTCAGCTTCTTCGGCCTCAGTGGTTGGGGCACAGACTTGAATTACTCTGAGGTTGAATGGTTTGCCTTGGATTCGTACTGAGATCATTCTATCATTTTTGAGATTGTACCCCAGTACTGCTTTTCCCACCCTCTTGTTGACTATGAGTGCTACTCCATTTCTTCTAAGGGATTCTTGCCCACAGTAGTAGATATGATGGTCACCTGAATTAAATTCGCCCATGCTTGTCCATTTTAGTTCGCTGATTCCCAAGATGTCGATGTTCAATCTTGCCATCTCATGTTTGACCACCTCCAGCTTACCTTGATTCACTGATCTTACATTCCAGGTTCCTAAACAATCTTGTTCTTTACAGCATCGGATTTTCTTTTCACCACCAGACACATCCACAGCTGAGTGTCCTTTAGGCTTTGGCCCAGCCGCTTCACTCTTTCTGGCGCTACTGGGAAATTCCCTCTGCTCTTCCCCAGTAGTATATTGGACACCTTCCGACCTGAGGGGCTCATCTTCCAGCGTCATCTCTTTTAGCCTTGTGATACGTTCCATGGGGTTTTCTTGGCAAGAATGCTGGAGTGGCAGTGATCCATGAAGGGGTCCTCTAATGCTACAGTTTCACAAATGGTGCCAACTCAACATAACCCGATACTTGCTAACGTGGCTCTCTCGTCCTGCTACAGGCTCTTTTCAAATCTTAATTCAATACTTGTTTAATGTCACCCATGTATTTGAAACATTGCTTTTGAAAAAAAATCAGAGTATTTAAAACTTCTTTAATCAAACGTTAGTAACATTTACCCACTTTGGGTTGAATCCAGATGTAGACACCTGCAAATGGTTTCTCCACCCCCCCCCAGCCCCCTGGAAATGCTACACAGAGACTTGGGGGACCCTGCTGAATGGGGTGAGCTTTGCTGTATATGTGTGTGTGTGGGAACGGGGGATCACTGAAAATTCACAGAAGGCAGATCCTGGATCTAAACCCTTGTTTTACCAACAGGGGTGTTTATACACAAACACTAAAGCACAATAAGCTTCAAGTTACTCAAAATGCATCAGTAGAAATAAGCATAAAATGCTGCAAAAGATACCTTGTGTTTCTGGGACTGGGGATGGTGCAGACGCTAGCTTAAAATGAGGGCTGTTGGGTTTTGTCCTTCTATTGTATTTTTTAATGATTTTGTTGTTTTTCATTCTGTAACTGCTTTGGAAATTAGTATATATCGAAGGGCAGCATATACATTTATAAAATAAATAAATAAATAAAACAGTGTAGTTCTATTTTCTCACTCGTACTACAGAGCCTTGAAATGGAGGCATTTCTGTGCAACAAAGACATCAAATCAGAAAAGCTTTCATCCATAAACAGACTTCAGAAAATTGCCTGCCTGCCTTTTCATTGTTTGCCTGGTCCAGACAATATACTCTCAGTAATGCTGATCTGAGGATAGGAAGGGAGGCCTGAACTCAGCAGGGGTAGTCCTTTCCACACCCCAACAGCTCATTCCTCTCTTATCACACCCAACACATGGTCAGAGTTGAGATAATGCTGCTCTTTGGGCAGTGTTGTCATAGCGCTGATCTGTCAGAGAGCAGAAGAAAATGACTTCTCTGAGTTCTAGGGTGCCCTCCATCCTACCGACTTATCGCCAGTGCTGATGCAGTAATGACCTATTAGAGGATGGGGGGAAGAGGGCCACCTGGATTAAAGTCTAAGCATATGACTTACCTTGGAGCTAGTACTTTTACAGTACTGCTCTGTTACCAAGTGAGGCAAGACGCCCAGGCTGCATATGGGCACCCTCCCCCTGAATATCTTGGCGGTGCTGTGATGAATCCTTTCCCTTAGGGACACCAGTCTCACAGTGATGACCCCTGAGAGCAAGAGAGAACCCCAGCCCTGAATATGGGCTTGGGCACTTCCTCTGGGAAGCTTGGGCTGCTTTAACATAACACTGGTCTTTTAGGGGGCTGGAGGGAGCACTAAATCCAAGCATCTCTTCCCCTCTGCCTGGGAGACTGCGAAGGCATCTTAACTGTACCCCTTGCATCAATGCTGTTAAAAAGGGAGAGGTTTCTGAACTGAGTTATGCTGCTCCCACACTAACTTCCACCCCCACTGCCCCCTTTTTTTTGAGGAGGGGGAGAAGGGAAAACTACAAAAAAGAGGAATAGACCCGTTGGGGCCTGTTATTCTTAAAACAGAAAGATGGCAATCCTATTGTTAATTAATTTTATTACATTGGTTCTTAACAGAAAATACTATCAAAGAGTTAGAACTGATTGTTCATAACGTTCATTGTAGTACAATAAGGTTTCTCCTTCTCTACGGTGAGTGAAACATCACTGAACAAATACTTATGGGACAACACACAAACAGCTACCTAGCCTGCTACCTGCTACCTTTTCAGATATAACAGAAATCAAAACTAGTTCTCTCCTAAAGTTAGACTAATTAAATTTCCAAAAGTACCCCAGGGATTATTCACTCTCTGCTGCTGGCAATGCTATTGTAAAGGAAGTATGAGGTCTCAGGTCTTTCATACAGAAAAGTTATTTGCAATTCAAGAACAATTTTTCCCTGTATAGCTAGCCTGCCACCAGCTTATCATCTTTCTCTGTGTTTCAACACAGTCAAGCATTATTGAGTCTCTTATAATGCCTGAATACTTCTAAATCTGTTCCCTTGCCTCATATGGCTTGTGGTGTCTTCTCCTCTTCAATTATAAGTTACATAAAAAAGAGAAATTCTTCATGAAGCATACTGGCAAGGATCTCAATTAGTACCATGCAAACAGCAGTTTTAAGAGGTGCCCTGAAAGTATAGTTGGGATAGAAGAGTCATTTGCAGGGGTACCTTTCAGAGCAACTAAACCAACTGAAAAGTGGAGTGGAACTGAGAGGGAAGTATGTGCGGCATTTCATAAGAACAGTTAACTGGGAAGCTTTTCTGCATAACAAATATCAGTTTCTGTTTCGCCCAGTGTGCCTTGGGAAAGGGCACATCAAACATCAGGGGTTCTTCTGTGGTTGACATCATTATCTTCAGCCAGTCCCTGAGTCCATCTCCTTCCCTCCATACGTTCCTTCTGCAGATAGAAGGAAAAGCCTGGAACCTGGACTGTGGCATCAAGTTCCAGGAACCAGAAGACTTTGCCACTCATGGGAGAAGCGGTTTCTGCATGCTGGCATTCTTATTATCAGCCAGCCTCTGAATCCATCTCAGCTCCTTTTGCCCCCACCATCTGGAGGGAAGAGCCTGGAGCACCAAATATGTCATCCACTGCCAGGACCAGAAGACACTGCTCTGACATATCCCTAAAATACTGTCATTTTAATTGATTAATTTTAAACCACTTTGAAAGCCAAGCTTAGATGAAAAGCAAGGAATAAATAAGCAAGGGAATACCAATTTGGACTCCTAGGCTCTGTGGTTCTGGGAGATTTTAGTAATTTTAATGTGACTCCCAAAGAATATTTTTTTAATTTTTTTTTAAGGAATAGTATACTAATAGCCCCACCTGGTGCTTAGAATATAAACTACCAGAGGCAACGTTCTGAGATGCACTCCCCGTCCCCTGGCAGATTATTCTGCATGCATGGACATATATACTAATTGATAATTTCTCTCTCTCTCTCTCTCTCTCTCTCACTCACTCTCTGTGGAATGGGAAACAGAAGGGCAACATTTAAAAAAAACAACCAAGAATTGTAAATACTGCAATCCGTATAGTGTAGAAAACCATGGAGGGGGTCCGCATGCAGTTTGGTCATGATGAGAAATGGCTCCTTTCTCACATGGTTCACCACTCTCCAACCCTTGTCACTGTTGTTGTTTCCCAGTTTGGGTTGGTGTGGTGAAAAGCCTACATGGCTTATCAGACAAGGGAAGCACTCCCACTTAGTGCCCTTTTAAGTACTCTACTCCAATAAAAGCTTACATTAAAAAACCTTTCATTCTATTGGTGAAGTATTTTGCAAATCAGTTTGCCAGCATGTACAGTCATGTTCATATGCAAGTTAGGCTTATGCTGAATGAATTACAGTGATTTTCTTTTTATGGAAATTGTTTCACAAAGCCTCTCCCCCTTTTAACTGCTCTCCCCCCCCCCCATCGCGTGTTTGTCCTCCTGGTGATGGCAATCACATTCTTCTCCACTGCTCAGCCCCATTCCCGCTCCTCTTTTGCATAATGTGACCTCAGAGTTAAGGCAGGAAGCATTGTACCCATCTGAGATCATGGCGGCCGGGCGGGGGCGGGGAGGTGCCTAGTAGAAACACAGAGCACAGTTGCCATTGCCAGTAAGTTGGATAAACACTTCAGCTCTGCTTGCATGCCTTTCCAACACAAGGGGAGGCCTTTCTTCTCAAATCAGAGTGGGGTGGGATTTGGCTCAGCCTTACAGTAAATTACCATTATGGCTTTAACCTCTGACTAACCTTTTTTGCTGTGATGAAGAAGTCATTGGCTTCCTGCAGCAAAGTTTTCCGTTCATCCATACAGCGGTTCACTTCCTGTTGCAAAAGATTTATTTTCTGGTTCGAAAGTTTTAGATGCTCTTTTTCAGCATACTCCTCTGAAAATAGAATCTGGAGTGCATCAGATTTTAAATCTTCCAGAGCAGAGTTCCATTCCTAGAAAGGGAAGTTCAACTCAATTACATAGTTGCACATTGCAATCCAGATCCAACAATGTATGTATTTATTTTATTATTTAGATCCTGCTTTTCAGAATAAAATCTTCCCAGGGTGGCATAAAGCAGAAAATAATAAAATCCACACTAAAACCATAGAATGTCGTCAAACAAAATAAAATAAAATGCAGCGGTAAAGCATAAGGGAGCCAAATAAACTAAAAAGGTCTTGCAAAATATTATTAATAATGTAAAAATTCACCCTACATCTAAAGACCAGCAGAAAGGGGACTTTTTAGAGTTTCTGAGTCAGTGAATTCCACAATTGTGTAAATTCTCTCTAATTTGGAAACTCTCTTTCTGAAGAACATAGAATATAGTGCTATAAAATAACATTACAAATCCTGGCCACCTCCTTTCTCAGGCAAGTTACATGCTAGTGGTCTAGAATGGCCAAAGAAATTGGTCTCCTTAAAGGAAGCCAATTGTCAGACATTTTGGAATGAGGGCCCACCAGAATCTCAGAGAAGATAACACACATGTCC
The DNA here is from genome assembly GCF_057233095.1 of Heloderma suspectum. Taxonomy (NCBI): domain Eukaryota; kingdom Metazoa; phylum Chordata; class Lepidosauria; order Squamata; family Helodermatidae; genus Heloderma; species Heloderma suspectum. The sequence goes on from NC_139458.1 coordinate 192,200,510, forward strand.
CCTACAAACTAGGAGTGATAGAAGGTCTGTGTGTGAAAGTGGGGTGGGGAGAATCTGCAGAGAAAAAAGGAGAGAAAGAGGAAGAGAGCGGCAGAGAGTTAGCTAAAACTGGGGTGCCCCTCTTGGGATCTGATTAGAGGTAGTAGGGATGTATGAAAGTGACTTACCTGTTCGTGGATTATGTTTATGGTGGGGGGTGGAGGCGTTCCGTCCCTCCCCCCGGAATCCTCAAACGGCCAGCTGTGCTCTGCGGCAGCTCCGCGGAGCAGCCGGCCAGGCCCAGCCATGCCAGAGCCATCCACAGCCGGATTTCCGGCCGTGGAGGGTTCTGGGTAAAATAAAACAAAACAAAAAATCGTGTACGCAAATGGCGGCGGCTACAGCTGCCGCCATTTGCGTTCCTTCTTTTTGGCCGTCTTAATCTACATAAATATTTACGTAGACTATGACGGCGAAAATAAAGGGGAACGCAAATAGCGCAGCGGGCGCTATTTGTGTCCCTTTTTCATTCACCGTTTTAGCCTACGTAAATATTTACGTAGGCTAAAACAGCGAATCAAAAGGGGATGCAAATAGCGCCCGCTACGCTATTTGCATTCCCCTTTATTTTCGCCATCATAGTCTACATAAATATTTACGTAGATTAAGACGGTAAAAAGAAGGAACGCAAATGGCGGCGGCTGTAGCCACCGCCATTTACGTACGCGGTTTTTTGTTTTCTTTTAAACCCACCCAACCATGATAGGCTACGTAAAGATTTACGTAGCCTATCACGTCGTTGTTGTTTTTTTAACCTAGCCATGATAGGCTATGTAAATCTTTACGTAGCCTATCACATTTTTTTTTTTTTAACACAAGCCTGGAAATGGCGGCGGCGGCAGCCACTCGGAAGACCAGCCGCCGGAGCCGCCGCCGCCCGGAAGATCCGCCACAGGTAAGTCTCGTCCCAGGGGGGATCCGTGGGGGGCGGGGGGGCAGGCTGTTCCGCCATTGAGTTTGGGGGGCCGAATGCACTGGCATTCGGCCTCACCGAGATCCGTGGCGGAATTCTCTGACATCCCTAAGAGGTAGTCATTTTGCTATTTGTAGGAGCGCTCAAACTTTTTTCTTCTACCCATGTTCTACTTGTATATTTGTACTTAAATAAAATATTACAAAAATACCACAAGTCAATGATCTCTCCCCCAAAAGGAAGACAAAACCTGGTGAATGCTCCTGCCCATGGGACTTCTCACTACTCAGGGCAGTAGGGTACATGTAACAACAAATTATATTTTGCAATCTTATCTGGGAATCGTGATGTAGTTTTGATGAAACATGACTTTTCCAGTCACTGTAACAAACTGGATTCTTACAATTTGAAGAAGAAAAAAATCCCACATATTTTGGCCACATATTCCTTCTGAAAATATATGGTCTGAATATTTTATATCTGGTTTTCACAAAGTTGTTTGAAGAAAACTTTGAAAATACTATTTTTCTGTGGGAAGACTTGTACAACAGGTTGTCTAATTTCACTATGCCAAGTGATCCCACAATTCCTTAAATGGTCTGTAAGTCTCTAGTGCTCCAAAGAGAGCAATGCCTTCTAATGTTACTTGTGGTTGCCGAAAGAAATGGGAAGCACTTAACCTTACTGTCAGAAGTGGGTATTGTTTCTTTGAAGGCAAAGAGATGGCTGAGAGCTTAGCGGGAGTTCACTAACCTGGGTGTGCAACCTTGGGGGTGGGGGTTGTAACTGCAGATCTTTGGGAATGCCAGGATTAGCAGCTGTGCTATCTGTTTATAAGAATATACTTGCCTCCATCTTGTTCTACTTGTATATAAGCAAATGTTTAGAAATGGCTGAGCTGTCAGAAGTACATTCTCCACAATACCGGTACCAACAAGGCACTGTCTAAAGTCAATGGAATTTAATAGTATATCAGCATGCACATCTTTCCTTGGATTGCCCCATAGTGAAATATGGCAAATTGCTGATAGTGTTCTTGTATCCTATAACAAATAGCATACTTTTGCATTTAGAAACATAGTAAGATGGCCATATGTTTGTTTCTGGGTAATGTAATTCAGTTTAGAGAGCAATGAAGTATATGAATATTTCACATTAGCATTACCTTGAATTTGGTGCTGCTAAACCTTATTTAGTCTTTGATGCTGCTAATCCTTATTATGTCTGCTAAAATCCCATTGATTCAAATAATGGCAATCTTATCTCCTGAAAAATGGCCAGTATCCAAAACTCTAGCAGCACAGGGACCCTCTGCCCTTTTCTATGAAGGCAAATAATTCATTTGCATGCATTCCAAGATCCCTCACTGAGTATGGAGCAGCTCCCCAAACACAGAGGGCTTTGAACACATATCAGATCTCCTGGGTCAGAGCCACCGCCTGGTCTGAGATTACTAGGGCTCAATTTCATTCTGACAGGTCTTGTGGAGATTATTATGATTATTATTACCTAGGGAGGCAGTGGGCTGTCCTGCACTGGAGGCATTCAAGATGAGGCTGGACAGCCGTCTGTCGGGGATGCTCCGACTTGGATTCCTGCATTCAGCAGGGGTTTGGACTAGATGGTCTTGTAGGCCCCTTCCAACCCTACTGTTCTATGATTCTGTTTGAAACAGAAGGAAATATTTCCTTTTTTACGCTATCATTTCTACAGATTCTTTGGTAAATGTAATAGAATCACTGAATCTTGGTGTTTGCTGCTAATTTTAAAGATTTTTAATTTTAAAGATTTCCCTGTAAATCAATGGTAGAGCAGATGCTTTGCATACAGAAAGTCCCAGCTTAATTCCCAGACAGCTCCACTTAGAAGGATCTCAAGTTGTAGGTCTGGGAAAGAACCACTGGAGAGCCAGAATGGAAAGTTTGGAGCTGGAAGCTGGGCAAAAGGTCTGACTCAGTACAAGGGAGCTCTAAATATTCAGACAATTTTTGGATGCCAGTGGGAAACTTTAGAAAATTCTGACATTTTGGTAAAATGTGACCACATACGCAATGGGACCCGATAGTTGGGTGGCCAGTTATCAATCACCAAAAAAGGCTAAATGAATCACCAAAAAAAGGAGGATGAAATATGGTACAAATTTTCATAAACACTGCGTATGCTAATTTTTTTAGGTGTAGGTGCAAATTTAGAAAAATATGATCATTTAAATAGAAATATAGGAAATCTCACCATAGTGTGGAAGATTGTGAGTGGGTAACTTGTGTGCCTGCCTGCTCAGTCTGCTGTCCAGGTGCTAACTGGTGATGGTCAACAGTTCTGACAGTTCTTTATCTTTAAACTGGAATTTGACAGGACAGCCCTTCAAATAGAGGATGCCTTGGAATAGAGGACAGTCCTCTGGCAGCCCTTCAAACAGAGGATTGTCCTTTGTAAAAGAGGACAAGGCCTCCCTGCAATAGCTATCAGACAGGCATCTGGCCTTTTTGCCACCATTCAGCTCTGTTCAAAGCAGAGAACTACTGGGAAAACAGCTAAACAAACAAGGAACCCCCTAGAAACAATAGATCAGAGCAGGGCATGTGGTACTGCATGACCCCTATAAAAGCTTCCCAGGCATGCATGCTCATTGGTCAAAGCAACAAGAGTATTTGTGCTTACGCAGTTCTGTTAGAGATTGCCCTTGCCTCATTTCTGCTTTACTTTGTCCCCCAGCTTGACAGAAGCACGTTTAGATGCTGATAAATTTGAAGGCCACTAGAGTACTCTCAGTAAATGATCAAATTGCATTCTCATTTCGAATATTCCCTGGTAAAATACATTTATTATGGCTGGTTTTATGTGACTAAAGAAGTCTAGTGTTACAAACATATCTAAAACCTAAGGCTGACCACCCACAGTAAATGCCAAATGTCTTCCTTATTTCCATCAGGTTATCCTCTATCCTTCTGTCCTTGCTCCATTTAAAATATAATCAGTGCTAAACATTAGTTGCCACCCATGGTCCTAGAACTGCTTAGAATACAATCCTATGTATGTTTAGACAGATAGGATGTATAGGATTGTACCCTTAGATTCCTTACATAAGAGAGTAATTAAATAGAACCCTCTTATGATGAACTGAGACATGGGAAACTTCATGTGTAAAAGAATGCACAGTCCAGATTTTTTGCATCGCTGTTCAGTGTGCTAATTAAAATTTGCATTTGTGGCAAATACTTGCTTAGAAGAAAAATATATTATTCATAGTGAAATTACTTGTGCAGAAATGGCCATCATAAATTTGTCCCAACCATTAGCTCACCACTGCCAATCTTTTAGATAAATTTCAACTAAATGTTAATTTCCTTTAGCAACCATATTAGCCTTCTGCCTCTTTTATATCCAACATGGTTAACAATTCAACCTTTCAATCAGAGTCTGAATGATAACACATTACAGTGATTTAATGTCTGAAAAAAATTATTCTATATTACCAGCCTGAAAGCTTTCTCTGGGCATGAGGTATATTTAGATCTGTTTGATATTTTGTACCTAAACTTGTAAAAATGGTCTCACTATTCTTTAGAATCTTTGCAGATAGCACTCCATTCACTTATAAGCCATATATATTAGTTAGTTATATAGACTACTACTAGTACTACTTTTTTTCTTTTTTTTTTACAAGGGAACACTTTACGGGTTTAAAATAAAAGGTGAATCTCTAAAATAAGCACAAAAGACAATTGGACTGATTCCTTTCTACCATGGTGCGAATGTTGCAATCACCCCCTAATCCAGCCTTCCCCAACCTGATGCCTTCCAGATGTTTTGGACTACACATCCATCATCCCTGATTATTGACCATGCTGGCTGAGGCTGATGGGAGTTGTGATCCAAAACTTCTGGTGGGCACTAGTTTGGTGAAGGCTGTGCTAATCCCTTCCTCTGTGATCTGTGACTGCACTTCATAAATATTCAAGTGTGAACAATGCTCAGCCCCAAGTAACGCCTTTTCACTGGACAAAATTCCACATGGGCATCACCATGTGGCAACCATAACAATGTACGTCTTTATTTTAAAAATGTAGTAAGTGCCTTTCTGCATTGAAGAAAGGTGCACTCAAGACAAGTGTACAGCAGTGACAATTATACAACATACACAAAACTGGCAAGATTATGAGCAGAAGTGGTTGTATCTGCATTAGCCATCTGACACCCCTGTCTACTCTGAAGGTCAATAAGTATGCTAAACCACCATGTTGAGGCTACTTGGAATCATTCCTCGTAGCAGCTGTTTCTATCCCTGTTCAGGCGTTTGGTACCCACAGGGCCTTCTATAATGCATGGACTAGACCTATTCCCTAGATCAGGGGCAGGCAACCTTTTGGGCTGTGGGCACATTTGGAAATTTGAGAAACTGTTTTGGACGCTACCACAAAATGACTGCCATGGGTGGGCACGGCTAGTCACAAAGGGCAAGGAACCTGCCCAGGGGCATTTGTGGGGAATTAAGATGGCAGCAGCTAAAGGCTCCCACTTTGTTTTGAAGCAATCCCAGTTGCTGGTAAGAACATATAAAAATATTTTGGAAATAAATATTGGGAGGAGTGGAATTTATTTATTTATTTATTTATTTATTTATTGCATTTATACCCCGCCTTTCTCCCTCTTGCAAGGAACTCAAGGCGGCTTACATTATCCTCCTCCTCACCATTGTATCCTCACAACAGTCATTCATACACTGGAATGACTTGGCAGACACCAAGTAAGGTATCTGTGGAGCATTTTGGTGCTTGTGGGTACATTATTTATTCTTGCCCTAGTTGCTGATGCACACAGCAGCACAGCAGCCATACCCCCTGACTGAAGCGTGATTGGCATCAGTTTGAAGGGTGCCTATACACATGTATATCTCCCTCTAGGGTCTCCCTCTGTGAGGTTGGGAATCCTGGTCAATCAGGCGTCCCGTCCCATGGAGAAGCTCTATGTGCATACACACAGTCCCCTTCAGACTGACGCTGACCATGTATCAGCCAGCACATTCATAGGCATCTGGGGTATGTGGCTAGCATTCTAGAGAGCCCCTTCATTCAATAACTTAAATAGGCCTGCAGTTTGGCTGCAGTAGCTCGCCATGTACACTGGATAATTTTATCCATGTCACCACAGGCACAGAACCCATGTGTGTGTGTGTGTGTGTGTGTGTGTGTGTACATACATCTGCTGAGCTGTTGAGGGAAAGGTCTGATCTGCAGTCTGATCTGCTACCCATGAATTGCTTACCACTTACAATTAGCTGCAATTTAGAATGATCTACACTGCCCATAGGCACTGCACTTTTGAGGCTTTGTGCTATTTGGTGGTAAGATGTTGCTGTCCATCAAGAGCGACTCCCTGCTGGTGTTATGCCTTTTCAGTTTTCCTGAATTCTGTGAATGCCTCTAAAGACATATAGCACTACACATAACCTGTGCTTACTGGCTCTCCACAGATAGGTCATGCTATTCTACTTTTTGCCTTCACAGTAAGTGACCTTTTAAATTGAAGCTCTCACTATTTCATTTGGCAAGGAAATTAAGCCCCTCGTGGATCAGTTGATTGATCTGGCACATTTTTTTAAAAGCATGTAGATGAGGGGGGGAATAGAGAAGAAATTGTGCTCTATTTTAAAAATAAAATAATGTGGACCATTTGTTCACAAGAGGTTGTATGGCTTTCAAAAACATAAAGTAGCTAAGAAAAAAGAAACACATCCTCAGTCGCAGAAAAATGTTGGACATGATCCAGCCAAAGTGAAGCACTTTTGAGTCCCATTAAGTCCAGCTAGAGTGATTAACTCTCTCCTATTAAAATCCATGAGACTGAAATGTGCTTAACTTGATCGATCATGTCCAGAATCTTTACTAAAAAAAAAAAAAACATGTTCTGGGACAGATACTCTATTTTAACCAAGCATTTTCTTTGCTTCTTGAATCTTTGTGACACACATATTGAAATGAAATATGACACATAGATTTTGCCATGGACGAGGAAAAAACCTTGAGAAAAATATATGTCAATCAACTTGTGAAAGGATTTTTTTTTTTTACAATAACCAACTTTACCAATAGTCACCCTAGAACAAACAGATGAAGAAGCTGCTAGATATACTCTTCCACTGTGCTGTGTGAATCAGCCCAAAGTCCCAGTGGCATCCTTAGTTTTTGAATGCCTTCCTTAACTATTTTGGCTAATAGCTATAGATATCTTTATCCCTCCATTAATTTGTCTAGTGATGAAGCCTTAGCACCAATAGTTTTCAAGGTGTGAGGCTAGCATCCATAGAGAGGGGTTGACAGTGGTCAGAGAGAATAGTCTTCCATTCTTTCTCCCAAGTGACCGTTTATAGCTTCTGGCCTAATCAGACCCAGTCGCTCTGCCAGTGAGGGAAACACAGGACACTGTTGGCCTTTTCCTTTGGAAGGGGTAGGGATGTCTGTTGCGAGGAAGTCCAGCCCTCTTGGGGCTTGACGGATTTCCCCGGAGCCCCCAGCTCGGCTTGCGTTGGTGAGCCGAGCCAGCCAGAACTCACAGATTTCCGCTATTTTTTTCTCTAAAAAGGGCAGGTTATGCAAACTGTAGCTGCAATGTGTGTAACTTGGGCAAATGATGGACATAATTGGTGCAAATTGCAGCTGTACAGTGCTCAGTTGTGCACAAATTTTGGCACTGCAGGGACAGAGGGAGAGCTGTGCACAGCGGCAGTAAGGAAGGGCAGCACCACGGCTCCCCTCCCTCCCTGCCGCTACCACTATCATCGCCGCCATGTGCAACTCTACCGCTCTCCCTGCCAGGCACAGCAGTGGTGATAGTGGCAGCAGCATGGAGGAAGAGGAGCTGTGGCACTGCCCTCCCTTCCTGTTGCTGCCGCCACTATTCACAAGTTTCCCACTCTCCTGGTAGGCACTGGCAGGGAGAGAGGAAGGGTCGTGCGTGGCGCGGAACTCAACTGGCCCAACCTGCACAGATTGAGTCGGGCCAGCCCATGGGATGGAGAGTTGGAGTCTGGAGGGCCGAGCTGCGGGAAGCTTGCCGAATTTCACCCCCCAGATGGAATCCTCCAAGATCCCTAGGGAAGGGAAGGGTTGTATATGGTGCAAATCATGGCCAACAAGACCCTCTGGCTTTTTCCTCCTTTGGCAATGTTTCTGTTTCTCTTGAGTTATGTCTTTCTCGCTCTGTGAGCTTAGTTCTTTGTTCACTTTTTATAATTTGCTTAATAGACAAACAATGCCCAAACAATGCTTTTGTTTTGTTTGGGAAGGACTGAACACTGGGCAGAGAAAACCCCATCTCAATGCAGAGCACAGGGTGCACAAACGGTCCCTCAGTTAAGGCTTCCATAATGATCAGCCATAACAGCCTGGCCCATGGCATCCGGTGCCAAAAGCAATGCACAAGAACTAGCATGATGTGCCTTGCCAAACAGCTTGGTAGAGCAACAAATGGACTTAAAATTAACAAATGCAGATGGCACGGGTAAGAATCCTGTGCCCTGGGCAACAGCTATACCGTAACCATTTTAAAACATGGCTCCCATGAGAACTGGCTGGACCATTAGCACAACTCCTCAAGAAATAACAGGAAAGTAAACTGAATTGTTGTATCCAGTGGTTGCTCAAGCAGAAGGCAGCTTTCACAACTGCTCTTTCCACACAGATGATCACTCAAAAACGATAGTAACTGGTGACTTCAGTACCTTTGGTCCCATGTGGCAGCTACAGGATTAGCTAGATTCTAGCTGCTAGAACAGGAGTAGTCAACTTTTTCGGGCTGTGGGCACATTTGGCAATTTGAGAAACTGTCCTGGGCACCACCACAAAATGGCTGCCATGGGATGCATGGCAAAGGACAAGTAATTTGTCCAAAAGACTGAGTACAAGGCAGAGGTGGAGTCTGAGCCCCAATGCACTGAGCGCCAACTGAACCCACAGTTTTTAGCACCATCAGAAACCTATTTTACAGCAATCCCAGCTGCTAGTAAGAAAATGTGTTAATTAAAAAAAAAAAAGTGGGAGAAGAAGGGCACCTTGGTGGGCACCAAAAAAGGTGTCTGGGGGCACACGGTGCCCACAGGCACCCTGTTGCCTCTCCCTGTGTGCTAAAAGAATCATCCCCTGTAGTGTAAAAGCTCTAATAGCATCTGCTCCAAATTTAACATCTGTTGCATAGCAACTGTATTCATATGCAAATAGCAAGGATGGGCAGGAGGGGGAATTTAGATCAGGACCACAGTAGGAGAGAAAGGGTTAAACCCCCTCTGCCACCCACACTAGAGATGCAATTCACATTCCAACCCCCCAACCTGCCCCTACAAACTTGGTTACCTGCAAAAGAAAAGTCCTGGTCAACATTCAAGGGTAACGGGTGCAGTTTGAACCCTAGATATGTATTCTCATCTTTTTATCTTTACAAATGCATGGAGCACCCTTTACAAAAATGCATATATTAACTTTCCAAGAGTTTGAAAACATTTTTATAGAAAGTATATTTCACTTTGAAGGCAATGCAAAACAGACACCGCTAAAAGAGATCAGAATAAAAGCTGGGCGCTGCATAGAGATCTGGTGAAGAAAAGCCGTTCTAAACATAATTTTACTAGGCGGGGGAGGAATCAGTAATACCTTTCCCCCCTAGTTCTAAACAGCTTGCTTCCATGCTTTAAAAATTGGTATCCATTTTTAATTGATTAGAACACTGGAAAAATCAGCATGTGAAACAAAATGCTCAATAAACTGAATAAGGTACCATTACAATTATCTCACTATTTGCAGGTATATACTTAATTTCTACCAAGAGGCTCCTTGTGCTTCAAAATACCATCCTATTATAGCACTTTAATGATGCTCAGTGCAAGAACTGAGAGAATGTTGTCTTTTGTGTAGCTGCATCAACAATCATTTCAGACACCGTGAGCTTGATTTAAAAAGCCCCTCTCCCCCGCCCCCGGATGTTTTGCAACAGTGTCATTTAGCATTGCTAAAGAAGCTGTGGTACATAATAAGTGCCCAGCAATAGCGCAAAATAATTAGAGCCTATACTATGGAATCTTGGGCCTATCAAAATGGAAGACAGCCAAAATAAAGTTACCTGTGACTGCTGAGCACTGAAATATGTGCCAGTTTTTAATATTCCTTCTAAGGTCAATCCCCATAGGTGACAATTTGAATTCTGTTCATTTCATGATCTCTAGAGTATAAGGGTGATTTCACATAGATCTTTTCTTCCATGATCTTTAGTTTCCTTGTGCAGATTACCCACAATGCGAACAGGAATCGGGCATGAGACGAGCAGCAAGGCGATGCTCGAAGAATCCCAGCAATCTCGAATGTCACTGAGTCACCTGTCCCTAAGATTGAGGAAGCCAGCAGCATGCTAGGGAAGTTGGTGAAACCAGCATGCTTGGGGTGGGGGGTGGGTAATGTTGAGGAAACCAGCACAGAGATTGGGAAAACCAGTGGGGAGTTAGGAGTTGGGAAAGCTGTGGGGAGCAGGTGATGACCACCTAGGGGATGGGGAAGTGAGAGGGATGTGTCTGTGTTTGTGTGTCTGTGAATGGATTAGGGCAGAGATGTGGAAATTCCAGCCTGTGAACTTAATCCGTCCCACAAAGGTTCCACATTTGGCCCACAGAGCTTCCTTGGGTTCTAAATCAAAAACCGAAACTGCTAGCCATTCATCATAGAGATGGTCCAATTTTGGGTTGCCCTTTTCAAATTATACTTTCTTGAGATGGGGTGACCAGATCTGTCTGTACACAGTATTCCAGAGGTGTCCACCCCATATTATACAAGGGCATTGTGATACTTGCTAATACTAGCCAGATGTTTAATAATGCTTTCCATAAATTTGGGGGAATTATTAGGATAATGGGTCCATGATTTCTTGGCTCCCCATTATAAATATTTTTCTCCCATCAATGTTATATTGGCTACTTTATCATCACATCAGCTACTCCAGTAAGGTGGCTGATTTTAGTGACAGTGGATATTTTTGTCAGAAAATCAACATTTTCACATCTGAGCTCTTTATGAACCCACAAGATGTATGCCGTTTGGACCCAGTAACTTGTTCAATTGTAATTTGTCCATTAGCACCAAAGGTCCCCTCACCCCGCGACTGGCTTGCCTGGCTGCGGGGGGGGGGGATGTTGCAGGGGGGAAGGGCAGAGATCGAAGGCCATTTGCCCTTGCTCTCGACGTCCAGGTGGGGGGGGGGGCTGAGCCGGCCAATATTTAGGCTGCCCCACCCCCTTTCCTCATTAATTCCGGCTTTTCTGGCTGGCTCAGCAGCAGCAGCAGCAGCGTCAAGGAAGAGTCAGTGGTGCTCGGCAGCGGCAGCTCCAGCAAGCCACAGGAGGGTGCCGGCCACCGTTAGGGTGGGCCGTTTTTTCCTGCCCTGGACCTCGTGGGGCCATCACTCTCGAGTGGGGGGAGGGAGTATTTCCCTGCACACACCCCCGCTTGCCCCTAGGGCCGCTGACTGCAGCCACTGTGCCTATCGAAGGGGGGAGAGTTTCCCATGCCCTGTACGGCCCGGATTCTGCTGTGCTTTGCAGCGGGCGGCTGCGGCGCTGCCTTGCCGGCCCAGCAGTGGGATTTTCTCCCAGCTCGCTCCCTCCACGCTTCCTGCGCCTCCTGTGGGGCCCCATTTTGCCCAACGGGGAAGTTTTCCCTCGCCCCGAGCAGCCCGGAATTGCCACCTTTCTTGGTGGCGGCGGCAGTGGCCTCCCGCTCCAACTGGAAGAGGGGGGAGTTTTCTCGCGCCCCACCCGAATTGCCGCCTTTTTATAGGCTTTTTCCTGCACCTCAGAGCAGCCCATTTGGCCGCTGACTGAGGCCCCTGTATTGCTGCCTTTCTTGGGGGGATTTTTCCCATACCCCACAGTGGTCTATTTGGCTGCCATTTGTGGTGCCTGAATTGCCTCTTGGCGGGCTTTTTCCTCCTCCCCAGAGCGGCCCGTTTGGCAGAGGATGGCGGTGGCGGTGGCGTGGCCTTGCTGCTGTCTCAGGGAGGTAGGGGAGTGTTCCCGCACCCTGGAGTGGCTGCAGCCAACAGGGGTTCATTCCGTGGGCTCCCTCTGTGGCCCGATATTCCCATTTTGCGGGTAGTGTAGCCTGTTTGGCCAATATAGCAGGTCGGCCTACCAGCCAGCAATCACCCCTGAGCGGCGTGGCCTTGCTGCGCTACGGGCGCTCCTTGCACCTCCTTAGGGCCGGGGATTTCAGTGGGCATCGGCTAAGTGGCCTTGCCGCCCCTGCAGAGGGAAGGGGAGTTTTCAGTGCTACGAAGCAGCCTGAATTGCCTTTGCTGTGGGTGGCAGCAGAGCGGCCTTGCCAGCCCTGAGAGGGTTGGGGTTCACCCATGCCTCCTGAACGGCCTGTAGTGCAGTAATGATAATAATAATAATAATAATAATAATAACAATAAGAAGAAGAAGAAGAAGAAGAAGAAGAAGAAGAAGAAGCAGAAGCAGCAGCAGCAGCAGCAGCAGCAGCAGCATGGGGTGGAGTTTTTCCCCACGCCTCCAAGCAATCAGTCAAAGGGCTGGATGCGCCCGATCTTGCCTGATCTCAGAAGCTAAGCAGGGTCAGCCCTGGTTAGTACTTGGCTGGCTGACCGCCTGGGAATCAGGCTTTCTGCACTGAGCAGGGGGTTGGTCCCAATGGTCTTGTAAGCCCCTTCCAACCCTATGATTCTATGATCTTTGGTGGCCTTGCTGGCCCAGCGTCTTTTGTATTTAGGTCGGAAGAGGAGGGGGAGGAGACCAAAAAAAAAAAGGAAAGGGAAAGGGAAAAAAGTGCCAAGTTGTATCTAGGATATTCAGCTATCATCATCTGCATGGGAAGTGCACATATTTTGTTTGTTATTAGTCTCTCCCTCTCTTCCAGAGAGATCTTTTAGAAGATCTCTGGAAGAAGAGATAAGGGCTTTCTTTTATTTGGCCAAATGAATACATAGCATCAGGGCTATGCATTGTGAGCAGATTTCTTCCTTTCTCACCCTCATAGGAAGGAATGGGGACATGTGCATGTGGCCCCATTGCTGTAGGGGGAGTTGTGTTTGGGTGGGGAGGTGAAGACATAGATGCCCCTCTACAATTCAAAGGGCTGTTTCCATCCATTCCCACCCCACATAGAGGGTCTCCGTTCCGCGGGGAGGCAGCTTCGAATTGCGGTCTTAATTTTCGAGGTCGGAGTGCAAGGTCCATAGACGGGGAGGGAAAGGGACAAAAGGAAATGAGAAGAAAAGTGAGCGGGGGGAAAGGGGGAAGGCCCTCCGCCTTGCCTAAGTTTCAGACTCAGGCCTTTGAGCATCTCACAGAGCCCCCTTATTGTTAACAAAGTCTGGGGCTTGATACCCAGCTTCCCTGGGTAGGGCGTGGTGAGAATCTTGACTCACGCCCTGGTAGAGCTATTGCCAACCCCCGTGAGGGGAGACCGGTAGCTATGTGGGTTTGGGGTTCTCCTGTTTTCACACCTCCCTGGCAGCTTAGAGTACCAGCTTGGTGCAGTGGTTAAAGTGCCATAATGGGACTTGGAGATATGAGTTCTAGTCCCCACTTGGCCGTAAAGCTCACTGTGTGACTTTAGGCCAATCCCTGGCTCTCTGCGTAACCTGCCTCACTGGGTTGATGATTATAAGGGTTGTTCTTTGTTCATGTTGCAAGGCAGCGGCTTTAGCATTCACTCCAAGGGCATGCTCTGGAGGAACAGGTAGCTTCTGCTTTGCTGAAGCTAAACAAGCTTGCCCCTAGGGATGTGCGAAAGTCTTCGAAGGGTGACATTCGCGGTGGGGGGGAGGCGCTCCGTCCCTCCCCCCGGAATTCTCGACCGGGGGGGAGGCGCTCGATGGAATTCTCAACGGGGGGGATTCCACGGAGCCGCCGGCCGGCTCCGCCTGCAGCTGGACATCCGGCCGCTGGGCAGCAGGGACGCAAATGGCAGCGGCCATAGCCGCCGCTGTTTGCGTCCCTGTACTTAACCATGATAGGCTACGTAAATATTTACGTAGCCTATCACGGCAAAGTAAAACAAAACGCATACGCAAATGGCGGTGGCTACAGTGGCCGTCATTTGCGTTCGCTACTTTTCACCGTCCTAGCCTACGTAAATATTTAGTAGGCTAGAACGGCTTAAAATAGCGAACGCAAATGGCGGCCGCTGTAGCCGCCGCCATTTCTGTACGCTGCGCCCAGCCAGGAGACCAGCCGCCCTGCCCCGCCGCCCCAACCGCACCTGCTGCCCCCACCGCCGCAACTGCCACCCCCACGGCACCTGCTGCCCCCGCCGCACCTGCCGCCCCCGCCCCTGCACCTGCCGCCCCCGCTGCCACCCCCACCACCCCTTTTGCCGCCACCCCGCCGCCAAAACCGCCACATCCGCCCCAGGTAAGCTTCGTCCTGGGGGGTTCCTCGGGGCGGGCGGGGGGGCAGGAGGCCATTCCGCCAGGGATTCCGGGGGCCGAATGCCAGTGCATTCGGCCTCACTGGAATCCGTGGCGGAATTCTCCGCCATCCCTATTATGGATCGGGTAGTAGTATTAAATTTGCAACATCTCCTGCGTAACACCTGTTTTCTCATGAAGCATACAAATGACAGGTTGAGCACCAGTGCCAACGTTTCATCTAATACCCGGACGCCGGAAATTCCAGAAACAACGCTAAGAGGCTCTCGTTGAGTGTTGTGTATTTAAGTAGTGTAAGCCATGCTGCACTTCATGTCTCACATGACAAGGGCCTTCTGTACCTGGGAGCCCTGGGGTGTTGCTCTCTCATTCAGCTACAACAGTTGTAGCCCTCCTGGTAGTTTACAGTTATGGTCTTATGTCCATTTCTAAAGTATGGACTGCTCAGTATCTCTTTTCTTGTCCTTACAGTTATTTATTTATTTATGTAATTATTTATTTTTCTTTGATTAATGTATTGGACGTGTGCACACATGTGTGCACACGTGCTCATGTCCAGACACAGCATGTTGTTTCGAGCTGGTCGTAGCCAATATAGGTCAGGCTGCAGCTCCCAGAGCAGCCTGTTCCAGGGCGCATGTGTTCGTGGATTTACCGGCACAGCTTGTAGCGAGAGCGCTTTCTTCCCACTCCATTCCATTATGGGTTGGTGCATGTTCCCCTGCAGGTTCCAGTGCTGCATCTAGGAGGGAACAACCTGTGGGTGGGAAAGGCAAGGACCTTTCCCAGGTCATGCGGCACAGTTTGCCAGCTATAATGATCATCAGTCCGGCTTGCTTCCTCAACTTAACTGGAGGAATGCGCTTGGTTAGATGGCCGGAGTGTGTGTGAACCAGTGCGGGTGTTCGTCTGTGAGCGCAGCATGGTTTTCTGTGCTGGTCGGAGGGCCTCCTCAAGCAGCGGATCCCAGCTCAGGCTTAGCCAGTATACCACCATTCAGTGGTTGGCAGATGCGGCATGCGTTTGGAGCACCTCGTAGAAGGTAATGGGCTGCTAACCCAACTTATATCATTGCCAGCTTCGGAGGGTGTGGTTAGCAGAATTTGCCTCACCCGTTGCCGACCAGGGGCAATGGGTTGGAACAATCACAGGCCCCTTAGTCCACCTTCATGGTGGACAGGCAAGGGAAAGCTCAGAACACCAACTTGGTGTGCCAGTATTTGAAGTTGACGCCAGGGTGGCATCACCTCAAGGGTGGCAAAAGCTGATGTCTTCCAGTTTTAGCTGTACCCAGCAGCTAATTCCTGTTGTTAATTTTTCCCCCTGATCTTAGAATTGGATATTTATAAGCCCGTGTGTTAATCAGAAAATAAAAGTCAACCAGCTTCTTTAAAAAAACTTAGAGGTTTGCTGTGCTATGCTTCGGGGGCTGTGGTGGCTTAGTGGTTAAGACGCTGAACTGCAAACTGGAAGGTCGGCAGGTCAGCAGTTCGAGACCCGAGTGCTGCGTGACGGAGTGAGCTCCCGTCTTCAGTCCCAGCTCCTGCCAACCTAGCCGTTCGAAAGCAAGAAATTGCAAGTAGATAAATAGGTACCGCCTCGGCGGGAAAGGTAACAGTGTTCCGTGCACCTCGGTGTTCAGTCATGCCGGCCACATGACCACGGAAGTGTCTTTGGACAGCGCTGGCTCTTCGGTTTAGAAACGGGGATGAGCACCGCACCCTAGAGTCGGACACGACTGGTTGGGGACACCTTTACCTTTTTTTTTGTGCTATGCTTCAGCATTAAGTAGCAGAATGGTTAACAAACATTTAGAGCGCTACACGCAGATCCTAATATTCGTTTTGTGTTTCAGTGTGCGGCTTCTAACTTACTTTTATTTTATTTATTTATTAAATTTATTAATCGCCCATCTGACTGGTCACCCAGCCACTCTGGGCGATGTACAACCCACCATAAAACAATTTAAAACAATAAAATTTTACCATAATTTTTTTTTTAAAATACCCTAGCCCACCCCAAATGCCTGCCTGAACAACCATGTTTTTAATGCACGACGGAAGCTCATTAAAGAGGGGGCATGACGGAGTTCCCTAGGGAGGGAGTTCCACAGAGTGGGGGCCACCACAGAGAAGGCCCTCTCCCTCATCCCCACCAGTCTAGCTGTCCTGGCTGATGGGACAGAGAGAAGGCCATCCGAGGCTGATCTTGTTAAGCGGCCTGTCTGGTGTTGCTGGAGGCGCTCCTTAAGATAGGCTGGGCCGGAACCATATAGGGTTTTAAAGGTCAAAACCAACACCTTGAATTTGGCCCGGAAAACAACTGGTAACCAGTGCAACTCCTTCAGCACTGGAGTGATGTGATCTCGCCGGCGGCTGCCTTTAATCAGGCGAGCCGCCGCGTTCTGTACCAGCTGCAGTTTCCAAACCGTCTTCAAGGGTAACCCCATGTAGAGCGCATTACAGTAGTCCAAACGAGAGGAGACCAGGGCATGTACTACTGATGGAAGCAGATGGTCGGGAAGGAAGGGGCGCAGCCGCCGTATCAGATGGAGTTGATACAGCGCTGTCCGGCTCACAGCTGACACCTGAGCCTCCATGGACAGCTGGGAGTCCAAAATGACCCCCAGGCTGCGGACCTGGTCTTTCAAGGGTAGCCGTACCCCATTCAACACCAGGTCAACATCCCCCAGCCTCCTCTTGTCTCCCACCAAAAGTACCTCGGTCTTGTCAGGGTTCAGCTTCAGCTTATTCCTCCCCATCCAGCCACTCACCGTCTCCAGACATTTGGACAGGGATTCTACGGCCAACCTTGGTGAAGATTTGAACGAGAGGTAGAGCTGCGTGTCATCCGCATATTGATGACACTGCACCCCAAACCTCCTGATGATAGCCCCCAGTGGCTTCACATAGATGTTAAATAGCATCGGGGAGAGGATGGAACCCTGTGGCACCCCACAAGTAAGTGGCCACGGGTCCGAAACCTCCTCTCCCAGTGCTACCCTCTGGTACCTGCCGGAGAGGAAGGACCGGAACCACCGCAATACAGTGTCTCCAATGCCCAACCCCTCCAGGCGGTCCAGGAGGATACCGTGGTCAACGGTATCAAAAGCCGCTGAGAGATCGAGGAGAACAAGGAAGGAGCATTCACCCCTATCCAGAGCCCTCCTCATATCATCCACCAAGGCGACCAAGGCCGTTTCTGTCCCATGCCCAGGCCTGAAGCCCGACTGAAATGGGTCTAGATAATCAGTTTCTTCCAAGTGTGCCTTCAACTGCACCGCCACCACCCGCTCAATCACCTTGCCCAAAAATGGCAGATTTGAGACTGGGCGAAAGTTGTTCAGAACTTGAGGATCCAAGGAGGGCTTCTTTAAGAGCGGTCTTATCACTGCCTCCTTGAGGGCTGATGGCATCACTCCCTCCTCAAGGGAGGCGTTCACCACCGCCTTGATCCCCTCACCCAGTCTCTCTCTGCAGCTCATAATGAGCCAAGATGGGCAAGGATCAAGTAAGCAGGTGGTCGGCCTTACAGATGAAAGCACCTTGTCCACTTCATCAGGAGGAAGAAGCTGGAACCGATCCCACAAAACCGGTTTGCCACAGGCCGCCTCTTGCTCACTAACTGTATCCACAGTGTGCAGAGTAACACACCTAATCTGATCAATTTTATCTGCAAAGTGCCTTGCCAAAGCCTCACAGGAGGCCTTAGAATACTCCAGTGGTTCCGGAGCCACAGGACCGACCAGGCTCCAGACCACTTGGAACAGCCTCCTGGGGCAGCACTCTGCAGATGCGATGGAGGCAGCATAATATTCCTTTTTCGCTGCCTTCACCACCACGTGATAGGCTGAAGATATAGCTCTAGCCCGTGTCTGATCGTCTTTGGAGCGAGACTTCCGCCACCGGCGCTCTAGCCGTCTCACCTCCTGTTTCAGAGCTCGTAACCGCGGATTGAACCATGGTGCAGTCCGAGCCCTGTTCAGGGGGAGAGGGCATTTCGGAGCCACCCGATCTAATGCCCCAGTAATTGCGGCATTCCAGCCACCCACCAGGGTCTCGACCGAGTGGTCGTTGGCATGCCCCAGAGAATCCCCAAGCGCGTTCAGGAATCCATTTGGATCCATAAGACGCCTGGGGCGGACCATTTTAATGGGTCCTCCACCCCTGCGGAGGGGTTGTGGAACCGAGAAGTCCAACATCACCAGATAGTGATCTGACCATGACAAGGGGGTGGTGGATATACCCCCGACTTCCAGATCACTCCCCGCTTCTCCAGAAACAAACACAAGGTCTAGTGCATGACCGGCTACATGGGTGGGCCCAGTTAGAATGTGGTGCAGCTCCCAGGAGGCCATGGTCTCCATGAAGTCCCGAGGTGCTCCTGTGAGGATGGCCTCCGAATGTACGTTGAAGTCCCCCAACACCAGTAAGTTAGGGGACTGTACACGCACATCAGAGACCACCTCAAGCACCTCGGCCAGGGAGTCAGTCGTGCAGCGGGGTGGACGGTACATGAGCAGAATCCCCAGACTGCCCTTCGGGCCCAACCTCCAATACATGCACTCAACAACCTTGGTCTCCCGGAGAGGGGGTCTGGTGAAGACCAAGGACTCTCGGTAGATAACAGCCACTCCCCCTCCCCAATCCCCAGCCCTCGGCTGCTGTGCATACGAAAATCCAGCTGGACATATGGCTGCAAGGGTTGGAGCAGCAGCCTCGGCCAGCCAGGTCTCCGTAATACATGCCAGGTCTGCACCCTCATCCAGGATCATGTCATGGATGAGGGAGGTTTTCTGGGTAACAGACCTGGCATTGCAGAGCAGCAAACGAAGGCCAGAAGATGGGGTCACGCCTCCCCCAGCCATCCTTTGGCTCTGGACAGGCCTGGAGCAGGGGACAGATACTACACATCTCTCCCTTGTTCCCCTTACCTGGCATGGCCTGCCCCTAGCGCTCCGCCAGCGCCTGCCGCCCAGCCTCGGTATGTTCTGGCCCCCAACACTCCCCCCACTGCCTCCATCAACTTACCTCGCGTTGCTCCCCCTGGTGACTTTTGAATGGAGACAGTCTTGTTGGAGAGTAGATGACAAATTGTTAAGACTTTATCTGTGGCAGTTGATGGGAGCTGTTTGGGCCTATATGTATAGCAGGAGTTTTCTTATTATTCAGCTTCCTTTACTATGCCCAGTGCTATGGCAGTGCAGGAGATGTGTCCAATCCTGGCCTTTAAGTAAGGTCTAGTGTAGGCTCTTTTGCTCTTCTCTCACCCTACTCATAGGGTATCCTGCTAGAGTAACGATAGTTTTGGCTTCAGCTTCTTCCCAAGCAAAGGCCTCAGCATCCTGTTCAGCCGGAACTGATTCAGGACTATGATCAATTTCAAAAGCCCATGAAAGGGACTGCCCAGACTATTGGGGCAGGCTTGCTGCACTGGCCTTCTGGGCTAAAGATGAAGGGTGTGGCTGACAACACTGTTGACTTCCTGGTCAGGCAGGTGCTCCAGGGTTGGTCTTGGGGATCCCTGGTGCCTCCAGACTCTAGAGCCCTTCTGCCGCCAGACATATTGCTGGGTTTACGGGCTCTGTGGCCTTTGGGTACATCACCACATGAGGCTTGGCAGTTTAGTGATGTGCAATTTCCCCAGCGGGTGGTCTTTATTCCACTGAGGAAGTCCAAAACCGACCAGGTCAGGATTGGGGTCAGCGCGTCGCTGTTCCCAGCCCTGGTGCTGGACCTTCGTCCGGTCACCACCCTGGGGGCCTTTTCTCTAGGTCTGGAAGAGTCTCCCCGGCCCTTTCTTCTGCCTTAGCGACTCCTCTCCCCTGACCAAACATCAATTCTGGGTAGTCACTGTGCGGCCTTGAAGGTGTTGGGTTTGCGCCGCGTCTCTGGGGCTCACATCGGACAAAGTGCAGTCCATCGGCAGGTATCGGGCCTCCGCAAGGCATATCGGGCCTCCGCAAGGCCACTGCTGGGCCTTTTTGGACATGAGGATGCTGGTGTTCACATGTTTGTCTCTTGTTCTTTCAGATGTCCGGAGTGCGAGGGAACCGGTATGCATGCTCACCTGGGGGCACAGCATGGTCCTCTCGGCTAGTCAGAGTGCCTCCTCAAGTAGCGGAGCCTAGCTGGGGCTCAGCCGGTGGGCCACCTCCAGTGGTTGTGCAGACGTGGCATGTGTTGGTGCACCTCCTGCCCACATTCTTCCAGCAACAGCTGGTGAAGGTTCCCCCGCAGATTCTGGTTCAGCACATGGGGGGAACGATTTATGCCTGCTGAAGGGCAAGGCCCTGATTCTTCAAGCCTGAGATTTACAGCTGATTCGGTGTCGCTGGCCCGGAATTGCCATCATTGTGTCCATCCTGCTGCCGAGAGGGGCATAGAATGATGGTTGGGATCCCTGAAGATGGTGGTCATCTCTGACCTAGGCAATGTTATCTTGTTGGTGTATATGCAAAGGGGCATCCTGGAGTGTTTTGCTGCGTAGGTTGGGGGTAGGGATGGCGGAGAATTTCTCCCCGAAACTTCGGGGGGCCGAGCGCCAACGTGTTCGGCCCCCCAAACAAGTTTCGGGGAGAAATTCTCCGCCCCCCCGCCCCCCGCAGCCCCCCCCGGGACGGGACTTACCTTTGCCGAATGTCCCTCCCGGCGGCGGGTCCGGCCAGCGGTTCGGCAGGTGTTTGTGCGGGGCGGGAGCGGCAGCCGGTCTTTTGACCGGCTGCCGCCCCCGCCATTCCAATAAAAGAAAGAAAAAAAAAACGCCCCCGTGATAGGCTACGTGACGATTAACATAGCCTATCACGGCTAGATCTGCAAAGTCAGCCGTGATAGGCTACGTAAATCGTCACGTAGCCTATCACGGGTGACTTAAAAAAAAAAAAAGCGCGTACGGCTAATGGCGGCCCCCATAGGGAGCCGCCATTCCCATTCCTTATTTGGTCGCTGTAGCCTACGTAAATGTTTACGTAGACTATGGCAAAAATAAGGGCAACGCTATTTGCATTGCCCTTATTTTCGCCGTAGTCTACGTAAACATTTACGTAGACTACAGCGACCAAATAAGGAACGCGAACGGCGGCTCCCTATGGGGGCCGCCATTTGCGTACGCGCTTTTTTTTTTTAAGTCACCCGTGATAGGCTACGTGACGATTAACGTAGCCTATCATGGCTGACTTTGCAGATCTAGCCGTGATAGGCTACGTTAATCGTCACGTAGCCTATCACGGGGGCGTGTTTTTGGTTTTTTTTTAAACTTTGGAGTTCGCGGCCGGGTGAGGCGGGAAGCCTCCTCCCCAGCCTGAATTTCGGCGGGGCGAGGTGGGAAGCCTCCCCCCCGGCCTGAATTTCGGCCGGGCGAAGCAGGAAGCCTCCCCCCCCGGCCTGAACTTCGTGGGGGGAGCAGCAAAGCACCTCCCCTCCACCGCGAACAAGCTTCGAGGACAGGTAAGTGACTTTCATCCACCCCTAGTTGGGGGGAGGGTGACTAAGCAGAGGCTTGTCGCCCTCCTGTGGCGGTTCCGGGCGGGCACTCTACTGGGGGAGAGGACAGGTGAGCATTTGTGGGCACCGTTTCAGGTGACTGGTAAGGCCTGAGGCTCTCGGCTCCAGGTTTTGTGGCCCCGAGTTGCAAGGTAATGGCTTACCTCTGAAGCCGACCCTCCTCACCCACTCAGGTTCCGTGGCTCGAGGGGTGGTAACAGGGGAAGGTCTCCCAGCCCAGAATTGGGTGGATCGATCTGCAGGGTGGCTACAGTAGACGCCATGCCTCAGACGACGAATGCCTCACTCGATACCTGTCATGATTACTTGTTTTCTATGTGCCCGCCGGTGCTTCCTTCGCAGATTGTAATATGTCAATAAGTGTGGCCCAGTTTTATCCCAACTCTATTTGTGTCGTCTCGTCATTTCTCCCCCCTACGCACCCGCAACGTCATCTTGTCACCTCTGCTTGATGTATGGTGCAATGCTATGCATGTTTACTTGGAAGTAAGGCCTGTGCTCAATGGCGCGCACTCCCAGGTAAGTATGAACAGGGTTGCAGGCTTAGATCTTCAGATGCTCTTTCTCAAATAAATAGCTGAAGTATGAGTATCTAAGTAGAACTATGATTTAGGAAACTTTACTTTTATAAGTAGGACTACAGTCCTCTGAGAAAAATATTCCTAGATCAATTAAATATCCCCCCAGAAGTGATTGGAGGACTACAGTGCAAATGTTTCAAATAAGATAAGAAGGTTCTTACTTTAACCTTATTTTCCATTTCCTTGTGCTCCTGAAGTAATTCTTCATTTTCTTTTAAAGATGACCCAAGGTTTTGCTTATGGAAATAATATTTTATATTCTTCTTGTACCAAGAGGTTATCTGAAAACAAAAATAATAATTTTGATGATTAAAAACAATGGGTGACATTCAGTGTTGTGTGAGCAGACTTCCCATCTCTCCTCTTCCCTGACCACCCCCCCCCATCTCAAAAATCTGCTCTGGAGGGTCCCCCAACCCTCTAGAGAAGATTTGGGGGCAGCACAGAAGCTGCAGGGAGGAATGGGAATCTGTTCCGCTGATGGCTGCCATTCTGTCAGCGGACTGACACAATTGAATTTCACCTAGAGATTTAGGGGTTGTTCAGACAATCGGCAGGGGAACCAATGCAGTGTCAGTCATTTCCCCTGCCCCTGCCAGTCATATGACCAGGATTACCCAGATTACCCTAATTACCCATGCTACATTGCGGGTTATCGTCTTGTCTGAACCCAGCATGAGTATATTGCATTTTCACCTACCCTGCAAACCCATACTGCAAGTCATAGGTTGTAGGGTGGGTGAAAATGCACGACGCCTGCGCCACACACTGGGTCTGGACGACACAGCAACCCACAACACGGGTAATTAGGGTCGCACAGGGGGCAGGGGAAACAACTGATGCTGTGTTGTTTTCCCTGTTGATCATCCTATCCCAGACACAGACTTTGCATGATCACCGCAGTCCACTGCGGCTTGTTTAAGGCATTGCTGGTTTTCAGCATATGCAGGGCAGCTTTTGAATATTCACACCGTGGCTCACTCACTGTGCCATCTGAAACTGGCAAGGGTGGGTTGTTGGTGCGGTTCACAAACCACCCAGAACTCATGGGCTATTTTAGGGTTGTGGGTGGTTTGTTAACCACACCAAACCCATCCTTGGCGGGTTTGGTTGACACGACAAGCTGCAGTCACGGCTTGAATATCAAAATGGCCACGTGCCCATGCCACAGGCCACCGTGAGTTAAATAAGCATGGAGGGCTGCTTGATTGTGTGAACCAGTCCAGAATCAAGCATGTAACAACCCACTCTGAAGTCTGAACATAAGAGCCCTGCTGAATCACACCAAATACTTATTTAGTCCAGCATTCTGTTCACAGAGTGGCCAACCAGCTGCCTATAGGAAGCACACAAGCTAAATATCATTCATGGTCATTCTCCCCCCACCCCCAATTCAGCCCACAAATGCCAACTGTTTGTTGTATTCTAGATATGCAATTTTCCATCACAATCCTATGCACACTGAAGGCACATAATAAACCCCATTGAACAAAGTGGGAGTTACTTCTGAAAAAAGATGGTTTTGTTGTTATTTTAAAAATGTCTATCCCATCTTATTTCCAAAAATGGTACTCAGGGTGGCTAGCAAAACAAGACAGCTTACTATTTTAAAAGAGTATATCAGTTCCCCCATTTCTAACAGAAGAGCTTCGGCTACTGGGCAATACAGAAATGAAATAAATGTAATATATAAATAAATAAATATTTGGAATTTTGGGCACCATCAGAAAATGGCTGCCATGAGGGTGTGTGCTCTCTCACAAAATGGCTGTTGTGGTGGGCATGGCCAGTCACAAAACACTCATTTCATGAAAGACACAAACTGGTGAGGTGAAAAGACAAGTAACAGACCCAAGCACCAAAGTATAAGGCAGCAGTGGAGTCCGAGACCCAAAACACAGAATGTCTTTGAACCCGCATTAATAGGAAGTTCACTCCAAATCAATTTTCCCCAAACATGAACACATGCACACCCCAAATGGCAAGCATGCAAAAAACACCCACCCCACACAGAAAACAAATCCCAAACAGCCACCCACATACAGAAAACAGATACACACACAAACCCCTGC
The DNA here is from genome assembly GCF_057233095.1 of Heloderma suspectum. NCBI lineage: Eukaryota > Metazoa > Chordata > Lepidosauria > Squamata > Helodermatidae > Heloderma > Heloderma suspectum. Next base: position 192,225,045 of record NC_139458.1, read on the forward strand.
CCCATTTTCCCTCCGTTATGGCCACTGTGCCCCCACCATTGTTCCTCTATCACTGAAACCATGGGTGCCCTGCACCCCCATGAACACTCCATTACTGCCACCCTCTCCAACCTCTCCACGATCACCTTAAACCCATCACCCCCACCTCCCGCATGTTTACTATATAGCAATGGCAATGAGACCCTTTTTGTTTCTTTTAGCTTTAATGGCCAGTCAAGCACCATCCACCACAACCATCTCAATTTCCTGAAAATGCCTCTCTGGGACTATGCGCCTCATGTGAAGATGAGGGTTGGGAGGCCAGTGCTTTGCTTCGACGTGCATCCCAACAGCCAGGTATTGTTTGTAATGTAAAAAAATGTGTGAGGCTTCGCAGGTGCCAAGGCAGGCAAGTGAGGGTGCCCTGTTGCCCTCAGCTGTCACACTGGAGATCCAGTTAAATAAACCAACGAACAGCAACAATAGGACTGGGCTGTTAGTTTACTGAGAGAGCAATCCTAAGGTCCCTAGACACCATCTCTAGGGCCAAAGCATTGTTCGGTTTCCTGGCTCCGATCTGAGAGCCAGGAAACAGTGCTCCCTGCCCCCCCCCCCCCATAGCTGGAGCAGAGAGAACTGCGCCTGGCTACCTCTCTGCGCTCAGAAAAAAGATTCTGGAGATGGGAAAAGGAGGCGTTTCAGGAGGCAGCGAGGGTAGGAGACAAAGGCAGCTGCCTCACACCATTTCCTTATGGCCATCCCAGCCTCTGAGGTGCCGCTGCGAGATGGGCAAAATCGCCTGTCTAGCAGAAATGCAGGGCGGCTGGAGCGTGGAGGCAAAGATTGCCTCCATTGTCCTCCTGCCCTGTATTGGATACTTAGCAGCCTCTGAATTCGGAGGCTGCTGGGTTACCACATAGGATTGTGCCCTTCGGCTGTAATCTTACGCCCATTTAGTAGTGAGTTCCGTTGAAATTAGTGGAGCCTACTCCTGACTAAAGTTGCATAGGCTCACACAATTATTTTCATTCATCTAGACTGCAATTTGTCATTTGCAGAACTGTGGTGTAACATTACACCTTTACACAGTCTTTTAATTTTTTTTTAAAAAAATTAAATTTTCATATTTTTTTAAATTATTATTTTTAAAAAAAACATAATTATTTTAAATTATGGTATTCATGTCAGGCCCCTTCATGGATCACTGCCTTGTTGTGGCGAAGGGGCTTGAGTAACTCAGTGAAGCCATAAGCTATGCTATGCAGGGCCACCCAAGATGGACAGGTCATGGCGGAGAGTTCTGACAAAATGTGGTCCACTGGAGAAGGAAATGGCAACCCACTCCAGTATTCTTGCCAAGAAAACCCCATGGAACGTATCACAAGGCTAAAAGAGATGACGCCAGAAGATGAGCCCCTCAGGTCGGAAGGTGTCCATTATACTACTGGGGAAGAGCAGAGGGAGTTTCCCAGTAGCGCCAGAAAGAGTGAAGCGGCTGGGCCAAAGCCGAAAGGACACTCAGCTGTGGATGTGTCTGGTGGTGAAAAGAAAGTCCAATGCTGTAAAGAACAATATTGTTTATTATTGTAAGATCAATGAATCAAGGTAAGCTGGAGGTGGTCAAACATGAGATGGCAAGATTGAACATTGACATCTTGGGAATCAGTGAACTAAAATGGACAAGCATGAGCGAATTTAATTCAGGTGACCATCATATCTACTACTGTGGGCAAGAATCCCTTAGAAGAAATGGAGTAGCACTCATAGTCAACAAGAGGGTGGGAAAAGCAGTACTGGGGTACAATTTCAAAAACGACAGAATGATCTCAGTACGAATCCAAGGCAAACCATTCAACATCACAGTAATTCAAGTCTATGCCCCAACCACTGAGGCCGAAGAAGCTGAGGTTGATCAGTTCTATGAAGAGACCAACAAAACCTTCTAGAACTAACACCAAAAAAAGATGTCCTCCTATCATAGGGGATTGGAATGCTAAAGTAGGAAGTCAAGAAATCACCGGGATAACAGGCAGGCATGGCCTTGGTGTACAAAATGAAGCAGGACATAGGCTAATAGAGTTTTGGCAAGAGAACATGCTGATCATAGCAAACACGCTTTTCCAACAGCACAAGAGGTGACTATACACATGGACATCACCAGATGGTCAATATCGAAATCAGATGGATTATGTCCTTTGCAGCCAAAGATGGAGAAGCTCTATACAGTTAGTCAAAACAAGACCTGGAGCTGACTGTGGCTCAGATCATGAGCTGCTTCTTGCAAAATTTCAGCTTAAATTGAAGAACGTAGGGAAAACCACTAAACCATTCAGGTATGACCTCAATCATATCCCTTATGAATATACAGTGGAGGTGAGGAATAGATTTAAGAGATTAGACCTGATAGACAGAGTGCCTGAGGAACTATGGATGGAGGTCCGTAACATTGATCCAGGAGGCAGCAACTCAATCCATCCCAAAGAAAAAGAAATGCAAGAAAGCACAGTGGCTGTCTGATGAGGCTTTACAAGTAGCTGAGGAAAGAAGGGAAGCGAAAAGCAAGGGAGAAAGGGGAAGATATATCCAACTGAATGCAGAGTTCCAGAGAATAGCAAGGAGAGACAAGAAGGCCTTCTTAAATGAACAATGCAAAGAAATCGAGGGGAAAAAAGAATGGGAAAGACTAGAGATCTTTTCAAGAAAATCGGAGATCTCAAGGGAACGTTTTGTGCAAAGACGGGCATGATAAAGGACAAAGAAGGCAGGGACCTAACAGATGCAGATGAGATTAAGAAGAGGTGGAAAGAATACACAGAAGAACTATACAGGAAAGATCTGAATGTCCCTGATAGCCATGATAGTGCGGTCACTGAACTTGAGCCGGACATCCTCGAGAGTGAAGTCAAGTGGGCCTTAGGAAGCATTACTAACAACAAAGCTAGCGGAGATGACAGTATTCCAGCTGAGCTATTTAAGATCCTAAAAGATGATGCTGTTAAAGTGCTGCACTCAATATGCCAACAAATTTGGAACACTCAACAGTGGCCACAAGACTGGAAAAAGTCAGTTTACATTCCAATTCCAAAGAAGGGCAACGCCAAAGAGTGTTCAAACTACCGTACAATTGCACTCATTTCACAGGCCGGCAAGGTGATGCTCAAAATCCTACATGCTAGGCTTCAGCAGTATGTGAACCAAGAACTACTGGAAGTACAAGCTGGGTTTTGAAAAGGCAGAAGAACTAGAGATCAAATCGCCAACATTCGCTGGATCATGGAGAAAGCAAGAGAATTCCAGAAAAATGTCTATTTCTGCTTCATTGACTACGCTAAAGCCTTTGATGGTGTGGATCACAACAAACTGTGGCAAATTCTTAAAGAGATGGGGGTACCAGACCACCTTACCTGTCTCCTGAGAAGCCTGTACGAGGGTCAAGAAGCAACAGTAAGAACCAGACATGGAACAACCGACTGGTTCAAAATTGGGAAAGGACTGGAGTATGACAAGGCTGTATATTGTCGCCCTGCTTATTTAATTTATATGCAGAGTATATCATGAGAAACGCCAGGTTGGATGAATCACTGGTCGGAATTAAGATTGCCAGGAGAATTATCAACAACCTCAGATAGCAGACGATGCCACCCTAATGGCAGAAAGCGAAGAGGATCTAAAGAACCTCTTGTTGAGGGTGAAAGTGGAGAGTGCAAAAGCTGGTTTGAAACTCAACATTAAAAAAACTCAGATCATGGCATCTGGCCCCATCACTTCCTGGCATATAGAAGGGGAAGAAATGGAAGCAGTGACAGATTTTACTTTCTTGGGCTCCAAGATCACCGCAGACGGTGACTGTAGCCATGAAATTAAAAGACGCTTGCTCCTTGGGAGGAAAGCTATGGCAAACCTAGACAACATAGTAAGAAGCAGAGACATCACCTTGACGACAAAGATTCGTATAATCAAAGCTATGGTTTTCCCAGTAGCAATGTATGGCTGTGAGAGCTGGACTATAAGGAAGGCTGAGCGCCGAAAAATTGATGCCTTCGAACTGTGGTGCGAAGACTCTTACGAGTCCCCTGGACTGCAAGGAGGTCAAATCAGTCCATCCTAAAGGAAATCAACCTTAACTGCTCATGGGAAGGACAGATACTGAAGCTGAAGCTCAAATATTTTGGCCACCTAATGCGAAGAGAAAACTCCCTGGAAAAGACCCTGATGCTGGGAAAGACTGAAGGCAAAAGGAGAAGGGGACGGCAGAGGATGAGATGGCTAGATAGCATCACCGATGCAACGAATACGAATTTGAGCAGAATCCGGGAGAGAGCGCAGGACAGGAAGGCCTGGCGTGCTATGGTCCATGGGGTCACGAAGGGTCAGACATGACTTAATGACTGAACAACAACAATTCATGTCAGGATAGAATCATAGAATAGCAGGGTTGGAAGGGGTCTACAAGTCCATCGAGTCCAACCCCCTGCTCAATGCAGGAATCCAAGGATAGACAGACAGGATAGACAGACAGACAGAGAGACAGACAGACAGACCTCCAGGGGTAGCTGCATTAGTCTGTAGCAGCAAAAAAAGGAGAGTCTTATGGCACTGTGGCACCTTAAAGACTAGCAAATGTATTTATTCTGGCATAGGTTTTGTGGACACTGTCCACTCATTAGATACATGATTACAGGCCATTTGGGTTCAAATATGAATGAGACAAACTCCCATTTCGACATTCTATAAATGCATGGGATGCCTGACCTTCACACATTCATTCTAGGATCTGAAAGAGCTCAGACTTATACAACTGCACATGCAGACTCTTTCCAAGTAATCAGGAACCTGGAGCCCTCTGCATATATAGTTATAAGCACTGGGGCTCTTTCAGATCTTATAATGAACACATGGGGGTCAGACATGTATTATCCTGTTCCCCATTCTCCATGAATTCATGTACTGCCTGAGAAGGGCTAAGAAGGGCATGGAATTTGATATCACACAGGCTAAAACGCAGGCGTCTTATTTTAACTGTTCATTAAATAATATAAAAAGATTAATTAAAAAACTGTTCATTAAATAATTACTCAAAACACAGGCTGCAATCCAACATAGAGGTATGCGTTCATAACCTCTATTATTTTCAGTTTGGCTTTAGTGTGCATTACTGTGCCGGCTTGAGATCCTATTCTGTCTTCTGTGTTACAAACTAAACTATAAAGTATTCCTCTAAGAATATTCTGAAAGTAAACAAAAATGCTTCCAACAAAATCAACAAATTATCTAAGGAGTTCAGCATAGCCAGGGATATAAAGAGATAATTAATGTAATTAAATTTTGATTTGATGTCACACCACAAAGCTGCTTTCTAAGTGCTTCCAATTTATTCATTTTGATGTTGTTCCACATTTAATGCCTGATTTCATTTCTAAATCACAGTACTGGAGAAGTGGATACATATACAGGTGTGTGTGTGTGTGTGTGTGTGTGTGTATACACATACATACATAAAATGCTCAGCAGTTCTGTAGAACTTCACAACTAAGAATTTAGTAGTTCAATTCAGACATAATAACAAACTATAGTTGACTTTAAAAAATGATCAACAGTAAGCCCTGAGTTTGCACACTTCCTCCTCACCTTCCTTCCTTTGTATGTGAATTATGAATGGGGTGTGAGGAGAGGGGATTAGAAACTTCCTCTTCTAATTTTCAGCAAACCAGTTTGCCATTTTATCTGAGTGCAATAAACTATGAGTTTGAGGGCTATTCAGGATCCAGGATTAAATGTCATGGTTTGCAGTCCTGGTTTGTGGGCCAACCATAGTTTCCTGCTAAATAGAAGCTGGCGTGTCTAATCTCTTCTTCCCCATGAGAGAACAGAATGGAAGGACAGAGCACATGAAGCTGAGGCACGCCACAACTCGTTCATGAAATACAGCCAATATCTTTTATGTGTAGTAGGCTAAATGCTATTTTTATTGGGAAAAAATGGGAATAGGTCAGAGAGATCGCACATAAATCTAGGCCCAAACAGGGAGAAGAAGTTGCTTCACTCTTAGCCTGGGGAACTAAATGGAACATGCTGGCCCAATTCTAAACTTCTGGATTCAGATGCAAGGAAGTCAGGGGAAAACATTAGGTGGCCAAAATATTTGAGCTTCAGCTTCAGTAACTGTCCTTCCAATGAGCACTCAGGGTTGATTTCCTTTAGGATGGACTGATTTGACCTCCTTGCAGTCCAGGGAACTCGTAAGAGTCTTCTCCAGCACCACAGTTCGAAAGCATCAATTCTTCGGCGCTCAGCCTTCCTTATAGTCCAGCTCTCACAGCCATACATTACTACTGGGAAAACCATAGCTCTGATTATACGGACCTTTGTCAGCAAGGTGATGTCTCTGCTTCTTACTATGCTGTCTAGGTTGGCCATAGGTTTGCTCCCCCCAAGGAGCAAGCGTCTTTTAATTTCATGGCTACAGTCACCGTCTGCGGTGATCTTGGAGCCCAAGAAAGTAAAATCTGTCATGGCTTCCATTTCTTCCCCTTCTATATGCCAGGAAGTGATAGGCCCAGATGCCATGATCTTAGTTTTCTTAATGTTGAGTTTCAAACCAGCTTTTGCACTCTCCACTTTCACCCTCAACAAGAGGCTCTTGAGATCCTCTTCGCTTTCTGCCATTAGGGTGGTATCATCCACATATCGGAGGTTGTTGATAATTCTCCCAGCAATCTTAATTCCGACCTCTGATTCATCCAACCCGGCATTTCTCATGATGTACTCTGCATATAAGTTAAATAAGCAGGGTGACAATATGCAGCCTTGTCGTACTCCTTTCCCAATTTTGAACCGCTCAGTTGTTCCATGTCTGGTTCTTACTGTTGCTTCCTGACCCTCGTACAGGTTTCTCAGGAGACAGGTAAGGTGGTCTGGTACTCCCATCACTTTAAGAATTTGCCACAGTTTGTTGTGATCCACACAATCAAAGGCTTTAGCGTAGTCAATGAAGCAGAAATATACATTTTTCTGGAATTCTCTTGCTTTCTCCACGATCCAGCGAAAGTTGGCGATTTGATCTCTAGTTCCTCTGCCTCTTCGAAACCCGGCCTGTACTTCCGGTAGTTCTCAGTTCGCATACTGCTGAAGCCTAGATTGTAGGATTTTGAGCATCACCTTGCTGGCATGTGAAATGAGCGCAATTGTGCGGTAGTTTGAACACTCTTTGGCGTTGCCCTTCTTTGGAATTGGAATGTAAACTGACCTTTTCCAGTCTTGCGGCCATTGTTGAGTGTTCCAAATTTGTTGGCATATTGAATGCAGCACTTTAACAGCATCATCTTTTAGGATTTTAAATAGCTCAGCTGGAATACTGTCATCTCCGCTAGCTTTGTTGTTACTAATGCTTCCTGAGGCCCACTTGACTTCACTCTCGAGGATGTCCGGCTCAAGTTCAGTGACCGCACTATCATGGCTATCAGGGACATTAAGATCTTTCCTGTATAGTTCTTCTGTGTATTCTTTCCACCTCTTCTTAGTCTCATCTGCTTCTGTTAGGTCCCTGCCTTCTTTGTCCTTTATCATGCCCGTCTTTGCACAAAACGTTCCCTTGAGATCTCCAATTTTCTTGAAGAGATCTCTAGTCTTTCCCATTCTGTTGTTTTCCTCGATTTCTTTGCATTGTTCATTTAAGAAGGCCTTCTTGTCTCTCCTTGCTATTCTCTGGAACTCTGCATTCAGTTGGATATATCTTCCCCTTTCTCCCTTGCTTTTCGCTTCCCTTCTTTCCTCAGCTACTTGCAAAGCCTCCTCAGACAGCCACTTGGCTTTCTTGCATTTCTTTTTCTTTGGGATGGATTGAGTTGCTGCCTCCTGAACAATGTTACGGACCTCCGTCCATAGTTCCTCAGGCACTCTGTCTATCAGGTCTAATCTCTGAAATCTATTCCTCACCTCCACTATATATTCATAAGGGATATGATTGAGGTCATACCTGAATGGTTTAGTGGTTTTCCCTACATTCTTCAATTTAAGCTGAAATTTTGCAAGAAGCAGCTCATGATCTGAGCCACAGTCAGCTCCAGGTCTTGTTTTGACTGACTGTATGGAGCTTCTCCATCTTTGGCTGCAAAGTACATAATCAATCTGATTTCGATATTGACCATCTGGTGATGTCCATGTGTAGAGTCGTCTCTTGTGCTGTTGGAAAAGCGTGTTTGCTATGATCAGCATGTTCTCTTGGCAAAACTCTATTAGCTTTTGTCCTGCTTCATTTTGTACACCAAGGCCATGCCTGCCTGTTATCCCGGTGATTTCTTGACTTCCTACTTTAGCATTCCAATCTCCTATGATGAAGAGGACATCTTTTTTTGGTGTTAGTTCTAGAAGGTGTTGTAGGTCTTCATAGAACCGATCAACCTCAGCTTCTTCGGCCTCAGTGGTTGGGGCATAGACTTGAATTACTGTGATGTTGAACGGTTTGCCTTGGATTCGTACTGAGATCATTCTGTCGTTTTTGAAATTGTACCCCAGTACTGCTTTCCCCACCCTTTTGTTGACTATGAGTGCTACTCCATTCCTTCTAAGGGATTCTTGCCCACAATAGTAGATATGATGGTCACCTGAATTAAATTCGCCCATGCTTGTCCATTTTAGTTCGCTGATTCCCAAGATGTCAATGTTCAATCTTGCCATCTCATGTTTGACCACCTCCAGCTTACCTTGATTAATTGATCTGACATTCCAGGTTCCTAAACAATATTGTTCTTTACAGCATCGGATTTTCTTTTCACCACCAGACACATCCACAGCTGAGTGTCCTTTCGGCTTTGGCCCAGCCGCTTCACTCTTTCTGGCGCTACTTGGAAATTCCCTCTGCTCTTCCCCAGTAGTATATTGGACACCTTCCCACCTGAGGGGCTCATCTTCCGGCATCTTATCTTTTAGCCTTGTGATACGTTCCATGGGGTTTTCTTGGCAAGAATACTAGAGTGGGTTGCCATTTCCTTCTCCAGTGGACCACATTTTGTCAGAACTCTCTGCCATGACCTGTCCGTCTTGGGTGGCCCTGCACGGCATAGCTTATGGCTTCACTGAGTTACGCAAGCCCCTTCGCCACAACAAGGCAGTGATCCATGAAGGGGCCTATGGGTTTTTTTTTAAAATAAAAATAAAATTTGTATTTTATTTTTAATAAAATAAATATTTTAATAATATTATTTAATAATTTAATATTGTTTAATAAATTAATTAATTTAATAAAATAATATTATTTAATATTTAATAATAATATTAAATAATATTTTAAATAAAATAAAATTTATTTTAAAATAAAAATATAAAATAAACCTATGGGGTTTATTTTTTAGCAAAAAAGCTTATTTTTCAGGGCTTAAGGAACACTCTGTGACTATAACTCGGAGTTCCACAAGCTGCCCCTTTTCCACCTAGCTAGAATCCCCCGGTAATCAGAATCAAATTTACCTGATCCAGGCCCCATATAACAATATTCAAAGTGATTGTCTCTCCCCCTTCAGAATGTCACTAAGCAATTACTACACAGGCCTTTGGCAGTAACTAAACAAGGCCTCAGGCCTACTCAGATACATTTTAGCCGCACATAGGCCACACAAAGTAAACATTACATAACAACAGTTATATACAGGGCGTTTCTTCACAAGCCCTTGCCATTGGCTATGCTGACTAGGCCTGATGGGAGTTCTAGGCCAAAACATCTGAAGGGCCACAAGTTCGCACCCCTGCCATAGGTGATCAGGAACTGCATGCAGACGAGTGACCGGGATGAAGCGCTCTATCCCTTCCCTGCACCCAGCATAGAAAGTGGGCTGCTAGAGGAAGAAAGCCCCGACATCCACACCCCAGCATAGAAATGCAGCTCTCCATCCCTCCTCTGCCACACAGGTTAGTAAAAACTTTTGCAGGCTACTAAATTTGGGGGGTTTATTTACAAGACTACCTTGAAATGAAGGGCTTAATAAGGAACTCTGGGGTTTTATGTAAAATGGGGGTGGGTGGGGTTAGAATGAAGGTGTCTGACCTAGGAATGCAGACCTGAAAACCTGACTGCAGTGCTGTTCTGTGTACAGTCAGGGGGCTATTTCCGCAGACTATGCATATACACAGGCTCCATTACATGAGCTATTTTTTCAGAATATAGATCACATTTAGGCTCCTGTAAAAAAGTCCCTTTGAGTGTATGGAGGGATTGGGAGCAGAGATACCAAACATGACCCTGGTCTCCCCCTTCCATAAGTCCATTTCTGCATGGAATTTATGTTTGCAACAGAGATCAAAGGAAAGGAACTTTTAAAATGTGTACTCCTGTTAAAATAAAAAATTCCCCCTTCCAACTACTTGGCAATGTCTATCATCATCATTCTCATCAGGCTTAAGCAACGTGCTTCAGCAAAACTTGAAGCTAATGAATTGTGAGTGGTGGAGCCAACAGCTCTATAGGGTAACAGAGAACTTACAGAACATCACCATCTAGGTTTGTAACTTGTTCATCAAGGCAATGAAAATAGCATGCTTTCATTTTTCTGTCTTGCTATCTGTATCTGCCTGTCATCTGTCTATCTTCTAACAATCATGTACAGAAAAAAATAATTTTATACGTATACTTCAGAATGCAAGGTACAGTGATTGCCAACTACAGATGGATTAACGTACCACTAGCCTGAAGTGCTACGAAAACTTCCCTTGGGAGCATCCAAGTTTCTCTTAGCTCCATGGTTGAGGCCAACAGCTTTCCATCCATCTCAGAGGAATTCTCTAATTGGAATAACTGGCAAGATGGAGGTAAAGCTGTATGTTTGCACACCAGACTCTGCTAAAACCGAACCTCATTCTGGAATAAGAAGCTAGTCTTGGGAGGACAATTGTGAGCAAAAACTATCATGAGCTGAGCAACATCGGGGCCTTTTTAACCTATTTCTATATGGGATATATTTGAGGGTTGCTGAGGTTGTCTAAGGATGCATCTACGTTCCCCAACTGCATGTGCAGCTAGGTTATTCATGAATCATGGTCCTTCCTGCTCTGAAATGTACAACTCCATAATCTAGAACAGCAATTCTAAAAAAAAAATGCTTTGCTAGAGGTCTTGGTGAACCATTTAATTAACTTTTTTTATTCTACAAAACATATACATAACTCATATTTTAATAACAGTATTTTCTTCAGCACAAGCTTCATCGTCAAAACCAACCCTGTGCTATAAAAATCATGGACAGGCCTCTGAGAAGGGTCCCTTTACTTGTCAATCTTTAGGGGAAAAGTGAGTATACTGCACCAGCACTGTATTATGAAAATCATGAGTCTTAGTCCAGGCCCTCGTTGGCCTGTTTGATAAAAAGCACACACCTGTATTTCCAACATGGATTTTTTATTATATAGGCGAGACTGCATTGGAGAGCAATGAATTAGACAAATGACCCATAACATTATTACTCCCATTATTTAAAGGGAAAATGTTAAGAGAGAAAATGAGATTTTGAAGCATGCCAATGAGTTTGGCATTCCTGATCTATTCAAAGGATTTCTTTTTCCAGATACAGACATTAATTTGTTTCTAAATACCGTTGCAACTGAAACAAAGCAAGAACTGGCAGCATTGATGGTAACTTGACAATATAGAATCTGGATCGTGCAGGCTATCCTAGAGCACCAAAGTCTGCACTTGAACAAATTCCAGGAAAGGAGCCATCTCAATATGTTTTAGCAAGCACAGCAATGTGTGAGGTTAATGGTATCTTAAATATTAACATTTATTGTAGCAGGAGCTTTCATAGGCACAAGCCAGCTTCTTCAGGGACACCTGAGGTTGTAGGCCAGGGGTGGACTCCAACTCCCATCACCCCTTGACTCCAGGGTTGTTGGACTCCATCTCCCATCACCACTGACAATTGGCCATGCCGACTAGGGCTGACAGGAGTTTAGCAACATTTGGAGGGTTACAGGTTCCCCACTGCTAATAAAGTGTCCGAGGCGGAGGGAACTAAAAAAAGACTGATACACATCTTAAGATCCACCTCTGTGATAAAAGCAAGAAGAAACGTCATAGTGTTCAGATGATTCAGAAGCCAGATTCACAGAACTTTGTGAGGCCCAGACGTAGACGGAGCCACAGGTTGAAAAAATAAATACAGGAACACAGCAGAACAAAAGGTAAGGACATGTTATCTCAATAAGTCTGGGCATTCAGCCAAAATACTATGTTGGAGGGCGGGGGAGGAGAATATAGGTGTCAGTTTAAAATGAGGTCTGGAAAAAAAAAAGACTTACAAATAATTAAAACGAGTTAAGAATAAAATGTTGTTTAATGCAAGTAAATAATTTTATTTACTTTCCTCCACGTTACACTAAGAAAAGACTTGCAACATTATAAAAATATGTTGACTCCAGGAGCTCTGCAGCTCACACCTGTTCTCAGTTCAAATCCTTGTGCCAAAAAAAATAGCCTCCAGGAATTCTTTGACAAAAAGGGGTCAGTTCATATTTACCCTTGTATCATATATAAAAATGGCTACCAGAACAGTCCTGGAACAATGAAGTTTTTACCTTACTGTTCTGTGGAAATGGTTAGATTCACAAAAGTATATAACCTACTTAGATTTTAGGGAAAGTCACTTCCACCAACTCTGCTAGAAAAGGGGGAAGCTCAACTTCCATACATTCTTGATAATGGCATCAGACTAAATGAGCTCTACCTAATGGATTTTCTATAATGATACCTTAAAATATGGTGTATCTGCTGTATTTTTCTAAACAAAAAAAGGTCAAATTATAACCTAACTTCACATGTTGAGCCTTCTTCTATTTACTGAGTATCCAATACTAACTTTGATTAGCAGGTATTCTACAATCTCCTGTCTAGTGAGATCTTGGGTGTCTGCAGGATTCTTTCCAAGGAGGATGGGGCAAAGCTGCAGTGCACAGCAGTTTGTGGTTGTAATTTATGCGCTTCGTGCACACCACTATATACCTGTTCACTTTTCTTCTGTGTGCATTTTGTCACTTAGCGTCATATTCCATGATATTTCAAAGCCTGCAGAGTGCAGTAGAAGATCCTGGGAATTGAACAGCACTAATGCAGAGGGGTGTTATATTCATGCACTCCAACAAAACTATATTTGGAGGGAGGATAAAAAACACACACACCTAGGAACAACAGACGCCCACCCACAAAGGCACGAACCCAGTATAGCTGTTTAAGAGTATCGGATCGGATCTTTTATGGCATCACTGCCCTTAGCACACTGACAACTTCACATGACTTGCTTGGAATGATTTCCTTCATCTTGGAAACGTTGGCAAACATGGTCTAGAGCAGTCTTGCCCATGTTTTAAATTACAACTCCAGCATTCCTGACCATTAGCCATGCTGTCTGGGACTGATGGGAGTTGAAGTCCAAAACACCTGAATGGAAACAGGTTGGGGAAAACAGCTCTAGAAAGCAGCAGTCAAGCCTGTGGGTAGTGTCTTTAGCAGTAGGAAGAGAAATGGGTATGCTTGATCACGGTTGAGGGTTCTAAAAAAAGGTCTACCCCTCTGTTGTTTCTCCGTGTGTAGACCTGGTGTCTGAACAATGTCTTTCCACCTGCAGCTGAAAGCCTCAGTTCTTTCCTCGATCCTTTTCACCCATATAATGTCCCTTGGCCTAATGGCTATTACAGGGCTGAAAGGCACGGTTAATATGGGCATGTGTGACCTGCTCAGCGTGCAGTCCACTCTTAGGCTCTGCTCTGTAGGTAATACACAATAGATCCACATACCTTTGCAACAGGGAATGTATTACTACAATACATAAGAAAATACTAACTTCTGAGGAGCTCCATGGAACACTGTCTCAGCTCCAAGGCCTCCTGCACTAAGAGAAAGATGGGGAGATGCTCCATTTGAGCCTCCTGCCAGAGCTAAAAATGGCAGGTTCTCTTAAAGCTATATATTTATACAAACAACCCTCTCTAGCCCTTAATAAATTTCATCGCTGCTACAATCATCTCACAGCCTCCTCTGCGTTTCCCTAAAACACCAACACACCGGGTGACTGGATAACAACACTGGACTATGCTGCAGAGTTGTCTCAAACTACTCAACCCCCACCCCTGGGAATAAAACCCTGGGCTATTTTTTGCAAGACCCACACTTTCTCAGACACAGCTCTGCCTCCTGCAATATGGATATAATAATTACGAATTCTATCAGCGCACATTGTCAGGGTAATTTTTTAATGTTTATGAACTCAGAAAAAATATTAACAAGACTTGAGTTAGAGAGATCATGGACTCCTGTCTTTGCTGCTACCTTTAGTTTTTTGGTAGACACACTACTGCCCAAAGTCACCTCCACTAAATTCCTGGATTTCTGAATGGTTTTTTAGAAGGCTGCAATTACTTCCTAACGGGAGAGACCCCAAAAAGGTTTAGCACACACAGAAGAATTAACACACCCAGATAGTATATGTGTTAACCACTGCTAGGACTTCATTCATTGGCTAAAAACTCTGAAAGGTGGAAACAGGCTAGTTTCTCTCAAAACAAATGGGCAGAATAGTGGCTGCACATTTTGCCTCATATCTCAGTTTCTACAAGGGTTAGAAAGTTCCTTAAAAAAAAGGAAAAGAAAGAAAGCTGGGGGTCAGAAGGTTGTGGCACCTCCTTGCCCCTTCCTGTGGACATCCATGAGTGAGACATCACCACAGCTATGTAGCTAAAGTGAAGTAAAGATGGTTGAAGCCCTAGTACAGCTATGGGGAAGAAGGGAATAGTGAAACTATTACAACAAACAGGATAAACCAGCATAGATTTGTTCATCTTTATGGTACCTCAGGACATTCTTTTTTATTCCTGGGTAATTATTTAACAAATCATCATCTCTGACCTTGGTCTCCACTTTAGAGCAACAAGCTATGAATAAATGAGCACAAGCGCTTTGAGTAACTATAATTTATTTGTTCACCTCATAAAGACATGATTGGGATCCAATAAGAAAAAAATGCATTAATAATGGGCATGCTTGCCAAGATAATTATGTACAAAATAGCCCTGTCTGCCTCTTGGTTTTAATTAATGAAAAGAATTTACTGAAAATATTTGATAGAGAATGGTATGCAGAAATTATGAAGCTGCTCAGATCATTGCATTGCAGTTATAAGTTTGGAAAGAGCTGTTGTGTTAGGACACGAGAACCTATATCCATTGAGCTGCTTTTAGCTGTATCAGAGAAAAATGAGGCTGCTTCTTCTTTGCCTAAAGTCAGTTCATGGAAAATGCGGCAGATATCCAGCTCACAAGTTGCCAGTCACAGTACCAAAGTTCTACAAAGTCTGGGCATAGTAGTCAGAGGGTTAAAACTGTGTAGAGGTCTGCAGGCAAGCCCCACCCCCAACGTTCCTGGGAAGGCGGGCTCCTCTTCGTACATTTAGTGTTAGGGTTTGAAGGGGTTTTGTAAGCATGTTCCGGAATGCACTTATGAATCCCATAGGGCTAAATACGCCTAAGGGTCTTTAGAGGAGCCAGGCACACAGGAACATTGGGATTGGGGCTTATGTGCACACCTCTATCCCACCACACATGTAGCCCTTGCATGAGCATGCTGGATGCCTGCATAGGCCCAAGTATCACAGCTGTGGTGGAGATCCTGGCAAGAGCTTCATTAAAAGAATGATTTGAGGAGCCATTAAGCTCAAGCAACAGAGCTGTGAAAAAGATATCAGAGAGAGCTGTATGCAAGACTGTCACAAACAATGTTATATATATAATCAACAGGGGGCAGTAGTGTGGCCAGGCCACTCCTGAAGAAGCCCACTCTGCACCCAATCATATTAGACAACTACCGCCCAGTTGCAAATATCCCTTTTCTAGGGAAGATACTTGAGAGAGTTGTGGCAGAGCAACTGCAGGCACTCTTGGAGAATACTGATTATCTAGACCCATTTCATTCTGGGTTTTGTCCTGGTTATGGGACTGTATCAGCCTTGGTCACCCTGATGGATGGCCTTTATCGAGAGAGGGACAAGGGGAGTGCAACTCCATTAATTCTGCTTGACCTCTCATCAGCTTTTGATACTATTGACCATGGTATCCTCTTGGATCCATTCTGTGGGATGGATATCAGAGGCACTGTGTTATAGTGGTTCCAGTCCTACCTGTGGGGCCCATTTCAGAGAGTAACATTGGGTGACTATTCCTCAGCCCCTTGGCAATTGAGCTATGAGGTGCCACAGTGCACCATATTGTCCCCAATGCTATTTAACGTCTATATGAAGCTTCTGGGAGCGGTCATTAGGGGATTTGGAGCTAAATGCCATCAGTATGCTGATGACACGCAGCTCTATCTCCCTGTGACATCTGAATCAGGAGAGGCTGTGCAAATCCTGAATCAGTGCCTGAGCTCAGTAATGCTAGATGAGGGCCAATAAACTAGGGGTGTACGAATGACTTACCCCGTTCCACTGGGGGTGTCCGCTGGGGGGAGAGGCGATCTGTCCCTCCCACCCAGAATCCTCCCCGGCCAGCTCCGCTCCGTGGGAAGCCCATGGAGCTGCTGGCTGGGGCTGCTCGCAGCCGGACTTCTGTCTGCTGCTGGGCTGCAGCCGCCATTTGCATCCCTGCGGTAGCCATGATAGGCTAAGTATATATTTACGTAGCCTATCATGGCAAAAGGCAAGAATGCAAATGGCGGCCGCTACTGTGGTAGCCGTGACAGGCTATGTAAATATATACGTAGCCTATCACAGCTACTGCAGGGACACAAATGGCGTAGTGGCCGCCATTTGAGTTCCTGCCTTCTGCCGTGATAGGCTATGTATATATTTACGTAGCCTATCATGGCTACCGCAGGGACGCAAATGGCGTCCCTGTGTTAGCCGTGATAGGTTACATAAACACTTACGTAGCCTATCATGGCTAAAGTGGAATGGAAATGGTGGTTGCAGACCAGGGCAGCCAATTCGTGGGGCAGCAGACAGCTGACAAAGGTAGGCTCTGTCCCGGGGGGATTCCGTGGGGTGGCGGGGGGATTGCTCCATTCCGCGACAGACTCCGGGGGGCCAGATTCTAAAGAATCCGGCCTCACTGGAGTCTGTGGCGGAATTCTCTAACATCCCTACCATAAACTGAAGCTGAATCCTGGCAAGACAGAAGCTCTGTGAGTGAGCGGTTCCCGGGTCTGGGAGATAGGCTCATTGCCTGTTCTGGATGGGGTTGCACTCCCTCTGAAGGATCAGGTCCGTAGTCTGGGGGTACTCCTACATCAATCATTGTCGCTGGAGGCCCAAGTGGTCGCGGCGGCTCGGAGTGCCTTTTACCAGCTTCGGCTGGTTTGTCAACTACGGCCTCTCCTGGGCAGGGATAGCTTGGCCACAGTGGTACAAGCATTAGTAACCTCAAGACTGGATTACTGCAATGTGCTCTATGTGGGGCTGCCCTTGAGGCTGGTCCGGAAGCAGAATGCAGCAGCTTGGCTGTCGTTCGGAGCTGCCCCTTTTCAGCATGCAACTCCTCTGCTGAGGGAACTGTACTGGCTGCCTATTCGCTACCATGCCAGGTTTAAGGTTTTAGGACTAGTGTAAAAAGCCCTAAACAATTTGGGACCAGGATACCTGAGACAGCACCTCCTTCTTTACCAACCTGCCCGGTCACTGAGGGCATGTTCCTGGTGGCTCCACATGGACCCATGGCCCAGTTGGAGGTCCACCAGGAAAAGAGCTTTCAGTGTGGTGGCCCCCTTCCTGTGGAAATTCCCTGCCTTTAGAGGTCAGACGGGTGCCAACATTGTCTTCCTTCCGGCACCTCCTGAAGACGCTGTTATTTCGACAGGCCTTCCTTGCATGACCAGCCACAGTTTATTAAATTCCACCTTATTGAGGTTTGTCTTAAAAAAATGTTTTAACTCTTTTAACCTGCTGTTTTATTCTTTTACCTTGTTCACTGCTCCAAGATCTTCTGATGTGGAGTGGTATATAAATATGATTAAATAAAGAAATAAACAGATTTGCCCAGTAAAAGATACTACCTTATCTACAGTTCTTAAAAAATTGACATAGCAAATAAAACTATTGGAAAGGAGTTGAAATTCTTGTTGTGGCAACTTTGTATTATATATTACTAAAGAATATGTATTAAGAAATAATACTTTTCAACAACATATTTTCCCAACTTATTTTGTTAAATTATTTGCCAATGGGTTTTGTAACATTGGCTTTAGTCATTGAGAAACTATCTCAAAGAAAAGAAATGTTATATTTCAAGGCAGATCCATGGTCTCAGGAGATGTAACGAAACAACTACCAAGACTGTGTCATGTTGAGTCTCATGAACTGTAATTTGTGATGTCCTCATGTCACGACTTGCATAGCAATGGCTATAGCCTCAGGTTTTGCCATTTCCCCCCTTTATTTTATCTTAAAATGGGGATGTGTTCTCAGCTACCACGATATAGCCAACGGCTGTGGAGATGACACTTTTGAAGAAATACAGGATTTATCATTCTGGATACAGATCAATCTAGTCAAGAAACTGGTAAATCTAGCCCTCCCATGGGCAATTGCTAACATCTGATGGATGCTCCAGAATCTCCTAGCAAGCCCAGGCAAATGCTTGGGGGATTTTATATAAAAATGCAAAGAACAATTTGTGATTTATAATGTATCTGTAGCGCATTACAAAACAGGTAATGTGGCACTCTCCAGGGGGCTATCTGAAGAGCTTTGAGAGGAATCTGCAGTAAAGCGCTGCTTCCATTTGCATATTTAATTTATAAGCCCAGGCTGCCAACTGTTTCAAAGAACATAAAACACTATATCTTTTATATATGTGTGTTAAGATGATTTCTGTATAATGTTATATGACTTTTCAGTTTAAACTAAACTAGGGATGGTGGAGAATTCCGCCACGGATTTCAGTGAGGCTGAATGCACTGGCATTTGGCCCCCCGAAATCTGTGGTGGAACGGCCTGCCCCCCCACCCCCACCCCCCACGGATTCCCTCTGGGACGAGGCTTACCTGGGGCAGATGTTCCGGACGGCGGTGGCTCTGGCGGTGGCTGGTCTTTCGACCGGCTGCCGTGGCCGCCATTGTTGTCCTGGTCTTTGCCGTAATAGGCTACGTAAGTATTTATGTAGCCTATCACGGCAAGCCAATCAAAAAAACAAAACAAAAATGGTGTATGCAAATGGCGGCGGCTACGCCAGCCGCCATTTGCGTTCCCTATTTTTCGCCGATTTATCTTACGTAAATATTTACATAAGATAAGTCGGCGAAAAATAGGGAATGCAAATGGTGGCCGGCGTAGCCGCCGCCATTTACATACACCATTTGTTTTTTGTTTTTCTTCCGGAAGGAAGTTGCCGAGCGGCCAGATTTCCAGCTGCGAGCGGCCCCGGCCAGCAGCTCTGCGGAATCTCCGTGGAGCGGAGCCGGACGGAGAAGGATTTTGGGGGGAGGTGTGGAGCGCCTCCCCCCCCCACGAATCGCCTTGTTAAAAAGGTAAGTGACTTTTGTACATCCCTAACTCTAAAACTCCTTGCTGTTCCATGAATTACAGCCTCTTGGGAAGCTGATCATGATTTTCAGTGAGTAAGAGGAGGGTTAATAGAAAGCATAAGATTTTCTATGTCATAGAAAGTATAGAACCCCACAGGTTTAACACAGTCAAGCCATACAGCATTATAAAGGCTGTGTAAAGAACGTCCCGATTCAGTGTTTTGATCTGCATGTGTGAGCAGCAATGCACACACAGAACTCATCCTCCTAGAATGGATTCAACATCCCTTTCCATCTAAGGAGTAGATCTATGGAGTGTGCGCACTTTTATGCAAGAAAATTGCTCCCTTTAGTGTAATTAATTTGAGGGGCCCTGTGCATAGCAAACTCAGGATCCTGATGGTGGTATATAAGTATTTGAGGAACTTGTTCAGAGCATCTGCACTAGGGATGGCGCGGGCACCC
The DNA here is from genome assembly GCF_057233095.1 of Heloderma suspectum. Taxonomy (NCBI): domain Eukaryota; kingdom Metazoa; phylum Chordata; class Lepidosauria; order Squamata; family Helodermatidae; genus Heloderma; species Heloderma suspectum. Next base: position 192,244,978 of record NC_139458.1, read on the forward strand.
GATTCAGTCCGGGAATCCGGAGACCTGCTCCTGCCCACACCCCCGAGCTCACCGAGCCCCTGCTCACCCCCTGCCCATGCTTGGCGAATGGCCTGCACTCACCCTGGCAGCCTCGACGAGCTTCGTGGTTGCGATTTTTTTTAGAAATAAAATCAATGGCAATCGCAAAAATGTGCATCTTTGCACGCACATGAAAATGCGAAATTTTTGTGAATGCGCATATCTGTGTATGAGCGAAATGCACGTTTCCCAAAATTGCACATTTTCTCACACATGCTAATGTGTGCCTTCACAAAAATGCTGATTTTGCACATGAAAATATTTCCATTTGCAAAAATGTGCATTTTCATGCATACAAAACATGAGCATTTTTGTGATCATCCTTAAAAAAATGGCAACCACGGAGCTTGAACAAGGCCACTGGGGTGAGTGCAGGCTGCTCAATGAGCATGGGAGGGGCTCAAGGGTGGTCCGGGGACCAGCAAGCGGGGGCAGGGGCTGGGCGGGTATCTGGAGAACCTGGATGGAAGTGAGTTCACACATCCCTAATCTGCAAGCATATTTTCAAATTCAGTTTTCAAAATTTGCACATTTTACTATTTTTTAATTTATATATGTATTTCATTTCTATACCACCCAATAGCCAAAGCTCTCTGGGTGGTTCACAAAAATTAAAACCAAAAAGCACAGGGTAAAAGAATATAAAATATAAATGCATTAAAACCACAACATAACCAGACAACCAGAATAAAACCAGAATAAAACCTAGCAGCAATGTGGAGATTTAAGGTACAGATTTAAAACACCAAAGCTAAAAGACTAGAAAGCTAAAATGCCTGGGAGAATAAAAAGGTCTTCACCTGGCGCTGGAAGGAATACAACATGGGTGCCAGGAGAACCATACAAGAGAGCTAATTCCACAGCTGGGATGCCACAATAGAAAAGGCCCTCTTCCTAGGAGCTTTCCACCTCACTTCTTTCGGCAGGAGCTCATGGAGAAGGACCGCAGAGGACGATCTTAAGGTCCAGGCAGGCACATATGGGAACATATTTTTGTTCCTTCAAGGTAGGGGTGCAGAACCTCAGTCCCCAGAGCTAGATCCCAATCTGGCCCTCTGGTGTTCCCCAGATGGCCATGCCCCCTTCCCCTGGACCCCTCCCACCCACCCACCTGTCATTTGGTAGTTTCCCAGCTCTTGTGCTGTTTTACCTCATTCTAAAAGGTTGACATGCCTTCTAAGGCTTCATTTTTGGCCCTAAGAGCTTTAACCTACAATATGTTGGGTTTTTTAGCCCCAACCATTTTGCCTTTGGCCCACCTACTACTAGAATGTGGTCCCCAAGCACTTTTCCAAAATGCAGTTTGGCTCCAGGATTGACTTCGATGGGATTTAAGTGGCCTGAGTGTATGCCAGATTCCAGCAGTACAGTGCAATCCAAAACATGTTTACTCTAATTAATATCCCACAAATCTCATAGAATCATAGAATAGTATAGTTGGAAGGGGCCTACAAGGCCATCGAGTCCAACTCCCTGCTCAATGCAGGAATCCAAGTCAGAGCATCCCTGACAGATGGCTGTCCAGCCTTGTCTTGAATGCCTCCAGTGTGGGAGAGCCCACCACCTCCCTAGTAATTGGTTTCATTGTCGTACTGCTCTAACAGTCAGGACGTTTTTCCTGATGTTCAGCTGGAATCTGGCTTCCTGTAACTTGAGCCCATTATTCTGTGTCCTGAACTCTGGGATGATCGAGAAGAGATCCTGGCCTTCCTCTCTGTGACAACCTTTCAAGTACTTGAAGAGCGCTATCATATCTCCCCTCTGTCTTCTCAAAGCTAAACACACCCAGTTCTTTCAGTCTCTCTTCATGGGACTTTGTTTCCAGTCCCCTGATCATCTTTGTTGCCCTCCTCTAAACCCTCTCCAGTTTGTCTGCATCCTTCTTAAGGTGTGGTGCCCAGAACTGGACACAGTACTCCAGATGAGGCCTAACCGGTGCTGAGTAGAGGGGAACTAGTACTTCCCAGCATTTGGAAGCTATGCTTCTATGAATGCAGCCCAAAATGGCATTTGCCTTTTTTGCAGCCACATCACATTGTTGGCTCATATTCAGCTTGTGATCGACAACAATTCCAAGATCCTTCTCGCTTGTAGTGTTGTTGAGCCACATATCCACCATCTTGTAACTGGGCATTTGGTTTCTTTTTCCTAGGTGCAGAACTTGGCATTGATCCCTATGAAATGTCATTCTGTTGTTTTCTGCCCAGTGCTCCAGTCTATCCAGATCACTTTGAATTTTGTTTCTGTCTTCCAAAGTATTAGCTATCCCACCCAATTTTGTGTCATCTGCAAATTTGATCAGCATTCCCTGCACCTCCTCCTCCAAGTCATTAATAAAAATGTTGAAGAGCACTGGGCCCAGGACTGAGCCCTGCAGTACCCCACTCGTTACCTCTCCCCAGTTTGAGAAGGTCACATTGATAAGCACTCTGAGTCCGATTCTGTAGCCAACTGTGGATCCACCGGATCGTTGTTTCAACTAGCCCACTTTGAGCTAGTTTGCTCATCAGGATCTCAGTGGGTTCAAACCTAATGATCACACAAATATTGGACCTCATCTGCATATAGTATCTGATCCACACATAAAACCTCACTTCTCATATCTGCTGAGGTTTTTATGTATGCAGGTACACAGTGATATATGTATTAATACATAAATACATGTACACATACACAGATGTATATACGTGCCTGTTTCTTTCTCTGAATCGTACCTGATTTTCCTGGTGATGCCACTGGCAGATTTGCATCACTTGCTCTAGTCCTTGGCGCTGCAGCTTCAAGTATTTGTCCAGCTGCCTTCTCCTGTCTTGCAGAACTTCAAGGAGGCTGTCAATTTTCAAGCAGCTGCTGCGGGCTCCCTGGACAAATTCTGGATTGACATTTGGCCCATCCAATTTGAATTCCTCTATGAATTCAGTAAGGTCATGGCTTTTGTTCAGGAGGACCAGTGACTTTTCTAAGAGCTCTGTAAAAACACAATTGAAAAAAAATGTACACGTTTAAAAATTGCCAGGGAAGGCATCACCAACAGTACAGTGTCATTTATTTGAACGTGTGTAATAAATAAATAACAATATTTACACACGTTTGCTTGCTTTGTCCTATATCTAAATGGGACATAAACCATGAAACGGTTTCTGTACTTCAGCTCCCTGCTTGAAGTACATGAGTGTTGTGGCTCTGGCATCATTACTATCCTTGGCTTGGGGCTTGTTTCTAATTACTGCTGCAGGCTGTATTTGCTGAAAGCCTGAGGCACATTGCAGCTCCCTAACTGTTCTTAAGAACATAGGAAGAGCCCTGCTGGATAGACCAAGGGTCCATCTAGTCCAGCATTCTGTTCACACAGTGGCCAACCAGCTGCCCATGGGAAACCCACAAGGAGGACCTGAATGCAAAAGCACCCTCTCTCCCAGCGGTCCCCAGGAAACCCACAAGCAGGACTTGACAAGTGCAACAGCACCTCTCCACCCACGTTCCCCAGCAACTGGTGTACATTCTTCTACACGCATGTCAGGGGGAAAACCCCACTGAAATAGATGGATTCAAAGAGGTTTGCACATCATATCCAGCAGAGGGCAGTGGTGACATTCAGGAAACGCAAGCCATTTATTACCGGATGACTTCCTACATATTCATTTCAGAAGTCTGCATATCATTGGGCAGGATTGACAGCTCCTGAAGCCCAAAATAAAGAGCATGTAATTTGCATATTATGTCAATTGTATTTACATACATTTGCACATCTTCTACATGATACTTGTTCAAATTGTCTTTCATTTAAAAAACAAACACTATATGACTGTGTGTAGTGTCACAATATGATAATATGTTGTCTGAGCACCACCATTCAAATTATATTCTTATAAAAACAGATAAAAGGGCAGAGGTCAAAATCTAAGCGCCAGTGTTTTATCTCTCCTTGGCAGCACAATGTATTCAAGTAGTTCACATGTTTATTGCCGCACAGACACTCTTGCCAACTGACATTTCCCAGAGTATATTGACAAAGAGAAATTGCAACCATTATTGCAGCCAGTGAAAAGTCTCTGTCTCTTAACAGAGAGCAGACTTAACAGACCGCAGACATTGTGTAATTTCCAAATTTCATAATGTAACCATCACAAGACTATTTCTTGCTTTATCTCGGAAAGATATCTGTGCCTTCTCGGGGCAGAGGCATGCCTTGTGTGTCAAGATACGTGTTAAGTTCATGCCAAAATGAGAATACACAAGAAGTGTTACTCTTCAGACTGTGCCTTAAAAGAAAGACACGTGAGAAGCAGCACTGAATCACTTACACCATATAAAGCTGGATCCCCTGCAGTATAGTCAGGGAATGAAAGACTTGTAACGTCAAGGCTGGGATACAAATTTTGGCAAGATAGGGTCCAAGGTGGAATTTGGTTCAGAGAGGAAACAAAGCTGGCTTAGTTCCAAGGCCAGAGCCCCCTTCAGATGCTCTCTCACATGATTAGCACCCTACTGTCCATGCCCTGGGCCTGAAGACCTGAACTGGGGAACCGAAGCGTGTGCAGGCTCTGCTTCAGACCTTCCCAACCAATGCATGGACTGCTTGCCGGATGCAACTGCAAGAATGCAATAGAGGCAACGGGGCGAGAGAACATGGCCTGCCCTCCCCCTCATGCAATGGTAATTATGTGAGCTACTAACACCCAAATGAAGTGGGATCATATTGCAGTGTGGCCAGGTGTCCTCTTTTACAGAGAATAGTCCTCTATTTGAAGGGCTGCCAGAGGACTGTCCTCTATTTTAAAGGCATTCTCTATTTGAAGGGCTGTCTCTAGTTTAAAGATAAAGAACAATAGGAACAGTGAGCACCTGGACAACAGACTGAACAGGCAGGCACACAGGTCACCTGGTCACAGTCTTCTACACAATGGTGAGATGTTCTGGACTTCTACTTAAATTATAATAATAATTTCTAAATTTGCATCTATACATACAAATTAACAGATGCAAATTTCATACAAATCTGTGTCCCCTTTTGTCCTCTTTTCTGGTAATGCATTCCCACTCTTTTGGTGATTCTTAAGTGGCCAGTCTACCAGGCAGGGATCACTGTGTTGGACAGACAGAAGGCAACAAAACAAGCAAGATTGGGAACCTGAGCCTTAGACATTTCTCACCTCCATCTCTTTCCCTCCTCCTTAAGCCATTTTCTTTTCTTTTGGGATTTTAAATGGGTGATGCTGACAGGTTTCGATACTATGTCATTTTGTTTTTAACAAATATGTAGTTTTGAGAGTCAGACAAATGGACAGACTTCATAAAGAAAGTTTGGAGACAGTAATTCAAAGTAAGTCGCAGCCTCAGGAAAAGGCTTACATAAGAGATAAGGCAAGAATAGTGAGAGGCAGGCAGAAAAGTATAGGGGGAAAAACTGAGACAACAGGGTTGCTATGAGATGGAATTGTTAACCATGCTCTTCCTGCTTCCTTTTGCAAAGGTTGCTGGGAAGCTTGGCTCAATGAACAAATTAGATATGCCTAATTTGCATATCTAATTTCAGGCCAGCAGGACTGGGTTAAGATTGAAAAATAACATCAGGCATTCATTCATTCATTTAAAAAGAATTAGAAGCAGGTTACCTCAAGACTGTGGTAATAATACCCACACTTCATTAAGGACAAGGATATTTTCTTTACCAGCTTACCTGTTGATAAAATCTTATTTGATTGCCACACAATGAACAATACAAAAGACAATTTTAATTACATACATGACTACCCACTTTCTGAATCCTTCTCTCTCTGAAAAGAGTAAAATCAAAGAATAAAAGGTATCAGATATCAACTCTTGTCCCTTTGGGAAACAGCCATATTCTTCAAGACGATTTTCCCCGAGGCAAACAATTTCGTATGATTGTTTTCAGTGATGGGCCTCTTTTTTGCAATAGCAATCAATCACTATCAGGTGTTCTAAGGCCAAATTGCTCTGCGATGAGCACTTCACACCAATGAAGATTGAATTGAGACCACCAAACTCATATTAAAGTGACCAGGCTTCAATTCACTATTCTGTCTTCTTTAACAGAATTACATATGATTCAACCCACACACTTTTCAAGCAGCTAATTTTTTTTTTAAATGTAGGATAAAAAAATATGAAAGTTGTTACTGTTGAACCAGTCAACAGCCATTTAACTTTATTTTAGATGTAATGTCTGTTTAAAACTATTGGACTAAATTTCAAGGTCAAAGGAGGAATGGTGAGCAACAATAGATTTCAATTGTTCTCAGTTCCACAAGATATTGATTTTTTAAATAATGCAATGCTCTAGTGTCCCTATTTGGAAAACATATATTTAAGTGGAAGGAATTGCTATGTCGGAATACTGTATTTATACGGATTAATGATCAAATTTATGGAATTCTTAATGCCTGATACAATTTCTCTCTCACAGAAAACTCAGGGTACAATCTTGTCAGTGTTTATGTAGAAGTAAGTCCCACTGCATTCAAGAGGGCTTACTCCTTAGTAAGTACGTTAGGATTAAAGACAGTATAAATCCCAACTAAATTTAGCTGGATTAAGGCCATAGACTCCACAAGGACATACTATGCTCTCTCAGAACTCAGATGTTTGTAAGCATACCCAGAATATGGGGTGGAAACCTAAGCAACACTTTCTATATCTCCAATATTGATCAGTTTGGACCATTCCCACTTCTATCCTCCTCCTCTTGCTTCAGGCTGCCTTTACATTAAAGAAAAAACCCGCAGTCCTACTGTTGTGGAGCCTTCTTGAGTTTACAGCGGGCTCCCAGACAGAGACCATGTAATCGCTGAAGGGGTAAGTTTTTAGTTTTCAAGGTTCCATAGAACTCAATGAAACAGTGCCATCTAGTGGCTGTTTTAATAGGGCAACAATCCAACATATTTTAATACTTCATTATTTCTGGATCTATTTAACATGAAATAACCAGGAAATACCTCTGGATGTGCCCTGGAGGTTGATGACATCATGAAAAGGGCCTGCAAATTTCCATGAGTGAGCAATCTTAATAGTAGGATAAAACCTCCGTGTGAAGAAGCCTTCAGTCTAGTAGATTTTATACATTATCTTCTGCTGACTGAGTCTCAAATGGCTATGGCCACCTAAGACATTTCCTTTCTAGTGAGCCTTTTATTTACCTGCTGCATATATTTTAGTCCTAGCTCTTTAAGCTTTGTTAATTTTAAAGTTTTGCTGTGGTCTGCTTCTATTTGCTACTCAGCAAACAGAGCTGATGGCCCTTGTTTTTAAAAACCCTTTAAATATCAATTGGCTTCTCCGGGCAGTTTTTAAAAGCCAAGAGCCTAGAAACAGCATTTTGCAGCTTTTGCAAAACAGACACTTTCAGATGGCGTGCAGAGCAAATAAAACAGCTATTGTATAGGGCGGGGTCATCCTAAATGCCTTGATGCAACATAAATGGATCTGTACCGGCTGCATATTTCTCTCCAAGTTGCCAATTGATTGCCTGCAGCTTCCTTTTAGCCTGCTAATCCAACTTCCCAGCACAGATGGACAACAGCACTCAGCAGGCAAACAATACATCAAACAATTACACAGAGCCAGAAACTGATCATGCTTTCCACCTCATGATGACATTACCTGGATAAAGAGCAACATTTAGGTATGCAGCAGTTAAAATAATGCTCTCAGGTTGTGGAACCAGGAACTGGCTCCTCCCATTCCATGCACAGTGGCCTCAGCCATCACAGATGGCCCTAGGAAGACAAACCTTCCCACCTGTTCCGCCAGAGACGTTCAAATCCTGGCTGGAATGTACCCAAGCCTGCTGATTTGACTGGCAGCCCTATATAAATGTATTAGGTTCTGAAAGCCACAGCCCCTAATACCCCATGAGAAACTTCTTGCCACCAAGTCAAGACTTACTTAGTCATCCCTGACAGATCTTGCTTCCATTGCACTTGGCTCCTATTCTCCCTTTCCATTTGCATTCCTCTGCTTAAGACTACTTTCCCAGATACCAGCTTGAGTTCAAGTCCCCCAAACCATGATTATTGTCTTTCCCAGCAAAATGTATGCCAAGATGAGTCCACTGAACTAAGCTCAGCTGCCAGGTGGCTTGGCCAGGGCTCTTGCCAATTTGCAGACTTCAGAACTGTGCGGGTTTTAATGTCCTTTCCCATTTGGATGAAGAATGTGTTGCCATTTGGATTGTTTTTGCGTTTGATAACAGATACATGTCATCCATAGTTGGTTTAGAACCATGAAGCCATATGATTGCTTTCTAAAATTCATCATTCAGATTTGAGTGTCAGTTTCCTTTGAAATATGCTGAATTTCACATTCGCAGCAGGCAAATCTGTAAAATTCATCCCACGTTTACTCCTCTGTGGTGCCAATGACAATGGCACTTCTCCTTTGTGATGACCATGGCTTACAGTACAGAGTTAAGATAGCCATGGGAGAGTCTGCTGCCTTATTCACATTGGCTTGGATCCAGACTGAGCATCTCTACACCAGCCTAAAATCCCACATTTAAAACGAGGCTTTCTGCTTCTGTTTTAAATGCAGGATCACGACAGACTCCCTTTACATGTGCTTCCTTCCTCCCTCCTTTTCCCCCTTATCTGAGTTTTCCATAGGTTTCATACTATAGCCACTAGATGGCGCTGTGGTCTAGCTCCTCTTATAGCAGCTTTTCCTCTTTTCACCGAGGGAATTCACCTGCTGTAATTTGATAGCTCATTATGTCTGATCTTTTAAAAAATGGAATAAAGGTCATTTAGTGAAGGAGACACCCTGGAGGGTGACAACGTCATCTAAAGGATCCGCAAACTTCTGTGAGTAACTAATCTGAGTTTGCAGGATAAAAGCTCAATGTGAAAAAGCCTTCAGTCCTGTGTAGAGGAGATCCATTGAGATCACCAGGACTTCAGTTACTCATAACTAACTTAAGTCCCATTGATTTCAATGGGTCTGCTCCAAGTATCACAAAGTTTTGTTTATTTTTATTTAATTAAATTTATATCCTGTCTTTCCTCCAAGCAACTCAAGGCAGCATATATGGTCCCTCCCCCTTTGTTATTCTCACAACAATCTTGAGAGGTTACGCTGAGAAATAGCGACTTGGCCCAAGGCAACTCAGTGAGTTGCATGGATGAGTCAGGATTTGAACTTGGGTCTCTCCAGTGCTAGGCTGATATTCTGTCCACTAGTCTGACACTCAAACCCAGGTAAGAGTAGTTTCTGTTGTTTATTGATTTGTCAGGTTGGGGTGAGAACTCCAAAGCAGGAAAATAAGAGGATGCTTTAAAAAGGTGGGGGGAGAGGAAAGGGATGGAGAAAATAGAGCAGGGGTGACAAAACTGTGACCCTCCAGATGTTCTGGACTTCAACTCCCATCAGCCCCAGCCAGAATGGCAAGTGGTCGCTCATGATGGAATTTGCAGTCTAACAACAACTGGAGAGCCACAGTTTCCCATTCCTCAAATAGCGGACTCATAAAGAAAGGCAGGCGTAGTGACATGTTCATAGTTTCAAGTGCTTGGAAGACTAAAAAAATAGCCCAGAAAATTACTTTATACGTCTTTCTTCCATCTTCAAAAGAAGTTGTAAGCAACATTTATGTGTAAGTATCTCATTCTGAATGTGTCACAGTGAAAGAAACCCCCCTCCATACCTTTGGTATGATGTTCGTGCTGTCGCAGGAGTGCTTTCAGGGATTCAGGGTTCTCAAATTCTTGAGAATTCTGCAGGAAATCTTCAACTTGGTCGATTTTGACAGCAAACTGTTGAACAGCCAAAAGGATGGGGAGGAGGAAGAGGGGGGAAAAAAACCATTTCAAAGACCTGTGACTGCCACTGAAAAGGGCTCATCAGCTGAAGGTCTCAGACAGATGTCAAGCATTTCCATTGACGATCAAGCACATTTTCATTTGTTAAATGTCTGGAGGGTGAATATACTTGTTCTGTTCTTTCAAGCCTCAAAATGAAGGTATGTAGCAGTTATCACTGTCATCTGCAGCAGAGTCTGGGCTGGGGCAGGGGAAATATTACGGAAAGAGACGTATCTTTGAATTCTTTGGCAAGTAATATTGAATAAATATTATAAGCTTCTACCTCTGGCCCAAAGTTCCTAATCCATAGCACGCCTGCAGCTGTCAATAAGGATCTTCTGGGAAAGCAAACGGGGGGGGGGCATTGATCACCCAGTGGAAGGGAAAGAGGGTGGCTGGGATCAGTCTCACCACCCCAAAACAGGTAATCAGAGCTGTTACAACCCCCTTACCCACTACCCACTCAACCTCCAGGTGTTAAACATGAATGCTTTCTCTTACACAGCACCCTTTTTCATGTACAGAGCCTGATCTGGAAGGCAATCTGTGCACAGAAGCCTGGATTTTCATCCTTGCAGTATGGGGGGGGGGGTGCATAAAGATTAGTCAAAGGCCATCGCATAATAACTGTGATCCTAAATTAACATGGAAGAAAGTCCCTTTGATATCAAAGGTATGTACTTTCAGTAAACCAAGGATTGTAACCACAGAGTCCGAGGTAAAAGATTTAATATTATTCACCGGTGCTGAAGAAAGTAATGTCTACCACTAATTGGCGTGGTCATTTGTCCTATTTTACAGAGGACAGTCCTCGATTTGAAGGCATCCCCTATTTTGAAGGGCTGTTCTGTACAATTCCGGTTTAAAGATCAAGACCCATCAGAAGGGAGAGCTGGGCCTTGAAGTTGCCCATCCACAGCACCTGGACAGCAGACTGAGCAAGGCACAGGGCACCTGCTCACCGTCTTCTATGCTATGGTGAGTAGGGATGGCAGAGAATTCTGCCACGGATATCGGGGAGCCCGAATGCCATTGCGTTCCCCTTATTTTCGCCGTCTCAGTCTACGTAATTATTTACGTAGACTAAGACAGCCCAAAATAAGGAATGCAAATACCATTGCATTCAGCCCCCCGAAATCTGTGGCGGAACGGCCTGCCACCCCCCCACCCCGCCGTGGATCCCCTGGGACGAGACTTACCTGGGGTGGATCTTCCGGGCAGTGGTGGCTCCGGCGGCGGTGGCTGGTCTTCCGACCGGCTGCCGCCACCGCCATTTGCAGGATTTTTTTTGTTTACACACACATGATAGGCTACATAAGTTTTTACGTAGCCTAAAACATCTCGGTAAAGGGAAAAAAAAGGCGTACGCAAATGGCGGCAGCTACGGCCACCGCCATTTGCATTCCTTATTTTGGGCCGTCTTAGTCTATGTAAATAATTACGTAGACTAAGACGGCGAAAATAAGGAATGTAAATGGCGGCAGCCATAGCCACCGCCATTTGCGTACGCGTTTCCCCCCCCCCCCGAGCCCTCCACAGCTGGAAATCCGGCTGCGGACGGCTCTGGCCTGGCTGGGCCTGGCCGGCTACTCCGCGGAACACAGCCGGCCAAGGAGGATTCGGGGGGGGGGAGGAACAGAGCGCCTCCCCCCCATCCAGGATTCCGGGGGGAGGGAGGGACAGAACGCCTCCCCCCCCCCATAAACATAATCTGCGAACAGGTAAGTGATTTTCGTACATCCCTAACGGTGAGAAATACTGTATTTCTATTTAAATAATAAAATTATTTTTAAGCTTGCATTGAGATATATAAATTAGCACGTGCATTTTCTTTTGCAAACTGGCATCCTCTTTTGCCCTCCCTTTTGCTGTTGCAACAAAAGTCCTCATTGCTGGCAAGCAATGCAAAGCTCACAGGTTGCGTCAAATCAGCAAAGGCTTCCTCTTGCACAGAGTTACCAGGGCCAATTAGCTCATTAAACTTGCCAAATGGTAGGGGCTAGAAAGAGCCCCTCGTAGCCCTTTTACAGGGGAAGGGCTGTGGCTTAGCGGTAGGGCCCATGCTTTGCATGCAGAAGGTCCCTCACATATCCAGGTAGAGCTGGAAAAATTCCCACCTGAAACCTTGGAGAGCTGCTGTCAGTCAGTGTCAGAAATACGGGGCTAAATGGACCAATGGTCTAACTCAGTATGCAGGTGGTGCTCCACCCTGGGGCTGGAAAATCTAGCACAGCCTCCCCCAAGCTGGCGCTCTTCAGATGTGTTGGACTACATTACCCATCAGCCCCAGCCAGTGGCTATGCTGGCTGAGACTGATGGGAGTTATAGTCCAACATTTCTGAAGGGCACCAGGTTGAGGAAGGCTGGTCTAGTATTATTATTATTTATTATTACATTTATATCCCACCTTTTTTCCTTCTTAAGGAACCCAAGGCGGCTTACAGAATCCTCCTCCTCCATTTTATCCTCACAACAACAACCCTGTGAGGTGGGCTGGGCTGAGAGTCTGTGACTGGCCCAAAGTCACCCAGTGAGCTTCCATGGCCGAGTGGGGACTAGAACCCGGATCTCCCGACTCACAGTCGAACACTCTCGCCACTACACCACAGTAGCATTTGTTATACAGTTCCTTGCATGCAGGGAGGCTCCTATGCCACTGCTGTACATTCCTGGTAACAGCTGGGGACTGGCATGGAAGGTATCCATGTGATTTAGGTAAATTACAGCGCAATGACAACTTATTGGAGAAACCCACAAAGAGGCTGTTCCAGCAACATCTGCATGGTGAGTATAACATCTATTCATTTACAAAATGTATATGCCAAGCCTGCAGCGGATGATCCCAAGGGTGGTTTGCAATAATAAATAAATAGTCATCAAAGAAAACCACAAAACAACGAAAGAATATAAAAATCAGAATTGAAGGAAATACTTAAAATGTTAAAACTATTCAAAACAATTAAGTATCGCTTAAAATACAGGCGCAGTCTAAAATTCCTGGGAGAATAAAAATGAGATCGCCTGGTTCCTAAATGACAACAGGATAGGTTCTCAGCAAAAGGCTTTGGAGAGGGAATTCCACAGATGTGGGGGGAGGGGAGGCACCAAGAGGGCAGACTTAGCAAATGATCTTAGTGTACAAGGTCAGGTGGCTGGCATGGGAGTAGGTGTTCCTTTAGGTTCCTGGATATCAAGCTGTAGAATGTGTAGGTTGTTCCTTACCCTGGACAGTGGCCATTCCAGGAGCCTGAGAGAGAAGGATTAAAGGTATTTTTGGAGGAAAACCCTTGGCACCCTGAATATGCATGGCCAATTGTCAGGGATGACATGATTCCCACCCCTGGTTTAGGAATTTAAAGATCAAAAACTTTGAATTGCACCCAAAAGCCAACTGCAAGCTAATGAAGTGGTCTAAGGACACGTGTTTATATGTTCCATGTAGCAGGAACCAATCAATAACCTTGATGCCACATTCTGGGCCAACTGTCGTTTTTCAATGGTTTTCAAGGTAGCTCTGCATAAGTATACTAAGTAATCTAAACTGGAGGTTACCATGGCACGCATGGACGAGGGTAATCACTGGTTTAAAACATGATTGACCGATACCTGACTAGATTTCCTTTGGAAAAACCACAACACATACACACAGAACATAGGTTGTTTTGTTATGGTCATTATAGGGGTGGGCAACTTGTGTCTCTCTAGATATTTTGGCATATATCTCCCACCATCCCTAGCCAGAATAGCCAATGGTGAGAGATCATGGGAGTTGTGGCCCTCCAGATGTTTTTGCCTACAAGTTACCCACCCCTGTGCAAGTATAGCTTCCTCTTTGTTTTGGGGACTGTCCTATAAAGCTGTGCTTTCTGTCTCCCCCATCTCTTTTATACACACACACACACACACACACACACACAGAAGTCCAGCATGACAAATAACCTGGAAGGGGATAGAAGGGAGTGAGTCTTTTGTGATAGAAGGCAGAGGGTTTTTGTGAACCTGGTAAGTTGGTATTAAAACATACTATCTGTATAACATAACTCATTTCTAATCTCACACTGTATTTTAAGTGGAGCAAATATCCAGCAGCGTTGCTCTTTCTCTGCTAAGTAGAACTGCTAGTGAGAGAGACTGAGAGGGAGGGAAGGAAGGAAGGAAGGAGACAGAAAGAAAATCTCTGAAATTCAAGATATTGAAACTTCAGATGAAATTAAGAAAGATGATGAAAAATAAGCCTTTTTCTCTGCCTGCTTTTCCTCACATGTTCCAAGCTGTTTTTATTATCTTTATGATATAAAACAAATCCATTATCCTTCAACGTTTGGGATTTCACTTCTGATTTTCATTAAAGAATATCCTTGAGATGAGGCTTGCACTTTATCATAATAAAACAAAGATTACACATAATCACATTCTGTCATTTAAAGGAAAATGTTTGTGCGAGAAATTTCCAGTATTTCCATTTTAAGTCAATATGACATTTCCCATTTGTCCCTTGCTCAGATAATTCAGGACATAATAAGGCCTGATCCTTGGTCCCACTCCTGCTACCTTACAGTACTCTTGACAGCAAAAAACAATGTTTAACAAACTGTCTGCTAGTCTTTTGTTGTGTGAGTTCTCCTGCTCAGAGATATTCCCCTCAATTTCCTCCAGAACTGCAGTGGCAGGTGCTATATAAACATCACCTGGACCTCTGTGGAATATAAACATTACCATTTCCCATGTAGGCCAGGGAATAGATGGGAACTCATTCTTCGTCCCAAACACTGGACAGAGCTACTACCAGTAGCCCAGGGCAGCCCATCCATATCAGCGAGCTAGGAGGTCACCTAGGGAGCCAAGTGGGGCACCAAATTCAAGGAGAAAAAAATACAAATTAAAAAAAAACAACAGTGAAGATGTCACTGTTTGGTCTTGTCAGGATTACGCTTCAATTTATCAGCTCTCATCCAGCCCATTATCAAATCCAGGCACCAGTCAGCCTCTTCTGACTCAGATGACAGGAAGAAGTAGAGCCAAGAGTCATCATTCTACTGGTGATGCTTCACTCCAAATCCCCAGATGACCCTGTCCCAGCAGTTACATATAGATGTTATAGAACATGTGGGACAGGATGGAATCCTATTTTCCAGGAACCCATAGCACAAACACCAAGAGGGCAGGCAGAAAGTCCCCCAGTGCAGCCATCTGGAAATAACCCTGTGAGTAGGAACAGAACCTCTGCAACACCATAATACCAAGTCCCAATTCACATAGCCAATCAAGGAGGATTGTCAATGGATAGTCAATAGAAATGCAAACAGTAGCATGGTGGCTAATTAAAATGCAGCCATACAAAGGCAGCAAGCCATTTGTGGGTAATGACATCTCGTACAATTTTAATCACAGAATTGTAAACCGAAAAGATAGTCAGGTTAGTGTGAAAACTGGCAAAACCACATATGGAGCACCTTCATTTAACAGCTTAGCACAGAAAGCAGCCTTCATGCCACTGTTCATGTGTGTGATTTGGGCTTTCAGTGACCCATCTTTCTCTGGAGGCCACAGTAGGAAAAGGAAAGGTTCCTCCTGTGCTACCACCAAGTCATTGCTGACTCCTAGAGGGACGCCGCTTTCACTGGCGTTTTCATGGCAGACTGTAGCGGGGTGGTTTGCCATTGCCTTCCCCAATCGTGACTACCTTTCCCCCAGCAAGCTGGGTACTCATTTTACTGACCTCGGAAGTATGGAAGGCTGAGTCAACCTGAGCCGGCTACCTGGGACCCAGCTTCTGCTGGGAATGGGATCGAACTCAGGTCATGGGGAGAGTTTAGGGATGTACGAAAGTGACTTACCTTTTAACGAAATTGATTCGAGGTGGGGGGGAGGCGCTCTGTCCCTCCCCCCCAAAATTCTGGCCAGGGGGGGAGGCGCTCTGTCCCTCCCCCCAAAAAATTCTGGCCGGGGGGGAGGTGCTCTGTCCCTCCCCCCGAAATGCTGGCCGGGAGGGGAGGCGCTCCGTCCCTCCCCCCCCGAATCCTGGCCATCCGGGTCCGCAAATGGTGGCGGCCGTAGCCACCGCCGTTTGCGTCCCTGCAGTCAGCCGTGATAGGCTACGTAAATGTTTACGTAGCCTTTCACGGCTGATTTAAAATAAAAAAAACATGCATACGTAAATGGCGGCGCCCATGGGCGCCGCCATTTGCATTCCTTATTTTGACACGTCTTAATCTACGTAAACATTTACATAGACTAAGACGGCGAAAATAAGGGGAACGCAAATAGCGTAGATGCTACACTATTTGCATTCCCCTTATTTTCGCCGTCTTAGTCTACGTAAATGTTTACGTAGACTAAGACGTGTCAAAATAAGGAACGCAAATGGCGGCGCCCATGGGCGCTGCCATTTGCGTACGCGCACTTTTTTTTCTTTTAAATCAGCCGTGATAGGCTACGTAAACATTTACGTAGCCTATTACGGTATTTTTTAAAAATCTAGCCGTGATAGGCTACATAAATCTTTACGTAGCCTATCACGTTTTTTGGTTTTTTTTAATTGGAAATGGTGGCAGTGGCAGCCAGTCGGAAGACCGGCCGCTGCAGCCACCACCGCCGAACCGCCGGAGCCGCCAGGAGGATTCGCCCAAGGTAAGTCCCGTCCCGGGGGGGGGGGGGGGGGCAGACCGTTTCGCCAGGTGAAAAAGCGGACAGGGCTCCTGCACCTTTTATAGTTGTGTAGAAGAGGGATTTTCAGGAGGTGTAGCTTGTCATTTAGGAGCCCTCTCCTCTTTTTCATCTGACCACCCTAAGTCCTCTTTCTTCTAGACAACATGGCTTCCTATTGGCTTCTACAGCCTGCACAGGGTTCTGTCCTTACCTTCAGAACCCTCAGTGGCCTAGTCCTCCCTTATCGCTCTGCTTCTGACACATCCCTGCCTGTGACCTTCGCCCTTCACTGCCCAAATGGGTGGGATGAAAATTTAATCCTCCCTTCCCAGAGTGCCATGGTCCTTCTCTTAAATAATTACACCCTTTTCACTTTGCTGACCCACATGCCTGGAACTGCCTCCCAGAGGCAAACTACACATTACACTGATTGTATACCCGAGACTTGTTTTACTTTTTATTCTAGCGTAAGCATGCCTGGCCTTGACTTGGGCTGGGATCATGGTGCTCTGGGAGGGGAGGGCTAAACCTTCCCCTACCTGTTCCCCCCCCTGAAATCTTGTTCTCCCCCCCCCCACAGCAGGAAGGTTGTGTGTGTGGTTCTTTTTTAAGCCCCCATCGACTCCAAAGTAGACTTTGTTCTTTTTAAAGCATGAATTCTGAAGGAAAATGGATGGGATGAAGATTTAACCTTCCCCTCCTGGAGCGCCATGGTCCTGATCCAAATTAGGACTGTGTGCACTTATACAAGAGTAAAAAGTAAACTAGCCCTCTGCTACATGCTACGCAATTAGCTTAACATGTAGTTTGGCTTGGCTCCCAGAATGCTCCTGTGATATAACCTCTCTTACTTCCTTCAAATTCCTCCTCAAATCCCACCTTTTTGGTGGACCTTTGGTAGAATCCTTAGCCCCATAACATACCAGATCTATGTTTAAGTACATGTAACTGTAATAATCACATATCCTTCCCCTGTTTAACCCTGTCTCTATTTTGCTCCCCTTGTGTCTATTTTCTAGATTGTAAAGCCCTTAGGGTATGTCCCTATCCTATCAATCTTTGTAAAGCACAATATACATAGATGGCACAAGAGAAATAAAGAAATAATGAATAAATAAAAGTAGGATTTGGAGTTGCAAGGCAAACTTGGAGCAGGGTTGGCTCAAGATAAGTTGCTGTCTTAGGTGCAGCAGCAAATGGACCCCCCCCAACACACACACACACACACACACACACACACATACACACACACCCCTCCAAGTCAAGGTGCATAGTACCCAGGTCCAGCCAACTTACTTTGGCACCTGAGATTGAAAATTCCACAAGCACCTGTTTTAAAAAAAAAAAGGTGTCCCCAACCAGTCGAGTCCGACTCTAGGGTGCGGTGCTCATCCCCATTTCTAAGCCGAAGAGCCAGCGCTGTCCGAAGACGCTTCCGTGGTTATGTGGCCGGCATGACTGAACACCGAGGTGCATGGAACGCTGTTACCTTTCCCGCCGAGGCGGTACCTATTTATCTACTTGCAATTTCTTGCTTTCGAACTGCTAGGTTGGCAGAAGCTGGGACTGAAGACGGGAGCTCACTCCATCACGCAGCACTCGGGTCTCGAGCTGCTGACCTGCCGACCTTCCAGTTTGCAGTTCAGCGTCTTAACCACTAAACAAATAAAACATAATTTTCTACCTTTTCATGACACTCAAAATCAGCTTTTGAGGCAGCTGCTTCACTCTGCCTAATGGGAGGGCCGACCCAAAGGTTCCTGCTTAGGTGAAACATTTGAGAAATTCAGAAGAAAACTAAGTTCGAAAGGCTAATCACCAAGTCAACAACGGTTTCAACAAGAGTAGTGACATTTTTCAGGGAAGGGAACTGCACATTCCTAAGTTTCCACCAATTTTCAGATAAAGTGACATTTCAAAGTGGATTTAGAGGCTCTGAGAAATTCCAAGCGAAGTAAAGAGTTTTACTAAAAGTAATTACATTTCTCATCACTATGCAGAAGCCCTAAGAAGCTTTTCAACAATCTAGTTTTGCGTTATTTTTAATTGCAATTCATTATTAGATAAGACCCCACAATCCTGGATAAATTTTTTCGGGTATTTTCACTCTAAAGTTTGTTCTTTCGGGACAAAAACTGAAACAGCAACACACCTGAGATTATCATCTACTTCTTTCTGTCTAATTTAATGAAGGAATGTAATAAACTGGAAATGGAAGCTCTTTTGATAAGGACATTTCTTGAGAATTAAAATACATTTGATTTTTGTATACCAACCTCAAGAGCGTTTTCAAAAAAACTCAAAGTAAGTTTCAAAAGCACCCTGCGCTTCTCTAGAAAAATAACAAGTGAATCCCAAGCATCTCCCAGTGTTTCTGCCATGGCATCATACACCTGCACTTGATCTTTGTTTTCTGCTGCAGTTTTGTCTGCTTCGCGTAACAGGTCCCAAACTTGGCCTTCCAAAGGCTGAAAAGAATAGAAAAGTGAACCAATCAGAATTAAATTCTTAAAACACTGTGTACAACCCCCATTTTATTCATTGGGAGCATTTTTACCCTGTTCTTCAGCTGCTTACAAAGATCAATAATAACACATCGACAGCACAATCCTTGGTTTACTCAGAAGTAAGTCCTATTGTTTTCAGTGAGACTTACTCCCAGGTAAGTGTGAATAGGAATGCAGTCTTAATTATGCACCTAAGTCTTGTCAGCAGAATTCAAAACTGCATGAATACATGAATTACATTATATAAATTTTATTTAATATGTTTTTATCCTGCCATTCAATACATTTCCAAGACAGCTTACAAATTAAAAATCACACACACATAAAATACTGGAAAAATAAACAACACTACAAAACATTACAAATTTAAAAGCAGTAGGATAAACAGAATGAAAAAATGAACAACTAAAGCAGCTAGCAGATAAAACCATGTAACATCCAGTATTAAAAGGCCTGAGCAAATAAAGCTGTTTTCGCCTGGTGGCCAAAACTCCTAAGTATAGGTACAGCTCCCAGACCTAGAGTGCCCATTCCAAAGACACCACTATTAAGAAGACTGGATCCTTGGTTACCATTCCCTTAACCTCAGCAGGCCAGGCTCCTCAGAAAAAGGCCTCTCCAGATGACATAAAGAATGGTTAGGTTTGTCTTAGGTGGTCTTAAATACCTTCTAGATATAACATTACAGCTATTTCCTTTAATCAATTCCACATCTGGGACACAATTCAACAAAACATAGTTGTGACTAGCTCCCACTGAAGTTAATGATTTAACTTGTTAGATTTAAGTTCCATTTGATTGCTTTCATTGGCACTTAATTGTAGTTATGTTTTGCTGGATTGCGGCTCTGGTGTATGAACGAGAATACAGGTGTTATTTTTTTAAAAGTTGACACGTCTACCCCTCATATTTTTAGATACATTAGTAAACGTACATGTAATTTCTGCAGAATTTATTTTTTATTCCCTCCCCTATCATTCTGTGTCATCCATTATCACTCAACCCCTCTCCATGAACTCTTGTCACAACGCAACTTCACGTACATTAGATAGGAAATTAGCATACCAATGAGTCCATTAAGATGGCCACATTAAATGAAGAGAGGCCCCCTGTAATGTCAACAGCCATGTAGAGGAATTCCACCAAGTGCTCATTTTCTCACATGTATGACAAGTTGCACCTGCCAGAATCCCATCTTCTATGGGGGAGTGGCCCATAACTCAGTGGTAGAAGGCATGTTTCTCATATAGACAGTTCCCAATTCAGTCTCCGGCAACCCCTGTTTAAACATTCTGAGGGAGCAGGGCTGAGAAAGAGCTCTGCCTCAAACCTTGTACAAAAGCTTCATAGCACAGTAGCCCAGATCTCCCCAACCTGATGCCCTCCAGATGTGTCAGACTGCAACTCCCATAATTCCCAGCCAGCCTAGCCATGCTGGCTGGGAATCATGGGCATTGGAGTCCAACACATCTGGAGGGCACCAGATTGGGGAAGGCTGCAGTACCCAATACCAGGCTAGATGGACCTCAGGTGGCCACTTATGATTTGCCAAAAAAGAAGGCAAAAGGACACAAATGTGCATAAAATTTGAATCTGTTAATTTAGATGCATAGATGCAAAATTAGAAATAATTATAATATTAATAGAAATACAGTACATCTCACCATAATACGGAAGAGTGTGACCAGGTGATGTGTGCGCCTGCCTGTTCAGTGTGCTGACCAGGTGGTAACTGTTGATGGGCAACCGTTCTTATGTTTCTTTATCGTTAAACTGGAATTAGACAGGACAGCCCTTCAAATAGAGGACAGTCCTCCAGCAGTCTTTCAAGGGCACGTCGCCAACCTATACGGGTTAACTCACTCTATAGCACCTTAATATTTTCAGCATGTATGCACAACTATTAAAGATACCTTTAGTTACCCTAGAACAGCCACTCCCAAACGGGTGTTCTCCAGATGTGGTGGACTACACCATGCTGGCTGGGGGATGATGGGAGTTATAGCCCAACACTGGTTGGGGAAGCCTGCCCTAGAACCCGAAGCAGTTGCAGCCAGAGACTATGAAAGCTGTTACGGAACAAGCTCTAATTTATTCATTGTTCCAACAGAAGTATTATATAAGTTTCCCTCAGAAGAGTCCTTTGACTTTGTCTTCTTTCACTATTTTCACCATAAAGAGTAACAAGTGCTGCATTTTCTATTCATTTTGAAATCTTCGGAGTGTCTTCCAGAGACTTGATTTATGTTTGGCTATTTTCATCTTGAGTCTTTATCATGACAATGAAGTGCCAATTTCTGCTGTTGCATTTGGTGCTATCAATAAGAATACATAATGACAAGAAGAACCTGTAATAGGCAAATTAACGTCTTAGATAACTCATTCTCCTGATACTGACTGTAATAAGAACTGAAGATAGGAAGATTTGAAATTCTCCTGATAGAGGCTGAGCTGAGAATAGGAAATAATAGAACACTAATACATCACTGCGCTAAACTCAGAATATGAATCTCCTGGTTCTCTCAAGCCACCACCCACGTTTCCTCTGTGTTGGTGATAGGCTGCATCTGAATAGGCTGCTAATTTGTCCTTTCAAAAAAGAAATGCTTTGAGAAACACTTTTCAGATACAATGGAACTATTATTCCGTAATTCAAAAAAAGATTAATGGTTGTCATGTCAGTAAAAGAAAGAAAAAAAATGAAGAAAGGGTCACTAATTATTAATTAGTATTTGAAATATGAACTATGCACAGACAGTAAATAGAGTTCTATAAAGCCGCTACAAAGATTTCCTCTGATGTATAGGGCACTGAAATGCATTCGAAGCCAGATGCATGTTCTTAGCTTTTCAGGTTTATCTGTACATCCCAAAACAGCAACTTTATGCATAATAGAAGCATCTGTTTCTGGGCTGCTGCAGCAGTCCTTTGGATCCCATGTACAGGCATGTGAGCAGTAGCTTCGCCTCACAATTACAAGGCGAGAGGAGGAAGGAAGGTTTTGAAAGTTTACCTGAGGCCTACACAACTTGGAACCACTATGCCAAAGGCAACCCACAGAGGCCTTAATAAAACTCCTGGTTTTGCTTCCAGCCCTGAGTTTACCAAGCAGGAAGATTTGCCAAAAATCTAGCAAACCACAATACATCCATCCATTCACTTTGGTGGGTCATAAATTCTGCAAGCCTTATTTACCCTTACTTTAGCAATTAGGGTGGCCATGTGTCCACTTTTTACAGTCAACAATCTTCTATTTCAGGGGTGGGAAAAAGGTAGATCTCCAGATAGGGTGGGCTTCAACTATGAGGAGGCCTTGTCAGGAATCCTGGGAATTGAAGTCCAAAACATCTGGAAATCTACTTTCTGCCCACCCCTGCTCTATTTAAATGGCTGCTAGAGGACTGGCCTCTACTTGAAAGTGTCCTCTATTGGAAAGGCAATCCTGTTCAATTCTGGTTTAAATATAAAGAACCATAACAACTGATGCAAATCAACAGTTAGCACCTGCGCAGCAGACTGAACAGGCAGGCACACAGGTCACAGTTTTCCACACTATGGTGAGATGTATTTCTATTCAAGTTACAATAATTGTTTCTAAATTTACATCTATACATATAAATCAGAATATGCAGATTTTATGCAAATCAATGTCCTCTTTTCTCCTGCTTTTTGGTGATGCATTACCTCTTTTTCAGCAATTCATAAATGGCTGCCCCGTAAGCAATCTTCATATTGGTAACAGTTGCTTAGGGAGCAATCCCATGGCCGCTAGACAGTGGCTAGACGGCCACCGGATAGCGTGTTATCTGGGAACTGACCTCGGGGCTGCGTTCCGAGGTCGGTTCCCAGAGAACCGACCTCCTCCCACTTCTGCACTGCCGTGGAGGCAGCGCAGAACATCCCCATCCTTTGTGCTTGCAAGAGGAGCATGGAGCAGCCAAAAAGGGGTGTGGCTGGGGGTGTTCCAGGGCGAGGAGGGCGGAAATGCCTGTATGACACACCCAATGTGTCACAGAGCTGCCTCCTTCCCCACTCCGTCCTCCCGCAGCTAGACAGCCAAAAATGCAGGGCAGGAGAAGCGCAGAGGGAATGATCCCCACCATGCTTCTCCTGCCCTGCTTTGGATAGGTGGTCACCTCCGAGTTCGGGGGCGGCTGCCTATCTGGATGGGATTGCGCTCTTAATTACCTTATTTTGGTGTTGTTGACAGAGAAATTGGCGAATGTTTCCAAAAATATATTGCATACTGAATACTGCTCATGACAACATTCTATTGCTTATTATTACAAGGCTATATGATTAAAATATGTTCAGAGCAATCTCCCTAACCCCTGCAGATATCATCTTGAAATTTTGCACTTTACTTACCTCAGGGTACCTTTACAATGCATGCCATTTTCATAAAATTTCCTCCCTCGCAAAACCACAAGGGAATAAGCCACAAAACTCTTTTTTAAAAAACCCTTGTACAGAAACCCTGCACCTATTTGTCTGCATTTTTCAGGCTTCATCAACACAGACAAGACTACTATGCCTGCACATTTCATCTGGTTCTGTCAAAAGGAAAAGACATGATAGCCATTGGTTGATTACCCCATGATAATCAAATAGGGAGCCATGAAGCTTTGGATTTTCCAAAGTAAAGCAAACTTCTCATTTGGACACATGGCGAAGTGGAAAATCCAGGAAGAAGAAAAAGATGGAATCACTGCACCATGCCCTCTAACTGAAATTGTAAGCTGTTTTTAAATTGTTTTTAAATTTTGTATATTTAAATGTTATGCTGTATTTTGTCTTGTTAATTGTTGTGAACTGCCCAGAGAGCTTTGGCCAGGAGAGGCAGATGGCTCTGATTCCAGTGGGGCTATGAATCTGTTCTGGGTTCCAGCCAGAACTCTAAAGGAGCTATCCAAGGTGTTGAACCTATTTTGGGGATAGGGATAGCATTTTGGATAGCTCCTTTAGAGTTCTGGCTGGTTCTGACTGAAAACCAGAATGGATTTACTGCCCCACCAAAATCGGAGCTGCCAGCCTCCACTGGCTTTGGCTATTGGGCAGTATAAAAATGAAAATTATTATTATTAATAATAATAATAATAATAATAGGTAGCACTAGGAGCACTCCATCTGGAAGCAGCCTAGCTTCATACCTTCAGTTATCCATAAAGAGAACTTTCTGATATAGGGATGTCAGAGAATTCCGCCATGGATCTCGGTGAGGCCGAATGCCAGTGCATTCGGCCCCCCGAAATCTGTGGCGGAATGGCCTGCCCCCCGCCCCCCCCGCGGATCCCCCCTGGGACGAGACTTACCTGGGGCAGATGTTCTCGGTGGCGGCGGATGGTCTTCCGACCGGCTGCCACCGCTGCCATTTGCAGTCTTGTCGGGGGGGGGGGGTTTACAGAGATGTGATAGGCTACGTAAAGACTTACATAGCCTATCACATCCCAGTTAAAAAAACAAAACGCGCGTACGCAAATGGCGGCAACTATGGCTGCTGCCATTTGCGTTCCTTATTTTGGGCTGTCTTAGTATTTACATACACTAAGATGGCGAAAATAAGGGGGAACGCAAATAGCGTCCGCTACGCTATTTGCATTCCCCTTATTTTCACCGTCTTAGTCTACGTAAATATTTACATAGACTAAGATGGCCCAAAATAAGGAACACAAATGGCAGTGGCCATAGCCGCTGCCATTTGCTTACGCGCTTTTTTTTTTTTTTAAGTCAGACGTGATAGGCTATGTAAAGATTTACGTAGCCTATCACGGCTGACTACAGGGACGCAAATGCATTTGCGTCCCTGCTAGCCAGCGGCCGGATGTCCGGCTGCTGGCGGAGCCAGACGGCGGCTCCGCGGAATCCCCACGGAGCAGAGCCGGCTGGCCAGGATTCCAGGGGGAGGGACGGAGCGCCTCCCCCCCCCCAGCGGAACCCGGCGGAGCCAGGTAAGGGCAATTTCGTACATCCCTAGCTGGATCAGATCAAGGACCATCTCCTTTGGTATTTTGTTTCAGCAGTTATTAGTTAAGTGCTTCTAGGTGAGTATAAGCAGGGGATGAAGGCAATGATTTTTCGCTGTTATTTGTCTCCAGTATCTGATATTCAAAGGTATACTGCCTCTGAATATGGAGGCTCCATTTAGCTATCACAGGGCAGTATTCAAGTGTGTCATTCCATTAGCACAAATGATGTTGCACTACCGGAAACTAGGTTCTGAACTATGCGCAAGAGGAGAATTCAACTAAAGTTATGCTTGCACAAGTGCGGTTGTGCAAGCAGTTGCACATTATGTTTGTGCAACCAGTTGTGAAAACCCATTGTGCAACCGCTTCTGCAACCATCGTCCAACTGCTTACACAACTGCCTGAGCAACAGAAAGATCGCAGAGCTCCACTAGCGCTATTTGAGTTTGTGGAATGACACTGTTGGATACTGCCTGTTCTTAGTAGCCATGGATTTGCTTCACAATCTTGTCCAGTCCTTTAAAAAAAGTCATCTAAGCAGGCAGCCAGCACCAAATCTTGTAGCAGTGAAATTCAGTGTTTATACATTTCCTACCTCAGTTATTTATAAATACTGGGCCAAGACTCCTAGAGAGTCATGGAAAACTTGTTCAGGTTGCCAAGTGTCGGCAGAGGACCTTAGAGAAAATGCAGCACATGGCGTTATATGCCCATCAAGAACCAGACAGCGGGCGCCTTTAATAAACACTTAAGAACTACATTTTGAAGTGGGCAGATTCAATCTTCTCTAACAGGAGAGTTTCATGACTCCAGCCACGTTGCCAAAGTGGCTCATGCTTATTTCAGTTTTAGGCATCCCTCATCATATAACTAAAAATTCAGATTAACCATCCTAAAAATAAGTTTGCACTATTAATTGCACATTGACAGTGTTTGTTATATAGTGCTGGTAAAATCAGCGTTTAAGCTCACAATGTGCTCTTTCTTTCTGATGCTGCTAATTATGCTAATAAATTTGTTTCTAAGCTCCTGGCATGCTGAATCTCAATGAGCAATTTATTTTTTAATTGGAAGCTATTTGCCAATAGGTAAATGGGAAAGTTTAGCCATTACGCGCTTCCCTTGTTAGGCAGAACAGCCTATGAATTCAATAAATATATTTCAAGTCAGCCAATTTGTTTCCAATGCCAGCTGTTCCTCTCACCATTCATTACGTTTCATGCACAGAGCAGAGTCAGAAGTTGACATTTATGTGCGTTCAAAACAGACCTAGGTATCGATTCGCCAAAAAAAAGTATCTGGGAGCCACAGCTAGTTTGTTCACAAGAGGATTTTAAAGGCCATCTCAGTGAAAGCATAACATTAAGAGATTAAAGCATTTGTTACCATGAATATACCGCTCAAGGGCAGACTACAGACATATTTCAGAGCAGTACAAATGGAAGGGGTGCTGTGAATACTTTCACAGGCCGTTGCCTGATAGTCTGTGTCTTCGCAATTTACTTTCCGGAACAACAAACGCAAATAGCCATACCACTTAGTCAGTTTTGTCAGAGACTGGGGGGGGGGGGGTCTGTGGGAGAGTGAATTAGACAATACCTTTTCTTGAATCAATTAGTTCATTAAAAAAATATTGGTAATGATCCTGTTGCTTCATTACATACAAGAAGCTCCTTTTATCCAGGGGAATGCCTTGTACACATAATGGGACAACTAGGGACATGCACAGAATAATTTCCCTTAGATAAGGGGCTACAAAGTATTTGTATACCTAGGACTTAATGCAAGCTTTTGAAGAACACATTTTTTTTCAAAATGTGAAGCATTTTGTGCACCACATTTACCTTCTTCCAAGGAGTTCAGAGTGCATTTATTTTTTTAAATGCAGGTATTATGTGATAGGATCGGAAAACTTACACAAGTAATTTTTGTGTTAAAGTTGCCATTAGGGCTGCTAAACTATTTATGTAATAATTTTCCTAGCAAACAATTATGTCAACTCAGCTCAATTACTTACAAGAGGCAGTTAGAATGTTTAAACTGCCAGTAGTTTTAGTCTGAGCAAGAATATGTTCTAGCACATGGCTGAATGAACAGTGGAAGAAATGCTGTTACACAATGAAGTATCTGCAATATTTCTTAGTAATAATAGAATTGTTAAATATTCATTTTCTTGCTACGTGTCTGAGAGCCAGTGTGGTGTAGCGGATAGAGTGTTGGACTAGGAGATCCAGGTTCTAATACCCATTTGGCCATGAAGCTCACTGGATGACTTTGGGCCAGTAACTGACTCCCAACCTAACCTACCTCACAGGGTTGTTGAGAGGATAAAATGGAGAGGGCGAGGACCATGTAAGCTGCCTTGGGTTCCTTGCAGGAAGAAAAAGGTGAGATATAGATGTAATAATAATAATAATAATAATAATAATAATAATGCATCTACTAATGGCCAAATAATAGGCTGCAGGGGCAATTCAGACTGCAGCCCTGGTGTGGGGGGAGGGTGGCTCTGGAGGGACACAACTTCCAGGCATTGGGAGCCAAGTTCAAGATCACAGCTGCTCCATTCCCTCACCTGAGGAAGTAGCCGTCTGTCTCCCCCCCAACCCCATGCTCTCTAATGACATAACCTCCAGTACATTTGGGCCAGAAGCCACTTGGCACCAGAGCAACAACAACAAGGTTAAAACATGTTTTGAATTTAAAAAGTGGGGCCCAGGCATCAGGGATGGCCCCTCACAGGGCATTGGGACTCAGTGACTGACCAAGACTGTCCTGTTACTGTGCCAGGCCTGCACGCAGAGTTCTGTATGTGCCAGCTGGCAACTGCGTGACTGCCTCAGCCCAACACAGCACAGAGCTAGATGTCAGCACAGGTTGACCAAAGCCCACCTCTTCCACACAGAGGTGATTGTGTGAATGCGCCCCTGGACCTACCTATAAAAAAGAAAAGAAAGAAATCCCTACAACTCAATAAAAGGAAGGGAAATTTGACTTTCCAATCTAGACATCCACAGAGAGTCTACACTGTGTTTCTGCTTTCCCTCAGACCGTACCCTCCTCCTCCTAAAACCTCCCCCCCACTGTTAGGTTTTCCACACACCCAGCATTGGAAAACATTGCTGTAGTCTAGCACACATGTGTCAATGACCACTGATAAGTGTCTGAACTCTGCAGTTGCTTAAAATATCTTTACAGTACACAAGGGCACCAGGGGTCACATTGTACAGTGATAACATAAGTTCTATCACAAGGTCACTTGGAAGTTATCCTAACAGATCATTTTCCAAGTTAGCTCTGTGAAGTTGCAAGCCATTTTGTAATGGCGTGAACCACAAGAATTTAATTTACAAGCTGTTTGAAAACTCATTATCTTGGGCAAACCAGCTGTTTTGTGCAAGAATGCATTATGAGCACTGTCTAAGGCAGAGTTGGAGAACTTAAGCCCATTTATTTCAACAGATTTTGATTTAGGCCAAAATTACATATAGCACTGGTAAAAAGACTGCTCTCCCTGCTCGAACTAGATTCTCTAAATCCTGGGCAATCAAGTATGCCTTCAAAACTTTTTGTTTACACTCTCTGTTCCCTGAACTGTGATGGACCACAGGGAGAAGAATGTTTAAGTGATCTTAAGTATGCCTAACTCTGCTGTATTGAGACCACTGTGTTCATCTTTAACTGGTTTAGATAAGTAGTTTTTGGACTTTTTACCTTCAGGAAACACTTCCAACATTGACTTTTCTTCAGAGGACCTCCTCCATTTTTGCCATGGAATCCTGTATTTTGCAGAAGATTCTGGAGCATATTCTAAGGAACCCACTTAGCTCATGCTAAGAACAGGAACCCTTGGCTCTTTTAACACCTACCCAATTTGGTACATCAGCAGGACTGCAGCCCCAGTGTCCTGCTCTAAACTGAGTCCTGGCTCTTTGCTAGTCAATGCAGGGACATAAACAATAGAGTGGTCAATTAAGCAGGCAAATGGTCAAACACAGCCAAGCAGTCAAATACATGGAGCCAGGCTAAGGAACCAGTGGTCAAAAGAGCAGACAGAGGTCAAAACTCAATGAGACAGCCAGATTCAGTTACGTTGCACAGTCCAGAAGCAGAGTCAAGGAGTCCAAGGGTCAGTATCACAGAGCATCAATTGCAGGGCAGCATCTGGGAGACAAGACAGAAGACACAGGCACTGGAAGAACTGTGTTGTCGCCAATACTGGCTGGGCAGACACTGAAGGCTTTTAAGGTGAGAGTCTGCTAGCCCACCCAGAGCTCAGTTGAAGTACATTCGAGCTCTCTCTAAGTACATTAGAGCTCTGGTCAGAACCCTACTCATGAGGAGCCCCTTTCTTCCCAAGTAGACCTCTACTGCAGCCTGGCACTTCCTCGAGGTTCCCTGAGTTGGGCCTGTCTCCTCTGGGGCTGTCACTCTCCGAGACTTGGGGAGTGCTCTGCCTCCTCCTCTGAGGCAGAGCCCCTCTCTTCCTGAGTGCCTGAGACAACA
Organism: Heloderma suspectum; assembly: GCF_057233095.1. NCBI lineage: Eukaryota > Metazoa > Chordata > Lepidosauria > Squamata > Helodermatidae > Heloderma > Heloderma suspectum. Next base: position 192,274,483 of record NC_139458.1, read on the forward strand.
GCAGGCTCCTCCACGGACTCAGGCCCCTGTTGTGGTGTGGGCCCTGCCAGGAACTGGGCATCATCCTCTTTGGGAGCCTCTAACTCTTCCTCTTCCTCCGAGGACTCCAATATGGGCATGACACCCAGGAAGAAAAGGCTTCTTATTTAGGCAGGGACTTTGCCTGGTCAACAGTAGTCTTCCTGGCTCTGGCTTGTTTCATTTTCTCCTCAGTTCTGATCCCAATCTGGCCCTCTGGGGTTCTCCAGACTGCGACACCTGCTTCCCCCAGTCACCAATCATTTGGTGGTTTTCTGGCTTTTGCAGTTTTGTTCCACATTCTAAAAGCTTGAAATGTCTCTCCTAAGGCTTTATTACTGACAGTAAGAGTTTTAAACTCAAATATACTAGTATTTTTGGTATTTCTGGCCATGCCCACCACTGGAATGTGAGAACCAACCCTGTTTTGCAAGCACACCCTGCTTCCCGTGCACCTGAAAATTTATTTTATTATTTATTTATTTGTTTGTTTGTTTATTCATTCATTTCATTTCTATACCTCCCAATAGCCAAAGCTCTCTGGGCGGTTCACAAAAATTAAAACCAAACAGCACACAATAAAACAATTTAAAATATATAGAACATTAAAACCACAATATAACAATACAACCACAATAAAACCTAGCAGCAGTGCAGGAGTTTAAAATACAGATTTAAAACAGCAAAGCTAAAAGTCTAGAAAGCTAAAATGCTAAAATGCCTGGGAAAATAAAAAGGTCTTCACCTGGCGCCGAAAGGAATACAACATAGGTGCCAGGCAAACCTCACTAGGGAGCTCGTTCCAGAGCCGGGGTGCCACAGCAGAAAAAGCCCTCCTAGTAGCCACCCGCCTCACTTCCTTTGGCAGGGGCTCACGGAGAAGGGCCGCTGACGATGATCTTAAGGTCTGGGCAGGCACATATGGGAGGAGGCAATCCTTCAGGTACCCTGGCCCCAAGCTGTTAAGGGCTTTAAATGTTAATACCAGCACTTTGAATTGGGCCCGGGCCGGAAATGGACTGGCAGCCAGTGCAGCTGAAAAAGTACTGGCGTAATATGAGCTCGCTGGCCAGTCCCTGTTAATAATCTTGCTGCCCTATTTTGGACCAGCTGAAGTTTCCGGACTGTTTTCAAAGGCAGCCCCACGTATAATGCATTGCAGTAATCCAGATGAGAAGTTATCAGAGCACGGACAGAATGTTCCAGGAGAAGACTGCTTGTGGTAGTTTCAGGAAGCATGGCCGCCATTGTTGGCCTTCTCTTTAAAGAAACCCCCGATAAACTTCTAAGGAGCTCTGGGGTTCTCAGTTTAGAAAATATTGGTTTATTGGGTGATCAAGTGTCCTTCTTTACATGGGACAGTCCTCTATTTGAAGGTCTGTCAGAAAACAGTCCATAGACTGTAAGATGTCGTTTGAAGGGCTGTCCAGCCATGTCCAGGGTAAAGCTAAAGAATCAGAAGAATGGAGAGCAGAGACCTTGAAATGGCCCATCAACAGTTAGCATGTAGAAAGCAGACTGAGCAGGCACACCACTGGCTATGCTTGCTGAGGCTGATGGGAGTTATAGTCCAGCAAGCTCTGAGAGAGCAACATGTTCCCCATCCCGGCTCTACAGGACGAGGTTTCACTTTTCTATAATTCCAACTAATACCTGGCAGTGCTAAAAGGAAGATGATGTTGTGATCAACCCATATATCACTTTTTAAAGAGAAATCCAATTATCAGACCACCAGGAGTTGAATAAACAGGTGGGAATGTATCAACCTCTAGGTCAGCCTTCTCCAACCTACCGCCACCCTGATGTTTTGGACTTCAATTCCCATCATCCTCAGCTACCATGGCCAATGGCCAGGAATGCTGGGAGTTGTAGTCCAAAACTTCTGGAGAGCACCAGGTTGGGGAAGGATCCTTTAGGTGAAGCCTGCCAACCAAAGTCACAATTAAAAACACTCCATTCATCCTGCACGTTAGTTATCCAGCAATTATATATACCAGATACTGCAAAATGCACAGCATTCAACAACTGTCCTCATAAAGAATGTTTTCTATTTACTTCCCTTTGAAAGACAATTGATCAATTGAATTTATCGCATTCAACCAAAGTACCACATTCATTGACTGTAACAATTTAAAAATTTACAAGAAACACCAAGCTTACATCAGACTAATTTCATTAATTTACATTGTATCAAACAACACTGCAAGGTATCCTCTTAATAGCAAATAACAACTGAGGGCATTTCTACGTGAAGCTTTTATTGCATGCTCGTGATTGGCCACTCACAGACGTTTATGGGTCCTTTACATGACACTGTCAACCTTCAGGACATCTCCCACGCATTCCTCCCTTTATCCCGCTTTTAAAAAGATCAGAGAGGCGCTGTAATAAACCTTAATGGCACTGTATCGGCAGTGTGAAATGCTGCCTTTGCGCTATAATTCAGCCATTAGATGGTGCTGTTTTATTGAACATATAGAGCATTGCCAAATTTGCCAAGAAGGGAAGTTTTAAATTCCAATTCACATGTTCGCTGTCTAAAGAAGCCCATCATAAACCCAGAATGACTCCGGAAGCCAAAAACCCAGGTAAGGATGTAGTATTTTTGCTTAATGTAGAGAAGCCCTGAGTTACAAGAGTAACCAGCAAGACCACTTTCTTACCACATGACCTTCCCACCATTCATTTTTGATGAGGTTCCTTCCAGCAGCACTAAAGATTCTTAAAAATAAAAGCCATCCTCAGCTAGTAAAGGAGGATGAGATATACTACCCCTGTAATAGGAAGCAGCTGAAAATAATCCAAAATAAATTTCTACAAGCAACATTGGAGCCAAAGGCTCTTAGAGCTGAATTCGTGGTTGAATCAGTGTTCTTGAAGGTTATTAACTATTAGTTAAAGCCCCAATCTCTGGAAAATACCAGATAGCCAAATTAATTTTTGTAGACCTGGGTCAGAAAAGTAGTATACATAAAAAATAAGTAGTCTTGGTTATGTAAGGTAAAGAATCCCATAATACAATGTAGACTCTCTCTCTCTCTCTTTCTCTCTTATTTAAAGTATAATTATAGAATAAGAAAATACCGTTATTGCTATATTTCTGTCAAATTCTGTCTCATGGCTTAGAGCAGGAGTAGGCAACCTGATGCCCTCCAGATGTTCTGAACTACAATTCCCATAATCCCTATCCATTAGCCATACTGGCTGGGGCTGATAGCAGTTAGAATCCAAAACATTTGGAGGGCACCAGATTGCCTACCCCTGGCTTGGAGAAACTGAAAAGGACATCATTTTGAAATAGTATTAAACTGTTAAGTATTAGGAAGTTAAGAATGGAATGTATAGCACCCTGCTTTGCAGCCATCAACGGTGTTAGAGGCTTCTAGTATATTGCCAGAGAAAATAATTGCTCACATAAGTGGTCTACCCTTGTGAACAGTGTAACTTTGGAGGAGGTACTCATAGTACCTACGTGAGCAGTTACTTGTGCATACCAGCCAACTCTGATAATATCAGACTCAAATTTTAGAAGGACAAGGAGACCTAAACAGTGGGCCAGAAGCAATGGGGAATCTTCCCCATTACATTTGGACACGTTGCCCTTATGAAAGAGTTGGAAATGACTGAGTTACATCTAGGGATGCTCATCTGGGGATGCTAAAGGCATCTTATTTTGTGAATTCTATTATGGACAAACCTGATGGACACCTCCTGGACTAATGTGCAGATTAGAATTTAGGTATTTACCAGATTTCACACTTCTCCTAATGGTGTGATGCAGTCCTCAGCTAAAAAACAGATCACAATCTGTTTAGAAACAGGATGAAAGGGACTGATGAATGAAGAGGCACAAAAGTAGCATGGACCAGAAATAGACTGATTCAGCCAGCCCTACATGCACCACTCCTAAACACGGTAGATTAGGGGTCCCAACCTGTTTGAACCCGTGGGCATATTTGGGAATTTGAAAAACTGCTGTGGGCACCACTACAAAATGGATCCCTTGGAGGATGTGGCTAGTCACATAAAGACTGCTGTGGGGGCCTGTCTAGTCAGAAGTGAGCTAAAGAAGTGGAGGGCAGGGAGAGAAATAGTGGGGCTAGAGGCTGGGAGTGGGGAGAAACAGCAAGGTCAAGCAGTTGGGAGGGAAATAGGGAAGCTAGAGGCTGAGAGGGAAGAGGAAACAGCAAGGCAAAGGAGTTGAGGGGAGAGAAAGGGCAAGGTTAGAGGCTGGGAGGGGGGAGAAACAGCAAAGTCAAGAGATGGGGACAGAAATAGTGAAGCTACAGGCTGAGAGGGAAGAGGAAACAGCAAGGCAAAAGAGTTGAAGGGAGAGAAAGAGCAAGGCTAGATGCTGGGTGGGGGGAGGAACAGCAAAGTCAAGAGGTGGGGAGAGAAATAGTGAGGCTGAGAGGGGAGAGAAACAGCAAAGCAAAGGAGTTGAGGGGAGAGAAAAAGCAAGGCTAGAAGCTAGAAAGGGAGAGAAAGACTAACACTTTCCAAGGTTTTTATTAAAAAAACACTTTTTTTAAGAGAGCAGGGAATGGGGAGCTTTGTGAGTGCCACCAGAGGTGCCCATGGGTGCCATGGCAGCTGTGGGCACTCCGTTGGGGACCCCTGCAGTAGATAGTTGGCTGTTATATCATAAGTTATGGTAAATTTTACATTATAGCAACCAACTCTGGGTTGGATCCAGACTTAGTTAGTCATGCTTTAGTCACAACTAACTTGTCCCATTAATTTCATTAGGACTAAAATGTGACTAACTTAAATGTGTATCCAACCCACTGTATTTAGAAGTGGTGAATGTACCAGCCATGTCTCACTGAAAAGTACATTCAAGTTAAAAGACTTCACACATTTGTTTCACCATGCACCACAGCTATGTACTACAGCAGCCTCCCCCAACCTGGTGCCCTCCAGATGTTTTGGACCACAACTCCCATCAGCCTCAGTGTGTCTGGGCAATGGTCAGGGATAATGGGAGTTGTAGTCCAATGACAGTATCCAATTTTATTCCTATGTAGGGTAGACTCACTGCAATGAATGAGACTAATTTAAGTCCCCTTCATTGTAATGCGTCTACTCTACATAGGACTAACATTGGATACTACCCCCAGGAGGGCATCAAGTTGGGGAAGGCTGTGCTAGAGGTTTACAACCAAACCGCATTACTTTAATGCGAAAGTTACCAAGATGAGTCAGAATACATTTAAACAGTGGAGGCTGGTGACTCCAGTGTCACTGGGGCGACAAATCTGCTCCGGGTTTCAGTCATAACTCTAAGGGAGCTATCCAAGGTTCTGCACTTTGGATAGCTCCCTTAGGGTTCTGACTGGTTCTGACTGAAACCTGGAGCGGATTCACCACCCTGCTGACATTGTAGCCACCAGCCTCCACTGCATTTAAACCGTACATGGACGTAAAGCCACAAAATCATGCCATCGGCATAACACAAAGGACACTTCCATTTCCGTAACAGCTGGAGAGGAAAGAAGCTGCCTTGCTAGCTGTATCACAACAACGTGATTATTGTGGAAGATGAACAGAATGCAAAGCAGCGGCTAATATTCCTAACCTTTTGTTTTTGATATTAGATCAGCCTGTTGACTATGCAGACCAATTTTGACCTTAAGATACATCCCGTAGAAAGATGTCATTTAAAAAAAAATAAAGGCAGTTTTCAAGCTCTGTTAGCTAAGCAGGTCCATTGTTCCATCATCTAGCTCAGTATTGTCTACTCTGCAGCTTGTCCCTATGTTATATGCCTTTAGACCAGCATTCCCCAACCTAGTACCCTCCAGATGTTATGAACAACTCCCAGCATCCTTGACCATTGGTCATGTTGGCTGAGCTTGATGAGAGCTGCAGTCCAAGACATCTGGAGGGTACCAAGTTGGGAAAGGCTGTTTTAGATCATTGTCTTTCCCTGTGCAGCAGTTGATGGCACATTTTAAAATGGGATTGTGTCTGAAGTTGTTTAAAAATAAAACCACCGTGTATCAACCATATAATTTGCTTTTCTCATGTAGCCACGATTCTTTGAAACAACTGAATCGTAACAGGGCTGCTTTTCAGTGCAGCGGCATGATGTTATTGTGAATGTTTCCTGAAGTACTGCTACTGGTACTATTACAACGAATATTGTTTTATCACTGTTTTATTGATTTTATTGTATTTTATCATGAGTTTCTCTTCTAAACAGCATTGGGCTTTTTATAATAAAAATGGTATATAAAGTCTAGGGGGGGAATAATAATGCAAAAAATCCACAATATTTTTATTTTATAATGGCACATGATGAGTGTGTGAACTCCTGCCCCACCCCCCGCCCCCAAGGGTTAGCAAAAGAGAGTTTATTGGATTGCAAATGGAACAGTGAAAGAACACTAACATTCTAAGGTTAGGGATAGAGAGATCAGTCTGTATGCAGACAGGATTCTTGAAGCAGTGGAAATTAAGTGTGCTCCTTCTTACTTTACTGGATTTAATCCTGACTCCGAAGCTTTTCATGCTGATATACATCTGTTTTAAATAAAGGGAAAGATATATGATCTAGTGGCTGTTATGTGGGACTGATATCTGTAAGACACACCAAGCTTCCTGCATCATTCACACTATCCATCCATTTGCACACATGCTCAGCAGATCATGCTGCTCGTTCATATAATTCCTGCTCTCCTTACTCCTCCCTGCAGCCCTATAGACACTTAGCTGGGCGTAAACTCCATTGAACTCAACTGGGCTTACTTCTGAGTAGATATGAATAGCTTGCACTGTAAGTGCTGTAGCATTTTGATGGCCATTTGCTTCCGCAGTCGAAGTATCTGCTGCTCATGCTGGAAGCACAAACTCAATGCACTTCTACTGTTGAAGCTAAGCAAGTCTGGTGTTGGGAACATCCTGCATGAAAAACTGTCTGGGAAGGGAACCACACAGATAAGCCACTTTAAGGATGTTCCGGACTTGTTATTTTAGCGATCAAATGTTTATTTCAGAGGGAATCTTCCATGTATACCATCAGACAGGAGCTTAGCAAAAAAAGGAATGAAGGTTAACTAAGGGTGATTCCAAAAATAGCAGCTCAGAATCCACCAGTGACTGTCATCAGGGCTCACATCAAGGGGTTTGCTGCTCACCCTCAGGACTCACCCCTGCAGTTGCTCCTCCTTCTCCTTGCTATTGCTGCCTCTTCACGTGCACTCTCCAAGTGAGTGAAGCATCCTTCCCCAATGTGGCGCCTTCCAGATGTTTTGGACTACAACTCTCATCACCCCTGACCATTGGCTATATTGGCTGGGGCTGATGGGGGCTGTGGTCCAAAACATCTGGAGGGCACCATGTTGGGGAAGGCTCGTGTGAGGAATGGCAAGCACAAGAAGCAGCAGCCTCCATTTGCCCTGCCCTCCCCTTGCAGGCAGTGGTGGGGATTGGGCCTAGAGGGAGAGAGCAAGCCAACTGAAGTGGTGACAAGGGCATGGAGGGAGACCCACTCAGGGCATTTTGCCCTAGCCCCCTCCCCCAAATCTGGAGCTGACACCAACAGTGGTGAAACCTTATGAGAGGTCTTTAAGGTGCTGACAATGGGTTTGTGGGACTGTGTGGCTTGGATACAATACTGGTAATATGGGACAGAAAGATGAAGCGTGAGTTATGACCAGAAGAAAAATTCTACTCTTGGGTAGGGATGCTGGAGAAATTCGAGACAAACTAAGGTGAGCTTGGGTTTCTAACAATCTGACCAGCGGAATCCACTGCGGACTGGCCCCCTCAGGCCGCATAGAGTCTGTGGACTTTCGGATTTATTTATTTTTTACTTGCCCAAAATATACACAAATTTATCTGTAGGAAAATACACACGTTTCTGCTGAGACGCATGCCATCCTGGAAAATGTACGCAGGGAAATGTTGAATGGAATGGGGGGCAATGTGTTAAATGTTACGCATAACATAAATTACGTAAATTGCTGCGAAATCTCTTAAGGAATTAGTGTGTATTTTTCCGCATAACGGGGAAAAACATTTGAATCTGTCTGTGAACGGACGCCAGAAAGAATGACACTGCACAACCCACGAAACACACACGGGACAGATTTCACAAAATCCAGCCATCCCTACTCGTGCATCTCTGGATAAAAGGAACTAGGACTGCCTTTAGAGCAAGATGCTTGTGAAATGAGACATGTGCTTACATAGCCTTGCAATAAAGGTCATTTTTCTAATGTAAAATCTCTTCATGAGCCAGACAAAACTATTTTATAATGTAAAAAGCAGAAACCTTTAGCTTTAATGGCACTGCAACGCACCTCTATGATAAATAAATGGAAATAACCTTGAGCACCAAGATTAACAGATAATGGAACAGACATCTACTATATTGAGAGCCCACAAATTTTCTTTTTTAAAATAACAAATAAAAAGGCAACAATTCTATGGTTAAAAATGCCAAGCAGAAATCTGATATTATTCTGCTTTCAAAAATACATTCCCCCCCGTGACCTGCAATTTGTTCCTTTTGAATATTTGCATATAAATTATTATTTGGCAATTTAGGTTCTGCAAGTGGAGTAAATAAAGTAATTAAGAGTGGTCAAATATGTACCAAATTACTGATAATGTGTGTCTGTTAAAAAAGAAAGCTCACCCTACAGTGGATCTGATTTGCATGTTCCAGGTTGTCTATTATAGTTCACTGTGACCTTTATTATGACAAAGAACAGTGCTCTGGCAAGCAGTCAAGAATGTACGGATACATTCACATGAATCTTATAGTCCCCTTCCAGAGGTTGATCCAGATTTGTAACAGGGAAGGAAGCACAGCAACAACTTTCACCGAACACCCCAGGGAAGGCTGGCTGGCATTATAATCCTATAATTAAAAGCTACAGATTTTGTCTTCATGCACCTATAGAGTATTCTTACAGGTGATATGATGATCATAACACTGTTCTTTCTCATAGAACACACCTGCTCTCTACTACCAAGCAAAAGCATTGCAAAATGAAAGACAAAACACCGGGTCAGATCCAGAGGAAGTTATTCACTCTTCAGTCTCACTGAAATCAACACAAGAGTAACAAGTAACACAGAATTCCTAAGTAGGGTTGGGGGAAGTGAGGCAGCTAGGGTGGCCGTGTGTCCACTTTTACAGACGGCAGTCCTCCACTTGTAGGGCTGGCAGAGAACCATCCCCTATTTGAAGGGCTGTCCTGCCCAATTCTGGTTTAAAGGTAAAGAACCCTAAGCACAGTTGCCCATCAACAATTACCACCTGGACAGCAGACTGAGCAAGACACACAGGTCACATAGTCTTCCACTCTATGGTGAGATGTACGGTATTTCCATTTCCATTATAATAATTATGTCTAAATATGCATATAGACATCTAATTAGCATATGCAAATTTTTATGCAAATTGATGTGCTCTTTTGTCCTCTCTTTTGGTGATGTGTTTCCTCTTTTCTTGGACGATCCATACTCTGGTCAGGTGTGAGAAGTTCAGATCTCCTGATGACCTCCTCCTTGTGCCAATAATTATAATTGCCATCAGGCTAATATTACCTGTGCCACTGTCCTCAGTTTCGTCCATTCTATCTTCAGTACTACTATCAATCACTAGTATTATTACTTACAAGCATTACTCAGCATTCATATTCCAAGAAAAAGCATTTTGACACAAAGATGCCAATCGTATGGAAGAAAGTACTGCATCACTTTGAAATAAAGCTCAGGTCTAGAAAGAGGAAGCAGATGTGTGCCCTCTAAACCTTCCCAGCATTGAACGGTGGGACTTTGCTCCAAAGGAATACCCCCTATCTCTTTCACAATTCATCTCACAATTAGTTAAGTTCTTGGTGAAACCATGCGCTTCCTTGGCCATTCTAGGGCCCAGGCATGGAGGGCGAGTAGCTGAGCCATTGTGAGCTGAGGTCTGTCATGGACAAGCGAAAGGCCTTGCTCAGTAGCTGGTCCCCAAGCGAGTGGTTGGAGGTCTGGCCAGGTGCTGCTTCAGACAGCCTAAGCCCAGATCCATTTACTTGGATGCCTCACCCAGATCCATTTACTGGGGGGGGCTGCTTCCTATGCATTCTGGTGGGCAAGCTGACTGAAGAACCAATTTCCCATACAAGCATCGCTAACCTAGAACCCTTCTCCAGACACGAAGTTTCTAATGTGCCCAATGGTTTTGCTCTAAAATATATGAGGAACAGGAATGATTTCAAGTGAGTTGAAATCCAAAATAGTTCATGCTACCCTATTCACTCCCCCAGCTTTCAGACACAGTATAGTAAGGTCCTACAAAGCATGGATTTTTTTCCTTTGCTCCCCCTTAAAATGGTCTTTGCTTTCCAAAACTAGTTTACCTGGAATTGTCCCAATGAAGGAACATTAAATAATGCAGTTCCCCATCTGCAGTGTGAATTGGTTTAGTTTTACCTTGTGATTCCCTCTTCCCATACCCCAGGCCTAATTCTGATAGAATATTTCCACATGTGCGTGATTCACAGGATCACTTCAAAACTTGGTTTCAAGTCATGTGTTCCTCTGAAATCAGATTTCTCATATGGAACACACTGACATGGACACATATTTCTCTCATAGGGTCAGATCCAATGGTGTCCGGCCCTAGTGCTATTTGTGGTGCACATTTGTGGGTTGCTGGTGCGATGGGCTTCCCGGGAAACCTATCGTGCTACAAGTGCTATTGATATCGCACAAGCACTGATGTCCACTAGCACAACATAATAGCGCTAGCAGCCAGAGACCGCTGGATCCCATAGTATACATTTCTTTAGAACTTCCCTGAATTATAGTCTGTGGCCAAGAATGTTCTTTATTCTTACCTGGTACTTCCAGCTGCACAAATACAAATCTTCCTGAACTAATCCTTATTTTTAAAAATCCTGGGCACGTCAGCTTGTGACACTGAACTGCAATGGAATGTTTCTCTCCAACTTTTTCAGTACACTAAATAATAACATTAAACTTTTCTGCCTCCAGCAAAGAATGTGGCAATCATTTTATCTTGAATAGCACCACTGCATAGCATAGCGTAACATAATATGAGACAAAAACAACAACAAACAGACAATGGCTGTGATATGCAGACACCAAATGTACCAAAATTGAATTTTAATAGATACTGTTTAAGCCTTCTATGTATTGAACTTAATTTGCACAAGAAACAAATGTCAGTCCCAAAATGCACATGTGGGTCTGAGTATTATGGCCAGTTTGATTAATGACACTGTCTGTAAAACAGGAGCTAGATGAATGTCTTTGTTTATTGTGGAACCATTAATGACTTATTATTCCTTTCCTTTTCCACAAGCATTCTGGCAATTGTTTATAAACAACAATCTGATTCCCTAAATCTCATTTATCACATTTGGGAACCAAAAAGTTCTTGTCTGACCTGTTGCTGCCCCCCCCCCCACACCCCACTCCCAGATTTCTCTGTATTTAACTGTTTAGGGTAGGCGTGGTTGAGAACCTGTTGAGGGCTCACACCCCAACAGGAGCCCACTCCCAAGAGGCCCCTGGAACTGCTTCTTCTCTTCACCATTGCACCCTGCTTGTTCCCCTGCCTCTCTCTCTGGCCCAGACAGTGGTGGTGCTGAGAAGGACGACGAGCAGGAGATGCCACGGCCTACTTGCTCCCTGGCTCTTTTCCCGCCAAGCGAAGAAGTGGTAGCAATGATGGGAAAGGGGTGGAGCAAGAGCAGCTGGTGACAAGACAACAGAGGTGAGTTGTGAGAAGGGAGACTCACGGAGGGAGGGTGGGCATTGAGGATGTCTTGCCCACGGGCTCTCAAAAACCTGTTGCTGCCACTGATCTCCAGGACAACACTGGATAAATGCTTATTGCCTGACTTGCATTGCTGGGGAGCCAAAGAAGAAAAGGAAAGCAGGGCAGGGAATGGGTAGCTTACTATCCTGAGGGGGCCTTAAAGCATGCTTTGATATGCTTGACAGTAAGCTCTGAAATTCATTCATAGTCATTTTGTCTAGGAATCCGTTTGCATGGCCATTAAGGTAGCCATAGGCACAGCTCTCAACGATCCTAGCACCTCTACTCTGTGCTTGTGGTCAGCTCTGTGCCTGGTAAGTGGTGATAGTCACTGACTCTTGCAAGACACAAGCATAACTTTTGCTAACGTTTAATGCAGGGCATTAAATCCTGCATCTAGAAGCAAGGGCATATGGGCAACAAATAGGAGTGAACAATCCACCGTAATTTTAAGTGACTGCCACATACGGAATGGCTGCGTGGAAGAGAGATCCTTAGTTATTATACTCTATGTGGCTAAAGCAAGCATTTATTGCTTGACTGTATGAGCCTCATTTTCACAACCCATAGGCATTCCTCCAGTTCACACATCATGCTAAGCCACGGTGGGTTAATTAAGCCCCAGGGCTTAGAAGGACATGGAGGCGGCCATTTTGCATATTCAAGCTGCGACTGTGGCTTGTTGGGTTGTGCGGGTGGCTTGTTTCCACGGTTAACAAACCACCCGCAACCCATGGGTTGTTTTGGGGTTGTGGGTGGTTTGCTAACCACGGCAACAACTCATCTTTGCTGGATTCGCACAACACGACAAGCTGTGGTCGCAGCTTGAATATGCAAAAGTCACCTGCTATGCACTGCAACCCACTGTGGCTTAAATAAACCACAGTGGGCTGCAGCGATTGTGCAAACCAGGTCAATGTGATGAAATATACCTGTGAATACACAAAGTGGTTGGAGGACTGCAGTCAAGTCCAATATTCATATCAAAACTATAACATATTTTAGAGTGTTCATGTTGCATGTCTTACCTTAAGCTTAGCCAGGAGAAGTTCATGATCTTGCAAAGATTTGTTGGTCTCTTCTTGATTGCTGCCAATTTCTAATAAATTTGGCACCGATTCAGCTAGCTGGAGCTGCACCCAGTTCCCACACTAAAATGCAAATATAAGCAAACATTGTTCTAAGCACAATTTCTCCATATCTTTGCAGACTGGTTGTGTGTGTGCATGATCGAAACTGTGAGGTAAAATAGACCAGTGCCTAGTAAAGTATAATAGGTTGGATCCAGACTTTTAGAGTAGATCCATTTAAAATAAATAAATAAAAGGGGGAAAACTACCATTTTATCCTGGAACTGTAATGTCAGCTCATTTGCACAACACGTGATGTACTCCCCAACCCATTGTCCTGAAAATATTGGTCCTTACTTTTTTCTTTCTTTTTTTCAATTTTTTATTGTGAGTTTCAACAAAACAAAACAAACCACTTTTATGACAATATTTTTGCTGACTGCTGTTTCATTCATTTCATTTCATTTATTATATTTCTATACCGTGGCCTCATAGCCAAAGCTCTCTGAGCAGTTTCCATGCACTACCAAGTCATGTGTGTTCCATTCTAGCGATATTATAAATTTTACTGGTGGGAATGGCATTAAAGCTGTAGAACCTGTTTTGTAACATGTTACCCAACCTCACCACACACACACACACACACACACACACAATCTCCCTACCCCACATACACACTTATTCCCTTCCCTGCTCTTTCCTTGCATGGATTTTGATGAGATTTGCAGGCAGGAAATCCCTGGGTTTTTTGGAGGCTATTTTTTGCTGTGCACCTACAGAGCTACACAGCTGTAAATAACTCCATGATGTCTTTTTCAGCCTGCATTCCTGCACAGCTGTGAAGGTGTGTATGCTGTCCCTGGACTGGTGTGGGGTTTTTTTTTTTAAGAAGCAACCTGAAGTGACAGGGGAAGTGTCTTCCTGCTCCTCCAGCAATTGCAGTACTCTAGCACAGTTTGTGGCATGTGGTTGCACTATAAACAAGAGCAATAAAATACACACATGACCTTTCAAACTCCTCCTATTAAGTTTGAAGAGAAGAAGTGTGCAATGGGTGCACTTTCCCTCTTATATTGGTGAATTCCTTACGCTGAAAACTAGATGGTGTTTCAAAGGAAAGGTAAATTGTTCCAGTTAAGGCTTTAAATATGGCTTTTCCATTTCTAAAATAGGAAGTGGTATCTGCATCATAGCAGCATCTATTATTTGTTCATGCATTAATGCCAGAAGAATTCCTTTGAATAATCCACTCACACCAAGTTAGAGCAATTCACTTTGTATATTCTGAATGCAATTTTGAACAATGCCAGAAAAGCAGCGTTCCATATTTTGAATCAATGCAATTACAATAAGAGAAAATTAATGTAAGTAAATAAGGATGTTCTGGTACACATTGGGCTACTGTTCATTTAATTTATTTAACTTAAAGTGATATTTCTTCAGAGGAAATAAAACATTTCCTTTGCCCTAGACTGAATAAATATTTGGGGTGATGCTTAACTGATCTTTGAAATACTTCACTCAGCATGAAATAATTAGCAACTTCCCCACTCCTGTCCGTGGCAATAAAACACCACTTTCCCCGATTTGTTTTCCCATCAGTCACTTTATATCGACTGATATGTGCAGAAATCTGAGTAGAAATGATGAAACCCTGAACCATTCAATGGTACAGAGCTATCAGCACAAGTGTTTACGATCCAGTAAGCTTACCTTAAGAACAGCTATGATAATTCTGCTCTCTCCAGCTTGGACAAGAACAGAACTAACTGTTGTTGTGGAAGGTGGACCATCAGAACCTTTCTTGCTTGACATGGTGCTCTAGCAGAACCAGGCTTCATGCGAAAAGGTTCCGTCTCCGTGGCTGTGTGAATCTGCTGGTCATTGCAAAAGGCAACAAATGGGGTTACTTGGCTTCATTCCGTGAAAGAGCTCAGCTAACACTGATTGCTCTGCCAAAAGGAAAGAACAGGAGGTTAAAAATAGCCACCCCCATTGAGTTTATCATGAGAGAGAGGTGACATGCCCCTAGTTTGGTAGCTTTAAATTGCTGTTCCTGTTTGCCCCCTATACATGTCGCTCTTATAAAAAAGTCTGGAAGCAATGAGGCATTCCCCATTTGCTGGTAATTAAGTGCTACATACTGGAAAAGAAAGAAAGAGTAGTGGCTTTCCCCAAGTGAGTGTTTACTATCTGTGAAACATTGTTTACATTCAGCCTTGAACCAAACTATCATAGAAGGGTAAAGCTTGAGAAGACCGCACAGGCCATCTCCAGACCCAAGCAGAAAAGCAAGACTTCCTCTTCAAATGAATTCTCTCCATTACCCCGCAGCATAAATATTGCATTGTGGTACAAACAAAAAGCAGGAACAATATAGACGCACCACAGCAGAGATTCCTTCCGGACAAGGAATAATTATTTGAGTATAACCACGATGAAAGAAACTCAAAGGTTTTAAATGTTTATTGTCATTTTGGGTGACATTTGATCAAGGGCACCACCACTAAAGGCACGCAATGGGCAATTCGCCCTTATTTCAGACCTGACCACCATTTTCCAAGGACATCCATATCTCTGATTATTCATTTATTTGATAGATATCCCAACTTTCCAACAAGAAAACGGTGCTCAACGTGGCTAACAATAATATGAACAAAAATTAAAATTAAAATAAATATTCAGTTAAAAGAATAATAAACATTAAAAACCCAACAATAAAAGAATATTATCAGGCTTGCCCCAAAGGCAGCCACAACAAATGTCCTTAAAAGATGCCGCATCTTTGTCTTTGCTCCTTAATTGTGAATATGTCCTAGAATACACCATGGGACGTTTCAGAACAAGTACACTGAAATCTTCCCACCCATCTGCCACTGATAACAGCACACCTTCATTTTATCATTTGTAACTTCAGTGTTTTTGCTTTCAGTTGTTGAACCTCACCACTTCCCTGCGTAGCAAGTAATTCCCATATCACCTAAAAGACACTTGTGAGTTTATGAGATGCCTCTTTATCAATACGTTTGAAAAGGGCATGGTGCCCGGCTCATTTAGAATGAAGGACTGTACAAGGAAGAACATTGATTCAGTGCAGGGGAAATCACAGGCTGTTTGTAACCATGCCACAGGGTCAGTGCATTAAATCTATTGCTAGAAACACAGAGCACACCAGAAGCAGCCTGCGGTATTAGGCAACAGCTGCTTCATTCCCTGCGACAGGACAGCTGAGACAGCGAGACTGGCGTTTTAGGCCGCAGGTCGCTTGTCAAATGACAGCATGTACATCACAGAAGCCAGACGCCGCTGTTTCTTTAAAATATGTCACACGTTTAGATGAGTTATAAAAGACAAACCTAGGCAGAAAGATAGATCGGCTCAGCAAGGCAGAACTGTGTTTGAAACCCTCACCCTGAACCTTGTAAATGGGGTTTTGCCACTGACATTTCATGAAGAAGAGATTCTCATCTGTGAGTGGGTTGCTATTGCTAGCATATTTATTGATTTAAGGCAGGGGCCCAAAAAGTGTGATGCATGGTTTGCATGCAGCCCACCAAGCCATTTCTAGTCACTCATCAGACCCCTCCCCTCCATTTGCCACGGTGGCAGCACTGCCTGAGGTTTCCTGCGCTAGCGCTAGCACTAACAAAGGTATCCCTTCCTTATCATGGATCCCTGATGAGGAATCGGAGGTAAGCAAGAGGATCCCCTGGCATGTGGGTTTGACGTTTGTGTGTGACAGTATGCATGTGTGTCTCCCTGGTGCCTCTGATTTGAGATATTTGTACACCACCTTTCATTCAAATATATCCCAGCACAGAAGTCACAAGAAAAAAGACACCCTCTGTATTTAGCAAAAACTACAGAAGAGCAGGAAATCATAATAGTTCCCACACCCTTGTTCCCACCCACGCATGTCCATCCTTTGATTCCTCTACAGTTGAGCACTATACACTTGGAACTGGTTTTCAGACATGCAGGGGGCCATCACAGCCTCAAGTTCATGGTCCACTGCGGATTTGACACCACAGACAGGCTTTTTCATCTCTCCTCAAATGCAAGGCTTTTCAGTGAAGTCAACAAGTGCAGAGTCAGAGTAGAGCAATCAAATGAATGAATGTGTGTAAATCATGAAACAGAAGAGAAAAAAGAGTTCTCGGGTGCCTGAAAAAATATATTCTGCCCTGCATGTTTTGGAAATTTCCTTCCTCAGGGGCTCCAATTAAAATTCCACCATAAAACATTGTTAACATTTTATACTACTCCTAAGAAACTTAAACATATGTGAAAAGTTGTGTTAATTAATGTTGTCCACTAAATCCACAATTTGTACCATTTATAAAACATTAAAAAGAAATCGTTACATCAAAAAACTATTGTCTTATATAAACTCTAATTTGTGGCATCCATCTACTGGTCTGTAGAAATGCACTAACATATTAAGTCGGAAAAGCTTTCCATTAGTAAGACCACTTGTAAAATTATCTAAGATAAAACTAATATACCACTGCAAAACATTAATAGTTTAAAACACTCCTAAAACCTGTAAACATATCTACAAAGTTACAACAAATACTATACTAACAAATATGTCCCTTCTTGGGCTTTCTTCACACGGAGCTTTTATCCTGCGATTGAGATGGCTCCTTCACAGAGGTTTCCGGGCTCTTTACATGATGCCGTGATCCTCCAAGGCGTCTCCTGCACTAAATGCCTTTTGTTCCATTTTTAAATAGATCACAGATAATGAGCTATCAAATTACCCCGTTGTGTTCTGCCCGAGTTTCCTCCATGAAAAGAGGAAAAGTGGCAAGAAGAGGAGCGAGATCAATGAAAGATAATGGAAGACTCAGATATGGGGAGAAGCAGGGGGTGCGGAGGAATCAGGTGAAAAAGGGAGACATTGTGATCCGGCATGTAAAACGGAAGGGGAACTCCCTGTTTTAAATGCAGGATTTTAGGTAGGGATGTACGAAATGTACTTCTATTTCCGCGGATTATGTTTATGGTGGGGAAGGAGGTGTTCTGTCCCTCCCTCCGGAATCCTCGACGAGGGGGGAGGCGATCCGTTCCTCCCCCCCGGAATCCTCGAATGGCCGGCTGTGCTCCGCGGCGGCTCCGCGGAACAGCTGGCCAGGCCCAGGCCAGAGTCGTCTGCAGCCGGCTCTGGGTAAAAAAACAACAACAACCGCGTACGCAAATGGCCGCAGCTACAACCGCCGCCATTTGCGTTCCTTATTTTTGGCCTTATTTTTGGTAAATATTTACGTAGACTATTACGGCGAAAATAAAGGGGACGCAAATAGCGCCCGCTATGCTATTTGCGTTCCCCTTTATTTTCGCCGTCTTAGTCTACGTAAATGTTTACTTAGACTAAGACGTGCCAAAATAAGGAATGCAAATGGCGGCGCCCATGGGCACCGCCATTTGCGTACACACGTTTTTTTGGGGGGGTTAATCAGCTGTGATAGGCTACGTAAACATTTACGTAGCCTATCATGGTGTTTTTTTAAAATCTAGCCATGATCACTTTTTTTTGTTTGTTTTTAAACTGGAAATGGCGGTGGCGGCAGCCAGTTGGAAGACCGGCCGCCGCCGCCGCCGGACCGCTGCCGGAGTCGTCACCGGAGCCGCTGCCGCCAGGAAGATCCGCCTAAGGTAAGTCCCATCCCGGGGGGGCAGGGGGCCGTTCTGCCACCGATTTTGGGGGACCAAATGCGCTGGCATTCAGCCTCCCCGAGATCCGTAGCGGAACTTTCATACATCCCTATCTCTGACATCCCTAATTTTAGGCTGGTATGGAGACGCCCTCACTGTTTCCTTGAATGTGGGAATCAGCCATTTGTGGTGGGCAGCTGAACTGATTGTAATAAACAGCGCTATATGTGCGATGATGCAAAACAAAAGGAAAGTTCTATCTGTGCTGATGTGATTTGGATGGACTTTGCAAGATGCATGTGTGAGCCAGACTAGCTTTTGTTAAAGGCGTTGCTTCTGCATCATGTACAATGCCTGAGTTGCTGCAGGAAAAGATACTGCTGAATACCACAACTGGGATATCTCTATTACATATTTAAACTGGTGGGGTTTGGTGTTCTTAAAAGCATTAACTTATTATTATTATTGAGTGGTGTCCAGAGGTACAATCACTCTCTTTTCCTCCCCTCCCCAGCTCCCCAAAAGCTTCTTTGGAGAATCTCCTGGGCAGCATGGCTGTGTCATAGGAGGTTGCTGTGGAAGGCACAGTGGACTGCAGCAGGGAGGAGTGGAAAAGAAAGACTGGTTGTATGTAGGGATGTTGGAGAATTCTGCCACGGACTCCCCCCACTCACCAGCCCCTGAAATCCCCCCTGGAACTGATTTACCTGGTGGAGGCAGCAGCTCCGGCAGCGGCTCCAGTTCGTCTTCCGGCTGCTGCTGGGCTGCTATGGCCGCAAATGGCAGCCATCATAGCGGCCGCCATTTGCGTCCCTGCCAAGCCGTGATAGGCTACATAAGTATCTACGTAGCCTAACATGGCAAAAGTCAGGGATGCAAATGACGGCCGCTACGCCATTTGCATCCCTGTCTTTTGCCATGATAGGCTATGTAGATACTTACGTAGCCTATCACAGCTTGGCAGAGATGCAAATGGCGGCTGGTGTAGCAGCCACCATTTGCAGCCGAAGCCCGGCTGCAGCTGGAAGTCCGGCTGTGGCTGGCCCCAGCCGGCGGCTCTGCGGCCTTGCTGCAGAGCGTAGCTGGCCAGGGAGGATTCCGGGGGGTAGGGATAGATCACCTCCCCCCTCGCGGACCCCTGCACACTTTTCTGCAGGGAAAGAGTTGAAGCTCAAGTCCATATTCATTGCATCAGTGATGCTATCTAGCCATCTCATCCTCTGCCGTCCCCTTCTCCTTTTGCCTTCAGTCTTTCCCAGCATCGGGGTCTTTTCCAGAGAGTTTTCTCTTCGCATTAGGTGGCCAAAATATTTGAGCTTCAGCTTCAGTATCTGTCCTTCCCATCAGCACTCAGGGTTGATTTCCTTTAGGATGGACTGATTTGACCTCCTTGCAGTCCAGGGGACTCCTAAGAGTCTTCTCCAGCACCACAGTTCGAAAGCATCAATTCTTCGGCGCTCAGCCTTCCTTATAGTCCAGCTCTCACAGCCATACATTACTACTGAGAAAACCATCGCTTTGATTAGATGGACCTTTGTCGGCAAGGTGATGTCTCTGCTTCTTACTATGCTGTCTAGGTTTGCCATAGCTTTCCTCCCAAGGAGCAAGCGTCTTTTAATTTCATGGCTACAGTCACCGTCTGCGGTGAACTTGGAGCCCAAGAAAGTAAAATCTGTCACTGCTTCCATTTCTTCCCCTTCCATATGCCAGGAAGTGATGGGGCCAGATGCCATGATCTTTGTTTTTTTTAATGTTGAGTTTCAAACCAGCTTTTGCAGTCTCCACTTTCACCCTCAACAAGAGGCTCTTGAGATCCTCTTCGCTTTCTGCCATTAGGGTGGTATCGTCTGCATATCTGAGGTTGTTGATAATTCTCCCGGCAATCTTAATTCCGACCTCTGATTCATCCAACCCAGCGTTTCTCATGATGTACTCTGCATATAAGTTAAATAAGCAGGGTGACAATATGCAGCCTTGTCATACTCCTTTCCCAATTTTGAACCAATCGGTTGTTCCATGTCTGGTTCTTACTGTTGCTTCTTGACCCTCGTACAGTTTTCTCAGGAGACAGGTAAGGTGGTCTGGTACCCCCATCTCTTTCAGAATTTGCCAGAGTTTGTTGTGATCCACACAAAGGCTTTAGCGTAGTCAATGAAGCAGAAATAGACGTTTTTCTGGAATTCTCTTGCTTTCTCCATGATCCAGCGAAAGTTGGCAATTTGATCTCTAGTTCCTCTGCCTCTTCGAAACCCAGCTTGTAGTGGCCAAAAAAAGAGGGCATGGCGGAGTCTGTTAGGGGAGCACGCAGTAAATCCTGAGTGTATACCACCAGAAGCTACTTTGAAGCTGCAACGTTGCACAGTTGTGACAGGTTGGGGGATGAAAGCAGTGCCATATAGATGGGGCTCCAGACATTGTAACTTTTCCTCATAGGGGAGTTGTTCCAGCTCCTTGATACTTTTGGTTGCCCTTTTCTGCACCTTTTCCAATTCTACAATTCACTTTTTAAGGTGCAGCGTACATAGTATTCCAGCTGTGGTTGCACCATAGATTTGTGTAAGGGCAGTATGATATTGCCAGTTTTATTTTTGATTCCTTTCCCAATTATGCCAAATATGGAATTTGCCTTCAATATACGTGAAGTTAGGATTTTTTGTCCCGATGTTCATATATATTACTTATGCAGCCTGATCCTATGCTTGTTTACTTGAAGTAAATACTATTGAAGTCAATGGGGCTTACTCCCAAGTAAGTGTGTGTAAGATGTAGCGTTAGAATTTCTTTTGTAGATTCAATTACAAAGTTGTTGGGTTTTTTTAAAAAAAATCACCTTTTTTATAATACTGTGAAAGGATACTTTAAAATAATTCAATCTGTCACCATGGAGCTTTATGAAATATTTTGAACTGTGATATAAAGGGAAACATAGGGTACACAGAAGTTAAAATAATAATAATACTTTTTATCAGAAATAGTATGTGGTATAATGGATGACTGAATTGCTAAAAAATGTGGCAGAATTAAAGACATCTGCTTTGAAGGAAGCAGCCTCTGTAGGAATTGCTCAGACTTCTGGAAAATGCGATAGCAAAACTACCGAAGGGAACATGAGGCATTTGACAGGTATTTGTGCGTTAAAAGAGAGAGAGAGAAAAAGAGAGAGAAAAAAAGACAGAGCTCAAGGGAATTTCAGTAGCTGTGCTAATGTTGAATCTCACTGTGGACTTTACTGGCTTCATCAGTTTGTATTTTCCAATTATTGATGTGGTTGCTATCCCATGAAAGAGCCACACAGACAATGAATGAACCCATGAGCTATTACTGAACCGAACGATGCATAACAGCAATGTAAAAAAGTAGATTAAAGGTGCGATCCTACCCTTCTGGGGAGGGCAGCTGAGGGGTGTTGGGTCATGCTGCGGATGTCCTTCTCCATGGGTGGAGAGGGAAGCTCACAAGCCGAAGTTTCCACTGGTGCCACAGTGGAAAGTTCTGCTGCTGCTGCTGTATCTGCCTGCAGTGCTTCACAAGCAGTGTAGCCAAAATGGAGTGTTTCAGGGGCGTTGCCTGGGCAGGCTTGGAGCCAACTCCCTTCATTCTCTCAATACTCTCCACAAAAGCGGAGGCTGGTGAGTTTATTTTCCTTCTCGTTAGGCAATAGATTTTTTTTAAAAATGAGGGTAGGGAATGGAAAATCCACCTCAACTTCTAGGGTGGCCAGGCGTTCTCTTTTACAGAGAACAATCCTCTATTTGAAGGGCTACCAGAGAACAGTCCTCTATTTTTGAGTGTGTCCTCCATTTTGAAGGGCTGCCTTGTACCATTCTGGTTTAAAGTTAAAGAACCATCAGAAGGAAAAGCTAGGCCTGGAAACTGCCCACCAACAGCACCTGGACAGCAGTGTGAGCAAGCCGCACATGTGACCTGGTCACAGTCTTCCACACTATAGTGAGATGTACTGTATTTCTATTTAAATTATAATAATTTCTAAATTTGTGTCAGTACATATAAATTAGCATATGCAATTTTAATGAAAATCACTGTCCTCATTTCTGGCAATTCATAAGTGGCCACCCTGTTCTGCCTGGGCCAGCAGCCAGCAGAAGTTATAAAGTGGCAGTTTCTCCACCACAGAATCTTCCCCACGTCCAGCTTGGTGCTGAGATACCAAATTTGGTCACATCAAATATAACGGGTAACAAATGGGCTGTTTTAAAAAGCACCACAAAGGTGGAGATGGTGTAGTCTGCATCAGGATACTTCCCGGAATAATTTTAAATGTAATGTTTAGGTATATAATGCTTTGGTTTTTCTGTATCATGCCTACCTGCATTAAGCTGAGCAGAGAAAATAATTGTTTGAGAAATTTGCTGAAATATTTTGTTTGTAGTGTCCTTCCCACAAAACAAGAAGAAAAGAGAAAGCAAATTGAAAGAATATTCCCCATCTTTATTTTGTGGCGAATGCTATTTTTCCTCCACAATGCCCCAGAATGACGCTATGGCTGGGTTCACACAACAATGATAAGCTACGGTGGGTTGCGAGCCATGTTTGTTTCAGAGTGGCTTGCCATGTTTTCTGAACCGGGCCAGAGTGGCTTGTGAGTGGTTAACAAACCATGCTGCCAGATTCGGACAACATGACAAGCCACTCTGAAACAAACATGGCCCACAACCCACTGTGGCTTATCAAGTTGTGTGAACCCAGTCTATGTCTGGGGCATTGTGGGGAATACCCAATGGGTAGCCAGGCTGCCAATCCAGGAGCATGGCTTTTGATACTGCAGTCACCTTTGGTGGCTTTAAAAAAACAAAACAATAACAAATGTAAAGAAAAAGAAACAAGTCATGCCACCACTGTTTTTAATAGTTTCTGACTCTCCCCCAGAACTTTTGGAGAATGTTTTAATGGTTTATGATGTTTTATGTTCTTTTGGTGGTGTTAAGGTTTTACTGTTTCAAATTGTTGTTCACCACCTTGATGGCTTTGTAGCAAATAAGGCGTTACGGAAAGTAACATGATTTACTTGTAATAATGTTTTAAGTCATTCCCCACTCCCAAGGACAATATTCAGCAACAACATTTCACTGACTGCAAATGGGGAGGGGAGATTTTGAGCCCAGTTTGTGCCCAGCTCACAGAGAACATGATCATGCTGCACTGCCAACATGCCCTATTATGGGAAAGGCCACAGAATTCTACCTGTCCTATGGGGGCAAGATGCCCTAGGAGTAGTGAAGATGCTTGAGATGCTGAATCAAGAGCAAACAGAAGAATGAACGTGGCAATGTTTAGTACAGGCAGACCATGCACATAGGTTATGGTATATTGGTGAAACCGGATGGAGTACCACCAGCACAACGTTTCATGCACATGCACCATTAAAGCTTAGTCTAGCCACGCAGACTTATCCACACCAGAGTGCAGGTAGGAGATGCCATTATTAAATGTTCTTCCATGTAGAAACTACATGCAAATAGAGAACTAACACTTCAGGGATAACGGTTCCAGCCTAACCCCTTCCTGCTGTGCTAGTTTTCTGTTTACAGTCCATTCTACTACCTCATACCTTCGTCATCTATTGTATGTGTAGAACCAGCCTAAGCTTAGAGTACTAGTCTAACATTGTGGCAGAGTGATCCACTGACACTTGATGCAAATATTTTAAGCCTACTGTGAAGGTTTGAGGCCTACAGAGGCAAGGAAAGGAAAAGAGTCAGGCCTAGAGGCCTGGGATTTTTTTTTGTTGGGAGGGGGTAACCCTGAGAAGACTAGTTTCATTTCTCCAGTTAAGTTTCATTTTCCTGAGTTAGGTTTATTTTCTCCAGGTTTGAAACAGTACTTTAGGTTTTGGGAAAGGAGGGGATATAAAGGGAGAGAGAACCAGTGAGAGGGAGACCAGAAAAAGGAAAACCGGAGAGAGGAAGACTTGAGCATGAAGTGAGGGCAGGAAGAAGCAGCCTGGAGAAGTCTAAGTGCAGCTAGGGTAGAGGAACTTGCATTTTTGCAACCTTTATTTTCTCTTAATTCCTTTTGTATCACTCAGCTCTATTCTGTATCTCTGAGAGGAGCAGTTTCATTTCCCTGGTTAAGTTCCAGATTCATTTCTTCAGGTTTGAAACACTACTTTTGGTTTTGAGCAAGGACGGTGAGACAGCCAGTAGGGAGAGTCAGAAAGACCAGAGCAGTAAGAGCAGAGTCGGGGAGATCAGAGCCTGAAGAGGGAGCAGGAAGAAGCAGCCTAGAGGAGTCTAAGTATAGCTAAGGTAAAGAAACTTGCATTTTGCAACTTTTCTTTTAAGGCCTTTTGTATCACTCAGCTCTATGGTGTAAAATATCTATAGTTGTGACTGCTTGCTTCAAATTTATCCGTAAACTGTTGTGGTTAAAGGGTCTAGAGTGTCAATCAGCCCATGCCTACAGCCTAAACCCCACGTTATTGGAAAGGGAAGGTAAAGAAGGAAGGTGGGACTCTTAAGGAGGCAAGACATCCTTAAGGAGTTGCTCAGGGGGTCCAGGTCATTAGGGGAACCCTGACACCCACACAGCCATTACACAGGATTGATGGGTTTACTGTAAGACACATTAAAACTATAGAGGAACAGAAGCAACTGCTATCCATGCAAAGCACATGTAATCCATGTTTCTCTGTGGAGAAGGTGAGGTTCAGCAGACAAAGGCTAATCGGTATTTCATGGCAGCAGCTCCTGCCTGCCTTCATACCATGTCCCAGGGCATGGTCTGAAGGCACATGAGGCAGCCACCTTGCTGAAGCTAAGCAGGTTTGGGTCTGGTCAGTGCTTGGAGGGGAGACCACCTCAGAACCACATGTAGCCACCTTGAGTTCCACGATGGAAGACAGGTGGGATATAAATGAAATAAATACAATAACGTCAGTTCTAGTAATGTAAGGCTATTGCCCTCATGCCCGGCTTATGGGCTTCCTGGAGACACCTGATTGGCCAGTGCAGGAAACAGGATGTTGGACTCAGTTGACCTTTGATTTAATCCTGCAGCACTCTTCTTAGGGTCTTATGTAATAATATATAAACTATGTGGGAGATGGAATCATGTGGAAAGGAAGAAGTAGTTAGAGCCTGGATGTTTGTGCGCGTGGTGGGGTGGTGGCAGTCATTAACGTAGTTCTTCCCTCATGATCTTGCAACTCCCACACATGGTTTCTGTATCTTCATGATACTGAAGGTCAAATTATAAATTATGTTAATTAGATAGCATGCAGCTCCCCCTCAGGCCCACTGCATATGGGGAGGGAGGCACCAAATTGACACCTTTTTTCTTATTTTAACTGCTGTATGGGGAGTGAGACAATGAATTTTGGAAGGGAAGGATTAAACTTTCCTCCCCATATGTGGTGGTCCCAATCTGTGAGGCCCGGCATGCTTACCTTGGGGTAAATAAAAAGCAAAGGAGAAGCTGCACTCCCCGTAATAAACATAACATGTAGTTTGACCCTGAGATAGGACCCTGACCCATAGGGTAGCATCATAGGGGCGGAGCAACCATGTGGCTTCTGTAACCTAAGAATTGGGGCTACAAAGGACAATTGCTTATGGTTGCATGTTTTCACAGGGACAAGTTTTCAAAGGGACAAGTCCAACAAATCATTCTTAACGGTGACACATTATTCAGGATCATAATATGAATCTGGGCGGTGAGGATCCTCTTTATTCCAGCTCACTGATGGCTTCAACGAGAGAAGGAGAATCAGCCAGGCATGTGTTCATCAAGGATCTCCCGAGTTCCACTTCAAACTTCAGTCCACCTCACTCACAGTTTTGATTACAACATGTTTCTTTTTGTTCAAATGGGGAAAGTTTGCATTTCAGAACACATTTTGTGAAAGTGCATACTGAAATGTGCATATACATTTAGCATTTAGCCTCCCATAGGCTAAAGTACAAAAATGTATATTTTTGGAAAATCTGCATTTTTTTAAATTGCACATTCCTTGAACATGACTGCAAGTTCAGGACTGTGTGAGTTTTTCCTGAAAATCTGTGCTCACGCTGGTGTTCGGAGGTGCGAACAGGGCAAATCTGAGTAAAAAACAAAGCAAAACATAATTCTCATCCATCCCTAGAATCACCTATACTTACAACTCTGAAAGAGAGAACCCTGCATGTCTTTTTAGTATCCTTTGTACAAGCAGGCTTAGATAAGCTCGTGCTAAAATACAGATCATAAACACTGATGCTTGTGGCTGCTTTAAGACGGGAGAGGAAGTATCAGTCCTGTTGCTTACAGTAGCAGCAGTCATCAGTTGTTGAAAACTCATCAAGGGCTTGCTCTGTACATGTCACTAAACAATACATCTTGTTTTGTGTTGCACAGGGTGTTGCTACCTCCATAGCAATGACATTATCACTAGGCTGTCTTCATTCAATACACACTTTAGCAAACTATCCTTTCACATCTCTAGACAAATCTAGATCTCTATACATTTAGATGTGAAAGACTGAGAAAACATGACTAAAAAACACGACACATCTCATTTTGTCCATCTCTTCAAGGTTAGGGGGGGCTGACGTGGCACCTAGACGCCCAGATCTTACAGGAGTATGAGCTAGATACTGAGGGTTGATTCCCATGGCCTATTTGTAGCTATATTGCTGTTCCTTTAAGCCGGATGCTTACAACAGTGCTATAATTAAATATGATCTCCATTTCACTTTGACCAAAGCAATTAGCAAGGATGAAAAAGTAATACTGTATAATATCATTCCTTTCGTTAAAAAAGAAAAAGCAATTGAGCAAATCACATAACTCTTACGCTCGTGTATTTTGTTTTATTGACTATCAGAGGGCTATACTAGTATAAATACTTCTGTAAGC
This sequence comes from Heloderma suspectum, assembly GCF_057233095.1. Classification (NCBI taxonomy): domain Eukaryota; kingdom Metazoa; phylum Chordata; class Lepidosauria; order Squamata; family Helodermatidae; genus Heloderma; species Heloderma suspectum. The sequence goes on from NC_139458.1 coordinate 192,301,873, forward strand.
AGTTTGATTTTTTTTTACAATAAAGAATGAGCTATTAAATAATGCAATTTAATGCAGAGACTTTAATATAAGCCTTGTCAGCATGGATGGTACATTCACACACTAAGCAAAAATGTTAAGCACACTATGCAAAAATAAAAAAGAAAGAAAAGCCACATTCCTTAATGGATGGAAATCAGTCTATGTGGACAAGAAGTTTAGAAACCTATATTTAGGATTCAAGAGAGACAGGCAGATCCAGAACCATAATTTTTACAGAATGTTACTTTACAGACATTAAATTTCACAAGTGAAATTAATTGCAGGTGGGGGAAAATGCTTCATATCTTCTTTAACAACAAGTATTCTTATTCAGCTGCTGAGTTCTCTTTTAAAAGGCTTTCTGAATTTATAGATCATTTACTCTTACCTTATTGTTTATAGCTGGGGTGGGAGGTGGGGGTAGGTCATGTTTGAATGAAAGCTAACTCTACATTGCTCAGCACAGTCCATGCCAAGGAGAAGTACTTCTCTTCTGTGAATGTTGAGTGTATGGTATTTCTTAGGAGTTCTGCACTTTGGTCCATTACGTGAACTAGCAAATCAAGCATAAGAGGTGCGTGGCCATCTCTTGAAGCACACATCTAACAGGTTGGGCCGCTCCTCTTCACTCTCTCTCTCTCCGGTCTAATTCATCAAGTTGCTCAGCATAATTTAAAGAGATTGAAATTCACTGGCCAATGATAGCATCTTTCTCTCCAGCCAGCCTACTGTGTGTACGTCTAACACGGACCAGTCAGGAGTTGTGTTCTACCAGTTGCTGGACACCCTGGCATAGCATGTAGCTGTCAACAAGGTAACAATCTTATTGGAATTCCTACAAGTATACAGAAGAGAACTTGGACAAGTGGACACATTTCTCTCTCTCTCTCTCTCTCTCTCACACACACACACACACACACACACACACTGGGCTGAAAGAGATTCTGCACCACCGGTTTATATTATGAAAAATCTTCAATAACTCGTTTTGTTTGTTTTGTTTTAAACCCACCACAGACCTTTAGACTCACTCTGAAATTCAGGGCCAGCGTCAGAGGCCAGCATGGTTGGGCCCTGAGGCTCCAGGAGGGGCCCATAACTGAAACCCCTCTGGCGCCACACTCCTCTTCCTTGCTGCTGCCACCTGTTTGTTTACCAACCCTCTGAATCAGTGAGCAGGAGCAGTCCTTTGCTTTCTTACCAGCTTTCTCCAATGAATGATGAGCTAGCGGCAGCAGTTAGGAGGATAAGGTCCTACTGAAGGATGGGAGCCCACACTAAGTATATCTTGCCCAAGAGATGCCACTGCCCCTCAAACCTGGAGCCAGCAATGTTGACATTTAGGTTTCAGTGTTGCAGGGACAGTAGAAGCACTGCGAGCAGGATTCACCCTTGTACGCAGTTTACAGGAAAATATTCAGTTCTAGACCTTGGCTTCTTGGCGCACAATTGGGTTTCCTTCTTGGCAATAGCGCATAGGCCCTGCTAGGCCTAGGTCTGGTGTGAGAGTTTCCCCCAACCCCACTTCCTCTCTGTTCTCCTTTCATCAACATAACTTTACTACCACTTGTTTCCTCAGGTCTTTGCTTTTCCGCACACTGCCTTCTTTGTCCCACTTCCTATAGCCAGCCTCTCTAGTTCCCCAGTCAACCCACTGCACCCTGTTCTGTCCCACATCAATAGCAGAAATCCTCTCCTCCTCAAGTCCTATGTTCATTAGGTCTTTCTTTCCTCGGCTCCCTACCCCCTTTGTCATTCTTTTCTTCAAGCTACCAATTCCTTCTCCTGCTGTTCCGTAGCTTCCTGCTTCTCAGATCACAGCCTATTTTGCTTGCTTACTTCAATTCTGTTTCTAGCCTCTCAGCCCCTTTATTTTTCTTCCTCCTGGGAGTTCCTTCTGTCCCTAGGGCTTGTCTAAAGTATTACTGACAAGACAACTTTCTTTTCCTTCACAGAAGGTGTACTTTGATTATTATTATTTTTTGCGAACGTCCACTCACAGAGACTGAAATGTTTATTACCATTCCATGGCATCACACTAGCGCAACCAATCAGTGCTAGAGGCTCTACATCCACAAGAATTCACTACGAGGCCAGGTTTAAGGTTTTAGTACTAGTGTGCAAAGCCCTAGACAACTTGGGACCAGGATATCTGAGAGAGCGCCTTCTTCCTTACCAACCTGCCCATCACTGAGGTCACCAGAGGGCACATTCCTGGTGGTTCCACATGGACCCATGGCCCAATTGGTGCCCACAAGGAAAAGAGCCTTCAGTGTGGTGGCCCCCTTTCTATAGAATTCCCTGACTTTGGAGGTCAGGCAGGTGCCAACATTGTGTTGCTTTTGGCATCTCTTGAAAACACTGTTATTTCAGGCAGGCTTCCTTGAGTGACCAGCCACAGTTTAACAAACTTGGTTTTATCAGAACTCTGTCTCTTTTTAATCAATTTTAAATTATTTTAACATGGTGCCTTTATTGTTTATCCTGTCTGCTGTTCACTGCTCCGAGGTCTTTGGATGTGAAGCGGAATATAAATACTGTAAGTAAAATATATAATAAAGAACACAATATAGATATTCCTTTCAAAGGAACTTATAGGAAATGTTCAAATAAACCAAATATTTATATATATTTATAATATATATATATATATATTTATATATATAAACCAAAATCCTATACTATGCCAGTAATTTTTATATCCCCTGAATCTCTCATTAGGTTTTGAAAACTCTAGATTATTATATTTTGATCACACTAACATGGAGCATTAAGCACACATTAAATTTTACCACTTCATGCTTTTCTTAACAATTTGCATCAGTAATCTGTGCAAATTCTATTGAAGCCCACTGTCGTGTGATACCTTAATTATTCTGAATAGAAAAGGCTAGTTATAATTGTTCAGATTTTTTTTTAAAGGTACAAGAGTTACTCAGACCAAGATTGTTCTTGTTATTGTAGGTTTTGACACCACCTGCTCTTTTAAACAAATTAAATTCATGGTACTGAAGCATGATCGACTATCACCTACTTAACTACTGCTCTTCTTCACAGAAATACTGCATCACAATCTGGGCGCAAATGTGCATAAAAGGTTGAAGGGCACTCTTCAGTGGAGTACCTCAATATTCAACCCAATTAATACACTGTGATTTGATGCCAAGTCTTGCTACGCTTCCCTTGCTATCGACCACATGTCAAATGTATGACTTCCTGGGAGTCAAAGTGGTTCAATCCGCAGTATGTTGATCTCCCAGTTAAAAACTGGTGCAGACCATCTCTTTTCAGATTTGGCCCTCACCCCACCTGCAAAGGGAATCATATTTTTCAAGCCAAGGGTTTGCATTTCTTTCCTCAGAAGTGGACTCCACACATTTTTAGTTACAATGATGATTTCTTGTACTATGCTATATGGCTCCTCTCCATACTGAGTGTTTACACCCTTGAAATATTTGCTTCCTTATCTCTCCACTCCAGGCTATATATTAGCTTCTTGAGTCAGGCCAGAACTATTTCACTTCCTGACTCAAAATGTAAACCACTCAAGCTAGTTAATTATTCTGGCTACTGTTATTTAGGATTCTTCCCATTTGGATTTTTGTTTGGGTGATCAGTTGCCTGGGGGTGAATATGCAGTTACCCAATGATATGGGGTGGAAGAATTCTATTACATTATGATGCTTCAAGATGGAGAACTTTGTGAGTAGCTGGTAAACTAATTGAAGCTTTCTGGCACAGGCAAGCCACCTAGAAATTGTTCTGATGTGCATGCTCATTGCAGTTTGTGGCACATTCTAAATCTGAGACTTAAAAGGGAAGCCCCATTTGGTTGGTACCTGTAGAATGGCCTTCCCCGACCTGGTGGCTGCCAGATATTTTGGCCATGCTGGCTGGGGCTGACAGGAGTTGAAGTCCAAAACATCTGGTGTGCACCAGGATGGGGAAGGCTGCTGTAGAAGTATCTTTCCAACCCGGTCCTCCTGTTTAGTAGCCTATAAAAACATCCCTAAGTAGCTTGTTGAGGAAGAGAGGGCTGGATTGGATGATACCTTCTCAGACTGCTGTTCTGTGTGTGGTGGGAAATGAAAGCATACCTTCCCCTCTTGCCACCTGGTCTACCCAGTTCACTCTTAGCACTACTGGACAAGTGTAATGTTTCCATAGGGGGCACATGCACAACACCCAAAGTACATAAGTCTAGATTAGGGGTGAGCAGACTTCAGACTTGACAGATCTAATTGTTGTGAACCGCCCAGAAAGCTTCCGCTACTGGGCGGTATAGAAATGATTAATCTATTTTGATTATTTGGCTAGAGCCTCAAGTTCCACCAGAACCAGATGCAGAACTACTGTACTGCAATACTCTATTGCAACATGCTCTATGTGGGGCTGCCTTTATGCCTGGTCCGGAAGCTGCAGCTAGGGCAGAATGCAACGGCGAGGTTATTGGGTGATGCGTCTATCTTCTTCCATATTGCCCCATTGTTGAACAAACACTACGGGCTGCCAATGTGCTACCTAGTCAAGTTTAAAGTTTCAGTATGACCCTAAACAACTTGGGGCCAGGATACCTGAGAGTTTGCCTTCTCCCGAATAGACCTGCCTCCTGGCCGCTGCAATCATCATCAGAGGTCCTCCTGGTTGTGCCATATCCTCCAGATGTCCATCTGAAGACAACTGGGAAGAGGGCCTTTTTTGTGGTGATGCTTGCTCTCTCTCTGGGATACCCTCCACCCAGAAATAAAACATGCACCAACTCCGATGCACTTCAAAGACTTATTTTTTAATTCACCTGTTTTTGAGGGTATGCAACGCCTATCATCTTGATTTTCTGTTTGTTTTCAGGTGGCCACTGGTTATATTTTAATATGTTTTAGGTATGCTGGGCAGTGTTCAACTGGACCGTTGTACAAGCAGGGCCACTGCCAGTGCTGTTCTGCAAGTGGTTCCATCACTTGAGCAACAAGGATTTGGCACTTCCTCTAGGAACGGGAAATGCGTAGTAATGCTTGTTACTGGAATGGGGTAGGTTGGCAGAGCCCACATAAGGGAGCTCCGCTGACCTGTCCCCACCCAGAAACAAGTGTTACCAACTTACCATTCATATTGAGGCTTCCTAAAGGAAGTGCTAAATCCCCGCTGCACAAGCGATGGGTGCTGTTTGCCAAACGGAATCAGTGGTGGGCCCCACTTGCGGAGTGGCCCACTTGGATTCCGGCTATTGTATATTTCTATTTTTATATTATGTTTTTAATTTTGCACACTGCCTGGATGTGCTTTATGTGACAGGTGGTATAAAAATATTCTTAAATAAAACGGTGGCGTGAGGGGGTGGGGCTTCTGTACACTTAGGGTGCCTCTGGTCACATGCTTAGCCCAGGAAATTGTTTTCTGGATCAGAACTGATCTCACAGTCTTTTCAGACATGAATCCATTCCTGGTTTCCTCATATGCTTTCCTCATGTCAGCCACCTAATTTAGCTAGAAAGAGGAGCGGGAGGGGGAGCTTTTTCTATTATTGCTTTTGCTAAACAGCTGGGAGTCAAAAACAATTCATACTGAGACCAACCAGTAGATCCTGATCTACCTTCTGCCCACCCCTGGTGTAGATAGTATGGCTGGTATCTTGGATTTAAAAAACCATATGATCTGGACCCACACACTCAGGATTTTATGCATGGAAGGTCTCTTAGAATGCAATCCTATGCATGTTTAGACAGGAAAATAGTCCTACAACTCCCAGCATGCCCCAGCCAGGCATAGGATTGTGCCTTTGGACTATTATATCCATGAGTGGATGGCCAGTTGCAGGTGTGCTGGCTGGGCAGGTAGGGAAAGTGTGTTGTCATTCCCCACCATGCATAGGGAAACAATCTGAGAAGGTATTATCCAGTCCAGGACAAAGGATGAAGACCTACTGTGCATGAGCAAACTCCTGCCGCATGAGTACAATGGCTCACTGAATTTGGTCCACAGTCCATAATTTTAATTTAGATGTTTTTATTAGTACTTTAGTATTAGTATTGTTAGTCACCTTGACCACTATTTTTTGGGTGGAAAGCTGGGGTAAAAATATAAAAATAAATAAACAAATAAAGAGTTAATTCACTCATCTAGCTTAGTGCAAACAATACATGAGTTCAGCTTCCAGATTAAAAAGAAAATGCTGTATATTCAATAGCACAAACATCCCAAACCTACATAGCTATATACATCAGAATTTCAGATATGGGACAACCTAATTTGAGCTGATTCACAGTTCACTTCCATGCCCCACTGCATGGACAATTTTCTTGCCAGAGGAACAGTGAGAATCCGCTAATAATGACTTACGCAAGACCACCAAGTCAGCTTCGTAGCTGAGCAAGGGTTTGAATGTGTGCTTCTCACATCCAAACTGAATGTTCAAGGTGATGTGGTGGGAGCTCACCGAGTACGAGTATCTCCAGTGACAAAGCATCTCAGCCCCAGTAAAAAGATGTTTTAAGTTAAGCACCCATGGAGAAGGCAGTAACTACATATTATGTATTTATTAATTCACTAATTCAGTAAATCCATTCAGGTAACCATTTAAACTCATAAATCACCAGCTGAAGTCAAAACAAGGGCACAGCAAAGGAAGCTAAGTTTCAGGGTAACTTTGTGCAAACTTACAGTTGGAGCTAAATCCCCTGGGACAGATCCTGCAGAAACTTACTGTTGGGAGCAGAATCCTGGAAGGGAGAGGGGAGCAGAATCCTGCAGAAGATTATACAGCCAGGAGCTAAATCCCAGGGGGAAAATCCTGCAAAAACTTCAATTTTCCATTCATCCTGAAATGAATGTATGCCTCTAGTGAGCAAAAGGATGCTTACAAATCTGTTAGGAACCCTACTAAAACTCGACCTGACTTCTTTTCCACTTTACTTGAGTTCTTATCCACTTCAAGAAATCAATTCTTGCATTTCTCACAAATTACCAAACATAATAGAACTTTACAAACATTTGAATACAAAATAAAAATATATTTCCTGTATGTGCTTCAGATAAGCACACACAGATAATTAATTTGCATTTGAAACATGAATTGCAAATACATGGATTTTCAAGACTGCCAATCCTGTCCAGAGAGGAATGGGGAACAACTGCAATCCATGCATACCTGGAAAGTCAGTAGCGATACTGGGAATATGTTGTCACCGATTCAGTATTTATAACCCTTGCCAAGACACAGGGAATGTGAAATCAACAAACCAAGTTCACATCTATGCATGTGCCGCAAATAACGAGAGTGGTGTTTTTAAAACTTGAACACCACATTGTTCACTTTTTAAAAAGTAGTAGTATGAAACGTGGAACGTGGATAAAGGAAAACATGCCATTAGAAGCATAACAATTCTTGACTATTTTTACTTGCAGTGTGCCGGAACGGTTTCTGTTCTACTCCTTTATTCTGGCTTAGACATAAAGTGATTCTTAACAACAAAACTTGCTCAGCCTGCTAAGGAGTCACTCAGCAAAAGTTTTTGGAGACATAACTTCCACTTGTGAACTTTGTAACTTTCCACTGTGTTTGATCATTGCAGTTGTCTTCCAGCTCTTTTTACAACTTTCTCTGTCAGTAATAACATAAACATGCGTTTCCATTGCATAAAATGAATGCTTTTTTAGGCCACAGAAATGATTTCCAGACTGTAATGCCATTTTCACTTACCTGGGAGTAAGCCCTATAGCACACTTACTTAGAAGTGGGACTTACTTCTGAGTAAACATGCAAAGGATTATATAATTTATACTGCACATTCTAAAACACAGAAGAAAAGGTTCATTACCTTATAAGATTGTGTCCAAAGCAGGTAGTCAGCTGAGTAACATGGCACGGAAACTACCAGCGTGTCCAGAAGTAGGTATTTTTATTTATTTATTTATTAAATTTATTAATCGCCCATCTGACTGGTCACCCAGCCACTCTGGGCGATGTACAACCCACCATAAACAATTTAAAACAATAAAATTTTACCATAAAATTTTTTTAAAAAATACCCTAACCCACCCCAAATGCCTGCCTGAACAACCACGTTTTTAATGCACGACGGAAGCTTATTAAAGAGGGGGCATGACGGAGTTCCCTAGGGAGGGAGTTCCACAGAGTGGGGGCCACCACAGAGAAGGCCCTCTCCCTCTCCCTCGTCCCCACCAGTCTAACTGTCCAGGCTGATGGGACAGAGAGAAGGCCATCCGAGGCTGATCTTGTTAAGCGGCCTGTCTGGTGTTGCTGGAGGTGCTCCTTAAGATAGGCTGGGCCGGAACCATATAGGGTTTTAAAGGTCAAAACCAACACCTTGAATTTGGCCCGGAAAACAACTGGTAACCAGTGCAACTCCTTCAGCACTGGAGTGATGTGATCTCGTTCTGTACCAGCTGCAGTTTCCGAACCGTCTTCAAGGGTAACCCCACGTAGAGCGCATTGTTGTTGTTGTTGTTGTTCAGTCGTTCAGTCGTGTCCGACTCTTCGTGACCCCATGTACCATAGCACGCCAGGCCTTCCTGTCCTGCACTCTCTCCCGGAGAGCGCATTACAGTAGTCTAAACGAGAGGAGACCAGGGCATGTACTACCGATGGGAGCAGATGGTCGGGAAGGTAGGGGCGCAGCCGCCGTATCAGATGGAGTTGATACAGCGCTGTCCGGCTCACAGCTGACACCTGAGCCTCCATGGACAGCTGGGAGTCCAAAATGACCCCCAGGCTGCGGACCTGGTCTTTCAAGGGTAGCTGTACCCCATTCAACACCAGGTCAACATCCTCCAGCCTCCTCTTGTCTCCCACCAAAAGTACCTCGGTCTTGTCAGGGTTGAGCTTCAGCTTATTCCTCTCCATCCAGCCACTCACCGTCTCCAGACATTTGGACAGGGATTCTACGGCCAACCTTGGTGAAGATTTGAATGAGAGGTAGAGCTGCGTGTCATCCGCATATTGATGACACTGCACCCCAAACCTCCTGATGATAGCCCCCAGTGGCTACACATAGATGTTAAATAGCATCGGGGAGAGGATGGAACCCTGTGGCACCCCACAAGTAAGTGGCCATGGGTCCAAAACCTCCTCTCCCAGTGCTACCCTCTGGTACCTGCCAGAGAGGAAGGACCGGAACCACCGCAATACAGTGTTTCCAATGCCCAACCCCTCCAGGCGGTCCAGGAGGATACCGTGGTCAACGGTATCAAAAGCCGCTGAGAGGTCGAGGAGAACAAGGAAGGAGCATTCACCCCTATCCAGAGCCCTCCTCATATCATCCACCAAGGCGACCAAGGCCGTTTCTGTCCCATGCCCAGGCCTGAAGCCCGACTGAAATGAGTCTAGATAATCAGTTTCTTCCAAGTGTGCCTTCAACTGCACCGCCACCACCCGCTCAATCACCTTGCCCAAAAATGGCAGATTTGAGACTGGGCGAAAGTTGTTCAGAACTTGAGGATCCAAGGAGGGCTTCTTTAAGAGCGGTCTTATCACTGCCTCCTTGAGGGCTGATGGCATCACTCCCTCCTCAAGGGAGGCGTTCACCACCGCCTTGATCCCCTCACCCAGTCTCTCTCTGCAGCTCATAATGAGCCAAGATGGGCAAGGATCAAGTAAGCAGGTGGTCGGCCTTACAGATGAAAGCACCTTGTCCACTTCATCAGGAGGAAGAAGCTGGAACTGATCCCACAAAACCGGTTTGCCATAGGCCGCCTCTTGCTCACTAACTGTATCCACAGTGTGCAGAGTAACACACCTAATCTGATCAATTTTATCTGCAAAGTGCCTTGCCAAAGCCTCACAGGAGGCCTTAGAATGCTCCAGTGGTTCCGGAGCCACAGGACCGACCAGGCTCCGGACCACTTGGAACAGCCTCCTGGGGCAGCACTCTGCAGACGCGATGGAGGCAGCATAATATTCCTTTTTTGCTGCCTTCACCGCCACGTGATAGGCTGAAGATATAGCTCTAGCCCGTGTCTGATCGTCTTTGGAGCGAGACTTCCGCCACCGGCGCTCTAGCCGTCTCACCTCCTGTTTCAGAGCTCGTAACCGCAGATTGAACCATGGTGCAGTCCGAGCCCTGTTCAGGGGGAGAGGGCGTTTCGGAGCCACCCGATCTAATGCCCCAGTGATTGCGGCATTCCAGCCACCCACCAGGGTCTCGACCGAGTGGCCGTTGGCATGCCCCAGAGAATCCCCAAGCGCGTTCAGGAATCCATTTGGATCCATAAGACGCCTGGGGCGGACCATTTTAATGGGTCCTCCACCCCTGCGGAGGGGTTGTGGAACCGAGAAGTCCAACATCACCAGATAGTGATCTGACCATGACAAGGGGGTGGTGGATATACCCCCGACTTCCAGATCACTCCCCGCTTCTCCAGAAACAAACACAAGGTCTAGTGCATGACCGGCTACATGGGTGGGCCCAGTTAGAATATGGTGCAGCTCCCAGGAGGCCATGGTCTCCATGAAGTCCCGAGGTGCTCCTGTGAGGATGGCCTCCGAATGTACGTTGAAGTCCCCCAACACCAGTAAGTTAGGGGACTGTACACGCACATCAGAGACCACCTCAAGCACCTCGGCCAGGGAGTCAGTCGTGCAGCGGGGTGGACGGTACACGAGCAGAATCCCCAGACTGCCCTTCGGGCCCAACCTCCAGTACATGCACTCAACAACCTTGGTCTCTCGGAGAGGGGGTCTGGTGAAGACCAAGGACTCTCGGTAGATAACAGCCACTCCCCCTCCCCGATCCCCAGCCCTCGGCTGCTGTGCATACGAAAATCCAGCTGGACACATGGCTGCAAGGGTTGGAGCAGCAGCCTCGGCCAGCCAGGTCTCCGTAATACATGCCAGGTCTGCACCCTCATCCAGGATCATGTCATGGATGAGGGAGGTTTTCTGGGTAACAGACCTGGCATTGCAGAGCAGCAAACGAAGGCCAGAAGATGGGGTCACGCCTCCCCCAGCCATCCTTTGGCTCTGGACAGGCCCGGAGCAGGGGACAGATACTACACATCTCTCCCTTGTTCCCCTTACCTGGCATGGCCTGCCCCTAGCGCTCCGCCAGCGCCTGCCGCCCAGCATCGGTATGTTCTGGCCCCCAACACTCCCCCCACTGCCTCCATCAGGTGGACACATGCCCCCTCGCTCCCGCCTATCAGGCAGGCTACCCACCCCTAAAAACACAACAAAATCCCCCCCAACAAAATAAAACAAACAAACAAAGCAATTAAAATCCCCTTAAAAATGCCAGGCAGGAGTCCACAGGGAAGGCCTGGTGGCGGTGGTAGCAGCGACGGCGGCAGCAGGCCCAGCGGCGGCAAGCACGCCTCTTCCCCGGTGGTGGTGGTGGCTTCTCCTGCAGGCCCTGGCTCTCCCAGGCCACCTCAGCCAGCCAGCTTATGTAGCCCCTCCAGGGAGGGGCAGGTGGAGCAGCACAGCTGGCTCGGTACCTGGGGGCCTGGTCCTGCAGGGACTGGCGGTCTGCCAGGCAGAAGTCCACAAGGAAGGCCTGGTGGTGGTGGTGGCAGCGGCGGCGGCAGCAGCAGGCCCAGCGGCGGCAGCAGCAGGCCCAGCGGCGGCAAGCACGCCTCTTCCCCGGTGGTGGTGGTGGTGGCTTCTCCTGCCAAAGGAAGGGATCAAGGCTTCTTGCTTTTATTTTTGCACATTACTTATTTTTACGCACATTTCCAGAGACTGTAGGTCCCCACTACAAGATGCTAGGCCCAATGAGCTCATCATTTTGGGTACTTTCACAGTCAGAGGGCTGTTTATGGGTTCATAACTGCAAATGGTGTCTGTAGAGCAAGGATGGGAAACATGTGGGCCTCCAGATGTTGTTGGACTGCGATTCCAGTTATCTTTAGCCATTGGCTGTGCTGGCTGGGGGTGATGGGAGCTGCAGTCCAGTAACGTCTGGAGAGTCACATGTTCCCTACCCTTGCTGAGGGGATATATACTTTCGCAGTGCTTCAGATCTAGTGAAGTCCTTCTATTCCCTTGTAAATACATCTGAATTTAGACAGTGTCATTTTCCTGTTTGCATTTCACATTTGCGAAAGGACGACCTTGATGCTTTTGCCTACCATGCTATGAGTTTGGCTGCAGAAGGAAGGTAAAGGGTTCTTCACATATTACATGCCATATCCAGAAACCAATCCTGGAAAACATATACGGTGCAGAGCAGTCTGTTTGCCTGCCAAATTTTACATGTGAACAGTTACCAGAAGAGGACCGGGGCCCTCATTTTTTTGCTGGCTGGCAATTTATATACACTAGCCTTCCCCAACCTGGTGTTCTCTAGATGTGCTAGACTACAAATCTCATCATCTCCAGAGAGCATGTCCATTGATTGGGATGATGGGCATTGCAGTCCAACTGATGATGCTATGTACGTATCTTTAATTCAGAGACCAGTTCTTCGCTACAAAAGGTCAACCTAGGAAGCTGCCCTTATTGGGGAGAATTGGACTCAAATGGCCTGTGTGGAATGGCTGCTTTGGTGCTGGATGATTAGGATAGCTCCTTACAAGCTTTTTAGGACCATTCACCTGAGTGTGTGGCAACTTGGACATGCTGCTGGAAAAGGAAGGAAAGAGAGCTGGGCTTGAGGGAGAATTTCATTTTCCCGGTTTGCGGCCTGTTACATTCTGGGCGAATTGGTTCGCGGCCTGTTACATTCTGGGCCAGGGAGAGAGACGGTGGAACCCTCGGTAGCACGCTGTGACGAGTTTGCGCGGCACTTTGAGGATAAAGTCGCTCAGATTCGTCATGAATTGGACACAACCATTAATGCAGTTCCATTGGTAGAGGCGTTCAGAGCACCGTCTGGTCCAGTTTTATTGGATGAGTTTCAGTTACTGAGGCCTGAGGATGCGGACAAGGTGCTTGGCCAAGTCCGATCGACCACTTGTGTGCTTGACCCTTGCCCTTCATGGCTTATTAAATCAAACAAGGAGGGGTTGTCTGGCTGGGTCCAGGAGGCTGTAAATTCCTCCTTGAGAGAGGGAGTGGTGCCTGCTGCTTTAAAAGAGGCAGTAATTAGACCACTCCTGAAAAAGCCTAACCTGGACCCAGAGGGTGTTAACAATTATAGGCCAGTGGCCAACATCCCCTTCCTGGGCAAGGTGCTTGAGCGGGTGGTTGTAGGACAGCTCCAGGCACTCTTGAATGAAACGGATTATCTAGATCCATTTCAATCGGGCTTCAGGCCTGGTTTTGGAACGGAAACTGCCTTGGTCGCCCTGTGGGATGACCTCTGCCGGGAGAGGGACAGGGGGAGTGCGACCCTGTTGATTCTCCTGGACCTCTCAGCGGCTTTCGATACCATCGACCATGGTATCCTTCTGGATAGGTTGTCTGGGTTGGGAGTTGGAGGCACTGCACTACAGTGGTTCCGCTCCTACTTGGATGGCCGATTCCAGAAGGTGGTGCTGGGGGATTATTGCTCTGTGCCATGGCAATTGTGCCATGGGGTTCCACAGGGCTCTATTCTATCCCCCATGCTGTTTAACATCTACATGAAACCGCTGGGGGAGGTTATCCGGAGGTGTGGGCTGAGGTGCCATCAATATGCGGATGACACCCAGCTCTACCTCTCTTTCTCATCAAAACCAGGTGAGGCAGTGGCTGTTCTGAACCAGTGCCTGGGCACGGTAATGGACTGGATGAGGGCTAATAAACTGAAACTCAATCCAGACAAGATGGAGGTACTGTTAGTGGGTGGTTCGTCTGCCTAGGGATGGCGGAGAATTTCTCCCCGAAACTTTGGGGGGCCGAGCGCCAACGTGTTCGGCCCCCCGAACAAGTTTCGGGGAGAAATCCTCCGCAACCCCCCGCACCCCGCACCCCCCCCGGGACGGGACTTACCTTCCCTGAATGTCCCTCCCGGCGACGGGTCCGGCTGGCGGTTTGTCGCGTGTTTGAGCAGGGCGGGAGCGGCAGCCGGTCTTTTGACCGGCTGCCGCTGCCGCCATTGCAATAAAAGGAAAAAAAAAAAAAAGTCCCCTGATAGGCTACGTGACGATTCACGTAGCCTATCATGGCTAGATTTGCAAAGTCAGCCGTGATAGGCTACGTGAATCATCACGTAGCCTATCACGGGTGACTTAAAAAAAAAAAAAAAGTGTGTACGGATAATGGCGGCCCCCATAGGGAGCCGCCATTCCCGTTCCTTATTTGGTCGCTGTAGTCTACGTAAATGTTTACGTAGACTACGGCAAAAATAAGGGCAACGCTATTTGCGTTGCCCTTATTTTCGCCGTAGTCTACGTAAACATTTACGTAGACTACAGCGACCAAATAAGGAACGGGAATGGCGGCTCCCTATGGGGGCCGCCATTCGCGTACGCGGTTTTTTTTTTTTAAGTCACCCGTGATAGGCTACGTGACGATTGACGTAGCCTATCACGGCTGACTTTGCAGATCTAGCCGTGATAGGCTACGTGAATTGTCACGTAGCCTATCAGGGGGCGTTTTTTTTTTTTTTTTTACTTTCGCGTTTGCGGCCGGGCGAGGCGAGGCGCCTCCTCCCCGGCCTGAATTTCGGCCAGGCGAGGCAGGAAGCCTCCGCCCCGGCCTGAATTTCGGCCGGGCGAGGCGGGAAGCCTCCGCCCCAGCCTGAATTTCGGCCGGGCGAGGCGGGAAGCCTCCCCCCCTGGCCTGAACTTCGCGGGGGGAGCAGTGAAGCGCTCCCCCCCACCGCGAACAAGCTGCGAGAAAAGGTGAGTGACTTTCGTCCACCCCTACGTCTGCCCTGCTAGGTGATATTCAACCTGTTCTGGAGGGGGTTGCACTCCCCCTAAAGGATCAGGTTCGTAGTTTGGGGGTGCTCTTGGATCCAGAACTGTCACTTGAGGCACAGGTGAACTCAGTGGCATGGAGCACTTTTTATCAGCTTAGGCTGGTATACCAACTACGCCCTTATCTGGACAGAGATAGCCTAGCTACAGTTATCCATGCTCTGATAACTTCTCGTCTGGATTACTGCAATACGTTATACGTGGGGCTGCCTTTGAAAATGGTCCGGAAACTTCAGCTGGTCCAAAATAGGGCAGCAAGATTGTTAACAGGGACTGGCCTGCGAGCTCATATTACGCCAGTACTTTTCCAGCTGCACTGGCTGCCAGTCCATTTCCGGGCCCGATTCAAAGTGCTGGTGTTAACATTCAATGCCCTTAACGGCTTGGGGCCAGGTTACCTGAAGGATCGCCTCCTCCCATATGTGCCTGCCCGGACCTTAAGGTCATCGTCAGCGGCCCTTCTCCGTGAGCCCCTGCCGAAGGAAGTAAGGCGGGTGGCTACTAGGAGGAGGGCTTTTTCTGCTGTGGCACCCCGGCTCTGGAATGAGCTCCCTAGTGAGGTTCGCCTGGCGCCTACATTGTACTCCTTTCGGCACCAGGTGAAGACCTTTTTATTTTCCCAGGCATTTTAGCTTTCTAAATTTTTATCTTTGCTGTTTTAAATCTGTATTTTAAACTCCTGTACTGCTGCTAGGTTTTATTGTGGTTGTATTGTTATATTGTGGTTTTAATGTTCTATATATTTTAAATTGTTTTATTGTGTGTTGTTTGGTTTTAGTTTTTGTGAACCGCTCAGAGAGCTTCGGCTATTGGGCAGTATAGAAATGAAATGAATAAATAAATAAATAAATTTCCCAATATGACACAAATGTTTTGTAGACAGGAAGGAAAAGACTAAGATATGTCAGTAAGAGGACAACTGCTCTTCTCACTTGTGCGGTTGCCTTTCCTTCCCTCCAAGATGTTTCAGAAGCAAACTCTGGAATGCACTCCCCCTGGAGTTACAACTGCTCCATACTCTTTCTGCATGCAGGAAGGGAGGCAAGATGCATCTTTTTTATGTTGTTTTCCCCCACTCAATTGTGAAGGCTTTTAAGGTTGTTTTTAATATTACATTCGTATTTGCTTATTCTTTTTTTGCTTCTTGTAAACTGCCTTGTGTGGTTACAGAAAAGCAGTATATAATGCGATAAATAAATAAGCATGAAAAAGAGGGAGGAGTTGGTCACTGGGTGATCAGAGGGCACAGGTGGCAGAGCTGTCATGTGGATGACCAATTCCCAACCCCTAATTTAGACCATTTCAAGGAGGGTTAAACTGACTGTACCAAAAAGCATTGTTGGGATTCCATATTCAAATCACGAGCAAGATCAATATCAAAATTAGGCATCTTACTCAAAATAGCATATTTTATGGCTGTACAAACAAAAGGTCAAATAAAGCATAATGCATAAAACTACAATATGCCAACAAGATAGATAAATAGATATTTTCCAGTTTACTGGAGTGACCGGTCACATCCTCTACCACTGTTACAATCTGTCCTTGGTATTGTAACGCATATGGGTTGTCAGACGACACAGCTTCATGTCATTTAAAAAAAGCAATTGACAACAGGGTCATTGGCTCGCCAATTAGATAGTGTAGCACAGCATGAATCAAGGGATTAGAAATTAAATATATCAGTGATACTGCTGTATGTAATGAGAAAAAACAAACAACTATTGCCATTTTGGTTGATGAGTCTTTGAAAGATTGTGTATTAAGATATTTAGAAATGTGGCCTTCTGGGCAAAATACATACAAGAATATATAGGGAAGTATCCTATGCTGCCGCTGTGCTCCTGCTTGTTCTTTTGTGCCAGCGGGACCCACCACTATTGCAACAGGGAGCGACTGTTTCATTAATGAGTGGAAACACTAGTTTTCAGATTGAGACAGGTCAGCAGAGCTCTGCTGACTTGACCTGTTCCAGAAAGTAGCATTTGTGCTAGTTTCTGGTTCCTTTACAAAGCATTAATTCCCTGTTGGGCTAGAGGTGGACCCCGCTGGTACGCAGGCAGCATAGCTTGCTGCCCATCATGTTTAAAAGATTCATTTGAGGAAGAACAAGCTTCTCCTGTGACTTCCCCATGCCTGAGCTGCTGCTGAAGTTTTGTGTTACAGCAACAGCTTGGCTCTGTATACCGTCTCT
The DNA here is from genome assembly GCF_057233095.1 of Heloderma suspectum. Taxonomy (NCBI): domain Eukaryota; kingdom Metazoa; phylum Chordata; class Lepidosauria; order Squamata; family Helodermatidae; genus Heloderma; species Heloderma suspectum. The sequence continues at coordinate 192,318,884 of NC_139458.1, forward strand.
AGTTGTGATGGCATAAACACTTCCTTAGAGTCTGGGAATAGAAGATGCTAACAGCTTGTCCCTGGCATCAGTTCAGGAGTACACACTGCTTGAGGGACACTAGGACCATGATCTTCATATCCTTTTTATTTATTACATTTCTATACCACCCAATAGCGAAGCTCTCTGGGGAGTTCACAACAATTACTTGATTGCTGATGCAAGGGGATGCTACCTGTTGTAGATAAATACTATTGAAACTAGACACATGGCATAGATTGAAGTTAAATTGCTAGATGGAAAGAGGTAGTAGCTGAAGGACAACAGAAGCAAAGATGGCTTCTGCTTTTGTTTTTCCAGAGGCCTTCCAGAACAGGCTCAGTACCACCTTCTGGAAATTAAATGCAAGTGCCTTCCAAATGTTGTGTTTACTGTTCTAGACTTTGCAACGGAAATGATATTTGGTAAGAGCAACAGTTCCCATCATGCAATATCCTATTCAACACAACTGCTAACATGAATTATGTTGAACTAGTGTAAGCGAACTCTAGTGCAATACCAATAGTGTTTGCTTGTGCAACGAGTTCCCCCAGAGGTCACGCAACATAATTAATGTTCATGGTAGCATCAAATAGAATACTGCCCCATGTGTTTCAAATGGTATTTTGAAAGGGTGGTTGCTTACAGTACTTTTTTTGATTGCCCATTCATCAGTCTTCAAAATCTTTGTGCAGACTCATCCAGTATCATATACCATGACTGGAAGTGAAGTAGACTGAATTATTTAAACCCTTATTTAATAAAATACAAGTTCAAGATGAAGCCATGGAGTTAACTCCAATAGAAGAGTTAATCCCCACTCACACCATCTCCCTTTGCGCTACTGTGGTGAACTGTTGAGGAAAATGAACAAAAACAAGCATTGGAGGCCAAGATTAAATTCTGTACCTCCCACTCCAAAGTAGGTGCCACAGGACCACTTGCAAGGGACTAAGAGATGCATCTGAAATTTGTACTGAAATGGGCCTGTCTTATTTTAGTTTTATCTCCATGAGGAAAGAGATGAACCACATCAGGGATGTGTGTGCTGAGCTAACTCAGTCGCTATTGCTTTGTTTGGCACCTGCTCCTAGTGCCCTGCCCTCTGCATCGAAAAAACATCGAGGTCATTCTGTAAACTGCAGTGGTCATTGTCAGGGTGGACACTGAGCCCATAGAATCCCAGAGTAGTTCTGATTCTGAGGAAGAGCAGTCGCTCCTGGGAGAGGAGCGCACTCCTCTTTCCCAGGGCCAACAGCTGATGGAGATTCCTCCCACCAGCATTCCTAGCTTAGATAGCAGTCCTGGGAGTGACAGAGAGCGGGAAGCAGACTTGATGGACGCGCAACACCGACGTAGAGAGTGGCGCCAAATGGAGGGCGCAGAAAGGAGGCGTAGTGCCCGGTTGGCGCGTAAACAACGGCTGCGCCCAGAGGATCCAAGGGAAAAGGGGAGGGACTCTCCCTAGTCCTTAAGTTCAGGGGTCTGCCAGTAATTCCCTTTCAAATGGGGACCAACTGTTCCAACTTAGGGCATAGGTATTCTGCTGCTCATATCTAGTTGCTAACGGTAGAGTCGATAAGTTGTAAAAGAGGAATAAAGCTTTGAAAAGAATCCCTTTGTCTGTGTCTGGACTTGGCTACTGGATTAAACTGAGAGAGGCCTCCAAGGAGCCCTTGACAGTCATTTCCTTTTTCTCTGCATTTCTTCATGAAAGCCAGATTTCCTTCTTTTATTGTTGGGTCCTGAGCTAGCCATACTTGTGTCCTCCTAATAGGTAAGGCAACTCTCAATGGCTTGATTGGCTTCCTCAACTATTCTTTTTGCTTTGTTTTAACTTATGCTAAAAACAATTCTTCCTCTTTTCAGTATAATGCTCTGATCCTAAACAGTTTTAAAAGTAACTTTTAACAACTTCTACTTCAAAATAATTGTTCTGTTTCTAAAAGGGGTGGCGAGCAGGAAGGGGGGAGAACATTAATCTATTGCATTGTACCGTAAACCTTATTTTCAATTACATAAATGTGCTGTAAAAGTAAGTGAAATGTAGCGGTTTATTACAGTTATTAATGTACTTGAAATGTAATTATAGTTTTCTTGCCAAAGGACACTGAGATTATGTCTGTAATGACTGTTACTGGAAATACATATTTGACAATTTCAATTAAATGTAAGCAGCTTAGTTTGAGCATAATATTTTTTAAAAGAAGAAATCAACTTACGAACAAGTTACTGACATACGTATCAGTCTTTTCTAGAAAAAAAGGAGACTAAAAGTATTCTACTTTTCAACCCATACAAACAATTTAGAGTAAAATATAATCAGGGCTCCTAGCCCATTATTCTATATATTATACACATTTTCTTCATTTTTAAAAGAACATTTCTAGCACTTATAATTTCAGAGGTATGGTGAAAAGTCTCTCCTAATGATGTTTAGGCATGCCACAAGTTTCTTAGTTTCCCCCGAAAGGAGTCAACCCTTTGAGTGGGCAAAGCAAACGCTTGCAATGAATTGAGGCCTTCCATATGTCCTCCACAAAACTTAACCAGTGTAGGAGGAAAGCGGAGGCTTCAAGACAGGTCCTCCCATGAGATGGGGTGAATCCCCCGCCTCAGGTGGTGGAGCAGGAAATTGTGCTGCTGCCCCTGCAGGGAAGACCCTCCACTGTATCCAGCAGGTGCTCTGGAGATTCCTCCCAGCTGTTCTCCTGCCATGGCATTTGCCTCAATGGGAGAGAGATGCCAGCGGGGCTCTCTAGGGCAGCCACCCACCCTGTTCCTCCGAGTTTAATAGCGAATGATGGCTGCTCTTGGGCACCTGCCCTCAGGAGAGCCATGTCTGCCAAGGAAGCAACTGGTGTGGCTCTTCAAAGAGTCTGCCAGGCCAAAATGCTTGGCTGGGAAGGAGTCCAGGCATTGTGGGAACCAGGCATTGTGGGAGGGATGTCCCAAGACTTTGCCTGCATTGTGGAACTTATTCCCCTCTTGTTTTACTCTCTCTTGTATTTTCGTTTCTCCTGCCACTGCTTTTGGCAAGTTCTCTGGAGCAGGGGAAGGGATGAGGAGTCAGCTTGAGCACACAGCCCTGAGACTCCTGCTTGCAACAGGCTACAATCAAGGCTATTTGTCGATCCTCCTCATGAGTAGTGAATCAGGGGAGTTCTCATTTGCAAGTTCCTTCAATCAATTTCTTGTGACATCTTCAATGACATTTGGATGAGGTGAAGTGTGGTGTGTGCATGTGAGATCAGGATTCCAAGAAGGGGGCAAACTATAATGTTCTGTCATAGCTCCTTGCCCCATTTTCACCCAGCACCAGAATAAATTATATGAAATAAGCAAATACATATGAATTTCCCTAATACCTTTGGGATGGAATTGTGGTCTGTAATAGTTGCTATGAATAAGAACATTGGACTTACCATGAGAAATTCCTTTTCTACAGAGGAGGGGTGGTATCCTCAAATGGATAGCTCCTTCCACTTCCTCCAATAGGCACGGCTTATGCAAACCAGACTTGTATGTACTTTCCCAGGTTGGCTTACAGAAAAACCTTTCCAGATTGATTCATAAATACAGTGGTTTTCCTTCTATTTATTCTTTGTTACATTTATTGCCTGCCTTTCCCTCCAAGGAACCCAAAATGGCATACATGAGTCTCTTCCTCCTCCTAATATTGTCCTTACAACAACCCTGTGATGTAGGTTAGGCTGAGAGTCAGCTACTAGCCCAAAGTGATCCAGTGAGGTTCATGGCCAAGCAGGGACTAGAGCCTGGATCTCCTGGGTCCTCAGTCCACCACACTAACCACATTTATTTATTTATTTATTTATTTATTTATTTCATTTCTATACCGCCCAATAGCCGAAGCTCTCTGGGCGGTTCACAAAAACTAAAACCAAACAACACACAATAAAACAATTTAAAATATATAGAACATTAAAACCACAATATAACAATACAACCACAATAAAACCTAGCAGCAGTACAGGAGTTTAAAATACAGATTTAAAACAGCAAAGATAAAAATTTAGAAAGCTAAAATGCCTGGGAAAATAAAAAGGTCTTCACCTGGCGCCGAAAGGAGTACAATGTAGGCGCCAGGCGAACCTCACTAGGGAGCTCATTCCAGAGCCGGGGTGCCACAACAGAAAAAGCCCTCCTCCTAGTAGCCACCTGCCTTACTTCCTTCGGCAGGGGCTCACGGAGAAGGGCCGCTGATGATGATCTTAAGGTCCGGGCAGGCACATATGGGAGGAGGCGATCCTTCAGGAAACCTGGCCCCAAGCCGTTAAGGGCTTTGAATGTTAACACCAGCACTTTGAATCGGGCCCAGAAATGGACTGGCAGCCAGTGCAGCTGGAAAAGTACTAGCGTAATATGAGCTCGCAGGCCAGTCCCTGTTAACAATCTTGCTACCCTATTTTGGACCAGCTGAAGTTTCCGGACCGTTTCCAAAGGCAGCCCCACGTATAACGCATTGCAGTAATCCAGACGAGAAGTTATCAGAGCATGGATAACTGTAGCTAGGCTATCTCTGTCCAGATAAGGGCGTAGTTGGTATACCAGCCTAAGCTGATAAAAAGTGCTCCATGCCACTGAGTTCACCTGTGCCTCAAGTGACAGTTCTGGATCCAAGAGCACCCCCAAACTACGAACCTGATCCTTTAGGGGGAGTGCAACCCCCTCCAGAACAGGTTGAATATCACCTAGCTGGGCAGACGAACCACCCACTAACAGTACCTCCGTCTTGTCTGGATTGAGTTTCAGTTTATTAGCCCTCATCCAGTCCATTACCGTGCCCAGGCACTGGTTCAGAACAGCCACTGCCTCACCTGGTTTTGATGAGAAAGAGAGGTAGAGCTGGGTGTCATCCACATATTGATGGCTCCTCAGCCCACACCTCCGGATAACCTCCCCCAGCGGTTTCATGTAGATGTTAAACAGCATGGGGGATAGAATAGAGCCCTGTGGAACCCCATGGCACAATTGCCATGGCACAGAGCACCACCCAAATCCCCCAGCACCACCTTCTGGAATCGGCCATCCAAGTAGGAGCGGAACCACTGTAGTGCAGTGCCTCCAACTCCCAACCCAGACAACCTATCCAGAAGGATACCATGGTCGATGGTATCGAAAGCCGCTGAGAGGTCCAGGAGAATCAACAGGGTCGCACTCCCGCTGTCCCTCTCTCACTACAGCACATTGGCTCTCTAGAATTCTAACAAGAACACACTCCACATCTTTTGCCCAGTCCAGGGTATGCTCATAGGCCTCCAGTTCATCATATGCAGTTAACCTGGGCCTGGCTGTAAGGTCATAAAGAACACAGAACTAGGTTTTGAGCACTCAGGGGATGACAGCTGAACTCTTACCAGTCTTGGTCTATAAGGGGTACTATGATCATATTTATTCTTTCTGCCCTAAATTCTCCAGGAATGATGAGAGCTGGGAAGGCATGTATACAAATATTGTTGTACTTTTTGCATCTATGGTTTTCACTCATTAACATATAAATGTGCAGAAAATCTGAGAACGTCATTGTATGCATTGCTAAAGGGGTGTACTAATAGAAGACCAAACATGCCGATCAGGGAAATAGCTGAGGGTTTAGACTTCACTCCAAGCCAAGAAAGTTACACCAGTCTCCCTGATTTCTAAGCAAATGGTTGCTCTGACTAGATTATGAAACCACCTGCCTTGTGGGCTGCTAGACTGCTATAGTCTCCAATCCCAGCCTAATATACAGGGTATTTCAAGAAGAGGGACCCGATTTGAAATCGCTCTATCTCTGCAACCACAAACTGCCCATGAATGAAACTCTTACCACTTGAAAGGGTGGGGCATAGAGTTTCGAATGATTACCGCTAGATGCCTCTCTCAGCACACAAACAGCCCCTAGCCTGTCATTCGCAAGATGGCGACCCCGCAACACAAGGCGTTTTGCGCTCTGCAGTTCAGCAAGACTGAATCCGCAATTGCAGTGCAGCGTGCGTTTCAACGGCGTTTTGGCATTGATCCGCCAATGCCAAAGAGCATTTGTCGTTGGTACTGACAATTTGAGGAAACAGGCTGTTCATGTAAGGGGAAGAGCACAGGGCGACCACGCACTTCAGAGGAAAACGAAACTGAACGTGTTTTGTGCCATTTCTCAAAAAAGGGTTTATGACCCTTTCTTTTTCGAGGGAAACACAGTTACGGGGCAAACGTATCTCGAAATGCTGCAGAACTGGCTCTTTACACAACTTAATGACGATTCCGATGACTTAATTTTTCAGCAAGACGGAGCACCGCCACATTGGCACCTGCAGGTTCGACGTTTTCTAAACGACACACTGCCTCAACACTGGATAGGCCGCACGGGACTCCAAGACTTGGTGCTACACTCTTGGCCCCCAAGATCTCCAGACATTACACCCTGTGACTTTTTCTTGTGGGGATACGTCAAAGAACGCGTTTTTGTGCCACCTTTAGCGACGAATCTGGATGACCTCAAAAACAGAATCACGGCAGCGGTGACTTCAGTGGAAGAAGACATTGAGAGGCATTTGGGACGAAGTCAACTATCGTCTCGATACTGTCCATATAGCAGGTGGCAGGCACATACAGCATTTATAAAATGGTTAGTAAAACTTGATAACTCATTAAACCGTTTGTAAGTTTTGGTGTAATTGTAACGTGTTGCCATCGTGAAATATACTACTTTGAAATTGGGTCCATCATTTTGAAACACCCTGTACTTATATTCCTTGTTAGCAGAGTCTTTTCTGTGCTCATTTATTGAGCCAAGTGGAACTGTGCATTTTACCCAAAGACAATAGGCAGGGCAGATTATTAGAAATGGTCCCCCATCCTCCTCCCACAAAATCAGATGTTTTTCAGCTTAGAAATGGCTTTCTACCTATTCAGTCAGGTCATCTGTTTTGGGAAGTCTCAAAAGAGCCACTAAACACTACTCCCACATTAACACCAGCTTGATGGCCCCCGTAGACATCTGTTATCTCATAATACACTGCCTTTCCAAGAGTTTCAGAAAAAGGGGGTGGGGAGAGAGAGAATTAAAATATGCTCATATTTCATAAATATAAAAGGGTTTTATTTGGCTTTTGCAGATTGGAAAATACAGTCTGCACATAATTTTAATCTTATGCCCTATCCTTAATAATCTTTTATTACAATATGTAGCATTTATCAATTCTGGAAACTGCATACAAACTGCCTATTTAACTTGAGCTTATTCATTCAGCCATGAGCATGTAACTAACAGAACATACACCTGTAATGTTTGTTAATGCCAAAAAAAGTGTGACATGTTGGAGGAAGCCACAAAGTCCTCCTATTGTTTATTACCTGGATAGCTTCATTTGCTTCTTTGTATCCTCTTTGCTACAGGTTTTCTTCCCAATCCTTTATATAACTGAAATTCTCTTCCTTCTCCCCCCTGCCCAGCCATCTACAAATGTAAGTGGTAAGATGTACATGGTTTACTGCACTTCAAAGTGTTCATATGCTCCTTTGTTCCCCTTTCACCATGTCTGCTTGGCTCAGATCTTTTGAATGTAGACAACAGAAGAAATGCAATGCTTACCCCCTCTCTTGTCTCAAGTATTAAGAAAATCTCTGCCCAAGATCCAAAGTGTATTTGTGCATCCCTTTCATGTCATAGGAGAGAGACAGAGAGGAGGAATACTTGTTCCGAAGTTGGAAGGCAACAGAAAGAGCTGCCCTTCCCATTTCTACTGATTAACTCCTGCAGGACACTAGGAAATACAGGCTTACATAAATGTTGTCACATTTTTAAAAGATGGATTTTATTAAGCACAAAACAGCTCTCAATACATTATCCATACAAATTGGAAACCCCCCCAACTATAATGAATTTCAAAGATTTGATGGGCAGGATGTATACTGGCACAATAAAAAGGGCTATTTAAAAAGTAATACATAGGGTCACCACTGTTATACAACAGATAGCTTGCCTATACCTAAAAATACTACATTATTTGGAGAATAAAGAGAATTACTATTTTGGGTGGAACTTGTACTTATTAGCACCATTCAAAGCTTGCATCAGTTGCTTAGGCAAAGAAGCACCTGATAGGTCAGGGTAAAGCTTCAGAACAAGGGTTCAGTGCAATGTTTTCAGTTCCTTTCAATAATATTTGAAGTCTATGGTTTCATAGCATGTTAAATAATTATGGCTTGGTAGAAATACACTGTTAAGATGTAGAATAAGGTTTACTTCAAGAAAGATGAGATTTTTATAACAGCTGTGGAAATGATTTTTTATGTATTATGGCAGGCGTAGTAGAATACAGATGACATGTTGGGTTACAAACGGATCTCTTATGAACTCTGGCAGAAAGAAACCATTAGCTCTCTGTTGTACAGACGTCTGGTTGACTCAGCTGCTGTTTTTTCAGACAAACTAGCTTTATCTTCTCTCTAATGTGTTCAGCTGTAGAAGCCATATCACTTGGGCTCCCAAAGTACTGCTCAGTACTAAAACGAACAAGGAAAAAAACAACTTCTGAATCTAAACATTCTTGTTATGCACATGGATTTATTCTCCCACAGTTTATACCAAATTAAAATTAAAACACAGGTGCTTTCAGCTACACCTGACTAGTATAATATTGGAAGTTTTAGGATGGTTTCCCAGACCTGAATAATCAACGTGTGTGTGTGAAATCACCATCACTTTGATACCAGACCTCACAACTTTGCTAGCACGTACTGATTGCTGACATTTTACATCCCTTCTAATTTAAACTAATATGAATTGTTTAAAATTTCATTTCAAATGAACAATAGACATTGTGTTTCTTCAGTTAATTCTATTGTATGCAGGGACTGACTAATGTTCTTCTCTATTATGGATAATTTCTGATGGCAAAGAAATAACACAATTGTACATGGTAACATTACTAAATGAGATTTTTTAAAAAAAAATTACTGAATGCTACAGCCGCAGTATCTGACTTAAGAATGCAGTCCTAGCTCACTGGAGGTGGTTAGGATTAGGCAGAGGTCCCCTCTGCCAGTGCTGGCGTTCTGCCCATGGAAAGCTCCCACCAGCAGTGTTCCTGCTCGTTGTAGCTGGTGGACAGTCCTGCGACACAGTGTTTGGGGAGAGGGTTGCCAGCGGCTTTGGATCCACTGGATACAAAGCCTCACAGGCCTGCCCAAGAGCCCCCAAGATCAGTTATGCCAGAGTGGATTTAACAAAAAGGAAAAAGCAGCCTCACAGCTTCTGCTCTGGCTTTATTCTCTGGTGCAAGCTGGCAGGGCCTAGGATGCAGCAGTAACTGCTGCTCCACTTCTCCCCAACCGCACTTTGGATTGCTCTGTTGCTCTACTTTCTTTTCTAAAACTTAATAATGCAACTACAGTATTCTAATGTCCCCACAATAAATAATGAAATTTGTTTGGCTTGTATTACAAACTGAAAAACTTTAGAATAATCATACTGTAACGACAGGACACATACCCGTCAGGATAAACTACTGGCACAGTTAATCTATCCAGAAGTGATTTTCCAACAGCTTCAATCTCATCAAATTGTTCCATGTCATTTATGGATTCAGGCTCATCTGGGCATTCTTGCAACACCTGTAAAAAAATGTATTGAGAAAAAGAAACTAGATAAAATAAGCTAGTTCTAGAGCCCCTTTAAAACATCAGATCAAGATTCTTACGCTATCTAGTCAACTTGATAATTTTTTTTTCTGTGGTCTGCTTTGATGTAATTGATCATAAGGGACTGGTGACTTTACTGAAGACCTGTAATATAGGCAGGGGTGATTTTGGATGCCTGTCATTGCCAATGTTTGCCGGCCCTTGCTCAGCAGTGGCAAATATCACCCTTTATCAAATCTGTCATTTTGGAAAGCTGTGAGCCTTTTAGTCAGATGTGGATCTGTAACCAGAATTCAGATGTTGTCATAGTGAGGCTAGATTTTTTTAGCTGATCTGTGTAGGATGGCCATTGGAGATCTGTATGAGCTGAACTTAGCACAACTGCCCAGAATATGCACTGGTTTCTCATCTTCTGGGCCTAGTTGAAGATGCTGGTTTTAATTTATAAAGCTCTTGGTCCAACCTATTTTAGATGGTACTTTTGTGTTCCTTCACAGCTCCCAGGACTGGCCAAGTGCAACCATTTAACAGTATTATCTTTGCACTGGGTTCAAACGATAAGGCCATGTACACAGTGGTCTCGGTGGCTGCTTACGTTTTGAAAACTCACCAAAGTCCAAGCCTGAGCATCTTTTGGAAATGCTTTAAGACTTATCTGGACTAGGTTTTAAAGATCAAGGTATATATGCAAAAGGTTAAACATTTTAGGAAGCAATCCTATGGCCCCCTAGACAGCATCTGGGGGGCATAGGATATTTCGGATTACTGGATCTCAGGCTGGAGACAGTGCTCTGACCTTGGACCCAGGAGTCCGAGCTCCCTGCCCCTCCCTGGCAGCATGGAGAAAACCATGTTAGCTGCTTCTACAAGCCTGCAAACGCGAGCTCACAGAGGGGTGAAAGGGGCGTGCCGGTGGGAGGTGAGGAGACTGGGGATGTGGGGATACAAGCTCTCCTCACCTGTCCCCAGCCTCCTTCCCTCCCCAAAGCCTCTGCTAGATGGGCAAAAATGCCCATCTACCTAAATGCAGAGCGGAATGTGCAATGCACCTCTTAAGCCGACTTCGGAGGCTTAAGAGTACCCAGGGCAGATCCGATAGGGTTGCGCCTTATGGGTTTTATATGGCAATTTAATAGAAAGAGGTGGAAGGACACATGAAGGATATGATGGGCCAATCTGAGGAGATATAAGCAGATGTAAATGTGGGCATGTGATTCATTTTCAAAGGATAAACAGGGTTCATCCTTTGAGTTGAATCCAAAGGTGTCCTGCTCATGGGACGACTGCCTTCTGTGGGAAAAAGAGCACATTTGGATCCAAACTTTTCCTTTGACTCCAATCCAGTGAGTTTCAGTGATGGCATATTATGGCTTTCCACTACAATGAATTGCTTGAAACTGCAAAATCACTATCATATCTGCTGCTCTGGATTACTCTCAGGAACTGTTCACATGATACTCCTGGCCTCTTTCACATCATATCTGTGATGGCCAAGTTCAAAAAACATCGCTTACACAGAACGGAAGCTGCTACTGAAAAAACCCATGAGCTCCTGGCTACATATGAGATCATGCTGGTCCTCTATAAACTTACCAAGGTCCAGTCTACACAAAACAGCTGATTTCATAGTAAAACTATTCCTGGACTGTAATGTTCAGACTACATGGGGAGATCACAAGACTGAATATTTCTTCATATATAAACTGTGTGCACATACCAACTAGATAGCAGGGTATTTTTTAAAAAAAATGTGGGGGGAAAAATTCAGTCCTATGTGAGCATCTATGTGAAGTGGTACATTTTAGCATATAATCAACTACTGAAAAGGTAAAGGTGTCCCCAGCCAGTCGTGTCCGACTCTAGGGGGTGGCGCTCATCTCCATTTCTAAGCCGAAGAGCCAGAGCTGTCCGAAGACACTTCGGTGGTCATGTGGCCGGCATGACTGAACACCGAGGTGCACGGAACGCTGCTACCTTTCCCGCCGAAGCGGTGCCTATTTATCTACTTGCGATTCCTTGCTTTCGAACTGCTAGGTTGGCAGAAGCTGGGACTGAAGACGGGAGCTCACTCTGTCACGTGGCACTTGGGTCTCTGCAGTTCAGCATCTTAACCACTAAGCCACTGCGGTCCACCACTAATCAACTATTAGACTGGGGCTAACTCACATGGAGGTAACAAACTGGGGTTGTAGTAAGGAAGAAAACCTGAACCGAACATGTGAATTCACCTTAAAACTTTGATTGCAGTCACGTTGATTCAGATGCAAGTTCTACTGACATCAGCAGAACTTCTTCTCCACTTAAAATAAATGTGTTTAAAACCAGGGCATCAAATAGTTACAGTGTCTTAATTACTACTAAAGTCATACATCTAAATACAATAAAGCTTCACTTAATCTAGATGCATTAATCCAAAAGAGTACATTTTAAAATTGTATATGATTGTTAATAGAATAATTTGGAGGCACTAACTTTTTCAGCATTTGAATGGAATGCAACAGCCATCTCCAGCCGAGTTACTCTCTCTTCTGCAGTTATTGTGAACTGTTTCCATACTCTGTTCAGCTTTGGAAGTGTGTCTCCTGAGGACCTGGAAGTGCATCTCAGAGACTGACACAGAACGACAGTAGCCTGTAGTAACTGTCTCCCATAATCGTAAGTACTCTATAAAAAGAAAAATAGATTTGAAATCTGAATTTCAAATCTTGGAACAGATATAGCTACAATACAGTGACACATCTGCAAGAAATAAAATATCCAACATGTAAATCACATATTGAAATTTAGACTATTAAAATACCAGCCTGGTTTTCCAAGCTTTTTCAAGAGCAAGGATAACCTGCGAAAGCTTTGTCTGGAAAATCCAACTGGAGGATGAAGGCTGTGGGAAACTGAAGTCTGACCCTCTTTATTTTTTTCATCTGACCAACTAGTTGGGGTGTGTGTGTGTGTGTGTGTGTGTGTGTATAGCATTTGTTCTGTCTGGCAGCTTTGCTGCACAAACCATTTGAACTGCTTTTAGAACAAAAGTATAGAGGGGTCTTGGTACATTGCTGATCCCTCCTCTGCTCATTCCCCCAAATGCCCAGCCCATTATCAAAACATAAAAATCAGTCAAAAGTAATTTTCACCTGATGAAACTCACAACAGTTCCATAAATCCACTTGCCTTGTTACTTTGCCGCTCCCTCCTCTGACAAGCACACCTGCCTACGTCACAAACACAGCACAAAGATTCCTATTCTCCCACCCTTGCGTTCTCTGAGAACTGCAGAGAACTCCAGGAAGGCAATGTAAACATCTCTACTCCACCCCTTCCCAAGTTCTCTGTTGTTCATGGATAACGAGAGGGAGAAGGAGAGGGTAGTTTCCCTCTTTTTCTGCTGGGTTTTTCCAGAAGGTCACAGCAGCAACGTGAGGCTTGTGCCTTCCTCAAAGTGCAGAGCAAGGGCAGAGGAACCTCATCCTCTTTGCCCTTGCACATACTATAAGACTTGGGGAAAGATAAATGTTGGTAGCAATGACAAATAACGTCTGTCTAGTAAGCCTAGGTCCAAAATTTGGACCTTTGCTAAATAGCTAATCAGGGAAGTAACTTCTGAAAAATGCAGAGCAGTTGCCCAGGGTAGATACACTGAGTAACCATTCCATGTTTGTCAAGGATTAAGTGAATTCAAGCATTTCAGAACCGATCATGTACATTCAGTGATGCGTAACAGTGCTGTAAATATGACTGTGGTTGTCCCCAAGGATATATTTCTCCCCCCAAATTTTGTCATATCTAATCATGATTTCCAGTAATCAGAATTTTACTGCGTAAACAACTCAGTAAATGGTCTAAAGGGCAACTAATGTTAATTTTAAATGTAGACAGCAAGGTTTAGTGGCAGCTTTCTAGTGACCAATCTAACCTGCTACAGAAGAAAACCATTATTTACCTGTGCTACATCAACGAACTTCCGATGCTTTTCCAACAAAATTTTGGTTTCTTGCGTATCGTCTCCCAGTCGGATATGGGTCTTCAACAAAGCATCTAATAGTTCACTTAACCATTCTACTGCCTAGAGGGAAGAGCAGAAACAGACTGTAAAACAGAAAATATTTAAATCAGCATAAACCATTCATCATAGATGTACTAAATAAGACTACTGTTTTGAATTCTGTGTTTCCTCCATTTCCTGTAAGAGGTCTGCAATATATTACAGGGGTGCTCAAGGGCCCAAAATTATTTAATCAATTTTCAAAGGTTGTTTCACCTGATACTAACATTTTTTAACTGAAGTATGAACACCACAGGCTGCAATAGGTATGTGGCTGGATCTCACCTGAGCAGCATCCTCCTCACATTTAAATAGCTGAACCATCTGAAGCATCTTTAACCGTCGCACATCTACCATGTCCTCACATCTGTGAAAACCAGAGTAATATGTAATTGGATCAGAAAGGTCATTGTGTAATAGTTCTTCACAATTGAGCTATCACTCCTGCAGTAGATGCAATGACACTTTACATGAACAATTCTTGTTTTCTGCACTGCTAAAGTTTGTTAAAAATATTATGATGCAACACATTGTGGAAAAACATAGAATTACTTTAAAATTTACCAAAATCTTGATAAAAACTATTACCTTAACACTTCTTCAACAATATGTATATGTACAATTATTGTTTCATCTTCCGGATGGGGAATCTAAGAAGGCCAGATTAGGCCTACAGATTGGGGGTTCCCCATCCCTTTTCTAGACCACTGCCCTTACTGGATGGGGCTGATGGGAATTGCAGGCCAAAACATCTGAAGGGACCCAGGTTGGATAAGACTGTCCTAAATTATAACATAGCTCATTGGGGGGCGGGGGGGGGGGGGGAGAGAAGCCCAATGCCCTGTCAAAAGCAATGCCTTGTGAAGGGATGTACCTCCCTGTAAAAGAAAGCCAGCCTAAGTAGAACCTTTCCATTCTCTAGGCAGAAAAGAAATGTGGTACTGTCTCCCCACCCTGTGACCTTCACAAACATTACCTTCCTGATCAAATCAGCCGCATTTGTGGTTGAACCTCTTGAGGACTACTCAAAGCAGCAACAGAGCATCCTATCATGCAGTAGCAAATGTGATCAGTTTTGCTCATAGAGAAGCAGGCAATAGAGATAAGACTGTCTTTCTCTTGGTCTTAATATCAGGAGAGAAAGAGATTTACTACTTAAACTCTACGTAACAATCTCTGGTCAAAATCTTAAGGGCCTTCAAGACTAGTTTTCTCTCATTTTTGTTGTCAAAATATTTAACTTCTTCATAATGAGGTATATAAAATGTATTCAAAAAGAAGGAGAGCTACTTTTTGGATCCTACAGTCTGTTGCTCAGTACTATGTGGAACATGATGTCTTAATAGTCTGTTTTTTAAGAATACCACAGCAATAGTTGCCAAGGTATCAGAAGGCATCAAGTGAGTGATAGCAATGTTAAAGTTATATATGATGTCCATAAAAAATAATTTAAAGCAAAATGACATCACTTATGTTTTAAACTTAACTTTGGAGCAGAGATAAATTCTTAGTTATTAACCTTTGCTTCCTGAGCTGCATGTCTTCCATCACTCCCTGGATGTGATCAACATTCTCTTTGTTTTCAGTAGTTACATCTTTTCCATAAGCCCAAGATGCCTGGTTAGATATTTGATCAAGAAGACTTTGACCTTTTTCACGCAAACCTTGCAGACCTAGGTCTAAGGCACAACAAAGCACACTCTTTATTTCATATAGCTAGTACATATTTTTCCGAACGTAGTAAACGTGAAGGAATAATTATTGTTCTCCTTTCATGAATTATGTCTGTCCAATTCGCATTTCATCCATGTGCAAGTTAGTTGCAGCAATTTAAGTTTTAATAAATTTGTCACTTAACTTACTGGACTCTAAAATGAGCAACTGTATTAAATGCATCCTACAGGATTTAACAGTCAACTCTAATGGTGTTAATGTATAAGACGCTAATTAGTATTTAAACTAAATAGCCACACAGAGAATTTCTTAAATATCTATCATTTTTAGCAGTCAAGTTGGCATATATTAGAAAGTGAGATGATAGCTTAATAGTAATGCTCATGCCTGGTATGCTGAAGGGCTTAGATTAAATTCCTGGTGTCCTCAGTTAATGGGAGATGGCTGGGCTGCAGGAGATCTTTGCCCAAGACCTTGGAAAGTTGCTAACAGTCAGAGGAGACAGGACTGGGCAAGACTGGCCAATTGTCTGACTGAATATAAGGCAGTTCCATAAGTTCATATTAGTGATCCTTGTGAACTGTTAAACCACATAGTAATTATACCTGGAAGTTTCCTTTTTTCTTACTTTGTTTATTGTTTATGCTGACTAGTTTACCTTCATTTGGGGTTTTCAAAATGAGAGAGATTTACTTACTAATTTTCGTATTAAAGCCTTTTAAGTACTGACACAAATCTTGACATCTGGACTGCTCCTATCCTATATTAGCTAGGCAAACTACAAGCAACTTTTTATAGAGCTCAAATTTTCCTACACCTCCTTCCTATATACACTGTGTGAAAGGGCTCCATGTAATTAAAAAGGGCAATGGGGCTGCTCCGCTGACCAAGCCCCTGAGGTTGTATGGCTTCTCTGCCCTCTTTCCCCACCCACCCCCTCCGAGTGGACATCTGCAGGAGGAAAGCCTAGGTGTAGACTTCCAGGGGAGCTGGAACCCTAATTGTGCATGGTTCCATCTCCTGTAGAGTTCTATGCATACAGGTTTCCCTCTGCAGATGTCCACACTCATGTGATTAAGGCACGGAGGGAGCTTTAGAGGTTTCCAATCACAGAAGCAGGAGGCTTGGAAAGAACTCAAATACACTGTGTATCATCTGTTTTTTCACTATAATACAAATACATTAATGTATTTTTAGATTTTATGCCCCAACAGTTTTTGAACCGAATGCAAAAAACAAAAAAGGAAAAAAAGCCAAGTGTTCTGGCCATGATCCCCAGAAATGCACAGCTAGTTCAGTGAACCCACAGCTTGTATATTAACCCTACTGTTACACTGTTTTTTTTCTCTTTCAAATAAAGAGAATCTCAAATGTCCTTGGGAAAAGGAAGGGATGGGTTTGCACACTTAAGTAAAGACCTTCAGGGCATGCACAAACTCTTCTGCATGCTTAAAGAGACTTGCTGAATTGTGGGTCGAGAGGACAAATATAAAATATTAAGCACAAAGAAAATGCGTGAGAAAGTCAGTGTATATTTTAATTTAACATTTACTCTTCCTCATTAAGTCATTTACTGTAGTTTAGTTTTTGGCATTTCAGCAATCTTTGGCTTACCAACACTTTTTAACTTCTCTTCAAGTAGCTTTAAAGTTTGCTGAATTGATGCTCCATCAGCTGGTGCTACATCAGCACACAACATCCCTAGCAAGCCATCTAGTTGCTGAGATAACTGAAAAAGACAATCCCAAAATATTATGTTATCTCCACATTCTGTAATTTTGGTACTTCTCCCAAAGGATGTGCTGCAAGAATGGCAGACTGAACTGTGAGAAAGTGAACTATAAACGGTGATAAATGTTAGAAGATAGGAACGTTCCCAGGCACATGGCTTTAGCAATGGAATAATAATGCTCCTCACTCAATAGCACTCACAGAGGATGCTACTGCTAGTCCTAACTAGCAGCAATTCCCACTAGTCTCCTGTGATTGAGATGGGATGTCCCAACAATACTGGACACATGCATTTTGTGCACACGTTAGGCAACATCTAAGTCCCTAAAGCAACTGGAAATGAGCTGAAACACTTATTTTTCCAGAGTAGACAGGTCAGCAGTAGTCATAGAAGGGCTCTGCTGACCTGTCCGGTTCTGGAAACAAGTATCTTGGCTTGTTTCCGGGGTTGCTTTAGGAAACTCTAGTTTCCTGTTGTGCCGGCAGGTGGTCCCACATTATCCTGAAGATACGTACTTTCTCATTTGCAAGATGCCAGTTTTTCTGCAAAGAAAAGGAATACTGTGGTACTGAAAACTGGGAAATATGACCATAAGAATCAAGAGCCTTCAGATAAAAATGAACACAGAAATAATTTTGGAACTCTCCAGAACATGGTCATTACATTCTATAGTATGTGATGTCCGATGCTGTCTCTCAGAGTAAAAACAAGATTTCAAAGACTACACATTCTATTTTGCAGCAATGCTACTTACATCAGAATTTGTCCACAGAGTGCACTCTGTGCTTCCTCTGAAATGGATTAGTATGTTTTAGGCTTCCTTTATTCCTGAAAGAACCTGGCTGAACTATGGACTGTCTACAGAAGCAATCACAAAGCAACAGTGTACAACGAATAAATGTATACATATTTTACTTACATCTTGGGCAACACCATGAAATTCAAGTGCTGCTTGTAACAGATTCTGTCTAAACTCCAGTTGACTGGCTTGCCGGTAACAGACATCACTCAACTGCTGTTGTAATGCTTTCAGTTCTACAAGGTCTTCCTCATCCCCAGCATTCAGCAAAGCTGCGATCTGTTGATTAAGTTCCACGTACACTGCAAACCACTCCTGCAAAACCAGCACAGCAAAAAGTATATCACCATTATTTGTAATGTTGTCGTGTTCTTTTCTTTTTAAGGCAACACACACAACATCCGATCAACCAACCTGGGCTTACTGAAGCGCTATGCAAGCTTATGCATAGTATCAATACATCAAGGCCAACAGGATGCCAATCTTTCTGAATCTCAAAAGCCACCTAAAATTTTGTTGCTATTTCAGTCTTGGAACCTGGGACCAATTTTCAACAATTCCCTTTCTCACCAAGTTATGTGAGCATTTTTCACTATGTTATCTAAGCCTTTTTTCCTGCATCCTTGCCTAGTTCCAGCATTTCAGCTATCCACTAAGGTTATATTCTTACCTGGACTCTTCATTTCCACCCCAACTATAATATCCTGGTTTACTAAGTTATATCTATTTAACACAGCAAAATGCATTCAGTTGATCAGCATTGTCTTGATCACACCACTCCTCCCTTCCTTCCCCCTTGCAGAATCTTTTTTCCATTACATCAAACACACATATTAAACCATTTCATGCTCTATCCACAACTTCATAGAATTTCTGTTGCCTTTCTCTTCAGTTATATCAGGAGTACACATCTCATCTTACTAGTTCATTATTTATATAGCACTTCTATAGTGCAGTATGCAGTGAATTATTTATTGCATTCAGCTCAAGGACAACTTGGTGATGCACCTGAGACAAAGAGAAGCTTCAGTCAGTATAAGACAGGCTGACAAGTAGATGGACAAGTGCCCCGTCTGTGCTCTATTGCCGCTGTAACATTTGACAGGGAACATGCATGCCAGGGTTATATACAGCACATACAGCTTTTGAACTTCCACCCTGCTTGAGATCAATGAGTGTGCATAATGCAGAAGCATATCCCCTTCTTGGGGTGTCTTAAGTCAGAAACTCCTCTTCTTGATGAATGGTCCCCAAGGTGAAATTCCTAGTTCCATCCTCTTGTCCACACAGGCTCCTGAAATTTCCAGGCAACCATTGCTGAGCTGCACTTTAATATATGGAGCTGTGCCACTAGCCCAATTTAGGATTACCCTTAAAGTACTGAATGGCCCAAGACCAGGATATCTTAAGAACTTCCCTCTCCCGTATAAACCGGTCCGAGTTTTAAGATCTTTCTCAGAGGCCCTTCTCTGTGTTCCACCTTTTGTGAAAAGTTGGTGGCTGTACACAAGAACAGGGCCACCGCTGGGGTGGCACCTAGACTGTGCCCACTCTGGAGTGATTTGCCAAGTGCCTTATGCTGCATTTAAATGAACAACCAAAATATGTTTACTTCAGCAGGCCTTTAATTCACAATCTTCCTAATGTTAATCACAGTCTATGGCTGTATTATATTGTTCTGTTGCTGAGTTTTTGTTCTATTATATGTTTTAATCATTTTTAAATGAGTGTAATTTGATGTATTTTGTTCGATAATTTTATAGAAATACAGCAATATAAATAAAGTAAATATAAAATGAATTAAGGGCGCAATCCTATCCAGATAGGCGGCTGCCTCCGAACTCGGAGGTGACCGCCTATCCAATGGACAGCAGGAGAAGCACGGAGGGGATCGTTCTCTCTGCACTTCTCCTACCCTGCATTTTAGGCTAGACAGCCGATTGCGGCTGTCTAGCTGCGGGAGGACAGAGTGGGGGAGGAGGCTGCTGTACAACACATTGGATGTGTCTTACAGGCATTTCTGCCCCCCCGCCCGGGAACGCCCCCCCAGACACGCCCCTTTTCGGCTGCTCCACGCTCCTCTTGTGAGCATGGAGGATGGGGCTGCTCCGCGCTACCTGCAAGGCAGCACGGAAGTGGGGGGAGGTCGGTGCCCCGGGAACCGACCTTGGAGCGCAGGCTTCAAGGTCGGTTCCTGGAAAACAAGATATCCTCTGGCCATCTAACTGCTGCCTAGAGGCCATAGGATTGCTCCTTAAGAGACTGATAAGCCTTGCCTTCCGTTTCCAGTTGAGTGGTATCATTTTACTGCTACCTCATGTGCTTTGTCAACCTTTTTTCTATTCTATTATCTCTAGTCATAAATTGCAACGACAACTCTTCTGGAGAAAGTTCTGCCTTACATGTACATTACCTAGCACAGTACAAACTTATTCACTGACTGAAATCCCTAGACAGTAAGTAGCAACATCACCGTTTAAAATGGGAAAATCATGACTCAGGTTTTTAAAGGTGGTATAGTGCTTGGTGAAAGGAAATGACTCAATGTTAAATGAATATTGAAGCTATTTGCAGTGCCAGTGGAATAATTTGCTTGCAGTAAAGTCAGAATCCTTTTTAGTAAACACAGTTAAAAGTAATTAGCTTGTAAATCAATGAGACAGCAGATTAAAGAAACACTTGAGTTATTTAAAAAGCTTTTATGTATATAAGGCAGTAACTTCTAATTGCTGCCTTGCACAGTCTTGGTGTCAATTTCTCAAATTCAGATGCAAGAGACAGATTGACTGATATTCTCTTAATGGTTTATTTACTAAGGAAATCTTTCCAAATTATTAAAAATTCATGAGTTTCCGAAGACTTTATTGGTGGTTCCCCTAAATTGATAATGTAAAAGGTAATGACTGGACTGATTTGTAACTTTAAAACTTCTTCTCCCTTCCAGTATGCATACTGCCTCAGAGCTCAGCAGGGCTGGGGGGGGGGGGGGGTTATCATGATGGTTCGCCCTCGGAGACTTATGGATCTGAATGGTTTCCTGGTGCCTCTATGATACTTTTCTACAGATATGGCTGGTGGTCCTGCTGAGATGCTAGTCCAGGGGTGGACAAGGTGCAGGGCTCAGAGTGGTCGCATTGCACCCCCCAGCAGTGGCTATATTCCACTAAAATTCAGCAGTGCAGCAGCAGGGGGAAAAGCCCTTTTAAAAGGAAAATTCTTGCCACCAAATTTCAGTGGTGTGGCAGCAGCAGCAAAAAAGGGCTATTTTATTTTAAAATAGCTTTTTTTTGCTTCCACCAAAACTCATCGGCAAACTGCAGACTTTCCTTTTAAAAGGGGATTTTGTTTCAGCTTGGCAGCAAGTAAGGGCCATAAAAAAGGCCAGGAGGCCCTTGTGTTGCCTAGCCTTGCCCTAGTCACTCTTTCAAATGAGATGTCCTTGCCCGAACCCTCAAGATTTGACACTTGTCAGTTATATGCCAATGAAAGGAAGGACAGTGATTCTCTTCCCTGGAGAGGGTATTCCACAAGCAAAGCATAATCAGGAAGAAGGCCCTATATCTAGATGGGAAGGCACCCACAGCAGTATTTCTATTGGCTTAATGTGCAAAATCTTCATAGATAAAGGAGAGAAAGATAGAATAGTATGGTACAGATAGCACAAAGGACAAGCTGTGAAAAATAGTTTGCAGAAAATATGTTCTGCCTAGAGTACGCTTCAGTATGGGGCCACTGAGCATGTACATTATCTCTTCCTCTAAATATATTTTTTGCCTCATGAAAAGGACACTTTACATCCCTCTATTGATATGACAGAGGGGATTGACCCACAATGATAATAAGAAATGAACATCTCAGATCTCTGCTATGTCATGAGTGAACCTGGGACCAATGAGTGACATGTACTATGGCATACAGAGCATGACAAAACAACCAAGAAAGCAGCATACCCTAATGAAGACTGTGAATCAATTAATTTTAACCATGTTGTACAATACGCTGTGGTTAATATGAACTAAAAAGATTGAATGTGTATGGAAAGCAGCCATTGAGCACATCCACTGGACGCTATAGAGAATGTAAGTGAAAAGCACCAGAGGGCATTTTGCATATTGCCAGTGACTGTGTATAGTCTCAAAATGATGTGGACGTATACCCAGAATATCAGACCATCAACAGAATGTATCACACATTGCCCAGTCAGTAGGCATATTCTTCACTGGGAGACTGTGCACATCATTTGGCCAGTGTGTGCAGTACTCACATCATCCAAAATGACTTGGAGGTTATGCATACTGACTGAAGCATTAATGCAATTTACTATTCATCCTCCTAATATATGTAAATTTTTCATGATATCTGTGGAATGTTGACAAAGGCTGGGTTTGTGGGGTGTTTTTGCACATTCTCCATTCAACTCAAATTAACCCCAATATGTTTTATAATACCATGTTTGACTCTTGGAAAACAAAATCTGCATTTACCCATCAGGAGAAAAATGATGATCTTAACTGAGGAAGAAAGTAATTATAGTAAGTGTTCCCAGAAAAAAAAAAATACATTTACTCCCAAATCAATGCTTCCTTATTTTGTGTTTTCAATCTCATCAGAAGCACAAACACTGCCATGACATTAGAATTCAATTAACAATCACTGGTATCACCAACAGTCGCTAGGGCTGTTATGGAAGAATAGGTGCAGTATTTTACAACTCATAAATCACTGCCTAAAATTCACTAGAAAAAATGTCACTGGAAAATGTTGCACATAATTAATTACATATAAGAACAATCATGCAGTAACTTCCTTGGGAAAATGAAAACTCACACTATGTTGACTTTCAATCTCTTCATGTTTCTGTTGCAAAGCTTGTGAGGCTCTAATTGAATCACCTATCCCCCACTGGGTTCTAAGTTGTTCTGAACCAGGTCCTTCGAGCCAGTTCACTACCTGTTGATCAAACAGCAACATTTTCATCACAGCAAATAATTTAACCAACACAACCTAGATTGTAAAGCACCAATGTTACTTAAATGTCCCTTCTATAAAAAGTTCATAGACACAGTATTCCTATTAAAAATGTATACTATCTCAAGAAAAACAAGGGTGGTGTGTGTGTGTGTGTGTTTCAAGGCACAAAAGCAAGTGGATCCAGCAACGCTGTTCAAACATTTCCTATTTTTTTTTGTCTTTTTGAAGAATGCTTTCTTTGTGAACTTTAATCATTCTTCGTCACACATTAAAAATAGAGCATAAAGATACCTGGCATGCTCACTGATTGTCAATTCATACTTGTATTAGTAGGCAAGATGAAAAGCTTACTACTTCAGAAAGACAGGAGGGGAGAACTCTTTTAGTTCCTAGTGAAAGCTTAGTTGTTCTAATGTGGAGAAGTACAGTGCCTGAGTGAGTTTAGGAATAAGATACAGTATATGCCACACTATTTGTTGCTCCTTCATTACAGACTGCTATCTGCAGATTATTTAAGAGAGGTATTTGACTGTAGGCATTGGAGTAACACACATGGGTCTGAATAAATATTTGTCAGAATAGGTTTTGGAATGTTGGATCCTGCCCCTTGTACTGTAGTTCTGAAGCTTCCACAAGATTCATAATCAGCACCAGAGGGAGGAGCTGTTGAGAAAGTGTCAAGAAGCCCTGTGACTTATACAATATTATCATTGCCTAACCCACAAAATGTCAGTGCCTGGGCTGCTTATATGAAATTAACAACATGTAAGTGGTATATAACTCGATATGCCGAGGCATCTCCAAGATTGTCACATATTCAATCCATGTTAAGGCTCATTCACACCTTTTAAAAAATATTACACACAGCAGAGCACACAATACATGTCAACTATGAATGGCACAACCATGCTTAAATTGACGGAAACTCCAATCACACATACAAAAGCAGGGGTCCAAGTCTTTTCCAATGGTCTCTTCCATTTATATTCTGTAGAAACCACCCATTATTTTATTTTATTTATTTTATTCCTTTAAGTAATTTATAAACTCTCTTTTCGGGGAACCCCTCCCAAGACAACATACAAAATTTAGAACTACGAAACAGAATGATAAAATTAAGAATAAAAACCAGAATTAACAGTTAAAACCAGGTAACACCATAAACACCCAATAAAGTCCTGCCACAGTTATAGGCCAAGGTAAATAAATAGGTCTTTAGGGCCCATTTGAAGTTATGTAATGATGGGGTCTGGCAGACATCAATTGGAACAGATTCCCACAAGCAGGGGGGTGTACTATCAAAGAGGCCCTATCCCTTGTCCCCACCAGCCTAATTACTTTTGACAGGCAGGCAGGGCTTTCAATGTTGATCTGCGTGAGGGCAAGTTTGATATGGGTGAAGGCGGGACCTTCCACGTGACCAGGCTGCAAACCATTTAGGGCCTTGAAGGCCAATACTAGCACTTTAAATTGGTTCTGAAAATGCAGTGGCAGCTAGTACAATATCGGTATCACAGGAGTCGACTACCTAGCACCTACCAGTATTCGAGCAAACACATTTTGTACTAACGGATGTTTCCAAACCGTCTTTAAAGGCAGCCCCATGAAGAGTGCATTACAGTAATCTAGCCTGGATGTCACTAGAGCAGTAGTGGGCAACTGTGGGAGGTCCAGGGGCCATATTCATCTCCTGGACACCCCCCCTTGCAGGCTGCATCTGCCCCCCCCCCCCGCCCTGCCATGGGTGCTGAATTATTTTTTTTTTTAAAGGATGCTATTTCCCCCTACCTCCCAAATTAAAAGAAACAAAACACTCATTCAGGGAGGGGGGATCAGGGGCCACGGGGGGGGGGAACGGGACGGGCTGCAAACTGCTCATGGGCCATATGCTGCCTGCTCTTGCACTAGAGAATGGATAATTGAAAGTCTGTCCTCTCCAGATAGACTGGTATGCTAAACGTTACCCTAAGCTGGTAAAAGGAACTCCTGGGCACTGTTGCCATGCGAGCTTCAATAGTTAATGCGAAGTCCAGGAAAAGTCCCAAACTGCATATTTGGCCCTTCGGGGGGGATTGCAATCCTGTCTAGCACCAGATGCAAACCTCTATCCAGAGTAGTTGGTTTCCCTACCCCAACAGTACCTCCATTTCAGCTTGTTTGCCCACATCCACCCCAAAACTGCCTCCAGACACTAGTTCAAGAGCTCCACAGCCTCCCTAGGATAAGTAGATGGAAATGAAATGTAGACCTGCATGAACCATTCATAACTGATGTGATGGTGGCAGCAGTCACATGTCAGGTTAACCATGGTTTAGAGCAATGTACAAAAGCAGGAATGAACCACAGTGACCCTCGGGCTTGTGTGCTCCTCCTCCTGTGTCCTCCTCCTCTTGCACAGCCAAGAATGAGGACGAGCTTTTGAAATCTCCTTAGTTCACCATGGATTCTCATGTCATTCAAACCAAGAACTGTGGTTAACATTACCTGTGGTTTATTTCAACATGCCAACTTCAGAAACCATGGCTTGAAGTTGGCTTGCTTGAAACTAACTATAGTTAAATGTTAACCACAGTTAACCATGTTAAGGGAAAGTAAAAGCAGAAGCTTCCAAACTCCTCCTCTGTGTGGAATAAGGGAAGGGAAGAAGGAGTGTGAGAGCCCAGGGCTTGCGGTGCCTTCTTCCTGCTTCTGTATGTCATGCTAAACCATAGTTTAAGATGACATGGTTTAGCTTGATGTGCAAATGTAGCCATTTTGTACGTTTTTCTCACCTGAATATCCATACCAGATTTTTTAAAATACAAAAGAATCAGCCCTTACCCACAAGTACACCTGAAACAACTGTGCAATTAGTCTAAGCTGATTGGAATCTATTTTGTGGTAACTAAATAGGAAGCTTATCAGCCAAGCTGTGCTGGGAGCAGGAATCTCCCCCTGCAGCAATTACCAAATGATACTGCAAATCATCTCTGCCTGCTCTCATTTCCCTTTGTTCAGATTCCTCTTTGTATCACCAAGAGAGCACATACTCCTGATACAGGTGGGCAGCTAGCTTAATAATATGGTTCTTTGATCACTTGTACTTATGAACTTCTTTTAGAATACAAAAATCATCTGAGGATTCCCCCCCCCCCATAGTATTTAGATATCTGCAGCAGGCAACTTCTCAACTGATTACTATTTATTTTATTTATTCCTTATTTATTAAATTTCTTAATTGCCTGTCTGGCCAGT
The DNA here is from genome assembly GCF_057233095.1 of Heloderma suspectum. NCBI lineage: Eukaryota > Metazoa > Chordata > Lepidosauria > Squamata > Helodermatidae > Heloderma > Heloderma suspectum. Next base: position 192,344,993 of record NC_139458.1, read on the forward strand.
CACCCGGCCACTCTGGGCGATGTACAATAATACAACAGTTTAAAACAATAAAATTCTACATTAAAACATTGTATTTCTAAAAATATCCTAACCAATCCCAATGCCTGCCTGAAAAACCACATTTTTAATGCATGGCAGAAGCTCATTAAAGAGGGGGCATGGCGGAGTTCTCTAGGGAAGGAATTCCACAGAGTGGAGGCCACCACAGAGAAGGCCCTCTCCCTTGTCCTCACCAGCCTAGCTGTCCTGGCTGATGGGACAGAGAGAAGGCCATCCGAGGCTGATCTTGTTGAGTGGCCTGTCTGGTGTTGCTAGAGGCGCTCCTTGAGATAGGCTGGGCCGGAACCATATAGGATTTTAAAGGTCAAAACCAACACCTTGAATTTGGCCCGGAAAACAACTGGTAACCAGTGCAACTCCTTCAGCTCCGGAGTTATTTTTACTAAATAAAAAATAGAGCTGAATACTCAATTTTATTGCCCGCCAAAGTTCAATTCACTTACTATGTAGCTTCAGTAACAAAAGACAGTGCAAATGGATGACAATTTCTAATCAGAATGACGCAGATTGAGGTTGATGCCCCAGTAAACAAGTCTATTTAAATGCATTAATGATGGTAGTTTGCCAAAAAAGGTTATAAACTTCATTCCAATCAGCACATCTTTGCTCAGATCATTTGAATACTCGAGTTGTTATAGAAAAACATCCAATATTTTACTTATATTGACCCATCCATTATTCATTCCTCTCCATTTAAATTTTTTTTCCCCCTAGCAATGGCTTGATTTTATTTAATTCTATGGTGAAACACTTGAAGATTGTGCTCTGCAGATTTACAGGGAAAAGCAAGAATTGTTTGTTGTGATATTTAAATACATCTAGAATTCTGTGAAATAACATTTCTTGTTTCCCGACCCACTACCTCAGTTTGAAATATCAGTATTTGAAAGCCAAAGGTTCATGTATATTCATTCTACAGAGCCCAGCAACTAAAATATACATACACATCTAATTTCAAACAGTAAATCTGGGGTAAAAATAAATTGATTCCATTTCCTCTATTATCTCCATTGACACAATGTCTACAAAAGTGTTGAAAGCATCAATTACATACTGATTTCCAAAGGACCAGTCCCATCCTTCCTGACCTTTTGGCACACAATTCATTACAAGCAGGTTTTTAAACATTAATTCCAGTCAGCAACAGTTCTATATTACAAATAGTTTTGGATTTTAATCACTGGATATACTAGCCTGCGCATATATTAGTAACTAGATAAACTCTTATTTGTGTTCTTTTCTTAAATGGCTTTTTAAAAAGCACACGATCCAGTAACAATCTTTGCTTTTCTAACCTGTGGAAGTTACTATTCAATATTTTGTTGGTAGTTTACTTTAACACATAATCTAGCAGAAACTGGTTAACAGTATTACCTGCTTTGATACATATAAAGTACTTGGGGGCAATTAAGGCTGCTCTGTGTTATCCCAACTATTAAGAAAGCCTGAAACCTGGCTACCATGGTTCCCAAACCATACAGAGTAGGATGATCAATTAAAATGGGGTGGGGGCCAGATGATCCCTCACCAAGCCCTTCGCAGGTCAGACGTTGTCAAGGGGACAGTGCCCAGCTCCCTGACATCATTTTGTCCCCAGCCAGTGCACAATCCGGTGCAGTGGCCAAGAATTGGCTTTGCTGTATGTGAGGCTTCTTTCACTGGGTAGGCAAAGCTAGGCTGGACAGATGCCTCCATTCACACACCGCTCATGAGCGGCATGTGAATGTGGATTTGTCCAGCATCTGCAGGAACAAACAAAGGGGAAGGCAAAGGATGAGCACAGCCCAGTCAGTGTGCAGCTCCTCTTCTTATATGCAGTCTGTGATAGGAGATAGGAAGGGAATTCCTCTCTCCGTCTCTCCAGTTAGCCTCCAGGTCAGGAAGAGGGCTTGGAAAGGGGAGTGGGGAGGACCCGGGGAGGGAGCCAGATGGGCAACCCCACAGGCTGGATTAAGCCTGTGGGCTGGAATTTGCCCACCCATGATATAGAGGAATGCCTTTCAATATTCCAGGTGAAGATGACCTGCTTAGTCAAATGACAGAATATAGTGATACCTGGCAGTTCAGATGACCAAGAAAGACAAGAGTGTAAGTCTCTGTGATATAGCTAATAATAGATAATAGAATAGGAAGGACAAGAGACCTCTTCCAGAAAATTAGAAACATCGGAGGTAAATTCCAGGCAAAAATGGGTATGATCAAAAACAAAGATGGCAAGGACCTAACAGAAGCAGAAGAGATCAAGAAAAGGTGGCAAGAATATATGGAAGATCTGTATAGGAAGGATAATAATAATGGGGATAGATTTGATGGTGTGGTCAGTGAGTTAAGAGCCAGACATCCTGAAGAGTGAGGTTGAATGGGCCTTAAGAAGCATTGCTAATAACAAGGCAGCAGGAAACGACAGTATCCCAGCTGAACTGTTTAAAATCTTGCAAGATGATGCTGTCAAGGTGATGCATGCCATATGCCAGCAAATTTGGAAAACACAAGAATGGCCAACAGATTGGAAAAAATCAACTTATATCCCCATTCCAAAAAAGGGAAGCACCAAAGAATGTTCCAACTATCGAACAGTGGCACTTATTTCACATGCCAGTAAGGTAATGCTCAAGATCTTGCAAGGTAGACTCCAGCAATTCACAGAACGAGAATTGCCAGGTGTACAAGCTGGGTTTAGAAAAGGCAGAGGAATGAGAGACCAAATTGCCAATATCTGCTGGAAAAACATCTATTTTTCTTTTATTGACTATTCTAAAGCCTTTGATTGTGTGGATCATAACAAATTGTGGCAAGTTCTTGGTGGGATGAGGATACCAAGTCATCTTGTCTGCCTCCTGAGGAATCTGTATAACGACCAAGTAGCAACGTAAGAACAGACCATGGAACAATGGACTGGTTTAAGACTGGGAAAGGAGTACGGCAGGGTTGTATACTCTCACCCTACCTATTCAACCTGTACGCAGAACACGTCATGCGACCTGCTGGGCTTGATGGAGCCAAGGCTGGAGTTAAAATTGCTGAAAGAAACATTAACAATCTCAGATATGCAGATGATACCACTTTGATGGCTGAAAGCGAGGAGGAGCTGAGGAACCTTACGACGGTGAAAGAAGAAAGTGCAAAAGCTGGGTTGCAGTTCAACCTCAAAAAAACCAAGATTATGGCAACCAGCTTGATTGATAACTGGCAAATAGAGGGAGAAAACATAGAGGCACAATGTATTTCTAGGCGCAAAGATTACTGCAGACGCTGACTGCAGCCAGGAAATCAGAAGATGTTTACTTCTTGGAAGGAGAGCAATGACAAATCTTGATAAAATAGAGCAAAGACATCACACTGACAACAAAGCTCCGCATAGTTAAAGCAATGGTATTCCCCGTAGTAACCTATGGCTGCAAGAGCTGGACCATAAGGAAGGCTGAGTGAAGGAAGATAGATGCTTTTGAACAGTGGTGCTGGAGGAAAATTCTGAGACTGCCTTGGACGGCAAGAAGATCAAACCAGTCCATACTCCAGGAAATCAAGCCAGACTGCTCACTTGAGGGAATGTTATTAAAGGCAAAACTGAAGTACTTTGGCCACATGATGAGAAGACGGGATACCCTGGAGAAGATGCTGATGCTAGGGAAAGTGGAAGGCAAAAGGAAGAGGGTCCGACCAAGGGCAAGGTGGATGGATGATATTCTGGAGGTGACGGACTCGACCTTCGGGGAGCTGGGGGTGGCGACGGCCGACAGGAAGCTCTGGCATGGGCTGGTCCATCAAGACACGAAGAGTAGGAAGCGACTGACTGAATAAACAACAAACACATGCACACACCCTTACAGTGCTCAATAGTTTTCTTCCATCAAAGAACTGACAACATGTAGTAATGTGAGGTATCACTGTTGTTGTTTTTTTGGACTGTCAGTTTTTTGATGGAATGGAAGTATTTAGCAACCAGAGGGTTAATGAGCGAGCTGGTGCACACACTCCCTCATGGGGAAATTCTTTGGTTAGGGAAGCTCTGCTAATACTTAGCATTCAGTAATATATACACATATGAAGTAAAAAGGTGCAGAAGAGTAAGGTAATCTCCTAGACCAGATGAAGAAATCCTGTTAACAGTAAGTAACATAAACCAAGTGGAGCGTGGCACTTACCTGCATTACCTTCTGCTGAATCTCCTCTAGCTGAGTGCGCTTGCTCCGCTGTCTGCACACTTCTTGATACCGTGTGTACTGTTCTCTGAGTGAATCTAGCAACTTCATAACCTGGGGTTGAGCGAGCAATTCATCATCCATGGGAGACCATGAGACCCCTCCATCCGAGCCATTAAAGCGGCGTTGTTGTAATTCAGATAACAGCTCATGACCTTTGATTAAAAAATGTCATAATTAAATATTTTAATGACAGAAATGAGATACAGTCAGGTAAAAATGAGCTAAAGCCTCAAGGCAAAGTCTGAAGACTTGCTACTGGGGAATAAAACTGACATGGGGCTTATTCATACTCTCTTGCTTTGAGATGAGTCACTTTCAGTTCCTACTCCATCCTTCTGGAGTTAATCACAGCCTGATATGGATTGTTGTGGGGTGAAATGGGGGCAGGTTATTCACTCATGATGAGTGATGTCACACACACTATCCAACAGATACCTGCACATTCACACAACCACATTCCAGACATCACTCCAAATTGCAATGGTTTATTGCTTACTGTTCCTTAAACAAAACTTGTAAGCTGCTTTGATTAACATGTTAATGTGGAAGAGTGGGATATAAATAATGTAAATACATAAATAAAATATACTGGGCACACTCCAGACCCAGTGATTTCAATAGCCAAGAACTAAGCGAATAGGACTTAAAAGTGCTGGTTGGCTGGAAAAGAGATAGCCACAAAACATACTTCACTGAGGAATGATATCTCCAATGTCACGACACATTCTTACATTAGGAACTAATTAGGAAGGCCCAAGGTATGTATGATTTCCATAATGAGCTTTTATTTATTTCTTTTTATAACACGCAATAACTTAAGTTTTCTGGGCAATGTACAAACTAAAAACATAAAGTACAAGATAAAAACAATGACAATGAAACAGGTCAGATGAAAGCAAGATAAAACCAGCAGCAGCACATAATAAACCAAAAGTAAACCCACCAACAGGAATAAAATGCTGCAAAGATAAGCACTAAAAACAATTCCTAAAGTGCCTGGGAAAAATAAAAGGTTTCCATCTTGCACCCAAGAGGCAGTATGTAGGTGCCAGGTGGGCCTCTCTGAGGAGAGCATTTGATGGACATAGCACCATAACTGAAATGGCCCTCCCTCTTGTAGCTACCTGCCCTGCCTCATTTGGTGGAAGCACCTACAAAAGGGGCTTGAGGTCCAGGGGAATAAATATGGGAGATAACCTGACCCCAAGCCATTTAAGGCTTTCAAGGTTAAAACCCGCACTTTAAATTGGGCCTGGAGACAGGCCAGCAGCCAATGCAGATGACAAAATACTAGTGTAATGTGATTGTTAATGGGAACTGGCTGATACAATCTAGCTGCCCTGTTCTGGACAATCTGACGTTTCTGGATCATTTTCAAAGGCAGCCAACATATAATGCATTGCAATAATCCAAATGGGAGTCACCAGAGCATTAATTACTATTGCAAGGCTACCTTTATTCAGGTAGGGCTGCCCTGAGTTCCATTTTTCTTGGTAGAAAGGCGGGGTACAAATCAAATTAAAAAAATACTTTGGGATATCAGCCTAGGTAAAAGTGCTCCGGGTCCCTAAGTCCATGATAGATCAAAGAGCACCCTCATATACCTGATCCTTTAAGGGGAGTGCAATCCCCTCCAGAACAGGATAAGCACCACTCAGCCAGACAGATGAACCACCCACAAACAGTATCCCCATCTCCTCTGGATTGAGCGTCAGTTTATTGGCCCTCATCCAGTTCATTACTCTACCCTGGCACTGGTTCAGAACAGCAATTGCCTCACCCATATTAGATGAAAAGGAGAGGTAGAACAGGTTATCATCTGCATTTTGGTGGCACCTTACGCCAGCTCCCCAGCAGTTTCATGTAGATGTTGAAAGCATGGGGGAATAAGATAGAGCCCTGTGGAACCCCATAGCATAATTGCCACAGGACAGAATAATCCTCCAGCACCACTTCCTGGAATCGGCCATCCAAGTAGGACTGGAATCACTGCAGTACTGTGTCCCCACATCACAACTCAGACAGCCTATCCAGAAGGATACCATGGTGGATGGTATCAAAAGCCTCTAACAGGTCCAGAGAACAAATACAGTCACCCTCCCCCCACTCCCTCTCTTGGCATAAGTCATCCAACTTAAGATGTAAGTATATCTCCAAGCCTATGCTCCCCATTATCCTTGGTTATTTATAAAAGAGCTTACATTCTTAATTGCCTTCTTGGCATTCTCAGAGGTTGATTAGCAATTTCAGCAGAAAGGGACACTGGTACTTTATTTCTCCATAGTTGCTGTTCCCAGAAATGAAAGAAGGCAGAACAGTGGTGGATGGAAAAATGGTATTTAAGATGAGGAGGAATATTCATAGATCCATTACTTTGTTATAACTGACTGATTGACTGTGAGGACTTTAGTTAATTGACAGCCCCAAGAATAGGCCATTAACATTATATAACCGACCATGTTCATACCAGTGCATAAAATCAATCAAAGGAACAAGAATAATGATGCCACAGTGGACCCATTTCATCTTACTATACCTGTCTGCAGGACAGTTTCAGGATCAACAGATGGAAGGAAATTTAAGTCCATAGACCTTGAAACAGAAAGATAAATCACCATTAATTACTTGCAGAGACAACAGGATTTACAAGCCTTATATAAAACTGATGCTTTTAGACTTTTAAAAAACCCTCTATATGAGGGTTAAATATTAAAAAGAATTTTCCCGCTATGAAAAGTAAATATATTTGTGTTAAAACAGTTATCAATTTTGAGAGTGTCCCAAGAAAATTTTCAAAATTTCAGAAGTGTTGAGACTTTTGACGTTTTTGGTTGGTTATTTTTCTTGTTATCTTTCATATGACATAAATGAATAGATATTAGGAATCTTGACAAACATTATTAATACACATTCAACCATATGGCCTGTCAGGTCACGTCTTTATACATTATTTATAGCAGTTCAGTGGCAAATGGAAACATATTCTGGTTTAACTGGACAGAAAACATATCAGGACCTGGGTAACTTTGGGAGACATCATGATGCTCCCAACATGACAAAGAGGTATGTGTTCATATCTACACCATCTGATTCAAAATGTAAGGACTGAGGTTCCTCCCTTTCCTTTTGCTAGATTATACTTTGCACAAATGTGATCCCAGTAGTCTCCATGAAACTGAAGTAGATGCTACTGTCATCTAGAACATGCAATCTCAGAACCTGCCAGAGAACCTAAACAGTGACTTGTAAATCACGATATATACACTATGTGGGAGAGGGCCTTCTCTGCTGTGGCACCCTGGTTGTGGAATGCCCTCCCCTTAGAGGCCCGATTGGCATGTACACTGGTTTCATTTCAGCACCAAGTAAAAACATGGCTTTTTACCAAAGCCTTTGAGGGCTAAATGCATTCCCTAAAGTAGCACACTTTTTAATGGCTTTTATTATTTTAGATTTTAATTGGTATTACCTTGTTTAATGGTTTAATGTTTTTAATTAAAACATTAAAAAGATATTTTTAAAGTTTGAGGGAGAGGGCCTTCTCTATGGTGGCCCCCACTCTGTGGAACTCCCTCCCTAGGGAACTCTGCCATGCTCCCTCTTTAATGAGCTTCCGCCGTGCATTAAAAACGTGGTTGTTCAGGCAAGCATTTGGGGTGGGTTAGGGTATTTTAGAAAATGTTTTTACTGTAGAATTTTATTGTTTTAAACTGTTTTATTATATACTTTGTACATCGCCCAGAGTGGCTGGGTGACCAGCCAGATGGACGATTAATAAATTTAATAAATAAATAAATAAATCTAACTGTTTAAATTATTTATTGTTTTATACTGTTTAAATTGATTTTATCTGCACACTGCCCTGAGATCTTAATGATATAGGGCAGGATACAAATGTTTTTTAATAAATAAATAGACAGACAGACAGACAGACGAAGATCATGGAAACAGGACACCACACCTATACGTTCCGATAGAGCTCAATGTCCCCATAATAAAGAGCTACCTGTAGATACAGATATTCAAACTGAAGAACACCAGAAAGCCTAGACAATTACCAGGTTCACACAATTGTGAGGCGGTTAATAAGCCATGGTAGCTTGCTAACCATGCTGCACATGCCAGGAAGATCAGCATAACTACCCTTGTCAGTGTGGCTTGTAGTGTCATGTGAACCTGGCCAGAGTGGCTTGCTGCCATGGTTAACAAGCCACCTAGAGCCCATGGGCTGTTGTAGGGTCCTAGGGAGGGTTGTTAACCACAGCAACAAACCACCCTGGCCAGCTTTGCACAACACAACAAGCCATGCTGTTGGGAGTAATTATGATAATCTGCCCAGTCAGCGACTGGCATGTGCTGCAGGGAAAATGAGACACTGTGACTTATTTTCCCAGCTGTGATCATGTGAACCAATGAGATACAAATGTGTGGAAGCCAACAGTTGCACTGAACTACTTTTCTAGTAGGGCAGACACAAGCAAGCACATTACAGGTGCAATCCTATGCATATTTAGACAGAACATGTCCTATATGGCCGGGGCATGCTGGGTGTTATAGACTTTTTCTGCCTAAACATGCATAGGATTGCACCCTAAGACAGACATCTACAAAACCATGTCTGTTTCTGGCTAGTTTTAAGAGCATCTTCCAGCATTTCAAAATTGGCACTGCACATGATCAACTGCGTTAGGATGCTGGCTTAGGGTTTCTATATGACAGAGCCAGGGCGTGCGTGCGTGAGTGCGTGTGTGTGTGTGTGTGTGAGAGAGAGAGAGAGAGAGAGAGCACGCGCACGTGTGTGCGTGAACAATTCACCATCCTAACTAGAAACACCATGAAGTTTCACACCTAGGATTTTCCTGCAGCATTGCTCTTGAAAGTTAGTTGTGTCACATTCTGAAAGACAGTGTCTCTAGTCAATAGAATTTGGTTATTAATAAATTAGTAACAAAAACAAGAAAAAGGATGACCTCTCTTTCTCCTGTTGGTTCCCTTTATCACTTCCACTGTTGATTAAGGCAAGCTCATCCAGTAGGGATGTAGATTCTTTTGTAAACTTTTCAAATGCCTAGATAAAATATTTATAGTTAGCATCACTGAAATTGATTTTTACAGTCTAGTGCTTCAAGACTGAGTTTAACAGTACACTGTCCTATTTAAGTGTCCCAGCCCTGACATTGCAGAATCATCTCTAAAGTCAAATCACTCATCAAACGTGGGGTATACAGGCAGACATGAAGAGTATCACAGTATGTGTTATTTTTAACATGCGCAATATAAGAAACGACAAATCATCTGTATCCCTTTGATCCTTTCCTAGCCAGTGAGCTATATGCTAAAGGTAACCAAGGTTGAACAGGCACTTATTTGAACATTTGTGTAGCAGAACTAGAATACTCACATTACCTGCTTCTGTTCATTTCAACAGTACACTGGATTATAACCTTGAGTGCTAGAAATAATTCATGCTCTTAAGCCAAAATGTTAACTTAAATTTCAGTAAGGCTTACAAAGTCTGTCACTGTTTTTTAGCTTTCATACCTGCTGTAAATGTTTATTATTGGAGTGAAGCCCAATATTCAGGGTACTGTCATCTTGCAAAGACCACTTGAAATAGCCTCCATACAGTACTAGTCAGCGTGCTGTATTTCCCATCACATGTAGAGGCCAGTGCCAAGAACACATGCACTGGTATGGGTGAACATAATGTGATGTGGAAATACAACATAGTGACTGGTACTAGACATTGTGGCAGTGTCGGGGATCTTTCAACAAACTATTAGATACTTAATACTATTAATGATTAGAAGCAGATTTACCTCAGGTTGCAAACATATTTATTCAAATAAACAGGAGGGCGGAGAATTAAAAATCTTGAGGTTTACTTTTCCACTACCCATTTAACTCTTTAAAGTGGAAAAACTGCGGCAGAAAAATCAGTGTTAATATTCTATTATTATCACCCAATATTTGCTTTAACATTTGCTTTGAATCAAACCCAAATCCAACTATTCAAATAACTTAGCAATTTGCTACAAGATTGCCCACTTACGGCGATTGTCAAACTGTACATCTATTATTTCCATATTTTATTTAATTCTTCAATTTATTCATTAGAATAATTTATATCCCGCCCTCCTAGCAGTTTCACATAGACGTTAAACACAGGGACTAAATGGAACCTTGCGGGACACCACAGCTCAAATGCCAAGGTATCGAACAGAAATCCCCAACATCACCTTCTGAAACTGACCCCTCAGGAAGGATTGGGACTGTCTTAAAATGATGCCCCTAGGACTGACAGGCAGTCTAGAAGGATACCATGATGGATAGTATCAAAAGCTGCTGAGAGGTTCAGTGGAACCAACAGAGATGCACCCCCTCCCCCGTTCAGTTCCCAGTGTGAACCAGGGCAATCAAAGCTGTCTTCTTCCCAAAACCAAGCCTGAAGCCAGATTAAAATGGGTCTAAAGGCAATCCTTTTGTTAAAGAACCTCTGACGCTCAGATGCCACAATACACTTGAGCACTTTGTCCAATAATGAAACATTTAACACAGGCCTATAGTGATCTAATATTGTTGGGTCAAGAGAGGCTTTTTTAAAACAGTGGCTTTACCACAGCCATCTTAAGCTTAGACACAACCATGCTTTCCTCTAAGGAGATGTTCATAACCCTCAGTCCATTCAGCTAAACCAGATCTGGCCTCTTTTATAAGCCAATATGGGCAAGGGTTGAGTGCATGCATTTGATTCCTTCACACTTGCCAAAAACGTTTTTCATTTCCGGAGAATATACAAACTGTAAATTATCTATAATAAAAGGACAACAAGGTACCAAGGGTACCACTTCCAAATCCTTGCCTGACTCCTAATCACTGAAATCAACCTAATGATGTATTCTTTACCTTTAAGTAACATTGACAGGACTGTACACATCTAATACATCCATTGTCTTTCCCCACTACCCCTCATGAAAAGCCTACTGAAAGAATAAGACAAAAAATTGCCAAGAAACTAACCAGCCTCTTGTTCAGCCAATCCATATGATCATAGGTGAGACTCCCTCCAAAATCTTCCGTCAACTGGCATGGTTCTATGTATCGAGTAAGTTTGTTGGCAGATACTAAAATTACCTGTATGAATACATTAAAGGGGTATTAGCAACTTAGGGCGTTGTGTTACAAAACTGAACATTGTATCAAAGGGCGGTATCCAACAGGGACCAGCCACATGCATCCAGTCCCACAGGTTCTGTTGCACAAGCAGCCCCCACCATTTGTGCAACAGTGAAGTGGTACTTTCTGGGGCAACCCGAAATGAACCAAAATGCTCTTTTCTGGAAAGGGGAAAACTGGCAGAGCTCACATAAGGGAGCTCTGCCAACATACCCCCTTCCAGAAATAAGCGTTTCCTCTTGTTTGGGGGCTTGCTCCCGGAAGCACCAATTCGCTGTTGTGCAAGCAGTGGGGGGCCACTTACACAACGGAAGTGGTGGGGCTGGCCACACATGGAATGGAAGTGGTGGTGGACCCTGCACGTAGATGAGCAGGACTGAATACTGTCCAAACTTTTAACCAGCATTTTCAAAGCATAATTAAAATGTAACAGGCTTTTTCTGAGTTTATATTTAAATGTTTTTCTTGAACTGATGCCCTAATGTTCCTTAAAACAGTGTCCCTGACAAGAAGCATTCAAATTTCTTTCCCTGACAATATATCGTAAAGTTGTTACAACTGCTATGGCACCAAACAATATATTGTCATGACTCCTCTTTCAAGAAGAGAGACAAATTCTTTTTTCAATGCAGTAATTCATCATGTGATCTGCCAGGCTTGACAGCGGTACACCTTTGATGAGCTCAATGGCTGTTGACTGGCATGTTTATTCAAAAATGTCCTTCCTAGTTCAATGGGACTTGATTCTTCATAGGTATGCGTAAGACTGCAGCCTTAAGTCAGAACGGTAGGTTCTGCAGCCAACTCACACTAAGCAGCATCATCAGGACAGGTTGATTTACAAGGGGAAAGTGCCAGGTGTGTGGTGGGGGATGTTTAACATTTCTGCATGATACTTTTCCTCTTCAACTCCATGCACTTGCTATCACAAACATTTGCCTGGAAGCATATGTTTTGCTTCGGGTGGGTGGGTGGGTGGGGGAAGCAGTTGGTGAGAGAAGAGTTAAGCACCCCGTCCACCACTTCTCCCCTATAGAAAGTTACTTTTCCATGCTGCTTAGCAGAGAAGCAAATGGTCAAGGTTTCAAAATGTAAGTTGCACGTGGAATGTTTTAGTTCCAGCCTTAGTAATACCCTCCTTTCTCCACCATAAGAGGTTATAATCACTAACATTTAAGGCCTAAACTCATTTCCTAGTTCAGCATACAAACAAAAAAGCATTTTGTACTAAATTACTGAGAGCTACAATTTGCTAGTTCTTAGTTACATGAACACTGATATTGATAATTAAAGCATGCTACTCATAAACTAAGGGCGCAATCCTATGTGGATACCCAGCAGCCTCCAAACGTGGAGGCTGCCAAATATCAAATGCAGGGTGGGAGGACAGTGGAGGCAATCTTCGTGTCCATGCTCCAGCTGCCCTGCATTTCTGTTAGATGGGCAATTTTGCCCGTCTAGCAGCAGCACCTTGGAGGGGAAGGAGACTGGGGCAGCCATAGGATAGGTTGTAGTGCAGCCACCCCGATCTCCTCCCCTCCCCCAGGAACTCTCCCTTTTCTCCATGCTCCATTTTCCAAGCACGGAGAGGTAGCCAGCATGGTTCTCTCTGAGCTGGCTATGAGGGGGAGAGGGCAGGGAGTGGTTTCCTGGCTCCGAGACTGGAGCTCCATTTCAGACCTGAGAGCCAGGAAAATGAACTATCCTAAGCCCCCACAGACACTTAGGCATAGGATTGCTCCCTAAATGAATTATAAATACTTCAGTATGTTTCTACATGGATCTTAAACAACTTTGTTGGGGGACATACATCGGAATCTATACATGTTTGTTTCTGAAAAAGACAAACATATCCTTTCTCCTTGCCCCCTACCAATCCTAAGGCTGCTGTTCAAACCCAACTTTCCGTATCCTGTGACAAGTGTTCTCCCCACTCAAAATCCTTTCAGTCTAAGGGAACTGTTTCACTACTGCAGAAAAATAATCACACAACGTTATACAAGCAACTGAATGAACACGTAAGCCTTTCTTCTGTTATGACCCGAAAACCCAACAATTAAGACCTAGAAATAGATCTTCCTGCCAAATACATATACTGAAATACTAGCACCTGAAAAATTGTGTGCTACTTTATACTCCAATCAGAGTGCTTGACTGTTTCAGGAGGACTTATCCATCACCATCAAAATATATTTCATTAACCATCTGCAGTTAGCAGAATTTTCATTTTTATTAGCTCTTTTGGAAAAGTGGGGAAATGCAGTTTCTGTAGCATAGGGTTCTTTTACATCCCAAACAGCCAGGTACATTGTAGATGGCCTTCTGGGAAAATGTAACCTAAGCTTGAAAGTAGCAACTGATTTACATATTTTACCTTGCATATAAAGATGATAGGTGCTACCAGCATAGCTGGTGGACATACTGCACTCTCCAATTATGCTAACTTAGTTTTTGGCAACATATGCTAAGTGCCAATTAAACATTTTTAAATAATGTGTGAATTTTTAATTAGAATACTATAATAGCTAATACTTTAATGAAGAGTTTTCCTGTTGAAAGCACATGAAATGCATTTCTGATATAGAAGATCCTGCCTGGTTTGTAAGAGGAACTAGCCCTCCCTTCAACTGCTCTCAGTCAACATAGCAGAAAAATAGTTAACTACTATAAAAATAGTTAAGTACTTGAACCTGTGCAATATAAACAAATATTAAATATTACCAAGAGAATTAGGACCACAAGTCTAAGGAAATTCACCAATATATAGTAAATGACTTGTATACCCAGTGGGGCTTCTGACTTCTCTTTTTTAAATAGCAGACCTCTGCCCCAATATCTCATTTCAAACTGCTTTTGAATGAGGAAACATGTTTAAATATGCATATTAGCCTGACAGTGATGGGACTGACACAAGCCACTGAGGTATCATCTCACAACTGAGCCTTGTAACAATAAGTAAAACCACACAGTGACCTGGGCCAATTGTGTACTAATTCACACAGAGCAAAGAAGGTAATTTTTCAAGATGAGTTGGAATACTTTTTGTGAAATATGATTATCGATAACTTGCATCACCAAAATGTATCAAGAACTGTCCAAATATCAAATGTTGACTTGAATATTCAAACTGTCTCATCTTTTCACTTCAATTAACTCCACACCCAGGCCGTATACTATATGCAGAATGATGCTTTTTCCTAATTCATGTAGATGCCCTTTAATATATTTACGATAAATTTCACTAGGACATCATGCTGTTTTTAATAATTTCCACATTGTTCATGCACATTGCCTAAGGCATCAGAAGTTGTTTTAGTTTCATCTTCCTCTTTCATCCATATTTCAAACATATGGCTACTTTTCCTTCAATAGTCACATAATTATACCAGCTTCGCTTCTCTCCAAAGGAGAGCCATTTATACCAAATGTTTTTTTCTCCTCCTCTTGTGAATGTAGACTTCACTTCCACAAGATGTAAATATGCTTTAGTACCAATAGCATGTAAGGTACAATATCACATGGTTTCCAATTTTTACAGTATTTTCAAATCAAGTCGTAAAATAAAACACACACACCTAAGTTTTGTTGTTTATTTGGTCAGTCGCTTCTGACTCTTTGTGACTTCATGGACCAGCCCACGACAGAGCTTCCTGTCGGCCGTCGCCACCCCCAGCTCCCCCAAGGTCAAGTCCGTCACCTCTGGAATATCATCCATCCACCTTGTCTTTGGTCGGCCCCTCTTCCTTTTGCCTCCACTTTCCCTAGCATCAGCATCTTCTCCACGGTATCCTGTCTTCTCATTATATGGCCAAAGTACTTCAGTTTTGCCTTTAAGATCATTCCCTCAAGTGAGCAGTCTGGCTTGATTTCCTGGAGTATGGACTGGTTGGATCTTCTTGCAGTCCAAGGCACTCTCAGAATTTTCCTCCAGCAGCACAGTTCAAAAGCATCTATCTTCCTTCGCTCAGCCTTCCTTATGGTCCAGCTCTCGCAGCCAAAGGTTACTAAGGGGAATACCATTGCTTGAACTATGCGGACCTTTGTTGTCAGTATGATGTCTCTGCTCTTCACTATTTGATCAAGATTTGTCATTGCTGTCCTCCCAAGAAGTAAACGTCTTCTGATTTCCTGGCTGCAGTCAGCATCTGCAGTAATCTTTGTGCCTAGAAAGACAAAGTCTGTGACTGCCTCCACGTTTTCTCCCTCTATTTGCCAGTTATCAATCAAGCTGGTTGCTATAATCTTGGTTTTTTTGAGGCTGAACTGCAACCCAGCTTTTGCACTTTCTTCTTTCACCTTCGTCATGAGGTTCCTCAGCTCCTCCTCGCTTTCAGCCATCAGAGTGGTATCATCTGTATATCTGAGATTGTTAATGTTTCTTCCAGCGATTTTAACTCCAGCCTTGGCTTCATCAAGCCCAGCAGGTCGCATGACGTGTTCTGCGTACAGGTTGAATAGGTAGGGTGAGAGTATACAGCCCTGCCGTACTCCTTTCCCAATCTTAAACCAGTCCATTGTTCCGTGGTCTGTTCTTACTGTTGCTACTTGGTCGTTATACAGATTTCTCAGGAGGCAGACAAGATGACTTGGTATCCCCATCCCACCAAGAACATGCCACAATTTGTTATGATTCACACAGTCAAAGGCTTTAGAATAGTCAATAAAACAGAAATAGATGTTTTTCTGAAACTCCCTGGCTTTCTCCATTATCCAGCGGATATTGGCAAGTTGGTCTCTCGTTCCTCTGCCTTTTCGAAACCCAGCTTGTACATCTGGCAATTCTCGTTCTGTGAATTGCTGGAGTCTACCTTGCAAGATCTTGAGCATTACCTTACTGGCATGTGAAATAAGTGCCACTGTTCGATAGTTGGAACATTCTTTGGTGCTTCCCTTTTTTGGAATGGGGATATAAGTTGATTTTTTCCAATCTGTTGGCCATCCTTGTGTTTTCCAAATTTGCTGGCATATGGCATGAATCACCCTGACAGCATCATCTTGCAAGAGTTTAAACAGTTCAGCTGGGATACCATCATCTCCTGCTGCCTTGTTATTAGCAATGCTTCTTAAGGCCCATTCAACCTCACTCTTCAGGATGTCTGGCTCTAGCTCACTGATCACACCGTCAAATCTATCCCCAATATTATTATCCTTCCTATACAGCTCTTCCGTATATTCTTGCCACCTTTTCTTGATCTCTTCTGCTTCTGTTAGGTCCTTGCCATCTTTTTGATCATACCCATTTTTGCCTGGAATTTACCTCCGATGTTGCTAATTTTCTGGAAGAGGTCTCTTGTCCTTCCTATTCTATTGTCTTCTTCCGCTTCCGCGCATTGCTTAAAAATAATTCCTTCTCTCTTCTGGCTAACCTCTGGAATTTTGCATTTAATTGGGCATATCTCCCCCAATCACTGTTGCCTTTTGCTTTCCTTCTTTCTTGGGCTGCTTCCAGTGTCTCAGCAGACAGCCATCTTGCCTTCTTGGTTTTCTTTTTCTTTGGGACGTTTTTTGTTGCCGCCTCCTGAACAATGTTGCGAACTTCTGTCCATAGTTCTCCCGGGACCCTATCTACCAAATCTAGTCCCTTAAATCTATTCTTCACCTCCACTGCATATTCATTGGGAATATTAGTGAGCTCATATCTAACTGATCTGTGGGTCTTCCCTATTCTCTTTAGTCTGATTCTAAATTGTGCAATAAGAAGTTCGTGATCTGAACTACAATCAGCTCCAGGCCTTGTTTTTACCGACTGCATAGATGTCCACCACCTTTGGCTACAAAGGATGTCGTCAATCTGATTTCGGTGTCAACCGTCTGTGAAGTCCATGTATAAAGTCATCTCTTAGGTTGTTGGAAGAGAGTGTTTGTTATGCACAGTGAGTTGTCTTGGCAAAATTCTATCAGCCTATGCCCTGCTTCATTTTGTTCTCCCAGACCATGCTTGCCTGTAATTCCAGGTGTCGTTTGACTACCCACCTTAGCATTCCAGTCTCCTGTAATGAAAATGACATCTTTTTTTGGCGTTCTATCCAGTAGGTGCTGCAGATCCTCATAGAACTGCTCTATTTCTGCTTCTTCAGCATCTGTGGTTGGGGCTTATATTTGGATCACTGTGATGTTAAATGGCTTACCCTGAATTTGTACAAACACCTAAGTACAAATGGTTTATTTAGCCAAACTAGGATGTCATATAAATGCATAGTGAAAAGATTAAGCTTCCTTAGAAAATAAAGACAGAACTGGACAGATGGTGGCAAGGATGAAATAACACCAATAATTTATGCCTGAGGTCTCTTATTTCCCTTTGGCTTCCTATGCCCACCCCATGGTGTTATTTATGGCTAGCAGAATGGTGGTGATAGGGCTGAACTCAGCTCTAATCACTTCCCCTATATCTTATCAGGCAGCTGCAATTTTGCTAATGTTAATTAAATTCAGCTTAAGTAGCAAAGCTCTTCATCCTTAAAAGAAATGTGAACTTCATGAAATTACTGTGTTTGATACTTTTGTTAATGACTATACCATTATCGCATAAGCCAAGAATCCAGCTTGAAGTCAACACAATGGGCAGAATCCAGCCAAATGTAAGCATTTTAAGTACTGGGGATATCAATAGGAGACATTTAAGCAGGTGCTTACCTCTTCCACTGGTATGCATGGGACTTAAAAGTACTTAGCTTTGGCTCCATGATGATCAACATAAAGTAATCACAGGGTAAAAGAGAGAGGCAACATTGGCTATTTCCACAGTTGTCTGTAAAGATTTATTGGGGATTAAGGTTTTTTAAATAATAAATCAAGTCTTACCATAACTAGATGCTGTTCGCATATGACAACAACCCATTGGTTTAAAAACTGATGGGTTGTTGGGGACGAGTGGGAGGCTTGCCTCTTCCGGTTTTTGTCAGCAACCCAACAACAAACTACGAGGCAATCGCTGGGATGTTTAGCCCCTAAACAACCCAGCAGATTGGGTTCGGACATCATGCCTGGATCTTAAGATCGTCAGCGGCCCTTCTCTGTGAGCCCCTGCCAAAGGAAGTGAGGCGGGTAGCTACTAGGAGGAGGGCTTTTTCTGCTGTGGCACCCTGGCTCTGGAACGAGCTCCCTAGTGAGGTTCGCCTGGCACCTACATTGTATTCCTTTCAGCGCCAGGTGAAGACCTTTTTATTTTCCCAGGCATTTTAGCATTTGAGCTTTCTAGGCTTTTAGCTTTGCTGTTTTAAATTGTATTTTTAACTCCTGCACTGCTGCTACGTTTTATTGTGGTTGTATTGTTATATTGTGGGTTTAATGTTCTATATATTTTAAATTGTTTTATTGTGTGCTGTTTGGTTTTAATTTTTGTGAACCGCCCAGAGAGCTTTGGCTATTGGGCGGTACAGAAATGAAATGAAAGAAAGAATAAATGAATAAATAAATAAATAAATAAATGCTTAGCAGGAGCTGATCATGGGTGCTAAGCTGATTGTAGTTTGCAGAATAAAAGTGGAAGAGGCAGGTGTGCCGCAGGCAGAACACCTGCTCTCCCCCACTCATGCACGACAACCCATCGGTTTTTAAACTGATGGGTTATTATGTATGAATCAGGCCAATGATTCTCTTCTTTTCACTGCTAGTGAAGTGCTAGCAAGTACTGTCCACCACACTGGCCTATTTCAAACATCATCCTAAAGCAAGCTCTCCCCTTTACTCCTCCAACTTGAACAAAATTCAGAAGTGCTCACTTTCATTTTTGTTCTATCAGAGCTGGTCATGTCATCCGAACTGAGGTTTGCTACAGCTTCTTCTTGTCAAGCTCAACTATGGATTAGTGTAACACTTCAATGCAGCCACTGAGAAATAATTTCTGTGGGTTTTGTTTGTACATGTAACCCAGTGATCCTAAGAGGAAAAGTACATACAGTGGTGGTTCTTCACATATAAAATATTAGGGCATTTTGGCAGGGTTTCCACATAGAGCAAAAAACCCTTACCACTTCTTATATAACTCTTTGCACATATTACTGTAAATATCAAGATATATATAGGGAAGTTACCACTGCAATATTAATTATATAGTTATAGATATCTGAGAACACTACATGGTATTGTTTTCAACAATTAATGCATTGATTGACTGATTGCCAAACAATGTTTAATTCTGGACTTTTATTTAAATCTAAAGTTGTAATCCAACTGCTGGCAACAGCGTCTAACAAAATGTAGGAGTTTCTTCATAGTTCAGTGCTTAGTGGAATCAGCACCACAAAGTTTATATTTGCTGAACTAAGCGTGGATTTTTGCTTTTCTCTCCAAGTGTATTGGAAGCTGCTGAATTGCTGCCACACTATTCTGATAACATGAGAATTCCTGAATCACAAGGATGGCGCTCTTGCTGTAACTCCTTCCCACACGTGTGTCAACCCTCTGGAAACTGGGTTAAAACTGGTGTGGATAGAAGCTGCAAAATAGGCTTCTCCCCATGCTCCAGAGTCACACATTACCCACAACACAGAAAGGATGCTGTTGCAGCTCTTACACTGTTAGAGTAGTTCAAGAACGCAGCTTGAGATTGTAAAGCCAATTTACCAAATTCATCCCTGACATGTGTCCTTTTCTAGTATTGCAGTACAATTTACAGATATTTTGAAAGTCATTCTTCCCAATTCTGCAATATTAAGGCACAGTCAAAGGAAGTAGTCAAATTTCCTCAAGTCTATGTACATAGATGGATCATCCATAAGATTGACAAGACTTTAAATTCTGAAAAGAACCTGATATTCATTGAGAGGCCTATCAAATTAGAATTTGATTACTTTTCCTTCAATTTTTCATTAAGTGGTTCACTTGGCATTCTGAAATACCTGAAAAAAATATTTCTTGGCTCTTGCTAGCCAAAGCCTGCCAAGTTATTACTATCAGCATGTTAGACGACTTTCTGTGCAAGATTCATAAAAAGTAGTGTGTTACAATAAAGCTCTTAGATACTACGCCATCAATAATCCTTATTTTCCAACTACACATGGTGTATCAATGTTAAAAGTATGGATTATATCCAGTAGTGGGCTTTGCACCAGCAGAATGCATTGCTCAAGCAATTCAGGCTACTGGACTTTTGCTGATCTGTCCTACCTATTACAGCCCTCTGCAACATATCCCATACTGTTCCAGAGGATCCCTCAATCATTAGCAGCAGCTGTGGGGGTGGGGGCTGGAAAGCTGCAGTGGGTAGGGGGGATCTGTGAAAATCAGGTGCCCTGTTTTGCATGAGCAAAAGCACTTTCCATTAGCACAAAGCCACCACTGACTATAACCCTGTATGTTCCAACACCCCGTAATGTATTTGAAAAGGTAGCCATTTCTTTCATGCTGATGGAGCCTTTCTATTGCAAATTAAACATAAATGACTAACATATAAAATTCAGTGAAACAATCTCCAGCAAGTCAACAGGGTAGCTACTCCTTGAAATATCCATGAATAAAGTTCTATTTAACAGATAACGATTGCGTTCGGACAATTACGGGGGCAAAAGAACCCACTGTGGGTTCTTCCCCCATCCTGTGCAACTGTAATAATTACCTGCAATGTGGTATGGATTATCATGTCATTCAGTCCCAGTGGGTGGCATGGCAGGGGTGGCTTCTTACCCACCCCACAACTCATTGCTTGCCATAGGGGTTGTGGGGTGGGTGAGAAGCCACCCGATGTGCCGTGTTTGGACAACATGGCAACTCGCACTGCATTGTGGGAAATTATGCAAATTGCTGTTGCGCACACAGCACCTCTGGGAGTGGGGGAAGAACCCATAATGGGTTCTTTCGCCCCTGCAATTGTCCAAACATGGCCAATGACCCAGTTTGCACAATCACCAGGCCCACCATGGCTTAAATAAGCCGTTGTGAATATTCAAGCTGTGGTGGTTATCATGGCTTATCACCGTGGCTTATCATGCGAACTCAGGCAGGGTGGCTTACTGCTGTGGGTGACAAGCCACCCAGAACCCAAGGGCTGAAGTAGGGTTCTGGGATTTGAAATGGTGCTGGCGATGATGTGAACCGGCCCACAGAGTCATATAGCCTTTCACATTTTTTCTTCTCTGAATTTAGAAAAAGTTAAATTAATTTGTTGTATTTTAATAGCATTTCTGCTTCCTATATCTTAAGATTTTCGTATCTCCTGCTTCCAAACCTAGATTTTTTAAAACTCATTCTATCATATGCATGAGACTGGAAATATGTCAGATCTCTGACCTTTGCAGAGTTTTGACTTTCAAAGAGCTAATTTGACAGCTTTATATCTAAACTTTATCCATAGTTTTAAAAAGCCAAAACAAAATATGGCATGTAGCAAAAGAATCTGGAGGCAATTTTGATCCAAAACGTCAAGAAAAAAAACTTGGTTCAATTCTCCAGTGTTACTGAATGATACGTTTTTCTTCAGTTTCTTAAGAGAATCTCAACAGATAAAACAATAACTTATCTAAAAGATCCATCCTATGTCTCTTCCTTGAAAAACCAAACATTTGGGACAGGGAGAGCTGGGAGTCGTAACAAAATTTTCGAATGCTCTGCATGGCTTAATCTGAGCATGTAGAGCAATAAGTGTAGATTTGAGCATATGCAGGGTCCTTCCCCATCAATACTGAGGTTGCAGTTCTACACCCACTCACTTGGGACTGAATCCCACTGAACTCAATGGAACTTTTGAATAGATATGTATGGGGCTGTACTTTAAGTAACTAGTGGGTCCATGTTGCAAGTTAGGATTAAAAGTGCATCTCAGGTCTTTAGGATCAAGGAACAATAATCTAGAGCCCACACTATTAGCTAAGATCTTCTAACTTAATAGCAGAAGGCTGCAAACCTATACACACTTACCTGGGAGAAACTCATTGAATTCAATAGAACTTACTTCTGAATAGGCATGAAGAGGATTGCACTCTAAGTTTCTGAAATAATTTTCTTCCATTTCAATGTCCAAATGTAAATAAATGGTGCTTTTCACTTAAGGTGCAATCCTATGGCTGTTTAGAGAGAGAAAAGTCCTACAACTCCCAGCATTCCCCACCAGCCATGCTTTTCAGCCTTCACATCTGTGATTTATCATATTCTGCACTCCTTCTTTCATGTGTTACATATATAGCATTTAGCAAACTGATATTGCTAAATACTTCTCTCTCTTCTTTTTTAAGTATCTTGAGCATTAGTGGAGAAACTATATTTAAAAGGAACAAAACAGCAAGCTATTTATATATTATGCCCCATCTGTGCTTGCAATTTCTTGGTTTTCTCTATACAAGTAGCTTTGTATTTAAAGAAACAGTGGAACATACACGTTTTAGGCAATAAAAATATCTCTTCCAGAGGCTGCAACTCAAGCTTCATTAAAGAAAAAAAAAGTATGTGTCTATATATTATCCTACAATGTCGTTGTTCCTGTGCTTTGTGAAAACACAAATCAATAATCTACAGGTGGACTGGCAATGTTTTTGGATACTAGACAATAAATTTCCCCTACAACACTGATCAAACATTCTCCTTTCATCGCAAAGGACAAATAGCTCTGTAAATTCAGGGAGATGGCCCACTGTTAAAATGAACAAGGAAGAATGGGAAGCTGGTGGGAACTCCACCTGTTGTGATCTGGACAAGAATCACAAAGCTGGACTAGAAGCCACTGGCCCTGACAAAACTTTCTCACCGATCGCAGATATGCCACCTCATCCAAACAGTCACTGGCAGAGCAGTCCTATGGGGAGGGGGTGAGAGTCCATGCTGGAGGAACTGCCACACCCTAAGATTTGTCAGCCTCATGCTAGCCAGGGTAGAAGGGAGGGGGGCTTTTCCCAGCAGTTTCCCCTTCTTTTCATATGTTAAAATACTTCAGGGTGCAATCCTAGATAGCGTGTAGACGGCCATAGGATTCTTCGTTTCTGAGCTCGGTTCCCAGAAAACTGACTCTCCTCCCCCTCGTAGGCAGTGCAGGTCATCCCTGGCTCTGCACTCATAAGAGCAGTGTGGACTGGTCAAAAAGGGGGCGTTGCTGGGGGTGGGGAGGGGATGGCGGAAGAGCCGTTATGACATTTCCTATGCGCCGTCCAGCCTACTGCCACCTCTTCTCTGAGGTGCCCTGGCTAGACAGCTGATATCGGACAAATACCAAAGACCCCCCCCCCACTCCTCCCGCCATGCATTGGACAGTCGGCCACCACTGTGTTTGGAGGTGGCCGACTATCCCCATAGGATTGTGCCCTTAAATATACTTTTTTGCCCTTCCTAGGGGGCCGGTATCAGGGGGGCTTTGGAACTAAGGGTCTCAAGCCTTCCCTTGAGCTACCCCGACACACCCCATTTTACCCCCAACTACAGGCAGAGTTACAATGTTGGAGCAACAATAGCAGTAACTTTCCACTGTTGTGCAGGGAAGACTGCTTTGTGGGTGGAGGGGGAGGTCTGCTGCATCTAACAGGCCTGCAGTGGCCTCCAAAGGGGCACAGAATTGCTCTCTTAATTTAATATAACACAAAGACAATTGGATTTTTTTGTACTAGTATGTCATAAAAAATTACCTCAAGAAGTTTATCTACAAACACACACAAAAAAGTCTAGCAAAAGCATTTTCTTTTCCCTGCAGTGCAGCCACATGTTTGCATACTTTTATCTGTGAAAATACCCTCTATGTGAGCACATGTTATTTATTTATTTAAAATACTTCTAAACTGCCTTTCAGGGCAGGAGCCCTCCCAAGGTGGCTAACATTAAAATCTCATATAGTAAAAACCCATACAAAACCCATATTACAATCTAAAGCATCTGTAATGGTACCATGGGGAAAAAGGATTCATTAATTCTCTAGTTTCCTGTAGCATTTTCAGCTTACAAGTGTAACTCAATTACTGAAACCAACACACCCAAATTTCAGAGAAGTAATTTTGTATAATTTAAATGTACATGGTTTTATGTTCATAACTATGAATCAGCTACAGCAGCAGAAATTATCCACATCGCCACCACAACATTAATTAAATGCCTCTATACCAGTTTAATTAAATACATTTTTATAATTAAATGGCTGATATTGAATCAGTCCTTTAAGTCAAATAATACAAACTGTCCACATTTTTGAAATTGCTAGAATCTGGATATTATCCCAGGCTCATTAGTATATCAGGTTTTTACTTTAGGCATTCTGCTGATTTGTCCGGAAAGATGTCAGTACCAAGTCATAGCAAGAGCATTGATCAGTCATGCGGGAACATTTTTCATTAGAAGTAAATTTTGACCTACAAATGGTTGTGTCATGCCCCCCTCAGACTCTTCCGAGGAAATGGCAGGCTCCAGACCCAGGGGAAGGGACTAGCACCAAAGCAGCCTGATCCCCCTCACCACCTGTTGATGATCCATGACTGGTTGCAGCCTATCTGGAGGATTCAGAGGGTGAAGCTCCACTGACCCCAGCCGAGCGAAGGCGGGTACATGTAAAAGAACATGGAGACGCGCCTCTGTCCGTTTAAGACAGAGAGGCTCCCAGAAGCCAGAGAACTGATTGCCAGCAGCAGCTCCAGGATGCTGCAGTTAAAAGCAGGAAGCAGGCAGGGGCAAGGCTGTTGGAGAACAATGTCGTTTCCACACACCGGACCTCATCAGCCCTGCCTCAACCCCAAACCTGAACCTCAGCCTTGCTTGTGAATCTCTGCATTTAAACTTTGGACTGGAAATACAGCTTCTCTGTGCCGCATCATCTTGGCTTTGTTTGAACCGGTGAGGTTCCCAGCTCTGGGTATTCCTCCTCTTTTCCTAGCCTTGGACAGGTTAATGTCCAAGGTTTATGTGTATGACCCAGGTTTATGTTTATGACCCTGCTTATCAGCCAGTGAGTTATTGCTGCTGTTACTTGCGGACAGCCAGCAAGAACTGACAGGTTGAAATGTTTACAATTATAACAGATAAAACAAGGGCCCAGGTGGCATGAGATAACCCTCTACAGAACAACATTAAAATAGGTATTTCACTGAGGGGGTGGTTAAGAAAAAAAACCCAATCATATACATCTCCAGAACTACATTAGTCTACTGAGATATAACTAGGCTTATGATTATGAGAATCCAAACCCTGTTTAATAAAATGAAATTTTAAAAAATAGCCAAAATGTTGACTTTCCTTGGGCTGAACTTTATACATGAGAACATCTATGCAAGCCTGTTGTGGTCTGCCACATCTTCAAACTTTAACTACAAGGGAGAGTCCTTTGCTCACTTGTTTTCTTACACTTTTAACATGGTGAAAAGTTTCACCAAGTTGACAAACTCTAGTGTCCTGGTATAACAGGATCCTTTTTGTGTTAAAACAGAACTTGTAAAATTGGGTTAGACTCAGGGAAAGGATTCCAGTAAGTAAGTAATTACTGACTCTATGCTTGCTGGTTTTCTTATAGTTTTTAAAAGGTTACCTGTCTGTATAGTATACCTTTATCAGCTGTCTTGTATTCATAGGTTTTCCAAGCAACCCTTCCTCTTTGTTTTCCTTTCCAAATTCTCAGCACAGAGCAATTTCTTGTGGAAATTGCTACAAGCTACTTATTGCAGCGTACCTAGCAAGTCAGCATACTTGGCTGATGGCTACTATTACAAATACTTTACATTTATTTACTTTTCAGAATATTCAAAGTATTTCACCAACGTAGTATCAGCAATCCTCGCAACACTGTTGTAAGGGGTGACAATACATTATCTCTGTATTTCAGATTCAAAACTGAGGCTGTGAGACCAGGTTGCCTCAGGCCACCTACCTAGTTCAAGGCTCAGATGATACTTGAACTGATGACTTCCATGCTCACACTCTTAGCTATTACGCTACACTCGCTCCTAAGATATACAATTCAAACTGGTCAGAGTGCCCTACAGATGTTTCAAAACGAAAGGCAACATAAAAACCCTACCACTTAAATTTCTTGCCATTCAAGTTTATTTTTTTCCTAGCAGATTGCATTGTGACCATCATTATTCCCATTTGTTTTTATGAAATTAAACTTCTACAATAAACACGCAGCTAAATTAGGTCTACAACTTGGTACTAACTTTGGGCAAGAATCAACTGGGAAACTATCCCTGTTTTGGTTGTACAGCTATAGCACTGCACTGTGTTTAGCACAGAGGCACATTATGGAGGCTGCAGGTGCTTTTTGTGTTAAATAACTGGTAACCCTGCAGAACTATAATGGCTGCATAAATGCCATCTTCTCCTTTCTGATTAAAAGGTATTTGCGCTTTAATGTAAGACAGGGATGGATAATGTGTGGCCCTCCAGATGTTGTCAGACTGGAAGCCCCATCATCCTTAACCATTGGCTATGCTGACTAGGGTTGACGGAGGTGCAGTCCAATAACATATGGAGGGCCACATGTACCCCACCCCTGCTATATAGAGAGATAAAATGTGCCAAGCATGCAGCCTCTTGAATAAAGCTACAGATGTCCCACTTATAGTACTGGCACTTCCAACTTAGCCCAAGCATTAAAATTTAGAAGACAGAGATGCACAGATTCCAGAGCTTGACCCAATTCTAAAGAGCCTGAATATGATGCTAGCACAAGGAAACGAAGGGCAAGGGTATAGGGCAGGGGTCCATAATGTGGTGCCCAGAGGCATCTCCAGTGGTGTCTGCGAAGGGTTCCCAATGTGGTGACCATGGGCATCCGCAAAAATTTTGTTGTTTTGTTTTCCCCATTTTTTTAATATACACACATGGGTTGTATATATCCATAGCAATGACTACATATAAAATGCATACAACTTTCTACCAATTATACATAGGTTTCAACAAAAGCGGACCAAATATCCAAGTAAGTATCTATTTGAAGGTGGGGTCTATATGCCAGATGTTCAAATATTGAAAGCTTTGTAAGGTCCTCAATCAATTGCATTATAGGAGGGTGAATATTATTCTTCTATTGTTGTAATATCAGCCTTTTAGATGTCAAAAGGGAGCAGAGAAGCTATTTATGTTGACCATTTGTTAATTTTCATGAAGCAGGTAAATAATTTAAAAAAGCATGTACATCAATGAATATTAAAGACTGTTCCAGTACAAAATGTATCTGTGTAATAACCTCCTCCCAAAAAGAAGCAACTACATTGCTAAAAACATATCTTTAAAAGAAGCGATAGCTGTATTGCACCACCAGCAATTAGCCAAATTAGCCAATCTCTTATTAAAGAGATGTTATGGTCTCCAACAGACACGAAACTAGTTTTTGCTGAATAAGATGCAGCCTAAGATCTATAGGCGTGATAGGTAGACGCCAAAGCGGTAATCCACTGATTAGGCATCTTGTGGTTGTACCCACAGCAGTTTCTCAAATCCCCAAATATGCCTACAGGCTCAAAATGTTTGGTGACCCCTGGCATAAGAAGTTGGGAAGCATGCAAAGGTGTGCGTGCGTGCGTGCGTGCGTGTGTGAGTGAGAGAGAGAGAGAGAGAGAGAGAGACTGACTGGGTTCACACAATGGTAAAAGAAGCCATTGTAGTTTCTCCCCCCCACCCCTGCTGTTTATACAATTACCTGCACTGCGGCACAGGTTGGCGGGTTGTCTGAAGCTGGTGTGTGGCGGGGCTGGCTTTGTACCCATTCCGCAACCCCTACTGCACATCGTGGGTTGCAGGGTGGGTACGAACCACTCCCACCACCTTGGGTTTGGATGACATGCCAACCTGCGCTACAGCATGGGTAATTATGTAAACAGTGGGCAGCACGCGCAGGAGTGGAGGGGGGAGCCACAATGGCTAATTTTACCCCTGTAATCATGCGAACCTGGCCAGAGAGAGAGAGAGCACGAACGCACACGCACGAGTGAGTCAGGGAATTAATTACATTGCTACAATCAACTGTGATGCTGATGAACAGAAAATTCATGTTAAAAATTCATAACGCCTATAACGTTATCTTTCAAGTGGATTGTGTTCTCTAGTAACTGATAGAAATAGGAACTAAGGATCAGATTAATACCAGTTACCTGGGGCGTTGCTAGGTTCTTAAAAGATCCAGGGCACAGGCCCATAACACAAATTTGCATACACACACACACACACACACACACGAGTCTAAGCACACGTCTAATATCTGTGTGTGTGCGCGCGCGTGTGTGCGCGCGCGCACGCATCCACATGCAGTGTGCTTGAGTGTGTGTATAGATTACATACATACATAAGAAGTGTGCACTGACCCCCCACCCCACTTCAACTCAGACCCTGATTCAGCATTTTGGAAGACATCCTGCTTCTGCTCTGGCCAATTGGTGAATGGACCACTTCAGCTCAGTGGTCACCACTTCAGCACCAAACCTGAGTCAAGGTTTGGAAAAATGAATCTTTATGCTTCCTGTTGACCACTATGGGAAATTAGGAAAAAAAATGGTAACTTTTTTCTCTTGGTCAGAACTGGATGATAATTTCAGGCATAGTAGCCCCCTAGAAGGGGATTAAAGGTAAAGGTAAAGGTGTCCCCAACCAGTCGTGTCCGACAATAGGGTGCGGTGCTCATCCCCGTTTCTAAGCCGAAGAGCCAGCGCTGTCCAAAGACGCTTCCGCGGTCATGTGGCCGGCATGACTGAACACCCAGGTGCATGGAACGCTGTTACCTTTCCCGCCGAGGCGGTACCTATTTATCTACTTGCAATTTCTTGCTTTTGAGCTGCTAGGTTGGCTGGAGCTGGGACTGAAGACGGGAGCTCACTCCGGCACGCGGCACTCGGGTCTCGAACTGCTGTCCTGCCGACCTTCCGGTCTGCAGTTCAGCGTCTTAACCACTAAGCCACCGCAGCCCTGTAGAAGGGGATTACACCTGCCCAATGTCAGGAAAATAGGTGCAGGGTTCATATTTTGATTTTCTTTTAAAGGGAACTGCCAATAACATTTTTATTACTTGGAAGAATTCAATAAAAATTTCAGGATTCATTGCCCCATCAGAGGAGATCATGTCTGCCAGATTTCAGAATGATAGCCACAAGGGTTTTTGTGCAAGGGTGGCCTTGACATTTTGCGGTCTCCAAAAGAGGACATACTTATCTCCCTATTTTCCTTGTGGACCATTGTTCTGAAAATTATGGACAGCCTACAGTTGTCCCTAAGTAAGAAACCAGCAAAGTGTCAGAAGGATAGGTGCAGCAGTTCATATGGAAGGGGAGTTCTCCAATTTGGGGGAGGGAGTGATTTGCTTTCCCTTCCATTCACCCCTTCCCCAATAGTTTTAGGGTAAATTTGTATGAAAATGCACAGGTCATTAGAGGTGTCCTCCAGGCAAGAAACCTGCAAAGTTTCTGAAGGATATGCATACATGGAAATTTAGAATTACTAGAATTTATTTACATTTCACCAAATTTAGCAACAGGGGAACATGGGTGGGAATGTGATACAGCACTCATGTCCTGCTTGTGGGTTTTCCCATGGGCATCTGGTTGGCCGCTGTGTGAACAGAATGCTGGACTAGATGGACCTTGGTCTGGTGCAGCATGGCTCTTCTTATGTTCTTAAATAGAGTGTGCCTCTGAGCATGTGCATAATTTTTTCTTTTACCACTGGGCACTTACATTCTCCCCCTACCAATTCTATTCTCCTCCATGAAACCATCCCTCCTGATCCTACCACCCTCCAGCAACTCTTCATCAAAACAGATGACTTGTTTCGTGCAACTCCTCTCTACCTCCTCCTCATTATGCACAAGCTCTCATTATATCTTCCTCCCCATAACTTCATTTGTGCCAAGACTTCACGAGGATTCAGCCAATGAGTTTCAAAACTAGGGCTAAATTATGGAGAAACTCTGAGCATGTAGTAAGTGCCTTTCCCTCACCAATGAAGCTAGAGTTCATGCAAAAAACCCCCAAAGCCACAAATGACAAAACATGCATAAGGCTGAGCTGAAAGGGCAGTCAATTCATTAGATGGAATTCGGTAGGCACTGTGTTAAGCCTGCAGTACCATGCTCACAACTCAGGGCTTATTTCTGAGTAAACATGCAGAACATCAAGGTGCAAACCTCCCTGCAAAAGTAACTTGTGCTGGAATCCTATGCACACTTCCCTGAGGGTAAGCCTCATTAAACATAATGGGACTTCTCAGTAGGCATACATAGGATTGCATAAATTAGCAATATTTATCTCCCTTCCACTTAAAAAACAAATCCCAAACACCTACTTTTAAATTAAAGCTTTCTGTTCATAGGAACACAGGAAGCTGCCTTATAATGCGTCAGACCCCGGGCCCATCTAACGCAGAATTGTTGACACTGACTGGCAGCAGCAGCTCTCCAAAGTTTCAGGCAGGATTCTTTTGTAGCCCTACCTGGAGATGCTGGGGATTGAACCTGAGACCTTCTGCATGCCAAGCATGTGCTCTACCACTGAGCTACAAAAATAGAGCTACAAAAATAGAGCTTCCTATTGCTAGATAATGGCAACTGACAAACAAAACAGCCCCAGATTTGTTTCTCTGCGACTATGTGAACTCACTCTTCTCAAAGACTTGTAGGGATGTACAAATCCCCTACCTGCCAGTCCGGGGGGGGGGGCTCCGCGGGGGGGGGGAGGTGATCCGTTCCCCCCCCCCTCGAGTCCTCGCTGGTCGGCTCTGCTCCACTGTGATTCCACAGAACCACCGGCCGGCTCTGAAGCGCCAGTGATACGGCCGCCATGCTGTATGGATGGCTGAAGGGGACTTGCTTGACGGTGGACGCAAATGACGTCCTGGACGCCACTTGCGTCCGTGCTTTTCATTCACGCAATAGGTGAATATTTGTGTAGCCTATCACGTGAATGAAAAGCAGGGACGCAAATGGCATCCAGGATGCCATTTTCGGCCGTAAAGGCCTTAGTTTAAGGTAAATGCAGCCATTTATGGCTGCATTTACCTTAAACCAAGGCCTTTATGGCCGCAAATGGCATCCTGGACGCCATTTGCGTCTGCAGTCAGTCCCCTCCAGCCAGCAATACAGCATGGCGGCCATATCGCTGGCAATCCAGAGCCAGCATACCGGTATTTCACATGGAGCTTTCTTCCCTTCCTTCTCCCTCTTCAAAATTTCATTGCAGGCAAGCTCCCAACAGTGGGCATGTAACAGTGGGCATGTAAGAGCAGAAAAGAAAAGTAGGGGGAGAGAGGTTTTTTGCACCTCAAAAAAATCCTACACTAGAGATTAGGGATAGTGACCTCCTAATGGTCACCTTAAAAAACTTCTGATTAGGATCTCTAATCCCCTGGGTGGCTTGGTAGTTTTTACTTTTTGTTTTAGACTTCTGAGAAAAGGAAACTTTACGCATAGCTAGCACAAAAGCCACTGGACCTAACTGTCTGAAATTTGGTAGGTTCAGTCATCTCTATAGGTCCCCAAATTCCATGTATGCATGCGGAAGCACAAAAAAAAATATAGCTCTTTGCTTTGACACATTTTCTTGAAAATAGCAAACTTTACTTGTGACTAGCACAAAAGCCACTCGACCTAATTACCTGAAATTTGCAATATTCAATCAGCTCCATGGGGGCTACCAAGCCCAAATTTCATGTATTTGTAATACACACTAAAAAAGTTATGGACGTTTTTGTTTTCCAATGCAAGTCTATGGGAAAATGTAAAAAAAAATGGCAATTAGGACAGCTCAAAAGATCCGTGGTACAGCTCAAAAACATCTGGGGCCTTTGCCCAGGTGGACCTCTCCTAACGACGCCCCTGCTAGTTACTAACCAATACTCCATAGCACCGCAAGTGACTGTTACGAAAGATTTGTGTTGTAATAACCTATGAATCATTCAGTAACAGTTTTGCAGATTAGTATTTGTTAGGAGCTATTTATTTTTACTAGGTACAAATAGCGTAACTACTGCGTTCAGGCCTGACAAGTGAAAAAAGATACACATACCTCAAAGCCAAGTCTGTCTTTCTCTTTCCAAAAGCAAAAATGTGTAACCTTCTTGTCCCAGAATTCATCTGGTTTTACTACACAGACAAGCGATACCCCCGCTGGAACAACGTTCTAAGATGAGAAATACGCAAATAAAATGTAATTGATTGCAGATCTTCATGTTTCCATTTAAGCTACAATTGGCTAAACCACATGATGCAATATTTCCCTTTATAGAGCACAAAACATCTGTAACACATAGGTTACTGTATTTAAATCTAGATCTATCCAGAGGATTTGCTATACATCTCAAAGTTACTTCTAGTATCTAAAACTGTGGTGATAGCATTTATCTGTTTTGCTTCTCAGAGAAATTCAGAATTTATGGGCAAACCTAATGGTCAAGACAGACTCCATGACCACTTGATCCATTAAAGAAAGTGAGGCTGTTCACACAACACACTAACGCACACTCAGTGGTTGAGTGTGGGTCGTTTTGAACCGCAGGTTGTTTGCTGAACTGTGGGTTAGCACATTGTCTTAATGCCAGGGTGGCTTTTTAACCATGCAGTGTGGCTTATTTTCTCAAACAAGCCACCTTGAGAACCCATGGTTTGTTGTTGGGTTGTTCAGCGTGGTTAACAAGCTACCTTGAAAGGTTAAGAAGCCACCCTGGCTGCATTCAGACAACACGATAACCCACCCTGCAGAAACTGTGCTGCGTTCAGACAGTGCACTAACCCATGATTCAACAAACAAACCACACTCAACCACTGAGTGTGGGTTAGTGTCTTGTGTGAACAGCCCCAGTAACTGCTAGTAAGTTGGCACCTTCTTCAAAACACAATTTTAAGAGATCTGAGAGGTATACTAATAGGCCAGTCCTATACATGCCTACTCAGGAATAAGCTCCACTGAGTTACTACCAGGTAGGGATGTATAGGATTA
Organism: Heloderma suspectum; assembly: GCF_057233095.1. Taxonomy (NCBI): domain Eukaryota; kingdom Metazoa; phylum Chordata; class Lepidosauria; order Squamata; family Helodermatidae; genus Heloderma; species Heloderma suspectum. Next base: position 192,378,252 of record NC_139458.1, read on the forward strand.
CAGCCCGAGTATGCGCAATGTCCAAAATTAATAAGTATCTGTTATGATATGATAAAAAGTCTAAGTCCCTCAAACTACTTAAATTTTCAGTTATTCGTTTTTAAAAGCATCAACTGTAAAATGCAGGCCATTTTGCTCAGCAGGATAGATGATAAAGGACAGCCTTCTTTGGACTGTTCAGGTTCCATATTCCACCCATCTATTAACAGAACAGCCTTACTTCAGAAATAACAGTTTAGAATTGCTCATGGTTCACAGTTGTTTCCTCTGCATATCAAGTTGCTTCTCAATTTTGCCTCTCTTTGTGAACACACACACACACACACCCATATTAAATAGACAGACAGCAGGAACAAAGTGCTTATTATTCAATGCATACATCCTGTAAAGGAGCATTCATATAGAACTAAAAAGGAGAAAAGCAATATGTCTTGTCACTTGACAAAAAATGGTTTGAAGTCAAAATGTCAACCCTCATTAAGTCAACATCTGTTAAAAATGTTCATAAAGCTAAGAGGAAAAAGTGCCTTCCTACTCCGGACTCTTTAGAAATAGCAACATTAAAGCAGAGGACAGTTCACTCAAGTATAATAAAGAATACCCAAGTCTGGTATTAGATGTCCAGTGCAGCCTCACTTCCTGCTTCCTCTTCCCCTGAGCTAGCTGTTTAGACCTTTCTTTCTCCTACGTTGATTTTAAGGACCACTTTCCGATCTCTTCCAAAAAAAATATGAAACACACAACTGCCTTACTAGAGAAAGAAATTAGAAAAAATATTTTAGAAGCCAAGTTAAGAAATGACACTGACTTTATTTGATCTTAACAAAAGCCACAGGAAAAACATCAATCCTATTCGTTTAAGTTTGTACCATTAGAGGCAATTATTTAAGATTTTTAGGAATTCTGTGTACAAACTACAATACCTTTGCCTTAGGATATACTGAAAAGTGGTGACCACTGAACATTCTACACGTTAAGAAAAGATCATAGCAAGTGGCTGGCTGTACAGACAAAGTATCTGAAAGGGGTGGGGTGGGGGTGCCATATTAGCATTCTGACATAGCACAGTCCTAGATGGGCTGTACTATTAAATTCTTCAAGATGCAAAGACTTTCTACAAGTGGGCTCGCTTAGCTTCATGACACATGATCAACTCTCATTTTTTTATAGAACTTCCTTGTGAACAGCAAGCAATAGAACTTCTTGTATCTACTGTTCTTCACTGGGTGTTACTGCACGCTTGCAAGACGCAGTTCTAATCTCTGATAAAGTAGTGACTAAACGATCAACTGACCAAAGAATATAAATGCCTTTTTAAAAACATTTTTTCAAATTACAAACATACTGGCCCAGGTAAGATATGACGACAAACACAGTTTCTTGTTAAGTGCTCAAGCTGTGGTAAGCCTGAGGCTTGGATATCACTCCTTCACTTCCCTACCTCCTTTACATAAGACAGAAGATTTGAGACTTCAGTTTGCAGTTTGTATCAAACCAGTTTCCTATTTTGTCCTGCTCTGATATCTTGGTTTGTGAACAAACTACAGTTTCCACAAACCATGCTTTTTTGTATTTGAACAAAACAGGAAATTTTCAAGCTGCAAATGGAAGTTTCTCATCTCCTTCCTTCACATGTGAAGGATGGAGCATGCAGGCCCAAGAAAGACTTCAGTTTGTGCAAATAACACACCATAGTTTATCGTTGCAATTATTATTATGGTTCATAACAATTCACAAAAAATACAAAAATACAATACAAAATACAAATTTACCATATTTCTACTGTGTGTTTAATCAACATATGAATTGAGCATGGCCCATTTCCCTGAAAGTAAACACTGCAATGGCAGTAAAATAGGTTACTGATTAACTTCAACAGGACTTAATTCTCTGCTACAAATTCATAAACACATCTTACCTGTAGCATTAACACAACAGTCTTGACAACATTCCATTGAGATTTTCTACCATCCACTATAACAGTAAATCCTCTGGCTTTACACTTTTCACTGTAAAAAAGAGTGAAGACATATTTCAAGTATCCCATATTTCATCACCTACTAAATTGTTTAAGATGTTCTTTTAAAAGATTTGATGGTGACATTCCCTCCCCCATATACTTCCAATGTATGACTCTTTTATGCCAATTGAGATTTTGCAAGAGTAATCAAATATGCCTTCAAAGTCTACAGTGTAGGAATGCTCTCAGTGACAAATTGCCCTTTCCCCCAAAACTCACTTTCCCCCTCCTAAGCACTTTTTCTGGTAACATTTGGGTTTTGCGGGTCTTGTTTTACAGCTTCAGCAGGGAAATTAATAGGATATGTTAACAACACAGATCATCACTTGAAGGACAAAAGTAACAGTTAAGCAACTTGCCTTGGAACGTGAGCTCCTAAGTCAAGTTTTGTGACCTGATCTCATGTTCTGCCAATCCACTGCTGTAGGTGTCCCCAGCATAGACATCAGGAAAGAGGTGATGCCTTTACCAGTGTCAGGATCAAGACTCTATCCACAGCATGTCAGCACTGTTGAACCTGTGCTCTTGTACAACCAGGAAAAGGCATTTCTACAGCATTGGCAAGAGTACTAGAAGTAGCAGTTATTTTTATGGGATACTGGAAGATTTGAGTAGCCCGGTATGCAGGTTTTCAGCACTAAGGGTTTGCCTAGCAAGCAGGCACAGCTGCTCTTACTTGCCAGGCAGTGGCCCTTTGTTCAGTCGCAGCTGTACAGATAGTACGTTGTTTCCTTTAAAGCAAACCTATAGATGTAAATGTTTGGGGAAAATAAGCTAACATTGAAATTCAGGGGGTTTACTTCAAGATTAATGCAGGACAACAGAAACGGCCAACAAAACTACTTCACTTGCTTCAAACCACAAAGATGCTCCAGATCTTTTTTACTCAAAAAGAATGAGAGGAAGCAGTCTTTAAACTAGGAGACCAATTTATTTCCCCTGGCCTCTGTCATGATGACAGTTTTATACAGAAACACTAAATCAGTGCCACATATTCAGAATGGAAATGGATTAACTTTGCCAAAATCACAAGGAAGCGAAGGAGAGTCTTTTAATGAAAATATTAAAAGAAAATCCCACCTCCAGTTTTATTAAGGAATTACAAAATTACAAAGATTTTACACACACACACACACACACACACACACTCACACACACGAATGTCTGAAACCTTAAATCCTAACACTATGGCCAAGTTTGCACATAGCACTATAGTTTTTCCATTACAAGGACAAGCTGCCGTCTCTCAGGCTCACACCCTCCTCCTCTGGCAGGGCTGCAAGGAGGAGTCTCAAAACTTTCACTTCCATTTTAGATCAACTGCAGCTTATTGTGACATCCAAACATGGACAAAGTGTGGTTAATCTTAACTACTGCTTGTTGAAACAAGACAACTTGAAACCACAGTTTATGAGGCTGGCTTGTTACAACAAACCATACTTAAGATCAGATGTAACGCTAACCTGCAGTTAAAGGTCTTGATCTCCTTGTGCCCATGCCAGGAGGAGGGAGCGGATAAGCCTGAGTAGAGGGGAAGGGGGAGAGGTCATGAGCCTAAGGCTGCTGCAGTATGTCCTTGCAACGCTAAACCATGCAAGCACAACCTATGTTTACTGAAGTAGATTGCCACATGTGTCTATCTGGGAAACTATATGCTCAGTGCAACTATGTATCTGACCATTTGAAAGAGGGAATGGGGGCTGGATTCATACTCCTTTGCTCTCCCTTTCCAGCCAAACTTGTTTTATATCGTACGTATTTCTTAACATCTTCTTTCAACATTGCTGTTTGAAAAATAATAAGCATCCACAAATCTAACAATATCAGCATCCTTGGAGCACCTTCTAGCTATTTGAAAGTAATGCATTATCTGGATTTGAAGTGTTAAAATAGGAGACTCCATTACTGCATACATGTATCTGCACCTGAGAACGAAGAATGAAGTGAAATATACAGACTTTATCAGCAGGGTGCTCAAGGACATGAAATGTGTTTCAAATGTGTTTCATTATTCTTTCCTAGAACTTTGTAAACGATTTTTATATGTAAGCCATACCTCATATAATGCATTAAGGCTTCTATCTACTCCCACTCCACCCCTCACAAGGAAATCTAAGGAAATCTAATGAGATCTATCAACCAAGACATTCTGTTTAGAAACAAAATGACAATACATAGTACTTTAAAAAGCACACCCATTGAGTCACCTTGGAATGCTTAGCAGATAGTCCAAGGTGACACTCAGTTCATCCATATTTGTTTGTTGAAGGCATAATGGAATTGTCAGAATGAGGCCACTTCTTCGGTCTTTCCCACCTGTAACAAAAACAGAATTCTTAGTTATGCACTGAAAAAACACCCACAATTTACTATTACCTAATATATCATACTTGACGCTAAAACTGATTTTTAAATTAAAAGTGCTATATGCTGAAAAATACTGTACTGAAATTTGATACTATGTGCCCTTTGACTATAGATATTATAACAAAGATATATTAAAATGAATAAAGTTCTGGACTGAAATAGACATGGTACATGCCAAGATTATCTTATGATCCAAATCAGGCTAAACATCACAGGGAATTCTGTTTAATTTGACACAAGCGTACTGAGGCACATAACCTGAATTACTGAAAGATATGCTATCAAAATGATTATAGAAGACATTCTGTTTAGGACATTGTTTTATACGCAATTTGGTCCTAACAAATACAAATATTTTGCCCTAGCTGCTTCAAAAAGAAAAATACTTTGACCTGGTTTGCGCATGACTACCCATGGGTTGTGCTCTGTGACGTACGAATCTGGTACTCTGGGATGCCGAGGAAGAAACAACCCAGGGTTTTAACCCAACAACAAACCATGGGCTGTTTAGCAAAGTGGAAACAAAGCAGAAGTGGCTGAGCAGTCGGGAGTCAGCCCACTTGCTCGCTCCCACTTCCACACCTTCTCGCTACTGCCCAACCATGGTTTAAACAAACCCTGGGTTATAATCACATTATACTCTTTTGATGTTTTAATTGTCAGCTGCCTGGTGAAAGGATTATTTTTAAAAGGCAGGATATAAATATATAAATGAATAATAACTATTTGATTGGTACAAGACTTGAAAGTCCAAACAGTTGGATCAACGAACATCTATTTGAACCTGGCATCGTTTGAATGCTGTGATTTGCATTTAACACCACTGAGACTTTTGGGAGGAAAGCTTTTTTGCCTCACCATAAGCTGAAAAGGTTAAGAAAATAGAAGTGTGGGGGATCGAGCAGAGGTACCTAAAAGAGACTGCATAAAAAGTCTTGGTGAAAGTTACAGGCCTTTCTGGTTGCAGGGTTTCCTAGCGCTTGGTGAGACAAGCTCAGCTTCTACAGAGTTGCCCACAGTTCCCTGGAGCCTTAAAAATCCCCTTTACAGTGTGTTTTGCATGTATGAGGCACAGATAGTATATAGTACTTTCATCAACAGATGAAAGTAAATATGGTACGGTATTTGCTTAGAACTCTTGATGAAACACCGATTTTTAAAAAGCATTCTCCAAAGATGCCTGTAATTGCTAACCCAATTCCAAATCAAACTGAGTGAAGATCATCCATCATCAATTTTAGGCTTTGAATTAAAGCCTTTTGTAGTTGGGAGAAAAACATCTTCCATGACTTGATACATCATAAATCAGCAGGAGAATCAGACTATATAGCCTGCTGCATATAGCTTCACCACTGTAGCTGCAGAGGACCAGAGACTCTCTCTGAAATGTAAGCTCATTCAACGTGACCACCTTATAGTCTCTATTTCTGTCCTACACATGATACTTTAAAAAAACTGGCCCAAATATATGCTAAAGTAGCTTTGTATGTGAGTAGATTTTGTAAAGTTCACAGGATTTTTTTTTATCTAAGAGTCATAAAGCCCTATAAGAAAATAATGAATTAATTCTATTTCTACCATTACTATTTTCCTCACACTTCCGACTTGACTACTTGGTGAATACAATGGTTCAATTAAGCAACCTATAACAGCTAGTACATAGGACAGAAAGCAATCTATATCCTTTGAAAAACAGAGCTGCTAGGTTACTAACTGGGACTGGCTGATATGATCATGTGACACCAGTGCTGTGTTAGCTGCACTGGCTTCCAGTTCATTTCTGAGCCCAATTTAAGGTCTTTTAAAGCCCTGAATGGCTTGGGACCAGAGTATCTAAAGGAATGTCTCCTTCTGTAGGTTATCTTTGGAAGACCTACTCCAGGTGCCCTGCTGAAGGAAGCTAGGTGGGTGGCTACAGGAGAGTGGGCCTTCTCAGTTGTGGCACCCCTCTTATGGAATGCCCTCCCCAAAGAGATTCACCTGGCGCCTACACTGTTATCTTTTTGGTGCCAGGCAAAGATCTTTCTTTTCTCCCAGGCATTATAGAGACCTAGTTCTAGATTTGTATGGCTGTTCCTACTGTATATATCTTTATTTATTCCTGTGATGTTTGTTGTTTTGTATTGTATTTTATTCTTTTATTCTAAATATTTGCATTGCATTTTATATTGTTAACTGTTTGTATTGTGTTTTAGTCTTTTAACTGTTTGTAATCTGCCCAGAGAATGTTTGCTATTGCATGGCGTGATGACAATAACAATGATAATGATGATGATGATGATGATAATAATAATAGTGACTGATTGACATATTCCTTATTTTATTCCATTTGAAGAAAGCGTTTCAGCACTTTTAAAACATGGACTACCAGACCTAATTTTACATGTAAACTATTAACGCTAGAGCACTTTTCCAAATACCAATGGAAAGACAATGTCATCTACATGGAAACCACAAAGCTAACGTTTGGCTCTATATTTAGGATTGTTGTTTTTAATTAAATTAAGTCAAAGTTTTAACTACAGTGAAGTGTTCATTTCCAAAATTCAAAAGTACAAGCTTCACTAATTCTATCTTTTCAACAAGAGCATTTCCATAAAAAAACCATTAAGCTGCTCTGGATGGGACCCCGATTATCCCTTTTTGATCTATCTACTTTGTAAACCCTGAACAGTTTTCACCACATTCGTACCAGTCAAAGTAAAAGGTAGCATTACAACAGTGGGTGCTTCTTCTAACCGGTGGAAGTATTCAGCCTGTTCTGGATGGGGTTGCACTCCCCATGAAGGAGCAGGTTAGTAGCTTGGGAGTTCCTCTGGAGTCACTGCCATCCCTTGAGGCTCAGGTGGCCTCAGTGCCATGGAGTGCCTTCTACTAGCTTTGCCTCATAGCCCAGCTGTGCCCCTATCCTGACAAGAATAAACGGACTTCAGTAGTTTATGCTCTGGTAACCTCCAGATTAGATTACTGCAATATGCTCTACTTGGGGCTACCTTTGAATACAGTTCAGAAACTGCAGCATGTGCAAAATGCGGTGGCCAGATTGACAGCAGGGACCAGAAGGTCTAAGCATATAACACCAATTGCATTGGCTGCCTCTAATTTTCCAAGCCCAATTCAAGGTGCTGGTTTAGACTTATAAAGCATTACACGGCTTCAGGGCGCAATATATGAAAGAGCACATTTCCCAGTATGACTCTACCCATACACTACGATCAACATCTGAGGCCCTCCTCTGACTGCCTCCTCCAAGGGAGGGTTAGAGGATGGCAATAAGAGAGAGAGACTTCTTGGTGGTGGCCCCAATTGTGGAATGCTCTCCCCAGTGAGGTCCATCCGGCACCAACATTGTCATCTTTTCGGTGCCAGGCTTAGACTTTCCTCTAGTCACAGGCATTTGACACAGATGATGGAGCTTCTTAATTTAGTTGTTTTATTGGGTCTTGGATTTTTAATAGCTTTTAACTGTTTTATATTGTTTTAAATTTTTGTATGTTTTAATCTCTGTTGTAAGATGCCTTGTCTTTTTCGAGAAAGGTGTCTAATAAATTTAATACATAACAGGAGCAACAGTGATAAAACAGTATTAGAAGCTAATTTCTCTCCCCCCTGGCCCCACACTATATAATCAGGCTTCAACATCTATGTTTGCCATGGCAAGTGTTATGCTGCCCTTTGGCAACTATGACCAGCCTTCCTCCTCACTGGTGCAGAGGTGGGCAGAGATTGTCCCAGTAGCTACATGGCGATCCCCATCCCCTTCCCAGCTTCAAGTTTGGGAAGAAGGCTGGTGGTTGTTTGGCACATCACCTCTGACCAACATGCCTCACTTCTAGGTGGCCAAGCCACAAAGTGCTCCAGCCACCTCTCCTGCAACCTACCTACTTGCCTCTCTCACAGGAAAAGATGGCAGGGGAGGCTTAAGTAGCAGGAGAGAGGGAAAGGAAGCTGGTGACAGCAATTTTTGGCTTGGCTATCAAGGCTTGCCAAAAATTGTAGATGCTTGAATATAAATAAAATAAGGAGAGAGAAGGTGTCATGTAGTGATCAAGAGCTCAAGCTACAACTTATAAATCCCCATTCAAAAAATTCAGGTGCGCCATGAAGTCACTACCTCTCATCGGGAAACGGGGGGGAGGAATCAGTGAAAATCACCTTCCTTCCCACTTTCGCTGATGGAAACCTCTGCTGGATCAAAGAGCCATCCATTGGATACAACCCATGGTATAGAATCCTTCTAAAACCATTAGACTTTGGAATGCAGATGGCACAACTGAATGCTACCTCCTTCCTGCATACAGATAACTAGTGTTTCAGTGATAAGACTGGCCACTATACTTCTGATATGCAACTTTCCATAGGCAGAGAGTTTCGGTGTAGAACAGGGGTGCACAACCTGCACCCCCATGGGTGTCCTGATCCCCCCCCCCCGGATCATAAACTCTCTACTCCCTTCCCCAGAGATCCTCATACAAATTAACTGTGTGTGTGTGTGCACACATGCATGACAGAGAGAGAGAGAGAAAGAGAGAGAGAGAGAGATGTATGCATGCACATATGGCCCCCGACCCAGCATCACATGTGGACCTTGGGGCCAAAAAGACTGTGCACCACGATGTAGAAGATAGGAACCATAGAGTGTAAACTACCTATAATCTGAAGTGGTATAGTCCTGGAGTACAAGACTCTGGCTTTTTCTGAATATGCAGATGGGCTGCAATTTCAGCGTTACTGGAAAAGGCACACCTGTATTCAACTTTTTTCCTCTCTACCTCTGTTTACATTTTCCTACACCTAGTGACCTGGTAAAGAAAGAGAAATGAATGTCTCTCTTGCACTGTCAATCCACTCTTCAAGAAAAAAGAAATAATCAATAAAGCAGTCCTAGCTGCTGAGATTTCCCCAGTTTAAGCTTCTGGGTCTGAGCATCAGAAACTGCAAAGAGCTTGTCTTTACTTCCTCTTCTTCCAGGAATTCAGCCAATAGTAAACAGCAGGTGGAAGAAGAGGAAATGACCCAGCATTATTCAAAGAATAAGATCATATGCATCCTTTAACTTGAAACAGCTGAGCATATTTAAAGAAAATGTACTTTCCTTCCTCTTATTGTATATCTTGCAATCATAATGCTTTTCCTCTTTAATATGTGTTTGTTTGGACAATGAGATAAGAGTTAGAACTTTTCACTCTCACATTGTTTTCTTTTGTTTCCGGGAGATACACGAAGCCAAAAAAGGTTCATACAAGAGTTAAAAAACCCTCCTAAAACACACTGCTATGCTAGAAGGACAACCATCTTCAGGACTGATTTTGCTACAAACCAGATGACAAAACAATATTTTTAAAAAGTTAAAACAGAAAAAGATTGTTAAGAAGTTAGGAAAGTATAAAAACGATAACGTCTTGGACTCTGAATCCTAGAATCACATCATAAATAATGGGTTTATCCAATGGTGGCTTTGCACTAGCAGAAAAAACTTCTGCTCATGCAAGCTGGGGTATTTTTGCAGATCCACCATACCCACAGCAATTCCCCTCCCAAATGCTGCTCCTGAGGTTTGGAGGACCCTCCAGGACAGTATGGGATATGTTACAGAGGGCTGCAGTCTATAGAAGAGCTCAGTGAAGATTGGGTGAAGATTTTGCCTTCCACAAGCACTTTCCGCTAACGCGAAAGCCAACACTGGATACAACCCAATGAAAATTCGATAATATATGCCTTTAAAGGAACCAGAAGAGTATATTTTAAAGACATCAATTAAAAGCTTTATTTCCAGTTACGTGTTTGCAACAGGTGAAATGTTTCATGGTAGGAATGAAAATGACTGGCCAAGACCAATACATTTAATGCCTGCCAGGACAAGGTGCTATAAAAATTCTTTGCCAGGAAAGAGATATGTCCTGCTGGCCATTCTTTCCTCTGCTCCATTAATGCTCCTCATTTTCTGAAAAGTTTATTAAAGAAGAGTTATTATTCACTTACAATAAATTAGCTTTTCCATTGTTTATTTGCTGCATAGGTTTTAAACACATTGACAAATTATGGCTAGCAGAGGAAAAAAGTGTTGATTCTTTTAAATAACTCAAATGAAATGCTTGACTTACAGAAAATATCAACTTTAAAACCGGTAAAATGCTGTGGGTTGATCTGCTTGCTCTGTTCCACAGAAAGGGCACAGAACAATTCTACTGGAGACCAATATAGATCACCCATCCTCCATCACTGCTGCTGAGACTCAAGTATTCGCTTTAAGGCAAGGCCGTTCCTAACCTTCCAAAACCTTATTGAAGCACTCACAAACCTATTTCTCCCCTTGGGGTCTGCATATCATGCTACCCCTGCTTCTCCCAGGAATCCTTCAAGGAAAGACTAGGAAAGTGAAGGCTTCACCTTAAGACCAAATCGTTTGATAATGTCGTATGGGCAAAGTCTGGTGGCAACTGGGTGCCAAGGCATAAACAGTACACTGGTCTCCAGCAGTGAAACTCAGAAACCTGTTCTTTATGTACTGGGCAAGCAGGACTGCTTCCCCACCCCACCAATTGTTGATGTTTGCTTACATTTTATTTAGCACAAATTAAAAAAGTATTAAATCAATATTAAATTGATCTTGATCAGGATTGCTGGAGGGGGGAACAATCCCCCCTCTTGCAGTGATCCTAATCAAGATAGCTGTTTTGCTACTACTGGCAGTGGGGAAACATCAGTCCTGATCAGAACCCTTGGATTACCGTTTCCCCGCAGCCAACAGTAGGAGAGAAATAGTGATCTGTTCCCCACCACCCAGCTGATAGCTAAAAGTGGGCAGGGCACCTTGGGGCTGCCTGGCTGCACAGCGAGCCACAGGTTGCCCATATGTGATTTAAATGGTAAGTTTCAGATTCTGTTTAATGTATTTATTTATGCATACTTATTTGGCAGGGACAGTGTGTATCTCACAGATTGCAAAAAATTAAATAGGAACTATTACCATCCATAAAATACAATGAAGCCCATGTATAGGTCAAACTATAATATAACACAGGAGAAGGTAGAGCGAGCAAAGCAAGAATGACTGGCCATGACTAGTTGCAAATTGGAAATAGCCAGTCTCAATTCACAACATTAGGATACCAGGGCATGGCCTAAAGGACATTATGCTACAACTATGCTTAATCTAAGCAAATCTCAGACCTCATTCGCACTACATAACAGCCCACCGTGTCTTAATTTACTGATGGGGGCTGTCGCATCATGCCAGGCACCCACAGGTGCCCAGCTTACCGTGGCTTGTTGTGTCGAGTGAACCCAAGCAGCAGGGGATGTTTGAGGGTTAAATAATCCTCAACTAACCCTAAAACAAGCCACTGGTTATTTGAGGGTTGACTAACCATCAAACAACCCTTGCCACCTGGGTCTCTAGGACACCCATGACAGCAACTGCCAGCTAGGGCTTGCATATTCAAAATGGCAGATAGCAAGTGCCTTGGTGCTGCGAGGGTTAATTAATCCACAGTGGCTTGTCATGACAAGCAAACTGGCCCTCAGTCCAGTTAGTGGCTGAATGGCAGACTTCCTGGTAACCAAATGAACATTGCCTTAGAATTCCATGAAAGAAAGGCAGGATGTAAATGTAACACAATGAAGTACAGTGAATGTGCAAGCCCTTGCTCACACAGGAGATCTATGTGCACACATGTGCATACATGCACATTAGGATCTCCTTGATCAGGGATTTAATCTTTGGCAATCAGAATTTCTGCCATTCACATTACAGATGCTATCCAAGAGCAGGTTAGCAGCATTCATAAAGGCTATACTAAAATGTTACTTATGCCCATGTTTGAGAAGACTAGTTTATTTTGCGACCTATAAACATTTTCCAACTCTCCACTTCCCCCACTGCTTAATTTCTCCCACCTCCTACACTACACTATCTTTAGAAGTAGCAATGACAAGCCATTTTGAAATTAGGGATTATAATCACATGAGTAGAAATCAAACAATCCTATTTTAATTAGAAGACAGACTTGTAACACTCTTTAGGTTACATTTAAGTGGTGGTTTATGTTACTATTATATTACGTTACCATTAGATAACAATGGTATGCCTTAATTTATCCAAGAAAACAAAAGAACAGAGGTTACCAGCAAAATAAGTAAATAATAGAACTTTACATTTTAAAGAGATTCTTTAAACTGTTTCCTCATCCTACTTTGTTGATTCCATAGGACATCTCACACTTGTTCCTATTTGGACATTTTAAATACATTTTTGGTATATTATTACAAAACCCTTTTGCAAAAAAAGAAAAAAGGCACCACTGATTTTGTTGCATAATTCTCTGAGGGAGATAAATGGTCTGAGAGAAATTGTTAAAATTTCCTGTCTTAAACACACACATGTACGTACATGTGAGAAAATATTTGATGTAATAACTCAGGTAATTAATCAAACTGTGTGCAGCTTTAAAAAAAACTATATACCCCCTAGTTTCCAAGTTAAAGAGAATATGACTTTAAAAAATCTGGTAGGGATAAGCAAGAGGTGGCTGGGGACAAATGAATGAAGGGTAACACCATACTCTAGACTCAATTAACATTCAGTTGATTATCAGAAACCAGCAGAGCATTTTGGTAACATGCTTTTCCCCACAAAAAAACCCAAAATAAAAAACCCACACATCTCCAATTTTAAACATATATTTTGGACTTAGACCCTACTGATAATGGAAATTATTTCCAAATACAGCTACTTAGAGGTACAGTTCAAAATCCTAAGCAGTTATTTATTATGCTGTAGGTTTGTTTGTTTTTAGTTAGGCCTGGAGCAAGTGTAACACTCCTTATCCCTTAACTGTTAATAAGGGATCAAGACTGGACCACAGGCACTTCTTCCCCACATCCCTCCTCTTCCAGTGGGGTGGGCAGGGGGAATTCATGCCAGAGAACGGAAATAAGATGGCAGAGTGTACAATTCTTAAGGGATCAAGAGTGTTGTTCCTGCTTGCATCCTCTTAAGTCATCTCTACATTTCTTTAAAGAACACAATTTCTTTTAAAAAAAATACAGCCAACTTGTGACTTCAACAAACTGTACCTAAACATATGCTAAACAATCAAGTGTATCAACGCCTGCTCAGACTTTTTCCAGGAAAAGGATTATGTTAAGGCAGGTCGTTTCTATAAGTATCATGAGAGCGTTCTTACGAGGACAAGTTTAATTTTGAATATACTACATTTTACAATACTTAATGACAACTCAGGGGGCAGTTACAATAATGATGGCACATTCCCATAGTTCTAAATGAGACTACATGAGTAGTTGTTAAGTTATTTGTTCAGAGGCAGGTTTTCATGTTTTGCTGATTTAGCAATGAATTATTCATCAACTATAATGCAAATGTTGTGATTTTTTCCCTTAGGACTACAGCATAACAAATGCTAAATATGGACCATGATCCATAAATAAATATTTAAGAATATATCTTTGGTTCTAAGAAAGAAAACTCTATGTGGGTACTCATTAGAAATTGTTAGGAACAGACAAAGCATCTATTATAAAAACAACAACAACACCTGCTTACCAGGAACATTCCTCCTCTATAATGAAGCCAATGGGAGATTTGGACAGCCAGCCAACACTCCATGGTCCAACACCAATTTTAATACAAAATTTTATCAAGTGCTAACCAGAAATTCATAATTAAACGTACAAGAGTCAAACACAATCCAAGAAGCATCAACGAGATCTTAACCTAGTCAGTGCTCAGATAAAATTGTGCATCAGGACCCTCCTCCATGTTTTTAGAATAATTCTGCACAAACCAGTTAGCAGGTTCTTGAGCTCACATCAATTTATCATTTTTAGACAAATTATAAATAATAAAATGAACCTTGTACGGACAATTTTAATAGGCCAAGATGGCGAGAGAAATTTACTTCCCGAGTATCCACAGTAACTAACAGTCTTTGCTTCAATATGGATGAGGTGTGGTTGAAAATAAAAAAAGAAAGCTTACAATTGCCATTAGTAGAATTTCTAAGGTATATTTGTGTCAGATATCAAAAGGAAGGGGGGAGAGATAACAGCTCAACAACTTCTTACAAAGGAGAATAGACTGAAGAATAAAAACAGAGAAAACGTACCTGAAAGGAAGGCTAACTTTTTTTTCAGAATAGGCAATATTACTGTAGCATCCATCCTACCTTCTGTTAACTTTCAGAGTTCTGAAATACAAGAAGTTAGTATTAGAGGTTGTAATCCAAGAGAAATCAACTGATACCATGCTCTACTAAAGCCACTTGGGATGTGAGATCAGACAACAGAGATTTATGCTTGCTTCCTACGGTGTTTCCAGACGCAGGGCTCCTAGTGCTACCAATTAGAAAGCATTCTGAAGTTATTCTGTCTTCTTCTCTGTAACAGATTTTCTGTGGTAAGAAAAAAGATGGAAGTGGTGGGAAAACCTGGAAAGATTAAAAGTGGAAGATGACACTGCCCCAAACCATCATGAAATTCAGTGAATGAGGCAGGGCAGTGGTATGATAAAAGTAGCATCTGGAAGCACACCTAAAGAAGAATTCAGAATGCTTCATAATAAAGCATAAATGGTTATTACATTGTATTTGCTCTCCAAAAAATCCCACCAATTAGCATTTCCAAAAAATGTTTCTGCAAAGACTGAGTTTACCCATTTTAGAATGCTGAAGAACTCAACTCAGTTTCATCCTTTCTACATCTTCCTAGCCTCTCTGGTGTCTAATTTGTTTTTGTTTGGGCAGCATTCAACAGTGTGCTACACCCCGCTGATTCCCTTCCGCAAGCAAGATCCACTGCTTGTGCAACTGAAATTTATTGTGGTAGCAAGTGGAAACGCTCGTACCTGGAACAGGGTAGGTCAGCCAAGTTCATATAAGAGAGCTCTGCTGACCTGACCCAATCCAGAAATGAGCGTTGACACGCTTTTCAGGGATTTGTATAGGAAGCAATAAATTTCCGTTGTGCAAGCTCCACCAGTTCTGCTTGTGCAATGGAATCGGAGGAGCTGCTTGCGCAACAGTATTGGTGGAAGGGGCTGCTTGTATAATGGCCCCATTGGATACTGACCTTAGCGGGGGTTTTTGAGAAGTGGAGGGTTTCCACCATTGCCTTTTGACAATCCACAGCTAGATTGGATGTATATCAAAATTAGCAGACATTAGCAGGATCCCCAGAAGCTGTCTAGGGGCCATAGAATTTCTCCCTTCACAACATGACAAAATTCTGTTTCAAAAGATTATTTATAAATTATATGGTTGCACCTTATCCTGAACCTTTTTATTATTCCAAAGCCTAATAAAAAAATACAACTTTCAACAAAGTTTTTTACTTTCCTGTCTACCTTCTCTCACCCTGATAATATCTGTATGTTTTAGCATGTACACCACACCTCATACCTTCATCACCCAATCCTTCATTAATCGAAACTCTTTTTGCCTCCATTTACAGCTAATAGCCATAATTTGTTGGCTTTGTTTTATCCCTCATTTAAGCATGTGTACCTTACATAATAATCTTTTCCATTTGTGTGTGTGTATTTTATTTATTTATATATATATGTATGTATATATGTAAATTTGGAGCTTCAGTATGCAAGGAAACTGCCTGAAAAACAAGCCATTCTCTTACATATTGTTTTCTCAGTTACTAAATTGATATACAGACCCTCATTCTCTTTGCCCCACCTTTCCACAAAACCTTCCCTTCTCCCGTCTCTTTTTGTTTGTGCATGTCTGAGAGTAACAAGAATGACGTTCCTGAGGGCTTTTAAGGTCTGCTAAGTATATATAAAAAAGACTTATGTTTTTGCCTGTAATTTTAACATTATTTTCTTCATATGTATTTGAAATAATAAGCATCAGGTTCAAACAACAAACTGAACTGAAGTTTCCCATTTAAAATAAGTTAAGCAAGTATAAAAATTTAATTAAAGCACATGGGAGGAGTGTTTGATGAAGTGACTCTAACATCAATAGCTTTGGCTATTGGGAGGTATAGAAATGTAAATAAATAAATAAATAAAGCAAGCAAGCAAGCAAGAAAGCAAGCAAGCAAGAAAGAAAGAGGTTGAACATTTCCACCTGTCTCACTCCACCACCTTGGAGCCTGATAAAGCTTGCTGCCTCAAGACCAGTGTTGGAAGTAGTACTCGGTGGAGAGCGACTGAGCAGTATTAAAACTTTGAGAATATGAAGGAGGACTGGCAATCTTTACTTGTCCAGGTGAGAGCTAGGGAAGGAGGAGACCTAAGTGAGAGCTCAGAGGAAGGCTACCACAAGTGAGAGGTTGTATTGGCCCCAGGAGCATAACCAAGTCACTTGTAGTGTTAGAGGGGCCTAGAGATCCATAATGCCTTGCTTACGTTTATTATTAGTGCTATTCCCTTGCTAGTAAGCCTCTGAACATGTGAAGATGAGTCAATGGGCCAACAGGGCAGCCTAGCACATTCCATACTAATGAGTGAATCAAGATGTGCCTGGGAAGTGAAGTTTGTCTTAAAGCTGCAGGTGGCTGTGCTGGGAACCAAGCCCGGCTAGTCTATGGTGGGAATGAATGCTAAGGGGTGCTTGCTGCTGTCATGCTGCCTCATTGCTAACATGTATGGTATAAAACCCATTGTACCCCATGGCTCTGGGTTCAGAGAAGCTGTCTGATTCAACCATTGGGTACGCCAGTGTGCAAACTGTATTCAATAAAGTATCTCCTTGTAAGTAAACCTGGGTCTGATTTATCACTATCTTGGCACCTCTAACCTAGGAGTTCGAAGCCTATGGCCGGGGCAAAACAGAGGTATGGCTGCCAACCAGTGTTCATAGGCTAGTTGTGGAGAACCCCATGTGGAATGGAGATTTATTTATTCGTGTAGGGAGTATTTCTTAAATTTCTGTTATCCTTTATTCTCTCTCCTGCTTAGTGCTCAGCTGTTGGATTAAGATAGCATATTTGTACTGTTTTACTGGATATTGTAAGAAATGATATTTCTACTATGTATTTATCTGCCAACATTATGGCTATTTGTAATCCTTTCTACTGCATTTTAAAAAATATTATACTTACTGCACTTTGATATGTTGCTGTAAATTATATGTACTGCTCTTAATTTGTTACGCTGTGCGCCGCTTTGGGCACAACTTTGTGGAAAGTGACATACAAATAAATAGAACAGAATATGAGTAAAGTATATTCAAATATGTATAGAATGACTGAACAGATTTGATTCAGTTTGGTCCTAATCCAGCCAAGTTAGTTAAGCTCTCTTAAGCCCCATGTATTTGAGTGGGAAAAAATATGTGCTTCAGTTTCTCACTGCCACCTGTCCCTCACTTTATTTTAACCATGGTTAAAGATGGTCAGGTGTAACAGTTAACCAGGACAGCAAGACATATTGTGCAGGAATAGTGTACCCAGCCCAATAGTACTAAATTACATTTTCTGCCCCCCATTACTTCCACAGGCTGCAGCAAGTTAGAATCCTGTTCTGTTTCATGGTTGGAAGGGGAGAGTCCTACTCACAGGGGCCAAACAGCTTCTTCCTATTCAAAGCAACTACGCATTTTTCTCCAAACAGTGTCTTAGGGAGCAATCCTATGGCTGCTAGTCAGCAGCTAGACAGCCATAGGATATGTGGTTTTCCAGGAACTGACCTTGAAGCCCGTGGTCCGCACTTGCAAGAGGAGCGCAGAGCAACAAAAACAGGGCATTCTGGGGGGGAGAAGGCGGAGAGGCCGGTATGACACATGCTGTGTGTCATCCATCAGCCTTCTCCCCCGCTCCGTCTTCCTGCAGCTAGACAGCAGAAATCGGCTGTCTAGCCGCAAATACAGTGCAGGAGAAGCGTGGAGGAATGATCCCCTCCATTCTTCTCCTGCCTTGCATTGGATAGGCGGTCACCTCCAAGTTCGGAGGTGGCCGCCTATCCCTATAGGATTGTGCCCTTAGAAGACTAAGGGTGCTTAAGACATGGTGTGCTAACAGCTACTACATAGAAATATTACAACCTTGTTATTGTGTTAATACTGCAGGGTCACACTACACTGGTGAAATATTATGGATAAAAAGGTGCCATGTTCTAGATTTTAGTTCAACAAAAGTATAAGAATATACAGTGTTTATTGATTATTTAAAAGGTATCTTTGTAAGTATTTTGTAAATATGCTGAAATCCAAGAGAAACTGCCTTTCATAAGGGGGTGTGGTGGGGGAACACCCTCTCTTTATAAAAGTGACATGTACAAAATAAAAATTACAGAAGCCTCTTGTCATGCCTAGCTTCAGATTACTGAAGACTGAGCATTATCACACTTTTCATACCACAAAAACGTCTTTATCAACCACTGGCACCTTTCCTTGTGTGGGGGAAGATTAAGGAAAGCGTATTAATGAATCACCAACAGCATTATCTATACAACAAAAGATATTCTAGAAACTAGATGCACATTATTTTGAATGCCAGAAGGTTTATACAAACACATTACCAACAAGACTCTTTAGACTTTGCAGTATTTTAAATGATTATTTATACTACCAAATCCTACTTGAACAAACAAGTTTATTTTCCCAGAATTTGGTGCAAATAAACACAACTTGCTAAAAATACATCCCCCCTCCTTTCCCAAATCAAGGCTCAAGAGAGGTTATGCTACAAATCCTCCATCAAACATTACTAAAATCTCCCAAATGTTCTTAACATAAATTTATTTGCGTGACCTTCTGTAGTGACTCTAGACTACTCATTACATGAAATGTAGCTGCACATTTGCCTGCATATATATATATATTTCTTTTTTTCTTTTAACAGTAGCAACAGCTGTGGGGGCCATGATCCAGTTTGGAATCACAGCATGAGTGATGGTGGATTAAGCTTTCCACCCACACCACAGTGTTAACAACTTCCCCCTCCCTCTGTCCCACCCCTAGTTGCTCTTTATTCAGAAGGGAAGCTGCTGTTGGCGCCAATCTACTTTGGCCCACCAAGCTGGAAGTGCCAGAAAGCCGCAGACAAACACATACACTGCTGCAATTCAACCTCACAAACTCCAGATATAGCTGGCACAGAACCTTATTTGCTGAAAACAATATTTTAAAGTTGATTTCTAACCCTCAGAAGTCCAGAGAAAAGCTTGAAACTTGAAAAAGTCAGTATCCAAAGGATTGAACACTTAAAAGAAGACTGAAAAAGGCTTCCAGTAGTCAATGGGTATGTATTATTATTATTATTATTATTATTATATTAAATTAAATTTATTAATCGCCCATCTGGCTGGTCACCCAGCCACTCCGGGCGATGTACAAAGTATATAATAAAACAGTTTAAAACAATAAAATTCTACAATAAAAACATTTTCTAAAATACCCTAACCCACCCCAAATGCCTGCCTGAACAGTCACGTTTTTAATGCACGACAGAAGCTCATTAAAGAGGGGGCATGACGGAGTTCCCTAGGGAGGGAGTTCCACAGAGTGGGGGCCACCACAGAAAAGGCCCTCTCCCTCGTCCCCACCAGTCTAGCTGTCCTGGCTGATGGGACAGAAAGAAGGCCATCCGAGGCTGATCTTGTTAAGCAGCCTGTCTGGTGCTGCTGGAGGCGCTCCTTAAGATAGGCTGGGCCGGAACCATATAGGGTTTTAAAGGTCAAAACCAACACCTTGAATTTGGCCCGGAAAACAATTGGTAACCAGTGCAACTCCTTCAGCACTGGAGTGATGTGATCTCGCCGGCGGCTGCCTTTATGTATGTACTATTAACATCCCTCATATTTTTCTATGCTTCTCTCATTCTCTGCCAAATTTTAAATTCATTAAAAACATCAGTTTGGGAAGCAAAAGTGTTTCTGCAGAATAAGCAAATATCAAGTTGCTATGGATGTTTTAAACTGTTTAATTACATTTTAGAAAACTTTGTAACCTTTCATAGGTTGTTACAAAAGAACAATCGATTC
This sequence comes from Heloderma suspectum, assembly GCF_057233095.1. Classification (NCBI taxonomy): domain Eukaryota; kingdom Metazoa; phylum Chordata; class Lepidosauria; order Squamata; family Helodermatidae; genus Heloderma; species Heloderma suspectum. Next base: position 192,398,597 of record NC_139458.1, read on the forward strand.
TCCTTAATGAGGCTCACATTCATTCATTCATTCCTTTCAACAGATTTCTATATGGCTTTTCATTTAAAAAAATCCCAAAGCAGTTTACAAAATAAAATACAATAAAACTAATAATTAAAACAATAAAACCGTAATAAAACAATAAAATCTCATAAAAATAACCGCGGGTAGCTGACAATGCTAGAGGTCAGGGAAACACCTGAGCAAACAGATGTTCTTTAAATTGTTGGCAGCAACACTCCACAAGAGGAGCCCACCTGATCTCAATAGGGAGATCATTCCACACAGTGGATGCCACAACTGAGAAGGCCCTTCTCCTCACCAGGGCCAAACAAGCCCCAGTAGGTTGGGGTACTGTAAGCAAGGCCTACCATCGGACGAGGGAGAGGGCCTTTTCTGTGGTGGCCCCCACTCTATGGCACTGCCACCCTAGGGAACTCCGTCATGCCCCCTCTTTAATGAGCTTCCGTCGTGCATTAAAAACGTGGTTGTTCAGGCAGGCATTTGGGGTGGGTTAGGGTATTTTAGAAAATGTTTTTACTGTAGAATTTTATTGTTTTAAACTGTTTTATTATATACTTTGTACATCGCCCAGAGTGGCTGGGTGACCAGCCAGATGGGCGATTAATAAATTTAATAAATAATAAATAATAAAATGTATAATGTGGCCTATACAGGAGAAGGCGGTCTCTCAGATTACCTTGATCTGAGCTGTTTATGGCCTTATAAACTAGCAGTAACACCTTGAACATGGCTTGGTAGCTAACTGGAAGCCAGTGCAGAGCTTTCAGCACAGGAAATATACACACTAAGACACTCCACTGAGCAATCTAGCGGCCACATTTCCAGTTAAAACTATCAGGAGGTGAGAGGAAAGACCTCTGCTTGAAACATGGAGAGCCATTACCACTCAGAGCAGGCAATACTAGACAAGATGAACAAGTAATCTGATCTGGTATAAGGCAGCTTCCTATGTTCCTATAGGTCTTGGATGCAACTAGGCTACGTACAGTGCTCGCAAATTTCTTGTTTCTGTCATCTCTCCCCTTCTCTCCAAAGAATCAAGTTTGTAGCAGAGCCAAATAAGTCACCTCCTTGACAGGGTCATCCTCCGTAGTAAACAAAACGGACAACTTGAAGCAGTGTAGAAGACAAAAAAGTAAACAAAATACAGAATGTGTATACGGAACCATGTTGATCAAAGTATATAACAACTATGGAGGAGTGGGGTTGAAATAGGGGTTTGAATTATTTGTTTCAGATAGGCTTTGATCTAAGCATAAAGCACTTCCATTTATCCAAGGAGGGGTCCAGCCTACATGGGCCACATTGCATATAGCTCTGGAGTGTCCCAAACACATGAGCAGTTGTGGGCGGGGGGGGGGGGAATACAAAAGAGGACGTATCAGCAAAAATCAGGAACCCTATACTGCCCAAGTGGAAAGTGTTTTACACTCATGCAATGCCACATCCAATTCATGATTCCTAGGAGAAAAAAAGTTTTTCCACAGAGCCGAACGTACTTGAACTGATTATTCTTCTTAAAAACTGAAATACTTGATATTGGGGGGGGGGGGGGCGGCGGTTAAAGTGCCCTTATGGCACAATACAGGTCTACTCAGAAGTAAGCCCCACTGAGTTCAGTGGCACTTATGCCAGGTAAATGTATATAGATTGCAGCCATAGTGTAGCTTAAGTGTTATATTCAAACAAATTCAAAGCTTTATTTGGAAATTAGTTTTACTGAAATACTTGTCATGTAGTACAACATTAAGAAGTCAATAGTGTACACTTCCCTTACATTATTTAGTTCTAAAGAAGAAAATGAAGGTACTGAATACCATTAAACACATCAGGCTGTTCGCACAATATGACAGCCTAAAGTATCAGAATTTATCTTAATATTTACAATATTTAATTAGTTCTGCACAACTAAATAAATTTTACCTTGGAAACAGGCAATCAAGTGTATCTGGTGGAGAATTAGATGCAGAAATTCAACATAATGGAAGGTCAAGGAGAAATATAACAGTACATAAATATGCCATTAACCTTTCCATAATGCAACAAATTAAAAAACAATATGGTGCTAAATACTGCACATTTCTCAAATTTAAGAGATATCTCGTGATCCATACTGCTTCCAGTCTCTGGCAAGACTGAACTGAGAATGTCAACAAACAAAGCACCGTAACACTCCTAAAATATGCTTTTAGCTCTCAGTATTTCAAGGCCTCTTAAAAAAAGAAGTGCAGATACTTTCTTAAAGTGCTTCTGCCTTTAAATTCAAGAGTTTTTTTTTATCTCAAGACAAATAAGGAAAGAGCAATTATGTAACATAACCACCAAAGGCCCTTTGCACTCAAGAAAACTAAATAAAATCCTAAATTAAACACCACTTCCATCAGTGGCTCCATTGGGGGGGGGGGGGCGGCGGTGAGTGACAGGACACAGCAAATTCTGAAGATGCTATCTTTTATTCATGCACATGAATTTAGGCTTATTCTGGAACAGCTTTAATCAGCAATCCGTCAGCCAGATAAATGCATCTATCATGAAAACAGACATTTGGAAATGTATACAAGAGCAGAGGAAAAAACAACTCAGCACCACACAAGCTGCATGGAATGAACACTTTGGACAGGAGCATTTTGGGAGATGCCCGTTAAGCCACTAACTAATATCAAGGAAGAAAATACTGCAGCAGTTATTTCAGTACAACCATCTTCCAGATGAAGCTAAGTAGGTGTGGTGTATCAAGTCACCTAAATGTTTGATTCAACATCATAAATCAAATGCACAAGTGTAAGGGAATCAATGCATTAAAAAAAAAATGGCTGAGATCTAACAAGCTACCAGAGGCACGTGCAGTGGAATTTCTTACTTTTCTACTTTGAATAGCAGACCACCACCAACACATTGCAATATCACAAGTTACTTTTCTTTGGATTCTAGCCATATACATTATCTGCATTATCCATTACATTGGATTCTAGCCATACACATTATGAGCAAGAGCAACCTATGCTTTTCCATACAAATGCTCAAAAGTACAAAAGAAAGGTTTAAGTGCACAGTGGTGCGTCACCACTCACGTGTAAAAAACACACACACTGTTTTCAATTTGTTTTTAAACGTAATCGTTACGATAGTTTCAACAGGCAAATGAAAAAACCTGTAGGAAAGCTCTATAGGGTAGATTCACTGGGAGAAAGAAGTGTACTTGCAGATTGCACTGAAGACATGATTGTATAAGATGCTGCTGGTCCCGTAATGGCTTGTGCACACCACATATATTGGAGGTAAGCTATGGCTTGGTTCACATATAGAGATCCCACTACGATGTGTACGTATCAGCTGAACGTGGCAGTTCTTTGAGCAAAGATGAATTCTTAGCCTGCTCCCCAACTTTAAAACATCCTCTCTCTATAGGTCTACCATTTATATCCCAGGAGTCCAGAGCAGCATTTTAACCTACAAGCTATGTAAGGTAGGCTAAGACACCCCTCCACACCTGCCCTTCCCTATCTTTTCCCAACTCTCCAAAGTAGATTTGGGGGTGGGGGGGTTGCAAGGGGAAGTGCTGAAAATTGTTCCCTCCATGTTCCACTGCCAGATATTTTCCATCAGCAGAGGGGAACTAGTTGGATTCCACCCTAAGTCTTTAAAAAATATTACAAGTCATCAGTCAGCTATTTTAAAAGGATTCTATCCCCACATATTTATGGAAGCTCTAACTGTGGTTTTATCTCATCTGAATTGCTTTGCTCAAGCCTAAGCTTCTTACATAACCTTTCCTCAAGAAAGTACTGAGTAAAGTAAATGTGATACTTACGAATAATTCCTTATTTTACCCAGAAAACAATTTGGATTCATACCAAAATTAAACAAGCAAAAGGACATAGCTATCGCTTTTAGCCTCTTATATTCTGAGGAGGAAAAACATGCAATACAATTAAGTTGTCTTGCATGGATGGATGTGCATGTGTAATAGACTGAACACTCTGAAGGAGTTGGATACAGATTGAGTTAAGCTTAAAGTATGACTAACTTAAGTCCCATTGATTTCAATGGGTCTACTCTAAGCCTGATTAAATCTGGATCCAACCCTAGATCAATGGAGCACTCAGAAGGTTCTTTTTGCTACCCAAACAGCTGAAAATGCTGTATTATGTCTTTAAAGAGCAGAAGCACGTTAAGGGTTATGAGGAAATGCCAGCTAGAGCCTCAACCTTCTTCTTTGTTCCTATATGACTAAGATGGCCAGCAAGTTCAGATGAAAGAATAGAGGACAAAGTAAAATGGATGTAACAGAGGAGTTGGCACATCAAAAATCTAACAGAACTGCTGGAGAAAAACAGAAATAAAAAGAATGTGTACAATTTCTGATGGCCAGGAGTTATAAGGGGGGGGGGGTCAAAGTCCCTAAAATATCCAAGAGTTCCTTTTATAGATATACAAAAATAGATATACTGGCTACAAACATGATCTTCAGAAATATTTCTACATAACAACAACTGCCTGGGCATACTATTACATAACATATAAACCTCACAGAATCATAGAATAGTAGGGTTGGAAGGCGCCTACAAGGCCATCGAGTCTAACCCCCTGCTCAGTGCAGGAATCCAAGTCAGAGCATCTCTGACAGATGGCTGTCCAGATCCAGTAATGTGTTCCAGGATCCAACCGGTGCATACATATATTCTTTTGCACATGCAGATCAAATCCCTGAAATTTACAGCTATCCTACCCCTCAACATCCATACCCGCTTGGAAGCTCTATGATCTTATTACAGAACTCTGGTTCAGGCAACTGCCTCCTGAAATAATATTGTTATTTCTTAGCCAATGATTACAATCTGAATCCTCATTCTAAGAACTGCCCTGCTGGATCAGACTAAAAGTTATCTTCTACTCCAGCATTCTGTTTCCAACACTAGCCAGCCATAAGTATCAGAGATGTATAAAATGTGTTTCTTTGGAGATGGACCAAATCAGAAATAGAGAATGATGAACAAGAAAGAAAGACTGCCCCTCCAGATTGGCAAGAGAACAGTATACCGGTCTAGACAACTATGTTTTGGTAACTATTAATGCATTTTTTCATATGCATAATTCAAGTCTTCTACCTGCCTGAAGGAACCTCTGTGCTTTTTAAGGTTCCTTTCTTGAGGGTATCCTCTTTTTAATGCATGAGATAGAAGATCTGAGCACAAGTCCTTTGTAAACAGGGGGAGAATAAAATGTCATTAATTATAAATGCATAAATGGACCTAGTTAATTCTGAAGTTTGTCCACTTCAAAATATTCAGACAGCTGACATCTTAACATATTTTTTTTTCTATCTGCTTGTTCATTTCTTCTAGATTACAGTTCATATTAAATTTCTATTTCTACATACACACTATGGTTGGGTTTGTCGTGATATGCAAACCCAGCTGTGCTAACAAACCATGTTCTGTTAACCATGAGCAACCCAGAAAGAGAACCCATGGTTTGTTGCTGGGTTGTGAATGCTACATTATTTAAACCGTAAGTTGTCATTACATGTAAACCCAGAACTGTGGGTTGTTTTGCCAGGTAACAGCAAAACAAGAGTGGTTAAAAAAAAACAAACCCCAACAGCTGCTATACACACCAGTACTACAGCACTACTAGAGATGTAAAATTTCCGGAAATTTTGAAGCCATGGAGAAACACCAGACATTTTCCAGAAAAACCAGACATTTCAGGAAAACTGAAAAATAAGCAATACTTCTTCTTTTTTATAGCACTGTTTACAGATCTAAATTCACTTTGTTGCTTTAGGACAGCCTTACCCAACCTGGAACTCATGAGATATTTTGGACTTCAGCTACTACCAGCCTCAGGCAGCATGGCCACTGGCTGAGACTGCTAGGCATTGTAGTCCAAAAAATCTGTAGGGCACCAGGTTGAGGAAGGCCAGTTTAGGAACATAAAGCAGACTTTATGTTCCTAAAGTTATATTATGTATAACTTGGTATGCTCATAAAATTATCAGTATATTTGAAAACTTTAAAAAGTGAACTCATTTAGTAAACACGTAATTATTATCTGAATAAACTATACTTTACAATTTTAATATACCAAACATGATTAATTTTATGGAGCAAACCAAGTTATACATAACATATTTTATGCTCCTAGATAATGTCTGGCCAAAAGGAACTTTAGCAAGTCGTCGTAAACATGAATCACCCTAGAAGCAGGAAGGAGGCAGAGCAAGACAAGTCCAGAAACACAGGCCTCGGAAGAACAAAACCCAAACTGTCAAAAATTATTTCATGTTATCATATGGTGACTCTATTCACATGTTGACCTGGAGCATCCCAAAATGTTTATGAACAAAAGATACATTGGTACAATAATTTCAATAAGAAATGGAAGAAATAACTATGTGAGAATCTTACAGAAAGGATTAAAGAACTTTTTCCCCCATGGCTTCATTATTTCCAGACATTCTACATCTCTAGTCTTTCTATAAAAGTCTTCTTATTACATAGTTTTTAGAAAGCATTTGGGGGGAGGGTTGGTAACAATATATAAATATCTTCTCTTAAATTCCAAAAGAAAATATTTCCTAATCCAAAGCTGTTTGATTTTTCAGGAAAAATCAAAAACAGCCCTTGGAAAAAAAGAAAACACCTGTTTTTTCCCCTGTTTTTTCCCTTTTTTCTGGGCCTTCCCATCTCTACGCATCACAAAGGCATATGGCATAATGGGAGGGAGCAGGTGAAGGAGGAAGGAAACAACCAACCCGGGAATTGAGAAAACAATCACAGTTTGTTCAGTTGTCTGCCAGACAAATCCTGGGTAGGCCAACAAACCATGGGTTAGTGTTATATGTGAATCAGGTCTATCGCTTGGATCCTAACTGTTTGTTCTATGAACAGAAGCTTCTGTTCACAAAAGTAGATTTGTGTTTACAGAAGGCATCCCTCCATTAGCACAACTCTCTTTCCTTTCACACAGCAAAAAGTTTGGCTCCATGCCTATATAATAATATGACGTTGAGAACTAAGGCCATTTCTGGCATATTAATTTGAACCTTGGTTATTATTTGTTTATAATGAAGATCTTGCCCACTGAAGTTTATATTATAAATGGGATCAAAATACCACTCAGTGCTTCAGTTTTACACAAAACTTTCACTCAGTTTCTAAAACCGTAATTGGCTATGACACGGAAAGAACAAATAGCAAACTGGCTAAATGAATCAGAACAGACCTCCTCCCCCCATACTGCTCAACCGCAGCCACACACGTGCACACGCGCACACGAAAAAGGGGGAAAGCTCTCTTACTAGATCTATAAGGCAAAGTTGAATCAAGAACATTCATTGTATAGCAAATACTGTATATTTCTGTAATGCATGTGTGAACCAGCCCTATTCACTCAGTAGTTGCCACACTGACCAATGATAGGTATGTGTAAATGAGTCATCAAAACTGTGGGAAAAACTTGCACAATTTGCTTGTTTCTCTGCTATAAGAAGCAGTGATGCACTCCCAAAGGGAGGAAGTTAGCTGCTACAGAGGATTCTAGCCATTTGATGGCTCATTTATGGCCTCACAGGTGAAGCAACCTCAGTTTGTATAAATGTTATGTACTTCCATGTCTGAATTGTGCTATTTGGGATATTTTAAAGATAGCTCTGTTCATCTAGATTACTGTGACTTTGTTTTGTTTTGCATACTACCTTGTGGGTCCTGTTAGGGTAAAAAGGAAGTTTATAAACACATTAATAAAACTATTAATACAAAATAAAAAAACTTGGTCAATAGTATGTTCAGACCCCACAGAATTACAAAACTGCAAAGTCCTCCAAGCTGTAGTATGTCCAGCTCTACACAGATTATCCTTTATTAATCAAATGATGAATGAAGATGCTACTTTTTTCTACTTTAATCAGTGTGATGATCTATTAGCATCCCATATGTAATCATGTTCAAACCTTATGGTTTATTGGCCAGTTCCCTTGCAAACTGAACTCTGGCCTCTCACAAAATTATTTCTATTCCATAGCAAATTAAAAATGAGGGCAATTCACCTTCCCAATGTCTCAACTTATCAGGTAAACATACCCTGACTTTATATCCCAAAATACTCTTCAGAACCATGCTTTTACTAAAACCCTACTGCTATTATTTAATATCAGCCTGCGCAATCAACAAAATCCGAAATTGGCAGAGAAGCTACAGCTCAGTGGTAGAACACATCCTTGGCATTAAGATGGGGTGGGCAAATTGTGGCCCTCCAGATGTTTTGGCCTACAGGTCCCATGAACCCTCACCATTGGCTATGTTACCAAGGGCTGATGGAAGTTGTAGGCCAAAACATCTGGAGGCTTACAAGTTGCCCACCCCGATGTAGAATGTGCCAGGTTCAGTTCGTAACAGCTCCAATTAAAAAGATCTTGGGTAACTGAGCTGGGAAGGACTTCCCCCTCAGCTCTTGGAGACCCGCTGCAAGTCAGAAAAGACAGTAGTGAGCTACATGGATTAAGTCAATAGAAAGAGGCTTTATATGTAACCTTTATATGTATACCCAAGTTCTTTAAGTTCAGGTATAACCTGTTCCACACTGTTTATTCCAAGCAATATTTTACCTACTAAACTATCATACCTTCATCTCTTTTTATCTTAAGTACTGTAATTTCTCTCTCTTTGGATTTATGAGCAAGTATTCCAAACTTCAATTTTTCTGAATCGTAGCTGCTCATCTTCTCACCTAAAAACAGAAGACAATATCCCATATTCATCACTGGAGCTTTAGGACCATTAAAAACAACAATGGTATCTTCATTAAATTCCCAAACCTATTCACCTAGTTTTCCAGCACTTTTGCTAATTAGCCTAAATGAGTGATCTTCACATTTTCTACTGTCATGCATATTTTGCACATTGACTTGTCATCCAAACATCTTGTGTGTGTTTGCCACATTGTAAAGAGTTATTGAGTGTGTTCTAGGATGCACTCTCACTTCTAACCACCCTCTGGACAGGACTGTTGGGCCTCACTGTGTGAACTCTGAACACAAAACTACCATGTTCCCAACACTCTTTACGGCTGCACACTGCAGAAGAAGATTGATAGTAGTGGGTAAGATGTTTTGGCCTGTTTGCCATTACTAACTTTCTCACTGCGGAATCCCTGATAAACTTGCAAGGAACTCTAGGGATTCCTGGAACACAGTCTGGACACTGCTAGCCTAAATCAGAGTAGGTCTATACAGGCATTTGCCTGCACTCACATAGGGCTAGAAGTGGGAAGGGGAAGATGGATATGCAGATAAGCCCCATACCCCAACATCCTCATGGCTGCTGTTGAGATCTTTGTGCATTAAGGTCTGAAGAGGGCTTTGTCAGCATGTCTGCCTGAATGCGCTAACGAAGCTTCTGTGAGTGGGAACCCTCATCAAGCGGTGTTCCCAATCACAGGAGCTTTGTAAACGTGTCCAACCAAAATCTCTAACATAGTCCTCTTCATATCTCCACGCTCAAGACATGACAGTCTCAGTGGTCGTGTGGGGGACATTGGGGTGGGGCTTATGAGGGCACTCACGGTAGGGATGTTGGAGAAAGCCGCAATGGAATCAAATGAGTTCAGATTTCTATGACTCTGACCAGCAGATTCTGCAGTGGACTGGCTTTTCCTCGAGTCACATGGATTTTACAGACTTGTGGACCTTTTTTTCTTTCTTTCCGGAATTTACACAAATGTAGTCATAGAACAATATATAAAATCAAAAGACACCAGCCAAAAACGTGTATTTTCCCCACAGGTTAAAGCATGAAAATGTGCAGTGGGGGGATTTACACAGTGGGAATTTCACAAATTTGCAAAAGTGGAAAAGATCCAACTCTGTCAATGATGAAACGGAAGGCACCTGACAATCCACGAAACACAGACAGAATAATTTTATACAATCTGTACATCCCTAACTCACGGCTCATGTGCAGGCGAATATATGCATAGGGCTAGTATGAAGTACTAAACATAAAGCCCATAGAAGAGAACCTATTCACCATGCTAGGCTTTTCCATATCCATGGAAACACCATTTTGTGCATCACCCACAAGCTAGTAATCCCTGGAGCACACGATGAGCTGAATATGGGCCATGGGCCTTACACTGCATATGACTGCAATAGTGCCACCATATCTTCATTGAGTACCTTACAGTACAAACCTATGCACACCTCCCTTGTGCCTCAATGAACACAGTGAGCCTTACTTTTGAGTAAGCAAGCACAGGGTTATGCTGTTAATCATTAATACATAAATTCACAAACACAACTAGAGACATGATAAAAAATTGCCTACACAAAAAACTATGCAAGGCTATTAAATTCCATGGTTGGCATAAACAAATGTTTCAAGCTGACAGTGAATTGGTGTCATCATTTGAAAACATATCACATCACACAAATATAGGTCTTGCTGTAGCATGATTAAGTCATATACTTTGTATATCTATACTCTCACGCAAAAGAATGTTTAAAAAATCTGAATGATCCTACTTACCGTGTCTGTTGCAGTTCCCAGAAACATTAGGATTCCTTGACGAAGTAGGTTTAAGATTTGACTCAGCTTTTCAAGTTCTGTGGATTTAAATTAAAAATTTACAACAATGCTTTCTTCTGGTAGTTTAGTACAGATTTGTTTAGAAACTTTTCTTACACCTCAGCAATGCTGGCTGTGGATGATGGGAGTTGCAGTCCAAGGGCACCATGATGGGGGAGGCTTCCCCCAAGTTCATAGTGAAATCACAAGAGAACACGTTGTTTCCATTCACTGGTGTATCACTGAATTATAAACTTGGGGGCTGGGAGATGAGTAAGGTATTTTAAGACATTGCTTCCAGATTCTTGAGAATATAAGAACTGGAGGGAAATCAGTGAGAACCAGAGCTTTATACTATCTGCAGGCTAAAAACTCTGAATAGATACTAGGGGAGAAAAAAATAAAAACAAAAGAAAAGTTGTGTAAGGGATAAAAGCTACTAGAAAATCATAACATCAACCATCTAGACAGAATTTGCCAAAGTATTTACTCAGAATGTGCATTCTCCAAAGTTCATAGTAGTATACAAGACAATGGAAGGTACTCCATTCAAATCAGCCTTAAATAGCAGAGGCTTAAAGAATTGTACTTGTACTTAAATTTGTGATTTCTGATTGCTGTCCTATCAGTAAATCCAAGTAGGTGCAATGGGTATCACAATTTCCTCATGGCACATTTTGACACCATAAAAAAGGTTTTAGAATGGTGGTGTTCACTAGGTGGTGGTGGTTAAGGGCTACATGCTGGGCTTGGATTTATGTGTGTTCTTCTACCCTGACCCTTGCAGCTACCACACTGAAACTTATGCAGCAGTAGCACGGATGCTGGTTTATAGCCAAATCTGCAACTGCTGTTGTGTTAATGTTTAAAGGAGAACAGTCTCACAACAGATATGTGTTTAAATAGGAACAACATAGAGCAGGACAACTCAGTGTCTATAGCAGTCCCAACACGACGGTGCAAACTAAATACACATTGCCCTATACGGCTGCCAGTTACATGGATTCCAACATGGACCTGGCCCACAGAATAGTATAGGCCCATGCCAAGTTGGACCCCCACACTGAAGTGTTTTCAGGCCATACGCTTATGGAGGAAGGAAAGGAGGGAATTGGGGAGTATCAACAAAGGATAACTCTGAGGTAAGCTGTAAGTTAGGAGTGACAGAAATAAATTAGTAAGCAAGAACCAAGATTTCTTTAATAGGAAGTAACAACTCTAGATATGATTCAAACCGAGGCACTCTTCACCAGGGCATATTAAGCACAATGGCAGATAGAAGGTTTGTCTCCTGAACACATCACATTCTATTTTAGATTCCCCCCCCCCCAAACCCCAGTTGACTTCTTACGGGAGGCTTTTTAGTACAATTCTCTTTTAGAACTCTATTCAAGCCTATTATTCTTTATCTATGTAAGTATGAAGTATCTAAGGTAGCTATCCCATGAGCTATATTTATATGGAGTCATGCATCTCCAAAGCTCACACAGCAAAAGTGAGAAGTACAGGATAAGGCAATAGCAAGGGATTATGACTTTTGAGTAGTAAATTAATCTTTCTAGTACCTCCTCAGTGAATGCTTTGGCTCAAGCCTGAATTATACACAGAAATGCTGCTCCTCATTATCCAAAGAATGGATATAGCAACTATTTCTTGTTCTTCTGATGCACTTCACAAATTCTAGATTGCACCCTTAACCTTATACTTTGAAGAGGTAAGGAAAAGAGGACTAGGCTGCACTAGCACAAAGCAAACAAGCAACTTTTTGGAAAAACTGGAAAAACGCAAACTACTGCATCATTCTACACCTTGCTCAGAGGCACTTCTTTACTGTGTTAATTCCTTATCTGAAGAACTTCAAACTGTCCCTCTGCTACTTTCTGGTAGCTACAACTGTTTTCTTCCCTCTGTCATTTGCTATTCCCTCCTTGCTCATCCTCCTCCCTTTCCCCTTCCAATTCCTCTATTGAAGGCTTGTGAATAGATCTGTCAAGAAGCAGCAAACTGAGATATACAAGATTATTTGCTTTGGATCACCTAGCAGAGAAGTGTCATCCTGCTGCCTACAGCTATTTACAAAAAAGCAACAAATGCAAGCACAAATGCAAATAGCAGTCTACAAAATCAAAAGAGGTATGACTTCCACAAGGAATATCAAGAGAGAGACTCAGATTTCTTTGACAGAAGTATTTTGATTAAGCATAATTCTCCACGAAACATTTCCTCAACACATAAGGTCAATCAGTAAAGAATTTCTGTGAAATAATTTCTGTGAATTTCTAGTTTCTGTTCAAACCAGATACCAAGGCCTACTGTCATAGTTCCATTGGAGGTAGGGAACTACAATGTAGGTTTTCTTAATGTTCTGCATTGTTTCATATATATTCAGAAAAAAACCATATATATATGTATATGTAGATATTGCTAAGGTGGGGTGGGGAAGAGAATGGCATCCAACACATTAGGATTAGGCCTTTAAAACCATCTCGTCAGTTTTAACTTGCAGTTCCCCTTCCCCTTATAATTAACTCATTTCAGAGACAACTATATTCCCTATGCGAACTAGAAAACAAATTATTTAGTGTAAAATTAAAACTTCACCATGGTGATGGAAGAACAAGGTAGCTGTGCCTGGGAAGAATATGAATTCCTTCTGGTTTCATTTTAACAAACATCATGGGATAGGGGATGGGAGAAGGAAATCAATGCACACTAGATTACAGCAGGAACACCAATATGAGGAAGTATCTGCAGAGCCACCATTTTTACATGTGCAAATGACTACAAAGATCAAATACATGTATGGTAAGGAGGTAGAAAAATATGTTGTTTAACAGGGGCCACAGAACTATTACCAGATTTTAGCCATTTGTCCTGAAGTGATTCCAGATCTTAGACACACATACACACAAAGCAAAACTCCTCCCCTTCCCTCTGTATTTCTCATACCATGCTTTGGAAATGGAAACACTTTAAAATAGCTTGAAATTGTGCAGATTTTCTCCACCATCCACCTTTCACTAAGCAGCAAGATGCAGCAGAGTGGGAGGAGAAAGGGAGAAAATCGTAAAAACTGTAGATCTGTCCAAAACCCAACGGATATGGCAACCACAAATCAAAACGTTGTTGTGCTGACTCAACCACCCCAGTCGTGTATTTCTTCCACAAAACCAAAAGGATAAGATGCCAAAGCCCTGACTACACCATAAATTTCAAAATGACCAGAGAATAGTGCCCTGGGCGACATTTTTGCTAGCAGTAACAAGTCACCCTGAAGGGTTCACACAAGAAGCTGCGTTCACCCATTTCCAATCAAGGATGTAGATTTCTTTCCCCTCACAGAGAAATCCCCTTTTCTTTCCCTCAAAATCACCATCTCCCTCTGGTATTTCTTAAACCCGATTTAGTCTAGATAAAAGTTACAGAGTAAATGGAAAGAAAAGCGGCTAAAGAAGGTGAAATGTTTCTTTAGGAGCAAAACACGCCGTAAGAGAAAGCCTGGTGCCTTTTCCCACTCACCCACTAGTACGCAAGGCTGGGGTTGGAAAGTGACAACACAAAGGGAAAGCAAGGGAAGGAAAAGAGCAGGGAGGGAGGGAAAGAAACCGCGAGCAGAAGAAAGCAGCAGGCCGACTCTCCTCCACCGAGCGCAGCGGGGTCGCTTAATATGACAGATTTCTAAAAATAAAAATCCAGCGAACATGCAAGTTAGAAGAAGAAACCTGTTGCTGTGATCTTAACCCGACTATTGTTAAACGCAGCGCACGAGAACCGCGGAGAGGCGGGACTGAAGGAGAGAAAACGAGCAAAATTCAAGGGCACAAATGCTCAGGTGAAACAGGCAGTCCTGGGGGAAAAGGGGGCAGAGTTTAGTGTACACGGGGGGGGGGTCCTTACGGGCGCCCCCCCCCACCCATGAGGAACCATTTTGGCGCAGACGCTGAGGGCCATGCCCACCCCACCCCCGGAGAATCCCACCCCAACACGGTTCTCCTCTAGAGGAGGGAGGTGAAGCCATGCGCTGCAAGGCCGGCGGCGCTCCGCGTTGCTGCACCCGTTGCGGGAAACAAAAGCCCGCTCGGGCCGCAAGGCTGGGCCTGCTCTGCCCCTCCTCCTCTCCCTTCCTGCCGGCGGCCACGGAGCGCCTGGCCGAGCGAAGCAGACTCACCTGGGCCCAGGGCGGCTGGCTACGCCGGCTGCGGCCGGCCTCAGGCGCCGTAGTAATGGAGCGGGAAAGGCGGGACAAAAAGGGGGGGAGCAGCGGGAGGGCTGACTGAGCGAGGAGGCAAGCCCCTGCCGCCGCGCTTCTCCCCTCGCTGCCCGCGTCAAGCCGGGCCTGCCGGCGCGGCCCCGCCGGACAAAAGCACTGGCTGATGGTGGGAATGGTGGGTGATGGTGGTGCCGCCGCTGCCGCCACAGCGCCTGACAGTCAATCCGTGTGGGGGCCGCGCCGCGCCTCTCAGCAGCCAAGCCCGCCCACCCTCGCAGCCCCTCGCTGGAGCCTGGCGGCCCTGGCGGCGGGATTTTTGCTGAAGGCAGCCCAGCGCGGGTCAAGCAAGGCGACTACAAGCGTCCCTCTCTCGCACACATTCTGTTTTGCTTAATGCTGCAGCTGCTTTGAGGCAGGGTCAGCCAAGAGACTGCAATAACAAGCCCCACCCTGGAGTGCAGCAATGCGCCAGCCAAGCCACCCGCCTTGCGCTGGGCGCCCCTTCCCCGGCGGGTCCCCCGTGGATAGGATCGCGCACATGTGCGGACCAGGCGCGCTTTTCTCTGTTCCCTTCCCCATCCTTGGAAGGGGACAGGGCTGCCTCCCACACACAGTTGAGCGCTGCACGCCGCCGAATGCAGATGTAAGCGGATTTGTCCTGTAGACTGCCATGAGAATAAAGGCCGAACTCACGCGTGCATCTGAAAGTGCTTTAATCATCACTGCAAAATCTCCCCACCGCCTTCTACTTTAAGTGCGTTATTCACCAATTACCACACTTCACAAGCTCCGCTTTGAGAGTCACCACACCCCTTCCACCGAGTGCGGAAGAGGACGTAGTCGTCCCCACCCTCCTTTTATTTAGTATTCTGGTGTAAATGCTTTGGGTCATCACGCAGGTGGACCCTAGGAACTAGGATTCCTCAGGATTACATCCCAAATTTGAAATCGGAGTTGTAGCCACAGTGTTCCTACAGGGTGTCTTTGTTTCTTTTGACCTCTAATCAAGTAGAAAATGGACAACAGTAGCTGCAATGCAACATATGTGATACTTTAAGATTGCTGTACTTTATGTCCGGTTGCCAGATCAACATTTCAAGAACACCCTCTAAGGCTACAACCCTTGGCACACTTACCTCAGCCTACGCCAAAACTATTCCTGCAGGCGTGGTAATTTAATCCCAGTTTAACAGCCAACTTTACAGAATCTGGACTGCAAACATCCTGGCAACTTTGTTCCCTGAGCAGTTGAAATTTTTTGAAGATTCTACACCTTTGCACCAGTTTAGCCAAGTGGTGTCAGACTTCACTGCCACAAATGCAGTATAACAGATTTTTCAGTGCGCTATCAAGGCCGTTTTCACACTTATTCTAGAAGGCACCTTAGCTTGTCATAAGGTTTGTAGGAAGTGTGTTCAGTTTAATTTGATTAAAAAAACAGATGTCAGTTTGTCACCTTCCACCCATTTCCCCCCGCCCTTCCCCCTTCTCCCCCTTATCTGAATCTTCCATATGTTTCATTGATCTAGCTCCTCTTCTTGCAGCTTTTCCTTTTTCATGGAGACAACTCAAGTGGACACAAGCAGGGTTATTTGATACCTCATTTTGTCCAATCGATTAAAAATGGAATAAAGGTCATTTAGTGCAGGAGATGCCCTGGAGGTTCATGATGTCATCTAAAGGGCCTGCAAACTTCCGTGAGTGAGCAATCTCCATAGCAGGATAAAAGCTCCATGTGAAGAAGCCCTCCGCCTCTTGTTCAGTTGTTGTGAAGAACCATGTACACTGCCTCAAGGAGGAAAGGTGGGATTGTTGTTGTTGTTTATTCAGTCAGTCGCTTCTGACTCTTTGTGACTTCATGGACCAGACCACGCCAGAGCTTCCTGTCGGCTGTCGCCACCCCCAGCTCCCCCAAGGTTGAGTCAGTCACCTCCAGGATATTATCCATCCACCTTGCCCTTGGTTGGCCCCTCTTCCTTTTGCCTTCCACTTTCCCTAGCATCAGTATCTTCTCCAGGGTATCCTGTTTTCTCATGTGGCCAAAGTACTTCAGTTTTGCCTTTAATATCATTCCCTCAAGTGAGCAGTCTGGCTTGATTTCCTGGAGTATGGACTGGTTTGATCTTCTTGCAGTCCAAGGCAGTCTCAGAATTTTCCTCCAGCACCACAGTTCAAAAGCATCTATCTGCCTTCGCTCAGCCTTCCTTATGGTCCAGCTCTCGCAGCCATAGGTTACTACGGGGAATACCATTGCTTGAACTATGCGGACCTTTGTTGTCAGTGTGATGTCTCTGCTCTTCACTATTTGATCAAGATTTGTCATTGCTCTCCTCCCAAGAAGTAAACGTCTTCTGATTTCCTGGCTGCAGTCAGCGTCTGCAGTAATCTTTGTGCCTAGAAAGACAAAGTCTGTCACGGCCTCCACGTTTTCTCCCGCTAGATGTTTTTCTGAAACTCCCTGGCTTTCTCCATTATCCAGCGGATATTGGCAATTTGGTCTCTAGTTCCTCTGCCTTTTCGAAACCCAGCTTGTACATCTGGCAATTCTCATTCCATGAATAGCTGGAGTCTACCTTGCAAGATCATGAGCATTACCTTACTGGCATGTGAAATAAGTGCCACTGTTCAATAGTTCAAACATTCTTAGGTGCTTCCCTTTTTTGGTATGGGGATATAGGTTGATTTTTTCCAATCTGTTGGCCATTCTTGTGTTTTCCAAATTTGCTGGCGTATGGCATGCATCACCTTGACAGCATCATCTTGCAAGAGTTTAAACAGTTCAGCTGGGATACTGTCATCTCCTGCTGCCTTGTTATTAGCAATGCTCCTTAAGGCCCATTCAACCTCACTCTTCAGGATGTCTGGCTCTAGCTCACTGACCACACCGTCAAATCTATCCCCGATATTATCATCCTTCCTATACAGACCTCCCGTATATTCTTGCCACCTTTTCTTGATCTCTTCTGCTTCTGTTAGGTCCTTGCCATCTTTGTGTTTGATCATACCCATTTTTGCCTGGAATTTACCTCCGATGTTGCTAATTTTCTGGAAGAGGTCTCTTGTCCTTCCTATTCTATTTTCTTCCGCTTCCGCGCATTGCTTGTTTAAAAATAATTCCTGATCTCTTCTGGCTAACCACCGGAATGTTGCATTTAATTGGGCCTATCTCCCCCGATCACTGTTGCCTTTTGCTTTCCTTCTTTCTTGGGCTGCTTCCAGTGTCTCAGCAGACAGCCATCTTGCCTTCTTGGTTTTCTTTTTCTTTGGGACTTCTTTGTTGCTGCCTCCTGAACAATGTTGCGAACTTCTGTCCATAGTTCTTCCGGGACCCTATCTACTAAATCTAGTCCCTTAAATCTATTCTTCACCTCCACTGCATATTCATTGGGAATATTAGTGAGCTCATATCCAGCTGATCTGTGGGTCTTCCCCATTCTCTTTAGTCTGATTCTAAATTGTGCAATAAGAAGTTCGTGATCTTAGGTTGTTGGAAGACAGTGTTTGTTATGCACAGTGAGTTGTCTTGGCAAAATTCTATCAGCCTATGCCCTGCTTCATTTTGTTCTCCCAGACCATGCTTGCCTGTAATTCCTGGTGTCGTTTGACTACCCACCTTAGCATTCCAGTCTCCTGTAATGAAAATGACATCTTTTTTTGGTGTACTATCCAATAGGTGCTGCAGATCCTCATAGAACTGATTACTTCTGCTTCTTCAGCATCTGTGGTTGGGGCGTATATTTGGATCACTGTGATGTTAAATGGCTTACCCTGAATTCGAATTGAGATCATTCTGTCATTTTTTGGATTGTATCCAAGTACTGCTTTAGCCACTTTATTATTAATTATGAAGGCTACTCCATTTCTTCTGTGGTCCTCTTGTCCACAGTAGTAGATCTGGTGGTCATTTGATGTGAAGTGGCCCATTCCAGTCCATTTCAGTTCACTGACACCCAAAATGTCTATATTTAATCTTGACATCTCCCCAATAGCCACATTCAATTTGCCCTGGCTCATAGATCTTACATTCCAGGTTCCTATGGTGTGTTGATCTTTAGAACATCGGATTCGTCGTTCACCACCAGCATTGGCTGCTAGCCGTCCTTTTGGCTTTGAGCTAGCTGCGTCATCACATCTGGGGCTAGTTGAACTTATCCTCTGTTCCTCCCCAGTAGCATTTTGACCATCTTCCGACCTGGGAGTCCCATCTTCCGATGGTATACCGACCTATCTCTGGTTGTACTGATCCATTTAGTTTTCATGGCAAGAATACTGGGGTGGGTTGCCGTTTCCTTCCTCAGGGATCGTATTTAGTCTGACCTCTCTGCCATGACCTTCCCGTCTTGGGTGTCCCTTCACGGTTTAGCTCATGACGTCATTGAGGTGCTCAAGCTCTAGCACCACGACAAGGTAACGATCTCCTTTGCTGAAGGAAAGGTGGGATATAAATGGACAAACTGAAACTGTGTAAACTTTATGTATTTATGTGTACAAAAATCACACAACTTCCAGCATCCCTCCAGCCAACCATACTGGCTGGGGCATGCTGGGAATTGTAGGATTTTTTTCTGTCTAAACATGCATAGGATTTGCACCCATAGCCAGCCACCATCTCTCAGCCTAATCTACCTCATAAGATTGTTGTGAGGATAAAGGTGGGTGGGGGGCTTTAGAACCATGTTTGCCACTTTCATCTCCTTGGAGAAAAGGCAGGATATCATGTAATAAGTAAATAATGTATTATTATTTTACAAATAATGTAAAATCACGTAATAAGTAAAATAATAAAAAGTATTATCAAACAAATAAGGAAACTGAGACATGCAGAAAAATTGGCAG
This sequence comes from Heloderma suspectum, assembly GCF_057233095.1. Classification (NCBI taxonomy): domain Eukaryota; kingdom Metazoa; phylum Chordata; class Lepidosauria; order Squamata; family Helodermatidae; genus Heloderma; species Heloderma suspectum. The sequence goes on from NC_139458.1 coordinate 192,418,232, forward strand.
TTACGAATTGGGATCATTCAAGCCCATATGTACACTGAAATAAAGTGGCCTTCACCAGGAGCCAAAGTACCAGCAAAGAAGGGGTGGAACAAAACTCCCACAGGGCAAGGAAGTCCATAGTCTGGGCACTGGGCACTGCACTGTGGAGGAAGAGCTTAGGAACCAGTTCAAGTGTCCAAAGCTGTAACTTAATCTAGACAAGGTGCTTTTAGTCAATCTAGGAGTAGGGGTACATCCTGTTTTGGATGGGATGCACTTGCCTTGAGGAATCAGGTTCATAGCTTGGCAGTGTTCCTTGACCCAGCTTTGTTCCTGAATGACCATGTAAGAGCAATGACCAGGAATACTTTTGCACAATTTTGGCTAACATGGCCGCTGTGTCCCTTCCTGGAGAAGGCATATCTAGCTACTGTCACTCATGTGTTCATCACCTTCAGCTTAGATTATTGCAACACACATGGGATTACCTTCTAAGAGAGTTTGGAAACCTTCCTTCCTGACTCTTGACTGGGGCCCACCTTTCAGAAATATTATTCCAATTTTATTAAATCTTTGTTGGCTTCCAGTCTGTTTCTGAGTACAATTCAAAGTGCTGGTGGTCACCTTAAAGCCCTAAATAGCTTGGGATCAGGATATTTAAAAGATTGCCTTCTTCCTCAAGATGACGCCCACTCATGTAGGTCATTTTCAGAGGCCCTGCTGCTTCCTAACCCTCCTCCTTTAGAGGTGTAGTTAGTGGGAATGCGGTACAGGGCCTTTTTGTCTCTTCCTCCAAAGTAGTATATGTAATGTTTTGCAAACTTCCTTCTATAAGACCTGTGTGTACTTAAGAACCAGGATAAGGTAATGTTCGTCTTATGACTGTATCCAGCCCACAAATTGTTGTTGTTGTTCAGTCGTTCAGTTGTGTCCGACTCTTTGTGACCCCATGGACCATAGCACGCCAGGCCTTCCTGTCCTGCACTCTCTCCCGGAGCATGCTCAAGTCCATATTCATTGCATCAGTGGTGCTATCTAGCCATCTCATCCTCTGCCGTCCCCTTCTCCTTTTGCCTTCAGTCTTTCCCAGCATCAGGGTCTTTTCCAGAGAGTTTTCTCTTCGCATTAGGTGGCCAAAATATTGGAGCTTCAGCTTCAGTATCTGTCCTTCCCATCAGCACTCAGGGTTGATTTCCTTTAGGATGGACTGATATGACCTCCTTGCAGTCCAGGGGACTCGTAAGAGTCTTCTCCAGCACCACAATTCGAAAGCATCAATTCTTCGGCGCTCAGCCTTCCTTATAGTCCAGCTCTCACAGCCATACGTTACTACTGGGAAAACCATAGCTTTGATTAGACGGACCTTTGTCGGCAAGGTGATGCCTCTGCTTCTTACTATGCTGTCTAGGTTGGCCATAGCTTTCCTCCCAAGGAGCAAACGTCTTTTAATTTCATGGCTACAGTCACCGTGTGCGGTGATCTTGGAGCCCAAGAAAATAAAATCTGTCACTGCTTCCATTTCTTCCCCTTCCATATGCCAGGAAGTGATGGGGCCAGCTGCCATGATCTTCGTTTTTTTAATGTTGAGTTTCAAACCAGCTTTTGCACTCTCCTCTTTCACCCTCAACAAGAGGCTCTTTAGATCCTCTTCGCTTTCTGCCATTAGGGTGGTATCATCTGCGTATCTGAGGTTGTTGATAATTCTCTCGGCAATCTTAATTCCGACCTGTGATTCATCCAACCTGGCATTTCTCATGATGTACTCTGCATATAAGTTAAATAAGCAGGGCGAAAATATGCAGCTTTGTCGTACTCCTTTCCCAATTTTGAACCAATCGGTTGTTCCATGTGTGGTTCTTACTGTTGCTTCTTGACCCTCGTACAGGTTTCTCAGGAGACAGGTAAGGTGGTCTGGTACCCCCATCTCTTTCAGTATTTGCCAGAGTTTGTTGTGACCCACACAATCAAAGGCTTTAGCGTAGTCAATGAAGCAGAAATAGATATTTTTCTGGAATTCTCTTGCTTTCTTCATGATCCAGCGAAAGCTGGCGATTTGATCTCTAGTTCCTCTGCCTCTTCTAAACCCAGCTTGTACTTCCAGTAGTTCTCAGTTCACATACTGCTGAAGCCTAGCTTGTAGGATTTTGAGCATAACCTTGCTGGTATGTGAAATGAGTGCAATTGTACGGTAGTTTGAACACTCTTTGGCATTGCCCTTCTTTGGAATTGGAATGTAAACTGACCTTTTCCAGTCTTGCGGCCACTGTTGAGTGTTCCAAATTTGTTGGCATATTGAGTGCAGCACTTTAACAGCATCATCTTTTAGGATTTTAAATAGCTCAGCTGGAATACTGTCATCTCCGCTAGCTTTGTTGTTACTAATGCTTCCTAAGGCCCACTTGACTTTGCTCTCTAGGATGTCCAGCTCAAGTTCAGTGACCGCACTGTCATGGCTATCAGGGACATTCAGATCTTTCCTGTATAGTTCTTCTGTGTATTCTTGCCACCTCTTTTTAATCTCATCTGCTTCTGTTAGGTCCCTGCCTTCTTTCTCCTTTATCATGCCCGTCTTTGCACAAAACGTTCCCTTGAGATCTCCAATTTTCTTGAAGAGATCTCTAGTCTTTCCCATTCTGTTGTTTTCCTCGATTTCTTTGCATTGTTCATTTAAGAAGGCCTTCTTGTCTCTCCTTGCTATTCTCTGGAACTCTGCATTCAGTTGGATACATCTTCCCCTTTCTCCCTTGCTTTTCGCTTCCCTTCTTTCCTCAGCTACTTTTAAAGCCTCATCAGACAGCCACTTTGCTTTCTTGCATTTCTTTTTCTTTGGGATGGATTGAGTTGCTGCCTCCTGAACAATGTTACGGACCTCCGTCCATAGTTCCTCAGGCACTCTGTCTATCAGGTCTAATCCCTGAAATCTATTCCTCTCCTCCACTGTATATTCATAAGGGATATGACTGAGGTCATACCTGAATGGTTTAGTGGTTTTCCCTACGTTCTTCCATTTAAGCCGAAATTTTGCAAGAAGCAGCTCATGATCTGAGCCACAGTCAGCTCCAGGTCTTGTTTTTACTGACTGTATAGAGCTTCTCCATCTTTGGCTGCAAATGACATAATCAATCTGATTTCGATATTGACCATCTGGTGATGTCCATATGTACAGTTGCCTCTTGTGCTGTTGGAAAAGAGTGTTTGCTATGATCAGCGTGTTCTCTTGGCAAAACTCTATTAACTTTTGTCCTGCTTCATTTTGTACACCAAGGCCATGCTTGCCTGTTATCCTGGTGATTTCTTGACTTCCTACTTTAGCATTCCAATCCCCTCTGATGAAGAGGACATCTTTTTTTGGTGTTAGTTCTAGAAGGTGTTGTCGGTCTTCATAGAACTGATCAACCTCAGCTTCTTCAGCCTCAGTGGTTGGGTCATAGACTTGAATTACTGTGATGTTGAATGGTTTGCCTTGGATTCGTACTGAGATCATTCTATCGTTTTTAAGATTGTACCCCAGTACTGCTTTTCCCACTCTTTTGTTGACTATGAGTGCTACTCCATTTCTTCTAAGGGATTCTTGCCCACAGTAGTAGATATGATGGTCACCTGAATTAAATTCGCCCATGCTTGTCCATTTTAGTTCGCTGATTCCCAAGATGTCGATGTTCAGTCTTGCCATCTCATGTTTGACCACCTCCAGCTTACCTTGATTCATTGATCTTACATTCCAGGTTCCTAAACAATATTGTTCTTTACAGCATCGGATTTTCTTTTCACCACCAGACACATCCATGGCTGAGTGTCCTTTCGGTTTTGGCCCAGCCGCTTCACTCTTTCTGGCGCTACTTGGAAATACCCTGTGCTCTTCCCCAGTAGTATATTGGACACCTTCCGACCTGAGGGGCTCATCTTCCAGCATCTAATCTTTTAGCCTTGTGATACATTCCATGGGGTTTTCTTGGCAAGAATACTGGAGTGGGTTGCCATTTCCTTCTCCAGTGGACCACATTTTGTCAGAACTCTCCGCCATGACCTGTCCGTCTTGGGTGGCCCTGCACAGCATAGCTTATGGCTTCACTGAGTTATGCAAGCCCCTTCGCCACAACAAGGCAGTGATCCATGAAGGGGAGCCCACAAATACTTTTCTTCTAAGAAGATTTTTTTTAACCTCTTTTTACCAAGGACCAGACAACCATGGTTGACTTACCACATGGCAGTAGTACAAGATGGATGGGGTGGTAGGGTTTTTGTTTTTTGGACCTTTCTCTTTCAGTGTGTCTTTGTAAACTGTGAGGTGCCCCTCAGAAATCAATCTTCCTTTCTTGTGAATTCAGCAAAATGTCAACTACCCAGCTCAGTGCACGTTTGAGAGCAAAGTATGTAGCCACCAACTCAGTCTGTGGCCTTGTTCTCACAAATGACATATAATGTGGTAAACCTGTCTCTAAACTGTGCCGATTTGACTGCAGATAAGGGCTCAGATGTCTAAATACTTCTGCATACCAAACAATATTCCCTGTGCATAGAAAACTAGCATGTCAGGATTCTAGCCTAGCTTTCTTCTACACAGGCTAGTTTATTATGTGCAGGAATCTTTTGTGTGTATGTGTGAGGGAACAAATGGCTCAGCCCTTACCTACACCAATACCAGCTCTTTTGCTGTGATATATGGCGAAAAAGCTATATACCTTCAGGACAGTAATTCTTAGGACACTTGTGAGAGCCAGAGATAAATAATTCTCATTGAGGAAGATTGCTCTATGGACTAACTTCCAAAGGCGATTAGATTAATCCACAGTTTAATCACCTTTAGGATATTCACTAAGACCTTCTTCTTTTTTAAAGCTTTCCCACCAGTTAGATTTATGTTTATAGGAACATCCCTGGAATAAAATCAAAGTCATCCTAAAATATTTCCATAAATACAAAAATGAGCATTCATCTTTGTTTTTGTCAGTTTCAAGATGTAAATAAATAAATAACTATCAAGTAGCTGATGGATGAATATATTTAACTGCATTATAGTTTATTAAAAGGCTAGGCATTTAATGATGCTTTATTCTAGGTACTATCTGAATTACATCATCATTGATGTAGATAATGCCTATTAGGATGCAATCCTATATCCACTTACATGGGAGAATGCTACATTGAACTCAATGGGACTTCTGAGTAGATGTGTATAGGATTGCACAGTCACCTAAAAAAAATCCACAACCTCTATACTGAACTATGCATTCTGTGCTCAATAATGGTGAAATTTGACTCATTTGACTGATTGATTGACTGATTTGATGTGTACCCCACCTTTCTACCGAGAAAAATGGCACTCAAGGTGGCTTGCAATCATAAATTAAACTTGATTAAAACACTAAAGGAGCCAGTGTAGTGTAGTAGTGAGAGTGACGGACTGGGAGCCGGGAGATCCGGGTTCTAGTCCCCACTTGGCCATGGAAGCTTACTGGGTGACTTTGGGCCAGTCACAGACTCTCAGCCCAACCTACCTCACAGGGTTGTTGTTGTGAGGATACAATGGTGAGGAGGAGGATAATGTAAGCCGCCTTGAGTTCCTTGCAAGAGGGAGAAAGGCGGGGTATAAATGCAATAAATAAATAAATAAATAAACTAATACATCTGCATTAAAACAAAATAATAACAAAACAATAACAAAACAATAACAGAATAGAACAATAACAGCACCTCACTCAACAGACCTGCTTACTCGCCAAAAAGCCTGCTTGAATAAAACGGTCTTTGCCTGCTAGCAGAAGGAGAGCACTGAGGGACTGCACCTAACCTCCTTTGGCAGGGAGTTCTACAGCCTAGGAGTGGCCACCAAGAAGGCCTTCTCTCATGTTGCCACCAAATGCACCAAATGAAGGTGGCAGTATCAAAAGAAGAGCCTCCCCTGAAGATCTTAAGGCCTTGGCGGGATCATATGGAAGAAGCCAGTCTTTCGGGTAGCCTGGTCTCAAGCTGTATTGAGCTTTATGGGTCATAACCAGCACTTTGAATTGTGCCCGGAAATAGACCAGTGAAGCTGGTCATCCAGTGAAGCTGTTGGGAGTCATGTGTTCCCTGTAAGCAGCCCTAGTTGACACGCTGGCCATAGCATTTTGGACCACTTGAAGTTTCTAAACAGTTTCAGAGGCAGCCCCACATAGAGTATGTTACACGGGTGTAACGGGATTTAACTAAGACATGCATGATGCTTGCCAGATCAAACATCTCTAGGAATAGGCACAGTTGGTGCACTAGTCTCAGCTGTGCAAATGCACTCCTAGCCACTGCCAAGACTTGGACATCCAAGTTCAGGGCAAGTCCAGAAGTACACCCAAACTGCGAACCTGAGTCTTCAGGGAGAGTGTAACCCCATCCAGCACAGGCTGAGTCCCTTTTCCCTGATCTGTTTGCCCTCATCTAGTCCATTACTGACATTGGGCACTGATTTAGAACTAGAACACCTTCCTTGGATTTAGATGGAAAGAGAGATGGAGCTGGGTGTCATCAGCACACTGGTGGCACCAAATGCCCAGTTCCAGGGCAATCTCTCCAGTGGTTTCATGTATATGTTAAATAGCAATTTTAACATTTGGCGGACTGTTGCAATCTGAAAGTTAGGTCTGGAGGTCCCTTTGGAAGGCAAGTCAAATTACAAAATAGTTATTACAAAGGGCAAATTAGTGTAAATAGGAATAGCAGTTATGCTTGTAAATGATTAAAAAAAATCAGTGACAAAAATAGTGCAATCCTATGTATGTTTTTTACTCAGAAGTTACAATGGGAAGTACTCCCTGGTAATTGTACATATATTTGCAGCCTAATAGCACAATCCTTTGCATGTCTTCTCAGAAGTAACTCCTCTTGAGCTCAAAGGTACTTACTTATTCTCAGGAAAATGTGACTTCAGTGGGTCACTTTCAAGTAAATGTAATTAGATTGTGCTGTAAACATCATCTGGGTGCTCAGGCCAGGATCCCAAGAACTGTGAAACTAATTCTGTCTGAGTCCAAGAGGGCTTGTTTTTCCTCAGCAGTAACACACGTCCTCCGATGTGACATAGCACATGATACTACTAGTGAAACTAAGAAAAGTTTCCAAAGCAGTGTGAGAATATCATGCATGTCAGTGTTCAAAGACAAACATGTCAAGCATCCCACTGAGCTTGCATGACCCTAAGCAGCACTTTTTGATCTCATCCAGCACTTTCAATTTATGATATTATTTAAAATCTTTTTCTTATTTGTCTTTACAGCATGCCTCTGAGAAACCATTCCCATTGCACAGATAGGAAAATAAGACAGGCAAGTTCATGGCTAAGTTAATAGACAGGGCAAATAAGCAGGGCTTTGACCCTCCCCTCCCCCCCTTTCTCCACCAGATCAGAATAAAAACTGTCCTTATTTCTTTAAGCTAGAATCAGATCTGGAGCTTTTATAGTGACTTTTTAGTGACCATAGACCTTACCATGTAATTAAAAATGGGGGTGCAGTGGTGGGCGGGTCTCACCGGGACAAAAACCTGGGACTTTTTTTTTTTGCCGGGTCCCTCCCACTCCCAGCCTACCACTGTGGGGCAGGAGGCTGGAAGAGCTCGAGATGCTGTTGTGAGCAGGTCCTGCTGCTACAGCAGCTACACTCCCCAAAGTTCCGGGCATGGGGCAGTAAGAATGGCAAATTCCCCCCTCCCCTGTCCTGAGAGGCCGCCTGGCAAAGGGTTAATTTACCTTCTCTAGCAGCCGCCTTTTCTAACTCGGAGAGGGAGAGATGGAGGAGCCGCTGCCACGCCTGTGCTGTCACCATCTGGTTTCAGGGAAGGGCGGGAGCATGTGGGCCAGGCTAAGTTGCTTTCTGGAGCTGCTGATCCTGATCATCAATGCTGTGCCCCCAGCAAGCCCAGCCAGTTGTAGAGCAGCGGCAACCCAGCATACAGACACAACGTGCCCGAGAACATGCTGGCCAACATCAGACTCGGGTCAGCTCAGTCAGTTTGTTGGGTGGCGGTGGTGGTGGCAGCCAAAAAAGACAGCGGGGTGGGAGTCAGGTGGGCAGAGAGAAGGAGGAGGAAGTCTATATGAGTGAAAAATAAATGAAATTTAAAAAATTAAATTAAAATGATAAATACCTGGGAATAAACCCCATTGAAATCTATATGCTTACTTCCAAGAAGACATGCACGTGGATATTGGGAGCCCTGACACAGTGGCCACCTCACATGCCTCTGCACAGCTCTGAGCAGGGATTGCAGAACTTCTCTATCGCGTCTCTCACCTAGCCTTTCCCAACCTTGTGCCCTCCAGTTATGTTGGACTGCAAATCCTATCATTCCCCCTCCCAGCCAGCATAGCCAGTATGCTGCCTGCAGCCAATGGGAGTTTTCATCCAGCAAATCTGGAGGGCTACAGGTTGGGGAAGGCTGCAGCCTACTGAATTTCTTCTTGGCTGTTCCTGCAGAGGGTGAGGGCCTAAAGTGCACATTACCAGCAACCCTAATGGTCTTTAAATAAATTTGTTAAGTAAAGCAGCTTTTCTCTTGTTCTCCCTCTCTCCACACATACACACACACTCATTTCCTCCATATATTTGCTTTGCACTTACTTGAGAGTAAGCCCCCATACTTGAGAGTAAGCCCCATGGCCATGAGGCTTTATTCTATCCATATGATAGGGTCACTATTTTATCTGAGGTAGAAAAAAATACATCATCACTGTTGTCCATATCTGATGTATTATTTAATTAATTGACTGTATGTATAATCTACTTCATCTGAAAGGCTCAGGGCTGGTAACAATATGCTAATCAATCTACTTTATCTTTCCCTGTTGCTGGTCACAAAAAGACAGTTTGAATAAAACATGTCTTCAGCTGCTTCCAGAAGGTGCACAGACTTTGGTGTTTACAATATATGTGGTACTTTACAGAGAATCGTAAGCAAAAAAGTCAGGTCTCTGCCCCTTGAAGCTTACAATCTAAATTTTAATTTAATTTGTAATCTAAAGTTACATAGCTGTTTGAAACTTAATTTTTGATTATACAATCTACTATTATCTTCATTATTATATTCTCCTTTTTCCTCATACCATTTAGATATAATGTGCCTTTAAGAAGTAAGGGTGTGGAGACGTGAATGGCCTAGACCCTTGTCATCCTGTTGAAAATATGCTCCCATTGTTTGTACCTTTTATTAAAAACACAAACATAAAGCTTAACATAAAGTTAAGGATTTGCATACCCTTAACTGAGGTTTTTTTTTTATGATGGGGGACCTCATTACTGCATCACCCTTAAAACTCCTGATGCCTAAACTTGTTCTTGGCAGTTCTCCAAACTATACCCCAGTACCAGCAGCCAGAGCCAGCCAGAGCACCATCCTATTCCACTCCCACAATCCCAGGGCAGGAAAGGAGAACAGCACTACATCAGCTCCCTCAGTAAATGTTTAGGATTGCTGCCTTTTTGTGCTTTATAAGGGAGGAGGGCTGGAGAAATGTTATGGAAAAGTTTCTTTCACATCTTGAACATGAAAAAGAAGGAGGCAGATGGGTGGTACCAATGAGAAGCAAGATGTTCAGGTATTGAATTATTAATATTCATTGTAAAAGTTGGTTTGTGCCAATTTTTAGGATTTATCACACAATCCTATGTGTGTTTACTCAGAAGTCAGTCCCACTATGTTCAATTGACAATTGGGCTTTCTCCCAGGTAAGCGTTCATAGGACTGTGGCCTTACCCTCCTTCCCAAATCTCAGTAAATTTAATTCGAAATAAACACACATTGGATTGCACTGTTAATTCTTGAACGTTAATTTCTACGCTAAGCGGAATTGCCAAATGCAACCTGCTCTGTCAGCTACAATTTTTGGTACAAGGTTGGCATGTACCTGGGCAAACAAACCCTGGTGGAGGGGAGGTAAACAGAAAAAAAATCAGTTGCAGGGAGGGAGGAAAGAAGGTGTGTGTGTGTGTGTGTGTGTGTGTGTGTGTGTGTTTCAATCCAGCTAGCTGTGTGGACATTGCTGTTGGAGCGGGAGGAGGGAGATATAATGAAGGAGCTTGGGAAGGCTAGTGGGTAATGTTGGGGCACTACAGGAGTGTGCAAGGTGCTGCTTAAATGAGAAGGGATCTCATGTTCATGAGGGCTGCGTTGACAGGGTGAAGCTTCCATAGAGTATCATATTTTGAAAAACTGCAATGTTTGTGAGTGAGTGAGTGAAAAAGATTAACACGCCTGCATTTTTCTCAGACATCCATTTGAAATACCCCTGCCTTACTCTAAGCTGCACTGTTTATGGATCCTTGTTGAAGGCTGTATATCTTACAAGGTTGTAAAATCTTAGAAGGGGGCGTGGCTGTGACTGTCACGAAAGGGCCCTGCGCTTCTGAATGTGCCACTACACTACTGATTAAAAACAACAACAACACCCTTTAAGCTAAAATAAACACTGTAGGTAGATTTTGCTAATAAGATTTCTTATTTTGCTAATAAAAACAAATAGTCATGGAAAGACACATCCCGTTTCCCCCATGCTAGAATCTGTTTCTAAGTGATTAGCTAGACATTCTGGCTGCTATAAGAGCTTTTCAGATGTTGTAACACTTCTACATCAATTGCCAGCTTTTACATCAACCATTACTTTATCCTGTGGGAAGGACTGAAGTTTTAAACAATCCTCTTTGTAAACTTGTATGGGGTTTGTTTTGTTTTTTGCTTTGGAGCAGAGATGTTGATCATTCTGCAGTTATACAGCCATCTCTGTTCTGTTACACTTTAATTTGGAAAGTTGGGGGAATGGTAACTTGCCACTATGATAACTGTTAGTACAGACAAGTTGATGTGGAGCCAACCCTGTTCTGATCCAAGCCTAGACATTCCTAGAGCAAATTATCTTTAGATGGAATTAGAAGAAAGTTTGGGAACGCGGAGTTTGTCAACTAATTCTCTGTATGCAGTATGTCCTACACTGAGCAGTTGTAGAATTGCATATCTAAATCTTAGGCTCTTTTGACTTCAATGAGATTGGCTTTGTAGTGCTATAGAACTTGCAGTAAAAAAAAGGTGCATGTATACAGTTTTGCTTCTTCTCTCCAGCATGTGTTGTCAGTCACAGACAAAATGAGGACAATATATTTCCCTGGAAGAAAAATGTATGGACAACTCCACGTGCATGTAGGGTCAGGGATCAGTGCCCGTTAGCAGTTAGTTGCCTAACAGCCATCACAATAAGTGGAAGAGTCCAACAGATCATATAATCCAACCTCTCTATGAGGCAGCAGAATTGCCTGTCCACCAGCCCTACTCTATTCCCAAATCAGTTTAACCAATCCAGACTATTGTGTATCACACTCAGAGAGAAGATACACTGAAGAAAAAAAATGTTACTGAGCATTTTGCTTGAAAACAGCTCATGCAAGTAAGAGAAGCCACAAGCTGATAACAGCTTGGCATAGTCACTGGTCAGCCTGAAAATTCTTTTCAAATTTGGGAGTTATTTCCATTCAAAAATCATTTCAGCTTTCAAATAAGGTGAATAATTAGACCCTCTGTACAACAAAAGCCTATTCAGCAGATTGCATAATAATAACAACAACAATATTGCACCTGAATAGAAACTTGGCACCATATAGTTAGCAAAAATGAGACAATAGGCTTATCTGCAGTCTTAAAATCTAAATTTGACAAACATTTAAATGCAGGGTGGGGAATCATTCATATAATGATAATTAAAGCAGAAAGACTGGTAGAGAAAAAGCAGCTGAGGGGAGAAGGGATATGATAAAATAATAATTAAGAAGCCAGTGGAAAATTAACCAAGAAAAGTATGAGTAAAAAGATACGTTTAACGGCACTATTTAAACTTTAAAGAGAGAAAGAGTTGGGACAGTATATTGAATGCCAATGAAGAAGTATGGTCTGGGACATCACTCAATATCCTGCCCCTGGATGAAGTAGTTCCTTATGGCTCAGAGAAAGTGGGGGGCAGGGGGCAAGATTTTATGGAGGTGACATCCTCACCCCAATTGGACACAGCGTAAAGATCAGTGAAGAAAGTTTACTGAACTCTGACTTGGACTTTGTCAAATTCCTTGTGCCTGCATGTATTCAGGGTTAGCGTTCTAGAACTATATACACAAGTGTATATGATTTTATTATATACCTTTTATGTTCACCACTCCAAAATCTGTTTTAGATGTGGAGCAATATTCAAATATTGTAAATAAAGAAAGAAAGTGGGACCTGCAACAAAATGTTGCAGCGCAGAGTACTCCTGTTCAGGGTTGCAGCCAGCTATGTTCTCTTCCATAATATCCTCCCTTCCCTGCAACAGAAACTCAGCATTCTGTGGCCATAGTAAGTGACTAATACAGGAAGCAGTATTACTCTACATACTAATAAAGGAATTAATTCTCGAAGTGTGGCTCCTTATGTACTGAAACGGTTACACATACAAGACGGAAGATATCAGCAGGCTTGGGAAGACCCCAAGGGCTGCAGAAGTACAAAAAGCCTTTAGGGGGAAAAAACCCTAAGGTGTGGAGGGAAAACCTAAAAACAACCCAATATTTGTACTTCTGCAAACCCTGGGGTTCCCCCAAGCCTTGGCTAGGTAACAAGCCACACTTGGAGATTTAATTCCTTTATTAGTATATAGGATAATATTGCTTCCCATATTAGTCACTTACGAGGCCTGCCATTATAAGTCATCTTCATATGAAGGCTCAACATGGGAAGAGGCAGGGCACAAACATTATCTAAAATGGTTGTGGGAGCAGTTCTTGAGCCTGGAAGAAAATAAGCTTGAGAAGAAATAACTTCTGAATACCTCTCAGTCTGGGTCATACTTTTCTTTCCATGGATACACATCCTTTGCATTAGTACAGAGATAGTGTTGCCTATAGCTTTTATACTTGCTTAGTGCTGTTACTTGGGGTAGCCACAAAAAAGAGGAAATCCAATCAAATGTACATTTCAGCAGAATAACAGCATGCAACATATTCTAATTCTCTAATTCTGGTGTGGGGTTATTCACATTCACTCTCCTAAATGGTGATGCCACTATGCAACTCTCCTCTGGCCCCATCTGCTGCTGAACAAAAGAAACTGTTCATTGAGAAATGGGCCTTTGGATTATTTGATTCATTGCCATTTGAGGTTATGAAACTTACATGTGATTTGTTTGCTTAGCCCTTGTCCTATTTCTCTCTGTTTCAATTTGTCTCTTACTGCTGTTACTAATTTTGCATGATTTGCATACACCTGCATTTCCTGCTCTCAGGATTGTGGACTTTAAAATGCTGATAATGTGCAATTATGTTAGGATCCCATGTAGGCTGATAGCTTTGATGCAGGGAACAGAAAATGGGGGAGGCTGTAATTTTAAACACACTTATTAGGGAGTAAGTCCCATAGAACTTAAAAGAGATGGGCACAGGCTGAAAGACTGCTTTGTTTAAGGTAGGAGTATAGAACCTCAGGCCTAGGGGCCAAATCTAGCCCTCCTGAGATCCCAATCTGGCCCTCCAGGGTTCCCCAGATAGCCTCACCCCTTTCCCTGGCCATACCCCTTTTGCTGGCCACACTCTATTTTCTCTGACCACTGATCATTTTGTGGTTTCCTGGCTTTTGTACAGTTTTTTTCACATTCTAAAGGTTTGAAACGCCTCTCCTAAAATTTAGTTACTGGCAATAAGCACTTTAAGCTAACATATGGTGGCATTGTTGACATTTTTGGCCCTGCCCTTTTACTTTTGACCCCACCCATCACCAGAATGTGGTCCCTGAGAACTCCTCCAAAATGGGATTTGGCCCTTGGGCTGAAAGAGGTTCAACAACCCTGAGCTAAAGCCACCCCATTAATTCATGAGAAAGGCACGGTTAGAAACTAGATGGTGAGCAAGACGAGCTTGCATCTCGCTGTCAGGAGCGCCCTAGCTGCCTCTTGCAGTCCCTTCCAATAGCCATCTCAGGACACAGACAACGAGGATTCTTTCCAAGGCTTTATCCCTTTATTACTTTATGACTCTTTCAGATACTAATCACTAGCGACTAAGCAAGGAACAGCACTGGGGAAAGACAGCAGAGTAGCCTAAGCTCCAGGTAAGGCAGTTGGTCCCCGTTTGAAGGGGAACCACGGGAAGACCCTGAACTTATGGGCTAGGGAGAGATCCTCCCTCTTTCCCTTGGGTTCTCGGGACGCGACCGTTGTTTTAGTGCCAAACAAGCGGAACGCCTCCTTTCGGCGCCCTCCATCTGTCACCGCTCCCTGCGTCTGTGCCGAGCGTCCAGCAAGCCCCGCTCCAGCGCTCTCTCACTGCCAGGGTCACTATCTCTCCCAGGAATGCTGGCAGGAGGAATCTCTGCCAGCTGCTGTGCCTGTGAGAGATGAGCGAGCTCCTTTCCCACGGATTGCTGTTCCTCCTCAGAATCAGAACTGCTCTGGGGCCATATGGGCTCAGTTTACACCCTGACACTCTCCTAGCAACTGTTAAGACTTCCTCAGTGAAGCCTGTCTCACACTGTGAGAAACCTTGACCTCACGTTATGACACACAAATATATTATTTCAAACACTTAAAAAAGTTGCATAACAGATAGTGATAACATTCTATTCCCAACAAGTGGTCCCTTATTGAAAGCTAACATTTACAAAGATGAAGGGAGGCAGAGTAGGCACAAGGCAAAACACAAGATAATCATCCACAGATTACTACATTTTCACTTATGCCTGTGTAGGATCAACTATGGTGACAAATAATGTGGAAAATAAGATTTCTTATAAATCTGTGCACATGCAAGTAATATAAAGAACAAATGGTACCTGCAACAAGGACTTTGAATACATCCTCACCTCCTAACAGTAGTGGTCTTGTTCAGGCTTCTGGCCAGCCGTGCCCACCTCCACGATACTCCATTCCATACTCCTCCCCATTTTTTTCTTTTCTTTTTCAACTGACAGTTAACATTCCATGGCTACTAAGCATGCTGGATCCTCACTGAGCAGTGGTTTTTGTCTGTTTGTTTTTTGCTCATTTAGTTTTTGTTCATTATTTTTCCCCCCTACAACTACTACAAACTTTGGGGTTCCCCGTAGCATGCTAATACCCGTCCCTCTCATTTCTCAGTGGCCCTGTTTTGGCTCCAATCTGTTGGCACTTACCACATGAATTCACTATTAGAGGGAGAGATGAGTGGGTGAGTAGACAGACAGCAGTTGGGGCAGTAGAAGCAAGCAGCAGCAGATGAAATGGGTGAGTAAAAAAAGTCAGAGAAAGCAGAGCCAGCTATTTATCCAGTTTGGCTAGATGCAGATATCTAAGGCTACACCCTTTATTTGTTAATGGTACAATTATTAGAACAGAATTTGCCCAAACAGATGGTTGTTTTGAGCATGGCCTGGATGCTTCAATCTATATTTAATTATGGTTTTGCTATATCTTGAAACAGAGCAGAACAGATATGAGGGGTGTTTTTTGAAGGACAGTAGTGAAAGTGGATTACAAAGGATTCTCATGGACCTCCTAATATTAGGTTCTCTCCCATCACCTGGATTTTTCATAAGGTTTAATTCACGGACCTTAAATAAATGCTATATATATAACCTTCCTTCTGACTTATATTTTCCATACAGTGACCAATTCTTTGGGTATTTGCTAATGTTAATCACACTTCCCTATAGCCACACACTGAATATAAAGAAGATGAGAAACGTAAGTTATTTTTAGCGGTGACAAACCAAAGCTCATCACTTGCTGAGAAAATCTGTTCTTTTTTAAAAGCAGGGGCTGATCCAGTCAAAACTCAACATTCTGTGGATTATGTCCATAGAGAATTCTAGAAGTTTCTAGCTCCTCAGTTCTTTTTCTTCTTTTAATCTGAAAAGCAACAGGCAAAAAGGAAATATATTTCGGAAACTCTTGTTATTAAGCAATGTTCACACTTCAGAGCAAGTAGAATGTTAAGAATCCAGTAAGTTTGGCTGTAATCCTGTATGCAAATCAAATCAAATTTAGTTTGCACCAAGCCAATGCCAACTGCATTTTGTAACAATATTCATACAGGTGTATATAATCAAACATAAAACAAACAGTAATACTGTCCAGTGTTCATAAAAATCTACCAAAGGTTTACAAAACTAACAAAAACATTAAATACAATTAAAACTAGCATTATGTGATTTAAAACTCAGGATGCCTTTGCGGCTCTCACTTTAATAGCAATTGCTAACAATTTCGCCATTCTTGCTGTGATCAACCTATCACAGCCCTCAAGAAGAAAGTTCACATAATAATCAGTTGGGTGCCCTGGATAGGGCAGTAATAAAGGGGTAATTAACTCTTCACTGGAGTTTCTATACAAAGAGCAAAACAGCAACACATGGGCTTTTGTTGTTCAGTCGTTCAGTCGTGTCCGACTCTTCGTGACCCCATGGACCATAGCACGCCAGGCCTTCCTGTCCTGCGCTCTCTCCCGGAGCGTGCTCAAGTTCATATTCATTGCATCTGTGATGCTATCTAGCCATGTCATCCTCTGCCGTCCCCTTCTCCTTTTGCCTTCAGTCTTTCCCAGCATCAGGGTCTTTTCCAGGGAGTTTTCTCTTCACATTAGGTGGCCAAAATATTGGAGCTTCAGCTTCAGTATCTGTCCTTCCAATGAGCACTCAGGGTTGATTTCCTTTAGGATGGACTGATTTGACCTCCTTGCAGTCCAGGGGACTCCTAAGAGTCTTCTCCAGCACCACAGTTCAAAAGCATCAATTCTTCGGCGCTCAGCCTTCCTTATAGTCCAGCTCTCACAGCCATACATTGCTACTGGGAAAACCATAGCTTTGATTAGACGGACCTTTGTCGGCAAGGTGATGTCTCTGCTTCTTACTATGCTGTCTAGGTTGGCCATAGCTTTCCTCCCAAGGAGCAAGCGTCTTTTAATTTCATGGCTACAGTCACCGTCTGCGGTGATCTTGGAGCCCAAGAAAGTAAAATCTGTCACTGCTTCCATTTCTTCCCCTTCTATATGCCAGGAAGTGATGGGGCCAGATGCCATGATCTTCGTTTTTTTAATGTTGAGTTTCAAACCAGCTTTTGCACTCTCCTCTTTCACCCTCAACAAGAGGCTCTTGAGATCCTCTTCACTTTCTGCCATTAGGGTGGTATCGTCTGCATATCGGAGGTTGTTGATAATTCTCCCAGCAATCTTAATTCCGACCTCTGATTCATCCAACCCGGCATTTCTCATGATGTACTCTGCATATAAGTTAAATAAGCAGGGTGACAATATGCAGCCTTGTCGTACTCCTTTCCCAATTTTGAACCAATCGGTTGTTCCATGTCCGGTTCTTACTGTTGCTTCTTGACCCTCGTACAGGTTTCTCAGGAGACAGGTAAGGTGGTCTGGTACTCCCATCACTTTAAGAATTTGCCACAGTTTGTTGTGATCCACACAATCAAAGGCTTTAGCGTAGTCAATGAAGCAGAAATAGACGTTTTTCTGGAATTCTCTTGCTTTCTCCATGATGCAGCGAAAGTTGGCGATTTGATCTCTAGTTCCTCTGCCTCTTCGAAACCCAGCTTGTACTTCCGGTAGTTCTCGGTTCGCATACTGCTGAAGCCTAGCTTGTAGGATTTTGAGCATCACCTTGCTGGCATGTGAAATGAGCGCAATTGTGCGGTAGTTTGAACACTCTTTGGCGTTGCCCTTCTTTGGAATTGGAATGTAAACTGACCTTTTCCAGTCTTGTGGCCACTGTTGAGTGTTCCAGATTTGTTGGCATATTGAATGCAGCACTTTAACAGCATCATCTTTTAGGATTTTAAATAGCTCAGCTGGAATACTGTCATCTCCGCTAGCTTTGTTGTTACTAATGCTTCCTAAGGCCCACTTGACTTCACTCTCTAGGATGTCCGGCTCAAGTTCAGTGACCGCACTATCATGGCTATCAGGGACATTCAGATCTTTCCTGTATAGTTCTTCTGTGTATTCTTGCCACCTCTTCTTAATCTCATCTGCTTCTGTTAGGTCCCTGCCTTCTTTGTCCTTTATCATGCCCGTCTTTGCACAAAACGTTCCCTTGAGATCTCCAATTTTCTTGAAGAGATCTGTTTGTGGAGATGGAAATATTGAAACTGTAAACTGTAACACATGGGCTACAGTTTCAATATTTCCATCTCCACAAACACGTACCCGATTTCGAATTGGGATTCTCCTCTAGTGGCCTTGAAGTACTGCAGAGGGAAGCACATTAAAATGTGTGCTTGAAAAAGCTATTCTATGTTTGGGGTATGAAAGCTGCTGTAAATATAGCAATGACTTATCAGTGGGACTAAGTGAGGACTATCTAAGGTGAGGGTTCAGTTTCCCCATTATGGACAAACTATTTTGTTGTTCAATGTCCAATAGATGCTTTTTCAGTATTTCTTTAGCTTTGGGCAAATCTAAGCCTAATAATTGTTGGGGTGAAAGACCAGCTAGATTTAACTTCAGGTTAACAGCTTTCATCCAACTACTACTGTGCAAGTTTTTTTGTATTAAGGAAAGCTTGGAGCTGAGTACAGCCAACCAGTAAATAAGTGTCCTCATCCAAGCCAGTGTGTAGATAGAAATGACACCAGCTTTGAGATAGAAATGACACAAAGCAGCATTAGGCACACAGCTTAGAACTGCAAAAATTTGTCTAAGAAATTCAGACTGCACTAATTCCAGTGATTTTAAATTGGCATCAGCCCAGATTTGAACCCCAAAGAGCAGTTGAGGTATAGGCTTAGCTTTGAAAACTTCATATGCCACTGGAATAAAGTTGTGCCCCTTCGTTCTATGGAAACACAATAGCATTCTAGTACTTTTCATAGCTTTTTCTAGCACATAATCACACTGAGCTGACCATGGCACTGAAATACTATTCCCAGGTATTTAAAAACTTTAACTTGCTCTATAAGGTGCCTATCCAAATGCCATTTGTGTGGTGTATGAAACCTGGAAAAAAACATTACCTTTGTTTTATCATAGTTAACTATGAGATGATCTTTTTGGCAGTACTCAGAAAATGCTCCTAACAACCTTCTTAGGACCACTTTGGTCTGTGATAAAATTACTGCATCGTCTGCATAATCCTGTATACACTTTCCTGGAAGTAGGCCAATGAACTCAGTGAGGTTTACCTCTAGGTAGACACATATAGGATTCCACTGTAAATGTTTTATTAATGTATCTGTGAAAAAAACCAAATAGCTTCCCAGTTATAACTGAGATGTATGTGAAGTGTCTTGGGAAGCTCTGAAGGGAGAAATTTTTAGGATTATTTTAACAATCATTCTTACAGGTAAACTTCTTGAATGCTTAACTATATTACAATTATTGACTACAGACATAGATCCAGACATAATAATATTTGGAGTAGACCCACTGAAATCAATGGGGTTTGAATTGTGACTAACTTAAGTCCCATTGATTTCAATGGGTCTACTCTAAGTATGACTAAATCTGGATATAACCCATATTTTATGCAAAAATATAGTCTGAACTGGAAGAAATATCTTCATCAAATGATATCTTAGGAGAATTGGAAATACATTTTTTTCTCAAATGAAAACCTATTAGCCAATCATAAGAAAAAAATAATGTATAAATGGTATATGATGTCAGTGAAACTTTAAAAAAGATGTATCTTACATCTCATGATGTCTTGGAGATGTAAGAGGGGGGAAAGCAGATATCTTTTTATATATGATGATGTTAGAAAATTCTGAAAAAATAGTTAAATTAATCAAGGATACCACAGGATAAGATTTACTTGTTAAACCCATTTGTAATTTTTCTTGGGTACATAAAACAGACAGAGAATTTGTAGTAAGAATTGCTAAAACTGAAAAAACCAGCAGATGGGAAACTGTGGATATCTGAATGGGAGACTGGATTCTGGGAATGCAGAGCACTCTTTTAAAGAACAGAAACCAATATAGAGATGGAAATGAAGTAAGAAATTTTTTTTGGGGGGGGAATCGAATCAGTTTTGTTACTTACAGGAATCTTAAATATGGTCAGAATATTATTTTACAGTGCAAACCTATACAAGTCTACTCTGAAGTCAGTCTAGTTGTTTTCAATGAGAAAGAGAGATGATTCGCACAATCACTGCAACTCAACGTGGCATATTCGCCATGGTGTGTTGCGGCACCC
This sequence comes from Heloderma suspectum, assembly GCF_057233095.1. Classification (NCBI taxonomy): domain Eukaryota; kingdom Metazoa; phylum Chordata; class Lepidosauria; order Squamata; family Helodermatidae; genus Heloderma; species Heloderma suspectum. The sequence continues at coordinate 192,438,370 of NC_139458.1, forward strand.
ATGGATGCCAGGTTGGCAATCCAAGCACACACTGCCACAGCTTCTCCTTACGTGTGAACCCTGAAAGAGTTGGGTTGTTGGGATGGTTGACAAGCCACCCAGAGCCCATGAGCGCTTTTAGGGTTGTGGGTGGTTTGTCAACCAGCCCAACAACCCAACTCTCGCATGGTTCACACATAATGAGAAGCTACAGCACACCCACACCACATCCTGAATATTCAAAATGGTGGCCGCCGCTGCAACAAGAAACCCTGTTGGGAAATTCACCCACAGTGGCTTCTTGTTATGTGCGAACTGGGCCAGAGAAAATAAAGTTACCCAGATACAATGTCTGTATTTCTGTTTTATCACTTCCCTTTTGTTTTAAAGCAGGGGTAGGGACCCTGTGCTTCTCCATATGTAGTTGGACTCCAACTCCTATCAACTCCACCCAGCATGCCACTGGTCAAGGTTGATGGGAGTTGGAGCCTAACAACATCTGGAGGGGCACAAGTTTTAAAGGCTTCTTCCCCACCCCTGGTTTACAGACTTCTTCCACGGTTCCCTGAGGGTTACCAATCTACCCTATTGGAGTGCAAAGGCGACTGTGTCATGTGCAGGAAGCCCTGCATTCAGTACCTGGACGTGCGTGTGCATAGTACTCCTGCACCACATGCACATGAACACACAGAGGACCATCCTTGTTAGCTCTGTCAGCTCTGCCTGTGAAAGGGACTGCCTGCAATGTCTGTCCCATCCACTTCCCCCTCTCTTTAACAGATGATTAACACTATCAGCACTGATCATCTGTACAAAAGGGGGAGAAAAAGCATCCTCTACTTTCTACATGAGGCTTTTATCCCACACCTTTACCGAGCGTTCTGCTTCCAGATTCTTTGCAGGGTTAAGATCAGTTCCTTTACTCGTGTTTTTTTCCGGGGGGTTTCTTTCTCTGCCTTCTATACGTTTCATTATACAACCATTACATAGTGCTGTGGTATAGCGGATTTGAGCAATTACACAAGACCGTCATTCCACCATTTCTAAATAATAACAGATTTTCCTCATTAGGAAAAAAAAAAACCACGATAATGGTTGCAAAGCACAGGAGAGGCCCTGGAGGACAACAGTGTTGTGTAAAGAACCCTAAAACTACGATGAGTGAGGAATCACAAGCGCACAGTGTAGAGGCTTGTGTGGAAAGGCTCTTAGTCTTCAAACACTGCTAGATCATGGCTGCTGAAAACTGACACAATATAGTACCACTGCTCTCTTTAGTAGATCCCACATGACGCTATCACTGTTCATGCATCTGTGCACATCACTTTGTTGGTGACGTGGAGTAGATGTCTCAAAAGCCAGGAGGGAGCATGACACATAAGGGCCTCCAAAGGTATAAACCAAGGCAGGGTCAGAGCAATGGCAGAAAAGAGCAGGAAGGTGTGTGGGATAGGAACAAAGGGCATTGGTGGAGGGATCAGCCCTGCCCCTGATAGGACAGCTAGGGTTAACACTGAAGGGTGAACTAAAGAGGGCATAGGAACACAGGAAGCTGCCCTTGGTCCATCTAGCCCAGTACTGTCAACGCTGACTGGCAGTGGCTCTCTGGGGTTTCAGGGAGGAGTTTTTCCAGCCCTACCTGGAGACACCAGGGATCAAACCAGGGACCTTCTGCACGCAAAGCAGATGCTCTACCCCTACGTTCTGGTCCCTCCCCGTACAGTGATGATGTCATGCCCCATTAGTACATGAAGCTGCCTTGCATGCACAACATAGCCGTTCACATTGCTAAAGTTTCAGGGACCCACAACAGAACTTGCCAGATTGAAGTCAGACTCCCAATCCATTTTATCAATATTGTGCCAATTATTGTCTGGAACAGCAGAATTTGGTGTTTTATTTCATAGCTTAAGTAACTGTGCTGCTACAAAATATGACATGTTGGATGCTTTCTTTTGGACTACATTTGGGGAAGGAAATAACGCTCTGATCTTAGGAGTTGCTGGAAGAGGTTTCTTGAGATCCAGGGCAAAACAAACTGGAAGTTTCTTGGACAGATAGGGTGTAACTGTCCATGCATAAGCATGCACGGTACTTCATTATAAGAGGCCTCCCAAAAGGAGTGCCTGTTTACTCAGAAGTAAGTCTCACTATGTTCAATGTAAGTGTGCATAAGATTACATATGTATCATCGAGTTGTTGTTCTCTACTATTTCCTTCTATTCCTACTTCACTGATATGGCAAGTCCATACTTTATCATGTGTGGGTGCATCAGTATGAATTTTTTTTAACAAGTAATAATGATGGAGGAAATGCATCTTAAGTACATTAAAAAAATTAACATGGGAATCAGGCTTAGAATTTAGCTTAAATTTAATTTGCGTTCTAAAGTTTTTCCAGGCAGTTTTTCCATTATGGTCAAACTTTCAGTCTTTTTTGTTTTGCTTCTTTTGACTCCTACATAATACTTAAAACATAATTTTTTGGCCCTTTTTTTGGTCTGCCAGAAGTCAATAATAAATGAATCATTCCAGTCAGGTAGTGAATTTATCTCACTTTCCTGATAATAACACTTATAATTTCAGCAAAAAAAGAAAAGCAGGGGGCAGAGGTGGGGGGAACCTCCTTCAAGAAATAGACAAATATATTGAATTTGTAGAAGAGGCCTGTCTGTTATGTTATCTGGATTTTATCAAGCTAATTTTATATATGAATTTTTCAATAAAAATTGAAAACACCACCCACTATAAAACATATTGGATTGTATATTTAGAAATAATGAAGTTAGAGCATGCAAAAGGGAAACTAGAAAAGCTAATAAAACCTGATGATTATTTTTACATTATTACCAGGGTAAACAAATTCTGCTTATCAGTAATAAAATAGGTCTTCGTGCAATTATTTTCCTAGCACTTGTTATTTATGAATGACATTTTAAAGGTTCTATTAACATCTTTTCAAAGTTAATAAAGAGTAACATGTCCTTGCTTGCTAAGGAAGTTTCCATCTGCATTGCTGAGGGGAAGAAATGATTTGCCTAACACTTTTTTTAAATATGTGGGGAGGTTTTACTCTATTGAATCACAGTGATCCTGTTAATTAGCTGTTCCAAAAACATTCACTCATACTAATGACTTTCAGTTGCTTAAATAACCAAGAATGTGAAAAGGCTGTTTGCAAATATGGCAGCGGTAAAAATAAGATCAGATACATTAGCAGTCCCCATCACCAAACATTTAATATCCCCACAACAATGAAAGGACAACAGTTTTCTTGAGTCTAGGGAAATTAAAATAACAAAACAATTGCACCCAGTCCCCAAAACAAAGTTGCAAAATAAATGAAGTCAAGAGGCAGGCATTGGCAAAGGGAAATAATTTTGCATATGCGCAGACAACCCCTATTTTTTATCCTCTTTGAGATGGGAACTATTCATTGGATCAGTACAGATGTAAGGCTACTGTAATACTGTGGTTAAGACATCAGGAGCACCTCATGGACTTCCATAATCCTCTTCCAAGGCACGTTAGTAGTTGTGAATACGGAATAAATAAGGCGCTTACACCATCACTTGGAGCAATATATTTGTTGTTTATTCGGTCAGTCGCTTCCGACTCTTTGTGACTTCATGGACCAGACCACGCCAAAGCTTCCTGTCGGCTGTCGCCACCCCCAGCTCCCCCAAGGTTGAGTCCGTCACCTCCAGGATATCATCCATCCATCTTGCCCTTGGTCGGCCCCTCTTCCTTTTGCCTTCCACTTTCCCTAGCATCAGCATCTTCTCCAGGGTATCCTGTCTTCTCATTATGTGGCCACAGTACTTCAGTTTTGCCTTTAATATCATTCCCTCAAGTGAGCAGTCTGGCTTGATTTCCTGGAGTATGGACTGGTTGGATCTTCTTGCAGTCCAAGGCAGTCTCAGAATTTTCCTCCAGCACCACAGTTCAAAAGCATCTATCTTCCTTCGCTCAGCCTTCCTTATGGTCCAGCTCTCGCAGCCATAGGTTACTACGGGGAATACCATTGCTTTCACTATGCGGACCTTTGTTGTCAGTGTGATGTCTCTGCTCTTCACTATTTGATCAAGATTTGTCATTGCTCTCCTCCCAAGAAGTAAACGTCTTCTGATTTCCTGGCTGCAGTCAGTGTCTGCAGTAATCTTTGTGCCTAGAAAGACAAAGTCTGTCACGGCCTCCACGTTTTCTCCCTCTAGATGTTTTTCTGAAACTCCCTGGCTTTCTCCATTATCCAGCGGATATTGGCAATTTGGTCTCTAGTTCCTCTGCCTTTTCGAAACCCAGCTTGTACATCTGGCAATTCTCATTCCATGAATAGCTGGAGTCTACCTTGCAGGATCTTGAGCATTACCTTACTGGCATGTGAAATAAGTGCCACTGTTCGATAGTTCAAACATTCTTTGGTGCTTCCCTTTTTTGGTATGGGGATATAGGTTGATTTTTTCCAATCTGTTGGCCATTCTTGTGTTTTCCAAATTTGCTGGCGTATGGCATGCATCACCTTGACAGCATCATCTTGCAAGAGTTTAAACAGTTCAGCTGGGATACTGTCATCTCCTGCTGCCTTGTTATTAGCAATGCTTCTTAAGGCCCATTCAACCTCACTCTTCAGGATGTCTGGCTCTAGCTCACTGACCACACCGTCAAATCTATCCCCAATATTATTATCCTTCCTATACAGACCTTCCACATATTCTTGCCACCTTTTCTTGATCTCTTCTGCTTCTGTTAGGTCCTTGCCATCTTTGTTTTTGATCATACCCATTTTTGCCTGGAATTTACCTCCGATGTTGCTAATTTTCTGGAAGAGGTCTCTTGTCCTTCCTATTCTATTGTCTTCTTCCGCTTCCGCGCATTGCTTGTTTAAAAATAATTCCTGATCTCTTCTGGCTAACCTCTGGAATGTTGCATTTAATTTGGCCTATCTCGCTCTATCACTGTTGCCTTTTGCTTTCCTTCTTTCTTGGGCTGCTTCCAGTGTCTCAGCAGACAGCCATCTTGCCTTCTTGGTTTTCTTTTTCTTTGGGACGTTTTTTGTTGCCGCCTCCTGAACAATGTTGCGAACGTCTGTCATAGTTCTTCTGGGACCCTATCTACTAAATCTAGTCCCTTAAATCTATTCTTCACCTCCACTGCATATTCATTGGGAATATTATTGAGCTCATATCTAGCTGATCTGTCGGTCTTCCCTATTCTCTTTAGTCTGATTCTAAATTGTGCAATAAGAAGTTTGTGATCTGAACTACAATCAGCTCCAGGTCTTGTTTTTACCAACTGCATAGATGTCCGCCACCTTTGGCTACAAAGGATGTAGTCAATCTGATTTCGGTGTTGACCGTCTGGTGAAGTCCATGTATAAAGTCATCTCTTAGGTTGTTGGAAGAGAGTGTTTGTTATGCACAGTGAGTTGTCTTGGCAAAATTCTATCAGCCTATGCCCTGCTTCATTTTGTTCTCCCAGACCATGCTTGCCTGTAATTCCAGGTGTCATTTGACTACCCACCTTAGCATTCCAGTCTCCTGTAATGAAAATGACATCTTTTTTTGGCGTTCTATCCAGTAGGTGCTGCAGATCCTCATAGAACTGATCTACTTCTGCTTCTTCAGCATCTGTGGTTGGGGCATATATTTGGATTACTGTGATGGTAAATGGCTTACCCTGAATTCGAACTGAGATCATTCTGTCATTTTTTGGATTGTATCCAAGCACTGCTTTAGCCACTTCATTATTAATTATGAAGGCTACTCCATTTCTTCTGTGGTCCTCTTGTCCACAGTAGTAGATCTGGTGGTCATTTGATGTGAAGTGGCCCATTCCAGTCCATTTCAGTTCACTGACACCCAAAATGTCTATATTTAATCTTGACATCTCCCCAATAGCCACATCCAATTTGCCCTGGCTCATAGATCTTACATTCCAGTTTCCTATGGTGTGTTGATCTTTAGAACATCGGATTCGTCGTTCACCACCAGCATTGGCTGCTAGCCGTCCTTTTGGCTTTGAGCTAGCTGCGTCATCACATCTGGGGCTAGTTGAACTTATCCTCTGTTCCTCCCCAGTAGCATTTTGACCATCTTCCGACCTGGGAGTCCCATCTTCCGATGGTATACCGACCTATCTCTGGTTGTACTGATCCATTTAGTTTTCATGGCAAGAATACTGGGGTGGGTTGCCGTTTCCTTCCTCAGGGATCGTATTTAGTCTGACCTCTCTGCCATGACCTTCCCGTCTTGGGTGTCCCTTCACGGTTTAGCTCATGACGTCATTGAGGTGCTCAAGCTCCAGCACCACGACAAGGTAACGATTTCCTTTGCTGTAGGGAGCAATATATACATCAAACAAAAGCAGTGTTGTTGGATTCTCCCTAATAAGGGAGCTCACCTTGCTAACTGTATCTGTTGGACTTGCACAATATTATCTGCATTGCTTCAGAATTAGCACTTCAGAATTAGATCTCATAACTTTGTTTCTGTCGCACTGGATACAAGATATCGAGAACAATCTAAGTGTAAGATACAGAACAGGTGACATGATATCTGAACTTTTGAACATACATGTTGGTACTCAAGTATATATATACTCACCGTCCCTGTCATTTTATCATTTTAAGCATTTCCTAAGGGTAAAAGGGTATTCATGTATGTGGCAGCAGATTAGAAAGCATTGATTGGGTTCCTTCACACTGAGCTTTTATCCTGTGATTGAGATCGCTCCTTCACAGGAGTTTGCGTGTGGGCTCTTTAAAGTGATCATTTAAGGCGTCTCCTGCACTAAATGCCCTTAGTTGAGTTTTTTAATAGATTGCAGATAATGAGCTATCAAATTACCCCGTTGTGTTCTGCTTCAGTTTCCTCCTTGAAAAAGAGTAAAAGCGGCAAGAATAGATCATTGAAAGATAATGGAAGATTCAGATATGGGGAGAAGGAGTGGGAAAGGGGTGGGAGGAAAGGAAGCACATGAAAAAGAGAGTCATTGTGATCCTGCATTTAAAACAGAAGCAGAAAGCCCCATTTTAAATGCAGGATTTTAGACTGGTATAGAGATAACCATATACTCACTGTACTCAGTGCATTCAACAATATATTGTTGTAACCTATCCCTGTTGTAATGTTGTATTTTGGGGATGCTTGGTCCTGAATGGGCAATTAAGGAGACCCTTTAGCTTTACAAAAGCCCTGCTCCTGATCTGTTAGAACTATATATCGGAAAGACTAACAATGGAGTATTAAACAATATTTAAGCTAAATGTTTAAGCACAGCTACTGATGAGGGCGGAAGCAGAAACATTTAGCTTCAATATATATATATTCATACCCTGTTGTTAGTCTTTCTATTGTATACATTTTACCTTAAGACTGGCTGCATCCACAGTGGATCCAGAGCCTCCTGGTTGTTTTGCTGTTATGCTGCTTTACACCAGCTTCTCTCTCTCTCTCATCTATCTGAATCAAGACAGCTTCCTGCATTTTTGGATTCCCCTTGGGGCGTGGCTATGGGGACTGTCATGATGAGCTCCTGTACTTCAAAATGTACCACTACACCACTGATAGAGAACCAACCACCACCGGATGTCATCAAGAACTGAATATTCAGAGGTATTAACAATTATAACCATTTACTCATCCACAGGCATTTCAGTTAATGAAACACACCTTTAACTCTTGTTCACACTGACAGATAGTGCAAGGAACGAAGAGTTCATACGCACCTTGTCATGAACTACTTGTTCACAAAAATGTTTCCAGATGCCAACTATTTCCAACCCTTACTTGAATGGATAACTAATTCCTCTTTAGGAAACATGCCTTTATGACACCCGAGTTCAGCATGTTTGTGTAGAGTTCAGGGCCAGCCCTACTATTAGGCAAAGTGAGGCAGCTGCCTCAGGTAGCAGAGGCTGGGGGGTGGGGCAGCGGTAGAGTCCACTAGGAGTCTTGCCATTCCTGCTGAGTCCACTAAGCTAGCCTGCCATACAATATTCTGCTGCCTTACGGTATGGTGGATAACGCTGTCTTGTCAGTAGTACTGAAGTAAGATTCAACTGCTAGTCCAGTTGTCTTCTGTATGTGGTTGGAATGGGTGGGGGAGGCACCACCTTTTTCTTCGCCTCAGGCAACAAAATGTCTTGGGCCCTGGTGAAATGTGAACTTTGAGGGGGCTGCATGGAATTATGGAAACAGAGGGAAATCTGAAGTATCTCCCTACGATATTGCCCATCCCTCCCTATGATAGGGATGGGCAACCGTTGCTGTTGTTGTAGTTGAGGACCAAATTCCCTCATGGATAATCCGTCAGGAGACACACATCAGTGGTGGGTGAGGCTGAAGCCAGTGGTGGGCAGGGCCATAGCCCAAAGTGGCCTTTTGTAGCCCTTTTCTCATTCTGCCACCTCTTTTCTCTCTCTCCCTCTTCCTTCCCAAGCAGTGGACTGCCAGAGAAGGTACAGATAGTTCTTGCCAGAGGTCCAAACCAATCGCATGCTGAGGGCCACATGTATCCTTAGGGACACAGGCTGCCAATCCCTGCCCTATGTGATCCTTCTCACAGGGAGGATGGTATTCTTTACCAAGAATAAGATCAAAATAAGGGGCATACCTTGGATCATTATGGAAGTACCTTATGACTTCATCTTTGTTCCGCTGGGAGGGCAGTCTTAATGTTTGGGAGGAATGGGAGCTTGCCGACATATTGCTAGATTCTCTTGTGCCATTTAATAAACATTAATCTAAAGGATTATGAGGCTGATGCTGTGTACAAAGGATTTACATACTCTTTAAGAATATAACTGAATGAGCAATTTAAAACATCAGGAGCTACGGGAAATATTTGTAAGAAAGATACCATGGCGTTGGCAAAAGCATGCAGGCACTTTCAAATTCACACCACTTATGTTGCCAGACGTATTACAAGATAAATAGGTCACCTCTCAGTCAAATGTGCCATGCACTTTAATACTAATCACTCTTATGCCTCACACTCTGTAATCATTTTATCATTGTTGACTTTTTTTGGGCAATTATCTTGATGAAAGGTTAAAAATGATCACAGAGCCATTCCTTCAGTCACATAAGGAAGGGTGGTTGAAAATTATTTGACTCTTGCTGCATGATAATGATAATGTCTGCTATTTTTGAATTATTTCAAGTAACCTGGAGCATTATTCAGAATTTTCTGTCTCAAAATCAAAATGCTGGCATGATTGTTTAAAAAAAATATTTCTAGAGTTTTCAGTTTTGTGGAAGATTAATTTGACCAGTAATCACAAATGCCCATGTAATTATTAGCTAAGGTCAAAGAGTTCTTAAAAATAGGGCAAAAAAGGGATAAAGGATGGAGAAGCAAATTCAGTCATATTATGCAGTAGATGACTGAGAAGAAAGAGTGAAAGACTGACCAGGGCATGACATGTTGTTTAATCCCTTCCCTTGCCAAAAGATAAGGGGGGAGAAATACCCCCAGTTCTCTTTTCTATAACCCCTCAGACCAGAGAGGTTGCCATGCCACCCTTTTCGTTCTATACAGTTGGTGAAAGCTTGTACAGGAATGGCAAAACCAACTTTTCCTGGTAATACATTAATTTTTCACCATTATTTCTTTAAAATAATTTTACTATTAATGGAAGATCTGTAATAGATTAATATGTCATCTTATCCTTTTTTGTCTAGAACCTGACCAGCTAGTCACAGGGTAAACACAGCCACTCGCAGGATTTTCAAACGTTCCCCCAGTGCCTGTGTTTTCATACAACTCGCTCTTAACTCATATATATTTAAAAATATCCCCATTGCCCTGCTTTGTGGCAGTTTTTAAAACGCACTTTTGATTTCAAAATAGGGGCAGTGAGTGATAAAATGCTCCACAATTCAAAGTGACAAGAACTGCTTTGTTGTTGAGTCACTGTCCAAAACAGCAGAGTGTCTAAACTGGCTGAGTCTTGGATGAACATTAAGCTGCCATAAACTGAATAATAGAACAAACAAACATTGGGACAGTCCTTCCCAGCCCACATTTTATGGGTGCATGTTTTCCTTCAAAACATTAAACTAAGGAGTCCCCCCCCCCCCATTTTTTTAATAGGAAGGTTGTTATGTCTTGAACAGCACTAACTTCAGCCAAAGGAGATTTTAAAAGAACCAGGTATTTTCTTAAGCATAAGAGCCACAAAGTTGTCAAAGCTGTTATTTTATACATTCTACATTTCTTATTCTTATCAGAGTGTCTGTCTTCGGTGATGACACAGTATCATGTTTTGCAATATTAGGATCATGTGCTTTTGATGATTATTAAAAAGTTACTTGTTTACACAGGCTTTTCCCAACCATTAACTTGTCTAAACTCTGTCATGCTTTCATAATGATGTGTAGTTTTATAATTCATTGAAAAAACCACCTCAGGATTGACATGCTCACATGTTAACAGAGCAACCCTTGGGAGCAGACCATTTGGTAAGGAATGTATTTACTTAGAAGCTACCATATTATCTCAACCAGGCCCTCAAAGAGACTAAAACACGACTGTGCTACTGCTAAAAAACCATTAACATATTAGAAGAGCTATTCAAATAAAACAGAAGCACCATTAAAGTGATCAGACGAGTGACAGCCAGAAGACCCCTGTGCCATGTCAGAAACAGGTTTTGAAAGTCCCCGCAGTTCCAAAAGGTTGTGTGATTAGTGTTGTGGTGGGGTCTAGTGTTTGAAAAATATAAGCACAAAGCACAGTTGGATTTTTTTGAACAAGTTGCACAATTGTTTGAATTGTTAGCTCTCTACCCTTTCTGTTCTAATGGAAGAGATTTTCAGAATAACCTGAAACTCACCTAGTGTTATTGCTTCTTGTCAGCTCTTGGACAGGTCCATCCCAACAACTGCATGGCACACATGGGCCAAAACTAGATGTGATGGCTGAAGGCCTGTTCATTTAAACCTGGGTCAATCACATATAAATTAGTGGGTGGGATGTCCAGTTTTTAGAACAAAACAGACGCATGGGTGTGGCAGCGGCAGGGGAGCTAAATCTGCACTACAAATCAGAGACTTACTCACTCACACATTTTATGTGTGATCTGTTTAAACAAAGAGGTTTGCTACATCACACCGACTTTGGCCCTCAGTGCTAGAATAACAAGTCTATCTAAGATATGAGTCATACAAAGCTTTTGTCTCCCCCTTCCCCACTCAAAGGCAAGAAATTGTATAAACTGCAAAATCTAGAGCTCCTGACTGAAGAGAAGGCAAATACCCACTTTAGTCTAAGCTACTCATCTTCTTTTTCTTTTTAACTTTAAAGGTAAGTGACTCTTCAGGCCAACATGTCTTTGAAACACAGTAGTCATTAATGTCATCGATGAAGTAATTCCGTTCACAATTCACCACAATAAAATGATTCTTCAGAGATCCCCAATTGCAGGATAGTGACCTTTCACACAGCACAATGGTCACAATCCCCAGGAAAGACAGATATATAGTGGAAACTGACTTTTCATCATCTCTTCTCCATTACATATTTTCCATTTCTCCAAAGTCTGACAGACTTCATATCGGTTATGTGATTGTCTGCCATCACTAGTCTTTAAAATGCATTCAGGGTTCTTCCCTATCCAAGGGTAAATGTTTGAAAAGGGGCACAATAACATTCATCTGGGGTGTTGAACCTCTGTCAGCCTGAGGGCCAAACTGAATTTCAAAGAAGCTCTCAGATGTCACATTGGGTAAAGGCAAAGGTAAAAAAAGAGAGCAGCAAAAAATACAAAAATACCACCATATTGTAGCTTGAAGCTCTTACTGGCAGTAATTAAGTTGTCAGAGAGGCATTTCAGCCTGTTACAATGGGGGAAAAACTGCACAAAGCTGGGAAACCACCTGATGCCAGGCGGAGGGGGAGGGGAAAGTGTCATTTGGGGACCCCAGAGGGTCAGATTTGGCAATCCAGGAGGGCTGGATTTGTCCACTGGGATCCCTACCCCTATGCTACAACTGCCCATCCACTTGTATTGTCCCAACAAAGTAGTGGTCAAATATTGTGGCCTGGATCTTTAAGGAAAGGTTCCTGTCTCCTCCTCTCCCCTGTATCCAACTGTGTACTGCTACAGAACTTTTCCAGAAGGTTAGGGGGCCGTCCTGAACAATACAGGATGGGGCACAGTAGACTTCCAGGTGTGCAGAAAATTGTCCAAAACCAGCTTGGAGGCTAAGTTAATTTAAAAATGTTCATGTCAGTTTCCTGCATCCCATCCCAAATTGTTCAAACCCTGCCCCCACTCCTCGGAGAGACTTTTCAGGGGATGCATGTGACTGCAGGGAACTGAAGGAATGGGAAAGTTTCATTGTGCGAACTTCCGTAAAAGTTAGTTTACCTTAGGATCTGAGCTAGAAATCCAAATGAAAAAACATGGGATAAGGGATTTGCCGGAAGAAATTTGCAGCAGCAGGGGACTTCAGTGGTGTTCAGAACTGCTGGATTTTAAACATGTATTTTGAAAATGTATTTTGTGTCCATATTAGAAGTGGATAGAAATTACTATGTACATTGTGTAACCATCTCTGGAGAAGATTGAATGTTCACTCTACATCTTACATATGTTTGGGATGACAAATGGGGAGGTAATTTTTATTACCTCCCCATTACCTGTTGCTATAAGAATATCAAAGCTTTCCAGATACACAGAACTCATTGTTTTGCCTGCTGTTACTACACTTGCTCGGGACATGTGTCTCTAAAGATGTCTGTAGACTGTGTTCAGAGAATAAGCCTTTCCAGAACATGAATGGTTGGGGGGAATTGAGCTCAAATGTGCCCGGGAAACCATTTCCCAGTGCAACCTTGGCTTTATTCTACCAGAGGATAGGCTGCTGTCTGTCTAGTGAAGCTATTCTAAGTTAGCAACTTTTAACCAAAACACATGCATAGCTATGCATGTATAACAAGGTTTGTTTCATCTGGGAAGTAGTGTGCCCTTGTAAGGTACCCACAGGGAGGCAACACAAAGTTAGAGATTTTCAGGAAATGAAATTTTCTTGAGAAAAAGGCAAGCAATAGCAATTAAATGGTTAACTATGAGGCTTCCCCAGGAGACATGGAGGGATTGAGCAGAAGTGGTATGCTGTTTTGGTTTTAAGGGAGGAGGAGGAAAGAGTATTGAAGTAGGATTTAGAGCAGGGGTAGGGGACCTGTCAGCCTCCAGATGTTGTTGGACTCCAACTCCCATCAGCCCTAGTCAGCACTGTCAATGGTCAGGGAAGGTGGAAGTTGCAATTCTCAGTCCTGATCTAGAGTAAGCAAGAAAAGAAGTTTAAAGAGGGGAAAGAGGAGATATAACCACTCCTTCTTTATTGCTCTGTGTGGATCAAGAGGAGAGAAAGTGATGTTTCTAGGGAGTAAAGCCAACACCAAATGGGAGCTTTCGAACTTTAGACAAGGGGAAGAAACGTGGGGAAGAAGGGGATACACAGAGGACAAGCATTAACTCTCCGGGCCTATTCACACATGCCCGGAGGAGAGTGATTAGTGGAACTACAGAGCGAGGGGGGTTAGCGAAACCACTGCAGACAACACTACAGATGACTGGGAACCACACAGTGCCATGTGGTTCTGCTAACCCCGCCCCTTCGTAGTTACTAGGCAAGCTTACCTGAGTGGGTAGGGCGCGTCCTCCATGGTGTGAACAGGTGCCCGGCGACTGCTCTATCATCCCAAATGGCCACATGACCATAAAGAAAGACTGCACTGGCTAGAAAGTCGCCCTCAGTAGCATACGCTTTAGCCAGCATTCTCTATGGTCGTGGCCCATTTTAACCATCAGGGAGTCCGCCAGATGACACAGTACACCTCCCTGGGGACCCTTAACCCTTTTGCGGGGGGTCGTTATCCAGGGTGGCTTAGTAACCACCCCATATGACACGCTAAGCCACCACAGTTACCGGAAATTCCCCAACCACCATGGCTTAGCGTGATGTCTGAACAGGCCTTCTGTCAACAAATTCTGGGGAAAACCTGGCTAAATGGCCAGGGCACTTATGGACTTAGATGCTGAAGACCTTATAAAATAACATACTGGTCCCAGGAGATTTCCAGGTGTGTTTTAAAAAGGGGCTACTGTTTAACATAGGGATCTGCCTTATACTCAGACCCTTGATCCATCCTGCCTAGCACTGTGGATGCTGACAGGCATCAGCTCTCCAGGATTTCAGGCAGGAGTTTTTCCAGCCGTACCTGGAGAAGATGGGATTGAACTTGTGACCTTCTCTATGCAAAGTGGGTGCTCTACCACTGAGCCATGGCCCTCCTAACAAAAGAACAGAATGTGCCCTTTATTTCTTCTCAGTAGCCAATTCAATAGGTAGCACACTGAGGCTGGATTTGATTAGAACTGGAAGAAGGCTGGGCATTCACATTCTCAGGGAGGCCTCTGCTAGCTGAATAGTGGGGTGGGGGCCTCCCTTTCCCATGTCTCTAGAGAGCTTTTGGTGGGAAACTTTGAGGCACCTTGATTTGCCCTATGAAACCAAGCTTCAGTTTAGCTCAGCTCTACCAGCCAAAATGGACAGTTTGGGAAGCCAAGGTGCTAGTGGAACCACTGCAACCCACAAATATTCTAGAATATATAATATATAATATACCACAAGTCTGATATGTTTGCGCCTCTGAACTTTTGAGTTCCACATATGTCTTGCCAAGCAGAATGATGAGGAGCTCTGTGTAAACCACAGGTTGCACAACAGAAGTTATTCCACAATAAAAATGTACCACCTTACTTGTTTTGAATTACATATTGCACAATCCTGTTTACACAGAAGTAAGCCCCACCAATTTCAGTGGGACTTATTCCTTAGCACGTTTACATAGGATTACAGTCTTGGGCTCTGTTCCAGTGTTGCCACTATCCTGTTATTGTCCCCATGCCACACTTATACAGATAAGTAAAATCTGTATCTTACGTGCGGACAGGGCAGGTCATATGACCATATGCCATGCTAGCAATGCCCAGGTATATTGCTGGCATGTGATTAAGGTGGCCAGATGCGACAGGAGGACAGGATTCTTGCACCTTTAATTGTTGTGTAGAAGATGGAATTTCAGCAGGTGTAACTTGCATGCCAAGTGATATCTACTGAAATTCCCTCTCCTACACAACTACTAAACAACTACTTCCTTTGCAGCTGGCCACCCTACATGTGATCCACCATAACCATGTGCTCAGAAATGGTGGGGCGCTACAGGGAACAATATGATGAAAATTACAAAGGAATCCCCAGCTGTGCGTGCTATTCATTTGTCCAAGAATAAATGGCTCCCTTGGGTTCCAGCCACTGTTTGCAGCCAAGTTATTATTTTTGCAAAACAACTTCGCTGCACACTGTAGCCAGCCCAGATTACACTAACTGGCAAGAATTTTAGTTGCAGTACTACTGTCAGGGTGGAAACTGAGCCCATAGAGCCCCAGAGCAGTTTTGATTATGAGGAACAGCAATCCGTGAGAGAGGAGCTCGCTCATCTCTCACAAGCACAGCAGCTGGCAGAGATTCCTCCTGCCAGCATTCCTGGGATAGATAGTGACCCTGGCAGTGAGAGAGCGCCGGAGCGGGGCTTGCTGGACGCTCAGCGCAGACGCAGGGAACGGCAACAGATGGAGGGCGCCGAAAGGAGGCGTAGCACTCGCTTGGCGTGCAAACAGCGGTCGTGTCCCGAGGACCCAAGGGAAAGAGGGAGGATCTCTCCTTAGCCCATAAGTTCAGGGTCTTCCCATGGTTCTCCTTCAAATGGGGACCAACTGCCTTACCTGGAGCTTAGGCTATTCTGCTATCTGTCCCCAGTGCAGTTCCTTGCTTAGTCACTAGTGATTAGTATCTATAAGAGTCATAAAGTAATAAAGGAATAAAGCCTTGGAAAGAATCCTTGTCATCTGTGTCCTGAGTAGGGATGTGAGAGAATTCCGCATTCGGCCCTCCAAAATCTGTGGCGGAACGGCCTGCCACCCCCCGCCCCCCTGCGGATCCCCCCCGGGATGAGACTTACCTGGGGTGGATGTTCCGGGTGGCGGCGGCTTCGGCCGCGGTGGCTGCAGCAGCTGGTCTTCCGACCAGCTGCCGCCGCCGCCATTTGCAGTCTTGTCGGGGCTTTTTTTTTTTTTACAGAGACATGATAGGCTACGTAAAGACTTACGTAGCCTATCACATCCCGGTAAAAAAAAAAAAGTGTACGCAAATGGCGGCAGCTACCGCCACCGCCATTTGCGTTCCTTATTTTTCGCCATCTTAGTCTACGTAAATATTTACGTAGACTATGACGGCGAAAATAAAGGGGAACGCAAATAGCGTAGTGGGCGCTATTTGCGTCCCTTTTTGATTCACCGTTTTAGCCTACGTAAATATTTACATAGGCTAAAACAGCGAATCAAAAAGGGATGCAAATAGTGCCCACTACGCTATTTGCGTTCCCCTTTATTTTCGTCATCATAGTCTACGTAAATATTTACGTAGATAAGACGGCGAAAAGTAAGGAACGCAAAGGGCGGCGGCCATAGCCGCTGCCGTTTGCGTACTTTTTTTGTTTTTTGTTTACCCAGAGCCCTCCGCGGCCGGAAGTCCGGCTGCGGACGGCCCTGGCCTGGGCCTGGCCGGCAGCTGGCCATCGAGGATTCTGGGAGGGAGGACTGGATCGCCTCCCCGCCCGTCGAGGATTCTGGGGGGAGGGACGGAACACCTCCCCCCCCATGAACATAATCCGCGGAAAGGTAAGTGACTTTCGTACATCCCTAGTCCTGAGTTGGCTATTGGAGGGGACTGCAAGAGGCAGCTAGGGTGCTCCTGACAACTACTGAGTCACAGCTAAATATATTCATGCTGGTTGGGTTGCCATCTTTTTTCTCTGGCAGGATTGCTGTACCTTTAACAGCTGCATGGCAGGCAGAAAATCAGCAGGTGAATTTTTCTCCATGTAGAATTAGAGTGTTAGTGGAAAGCTTCATCTGTTGAAAGTTTCTCCTTAACAGGTAGGCATTTACCAATAGCTGTTTTTTCTGGTAATGGTCCTCACAGGCAATAATATAGACGCATAATGTACACATATTGACTCCCTTATCGGAGAACCACAGGTCAAAAAATTCTGTATATGTGTAACAGTTTCCATTGACTACTCTGTTATTCCTCAGGGCCAGCCTTCTAAAGATTGTACAAAGCCTGGGGTTGTGATGCGATGCGAGAGCTGGCAAGCACAAGCCCACAGAAAGAGCCAGTTTGGCTTTGAGAGACCACACCCCACATCATGTTCCTTCGTCCTCCCCCTTTGCAATCAACACATTCCAAGATACCAAGCTTCAGGCTCACTATTAGTTAGCGACCAGGTTCTTTACAAATGCAAAATCTAGGAAACTCTCATGTTACAAAGGAACAGCTACTACATACAATTACGAATACCAATAGAGGAGCCAAAGTGGAAGTTAGAGAAGTTGCCGGCAGTTTGAACAAGAACTTCCTGGCCAGACCAGCTTAGGGGGGATGCCCCTCCCTTACAGTGGCTTCCTCCTATGTAGGTTTTCACACATAGACAACCTGGTGGAGCATCTGAGCTCTGCCTCTAACTTTTCCCGCTTTGCTCTGTGACGGACCCCAGCATCCCTCAGCATCCCACTAGGGAGGGAGCCTCCCCCTGTCCTGGCTGTTCCCATTCTGAATCTGAGCTGCTAGCTATCTCCACACACTCAGATTCATTCCTGACATCCCAGTAAGATAAGGAACAGAGCACAACAGTAAGAAAACTGCAGCAGAGCAGGTCTTAGTGATAACAATTGGTTGTCAAATATTAGAGATATTCCCACAGAGTTGCCAGTGATAATTTGTCTTAAAAGATTGACCCTTATTCCAGGAAACTGCCACCCCAGAGAAGATGATGGATGTTTCTTATTTCTACACATCAGCCATAGTGGACATCTCTTATTTCAGCAAAACCCTTTTAGATCACCGGGTCCAACTTGAAAGGCTAAACACACACATGGGGAAATTCCTTGCTACAGCTTCTCACTTGAAAGTCTCCTACACCAATGTTGGGTGTTATGGGCCTTAAGATGCTTGCGCTAAAGAGATCCCACTGATCAGTGACGTAGCTACTTTATTTTATACCTGGATGAAATGGGTTTATGAAGTCCCACCTTTAGATGGCCATGTGCATTTCAGTTGTGAAGCACACAACTAACATTTCTTTCCCCACACCCACATACACCACCATGCCATGCTTTACCTGATAAAGAAATACTCTTGAGAGTGTGCTCTATTTTGCATTTTAAACTCACTTAACTCCTAGCAACATCATAACTGCAGGGATAAAATGCAATTTGCTTCTGCTGGCCTGATGCTAAATCACATTGACTTGGGAATAAGCACCATATTGTTGTAGTACGGTATGCATTTAAAGTAAAATATATATTAAAATTGAGCATCTGTAACTATGTACATGCCTGGCTGGCCACCCCGACTATAAAATGTTGAAAAGAAAGGATGCTGTAGTGAGTGGTGTCAGATGCTGATGCTGGGTCTGTTTGCTGCTGCCTCCATCCCTGCTGCTCTCTGGGTGGTCTTTTGGGTGGGGCCTAGGCTGCAGGGTCCCAGACGTCAGCTCCAAAGGTCAGCCCTAGCTGCACCACTGCACCCCTAAGTTTCTCTATTTCCTCAGGCAAGGCTGGCTCCTAGTACCTGAGCAAAGTGCAGGGTGTAGGAGGGTCGCAGTAGGCTAGGGCTGGGAGCCTTATGCCAGATCCTTTGTTCTCTGTGCAGAATGTGCAACAAAGCCTAAGGCAAAGAATTGTCAGGTTGAAAGTGCTGATCCGGTTCTCTTCGAAGCCAGAAATGTGGGGTTAACGGCCATCCTCTGCAGTGGTTTCCTGCCAGTCAGAGAATCATCATGTCCACCAAACGAAAGAGATCAAACAAATATCATTAGGTGGGCTTCTTCTTCTGTGGTTCTATGGTGCGCATTCAGATTTGTGACCTGCATGTTAAAGAGCTCATTATCTAAAGAGCCCCATGCATCCATTCCCCCAGTAAGCGCTAATGTTAAACTTTAAAGAAGGAATCTTATAGTCTTGAAAGATGAATTTATTAAATCAAGTTCTGACCTTTTCGAGCCTACACAGGCAGAGTATTACATTTTGAACACACAAAGGCAAAATTCCCCATCTATATTGCTCCTAGGCTCCTTCTAGCATGTTCTGTAATCAAATTATAGCTCTTATTTTTAAAGGCACGACTCTCTCTGAAGAAACAAACATTAGGCAAATGTTAACCCAGCATAAACATTCAGGCCTAAAGACACTGTGTTGCTGCTGCCTAAAAAGTTTCAGCTTTAGACATAATGCTAAAATCTGGATTATTTCCCTTAAACTAGGTTGAATGTAACAACTGAACAGCAGTACTGGATTAAATGTCAGCATTACATCTGAACATGTACAGCACGAGCCATTCCTTGCTGCATGCAGAAGTTACAGAATTGCACACACGGGCAGGGGGGGGGGGAAATGTTGCGTTCTGCCTGCTGGGAAAGCGTTGAACCCCTGGGGGTTATATAGGAGGAGGTGCGCGCACATGTCTTTTCTTATCCCAGTTACTCTTAATGCATTTTTTTAAATTGAATTTATATCCCGCCTTTATCTTCTTGCAAGGAACCCAAGGCGGCTTACATTATCCTCCTCTTCTCCATTTTATCCTCACAACAACCCTGTGCGGTAGGCTGGGCTGAGAGTCTACCCAAACGGGCCCAAAGTCACCCAGTGAGCTTCTGTGGCTGAGTGGGGACTAGGACCCGGATCTCCCAGCTTCCAGTCCAACACTCTCACCACTACACCACACTGAACAAGCATGGCCCTGAGAAGCAGCAGGGTAGCTGGATCTACATATGGAAGGTTGGAACAGAACTTGCATAGAAGGTAACAGCCAGGCGCCTTTGCTGGGCCACCAAGACTACACCCCCCCTCCCTGATCCACACATAGTGGCAGGGTGCTCTATCTTCTTGGGAAAAAAACATTTGGCCACAAGATTTAAGGTCACAGACGGACAAATAAAGAGGCTCCACAGGTCGTCATTTACAGACTAACTTCCTCAAAAATAATGGCACTTGTAATACTTGCACGGTGATCTGAGGAAGAGTCTCAGGAGCAAGAGCACCACCAACGAGAAGCTATAGGTTAAGGTTTTCAGAAACACCTTTTTGAAAGACAGAACAAGCATCCCTCACGGACAGTAGGAAAGAAGGCTCTACTGACGAGCTGGATGGAAAGCATCTCTACAGTACAACAGACGGAGTTTGAGCAAGCCTACTATTGTAACTCCAGAGCAATCCGCAGTTTTGAGAGAGATACGAACGCTTTAGTTAGCAATCCTGAAACCCTTCACAGACCTTCAACACTCAAGAATCCTTGAGCCAAAGCCTTAACTTGATAAACCAGTTTAACTTTATCCTGTAGACTAGGGGTGGGCAATCTCTTTTCGTCTGGGGGCTAGATTGCCCCCCTGGACCAAGCTGGTGGGCCAGATGATGTTGGGGCAGGGGGACAGGGCGATCCTACCGTGAAATCATCTGGCCTCTCCACTCCCACTTTTCCCACCCTCTGTGCAGAGAGAGGCATGGAGAAAAGGACTCAGCTGGCTTCAGCAAGTCCTGGCCAAGCTGGGCATCTCTTTCCTGCACCACTTGCATCCCACAACATAAAAAGGGATCCAGAAGCCCAGAGCTGATACATAGCCAGCTGTGCACACAACGATGGGATCATTTCAGAGACCAGGCTATTATTTTATTCCAAAATTATTTCCAACATGCATATGCTTAAATACAAGTTAAGCAAAGCCAATGATAAAAGTTGACGTGCTTATCTGCACATCTGTAGGAATCCTGCTGTGGTTACTTAGCAACTATATATATATATATATATATATATATATATATATGAGAGAGACAAAGAAGAAAGAGCAGAAATAATTTACAAATATTAGATTGAACATATCTCCAAGCAATATTTCAGTAGGAACAGCTTGCTGCATGGTGGTCTGCTGTCATAACACAAGACCAAGGACAGAAGTGTAGCCATGAAGCAGGGAACAAGAACATATCCAGAGACAGGAACTTCAACATCCAAGGCAGTTTCTAGGAGAAGGCCACTTGCTCCAATGAGTTGCCATGCCAGACTGAGCCCTTTATATCCCCGCTGGTGCTCTTACCTGTCCCAGGCTCTGCCTCTTCTTTGGTGAGGAAATCTTAAAGGGGCAGTTCTCCCTGGAACCTTTCACTCTGCAGATGGCTCCATTGTCACCTCTGGCAGAAGAGAGTAGCAGTTCAGTTGAGAGCATGGCGTTACTTGGGGAAAGAAGTATGTCTTATGGGGTCTGGTGGCTTGCTGCACACAGGGTCCTAGCAACTGGTTCCTGAATCTATGTCTGGCTCCTTTGCAACCCATGCTGTAGCTTGTCCCACCCACAAACTCTGTGTGATGCGTTCTCCTCCTCTGAGTCAATGGCCCAGTTGCTGCTTCAATCTGAGTGGGGTGGGGCAATGACAGATATGCAAAAGGCAGGTATGATTTCAGCGGACTTCAGCTCACCTGACTCTGCAAAGGATTAGGATCCTGAATAAAGGAGTTAATATATTCTAAACACTGGTCACAATCTCAAGATCCACATATGAAAGTGTTTTTAAAAAATATATACAAGAAATAAAGGCAGTCTTGTTGGCCATGAGAAAAATTCCAAAATCCATATAATGTAATATTTTTATTAGGCCAACTCAAAGGTCACAAAAAGTCTGCTGGGCACCCTACCCAAGGATGCAGCAAAATCGCTGGTTTGCCACCAACATTCGACAGCAAACTGCTTTGTGGTGCTACAAGCTAAATTTAAGTCCTTTAGCGCTCCATTGCTGCCATGGAGTGCCAATTGCCAAACAGGCCAAATTTAGCTTGCAAACATAGTGCTCTGTAGCTGCTAGAGATGCTAAATATTTTTGGTAAAAGTTTTTGAATTGTGGGGGCAACAGGGTGGCAGGGGCTGCACCAGGGGATAGCAGGAGCTACATGTGGTTTATGGGCTGTATGTGGCCCACCCCTGCTTAATATTAACAAAGATGGAGAAAAATTTAGATGCTGGGCTAAGTAAAAAATGAATCAGTAGCAGGCAAATTGGGTCATATGCATTTAAAACATTTATATGCCTCCTTTCCACCCAACATTATCCACAGAGCGACTTACAAGAGCCCTATACTGAAGTTATCTACAGCTGAATGTATTTGTGGTGGCAGTGGCCACATTCCAATGTGTCCAACCTCCGTGTGTTCTTAGGTACTGCCTGTATAAGGACCTATGGTGGAAAAGCACAATGGAGTATACATAGCAAGGTACCTGTGCAGGCAGAACCCTTGAACATATGGACATCAGGTGTGGTGAGGAGAGAAAGCCAGTGGTAACAATCCTGACCCACTACCACTATGACTGTACCCTAGAGAACATGTGCATGAGGCTGCACAAATAAAAATAAAAATATAAAAATGAACAATAAATCCATCATGAAAGCAACAACAAGAGAGCATCAGAGAGGTGAAAAGTGAGGATAAGGGAAGTAACATCATCCACATGTAATATCTTTATCTAGAGCAGGGAGAGGCACATTGTGGTTCTCCAGATGTTTTTGGACTGCAGCTCCCATAATTCCTCACCATTGGCTATCCTGGCTAGGGCTGATGGGAATTGCAGTCAAACAACATCTGGAGGGTTGGGAAAGGCTGATCTTGAGAAGCAAAAAACACGGGAGCTGGATATTTATTTTCACACTAAATGCATGAGGACATATATTCTAACTTTTGAAATGAATCCTCCCTTAAAAACCAGGGGCTTGCCAGGTGATGTTGTGACCATTTTTAATTGTGCTTAAGCACATCGTAATTATTAGTCCAATGCTACTTTTACAAAGGCAAAGTGTCCCTGGAGAATGCACCCACGTTCCTGGGTGTGCTTCTGTTTACCAAGGCCTGCCTTCCCCTGCTTTGATATTTTTATATTTGTATAGGCTGAGATATTTCATTTTCTCATGTTTTATATGATTATGTCCACTGACTGCATCAGGTCTTTCTCAAGGGACTCTGCTTCTCTGTATAAATGAACAGTAATAGAAAAAAACATATTTACTTAGAATTTCAAAAAGCAGAAATATAAATAACTTTTCAGATGCACGCAGGAGCACCCCCCCCCACACACACACACACAGTCCTCTGCATATGAGAAGAGAGACAGTGTGACGTAAAGACAACTTGTGTTGTCTGAGTGAAAAACTTCAAACTGGGTTTCAGGGGACTGAACTTCTGCCACAACTCTTTGTTCTCACCAGTTAATTTGTGGATTTAGCCCCAGGGCACATGTTTGGTGCCACAGCCAAATTTCATTACTATACCTGCCTACGAAGATTTATGCAGGCTTAGCATCTGGTAGATCCATGTGAACTGGATATACATGCTAATACCAGCTCATGGGATTGCAACAGTTCCCATGATTCTGGTCAAACCTTTGGAAGCCATCTCTATTGTAGGAAGAGTTGCAGTCTTGTGAACAAATACACATGAGTACCTTTTTGCATATTACTTCCTTCATGTGATGGCAGGGCTATGTGCCTGAGGATGGAAGGCATAAACTGAGTACTCCCAGCAGCTGTGGGCAGGAAGCTTCAGTCTGTTTCCTGCCTCCCAGCTGAGCAGAGCAGAGCAGAGCAGAGCAAAGCAGAGCAGAGCAGAGGAAGCTGCTCCAGCTGGTCCAGGGACTACAGAAGCAAGCAAGCTCCCAGAGAGCAAGTGACCAGAGCGAGAGGACAAGGGGAGCAAACAGGAGTTGGCCAGGGGAGTTCAGCAGTGGAGGTCAAGGGGGAGGCCCCTAACGTTTTTTAAAATTATTTTTCTTGTAACATACAATTTCACACCGGTGGGACTCTGCTTTTAACCTCTAGTGAACAGAGGAGCAGGCACAGGCTAGTCTAGAACAATCAGAAAGCTAGACACAAAAAGGGAAAGAGGGTATGGGAGGACAAGACTCTCCAGTAGGGATGGACGAAAGGGACTTACCTGGTCCCGCAGCTTGCTTCGCGGTGGGGGGGAGGCGCTTCGGTTCTCCCCCCGAAGTTCAGGCGAGGGGGGGAGGCGCCCCACCTCGCCCAGCCGAAATTCAGGCCGGGGGGGAGGCGCCCCATCCCTCGCTGCCAAAATTCAGGCCGGGGAGGAGCACCCCATCTACCCGGCCACGAAAAAAAAGTAAAGTAAAAAACAAACAAACACACACCCGTGATAGGCTACGTAACGATTTACGTAGCCTATCATGGCTAGATTTCCAAAGTCAGCTGTGATAGGCTACGTAAATCTTTATGTAGCCTATCACGTTTTTTTGTTTTGTTTTGTTTTTAAACCTGGAAATGGCGGCGGCGGCAGCCGGTCAGAAGACCGGCTGCCACCGCCGCACTGCCGCACTGCCGCTGAACCGCTGCCGAACCACCACCGGAGCCGCTGCCGGAGCCACCACCGCCAGGAAGATCCGCCCCAGGTAAGTCCCGTCCCGGGGGGGGGTGAGGGGGTGGCGGGCCGTTCCACCACCGATTTTGGGGGGCCGAATGCACTGGTATTCGGCCTCCCTGAGATCCGTGGCAGAACTTTTGTACATCCCTAGAATTCTCTGACATCCCTAACGGGGAAGGGAGATGTAAAGTTGGGGGTAACAATGGACGAAGGCTCATGCGTCGCAATGGAGACAACAGCTCTAATAGCGCCCAATAATAGTCTTCAGACACATGTAGGAAGAAATCCAGACTATGAAGCACATGGTCTTTGATGTCTATATACTAATGCCCAGAATATGGGAAACAAACAGAACGAACTTGAACTCTTAATACAAGAGGGAAATTATGACTTGATAGGTATAACTGAGACTTGGTGGGATGACTCTCATGACTGGATTACAGCAATTGAAGGATATAACTTGTTCAAAAAGAACAGGAGGGACAGAAAGAGAGGTGGGGCTGCTGCACTGTATGTGAAAAATACGTATCTCTGCACAGAAATACAGGAGGATGAGCCTGGTAGCCCCATCAAGAGCATCTGGATCAAAATAAATGGAGCAAAGAATAAAAGGAACCTGGTGGCTGGAGTCTACTACTGGCCACCCAATCAAGAAGACGAGGATGAAACTTTTGAAAAGCAAATAGCCAATGTTTTAAGGAAGCATGATGTAGTAGTAATGGGGGACTTCAATTTCCCTGATATTTGCTGGGAGACAAATTCTTCAAAATATGGCCCCTCCAGGAAATTCCTGACTTGTGTGGTGGATAACTTCCTCCTACAGAAAGTAGAGGAAAGAACTAGCTATCCTTGACTTGATCCTAACCAACAGAGATGACTTAGTGGATAAAGTAGCAGTTACAGGAACTCTGGGGGAAAGCGACCATGTTGTACTTGAGTTCTTGGTTCTATGGGAAGCAAAGCCAAGTGTAGTCAAACACGTACCCTGGATTTTAGGAAAGCTGATTTTAATAAACTCAGAACAATGATCAGTAAGGTCCCATGGCAAGCGACTCTAACAAGAAAAGGAGTCCAAGATGGGTGGGAGCTTTTAAAAAAGGAAATTCTCAAGGCACAATTACAAACCATTCCAACAAGAAGAAAAGGTGGAAGACAACAGAAGAAGCCAATGTGGCTTCACAAAAAGCTTAGAGATGACCTGAAAACAAAAAAGGACACATATAGGAAGTGGAAGGAAGGCCAAGCAACAAAGGAAGAGTACAGGCAGGTAGCACAGAATTGCAGGGATGGCATCAGGAAGGCTAAAGCCGAGAACAAGCTGAGGTTAGAGAGGGATGCTAAAAGCAACAAAAAGGCTTTCTTCAGATACGTGCATAGTAAAAGACAGAGGAAAGAAATGGTGGTTCAGCTATTAAATAAGGATGGCAAAATGATAACAGATGACAAAGAAAAGGCAGAGGTGCTCAATTCCTACTTTGGCTCAGTCTTCTCCCAAAAGAGGGTCTATGACCCCCCTGGCAAAGTCCAAGTACAGGCTGAAGGGCAGGATTGCAGCTTGAGATCAATAGGTCAAGGAACACCGAATTACTTTGAATGAGTTCAAATCTCCAGGGCCAGATGAACTGCATCCTAGAGTAATAAAGGAACTGGCAGAAGAGCTCTTAGAACCACTGTCTATTCTCTTTGAGAAATCATGGACAATGGGTGAAGTGCCAGATGACTGGAGGAGGACTAATGTCCCTATCTTCAAAAAGGGTCAAAAGGAGGACCCTGGGAACTACAGACCAGTCAGTCTGACATCGATCCCTGGAAAAATTCTGGAGCAGATTATAAAGCAATCTATCTGTAAACACCTTGAAAATATTGCAGTGATTACTCGAAGCCAACATGGATTTATCAAGAACAAATCCTGCCAGACGAATCTGATCTCATTTTTTGATCAGGTAACCTCCCTCGTGGACTGTGGGAATGCTGTAGACATAATATACCTCGACTTCAGCAAAGCTTTAGACAAAGTGCCCCATGATATCCTGATGAGCAAACTAGCTCAAAGTGGGCTAGATGAAATACCTATCAGGTGGATCCACAGTTGGCTACAGAATCGGACTCAAAGAGTGATTATCAATAGGATCTTCTCAAACTGGGGAGAGGTAACGAGGGGTAACGTTAAAACTGGGGAGAGGTAACGACTGCAGGACTCAGTCTTGGGTCCAGTGCTCTTCAACATTTTTACTAATGACTTGGAAGAGGAGGTGCAGGGAATGCTGATCAAATTTGCAGATGATACAAAATTGGGCGGGATTAGGGATGGTGGAGAATTCCACCACGGATCTCGGTGAGGCCGAATGCCAGCGCATTCGGCCGCCCAAAACCCGTGACGGAACGAAGCCCCCCGCCCCCCCAAAGGCACATGAAATGGAGCACTCACCTGCTGCCATTTGCGCTGGTCTGTGAATGGCGGTCGCAGATGCGGCCGCCATTCACTTCACGATTTTAGCCGTGATAGGCTATGTAAATACTTATGTAGCCTATCATGGTTAACGCAAGGACGCCATTTGCATCCCTGCGGAGGCTGTAATAGGCTATGTAAATATTTACGTAGCCTATCACGGGGAAAAAAAAGGGCCGCAAATGGCGGCGGCTACGGCGGCCGCCATTTGCATCCCTGCACAGCCCAGCAGCCGCCGGATGTCATTGCGGGCTACCTTGGCCGGCGGCTCCGCGGAGTCACTGCAGAACAGAGCCGGCCATCGAGGATTTCGGGGGGAGGGACGGAGCGCCTCCCCTCCCACCACGGATGTACGAAACGAACCAGGTAAGTCGTTTCGTACATCCCTAGGTGGGATAGCTAATACTTTGGAAGACAGAAACAAAATACAAAGTGATCTGGAAAGACTGGAGTGCTGGGCAGAAAACAGCAGAATAAAATTTAATAGGTCTATATGCCAAGTTCTGCACCTAGGAAAAAGAAACCAAATGCACAGTTACAAGATGGGGGATACGTGGCTCAACAACACTACAAGCGAGAAGGATCTTGGAATTGTTGTCGATCACAAGCTGAATATGAGCCAACAATGTGATGCGGCTGCAAAAAAGGCCAATGCTATTTTGGGCTTCATTAATAGAAGCATAGCTTCCAAATCCCAGGAAGTACTAGTTCCCCTCTACTCAGCACTGGTTAGGCCTCATCTGGAGTACTGTGTCCAGTCCTGGGCACCACATTTTAAGAAGGATGCCGACAAACTGGAGAGGGTTTAGAGGAGGGCAACAAAGATGATCAGGGGACTGGAAACAAAGCCCTCTGAGGAGAGACTGAAAGAACTGGGCATGTTTAGCCTTGAGAAGAGAAGACTGAGGGGAGATATGATAGTGTTCTTCAAGTACTTGAAAGCTTGTCACAGAGAGGAAGGGCAGGATCTCTTCTTGATCATCCCAGACTGCAGGACACAAAATAATGGGCTCAAGTGTCAGGAAGCCAGCTTCCGGCTGAACATCAGGAAAAACTTCCTGACTGTTAGAGCAATATGACAATGGAACCAATTACCTAGGGAGGTGGTGGGCTCTCCCATACTGGAGACGTTCAAGACGAGGCTGGACAGCCATCTGTCAGGGATGCTCTGACTTGGATTCCTGCAATGAGCAGGGGGTTGGACCCGATGGCCCCCTTCCAACCCTACTATTCTATGATTCTAACCCTTGATTGGGGTGGGCAACCTGGTACCCTCCAGATGTTTTAGACTACAACTCCAATAATCTTTGACCACTGGCCATGCTGGTTGGGTCTGATGGGAGTTGTAGTCCAAAACATCTGCAGGGTTGCCTCCCACTGCCCTAGACAATTCTATGAAAGAAAATAGATGGTGGCACAGAATGCACGAGCTGCGGTGGCCCATAGAATATGAATGAATTACACAGTTGGATAGATCAGTCAAGCGAGTAATTCATTCATAGTCTAAATTAATTGTCATCAGGTACATGATTTTTTTGTAAAAAATCAATCCATTGGTAGTGAATACAAAGCTGATCTATCCAAATTCCTGCTAAGGGCAATTGGTGTCATGAAAGGCATACACTTCAGTTAGCCTATGCCTTAAACCGAGAACACTGGCAAAGAAGTGCATGAATCAGATAGGCAGATAAAACCAGCATTACCTTTATTATTTCTGAATTAAGTCTAAAACGTTGAAAATCTCATAGCATTTTGAATCATGGCTGTTGAATTCAACTAATTGTGTGGATTAGCCCGCAGATACGGTTAACATTGTGGAAGTCCTTTCCAAAAGCCTTACATGTGCCATTTGTAACCGTAGTTATAACGCCATTTATCATTTTCCACCTAAGCGTTTTCCCTTTACAACAGACTTGATAGATTATGGAACCCTTCACAGGTTTCTTTGAGGTACACAGGTTTGCTGAGCACCCAGATGCAAAATGACTGAGAGCTAATTTTGTTCACATTGATTAAAAAGAGAGAATAGGGCAGCAAGCTTCAACCTGAAGTGTGAAGAGCTGTAATAAGAAGTTTTAATAATTCAGAACACTTAATTGTAAAATGTTGACATTATAATATGAAATGGCTTCTGCTATAAATGTCAATAGGGGTTTCCTATTATACATTTTAGGAAATATGTGTGAGGTGAGAATTCATTTAAGATTTGTAATTTCATCCTTGGTAAAGCTCACAGTAAAGTATGACAAGAGTCATAGCCCCTAGTTATTATATGTGATGTCAAGTCATAACTTCATAGTAGAAAGTATTCCCTTATGCTTTTATCAGCTCTCAGGTTTTTCCATATAAAAAGGAGGTCAGCAACTAGTGGTGCAGCTAGGTAAATTTGGACCCTGGACTTAATGATCTTATGGCACAGCAGGGTTGGGTTTTTTGAGATAGCCATTGGTATTACTTCAGTTGTAAAGTACACAACTAACATTACTCTTCTTCCTCCCTCATCACCGCCATTCCATGCTTTACAACTCCTTCTGCTACTGAAATGTTGGGAAAATAACCACAAAACTCTGAGGAAGTGCAGTTTTGCATTTTAAACTCACTTAAATCATAGCACCATCATGATGACAGGTATAACATGAAGTTTGCGTCTGATGCCCTCATCACCTGCCACTCTCTTGGTGATCACTGGCCCCTCCCCCCAAGGTTGTGGGGCCTGGGCTTTAACCCTAAGCTTCAACCTTAGCTGCACCATTGTCAGCGACTGACAATTCCCAGAGCCAATCAGCAGCCTGAATAGTACCAAGCCTACTCTCCCCTATTCTCCTCCTTCGAGGCTTTCTACATGAGGCATTTATTGTGAGCTCTTGATTCCTCACTTGCAGTACTTTATGGGTGCTTTACACAACACTATCATCCTCCAGAGCCTCTCCCGTTCTTTGCAAGCGTTATAGGATGTGTGTTTTTTTCTAATGAGAAAAGTCTGGTATTTCTCTGAATGGTGGCATGAAATCCTCATGTATTTGTGAAATTCTGCTATACCACAACACCACCTAGTGGTTGTGAAATAGAAAATATAGAAAAGCAGAGAAAGAAAAACTCTGGGGGAAAAACCACGTGTAACGGACCCAATCTTAATCCGACAAAGAATCCGGAACCAGAAACCTCGGTAAAGTGGTAGGTTAAAACCCTCATGCAGAAAAGCCCTTACTCTCCTTTCTAGACAGAAATTCCAAGCAGGGATGGGGGAAGAGTGACTGATACAATACTGAGGCAGGAAGTCAGGAAGGCAAAATGGGGAGGGGGCTTCCTCATCACTCCTGCCTCTCTCACAACTGATCCATATATGCCCACAATAGCATTGTTGCTACCAAAAAGTACTTCCATATGCTTGAAGCTAATTGTGGGTGTGGGAACCACTGAGTCCCACATGTGTGATCCTGATCTTTTGGTAAATATAGTCCCAGGTTAGCTACGGTAGCCTTGGGAAGGTAGAGTGTTGACACCGATACTTACCACAGCAGCCACACCACTGTCTATGAGTTCATATAGGTCTTTCTCTGGGCTTTTCTACATGAGGCATTTATTATGTGCTTGTTATTTCCTACTCACATTTGTTTACGGGTATTTTAGATGATGTTGTGACCCTTCAGTTTCGTTTTTGTGTCTAACCAGCACTTCCGGCAATTTTTTTTTAGAGCAGGGGAAATGTGGCATTTAATTCTGAAAGCGAAAGACAGCGTGATTTCCTCTTGTGAATTTGTGCTTTTCAGCTATACAGTGCCACCTAGAGGTTGTGTAGTGGAAAAGCAGGAAAGGAAACACTCTTCGTGTTGTGCTGTGATTGCAATTCTTCAATGAAACCGAAAGTAGTTGCAATGGATTAACAGCGGATTAACAGCCTCCTGCAGACACTCAGAGCTCAGACACTCTGGATTATCCAGAAGTAGCAGGAACAGGGCTAGCCCTCCCTTGAGGGAGGTTGAGACCCTTCCCTTAGATGGCAAATGGGGTGGGTGGGCAGATTGCATGCTTCCCCATCCACAGCCTGGAGAGTTCTATGCTAGCACTGTGACTAGCCATGTTTCCCAGGTTGGCTGTGGCCCCTGCTGTAGCCTGCCTGCTGTGGAGCACCCACCAGAGCAAGGCTTTGGGCCAGTGCTCTGGAGAGCTGCACTAGCCATTTTCCTGCTGCCTTGAAGCACGCACCACCCAGTGTCCTGCTGTCACAGGCCCTTCCTCAAAGTGAGGCATTGTGGGCGAGGTGGCCTTAGAGACTGCCTGTGCTACTGTTGCATGAATGGGTGAGACTGTCAGTGCTGTTGCTGCTAACAAGGCAGCAAAACAAACAAAATGGGATAAGGAAGAGGAGGCAGCTGCCATCCTCAGGCAGCGCCAGTACTAAGTAGGAACATACACTGGACTTTTGCTATGCCACGACCTCAAGTGTACCTCTTCAGTTCCTCCTTCTCATGTTTCCTTGCCGGAAGCAGAGAAACAAACACTGAAAAGAGAAGAAAGGTTATGCCAGCTAGGGGAGGAAGGAGTAGTCAGAAAGCCACTTTAAAGCATGGGGGGGGGGGGGAGAAGACTTGCCAACTAGTTGCCTGAGAACATTTTGTTACATCATCAATAAATAAACTACATCAATAATAAAACCAGGGCAAGAAAACAGCACGAGAAATTCAAGGATGAGCACTGTACTGTTTAGGCATCCACTCCACGTATGCCCTATGCGCCAGCTTGTCTGGCTGTAAGAGGGGGGGGATATTGCAGGTGGGTGGGGAGAGATGACATGGGTGCCAGTCATTGGCACACCCAGTGGCACCACCAAGCAGGGAGGGGCAGGCAGAGTTGCCTTAAGCTCTGCCCCCCTCCCAACCAAAGCTCTCTCGCTCTTCGCAGGTGGGGAGAGTTTCACAAGCAATAGCGTTGTGACTCCTGTGGCGGCTAGGATGGGCAAAAGCAGAAAGAGATTAGGGATGGTGTGCATGCAGAGGCACCTTATGGTGACAGGTGATGCCTGAGGCCCCCCGAACGGGTTGTGCGGCTCGGCGGGGGGATAAGGTTTGCCTGGGAGACCAACCCTCCTCACTCACCCAGGTGTTGTGTGGCACCAGGAGGGGGTGACAGGGGAAGGTCTCCCTCCCCCAGAAGGGGCAGTCCAGAGGGGTGGCGATATCACCGCCACCCCTCAGGCTGGGTGTGTTTTTGCCTGAGAAGTGCCAGCTAGTCACTGACAGAGTCAGGTGCCCATCCTAGGTACACCTTTGCAGATATTTTCAATAAATGTGGCCCAATTTTTGACCCAAACTTCGTTGTCCGAGTCTTCTTTGATCCATCTCCACTCGCAATTTCCTAGCAGTTCTAGCATACTAGACACTGGATCAGTTCTGACCCAGGTTTTATTTAGGACGCAAACTCTCCCTTTATAGAAGCTGGACCTGGTCAGGCAGCCTTGGGAGACTCTGGTAGGCTTCTTTGGTACTAACGTTGCTGTAATGAAAAATATACTCTGTGTAGACTGCTTCTCTGAATTTTTCTGGGTCTCTGAAGAATCTTACAAACCCCCATAGACATTAACAGCTTGTCAGCTCTTTAAATAACGTCGTTCACACACAAGTTTATGAGCCCTGTCACTTTAAGCTGTTCTAAAAATCTACTACTACTACTTTTTAATCCAAATTGTTTTTTTAAAAACCCCAATAGAGGTTACTTCAAAGCACCACAAACCCTGCCTCCTCCCACACTTTTTAAGAAGGTCTGTTTGCAGGCTTTCTAATCTCTCATGTACATGAACAGCAAAACCACCAGCCTAATCTAGTTTTGGCGTCAGGATTCTGGCTGTTGTCCCGGTGTGTTCCCTGCTCCTTGGCAAAAGACTTTGAACAGGCTCTGCACGTTTGGGCTTTAAATAGAAACCTTTTCTCTCAAAAGCCATTTTGGGAAAATGGGGGTGGGGAAAGCATGGAACAGTAAAACCTAAAAAGGGTAATAAAATGGGGACATTCTCTTTGTAGAGACAGAACCAATATAATAGAACTGAAAGGCAAGATGGGACTACAAACATCTTGCAATCTAATCCCTCTGCACTGAGCTATTCCAACAGCCAAATTCTCATCGTATACAATGATATAGAAACCTCTGAAGCACTTCCTAAAGTTACTTCCATGAAATAGGCGATGGCCACCATCCAGAGAAACGTACAGACAAGTTGTAACCCACTGTCAGCTGCGGAATGCCAATGTCCTCAAGCAACCCACAGCAAAGAAACCTCACTTGCACTCACGGAATACAGCTACTGGGTTTCATTGGCCCATGACTGCTGGTTAAGTCAGTTCTGTTGGGTGTGGGGTTGGTTCTCTGCATTTGCTAAGCTCCTGTTTGGTGCGGCTAATGCTGCCAGCAAAATATTTGGTGCTCTGCCCCTTAGACGAGCTTCCTGTGTCTATCCCGTTCCCACAGTACATCCAGGCTAGTTGACCCCCTAATTCCAAATAGAACTCCACTTTTCTCCATCAACCACGGTTGTGAGGGAAGCACAGGACCAGGATCCATTCACGAGGTCGTCATCGTCATGTCCAGACCAAACTCCGTGCTGCCAAAATGTAGCCACCGCCACACCACTGAGCTGCGGTTCGATCAGGTGGTAGAAGGATTAGCCAGCGCAATGCACCGTTACCAGGGTACGCCTGATTGCACAACAATCTTCAAGGAGGGCTCCTTCCGTGTACCCCATTCATGAGGTGAGGTGAGAAGATTAATACCAGCAGCTGCACATGAATGAGCAGTCCCTCTATCCCATTAGCTTCCACTTTCCCTAATCAGCAGAGAGGAATTTCAAGCAGACAAAACCATCTTTAAACGGGTAACTCAGATTCAAACAGGTTCAATAGGATTTGTTTAACAAAAGCAAGGGGTGGGAAGAATGGAAACCATCAATATATACATGTACATAGTATCATGTATGTCTAATACAATATAAATCAGAGAAGGGTAGTAATAATAACCAGAATCTTTTCCCTGAAGCTGATAGTCTGAGGCTGGGGTCTTTAATGAGGTGCCCACGAATACCTCTTTTGGTGCCTGCCAGGCTCCCTGCCCTTCCTGATTTTTATTTTATTTCTTACAGTTTTTTAAAATTACACTTTCCTTTTAAACTGGAGGCTGGCAAGCTGCAAAGCAAAGTGCCACCCCCCCAGTGCCATCTTTATTTGGGTTCAAAAGAGTGGGTTTGTGTTTTGGAGATCAGACCCCACCTTTTTTTTGTACCTAGGTTCTTGGGCAAGTTACTTTTCTTTTGCCTTTTGGAAAATGAATGTTTTGTGACTGCCCATGCTCATCATACCAGCCATTTTATGAAAGGGGAAGCGGCCCCCCGGTAGCCATTTTGTGAGAGCACCTATGACACTCAAAATTTCAAATGTGCCCACTGACACAAAAAGGGTTGGGGACCCCTCGTGTGAGGCCATAAGAGTGTCTTGGAGCTGTGAATGTTGCAGAGTCCTTGGCTGGATGCAGCTGCAGATTCCCAGCAGCTGTGTAAGTCTTTTCATTCTGGCTAGCTGTAAAGCTGCTGCTGCTGCTGGTCTAGGTTGTTGGCAGGACGGAGTCAGAGGGCCACTTTTACTGTCCTCTCTAGATGGTCCTTTCTGCCTTTTCTTGCCAAATTCTCATTCTCTGGGCTTCTTCACACGGAGCTTTTATCCTGCTATTGAGCTTGGTTACTCACAGAAGTCCTGCACTAAATGACTTTTGTCCCATTTTTTTTACAGATTGGAGAAAATGAGCTATCAAATGACCGCACTTGAGTTCTTCTTGAGTTCCCTCTGTGAAAAGAGGAAAACCCACAATAAGAGGAGCTAGAACACAGAGTGGCAGTCTATTGAAACATATGGAAGGTTCAGATAAGGGGGAAAGGCAAGAGGGAAAGGAAGCGGGCAAAGAAGGGAGTCGTCGTGATCTTGCATTTAAAACGGAAGCAGAAAGCCCTGTTTTAAATGTAGGGATGTACGAAAGTCACTTACCTTTTCGCGGAATTGATTCGCGGTGGGGGGGGGGAGGCGCTTTGTCCCTTCCCCCGGAATCCTCGACGGGGGGGGGGAGGCGATCCAGTCCTCCCCGCTGGAATCCTGCCTGGCCAGCTCCGCTCCATGGTGGCTCCGCGGAGCAGCCGGCCAGGCCCGTCCGCAGCCGGAGTTCCGGCCGCAGACGCAAATGGCGGCCGCCGTAGAAACCGCCATTTGTGTCCAGCCAGGCTGCCGTAATAGGCTACATAAGTATTTATGTAGCCTATCATGGCTGGGCAAAAACAACAACAACAACAGCGTACGCAAATGGTGGCAGCTACATCTATTTTTCCCTATTTTTCGCCGTTTTAGCTTACGTAAATATTTACGTAGGCTATTACAGCGGAAAAAAAAGGGCAAGGCAAATACCGTAGTGGGCGCTATTTGTGTTCCTTCCCCCCCCCCCGCCGTAATAGCCTACGTAAATATTTACATAGACTAAAACGGCGAAAAATAAAATAGGGAATGCAAATGGCAGCTGCCATAGCTGCCACCATTTGCATACGCCTTTCTTTTTCTTTTTTGCTTGGCTTGCCATGATAGGCTACATAAATACTTACGTAGCCTATCATGGCAAAGACCAGGATGCAAATATTATGTAATAATAAATAAATAAAACGACCCCTAGGGTTGAAACAAAGGCCTGCCAGCACCCATTTTTTAATGCTGGATCATGGATAATTTGAGCTACCTCCAGTCAGTTCAAGCCATGTTCGATCCCCGGTATCTCCTATTGAAAGGACTGGGAAAGATCTCTGCTTGAGAGAGAAAACTACTACTGGTTGAAGGAGACTGTACTGGGATAAATGAACCAATAGTCATATGTTAATAATACACCTGGCTTAAACGTACTTTACTGCATACACAGACAAAAACTCCAAATGCATCTCGAATTCGTTATTTGCATCTTTTACACTGATAAGAAAAACGTCTCCTTTATCCAAAGTCCTACATGTACTTCAGATGTGCTACATCTAGGCCCTAAATGTGTTCGATTGAATTCATTCAATTCAATGGAGAGAGCATCTCCAGCATACATCCTTTTGCATATGGAAAGCTCTCTTTAATTTCCCTTAATCTTTACCATTTTCTTCCCTGACTCTGTTTAGTGTAAAGTGGATAAATCTTTTTTGATTTGGGACATTTTGCAGAAATCATGTAGTAAATAATTTTCACATTGCATAGAAATGCAATGAAAATCAGGCATTCAGAAAATCTTCAAAGTTTGTTTATAGTACTACATACATAAATGTAACAGAAATATTTTATCTGCCTTAAAATACCAACAATTCCAGTGAAACATTCTGATTTTTGTGCCCATTCCAAAATAATATGAAAATATTCAAATTGTCATAATAAATCTTAACCTTAATAGCCTTTTCCCTGCTTTCACAAAATCGAATCAAATGAGTCAATTTCACCCTGCATAATGTAGCACAAACTCCTTTTAGGCTTTCCAAACTTTTCCAGTTCTTTGCTATATCTATTCTTGCTGTTATATTATTTCCATTTGCTGGTGTTTGGGATGCACTATATGCAAGAAACACAGCGGTGACAAAGTTCTGAGGCTATATGATGTCCCTAATTGTCTAGGATAGATAAGTCTCATATTCAAGTTCTGCTTTTTCTGAAAGTCAATTTAAGAATAATATTTCATAAAACCAGAAAGCACATCCTCATGTTTTACAGTCTCTCCAGTGGTGCCAGCCACTGTCAATGAGAATAGGAAAAACTGTTTTGCCTGCATTCTCTAGAATAAACAAAATTCAACTGTTAATAATGTAGCTTTTGCTTTTGTCAGTTTAAGAATTAAACTGTAACACATAAAGCTGGAGATAAGATTATAGTCCTTGCCTGTAAGAGGTATTCTCACATTTTTCACAAGCCATGGTTTTATCTAATTAGCACAGATTATGTCTTTATGCATTATGCTGAACGTACAAGAATAAGTAAGCAAATTGGGCATCAACATATGAATGGGGTTGACTCAAAGCACAGGATTCAAGGCATGGTTCTGCCAGCAAATTAAATGGCTGGGAATGGGATTAACTATTGGTTTAGTTTTCCTTATACTGTAAGAACGTCTTCCCATCCTCTTCTCTGCGTCAACCTTTCTGATCTGCAAGACACGGCTGCTTTTTAAAAAAGCAATGCACGGTGGCTTCTCTTGTCCAGAAAGAAAACGGCATGCAGCAGCATCAGAGGCTGTTCCTCCTCTTTGGGAAATGGGCCAAGGCGATCAGTGAGCCTGTTTAGTCTCTCAAGATTCTACTCGATGCTGGTGAAAGACAATCAGCTCCTTTCCACAAGATGCCAAAGAAGTGCAAGGGGAATTGAATGCATACATTCCCGCATTAGGGAGGGTAATATATAAATCAGTCTTCAGGCAGTTTTGCTGGTATCAGCTTTCCTGGCTTGTCATTCCCAAAGGGTTTACGCACTAAAAACAAAAACACTGTTTATACTCTGTGGAGCTAGAACTGATAGAGGCGCCATGTGGCTACCCACCATGAATTTCTGAAGTTCAGATGAGGTTTAAAAAAAGTGTAAATCTTTCAAATGTTACCTGCTTAGTGGATACACAACCTGGATATGTAATGTATATCCCTTAAACTCTTAACTTGTGAAGTTCCTTTAAGGATTGGCCTAACTGGCATGTTGCAAATGTGGACTGAACGGATCCATGCACAAAGGTGAACCCATCCAGGTTCCTGAACCAGTTTGACCAAGCAATCACTGCCTAGTAGCCTTTGTCACTCAAAACCCAACTGCCAGACCAGTCCCTTCCATGAGAGCACAACTGTTAGGGTTTCTGGCAAGCACAGTTTTTAGGTAACATATGTTGACTTCCACTACTCAAGACCCGGTAGGTTCAGCTGGAGTCCAGGTTAGCTGTTTGCACTCAGCTGGGCTCAGTCATCCCATGGAAGGTCAACATGGCTGCCACAGATTCAAGTAGTCATGTGAATGAGCCCAGGATCAATTCTGAATTTCAGGGAGATGGGGAGAAGACTGGGAAGTAGTGTAAGATTTGGCCAATGGTGAAGGAGGTATGATTAGATGGCAGGCATGTCTGTAGATAAGGGATGGGAAGACTTCAAGCTTGTGGGATTTACACTGTTTTTTATTAGAACCTTTGAGATCCACCAACTGGTTTGTTGTTTATTCGTTCAGTCGCTTCCGACTCTTCGTGACTTCATGGACCAGCCCACGCCAGAGCTTCCTGTCGGCCGAAGAATTCCGAGCCCAAGAATTTGTGTACCAGAACTGAATGGAGGTCACAGTTCTTCCACAAAAAAATCCATTCTTAGTTACCCCATGTTTTCTTCAATTCTGAGGTACAATTTAGGACTGAATGGGAATCATTTTTTCGCTGCTGTTGTTAAACAATTGGGAGTCAAAAATCCTTCCCAATCTACTGCAAATCACTCAGAAATCTACCTGTAGATCCAGACCTACCTTCTGCCCACCACTGCTGTGGTTGATGGGCATGAATTTTCACAGTATGGAGTGGAGTGAAGATAAGCAAGAAGGGGGAAACTTTTAATTGTTATGGATTTTTCTGTATTACAGACCACCATCTTTCCCAGTGTGCCTGTAGCTCTGCAATTCTTTGGACACTTCTAAGCACTGAATAGCCTGTTTGGTACTCACTGCAGAGGGAATCATTCAAAGCAGGGTATCATCAATTATTACTTCCCTGAAACAGAAACTACATCTTGGAATGATGAATTATTTTGTACCTTAATAATGTTATAATATTTCAATTAGGGAACATGGATTTCTGCACTATTCAATGTCTCTCATAGAGGTCTAGGCACTATGACTTCATTCTGCTTAATGATTCGTCTCCTTATCACCATAATGAAAGATACCCACACAGTTCTGAGCAAGAGTGATTGAATCCACACGCTGTCACAATCAGTAACAGTCCATGAGGATTGTGA
The DNA here is from genome assembly GCF_057233095.1 of Heloderma suspectum. Classification (NCBI taxonomy): domain Eukaryota; kingdom Metazoa; phylum Chordata; class Lepidosauria; order Squamata; family Helodermatidae; genus Heloderma; species Heloderma suspectum. The sequence continues at coordinate 192,477,355 of NC_139458.1, forward strand.
CCAAAAGTGGCAATTTCTGCTCAAAAGAACAGTAGTCCCCGTATTATCTTGGAAGACATATGTCATGCCTGATAGCCATTGGTGGAGTTATGTGTCAGCAGTCTGCTTAGAGTTCCTTGGATGTGACTTCATCCAGTCAGAATGACTCATGCGTTCACCCATGAGCATGATTCAGAAGTCAAAATGGATGACCTTAATGTTGTGTGGGCAGAGTGAGGAATTCAGGAGAAGAAATACTAAGTTACACTAACAACAGTTGCTTATTTACTCCCCCCCCCCAACACACACACACACACACACATACACACTCTCCAATGCAGTGTGGACGGAAGGCCTTCCTACTGTAGGGAGTGTTATTCTGCCAACAGTCAATCGACAGACGATCAGGGCACACCTAGGGAGGAAGAAAAGCTTAAACTCGCTAGAAGAGCTTAAGCTGCTCTCTAAGATAACTCCTCAGTGACCTGCTGTGCTCTAGGATCTGGGAGCAACATTCAGTAGAGCAAGAGTGAAGAACAATGTATGGGTGGGCGGCCAGAATGCCCCTGGCTTTCCATGGGCCAGATAGTGTCAGTAGGCATAGGCCAGACTGGAAATAATAGCCGGAATTTCTCCAAGGGTTATGGCTTGGAGGCTTGATTGATTGGAGTTGGGGGGGGGGGGAGAGAGAGAGAGAGAGAGAGAGAAATAAAAGATAAAATCCTGTGGCAGAAAGACAGAGAGCTAAAGGAAGAAAGCAAGAGAGAAAGAGAGAGAGAGAGAGAGAGAGAGAAGAACGCTAGAAAAAAGAATCAGAGGTGCTGGAACAGGAGATCTGATTGAGATGGCTGGACTGACATTGGCTAGACAGCCACAGGATTGGTCGGTTCCTGGAGAATCACCTCACCACCCCAACCCTGCTGCCTCATAGGCAGCGCAGATTGTCCCCGCGCTTTGCGCTTGGAAGAGCAGCGCAGAGCAGGGGAAAGGGCATGCTCTCAGAGGCAGGGCAGGGAGTTCATAAGTGCTGATACGACACTTCCTATGTGTCGTCCAGCCTCCCCACCCCACACTTCAACGTCCTGTGTCTAGACAGCTGCAGCGTGGAGGAGACGATCTCCTCCGTGCTCCTCCCACAGTGCACTGGATAGGCAGTTGCCTCTGAGTTCAGAGGTGGACTATCCCCATAGGATTGCTCCCTAAGAGGACCTGGATAAAACAGGGACACAGTCTAGTTAGGTTAGCTGGATGTGTTTATCTCTGGTTGTTTTATTACCCTTTGTTATCGGAAACTTTGTGGTATCTTTTTATTGGAAACTTTGTGGTATCTTTTTATTGGAAACTTTGTGGAATAACCCGTCCTATCTCTAATTGCCAACCCACACAATCTAAAGTAGATGCTTGAGACCTAGAGCTTTTCTACATGAGATTATAAATCTGCTCTATCTACTTCAGGTTTTGTTGCAGAACTGAGCTCTGAGCACTACACAAAGATAGTTTCATTTCCTGTTTTTCTGCTACATAACCTCTAGATGGCACTGTAGTATAGTGGAATAGTGCAAATACACAAGAGGAAATTGTGCTTTCCTTCACTTTCACAATTAAATGCTGCTTTTCCCTGCTCTAAAAAAACTCTCTGAAAGTGCTCTTTAGACACAGTAGTGGAACTGGTGGGTGACAGCATCATCTAAAGAACCAGTAAACAACCATGAGTAAGGAATGAGGAGTGCACAATAAATGCCTTGTGTAAAAAAGCCCCTAGAGAGTTTTAAGGTTGGTTTACTGGAGGCAGCCATAGAATGAAAGGTGGCAGTGAAGAAGGCCACAGGAAGGGAAGAGGAAAAGAAAATGGGACACACTATTTTGCCTGTTTTCCCTTCCATGCATGAACAGTGGTCCATGACAGATCCGCAACAGGAAGTTTATTTAATATCTAGGCTCCAGTATTTGCACATCTTTTAAAACTGTATGTGATGTGGTGTAGCAAGCTGAAGAAGCAAATCTTCTTTGAGCTAGAGTTTCAGAGGTCAGTCTCAGAATATATATTCTGTCCTGATTCACAGTGGATAAAAAAACAAGGGAAGATAAAAAAAGTAAGTAAGATAAAAAAAACAAGGGAATGCTTCTGAGCTTGTGGTTAAGTTAGCTTTATAGAATCAGAGGCAAAGGAGACCATCAGCTGCAATCCTCTACTACAATACACCACCAGACCTCTACTGGAGGGCATTGTTACTCTTTGGGCATAAGTCCAGGGACTAAACCAATTCAACTATTTTCAGATGATCAGACCCTATAATTAAGTTGAAATCACCTTCTGAGGGCTCCACAGTGTATATACATATGCATGAGTAAGTTCATTAATTGGTGACGTGGGGACTTCCTGAAAGATCTCCTCAAGAAATGTACAGGGGTTCTTTGTGTCTGGTCACCACACCTACACAAAGATACTGTAGAGCTGGAGAAAGTGCAGAAAAGGGCAACTAAAGTGGTCAAGGGGCTGGAGCAGTGGGGATTGCTTAGCTTGGAAAAAGGCAAGTAAGGGTGTACAGAATTATGTATGGTGTGTAGAAATTTGATTGGGAGACATTTTTCTCCCTCTCATAATACTAGAACCTGGGGTCATCCCATGAAGGTGATTGGTGGGAGATTCAGGACAGATAAAAGGAAGGAACTCTTCACACAGCACATAGCCAAACTATTCAATTCACTACCACAAGATGTGGTGATGGCCACCAATTTGGATGGCTTTAAAAGGGGATTGGACAAATTCCTGGAGGAGAAGGCTAACAATGGCTACTAGTTCTTAAGGCTCTATGCTACTACCTCCAGCATCAGAGGCAGTACACCTATGTCATCAGTTACTGACAAACATGGGTGGGAGAGTGCCGTTGCACTCATGTCTTGTTTGTGGGTCTCCTGTCAATAGCTGGTTGGCCACTGTATAAACAGAATGCTGGACTAGATGGACCCTTGGTCTGATCCAGCATGGCTCTTCTTATGTTCTTATGTCTCTCCAAACTGGACACAGACAGGATAACATTAAAACATTCATCTGAAATATAGAATCTAATTTCTTATTTTTCCTTACAAGTGAAACTTTGAGCTCAGTATTTTAACAAACCTTAATTAAAATTGGGTAGGGCTACTTGGAGCTGGATAAAGTTGCTATGGAGGCCAGAATCAGCATGCAGAACAAGGGTCACCCATCTTTGATGTAGAAACCCTCCAAAATGGCTTTCACTGTACGCATTTCTAGATCATCTTTCATATGTGTTCAGGTCTTCTGAGCCTTATTTTATAGCATCTTTGACAGACTCTCCATTTTACAAACATGAATGACCTTTGGTTACTTGTCAGCAAAAAAAATAGAATAAAGCTTGAAAGAATGGGACATCTGGTAAACCATTTTTTGCTCCTGAAAGATGTCCAACCCAGTATTTTGTTTCCCAAATGTCATCCATTTGGAGATTCATTCAAGGAGTCCAAAGCATAATTAATAATCTCACTGCATCTAACCTAACCTTACACTGCACAGTTTGGTGTCTAACAGAAAAATACATAAACATAAATTTTCTTTCTTTCTTAGCTTGACATTTATAAATGCATTGTGATTTAGCTCAAACACATTTCATTTAGTAGCTTGATAATTTTAAATCATTTCAGTAGAGGAGCCTATACAAGTTGAATAGTACCAACATCCCTAGAGTAATGTTGTGATATTTTATTAATTTATTTTATTTACAATATTTGTATACTGCTCCACACCCAAAGATTTCAGAGTGGTGAACAGCAGATAGGATAAAAATAAAATAAAAGCTATGTTAAAATAATTATTATTTTAAAAAAGGAACAGAGTTCTGACAAAACCACGGCCAGTCACTCAAGGACCTATAAATAAAACAGGAAGAATGACAACTTGCCTATTGGCTGGAACCACTATTTGTGCCACAAGAAATGCTGTCTGTGCTACCATACCTGCTAATGATGGTGGTACTACTCCATTAATGCATTTCTGTTGTGTTTCTGTGTATGTGTGGAGGGGTGAGACTAGGAAAGATTCCCAACTGATTTTTTCTTGGTAGAAGCATACATTTAACCCCCTACTTTCTTGAAGAGTTTACGCCAGTAAAGCTGTGGGGCAACAGGAGCTTACTTCAGCTTGTATCAGCATATTTTTAACACCCCTATTGTACTGGATTGATAGCAATGTTGGAGGCTGATGGCTCTGATTTCAGTGGAGCTGTGAATCCATTCTGGTTTCCACTCAGAACCAGCCATAACTCTAAAGGAGCTATTCAAGGTGCCGAACCTATTTTGGGGATAGGGTGCACAGCCCCACTGAAATTGGAGCCACCAGCGTCCACTGGTTGGAAGCATACTGGCTTCAAACTTCTGTCTTTGCACCGATGGTGCAGAGAATTGTAGGCTGTGTCTGTATAAGCGCAAGTTCACAGGCCACTTTTACAACCCTTATGCCAATGTGCAATGGACTCTTACAGTCTGTAAAGGTGCCATAGGTATGAGACCCCAAGCAAGTCACTGGCACCATCAATGTTTCAGTGTTTATAAGGATATAATACACAGCCTGAGAGCAAATCCAAGGATACATCTAACATACACCTGTCAATCTCAGAGTGGTTCTCTGAGTGCTGTTCCTGATGTTATCTTCTTCATGAGAGGCTGTTTCCACATGGAAACCCTCCCTGCCAGACTACAAGGTGAGCACAACTTTCCACAGGGATCTTCCAATCTTGTGGCGAGTTTCTACCCCAGTGCTGGTTGTTCCTGGAGGCTTCCGCACTTATTTTAAAGACATTTTTATTATTTTAGTATGGGGCCTCCGACATGGTGCAGATGGACACCTCTCTTGATGCCAGCCAGGCTCCCTGGCTCTCCTGGTTTTTATTTTATTTCTTAAGATTTTTTAAATTAGTTTTTACCTGGAAAGGTGGTCTGCATGCATGCTGCAAAGTAAAGTGCTGCTCTCCAGTATCATCTTTATTGTGTTTTGGAGTTCAGACCCCACCTCAGCCTTGTACTTGGGCAAGTTACTTTTCTTTTAGTCTCACCTGCATGCCCTTTGGAAAATGAGTGTTTTGTAACTGGCCCTGCCCACCATGGCAGCCATTTTGTGAGAGTGCCCATGTTGTTGTTCAGTCGTTCAGTTGTGTCCGACTCTTCGTGACCCCATGAACCATAGCACGCCAGGCCTTCCTGTCCTCTGCTCTCTCCCGGAGTGTGCTCAAGTTCATATTCATTGTATCGGTGATGCTATCTAGCCATCTCATCCTCTGCTGTCCCCTTCTCTTTTCGCCTTCAATCTTTCCCAGCATCAGGGTCTTTTCCAGGGAGTTTTCTCTTCACATTAGGTGGCCAAAATATTTGAGCTTCAGTATCTGTCTTTCCCATGAGCAGTCAGGGTTGATTTCCTTTAGGATGGACTGATTTGACCTCCAGGGGACTCGTAAGAGTCTTCTCCAGCACCACAGTTCAAAAGCATCAATTCTTTGGCGCTCAGCCTTCCTTATAGTCCAGCTCTCACAGCCATACATTACTACTGGGAAAACCATAGCTTTGATTATACCGACCTTTGTCAGCAAGGTGATGTCTCTCTGTTTCTTACTATGCTGTCTAGGTTTGCCATAGCTTTCCTCCCAAGGAGCGTCTTTTAATTTCATGGCTATAGTCACCATCTGCGGTGATCTTGGAGCCCAAGAAAATAAAATCTGTCACTGCTTCCATTTCTTTCCCTTCTATATGCCAGGAAGTGATGGGGCCAGATGCCATGATCTTAGTTTTTTTAATGTTGAGTTTCAAACCAGCTTTTGAACTCTCCTCTTTCACCCTCAACAAGAGGCTCTTTAGATCCTCTTCGCTTTCTGCCATTAGGGTGGTATCATCTGCGTATCTGAGGTTGTTGATAATTCTCCCAGCAATCTTAATTCCGACCTGTGATTCATCCAACCTGGCGTTTCTCATGATGTACCCTGCATATAAATTAAATAAGCAGGGCGACAATATACAGCCTTGTTGTACTCCTTTCTCAATTTTCAACCAATCGGTTGTTCCATGTCTGGTTCTTACTGTTGCTTCTTGACCCTCGTACAGGCTTCTCAGGAGACAGGTAAGGTGGTCTGGTACTCCCATCTCTTTAAGAATTTGCCGCAGTTTGTTGTGATCCACACAATCAAAGGCTTTAGTGTAGTCAATGAAGCAGAAATAGACGTTTTTCTGGAATTCTCTTGCTTTCTCCATGATGCAGCGAATGTTGGCGATTTGATCTCTAGTTCCTCTGCCTCTTCGAAACCCAGCTTGTACTTCCGGTAGTCCGGTAGGATTTTGAGCATAACCTTGCTGGCATGTCAAATGAGCACAATTGTACGGTCGTTTGAACACTCTTTGGCATTGCCCTTCTTTGGCATTGGAATGTAAACTGACCTTTTCCTGTCTTGTGGCCACTGTTGAGTGTTCCAAATTTGTTGGCATATTGAGTGCAGCACTTTAACAGCATCATCTTTTAGGATTTTAAATAGCTCAGCTGGAATACTGTGATCTCCGCTAGCTTTGTTGTTAGTAATGCTTCCTAAGGCCCACTTGACTTCACTCTCTAGGATGTCCGGCTCAAGTTCAGTGACTGCACTATCATGGCTATCCGGGACATTAAGAGTGCCCATGACACTATCAAAATTCCAAATGTGCCCACTGACTCAAAAGGGTTGGGCACCTCTGAACTTAGGAATTTTATTTATTTACTTCTTATATTTTTGTGGTAGTTCTTGCTTTCGCTTTAAGCTTGAGAGATTTCTTGAAATAACTTTAAAAAAATGGCATAGAGGCAGATTCAATAAATCAGAAGATCAGGGTGGTTATCTGCATCAATATTTGAGGGAGCGCCTCCCCCTATATATGCCTGCCCGAGAACTGAGATCTCTTGGAGAGGCCCTCCTCTGCATCCCACCAGTGCGAGACATACACTATGGTGGGATGTCTGAGAGGGCTTTCTCTGCTGCGGCACCCTGGTTGTAGAATGCCCTCTCCTTGGAGGTCTGATTGGTGCAGACATTGTTTTCATTCCGGCACCAAGTAAAAACATGTTTTTTTTAACAAAGCCTTTGAGGGCTAAATGCATTCCCTAAAGTAGCACACTGTTTTACCTGCTTTTTTGTTTTAGATTTTAATTGGTATTTGCTTGTTTAATGGTTTAATATGGTTTAAATTATTTATTGTTTTATACTGTTTAAATTTATTTTATCTGTATGCCGCCCTGAGATCTTAATGATATAGAGTGGGATACAAATGTTTTAAAATAAATAAATAAGCCTTTGCAACCAGGGGTGAAGAACCACCATGAAAAATCAGCCTCCCATGCATATAAGGTCATGGGTGAATCAGCCTTTCCTTAGGTGGAGGTGGCCATGACAGAGCTTGGAATATTACAGAGGCAAAGCATGAGACTTCCTACATATAATGCCTGATCCAGTGTGGACACCCTGACTATTTCTACTGGGTTTTGCTTCATTAGAGCTGCTGTTCTGGATGGTGCAGGCATAACTTAAGGACAAGCCCGGTACTACTAAGTAAAGGCTTTATTGTATTCCAATTATACAAAAGGAATAAAAATATTGTTGAGCGGCTTTTGATTTTAAAAAAACAGGACTGTTGTAAGGATTACTGAGATAATTTATCTTAAATATTTTGAACCCTCTAAAGTGCCATAGAAATGCTAAGAAAAACTATCATATATTCTGCCAGGAAACAATAGAATCTGAGGCACCAAATTGAAGGGGAAAAATTTTGAAGTATGACTTACTACCTTCCTCATTTGTTAGCACCACTTTTGCTCCTCTCATAAGAGTTCCCTGAAGAATTTATTTATTCCCCCATCTTCTCATTTGGGGCAATAATCAATACAGTCTCTGCAATAGCAGGACTTTCTGCTAGCGCAGTCGGAACCCAGAGGTCCCTGAAGCAATCTGAAACTAGTAGAAACACTTGTTTCTGGAAGGGCATAGATCAGTGGAGCTCACAGAAGGGAGATTCCAGAAATTAGTGTTTCTGCTCATTTCCGGGGTTAATTTTAGAACTGTGAATTCCCTGTTGCACAAGTGGTGGGTCCCGCAAGCACAACAGAACTGGCAGAGGCTGAGCAGCTGTTTTGGATATTGCCCTTTAAATTACATTTTCTAGTGTAGAAATTACATTTCTAAATTACATTTTCTACAATTAAGTGTTGTCTACAAAGAACCACTGGCAGGAAACTGAACTTGACAACACACAAGTAGGAAATGAGTTCAGAAGCATCACTACTGTGCTGAAGTCAACTTGTACTGGGACATTTTTTATGTGCTAAGCATATATAGCCCATCCAGTTACCTGTGGGACAAAGAGTAATGGGAAAACTATACATTGCCAGGATGTAACGTATTTTTGGAAATACTTTGAGTGTGGGAGGAGGAGTAGAAAAATCAATGTGCAGCAAAAAATCCTATACATATTTACTCAGAAGTAGCGGGGCGTATGCCACGCAAAGTGGGCATGGGATTGCAGCCTTAGATAAGCACATATGCTTCACTCTCAACAATATCTTAGTAGAGATGTTGGTGCTGGCCCCAAACCTGACACTCCCTTTTTACAGTCTAGCATGTGGTCACCTAACAACTTTCCCTCCCCATTCTTAAGTAATGTAAGTAAATTCTTCACTACTGCACTAATAGAAATGCTTAAATGACTGGGGGGGGGGGATTTCATGACAACAGAATGAGAAGTGCGTTGGATTGTCATGGAATTGGATTTGGTCCATCATGGGCACACGAACAAGAAAAAACTGTGCCTTAAAAATCCACTTTTCACGGGTCACACAGAGCTTGAAAGGAACATACTTCCAGGTTGGGTGTGGGGTGTAGAACTGAACATTTTCAACCTGGCAGAGGTTGCTCAACCAATGAGAGAGACTTGTTTCCCACCCCTGTCCAGGGGCTCCCCCCGCTACTAAATTATTATGAATGGAGAGTAACTAATTCTGAAGGCTAGAAACAGCACTAAAAACTAAGGCAGGCTGGATACTCGCTGCCCAAGACAGCACCCCACCAGCACAAATAAGCCCTATTCTAGCAAACAGTCAGGGATTTCTAGCTACAACCCCTGCCCCCTTTCTCCTTCTCTGGCCACTTCTCCTTGCTTGCAGTGACAGGCTTCTCTGCTCCCATGAACCCAAGACTATGGTAGACTGCTACTGCGATAAAGCTCTTATATGCATTTGTTTAATGCCAAAGGGATAGGGGGAGAGGGAGAATGCTCACTCTTCCATGAAGATGCCAAAACCCCCATTTATCCAGTGCAGCATCTGAAGGCTCCCTATGAGACCCCACCACCCCAATTTCACCCCATTCCAGCAAACTGTCACAGAGTTATTGCTCCCACCCCCTTTTCCCTAATGTGCACACTTTTCCATGAAGAAGCCAAACTCCCCAATTATCTAGTGCAGCATCTGAAGGTTCCTTATGAGAGCACCCCACCACCCCAATTTCATCCCATTCCAGCAAACTGTTGCAGAGTTATAGCTTCCAACCCCCATTTCTCCTTCTCTGGCCACTTCTCCCTGCTCACAGTGACGGACTTCTCAGCTCCCATGATTCCCAGACTGCAGTAGATTACTACTGCAATAAAGCCCTTATACGCATTCATTTAATCCTTCCAACCTGTTTTTACTGCAAGCATAACAGAGAAGCAAAGTTACATGACATCAGAGAAGCGACTTAACACAACATCAGAGAAACAACTTAACACAACATCAGAGAGGCTAAGTAACTCATACATCAGAGAAGTGCATAATCTTGGAAGCTGGTTACTTCCACTGGTGAAAAGGAAGTGCAGAGTGATTCTGAAGGCTCAAAAGACTACTCTAGCCCTTCAATGCGTTGGAAAGACAGGCTAGTTACTCTAGTTACTCTAGTTACCAAGGTCACAGCCAGGTGAAAGACACACCTCTAGGAATGCCTCAGTCATACTGAATTTAAAGTGGAGGGTTGGGCACACAGCAGCTGAACCACAGGGGAGATGAATTAAAGAAAAACAAGGGAGTAAAAGTACTCTGCAAAAATGCAGCTTCCCCACAGGTGAACTCCGGGATGACTGCAGACTGGCCATGACATGTGCTGCAAAGGACCTCCAAACGGTCCCAATCTGCAGCAGACCACCCATGAAGACAGGCCCAAGATACGGATACTCTAGAATATCTTCAAATGAGCAGTGGACAATAACTGTACTTTCACTTCAGCTACAGTACTTTCCATATAGGGGAATCTATATACTGATCCTGAATACTGTGTGGAGAACAAGCCAAAGGAAGGCAGCCGATTCAGGGCTTGAAACAAATATTTAGCCCTGGAGATTTTCAGAGGCACAAGGCAACTCCCCACATTGGTCCTGAACGTGGACATGCCAACACAATTACCTTATATTTTGCTTCACGGAAATAATAAGCAAGCTCAGCAATTTCTACCGATGGAGGAGACAGCAAGGACCAGCAACTTTAAACAACGGCCACCCAAAGGCTAACAACTAGTTTTAGCTCTTAATGTGACCTTGACTTGTCCAGTTCAGAAATTATTAACCCTTTAAAGGTCAGTCTTTGGGAAATGGGTGTGGAAGGGTCATTGAGATCTAGAAAGCTGCCTAGTATATGATTTCCACGGCAGCCTCCTTAATTTATGTGCATTCCCACTTCTATGTACATCTCCTCCACGCCAAGCTCTCGAAAGGGAATGGTCAGGATCCACCAAATTTAGTAGGGCCCACTGCACTCCTGGCCATAGTGATATGACAATGCGAGTGGTGTGTATGACTGAAGGAGAACAAGTTGGTGTATAAATGGAGAAAAGCCTTTGTAAGCATATATGTGGATGTAGTGGGAGGTATGTGAGGACATGTACAATGAGATGAGGTGTGAATGGTTGTGTATATCATTGGGTTGGAGGGTTCTGTGGCCATATCTGTGCATGAGATATGTATACATAGCTTGTTATGTGAGTGGGGTGAGAAATGTATGAAAATGGGTGTAAGCCCAGTGAGTGGAGTTTGAGGGGGGTTGTGTACACATCTGGATGTGTGCACCTGCACATGAAAAGAATATGAAGACCAGGAATAAGTGCTTAATGGCCTTTCTGTTTAAAACATACTACCCCTATACCACTGGGGTTTCCACGCAGGTTACCATTGGGATTCAGATACTGGCAAATTTCCATTTCCATCACAATGAAATACCCTTGAACAATTCTCAGTCAGACCTATAAACATATCAGAACTTTCCTCCTTTCTAGCTCCCTGCAGAAGATGCCTTCAGAGCACATTTCATTATCTTGAATATAAAAAAGTTCACCTCATCTTTTAATACTGTTACTATACATTCACTTTATCTACTAGGGGGCATCAAAAGCCACACCATTCTATACCACAACAAATAGTTTTAAGATTCTAGACACGAAGCTCTCACATCGTCTTAAGTTAATAAATACTCTTGACCGCAAAGGCTAGTGTGGATATTAGCTTCCCATTCCAAGTTTTTGGTTAGAATCCCCATGTGTCCATAGACATGTATGTTGAGAGTTTAAAGTGCTCCAATTTTCAGTTCCATTTGTCATTACTTCTGCAGTACAAATCAATAATTTAGAGTTAATATCAATTTAAATGTTGCATCCCTAGTGGCAAAGCACTCATGAAATAAAAGCATTTTATTTACATGGCTCCAAAGTCAGTGCAATTCCTAAAAATATTAGAATGGATGGGAAATCCAGCTTTCCCCATTCTGCCATATCAGCAACAATCAAACAAACAGTATTGTCAAATATGGATTGAATGAGCAACGGATATGGAACTCCATCAAAGTGTAGCAAACCAAATGGAAAATATAATTACATTTCCTTCTCCTCAGTAGCGCATACAGTTTCCTTTTGAGCATTTATTTCTTACCTGGAGAAAACAAACAAACTACTAACATGGGCCACAACTGCATTCTTCAGCGCCATTCTTTTCATATATATATATATATATATATTAGGATTTTTATTAGTTTATCACTTAATACACACAGAAATAGGTTTACAAGTGTCATATGGTTCTCTGAAAATAGAACGGATCTATTACACAAAGTTGAATTATCCTTCTGCCCTCTCAGTCTACCCCAATGACCTTATCTTGCCCAACATTTAAACAGAATTGAACATATATGGTAAAATCAGGGCTAAATAATTAGACAGATGAAATAGAAAATGGCTTCCCCTAAACCATTTTTCCTAGGCTGTGGTAATCAGCCACTCAGAGTAATGACTCCTGAATTGCTGGAGTTTGAGATTTTCACTCCATAAATTATTAAAACATAGTCTTAAAAATACATCTGCTCACTATGCCACTTAAGTTTATTTTTTTTAAGGTAACTTTTTATAGTGTCATCTGTACTCCATTCTACATCAGAAAGATAGCTGTAGAAAACTCTTTCACTGTACCAGGTGTTGAATCAAGTCACCCCTTCTGCATCTTTTGTTAAGCAAATCATTTAACTAATTATATTTGTAGCTGGTATTAGGTTGAATTTTTTGCTTTTCTGCCGAACTCTGCCCAAAGGCTAAATTCTGGCATAGCTGCTTTTTAGGCTATATAACTGTGCATTTTAACTTGAGCGGAAGATGCCCTGCATTTTAAGGTAACACCATGAATAACTTTATTGACTTGCAACAATGAACAGTGATGTGATTCTTCTCTCTTAGTGATGTTTTAGTTTACATGTGCATGGATCCTAAACATACTTTTGAGTGCATCCAAGCATTGATTTCTTGAGTCATGGAAATAGCAACTGCTCTGGATTTACTGCCTAGTCTCTCTGTACACTTTTCTGTCTGAGCAAGTTTTGCGATAGGCTGATCAGATTCTCCAGCTCAAAATGTGTGTTCACATAAAGTAAGTAGAACAGCTGAAAAATGTTTCCATGCCATTTTGCATTCTGTGTCATGTTTGTGTCATACAAATAGCACTTTACATTTTGATTATTGTTCCCAATTCCATTTCCCAGGCTGTTCTCTTTCCCATTCCTACTTGATTAAGCAATGTTTGGCCAGGCCAGGCTATATTCATATGCCTCTCACTTGCTGGCTCTGTTTTCCCCTCACCCAGTGGAGGCTGGTGCTTCCAATTTCGGTGGGGCTGTGGATCCACTCTGGATTTCAGTCAGAACCAGCCAGAACTCTAAAAGAGCTATCTAAGGTGCTAAACCTAGTTTGGGGATAGGGACTAGCACCTTGGACAGCTCTTTTAGAGTTCTGCCTGTTCTGACTGAAACCCAGAGTGGATTCACTGCCCCACCAGAGCCACCAGCCTCCATTGCACTCACCATTCCCCCTGCCAAACAGATGATTGATGGCAGGGAGGGTGGAGGTACAGAGGGGACCCAGAAGCTCAGCAACTTGCTGTGGCATTCAGTGGATGTCTAGGCTGAGCATGGGAACTTGGATGCCAGTGTTCTCCTGCAGTAGCCAATCCATTTATTTTGTGCATTGATAGCCCTTCACTCGACTGCCCAACTGAGCACCCAGCCGCTGCAAGAGCCAGGCCACACCATTCATCCTTGCATTATACCCAGAGCTACTTTTGCATTCGATTGACAACTAGGAGTTTCTGGAGTTGGGGGCAGCATGCATTTGCCTCCTAAGAAGCTGGCGCAGTGATCTGCTCATGGAATGGGCCTCTCCTATCGCTCCTCTGCACCACAGGCCACAGCGCCACCACAGAAGCCAGTCCTGAGGGTTGGGCCCCCCTCAGGAATGGTGTGGGATGTGACACAGGGGGCTGCAGATGGAAAGGAGAGATGGCGGAAATCTGTGGAAGCCCCCCCCTTTTGCATGAGCGGAGGCGCCTTTCTGGTTGTGCTAAGCAACTTTGGATCCAAGCCCGGTGCTTGTGTGAATGAGTAGATATCTCTGGGAAGCGTGTAAAAAGCCACTTGTCTGACAAATGAGTCTTGGCCTAGGAAGTCTAATCCTGTTAACATCAAAACTGTCCTGCGTTGTAGAGTTTGAACAGAAAAATGGAATGAAAAGATATGTTTGTTTGTTTGCGACCACATTTGTATCCCTCCCTCTCCCCATAGAGCTCAGGGCAACATACAAGGGAATTATCCTGCAAGGCTACTCACTGGGCTTTGTCTGTTTGCAGTTCTTCCTGGCCCAAGACCAACACCCTATTCACTATATCACACTAGTTCAAATTTAAAAAGCTAACAATCAAAACCTTGAGAAAAGTGAATTCTAGTTAAGCAGTTTAAGTTTAAGCAAGTTACAAGCTGTACATTACAATAATTTTTCATATCAAAAGAAAGTTTTGCTTATTACAAACTTTTATTGACTTCCTAAAGAATTTCCTTGAGAGGTTATCAGTAAAATTCAGTTATGTTTCTCCACCTGGCATGGCATATAGTTACTCCAAGCTTGGTGAATACTATAAGAAAGACTGACTCTGGCCTGGTGAAAAAATTCCTTTCTAACCTTCCAAATCCTTGGCAGGAGCATTAAATTCTTTTGACCTGACTAATGAGATAGCTCTTTGGACAACAAGTACTTAACCTCTGTACTTTAAACTAACAGCAAGCTGAACATTGTTTATCCTTCATAGGTTAGTAGGTTTTGTGTGTGTTTTAAATTAAAAGGTTGGATCCAAAGGTGCATTCTGCTCACAAAAAGGCTTAGATCAGAGCATTGAGCTGGACCAATGTGCAAGACAATTATTTATTCATTTATTACATTTTTATACTGCCGAAACTCTCTGGGTGGTTCACAACAATTGAAATCATAAACTACAAAACAATAAAATATAGATGATCAAATACAATATAGACATTTAAAACTACAATATAAAAAATAAAATGAAACAGAGCTACCAGCAAGAAATCTAAAATACAGTATCAGATAAAAAAACAAACAAACTAAAAAACTAAATGCCTGGGAGAATAAAAAGGCCTTCATCTTGTAGTAGCAATGTAGAGCGTCAATCTGACACTGAAAGGAGTACAACGTAGGTGCCATGCAGACCTCTCTGGGAAGCTCATTCTACAGCTGAGGTGCCACTGCAGAAAAGCCCCCGCTCCCCAGTCACCACTTGCCTCACTTCCTTTGGCAGAGGCTCCCAGAGGAGAACTGCTGAAGCTGGTCTTAGGGTCCAGGCAGATGCATATGGGAGGAGACGATGGACTGGCAGCCAGTGCAGATGAAAGAGTACTAGTATAATATGGTCACATTATAACGGGACCAGCCCGTTAGTAGTCTTGCTGCCCTATTTTGGACCAGCTGAAGTTTCCCAACCATTTTCAAAGGCAGCCCCGCATGTAACGCACTGCAGTTATCCAAACAAGAGGCTATCAGAGAATGGATAACTGTAGCCAGGCTATCTCTGTCCAGATAGGGATGTAGTTGGTATATGAGCCTAAGCTGATAAAAAGTGCTCCATGCCACCAAGTCCACCTATGCCTCAAGTGACAGCTCTGGATCCAAGAGCACCCCCAAACTACAAACCTGATCCTTTAAGGGGAGTGCAACCCCCTCCAGAACAGGCTGAACATCACTTAGCCGGAGGTGTTTTTCCAAGAGTGCTAGACAGAACATGAGAAGTGCTATAGAACTCTTCTATAAGGGAAGTATGGTAGTTTAGTTTTTGTTTGCAAATCATGTGAACGCATCCCTCTCACAATCCGGAACACGAACAGGAGCACCTTTTTTCAAGAAATGTTCGCAAATTCCTGAATTTGCAATTGGATTCAAAAAATGTGTATTTTTTTTAAATGCAGACTTCGACATGCATGTTTAAAAAACGAACCAATGTCACGCTTTACTCAATGGGGAAACAGTGCACACTTTTGAAAAAATATACACAGAAATGTGCATTTTCCCCATTTGAAATGCACGCTTTTCCCATTAGAACAAGCTGAAAACACAGGTAAAAAACAAATACGAGTGAGCCAAAACAAGCTTCAAAATGATTTTTAGAGAATTTTGGCAAGCTTGAAAATCACTGGTTCTCCCATCCTTAGCCTGTGCAAGCATCTAGTGAACAGTACTAATGGCCATTTTCTTTCTGTTCATATTTCTTTGGATACAACCCTGTATTTTTTTTACAGTGTTTGTCAGGCGTCAAGCTCTTGAATCAGGGCATCCAGAAACCAGAATCTGATACCTTACCTCCTCTGCCACCATAGAATCATAGAATAGTAGGGTTGGAAGGGGCCTACAAGGCCATCGAGTCCAACCCCCTGCTCAATGCAGGAATCCAAGTCAGAGCATCCCTGACAGATGGCTGTCCAGCCTCGTCTTTAATGCCTCCAGTGTGGGAGAGCCCACCACCTCCCTAGGTCATTGGTTCCATTGTTGAATTGCTCTAACAGTCAGGACGTTTTTCCTGATGTTCAGCCAGAATCTGGCTTCCTGTCACTTAAGCCCATTATTCCGTGTCCTGCACTCTGGGATGATTGAGAAGAGATCCTTCTGGTCCTCTGGTCCCTCAGCAACCCTTGCAGGCTAAGCTCTGTGGGTCAAGAGCTTCACCTAGGCCAGCCTTGCCTGACCTGGTGGCCTCTAGATGTTTTAGCTACTACCAGCTCCAGCCAGCATGGCAACAGTCAGGAATGTGTGGAGCTGTAGTCCAAAACATTTGGAGGGCACCAGGCTGGGGAAGGCTGATGTAAGCTACAGTACCAGCCAGACTGAATATTGTCAGCTGACCTTGTGGGCCAATTCAGATCCACCAGGCCCTATAAAGCCCGACTTCTGAGTTTGAGCAACTTTGTCTTGGGAACTGCTGCTGAACAGCCTTGGCTCTCTTCCTTGGCTGCTGGCTCCAGAACCTGATCATTTTGGACCACATCATCTGCCTCTGGCCCTTCAGATCGTCGTCTGCCTGCTCAGGCCCCTGACCTGCTGCTTCTCCTGTACCTGGCTGTGGCCTGACAGTTTTTACAAGACTGGGCTCTGGATTCTGGGTGGATTCAGTGCAATTTAGAAAAAAAGGGTTCTGAAACAAATTTACTTGAATGAAAAGGTAATTTTATTCACCAAGCCAATAAGCATCCAAAGCACACCAAATATTGTGACAATGGCCATCCAGTTGCACATTTTTCCAAGACTTGGAGAGCTTCTTGTATGTTTTGCCAGCTTTGGTGGTGGTAGGCTTTTTTGCAACTGAAGTGCCCATGGCTATTTTTTTTTTAAATGACACAATTAATTAAATCTAGGATGGATCTGATTTACACTGGATCAGCTACGTTGGTGGAAGTGGACTTCCCCATGCCCTCCTTTCCAGCTCCTCCAGGCTCCTGAAAATGCTACACAGAGGCCTAGTTGATATGATCATCACAGCCCAGTCTGGCTTATTTAAATCATGGTAGATTGTGGCGCACATTGAGAGACGTTTGAATATTCAAACTGCAACTGTGGCTTGTTGTGATGTCCACAGCTGGCAAGAGTGGGTTGTTGGGATGGTTAACAAACCACCCACAACCCTAGAACAGACCATGGGTTTTGGGTGGTTTGTTAACCACACCAACAACCCATCCTCCCTGGGTTGAGATGTCAGGGCTTGAATATTCAAAATGGCCACCCACCTATGCCTCAACCCACCATGGCTTAAATAAGCCACCGTGGGCTGCTCGATCACAGAAATCGGCCCTGTCAGAGTCAGGGGACCTGGCTAGATGGGGTGAGCTGTAGTGTGTGTATGGGGAGAAGGGGAGCCCCCAAAATCAGGCAGAGGGGCCTTCCATGAGCAGAGCTCTTCTTCTTGTGCAAGGCAGATCCTGGATCCAATCCACTATTATCTATCCTGCCCTTCCTCCAAAGAGGAATATTTATATATTTTTTACTCATTTGTAAGCTACCCTAGGAATACGGATTGGCCATTAAAGGGCAGAATATACATTTTAGAAACAAAACAAAACAACGTTAACCCTGTGGGGCAAGTTAGGCTGAAAGAGAGTGACTGCTCCAAAGTCCCCTACAGAGTTTCTGGCTGAGTGTTGGGTTTGAACCTGAATCCCCCTGCTCTTAATTCAGTACTTTAAGCACTTTGCCACACTGGCTCCAACAGGAGTTGGAGCCAGGAAAGTAGCTGTCTTCCAACTGGGATCTGCAGCCCAAAGTGACTGCTCCACCTTGCTTAATGACTTTGGCGTCCTGGCATCCCAAGGAAGGTGTGGCACAGCTGGCCAACAGTGCTGCAGCGGATACGAAGTCTGCCTTTAACAGGGCTTTGCTGTGATTCAGGCACAGGGATCAAAATGTATTTGGCACTTGAGGGGACGCATGCAAACAATAACCATAGGCCTAGCAAGTTGTTTATGTTGAACATTAGGAATGGGAAGCAGTTAAACATGGAAAAAATAATGGAAAGTAAATGAGACCACCAAAATAGCTTTATTTTGATGCTAGCATAAAGCTCTTCAACGATAGATTTTTAGAAGTATTATGCATTTAGAGAATATTGATTAAAGTAAATAAGAAAAGAGATTAGCTTACCACCCGGCTAATTGCCCAGTTTCATGATTAGCCTTTTATGAAAATGAATGACGCCAGCTTCCCCATCAAGAGGCAGCAGCATTGCAAATGATGGCTACATATCCTGCCTCCAGGATCAAAGGCAGCACGCCTTGGAAGAGCAGTGACTCACAGGGGAAAAACCATGGCCAAAGGCTATTGCCTCATATCTGGCTTCCGGGCTGCCCATAGGCACTGCTGGAATAAGTAGGCCTTTGGTCTGATCCAGGAGGGTTTTTCTTAAGAGAAGGAACAGGCAGCATCTCTTCTGTGAACAATAATAATGGTAAAAGGTGCCAAGAGAGATGTGCAAACAAGGAAACTTCCACATTTCTAACAAGCTCATCTTGATGTTATTTCTATTCAACACTGGGAATACAGGGAGGAACAAACCATTGATTTTTCATGCTCATGGTGAAGTGGGTTGTGACTGGCTTTAGATTCCGACTACCTATCGTTGGTGCTAACTAGGGATGCTTGAGAAATTCAAGACAGATTAAAACGAACTCAGTTTTCTAAGAATCTGACCTGCAGAATCCGCTGCGGACCAACCTCTTCAGGCCGCATGGAGTCTGTGGACTTTTGGATCTTTTTTTTCTATTTTCCCCACATTTATGCATATTTATTCATAGGAAAATACACACGTTTCTGCGGAGACTGATAAATATACGTGGGAAAAAGTTGAGTGGAATGGGGGACAATATGCTGTTATGTACTAAGGTGAATTATGTAAATTGTTGCAAACGCTCTTACGGAATTATTTGTGTATTTTTCTGCATAACGAAAATAAAATTTGAATCTGTCTGTGAGTGGACGACAGAACTAAAGGTGCCTGACAATTGCCAAACACAGATGGAGCGGATTTTGCATAATCTGTACTAGTGCTATCTCAAAATCATACTATTATTTCCCCCACTCCCCGGTTTGCACATGTGATCACTCCCTGCTCTAAACAATGATACTTGATTTTCCATTAAATTAATTACTAAAACAACAGTGAGTTCAACAGGCCAGCTAAATGGCCTGTTTTGTGGATGTACTGCTGATGTTTATCCTGTGGCATCAGTCATCTAATGACAGTATACATATTATGCCCCAAAATCTTTAACAGTCGTAGGAGACTAAATCTAAAGACATACTGATATGTTGTACCAGAATGTCCAGATTTCAATGGCAACGCACATTGTGATGGAACTGCAGCACAAAATTCTTAATGGTCACCATAGAAAAAAGCAGTAGCAGTATTACTATAATGAAGCCTGGATGTGGACCAAGGGCGTTGCTAGGTTCTTAAAAGATCTGGGGCACAGGACCATAACACAAATTTGCATGTATATAATATATTTCTATCCGAGTCTAAGAGCACCTCATATATATATATATATATGTGTGCGTGTATGTGTGCACATGCGTGATGTGGTGTGCTTGCATGTGTGTATAGATTACATAGATACATAAGAAGTGTGTACTGACAGCCCCCCCCCTTAACTCAGACCCCAATTCAGCATTTTGGAAAACATCCCGCTTCTGCTCAGGCCAATTTATAGTCAGACCACTTCAGCTCAGCACCAAACCTGAGTCAATGTTTGGAAAAATGAGTCTTAAGCTTCCTCTTGACTACCATGGAAAATTAGAAAAAAAAGTATTTTTTTTTTCTCTTGGCCAGAACTGGATGATAATTCCAGGCATAGTAGCCACCTAGAAGGGGATTATACCTGCCCAATGTCAGAAAAATAGGTGCAGGGTTCATATTTTGATTTTCTTTTAAAGGGAACTGCCAATAACATTTTTATTACTTGGAAGAATTCAATAAAAATTTCAGGATTCATTGCCCCATCAGAGGAGATCATGTCTGCCAGATTTCAGAATGATAGCCACAAGGGTTTTTGTGCAAGGGTGGCCTTGACATTTTGCGGTCTCCAAAAGAGGACATACTTATCTCCCTATTTTCCTTGTGGACCATTGTTCTGAAAATTATGGACAGCCTACAGTTGTCCCTAAGTAAGAAACCAGCAAAGTGTCAGAAGGATAGGTGCAGCAGTTCATATGGAAGGGGAGTTCTCCAATTTGGGGGAGGGAGTGATTTGCTTTCCCTTCCATTCACCCCTTCCCCAATTGTTTTTGGGTAAATTTGTATGAAAATGCACAGGTCATTAGCGGTGTTTCCAGGCAAGAACTCTGCAAAGTTTCTGAAGGATATGCATACGTGCAAATTTAGAATTACTAGAATTTATTTACATTTCACCAATGTTAGCAACAGGGGAACATGGGTGGGAAGGTGATACAGCACTCATGTCCTGCTTGTGGGTTTCCTGTGGGCATCTGGTTGGCCGCTGTGTGAACAAAATGCTGGACTAGATGGACCTTGGTTTGTTGCAGCATGGGTCTTCTTATGTTCTTAAATAGAGACTGCCTCTGCGCATATGCAGAATGCTTTTCTTTCACCACTGAGCACTTACATTCTCCCTCTACCAATTCTATTCTCCTCCATGCAACCATCTCCCCTCATCCTACCATCCTCTAGCAACTCTTCATAAAAACAGATGTCTTGTTTCATGCAACTCTCCTCTACCTCCTCCTTGATATGCACAAGCTCTCATTGTATCTTCCTCCGCATAACTTCATTTGTGCCAAGACTTCACCAGGATTCAGCCAATAAGTCTGTTTTCAAAACTAGGGCTAAGTTATGGAGAAACTCTGAGCATGTACTAAGTGCCTTTCCCTCACCACTGAAGCTAGAGTTCATGCTAACACAGACACGCGTGCGCACACACACACGACAAAACATGCATAGGACTGAGCTGAAAGGATAGTCAATTCATTATATGGAATTGGGTAGGCGCTGTATTATGCCTGCAGTACCATGCTCACAACGCTCCGGGAGAGAGCGCAGGACAGGAAGGCCTGGCGTGCTATGGTCCATGGGGTCACGAAGAGTCGGACACGACTGAACGACTGAACAACAACAACAACCATGCTCACATCTCAGGACTTATTTCTGAGTAAACACGCAGAACATCAATGTGCAAATCTCCCTGCAAAATAACTTGTGCAGAAATCCTATGCATGCTTTCCTGAGGGTAAGCCTCATTAAACATAATGGGGCTTCTGAGTAGGCATACATAGGTTTGTATAAATGAGCAGTATTTATCTCTCCTCCACTTAAAAAACAACCCCCAAACTCCTAGTTTTATTAAAGCTTTCTGTTCATAGGAACATAGGAAGCTGCTTTATACTGAGTTAGACCCTGGGTCCATCTAGCCCGGTACTGTCAACACTGACTGGCAGCAGCAGCTTTCTAGGGTTTCAGTCCAGATTCTTTCCTAGCCCAGCTGGAGATTCTGGGGATTGAACCTGGAACCTTCTGCATACCAAGCCTATGCATATGCTCAGAGGCAGTCTCTACCACTGAGCTACAGCCCTTCCTATTGCTGGATAATGGCAATGGACAAACAAAACAGTCCCAGATTTGTTTCTCTGCAACCATGTGAACCCACTTTTCTCAAAGACTGCAGTGAGAAGGAGAAAAACCAACCCTCTTTTCTGTTTGTATAAAGTCAAACACAGTTCAGAATTTCTCTTGCTCACCAAAGAGAATTCTCTTTAAGAATTCTCCAAGATATGCTGTGGGTGGAATAAAGAAGAGAAAGAAAGAACAGGATAGGGGAAGGAAGAAGAAAAGAAGAATGGTGATTGGAAATGTGTGTGTGTGTGTGTGTGTGTGCGCACGCGCGCGCAGGTAGAGAGAATTCCCTAAGCCAAGTGGCTCCTTTCAGAGAGATAGTACTTCAGAGGAATTTAGGAGGCTGTGGAGGGACGGAAGGTTTGCACGTACTTAAATTAACTTTATGAGGTGTTCTCCTTTATGGGGAGAATTTGAGGCCTACAGCTATTTAGGAGAAATTAAAGTGGAGGGGAAGAAAGAAGTCTGTGGAGGCTGAGTGGATCCTTTGCTGTACCGAAGCTACTAAACTTCTGCAGAATCCCAAAGGTTCCAGTTTGGGGCAGTAAAATCAGATGCTGTGTGAAATACCAGTATTTCACATGGAGCTCTTCCTTCTCCCCGTTCAAAATTTAATTGCAAACAAGCTCCTAACAGTGGGCACGTAAGAGCAGAAAAGTAGCAGGAAAGAGGTTTTTTGCACCTCAACAAACAAAACACTACACCAGAAATTAGGGATATTCACCTCCTAATGGTGACCAGAAGGTCACCTTAAACACCTTCTGATTAGGATCTCTAACCCCTGTGTGGCTTGATGCTTTTTTACTTTTTGTTTTAGTCTTTGAGAAAAGGAAACTTTATGCATGGCTAGCACAAAAGCCACTGGACCTAACTGTCTGAACTCTGGCAGGTTCAGCCAGCTCCATAGAGGCTGCCAGGTCTCCAAATTCCATACACTTATGTGGAAGAACAAAAAAAATATAGCTGTTTGCTTTGACAGATTATGTTGCAAATAGCAAATTTTACCTGTGACTAGCACAAAATCCACTGGATCTAACTGCCTGAAATCGGGCAGATTCAATCAGATCCGTAGGGGCTACCAGGTCTCTGATTGCGGGAAAAACCACGGACACAAATGGCATAGTGGATGCCATTTGCGGCTGGATTCCTTCCTGCTCACAGTGAGTGCTCAGCGATATGGCATGGCAATGGCGGCCATATCACTTGCTATACAGAGCTGGCCAGCGGCTCTGCGGAGTCGCCACATGGAGGGTCTGGCTCCAGACAGTGGCGGGAAGGTGGCGGAGGTAAGGGATCCGTTCCAACATGGACCCTGGAGGCCGGATTCAAACGAATCCGGCCTCATTGGAGTCCGTGGCGGAATTCTCTAACATCCCTACTAGTAACCGGTAGCTTCAGATGAGTATATGCATCCCTATTTGCATCAAAGAACACATTCAGTCAGTTCCACAGGGCCTGGATGAGCATCACAATGCTGATCATGACATTCCTTCATAAGTGCATTTGCATCAGCAATGCATGCTGAAGGCTACTCATGGGCACAGTGTTATAGAGGAACTTCAGATGTCCTTCCTCTCTGACGTGTACTGTGCGCTACGGATTTAATTGACATTACCCTGATACCTTGGTTCCCAAATCCATTTTGGTTCTGTAAGACACAGCCTGAAAAGCTGCCAGGAACATCATTAAGGCTCTGAATTGCTGCAGAAGCATAGGAACCATAGAGTATATCTACTTTCTCCTTGATTAGATTAAAAAGAGTTGTTCCATGTAACAGTGGACATAGACAAATGCTTGCCTGAATGGCATCACACCACCTAGCTGACTAACCCATGAGGGTACCTATGAATTAGCCAGTCAAGAGCTCTAGTGGGAAAAATGGCCCCATCTTCTTGACAGGTCAGCATCCTCCCAGACAAGGTAAAGCATTATCTGAGTACCCTTGATGACACCTTTTGTTTTGAATATTGTACTATGTTGCTCTGTATAGCCTGCTGGATGTAAATAAATCAAGGGACAAGGAACCTCCCTGAACTGGTTGCCAGAACCAAACTATTGTTCCCTTTGTTTTGACCCATCCTGGGTCCAGCCTTTGAGTCATTGTACTCTTTGTTGCATACCCTGTAACTGACTTGCACTTTGGATAATCGATGTTAATTCTTTCTGCTTGGGCATTCCTCAAGCAGGAGTGTCTCTGTTCCGATCATAACCCAGAGTCTGATTGGCTGGAACATCATTCCTTGTGACTCTTCCCTAGCACAATTCTCTGCACTATTTTGGTGCCTATCCCACATTGGTAAGGCCAGAGTTCCCCCTTGTGCTTTCCAACTGAACTACCTTATTGCTGCCTTTGCCCAAAGAGATCTGTTCACCTTGAGGACCCAGAGAGAAAGCTCTGCCAACCCTGGTAAAGCATCTATTGAGCTCCAAAGCAGGGTTCCATACATCACACAGTTTGACCCATGAGGCTACGCAGATAGTTTGCAACCTCTGTGGGAGCTGCTGTCTTTGAATACAAGGGAGGTGGCAAATTAGTGAGATCGGGGAAGTGGCTACCAAAAAATATCAATGCAAAGTTTTATTGGGAACTCTAAAGCCAGGCTGCCCATCTAAAACCATTTTTAACCAAAACTGTGCTGGCTTAGAGAGCCTTAATATCAGCTTAGCCATTGTTCAGTCTCCCCATCATTGCCTCAAATACTAAATGATTAGTGCCATTCTTTTGGCTGTTTCATCTTCATTTTTGAAGACTATTGTTCCATTTTTTACTTTGCAATTAAAGCTTTCAAATCCATGGGTAGCCTGTGCCCACAGTATTGCTCTAACTTTTGGCAACCAACCAGGAAGTGACATCCTTTGGGTTTCCCTTCCTCTGAAGTTGGGCTATGTTCTGCTTCTTTTCCTTTTCTCCTCAATCTACCCACTTCTGCCCCCACAGCCCACATTATCACCAGTACCCAGGCTCCCTTGGTCACATTAGCCTTCCAATCCCCTGCTCTTATATTTCCGCAACACCACCTTCCCCTCCTTATTTGACAAATGCTTATTTCCCCAATCTCCGTCCGTACCTATGTTTTTGTTATTAGGGCTATTACAGCTGGTATAAAGGCCCATGTGCTAGAGGGTGGGTCTACTAGCCAAGCCATTTTTCTATTTGGTAACAAATTTGCATATGTGTTTTGAGAAGAAACTGTGTTAAAATGAAGTCTACCCGTTTGGATAAAGGCTATTGTAAAGTTGGAAAAGGTGCAGAAAAGGGCAACAAAAGTGACCAAGGGACTGGAGGAACTCCACTGTGAGGAGGAAAGGTTACAACATTTGGGATAGTTTAGTTTAGAAAAAAGCCATGTACGGGGAGACATGATAGAGATGTAGAAAATTATGCATGATATGGACAAAGTGGTTAGGAAGAAAAATGTCTCTCTCTGTCTCTCTCTCTCTCATAATACTAGAATCTATGAAGCCGAATGGCAGGAGATTCAGGACAGACAAAAGGAAGTATTTCTTCACCCAGCGAATAGTTAAACTATGGGATTCGCTACCACAAGATGTTGTCATGGATGCCAACTTCTACAGCTTTAAAAGGGGTTTAGACAAATTCATGGAAGATAAAGCTATCAATGGCTACTAGTCCTGATGGCTACAGTCAGGGCCAGAAATATTGGAACAAGGATAACTGTTTTGGCAGTTGGCCTCTGTACACCCCCACATTGAAACTGAAAGGAAACACACCCAGATGGGAGCGAAGGCAGGACTTTCAGCTGTAATTCAAGGGGTTTGACCAAAGTGGGGCACTAACCATTCAGGAAGGACACCCAGTTGTATGCACACACATCCGTCATTGGTGGCTCATAAGCAATGGAACAAATGGCTGACAAGCAGCTGCATGGCCAGGTGTGGCCTGTCTCCTGGGTGCCCCATGACCAATCAAGCAGATAAAAGGCCTGGAGGTGGTTCAGAGTGTTACATTTGCATTTGGTAGCTGTTCACTGGAACTGCCAACATGAGGTCCTAAGAGGTGTCCATGTGAGTGAAGGAGGCCATCATTAGGCTGAGGAAACAACATAAACCCATCAGAGAGATAACAAAAACATTGGGAGTGGCCAGTACAACAGTTTGGAACATCCTGAAAAAGAAGGAATTAACTGGCAAGCTCAGCAACAGCAAAAGGCCTGGAAGACCGCAGAAGACAACTGAAGTGGATGACCGCAGAATTCTGCTCATGGTGAAGAGGAACCCTTTCACAGCATCTAGCCAGGTCAAGAACGCTCTTGAGGAGGTACGCATGTCATGGTCAACATCTACAGTCAAGAGATGGCTTTATGAATGTAAATACAGAGGCTTCACAACAAGGTGCAAATCACTGGTAATGCTCAAGAACAGACAGGCCAGATTAGCCTTTGCCAGCAAACACCTAAAAAAGCCTGCCCAGTTCTGGAATAAGATTCTTTGCACTGATGAAACCATGATTAACTTGTACCAGAATGATGGGAAAAGTATGGAGAAGGAAAGGAACAGCTCATGATCCAGAGCATACCACATCATCTGTCAAACATGGTGGAGGCAGTGTTATGGCATAGGCATGTATGGCTGCCAATGGAACCAGGTCACTGGTGTTTATTGATGACCTGACTGCTGATCAAAGCAGCAGGATGAATTCTGAAGTGTATAGGCCTATACTTTCTGCTCAGATTCAGCCGAATGCTGCCAAACTGATAGGACGCTGCTTCATACTGCAGATGGATAATGACCCAAAACATACAGCAAAAGCTACCCAAGAGTTTCTAAAAGCAAGGAAGTGGGATGTTCTTCAATAGCCAAGTCAGTCACCCAATAGAGCATGCTTTTCACTTCCTGAAGACAAGACTGAAGGCAGAAAGACCCACAAACAAGCAGCAGCTGAAGGCAGCTGCAGTAAAGGCCTGGCAAAGCATCTCAAGGGAGGACACTCAGCATTTGGTCATGTCCATGGGTTCCAGACTTCAGGCAGTCATTGACTGCAAAGGATTTTCATCCAGGTATTCAAGGCGATCCTTAAGTTTGAAATGATGTTGGTTTGTTCCATTCCTTATGAGTCACCAACAGTGGGTGCGTATGCATGCCACTGGCTGTACTTCCTGAATGGTTAGTGCCCCACTTTTGCCAAACCCCTTGAATGACAGCTGAAAGTCCTGACTTCACTCCCATCTGGGTGTGTTTCCCTTTCAACTTCAATGTGGTGGTGTACAGAGGCCAACTGCCAAAACAGTTATCCTTGTTCCAATATTTTTGTGGCCCTGACTGTAGATAGAACAGGAGATAAGGAAAACTTGGCAAATTTTACACCTGAATTAAAATGATTTATAAAATGAAGTCTAAAAGTTCACAACAAAGCATACAATCATGTACAACTCAATAATTCATGAAATGAATTACTTCAAAATAATAATCATATACATTATACAAAAAGCACTATGAGACTATTAAAATATGTCAACATCAGATAATAATTCTAATGGGTCTGTGGCTGTACCATAAATGATGATGATGGTCTGTTTAAAAACAATGGGGGTGTTTCCATGAGCGATTTACTCCAAACTGGCTGCAGTTGGAGATCGTTAGGGATACATGACATTGTGGCCATCCAGCAGGCACCAGGAACATTATCAGGGGAAAAAACAGATTTCCTGAGACTGCTTAAAGTCCAGTTCTTTTCCTTCAGTCGGGCTCTCCCTGGTGTAGTTGCTGCAGGCCCCAACCCCTGCATTGACCTTGGGTATGCAAGCCCTGACCAGGGGTGTGCCTTTCACCGTGACACTGGTCAAGGGGTGTTTCCTGTGTGTATCCTATCCCTGCACAACCAATTAATGTCTACTTGGAAGTAACTTCCATTGTGCTCAATGAGGCTTGTCCCCAGAATGCTCATGTCAGAATTTACTGAGATCAATTGAAATGGCACAGGTTAAAGCACAAAGTCTCTAAAGGCTGTAAAGCATAAGCTCGAGGCTCCAATTCTCCATTGTTTGGTCTATTGCCTTAGGAAGTAATGACTTCACACCTTTGTTATAGAGATCATGTGCAGCATCAGGTTAGAAAGGGGGCTGGTTTCCCATGCCTGTGTTTCTCCCCACCCACCCGTTGTCTTTTGTCTCAGAACAAGCATTATCTGTGTCTACTCAGAAGTAACTCCCCTTGTGCTCAGTGAGGCTTGCTCCTGAAATGCAGGTGCATCTGGACTTTCAGGGGAAAGGAGAAAGGGGGGAGCCTCTCTGACTGGGTGAACAGCCCCTGCCAGTCAGATGACTTTCACTCCACCCCCACCCCCACCCCCACCCCCACCCCCCAAAACCAGGATGTTCTGTGAAGCAATTTTTACTGGTGCAGAGCACTTGCTTGTATAGCCCTGCATGGACCAAAGGGCAGCAAAGCTGATTCCTTTTTAAAAAATCCAGTACTCCTCCATTCACTTCTCCTTCCATTGTTGTGGAAACACCCCCAGTGTCGTTGTTTGCCAATTGCCAGACATGTTCCTACTGTTAAGTCTTCTTCAGTAGCAAATTATCAGACCACCTCACAAACATCCTCTTCCTGCCGCAGCGTGGATCTAGGAGGCCCAATATCAGGGCTTATACTTATGGGGAATAGAATAAAAATGGTATTGATTTAATGTCTTACTAATCTTTCCCCATTTTTTGTAAGAACCCATTTATTTGCCCTAAAGTAACATTAACTATATACTGAAAGTGGATACTATAATAGGCTCCTTTATTCAGATTTGTAGGATCTAAACCCTTACAGGATTATATATTCAGATGTTGAAGTCTAAGCATCTATGGAAAGTAAATTAACCCAGATTAGTTTTGGGTTTTCCTATGTGTACAAAATGTTAAAACAACCCCATTTGGGGGTGTGGGGAGAACTCACCACTCCCAACTTCACTCACCTTCAGGGAAATAAATTCTGCTAAGAGTTTTCACATCCTTCTGGATCCATACTACAAGACGCTTACAGCTATATACCAATTATATTAGGAATTCACCTGAAATCCATTTGCCGTTAGGCTAGCTTCCAAGATGACAACCCAATTGAAGTGTGGTGGTCTCTTAAAGACAAAAACCCACTATTTAATTTTAAAGGGTTCCAATCCCTCTAAAACTTGGCATACAAAGCAATACATGAGAGCCAGTGTGGTGTAGAGTGTTGGACTGGGAGCCGGGAGATCTGGGTTCTAGTCCCCACTCAGCCATGGAAGCTCATTGGGGTGACTTTGGGCCAATCACAGACTCTCAGCCCAACCTATCTCACAGGGTTGTTGTTGTGAGGATGAAATGGAGAGGATTATGTACGCCGCCATGGGTTTCTTAAAGAGGAAAAATGGTGGGCTATAAATGTAATAAATGCATACTATACAAATAGGATCAGCTACACAACAAGCCTGTCTTTTTGTCCTTAGTATAAATTACGCTAGTATAAAATTTGCAACCAACAAAGAGTAATTGGTATTAGCAGTGGCAAGTAACTGCTGTTGACCACAACCTCAGATCTTAATATTCATGACAGGACTGCCATCCAGTCAGTCATATCATTGAGGCCATTAGTAGTCAGTATATTTCATTCATATGCCCAATATGCTTCCCTCTTTGGTAGCTGATGCAAAGATTGCTTGTAAGAACAAAACAGTGTAAACAGTGTAAATTCAGTTGTAAATTAATACGGCTTAGTGGTCAGATTTGCACTATTATTCAGGAAATATATGAGAACTTTTCAGTGGGAAACTTGGCTTATATTAGTGATTTAAACTGGCCATTTCTCTTGCTGATTTAAATACCATTTCAGGGAAAAGAACTACAGTCTCTTTGTTTCATTGCATATATTTTGCATGCTTTCCTTTGTTACCTATAGAGGGAATGTCTTCAATATATTTCCATATGGGGTCTTTCATATGACCAGCACCCATGACAGTTTGAGGTTAACAGCACAATCCTGCACATGTCTTCTCAGAAATAAGTTCCATTGAGTTCAATTAGACTTACTCCCAGTGGGTAAGTGGGTATAGGATTGCAGCTTTAGTATGGGAATAGAAGATATGCACATGGGACAATTTTGTCTTCTGTTTTTCTTTCCAGTGTTGCTCCTTTCTGCTTTACTTTGTCTTGGCCCAGCCTTGCCCTCATAAACAACAAAGCAACGAAAGATGAAATGTCCATGACTGATAGAACAAAGCAAGGTTTGATAACTACTGGGTAGAAAAAATCTGATTTGAAATTTTAAAAACTGATTTTTGGGATTTATTATAAACATCTGTTTTTATCCACCTTGCTATATAGCCTATATTATCTTTCTGCCCTAACTAACTCCTCTGCTTTGATGGGCCCAGCTCCACCACCACATAAGCACAGAACAATCCTATCTAGCCTGTGACTTTCTTTGCATGTGTGACTTTAGTCAGAGAAACTGAAAGCCCAGAACTTTCAAGAAACAAGAGCTGGTAGTTATTCTGGGCAGACCCATTTTCATGAGATGAAAAACTGAAATTAATGTCTGTGTTTGATTGGTAGGTAACTCCAATTGGGAGGTAACTTCAATGTTATGAGACTGTAAGTCTAGCTTTACTGTGTTTATGGTGAGATTTAATTGTAAATACGTTATTTTTTAATTTAGAGAAAAAAAATCATGTTTTAATTGTGATGTTAAAAATAAATTAAAAAAGGATTTAGTTTTTTTTATCATCAATTTTTATCCATACTGGTGTGAGCTAATTTCTCCATGTTAGCCCTAGCTATTTCTCACTTTAAGAGCATAGTATATAAATTTGCTGTGCGTGCAGCACAGACTTTAGCCTCTGGCTAAAGGCCCCTTAGACTCACATTCATCATTACACATGGAAATTCAGATGCCCAGGAGAATGAGGACAAAGAGCAACAACCATTTCATTCCACAGCAAGGAAAGTAGTTCTCATGCCAGGTTCCCCAGCCCAAGCTCCCAGAACTCTTGTCCTACTCTGACCGTGTCCGGTGTTCTTGCCCTGTTTTGACTTTGAATAGAAGGGAGCAGGGCAGTAGCTACCACATCCTGGAAAGCTCTCAGAGTGAACAGCTTCCTCCAAGGATACCCAGGAACGGTCTGAAGCCTTTTATTCCTTCAGAGCTAGTTTACCTTGCCCAGAATCCATGCCTTCTTTGAGGATGGGACAGCCTTAAAGGGGCAGGCCCCTGGCTTGGAGCACAGCCCTCCTCGTCCTCTTGAAGGGCTCCCTCTGGCAGACAAAGATCCTGGTGGGCGAGGATCCCTGGCGTGAAGTGAGCCGGTTTCTCAGGGGATGCAGGCTCTGATTATACTGGCCCCAAAGGTCTCCCGATTCAAGGGTCTCTTACCTGGTGGCCTAGGGTCTGGTTCTGGCCTGGTCATGATGCTAGGGCCTGGGCCCGATGGATCTGACGCCACAGCCGAGTCAGCGCCTATGCCCAAGCTGCTGTTCAGGGTGGGCATCCTGAAAATCTTCTCCTGGGGGAGGGGAGTGGGCGAACAATGCCAGAAGGCTCTGCTTGGATTATCTTTCGCTAGCACATAATTAGAGACCAAAAACAATGTCCACCTCACTTCAGAGAAATTGAACAGAAAAGTTAGTGAGTGAAAGGCATTTCAGTGTGAAGAGTACCTGGAATATGCAGACACGCTCAGGGAAATGAGGGGGATAATTGTATACTATCTGTGTTAGAAATATGGAGCAGCAAAAGTTCGATCATTTTTATCTCCTCACTTTGTTGTGATAAGAGGAAAATATTCAAGCAACTGCTTTGACAAGGCAGCTTAATTTTTTTTTTTCTTGCATGGAAGTGGCAGCCTCTCTACTTTATTTTTATGTTTCAAAAAGGCATTACCTTCCATCTTGGCTGTGCTTCTATTGACCTTCCCTAAAGGCCCTCTTAAAAAAGAAAAGATCTATACTTACTTTGAAGAACTCTTGATAATTTTTATTTAACAAAAATGTTTAGCTGGAGATAAGTAACCACTAGGGGAGACATCAGCTTTGCTGATAAAAGTCTTGAGAGAGGCCTCTGGTATCTGATTATGAAGTTCACCGGAGTAGAGAAAGCATTTTTTTTCTTGGTGCTATTTCACTGAGATAGCACATGCCTGTGGTTCCACCAGTTTTGGATAAAGCAGGGGGCAGCTGGTGACATCCAAAGCGGCCGTGCTATAATAATTCCCATTTTTCCTTTGCCACCTCCAGACCTCTAAGGCCCTCCTACGTACCCCATGTTCCTAAAATCCCTTTGCCGGTGCATCCCATGAGCCATACTCTGAGGAGACTTATGTGTAGAGGAGCTAAACCAATTGTTTGCACAGATAAAAGAATATAGAGGTTTCCTCCACCAGTGTACCTTCCCAGTGGAGAAACTGGCAATACCCACAGTTAGACCTCAATTGTCTAGAATCCCTAAAGACCTTCTGTTGCTACATCCTATGACAGAGATACATACTGAAGGTGACTTACATATTCAAAAACCAAACCAAACTGAACAGTTTTATTGGCCCCTTAAATATAAAAATATGTGGCCTCCTCGCCACTCCACCAAACACATCTTCTTGATGGACCTCATTGCTGATGCCTATAAGCCCTATTCAGGTTAGAAAGGTTCATTGCTGATGCCTATAAGCCCTATTCAGGTTAGAAAGTTCATTGCTGATGCCTATAAGCCCTATTCAGGTTAGAAAGTTCATTGCTGATGCCTATAAGCCCTATTCAGGTTAGTTCAATCTTGTTAGAAAGTAAACATGTGAAAAGAGGAAGTGCTCCAGCCCCACCCCCTCCTTGTATGTTTACGTTGCCCTGTAGGGTAATAGTCCGAAGAGGAAAGCCTCCTTTATCCATAGAGGCTCTCCACACGAGCCTGGAAAATCAGCGTTCTGGCTCATGTGAAGAGCCTCCATGGATAGACAAGGCTCACCCTACACGAATACAAGGTGACAGAAATGCATAAGGAGGGGGGCAATTCCTCTCCTTGCATGTTTACTTTCTTACCAGACTGAACAACTGAAAAGGGCTTAAGTTGCTCCTCAGTCATGGCATTCTGTTGAAACATCTTGATCCTCCTCATCATGGAAAAACATCTCTTTGAGGCTGCTGTAGTCATGGGGCTCAGGCAGGGCTGGATTAAACTCTTTATAAGCCCTAAGCAATCTCATAATCATAGGCCCCCAAGATAGACTACACCTAAGATAGACTACACTCCATTTATCTATAAATACTTATATTGTGTAGGTCCCATAATCATAGTTCTATACGCAGGGGCGGTGTGTGTATTACCTTGAGCTAGTGGGGCACAGCCCTGGGAAGATTTTAGTTTACAAAATATCCACAGGGAACCCCCAAACAATAGTCCAGTCCCCAAATAATCCCCCACATTCATATATCTTTAGTTATTAAAAAACTGTGTGTTTTTTTTTTTGGTCATTCTCCTGACCTATGATGTTGCCACCAATTGCTCTTACATAGCAAACCTAATCAGAAATGTTGCTATGGTGGCCCACAGAGCACCTGTCCC
This sequence comes from Heloderma suspectum, assembly GCF_057233095.1. NCBI lineage: Eukaryota > Metazoa > Chordata > Lepidosauria > Squamata > Helodermatidae > Heloderma > Heloderma suspectum. The sequence continues at coordinate 192,510,889 of NC_139458.1, forward strand.
TTGTCTATAGGATGGGACCTTTGGGGGGGCAGGTAGTTCCCCCCCCCCCATCAATCTTCAAAAGGTTTGGAGCACCGACCAATTAGGACAGAACATATGGCTACACCCACCCTTAATAACATATGGCAAGGCTATGCTCTGAAAGCCTTGCCTAGCTATTAACCAGTGAGAATGCTGCTTCAAAAGAACTCCCAAGGAGTTCTACAAGGAGACTACACAACTACAAAGAGACTACACAATGCAAACAACTGAGAGCCTTTAAAAAAAATGAAGTTAGCATGGATAATACTGTGAATGCCAGTGAGAAATTCTGTGAATTCCTTCTATCCTATAATGGATGAACTTATAATTGAGATGGGCAGATGGCAAGCAGCATATGTCACACTCAATAAAAGGTTTAGTTTTCTTGTGGATAGGTCTTTATCCGGTGATGAAGTGGCTTCCAGAGCAAGGCCATTAACAGACACCTATCGCATCAGATCTCAAAAATGCGTTCACAGCTGAATTTGTATTGTTCTCACTTGGAGGAGGAGGCGCAGGGAATGTTGATCAGATTTTTAGATGACACAAAATTGGGCGGGATAGCTAATACTTTGGAAGACAGAAACAAAATTCAAAGTGATCTGGATAGACTGGAGCGCTGGGCAGAAAACAACAGAATGACATTTAACAGGGATAAATGCCAAGTTCTGCACCTAGGAAAAAGAAACCAAATGCACAGTTACAAGATGGGGGATACGTGGCTCAACAACACTACAAGCGAGAAGGATCTTGGAATTGTTGTCGATCACAAGCTGAATATGAGCCAAGAATGTGATGTGTCTGCAAAAAAGGCCAATGCTATTTTGGGCTGCATTAATAGAAGCATAGCTTCAAAATCCCGGGAAGTACTAGTTCCCCTCTACTCAGCCCTGGTTAGGCCTCATCTGGAGTACTGTGTCCAGTTCTGGGCACCACTCTTTAAGAAGGATGCAGACAAACTGGAGAGGGTTCAGAGGAGGGCAACAAAGATGATCAGGGGACTGGAAACAAAGCCCTATGCAGAGAGACTGAAAGAACTGGGCATGTTTAACCTTGAGAAGAGAAGACTGAGGGGAGATATGACAGCGTTCTTCAAGTACTTGAAAGGTTGTCACAGAGAGGAAGGGCAGGATCTCTTCTTGATCATCCCAGAGTGCAGGACACAGAATAATGGGTTCAAGTTACAGGAAGCCAGATTCTGGCTGAACATCAGGAAAAACTTCCTGACTGTTAGAGCAATACGACAATGGAACCAATTCCCTAGGGAGGTGGTGGGCTCTCCCACACTGGTGGTGTTCAAGACGAGGCTGGACAGCCATCTGTCAGGGATGCTCTGACTTGGATTCCTGCATTGAGCAGGGGGTTGGACTCGATGGCCTTGTAGGCCCCTTCCAACCCTACTATTCTATGATTCTATGTATGCAGACAGGAAATCTCTAGCAGAAATGATCATTGCACAAATAACAGACAAGATCGTGATAAATTCAGCTTTGCTTTTAGAATGTATCTTGCCATTTTTGGAACAGGTTATGAAAAGGAGCGCTCTTTTTTCAAAGATGAAATGTATTAAGAGGTGTCTTAGGTCAACCATAGGACAGAAACGACTATCTCCACTTCCACTAGTCTCAACTTAGAATGAGCTTTTGCAAACAATAATTTTTTTAAAATGTAATCTATGATTTTTCTAACAAAACACAAAAGTCAGTTTAATTTACATTTACTTAAGACATATTATACCTGTATGAGTAAACTGTTAAACAATAATTTGCTTTAATTAAATTTAATCTTTTTGTAGGATTACCCCAAACTTTTTCATAGGCCCTTGGGAGTTTCGTAGTCCCTGGGCACTGTGCCTATTGTGCGTAATGGATCATCCACCTCTGGGACGGGGTGGGCAGGTAGGTGGTGGTGGGGAGAGGGCAGGATCATGATAATGATGCAAAGTAACTTGAGAAACTTACCTAGTGTGCCTTGGATGTTGCTCTAGAAGTGCTCTAGTTTAATCATTTAACAGATCCTTTTAGCAGCACATTAGTTCTCCTCTGAACAGAAGCATTCAGTTCTCTGGGTATCTGCAGGCTGAGGGCCAAACTAGATGTGAAATATGTGAATACAATTAAGGAGCAGGTTAAAAAGATGTTAGTAGTAGCTGCAAGGGGCGGGTGGAGAGAGATTAACCCTTTCCCTCTGTGCCATGGTCCTGATGAAAATCACCTCTCTGAAGCTGCTATTAGCATAGGGAAGGAAGCCTCTGTTTGTAAAAAGCATCTGCTGGAAGGCCCACGTAGGACTGGATTGTGGCACTGGAGGATGAGGAATTTAACCGTATTCTCCCACACTATTGTCCCAATGAAAATTCCCCCTCCAGCTTCTATTTGCCCTATTAGTGTCCTTCTGGGAAAAGTAACTGTATTCATCCTGCCTTTCTTCCCTTCCATGGAGGATAGCAGGAGGGAAAAATGGACCCCACTCTTTCTTGTTGGTTTCTTCTATTTAACTTCTTCTCATTTGATTGATTGATTGCATTTATATCCCGCCTTTTTCCTCTTGCAAGGAACCCAAGGCGGCTTACATTATCTTCCCCCTCTCTGTTTTATCTTCACAACAACAACCCTGTGAGGTGGGTTGGGCTGAGAGTCTGTGACTGGCCCAGAGTCACCCAGTGAGCTTCCATGGCCAAGTGGGGACTAGAACCCGGCTGTCCCAGCTCCCAGTCCATCACTCTCACCACTACACTACACTGGCTCTCCTCTCATTTAACTTTGGGTCTGTAAACTTGTGGCCACAAAAAGCCAGATCTCCCATCTAAGCAATGTGAGCGCAACTTGTACTAAAATTAGGTGAGGCAATCCATCCCCAGCCTTCTTTTTAAGGCCTAGTTCATACAAACAACAGATAAGGTAGTAAAACTGTTCTTGGACTGTTGTACCATTTCATATGGCAGGGGTGTGGGGGCAGGGAACTGCATGAGTGAATGCTCCTTCATATACAAGTCTCCTTGACCTACACATTTATTTATGTATTACACTGCTATACCGCCCAATAGCCAAAGCTCTCTGGGCGGTTTATACAGATTAATAAATCCCCTAAATGTAAGGATAAAAAACATAAAAGGGATTAAAAAAAATTAAAAAGCCCTAAATGTAAGGAAGACAAGTGCTACCGTAACCTTCTCTCTGACATGCTAGTTTGTATGTGAGGGGGTTATTTTAAATGAAGAAGCATTTAACCATGTTATTCACCTGTGACATCCAATTATAAGGGTGCACAATAACATTTTTTTCCAACTGCCACCTAATCTGATGGTTATGTGGAATAGGTCTAAGTAAAAGTCAACCAAAGGTGCTTCCAGATGAGGTTTTTATTGTGTAATTGCTTTGGTTCAAACATGGAATTTTATGAGGAGTCCATTTGTAACCCTCCTATATATTCCGTCTGCTTTATCCACCTTTTTTTCTTACCACATAAAATCCATTAAGGAGGGAAAAACAGAATAGCTGCACACTGTCTTTTGACTGGTAGTGCTAGGGGCCTTCCATCTGAAGCACCCCAAGAATAATACTACAGGAGGAAGAGGGCAACAAAAGGAGGTATATCAAAATTCATTTTTAGGTATCCCACAGGAAGGATTTCATTTGCCATCAGCTTTGTTGCTGTTGTGGCTCTGAAGATTACATCTCTCTGTGTCTATACCCTGTAGCACTAAAAACACATGCCAAGTCCTAAGTATCATTAATCAGTTTTTGTCCGGTTTTCATTAAATCATTTACAGGGAGTAATTGCTGAAGTTGATTTATGGTTCCAGTGCCAGAATAAATGTGGGGGTGGTCGGGGGGGGGAGATTGTTTCCCCCTTCTCTCTAGCACAAAGTCAGGCAAGGGGCGGGGGGAGCCTACGGACTGTTTAGAACAAGCAGGGAGATTTACAGACTGGTGACTGTCACAGGTGAAAAGAGTTAGCTAATGAAGTCCGAACTCGTGTCACAGAGACGTGGTGTTCCCTGCTGCTGGCTTCTTTCTCCCTGGGAATAATTCATTGGCAACGACTTTTCACCAGTGAAAGTCACAGGTGAATGTCACCTGGATTTGTGTGTGTGTTTTCTTAAATGCTTCTTAAATAGAGAGAAGCAATTACCCCCCCCACACACACACACAGATGACAAATTCTTTCTTCTGATGGAGCACAAAGCTTCCCAAATCCTTAAATAAAGGGGCACCGTAGGGTCCCATCGGTGGTGGTATTACTATCTCTGTTACATCATAGAAAATGAATGTTGCAAACACTGCACTGCTAAATGTCTTCAAATGCCAGTACAAACAAACTGAAGAAGGTGAACATAATTCTGAATTATTTTAATGCAATGAACCCTTAGGAACTGTGTGAATCTGCTATGCATTGTTCCAAGGCCACAGTGGGTGGGAACAGCAGGCAGACTGATGGTAAAATTTCAAAAGCACTTATGGGAAAAGCCCATTTTCCTTGAGACAATTTTTTTTAGAAAAATGCCTATCAGTTTTAAATAAGCCACACTGGCCCAATGAGCGTTGCTTCCTATGATGTAATATAGATGGTGAAAAGGAGGCTTGCCCCCAACCTCACAGAGTACCCTTATGGCTTATTTTCACCTGCAAACATTGCAGAGAGAATTCCCTCTAAAATGTAATAACTTTCTGTTGACAGGGTCCAGCAAGAAGCTATAGGCTACCAGTAGATAAATAAATGTCCTGCAGCTCTTGCTATTTTGGAGAAAATGTATCTCTTTTCCCCCAGTGAATGTTTGATTAACTCTAATAGCCAGCAAAGCATTCTCTTGAAGGAACTATAACATAGATATTTATCTATTGCAGTTCATCATGATTCAAAACCTGAGGCAAAAGTTTCCATCCAGAGCTTCCACATATACCATACCAAAACAGCTTCTTTGGCTTGAGCTGGAAAAAGAGTATCATACCCTTTACATGTTTTATAGACATACCAGCCTTCAAACTCTTATGGCCCAGACACTGTTCCTAACGAACAGTCCCTCTCTGCAATCCTAGCAGATAATGTGATTTAGTCATTTCTGAACATATGCTGGGTGTAAAATCAGCAACAAACAATTCACCCAAGGTTCACTAACATCACCTGGGTGCCCCAAATTAATTTCAGACTGCAGGTAGAAAAACAAATATCTTGTGTTACTATGCTACAAATTAAGCAGTATGTTTAAATTGTGCCATATGGGGAATGTTTCTGGGCAAGTGGAATACGTATGAAAAAGACAGCTCTACTTGAACTATAATGCTAGGGATTAAAATAAAGAAGATTGTAGAGCTGTTTTTAAACTGACTTCCACAGGAATTGTCATGTATGCTACAACCTGAGCTAATATGTTGGTAACTTTGCTTATTGAGTGACTGGACTCTTAAGGAGAAATTTGACTTCAGGCCTAGTTTCAAGGATGTCTCTGAGACTCCAGAACTGTACCTTCACACATTGTCAAATAAGAGGACAATAGAGGACAATATGATACATTTCACCATACTGGGGAAGACTGTGACCTGCTCAGTCTGCTGACCAGGTACTAACTGTTGATGGGCAACTCCAAGGTCCCTGCTCAATCTTCTTATGTTTTTTTATGATTCTTTATCTTTAAACTGGATCTGGACCGGACAGCCCTTCAAATAGAGGACGGTCCTCTGTAAAGTAGGACACATGGCCACCCTAAGTGGGAAGAGACAATCTGAATTTGGGCAGCCAAGGCTGTGAAGCAAGACCACACGGACTTTCTAATTTTCTTCAGATATGAAATATAAAAGACTTGAGAACTGGACAAATTACTACAGTTTACACTATTATTTTTGCCCTTGTAAAAGAAAAGAAAAAAGGCTATAATAAGCCAGGAGAAGGGAAGAAAAGGAAAGAGAGATTGAATGTCTGAATTGTTAGTTTTTTGTACCTGTCTACTAGAACTGGAAACAAAGACAGCTGACTTTCTTGGCTATTTGATTTGAGAATGAGAGAAACTATTTTGCCAAATATTTTTAGAAATCTATTTCTGAATTGCCAGTAATAGAAAGGGAAATATAAAAAAGAAAGAAAGAGAGAGACAATCGAATGAAAAAGAAAAAATAGATTCTGGGCTGAACTCTTAAGTTCTGAAGAATGATGAAATCTCCCTGAATGGATAATCTTATCAGATCTGTAACAGAATGCTGACAGGAACTGAATGGCATCACAGTTCATGACAGCAAATCCCTGAGACATAAGGTTCTAAATCAGGAGTGGGGAACCTACAACCCTCCAGATGTTGTGTGACTACAACTCCCATTAGCCCCAGCAAACATACTCAGTGGTCAGGGATGGTGGGAGTTGTAGTCCAATAATGTCTGGAGGACCACAGGTTTCCCACCCGTTTTAAATGTTCAACCTCAAAGTTGGAATAGGGTAGAAGCTGACAATAAGTACAGAAAAAGGAATGAGAGCCAGGAAAAAACCACCACCACCCCTAAAGGGTCATACATAAGTAAGCCTTTTGTTGTTGTTCAGTTGTGTCCGACTCTTCGTGACCCCATGGACCATAGCACGCCAGGCCTTCCTGTCCTGCGCTCTCTCCCGGAGCGTGCTCAAGTCCATATTCATTGCATCAGTGATGCTATCTAGCCATCTCATCCTCTGCCATCCCCTTCTCCGTTTGCCTTCAGTCTTTCCCAGCATCAGGGTCTTTTCCAGAGAGTTTTCTCTTCGCATTAGGTGGCCAAAATATTTGAGCTTCAGCTTCAGTATCTGTCCTTCCAATGAGCACTCAGGGTTGATTTCCTTTAGGAAAGTAAGCCTTTAGGTGACCACTATGTATCAATACTCACAGAAGTTTGAATTCTGGTAACCTGCAGTCTGAAATGGTACAATACCAAGAGCTCTTTATCATGTGATTTGTCTACAGATAAATATAGATCAGCGGTTAGTATGTGTGTTTTTTAAGGTTAGACAACAGCATCGTGAATTGGTCTATCAACTGTTATTATGATAGCTCAGTGACACGTCCATGTTTAAAGGCAGTATAGTTCCAGTTACCAGAATCTGGAGACAAACAAGAGATAGACATGATCACTATGCCCTGAGTCTGATCTTTCTAGAAGCTTCTGGTTGGTCAATTGTAGAGACAAAGGGCAGTCTCTAATACTGCTGCTGTGCTCTCGCTTGTTGTGCAAGTGGGACCGTTCATGCAACAGAAAGCTAGTGGTTCAAAAAGGAACCCTGGAAACAAATGGAAACACTTGTTCTGGGTTGGGACAGGTCAGCGGAGATGGCTTCTGCAAGCTCCGCTGACCTGCCCTGTTCCAGAAATTAGTTTTTCCACTTGTTTTTGGTTGCTTTTTAAACTGCTAGCTTCCCGATGTGCTAGCGGTGGGTCCTGCTAGCATGTGGGCAGACTTGGATACTGCCCCAAACGCTGGACTAGATGGACCTTTGGGTTTTTAAAGAACACTTTTAGGTAGGTATATACCATATGGTTTCCTGTTATTGCTTTCACTAGTTTTAAAAACATAGCACAGCAAGAAATTAAGCTTTGCACAGTGATATGCAAAGTACATTATTCATGTACTTGCAATTTCAGTAATTCATTATCAATGATGGTGTAAGCAAGTGATTGTATAGTCGTTTGTAAGTTCCTAGTGTGCTATACCATAATGATGATGTTTCCAAACATTTTATAAAATCTATGCAATCATGTTAAAGTCTCATTTAAGGGTTCCATGTGAATTATTTTTCTCATTAATAAACAATTTGCTACTTTTCCATATTATTTTATTAAAAATTTGCTTTTAAAAAATACACATATATTTTATTCTTTACAGATTGCAGGAAAAGATGTTTTGGGGAGTATCCTTATTGTCCCAAACAACACATGATGTGTCTTCAGTATCCAGATCACCTTTATAAGATGTAGTGGGAAAAACCAGGGGAGGTGGAGGGCCAGAACAATGTATTCATTCAACAGAAAAGATAATTAATTCTATAAATATTTTATCTCCTGTACATTATTGCATTAGGAAGCCACAACCTTATGCAGCATCATTATATAGGAAAGAAGTTTAGAAATGGCATAAAATAACAATGGTCTCAATGAACATGAGCTGTGGTAAACATATAAATGATGCTTTCTTTTGAAATGGTTGTTTAGCAACACTGGAGTAGGATCAGGGGGTGGGGGAGAAGGAGAAACAGACAAAACCAAAATAAATTAAATGAAAATAGTAAATGAGTCATAAGCTTAACTATCTGATATATGGCTTTCTTATTCTTAATCTTTCTAAATAAAATATTAAATTAAAGACATACATTACATTTTTTAAAAAGAAAAGCTTCAAGGCTGCTCTGCTTCCAAACATTCTCACAACAACTAAAATGGTTCAAAATCAAATGAGATAAATCTCAAGTACTACACAAGATACACCAGTACTGAGGCCTAAAACAAGACACATTCCCTAGCAATGGGAGCACATTAGGAACTAAGAAGTTGCAATCCATTATTGAAATATCCTCAGCAATTGAAGCACTTGTTTCACCTAGCTTTTGTTGCACACCAGAATCTGTCCAGATGGTTTCCAGAGGCCTACGTACATCAGCATGAGGGAGGAAGATCCTGGTTTTCAAGTCAGACAGGAAAATATTCCACATTCCTTGTTTACAATGCAGGTCATATGACCAGTTTAAAAAAACCCAGACGTATGAACCCTTGATGTATTTTGTGCACAATTAAATTTCTCATAAACCATTGGTTGAGTTCTTTATTTAAAAACACACACACAACGAAACAGCAACAAGCCTATGTTACCTAGCTTGCAATACCCGTCAAGGAAGAGTTTCACAATCTGTTTTGTGGGGAAGTAATCAAGCATGGTGCCTTAAAAACACAGTCACTGCCAATTCTTGCTCACTTCCTTTTGTTTTTCTTCCAAATGGCCATAGTTATGGGTTGCTGACTCAAAAATCAGTAGGGTGCAAATAGGATCGATGTTGGAGTCGCTCGGATAGGGCCGTGCCCTGCCCTTAGGAGAGCTGTGGGTATTGCAGACGCCTGGAACAAGGCAGCTGAAGGACGCGGAGGAAGAGTCAAAGTAGTCGATACTGCTGCAGCTGCAGCAGCAAGAGGAGACGGAAGGAAAGCAGGCGCCAAAGGCTTGATCATATCTTTTTGGAATGCGAGTTTTGCCTATGGGAAAAGAGAAACATGAAATGGTTACTTCCCCAATTTATGGGACTTTAAAAACAACAACTCCTGACAAATGCTTTTAATCTCTCCTCCCCGCAACCCTTTATTTTTTTCGATTTCTGCACCGGAGGCTATAAACACCTGCTTGATACTACAGTACGACAGACCACAGCACCATTAGCTATGTTGCATTAATGTTAACCTTCTACCAAAAGTCAATACGCTTACACATTATAGGGATTAGATGAACTCACCCACTCAAACGTTAAAATGATTATTTTGTAAAGGGCAGTCGTTGCCTGGCATGATTAGTATAATCTCTTAACCGTATTTTAGTTTTCACCTCTGCTTGTGGATCCAAGCCTGCAGATAGCTTCCCACATCCCATCTGTACATTACAAGGGTGCTCCTGCCAGCCCCTGCCACAGCTAAAATTACAATGCAGGTGTGTGTAAATGAGGAAGAAATGTGTGCTGAGTGCCCTGGAGCAAGCACCTATGGCATCTTCTGAGACAGTAAAATGCATCCACCCTCCTCATGTGAAACATCTAGGGACAAGAGCAATAGCTGAAAGTCCTCCAGGGTCCTAAGAACAAAGTGGGAAGCTGGTCCTGAGTGCTCCCAAAACTTGTTGTTTCCTTGAAGAAACAAATGAGATTTTTAACTGTGGCCTGTGTTCAGGCATCCACCTGCTGTGACTTTAGCTTTCCCACTGTGAAACTAATAAGTTAATAAAGCCTGGAGCATTTTAATTTTATTATTTATAATTATGCAGGGATATTAGTCGTTTGCTTGTTTGTTTCTAAAGGTCAGCTGCAACAAGCTAAATTGAAAAATATATGTATCTTAGGTATTTTCAGCTTGCAACAACATGGGTGCATTCTGGATCCGTTAAAAATAATTGCCATTGACTTAAATGGGGAGCCTATTTTTGTAGAATGCACAGAGCCCTCTTCTAGATATCATCACAAAGAGATGGGTGGAAACCCTTCTATAATACTATACTGTGGACATGAGAAAAAGGGTCCAGGAAAGGAAAACAGATTGGGAAGGGATTCCATACTGCAAGATGAGGACCCAGATAAGCAATTACTCTGATGCTACAGAAGCTTTCTGAAGCATCACAGTAATGTTTATATTTGTCACTGGAATGGGAAAGAGGAAGGTTAAAAAAAAAAAAAATAACTGGAATGGAGTCAGTTCTACACTCTAAGCCTTCGAATCTAAGGTTTACTTTAAAATTTAAACATTGCATGTTATCTGCAGTTCAGTTGTGACCATCAGAATAGCATGATTTTGTAAAGGGCTTGTTTAAAAGGGCAAAAATATATTCTAGGCTGCTAGTACAAAATATTTCAGCCTTTAAAAGGGATAGAGGGCCTTTTAAAAGGAAAAACAACAACCTTTTCCACCAGATACGCTATCCAATCTGCTTCAGATTGTTTATTCCTTCTCTCCAACAGTGACTTGCACTCTAGTGTCATTTCTCTTTTGTGTGGACTAACAGATCCCTGTACAGCATATACCTAAACTTCACTGCCGTTGGAATCCCTCAGTTGCTGCCCAAGGCACACCACACTCAGGCAATACTTACTGCTAGAATACTTGGACTACGCTGTAGTTTGTTATAAGGACTATATTTCGGCTTCGTAGGCTTCCCTGCAACTTTGTCTTTGTGTCTTCTGCTGGAAATGTGCTGAAAAAAGAAAATTTTAAACAAGATGTTCTGTGTAAACATTATCACTTGACCCTGTAATTGTTGTGCAGTGAATATGCAAATATGTGAACTTATTTCAAGAAAGAGGGAAAAGGGTACAGCTTCAGCAAGAAATTTAGATTTGTGCAATAAAACCTCTCTAAAAACCACACAACCAGAAAACCCAAGTTCTGTGATCAGAATTGTGAAAATCAGGTACATTTTCAAAATGTATTTATTTACTTCAGTTCATTTCTATATGAACTGAATAGCCGAAGCTCTCTACTTAAGCCTGCTTGCATTACTTTTTTAAAAACCCTGCACAATCTAGGCTTTTCACTGGGAGACAATGAAATTGAAAGGATACACTGTGTGTTAAGAGAGCAACACGTGGAGACGTAAGGGAGGATACTAGCCTTAAAGGCAGCCAAATAAAAATAAAATCAGGGGGAAAGGTGCTGGAGAAAGGTAGTTAAGTTGATGTAATTGCTGGCAGCCACTGTGTGGTGATCCAGGGAGGAGGGGAATCCTTGTCTGGACCCTAAGTGCTGGGGGGCAATGGTGGAGCCAGAGGGTGCCACAGCCAGCAACCAAACATGCACTGGATAGTCACTCTGGGACATGCACAGACTGCTGACATCTGCAATGGGTGTTTTATGGAAGTGGCTCTCAGCCATTAGCAAGTTCTGTCTAAACATTTCCATACTTGTTCTTGAGCAGCTATAAGCTTTATATATCTGCCGGATTATACAAGCAAAAGTTGAGATTTGGGATTCTAGATCTGCTACTAGATTTTTGCCCAAGACAGTTGGGTTCTGTACTAACATGTTGCAAGAACAGACATGGGGTTTTCAGCCTCCTGGGTTCAAGGAGTTTGTTTTTGCCAAATTAAACTGAGCCACTTAGGGAGCAATCCTATGGCCACTAGTCAGCGGCTAGATGGCCATAGGATATGTGGTTTTCCGGGAACCAACTTTCCCCCCTTCCATGCTGCCTTGCAGGCAGTGCGGAATGGCCCCATGTTCCGTGTTCGGAAGAGGAGCACAGAGCGGCCAAAATGGCGTTCCAGGGCAGGGAAGGGGGAAATGCCGGAGTCGGCTGTCTAGCTGCAAATGCAGGGCAGGAGAAGTGCAGAGAGAACGATCCCCTCCACATTTCTCCTGCCCTGCATTGGATAGGCGGTCATCTCTGAGTTCGTAGGTGGCCGCCTATCCCCATAGGATTGCGCCCTTAATGAACTAAACATGTGATCTGAAACAAAGGACTCCATGATCTTCAAACTAATGCAGTGGTTTCCTGATGTGGTCAACATTACCTGCTTAAGCTGAATTTCTGAATTGACATGGACATCACAGATCTCGCAATGAAATGTTTTGTTTTGCAGTCCTGAGCCTGTAGTAGTGCCATGGGTCTTCAGCCTGGACCCAGGTCTAGGATAAGATTTGATTGGACCAGCACCATTCCGAGCCTCAACCATTGTCTTGTGCTTGGAACCTGAGAAGCCATTTTGCAATAGAATCAATAAATGGTTTCTCCCTTAAATGAGAAACTAATCATTTTCAGCCATTACATAGTTTTCATTCCTTGCTGGATTTTCTGTAACATGGGTACATAATAGGGCAAGAGTTTGGCTTGCTCATAGGCTAACCTATAACCTGTATTGCAACAGCCATTCTCAAACCCTTTACTATCACAGCCCATTCACACAACTGTGAGATTGTTCAGGAACTGCGTATCGGTGTTGGCCTTCCCTCTCCACACCCCTCTTTTGCCACATCATCCGCAGCTCCAACCGCAGGGAACTTGCTGACATTCCCCCCAAAAGGCTTCCTCATTCCACCGCTTTAGAATCCCTGGCACAGTGTAGGAGGAATTTTTTTTCAAGTTACATAATGCTTATCTGGGAAAGAGGTTTGTCCTCACTAAATTATTTGCCCTTGATCTGAGAACCGTGTTTGCCATTTTCATCTCTTCTTATTTAAGCACAAGAAAGAAGGAAGGAAAAGTAATAGTGAACCATGTCTCCTCAGCATCACAATTGAAAGTATGAGGGATCACTTAACATTTAATGCTGAAAGCATCATTAATATGCCATGGAAAGCCCATGAAAAGCACACAAATACCATTTCTGTTGTGGAGTGATAAGACGGAGAAAGCTTATTGTGCTAAAAGTCCCTACACTTCCACAATAATGATACATACATAATGGAGTTTCATGACAAACAAAACAGACATTACTTTAAATGTGTGTCTAGCAGCTATGTCTCCCCGCTGCCACTTTTACTATAGAGTAGGTGCAGGGCCCCAATCTGTATCTTAAAAGGCCCCCTACCCTCCCTCCACACTAGGGTCCCAATCCAGATTGGGGGTCCTGTGACTACACTAGAGTAAAAATGAACACATTATGTAATTGGTAGACACGTATTTAAATAATGTCTGTTTTGGCCGTAAGGGCAGAACTACATGCTATGAGGCCAACATGGAGATAACAATCCTGTGTTTGCCTCATAACTCTAATGTGAAGGATGGGGGCAGGTGCTGAACCTTGTCTCCTACCTGCTGAATTTCCCTTGCTAACCTTATTTTTGCCAATTTTCCCATTCTCCCACAGTTGGCTCCACAACTGGAAATAAGCCTTACTGAGGGGAAAAGGTCTGAGGAGAAATTGTGGGGGAATAATTGATGGGAAAAAGTTTATTCCCATCATGAAGGGACAGAGGGAACATATGGCTTTTTGTTGTTGCTGTTCTTTAAAAAAAAAAAAAACACTTTGAAGGAAGAGATTCATAGGCACAATTATAGTTCTCCTGTGGAAACAAAAAGTGGATTTTTAACAACATCCATATACTAAACATTCTTCTAAAAATGAATCCCAACAGAAAAGAGCAGCTATGACTACAAGGCCCACATAAACGCAGAAAGGCACTGTGGTTCGGTTTATAAACTTCAAGTTGCCTGGTTTGTTCCACCCATTTAATAGCACTCCTACATTCCTTTTTCAAAACTGTTAGCTATCCCAGTAAGCTTAATTTACAGTGGCATTTCTGATCAGAGGATCACAAAGATGCCAGAGCCATTCAGGGATGTGCCTGAGAATTGCATCAGATCATCAAATCCTGGAGCAAACATAGCCCCCATCACAAAGGCCTTCCCTGTGGTGGTACTCTTTGCCACTGCTGGCTCCAGCTTTTGAGAACCCATGGACAAGACACCCTCAATGGCCCACATCTCTCACTGAGCCTACCTTCTCACCACCATTGTCGCCAGCTGCTATTGTTCCTCATCCTCTTTCTCACCATTGCTACCATTTTCTGGCCTGACAGGAGAGAGCCAGGAAAAAAGCAAGCAGTGGCATCTAGTGCTCCTCCTTCTCAACACCACCATTATATGGGTCAGAGGGAGAGGCAAGTGAACAAGCAGGCTGCAGTGGCGAAGAGGAGGAGCAACTCCAGGGGACTCTTGTCGGTGGGCCGCTGCTGGGGTGTGGTCCCTCAGCAGGTGCCCAACCATGCCTACCCTTTTGCTGGCCCTGCTCTTTGTGGCGGGTGTGATATTTAAAACAAAGATGAACAGATTTCCCCATTCTTGCTCTTTGGCTTCAATTTGTTCTGCATTCTACTCCTCCTGAATTCGTCTTTAACTCTGAAAATTTCTAAAATTAAGACCAAAACTGGAGCATACACAGTTTGCTGAAGCTGTCAGCTCCTTCAGTCTATTTGTAGCTTTCCCCCACTTCACAGTACTGTTGCACACTTGTGCACTGCTAAAACCCTGCAAAAAAGCGATTTTGATGTGATCATATGTATGATGGCCTCAAGTTTCTTTCTGAAGTTCTTTAATGATTCACACACATGTTTCCTGCACATTCACAAAACACAAAGGAAGAATTTTAATACACCTGTCATACAGTCATCATGAATGGTGCTTTGCAGTGTTTTTATCAATGCCAATAACATCAGGGCTGGGGAGCCTTTTTTCTGTTGAGGGTCACATTCCCTCAGGGTAATCTCTTGGGGGCTGCATGCCACCAGTGGGCACGGACACCCCTTTTCTCTCTCTGTTTCTGCCACCCTGTTCTCTCTCTCTCTCTCTCTCTCTCTCTCTCTCTCTCCCCCTACCATGCCATGGGATGCTGGTGGAGGGACAGATGCTCTTGCCAGAGGTCTGAACTGATCACTTGCAGAAGGCTTTTGACATTAGGCCATAGGCTGCATGTATCCCTAGGGCCACAGGTTCCCTATCCCTGAACCATATACTCACTTCAGGGAAACACTACACAAAAAGGAATCTTGATGTAATCTGATGTATGATTGCATTGCTTTTTTGTAGAGTTTTATAAATGTGCCAATGTGCATCATTAATGTAGAGAGGAGGAAAAACATGAAGGAACTGAAGGCTGAGGCTGCAGACTGAGCCTGCGCAGTGCTCCACTCTGTACAAAGTACGGAAATAAGAAAATAGAACAAGGGTAGATTTGTAATACACTGTTTTTACTTCAGAAAAAAGACCAGGTAATTTGGAGATCCAAGGAGAAATTCAGATGAGAGAAATTTTGGAAGCATCCCTTATGGGAACTCCCCTTACTGTGTTCATTGCAACTCATGAGTCAGCACCGCATATCCCTACCATTAGGTTTGTTTGTTTATTATACTTATTTATTTATTATACTTGTATACCGCTTAATATAATAAAATCTCTAAGTGGTTCAAATATAAAAATATTTAAAAATCACTGTTAAAATACACTGTTAATAAACAATTACAAGTACTAAAACAGAAACAAATAAACAAATAAATAAATAAGAAACAATAAAACAGAGCAACATTGTGATAATCAATTACAAGCCAGGGAAAACTTGCTGAAGCAAGTACGTTTTCAGGAGGCATTTAAAACATACCATATTTTCTGGCCTTCTGAACCACATGGGGGAGGGAGTTCCAGAGAACGGGGGCCACTACTGAGAAGGCTCTGCTTTCAAGATCTTACATGGTGACATTCTGTTGGCTGCAGAAGGGCCAGGAAGGCCTCCTCTGAAGATCTTAAAGGTCAGCTGGGTGAATATAGTGGGAGGCGGTTTGCTAGGCTGACCATGTGTCCTACTTTACAGAGGAAAGTCCTCTATTTGCAGGCATCCTCTATTTGAAGGACTGTCCAGTCGAAGTCTGGCTTTACAATAAAGAACTATAAGAAGGGAGAGCCTTGAAGGGGCTTTGAAGCTGCCCATCATCAGTTAACACCTGGACAACAACCAAAGAGGCACTCAGATCACCTGGTCAAGTCTTTAAATTTAAATTCCAGTAATGATTTCTAAAAAAAATACATGCAAATTTTATGCAAAATTATCTTCTTTTGACCTCTTTTGTGGTGATACATTTCCACTTTTTTGGCAGTGCGTAAGTGGCCACCCTACCTGGCAGCAGTGGCAGAGGCATGTGGGTCCTGCATAGGAACAGGGAGACACTCTGGGAAAGGAGCTTACAATAGTTAAACCTTCCATGTAGAGTACCAGGGAAGGCCTTTTCAGCAGTTACCACATGGTGGCTCTAACATTTAAGGTGGCCTTGAAAGGTTCCTCTCAACATCTAATAGTAAAAATGGCCTTCTGAGGTTGTGTTCTGTGGCAGCATCTCCTGGAGTACGAGGATAAAACATGGAGTAGGGAGAAACCATCTGTCTGGGCAACAAGGATATTCATGGAAAATGGTTTCACTAAGTAAGTAATAGATGTCTATTTCAGTATAACCAGATTATTAAGAGCTTTAATAAAGAATAGAATTCACACTTTTTGTATTGTCTGTAAGCAAGAATCTAGTAATTGCCACTGTATATTTTAAATATCCTTTCCTTTTCCAGGGTGGTGGTGGTGGTGGAGACTAAGAGACTACTGCAGAGACCAATTAGGGCACAATCCTATGCATGTTTAGACAGAGAAAAGGCCTACAATTCCCAGCATTCCCCAGCCAGCCATGCTCTTGCTAGAGGTCTGAGGGAGTTGTAGCCCTTTTCTCTGTCTAAACATGCATAGGATTGTGCCCTAAGAGTTGCATACACTGCCATGTCTAAAACCAAAATTCTTTCAAAAATACAGTTATGCATTTAGTTATTTCTGGTAGATACTCACCAGTGTTATGCGCTTCTAGCTGTGATAGGGAGTTCACAGCCACTTTGCATAACGAACAGTAAAGCAGTTTTTTGGCTTTCTCCTCTTCTGATTCAGAAATGGCATTAATAGTTCCATTTGTGCTCTTGGAGGAAGTTGGGGATGAGAGTGTCGCTGCTGTTGTGACTGCTACTGCTGCTATAGTTCCAGACTCAGATATAAAGGAGACCACTTCAGCATTTGGAAGCTGACTAGAGCCAATAGCTTTCAGATTTCCCCTATCGTCTGAGAGAGAGAGACAGAGAGAGAGACAGAGAGAGAGACAGAGAGAGAATATTAGGTTGCCAGATTTCCTTTCATTCTGATGATATCACCAGGAGCCACACTATCAATTACCTAGGCCATCTTTCATGGCTATTTACAATACAATCAATGAATAAACCCAAGGATGAAGCAAATTAGAAGAGACTCTTTAGCCTGTGTTTCTGCTCAGGAAAACCAACTATGTGAACATATTTCATATTAGCCAGAGTTTGACAGAACTCACAATTCACAGCTAGAACATGGAACGTACACAGAACACTCTGGGATCCCCTATCCTTGCAGGATAAAATCTCCAAGTAATCAGTGCCAGTATTCTTCTTGCTCATGAAAAGCAGCCGTTAAAATACCCAAGGAAGTTCTTTGATTCAGCCAAAGTGAACCACGGAGGAGGATTTGCAGAAAAACTGCACTGAGAGACAGGCCTTTCCCCTTGCATTATATGGGGACAGGATGTTCTGATACTGGATCATCATCAGTAGCGTGAGTATAGCACTGAGAAAAGGCCAAGTTTTGTATCAAAGGTCATATGCCACAGAAATCCTTCTTTTAGTCTTTAAGCAGCACTCTCTCCATTCCACCTACAAAAGCCCATGTGGGATACCATTTGGTTGGATGAGCTCCTTGTCCTTATATGTCTACATTCAAAAAATGGGAAACCTTACCAAAACAACCAGTTCAGCATTGGTTGAAATCCTATACGTAGAAAACAAAACAGGGCACAGCAGGGGCTTGGATCATAAGATAAGTTAAGGAAGTTCATGGATGGAAAGTTTCTTGTGCCCCCTGATAAGTCTCCTTGGAGGTTAGGGGGCCTTCCTGAACAATATGGGATGGGGCATAGGTGGGCTGCTGGGGGAGGGGAAAACTGCCCCAAATTGGATGGTCCTCTGTCCAGTTTTGGGTGATTCTCTCCTCACCCAGTTGCCCTCTGCACCCTCATCTCATGTTGTTCAGGAATGCCCTCCAGCCCTCTAGAAAGGTATTTTGGAGGGGAGTAAGCAGCTGAAGAGGGGCCACGGTGGCTTAGTGGTTAAGATGCTGAACTGCAGACTGGAAGGTCGGCAGGTCAGCAGTTCGAGACCCGAGTGCTGCGTGACGGAGTGAGCTCCCGTCTTCAGTCCCAGCTCCTGCCAACCTAGCTGTTCGAAAGCAAGAAATTGCAAGTAGATAAATAGGTACCGCCTCGGCGGGAAAGGTAACAGTGTTCCGTGCACCTCGGTGTTCAGTCATGCCGGCCACATGACCACGGAAGCATCTTCGGACAGCGCTGGCTCTTCGGCTTAGAAATGGGGATGAGCACCGCACCCTAGAGTCGGACACGACTGGTTGGGGACACCTTTACCTTTACCTTTTTTAAGCAGCTGAAGGCAGGAGAAGGGACAGGAAACTTTTCTTTCATGATCTTTCTAAAGTTAACTTAACTTAGGATCCAAGCCAGTGTATTTAACTTGTAGTTAACACATATGCCTATTTCCAATCTTTCAAAGAATAATGTTTGAGATTCACACTGGCTCAACTGAAAATATGCAATTCTGGTTTCAAGATGGAAGCTGAGATGTTTGAAAAAATATGTCTTTTGGAAAAGGGATTATGGTGTCATGGCCTGGGGTCTGAAGCCTCAGCGACACCCCAAAGAAGTCTCTGTGCCCAATGAGATCCTGGTCAACCCATTTGAGGAAGGACCCTTGGGAATCCCTGATGCATTCCTTAGACCCAAGGACTAAGCCATCCCATCAACCTCACTCTCCAAGAATGGCTCTCCCAAAGCTTCTCAGGTTCCTTGGCTGCATCAGAGCTTAAAGCTACATAAATTAACACAGCCCTTTAAGGATACAGTGAGTACCCAGTGGGAGGTGTATCTTCTGAGGGACCTGAGCTGACTAGCCTACTTAAGTCCTCAGGTGCTGCTATGCTGAATCAACAGCTCCTTCCATGAGGAATTACTGCCCAGCTTAGCAGCGCCCACAGAGCCCTCTCCAAGGTGCTGTTAGTCTGTGCCTTGCTCCTTTGAGCAAGGAAAACTGAGAGTTTAATAAAATGAATTAAGTTTACAAAAAGTTGTAAGAAGTATTTTGAAGTATAGGATGCAGGACTGCAGGTAACATCTACCATGGTCACTTTCATTTATATGATTCATTGGAATATACTGAACAACCTATAAATGTATAAACTGAAGCCAAAGGAAGTAATATTAGATCGCTGTGAGCTTAACTTTACCTTAGCTAAACTATCACATGTAATATGAATTCCATGTTTCTCTAGGGTGCTACTTTCCCACAAATGCAGGAACTCTTATTATTGTAGAACAGGCAAATAAAGTAGGTATTCATGGGACATATAAAATGGTGTACAGAAGCTCTGCTTTCAGGAATGTAATTATTACTCTAATGTAGATCAAAATAAGCCATAAACTCTGAAAATAAATAAAGTTCATTTATTTTATTCGTATCATATCTCAACTTTTCTCCAAAAAGCTCAGGCAGTGTACAAGGTTCCCCTGCCCATTTTTATCCTTACAACAACCATTTAAGGTAAGTTAGGCAAAGAGATAGTTCCCCCCAACCTTTCTTCATTTCAGCATCCTAATTTTGGGGGGAAAGTTGTTGCCGTTGTTAAACAATTGGGAGCCAGAAACCTTTGTTGATCTACTGCAAATTACCCAGAGATCTACCTGCAGATCATGATCTGCCTTCTGCCCACCATAACATACACGACATCACAACATTAGTGTCATGTGAACCAGGAAGTCTCCGGTTCAAGTTCCTTCCTGCCCATAGGTGACCTTAGGCACTATCCTCTTTTACTTTACAGGGCTGTTTAAAAATTATTGATATGTCTACATTTTTAAACATCCCACTGTGCCACATACATACTTCTTCTTCCTCTTCTTCTTCTGATTAAACTTCACAAAACCATACAAGATTAAACATCCCAAGAACCAATCTAACTGATCACTCATAAGTCAGAAAAACTACTCACTAAAGAAGGTCTGCAGTGAGGTTTTCTATTATTGAAAGCTGAACTGAGACTATGAGACCACCTTTAACCATCTCTCAGATAGTACCTGGCTGCAGGTAACACCTGTGACTCCATGAACCACCAACAGGGAAATTGCATATACACAGGTGCCTAAAATGCCACCCCAAAAAGGGCTTTCACTTGCTTTCATTTTACTTAGATCTTCAGTATCTCTGTTATCTTCACCCCCATCTTCATTCCCGCCTTCTGTTTCCTTTCTTTGTGTCAGATTTTAGATGGAAAGCTCCACAGGGCAGGGATCAGTCTTTTGGCATGTTACTCGGTAAGGTGCTATGCACACTGATGACAATAAAGAATAGTTCTTTTGTATTAATATTATTTTAAAAGCAAGGCTACACAAGAAGTGTAACCAACTGACAGTGAACTTGCAAGGCACGGATAAGCTGTTATCATGTTGTCAGACACAGAGCTTTCTAAAGCAATCATGACACCTCAGAGAAGTGAATATGATTACACACACACACATACTTTATGACACTCACTTTCAGAAAAGACTGAAGAACTATTTCTGTCCTTCGAAGTCATGACTGTGTAGGAGGCAGAAGGTGTAAGGAATCCATATAGCATACCATATTTACCGATGCAGGGGAATAGACTAAAGAGAATAGGGAAGACCCACAGATCAGTTAGATATGAGCTCACTAATATTCCCAATGAATATGCAGTGGAGGTGAAGAATAGATTTAAGGGACTAGATTTAGTAGATAGGGTCCCGGAAGAACTATGGACAGAAGTTCGCAACATTGTTCAGGAGGCGGCGACAAAAAACGTCCCAAAGAACAAGAAAACCAAGAAGGCAAGATGGCTGTCTGCTGAGACACTGGAAGCAGCCCAAGAAAGAAGGAAAGCAAAAGGCAACAGTGATAGGGGGAGATATGCCCAATTAAATGCAAAATTCCAGCAGTAAGCCAGAAGAGAGAAGGAATTATTTTTAAACAAGCAATGCGCGGAAGCGGAAGAAGACAATAGAATAGGAAGGACAAGAGACCTCTTCCAGAAAATTAGAAACATTGGAGGTAAATTCCAGGCAAAAATGGGTATGATCAAAAACAAAGATGGCAAGGACCTAACAGAAGCAGAAGAGATCAAGAAAAGGTGGCAAGAATATACGGAAGATCTGTATAGGAAGGATAATAATATCGGGGATAGATTTGACGGTGTGATCAGTGAGCTAGAGCCAGACATCCTGAAGAGTGAGGTTGAATGGGCCTTAAGAAGCATTGCTAATAACAAGGCAGCAGGAGATGACGGTATCCCAGCTGAACTGTTTAAAATCTTGCGAGATGATGCTGTCAGGATGATGCATGCCATATGCCAGCAAATTTGGAAAACACACAAGAATGGCCAACAGATTGGAAAAGATCAACTTATATCCCCATACCAAAAAAGGGAAGCACCAAAGAATGTTTGAACTATCGAACAGTGGCACTTATTTCACATGCCAGTAAGGTAATGCTCAAGATCCTGCAAGGTAGACTCTAGCAATTCATGGAATGAGAATTGCCAGATGTACAAGCTGGGTTTCGAAAAGGCAGAGGAACCAGAGACCAAATTGCCAATATCCGCTGGATAATGGAGAAAGCCAGGGAGTTTCAGAAAAACATCTATTTCTGTTTTATTGACTATTCTAAAGCCTTTGACTGTGTGGATCATAACAAATTGTGGCAAGTTCTTGGTGGTATGGGGATACCAAATCATCTTGTCTGCCTCCTGAGGAAACTGTATAACGACCAAGTAGCAACGGTAAGAACAGACCACGGAACCAGCATCTACGCTATTTGTGTTCCCCTTATTTTCGCCGTCTTAGTCTACGTAAATGTCTACGTAGACTAAGACGTGCCAAAATAAGGAACGAAAATGGCGGCGCCTATGGGTGCTGCCACTTGCGTACGTGCATTGTTTTTTTTCTTTTAAATCAGCCGTGATAGGCTACATAAACATTTATGTAGCCTATCACGGCTGACTGCAGGGACGCAAACGGCGGCAGCTACGGCCGCTGCCATTTGCGTCCCTGCTAGCCAGCAGCCGGATGTCTGGCCGCTGGCGGAGCTGGCCAGCGGCTCCGCAGAATCCCTGCGGAGCGGAGCCAGCTGGCCAGGATTCTGGGGGTGGGGGAGGAACGGAGCGCCTCCCCCCCCAGCGAAGATTCCGGGGGGAGGGACGGAACGCCTCCCCCCCAACCACTAGCATAATCCCCGAAAGGTAAGTGACTTTCGTACATCCCTAATCCAGTCCATACTCCAGGAAATAAAGCCAGACTGCTTACTTGAGGGAGTGATATTAAAGGCAAAACTGAAGTACTTTGGCCCCATAATGAGAAGACAGGATACCCTGGAGAAGACGCTGATGCTAGGGAAAGTGGAAGGCAAAAGGAAGAGGGGCTGACCAAGGGCAAGGTGGATGGATGATATTCTGGAGGTGACAGACTTGACCTTGGGGGAGGTGGGGGTGGCGAAAGCCGACAGGAAGCTCTGGCGTGGGCTGGTCCATGAAGTCACAAAGAGTTGGAAGCGACTGACCGAATAAACAACAACATGATTGGTTATCTTTCCTATAGCATAATTCAGAATAAAATATTGATGTGGTGATGAGGCAAGCTGACCCCAGTTTTGCTTTTGCCATTTTTGGTGCCTGGGCCGTGTAAAAGCTTTGCGTGACACAGGGGTTAAAACCAGCACAGTAGCTCAGCCACTCTGTTACCCTGGGCCACCGATCTTAGCTGTGTCCCTGGAATGGTTGCACCTCATCCTCACTACCTCCTTTGAGAGTACCACAAGTAATAGGATCAGACCTGTCATTAGTTTTCCCATCCCTATAAATGAGCTATAGATGTCTCAAGTATATGTTGAAACCGTCGACTGGCATATCTTTCTCAAGAGTGTACTATATTCTCCCTTTATTCTTGTATCAAAGTTTGAACAAGCTATTATAGAAAGCTTTGGCAAGACTGGGAATCCTAAGGCAGTCTGATTATAAATGCTTTGGTCAGAAATGGATGGGGAAAATAAGTCTAGAAGGTCTAACGCTACATTTTTACTCATTATACAAGCATCGGCAGAAAAGTGTGTTTTCAAATTCTTGCAATGGACTTCTTCAAATAATAAATATATTTTTTGCCTGAAGTATTAGGAAAAGGGTGAAAATGTTGACTTCTTTCCCATTCTTAATAAAAGCCTCTGTGTTGCATTCTTGAGAAAGAAAGGCCTCTACTGATGTATAGCTTTGGGCAGAGTATGAACAGGGTATGTCCCTTATATTGTTGGACTCTGTGATTTGAACTAGTCTTCATGCATTTATTAATAGTTTACTTGCATATATTGATTCAGCAGGTTAGGCTTTATTTAACTGAGGGTGAGTTAGTCTCTAATTTCTACTTACAGTGCCAGGAATGTTGCAAACATCAACATAAATAATTAAATCCACAGAAAGGGTTAGTTGCATTGTTTTCCTTGTAATGCAGAATTCTTTAAAAATGCCTGCATTAAAACACATTACCCTCATCCCCGCTTACATTATGGGAGTGATGTGATTACAGCTTACCCATTGTGCATGTTCCATGTTGCTTTAGTAATGCAGGAATATAGAAACTGGGGCTGTGGGTAGATCACATGGGAAAAAACACATGGCATGACCATTAATGGCTAGATTAGATAGTGTTCATGCGGTTCTTTCTGTGTGACCCCCCACACATATAGATTCCACCTTTGCACATTCCAGAGTGGCATAGAATAGAAACACAGGGGAACAGCAACCATAAAGTGAGAATCAAGTCTGAATCTGAGTGACTTCCAGAAATGGTGTAAGGCATTTTTTTTTTATTTCAGTTAGCTTTTGGTGGCCAGGAAAAGGGTGGGATGAGGATGGTTTTATCATTGGGTTTGCGTTGACTTTTACATCTTTATATTCACTACAAAACTTTGGGCTGGGCTGGGCTGTTAATCAAATCAATAATTCCATACAGACAGTTAAATTGCATTCAATATGCAGGAACAATTCTGAAGTATTGTTAACAAGTTTGGAGTTGACATTTTATATCCCTGGCATATCTGAAACAAAATTTAAATTGACATTTCTTTTTTCTATCTGTTTAAAGTGCACTTCTTTCTTCCACACTATTTCATAAAATATGGAAACTGAATTCTTTGGAAGAAATATTCAATTAGGCGACAGCCATACAGACTGGCATGTGGACCAACTGCTTTGAATAGTGAAGGAAGGAATTGTTCTAGAAGAATAAAACTTAGGAAATCTATGAGGAGAAATATTGGAGCCCGACCCCCACCAGAATTTTTTGAAGGTTCAGGATGATCCATTTGCAAAATTAATTATATTTTTTATGAAGGGATAATTAATAATATACATCATATGGAGCACAAGGAATTAGACAGCACAAAGAAGTAATTAAAAAGTTGTTTGAGGTCACATTTCTTATTGCAACTGCAAACGCTTCCTGTCCTAAATTTTGCTATCATTAAAAACAAAAGAAAAAACACACAAAAGGCACCACATTACTCCTTGACATTCATTAGAACAAAGTTAGGCAGATCTGATAAGGAATTCTAAAACAATTCTTTTCTGCTTTACTACCCCATTTGCTGAATAATGAGAAACTAATGGGTGTCACTCAGAGTACCAACTTCCTAAGCGGTTGTGCAGTCTATTGAGAAATGAAGCTTTAAAAAAACACGGGATGGTGCAGAAATAGAATAACCCTGTAGACCTGCATGTAAATCAGCTTGGAGTAGAACGTCTCTTAACTCTTTCAATGCAATGTACTTCCATTCATAGTAAAACATCACTTCTAACGCAACTCAGTTTATGCAACTGACATGAATTGCACAATTAGGAATATTTTCATACACACTCATCACATACACTTTTAAAAGTGGGGGACATACTTATATTCTGAGAGCACTTCAGTCAGAGGTTACATCAAATAACAAAACGTGGAGGGTGTGGGGGGGGAATCTGGGAAGTAGGATCACTCAGGTAAGATTCAAGGCAAGATTCAAAGCTCCCCTCTTGGACACATTAAAGGTTAAATTGCGAAACAAGCCTTGGGCAATATCCAATGCTGTCACAGCTCTAGTGGTAATGATGTTGCACTAGCATTGGCTTATGCTAGCACAATATCATTTGTGCTAGCACTGTCACAGCATTGGATATTGCCCAGTATATTTTAAGAGCATTTCTTTCTTTCTCTAGAAATGTATACTCTGCCCTTCTAGTGCTTTCACAGTACTCAGAATAGCTAACAACAATAAAAGCACAATATCCACATAAGACAACAGTATAAAACAAACTGATATATGAAAACAGGGACAGCAGATAAAAGCACCAAAACAGGGCTCACCAATTGCTTTTGATTGATTGACTGACTGACTGACTGACTGATTGATTTATAGGGGTGGGAAGTGGAAGTGGGGAGAAATCTGGAATCCAAAGTCTGTGAGCAAAAAACCCCAATTTTAGGCTGCAATCCCAAGTACAATTTCCTGAGGTTAAACTCATTGAATATAGTGGGACTTACTTCCGAGTAAATATGCATAGGATTGCATCTCAGGCCTAAGAAACCTGACAATTTCAGGTTTCTTCCCCACCAATGTTTTGGGATGGGAATTGCTTTTCCTTTCAATCTGCTAATTGTGCTTGAATGCAGCCATTGTGACTATTGCCAGATTTTGTGGTAGGGAATCTCACACATCAACTATGTTCTGTGTGATACTTAAGAATATAGGTGGAGGAGCAATGCAATTGCAATGGGATTTTGCATTTAAACTCTCAAATGTTGCCATGTGAAGGGTAAAGATGTCCACGGGATGATCCAAGTACAGTGCTCCAAAATAGTTCCAAACTGGTTGATTTGATGCATTCTTCCTGAGAGGAAACACAGATAAAAATTGCTTGGCAATGGGTAAGTATACCACCTCTCCAGTTCTGGGGTTTACTTCAAAAGTTACAACAGGCAGTATCCAATTGGTACTACTACCAATTAACCAATTAATTAGTTGGTATTACCAACTAAACTACGCTGCTCTAGCATAAGGGACCTCTAGCACAACGCCAATAGTGTTAGCTGGCAGGACCGTTTTTCCAGGGAATCCCATCGTCTAGCTAATGCTATTGGAGTTGCATTAGCAAGTCATGTATGCTAGTGCAACATAATTTACATTAACGCTAGTGTCCACTTGAATACCGCACAAGATTTGTACACAGAAAGCACTGTGTAGAAATTAGTATGCTGTGTGTATATCATTATGGAAGATAGTCACAAGTGTGTCATTTTTGCTGAGGCTATTCATGATGTACATGTGTTGGCCAATCACTTCTTCCACAACTATTTTGAGCAAGTGGGAGAGAAATCCTCCCCACCCCTCCCTAATCAGAGTTCTTCTCTTGATACTGAATGTAAAAGCAAGCCCCACCATGTTTCCAGATGGTAAATACATTTTCTTAATAGATTAACATGGCCTCCCATAGCATCAGGGTACAAGGAATTGATCTGCAACTGCAAAACCAAAAAAATTGTAGAGTCCTAGGAAATGAACAGTTCAGACAAAATGTTGAAATTTCACAACTAAGCTCATGTTGACACCAGTGGGAACAAATCATACACTGAGTGGCTCAAAGGGAGTAGAGGCCCTACATTTTTATTCCAAGATGCATCTCTAGATCTCTTTTATGTGGTTCAAAACATATGCATATGTTTTCTTATCCTTTTTATCACAAAGGAAAATAAAAAATGTGGAATTCAAATTTGCAGCCCCCTCATTTTGAAGGATATTTGTTTTGATTTAGAAGGTGTGATCAAAAGATCCCTATTTTTATTTGATAAATAAACAGATACATTTCACTTTCATATTATTTGAATAGCTGAGGCACTCATTATGTTTTGTAGTTCATGAAGCCAAATGTCTCAAATATTTAATTTAGCCTATTCTGCATTTAGAGGATTTGCAAAAGGGTGTGTGTGTGTGCATGCACGTTTCTCGTGTACGATATCCTAAAGCAAGGGGCCAAAGTTCACATACCACCATCTTCATATGGTCAAGATTGGCTTGGCAGGGTATAAGTTAACGTTAAATTATTAATTCTTGCAGCTATCACTTCTGTTTCCCTTCACCAGCCTTCAGTACCTTTTGCTTCTTTTCACCAAGAGCTCTCCTACACGCCTGGCAGTCATTAATTCTCCCTCTCTTCTCTACTAGCAACCCACTAGATCCCCATTTTCCACTCCAAGTAAGGAAAACCTTCCTGATATCAACCTTATCTGCTTCCTCTCTTTCCTTGCTCTTGCAAGTTTATAGTCAACAAGTTTATAAAGGCAGCCATTAATTTGGAATATATGTATCACAAAGTGCCTTTAATCAATGAGCTTTCCAAATCTGACTTGGGATGAGATTGGGGAGTCCCAAGTTCTAGTCCCCACTCAGCCATGAAGCTCACTAGGTGACTTTCGGCCAGTCACTGACTCTCAGCCTAACCTGCCTCACAGGTTAGGAGAGGAGGATCATGGGCTCCTTAGAGGAAAATGTGGGAAAGAAATACAACAAATCAATCAATACATGCTGGCCTTGTTTATCGGCTTTCCTGGTCACTGTGGGAAAAAGGACATTAGACTAAATGGTAGGGATGGATGAACATTTTGTTTGGTTCAGTTTTTGATAAGTACTTATCAAAATTCACAAATTTCTTTGTAAATAGGATGGAAAGAACTTGAGATTTAAAAAACTGAATGTGGGAGACATCATAACTGACAGATTTATCCAAGCAGGCTCAGAACGTTGAGTGTTTAGCTCTTAATACAAATGAACAAAGACTATGCTATATGGCTACAGTATATTTGAGAGGTGGGCTTGTTAAGTGTGGTGTTATAGTCAAGAGTGCTGGAGAACTAGGCTCAACCCCCCACTCAACCATAATGTTCACTGGATGACCTTGGGCCTGTCACATCCCTTGGCCTAATCTACCTCACAGGGTTGTTGTGAGGATATAGTGGGTGGATGTGGGACACAACGTGCAGAGCCTTGAACTCCTTGGAGGAAAAGTGGGCTATCAATACATAA
The DNA here is from genome assembly GCF_057233095.1 of Heloderma suspectum. Lineage (NCBI taxonomy): Eukaryota > Metazoa > Chordata > Lepidosauria > Squamata > Helodermatidae > Heloderma > Heloderma suspectum. The sequence goes on from NC_139458.1 coordinate 192,539,331, forward strand.
ACATGAGTTGAAAGTATCACAGTCATAACAGGGCACATAGGTGTCAGGGTGAAAACTGAGCCAATAGAACCCCAGAGCACTTCTGATTCTGAGGAGGATCAGCAATCCATGGGAGAGGAGCCAGCTTATCCCTCACAGGCACAGCAGCTGGCAGAGATTCCTCCTGCTGGCATTCCTGAGATAGATAGTGATCCTAGCAGTGAGAAAGTGCGGGAACGGGGCTTGCTTGACACTAGACGCAGACGCAAAGAGCAATGAAGGGCGGGGAAAGGAGGCGTAGCACCCGTTTGGTGCGTAAACAACGGCCGCTTCCTATGGACCCAAGGGAAAAAGGGAGGATCTCTCCCTAGCCCATAAGTTCAGGGTCTTCAAGTGACTCTCCTTCAAATGGGGATCAACTGCCTACTCGAAGCATAGGCCACTCTGCTGTTCCTTGCTTAGTCGCTGGTGATTAGCATCTGATAGAGTCATTAAGTTGTAAAAGGATTAAAGCCTTGAAAAGAATCCTTTCCTCTGTGTCTTGAGTTGGCTATTGGAGTCTACTGAAAGAGGCTGCTAGGGCGCTCCTGACAATAGGCTTCCCCTCCTCCTGGTTCATGATACCTCTTTTGTTTGTATCTACAGGGACCCTCTCTTCCTTTTTTTGTTTTTAGAAAACACAAAAACCTGAACTTAAGTACCGAGGGATACCTGAACTACTTATTCCTTTGCTGTGCATCTCAGAATGATGGTCATTTTCATGAAGGAGGCTTATATTGCCTTTGACCTATTTATGTTGTTGCACAATCTTTCTTCATGTGGAAGAGAAAGGGGGAAGAATTTAAATGCAAATGTGCATTCTAGCCAAAGTAGGCTTTATATCAGGGGTGGCCCTTGGACTAGTTTCAAAAGTCCTCTGCAAGCAAACAATGCAGACTTCTGGTGAAAGTGATCTGTCCCTCTGGTGGCAGCCCACTGGGAGGGGATGTAAAGGGCAGGGAGAGCGAGAGAAGGAGGTGGCCCTTTCCACTTCTGGCTGTGACCCCACTTACGGCTGGCATGAGGCCCGCAACAGATTACCACCAAGAGAAAGCAGTCCCAGACAGAAAAAGGTTCCTCACCCGTTTTATATCCACACTGGTGACTGAAGTAAGAAAGGATTTAAGCCTCAAGTGTGAAAATATCTGAAGTCTGTGTGGGAGTAGAGTAGTAATTCTGCTAGATCAGCTATGAGTCTGTGACAGGTCCTAGGGCACACGCCAACCAAGCTTCTTTTATTTCTGTTAAAAATTTTAACCTTCTTAAAATTAATAAGATACTATTCTGGCAGCCAGTTTCTCTGTATTCATCTCTTCATAGCAACCTTTGCTCTTCCAGTGCTACTAACTCGTTAAACTTCAGTTTCTTGTGCTCTCTCCTTCCCTGCTGCTGTTCTATCATACCAATGAAGCTCTTTCCCCTCTGATATTCACTTGGCTACCTCCATCTCTTTTTAGGAAACCATATCTTTTCTGCTTGCTTTCCCAGTATAATTTTTCTTACACAGTTATTGACAACTTCTATTTCTTTCTGATGTTATTCTTCATCATTCAGCATTGACATAGCATTGACCCTATTCCCTCCTTCTCCCCATTCTTCAAGATGGTAAGTCTGCAAGCAGGGCCTGTTGCAATCTGATTTACGATAAAGCACTTTCAGTGCAATCCTATACATGTCTATTCAGAAGTAAGTCCCAACAAGTTCATTAGAGTTTATTCCCAAGTAAGCAGGTATAGTATTGCACCCTTAATATACTTTAAGCATGACTGAGATAAGATAGGGTCATGGCAATAATTTTCTACACCATTTTCAGATTCTCTAAATGAATTAAAGGGGTAAATATTCTCTTATATTAATGTGAGAATTTCTACATGATCTCTAAACCTTTGCATTCAACTCTTATTTCAATTAAGAACATAATTATTCTCGTCATGATACACTATATTAATGTTTATTAACTTAGTCCCATTTATTGGAAAATACTCACTGTGTGACTTATGTGAATTTCAGAAGTTTAGAATGCCTATCCAAACCAACCATAGTACACTTTTATTTGCATAAAACATTTGATATTGATACTCAGCTTCTTACATGAGTGTTGGACTGGGAAATTTAAGTTGAAATCCCCACTGAAGTTGAATATAGATGACTGCTTATCAAGAAGACATACAGTGCAACCATGTTTGTCTACAGCCAGATGCTTATAGTGCGCTCCCATGTCTTGAAGATAATTTTTTGTCCTACTGCTCCCCTGGATTCCTGAGCATGCTGATATGAGGATAAAGCCCGTCCACCACATGGGTAGGTGCCTCCATGTGGTTGTGTGCCTAGTGTTGTAAGTTTCTACTTGGTACCAGGGTTGATCTGATTTAAATAGGGATGGGGGAGAAATCCTCCACGGACCCCAGCCCCCTAGGAGTCTGTGGAGGATTGGAAGACTTACCTCCGCCTCCTGGAGAAATCCTCACCGGCTGGATCCTCCCTGCCGGCCGGCTCTGGAGTGCCAGCGATATGGCCGCCACTACCGTATTGCTGGCTGGGCGGATTGACTGCGGCCGCAAATGGTGTCAGGGATGCCATTTGCAGCTGTAAAGGCCTTAGTTTAAGGTAAATGCAGCCGTAAATAGCTGCATTTACCTTAAACTAAGGCCTTTATGGCCGCAAATGGCATCCTGGACGCCATTTGCGTCCGTGCTTTTAATTAATGCGATAGGCTACGCAATTATCTGCATAGCCTATTGCGTTATTTAAAAGCACGGATGCAAATGATGTCCCGGATGCCATTTGCAGCCGCAGTCATTCCGGCCCACCAGCGATACGGCAATGACGGCCGTATAGCTGGCAGTTTGGAGCCGGCTGGTGGCTCTGTGGACTCGCCGCGGAGCGGAGCTGGCCAGCGAGGATTCCAGGGGGGAGGGACGGATCACTTCCCCCCCGCGGACCCCCGCAGATGCCAGGTAGGGGGGTTTCACACATCTCTAGATTTAAATCAATTTGATTTAAATAGCTTCTCTGAAGGACTAAATTTTAATGATTTAAATCACTGCTTAAATCATTAGTGAGGAAGATCCTATTTAATCATCATTTTTAGTAGAAGTACATTATTGTTTAATTTAACCTTAATACATATTCAGAGATGCAGGTTTCATTAGAAGGTAGGTACTCAGTGGTGCAGAAGTTTCGTCAGGAGTCAGGACTGCATGAATATGCTCTGTTCACTTTTGGTTTCATTTTCTATTCCCCCCCCTGCATTTATATCCAGACTCCTGCTCCTAGTTCAGATCTACTCCATCTCCCCAGATTCTCTATTCATTGGCCTTCTCTATCTTTGCTCTTAGCAAGAGGCAATGCTGAGAGAGAGAGCGTGCACTTTTGTACATCAACTGCAGTGCAGAATAGGGCTGATCAGGTTATCTCCCATCTCCATAAACTGCTGTTAACATATTAATAGAATATAATTACAAGTTGCATAATGAGTATTCATGATGATATCTTTGACCAAGGTTCCTTTTTACTAATTGTTTTAAGAAACTTTCAAACTCTGATTTAAATTTTAAGAAATTGATTTAAATTTTTAAAAATCCGATTTTTTATTTAAAAAAAAAACACCCATTGATCTTTATCAACCCTGCTTGGTACATGATCGCTTACATTCTCCGTCAGCCCTGGACCAGTCACTAACTCTTACACCAATCTTGGGGTCTCCAACATAGTACCTGTGCATGACAATGTGCCCATGGACACCTCTCTTGTCTCCCGCCAGGCTCCCTACCCTTCCTGATGTTTATTTTATTTGCTAATAATTTTAATTAAAACAATAATTGGGAGACTGGCTTGCTGCCAAGCAAAGTGCCTCCCTCCAGTGCCATCTTATATTTCGGTTCCAAGGAATGTTTATGTGTTTTTGAGCTCAGACCCCACCTCTGCCCTGTACTTAGGTTCTTGGGCAAGTTACTTTTCTTTTAATCTCACCAGTTTGCCTTCTGGGAAATTAGTGTTCCATGACCAGCCATGCTCACTATAGTAGCCGTTTTATGAATGAGCAAAGTGGACCCATATCAACCATTTTGTGAGAGTGCTCGTGACACTCTCTCAAAATTCCAAAAGTGCCCACCAAACCAAAAGGCTTACTGACTAAGCTAACTCACAGAGTTCTTAGGATGGAAAAAAGAGATAGATAAATAAATATAAATATAAATAATTGCTTAATCATATATAACAGTGGTCTTCAACCTTTGCAGACTGGAGATTGACCTTCAAGCATGCATTATGACTCCCACTTAATTTTTTATTATATTCTTACCCATTTTTACCTGTAGTAATATTGTTGCTGGTGTGACCCACATTTAGGTCAGTTGCAACCCAACTTTCAGTTTTGACTCACCAGCTGAAGTTTGATGATCTCAAAAACACAATTTATGAAGTGCTTCACATGTCTTGCCTTTTTTCAAACTGGTATTTTTAAACGTGCTAAAGTAAGGGCCATAGGGAATGGGAATATGTTCCAAAACATCTGCTTAATATTATTCAAAAAGAAATAACAACCTATTTTGCTCCACTGCATGTGAAACTAATGAAGCCTCTATGGTCAACTCTGTAAGAGACCGTAGTGTTTCAGACTACGTATGAGATTTACCAGAAGGATTTACTGGTTTATACAGAAAGACCAGAGCAAACCCTGCCACTAGGTTTCATAATCAATGTTACCAAACCAAAACCATGATAGGTTTTATCATATCAATGGGGAAATATCAATGGGGATGTTTATATGGTGGGGAAATCGCAGAGGAAGTGTTAGAGAATCGTTGTTGCAGGGTTATTATTATGAATCAACCGGACACTGTTAATGCAGGCAAGAACCACCCCCACCCTCTTGTTCATTCTTCTGAGCAATGCCTGCACATTGATCCAAGTCATGCATTCTGCACATGTTACTCAAGCTGCATGAGGATGCATGCATACAGAAAGGTGCTGCACATATGGTTGCTAGCACTGATTACTGGATCTAGTGTTCAGGGCTGTGTGTGTGGCTGTCTGCACCAGATCAGTTTACTGGCCCCGTTAGCTTGGATCACCTGTTTGGCAGCTGTAGGAGGGGCTCAATTCTGTACCCCCTTCCCCACTATCAGGAAGACAGGGAAGAGCCCATCCGTTTTGACAATACCATCTGTCTGTTGGGTTGAAGGTAAATGCCCATTGCTCATAGCAGCTTGTGAGTGGCCCACAGCTGTTTCTGAGCATTCATATCCTTAGATCACAGTCAGTATGGTTTCTCTCTGGTTACTGTATCAAAAGCATACATTTACTTCTAGGTAACTACATGTCTGTCTGTAAACTGTTGCAGTCGGCTATTCACTGCTGGTTTCAGCCTTGGCATGAATTTTGGACACCATCCATCTTTGCATACCAGAGTTAACTAGGCTATTCTTAAACAGATTACTTATCTCAAGATGAAACAGTAGACAAGGAAGAAGTTCTATTTATTTCCAACTTGAAAAAATGATTTGCTCAGATAAACACATGTGACTGAGATGAATTAAGAGGTTATCATCTCAGTCTCAGTACAACTGGCAGTAATAATAAGTTCATTACGTGGAACCACAGACAACCTACGGCTTACAGAGAACAAAGCGGGATGGGTTTGGTGCCATTTAGAAGCAAACAGCTTCACTCCTTGGATTATACCCACAGGGTCTATATATAATCTCACTTTCTGTAACCAATTGAAAGCCACCATTTGGATGGTGGATCATAACACTGATAGGTGAATCACTCTCCACGCAAATCTCTATCAGGCAATTTGCCTGTCATTGTTCACCATCTAAATGGCTACATTCAACAGGAAGTGCCCATCAAACTGCATAGGGGATATGACCCATTGGTTTCACCAGTCTCTTTCCATCTTGAGAAAGGACTGCTTTGCAGAGTCCACTCCTGTTATATGAAAATACACAACTGAAAATGGAAGATGCTGGAAATCAGCATCACGCCAGCTGAGAATTGTGCGATGTAAATCCTATGTTCTTTGGACTCTAAATCCACGAGAGAGTGAAATATGCCTGAGTGCTTTGTTTCGGGGAATGTTTTTCCAATTTAAAACTTGGATTAAGTGGTCATCTATCTATCTATCTATCTATCTATCTATCTATCTATCTATGCATATCCTCTGCCTTCAGTAGTATTGACTACTGAAGGAAACATCAGTCTTTCATTACCAAGTATTTATTAACACAGTAATGGATGGTAGCATGCAGTTGGGATCGCACGTAAAGCAAGAAGGAGAAGCAAAGAATGTATAGAATGAAAATGTCATTGACCTGATTTGTCAGAGATGCTGGCCGGGACTGGCGTAGCCGAGCCGTTCGTATTAGCCTTTGCGCTGTCCTTGGAAGCACCAGCTTTTGGTCTGTTTTTCGTTGCTTCTAGTGCTTTGACCTTCTTGGCATGTTTACTTCCTTTGTAGTGGGCCTCGGCCTGGCTCTACAAAGGAGAAAAAATCAGGCTCATAATTCGTACTTCATATCACTCAATGGATGATAATGTCGAAATAAAAGTTATACAGCTTTCAATAATAGGCACCACATTCCTTTGCCTGACAAGATTATGTAGCAGTTTATTATTGATCTTGCTTTTATACATTCAGAAGATAAATAGCCAACTTAGAGATTTTAATGTAGAACATATTTTTGTATGGCTAACAATAAGAGGATCAACCTCCTTCCTAATTTCTTAGTAGGATTCTACTTAAAGTTTAAGTGGTGAAAAATGTATATTGACCATTAAGGCCCAATCCTATGCAGAGTTAGGAGTACCAAAGCCTATTGAAAACAATGGGTTTAAGTGCATCTAACTCTACATAAGACTGCAGCCGATTATTTTTCAAAATCTTTACTGAGTATTGTTGGTAATATGTCAGTCTTTGTGAATGAAGGTACAAAATAATTATCAGCTTTAATGAAGATTTAGAAAACGTTTTCCAAAACTTTTATTTTTCAAAAGATAATATGTGCTAGAAATGCTATAGATTTTGGAACCTACAGAATTCAAATTTAAAAGGTATGGTTCCTTCACAACACTAAAGATAATGTTAGGTATAATGCTCCCTTCATGCTTAGAACCTGTCAGAGAAAGTTTCTGAGGCTGTAATCCTATGCCCACTTTCCTTGGAATAAGCTCTATTAAACCAATAGGAGTAATTTAAATCCTACGCATATATACTCAGAAGAAAGCTCCATTGAGTTCAATGAGGCTTACATCCAGATATGTGTGTATAGGATTGCAGCTTAAATCATCTTAAATCAGACAAAATGAGGTATTTTGGGCTGCAATCCTTATTCCAAGTGTATATACACTTGGAGTAAGCCCCACTGAAATTTAAGCACTCAATGGAATTTACTTCTGAGTAGACAAAATTAGGATTGTGCTGTAAATTAGATATATGATTGCAATCCTAAGCATGTCTGCTCAGACATAAATCCCATTGCCTAAGGCAGCAATCTTAGACCTGCTTTCCCTGCTTCTGAGTAGCTAGCTATGTATAGGATTGTGCTGGAAATCTGCCAAAATTAGACATTTCAGGCTATAATCCTATACACACTTACCGTGGAGAAAGTCCCACTGAATTCAACTTGACTTACTTCAGAGTAGACATATATAGGGTTGTCCTGTCAGTTAAATATATGGGTTATCTACTTCTCAGATATTTTTGGAAAGCCAAACAACTCTAGGAGGGATGGTTCTTGCAATTTCTTAGGCATCTGCCACCATCCTTAAACATTTGCATTACCTTCATAAGGTCACCTCTGTACATTTCGTTTTCCACTCATACATATTGGCATCAGTAGGGATGCCTGATGCATTTCTTAAGATCTAGAATGGCATGGCAGGATGGGTGGGGAAGCCAACTGTCTCATTGTTAGATATTTAGCATTAAATATATTAGATATTTATGAATGTGATAGACCGTGTATCTAGTACTACAGCATTGTTCTGTATGAGGGCCAGATGTGGGCCATTAAACTGAAGCTGAATCCTGGTAAGACTCGCCCTGTGGGTGAGTGGTTCCCAAGTCCAGGAGATAGCTGCATTGCTTGTTGTGGATGGGGGTGCACTTCCTCTGAGAGATCAGGTTTGTAGTATGGGGGTACTCCTAGATCCATCATTGTCGCTGGAGGCCCAAGTGGCCGCTGCAGCTCAGAGTGCCTTTTACCAGCTTCGGCTGGTTTGCCAGCTATGGCCTCTCCTGGACAGGGATAGCTTGGCCACAGTGATACAGGCATTAGTAACCTCAAGGCTGAGTTACTGCAATGCATTCTATGTGGGTCTGCCCTTGAGGCTGGTCCGGATGCTGGAGCTAGTGCAGAATGAAGCAGCTCGGCTGTTGTTGGGAGCTGCCCCTTTTCAGCATGTAACTCCTTTGCTGAGGAAACTGCACTGGTTGTGTATTCACTACCAGGCCAGATTTAAGGTATTAGGACTAGTGTACAAAGCCCTAAACAACTTGGGACCAGGATACCTGAGAGAGCACCACCTTCTTTACCAACCTGCCTGGTTACTGAGGTAATTGGAGGGCTTGCTTCTGATGATTCCACATGGACCTATGGTCTGGTCCATCAGGAAGAGAGCCTTCAGTGTAGTGGCCCGCTTCCTGTGGAATTCCCTGCCTTTGGAGGTCAGGCACACGCCAACGTTACGTTGCGTTTGGTGCCTCCTGAAGACATTGTTATTTCGAGAGGCTTTCCCTGAGTGACCAGCTGCAGTTTACTAAGTGCAGAATCTGTTTTTTAAATGTTTTAATTGTTTTAATTATGGGGTTTTATTCTTTTATCTTGTTGTTCACCATTCTGAAAACTTTGATGTAGAGCGGTATATAAATATTGTAAACAAACAAATAAATAAATAAAATTCTAACAAATTTGTTCCTGAAATAATTTTTGACTGAGAGGAACGAACTGAATATATCTATATGATGTTTTTAAAGTTGAAGTTTAAATTTCTTCATTTAACAACAGTGTTTAAATACTAGAACATGTATATGCCTGTGCCTTTATTGAAATATGTATATTAACTATTTCAGTTAATATCTTAAGTATAATTCAAACTACCACACAGGACACCCCATCCCTAAGCATATTAACTAGGAATAAATCTCATTCATTTCAACAGAACATGCTCCCACCCAACATGTTTACAGTTGGGGCGCACAAGAAAGCATGCTTCTCATAAATGGCCACATCTTGGTGCCACACATATAGAAATACAATGCAAGAGACATTTCTTGTATCAGGCAGTGTACTGTTGAGAATCACATGGCTGACGTGGATTAGGAACATCGTCTTTTGCTCATTATGTTAAAGTGAAAGCAAGCCATAAAACTAAGTGCACGAACTTTTCTCAACACCTCTGCTGGGTTCTAACTCCTCAGGGTGTTGTTAAAGCTTTGTTGCTATAGAAAGGACAGCTGAATTAGTCTCAGCGTAACTAGGTGCCACTGAACAGCCACCTTGGGACATCATGTAATAACAAAGCCTTCTCACTGGGGTGTAAGTGAAGGGTAAGAACAGATGGAATGGAAAAGAAAACACACACATACATAGGTGTTCAGTAAGAATCCTCAGGGTACATAAGTTGCACCACTGAAATTATTGCAGGTAAAAGCCATTAAGGTTCAGCAGTTAGCTAAAGAGCATGTAATGCAAAACACATTTTTCCCTACTCTAAAAGGATGAAAACATACTGTATTTCTATATGCCCACATTTTTCTTTCTGTACTGAACTGTGCAGAAACTAAAAATAAAAGATTAGCATTTGGCAAGGGGAGAATTAAATTAGCAAACTATTGTTAAAATATTGGCTACAATATTGATTGTAGAGATACTGATAATGACTGATTGAAGAAGTATAACACAACTCTAAGACCTTTTCAAAATTATCAGGTACCAAACAAACAGTGAGGGAAATTGATTAAGCAACTGGCAGCCCAGTCCTAAACATGCTAACTTGAAAGAGAATCCCACTGATTTCCATAGAATTCCCTTCCCAGTAAGTAAGCTTAGGACTGTAAGGTTAATTGAATAATCACTACTTATACATATTCAGTACTTAAAGGGACACTAGTCCATTGAAAGGTCACCCAACCCTTTTTCCGTAAGATTAAATTTTTGTATCGATCCTCTTGTACACTTCCTTATTTTTTAAGAAATATTGTATGGTGGATTATTATATTTTAAAAGGCTGATAGAGGTCTTGTTCTCACATTTTTTCATTTTTGTTTTTCATTTTTGTTTTCTTTCTTTTACCATGGAGTTTTTGGAAGTACTAACAATATCAGGGACAAACTAGATGTAGCTGTTATCATGTAGTTTGGCATTGTGTAGCTGTTTTGTGTTTGACAAATACCTAGCATGGGGAGAGGCGGATCAGGACCATGGTTTTGATGGTGAGGGGGACTGTGAACAACGGATGTGCATATTGTGTGTGCGTGTAATGATTTTGACTGGGATTGTGGCAGGGGCAAAAGATTAAAAAACCCTTCCTGCATGGTTGTGGTCTGTTTCCCCCTCCCCTCCCCCTTCCCATGCCAGCTATTAGTTAAACAAAACAGCTACATCTAGTCTACCCCTCAGGCCCAGCTATTTTCTAAATTCCTGATACCATATTCCTGAACAAGCACTGTTATCTATTGCAGGCTTCCTTTTGGTTTTCTAATTGATGCTGAACAATAAAAACAGGTGCTCTGTAAATGCCTGTGTGAACAGATGCATAAACAGTGGAGAGTGGGCGTGGGGAACGGGACACATGGGATGGGGGCCATTTTGAAGCTATTTCATCTTCAGAATTCTCCTTGGGATCAGAGCAAGAAAAAGCCTCAGGATGTCCCCCAGCTATTTTCTCTCTTATCTTCTCTGGCTTTTCCTTCAGAGGGACAGAGATATCTCATATTCAGATAAATGTGGGTTCCCCTGGTTCACTCATTACTTGTGAGGAAAGAGCAGGGGAGGAAGAGACAGAGGGCATGAGCCAAAGTCCCCACTCCTCTTATTATTTATATTATTATTTTTATGTGTTTATTACATTTATATCCCGCCTTTCCTTCAAGAAGCCCAAGACATCGTACATGATCTCTTCCTCATTTTATCCACACAACAACCCTGTGAGGTAGGTTGGGCTGAGAGTCAATGACTGGCCCAAAGTCACCCAGTGAGCTTCATGGCCAAATGGGGACTAGAACCTGGATCTTCCAAGTTTCAGCCCAATATTCTGACCACTGCACCTAGGGATGTCAGAGAATTCTGCGACAGATCTTAGTGAGGCCGAATGCCAGTGCATTCGGCCCCCCGAAATCCATCGCGGAAACGGGCTGCCACCCCCCTGCCTCCCGCGGATCCCCACCGGGACGAGACTTAACTGGGGCGGATGTTTTGGACGGCGGCAGCTCCAGCGGCGGCGGCAGCTGGTCTTCTGACCGGCTGCCGCCGCCGCCATTTGCAGTCTGTGTTTTTTTCTCCCCCCCCCCCCCGCCATAGACGTGATAGGCTACTTAAAGACTTGCGTAGCCTATCACATCTGGGTAAAAAAAAAAAAAATGCCTATGCAAATGGTGGCGGCTACAGCCGCCACCATTTGTGTTCCTTATTTTTCGCCATCTTAGTCTACGTAAATATTTACGTAGACTAAGACGAAGACAAGAAAGGGGAACGCAAATAGCGCCCAGTACGCTATTTGCATTCCCCTTTCTTTTCTTTGTCTTAGTCTACGTAAATATTTACGTAGACTAAGACGTCAAAAAATAAGGAACACAAATGGTGGCGGCCATAGCTGCCGCCATTTGCGTACGCATTTTTTTTTTTTTTTACCCAGAGCCCTCCGCAGCCGGAAATCTGGCTGCAGACGGCCCTGGCCTGGGCCTGGCCAGCTGCTCCACGGAGCCACCGCGGAGCACAGCTGGCTGTCGAGGATTCCGGGGGGGAGGACCAGATCACCTCCCCACTGTCGAGGATTCCGGGGGGAGGGACGGAACGCCTCCCCCCCACCATGAACAGAATCCGCGAAAAGGTAAGTGACTTTCGTACATCCCTAACTATACCACACTGGCTCCCCATAACAGGTATTATTTATTTATCTATGTTTATTTGTTTTATTTCTTTATCCTACCTTTCCTCCAAGGAGCTCACATACATATCTATTTGATCTATGTATATTTTATACTGAACATCTGTATTGTTTTGTGTTTTATGCTGTATAACGCTTTGTTATTTTTTACGTTAAGCAGCATATATATTTGAAAAAAAATAAAATAAAACAAATACATAGTTCCCATTACCCATTTTCCAGGAGCTGAAGTAGCAGCTAAAGAAATTAAGGAACACGCTTCTCTGGACACAAGCCACCTATCAATTGTCATGGTTATTTGTTAAGCCCAAAGCATTCAGCTGGATATCCAACTTTCAAATAGACAGTATCCCTTTAAATGTTTTAACTGTAACTATGTTCACTGCATAGCTTGCACTGCTGAAAAGGCCAAGGCAAAATAATAATAATAATAATAATAATAATAATAATAATAATAATAAAAATAAAAATAAAATAACAACAACAACAACAAAACTACAACATGATAGACAGAGGTGCACCCAAGAGAAAGGCTTACTTAATTTGGACACTGCTTAATAAGCCTTTCTGCTGATATTGACAATGGGGATGCCTGCAATATCAGTGATAACCTACTACTGGCTTTGATTCACTTCATTCATTCCTCATTTATTGTACATGAAACCTGTTGAAAACAAACAAGTCCAAACAGATTTAAAACTAGTTACACACTCATGTATAAATATATTAAAGCACTTAACTGATTCTTCTGGACACCCAATTAAGGTACTTCAACAATTACTTTAAAAACATAGGAAAACATATTAACAAACCTCTTAAATATGAAAAGCAATATCAGTGAGAATTACATTAATTCAATGAAAGATTTACAGGAGATCATGTTCGTGTCTTGCATTTTACGCAACAAATGTTTAATTTATATATTTAAAGCTATACAAACTCGTACCACTTTCAAAACGAACTGGAGCGCGCAAAACTAACACAAACCAATAGAGAGAGTTGTTGTTATCAGAAATATATGGCACAACACAACCAACAAAGCATTGCTTCTTACCCATGATGGTTCTGGACCCTGATCATAGCCAGTATTCCAAAGTACCCTGAGCAAGGCAGGCTTGTCCATTCCAGGCTCCATACCGGCAAGGACCGTTCTGAGAATTAGAACTAGGCAGTGGTATGGCTGTGTGTGTATTACGCTAAAACTCTCCAGCTCTCATTGGCTTTTGTAAGCATCAAGTCTTGGTGTTATTTTTTGAGTTCCTGGTACATAGGGATATACCACCTCACAGCCTTTCCACAGGCTTTTGACAGCACTCGAAGAAGAACCCATAAGGCTGCTCCATAACTGAAGGAGCAGAGGGAACCAAGACATTCCAGTGTTTCAGTATTTGGGGGAGGGGATCTTGAACTAGCATGTCCAACAGAGGTACCAATGAAAACACAGAACTTCCTGGAAGCAGTAGCTACCCCGAATTATTTTGGTATTGACAAATGTTCTGGATTAGGCATTCCATGACAGGGAAAGCACAAAGCTCCACATGTGTTTGGGAACCCTGCCTGGGTAAGTTGTGGCCTTGGAATAAAGAATACTGGAATAATTATAGGCAAGCAAATAAACATCTCAATATCTTGTTCATTTTGGGCATATGTTTTTGGCTATTACAGTAATCTACCTTGAAGTCCCATTGTCCATCAATGTAACATCTTGAATACTCAAAAAAGCTTGCACACTATTTCGTGACATTTTGCTTGGCCTAATACAGGTACTGCCTTAATATAGCTTTTGGACTTTTTCTTATGGTCAACCCACCCATCTTTGGATTTTATATATTTTAGTGGGATATGTTGTCTAAGCAGAAAACTCAAGTAAAAGAAAGTAGTCCATGCACATTTGTCCTGCAACAAAATGTTGCAGTGTAGAGTGCTCTTGTTCAAGGTTCCAGCCACTCCCTTCTATTCCCTCACCCCAACAGTCAGCATTCAAGGCCACTGAGCATGTTCAGTCTTCACTGGGATGTTTTTGGGTGCCCCCCCCCGCATAGGTTTTTTTCCCCCATAAAGGTTCCCTGAACCTGCTGATACCTCCCCCGCTCTTGTACATGGGAGGCGCCATTTTGGCTACATAAGCAACAGCACTGATCTGTGATCTTCAGAAACAGAGGGATAAATGTAAAAACAAATGTATTATACATGTTTTTCTCTAAAATATTTACTAATTAGCAAATTTGAGTTAGGAGGATTTGAGTTAGAAGGAAACTGACTATTGTGAATCTTCTAAGAACATATTTTTAGATGCTTTTATTGGATCTAGGCTTGAGCCATTCTTTTATATTCTGAATTTTATATATGTACAGATGTTTTTTCTTAGCACTGGATTGTTAAAAATTATATCATTTGTAATGGAGGTTTGAGAATTATTTGAACATTTTAATCTGAATCCATAAAGTGTTGAAAACTTTAATTGCAGCTTTCTATTACCTGATCTTGACAAAATTATGAATCCTTTTTTCTTACTGGCTTGTACCAACAAAGGAGCCAGATGGTAAGAGAATAAACTAAGGGCATCTCAATACTTTGTATGGTGATGTAATTTAGCAGTATTCTCATTTCACTCAAGGATTACCTTGCATAACAGCAGAAATGGAGACATGTAAGAAGAAATTTCATACAATATTCTTGTTTGCTTTATTGTCACTAGCCCAGACAGCATGACTACCCTGCCAAGATACAATGACAATAGGCATTGCAATTCTGAAAAGGCAAACAGATGTAGTGAAAAAAGACTTCGACCCATGATTTTTTTACTTTTCATGTCATGCTCTACCCTGTATGTTTTCATTTAAGGTGCACTTCTACTGTAGGACATAATTGTAGTTTGGTGAACCTTTTGTCCTGAAGAAAGCAAAAATTACATGGGCCAGTGCAGACAAAAATCAAAAACGATAGTTCATCCATAGTTCATGAACCAACCTTCCCCAGCCTGGTGTTCTCCATATATTGTGGAATACAACCCCCAGCATTCCTGACCATTGGCCAAGCTAGCTGGGTCTGATGGGAGTTGAAGTCAAAAACACCAGGCTGGGAAAGACTGTCCTAAAACATGATTAAGTGTTATGTCTGAATATCTAAGCCACCCTTCCCCAACTTGGTGCCCTTAAGCCATGCTTAAGGATTGCTATAAACCAGGATGGGAAACTGGTTTGAAGTTGGTTTGCATACCATTATTTGCATTTACCATGGAGTCAAACTGTACAATTCCCACCTGAAGCATATGCTCAGAGGGGAGTGAAAGTGCACCTGTTCTGCCCTCCCACCTGCAATGCAGGTCCCACTCCCCAAATCCCCAGACATCTATATGGGGGAGTAACGTTACTCCAGCATTCACAGGTCTATTTTGCACAGTCAATTTCCTACATGAATTCCAGTAATTGACTGTGCAATCTGCACCTGCACGCCAAATAGGGACAGCGCACTAAGTGATTAGGGAGCTCAGGTACACTCTTGCTTCCCTGCATGCCCACCTGGGAATGTGTACTGTACAGTCTGGTCCATGGTTAAACGTTGTACCTAGAATGAACAAACCATGGTCAAGGTAATTTCATGCCTCTCTGCTGCAAGGGGACAAACAAGTCCCACTAGAGTCGTCCTATACATGCTTGGCAACAAGGTCAACAAGGTTTAACTGCCTGGGCTCTTAACCAGGGATATGACAACAAACCTATAAAGCCCAATATTGCTTGGGAACAGGGTAGCTGAAGGGCTACCTGATTACATATGAACCTTCCTGAGAACTGATCAGCATCAGAGGACCTTCTCTCTTTGCCTTGCCTTCAGAGTTGGGGCAGGTGGTAACCATAAAGAGCCTTTCTGGAACCCTGGTCCCTGCATATTTGGACTGCATATGTTCAAGCATCTTTCTGAAACTTAAAACTTGCTATATCCAACAGTTTGCACCACTACAAGGTCACAAAATATGGTGTCACATGCAAGTATTACAAAGAAGACACAATGACATCATACACAGAAACAGCAATA
Source organism: Heloderma suspectum (assembly GCF_057233095.1). Classification (NCBI taxonomy): domain Eukaryota; kingdom Metazoa; phylum Chordata; class Lepidosauria; order Squamata; family Helodermatidae; genus Heloderma; species Heloderma suspectum. The sequence goes on from NC_139458.1 coordinate 192,555,495, forward strand.
CACATTTGTGCGCGTGTGCGTGTGTGTTGGTGCATGCAAGTATGTACTTTTTATTTCAAAACTAGTTAGTATAATTTTCCAGACTATCTAAAATAAGTTTGCAAAATCAGCATCAATAAACACAAGGCTCCCCTACATACATGGTGGGAAAGACTATTAATATTAAGTTTTGCTAATTTCTTGGGCCACTTCTACCTTCTCATTCCCCTCCCTTGTGTGAGGAAATTGGGACAATATGGTCCACCATAGAGCCATCTGTTACCAATTGTCCTCTGAAAAGGATTCCAAGAGAGGGAGAGAGAGGCAAAGGAGATACCTGATGGTTTTGTTTTAAATGTATGTCTTTTAATGTTTCCATTGCATTTCGTAAGTTTTGTGAGCCGTTTTGAGGACTTCAGTCATAAAGCAGGATACAAATCTACTAAACAGATAAACAAATTACCCCACATCAGCATACTCCTGCCTCCTCAAACCTTTACTCACTGTATCACAGATGAGATTCAAAAAGCACTTGTTCCATGAACATAGGAAGTTGCCTTCTACCAAATCAGATTATTGGTCCAACCCAGAGCAGTATTGCCTACAGTGACTGGCAGCAGCTGTCCAGGGTTTCAGACAATCTTTCCCAGCCCTACCTGGAGATGCTGGGGACTGAACTTTGGACTTTCTGCAGGCAAAGAAGGTCCTCAACCACTCTACTATAGGCATTCTTCAATGGCACATTGAGGAAGGATTGTGTATCTCTATAGTAATCATTCTTTAGCACCTCACTACCTGAATGTGTTCAGAGACTCGGCTGTAACCTGTCTCTCGGGCCTGCTTCATATGAGGATTCATATGGATTTGAAATTCCAAGAACAAAGAACATATATAATTTCCATGTACACAAAACTGGGATTTTTTGGTATTCCCACGTACAAAACGTACGCACCGTATGCAAAGTGCACATATGTCCCTGCTTTACATGGAGTTTAAAGAGACAGGCAGCAAAAACTACAACTAAAATTGCCCAGAGTTTTGAGCAATAAACAATATCTGACACATAAATTGAAAATTATAGGAGCATGAAAAGTACAATCTACATTAATATTTGATCATAAAAAATTCTTCTGAAAATTCATAGGCCTTGGATTATGTCTCTGAGGAAAGCTACAAACAGATAAAATACTTGTCACATTTACTCTAAGCAAAATGTCACCTTCTACTATACTTTGGAAATAGACAGCTATTCTGGGCAGCAGAGACAGCTATTCTTATAAAAACTGCCAAATTATTCCAATTGGTATTATGTTTATGAACTGCAAGAATGGGAGATGATCTATTGAAAACAATAGTTAGGAATCTTGTTTCACAACAGGTGCCAATTTTGTTGCAGACAGGCCTACCTTTAGTTTAACTTAGGCAGCTTTCTTGCACTGGTGCATCAGGAACATGGTGGGTATTTTTTTGCAGCAGGGATGGCATGGGTGGGTGGGTTACAGGAACACCTTGCAATGATCCATGATATGCCACACGTTCAGGTAATATCAGTGCAGAGCTTTCAAATGGCTAGTAGGTGGAAGGAAATGGGAGAGGCCAGCAGGAGAGAAGTAGCTTTAGGGGGAGGCTATAACTAGGAGAGAGCATGAGTTTTGCAAGAAAAAGGTCCCAGCTTCAGTTTCCAGATATGACTGGGAAAGACTCCTGACTGAAACTCTGAAGACCCACAGCCAATCATGTAGATAGTTAAGATCTAGATGGACCAGACATCTGACTGATTTGTTATAAGGCAGCTTCCTACGTTCCTATTGCATTGGATACCATAATGAAATACCAGCTATTTTTGAAACAGCTAAATAATGTCTAAATTCATATGATTTGAAATATCTGGCAGAGAGCTAAAACAGCTGGTCCAGTCATAGAAACAAACCAGTAAACCCACCTGGGGTCACAAAAGTCCCAGGGGGGTACGTGTGCCTGCCTCAGCTTCATCAATGCTTTGCAGAAAGACCCATTCCTTCACTTTTGGAGAAGGAGAGCACAGATGCAGCATAGCAGCTCATTGGCAGAGCTGATATATCCCCTCCATTCCCAAGGACACAACTGAGAGCTTTTTGATCTCCACTGGCTGTCTGGAGCAGCCAGCATCATAGTTGTAAAGGGAAAGAAATAAAGTGACAGACATTAAAAACGAAAATAAGAAAACAGTATCCCAGTTAACTTTTGATTTTTAATCTGTTATTGTTATGCTGTTCTGCATATGGTAAGAGATAGCATTTTAATTCACCTAGGGCAGGGAAAGACCCTGAGCCACTCCAGTCTGCATACCAATAGTCTGCAAAAAAAGATGAAAGAAACAATAGTTCTAGGCATAGAACTTGCCCTTTCTTGGTTCACAATTTGGGATCTCTCTCCTGTTCACCTCCACCCCTGGCATGACATACTATTTACGCTGTACATTTTCCTTCACTACACAATACAAGGAAGCATTCCAAATATTTAACTTGTAGCTCCAACTGGTATGGAGGTAGCAGTGCGGAAAAGAGCTGCTATGCCTGGAGCATTATAGGATGATACATAAAAACAATTAGGAATCTTGTGGCACATTAAAGACTAACACATTTAGGGCGCAATTCTATCGGGGTAGGCGGCCGCCTACGAACTCGGAGGCAACTGCCTATCCAATGCAGGGCAGGAGAAGCACGTAGGGATGGCAGAAAATTCCGCCACAGATCTCGGTGAGGCCAAATGCCAGTGCATTCGGCCCCCCGAAATCTGTGGCGGAACGGCCATTTGCAATCTTGTCGCTTTGTTTTGTTTTTGTTTTTACAAGACGTGATAGGCTACGTAAAGACTTGCGTAGCCTATCATGTCTGGCTTAAAAAACAACAACAACAACAAATGCGTACGCAAATGGCGGCGGCTATGGCCGCCGCCATTTGCATTCCTTATTTTTGACCGCCTTAGTCTACGTAAATATTTACGTAGACTAAGACGGCCAAAAATAAGGAACGCAAATGGCGGTGGCCGTAGCCGCTGCCATTTGCATATGCACGTTTTTTGGGTTTTTTTAAGCCAGACGTGATAGGCTACCTAAGTCTTTACGTAGCCTATCACGGCTGACTACAGGGACGCAAACGGCGGCGGCTACAGCTGCCACCATTTGCGTCCCTGCTAGCCAGCGGCTGGATGTCCGGCTGCTGGCAGAGCCGGCCGGCGGCTCTGTGGAATCCCCGTGGAGCGGAGCGGAGCCAGCCGGCCAGGATTCCGGGGGGGAGGCGCAGAGCGCCTCCCCCCCAGCGAGGATTCCGGGGGGAGGGACGGGGCGCCTCCCCCCCCAGCGGAACCCGGTGGAGCCAGGTAAGGGGACTTTCGTACATCCCTAGAAGTGCGGAGGGGATTGTCCCCTCCACACTTCAGTCGCCCTGCATTTACGGCTGGACAGCCGATTTTGGCTATCTAGCCCTGGGACCTTGGAGTATGGGAAGTGGCAGCCGGAAGACACATTGGATGTGTCGTACCGGTATTTCTGACTTCCCCGCCCCGACACACCCCCAGGAATGTCCTGTTTTTCTGCTCTGCGCTCTTCTGAGCATGGGGCCATTCTGCACTGCCTATGAGGCAGCACGGGAGGGGGTGGAGGTCGGTTCTCAGGGAACCGACCTCGGAGTGCAGGGTCCAAGGTCAGTTCCCTGGAACTGACCTATCCTATGGCTGTCTAGCTGCTGACTAGACAGCCATAGGATAGGTCATAGGATTGCACCCTTACTCTGGTGTAAGCTTTTATGGACTATAGTCGACTTTATCAGATGCATGAAGTGTTATCCAGAGTTTCAGGTATACATACAGTACATATGTTTGGGGGACGGGGGGAAGAATTGTAAATAGTGAGGTTAGAGGGAAATTAAATACAGAAAGAACTGACAGTGGCAATCACATTATTTACAGTGGCCATTCTCAAAACAGTTGCTGCTGAAAACACAAACATCCTGGCGCAAGGTAAGCCAATGTGCATATGTAGTGTGCTAAAAATCCATTATCCCAATTCAAACCTCTGGTGATAAAATTGAACCTGTTGATGAGTTCTGTCTCAGAAGTCTTTGCTGCAATAGACTAATATGGCTACTCCTCTGGAAATGATGATATATTCCACGGTGGGACTCTTATTTCCACTTATTCAAAATAGGGAGCCTTAATAAAAAATATTCTATGTATAGAGCCTGGCGCTTGCCTTCCTCAGCTATAACTAGTTAGGATAATGACATGCAAATTAGCCAATTCCCACCCACTACTCTTCAAATATATGCACCATAAAATATCTGCCCATTATTCCTTTGATTAATCTGGCCTTTTAGTTCCACTCAAAAGTTGTTGTGGGGAGGGGGGAACAAGGCATGAACTCATTATGTGGGGAAAGTAGTCTATTTTCATATCTATAAATATTTTACACTTGGTCTTAATGAACAGTAGCTATTTCTTCTGAAAATGTTTCATGTCGAGAAATGAAAACCTCCCAGCTATAAAACTTTATTTAAAACCTGAGGTTGACATAAATGAAAAAATCACATTAAGGAGACAATCCGCGTATTACTCAATATGGTGATGGGTAATTGCTGCAAGTGATCATTTAGTTTGGATGGCTATGGAAATGGGAGGTAGAAATACGTAAGCCAAGCAAGTTGACTACCTACCCGTTTTCAAATACCACAGTGAGCTTTGGAAAACATTAATCCAGTTTTGCTAATGGATCTCCATTAACAGATCTCCAGTAGGCTACTGGCTAGATTTGAGCTCACTGGGGCCTTATCTGAAATACCATGTTGTTGTTGTTGTTCAGTCGTTCAGTCGTGTCTGACTCTTCGTGACCCCATGGACCATAGCACGCCAGGCCTTCCTGTCCTGCGCTCTCTCCCGGAGCGTGCTCAAGTTCATATTCATTGCATCCGTGATGCTATCTAGCCATCTCATCCTCTGCCGTCCCCTACTCCTTTTGCCTTCAGTCTTTCCCAGCATCAGGGTCTTTTCCAGGGAGTTTTCTCTTCGCATTAGGTGGCCAAAATATTGGAGCTTCAGCTTCATTATCTGTCCTTCCAATGAGCAGTCAGGGTTGATTTCCTTTAGGATGGACTGATTTGACCTCCTTGCAGTCGAGGGGACTCGTAAGAGTCTTCTCCAGCACCACAGTTTGAAAGCATCAATTCTTTGGCGCTCAGCCTTCCTTATAGTCCAGCTCTCACAGCCATACATTACTACTGGGAAAACCATAGCTTTGATTAGACGGACCTTTGTCGGCAAGGTGATGTCTCTGCTTCTTACTATGCTGTCTAGGTTGGCCATAGCTTTCCTCCCAAGGAGCAAGCGTCTTTTAATTTCATGGCTACAGTCACCGTCTGCGGTGATCTTGGAGCCCAAGAAAGTAAAATCTGTCACTGCTTCCATTTCTTCCCCTTCTATATGCCAGGAAGTGATAGGGCCAGATGACATGATCTTAGTTTTTTTAATGTTGAGTTTCAAACCAGCTTTTGCACTCTCCTCTTTCACCCTCAACAAGAGGCTCTTGAGATCCTCTTCGCTTTCTGCCATTAGGGTGGTATCGTCTGCATATCGGAGGTTGTTGATAATTCTCCCAGCAATCTTAATTCCGACCTCTGATTCATCCAACCCGGCATTTCTCATGATGTACTCTGCATATAAGTTAAATAAGCAGGGTGACAATATGCAGCCTTGTCGTACTCCTTTCCCAATTTTGAACCAATCGGTTGTTCCATGTGTGGTTCTTACTGTTGCTTCTTGACCCTCGTACAGGTTTCTCAGGAGACAGGTAAGGTGGTCTGGTACTCCCATCACTTTAAGAATTTACCACAGTTTGTTGTGATCCACACAATCAAAGGCTTTAGCGTAGTCAATGAAGCAGAAATAGACGTTTTTCTGGAATTCTCTTGCTTTCTCCATGATGCAGCGAATGTTGGCGATTTGATCTCTAGTTCCTCTGCCTCTTCGAAACCCAGCTTGTAATTCCGGTAGTTCTTGGTTCGCATACTGCTGAAGCCTAGCTTGTAGGATTTTGAGCATCACCTTGCTGGCATGTGAAATGAGCGCAATTGTGCGGTAGTTTGAACACTCTTTGGCGTTTCCCTTCTTTGGAATTGGAATGTAAACTGACCTTTTCCAGTCTTGTGGCCACTGTTGAGTGTTTCAGATTTGTTGGCATATTGAATGCAGCACTTTAACAGCATCATCTTTTAGGATTTTAAATAGCTCGGCTGGAATACTGTCATCTCCGCTAGCTTTGTTGTTACTAATGCTTCCTAAGGCCCACTTGACTTCACTCTCTAGGATGTCCGGCTCAAGTTCAGTGACCACACTATCATGGCTATCGGGGACATTAAGATCTTTCCTGTACAGTTCTTCTGTGTATTCTTTCCACCTCTTCTTAATCTCATCTGCTTCTGTTAGGTCCCTGCCTTCTTTGTCCTTTATCATGCCCGTCTTTGCACAAAACGTTCCCTTGAGATCTCCAATTTTCTTGAAGAGATCTCTAGTCTTTCCCGTTCTGTTGTTTTTCTCGATTTCTTTGCATTGTTCATTTAAGAAGGCCTTCTTGTCTCTCCTTGCTATTCTCTGGAACTCTGCATTCAGTTGGGTATATCTTCCCCTTTCTCCCTTGCTTTTCACTTCCCTTCTTTCCTCAGCTACTTGTAAAGCCTCATCAGACAGCCACTTGGCTTTCTTGCATTTCTTTTTCTTTGGGATGGATTTCGTTGCTGCCTCCTGAACAATGTTACGGACCTCCGTCCATAGTTCCTCAGGCACTCTGTCTATCAGGTCTAATCCCTGAAATCTATTCCTCACCTCCACTGTATATTCATCAGGGATATGATTTAGGTCATACCTGAACGGTTTAGTGGTTTTCCCGACGTTCTTCAATTTAAGCCGAAATTTTGCAAGAAGCAGCTCATGATCTGAGCCATAGTCAGCTCCAGGTCTTGTTTTTACTGACTGTATGGAGCTTCTCCATCTTTGGCTGCAAGGACATAATCAATCTGATTTCGAAATTGACCATCTGGTGACGTCCATGTGTAGAGTCGCCTCTTGTGCTGTTGGAAAAGAGTGTTTGCTATGATCAGCATGTTCTCTTGGCAAAACTCTATTAGCTTTTGTCCTGCTTCATTTTGTACACCAAGGCCATGCCTGCCTGTTATCCCGGTGATTTCTTGACTTCCTACTTTAGCATTCCAATCCCCTATGATGAAGAGGACATCTTTTTTTGGTGTTAGTTCTAGAAGGTGTTGTAGGTCTTCATAGAACCGATCAACCTCAGCTTCTTCGGCCTCAGTGGTTGGGGCATAGACTTGAATTACTGTGATGTTGAACGGTTTGCCTTGGATTCATACTGAGATCATTCTATCATTTTTAAGATTGTACCCCAGTACTGCTTTTCCCACCCTTTTGTTGACTATGAGTGCTACTCCATTTCTTCTAAGGGATTCTTGCCCACAGTAGTAGATATGATGGTCACCTGAATTAAATTCGCCCATGCCTGTCCATTTGAGTTCGCTGATTCCCAAGATGTCGATGTTCAATCTTGCCATCTCATGTTTGACCACCTCCAGCTTACCTTGATTCATTGATCTGACATTCCAGGTTCCTAAACAATATTGTTCTTTACAGCATCGGATTTTCTTTTCACCACCAGACACATCCACAGCTGAGTGTCCTTTCAGCTTTGGCCCAGCCGCTTCACTCTTTCTGGCGCTACTTGGAAATACCCTCTGCTCTTCCCCAGTAGCATATTGGACACCTTCCGACCTGAGGGGCTCATCTTCCGGCGTCATATCTTTTAGCCTTGTGATACGTTCCATGGGGTTTTCTTGGCAAGAATACTGGAGTGGGTTGCCATTTCCTTCTCCAGTGGACCACATTTTGTCAGAACTCTCTGCCATGACCTGTCCGTCTTGGGTGGCCCTGCACGGCATAGCTTATGGCTTCACTGAGTTACGCAAGCCCCTTCGCCACAACAAGGCAGTGATCCATGAAGGGGTGAAATACCATACAGAGCCCTAATATCAATGTTTGGGAAACGTTTTGCCTGTCTAGCACATAGGACAGTGTCCTTTTTTCAAGGAATGTTTATTTATTGCAAGTATTTGATACCCTGCTCTTCAGTCTGAAGACTTCCAGACTATTGGCAATATTAACATGTGTCTTAGGGACATGGGAGGCTGCCTTCTACTGAGTCAGACCATTGGTCCATGTAGCCTAGTATGGGTGATGCTGACTGGAAGCAGCTCTTCAGGGTTTCAGGCAGGATTCTTCCCTAATCCTACCTGGAGATGTTGGGGATGGAAGACCATTGCTCCTCTTTAATGCTACACTTTTAATTATATTTTAAATTATAGCATTCTAGCAACAAGTCAGCAATACTAAATAAACAAATGAAGGGTGCAAGAGCAAAGGGCTGGATGTGCCTGATCTTGTCTGATCTCGGAAGCTAAGCAGGGTCAGCCCTGGTTAGTACTTGGATGGGAGACCGCTTGGGAATCAGGCTTCCTACATTGAGCAGGGGGTTGGACTCGATGGTCTTGTAGGCCCCTTCCAACCCTATGATTCTATCCTATGCCTGTTTAGACAGGAAAAAAGTGCTGGTTGGGGAATGCTGGGAGTTGTAGGACTTTTTTCTGTCTAAACAGGCATAGGATTGTGCCCTAACTCATTTTAAACCCAGTGGCAGGGAACCTGTGGCCCTCCAGATGTTGTTGGATTCCATCTCCTAATGGTCCAATACCTAATGCCATTACTGTTTTTATTCTTTTATCATGTGATCCGCCCAGACCACCTTTTGTTATTGAGTGGACTAAAAATATAATAAATAAATGATGGGCTTTTAATTCTGTTCATCACCACCAGGAGTAATTTTGTGTATTTCCCTTTCTTTCTGCTTCCCCTCATATCTTTTTCTGGATGTAAATATTAATAAGCTTACTAGGAAGAAATGGGATTGCCCAGCTCAAGAGCATGATGTTATTCATGTCTTGCCTAGCTTTAATTGGCCCAGGGACCTGGGAATGTTGAATTATGATTCTTTTACCAAGGCAGGCCTTGGGAAATAAAAATAAAAATATAAAACTATGCAAGAATGATACTTTGCTCTCATTCTTGCTGTTTTCTAGTTGATGCCTGCTTCACTCAAGCTACTTGATGAGTGGGGGGGCGGGGGAGATGGCCTAAAAATCACATGATGAGAGGTACTTTTGATTGCCTGAAATAGGACAAAACAAATGAACTTTTGGAATGTATATTTCTTGAGCTTTGCTTGGAAGCATCACCCAAAGTGAAGAAAAGCATCTGCCCAAATAAGTGTGTGTTTTGCTATTTTTGTTTGAATACAAAACAATCTGATTTCCCAGTAATAAGCCTTTTAAAACAAAAGGACTGGCTAGTAAACTTTGATCATAAAGTCACCTGTCTGGAGGGTCTACAGAGGATGTGTCCCTCTCCTAACCATTCCACTATCAGGCGTTTGAAGCTATCAAAGCTGCATGAGGATCTAGTGACAAAAGACACCAGTTATGATTCAGTAGATTAAATGCACACACCAGAGTTTTTCTGCCAGTGACTCTTTCAGCAGCTCATGTATGCTGAGCTGTCTGAACAGCTCTTTAAATTTGAGGGAATTTGAAAAGCAGTTTGGGAGTACAGTTCGAAGAGAAATGAACCGAAAAGGTCTGGTGTACATATGAATGTAATGTGTCTCTGTATCATAGCCACTACTACATGAACATTTGTGGGGTTCAATTAAGGAGATGACTAACTTCAGTGTGGTTCCCTCCTCCTTTTTCAGAATATCGAACACGTATCACAAGCTGCTTCTGAAACTTGGGGAAGCCCCATGATCTAAATACCCCAAGTGGGGTATTTAGAGAGGAGCTATGGTGTTTAGAATCAGATTGTTGAATATGAACAAGCAATGAGGTTTGCTGGATGTCTACTACTAGCGCAGAACCTTTTCAGTCATGGCACCATCACAAGGGAATGCCGTCTATAGAGAGGCCTTTCAGGTTCAGATGCTATGCAGTTTCAGGAGGCAGGCTAAATCCTGGCTATTTCGCAAGCCTTTGTGGCTGGATTAATATTGGTTTTGCCATTGTTTTGGCCTGTTTTTGGTTTTCTTGGTTTTCTTTTGCTTGGCAGTTTGGTTTTTCCTAACCATTTTAATTCCTGCTGGCTTTTATTACTGCATTTTGTAGCTGTTTGGACTGCATTTAAGTTTGTCTCGATTTATTGTTATTTTCTAAAATATTGTGTATAGTCAGCCGCCTTGGGAAGCATACAGAGTCTCCAATTTTCCAACTTGATTTAATTTATTTACATTTATTCCCATTTAGATTGTTCAATTTGTTTTAACATTGTTTCCCATCGAGCACCGCTCCTCCACCTATACCATACATTCCTTTCCCACTTACTTTTGAAGAGTCCAGTCCACTCCTGTGACTTTCCTGTCAGCAGCACCTCCTGACAGCGGTTGCCAGAGCAACTAGAAGATGCTCTGGCCTCTCGCAACTCAGAGGGCAGCCCTCTGAGACTGGCTCCTAGAAGCAGCCCTCATTGGAGGGTGGTGATCAGCAGTGGGTGATGGGTGTGTGTGTGGAGAAACAGGTGACAGCAGGGAAGAAATGTAGGAAATTCAGCAGTGGGGTCATCCTGCCCCCACCCAAAAAAAATCTTGTCATGCTGCATGTGACCTGTTCGCCCCTCACCTAAACAAATTAATGTAAAACAGGACATCACTGAAAAGGATGTGGAGAGACAGGAGAAACATAGCCAAGTCGACCCTTTCAGAAGTAACCATTATATGGATTGAGATTGAAAACTAAAAACTTTCGCTAAAAGCTTTTGTTAAATAGCCACTGCTGAAGAGAACTTTCAGCACATTATGCCCCTGCAGCCTGTAATCATGTAATATTTCTGTCATGTTGGAGCTGAAGTGTTCATCATTTTGTCAGCTCTGCCTGCAAAGCAGAGAATTACCTTCACAGGCTTCCTGAGATTTATGCTTTTAATTACCTCCTATCTGCTTCAATACCCTCCAAACTTAAGGAATCAATATAAATAGTCTTATTTAGAGGGGAGGGGGAAACATTTGACAAAACTCCAGCTACACTTTTGGTGGATTTCCACTTGATGCTATTGATTCTTTCTACATTTTTAGTATCAGCTAGCATCCTGGGTTTTTGTTTTAATCTGGCCCAGGGCTTTATTTATTTATTCATTTCATTTCTAGGAATACTCCAGACTGTGAATATACATAAATTAATAATAAATGGTCACTGAAAATGTGCAAAAAGTTATTTGTTGCCCCATAATCCTAATTTAGACTTTAAATATTTTCTTTGGGGCACTTTCATTTCAAAAATACAACCACTGCCATGTGGTATATTTTTAAGTATTCTTCCACTATTGGGACTCAGTTTTTGTGTGGTCCAGAACATCTCTTTAGGGTTTGATATAGTCTCCTGGAAGTCTTCACTAGCACTGAGCTGCCTTCTAAGATTTGTTTCTTTTCCTCTCATCAAGTCTCCCAGGCCGGCATCTTAAAGGTGTTACTGACCGCCATAGGACCTTTTTCAAGACTTTACCATTATTTTCTTAGTAATGAAATTATTTGCACTCTTAAAGACATAGGTCTTATTTACACAGGTAATTACAATCCCCCCCTTCTAACCATCCCTTAATATTTCCTTTGGGTGAAAGGACTGCATGGAGAAATGTAGAGTGGGAACTGGCACAGGTCTGGATATACATCCCCTGTGAATTCTGTGAGCATGATGGCTCCAAACAGAAGAAGAGTGGTGTGTGTCTCTAAAACCTACATATGGATTTGAATTTGCATGCCAAATATCCCCCCGCCCCCCATCCCTTCTTCTTGATCATGAAAATAGCAGCAGGAATATTTCCATGGAGTGCCTGTTCTTGCAACACGCTTCTCCACATGATTTCTGCAGCCAGTAGAGAGGGATCACCTGCAGGTCATTTCTTTGTGTGAACCAGCCTATAGTCAATATTGTTTGTAAGGTATTCTCCAACATATGAGGAATGTATGAAAAAGAGGGAGGCTTCCAAACACCATCCTTTGAATCTCAGGTGGCTGGATAGTTGAACAAGAATGAATATTCTGTAAATATATTTCTTGGATAAGATTTGATGGAGATGACCTGGAAGAATACAGGAGGGTTTAATTCAGGCAGCCTGATTCACCACCCCAGAAGGTTGCATTGCTTAAATTTAAGCTAACAAAAGTCATAGCATTGTAGAGTAATAGGGTTGGAAGGGGCCTATAAGACCATCGAGTCCAACCCCATGCTCAATGCAGGAATCTAAGTCAAAGCATCCCTGACAAATGGCTGTCCAGCCTCGTCTTGAATGCCTCCAGTGTGGGAGGTAGCCCACTACCTCCCTAGTAATTGGTTCCATTGTCATATTGCCCTAACAGTCAGGAAGTTTTTCCTGCTGTTCAGCAGGAATCTTGCTTCCTGTAACTTGAACCCATTATTCCGTGTCCTGCATTCTGGGATGATCAAGAAGAGATCCTGGCCTTCCTCTCTGTGACAACCTTTCAAGTACTTAAGAGTGCTATGATATCTCTTCTCAAGCTAAACATGCCCAGTTCTTTCAGTCTCTCTTCATAGGGCTTTGTTGCCAGTCCCCCGATCATCTTTGTTGCCCTCCTCTGAACCCTTTCCAGCTTGTCTGCATCATTCTTAAAGTGTGGTGCCCAGAACTGGACACAGTACTCCAGATGAGGCCTAACCAGTGCTGAGTAGAGGGAAACTAGTACTTCACGTGATTTGGAAGTTATACTTCTATTAATGCAGCCCAAAATAGCATTTGCCTTTTTTGCAGCCACATCATATTGTTGGCTCATATTCAGCTTGTGATCTACAGCAATTCCAAGATCCTTCTCACTTGTAGTATTGTTGAGCCAAGTCTCGCCCATCTTGTAACTGTGCATTTGGTTTCTTTTTCTGAGGTGCAGAACTTGGCATTTATCCCTATTAAATGTCGTTCTGTTGTTTTCTGCCCAGCGCTCCAGTCTATCAAGATCACTTTGAATTCTTATTGTCCTATTGAAGGCCACTTATTCTGATCCAACAAGATCTATTTTTGAGTGGATGTAAGCTCAGGTGCACAAGTGGATCCCTTTGTAGATTGGGAGCATCTCTACACCAGCCTAAAACCCCACATTTAAAATGTGGCTTTCTGCTTCCATTTTAAATGCAGGATCACAATGGACTCCCTTTACATGTCCTTCCTTCCTCCCCCTTTCCCCCTTATCGGAGTCTTCCATATGTTTCATTATACAGCCAATAGATGGCGCTGTGGTCTAGCACCTCTTATTATGGCTTTTCTTTTTTCATGAGGGAACTCAAGCGGAACTCAAATGCTGTAATTTGATAGCTCATTATCTCCGATCTTTTAAAAAACGGGATGAAGGTCATTTAGTGCGGAAGATGCCCTGGAGGTTCATGATGTCATCTAAAGGACCCGCAAACTTCTGTGAGTAACCCATCGCAATAGCAGGATAGCTCCGTGTGAAGAAGCCCTAGGTCTCCCAGACACAAAATTATGCTATGAAGCCTTTGGAACAATCCCCTTGTCCCAATACTCCACTATAACTAAACCTATGTATGTGTAACTAAAGTAACTGCACACTCTTCCTCTGTTTACGCCTGCCCTCATTCCATCCCTTGTGTCTATTTTTAGATTGTGTGTATTTTTAGATGGTAAACCCTTGGGGCAGGGACCTCTCAAACCTGTCCTTTATAAAGTACCATGTACATAGATGATATAACAACAACAATCATCATAATCATGTTCTTCTTCCTGGATTTGGCATGTAGCGCCCAAGCCTGTGAGTACAAGTTCTGGTTCTTGGATCAGTATTATGTGTACACCTGCTAGTAGATACAGTAGCTGGCATTGTCAGCTTTGACTGCACCAGTCATCTATCTGGGAGGCAGGGACACTGAATCAAGGCCTCTCTGTCCTCCTTCTTTAATGGGTGATTGGCATTTTCGATGCCAACTGCACCAACCATCTCCTAGGTGGATGCATATGCAGAAATCTGCATGCACAGCCACTGCAGGATTTGTGGATTGGGGCAAGTTATATTTGCAGATGCCTGACATTACAGAGGCATTTCAGGGACATTCTGCCTACGATGGAACAGCTGCCGTAGAGGATAGCTGTCACATGGCAGATGGTGGTAAAGCTGTACACTCTTGAAATTGAGCTATTTGGGATTCTTTTCTCCTCCACTGTTATTACTTGACCCGCTCTGTTGGTTAACACAGAAAAGCAAGAAGACAGAAATGAGGTTTTGATGTTGCTCCTGCTGTTTTGAGAAAAAAACATCTACAGAAGTGTAGACACAAAAGATTAAATATATTCTCAGTACTTCAATGGTTTTCCTATATCTACAATTGTCGCAATAATCACAAAATTGGATAACAGCAAAAGATAAACTGGTTTTTTTTGGTTTATCCCTTCCTATCTGTTACTCCCTTATTCCTTATATTTCCATTCCTGATCTCAATAAAACATCTTAATTTGGAACCTTGGGTTTGATTGTATTCTTTTGACAACACAAGATCTTCCCCCTGAGTAGCAGACACAGTTTTGCATTACATCAGGGGTGCTGAACTCAGGCTTGCAGGCCAGATCTGGCCCTCTGGGATTCCCCAGAAGACCACGCCCCCTTCCTTGGCCCCACCCCCTTTCCCCCAACCAACAGCCAATCATTTCCTTGTTTCCTGGCTTTTGTGCAGTACTTTTCTCATTCTAAAACGTTGAAATACCTCTCCCAAAGCTTAATTGCCCAAAGAAAGCTTTAAGAGACAATATGCTGGTATTTCTGGCTCGCCTTCAGCCCTGCCCACCACTGGCATGTGGCCCCCAAGAGCTTCTCTGAAATTGAATTCAGCTGTTGGGCTGAAAATGGTTCAACACTCCTGTGCAATATGCTTTGACTGAGGGGAAAACAAGCTGAACTCGCTCAGCAGTGACTAAGTTAGCTAGTACTTGCCCCCTATGAAGTTGAAAATTAACCTGTAAGTCTTGAAGTTTCTCTTGTCCAAGGTTTTATTGTGAACTGAAAGGTGTTGTCACAGGCTGGCCATGGCCATATGGCAGCTGGGCCTCTCCGCACAGGATATGTGCTGCTGGCAGGGCAGTGGGGTAGGGAGACAAAAGCAGGAGTAATGCAGAGGCAGTGGGGCTGTAGGCTGTGAAGCTAGGTGAGGAAATCCCTGAAGCAGAAGGGCGATGGTTACCATCTTTTTTAATTGGAAAGGCTCTTTGTGCCTCTAACTGTAGAGCTGGCCTGACATATCATTTTCACCAATCTCACACACACACACACACACACACACACACACAGGAGTCCTCTTCTGGCAATCTTTAGGGGACATGCAAACGGAGGTGAAAGTGTTTGCTAGTGGCAACTAGTTTACTATGTGCAGGAACAGCATTGTGTTGAACTGTGTGTGTGTAGTATTATTCCATTATATGAGCCCCCACCTGCAATCTGCAGGAGCACAGCCAAGACACACGCTTATCACCTCACTGAGAATCAGGCCTGTATTTCGCCAGTACACCAGGGTGCCTACATGTTTACATGTGAACTTTTCTATTACATGCAGCCTCCTTTACAGAGGATAGATTTGTATCCTTAATCCAGACTACTGTATTTTAGGGAGCAATCCTACCGGGATAGGCGGCCGCCTCTGAACTTGAAGGTGACCACCTATCCAATGCAGGGCAGGAGATGCGTTCTGTGCTGCCTACAAGGCAGCGTGGGAGGGGGGCGGGGAAGGTCGGTTCTCAGGGAACCGACCTCGGAGTGCAGGCTCTGAGGTCAGTTCCCGGAAACCGACATACTCTATGGCTGTCTAGCTGCTGACTAGTGGCCATAGGATTGCGCCTTTAGACTCTAAAATTGTGGCCTGACTACATCATAAAAACAAGCCAGCTGGTGTTCCTCCTATGCCACTGTGGTTTTAGAACTGCATATTTATGATAATACAAAGAACCATATACCTCAAGATGCAAATGGATCTCTCTGCATTTGATCGAAAGACTTGTTTAAAGGGTAACTGACGTCAAATCAATTAAATCAATTGTATGTGATTCTCTTTTGTTTATTGTAGTACAAGCAAGGATGTAAACTTTTACTTTTTTAAAACAGTGTACTAAAATATGGCATGCTTAACACAGAAAAGTTATGCGGTATCAAGATATATTTATGTAGACATCTATCAAAACATCTGTAACCAGCATGAACTGCAGTTTTTTTTAAAAACAGAAAACACTATTTAACTTTTAACAGGCTCTGAAAGCTCAATGTTCATGCGTGCAAGGGGCCCTAATTTCATTCCTGAACACCTCCACAAATCAGAGAGTGTCTGTTCTTAGTGTTCTTGTTCTTCGTTATATGTGAGACCTCATTTTCTGATGTGCGTGGTTGAAATAAGTGCATGTGAAAACAAGAGAAATTAGAACAATTCAGTTTGTTTTGTCACAACACGTTTTCAGATCTTTTAATAAAACCATTTGTCATTCTGTAAGGGCACAATCCTATGCATGTTTAGACAGAAAAAATGGAAGCAGGGTGTGCAGACTCTTGTACAGAAACCTGTGCACGAGGACTCCAACCCCGCCCCCGCCCCCAAGAAGGGGAGTACTGGGAGAATTAAGAGCTCTTTTGGAATAGTGAGCTACAGTGGGCACTTCTTACATGCTCTTCTTTGAGGGTTCCATCAATCTGCACCAATGGGAGAGTAGTTAGGAGCGTTCCACTCAAAAAGTGATGATGGCCAAACATTTAGATGATTCAAGAGAGGAAAACCAGTGAGTCTGGTCAGGTGGCTTTGAAGGTCATAATAAAGGCAGGGCCATTAGAAAAGAGTCCACACATTACATTACAATAGGCCACATTTGTAGAAACTATACACAATTTAATTCAAGTTATTAGCAGAATGTGAGGAGCAAACTCCCTTGGTAAGAAGTCGTGTACATCCGAGAATGCACAAAACAGTTTATCAAGGTGCAGTATGGTAGGAGCCCAGGAGAGGGAGTCTGACCTCAGAGGTGAAAAGGAGAGATAAAAGACTGAGGTGACTGTGTTGTAATATTACTACTACTAAAAATATACAGAGCGCTTCAGTGTTTTCAGAACATTTTACATGTATTATATTGTTGTAATCCTTACAACTACCCTGTAAGAAGATAGGGATAATAATAATGACCTATATTACAGGTGAAGGGCTGAGGTTCAGAGAGAATAGCTTGCTTAAGGCCCAGGGAAGAGGGAAGAGTTGGTTTGTCCTGGTTCATACAAAGCATAAGCATACAACACAGGTGATGTCTAGACTTGGTGGATAGTTTTTTATTGGCAAGGAAGGAAGTAAAATACATACTTATGTGAAGAGGCAATAATCAAGGAAGGTATTTTTTGCTGTCTCTTTCAAAAGACAAAGGGAAACTAAATTTAAGTTAAAGGTGGGTATTGTCAGGATTCCTTTTGCCCCCACTGAACTTCAAACACTGAATCAAACACAGACAAGAGGCTTCAGTCTGCAGCTGTTAATCCATACTTCAAAGGGTCATACAGATGCAAATTCTCAGTGACTCTCAGCCTACAAGGAAATGCCTTCAGGGGGTTCAAAAGGTAGCTAAGAAAGTTGCCCGCCATTTGAAAGGAAGGCGGTCTCACTAGCCTAACTTAAGGGGTGGGGGGAGGTCTCTGTCTCTCTCATGAGGTTTCTAGGCCCAGCTGTTCACTCAAGGCCAATCAGGTAGACTGTCTAAGTTCCGCCCTGGCCTTCTCCCTCTTTGCTCTGTGTCCGCACCTGGCATCTATTAATTCAGACTCCCCAAACCCCGCTTCTCCCTGTTCGCTATCTCTCACAGGGGGTGGGGTGGTGGTGGTGATGAAGAGGGACCCTCCTCCTCCATATGGACCTTTGAAACCTGAGGAGGCTGCCTAGCCATGTCTGACTAGCCTGGGAAATTACCTCCCCCATGTCTGGTGGTTCTTCTTCAGAATCTGAACTACTATCCCACTCCCTGCGCTCAGAAACACTCCTGACCGGTATAATGATATATTAATGAGAAACCACTAATGGGGTGGCTGGAGCCTAAGGACACAATGAAATGGAAAACAGAGGAAATATACAGAGTAAATGTAGCTGTGTTGGCCAGAAAAAATGCCACAATCCATATCAGTGAAATGCCTTTCAACCAAAGGCAACCAAAATGTCACCAAAAATGTGTTTAGCTTTTGAGATTTTCAGATCTCTTTATCAGGCAAGATGTTACAAAAATCAGTGTGTGTGTGTGTGTGTGTTGGTGGTGGGGGAGGAATAGGGAAGGGGGGGAAAATCTGGCTCGATGGTGAAGATGTGATGTCTGCATGACAGAATCCCAAGATGAAGCGGGGGAGGAAGAGTCTGCAGAGGAAATAGAGCTTGAGTTAGTTCTCAGCTAACTCTGACTTCTTTCTGAAAGTTGGCATTGAGTGGGGAAGCTGTTAAATAAGCTCAGAGAATTCAAGTTGTCAAACTTGATAAACCACATCTTTGCACACTTCTTCAAGCTGAATTGTTGAGCCAGCCCTAGGGCATGCAAAGCAGGTACTTGAGAGAAAGGCCATATGCAGTTTCTGAATAGTAGAATGGAGAACTTAGGATTTTATGAGAACATCTCTGGCATCCTCTCCAAAACCATTTCATCTTAAGAAGCCAGTGTGGGTAAACAGGGCCAGCATGGCTAAGGGTAGGCACGGTTGAGGACCTGCTGAGGGCCCACACCCCAGAAAGGGCCCACTGGCAAGAATCCCCTGGACTTGCTCCTCCTCTTCACCACTGCAACCTGCTTGTTCCCCTGCCTCACGCTGTAGCCCAGACAACGGTGGAGGTGAGAAGGAGGAGCATTAGATGCCACTGTTTACTTGCTCACTGGCTCTCTGCCTGTCATGCAAGTGGAAGCAATGGTGAGAAAGAGGATGAGGAGCAATAGCAGTTAGTGACAATGGCAGTGAGAAGGTAGGCTCACTGAGGATGGGTTCCCATCAAGGATGTCTTGCCCAAGGGCTCTCAAAAACCTGGAGTCAGCACTGTGAGTAAACAGCTAGATTGCTGGGCTCAGGCATGGTCATGTTGAATTTCCTGCTTAGCTTTGAAACTCGAGAGCAGGGGTGGCTTGGGAAAGTAACTATACCTTAGCCCAACCTACTTCACAGGGTTGTTTGTAAAGCTAAATGCTATTCCAAGCAAATTGGAGAAAGGGAGGGAAACAAAGGCAACAAATGTTTTAATTAGGCCTGGGCTCAGGTCTCCTCCCCACTTTCGCTGCACCTTTGTCCTCCAGCAAAGGTGCAGGGAGAATTTCTGCAATACTTCTGGGTACAGGGGATGCTTACAATTTTATGAGGTGGCTGGATGGTCTTTCCGTTCCCCACCCCATTCCTATTTTAATGTTACAGAAAGGCAAGCTGCTGCACTCAGTAGCACCTGTGGGTTGTTTTTACAATATCTTAAGAATGGCACTGGGAACGTTGCTACATGATGATGTAGTGTGGTTCTCTGCAATATCGTACAGGAAAAAAGATGGCTTTCTTCACAATGTTGCTGGGAACCATGCTACATCAATACATAGTGACCAGTGCTGTAGTGGAGCTAAGGGCTTGCAAGGACGTAGTGCTGAGACATTTCGATTAGCAGGATGCTGAGGTCATCTGCCACCCCCTTCAGAATTCCCTGTTCCCTCTGAGCTTAGCTGCAATCCTCGCAGTAGCTGGGGGGAAATGAATTTTCTCAGCAACAATATAGAGTTGTGAGCTATCCCTGTTGTAATGCCAACTACTTTGTGGTGGCCTGGACTTGAATGGGCAATTTAGACCCATTAGCTTTACAAAGGATGTGTTCCTAGGAGATGAAAACTACTAGAACTGGTGTGTTGATATGGATCAACACAGCTGCCTGCTTTTTTGGACTGTCCTTGGGGGGCATGGCTATGGGGACTGTCACGATGCACCCCTGCATGTCAACATTTACCACTACAGCACTGATAGTGATGGTCCCAGCATCATTCCTAAGATATTGTAAAAGCAAGAAGAACCATCTTGCCTTTCTTTAACATTAAGAAAGAAATGTGGAAAGGCCACCCAGCCGCCTTGTAACATTGAAGCATCCCCTGAACCCCAGGTTCTGCCTGAGCACCCCAAAGTTAGCCTCCCTCTCCTGATCTTTGGATGGCATTTTGCCATCCCGACGACGCACTTTAAGGCTGAGAAATTCTCCAGCATTGGACATTCAGATCAGCCCTACTTTAAAAAAGTCACATACTTGCTCTTTATGTTGTATTTCACATCTGTGTTAATGACAGTGAAACAACATTAACAGCAATCTGCAGTAATATGCATAATGTTTTAAATGTGTTACACAAGGTAATTAGTTGTCTTGAGGTTAACTACTGAAGGAAAATGTTAATCAGATGGAAACCTATAATATGCATTAATTTATGCACTTTTTAAAAACAGGGCATTTTGAGTAGGATGGATTGCTCGATCAGAATTGTTTTATGTAGAGCCTTCACAGAAATGATCAAAATTGACGTGCCCAGGGTGGGTGTAGGGAAGCTGCAATCCTATACATACTTTTATTATTTGGTAAAATACAGTGAGGCTGCAATCCTATACATACTTTCCTGGGAGTAAGGTGCATTGAACACATTGGGATTTACTTCTGAGTAAACGTGCATAGGATTGCATAGCACGGGTTGTATTTACATTATCATCTGGGTCAGGGGTCCCTAACATGGTGCCTGTGGGCACCCCCAAAGGTTCCTTCAAAGCTCTTCATTCCCTGCTACCTTCAAAAAATATTTTTTAAATAAAAAATGGAAAAGCATTAGGATGCCATGTTCTCCTTCTTGCTCCTAAATAAACCTCCTGCTGATCAGCTGTTCAGCAGGGAGGAAGAGAAAGCAAGGCAAAGGGATAGAGGGGAGAGAAAAAGCAAGGCTACAGGCTAGGAAGGGAGATAAAGAAGGCTAGGAATGGGAAAGGGAGAGAAATAGTGAGGAAATAGGTTCAGGGAGAGAAATAGTGAGGCTAGAGGCTGGGAGAGGAATGAAAGAGAGAGAGACAGAGCATGCAAAGGGAAAAGGTCTGGGTGGACAGAAGAAGGTGGGCCAGGACAGGAAGCAATGCTTTCCATTTCCCCCTCCCTCCCAGCCTGTAGCCTCACTATTTCTCTTCCCCCACAACCTCTTGACTTGCCAGGTCCCCACCACAGCCCTTATGTGACTAGCCACATCCTCCATGGGAACCATTTTGTGGTGGTGCCCACAGCAGTTTCTCAAATTCCCAAATGTGCCCACAGGTCCAAAGAGGTTGAGGATCCCTAATCTAGGTTATCATTTAATATTAAAGAAAATAGGGAGAGATATCTGTCAAAAGGAATGGTCATTTTTATCATAAATTATTTTGGATTGCTTTAAGAGTTAAAAGGTACATTAAGAACAGGTTTGGCTCATGTTAAGCTTGTCTGAATTTTTAAATAGCCCAGCAACGTACCAAAGCCATCCTAGTACATCAACACAAACATGCATCTGGCCCCTATTCAGCATAAACATCCTATATACTCATTCTCCAAGTCTGTATCCTTCTGTAGCTAAAACAGCACTATTCACACACAAGAGGGACATAGTCAGCAGGCTTGAGGCAACACCAAGGCTGGCAGAAGTACAAACAAATCTTTAATGGGGAAAGCCTAAGGGGTGTGTGTGGGTATGAGAGACAGAGAGACTGAGAGAGAGAAACCCAAAAACAGTACAGTGAAGATTGAGCATGCTTAGTGGGTCATGGAATGCTGTCTAACTAGGGGGGTGGGGGGCGGAGAGAGAACTGGGAGGGAGAATGGAATGGAGTATCCTGAAAAAAGCATGGCTGGCTGGCAACAGAGCACTCTGCGCTGCAACATTTTGCTGCAGGTTCCACTAGTATATAGCTTACTTTTTTCCTAGATAGTTAAAAAAGGATGTGGGCTGATATGAGCGATACGCATATGGTGGGGCTGTTAGGGACTGGCCTCTACAGGGATATCCCTGGTATTTTCCCTAAACGTTCAGCTTCCATTTAAAAAATAGAGTAAGTTTCTAATTCTTTTTACTTGTGAAGATAAGCATGTGGTTAGAATAATACCCAGTTGTTCACTTAAAAGTAAACCTGCCCCCACCTTCTAGTGTTGTACCCAATGAATGCAAAAGCACTGGGAAAACTGCCAAGCTCTTATTTTTAAATTGTATAAAAGTACACTTTTTATTGTATTAATATTCAGTACATTAAAATAACATTTTGGCTGCAATCCTATACCTATTTATTTGGAAGTAAGACCAACTGAAGTCAGTGGAACTTATGTCTGAGTAAAAATGTATGGGATTGCACTGTAAGCATAATAGTCTACCTGTATTTATGTTTTACCTGCTCTACAATGAGTTTCTGCCTCTTTCCCCTGCCTATAGCTGACTTAAATAGCAGGGGAAGTGCATACAATATTAGTCAATTCTGGTTATTAAATATGAAAGATTAATGTGTTCGTGCCAATGCAGTCTGATAAATCTAACATCTAGCAGATACTAGAAGGCATTGCCTTCTTCCTGAATAAACATAAAAGTCCACTCTAAAGTGGTCAAGTTTTTCTTATATACTGGTATGAATGACGTTAAAAACGTATTTTGACCACATGGATACAGCAGTACAAAAGCAGAGACTGAAGATACTCACGTCAGAGTTAAAGCGAAGTTGACAGACGTTACAAGAAATGACTTGTTTCTTCTTTGGGGGGAGCGACACGCCAAATGTGTGGTTTATGACTGCTTTTTGCACTGGATCCATCTGGGGAGCAAATGATAAAATATTCAAGTTACAAGGACTACATGGAGGGAAGAAAGAAAAGCTGAAAATAAGATTTGTTTCTGGAAAACTTTCCTCTTTGTTTTAAAGAGGAGTAAAGAGTTTTTCAATAAAGTGAAGAAGTTTGTCAAAAGCCAAATATTATAAAACAGGAAATCTTTCCCACCCTCTTTTGATCATTGAAAGGACGATTTTCTCCTGTCAACACCCCACTAGCATATTTATGTGAGGAGGCACCTCAGAGAGCCCAAACTTTAACACCAAACTGCTAAGTACCAAACCTGAATCTCACAAGCAGTAATCCCACGCCCCCATTTTCTTTGCACTTTTGAAAGAGAGAACTAAAAGCACCTTTGAGTGGGAAGGAAGAAGAGTAATGTGAATGCGTGATACATGCAAGAATTTCTTATGGAATGTATTCAGCTTGTGTTTGTTGCCAAACTGGTCTTGCTAAACAGACCCAAGTGTGTGAAATGAAAGACAAGAGCTGTTAGTGACTGCACGACATTAAGTTCCAAAATCCACATTAAGGTAATGACCATTATTAGGCAAACTACTCAAAGATCACAAATAATGTGCAAGACGCTTTCAAATTCTACAGAACATTTCTTAAGGAAGATTATAAGCAAAGCAAAGTGAAAAGAAAAGATGGGAGGAGGAAGTAAATGAAAAAAGTGCCTGATGTTGAAGTCATGTAGTCTGTAGGGATGGCGGAGAATTTCTCCCTGAAATTTCGGGGGGCCGAGCGCCAACGTGTTCGGCCCCCCGAAGAAGTTTTGGGGAGAAATTCTCCGCCGCCCCCCGCCCCCCCCGGGACGGGACTTACCTTTCCCGAATGTCCCTCCCGGCGGCGGGTCCCGGCGGCGGTTCGTCGGGTCTTCGTCAGGGGTGGGGGCGGCAGCCGGTCTTTTGACCGGCTGCCGCCGCCGCCATTCCAATAAAAGAAAAAAAGAAAAAACGCCCCTGTGATAGGCTACGTGACAATTAACGTACCCTATCACGGCTAGATTTGCAAAGTCAGCCGTGATAGGCTATGTAAATCGTCACGTAGCCTATCACGGGTGACTTAAAAAAAAAAAAAAGCGCGTACGGCTAATGGCGGCCCCCATAGGGAGCCGCCATTCACGTTCCTTATTTGGTCGCTGTAGTCTACGTAAAGATAGGCTGACTTTGCAAATCTAGCCGTGATAGGCTACCTTAATTGTCACGTAGCCTATCACGGGGGCGTTTTTTTTTTTTTTAACTTTTTATTTTGCGGCCGGGTGAAGCGAGGCGCCTCCTCCCCGGCCTGAATTTCGGCCGGGCGAGGCGGGAAGTCTCCCCCCCGGCCTGAACTTCGGGGGGAGAGCAGCGAAGCGCCCCCCCCCACCACGAAAAGCTGCGAGACCAGGTAAGTGGCTTTCGTGCACTCCTAGTAGTCTGCATTTAATTACAGTTTTAAGTAGGGATGTCAGAGAATTTCTCTACGAATCTCTGGGAGGCCCAATGCCAACGCATTCGGCCCCCCGAAATTGGTGGAGAAATTCTCTGACACCCCCCGCCCCCCCCGGGATGGGACTTACCTCGTGCGAATGTCCCTCACAGCGGCGGGTCCCGGCGGCGGTTTGGCGGCGGCCGGTCTTCCGACCGGCTGCCGCCGCCGCCATTTCCAAGTAAAAAAAAAAGAAAACGTGATAGGCTATGTAAAGATTTACGTAGCCTATCAGGGTTTTGTTTTTTTTTTTACCTTCCCGGCAGAAGAACTTTCATGGCCGGAGAGGCGGGGCGCTCCCCCCCGGCCAGAATTTCGGCGGGGAGGGATGGGGCGCCTCCCCCCTGGCCAGAATTTCGGCGAGGAGGGACGGGATGCCTCCCCACCCGCCAAGAATTTCGGGGGGAGAAACGGAGCGCCTCCCCCCCACTGCGAAGCAAGCTGCGGGACCAGGTAAGGGACTTTCGTCCATCCCTAGGATGGACTGTGGGGTGGTGGTGGCTTCAGACATTCAAATTAGGCTCTTCCAGGTGCACCTGGGACTTTCCCTAGGACTTTTGGGATGAAGAAACAAACAAACAGTGGTTGTTACCCCATTTTTAAAAATATAAAACCCAGCTGTTACTTGGAACTGTCTTTAGGCTTAGGCAAAGCACATAGTTCCCTTTGAAGGTAGAAAGCAGAAGCAGAGAGAAATTAGACACTTTTTATATTGACAAAGCTGGAGATTTCTTTTACCTAGTTCACAAACTAAAATTCACTAAAAGTGAAATTCTGTCAGAAAGATGTCTTGAATATTTGCACAGGTTTATGTCTGGCTCGGACAAAAAGTGCCATCTACCTGCAATGGCACCATCTAGACGCATCTAGGAAGCTTACACAAGCAGGCAATGAAGGCAATAGTTCACGCCAGTAATTTGTTCTCAGCTCTTCTGGTATTCATAGCTACACTGCCTCTGAATATGAAGGTTCCCTATACTTATGGATAGTTGCCATTGATAGACAGGAGCGTTCATTCACATGCAATGATAAGCTAGGGTTCTGAAAAATCCTAGCCTATTGTGAATGAGCTGTGTGCTGGTGCACGTAGCCTGTTTGCTCCTGCTTTGCTCATCCCCACTAGCATGGCTACTAAACAAACCAGGAATAGTATATTATCCGAACTGGGGATCTGGGCTTGTCGTTCCCAAACAAGCCAGGATTCGTAAACCAAGAACAAACCCTAGTGTGTGATGATGGCTTGTAAAGGGAGCAACAAGCCAAGATTACCAGTTTGAATGGCATGCTAAACCAATGATTCCTGGTTCAATGGTAGAAGTAGTCGGGAGGAGCAAAGTGGGAGTGAAGGGACCATGTGCACTAGTCAGCACCTTGTTAATGATAAGGCAGGATTCTTGACTTAGCAAATTTCCGGGCAAACACAGCCATACCCTCTTTAAATTTAACCAATCCTTTAAAACGCCACCTTAGCTATGTGCCTTGTTCGGTGATAGTGAATTCCTTAAATTAATTGTGCTTGATGTGAATAGTTCTCTTTTGTCTTCCTGAATTTTCTGCAAATTGATTTCGCTGGGTGACCCTGAGTTCTGCTTTATGTGAGAAAGAAATACTCACTTTCTACTCACTGCCATCTCTACCATTCATAATTTGTTAAGCCTCTACCATTCATCAGGCTGGATCCAGACTACCTGGGAGCAGAACTCCCCTCATGAGACACCCTGTTGGAGGAAGGGAGGATTATTTTTGTCCATTCCCCCCTTACACCTGTGTCACCCCAAAAAGCTATTGCAGAGGGGCAGGGACCCCCTAAAACAGCATGGGACTGCAGTGGAAGGGGGGAATCACCTTGCCCCTTCTTCCAGTGTGAGCTTCTTCTTTGCCCTTTCCATGAATGGAAGGAGCCTGGGTCTGGATCCAACCAAACATTTTTTTTTTCTAAACTAAAACTGCCAAATATTTTAATCTTTCCTTGGAGGGTAAGTTCTCCATCCTTGATCCTAGAGGAAATAGAGCAGCTTCCTGGTTTTCTCACACACACAAAATGAATTGGGAAATCATCCTTGGTAAGTATGCTTCGTTTAAAGTAGTCACATGCTTTAGATTTCTTTCTTACTAACAAGAAAAAATTGACTTGTATTCCCCGAGGTCTCCTATTATAGAATCAACAAGTGATGCAATTCTACAGACTATTCAAAGAATTAATTTTTAAAAACTTACTCTGTACTAGTGAAAGATGTAACCATCATAGTACTGGTGTTCAGGGGAGATAAAATGTATAAATATTTGAATCTCAAGAAAGGCTCAAAAATACTTAAATCTATGGCCAGTGAAATGATTCCTGGAATCATGAGTATTAAAAGCTCTTTCTTACATAGAATTAAACTATTAGCCATTGAAGAAGCTTTCTGAATACTAGATCTACTTGCCACAGCACATACTAATAATAGGAAGAGGAGTGTTTGTTTTACGACACAGAAAGAGGCTCTAGTTCTACAAATAATGTATTATCGCAGGCATTATTACAACTGCATTTCCTCAGTTCATAGCTCATAGGGGGACATACTCCTCCTCCTCCTCCTCAGGGCACAATCCAACCAGAGTTGAGTGCTTCTGAGTCCTACTGATTGCAAGGGGGCAGTTAAGTATGGTCCGAACTTATCCATTTTAATTTTTCTTAGTATTTCTATAGTGTTTCATTGTTCTTAGTATTTTTATAGCATTTCATTATCTTAACAACACAGCCGTGCAGTATTATTGTCCCCATAGTAGAGACGAAAGGTCTGAGCCTGAGGGAAAATGGGTTGCCTAAGGCTTCTTAGTGACTTTATGGGTGGCTTAGGAACTGAATCCCAAGGGATTGTGCTTTGTTTATCCTACGTTTACCCAAATCTCTGGCAGGCCCAGGATACACCAAGATGCATGTTTGGATTGCCTTCCCTGAGGTCATAGCTATGTCTCTCATGCCAATATTAAATGCTAAGGAGCCATGTTTCCAAACCTTGCCATGAAAAAGAGCCTAAAGTGATCCTTATTTGCTGCTGCTTCATTAAGCTGGGACCGGCCTCTGCCCCTCACCGAGGTCCTTAGAACCAACTGCCTAGAACCAACTGAGCAGGAGAGGAAGAAGAAGCTGCGAGGCAAATGGTCTCCTTCGCCTTCTGCACCTCCTGCTGCTTCACCCAGTTGGGGCTGGGCCCTTCCTCCCCTCACAGAGGCTGTTAAAACCAAGTGCCCCATGAGCAGGAGAGGAAGAAGACCACGACAACTTCACACAGAGAACTTGTATCAAGCATACAAAGTTGTTTATTGTTCTTTTTATAACTATGTTGAAAAAACTGTACTTCCTTGAAATTTCCTCCAACTATAAGACAGTGAGAACTTTGATGGATTCAGATCAGGGCTTCTCCTGGCTTCTGCTTGGGCAAAACAGAAAACCACAAACACAATTTTTGTGAACCGCCCAGAGAGCTTTGGCTATTGGGCAGTACAGAAATGTAATACATAACTAACTAACTAACTAACTAACTAACTAAATAAGAGTGAGAAATGAATCTAGACAAAAATAACTCCTTTGTCCTTAGAGGGGTTATCCCAACATTCCTACACATTTCAGCAGGGTGAATTCATCACTAAATTCCCCAATTGCCTAGAAGGCTCAGCGTTGCCAGGCGCTTCCCGACGCCCACACCCTGTTGCCAGTTGCTGGAGCCCCCCGGTCATCTTGCTCATCATTGCCACTTGTTCACCCCACCCCTCTCCTGCCAGTCCAGAGGTGGAGGGGAGTGAACAAGTGGTAATAGGAGCAAGGGGAAGAGCCAGCAGCTGTCACTGCCCCTTGCCTGCCTTGCCCTTTTCCTTCCAACAATATAAGAGCTGGACCCAGAGGAAGGCCAAGCCTGTTGGTGAGGTTGGTGTGCAGGAGGTGAGCCCACTGAGGACATCTTGTCCTGAAGGCCACCAATAACCTAGACCTGGCAATGTCCACACAGATACACCCTATGATATGACACCGCCCCCACTTTTAGACCCAGAGTTAATGTGTTAAGCTTTTTACTCCCTCACTACCCATGGCATTCACCTGGTTTCACCCCAAAAGGCTGATATTCAAATATGCTCACCTATTTGAAGGGTGTACAGATAAACCCAATGTTTATTGGGATAAACCCAATGGGATTCTCTGTGGTGCATGGCTTCTTGGCTCTGCTACGATTTAGCGGCTACAGCAAGCCTAAGAAAATCTGCGTTAGAACTGAGTAATCTACGAAATATAAGCTCAGCTGGGAATACTCTGAACATAGGTGGGGGGAGTCACTAGGTATCTCACTAGAGCAGGGGTGGGCAACCTGTGGCCCTCCAGATGTTTTCTGGATCCCATTAGCCCTCGCCATTGGCTATGCTGGCTAGGGCTGATGGGAGATGTAGGCCAAACATCTGGAGGGCCACAAGCTGCCCACCCCTGCACTAAGGATTCAAGAGGCATTGTCCCATAGAGGCACCATCAACCCAGCTTTACAGACTTCAGTGCCTGCTCTGCCAAACTTTTGCAGGAGGGATGATAGGAAGCAGTGTATATTTGGCAAATACTACTGTATTCCATCCAGTCGCATAATGTTGTCCCTGTGGAAGTTGGGCCATTGGGAAGGCCAAAATGGCAAAAAATCTGTCTGAATTTTGCTTCCATGGCATCAGCATAGATCAATGACACACGTACCCCTAACAATTTCATGTGGACACCTATCACTACCATTAGCATCTTACCTCTATCTGGCTCCACAAAATCAGCATGCAGCTGAACCCAGGCTTTATCCAGCCTTCCCAGGGGAAGACTGGTGCAGCAAGAGAACAGGATGGGCTTCATAAGAACATAAGAAGAGCAATCAGACCAAGGGTCCATCTAGTCCAGTATTCTGTTCACACAGTGGCCAACCAAATCCCACTGTTTGACTATGTGCTGTGTGAAGAAGTACTTCCTTTTATCTGTCCTGAATCTCCCACCAATCAGCTTCATGGGATGAACCTGAGTTCTAGTATTCTGAGGGAGGGAGAAAAATGTCTCCCTATCCACATTCTCCACACCATGCATAATTTTATACACCTCCATCATGTCTCCCCTTACCCTCCTTTTTCCCCAAGCTAAACAATCCCAGCTGTTGTACCTTTCCCTCATAGGGCGATGTCAGGGTGGAAACTGAGCTGATAGAACCCCACAGCAGTTCTGATTCTGAGGAGGATCAGCAATCCGTGGGAGAGGAGCCAGCTCATCCCTCACAGGTACAGCAGCTGGCAGAGATTCCTCCTGCCAGCATTACTGAGATAGATAATGATCCCGGCAGTGAGAAAGTGTGGGAGAGGAGCATGCTAGATGCTCAACGCAGACGCAGGGAGCGATGAGCGATGGAGGGTGTGGAAAGGTGTAGCGCCCGTTTGGTGCGCAAACAATGGCTGCATCCCGTGGACCCAGGGGAAAGAGGGAGGATCTCTCCCTAGCCCATAAGTTCAGGGTCTTCAAGTGATTCTCCTTCAAATGGGGATCAACTGCCTACCCGGAGCATAGGCTACTCTGCTGTTCATTGCTTAGTTGCTGGTGATTAGCATCTGATAGAGTCATTAAGTTGTAAAAGGATTAAAGCCTTACAAAGAATGCTTTCGTCTGTGTCTTGAGTTGGCTATTGGAGTGTACTGAAAGAGGCCGCTAGGGCGCTCCTGACAGGCAGTTGCTCTAGCCCCTTGACCATTTTAGTTGTGCTTTTCTGCACTTTTTCCAGCTCTACATTATCCTTTTTTAGGTGTAGTGACCAGAACTGTACACACTATTCCAGGTGTAGTTGCACCATAGATTTATATAAGGGCAGTATGATACGGGCAGTTTTATTCTCAATTTCTTTTCTAATTATGCGTTCCTGACGATCAACACAATACCCCACTAAATGCTCCATATCCTGATCTAAGTCTACCCACTGTCAAGGGCTCCTTGGAGGGCTCTCTCAGTCTAATCCAGTAGCCAAGTCCAGACACAGACAAAGGGATTCTTTTCAAAGCTTTATTCTTCTTTTACAACTTAATAACTCTACAGGTAGCAACTAGATCTGAGCAGCAGCATCCCTATGCCCTAAGTTGGAACAGTTGGTCCCCGTTTGAAAGGCAATTACTGGCAGACCCCTGAATATAAGGACTAGGGAGAATCCCTCCCCTTTTTCCTTGGATCCTCTGGGCGCAACCGTTCTTTGAGCGCCAACCGGGCGCTACGCCTCCTTTCCGCGCTCTCCATTTGGCGCCGCTCTCTGCGTCTGCGCCACGCATCCAACCAGTCTGCTATCAGTGCTGGGTCACTCCCTGGACTGCTTTCTAATCTAGGAATGTTGGTGGGAGGAATCTCTGTCAGCTGTTGGCCCTGGGAAAAAGGGGTGCACTCCTCTCCCAGGAGCGACTGCTCTTCCTCCGAATCAGAACTACTCTGGGATTCTATGGGCTCAGTGTCCACCCTGACACCCACAAAGCCAACTCAATCACAATCAGTTTTATTCTGGAAATCCCTGGATGGGTCTCAGGTAGTTGTGTTGATACTTACTCCCCCACATAAGGCACCCTGCACAAAGACCTAGTTCCATACATCTGTTAAAATAATGCTTTGACCAATCATTCTGCATTCTCCAGGGCCACCCCTAGTCGTGGTGCCAGTCAATGTGCTGATGGCCACCCATCCCCCTGGCCCCTACATTAAAAGTCCCAATCTCACCAACTCCTCACTGGTTGCTCTTACACTTCTCCTGGTAGCATTATTGATCCACGAGGACGCAGGCATCATTGTGCCTGTTGCTTCTGTGATTAGAAATAGTTGTGGTCTAGCAGCATCATTTCATTAATTGCGCTTATGCACAATTATGTTTAGGAAAGACTTCCTTCCTGGAGAGCTATCTCCTGAAGAATGGGATGGATGGATGGGTGTGTGTGTGTATGTATTATATATATATATATATATATATATATATATATATATATATATATAATATTATATATATATATATATATATATAATATTATATATATATATATATATATATATATATATATATATATATATATATAAAAACAGCACAGGTTTCATTGACCAATCAGTTATGATACTGATTCCTCCCAATGGAGGGGGCTCATAAGGGCGCCAGTGAGAGTGCCCAGCTGCTGCAGGTCAATTTGGCTGCCTAAACTAGCCTGGCCTGTGATCATAGAATGGTAGGGTTGGAATGGGCCTATAAAACCATCAAGTCCAACCCCCTGCTCAAGGCAGGAATCCAAGTCAAAGCATCCCTGACAGATGGCTGACCAGCATCATCCTGAATGCCTCCAGAGCAGGAGAGCCCACCACTTCCCTAGGTAATTGGTTCCATGGTCATACTGCTCTACCAGTCAGGAAGTCTTTCTTGATGCTCAGCTGGAATCCGGCTTCCTGTAACTTGAGCCCATTATTCCATGTCCTACACTCTGGGATGATCGAGAAGAGATCCTGGCCTTCCTCTCTATGACAACCTTTCAAGTACTTGAAGAGTGCCTTCATATCTCTCCTCAGTTTTCTCTTCTCCAAGCTAAACATGCCCAGTTCTTTCAGTCTCGCCTCATAGAGATTTGTTTCCAGTCCCCTGATCATCTGCGTTGCCCTCCTCTGAACCCCCTCCAGTTTGTCTGCATCCTTCTTAAAGTGTCGTGCCCAGAACTGGATACAGTACTCCAGATGAGGCCTAACCAGTGCTGAGTAGAGGACAACTAGTACTTCACGTGATTTGGAAGCTATACTTCTGTTAATAGCATTTGCCAAAATAGCATTTGCCTTTTTTGCAGTCACATCACATTGTTGACTCATATTTAGCTGGTGATCTACAAGAATTCCAAGATCCTTCTCACTTGTAGTATTGTTGAGCCAAGTACTGCCCATCTTGTAACTGTGCATTTGGTTTCTTTTTCCTAGGTGCAGAACTTGGCATTTATTCCTATTAAATTTCATTCTGTTATTTTCTGCCAAGTGCTCCAGTCTATCAAGATCACTTTGAATTCTGTTTCTGTCTTCCATCCCACCTAATTCTGTGTCATCTGCAAATGTGATCAGCATTCCCTGCACCTCCTCCTCCAAGTCATTAATACAAATGTTGAAGAGCACTGGGCCCAGGACTGAGCCCTGCGGTACCCCGCTCATTACCTCTCCCAGTTTGAGAAGATCCCATTGAGAAGCAGTCTTTGAGTTCCATTCTGTAGCCAACTGTGGATCCACCTGAGAGTTTTTTCATCTAGCCCACTTTTAGCTAGTTTGCTCATCAGGATATCATGGGGTACTTTGTCACCAGCAGGCAGCACCACGGTCTGAGCAGGCATCACACAGAGCTAGAGGCTGGGGCATCATGCTGGGCTATGCTACAGAGCACAGCAGCTACCTAAGCCAGCTGTTTTTTGGTTATGTGTTGGTGGAATTCAGATAGCGTTGGTATGTTATTGCTATTTAAATGGTCCTCATTGCTACTGTTTGCTCATGCTGATTCAGTTCTAGGGTGGTGGGGTGAAGAATTACTTCATTTAGTAATCTTTCCCTCTGTCCGTTTTCTGGCTTGCTGGGAGGTATTTTCTGGTCCTCCTCAGGTAGCTAAGTATCCTGGGCCAGCACTGGCTGTGTATATGTGTGTCCTATAAGTTGTTGTGTCTGGATGAGGAAGGGAGTCAGTTTATGTCTCTTTTTTGAGTGAGTGTGTGTGTGTCAGAGAGAGAGAGAGAGAGAGAGAGAAAGCTTCAATGTGTGTTTATGTTTTCTGTGTCTGTGTGCTGTATGCTGTAAAAGGGGAAACTTGTGTTTGTGTCTGAGTTCTCTACCATGGAAGGGACAGTCTTTTGCTTCCAGGAATGCATGGGAGACTATTCCCACTAAAATATGTAGTGAAAAGTGTTTTTGCATTGTTATTGTACATTGTTGACTGTGTGTGTGTATGCACAAATGTTGTGTGTGAGTTCAGTATTGAGGGCAGATGGCTAGCTAGATGGCTAGAAAATCAATGTCACTTGATTTTCTGTGGAATGGGAGTTGTTGCTGGGACAGGAGAAGGTGGATCAAAAGCAGTGCTTTTGTGTGGCTGTGTGATTTCCCCACCCCCTCCTTTGCACACACAGTCTCAAAGTTCACGTGTCCCAGTTTTCCCTGTCTGCTGTATGGGTTGCTGGCTTTTGGGGATTCAAAAGACTGCTCTGTCCCTGCTGACCCCTTTGGCTCTGCCTCTGCCCTCGTTCTCCCTGCCCTCTGCCTCACGAGCCTCAGTAGGCCTCAGCCATCACTGGCTACCCCTTCTGCACCCAACCCACAATCAGCACCAGCTCCAGGTCTCTGGAGGACTTGTGCTTGATATTCACATAAAGAATCTGATAAAGACAACCTACTGTGTGATTCTGTGCTGGAATGTAATCCCTTAGCCAGAACTGAATCTCTCTTATCCCTTACTTTTTGTTCTCCTTATTTCTCTCCCTCCACCCTCAAACTTTTCTGCTTTAGCGTCTTCTTTAAAAAGGTGAAACAAGAAAATTGTGCTATTTAAACGCCATTAGTTGCCAAGCACCCCACAGATTTAATATATGATTTTATCTATGTCTAAGGCCTGCTTCACACATTTCCTACACAGAAATCATCACTATGGGTATGATACAGCCAAAGTTAAGCATTTTCAAAGTCAGTCTGTTTTTAAAAGGACAGGTTGAAGCACATGCTGCCATGGAAAATTGTGGACTTAAGAGTGTTTTATTTTGTCTGGATCCTGCCTTGCAGCTGAAAAAAGCATTCACGCCACCCACTTCAGACAGTTTTTCTGTGACTGTAGTGCACAGCACAAATACTTTTTTCCTCCTGCAATTTCACAAATCAGGCAGTTAGGGAAATCAATAAGAATTAATTCCTTTCAAATTTGCTTTGAAGTGGGATATAGGTACATCTGGCTGCATCTGTATCCGGCCAATGATGTTTAGTGTAGCAAATTCAGGTTTAGCTCTCTGTAATTTTTTTCCCTGTCCCAGTAAAGCCAGTTCTTGCACCAGGTCTGAGGGTGGTGTAAAGTTGTACCACTGATGAGGAACTGATGGATTAAAAGAGTATAGGATACAGTGCAAGTATGTTCCTTCCCTCTGCTGCCCAAACCCTGTCCATGATTCTGCCCTGTTTTAGTCATTCCACTGGTATATCTTTTCTGGAGGAACAACTCCATGAGCAGACTGTTCTGCCGGCATATCTGAGATGCCACTTTGCCAGCATAGTGAGGCTTCTGCCAAATCCTACAGTCCCGCAGCCAGAGGATCTTGAGTATAGGATTGAGTCTTAAAGTAATATATTTATTAACAACGTGCAGTTAGGGATAAGGTCTTAATTAATCATAAACACAATTTATATTCAACAAAAGCATATCATACGTGGAGTGGAATCTTGACTATTCCTGTTCCAAGACTGTACAGAAGAAGTACCTGTACCTTCTAACAATTCACACAAAAATTAAATATTGCTCTTAAAGCAACAGTTTCTATTGTAAAGTCAGCTCCTTACAGAATCACCATGCAGAATACTTGTCCTAAGCTATGTTATTAAATTTACACATGCAAACGCCTCAGACATTTCTTAACTAATACCATCAAATTCCAGTTCTAACACATATCACAGCATCATATTCAGCATTTCCTACTGTTTCTGTTAGCAAGCAATATAGCACATATTCTGCTGCACAGATGCAGCAAATGCTGTATTGGCAGGTAGCTTTTTAGATGGACTGTGGTTTTATAAGAAGCTTCCCCCCCACCTACAATTTAATGGCTAATTACTACACCTGGTAATAAAAAAACTATTGCAGTGATGCAAAGTACCTGAACCATCTGAAGCGGCTGGCACCGGGGAAAAAAAGGAACGGCAGAAAGGAACACTATTGTCTGTTGAACTGTTTGAAGACCTAGCAGTGTTCCTCCTCAGATTTCCAGATAATAATCCACAGCATTAACACCAGGCAGTTGGTAGTTAAAATTAAAAAGGCAACACCATTATCCGACACAGGCTGTGATGAGAATCTCCATCTCCAAATGCAAGCAGCGCCAGGAGAAAGAAACTCACACAAACAATACGGCTGATGGAGCCTCCAGAGGCTAAGCTCAGGACTCCTGTGGGAGTGACGGATGTTCTTTCTCAAACTGGAGAACTGAATGCAGTCTGCTCCTGACCAGAATTCAAGAAGGATAAGCATTAACAATTAATACACGTTAAATATGTCGGAAAGCAGGGTAGATTACAGCAGGTTTTCATAGTAAAATAGTACCTGTCTACGAGAAGGTTAGTGTTGTGTAAACTGATACTGGATTGCTAAACAGAATTAAACATGCCATGATGAGTAAGTAGCGTAATTTGCTGGTGTTAGTTGTTGTTTGCTGTTCAGAGAAACTCCATAGCTTGTCAGGTACTAATCGTTGCGGACTATTTAGCCAAAAATAAACTGGCAAACACTTAACCCAGTACTCACTCTGTTTTGGATACATTTTAGCTATGGGAAAAACATACAATTAACACAGTTTGCAGTGTGGGCAAGTTCCAGCAGTGCAGTGAGATTAAAATTAATCTCAGTTTAATCCTTTCTGTACACACATATTTGAAAGAGAGGGATGGGCAACCCTGTACAATTACATCAATGCATAATCAGAAATCTGTTGCCACTTCTTTCATCTGTCCACATTAATATAAAGAATTCTTACTAATATGAGTTACTTCCCCCATGTTAGATAAAAAGTCCTTGCTTTCGGTTTAGAAGAAAAGAATGCCAGGCAGGCAGCAGTGGATCCAACACTATTTTATTGAACGTTTTGCAAAACGGGTGCAGAGCAGTCTGGACCCCGAGACACGTGTGCAAAAGCCCTTTATATCATATCGCTTCTATTGTTCTCACCAGTAACCAATGAAACAGTTAGTACATCGGCTCACTAAGTTAATATCCAATAAACAGTCACTATCAGCTTACCAAGCCGTTAGTCATGAGTGCGTCAGTATGATTCCCTTTTTGCTCCGCCTATATTTTCCCGCCACTCGGGCTCTTACGTAACTTGAGACGCCAATGGTTATGGAGTCTCCTTTTTCTAACAATTCCCTCCTTTAAGTCTTTATTCACGTCTTAAAGCATTTAAAACGGAGTTTCTTTATCAGCACAATAAAGCAAGAGCATCTGTTTTGACAGAGCGGTTTCAATTAACCGCTGGGACAAGCCTCTAGCGCAGGGGATAATGCAACAACCAAATAACACTAAAACTCCTATCATCACTACAAGCGAAATAAGGATTGAGGCTGCTAGGTGTTTCCATTTTCCAAACCATCTCTCCAACCAGTCAGTCACGGGGTTGTTAATCCCTGAATTCTCGGCTAATTCTTCAGAAAAGGCGGTGAGACCCTGCAAAGCCCTTGTTACCGTGCCATCTGGGGCAGTGTTGTTAGGGATGAAGGTGCAACACCGTCCACCTAGCATGACACAAACCCCTCCTTTTTCTGCTAACATCATATCAAGAACACGCCGATTTTCCCAAGCCATTTGGCTGGTGGCATCTAGCTGCTCAGCCAATCCTTTTACAGCATCTCGAGTATAGTTTATAAACCTCTGCTGATTATAATAAACGTAATTGATCCAATCTACATTTTTGTTAATGGTCACCCACCAAAACAGGGTAGATTCAAATCCTGCAGAAATTTGATTTCTTCCTTTGAACTCATCTGGCACTCCCCTTGGTACTCCTATGGAGTCAATATATATTTGATCATCAAAAGGGGTTACTGATCGTTTCTGCCGGGGTTGGCCAGTCTTTTCTGCTGGATGGTATGCAATTGAAAAGGGGACTGCCAACTGAACTAACCCACAAGCTCCGGACCAATTGGAGGGCAATACCTCATACAACTCTAGGCCACCACAATACCACCAGAGATCAGCTCGTGGGATTGAAAGGAAATTATTCCTAAAGCGGGTAGAATTAACACATCTTACTTTACTCGTCAGGTTCCCTATACGCCCCTCTGTGTCTGCAAGGTTTCGGTGTATGCATCCGGTATGGTTTCTTCTTTGCAGGTAGACTGTGGAAGGTCTGACACGATCCTTTGATTTGAGTGGGGGGTATAATTTATTGAGGGTTTGGCATTCCTCCTCTCCCCATGCATCAGGGTGTTGGAACAAACGGATCACGCAGGTGAGGAGGGAAGGAGTGTCCCATCCCAGTGGAAAGGGCAGCACCTTTGCCACAGATCTCCCTGTGGCACAAACAAAACAGTCAGACTTATTTAAAGACTTGGCTGTATACTTTATCCACTCTAACCACACATTATCAGTTTCCTCTGTTATTGGGATCCCTAACCTGGTTCTCCAGGGACGCCTCTCTTTCTCAGGGATCTGTACCAGAAGTGGTCTGAGGGGTGTTGGTGTGACATTTCGGGGTTTTATCTTAAAGCTGTCAAGCCCAAGTCCTTGAGGTATCACCATCCACGTTAATATTTCTTTAACCAACATTACCAACACCACCCACAATACTTGCTTCATATTACAAGTTTTTTGTAATTCGAACCCGAGCTTTTCCCAGATGTTGTGACTTGTATATTACAGGCGATTGTGGCTCCTGGATGGCTTCTTCGCCTGTGTCCTTGGCAGCTTCCAGAGGGGTGCCAGGGAGCAAAGGACCGTTGCCTGTGTCCTCCTGTTCTTTCCAAGTGACAGAAGGAAGAGAGGGTCGCTTAAATGGCTTTATCCGGCTGCAATGTGTCCATTTACTAGAACCCACAAGCTTTACACACGAGTGGCTGGTTGGTCCCACCAAATAAGGCCCCTCCCACCCTTCCTTTAAAGCTTCTTTATTCCACTTTTTCAGCAACACCTCGTCTCCCGTCTGGAAGAGATGGATAGGTGCATCTAACGGCAGTCTCTGAAACGGAACGGAATAAGCTCGTAGCTGTGAAAGAACAGACTGTAGAGAAGTCAACTGATCCCTTAGCATCTGATCACCCACCTCCCACTTGACTTCCTCCCTCCTTCCGCAGTGTACCCGAGGCGGGAACCCAAACATCAGTTCAAAGGGGGACAATTTTATGTCCTTTCTTGGCATCCTTCGAAGCTTCGTTAAAGCTATTGGCAGAGCCTCAACCCAAGTGAGCTTCACCCCTCGTTGGAGTTTGGTTAAAGTCTCCTTGAGGCTCCGATTGATTCTTTCAACCTGTCCACTTGCCTGGGGCCTCCAGGGGCAATGTAAATGCCACTCTATTCCCAGAGCTTGTGCCAGCCCCCATGTAATAACTGAGGTGAAATGTGAGCCCTGATCGGACTCTATAACTTCGGGCAGGGAGAACCGGGGCACCACCTCCTGTAACAATTTAGCAACAACAGTTTTAGCTTGGCAGTTCCTACATGGAAACGCCTCTACCCACCCTGTCATTTGACATACTATTACAAGCAAATACCTGTAACCCCTACATGGTGGCATCTCAGCAAAATCAATCTGCGCCCTCTGGAAAGGATAGTAGGCCCATGGTCGCCCTCCTTTTGGAGGAGGGGGTGCCCTGGGAGGGTTGGTTTTCTGGCAAACTTCACAGGTTGCGGCTAGTCGGTGGGCACATACAGTTAAGCCAGGGGAGACAAACAGCCTCTTGCAATAGTCGATCATGGCTGATGCTCCAGGGTGT
Organism: Heloderma suspectum; assembly: GCF_057233095.1. Lineage (NCBI taxonomy): Eukaryota > Metazoa > Chordata > Lepidosauria > Squamata > Helodermatidae > Heloderma > Heloderma suspectum. The sequence continues at coordinate 192,594,609 of NC_139458.1, forward strand.
CCAAGAGAATGGTGAACTTGCTCTAGAACAACCCTCTGCAGGGTCTGTGGAAGAAGCAGTCTTCCATCTGTCATCTGGATCCATCCGTCATCACAGGGACTTATTCCATGTTCTTGTGCCATTCGTAACTCAGCAGGGGAGTATGTGGGGCGCTCTTTTCTTTTGGGTAGAATGAGGAATGTTCCTTGGATTCCCTCTCTGGCTGCTCTTTTTGCGGCCTCATCTGCCTTCTGGTTTCCCTGTCTCCATTTTTCCTCTTTTTCTTTCCCATGGGCTCGGACGTGGACAACAGCTACTTGTGAGGGTAGCTGGAGGGCATCCAGAAGATCCACTATTAGGCCGCCATTAGCCACTGGAGATCCGTTTGCTGTAAGGAATCCCCTCTCTTTCCACAGTTGCCCATGAGCATGCACAACGGCGAAGGCATTTTTGCTATCGGTATAAATATTTACTCGCTTTCCCTTGCTGGCTTGCAGGGCTCTTGTCAGGGCTACCAGTTCAGCGGATTGGGCGGAGAAATGAGGAGGCAGCCTTTCCTCACGCACACTCTCCTCTACAGTAACGACAGCCGCGCCTGTGTAGCGCCTTCCATCCAGTATATAGCTAGATCCATCTACAAACAGATCTTTGGCTCCCTCTATTGGTTCATCCTCAAGGTCCGGTCGGCCTTTGGTGTCCAGGTCTAATACTTCAAGGCAGTCATGATCTGGGAGTCCTGATCCGTTTGTGCCCAGTAATGTTGGCAGCAGTGTGGCGATATTAAAGCTGGAGCAAGCCTTAAAAGTGAGGTTTTCGTTTGTTAGTAAACCTATTTCATATCGGGAATGCCGGGCTGGGTTGAGAAATTTGCTTCCTCCTCCTGATCCCAAAATTTGTGGCACTCCATGCGGCACCCAAATTTCAATGGGTCCTCCCATTGTCAATTTCTCCGCTTCAGCGCAAACCAGAGCCGTTGCCGCTACTGCCCTCAGGCAACTTGGCCATCCTCGCGCTACGACATCTAGGACCTTGGAGTAATATCCCACTGGTCTCCAAGAGGGCCCTTTTCGCTGGCAAAGCACTCCCGAAGCTATGCCCTTATTTTCATGCACATAAAGTCTAAATGGCCGGCTGGGATTTGGTATGGCTAGAGCAGGTGGTGACACAAGAGCAGCTTTAAGACTGAGAAAAGACTTATTCATTTCCTTAGTCCATTTCCATTTATCCAGTCTATCTTTCTGCAGCGCCTCATACAGCGGCCGCGCTGTCTCCCCATAGTTTGCTATCCATAGTTGGCAGAATCCGGTCAACCCCAGGTAGGCCCTCAATTCGCGGGGGGACTTAGGGACAGGAGTGTCACGGATGACTTCAACTCTTTCTTGCCCTAGGCTCCGAGTCCCCTTAGTTATGTGGTAGCCTAGGAATTTTACAGTTGGTTGGGCCAACTGTACTTTTTCTTTTGACACTTTATACCCCCCCCCCCTGCTAGATAGTTGAGGAGGGAAACCGTCCCACTCAGGCACGCATTCTTGGCCTTGGCTGAAATCAGGAGGTCGTCACAGTACTGGAGGAGATGCACCTCTGAGTGCTGCTGGACCCAGGGTTCGAGATCCTTTTGGAGCTGCTGGCCAAAGACCACCGGTGAGAGATTCAGCCCCTGAGGGATGACTGTCCATGCTAATTGAACTTTTGAACCCCCCCCCCTGGGCTTTCCCATTCAAAGGCGAACAAAGGCCTTGAATCAGGGTGGAGGGGGATGCTGAAAAAGGCGTCTTTTAGGTCTATGACAGTGAACCAGGCGTGCTCTTCCGGAATTCCTACAAGGAGGGTGTGTGGGTTGGGGACCACAGGATGGGGGGCCTCGATCTGCTGATTAATGAGCCGGAGGTCTTGCACTAAGCGAAAGCCCTTGCCCCCCCTCCCCTTTTTGGCACAGCGATGATGGGCGTGTTATAGGGGGACATTATCTCAATGAGCCGGCCTTCTTCTCGGAGCTTTGTTATTACTGGTTGTAGGCCCTCCTTTCCTTGGCGGGAAAGGGGATACTGTTTCACATGAACAGGCCTTGCTCCCTCCTTGAGGGGAATTTTGTATGGTGCTGCCGACTTGGCACGAGAGGCCCCTCCAATCCCGGCCCAAGCTAGAGGGTTGACTCTGTTTTCTATTAAGCTCCAGTCCTCGGTGGCCTCTGGGATGGATTCTTCTGCAACCTTCAAAAGGGCCATTTGGTAGTTACTACTCTGCTGTTTAGGGAACCGTATCTCCATCCTTCCGTCAGGAGTAAAAGCAATCTCAATTTGGAGTTTAGTCAATAAGTCCCTCCCTAGCAATGCCACCGGACAGGAGGGGGTACAGACAAATGCATGTTCTAGGTGTGTTTTCCCAACCTTGGTGAACAGGGGACGAGAGAGGGGCACTTGAGTTGCCCTTCCCTCGACCCCCATTATGGTGGTGAACCCCCCACCTCCCGTTGGGGGCTCACTGAGGGGGAGGACGGACAGGGCGGCCCCTGTGTCCACAAGGGCTTTGTAGGAGTGGCCCCCAACCTTTATTTTGACCATGGGGTCCCGTCTTGCCTCAGAGACGGCTAAGAGGGGGCCGGGCCCCGGTCTGTCCTAATCTCTTTCCTGTTCATACAGAACTCTCTGCGCTTCTCCCGTATTTTCCCCTCTCTCTTTCTGCTTCAAAGCCTCACAGTCACGCTTCCAGTGCCCCATTTTCTTACAAAAGGCACATTGATCTTTCCCCAGGGGAGATCCTTTCCTTCCCCCTTTCCTCCCCTTCCTAGCTCCCTCCTTGTCAGGTTTAAGAACCGCAGCAAGGAGCTTGGCCTGCCTCTTGTCTTTTTCTTTTCCTTCTTCTTCTTCTCGCCTCTCATAAACCTTTTGAGCTACTTCAACTAAAACTCCTAAGTCAGCTGCCAACCCTCCTTCAACTTTTTGCAACTTCTTTCTGATGTCCTGGCAGCTATTTCCCACGAACTGAGTCGTGAGGATCCTTAAATTATTTGGATCATTCAAGTCAATGTCAGTATATTTAGCGAAGGCTTCCCTCAGCCTTTGGAGGAACACAGCAGGAGGTTCGTTTTTGTCTTGCTTTAGAGTCAGGACTTTTTGCAAATTGGGGGCCCTTCTCGCGGCTTGCTTCATGCCTGCTAAAATGAGTCGAAAATAGTCAGCATGTAAGCGTCTATGTGCCGCTGTGGCCACCCCCCAATTGGGTCACCCTGTGGGCAGAACCTCCACCGTCTCCTCCTCAGTTGCTTGGGGATTTTCCTCCCTATACTTGGCTCGTGCCCCTGCAAGGATGGTTGGCTTTTGGCTGAGAAAACAGGTGTTCAATAGCATTTGTGTATCGTCCCATGTGGGGTTGTGAGTAAGCCTCACATTCTCCATCAGAGACAGGAGTGGCCCGGGATCCTCTTCAAAGGAGGGGTTAAATTGTTTCCAATTATACAAATCAGATGTTGTGAATGGGACATAAACAAACATCGTCCCTTGAGGATGTTGGGCGGTAGGGTCGGGGACTTCTCTGATGGGGAAGGTGAACTTCACCGGTGGTTGGGGGTCCTTTTGCAGGTTGTAGTTAGGTCCCCCTTTTGCCTCTCTCTGTAGGACCTCCAATTTTTCCTCTAGGGAATATAGACGATCTTGGAGAGTGTCCTGGCGTTCAACTAGAGGGGTGGGGTCCTCCGGTACTATTTCATGAGAGGGGTCCTTCTCGGGGGCATCTAACCGCTGGGCGGGCCCCTCAGGAGAGGGTGGTGGTTGCAACGAGCGCCCTGCGACGGCTGTCCCGTAGGGAGGAGGAAGCAGTAGGTCCTCCGGTGCCGTGGCCACGACCCTGGGTGGTCCTTCTTTTGGTGGTTTCCTTTTGACCACCATGGGAAGGGCAAGGGACATGCATTTAACAACCCACGGAGCAGGCCTGCTGCCAAGGGGCACACAAGTTGCCCACGAATCAATATAAGGGAACTGGTCCCAACTTCCCCTCTGTGCTACTATTGTTCGCACATCAGATACCAAGGTTGGGTCAAAAGACCCCTCGGGTGGCCATTTGGGTTCTAATATTGGCCATTCCCGGGTGCAAAAAAAGACAAGACGATCCTTTGTCATCTTAGTTCCATAATCCTGCTTAAAATGTGACCAATTGCGCAAACAACACTCCAAGGGCGTATGGGACTTCTTCGCAGACTTAGATTGGGACCCGCCCATGACGGTGGGAATTTCAGTCAGCAATTCTTGCGCTTCGCCCTCCTCTGACCTAGCCCGTCTCCGGGGTAAGGAAATGCAGATCGGGGCTCCTCACTCGCTTCGCCCGTAGGCGTCTCACACAATCACAAACACACCACCGTCCCGCGTTTATCCCCTGATGTAAGCTGTTTCACTTACCCCAAAAGCCTCTTCTGTCCCGCCCGCAGCTGCGTCCAGCTGCTTTATTGATCCACTGCCGGTGCCTAAAAGGAGTGATCACGTCTCCCTCTTCCTCTGGTGTTGGTCCCCAGGCGCTTCTGCCGCCACCATCGTGAGGAGAAGGCAGTATAAAACAACCGCCTGTGGCCACTTCTCCTCCGCGGCCCCTCGGCTCAGCGCGAAGGGGACGCGCCCCGAAGCAGGATCCGAGTCACGGCACCAAATTGTTAGATAAAAAGTCCTTGCTTTCGGTTTAGAAGAAAAGAATGCCAGGCAGGCAGCAGTGGATCCAACACTATTTTATTGAACGTTTTGCAAAACGGGTGCAGAGCAGTCTGGACCCCGAGACACGTGTGCAAAAGCCTTTTATATCATATCGCTTCTATTGTTCTCACCAGTAACCAATGAAACAGTTAGTACATCGGCTCACTAAGTTAATATCCAATAAACAGTCACTATCAGCTTACCAAGCCGTTAGTCATGAGTGCGTCAGTATGATTCCCTTTTTGCTCCGCCTATATTTTCCCGCCACTCGGGCTCTTACGTAACTTGAGACGCCAATGGTTATGGAGTCTCCTTTTTCTAACACCCATATGAACTGGAACTACTAATTGTTGTAACTAATTTTTAGTAATATCAGGGTTTAGAATATGAGTATAAGAAAAGCCATGCTAGATCAGACCAATGGCTTATCTTGACCATCATTCTGTTTTCACAACAGCCAACAAGATGCCTATGGGAAGCCCACAAGTGGGACATGAGTGCAACAGTACCCTCTGGCTTGTGTTTTCCAATATTTCCCAGCCCCTTTATTCTTAAATCTGATGAGACGCTAAAGGGTAGATGAAAATGGATTTCTTAGAATTTGTCTAGATATCGTTTCTTTGTTTAAAACAATTAAAATTAAATCTGAATTTAATACGAACATGTTCTGCCCAAGCCTATGCTATCCTTATATTATATACTTATAATTTGAATCTATGACTATCAAATGCACTGCTGCTTTTTAAAGTAAAGAATAAACCATGCCTGCCTTTTGAGCACTATAAAAACCAAGCATTATAAATGTTGCACAAATAAGTTATATACTGTGTTTATTAATATGGGCTTGATCCTGTTCAGGCTCTTCACAGGTGTTGGGATCCACTTCTAGAATGTGCCACTGTGTACTTCACCAGGATCTTTTACTAGGATCTTTTCTAGACTAGGCTGTTTAACCCACTACATATACTTCCAGATTTGTTTCAGAATTAATATCAGATCTCTACCTGAAGTTATTTCCCTTTCCTGCTTTTCCATACTTTCCGCTACATAATCTCTAGGTGGTGCTGTGGTATAGTGGAATAATACTACAACACTGGTGGGGACAGGTGCTTTGTTTTGCGATTCCAAAAAAATACTGGATTTTCCCAGCTCCAAAATCCCCATAGAAGTGCTTATAAAACACAGGAGTGAACCTGGATGGTGCCACTGTCGTCTAAAGCACCTGTAAGCACCCGTGAGTGAGGAATGGCAAGCACACAATAAAAGCCTCATCTAGGAAAGTTCTAGGTCTGTCTGGTGATCTCTTATTTAACTGCTTGAAATACTTAAGCTTTGCAATATGCTTAGTTCTCAAGTTATGAAAATGTATGATTAATTTACCAAACAACATGGGCATATGCTTTCCATTTTAATGGGAAAATCCAATCTGCTCTGGAACTACCAGTCCTTGCAAGTTGCTTCTGGAAGATTCTGGGTATAGTCTTTAAGTAAACAGTCTTGTTCAGTGTCCTTGCATGTAAATCTTTAAACAGCTTTGCCCCAATTTAGCTCAAGTTAGTCAGGCTTAACTCAATGAGGCTTAAGTTAGTCACAACTAACTTGTTGAATTGATCTGCACAGAATTAAGTGTGGTTGGATAAAGGTAGAATATTGCAGTGCAATTAACATGTGGAGTGCTTGAGCAAACATTGTGGGCTATGTTCCTAATAATTATGAAGACTGTTTAATTGAAAATCAGTGTGTTTTTCAACATGTCTTTATGGTTCTACCAATTAATTATTGTGTGCTTTTGCCTAGGAAATAAGCAAAGTACTAATGGGAACCCTGATTTAAATCAGTTATTTAAATTAGTCCTTTCTCTTGGTGATTTGAATTGTCTTGATTTCATAGAATCATAGAATAGTAGGGTTGGAAGGGGCCCACAAGACCATCGAGTCCAACCCCCTGCTCAATGCAGGAATCTAAGTCTGAGCATCCCTGACAGATGGCTGTCTAGCCTCGTCTTGAATGCCTCCAGTGTGGGAGAGCCCACTACCTCCCTAGGTAATTCGTTCCATTGTTGTATTGCTGTAACAGTCAGGAAATTTTTCCTGATGTTTACCGGAATCTGGCTTCCTGTAACTTGAGCCCATTATTCCATGTCCTGCATTCTGGGATGATCAAGAAGAGATCCTGGCCTTCCTATCTGTGACAACCTTTCAAGTACTTGAACAGTGCTATCATATCTCCCCTCAGTCTACTCTTCTCAAGGCTAAACATGCCCAGTTCTTTCAGTCTCTCTGCATAGGGCTTTGTTTCCAGTCCCTTGATCATCTTTGTTGCCCTCCTCTGAACCCTTTCCAGCTTGTCTGCATCCTTCTTAAAGTGCAGTGCCCAGAACTGGGCACACTACTCCAGATGAGGTCTAACCAGTGCTGAGTAGAGGGGAACTAGTACTTCCCGGGATTTGGAAGCTATGCTTCTATCAATGCAGCCCAAAACAGCATTTGCCTTTTTTGCAGCCACATCACATTGTTGGCTCATATTCAGCTTGTGATCTACAACAATTCCAGGATCCTTATTGCTTGTAGTGTTGTTGAGCCAAGTATCCCGCATCTTGTGACTGTGCATTTGGTTTCTTTTTCCTAGGTGCAGAACTTGGCATTTATTATCTCTATTTTATTCTGTTGTTTTCTGCCCAGTGCTCTAGTCTATCAAGATCACTTTGAATTCTGTTTCTGTCTTCCAAGGTATTAGCTATCCCTCCCAATTTTGTGTCATCTGCAAATGTGATCAGCATTCCCTGCACCTCCTCCTCCAAGTCATTAATAAAAATGTTGAAGAGTGCTGGGCCCAGGACTGAGCCCTGTGGTACCCTGCTTGTTACATCTCCCCAGTTTGAGAAGATCCCATTGACAAGCACTGTTTGAGTCCGATTCTGTAGCCAACTGTGGATCCACCGGATCGTTGTTTCATCTAGCCCACATTGAGCTAGTTTGCTAATCAGGATATCATGGGGCACTTTGTCTAAAGCTTTGCTGAAGTCGAGGTATATTATGTCCACAGCATTGCCAGAGTCCACAATGGAGGTTACCTGATCAAAAAATGAGATCAGATTTGTCTGGCAGGATTTGTTCTTGACAAATCCATGTTGGCTTCGAGTAATCACTGCATTGTTTTCAAAGTGCTTACAGATGGATTGCTTCATAATCTGCTCCAGAATTTTCCCAGGGACTGATGTCAGATTGACTGGTCTGTAGTTCCCAGGTTCCTCCTTTTGACCCTTTTTGAAGATAGGGACAACATTAGCCCTCCTCAAGTCATCTGGCACTTTCCCCATCCTCCATGATTTCTCAAAGATAACAGACAGTGGTTCTGAGAGTTCTTCTGCCAGTTCCGTTATTACTCTAGGGTGAAGTCCATCTGGCCCTGGAGATTTGAACTCATTTAAAGTAATTCAGTGTTCCCTGACCTATCGCTCTCAAGCTGCAATCCTGCCCCTTCAGCCTGTACTTCACCTTTGCCAGGGGGTTCCTCTTTTGGGAGAAGACTGAGCCAAAGTAGGAATTGAGCACTTCTGCCTTTTCTTTGTCATCTGTTATCATTTTGCCATCCTCATTTAATAGCTGAACCACCATTTCTTTCCTCTCTCTTTTACTATGCATGTAGCTGAAGAAAGCTTTTTTTGTTGCTTTTAGCATCCCTCGCTAACCTCAGCTCGTTCTCGGCTTTAGCCTTCCTGATGCCATCCCTGCAAATCTGTGCTACCTGCCTGTACTCTTCCTTTGTTGCTTGGCCTTCCTTCCACTTCCTGTATGTGTCCTTTTTTGTTTTCAGGTCATCTCTAAGCTTTTTGTGAAGCCACATTGGCTTCTTCTGTTGTCTTCCACCTTTTCTTCTTGTTGGAATTGTTTGTAATTGTGCCTTGAGAATTTCCTTTTTTAAAAACTCCCACCCATCTTGGACTTCTTTTCTCATTAGAATCGCTTGCCATGGGATTCTTATCATTTTTCTGAGTTTACTGAAATCAGCTTTCCTAAAATCCAGGGTACAGGTTTGGCTACACTCAGCTTTTGCTTCCTTTAGAACCAAGAACTCAAGTATAACATGGTTGCTTTCCCCCAGAGTTCCCATAACTGCTACTTTACCCACTAAGTCATCTCTGTTGGTTAGGATCAAGTCAAGGATAGCCAATCCTCTAGTTCCTTCCTCTACTTTCTGAAGGAGGAAGTTATCCACCACACAAGTCAGGAATTTCCTGGAAGGGCTATGTTTTGCAGAATTTGTCTCCCAACAAATATTGGGGAAATTGAAGTCATGATTCCTTGAAACATTGGCTATTTGCTTTTCAAAAGTTTCATCCTCGTCTTCTCCTTGATTAGGTGGCTGGTAGTAGACTCTGACCACCATGTTCCTTTTATTCTTTGCTCCATTTATTTTAACCCAGATGCTCTTGATGGGGCTACCAAGCTCATCCTCCTGTATTTCTGTGCAGAGATATGTATTTTTAACATACAGTGCAATCCCACTTCCCTTTCTGTTCCTCCTGTTCTTTTTGAACAAGTTATATCCTTCAATTGCTGAATGCCAGTCATGAGAGTCATCCCACCAAGTCTCAGTTACACCTATCAAGTCATAATTTCTCTCCTGTATTAAGAGTTCAAGTTCGTTCTGTTTGTTTCCCATACTCTGGGAATTAGTATAAACTAATCCAGCCTGGAAAATCCAGCAATATTAACCCCTTTTCTTCTACAAACTCAGCAACAGTACAGAAATGCAGCTACTTCAGAGCCTGATATTAATATATTCATTCATCTCAACATGAGAATTCTTATTAGTTTTGTAACCCCATATGAACAGGATCTCTCATACCTGCTTTTATTATTTATTTCCCAGTTTTATATATCAAAATATACCCAGGGATATACCCAGGGAAGCATACAAACTTCGCATCTAACTAAAAAAAAATAAGTAATCAAAATGTTATGAAAATAGTTTTAAACTACCACACACAGTAAACTGTCTGATCAATGTCTGCATCACATACACTTGAAGAACAGAATGAGATTCAACTGAGATCCAGGCCAGTGCCCATTTTTATTTTCAGGGATTTCACCATGATGGGCTTTCCTTCCTCTCTCCAGCAGAAGTGGAACAGAAGCCAAGTTCTGCAGATTTGCATGAATTGATACATGCACCACTCCAAAGGAAACAGCGGGCCCCAAGCAGGCCAAGGAGTCCAAGACCAAACATAACACCATGGTATCACAACCAGCACCATGACATAGTCATAGCACCACAACATAGTCATAGCCCAGAGGAACTGAACAGGGGCACTCACAAAAATCAACACCCCTGTTTGATTCCTGCTCTGCTCAACCTGACCTTCAAGGGACCACTGCTGCTTATGCTGTGCCCCTTCCCTGCTCACACCATGGCCCACAAATCTAATCAGGGTCAGAAGAAGGAGAGGCAGCAGTGTAGGAGGCGTGGATGCTTGGAGCGTCTATTTTCCCCTTTGAGTGTCTTCCATGTGCACACTTGGAGTGCATGCAAAATATCAGTCCTCATGTATCCCTATATATGATTCTCTTGGGGAATGCTTGTGTATCCTTACATATTGCAGCAGCAATCTTAAGAAGGCCTCTATAAAGGAATCTCATGAGAACCCCTTTGCCTATTTTTATCAAACATTTTAGCCTGTCAGATCAGTTCTATTTTCAAGATAGCACACATCTAGTGATTATTAGAAGCTACAGAAATTTAGATATTTTGACTTCCACAGGAATGGTCAATATTTGCCTAATGAAAATATCTTCTTTGATGAGCTTCTGCCGGGCTTTAAAAACCTGGCTGTTCAGGCAGCCATTTGGGGTGGGTTATGGTTTTTTAGAGCGGTGTTGTTTTGTTATGTTGTTTTGTTCAGTTGATTATGTAAATTCATTGTATTTCGTGTTATTAGTATTGTACACCACCTAAAGTGGCCGGGTAGCTGGTCAGATGGGCGGTTAATAAATCTAATAAATAAATAAATAAGTATGAATAATAAAGTTCATTTCTCAGTATTCAGGATCCAAAGTTAGCTATAGATATCGCAAAGTCACTTGCTTCCAATGATGTAACAACGATGACAATCCTGATCTTGAAAACCATTTGTACTTACCTGATGATGGGTAACCTGCTTGAGACTTTTATGGCCTTGTCAATGACACTCAGGTTCTCTCCTAAACCTTACTTAGATCTGTAGGAATTTCAACAGTTCAAAACCAGTGACTGAGTTTGGACAATCAGTGGTGGGAAACAATGCAGCATCAGCTGTCGTACAACCAGGGTTACCCTAATTACCCGCATTGCGGGTTTTCACGTCATCCAAACATGGTGCACAGCATGGGCGTAGTTCATTTTCACCCACCCTACAACCCAGTATTTCACCCTACAACCTTACAGTATGGGTTGTAGGATGGGTGAAAATGAACTATGCCTGTGCCGCATGCCAGGTTCGGATCACATGGCAACCTGCAACATGGTGTGGGTAATTAGGGTAATCCCAGTCATGGATGGGGCAGGGGAAACAATCAACGCTGCATGGCTTCCCCCGCTGATAGTCCAAACTCAGCCATTGTGTCTATATAGTTTCCCTTAAAACATGCTAAGACCCAAATCACAATAACATCCATTTATCATTCAAACACCTTCACCTCACTCACTTATCCCCAGCCACTGAAAAGCAGCCTAAATAAGGTAGTCTTTCAGATAATTAAAAAAGGAGAAGTCAGTCTTGAGATGTAATGAAACACCTCTTTTCCTGTCTCAGGGCACACTGAATGAGACAGCATCCCCAAGCAGAAGCATTTTTCTACTATCCTTAGCCAACCAGAGGTGGCTATTTTGTCCAATATGCAGGGATTAATCTGTGCCCAAATCCTAGACCCAGTTTTAATGCCAGGATTTATCTGATTACATAGGAAATACTACGAAGGATAACTCTGAGTCTATATAGTGTATTAGGGGCCAGGTCTTTCTGGATCAGAAGATATAGCAGTCTTGCTGGAGCCCCAGAGCATCACTTTTTAAGAAGCTCATTGTCATCTATGTGAAATTCACATAATTACCTAGTTGGCTTGATGTCTTGATCAGAAATTTAATCTCATGCCAAGTGTCTCAGATGGCATCTAGTCAATACATTTCTGTTGCTAAAAGGGGCAGACAGTAATAAACCACTACACTTCCCTGTAACAGTGAACTCTACAGAGTCAGAACAATCTGTTTTTCTAAAACCGTCTTTAACTGCCAGCAGATGTCAACATGAATCCACTATATGCCTGAACTCCAGTCTACACCTTCTCAAGAGGCTTGTTGGACTCACGCCTTTATGAAAAGCCTCTACTGTACCGAGGGCACACATTTGGAAACATGCCGTCTATGAGACATAACCTGGTCAAAATTAACATATGGTAGATTATTTCAATTTGGAAAACAGAAGCATACCAAATACTAGGTTTTCCTTTACTCTCTGCATTATCCAGTATGAATATACAAATTTGCAAAAGCATTTACAACCCTGCCTTTTAACTTCCATTTTTTAACCTGCCTTATTTTTTAATCATTTGAATCCCTGTGTATATATGCAGTTAAACTTGTACATTACGCACAAACGTTTTCCTTCCTACTGGACCTAGTTCATGGGAAATTTATTGTAGAAGCTAAACAGAATATTGTCAAAAAAATGTTTATATCCATCAGTAGAAATCCTAGAGTTATCAAGGTGGACAACCAAGCCAAAGGGGTAGCCGTGTTAGTCTGTTGTAGCAAAAACAACTGAGCCTTGTGGAACCTTAAAGGGTTCCTTCACACTGAGCTTTTATCCTGCAATTGAGATTGCTCTTTCATGGAAGTTTGCAGGCTCTTTACTTGACGTCGTGATCATTCAAGGTGTCTCTTGCACTAAATGCCCTTTGTTCCGTTTTTAAATAGATCGCAGATAATGAGCTATCAAATTACCCGGTTTTGGTAATTTTTACTCCGTGAAAAGAGTAAAAGCGGCAAGAAGAGGAGTGGGATCAATGAAAGATAATGCAGGACTCAAATACGGGGAGAAGGAGGGGGAAGGAGGTGGAGGAAAAGGAAGCACATGAAAAAGGGAGTCACTGTGATCCTGCATTTAAAACGGAAGCAGAAAGCCCCATTTTAAATGCAGGATTTTAGGCTGGTGTATGGGGCCGCGGTGGCTTAGTGGTTAAGATGCTGAACTGCAGACTGGAAGGTCGGCAGGTCAGCAGTTCGAGACCCGAGTGCTGCGTGACGGAGTGAGCTCCCGTCTTCAGTCCCAGCTTCTGCCAACCTAGCAGTTCGAAAGCAAGAAATTGCAAGTAGATAAATAGGTACCGCCTCGGCGGGAAAGGTAACAGCGTTCTGTGCACCTTGGTGTTCAGTCATGCCGGCCACATGACCACGGAAGCGTCTTCGGACAGCGCTGGCTCTTCGGCTTAGAAACGGGGATGAGCACCGCACCCTAGAGTCGGACACAACTGGTTGGGGACACCTTTACCTTTACCTTTTTAGAGATGCCCAAAGAAGAACGTATTTATTATGGCATAAACTTCTGTGGATCACAGTCTTCTTCATCAGATGCATGAAGTGTTATGGAAAGTTTCAGGCATAATATATAGTACGCATGTTCAGGGGTGGGAGGGATTGTAATAGTGAAGTCAGAAGGAAATTAAATACAGAAAGTACTGACCATGGCAGTCACATTATTAACAGGGCCATTCACAAAACGTTGAGCATCTTTTTTACCCACTTCCTTTTCCCCCTCCCCTTTCCCCCTCTTTCTCCCCATATCTGAGTCTTCCATTATCTTTCACTGATCTCGCTCCTCTTCATGCCACTTTTCCTCTTTTCACGGCGGAAACTCAAGCGGAACACAACAGGGTAATTTGGTAGCTCATTATCTGTGATATATTTAAAAACGGAACAAAGGGCATTTAGTGCAGGAGACACCTTGGAGGTTCATGGCATCATGTAAAGAGCCCGCAAACTCCCATGAAGAAGCAATCTTAATTGGAGAATAAAAGCTCCGTGTGAAGTAAGCCATTGTGTTGCTGATAACACAAACATCTTGGCACGAGGTAAGCCACTTAACACATGTGGTGTGATTTTTCTAACTTTCTATCCCAAGTCAAGCCTCTGACGACAGAATTGATAAATTGCAGCTCAGCAGCTTCTCACTCTAATCTCTCTCTGAAGTTTCTTAGCTCCACAGTGACCACTTTAAGGTCGGTGAGAGACTGTGCTGGGAGACTGAAGTGTTGTCCCATGTTTTGTTTTGTTTTGTAACATTGCCATTTCTGATGTCAGATTTGTGTCCATTTATTTATTCTCTAAAGGAGTCTGCATCCTCTGATGCATCCCATCCCACTATCTTCTTTGGATACTCTATCTCATGGGTGGGGAACAGGTTTGGAGTGGAGGCCAGGTGACCCCCCACCTAGTGCTCTGGGGGGCAAATGATGTCAGGGAGCATGGAAACAAAAGTTTCCCTGGCCAAGGAAAGCCCCTGTGCAGTGAAGCTGCCCTGATCAAGGCACTGCCTGGAGTAATGCTCCTCCAGCTAGATCCGCAGTTGGGGGGACTTTGCCTGCTCCCCACCTTCCCCATTGGTAAGGACATGGGATGGGCGAAGGTAGCTGGGAGAGGAATCTGCTCTTCTCTCCAATCACTGATCAGAGATAACAGCAGGGATTCCTCTGCACAGTATTCTCCCTCCCATTTCCTCTGGGTGAGGAAAGTCCCTGCACAGTGAAGCTGGGTCCCTGAGTGAGGCACTGGCTGGAGAAGCACTCTTCCAGCTGGTGCCTCAGTTAGGGCAGTTTTGCCTGCCCCACACTTCACCCATTGCAGAGGATGCAGAACAAGTGAAGCTAGAGGGAAAAGGAATCCTCACTGTTATCTCCAGTCACTGATCGGAGATAACAACAGGGATTACCCTCCCTGCTAGCCTTCAGGGAATGGTGCTTTGGGAGAGAGAGGGCTTCACCTGAGGCCCCGTGGGCTGGAAGGGCTGCCAAATTGGCCAGTGGGCCAGAGGTTCACTATCACTGCTCTATATCATTGCTGACCAACCAGAGCTAGAATTGATACAGGTAGCAGATAAGAAGAGAGCTTGCAGGGTGGACTTCACAGCAGTCAGTCAGTGGGGTTATGTTGTTGTCTGCTGTCCAGCTCAGTAGGGTGAAGGCAAAATCACACCAAGCCAGAAGAATGGCACTGTCTCATACTTAGGACTTGGCAACTTGCCAGAAGGTTGGGTGCCACTGATGTAAACTGCTATGGAACTGGGAAAAACTGGATAGGTTAGTTAACAGTCATTTCTGGGCAGCGTCCTCTAGACTCTTAAGGATAAGACTTGTTCAAATTGTTTTTATTCTTTATATACTGCCAACAATACCTGGCACTTTACAAAGAATGAGAGGATGGGTCCCTGCCCCATGTGGCTTACAATCTAAAAATAGAAAGAGGAAAGTAAGGGAAATGGAGGCAAGGGGATGCAGGAGAAGACGATGCAATTATTTTGGTCATACACACTTAGGCTTTGTTACAGTAAGGGTTTGGAACTAGTTACTAGGAAATACAATTATAAGATGATCACCATGCAGATTTTTACATATATCTGTCGGAATTTTATCAGAAATTGGACAACCCTTCTTTTGCACAAAATGACAAGAGCTGAAAGAAACTTCAGGATAATCTAACCCTCCCTGCCACATTGGTCAGATTCTCTATTTCCAGTCCATCCAGAACAGATGTTCATTTGAAATCTCAAGACTTCTGCTTCACAGATCACAGCAGCATCTGAATGCAACTAAACGTTTCTGAGCTTAGCAAGCAGAGATGCAATGGAGGACTGAAAGACTTTGCTTGAAACATCTACTCTACCTGCCAAACCTTATATATCTATATCTGTATCTATATGTGCTCTCTCTCTCTCTCTCTCTCTCTCTCTGTGTGTGTGTGTGTGTGTGTGTGTGAGAGAGAGAGAGAGAGAGTGCCTATGTGATTTTAGGTGGTGTTCTCTCATTAACATTTAAGTACTATGTGATAGTAAACAATTAAAGATTGGATTCAGTCAAACTGATGGGCATTGAATTCAAATAAGAATGAAATAATTATGACTTCCAATTCCTGCAACCCTCCAGTCTCATCACTAACTGCATTCTTATCACCCACATACTGAGCCAGTACAGCACCACCAGGTAAGAGATGCAAGTTCTTTTTAATTGGGCTGGTATAGAGTGACAAGGATGAAGCAGACAGTGATTTATTTATTTTTTAGCATGATACTCTCTTTTATAGGATGCTATGTTAGCTTCTGCAAATTCCTGAGACTGGGCAGGCAAAATTCCAAAGAAACTGAGCCAAAATATATCTGTTCAGTACTCCACGTGGATCACATTAAAACCCAGGCACTTGACCCTGTGCATGCAGACTCCACATGTCAGCCACCTCTACACCAGATGTAAGCTGTGCCAGTGGGCAAGCGTTGTAAATGCAGGGCTTGGCTTGGCACCAAGGATAGATGATCACCTCTCTGATCAGCCCACACTGGGCTGATCAGTGCCCTCGATTGGCTGATCGACACAGGGCAGTCTGGCTGGCATTTGTAGCCAGAGACTTTGGAGGCTCGGAAGCTGTATGATCTCCAGGTGCAAATGGTAGAGGCACAGTGCAAGCCCCAATTCTCACTGTTGAGTAGCCCTGTTTGAACACTTACCTCATCTTAGCTGGGGCACAGGTTAAGCACCAGGGCCGACCCTACCATTAGGCAGAGTGAGGCTGTCGCCTCAAGTGCCAGATGCTGGGAGGTCACAGAAAGGTGTTGGAGGAGAGAGCTGTGGGCCATGCAGCCTGCCCTGCATCCCTGAAGCTAGCCTGATGCCCTCAGGTGTGGTGCAGGATGCTGTCTCATTGCCTGTGTTGAAGAAAAATTCAAGTGTCACCCCAGTCAGCTTTTGCATATGGAATGGGAGGGGTCACTATTGTCCTGCTTTGACTGTAGCAAACTCTAACTGCAGTGAAGACAGCAAACTTTCAAGCTTACAGTGGTGATCCAGTGGGATTCAGGCTACAACGGAGGTGGTCTAAACCCACGCAGAAGTCAGAACACAGGCGGTCAGTCACACAAGGAGGATCAGGCAACAGCAGGAGTGGTGACGATAACAGGCAAGAGGTCAAACACAGTAAATCAGTCAGGTACGTTATGCAGTCCAGAAGCAGGGTCGTTAGCCAGTTCCAAAGGTCAGATAACAGAGCATCAGTCACACAGCACAGTTCAGGAGGCAAGGTACATGGCAGAGGTGGGATAGACAAAGTTGTTCCAACACTGGCTGGGTTTTCAGTAAAGGCTTTTAAGCCCAAAGCCTGCCGGGCTGCGCCCAGAGCTCAGCTGCAGTAATCAAGCCTCCCTTTCCAGAGCCTTGCTCCTGAGGAGGCACATTCTCCTGAGGCATTTTCTCTCTTTCTAGAGGCAAGCACTCCTTTGCACAGAAGTCCTACCAGCCTGTCTCTTCAGGCAACAACGCTCCCAGGGGCCAGGGGGTGGCTCAGCCTCTGCCTCAGAAGCAGAGTCCCTTTCCCCTGAGAGCGATGGCCCTGCAGCCATCTCCCCCGAGGGCTCAGGCTCCTGTGGGTCTGGTGGCACTCCTTGGTCTGGGGTGCCCTGGGCTTCTACGGCCTCTAGCACTTCCTCTGAGGAGGACTCCTCCAGTGGGGTCATGACAACTATCTTGTCCTTTGCCTCAGGACAACAGAAAGTCTTGGGCTGGCCTTGTTAAGCACCCACTGAACATGACACTTGGCCATGCACAGGTAAGCACTGTAGCACGCCCAGTGTCTTGTCAGAAGCAGATTATGAAGACAGCTGCATTATATTCATTATCTACAGCTGCTGTGGTGATACATTACAGAATATGGAAGCAATGAAACTTTCTAATGAAAATATTAGTCCCTAGTGCCAAATAAAGGCATTTGGTTATTTGTAATTAAGGCCTACAGTATTTGTGACTGAGGCAGGAAAGAACTCTTCATCCCACAAAGGTGGGGTGTCTAATGTAGATAAGATGGAGCTTGATTTGGAATGGTCAGCAGAATATAACAGAATATTCTCTCTTCTTTTCCAATCTCCCACGTAAATGCATCAGTCACCATCTCTTTCTGT
This sequence comes from Heloderma suspectum, assembly GCF_057233095.1. Taxonomy (NCBI): domain Eukaryota; kingdom Metazoa; phylum Chordata; class Lepidosauria; order Squamata; family Helodermatidae; genus Heloderma; species Heloderma suspectum. Next base: position 192,612,456 of record NC_139458.1, read on the forward strand.
TACAAACACATATTGCACTTTTCTCTGCAGGAAGAGGACAGCAGCAGAACAACAACGTGTGTCAGATGTTTAACACATTTCATGAAGTCATTCATGTACTATAATGCCCACTTGGTAGATCTTAATAAAACAGGAAGAGGAGACCAGGTGTGAACACAAGCAGAGGCCTCCCAAAATATACTCTGGTAATGAAAAGCAAGTCTCAAAGCAGCTACTGCTGAAATACTTTATTTTAGATCGGAGCTGCAGGAGCTCAATGCCCCTGACTTCAGGCTCCCAGTGCAGCTGATGGTTGCAGGGGGATCATGATGATACAACACACTTCAGGAACCTTTTACTAGCTGTGGGACTACTCAACATTCTGCCTCGGAGTTCTGGGAACAATACACCTAAGTCACACAATTCATTTTTCAACATGTAACAAAAAAAAATCAAGCTGCTAGTATCTATCATTTGAGGGATATGCTGTGGTTTAGTGTTATGCATGCAAGTGTGAGCCTTCCCTCTCCTCCTTCAGTGCTTTTGCTTTTAAACTACACGGAGTTCCTACTTACATCTGAACCTGAAAGAAGTCTGGTTGGTTGAAACTACGGGTTGTTCCAGCAAGTCAGGATCAAAAAAACATACGTTATGAACCTGACTTGTTAACAGAACAGAGGATAAACCAGGCATGAGAAATCTCCCAGAATCCCACATGCCAGTGGAGGATACCAAAGCCAACTCTCACTCACGAATACATCATTTTCTCTCTCTCTCTCTCTCTCTCTCTCTCTCTCTCACACACACACACACACACACACCAATCCTTCTCCTCCTCCTCCTCCTCCTCCTCCACCACCACCACCACCATTTTTACATTTATACCCCACCTTTTTTCCTCTTGCAGGGAACCCAAGGTGGCTTACGTGGTCCTCCTCCTCTCCATTTTATTCTCACAACAACCTGTGAGGTAGGCTAGGTTGAGAATCAGCAACTAGCCCAAAATCACCCAGTGAGCTTCATGGCTGAGTGGGGAGTAGAACCCAGATCTCCCGAGTCCCAGTCCAACACTTTAACCACTGCACCACACTGGCTCTCTCTCTCTCTCTCTCTCTCTCTCTCACACACACACACACACTCATAAACACACAGAAGTGAAGAAGAAGCTGCTCCTTCAAGAAGCATCTTGAAGAAGCAGCTCCCAAGGGAGTTGGGTCCATGTGCCCCTTCTGAGGGATCCGAATTGCCTAGAATGCCTTAAAGTACAGCTGCACAATGTCTACAAAACCAGATTTAGAAACCCCCGTATATATCTATGGCAGCCTTCCCCAACCTGGTGTCCTCCAGATGTTTTTGACTACAAGTCCCAGCATTCCTAACTACTGGCCATACTGGCTGGGGCTGTTGGGAGTTGAAGTCCAACAACATCTGGTGGGCATCAGGATGGGGAAGGTTTCTACTATTTTTCTCCTTGTGTATCTTTCCATTTTATCCCAACATACAGTCCTGTGCAAAAGTTTTAAAAGGCCACCACTAAATTTGTTGTTTTAGCAATGGTATAATAACCATATATAATTATTTCTCAGTCTCTTCATTAGAATACAACCAGAAAATACAGGAAATTTGTATGCAGTGTTCAACAATAGAAAAAAAATCAGAAAAAACAGCTTCCATAGGCTAAAGTAGCAAGTGTGACCTCCCCTTACACTAGAGTAACAGCAGGCGCCAGGCCAGGAATGGTCTTCGTGGAAGGGTAGCAGCCAAGAAACCACTTTTGCAGAAGGGGAACAGAGTGAAAAGGCTAAGATATGCAAAAGCTCACAAAGATTGGAATGAGGATCAGTGGAAAAGAGTATTATGGAGTGATGAATCCAAGTTTGAAATTTTTGGGTTCAATCGATGACAATATGTGAGAAGAAGAGTTGGAGAGAGATGGACGAATGAGTGCTTGCAGCCTTCAGTGAAACATGGTGGAGGGTCTGTCCTGGTTTGGGGCTGCGTTTCTGCCAGTGGTGTTGGCGATCTTGTCGGCATTGATGGGATCATGAATGCTGAAAAGTGCAGACAGGTTTTAATTCATCATGCCATTCCTTCTGGAAAGTGCCTGATTGGGAATGTTTTCATTTTTCAGCATGATAACGATCCCAAGCACACTGCTAATGCAGTGAAACCATATTTAGCGAGGAAAACAGCTGATAAAACACTGACAGTCATGGACTGGCCTCCACAGAGTCCAGACCTGAATATTATAGAGGCAGTATGGGATCACCTGGACAGAGAAAGATATAAAAGACAACCTACATCTAAAGAACTCCGGGAAGTGCTGAAAGAAGCCTGGTATAATATACCAGAAGATTACTTCAGAAAACTTCAGGACAGTCTCCCCAAAAGAGTTCAAGATGTGCTTAGAGCCAAGGGAGGTCACATTGAATACTGACTTTTGCCTGTACATATTTCCTGTATTTTCTGTTTGTATCTTAATACAGAGACCGAAAAATAATTATGGATGGTCATTAAAACTTTGCTACAACAACAAAGCTGGTGGTGGCCTAAGACTTTTGCACAGTACTGTACTTCATCCATAAACACATCTGTAACCCTTTTTATTGGATAAAGGCAAGCCCTCTACAGCTCTGTTTCTCATGAGCAGAGCAAGAAAATTTGGAAGCAGACTAGCAAAAGGTTGTCTGAATAAGAGGATTGCCTGTAGTGTAAAAGTTACAAAGTGAACAAATCATTATGTTCTCTAACTGTGGCCTTTCAGAAAAGAAACTAGAAAAAGACACAAAAATGCACACACATACACACACCCCAGTTAGCTTTTCTCCTGCTGTGTGCAATGTTTGTTTGCTTTTGCTTTTTTCTGAAAAGAGAGAAACCAGTTCGGGTGGTAACAAAAGAACTTAAATGGTAAGGCTGCCAGGTAAATGTAAAGCCCATTCTCCCACAGCTATGGGATAACAGAGTCAACAAGGTGTTCTCCATTTCTAAGCAAATACACATTGTAGTGTGATGTTTCTATTCTGATGCACAAAGTCAAGGAGTGCATCCTGAATCTCTGATGTTAGATGAGGTAGCACAACAGGCACAGAGAGTTATGAATTTTTTTTTGCGTTGGGCAGCATGAAATCAGGCTTCTAGAAATTCCTTCTCTTCTCTTCTCTCCTCTCCTTTCTTCTCTCTTGTCTTGTCTTGTCTCTTACTTAGTATGGCTTGAATCCAAAGATGGCCTTCACCAACGGAAAGCCTCTTCTTTCATGGAAGGGCCAATAGATCAGTGGAAGAACATATGGGTATCCAATGTTAGTCCTACATAGAGTAGACCCACTGAAATGAGTCTGTAAGTAAGATGTAAGTAAGTCATGACTAATTTAGATCCCATTCATTTCAATAGGTCTACTCTATGTAGGACTAACTCTAGATACTACCTTATGCGTTGTGTAAAGAAGGCCCCTGGCACTTCCAGCTTTTTTTTAAAAAAAGCAGATAGAAGGGCTGGGACCCTGGGAAACCTTTGTTTAAGAAATTGGAAAGCTGCTGCCACTCAGCGTAGTCAATGCTGAGCTAAATGGACTGACTCAGTGTAAGGCAGCTTCCTATGTTTCTGACCAAGCAGAAGAGCATTCTGTGAGAAATTATTAGACTCTTAATTTAAACGGAATGTTGTTGTTGCTTGGAATTGCAATTGAATGGATGTTTTATTAATGTAATAGATTTATTCTACTACTGATACTGTTTTGATAGGAAAGCCTCATTTTCTATTTTGATACATTGCTATGTGAATTACTATTCTGTTATTGTGTACTAATTTGTGTGTGTGTGTTTGCAGTTAGCTGGAAGGAAAAGTGAGTGATAAGTAATAATGATCCTGTTTTGCAAAAGCCTTTGAGCAAGAGTTTGTAGCAGCTCTTTCTCTGTATCTTTTTATGGCCCAATAGAATTTCTGTGCTACTGTCTATGTTTTCCTTATTCAATACGCTTCTCATACTATATAATGGAACAAGGAGAAATTCCTTCTAGTGCTTCTGCAAGAGTTCACAGTACAGCATTAATTTTCTCCTTCTGCACATAACTTTTCAAATCCACAACGAGGTGGCAGTTTCAAAGGGACGAAATTATTTGCTGGTTTCAGGAGTTGGGAGCATAGTGGTTATCATCAAGTTTGGAAAATGTGAAGGCAGTATATGTTAAAGTTCCAGAAATGAAAGGTGGAATTGTGTAGGATCTCCAGCAGACCAGGTATCTTGAGAAAAAAATTAAGAACTAGAAATCCTAAATGCCCATTTTCATGGGCTAACATTTATACAGCTAATTTTATTGTGCCTCCAAAACAAAATATTTAGAAGGAAAAATGATGTTAAAAGATACAAAATATTAAATACAAAGATACTAAGACTTCAAAGTACAACTCTGAGCCTATAGTGCATAATGCACTATGGGAATTAGTACAGCCTTCTCCCAAAATCAATTATTAATGTTTCATCAGCAAAATCCATTAACCAACATCTTTTGGAAAATGTGTGGTAAAAGATAATTGTGGAGGAGAATCAATGATAGACAGCTCCTTGAAGCTTAAACAAAGAAAACAGATTTAGATCATAAATGGAGGAGATTAAAGACAAAAGTCTTTCAGTCCATAAAACTATAAATAATACTGTAGATCAAAGTAAGTGGAAAGATGGATGTTTATGTAATGTAATATATTGTTTACTGCATGACGTAACTTGGAGGCTGGACATTGGTAAAGCCTGATTTTCAAAAACTTATCATTTCATATATTACATTTTTATAGGTATACATAATATACAAAGTTATATTAAGTCTACCTTTGCGAGCCCTTCTCATCAGTAATTGTATATATTCAGAAGCCTCCCTCATGAACGTCTACAAGTCCATATTGTTGATATCAAATGCCTTCTGAAAAAACATGCATGTCGCAATACTGATAAAAACCTTATGACGGGTAATGCTTACACATTATGTCACCCAGGGACACTCTATAGAATTGTAACTAACAGAAGGGCCAGTAAGAAAGGAAAACCTTGCAAAACCAACATGGAGAAAGGTAGGGGCGGGGGGGTGGGACTATAGGTCAAGAAGATCTGTGGTGAACCTTGAGTGTACCGTTAAAGATCTCTTTCTTTTTCAGACAGAAGCACCCTATGCTGTGTAGGTAGTCTCTCCTTTTCCAAACTGCTTCTGATGGAGTTTAGAGACAGTTGATCAAAGAGATTTTTGCACTGTGGCCTGAACTCATGGGACTGTTTCAGGTTTCTCTCAAGAATCCTTGGTCTGTGGCGTAGCATCAGTAGTGCAACTGTTCAAAATGACTTGGACTTGATGACCTGAAGCATCAAGTCCAATACTAAAGGGACAGCTTCCTTGGCTGGATCTACGTTTACTGCCTTTTTTCGCTTCCAATGAGGTTTCACCGCCTGCCTTTCACACTACGCAGTAGCCGCCTCGAATTGGAACAGGAATTTCCCACTTCCGTGCTCCCGCTTTCAATACCCTAATATCCTGGTATTTCCCCTTAATGTGCTCTGATTTTCCGCCTTCACTACCATATCCGGTCGTAGTCCCCTCCCCCACATGTCCATATACAGCGGTGTTTGTATTTCCCTCCTGTCCAATCACAGCTCTCGACGGCCCCATGTCTTCTTCTGGCTACTGATAGCATAGCTTCCTCAGTAGCCCCCATTTCCTCAGCAACCAGCAAAGGGCTGGATGTGCATGCACTTGTCTGATCTCGGAAGCTAAGCGGGGTCGGCAATGAAGCTTCACAACTTCGAAGCTTCAAAGATCATGCCTGAATTAGGATAAAAAAACATCGTGGAGAAGCCCCGATTCTGCGAGGATAATGCCTGAATTTAAAAAAAAACATCCGGAGCAGGGGATAGGAGGGGGTAAAACTTAGTCTCATTTGAAGGAATAGAACAACCCCCTGCTTAATGCAGGAAGCCTGATTCCCAGGTGGTCGCCCATCCAATTACTGACCGGGGCCAACCCTGCTTAGCATCCGAGATCAGACAAGCGCGCACAGGAAAACAGCACAGCGCTCGAGTGTGAACCGAGCTCGCGCATTCAATGAAGCACAGCAACGGGGCAAATGGGTGAGTGTGAATAATCACGTTTTAATGTGAGAGCGTTTAACCCGACGGGACACCGAATTCATTGCGATGGCAGGCGCAATGTAGATCGGCCCCTAGATGCACATTCCTTGCGACCAAATGAATGGCTTAAGGTGACAGCAATAAATGAGCTCCCCTGGTAAAGCTAGGAAATGAAACCACCCCCCCCCCCAACTCAGAAAAAAGCTTGGTTTATTCCAAGCTAAATTGGACCCTGTCAGAGCCTGATGTCATCAGAAACAAGATGGGTCTTATCACTCCCCCAACCTCCACAGTGAACCTCCAAGCCTCTCCCTTCCCACCCAGCTACCTGCTACCCTCTCTCCCACCTACCTGGCTTTCCTGGCTTGCTGCTTAGGCAGTGGCAGAAGAGAGGGAGGAAAAGAGATCTGTCTCTCCCTTATCCTTTTGGTGCACTCCTGGCACCTGGCTCTCAGCTGTACTAGCATGCCAGATGCCAAAGGGGTGGGAGCGACCTTCTTCCATTATACTGCTGCCGCTGCAACAGCAATGACAGGGGAGAGAGAGGACTTAATTCTTCTCCAGTTCAGGTCACAATCCAAGGCAGAGAAGGACTTTGAGGCAAGCATTATGATCCACTGAAATTCATGTTCTGAAGAAAGGAAATATTAGATTGGATGGCATCACTATTATCTGCGCGCCCATTGTTTTGTCTGGGGTTGTGGACTCTGCCGACTCCTATCAAGTAGCCTGCATGCTCATGAGTCATGACCCGTTCTGCAGCCTATAGCGCTACCACTTGAAACTGAGAGCCAGGCACAACGCCACCATGTATGACAAACCCAGCAATGCTTTTTGTTTTGAGGCAGAGAAGAGAAACAAAGAAGCACTCCCTAGACTGTCACCCCCATTTAAATAAATATGTGGCACATACTTACTATCAGATTCTCAGATTTGGCTGCTTTGAAATGAATACATTAATATTTAAAGGTATTACTTATTCTTGTTTTCAAGACTGGGATGCTATTCTATCATCTTTCTACTATACTTTGTACTGCAACACAAGGTCTGTCAGCGGAATTTCTTTACAAGTGATAAAGGAAGCTCTTCTGTTTTTTTTCTGTCTCTCACACACAAACACAGAATGTGACCTTACGAAGGCAACAGCTGGCATTGGTTCAAACACCCACAGTCTGGCAGTGCTGATAATACAGGGGTTTTTTTTCTCCTTGAAATTACAATGACAATTATAATGCTTTGCATCTCTTGTAAACTATCATGTATGAGCAAACCCTATTTACTCACTGGACAGCATTATCCACAAAATGACCTGAATCACTCTTCTTTCTATTGCTATGAGCTTGTTATTTACACAAGGGCTCCCTGCTGAATTGTCTGAACATGGCAATACAGGCTCTGCAAACACACAAGATATTGGTTTTAAGTCATATGCAATATACATTTATAGGAAAATTCTCTGAACCATGCTGCCATAAAATATTTGAAATCTATTTGGGATGTATTTTAAGAGCATCAGGAAAATGAATTGTAAAAATGAAGGGGCGAAGAGTGGAATACTTCTCTTTGAAGCTAAAACACACCCCAAAAGAGCCAACAATATGGTTTTCTTCCATTTCGGGAAATGCCATTTACTACTATAGTCAGCAGGGCACAGCTGACTATAGTATGCTTCAAAAACGAGTGTATACACAATTCAAACGTTAGTACAACGATTAAGCAGGCAGTATTTTTTTTTTATCAGTTTTGAATTCTAAACTTAATTTATTAAACTCCTAAAGACAGACTAGATGCTTCCCAGAGACTAGAAAAGATGGCTACCACCCACAATTTAAGATAAAAGACATAGCAAACAAGGGGCAGAAAACAAGGAACAGAAGAAGCAAATCATATGGGGAAGGCAAAGCAAAGAAAATATTTCAGTACTTCGTGAGGAAGACAGATGAAGCAACACAGACCCTGGATGTGGAAATCCAAATAAAAAGGGGCAGAAAAGGGAAATGAATGCAAGTGGGAGCTAAGGTAAAAATTCTGCACTTAAACTGAAGATAGGTGGTGAGCAGAGAGAATAAAGAGGTAGAGAAAGCAAAAAGAGAAAAATCAGGTCAGAAGGAATGGGAGAATGGAGATGCTTAAAGATAAGTAAGAGGAGTTTGAACCAAGACTTATAAATGTTAGACAGATGAACATACCAGATTTTAGGGAGAGAAAAGAATTAATACAAAATTATGCATCTCTGAGGCCACTATAATGTCAGTGCAATAATGATGTGCAGTGACATTGCATTGGCAAAATGGTAGATATGACCTATTCCAAGCACTTAGGTGTTTAAACTTTGAATTCCAAATTATTCTACTGGGAGGTCTCCTTGGTTTAAGGGGAATTCTTGGATTTGAGATGAGGAGCAAAAGCCCATTAACGTTAACATACAAAACATGGCTTGTTAACTGTAAAATGTATTCATCTTGCAATATTGCCAGATTCAGCATTAAACTTTGCGTGACTGGATTGACTGCACAGTTATTAGAAATAGGATCTAGAAGCAGGCAAACTACAAACACTTCTTCAGTTTCCTTGACACAAAACCATAGAATCTTAGGGTTGGATGCAATTAGAAAAATTATCATGCAAACCAACTCCTGCTCCCTAAGGTAAGGCTATATATCCACTATCTCTCCCATCCCCTACCAAAACACCAATATGCACCCCAAGAAAAACATGGATGCTTTGCAGAAAGCCAGGCAAATAGCCAGAGAGGACAGTACAATGGACAAAGCCATACACTGCAAGCGAAGAGGCAAAAATTGTCTCTTCATTGACATGGTCCCACAAACGCAATACAAAAGGAGAGGAAATACAAAGATCTCTGAAGGAAGGAAGGAAGGAAGGAAGGAAGGAAGGAAGGAAAAGATCCACTAGTCTCTGTAGGTTATTGCAGACAGCAAATGGTTGGCACCTGGAGAGAAGCAGAAAGAGTGGGTTGCTGATGATACGGAAGGCGCTGACTCTAGGCTAATGGGGGGCAATAAATTGTGATGACCATGAGTCTTTCAAACTTGTAATGCCACACGATAAATTTAAAAAGTAAGGTGTGTAGTACAGCTACGATAATGTTATCGTAACTCTTGGTGCACATGACAGCAATGGGCCCCCATAGTTATGATAACGGTATGATAACAGTATAACTGCTATGTGTAGATTCAGCCTTGGTTTATTTTAAGCACAAAACTCACCACAGGGAGCAGGGCTTTGTATTGGTTAGAAACTACACAAAGCTAAATGTCATGATTCCCTTAGCCCCCACTTCACTTCAGTGAACAAACATACACAGACCAGAGGCTTCAGTCTACAGCTTTTAATCCATTACTTCACAGGGTCATACAGATGCAAATTCTCAGAGAAACTCTCTGTCTACCAGGAATGCCTTCAGGGGATCCAAATGGAATTTACGAGAGTTGCCTGCAGTTTGAAGAGGGAGGCGGTCTCGCTAGCCTAACTTAAGTGGGGGAGGTCCCTCTCTTCTCGTGAGGTCCCTGCCTTCTCTCTCTTTGCTCTGTGCCTGGCATCTATTAGGTCAACCTCCTGTTCCCTGCTTCTCACAAGGGGGGTGAGGAGGGATCCTCAGGCTCAGCCATCTGTACATTTGTAACCTGAGAAGCAGGCCTACTCATATCTGGACTAGCCTGGGAAAACACCTCCCCCATGTCTGATGGTTCTCCTTCAGAATCTGAATAGCTATCCCACTCCCTGCACTCAGAAACACCCCTGACACTAAACAACATAAAGGATTCAAATATCCAGTTTCACACAGGTTAACAGTGCTTATGATGACACTTGTCCATCTGCAATTAGCAATAAACACTAGTTAGGGATGTTCTTCATGTTATAGAGCAAAGAAAGTAAAAAGCAAGAGCAATTAAAAAAACTGTGTTTGTTACTTACAGTGTTAAAATTTGGGAAGAGCCCAACAGCAGAACTGCCATCCACTGGGAAGGACACAAATGGTTTGATATCCAGGGAGTGCTGCATCATGAGCGCAGGTGTCCGAACAAGGGTGGGGAGTGTAGTAGTATGGCATGTACTTCCTGCAGAGAGGAAATATTTTAAATAAGGATTTTAAAAAAAATCACCACTATTTTTTAAGACATTAATCCACATCATAGGCATTATCCTTCATGGATGCATCCTGTTTGAACTAAGCATCACAGAGTTGTGGTAAGAATGAGTACAATTATGAAATTACTACTTTCTCATAGAGAGCATATAGCAGTTCTACAGGTTCAGAAGTGCTCAGATCCTGCAGAGCTGAAAGAAGGTGTCTACATCGTGTTGCAGATACAAAGAAGGTGGGTTGGACAATTAACTACTCTGACTGAAGTCAGAGCTGCAGTAAAGCCAAAATGTCATGGAGGGGTACCTCTTGAGTCCAGATACTTCGGCCATTTAGTGTTGGCTATGGGATCATCAATTTAGGCCTCTTATGCCAACCTGAAACAGAAAGAACTTTCCCTTTCTCTCTGAGGATGGATTTTGATTTTGCATGTGTGGAACTTGACACTGTTCTATCTGCGTGCACTTCTCACCTTATAAATCAGGGGTCCTCCAGATGTTTTGGTCATTAACTCCCATCAGCCCTAGACAAGACACCCAATGGTGAGGCATGATGGGAGTTGTAAGCCAAAACATCAGGAGGGCCACAAGTTGCCCACCCATGTTATAAATAGCTGTATGTCAAAAGGGGTTAACTGTGGCTTTTCTAATGCAACATCTGTAGATACTACAAAGGCAAAAAAGCAGCACCTCGCAACAAAACTATACAATATTTCTGACCTGGAAAGAATTGTAACAGGTAATCCAATATGTGGTGATTTAGCAAAGATGACTGTGAACTGATGTACTGGTATGTTGATTGAAAGTTGGAGGTAAAACTGGAGTCTTGACATAAGCATACGTGATACATATGAACCTGATTCCTAACTGATGTATGAAAAAAGTCCCCTGCCGATATCTTTCCAAATATCTGAAAGTATATGAGATTGATAGAGGCTTAGAGGACTATCATTGGTTCATGGTTTTGCACACCCCTTTGGCTTCCTGAGTCCTACTGAACCCTGCAGCTCCCAGACTGGCAAGAGAAACTTCTTCCACTCAGCCTCTTCTGGGTATTAAACCCCATGATCCTAGCTGCTCCGAGGTACAATCTAGTTCTTCTAGACCTTTACCATCCTGGCCATTACTCCCTGTGGAAAACACAGCAATGCCTGTCCCAAACTGAGCATGCTTCCAAGTGGGTGAGAAGAATTAAACTAGGGATTCAACCTCTGTAGAGTGTGGGGCACCCCAAAATTAACCAGCTCACCTCAACTCCATACCCTTTAATCATAACACTTCAAGACAATTTATAATACATAAAAGAAAGTTTGAGAATGAAGTAAGTGGGATAGATGGGTAAGTAGAACAAATATACCACAAAAGAAATAAACGCTCATTGTCAGTTTTTCCTTACTATTGTTCCGTTTCACTTCTTTGTTTCTAAATTGCTTGAACCTGTTGCTTCCCTTTGGTATTTGGATTTTCTTTTATCTGGTTCTCTTTTTGTTCCTTACCAATCTGGTTTCCGTGGTTTATCATTCAACAGAAACTACTTAACTTTAACTAATTTTCTTGTTCGGTCTAAAGAGCATTGTCAATATTCTGTTCTGTTCTGTTCTTCATCATCATTATACATCTTCAGCTTTCAAGAAAGCTGAACATTCACTTCTTCTTTCTATGTTCATGGTTGTCTTTTCTATTGGATTTCCTTTCCTTTTTTCTTTTCCTCAACCTTCTGGAATTCTTAAAGGTTCTGTTAGGTCCTTTGCTTTTTATTCCTTATTTTCATCCATTAGGTTCTCTTTCAGTCTTTTGATATTAATTATCATGTCTATGCTGACAATATTCAGTTATTATTTTCAGATCTCTAGACTGTTGTCTTCTTTTATTAGTCATTCATCTTGTCTTGCATTTCCTTGTGGCTTACTGCTCATTCTTGGAAGGTACATCTTTAAGAGAAATAATGTCTGATTTTTCTTTGGATTCTTTTGTTCCTATTCCTTCTGTTTAGCGGATTATGGTGTTACCATGGGGGGGGGGATCTTCATGACAATGGAATGAGAAGCGCATTTGAGTATTATCCAGATTTTTATGGAATCGGCTTTGTTCTGTCAGGGACACATGAAGCAAGAAAAGCTGAGTGTACTGTTCCTTTAAAATCCTCTTTTCACAGGTCACACAGCACTTAAAGGCAACATACTTCTGGGTTGGGTGTGGGAAATAGAACTGAATGTCATCAACCCTGCAGGTGCTGCTCAACCAATGAGCAGCTTGTTTCCTGCCCTTGTCCAGGCTCCCCCTGGCTACCATGTAGGGATGTCAGAGAATTTCACCACGAATCTCGGGGAGGCCGAATGCCAGCACATTTGGCCCCCCGAAATTGGTGGCGAAACGGTCTGCCCCCCCACGCCCCCCCCGGGATGGGACTTACCTTGGGCGAATCTGTCAGGGTGGACACTGAGCCCATAGAAACCCAGAGTAGTTCTAATTCTGAGGAAGAGCAGTCGCTCCTGGGAGAGGAGCGCACTCCTCTTTCCCAGGGCCAACAGCTGACGGAGATTCCTCCCACCAGCATTCCTAGCTTAGATAGCAGTTCAGGGAATGACAGAGCGTGGGAAGCAGACTTGATGGACGCGCGACGCCAACGCAGAGAGCAGCGCCAAATGGAGGGCACAGAAAGGAGGCGTAGTGCCTGGTTGGCGCGCAGACAACGGCTGTGCCCAGAGGATCCAAGGGAAAAGGGGAGGGATTCTCCCTAGTCCTTAAGTTCAGGGGTCTGCCAGTAATTCCCTTTCAAACGGGGACCAACTGTTCCATCTTAGGGCATAGGTACTCTGCTGCTCAGATCTAGTTGCTAACAGTAGAGTTGTTAAGTTATAAAAGAAGAATAAAGCTTTGAAAGGAATCTCTTTGTCTGTGTCTGGACTTGGCTACTGGATTAGACTGAGAGAGGCCTCCAAGGAGCCCTTGACAGAAGCTCCCTGGCGGCTCTGGCGGCTCCGGCAGCGGTTCGGCAGCGGTGGCTGCGGCGGCCAGTCTTCCGACCGGCTGCCGCCATTTCCAAGTTTAAAAACAAAACAAAACGTGATTTTTAGATTTTTAAAAAATACCGTGATAGGCTACGTAAATCTTTATGTAGCCTATCACAGCTGAGTTAAAAAACAACAACAACCGCGCATACCCAAATGGCGGCGCCCATGGGCGCCGCCATATGCGTTCCTTATTTTGGCACGTCTAGTCTACGTAAACATTTACGTAGACTACGGCGAAAATAAGGGGAACGCAAATAGCGTAGCGTCTACGCTATTTGCGTTCCCCTTATTTTCGCCGTAGTCTACGCGCGGTTGTTGTGTTTTTTTTAACTCAGCCGTGATAGGCTATGTTAATATTTACGTAGCCTGTCACGGCTGACTGCAGGGACGCAAATGGTGGCGGCGGCTATGGCCGCCGCCATTTGCAGACCCGGCCGGCCAGGATTCGCGGCAGGAGGGACGGGGCGCCTCCCCCCCAGCCAGAATTTTGGGGGGGAGGGACGGGACGCCTCCCCCCCGGCCAGAATTTCGGGGGGAGGGACGGAGCACCTCCCCCCCACTGCGAATCAAATTTCGTAAAAGTTAAGTGACTTTCGTACATCCCTACGTACCATGTTATTATCCCCGAGAGCACCTGAAGGCTCCCCATGACAGCATCTCACCTGTGCAATTTCACCCCCTTTCTTCTGTTCTGGCCAGTTCTAGAGTACATGACAGCATCCCTTCAGGAAGGATGGCACTGACAGGCTTCCCTGCTGTGGATAGCAATCTCCCCTCAAGCATCAGAGAAGCAAGGTTACACAAGCATCAGTCTGCAGCCTCTGTTGCCCTGTCATAAAACCCCAGTTGCATACTTCCAGGGAGTAAATACAGGGATCTAGCCACTTCATCCATTGACAGTGTGCAGCCTGTGTTGCCCCGTCATAAAACCCCAGTTGTGCACTTCCAGGGGGTAAATACAGGGATCTAGTGTCAGGAATGAATCCAAGAGCCTTGAGATGTCTGACCGCTCCAATTCTGAATAAGAGTTGGAGCAGCTAGATCAAAGGCTGGAGGAGGGACCCTCCCTAGTGAGCCAAGATGCTGGGAGTGATTCCACCAAAGACCTTGACAAACAGATGGCACAAGCTGAGTCCCTGCCCCCTCCTTCCACCATGAGAACTCCAGTTCTAGGGCACGTCGCAAAGCAAATCGGGAAAAGTTAGGGGCAGGGCTCAGAAGCTCCACCAGGATAGCCATTCTTGGAAGCCAATGTAGGAGGGAGCCACCCTAAGGGAGGGGCATCACTGCAAAGCACATCTGGCCATGAGGTTCATGCCTAAACTGTCAGCAACTTCATGACTCCTCTAATTAGGGATTGCAGATTAGTTGTTTAGGGGCCTGAGGCAGTCTGAGAGTTTCCTAGAATCTGCATTTGTAAAGAGGCTAGTTTCTAGCAAAATAAAGTAGTATTAGCCTGAAGCTTTGTCTCCTTGTGGTGTTGATTGTGAACGGGAAAGGACAATCTATTTCTGACATCTAGCTGCTTCACCCATTCTCAGTCTGCATCCTCTGTTGCTTGCTTTCCCCGCACTGAAATCTGTAGCATCTTTTTCCCACTGAGAAAATCAGAGCTGTGCTCTTTCAGGTACTAGCTATCTAGTGAGAGGGGGTGGCCAGGAGGGGAAGCCTGCAGCCCCGGTATTTCACTGTATCGATATGGCCATACAGTGAAAGAATGCAGGACAGGGAGGAGAGGAGGTGGCCAGCAGAGGTAGTGGCGGCAGCAGCGCTAGCAGAGGGAGGTAACTCCAGCCAGCCCTTTCCCTCCATGCAGAGAAGCAGCGAAGTTACACAAGAATCAGAGAAGTGCATAATCACAGCTCTCAACAGGGACAGGCAGGGAAATGGAGGGTAGTTACTTCCACTGGCGAAAAGGAAGTCCAGCATGATTTGGAAGATATGGAAGAGCGCTCTAGCACTTTGATAAGTTGGAAAGCAAGGCTAGTTACTCTAGTTACCTAGGTCACCGAGGTCACAGCCAGGTGAAAGACACACCCTTAGAAATGCCCCAATCATACTGAAATTAAAGCGGAGGGATGGGCACACAGCAGCTGAACTGCAGGGGAGCTGAATTAAAGAAAAGCAATGGAGTAAAAGTACTCTGCAAAAAAGCAGCTTCCCTACACATAAACTCTGGGGTGGCTGCGGCCTGGCTATAACATCATGTGCTGGAAATGGTCCCAATCCACAGCAAATCACCCGTGAAGACAGGCCCCATTTCTCCTTCCCTAGTGTTATTTCCCCCTTCATGGATCACTGCCTTGTTCTGGTGAAGGGGCTTGCGTAACTCAGTGAAGCCATAAGCTATGCCGTGTAGGGCCACCCAAGACGGACAGGTCACGGTGGAGAGTTCTGATAAAATGTAGTCCACTGGAGAAGGAAATGGCAACCTACTCCAATATTCTTGCCAAGAAAACCCCATATAGTATATCGGAAGGTGTCCAATATACTACTGGGGAAGAGCAGAGGGAATTTCCAAGTAGCGCCAGAAAGAGTGAAGCGGCTGGCCCAAAGCTGAAAGGACACTCAGCTGTGGATGTGTCTGGTGGGGAAAAGAAAATCCGATGCTGTAAAGAACAATATTGTTTAGGAACCTGGAATGTCAGATCAATGAATCAAGGTAAGCTGGAGGTGGTCAAACATGAGATGGCAAGATTGAACATTGACATCTTGGGAATCAGCGAACTAAAATGGACAAGCATGGGCGAATTTAATTCAGGTAACCATCATATCTACTACTGTGGGCAAGAATCCCTTAGAAGAAATGGAGTAGCACTCATAGTCAACAAAAGGGTGGGAAAAGCAGTAGCGGGGTACAATCTCAAAAAGAACAGAATGATCTCAGTACGAATCCAAGGCAAACCATTCAACATAACAGTAATTCAAATCTATGCCCCAACCACTGAGGCTGAAGAAGCTGAGGTTGATCAGTTCTATGAAGACCTACAACACCTTCTAGAACTAACACCAAAAAAGATGTCCTCTTCATCATAGGGGATTGGAATGCTAAAGTAGGAAGTCAAGAAATCACCAGGATAACAGGCAAGCATGGCCTTGGTGTACAAAATGAAGCAGGACAACGGCTAATAGAGTTTTGCCAAGAGAACACACTGATCATAGCAAACACTCTTTTCCAACAGCACAAGAGGCAGCTCTACACATGGACATCACCAGATGGTCAATATCGAAATCAGATTGATTATGTACTTTGCAGCCAAAGATGGAGAAGCTCCATACAGTCAATAAAAACAAGACCTGGAGCTGACTGTGGCTCAGATCATGAGCTGCTTCTTGCAAAATTTCGGCTGAAATTGAAGAACGTAGGGAAAACCACTAAACAATTCAGGTATGACCTAAATCATATCTCTTATGAATATACAGTGGAGGTGAGGAATAGATTTAAGGGATTAGACCTGATAGACAGAGTGCCTGAGGAACTATGGACAGAGGTCCGTAACATTGTGCAGGAGGCAGCAACTCAATCCATCCCAAAGAAAAAGAAATGCAAGAAAGCAAAGTGGCTGTCTGATGAGGCTTTACAAGTAGCTCACGAAAGAAGGGAAGCGAAAAGCAAGGGAGAAAGGGGAAGATATACCCAACTGAATGCAGAGTTCCAGAGAATAGCAAGGAGAGACAAGAAGGCCTTCTTAAATGAACAATGCAAAGAAATCGAGGAAAACAACAGAATGGGAAAGACTAGAGATCTCTTCAAGAAAATTGGAGATCTCAAGGGTACGTTTTGTGCAAAGACGGGCATGATAAAGGACAAAGAAGGCAGGGACCTAACAGAAGCAGATGAGATTAAGAAGAGGTGGCAAGAATACACAGAAGAACTATACAGGAAAGATCTGAATGTCCCTGATAGCCATGATAGTGCGGTCACTGAACTTGAGCCGGACATCCTCGAGAGTGAAGTCAAGTGGGCCTTAGGAAGCATTAGTAACAACAAAGCTAGCGGAGATGACAGTATTCCAGCCGAGCTATTTAAAATCTTAAAAGATGATGCTGTTAAAGTGCTGCATTCAACAAATCTGGAACACTCAACAGTGGCCACAAGACTGGAAAAGGTCAGTTTACATTCCAATTCCAAAAAAGGGCAACGCCAAAGAGTGTTCAAACTACCGCACAATTGCGCTCATTTCACATGCCAGCAAGGTGATGCTCAAAATCCTACAAGCTAGGCTTCAGCAGCATGTGAACCGAGAACTAATGGAAGTACAAGCTGGGTTTCGAAGAGGCAGAGGAACTAGGGATCAAATCGCCAACATTCGCTGCATCATGGAGAAAGCAAGAGAATTCCAGGAAAACGTCTATTTCTGCTTCATTGACTACACTAAAGCCTTTGATGGTGTGGATCACAACAAACTGTGGCAAATTCTTAAAGAGATGGGAGTACCAGACCACCTTACCTGTCTCCTGAGAAACCTGTACGAGGGTCAAGAAGCAACAGTAAGAACCAGACATGGAACAACCGATTGGTTCAAAATTGGGAAAGGAGTATGACAAGGCTGTATATTGTCACCCTGCTTATTTAATGTATATGCAGAGTACATCATGAGAAATGCCAGGTTGGATGAATCACAGGTCGGAATTAAGATTGCTGGGAGAATTATCAACAACCTCAGATACGCAGACGATACCACCCTAATGGCAGAAAGTGATGAGGATCTAAAGAGCCTCTTGTTGAAGGTGAAAGTGGAGAGTGCAAAAGCTGGTTTGAAACTCAACATTAAAAACACTAAGATCATGGCATCTGGCCCCATCACTTCCTGGCATATAGAAGGGGAAGAAATGGAAGCAGTGACAGATTTTATTTTCTTGGGCTCCAAGATCACCGCAGACGGTGACTGTAGCCATGAAATTAAAAGACGCTTGCTCCTTGGGAGGAAAGCTATGGCAAACCTAGACAGCATAGTAAGAAGCAGAGACATCACCTTGCCAACAAAGGTTCATATAATCAAAGCTATGGTTTTCCCAGTAGCAACATATGGCTGTGAGAGTTGGACCATAAGGAAGGCTGAGTGCCGAAGAATTGATGCCTTCGAACTGGGGTGCTGGAGAAGAGTCTTACGGGTCCCCTGGACTGCAAGGAGGTCAAATCAGCCCATCCTAAAGGAAATCAACCCTGACTGCTCATGGGAAGGACAGATACTGAAGCTGAAGCTCAAATATTTTGACCATCTAATGTGAAGAGAAAACTCCCTGGAAAAGACCCTGATGCTGGGAAAGATTGAAGGCAAAAGGAGAAGGGGACGGCAGAGGATGAGATGGCTAGATAGCATCACCGATGCAATGAATATGAACTTGAGCACACTCCGGGAGAGAGCAGAGGACAGGAAGGCCTGGCGTGCTATGGTCCATGGGGTCACGAAGAATCGGACACGACTTAACGACTGAACAACAAGTGTTATTTCTATCCTTCTTTCATTATTTTCTCAGATTTGCTAAATCTTGTCATTTGCAGTTGACAAAATATTGCTGAACTTTGTTCTTCTGTTTGTTGATTCTGACCATATGTTGATTAGCTCTCCTATTTTGTGCCAATTGGATTACAGTAATGTTCTTTTAGCCAGTCTGGTCTATGACACTGGTTTCTGCTGTGCATTCTGCTGCCTGCCTTATTTGTTTCTGCACACAAATATGATGATGTTTCACTGCTTTTGACTTCTTTCCACTGGCTAGCATCTCTTTTTCACATTCAATGTAATGCTGCTACTTCCCTTCAAATGTACTAATCCTCTAGTCCTGCTAATCTTCTATCTTCAATTCCTGTATATTCTCCTGTTTAGACTTGAGTGGTTATGGGAGGTTGAATATTACCAATGACTAGAATCCTCCTCCTCCAGCCTCACAGTCTCTCAAAACATTACTTCAGTCCTTTCAGATTCTGCTTAAGGCATATTTCTGCATCTTTGTTGCTTGTTACATCACGTCTCTTTTTCTGTTTTGTGTCCCTGTGCCTTTTCTTTTATTTTATTACCTCCACTTTTTAATCATTTTCATTTTTATTTCTGGTACACTGCAGTCCAAATAAGATTATAAACTTTTAGGGCAGGGTCTGTCTTTTGTCTGTGTTTGTATGTTGTTGTTGTTGTTCAGTCGTTAAGTCGTGTCCGACTCTTTGTGACCCCATGGACCATAGATTTTTAGGCACTTCACAAATAACAAATATTACTTATGGTCTAGATTATTGCTGTATGTACACTAATGTTTAAACAAGGCTAATAAAACTAGGTTCTTTGTCAGTTCTCAGAGCCTGCCAGTGCCCAGTGCTGGAGGCTCTGGCTCATAGACAAAAGGAGGGACCTCTGAGCATTGGTTTTATCAATCAAAGACCTGGTTCGCACGATCACCACAGCCCACCGTGGGTTATTTAATCATTGTGAATATTCAAACCACGACAGGTGGTAACTGAGGCTTATCATGACGGCTGAACCTGGCACAGATTTGGTAGGTGCTGTGGTTCGCAAACCACCTCCAACCCAAAAACAGCCCATTGGTTGTGGGTGATTTGTTAACCACAGCAACTCACCGTTGCCATGTTCAGAAATCACAATAAGCTGTGGCTTGAATACTCATAATAGCTGCTGGCATATACCGCAACCCACTTAAATAAGCTGTACCCAACACCTCAGTGAGCTGTCCCAAAAATTTCACGCTGCAGGTTTTCACAGCCAGGATGGATGTACCATGAACAATTTTTTCCCACCCATCTTCTGTCAGCCCCAGATAAGACTTAACTTAATAATTACATGGATTATGTATGTTTTACTCCTGATTATATAGATGTTCTAGTGCACTTTTCTAATAACTTGCATAAGTTTCTAGTACTGATGGAAAAAACAACCCATGGGAGCTGGCATAGGTGGCCTGACCATGAACCACATGGATGCTAAGGGAAGCATCGCCACAGCACTGGGTTTTAACAAGAGAGAGAGAGAAATGCCCCCCCTTCCAAATAACGACTGGCTTGGCACCTAATGAGGTGGTAGCCTGATAAAGAAATTGTAGGGCGGAGGAGGATGAGCAAGACAACCTTTGGTCTCTAACTTCTATGATTACTAGAAAGCTTCTCACAGAAATATTGTGTAGCAGTGATTGGGCATTTGGCTGTTAAGTATCTTGGGCCCTTTGTTGACATGTAAAATAGCAACCAAGATTGCTATCGACAAGCAACCAAGATTGGAAGCTTCAGTTCAGAAAGACCTGCTTAGCAAATATATGGTGCATTATCTTCTGCAGTGAATGTGTGCCACATGATTTCGCTTGATGATGTAAATTAATTAAACATTTAATTGAGGATTTCATTAATTAGTAAATACCAGGTATAGGAAAACACAGGATTTTATTATAAGCATTTATATTTATCATAGCACCGTCATAAGGATATCATTAAAAATGCTCTTCTATCAATTATCCACTTCCAGTGAGAGGATATCTACTAAATTCATAGTCTGCTCCTTTACAACCTCAGTCTATGAATCAATTATATTATTTCGACAAGTACTAAGGGAGCTTCATAATCCATCTGCTTTTTTTAGTTCAGACCACACGGTTCATTATCTTGTTCAATACATCCTCAACTCCCATCAGTCTCATCTGGTAATCCTTTGCTAGATGCTTCTCCCCATATTTTTCTATAATTCTTGTATTAATGAGCAAGCAATATACTACCCTTCCTCCTTATGCCAAACATTCTTGAATTTTCAGAGTCAGCTGCTTTGCCTTCCTCAAGCACACCAGCCACACAGTTCTTCAAACTTACGTTGCCGTTTTCCTTCAGTCAGGTGGTGTTAAAGCACAATGGCATCCGTATGACTTGAAGAGCCCAATCATAGCCTCTAGCATTTTGGCAATCCAGAGAATATTAAAAATGGCACCCTCTCTTTCCCACCCTAGTTTCTTGGGCACCTTGCTTGACCACGGCATATTACAAAAAAGAAAGAACTTGCACTGACCCCAAAATTTGTAATTGAGAAGCAGCCTGGTAGTGGTGGTGTACATTTTACAAAAGTCCCTTAGGGGTGCAATCCTATGGCCATAGGATAGGTCAGTTCCCAGGAACCAACCTCGGAGCCCGCGCTCCGAGGTCGGTTCCCTGAGAACTGCCCCCACCCCCCGTGCTGCCTCATGGGCAGTGCGGATCGGCCCCATGGTCTGTGCTCACAAGAGGAGCATGAAGCAGTGAAAATGAGGTGTTCCTGGGGGCGGGGCGGGGCGGGGCAGGCAGATGTGCCTTTCCGATGCTTCCTATGCATCATCAGGCATCCCCCCCCGCTCCACCTTCCCGCAGCCAGACAGCCAAAATCGGCTGTCTAGCAGCGAATGCAGGGCAGCTGAAGCGTGGAGGGGAAGATTCCCTCTGCGCTGCTCCTGCCCTGCATTGGATAGGCAGTCCCCTCTGCGTTCGGAGGTGGCATCCTATCCTGATAAGATTGCGCCCTAGAAACCTTATTATTTCCTTCCTCCAGGTGGGGCAAAAATAACAGTAGTTTTGGATGTAAGTTACTTCCAAGACTCCACCTCCAACCTCCATAAAGGTTTCTACCCATGCAGGGTATTTCATTTTTACGCGAGTTTTACATTTTTATTTTTCTATTGAATATCTTTCTTAGCCACATTAACGGTGCAACCCCTTATGCATGTTTCCTCAGGAGTAATGCCCCAAGCTTCTTTTCCACAGGGCACCCATGTGACTGTATGTCCCCATCCATTTCATACTTATATGAATAGAGTTTGAGAATGCAGAACTAGATGTGTGGAAGAACGGGAGCAGAGACATTAGAGCTGAAGAAGTGAGCAGCCCATCATGCACTGAAGTGGCCCAGCCCTCTCTCATGAAGAGTAGTAGAATGTAAATGTCTGGTGAAGATCTGGATTGCCTAGCCAGGACAGCTAAATGGAACCTCCATATTCAGAGGCAATACATCCAAAAATACCAGATGACTCGGGATAGCAGTAGTTAATTAGTTGTGGATTAAGCACCAGGTACTTGTGAGAACAGAAAATATGCAGAGAATGAATTACTGCCTGGGGGCCTGCTGCATGCATTGGTGGGGACTCTGGCATTGGACATTGTTGTGAGAAACGCAGCAAGCTGGGAATTCTAACTTAATTTGCCCCCAACAACACCCATCATCTAATTTTGAGAGAAGCAGCTTGCCTTGCTCACGCTAAGCTGGGATTTACTTAGAGGAGGGACCTATGCCTGTGTGCTGCAAACTGCTTCTCCTAAAATCAGCTGAGAGCACCAGGACAACATGGGGTATCTTTGCTGGTGCCAGACACCCCTCCCGCCCCATATCAATTTGGGCCTGAAGGACCAAGCAAAAGTGGGTGCATGGAGGGTAAGCTGTAAGCAAGCACACTTTGTGATATTGCACAACAGCATCACAGATCATGGAGCATGTCTGTTAAGGCAGGAATGGGCGAATCTGTCAGTTTCACTTTCTCCTGCATCCATATTTTTAACATCTCAAGTTAAAATATTTCTCACCCAAATATGAAGAGCTTTAAGAATTTTGGTAAATTCTTGTCAAAGAGGGACTGAAACAAAATTCTCACCATCTGCACTAGCCAAATTCCATAGGTGCAGCCATTCCCAGCATAGCTGTTAAAGACGAGGAGCCTGTCAGAAAAAGAGAGGTGGCAACCCTAATTCAGCACACAAGGATCCAAACCAGACATTTAAGAGCTAAGCACTGAAAGCTCTGGGCCTGGATGGACAAATCTGTCAGTTTTGGCTTCTCCCATATTCAATTTCTTCTTAATCTCAACTTTGTTTTCTCCCGAATGTGGAGAACCTTGCGAATTTTGGTAAATTCGTATCAAAACTGTACTGAAACGAAATTCTCACCCAGCCCTATAAGGCATCAGCCTTACCTGCCAATTTCCTGGCATTTTGGAGTTTGAGCCAACATGAGATAGTCTTAATTCTGGTCTTAAACTGGCAGGTTTTTTTGGTCACTGAATTAACATTTTAAAAACATCAAAGTGACACCTCATTATAATCATCACATACAGTTTCATGTTCTACTGCGCAGGGCTGCTTAAGAAGTGCATTTTTATGTGCCCCATGGGCTATGGTTTTAAACCTCATTCACCCAATAAACAGTCATCTCTGGCACATCAATCTCCCTTCTCCAAACTCCTATACTATCTGCTTCACGGAGCAAATGCTTAGCATGGCTGCACATTTGTGGCCTGGTGTTAAATCACCTTTGGCAGAGCTGCTGCTGCAGTTTTGCAGTTTGTGAACTTCCCTTGCTCCTGGTTGCACATGTTGTCATTCAGGCCCCATGTTTGCACGTATTTTTAGGGACGGAGGTGACGAGCATTTTGAAAACTATACCATGAGATGTGGCTGACAAAGTGAATAATCACACACTGCTGTTAATGTCCCTACCTGGCCGACTGTGTTCCTACTTTATGGGGAATTTATCCTGATAGATAATGTGCTAAAATACTATTGCCTTACCTCCCCCATTGTTTATTGCATGCAAAACTTTCTTTAAAATCTTTTAAGTAAGTCAGGGCCTGTAGTTTGCATAAGCCTCAGAAGCATGTTGACAGTTGTGCTTAATTATCTGTAAGTCAGAAGCTTATTCAAGTATATTCATAAATACAAAAAAACTGCTAAAGGCACTCTAACATGCAAATGCCATCCTCTGTAAATCTGCAGTGAAAAATATATCAGCAGGAAAAGAAAACTGTAGGAAAATGTCTAAAGCTTTAATAGCTTACTCTGAATTATTTGCACCACAAAGTCCGGTATGATATCCACACATTGTATTTAATTACAGATGCTTCCTCCAATTACCAAATGTTACAGTCATTGTCAAAGCCATACAGGGCTCATTATCAAATTCAAGTCTGTTAGTATGCTGATACCTATTCATCAGTTATCTGCTTATAGAAACATGTTATGAGTTTGACTATCCTGGATTGTATGAATTTACCCATCACAATGGTTTTGCCTAAAATGGGGATCAGGGGCTTAACAAAAGGAGACAATTATCTTTGATGGCTTTAGCTTTGGGGATATAATACTCATGAGAGTTTGGGGAGGGGCAGGCAGAGACAGGAAGAGTGAGAAAGACTTGAGAGTCGGCTAAAACTATGGTGCAGCCCTGGGTGGCAAATACAGCAGTTGGTTTTTGGGGATCTAATGCAGGATTAGTAGTCATGTTGCAAGCTGTAGGAGTCTCTGCTTCCACAATCCTCTGTTTTAGAGATGCCAGCAAAGCACACAGTAATCTGAGTTTGTACACGAGGTCAGGGCCTCATAATGTTAGCCTCAAAAGCATGTTTTACAAGGCCTTGCATTCTGCTCCAGCTCAGATTATCATCTGAGCCAAAGAGAAATTCCTGACTTCCCAGCCTGCTCGATTCTCTGAACACATTCCCCTCATACTGGCTGCTGGTAGTAGTGGGAACTTGCAGGGACAGTGAAAGAAGGTCCCCTCCCTTCGTCCCAACCCAGTGCCCTCATGTGCTGTGTAGACAAAAGGCCTAGGGGCTTATGGAAAATATAGTTCTCCTAAGGGCTACTGCATTTTTGCAGTATCTGTAAATAAGCAGATACTGCAAAAAAGGCACCATAGGTTTCCAGTGTTATCTCACCCAAAGGAAACCATGTCTTGTAGCCCTGCTCCTGGATTCCCACCACTTCAGGAAGTAGAGAGTGTTTAACACACAAATACGATCAGTCTGTAACCATAATTAATGAGGCTATGTTCAAAATAAATACATAATATATAATAATTTAAAAATAGATGATATGGCTTAGAGCGGTGCTTCCAAACTCTGATAGCCAAGACACACATTTTTTTCTGAATTAAATCACTTGCAGCAAAGCAGGGGTGGGCAGAAGGTAGATCTCCAGATATTTGGGGCTTCAACTTTCAGAAGGCCCTGCCAGCATGGCCAGTGATCAAGAATGCTGAGAGTTGATGTCCAAAAAATCTGGAGATCTACTTTCTGCCCACCCCTGCTATAAGGATAGGTGAGTACACTAGAGATTCGCTTGTGGCACTTTCGTGTTTATTCCCTGGCACAGTTTAGGGATTATGGTATTGGCGTGCTTACATTTAATAAACTGTCTCACTGAAAACAGAAATGAGTACAGATTAAATCCTGATAAAACAAACAACCATGGCTCCAAATTCTGTTTAAATGCGAATGCTGGTTAGGCTTAGACACAGTTAACATTGGTGCCAATACATCTGTTAACAGCACTTCAGTCACTCCTGACTCTAGGGATGTATGAAAGTCACTTACCTTTTAACGAAATTTGATTTGTGGGGGGGGGAGGCGCTCTGTCCCTCCCCCCGAAATTCTGGCCGGGGGGGGAGGCATTCCGTCCCTCCCCCCCGAATCCTTGCCGGCCAGGTCCGCAAATGGCAGCGGCCGTAGCCTCCGCCGTTCACGTCCCTACAGTCAGCCGTGATAGGCTACGTAAATGTTTACGTAGCCTATCACGGCTGATTAAAAAACAACAACAACAACCGCGCGTACCCAAATGGCGGTGCCCATGGGCGCCGCCATTTGCGTTCCTTATTTTGGCATGTCTAGTCTACATAAACATTTACGTAAACTACGGTGAAAATAAGGGGAACGCAAATAGCGTAGCGTCTACGCTATTTGCTTTCCCCTTATTTTCACCGTAGTTTACGTAAATGTTTACGTAGACTAGACATGCCAAAATAAGGAACGCAAATGGAGGCGCCCATGGGGTTTGCGGGGTTTGTTTTCCTTTTAAATCAGCCGTGATAGGCTATGTAAACATTTACGTAGCCTATCATGATATTTTTTAAAAATCTAGCTGTGATAGGCTACGTAAATCTTTACATAGCCTATCACGTTTTTTTTTTTTTACTGGAAATGGCGGCGGCGGCAGCCGAACTGCCGCCGCTGCTGAACCACCACCGGAGCCACCACCAGGAAGATTCGCCCAAGGTAAGTCCTGTCCCGGGGAGGGGGCGGAGGAGGCAGACTGTTTCGCCACCGATTTCGGGGGGCTGAATGCGCTAGCATTTGGCCTCCCCGAGATTCGTGGCGAAATTCTCTGACATCCCTACTCCTGAGACAGGATGGTGTTATCTACTCCTGTGACTGGTTCTTGATCTCTTAACCACAATCGAAAGGAAGCCAGCATTGAGGTTGTACCGGCTTCAAGTAACTTCTGCTTGAGAAGAAATACTGACTCATTGGCCCAGTTCAGACAACCTTCTAGAGTATAATTTAGGTAAACAGGAACAAGCCATAGTGAGCCTCAGGGTCACATGTTCTTCCCATCTCCTCTTCTCTGTATGCAAGAGAATGAAAACTTCCAAATTATGTATGATCTTGGGGAATTATGGTTTGTTCCAAGAAAAGTTAGTTAACAAACTAGTATCTGAAATTGTAGTTTGATTCTAGTTTTAACTAACTTTAGTTAGAGCAAGCCACAGGTCTCCAAGTTAGTAGATGATGGAGAACTGTGGTTTGTTCTAAAGCAAAAAACTTTCTGTCTCCTCCTCTTATATGCAAAAGGGCAGAAAAGAGTGGGAAAAAGAACCGGAGCTTTGCTGCAGCTCGTTCCCATCCCCTGAAGCCATGACTTGGGTGGTTTTTTTTAACTGGGCCACTGGCTTAAGAGGAGAAATTCTGCTTAAAAGTGGGGAATAAATATTCTTTACAACTTAATGTAAACAAAACATACTTTATTCCAGAACTATTTCTTCCAGAAAACATTCCCTTAATTTGGAAATGTTTATTGTTAGTCTGCATTTATAATTTTGTTTTTCATCATCTGTAGTTGTTTTTATTGTGGGCCACCTTGAAGAGGAAAGCAGGAAAAAAGATAATTTAAGAGAGCAATGCTATGGTCTTGGAAGAACATTCCAGAGACCATAGAATTCTTAGGAGTTCCCCTCTGAGGTACTCAGAGGTCATAGCCACTGCTAAGAGGCCATAGCCACTGCTATGACCCTGGAAGGGGGACTCAGGAATCCGATCCCTCCTCCTGCCCAGCGGAAGGAAAAATGGCACCCTCATTTTGAGGTCGCAAAAGCTGCCTCGCAAGACTTCGCAGGACCTCAGAGAGGTCTGAAAGGGGGCTTTGTGGGTGGGGAGGGGAGAAAAGAAGCCAAGATATGAGGAATCCTATGGCCTCTCCAGCCCAACTGTGCCCCTGGCAGCACAACTACCCTAGATGGGCTCAGAGGCCCGTCTGGAGGGAAATTTACAAAAAGCAGGACAAAGAGGCAAAAATCACCTCTGTTGCTCCTTTGGTCCTGCTGGCAGCAGTCCAGCAGGGCACTGGATACTCGAAAGCCTCTGAGATCAGAGGCTTCCATTTAACAAAGGCACAGCCCACAGGATTGTGCCCTAAGTAAATAAATAAATGTGTTAAGTGTTCATAGTTAGTTTGAACAAACCACAGTTCCCCAAGTTAGAACGTAATGGAGAACTGTGGTTTGTTCTAAAGCAAAATCCTATGAACACTTACCTATTAACACTTACCTGGGAGTAATCCCCACTAAACATAGTGGGACCTACTTCAAAGTAATCAAGTATAGGATCACACTATTAAGGCTGCAACCCTATACCCAGTTCATTGGGAATAAGCTGAGATTTACTTCTCAGTAGACATGTATAGGATTGCGGCATAAATGTTTAAGCAATGTTCTACCACCTCTCTTCCAGAGCTTCCCGGAACCCCTGAACTGTCTCCTAGCAACTTCACTGCAGTTGTGCCATTTAGGCTAAATTACACATTTTGTATTTAAGAATATAGCCAAAAAATTTAACAAGCAGAAGACAGGGGGAAGCCATACATTATTTAGAGGGGTCATTTATAGCACAGTTCTATGCATGTTTACTCAGAAGTACATCTTCAGTAGGGCTTACTCCCAGATAAAATGTGTATCGGATTGGAGCTTTAGAAAAGACATCAGTACTTGCAAAATATATTAACATTCCTCTCTTTCTTTCTACTCTGAGGTCACTGTCATGTAAGTGTTTCCCTCTTCCTCCCTAAACATTGCTGACAATACTAGCAGGTTAAAGATAACCAGAGGGGTAGGCTATATTAACTTCCATCAAGAATCATCACATCAAAAACAGAATCCCCCCACCATTTCCTCTAAAGGTCAGGCACATTTACACCAATGCCCAATCAAATTTGTATGCAAATTGGACCTAAGCAAAAAAGAACACTGGCACAAGAAAGACGTAGCTGCCAATGTTCATTATAATTATGAATGTAACAGATGTTTACAATTTAATTAGCATTTTAATGATAAGGACAATTTAGTGTGTAAAATACAGATTGTTTTTAAAGTATTAGTAAACCTTGGGAACAAACATTCATTTAAAATATTTTTATCACGTCTTCTCTGAAATCCAGTATAGCTTACCAAATACAATATTATAAAGAATGTAACATGCCACACACCCCTGTCCCAAGCCATAGAATATCGGTTGCATCACTCAGCTCTCCTGTAAAGTTAGGCCAGGATCTACAGAAGCCTATACATGCATGCAAAGCATTTCTGTTCAAAGGAACAGACTTTCCCTTTCAGCTATGGCCTCATTCTGGAGGGTCACCTGCAAAGTACAAGGTGCTGCAGTAGGAAAGGGTGCTTGAAAAGCCTCAGTCCATGGACAGAGCACCTTTGATTCCTGATGTTCTTTACCTCAACCATTTCCCATCCACCCCATCAAAGCCATTTCTAAACTTACAAGATACGTTACAGAAGCAGAAGATTACTCACATTTTCACTTTTGGTCCTACTTAGGCAGCACATTATCTGGATGAAAAGTCTTTAAAGGAAAAGTTGTTAAATAGTTGCTAGTGCAGGTTTATTTTGCTGCATCAGTTTTGCCTGTTCTTATTTTTCTTTCTCACTCACTTCAGTTGCATCTTACTCCTTCCACAAACACAATAAATGTCCTAAAGGCAAAAGGAAGAAGAGATGTTCCTAAAATGCTTTTGGGAGAAGTCCTTCACACAGTTCTGAAAGTGTGAAAGGAGAAGAAAAGCTTCCGTCGTGCATTAAAAACGTGGTTGTTCAGGCAGGCATTTGGGGTGGGTTAGGGTATTTTAGAAAATGTTTTTATTGTAGAATTTTATTGTTTTAAACTGTTGTATTGTACGCTGTACATCGCCCAGAGTGGCTGGGTGACCAGCCAGATGGGCGATTAATAAATTTAATAATAAATAAATAAATAAATAAAGGTGTGTCGGATGAGCTGAAGATCAATGCTCAGATCTAGAGACCTCTTGTGTGCATGAATCCAGAAGGCCCACTTGCTTAAATGGAGCAGCAGATCTGTTTATGCAAAGGATGACCCACCTGAATCGGTTATATCCATTGAATTAATGGACCAGTTAGCCTTGTTTTCAGAAGACCTGTGTGCACTGTAGAATCTTTACGACCTTAAGATTTTATTTGATTTGGCACAGGTGTGCAGTCATAGGAACACTGGAAGCTGCCTTATATTAAGTTAGACCACTAGTTTTATATCTAGCTCAGTATAACCAGTACCAGGTGTGGGGAACCTGTGACCCTCCAGATGTTGGATTACAACTCCCCTAATCGCTGACGATTGGCCAAGCTGAGGCTGTCGGGAGTTCAGAGCATAAAAACATAAGAAGAGCTGTGTTGGATCAGACCAAAGTCCTATCTAGTTCAGCATCCTGTTCCACAGTGGCCAACCAGCTACCTGTGGGAAGTCCATGAGCAGGCCATGAGTGCAACAGTACCCTCCCACTCGTGTTCCTCAGCAACTGGTATTGAGAGGCATACTGCCTCTGAGACTGGACTAATATATAGCCATCATGACCAGTAGCTGCTGATAGCCTTAGCCTCCATGAATTTGTCCAACATTTGGAGGTCTGCAGGTTCCCCATCTTTGATCTACGCTGACTGGCAGTGGCTCTCCAGAGTTTCAGGAGGCTTTCCCAGCCCACCCTGGAAATGCCAAGAATTGAACCTGAGACATTTTTCATGCAAAGCATGAGCTCTATCCCTGAACTATGGTCCTTTCCCAATAATCCATTTTATTAAGATAAATAGTCTCATTCCTCTTCTTGTACAAATGTTTCTCATACATGAAACAACCCCTTAGGCAGCAAAACCCTCTCCTTCCCAAATAATAAATTATTATTCCATGTTCAGTATCAGCTGACACTTACATTATGACTAGAGATGGGTGCCCCCACACCCCCAATTGAGCTTGCCTAGGATTGAAATGGGGTTCACAACAAGCCTGAATATATATTTCAGCCAAGGATTATTGGACTTGCCAGCCCTATGACCCCCAGCTGCAATAGCCAGCTCCATACAGCCTAGAAGAGGCTACGTATAGCTTTTCCTTGGCTTCCCAAAGCTGTCCAAACTTTTGTACCTAGAAACTGTAGGGATACACAGCCCCATGATTCCCAGCTTCACATGACAGCTCTACGTGGCCTCTCCTGGGTTGTGCAAAGCTGTCAGACACTGCAACTAGTGAGTGTGGTGCTTAGCTGTCCAACTGATTTTTGCATCAAGCAAGAATGTGCTTGCCCATCCCTGATTATCCACAAAGAGAGAACACAGAGGCTTTTTATTCTGCAATTTTACCGGGGCTTCTGCTTCCGGGTTCTTTGTGGGATTAAGATTGGCCCTTTACATGTGCTTCCCTTCCCCCGCCCTTTATCTGTGAGTTCTATATGTTTCATTATGTAGCCACTAGATGAAACTGTGGTATAGCTCCTATTATTGCGCAACCTCCTCTTTTCACAGAGAAATTCAATGCACTGTATTTTAAAGCCTCATTATCTCCAATCTTTTAAAAAAATGGTATAATGGTCAGAACATGTGGGAGAGGCTCTGGAGGTTGACAATGTTGTGTAAAAGACCCGCAAACTTCCGTGAGTAACCAATCTCAATCACAGGTTAAAAGCCCCATATGAAGAAGTCCCATGTCTCAGGAGGCTTAAAAAACCTGCTTTATTCTTAAGAAAGCTCAATGCCTATTGGCCCAGATTTTCTTTGGGGCCTTCTTCGGGTATATCTTTAAAACAACCTTCAGGGAACACTGGAAGATAGGTCTTATACATCCAGTAACTGGTGTTTGGAGAGCGTGAGGTTACCTGGAGCCAATAATTTAATAAATATCAGGAAATACACAAATCAGAAAGCTCATAAATATTCAGCCTGATCCACCATTCAGTAAACTGGCACAACGCCCTTGAGAGGGCAGAAAATACTAGGGGCGTGTGGGTGTGTTTAAGAACTAAGGGTGCAATCCAATGCATGTTTAGACAGAAAAGGACCTACAACTCCCAGCATGCCCTAGCCAGCCATAATGGCTCGGGAATGCTGGGAGTTGTAGGATTTTTTTTCTGTCTAAACATGCATTGAATTGCACCTTAAGTGAACTGAGATGCAGGTATAAACACATAAACATACATAGATGGAAGTACACTGAAGACAGATCAAGTCAAACAGGGTCTGAAATAAAGACCTTGGGAATGCAAAACTTACATCCTGCTATCTGGAATGAACATTTGACTGAAATACATAAGATACACATCTGCTGGAACATTATTTTAGTATTTAGGTGCTAAGCCATTACTAGACCACTTTAAACATTAAAAATACACAGCGCCCAAATGTGAGACATCACTGTCCTCTACACCAGCAGCAATATTGCACTGTCAATGTGCATGGCACTTTACAAAATGGAATTATTTATTACAAAGTAAAAAGTAAAAGCTTTATGAAAGGAATTACTTTTCACAACAAACTCCCCCACTGGAATCAAAGGGACTTAAAAAGTGCTACATTTTGAATGGAATATGCTTATAATCCTTACTCAAACCCTGTGAATCACTGTCACATTCCCACCTCTTCTACTGCACCCTCTTGTTCCAGATGTCCTTTGACTTCGCAAAAAAATATTTAAAAAATCAGAGATACCTTAAAGTCAGCAGAAGAGAGAATCCACAGAGACTGAAATTTTCCTTGTCCTGTTTCTGTATGTTCCCATTTTTAATGTCCAATGTATATCCATTCACTCTCTTCCCTAGGAACTGTCCTGAATTTTAGAAAATGTCACTTAGCAAGACTTGTGGGAAGGAAAAGCAGAAAAACTGGTGTCCCCCACCGTCTTCTGTTTTTAAGTACTGCCATTTCAAAAGGAAGTGTGAGGTCACAGTGCAGGCACAGGAGCTAGCAATGTACCACCATGGAGGGTGAAAGGAGGCCTAAGTTTTGTTGCATATCCTGTAGGCTGCAGACTCACCATAAACTGTCATATTAAGTTACTCAATTATTTTGTCCTTTAAACTTTTGGCATATCAGTCCTGGGGAATAAACAGGAAACTCCCAATTGTTTAACAGTAGCAGAGCTGCACCAAGACCTGGTCAAAGGCAACCAATTAATCCTCCAGCAGAGCTCTATGAAGATAGGGTCAGAGGTAGCTACTTTACAGGTGAGGAACACTGAGGTGTGAGATAAGTGATTGACGCAAAGCCAGCCATTTGGTAGGGAATTCTTTTTCGTTTCCCCCTGTATTTTTACTTGCGATTGTTAAATTGCCTCATGGGTAATCTGTCAGGCGCCACATGTTGGCAGTGGGTAGGGCCAGGGTCAAAAATGGATGGGTCACCCCTTTTCTCTTTCTGCCTCCCCCTTTTCTCTCTCTCATAGCTGGCTCTTGCCACAGGTCTGAACTGACTGCAAGCAGAGGGCTTTGGAATTATGCTGAGGGCACCACGAAATTAGGCCGAGGGCCACAGTATACCCACCTCTGCTGTACCGGAAATCCCCCTATCTGTACCCAGAAGGAAACAGGGAATTGGATAACAGGCTCAAGGAGATCTTAGGTACACAAAAACCTGGCATTGTGCTAGGTCGGCTGTTATCTTGTACTTGGGGTTGGAGAGAAGGAAGAACTGGGGCGAGTATATACATAACACTGAGAATCAATCCCCTTTTATACAGAGATCAGAAATGAGTATCTCATCAGTGTCTCCATCTCATGTCAATTTCATATTGGGGGTGTATATGTGTATGGGCGTTTCTTATTTATATTAAAAATCAATGACTACACAGCTCCAGATTGTTAAAATCTGAGCGCTGTAGGACCAAAAACTAGGTAAAGGAAATGAATATGCATCTCATTATGAAAGTGAGAGAGGAGTACTGAACTATAAATCTTCAGAAAGCCTAATTCTGGATTCATACCCTAGTTCTTTCCAAGGACTCTCAGCCAAGGTATACAAGTTTAATTTGAACAAGATGGATCCTTGTTCCAAAGAGCTCACGGTCTTAGAAAGTAGAGCAAACAAAAAAGAGTACATAAAGGGACAGCCTAAGTTTGAAATGTCGATGTGATGCACACGGTGGATCCCTATTTGACATTCCTCAGTTCAAGACCCACTGTGGCCTTGAGTCATGACACTGGTTTTGGCCAGGGGCAGGTGGATGGTAGATCAGGATCTAGTGGTAGATCTCTGGGTGATTTGCAGTAGTTTGGCAAGGGTTTCTGACTCCCACTTGTAACAATAGCAAGTAAAAATACAAGGGGAAACTAAAAAGAATTCTCTACCAAATGGCTGGCTTTGTGTCAATCATTTATCTTGCATCTCAGTGCTCCTCACCTGCAAAATAGTTGCTGCTGAGCATATCTCTGTGGAGCTCTGCTAGCAAATTAATTGGTTGCCTTTGACCAGGTCTTTGTGCAGCTCTGCTAGCCAATTTTAGCGCTGTGTTCGAATCACTGATCTACAGTAACTCAGATGTAAATTTGTATATGCAGGTCATCCAAGCGTATGGCTCATGAGTTGTAGCAGATAATCAGTTCCACTTCCTTAACCAGCATTTTACATCTAGCTCCTCCCTGCTACCCACTGTTTTGTACCTGGCTCGGGTTGGTGTACCTTGGGCCTTGATGCAAGAGCTTGCCCCAGTCCAGGGGCAGCTATAGCCTGTGACCCCAATTCTGAGTCAGATGGGGAAGATGTACAGTCAGGCCCAGCCCTGGGAAACTAGACACCTGAGAATGCCATTCTATCAGGCCTTCCACTGGCTAACAAGCCGGGAGGGGGTAAGAGTCAGGACACTGCTACGGCCTATCTTCCAAAGCTGGGAGACCTGACCTTGGTGGAGGCCCCTGTTTCTCAGCCAGGGACATCTTCCATGGGAACAGGGCAGCAGCGGGAGGTCTCTGCAGGAGAGGGAGTTTTGGAGATGTCTTCTTTGGTGCGTCGTCAACTCAAGTGGGTGGTTCAGAGGTGTCTGGTGAGGCACTACAACCGCCTGAGAGCCAGGTTTCCCTGCCAGGATTGAATGTCCGATAGTGATCTTTAGTGGCCACTCCCCTGTACTACTTCCTAGAGAGGTGGTGGACTCTCCCACACTAGAGACATTCAAGATGAAGCTGGACAGCCATCTGTCAGGGATGCTTTGACTTGGATTCATGCATTGAGCAGGGGGTTGGACTCGATGGTCTTATAGGCCCCTTCCAACCCTACTAATCTATGATTCTATGATTTTAAACTTAAGCAAATGACAGTAGACTTTGCTGGAAGCAACGACTTGGTGACCTGGAAAGCTTCCTGATTTCACTGGAACTGTGAACTTATTTGGATTTATTCTGTGTGTTGAACTCAGGGCTGGATGGGTCTTTTGTTGTGATGCTTGCAAGCTGATCCTTGTCAAGAAACAATGTTCTAATCTGTTAACTGTGGATCTTTATTGGGACTGTAAAGGCTTATAGCTAATTACTGGAATTACTGCCATAAAAGTTTTTACTGAGACTTGTGCCTTGGCTCTGGGAAGTCAGGTTATGACACTCTAGGAAAAACAAAGTAAATCCCACAAGCTTGAAGTCTGCCAACCTCTGCTCTAGGCTACATCCCACTGGGAGGAGCTAGGTAGAGACAAATTAGTGCTGGCTTGGCTGGTGTATACCAGCATTTTATCCTTGGTGCTGATGGAAACTGCAAGCAAATCTAGTTTCTCACCAATATTTAACTTATGGAATCGTGCTGCTACAAGGTGTGGAGATGGACATTGACTTTAAAAAGGGAACAAATTCATGTTGGATAGGTCTACTGACAGCTATTACTCATGACAGTTAAATAGAATATCCATGTTCAGAGACAGCGTACAACTGAATACCAATTGCTGGGGGAAAAGAGAGGAGAGCTGTTTCCTTCCTGCCCTACTTTTGGGCTAACTACAAAGGTGGGGGACCTCCGGCCTGCAGGCCAAATCTGGCCCTCCTGGGGGCCAAAACCGGTCCTCCGGTGTTCTCAAGATGGCTATGCCTGCTTTCCCCCAACTGAATTTTTCTGAATTCAGGAATTCAGTTTCCTGAAGTTTGTGCAGCCCCCCTACACACACACACATTCTAAAAGGCTGAAATGCTTCTTCTAAGGCTTAGTTACTGTCAGTAAGAGCTTTAGGGTGCAACCCTATAGAGATAGATGGGCACCTCCAACCTTCCCTGAAGTCAGAGGCAACCACCTATCCAATGCAGGGCAGAAGCAGCATGGAGGAGAGGATTCCCTCTGTGCTGCTGCCACCCTCTAGCTTTACCTCAGACAAAGTGCCTCAGTTTTCGCGCGTCTAAGTGCAGCTTCAGGAAGGGAGTGGGAATGGGGCTGGAGACCACATAGGAAACTGTCTAAAACAGCTTCCGTGGTCTCCTCCCATCCTGACCTCAGAAACACACCATTTTCACCCATGCTATGAGCACAGAGGCGGTGGCAATGTGGTTCCCTCTGCCCCGGCTATGAGGGGGTGGAGGACAGGGCAGGGAGCAGAGTTTCCCAGCTATGAACTTGTAGCGCTGTCTACAAGCTTGTAGCTGGGAAACCAAAAAATCTCCCCCAGAGGCTGTCTAGGGGACATAGGATTGCTCTCTCCAGCTAAAATATGCTGGCATTTTGGCCTCACCCCTTTTCCTTTGGTCCCACCTGCAACACCCAAGAGTGTCTCTGAAACTGACTTTGGCCCTCAGTCCAGAAGAGGTTATCCACCCTGGCTTACTGGAAGCATATAGCTGGCTAATGTTGAAAGCAGGATGCTGGACTTTAAGGAATCCTGGTCTGATCTAGCTGGGATCCCACAGGGCCCTTTTAAAGTTTTTAAAACAAAAAGTAGAAATATAGGACATTAAGACATCTCTTGTCCTATCTCTTTGTCCCTATTCTAACACCCACAGTCTCTCAACTTGGGCTCTCACAATTTATGGACTTCCCCTACCATTACTATATTTCTACGTGAACATTTCAGTGAATAGAACTGCCTGTTTATGCTACATTCAACCGCTTAACATGGATATCATTCACCATGTGCCACATGTACCAAATCTCGATGAAAGAGATTTCTGTAATTATTAGTCTGTAGCAGAGATTCTTAAGACATGGTAACTTAGCTTGAGCAACAGTTAATGAACAGATTTATTGCGGCATAAGTTTTCACAACAAATCTGTCACTATTTAAGTTGCAACAAGACTCTTTTCGTATGTTTGTGCTGCAACACGGCTACCTCTTTGGAACTGATCCTTATAGTGCCTTCTAAGTGAAGTAACTTATTTCTCCCAACATAATTCTTAATCAGAACATGTTTGCAAATGATGCTCCCACAATGTTTCAAAGGCAAGAGAAAATACACCTATGTTCAGTTCAGAGCTCTGGAACACAACAACAGTTTTACTCATGAAGAAAACTTTGCTGTTCCTTCATGGGTCTGTTTTGATGTAAGTGTCATCAGAAATCCAGAAAGTATATTAAACGTACGCCTCTCAGTGCTTACTCAAGCTTTGGTGGAACAGTCTATTCATCTTTTACTGCTGTTATCTACTGATATACACAAGGCAAGCTAGGAAATCCTTGGCCAACTGGCCTACAACAGCCCGCAGAGCTGCAAAAGTCAGCATTTCAAAAGGCAGAAAAAAACAGTTCATTCACTGAAAGTGGCCGCCAGTCATTTTTTTGCCCTTTGGTAAGAGGACGCTCATAGTATTTTCACACTCATTTCCTTAAACTATATGGATTTCATTTTGACATCTGCTGTTTTGACATCTGACACTGTTGCACTTACTTCCTTTTCAATATTTATAATCACAAGTAAAAGAAGCTTTCCCTAGCAGCAGCACACCAATAATATAAATCCATGCTTATTAGCATTGGCTCTTTGTCAAGCTTAAGCAATTACATAAATTACAAATCAGTTCTATCTATATTTAGATGATATATGACGGATGCTGTACAAGTGTAATCTACTCCTATCAGGAAGCAGCATGGACACATTTGTCCCATTGAAAATCTGATTTTGCAGACTTCTAAAGCAAGCAGGGCCATTTGTTCAACTACATGGCAAGCTTGCATAGGCTGCTCCCTTAATGCACACAAAGGCTACACATATATCCGCAGTCATTAGCATCACTGTTAACACCTTACATGCACAAAGTCCCAGGGGTCATTTCTGGCACCTCCAATTAAAGGATCTAAGCAGCAGGGCTGGGAAAGTCTTCTGCCCAAGAACAGCTGCAGTAGATGGGATTAGATCAGCCTTTCTCAACCTGGCACCCTTGAGTCAAGATGTGTTGAATTACACCTCCCATTGTCCACAGCCAGCATGGGAGTTGTAGTCCAACAAACCTCAAGGGCACCAGATTGGGGGAAGCCTAGGCTAAATGAACCAATGGTCTGGCTAAGGCAGCTTTTCATATCCAGAAAAATCCCTTTCACCGTTCTTTGCTGAATGAAATAAATATTAGGATATACAGAACAGGCACCATTTAGAGGTGCTGTCTGTTGCAAGGGGGAAAATATCCCAATTTAATATTTTTATTTATTTATTTATTTATTTATTTCTATATCTATATCGTTTCTGTATGATGCAGCAGATACAAACTTATTTAAAATGCCTGATGCCCTCCCTGCAACATCGTTCTGCCACTCTCCAAGTTGATGCCTGCTTCTACATGGCCCCTTCTTCTCCACTTGTATGTTTTTATCTCATTGTGGGCTGAACAAAGAAGGTTAGGTTTAGGATGGCCAGCTTTTTTTATAGGTCTTGTTCCTATGACTTTTAATAGCAGCTGGACACACATACATTTAGCAAGGAAAGCTTTTCTTCGCATTCCCATAAAAATGGATGCGAAAAGTTTCACCAAAATATATTCCGCATGTCAGCCTGCTTCTAAAATTACAGGAGCTGTAAAAGTCAGCAGCCTTTAAGCTCTCACCTAAATCAAGAGGTACTATACGATGCGTAACTGTGCCTGTTTAAAATTGATTTGCAAAATGCCCCCTATGTATATATCCACACACACTACCAGATGTGTATCATACTTCATCAACCAGTCATGGATTAAAGACGAGACACAGCTCTGGCTATCTCTGGCTTCGGGTATCTGGTTTTATACCCGATTGAAAATCTGAGCACAGTATGGATGAATGCCTGTTTAATTATTTCTTTGGCAAATGAATAATAGAGACAGCATCGATAACCCCACCGCTCCCCACAGCTCAATGGACAAAATTGTATATACTCACCTCACCTTATCTTACTAGCCAGTAGCCACTGAATTTCCCACACCAGCCCCAAAGCCCCCACACTGAACAAGTAACAAATTCTCAAGTTCTTCTCAAATCTAGACTTCAGAGGTCGTACAAACAAAGAAGGACACTTTTCTAAAACAAGCTATTAGGAGACCGTGGAATGGAAATGATAACAACCTGAACAAAATCATATTATATATTACAAACTATATTATATTAATAGAATTAATAACTTGCCTTACAACTGATTGGAAGGTTCTTGGAAATAAGATTCTGAAATGGCAAGCTTTGGTAACTGCTCAGATTTCTTTTTGCTTTCCTAGAGCCATTGTCTCTTTTGTAGCTCAACGGGCTTCCATGTTATTGCATTAGGAATTAACCTACACCTATCTGTTTACTGAAACTGGCTAGAAAACCACATTCTGTAAATTAGAGTTTTATCCAAATTCCAGATTGTTGTTTTTTGTTACCCAAGTTATTGCTCCGTGACATTTTTTTTTGGTAATGTTATAAGATGGGGAAGAAAAAGGAGAAAGACAGCCCTACTTTGAGTGCTAAAGAGACCTTTTAATGCTTACCTTGGTTATAAGATCATAGCCCATGACAGCATTTAGGCATTAGATGTGGAACTACATATCTAGACATAAATAATTCCTTCATTTCACCACAGTGCTTTTGTGATGTTTGGTGCTAAGAGACAGCAGGCAAGCGATAAGCCTGAACAAATCCTACTCCCTGACACCGCTGCTAAGCTCTAATTACAGTTGAGGAGAAGGTTTGCAACTTGATTCCAGAAAGGGAACAGCCTACCTGATGACATCACCAGGCCAAATATAACCTAAAGGCCTGGCACTATAAGATTTTAATGTTGTTTCTACACACAGATTTAAGCTGTTGGAAATCCTCCTGTCCTCCTGCTCAAGCACAAACTCTTTCACTGCTAATATTGTATATGTGAGTGTTGCAGGTTCCCCATTCAAATTACTTCAACAACTTTTAGAACAATGCACTTAAAACTATATCCAACCACCCATCCACCCACAACACAAAGTGAGAGGAGTTCTTGGTGAAGTGAAGCCTACTCCACGGGTGGGCAGAAGGTAGGTCTTGAGATGTTTAACTCCCAGCATTCCTGATCATTGACCATACAGTCAGGGGCTTATGGGAGTTGAAGTCCAAAACATCTGGAGATCTCCCTTCTGCCACTTAGCTGACATGCGGTTTGGTAATTTGTGTATTCCCAATAATAGGGGTGTAGTTTGAGTTTTTAGGGTGGGGTCTGAACCTGCTCTAATAACCCCAGTGTTTGGTGCTGAGGACAATCTCCCACCACTCCCAAAGTCTTGCTGATTAGAGGCTGTTTATCAAAGTCAATGGGACCCACTCTCCTATATTGGTTGCAATTGAAGACATAAGTGTGCGTGTGTGTGTCTGTATGGGGGGGGGACCTACTTCTGCTTCAGACACTAGTGACTCTTAAACCAGGGACTATGAATAGTTTTATGCTCAGCTGCAGCCCATTTACTGTGGGCGAGAACAGACATTACTTTAAATCTGTGTCTAACAGCTACATCTTTTCTCCATTTTTATTCTAGAGTAGGTGCAGGAGGCCCAATCTGGATCTTAAAACCCCTTAACACTCCCCCTCCCACTAGGGCCCCAATCTGGATTGGGGCACCTGCACCTACTCTAGAGTAAAAATGGGGGGAGACATAGCTCCTAGGCACAGATTTAAAATAAGGACTGTTCCAGCCCTCTGTCCAAGAACTCAAGGGGAGTCAGTCCATGACCTGGTTCACACCTCACAGCCTGTAGGTTAGTTAAATTAATTATCCCATGATCTGCAGGGACGTGTGAAGCGTGTGAGCCATGCACAGGCCATTTCCGGTTTCAATGAAGAACCTACGAATGCCCATAGATTGCTAGTGTGGCGTCTGAACCCAGACACTCTGGGTTGTTTAGGGGTTAAACAATAATTTGTTCTTGTGTTAAGCAACCTGTCAGGGTGGAAACTGAGCCAACAGAGCCCCAGAGCAGTTCTGATTCTGAGTAGGGATGTCAGAGAATTTCGCCACGAATCTCGGGGAGGCTGAATGCCGGTGCATTCGCCCCCCCGAAATCGGTGGCGAAACGGTCTGCCCCCCTGCCCCCCCAGGACGGGACATACCTTGGGCGAATCTCCCTGGCGGCGGCGGCAGCGGCGGCTCCAGCAGCCAGTCTTCCGACCGGCTGCCACCGCCACCATTTCCAGTAAAAACACACACACACACACACAAAAAGTGATAGGCTACGTAAAGATTTACGTAGCCTATCATGGCTAGATTTTTAAAAAATACCGTGATAGGCTACGTAAATGTTTACGTAGCCTATCACGGCTGAGTAAAAAAACAAAAACCAAAAAACCGCGTGTACGCAAATGGCGGCGCCCATTTGCGTACGCGCAGTTTTTTTTTTACTCAGCTGTAAATATTTACGTAGCCTATCACAGCTGACTGCAGACACGGCCGGCCAGGATTCGCGGTGGGAGGGACAGGGCGCCTCCCCCCCGGCCAGAATTTCGGGGGGGTGGGACAGGGCACCTCCCCCCCGGCCAGAATTTCGGGGGGGAGGGTGGGGCGCCTCCCCCCCAGCCAGAATTTCAGGGGTAGGGACGGGGCACCTCCCCCCACCTCGAATCACATTTTGTCAAAAGGTAAGTGACTTTCGTACATCCCTAATTCTGAGGAGGAACAGCAATCCGGGGGAGGGGAGCTCATTCATCCCTCACAAGCACAGCAGCTTGCAGAGATTCCTCCTGCCAGCATTACTGGGATAGATAGTGACCCTGGCAGTGAGAGAGCACTGGAGGGGGGCTTGCTGGATGCTCAGCACAGAAGCAGGGAGCGATGACAGATGGAGGGCGCTGAAAGGAGGCGTTCTGCTTGTCTGGCGTGCAAACAATGGTCACGTCCTGAGGACCCAAGGGAAAGAGGGAGGATCTCTCCCTAGCCCATAAGATCAGGGTCTTCCCATGATTCTCCTTCAAACGGGGACCGACTGCCTTACCTGGAGCTTAGGCTACTCTGCTATCTTTCCCCAGTGCTGTTCCGTGCTTTGTCGCTAGTGATTAGTATTCTGAAAGAGTCATAAAGTAATAAAGGAATAAAGTCTCGGAAAGAATTCCTCGTCATCTGTGTCCTGAGTCGGCTGTCAGAGAATTTCTCCACGAATCTCGGGGAGGCCGAATGCCAGCGCATTTGGCCCCCCGAAATTGGTGGAGAAACGGTCTGCCCCCCCCCCCCGGGACGGGACTTACCTTGTTCGAATGTCCCTGGCGGTGGCGGCAGCTCCGGCGGCGGTTCGGCGGCCGGTCTTCCGACCGGCTGCCACCACCATTTCCAAGTAAAACAAACAAACAAACAAACAAACGTGATAGGCTACCTAAAGATTTACGTAGCCTATCACAGCTAGATTTTTTAAAAACACCGTGATAGGCTACGTAAATGTTTACATAGCGTATCACGGCTGACTTTCAAAAAAAAAAAGCGCATACACAAATGGCGGCGCCCATGGGCGCCGCCATTTGCGTTCCTTATTTTGGCACGTGTAGTCTACGTAAACATTTACGTAGACTACGGCGAAAATATTATTTTATTATTATCAGAATATTTTCGCCGTAGTCTACGTAAATGTTTACGTAGACTACACGTGCCATAATAAGGAATGCAAATGGTGGCGCCCATGGGCGCCGCCATTTGCGTATGCACTTTTTTTTTTTTTTTTTTAAGTCAGCCGTGATAGGCTACATAAACATTTACGTAGCCTATCACAGCTGACTGCAGGGATGCAAACGGCCGCTGCCATTTGCGTCCCGGCAGGAGAGGAGGTTTCGCGGCCGGAGGGACGGGGTGCCTCCCCCCGCAGCCAGAATTTCGGGGGGGAGGGACGGGGTGCCTCCTGCCCTGGCCAGAATTTCGGGGGGAGGGACGGAGCGCCTCCCCCCCACCGCGAAGCAAGCTTCGGGATCAGGTAAGGGACTTTCGTCCATCCCTAGCTATTGGTGGGGACTGCAAGAGGCAGCTAGGGTGCTCCTGACACAACCCATAGTTAACCCACAATTTGTTCTTACCTTTAAACAACCCAGAGTGTCTGGGTTCTGATATCACACTTACAGCCTACAAATGGGGCACTTGTAGGTTCTTCATTGAAACCAGAAATGACCTGTGTGCTCCACACGTCCCCACAAATCGTGGGTGAATTAACACAGGAATTGGTGCCATGATGTGCAAATTGCACCTGCCCCTATCTGCATAGCCCTGCCTCTTTGTTTACAGTGTAAGTTTTACATAACCCAGGGTTGTTTTTTGTCTTGCTAGTGGGACAGAGACACTTTTATGTATACATCTAGATAACAGGCATCGTTGGAATGGACACCTTTTCTCTTCAATACCCAGTGCTCCAGCCCCTCTACAGTCTGTCACTTCAGCCCCTTTTCTGGAGGCTAGTGT
Organism: Heloderma suspectum; assembly: GCF_057233095.1. Taxonomy (NCBI): domain Eukaryota; kingdom Metazoa; phylum Chordata; class Lepidosauria; order Squamata; family Helodermatidae; genus Heloderma; species Heloderma suspectum. Next base: position 192,655,752 of record NC_139458.1, read on the forward strand.
TAATAAGGAAAGTGAGCAACTGTGTAGGTTCCACCACTCATCTGCTCTTCTCTTCACCTTGTTATCCACATTTGCTCTATCTAGGCAGGATAAGGGAACCACCAGAAAAGGACCATGTGGGATGCTGAGGATAATGAATGAAAGTGATTCATAATAATGCAGAGGTGTAGCAAAGAGCCTAATTTATACGTCTAGTTCCTATATGGATGTGGAATGGAGAAAAGGTCTTTCACTCATCCTGCAACAGTGTGCTGAAGTTTACTTCATTGCTAAAAGAGCTATTAATATTGAGACACAAGTTCAAGAAGTACTAACTGTAGCTGTAAAATTGTGAAGAACTTAATGCAGTCTTGCAGTCTATAAATTTACTAGACAGAGCAGGTGCTAAATAGGATGAAGATTAACGAGCAGTATAAATGGAAAACAAGAAACCAAAATGATTCCTTTGTTGTTATTCCTTTGTTTTATCATGACTTAAAAGTTCGTGTGTCTTTTACATTATACTGAAAAATACTCAGTAAAATGGATTAAGGGTGATCTGAAACTACTTATTTACATAGTTGCTTGTCCGTTTTTCTGAATGTCAAAAAGAGTTTTCTGTTTTTAGCCATTGCAAAGGTATTTGCACAATTTATGTGTTGCTGTTTAAATCTGATGCCATTTTCCTTCTGTTTTTGCCCTCACTATCCTCAGTGTTATTTGCCCTTACTGCCATTTAATCTGACTGGCCACATGTGCAGCTGTGTATCACAGGCCTGGATGCAAAATCCGGCCTCCTGGGGGCAAAATCTGACCCACCGGGGTTCCCCTGAAGGCCACTCCCCGTTACCCTGGTTCCACCCCTTTTCTCCTCCAACCGCTGCCCATTTGGTGATTTTCCAGCTAGTGTGCAGTGTTTTCCCCATTGTTAAAGGTTGAAACGCTTCGTCTAAGGCTTAGTTAATGGCACTATGAGCTTTAAGCTACAACAAGCTGGCATTTCGGCCCTGCTCCCTTTTGCCTTTGGCCCCACCCACCACTGGAATGCAGCCCCTCACGTGCTTCACTGAAACTGAATTCGGCCCTCAGGCTGAAAGAGGTTTCCCACCCTTGATCTGGCTTCTATAAGCTGCCAGAGCACATGTTCAAAGTTCTACTTGTAAGATTTTTGGGGCTAGGGTCATGTTCTGCTCTCTCTTTGGCTTACTGTATTCTGCAAAAAAAAAACAGGCCATACAACTGATACCAAGTAAATAAATAAATAATCATAGGGATGTGAAGAGTTTTGGTGCTTTGAGTGCAAAATACTGCTATTCACATCTCCTCATAACTGGTACATCCCATCCATTACTGCTTAAAGATATTCATCATGAAGATCAGCTTAGAGTACCATTGCCTCCTCCATAACAGCTCTTCATAACTATTCCCAGTGTTTTGGAAATACGAGGTTTCCAATATGAGAGGGTACATATATCTATGTTAAAATCGCTGTTGTTCCTAGTATTTCTGACAGGCCTACAGAACATCTTAAAAAAATATATCTAAAATACGTCAGGACATACCAACATTAATACACAAAGGGGTAAAATAGTGTTCACTCGGGCTAACAATACATTGTATGTTGATCTGGATACTGAATAAGATTGAAACGTGCCCTTAATTTAGTGAGGCTGGAACTCGACAATGGCCTGGTTCAGACGTCACAATAACCCAGTTTTTAAAAAAAAAACTGGGGGGAGAAGAGGAAGAGACAAAGAGCTCTATTTGTAGTGGCAGCCACACAGTAATTGTCTGTTTTTCTAAAACCCTGGGTTGTTGTGAACGAGTAGGCATGCTGGTACACACCACCCAATTGCTCCCACTGCGAATTGGGAGCAGCTAATCAACCCAGGGATGCTCTATCCCTGGGTTGTTTGTTGTAATGTGTGAACCAGGAACTCTGGCTTAACTCTTCCCTGAAAAGCCAGAGATATTAACCAACAACAAACCGTGGTTTATTTCTCTGGCTTCTTGGGGGGGAAAGAAGCCAGAGTTCCTGGTTCACACGTAACAACAAACAACCCAGGGATGGGGTGTCTCTGGGTTGTTTAGCCACTCTGACTTGCAATGAGAGCAATTGGGCGGCTCATTCACAACAACCCATGGTTTAAAAAAACTAGACCAGTACTGGAGTTGTATGGTTGCCAGTAGAAACAGCTGCTCTGTGTCTCTTCTCCTCTCTCCCCAGTACTGCATAGTAAAACAAACTATGTGGTTTCTTCACAGTCTGAGGTTCCCTGCCCCACAAGTGGCAACCTGTTAATTTGGGGTGTAGGAACATCATGACATACAGTTTCTATCACTACACATCACTGAAGAACATAAGAGCCATACTGGATCAGACCAAAGGTCCATCTAGTCCAGCATTTTGTTCACATAGTGGCCAACCAGCTGTTGACCAGGAAATCACAAGCAGGACACGACTGCAACAGCACCCTCCTGCCCATGTTCCCAAGCAACTGGTGTACATAGGCAAACTGCCTCTGATATTGGAGGTAGCACATGTGGAAAGAGGAAGATGACAAGAAGACAACAGAGCTGCTGTTTTTGGTGGCAGCCCTGCATCTCCAGGTATTGGGGCTGTTTACACAATATGCTAACCCACACTCAGTGGTTGAGCGTGGGTTGTTTGTTGAACTGTGGGTTAGTGTGTTGTCTGAACCCAGTACATTTTCCACAGGGTGGCTTGTTAACTATCCTGAACAATCCAATAACAAACCATGGGTTCTCAAGGTGGCTTGTTCGAGAAAAATAAGACACATTGCATGTTTAACAAGTCACCTTGTGGAAAATGTCTTAGGTTCAGACAACACACTAACCCACAGTTCAACAAACAATCCATAGTTCAACAACAATCCACACTCAACCACTGAGTATAGGTTAGCGTGTTGTTCGAACCCAGTCACTGCCTTGTTCCAGCCTGAGTCAAACCAATAAGGGCTGAAAGTTAAGAATACTGACAAGAGTTTCCTGCAAGTTGAAATCTGACTAGTCACTTGGTAATAAAACAAAGCCCCCCCCCCAATAAATGCCCTTGTTGTACTAATTACAGCTAGTTTGCTTTTCATTCTGTAACCAGCACAGAAAAATAACACAATGTTTAGCCAACATTTGCCCGCTGATGAATTGGTACAAACAAATATTTCATCTGAAATATTGATTTCATGCTATCACAAAGTTAATGGGCCCAACGATGCCCAGGGGATCAATATGCCTTTCCTTCATTAGGGAGATAGCTGACAAAATAAATGTTAACAGCTTTTATTTATGAACAATTTAAAACAATTACAGACATTTAAAATATATCTAATGCTGTTACAGTAGATTTTAATTTTTAAAACTTTTAGCAATTACACCCCATTGTTTCATTGTGCAACTGGGGATTCTTTATTATGCAATTTATTAATGAGTCAATAGCACAAACCAATATTTAACAACACGTTTATGATTCAAATAATCAGTATGTAGACAACAAACTAGCAACACAGGCTCCTTGGAAAATATTGTGGGAGTATTACTAAATATTTTAAATTCACAGGATGATCCTTGGTATATATTATTGCCAACATGATTCACAATTTAAGAACCAGCAAACTCCCCCCCCACCCCCCATCCTTATGACAGGTAAATGTGGAGGACTGAAAGGGAGAGCTATGTAGATGGCCATTCTTCCTATTACCCTTACACACGCGCACACCTCACACCCTGTGCAAACACTAATGCTGCTCGTTCCATCCAGTACATTGGTCAACTACATACCTTTTTCTGTAAGCCAACCGCCAGAGTAGTTAGGTGCCTTTCTCATGATTTCAAGTGAGGTACACAGGTGCTGTTTATCCATGATAGGCTGTGTGCCTTTCATGCAAATAAATGATGTTGGATAAGGGTGGGTGGGAACCCCAACAGCAGTGCCCTTTCATCAGTCATCCAAGCTGCCAATGGATAAGGAGGAGTGGGGCAGGAGTGGCACTGGCCTGTCCTCACCCCTTGCTGATCTTGTAGCAGTGCTGTCCTGCCACACTCTGAGAAGGAGTCACCCTCCTCCTCCTGCTACAGTTGGCACTTTGTAAGAAAGGCAGGACTACAGGGTTACCATCAGTGTGGAGAGAGTGCAAGAAAAGCCTTTACCCTTTCCTCCTTACTTGCATCACCACAACAGTGTTTTTTTTAAAAATAGTATTGTAAAAGAAATGTTTAACATATTATAGGGAAGTTCACACAATGAAAAAGGGACAGAAATCACATAGTACACATAGACACACTTTTTTATATTAAGGTTAATCATCCCCCCCCCCCAAGGATAGGATAAGTGATAACATCGAAAAAAATACGGCTATACACAAGTATTGAAATGTATTCTTCTGGAAATTAACGAATGAAAACTATCTTTCTATGAACCTATCTGAGATCTGGAATACGTCTTGTAAAATAGGTTAGAAATGCAATCCTATATATGCCTACTCAGAAGTAAGTCCGACTGAGTCCAATGGAACTTACTCTCAAGAAGTTATTTTGTTAATTAAGCTATTTCTCAGACCTTTTTGAGCCAATCCACAATTGGTGGAATATAAATTGTTTTCCAGATTTTTCAGTACATAGATCTAGCGGCTACTGACAAACTAAGAGTTAATTATAAGTCTACTAGTTGTCCTTCCTCTTTTAGATAACCTAATAGAATTATTTTAGGTACTGAAGGTAACTGATATCTCACCATCTGATAAATTAAAGTTATTTTTTCCAATATTCATAGGAAAACACATACATATAACTTATGTGTAAATAAGCATGACCAATTATAGTGAGTATATGAAATGAAACAGGAATGCTTGCAATGATACACTCTATACAGGGATTTAACATTTTCTAGAAAATGCCTAACAACTGTTAGTAGCCTCTCAGTATCATTTTTCCAGGCCTCTGAAAGAAAACCTGTTCACTTGGATTTATCTAGTCATGGGACAGATTTAGTACTATCCAAATATCACAATGCACATGTCACAGGCTAGGCAAACATTGCCCTCTTCCTAGTACTCAATGGTATTATTGTTTTATTAGGCACTAGGCATCTCATTTCAAGGCACCAGCAAACTGGAAAGAGATGAGAGAAGAGCGAGAAAAATGGTTAGTCTATGTTGAACATTATGACTGATAAGGGAAGATTAAGAGTAAGATATGTGTACTTTGAGTAAGTGATCATGAAATGAGGGTATGATAAATATGTGAGGAAGGTTCCCTCCTCCCCAGTGTTATAAGAAGGAAGAGAAAGAAAGAGGAATAGGAATAATGGAACACAATTTAAAAGGTGATTTATATTCAAGGTACATGAAAAAAATGATAGTGGAGAATCTGATTAATATTTCTGTTATAGCACTGGGGTGTCACCAATCAGCATATGCTCCATGGAATCAAATACCCAACTGAATTATAGAAGAGAATCCCATTACTTAGCACGCTTGCATCTAGTCTGAGCAAAATAGCAAATCAACATCACAGGGGAAAAGCAGAGGGAACATCTACCTAATCCACAAACCAGTTCAACTGGAGTACATCAACTGAACTGGTACAATCCCAATCTTTTCCATTTATGTATATTTGGATAGAAGCAAAAAATAATAATTCCTATGGAAAGTACATTACACACAATAACTGATTTTAACCCAATTTAATTCCACTGATTTTATTGGGACTAGGGCATTTTAAATCCCAATACTCTCGCCCATTTTGTCTGTGAATCACAGTATTTAAATGCGTACTTCAAAAGATTTCAGGGAAGGGGTTGTGTGGCCTTGTGCAATTTCAATTTTATTACAAAGGCTAAAAAACCTTTGTAATATAACATGATAAATGTGATGAGGATACATTTTTAGAAAAGGAAATGTAGTATCAACTTTTAGTCAGGCATTTTAGGCCACATCAGATACATTTTCTTGGTTGTAAATATCATTGATCATCATGCAGCTATTTTCTAAGTTAGCCTGTTCAGGCTCACAGCTTAAATAAGCGCTTGTCTAGATGGAGGCTTTCCATGTCACTGTTTGAGTGAAGAAGAATACCGCCAGGTTCATGAGAAACCATGTAAGTCAGTGAACACCAGCATAGGATGAACCATCCTAGATTGCCCACAAACAGGAAGCCTTGTAACTAAGAGTGCTTCCAAGATCCAAAATGAAAGAGATCGATATCCTTAAGTTTAAGCATACCGTCTCCTTGCTTTCAACGGAATGTGCTTCTAAATAAATATGCTAAGGATTCTGGCCTTTAAGGAATAAATTTAAAAGAATTGCTGATGCGTATAAAGTTTAATTTCTTGCTGGAATGGAGCATAAAATGATTTTAAATTGCAATCATGCCAATAGTTGCATGGGTGGTTCCCCGCCCAGAAAAAATGTACTTTCCCACACTCTTAATGACTTGTTTTATCAGAGATAGTCCATAGAGGTATGACACTTTATTTTAAAAACACTACACATATAATGACAGCATCTTCACCCGCTTTTAGAGAACCTCTATCGCTAACCCCATTTATATAAAATAAATAATGTCTGTGATCAATGGCAAGAATTCTTGAGACATTGGACTGACGATAAAATTAGCACTTTTTAACAAATGAATGTAGTGCTGGTTACTGATTTTTTTCCACAGAGAATATTTAATAACCCATTTGATGAAATTACAGCAACACAGATTCTGTTGCATTTCCATTCAATCTATTCAGTGTAACTATTTCCCCTAGACTATATGCAAAACATATTCAAGTGAATCAAGAGGGGAAAAAACCCTTGCCTAAGTTAAATCTTGAAAGAACAGACTCACCTCTAGAGCTACTTTCCAATGCTTCCCATACTTGCTCCTAGTTAAGATGTTTTAGGTCTTCCCAGGTGGAAATGGGTCATATGAATTACACTGCTAGACACACCTTTAATTTACAGGTGCCCTGAAAATCTCTCTTGCTTCATTCATCCAAAATACAAAGATGAATACAACATGTTGTTGTTGTTGTTCAGTCGTTCAGTCGTGTCCGACTCTTCGTGACCCCATGGACCATAGCACGCCAGGCCTTCCTGTCCTGCGCTCTCTCCCGGAGCGTGCTCAAGTTCATATTCATTGCATCCGTGATGCCATCTAGCCATCTCATCCTCTGCCGTCCCCTTCTCCTTTTGCCTTCAGTCTTTCCCAGCATCAGGGTCTTTTCCAGGGAGTTTTCTCTTCGCATTAGGTGGCCAAAATATTGGAGCTTCAGCTTCATTATCTGTCCTTCCAATGAGCACTCAGGGTTGATTTCCTTTAGGATGGACTGATTTGACCTCCTTGCAGTCCAGGGGACTCGTAAGAGTCTTCTCCAGCACCACAGTTCGAAAGCATCAATTCTTCGGCGCTCAGCCTTCCTTATAGTCCAGCTCTCACAGCCATACATTACTACTGGGAAAACCATAGCTTTGATTAGACGGACCTTTGTCGGCAAGGTGATGTCTCTGCTTCTTACTATGCTGTCTAGGTTGACCATAGCTTTCCTCGCAAGGAGCAAGCGTCTTTTAATTTCATGGCTACAGTCACCGTCTGCGGTGATCTTGGAACCCAAGAAAGTAAAATCTGTCACTGCTTCCATTTCTTCCCCTTCCATATGCCAGGAAGTGATGGGGCCAGATGCCATGATCTTCGTTTTTTTAATGTTGAGTTTCAAACCAGCTTTTGCACTCTCTTCTTTCACCCTCAACAAGAGGCTCTTTAGATCCTCTTCGCTTTCTGCCATTAGGGTGGTATCGTCTGCATATCGGAGGTTGTTGATAATTCTCCCGGCAATCTTAATTCCGACCTCTGATTCATCCAACCCGGCATTTCTCATGATGTACTCTGCATATAAGTTAAATAAGCAGGGTGACAATATGCAGCCTTGTCGTACTCCTTTCCCAATTTTGAACCAATCGGTTGTTCCATGTCTGGTTCTTACTGTTGCTTCTTGACCCTCGTACAGGTTTCTCAGGAGACAGGTAAGGTGGTCTGGTACTCCCATCACTTTAAGAATTTGCCACAGTTTGTTGTGATCCACACAATCAAAGGCTTTAGCGTAGTCAATGAAGCAGAAATAGACGTTTTTCTGGAATTCTCTTGCTTTCTCCATGATGCAGCGAATGTTGGCGATTTGATCTCTAGTTCCTCTGCCTCTTCGAAACCCAGCTTGTACTTCCGGTAATTCTCGGTTCGCATACTGCTGAAGCCTAGCTTGTAGGATTTTGAGCATCACCTTGCTGGCATGTGAAATGAGCGCAATTGTGCGGTAGTTTGAACACTCTTTGGCGTTGCCCTTCTTTGGAATTGGAATGTAAACTGACCTTTTCCAGTCTTGTGGCCACTGTTGAGTGTTCCAGATTTGTTGGCATATTGAATGCAGCACTTTAACAGCATCATCTTTTAGGATTTTAAATAGCTCGGCTGGAATACTGTCATCTCCGCTAGCTTTGTTGTTACTAATGCTTCCTAAGGCCCACTTGACTTCACTCTCTAGGATGTCCGGCTCAAGTTCAATGACCGCACTATCATGGCTATCAGGGACATTCAGCTCTTTCCTGTATAGTTCTTCTGTGTATTCTTGCCACCTCTTCTTAATCTCATCTGCTTCTGTTAGGTCCCTGCCTTCTTTGTCCTTTATCATGCCCGTCTTTGCACAAAACGTTCCCTTGAGATCTCCAATTTTCTTGAAGAGATCTCTAGTCTTTCCCATTCTGTTGTTTTCCTCGATTTCTTTGCATTGTTCATTTAAGAAGGCCTTCTTGTCTCTCCTTGCTATTCTCTGGAACTCTGCATTCAGTTGGGTATATCTTCCCCTTTCTCCCTTGCTTTTCGCTTCCCTTCTTTCGTGAGCTACTTGTAAAGCCTCATCAGACAGCCACTTTGCTTTCTTGCATTTCTTTTTCTTTGGGATGGATTTCGTTGCTGCCTCCTGAACAATGTTACGGACCTCCGTCCATAGTTCCTCAGGCACTCTGTCTATCAGGTCTAATCCCTGAAATCTATTCCTCACCTCCACTGTATATTCATCAGGGATATGATTTAGGTCATACCTGAACGGTTTAGTGGTTTTCCCGACGTTCTTCAATTTAAGCTGAAATTTTGCAAGAAGCAGCTCATGATCTGAGCCACAGTCAGCTCCAGGTCTTGTTTTTACTGACTGTATGGAGCTTCTCCATCTTTGGCTGCAAAGGACATAATCAATCTGATTTCGATATTGACCATCTGGTGATGTCCATGTGTAGAGTCGCCTCTTGTGCTGTTGGAAAAGAGTGTTTGCTATGATCAGCATGTTCTCTTGGCAAAACTCTATTAGCTTTTGTCCTGCTTCATTTTGTACACCAAGGCCATGCTTGCCTGTTATCCCGGTGATTTCTTGACTTCCTACTTTAGCATTCCAATCCCCTATGATGAAGAGGACATCTTTTTTTGGTGTTAGTTCTAGAAGGCGTTGTAGGTCTTCATAGAACCGATCAACCTCAGCTTCTTCGGCCTCAGTGGTTGGGGCATAGACTTGAATTACTGTGATGTTGAATGGTTTGCCTTGGATTCGTACTGAGATCATTCTATCATTTTTAAGATTGTACCCCAGTACTGCTTTTCCCACCCTTTTGTTGACTATGAGTGCTACTCCATTTCTTCTAAGGGATTCTTGCCCACAATAGTAGATATGATAGTCACCTGAATTAAATTCGCCCATGCCTGTCCATTTGAGTTCGCTGATTCCCAAGATGTCGATGTTCAATCTTGCCATCTCATGTTTGACCACCTCCAGCTTACCTTGATTCATTGATCTGACATTCCAGGTTCCTAAACAATATTGTTCTTTACAGCATCGGATTTTCTTTTCACCACCAGACACATCCACAGCTGAGTGTCCTTTCGGGTTTGGCCCAGCCGCTTCACTCTTTCTGGAGCTACTTGGAAATACCCTCTGCTCTTCCCCAGTAGCATATTGGACACCTTCCGACCTGAGGGGCTCATCTTCCGGCGTCATCTCGTTTAGCCTTGTGATACATTCCATGGGGTTTTCTTGGCAGGAATACTGGAGTGGGTTGCCATTTCCTTCTCCAGTGGACCACATTTTGTCAGAACTCTCTGCCATGACCTGTCCGTCTTGGGTGGCCCTTCACGGCATAGCTTATGGCTTCATTGAGTTACGCAAGCCCCTTCGCCACAACAAGGCAGTGATCCATGAAGGGGGAATACAACATAGAATACAACATAGAAGCAGACAAAAATAAGTTCACAGCCATAGGTGTTGTGGATTTGGGTGCTCTTTCTATGTGCAAGGCTGTAGTGGAAAATCGGTCTTTGATGGCGAGACTTAGCTAAATAATGACAACCCTTCATCACATGAGCTAAACTGAGTAACATGCTTCACATATTACATCAGGGTCAACTGGAGGTTGCATGGCAGACAGATGCACTGGACTTGAAATAACTATATATATGGAGACGTTTGCTTGAAAAACCATTATATGTGTGTGTCCAAGGAGAGTCATGCGGCATAATCCTAACTGTATTTATTCAGACCCCTTGAATTCTTTTCACTTGGGTTCATACTTTATATATTGTTCTGGATACTCAATAATATAGCAGCAAACATTCCCTCTAGTGACACCAGGGTTTCAGAGCAAGTAGCTGAGAACTGAAGTAGCTGAGTATTCAATTGGACCTTATGTAGATGGCCCCACCTTGGGTTTCTTTTGGTAGTGTGTGACAGCACCCAGGGAAAAGGCTTTTACGTACTTGACTAGTTAATAGCCTGTGAGTTCCTTGGGTGGGTTGGAGGGGTGTTGAGAGAAGAGGGCTCCAGAACTTCTCCCCCTCCCATTTTTCTTGTCTTGCCTTTACTCCATCACTACACATTGCACAGTTCTCCCATGTTCATCCTCTCAGGGTCCTCACTCTTTTTTAATTGGCTTTTTAAACTGTTATAAACAAATACAACAAATCTATCTAATAAGCAAAAATAACACAACAATCATCCCCACTCTTAAAGTTCTCCCTTGCAGAAGAAATGGGAGAAATATCTTTGTGGTCCTTTCCCAGGAGCTGTCTTCAGGAGAGATGATGGGAGGCAATGAATCTCTATGGCTCCCAGACTGGAGTGTGCGTGAAGCACTGTAAATGCCTCATCCTCTTATGTACAGACAACAGGTTCTATGAGAGAGGGACTTTCATCAAGCAAATGGCACAGAACGGAAGATGTAGCCCTTCCTCCCTCAGTACCACCACCTCAATCCAAATCTGAAGGCTCAGTGCATCATCTTGTGTAGTTTGGCCTTAATAGACAAGTCTGTTAGGAACTGGCTATTATGTAGATGATTGTTCTATTATGTGTGGTTTTGAGTTTCAAGAAATGCTCTCAAACTACCCTACATTAGATATAATACTGTTGTCCACATATAATGGATTGTCACTATTAATTCCAAAAAGTTCTATTTATTAGTGGTTTTCTGTAGTGCATTTGTATAGGTTGAAGCATGAAGTCTTAAGATAAATGGGACATTAAGGTCATCTGCAGATAGAAATGGTTTTTAAAATAAAAATGTTGCCCTTTTAATGTGTTCAGTTCTCATGGCCACACTGACACCGCCCCCCCCCCAGTGTATGATTATTTATGTTCAATGATGTCTTTTCTAACTGTTTAAGACCTGAATGTACTTATTCTAAAGGGACGTGTGATGATTGCAGAAAATGCTCAATTAAAACAGCAGTTCCTTGCTGAACCTAAAAACATAGTATCTTGTTTTATTTATATAATAATGCCAACTGCATCTGCCTTATTCTCTGGATGTTTTCTGCTTTAAAAGCATCACATGAAATACCTCAGGGATAGGTGCAGTGCCTATTATTGTCTTCTAGTAACCCTTGGCTTGGCATCTGTTGCGTTGCTATCAACAATAACTGGAACATGAGATTTTTAGGTGACAACCTCAGTGGCTATTCTTTTGTTGTTAACACTCTCTGTTGTTATGGAGACAACAGAACAGAGAAAGAGTGGTTTTCCTGCATGAGAAATGCTTGTTACATGGAGCAGACTATTCACTCTGCCATACGCTGGCTGAAGCATGAGTCATACAGAGGTGGACGCTTGAAATGCAACTGCGTGGACCAACCACCACTGAATACATTGAAAGTTGAAAGCAGTGGAGGCTGGTGGCTCCGATTTTGGTGGGGCTGCTTCAGTCAGGTTTCAGTCAGGACCAGCCAGGACTCTAAAGGAGCTATGCAAGGTGCTGAATGCCAGCCCCAAAATAGATTCAAAACCTTGGATAGCTTCTTTAGGGTTTTGACTGGTTCTGACAAAAATCCAGAATGGATTCACAGCCCCATTAAAATCGGGGCCCCAGCGTCCACTGGTTGAAATGTTTATTTAGTGTATGTGAACAGTTTCCTGTGTATTTTGTGGAATTTCCTTCGTTGACATTTTAATGGGTCACTCAGGCATCATCATCATCATCCATTTTTATCTTGCCCTTCCTCTAAGGAGTTCCCTTCACCTATTTATCCTCACAACTGTGTGAGGTAGGTTAGGGTAAGAGGTAATGACTGGTCCACTAACACAGAGCTTTGTGGCTCATTGGGTATTTGAACCTGGGTCTTCCTGGCCCTAAATCAATATTTTAACCACTGCAGCACATGGGAATATGCAAGATATTGATTGAAGTTGTGTTCATCACTTGATGAACATCAGTGCATGAACCAGCCTTGAGACTCACCCTGTCCACAGAAAAAAGATCTAGAAGCAATTTCCATGATAGAAAGGGGCCAAAAGGTGTGTGGTTCAATTGTGGAATTTGTCACCAGGCAGCTGCAGCCATCTTGTTAGACAGCCTGGGTCACACTTTACTTTCTCCATATTCTTGGCTAAGCAGAAAAGATTTTGAAGGAGTCAGATAAGATTTTGAATGCTTGAATTCCCACCAAAACCCTTCAGGATCCCAGCTCTGATTTTTAAAAGTTTCAAGTCTCTAAGTCCTCAGCTGTAAGGATGGAAAAAATATTGCAATGGTGTGCTTTAAAATCCATACAAAGCAAATGAAGCAAAAACTAAAATCATGTTTCCAAAACTGGATTCTAAGTTCACATGATCATTTGGGGAGGGGGGCTGCACTTCAGTTTTGAACCTTTGCAGGCCTGAAGCCAGGGGGCTGGGGGGGGCTGCCCCCCTAAATTATTTCTCACCCTGATTTATTTTAACAAACAAATAATTTAAAAACAGTTTACGTTCTTGTCTTTAAAAAACAGTTTACATTCTTGTCTTTAAAAAGCCTGCAAACCAGATGAATTGCCCCCTGCATTTTTGGTGCCCCCCAAAAAACTTTTGGGCTGCTTTTTTGTTGCCCCCCCCCCAAACTATTGGGCCTGAACCTTTGGTTTTAGCAGTGCCAGACCCATCTTACTTGAAAGGCTCAACTGCTCAGCAGGGACGATTAACTCATTGGAATTAGTACAAGTCACGTCACAGAAGTGGTGCACCTCAGTCGTGCAAGGTTTATGCAAAATATGTTGGGCACAAGCTCCATGATATTAAAGTTTCCAGTGTGATCTTCTGTGCCACATAACTTGCCAAACTCTGTATCAATCGTGCCATTGCTTTAAACAGCCGCCTGACGAGAAAACTGAGACATTTGTAAACAATAGTGCTTGAGGTGCTTGTCCATCTTTATCCCGTACTGCATGTTACTGTGAGTTCTTGCAGCTTACTACCATGTTTGCTAAATGAAGTGAAGATACCTGCAGTAGTGTGAAGAGGTGAGGATTGAAATTGGCTGTTCAAGAGTGCCTCTGCCAAAGAGGACATGCTAGTATGCCTTATCCACAAAGAGAGTGCCTCGGTATTCAGAGAGCACAGCATAGCAGAGACATGTGATTAGCCGCTTGTCTGGTCATTTATGCAGAGCAGGTAAGAATTGCCTCCAGGTGACTGGGCAGAGAAGATTTACAGAAATAAGCATTTCTTTCAGACTACAGATGCCTAACATCAGTGTGAATTCGTAGGTATGAAGAAAACACCCTTTAAGAGATATTTTGATACGCTGGCTACCTATTACACTGACCTGCCCCGAGAGCCAACTGATGTGATCAGATTCCAGGATGCAGCAGAAGGTAACCCAAAGACATTGCCTCTCACCTACTGTGCCTTCAGTTCCTGTACACTTGCTCCTCACAAGCCAGACAACCTCAGGAGCAGTAATTAGATCCCATCCCTTCTCTCTCAGGAAGCTCTTTTCCCAATCTTATTTGCCATCAACAGTTAATATACAGACATGGAAGGCTGACTTCAGTGCCTACATGTCCACTGGCTACATCCAAATTTTCACATGACATTCAAGCCACAATAAACCTTTCATCTTTTAAGTACCACAAGACACTTTTGTTGTTCTTGCCAGTTTTCTCCTTAATTCTCAAATTTCTTCAGCTTTTCAGCTTCGTGGAGGAGTTCATCAACAAGGCAGTCATTCCATTGTCGTTGCACTGTCTGCACAACTATGTTGATAATTGCTGCAGTCTTGCTTCCTGGGCTTGTAAGACCTTAAGGGAGCAATCCTATCGGGATAGGCAGCTACCTCCGAACTCAGAGGCAACCGCCTATCCTATGCAGGGCAGGAGCAGCACGGAGGGGATCTTCCCCTCCACGCTTCAGCCACCCTGCAATTGCAGCTAGACCGCTGATTTTGGCTGTCTAGCCGCTAGAAGTCAGAGCAGGGGGGCAGACACCAGATGACACACAGGAAGCCTCGGAAAGGCACTTCCGCCCTCCCTTCCCCACCCCCGGGAACACTCCGTTTTCGCTGCTCCATGATGCTCAGGAGTATGGAGACAGCGCGGGAGGGGGTGGAGGTTGGTTCTCAGGAAACCAACCTATCCTATGGCCATCTAGCCACTGACTAGGATTGCACCCTAATTGCACTGACTAGGATTGCACCTGACATAGGATTGCACCCTAAAAGAACTCAGGAACATCAGGGGCGATCCTTATAAAGACCAAACAAAATTCATAGACAAGCTTCATGTTAGCAAGTAGACTGGCACTTTGCAACCATCAACTCCATTGACGTTTCCAGTTCTCATCTTTTTCAAAACATCACTTTTTAATTAATTCAGACAACTCCAGTAGCTTTCAAGTGATCTGAACGTAACAGCATATTGGAGAAAACATTGCTTGACACATAGAGATGACCAAATGGAGATGGTGGTTATATCAACAAACATAAAAGAACTTTTCCCTGAAGCTTCTGTTGACTGAAGAATATTCCTGCTACTCCTGTGTGTGTGTGTGTGTGTGTGTGTGAGAGAGAGAGAGAGAGAGAGAGAGAGAGAGAGAGTTTTAACCACAGCAATTTTCCTATTCTAAAAGTGAGCTCTAACTCTTTGAGTACAAGCTGTCATATTACACATTTTAAAAGCCCGGTGTTTTGAAGACTTTATAGATGGAGAGATCCAATGCTCTACGTGGGACACAACACACTGACTGGCCCAATCCTGGCTATGGCCTTTGGACTGAATGTCTGAATACTCCTCCACTTCTGTCCATGGAAAGCTAGTACATCAGGGAGAACTGCTGTGTCCTTGACCTGCTAACGTCCTCTGTGTAGGAAACATGTGATGCCCCGCTGGATTCTGAAGTGGTATAGTTCTAGAATGTAACAATGCGTGCACATACCCAAGTAACGGGCAAACAAAAGAGCCCCTACTATTGTTACTGGCTCTGATTTGTATATGCAAGCATTGTCTTATAAAAGAGAGATACCCCAAGGGTATAATGTGCTGGGGGTGGCTCCTGTTAAACAGGGACATTGCTAGGCTAGTGTCTCGATGCTGCTGAAAAGCAGTGCACCAGGTGCAGCTTCTGACCAGCAACAAAGGGCTGTCAAAGCCAATTCTTATCTGTTTGTTCAGGTTTTCTTGCACAGACACGGCATGTGCCTCTGTGTAATGTGTTTGTTTAATGGAACAGATATTGTTGATGCAATTCTGATAGAAAACCTCCTTGCTTTGGCTATTTCAAAAAGGCAACAAATCCTCAAATACTGTGTTATCTATTCTGTATGAGCTAGCAGACCATTTAAATCAGTGTTGTGAAACGTTAAGACAGATGTGTTGAACTTGCTGCATTTCATTCATGCCATTAAAACTGTACAATGTGAATCCTTTCACTGTAAAAGAGCAGAAGTAACCATAATGATATTTATTATTAAGACATAAGAAGATATAAGAATATTATATGACACACACACACACACACACACACACACACAATATTACTACATGTCATTTCATTTGCTTCTTGTGCTGGGAGATTTATTAAGATGCTAATCTGTGAATTTGCCATTAGTTCTCTCTAATCCCCAAGACCAGCCAAGTATCTTAGGAAAAAGGCACGTAAGCAGGAACACGACAGAGGTGTATAAAATTATGCATGGTATGGAGAAAGTGGATAGGGAACGGTATTTACACTCCCTCATAATACTAGAATAATACTAGAAGCTGAATCATAGGGGATGTAGTTCAGTGGTGGAGCACATGCTTTGCATGTAGAAGATCCCAGGCATCTCCAGGTAGAATGAGGAAAGAATCCTGCCTGAAACCCCGGACAGCCATTGCTGCCAGTCAGTGTCCATACTGGGCTAGATGGCCTGACTCAGTATAAGGCAGCTTCCTAGGTTCCTATAATATTGGGAGATTTGGGACAGATAAAAGGATGAGCCTCTTTACACAACGCATAGTTAAACTATGCAATTTGCTACCACAAGATGTAGTGATCACTACAACTTGGATAGCTTTAAACAGGGATTAGACAAATTCATGGAGGATTAGGCTATCAATGGCTACTAGTCATGATGACTATATGTGACCTCCGGGATTGGAGACAGTATTCTTCTCAATATCAGTTGCTGGGGAACAGGAGTGGGAGGGTGCTGTTTCACTTAGGGATGTTGGAGAAATCCTCAATGGAACCAAATGAGTTTGGATTTTCATGAATCTGTCCCATGGATTTTGCAACGGACTGGCTTTTTCCTTGTCGGACAGATTCCACGGACTTGCGGACCAGTTGTCTAACTTTCCCGAAGTGTGTGCAAATTTCATTGTAGAAAGATACACATTAAAAAAAAAATGGCCAAAAATGTGCATTTTCCCCATAGGCTAAAGTGCATTTGGGGGGAATTTGAGCATTTTTCACAAGTGAAATTGGGCAAATGAGCATTTGCGCAAATTTGGAAACAAAAAAAATCAGATTCTGACAATGGGTGGACAGTGGAACCAACGGTGCCTGACAATCCATGAAATACAGGTGGGATGGATTTTACACAATCTGTAAAATCCCTAATTTGCACTCACCATCCCTAGTTGCGCTCATGACCTCCTTGTGGGTTTCCCACAGGCATTTGGTTGGCCACTGTGTGAACAGAATGCTAGACAAGGTAGGCCTTTGCTCTGAGTCAGCATGGCTCATCTTATGTTCTTAATCTTGTGTGGTTGAAAGGACATCCAACCAGACAAGTTCTAGTTGTAGTAGCAAGATTAGGCCAGTTAGAAATGAGAAGCAGGGGTGGAGCAGGGGATCACTTACTGAATGAAATGTCACATCTCTTATATGAAGACAACAAGAGCCAGAAAAATCGTTTACCTTATCCTGTACTTCCTGACTGCCAGTTAGAAAAACACTGGCTGCAATAACCCCCCCAATGCACAGTTGTGTGTTTTGCTCATATCCTTTTCCTTCAATGCTATCACAGTTCTCTCTCAGAACTCAAGGCAGTCAAAAAAACCACACACCATGCAACTCCAATAACAGTCAAGAATAGCAGGTGAGAAAAGCCACTTTTACTGTGTTCCACTTCCTTGTGTCAGATCTGACTTCCCCAATGCATACCTCGAGGACTTCCTGCAGATGCTGCCTCCCAACTACTGAGCTCCATTATAAGCATATGCATGCACGCAGATAGTATTTTGTGATTTATTTTCTTCTTGAAAAAAGGTATTTCCATATAAATGCAATATTATGAAAGGACGTTATCTTTCATATCCCCTTTGAACTTGATCATATATTTTATTCTGACCGTTACAAATCTACCTTACTAGATGGACAGAAAAAAGAAATCAGGTCACAGAGTTGTCATACCCTGTGCTGCCAAATGAGTTCATCTACACCATTTCAAAGTAGTCACACTTGCAGTTCTTCAACAATGAGCGTAATGCATAAAGAAGGGCATATATATCCCATTAAAAAATGAAGGGGGGGGGGAAAGGACCAAACTCAAATGGTTAAGAGTGCAGAACTTCACAGAATATACAAGTCTGGAGATGTTCCCTGTCAAGCTCTAACGCTTGTGCATTTTCACTATGTACTTCTGTTCACCTCCACCTATTCGCTGCAGCATTTTCAAAGGGCAATTTAGGTACAATTGTCAAAGCAACTGGAGCAGAGACCCTGTATGAAATTCTATTCTATACAAAGTCTTCACTGCAAAATTCCTATTTCCTGTCTGGAATAACCGGATCAGAGGTGTTAGCCAATGGAGTCCAATCACAGAAGTAAATGAGCATCTCCACCATACAGGACACCAGCTAACTGAGTTGTGATGAGTCTTCCTGAAAAAAGACAGCTCTGAAACAGAATTCCCTTTCTTCGCAGCTCTTATGTCTGCTCCACAATTTTTCAGAGGCCAAAAAGTTCTCACTGATGGCACAGGGGCACAAGTCTCCCAACAGCCCAGTCAGTGGAAGAACCATTAAAGCCCTAAATGGCTTAGGACCTTAAACTTTAAAGCCCTAAGCAGCCTAGGATTCAGCTAAGGGATTGCTTGTCTCATTATGAATCTGCCTGGTTATTAAGATCTCCCGGAGAGGCCTGTTTGCCAGGCATGCGTAAAAGGCTTTCTCCTGTGTTGCTCCCAAACTGTGGAATGCTCTCCCTCAAAACCTACAATCAGCCTCTACTCTCTTGGTTGTTAGAACGGACGCGAAGAAATATATTTTTAATTTAGCGTTTTAAATTATGTAGCTTTACAGTTTTTACTGTCTTTGGTATTTTTTTAAAAAAAGTCTTAAGGATTTATTGTTTTAAATCATTGTACAGCACCTTGGTGAATTCTTAAACAAATAAGGTGGTATATAAATTTTAATAATGAATAAATAAGAACCATTGTTACTTTGATGCCTGCCCATGACTATAGCTTAGCTGCACTGGGCAAGGACCCTTTTGCAGCCTACCTTTCTGCATCAGCCAGTCAAGGTGACTATCAAAACAAGTCAAAGCAATTAATAATATTATTTAAGCCCCCTAGCCCACACAACAGGTTAGATCCAGAGTTCCATGTGTGTAACACGGCTGGTGAAAGGGGACTTTCCTGGCCCTTCCTCTCCATAGCAGTCCCTTGCCTGATTTTCAGCAATGTCCCCCTTGCCCTTCAGCCCTCCTGCACCATAGCCCACTTCATTCAGTACAGTCCCCTGACCCTCTGTGTAGAATTCAAAGCGGGAGCAGAGGTACTGCTGCGGTGAGGAGGAGGAGGAGGTCAGGTCCACTTCAGCTATGTGTCTGGATCCAAGCCATTAAAACACCATATAACAACAAAAAAATAAAAACAGCAGATAAAACAAGGCAGAATAGAAAGCAGCCATCAATAAACCCAAATCCAAACAGCAAAGAGATAGTTACCTTGGCAGGTCAAAAACCTGCCTGAACTAGAATGTCTTCTGCTAACAAAAGGCCAACAGGGAGACTCCCTAGGGGAGATGATCCAAAGCTTGGGTGCAGCCACTGAGAGAGACCTTTCTCATGTTCCCGCCAAACCCATGGAATTGTCATAGTCAGGAGCAGAATGCTGTGGCTTGCTAGGTGCAAAAGAAAGCTGCTGCAATGTTGCTCTGGGCTTCATAGGAGAAGCATTTGGGTTTCCCAGGAATGGGTCAGAAGCAGTAGGCTGAGCCTGCACTCTGCTTGCCAGCAACAGAATACAGCTTTAAGTGCACTGGGTGGGGAGCCAAAGTGCTGCCAAAGAAGGTGGGTTTATTCACCCAGCCCCTTCCCCAATTAGACCATCCTGCATTCTGGCAAGAAAACTTCATCAGTAGAACTTCAGCTGCAGAAGGGAGAGTGAGTAGCTCTCAGACAGCATCAGACAGACCAGCTTCCTAGGAGGATTTAGCTTAGTTTTATTTTAAGAGAAAACAAACAAATATGACCTAATATTTCTAATTTTATACTACCCTATATTTTGTTCCAGTTTGCTAAACACCCACTATGAAAACCACCACACTAGGACGATGTATCATTCAGTCCTATAAATATCCCTCCAACTAAGTCAAAAGGAGAGAGGACTTCTAATTTTATGGAAGTAACAGGTAATACGGCTCCCTGCATAAGTTCTTCCTATGGCAGTCAGAATTATCTAGTATTTGTGCACTCACATTTTGTTTCTATCTCATCGTTTCCCACCAGTTCTCCAAAAACTTATCTGTGAAAGAATATTCAAAATAGGACCTTTGCCTGCCCTTCAGTGAAAACAAGCACTTTTGAATGTAGTGTCCTGCATATTTAATCAAACTCCTATATAAGGAGATGAGTAATATGAAAGAAAGGAACTTTCCATGTGGTACTTTTACTATTGACTCTTCTGGGAAAAGCTTCTCTACAAGGAGGGGGGCAGGGAGCAGGAAAAATGCAGGGCTATTAATGAACTTGCTACTGAACAAACCGACACCATTCTCAGAAGCTAAAAATAAAGCTTCTAGGTAAACTATAAAAGGAGGGAAATTCTATCTGCTGCATCTGGTTCCAAAAACAGATTAACACCCTGATCCTGAATACATTGTGTAGTATTAAATGCCACTGAAATCAATGCACCAGTATATTTGAGTACCGTGTTTAGGACTGAGGTGTAAATCACTGAAAATAAATGTATGAAAGTGTCATTCTCTAAAATGACAAGATGCCATTTGAACAAGGCGATGATGAAGGAGAAATGTCAGTGGAAATGGAACACTTCCATACAAGTTGTTGTATGTTGGATTGTTTCAAAACTGGAGCTCTTGTCTTCACTTGAGGTCTGGTTTTACCATATGGGGAAGGGAAGTACGGTGTGTGGGCATGAAACTTTCAGACTCGCACCTAGGAGATGTCAAAAGTAAAACCCTTGCCTTTCAGGATCAGTGCACAAATGGTCTGATGCAAATCCGGTAGACCCAAGTTGGAACTTTTTCACTTGGGTCCATCTGCCTAGGCTAGGCTCTCAGGAAAAGGAGGAAAAAATAGGTGGTCTCATCTCACAGGAATTTCTTTTTATCCTCAAGTTCCTCGTACCAATAAAAGTGTTTTCCTTGCTTTACCACCAATGAAATAATAGTCCAGAAGCACCAGATGTGAACTTGATCGCTGCCTAGACTGAAATCCTAGGAGCCATATGTATACTACTCTGAGCTCCGAAAAGAGAAGTGGCATGCAAATATAACAAACACATAAACAAATAAATAGGGAGGTATTGGAGGAGGTCATTGACGTACATAATGAGGCACAGGTAAGGGTAGGTTACCAGTGTGTGTGGGCCCTACCAGTAGGGTCCTGGGCACCACAGTAGAAGTGGAACTCCTGAGGCAGCCAACTTCCTTCTCTTTACTTCTGCTACCGTGTGTGTGCGCGCGTGCGCGCATGCGTGTATGGTGGAACTGCTTCTTTACGAGAGAAAATGCTCTGGAACCAGCTACTATAGCATTTCACTGCCAGCCACTGGGCCAAGAGAGGTGGCAAGGATAAGCAGTGGCTGAGAGAAAAAGAGAGAATATGGCCTCAACCCTTCTGTGTATGTTTAAATAATTAATTCATTTAAAATATTTGTAGTTTGCCTTTAACCTTGTCAAGCTGGCTTCCAACGTGCAAATTCACAGTATTTCTTTGTTACATTTCTGTACCGCCCAATAGCCAAAGCTCTCTGGACGGTTCACAAAAATTAAAACCGCGAAGTTCAGCATAAAAACAGTATAAAATACAAAAACATAAAACTACAGTATAAAAATACAACCACAATAAAACGTAGCAGCAATGCAGACATTTAAAATACAGCAACATATTTAAAACAGCAAAATTAAAAGACTAGAATGCCAAAATGCTAAAATTCCTGGGAAAATAAAGCGGTCTTTACCTGGCACCGGAAACATTACAACAAAGGCGGCATGCAAACCTCTCTAGGGAGCTCATTCCACAGGCAGGGTGCCACAGCAGAAAAGGCCCTCTTCCTGGTAGCCACCTGCCTCATTTCCTTTGGCAGGAGCTCCTGGAGAAGGACCCCTGAAAATGATCTTAGGGTCTGAGCAGGTACATACTGGAGGAGGTGATCCTTCAGATAACCTGGCCCCAAGCTGTTTAGGGCTTTGAAAGTTAATACCAGCACTTTGAATTGGGCCTGGACATGGACTGGCAGCCAATGAAGCTGGAAAAATACTGGCATGATATGTTCACGTTGGCCAGTCCCCATTAACAATCTCACTGCCCTGTTTGGACCAGCTAAAGTTTCTGGACCATTTTCAAAGGCAGCCCCATGCATAACACACTGCAGTAATCCAGACAAGGGGATATCAGCAGGGACAGCCCAAGACATAAAGTCTCTTGGACACGAGCCAATTTGGACGCTGTCACAGGGACAGAAATCAACAGTGGGGTGTCCAGCAACTCTTCTTGCATGATTAAACTAGATCATTTTCAGCTTGTGGATCCTCATGATTTGAACAAACCTGCTTGGTTTGGTCAAAAAGACAACTTGCCCTCTTGATCCCTGCCCATCCTGGCTTGTAGTCCAGGGAGGGGAGATGGTACAGCAATTTTTGCTGAATATTATTAATGCCTCCCTAAGGGAAGGTAATTTTCTATCGTGTCTGAAAGAAGCAATTGTTAGATTGCGTCTGAAGAAGCCCTCCCTTGACCCCCCGGACTTCAATAATTATAGGCCAGTAAGTAATTTACCATTTTGGGACAAGGTAATCGAGAAGGCGGTGTCTATTCAACTCCAAGCAGTCTTGGATGAAACTGATTTCCTGGACCCATTTCAAACCAGCTTCAGAGCAGGATACAGAGTTCATAGAATCATAAAATAGTAGGGTTGGAAGGGGCCTACAAGGCCATCGAGTCCAATCCCCTGCTCAATGCAGGAATCCAAGTCAGAGCATCCCTGACAGATGGCTGTCCAGCCTCGTCTTGAATGCCTCCAGTGTGGGAGAGCCCACTACCTCCCAAGGGAATTGGTTCCATTGAGTTGAGATTGCTATGGTCACCCTGGTGGATGATCTTCACCTGGGAATCAATAGGGAGAGTGCATCCCTATTGGTTCTTTTGGACCTCTCAGCGGCACTCGATACCATTGACCACAGTATCCTACTGGATCGCCTGAGGAAGTTGGGGACACTGCTCTGCAGTGGTTCTGTTCCTTTCTCTCAGGATGGTTCCAGAGGGTGTCACTCAGGGATAGTTGCTCCTTGAAAAAGGAGCTGTTATGTGGAGTCTCTCAGGGCTCCATTCTATCCCCGATGCTGTTGAATCACTGGGAGAGATCATCAGGAGATTTGGAGCCGCGTGTTATCACTATGCTGATGACACCCAAATCTATTTCTCCTTAACATCTTTATCCAATGAAGGTATGACTCCTCTGAATGACTGTGTGAAGTCCGTAATGAGGGAGAACAAGCTGAAGTTGAATCCAGGCAAGACAGAGGTGCTCGTCATTAAGGGTCCTCATTCAGGTATTGAGGTTCTGGATGGGGTTGCACTCCCCCTGAAGGAGCAAGTTCGTAGCTTGGGGGTGCTTCTTGACCCAATCCTGCTCCTGGCATCCCAGGTGGAGGAGACAGTGAGAAGCACCCAGGGTTGTCGGGAGCATCCATCTAGGGAATTGAGCTTGGCAGGTTCCCGCCAGTTCGGGCCCCTGGACAACAGTCCATGATCTCCTGCTCTCGCCTGACTCAGTGCATGCCAGGCTGGGCAAGCACTGCAGCCCCCGCTCCTTTCCCAAGCAGTGACAGCAGGATGGGAAGCCTTCCCATCCTGCCACCGAGAGCAACTGTGCCCTTTTCTGCTGGTGTTCAGCTGAGAGGGGCGCAGTTGCTCTGGGCAATGGGAGAGGGAAGTGGTGCTTCCCTCTCCTGTCGCTGTGCCACTGCCTCTGCCCAGAGCAACTGCGCCCCTCTTTGCCAGTGCTCGGCAGAGAGGGGTGCAGTTGCTTTGGGTGGCAGCAGCAGCAACAGCAACAGCAGGATGAGAGGTGAGAGGGAAGTGGCGCTTCCCTCTCGCTTCCCATCCTGCCACTGAGAGCAACTGCGCCCCTCTGCGCTGGTGCTCAGCAGAGAGGGATGCAGTTGCTTGCAGCAGCAGCAGCGAGAGTGCTCGCCAGGCTCCTACAAACCACCAGCCGGCTCGTGTCCCAGCATATAAGCCAGGTCTGGCAGTGGGCAGGGATCTGGCAAGTGGGTTGCGGGGCAGACTCAGGTGAGTTCGCACAGCCCTAGAAGCACCTGTTATCATCTTCAGCTGATACGCCAGCTACGCCCATTCCTGGAACATGTGGACCTGGTAATGGCGGTCCACATGCTAGTAACCTCTAGCTTTGATTTCTGCGACCCGCTGTTCTTGGGGCTGCCTGTATATCTAGTTCAGAAACTCCAACTGGTACAAAATATGGCAGCCAGGTTGGTCTCTGGGACACCCCATGAAGACCATATTGTTGTTGTTCAGTCGTTCAGTCGTGTCCGACTCTTCGTGACCCCATGGACCATAGCACGCCAGGCCTTCCTGTCCTCCGCTCACTCCCGGAGTGTGCTCAAGTCCATATTCATTGCATCGGTGATGCTATCTAGCCACCTCATCCTCTGCTGTCCCCTTCTCCTTTTGCCTTCAGTCTTTCCCGGCATCAGGGTCTTTTCCAGAGAGTTTTCTCTTCGCATTAGGTGGCCAAAATATATGAGCTTCAGCTTCAGTATCTGTCCTTCCAATGAGCACTCAGGGTTGATTTCCTTTAGGATTGACTGATTTGACCTCCTTGCAGTCCAGGGGACTCACCAATTTTAAACTCTTTGCACTGGCTGCCCATTTGTTTCTGGGAAAAATATAAAGTGCTGGTTCTTACCTTTAAGGCCTTACATGCTCCAGGTCCAACGTTCCTTTGGGAGCACATCCTCCCCTGTGTCCCAGTTCGCCATGTAAGGTCCCCTGAGGGTTATCTGCTGTGGTTGTTGTATCGCCCCTGCAATGGGCATTGAACTCTTAGGTTAGAGGTGCCAAGATAGTGATAAATCAGACTCAAAGGTTTACTTACAAGGAGTACTTTTGGGGGTAACTTCCAGCACACAGGTGTACCCAATGGTTGGATCAGACAGCTTCTCTGAACCCAGAGCCATGGGGTACAATGGGTCTTATACTCTCCATGTCAGCAATAAGCAGCGTAACATCAGCACGCGCCCCTAGTATTCATTTCCCACATAGGCTAGCAGTGTTTGGTTCTCAAGCACAGCCACCTGTAAACAGACTTTGCTTCCCAGGCACATCAGAGATAAAGACTCCTCATTAGCAAGGAATGCACCAAGAAGGCTGTTATTGGCCTTTTGACTCATCTGCACATGCTCAGAGGCTTACTAGCATGGCAACTGCACCAATAATGAACTTAAGCAAGCATTATGGATCTCTAGGCCTCTCTAACACTATAAATGACTTGGCTATGCTCCTGGGGCCAATACAGTTGTCTAATGTGAGATTACCAGCAACATGCCAGAGAACCTTTTCCTTTCCCGCCCCTCAGCTGTGGAATGACCTGACAGTTGAAATGCACCTGCTGACCTCTTTGAATACTTTTAAGTGGGAATTAATGACTATATTATTCTGGCAGCCTTCCCTTTTTAGAACTTGATGGAACAGCAATTGACCCCCTCCCCCTGGCTCAAGACACGGTGCATAAGCCAGTCAAGTTACTTTGGCACTTGAGGCCAGTTGACAAAAGCTTATTATGCTATAATGTGAGTAAGGATGTACGAATCCCCTTACCTTGAGTCCATGGGGGGGTCCGCGGGGGGGAGGTGATCCGTTCCTCCCCCCCGGAATCCTCGCTGGCTGGCCCCGCTCCACCTCCGCCTCCCGCCAGACCATCGCGGCTCACCTCCGCCTCCCGCCAGACCATCGCGGAGCCGAATCCTCCTTGCCAGCAGCTCCGTTCTGCAAGTGATATGGCCGCCGTTGCTGTCCGTATCGCTGCTGAGCAGAAACAGGAAATGATCCAGATGCAAATGGCGTCCGCTACGCCGTTTGCGTCCGTTTCTTCTTGTGATAGGCTACGTGTTTGTATTAATGTAGATATTTACGTAGCCTATCACGTGAAAAAGCAGGGACGCAAATGGCATCCACTACGCCGTTTGCGTCCCTGTTTTTTCACGCAATAGGCTACATAAATATCTATGTAAATACAGACGCGTAGCCTATCGTGAGGAAAAACAGGGATGCAAACGGCGTAGCAGATGCCATTTGCGTCCGGATCCTTTCCTGTTTCTGCTCAGCAGTGATACGGACAGCAACAGTGGCCATATCTTTTGCAGAACAGAGCCGCTGGCAAGGAGGATTCGGCTCCGCGATGGTCTGGCGGGAAGCGGAGGTGGGTGGGATTGTTCTGCCACGGACTCATTGGAGTCCGTGGCAGAATTATCGGACATCCCTAAATGTGAGTCTTCAAGATGCCACAAGAGACTTTGTGGCTTTTAAACGCACAAAACGAAGCGCTCCCTATGGTTCTGCACATCTGTTCACCTTTCTTGAGCACGTGCAAACCCCTGCTGTCAAGAACTATGCACCCACCAGAGCTTGGCCTCGTGGATCATGCAACCCGCAGGTGCAGTCCAGAAAGATGCTTTCAGAGCCAAGGACATACTCAAGAAAGTCAAGCCAAGCCACACTACGCACGCACATATTATCTTGGCCCTAGTCCAAACATTGCTGCTCACATCCCTTTCTGCTGCAGTACCACTTCTGTCCCCTTGTCCCAGGTAAGGGCCAGCTTGGAACAAGCAACAGGTAAGGAAAGCCTCTGGCACACTATGGAACATGTCAGCAGCCAGTGCAACTGCCCTCCTCCTTGCCAGGAGCCTCACTGCCTACAATGGCAAAGCGCAGTAATTGGCTGGGCACCTCTCTCTGCACAATCAGGCACTCGCTTACAGTGGCAGTGTTAAGCAATTCTGGATGCTGGATGTAATCGTCTTATAGCCCCCTTTATATCTTAAAATGCATCACTTCACTTCAAATGGCAGGTATACCTTCCACACTGAGCAGCTACTACATGCTGATGCTAGAACAATAATGATATATTTTTAAAAGATTCCATGCATGTGTAGAGTTTCACATTTTAAACTCACTTAAGGTGCAATCCCATGCATGTTTAGAAAGAAAAACATCCTACAACTCTCAGCATGCCCCAGCCAGAATTCATCATGTCACGCTAGCATGACTGTAGGGATAAAATAGGATTTCCTTTTGCTGCACTGATGCTGAACACACTTACTTAGGAGTAAGCACCATTTTGTTATAGGAAAGGATGATACGTATTTTAATTAAAAATTAAGCAAAGTATCTGTTGCCATGTACAGAATTTTCCCCTGGAAAACCTGGCTGGTTCACTGTTGTGATTATTTGACTGGGAATGAAATGCAGTTATGCGTGACTGAAGGAGAGGCCCTCTATATATGTTTAGGGGCACTAATCATGACTGAACTTATTATAATCTTTAAATAGGGTTAAACATCCCACAATATCCTGCTATTCTATTTCTGCAGTGCCTACATCTGTATCCCCTTCTCCTGCCTTTTCTACACCCTCCCTTCTTTTTCAGGCTGAAATCCTATGCACATTTACCTCAGAGTAAGTCCTATTGATCTCAGTGGGGTCTACTTCTGAATAGACATACTTAGGATTGTGCTGCAAGTCTGTTTTTAAGGTGACACAAGACACACACACACCATGTTTACCAAAAGAACAACTTGCTGGTTACTGGTTATATAACTTGCTGGTTATATGATGGCGTCATATATCCTTGAAAGGGGGGTTGGACACCCTAAAACAAGCAGGGGCAGATAGGATTGTTGTCGCAAGCACTCCTGTGCTCTTGCAAACCTGAAGCTGGATGCAGAAAGGCAGTGCTGAATCTTTTTTAGCCAGGAAGGGCCTTGGGGCATTGCAATTCTTTTTTCTCCCCCTTTCATATTCCAGCTGCTCTGGGAGAGGAGAGACCAACTTCACTTTAGCCTCTCCTTTTCTGTCCTGTGGGGGGGGGGGGGGGGCTGAAGAAAGAAGACACACAGCATGTCTCTCCCCCCCAACACACACTCCTCAAACCTCACAGTAGCAGCAGGGGCTGCAGAGTTGGCTGATACAGGAGCTCAGTAGAGGACAGGGCCCCAAACCACGGCTCAAGGAGGGAACCTGGTGTTAAGTGGTGGCAGGAGGAACAGTCACCCCTCCCTACCCAGCCTACTGCTGTTCTTGGGGGTGGTTCTGCTGCCCACATTCCTCTGCGTATTCCTTCCTCGCCGTGCGTGGCTGCTGCTCCTGCCTGGTGAACCAACTTCTGTGAGAAGAGCAACCGGGCAGCTAGGAGCAATCGGACAGCCGGCTGCCCAAGCAAATGAGGAGCCTGCGATAGAAAGAAGTGGCAGGCCCTCCTGGCAGGGGCAGGGTGGGAAGAACAGCACAATTCGCTGCTCTTTCCTGCTCCGCCACCTGATGCGGGCACTTGAGCCCACCTAATGTCGGGCCAGCCGTGGTTATCAGAGCATGGATAACTGTGGCCAGGCTATCTCTGTCCAAATAAGGGCGTAGTTGGCATATCAGCCTGATAAAAGGTGCTTTGTGCCACTGGGGCACCTGTGCCTCAAGTGACAGTTCTGGATCCAAGAGTGCCCGCAAATGACAAACCTGATCCTTTAGGGCAGGGGTCCCCAACCCCCGGTCCGCGGACCGGTCCCGGTCCGTGGCCTGTTAGGGACTGGGCTGCAGTAGGGGTGTGGGAACCCCCCCTTACCTTGGGTCTGCGGGGCAGGGGGGGAAGGTGATCCATCCCTCCTCCCCTCCCCAGAATCCTCACTGGCTCTGGCCCTATTCTTTGCAGTAATAGCCTATTACTGCAAAGAACAGGGACGCAAATGGCGTCCCAGTGGCTGGAAGTCCTCCTCCGGCTAGCAGCTCCGTGGCAAGTCCAGGGCCTGCGAGGATTCCTGGGGAGGGGAGGGATGGATCCCCCCCCGTGGACCCAAGGTAAGGGGGGTTCCCACACCCCTACTGCGGCCTGGACCCATCCCCCCCCCAAAAAAAAGAAAAATTGTCTTCCACGGACTGGTCCCTGGTCCCAAAAAGGTGGGGGACCGCTGCTTCAGGGGGAGTACAACCGTGACATATGCCTGTTATATTAGTGTAGGTGTCTGCATTGTTAAATGTGACCCAGCTAAGATAGGGTTAACAGTGTTAGGGAGTGAAAGGTGGAAGGTGCTTGTGTGTGTGTGCACGCATGCGTGAGGATTCTGAGGGTATAAAAGGAGAGGCCTGACAGTTAGAAGTTAGATAGGGCCTTAGGGATTGAGGAAGCTACATCTAGTGACTGGGGTTTGGGGAACAGGATTTAGAAGGGGTAGCGTAGGTAGGTAGGTAGGTTAGGACCAAGCATAATTTGATTAATAATAATATATAACTCTTCTTGTATTAAATAAATTTTATTTGTTTTAATTATAACTACAAAATCCCACCTGTTGGTTTATCTTATTGAACTACCATTAGAAAAATGTATTTCCTTGTTACTTCTCCTGTATTGCGTAGAGGGAACCAATTAGGCATATAGGGTGTCTCTTTAACTCTGTTTCTTCTCAGTTTCATCAGGTGAAAGCTGGAGAACATAAAACTCAGGGCAGAAGTGTCACAGCACCCCCCACACACATACACACACCCTGAACAGATTGAACATCATCTTGCTGGGCAGATGAACCACCCACTAACAGTACCTCCGTCTTGTCTGGACTGAGTTTCAGTTTACTGGCCCTCATCTAGGGATGTCAGAGAATTTCACCACAAATCTCGGGGAGGCCGAATGCCAGCGCATTCGGCCCCCCGAAATCGGTGGCGAAACGGTCTCCCCCCCGCCCCCCCCGGGACGGGACTTACCTTGGGCAAATCTTCCTGGTGGCGGCAGCTCCGGCGGCGGTTCGGCGGCGGCTGCAGCTGCAGCGGCCGCCATTTCCAGTAAAAAACAAAACAAAAAAACATGATAGGCTACGTAAAGATTTACGTAGCCTATCACGGCTAGATTTTTAAAAAATACCGTGATAGGCTACGTAAATGTTTACGTAGCCTATCACGGCTGATTTAAAAGAAGAAAAAAAACGCGCGTACGCAAATGGCGGCGCCCATGGGTGCCGCCATTTGCATATGCGCATTTTTTTTCTTTCTTTTAAATCAGCCATGATAGGCTATGTAAACATTTATGTAGCCTATCACGGCTGACTGCAGGGACGCAAACAGCGGCGGCTACGGCCGCCGCCATTTGCAGACCCGGCCAGCCAGGATTTGGGGGGGGAGGGACGGAGCGCCTCCCCCCCGGCCAGAATTTCGGGGGGGTGGGACGGAGCGCCTCCCTTCCCGGCCAGAATTTCAGGGGGAGGGATGGAGCACCTCCCCCCCACCTCGAGTCAATTTCGTTAAAAGGTAAGTGACTTTCGTACATCCCTACCCTCAGCTAGTCCATTACCATGCCCAGGGACTGATTCAGAACAGCCACCTTCTCACCTGGATTTGATGAAAAAGAGAGGTAGAGCGGGTGTCATCCGCATATTGATGACACCTCAGCCCACACTTCCAGATAACCTCCCCCAGCGGTTTCATGTAGGTGTTGAACAGCATAGGAGATATAATAGAGCCCTCTGGAGCCCCATAGCATAGTTTCCAAGGCACAGAGCAATAACCACCCAGCACCACCTTCTGGAATCAGCCATCCAAGTAGGAGTGGAACCACTGCAGCACACCGCCTCCAACTCCCACTTCAAACAACCTATCCAGAAGGATGCCATGGTTGATGGTATGGAAAGCCACTAAGAGGTCCAGGAGAATCAACAGGGTCGCACTCCCCCTGTCCCTCTCCTGGCAAAGGTCATCCCGTAGGGCAACCACCAAGGCAGTTTCCATTGCATAACCAGGCCTGAAGCTCAACTGAAATGGATCTAGATAATCCATTTCATTCAAGAGTCTGGAGTTGTCCTGCAACCACCCACTCAAGCACCTTGCCTAGGAAGAGGATGCTAGTTACCGACCTATAGTTGTTAACATCCTCCGAGTCCAGGGACCTGTCTACATGGAAGGTGTCAGGGTGGAAACTGAGCGCATAGAGACCCAGAGCAGTTCTGATTCTGAGGAAGAACAGCAATCCGTGGGAGAGGAGCGCGCTCATCTCTCACAAGCACAGCAGCTGGCAGAGATTCCTCCTGCCAGCATTCCTGGGAGAGATAGTGACCCTGGCAGCGAGAGAGCGCTGGAAGGGGGCTGGCTGGATGCTCGGCGCAGACGCAGGGAGCAATGACAGATGGAGGGCACCAAAAAGAGGCGTTCCGCTTGTTTGGCGCTCAAACAATGGTCGCGTCCCGAGGACCCAAGGGTCTCTCCCTAGCCCATAAGTTCAGGGTCTTCCCGTGATTCTCCTTCAAATGGGGACCAACTGCCTTACCTGGAGCTTAGGCTACTCTGCTATCTACCCCAGTGCAGTTCTTTGCTTAGTCACTAGTGATTAGTATATGTAAGAGTCATTAAGTGATAAAGGAATAAAGCTTTGGAAAGAATCCTCATTGTCTGTGTCTTGAGTTGGCTATTGGAGGGGACTGTAAGAGGCAGCTAGAGCGCTCCTGACAGCTTGGTCCCCGTTCCTCTTTTTTTCTCTCTGCTCCTACTGCCTCTGGAGGGTGCCATGGATGTGGCGGTGCAAGCTCTCGCGCAAGAGAACCAGGCTCTTCATGATCAAGTTGCTCAACTGACGAGTGCCGTACACGCTCTGCAAGCTGCGGCTCAACCCCCCCCACCCCCGATTCCTCCCTGCCGCAAGTGCCCAGTGGCTCTGCCAGAGAAGTTTTCTGGTGAGAAAGGACTTTTTCAGATTTTCTGTGCCCAATCGGAGCTGTACATATGCCTTCGACCTCAGGATTTCCTGATGGAACAGGTTTATGTGGGTTTTATCATTAACCTACTTTCAGTCGTGGCAGCTAAATGGGCTTCGGGACTTCTTCTCGCTAATGACCCCCTGCTAAGGGACTATCAAGGTTTCATACAGCGATGGCCAGATTTTTCGGTGACCCCCTGCGCACGCAGACGACTTCTCGGGAGATTCGCCACCTCAGGCAGGGCAAGGACTCAGTTTCCAGCTACGTGACAACTTTTCGCTTGCTGATGCAGGATTTACAATGGAATGATGCCATGCTGGTGGCTCAGTTTTTGAATGGTTTGAATGACAAGATTTTGGATGAGTTGGCACACATGCCTAGCCTGTCTACTTTGGAGGACCTCATCCAGACCTGCCTCCAGATAGATAGTCGGCTGGAGGGGTGCCGGCAGAGCCGGGGGGCTAGGGATGTCAGAGAATTCCGCCACGGATCTCAGTGAGGCCGAATGCACTGGCCCCCGAAATCTGTGGCGGAACGAAGCCCCCGCCCCCCCACCCCACGAAAGGTGCGCGAAACACAGCACTTACCTGCTGCCGTCCACGCTGACTTGTGAATGGCAGCCGTGCTGCGGCCGCCATTTGCTTCCTCATCATAGCTGTGATAGGCTATGTAAATAATTATGTAGCCTATCACGGCTAACGCAGGGACGCCATTTGCATCCCTGCGGAGGCCGTGATAGGCTACGTAAGTATTTACTTAGCCTATCACGGCAAGCTAAAAACAACAACAGCATACGCAAATGGCAGCAGCTACGGCGGCCACCATTTGCGTTTCCTTTTTTCCGCTGTTTTAGCCTACGTAAATATTTACGTAAGCTATTACGGCGAAAAAAAGGGTAATGCAAATAGCGTAGTGGGCGCTATTTGCGTTCCTTCCCCCCCCCCCCGCCGTAATAGCTTACGTAAATATTTACGTAGGCTAAAACGGTGGGGAAAAAAGGAAGACCATCGATGGGCGTCCTCTAGGGATGTACGAAAGTGACTTACCTTTCGTGGATTATGTTGATGGTGTGGGGGAGGCGTTCTGTCCCTCCCCCCAGAATCCTGGCTGGGGGGGGAGGTGCGCTGTTCCTCCCCCCGGAATCCTTGAACGTCCGTCTGTGCTCTGCGGCAGCTCCATGGAGCAGCCGGCCGGGCCCAGCCCGGCCAGGCCAGAGCCGTCCGCAGCCGGATTTCTGGCCGCGGAGGGCTCTGGGTAAAAACAAACAACAACAAAATGTGTACATAAATGGTGGCGGCTATGGCCACCGCCATTTGCGTTCCTTCTTTTTGGCTGTCTTAATCTACGTAAATATTTACATAGACTATGATGGCGAAAATCAAGGGGAACGCAAATAGCATAGCAGGTGCTATTTGCGTCCCTTTTGGATTCCCCGTTTTAGCCTATGTAAATCTTTACGTAGGCTAAAACGGGGAATCAAAAGGGGACGCAAATAGCGCCTGCTACGCTATTTGCGTTCCCCTTGATTTTCGCCATCATAGTCTATGTAAATATTTACGTAGATTAAGACAGCCAAAAAGAAGGAACGCAAAGTGCATGACTTCTGAGCATTGAATTCGGTCTTGATCCCCGACAAGTACCCCCTCCCCCTCATACCAGAGATGCTGGAGCGTCTGGGGCGAGCCAAGATTTTCATAAAGTTGGACCTGCGTGGCGCCTACAATCTGATTCTCATCCGGGAGGGGAATGAGTGGAACACCTGTTTCAGCACCCAGTACAGAGCATATGAATACCTAGTGATGCCGTTTGGGCTCACCTGCCCCCCCCCCCCGTTTTCGCATTTTATGAATGCCATCTTCTGGGACTATTTGGACACTTTCCTCATTGTTTATCTCGATGATTTACTTATATTTTCTGAGGACCCCCATGCCCATTAGCACCATGTCTCCGCCGTCCTCCAGTGCCTCCACGAGCACCATCTTTATGCCAAGCTGGAGAAATGTGCGTTTGACCTAACCTCTTTGGACTATCTCGGCTACATTATCTCAGCTGACGGTATCAGGATGGATCCTGCAAAGGTCCAGGCTGTCCTCTCCTGGCAGACTCCATCCACCAAGAAGGACTTGTAATGTTTTCTGGGTTTTGCAAATTTTTACAGAAAGTTCCTGCCCAGCTTTGCTCGGCTGACATCTCCTCTCACAGACCTCCTTAAGGGCAGGAAATCTCCTTTTCATTGAATGGCATCTGCCCAACAGGCTTTCGAGGAACTTAAGAAGCTTTTTAGTTCTGAGCCAATCCTGTTGCATCCCGACCCGAGGAAGCCTTTTGTAGTGCAAACTGATGCCTCTGACTTTGCGGTGGGGGCTGTGCTTTTTCAGCCAGATCGGGTGGGCGGCGGGTTGCAACCCTGCGCCTACCACTCCAGGAAGCTGAACATGTCTGAGAGGAATTATACCATCTGGGAGAAGGAACTGTTGGCCATCAAGTCCGCTTTGGAGACCTGGCATCATCTGCTGGAGGGGGCACAGCACCCAGTCGAAGTTAGAACCGACCATCGCAACCTGGAACATCTTCAGACAGCCCGTGCCTTAAACCAACAGCAGATTAGGTGGTCGCTTTTTTCCTCCCAGTTCCACCTTAAGATTTGCCATGTGAAAGCCTCTGACAACCTATAAGCAGATGCTCTTTCTCGTAAGCCTGACCTCCAGCCAGGGGGTGAGGGGAATCCCTCCCCCTCTCTGATTCTTCCCCCCAGAGCCTGGCGGCAACTGCGGTGCCTCGCTCTTGGGAGGAGCTCCTTCACTCTGAACAGGCTCAGGATGCTTTTGTCCGCACAAAAGTGGAGGAATTGGGGCTAGCCTCTGCCCCCCCCACCCTACCCCCTTCTCTTTGCGAGGTGGCCTGCTTTACCATTCCAGTCGGGTCTATGTGCCTTCTAGACCCCTCCATGAGAAGATCCTCCATCAGTGCCACGACTCCCCCACCGCTGGGCATTTGGCTTCACCAAGACCCTGCACAGAGTGACGCGGGATTTTTGGTGGCCTTGTGTGTGTCGGGACATCAAGACCTATGTTGCCTCCTGCCCAACCTGCCAGTGGGTGAAGGGCCCCTCAGGCAAG
Source organism: Heloderma suspectum (assembly GCF_057233095.1). Classification (NCBI taxonomy): domain Eukaryota; kingdom Metazoa; phylum Chordata; class Lepidosauria; order Squamata; family Helodermatidae; genus Heloderma; species Heloderma suspectum. The sequence goes on from NC_139458.1 coordinate 192,691,058, forward strand.
CCCACAGGCTTGCTTCACCCCCTGCCTACCCCCTCAGGTCCTTGGAAACTGCTCTCCTTTGACTTCATCAATGACTTGCTTCGCTCACACAGTAAGACCACTATTCTGGTGGTGGTGGATTTATTTTCTAAGATGGCCCATTTCATCCCCTGCTCTGGGTTGCCCAGTCAGGGAGACGGTGGAGCTTTTTTTGGTGCATGTTTTCCAGCTCCACGGATGGCCCGAGGGTCTCATTTCGGATAGGGGCCCCCAATTCACTGCCCATTTCTGGAGGGAGCTACTTAGACTTCTCCATGTGATGCTCCGTCTTTCCTCCACCCACCATCCCCAGATGGACGGTCAGACCGAGCGCACCAATGCGACTCTGGAGCAATATTTGTGCTGTTATGTCAATTACCAGCAAGATGACTGGTTTTCCTTGCTGCCTCTCGCAGAATTTGCTTATAACAATGCCTGCCATGCTTTCACCTGCCAAACTCTATTTTTTGCCAATTTTGGTTACTACCCCAAGGCTTTCTTGTCCACCCTAGCTCCCTCTTCAGTGCCTGTGGCCCATGAGTTTTTAGAGGAGTTGCGAGCGGTACACCACCTCTTATGGGACTCCCTCGAGCAAGCCAAGTCAGCCTACAAGGCCTCTGCGGACCGGCAGCACCAGCTGGGTCCATCTCTGCAACTGTGGGACTGGGTTTGGTTGTCCACCCAATACCTCCCCTCTCACTCGCCCGCAAGGAAGCTCGCGCCTCGTTGCACGGGGCCTTTCCAGATTATGGCCCAGATTAACCCTGTTGCTTTTTGCCTGGCTCCCCCCCCCCCATGAAGATCCATCCAGTTTTTCATCGGTCCTTGCTGTCCCCCCTGGTTTCTGGCGACCCTCATTGCTCAGCCAGCTCCCCCCCACCGCCAGTGCTGGTGGAGGGGGAGGAGGAGTTTGAAGTGGCAGAGATTCTGGACTCCTGCCTTTCTCACGGCCACCTGCAATATCTGGTGGACTGGAAGGGGTACAGGCCAGATAAGCGAACCTGGGAACTCGCGGAAAATTTGCATGCTCCGTTGCTGCTGAGGCGTTTCCACCAGCTGTACCCCCACAAACCCAGGGCCCCAGGGGAGGAGCACAAGGGGGGGTCTCATGGGAGCAGGAATGATGCCAGGGTGGAAACTGAGCGCACAGAGCCCCAGAGCAGTTCTGATTCTGAGGAAGAACAGCAATCCGTGGGAGAGGAGCTCGCTCATCTCTCACAAGCCCAGCAGCTGGCAGAGATTCCTCCTGCCAGCATTCCTGAGAGATATAGTGACCCTGGCAGTGAGAGAGCGGGGGAGGGGGGCTTGCTGGATGCTCGGCGCAGATGCAGGGAGCGGCGACAGATGGAGGGCACCGAAAGGAGGCACTCTGCTTGTTTGGCGCTAAAACAACGGTCACATCCTGAGAACCCAAGGGTAAGAGGGAGGATCTCTCCATAGCCCGTAAGTTCAGAGTCTTCCCGCGCTTCTCCTTCAAATGGGGACCAACTGCCTTACCTGGAGCTTAGGCTACTCTGCTATCTACCCCAGTGCAGTTCCTTGCTTAGTTGCTAGTGATTAGTATCTGTAAGCGTCATTAAATAATAAAGGAATAAAGCCTTGGAAAGAATCCTCATTGTCTGTGTCTTGAGTTGGCTATTGCAGGGGACTGTAAGAGGCAGCTAGGGCGCTCCTGATAGAAGGTTTTCTCTGATGCTGCTGTGGCATAAAGTCATTAGAGATACATAATGTCGTGGCCATTCTGCAGGCACCCCGGAGTTTACCCGTAGGGAAGCCACATTTTTGCAGAGTAGTTTTACTCTGTTGTTTTTCTTTAATTCAGCTCCCCTGCAGTTCAGCTGTTGTGCACCCATCCCTCCATTTTAAATTGGGTATGATTGAGGCATTCCTAGGGGTGTGTCTTTCACCTGGCTGTGCCCTCGCTGGCCTTGGTAACTAGAGTAACTTGCCTGCCTTTCCAACACATCAACGCCCTAGAGCATTCTTTTGAGCCTTCAGAATTGCCCTGCACTTCCATTTCTCCAGTAGGAGTAATTAGCCTCTGTGATTATGCACTTCTTTGATGTTTACGTTATCTGTGATACTGTATGAAGTTGCTTGTCTGATGTTGTATGAAGTCATGTCTCTGATGTTGTGTGAAGTCGCTTCTCTGATGTCTCGTAACTTCGTTTCTCTGTGATGTTTGCAGTAAGGGTTTAAGGACATAAGCCCTTATGTGCATAAGGGCTTAATCACATTAGCAATCTACTGTGGTCTCAGGATCATGGGAGCTGAGAAGCCTGTCATTGTGAGCAGGGAAAAGTGCCCAGGGAAGGAGAAAATTGGGTTGGAAGCAATAACTTCATGACAGTTTGCTAGAATGGGGTGAAATTGGGTGTGTGTGCTCTCACAGGAAGCCTTCAGATACTACACCAGAGAATTAGGGATTTTGGCTTCTTCATGCAAAAGTGCACACACTGGGGAAAAGGGGGGTGTCAGGGTGGACACTGAGCCCATAGAATCCCAGAGTAGTTCTGATTCGGAGGAAGACCAGTCGCTCCTGGGAGAGGAGTGCGCTCCTCTTTCCCAGGACCAACAGCTGACGGAGATTCCTCCCACCAGCATTCCTAGTTTAGTTAGCAGTCCAGGGAGTGACCAAGCACAGATAGCAGACTTGGTGGATGCGCGACGCAGACGCAGAAAGCGGCACCACATGGAGGGCGCGGAAAGGAGGTGAAGTGCCAGGTTGGTGCGCAAACAACGGCTGCGCCCAGAGGCTCCAAGGGAAAAGGGGAGGGACTCTCCCTAGTCCTTAAGTTCAGGGGTCTGCCAGTAATTCCCTTTCAAACGGGGACCAACTGTTCCAACTTAGGGCATAGGTACTGTGCTGCTCAGATCTAGTTACAATCGGTATAGTTGTTAAGTTGTAAAAGAAGAATAAAGCTTTGAAAGGAATTCCTTTGTCTATGTCTGGACTTGGCTACTGGTTTAGACAGAGAGAGAGACCTCCAAGGAGCTCTTGACAGCGGGGGAGGAATAACTCCACGACAGATTGCTGGAATGGGACAAAATTGCGGGGGATGCTCTCATAGAGGGCTTTCAGATGCTGCAATGAAGAATTGAGGATTTTGGCTTCTTCATGAAAAACTGCACACATTGAGGAAAAGGGGGTGGGAGCAATAATTCCATGACAGATTGCTGGAATGGGGCAAAATTGGGGTTGTAGTGTGCTCTCATAGGGAGCCTTCAGATGCTGTACTGGATAATTGGGTTGTTTCTAGTGTTTAGAATTCTGAATTGCTTACTCTCCATTCATACTAATATAGTAGCAGGGGGAGCCTGGACATGGGTCAGGAAACAAGCTTCTCTCATTGGTTGAACAGTCCCTGCCCTGTTGATGACATTCAGTTCTACTCCCCCACCCAACCTGGAACTATGCTCCTTTCAAGCACTGTGTGACCCCTGAAAACCAGATTTTAAAGGTACAGTACACTCGGCTTTTCTTGCGTTATGTGTCCCTGATGGACCAAAGCTGATTCCATGAAAATCCAGATTAATACTCCAACGCACTTCTTATTTCATTGTCATGAAGATCCCCTCCCCCCAAGTTAAGCTTTTTCAGGAGTGGCCTCATTATCGCCTCTTTTAAAGAGGCTGGCACCACTCCCTCTCTCTCAGAGGAATTTACAACCTCCTGGACCAATCTGGATATGCCCTCCTTATTTGATGTGATAAGCCATGATGTACAAGGGTGGAGCACAAAGGTTGACTGGAATGGGCCAAGCACCTTGTCCACATCCTTGGGCCTCAATAACGGAAACTCATTCAATAAAACTAAATATAAAATCAATAACAAACCTAAAATCAGAAAACACCAAAATGATATAATGAATACATGAGAATCAGCAGTAACACTAATCACAAACAACATTCAACCCAGTAAGAACAGTAAAATTAGATTAAAAATTATAATTATAGCAGCACTATATACAGTCAGGGCCAGAAATATTGGAACAAGGATAACTGTTTTGGCAGTTGGCCTCTGTACACCACCACATTGATGTTGAAAGGAAACACACCCAGATGGGAGTGAAGTCAGGACTTTCAGCTGTAATTCAAGGGGTTTGGCAAAAGTGGGGCATTAATCATTCAGGAAGGACACCCAGTGGCATGCACACACCCCCATCGTTGGTGGCTCATACGTAATGGAACGAATGGCTGACAAGCAGCTGCATGGCCAGGTGTGGCCTGTTTCCTGGGTACCCCATGACCAATCAAACAGATAAAAGGCCTGGAGGTGGTTCTGAGTGTTACATTTGCATTTGGTAGCTGTTCACTGGAACTCCCAACATGAGGCCCAAAGAGGTGTCCATGCGAGTGAAGGAGGCCATCATTGGGCTGAGGAAACAAAATAAACCCGTCAGAGAGATAGCAAAAGCAGTGGGAGTGGCCAACACAACAGTTTGGAACAACCTGAAAAAGAAGGAATTAACTGGCAAGCTCAGCAACAGCAAAAGGCCTGGAAGACCACGGAAGACAACTAAAGTGGATGACCGCAGAATTCTGCTCATGGTGAAGAGGAACCCTTTCACAACATCTAGCCAGGTCAAGAATGCTCTTGAGGAGGTACGCATGTCATGGTCAACATCTACAGTCAAGAGATGGCTTTATGAATGTAAATACAGAGGCTTCACAACAAGGTGCAAACCACTGGTAATGCTCAAGAACAGACAGGCCAGATTAGCCTTTGCCAGCAAACACCTAAAAAAGCCTACCCAGTTCTAGAATAAGATTCTTTGCACTGATGAAACCAAGATTAACTTGTACCAGAATGATGGGAAGAGAAAAGTATGGAGAAGGAAAGGAACAGCTCATGATCCAGAGCATACCACATCATCTGTCAAACATGGTGGAGGCAGTGTTATGGCATGGGCATGTATGGCTGCCAATGGAACTGGGTCACTGGTGTTTATTGATGACCTGACTGCTGATCAAAGCAGCAGGATGAATTCTGAAGTGTATAAGGGCTATACTTTCTGCTCAGATTCAGCCGAATGCTGCCAAACTGATAGGACACCGCTTCATATTGCAGATGGATAATGACCCAAAACATACAGCAAAAGCTACCCAAGAGTTTCTCAAGGCAAAGAAGGGGGATGTTCTTCAATGGCCAAGTCAGTCACCTGATCTCCACCCAACAGAGCATGCTTTTCACTTCCTGAAGACAAGACTGAAGACAGAAAGACCCACAAACTAGCAGCACCTGAAGGCAGCTGCAGTAAAGGTCTGGCAAAGCATCTCAAGGGAGGAAACTCAGCATTTGGTCATGTCCATGGGTTCCAGACTTCAGGCAGTCATTGACTGCAAAGGATTTTCGTCCAGGTATTAAAGGTGATCCTTAAGTTTGAAATGAAGTTGGTTTGTTCCACTACTTCTGAGCCACCAACGATGGCTGTGTGTGTATGCCACTGGCTGTCCTTCCTGAATGGTTAGTGCCCCACTTTTGTCCAACCCCTTGAATTACAGCTGAAAGCCCTGACTCCGCTCCCATATGGGTGTGTTTCCTTTCAACTTCAATGTGGTGGAGTACAGAGGCCAACTGCCAAAACAGTTATCCTTGTTCCAATATTTCTGGCCCTGACTGTATACAGCAGTCCAATAGTATTCGTACTGAAGGCATTTAAGAGAAGGCAGTATCTAGACATAAGCACACAAAGCTAAACAAAATGGTGGCACAGAGCCACAAGTTGAGGAGATCAAGTCAACAGTTAGTCACTGATGAGTCTACATGCCAGCAGAGAGCTGGCAGATATCTGACCTTTGCTGCCAAGTCTGCAATCCAGGGAGATTTTAAGAGTCTCCAATGTGTTTTGGAGCCCAGAAAGGCTTTGAGTCCCAAAGGAAAACTGTGGCACCAGCAGGCATTTGCAATGGCTGGTAATGTCACTGGATGATCCGTCAGTAAAGCAGACTGACGTATAGGCATGTTGCGATATCTGTAATAGCAGACGTTGCTTCTGCTCAGTAGCTTCCCAATTTCATACAGGTATTTTATTTGTAAACCAAAACTAACAGGATCTGAGGGTACTGCATGGTTATTTCTTCCACTTCCTCCTTCCAACTGTCTACAGGTTACTAACCCTTTGTGAACATTTGCACAGTGCCTGCTTTTCTGTATTGTTTGGAAAGGAACAAATGGGTGAGGACTAAAAGGAAGGCAAAGGAGAAGGGACACCAAAGGGGAAAGGTGGTAAAATGTATGTCCTGGAGTTTGGAGGGAAGCAGCTGTGTGTATAATACTGAACAATAATAATATTTTAACATTTGTACTGCTCAGGGTAGGCAACCTGGTGCCCTCCAGATGTTTTGGACTACAACTTGCACAAACCCTGCCCTTGCTGCCTGGGGCTTCTGGGACTTGCAGTCCAAAACATCTAGAAGGCACCAGGTTGCCTATTCCTGGATAGCCCTTTCACATTTCACATGTATTATCTAGTTGCAATCCTAATAACAGAGCTGGAAGGTAAAATTATCTCCCATAGTGGTGGGGAATGAATTAGAGAGAGTGGCTTACCTAAGGCCACCTAGTGAGGTTATGGCAGGAGCAAGACTCAAACCAGGGACTTCCGGATTAACAGCTCCATCTCTTAGCCATTCTACTTTACCAGCTCAGTATATGTGTGTGAGAAAGAATTATTGTGGAGGGAATATCAAAAGAAGAAATCTGTATTACATGGTTCTTGGGAAGATGAAGCTTTGGATAGTCCAGATTTTTTAGGATTAACAACAAAGTCCTGTGGCACCTTAAAGACTATACAAATGTATTGTGATGTGGTTTTTCATAGGAAAGAAAACAAAGTCTATGGGACAGTGAAGGCAAGTGGATATTGCATTAAATTTTAGGTTTATAACATTTAGCCAAGCTAGATGATGTATCTCTCTGTAACTTCCCATGACAAAAATAACAAAATATTATTTATTTCATTTCAGAATGGGAAAAGGAAAGGTTAAAGCTTTCATTTAAAATGTTTGGTAACATTTTAAATCAGAAGCCAATGTAGAAAGCGGAAGCACAAATTATAAGCAACTTTAGAAGGATTAATTTATGTTCATAAACTTCTTTAGGAATGGAGTATCAGGTGCAAATGATCTATCTTCATGAATGTGTACACATCTTTCAGGTACTGTAGAGCTCTAAGTATTAGTTCCAACACTCAAGGACATCATATAGGTTTCTGTTACACTCTGGAAAATGTGTGCTCCAAAATTAATTACTGGTTTTCAGTGATCCATCACAGCTTTTCACACTGTTGACAGCCAATCTACTGCTCTTTATAAACTCCACACAAGTTACCCTCTTCAGACATTTGAGGGTATAAATCAGAGTTAACCCTATTATCCTTAATGGACTTACACTGATTTATGTGAGAGGAAAATAAGACTTCATGTGTGGATGAGCAAGCAACAAAACACTGACTCAAATGAGAAATGTTATCAAACGCCTTAGCATTTGGGTAGCAGTGCATTGGCAGCTCTGTACCACACAACTCATACCTAAACCCACTAAGTACTGATTTATGGTAGCTACATCTACTGAGCCTTCATTATTTATCAGTATCCCTGTTACGTCACATTTCAGACCAACTCCTGGAATGGTCTCGATGGAGCTAAAACTAAAACTTGTCATGGGACCAATGCACCAGCATTATTGAAATTAATGTTTGTTACAATTAAACATTTCATATATATATATGTGTGTGTGTGTGTATATGTGTACACACACACATACATAGGAAATGCATATGTATTCATGCTGATTTACCTTGCAAGAAATGTTGCAAATTGGAGGGCTTCCAGACATATCTGGTGCTATCAATCAATACAATCACTGCAAAAGCATTATGCAGCTGTTCTGTTTCCCCCTCCTTAATGGTTTTGTTGTAGTAAGAAAAAAACAGGAAGAAGTGGTGGGAAAACATGGGAGGGTTATTTACATTTATTTATTTATTTATTTGATTGATTGGCCGCCCATCTGGTTGCTACCCAGCCACTCTAGGCAGCGTACAATACTAACAACAAATTTACATAATCAACTGAACAAAACAATGTAACAAAACAACACTGCTCTAAAAAAATGGAAGATGACTATGGCTGGAATCCCCACAGAATTCTCAGTTTGAGGTAGGTCTATAGCACACTAAATGCCTCATCTGGAAGCATCCTTGAAGGAGAAATGACCTGTTGGATTGAAAGCCCATCAAACTTTAAAAAAAAATCTGGATGCAACGGAACAAACCCCTTGTAGAAATTCCAGATGTAATTTTCTGACATCCTAGCTAAATGGCATGGTCTACATGAGGAAAGGAACTTTATCATCACCTTGTAAGAACAGATTTCTATGGCCAACTTCAGAGGGCCAAAGGAAAGAGCAACAGAGGAAATGTTAACAACTTGTACCTATGGATCAATAGATAGATAAAACTTTATTACGGTCAAAGACCAGCCCAAAATAGATGAATTTAAAAAAGAAGTACATTAAAATTATCTGTCATATATCCCCAATCAAATTAATAAACACTTCAACACAGTGTAGTACTAATGTAATGAAAATCAGCCATATTGGGTGGATGGCATTACTCCCCAGACTTTATCTTTCATCCAGCTAGGTAAATCCGAGCTCCCTCAGCATCCTTCTTCGAACACCTATCGTGGCCGCAAAGAATTTGGCAACGCTATATGTAAATATCGAATTAGTGTCAGACAACAATACATAGGTATACTGTTGTCCTGTATGACCCAGAAAACAATTCATCAATGGGGAGATGAGTGCAGCACGAATGTCTCTATAAAATATACACCACAACAAAACGTGCTCTGTAGTTTCTATCTGTTGCATGCCACAGAGGCAAAGGCACTCTGACCAGGGGATCTTTTTGTACCGTCCCTCCAAAACTGCTGAGGGGAGTTAATTGAGGCGGGCCAAGGTAAGTGCTCTTCTATGTTTGTACAGCTCCAGTTGTTCAAGATAGGGTGCAGCTATTACGATGTATCTGTAATCCTCCCTAATATAGAATTCTGGGGCACTATTGAGGTCACTTTGTCTCTCAATGTCTGCAGTGTGCTACTTGATAGTTTCCATTGCCTGTTCAAAACCCATATTTAATAAAGTCCACAAGGTCTATCTATCTACCTATGGATGATGTCCAAAAGCAGAGTGATATATAAGTTCTCCACAGGGAGACGTGCAATATGGGGCACATATCCTATACCTTTTCAGATTTGACCTGGGGGTGGGGTCTCCACGAGTGACTTACTCTGAGCTGCCTAGGTTTGGACGTCATTAGGGATACATGATGACGTGGCCATCTTGCAGCCACTCTGGAGCTTATTGCGGAAAAAACAGTTCTTCTGAGACTACTTTTAGTCTGATTATTTTCCTTAATTTGGCTTGTCTGCGCTTCTGTTGTGGTGTGCACCCCCCCCCCCCGCATTTACTCCAGCATGATAGCCCAGCCCAGGGCTGTGTCTTTCACCCCACTGACCCCAGTCAAGGGGTGTTTCCCCAATGTTTTCCCTGCCTGTTTTTCCCCACTGTTTACGCCATTTCAGGGCTGGCCATTGGGGTTCTGTGCCACCACATGGCATTTACTTCACCACTAAATTCTGGTGGCCATCCCTGCAAAGTATGGATGTGCCCCATGCAGCCTCTAACTTCTTTTATAAAATTAAAGTGTTAAACCAAAATAGCGCTTTTGTCTGCAGTACCTACAACTCTTCCCTATCTTGCTATCTCAGTATGTCACTACCTTGCATTTGTTGAGCAATACCTATATCCCCTATCTCACTACCTCACTATGCCACTATTCAGGGGCACAGCAATTCCTGAACAAATGCATGATAGTGACCTAGTGACACTGCAAATCCCTTTGTAGGTGTGATTTTTTTAAAACTTCTTCCATTCTGGATGGGTGATTTCTTTCATGTTTCTATACCTCTATCACACATTTGCTCTATCACACAAGTGCTCTATCGCTCTATCACACAAATTGCGCTATCACAATTTACGGGAGTATCAGGGGAAAGAAAAAGGAGAGTCTGGATGGGGGGAGATTTTCTTATTGGTTGAGCAGGCCCTGCCAGTCTGATGACGTTTGCTCCTATCCCCCCACCCCACCAAGAAGTATGTTCTGTGAAGCAACTTACACTGGAGCGGTGCACTCGCTCATGGAGCCCTGTGCGCACCAAAGCCGATTCCTTGAAAAAATCCAGGTAAGCCTCCCTTTGCTTCTCCTTCCGTTTTCATGGAGACAGGGCCTGGAAGCATAGGGAGATGAAGCATGACCGCTCACACGTTCTATGTCATTACTTCTTCCAAACACCCAGAGCAGCCCTGTGTTACATTTCCTTACTGATAGGTTGATATTACCTCTTTAAAATAGTCAGATAGAAGAACAGTTGAGAAGGTCAAGACAGTTTTAATAGATATGTGTCTCAAATCTGCCCATTCCCATGCTTTGCAATTCAATTTTTTGGTTAATTCCCCACACCAAATTACAAAATGAGAGTATGAAAAGGTAATATTGGAAGTGGCCTCATGTCAGATCAGATAATGGCTGCAAGCAGGTAGTGGTGGGTTGACATAAATACTGCTGGAGAAACTGACAAGAGTGAATGCAGCAATATTGATAGATGTATACACAGAATAATTTGATTTTACAGCAAGCCATTGTCCTGTTGCTGCCACACATGCAGTGGGACTTGCATTAGTAGAGCTAAAAATATCATACCTATAATTATTGGACATTATCAGTTTGCTGAGAGTAAAACAGTAGCTTCACAGTCTAAAAGTGTTATAGCCACCCACAATGGGCTTCTAAACACATAACAGAATTACGGAGTAGAGAAATTAATCAAAGAGATGAAGAATTTCTCTCTCCATTCCTTTGGACAAAGGGAAATGATTTACATTTTCAGGGTCTCAGCTAACTCAATAATAACTGTATAGCAGGCTGATAAAAAGCAAAACCCTGAAACATTAATCTAAATGTCTATGCATTTAGCAATGGGCCATGGCTTCAAACAAAGCTTTAAGTTACCACCTAAATAGCTAGCGGCTTATATCACCACAAATCTAATGGTGTTTGAAGACATGCTACTTGCTGGAGCAGGAAAGCCATGAAATCTTCTGATTTTTATTTTACAGTGTAGTTCAAATGACTATATACTCGACTTGGAGCATAAAGCACAACTGCAACACTGAGCAGGCAAATATTTTACTGATTGCTAAACAATCACAAAGACATTAAAATCCTAATCCAAAGAGAGTTCTATAAGCGATTTACAGCACAATATCTATAAGTGACTTACAACACTATACATGTCGACTCAGAACCCATCACGTTCAATCAGTCTTACTCCCAGGTAAGTGGTTCTAGGATTGCAGGCTTAAGTGTTGTTGCATCAACAGTCATGTTTAAGCATCACAGTCCTGGCCCCTCCATACTAGATTTTCATATTCTTGCCACACTCCCTGTTCCAGAATATGACTCATTGACCCCATTCGCACGATCATCGCAGCCCACCGTTGCTTATTTAAACCACAGTGGGTTGCAGTGCATGCTGGTGGCCATTTTCAAGCCACAGTGGGCTGTCGCCATGGCTTATTATGTTGTCTGAACCTGGCAAGGGGTGGATTGTTGGTGTGGTTAACACCACCTGCAACCGTAAAACAGCCCAAGTATTCCTGGAAGCTGTACCTTTGACCTAGAAGCCCAATCTCCATGGCTGTGTACAAAGGATAACTTCTGTAGAACAGAAGTGAATTCCTCCTTAGTGCTGTTTTGTACTAGCCTTGATTCAACATTACTAGCCTGAATTGTAAAAATATAAATGGTATGAATTGGAAGGAGAGTAAGTCTGTTGACTTGTCCTTTTTCCTAATTAAGCCATCTCCCCACACTAGCCAATGGATCACATTCTGGTCCGGTCAAAATCATAGCCTTAAGGGAAAGTTCTTGAATGTGCTTGAGAGAAGATACATGCACTGTTTGAAGTTAAAAGAATGTAAAAATAAATAAAATGTTCTTGAAGTGGCCAGGGAGTTGCTGTAGGAGAGTAGATAGCCTTGTGGTATCATCATCACCATCTCTTTAAAGGACTCTATTTCTTTGTATCAGAATTTTTAGATAGGCAAACATAATTCTTCATATTTTTAAAAGGTAAGAACAACTTTTAAATCACTGGAGCAGGAAAGGTGGGGGAGAAGTGTGTTGCTCATTACCAATGACTGGGCCTTTTTCAACAGCATTCACAACAGCGATACACACATCTATTATCCTATCCTGCACTACCTATTAGGTAGTCTTGTGTTTTTAATTCTAGGTACTGCTTAAACTGGGAAAGGAGTACGACAAGGCTGCATATTGTTGCCCTGCTTATTTAATTTATATGCAGAGTACATCATGAGAAAGGCCGGGTTGGATGAATCACAGGTCGGAATTAAGATTGCCGGGAGAATTATCAACAACCTCTGATACGCAGACGATACCACCCTAATGGCAGAAAGCAAAGAGGATCTAAAGTAGGGATGGCGGAGAATTTCTCCCCGAAACTTCGGGGGGCCGAGCGCCAACGTGTTCGGCCCCCCGAAGAAGTTTCGGGGAGAAATTCTCCGCACCCCCCCGCCCCCCCCGGGACGGGACTTACCTTTCCCCCTCCCGGCGGCGGGTCTGGCCGGCGGTTCGTCGGGTCTTCGTCAGGGGCGGGAGTGGCAGCCGGTCTTTCGACTGGCTGCCGCCGCCGCCATTCCAATAAAAGAAAAAAAAATGCCCCCGTGATAGGCTACGTGACGATTAACGTAGCCTATCATGGCTAGATTTGCAAAGTCAGCCGTGATAGGCTACGTAAATCGTCACGTAGCCTATCACGGGTGACTTAAAAAAAAAAAAAAGCATGTACGGCTAATGGCGGCCCCCATAGGGAGCCGCCATTCACGTTCCTTATTTGGTTGCTGTAGTCTACGTAAAGATTACGTAGACTACAGCGAAAATAAGGGCAACGCTATTTGCGTTGCCCTTATTTTCGCCGTAGTCTACATAAAGATTTACGTAGACTACAGCGACCAAATAAGGAACGCGAATGGCGGCTCCCTATGGGGGCCGCCATTTGCGTACGCGCTTTTTTTTTTTTTTAAGACACCCGTGATAGGCTACGTGACGATTTACGTAGCCTATCACGGCTGACTTTGCAGATCTAGCCATGATAGGCTACGTTAATCGTCACGTAGCCTATCACGGGGGCGTTTTTTTTTTTAACTTTTTATTTTGCAGCCGGGCGAGGCGAGGCACCTCCTCCCCGGCCTGAATTTCGGCCGGGCGAGGAGGGAAGCCTCCCCCCCGGCCTGAATTTCGGCCGGGCGAGGCGGGAAGCCTCCCCCCCCAGCCTGAACTTCGCGGGGAGAGCAGCGAAGCGCCTCCCCCCCGCCGCGAAAAGCTGCGAGACCAGGTAAGTGTCTTTCGTGCACCCCTAATCTAAAGAGCCTCTTGCTGAGGGTGAAAGTGGAGAGTGCAAAAGCTGGTTTGAAACTCAACATTAAAAAAACTAAGATCATGGCATCTGGCCCCATCACTTCCTGGCATATAGAAGGGGAAGAAATGGAAGCAGTGACAGATTTTATTTTCTTGGACTCCAAGATCACTGCAGACAGTGACTGTAGCCATGAAATTAAAAGACGCTTGCTCCTTGGGAGGAAAGCTATGGCAAACCTAGACAGCATAGTAAGAAGCAGAGACATCACCTTGCTGACAAAGGTTCGTATAATCAAAGCTATGGTTTTCCCAGTAGCAACGTATGGCTGTGAGAGCTGGACTATAAGGAAGGCTGAGCGCCGAAGAATTGATGCTTTCGAACTGTGGTGCTGGAGAAGACTCTTACGAGTCCCCTGGACTGCAAGGAGGTCAAATCAGTCCATCCTAAAGGAAATCAACCCTGACTGCTCATGGGAAGGACAGATACTGAAGCTGAAGCTCGAATATTTTGGCCACCTAATGCGAAGAGAAAACTCCCTGGAAAAGACCCTGATGCTGGGAAAGATTGAAGGCAAAAGGAGAAGGGTACGGCAGAGGATGAGATGGCTAGATAGCATCACCGATGCAATGAATATGAACTTAAGCACACTCCGGGAGAGAGCAGAGGACAGGAAGGCCTGGTGTGCTATGGTCCATGGGGTCATGAAGAGTCGGACACAACTTAACGACTGAACAACTGCTTAAACTACTACAAAAACCTCCACAGATGGTTCGAAGCAGAGATCATAGCAGGGCAGAAAAAAAGGAGAAAACTCTGCCTCTATAAATGTGCAGAACCTTCCTAAAAATCTTATTAGTCTGACTGGAATTATTTCTGCATCCCTCAAAATTCCTCAGATATTTTGGCCAGGCAAAAAACACAAAGTAGGCCTGAAGGTTTTGCTTTGGCCTCAACTTTGGGAAGTTTGGATCCAACTTGAGCAATTTCACTACTGGTGAAGACACACATAGCATTTTCAGAGAAGAGGGGCTGATCTGTAAGTGTTCTGCCCAAATGCACCACCGCTCTACTGGACTGAGCTTGGGGTAAGGAGAACCTTTTTCTGCAGGTTTACAACTGAACCAGGTGTAGATGGTGCTGATTGGCAGGCACCCACGATGCCACCACAAAACTTCCCCTGTCCTCTTTGGAGCAGGTTTGCTGTTTGAAAAAGAATAGTGGCAAGAGTGTTGGACTAGGAGCTGGTAGATCCAGGTTCTAGTCCCCACTCGGCCATGGAAGCTCACTGGGTGACTTTGGGCCAGTCACAGACTCTCAGCCCAACCCACCTCACAGGGTTGTTTTGAGGATAAAGTGGGGAGGAGGAGGATAATGTAAGCCGCCTTGGGTTCCTTGCAAGAGGAAAAAAAGGCGGGGTATAAATGCAATAAATAAATAAATAAACAAACAAACAAACAAATTTTTATTGCTCAGCCCACTGGAAAATTGGTGTTTCAACTCATGTGGAAAGCCTCCACAGATATAGGAGGCTTCTTCAGACAGTTGCCCTCCACAACTTGAGGGTGACAAATGTGATGGAACTGGAAGTGAGTGGAACTGGAAAGCTTCCCCTCATCATGCATTTGCTCTGTTCAGGTTCAGAACACCTGAGCAGGGCTGTTGTCTGGACCCCCTGTAAAATTCTGTGAATGAGACACGGTGATGATATGATAGAATTGTCCTCTGGAAGCACCCACTGTCTGTTACATCTAAACATGACTGAGTAGCTTGAAATCAGACAGCATCATATCCTGAGTCACAACATGAGTGATCAAGCCCACAGTTTCTGACCTGGATTAACCCCTATTGAGAAATGATTAGAGAAAATGAAACAGTAGTAGGCTGTCAAGGGCTCCTTGGAGGCCTCTCTCAGTCTAATCCAGTAGCCAAGTCCAGACACAGACAAAGGGATTCTTTTCAAAGCTTTATTCCTCTTTTACAACTTAACAACTCTACCGTTAGCAACTAGATATGAGCAGCAGAGTACCTATGCCCCAAGTTGGAACAGTTGGTCCCCATTTGAAAGGGAATCACTGGCAGACCCCTGAACTTAAGGGCTAGGGAGAGTCCCACCCCTTTCCCCTTGGATCCTCTGGGTGCAACCATTGTTTGCGCGCCAACCGGGCACTACGCCTCCTTTCCACGCCCTCCATTTGGCGCCGCTCTCTGCGTCGGCGACGCGCGTCCATCAAGTCTGCTTCCTGCGCTCTGTCACTCCCAGGACTGCTATCTAAGCTAGGAATGCCAGTTGGAGGAATCTCCGTCAGCTGTTGGCCCTGGGAAAGAGAAGCATGCTCCTCTCCCAGGAGCGACTCCTCTTCCTCAGAATCAGAACTACTCTGGGATTCTATGGGCTCAGTGTCCACCCTGACATAGTTATAGTAATAGGTGATACATTAGGAACTCCTGGTTTTTGCATTATATGAAAACAAAACCAGGTGTCTCTCCCACCGCACACAAACCCAAGCTTACAGAAACTCATCCTGTGCAGAGATTTCCAATATGATCAGGACAGATGGAATTTCAGCCAACTTAGTTTTCTGTAGATCTTTTCCGAAGCTATCTTGGATTTTATTAGTCTGTCTTGATAATGTAAGAGAAGTTCCTAACTTCTCCTACCAGTTTGAAGCCAAATCTTGTAGAAAAAGTCACTGCTGGTCTGTCTACTCACTGGTCTATTGATTATTATGTAAATATTGGGTTTCCTGCTTACGCAGAACTGGTTGCAAGGTCTCTTTCAGTTCTGTTTGCATATTCCAAACTGGTGCATGGTTTTAGACAAGGATTTTTATGTAATGTTCCAAAAAGTGCTGTACCTCATGACAGGTATGAATACACCACAGAGATGAATACACAAGAGTTCTTTTCATCAGAAATTCAAGCAATAACTATTTTTTCCCAGAAGGTTTGAGCAGTTTGGTCACTGGAAGGATTACTTTCTGAATCATCTATCTAGCAATAATGGACAGAAATAGTTAAAAAAATAACCAATTTTTCTTGCTTTTATTCAGAAGAAATTCCCCTCTAGCACTTGTGTATTTACTTCTCCAGATTTAACATTTATGCAAGATACTGTCACCTTAAATGACTCGTTCCACTCATGTTAGAAAAAAGTATGTCTCTGTTCCAGAGGTGCATAAGACTCCTCTGCTTCACCCCATCTCCAAACAGGTCACCTGAATACTCAGAACTTGATGGTGGCAACTTAACTCTGATGATCCTTCACAGAACACTGCCCAGTGTGCCCACAGTTTGCCCTTCTTGATCTGAGACATATGCAACTGGATAGCAGTAGGAACACATTGAATGGGTACAACTACTCTCTTATTTCCAAGGTTCATTATCACCCTCCATGCCTGATACACAGGAAGGTTGAATGCAACAGTGAGGTCATGCTGCCGGCCTTGCTACTGTCCTGTGCTTTCTCCAGCCTTCCCCACGCCCATCCCATATTGATGGGCATCAATTTCTGAGCAGGGGAAGCCTACATACTTCCACAGGATCTGTAACCCCAATCATGCAGGGTTCGAGTTCCCGAAGAGGTCTAGGAGCATAGGCTACCAGGCCTGAAGTGTGGATGCCAGGGGGCAGGGGCAGGAAACCTGGATGATGCTGAGGACAGCCCAACAGCATTGCTCTGCTGCCCTTTTTGACTCATGGATCCCCTTCAATCACATAACGCAAGGAGGGGGCTACTAGGTTATTGAGATCAGTGTATTCATGACTGATTACAACCAGGTTACTACATAGCTACACTGCCGGCTCCAGCTTTTGGAGGTCTTTGGGCAATATGCCCTCGGTGGGACCACCTCCTCCACACCAACCCCCATGATTTATTTGTTGATCGATTTGATTTGTACCCCGCCTTTTAACCAAAAAATGGCACCCAAGGAAGCTTACAGGACCAATTAAAATGGACGAAAACGATACATAAAAATACAATTAAAACGTAACAACAACAACAAAATACTAACAACAGCACCCACTTACAGGCCAAAGTCCTTCTTGAATAAAGAAGCCTTTCCCTCTGATGAAAGGACAGCAGAGAGAGAGGCTGTCTCTGGCATCACCAACAAATGCGCCTCTGATGGTGGCAGTCTCTAAAGAAAGGCCTGTTCCAAAGGTCTTAAAGACTGGGCAGTGTTGTATGGGAGAAGGAGGTCTTTGTTTGCCCACCTTCACCAGGCTCTACCTCTATGGCTGCCCAGAGAGACAGGCAAGCAGAGGTTTCTGTTCTTTTTCTCCTTGCTTCTTTCACTGCTAACTCACTCAAAGAGGACAGGTGAAGGGGAGTTCCAGGGCATGGGCCTTGGCGGTGCCCACCAATGCCAACTATTGGGTTTGCACAACATGACAACCCATCATGGGCAGCCAGCCATGGTGGGTTGTCATGTCATCTGAACCAGGAATGTTTTCCATGGGGTAGCTTATTTTTCGGGAACAAGCCATGCTGAGAACCCATGGCTTGTTGTAGGGCTATTCTTGCCTGCAATGGGTTGTCATGTCATCCAAACCTGGGAGAGCGATTTTATTGTGGGTTGCGGCAACTGGCTACAGAGCTGCTTGGCAAGATCACTTTTTGTGACTGCCCTTCTACTGATGCTGAAACAGCATTTAGAAGGACCGTCACACATTTTCTGGCAATTGTTTAAAAACAAATTGGGTTCCTCAATTGGGGTTGTGTTTTGCATTGCTGCTGTTGTTGGTCTTTTGCAAGTGCACATTTACAGCTGCCCAACATGTGGTCTTGTTTGGTCAATTTCCTTGTCTGTTTCAGCTGTCAAAGGGAGGGGTGAAGGTGAGTAGGTAACATACAAGGATATTGACAAGATGGAGTTGCATATTGGATAATTAGTGTACAGATGTGAAGGGCCAGGGGAGAAATAATACTAAGGGAAAGGAGGGACTTGGTGCCACAATCAGAAGCACCGAATGGGCAGGGGGAAGCCTAAGGAGTAAGTGCAACAAAAGGGGGGGGGACACAATATCTCTCCCTTGGCGATGTAATCCTCTTGATTTTAAGAGTTGTACTGAGACTTCTCAGTGTCCCCCACCTTTTCAACCCTTCCCTGACTCTCCAGCTAATCCGAAAAGGGGAGATGTTAACTCCCCCTATAGGACCATCAACACACATGGTAATTTACAGAGAAGCATACACATAAGACAGGTATTGCAAGTCTGAATAGGTAGAACTCTTTCTAGCAACCAAGTAGCACAATGAATAAACCATTTTAAGGACATTCGCAAGTTATCTAGAAAATTATCGCTGACATTCCATGACAAGGCTCTTGTGCGAAATAAGGGTATTTCTTACATGTTCATAATCCCTCTAAAGCTTACACTTCTGCATACTGAGAGAAATTGCATACTGACAACCATCCTTCATAGGTTTATTACTGTTGCTGAGAAGTAGAGTGAAAACTGCAAGACATTAATATTTTACAAACTGAACTATCTAAAAATAATATTCCTTAAGTACATAAAGAAGGCATTCTTCAAATATAAGACACTGTTTCAATTTACTGTAGGTGCCGTTATGGTTTCTGCAGCGGAATCATAAAGGGCATATTTACTTAAGATCCACCAAAGAATTGTCTTTTGTCTGAAAAATACACAAATACACATTATCTACTGCCAGAAACAGACATTCTTTCTAACTTAAATCATTTTAACAGACGTCTTAAATAAAATGATCTTTTCTCATCCATTGGCTCTAGCAATTTCATTTCTCTGTAGCACAGGCTATCCAATCCAATAGCAGAAAGATGGAAAAGAAGATCTACAGGAACTTTAACACACACTAAAGTCTAAGATTATCTAAAACGATAGTTCAGTATCTCAACCACACTAGATAACAACCCACTGGTATTACTTGTAGCTGTGGAAGAATAAACCCCGCAAATACCAATATATACTTCTTTTTGTTCACAAAGAGAATTAAATATACAGTGTATCATTCTACTCTGCTAAACCCACACACAGATTCTGAGCAAGTTTACCAAGAAGACAGTATTAAATCTAAATGATTTCTAAGTAAGCGTGCATAGGACTGCAAGCTTATAGCTCAAGTCAAGTCTAATTTATGGAGACATAAAGGCCATTTCATTTAAAACCATGGGATTCCCCCCCGCCCCCCGCCAAGGTTATGCTTATAAATGCAGCTTTAAAGTCGGATCCCGTGCATGGTTACATGGAAGTAAGGCCCACTGAGTTCAGTGGGACTTACTCCCAGGTAAGCATGCCTAAGATTATAACCTTAGACAAATTTGTGTGTTTGACCTGTTTTACTTACCCAGAAACATGTTTCTCATCTGCATATAATTCATCAATGTTTTTTAAGTCCTCTAAAGCAAAGGATCCTAACAATTCCTTTTTAGCTTTGGCAAGTTTGACTAAGACTGGAGAACGAGCTGTTGAGAAGTAAAGCCCTCAGCTGAAACTGCAGAGGTACAGTGTGTACTATTCCTATTGGTCAACAGATACCTCAGAGGAAAGTAACTGAAACAATGAAGAGACTGTCAGGGACTGCTGCCACCTCACATGTTGAGGCAATGGCTCTCCTCAGGGAGGGGCCACAGTTCAGTAACAGAGAACACGATTTGCACCTATGAAGCAGCAGGTTCAGTCCCTGGAATCGTCAATTAAACGGTTTCCTGTAGCAAGGCTGGCAATGACCCCTGGCTCAGATCCAATTGAGCTGCTGCCAAAGGAGAGAGTACTGCGTTGGACAAACCAACCGAGTGACTCGGGATGATACAACTTCATATACATACATACATACATACGTACGTACATCCCTAAAAACTACATCAGAAGGTTTTCTGTCCTGAAGCTTATTAAGTGACATGTTTTTTTAAAATGTGTTACCCATTCTTAATTAAAAAAAAAAAAATCAACAGAGCCTTTGTAAACCAGCCAGAGAGCTTCGGCTATGGAGTGGTATAGAAATATAATTAGGGTGCAATCCTATTGGGATAGGAGCCGCCTCTGAACTTAGAGATGACTGCCTATCCAATACCCTGCATTCGTGGCTAGACAGCCGATTTCGTCTGTCTAGCTGTGGGAAGTCGGAGCAGGGGGGCTTGCGCCAGATGACACATTGGAAGCATCGGAAAGGCACTTCCGCCCTCCCCACCCTGGCCTGCCCCCAGGAATGCCCTGTTTTTGTCGCTCCGTGCTCCTCTTCTGAGCACAGTGTCGCAATTTCGGCTGTCTAGGTATGGGACCTCGGATCGTGAGACGAGCAGCTGGACGACACGTAGGATGTGTCGCACCGGCATTTCCAACTTTTCCACCCTGAAACAGCCCCAGGAATGCCCCATTTTTGCCGCTCCGTGGTCCTCTTCTGAGCACGGAGCTGTTCCATGCTGCCTATGAGATAGCGCAAAAGGGGGTGGAGGTTGGTTCTCAGGGAGAACCGGCCATAGGATTGCACCAATCATCATCATCATCATCCTACAAGCTGCTACATCAGAAAATAAAGACATAGCCCAAGAGCTCACCTAAAGATTTCCACATACTGAGCATTCAGAGCACAAGTTGGGGGCAGACATCCGGGGCACCACTCAACAGAATGAGCAGCAGGGCTGGCTTTCCATATTTTGAAGTAAGTGAAGGAATACACAGTACCATCTAAAGCAGGAGGAGAAAAAACAAATTGGCCTACGGGGCTAAATTTCTATTTGGAAAGAACCCCCTCCCCTGGGGGGTGGGCATTCCAGCAGTGGGTGGGGCTAAGAGCACAGGGTGGGGCCAAGGACAGATGTCATTCTTACCCATTTGGAGATTTTCCCACCAAGCGTACACAACAGCTCAATTCTGTGCATGGCTACTCAGGAGTCAGCCCCAGTGTTGTATAGGTAGAGGGAATGACTATAAGACTCAGCAGTCCTCAAACACAACTGTCCTTTATTTATCACACACAGAACTGAAGAACTTAGCAGAAGCTCCACCCACTGTTGCTACTCCCAACTCTACAGGAGCTGCCAAGGTTCAAAACAATAACTAACCCATGGTGCCCGCCCCCCGGAGACATAACACCCAGCGTAGACGGTCTCTTGCCTAAAAAGCACAGCTCAATTCTATGCAGGGTATTTAAAGTTTTATTGCCTTTAAATACTCTCTTATCTGATTATCACTGATCAGAGATAAGTTCAGAAGTTTGAAGTCCAGCTGAGGAATCAGAGGGCACCATGAACTTCTCCATCCCTGATCTAAAGAGCCTCCCTGCCTCTGTAAGACCATTAAGTCCAGAGCCTAAAATTACCTCACTGCACTATTATTTATTTATTTCTAAGACGTATTAGTTACTCTATAACTAAAGCTCTCAGGGCTACATACAACAAACATAAATAAAATCTGAAATCCACATTAAAAACAGCACAATAAAACAATAAATTAAAAGCAGCAATCAACTAAAAGCAGCAGATGCTAAAATAGGCATCAGAAAAAATAACTAAAGATATAAAGATAGAACTACACAGAAATACAGAGGATTAAAACAAAGTAGGTGCCAGCTTATCTACCGCCAAAAAGTAGGGTTGTGCACCACTTCGGTCCAAATCCCGAAGTGAAGTGGGATGCTTCGGAGGTGCCTCAGCATGATCCAAAGTGGATCAGAACAGCACCGAGACACCCTGAAGCGAAGTGGGGCACCGCCAAAGTGCCTCAGTCCACCTCGGAGATTCGGAGCTCTTCTGATGCCTTCTGATCAGCCCACACAGCCTGTCTCCAAACTGTATCAACTTCAGAAAGATCTGGTGGGAGAGAGCTTTTATTTGGCTAGATCTAAAAAGTACTTAGTTTGAGTTTCCTTTTTTCCTTGCCTGGTTCTTTGTCTCCCCCACTTCCCATCCCCTTCTCTAATAGGATTTACCTTTCATTCTTTTCTTGATTGTTTATTTAAAAAACAAAAAAAATTAAAAAGTACTTTAGTTTTTCTTGCCTTGCCTTGTTCGTTAGCTTCCCCCACCCTTCTCAAATCTCAGCTATTAGTTTTCCCTTATGTTCTCTCTCTCTCTCTCTCCCTCCCTCCCTCCCTCCCTCTCTCTCTCTCTCTCTCTCTCTCTCTCTCTCTCATATCTTTCCTTTCCTTGTTCTTGGCTCCCCACCACCACCATCCCCACCCTTCTCAATTCCTGTATTCCTTCCCTTCCAATTTTTGATCTCTTTTCCCTAAACAACAACAACAACACCTGTTTCTCTTCTGTTAGGATTATAGATAGTCCTGCCCCCTCCCCCTTTGCTTGTAGGTAGTTCAGTGTTTGCTTTTCTTTTGTTCTTGTGTGTCTCTGTGTGTGCGCACATGCTTGCGTTGTGGACAAGCAAACTGTGTGTGGCAAAGCACTACACTGTCCACATTTCAAAAAGCAGTGGGCAAAGCACTACACAACATATATTATTTAAATTTTGAGTGTCTTCTCAAAGGAGCAAATACAAATTAATATAAAACGAAAGTGAATAAAGACCCCTCCAAAAGGGAAGAATTAACCGATGGCACCTATTTTCAAATAAATAACATCTTTAGTAAAATTCCAAAGAATATAAACATTGTGGCTGGGGGTGTGTGTGTGTTAAACTGTGGTTAAGACTTGTGCCTTTGCGCAAATGGAAGAAAAAGAAAGAAAAGAAAGAACGATCAAGCATTATTGTTGTCCTGGAGGTTTCAGGCTCCATGGCTTGTGAACACCAAAGAACAGCATGCAAATAAGGTCACCACCTACTGACCAAGCAGCTGTGGCTGCTTCTTTGGGGCAGGCAAACATTTCCAGTAACACAGCTGCAGCAATCCCTGCAATATTGGAGGGATCAATGGTTATATTTTAGTACGTCTTACTCATACTGTATATTTTTACATTATAGTTTCAATCTTGTACACCACCTGTTTTACATGACAGGCAGTACAGGCAGATTTTTAAATAAATAAATATTTTCTCACCAGAAACTGAGGGAATTAATCCCATTTGCTACTGCAGGACTAACTGCTGAGGCCAGGAATAAGATGGAAGGAAAACGGAGCACTGGAGATGAAGAAACCAGGGAGAAGAGAGGAGGCTGATGGGGCACTGTAGAGTGCTTCCAAGCACCGAGCTATTAAAAAACCAGAAATGATCAGAAGATGGAAACCCTATCTTCACGCCTGGGTTAACTGAGAGACTAGGTCTGGTGTCAAGGGTAAGCATAGTTGGGTGTTTGCTGGGGGCCCACACCTCAAGCAAGGGCTTACTTGCTCCTCCTCTTCACCACTGCAACCTGCTTGTTCACCTGCCTCTTTCTCTGGCCTGGAAACCAGTGGTGTGAGGAGGAGGATCCACAGATGCCACTACCTACTTCCTCCCTGGCTCTCTGCCTGTCAAGCAAGCAGTAGCAATGATGAGAAAGAGGATGAGGGGCAGTGGAAGCTTGTGAGAAGGTAGACTCCCTGAGGGAGAGGCCCCGTTGAGGGTGTTCTCGTCTTGCCCCAAGGACCCACAAAAACCTGGCACTGGCACTGCAAGAGAAAAGTCAAACACCGAAAGGGACACATGATACAGTCTTCCACATGTCTACACAGCAGCAACATCTCACTACATCCTTGCTGAGGTAATATCATTGCGTAGAGCACAGTACTACTTCATATTCGGCTGAATGTTTGGATCTGTTTTTCGAAGTCTCAGCTCTGACTTGCCTTTTCAGTCAAACAGGGTTAGAATGCCTGATGAAAAAGCTGTCACCACCATCACCCTGCAATCAATTTGGCTTTTGTTAAAGAAGTCAGATTATCTTCAAGGATCTTAGGGTCTTATAAAAAGCTTTTTTAAAAGAAAGAAAGAAAGAAAGAAAGAAAGAAAGAAAGAAAGAAAGAAAGAAAGAAATCTCTAGTCATCATGACTAAACTGTGAAAGGCACAGGACGTGCTCTCTAATGATTCTGAAGAACCCAGCCTCAAGATTATGTCTAGAATCATAGAGTAGTAGGGTTGGAAGGGGCCTATAAGACCATATAGGCCAACCCCCTGCTCAATGCAAGAAGTCTAACTGGATTAGTCCAATGCAAGTCTAATTCATCAAACTGTTGAACTGATTTAATAAAATAACCAAACATCTGCATAATATTTGTAATCATCATGTATTCTGCTTGTAGCAAACTTAACAGAATTTAGATTTATGGGGTGCAGAATTTGAGTTTTATATTTGTAGTCCTTAACAATAGGGAGCTTATGTCAGAACATAATAGTGATATTTTAATGCTTACTACTCATGATTTCATTTTGAGCTCTCTTTAGTTGAAGGAAGAGCAGTTAGGGTTCAAAGTGGGGGAGGGCAAGCATAAGCAGTATAAGCAATGAAAGGAGAAGATAAGTGATTCTTACAAGCTCAAAGAAATGAAGTGTAATATGCTTACAATGCATGGCACTGTGGCGTTTCCAATGTATTCAGCAGCATCTGCACAAACTTAATTTTTTTTTTTTTTAAGGGAAAGGAACTTGACTTTACAAGCCAAGATACTTTAAAAGGAATTCCTTAATCGTTTTCAAACTTTATCCTCTTGACGATGGAAACATGAAAATAACACAGACAGCAGAAATAAAGTTACATGTTGATAAACTGCTAGTTTATGAGCAAGCTCTCTGATAGCAGTACACCTTAAGGCATAAGGGTTAACAGGAGTTCACAAATTGATCATCAGTTTGCATGACATAAGCAGAAGTGGAGAGAGCTACAGTGACTGAAAGTGTCATACTGGTGATTTAAAAATAAAAAAAAAATTAGCCATCCAAGTTCATAGAACAGCAGTGTGAATGGTAATGTAGCATGAAGGTGCAGTCAAATTCTTCCAATAAATAGAAAGGGCTTAGGTGCAGAAAAGAAGATAGGCTGTGTTTTCAAAGGCTAGCATATCCAAAATGCTCTTTTGTCTTTAGGAAATGTTTGCACATAATAAGAGTTACACAGAGGAAAACAAATGGCATATCCAGGTACCCTGTACAAGAAGAGCTGACAGCAAAACACATCATGCTAATCCCTCTTCGTTTAGAGGCAGACTCATTAAAAACACTCCTGGCATCCTTTGTTCATTACTTCAGGAATTCTGAAATGAAGTTTTACATTTTTAGACAGGACGAAGAGGTTAGACATTTTTAGATAGCAAGGGGAAGCGGAAATGGTGTCTCATCAGAGTAAAATACAGATCCAACAATTATTTGTATAATGTACGTTTTAAAGACAATTCACACCTGAGTTACACAATGGGTGGGTCACAATAAGCCATGCTGAGAATAAGCTATGGTGAGTTGGTAGTTTACTCACAAACCCACATTACTCCTGACAGATAATCAGGCAAGCTGCGGCTTGCCATGATTTGTTTCCCACTTAGTCCTCCTGCCCACTCCTAGCACGCATTTCAGGGCCCTTTGCAGCTCAACTCCTCTCGGATCCTCATATTCCCTACAGAGGGAAACTTTTGGGATTCCTCCCACCCTTCAATCATTGCCCCTTTCCTAAGCAATTATTACACTTGCAACTTTTTTTCTTTTTTG
Organism: Heloderma suspectum; assembly: GCF_057233095.1. NCBI lineage: Eukaryota > Metazoa > Chordata > Lepidosauria > Squamata > Helodermatidae > Heloderma > Heloderma suspectum. The sequence goes on from NC_139458.1 coordinate 192,717,138, forward strand.
GTCCTTCGCAAGTGTGCAAATGAATTCGTAATTTATTATTATTATTATTTTGCGTAAGTGGATACGAAGATTACATGCTTCACAGCGTTTTGTTTTACATATTTTTCGGAAGTATTTTTTAACAACCCCCACCAAGTATGAACCCATTTGCACACTTAGAGCAGAGAAAATGCTTTTTTCACTTGTGTATTTGTGCTATTATGCTATACCACAGTGCCACCTAGAGGTTATATAGTGGAAAAGCAGGAAAGGAAACACTAACTTCTTGTAGTTTCATCAACTTTGTGACGAAACTGAAAGTAGATACAGTGGATTAACAGCCTCGTATAGAAAAACTCAATATAAACATATTCAGTGCTTGAAATGTGTGATTTCACCACTAGGAGGAACATTTCTACAATCATTGCCACAGAAGAATATATAAAATGTCTAACTTTATCATTGGGTGGCTCTATTTTTTTTTAAGAACACACAAACTCAACCTAACAGTGCAATCCTATCCAGAAGTAAGCCTCACTGACTTCAATTGGAGTTCCTCCCAGTTAGGTGTTTATAGGATGGCAGCCTGAGAAAGATTTTGCAGCCCAGTGGGCTTAAATTAGCTTCATAGTAAAAGACCCCAAAATATTTCTCTGAAATTTACAGTCAGACTTGTTAGCTGTGGAGATAAGAAATATCCTATTACATTGCAATAGTGCATACTAGTTGTATCAGGGTTTGAGCATCCAATTGTCATGAAGATAAACACTGTGATGAAGAGAACAAAACATCTACTGACAATTATGAATTCTGGCTTTTAAAAAAAAATAGTCTGAGAACAGTCAGAAACTGTGGATCAAACTACACATTAGATTAATTACATAGTGTGAGGTTGACCCCCGTGCAGGGGTTAAAAAGAAAAAAGAAAAAGGCCACCCTGAGAACATGTGCAACTGGGCCAATTAAAAATATAATAAAATAATAAACCAAGAATGGGAAACCAAGAACAAATTCTGGCTTCAGACTCTGGCTTGTTAGGGGAGTGACAAAATAAGGGTCGTAGTTGACTATTCAGCCTTCATGTCTACTGTTCTACTAAAAAAAAGTCAACTGCTTGATGGGGATTGCTGAAGATTTGTGGAGGTTGTATCGACTTAGGGCCATTTTCACACGTTGTAATGAGTAAAAAAAAAGGAGTTTAAAAAGCATTTTAAAAGATTCACTTAAAACAGGGTTGAAATAAGCTTGGTCTGGGTACACACCTCACAGAGCCCCTAAATTCTGAGGCTCCCTGCTTTTCTTCTCATAATATGTAAAGTGGCACTTATAGATGAGGAGTTCAAAGCACAGGTCCACAGAACTAATCACGTAGCCTGTGACCACTGGCAGATTTATCCAGATGTCTCTCTTACAACATATATTTCCACTGACACAATTTGTTTCATCCTCCCTGTACAACATTGGTTCTTCTTTCAGGTCTTCCTCCACAAAATGAGGACCTATGATCTCCATGCAGAAGGACCATTAAAATGCCATGATGACGGCTCCTTAGAAAACTATCATTCATTTCATGTTATGCTAAGTGAGTATGCACATTCAGGCAACAGTTTGTGTATGATGCATGTTCCCTTCTTATCCAGGAAAAAAAGTGGTCCTTTGTGCTTGCTTCCACGGCACTTGCCAAACTGCTTTCTTAACCCATATTTACAGTTTACACACTTATGCATAGCAATCTGTGCTTTAAAAGCCTGCAGTGTGCCAGCAGGCAGCTTGTAGTCTTCCACAAATGCAGTGCTAGGGATTCGGAATTCTTTGTTTAGAGATGCACATGCCTCTACAACACTGTTTTTCTAATAAGGCCACTTGCATTGTATTTTGTGATATTTTCCAGCCATCACACCAATTGTGAATTCTTGGGTAGCTTCTAAGGTTTTATTTGGTCACAGTGCCCCCATAGCCATATCCAAGTATGCTGGTTAGTATCTTACTTATGACCACCTTGGATAGGCAGTGTTATTAACCCAGATCAAGATCATAGCATGCCAACTTACCATTGCTTACATAAGACAAGCTTCAAAATAATACATTAAAGGGGCACAGGTGTGCCTCTGTAGTTAAGGTGAAAAAAAAGTTTCTGCAATTTTAAGCCTCAACATTCTACTGCTTATAAAAATGACACCAGTAGAGCAAATAAATTGAAACTTGACATCCATTATCTACCTGAGGAGGTCTATGATTGTGCCAAATTTCAAAGCAGTGTAATACAAAGTGCCACAGGTACAGCAAGTTAAAAAGTGCTGACGGTTGACACAATTGTTCTTTTTTTATTCAAGCTGCAGCTCACCATATCGTATATTTCTTTCAAATTCTGGGGGAATCTACTGACATACTTTATTCAGGCTTGTTGAGGAGGTCCACCTTTCATTGGTTTGGTGAAATTCTGAGCAGCAGTTTAAAAATTATTAAGGTTTTTCTGCTCCATGAAAGCCTATGGCAGCAACTGCTGGCAAGGTTATGTTGGGCATGCTCAGTTCCACTCTGAAGCTAGAATGCTGCCAGTACTCCAGTGTTTTGAATTCCACTGTTCCTGCCAGCATTCTGACAGTGGGGGAGGGGTAGCAGGGAAGCGTCAAATGAGGTAAGAGGGAGGTAACTTTGAAGGCTGAGGAAATCACTCTCACTGACTGACAGCTCACTGATGAAGGGAGGGAGGAAAAGGAAAAGGCTCTGCTGAAATCCTGTGCAGGCTTACTCAGAAGTAAGCTATTCTGAACACACAGGGGCATATCTATTCATTTGTACACATCTACTCAGTTAATGACCTGTTTGTGTTTTGTTTTTTAGTTGTGTTTTTGTTTTTTTCAAAACAGTGTAATAATAAATGTCCTTTTTCAAAACCACACAAATTCAATTATAGCAAAACCTGCCAGGTTAAGACCAGAGTTAAGCTTATCTCATATTGGCTCAAGCCTCACAAAGCCAGGAAATTGGAAGCTTAGGCTGATGCCTTAACAGAAGTGCCCCATGATCGATAATGCTGTTGTGTGAGGCCACAAATTGTGCTTGCTTACAAGCAACAAACAAGCATGGATCAACTCTCAGAAGGATTCCTCTAACAATACGGTGAGGCTCAGAGGCTTCAGAAGGCAATACAGGACCAAAACAATGTGGGGCATCTTTGCTGGTCCCAGGCACTCCACTATCCCCATCTGGATTGGGCCTGAAGACCTAGCAAAAGTATGGGTGCATGGAACGTAAGTTGTAAGACCACTGAATGTATGTGTGTGTGGGGTGCTTATAAGGCTATGGGCTTTTAAAACATATACAGGCAATTTTTTCAGCCATTCAGAAATTAAAAACAAGTATGAAATCTCTCACTCACTCACACAATTTTTGAGTATCAGATCATAATGTACAAACTGATTTGATTGCTTTGATAGTTAGGTCTACTTCAGTCAACACAGATTGCATTGGGTGAAGAATGTCACCAGCGGTCATCAAAGAGGTTCAGATTAATTAAATCAAGAGTGGGGAACATATTTGGGTGGCTGGGGGCTGAATGTCACAGGCCAGATGATGTCGGGTGTTGACCACACACCCTAACATCATTTGGACCCCAGCCCAAGTGCTGGCTGGAACTCCAGCCAGTGCTTCGGCCAGGGCCCACTTTGCGCCACATGGGACACACTGGGTGGGATCCAACAGTACTCTACTGCTGGCGACGACCAACGCTAGTTCCTGGTGTACGTGCGGCTAGCCCTGGAGATGGTGTATACACAGACCCTACCACCAGTGGCATCGATATAGCGCTTCCAAGGGCGAGCCCCAAACGATCGGAAACTCAAGTTCTTGGAAGGCATGCACTGGGAACTGGCGGTGCTCGCCGCCAGCAGTACAGCACCATTAGATCCTACCCACTGTGCAGCACACTCCCCAATGGGGGGGAGGTACAGTGTGGGTGGTAACCTCCACAGAGGCAGGATTGGGAGAGGGGAGGAAGAACCGAAGAAGGGGCCTGAAGAGGGAGCCGAACCCTCCATGTGCCAGATGACAAACCTCTGTGGGCTGCGTTAGGCCTGCTGGCCACGGGTTCCTCATTTCTGTATTATATATACAGCTGAAGTTGAACAGCTGATGTTAAGCACTTTTTTTTCAGTCCTTCCTCTCCAAAAGCAAGAGAAGGGTCGCCAACCCTATCTGGTGGGCTCCATTTGGCTTGGTGACCCACCTCTTGTTTTTGTGACCCACAAGTGTGCACAAAAAATACAATTGCCCACTCTCACATATGTATAGCCAGCTGTACCACACCAGTTGCATTTCCACTAGCCAGACAATAGGCAGATGCCTGCTCGTATTTATAAGTACACACAGCTTCAATCTGGAACTCGACATAGACCTCAGTTAAAGACCCAACGGAAAGACCAATACTGTCATTCAGAAACTCCCTTTTTCTTTGCAGAGTATAACTCCATGAGACCCATTCCAGCAGAGAGTCACAGTTATCCATTCTTCTGAGCAACTGACTCTGCACAGCAAACAGGGGGCTTTGTGGATCTCCTAGTGCAAACCAGATGAGACCAATATGACAAGAGGACACAATAATACTCCAAATGTAGGCCTTGCCACCGCTTTTCAGATAGAGGCAGTGTGAACAAGCCTACTAGTTTTGAAACTAACTTAAGATGAAATTCTGTACATTTCAGATTAAGTGTTTGCTAGTATGGTTATGAGACCAATGGATAATTCTTTACAAACTAGGTTTAGTTCTCAGAACCTCTCCTCTATATAGTGCAACAATTAAATCAGCCTTCTCCAACCTGGTGCTCTCCAGATGTTTTGGTCTACAACTTCCATAATCCATTGTTTATGCTAGCTAACAATGATGGGAGTTGTAGCCCAACACATCTGAGGACACTAGGTTGAGAAGGCTGATTTATGCTCTTTTCTCTACCAAGTTGATTGAAATGTACAGTGACTAAGTATAGCACAATGTGTAGAATAGAAATTGTTCTCTCTGTTAATAGATGGAAGATCTAAATTTAGCATATACTCTTGGGCTCTAAAATAGCACCAAGAAATGTCATGAAGCCTACAGCTATCAGTGTATAATGGAAATCTGCCGCCTATAATACTAACAACAGCTACTTTCCAAAAATCCCAACAATTTGAATCAAGTGGTTTTAAAAATGTAAAAAAATCAAGTTGTTCATCAGAAATTTCTTCAAGAAATAAACTAAAGATAACCTATATTGTGTGGATTATTAATGTTTAGGTTGTGAATGTTTATTCATACTCACAACAATAGGCTGCATGGTAAATAGTGAAAGACTGTTATATTATTCTTAAACAGCAATCAGCAACTACCAAATATCTGAGAACAAGTGCAAGCCCGTTCCAATGCTCCCCACCTGTAGGTTGGCCACTTACACATTGTCAAAAAAGAAGAAATGTGTCACCAAAAGAGGACAAGAGGATGCATTTATATATGCTAATTTTATTTCATTTCTATACCACCCAATAACCAAAGCTCTCTGGGTGGTTCACAATTAAATTTATAGGTACAGATGCCAATTTAGATCTAATTAAAGTACTTCAAATAGAAACCTTCCCATACACTAGGATCAATATCTGAGGCTCTCCCCCGAGTGCCTCCTCCAAGGGAGTTTTGGAGGATATCAACAAGGGAGAGGGCCTTCTTGGTGGTGAGCCCCCAATTGTGGAATGCTCTCCCCAGTGAGGTCTATCTAGCACCAATGTTGTCATATTTGGTACCAGGTTAAGACTTTCCTCTACTCCCAGGCATTTAACAGCATATGATAGGTTTTTTTTAGTTTTTTATTGGGTCCTGTTTTTAATTTGTTTTGAAACTGTTTCAAATGTTTTAATAGTAAAGGATTTATATTCTGTTTTATCATGTTGTAAACCACCCAGAGTGCTTTGACTGTTGGGCAGTATAGAAATGTAATAAATAATAGTAATATTTCCTAACATAGGAAATATTACAATGGAACCAATGACCTAGGGAGGTGGTGGGCTCTCCCACACTGGAGGCATTCAAGACGAGGCTGGACAGCGATCTGTCAGGGATGCTCTGACTTGGATTCCTGCACTGAGCAGGGGGTTGGACTAGATGGTCTTGTAGGCCCCTTCCAACCCTACTATTCTGTGATTCTATGAAGGGGGACAGGAGGCAGGGACAGTTTGCTGCTTGATAACAATTGCACACAAAATGCGAAGATAATGATAGCGCACATAAAGTATAAATAAAAACAGATGGCACTGGATTAAAAACCATTGCAGAGTTACTAAGTGATGTCTAGAGATAAGCAGGTTTGGGAGGTTTCATGACTGTTCCCATTGTGCTGGGAATGATCTTACTGTGGACCTCCTATGGCCTGCCTTGTCTAACTGTTGCAGTCCACTGGTTTAAGGAACGCCCGTTCTTTGCTTCCACACCTGATTTTATATTTTCACCATTCCACTGCAGCATCACTTGGGAGCCACAACTACATTTCATTGGCATAGTAGTTACTCATTCCAAGCAGCTCAGCAATGCCCTCGGATCTTGGGCATTGTTTACGATGAAACCAAGGATTGCCTCTCCGCTTGTCAATTCTACAGCCAACTACACCGAGCACATTTATTTAATTGTGGCTCCTTGCCATTACTCATATTTATGTTTATCCAATCAATTTGAGGGTAGTTGAATCACCCATTATTATTAAACCTTGTGATTTGGCTGCCCTCTTGCTTTGCATTTCAAAAACACCATCCTTCCCTCAGGCAAACACTGGAAATAGTACGCCCCCTGCACTAAACTAATCTTTTTGGCCCGGATTTTCTGCCAACATTGATTCTGTGGATAAGCTGCTGCTGCTGCTGGTGGTTTGGAGTGTGTTTGGAGCTGTACGGTTTAACTTGCCTTGATTTAAATCAATCCAGCGTGACACAAACGCTTCATAACATACTTGATGAATACTAGAAATAAAAAAGTCCTACATACATTCTGTCGAATTCAGTGGAAAATACTGCTGCTTAAATCTTTAAAATAGCTAGCCTGATTTCAGTGGCTTCAAACGATGACGAATTGCACGTGCTCATATGGTAAATAATTCAGATGATTAATTGTGCTTATTGTTATGAACTGTATCTTATTTTTGGATCCATTTTTTCTAATATTGAGTCACTATGTTTTGCATTTTTAGCTAAAAGGTTCCCTTGATGTCAGTCCATCCTCTAGGAAGTTTGCAAGGTTATCTAATAGTAGTACTTAAGGTTGATGTGCATGACACAAATCCTTCACTTTTAGGCAACTGTCTTTCTTACGATTATCCATACATGTGCAAAATGGCATATCTTGAAGTTTGCTCTTCTTCTTTTGACAATGCATCATCATCCTAGTCAGATTAGTCCAGAGGATTGTGCTTCTCTGAGTCAGCAATGGTGCAGCTAGGGCTGGACCGTGGGGTCAAAGTCCAGGGCCTCATAGCCCAAGGGGGCCCCAAATGACCATCAGAGTGTGGGTGGTGATGGGGCAGTGGTAAGCAAGCCCAGTGTCAGCACGTGGGCTGACACAGGCATGCCCAGTGGGGCAGATGCTGGTTGCTGAAGCATCCTTTCTTCTTATTTTAAAAAATAAAATAAATTATAGTCTGGGGGCAGCCAGCTGGGCAAGTACATGGTTATAGATGTTGTTGTTGTTTTTTAAAAAAACTTTCAATATATATTATCCTTTCCTACACCAAAATGGTGCTTATTCCCAAGTAAAAGAAGCAACCCCAGTTTTATTCCTGTCGTCAAAATGGTGCTATGATTTAAGCGGGTTTAAAATGTGAGACTGCACATGCTCAGAGTATTTCTTTTTTATCATAGTTTTCTCCCTCTAATATCAGGAATTTCTCTCTCTAATGTATCAGGAATGTAGAAGCAGTTGTAAAGTATGGAATGTTGCAGGGAGGCGGGAGAAGGGAAATTATGTGCCTCATAACCGAAGCAATACACATGGCCGTCTCAAGTGGGGGAATAACACCATTACTTCCAGGGTATAAAATTACCTGGTCCATGGGGTCACGAAGAGTCGGACACGACTTAACGACCGAACAACAACAAAATAAAATTACCTAGCTGCACCACTGCTAGTAAGGGCAGAGAGGTGCTTTCTGCACACTTGAGAGGCCTGGTGCTGCAGAAGCAAACTCTCTGGCTGGATAAGGAAGACTTCAGAAAATGTTTACAAAATATAACAGGGCTCAATTCCAGAGAAGCATTATACCCCCACCCACCCCTTTTTAGTACACAATAAACACGCTCCGGGAGAGAGCAGAGGACAGGAAGGCCTGGCGTGCTATGGTCCATGGGGTCACGAAGAGTCGGACACGACTGAACGACTGAACAACAACAACAAATGTGTACTTAAAGGAAAAGTGCCAACATGTTGGGTTTTGTGATCACATAGAATGTAGTTTGCACTGTAAAAATGAAACACTCCTAGTGCTGCTTCAAGTTTTTGTAAAATGAGCAATGGGAGCTTTCTCCCGGCTCTATGCCAATTGCAGGGAAGGGCCCCCCAGTCTAGATCAGGATCGCAGCGGGGGATAAGCAAAAGGCTAAAGCCCCCCGATCCCCCCTGCTAGGGTCTTAATCTGGGTCAGGGCCTGGACTAGATACTTCTGAAAGAAAAATCATGCACTCAAGTACAAACCATGTGATTAATGTCACGTGTAGTTTGACCCTAAAGCTCCTAAGACTGACAGCATACTTCTCACTGGTCATCACAATCTGAGAGTTAGGGTGCAATCGCAGGGACCATAGGATTTTTGGGGGTCCCCAGGGTCGTGGACACTGCTACAACTTCGGGAAGAGGACTCTGTGCTCCAATCCCTCCCCCCACCCCGTGCAGCCACTACGGAAGAACTGAGGCAGATGCTTCCTGAGGTCACAAATGCAACTTCATTGAGAAGAAAAAGGGGGTGTTTCCATTGGATGGGTAGGGAAGGGAAGAGAAAAGATCAGGATACACTCTATCCTATGGCCTCTCCAGGCTGAGCCCTGCCCCCACCAGTACAACTCCACTAGATGGGCTCAGACCTCAGAGGCCCATCTACTGGGGGGGGGGGAATGAAAAGGAAGACAGAGAGGTGAAAATCTTCTCCACTGCTCTTTCTGCCCTATTGACAGCAGCCCAGCAGGGCACAGAAATCTTAGAAGCCTCCGAGATTGGAGGCTTCTGACTAGCAGGCAGCAACCTGATATGGTTGTACCTTATATTACATTATTTATATCCCAGCCTTCCAGTTACACAAACAAAGAAGTTAATGAAGCATTTAAAACATAAGAACCATTATTATTATTATTGTTGTTGTTGTTGTTGTTGTTGTTGTTATATCCAACCTTTTCCCCAGTGTTGGGACTCAAGGTGGCTTTACAACATTAAAAACTTCTACAGTTAAAACCTATAAATAGAAATATACAAAAGTTAAAAAATATAATTAAATCATTTAAACCACATCACACGTAATTAAAACAACAATCCAGCAGCATAAAATTCAGCCTAATACCACCTAATACTCACTACTCACTAGAATGTAAACTTAGTAGGGCTTATGTCCATGTAAACATGTTTACTCACTAGAAAGAACTATGCTAAACTTTTGTCTCTGTTGTATTAATTTATGACATGCAGAGAATTTTTCCATGCACGGCAGCTTTCCACCTGCAGTCTGAAGTGGTATAGTGCAAAATTCCAAAACCACAATTTGCAGTCTACCAACTCTGTGTAATGTCTAGATCAGATCTCAGTACAAGTCATCATTTTATTTATATTTTTTATGGTGAAGTGTTAAGGCTTTTTACACAGTACCATTGGAGCTGGACAACATGAATCTATCCTTATAGCTCTAGTTCCTTCCCAGATTTTTTTTCTGAAGTTCGTCCCAACCCAAAAGGAGAAAGGGCAAAAGGGAACAGAGGGAAGAAAGATGACAAAAGCTGTAAGAGAAAGTGCCTGAATAAAGCGACATTTGCATCCAAGCCTTCCTTTCATACAGAGTCCCCCTTACCAGGAACAAAGATACAAAGTGACTCTCTTAGAGAGTCACATTATCCCATATGGGATGAGAGGGATTTTTTGGACCTCTCGTTGCAATCTTGTGAGGAATAAACCCTGGGACTGAACAATCAGGCTGGAGTCATTTGCAAGGCAGCAAAGAAACATAGCTTTGCTGCCGAAAAATAAATAAATCATGAACATGCAGACTGTGTAAATGTTTGCATAACTTAGAGTCAGGTTTGAAAGGAATGTGCTCAAGAGAAAGAGAGATAAGAACGGTATCTTAGAGACCTCAGGATGGCAATCTATTGATTTTATTCCTATCTGGATGACCTTGTAGTCTGAGATAATGGTTTCTCAGTGGAGTGCTTGAAGTCAACAAGACTACTTTAAAGCAGAATATAAAAATGTAATAGATCACCTTTGTACAGCATTGAAAAGTTTTGGACAAAACATTTTTTCAACATGTACTGCTTGCTCACATGCTTACTCATGTCTGAAATGAAAAGAATCAAAAAGGGTATACAGCTTACTCCTATGTAAATTACCATCAGTTCTGTGTGTGAAAAACTGCAAATATGCGAAGTCCCATAGAGGCAATGGAAAAAAATTCTAGTCTTAACTTTGTGTCCTCAAGGCAGGCTCTTGAAGCATATTAACACTTCCCACATCATTCAGATTATTTGTTGTTGTTGTTCAGTCTCAAGTCCATATTCATTGCATCAGTGATGCTATCTAGCCATCTCATCCTCTGCCGCCCCCTTCTCCTTTTGCCTTCAGTCTTTCCCAGCATCAGGGTCTTTTCCAGAGAGTTTTCTCTTCGCACTAGGTGGCCAAAATATTCGAGCTTCAGCTTCAGTATCTGTCCTTCCAATGAGCACTCAGGGTTGATTTCCTTTAGGATGGACTGATTTGACCTCCGTGCAGTCCAGGGGACTCGTAAGAGTCTTCTCCAGCACCACAGTTCAAAAGCATCAATTCTTCGGCACTCAGCCTTCCTTACAGTCCAGCTCTCACAGCCATACATTACTACTGGGAAAACCATAGCTTCGATTAGACAGACCTTTGTCGGCAAGGTGATGTCTCTGCTTCTTACTACGCTGTCTAGGTTTGCCATAGCTTTCCTCCCAAAGATCAAGCATCTTTTAATTTCATGGCTACAGTCACCGTCTGCGGTGATCTTGGAGCCCAAGAAAATAAAATCTGTCACTGCTTCCATTTCTTCCCCTTCTATATGCCAGGAAGTGATAGGGCCAGATGCCATGATCTTAGTGTTTTTAATGTTGAATTTCAAACCAGCTTTTGCAGTCTCCTCTTTCACCCTCAACAAGAAGCTCTTTAGATCCTCTTTGCTTTCTGCCATTAGGGTGGTATCATCTGCGTATCTGAGGTTGTTGATAATTCTCCCAGCAATCTTAATTCCAACCTGTGATTCCTCCAACCCAGCATTTCTCATGATGTACTCTGCATATAAGTTAAATAAGCAGGGCGACAATATGCAGCCTGGGCGTACTCCTTTCCCAATGTTGAACCAATCGGTTGTTCCATGTCTGGTTCTAACTGTTGCTTCTTGACCCTCGTACAGGTTTCTCAGGAGACAGGTAAGGTGGTCTGGTACTCCCATCTCTTTAAGAATTTGCCACAGTTTGTTGTGATCCACACAATCAAAGGCTTTAGCGTAGTCAATGAAGCAGAAATAGACGTTTTATTCAGATTATAGGATGCCACAAAGTAGAGAAGAGGGAAAGAAGTCAGTATATGTTACCAGAAATGCCTGCAGGTAAAAAAAAGAGATGACTCAATGTATGCCCTGGCCGTGGGCTTCCAGAATTTAGAGGTGCCGAGAAAGTGATAAGTCAGATCCAGGTTTGCTTACAAGGAGACTTTATTGAGTACTTACAACCAACAGGCGTACCCAATAGTTGGATCAGACAACAGCTCTGAACCCGGAGCTGTGGTGCAAGATGGGTTTTATACCATACATGTTATTCATGCATAGCAGTCAGGCAGTATAACAAGTGCAAGCATTAATTAGAAAGCATCTACAACTTTCCCAGTGTCCGGGTGGAAACTGAGCCCATAGAGCCCCAGAGAAGTTCTGATTCTGAGGAGGAACAGCAAACTGTGGGAGAGCAGCCACCTCATCCCTCACAGGCACAGCAGCTGGCAGAGATTCCTCCTGCCAGCATTCCTGAGATAGTGACCCGGGCAGTGAGTGCAGGAGCGGGGCTTGCTAGACGCTCGATGCAGTCGCAGGGAGTGACGAGTGATGGAGGGCGCGGAAAGGAGGCGTAGTGCCCATTTGGCGTGCAAACAACGACCGCCTCCCATGGACCCAAGGGAAAGAAGGAGGATCTCTCCCTAGCCCATAAGTTCTGGGTCTTCAAGTGATTCTCTTTCAAACAGGGATCAACTGCCTATTCGAAGCTTAGGCCACTCTGCTGTTCCTTGCTTTAGTTGCTGGTGATTAGCATCTGATAGAGTCATTAAGTTGTAAAAAGATTAAAGCTTTGAAAAGAATCCTTTCGTCTGTGTCTTGAGTTGGCTATTGAAGTCTACTGAAAGAGGCCGCCAGGGTGCTCCTGACAGCCAGCATAGCCTACATAGTAATATATTTGGCAGAAGCAAGACTATCAGAATATTCCCAGTGCAGACATCTGTAAACATAGCTTCACTTCTTAGGCACATCTGAGACTCTGATAAGATAAACGGTACCAGAGCTCGTTAGCATGGAATATGCTGAGGCGGCCATATCAACCTTTGACTCATCTTACAAGCCAAGCGGCCTACCTACAGGGGAAATGCAACTAATAATGAACCAAAGCAGAGAGCATTATAGATCTCTAATCCTCTCTAAACTACTATTAGCTGGCTTACAGGCCTGGGGCCTTACACTCAAGCAAGCAGGACAAACTGCATGCTATGTGAGAAAGAAAGGTTCAGAACCATATTAAATGCAATAAGATAAAGTTTCATCATCAACTTTCATGTAACAGTGCAAGCCTTAGATGGGGGCTTCAGAATTTCCTCTCTGGTGTTGGCAATCAATGGTGGCTGTTCTAGCCTTCATGGTGGGCTGCGAAGGGGTTGCATTGTTATAATCAGGCTTGATAGTTGGCTTTCAATAGTTGCCCAGCTTCTGCTTCTGCATCTGCATAAAGACTTAAATTAGAAGGAATGGGCAAAATCTTGAAAATCTTCATGTGGTAAAGATGCCTAATAAAGCACAAAATAAGCGCCAGTGCAAAATGTCTCTATCTGTATGATGTGCATTTGGGCTTTTTATATTCATTTATTGTTTTAGAGCTCAAGTAAATAGCCCACTTGTGCAAGTCAACAAAAGGAGACAATAAGCAGCAGCATTTAACATACTGACTATGTCTGAGGGTATTGGGGTTGAGAGCCTTTCTACATAAGGCTTTTATTGTGCACTCATGATTGCTCACTCATGGTAGTTTGCAGGTCCTTTACATGATGTCATCGTCCTCCAGAGCCTCTCCCGTGCTTTGTGAATACTCGTGGGTTTTTTTTCCTAATGAAGAAAGCGTGCTATTTTTTCTGAATGGCCTCTATAATGCCATAGAAAGCTCGTGTAATTGTGCAATTCTGCTATACTACACTGCCAGCTAGTGGTTGTATAATGAAACATACAGAAAGGCAGAGAAAGAAAACAACCGGGGGGGGGGAGAGAACATGTGTAAAGGAACTGATCTTAATCCTGCAAAGAATCCAGAAGCAGACGTCTCAGTGAAGGTGAGAGTAAATAGCTTCATGTAGAAAAGCTCTGCCTGTGAATTTTCATAGAAGTGACATTTGAGCTTCATACTTGCACTCCTGTGGAGCTGGGACTTCTGCTTTCACTTCTGCTTCTGATCAACCACAGCTTGCTGTGCTGTCCAGACCCAGAACTGTGTATGATTAAACAAGCCAGCTTCAGTAACTATAGGGGCAATCTACATTACAACTTTAAACTGGTTTCAAACCGGTTTATCTAAAGGGATCCTGCAGTTTCATGAGGGTACTGAGAATTCTTTGCTAGAGACCCCTGTCCCCTGCCCAAGTGGCCCCTCTTCCTAGAGCTACAATTCCTAGAATTCCTGTATTTCGTAGCCGTAATCGCTAAAAACAGGTTTGAAACCAGTTTCAAGTTGTAATGTAGATTGCCCCTAAGACGTCTGAAACTAACCACAGTTAACAGTAACACATTTTGTCAGACTAGATGACATGACAAGCCCCAGTTAAGCAAAAGTGGAAGCTTCTGAACTCCTTCACCCAGACACACATGAGGAGGAGAAGCAGGGGTGGGGGTGGGGGTGGGGGGAGTGTATGAGCCTGAGACTCAGTGTAGCTTGTTCCTGCTCATTCATGATTTAGTGTTAAGTGCAAACATGGCCAAGGTACATATGGTATAGCATGCTGAGACATCTATTAAACAATGCCCTTGATGAGTAATATACTCCCCCCATTATGCTCAGAGCACCTTTAGAAGAGTTTAAAAAGTTAAGAATGTCAAAGAATGGGTGCCTGCCCACCTCAGCATTCATGTATCCCTTTTTGAAAGAGAGAAGCACAAAGCTGAAGTCCCAACAGTCATATAAGGTGTTTTTGTTTTTGCTTTCTTACGAGAAACTGAGTGGACTAGAAGCTGCCTGTGATTCAATCTAATTGATTTCACCTCTCCATTGTCTTGTGTAGGATTAGGGGAAGCCATTGCAATTCCAAAGTAATAAATGGCAAGAACCTGTTTTTTTCCTCCATACTAAACCCTCTGCTTCAAATGCTGGATTTGGGAAACTGCCACAGTAGTGAAGTGGGGGCACTGCTCCTACTGATCTGCAGTACACGGCCTAGGGGGACACACGCCTCATTCCGTTAATATTTGTGATAAGTGTAACTGTCAACAATGCAAGGCGGGGCGGGGCGGGGGAGCAAGCCCACCTTTTAGTCTGGATACAAAATGCTATATTTTAAAATTTGACTAAAGCAAATGAATGTGCCAGAACAAAACTCCCACAAAAGTGATTGCTCAGAGCGAAGACAAAGAACATTGATGGATCTTTATGGTTGTTTGTGCACAAAATACTGTGGGGGGAAAAATGCAGTAAGAATTATACAGGTCCTATATTCAGGGAAAACAGAGCCTGGAGAGAACTCAAGTCAATCACAATGGAATAATAAAGCACCAAAATAGGTCATTTTGAAGTTTTCAGAAAAGTACATTTTAAATTAGATGAACCTAAAACAGACAGAGGAGAGAGAAATTCCATGGAAACAAGTGCATGTGTGTGAAAAACGACCTGCTAAAATTTAATAACTGAGATAGTAAATGATACCATACGCTATGATTTTCAAAACAGCTTTTAGAAAGATAGGTGTGAGGAGAAAATATTTTATTCCTTTGTAACTTGTGCAGAAACTTTTCTATACTTCAAAACAATCTAGTATGACTACTGTGGGCAAACCACATATGGATACCCTGGGCAGGAAAAACAGTGAAAGAAAGGATGGCAGTCCAAAAGTGATAAGTAATTTTCACACAGGTAGGATTTTCCAATTTTATTTAGTGTGTTAGCTGGATCTTAGCTGGGCAACCTGCAGCCCTCGGCCTAACTTAATGCATCACCCAGCCTAATTTCAAAAGCCCTCTGCATGCAATCAATTCAGACCTTGGGCAAAAGCGATCTGTCCCTTCCCTGGCCGCCCACTGGGCTAGAAAGAAGAGGGAGGGAAAGAGGGGGGGTATGACCCACCTCCCCTTCATGGATCACTGCCTTGTTGTGGCGAAGGGGCTTGCGTAACTCAGTGAAGCCATAAGCTATGCCGTGCAGGGCCACCCAAGACGGACAGGTCATGGCAGAGAGTTCTGACAAAATGTGGTCCACTGGAGAAGGAAATGGCAACCCACTCCAGTATTCTTGCCAAGAAAACCCCATGGAACGTGTCACAAGGCTAAAAGATATGACGCCGGAAGATGAGCCCCTCAGGTCGGAAGGTGTCCAATATGCTACTGGGGAAGAGCAGAGGGTATTTCCAAGTAGCGTCAGAAAGAGTGAAGCGGCTGGGCCAAACCCGAAAGGACACTCAGCTGTGGATGTGTCTGGCGGTGAAAAGAAAATCCGATGCTGTAAAGAACAATATTGTTTAGGAACCTGGAATGTCAGATCAATGAATCAAGGTAAGCTGGAGGTGGTCAAACATGAGATGGCAAGATTGAACATCGACATCTTGGGAATCAGCGAACTAAAATGGACAGGCATGGGCGAATTTAATTCAGGTGACCATCATATCTACTATTGTGGGCAAGAATCCCTTAGAAGAAATGGAGTAGCACTCATAGTCAACAAAAGGGTGGGAAAAGCAGTACTGGGGTACAATCTTAAAAATGATAGAATGATCTCAGTACGAATCCAAGGCAAACCATTCAACATCACAGTAATTCAAGTCTATGCCCCAACCACTGAGGCCGAAGAAGCTGAGGTTGATCGGTTCTATGAAGACCTACAACACCTTCTAGAACTAACACCAAAAAAAGATGTCCTCTTCATCATAGGGGATTGGAATGCTAAAGTAGGAAGTCAAGAAATCACCGGGATAACAGGCAGGCATGGCCTTGGTGTACAAAATGAAGCAGGACAAAAGCTAATAGAGTTTTGCCAAGAGAACATGCTGATCATAGCAAACACTCTTTTCCAACAGCACAAGAGGCGACTCTACACATGGACGTCACCAGATGGTCAATATCGAAATCAGATTGATTATGTCCTTTGCAGCCAAAGATGGAGAAGCTCCATACAGTCAGTCAAAACAAGACCTGGAGCTGACTGTGGCTCAGATCATGAGCTGCTTCTTGCAAAATTTCGGCTTAAATTGAAGAACGTCGGGAAAACCACTAAACCGTTCAGGTATGACCTAAATCATATCCCTGATGAATATACAGTGGAGGTGAGGAATAGATTTCAGGGATTAGACCTGATAGACAGAGTGCCTGAGGAACTATGGACGGAGGTCCGTAACATTGTTCAGGAGGCAGCAACGAAATCCATCCCAAAGAAAAAGAAATGCAAGAAAGCCAAGTGGCTGTCTGATGAGGCTTTACAAGTAGCTCACGAAAGAAGGGAAGCGAAAAGCAAAGGAGAAAGGGGAAGATATACCCAACTGAATGCAGAGTTCCAGAGAATAGCAAGGAGAGACAAGAAGGCCTTCTTAAATGAACAATGCAAAGAAATCGAGGAAAACAACAGAATGGGAAAGACTAGAGATCTCTTCAAGAAAATTGGAGATCTCAAGGGAACGTTTTGTGCAAAGACGGGCATGATAAAGGACAAAGAAGGCAGGGACCTAACAGAAGCAGATGAGATTAAGAAGAGGTGGCAAGAATACACAGAAGAACTATACAGGAAAGATCTGAATGTCCCTGATAGCCATGATAGTGCGGTCACTGAACTTGAGCCGGACATCCTAGAGAGTGAAGTCAAGTGGGCCTTAGGAAGCATTAGTAACAACAAAGCTAGCGGAGATGACAGTATTCCAGCCGAGCTATTTAAAATCCTAAAAGATGATGCTGTTAAAGTGCTGCATTCAATATGCCAACAAATCTGGAACACTCAACAGTGGCCACAAGACTGGAAAAGGTCAGTTTACATTCCAATTCCAAAGAAGGGCAACGCCAAAGAGTGTTCAAACTACCGCACAATTGCGCTCATTTCACATGCCAGCAAGGTGATGCTCAAAATCCTACAAGCTAGGCTTCAGCAGTATGCGAACCGAGAACTACCGGAAGTACAAGCTGGGTTTCGAAGAGGCAGAGGAACTAGAGATCAAATCGCCAACATTCGCTGCATCATGGAGAAAGCAAGAGAATTCCAGAAAAACGTCTATTTCTGCTTCATTGACTACGCTAAAGCCTTTGATTGTGTGGATCACAACAAACTGTGGCAAATTCTTAAAGTGATGGGAGTACCAGACCACCTTACCTGTCTCCTGAGAAACCTGTACGAGGGTCAAGAAGCAACAGTAAGAACCAGACATGGAACAACCGAGTGGTTCAAAATTGGGAAAGGAGTACGACAAGGCTGCATATTGTCACCCTGCTTATTTAACTTATATGCAGAGTACATCATGAGAAATGCCGGGTTGGATGAATCAGAGGTCGGAATTAAGATTGCCGGGAGAATTATCAACAACCTCCGATATGCAGACGATACCACCCTAATGGCAGAAAGCGAAGAGGATCTCAAGAGCCTCTTGTTGAGGGTGAAAGAGGAGAGTGCAAAAGCTGGTTTGAAACTCAACATTAAAAAAACTAAGATCATGGCATCTGGCCCCATCACTTCCTGGCATATAGAAGGGGAAGAAATGGAAGCAGTGACAGATTTTACTTTCTTGGGCTCCAAGATCACCGCAGACGGTGACTGTAGCCATGAAATTAAAAGACGCTTGCTCCTTGGGAGGAAAGCTATGGCAAACCTAGACAGCATAGTAAGAAGCAGAGACATCACCTTGCCGACAAAGGTCCGTCTAATCAAAGCTATGGTTTTCCCAGTAGTAATGTATGGCTGTGAGAGCTGGACTATAAGGAAGGCTGAGCGCCGAAGAATTGATGCTTTCGAACTGTGGTGCTGGAGAAGACTCTTACGAGTCCCCTGGACTGCAAGGAGGTCAAATCAGTCCATCCTAAAGGAAATCAACCCTGAGTGCTCATTGGAAGGACAGATAATGAAGCTGAAGCTCCAATATTTTGGCCACCTAATGCGAAGAGAAAACTCCCTGGAAAAGACCCTGATGCTGGGAAAGACTGAAGGCAAAAGGAGAAGGGGACGGCAGAGGATGAGATGGCTAGATAGCATCACGGATGCAATGAATATGAACTTGAGCACGCTCCGGGAGAGAGTGCAGGACAGGAAGGCCTGGCGTGCTATGGTCCATGGGGTCACGAAGAGTCGGACACGACTGAACGACTGAACAACAACAATGACCCACCTACTTTTGGCTCTGGCCATGCTCACCTCTCACCTCAGGTTTTGGCATTACTTACCACTGGCAGGTGGCCCCCAATGGATTACTCAAGCGGAAAAAAGGTTGCCTACCCATTAGCTAATGTGAACTAGGCTGACTAACTTGCTATTGATGGTGCTATACTGTACCTATCAGGGTTTCCTATGCAGTCGGTGACTTAACTATGCTTTTCTGTGTAGTGACTGTTTTTGCTATGAAGAAAAAAGGCTTTTGCTTTTTAAAAAGAAAAGAAACAATATTACTGTAAAGATAACCTTTACTGTGCTGCATTAAGCTCTCTCTAGGGCTGACTTCTCTTTGTATACTGCGGCATATGCCCTGGTTCAGAAGTTCTCTTAAAATACGTTACCAGTATGTAGGGAACCCTGGGTTACCTATTTAACCATACATGTTCAATTTCCTCATAAAAACAGATACCATCTTAGAGTGAGATTAAGTCTTCACTGTAGATATAGGTCCTACAGAATTTTCTATTTCCAGGAATCACTCTCTCAGACAAGATTTTTCTTTTGTTTCTTTACTATAAAAATGTCAGCATAACAATACTAAATACAAAGCTAAATACATGTATAGATCCAAACACATGATACATTCAACATCATCTTAAGTCAAGGCTTCTAAGTAGAGCAGTAGCTATATCAACATCAATGATAGTCAATATCAAGCTTACCAAGATATTTTACAAGCAACATGTTGCAGGTAGCTGATCCAAGAGGATTAGCTACCCCCAATGTTGTGTGTTCAAATTCTTCTTTATATACCTTTTGCAGGCTATAAAATATGTTTATATTAATGTAGTAAAAACAATTTATTTTCCATTAAGCCGCATTCCTAAGGATACATTTCTAATCTTTAAATCACATATGTCTAAATAATATTGTTACTTCTTATTAAAATAAATGACTGTTAACAACATACATATAAAAACATTCCAAAATCTCATGGCATGTTTGTGACACACAAATTATTTCTTTGACTTCATCCTGTCTTGTGAGTGTGTCTTCTCAAAACACATCTCTTGTATTTGCAGTCTGAGAAGGTCTTCCTTGTTACTTTATCCGATCACATTCTTGTGTTTATGGTTCATGTCAGTATAACTCTAATATGAGTATTGACTCCCATGATGCCCCAAGTGCAAAACCTGGCACCTCTTGTATGGATTCCTTTTTCTCATCAGTAAAGTGTAGCACTTTACTGGCACTAAAGTGTAGCAGTGAGCCAATCACTGATTACTAATGGTCTGGCACTTCTGTCTCCCATCTGGGAAGCCTCAAAGATAAGACAAGTTTAATTACCCTTGTACCAAGAGACCAAGCTGCATTTCATTGGGCTTCGGAATTTCATATTTTAATTCAGAATTCTCTTGGAGGAATTTAATTGCCTAATTTTCTAATTTTATAGTGGGGGCGAGGTGGTGCAATATGAAAGATTTGCCAGAATACCAGCTAACTAGCCAGTGCTACCTGACTCAGCAAGTTCTCGTTAATATCAAGAACATATACACAAGTCATAAAGAGACAATGTACTATTCCCACAGAGATAGGGTATTGCTCATCACCTTTCTCCATTCAAAGAACTGACTTATTACTGAACTTTGTTGCCAAACTATTGTGCATCCTTTCCCATTCTGTGCAACTGGTCCAACTGCATAACATACTGTGCACACGTCACTGCATTTTCCCACCTAGATCTAGGTTGTTTGGAAACAGTTTGGGCCACTGATTTGCTCATATGAATGTGTATTTTTGTTCCTGAAAATGAAATATATCAATAGCTGTTGCATATCAAGTTTTGATGCAATGGTGCACACCATATCAGCTTCACCATAGCAGGATCTCATGAGTAGACTACAGAACAGCAGATGAGACAGGAGCCATGCCAATTACTGCTCCTCTTTTAAAGCAGAATGTCTGCCCTGCAGAGTCTCCCCCCTTCCTCATCTGTAAATGCTTGGATAGGTTTCTTCTCATGGGTGTTTCATTATATTTTATTAGAGGATGGAAGTTAATTAATTAATTAATTTTATAGAGCACTTGACTATATGTAAAAAGACATCACAAAGCGCTTTATAACATAATATTTTAAAATACAAAACAACCACAGTTAAAACATCTAAAAACAGAAAATGCAAAACATCTCCATTAAAAGTTACTGTCCTGGTATTATGGATAGTATGGAGAGAGCGAAGGGTGGTTGCTTGAAGTTTTGACAGGAGATGGATTGGGTCAAAAGTAAGGTCAGAGAGGGTGTACGCTTGTGCTATTGGGATTTAATTGTCAGAGAGAGCTGCTGAGTGGCAAACTGAATGCAGAAGGCAAGAAAAAACAGGAAAGTGTGTTCATGAGCCAAGCTGCCAGCAGAACAAGAACCACAGGTGCACCCTAACTTAGTGATTTCCCCCTGATTTTATTTTTGTCCAGCTATGCCACACAAAAAGCAGTTATGGCTTGGCAATAAGGAGCAGTAGGGTCTCCTCCTCTTAATGGCATTCCATGGGGAGCTTCTGGACAATAAGATCTCTAGGTATACAACACAAACATGTACCAGCCAAATATAAAAGAGTAAGGATAAGAATTAATGGGTCCCTGGAAAGAAGGCCAGAGACGACTGGCTCTGATCCAGTTCCAAGATGTACGACTGCCCTCAGCTTCTGCCAGGCAAATAATTGGGGTCACCGCAACAGTATAGGACTGGACTGCAATTTTCCTCTATCATGCAATACACCAGCTTTCCCCAATCCCATGCCCTCCATATGCATCAGACTACAAAGCCCACCATCCTCAGCCAGCACTCTGTGTCCCAATGGCTGGGGATGATGGAAGCTGTGGTCCAACACACCTGGTCAGCACCAGGTTGGGAAAGCCTGCAATACACAGTTTCAAGAAGCACTGAAGGTACAACGCTATCTATTCTGACCTCATTGAACCAGAGACCTTCCAAATACTAGATCTTATCATTCTGGTACCTCCTCAGAGTTTAACCACCCCAAAGTGCTTTTCCCTACATACAAAGCCTTCCTCTGCTAGAGGAGATACTCATAGGAATAAAGTGCAACAGACTAAATCATTAGTCAATAAACCAGGAGGAGGAAATTTGGTCTATTCTTGTGCCATTACACTTGTTGACATATTAAGTGCAGTTGAAATCCATAAAGTTAACTTCAGGCAAGTCAATGATTTTTTACTGGGGAGCTGACCTTCAATCAATTTATAGTCTCTTAGATCTATTTCTTGTATATACAGATCACTAGCCAGTGAAATGTATTAAGTAAGTGCTCAGGGCGACTGATGAAAGCTTATTTTTAAATGGAGGTTTTCTTTAATGGAAGAGGACTAAAACTGTTCAGCCTAGGCTGCAATCCTAAATTCTGAACATAATGGGACTTACTTCTCACCAAATATGCATAGGATTGCACTGCTGAAAAGGAATCTTCAAAATTATCATAATCATATCATTTGCTCAAAAATTCCAAACATAAAAGTACTTGGACACTTGGAAGATATTAGCAATACAGCAAACAAAAGCTGTTGAATATAAGAATGCTGTTTCAATGTGAAATATTGGGTTTCAGCCATTAATCCAAGATCACAGTACACAGCACAGTAACACTGAAATACACTACAAGTCTGGTATTTCATTATAAAAATATATCCACTACTGGGCATTACACACAGTTCTTATACAATGAACATATGAGGGATATAACACAAAGCACTGAGGGACATTTGCTTTCTTGACAAATCCTGCAGATGTAGTTCAACATAGAGTTTAGGACACTGACCCTTACAGGCTCCCACAGGACTTCTGGGCAATCATATGTGTATAGCAACTGGCACTGTATAAGCTTTCAGGGGCTACTGATCTTCACAGTAGAGCCTCGCTAATATGTCAAACTGTAGGTTGTTATAAGCATCCCAGGCACATTCTAAGGCAGGGGTGGGCAACTGCAGGGGTCCAGTGGCCATTTTTGCCTCCCTGATCTCCCCCCCCCCCCGTGGGCCACACTGGGATGTCGGTGGCGGGGGAAGGGAGGATAGCGATTTGCTGCCAGACTTTAGCGGCAAACTGCTATGGAGCAGTAAGAAGGTCAAACTTCGCTTTTTCAGTGAATAAGTCAAATGTAGCTTGAGAATAAACTATATTTGACCTTTTTACCTTTCTGTATGGTAAAATCACACACACACACACACACACACAGAGACACACACACACAGAGACAGACAGACAGATAGACAGACACAGAGAGACAGAGAGAGGCCTCCTTCAGTGAACTCATGAGGAGGAATGGGATTATACAAGCTGGCCATGTCCCCCAATGTCCACTGCCCATTCCCCACTCCTGGCAGCCATATGTTCAGCATTAGTAGACTCTTATACTCAGTGGAGGCTGGGGGCTCTGATTTCAGTGAGGCTGTGAATCCGCTCTGGGTTTCAGGCAGAACCAGCCAGAACTCTAAAACAGCTATCCAAGGTGCTGAATCCATTTTGGGGATAGGGTTCAGCAGAATGGATTCACAGCCCTACCAAAGTTGGAGCCACCAGCCTCCACTGCATATACTGTGTCCATGCAGGCCCTTATGTGTGATCAGAAACCATTATTGACCAGGTTACTGCTTGTGCGGAGGAGCTGTAAGGCCTTTCCTCATGAATAGCAAACATACGGCTGCTGGCGGGGAGGCATGGTCAGTGGACATGGTCCACTGGGGGGGGGGGGGCAATTCTGCATACCACTTCTGTCATACAGCTAAACCTAACCATATTATTTACCCAGAAATAGGTACCCTTGATTTCAGTTAATTATTATGCTTCCTATAGCTGCATATAATATACTTCTGTTTTGAAATTATTATTCCAAAGAAGCAAGGAAAACTTACTTCATCACTGCCATAATTTGTTTTATTTATTATTTATTAGTAATACTTATATTCCACTTAATATAGTAAAACCTCTAACCATCATGTTTAGCAGAAATTACCAGATGGTGAACCTAGGTACTGTCTGTCATAAACCTGCATTAGCATGTGGCATTTTGGTAGGTATCCCAAACATCTTCCAAACTTTCAACAAACATATGTTCAATTAATCCTCTTTAAAGCTATTTTTCCATAAGTGAGCATCATGTATTCTTATTATAACTGCACTCTTATGATATCCCAACATTTTGGCACCATTTTCTCCCAGTATTTTAAAACCTTGATAAAACTGCAGTTGTGAGGAAAATATGCAGCTATGATAGTAACAGTTGATGCAATTTCAAAAACTAGAAACTCCAAGGTGCAATGCAGTCCAAGGCAAAATAAACAGGTGGGTACATGAAACTGCCTTATATTGAGTCAAGACATCAGTCCATCCAGCCTGGCACTGTTCACTCTGATTGGACAGAGGTCTCTGTGATGTCAGTGTATGTGCTGTGGATGGGGAAAAGTTTGTTCAGTTCACATTTTAATTTCGTACTATTAGAAAAGTATACAATATAATAGAATCATGGAGTTGGAAGGGGCCTACAAGACCATCGAGTGACGAGTCCAACCTTACTGTTTTGTTTTTCTGGAATTCTCTTGCTTTCTCCATGATCCAGCGAATGTTGGCGATTTTATCTCTAGTTCCTCTGCCTCTTCGAAACCCAGCTTGTACTTCCGGTAGTTCTCGGTTCGCATACTGCTGAAGCCTAGCTTGTAGGATTTTGAGCATCACCTTGCTGGCATGTGAAATGAGCGCAATTGTGCGGTAGTTTGAACACTCTTTGGCGTTGCCCTTTTTTGGAATTGGAATGTGAACTGACCTTTTCCAGTCTTGCGGCCACTGTTGAGGGTTCCAAATTTGTTGGCATATTGAATGCAGCACTTTCACAGCATCATCTTCTAGGATTTTAAATAGCTCAGCTGGAATACTGTCATCTCCGCTAGCTTTGTTGTTAGTAATGCTTCCTAAGGCCCACTTGACTTCACTCTCGAGGATGTCCGGCTCAAGTTCAGTGACCGCACTATCATAGCTATCAGGGACATTCAGATCTTTCCTGTATAGTTCTTCTGTGTATTCTTTCCACCTCTTCTTAATCTCATCTGCTTCTGTTAGGTCCCTGCCTTCTTTGTCCTTTATCATGCCCGTCTTTGCACAAAACGTTCCCTTGAGATCTCCAATTTTCTTGAAGAGATCTCTAGTCTTTCCCATTCTGTTGTTTTCCTTGCTTTCTTTGCATTGTTCATTTCAGAAGGCCTTCTTGTCTCTCCTTGCTATTCTCTGGAACTCTGCATTCAGTCGGATGTATCTTCCCCTTTCTCCCTTGCTTTTCGCTTCCCTTCTTTCATCAGCTACTTGTAAAGCCTCATCAGACAGCCACTTGGCTTTCTTGCATTTCTTTTTCTTGGGGATGGATTGAGTTGCTGCCTCCTGAACAATGTTACGGACCTCCGTCCATAGTTCCTCAGGCACTCTGTCTATCAGGTCTAATCCCTGAAATCTATTCCTCACCTCCACTGTATATTCATAAGGGATATGATTAAGGTCATACCTGAATGGTTTAGTGGTTTTCCCGACGTTCCTCCATTTAAGCCGAAATTTTGCAACAAGAAGCTCATGATCTGAGCCACAGTCAGCTCCAGGTCTTGTTTTTACTGAATGTATGGAGCTTCTCCATCTTTGGCTGCAAAGGACATAATCAATCTGATTTCGATATTGACCATCTGGTGATGTCCATGTGTAGAGTCGCCTCTTGTGCTGTTGGAAAAGAGTGTTTGCTATGATCAGCGTGTTCTCTTGGCAAAACTCTATTAGCTTTTGTCCTGCTTCATTTTGTACACCAAGGCCATGACTGCCTGTTATCCCAGTGATTTCTTGACTTCCTACTTTAGCATTCCAATCCCCTATGATGAAGAGGACATCTTTTTCTGGTGTTAGTTCTAGAAGGTGTTGTAGGTCTTCATAGAACCGATCAACCTCAGCTTCTTCGGCAACAGTGGTTGGGGCATAGACTTGAACTACTGTGATGTTGAATGGTTTGCCTTGGATTCGTACTGAGATCATTCTATCGTTTTTAAGATTGTACCCCAGTACTGCTTTTCCTACCCTTTTGTTGACTATGAGTGCTACTCCATTTCTTCTAAGGGATTCTTGCCCACAGTAGTAGATATGATAGTCACCTGAATTAAATTCGCCCATGCCTGTCCATTTTAGTTCGCTGATTCCCAAGATGTCGATGTTCAGTCTTGCCATCTCATGTTTGACCACCTCCAGCTTACCTTGATTCATTGATCTGACATTCCAGGTTCCTAAACAATATTGTTCTTTACAGCATCGGATTTTCTTTTCACCACCAGACACATCCACAGCTGAGTGTCCTTTCGGCTTTGGCCCAGCCGCTTCACTCTTTCAGGCGCTACTTGGAAATTCCCTCTGCTCTTCCCCAGTAGTATATTGGACACCTTCCGACCTGAGGGGCTCATCTTCCGGCATCATATCTTTTAGCCTTGTGATACGTTCCATGGGGTTTTCTTGGCAAGAATACTGGAGTGGGTTGCCATTTCCTTCTCCAGTGGACCACATTTTGTCAGAACTCTCTGCCATGACCTGTCCATCTTGGTTAGCCCTGCACGGCATAGCTTATGGCTTCACTGAGTTAGGAAAGCTTGTAAAAATGTGTATATTAGGCAACACTGCATTCAAAAAAGTATGCGCTAGGAGAAATGTACACAAAAATGTATACAAATTTTTATGTGTACTTTAAAAAAAAATCTCAATAATTCGGATGAAACTAATTTAAGATTGGAAAAATGAGAAAACTGAAATTGACAGTAGGGTTGGTGCAGATGCTCAGCTCAGTCTGGGCGTCTGACGGACTCCCCACAGCTTGCGTCTCTGGGCTATTCCTGCCAAGTCACTGCCCCTGCTTGTGGCCCCCCACCATGCTCGCCATGATGCTTCACCTACCCTGAGCCATTGCTGAATGCCATTCCTACAGTCACCATTTTGCAGGAAAAAATGGCACCTTGGGAACTTCCGTAAATGTAATATTGTGCATATCAGGCAGGAAAGGCTCTATCTGTGCAAAATTACAGGCAGCAGAGGGACTCCATTTCAAAGTGCTCCTTGCAAAAATCAGGGGTGGGAGGAATCCCCCCCACCATGGTTTCTTGGGGCAACTCACATTAGATTTTCAAGGTGCTCCTTGGGAAATGGGGGGGGGGAATTTGCCCCTTCCAAGGACTGTGGGGGTAAGCCAGTCCTTGGTGGTGTGTGGGGGGGTGGATTTCACCCCCCAAAAGGCATTTCCCCCTCTGCCCAGTTGAAAGATCCCTTTCGCCACCTGGGGGGGAAATGCCTTTTTTGGGGAGAAGGTGATGTGTGGCGGGGGAGAGAGGATGTGTCAGTAGTAGGGACCCCTTTGGGTGTCCCCCAAGCCCACTCCACCCCGCCATCTGCTTTTCATATTTTTTTTTATGTCTTCGTTCTTTTCTTGCGCAAGACATTAAAAAATTGCTGTGCCTCATTTCTTCTGAGGAAGCCAGGGTGCCAGGCATGGGGATGTGGGAGAGGGTGCCCCCTCCCACCCCTCCCCATGCCTGGCACCCTTGCTTTGTCAGAAGAAACAGGCCACTTTCCCAGATCCACATAGGGACCCCTTTCTCCCCCTTGCTTTTGAGAGCTGTCAGTTTTTTGACAGCTCTCAAGAGCAGCATGGGACTGCTCGCCGGGCTGTGAGTGGGTCCCAGTGAGTGCAGAGGCCCATCAAACGTGGAAGCACAAGCAGGGGTGGCTGCTTGGCAAGCACCCGGGGAAGCCAGGCACAGGTCAGTCTGTCCATCCCTAATTGACAGATGTGTCCATCCCTATTATGCACTATCTGAAATCATTTAAATGGAGATTTGACCTGAGACCTTAAGTATGCAAAAAGGGTGTACTCTGCCACTGACCCATGGCCTCTCCATCATATATACAAGAACATTTGGCCATCTTGTATATAAAGAATTTAATATTAATTTAACTTACTGACATTTGAATGGGCAAGACTCTCAAGCCCAGGTGATACTATTTTTATCCATGTGTTGGAAAAATTTGGCGGAGACCAAAAAGAAAGGCTGAATGAAATATTGACTAAGGCTGCAATTCTAAGCACAGTTATTTAGGACAAGAAGTAATCCCTGAGCAGCTCAGTGGGACCTGCTTCCCAGTAAATATCCATCAGATTGGGCTGTAAATTCTTGAAAGAAGCTTGAAAGTTTCAAAGATGGCTGGGTAAGAAGATTGAAATGTCTTATATATTTTAGATCTTTCACCCAATTTCCCCCTGCAAATATAGACATCTGCCGATCAAGTTTTTATTTCAAGTACAAGTCATTCCTATCTGAATTGTTACTTCATTCTGCAAATCTAGCCTTTTAGGGGCCAGCTAGATGTTACATGCAGCCATGTAGTTTTCTCCCAACTTATAAAAAACCAACAAAACAAATAGCAGCCTTGGGAGCCTATGATCAGGAGTAGAAGTGCTTGTTTGTGCGTGCGCGCGTGCATGCACACACTTCACTCTTCCTTCCATCAGCCCCAGCCAACAAGGCCAGGTCAGGAATGATGGGAGTTGTAGTCCAAAACACTGGGGAAGGCTGAATTAAGCACCACATATAACCTGGCCATTCCTAAGGCTGAATGCCATTAAACAAAAAGCCCCAAACTTGGAATTTGTTCAAAGTGACTGTGTATAACTTAACATCTACTTTTGTTCTCATCCCAGTGCAGTGTCTGTTTAATCTCAATCTAAAGGAATGGCTCTTTCTCTAGAAATACAGAGTCACCAAGCAATAATGAATAACTATAGCACTTCCAGGTAATTTTTAAGTACATGTACTGAATATTTTCCAGCTCTTTAGAACATTTGAAAAGTGATTCTCAGTCAAATCATCAAACAGAAATTCCCAAAAGAACCGCTATGATGTATGACAAAGATGAGGAAGTGAATATGACATATTGGCAAACAAAGACAACTATCATGCAAAATTTTGGAATAAAGAAATATCTTGACACTTCACTGCTTGCCAAGCATGTAGTTAGGACAACAAGACAGAAGAGCAAGATGGCACGAATGGACACTGCCTTTAATACAAAGGTATTTTGGACTGTACTGCTGATATATGACACTGCCCTTGAAATGTTAGTGTCAGCATTCCTCAGCTGCTAAGTTTGAAGCATATACTGACTCTTAAGATCTAATCTATATTGAACCATCTGAAACTCAACATTGTGCCTATGGGTCACCTAAAACATTTTTTGAGCTTTACATCATCCAGAAGAAATGGTTCTGGGTGAGAGTACCAGGCAACCCATATTCTAAAGGATTTTTCTAACAGTAAAAGATAACTCCACATCGGTGAAAAATAATGGAAATCCATCTTTCAATCCATCACTGCCTCTCAGAGCCTGTACAGGGCAGTCACTTCATCTTCCTCTTATGTGAGGAAAATTAATTCAGTGCTGTGCTGTCCAGTTACACCAGCCTTACTAGGCACGAATGTGACGATGGAAGAGTTTTATACCTTTCTGAAAAGGAGCCCATCCCACCAGTATACCCCTTTCATTGTCTACACAACTGCACAAAGCTGTTTTTATTGGGAGATATTTCAGTCACATCCTCAACAGTTCTCTCAAGTGCATCAGCATAGAGGCAGTCAGTACACCATCTAATATCCAGCAACTCCCAGGAAATAAGCAGCAATACAACAGTATAATTTAAATCAGGTGGCAAGGTAATAATATAACCTATAAACAGCTGCTATTCTTATTATGGGTTTCATTTGGAAGCAGGTATATTTAATATATATTAAATATATGCAGAAAATAGGACGTTTAGTCCATAAAAGAAATTGCATAACATAAACTGACTGAAACTTTTTAGTACTATGTAAGGACTTCACATAATCTATGGCAGTATAGATATACAATTTCTGCCATTCGTTCAAGTGGCAGCTAGTCACAGCTCTCTGGTGCATATAACTGTATAGTGCAAGCCTTTCAAAAATTTCTTGCATGCATGCTATATAGATTAAAAAAACAGGCTTCAGTCAACGTTTGTTAATGTCTTTGTATTCCTTCAACATGAAAGTAAATCCATCTGATTCAAAGAGGTTTAGTTCCAAGTAAGTTTCCTTGGTGTTGTTGTTGTTCAGTTGTTAAGTCGTGTCCGACTCTTTGTGACCCCATGGACCATAGCATGCTAGGCCTTCCTGTCCTCCGCTCTCTCCCCGAGTGTGCTCAAGTTAAGTTTCCTTAAGGGTCACCAACAGAAACTATTTTATCTATTTATTTATTTATTACATTTATATCCCGCCTTTTTTCCTCCTAAGGAACCCAAGGTAGCGTACACAATCCTCCTCCTCTCCATTTTATCCTCACAACAACAACCCTGTGAGGTAGGTTGGGCTGAGAGTCTGCGACTGGCCCAAAGTCACCCAGTGAGCTTCCATGGCCGAGGGGGGATTAGAACCTGGATCTCCCATCTCCCAGTCCAACACCCTAGCCACTACACCACAGTGGCTCTCTAGAACAGGGTAGGCAACCTAGTACACTCCAGACCTTTTGGACCACAACTCCGATCAGCCTCAGCTAACATGGGCAATAGTTAGGGATTATCGTAGGTTGCATATCCCTGGTATCCAAGATGACAACAAGTACCGTAGAAACAATGTATGAATGTGACATAATCTCTAATATATTTGAGATTTGCTTCTGAGTAGACATGCTCATTTTCCAGAGATTCCAGAAGTGCGGGGCCACCACTGACAAGGACTTCTCCCTTGTACTCACCAACCTAACCACTCTTGGCAGCAGGCAAATGAGAATTTCAGGTTGCAGAAATGTATTTCCCCTTCACTAAATATTGTGTGCAGCACAAAGGAAGGAAAACAATTTTAATTGCTTGCAATTGGTTTGCAAGCAAACTACATTGGTTGGCCTGGTCTCAATGTACACCTGATCCTATACAAGCTTACTCAGAAGCATTCCCATTGACTTGCTCCCATATCACTGTGCAATGGATTGCAGGCTGATCTCGCTCATATTTGCTCAGAACCAATTCCCACTGTGTTCAATAGTAAGTGTGCAAAAGACCGCAGCCTTCTGCTGCAATCCCATGCATGTGTATTCAGAAGTAAATCCCTTTGAGTCCAGTGGGACTTACTGAGAGAAGTGTGATAGAAGATTGTAGCTGGAGGGAGCAATCCTATGTCCCCTAAACAGTGTCTAGGGTACATAGGATATTTCGGTTTCCTGGATCCTAGCTTGGAGCCAGGAAACCACAATCTCTGTCCTCTCACAGCCAGCATGGAAAAAACCATGCTGGCTGCTGCTATGAGCTCGCAAATGCAAGTTCATAGGGGGTAAAAGGGAATGTTCTCGAAGAAGGAGATGCGGGGAGACCAAGGCGGCAGCCATACAACAAATCCTATGGCTGCCCCAGCCTCCTTCCCTCCCCCTTCCATCTAGCTTAAATGCAGAAGGGGAGGGGGAGAGGGAGGCTCTTAAATGCAGAGTGGGAGGTGCAACACACCTCCCACTCTGAATAAGATACCCGTAAGCCTCTGAGTTTGGAGGCTTGCGAGTACCCATGGCAGATCCCATAGGATTGTGCCCTTAAAGTATTAGATCAGTTCCATTAAGGATTTCATGCATGAGCGGTTATATCCAGACTTAGTTATCCTTAAAAAAGAAAGGTAACTTTTACATTCCTATCTGATATATATACTTGATCCTTTAAGAAACCAACATGGAGAAATGCTGAATGAAATAGTTCTTGAAAGCGGCTTATCAGAAGAGCTTGAAAGTTTATTGTAAAGGTACTTTACATGTTATACAGTTCTTTCCAAGTTTTGTTATTGTTCATGAAAAACTGTCCAACCCAGGAACTGGCAGTGATAGAAGAAAACAGGTGAATTTCTGAAATAATGCTGGAAGGAGATAGTACTGATAGGAACAAATTCATTCTCTTGGTTCTAATTAGTGTTTTTCTCTGTCTTCCATTTCTTTATTTTCATTTTTTTATCTTCAGTGGACACCTTAGCAGAAGCTATCAGCTTTGACAGAAGACCAAAATCCTTAGCATTGAACCATAAACTGACCATTTCCATAAAAATAACTGCTAAATGAGAAACCATGTGCTCAGTATAAAACTAATTTCATGCTTTCAAAAGCACACAGTGGCTTCTAGCAAGATAGTGGCCCTGGGACTTGCAAAGACAGATTGGCTAATATAAATGGGTTTGCTCCTGGTTAGCCATGCTTTACATGTACTGTTGGTAAATGGAAATTCTCGAATCTTCTGTCAAACAAACATATTCTTATCTATCTGTGGTTGGAAGCTATAAAAACAACTGCTTCGTAAATACATTTACTGGTAAAAGGCATGAGATGGGTTAATTTCTCATGAAAGATCTGAGAAGTTACTAAATAGTCATTCTGTAAACAGAGACACCACTTTTATCATCATTGCTTGTAATTTTCTCTTCATGTGCGATAATACTAGCCAGACCTAAAAACACATAGCTAAAGCAACATCTACATCAACAAAGATAAGCAAGCCAACAACAAGGTTTAATGAATAATTTTCAAATTGAAATGACTGGCTAGAACTTTTTAGACAGGTAAACACAACTTAATCCTCAGTCAGGCTGTTTTGACACGTACGGGGTTGACAATATGAACTTCATAGATTAGTCTCAACAATGTATTTATGCCTTAAGTAAAGATTTGCAATACTTAAAATGTCATATTTAATTAAAGCATGGTTAGGCAGTAGTGACAGTAATTTTATGTCTCTCATAAAACAAGTTGTCATTGCAAATGAATTTACTGGAGGTTGTCCTGTGTCAGACAGGTCATACCATTTAATAATAACAAAGTCACTCCAGTATGTAGTCTACTGCTTTTATTAGTTTCAAGGCAGCTTTAGCATTTATCACCTGTATTTCATTTTTTCTCATGTCAGGCTTTCTGTAAATAGAATTTAATGCCTTGTAGATGATTTTCTGACCACAAGTATACAATCACACTGATAATTAATTAGCCTCATTAATTAATGATCAGCAAGTCATATTGTATCTATTGATGCATTTTGATACATTTGAAATGAATAATGACTGTCTGTGAGGACAGTCTTCTCAAATAAAAAGGCAGGAAACAAGAAGAGATTTAGCCCATTTTATGGAATTGTGTTTATAATGCAATACTACTTCTAATAACAACAGCAACAACAACAATAATCTCATCTGTTTTTCTCATGCTTCTGCTAGCTTTTGTGCTATCTCTACTGGCATAACTGAAACGCAAAATGCCACTTTCACAAAAGAATGATGCCAAACATGTGAAAAAGTATAGGAATGTACCTCAAAGCAATTCTGTCATGTTTACTTAAAAATAAATAAATCATTGCTCACCTCTGCTAGAAAGTCCACTCCACATTATGGTAGAACTAAATATCCAGCTTGTAAAAGAAACCAGGTTAGAAATACAAAACTTCCAGTGTGTGACCAGCAAGAGGTATGGTGGATGCTACAGAGACTTGGCTCTCCAGCCCTGATCATCTGTGTGACAGTGAACTGTTATACCAGTGCAGCTTCAAACCTTCTCCAGTGCTGGCTTATTTGCACTGCTCATTGAAAATCCTTTACACGCTGGCAGCATTTTAAGGAAGGACAAGCACACTGAGTCATTTGTAAAGAAAGCAGAGCAATTTCAGTTCTACACATTCATTTGAACTGAAACACACACACACACAGAGTACTGTCGAAGTAGAAGGTCTTTGGGGTGGATTTATGCTGAGAAATAGGCAACCTTAAGGCTTCATTATGAATGCATGGAATCAGCTGCTGTGATCAAATTCAAGCAAAGACAGATGATTATGAAATGGCTCTACCGATATAGCTCCAAACCATGCAGAATGAAGAATCACCTTCCTAAATGGTGTGAACATTAAAATTAGCTCTGGATTTTCCACAGTGACAAGGGGAGCAGCCTTGTTGAGGGAGGTTTATAATTGGAGGATGTTTTAAAAACGAAAGTAGTGACATATTGACTGAGACTTTTCCCCCCTCTTATAAGAAAATGCACACACATGTTCAGAAAAAAAGAAACATCAGTTATATGCTGTCCTAAAATAGCTAACAGCAGAACGCCTTTTTCCTCAAATGGCAGACGTGAATATGGTAGATGTTAGAGTCACACCAAGAGTTGCTGACCTTGAATCTAGACCATTTTGTGCTCCTTTGGTGCTCCTTTGGGACCCAACCTCTCCACCCTTTTAGCTGTACTTTAAAATGTTTACTCTTCTCCCTATTGCTCTTCCCTCTCTTGCTCTGGGCCCTCTTCTTGTTTTCTGGGGTTTTAATCAACCCATCCTTTACCCCTTTACTTCACCTCTAGCATCATAACACCCACTCATCCTCTCTCTCTCTCTCTCTCTCTCTCTGAATCTCAGCCCCATTCACTGCCTCTCGCCACTCCGTCCTTCTCTTGCTACTTCTTTAACTGCTGCTCCCTCACCCACAAAGGCAGCTTGTAGTGCTCTAGACGTTTTGGCCTACAACTCTCATCAGCCCTAGCTACATAACGAACAGCGAGGGATCACAGGACTTGTAGGCCAAAACATCTGGAGGGCCACAAGTTGCCTGCCCCAGCTCTAACTCCATTACCATTTCCTTCCCTGGCCTTTGCCAAAACCTGGCTACCCCTTCGAAGACCACCACCACTGCTGCCCTCCCATTTAGAAGCCTCTCCTTCCAGACACCAAAATTTAACAGCCAGCGTGGTAGAACTGGTGACCTCTTGCCAAACCCCGGAAATTCCAGCTTCTGATAGCTCCTCAGACTCTGAAGTTCATTCTGTTCCTTTGCGCTCTCCCTTGCATCTCCATGTTGCTATATTATACCATGGGTCTCGTTCTACTTTTCTTATCGGGCCTTTATCCTTGTTTTCTCTCATAACACCCCATCTTACTCCTGATGGCTTCAGCATGCAAAGATGACCATCTCACTGATCCAGCTCCTCCTTTGGCCTATGACTGTAGGCCGACTCCACAACTCACTGCCACTGTGAGTGGTGGAGTCCACTGATCTTGCATTCTCTAGGAACTGTTCTGTGTTGGCTCTCTCCACTGTGGAACTCCACCATCCTCTCTGACTGTCACATGGTCACATTCAGTACCCACCCTCCACCTTCCCTGCTTTCCTCCAATGTCTATTTTAGATTGCAATCGACTGGGGGGTTGGGGTGGGCCTGGCTATTTTTGCTGGTGGAACTCTGTAAGGTGCCATGCATATTGATGGTGCTGTACAAACAATAACAAATGTTTTTTGACGCACACAAGGGCTATCCATCACAATGCAGCTCTTCCCAAATGTGAATTCCACTGGTTATATCACCTCCAGGAGTGATGTCAGACAGCTAAAGGAAAGGGGTTCCAAAGCTAGGGAAGTAGGAAGCTGCTATTCCAAGATGCTGCACAGAAGTTATTACCAAGAAGCTGTTAACTGCTGACTATGGCTTGGATCCAGAGTTTCCTTCTGCAGAACTCTTCTCACAGGAGATTCTTGCTAGATTATGATGGCATGGTGGTAGGGCCCAGCAGGGCCCACAAAGCCCACCAGGTGGCTACATGCGGCTCATGGGCTAAACGTTGCCCACCCATGTGCCGGAGGAAGGGGCAGAACAGGTGATTTTTGCTGATTCCTCTTCCCCCCTACAGCCCCCTAAAAATCCATTCTGGAGTGTTGGAGGACCCTCCAGAACAGTACAAGAAGTGGTGTAGGGGGCTACAGGGATGAATGGGGGTAACAGCAAAAATTATCTCCTCCAGTGGCATTCTCTGCTGGATTTCAATCCCCTCCATAAATGAAAGGTGTCCTTCTGTTAATGGATGGACAATCCTGAATTCAACCCTATAGAAATCATGGTTGGACACAGGAAAAGATACAGTATGAAATGATATAGATTTCAAGTTACACAGGATCAAGGTGCAAGTACATAATGTTTTTAGATTTCAACACAGCTATTATCAGGGGGAAAGGAAGCAGTTGCTCAAGAGCAACATGAAAAAAAGGAAAATCCACAGCTGGGCAATAGCTTTATTATGACCAACCAAAATTCTGCTGAGTAATGTCAGAACTTTGTATGTAAATGGGACTTGAAGAAGGACTGGCAATCTCTACTTCCCCAAGTGAGAGATACAGAAGGAACTATGAGAGGATACAGGTGAGAGCTGAGAGAGGAATGTTGCCACAGGTGAGAGGTGCAACTGCCAACCTGTGCTTGTAGGTTATTTGTGGAGAACGCTCACATGGAATGGAGATGTATTTATATTTGTAAATATTCTTGTGTTGTGCTTTATTCTCTCTCCTGTTTAATGTTCAGTGGCTTATTTATTTTTATTTATTTACAATATTTATATACCGCTCCACATCAAAGATTTCGGAGTAGTGAACAGCAAGATAAAAGAATAAAACCCCATAATTAAGGGAGCAATCCTATGGCCACTAGACAGCAGCTAGATGGCCATAGGATAGGTTGGTTCCCTGAGAACTGACCTCCACCCCCTCCTGTGCTGCCTTGTAGGCAGTGTGGATTGGTCCCGCGCTCCATGCCCATAACAGCAGCAAAAATGGAGTGTTCTGCGGGGTGGGGACGCCAGAAGTGCTTTTCTGATGCTTCCTATGCGTCGTCCAGCCTCCCGCTCCGACTTCCCATGCTAGACAGCCAAAATTTGCTGTCTAGCCATGAACGCAGGGTGGCTGAAGCGCGGAGGAGAAGATTCCCCTCCATGCTGCTCCTACCCTGCATTGGATGGGCGGTCACCTCCGAGTTCAGAGGTGGCCGCCCATCCTGATAGGATTGCACTCTGAAATAATTAAAACATTTTAAAACAACAGACTCTGAACATAATAAACGGCAGCTGGTCACTCAGGGAAAGCCTCTCAAAGTAACATCTTCAGGAGACGCTGAAAGCAACACAGTGTTGGCACCTGCCTGACCTCCAAAGGCAGGGAATTCCACAGGAAGGGGGCCACTACGCTGAAGGTTTTCTTCCTGGTGGACTCCAACCAGGCCGTAGGTTGTGGAATTAGTTTATTTGTACTGTTTCATTGGACATTATATATATTGATAGTTCTACTATGTATTTGTCTGCCAGCATTATGGTTATTTGTAATGGTTTCTATTGTATTTTTTGAATTTTGTTATACTTATTGCTGTTTGATACCTTGCAAATTATATCTATTTTTGTTCATTTGTTATGTTGTGAGCTGCTTTGGGCACAATTTTGTGGAAAAGCAGCACACAAATAAAAAGATGATGAAGGCAGTACCTTCATATCATTCAACCCAAATGTACCTCTCCTTCCCCAAGCTGAGATCGGAAACAATGGCTCTGCAGTACAAGCTCTTTGTATACACTGCTGATTGGCTGATGTCCAATGATGTGAACAAGATGTCATACACAAACGTACACGAACACACATGCATGTACACGTATCTTGGAGAGGTTCGTTGCACTTGTTGTTCTTTGGGGGCTTTTTCCTTTTTCCTGTAAACCATCCCTAGGGCACTGTCCAGTTGGGCAATAATATAAATTATAGTATAAATTACACACACACACACACACACACACACACACA
Source organism: Heloderma suspectum (assembly GCF_057233095.1). Lineage (NCBI taxonomy): Eukaryota > Metazoa > Chordata > Lepidosauria > Squamata > Helodermatidae > Heloderma > Heloderma suspectum. The sequence goes on from NC_139458.1 coordinate 192,754,823, forward strand.
GTGAATATAGCAATGGAGAATGTTGGACTAGGAATGGAGACACCCAGCTTCAAATACACTCTCCCCCATGAAGTTCACTGGATGAGCTTGGGTCGGTTACTCTCTTCTCAGCCTAACTTACCTCACAGGGCTGTTGCAAGGATAAAATTGGGAGGGGGGGAACCATGTACACTACCTTGAGCTCCTTAGAGAAAAGGTGAGAGATAAATGTAAAATGACAAATAATAATGGATGAATTTATAAAAAGGATATACTTACCACGCAGCATATATGAATACGCTGCAACAACAACAGACGCAAGCTGGCCACCAGAAGCACAGGGGGAAGACAAGACTCACAGCTCAACCAGCATCTGAGTCACTAGTACGTACAACTGTCAATGAAACTGCAAAAGGCAGGAGGAAGTCAGGCACACTTTGCAGCTGAGGGATATGCTGTTGGGTTTTCATCCCATGTCTTTCAACACTCCTCATGAAGTGTAAAGAAAAAAACGTGTCCCTCTCTCAGGCAGTAAGCCATGAATGGTTAACAGTGACCCTCCCGATGTTGAGCTCCAACTTCCATCAGCCCCAGCCAGGGATGATGGGAGCTGTTTTCCAACATCTGGAAGGCACCAGGTTCCCCACCCTTGATTTATGACATGTGTATTTCCCTTACATTTAATAGTCTTCACTGTGGCAAACATCACTGTACACACAGAATGCACATCTGCTTAACAGCTGTATAGGCCCTTACAGATAGGTAGTATCTGATCCTCACATTTCCAGAAATAAGTGCTTTCCTTTTAGTCATTATGTCTCAAAGTTACAGTACTTTACAATTAGTATGAAAGAATAAACAAACACTTGCCAGCTGTTTAACTAAGTGATAGCAATAAACAAGAAACATTCATGCCCTGGGACTTGCTGCTATCAATTCAGCATCTGGAAATGGCACATTACAAAGCATACAGGAAGTCCCAGTTTGCTTGCTGGGAGACCTTACATGTGAAAAGCGCTCAAGATGCCTGATAATGACTTGCTGTACCAGTGCTGTGCTACTGGTTCACTAATCAGCAAACCGCTGTAGTTAATTCCATGGGGAAAAGTGTACTGCAGCATACCAGAGAGAATTTTTAAAACACCCCCCACAATAGTTGTATATAGTTATAAGTTATTTTACTGTACATCTGGTTTAAATATCGAACCAAAACTTCTAAACTCCTTACAAATGGTAATTATGTAAACAAACCGTTTTAATCATCTAACAACATCACAAACACAGATTCTGAAGGTATGTGTAACTACACTAGCAAAGCACAATTATTTGCTGTTCTGATAAATAAAACATGAAATAAAAATAAATGTTTTAGCATTTACTCCAGCAACATTTAAGTTGCTGGAGAACACTGATTATGACTTGGGTGCTTGTTCACATTTCAGAGGAAAAATCACTGTGATGGCATTCAAATATTTTAGAGCTGACACTGGGAGAACGGGTTCTTTCATCTTCAAGGCAATGATGCTTCAATATATAAAGGAGGTGGAAAGCCAAGGAAGGAGCAGCCTAAAAGTTACTTGATCATGGTTTTACCAAGTGTTTTTAACCCAAGTGGGCCTTTGATTTATCTACACAGGCTAGCAAAACAGAAAAAGCTCTTTTAAAAAATGTAACATAGGAAAAGGGGCGACCAAGATGTACGGAGAGCAACTGAGAAGATCTTAAGTTTTGGGGAAGAGGTTACTAATAAATCATTCTGATTAATATTTCTACCTATGGAAATCATCACATCAAAAATTGACATGAGACAGAAACTTGACTTGCCATGGAGAATCCCAATAGGTGCATGGAGACTCATTAATTTCATTGAGATACTAGAGAGGATGCACTGCTGAATAAAACCAGATGGCTCTGCTTAAAAGATACCAAAACTTGTAAAATGTGTTGTTTCTGTCATTCTTTGCCAGTGTGCTCCACATTGAATATTATGGAGAAATCAACCCTGTAGCTTGTAGAGTTTCCCAAAATGCCTACAGAAACAGCCCTCTGCAACTGCCCTTCTGCTAAGCTCAGTTCCAAAGGGGGCAGGTTGTAATGCAGCTCACACCTTAAAGCTAATTCTTCAAACTAATGTATATGTCATGAGCTGATATCGTTTAGAATGCTTCCAGATGAGTCTTTCAGTGTGCAATTGCCTTGGCTCAAACATGGAATTTTAAGGGGGGGGGGGGGTCCAGACAATATTGTCTTCTACTCGTAAACCTCCACTGTTTTCCCACTGCTTCTTCCTCCTTTTTTCTTTCCACAAAAATCCATTAAAGAGGGAAAGATGGAAAAGCTGCACAATGCCTTTTGATTGGCAGCGCTAGGAACGTCTGGTCTGGAAGCACACTTGTTTTCCTTCATTGTTATTCTTGTTTGTACATAAGCCTCATGCTTGATTCTATATCTCTCAAGCATTGCTTATTGTGAGTGATATTTGGTGTTTATTGGCATTTTTCAAAAAGATGCCTCAGTTTCCTGTGCAGCTTTGCAGTGTCAGCCTATTTTATACTCTGGTACAATCTCTTCATATTTTGGTACCTGGTACTTAAGAGATACATGACACATGTCAGAATTTGGTTCTGTATAATAAATAGCTTTGTAAAACATCATTTTCATGTGTTTTTAAAACAAATCAAATGAATGTGTAAATTTCCCTGTCCTGCATATCTGAAGAGAAAAAGTCCTGATAGTGCCAGTGGCAGAAGGATATAAAGTGGGAGAAGCATTTGACTCACAAAACCAGCCATATATGGAATGATAATCTCTGTCTTATCCAAATAGTCATTAAGAGGCAGAGAGACGTATTCTGTAGATTAGCCAAGTAATGCCATGAGGACTTGCTAAATATAATAAAACAGTCATTGTATGAATGCTTACTGCACCATCTTGTGGATGCTTTATAAAGCTACATTGAAACTAGCAAAGTGCAAATTGACAAGTAAGGAAAGTCACAAACATGTCATAGGAATGAATATTTTCTCCGTGTGATAATTATGTTATTGGTGATCATGTGAGGTTTTTTTGGTATTTGTGTGAATTATAATTTGCATTTTTACAAATATCATAAAAAGGAAGTCACAAACATGTATTTTAATGTAGCAGTATTAACTGAAGAAACAACAAATGTATTTAATATCCAAATTAGGTGTCTGCGAACCCCAAAAAGGCAATTTGAAAATGGCCATTAATTGTGAAAAGAAATTAGAGTATGTGGGTGTTCCAGGTGAAGGACACAGGAGAGACAGCTTGCAAAACAATACCACCTTGCACGGTAGTGATTTTCACATTTTCCAAGCACATCACCTACGTTATCACCGTAGTAACTCCAACGTCCCTGTGAGGCAGAACAATATTATCATTCCCATGCGGCAAATGTGGAGCTGTGGTTAAAGCAGGAGTGGGCAACCTGTGACCCTCCAGATGTGGTGGCCTACAACTCCCCTCAGCCCTCACCACTGGCTATGCTGGCTAGGGCTGGTGGGAGATGTTGGTCAAAACATCTGGAAGGCCACAAATTGCCCACCCCTGGCTTCTATTTACTGATGGATGACTTGATTTAAACATTTATATCCTGCTTTCTCAACACCAAAGTGCATTACAAGGCAGCTTACAATCAAAATAAGCATACAGTAATAATGGATCGATGGGTGGAGCAATCCTAAACCCCGAATCCAGCTTGCTGGAGGGGATGAGGAGATAACCCTGTCCAAGCCTCCATGGGTGGAGGGCTCTGCCGGCGGGAGTGGGGTTCCACCGCTGCGGAGGACCCTGCCGTACTCATGGAGCTCTCTGTGGCCAGAAAGCTGCCAACAGCTGTGTCTCCACTGATGGTAGCAAGCATAAGGCCCCAAACAGACCATTTCAAGGACAGGGAGGAGCTGGCTTCAGGTCTCTTGAATCTAAAGCATCTCTGTTTTCCCTGAAAGCTATACTAGCCTGGGGCTGGTGTAGCTAATTCCTGCCTCCTCCTTGCTTTCCATTATGTGTGTGGGGGCGGGGGGAGAGAATTAGAATCATAGAATCATAGAATCATAGAATAGTAGGGTTGGAAGGGGCCTACAAGGCCATCGAGTCCAACCCCCTGCTCAATGCAGGAATCCAAGTCAGAGCATCCCTGACAAATGGCTGTCCAGCCTTGTCTTGAAGGCCTCCAAGTGTGGGAGAGCCCACCACCTCCCCAGGTAATTGGTTCCATTGTCGTATTGCTCTGACACTCAGGATGTTTTTCCTGATGTTCAGCCGGAATCTGGCTTCCTGTAACTTGAGCCCATTATTCCATGTCCTGTACTCTGGGATGATCAAGAAGAGATCCTGGCCTTCTTCTCTGTGACAACCTTTCAAGTACTTGAAGAGTGCTATCATATCTCCCCTCAGTCTTCTCTTCTCAAGGCTAAACATGCCCAGTTCTTTCAGTCTCTCTTCAAAGGGCTTTGTTTCCAGTCCCCTGATCATCTTTGTTGCCCTCCTCTGAACCCTCTCCAGTTTGTCTGCATCCTTCTTAAAGTGTGGTGCCCAGAACTGGACACAGTACTCCAGATGAGGCCTAACCAGTGCTGAGTAGAGGGGAACTAGTACTTCACGTGATTTGGAAGCTATGCTTCTATGAATGCAGCCCAAAAGAGCATTTGCCTTTTTTGCAGCCACATCACATTGTTGGCTCATATTCAGCTTGTGATCGACAACAGTTCCAAGATCCTTCTCGCTCGTAGTGTGGTTGAGCCACGTATCCCCCATCTTGTAACTGTGCATTTGGTTTCTTTTTCCTAGGTGCAGAACTTGGCATTTGTCCCTATTAAATGCCATTCTGTTGTTTTCTGCCCAGCGCTCCAGTCTATCCAGATCACTTTGAATTTTGTTTCTGTCTTCCAAAGTATTAGCTATCCCTCCCAATTTTGTGTCATCTGCAAATGTGATCAGCATTCCCTGCACCTCCTCCTCCAAGTCATTAATAAAAATGTTGAAGAGCACTGGGCCCAGGACTGAGCCCTGCGGTACCCCACTCGTTACCTCTCCCCAGCTTGAGAAGGTCCCATTGATCAGCACTCTTTGAGTCCGATTCTGTAGCCAACTGTGGATCCACCGGATCGTTGTTTCATCTAGCCCACTTCGAGCTAGTTTGCTCATCAGGATATCATGGGGCACTTTGTCGAAAGCTTTGCTGAAGTCGAGGTATATGATGTCTACAGCATTCCCACGGTCTACAAGGGAGGTTACTTGATCAAAAAATGAGATCAGATTTGTCTGGCAGGACTTGTTTTTGACAAATCCATGTTGGCTTCGAGTAATCACGGCATTGTTGTCAAGGTGCTTCCAGATGGATTGCTTTATGATCTGCTCCAGAATTTTCCCAGGGATTGATGTCAGACTGACTGGTCTGTAGTTCCCAGGTTTATAATGAAAAGATCTGCTAGGCTGAAAAGCTTGGGAAAACTGTCCCATTTAGGACTGCACTATAAGGGTACTAGTGAGTGAGCTTGCTGCTGAAGTGAGATTTCAATCAGGTTCTGACTGGTTCGTGGTTTTTACCACAGTACCACACTGTCATGAAAAAAGTTAATTAAAGAAGAACAATGAATCTATATGGTTAGGATTTTGAAAATACGCAGTAAAAATAAATCTGCTAGTCTAATAAATTAACACACCATTAACACACAAACATCTAGGAACACAGACAGCTGCCTTATACGGAGCAAGACTCTTGGTCCATCTGGCCCAGCATTGTCAACACCGATTGGCAGCAGTTTACGAGGGTTTCAGGAAGGAGACTTTCCCAGCCCTACCTGGAGATACCAGGGATTGAACCTGGGACCTTCTGCATGCAAAGCAGGTGCTCTACCACTGAGCCACAGCCCCTCCCTCTCTTTCACTGACAGCTGGTATAGACATAACATTGTGTCCCTGTTAACTGCATCCCCACAACTCCTCCCTAAAGCAAATCTCTTCCCCCCACTTATCTGCAATTAAACAGTTCCTAGGAACATAGGAAGCTGCCTTATTCTGAGCCAGACTGTTAGTCCATCTAGCTTACTATAGTGTACATTAACTGGCAGCGGCAATCCAGGGTTTCGGACAAGGGTCTTTTCTAACCCTGCTTTGAAATGCTGGGCATTGAACCTGGAACCTTTTGCATGCAAAGGGTATGCTCTACCGTTGAGCTACAGTCCTTCATCAGCACCAGCATTAACACCAGTTAAGGCCAATGCCTTCTCATTGACAGGGCTAGGACCTCTCTTCCCAGCAACACCACAGAGCTTCCTTTAAACCAGGATTGAAATTATGGTGTGAACTGGGCTTCAGATCTTGCATTAAAGGAAACCTTATACAGCTATCAGAACGTTAAATGGAACAGAGAGATCAGAATATTGTGGGTTTGGGGTTGGTCTATGACCTTTCAGGTGCTTATGACTACAAAGAGATTCAGGATCCCTTCCAACTATGTGATACTTGACTCTAAGATTTCTATAAGTAGAGCTATCACTATGGGTGCCTTGAGGCAATCACTCTTAAGACCTGAAAAGAGAGTGATTTCTGTGTGTATAGCAGGAAGTCAATTTGTATGGAAACCGGATCTGAAGTGGAGGCAGGTGACTTTGCTCTGTGCAGGAAATCCTATGACACACTGGATTACAGGATATTATTCCAACACCGTATTATCACTACTGGTTACCAGTTTCTTCCCTGTCTCAATTATTAGAAGTACAGGAAATAAATAAATAATAGATTAATTCAAAGTGCCGTTTTTGACCCTTAAGAGTATCTTAATAATAATCTCCACTCTCATGTATCATTCTGGGCTTCAAGATCTTCTACTGCTCTGTGTCCTCCTGTCACCTGAAGTAAGGCAAATGGTCATGAGACACAGGGCCTTTTTTATTGTGGCAATGAGGCACAGAAGTGCCCTACTGAAGGAAAGCTGCCTGGCCCTGTTGCTGCTCACCATCCAGCAAAATCCAAGGCTTCTCTTTTTCAGCAGGCATTTTTTGACACTGCCTTTTAAAACGGAAGTTTGAGTGTTGCCATTTTCATACCAGTTGTGAATTTTTAGTTAGTTTTAGTTCAACTTTATTTTGGCATTTGGAGGATTATTAAATAGACAAACCTTTATAAACCTTGACTGTAGTTCATGTCAATGCCAACAAACTGCTTAGCTTTGCCTAAGGGGATGAAAGATGAATTTGTTCTAGGGAGAGACAGGAGCTGTTGGGAGAGGAGTGAGTGTTTCTCAGACTGATTCCCAGTGTGTTCATCAGAGGCTAGCAGGGCTAGACCTGCATGTCCCCTAAATGTAATTTTGAAATGGGACCACCTACATCAGCCTTCCCCAACCTGGTGCCCTCCACGTGTTGTTGGACTTCAACTCCCATCAGCTTCAGCCAGCGTGGCCAATGGACAGGAATCCTGGGAGTTGAAGTTCGAAACATCTGGAGGGGACCAGTTTTGGGATGACTGCTCTACATCTATTTCAGTTTTATTCCTTTCAAGCGCAGCTTGATTTGCCACAGGTACGATCTTCAAGTGAGAATTGTCCTGTCTCTCATTATAAACCAACCAGATGTGGAGGGGTGGAGAAACAGAAATTTTCAGAAAGTGTCAAGTATTTATATGAAACAACTGCAAAGGAAATGAAACCTCCAAAGTTTAAAGGGGCAAATACTTCATATCTATGAAAACAAATAAGCTCCCCGCTATTGAGATTTCAAATCTGTCACTTCATTAATACTTTGCCATACCAGCAAAAGCTATTCAAAAGCAGCTACCTCTGTCTCCTCTAGATAGCACTTCTTAAGCACAGACACACTTTTTCATCTGTCTTAGTCTAAGACAGGATGATGGATATTACTTTTATAAAAGGTGACCTCCAAAGGATTATATTTAAAAAGGAAATAGGATCCCAGCATATTTTGCATCTTTATGAAAGGAAAAGGGACACTTTATTGTCCTTCTATAATACAGCCAAAAATGAAACAGTAATAATTTGGGAAATGTTAAGACTTGTAATATTTCCTTGATCTCACAGTGCATTAGGTATTATCAGATTGATTGTAATTATCTCTTTAACACATCAGTTTTCAAAAGCTGAGGAAAGCTTCCCTAAGGATGTGTGGAGAGCTGCAGGAAGACCAAAACTTCAATTTGACCTTCACTCAAGGAATCTTGTAGATACTGACATATTAGTAGAAAATAATAGATTATTTCATTTCAATTTATTTATTATATTTCTATGCCGCCCAATAGCGAAAGCTTTCTGGGTGGATTACAAAGATTAAAACCCTAAAAATACGATATAATAATGTAATATAAAACCAGTTACATACAAAAATACAACAATTGTCAACAATCAACAATAAATCCCAGGCCCCATTAAAAACCTTATCATATGCTGTCAAATGCTTGGGGATAGAGGAAAACCTTAACCTGGCGCAGAAAAGATAACAATGTTAATGCTAGACAGGCTTCACTGAGGAGAACGTTTCACAATCGGGAGGGCCACCACCAAGAAAGCCCTCTCCCTTGTTGCCATCCTCTGAACCTCCTTTGGAGGAGGCACTTGGAGGAGGACCTCAGATGATGAGCATAGTACATGGGTAGGTAAATTATAGGTGCTATCCCTTCTATTGATTTAAAATGCCATGAGTTTCATGAAGTAAAAAAATAAAGTAAGATAAACATGATCCTTGCCTGTTGGTGTGCAAAATCTAAACAAACATACATAACATCTTAGTGCCCAAACACTATTGAATCATCAATATAGTGGTGACACACTGGAATAGAAAGGACCATATTATTCTGGCCACTCCTGTGACAGGACATTTTCATATGCTATGCTTCCCAACTCTTTGGGGGAATCTTCTAAGGCCCACCCAAGCCCATGTAAAAAGGCGAGGTGGGGGGGAGAATTCCTGTGTCACATTTGCAGTTGCATTGCTCCTCCTCTCCCTGGATTCAGAGGTGCGGGGAAGACTTGGCATCTGTTTTTCCAGCCTGTTACAGCCAGCCACTCTACACAGTCTGCCTGCATCCAAGACTCTCAGGGTGTGAATTGCTGAAAGTCTTATGCACTGTTGCTGACAAATTCAGCAAGAAAGAATGGAGATGGGAAGGTGGTGGAGTGGGTGGGTAGGGAGATAAAAAAAAAGTGAAGGAAGAGAGGAGAGTGAAGAAAGAGAGTTAGCACAATAAAAAGTACAGAAAAAGAAAAGATTCCATACATTATGGAATGGAAAGAGTGAAAAGGAAGAGGTGTTACTACTAGCACGGTCAGGGAGATGAGTGGTGCTGAAGAGTGAAGGGAGAACTTAACTATCCAACATGATATCTAAATTGTATTTTAAAAGAACCAACCCAATAGTATTCATAAAATATTGTCTGAAGAAATGCTAGATTACTCCACTTAAGGAACTGACAAGTATGTATGCACATTTAACTATTGGAATAGTATCACTATAAACAAAACATCTCTCAATGAATTTCAAAATCATGTAGAACTGATTGTGACAGCATAATCAATAATTCTGCATGATGAGGAGATGGCTCTAGGAATGGAATAGGTACTATAATCACAGTTCCAGCTCAAGAAATCCATAGAGACACTATGGTATTCCCAGAAAATGGTGAGGGAGTGTGTGTGTGTGTGAGGGGGGGATCTTTGGGCCTTTGACCAACAGTCCTGGTCCAATAAACCACAGTTTATTGGAAATAAGCTGTATGTGTGCCTGTGTGCTCCCTCCCCTTGTATGACCAGCTTTGGGAAAGCTTTCCTGATTTCTAAGACCACAGTTTCCAGTGACATCCAAACTGAGAAACTGTGCTTTAAAAGGCTTCCTACAAACCAGATCCTGGTGTAATACCCCGGTTGTGCGTAGCCCTTAAATGACAGCTTCCAGTTTAGACATCACTTGAAACTGTGGTTTAAGAAATCAGGCAAGTTTCACTGCAGCCAGGTATATGAGGGGAGAAGGGAAGGGGGGAGGGTCGAGGAGGGAGCACACAGGCACACTGCTTATTCCCAATCTAGTAAATGATGGCTTATTGGACCCGGATGATTATGAACTGGGTCACAAACTGTGAGCCTTCTGTAAGCCTTACTAATAGAGCTCAGCCGCCAGAGGAATCTTGTGGAGTTCAGGGCCTCAGTCTCCCTCTAACTGCCATCTGGTCTCCCTCCTCAGAGGCTGGATTGACCACTCTACACTGTGCAAAAAACAAACAAGAAGAAGCAAAACTGAAGGCAGCAGTCATTGTGTGAGGATGGGACTGGCTGTGCAGTCCTTTTGCAGCCTGTACCATGGTCCCGTAGGATATATATATATAGTATAAATATATATATATACTATAAATATATAGTACACCGTATATAGTGTACTATATAACACTATCCAGATATATTCCAGAGGGATAGTATAACACTAGAGACAAGGAATAACAGCTTTATTCCGAGGATGGCATTGGGACCAGACAAAAGGATGCTGATCTTATTGTCTCTGACACTTTATATCAGACCTAAGGTATCTCTCCGTCTTTCATAAAATATCTATATCTATATGTACCTGTGTTGGCACCTGCGAGCAAAGTGCCTGTGGTCGTATTTGTAGGTAGCTTCCCATTATTCAGCTGCTTAACTCTTTTCAGATGAGACTTTCCATTGTAATGAACTTGAGCTTGGGCTGCCGAGTTCAACTGTATATTGCATGCCTCACAGAAGGAAAACAGTATCTTCTTCTTCTCTTTGCTTAATTGATAATCTGGCCTGTCGTGTCTCAGTCCTTTATCTTCAAAGCCCTGCAGAAATGCTGCTGGATTCATAATTCCATCTCCAAAGATGTGGTCAGGGCTTATAGGGTGCTTCATACCTACAAAAAACAAACAGAAAATGTACTAAGGCCAAAATTCAAATAAAAACTACTTTCATGTCAGCATTTTCCTTCATAAACCTATTACTTTATTATACACTGTGCAGTAAAAGATCCAATTCAACTAATAGTAATAATAATTTAAAAAGTATAGACACTGCTGTTCTCAGTTCTGCAGAGGCTGCTGTTTATGCAGAAATAGGTAGGCTTGTGACAGGCTAGAGCTCAATGGTAAATAAAAACTGATAATACACAACTGTTCTGCACAGTCCTCATTACTGTGTTCTAACAGCTATCTTTTTTTCCTTTTAGCAGGAGTTCTACCAGCATAAAACTTCTAATTTTCCAATTTCTTGTCTTTTGTCTCTTACTTTTCTTTTCTTTTAATTGTATGGGTGTATATTAGGGGTGTGCTTTGGATTCAGTCTAATTCTGAATTGAATTTTGCTGATTCTGACAGATTCGGGAAATGTCCGAATCGAGGCAGAACTCCTCCGAAACAGACCAAATATCCATACTCCTGAAGATTTGGGATTCAGAGGGACAAAGACAGTATGTCTCTGAAAATTTATACATTTTTCCCCAAGCTCTCCATATAAGGAAAACACCAGAGCAGGGAGAGGGAGGGGTGGGAGAGGAGGGGTGTGCTTTTGTGACTGGTAGCTCTAGCTTCAAATTATAGTGAATGTTTTTTTTACCAGGGCTCTCCAAACCCAGTGGTTTGGGGGAGGGATGTTGAAGTAATATGTCTCAGGACTGATCTGGTGTTCAATTCTCTTTGCTAGTTCTCTGTCCCAGGAGCAGGAGCTGTAAAAGAGTTTTGGTGGAGTCTGTGGGACCTGGGAGGGTGCTTATTTGGAAAATGCTGGATGTTCACTTTCTTCTGCCTCTGCCGCTGTATGCTCCATATCTGTCATCCACCCCTGTCCTCGTGCACTTTCTGGTGCCACCTAAGCAGAAAACAAAAAGGTCATGATGAATGAACTGTTTTCATTCATCCTAACTCCCTAGTTCCTACACCTACCCTTCTGAAATGTGTAGGTTTCTTGCCTAGGGACACCTTTATGGCAACATTTTCATACAAATTGCAGGAAAAAAATCATGGAGGGGGTAAGGGAAAGTGAATCACTTACCCCCCTCCCAAATTTCAACCCTCCCCTTCCATAAAAAGTGCTGCACCTATTCTTCTGAAATATTGCAGGTATTTTTTAACTAGGGGCCATCTTCAATGCTGTATGGCATTTTCATAATAATTGCCCACAAAAAAATATAGGGGGATAGTGTATCTTATTTTGAAAACCCCCAAACAGTATAGGCTACTCTTGCACAAAGCTCCCTGCATGTATTAATCTGAAACATGGCAGGTTTGATCTCGTCAGAAGGGGCAACTAGCCCTACAAACGTCATCCAGTTCTGCCATGAAACATAATTTGCCAGAGATTTGGCAGACATAATCCTCTCATACAGAACTACTATGATGGCAAATGCCATCCAATTCTGATAAAGAGAAAAAAAAATTAGCTGTTCGTGGATTTCCAATTATAGTGAACAGCAGACATAAAGATTTGGATTTTTGAATCAAAATTTGGATCAGAGCCAAAGCAGGCAGTCTCCAGATTGGCCCAAGCTGAATTTGGCTGTTTTCTGAATCGCCAAATCAAGGGCTGAACCAAATCTTTTGGTCAGTGCATACCCTTAGTGTATATAGAAGCCTGATATAATTAGCAATATATTAAAAGGCAATGGAAAAAAGCATTTATTCTCTCTCCATGTCATTCTCCATGTCCTTATCAATCTTCGTTTATACAAATGAACATATATAAATTGATTTGTATAGTTAATACAGCCCTCTGAAAACTGCAGCAGCATCATTACATTTCAGAAACAAACTACATGGTTTATGGAGATATACAATCAGATCTCCCAACTTTTATGCTTTTACTTTAATGCAGCATGGATGTGGTTCTGAATCTGACTGGAACAACCACACTGTGGGTGGGGAGATTAACGCCCCTCCACGCCCCATTTTCCTAATCTAAATCTCCCCCAGTCCTGTCAGGAAATATTATTCAGATGCTTCAAAACATGTTGCCCCAACTTTGGATGGCAAGAACTATCATACTGCAGAAAACAAAAATACTATAAAAATGTCTTTAATGATATCTTCTACCAATCATTCATTGTTTTCAAGTTTGTGCAGCTCTTCATTACATTAACAATTTACATAAAAAGCAATTTCTCCCTTCTCTACAAGCACAAAGAATACTACCATACTATTCTTCCTCATAAAAAATATTTATGCACTGAGTAATTATTAGTAATGAACTTAGAACCCCTGCATATCATATATACTATAATTATTGAAAAGGTATGGCATTTTTTGACTTTACCCCAAACTTGTGTATTTTGTATTCCAAAAGACTAAGTGCAAAGCAGACAAAAAGTTATCTTTTGGAATAAATGAAACACATGGATTTTGGTACATATTCCATATTTCATCACACTGTTTAAAGACAGCTGACTGTACCATCAATGCACCATGTCTAAAGGGTATGAGCAGAGATCGACACATTTTGTTAGTTACCTGATCATCAAAGAAATTCTCCAGGAGACTCCAAACCTGAGCATTAGCATTTCCGAAAAGTGCTGTAAGACCTGCTTGTTTTATTAACAGGGTAGTGACTATGTTTATGGTGTTGTGGTTTTTTCCTGAGATATTTGTTACTTATTGGGATCCTCCCTTAGCTTTTGGGATGGAATTGCATTTAAAAGTGAAATTCTATATATTATATAAAGAAAGGGGTCTATCCTAACTATGAGTAAATCTGGATCCAATCCAATAATAATAAATTAATAACTACAATTTGCTGCCTTTTAATGACTCCAAAAATCTGTTGCCTGAGGTGGCTTGCTTCACTCTGCTTAATGGCAGGGCCGGCCCTCATAAAGAATAAGGTAGGAAGCCACACTCCAAAAAGGCAGATCAGACAACACTTTTTAAGGTGCAATCCTATGCATGTTTTGACAGAAAAAAGTCCTACAACTCCCAGCATTTTCCAGCCAGCCAAGTCCTTGAAAGGAAAACGAGCTTTCCATGAACAACTGTGTTTCTGGCACTTTTCTGTCATTTAAAAAAATATATAATTACTACTTTGCACTTTCTTATTTTTAGCTCTGGATATTAATTATATCCCTAAAGAGAGTACTGGATTTGACTTCTATGCAGCAGTACCATCTAGATGCTGATTCTTTTACAGAAAATGACAGCCCTATGCAGAACCAAAAAAGGCCCCCCAAAATAAAGTAGTGGTTTCTACATACTAAGGAGACTCTCTGGTTTGCAGAAGTATATTCAGGTTTGTGTGTTTATAAATAGTTAGATAGGTATATAGATATGGCATGAAAGTCATAGCCATTCCATATTGTTACTGCCTCTAACCATCTAGGTAACACACAATTATCAGGGCTGATGGCCTTTGGACAGAGCTGCCCTCCATTAATTTCTGTGAGCCTCTTTCCCTCTGATAGCAAGATTGGAGGGCCTGTGCCAATTCTTTTGGAAGCATACTTTGGGAACCCCAAAGTATGTAGAAATAGATTCTTTTAAAATCCACCACACCATAAAAAGTTAGACCACATGCCTGCTGCTCTCTCTGTAGTCACTGCCCATTCATGTTCACTTTGTTGTGAGTTCAAGATAGCTATAGAGCAGCTGCTGCCATCAGTTCAACCCTGTTTATAGGTCCACTCCCTCCTCCCTCCTGTCACCAAGTGAGCATCTGGAGACGATGCTGAGATCATGTAACGGTGTCCTGGCTGTGGGATAAGTGAGTGGTCCTGACCATGGCTGGCTGACCAAGCGGGAGCCTGAATTTCCCTTTCAGGGAAATTTAGTTAGAGGGATTATTCAAAGTTTAGCTACCAGTGAGAGAGATTCCCTTGTTCTCTTCCTGGCTCAGAGGAAGGACAGGAAATCTCCACTGGTTTCCAGCCTCACGGATCCTATGCAGCGTTTTATTTCAGGGCCAACTTGTCCCCCTGGGCAAACCCTTTTCTGTCAGTTTGCAATCAAAAGAGCCCCTCCAAAATACGTTAGCAGTTTCAACACTCTCAAGAGACTTTTTGACATGCAGAAGTGAATTAGTTTGTAAATTAAAATACAAATAAAATACATTAAAAAAAAACCAAATTGCCTGACCTGTGAGCTTCTAAGACCTACAGAATATTGATGGAAGTTGCACTATGGAATGTCAAAGATTTCTGTGAGGAAAAAAAGGGAAAATGGATGGTGTGATTGGCCTGCTTGAGTAAGTATCCTGGGAGTAGGGTGACCACTTACACAAGCCAAAAGAGAGAAAAGGCACACCAACAAGGGGTAGATTTGCACAAAATTTGCACATGCTAATTTATTTATATAGATGCAAATTAAGAAATAATGAGTATAACTTAATAGAAATACAATGCATCTCACTATAGAGAGAAGACTGTGGCCAGGTGTCCTATGTGTCTGCTTAGTCTGCTGCCCAGATGTTCACTGTTGACGGGCAACTCCAAGGCCCCTGCTCTCCCTTCTCATGGTTATTTATCTCTAACCTGGACTGGGACCGGACAGCCCTTCAAATAGAGGATGCCTTCAAATACAGGACTGCCCTCTTGAGAGCCCTCCAAACAGAGGGCTGTCCTTTGTAAAGTAGGGCACATGACCACCATACTTGGGACATGGAGATTAGGTTAGGGAGAATGTATGCGATTAGGTTAAAATCTAAGAGCCAGCATGGTGTAGTGGTGAGAGTGCTGGACTGGGAGCTGGGAGACCCGGGTTCTAGTCCCCACTTGGCCATGGAAGCTCACTGGGTGACTTTGGGCCAGTCACAGACTCTCAGCCCAACTTACCTCACAGGGTTGTTGTTGTGAGAATAAAACAGAGAGGAGGAGGAGAATGTAAACCACCTTGGGTTCCTTGCAAGAGGAAAAAAGGTGGGATATAAATGCAATAAATAAGTAAATAAATAAACAAAAAATAAAAATATCCGCCCTGCGGTAAACAGAAAGTTTCAGGTGGAATGAAAAGAATTAAAGAATTTTTCCTCCCTCCCACTCTCCACAACGCCACCCCCTGTTATAAAGCATTTACATTTGGGGCTTGTAGCCAACCCTGAACCTGAACCTGTTGACATTATGTAGCACTGCAGAAGGAAGGTTTCAGGAGAGTGGGAAAGGAAAAAAAAAAGCTGTCCCATTTCACCCCCCTGCAATCTAATCTGCACTGCCCTGAAAGTTCCAAAAATGCTGTGTAGGGCTGGTTGGCTACATTCCTTTGGGGGTAGTCCATCAAGAATTTCCAGAGGAAGGCAGGGCTTGGGTCAGTGGTGGGCAGGGCCACCCCTTTTCTCTTTCATGACACTCCCTTCTTTGTCCGCATTTTTTGCAGATGTCCACTTTCCCCTCTGAACAACTATGTGGGTCACTCCATAACTGTCAGTTGGCTGCAAAACGGAGCCACACACAAACAAGGAGGTTTCTGCAAAACCCAAGGTTTACAGAGGTATATCATTTTCCCCATTGACTGCATATAAACAGGAAACGTTGCCCAAAAATCAGGAAGCAGATTATGCATGTATGTTACTGCCATGCTCTTATGAAACCATGACAGCATGAAGGCAGAGCAAAGATGTCACTTCAGCACATAACCTAAAAGGGGGGGGGGGTAAAACTGAAGTTCCACATTCTTCTCCCCCCTGCAAAAAAACAGGGGAAACAAGGGATCTCCCAGACTCTGCACTAAGGCAGGGGCTGGCTCTGCCATTAGGCAGAAGGAGGCAGCTGTCTCAGGCAGCGGATGTTGGGGGACAGGGAGTAGTGGTGAGATAGACAGAATTGTGTGTGTCATGTAGCTTGCCCTCTGCCCCTTAGCTACCCTGAAACCCTCAGGTACTATGGACTACAACACTGTTCCTTCAGCAGCGTGGAAGTAAGGTTGAGCTGCTTGCCTGGGAGTCAGGGGACACACCATTTTGTCCTTTGCCTCAGTCAGCAAAACATACTGGTCCAGCTCTGCCCACTTTCCTCCTGGCCCAGCCCTGAATGTTCACAGCACTGGAACTGCACTCCCTTCTGCCCAGCCCTTGAAAATGCAAAGCTGCCGAGGTGGAAATCCATCCTTGCTTGGTGTGTGTGTGTGTGTGTGTGTGTGTGCACGCGCAGAAGTGGAAGTGATACAGAATAAGGAAATATTAACAAAAATTCTGCTGGGGAATTTGTATGTCCATGGTAGTGAGTAGGACACTGGGACAATTAAGAAAGGCTAGTCATTATTAAACCACCACTCACACTCAGGAGGAAACCTTTGCTAAATGGAACATATTTGTGAGTAAACATTGTGAGAGGATCTCGGCCAAGGGAAAGGGAATTGCTGGATAATAAGGCACTTTATTAAGCGCTTGTATAGCACTTCCGTTTTAATTCTGCTTCCAGCTTATTGTGGAAAAGCACTTCATCCTAAGCGCTGAAGAGCTCTAACATGGAAGCAGCCTGTGTGAAGAGACACTTTCCTTTTCTCCGTACTGAACCTGCCTCCTGCCCCAACATCCTTGGGTGTCTCATTTTATCAGCTCTCTCCAACCATAATTTAAATATGCAATTTTGCACACCACACAGTTTCCCCACCCTGCAAAAAAGAACTGACTGACACCCTTAAATTCTTCAGCATTTTCTCGAAGGAAAGTGCTCAGTGCCCTTGATCATTTTATTCCTCTTACAATACCTTTCACAGCTCTATGATATATCCCTTCTGAGATGGGGTAACCGGAATTGTACGCAGTATTCTAAATGTGACCACGCCATTGATCTACATACATAGTATACTATAACATCTGCTGTTCTTAGCTGGGAGAGCCAAAAATAAAAATACCCGAAATGAGGTGAACTTGTGTTTTCGGTTCCCGCTATGCAAGTCAATGTCTTATCAGTGGGCAAATGTCTGGAGGATGTGGTAGTAGTGTGTGAAAATAGCATCAATGACAGCAGTTCTCAGGATTCTCTGGGAGAAGCCATGACAAACTAGAATAAAACCAATATTAGGTTAGGGAGAATGTATGCGATTAGGTTAAAAATCTCCACCCTGTGGTATACAGAAAGTTTCAGGTGGGATGAAAAGAAATAAAGAATCTTTCCTCCCTCCCACTCTCCACAACGCCACCCCCTGATATAAAGCACTTATGTTTGGGGCTGGTGGCCAACCCCGAACCTGAACCTGTTGACATTATGTAGAACTGCAAAAGGAAGGTTTCAGGAGAGTGGGAAAGGGGAAAAAAAGCTGTCCCATTTCACCCCCCTGCAATCTACTCTGCACTGCCCTGAAAGTTCCAAAAATGCTGTGTAGGGCTGGTTGGCTACATTCCTTTGGGGGTAGTCCATCAAGAATTTCCAGAGGAAGGCAGGGCTTGGGTCAGTGGTGGGCAGGGCCACCCCTTTTCTCTCTCTTTCCTGACACACCCTCCTTTGTCCACATTTTTTGCAGATGTCCACTTTCCCCTCTGAACAACTATGTGGGTCACTCCATAATTATCAGTGGCTGCAAAATGGAGCCACATACAAACAAGGTGGTTTCTGCAAAACCCAAGGTTTAGAGGTATATCATTTTCCCCATTGACCACACATAAACGGGAAAAGTTGCCCAAAAATCGGGAAGCAGAGATTATGCATGTATGTTACTGCCACGCTGTTATGAAACCATGACAGCATGAGGGCACAGCAAAGGTGTCACTTCAGCACATAGACTAAAAGGGGGGGGGTGTAAAACTGAAGTTCCACATTCTCCTTCCCCTGCCCCCCAAAGAGGGGAATCAAGGGATCTCCCAGACTCTGCACTAACATTTGAATCCCAACCTTTGTCTATGGAGCTCAAAGTAGTGCATATGCTTCCTACCCACCCACTTTTAGCCTTGCAACCAGTCAGTGAGGCAGTGAGGCTCAGAAAGCAAGTGACACGCTCAAGCTCACCCAATGAGCCTCATGAATGAACAAGACTTTGAACCCTGGCCTAGCTGGTCCTAGTCCAGTGGACCAGAACTGCATCAGTTAACAGTGAATTCACTACCACAGGATATAGTGATGGCCACCAATTTGGATGGCTGTAAAAGGGGTTTGGACAAATTCCTGGAGGAAAGGGCTCTCAATGGCTACTAGTCCTGATGGCTATGTGCTACCTCCAGTAATCAGAGGCAGTATGCCTATGTACACCAGTTGCTGGGGAACATGGGCTGTTGCTCTCATGTTCTGCTTGTGTTCCCGGTCGACAGCTGGTTGGCCACTGTGTGAACAGAATGCTGGACTAGATGGACCCTTGGTCTGATCCAGCATGGCTCTTTTTTGTTCTTATGTTCACACACCATGTGTGTAGAGGGGCAGCCAGCTGCAGCCCAATCCAGATAGTGGCACTATGCATGATTTAGTGCCAATCCCATCATTCCCAGCCAGCATGGCTCCAAGGAATGATGGGAAGTGCAGCCCAACACATCTGCAGGACACTAGGTTGCGGAAGGCTAGTTTAGCATCATGTACGAAAAATGTCCTTTCCACATATGAATATCCACAGAAACATTTTGCTTGTGACATGCTTCCTATGTCCATTCTCCATTCACTCTCACACAACTCCATTGCCACACCTCATTTGTAAACCACTTTCTCACATGTCTTTGGGCAGCTGACTTTCATTACATTGATGCTGCCTCTTGTCTTCTCTGCACCCCATCAAATCAACACCTCCATCTGTGACCCTGGTTGTCCAAAGCTGGCTTTGGCACTTCCAATATAGAAAGAGATATCTTTATCTATGTGTGCATAGATAAAGGAAGTGGGGCTGGTGGCTACCAGGAAGAGGTCCTTTTCTGCTGTGGACCCCAGCTGTGGAATGAGGTCCCTAGAGAGGTTTGCCTGGTTCCTACATTATTCTCCTTCTGGTGCCAGGTGAAGACCTTTTAATTCTCCCAGTATTTTAGCATTTTAGCTTCCTAATCTTTTAGCTCTGGTGTTTTAAATCTGTGTTTTAAATCTCTGCATTGCTGCTAGGTTTTATTATGGTTGTACTGTTATATTGTGGTTTTAAGCTTTCATATTTTATATTGTTTTATGCTGCACTCTGTGGTTTCAATTTTTGTGAACCGCCCAGAGAGCTTCAGCTATCAGGTGGTATAGAAATCAAATAAATAAATAATACATATCTATCTATCTATCTATCTATCTATGGGGGAGTGGGGTACATTATCATGCATGTCCAAAATCAAGAAGTCAGCAACTACAAGGAAATACTGAGAATATCTCACATATACAGTGACTGCTGAAAAGTATGGTGATAGCCCAGTTAATGTGGATGATGTTAGTCGTCTTGGTCAAAGTTGTGCTGCACCACACAATTGTTTCATAGCAGCTACGTGATGCCTAAGCAGCAGCCCTTTCTAGTAAGGTTCCTTTAGTGCTATAAGTCACTGGGAGACATGATATAACATTACAACTAATCAGATTAAGTACTTGTCCATCTCTATTACCAAGTAACTTTTAATTCATAAGGACAATGGTGGCAGCAGCTGTGCTAATCCACCCCCATAAAAGGTCTGGGGTCAAACTCTCAGTGACCACAGACCCAAATAGTTTAATCATCTAATCCCCTGCCGTAAAATTGAGCATACACGTTTTAAAGCATCCTCAACAGCTGCCTGGTTTCTTTTCCTGGAAACCACCAAGGAAAGAAATGACATGAGATCCATAGGCACAAATTTCTCTAAATTATTATTCCTATATTAAATTGGCAACAAAAACGAAATGGGTCCTGATGGAAGCAGGGCCCTGGATGGTGCTGAGTTGAGAGTCTATTAGCAAATCTGACACTGTAACTCTTGAGTTGAATAGGGATGACTGACATATTAAAACAGCCTTTCCCAACCTGGTGTCCTCCTGATTTTTGGACTACAACTCCCAGCATTCCTGACCATTGGCCATGCTAGTTGGGGCCGATGGGAGTTGAAGTGCAAAACATCTGGAGGGCATCAGGTTGGGAAAGGGTACACTAATGGAAATAAATATCCTCCATGTAGTGCTATAATCTTTGCTCTAACTCATGCAGATCTAGTCCTGTTTGGGGCTAACTGGGAATCCAACCTTGGATTTCAGCCTCAGTCTCTAAGAATTTAAGGCTACTCCTCTCTGCTACTATTGAAGTCTATCCTTAGATTTTAACGGGATACCAACTCTAACTTGCTTGATCAAGTATTGTATCTCTTTGAGCCTTGTTGTGTATTACTTTTTCCTTCCTACTTTATATCAACCGTTACCAGGGTTCCTGACCACTTTTGTGCATCTGATGAAGTAGGTGTTTGCCTACAAAGCTCATGCCACAATATATTTGTTGGCCATCACAACACACAACACACATCTCTTCATGCACCATATTGTCCCTGCTTTTTCCTAAATCTAACTGGCTATAGAATCCTTAGGGATTAGAGTGAACAGTCAAACACATTCTCCCTCTTCAATGGCTTTTCTCTAGGCTAAAGTCATTCAGCTACTTCACAGAGTTTTACATCTAAGGCCTTCACCATCCTAAAAGCTTTCCTTTCCTCTGATTCTCTCCCCCCAGTGTACTACTATTCTCCTTGAGCAGTGATGCCTAGGACAACAGTGTTCTCCACATGATGTCTTCTTAGGGCTGACTACAGCTGTACCATTTACTTCCCAAGTCTTGGAAGTACTGCTCCTGTTAACAGCTTTTTGCAAGAATGCATTACCCTGACAATTCCTGTATTTTGGATAACCGTCATAAGGGCTATGCTGACTTGAATTCATTATGCAGGTATTTTCTTTGTCATGACCTGTGACCTTCCCTCTTGTGTGTCCTGCAACATTACTTTCCTATCTCTTCTAACAAGGGGCTTTACACAGTGGTGCAGCTAGGACTGGACCTCCAGGCCAAAGTCCAGGCCCCCCAAAAGACCACCCAGAGAGTGGCAGGTGATGGGATCAGCAGCAAACAAGTCAGAACCTGGGCTGGCAAGCTCCATTTTATTCCTGTAGTCAGTGCTTTTTTTCTGGAGAAAAAGGTACCGGAACTCTTGGATTATGCTTCCTTGGGAGTTGATGGTGTGTGTGTGTGTGTGTGTGTGTGTGTGTACACACACACACACACAGCCTGTAGTCATCATGGTGCTATGATTTAAGTATATTCAAAATGTGAAACTGCACAAGCTCATATTTCAGGGTTGGCAAAGAGTTATTTGTTGCTATTTTGCTCTAACATATCAGGAATGTAGAAGCAGTTGTAAAGCACAGGATGGTGCTTGGGGGGTGGAGAAGAGAAACGTTAATGGTGTGCTTTACACATGACCATCTAAAGGGGTGCCTCATAAGACCATTAAGTCCAGGGTCTAAAATTACCTAGGTGCACACCATTGGTTTACCTCAACGCTCAGTAGGTCCAATGAATTTTCTGACTTGGATCTTACTTCTCCGTACATGAATATATTCACTCTTAGCACTGCTTGTACTCGCTATGACTTTCTGATCATTAAGAAGATCCCTGCCCAAAGCACGTACGTTTACAGTGATTCTCAGCATTCTTTTTTCATTTTGCATGGCTATGGCTCATAGCTAACACTACCAGCATAATGGTTTTCAAAAGCTGCTATCCCCATTCATAAACTCCTTTCCATACAGCTTAATTTTTCCATGGTACTTTGCTTAATGACATTCCATGTTTGTCAAAATCTGATTTTCTAAAGCCTAATGCTTGTGTTCTCTCTCCCCCCACCCCCTCCTTTCCTTAGGATCTCTAAACCTGACACTTTGCAATCCTTTCTGCCAAGGTGCCTTCTACCTTCACCAAACCAAATTTAAAAGGCTTAGCCAGAAAACAAGGTCCAATGTCCTCAAGTGGTATAGCACCTCTTGCGATTTTGCAATATGATAGCACTTAGAGGATTAACCCATCCCCACACCCCATGAAGGCTTCTAACCTTGTAAATGTCATGGTGCCATCTGGGATATAGCTGGTGCTGATGGTGGCAGTTCAGGTGGTCCAGTCAGTGCTGGCTCCAGGTTTTTGAGTCCCCTGGGCAAAGCACCCTTCCTCAGTGAGTCTACCTTCTCACCATCGTAACCAGCAGCTATTGCTTCCCATCTTCTTCTTTTTCTCACTGCTCGCATGACAGGCAGAGAGCCAGTAAGCGAGTAGGCAGTGGCATCTACTGCTGCTCCTTCTCACCATCACCATTGTCTGGGCCAGGGCAAGAGGCAGGTGACCAAAGCAGGTTGCAATGATGAGGAGGAGGAGCAACTCCAGGGGGCTCTTGTCAACAGGTCCCTTGGCAAGTGCTCAACCATGCCTACCCTTGATGCTGGCTCTGGCTCCAGTGACAGGACCACACAGCCATATCTAATTTTCTCCCTGTGCAACCTGTTCATTAACATTCACTAGAGTTCCCTAGAAGAATTCCATTCCATCCTGGCAGGGCTCCCAGTCCTTCAACCTGCACTCCTACCAGCAGGTACAGCCTTCTGTGCTCCACACCCTTTCTTCCTCTCTATGGTAGGAGGTAGATAACTGCTAGAAAAGGAGAGCCAAGAGGTAGAGAAAGCTGCAAATGCTGGCAGCGTTGGAACTTACATTTATGACATTTATATTCTGTCTTTTTTCCTCTTGCATGAAACCCAAGGCAGCTTACATGGTCCTCCTCCTCTCCATTTTATCCTCACAACAACCCTGTGAGGAAGGTTAGGCTGTTTGTCAGTGACTGGCCCAAACTCAACGAGTGTGCCTCATGGCCATGTGGGGACTTGAACCCAAGTCTCCCCAGTCCTAGTCCTACAATCTAACCACTACACAACACTGGCAGCAAGTGGTTAGTTATGTAGTTATTATCGTACTTTTACACCCAGTGAGGGACACTTGTGGTATTCTCTGCCTCAGGTGCCAAAATAACTTGGTCAGCCATGGCTCTCCACCGTTATTGGGAGTTTGTGCCTGCAGCAGTCACCATTTCAGACTCAGTATTTTAAAAGATCTCATTTTCATGTTACACCTACACTACAAATGGACACCAGTTTTAAAGTGTCATAGCTAACAAATGCCTAGGGCCGTCTCAAGTCACTTTGCCACCTGAGGCAAAGGCAGCTTAACCAGGGTGGAGGTGGGGATTTGCTGTTCTGCCTCAGGCAGCAAAGTATCTTGGCCTGGCCCCAAGAATCTGTCACCCATGACACTTTAAACTGGATTCTATGTGTAGTGTAGATGTAACATGAAAAAGAGAATGAATCAATCCTTCTAATGCTGAGTCTGAAATGGTGATCGGTGCAGGCATAGGACCCCACATGATGGGCACTGAACAAGGTATTATCAACCTTAGGGTTACTTAGTGGGGGGGGGGATAAAAGAAGCATTTGCGGCCATGTAGGGACTATTTCAGTGCTCCCCCATATCTTGTAGGAATAATATGTACACTGGATCGTACATACTTGCAGCATGATGACTTGTGCCATCTAATTAAGGACCACAGACAATACTGTATAAATAGCTGGCTGAGTTCTAGTTAACAGGCATAGCAACATAAGGAGATACCTCTACAGCTGCGTTCCTATATAACAGCTTTCCCCAACCTGGTGCCCTCCAGTTTTAAAGTGTCATAGCTAACAGATGTTTAGGCATGGCTCAAGACACTTTGCTGCCTGAAGCAAAAGCAGCTTAAATTGGGGTGGGGTGGGACATTTGCTGTTCTGCCTCAAGCAGCAAAATATCTTGGGCTGGCCCTAAAGGTCTGTCAGCTATTCCACTTTAAAGCTGGTTTCTATTTGTAGCATAGATGTAACATGAAAATGAGAAATAATCAGTCCTTTTAATACTGTGTCTGAAATGGTGACCAGTGCAGGCATAGAAAGTACAGAAACCCATGTGATGGGTACTATGCAAGATATTATCAACTTAAGGGCTACATGGGGGGGGGGATAAAAGCAGGATTTGCAGCCATGTATGGGACCATGTATGTATCCCCCACCCCACTGTAAGAGTAATACGCAAACCCTATGGTTAGGCTGAGAGTCCATGACTGGCCTAAAGTGACCCAGTGAGCTCCATGGGTACTAGAACCTGAGTGGGTACTAGAACCTAGATCTCCTGAGTCCCAGTCACACTGGCTCACTGCAGACCACACATATAACCATAATAAAGTGAGTCATCCCCCACTCCTGAGAGAGGGGGCAGGGGGGGGAGAGGATAGTGTACCCTCCTACTTGATCCTGCCCTACCTCCCTAACAATCTGAAGATGAAAACCCAAGAAAAAAACTCAGGAACCCTACCTATAGAAAACATTACAATACCCCTCTCTTTCCCCTTCACTATTCCTCTCATCTCCCCATGGTGCCATCTGGCTAGTCCACCTGATTATTTAGCATGATGAGAAGGGTGGAAACCACCAACAGCACTGTGAAGGAAAGGAGACAAATGCGTGTCAGAGAATCATTACAGTTCTAACTATCTGGCATATACAGGAGCCATAGTGCTTCTCTGCCATTATTATTTTCTAAACTGTCTGTGTAGGCCTTAGTGGTTTCTTCAACTGCAACTTGTCCTCAAAACATGCCAGTAAGTTTTTGAATCACTTCATGCTGCTATGTGATCTCTTCCAACTACTATCTGGACAGGTGGTGTTCCTTATTGTAGCCCATAATTTTTCTTACTTCCACAGATAATACCTCAACTATCCACTGAATTTACATTTGTTTTGGATGCAGCTTGCAGTGTCCATGCTGGGCCCAGGAAGAGAATGGACCCATATTTAATAATTCCCAGAGGGGGTAGCTGTGTTACGTCTGTTGCAGCAACAACAGAGAGACCTGGTTCACATGTAATGAGAAGCCACTGTGGGTGAATTTCTCTGTGGGGCTTCTCAGTGCGGTGGCCATTTTGAATATTTGGGGAGCAATGGGGGCACACCTTAGCTTCTCGTTATGTGCAAACCCAGCGAGGGTGGGTTGTTGGGGTGGTAGACAAGCCACCTGCAACTCTAAAACAGCCCATGGTTTCTGGTAACAATAAATCCTGCAGATAAATTCACTCGTGGTGGCTTCTCATTATGCCCAAACCGGGCCTTAGTATAGTATACACACACACAGTAGAGGTGATGGGGAATTGTAAACAGTGAGGTCAGAGGGAAGTGGGCTATTGTCCACAAAAGTTTATGCCATAAGAAATGTATTAGTCTTTAAGCTGCCACACGACTCTTTGTTTTCCTTATTTAATAGATAACCCATCAATACTGACATTCCCCTCATGAGAGCAATAACCACGAAATATAGGTAAAAGTAAGTCGGTTCTAGCAAGTTTCAGATCATCCTGTACTTCATGTATAGTTATACAGGCAACTAATATTATGCTTGTATACAGGACTTATTAGACTGCCAAGGTATCCCTGAAGATATTCTTCACAGTTTTTTCAAGACACATCACATCTCTGGCCAGCAGTCCCTCCTTAAGGAACATTAACCCAGAGATCCAAGAAACCAAGTCCCGTGGGACAATATCAGCTGCAATAGTCAAGCATTCACTTTCAGAAAGCATCTGTCCCAGCCAGAAAGTTTGAAAAATATATAGCCTGCATCTTCATCTGATATCACCACAGCATCAGGGTGAAGGAATAAACATTTGTAGAGCAGCGAGGGCTGCTCTAGAAGCACACTCACTACACTGAGTGAACACTCCAGAAGCACCACAAACGTACCTTTCCTCTGTTGAGTTCTGAAGGGCAAAAACAACCATCACCACAGTTCTCCAAGTGTATAGCAGAAGCTGGTTATTTATAAACCTTACTAGCTGGACCGCAGTGATTTCCCCAAGAAACCTCCCTCAATCTCTGGAGCAGTTTTGTATTTAATCTTTCTCTTCTCCTGCCCCCTCAATTAACAGAGTGATGAATAAATGGATAAAATGCACAAACATTCATATAGGGCTTTTAGAAAGAAAAAGGTATATCACTTCTCTGAAGCACGCAGGAGGGGAAAGACTGATGGCTGAGCCAGCATTTGATTTGCTCACTTGTCTGTCATTTTAATTGCAAAGGCAGGAAGAAGCTGGTCTCATCCTTTGACGTATCTCTGATCTGCTCAGTGAAATATCCTTCTCGGTGTTTTTTTTTTTTTTTTACTGAATACATATAATCATATAAGACAGTAACACATATATGAATGCAGGTATAATAGATAACCTGGAACATGATATTGACACATAAAATTATGTTCGAGATTCCAATGCTACAACAAATGAAAGTTACAGAAACTCATCTTCTAATTCATAATCTCTCAAGGTCAAACTACATATAGTGTTCATCACCCAGTTTGCCCTTGAGTGCACAATTTGGATCAGGACCACAATGGGATGCAAAGGGTTAAACCCCCACTATCCCTCATGCCAGGGTCCTAATCGAAATTGGGGCCCTCACAATGGCTATTTCTGGAAGAAAATAATATGTGTACTCAAGACCAAACCATGTGATTAATTCACATGTAGTTTGGCCTTTACATTATAAGGAAGTACAGATTTCAGAGCTAATTTATCATCTGTAGCCTGTACTGAGTTTTTCCCTTTTTTTAAACAACAGTCACTTTAACTAACTTTTCAGTGAAATGCCCTATATTATATTTGGAGGGTTAACACTTCAGAAGTGTGAAGGCAGGGTTGTTGGCTGGGCACCGAGGTAAAGTACTGACTCCTCCACCACTTCCTGATCTGTACAACATTAATAGCTTTGCTCCTGGGTCTCACTTGGTTTGATGGACTGAGGACAACTAGACAACATACAGTTTTGCTAGCTTTGTGCTTCCTTGCAGTCCTTAGCTTGGGAATTTGGGACACTTAAAATGTGCTTCATAAGGGATTATGCAGTCCCTCTGCAATGCTTTGTAGAGTTGTCACAATTATTATGCTATATCTGGTACTGAGCAAATGTTATACATCTTTCCTGATAGCCTATGCATCATTTCAAGAAGTATAGCTAAAATCTGTAGAAGCATATGGCCTGAACCATCTGGGCAACAAGTTCCATGGGGATACCACAGTGAGCAGCATATGCAGAACACCTTGCACACAATATCCAACAGCGCTGACAAAAACATGAGAAGGGGTGGGCTTTTTTCCCTTACGGGAGTGCTGAAGATACTCTCCCATGTTTTATTACTGTAACTCTCGACCCACCAACCGATTACAGTTTGCGATTGCCTTTAGTTTTAAGCAAATAAAGATTGAATTATTGAACTGAATACGGAACTGTGACGTATCGTATGACGATAGGTTAAAATCTGTATTGTTTACAAAGCCATCTTTTAAAGTTATACACTGACAGATTTCCAGACCATAGTAGGTTCACTGCGTTGTACGTTTAACAAGACTTGCTGTTTCCCTCTCTTCACAGCTTTTTGTAAACAAACAGCATTGCTTCCAAAAGGTAAGTAAGACCAAAGTGTTGAGAGGAGATTGCTTATGCTTTTCAAAGACCAACTGAATGAGGGTGCTATTTGTATATCTAGTAGTTGTTATGCTTGCAAACACTGCTCTTACAACAAGACTTATTGGTGGAATTTGCTTCTTGGATTATAATGAAAAAACATATTGTGGTGCCTTTGAAATACCTAGGGGGCCATCTACACGGCACCGCTTTCAACCTTCACTCCATCATAACTGTGCAGCATTGCAGCTGCGAATAGCTTCTGCTGCGGTACACGAACAATTTCTTGCAGACTTCTCCAATGGGAAAATCCGCTGTACCTTTTTTTACCATTATATTTAAATGTACAGCTGAGCAGGCACATGAGGGTGGGGGTACGACACTTTGGGTTTTTGTGGCTGTTTTGTATTTTAGGGGTTCTTTGGTGTCTGTCTGTTCCTCGTTAGGTAAAATGTGGGTGGGCTGCTCCTTCTTTACCATGCCAACTGTTTGGAACCATCTCGCTATGGTTCGCACATGTCAAGGCCTACTCATCATTCCAAAATAACGGCTGGAGCAAAGTTGGTCCTGGACCTTCTGCTCCCCTGACACCCACCCGGCCCTTGGCCACTGACTCCAAAGCAGACACTGCAAAGATACAAAGCTGCAAAGGTGTGATTGAAGAAATGAACACGCTTCTCCATGCCTCTGTAACTGCACAGCTGCAAAGGAACGGGGAGGAGTGAAGGGGCATCACAGAGTGACACAAGCACTAGGCATGCCTACCACACGCCCAACACAAAATGCAAAGTCTGTTCGGGGAAGGGACAGTCAGCTTGCAACTGTGGGAAACCCGCAACAACTCAAAAACATCACAGCAAAACGCCTCTGGAAATCGGCATTTTCCGGGTGAAAACCATGGTTGGCTGTGAAGTGGCAATTACGTCGTATGTCCTGAAGGACCTCAAATCACAGCCGCCCCAGAATAAATGGCTTGTGTAGATGGGGCCCTGCTGTGGTTACCTAATGCTTGCCCAATACAGGGTTATGTTATGTCATAGAAAGAAAGAAAGAAAGAAAGAAAGAAAGAAAGAAAGAAAGAAAAGAAAGAAAAGAGTGAAGGAGATGCAAATACTTGCTGAAAAATCAGGATGAGTGGAGAGCACAGTTTTCCCTCAGACAGGGGAAAAACATGGCAATCCTCGTTGAAGGGGACAGCTGGAGTGTAAGAAGTCAAAAATCTCAATCGACGTGCCTAAGGGCGCAATCCTATGTATGTTTAGACAGAAAAACATTTTACAGCGCTGGGTGTTGTAGGGTTTTTTTTGTCTAAACATGTGTAGCATTGCTCCTTAAGTAGTTCTTTGCCTCCTGACCATGTTTGTTTTATTTTGATATGGAATCACTGAACTGATTGATTTTGTGTATGCTTGATTTTATACTCCACCCCCTTTGCTGTTTTGTATTTGAAACTCAGAAACATTATTCAGAGAGAGTACCAAATAAATTTGAACATATTAAAAAACTCCAGATAATTCAATTCCAACCCTGTAGACTGGACTTTTATTGTAAAGGACTAACAACACCAACAATTAAATAGCATAATACTGTGCAGCAGTTTTTAGAGCCTCTGATGATTATATATTGCAAAACCTTAGTGCTTATGAATTAAATATATTTTAAGCATGTACAGAAAGTATTCAAAGACAATCTCAGCTGAAGTACTATTTAAATTACTCAATTAAAGTTCTGCTCTTTTATTAAATTACTATTCCATAAACAAAACAAAGACATCAACCAGATGAAGCACAAATAAAACATCTGTTGGGAACAAAAACAATGCATAAAACTACAGCATGAAATCTACCAGAATACAAAACGTAATCAAAGAATCCCAGCTACACTCAGTGGCTCTCACTTAAGAACATAAGAACATAAGAAGAGTCATGCAGGACCAAGAAGAGTCATGCAGACCAAGGGTCCATCAAGTCCAGCATTCTGTTCACACAGTGGCCAACCAGCTGTCGGCCAGGAACCCACAAGCAGGACATGAGCTCAACAGCACCCTCCCACCCATGTTCCTCAGCAACTGGTGTACATAGGCTCACTGCCTCTGGTACTGGAGGTAGCACATAGCCATCAAGCCTAGTAGCCACTGACAGCCTTCCCCTCCAGGGATTTCTCTAACCCCCTTTTAAAGCCATCCAAATGGGTAGCCATCACTACATCCTGTAGCAGCAAATTCCATAGATAACTATGCACTGTGTGAAGAAGTATGTCCTTTTATCTGCCTTGACTCTCCCACAAATCAGCTTCATAAGAAGACCCTGGGTTCTAGTATTTTGAGAGAGGGAGAAAATTGTCTCCCTACCCACATTATTCACAACATGGATAATTTTGTACATCTCTACCATGTCTCCCCTTACCCTCCTTTTTTCCAAGCGAAGCAATCCCAGCTGTTGTAACCTTCTCTCATAGGGGAGATACTCCAGCCCCTTGATCATTTTAGTTGCCCTTTTCCACACTTTTTCTAGCTCTACAGTATCATTTTTTAGGTGTGATGACCAGAGCTATACATAGTCTTCCAAGCGTGGCGGCACCATAGATTTGTATAAGGGCATTATGATATTGGCAGTTTTATTCTCAGTTCTTTTTCTAATTATGCCTAACATGGAGATTCCTTTTTTTACAGTGGCTGACACTGGGTTGACATTTTCATTGTGCTGTCCACCACAACCCCAAGATCTCTCTCTTGGTCAGTCAGCGCTAGCTCAGATCCCCTCAGGTTATACTTGAAGCTACTTGGATTTTTTGCCCCAGTGTGCATCACTTTACACTTGCTTACACTGAACTGCATTTGCCATTTGGATGCCCATTCTCCCAGTTTGGAGAGATCCTTTTGGAGCTTTTCACAATAGCTTTTTGTTTTAACCACCCTAAATAATTTGGTGGCATCAGCAAACTTGGCCACTTCACTGCTCACTCCTAATTCCAGATCATTTATGAACAGGTTGAAAAGCATTGGTCCTAATACAGATCCCTGTGGGATCCCACTGTTTACTTCCCTCCATTGGGAAAATTTACCATTCATTCCTACTCTCTGCTTTCTGTTATTTAACCAGTTACTTACCCATAAGAGGGCCTGTCCTCTTATTCCATGACTGCGAAGTCTGCTCAGCAGTCTTTGGTAAGGGACTTCATCAAAAGCCTTTTGGAAGTCCAAGTAAACAGTGTCTACCAGATCACCCCTGTCTACATGTTTACTGACACTCTCAAAGAACTCTAAAAGGTTAGTGAGACAGGACTTACCTTTGCAGAAGCTGTGTTGATTCATTTTCAGCAGGGCTTGTCCTTCTATATGCTTACTAAGTTTATCTTTAATAATGCCTTCAACCAATTTACCCAGAACAGACGTTAAACTAACTGGCCTGTAATTTCCTGGATCCCCCTGGATCCCTTTTTGAAAACTGGTGTTACGTTGGCCGTCTTCCAGTCCTCTGGTATAGAGGCTGATCTTAGGAATATGATGCATATTTTGGTTAGAAGATCAGCAATTTCATATTTGAGTTCTTTGAGAACTCTAGGATAGATACCATCTGGGCCCGGTGATTTATTTGCTTTCAATTTATCAATAAGATTAAGAACGTCATCTTTTGTCACCACTATTTGTCTCAGTTCCTCAGACTCCCTTCCTGAAAACATCAGTTCAGGCACAGGTATCTGTCCTATACCTTCTGCAGTGAAGATGGAGGAAAAGAATTCATTCAGCTTCTCTGCAATCTCCTTGTCCTCCTTCAGTACTCGTTTAACTCCATTGTTATCCAATGGTCCAACTGCCTCCCTAGCATTTTGTGCTTCTGATATATTTATTGTTGGCCTTGATGTTGTTAGCAATATGCTCTTCAAAATGTTTTTTTGCATCTCTTATTGTCCGCTTGCATCACCTTTGTACAAGCTTGTGCTCCCTTTTGTTTTCCTCACTTGGGCAAGACTTCCATTTTTCTGAAGGAAGCGCTCTTTTCTCTAATAGCTCCCTTGACACTGCTTGTTAACCATGCCAGTAATCTCTTGGACTTGGTGCTACCTTTCCTAACCTGTGGTATAAATTTTTAGCTGGGTATCCATTATTGTCCCCTTCATGGATCACTGCCTTGTTGTGGCGAAGGGGCTTGCGTAACTCAGTGAAGCCATAAGCTATGCCGTGCAGGGCCACCCAAGACGGACAGGTCATGGCAGAGAGTTCTGACAAAATGTGGTCCACTGGAGAAGGAAATGGCAACCCACTCCAGTATTCTTGCCAAGAAAACCCCATGGAACGTATCACAAGGCTAAAAGAGATGACGCCGGAAGATGAGCCCCTCAGGTCGGAAGGTGTCCAATATGCTACTGGGGAAGAGCAGAGGGTATTTACAAGTAGCGCCAGAAAGAGTGAAGCGGCTGGGCCAAACCCAAAAGGACACTCAGCTGTGGATGTGTCTGGTGGTGAAAAGAAAATCCGATGCTGTAAAGAACAATATTGTTTAGGAACCTGGAATGTCAGATCAATGAATCAAGGTAAGCTGGAGGTGGTCAAACATGAGATGGCAAGATTGAACATCGACATCTTGGGAATCAGCGAACTAAAATGGACAGGCATGGGCGAATTTAATTCAGGTGACCATCATATCTACTATTGTGGGCAAGAATCCCTTAGAAGAAATGGAGTAGCACTCATCATCAACAAAAGGGTGGGAAAAGCAGTACTGGGGTACAATCTTAAAAATGATAGAATGATCTCAGTACGAATCCAAGGCAAACCATTCAACATCACAGTAATTCAAATCTATGCCCCAACCACTGAGGCCGAAGAAGCTGAGGTTGATCGGTTCTATGAAGACCTACAACACCTTCTAGAACTAACACCAAAAAAAGACGTCCTCTTCATCATAGGGGATTGGAATGCTAAAGTAGGAAGTCAAGAAATCACCGGGATAACAGGCAGGCATGGCCTTGGTGTACAAAATGAAGCAGGACAAAAGCTAATAGAGTTTTGCCAAGAGAACATGCTGATCATAGCAAACACTCTTTTCCAACAGCACAAGAGGCGACTCTACACATGGACGTCACCAGATGGTCAATATCGAAATCAGATTGATTATGTCCTTTGCAGCCAAAGATGGAGAAGCTCCATACAGTCAGTCAAAACAAGACCTGGAGCTGACTGTGGCTCAGATCATGAGCTGCTTCTTGCAAAATTTCGGCTTAAATGGAAGAACGTCGGGAAAACCACTAAACCGTTCAGGTATGACCTAAATCATATCCCTGATGAATATACAGTGGAGGTGAGGAATAGATTTCAGGGATTAGACCTGATAGACAGAGTGCCTGAGGAACTATGGACGGAGGTCCATAACATTGTTCAGGAGGCAGCAACGAAATCCATCCCAAAGAAAAAGAAATGCAAGAAAGCAAAGTGGCTGTCTGATGAGGCTTTACAAGTAGCTCACGAAAGAAGGGAAGCGAAAAGCAAGGGAGAAAGGGGAAGATATACCCAACTGAATGCAGAGTTCCAGAGAATAGCAAGGAGAGACAAGAAGGCCTTCTTAAGTGAACAATGCAAAGAAATCGAGGAAAACAACAGAATGGGAAAGACTAGAGATCTCTTCAAGAAAATTGGAGATCTCAAGGGAACGTTTTGTGCAAAGATGGGCATGATAAAGGACAAAGAAGGCAGGGACCTAACAGAAGCAGATGAGATTAAGAAGAGGTGGCAAGAATACACAGAAGAACTATACAGGAAAGATCTGAATGTCCCTGATAGCCATGATAGTGCGGTCACTGAACTTGAGCCGGACATCCTAGAGAGTGAAGTCAAGTGGGCCTTAGGAAGCATTAGTAACAATAAAGCTAGCGGAGATGACAGTATTCCAGCCGAGCTATTTAAAATCCTAAAAGATGATGCTGTTAAAGTGCTGCATTCAATATGCCAACAAATCTGGAACACTCAACAGTGGCCACAAGACTGGAAAAGGTCAGTTTACATTCCAATTCCAAAGAAGGGCAACGCCAAAGAGTGTTCAAACTACCGCACCATTGCACTCATTTCACATGCCAGCAAGGTGATGCTCAAAATCCTACAAGCTAGGCTTCAGCAGTATGCGAACCGAGAACTACCGGAAGTACAAGCTGGGTTTCGAAGAGGCAGAGGAACTAGAGATCAAATTGCCAACATTCGCTGCATCATGGAGAAAGCAAGAGAATTCCAGAAAAACGTCTATTTCTGCTTCATTGACTACGCTAAAGCCTTTGATTGTGTGGATCACAACAAACTGTGGCAAATTCTTAAAGTGATGGGAGTACCAGACCACCTTACCTGTCTCCTGAGAAACCTGTACGAGGGTCAAGAAGCAAGAGTAAGAACCAGACATGGAACAACCAATTGGTTCAAAATTGGGAAAGGAGTACGACAAGGCTGCATATTGTCACCCTGCTTATTTAACTTATATGCAGAGTACATCATGAGAAATGCCGGGTTGGATGAATCAGAGGTCGGAATTAAGATTGCCGGGAGAATTATCAACAACCTCCGATATGCAGACGATACCACCCTAATGGCAGAAAGCGAAGAGGATCTAAAGAGCCTCTTGTTGAGGGTGAAAGAGGAGAGTGCAAAAGCTGGTTTGAAACTCAACATTAAAAAAACGAAGATCATGGCATCTGGCCCCATCACTTCCTGGCATATAGAAGGGGAAGAAATGGAAGCAGTGACAGATTTTACTTTCTTGGGCTCCAAGATCACCGCAGACGGTGACTGTAGCCATGAAATTAAAAGACGCTTGCTCCTTGGGAGGAAAGCTATGGCCAACCTAGACAGCATAGTAAGAAGCAGAGACATCACCTTGCCGACAAAGGTCCGTCTAATCAAAGCTATGGTTTTCCCAGTAGTAATGTATGGCTGTGAGAGCTGGACTGTAAGGAAGGCTGAGCGCCAAAGAATTGATGCTTTCGAACTGTGGTGCTGGAGAAGACTCTTACGAGTCCCCTGGACTGCAAGGAGGTCAAATCAGTCCATCCTAAAGGAAATCAACCCTGACTGCTCATTGGAAGGACAGATACTGAAGCTGAAGCTCCAATATTTTGGCCACCTAATGTGAAGAGAAAACTCCCTGGAAAAGACCCTGATGCTGGGAAAGACTGAAGGCAAAAGGAGAAGGGGACGGCAGAGGATGAGATGGCTAGATAGCATCACGGATGCAATGAATATGAACTTGAGCATGCTCTGGGAGAGAGCGCAGGACAGGAAGGCCTGGCGTGCTATGGTCCATGGGGTCACGAAGAGTCGGACACGACTGAACGACTGAACAACAACAACAACAATCCATTATTGTGGTTTTGAATAATCTCCAAGCATTTTGAAGGGATTAAATCCTCTTGACTCCCCCTTTCAAATTCCTTTTCATCAGTTCCCTCATTTTAGAGAAGTTTCCTCTTTTGAAGTCAATGTGACATGACACTTGCGAATCTCATGTCAAAGGTTGAAGCTAGATGTTCAGTGGTAGAACTCTGTCACTGAAAGCTGCAATGTGGCATGACTGGGGGGAGGGGCAGGGCATGCATTATTTGAGTCTGGAGGGGATGCTTACTTCTTCCCTTGCTAGATGTTCTTTCGCATGATACTGCAAACATGCACCTGAGAACCCTGATTGGACTGGCAGGTGGAAGGTTACAGGTGAGGAAGAATTAGGCACTCGCTCCAATTCCCTTGCAACCTGTGCTCTTCCCTACCACCTACCACCTGTCCAAGATGCATTATTACTGAATGATTACTTTGGCTCTAGTTTTATTATCTACTCCAGACATTAGGATGCATCTGAGCCACATTCCCTATAAACACGAACATAGCCTTTTAAACAAATGGGTGGCCAGGCTGAGGACAGCAAGAGACAGGTAGTAGGGCTTTGTGACTTGCTTGTACGGGTGCCACAGAGACTATGGGGCATGGTTCTTCTGCATAAGGGTCACGCCGGCGCATTGGCGGTCGTGGTGCAAAGCAAGCAGCCGCCTTCTGCAGCTCTTCTGCTGCTTCTTTGTACTTCCAGCGGGATAAATAATGTTTCTATTTTTGTAAAGCACATCAGGAGCCTTTGAGATTTTAAAGAAGGACTACATACAAAGTGTGCATTACCAAATAACACTGTCACTCTTTATTGTCTTCTACGAGACAGAAGATACTTAATTCACAGTTACTATTACTAAGTTAATTATTTTGCTGCTATAAGATATGATGACCATTGGCTTAGATGGCTAAAAGAGGATTAGACAGATTCAAGGGTAAGTCTATCTATAGCAGCCTTCCCCATCCTGGTGCCCTCCAGATCTTTGGGTACTACAACTCCCAGCATCTCCTAGCCAGGCTGGTTGAGGAATGCTGGGAGTTGTAATCCAGCTTATCTGGAAGGCTCCAGGTTGGGGAAGGCTGATCTACAGCATCCAGCCTGAAAGCTAAATGAAACCTGTATGTTCAGAGGCAGTATGACTCTGAAGACCAGTTCCTGAGGGGAAACAATAAGCAAGGGGATTTGCCTTCATGCCTTGCTTGTCAGCTTCTGGTTGGTCACTCCTAGAAGCAGGATGCTGGGGAAGATAGACTTCTGGTCTGATCCAGCCAAGTCGTTATGTTCTTTCAGCTGCAATCCTATCCACGCTTATCTGGGAGTAAGCCCGTGGACTTCAATGGGCCTTACTTCTGAGCAGACATGTACAAAATTGCACTGTAAGAAAAGATGTAACGTTTTCAAAATGATTTCTCTCCGACACCCCACCCCTCCCGGGTTACTATTCTCGTAGCTCTGTGCCCAGTCCTTCTTGATAGTTGGATAACCATACGCATGTAATGAAGGACACAAAGAGCAATGCTTAAAGGGGATAGCATTTCTAAGGAGAAAAGCCAAGTTGTTCCCTTTAAAAAGCCAGATTTTAGAACTCAGGAAATGCTAGCTGTAATGCTAGAGAGGAGAGGATATACTCTGTTAGCAAAACATTATAATTTAAGAAATAAGATATTGTGGGAGGGAGCAGGTAGCCTTGTACTGTTTTTCTTTTTTAAAAGATCCATATATACATTCATATGAATGCAAATTCCTTGTTCGCTTTATATTACAAAGAAGAAACGTGCGTAATCCTTTAAAAACAGTGGCAAAACTGCTCCAGGGATGAAGAGCAGGTTGGAGAACTTTGGCTCCAGTTATACCATATTTACTAGGCAATATTTATTTATTATTTATTTATTCATTTCATTTCTATACCGCCCAATAGCCGAAGCTCTCTGGGCGGTTCACAAAAACTAAAACCAAACAACACACAATAAAACAATTTAAAATATATAGAACATTAAAACCACAATATAACAATACAACCACAATAAAACCTAGCAGCAGTACAGGAGTTTAAAATACAGATTTAAAACAGCAAAGATAAAAATTTAGAAAGCCAAAATGCCTGGGAAAATAAAAAGGTCTTCACCTGGCGCCGAAAGGAGTACAATGTAGGCGCCAGGCGAACCTCACTAGGGAGCTCATTCCAGAGCCGGGGTGCCACAACAGAAAAAGCCCTCCTCCTAGTAGCCACCCGCCTCACTTCCTTTGGCAGGGGCTCCCGGAGAAGGGCCGCTGATGATGATCTTAAGGTCCGGGCAGGCACATATGGGAGGAGGCGATCCTTCAGGTAACCTGGCCCCAAGCCGTTAAGGGCTTTGAATGTTAACACCAGCACTTTGAATTGGGCCCGGAAATGGACTGGCAGCCAGTGCAGCTGGAAAAGTACTGGCGTAATATGAGCTTGCAGGCCAGTCCCTGTTAACAATCTTGCTGCCCTATTTTTGACAATAGGTGCTTGCAAGAGCAATACGCACACATGTGAACAGCTTTTAATCTCCCTTCTGTGAGAAAGAATCAGATTTTTCTAGGTCCAGTCTGAAGCACCACACAAATCTACAAACACAGTTTGACTACATATAACAATGGGACAGGAATATATACATATATAAATACATTATCTAGACCCATTTCAACCTGGGTTTCAGCCTGGTTACAGGACTGAATCAGCCTTGGTTGTCTGATGGATAACCTTTATCAAGAGTGGGACAGAGGGAGTGTAACCCTGTTAATTCTACTTCATCTCTCATTCGCTTCTGATACCACTGATCATGGTATCCTCCTGGATCAGCTCTGTGGGCTGGGCATTGGAGTCACTGTGTTACAGTAGTTCTGGTCCTTCCTGCAGGGTTGATTTCAGAGAGTGTTCCTCAGCCCCTTGTGCTACAGGGTTCTGCAGGGCATCATCTTGTCTCCAGTGTAGTTTAACATCTATATTAAGCTGCTGGGAACAGTCATTAGGGTATCTGGAGCAAAGTGCCATCAGTATGCTAATGACACCGCTCAATCTCCCTGTGACATCTGAATCAGGTGAAGCTGCGCAAGTCCTGGATCAGTGCCTAGATTCAGTGGTGGGTTGGATGAGGGCCAATAAACTGAGGCTGAATCCTGGCAAGACCTGTGGGTGAGCGGTTCCCAAGTCTGGCAGATAGGATCATTGCCTGTTCTGGATGGGTTTGCACTACCTCTGAAAGTTTGGCCACCATGGTCCAGGTGCTAGTCACCTGAAGACTGGATTACTGCAACACACTCTATGTGGAGCTGCCCTTACAGTTGGTCCGGAAGCTGCAGCTAAAGCAGAATGCAGCAGCTCGACTATTGTCAGGAGCTGTCACTTTTCAGCATATAACACCTCTACTGAGGAAACTACCCTGGCTGCTTATTTGCTGCTGGACCAGGTATAAGGTTTTGTTTTTAGTGTTTAAAGCCCTAAACAACTTCAGACCAGGATATTTGAGAGAGTGCCTGCCCAGTCACTGAGGTCGTCAGATGAGACACTCCTGGTGGTTCTGCATGGACCTACAGTCCGTTTGGGCTCCACTTGGAGCAGAGCTTTCAGTGTATTAGCTTCCTTTCTATGAAACTCCCTGTCAGTTGATGTCAGGCAGATCCAACATTATTTTGTTTTCGATGCCTGCTGAAGACATTTTTATTTAAACAAACCTTCCCTGACTAATTCTGGGTTTTAATTCAATAATAATAATAATAATAATAATAATAATCCCTTTTATTGTTCACCACTCAGATATTTTATTGATGTAGACCGGTATATAAATTGTGTAAATACACACACATACACACACAGTATGCCCACACAGGGTGAGTAAGAGGGAAAGAACAAGCTGCAATGACACTGTTATACTTACTACGGTTCTCTGAAAATGTTGACTCTATATTCTGCCTTCTAAATTATCTATCAGGAACCAGCCACACTATTGTCTCAAAATTAATAAATTGTGTGTGAGTGTGTGTGTGTGTGTGTGGGGGGAGACAGAGAAGAGATACAAAAATCTCCTGTCCTAGCTTGTGTTTAAAGATATGGCCAACTCTGATCAATTTAAAAACAGAAGCGGGGAGGGCCTTAATGGGGAAACAAATAAAATAAAACGCAGTTGCTGCTCACTGTAGGAGCTAAGAATTACTCAAATTACCAACTCTCACTTGAGACATGAACTAGGAAGGAAATACATCAGTATTCTAAAAACTAAGTCTGAACAAGCAAATTCATTTAGGCCCTACAGCTGCTGTGCTTTAGGGATTTGGATTAAATTCCATCATTATCTTTCAGTTAATACTCTTTCATAGACCACTCAGTGGTCATATGGTGTTTACCAGTCCTGGACAGTTAAAGCCACTTGAACAGCCTTTGTGCTTTAATTTGTACCTCAGTACGATCAGATTACTTCTAATCTAGATGATTTGTGTCCTTTATGGGGACAGATAAACCCTAATCCTTAGAGTCCTAAAGCACAGTTTCCAGTTTTTCCATTTTATGACAGACAGGACAAACAAATATTTCATCATGATCATGCTCTAATTTTAAGACCCTGACTTGAACAAAGCAATAACGAGAGCATGCATTTTACAAAAGCTGCAAGCACTACAGTGCAAACTGCAATAGAGATTTTTTTTTAGAGTTTTTTTTAAGTTTGCTTAATATTGTTCTAATCAAATCTATTTTACACTCAGCAAAAATAATGCCACTGCCCAGTTCACAGTGCTGATGTAAAAACAAAGCACAGTATAGTACACAAACATTTCTATATTGCTGCATTTGGAGAATAAATACATATTGGGTTAAATCCAACACTCCATGAGTGGACTTCCACTCACACAATGGGACTTCACCTTGCTCCATGAGGGAATTAATCCATGAAAATAAAAGTGCACAGTAAAAAACACACACATGCGGCCTGATTCTACACAGCCAATACACAAGCAGTTATGAAAGAATAGATGCCAGGAAAGCATTTTAAAAATGCAGTATTATGTCAATAACCCCCTAATTTCCTGGGGTCCAGTTATCTGGGACGATAGTCCCAGGGGTTATCTGGGACTATGGTCTGGAATCACCTGAAGCTGCAGCATTGATGGAGCTTACACGTGTAGATCTTTCTCTTGGATGAGGGACTACAGGAGAGCTATAGAAAGAGTAGAATACAATATTTTATAAGTCCCTAACATCCCCCACCTTTTGTCTGGGGTCAAGTCCAATAGGGGGTCTGCCCCTTTATCTTTGGGCTGCGATCCAAAGACTTGCTTGGAGCTTGTTGCAGCCCCACAGAATCTGTGGCCTTTTTTCTTTAAATATCTGGCCCTCTTAGGTCGATAGTACTCACTTAATGGTTCTTTGGGTGCTGTGACTGATGTGCGCAGACTTCTTACAACTGCTTTGCGTGAAGGAAAAGTGCTCTGCACATGCTCAGCAGCATTAATTTTTAGTATTACTTCAGCATATGTCATCAGCATAGGATATGAAACAGGATTCAGAACATAAAGCAATTAGTTCAAAAGGATGGCTAGTGCCACGGATAAACACTCATGTAGGATGCTATCCACTTCCCAGTGAAGTAAATGGCAAAATGTGCACAAATGTTACTAGAACTGGACTTTGCAGAAGGGCTCTTAATCACTGCAACACCAGAAATGAAAGTGAGATTATGAACTCATCCATTCAAACACAGTATCGCTTACTATACAAAAGTGTCAGTGTTCCTTGTATATGAAGTTTGGATTATTCAGTTCCGAAGTAATGAAATGGAAATAAACAACAATCAAGAAAGCGCTTGAAGCTATATATACACACACAGATTGCACAAACCGACGTGTAGGGTCTTTCTTTGCTTAGAACATAAGACCTTGAGTTTATAGAAAGGGCTTAGCTCATAAAAGCAAAGTTACAGGAGACAGAATATACCACTCAACAAATAAACTCAATAGCTGGGATCAAGAGATGCCAATTCATGCACACAAAACCCTTCTATGAAGGGGATGACAACCTCCTTCTGAAACAACACACACTAGACCTGACATTATTCAGCATTAAGACGTCTATGTGGATGAATAGTGCTTGCAAGTGCCAGACCCATAACCGGCACGGTGTAGAAGTGGCGATCACTGTGCACAGCCACTGACAATTCACACGTTCCCGAGGTCACAGAGAACCTAGTTCTTTTAGGAAGAGGTCACACTTACTGTCCTTGTGAGCATGGCCATCAAGAAACAAATACAGAGGGTACATGGCTCTGCCCGCTGCTGCCCCAACCACTGCTGCTGCCCCAAGCTCGCTGCTGCTGCTTGCCACCACCTCCACAGAAAGCTTGAGCCCTAAACCAGCAGCTGAGTGCTTCCAGCTGCTCGCTGCTTCGCCACGCTGTGCAAAACCAAAGACGCCCTGGGATGGGAAATGATGTTTCCCTTCCCAAGGGAGCATCTGCAGTTTCCAGTTTGTGTGCGGCATAGCACAGCAGGCAACAGCCAACAACAACAGTGCTCTGCTGTTGGACAGGGGCCTGGGTTTTATGGGGAGGGGGCAGAGGGCAGCAGCAGGCTTTAGTTTGTGCAGTGCAGCAGGGAACATCCAGCAGCATCAGCTCAGCTGGTGGCTTGTCCTGGCCGCGTGCTTCTGAGGAAGAAGGGGAATGACCACCTGTCAGCCACCTTGTCTTGTATTAAGACCCCCATACATGTACTCAAAGTGAAGACCCAATCCTGTCCACCACCTGATGGGAATTACACACCCTATTTATTTATTTTACTTTATGGGGTAATGACATGATGATTAACGAATGGGGGTATTTAATTGAAGGGAGCAGGATGGTAAATTAACTGAAGAGCTGATTTGAGAGGCTGATTTGAGTGACAAACTTGAAAGGTTGTCACAGAGAGGAAGGCCAGGATCTCGATCATCCCAGAGTGCAGGACATGGAATAATGGGCTCAAGTTACAGGAAGCCAGATTCCGGCTGAACATCAGGAAAAACTTCCTGACCGTTAGAGCAATACAACAATGGAACCAATTCCCTAGGGAGGTGGTGGGCTCTCCCACACTGGAGGCATTCAAGACGAGGTTGGACAGCCATCTGTCAGGGATGCTCTGACTTGGATTCCTGCACTGAGCAGGGGGTTGGACTCGATGGCCTTGTAGGCCCCTTCCATCCCTACTATTCTATGATTCTATGAATGATCTGGGGTGGGGTGCAAATTGATTGGATAATTTGGGGTGATTTGGATGAGAAATCAATTGACTTGCCTTCTCTGAAATATATATTTCTATATATCATATCTATAATTAGCGACTTATCATGTGCAAATTTCTGCCCTCTTTTTTGGGTGGTGCCAATCTTCCTTTTTGGTGGTGCAAAAGTGTCCACCCCATCCATGCCTTTAAAGAGATGTTCTTGATTTTGGTTACATTGAAGCCTATCTTTCAAATTTTTATTTAGACACATATTGGCATGCTCGAAGTAAAGAACTTTTCTTTAATATGAATATTAAGCATTTACAGAGGACCTTTTCTTCACTCACACATAATTACAACTCAATCCCATATAAGTAATGTCAGGATCACACACACCACGTCTGAATCAATCAAGCTTTCCATGGGGCAACAAATGTTCTAATTTACATTTTATTTTTACTCTTGTTTTTTAGAAGTATGTTATCAGGGTTACCAAACTTTTTAATTGCTGTTGTTTTTCCCTAATGTACCAAGAATGTTATGTATGGAATGCTTGGGGCTGTGGGGAGGGGAGAGAAATATTCACTGTGTAGTAACAGTCAAAGGCTCTTAAAATATTCCTCATTTTCAAAATGTGGGATAATATAGTGACCTACTCAGGGGGAGGGGGGCAGGTGTTGCAGCCAGTGCAACAACATGGCAGATAGGAAATAATTTTCCAAATGAGAAGCGTGATCCCTGTGTGTGTTTACTCAGAAGAAAGTCTCACTGTGTTCAGTGCAGCTTACTTCCCGGTAATTGCACATAAGATTGCTGCTAGATCATCTGGCTAAGATTATTTAACACATTACATGACAGCAAACATGGGATCTTGCCTATAATTGTGTGGGGAGCCTGGTCGGAGGCCCCAATCCCTATAAAGGTTAACAGGCCCAGAAAATTCTGTTAACACCTCCTACTTGTGACCACAAAAGTGCTACAGCAACCTCATAGTTTTGCAGGACCAAGCCTACATCCCATGTTTTGGGTCTGTATATTGGTGGTAGTTCAAAATGAATATGCAAGAGAGCTAAATCTTCAACACGTATCAGAAATTTACATTTGGAAGAACACATTGTATTTGTAAATGATGTCTTTAAGCATTTACTTTCCCAAAGAAATGTGAGATTATGATCAGGCTAAAGTATAACGGATTAAAGAAAACAACACAGTTGCTATACATGTTACAATTTCTCTCTCAGTGCACATTGGTTAATGAATCACATGCCCTCTTTTTGTACTTCATGTTAATGTATGAAGTGGAAAGTCAGGAATCCGTGCAGTGGAGTATATGTGTTCCACACGCCTCTAGAGCTCATGCATCACTCTGCAGGTGTGTGTCTCTTATTAAAAAGGAAGTGCAAAAGAGAAAGCACTAATCACATCCAAAGCTGCTCTACATCATTGCATTAAAAAGCAAAT
Organism: Heloderma suspectum; assembly: GCF_057233095.1. Taxonomy (NCBI): domain Eukaryota; kingdom Metazoa; phylum Chordata; class Lepidosauria; order Squamata; family Helodermatidae; genus Heloderma; species Heloderma suspectum. The sequence continues at coordinate 192,799,209 of NC_139458.1, forward strand.
TGTCTCCTTTTACCATGCAACCTACTTAGCTTTCAATAAAGTGGTGGCCTGTTTAATCCCATTTATTGGTGTCTGCATCTTTCTTCTTGCCGCAGCGAGCAAAATAACTGCTTTGACAATGCAGTCTATTTAGCTTACATGTCTAAAGGCGAGGCCTGTAATTTTAGAAGGACCAGGAGGATTTGCAACTGCAGCAGCAATGCAAGGACAAAAGTACATTGCTGGTTCCCTCTTCTAGGATTGAAATTTACGGAATGTAAAGCCGCAAAACCCATAGTTTAACTCCTTACATAAAGGTTAGCTACATCAAATCTTAGAGAATGAGACTAAGTTATGCAACATCTTATTTTACCAACTCCAATTGCTGGTGCCAAGCGAACAAAAAGGGTAAGTGTTACTAAGTTAACAGATTGGTATGGCTGCTATGTCTTAACCTGCGATGCATCTTCCTTTCAGCTCCAGGTTAAGACTTTCCCAGACATTTGATAGCACATAATGGGGCTTTATCAATTTTTATCAGGTCCTGGTAATTTTATTGTTAATTGTTTTTAACCTGTTTAACCAAAAGTTTACACTTTTTGAATGTTAATGGTTTTATATATATTTTATCATGTTGTGGAACGCCCAGAGAGCTTTCGCTATTGGGCAGGACAGAAACAGAATGAATGAATGAAAGTTTGTGCGTTCTTCATATCACTAAGACATTTGTTCAGGCTCCATGCAAAGTCTCTTGAATCGCATACTTGCGGCGGCTCACCTGATTAAAGGCAGCCGCCGGCGAGATCACATCACTCCAGTGCTGAAGGAGTTGCACTGGTTACCAGTTGTTTTCCGGGCCAAATTCAAGGTGTTGGTTTTGACCATTAAAACCCTATATGGTTCCGGCCCAGCCTATCTTAAGGAGCGCCTCCAGCAACACCAGACAGGCCACTCAACAAGATCAGCCTCGGATGGCCTTCTCTCTGTCCCATCAGCCAGGACAGCTAGACTGGTGGGGACGAGGGAGAGGGCCTTTTCTGTGGTGGCCCCCACTCTGTGGAACTCCCTCCCTAGGGAACTCCGCCATGCCCCCTCTTTAATGAGCTTCCGTCGTGCATTAAAAACATGGTTGTTCAGGCAGGCATTTGGGGTGGGTTAGGGTATTTTAGAAAATGTTTTTATTGTAGAATTTTATTGTTTTAAACTGTTTTATTGTATGCTGTACATCGCCCAGAGTGGCTGGGTGACCAGCCAGATGGGCGATTAATAAATTTAATAATAAATAAATAAATACTCATGGCGGTTCCATGCAGCAGTTCCATGCAGAAACCCCAGCATGGGAGAGCCGATCACCATCTGTGTCACCTGCACAATAAAAAGCATGCGAGCAATCCATGCAGCAGGAGTCTCTCAAACAAGTGAGAACCAGTGTGGTACAGTGGTTAGTGTGTTGGAGTAGGACTGGGGAGACCCAGATTAAAATCCCATAGTTTATCAAGTGACTAGCCACTCCCTCTTTCAGCCTAACCTACCTCACAGGGTTGTTGTGAGGATAAAATAGGGAAGGGAACCATGTATGCTACCTTGAGCTCCTTGGAGAACAGGTGGGATATAAATGAAATAAAACATTTCAGTTGCAGCATGGAGCAACTATCATGGAGAAATCTTTTACATATCCTACCTGGTGACAGCCACAAAGTAAGAAACAGCCCAGAATAAAAGCGTCCTGACAAATATCTCCATGATACAGAACATGCAAAAAGCTAGCAACTCTAGTCACCTTTCACTTCATCCCAGGCATGAATTATTTTGGTAGGGGAACCATGTGTACAGGTTTCTTTCAAATCTCCATAAATTCCTATCCGGGATCTGCAGCAGAAAATTAGGAACGCAGGAAGCAAGTCAGACCACTGAGAGGGTGGACATGTGTCCTCTTTTATGGTGGGGAGTCCTCTGTTTGGAGGGCTGCCAGAGGGCAGTCCTTTATTTGAAGGGCTCTCTAGTCCAAGTTCAGTTTAACAATAAAGAACCATAAAAAGTGAGATCCTAGAAGAAGTTTGAAGTTGCCCATCATCAACAGTGAGCATCTGGACAGCAGACCAGTAAGGTTCACAGATCACAGTCCTTCACACTATGGTGAAATCTGCTGTATTTCTATTTAAACTATAATAATTATGTATAAATTGGCATCTGTAACATAAATTAGCATATGCAAATTGGAAAAATGTATCTCAGCCCTAGCTGGAAATGCCAGAGGTTGAACCTCAGACTTTTTGCATGCAAAGCACATGCTCCATCTTTGAGCTACAGGCCATCCCTGAAAGTTCCCCAGACTTTGGTGAAACCTCTAGCTCTCCAGAATTTTCTCCTATTATCATTGCTGTGGTCTTGTGGGCTACTAGTGATCTCAAACCAGAATTTATGAATCACTGATTTTTTCCTTTATACAGGAAAGAAAAGCTTATTTGGGAGGTTAGATTACTCAAAAATTACAAACCACTACAAGCTAGACCATTCTGTCCTCTCTGTGGGAGATGCTGACTTCTACTTCCTTCTCCCTCAATATTCCATAGTATCTCCAATTAATTGGAGGTGTGAGCTCACCCTGACTTTCCACTTCATTATGCCATACATCATTTTTTTAACATAGGCACTGTAAAGCTATAAATCATGTAGGACAGAATGAGAACTAATTAAAGGGTCAGCTAAGCATATAATTTTGAATTGCTATGCATCAGAAAAACAGCTAAAATGTACAATATCTTACAGAAAACACTGCATTGTTAAGAATAATGTTCAAGCAGGCTATTTTCTATGCAGATAATACATTACACAGTGGCCCAGTATAAAACACATCCAGCATATTCAGGTTTTCATGGCACAAAATAAAATAAAATTCAGAATCAAGTTCTTGTTACAGGGAAGCATTTCCCTTTCCCATAGGCTTTGCATCTACAATATACCTAAAATAAAGGAACCCCAGTTTTCTTGTATACCTATATCTCCCTTGGAGATGTACATTTTAGCACAAGTTTATACTTATTTTATGTTGTACTAAACGTGTTTACATTTTGGTCTTCAGCTGGTGGTTTGGGACTCACAATTGAGTTGTTTCCTAGGGGGTGTCTCCACCAGCGATTTACTCCAAGCTGGTTGCCTGTTGAGGTTGTCAGGGATACATGACATTGTGGCCATCCAGCAGCCACCCTGGAGCTTATCAGGGAAAAACTGGATTTCCTGAGACTGCTTAAAGTCCAATTCTTTTCCTGAAGTTGGGTTCTCCGCAGTATAGCTGTTGTGTTCCCCAACCCTCGCGTTTACCTCAGGTATGCTAGCCCTGCCCAGGGGTGTGCCCTGCCCAGGGGTGTGCCCTGCCCAGGGGTGTGCCCTGCCCAGGGGTGTGCCCTGCCCCGTTTCTCCCAGCACAAACCAATTAGTGTCTACTCAGAAGTAACTCCACTGTACTCAATGAGGTGTATGCACATCAAAATTTACAGAGATCCCCTTGAATTGAATTACAAATTTTAAAGCGCTGATTCCCTGAAGCCTGAAAAGCACTTTACCGAACCTGCGATTCTCTGTGGCTTAGTTTATTGCCTTCGGAAGTAACTAAATCATACTTCCGTTATAGTGATCCTGTGCAGCATTGTGTTACAATGGAGGCTGGTTTCCCTGTCCCTGTGCTCTCTTTCCCAAAACAAATCCATTAGTGTCTCCTCACAAGTAAGTCCTATTGTGCTAAATGAGGCTTGCCCTCTGAATGCCCACATCAGAATTTACAGAGATCACCCTGAATTGAATACAGAATTCAAAGCACTGATTCCCTGAAGCCTGTAAGTGCTTTACCAAACCTGCGATTCTCCATGGCTTGGTTTATTGCCTTCCAAAGTAACTACTTCACACCTTTATTATAGAGAACCTGCAGTTAGAAAGGCGTCTCATTTCCCATCCCTGTGTCCCCCCCTACCCTCTTTCCCAGCACAAGCATATGTGTATCTACTCAGAAGAAAACCAGATTTTGTGAGACTACTTAAAGTCCAATTCTTTTCCTCAAGTCAGGCTCTCCTCAGTATGTTGCTGTGTGCCCCAACTCCCACATTTACCTCAGGTATGCTAGCCCTGCCCAGGGGTGTCCCTTTCACCGTGACCCCAGTCAAGGGGTGTTTCCTATGTGTTTCCTGCCCCTACACAAACCAATGAGTGTCTCCTCAGACGTAACTCCCATTGTGCTGAATGAGGCTTGCCCTCTAAATGCCCACATCAGAACTTACAGAGATCCTCCTCAATTGACATGGCACAGTTTAAAGCCCTATTCACTAAGTGTGGTAAAGCGTGATCTCCAGGCTCCAATTCTTTGTTTGGTTTATTGCCTTAGGAAGTAACTACTTCACACCTTCATTACAGAGATCCTGCTGGTTTAAATGGGGACTGGTTTCCCATCTTTGTGTTCCCCGCTCTCTTTCCCAGCACAAGCATATTTGTGTCTACTCAGAAGTAACTCCCATTGTGCTCAGTGAGGCTTGCTCCTGAAATGCAGGTGCATCTGGACTTTCAGGGGAAAGGAGAAAGGGGGGAGCGGGGAGAGCCTCTCTTATTGGTTGAGCAGCCCCTGCCAGTCTGATGACATTCACTTGTAATCCCCCCACCCCACCTGGAAGTATGTTTCTGTCAGCGATTTATAATGGTGCAGTGCACTCCTTCGTAGAACCCTGCACAGAGCCATGCTGATTCCATGAAAAATCCGGTATTCCTCCATTTGCTTCACCCTTTCGTTGTCGCAGAAACATGGCCCTGGGCTGTCTGGCCAATTACTACTGTGTGGCTGTGCTTGTGTATTGGGAACCACCCCATGGCAGATGGAAAACCTATGCAAACTTTATAAAAAGACTTCGGCACAGGAACTAAAACCAAAGCCCTCATTAAGAACCCACGTGTATAGTTAAGTCACAGTGCAATCTTATATATGTCTATTCAGAATTAAGTCCCATAGAGTTCAATGGGGCCTACTCTCAGGTAAGCAGGCACAGGATCACAATCTTAGGGTCAGAACTAGCTGCTTTGTGAGGAAGGAGGGCTGAGCTTCCACAGCAAGGGCACTATCAATACAAAACAAACAGCTAAATATATTTAAAATTATTTTATCTTTTAAAAATAGAGTATACATTACATATTTCAATTGTTAAATATTAAAAAAAAAATAATTATGTAACATTTAAAAATAAGCTCCTATTAGTTATCCAGTGGCTCATTGAGGAAGACACAGGAAGGTGGAAGCAAGTTTTATGCTTTACTGAAGAGTTGGGCAGAATGTTTCTACATGTAAAAGAGGTAGGCAGTCTTTGAAATGAAAGCAAAACATTCTGCTTTGCATACCTACACACCTCCATGAATAGTGCCTTGAGATAGCTCCTTTTAAGCTTTAGTCCAGTGTACACTAACCTGGGAGTAAGCCTCATTCAACTAAAGTGGGAGTATTGCTTCTAGGTAAATATGCATTGGATTGCACTGTTAATTCCTGGACATTACTTTCTACAGTAGCCGGAATTGCTTGAGCAGCCCCATTCCCCTCTTTGTTAGCTACAATTGCTGTCACATGGTTGTCATGTTCCAAAATTAGTAATACTGGAGTTATAATAGCAGTAGCAATAGTCAATATGTGCTATAACATTTATTTGCATCCATTTATGTTTCTCTACAGTAGAGAAAATAATTAAGGGTACCATTTCGGACTTCTCAAGTGGGAATTCCGCATAGTCTTTAGTGCTCCCCCTTTAAGTACGTGGGGCTAGCCCTGTCATTAGGCAGGGTGAGGTAGCTGCCTCAGGCGGGAGGCAGCTGATCTGGGTTGTCATGAAAGTGCAGCAAATTGTTAGTTATTTAATTATTATTTTACTGCCAGGGAGAGGTCCTTGTGAGATTATTTTTTTTGTCTCCAGTGCCAAAATAACTTGCCCACTCTTGGGCAATATGCACTTTGACCTGGGGATGGGAGCGCCATACACTGCATCTCAGGCAGCAAAATGTCTTTGGCCGGCCCTGCCTTCTTCAACCTTGTCTTTCCCTTTCATGTGTGCTCTTCTGAGAGCAGAACTACCCTACAACTAATGTCCATTGCTCATCCTCCTCCACCCTACACATGGGAAGATGTTCTCATACGATGTATTTTAAATAAAACATCCAGAGAGAAGTATGCCCTAGGAGCCATAACTTACCTTGAACCACGTATTAGGGTTGAGTACACCCTATTCCATAACCGAAAAACTGTTTTCACGTGTCCTTATATCGCACTGCTGCTTCTGCCCACCGTATTTAAAACTTTCAATGGATGTTGTGCTCACAACATTTGAACAAAGGCACTTAGAAAAGTGAGCACCGCTGTTTGAATGCTCATAAGCAGCTTCAAGGAGAGCACAGGCCTGCTTACAGCATGGGGCAAGCATGGCAAACAGGCCCCATTCACCTCAAATACTGGGAGCACAGCCACCACTGACTCATCGTCTGCCCCTATGCCAGTAATTTAGCTTGGGGCATAGAAAAAGGGCAGCTTGTGGCAGGCCCTCAGAGCCCTGGAGGAGCTATATTTTCCCACTGAGGATTTTGGGAACAGTAGACCCTGTCTCAGAATCTCCAATGTGAAAATGATGCTCCGCTGGGGCTCTGGGTGCACCTGTGATGTCACTTTCCCCAGGTAAGTTGCTGGGTCTTTCGGAGGGACAGAGGAAGGGAGTCATGGAGATGGGTGCTCTAGGAGCACCTTTGAGCCTTTTGCAAGTGCTCAAATCGTGCATTAGCAAAAGCTCAGTCCTTTTCAGATTGAGTATTGAAATGCTCATGCATGTTTGCGTGTCATCATGCACAAACGATGACATGGAAATTTCCAGTTCACATCGGAAGCACATCATCAAATAGGGCATCTCTTGCTGCAACTTCAGATCCTACCCATCATATAAACACCCTGCACATACAGAAACAAGAACACTGAGGAGAAGGGGGAAATATGCAATCCCCACCAGCACCTATTTTTCAACCCAGGAAAAAAAAACACACATGTGATTTTCCTGAGGGCTATGTGTTTCAGCTCTCATGGTGGAAGTAGCGCTGTAATGTTCAGGGCAGTGAGAACAAGCAGAGGAACGCACTTGCATATGTGTCTTTAGAGGTGGATTGTTTTGCCAGTTATTGAAACAGAAATGTTATAGCATGTGTATGTGTTCAAACACAGTCGTAAAAAGGTCACAATTATCCTTCTTCAGGATTTCAACAATAAAATCTGGTTCAAAGCTTTAACACAGCACTGGGTTTGGCTTGAAGTAAATTGATGTACAGTTCAGTGTGTGTGCGTACACACACACACACACACACACTCACGAATGAACCTGAAATGAAAAGCTCAGTGTAAATATATACTTTTAAAACTGAGAAGTTTGCCAGAATCTATAGCAACCTGTAGGAAAAGAATGCATCTGAACAACAACAGGTGCATTATGTATGGATACAATTTTCACAACAAGAGCATTTGAACAGCTATTGGAAGAGTGGGGGAAGCCGCCTCCTACTGGAATTGCTTGCTCAGTTTTTTATTGGAGGTTGTCTGCAAATTGTAAGGACCTAGATGAGATAAGTTTTCTAAAGATAAAAAATGACAAAACACCACCCATTTAACTCAGAACGCTCTGCAGTAAGCAGGAGGCAGACTAAGCTGAAAATTATACTATTTCTACTGCAGTATTACCTACAGCATCAGTCATTTGAATAGGGTAATCAAGGAGAAGGGGACGGCAGAGGATGAGATGGCTGGATAGCATCACCGATGCAATGAATATGGACTTGAGCACACTCCGGGAGAGAGCGAAGGACAGGAACGCCTGGCCTGCTATGGTCCAGGGGGTCACGAAGAGTCGGACACGACTGAACGACTGAACAACAACAACAATCACTGTCAACAAAGCATGGCTTTCCTCAAAGGTCTTTGGTTAGGTCAAGTAGGTCAGCATGGGAGAATGGTTGCATTGCACCCCAGAGGACCTTCCTCTCTCCATGCAGAACCATTTAAAAATAAGAGGCCAGGATAGAACTCCCCACTCCCCCTGCCCCCTGGTATCACTACAAAGATGGGACAGAAAAGGTGGTATGTACAACATAAGGTCCTGCATTTAACAAACTTGGCACTGATATTCTAATACGAAATCCTGCCCTTTCCTGAGATTCTTGATCAAATTTAAGACAGCTACAGCCTATTCCTATCCATAAGGAAGAAGCATCCACCCTCTATGTTTACCTTGACCGATCTGGAAAACTGGGTGCTCCTATGGCATCTTCCTCTGTTCAGTATCAAACACAAACCCCTTACAACTTGCTTTCCTCCCACCCCACCCTATCACTTAACTCACATGTAAATATTAAACAAAAATATGGCTTTAAAAAAACCATGATGTGAACAAGTTGAATGCTGGAATTCACAGTCACTTCACTCCTGCTTCTTTCCTCCGTTTGTGTGAGCAGGTAAACAAACCACAAAGGGATAGCTTCATGTGACATCTAAACCCGGGACTGCAGGTAATTGAGTCCAAACAAACCAGGATCATAAAACAGCTTGAAACCAGGTTTTGGTGTTGGCTTACAAACTGTGGCTTATTTGGACTAGAGTTCTTCATGTTTCAGTCTTTCCTCAGAATCTCTAGAAGATAAATAAGGGGCAGATGCATATTGACATGTAAATGCATGTTCACTGCAAATCAATGCCAGCATACTGCTTTGCTTTTTTTTCCCTCATTCCTCAACCAAAGACCTGTCCAGATTCCCTGCTTCAGAAGCCACTCTAGCACTGGCTATTGCAGAGCAAATGATCAGAAGGCAGAGCAGAACCTTCAGCAATAAATAATCATGTGTGGGGGTAGAAATCCTGGGCAGTGATCTTGGTGTGGAAGTAAGGTTGTTAAATGTACACAAAAGTTTTCCTACTTTTGTCTGAAATGGTGGAGGTAATGACCCCTGTAAGAGATTGTAAAAATTTTATTCCTTTCTTCTCTTAAACATGCTTCTGAAACTTTCCCACATCAACCCTAAGCTGGCATATCCCTAGAAATTGAATTCCACCATGGGTGTAAAAATGAATATAAAGTAAATGTGTATCCCACCTCTCTTCCACCATGAGCTGAGGGTGCTGTGTGTGGAGTCCCTATATGGGGCTTCTCCACACAGGGCTTTGATCCTGCAATTGAGATTGGTTACTCATGGAAGTTTGCAGGTCCTTTACATGATGTCGTCAACCTCCAGCACCTTTCCAACCATTTCCACAGCTTAATTTGAAATGGAAAGAATGTGCTAATAAAAAGGAGCGGTTTGATTTGTCCGTGTAAAGAGGAAGTGGCTCTGTAACAGCCCCAATCTGTTATAAATCTGAAAAGGATTGCGCCTTTGATACTTGAAGAGATTATGGAATAATTGATAATAGGAAGTTTAGTCTGATGTAGAGAAATGATGTCAAAATTGTACTGGTGTTTAGATACATATGCTTGATAGCAGTGTATAATGGAAATTTTTGAAAAGGTGTGCATATTACTATATACAATACTTTTTTTAAAAAATGTGGCTCTATAGTTCTTTAACAATTATATGGCTTGTATTCAGTGTTAGTCCTACTTAAGAGTAGATCCACTGAGCTGAATGGATCTACTATAAGTTAAGTGACACTAACATTGGATACAAACCTATCCAATCATGCTATCCAATCCTGAAATAAACTGAAGCGCTGGACAGTGCAAGTCTAATATGGTGGTAGAAATGGGGAAGAGAGAAATAAAAGGAGACTGAAGTGGCTGCACCACTATCCACCACTTGCAACAGAAACTGGTATGCTTTAGCTGTGTCATCAGAACATCCAAAACAGCTTGGATGAGCACTGGCTTGAAGTGCATAAAGCAGAGAAAGAATATGGAAGAATACAATCATACTTATGGCAGATTATAAGTATAACTACTTAACACCTTGAGTAGTTATCCTGATAGCTTTATAATAATGTTATTGAATTAACAATAATGCTAATTGCTGGAACTGAAGTGCTCAGATTGGTTTACAAGGGTTGTGTATCTACAAACCTCGGCAGCTCAGGTTCTCTAATGCATTTTTAACATGTAAATTAATATGTTGTTTATAGGAGGCGCTGTCCGTTTTTTCAGCTGATGCTTAAGAAAAATCACAGCTCTGTGCAGAATGTATAACAACTCTGTTAAGGGCTACATGCTAAAAGTTAAATAAGATGGGACTTCTTTTGAGATTAAACAATCATGATAGCAATTCTGATCAAAAAGGTTCATGCCACAGGAAGACAATAAGATTATGAAAGCTAATGGACTTTATTAATTAGTTTTGCGATTGTTATGTTTGGCTTAAGCAAGCATCTAATGTAGAAATCAGAAGAACAAGGAATTATCTGTAGAACTATTAAAGCTTTCCCATATGACGTATTTATAATACTAAACCCTAATCATAATTATGCAGTTGTTTGTGGTCACACATTCTGGGAAAAGTGCTAAAGTGCTAGGCATTACTATATCACACGTTTTATTCTTTTTTTACTTATGGGTAGATACCTCATAGTAAAATGATTTTGTCTGTATAATTCCTTTACTCTCCCTTCCCTTACGTATTATGAAATTAGAATGAATATACTTCCGTATTTATTTATCTGACTTGTACCCTGCCTTTCTACCAAAATTAGCACTCAAAGCAGCTTACAATCACTAATAATAGTTGATAAAAACAGTAATAAAACAAATATATTAAATGCAATTAAAAGCACAACAGTAACAGTAAACAACCTCCTGCCCAACAGACTTGCTTACACACCAAGGGCCCGCTTGAATAAAGGGCTCTTTGCTTGCTAGCAAAAGGATAGCAGAGAGGGAGTAAACCTAGCTTCCTTTGGCCAGGATTTCCACAGCCAAGAAGGCCCTCTTTTGTGTTGCCACTGAATGCACCTTTGAAGGTGGAGATCTTGAAATAAAGGCCTCTCCTGAAGATCTTAAGAATCGGGCAGGCTCCTATGCGAGAAGGTGGTCTTTCAGATAGCCTGGTCCCAAGCCATATACAGCTGTATAGTTTTTAAAGGAAACTTCCCCTAGCTACTGCCAAGTAGATGTACTTTAGACACAGAGCTGGGTTCAAGTACAATTTTTCCAAGCTAAGCCAAACAAAATTAAGCATCTCAAGGGCAATTCTTCAAATTCTGTTCCTAACTGCAAGTAGAGTGAAACAGCAAAAGCACTTTTAATTCCCACTGATCTTAATGGGAGTTCATCATGTGCTTTACTCTCTCCTATAGAAATCAATTTGTTTATCTGATTGGATAGTTCCTAAAAAAAGTAACTTGTGCTCAATTACAAATAAACTTTGATTCAGAAGTATAGCCAAGTTAGAAAGGAATAACAAATTTATATGCCTAGCCAATCAGATATTTACCTGCTCTCACATGTTGTTGTTGTTCAGTCGTTCAGTCGTGTCCGACTCTTCGTGACCCCATGGACCATAGCACGCCAGGCCTTCCTGTCCTGCGCTCTCTCCCGGAGCGTGCTCAAGTTCATATTCATTGCATCCGTGATGCTATCTAGCCATCTCATCCTCTGCCGTCCCCTTCTCCTTTTGCCTTCAGTCTTTCCCAGCATCAGGGTCTTTTCCAGGGAGTTTTCTCTTCGCATTAGGTGGCCAAAATATTGGAGCTTCAGCTTCATTATCTGTCCTTCCAATGAGCACTCAGGGTTGATTTCCTTTAGGATGGACTGATTTGACCTCCTTGAAGTCCAGGGGACTCGTAAGAGTCTTCTCCAGCACCACAGTTCGAAAGCATCAATTCTTCGGCGCTCAGCCTTCCTTATCGTCCAGCTCTCACAGCCATACATTACTACTGGGAAAACCATAGCTTTGATTAGACGGACCTTTGTCGGCAAGGTGATGTCTCTGCTTCTTACTATGCTGTCTAGGTTGGCCATAGCTTTCCTCCCAAGGAGCAAGCGTCTTTTAATTTCATGGCTACAGTCACCGTCTGCGGTGATCTTGGAGCCCAAGAAAGTAAAATCTGTCACTGCTTCCATTTCTTCCCCTTCTATATGCCAGGAAGTGATGGGGCCAGATGCCATGATCTTCGTTTTTTTAATGTTGAGTTTCAAACCAGCTTTTGCACTCTCCTCTTTCACCCTCAACAAGAGGCTCTTTAGATCCTCTTCGCTTTCTGCCATTAGGGTGGTATCGTCTGCATATCGGAGGTTGTTGATAATTCTCCCAGCAATCTTAATTCCGACCTGTGATTCATCCAACCCGGCATTTCTCATGATGTACTCTGCATATAAGTTAAATAAGCAGGGTGACAATATGCAGCCTTGTCGTACTCCTTTCCCAATTTTGAACCAATCGGTTGTTCCATGTCTGGTTCTGACTGTTGCTTCTTGACCCTCATACAGGTTTCTCAGGAGACAGGTAAGGTGGTCTGGTACTCCCATCACTTTAAGAATTTGCCACAGTTTGTTGTGATCCACACAATCAAAGGCTTTAGCGTAGTCAATGAAGCAGAAATAGACGTTTTTCTGGAATTCTCTTGCTTTCTCCATGATGCAGCGAATGTTGGCGATTTGATCTCTAGTTCCTCTGCCTCTTCTAAACCCAGCTTGTACTTCCGGTAGTTCTCGGTTCACATACTGCTGAAGCCTAGCTTGTAGGATTTTGAGCATCACCTTGCTGGCATGTGAAATGAGCGCAATTGTGCGGTAGTTTGAACACTCTTTGGCGTTGCCCTTCTTTGGAATTGGAATGTAAACTGACCTTTTCCAGTCTTGTGGCCACTGTTGAGTGTTCCAGATTTGTTGGCATATTGAATGCAGCACTTTAACAGCATCATCTTTTAGGATTTTAAATAGCTCGGCTGGAATACTGTCATCTCCACTAGCTTTGTTGTTACTAATGCTTCCTAAGGCCCACTTGACTTCACTCTCTAGGATGTCCGGCTCAAGTTCAGTGACCGCACTATCATGGTTATCAGGGACATTCAGATCTTTCCTGTATAGTTCTTCTGTGTATTCTTGCCACCTCTTCTTAATCTCATCTGCTTCTGTTAGGTCCCTGCCTTCTTTGTCCTTTATCATGCCCGTCTTTGCACAAAACGTTCCCTTGAGATCTCCAATTTTCTTGAAGAGATCTCTAGTCTTTCCCATTCTGTTGTTTTCCTCGATTTCTTTGCATTGTTCATTTAAGAAGGCCTTCTTGTCTCTCCTTGCTATTCTCTGGAACTCTGCATTCAGTTGGGTATATCTTCCCCTTTCTCCCTTACTTTTCGCTTCCCTTCTTTCGTGAGCTACTTGTAAAACCTCATCAGACAGCCACTTTGCTTTCTTGCATTTCTTTTTCTTTGGGATGGATTTCGTTGCTGCCTCCTGAACAATGTTACGGACCTCCGTCCATAGTTCCTCAGGCACTCTGTCTATCAGGTCTAATCCCTGAAATCTATTCCTCACCTCCACTGTATATTCATCAGGGATATGATTTAGGTCATACCTGAACGGTTTAGTGGTTTTCCCGACGTTCTTCCATTTAAGCCGAAATTTTGCAAGAAGCAGCTCATGATCTGAGCCACAGTCAGCTCCAGGTCTTGTTTTTACTGACTGTATGGAGCTTCTCCATCTTTGGCTGCAAAGGACATAATCAATCTGATTTCGATATTGACCATCTGGTGACGTCCATGTGTAGAGTCGCCTCTTGTGCTGTTGGAAAAGAGTGTTTGCTATGATCAGCATGTTCTCTTGGCAAAACTCTATTAGCTTTTGTCCTGCTTCATTTTGTACACCAAGGCCATGCCTGCCTGTTATCCCGGTGATTTCTTGACTTCCTACTTTAGCATTCCAATCCCCTATGATGAAGAGGACATCTTTTTTTGGTGTTAGTTCTAGAAGGTGTTGTAGGTCTTCATAGAACCGATCAACCTCAGCTTCTTTGGCCTCAGTGGTTGGGGCATAGACTTGAATTACTGTGATGTTGAATGGTTTGCCTTGGATTCGTACTGAGATCATTCTATCATTTTTAAGATTGTACCCCAGTACTGCTTTTCCCACCCTTTTGTTGACTATGAGTGCTACTCCATTTCTTCTAAGGGATTCTTGCCCACAATAGTAGATATTGTAGATATCCCCTTCATGGATCACTGCCTTGTTGTGGCGAAGGGGCTTGCGTAACTCAGTGAAGCCATAAGCTATGCCGTGCAGGGCCACCCAAGACGGACAGGTCATGGCAGAGAGTTCTGACAAAATGTGGTCCACTGGAGAAGGAAATGGCAACCCACTCCAGTATTCTTGCCAAGAAAACCCCATGGAACGTATCACAAGGCTCTCACATACAAGAGCAAAATTATCCAGTTTTTCAACCTTTCACACATTCTGACACTGTGATGAGAACACTAACTTATCAGCCCCAAATGGAACGAGACAGTGATTCTACAGTGAAAGTTGTCTTCCAAAATCAAAACTGAAAATATTTCGGGGTGGTAAGAACAGTCCCCTAGGTCAGTGAACGGTCCAAGGATTCTACAGTTTTGAAGATTATACAATTTTATAATGCAGTTACATCAGCTTCACTTTAAAATGAGTCTATTTTACTGTGTTGGTTGGGCTTTTCATCTTGGAGAAGTTAGCTAACGCCAGCATGTAATTGGGTACGAAAGTTCAATAGAAGGTTAGCCCTAACATACTCTAGTTAAGCTGCAAAGATCAGGACAGCGTTATTTATTCAGAAGAAAAGAAAGGCGTCACAGTCCCAGCATCATTTTCATTCCCTTGTACTTGTGTGATACCTTTAAGGTGCATTAAAATCAGCTGGCGAGTTTTCTTTCCTGAACATTTTAAGTGAAGAAGTCCAGCATCGGTAAAGCTGCATACATGCACAATCACTGGTGTTTTTCCTGTTTGGGGAATGGGGGTGCCCCCTAATTCTTTTTAAAAATTTTGCATTTTTGCATATCTCGGAGCTCCCCCAAGCCTGCTGATACCTCCTGCCTGTGCACAGATGGCACTGTTTTGTCTACAGAATGATCCAGCATGGCTTTTCTTGTGTTCTTATCAGCACTCACCTCCCAACATGGAAAATAAAGGGAATTATAACTAAGCCAAATAATGTGTAATTGAAATAATCACACTCATCTTCTTATCCATGCTTATATTTCTGTCCTTACTCTGCTGTTCCCCTTCATCTATTTCAGATTGCAAGTTCCTTGGGGTAGGAACCTGTCATACCTGGGATGCTTCCAGACAGACGACTCCTAGCACTACCAACCAAAAGCTATTGTGCAGCTATGCTATCTTGTCCTCCATAAAACCCATTTTTATAGGGGGAAAAAAAAGATGGAAGAAGTGGTAGGAAGCACAGGAGGGTTGCAAGGAGAAGTTGTTGTTGTCTGGACCCTTGTAAAATTCCATAAATGAAGCAGAGTGCTGAAAGCTCCCCTGTTCTTTGTAAAGCACCATGTACATCGATGGTACTATATAAATAATAATGAGCTACCTATCTCCTACAGTATAGTAGAGAATAGAAAATTATTACTAGATGCAGTATCGCTATCTTAATATGTGAAATACTGATAAGAAGTGCTACAAATTATTCCTATGACAAGTATTGAATATTTTGCTGAGGGGAGCCTTGTCCCAAAGGTATCAGGCTTCTCAAGCATGATCAGTAACAGCTGAAAGCAACACCTTCAACTGAAATATAATTAACTTGCTTCATGCCAAGAACAAATGCTAGTAGAAGCAGTAGGGGACAAGCATTTGCTCTATACAAGTTATGCATACAATACACCACTAAAGGCAAGACATTTTCATCTCTAATAATTCAACATGGAATTTTGTCTAGTCACAGACAGCTCATTCAACCTCCATAGCTGTTACTACCAATGAACTTTTTAAACTCCATTTGCCCAGTTCTTCATTCTGATAACATTTACATCTTCTCAAATGCCTACATCATAGACCCTTGCCTAGCCCTATGTCATTGGTGTGAAATGCCTGACATCAGCATATTTGTGTGATTACTTCATTTTGCCCTATTTAAATTCACAGTCTTGCCACAGAAGTTCTCCAATATTTCTAGCAAGGTTATATTTTAATTACCTTGTCTGTGTGTCCTTCTGTTTGAAACAGAAATGTGCGGGTGTAGTTGAAAAATAAAAATAATCATAAGCTACCATGTTCATAGTGCATGTGATGGTTATAACTAAACACAAGCAACCATACCACCATTACATAATTGCATCAGCCAAAATCTGTGACAATATATTAAAGACCCTCTCTCCTCATTAATTCACAGCTCTGAAGGAGTCCTATTAACTAAAAGGGAGAAGAGCATGTACACTTATTCTTTCTTGGACCAATTAACTTAAGTGGAGTCTGGAAGATCACGTGTTACGATTGTTTACTGGGCAGATTTTTCCTAAACTGGGATCCAGGCACAGCATACTGAAGTACCTTTTATCCCATAATTTGAGCTTCTCACTAGAGTTCACAGCACTCACCCCAGGAATGCTAGAAAGTTTTCCAGTGTTATTTGACCTCCCACCCAATATGCATTTTACTGGAAAAAGTATTAAGCAAGCATTACGTTTTATAAACCAAATCACATAAACCATCAAATTACATACAGGTAGATAAATTGGTAAAATTTATTCCTGCATATAATCCTCTTGATAACAGATTATTTTATTTTTATTTCCTTATTTATAAACCATGTGCCATCAAAGAGAATTCAAAATAAAGCACATATCAGTTTCAGCAACAGATAAACATTTCTAAATTTAACCTGAACTTTTTGTCAACAAATGGCTGGCTGCCTCCATCCACTATACTGAATTGATTATAAGGTTACAAATCCTCTATAACCTTCAGACATTTCATGAGGACACAGCTAGAATAGAGAGAAATTACTTTTTGCTGGCATTGTTTGTGAATAAGTGCATTTTACTAGATTAGAAGGCACTATTATGGAATAATTCCACACAGAGCCTACCTGCTACATTGGCTGTTTCTGAAGTCTTATGCTCATGAGCATTGTTTTAATTGTCAGTGCTCACCAAGAAGCATCCATGTTTTAAAAAATGTTTCTATTGTAAGAGCTAGTGGGCCATTGTGACATTGCTCTGGTCCCTTGGTGTTTTTATTCCCTCCCTTGCTACAACAGAAAGTGCAATTGACAATAAGAGTCATGTCCTATTTACTATTATGCCTCATGAATGTGACAGTGAAAAGGATAGTGAAAAGGACAGAAAAAGGATAGTGAAAAAAGGACAGTGAAAAGACCCATGGTCTACAGTCCATCAATGAGCATCAGTGACCATGTGTACCTATTTTTATTTGAGAACCTGGACTCTGCAAAGCTTTGCACCTTGAACATACACACCTATGCTCTGTAATTAGTTCATCAAGGATGATTCCTTAAAGTAGGCTAATTCCTCATTTGCTAAGGAAACGTCCCCTTCCAGGAACGACCTGAGCTTAAAAAAAAAAAGTAATGGAGTCAAATGAGGCTATGAAGGCTGTAAAAGATGTATCTCTCTCAACATTAAAATCAACGTCCACAACATTCCTCCAAGCAAAGATTTCTCCCCCCCACACCCACACACATATCACTTTTTTTGAAGGTTCTCATACCTTTCCGAGACACAACATGGTTATGCAAACCGTATGCATTTCTAAAGTCATTGACCTATTTAGAGAAATAGGCTTCTCGACGAATTCCCCGCCCAACTGCAAGAGCAAAAGCTGTGAAGTCCAGAGGAGATACCGAGAAGAGGAAAACGGAAAGCACGTGGGAATTTAGCTTGAAACCATTCGGAGACGGAGCACAGTCCCTGAGCCTATCCAAGGCCACCACACGAGCCGCTCCAGCACGAAAGTCGCCGGTATACCCACGCCAAAGAGAGAAGTGGCCCTTAAGACTCTCGCCGTTCGCTTTTGAGCCAAACTTTGTCGCGAGGGGAGGGCGCCCTGCCCTGAAACGGACCGAGAACGAGTTCGGCGCCTCACAAACGTGCGGCCGGGCAGCCGCCTCCAACGAGGGCAAACCTGCCGCTCGCGCCTCTCGCTTTCCCGAGGATGCTGCTGGGGTTTGCTCGCGGCTTGGAAAAGCCCAGCACCCCGCTCCCAGCCAGCTTACAAATCAGCGCCAGAACTCTTTTCTTGGGCAAAGAGCCTCGTTCTCTCTCGGACCGGGTCGTTATGCCTCCCAGCCCCAGGGCAAGCAAGAGCCGCGCCTCTCCCAGCCCTACTACGGGTCCCTCGGCGACTCCAGACACGCTCAAACTCCGCTCACTCGCGCGCCCGGCCGAAGAAGCCCAAGGCGCTTAGCCTCTCGTCAGGAGAGCCAGCCCCGAGCGAGCGCTCTCTGCGAGCTGCTCCCACCCAGCCGCGCTTTACCTTGCCCGGGCGCAGCGCGCGCGCTCCTCCAGCTTGCTCCTGTGCTCTTGAGGGGGCGGGAGGAGGCCCGCGAGGGCCCCGCCCTTGCAACCCATCCGTCTCTGCGTGTGGGTATGCCCGCGCGCGCCCGCTTTCTCACACACGCCCTGGCGGCCTCTTCGGTCTGGCGGCAGGGAGCGGGGGAGCAGCCTCTCCCGCCAACCAGCCCCAGCCTTGGACCAGAGCAGGACGCCGGCTACATCCCGCCCAGCGCATGCGTCTAGCCTCGCCCTGAACGACCCTCAGCGACCAGGTGAGGGGAGACTGAGTCCGTCCGTCCCTCTCTCTGTCTCTGTCTCTCTCAGTCTCTCTCTCAAAAAATAAACAGCAGCGCACGAGAGAAAGAAAGGAGCGGGCACCCCTTTCCCACTCTTTGGCATTATCTGGCTGCTCACGACCTAAAGGCATTCTACAGTGAGACCGTTTCTCACCACAACTTTTCCTTCTGCATCTGAGGAAGTGGACTCTAGCTCATGAAAGGTTAATACCATAATAAACGTTGTTACTCTTTGCGCTGTGACAAGACTCTGTTGTTCTTTCATCTGGGTAAGTCAGTCCCTTCCTGGTATCATTCCTTTTACAAACGAATAAACCCCTGTGGAACATGCACACCAGGGGTGTAGCAGTGGGGAGTTTCACACTGACGAAGACCCCGGACTTTAGAGCCAGGTCTCAGCCAGGTCCCTCCCACTCCCAGCCTACCGCTGTGGGCCGGGGTCTTCCAGCCGTCTCCTCCCTTTCCCTGCCGCCGAGTGAGGGTGAAGCTTCCATAAAGTATCTACCATATTTTGAAAACCTAAAATGTGTGTGTGTGTGTAAGATTTTAACACCCCTGTATTTTTTTTCTCAGGTGTCCAAGTGGAATATCCCTGCCTTACTCTCAGCTGCGCTGTTTTTGGATCCCAGTTGAAGGCTGTATATCTTACAAGGTTGTGTAATCTTAGAAGGGGGCGTGGCTGTGACTGTCATGAAGGGACCCTGCACTTCTGGCTTTGCCACTACACTACTGATGCACACCTTTGACAGCTTTAGCTTAAGTGAATAAGCTCTTGAGAAGCGAGCTGAGAACATGCACATCTCACTAGAACCAATTAACGCAGTTTGCAACAACCAGGGCCTGCCCTCCCATTGGGCAAAGTGAGATATACCAGTAAAACTGAGGCACTGCTACAGGAAATCATACTGTCCTTTTTCCAGATGAATATGATGGGCACAGTCTAGCCACAGTTCCACCTATTTAAGTTCATTATGACATTTAAAAGTACCGCAGTTTTAGCTGGATCATGTTCTATATTTTTACTAACTGGGAGTTGTCATTCATATTTCCTGCCTCTGGTGTCAAAACATGGCCGAAACAATGGACTGACTGAAAGAGCTACTAAAAGATTTGCCACATGCATGTGCACCTATTATCCCTGTGGACACATTCATGCGAAGAATGACCTAGTGCACCTACTGCAGATACAACCACAGCTTCTTGACAGTAATTTCTGCTACCACAGCAGTGTATGTTTTAGCTGCCACAGTTACTTCCAAGTCACTGTAGCTGTATCCATGGCAGTGCTGTGTCACATGTTATTATTCTCTATGTGAATGTGTACTCAGAGACTTAACTCACAGAGACCTTTCATGTCTGAGCTAGCACATAATTAGATATCACAGATGTGTATATTCGTATCACAGAACTTTTCATGTACAGCATCTCTCCTTGTAGAAGACACTACAAGGAGTTCTCAGGCAGAGCGAGCCTATGGTCCGAGTACAGGAGGCTGCTACTAGGATGGTTAACGACAACATAACATAGTTGTGATACAATGCTCAACTAGCAGCGGAGTCCACAATAGCTGTATAAAGAAAAGCTGGCATAGCAAGACACTCCCACAGTGTCCCTGACAATTTCACAGTCACACACTGATCATGACTGTGTGTTGACAGCATCTCCATATTAGCCGTGCATGGAAGCTGCCAATCAATTAATAGCAATGGTTAAACAACCCCATGTTATCACCCAAGCCAGTGCACACATCCCTTTTACACACTGTGGACAACCTGGCAGCTAGAAATAACCCACAGTACTTTCTCCTGCACATGATGCTGTGCATAGGATGGCTGTATGGAAAACTCAGAGGTGTACCAGGAGAAAGTTTGAAGTCCCACAGCGGGAACAATTTTTCCATGCAGAAAAAATCCATAAAATACTGATCAGAGGGCCCCAGTAAGCCTGCCTGTCCTGCTGGCAACAATACGTTCATATGGAAAAAAAGAGTCAGCAAGACCAGAATCCAGTCCTTCCTGCCCACAGAGCAACACCAAATGTGCCCTTGTGGGCATATGTGGAAATTTGAGAAGCTGTCCTGGGCACAAACATAAAATAGCTGCCATGGGTGTCACAAAGGACAAGTAACCTGCCTAGAGGCATTCATGGGATATTAAGTTGAATGCAGCTAGTGACTCCCACTTCACTTTGAAGCAATCCCAGGTGCCAGTAAGAAAATGTACAATATTTTTTAAAAATATACAATATTGGGAGGAGTGGACACCAAGGAAGGTGTCTGGGGGCACATTGGAGCCTGGGGCCACCATGTTGCCTATCCCTGCTCTAAGAACTTGGCCACAGGAACAGATAGCAAGACAATCCATGATGGGGTGTGTCATGGATGTAGACTAAAAGGGCTCCATCACCAAAGTTCCCATCCTCTATTATTTCAGAATGTGGTCGCTGCCTTAGGCTTATACAGTTATGTATAGTGAGCTGCTGCAGAGTTACTCAAAATCCTATCCTCCATTGTGAGGGTGGAGAGGGAACCGGTGCGGAGCAGTAGTCTGGGGCCCTCCATTGAGCAACAGAAGTTACACCAGCTCTGGACACAGAGTGGGACCTTTTCACTTATCACAAGTCTCGGCCATCCCCCATGACATGCCGTGTATGCCTCCCATCTCTTATAGATCTGTTCTTCCAGCAAAGCACTTTTCCATGAGTATATGATCAACCCTTCTTTTTGAGTCTTTCCCCTCACCGCAAAGAACACAAAATTCTAAGCTCCAAATACGTACATGCAGAGCACACACATTAAAAAAAAAAGTGTGAAACAGACAAGTTCAATATCAGCAAATGTGCTTACAGTTTTACAAATTGTGCCCCACTGCAGTAATTGTGGGGTTTTAAAAGAATTATTGAAAAAGAATCTCTGCTCATGACTGTAAGGATTGTGCAAATGCCACCACTGTTGTTGCACACAATTGCATCCCACTGTGTCTCTCCCAGTGCCCTAGGTGCCCTGGCTGCAAAATCTGTTCTATGGCATTCACTCCCTTGCTAATCCCTTCTTTAAAGTATACAGGAATGTAGTATTTATATACTTCTGAAATGCAACTTTTAGGCATGCTCATGTTGAAATCAAAGACATAGCGCCTCTTGATAGGGTTCCCCAGATGGCGCCTCCCCTTTCCCCCAACCACCGAGAGTTTGGTGGTTTCCTGACTTTTGTGCAGTTTTTTTTCTCCATTCTAAAAAATTTATATGCCTCTCCTAGGACTTAGTTACCAGCACTAACAGCTTTAAGCTACAATACATGGGTATGTTTTTGTAAAATAAAAATTGGGAGGAGTGGGCTGAGCACCAAGGAAGGTATCTGAGGGCACACTGGAGCCTGGGGCCCCTATGTTGCCTACCCCTGCTCTAACAAAATATTCAAGTTCACATGAATATTTGTACACATTCTTGTGCACATTACTCCTAATACATACATTTTAATGCAATTTTGCCTTATATACACATTTTTGCAAGCAATCTTCCTAATCTAATGCATTTTTGAACATTATTTTCAAAAATATATGCATTTGTGTGTGCACTTTCCCCTAATATACATATTTTACCACTCAACCACTGAATGTGGGTTATTGTGTTGTGTGAACCCAGTTACAGTGTACTTCAAGCTGCTAAAAAGTCCTTGTTATAAAAAATACACATATTCAAAAACAGAATGTTCTCTGCAGTGTGAAAGGTAAAACAGACATGACTTACAAAATTATTTACCAACAAACTAGTTATGGGCATGATCCAGCCAAAGCCTGTTTGATTTAAGTGAGGGAGGCCTAAGAACATGCTGTTTAACAATCCTAGTGAAGTCAGTTGGCATCCACTTAGCTTAATTCCATTTGGATTATCATCTAGGTTTGCACCACATCAGGTCACTATTGCAATAATGATATGACTCCTCAAACGAATCCAAAATGAGTGAATGAGTAGCAAGTCTGCTAAACTGTTTCAAAACATGAGTGGTAATGGAAGACTTGGTTTTTCAGTAAAGTGGCCTGCATCCAAGGGAAATGATGGAGCAGATGCTTCAAAGATTACTCAGAATAAGAGAGAGAAATTACACTGTTTTCACCAATATTGTTTCTCTTGGCAAAATTAGAGGTTGTGGACCACAGCAACTTCTGTCAACATTTTCTGATGCTTCTAGGAATTCCTTTGCCAAAAAGCCTCCCAGACTAGTGCTTCAGAATAATATCTGACTGAAATAACCTTTAAGAAGGCATACAAAAAACTTTACATGCAGCCCAATCCTATATATGATTGTTTACTGGCACCCTTTCATTCCCAGAAAACCACTGGATCAATAATATTTCATCGTATAATCTTCAAATTGCATTGAGGTCCATATTAGGATGATTCTCTAGCAGTACAATCCTATATATGTCTGCTCAGAAATAAGCCCCATGTGCCTTAGAACATAGCTGTAGTGTAACGTATAACTGTTCGGAAAATGCTAGTCTTTTATTTATTTTACAATAAAAAGAGTCTTAAATCACCACATGAAAAATTACACTTGATCATGCTTTATATTCTTTGGTAGTGAAAAGCCAGTTGAGAGCCAGCCATGAAAATGTACTGAGATGAAGTCAAATGCAGTACATTGAATCTCAAAGTTCTAAGTACTTCTGCAAGATACCAAATAGGCTGACTAACTTGATTTGTTGTTTGTGCACCTCATCAGTTGCATTGCGTTGATTTTTGTGGCACTAACCATCTTTAAAAGTAGATATTTGACATGAAATCTTGTGGGGGACACCTGTGGTCTGATTCTAAAGATTTGTTCCACTGGCAGATTCTTTGTAGGGTGTGACATGCGACACCAGATTACAAAACATCATGTTACTCTAGCCCTGCAGTGACATTGTCACTGAGAGTTTACTTATTTTATATATGCTTGTATAAATGCTTAGTATAAGGGTGCAGGCTCAGACACTGCAAGTGTTACACTTGAGACTTTCCTAAGTATAAGCTGCCCTGGGACTGCAGAGTGGAAGACAGGCACACTCGGGCCTCTGCCACTCGCCTTGGGAACAAGGGACGCTGGGATGCTGCACTCCCTGCCTCCCAGGCCAAGAAGAGCATCATGGTAAGGAGGAGACCAGCCTAGCCCCATCTGTCAGCCAGAGAAAGAGCTGCTGCTCCAAAGCTTGCTTTCCTGTTGCCCCCCAATTCCTTTTTTCTGTCTTGTCCTTTAATATCTGTACCAGGCTAGGAAAATTTTGGGTGCTTTATAAATGCAGCAGCAGCAGCAGAGCAGCACACCGAACCCTGTTTAGTGTACATCAGGACTGGAGCCCTAAAGTTAGTCCATTGTAATGTAGTTGTTATACTGTCATAACTCTTGAGTTATGCTGGCTGAAGGGGATTGGTTGAAATCCTGTTGCTATCTCTCTGGCAGAGTTGGGTCAGGGTCCTCTTCAAGGTGCTCCTCCCACTTTGGGAGGTGATGAGGGTGTTGACTGGAGAAAATTGGGTCATGGAGACCATGAGCAGAAGCTCATAGAAGGGGATTTTCCTGTCACTTCTTTTTTTCCCGCTGCACCCCCTAGAAAGCCACTCCTGAGCTTGGGTGACTCTCTGGAACGGTATGGCATGAGGCTGGGGGAGGAGGGAATTTACCAAAATTGGATGGAGGTGCCATGCAGACGCAAAGCTATAGTCATGCATGGTTCCTCTGTTTGATTTTGGGCAATTCCCCCTTTCCACTGCAGTCCCTGTCACACCACAGCCCACACTGGGTGGTCTTCCAACTTTCCAAAGAATGTTTTCAGTGGGAGCAGGAGGGGGCAGGAAAATCCTCTTGGCAAGCTTCCTTCATGGTTCTCAGGATCCAACCCAGGACCTTTCCACTGAGGGCTCCAACCAGGTTCAGCCAGCATCAACTGGCCTTTTATCGTTCAGATAATAGCCATTTTGTTGTTCAAGGCTTTTGGTGGGTGGTTGGTGGCTGCTATTTATTGTATTGTTTTACTGTTTGCTTTTTGCAGTCTTAAATAATTTTATATGGTTTTTAGCCTGTCTTAGTGCTGGCTTTGTTTTGTTTGTTTGTTTATTTATTTATTATTAAATTTATTAATCGCCCATCTAGCTGGTCACCCAGCCACTCTGGGCGATGTACAACATACAATAAAACAGTTTAAAACAATAAAATTCTACAATAAAAACATTTCCTAAAATACCCTAACCCACCCCAAATGCCTGCCTGAACAACCACGTTTTTAATGCACGACGGAAGCTCATTAAAGAGGGGGCATGACGGAGTTCCCTAGGGAGGGAGTTCCACAGAGTGGGGGCCACCACAGAAAAGGCCCTCTCCCTCGTTCCCACCAGTCTAGCTGTCCTGGCTGATGGGACAGACATTGTTAAGCGGCCTGTCTGGTGCTGCTGGAGGCGCTCCTTAAGATAGGCTGGGCCGGAACCATATAGGGTTTTAAAGGTCAAAACCAACACCTTGAATTTGACCCGGAAAACAACTGGTAACCAGTGCAACTCCTTCAGCACTGGAGTGATGTGATCTCGCCGGTGGCTGCCTTTAATCTGGCGAGCCGCCGCGTTCTGTACCAGCTACAGTTTCCGAATGGTCTTCAAGGGTAACCCCACGTAGAGCGCATTACAGTAGTCTAAACGAGAGGAGACCAGGGCATGTACTACCGATGGGAGCAGATGGTCGGGAAGGAAGGGGCGCAGCCGCCGTATCAGATGGAGTTGATACAGCTCTGTCCGGCTCACAGCTGACACCTGAGCCTCCATGGACAGCTGGGAGTCCAAAATGACCCCCAGGCTGCGGACCTGGTCTTTCAAGGGTAGCCGTACCCCATTCAACACCAGGTCAACATCCCCCAGCCTCCTCCTGTCTCCCACCAAAAGTACCTCGGTCTTGTCAGGGTTCAGCTTCAGCTTATTCCTCCCCATCCAGCCACTCACTTTCTCCAGACATTTGGACAGGGATTCTATGGCCAACCTTGGTGAAGATTTGAACGAGAGGTAGAGCTGCGTGTCATCCGCATATTGATGACACTGCACCCCAAACCTCCTGATGATAGCCCCCAGTGGCTTCACATAGATGTTAAATAGCATCGGGGAGAGGATGGAACCCTGCGGCACCCCACAAGTGGCCACGGGTCCGAAACCTCCTCTCCCAGTGCTACCCTCTGGTACCTGCCAGAAAGGAAGGACCGAAACCACCGCAATACGGTGTCCCCAATGCCCAACCCCTCCAGGCGGTCCAGGAGGATACCGTGGTCAACGGTATCAAAAGCCACTGAGAGGTCGAGGAGAACAAGGAAGGAGCATTCACCCCTATCCAGAGCCCTCCTCATATCATCTACCAAGGCGACCAAGGCCGTTTCTGTCCCATGCCCAGGCCTGAAGCCCGACTGAAATGGGTCTAGATAATCAGTTTCTTCCAAGTGTGCCTTCAACTGCACCGCCACCACCCGCTCAATCACCTTGCCCAAAAATGGCAGATTTGAGACTGGGCGAAAGTTGTTCAGAACTTGAGGATCCAAGGAGGGCTTCTTTAAG
This sequence comes from Heloderma suspectum, assembly GCF_057233095.1. Classification (NCBI taxonomy): domain Eukaryota; kingdom Metazoa; phylum Chordata; class Lepidosauria; order Squamata; family Helodermatidae; genus Heloderma; species Heloderma suspectum. The sequence continues at coordinate 192,825,510 of NC_139458.1, forward strand.
AGCGGTCTTATCACTGCCTCCTTGAGGGCTGATGGCATCACTCCCTCCTCAAGGGAGGCGTTCACCACCGCCTTGATCCCCTCACCCAGTCTCTCTCTGCAGCCCATAATGAGCCAATGTGGGCAAGGATCAAGTAAGCAGGTGGTCGGCCGTACAGATGAAAGCACCTTGTCCACTTCATCAGGAGGAAGAAGCTGGAACCGATCCCACAAAACCGGTTTGCCACAGGCCGCCTCTTGCTCACTAACTGTATCCACAACGTGCAGAGTAACACACCTAATTGATCAATTTTATCTGCAAAGTGCCTTGCCAAGGCCTCACAGGAGGCCTTAGAATGCTCCAGTGGTTCCGGAGCCACAGGACCGACCAGGCTCCGGACCACTTGGAACAGCCTCCTGGGACAGCACTCTGCAGACGCGATGGAGGCAGCATAATATTCCTTTTTTGCTGCCTTCACTGCCACGTGATAGGCTGAAGATACAGCTCTAGCCCATGTCTGATCGTCTTTGGAGCTAGACGTCCGCCACCGGCGCTCTAGCCGTGTCACCTCCTGTTTCAGAGCTCGTAACCGCAGATTGAACCATGGTGCAGTCCGAGCCCTGTTCAGGGGGAGAGGGCGTTTCGGAGCCACCTGATCTAATGCCCCAGTGATTGCGGCATTCCAGCCACCCATCAGGGTCTTGACCGAGTGGCCGTTGGCGTGCCCCAGAGAATCCCCAAGCGCGTTCAGGAATCCATTTGGATCCATAAGACGCCTGGGGCGGACCATTTTAATGGGTCCTCCACCCCTGCGGAGGGGTTGTGGAACCGAGAAGTCCAATGTCACCAGATAGTGATCTGACCATGACAAGGGGGTGGTGGATATACCCCCGACTTCCAGATCACTCCCCGCTTCTCCAGAAACAAACACAAGGTCTAGTGCATGACCGGCTACATGGGTGGGCCCAGTTAGAATATGGTGCAGCTCCCAGGAGGCCATGGTCTCCATGAAGTCCCGAGGTGCTCCTGTGAGGATGGCCTCTGAATGTACGTTGAAGTCCCCCAACACCAATAAGTTAGGGGACTGTACACGCACATCAGAGACCACCTCAAGCACCTCAGCTAGGGAGTCAGTCATGCAGCGGGGTGGACGGTACACGAGCAGAATCCCCAGACTGCCCTTTGGGCCCAACCTCCAGTACATGCACTCAGCAACCTTGGTCTCCCGGAGAGGGGGTCTGGTGAAGACCAAGGACTCTCGGTAGATAACAGCCACTCCCCCTCCCCGATCCCCAGCCCTCGGCTGCTGTGCACACGAAAATCCGGCTGGACACATGGCTGCAAGGGTTGGAGCAGCAGCCTCGGCCAGCCAGGTCTCCATAATACATGCCAGGTTTGCACCCTCATCCAGGATCATGTCATGGATGAGGGAGGTTTTCTGGGTAACAGACCTGGCATTGCAGAGCAGCAAACGAAGGCCAGAAGATGGGGTCACGCCTCCCCCAGACATCCTTTGGCTCTGGACAGGCCCGGAGCAGGGGACAGATACTACACATCTCTCCCTCGTTCCCCTTACCTGGCATGGCCTGCCCCTAGCACTCCGCCAGCGCCTGCCGCCCAGCCTCGGTATCTTCTGGCCCCCAACACTCCCCCCACTGCCTCCATCAGGTGGACACATGCCCCCTTGCTCCCACCTATCAGGCAGGCTACCCACCCCTAAAAACACAACAAAATCCCCCAGAAACACACACACACACACACACACACACACACAAACCAAAAAAACAATTAAAATCCCCTTAAAAATAATGCCAGGCCGGAGTCCACAGGGAAGGCCTGGTGGTGGTGGTGGTGGTGGTGGTGGTGGTGGCGGCGGCGGCGGCGGCGGCGGCGGCGGCGGCAGGCGCACCTCTTCCCCGGTGGTGGTGGTGGCTTCTCCTGCAGGCCCTGGCTCTCCCAGGCCACCTCAGCCAGCCAGCTTATGTAGCCCCTCCAGGGAGGGGCAGGTGGAGCAGCACAGCTGGCTCGGTACCTGGGGGCCTGGTCCTGCAGGGACTGGCAGTCTGCCAGGCAGAAGTCCACAGGGAAGGCCTGGTGGTGGTGGTGGTGGTGGAGGCGGCGGCGGCAGCAGCAGGCCCAGCAGCAGCAGGCGCGCCTCTTCCCCGGTGGTGGTGGTGGCTTCTCCTGCAGGCCCTGGCTCTTGTTATGTGTTAGTAATTATTTTTACTTTTGTTATTGATAGTATTGTGAACCTCTCTGGATATATCTTAAAGAAAAGCAGCATATACATATTTTTGATTAATAAATACATAGTGGACACTTAGTTTTCCTCCACCCCTTCCACATTTAGCATTTTAATGGAGGATTCAAGGTACTGCCTGGAGTTAGAAACTCATTTCTTTGCTACGTAAATTAACCATATTCCACTTATGAAACCACAACAAAATTCTCCCCCCCCCCCCCGCCACACACAGAATGAAGTCATTTTTACAAGAGTACCCTTTGAAGCAAGGTCAGGGGTCTGTGCTAGGCATGGCACAGAGCGGAACACAATCAGAGGCCGAATTAGAATTAAACTAGTTAGACAAATATTTAAGATGTCTAAGGGATGTGATTCTAAATGGCAGGAAAAGAAGTACCATACTTAATCCATTTTTGTTGCTGTTCGGCAGCAGAAAACAAAAAAACCACTTTAGTGCTGATTGGATAACACTTCCATTGTACTTCAATCTGTGCTCTTGGAAAACTGTACTTCTACTTAATAGCATGAAAAATTACATCACATGCTGTTTACAGTTCCATTTATAACATGACATAAAATCCCTCTTGCTTCACATTTATGGTGAAATATTTCCCATCTTTGGCCTTACTTCTGTTCTGAATTGAGATACAGTGTTCTTACCCATTATTTCCTCTCAGTTGAAGTAATTCTGGTCTGGAGAGGACAAAATGAAGGTTCTGAATGCAGAAGACAAAGCTTCTATTCACGTGTAGCCATAATGCACACTGAAGCCCTTGCCCAGACCACTATCTTAGCCTAATCTACCTCACAAGGTTGTTGTGATAACAAAACGATTGTCTGTCTGTCTGTGTGTGTGTGTTATCTCATTTTGTTATCACAAAATATATCACAACTATATATATAATTGAATGATTAAAAAAAAAAAAACCCTGCTGGTTTAAGACCAGATTTAAAGCTATCTCATGTTTGTTCAAGTTTCACAAAGCCAGGAAATTGGAAACTTATGCTGATGCCCTAACAGACATGCCTACCCACGAACAGGAATGATGTTGTGCAATGTCAGAAATTGTGCTTGCTTACAACTTACATACACCCACACTTTTGCCTTATCATTCAGGCCCAAATCCAGATGGGAAGGATGGAGCACTTGGGATCAGCAAAGATGTCCCACATATCCTGGCCCTGTGTAGCTTTATGAAGCAGCTTACTCTATTGCTACAGGAATCCTCCTGTGAGTTGACCCATGCTTATTTGATGCAAGCACAATTTGTGGCCTCAAACAACATCATTACCGATCATGGGGCACATCTGTTAAGGCATCAGCCTACGCTTCCAATTTCCTGGCTTTGTGAGGCTTGAGCCAATATGAGATAAGCTTAACTCTGGTCTTACACTGGCAGGTTTTGCTATCACTGAAATTCCATGGTTTTTAAAATCATAGAATCATAAAATAGTAGGGTTAGAAGGGGCCTACAAGACCATCGAGTCCAACCCCCTGCTCAGTGCAGGAATCCAAGTGAAAACACCCCTGGCAGATATGCTGTCCAGCCTCATCTTGAATGCCTCCAGTGTGGGAGAGCCCACTACCTCCCTAAATAACTGGTTCCATTGTCGTATTGCTCTAACAGTCAGGAAGTTTTTCCTGATGTTCAGCTGGAATCTGGGTTCCTGTAACTTGAGCCCATTACTCTGTGTCCTGCACTCTGGAATGATTCAGAAGAGATCCTGGCCTTCCTCTCTGTGACAACCTTTCAAGTACTTGAACAGCGCTATCATATCTCCCCTCAGTCCTCTCTTCTCAAGGCCCAGTTCTTTCAGTCTCTCTTCATAGAGCTTTGTTTCCAGTCCCCTGATCATCTTTGTTGCCCTCCTCTGAACCCTCTCCAGCTTGTCTGCATCCTTGTTAAAGTGTGGTGCCCGGAACTGGACACAGTACTCCAGATGAGGCTTAACCACTGCTGAGTAGAGGGGAACTAGTACTTCCCGGGATTTAGAAGCTATGCTTCTATTAATGCAGCCCAAAAAATGCAGCCGAAAAGAGCACTGGCCTTTTTTGCAGCCACATCACATTGTTGGCTCATATTCAGCTTGTGATCTACAACAATTCCAAGAACCTTCTCGCTTGTAGTGTTGTTGAGCCAAGTATTGCCCATCTTGTAACTGTGCATTTGGTTTCTTTTTCCTAGGTGCAGAACTTGGCATTTATCCCTATTAAATTGCATTCTGTTGTTTTCCACCAAGCGCTCCAGTCTATCAAAATCACTTTGAATTTTGTTTCGGTCTTCCAAGGTATTGACTATCCCGCCCAATTTTGTGTCATCCGCAAATTTGATCAGCATTCCCTGTACCTCCTCCTCTAAGTCATTAATAAAAATGTTGAAGAGCACTGGGCCCAGGACTGAGCCCTGCGGTACCCACTCATTGTTGTTGTTGTTCACTCGTTAAGTCGTGTCCAACACTTTGTGACCCAATGGACCATAGCATGCCAGGCCTTCCTGTCCTCCGCTTTCTCCCGGAGTGTCCTCAAGTTCATATTCATTGCATCGGTGATGCTATCTAGCCATCTCATCCTCTGCCGTCCCCTTCTCCTTTTGCCTTCAATCCTTCCCAGCATCAGGGTCTTTTCCAGAGAGTTTTCCCTTCACATTTGGTGGCCAAAATATTTGAGCTTCAGTATCTGTCCTTCCAATGAGCAGTCAGGGTTGATTTCCTTTAGGATGGACTGATTTGACCTCCTTGCAGTCCAGGGGACTCGTAAGAGTCTTCTCCAGCACCACAGTTCGAAAGCATCAATTCTTCAGCACTCAGCCTTCCTTATAGTCCAGCTCTCACAGCCATACGTTGCTACTGGGAAAACCATAACTTTGATTATGCAGACCTTTGTCGGCAAGGTGATGTCTCTGCTTCTTACTATGCTGTCTAGGTTTGCCATAGCTTTCCTCCCAAGGAGCAAGCATCTTTTAATTTCATGGCTACAGTCACTGTCTGCGGTGATCTTGGAGCCCAAGAAAATAAAATCTGTCACTGCTTCCATTTCTTCCCCTTCTATATGCTAGGAAGTGATGGGGCCAGATGCCATGATCTTCGTTTTTTTAATGTTGAGTTTCAAACCAGCTTTTGCACTCTCCTCTTTCACCCTCAACAAGAGGCTCTTTAGATCCTCTTCACTTTCTTCCATTAGGGTGGTATCGTCTGCGTATCAGAGGTTGTTGATAATTCTCCCAGTAATCTTAATTCTGACCTGTGATTCATCCAAACCAGCGTTTCTCATGATGTACTCTGCATATAAGTTAAATAAGCAGGGTGACAATATGCAGCCTTGTCGTACTCCTTTCCCAATTTTGAACCAATCGGTTGTTCCACGTCAGGTTCTTACTGTTGCTTCTTGACCCTCGTACAGGTTTCTTAGGAGACAGGTAAGGTGGTCTGGTACTCCCATCTCTTTAAGAATTTGCCACAGTTTGTTCTGATCCGCACAGTCAAAGGCTTTAGCGTAGTCAATGAAGCAGAAATAGACGCTTTTCTGGAATTCTCTTGCTTTCTCCATGATCCAGCGAATGTTGCCGATTTGATCTCTAGTTCCTCTGCCTCTTCGAAACCCAGCTTGTACTTCCGGTAGTTCTCGGTTCGCATACTGCTGAAGCCTAGCTTGTAGGATTTTCAGCATAACCTTGCTGGCATGTGAAATGAGCGCAATTGTACGGTAGTTTGAACATTCTTTGGCATTGCCCTTCTTTGGAATTGGGATGTAAATTGACCTTTTCCAGTCTTGTGGCCACTGTTGAGTGTTCCAAATGTGTTGGCATATTGAATGCAGCACTTTAACAGCATCATCTTTTAGGATTTTAAATAGCTCAGCTGGAATACTGTCATATCCGCTAGCTTTGTTGTTAGTAATGCTTCCTAAGGCCCACTTGACTTCACTCTCGAGGATGTCCGGCTCAAGTTCAGTGACTGCACTATCATGGCTATCAGGGACATTCAGATCTTTCCTGTATAGTTCTTCTGTGTATTCTTTCCACCTCTTCTTAATCTCATCTGCTTCTGTTAGGTCCCTGCCTTCTTTGTCCTTTATCATGCCCGTCTTTGCACAAAACGTTCCCTTGAGATCTCCAATTTTCTTGAAGAGATCTCTAGTCTTTCCCATTCTATTGTTTTCCTTGCTTTCTTTGCATTGTTCATTTAAGAAGGCCTTCTTGTCTCTCCTTGCTATTCTCTGGAACTCTGCATTCAGTTGGATATATCTTCTCCTTTCTCCCTTGCTTTTCACTTCCCTTCTTTCCTCAGCTACTTGTAAAGCCTCATCAGACAGCCACTTTGCTTTCTTGCATTTCTTTTTCTTTGGGATGGATTGAGTTGCTGCCTCCTGAACAATGTTACGGACCTCCGTCCATAGTTCCTCAGGCACTCTGTCTATCAGGTCTAATCCCTGAAATCTATTCCTCACCTCCACTGTATATTCATAAGGGATATGATTGAGGTCATACCTGAATGGTTTAGTGGTTTTCCCGACGTTCTTCTATTTAAGCCAAAATTTTGCAAGAAGCAGCTTATGATCTGAGCCACAGTCAGCTCCAGGTCTTGTTTTTACTGACTGTATGGAGTTTCTGCATCTTTGGCTGCAAAGGACATAATCAATCTGATTTCACTATTGACCATCTGGTGATGTCCATGTGTAGAGTCGCCTCTTGTGCTGTTGGAAAAGCGTGTTTGCTATGATCAGCGTGTTCTCTTGGCAAAACTCTATTAGCCTTTGTCCTGCTTCATTTTGTACACCATGGCCATGCTTGCCTGTTATCCCCGTGATTTCTTGACTTCCTACTTCAGCATTCCAATCCCCTATGATGAAAAGGACATTTTTTTTGGTGTTAGTTCTAGAAGGTGTTGTAGATCTTCATAGAACCGATCAACCTCAGCTTCTTTGGCCTCAGTGGTTGGGGCATAGACTTGAATTACTGTGATGCTGAATGGTTTGCCTTGGATTCGTACTGAGATCATTCTGTCGTTTTTGAGATTGTACCCCAGTACTGCTTTTCCCACCCTTTTGTTGACTATGAGTGCTACTCCATTTCTTCTAAGGGATTCTTGCCCACAGTAGTAGATATAATGGTCACCTGAATTAAATTCGGCCATGCCTGTCCATTTTAGTTTGCTGATTCCCAAGATGTCGATGTTCAGTCTTGCCATCTCATGTTTGACCACCTCCAGCTTACCTTGATTCATTGATCTTACATTCCAGGTTCCTAAACAATATTGTTCTTTACAGCATCGGATTTTCTTTTCACCACCAGACACATCCACAGCTGAGTGTCCTTTTGGCTTTGGCCCAGCCGCTTCACTCTTTCTGGCGCAACTTGGAAATACCCTCTGCTCTTCCCCAGTAGTATATTGGACACCTTCCGACCAGAGGGGCTCATCTTCCGGCGTTATATCTTTTAGCCTTGTGATATGTTCCATGGGGTTTTCTTGGCAAGAATATTGGAGTAGGTTGACATTTCCTTCTCCAGTGGACCACATTTTATCAGAACTCTCCACCATGACCTGTCTGTCTTGCGTGGCCCTACACGGCATAGCTTATGGCTTCACTGAGTTACGCAAGCCCCTTCACCACAACAAGGCAGTGATCCATGACCCTGCTCATTACCCCTCCTCAGTTTGAGAAGATCCCATTGATAAGCACTCTTTGAGTCCGATTCTGTAGCCAACTGTAGATCCACCTGATTGTTGTTTCATCTAGCCCACTTTGAGCTAGTTTGTTAATCAGGGTATCATGGGGCACTTTGTTGAAAGCTTTGCTGAAGTCGAGGTATATTATGCCCACAGCATTCCCACAGTCCATAAGGGACGTTACCTGATCAAAAAATGAGATCAGATTCGTCTGGCAGGATTTGTTCTTGACAAATCCATTTTGGCTTCAAGTAATCACTGCATTGTTTTCAAGGTGCTTACAGATGGATTGCTTCATAATCTGCTCCAGAATTTTTTCAGGGATTGATGTCAGATTGACTGATCTGTAGTTCCCAGGCTCCTCCTTTTTACCCTTTTTAAATATAGGGACAACATTAGCCTTCTTCCAGTCATCTGGCACTTCACCCGTCCTCCATGATTTCTCAAAGAGAATAGACAGTGGTTCTGAGAGCTCTTCTGCCAGTTCCTTTATTACTCTAGGATGCAGTTCATCTGTCCCTGGAGATTTGAACTCATTCAAAGTAATTCGATGTTCCTTGACCATATGCCTATCGATCTCAAGCTGCAATCCTGCCCCTTCAGCTTGTACTTCGCCTTTGCCAGGGGGGTCATAGACCCTCTTTTGGGAGAAGACTGAGCCAAAGTAGGAATTGAGCACTTCTGCCTTTTCTTTGTTATCCACAACACAAGTCAGGAATCTCTTGGAGGTGCCATGTTTGGCAGAATTTGTCTCCCAACAAATATCGGGGAAATTGAAGTCCCCCATTACTACTACATCATGCGTCCTTAAAACATTGGCTGTTTGCTTTTCAAAAGTTTCATCCTCGTCTTCTCCTTGATTGATCCTCCTGTTGTTTTTGAACAGGTTATATCCTTCAACTGCTGTATTCCAGTCATGAGAGTCATCCCACCAAGTCTCAGTTATACCTATCAAGTCATAATTTCCCTCCAGTATTAAGAGTTCAAGTTTGTTCAGTCTGTTTCCCATACTCTGGGCATTAGTATATAGACATCAAGGATCATGTGCTTCATAGTCTGGCTTTCTTCCTACATGTTTGTGAAGACTATTATTGGGCGCTATTAGAGCTGTTCTCTTCGTTGCGGTGCATGAGCCTTCGTCCATTGTTACCCCCAACTTTACATCTCCCTTCCCCGTAGGATTCAGTTTAAAGCCCTCCTGATAAAGTTCTTCATGCTGTGGCCAAACACATTCTTCCCAGCCCTTGTGAGGTGCAACCCATCCCTTGCCAACAGTCCATCTTCCAGGAAAAATAGCCCGTGGACCCAGAATCCAAAACTCTCTCGTCGGCACCACCTTCGTAGCCAGTCATTCACCCAGAGTATTATTTTCCCCTTTTCTATCCCTCTTCTAACCACTGGAAGGATGGATGAGCAAACTATCTGGGCCCCAAAGTTCTTGAGTTTCCTTCCCAAAGCTTCAAAGTCTGACATGATTTCTTCATAGCTCCACTTGGTGGTATCATTTGTTCCCACATGGATGAGAAGAAAGGGATACCTGTCAGTGGGCTTTATGAGTGCAGGCAACCCTTCAGTCACATCTCTAATCCGTCCTCCCAGGAGACAGCATACCTGGCGAGTAGGGATGGTGGAGAATTCCGCCACGGACTCCAATGAGGCCGGATTCTTAGAATCCAGCCCCCCTGGAGTCCATGGCAGAATGGACCAGTCTACCCTGCCACCCCGAGAAGTCCAACCCGGCCAGATCCTACCTGGCTCTGCCGGGTCCATCCGCTGCCCCTGTGCGGATGCAAAATGGCGTCCAGCGTAGCGGATGCCATTTGTGTCCTTCTCTTTTGCCATGATAGGCTACGTAAAGATTTACGTAGCCTATCACGGCAAAAGGGAGGCACGCAAATTTGCATCCGTAGACCAGCTGTGGCTGGAAGTGGAGTGGAGTGGAGCCAGGTGGGGAGGATTCCTGGGGGAGGACCGGATCGCCTCCCTCCCCCTGCAGACCTCCCAGCGGATGAAGGTAAGTGGGACTTGTACACCCCTACTGGCAAGTCCACAGGTCTTTGCGACATACTTTGGTTTCGATCCCAAGCAGCAAGGAGTCTCCCACTACTACTACTCTTCTTGTTGTAGGCCTTGGTTTCATTGCCTCTGCTTGACTGACCTTCAGCCTCTTGCTCACTCTCTAACCCTAACCCTGTAATTCTTACTCTGTAGGCTGTCCTCCAGTCTCATCTTCAACTACCTGGAAACGGTTCTATAGCTCCACTGCTTCTACTGGTGCAGAGTGGCTTCTTGTTCTTCTGCTCCTGTCACCCTTTTCCAAGGAGTATCCTCTACTGCATTTTTCTTCACCTCAGCATTTTCGTCTTCTGCCTCAGCTTGTTGTTGCTCTTCAAGCTTCTGGTCTTTACTTTGCTGCTGTAGTTTTGCCGTTCTGTCCAAGAAGTCTGTGTGTTCTCTTATTCCCTGGAGGGTTGACAGTCGCCACTCCAGTCCTCTTACTTTTTCTTCCAGCAGTGTGATCAACTTGCACTTGTTGCATGTGTCAGCCATGTTGTTCTCGGCAAGAAAACAAGCATTGCACACACCTTGCAGGTCACCACCACTGGAGAGTCTTGCCCTTCCATAGTCTCTTTTCCCTTTTTGTGTCTAACTTTCTGACTGTACTAGAGTAGCCTGTGCTTGGTCCTCTACTCACTGGACGTTAAAAACAGAGTCCCACTCTTTGCTTTTTTCTCCTTTGTCTCTTTTGTCTCCTCTTCCACTGCAGCTCCCCTGGCCAAATCCTGTTTGCTCTCCATGTTCTCTTGCTCTGATCGCTCTCTCTCTCTCTCTGGGAGCTTGCTTGCTTCTATAGTAGCTAGACCAGCTGGAGCAGCTTCCTCTCCTCTGCTCTGCTCAGCTAGGAGGCGGGAAACAGATGGAAAGGAAAAAGGAAATTGGTATAGCGTTCTGAAAAAAAACAAAAACACAACTAAAAAACAAAAGACAAACAAGTACACAATCTACTGGGTAGATGTGTACAAAGGAATAGACATGCCCCTGTATGTTCAGAATAGCTTACTTCTGAGTAAGCCTGCACAGGATTTCAGCAGAGCCTTTTCCTTTTCCTCCCTCCCTTCATCAGTGAGCTGTCAGTCAGTGAGAGTGATTTCCTCAGCCTTCAAAGTTACCTCCCTCTTACCTCATTTGACGCTTCCCTGCTACCCCTCCCCCACTGTCAGAATGCTGGCAGGAACAGTGGAATTCAAAACACTGGAGTACTGGCAGCATTCTAGCTTCAGAGTGGAACTGAGCATGCCCAAAATAACTTTGCCAGCAGTTGCTGCCATAGGCTTTCATGGAGCAGAAAAACCTTAATAATTTTTAAACTGCTGCTCAGAATTTCACCAAACCGATGAAAGGTGGACCTCCTCAACAAGCCTGAATAAAGTACGTCAGCAGATTCCGCCAGAATTTGAAAGAAATATATGATATGGTGAGCTGCAGCTTGAATAAAACGTACAATTGTGTCAACTGTCAGCACTTTTTAACTTGCTGTACCTGTGGCACTTTGTATTAGATTGCTCTGAAATTTGGCACAATCATAGATCTCATCAGGTAGATAATGGATGCCAAGCTTCAATTTATTAGCTCTACAGGTGTCATTTTTATAAGCAGTAGAATTGTGAGGCCCATAATGTCAGAACCCCCCCCCCCCAACTCACCTTAACTAAAAGTGAACTTCTATTCCCCTTTCATATACCGTACCGCTCTTCGGGGGAGGGCATAATCCACTATAGTTAAGGGCATGTGAGCAACTGAGTACTCTGCTACCCCAAACCTGTGAGTTGTACCATTGATCCTCATGGTTAGTGAGTACTGGAATAATGCTTTAAAAACGATGTACATTTTAAGAGTATTTGTTGTGGTTACTTTTATACCTTACAACAGGGGTAGGCAATGTGATGACTGTGGGTACCATTGTGCCTCTGGACACCTTTCTTTGTGCCTGCCAAGTTGCCCCACCCCACCCACTTTTTTGTTTAATTGACACATTTTCTTACCAGCAGCTGGGATTGCCAAATGTGCCAATGGGCACCAAAAGGTTGCCCATCCTAGCCTTATAAGAACAAAATCAGTATCATCACCTTTAGATGATAAAGAACCAGGGAGCAAATCAGTCTCTACCAACACAATCCTATGCATATTTACTCAGAAGTAAGTCCCACTGTGTTCAACTTTGCTTACTCCCTAGTGTGCATAAGATTGCAGTCTAGAAAAGTAGGGGACGGTAGAGACTAACAATCCTATCCATGTCTAATCAGAAACAAATGCCACTAGGTTCAATGGAGCTTACTCTCTGGTAAGCAGGTATAGGATTGCAGCCCTAAGGCATGATCTAGCTATTGCAAAATCAATCACAATCCCAACTGAGGCCTTTTCTTCTTCTTTTAAATCCCCCTCTGGGGCAGGAGAGGGGGAGGAAGCTTAAACCCTCCTCTCCAAAACAGCTGTGATCCTAACCCGAGTTGGGCATGTGCATGCTTGCAGGAAAGTAGGGGAAACAATTGTGCATTGCTCCACTATGCATGATTGGGAGAATGTTCAGTTTGGCCTTTAGCTGCACATTGTTTATGGATATGAGTGATACAAGGTTTGGAGAGGTATCTGTACATACAGTGTCCCAGTGTTGTCTTCGGCGCTCTGTGGGCTACATCCAATGGTGTCTGTCCACCACTGCAATAGACAGTGCTGTAAAAACAAATCCCTTGCTCCCCTATGCAACCACAAATCTGCTCTGGAGGGTTGAGGACCTTCTGGAGTAGAGGGGGGTGGGTGTGTGCAGAGAAGTGCAGTGGGGAGGAAAGGAAGGGGAAATCCTCTTGCATGAGTACAAATCTGCTCAAAGGATTTGGATAGAGCCATTTTAGTTTAGAGCCAGTGTGGTGTAGTGGCAAGAGTGTTGGACTGGGAGCCGGGAGATCCGGGTTCTAGTCCTCACTTGGCCATGAAGCTCACTGGGTGACTCTGGGCCAGTCACAGACTCTCAGCCCAACCCACCTCACAGGGCTGTTGTTGTGAGGATAAAACGGAGAGGAGGAGGATAATGTAAGCCGCCTTGGGTTCCTTGCAAGAGGAAAAAAGGCGGGGTATAAATGCAATAAATAAATAAATAAATAAAATTTTAGTTTATGAATAGCACAAGCGGTGTCTGAGCTTTCCACTCCTGTACTAAATATCCGTGCAAGAGTATTTAAACAAAATAAATGTCATTGCAGGGCTGGATTTTTTTAAAATGTAACAAATATATCAAAAGCAAATGAATGGTTTCCCTATAATAATAAAAAAACCTTTTCATTGTAAAATAAATAATAAAGATTAGCATTTTCTGAACAGTTTTACTTTACTCTGCATCCTATGCACGCTCACTTGGGAGGATGTCCCACTGAACACACTGGTACTTATTTCTAAGTAAACATTGCAGTGTTAGAGAACCATCCTGACATTGTCTTCAATTATTGCATTGTTTTAAGATTATCTTATGTTGAAATCATCTATTATCCTGATCCAGGGATTTCAAAAGTATGTGAAGGCTCTCGTGTACATTCAGAGTATCCTTTTCAGTGGAGGAGGCAGCTCTGTGCATGCAAACATGGTGTGTGTGTGTGTGTGTGTATGTATGTGTGTGTAATTGCCCTCTACACCGAAATCAGTGGAGAAGTCCACTTGCACAGAGGTCAATGCATGCACTAGAGACCATGTGTAATTAAGTACTTTATTCAGTAACAATGAAATGCATGCTTACTTACATAAGTGTGGTCAACAGGACTTACTCCCTATTAAGAGGGTTTGGGAATGCAGCCTTAATGTCCTATGCCATTCTGGAAACCTAATTAAAACACCCGGAATTGGATGGCTTCATCTAAAATCTCTTCAAAAATATCTCCAAAAGCTTCCCAGGGACAAGACATTCCTATTTGCCTAGTTTCTAGTTGTGACCATTTACAAACAAGAGACTTATATATATGTGCTTGTTTCCAACCACCATTTCCCCTGCCAGGTCGGCCCTGGTCCAGCTGTAGTAATACACAACTCATGGCTCCTGATGGGGGCACACATTCCTATCCACATAAAAAAAATTAACGCATGGCAGTTCAGTTAGGTCTGGGAGAGCATTGTGATGTGAGCATTTTACTGTTGCCCTGGGATAATGCATCCCTGTCCTCAGTGGAGGCTGGTGGCTCTGAATTTGGTGGGGCTATGAATCCATTCTGGGTTTCAGCCAGAATGCTAAAGGAATTATCAAAGGTGCTGAACCTAGTTTGGGCATGGGCTTCAGCACCTTGGATAGCTGTTTTTAGTATTCTGGCTGGTTCTGACTGAAACCCAGCATAGATTCAAAGCCTACTGTAATCACAAGCATTAGCCTCCAAAACCTGTGCTCATCTTACTTTCCCAATAATTGTCTTTATATGTATGTATATATGTATGTATATTTATTTATTTAAAACATTTGTATCCTGCCCTATATCATAAAATCTCAGGGCGGCGTACAGATAAAATCAATTTAAACAGTATAAAATAATAAATAATTTAAATAGCAAGAAACATATTAAATCATTAAGCTAGCTAATACCATATATATGTCACATTAGTTTTCTAAAACAATTAACAGTGCAATCCTATAAACGTCTCACCTACTCAGAAGTAAGTGCCATTGGTTTCAATGGGGCTTATGCTCAGGTAAGTGTATATAGCAGCCTTCCTCAACCTTGCGCCCTCCAGATGTTTTAGACTACAACTCCCATAACTCCCAACTACTAGCCATACTGGCTGGGGCTGATGAGAGTTGTAGTTCAAAATATCTGGAGGGCACCAGGTTGGGGAAAGCTGTTATATAGGACCGCAGCTGTAGAGGTATCTCCTTATGTTGCTATGCCTGTTAACTAGAACTCGGCCAGCTATTTATACAGTATTGTCTGTGGTCCTTAATTAGATGGCACAAGTCATCATGCTGCAAGTATGTGAGAGTACGATCCAGTGTACATATTATTCCTACAAGATATGGGGGAGCACTGAAATAGTCCCCTACATGGCCGCAAATGCTTCTTTTATCCCCCCCCCCCACTAAGTAACCCTAAGGTTGATAATACCTTGTTCAGTGCCCATCATGTGGGGTCCTATGCCGGCACCGATCACCATTTCAGACTCAGCATTAGAAGGATTGATTCATTCTCTTTTTCATGTTACATCTACACTACACATAGAATCCAGTTTAAAGTGTCATGGGTGACAGATTCTTGGGGCCAGGCCAAGATACTTTGCTGCCTGAAGCAGAACAGCAAATCCCCACCTCCACCCTGGTTAAGCTGCCTTTGCCTCAGGTGGCAAAGTGACTTGAGATGGCCCTAGGCATTTGTTAGCTATGACACTTTAAAACTGGTGTCCATTTGTAGTGTAGGTGTAACATGAAAATGAGATCTTTTAAAATACTGAGTCTGAAATGGTGACTGCTACAGGCACAAACTCCCAATAACGGTGGAGAGCCATGGCTGACCAAGTTATTTTGGCACCTGAGGCAGAGAATACCACAAGTGTCCCTC
Organism: Heloderma suspectum; assembly: GCF_057233095.1. NCBI lineage: Eukaryota > Metazoa > Chordata > Lepidosauria > Squamata > Helodermatidae > Heloderma > Heloderma suspectum. The sequence continues at coordinate 192,840,981 of NC_139458.1, forward strand.
ACTGGGTGTAAAAGTACGATAATAACTACATAACTAACCACTTGCTGCCAGTGTTGTGTAGTGGTTAGATTGTAGGACTAGGACTGGGGAGACCTGGGTTCAAGTCCCCACATGGCCATGAGGCACACTCGTTGAGTTTGGGCCAGTCACTGACAAACAGCCTAACCTTCCTCACAGGGTTGTTGTGAGGATAAAATGGAGAGGAGAAGGATCATATATGCTGCCTTGGGCTCTTTGGAGAAAAGGTGGGATATAAATGTAACAAACAAACATTTTCAGAACACCCCAAATCAGCTGCCCATGGCAACCACATCAAGCTGCCATTTGTACAGCCAGTCATCCAGACATTTCCCTCATGGGAACTGTGTATATTGTAGTTTGGGGAGGGTCCTGGGAGATCTCTCATAAATCCCTATCCCCTTCAGAGCAGTAGGTTATTGGGAAGAGAAACAGGAAGGCAGTTATATCCCCCCAATAGGTTCAGCACCTTGGATAGTTCCTTTAGAGTTCTGGCTGGTTCTGACTGAATGGATTCACAGCCCCCACTGGTTATATGAACCCCAACAACACACAGAGGAGCGATCTTATAGCAGCTTATCACCAAAGTAGCTATTCAAGTAATTGACAATACATGCTCCAAACTGCATCCTGCATGCACTGGAGATTGCACACAACCAACTCACCCAGGGCTAGAAGCCAGTATGTGCAGACTTCCCAGGCTGGTTTCCACATCCACCACATGGCCAATGATTTGTGTGAATCTGGCCTCCTTTTGCAGTGCAGAGATGTTTTTTTCAAACTGCTGACCATAATACTCATTTTCATGAGATTAGTAAACATCTATGAGAGAGCAAATATGATATTAATTTATAAAAGTTGACAGTGTCAGCTACAGGTTTTTGAGGGTGCTTGGGGAAGACACCCCCCATGGGCCCCCTCCCTTGGTGAGCTGATCTTCTCACCATTGTCACCAGCTGCAATTGTTCCTCATCCTCTTTGTCTTCGTTGCTACCACTTGCTACCTTGCTTTACAGTGAGTAAGCGGGCCGTGGCTTCTACTGTTCCTCCTTTTCACCACCACTGTTGTCTGGGCCAGAGTGAAAGGCGGGTGAACAAGCAGGCTGCAAGGGTGAAGAGGAGGCTGTTGTCAGTGGGCCCTTGCTGGAGTGTGGGCCCTTGACAGGCCTGACTATGTCTACCCATGACCCCAGCCCTGACATTTGGATCCCACACCTCTTCCAAGGAGCCCAGGGCAGTGTTTTTAGCCTACAGCCCCTGTGTGGGAGGAGATTAGGCTGAGAAAGAGAGTTATTTTCCCCCAAACCACCCAGTGAGCTTCATAGCCAAGCAGGGATTTGAACCCTGCTCCTGTCAGGGGGCCTGCATTACTGGGCAACTGCAGAGGGCCATGCCCCATGGGAGCTCACTGTCAACAGCTACCTGGATTGGCTGCTGTTCCTCCTACTGCCAGCTTGCTTAACCACCACTCTCTCTGGCCCAGATGAGCATGCGAGTGACAGAGGTGGGGAAGGGCAGAACAAGGAAGAGCAGCAATTGTTGGTGAGGAGGAGGTGGGCCCACAGAGAGAGTGGGCTCACTCCGAACGAGGAGGGCCCACTGAGAATGTCTCGCCTCCCCCAAAACCTGGAGCTAGGTTGGACGAGGTGTCTTCATGTCCAAGTCCAGCATCACACTGATTCTCATATAGTATACTTAGCTCCAAGTACTGCATATTCAGGCAGTTTAACAAATGCAACTTCTTGGCCATCGGTGAAGGGAAACTGAATTATAGGTTGAATCAGGTTGATAATATTGCATGACTTCTGGAGCTTGATTCATGGTTGCAAGGTACACTACTTTTATCTGTACTTTAAAAAAAAAAAGGTTATTTTTCAACACAATACATTGTGACCCAGAGGAAATTTCCACACGCAAAAAGTTGGTTATTAAATAGAAACTAAAACAATTGGTTCCAAATATTATGAGGTAAAGAAAAGCTGGAAGGCTTCTGCATTGCTTCCACGAACCATCCTGTTAACTAAGCGTAATTGTTTGTTGACTTGTGCCAAGTGGGCCTGAGTATAAGCTTTAGCTATATATCTAATCATTCTTAAGTATGTGACAGGAATGACACCGACCTTGGGATTACATTGCTATTGGCCTGAGTGCATGGTGTAATTGAGTTCAACTGCTGCTTTTGTGTTATGATGCATTATTTTTGTATTTGTTGTTGTTGAATAAATCACACTGGAAACATAGGTGAAGAGGGCAGTACATATGTTCTTAAAAACAAATGAACAAACAGTTTATTGGTCTGTTCTTTGTAAATACAACAAACACAATGGATATCATGATTGGGTACACAGCATTCAGAACCTTTCTTCTCAGGTTGCATTTAAATGCTACAGCAGCCATGTGAAAGGGCCCAATGAGCCCTATTCATGTTGGCGCTCCACGTAGCACATGCAACACTGAATGCAGTGCTAGGCCATCTGGTGCCTTCCAAGCATTTTGAATTAACTCCCATCAGCTCCAGTCGGCACAGTAAGTGATTATGGGTCATGTTTATTTATTCATTAAATTTATTAAATGCCTCATAAAATAAATTTCTCTAGGTGCTCTACAATAATGATGATAATAATTGTAATGTAAAACGTTTGGAGGACACGAGGGCCATGTTTCCATGACAATGGAAGGGAGAAGCAAACAGAATACTGGATTTTTCACGGAATTGGCAGGGCTCCACGAAGGAGTCGACTGGACCATTATAATTTGCTGACAGAAACATAGTTCCAGGTAGGTTGGGAGGATTGGAAGTGAATGTCATCAGATTGGCAGGGGCTGCTCATCCGATATGAGAGGCTTCCCCCCCAGTCTGCCCCCCTTTCTCCTTTCCCCTGAAAGTCCAGATGCACCTGCATTTCAGGAGCAAGCCTCATTGAGCACAATGGGAGTTACTTCTGAGTAGACACACATGCTTGTGCTGGGAAAGGGTGGGGGAACACAAAGACAGGAAACCAGCCCCCATTTTAACCTGTAGGATCTCTATAATGAAGGGTTGAAGTAGTTACTTCCTGAGGCAATAAACCAAACAAAGGAGAATTGGAGCCTCGAGAGCTTTACTGCACTTTAAACTGTGCCATGTCAATTGAGGTGGATCTCAGTAAGTTCTGATGTGGGCATTCAGAGGGCAAGCCTCATTGACCACAAGGGGAGTTACTTCTGAGGAAACACTAATTGGTTTGTGCAGGAACGTGAAACACACAGGAAACACCCCTTGACCGGGGTCATGGTGACAGACACACCCCTGGGCTGGGCTAGCATAGCCGAGGTCAATGCGGGGGTTGGGGCACACAGCAACTATACCAAGGAGACCCCGAAGGAGTAGGAAAAGAATCGGACTTTAAGCAGTCTCAGGAAATCCGTTTTTTCCCTGATAAGATCCAGGATGGCTGCTGGATGGGCACAACATCATATATCCCTAACAACCTCAACACGCAGCCAGCTTGGAGTCAATCGCAGGTGGAAACACCCCCCCCCCCAGGTTACTTACCTAATTTAAAGATTACTTTCCACATATGTTGTCCACATTGCACGAAGGATGTGCATGGCTATGCAGCACTTTCATGCAGACACCAGAGATCAAGGGAAGGTACAGGGGAGGGAGATTTTAAACCAGGGATAGGTTACCTCAGCCCTTGGGGCCAAATCCGTCTCTCCAAGGTTCCCCAAATGATGACACTCCCTTTCCTTTGCTCCACTCCCTTCCTCCCTAACCACCAATTGCTTGGTGCTTTCCCAGCTTTTGTGCAGTTTTCCCCACATTCTAAAACGTTGAAATGCCTCTCCTAAGGCTTAGTTACTGACAGTACGAGCACATATTTGCAATTCTGTCCTATTTTCAGGAGGTCCTTATAGCAAGTGTAGACTCCTACTCTGCACCCTCTTTTTTATGGTGTATATGCATTTGGTCTCAGTTTGGACTGAATTTGGACAGAGCCCCAGAGAGAGGATAACGTTCCCAATGCTTCTCCCACTGTGGGTGGTGGTGGTGGTGAAATGCAAGAGTCAGGTTTGGAATATTGGCATCACTGTTCTGGTCACCATTCTGAATACAGCCTTTGGATGGAGTGGGAAGAATTCTGGATCTCCTTTCACAGACGACTATCAGTTTGAGGAACAGAGGCAGGTTTGGAAAAGCTCCATCTGGCATCACGTGAGAGGGCTTCTGCTTGCACAACAGGAATACCCCTTGCTTTCCCCCCCCCCCCACAGACCCCTCCAAATCTGTTCTGGATGGTCACCCTATCCACCAGAGCAGATTTGGGGGGACACAGGAGGCTGTCCTGGGGAGGGGAAATCTGTTCCACCAGCAGTTTCTGTTCCATTGGTGGATGGAGGAGACTGGATACAACACTCAGCTGTATCCAATTCAGCCCTTGCTCTGCCTATGGCAATCCTCCAACAACAAATGGGAAGTGATGCTGGAGAAAGGACTGGAACACTCTTAGGGTGGCCATGTATCCTCTTTTACAAAGGACAGTCCTCTATTTGAAGGGCTGCCCAGTCCAAGTCCAATTTAAAGATAAAGAACCATCAGAAGGGAGAGCCTTAAGGGGGCCTTGAAGTTGTCCATCAATAACCAGCACCTAGAGAGCAGCCTCAACACAGGTCACCTGGTCACAGTCTTCTGCACTATGTTGAGATTTACTAGATTTCTATCTAAATTATAATAATTCCTAAATTTGCATCTATACATATAAATCAGCACATGCAGATTTTATGCAAATGCCCTCTTTTGTTCTCTTTTCTGGTGATGCGTTTCCGCTTTGTTGACAACTCTCAAGTGGCCACCCTAACTCTTCCCTACCTCACCCATCAGACTTCATGGGCCAGTAGCTAGAGAAGTAGTAAAGGCGAGTGCATAGGAAGAACGTGTTCTTCTAGTCTCTAAATAACCACAACAGCCACCATTTATCTGAGATTCAAGGGAAAATGTTTCCATGGCATCCATAGCCGTAGCACCTCTCATTTTAGAAATTAAACACCGAAGACAGGAGAAAGTGATTTTGAAAGTTCTGGCTAGAGTTAAAATAGACATTAATCTTGTCTTTCAGAAATGCAATTCCATAACGACTCTATAAATTAACAATGACTGTGCAGCTGACCTTGAAAATGGCCGTTTCAACCAGGGCACAACACATAGCTCACTTCAAGGATTTCGCCTTGTGTAAGTACGTATGCGTCGTTTGCACCAAACGACAACCACTGCATTTATGGAAATAAGATCTTCTATAAATAGTGAGAAATTGAGAGCAATTTAGATTATACAGGCCCACAGAATGAAGTAACCACTAGTTATATAATTTTCTGCCCTTTATACTGAAACCAATCATTACCTCCACCACATTTGTAATCAAAAAAGGGGCAGATTACAGAATGTGGCACACACTGCCACAGGGACATTGAAGGCTCAGTCCCATCTTGACGTGTACATCCACCTCCAATAAACTTTAGCCTTAGATTACTCCTGAACACAGCATGTAAAAATACCCTAAGGCAGTAGGAAGCCACTGAGAGACAAATGCACACTTTGGATAGCATCTCAGTGCACCAACAGTGCAATAGTAGGCATGTCAACTCAAAAGTAAGCTCCACTGAGTTTAATGGGACTCTCAGGAAAATGTGCAGAGGATTGCAGCTTTCATCACTTGAAAAATGTATTCCACTCCACTTGTTTCTCTCAGCAATGCACGAACAGCGCTTCTCACTAACATAAATATCACATCACTCAGGAATGTTTGTTTCTCTGCAGTTCTGGACTGAAAAACAACACACAAAATCCTGTATTTTTAAAGTATGAAATTTCTCTAATATCCAAATGCTAACTTTTAAGATATAAATGAAAGTAGTAGAGGACACATACTTTCTCTCTCTCTCTCTGTTTGCACTGAATGTCAATTATATGCATATTTGATAACACATAAATAGTAATAACTTTAAAGAGCCTTGTGGCATCTTAAAGACTAACAAATTTATGCTGGCATTAGCTTTCATGGACTATAGCCCATTTCATCACCTGCATGAAGTATTATTGAGAGTTTTAGGTTTGTACAGTAAGTATGGTTGGGAGTGAGGGAAGAATTGTAAACAGTGAGGTCAGAAGGAAATTCAGTGCAGAAAGTACTTTACAGTGACAATCACATTTACACAAAAAAACAAATGCCACTTCGGCCTATGATCTCAGAGCTACAGGTTCAACACCTTTAGGCCCCTATTAAGAGAGTTTTTTGCTTACATCTGTGGTCCCCAATGCGGTGCTCCACTCCCTGCCCCCCTCAAAAATTGAGTTTTAAATAAAAACCTTGGAAAATGTAAGGGTAGTCTTCTTTCTCTCCCTTTCTAGCCTCACTATTTCTATCCCCCTACCTCATTTATTTATTTATTATTGCATTTATATCCCGCCTATTTTCCTCTTGCAAGGAACCCAAGGCGGCTTACATTATCCTCCTCCTCTCTGTTGTATCCTCACAACAACAACCCTGTGAGGTAGGTTGGGCTGAGAGTCTGTGACTGGCCCAAAGTCACCCAGTGAGCTTCCATGGCCGAGTGGGGACTAGAACCCGGATCTCCCTGCTCCCAGTCCGTCACTCTCGCTACTACACTACACTACTTTAGCTCAGTGTTTCTCCCTCTCTCAGTCTCTAGCCTTGCCCTTCCTCTACCCCGTTGCCTTCCTGTTTCCCACTTCCTCCCAGCCTCTAGCGTTGCTCTTTCTCTCCCCACTGACTAGCCAGGCCTGCACAGCAGCCATTATGTGACTAGCCACATCCTCCATGGGAGCCATTTTGTGGTGGTGCCCACAGCAATTTCTCAAATTCCGAAATGTGCCCATGGGTCCAAAAAGACTGGAGACTCATGGGCATAGCTGAGAGTCAGTAATTATTCTAGATAAATGCTTAAGCTAAATGGTGGTGGTGGTGAGGGAGTGTTTAATCCCAGTTAAAGGTTTACTTGAAAGTAAATTTCATTGAGACCAGGACTTGCTTCCAAATAGCTGTTCACAATCAAGTGCAGGGTTGCACTCATTAACTAGATCGAAAACACTTCCAAACATCCTGTTAGTATATTTACACTAGCAGCAGTTGGCAAAGGAATGAACACAGCTGACTCCTGTAGTCACCCACATAAACAGAGAAAGTTGCTGGTGGCAAACAGGATGAGTCAATCTGAGTCAAGGAAAGGCATAATGGAAGTTGGTTTGATGAGGGATGTGAACTTTGCAAAAGGATTTTTTTTAATGCACTTGAGATTAGTATCTATCTCAACTTAAATAAAGGGGAAAAATGAAATCAAATAAACTGTACTGAGCCACAAACAGACCACAAACACAAATTCGTTACTATCAAATGATTGCACCGTAAGTTCCATTTGCAGTTAGAAAAATTCAGCCTGTCCTCTACTCCAGGTTACTGGGAGGACTCTAATACTTTACCACCTGCAACTTATTTTGTGGAGATGTGCTCTTAATAGGGCAGAAGCTCGTGCTACATCAGATGTTTGGATTGGACATACAAGGTAATAGAACAGGAGTTCTGTTCCACTTAGGGGAGGGAAGTTTGAAGATGCTATTATTTGTGAGAGGGCAGCAAAACAGGTGCTTAAAGATCTGGACCCAGACACCTGCAGTACTGTGGCATGAACCTCGGTCAGGATTATCCCATGCCTATAGACAACTAACGTTCTCATTAATTTACCATGGTTGCGACAATGGTCACAGCAGGATGGAGGGTACTAGCCAGCAGCTGAAGCAGGGCAAAAATTCACAGTTGTTCAATAGCACACATTGCATTACATTGCAAAAGTCAAACTAAAGTTGAAATCCTAAGCATGCTTATTATTAAATACATACAATTAGGATCAAAGTGAACAGCAGGAGTCCCAGCATGAATGCACTGAAAAAAATTCATATTCTACTATGCATTCGAGGCATTAAAAATGAAAATTCTGACTTTGCCAAAGACAGGTCAACATAACAGAGGCAGACTGAAAGCTGCACACATTTCAAGTAGACTTTTATTCATTTATTACACCTCTATACCAACCAATAACTGAGGCCGAGTGGTTCACAAAATAAAGCTTAAAACCATACAATATAACAACAACAGTGATAAAGTACCTAAAATTTACTAAGTGGTGTTGTTGTTCAGTCGTTCACTCGTGTCCGACTCTTTGTGACCCAATGGACCATAGCACGCCAGGCCTTCCTGTCCTCCGCTCTCTCCCGGAGCGTGCTCAAGTTCATATTCATTGCATCAGTGATGCTATCTAGCCATCTCATCCTCTGCCGTACCCTTCTCCTTTTGCCTTCAATCCTTCCCAGCATCAGGGTCTTTTCCAGTGACTTTTCTCTTCGCATTAGGTGGCCAAAATATTCGAGCTTCAGTTTCAGTATCTGTCCTTCCCATGAGCAGTCAGGGTTGATTTCCTTTAGGATGGACTGATTTGACCTCTGTGCAGTCCAGGGGACTCGTAAGAGTCTTCTCCAGCACCACAGTTTGAAAGCATCAAATCTTCGGCGCTCAGCGTTCCTTAATAGTCCAGCTCTCACAGCCATATGTTGCTACTGGGAAAACCATAGCTTTGATTAGACAGACCTTTGTTGGCAAGGTGATGTCTCTGCTTCTTACTATGCTGTCTAGGTGTGCCATAGCTTTCCTCCCAGGACCTTAGCATGATGGGTGCTAAGGACCTTAGCATGATGGGTGGGTGGGTAGAGGGGGCTTTAACACTTTGGCCCCTGTTGTGTTTCTAATTGAAATCAGCTCCGAGCACCTGTATTTTGTATTGCAAAAAGAGTCCCATTCATTGTGATCTTTTTTTTTTTTTTTGCAGTGTAAAATGTAGAAGCTGGGGGCTCAGTTCAAATCAGGAAGGCTGCAGGGAACAAAGACTTAACATCCCTTATACCCACCCTCACCACCACACACACCAGGATCCAGATTGGAGGCACTCCCATTCTGGCCTTTGGAGATAGTGTGTGTGTGTGAGTGTGAGTGTGTGTGTGTGGTTGTAATCCTGAGACAGAAAGAGTTGGGGGGGGCGATCCTGAGTATTTTGTGGTATGTTTCAGTGCTGATCCTGGAGGAGTGTGTGCATGTTTGGAGAAAGGCAATGCATGTGTGTTTGGGTGGTGATCATTGGGGAGAAGGGGGTAGCAAAATGCCTTTGGCCAGCCCTGGGTGGGTTGGCTGGAAGAGAGACAGAGCTGGTGGGGGCAGTTTTCTGGCTAATATTCACTCAAAGAGCTTGGGTGTGTGTGTAAATGGGGTAGCAGAGAGAGTGGAGATGTGGCTTGGCATGACAGAATGGAAATGAGTGCACTTGGAATTAAAGAGGACCGGTAATCTTCCAATTAATTTGGGAAAATAAATTTGGTGGAATACATTAATTTGAGAGGAATAGGAGTAATTTGGCAAAATCAATTCCCTTGCCTTCTGTGAAATAGGGCTGCTGGAGCAGAAAACTGTGGGTTCAAAGTCATTTTGCATTTTGGGGCTCAGACTCCACCTGGCTGGTATTCAGACGCCTGGGTATGTGACTTGTCTTTTACCTTTCCCAGTTTGCCTCTATGGGAAAAAAAAGTGGTAGTACTCGCTTGCAGTAGTAAATTTTGGGATTGGCGACATCCCATAGCAGGCATTCCATGACCTGCCATTCTGTGATAGTGCCCACACCTTCTCAAAATTCCAGATGTACTCATGCGCCCCAAAAGGTTGGTGTCCCCTGGATTAAAGCATGGGTTAGTATTTTCAGATGTTGAACTTATTTATCAAGACTTGTAAAAGCACACTTTCTTTTTTTGTAGTAGCTAGTAGAAGATAGGATTTTTATCCTCATCAGGAAAATTGTATAAATTGTGTAAGTTCGCTCATATCTAACTTTGTAATTTATTTAGGGTAAAAGCCATTTAAAATCCTAAACTAAATATAGGCAGAGAGAAATGGGAAACACCTGTTATACTGTGATTGGTATGCAAAAAAACTGTACTACTAGTTCTGCACACCCAAGGAGTGTGTTTCTTCAACCTCTGTGGCACATGGAAAACCATTTTTATTTTCAAAACAGATGTGGCATGGGTGTGTCTATGGCTCAAGAAGGAAAAAAATCCTACTGGGCATGTCCAAAACCTTGGCTGTGCCTAAAAGTAGCCAATACCGGATCTTAGTCTGTGTTAGGCATTCATTATGCACAACGTAGAATACATCTAATTGATTTTAGTTCCGTTAGTTGCATTAGTCTCTTAGAGCAACAACAAAGAGCTCTGGGGCACTGTAAAGACTAACAGTTGGATGCAGAGCATCGCTTCTGCAAACAGAAGGGGCTGAGATCCTGCTGAAGTGGAGAGGTGATTTTCACTAATTCACCCTGGATCACATCCTATACTGTCCTGGAGTGTTCCTCAACCCTTCGGAGCAGCTTTTCAAGGGGTGCAGGGGGAATGGGGAATCAGGAAAAAATCACCTTCCTCCTCCAGCTGGATATATCGTGAACAGAGGTTGGCTCATGGAATTCCAGATCCAACCCAATCAGATGTATTATGACGTGCTTTCATGGACTAGGGCTCAATGTGTCAGATACATGAAGTGTTATTGTCCATTGGCAGATTATACATAAACACACACACAAACGTGCAAAGACGGGGAAAAACAGTGGGGTGTTTTCAATGGCGCTTTCATTCGCATAAGTGTTTAGAATTTTGATCATCCTAGCTCATGTTAAGTTTGACATCCATTCACATAATCAAAGAACTTTTGTCCAACAATTGAGATACTACAAAAAATCAAAATAGTGTATCTTGTGCTCATTTGGTCCCTTCCCTTCCCCCTTTTTTTTGTTTTAGTTCATGATTTTATTAGAATGTACACCTCCTGACAGGGCCTTGCTGTTTTATTCTTATTCTGTACAGTGCCATGTGCATTGATGGCACAGTATAAATAAATAATAATAATCTGCCATATATAAAGACAGGTGAACAACTGTTCTGGTCTGTAAATGCCTGTTCTGCCCATTGGCCTTTGAATTATAGACATATAATTAGGAGAATTAAGAGTTATTATTGCCTGTAACAGAAGTACATGCTACAAAGTAGTATTTCAGTATTTTTGAGGTATGTTTGTGTTATTTAGTATTTCCTGGACAGGTTTCAGTGCATTCACTGGATCTGCACATCATATCCTGATAGGCTACACCACTTACTATGAAGAACCTGGATATAAACCAGTTTAGTCCCACCGAATTTCCTCCTATCTACTATAGTGAACGAATGTTTAAACTGGCATCAATAACTGCCGTTGGTTTGTGTTAACCAGACAATTTTACGCTTCCAAGCCACTATCCATTGAGAGTAATAGTGGGTTTTATGGTGTAACTAGTGAAATGTCCACTATTTGGTCTAATATGAGAAGTGGTACTATCCTAAGGCAGTTGCAATTTACTGAAAGCCTTTCCCCTTAGAAATAACCCACCTTTTGAGGCAGATGCAGCCACAAAAAAAGTTAATGCTGTGAAAGAGTTGACATAACAAATTGGTTCCCAAGAACTCTCTTCACAACATGTTTTTTAAAAGCTATACCTGGCTTTATTTTAAAAAGAAAGGGATCTCTAGAAAGAAAGGGATCTTTAGAAAGAAAGGATCTGAAATGATCCAAAATGTGATGAACAAAAGTGCATTACACTTGGGGAGACGAGATTATTTTGTACGAATTCACATTTATGTTTGTCAGAAGTAAATCAATCTTTGCAAAGTCATATATTTCCAGGGTAGCTTCAATTTGTCCTATCTATCCTCTGTTTTGCTCAGCCAAAGTAATTCTGGAGATCACCCATATGTTTATTTAACAGAACAATTATTCAAAGAGATTATAGAGCAATAAACAACTATTTATATGGTTAGTTGCCAAAGCAAAGCTTTCCCACTGCTTTTAGGTATTTTTGATTTTGATGCAACAGTTGAAGCACTCACTCAAATCCCATTAATAAAATCCATTAAAAAAAGAAAGATGGAGTTTGTGATCTTAAAGTTAATAAATAAAGTATTGAAGGTATCGGGCCCTGAATGACAATAATTTTAAAATATCAACTGTAGCTCATTGCCATTATTGTAAATACAAATACTTCTCAACAGAAGTGAAACAATACTGCATAAATACACATGCTATCTTCATGTAAGTTTCTCCTAAGCCATAAATCTCTTTTTAAAAAAAGAAATAAACTAACCTCCAGAGCTTTCTTTTGTGACAGTCAAATCATAAAATGAACTTTCATAAAATGACCAGCAGTCTTTAGTTACCTTAGTTCTTACTCAAGGTCAGACAGTTAACCAATCTTACTCAAAACATGCAGCATGCTTTTAAAACAGCTTTTTTACTCTTCCAACTAGAAGGAAATTCTGGTATTTGCACCAATTTAGCTGCATATTTTTAAGCACTGAAGAAAAATATTTTTCAGCTGCATGGACCAAAGTATTGGCATACATTCGCGACTGGTTTCAACTGGGAGCAGAGCTTGGCCCACGAATGAATTATTAACACCATTTATGCAGTTCATGCTTATTTTTCCAGGTTTTGATGAAACTGAAGACTCACATCAGCTTTTTTTGAAAAAAAACCTTTATCCTCCAGCTCTGAACTTAAAAAAAAAACCCAGAGGAAAGTGGAGATTATCAGATATGACAAATACTACATCATAACAGATTTCTATAATGCTTTCAGGTCCAAGCAGGTAGTTTGCAGTTCACATAAAAAAACAAAAAAAGAAACTACCATCAATTCCATTTTGCTTCAGAATTCACACATATGCAGGGGATCTGTTATTTCTGAAGCAAACCTTTTAACATCTGTACTGAAATCTGAAAATCATCTAACAAATGAAACCTGAGGAATGTCTAGCACTTTAAAAAAGCAGAAATAAGATTTAGAAAAATGTTAGCAAAACGCTAATATTTCAATAAAATGAATCTGTTCCCTGCTTTATTGGCAAAATAAAATGGATTTAATTATCTTGGATTCAAAAACCTCTATATAGAAGCTAAGCAGAAAGCTTCGATAATTAACAGTGATCATAAAAAGATGGAGTAATGAATACAGTAAAAGGTCCACTGACGTTTACAAGTATTCTGTATAAAAGGTCCTTTTTAAAAATTGTTCAATATGTTGTAAAAATACAGTTCTCACCACAAGATAACATTTCAGAATCTCCAGGAGTCATTTGCGTCTATGTGGGGAATCCCCTCTTTGTCTCCGCCTGCCCTCATTTTTTCTTGACTCTTTAAACTGATCTGGATATCGGCTGTGTTCCTCATCCTCATTGGGACTGGGATAGTTATGGTATCTCTCTCTAGACTTTGATCTTCCCTTTCTTCTTCTGTGGAGTTCACCATCTTTACTATGGTGTCTGTCCCTCCCTTCGTCATCTGAAAAAGAATGTCTTCTTTCTGCTCTCTTTTTAGAATGGCTTGTTTTGCTTTCTGAAGGGATATTTCTTTCCTGATACCTGTCCTTTCCACTCCAGTAGCTGTTTCTGTCACTGGAATAAGCTTTTTCATAAGAGAGTTTCTGTGATGCCTCATCTCTACTATTTGAGTCTCTTGAATTTCTGTCAGCATTCCTTTCTGAGTTTCTCTCAGCACCATTTTCCTTCTCAGGCTGCCATCTTTCTTTTTTCTTTTCAAGCTGTTTCTTTTTACTTCCTTGGTTTCTCTTGGTACCTTTGTCTATTTTCTTCTTCTGTGACTTCCTCCTTTTCACATCTGAAAGGACCAAAAACATGGAATTTAGCTTTTACGTTAAGGTATTCGCCTTCCTTAATTCATGCGTCAAACTATATTGGCTTGGATCCAAAGATCCCACGCTAGGGTGAGGACTACTGATTTTTCTCCCATAAGCCTCTCTCGAGGGTCTTCAAACTCACTGGAGCAAATGGGGGGGGCGGGGAAGACAGAGCAAAGGTTGCAGAAAGGAGAAAAAGATCAGCTGAAGATCATTCCACTCATGCAGTGAGTGAGATCTTTGGATCCAACCTACAGACAGATGCTTTGACAATACCCCATGTTATCAAGTTGTTTTCTAGCCACAGAGCTTGAGTGAATGACTGTGGAGATGTTCATTTCCTTCCCTTAGTTGGAAGCTTTCCAAAAGAGGTTGGCAGATACTGCTCTATTTGGACAACCATTCTGAGAAAAAACAAACACACATGTAATACCAATACTGTTTGTGCTATCACTTCCTACAGGCTTCACTGCTTCACCAGATCAAATGCCAGTAAAAGCAGTTCAACTGCAGGAATTCATCTCCCTTTAACTTGCAAGTAAGGTATTCCTTCCACTCTCATTCCAGCTTCGAAAAAATTGCCAAACAGACTAAGAGTGCTTCTAGGCAGAGGGCTACGAGGAAAGAGCTACAGGTAGCATGATCACAGGATTGGGGGTGGGGGGGGAGATAAGCTCTCTACTCCCTCCCCAGGTTGCTGGCATGTGTACACATGCATGTGTTTATATGTGTATGGCCCCCAATCCCTAAGCCAATATAGCATGTGGTCCTTGGGGCTGGTGCACCCCTGATGTATATATACACATATAACTTAGGATAATATATAGTTCACAAAGCCTTATGCTGTAATACATCTGTTAGTCTTTAAGATGCCACAAGACTCTTTTTGTTGTTGTTGCAACAGACTAACACGGCTACCCCTCTGGAAAATATTTAACATGACAGCTGGAATTCTCAAGCATCTAACAAGCAATTTGAAGATCACATAAAAACGTACCTTGGGAGATGCATACTGTCCATCTCTGCTCTAGCTGTTAGCACTTAGACACTCCTGTACTGCAACAAGAGCATTTCCATGTGTCCTAGACCAATGGATGTGCATGGAGCTTTTTGTAAGTAGTATTTTAAGAATTCTCAACTAGCAATGGCACTTCAAGATGAGCTGCCAAGTTATATAAAATTAGTTCACCATCAGCAATAATATGCTAAATAAATTCACGGCTGGGACAAAAGATGACTATGCAGCACATCACTGAAAGCCGACCTTTCTTCTTCCTACTGCACTTACTCTCTTTAGGTAACAAAGAATCAGCTGATCTGTACTCAGTGGCAAACAAATGGAATACTCCTTGAAACTGAGAGTTAAGGTGCAAGGTTAGGCTAAATGACTTTGGATGGGCTTGGGGGAGGTCATGGGGGACTGCAGCAGGAAGGAAAGGAGTAGGAAAAAACACTTACATAAGCAGAAGCAACCTCACTTTAATTTGGATCCAAACCAAATTATTTCTATAATCCTTGCAACAACACTGTAAGGTAGACCAGTACTGCTATCCCCATATCACAGACACAGCAACTTGCCAGAGAGTTCATGGCTTAACTGAGATGTGGGCTGGGGCCCCCCTGCTCATGCTCTTAACTCTTATCCTATACCAGCAAATGGAACAGTTTCTGCCCATAAGGTCCCCAAGACAGCAGCCTTAATTCTGAGTTGTGATATAAGGAATAGAGGTTTCAGTAACTGGAAGTTTAAAATATAATGATCACTTACAACATCTTTCCTTTCAGGCTTTTATTCATTTGTGTACAACATTTGTATAATGCTCCACATCTAAACAGATTCACGTCCCAAATATAAGTTTTCAAATTTCTTTCTGCTACAGGCCTATAGGTTAATTTTAGACAGAACAGCTTTGTTTTTTTTTCTTGCTCGTGTTACAGTACAAATGTAATATGCTGGCCATTTTGATTTAATTTATTAGGCAACGGATGAGTAAAATATGGTTTGGGGACACTGAGACTTCTAAGGAGATCCATGTGAGATTGCCTTAATGTTAGCCAGTTGTATTGGACACATACCCAACCTTCACCATCCATTGAAACATGAAACCCCACATTCCCCTTTACAGGACACAATGGATCAAAAGTTTTATAACATAGATCCCTGAGCTGTTCTGCACCACACTTGAAGTCTGAACTTTGCCAAAACTGAAGTTATGATATCCACTACTGCTACCTCTGCCAGTTAGGCCAACTTGTTTAAATAACATCAACCAGGACAGGTAAAAACAAGCACAAGCACACTGGGAACACTTTAAGACCTCCTCTGAAATACTGCGACATCTTCATTATGGAAGAATATGGGAAAATGAATAAGTACAGTTTGAATGCCAGCTATCAACAAGCCCCAAAGGTCACAAATAAATAGAAACTGACTCACCCACATCAAGCAGTAGAAGTACTGCTGCACTTAACCGTTTTGCCAACATTTCTGCTTGTGGTATACAAAAAGCAGCAACAACAGAGCATAACGCTGAGACTATCAAAATGCCTCATTACAGAATCTTTTTTTGCTCAATAGGAAAAGGACACAACATTAGAATAGACTGTATTAAATTAAAAACAAACAGAACTCAGGAATAAAAAGCTCTGCTCACACTAGCAGACTCAGTTAATTTGTCGCCAAGGATTTACTTCCCTGGTTCCGATCTAGTTGCAGCTGTCTATGCATAAGCCATCTGGCTCTCTGCTGAAATGCCACTTCTCTGACCCTGCTCCGTTATGCCTTCCTTTAGTGCTCTGGTGTTAGGGATTTATTAGATTTGTAGTACTAGGCAACAAAAAACAAATTTACAACAAATTTTACTGGGCCTCTTTTCACACATTCGTAATCTATTCTATATTGTGAATCAGAAGACATTTACTCTTAAAATTGCCAATAAATCTAATTTATTTTAAATCAGCATGCTCCTTAAAATTCAGAAGCTCCTGCTGAGCTGTCATCTGCTCTCACGACTAACTGCACACATGCTCAAGACTGGACTAGCAGGCACTAATGTTCATTATATTTCATATAAAACTAGTTGAAAAAAATCAACAGGATGACTTACTCAAAAAAACTAACTGTAACATGGAAGTTACTATATATGTATCTATATATGTAAATATACATGCGCACACGAAAATGTACACACACACATATGTGTGTGTATATGTATATGTGTGTGTATATGTGTGTGCGTGCATATTGCTGCCAACAAAAGAATCTAGGACAAAGAAGGATGATATACAAGATAAACTGCATTACATTAAATTATATTAATTACACTACCATTCATACTTTCTGTACCAGGAATCACATATGTACAGAAGAAGAGGAAGACATATATCTTTTATGTTTAACTGACAAAAAAAGACAGAGAAAATGAAGAATTTGTTTACACACCAGCAATGCTCTGGGGGGGTGGGGTGATAGTTCTGAACTTCATCCCTTTCTGTATACCCATAGTAGATGGCCATGCTAAGGTTTGTTTGGTGACAGATTACAATATGAAGTAGAGGTGAATTCAACACGTGCTTAATGCCTTGACTGTGTGAATGTATCAGAGAATGGCTCAGGTTAGGTGTCTCTCAATCTAGCAATTCCAAACAATTACACTGTGGACAGTATCCAATGCTGCTGCTCCGCTTACACAGCTGATGCAGTGCTAGCATAAGCAATCCCTAGCACAATGCCAATAGCGTATGCTGGAGCAACGGGTTTCTCTGGAAAACCTGTCACTCCAGCATATGCCATTGGTGCTACACTAGAGATCACTTACACTAGTGCCCCACATCTGCAATCCTAACACACAGTTACTAGGGAGTAAGCCCAACTGGACACAGCATTTACTCCTGACTAAACATGCACAGGTTTGTGTTGCATAGGAAGGATCATATGCATTAAAATTAGTGTTACGAGTCCTTGATAGGGGACCTGTACCACATCCGTTTCTACACTGGGGGAGTCATTTGTCTGGAAGCAACCCTCCCTCCCCCTGAAAATTGTGCCTTTGTTTTTCAGCATCAGAAAAGAGCTAGTTTTGACTACTTTTTTCTACCATGTTTCCTATTTACTTTCAAACTAGCAACTCCACAGGTGAAAATTCACAATCCACTATGTGAAGAATGTATCAACTGAGGTAAGGAAGCTCAATCAGTCTTCAAAGAGGTGTACTCACGAGATTTACTCAAACCACACAGGCCTCAGGTAAAATTGTGGACATTTGTATTTACCTAGGTTAATAAACCATTTTATACAATAAAAATCTCCAACTAAAATTACTCAGGTATTCCTGAAAGGATTTATGCATACCATCTATTACGTCTTCAGCTGACAATATATTATTGGAACATTTCTGTAGGTTTCAAATAACTAAAATTGCTTTCAAGCACAGAGAAAGCAATGCATGAATAAACACTAATCACTATTTTTCCTCAGTGCATGTGCATCAGGGCATGCAGAGTAAATAAAAAAGATGGATTACAAGAGGAACTTAATACCTGAGTCACTGCTGTGCTTGCTGTCAGAAGACAATTCAGTCCCACTGGAGGCCCCTGAGGTACCACCGCTGCTGTTGCCATCATCATCTGAACCAGATGAATCGGATTCTGAAGACGACGAATCTGATGACTCCACATCTTGTTTCTGTGTCATGATGATTTTGGGTGCGTTTTTCAGATGTTCACGTAACTCATCTCTAATTAAATATATTTAACAAGGTAGACAATAAATGTAAGAAATTAATTACTTTTGAGAAAGGTAAAGTTCTACCCTCTCTCAAGTTGTATACCAAACTTCAGCCTGGTGTTTTGTTTTTGGTCTAACAAAACTGACTGGGAGTCACTGAACCAGTTGGTCCCTATCTGCATAGCTCCATCCCAGACGTCATTTCTGGTCAAGATGCTAGAACATGATAGTAGCATGTGGGCTGGATCGGCTGATCCCTGTTCCTGATCTGGCCCACGCACATGGTAGGGGGGACTGTTCACACACATTCCCTCCACATTTCGAACATCTTCAGGTGAAATGTTTGAACAGGGTTTACGCATGAAGGCCCAGACTGCACTGCTGATTTGGATACAGACCTCACAATCTGGGTTATGTGTGCTGGATTATGGATAGGCCTTATTTGAATGCTATGCCCTGTGTGATTATATGGGGATGGAGGAGGCAGGGCAGGCAGGCAGGCAGGCGTTTTCATCCTACCATGTATATGGGCCAGATCAGGGACAGCTATCATTTGAGCTGGTCTTGTGACAGAACCCCAAGAACTGTTTTTCATATATAACAAAATGGGTTTCCTTACGTTAGTCCTCCAAGACCAATTGAAGTGAAGAAATTTATGGCAAATCTCGTGTTTCTTGGATTATCCCGAGGTAGCAGTCCTTCAAAGAATGGTTGCAGAGTTCTGTTAAAAACCAAACATAGCGATTATACTTCAAGCTACAGGACTGTTTCAGATTCTACACATAGAAATATTATTTTGATCCGGAGGTGATTTAGAAATGCCAAACATCGTTTTAAAAACCCTATCAAGCTACATTAATTCTGTAGAAAACCAAAACCAGGCAGTTTCTATTTACACAACAGCTGTAGGTGCAAGAACCTGTAAGTTACTGAATTAAAGAATTCTTCATTGGACAGACTAGAAAGGAAGTTAATTTTCTTCAATAGCTGTTTCAAAACATAGCTGTTTTGGATGGATACAGTCTATGGAACTTGAAAAAATTGTAAATATACATTAACCTGTCAAAGATATAAGACAATTGGCTCTCTAAGGACTAAAGGACTAATTGTCTTTTGTATCAAGCTTACAAAATAATTTTTAATTACCCCTCTCATTAAAAGTTTCCGTACAAAAAATAATGGATTGAAATGGATTGAATCAATAGCTTGCTCTTTATTACAGTCAGTAATCCCAGGCTAGTCAATGCATTAGCTCTGTCTAAAGACAACAGACATTTTGTTATTAGGCTAGTACCTACATACGCATGTAAAACCAATACTGCACAGAAACAGGGTTGAGATTATCTTAAAATCATTGATAGTTACTTTAACGTAAGGATTGCTATATGAATATCTTTTTTGATTCAAAGTCCTGGACTTGGCAGAGATAGCCCAGGGGCTGGATCCAAGGGTGTCGTTCCACCAGCAGGAGGGAAACATCTGGTGGGGCAAGTCCCCCCCCCACAGCACCCTGCACACCTCCAAATCTGCTCTGGACAGTTGGGAGACCCTCTGGAGCAGATTTGGGAGACTACAGGCAGAGGAGAGGATGGGGAAGTCCTGTTGAACAAGTGGATGCCTGCTTGTGCAACACTGGATTGCCCCAGGTTTTCCCCAAAGCATCCTAGCACTGAAACAAACGTGAGTTTAAAAATCTGAAGCTAGACTGAAATGCACCTACTATTCGGGCTTGACAGTACTGATAAAAAATACAAGAAACACCGCTTTGGCACCTATCTACACTGCCTATTCAAAAGTTCTCTGTATTTTGCAACCGTCCACCTTTCTACACCAGTAAATGGTCCAATAAACAATGGCTTCTCAATAAACAGCAAAAATGGTGTTACATTCTCCAAGACCAGCACAACAACAACTGTCTACAAGACTGTTAGATTCATCACAATTTATGACACTCTTCCACTGCTGTTTATTTAACAAAAGATCAGTGGTAAACATCATCCGCTGATGATTTAATTAAAGATGTGCTCCTGCTGTGTCAGTGCTTATTCACTGTCTGGTCATGGAAATGGGTAAGCCAGAAATCTAGACAAGCCTGAAATAATGATGGCTGGCAAGGCTTGTGGTTCTCTCCTGGGTTGGTATTTGGAGTCTGGGATGAAGCTGACCTGGGAAGGGAGGGAGGGAGAACTTTTAGCTTGTGTTAGGTATTCACCTGTGTTAATTTCTAGAGGGTATCCACATTCGTCTATTGCAGCAAAAGAATCTTGGGGCACCTTAAAGACTAACGAAGTTATTCTGGCATAAGCTTTTGTGGACTACAGAACACTTCATCAGATGTGTGGAGTATTATGGAGAGTTTCAGTGGTCATTTACAGTGCAGCTGTGCTTGTTTGCTTTAAGGAGACATCTTCCATATTTTATTCTACTATACTTTAGAATGGTGCAGGACAGGAATACAAAATAATATTTTGCCCTGTCTGTTTTCGGATAAACAAGTATATCATGAGACTCAAACACAACCAATGTTGAAGAAAATGACTAACCTCAAAGTGGTATTATTCCCTTTTTTAAACATGGGATGACTGAGAGGCAATCCCAGACCTACCCATCATCTCCAAGAAATGTAAATCGAATGGACTAATCAAGAAACAGATTTAAATACATATTATTAATACAAGTACTTATATAAACTGCAGGTGGCAAGTGTAACCTCAGAAGAGGCATTCCCCCTTTCTCATACACATCAAAGAATGCCACAACGTAATGCTGGGTTCACACAACATGACAATCCACACTTAAGATTAAGTATGGGTTGAGTGTGGACTGTCGTAGAACTCTGGGTAGCTGTAAACAACCCACAGTTCACAACCCAACAACTATGGGTTCTCTTGTGGGTTGTTTATGGATAATAAACCATGGTTTGTTAGCGTGACCGGGTTCACACAACAGAACAACCCATATTTCAACAATTACTCACAATTCAAAGACAACCCACACTCAACCCATACTCTGGCTTGTCCTGTTGTGTGAACCCAGCCAATGACCCAGTTCACACGATTACAACAAGCCGTGGTCACTTAAACCACGGTGGCTTGTTGTGAGCCGTGGTGTGTGCCAGGAGCAATATGCACAATCAATGCCTGGTCACGGCTTGTCATTCAGACCACAAGATAA
Source organism: Heloderma suspectum (assembly GCF_057233095.1). Taxonomy (NCBI): domain Eukaryota; kingdom Metazoa; phylum Chordata; class Lepidosauria; order Squamata; family Helodermatidae; genus Heloderma; species Heloderma suspectum. The sequence goes on from NC_139458.1 coordinate 192,862,710, forward strand.
GCGACAGTCAGGCGGTGATTTTGCAAATCATGACTGCTGGCATGCAGTGTGGCTCACAACAAGCCACGATGGCTCGTTTTGTTCATGAGAACCAGTCCAGTGCCTGCTATGATGAGAACATCATTGAAAATAGTGGGCCGGTTACCATGGGTTGTTCACGATGCCCAAGTTTGCACAACATGACAAGCCACGCCCCCCTATTCAAAATGGTAGCCGGCGTGCATCCCAGAGACCCACGGGTTAATTAACCCATGAACTGGGTCAGTGTACTGGATTCTGAGTTGCTCTTCCACTAAAGGAAGAGCTTCTTTCTTTCACAGAAGGAAATGCAATCCAGTGGAAGTCCCCACTGGAGGAAGCAGGGAGGGAAGATGATTTTCACTGATGCCCCCTTCTCCAATGCTCTTTCAGAGAGTTTCCCCCAACCCTTTGGAGTAGATTTTCCTGGGGCACGGGGGAAAGGAGACAATGGCAAACATCAGCTTCCTGTGGCTTCTGCCGGAGGGGCGTCCCATGAGCAGATTCCTGCTCACGGGAATTCTGGATCCAAGCCAATGAAAGTATATTTTTTTGCTTCAGAACTAATGTTCCTATGCATATGAAAGCAATACCAAAACCCCACAATTTTTATGCGAGCGAACAATTCCAAATATAACTTATATTCTGAAATGCATTCATACAATTAGATATACTCCCATGGTACTGCAATAACAATGGATTATATCCAATAGCTGAACTTTAGTATCATTAATTTCAATGAGTCTACTCTAAGAAGAACCAACCCTGGACACAACCAAATGTTAAGAATAAAGACACTGTCAGAACTGAATTTTAATTGGGAACTTCAATGTTAACAGTGAAGTCTAACAATACATAGGAACGCTCATATAAAAAGGCACCACCAGACTAATTTACAATATGAAGCTTCTACTTACTCATCCTTTAGCCTTGCATTAAGGTTAGGAAGTCCCATATATTCACTAAGTTCTTGGAAGAATATTTTAACAAAAATCCTACTGGAGGATGTTGTAGTTTCTTCACTTAGGGTTATACATTCAAGGACCTACAAATTGAAGGTTTGTAGGTTAATGCCAAACACTCAAAATCCATTTTTTCCTTTAAAACAATCAATTTACCCGTTGTCCCCAAAGTGTTTTTCTCTGAAATGTGGCAAATTCATGGTAGTGTCAGGTGACATAGCAGCTGACTTCACAAAACCTTGACATTTTCAGTTCATTTACATGTAAAGTCCTGATTCCAAACAGTTTATCTGAATTTTTCTAGTGAAGCAGTATACTTCAAATATGATTAACAAAATTAATCTTGCACTCATACATGATATAAATTTTAACTGATGCTGCATACATTTTATGTACGTCGAAACAGAAAAGTGAGGACAGCCAGATTATTTTGCCTTTTCAGAAACCAGATGCATAATGCAAGGGCTAGGAATCTTTTCTACTTACGCTCCATGGAAGTGAATCTGTGTACAAAAGATGTGCAAACATCTTGGCAACGTTCCTCAACTTGTTTGTTTCTAACCGGTGTATGGTATCATATTGCTCTTTGAAAATAGCTTCAAATGATTCCATGTATTCTTTTTTCAACATACAGAAGCGCTGAAAATGGAGGACACAGGTAAGAAAAACATTTTAAAAAATCAAGTGTGCCACTTCATTAAAGCTGAACACGTAAATAATGAAAACATTGCAGAATGTAAAACATTCCTAAACTTCTAAAAAATAAAAAAAAATCTTTAACACAGCAATATAATTCTCAAATATTGGCTTGGTTCCAAAGATTCCTAGGTGCAAATGGAAGGCACTTCTGCCTGGCATGGGGTGGGACTTTTAAGGGGACACAAGCAAATGCAACTGGGTGGGGAAAAGCCATGATCCCCATACAAGTGGGCAAAATGGCTCTCTTTCATGTACAGGGATCTTTGGATCCAAGTAATCACACTGTCAGTTAATTCTGGGTTGGACCTTAGCTTCCTTCTGCCCATAGGGTCCTTCTGTCTATGGGACCCAGTAGGGGATCCCACTGGTGGAAAAGGGGAGGGAGGTGGTGGCAATTTCCCCTGATCCCCCCCCCCCAGTCCTCCTCACTATTCTGGAGGTTCTCCACTGTTTTTGGAAGGTGCAAGGGGGATTGGAAAAAGTTTCCTCCTCCTTCAGGGGATGTACTTGCCAGTGGAAGGAAAGTCTGGTTCCAAGCCTATAACTGTACATATCTATTTCCTCAGAGAAAACGCTTCAAGCTTCAACAGAAATAGCGATGAAGAAAATGGCTTGGATCCTAAATTCTGTTCCCAGAACAGGACCTTCCCACTTCCCACTACAGCCCCTTACTCCCCCCACCCTAAAACCTGCTCCAAAGACTTGGAGGATCCTTGGGAATGATGTGGGGTATGGGGGTACAGGGCCTGTAGATGGAAGGGGGAGTTGGTGGAAATTGTGCCCCCACCTCGTGCAAGCAGAAGAACACCTTAGGAACCAAGCCCATATCTGGTTAAATTAACAATTTATTTTAACATAGGGCAGGTCTAAATAGCATTGCCAAATGTAAGGAGAACTTGTTTCCATAAAACCTGAATGCATGTAGAGGACTTTCAAATTTGTCACCAAAGACTGCCATTGAAACCATTTTGTCAGAACTAATATATTGCGCAGTTATATTTACGGAAAACATTGCTGAAAAAAGCTAATGTGATCAATGATACTTCAATAATTCTATGCATTTTTGGAAGGTCTAAAGTGTTCTCTTATATTGGCCAAGATTGAAAGAGGTTCATACAACAAGTGCACAACATTCAGGGTTGCCTATTTTCCTTCTAGGAGCAGACTGTCATTCCAGAGGGTCTCACAACCTATTGGGGTAGATTTGGGATGGAGGTTGGGAGAAGGCATAAACCCCCATGAGGGTGTGACCATTTAAATCCTAGCTGTTTATTCCTCACCACCCCCTAGAGACAGCCAAGCTAGCTAAAGATGGGCTGCTTACAGCTCTGTAGGCAATTCCAAATAAGCTTTAAGCCTATGGTTAACAGGGTAAGGTTTGAAAACATGGATGGCAACGTGTCTGACTCAACAAAAAAGCAACACAGCCTTGCTGGCTTTTAAAGCATACGATTTCCCGGCCAAGCCTCAAAGGAAGTGCATCCTTTGCATATCTGGGATAACCAATGCTTCTGCTCATCCTACCTGGATTTATAACATTACACCATTTCAATAAAGCATTCAAATGGAATGTGCCAATCTACCTGCTTTACGTTTCCTGTTACTGTGGGCTAGTCCACACATTCTTGTTGACTCAGTGCCTGATGTGTGAACTGACCCCACTGAAAAGCTTTGTCTGAGGTATAATGAAGTGGTATCTGTGGCATTCAATCTACCACAGCTCAGTCACAGATGCAACATCATCACCTGATGCTGAAAGTACTTTTGCAAACCAGCCCTCTTTACTAGATGGTGGAAGAGAAGCTCATGCATGCACCATCTATGAAGAAAGCAACTCACCCCAGCCAGTAAACCAAAGAATTTTTCATATGTTCTCTGTTGAGCACAACAATCAAGTATCATGTTGCATAGTTCTTTCTGTTAGAGGGAAGAAAAAGTTCCTAAGGAAATTCTGTGTATCAACTGAAATCAATTCCTAAACTTCTAAAAAAAAAAATCAAAAAAACTTTAACACAGCGATATAATTTGAAAGGCAAAGATGTATTCATTTAAAACAAACAAAACCTGAAAATTAAAGCATACAGGTAAAAATAGCAATACCATCACAAGGTAAAAACAAATGAATTCAGCATACACAGAGCATGAAACCATCCCAAACAGACCAACCCACTCTGAGTTATTTTCAAAATGGGAAATTGCTCTTACAGAGGGATTAAAAAAATGTCTAATTTCCCACCCGTAAAGGGATATTGCCTAGACTTGTTATTCTTCTTGCTACCTTATATACCTTATCAAAATATTTATATCCAGCACCATGTGTGATTGGACACATGCCACCATAATCACAACAATTACTCTATATTAAACAAGACAAGAACACCAATAAGTAAATATTCAGAAAGAAATGAATGCATTTTTTGGTGCTGGAGGTGGTAGGGAAGGGCTAACTCAATGTCTTAAGAGCTTTCTTTTCTAATAATTACATTAGTTTGATATATTAAAATGTATATTAACTTTTTATATTGTTCTATTACAGTAATGTTGCAGTCAATCAGTTTTCATATAATACAACAGGGCAAAATGCTGATGCTGTTGCTAATGAAGTCAGCATGACTTGCAAAACAAATTACTTTTTGCTTTCTTAACTGCAGTTACAATATTATAATATCCCCTATGGGTTAAAGTAATTAAATATTTTAACATTTTAATTAAATATTACAATGTTTTCTAGCAGAATATCTTGAGTAACCACGTGCAGGAAAACAGATTTGCCTATAAAGACACTCTTGCTAGCTTATTCAAAACAAGCAGAGGTTAGACCCAAAGTGTCCACCTTCCAGATTAAACATTAAAATGTTTTTTAATTATTTTGTACAAATGCTGTGATGGAAGTCACACAGCCGTTTTAGTGGCAAACCGTGGCTTTAAAACTTAATGGTATTTTCCGTCTCACTTGCTAAACTCTTTTGCCTAATCCTACATATGCTTTATGAACTCAATGGCAGATCTGTGTGCCATTTGCATGAAAAAAGTTAAAACCTATGCTAAGACAAAGCAAATTCTAGGTCCCATATACATGATGCAAATTTGAACATATTTATGTTGCATGGTCTATTCAACTTCTGCTAGCCATGCGGAAGAGACAAAGAACTATTTCTCAAAGTTCCCTTCCCTGACCACCAGAAGTCCTACTCCGGCATCACTCTGGCTTTTAGACTTCACCAGGCATTGCCCATGTTGTTTCAGGATGATCTTTGAAGCTCACTTTAAAGAAAGAAGAAAAGAAACGGAAATGATAATTTCAAGACACCAAATTCTAAGCTGGCACAAATTGTATGGTGTGCTTGTGTGGTGCAACTGAGGTGAGCACAGCACCCTGATAATTTGCCTAAGCTCCCAATGTGCACAAATCCATTCGGCAGGGGCAGGTGGCTGCTGGACCTCTGGTGAGGGTCCCCCGGAGGATCTCCATAGGTTCTCCCTTGCACTGTAGTTTAGAGAAGGGAAGAAAAAGCCAGTTTTTCCCGCTATTTCTTGTATTTTCTCAGCCTCAGCACAAGGAAGAGAAATCCCTGCCTCTCGTGCCAGCCTTCTAGGTGTATTAGAAGGCTTCAGGGACAGGCGAGGAGATCTTATGTCACTTCCACGGAGAATAACAGAAGTGTTGTTTTTTTTTGTACCTTCTCTGAACTGCAGTGAAATCAAAAACTCACATTCTACTAAATACCAACCACTGGTGTAAGGCAGCAGATTGATCTAAAAATAGGACACGGAGAACCTAACTTCTATGAGAGAACTGTATAATGCAAGCTTTGGTAGGGATGAAAAATCTGCAGTTTTTACACACTTCAGGGCACTTTCCCCCCACTATACAAATGAGCTATCTGACAAGTGGTGAAGCAAAACATTGTTAAGGTGGTTAAGCCAAGTTTTAGTTACTAGCTTGTGCAGTAATACTTTCTGTTTGCTTCTCTTGTTAGTGATTGTTACATTAACTGGGTTAGAGAAGTATTTGGAGGATAAGCAACAGTACAGATGTCTTTTCTCATCTCTTCCTTTACTCCCAGATGTAGCAACGCATAGATGAAGAAATAATGCTCCCAACCTCTGATCACGGTTAAGGTTTTGGGAATGGGCCACAGGATCACAAGTTCCCCTCTGTTCAAGAATCATCCTCCCACCCACCCACCCCACACAACCATGATTAATGACAGCCAGGTTCCTTCTTAACCAGAGCCTGTAAAACAGATCTGTTACAGTGGGAACTTTGGTTTGTGTTAACCATGGTTAACATTGGTGCAGGGGTAGCCCTTACCTACATAGGCAAGGGGAAGGGAACATGCAATCCTGTTAGAATCATAGAATAGGGGGGTTGGAAGGGGCCTACAAGACCATCGAGTCCAACCCCCTGCTCAATGCAGGAATCCAAGTCAGAGCATCCCTGACAGATGGCTGTCCAGCCTCGTCGTGAATACCTCCAGCGTGGGAGAGCCCACTACCTCCCTAGATAATTGGTTCCATTGTCGCATTGCTCTAACAGTCAGGAGGTTTTTCCTGATGTTCAGCTGGAATCTGGCTTCCTGTAACTTGAGCCCATTATTCTGTGTCCTGCACTCTGGGATGATCCAAAAGAGATCCTGGCCTTCCTCTCTGTGACAACCTTTCAAGTACTTGAAGAGCGCTATCATATCTCCCCTCAGTCTTTTCTTCTCAAGGCTAAACATGCCTAGTTCTTTCAGTCTCTTCTCATAGGGCTTTGCTTCCAGTCCCCTGATCATTGCCCTCCTCTGTACCCTCTCCAGCTTGTCTGCATCCTTCTTCAAGTGTGGTGCCCAGAATTGGACATAGTACTCAAGGGCTTACTAGTGCTGAGTAGAGGGGAACTAGTACTTCCCAGGATTTGGAAGCTATGCTTCTATTAATGCGGCCCAAACTAGCATTTGCCTTTTTTGCAGCCACATCACATTCTTGGCTCATATTCAGCTTGTGATCTGTAACAATTCCAAGATCCTTCTTGTTTGTAGAATTGTTGAGCCAAGTATCCCCATCTTGTAACTGTGTATTTGGTTTCTTTTTCCTAGGTGCAGAACGTGGCATTTATCCCTATTAAATGTCATTTTGTTGTTTTCTGCCCAGCGCTCCAGACTATCAAAATCACTTTGAATTTTCATTCTGTCTTCCAGGGTATTAGCTACCCCACCCAATTTTGTGTCACCTGCAAATCTGATAAGCATTCCCTGCACTTCCTCATCCAAGTCATTAATAAAAATGTTGAGCACTGGGCCCAGGACGGAGCCCTGCGGTACCCCGCTCATTACCTCTCTCCAGTTTAAGACCCCACTGATAAGCACTTCTTGTTGAACAAGTTAACAAGTGGAATTGCTGTATTCCAGTCATGGGAATTTTCCCACCAAGTTTCAGTTACACCTATCAAGTCCTAATTCCCCTCCCATATTAAGAGGTCAAGTTCGTTCTGTTTGTTTCTCATACTCTGGGGATTAGTAAATAGACATCAAAGACCATGTGCTTCATAGTCTGGCTTTCTTCCTACATGTGTCTGAAGGCTATTACTGGGTGCTATTAGAGCTGTTCTCTCTGTTGCGGTGCATGAGCCTTCGTCCATTGTTACCCCCAACTTTACGTCTCCCTTCCCTGTAGGATTCAGTTTAAAGCCCTCCTGATGAAGTTCTTCATGCTGTTGCCAAACACATTCTTCCCAGCCCTTGTGAGGTGCAGCCCATCCCCTGCCAACAGTCCATTTTCCAGGAAGTATAGCCCGTGGACCCAGAATCCAAATTTCTCGCATCAGCACCACCTTCGTAGCCAGTCATTCAGCTGGAGTATTTTTCCTCCCCTTTCTATCCTGCTTCTAACTATTGGAATGATGGATGAGAAAGCTATCTGGGCCCCAAAGTTCTTGAGTTTCCTTCCCAAAGCTTCAAAGTCTGACATGATTTCTTCATAGCTCCACCTGGCCTACTCCACTGTTGCCTACTTCCAATCTCTTACCCATAATTAGAGATCGGGTGCATTAGTTCTACACTGGACCACACGTGACACACTTTCCAAGAGTTGAGCATTGTATTTGCCCCAGCTGGACAATTAAAAATGCTCAATAAAAGAGATGCTACTTCATCTTAATGTAGCTGACACAGAAACAACTGAAGTCATAAGTTCTGAAGAGTGAGGACAGAAAATATTTTACAACTGCAGGTACTTTGCCATTTCTAAATTTTCCCTTTCAAGTTTTAATCTGAAGTCAACACCACATGCTACTATTTACCACAAAGTATTTTACTACCAAATCACTTCTCTCTCTCTAGGCATCAAGGATGCTCCTCAGATGGAAAGCAGATGAAAAAGTCAACGGCAGTTTTCTAACGGCATCTGGTTTCTTGGCAAAGTTTGTAAGCAAATGTGCTGGCACTACTATTCTGCTGCCTCTGGGACCGTCGTTTGCTTATTTCTGGTGACCATTTTCTTAGAATTTTTGTTTTACTTAAATGCATTTTCCTTCTTTTTAACTTATTAGTTCTAATTAGTGGAGGACAAAACTGAACCGTCACCTACTTCCCTGCAATGGTAGATTAGGTCTATAATTTTAGCAACTCAGTAAGAAAGTACTATTGAGTATATCAATTTTCTAGGATTGAGGGTGACAATATGATGTAGCTATATAGAAGAATTTCAGTTCTGTCCAGACTTTGCATTGTTGGAATTGAAGAGGTCCTTCCACCCACAGAAGACACTTGTTCCAGCAGAGGGCTCCTGCTGGTAGAAAGGGGAAGGCACTTTTGCCAATTCCCCCTTCCACTGCAGCTCCTAGCGCCATAACTCACACTGCTCTAGAGGGACCCTCGACTCCCTGGAACAGATTTCTAATGGTGAAAGTGGTTGCAGGGGGAACTGGCAAGATTTGCCTGCACTCCTTCCACTGCTGAGAGCGATCTGTATCCAAGCTTTTGTGTACGGGAGTCATATTTCATAAAGCAGAATCATGGTACATTCTCACAGTATATTTATACCTGGTCACACTTTTGCCCACTAGAACTCCTGGATTTATTTAAGAAACATTATCAAGATTGAGTCTATATTAAAAGAGTCTGGGCTTCTATGGCTTGGGGTTACCTGCAAGATTCAGAAGTATTAGGATGGGTCATCACAAGCATAGATGACAAAAACATTGCCCTCTGCTGTGGAACTTACTGCCAAAAGAGGAATTATCATATTCTCCTCACCTTTGAAATAAACCCTACTAATTCTTCCTGCCTCACTATATTCAGCTACTAAAGAACCCCCCCCCCAATCATACTAATCTCTCATTATAAAAAAGGAAAACCTATAGGTCCTCTACATCAGTTCTCTCCTCTCAAAGAGTATAGAAGTGACTGAACTACTGCCATGTTAAAACTAATACAAGTAGATACCTGAAAATGTATCATGACGAAACGTAATCCAGTGAAAAAGTGGAAGGCATTTTTAAAAAGTTTTCCAAATGTTTAGGCTCCGTAAGCATGGTTGCCGAAAGAAGAATGCAACTGTTACAGTTGTCCCAGGTCTGCTCAAGTGGGTGGTGGCGGCGGGGACCTGCACTATGGTTTAACTCTGGGTTGTAAATCACAAACAACCCATGGTTTGCTGTTGAGTTAACTGTGAACAACCCAGGGTTCACAACCCACAGTTAAACCATAGTGCAGGGTTCACACATAACAACCCACAATTCAACAACTCATACTCAACCCATACCAGTGAGTACGGCAGAAGGCCCAGTTCCCATATTAATGGGCTCTGAAATTCCTATTGGCCCCTGTTTTCCTTCAGCAAACTGGATAGTAAAAAGCTAACTAAACACAGATGCAGTTTCACTATTAGCAGCATAGATTTAGCAGGCATCTGACGTTTCATGAAATGCAAACACAAATAAACAAACGTTCAGGATGCGGTCAACCAAGCTTCCTTGTTCCAGCTGCTTGTCTCAACACCCCGCTTTTCCAGCTGCTTTTGCACAGCTTTGGTGATAGGCAGAATAGGCACACACAGTCACTACAGTGGCGCTGCATTTACTCATCCAAGAAAACACAACATACAGCTATGATGACTGTGTTCAGCTCTTTCCTGCCTACATTCCATCATTCACCAGGAGAGAAGGTGCCCCTCCACTAGGTACCCATTATGCCAAGGGTTGGCATAATGGGTACCTAGTGAAGGAGCACCTTTCTGTCCCCATGGGCACATCTAGCAATTTTATAAACTGTCCTGGGCACCACCACAAAATGACTGCCATGGGAGGCATGGCTAGTCACAAAGTACAAGTAACCTGCCTAAAAGGCTGAGTTCAAGGCAGAGGTAGGAGGGGTAGGAACCTTGGTGGATTCCAAGAAAGGTGACCAGTCACACACCGATGCCTCTGGGCACCATATTACCTACCCCTGTAATATGCCTTAAATGGAAGAAACTACTGCATAAAAGAAGACAATGATTATACTGGAAGAAATTATTTTAGAAGCCTGTTCACAAAAATGAGTGATACAAGTGGAAATGAGAGCCATGCAAGTAGAAAAAGGTGCCGTGATAGAGATTTCACATCAGGGTGCAATCCTGCAGAATGGCCTGTTTCTGGATACAACACTAAAACATGATCAGGTGAATAAGCATGCAAAAGACCTGGACTTATGCCCCCCCCCCCCAGCAGAATCATCAGATTAGAAGCATTTGCTTCCTGTTTTTTACTAACCACTGCTACGTCTGAAAAGAGCAAGCTCTGGTTAGCTTAAATTGAGACTTCTAACAAGACAGGATCATAAACCATGGTTTGATCCTGGCTTGTTTCAATAAACAGTTTAAACTAACCAGTGTTTGCCCTTTTTGGACATAACCATAAACCACAGCTAGTGAAGAACCAAAAGCTAGTACTTCCAATCTCCTCCTCACAGCTGTGCTGGAGGAAGGGAGCCTGAGGCATGTTCGTGTAGCATGAAAGTATGAGTCACTGACTCATAAAGGACTCAAGGCCAAGGAAGCACTGTGCCCCTCTCCTTCCTTACTGTGCATACAGAGAGAGATTGAAAGGCTCCTTGAAAGCTCCTGGTTCAGGTGTGAACGTAGATCCCACATCCTACCAGGATGACAAGAAAAAAGGATGGATATGCTTCTGAGAAGAAACTTGAATGACTTTCTTCATCTTGACTCTTTGCAGGAGGGCGAGACTCCTATGGGATCTGTCGTGCGCCCGACAAGACCGTTTAAAAACAGTGCCAGCAAAGCAACACACACAATACAGCTTTCTGGAAATATTTTCTTTTGGCCTCAGAACTAGAATTTCTCAGCCTCAATGTTTTTCATCTGTTACAAAGCTGCATTTCAGCAGAGCAAACATTTTTAGACACAGAGCAACACAGCATCAGCTTTCATCATTCTATTTTGAGGGCACGTTACTGGTAAGAAGGAAAATCAACAACATTAACTACTGCTTGATTTACTATACATACTAAAAAAACAACATTATTCTGGAAAAGATATAGCTTTAATTACAATTTAGCTGAGTTCTTTGTATTAGCCGATATGCTATGTAATATAATGAGTTGTGTCAATATCTGAATAAAAAAAGATACTTCTTCCAGAAATAGAAAAAAGGGAATTAAGGAGAATTACCGTTTGGCTTTCAGGAAAATCCATCTTCAGCAATTTGTGAGCACATTCTTCAAAGTCTAAACTGTAAAGGGGAAAAAAAGTGTATCCAGAGCTGACTTTCAACCATAATGATTTAACACACTTCTGTGCTGACAACGATATTTTCTGCATTAGGAAGGCAGAATTTTGTAGGCCTGAAACAAACTTCACTGAAATATCCAAGCAATGCTGGTTTTAACTATTCTTCCACAAAAATGGGAATCAAGTCAGCTGTGCTCCAGTGTTTCATAATTGAGAATCCCTTTGCGGAGTATAAGACCCTTCAAAACATCTGTCCACATTGCCCCCATAGATTTCCATTTCACTTGTCAGACATAAGCCAAGCAAATCTATGGCCTTTAGATCTACTGGAGTAAGCAAGCTAACATGGGCACAGTTGCAAGAAGTTCATTAAAAGAAAAATGCATAAATCAATACTGTCACTGCAGTTAATTGAAAATCCACCACAGCATTTTTTCCTCAGACATTTCATTAAAAAGCATAAACAATTTAACAGGCTTTTTACAAAACTTTTGTTGAAAAACAATTCTATTTTAGCCATTTAACATTTTTATATGAACGATGGCCAAGACCAATAGATTTTCAGACAGACTAAAAACAAAATGACTCCCATTTGTGAGTCATTATTTCTACAACATCATCCTAAACAGAAATGTACCATGTCTAGTAACTAAACAAATGAGAACATTATGGCCTTCTGAAATGTTGTTTCAGAATGTCCTCATATAAAAATTATTAATGATCGATGTAAAGGGGACAATAAAAACATCCTGTTAATTAACGAAGTCTCTTTAAACCAAGCAAAGCTCTTCAGCCTCTGTTTTGTGCCACATCTCTCCCTCTTACAAAGACAGACACACATATTGAATGTGTCCCTTTTCTTCACCTACAGAAATTCCTTTTAACAGCATCCCTAAGAGTATGGAAAAGTATGCTGCTTCCAAAGATTCATATCTAAGAATTCTGGAACCAGAATTTCATCCTCATACATCTAATGTGCTAGCTTGCAAAACTGTTTGCAATTGTAGAGCAAGGGCATCACATTTCAATTGAGAATTATATTTCATTTTACCTTGACTGAATTGCAAGGTAAATGGTTCGTCGGAAGGAGACCAAGTTAATTTCTGTTTTATCATGGATGGTCACTTTTTGTCCTTGAAGAGTGAGGGGGGAGAAAAAAAAAACATGGAATTTTATGATCAAGCAGTCAGAATTGACAGCATTACAAATATACTATTTAAGATACAATAGCTTGAAAATTAATTATCCTTGATTAAATAATAATAGATAATATCCAATGGTGGCTTTGTGCTATATGAAAGCACGTTTGCTTGGGCAAAGTGAGACATCCCATTTTTGCCAATCTCCTGCTATCCACTGCAGTTCCCATGCCCCCCACAATCAGTATGGGATATGGAATGGAGAGCTGCAATAAGCAGGAGGACCAGTAAAAAGTGGGTGCCTCACTTTTGTGAGCACACACTTTCCGTTAGCACCAAACTACCACTGGATGCAACTCAATATTTATATAATTTCAAGTTACAAAAAAGTCTTATGAATTCTAGCACAATAGGAAAGCTAACCCACTGTCCCATCACAGGTATCGGCACAACAATATTATCAATCTATCCTGATAGATAGGAAGACAGATAGGAAGACCTCAGATGGTTGGGGGAAAAGAAGGAAAGGCTGGGCTTGGAAGCTTAAAAAAAAAAAGCTATCTTGCAAGTATTTCCTCATGTATTTTGTATCTATTTGCAAGTTAAGAATAAGCATTAAAATTAAATGAGAAAAATAGTGTCATTCATAATGATAGTGATTTAACAGCATGCTCTCATAATGGAGAGACAGGTTTACTTTTCTTTTTAAAAGAACAATATGAAACTATTCTAATGCCCTGATCCAAAGACCCATGTGTGCTAAGATGCACAGGCACCTCTTTTACACACACAGACTGCCGCATTAATTTAAAGGGTAGGGGGTCATAATCTGTGCATGTAAATCTGGTTCTAAATTGAAATTAATTTATGATTAAGAAAATGAAAGAATTCTCCTGTGCCAGTAAGAACACCATGGATCGGGCCTATAAGCAGAACAGCATTATCGCTTGTGACATCAAGACCTGCTCTGAAACGAATTAATGTCCTACTTTTTATGGGAGTGGCCTCAAGAGTTTCCATATGAGCAATGCAACCAATGACAGGCTTCTGTATTTACCATGTTTTATTTTTAATATTTGCTTGGAATCAAAGCTTTTCCTTTCCCAGGAGTACTACTGAAGGAACAGTGTTTTCTGAAAGTTTTTGCAAATGCTAAGATCCCATCCCAAAGTGTTCTAGTATGCCTGGTTGCAACCATTCTCTGCTTGCCACATATTTGCGTTGTTGTTTCTTTTCAATTACTACAAAATTTTATCAGCTGTTGACTGACAAGACACCCAATGCTTGTTTCCCTTTGTCAAGCATACTTCCATGGTCATAAAGACTGGAATAGGCTTTATTTTTTTAAAGTTAACATTTTAAAGAAACAAGGGATACAGAAGAACCTCAACGAAGCACACCTTACACCCATACTTTTGAGGAAAGGAAGCAGTGTTAATAATGGGCAAGAGGTAGTCCAAATTAGACATTTAAAAACTCAGTTTCAAGGGTAATGATTAAACTCTTCCACTGAACCCAATGGATCATTCAAGTAGTGCTTAGCTCTGGCTTGATTGTGCCCATTTCAGAGTACATATGGGTGCATGTGCACATGTGCGCGCGCGCGCAATAACACAGCACAGCACTCTGTAAAAATGGCTGTTAAGATCTATACCGAGAATTAATCTATAGCAGGAAAGGAAAATGAAAAAATCTGATACAGTTGTGGGTAAAACCTCCAAAACTCCCGTGTGTGTGTGTGTGTGTGTGTGTGTGAGAGAGTGAGAGAGAGAGAGAATATGAGAGAGAGAATATGAGAGAGAGATCTGGGAGTTTTGCTCAGAACTGTATCAGATTATTTTTTCTAATCTCAGTATATATACATACATACACTTTACAATGACACAGGCAGGTGGGAAAAAATCTATTGTTGAAACATAAAGAAAATCAAAAGCTGGGATGCAAAAAAACCCCATGCAAGTAGCTCAGAATGCCCAAGGAAGCATTGAGCATGTGCTTCTCAAATATAAGAAGTTGAGAAGACTTTCAAAAGCAGATTGTGATATGGCACAAGAATTTCCTGGACAAGTTTTTAAAAAACCCACGAGGAACCCCAAAGTAGCTTTTGGGATCCAAATTTAAGTAAATGCCACAAACACCTCAATCAGGGTTCTGTCTAGAATTTTACCCAGACGGAACCTTGACTGAGAATGATAAGGGCAACTAAGTTGTATAATCATTCTCTCATTCATATATATATACATACACACACACACACACACACACACATATATATATATATATATATAAATAAATTCAAAGTCGGGAGTTAATTGGTCATCCCTTTTTGACTGCCTTCCCGTTGATCGATTCTCAATGGGAGAACACACTTCATTGGAAAGCTTTTGACAAGCAGATTCCACGAATAACCATGGTTTTCACTGCCATTCAAAGTCGGGAGTTTATGTCTATAAAGCTTTTTTTATATATAACAGCTGTCTTTTATAACAATGTGCTATCAAGTTTTATTTTTAATATCAAAAATACCAAGTATAATTAAACAAAGATAATTAATTGCAAATTTAAGCAAAATGAAATATGAACACAAAACAGTCTCTGTACACATTTATAAACACAGGTGCAGGCCAAAGTACTATGATATGCCAGAAACATACAGCCTGTAAATAAATCATGGAAGGATCTACGTTGCCATGAATCGTGTGCGCTCACTAGCAAACCACAAGATTCAAGTTGTCGATGGACCGGAACAAGGACATTACAGTGGTCGCCCTGGAGTTACCCCAAGAACACTGTATTTAAGGAAAGTTTTGTAAAGATAAAAGATGTAACACTTTTCAATCAACAGTTAGTTGAGTTAACCCTTTTGCTAGATTTGATTTTTTCCCACAAACTGTGTTTGTGAGGAACCAACTAGTATGTTATTAATCTAAAAGCACCTCTACATTCAGCCTTGCTGATGCAATGAACACAGAGATATTGCCTTAATGAAACTGATATAGAGGCATGCACTATTCATATAATGGCAAATACAAAACAATACATTCAATAGAAGTAACAACTGAATGTAAACAAAGGTCAGTGTACTGCCCTGGCATACTGAACTCCCATCGCTCCAACTAGCCCATAAAATTCTTTCACCCTTACCTTCTTCATCCTCCTCCTCCTCCTCCTTCTCCTCCTCTTCCTCCTCCTCTTCACTACTTCCACCATCCTGACCAGATTCTGAGTCACTGTCACCTTCATCAAGGATTTCTACAATAAGAAAAAAAAAAGATTAAGTAAACGTTAAGACCAGGTTTGGCTAGGTCAGTAGATGAGATATTCAGATCCAGGTGTCCACATATTTGGAAGAGGATGCTTCAGAACTGAAACAAGAAACACTGTGACCATGGGCTGCAAACCTAATTGCATTTACTTTGGAGTAAATCCCACTGAAATCTGTGGAGCTTACTTCTGAGTAGACATGTGTAGGATTGCACTGTTCATTCACCCAAACCCACAGCACTTCATCCAAAGTACTAGCCATAAAATGCTTACACTCTTATAATGCATTTCATTATGAATACAGCTGTGCAAAACTAAAATAAGCTTGAGCTACATACCTTTTTTCAGAGCTTTGTACTTCTCTTCATTCTCCATAAAGTCAGGATCCATCTTGAACACATCTTCAAGAAAAGAGAAACAAAAATGATAAAAATTATAGCAGGGCGTTTAAAATAAATTACAAACACTATAGACTGAAAAGTTCATTTCAATATCATTCTTACTAAGAACGTCTTCTTGATTATAGTCATCTTCCAAAGGTAGCATATGGGTAAACTGATCTTCCTCCTCCACAAGATCCAGTCCATCTGGAATTATAGGGTGATCTTTAAACCCATCTTTACGCACAGCAAACATGACTTCTATCATGTACTGAACTCGCTTGTCTGTTTCAGATTCATGCAGAACGTGACGAAGGCGGTCAAAGATGGCTGTAGTTTAAAAACAAAATCAAGGTGGAAGTTAATTTAGTGATACGGTTGGAATCAGGAATGAAATCTACCAGCAGTACATACGTACCATTAACACCTCTAGGAGACACTTCAGTCAACTTGAGGCCACATTCCTTTAGAAACCCAATTGCTACTTCAATACTGTCATCTGTAGGTCTTTCCAGAAGCAATGTGAGCATTTCCAAACATAAAACTTCGTGAGCCTTACCAGGAAGAACAACACAAACATTTTTGTTACAAGCTAAATTCCTCTAACCGCGGGTATTTGAAATTTTATATATGTGTGTATGTATAGATATAGTAGTTGACAAAACACAGCACCGCTCCAGAGAAGCAACTAACTCAGCGCCCCAGGAGGTGATCTGGATATATGGTTTACAAACAGGAGCCCCTCACCCCACCCCATTTTGTAGCTCAGGGGAGTTTCAAGAGCAGTTTTGGCAAAGTCCAAAGTCAGATCCCACTCTGTGGATCAATACTGGCAACTAATTTAACAAGGGTCATAGTTCAAAGTGAGGCCTGAAGGGCCAGCAACACTGCCTCTATCCACAGAATCACTCCCCTTTTAACCAAGATAAGGTAAAGGGCTCCCTTAACCCTCTCCCCCCCAGTGGTTTTGGCAGAGTCCTTCTGTTATGCACATCAGCAGTGCACTGCTACTTGCATGCATCTGTCTTGCACATAGCTGTTGAAGTGCATATGGGGAGTACTCTGGCAGAGCCTCTTTGCTGTTCACGCTAGGGTGGAGTTAATGCTGGGATCTCCAACATGGTGCCTGTAGGCACCAACGTGTCTGTGGACAGTTCTCTTGATGCCCTGCCCCTCCTGAATTTTATTTAAGATTCAAATCGAACACCTCCACTCCACCCCCCCCCCACCCCCATCAAGCTGGGAGGCTGGCATGCTACAAAACAAAATGCTGTTGTCCAGCACCACCTTTATTTTGATTCAAAAGAGTGGCTTTGTGTTTTGGAGCTCAGACCCCATCTCTTGCCTTGTACTTAGGTTCTTGGGGAAGTTACTTTTCTTATAGTTTCACCAGTTTGCTTTCTGGGAAATGAGTGTTTGGGACTGGCCATGGCAACCATTTTTATGAATGGGAAAGCCCTCCCGCCATGGCAGCCATGTTGTGACATTGTTCACAACAGCCTTGCAAAATTCCAAATGTGCCCACTGACCCCCAAAAAGGTCGAGGATCCTCAGCTTAAGGGTTCGACATCTTAACCCAGGAGAAAGTGACAGATGTTCGGGGGGGGCACAGCAACAGGGGAAGCGGCCCTTGGAATCAGAGGGCTGATGAACAAACCCTGGAGATGAGATTAAGAGCCCTTTCTCCAGTTATCCAACATGCTCTAGACTGTGGCCATTTGCCTGTGTACATAAGCAGGATTATTACAGCCTATTCTGTTTAAACTTGAAACAGCTGTAAGGCATACAGCTTATTAAGCTGGAGATGGAGGACATTCACAGCTCGTCCCCACCCTGCAGAACGTTAGCCAGAGCACCCTAGAGAGGCAAATACACATAAATCACTGCCCGTGTTTGAGAAACACATCCTAATTCTGTGACACTGGTAGATAAAGAAGTTAATTGAATTCATTCCCTTGAAAAATGAGACCTGCATGTCAAATAAGCAAAAATGTGAAGTGCTGGTCTTCTTCATTAGGAAATGGTCGCTAATGGTCGCTCCTTCTAACCAACAACCAGAATGTGTCTGGCAGTTGATTGCTAAAGCATAACGCTAACATCTCATTAGACCCGGCTCCAATTCTGCTGTGATTCCTAAGGGTCCAGCCCTTACTCAAGTGAGTTGAGTGAGAGACAGTGCATGTTGCATGTGTGGACAGTAGGTCAACTAGATGGGGAATTAGGTGCTGGACTGTGATCTTTAATACCAACCACAAAACCTCATTCCTTGGGTATTTGAAGACAAGATTCCGTTACAATTCCTTTTTAATATCCAAAGCAAGAATGACGGCAAACATGCTATTAGTAATGCAGAATGTCTTACCACATTCTGATTCATAAGATGGGCAACGAACTTAGAAGCTGTCAGGCAAAGTTGCTACAAAACAAAAGACAAAGGTACATATTACTGTGAGTGGAGTTCCTATCTTTATCCCAAAGGCTCCAAGTGACTCACACACATATTTAACATCTGTAAAAAGGTTTTTTTTCTTCTTCCCTTGCTGGTATCATTGGGAAGGAAAGGGGAACAGGCGATGTGGGGGAGAGACATAGTAGCCCTTCTTCTTGGGGCCAATGGTTGGATCCAGACTCAGTCATACTTAGACCCACTGAAATAAATGAGACTTAAATTAGTCATAAGTATTCAAGTCCCACTGATTTCATTGGGTCTACTTTAAGTATGACTATGTCTGGATCCAAGCCAGTGACTTCGTTTCACTGTGTATTTAAGTAGGTTACAGCCTGCAGCATTTGCTTGGATCTAGACAGCTTGTTCCCTTCCTCCAAACACATTATTACATTTGCAGTGAACAGGTTATGAAGATAACATGGAAGTAGGTTGTTTCAGGACATTCATCAAGCGATGTGCTCATCAGCCACCAAGCTTTGGGCTATCTTCCGGGATTTAGCTTGCTGCTGCTGAGATATCACCAGAGTTCAGGAAATATTTAGATCAGCATTCTCCAACTTGGTGCCCTTCAGATATTTTGGACTACCACTCCCTTACTGGCTGGGGGATGCTAGGAATTGTAGTCAAACACATCTGGAGGGCACCAAGTTGAGGAAGGCTGATTTAGATTATCTAGTACTACTGAATTCTCACCACTCAGTAGACCAATTCACATACAATTTTTGAAGGAGAAGAGTCACTACATGGAAAATTCCCCTATCTACACAATAAAAGTACTGGAGTGAAAGCATCTCTACCATATCAATATGAGTTCCAATGTTTTGAAAAATGTTTTTTTTGCTTATCAGGATAAAGTCAGTTGCAATCTTGCAAAGTAGAGGCAGCGATTTCACAAAACCATTTTACTTGGTGGATTTTGAAAGGAAAGTTAGAATTAGGGCAAGGATTTAAAATACGGTTTTAGTTGCATACTTCTCCCTCAAGAGTAGTAAATTAAGCTTGAAATTCCTGAGAAAATAAGTACTGCATATATTTCAATTTTTCCAAAAATTATATTAATTTCTGGGAGGAAAGGCAGGCAGAATGTCCCCACCACTAACAAATGGCTTCAAAATTCCCAGAAATTTTACATCTCTGTGTTTCTCCTGGTGACCACTTAACTTGCAGGCAATTCCTAAACATTAACACAGAACTAAATTTCACTTAATTTAAACAAGAGAGAACTGCAATAAATCTTATCTTACCACTTTGCACAGTAACTTTTCTTACATACCTTATCATTTCTTCTGTAACCTTTGCGAAAATTTAAAATGAGCCTCTTGAGAATCAGTTCTCCGATATTTGGAAACTTTGAATTGATGATTGCTACAACTGCTGCATAAACATGAGTGAAGATCGGCGAAGCACTCTGGGCTTGCAGAATGGATCTTGACAGTAATCCCCTGTAAATGAGAACATAAACCTGCTGAAGCACCTTTTTGAAAAAATGAGTCTGTGGGCTGGATGCAGATTAAGGCACATGTAAAGGGGCTGCCAGAAGCCCACTTCCCACCCCACCCCTCACATGGCAGCCACGCCAGCCCCCTGAAAATTCTACACAGAGGGTGAGAGGGCCCCGCTGAATGAGTTACGTTGTGGTTCCGGAGAGTGAGAAGGAATCCCCGAAAATTGGGTGGCGACACCTTCCGTGAGCAGGGCTCCTCTCGTGGAAGGTACCTCTACCAATTTTCAGGGTAAATCCACACCCCACCCCACCACATTTAGCAGGGTTTCCCGATCCACTGTATAGCCTGGACTTTTGGGGGATCTGGACTGGCTGCCGTGTGTGTGTGTGTGTGTGTGTGTGTGTGTGTAGTCCTATGGGGATAGCCACCTGCCTCCAAGCACAGAGATGACCGCCTCTCCAGCCCCCCCGCATTCACAGCTAGACAGCCGATTTTGGCTGTCTAGCCGCAGGACATCGGAGTGGGGAGGCCGGACGACACATAGGAAGTGTCATACTGGCACTTATGAATTTCCCTGGGAACGCCCCCCTTCCCCCCGCTCTGTGCTGCTCTTACAAACACGGAGTGCAGGGATGATCTACGCTGTCTACAAGGTAGCAGGGGAAGGGGTGGCGAGGTGGGTCTCCGGGAACTGACCAATCTTATGGCTGTCTAGCCACCGTGCCTTAAAAGCGTTTTTGGCTTTCCATCTTTTCTCCTGCTCCACTATCCCTCCTGATGCAGGTCTATACTGTAATCACCAAGCATTTCAAGAGCTCAGAGATTATACTCTGAGCAGGCCAGATTAATCTGCAAGGGTTTTTCAGAAAGCAATAAGCAACACATCTTTGCTCTTGCTTTAAAAAACACCCTCATATACCAATCCTAACCAAAGTGACAAGCAAACCCTATTGTAAAGTATTCCCAAATCACTTTACACTGTTCTTTCATCGGTCAAGTGTACATTAATGTTTCCATTTAACAGACCAAGTCTGTGCCAAAAACTACTGCGTTTTTCAAACATACAGTCCTAGTAAAGACCAACTGGAGCAATGTCACTGTAAAGAAGTAATCGCTATTCCACTAGAGAAAACCTGTTTAAAACGTAACAAAAATTAAAGGTAAGGAAAATAATGAATTACTGCCCTTGTGCTTAAAAAAAGCAGCAACATAATCCTGCTATACAGATCCATTAAAAAAATGGCACAGCTACAACACAAGAAAGCTTCTGAAACTACCAAGCAATCTGAAAGCCAGCAGTGCGTGAATGTTAAAGATGCAAGAGTAAATTAATTACAACAAATATCATTTATCTCCTAATTCGCCCTAAAGTTATTTTCATGATTGCTTTTAAATCTTAAGATACTTAGAAAGTCACCCACATCCTGTAGAAACATGTCTGCTGACAATCTATATTTTAATTAAAGTACTTAAGAAGCATGTCAAAAAAGGATCTTTGTGGATTAGGAGTTCATCTAATGCTACTGTTTACTCTTTTACAGAAGCAATAACTCTGTGACAGTAATTTCCCCTTACAGCTAATCACAATTTAAGAAGAGAGCGAGAGCGCAAATCAAATGATTAAGCATTACATTACAGGAACAAACAAACTGCTATGGAACATGCGTCTTATTTTCATTCATGTGCCACTGCCTGTAAAAATCAGTGGAAGGACTCTAGATCAGTGGTGGGCAGAAGGAAGCTCTCTAGATGTTTGGAACTTTAACACCCAGAAGCCCCTGCCAGCATGGCCAATGGTCAGGAATGCTGGGAGTTGAAGTTCAAAGCATCTGAAGATCTACTATCTATCCACCCCTACTCTAAAGGGGTAGACAGACTTCAGGTTTGTGGGATCTACTTTTTTTTATTAGAACTGCAAGATCCACCAACCAGAGCCTGGTGCAAAGTCATAGACTTAGAATTAAAGATGTCTGAGTTTAGGAATTTTGAGTACCAGAACTGAACAGAGTTCAGACAAAAACCTATTTCTGTTTATAAGCTTTCTTCAACAGTAGAAATTTGGGAGGCAGGGGGTATTTTTCCACTGCTACTGTTAAAAAATTGGGAGTCAGCAATCATTGCCGATCTACTGCAAACCACCCAGTAGATCCAGATCTACATCGTGCACACCATGCTCTAGAGGACACAGGACTGGGAATTTAACCACAAATCCTACTTTATATAGTTCAACCATCTGAAAAGTTTTATTAGGTTTGTATCCTATCTTTCCCCCAAGGAATCCAGGGCACTGGACATAGTGAGCCTGAGAGTGGCTGGCCCAAGGTTACAGAGTGACCCAGTTCAGACAATCAAACAACCCATGGTTAACAAACCATGGGTTGTTTGTGAGTGTGCAGGAGCAAGCTGGCTCCTGCTTTGCTAAACAACCCAGCTGTTGTTAACCATGATGTCCAAACCCAGAACTCTGGGATGTTGAGGGTTGTTGTTGTCAACCATCCAGAGTTCTGGGTTCAGATGTCATGGCAAACAACCCAGGATGGAAGCTGAAGTGGGCAGGAGCCAGCAAACCGTGGGTTGATTGTTTGAACCAGATCAGTGAGTTCCATCCCTAGCAGAGATTTGAACTCCAGTCTTTACAGTCATAGGCTAACACTCTAACCACTATACCACACTGGCTCTACTAGGGAGCTGTAAAGAACTAATTTGTGTCTTAGTACAGCAGTCCTGTAATTTTTCTGGTTTCAAGGCAGGCTGTGGTAAGTAACCAGTTGCTGCACTTGGACCTCTATGAAGGCAGAAGGGTATATACGGGATGACTTCTTTCTGCCATCACTGACTGGACGAAAGGCATACAGAAATTGGGTAGGACGGGGAGCTGTAGCAGAGGACAGCCCTCCTGAAGCCATGCATGCTAGGCTGAAATTTGTAGGATGTCACGAGTAGCAATGCCTTAAGCAGACCTGAAATGCAGGCATATACAGTAAAAAAGGACTTCGGTAAGGAGACCTATTTTAAAAACTTAGGTTGACATATTAAAAGAAAAAAATAGTTCATATACTTTTGCAGCCTTATACATACAAACACATGCACAAGCTGCACCTCCATCCTCTACCACTCTCCCTTATTTCTCTCTCACACACACTCACACTGCCAACTAATCCTTGTAGGGCCACCACAAAAACCTAGAGTGACCCAGGGGCAGCCCCTAACATGCTAACTTTACTTTATTTGCCCAGTGTATGAGTGCCTAATGACAACAACTCTAAAGATATTCCATTAAAGATTACTGAAATGCAGAAAGGCCCACATACTGACTTCTAAAAGCCAATCCAAAGCATGCTCAAACTCCAGTCAAATTTCCAGGAGGAAGAGTGAAGCTGTGGGGACAGGCTTTGAGAAGGCTTTATAATATGACCTTGTTATCTGAACATGGGGGATATGCAGTCAAGTTGACAGTCTCAACTGATTTGGGTGATTAAGGAACATAGGTATACAGGTAGCCTCCAAGGTAAGGTCCAGGCCGTTTATTTCCCCACAGTATCACAAGAGAAGGGGCATCATATCAGTCCAGAGCACATAGGCTAAGCTAGACTGATAGAGGCAGAGCTTTCTTGCCCATCCTATAGCTGCTCCCAAACACAGCAGTGACCTGGCATCAGCTTCCCTGGACACAGAGGAAATACAGAATTCCTTCTCAGGTTACAAGTTGCCATGAACAGCTGCTTAATCACAGCACATGCAAACTAAGAGATAAAAGATGAGGATCTAGCTAATATTTACAGCTGAGACATCTACATGCTAATCCTCTTCAACTGTTACCTGTACTTCTTCAATAAAAGTAGAATAATGGCAGTTTAACAGCTAGAGATCTAGCTCCCACATGGATGGAGGTGAAGACTAAGATACCTCTCTGCAAAGGGTACAATGAAGTTCTCTCCAATGCTGTGCATTGTATTACTGTGTAGTTAACGCTAGTCTTTATCATTATTTTCTATTCTATCAGATCATTTTCCTCTAGCTGTAAACATTCATCACTCCCTAATCTCCCTGCCAACTCCCCCTGCCCTCAATTCTTTGTACCTATGCCCATTCACTCTAATGACTATAAACTCTGCTCATGGATCAGAAAACATTTGGTGTAATTAGCAGGACAAAAGGCAATTCCTTACAATTTAGCAACAAGGCTCATGATTTTTTAAAGAACTATCATTATAATTATACATTGCACAAATAGAAATTGCTTAGTATGCATGCTCTGTAAGGCTAAGCTCCAATTCTACACTGACTTTACCACTGAACTATAAGTCCATCTTCAATTACAAAGCCTGTAAGATAAGCATGATCAAAACATTCCAAGTCGAACAGGGCTGACTCCCACGTAAGTCTGCATTATACCTTAATCTTTCTGCACATCCATAAAACCCAAGAGAACATTAGAGAATACTTTTTACAAGGGGTACGAAACTTACTCCATAATTATAAGATGAGCAGAAGGTTGTAGTAAGTACTTGATGCTTACCTTCCTCTCACAATATTCTCTTGAAGGAGTTCATGGATAATATTCTCGATATTTGAAACATTCACCTTATTGATGAGGCCATTGATGGATTTCTTCAGGGCTTCCCAACTCATCCTTTGATATGCTAAACTGTTTTCAAAATATTACAAATTTACTTATGGAAAAAAATCAAAAGAACTAGATAGAAATGTATTGCTTAGTCAGCTTGAGTACTCAACACATTAACAGTGCAATCGTATGCATGCTTAGACAGAAAAAGAGTCCTGTAACTCCCAGCATTCCCCAGCTAGCCATGGTGGCTAGGGAATGCTGGGATTTGAGACACTTTTTTCTGTCTAAATATGCATATGGTTGCACATTGAAACACTTTTCAGGAAGCCTTTCTTGAGCATGGTGTGTAAAAGCTATCTACCTGTTTGCTCCCTCTTTAGTTTTACTAGACCAAGAAACTTTCAGAATTGTTACATCAAACAGCCTCACTGCCAATAAACTGCATGAACACTGAATAGCAATCTGCCTTTTGCAAAAGAAAGAAAGAAAAAGAGACAAAGCATATCAAGAGAGAGAATCAGGAAGGGCAAGTCTGGCCTCCAGCTGCATCTCACCCCAGCATGGCTCACATGAAGCTGGCATTTCCCACAACAAGAGATCCCAATTCGGATTAAGCAATCAGCTTTATTCTCATGTGAGAGTGTCATGATAATGACATAGCAATCAAAGCATGAGAATTTGAGGTACACAGATTTGTTTTTGGGTAACCTCAAACGCTAAAGCAGAGATGGGCAACTTATGACCCTCCAGACTCATATTCTGCTTGTGGGTTTCCCATGGGCAGCTGGTTGGCCATTATGTGAACAGAACTTTTGGTATGATCCAGCATGGCTCTTCTTATGTTTTGGCCTACAACTCCAGTCATCCCTCATCATTGGCTATGCTGACTAGGGCTGACAGAAACTGTAGGCCAACATTTCTGGAGGGCCACAAGTTGCACAACCCAGCTCTAAAGCAACTTCAGCATAAAGCCACACTGCACATATCTTCACAATGTTTCAGAGTTAAGAGGCCAAATGGGCTCCGCTATCATCACAGCTAGGATTTCCCTGTCACCAGCCATGCCAACCTGCAGCAGGATTCCCACGTCCCATCTCTACCCCCCATCCCACCCCCACTCTGTATTCCCAGTTCTTCCCTCTAAGGCAAGAGCTTTTGGCACACCAGCTTCCACAGATTGTTTGTGCAACAGTAGTTTAAAACTTCCAGTTTCTGATGATAGCTTTTATGAGTTAATGATAGATGTGAGATGAGTTTACATTTGACCCACCTATTTTTATCAGTGATTTGTGCTTGCATCATCCTAAGCTTTGCTGGAGGAATGTATGCACCCCCGGTGCGGGTAAGAATGGGATCCAAATCCTCTTTCTTCTTCTTTGGAGGGGGTTCATCATGAGGAAGAGACCTCGCTGCTGCATTTTTTCTGTCAGGTGAAGGGGATCTCCTGTATCTTCTCCAGTCAGATTCCTTCTCTCTTTCCTGTCTCTCTCTTCCCCTAAAGGTAGGAAAAGTCAACATATTATAAGATTATAAGATTTAATTATAATTTAATTTAATTAAAATTATTTAATTTAATTAAAGCATAAAAAGTTAAATACTCTGCCAATAATTGTTATTAGTTTGTACTTTCTTATTTTTAAGCAAAAACAAATTAACAAAAAACCCTGCTATGCACTAAACTAGGGATGGGG
The DNA here is from genome assembly GCF_057233095.1 of Heloderma suspectum. Taxonomy (NCBI): domain Eukaryota; kingdom Metazoa; phylum Chordata; class Lepidosauria; order Squamata; family Helodermatidae; genus Heloderma; species Heloderma suspectum. Next base: position 192,889,038 of record NC_139458.1, read on the forward strand.
AACCTCTGGCCCACAGGCCTAATCCAGTCCATGGACGTTCCCATTTGGTTAGCGAAGCCCCCTTGTGGTCCTCCATATTGGAGATAACAGCAGGGATCTGGCTTTGTGCGCTGCTCATTGGTCCGATTAGGAAGATGAACAGCTTACGAAGCTGGCAACTCCAGGTGCTGGCTGACTGAGCAATCATGCTTGCCACACCATTCTGGATGACACACGACATGAGAAGAACGAGCCCAACACAGCCACTCCTCTGGTTACCAGCTGAGTCTCTTCTCTGGGGCAGAGAGGGGCATGGAACTCTGTACCTCTCTCTGCACAGAGTAAAGCAAAATGGGTGGGGCGGATGTCACCAGGGGCTTTCTGGGATGGCTCCATCCCCTGATGTCACCCAGCCTGTCTCATTGGTCTAGGGGGGTCAGGAGGAGAGGGACAGGCTCTCTACTGCTGAGCTAAACAATGTGAACATTTTTTTCCCCCAGCAGTACTTGACATTCACCTTGATTCTGTGTACCTGTCACCATAACGTCCCTTTTCAGAATATTCTCGGTCATGTCTGCTGTGATCCGAATAACCTTTGGCTTGTGGTGACTGAGACCTCCGACGTTCCACGAACCTATCCCAAGATTGAGAGCAAGACTTTGTTAGCAACTGTTTTTAAACACGAGAGCTAATCCACACATCGTGGCATTCATGTGTTATACAACTTTGGAACTTTTGGTATTAAATCTCTAATATGCAGCTTTCACCAAACATATATACAGTGATATGGGTTTTCCAGAAATGTTTGAATTGAAACATTTTCCAGAAATTTCCTATGCAAATTACAGTCAATTGTATAGTGTTATTTGCATCAGAAAAATTTCGGTTTGCATCAGAAAATTCTCTGATCCCCTAGAGAGCTATCTAATTTAGCATGTTTATTTTACTTGTATTTAGTAAATAACAAAGCTAAAGAAGTAACCCATGTTATTTTTTTTTGCCCCAATACACAAGTATTTGACTTTAAATATTTGAAGGGAAAAACTAAAGCACATGTGATTTAAATGTTATATTAAGTAGATTTTTTAAAAAATTGGAATACTTGTAAAAATTTTACGGCAGTAGCATGTACTTCCCTTACATACAAGAGAAAAAAGGTACCAAAAACTGTTGACACACCAATCCAGCTTTCCTCAACTTGGTGCTGGCCAGGGATGCTGGGAGTTGCAGGCCAACACATCTGGAGGGCACTAGGTTAGGGAAGGCCGTACAATCTTAGCAACCCACAGAACTGTGCTTGGTATGCTGACAACCACACATCTATTTCAACAGTCTTCAACATTCTCCCACTGAAGTTGCTGAATCACTTTCAGCTTCACTGTCACTGCTTATTAGTTCTATGTCACACTAAGACATTTATGTATCTCAATGAAATATATGTGTTCCCTCACATACTAGCTAGGGTTAATCATCTGGAAACATGGTTTACAACAATGAAACCGCCAAGTTTGCCTAATATTGTATTTGCAATTGGCATCTAGTCATTGTTACTAATGAACTTATGAAATGGAAAATATCCCGAAGAAAAATAACGTACTGAAAAGTTTTCTGCAACACATCACTGCATATATATCATCTCTCTAAACTTCTTTGTTGTGTAGAACAACCTGGAAAATGCTTATGATGCAAACACAATGGAAGAAAAGTTGACTATAACAGGGCCTTTAGTAGACAAGCACTGGAGTTTCTAGGAACCTTCCCTTCTGCTATTTGAGTCTGGTAAGAATGCCCCCTCCCCCCAAAACCTTGCATCAGGCAGATTTAAATTAAGCAAATCTGGTAACAAGAACTGATTGGGGTGGAGGTGAAGGATTCAACGACAACCATAAACTGATACACATATCAAATAGACTTATGGCATTGCTTTGGGCACTTCCTCCATGCTTTCAATTAAAAATCCTTTGGAAATAGATCTGAATGGGATCATAACACCTATTCAGGTGTTAGGTCTACCTGTGTTGAAAGAATGAGTAGAGAGGGAGGGGGGCCACATATGATGACCCTGCCCCTGACACCCCTATTGGCTCCACTCCTGACCATCGTGTGTGATGGGAGATTTTAAGTGCATTCAGTTCAATGTGCTTATAATTTTCCCTGCAATTAGGAACCCTGATAGTACCGTCCTGCTCAACCGAGGAGGTCAGATATGGGCTGGTATGTGCAGGGGACTTTGCAGCCAACGTCAGCATGCACAGCTCTACTCCCGCTCCATGGGTTGTACTTTGAAATACTTGAATAGGGTTCCTTACTGAATTTTAATTACATAGGGTAATTATTTTTTTAAGTGTCTACCTGTCTTCTGGGGAAGAACTCCTCTGGCGAAGATTGTAAGCTTCCTTCCTTTCATAACCCGAACCAGACTTTAAACACAAAGGAATATTTCAGTTAATCAATATAAATTTAGGTATTTCAAGCACAAAAATACCAGACAAGAAAAAAAGAACAGCATGCGGCTTCTGTGCACCTCACAAGTTTTGTTTCTTGCCCAGCTTTCCCCCTCCCACCAAAGCCCACATCCAAAAAAAGCTGTTCCTGAAGTTTGGGGGATGCTCTGGAGGGGATTTAAACTTAGGCAAAAGACTGCAGTCAGAAAGAAAAACTGACAGCCCCTCCCACCGTGAGCTGAAGCACTTCCCACTTACATATGGAGCTGTTTGGATTCTAGCCACTGGGTTTAAAGAATGTGGTGGCATGCAGATACAGCACCTCCAGTTATACCGTTAACATTTCCTGCAAGCTGTTTTTGTATGACTATTTCTCTGTGTCACACACACACACACACAAATGTAGTTGACAATATCAACCAGCTTCTCACAATTTAGTATTGTTGGACTAGAACTGTTCTCCACAAAATACCATTTTTACATCACACACAAATGCACACTCAGAGTGACTAAAGTCTGGGCCTCAACCATATTACATTCAGTGACAATGTTTCAAATAAACCACTTAATACTTGGATTTTTCTTCGTATGTTGAATTCCTTCAGAGGCTCAGACTACTTCACACAGAGGGATAAATGGCTTACACCATTATATGTGAAAATAGCACATCGATTTCCCACATGTACATCTGACCCTTCTTGGGCAAAGTGCTGTCGCTCAGTGGTGGGTGGTGCTCAGTGGCAGAGCACTTGCTTTGCATGCAAAAGGTCCCAGGTTCAATCCTTGGCATATCCATGCAGGGCTGGGAAAGACCCTTGTCTGCAAACCTTGGAAACTGCTGCCAATCAGTCTAGGCAATGCTGCGCTGAATGATCAGATTGGATATACGGCAGCTTCCTGTGCTCTACATGGAAGCCACAAAAAACGCATTGCCACCATCACCGGGGCTAACTGCCAACCAAATGAAGCCCCCGAATTGCTGCACTGGCATCAAGGAGCAAAAGCAGCCGTTGCCTATCAGCTTGTGCTCCTACTGGGTTCTTGTTTTAACAAGAAGAGTTCATGGCTCCCAGCGAGTGGGTGAGTGAGCAGGTGGGCAACCAGCATCTGATGCTCTTCCTCCACCACCTGCTTTCCCTGTAGCAGAAAGAAGGCACAGCAGCAGCCACCGCTGGCTACCGACTCGCCTGCCCTTTCCCTCTGGGTGGTTTTTACAACAGGGGTTGCAGTTTCCAGGACACACACATTTTTCCATGGACAAAAAACTTCAAGGAGAGGCCAGATGAGGGAGTGGACTGCTCCTCCTCTTCCTTTCCCATCCACTCTCCACCACTTCAAAGTAGGAGACACCATCCATATCTGGACTAAGAGATGGGGGCTTCCTGAGTGTCTTCCCTGAGACCTGCGAAAATCTTGGAGCCAGCACAGAATACATCTTTTTCCAAAATTAAAATGGGAAAATACTTACATTCATCTGTGCCACTCCACTCTTCATCTTTTCTTCTTAATTCAAGATCTCGGTTACTAATATCAACGTACAAAAATCAGTCTGGACAATCGTTGTTATTCTTCCAGCAAATACAGATCATCTATAAAGAAAAATAAATAATACTTTCTGAAATTGTTAAGAAAACATTTTGAAAACTAATCAGCCACAAACTAATATTACCATTAACAAAAATGAAATCACCTGTTTTGTACAATTAATACATTTGGCTAGTCTCTTTTAATCTAGCATTGTCTCTTATACGTTTTTCCACATAAGGATCTAAACAAGTATCCTTGGTAATTTACTACCACCCAACAGGAAATTGTGGCAGTTCAGCCCCCATCATCACATATTACCCAAGTGGAATGAGGTTTTAGGTATGGCTTGCATGGAACATGCTTGGGCACATGTATAATGAATGGAGCACTATGTCAAATGAATTCTCAGGTCATTATTATTAATTAATATCATTATTTATTAATCAATTCTTATACCACCTACCATATCTAAAGATATCTCTAAACAATTTACAGAATCTAGATTAAAATACATTCCAATAAATACAAAACTCAGTTAATTTTTTTAAAATATTTGAACTCAAGCTAAAAGCACAATAATTAATAAACAAACTAACTGGGCAGCACAATTATTCAGGGAAGGCTTGGGTGAACAGATGTACCTTGAACAGGTGCCTAAAACGCCTGTTTTATTCTGACCAATGCATACACATTTAGAAGGTGTAACTAGAATAAGAACCACAACTAGAGAACATACCTCTATTTCTAAAGCTATGTTATCTTATTTTAGAGAACAGACTGTTAAATGTCACCATCAGTAGCAACATGCATTAGGAAAACATTCAAACCTGCGCCCAGCCTCTAGAGTTCACTAGGACAAAACTAAGAAAGGTGGCTCATCTTTCACCATCAATCTTGTCCTCCAATTTCACTTGGCAACAGCTTGTCTCCATAGCAAGCACCCCCTTAAAATTTTAATTGCATGTTCCTTATTTAGACCTCCACACAACTTTCCTTTGCATAGGAAAGTTTTCAGTTTACACTGGAAAATGTGCTGATGCCCTAGAGCAAGGCTGGGCAACATGTGGCCTTTCAGATGTTTTGGCCTCCAACTCCCATCATCCCTCACCATTGGCTATGCTTTCTAGAGCTGATGGGAGTCATAGGTCAAAAAGTCTGGAGGGCCACAAGTTGCCCATCCTTGGCCTAGAGAGACCTAATGCAGTTTACTGTTTACTTGTATTTCATAAACAAAGCTAAAAAAAAGCACGTACTTCCCTTACCTTGTTTAAATTTAAGAAAAAACAGAGGTTTGGAAGCTGACACGCTAATTAATTTTAGCAACCCAAAGAACTGTGCATTATATGCTGACAACCCCTCACGTATTTCAATAGAGTTCAACGCTCTTCCACTAAGGGCACCTTCAGTTTTGCTGTCATTACTTATTAGTTCCATGTCAAATAACTTTATTATTGGAACTGAAGTTACATTTGGCATACAGTTTAAAATAACAAAGATAATCATCATCATACAAAACCCTTTGAAGCCTGGAAGCGGCAGCCATAAAATCACTAAAATTTAGGAAAGCCATCAAAACACCGCTAGCAAGCGTATGTTACCTGCAAGGGGAAAACTGTTGCCAGGAAAACAGCTCCTACCCTCATTCTGGGCAGACCTCCCCATTCAATGAAGGACTTGCCGCAGGCCTAGCTTGCAGCAAGCGTGGTGTAGTGGTGAGAGTGCTAGACTGGGAGCCGGGAGATCCGGGTTCTAGTCCCCACTCGGCCATGGAAGCTCACCGGGTGACTTTGGGCCAGTCGCAGACTCAGCCCAACCTACCTCACAGGGTTGTTGCTGTGAGGATGAAATGGAGAGGAGGAGGATTGTGTACGCTGCTTTGGGTTCCTTAGGAGCTAAAAAGGCGGGATATAAATGTAACAAATAAATAAATGGCTTCTCCTGAATCTCCCCCTCTTTGCAACAGAAAAAGCATATTGCCAATATAAGCGGCTTACAGCTTGTTCTGAGGCGACATGTGTGGAGCTGTTTGCAGTAAATGGTTTTACAGCGGCACTTCTTCTGAGGAAGAGATGGAGGGTGGCGGGGAACCCAGCGAGGGGAGGCGCGAAGTAAAGTTTTATCGCGGCAGGGCTGAGCGGGGCAAGCAGCTGAGCCCTGCCCGGCGGGGGCTTTCGCATCCCAAGAGGCGGCGTCCCACAAGAATGGGCTCGGCGGGAGGAGCAGAAGCAACAGCTTCGAGGCGAAGGCCGCCGAGCAGCGAGGCTCGCGCAGAAGGGAGCCAAGGCAGCGCCAAGCGGCCGCTGCTTCCCCCGACTCCTTCCCCGGGAACCGACGGGGAGGGAGACGAGCCGAAGAGCCCGGCGAGGGGAGGCCCGGCCCGGCCCAGCGCGGGCGCCCCACTCCCTTCCTCCCACCTCCCTTCCTCCCCGCTTACCTCCACCGCCCGAGCTCCGCCATAGCGCGCGCCCCGATACGACAAGGACGCCGCTTCCTCTAATTCGTCCTCCAATCGGGGACAAGACGAAAGGCGGGACTTCCGCGGGGAAGTGCGTTGCCCGGTTCCCCCTTCTTCTGAAGTGTTATTATTTGCTTACTTCTGGCGCTCGCTGGCCCGGCTGCCTCTAAGGGGACGCGAGGCCCGAGCGAGGCGTTTTTCGAGGGATATTCCGACCCCACACGGTGGCCGTTGAGGGGTTCGGGGGGGGGGGTGCGCGCGCGCGCGCTCTGACGTCACCCAAACGGTGGCTAATGGTGGTCGTCAGTTTGACTGGGAAACTACAGTTCCCAGCCTTCTCTGCCGCCAGTACGAGGCTGACTACGTTTCCCAGCGCTCCTTGCGGTCGCTTGCTGTGGAGCGCGAACTCTCGAGATCAGGAGGGGTCCCTTCAGATGTTGCTGGACTGCCGCTCCCATCAGCCGTAGCGGGCATAGCCCGTGGTGAGGGCAGCTGTAGGCCGGCGGTAGCTGGCGGGCCCCTGCGGAAGGCGCTGCTGCGTCGCAGTATTCTGAGCAGGCCTATGAAACTGAGGCCTGCCGCCAAGGCGGGGGTTGATTCCCTGTGGAGGCAAAGCTGTAAAAACGTAGTGTAGGGCTGCCTCTTTCTTTTTCTTGGAAGGCTCAGTGGCTGTCTTGACATTTGTGTGATACAGGCAGAAATCTAATAGAGGTCTTTTCCACCATGGGGATGCAGGGATGGGGCAATTTATATTAACCTGTTGAATTTCTGCCTGTTGCGCAATTTCCAAACGCACAGAAGCTGTAGCCCTGGCTTCCCTAAACTGTTGCCCCCCAGATGTGTTGGACTGCAAATCCCAGCGGGGATGCGGGGAGTTGTAATCCAACACATTAGAGGGCACCAGGGGTTTATATCAACGTCATCTTTATAACAATGGAGTGAAAAGTGCATTGGATTATTATCCAGATTTTCATGGAATTAGCTTTGGTCCATCAGGGACTTACAAAGCATGAAAAGCTGAGTGTACCGTACCTTTAAAATCCAGTTTTTATGGGCCACACAGCATTTGAAAGGACCATGTTTCTGGGTTGGGTGCAGGGGGTAGAACTGAACGTCAACAAACAGGCAGGGGCATAATATCCAACATGACCATCGGAAATTAAATGTTCTATAGCACAGTAAGTGGATAGTAAATAGCCAACACTCCCCTAAATATTTAGGATGGGGGAAAACAAGTGAACCTTATGTACATTATTGTTTCTTTAAAAAACGTTAAGTCTGTATGTTTAAATGGCAAGTGAAATAAGTGTGCATTGCGATCCTATGCATGTTTACTCAAGAGTAAGAAAACCCACTGTTTAATAGGGCTTACTCCCGTTTAAGTGTACATAGGATAGCAGCCTCAGGCTTCTGGCAATCATTTATGAAATAAAAATAATAGAACTCTATCTCACAGCGATGTTGTGAGGTTGGTAAACATCGCAAAGCACTGGGCTGTAGAAATGCTTGAAAATAATGTTAGTCGGTTTTCAGACTTTTAGCTTTATTTTTGCTCCCTTTATATTTCTTACTTCAGAGTCAATAGCTAAACGATTATCATCTTAAGCATTTTGCAAACAAGCTGTTGGGCGGGTGTGGGGCAGGCTTAGCGCAAAAAGCCCAAAATCTCATCCAAAGTTGTGAGAAACATCAGGAATAGAAAAATATGGTAAAGTAATATAGCTGTACACCTTTTCAAGGAACTATTATTTAGACAGTTTTTGTCTGTGGCAAGTATGCTGTGTTGCTAATTAGCATTTGCATTTGAACACAGTGAGATGTTGATGAAATTGCCACAATTCAGTAGTCTTGCAGAAGCACTAACTGTTTTAACACCTATCTCAAAGGAGGAAATATAACACTTATCTCCTCAGATGCTAAAGCTGTAAACCATTCTGCTGATGGAGCAGCAGGCGTTTTCACTGCAAGAATGCGACCCCCTGCATTTTTTCCTGAAAGGCGAGACCAAAGATGCTATGGTATACAAAAACCATCTTTGGAAATCTGGCTTAGAAAGAGAGAAGAAAGATTTGTTTGCAAATTCTCTTACTGCAGCAGATGGCATAAAATGTGCCTTTCCTTTCACTGTACTCCTACGTCCTCAAGTCATTTTGCCACTAGAAACACCATTTTACTGAGGTCAGCAGCAACGAAACATTTCCCAGCACCTCAAACTGTTGCAAGGCATGCTTATCCACATACTGTTTTTAAACCTGCTCAAACTTTTCTGCTCAGTCATTACCTCTGATTTTTCAGGGATAAAAATAAAGGCCACATTTGTAACTTCCCTGTTCCCATAGCAAGGATCACTGCCCAAGGAAGGCTTCCACCTGTCCTCTGGAACCACCATTACACACTACTAAAGGTTCTGTTCCTTTTGCCTTATGTTGTATTCTTATACTAAGAGTTTGAACTTCACTGAACTTCAAAGCCAAAAGCCTCTTTATCTCCTTTGGATTAAAGAGATACTAGAAAATTTTGAGTAGTATCCAACAGTGTCATTCCGCTGGCATGGGTGATGTTGCACTAGCAGAAACTACATACATAACTATGTGCAAAGGGAGAATCCAACTAAAGTTATGCTTGGGCAGCTGTTTGTGCAATCACCCCACTAATGGATCTTGGTTCTGGTTGCGCAAGGTCCGCTACCACACCTCTTTACTGCTTGTCCAAGGTCTGCTAGTGCATCCCCTACTGTTTGTGCAAGGTCTCCTAGCGCATTGTGTAACCGGTTGTGCAAGCCCTGTGTTGCAAGCCCTACTAGAATGCATCATATGGTAGCATGTTCTACTAGCACAATGCACGCTACTTGCACAATGCGCTTTGCTTGCCCAAGCTCCGCTGGTGTGTCTTGGTTCTGCTTGAGCAACCAATAGCTTTGGTGAGGTTGTTCAAGAGCAATTTGATTTGGCAGAATGACACCACTGGATACTGCCCACGATTCTACAATATGTTATTGACACTTAAAAAAAACCTCTCAGTAGATGCACGGTGTAAAACAGCTGGCTGTGCACCACATAGCATGGTCTTGATTAGCTGTAGCAGCTGCAGTATGTGGAATAGCAGGTGATGCACAATACTGTGTTGTTCAGGTACATATATTTTGATGCATGTGCAATAGAGACAAGGGGTGCTTCCTAACGGAGGGCTCCTACTACTAACAATCAAAATACATTGTGGAACTATTCTGTCTTTTCTTCCCTAACAGATTTTTTCTGATAAGAAAAAAAGATGGGAGACATGGTAGGTGGGCTACAAATTAACAACCATCTTGTCTGGGCCCGTCCATAAAATGCCACACATGAGGCACTGTGATTACATTATAAATGCCTCACCCAGAAACACCCATGGTGCATCCTCCTGCCTCAGAAATGTAGGTGCTCGAGACTGGCAGAGGGGGATTGAATCCTGAAGAATGACAACTCTAACTAGTCACATTAATAAAGTTTTAATAAGGCATCCCCCAAAGGCAAAAACACTGGTCAGGGACACAGTCCAGGTCAGGGTAGGCAATCTGATGCCCTCCAGATGTTTTGGACCACAATTCCCATAAGCCCCAACCAGTATGACCAAAGGAGTTGTAGTTATGGGAATTGTGGTCCAAAACACCTGGAAAGCACAGGTTGCCTACCCTATATTCAAGAAATGGGAACCGTACCTAGTAAAAACAATGCTTGGCTGGATTTTTGATCTGTAGAATCCAAAGCCTGGCCTATACAGACAGACATTTTTGTCAGTTATTCCTGGTGAAGAGGACATGCCAGGTGTGAAGGGAAGGAGCAGGCTGCCCTAATTCCCAGGAGTAAGTAGGCTGCCACCACCTCTTACGTCTACCTCAGCCTGAGCCAGGGGACTCTCAGGCCTTGCAGGACACCCTTGAAACTTGGGAATGGGGGGGTCAAACTGCCACATCTTATTTCCAAGCCTCAAGTCTGAAACTTCAAACAGTAGCTATTAACCAAGCGGAAGGCTCTGGATTTAGTACTTTCCTTATTTGGAAGGAAGCGCAAACAAACCTTGAGGTAGGTGATTATTTCCAAAGGGAAAGGGAATAAAAGGCATACAAGAACCAGAGTACATTTTAAAACAATGCTTCAAGGTGAAAACAACAAAGCTTACCTAAACCTGCTTAAACCGTAAGCATGGGTCTTCAAATAGGGCAGAACCAAACAGACTTATGTGGAGTCTAAAGCAAAGGCAGAAGTTGAAGATCTCTCACCCCCTGATTTTATGCTCACACATCTAGCAACTCTAAGGAGATCCCTGTTATCCAATCACAGGCTTGGCTAAGACAATTTTCCCAGGGACCCAAGGGCTGTGTGAAAATTCCTATAGGAACACAGCTGAGATCACTCAGTCCAATTAACTAGGTCATGTCACGTGGGGTGTCTCTACCAAAGATTTACCCCAAGCTGGCTGCGTGTTGAGGTTGTCAGGGATAGATGACATTGTGGCCATCCAGCAGCCACCCTGGAGCTTATCAGGGAAAAACCGGATTTCCTGAGACTGCTTAAAGTCCGATTCTTTTCCTGAAGTCGGGTTCTCTGTGGTATAGCTGTTGTGTTCCCCAAACCCCGCATTTACCTCGGGTATGCTAGCCCAGCCCAGGGGTGTGCCTTGACCCCGGTCAAGGGATGTTTCCTGTTCCCTGTATTTCCCCACACAAACCAATTAGTGTCTCCTCAGAAGTAACTCCCATGAGGCTTGCACACATCAGAATTTACAGAGATCCCCTCAATTGAAATACAGATTTAAAGCACTGATTCTCTGAAGCCAGTAATGTGCTTTACTAAACCTGCGATTCTCCATGGCTTGGTTTATTGCCTCAGGAAGTAACTACTTCACACCTTCGTTATAGAGATTCTACGGTTAGAAGGGGGGCTGGCTTCCCATCCCTGTGTCCCCTCCTCCCTCTTTCCCAGCACAAGCATATGTGTGTCTACTCAAAAATAACTCCCATTGTGCTCAATGAGGCTTGCTCTGAAATGCAAGTGCATCTGGAGTTTCAGGGGAAAGGAGAAAGTGTGGGGGGGAAGCCTCTCTTACTGGTTGAGCAGCCTCTGCCAGTCAGATGACGTTCACTCCACCACCACCACCCCGGAAGTATGTTCTGTGAAGTGATTTTTACTGGTGCGGAGCGCTCGCTTGTGGAGCCCTGCATGGACCAAAGCTCAGCAAAGCTGATTCCTTTTTAAAAATCCAGTACTCCTCCATTCACTTCTTCATTGTCTTGGCCTAACCTTGAGATCTCTCCAGAGAGCAATGCACCACCTGTGTGTGCGTTATGTGCCACTTTAGTTGGGCAAAATGGAAACTCACGGACTGTTGGGATACAGAAAGAAAATGGAGTTCTTGATAGGGATGTCGGAGAATTTCTCCACGAATCTCCGGGAGGCCGAATGCCAACGCATTCGGCCCCCTGAAATTGGTGGAGAAATGGTTTGCCCCCCCGCCCCCCCCCCCCGGGATGGGACTTACCTTTGTCGAACGTCCCTGGCGGCGGCGGTGTGGTGGCGGGGCGGCGGTGGCGGCCGGTCTTCCGACTGGCTGCCACCGCCACCATTTCCAAGTAAAACAACAACAACAAACGTGATAGGCTACGTAAAGATTTACGTAGCCTATCACGGCTAGATTTTAAAATAACACCGTGATAGGCTATGTAAATGTTTACGTAGCCTATGACGGCTGACTTTGGGGGGGCGCCCATGGGCCACAAACAAAAACAAAAAATGTGCGTACGCAAATGGCGGCGGCCATGGCCACCGCCATTTGCGTTCCTTATTTGGGCACATGTAGTCTACGTAAACATTTACGTAGACTACGGCGAAAATAAGGCCAACGCAAATAGTGTTGCCCTTATTTTCGCCGTAGTCTACGTAAATGTTTACGTAGACTACATGTGCCCAAATAAGGAATGCAAATGGCGGTGCCCATGGGCACCGCCATTTGCGTATACGCTTCCCCGCCCCCCAAAGTCAGCCGTCATAGGCTACATAAACATTTACGTAGCCTATCACGGCTGACTGCAGGGACGCAAATGGCGGCGGCTACAGCCGCCGCCATATGCATCCCGGCAGGAGATGAGATTTGTGGCCGGAGGGACGGGGCGCCTCCCCCCGGCCAGAATTTCTGTCGGAGGGACGGGGCGCCTCCCCCCCGGCCAGAATTTCGGCAGGGAGGGATGGGGCGCCTCCCACCCCGCCCAGAATTTCTGGGGGAGGGACGGAGCGCCTCCCCCCCACTGCGAAGCAAACTGTGGGACCAGGTAAGGGACTTTCGTCCATCCCTAGTTCTTGACCCTAGGCAAGACAAACACAATATTTTATCTCCTTTTCTACTTCCCCTGCCCTTCCTTTCTTCTGCTCTTTCTACAGATGATTGCAAAGGAATAAATTTCTAAACACAAACAAGGAAGGAATGTAGCTACCAGGATACATCCCTTTTTCTTAGAATAACAGCATTGCAATGGCAAACAATAATAAACAGCCATAAGAAAGGCTTGCTGGCTGAATAGCTTCTCCCATTCTCTCTTGGGAGGGGTGAGGATGCCCACCTCCAAAGGACTGCCCCTCCCAGTGCTGCATCACCACATCTGGCAGCCTTTCTATCTGCTGCCCAGAGGAGGAGGCAAGGCAGCAGGGGCTGTGGTTCCTTGTCCTTGTCCATTCATTCTTGATTGTGCCAGGAATGATAGGCCAGGTGTGATGGTTACTGCCCGCCTTGCCACCCTCACCGCTCAACTACCTGCGGCTGGCAACACTAGCCTGGAACACCTGCCACCCCACATCTCTGCCGACACAACCTAGTAAATCTAATGTAAATGCAACTCATTTACACCAGGATCAGGCACCATCTGGAGAACAGTTTTAATAAGCTCTCTTTAACATTAACACATGCTGGCAGTGCCAGGTCCCGAGACCAGATGCTTTCCCATTCCTTGGTATGAGAGATGGGGATTTCCATGTTCCAGTCAGCTGAAGAACCTGGTAGTTACTTAAATTTACAGTTCTAAGTTTTATATTATGGGCATATATGTGCTAGTAATTTGCTTCTTCATAAGGCTGCCACAAACCTGCTCTCCAAGCTCCTGTACATAAGAGTAGGTATGCTGTCAAGCATTTAAATACATTTTTGTTGATCAGTTATCTGTCTTTTAACCAATCAGTCACATTATCAATCCATCTGTGTATTGTTGGAGCCAGAAGCCAGGTGCTTTTCTTGAGATGTGTGAGGTGAATTGCAACTTAATAAACTGAAGGCGAACAATGGGTTGCATCCAACGTTAGTCTAACTTAAGTCCCATTCATTTCAACAGTAAGTAGGACTAATGTTGGATACAACTCATTCATTGTTATCTGGAAAGACCATCTTTAATATTTCATTTTGGTTATCACTAGACCTACCATAGCTTCAAAATTGAATTGGTGTCCTTAGTTCCCAAGACCACCAATTGAAATTTAACCCCATTGATTAATCAGCTCAAGCTGTGGCTGATCTACTGATGAGACCAGGGGTGGGGAATGACCTTCAGAATGACCTTCCCATTTCAGAGAAGCTCTTGAGGGCCGCATGCCAGTGGTGGGTGGGGGCAAAGAGAAAAGGGGAGGGGCCAAAAATGCCAGCCTATTGTAGCTTAAAGCTCTTACTGCCAGTCACTGAGCCTTAGGAAAAACATTGCGACCTCTTAGAATAGGGGAAAAACTGCACAAAAGCTAGGACTCCAGCAAATGATCAGTGGTTGGTGGAAAGGGGGTGTAGCCATTTGGGAAACTCAGGAGGGCCAGATTGGGACCCCAGGAAGAGCAGATTTGGCCCCCTGGCCTGAGGTTCCTCACACCTGCTCTATTGTGTAAACCAGCCTTCCCCAACTTGGTGCCCTCTATATGTGTTAGACTACAAATCCCATCACCCACATCCACCCTGGGGTAACAGGAGTTGTAGTCCAACACATCTGGAGGATGCCAGGTTGCTGTAAACTACCATTATGTTGTACTAGCACAATTTTTTTAATGGTGCATTGGCATGCCAGAGAAAGCAAAATATCCATGGGGAGTTAGTTCATTTCCATAGGATTTTAGTGGCCACCAACCATATACTGAAATTTGAATTGTCAGTATAAGCACAGTGCATATCTTGGGTTTTTTGTGCACAAAAGCTGGGAAACTAGCAAGTGACTGGTAGTTGGGGGAAAGAGGATGGGACCAGAGGATTAAATTCCCAGGCCCTCGGTTTCTCACCCCTGGACTTATTAAAACTTGCAGCCCTATTGTTAATATAATATATATTAGGGTTATATTTCCCTTTCAAATTGTATTTGCTTGGTAAACATAGTACTATAGGTTTGTTTGTTTTGAGATGACTCCTAGATCATTACAGGCTAGCTAATTAGGGCCTATGTGCAGTTTAATACTTAGAGGTTTGCCTTAGGAAAAAAAAAATACAATGTGGTCTTGGTCGATATTCATGTGTTTGTATATATTTATAGGCCACTTCTCCACATGAGGGCTTCACAATGGCTTGCAGTATAACCCCGCTACTCATTTTTAGCTATTTGTGCTGACAGTTCCATTAGCTAGTATCCAGCTGTATTTGTGTTCCACATACGTAGGTGACATTAGGATCACAAGTCTATTGAGGAAACAGGGCTCCCCATCTGGCAAATTTCTGGCCTAGAACTTTGGTCATTTCCAATGTGATGATGTTTCAGAGCAAGTGCAAATGCAGTGTTCTTCCTGTACCTCTGTATCTCCACCTTGACTGACATAGAGCTTTTTCTACATGAAATCAGCTGTATCTACTTTTGGTTTCATCACAGATTGAGGTCTGTGCACTACCCAAGGAACATTTCCTTTCCTGCTTTTCTGTTACATAACCTCTAGGTGGCACTGTGGTATAGCAGAACAGTGCAAACACACAAGAAGAAATTGCAGTTTCTTTCTCTTTCACAGTTAAGGGCACAATCCTATGGGGATAGGTGGCCGCCTCCGAACTCGGAGGTGACCGCCTATCCAGTGCAGGGCAGGAGAAGCACAGAGGGGATTGTTCTGTGCTTCTCCTGCCCTGCATTTTTGGCTAGACAGATGATTTTGGCTGTCTAGCAGCGGGATGACGGAGTGGGAGAGGAGGCTTCCGGACAACACATAGGATATATCAGCATTTCTGCCTTCCCTGCCCCGGAACACCCCCCGGAACGCTCCATTTTGGCCGCTCCGCGCTCCTCTTCTGAGCATGGAGTGCGTGGCCATTCCACGCTACTTGCGAGACAGCGCAGAAGGGGGGAAGGTCAGTTCTCTGGGAACTGACCTCAGAGGTCGGTTCCTGGAAACCCACATATCCTATGGCCGTCTAGCCGCTGACTAGCAGCCACAGGATTGCTCCCTCAATGTTGCATTTTCCTTGCTCTAAAAAAATTCACTGAAAGTGCTAGTTAGACATGAAAGAGAAACTGGAGGGTCATGTCATCCACTAAAGAACCCATAAACATCCGTGAGTAGGGAATGATGAGCACATGATAAATGCCTTGGGTAGAAAAGCCCATAAAACAATACACGGTCTAGGTAAGGGAGCAATCCTATGTCCCTTAGACAGCATCTGGAGGGCATAGGATTTTTCAGATTCCTGGCTCCACACCCAAAGACAAGGTTTTGGGCTCAGAGCCACGAAATTGTGCTCTCTGCCTCCTCCTCCTTGTAGCTGGTGTGGAGAGAACAGTACTGGCTGCCTCTCCGCGTTCAGTAAATGGAACGCAGAGGTGGGGGGGAAGGAGGCATTCTTTGGGGCAGGGAGGGGAAGAGGCTGGGGCGACTGGCTTGCACCTTTTCCTAACACCACCCCAGTCTCCTTGCCTCCTTCTCCCTGAAGCCTCTGCTAAACAGGCGAAATTGTTCATCTAGCTAAAATGCAGCGCGGGAGGCACAATAGGATGCTCATAAGCCTCCAAGTTCAGGGGCTTACAAGTACCTAAGTTACTAATAACAGGACAGCTTACATATATCCCAGGTAGGGGAACATGTGGAAGTTCTATTCCAGACAAGGTGAAGATGCAGAGGAACAGGAAGCATAGCACTCGATGTCTCCTGTTTCTTCTACATCATCAAGTCCAGTGCTGCCACTACTTGATATGAAAATGCACTTTGATGTCTGATATCCACATTCTTCTTCAGGGAGTAATAGAAATACCTTAATATAGAATGTTCCACATTAACCTGTTTAAATCATGATGTATTAACTTGTGTTTGGCCGGGCCACCTGGTACCATGTCATGTCTAATAAAACAGACTGACAGGGCATTATGTTACTCAGCATAGCCAGATGTTTTTGGAATGGATTAAAGGCAAGTCACATTCTGTAACATAAAATAAAATGGTGCTGCTACTTTGTGCTTCAGTGTTTAACTGTGATGCTTTAAGTAAATCTGAACTGAAACAAAATGACTTTGCTTGTCCTTAATGAAACATCAGGTCACTCTTGTGGGGTTGCCGAATAGCAGTTAGATGGTTAATCACTTAGTTTTGAAATGGTGCCCTGGAATTAAACAATTCTCTATCTTGTCTCCTTTGAGTCATCTAATCCAAGTGTTTGTGACCTTGTTTTCTGCTGATTTTATACCAGAGTAGTTCAACTGACTTATCGGAATGATGCCCTTACTCCTGATTTATGCTGATGTAATTGAAGGCAGAATTGGCTTGTGCATTTTTAAAAAGAAGAGAGTGCTTCCGTGCAATTTTAAAATAGCGCCAGCTGGCTGATTGACAACCGTCTATTACAGCAGCAAGAAGAGAAGTTGCAGCTCCCCATCTGTAAGAGGGGAAATCACATATGCCACAGGGCAGTTGCAAAGAATGTGATAAAGATGGTAGAAACAAACAAACAAACAAACAAACAGTTCTGCTTAAGAATTAAACAGAAATGTTGGAATTAAACAGGATCTTATGAGCAAGCCCGGATCAGGCGCAAGGGTCCCAAGGGCTGGTGTAAGGACATGCCACTGGGTAACCAAAGACTTTATTGGTGCAGCAGCCATGGGTGCTGTTGTATTGGTGCCTCCCCTGTACCATGTAAGGAGCTTTCACTGCCCTTTTGTTTTGAGCCATCACTATCTGGCTTTCAGGGTTTTCAGTGGCCCAAACTTGCATTAGCTACAGGATACTGCTTTTAAGCAGAGCCTGTGTCATTTGGTGGGTACAGGGTGGGACCTAGGACTCAGAAGGCTACAGTTCAGATCTCACATAAAACTGAAACCCTCACATCATTTGCTAAAGCCTTATCTGAATGTCTGCAGACCCTTCCTCATTCCATCTCAAGATTGTGATCATGCTGATACCATGGCTTCGCTTAGAAAAAAGGCAAGGAAGGGGAGACAAGGCAGAGGTGTACAAAATTATGCATGGTGGACAGGGAGATATTTTTCTCCTTCTCATAATGCTAGAACCTGGGGTCATCCCATAAAGCTGATTGGTGGGAGATTCAGGACAGATAAAAGGAAGGAACTCTTCACACAGCACCTAGTTAAACTATGGAACTTGCTACCACAGGATGTAGTGATGGCCACCAATTTGGATGGCTTTAAAAGGGGGTTGGACAAATTCCTGGAGGATAAAGGTATCAATGGCTACTACTTCTGATGGCTCTATGCTACCTCCAGTATCAGAGGCAGTATGCCTATGTACACCAGTGGCTGGGAAACATGGGCAGGAGGGTGCTGTTGCCCTCTTGTTCTGCTTCTGGGTTTCCCGTGGGCATCTGGTTGGCCACTGTGTTGGACTAGATGGACACTTGGTCTGATCCAGCATGGCTCTTATGTTCTTATGACTTCAGCACCAGGTCAGATTTCCCCCCCTCCCCCCGTGCCCCACCACCTGCTTTTTGTAATGTGCTACCTGATAAAGAGATCTGGAGATCTCAAAAGTTTGCACATTTTTTTTTGTGATCTTTTGGTTGGCCTAATAAAGGTATTACACTAATATAGAGTTTGAAATAGAGTATATTGTTCTGGGAGTGTTGCCAATCAGAGTTGTGTTGCTTCATTCAAACATTGTGGGTTGAATCCAGGATCTGTCTTCCATGAGAGGACGGGCTCCATTTGTGGAAGCTCCCTCTGCCCAGTTTTGAGGGATCCTGCCTCCCTCCCACCCTGCAGCTCACACCATTCAGCAGGGGCTCTTGACTCTCTATGTAGCATTTTCATGGGGCTGGAGGGGTTGCCACAGGAAGGAGGGAGCAGGGAAGTCCACTTCTGCAAGCGCAGTTGATCCAGCATAAATCTGGATCCAACCCTGTATTATTAGACACCAGTTGTCAGTGCTGATGTACAATATGGGCAACACTATCAAGTATTCTACATAGGGAGGGAAAACACATTTGGAAAATCAAGTCCATAATGTCACTAAAAAGATCCCACGTAAGTTTTTTTCATAAGAGTTGCAGGGAGGAAGGGGGACAGGGAAGCCTCTTCAGATATGAAAGAATGTTCAAAATGCAAAGTATGAGAAAAAGATTGACAGAACTGGGTATCTAAAGCTAAGGGAAAAGAAGATTAAGTTAAAATAGGAAAACACTTTCCAGATAGGATAAAGAACTTGGAGAATAACAAAACAGTTTTCCCTCGGTGCTCCAGAGACATTACTGATTATGCTTTCTATCTGCGCTTACAAAGAAATTACAAAGAAACAGGAAAGCTGTTTGTGAAAAAGACAAATAGCGAATCCTACCGTGGACTCTAAGAAGCTTAACAATACAGTGAAAACGCTTTTAAAAATTGGCAAAAGGTACTCCTTCAAAAGAGGTTTAAAAGATGATTCAATGTGTTGATTTCCTCTCCAAAAATCCTTTAAAAGTAAACAATATATTTGTTCAAGAAAGGGCAGCCATAGTCATTTTTTATCTTTTCATAACAGGTTCTGGTAATACCTTTTTGTTGCCTAGGAATGACTCTAACAATTCCCCCACCCTTGAATTAAACACCTGAACATTGTTCCTAAATTATTTCAGAATTTTCATGCTTTCTTACATGCAGACGTGCAAACTTGCAGGACAGGTCAGGGCTGGCCACCTTGTGACCCTCCAGATGTTGTTGGGCTGTCACTCCCTTCAGCCCTAGCCAGCATAGCTTATGGCTAGGTGTGATGGCAGTCGTATTCCAACAACATCTGGAGGGCCACAAGTTGCCCACCCCTGCTTTATATAGCGCAGCTTGAGCACCCCAGCGACATAGCCACATGGAGGAAATAATAATGCCTGACTTGATGCATCCCTTTTGATAGCCACTGTTTGCAGGCAACCACTGGGAGTGTCTCTACACAAGGCATTTATCGTGCGCTCGTAATTGTTCACTCATGGAAGTTTGCAGGTCCTTTTCTCGTTGTCGTCAACCTCCGATGCCTCTCCCGCCATTTTCAAGAGGGAACCTGCCATGTTATAAAACCCTGAAAATGCTGTAATAAATCAAAATTGTGCAATAAAACAGCACCATCTGCTGATGGTATAAATGAAACATATGGGAAGGAAACCAGCAAAAACGGGGGGGGGGGGGAAGCGTGTGTATTGTGCCGATCATTAAACCCTCAAAGACTCCGGAAGACAGACCCAGTAATGCTGCGGGATTTTTGCTAACATGGAGAAGCCCTGGGTGTGCACACACAGTGATTTTATTCTTTGTCACTTCCTCATTCTATGTATTACAGTTGCCCTTCTATTTGTGATCCTTTTCAGCATTCTCCATTCCCCAAACCATCATCTCTAGTGGTATTTCCCAGTACTTTATCGGGGAGGAGGTTGGAAGTACTCAACCTCCAATTTATACACCCCATCTTTTGGCCTCAGTGGGACTCTTTCTCATGGCAATTTACAGCATCTAATTAATATTAAAATAATTAAAAATGTCAATAAAACATATACAGCCAATAAAGCTCTCAAATCACAGCAGAGAGATCATAATTTAGAAAGCGACACATAACTAAGCTACCTCTGCCCACCAGTTGCCAAAGACTTTCCAAACAGCAAGTTGTTTTTTTTTTTTTTTTGCTTACCAGACTTCATAAAGGCTAGACGGGAGTAGGCCTAACAGGCCCTCCTCATGAGGGGAATCCACAAAGAGGATGCCACAATTGTAGGGCAGCAACATGCCCTACTTTACTGAGGAGAATCCCCTATTCGAAGGGCAGTCAGAGGACGGTCTTCTATTTGAAGGTGCCCTTTATTTGAGGGGCTGTCCTGTCTAATTCCAGTTCAAAGATAAAGAACCATCAGAAGGGAGAGCTTGAAGGGACCCATTTATTTATTTACTTACTTACTTACTTACAACATGTGTATACTGCTTCACATTCTAACAGATGCCGGGGTGGTGAACAACAAGAGATAAAATGAGATAAAAAGAATGAAACATGATATTAAAATTATTCTTTAAAAAACAGCGCCAATAAAACCAAGGCTGTTTAATCAAGGAAGCCTTCCTGGAAAAGAACTGTTTTCAGGAGGTGCTGAAAACAACACAGTGTTGGCACCTACCTGACCTCTAGAGGCCGGGAGTTCCATAGGACAAGAGCCACTGCACTGAAGGCTCTTCTCTGGGTGGACTCCAGTTGGGCCATAGGTCCACGTGGAACCATCAACAGTGAGCACCTGGACAGCAGACTTGCAGGCACACGAGGCATCTGGTCCCCACTATGCTGAGATGTATTTCTATTTAAATTCTAGTAATTATTTCTAAATTTGTATCTATATACAAATTCACCTATGCACATTTTATGCAAGTCTGTGTTCTCTATTGCCCCTTCATAGAATCATAGAATAGTAGGGTTGGAAGGTGCCTATAAGAGGTTCGCCTGGCACCTACATTGTATTCCTTTCGGCGCCAGGTGAAGACCTTTTTATTTTCCCAGGCATTTTAGCATTTTAGCTTTCTAAACTTTTAGCTTTGCTGTTTTAAATCTGTATTTTAAACTCCTGCACTGCTGCTAGGTTTTATCGTGGTTGTATTGTTATATTGTGGTTTTAATGTTCTACATATTTTAAATTGTTTTATTGTGTGCTGTATGGTTTTAATTTTTGTGAACCGCCCAGAGAGCTTCGGCTATTGGACGGTATAGAAATTAAATAAATAAATAAATAAGACCATCAAATGCAACCCCCTGCTCAATGCAGGGATCCAAGTCAGAGCATCCCTGACAGATGGCTGTCCAGCCTCATCTTGAATGCCTCCAGTGTGGGAGAGCCCACTAGCTCCCTAGGTCATTGGTTACATTGTCGTATTGCTCTAACAGTCAGGAAGCTTTTCCTGATGTTCAGCCGGAATCTGGCTTCCTGTAACTTGAGCCCATTATTCTGTGTCCTGCACTCTGGCATGATCGAGAAGAGATCCTGGCCTTCCTCTCTGTGACAACCTTTCAAGTACTTGAAGAGCACTATCATATCTCCCCTCAGTCTTCTCTTCTCAAGGTTAAACATGCCCAGTTCTTTCAGGCTCTCTTCATAGGGCTTTGTTTCCAGTCCCCTGATCATCTTTGTTGCCTTGCTTTGTGTGTGCATGCTATGTTTTGTTTCTTTTTTTAGTGATGCATAAATGGCACCCTAGACAACAGACTTGCCCTTCTTATCCTGGAACACATCCGGTGCTTCCAGTAATGTGCTACCTCTTCATCCAATCCAGAGTATGGGGGGTTGACTGAAGGTGGTGTTACTCAGACTGAATCATACATTCATGCACATCTGATTTCCTCACAAGGTTGTAGTACTTCAGAAAACATGTGGTAGGTCACAACCTTGAGTATACCTCCATGTTAAAATCTTCCTTCCTGTACATGCTTTGGCAATCTGCGAATAAAACATCAGGACCCTAAAAGTATCTTAAATGTCACCTTATAGCACAATACTAAGCAGCCTATTCAGAAGTAAGCCATTGACTTCAATTGGACTTACTCCCAGGTAAGTGCATATAGGGTTTCAGTCTTAGAAGTCCTGTCAGGTTTGATTTGATTACACCATTCGTGAAGCCATTACTGGTTTTCAAAACAAATATTCTTGACAGATCTCTGTGGCATACATTTTGTAGTTCTCAAATGCGTTTCATAGCTTGTGCAGAGCTTTTTACTGTCCTTGCAAAGTACAAAAATATATTTTCCCACACAGAGTGAAGATAATTTCCAAGTAAGCCTTTGGCAATATTTCTGAACAAAATTGAGATCAGGTTAGGAATAAATTGGCTTTATTTCTTGTCTCTGTGGAGCTTTTTTGGAGGGGGGGGAGGGGGAAGAATGGTGATTCAGCAGATAAAACTAGGTTAAGACAAGGGCAACGTCTTTCTTTAAGACCTGAATGTTAAAAGACTGAAAGGAAAGACAAACAAAGCCCCAAGGTATGAGGTTCATATAAGGGCTCATATAGTCATTCTTAGATCGGGAACCCTCTAAGAGTTATTGCCATGAGTTGCTAGAGGCAAAACAATGTCTGGGTACATACATATTTTTATGTATAGAGTATTTATAAGGTGTGTATTTATTAATTTTGGCTCAAGCCCCAGAGAAAAGCAATGCTTCTCCTTGATAGGAGTAATATCTCTCTCCTACTTTAAGCAACATTTAATCTCCATCCACAGAAATTATTGGTTTATTAGATTTAACACCTGCCCTTCTGAAAAGTAACTCCAAGTGACACCCTGACTCACCTGCAGCAACCGAACTATATTAACCACAAACCAGGGCCAACCCTACCATTAGGTCAGGGAGGGGAAACTGGCCCTCCATCTTCATCTTGCCTGAAGTAGAACTTCCATATTTTCCCATACCTGGGATGGTCCTTATATCAGAAATTTACCTGGACTGTATATTCTGTCAGTTCTCTATCAGTCAAGGTAGAGATAAGAGAAGCACAGAAAGAACAATGCGCTTGCACTTCCTGTTCTCTCTGAAATGTCTCCCATCACCCTTCAGCATTGGCTATGCTGGAGGGCCACACAATCCTCACTCCTGCATTAGGTAGAGTGAGGTAGATTCCTCAGGCAGCTGATTTGGGGTGTCATGAAAGGGCAGCAAATTGTTAGTTATTTGAATTGATTATTATAATATTTTTACTTTTAATATTGTTGGGGGACTTCAACGTACATTCGGAGGCCATCCTCACAAGAGCACCTCGGGACTTCATGGAGACCATGGCCTCCTGGGAGCTGCACCATATTCTAACTGGGCCCACCCATGTAGCCGGTCATGCACTAGACCTTGTGTTTGTTTCTGGAGAAGCGGGGAGTGATCTGGAAGTCACAAGGGGGTGGTATATCCACCACCCCCTTGTCATGGTCAGATCACTATCTGGTGACATTGGACTTCTCGGTTCCACAACGCCTCCGCAGGGGTGGAGGACCCATTAAAATGGTCCGCCCCAGGCGTCTTATGGATCCAAATGGATTCCTGAACGCGCTTGGGGATTCTCTGGGGCACGCCAACGGCCACTCGGTCAAGACCCTGATGGGTGGCTGGAATGCCGCAATCACTGGGGCATTAGATCAGGTGGCTCCGAAATGCCCTCTCCCCCTGAACAGGGCTCGGACTGCACCATGGTTCAATCTGCGGTTACGAGCTCTGAAACAGGAGGTGACACAGCTAGAACGCCGGTGGCGGACGTCTCGCTCCAAAGACGATCAGACATGGGCTAGAGCTGTATCTTCAGCCTATCACGTGGCAGTGAAGGCAGCAAAAAAGGAATATTATGCTGCCTCCATCGTGTCTGCAGAGTGCTGTCCCAGGAGGCTGTTCCAAGTGGTCCGGAGCCAGGTCGGTCCTGTGGCTCCGGAACCACTGGAGCATTCTAAGGCCTCCTGTGAGGCCTTGGCAAGGCACTTTGCTGGTAAAATTGATCAGATTAGGTGTGTTACTCTGCACGTTGTGGATACAGTTAGTGAGCAAGAGGCGGCCTGTGGCAAACCGGTTTTGTGGGATCGGTTCCAGCTTCTTCCTCCTGATGAAGTGGACAAGGTGCTTTCATCTGTACGGCCAATCACCTGCTTACTTGATCCTTGCCCACATTGGCTCATTATGGGCTGCAGAGAGAGACTGGGTGAGGGGATCAAGGTGGTGGTGAACGCCTCCCTTGAGGAGGGAGTGATGCCATCAGCCCTCAAGGAGGCAGTGATAAGACCGCTCTTAAAGAAGCCCTCCTTGGATCCTCAAGTTCTGAACAACTTTCGCCCAGTCTCAAATCTGCCATTTTTGGGCAAGGTGATTGAGCGGGTGGTGGCGGTGCAGTTGAAGGCACACTTGGAAGAAACTGATTATCTAGACCCATTTCAGTCGGGCTTCAGGCCTGGACATGGGACAGAAACAGCCTTGGTCGCCTTGGTAGATGATATGAGGAGGGCTCTGGATAGGGGTGAATGCTCCTTCCTTGTTCTCCTCGACCTCTCAATGGCTTTTGATACCGTTGACCACGGTATCCTCCTGGACCGCCTGGAGGGGTTGGGCATTGGGGACACCGTATTGCGGTGGTTCCGGTCCTTCCTCTCTGGCAGGTACCAGAGGGTAGCACTGGGAGAGGAGGTTTCGGACCCGTGGCCACTTGTGGGGTGCCACAGGGTTCCATCCTCTCCCCGATGCTATTTAACATCTATGTGAAGCCACTGGGGGCTATCATCAGGAGGTTTGGGGTGCAGTGTCATCAATATGCGGATGACACGCAGCTCTACCTCTCGTTCAAATCTTCACCAAGGTTGGCCGTAGAATCCCTGTCCAAATGTCTGGAGACAGTGAGTGGCTGGATGGGGAGGAATAAGCTGAAGCTGAACCCTGACAAGACCGAGGTACTTTTGGTGGGAGACAAGAGGAGGCTGGGGGATGTTGACCTGGTGTTGAATGGGGTACGGCTACCCTTGAAATACCAGGTCTGCAGCCTGGGGGTCATTTTGGACTCCCAGCTGTCCATGGAGGCTCAGTTGTCAGCTGTGAGCCGGACAGCGCTGTATCAACTCCATCTGATACGGCAGCTGCGCCCCTTCCTTCCCGACCATCTCCTCCCATCGGTAGTACATGCCCTGGTCTCCTCTCGTTTAGACTACTGTAATGCGCTCTACGTGGGGTTACCCTTGAAGACGGTTCGGAAGCTGCAGCTGGTACAGAACGCGGCGGCTCGCCTGATTAAAGGCAGCCGCCGGCGAGATCACATCACTCCAGTGCTGAAGGAGTTGCACTGGTTACCAGTTGTTTTCCGGGCCAAATTCAAGGTGTTGGTTTTGACCTTTAAAACCCTATATGGTTCCGGCCCAGCCTATCTTAAGGAGCGCCTCCAGCAGCACCAGACAGGCCGCTTAACAAGATCAGCCTCGGATGGCCTTCTGTCAGTCCCATCAGCCAGGACAGCTAGACTGGTGGGGACGAGGGAGAGGGACTTTTCTGTGGTGGCCCCCACTCTGTGGAACTCCCTCCCTAGGGAACTCCATCATGCCCCCTCTTTAACGAGTGTCCGTCGTGCATTAAAAACGTGGTTGTTCAGGCAGGCATTTGGGGTGGGTTAGGGTATTTTAAAAAAAATGTTTATGGTAAAGTTTTATTGTTTTAAATTGTTTTATGGGGGGTTGTACATCGCCCAGAGTGGCTGGGTGACCAGTCAGATGGGTGATTAATAAATTAAATAAATAAATAAATAAATAAATAAATAAATTTACCACCAGGAGGGGGAGAAGCGCTTGTGGGATTTTCTGACAAAGATGCCAAAATAACTTGACCAGCCTTGGGTAGTATGCACCTTGACTGTTTGCTGCTCTACCTCAGGCAGCAAAATATTTTGGACTGGCCCTGCTACAAACACTACATTACACTGCACTACACCACACACACACCCCTTAACTGAAAATAACAGCACAAACCTATGCATGTTTACTCAAAAGTCAGTCCCAATGAGTTCTATTAGCATTACTCCCAGGTAAATGGATATAGATCCTAAACATACTTAGTATGGAGTAAGCCCCATGGAACACAGTGGTACTTACTTCTGCGTAAACATGCATAGCATTGTGGTGTGAGCCCGGAATCCTGAGGACATTTAAGGCACAATCCTATGCACGTTTAGACAGAAAAAAGGCCTGTAACTCCCAGCATGCCCCAGCCAGCATGGGCTTACTTATTTCCTATTAAGGATTGTGCCTTTAAGAGGATGTATGTCCCATTGAACTCAGTGGACTAATTTCTGAGTAAACATGCTTCAGATTATACTCCAAAACTTCATTCCCTAGCTCACTTAACTAGGAAGCATTAACAACTGAGTTCAGTGGGACTTACTGCTTCTAAGTAAACAGGCATGGGATGAATATGGCTAGAATTGCAGCCAGGCAGCCTGATCCTATGCAAATTCCAAGCCCAAAGGTAAGTCCCACTGAATTTAATGGAAGAACTTCCTAGTAAGTGTGCTTAGCATTGCAGTTGTGTAGTGCAATCCCCTAACTGATGTTTACTGAGTTCATGGGACTTTCTCCCCCATTTGTTGAATTCTTTTGGACTTAATTTGGAATAAGCCGGCTTAGGATCATGGCACACATAAAATATCCGTTAATTATACTTTTTCATGCTTTTGGATTAACACTTTCAGGAACTAACAGAAACATGTTCAAGAACTGCAGATGCACACATAATTAGTTCCATTGCTGTGGTTGCTACTTTCTGATCAGGTGACTTGTGTGCCTTGTTCAGTCTGCTGTCCAGGAGCAGTTGATCATCAAGGCCCAGCTCATCCTTCTGACTTTTTTTTTAGTGTTGTGTCGAAAATTTCCCCCACATTTTTTCCATCCTTCTCCTTCAATTTGATAGAAAAGTAATTGCATTCGAAACAGAGTTCAAAGGATACTAAAATTGGCACCCCTTCCAATAGAGGACTGTCCTCTGTAAAAGAGGCCATCCTACCTTCCCCACCCCCAGAAGGAAAATAGCTTGATTTTACTTATCCTATTTCAAAGTTTAGAAACTCCAGCAAACTCCAAATGATGTTCAGTGGAACTGCAATGGGATTGTTGAACGCTTCCCTCAAGCCTGCTTCCGTTCTTATTTGCTTGACAGTGGCAATAACAACAGCAGTGACAGCCACAAGAAAGAGGGGCACTGGAGACCTGTCACCCACCTTTCCTGCCCTGGGAACAGTGAGAAATTAGTGTCCAAGGTACTAGGGCTCCTGGGAAATGTAATTTCTCCAAGGTTCTATATTTCAAACTGGGCACCATTTAGTCCTCTCTGGCTTGGTAGTCCTCTGATTGTCATCTCTGATAATCTTCTCTGGCTTCGATTGCAATGTGAGACAGAAAAGATCTTCGCTCCCAATATGGCAGAAGAAATGCTGGAATGTTAGCAGGAGGTGAAGTGCAAAGCAGTGGAAAAACTGACCTGCTATGCTTGAGGTTATGTATACTTCCTGGTTTGTTTGTTTGTTTGTTTCGATATAGGGATGTCAGAGAATTCTGCTAGCCTATTGCATGAAAACCTCCAGATGCAAATGCCATAGCAGATGCCATTTGCGGCCGTAAAGCCCTTAGTTTAAGCTAAATGCAGCCATTTGCGTCTGGAATCACTCCACCTCAGCCAGTGGTACGGCAATGGCGGCCGTATTGCTGGTGCTATGGAGCCGGCCGGTGGCTCTGTGGAATTGCCGCGGAGCAGAGCTGGCTGGCGAGGATTCTGGGGGGAGGGATGGATTGCCTCCCACCCCTGTGGAGCCCCCCACCAGAACGGCAGGTAAGTAATTTGTACATCCCTAGTTAGATATTGATATCCCACCCTTCCATCCTAACTGGAATCATTAGGCTGGCTAACAAGAGACATTGTAAAATGCCAACAGCACCACAATTAGTCAAATCCCAAACAAAAGCTGGCCAAACTATCACATCAAGGTTGCTTTTGGTCCTTCCTCCCTTCCTCTCCTGTCTCAGCAATTTTCTACATAAGGACAAATGTTAGGAAGGTAAGTCTCACAAAATCTCTGGAGAAACAGTTTGTGGGGAAATGCTGCCCTCATGTGCTTCTCTATAAATGGAATAATTCAATAATATTTTAAAATTCCCCACCCCAAACCCGACACAAGGTCCTGGTATGTACTGTTACTGTGAGTGCTTCTCCATTTCTCTGAAGGGTTCCTATCCCATGAATGTGCGGGGGAGATCCCACATATTTTCTGTGGATTTGGCTGGGGGATAGTGTTCCAGATGAAAAATAGGTAAGTTATGAAACATCTGGGGCAGTAGCTCAGTGGTAGAGCACCTGCTTTGTATGGTTCGGTCCCTGGGTTCTCCAGGTAGGGTGAGAAAATAATCCTGCCTGAAACCCTGGAGAGCTGCTGCCAGTCAGTGTCAACAATACTGGACTAGATGGACCAAGGGCCTGACTCGGTATAAGGCAGCTTCCTATGTTCCTATGAGTATGCAGATATAACAACTTTTATGTGGTGTGGGAAAATTGTGGAAAGTGTTATACCCAAAGTGGATCTTTGTGCTTGGTTTATAGGAAGTTAAAAGCCAACATTTCTAACAGGATTCATTTTCCAAGTGAACGTAAAATGTATGCAAGACTCTGAGAGTAATAAACATGCACCAGCCACTCTTCATAAACTTTTATGCTTCTTATGGCTGGTTCACTCAATATGCCTTCAAAGGCATTGTGCCTGATGTGATATGAAGGTTCTGTTTGCCATGTTTGACCTGTGATGATACATTTACATGTGTGAGACAACCCTTGGTGCTGCAGTTTTTAAATGATGGACATGCATTTGTGAATCAGCCTTTAGGTGCAGACTTTGTCCTACCCACCCAGTCTTCTTTTTGCCCCTTTGCTCTTCCACTCTATTTTTGTAGAATTAAGAGTGAAAGGGGAGAAAAGTACTGCTAATGGTGGGAATCCGAAAGCTGTAAAAACAGAAGATATGCATTGTGCTTATAATGACAATTAAAATTTCAGTAAAAGGTTGATGGCCACTAAAATGCTATGGAAATGAAGTAACTTCCCATGGATGTTTTGCTTTCTCTGGCACGCCAATGCGCCATTAAATTTTTTTTGCTGCTACAAGATAATTGTGGTTTACACCAGCCTGGCATTCTCCAGATGTGTTGGACTACAACTCCCATTGCCCCAGGCTGGATGTGGGTGATGGGACCTGTAGTCCAACACATATGGAGGGCACCAGGTTGGGGAAGGCTGGTTTACACGATAGATCAGATGTGAGGAAACTTAGGGTAGGGGTCCCAATCTGCCTTTCCTAGGGTCCCAATCTGGCCATCTGGGATTCCCCAAGTGGCCACACACCCTGCCCTGATCCCCTTTCCACCACCACCACCGATCATTTGGTGGTTTCCCAGCTCTTGTGCAGTTTTTGCCCCATTTTATTTTTCTGAACTGGCAGCTGAAGAGAGCTTGGGTTTGGATTTTTCCATTGACAATAAGACTAAATACCCTCCAAACCCTGAGCCAGTGTCAAAACCCTGGATTGCTTTGAGACACCTTGATGTTTTATGTGTTCTATATTATCCCCAGCCTTTCCCTATCATCATCTAACTCAGGAGTGTGGCCTCTGATAGGATTCCCAACACCCAATGCGACCCCCCACCCAAAAACGTGGTGCACCCCTGATCAATATTATTGGGATTGGGTCCCCAGGAGGGTCAGATTCAGCTGCCGGGCCTGAGGTTGCCCAGCCCTGATCTGCATATTTGTGCATATATGTGCATATTTGTGCCCTGACATTTGATGCCTGCAAGGAACTGGCAACTCAAGCTCTGTGTGTTAGTCTCGAGGCATCCACTCCCTCATGCAGGTCTTTGCTTCCATTCACTGTCTGAGTACTGTTTACAAACTGGAAGCCAGGGTAGAATTAGTCTTAGTAGCTGGTTTTCCTGCCCTTGCTTGACATAGCTATGATTGTTATTACAGAGCCCAAAGCTCCATTTTGGCAGCCAGCCAGCCAGGTAGTCAGGCCTCAGGGTTGGGTGTATTTTTTTGTCCACCTTGTAGATGACAACTGTAGGGAGCTGGTCAGAATGAGTGTTCTAGCCAGCAATGCCCTTTTCAAGATACTCTGTTCCATTCCCCTCATCATCCCTTTCCCCCAAGACAGTATTCTGTGGCCACCTTGTGTTGAAAGGTAAGCCCACCCGAAAGTTATGAGAAATCACCCACCCCCCAAAAGTTGCTGAATATTCTCTTCCCCACATCGTGGGACATAAATGGCCCATGAAAGTGGGATGGTGGAATATTCTGTGTAGCCTTACTTTTTTCTACGTCTGCAAACCTTGGGCTTCCCCCAAGCCTGCTAATAGCTCCATCTTGTGTGTGGATGGTGCCATCCTGGCCACATAAGCATCAGGACTCAGAGAATGGGTTTGCTTTTCAGTATATAAAAACTGCAGTATGGAGTGGAGTGCTGACTGTTCCAGGCAGTCAGCCATGCCCTCTCCACAATATTCCATTACATTCCCCCTCCCACCTAGTTTTCTATCTCCCCCCCCCCCCGCTAATGATCAGCCAGCACTCTGTGGCCACTGAGCATGTGATTTTGGGGTCCCCCCTTAATGGTTTTTCTTCTAAAGATTTTTCCTACTTTTGTAAAATGTGGGTTTCCCCCAAGTCTGCTGATCTCTCCCTCTTGTGAGTGGAGGGAGCCGTTTTGGCTACTTAACCAATGGCCCTCATGCCTGAACATCAGAAATAGAGTGAATGATGATGCTCTTTGCAACAGCCACTACAAGGGGCCATCTACACCCAGCTTTTACACCAGGGTGGCTGTGAGTCGAGGTCCCTCATGACAGATGACATAGTCGCCACTTCGCAGCCATCCGTGGTTTTCACCTGGAAAATGCGGAGTTCCAAGAAGTCGTTTTGCTGTGATGTTTTTCGTTTGCTACAGGTTTCCCCGCACTTGTGAGCCATCTGTCCCTTCTCCAAACTGACTTTGCATTTTACAGTGGGCATGTTGTAGGCATGCATGGTGCCTGCATCACTCTGTGACGCCCCTTTACTCTCCCATCCCTTCGCAGCTGTGCAGTTATAGAGGCACAGAGGGGCGTTTTCATTTATTTAATCACACTTTCACACATTTTTGCAGCTTCATATCTTCACAACAGTTGCCTTTGGACTCAGTGCCCAAGGGCCGGGGTGGTGGTGGTCTTGGGGAAGGAACAACATCGCTTCAGCCACCATTTGGGAGTGATGGCTAGGCACATCGTGCTCACGCTTGTGAGTGCGAACTATCACGAGAGTCTCAGGCTGAGGAACTGACAAACTGATGGTGTAGAAATGAAGGAGCACAAAACACCCACTTTTTACTTAAAAAAGGATGGAAAGACACAGCAGAGCCCCTCAAATACAAAACAGCCACTGAAGTGTTGGACCCCCACACTCATGGGACTGCACAGCTGCTAATTTCAGTGTAATGGCTAAAAAAAGAGGGCACGGCACGTCTGTTAGGGAAGTGCGCAGTACATCACAAGTGCATCGCAGGGCATGCTGACTCGAAGCTGTATTGCTGCGCAGTTGTGACGGAGTGGTGGAAGCGGTGCCCAGGATTCTAATAGAGAATTCCAGTCCTTGTTCATTAAGATTGTGCGGAAGGCTGAGCTTGGGGGACTCAAGGATATTTGGGGCAGGACTTGCCTCCTGCTGATGCCAATACTTTTTTGAAGCTGTCTTCCACTGCTTCTGAAAATTGTGCCAGTTTGTGCTCCGTGAATGAGTCATATGTAGACTCATCTTTATTATTATGAAATGAGCTGGAAGCCACTCAAATCTTGAGTTAGGGTCAGTCTGCTCAAGCGTGCTGGTTTTGCAATATGGGAGAGAAGTCTTCTCATTCTGTCCAAAATGTCCTTTTGAGAAATGAGCCCTATATGCATTCTTGGTGTCATTATGATGTCCAAGTTTCCAATAGATGGTGCTGCAACCTCAGAAAATGACAGTTTCCTTGCTTTCCTGGTTACTTTTGGACATGATCATTATTTATTGGCCATAAAGATGAACATGAAAAATGCGTCAATTCTTGCAGTCAGTTGAAACTCAATCTTCTTTCTAACATTCATGAGTGATGGAGCTTTCAAATCTGCTTCAAAAACGACTTGATTCGCTGCTGGGTAGCGGGGCAGGGGGACGGACACTTGGCATTTTGGTGTCCGTGACTGTGTATCACAGGAATATAAAACTGTGATTGAGCGAGTGTTCAGCTCAGTGTTATCATCCTTTTTCCTATTCCCCATGGCTTCCAATGTAAGCAGTGCGTGGAGAAAGGACTCTCTGCATGGAGAAAGGGACTTGGCTAGCACTTGGAGGCACATTTCCTCCAAGTGCAGGATGAGTTCCTTCCCTTCATGTGCTACTCCCAGTGGCCCAGTAGAGCCAGGGCTCACAGGGACACAGCACTGGCACTTTTTCATTAGCAGGGATGCTGAGTTCATCTGCCACCCCCACCAAGGCTTCCCTGTTGCCTCTGAGCTTAGCTGCAATTCTCACAGCAGCTGGGGGGAAATGAATTTTCTCAGCAACAATATATAGGTCCCTGTTGTAATGCAAAGTATTCTGGGGTGCTTGGTCTTGAATGGGCAATTAAGACCCTTTAGCTTTACAAAAGACATGCTCCTGGTGGAGATGAAAACTGCTAGAACTGGTTTGTTGATATGGTCCAACACACTACTTGCATCTTTGGACTCTCCTTGGGGATGTGGCTCTGGGGGCTGTCATGATGAGTGCCTGCACTTCAACAATTGCCATGATACCTTTCACCACCTCAATCAGAACAGAGTGTGGTGTATGAAGGAGGTGCTCAACTCGTTCGAGTCCCTTTCTCTGTGGAGAGGCACAGAACGCTGTGCAGCTCTCTGCAAGGAGAAAGGAAAAATGAGCGGGGAGGGGCCAGATGACATCAGGGAAGGGGGCAGGTCTTTGGGGTGGAGCACCACCATCTTGATATCATCTGGCCTGCTGGATTGGTCTGGGGTGGGCAATCCAGCCCCTGACCAAAAAAAGGTTCCCCACCTTTGGCTTATTACCCCAGAATATCTCCCCAGTGCTCAGTATCCAATCTGTGCCCTGGTGATTACACGTGAGGAGGGCTTGTCCTCCAGGGTATCCACTCATATATCTGGACTTCCAGGGAGATCAGGCCAACATTTGGTGGGAGACGAAGCCAAAATGGATAAGAACCAGTCCCTTAGGTGTCGCTGACAATGCTCCCCCCGCAAGCCAGGCTCTTTTCTAATGGGCCTTTGATTTAGTGTGTCCTTGGGCCTTTTGGCTACTTCTGGGCATCCTGACCTACTATGATACACAATGGTATCCCATGGGTAACCTGCAACATGGAAGCTAGAAATAGCCCTAGCAGCAGAGCAAAAGGGCCCAAGGGGCTCACATTCCAGCTTGCCTCTGCAGCACTGCACTTCTGTGTGCTTCCTGGCTTTGACATACACGTGATACACTAGCCCAGAAGACCGGCCGCCACTGCACTAGGAGAACTTCCTGTACAAATTTACTCAGATCTGTAGTTACATATTTGACTTGAGGGCTTTCATGTGTAGAGAGGTCCCAGACAGACACTGTCTGGAGAGGTTTTATAATTTGTAAAAGGTGAGCAGTTCATTTTGCTCCTCTTCAAGAAAGAAAGAAAGAAAGAAAGAAAGAAAGAAAGAAAGAAAGGAGGGGCATATGTAATTGCATGACGCTTGGACTTTTAAAAGCACAGGAGTAGACCCAGGGCCAGCATTAAGTGCAGGGCAGGCATGGTTGGGGCCCTGATGAGGGCCCACACCTCAGCAGGGGCCCCCTGACCAGAGCCCCCTGGAGTTGCTCCTCCTCTTCACCGCTGCAGCCCGCTTGTTCGCCTGCCTCTTGCTCTGGCCCAGACAATGGGGGCGGTGAGAAGGAGGGGCAGTAGGCGCCGCTGCCTCCTGGCTCCCTGGCTCTCTGCCTCTCAAGCAAGCAAGTGGGGCAAGTGGAAACAGGAGGAGGAGTGAGAGCAGCCGATGACAATGGCGGCAAGAAATGGACTCACTGAGGGAGGGGGCCCATTGTGGGTGCCTTGCCCAGGGGCCCTCTGAAACCTGTAGCCTGCACTGGGTAGACCAGAATCAACATAAGCATGGATTCCCGGAGATGTTTCCTGAATAAACTTAACAACCTCCTCATTACCTAATTCTTGCTTGATCATGAGTCGTCATCTGATTCATATCTACCCTCATATCTCACTAAGCCAGCCCTGGGAGCACCCACACTGAACAAATCCCCAGGAACAGTTTTAGGAACTGTCCATTGCTTACACATCGTAAAATGACACTGGGTTGTGTCAATCTGGAGTTAATCTGCATGTTAAAGACCCAAAGTGTGCATATAAATGAGCAAGAGGTGTTGTTCCTGCCTGCATGTCTAGTGTGTGCCATTGGTTTTGGAGGAACATAGATGCATTAGAAAATGCATCTATGAATCTAATGTGAATGCATTAGAAAACATCTGTGAACTGCTGTATAGTTTGAATGGTTATAATGGGTTATATTATTTATTTTATTGTGTTTTTCATTGTGTTTTAATGGATCTATTTTTATGTGATGTTTTCATTAAGATTTTGTTTTTAATCTGTACTTTATTAATGTTAGCTGCTTTGAGCACCATTTTTGGTGGAAAGATAACTAAATACATAAAAATTGCATTCAACACTGTCCTTCCGTTCTCAGAAGGTCTTTTGATCCCATAGAGCATCCCTCCCCAATCTGGTGCCTTCCAGTTGTTTTGGACTTCAAATCTCATCAATCCCAGCCAGCATGGCTAATGGTTAGTAATGCTGGGAGTTGTAGTACAAAAGATATGGAGGGTACCAGGTTGAGGAAAGTTGCGGTAGAGGCCTCTGCAAATGGAAGGGGAGAGGCAATTTCTGTCAATTCCGCCTTCCCCCTGAGGTTGCCTGCACCTCCTCCCACACTAAGAGGGTCCTCCAATCCCCAGAGCAATTTTTTTTTTGCTCAAGCAGGGGGGTTGGGGGGGGGAAGAACTGGTGAAAATCACCTCCCACTTCCATTAGCAGAGGGGCTCTGCTGGATCAAAAGCCCTTCTTCAAATGGCAGGGCAATGCTATTTGCCTACTATAGTTTCATAAGTAAAAAGTATATACAGTACATAAGAGATGAAGGACAAAAAAAGAGACAACTTCCTCACGGACTGATCCATCTCTGCCACCCATTGGTTCACATATGTATGTACATCTTGCAAGGTGTTTCCTGCCCATAATTTGCATAAGCATATCATAATTTCAGATCCCTGCCCACACTAAGTGGGACACTAAGTATGAAGCAGCAGCAGTAGTGCTATGAGTCGCACATGCCTGTGTAGGTGGTGACAAGGGCTCACGCCATCAAGTCTAAAACATACAGACAGAACTGCCTCAGGTTTTCTGGGAGAGCAGACTGTATGTTTGAAGAGTCTGTTCTGTCTTTAGTTTTAAAAAAAGATGTGTGTGGGGGGTGGGGGTGGGGGTGGGGGTGGGGGAAAACCTTCTGGCAGGCAGCGAAGAGCAACAAAATCTATACTTATACAAGAAGAAGATGGGTAAATGGATTCTAGATGGAGGAAGTTATATAGATGTTTATGGTACAGCGGCAGATAGGCCCATATAGCCCCCCACACTAGTTTTGTTGCAAATGCAGCTGGATTTTTGAAATCTAATACATAGCGGCTTGTGTGTGGTTGTGCGTATGTGTGTGTTTTACATCTCCCCTGCTTTCTTTCTCATTGATTGATATTTTTCAAAGCTAATAACTTGCCTGCATGTAAAACTGAAGACAGATGTGATATAACAGCAGGGCTCGCAGTAGGGATGGGTGAGAATTTTGTTTCAGTTCGCTTTCAATAAGAATCTGCCCCAAAGTGGAAAGTTCTCCATATTCAGGACAAAAAGAACTTGAAATAATTAAGAAAAAAAGGAATGTGGCAGAAACCCCAATTGACAGATTTGTCCATCCAAGCCCAGGGTTTTGAGTGCTTGGCTCCTCAAAGTCTGGGTTTCAATCCCTGTGCTGAATTAGGGTTGCCACCTCTTTTTTTCTGACAGGCTCCTAATCTTTAACAGCTGCACGGCAAGCAGTTCCATCGTGGTCCTCTCCATGCTGGGAATAGGGTCACCCATTGAATTTGGCTGGGGTGAGAATTTCATTTCCGTTCATTCCTGATGAGAATTTACCGACATTCACAAAGTTCTTCTTATTCAGGAGAGAAAAAGCTTGAGATTTTAAAACGTTCTCAATGTGGGAGAATGCGAAGCTGATAGACTCGCCCATCCCTAGCTCACAGCGAGCATGTTCACAACAGTCTGCACCCATCTTCATGACAGAGCTGTGAGGTGAACAGAGCAACTCGTCAGTCTTCTCCCTTCTGGCTTGTTCCCTCATTCACTGCCACTGCCCATCCCACCCATTCCGCCTGGTCCTGCCTGCTCCTCCACCACCACCTCCAGTTCGGGAAAGCTGACATCATGACAGGAGGGCTTTTACGCCCATCCAGCAGTTCTGTTCTGTTGTGAAGCTGGGCTCCTTCACAAGTACTACATGGCTGAGGTGATACACGGTGAGCTCCCCTTTTTATATCATGTCAGCCTCAGTCTGAGAGGGGGCGTTCAGCAGAGAACAACGGCACTGTGCCTAACGACAGCACGTTTTGAACACCCTGCCATGACAGACGACTGAATAATGCCCTTTTAATCACTGTGTCTGTTTACTGACTTTCCCTTTAATATATAGCTAATTTCAGCTGTGGGAGACAGTTAAACTCTATTGAGAAAATCATATTCAAAATGGTTTCTTGTCCTGGTTAGTAAATCTGAGAACCAGCTTCTTTATTGATAGAGAGGCCTGGTCCTTTTTTATGTGTCCTGGTTTTATCCATCTCCGTTATGTCCACATAAAAAGTGAGAGATTCTCTAATCATGGGGAGTGCCTAGAGCAGGGGTATAGAACCTTAGCCAAATCCAGCCCTCCAGGGTCCCCCAGAAGGCCATACCCCATGTGCATGTTTCTACCCCTTTCCTTTGAATATGAATCGATCAGTGGTTTCCTGGTTTTTGTGCAGCTTTTCCCCCATTCTAAAATTTTGAAATGCCTCCCCTAAGGTTTAGTTCCTGGAAGCTTTAAGCTAAAATATGCTGGTATTATTTTTGCATCTTTTTGCCTTTGGCTCCACCCCTTTTGCTTTTGACCAGACCCACCACTGGAATGGGCCCTCCAAGAGCTTCTCCAAAATGGAATTTGGCCCTGCTCCAGTGGCATTCTGACTCCATCCTTACCTTGTGCCTCCCGTGAGTCTATTTAAGATAGGGGCAGGCAACATGGTAGATGTGGGCACCAATGCACCCCCCAGACACCTTTCTCAGTACCCACTAAGCTGCCCTACTCCTTCCACTTAAAAACAAACAAACACATTTTCTTACTGGCAGGTGGGATTGCTATGAAATAAGTCTTTGTTGGTGCTGAAAACTGTGGGTTACAGTGAGTTGTTTAATGTGTTGGGTTCAGACCCCACCTTTGCCTTGTCCTCAGACTCTCTGGGGTAGGTTACTTGTCCTTTCACACACCTGCATGGCAGCCATTTTGTGGTGAGGCCCAGGACAGTTTCCCAAATCACCAAACGTGCTCACGGCCCAAGAAATATTTAAACAAACTTTAAAAAAAAGGAAGGGGCTGCCTTATACTGAGTCAGAATAATGGCTCATCTAGCCTGGTACTGCTTGTTCTAACTGGCAGCTACTTGCCAAGGTTTCAGCAGATCTCTTGGGGATACCTGGCCTTGCAATTCGAGATCTTTCAGTCAAAGTCAATAGGACTGAAGCTGGGGACGTAGGTTGCATGCAGAAGGTCCCAGATTCAATCCCTGGCAACTCCAGCTAAAACAGTCATGGGAAAGACCTCTGCCTGGGACTGTGGAGAGGCCCTGTCACTTGGCATAGAGCTCACTGAACTTGCTGAATAAATAGTCCGACTTTGCATAAGGCAGCTCCCAGTGTTCTTGAGACTTTATACCTGCCAAATACGTGCCCTATCTGGGATCCCTTGAAGCTTAATCTGACGTGCGTAGTGACATGTGCAGCTGCTAAATACTTCCTGGTCCCATTCCTACAGTGCAGCCAGTGGAGGCTGGTGGCTTCGAATGGGGGGGGGGAGGGGAAATAGGGTTCAGCACTTTGGATAGCTCCTTTAGAGTTCTAGCTGGTTCTGATTGAAACCCAGAATGGATTCATAGCCCCACTGAAATCAGAGCCACCAGCCTGCACTGCATGCAGCAAGGTGAAGCAGTCTGCTTTAGGAAGTGGAATTTAGGAGAATGGATGAAGGCATGAATAGGGATGGGAGAACCAGGGGTGCCTGAGCTTGCTGCAGTTCTCCAAACGTCACTTCAAAGCTTGGTTTGGCTTGCTTCCATTCTCATTTCTGACCTCATTTTTTGGTTCCTTCAAATGGGAAAAAGTACTATATCAAAAGTGTGCATGTTTCCCACATTGACTAAAGCACGGAAGTGCATATTTCTTAAAGTGCACATTTCTTAAAGTGCACATTTTTAAAAAGTACACACTTTAAAAATGAGAATGGAAGTTTGGGAATTTGCGACTGTTCGGGGGGAACGTGTGTTCTCGTTCAGGGTTGCAAATGGGGCATTTTCGAGTAATTGTAAACTGAAATGAAATTCTGTACATCCCCAGGCAGGAACTGATGCAGCATAATGTGTAAAGCAGCCTCCATTCCCCTGTGTTCCTGTTCTTTTGCAATGATAATGGTTTCTGGAAAGTACTGCGTTATTTACTCAGTGAATAGTGATCACTTTCCCATCTGAGAGTGTTTACACACAAGAGGTAAACACTCTTTTGTGTGTGCGCTGCTTTCTGTAAAGTGTCTGTAAAATCGACCTCGGCTGGAATATATGACTGCCTTGCCTTCCATATTATTTCCCAAATTAACCATCTCATGCCACACAAATGCCACAAGGGAGGCCCAAATGTGCTTTTAAAATGTTTTGTGTGCCTTCCCATCCAGGGGCTCAGCAGAAGGCAAAATGTATTGCTTTTACCCCATCATTCCTCTCGCACATAGAGTTTCTTGAATGTTGTCCCTCGTTACAAAAGCGCACAAGGAATTACATCAGTGTAGCTCACCTTTAAAGCTGAATGTGATGCACTTGGCAGGAATTAAATGAATTCTGCCATCATTTCTCAAGGGACAGAAGGGCTGCATGTAACGATGGGCATTTTCCACGAGATGGCAGTCATATAAAGAACCACTCGGAGAAAGATCTGTCTCCCTGGCTATAAATTAATTTATTTCCTTGTCACTTCTGCATTTTTTTAGGGCTTTCAAAAAGTGTCTTGAGTGCTTTCAGGCGCAAAGGTTGCAGGGTGGATTGAGCTGAACTTGGATGCTGCACGACTTAAGTGCCAGGGAGCAGCTTTCTAATCACGCCACCCTCTGATAGCGGTGGCATCATAGGGAATTCTCTGATAGAACTGCCTGATCTGGAAGGGTTCTGAATCAAACAAGGTGCAACATGGCACATATAACAGCCCAGTTCTGAAAGCGATACTGACGCTCATCTGCATGATGGATAACTATCAACTATAGTGAAATCCTGTACATCTGCTATTATCACAGATTTTTCAAGGACAACGAGCAACTATCAGCTGTAGTTAAATACTGGTGTGCATGTGTGTGAATCATACTCATGCCATTATTTGTCAGTTACCAAATATTGCCATATGTCTAGGGTCTCCAACGTGGTGCCCATGGGCACCAATGTGCCTACGGATATCTCTCTTGTTGACTACCAGGCTCCCTCCCCCTCCTGATTTGTATCTGTTTCTTAAGATTGTTTCAGTTCTTTAATTTTTAACTGGGAGACTGGCATGCTGCAAATCAAAGTGCCGCCCTCCAGCACCATCTTTATTTGGGTTCCAAAGAGTATTAGAGGTCAGACCCCACATCTGCTTTGTATTAGTTCCTTGGGCAAGTTGCTTTCTTTTAGCCTCACCAGTTTGCCTTCTAGAAAATGAGTGTTTTGTCACCAGTCATGCCCACCATGGCAGCCATTTTATGAATGGGCAAGCCCTCCCATGGCAGCCATTTCGTGAGAGTGTCCCCAACTCACTCTCACAATTCCAAATGTGCCCACCAACTCAAAACGGTTGGGGATGCCTGCCATATATCCAGTACTGAAAGCACAGTTCGCTGTCAAACGTCAGATACAGAAATCTGGGGTGGAAAGCAGGGGTGAACTGAAATTCAGCATGGACAAATTCAGCGGTGACAAAAAAAAATAATCCAATTTTTTAAAATTAAAAAATGGCCACATTAGTGTTATGGAGGCCCAAATGGGTCAAATTTAGCTTGTTTTGAAGCTAAATTTGACCCTTTCAGTGCTCTGTGGCTAAAGGTAGGCCCACGGGGGGGGGGGGCTGGGGTATGTGTGAAAATGGCCCCAGCTCCCCTGACGTTGCCCATCCCTGTTCTAAAGTGTACCAGAAGGAATGCTGAGGTTGACGGACAAAGCACTGTCAAAGGATAAAGAAATGGAAGACCCCATTGAGGATTTAGGACAAACAGACTCTCAGACCTAGAAAATTGTGGAAAGCAGTGTAGGGAAGGGAGCACAGAACCAGTTACACTGCAAAATATTTTTTTTTCTTTTTTGGAAGAAAAGAAACCACGCAAAGTTGGAAATGCAGTCGGTGACAGATTTGGATCTGAAGGTGGAAAAGCAATAGAGGGCACAGCTGGATATAGACTTCGATGTTGAATCTCACAAGGTTTAAGAAGAATGGGAGTTTTCAAAGAAGACACGGCCACGAGAGACACCAGAAGGTGATGAAAAGGGTGAATGAGATCAGGATCTCTTATTATTTTCGAGGCAGCAGCCCTTCGTAAGTCACCTCTGTGTCCAAGGGGGAAGACTGAGGGGAGATATGACAGCGCTCTTCAAGTACTTGAAAGGTTGTCACAGACTGGAAGGCCAGGAC
The DNA here is from genome assembly GCF_057233095.1 of Heloderma suspectum. NCBI lineage: Eukaryota > Metazoa > Chordata > Lepidosauria > Squamata > Helodermatidae > Heloderma > Heloderma suspectum. The sequence goes on from NC_139458.1 coordinate 192,930,453, forward strand.
CTCTTCTCCATCATCCCAGAGTGCAGGACACGGAATAATGGGCTCAAGTGACAGGAAGCCAGATTCCGGCTGAACATCAGGAAAAACTTCCTGACTGTGAGAGCAATACGACAATGGAACCAATTCCCTAGGGAGGTGGTGGGCTCTCCCACACTGGTGGCGTTCAAGATCTGTCAGGGATGCTCTGACCTGGATTCCTGCATTGAGCAGGGGTTGGACTCGATGGCCTTGTAGGCCCCTTCCAACCCTACTATTCTAAGATTCTATGATCAGGGAAGAAGGGGGTATGTAGGGCCATGACCTGAAATCGCTTGCAGACTGAGGAGGAAATGAAATAGGGCCACTGGCCAGTGGAGCAACAAGAGCTGTCCTGGGCAGTTATCTCCGAGGTTGCTCTCTTATAGCTTTTCTGTCCAGGGCAGGTATGAGAGAGGCTGGGATTTATAGACCAACACAACTTGTGGGCACAAGGTTGGGGAAGGCTGCACCAGGCCATCTTAAGCAAACCACTGTGTCTCAGACTCAGCCTGGCTCCATCTGCAATATGGGGATAATAAATCTGACCCACCTCACAAGGTTGTTGTAAGAACATAAAAAAGCCTGGCTGGATCAGGCCAACAGTCCATCCAATCCAGCATCCCGTTTCCTGCTGAAGTCAAACAGATACTTCAAGCAGGGCATGAACGCACCAACCCTTCCCACTGCTGGTACTCAGTGACACACTGCCCCTGAGCCTGAAGCTTCCATCGTGACTAGAAACCAATGATAGCCTTGCCTTCCAAGAATTGGTCCAATCCTTTTATGACCGCCTGGTAGCCGCCAGGCAGCAAATCATGTAAATTAATTATGCGCTGAAGAAGAAGTACTTTCTTTTGTCAATACAGGCTGCTTAGGACAAATTGTTACATTGCCCACAGAGGTGATTAGAAAAGGTGCACTACAGGGTAGTGAGATGTCTAACTCATTGCCTGCACCAATCTATCATACAGTATCATTTTTGTACACTACAAACAAAAACTGCCAGACAATTCCTGCTTGGAGGAATTCATCCCTGCTGCCCCTAGCTTAATGTCCTTTGAAAGGTCAGTTTTGCATGGATTCCATCAAACTCTTCCCATGCTGTTCTATATAGGACAAAACGGCTAAGGTTCAATGCTGCTTGGCGGCTCCAGACCGGAATGCTTTATTGCCATAGTGTGTGTGTGTTTCTGGACAGTGGGAAAGGGAAAAGGTATTCTTTTTCATTTCATGTCCTCCATCCTGGAACCTCCCCTTATAGTGGGGTGACCTGGCACCCTCCAGTTGTGTTGGACAACAACTCCTATCATCCACAGTCAGGTGGCTGGGAATGTTGGTAACTGTAGTCCAACACATCTGAAGGGCCTCAGATTGGGGAAGGCCACGTTAGACCCTCCGAGCCACATGCAACTGCCTTCAGAAATTCACAACTTTTACACACAACACTGAATATTGATTTGTTGAATCAATTTGCTGTCATTTCACCTTATCCGATGAATGCCAAAGCAGTGTTTGCTGGCTTCTCAGGTGTGTTTTTAGTGTGGTTAGTTTGTTTCTGCCACACACCCCTCCCATAAATTCTGATCCATGAGGGAATTCAGATGAAACATTGTGGTGTGTTTCATAGTGGCAGTGCAAGTTGCTTGCTTTGGAGTGAGTGATGCACTGCAGACAACGCACAGGATTTGGGCTCCTTGAATAGTGAGTGTTACAAACTCTTTCTGCCACTGGGCTGAAAACTTCCATTTGTTTCTGCAGATTTGCATTTCTTATGACTTTCCCCCTGTTGTTCTGGTTACGTGGCACAAGTATTGGTTTATGCTAGTGCAACATCGTTAGCACTAGCGCTGGGACATAACGGGGTCCTACCTACTGGCTCCCCGTGATAAATATATATGACTGGCTTTGGGTCAGTTGTGCAATATCATAGTCCACATGTTATCTGGGAGCCAATCATGTGCATTTCACATTCAGTCAGGATGTGTAATAACAACCCAACAACTTGGCCCCTCTGTTGGTGCTGACCCCAGGGTGGCCAGGACTGTCTACCCAGGAAATCTTTGGGCTTCCATATCCACCTGTCAAGGTTGAACCATAGGCAGCTAAGCAAAGCTGAGGGGCAAAGCCAGGAGTCAGAATTGAGAAGAAACTCAAGCACACCAGAGTCAGGAAGACCTGTACTATATAGGCTTGTGATCTCTGAAGTCTGTTACCTGCTAGATGCTTTTGAGTGACTCCTGCCACATGTTTCGGATGGAACAGGCCAGGATACTAGTGTAATGTTGCAGTCATTCCATGATCTCATAGCAGTCATCCCATGTCATTGCAATGGGGAGCATCCAAGTGGGCCATTCCTCAAAAAGGTTCCACTGCTGATTCCGTTCTGCAAGCAGAACCAATTGTTTGCGCAGCAGGGATTTAGCACTTTGTTTAGGAAGCCCCCAAATGAGCAGAAATGCCAATTTCTATATCAGGACAGGTTGGCGTAGCTCCCTTAGGCGAGCTCAACCTGCCTCATTCCAGAAATGAGCATTTCCGCTTCTTTTCAGTTCCTAGAGGAAGCACCAATTCCCTGTTGTGCAAGTGGTAGGCGCTGCTTGTCGAATGGAATTGGTGGTGGCTCCTGCTTGCGTAAAGGCCCACTTGGATGCTGCCCAATGAGAGAAGCAATGCTTGGGGCATTTCTACACCAGCCTAAAATCCTGCATTTAAAACGGGGCTTTCTGCATCCATTTTAATGCAGGATCACAACTGACTCCTTTTTCATGCACCCCCTTTCCCCCTCCCCTTTCCGCCTCCTTCTCCCAGTAGTTGAGTCTTCCATTATCTTTCATTGATCTCACTCCTTTTCTTGCCGCTTTTCCTCTTTTCACGGAGGAAACTCAGGCAGAACACAACGGGGTAATTTGATAGCTCATTATCTGCGATCTATTTAAAAACGGAACAAAGGGCATTTAGTGCAGGAGATGCCTTGAATGATCACGGCATTATGTAAAGAGCCTGCAAACTTCCATGAAGGAGCACTCTCAATCACAGGATAAAAGCTCCATGTGAAGGAGCCCTTAGCAAAGAGCATGATAACTGAACTTAACAATCCATATGACCCAGGGGTAGGAAACGGTTCTTTCTTGTGGGTAATCTATCAGCAGTGGGTGGGGCTGAAGCCAGCAGTGAGGAGGGACAGAGCAGCCCCCTTTCTTCCGCTCCCTTTTCTCTCTTTCTTCCGCCCTCTTTTCTCTCTTTCTTCCACCCCCTTTTCTCTTTTTCTTCCGCCCCCTTTTCTCTCTTTCTTCCGCCCCCTTTTCTCTCTTTCTACTACCCCCTTTTCCTTCTCTCCCTCTTCCTTCAGGGGGCTGCTATGGAATGGACAGATCATCTTTGCCAGAGGTCTGGACTGATTGCATGCAGAGGGCTTTTGAAATTAGGCCGAGGGCTGCATGAAATTAGATGTAACCAAACTCAGTGATCCCCCAAATGGCAGGATAATTAGAAATTCATTATTTTCATTATGTTACAGTGATATGGGACATTGCAGGGGACACACAGCAAATTAATATAACAATAAAGAGTTTTAGATAACATGGTTTCTACTGCACAGCGAGAGGGGAGGATTTTCTCTGTTGACTGTTACACACCAGTTTGCTAATAAGTATGTGACCCTTTGTACTGCAGAGTAGCATGGCTCAGCGTATCAAAGTTACGTAATATTCATAATGGAAGAGACTACAGGAGGAAGGGGGGAAAAAGATAAACTCTTATAAATTAAAACTGTAATCAGTCATTTTAATAGATTCCCATGGAGGAGCCATTTGTGACATTGAGATATAGTCTGCCCAAGATAAGGCTGTCTTCTCACATCTCATCATTGCATTGCCCGCTTGACTGGCTTGCAGTTAAAGTACTGGCAGCTTAATCCTAATTTCTAAAGCAGTGTCAATAGCTATTTCTTTCCTTGGAAATGATACAGCAGAATCCATAACTGATTTCCAGCTCTGAATACCTCTGTGCTCTCTGTTTGATACAATGTGAAACGTAAAGACGCACACACACCGAACAATAGCCTACATACACAACACCTAGCATCAGACTCTTCAGCAGAGTAACCAGCACCCTTGAAATGAATGATGGAAGTGCTTCCTGAATCGATGTGGGTGCATCTTAGAAGTCACCAAAATACAGCCCAATTCTAAAACTGGTTGGTGCCAATGTGAACATGTATAGTTTTTCTTAATGTTAATTGCCCTGTTGTGTGTGTTTGGGGGGGGGGGGGAGCATGATTTTTACTGAGATTGTGGCTGCGGAGGGAAGGCTTGAATCTACTCTTCCCCAGGTGCTGTTGTGACAATGACCATAGTATCCCCCACCCCGGGGCGACTTGGAATTTAATGCAAAGAAAATGATGACATGATTGCTAATCGTGGTGTTAGTGTCACATGAAGTTAGACTCACAAAGCTTGTGGAATACAGCTCTACTTGAATCCTTTACAATTCTTGTAGGACACTTTCACTAAGATCTAATTATCCCCCATAATTCCCTCAGGCACTCTACTAGAACTCTATGCATTATTCTGTGACCCACAGCACATGCTTACAGGATGGTGGAGCTCATGCCCATGGGGGAGTGGGCATGCTTCTCTCTTACTTTGTGCACATATGTGTCCTCTTTTACAGGGGACAATCCTCTATTTAAAGGGATGCCAGAGGACTGTCCCCTATTTTGAAAGCATCCTCTCTTAGAAGGTAATTTATTTATCATTATTTAATGATAAAGATCCATCAGAAGAGAGAGCCTTAAAGGGGCTTCAGCTGGCCCTACATGGAGGGTTTTCTCTGGTGCTACTGCACCTCACACACGGTCGTGGCACATGATGTTCCCCCCCTCCGCGGCAACCACAGGTTTTCATGCCATAACCCCCGCATTTTTGCAAAGTTGTTTTGTGATGGTTTTCCCCATCGTGCTGGCTTCAGTGCAGTTTGGGAGTCTGTGTGACCTCAACTTGCGATACTGGCTTCGGCGGCGGCTGGGAGAAGCAGCGCTGCGAGGAGGAAGGGAATGTTTCATCAGCAGAGGGTGGACCTGAGGAGAGGAGTTGGCTTCACCCTCCACGGATCATGTTTTGTTTTTTCCCAGATGAGCCTTACTCCTGAGAAAGTCAGCATGTGGCTTTTGGGATTTCTTTTCTTTAAATCCCCTTCCATGCAGGTACACATATTTGCATAAGATTAAGGACCGCAAGGCACAACTAGCTGAAAACAGCCCAGATAGATACGTCTATTCAGAAGTAAATCACTCATCAATTGCACTTAGCATGGGAGGGGGGAGAGGTGTTGCTTGGGGGTTGCTTGCTTTGCCTTTTGTTTTCAGTCTCGATCTGCTGCAGTGGACCTGCATATAAATGTAATGACTTTAAAGAAGGAAGCATGTTGATGCCTTTTGTTTTCAATCTCCCCTTATCTGCTAAAACGGGCCTGTGCACAAGTTTAATGACTTGTTGAGACTCCACCCACATATGCCCCAACTAATGCAGTTTCTTGTGCGGTCTGCCATGTGAAAGCGTTTTTTCCCCCTGATGTATAAGTTGTTTTAATTTGCTGCATGTGCCATTGGAGGACCAAATCCAAATGGACGAAACTGCGGTTTTAAACTGAATCGCATAGGAAAGTGTCTCTGTGTAGATGGGGCCCTGGAAGCAGTGTGCACCTGGACACCAGGCTGAGCAAGGCACACAGTGTTCTCAGTCTTCCACACTATGGTGAGGTGTACCGTATTTCTATTTGCATTATAATAATTACTTCTAAATTTACATCTATACATATAAATTAGCATATGCAAACATTATGCAGATTGGTGTCCTCTTTTGTCCTCTGTTTTTGTGACGCATTTCCTCTTTTTTAGCAATTCATAAGTGGCCGCCCTTGTGTTAGTAGAAAACAACAACAACCAGAAAATAGAGGGCGGAAGAAGACAGGGAATTGACCTTATCAAGCCCCTGCCAGCTTATAGTACGTATCCTGGAGGGAAGGGCATTACGGTTGGAGTGATGCCTTTCCCATCTGTGTGTGCTGCCTGCTGCCCACCCCCTGCTATTAACTATAACACAGTCAGGTGTGGGGCTGGCAGGCCTGCACCCCTATATAGCACAGCAGGCCTCAGTGGTGGGAAGGTGTCCCACCAAGTATTACAAGGCTCCTGTTCCAAGCTTGTTGGGTCTGGAACTACCAGGATGGGGAAATGGCAACATCTGGTTGCAGGCTGTCCTGGTATAACATCTCCTCCTAAACTCTTCTGAAACAGGAAAGAGCCATCCTAGAAACACTTTCATGGCCATTCACACGCCGCCCTCTGAAAAATCTCCCCAGAGTAGGGGTGCATTTACACAGGTGACAATGTGCATGAAATGCACCTTGTTTTTAGTTGCACACAGGGGTTTAGGCCTGACTGATAGCTGCATGGGCTGTGAGTTGAGACAGTAATTTGCCTGCTGACCTGTGCGCATGAGCACCCCCCCCCCCCGCACTGATGCAAATTTGGCTGTTGATCTAAACTATTCAAAAAGCTGTGGATGGGACTACATGCAAACCCCAAACCTACCTGAGGATGCCAGGGACTGAACTCAGGGCCCGTTGCATGTGCTGTACCACTGCTGCAGTGGCCCTCAAAATGTATATATTTTGAGCTCGTAGTCTTTTTTTCAGTTTTAGGGCAAAAACAGCTCTTTCAAATATGAAGGCTGTCCAATGGTGGGTGGATTGGTTTAGATCTGTGATGTTTGGGAACTTAAGGGTTCCAATCCCTATTCCACAGTCTCCTGCTTAATGGCCCAACCTGAGAATAAAAGGTAGCAATAGTAAAGAAATAGGCCTTGGAAGTAGGAACTCTGGAGATGAGCGCAGGCAGAAGAAAGCTGGGCATGGGTCATGGGGCTGTCCAATTTCCCAGCCTTGTTGGCAAAGCTGGCTTGGAGATTTGGATTCCCCTTCCTGATCCTAAACCACACACTCAGCAAAGAGCATCCCCTCTAAAGTATCCAAGATTGATACTTTCAAAAGATATTGAACTGTTTCATATACTTCCTGTGTTGGTGACCCTTTTCACATGGTACCTTTCATGGGTGTGAATGAGAGAAATTTAGCAGCTGTGTGCAGCCTTTCAAATCCCTTGCATCGCAAGCTACCCTTGCTGCAATTCTCTCTTTTCCAGTGCTGACAGTCTGGGCATCTGTAATCTAGATCTACATTTTTGTACATCCCTGAAACCATGGTTTTAAATATCTCTTTGAATTTGTGCTTGCTTAGATTCAGAGGGTTGTATCCAGTGTTAGATATTGCATCCAGTGTTAGATGTTAAAAAATGTTAGATGTTAAATGTTAAATCTAACATGTTAGATGTTAGATCCAGTGTTAGATGTTAGATGCTGCATCCACTGGTTGCATCCAGTGTTAGATGTTAGGGTTGCATCCAGTGTTAGTGTCCTACATAGAGTACACTGATTGAAATGAATGGGACTTGTTAGACTCACATGGGATACAACTGAGGGGATATAACCCAGAGTTATTTATTGCAGAACTAATGTTACTTTTTGCTGATTGACATTTGAGATTTTGGTAGATATGCTCTTATTGAGACACTTCTTATGAAATATCCTTCCATATAGGCAGAGAATTGATGCTATAGTACCTCAAGGAAATCTTTTTATAAAGGTGGTAGCTGCATTACACAGATAACATGACCACTTGCAGTTCAGTTCTCTATTTTCACACCTGAAATATTAGGCCACATTTGATTTTTGCTATCAGAATTGAAAGCAGCAGGTATTCACTTTAATTGATTTTTTCCCCTTACTCTTTCAGACATGTTATATCACATGAGATTCTGCTCATCGCCAGCCATCAGGATCCAACAACACATTCACATTCCCTACCTGGACAAAAATGGCAGTTTAAAAATCAATGAATAATGTAGCAAAGAAGCAGATGTTAATCTTACATTTTATACAGCCTATTTTGATTGTAAGGCTTCCCAAATGCTTTCTAACTATCTTGTATAGGAAGCTGTACTGAGCAGAGCCATAGTCTGAGAACAATCAACCAAAAGGAGGTATGCTGTACTTTTACCACAGGTAAAATGAGATATTGTACCTGCTTTTCTCACTAGGACTGGACTATTTAATAATGGTCTCTTCTCTGCTGGACTTAATATGTGTTAGCAGGGACCATTATTCCTTATGTAGAATCATTGGAAAGGGAATTTCATAGAGAAAATACATCTTCCACTTTTTAAAAATGGTCTCACAGAGTTTCAGTGGTAGTGCCATTGTTATCAGCCACCCTATTCCGTTCTTGGGTTAGTAGATCAATAACTTTATTGAAACTTCCACAGAATCTTCCTGGTCCAATCTCTGTTCAGGTGTAGAGAATGTTTGGAAGAATAGCAAGTCTGTATAGTTTCCTTCCCGCCTTTGGACCATAATCCTTAAAGTGGCTTGCAATTACAATCTAAAATAATATCAACATAAAATGAAATGTAGTCTTAAAAACCCAGTAGAAGACAGACATAAAACTCACGTTTTAAAAAATGGGTTGTATCCAGTGGTTGCATGAATAGAAGGCATCTTGTGAAGCCCATCGTTCTCATCTCTTCCTACCCCCTGCAGCCTCCTGTAACCTCAAAAACACTCTCCAGAGGTTCAGCAAGCCCTCCTCAATAGTGGTGGTGGTATCATATGGAGCTGCAGTGGGAAAGGGGAATTGCCTGAAATCAGGCAGTTGTGCCAGGAGAAGTAAATCTCTTGAGCAGACACATATAGGACTGTGCTCTAAATGTTCAGTCATTAGCAGCACAACCCTATGCATATTTACTCAGGAATTAGTTCCACTGTTTTCAATGGGACCTATTCACAGGTAAGTGTGTATAAGATTGTACCCTTGAAGTCTTGATTTTAAATGCTGGACTACAGGTGATCCCCATTTTACTTTGCATACCCAGATATACCATCCTAAGTACAAAATGCAAGAAAGCCCATGAAAATATGGAGGGTGCATGACAACAAAGCCACAAACAGGGTGCTAGAAATGGGCAGGGCAAATGCAAGTTTGATTCCAGAAGATTGGAAGTATACTTTGAGGACTGGCTGGCAAATATTTAATTTTGAGGTGCTCTTGAAGAGGAAGACTCTTTTGTCTATCTAATTCCCATAGTAATTTGGTGTTTTTGCTTGACTGCAAAGCCTAGACTGCATTTCCCAATTTGACTGTGAAAGAGGCCCCCTTCTCCCCACAGTCCATTGACAAGGGCAGCCTTTTACCAGCTTTGGCTGGTGCGCCAGCTATGGCTGTTCCTTGACATGGGTAGCTGTAATGAGTTTCTTAGTGAGCAATAAGGTGGACTTCACAGCATTCCTACATGCTGTTGGTAGCCACCTAGAGACCTGTATAGTTTGGCCCAACCAGCAGCTTTATAGTTAATTAAGTAAGCCTTTCACACAGGCTGGTAATTTTTAGCTTTCATCTTAAAGCTGTTTTGGTCAGCTAGATTATGTCATCCTGGAAGATGAGATAGGTTTCACTTCCCATGGGAAAGAGAGTGTCAGGGTTGGATTGGAGCCCATAGAGCCCCAAAGTAGTTCTGATTCTGAGGAAGAGATAGAAGCCGTGGGAGAGGAGCCCGCGTGCTGTTCAGAGGCGCTGCTGGAGGGAGAGCCCCTCCCTACTCACATTCCTGAGCACAACCCTGGTAGGCAGGGGGAGGGACAACTGGAGCTTTGGGATGCGAGGTGCTGGCACAGGGACAAGCGGGAGATGGAGGGCGCCGAGAGGAGGTGCTCAGCCTGCTTGGCGCGACGTCAACAGCTGCGCCCCGATGGTAGCGACCATCGGGTGGACTTTCGCCTCCTAGCCCTTCCTGCCTTTTCCCTCCAGACGGAGACCAACTGATTCCCTAAGGCTAGAAACCCCTGGTCGGCAGCTCTCTTAAGTTTCCCTCATTAGGCTCAGGCAATTAGCATCTGTAAGCGTCATTAGGTTGAATGGAAATAAAGCCTTGGAAAAGAGCCCTATCGTCTGCGTGTTGATTCTGGCTACTTGAGGATTTCAGAAGGCAGCAAGGGCGCTCCTGACAGAGAGCCCTCTCTCTGGGGTGAGCAGCAGTAGCCTGTCAACTCCTGAATTAAGCAGAGAAATAAACCTACAAAACCCAGCAGACTAGTTTGGGTCCCTGGTCTTGCTCCAAGGGGGAATAGGCTTGGAGAACTTTTGCCGGTCTTAGAGGAACGACTTCTAGTCTATCTTGGGGACTCAGAGAGCCATATCGGCTGTGACAGCTGCATGGGCTGTCGAGAGGTGGGCTTTCTTTGCATATTTATTCTGCATCTGTCTTCTGTCCATAAGCTGTCATCCTTTGGCACAAGTGGCTTTGTTCCATCGTGGTAATCTAAAAGAGTCTATTTTGACTGGGCCCTGACGGAATCAGGACCCCGGATTAGTATAGTAGTTTAGCCATGGTAACCCATGTATTGATAACCTCAAGTCTTGCCTGTAGTGGAGGGGCCCTGGCTCAGTGCTACAGCAGCTGCTTTGCATGCAGAAGGTCCCAGGTTCCAATAGTACTAATGCTAATGGAATCTGCAGTGGATTCAAATGAGTCTGGATTTCTGTGAATCTGACCTGTGGATTCCACAGCAGACCAGCATTTTCTGAGTCATGCAGACTTGGGGGCCTTTTTTTTTTACTTTGGGGAGGGGATTTGCGCAAATGCACACTTGCGCAAGTGCAACCAAGAACCAAAATCGTGTTTGTCCCTAAAAGAAACAAACCAGGTTGCTTCAATGAGCAGATGACAGAGCGAAAGACATCTCACACTCCGTGAAACACAGTTGGAACAGATTTAACAAAATCCAGTACATCCTTGGCACAGCAAGCGAGATCATGTAATCAGTTTCTTGGTACTAGAAAGAGGGCTGCACCTCTCCCTCTTCTGTATCATTTATTTTGATTGAGTTTTAAATTATAATGCTTAGAATATTAGCAAGGACTGTATAGGCAATATATAGAAAAATTTATGGGTCAGTATCTACTGGTATTCCTACTCAGAGTAGACCCATTGACATGAATGGACCTAGTCTAGGCAGGACTACCACTGGATCCTGTTCATCAAAATAAAATATAGTTGTTGTTATGGGTTGCCTGATCATCCCGTGGGGCTGGAGCTTAACCTCCCTGTCCTATATTGAGATAGAAGAATCTTCCCCCTGCTCCCCCCGTTCAGTAGTCCCTAGCTGTACCAATTAACTTTGCAATAGCCTACTCTGTAATTGCTTCTAAAGCTGGTGTGTTAGGAAATCGACCATAACAGTTTCCTTGAAAAAAACAAAAACCCTTCCTTCAGAATGTTCGACACAATATTTAACTGCAGAAAAGGCACTGCTGTACTTAAAAACAAAACAAAACAAACCACCTTTCTACAGGATACCTGAAACGTACGTAAACTCTTTCAGCAACATTCATTAACTTGATAGGCAGTTACGCAGGGAAGTGGTGGGGAGGGAGCAGCGTGCCGGCATTTTATGTTTCGGCAAACAGAGAAAGGATTTGCTTAGCCAGAGGCTAAGTCTGGTCACCTCATTTAATAGCAAAAGGATTTTGTACACAAAAACTACTGTTGTCCTATAAAATTTAATAGTTCTGCAGAATGTGGCATGGCAGGTTGAGTTCTTGAGGGTGCCTTAGTGTTCATGCATGTAGATTTCAATGTATGTGCACCACTGTCACAGTGCTTCCATTAATTCCCCTCTCAGAGATTTGTTTTCTAGAAACTCTGGGGAGGGGACTGAATCCTCAAGAATATCAACAACAGTGAATGCATCATGTGCACTAATTTTTTTAACGGCACTCCCAGTCTTAAAAGGCCAACGAAGGGACAGTGTCTTATAAAAGCCAGTATGGTGTACTGGTTAGACTAGCACTGGGAAGATCCAGGTCCAAATCCTGACTCAGCCGTGAAACTCACTGTCTCTCAGTCTAACCTGTCTCGTGTGGTCGTTGTGAGGATAAAAGGAGGGAAGAACTATGGATAAGCTTGTTGGAAGAAGCTGGGATGTAGGATTTAAACGGTAACAACAACAACCACTACTCCTACTCCTACTATTAATTGTGAACAGCCCAGAGAGCCTCAGCTATTGGGCAGTATAAACATGTAATAAATGAACAAACAAACAAACAAATAAATATTATTGAAAGGTATGGGGAAATAGAAGACAATCAGAGCATATGCTATATGATGACTCATTTCCCTCCTTCTCACTATCTACACTTGTATTGCTCCAGGAACAGTATCTGGCTTCTGGGAAGGGAAGAAGTGATCATGGTATTAGGTGATGGAATATCCACTCCCAGGAGGGGCAATTTTTTAGTGGAAAAATGCTGGAGGGGAAAGGGTTAAGAAGCTCCTCTTCTGTGCACTGGTCTTCCACCGAGGACTACCGCCTCTCTGGCTGCATTTTGTAAAAGGAGAAAACAGCGTTGACAATTTATGTATGTATGTATGTATGTATGTATATTTATGTATTTACAGTGTTTATACCTTGCCCTTTAGCCCCCACCCCCAATCCAAAAGAAGCTCCCAGAGTGATTTACAAAGATAAGAACCATGACGGTCCCTGCCCTCAGGCTTACAATCGAAATTTAAGACATGACACACAAGGAATAAGGGATAGGGAGGGAGGATTTATATAATTAAAAATTGTTTTTAAAGCCTATTTGAAGAGGAGGTGACAGTGACATTAACTTCCTCTCCTGTTTACAGGGCAGATGGTTGGAATGGCCTCTGTGAGGGGCCCTGTCTCTCCTTCATGAAGCCGCAGGAGATGAAGAAAGCGAAGGTGACCGTTTGCCTCGCCAGCTTCTTCTTTCCTCCTGCTCATGGGCTGAGGGGCTGCAATGGCCTCTGAAGGGAGGAGGGGCCCAGACCAGTGTGATGAAGCAGAAGCTGCAGGTGGAGAAGGCGATGGTGGCAGATCGGCTGGCTGGCTGCTTCTTCCCCACCTCTGTGTCACATGTAGTTTGGCTTCAGTCCTTCAGGATTCAGTTGGCAGCTACTCTAACTACCCATACTCTTGTTCCTGTGGAATCTTGAAGAGGTTTTTAATTGACTGAAGGAGACTTGCTGAATGACAAAAGCAGGGGAACCCCTGTGCTAACGTCTCAGGTTGAAAGGCCATTTGGTCCTGAGAGCCGAACATTCTGCTTCAATTTACTTTGGGGCCAAGGGAGAGCTTTCTGCATTCCTCTTATTATTTAACTGAGACTAGAAATAGGTATGTGTATTCAGAAGGACCCTTTCTGCTTATGTAGCAAAAACTAGCCAAAGGCAACCCGAAGGGCAAATACATTAAAGGTCTCTGAGATAATCTTGAACAAGCTCATTTTGGAAAGAGATCTCCCCCCCCCCCAATTACATGCATGTATAAATACCTAGAGGTGCATCCATGTATTTAATTCTCAGTGTGCCTTGTATGCTCTTTATTTTACATGGAAGAGAGCCCCAGAGCAGCTGCACTCAGAGTTCTACGACTAGAAACTAAGAACCATAAAAACAACAACAGGAAGGTCAAGAGTTTCTTCTGCCTCCCAGTGGAAGCACATAGCAGAGAGTAATAATAAGTTGATGGCCAACCAAAGAAATGACACATGCAACAGAAGCCAAATTGAAACTGCAAGGACATGGGCTACCATCTCCACCATTTCACTTCCCCAAACCTGGAGATTATGGCACCGAGCCAAAGAAATTAGATGATCGTGCAGGGCCAATGAATTATATGCCACGTGGAATGAAGGGCTGCACAAAGTAAGAAAATCACAGAATTGTACCTCAGGAAGGATTAATGGAACATTCCCCAACCTCGTGCCCTCCAGATGTGTTGGATTAGAACTCCATGCTGGCTGGGGGATGCTAGAAAGTGCAGTCCAACACATCTGGAAGGTACCAGGCTGGGGAAGGGTGGGTTAATGAATCCCGTCACCAGCATTTAAGCAGGATGTTCCATATCCAAACAAATGGTAGATTCAAGACAGGGTGAACCTACAGAAGGTCTGAAAGGGTCCAGACATGTTACTCCTCATGCAGTGCTGAGCATAACCTGAAAGGGACATCGTAGAAAGATAGGAAGGTCCCTTACACCAGGTCAGAAATGATCTCACTTTGTGGCTTCACATATGAATGTTAAATAGCAGCAGTGACAACCCTGAACCCTATGGACCCCACATGAACCAGCTCCTTGGGGAACACACTTGGGGAACACACAGTGGCGAGCCTTTCCATGTGAGGCTGAAAGGAATGAAACCCCAGGTGGTAAAAACCTGACCATCTGTCCAGATGTTCCAGCCATCTCAAGGCAATGGTGTGGTCCACAGTATCCAGACCTGGGTGAGAGATAGAGCAAAAGCAACATGGAAGCATTACCCCTCACAGTCTCCAGCAGAAGATAATCTACCATGGCAGTCAGATCCGTCTCCAGTTTAAAAGCCCAACTGAAAGGGGTTGAGGAAGAATGTTTCATCCAGGGGGTTTTGGGTAGGGATCAGGATGACAACTCCCAGCATTCCTGAGCATTGGCCATGTTGGCTGGGGCTGACGGGAGTTGAAGTCCAAAACATCTGGAAGACACCAGGTTAGGGAACCCTACTCAAATGAGGCATTGATTCCCCTGGCCAGCTGCCCACTAGGCTCTTCCTTGCTGGCCTTCACCAGCCACAAAGGGCAAGGATCGAAATTACACATCTTGGTTCTCATGGTGCCAGGCACTCTTTCTGCATTCTCGAGGGAGGAGGCCAGGTGGAACTGCTTCAAGCAACTGAGAGAAGTGGTTGATTCTGATACCCTTATTATAGTGGGCGGGATTCTCCCTGTTTCTCCCCTTCTGCAAACTGTGAGAGAAGACTTCCCTTCTTCCTGAAGTCCTGTGGCTGGTGCAGAAAGCTTGGGAGAGAGGTGGGGTCTTCTCTCACTTTTCACTGTGGTTGGAAGAAGAGATGGAGTGGGGATATCATGCTGTAGTTTTTACCTTCGGCAAAATACTGCAGTGCCAATGAAGGAAATCTCCATCTCCCTCCCAGACCTTCTGGCAAGCGTAGAGGTTTGGGAATGAGGGATGCAGACTTTTCTCAATTGTTCTGAGGTCTGAATAAGAAAAGAAACAGCAGAAATCTCTCCCACTGCTCCTTATCTTGTTTATTTATTCATTATGTTACTAAACAAAAGGTGCTTCCAGATGAGGCTTTTATTGCCATCACCTTGCCTCAAACATGGAATGTGACAGGGGTCAAGATGTTGAAGTTTTCCATTCTAGCCCTCCTGTGATTCCCCACCGCTTCTTTCATCCTTTTTCTTATGATGGAAAATCCATTAAGGAAGGAAAGATGGAATAGCTGCACAATGTTTCTGAGTGGTAGCACTAGGAGCCCCCCATCTGGAGCCACCCATAATGTAATCATGGGTAATCCCTATCCACTTGCACAGAACTCTGTGGTGCCTTATTTTTCTTTTGCCATCTTTCTATTGATTCTTTCTATTGTCTCCATCTGTCCTATTCATGGAATGGATGCTGTAAACATAAATAACTTAAAGAAAAGGGGGAAAAAGGAAGAGAGCAGGGAGGTCCCATTGTAACAGCAGCAGAAACACTAGGCATGCTACACTTTCACCACTTACTAGCCCACAGCTGGTCTCTCGGAGCCCTTTGCTCAGGGCTCAGCTGGGGTAATATTTATTTATTTATAATATGTTTATACTTCTTAATATATTAAACTCCCTAAGCGGTTCACAATAAAATACATCATAACAATATAGAAACAAAATAAAATAGTAAATAACTAAAAACATCAGTCAGAATCCAATGCTACTGATGCGCTAGTGGGACTGGCTGCCGCTTCTGGTCCACATGGGGCCAGCCCTGCCAATTCCACTCCACAAGTAGGGATGGCGGAGAATTCCGCCATGGATCTCAGTGAGGCTGAATGCCAGTGCATTCAGCGCCCCGAAATCTGTGGCGGAACGAAGGCCCCCCCGCCCCGTGAAAGGTGCACGAAATGGAGCACCTACCTGGTGCCATTTGTGCTGCTTTGTGAATGGTGGCTACGTCTGTGGCCGCCATTCGCTTCACAATTTTTCCTGTGATAGGCTATGTAAATACTTACGTAGCCTATCACGGCTAACGCAGGGACGCCATTTGTGTCCCTGCGGAGGCCGTGATAGGCTATGTAAATATTTACGTAGCCTATCACGGCGAAAAAAAGGGATGCAAATGGCGGTGGCTACGGCGGCTGCCATTTGCATTCCTGCACAGCCCAGCAGCAGCCGGATGTCACTGAGGGCGGCCCTGGCCGGCGGCTCTGCAGAGTAGCCGCGGAATGGAGCGGAGCCAGCCGGCGAAGATTTCGGGGGGAGGGACGGAGCGCCTCCCCTCCACCGCGGATGTCATGAAATGAAACAGGTAAGTCATTTCGTACATCCCTATGACCACAAGTGGCCCCTACTGCTCGTGGAACAGTGATTTAGCACTTTCGGGGGCAACCCCGCAAGTGAGTGGAAACGTGCATTTCTGGAAGTGGGAAGGTCAGTGGCGCTCCCTTATGTGAGCTCTGCCAACTTGCCCCCTTCCAGAAATGAGAGTTTCTGCTCATTTCTGGTTGCCCCCTGGAAGCACTAAATTGATATTGCACAAGTGGTGGGGGCTGCTTGCACAGCGAAATTAGTGGGGCACAAAAGCATCGATGGGGGTGTAAGTGCATGGTTGGATACTGCCCATTAAGAACATTTCCTCCTCCTCCTCCTCCTCCTCCTCCTCTTATTCTTATTATTAATATTTCTATACCACCAATAGCCAAAGGTCTCTGGGTGGTTTACAAAAGATTAAAACCTTAAAAATATAATATAAGACATAATGTAAAAACCACATACACACAAAAACAATTTTAAATCATCAACAATAAAAACCCTAGGGCTGGTTAAAATCTTATCATGCTGTTTAAAAAGTCACAGCATCATAATGATAAAATAAGGTGGTAACAGAGTCCCTTACAGGTCAGGAAAGCCTAAAGAGTGTGGGCCACCACTGAGAAAGCCCAGACTCACACCGCTACCTGGAGACATTCCATTGGCCATGGCATTCCAGCAAGGCCTCCTCAGAAGATCTCAGGGGTCAACTAGGCATATGTATACGGGAAGACAGTCAGCTGGGTTTCCTGGTTCCAACTCATTTGCATATCTGCAACAAAACCTTGAACATGGTTTGGTACTTACTAGACAGCTAGTGCAGTTCTTTTAACACAAGTGTAATATGTGTATGTCTAGGTGCTCCACTGAGCATGTTAGGGGCTGCATTCTGCATGAGCTTCAGCTTCCAAAGCAGGTGCAAGGGCAATATCCAATGGTATCCAGCCACTAGTGCTAATGATGTTATGCTAGCACAAACCAATGCTTATGCAATGGAACTAGAACAATGGGGAAAAGCAGTGATGCACCACCAAAATTCAGCATCAAATTGCTACTTTTCCCCATTGTGCTTGTTATGTCATGTCATGTGTTGGTTTATGCTAGCACAACATCATTAGTGCTAGCTACCAGACATGGCTGGATCCTCCCCAGAGAAAGGTGCTACATAAAAAAGGCTCTGTCAATGTCCAAACTACTGGGGAGCTTAGAGGGTTCTGGCCCCCTAGTTTTTGAGGTGGCCCATTTAGCAACTATCTTTAGAAGACTGTGTGTGTGTGGGGGCATTATTTGGTTACAACTGGCAGAAGTCAGGGGTGAAGTTTTGTGGATGTCCTTAAGGCCCCTCCCCCCACATTAATAATAATTATGCACAATGTTGGCACCATAAGGCATTCCTCATCTGCATATTCCATCTAAAATTAAAAACAGACTAACACTTCCTTTTATCTATGTCGCTGAAGCAGTTTGATGTTGCTAGGGACGCACAAACCTGCCAATTTCAGTTTTTCTGTTTCTCATTTTTCCAGTCTTAAATTTGGTTTCTTCCAAACTTTGAGTTTTTAAAAACTGCATTTTTGTGCACCTTACTCTTAATAGACACATTTTTCAAAGGCAATTTTGCCTAATAGGCATATTTTTTGCAAGCAATTTTCCTACTATAATGCATTTTTAACATTATTTTCACTAAGATATGCACATCCCCCGATATGCATATTTTTGTATGCAGTTTAACACAAGTGTAATATGTGTATGTCTAGGTGCTCCACTGAGCATGTTAGGGGCTGCACTGGAGAGCTCCGTTGCAAAAATCAAAGAAGTGCAAATTTCGAAGAATAACTGAGATTCCATTCATCTATTGGTTTGAAAGCACAGAGTTAGGTACGTTTGCGTTAAAATGCGAAATGAACGAATTTGTTCCCCATCCCTAGTTTTAACGCACAGAATTGCTGCCATCACATTCTGAAAGACCAATCCCAATTGCACATATGCTGTGATAAGAGAATCAGGATGAGGAATGAGAGATGGTGTGCCACATTTTATCAATATAAGTAATGGTAAGAGGTATATTCCTTAGAATTCTTTTAAGCAGAAGAAAGGCTCGCAGGGCTGATATGTTCTGCTTATAAAGCAGCGTGAAGTGGGATAAATCACACTGTCAATTTAATGGTTCGGTGTTCACTGTTTTTGTATTATCAGCAAGATTATTCTTCGTATTTAGGCAAAATGGATAGGAGGAATATATAAAAGAGATCCAAAGTATTTTTGTAAAAAAAAATAAATCCAGCGTCTTTTGTCACCGTGTTACCTAAGCTGACACAAGGTACACAAAACAAATGACTTGCTTTGTTTTGTACCCTTTTATTATGATGATGCATTAGAATGTAATGTTGCTTTCTGTCACCGAGCAACGTTGAAACAACATTTCTAGGTTTGAAAAAATGTTCCGTGTCGAAAAGGTAATAGTGAAATAACACCAATTGAGCTGTACTTCAAGGAAACCCCCTCCAACAAAAGAGCAGCAATGTTGTTTGAATGGTTGGCGAAAATCCACATAATTGTATCCTGCGTGTAAAGAGCTGCCACAGGGGCTACAAAAGACTTGTTTGTCATTTTACAGTTTGAAATGTTATCACGACAAAGCATAGTCATCATTTCAAAATAATTTATAATGATAAAAGATGTGTGTCTCGCCATCCGTCAGCCCTGTAGTTCCAAGATTGTGAAACCGAAACATGTGAAACTTGTCGTGCATACTAAGGGGACCCTAGAGATGTACACCTTGGAGTTATTTTGTTTTTTAAATGCATTAATTAATTTAAATTAATGTAAACATGTCCATGTGGTTGAATCTTGCAGTAACATCTTCATCCACTAGGGTCACACTTCCCCAACAGCACACAGCTTTGCAGTCGATACAGTTAGAAGGCAAGGGAGATTAGTAGGCTGAGGGACAGAATTATATGTGTGGTCCTGCTCTTTCCTGAGGGGTAGCCCCCCTCAAGGGAATGGAATGGACAGACCCCTCCCTAAGGAGCTATATGGGTAAACCATGGCTGGGGCCATGCCTAGGGGTGCAGCGGGCATGGTTTCACTCAGATGGTACAATGTGTTCAACTATGTCAGCTGTGTAAGTTAGTTTGAAGGCTTCGCTGTATCAAACTAAAGATTATTCTAACTCGTGTGAAGCTGGGTCTGTTTGCTAGTACTAGTAGTAGTACAACAACAACAACTACTGAGCAAATAATTAATCTAGATATAAGCCAGATCTGCAAGAATAGCATAGTGATGATGTCAAAAGGAAAACAGTCATGGATAGCAGAAGACTGGGGGATTTTTCTGCTGGTATGGCTGGTGCTCCTGTCAAAACCCATGCAGAGATGACTCGGGCGGTTGACATGATCGCGCCCAAGCTCCCTCTGAGCAGAGCCCGGCCAGTTCCTTGGTATACCCCTGAGCTGAGGGCAATGAAGCAAGAGGGGAGACGGCTAGAACGCAAGTGGAGGAAAACTCAAGTTGAGTCTGACGGAACACAGGTTAGAGCTCATTATCGAGCCTACTTTGTGGCGGTGAGGGTGGCAAAGACACAGTTCTTTTCCACCAGCATTGCATCTCCTCAGTGTTGTCATGGCCTGTTACATTCTGGGCCAGTGAGAAAGACTGTGGAACTCTTGGTAGCACTCTGTGACAAGTTTGCATGGCACTTTGAAGATACAATCACTCAGATTCATCATGAATTGGACACCATGCAGTTCCATTAGTAGAGGCGTCCAGAGCACCGTCTGGTCCAGTTTTATTGGATGACTTTCAGTTATTGAGGCCTGAGGATGTGGACAAGGTGCTTGGCCAAGTCCGGTCGCCCACTTGTGTGCTCGACCCTTGCCCTTCATGGCTTATTACATCAAACAAGGAGGAGATGTTTGGCTGGGTCCAGGAGGTTGTAAATTCCTCCTTGAGAGATGGAGTGGTGCTGGCCACTTTAAAAGAGGCAGTAATCAGGCCACTCCTGAAAAAGCCTAACCTGGGCCCAGAGGATGTTAACAAGTATAGGCTGGTGGCCGACATCCCCTTCCTGGGCAAGGTGCTTGAGTGGGTGGTTGCAGGACAACTCCAGGCACTCTTGAATGAAACGGATTATCTAGATCCATTTCAGTCAGGCTTCAGGCCTGGTTTTGGAACGGAAACTGCCTTGTTTGCCCTGTGGGATGATCTCTGCCAGGAGAGGGACATGGGGAGTGCAATCCTGTTGATTCTCCTGGACCTCTCAGTGGTTTTTCATACCATCGACTATGGTATCCTTCTGGATAGGTTGTCTGGGTTGGGAGTTGGAGGCACTGCGAGGCAGTGGTTCCACTCCTACTTGGATGGCTGACTCCAGAAGGTGGTGCTGGGGGCTTATTGCTCTGTGCCTTGGAAATTATGCCAGGGGTTCCACAGGGCTCTGTTTTATCCCTTACGCTGTTCAGCGTCTATGTGAAACCACTGGGAGAGCTTATCCAGAGGTGAGGGCTGAGGTGCCATCAATATGCAGATGACACCCAGCTCCACCTCTCCTTTTCATCAAATCCAGGGGAGATAGTGGCTGTTCTGAATCAGTGCCTGGGCATGGATGAGGGCCAATAAACTGAAACTCAAACCAGGCAAGACAGAGGTACTGTTAGTGGGTGGTTTGTTTGCCCAGCTAGATGATGTTCAACCTGTTCTGGAAGGGGTTGCATTCTCCCTGAACGATCAGGTTCATAGTTTGGGGGTGCTCTTGGACCCAGAACTGTTGCTTGAGGCACAGGTGAATGCAGTGGCACAGAGCACTTTTTATCAGTTTAGGCTGGTATACCAATTATGCCCTTATCTGGGCAGAGATGGCCTAGCTACAGTTATCCATGCTCTGATAACTTCTCGTCTGGATTACCTCAATGCGTTATATGTGGGGCTGCCTCTGAAAATGGTCTGGAAACTTCAGCTGGTCCAAAATAGGGCAGCAAGATTGTTAACAGGGACTGGCCAACGAGGTCACATTACACCAGTACTTTTCCAGCTGCACTGGCTGCCAGTTCATTTCCGGGCTCAATTCAAAGTGCTGGCATTAACATTCAAAGCCATTAATGGCTTGGGGCCAGGTTATCTGAAGGATTGCTTCTCCCCATATGTGCCTGCCCAGACCCTAAGATCATCCTCAGCTGTCCTTCTCTGTGAGTCTCTGCAAAAGGAAGTGAGGTGGGTGACTACCAGGAAGAAGGCCTTTTCTGCTTTGGCACCCTGGCTGTGGAATGAGCTCCCTAGAGAGGTTTGCCTGGCACCTATGTTGTACTCCTTCCAGTGCCAGGTGAAGTCCTTTTTATTCTTCCAGCATTTTAGCTTTCTAGTCTTTTAGCTTTGGTCTTTAAATCTGTATTTTAAACCTCTGTATTGCTGCTAGCTTTTATTCTGGTTATAGTGCTATATGGTAGTTTTAAGCTTTCATATTTTATATTGTTTTATGCTGCACTTTATGGTTTTAATTTCTGTGAACAGCCGAGAGAGCTTCAGCTATTGGGCAGTATAGAAATAAATAAGTAAGACAAATCTTAAAGAATTCAGAAAGACAACCAAATAATTAGATGTAAACATTAGATGTGAAGACACATTGAACGTCTGAGACCCAGTGTGCTGTAGTGGTTAGAATGTTGGCTTGGGACTCAGGAATGCCAGGTTCTAGTCCCACTCTGCCATGAAGCTCACAGGGTGACTTTGGGTGAGTTACTGACTCTCAGCCTAACCTACCTCCCAGGATTGTTGTGAGGATAAAATGGAAAGGAAGAAGATACGTACACCATCTTGTGCTCTTTGGAGGAAAGGTGGGACATAAAGGTAATACATACATACATATATACATATGCAAAAATCATGGTGTCAGAGGGCTAGCTGCAGGGCAGGGAGTGTTTCTACCTACTGTCTACCCTTGCAGCAAAATACCACCAGAGAGACAACATGACAACCAAAAGAGCTTCATTTTTTGTTCTTCTGCAATACGTTTTAACGTTCTCAACATTATATAAACTACCAGGCTTTAAAGAGAGATGTATGCCCACCATTGAATATTTCAACAAAGTGGAAAACACACAGCTTGTTAGTTCAAAGTAGCTTATACAAGAGTGTTTATTTATCAATGAAGTGTTTGTAGATGTATTTAATCTATAATTAAATAAGATACAATTATTTCGCAAAGCAAGTGGAGCCAATTTACCAGGAACCTATGTGAATAGCATTGGAATTTTCTGCTACCTTCCAAAAAGTGCTGTGGAGCTTATGTTGGATCCAAACAAAGTCCACTTATTGCTTTATTTTGGGCAGGCAGGGCAATGACCATACCAGATGCCTGCTCTTCTTCTAGCTGGACCCTCTCCTCCTCTACCATTGGAGACTAATTGCTAAATCTGTTATCAGTCACACAATTCACATTCAGAAAACATAAGATATTAGAGTTTCTTAAGCTCTGCTTCCTACGTTACTTTTCCATCTTAAAATCAGGAGGAAGAAACAAGAGGGAAAATGGCTGCTTTTATGTCTTCATCATTTCTGCCTTCCATTGTTCCTGAATATGTCATCATCATTGTTTCAAAATGTTTTCATCATTTCTGAATACTCCTCAGATACAAATCTGACATATGGAACTTGTAGATCTCCTGGATCAGGCCTGCAACTTCCATGTGCCAGATTCAGCTCTAAATATTCAGACACGATGAAGATTTCTTCAGCAGGTGCTTCCAGACGAGGCTTTTATCGTCCCATGCTACTGCAACTGTCACTGCAATTGCCCGCGGCAATTCTGCAAGGAAACAAGGTGTGTGTGGAACACACACCTTGTTTCTGGGCAGAACTCTGCTTTTGTTTTCTTGCAAAATCACTGCTTTTTTTGCCACCACTGCAGCAAATTTGGCAGCAGCGGCAAGGCAGTCCCTCAACAAATATATATTGCCTGGCCCTGCTCTAAAGACATGATTTGGAAAAAGAAACCCATGAAGCAGCCCTCTGATTTAACTCCATTTAATTTTTAATTTCTGTTTCTACTTTTATTTTTCTTTGCCTCAAAGGAAAACCTCCCATCTCTGACAGTCAACTCACCCAGTAAAAGCATGGGTCAACTCACAGGAGGATTCCTCTAGGCTCCCAGGCCCTCCATCCTCCCCATCTAGATTTGGCCTGGAAGACCAAGGGAAAGTGTGGGTGCATGGAGGGTACGTTGTCAGCAAGCACAATTTGTGACATTGCACAACATCCTCACTGATCACTGCTAAGGCATCAGCCTCAGCTTCCCATTCCCTGGCTTTTTGGAGTTTGAGCCAACATGATAACCTTAATGCTTTTAAACTGGCAGGCTTTTTAAAAAAAATTGAATTAATGCATTGTATGAAAGATCTGTTATGCAGTTGTTACCCTTACTCAGGCTTTCAGTAAGTCTCAAATGTCTGATTTGAACCGTACAGCTGGATGGATGAATGAATTTTATACAAATCACCTCATCTGGGAGAAAAACATTCACATACATCCACTCTTAGGGTGAATGATCTTCAAGACAGTAAACATCACAGCAAAAACCACACTGAGGCTGCAATCCTATACATGCTAACCTGAGAGTAACTCCAATGGAAATGAATGGGGATTATTGCTGAGTAGACATGTATAGGATTGCACTTTAAGAAAGAGACCAAATTGTACACTGTGAAAGGGAGACCATATTCCATATCCACTTAAACTCATTAAGGAATTTGAGGGTTATAGCAGTGTAATAGAGCATAATTATGCCCTTTAAAACTAATTTGCAGTAGTATTTAGAGTGTGCCGCTTTAATAGTGTAATGACTGTTCAATAGGATTGTAAACAATATGCCTTTTATTTTCTGTTGGACCTAAATTCAGAAGTAGCTCAGAAATGTTTCAGATAAAAAATGGGACAAGTCAGGAGAAGTTCAAAAGAATCGAAATACAGGCTTAGATCCTAAGATCAGTGGAAGGAAGGTAGTTCATTGGAAGGAAAGTTTTATATCCTCTGCCCCCTTCATCTGCCTGTAGATCCTTTTTTAGGGGGTAGAAGGGCCCTCCTAAACAATGTGGGATGGGACATGGGAAGCAGGGAATAGCTCAAAATTGGGCAGACTCAAACTGCTATCTTGTATACGCAACACAATGTTTCCCATTGTGCCCCAATTGCAAATGTGAATTTGGAGTGTGGTGGCTTACTTACTTGTTACTGCTTGTGACATATAATTAGCAGTGAGTTACAC
The DNA here is from genome assembly GCF_057233095.1 of Heloderma suspectum. Taxonomy (NCBI): domain Eukaryota; kingdom Metazoa; phylum Chordata; class Lepidosauria; order Squamata; family Helodermatidae; genus Heloderma; species Heloderma suspectum. Next base: position 192,955,214 of record NC_139458.1, read on the forward strand.
AACTCTCTTCTCTGGACAGCCATGGGATTTTAGCTAAGGTTTGATCTTCGGGTTTTGATCAGGACGTGTGTCAGTGGAGGGTGATGTGGCTCCAATTTCAGTGGGGCTGAAAATCCATTCTGGGTTTCAGCCAGAACCAGCCAGAACTCTAAGGTTCTGAACCCTATCCCCAAAATGGATTTATAGCCCCACTGAAATCGGGGTCACTGGCCTCCACTTGTATGTGTGTGTATTAACAATTCTTTGGGTTATTTGTAGAGCTCTGGCATAGTAATGCATTCTTGTGAATGCACAATATTCATGATACAAATAAATAAATGTCTCTTCCCCATTCAAGCCCCTACCTCCAATACGTATTATATTAACTTATTATGTGCTTATCATTTATGAAGAATGAGGCTGCATGGAAGGAGGGCTTGTATATTGCTAGGATCCCTGGGGGACACATTAGACCAACCACGGGCCCCCTGTAAGTCAGAGGTGCACAACCCATCCCCCTGCCAGACCCCCAGCCACCAACAGCAATCTGCAGCTCACCTCCATCACTTTGCAATTGCAAATTGCCATTTTCCCCTCAGAGGATGCTCTAGGAATGGGATCTCTATGTGCGTGGGGACACCCACATGTGTGGCCCCCGGCTCTGCATCTGACACTAGATGTAGCCTTTGTGTGTGAAAAGGTTGTGTACCCAGCTGTAGGTGGCGGCTGGGATGGCAGGTAGAAACCATAGAGTCCTGTGAAAATGGCTTCCAGAGCAGCATTTTAAAAAGTAGCATCAGTGCGATGGGGCTGGAAAAATGTGTTTGCTGGGGAGGGGGAAGGGCACGTGTGCATGGGGACACACACATGTGCGGTCCCGGCCTCACATCCGACACTGGATGTGGCCTTTGGGGGTGAAAAGGCTGTGCATCCCAGATGTAGGTGGAGACTGGGATGGTAGGTGGGATTTCGCCTCCATTGAAACATTCTTCTCAAGTGCAACAGACCTTCTGTTTCATCTCCATATTGCTGTAATTACGTTTACAGACCAGTTGTGCCCCAAACTTGTTAAAGTGGGAAGCCAGAGTAAGCTGGAGGCAAGGAACACTTCGCCCTCCTTCAAACAAGGAACAGGGACTGCAGCAGCACCCACCACCCTCAAGCAGCTGTTGTAGCTCAAGCACCCCAGCCCTGACACCGGTGTTGGACCCTCCAGCGCTGCGTTTTGTGCCTCCTGACCAACCACCCCATTTTTCTGGTGGCAGTGGCTGGGTCTGTGAAGCTGCCCGCCATTTTAAACTTCCCACAGGGCCCTGGAGCAGGGCTGATCTGAACATTCTCTTCGCTGTCTTTTTGGCATATTCTTTTGTTTTGCAAAGGTTCTCAGCCTCTTGAGAAAGTGGTCATCAAGTCACCTTCATTCGTTTTTGCAGTGTTTTACTTTCTCAAGTGAGAGGTTTGTTGTCTCCAGGCAGAGGAGCCTAAATAAAGTATTTAGTTTCCATTACAATTTTATCACTTGCCCATTGACATCTTTTGGAAATGACTGTGAGCAGCTAAAAAACCCTCACTCAGTCTGTTATGCGGGCAAGTCTTTCCTCCATGAATGGATTTTGGCTGAGTGCTGGGCTAAAAATAACAAAGTTCATATTCTCAAGGCCCGTGTGCTTTCTGAAGACTTTTAATAAGGAACAGTATGTGCTGCCCCTCCCCACAGACCACATGTCTGGCTCACCCTAATAGGATCCCCACCTTTACTTCTCTCCTCCCTTAAAGAAGCTCTATGACTGAATCAGTTGCATGGTGGGCAGAAATTCAACAGGCCGAGCTTCCCTCATCATTGCACCCTCATATTGGAGAAATGCTGCAGCCACTGCACATGCGCAGCAGCTATTAAAGGCACAGGGAGTGAAATCTGTCATGACTTGTGTGGTGATAGGACAAAGGCACTCTACACATGCTCAAAGGCACCCCTCCCTCTTTAACGTTACAATTCCATACATGGTAGGGGAAGGCTTACTTTTTAGAAGGGAGGGGAGCTTTCTTCCTTTCTTTTACTGGATGGGGCACTGGATACCAGGGAATCTGATGTAATGAGGTGCTGGAGCAGGAATCCCAGCACATTCTGTTTATGCTCTCTTTTCCAGGCAATTTTCAAAGACAATTCTCAGCTGATGTGCATTATTGAGGGCAAAGAGACAGAGAGAATGAAATTTCAAGGGGGTTGAAAAAGAGGAGGAACCCCAAGGATTTACCCAGGGAGAGTGACAGAGAGAAGAAGAGCTCACTGAGGAGGGCATGTGTGAGTATACTGAGCTCACTTAGCATATCAATTATGGGAGTCCTTTAAAAAAACAAAAAACAAAGAAAAGTAGCAGCAAAACCATTTTAAAGACAAACAAGAAAGAGAAAAAAGTTTAAGAAAAAGGAGAGGCTTCTGATGGCTAGTCTCTCCTAAAAATATAAGTCCACTGAAGGACTTAGGAACATAGGAACCTGCCTTACACTGAGTGAAGCCATGGGTCCATCTTGCCCAGTATTGTCAACACTGACTGGCAAATGGCTCTCCAGAGTTTCAGGCAGGAGTTTTTCCAGCCCTACCTGGAGACACCAGCGATCGAACCTGGGACCTCCTGCATGCCAAGCAGATGCTCTACCACTGAGCTTTGGTCCTGACTTCCTTCAGAATTTCTCCCGACCACCCAAGAATGTGGAGAAAATCCCCACCACAACTTTTGCAACCCTGAGAATGGGGCTGAGAAAATGGGAAGGCGCTCCCTGATCAGCTCTGCCTGACCTAACGTTGGTACAGGACATTGTGGGAAATGAAAGCAGTGGGCAGTTTTCCAGACCTAGATGCTGCCAGCAGGGAAACATATACCTGGGGGTGGGGGTGGGGCACTGACCATCAACTTGACAGGGCCCATCTCAGACCTGCAGCCAGCCTGCAAAGGGGTATACCTTCACTCCCCACAAAGACAGCTCCTAGGCTAGGGGGGAACATCAGCAATGCATTATCTCCATTCCCTTCCTGTACCCAAACCTAGATCCTGATTAATTGCCTCCACCCCACCTACAAACCTGCTCCACATCTTGTTTCTTTGAGACATTCTGAGCCTGGCAGTCTAGAGAGTGACAAAGGGAGAGAATGTTGGGAAGTGGCGATTATGTAGATAGATTATGGCACATTATATTGCATGGCTTGTATGAAATATGATAGAGTCCTCCGAGGAATAAATCAAAGCTCAAATTACTTGAATTTAAAGTGGTTGATCATGATCAACCATGTTGTGATGGGCAGTGATTTACTCATGTGTGCTTTGAATGCTGCTGGAAATATTTGTAAGGAAAGGAATACATTCAATAGATCTATTTATAAAATCATCAGACGCTGAACAACAAAGGGGGGGAATGGTTGTTACAAAGAATCTATAACCTGCTGTGAATGTGTTTTCAGTCTATTCAAGACGCTGGATTTTGTAGGAAGTCTATAAAGAGTAAATATGATCAAATAAATCAGAGCTGAACGTTACCTAAAGGAAATGAGATGAACGGGAAACCAAAAGAGCCCAGGGAGAAAAGGTAGTGCTGCACCTTGGGGAAACACACATCAACAAATTATACTAACCAAACACGACTATATTATTTTGTGTAGTTTGGGAATTCTCCTAAATTCCCATTCCTTAGCTACAATAACTAAAGGCATCTCCTCCTTCTTTAAGCCCTGGAGTGTGATAACGCCTTGAAATTAGCTTCCTTACACTCTGCAGAATGTATTTCTTAGGAGGGGAAATGCTGCTTCTTGGAAAATGAATTTTAAAAATCCATTACACGTAAAAAGAAATCCTGCTTTGAACGAATGACCCAAGGGCCGGTGATTGTATTAAGCATGAATTACAAGATAATTTTGCTTTAGCCTGGATGAAATTAGCAGAGATGGAGAACATTCAGGGCAAAGGTATGGAGAAGCGATTTAAACAGGCAGAAGGAAGTTGCTGAACCTTAAACAGGTGTTGCATCATGGACAGCTTGCTGTCTCAGCAGTAGAAATCTGAAAGAAAGCCCCATATATTTTTCAGGTAAACCCTTAAGATATTGTTATCTGTACTCTCTTATGGGGCAAAGCTGGGAGCAAAGGATAGGTTAGGATTGAGGAGAGGATAAAAATGAACTATTTAGTACTGCAGTTGCTCCAAGTATACAGGTATAGAACATACTTTTCACAGAAGAGGGTTTTCAAATAAAGTTAACACAGGTGGAAGCACAGAAAAACAGAATGGGGTTTTGATGTCTCTCTGTTGACTGAAGGCTGTTTGATCCAGTGGAAAGTTCTGTCAGTGGAACAGGAGGGAGGGGATTTTTGCTGATTCTCCTTCCCCTCTGCAACCCCATGCACCACCTGCCATGCTGTCCCAAGGATCCCCCATCCCTCTGGAGCATATGGGGGGGCGCTGCAGATGGGAGGGGAAATCTGAAAATCACCTTTCTTCCCAGTTCCGCTGAGTGCTGACAGAAGACTCTGCTGAATCAAAGAGTCTTCTGTCAGTGGAGGGATGCCACTGGATACAACCCATTTTGGATACAACTTCTGCTGTCGGGGTACTTTGTGCTGCTGATAGCTTTTCCCTCCTGAGAAGTTAAAATTTTATAAACATTCTGTGACACCATAGCAACTGTAGACAGTGGCTAGCAGAGACTTAGGGCTAACAGCCAACCTGTTTTACCTCAGATTTTGCCTTCAAAACAACTACTTACCATTATTACACAGCCCTATATGTTCCTAAGAACAGCCCTGCTGGATCAGACCAAGGGTCCATCCAATCCAGCATTCTGTTCACACAGTGGCCAACCAGCTGTCGAGCGAGTTCTTGCTTTAATTTAATATCTCATATATACACCCATTACCATAGCAAATGCTTTAAACTGGTGTCCACACTAGCGGGAGGGGAATTTAAATAAGGATGAGGTCAAGTGGATACCCACAATAAGAGAGGTGGGAGTGGGGCCTCTTATCTCCTGAGAGGGATACTCATTCTCTTTCTTCCTTCCCCACAGAAGGGAAGGGAGATGTTTAATTTCCCCTCTGAAAGACTCATCATTCTTTTTCTGTATGGAAGAAAGAAGAATTAGGAGCAATGCTTCACATCACACAACCTGAGCGTAGTTCCGTCAGTCCATATTAGTACCAAACTCATCTTGAAGATGACCTTTCCATGGCTTCATTTCATTTTTATTGCTCACAACCAGAAGAAATTTGATGACAGAATCCTTTGCTAGAGAGTCTTTGCTACAGCAGTCAAAAGAATATTTAAGTTAGGTAATATCTGCTACCACCTTGTGTTGTGCTATGATAGAGATGGATATACCTCTAACAATGTAACAGCTATGCAGACCAATGCTGTGCTTTAATGTAAGCCATTATTTTTCTATGTTTTATCCTCAAATGCCCTGGCAATGAAGGCCGACCCATTCAGAGGTGAGAATGTGTCCAAGTTACATATGCTCTCTGTTATGCATTTGTTCCATGACCATGTGCAATGCCTTCATATAATGTGAAACTTCTTTGAGGTCCCCACTGCACAGACAACTCACAAAGCTTCTTTCAAGATTTCCTCTAGTCCTGAAGAATTCACTGAAGTACTTGCCAATCTGACACATGAAATGAACATGTGTATACCTTCCAAATGTATGTGCATATCTGGAGGAACCCAGAGGACCTCTGCAGATGTGATATCGCTGCTGAGTCCAAACACTGAATTTCTCTCATATATGTTCTCTCTCCACCTCACTAAAGACTGCAATATTTTTATTTCAAAAGGCTCTTTCAAAATAAATAATGTTGGGAAGGGAGCATAATGTATTTATTTTGCACCTGGAAGCAATTCCAGTCAAGAAACACACACACACGCACGTGCGCACACACACACACACACACGCACACACACACACACACACGCGCACACACACACACATCTCAACATATTGGATATCTAATAACAGACGCATGTGCACGCGCGCGCGCACGCGCACACACACACACACACACACACCTTAACATAGAAGGAGCAGTGCCCATACTGGATATCTAATAACAGACCAGATTGGCAGGGGCTACAAGCTTGTACCTGACGGATCAGCACATCAAAACAAACAAACAGAGTCAACAAATAATCCTTACTTGTACCTCTTTTCTAGGTTTGCCTCTCTTCCACCCTTATTAAAATTATGTATTTCTATAAAGAATAAACATCTTCTTAAGTTATTGTATATAGTAGCAAAGTTGTGTTTTCCATGAAGCTTGCAAAGTTGGAAATCTCCCAAACAACCTTTTAACCAGGGATCCCCAATGGGGTGTCTGCAGGCTTCTCCAATGGTGCCTGCAAAGCAATTCACTCCCTACCCCCTTTGGAAAAAGAATAAAATAAAAAATGGAAAAACGTGAGGGCACCAGGTTCTCCTTCCTGTTCCTGAACCTGCCACTGATCAGCTGTTCGGTGGGCACGAGGAGAAAGCAAGGAAAAGGGGTAGAGGGGAGAGAAAGAGTGAGGCTAGGGGCTAGGAGGGGGGAGGGGGGAGAAACAGTGAGGTAAAGAGGTGCGGGGAAGAGAAACAGGCTGGATCTACACTTATCGCCTTTTTTCGCTTCCAATGAGGTTTCACCGCCCGCCTTTCACACTATGCAGTAGCCGCCTTGAATTGGAACCGGAATTTCCCACTTCCGTGCTCCCGCTTTCAATACCCTAATATCCTGGTATTTCCCCTGAATGTGCTCTGATTTTCTGCCTTCACTACCATATCCGGTCGTAGTCCCCTCCCCCACATGTCCATATACAGCGGTGTTTGTATTTCCCTCCTGTCCAATCACAGCTCTCGACAGCCCCATGTCTTCTTCTGGCTACCGATCGCATAGCTTCCTCAGCAGCCCCTGTGAATCAGGCTTTTTAAAAAATCCAGGCGTTATCCTCACAGAATTGGGGCTTCTCGGCGATTTTTTTTTTCTAATTGCAGCATGATCTTTGAAGCTTCGAAGTTGTGAAGCTGCACAACTTTGAAGCTTCAAAGATCATGCCCCAATTAGAAAAAAAAACATCTCGGAGAAGCCCCGATTCTGCAAGGATAACGCCTGAATTTTAAAAAAAACATCTGGAGCGGGGGATAGGAGGGGATAAAACTTAGTCTCATTTGAGGGGGTACAACAACCCTCAGCTCAATGCAGGAAGCCTGATTCCCAGGTGGTTGCCCATCCAACTACTGACCGGGGCCGACCCCGCTTAGCATCCGAGATCAGACAAGCGCGCGCAGGAAAACAGCACAGCGCTCGAGTGTGAACCGAGCTCGCTCGCGTATTTGATGAAGCACTGCAACGGGGAAAATGGGTGAGTGTGAATAATCATGTTTTTAATGCGCGAGCGTTTAACCCAACAGGACACTGAATTCATTGCGATGACGGGCGCAATGTAGATCAGCCCACAGTGAGGCTAGAGGCTGGGAGCTGAGAGAAACAGTAAGATAAAGGGATGAGTGGGAAAGAAAGAGCTAGGGGCTAGGGAGAGAAAGAGCTAGGGGCTAGGGATGGGGAAGGGAGAGAAATAGCGAGGAAAGGGGTTGGGGGAGAGAAATAGCGAGGCTAGAGGCTGGGAGAGAGAGAGAGAGGGAGTGAGAGAGGGAGCTAGAGAGCGCACAAAGGGGAAATGTCTGTGTGGGCGGAAGAAGATTGGGCAGGCCAGGAAGCAACTTTTTCTATTTCCCCCTCCCTCACAGCCTCTAGCCTTGCTTGTCTCTCCCTGGCAACCTCCTGATTAGCCAGGCCCCCATGGCAGCCATTATGTGACTAGCCACATCCTCCATGGGAGCCATTTCGTGGTGGTGCCCACAGCAGTTTCTGAAATTCCCAAATGTGCCCATGGGTCCAAAAACATTGGGGACCCCTGTTCTAAATAGCAGTGGATTGATGACATTTGGGCAACAACTATTATATACAAACATACTCAGCAGTTGCAACAAGCAAGGAATCTTAATGGTAAAAAAAGATATTATGCCACCATGGTTTCTGTTTATCTCCTATAGTGAAGCCCATCAAGCTTCTGATCAAATTCCAATCAAGTACATATGCTTATATTTTTTCCTGACTATGATTTGGCTACATAACCTACATGTACAATCTCAAAAGTTAGCGAGCTTCTCCTTGGGCTGTATAAGGTGTTGCTGAAGTCTATTCATGATAAACTCAGGATGCAATCCTATACACACTTACTTGGGAGTAAGTCCCATTGGACTCCATTAGACTTACTTCCCAGTAGACATGCGTAAGATTGCACTGTAAGGATTATAATCAGTGAGTTTCTTAATTCCCTTAAGGATCTTGTTGCATTGCTATGTGTGTTCTTCCTATTGGTTGCCTGTATTTTAACTTTATTTCAAAATAAAATAATTCTATTTGAAAAAAAGAAAGAAGGGAAGAAAAAAAGAAAGAGAGAGAGAGAGAGAGAGAGAGAGAAAGAAAGAAAGAAAGAAAGAAAGAAAGAAAGATTTTGTTTTGTCTAATTATCTTCCAGAGGGTAGTAACAGTACAGGAAAGTCACATAATGGAAGCATCACAAATGTGTCCAACATATTTTTCTTTAATTCTTTTTAGCAGGTTGGGGCAGGGCACTGCCATTAAAGTTCTGGAAGACTTCCAAGTGTGTGAATTTAGCTTGTTTAATCAGATTTCTACAGATAGCCATAGCAAAGGCACTCTTTCTGTGTGTTCTGCAAGTGCATATTTGACTTTCTTCATTGCTGTTCATATAGATTTTCTTTCTTCTCCCCTTTTTGGATGACATTATGTTTGCATTTGGCTTAGTAGTTTAACTGGAGTATGATCTTCCATGCCCCATAATTTACTCCTTCTCTCTAGACCAGCTGTTTCTGCAGCTTGGTCTGTTCATTGATGCAATTTAAATATTTTATTTCTCTCCCTCACCTCCACTTGCTCCCATACTTGTCAACAGCTTTCAGCTGTTATGACTTCAAAAGCCTTTAAAAGGGCAGAAACTTAAAATACAAGGCCAGCCTCCAGGGGTAGCAGAAACACATCAGCACTTCTCCTCAAGGTTTCTGCATCTTAGCAGAAAGCGGGTATAGTACACCAATCCACTTCTCTCCCATAGTGCACTTTCTCAAAGTACCTGGCCTTTCTCCAGGTTGACGTGACCACAGTCACTCTAATACTTCCCCTTTTAATGCACATCTTTTGTGCATTTCAGCTGAAAGTGGACACGGTAACATCTAGCCTCAGTTATCCATTCTCTGGTAACTTCCAGACAGAAATACTGCAAAGTGCTCAATGTGTGGGACTGCCTTTGAAGATAGTCTGGAAGCCTCAATTAGTCCAGAATGCAGCAACTATTCTGCTAACAGGGACCAGGATGTAGGATAATAGCACGCCTATTTTGAAACATCTTTATTGCTCCCTGTTCACTTCCATATTCAATTCAAAGTGCTAGTACTTCCCTGCATGGCTTAGGACCCATGGGAGTGTCTTCTCCCATATCAGTCAATAGCTGAGTGGTCATCACTCAGTGGTAGAGCACATCCTTTGCAAGGAGAAGGTCCTGGTTTTGAACCCTGGCACCTCCAGGTAGGGCTGGAAAAACTCCTGTCTGAAACCCTGGAGAGCTGCTGCCAGTCAGTGCTAACAGTACTGGGCTTAGATGGGTCAATGGTCTGACTCAGTATAAGGCAGCTTCCTCTGTTCTAATCCATCCGTGCACATCCATGCACTAAGATCCACAGCTGAGGCTCTTCTCTGCTGCCCTTATCACCGAAAGGTGAGTGGTGATTAGGAGAGAGCCTTTTTGATAGTGGAACATCCGCTTCAGAGATGTCTGCTGGTGCTCCCTTTGCTATCATTTTGTTGCCAGGGGAAGACCTGCCTCTTTCCCCTGGCTTTCCAACATTGCTAACATTCAACATTGTTAATCCTTTTAAGCTGCTGTGCGTTTGTCTTGAGTGGAGCTGTATCTTGCACTCTCCTGTTATGTTATTGTTGTTTTAGACATTTTTGTAATATTTGTATTTTTAATCGTTTGTAAGCTGCTGCCCTAGGAATGCTGATCAGCCACTCTAAATTTTAGTAATACACACATCTAGTAATACATTCCAGCTGAACATCAGGAAAAATTTCCTGACTATTAGGGCAATACGACAATGGAACCAATGCCCTAAGGAGGTAGTGGGCTCTCCCACATTGTAGGCATTCAAAATGAGGCTGGACAGCCATCTGTCGGGGATGCTCTGACTTGGATTCCTGCACTGAGCAGGGGGTTGGACTCAACGGTCTTATAGGCCCCTTCCAACCCTACGTTTCTATGGTTCTATGATTCATACATACATTCAGGTCATTCTAAGAACCTTGTGACTAAGAACAAGTGCCTGAGTTTGCTTTCATCCCTCCCAATCCCTTTTCTGTTTGGGTTGGGTCTTTTAGCAAGACCATCCATCTTAGAATTGATCTTTATAACCCACTCTGGGAGCCTTTTTCAGCTGATGAGCAGGGAACAAATGTTTCAGACAAATACGTACGTACATAATCTGCTGCTTCGTGCCTAGATGAGAGGGCTGTGTCCCTTGTAAAATGGCACTTCGACTGAAGCATTGAAAGCCAAAAGACAGTTCCCTGTACTTCTAGGAGCACCACTTAGGCAGGACCGGTGCGTGTGTGTGTGTGTGTGTGTGTGTGGTCACTCATGTCTTTCCATTTCAAAATACACGCCATTATCCCTTCTCACCCCTGAATGCGGGGCCAGCATAAACTCTCCTGCCATCTGAGGTGGGAGACCACAGGCACGCCTCTGCCGCACCTCCCCCCACCCAGGTACCACATCTCACCCCACTTCCTTGTCATGCACCCCGTCTCCTGTTTTCCACCTACCTTCCTTTTGCTGCCACCACCTTTGTTGTTGTTGTTGCTGCTGCTGCTCTCTGAAGAGCCACATCGGCTGTAAAAAGCAGCTGGCATGGCTTGGACTGGTCCAGATGCCTGACTCTAAGGGGTCCTTCCTCAGCGCCAGGCATTGTGGGAGGGGTTGTCCCTGGAGATTGCCTGCACTACAAACAATCTCCAGGGACCCCCCCCCCACACACACACACACAGTGCCTGGCTCTAAGGAAGGACCCCTCAGAGCCAGGCATTTGGGTCTGGCCAAGTGGTGCCAGCCACTTTCTATGGTCAATGCAGCTCTTCAGAGAAACCACCCACCCACTTGCCCTCTGGATCATCCTGAGAGCATCCTCAAGGTGAACCAGAAGGCAAGTGGCTGCTCCAAAGAGCTCCGCTGATTGATCTCCCCTGATTGCATTTGCTTCAGTGGGAGAGCAGGGCCGTCGGGGCTCTCTGGAGCACCCACTGTTGTGCCACTGAACTAGGCAGCTGCTCTAGAAAGCCCTCATAGATGGAAACAGGTTGCTTCAGGAATGGCACAACATAGCTTTTGATCCTGGCCCGTTTTTGCTCCCTCCTTCCAGATGGAGAGATGGCGATATGGCAGAGCCTTCTGTCAGCAGCAAGAATGCAAGTGGTGATGGCAAAAGTGTTGATGGTCCTGCAGAAGATGTTGAGGAACACTTTGCTCTCATGCACCCCCTTCTTGCCCTTGAACACAGTTATATTATTTTTATAATATACAGGATTTCCTTTGCAGATGAAGCTATAAAGAAATGTTTAAAATAAATAAAATAAAAGTGATATGGACATTACGAGCTTACTGTTCCTGATTTCCTGAAAAACCAATTCCTGGTTTTACAACAACAGCAACAACTACAATAAATAAAATAAAAAAGGGAGTTTACCGGATGCCAAAAAGATGGCAGACCTCCCCGGGGAGATAATTATTTATTTAATTGTTCGTTCATTCAGGCATTTGCCACTACATTACTTGGGAAGCACCATTGCCATGCCTCAATAAAAGCATCTAGCCTGAGGTGAATGGCAAGCCTACGATGTGGTTTCACACTGGACAGATGCTTGACTGGCTATCAGTGGCTGGAATGTGTGAGATAATGGCACTTGCAGTTGTTAATTCTGAATTGTAGTTGTGTTGTACCCTTTCTCCCTGTGTGTAATAATACCTGAGGTCCTGGGTCACAAGAACTTTCAAAAGGCAGCCGAGTGTAGATCAGCCTGTGGCCTACCTGTAACACCTCACTCTAAATCTCCAGATGACCTCACCCAGTGGTTTCATGTAGACCGCAGTGGGCAACATGTGGCCCACAGGCATGGGCGTCGACCTCTTAATTTAGAGGTGCCAAGATAGTGATAAATCAGATCCATAGGTTTACTTACAAGGAGTACTTTATTGAGCAACTTACAGCACACAGGCGTACCCAATGGTTGGATCAGACAGCTTCTCTGAACCAAGAGTCATCAGGTACAATGGGTTTTATACAATACATGATAGCAACGAGGGAGCAAAACAGCAGCAAGCATCCCTAGCATTCATTCCCAGCATAGGCTACTAGCAGCAGGTTCTCAGCACAGCCACCTGTATCTCAGCATAAACACATAGCTTCACTTCCCAGGCATGGCCTGATAAGGTCTTCTAGCATTCATTAGTATGGAATGCGCTGGGGCTGTTATCGGCCTTTTGACTCAACTGCACATGCTCAGAGGCTTACTAACAAGAGAATTGCACCAGTAATGAACTTAAGCAAGCATTATGGATCTCTAGGCCCCTCTAACACTATAAATGACTTGGCTACACTCCTGGCGCCAATACAAGGCCTCATGCGGTCCCCCCAATCAATTTTTTCAAATGAAAAACGTTTGGTGCTCCATAGTTATATGGAGCACCAAACAGGTCACATTTAGCTTGCAAACAGAGTAATTTTTATCCTTTTGGCACTTAGTAGACTACCGACGCTACTTTTAATTGTTATTATTTATTTAGCACCTCACAGAATACAACTCGTGGTGGTGGTGGGGAAATGGCCAGCAGTTGTGCACTCATGGTGTAGATGCCTTGAAGCATGCAAGGTAAGATGGAAGCCTGAAGAACTCCACGGTATAAGTGGCATGGGACTGAGCAGTAGTTCCCCAACACCATCTTCTGGAATTAGCCCTCCAAGAGAACGACTGGAAAAAGTGCCCCCACAGTCTCCATGGCTGATGGTACTGGAAGCCACTGAGAGGTCCAAGGAGGATCAGCAGGTCTCGGTGGCTCGTATTCAAAAGCCAGAGCTCCACCACTGAAAAGGCCCTCTCTTTAGTTACCAACTGCCTCACTTCTGTTGATGGTGCAGCCTGAAAAAGGGCTCAGGTAAGTTCGTAGTAAAATGTGCAAGTTTGTGTGGAACCCCTCCAGAGCTCTGTACCAACTGAAAGCCATATATGGATTTTGTAGTTACATTCATATCAGAAATGTTCTCAGCCAAGCTGCATAGGTGATTCATTTTTAATCACGTCCACCAGGATAGCTGAACAGATAGTTTTGGTTAACCGGAAGAAAAACAAGAGTAGAAAATAAACCTCTGCTACCTTGATTTTTCTCTTCCAGAAGCAAGCAAGTAAAATACTGACATGTACATGTTATGCTGCATTTAGCAATACAATTTTTAATGGATAGCCTGCCCACAGAATTCTCTGCACATTAACTTGTTATGCAACTCAAAAAAGAATTTACCTAGCTTACAAGGTGTCTTTACAAAGCAGACGTACTGACAGTACAGTCCTATGCAGGTTTACTCAAAGGTAAATCTAACTGCAGTCAATGGAGCTTACTTTTAGATAAGTGTGCACAGGATTGCAGAGTAAGGCAGTTCAGATGATAGGAAAAATATTGAGATAAATACTATTTTTCCACTTTGGTGTGTGTGTGTTAAGAAAAGCCATAGAATGTAAGGTCAAGCATTCCCAGACAATGCAACTGAATAATCAATGCTCAGAAACAGGAAAAGCCACTTGCTTGGTGATTTCTGCTGTTAACATAGCATATTTCTATCAACGGAAAGCAAACAAGCAAGAATAGCCAAGTTGAAACATCCACACAAACAGTTTGTAAGGAAATACTATTGCGGTGAAAAGAGTATGGTGTCAGTACTGCAGTCAAGTAATAAGCATATGTGTTAGCATGCTGATGATGAACCCTACATTCCTATACACATTTATGTGGAAGTAAGTAAGGGTGCAATTCTATGTACGTTTAGACAAAAGAGTCTTACAATTCCCAGCATTCTGATATATGGCTGGCTGGCAATCCTATGCATGTTTTTCTGTCTAAACATGCATAGGATTGCACCCTTAGTTGATTGAAATCAGTAGGACTGGCTTTAAAGTTAGTGTAAATGCATTACCTGCCTTTGTGAATTTCATCATCCAGCATTTGCTCCGATCTTACCAATGGTGCACTGGTAAATTTTGAAGTGTAGGCTCTCATCATGACAGTCCCCATAGCCATGCCTAGGGATGTTGAGAAATCCACTGTGGACCCAAATGAGGCCAAATTCCCGGGGATCCGACCTCCAGATTCTGGAGCAGATCGGCACCCCTTACCTGGCGTGTCAGCCATAGCTTGCGGGGTGGCTGTCTGGCTGTCTAAAAGGTGCGCTAGGCTAATGGTGGCTGCCATTAGCCTACTACTGGAAAACTATGACCATAACTAGCATAGTTTAGGGCATTTGTGGCCATAAAGCACTTCCTTCTAGGTAAATTGCAGCATAAAAGGCTGCAATTTACCTAGAAGGAAGTGCTTTATGTTCAAAAATGCTCTAAACTCTGCTATTTACAGCTGTAATTTTCCCATTAGCCTAGCACAGCCTTTATACAGCGGGAGAGCCACCCCTGTGAACTATGGCGGATGCGGCAGGGCTCCAGGGAAATCCATGGGGCCCTAAGAGGCCCAGATTTCCCTGGGGCAGACCCTCCCCCCGGACAAGACGTTGGCAGTTTCGCGCATCCGTAGCTACGCCCCCAAGGAGAGTCCAAAAAAGCAGGCAGCTGTGTTGATCCATATCACTAAAACAGCTCCAGGAACAGGTCTTTGAAAAGCTAATGGGTCTTAATAACCCATTCAAGGCCAAGCCACCTCAAAATACTTTGCATTACAAGAAGAAACAATATATTGTTGCTGGGGAGTTTGGTCTACCTCAGCTACTGTAAAGATTGCAGCTAAGCTCAGAGGGAACAAGGAAGTCTGAGGAGGGTGGCAGATAGTGACGGACGGACTCACCCCTGCCTGCCAAGCGCAGCGCAGGTGATCACCGAGTCACTGCTGCTGCCTGCCAGGACATGCAAGCCCGGGGGGCTTGAAGAGTGGCCCAGGAGCGCCTCACAGCTGCCTGCTCCTTGCTGCAAGCTGCCATTTAGGGCCCCTTTATACCCCTAATGTTGCAGAGACGGCCCTGTATGGCCACCATTGTGCGCAAATTAAATGCACAAAAATTATGGAGCCCCCATCTTGCGTAAAAATGGTGGCTCACAGCGAGGAGCGGGTGGCTGTTTGACTTTCTCAGACCATGTGGTGCTCAGCGAGCATGCATGCAAGTGCCCCACGGCTCGGAGATCAGGGTGGATATGGGGGAGTCCACCAGACTCCGGGACCCAGTCAGGTGCTCGCAACATCCCCAGTGGCAGATGGCCTCAGCATCCCTGCTAATCAAAAACTCCCGGCACTGCACACCTGCAAGCTGTAGCGCCACTGCACCACTGGAGCACACAACTTTCACTAGCCTTTTCCACCGACAAATATGCCATTTCGCATGTAAATTAGGAGAGTACTGTGCCATGCACAGCCAACAAAAGTGACTCGAGTCTCTTTTGGGAGGGAGCAAAACTAAATTAAAACCCTGAAGATTTGTGACTGGGTCTCCAGTCTTTTAATTTATCTTAAAAGTCACTGCAAAGTGGGAGAGCCAAATGTTGGGGGCCCTGGTGGTGGGAAAAGATTAACCCTTTCTCTTGTGCCATTGTTTCAGTCTAAATTACCTCCTCCCACCCCCACAAGCTATTTGCTTTGTTAGGGAAATGATACAGGTACTCATTTGCTTTCCCTAACAGGGCTATTAGCAACTGTTGAGGGAAAGACCTGGATCAGAAAAGTGGCATAGGAAGAAAAAGTGAACACCTCTACCATATCACTGTGGTCCCACTCCAACTTGGGCTCTCTGTGGCTGCTTTTAAAATGAATTAAGTGACAGGAGAGCTGAGAAGGGATCTTCAACATCTCATCCAATTTGTTTCTAAGACCGCCCTACTACAGGCTTGGAAAGTGACAATAAGGGAGAGAAGCTTCTCAGTGGTGGCTCCCCAACTGTGGAATGAGTGAGGCCTGCCTGGCGCAGGCACTGTCATCTTGTCGGTGCCAGGTTAAGACTGTCCTCTTCTCCCAGGCATTGAATGGCATATGATGGGGCACTTATGTCAGCTGTCTTGAACAGGTCTATTATTAACATTGCTTACTGGAATTGTTTTTAGCTGTTTAAGCGAGCAATCCTATGGCCACTAGTCAGTGGCTAGACAGCTGGAGAAGACTCTTACGAGTCCCCTGGACTGCAAGGAGGTCAAATCAGTCCATCCTAAAGGAAATCAACCCTGACTGCTCATGGGAAGGACAGATACTGAAGCTGAAGCTCGAATATTTTGGCCACCTAATGCGAAGAGAAAACTCCCTGGAAAAGACCTTGATGCTGGGAAAGACTGAAGGCAAAAGGAGAAGGGGACGGCAGAGGATGAGATGGCTAGATAGCATCACTGATGCAATGAATATGGACTTGAGCACACTCCGGGAGAGAGCGCAGGACAGGAAGGCCTGGCGTGTTATGGTCCATGGGGTCACGAAGAGTCGGACACGACTGAACAACAACAAGACAGCCATTGGATACATCGGTTTCTGGGAAGTGACCTCGGAGCCCCCGCTCCGAGATTGGTTGCCTGAGAACTGACCTCCCCCCCGCACTGCCTCGTAGGCAGCATGGAATGGCCCGTGCTCTGTGCTCGGAACAGCAGCGCTGAGCAGCATAAAAGCGGCGTTCCCAGGGGCGGCCTGGGTCAGGCGGAAATGCCGGTATGATGCATCCTATGTGTAGTCCGGCTGCCGCTGCCACCACTCCGACTTCCCGTGGCTAGACAGCCGAAATTGGCTGTCTAGCTGCGAATGCAGCGCAGGAGAAGTGTGGAGGAGATGATCCCCTTCATGCCTCTCCTGCCCTGCATTGGATAGGTAGTCGCCTCCGAGTTTGGAGGTGGCCGCCTATCCACATAGGATTGTGCCCTAAATTGTTTTAGATTTTGTATGTCAAAAAATTTTGGACTATGCTTTTATCATAATGTTGTTTTTCATAATGTTGTTGTTTGTATTTTTTAATAAATTGTTGTGAACCACCCCAGAGAGCTTCGGCTATTGGGCAGTATAGAAATGATGACAATGATGATGTTGATGATAATAATACCATTTGTTATTAACCAACTGTAGCAAATAAAACATTTCTAACTTTTCTCATGGATTCATTTCTGACTTGCAAATGTGATATCAACCACATTTTCCTCCTGTACAACTTAAGTAGAGGCAGGGTGAATTTGGGTGGATGAAAAAAGAAATTGCCAACATGCTCTCCCATTTCCTCACATAGTGAGAAGCTCCAGGGTTTCCACCAATGCAAGGTTTACCATACAATCCTATATATGTCTACTCAAAAGTAAAACCAACTGAGTGCAATGGGGCTTATTTCCAGCTAGGGATGTTGCAATTCTGTAAAATCCAATCTGTCTGCATTTCAGAGATTGTCATGTGCTTTTCATTCTGTCGTCCACTCATTGATGGAATCGATTTTTTCCAATTGCCCAAATTCGAGAAAATTCACATTTGCACAAATTCAAACTTGCTGAAATGCACAAATTCCACCCCAGCAAATGTGCAAATCCCCCCTCCCCATGCTCATTTTCATGCTTTAGCCTATGGGGAAATGCACATTTTCAGCCGGTGTTTTTTAAAAAAATGTTTATGCATTTTTCTATAACTAAATTTGCATAGAATTCAGGAAAGAAGAAAAAAAGTCCACAAGTCTGCAGAATCCGTGCAACTTGGGAAAAGCTGATCCACTGTGGAATCCACAGGTCAGAGTCATAGAAATCCGAACTCATTTGCTTCTGTTGCGGATTTCTCTGACATCCCTACTTGCACAGGTATATAGCAGGGGTGTGGAACTTCAGCCCTGTAGTCCCAATCCAGCTCTCTGGTGTTCTTCGGGTGGTCACAACCTCTTTCCTTGGCACCACCTCCTTTTCCCTGACTTCTAATCCTTTGGTGGTTTCCTAGCTTTTTTGTGTTTTTCTGCCATTCTAATTATTTATTATTACGTTTCTAACCCACCCAACAACTAATGTCCTCTGGGCAGATTATAAATAGTTAAAAGGTTGAAATGACTCTCCCAAGGTTTAGTTACTGACAGTAAGAGCTTTAAGCTAAAATATGCTGGTATTTTTGGCCCTGCCCCCTTTTGCCTTTCAACCCGCCCCTTTTGCCTATGGCTCCACCCACCACTGGAAGGTAGCCCCTGAGGGCTCTCCGAGATGGAATTCAGCCCTTGGGCTGAAAGACGTTCAACAGCCCTGATATAAAGAATTGAATAGGGTTGGCGGAGAATTTCTCCCCGAAACTTCGGGGGGCCGAGTGCCAACGTGTTTGCGTAGACTACATATAAGGGCTATTTGCGTTGCCCTTATTTTCACCGTAGTCTATGTAAAGATTTACGTAGACTACAGCGACCAAATAAGGAACGCGAATGGCGGCTCCCTATGGGGGCCGCCATTTGCGTACGCGCTTTTTTTTTTTTAAAGTCACCCGTGATAGGCTACGTGACAATTAACGTAGCCTATCACGGCTGACTTTGCAGATCTAGCCGTGATAGGCTACGTTAATTGTCACGTAGCCTATCACGGGGGCGTTTTTTTTTTAAATTTTTTATTTCGTTTTCGGGCGAGGCGAGGCGCCTCCTCCCTGGCCTGAATTTCGGCCGGGCGAGGCGGGAAGCCTCCACCCCGGCCTGAATTTCGGCCGGGAGAGGCGGGAAGCCTCCCCTCCCGGCCTGAACTTCGGGGGGAGAGCAGCGAAGTGCCTCCCCCCCACCGTGAAAAGCTGCGAGACCAGGTAAGTGGCTTTCGTGCACCCCTAGAATTGAAGCCTTAGTTACCTTTTGAATGAGGAGCACTGGAGACTGTAATATATGTTTCTGCAGCAGGCAAGTACCAAGACAGAGCAAATGCTAGTCTGTCAACAACACCAATTTGCCACAGCAAACAGCATCCCTTTGGAGTCATCCGATAACTTGGCTCTTTCTTCCAAGCCAGCTTAAAAAACAAACACTTGGACTTGTGATAATTCATCCTGTCCTGGCAAGGGTGAGTGGTAAAGTCTGGAAGAAGCAAGTTGGACAGTGGTCTAGGGCAGGTAAGAGCAAACGAGGAATGGACAGAGATCATCTTGCAACTTCACAGGTCAAGAAGTAGAGTCAAGGAACACAATTGGTTAGAGAAAGGTCCTTCAGAACCCTGAACAAGTTCCAGAGAAGAGACAACTTGTCTCAAAAGGGCTGGGTGCTGACTGAGCTCTTATATAGCCCCTCAGCATGACTACCCCTCTTAGGCTCCACCCCTTGCTAGACAATGGAGATCCTTAAAGTTGCAGCCTTCTGGTTTGAAACCTGGCATTCTATTATTTCTCTGCTAACCCTTGTCAGGCGTGCAGCCTATGCTTGTGCACAGACTCAGTGGCACATGAGGACCATGGGGGTGCTGGTCCCTTGATGGGGTCTGGTTTGAGGACTCCAGTATTGTGGGTCCTGAGTGAGGAGTCTCAGGTTTGGAAAGTTCCTGGTTGCTGGACTTGGGCTCAATGGTGTTAGGATTCAGATCCAGCAAGTCTGTGGGTGTGCTACTTGTCCATTTTGATTCCACTGGTTCCTTGCTGCTGGAAGTGAGGGCCTTTTAAGGAAACACCTCTAGCTCTTAGTGAATCAAAAGGCCCAAAGAAGAGGTCATCTCCTCACTTGATACATGATACCGCACAGTGGCATTCTTGTTATGCTAATTTACACCTTCACAAGCTTCTTGCATCTCATGGGCCGCTGAGACTAACACAACTTGGAAAAGGCTTTGAAGACATTTTTGCCATACTGTTTCAGATCCCATGGCAAATAAGATATGAGATAAATTAAAATGACAGGCAATAGATTTTAAAAAGAAAAATCAATTGAAGTCTTCCTGAATCTTATGGCTGATCTTTTCTCTCTCCCTCCCCCATCCCACAGAAAAACCCCAGCCATTTCATATGTCATCCATCCCATTATGTGTCTGTCACATTAAATATTTTGTAACAAAATATTAAATGAATGCTGTTTTTCCACTGACGGGGTTGTTTGAAGACTTGGCCACTTGGCATTTCTTCTCCTACAGCTGATCTCGTTTAGCATCTCCAGCTGTACATTTGCATTCTAACCAATCCATCTGGCTGTATAATTCATCCCATGTATACATGGAAAATGCACATGGATAACTATTTTTGGTTAATTAAACAAAGGGATGAACTGATGTTGGGACTCTGGGAAGGAAGGAACACACAATTTGCCATGAGGAATGTACACACACGATTTTTCTCACTTTTTTTTTAAGGAACAAATATTGATTTAATTTTCGAATTTATATATTGCCGTTTCTGCTTTCCAGTTAAAAATGACTAGCATCAGTTTGCATTGCCCTGTTTCTTTACGCTCAGAATCACAACAGTAATGAAAAAATGTGCTTGTTTTAATTTTTAATAATGAGAAACACCAATCCCCACACTTCCATCAATGCTGAGAAGTACTGGAATAAGTTAGGCAGGCATGTATGCAATTTTATATATTTTAGAGACTACCTCTACAGTAGCTCTTGGCATCAGCATGGTTACTAAGGTCTGACCTTTGTTTCTTTGGGGCGGGAAATATGCAAGTTTCTGCTGAGACTGGAAAATATATGCGGGGAAAAGTTGAATAGAATAGGGGACAATACGCTAAATGTTACATAGTAACATAACTTACATAAATTGTTGCCAACTCTCTTACAGAACTATTTGTGTATTTTTCCTCATAATGGAAAAATTCAAATCCGTCTGTGAAAAGATGCCAGAACGAATGACACCACACAATCCACAAAACACACACGGCATGAATTTCACAAACTCTGGACATCATTACCTACAACTCCCATCATCCCTCACTGTTGACTAAGCTGCCTAGGGCTGATCAGAGTTGTAGGCCAAAACATATGGAGGGGCACACATTGCCTACCCCTAGTTTATTGAGTTGCCTTCTGAAGCTTCACTTTTACTGCTGCCTATGAGCCTATACAGATTACCAAATTAGGAAGGAGAACAAAAGTCCGCCTTATTACTTGGAAGGACAATCCAAATGACCAAGCTACCCCAGGATGAGAGAGCTCACTCCAGGGTATCTTGGTGATCTGTAGTGTCTTGCCAAGTGGTAAGGAGGACTTTACCACACAATCTGGTATTGATTGTGGTAGAATGAGTGTTAAAATGCTCTTCTCTATCCACCCAGAACTGAACGTATATATTATAACTGAATATATATAAGTGAGTGTCCAACATTTTGTGAATGCTGATATTCACATGTGAACACTGACCATCCCAAACAAATTTTGTGAATGTTCAGAATCTGAAATATAGTGGTAACTGTTGATAGTCACACCAAAGCAGTTTCCAGCATTTACTTGTATACATCCAAAAAGAGTGTGCAAACCCCCATCTCCCTCCCTCTCTCTCTCTCCCCTGCTTCTCTCTGTGTGTGTGCTTGTGTGCATGCGTATGCTAAACTTGGATTATGAGCATTAGTGTCAGCAATTACCAATTTTTTGACATTTAAAATTTGCTATATATAGTTTGGTTAGGTTCCTCAGAGAAAGATAAGGACAGCAACAGGACCAAGGGAAGATGAGAAGTATAATACAGTACAATTCAGGAAAGTTCAATTAATACATGATCATCTGTACTTAAAATACATATCCAAGAATATCCTGTCACCTTTCAGTGATCATCTTGGAAGCGTAAATTATAGTCCTGACAGATCAAATTCCTTTCATGTCACATTTAACTCAGTCGGGCCTCAGTGTGACTGGCTTTGGTGGGGGCACTAATGAATATACAGTGGAATTCATGTCAACCTTTCTGTGTGGATTCTAATCAGATGTCGACACATTGTTGGGAGCAACACAACCCTACTAAAGGGAGATATTTAACAATTCATTCTACAGCACAGTTTTGACACATACATTAGGAAGGCTGAGGAATAATGACAACATAATATTATGCCTATAAGGAGAGAAAATATGATAGTACAAATGGTCACTCTCCTCTGTCTCCTTGGCTCACAGATACCCTATTTACAATACAACTAAGAACTCAGACTCAGAGTCAATGAAAGTTCAGTAAGCCTCTTTATAAATAGAACTGTCTGCCTATAAAACCAAGTATACCAGCAGCCAAGTCATCTGCCTGGAGACTGGATCCATGTTATTATGCTTAACTTGCCAGAGCTCACTAAACCTGCTGCCTCTTATTGTACATCCTCACAAACACCAGTGAAACCTTCAGAAATAGATTTGCTGAATAGAGCAAAGCTTCAGACATGACAATAAACTATACTTTATCTTTAAAATAAAATTGGGCAACCCTTTCTTTCCTCCAGCAGAGGTGCTGTGAGAAGGAGATTGGAAGCAGTGCGGGCTTCAGGTTTTTGAGGGCCCTTGGGCAAAACACCCTCAACAGCCCCCCTCCCTCAGTGAGCTTACCTTCTCACCACTATTGTCACCAGCTGCTGTTACTCCTCATCCACTTTCTCATCATTGCTACCATCATTGCTCATGCACCGCAACGGAGATAACAGCACTAATAGCGCCCAATAATAGTCTTCAGAAACATGTAGGAAGAAAGCCAGACTATGAAGCACATGGTCTTCAATGTCTATATACCAAAGCCCAGAGTATGGGAAACAAACAGAATGAACTTGAACTTTTAATACAGGAGGGAAATTATTTGTACAATGACTTGACAGGTGTAACTGAGACTTGGTGGGATGATTGGAATACAGCAATTGAAGGATATAACTTGTTCAAAAAGAACAGGAGGAACAGAAAGGGAGGTGGGGTTGCACTATATGTTAAAAATACATATCTCTGCACAGAAATACAGGATGAGCTTGGTAGCCTCATCGAGAGCATCTGGGTTAAAATTAATGGAGCAAAGAATAAATGGAACATGGTGGTCGGAGTCTACTACCAGCCACCCAATCAAGGAGAAGACGAGGATGAAACTTTTGAAAAGCAAATTGCCAATGTTTCAAGAAAGAATGATGTAGTAGTGATGGGGGACTTCAATTTCCCCAATATTTGTTGGGAGACAAATTCTGCAAAACATGGCCCCTCCAAGAGATTCCTGACTTGTGTTGCTGATAATTTCTTCCTACAGAAAGTAGAGGAAGGAACTAGAGGATCGGCTACCCTTGAATTGATCCTAACCAACAGAGATGACTTAGTGGATAAAGTAGCAGTTACGGAAACTCTGGGGGAAAATGACCATGTTATACTTGAGTTCTTGGTTCTAAAGGAAGCAAAAGCTGAGTGTAGCCAAACGCGTACCCTGGATTTTAGGAAAACCAATTTTAATAAACTCAGAAGAACGATAAGTAAGGTCCCATGGCAAGTGACTGTAATGAGAAAAGGAGTCCAAGATGGGTGGGAGTTTTTAAAAAAGGAAATTCTCAAGGCACAATTACAAACAATTCTGACAAGAAAGAAAGGGGGAAGACAACAGAAGAAGCCAGTGTGGCTTCACAAAAAGCTTAGAGATGACCTGAAAACAAAAAAAGGACACATATAGGAAGTGGA
This sequence comes from Heloderma suspectum, assembly GCF_057233095.1. Taxonomy (NCBI): domain Eukaryota; kingdom Metazoa; phylum Chordata; class Lepidosauria; order Squamata; family Helodermatidae; genus Heloderma; species Heloderma suspectum. The sequence goes on from NC_139458.1 coordinate 192,979,104, forward strand.
AGGAAGGCCAAGCTGCAAAGGAAGAGTACAGGCAGGTAGCACAGAATTGCAGGGATGGCATCAGGAAGGCTAAAGCTGAGAACAAGCTGACGTTAGCGAGGGGTGGCAAAATGATAACAGATTACATGGAAAAGGCAGAAGTGCTCAATTCCTACTTTGGCTCAGTCTTCTCCCAAAAGAGGGTCTACAAGCCCCCTGGCAAAGGCGAAGTACAGGCTGAAGGCTCAGGATTGCAGCTTGAGATCGATAGGCATATGGTCAAGGAACACTGAATTGCTTTGAATGAGTTCATATCTTCAGGGCCAGATGAACTGCATCCTACAGTAATAAAGGAACTGGCAGAAGAACACTCAGAACCACTGTCTGTTATCTTTGAGAAATCATGGAGGATGGGTGAAGTGCCAGATGACTGGAGGAGGGCTAATGTTGTCCCTATATTCAAAAAGGGCAAAAAGGAGGAACCTGGGAACTACAGACCAGTCAGTCTGACATCAATCCCTGGGAAAATTCTGGAGCAGATGATAAAGGAATCCATCTGTAAGCACCTTGAAAACAATGCAGCGATTACTCAAAGCTAACATGGATTTGTCAAGAACAAATCCTGCTAGATGAATCTGATCTCATTTTTTGATCAGGTAACCTCCATTGTGGACTGTGGGAATGCTGTGGACATAATATGGTGCAGTTGAAGGCACACTTGGAAGAAACTGATTATCTAGACCCATTTCAGTCGGGCTTCAGGCCTGGGCATGGGACAGAAACGGCCTTGGTCGCCTTGGTGGATGATATGAGGAGGGCTCTGGATAGGGGTGAATGCTCCTTCCTTGTTCTCCTCGACCTCTCAGCGGCTTTTGATACCGTTGACCACGGTATCCTCCTGGACCGCCTGGAGGGGTTGGGCATTGGAAACACTGTATTGCGGTGGTTCCAGTCCTTCCTCTCTGGCAGGTACCAGAGGGTAGCACTGGGAGAGGAGGTTTCGGACCCGTGGCCACTTACTTGTGGGGTGCCACAGGGTTCCATCCTCTCCCCGATGCTATTTAACATCTATGTGAAGCCACTGGGGGCTATCATCAGGAGGTTTGGGGTGCAGTGTCATCAATATGCGGATGACACTCACCTCTACCTCTCATTCAAATCTTCACCAAGGTTGGCCGTAGAATCCCTGTCCAAATGTCTGGAGACGGTGAGTGGCTGGATGGGGAGGAATAAGCTGAAGCTCAACCCTGATAAGACCGAGGTACTTTTGGTGGGAGACAAGAGGAAGCTGGGGGATGTTGACCTGGTGTTGAATGGGGTACAGCTACCCTTGAAAGACCAGGTCCGCAGCCTGGGGGTAATTTTGGACTCCCAGCTGTCCATGGAGGCTCAGGTGTCAGCTGTGAGCCGGACAGCGCTGTATCAACTCCATCTGATACGGCGGCTGCGCCCCTACCTTCCCGACCATCTGCTCCCATCGGTAGTACATGCCCTGGTCTCCTCTCGTTTAGACTACTGTAATGCGCTCTACGTGGTGTTACCCTTGAAGACGGTTCGGAAACTGCAGCTGGTACAGAACGCGGCGGCTCGCCTGATTAAAGGCAGCCGCCGGCAAGATCACATCACTCCAGTGCTGAAGGAGTTGCACTGGTTACCAGTTGTTTTCCGGGCCAAATTCAAGGTGTTGGTTTTGACCTTTAAAACCCTATATGGTTCCGGCCCAGCCTATCTTAAGGAGCGCCTCCAGCAGCACCAGACAGGCCGCTTAACAAGATCAGCCTCGGATGGCCTTCTCTCTGTCCCATCAGCCAGGACAGCTAGACTGGTGGGGACGAGGGAGAGGGCCTTCTCTGTGGTGGCCCCCACTCTGTGGAACTCCCTCCCTAGGGAACTCCATCATGCCCCCTCTTTAATGAGCTTCCGTCGTGCATTAAAAACGTGGTTGTTCAGGCAGGCATTTGGGGTGGGTTAGGGTATTTTTTTAAAAAAAAATTATGGTAAAATTTTATTGTTTTAAATTGTTTATGGTGGGTTGTACATCGCCCAGGGTGGCTGGGTGACCAGTCAGATGGGCGATTAATAAATTTAATAAATAAATAAATAATATACCTTGACATCAGCAAAGCTTTAGATAAAGTGCCCCATGATATCCTGATGAGCAAACTAGCTCAAAGTGGGCTAGATGAAACAACTATCAGGTGGATCCACAGTTGGCTACAGAACGGGACTCAAAGAGTGCTTATCAATGGGATCTTCTCAAACTGGGGAGAGGTAATGAGCAGGCTACTGCAGGGCTCAGTCCTGGGCCCAGTGCCCATCAAGATTTTTATTAATGACTTGGAGGAGGAGGTGCAGGGAATGCTGATCAAATCTGCAGATGACACAAAATTGGTGGGATAGCTAATACCCTGGAAGACAGAAACAGAATTCGAAGTGATCTTGATAGGCTGGAGCGCTGGGCAGAAAACAACAGAATGACATTTAATAGGGGTAAATGCCAAGTTCTGCACCTAGGAAAAAGAAACCAAATGCACAGTTACAAGATGGGGGATACTTGGCTGTACAAGCAAGAAGGATCTTGGAATTGTTGTAGATCACAAGCTGAATATGAGCCAACAATAAATAAATAAATAGGCTGCAAAAAAGGCAAATGCTATTTTGGGCTGCTTTAATAGAAGCATAGCTTCCAAATCCTGGGAAGTAGTAGTTCCCTTCTACTCAGCACTGGGTAGGCCTCATCTGGAGTACTGTGTCCAGTTCTGGGTACCGTACTTTAAGAAGGATGCAGACAAGCTGGAGAGGGTTCAGAGGAGGGCAACAAAGATGATCAGGGGACTGGATACAAAGACCTCTGAGGAGAGACTGAAAGAACTGGACATGCTTAGCCTTGAGAAGAGAAGACTGAGGGGAGATAGGATAGCGCTCTTCAGGTTGTCACAGAGAGGAAGGCCAGGATCTCTTCTCAATCATCCCAGAATGCAGGACACGGAATAATGGGCTCCAGTTACAGGAAGCCAGATTCCGGTGGAACATCAGGAAAAACCTCCTGACTGTGAGAGCAATACGACAATGGAACCAATTCCCTAGGGAGGTGGTGGGCTCTCCCACACTGGAGGCATTCAAGATGAGGCTGGACAACCATCTGTCAGGGATGCTCTGACTTGGATTCCTGCACTGAGCAGGGGGTTGGACTCGATGGTCTTGTGGGACCCTTCCCACCCTGCTATTCTATGATTCTACTACCTGCTTGCTTGGAAGGCAGAGGGATCTACTGCTCCTCCCTCTCACCATCACCCTTGTCTGGAACGTGCAGCTTCAGGAGGCTCTTGTTAGTGGGCCCTTGCTGGGGTGTGGGCCCTTTGAAGGCATCAAGCCATGCCTATCCTTGAATCCAGCTCTAATTGGAAGCTTCTGCTTCCATTTTTAACTAACGGCAGTTTAGTGTTATGTCCAAACTCGAACAAAGTGTGGTTAGTGTTGACTATCGGTTTCTGAAACAAGCTGATGTCATACCTTGGTGTATGAAGCTGGCTTATATCAATAAACTATAGTTAAGATTAACTATGGTTTAGGGTTCAGATGTAATGCTAAGCTGCAGCTATTTAATATAAAAAAAGAAAGAATGCATTTTCAGTGAGTTTCTATTTGGGCTGTTTTACTCTAGCTAAGAATTATGATGAGTGAGTTTTCTCAGTGAGCTTGTAATATTATTATGTATGTTTTTCTTTTTGTTGCCCTTGGTGTTTTTTAAAACTTTATTTTAAAATAAAATAAAATAAAATGTCATGATTAAAAAAAGGAAAAGAAAAGAAAGAAGAATGTGTTGTGCTGGGTTTTTTTTTTAAAGAAAAGTGCAGCTGAATGCCACAAGGGGGCAGAACAACCCCCTGCCAAAGATCTCACTGTCCTTTAGCTATCTTGTTGTAAGAAGTGTTTCATGGAGGGGGGAGGGGAAGGCAAGGCATTGCCTGGCAGATGTATCCACCCCCACCCCCCTGCCGCTGCCAATCCCTTGCAAATTTGGCTTGGCAAAGCAGGGGATGAAGGAGTCAACCTGCTCTGAATTGCATAGAACTTGTAAAAATAAATGCCATGAGCCCGGGAAAAGAATTTCTAGGAAAAGAAAAGGTTCGGCAAGTCCTGAACAGGCTTGCCAATGCCCGTGCTGAGTGAGGAACAAACACATGTAGCGGTCATATACTGAGTCAGACGGCTGGTCCATCTAACCTAGTACTGTGTCTACTTTGAGTAGCAGCAAATCTCCAAGGTTCCAGAAGGGGCTCTTTCCCAGCTCCGCTAGCTGAAATCCTTGAGCAGAAGATGCTGAGGACTGAGCCTGAGGTTTTCTACATGCAAACCATGTGCTCTGCTACTTGGTTAGGGCCATACATTGGCTCAGATACATTTCATGTTAATGCTTCTTTTCAGGGATATTCCCAGATTTCATACAGGATCTTGTGCAGGAGTCAACTGTAACATTTCCTTATAATGCTTTTCGACCCTTGCAAGTCCCCCCAAAGTGGTTTACATAACAGAGCCAAACCAAACCAAACACCATCAAATAACAAACGCATAAACCAAGGCCTTAAAGTCAACAGGAGCCGAGTTAAAACCTTCAGTCATATATTGAAATCCATTAAAAACCAGGCAGAATAAGAATGTTTTCACTGTCTACCTAAATGCCATCAGGGATGGGGCTAGGCTTGCCTCTTTTGGGAGGAGATTCCATAACTGAGGTGCTGTCACAGAAAAGGCCCTGTCTCATATTGCCACCAACTGAATCGTTTTTGGTGGTGGGACAGATAACAGGGCCTCCAAAGATGATCTCAACCAATATGCAGCTTTATATGGGAAGAGGTGATTTTTCAGAATTCTAGGCCATTTGGGGCTTCACAGGTAAGAACCAGCACCTTGAATTGGGTCTGGAAATGAATTGGAAACCAGTGCAGTTGAAATATGACTGGTGCCATGTGGTCTCAAAAGTGCAGAGTAGAGAGTAATCTGGCTGCCACATTATGCACCAGCTGCAGTTTCCAAACACTTTTTAAGGGCAGCCCCATGTAAAGCACATTGTAGTAATCTAATAAGGAGGTGACCTGAGCATGTATCTATGTGGCCAGATCCACTTTTTGACAATCCTATACCTGGGACAATTGCTTCTGTGACTGGCTGCAGTTCCAAGCAGTTTGTACTTTTATAAAAAAAACTTAAAGTGTTTATTATAAGATATTTTTACTCTGTATTATAGAATCCCATAACATGTAAACCCCCCTCTCCCCAATCAGTTCATAGTAAATTGAAATATTGATTTCTTTAGATGACCTCATAGGCTTGTTGAATTAATGGCTGGCATGCCAAGCTTGTCTTGTTCTGTTTATCAAGGACTTGATTAAGCAGATCTTTAAGATACTTACAAGTGGTTACCAGTCTTAAAAAGATTGATGCTTGGAATGACTGGGTATATTATATCAAAAGACTTTTGATCAAGGACATTTGGTGGAGAGACAGCTCAATATGCAGTTGCTTTTAAAAGGGATGACTTGGAACTCAACGCATATCAATATTGAAACTGGCATTCAAGAAATTCAGATGCACAGCCTGTGTTTAAATAATAATTGGAGGCAATATAGAACCTGACCTGGAGCAAATCAATATCACCAAATAAAGATTACGTTTCAATGAGTGAAACACAGTTATAACTAGGAAATGTAATCAAGTTGAGGGCATGACATTGTTCCAGTTTAAGCATTAGGAGTATCACTCCAAAGCAAGGCCGTAAAGTGCCTGGATACTTAACAAATGACCTGAGGTACTAAGCCAATATACTGCGGAAAGGAAATAGCTTCTATGACCTAATTAATGTTCTCCATTCATACCTCAAGATACAGGTGAAAGCCATTCAATTACTGCAAGCAGGCTCAAGCTAGCAATCACTGGAGTGATTTCTGCCCCTGAAACGAATGTGAAAAAAAATCATGGCGGCTTTTACAAAATGACACAAAGCAGCACATCTTTCTAGTTAATGCTTTGGCTCCCTCTGTATTTTCTCACTGCTTCTTAGAAAACTATTTCAGCATCAGTTCCCACCCACCCTCGGTTGTAATATTTCCATAACAAATTATTCAGGATGTGCAAGTTGAAGGAATAGATTTCAGATTCTGCTCTGAACATCCTATAGCTCTGACAACAATACAATCATGGGGAACCTAGGAACTTGCCCTATAATGAGCCAGACGATTCATCCATCCAGCCTACTATTATGTAAATAGGCTGGAGATGGGGGAGAAAGTTGTTCAGTTCACAACCTATCTAATTTCACACTTTCGAACCAATACACAAACAGAAATTTAATTATCCTTTGAAATTTGCAGTTGGGCGGGTCTGAGGGTTATTTTTACCCACCAGACCTCACAGGTGCTGAAAACAGGGGGAAAAAATACAATGGCATCCAGAGCTGCTATGGAGCACTAAAAGGGATGACATTAACTTGGTGCTCTGTAGCACATTGCTGATGCATTTATGTGTGCACTTTTGGAAGAAAAAAAATTTCCCCTGGTCCCCTGAATTTCAGGGGGGTTCAAGGCTGTACTGGGGCTGGGGGCTGGGGGCCTGCATGTGGCTCATGGACCACATGTTGTGCACACCTGGAGATGCTTTGGATTAAATCTGGGACTTTCTGCATGCAAAGCATGTGCTCTATCACTGAGCTCCAGCTTCCTATTTTGTGAAGAAGCCGATCAATTAATAGTCAGGGTAGGGTGGGGGGCATTTGATTGTGACAGGGTGAGATTAGAGCTGTGTGCAAATGGCCTTTTGAAATTCTCCACCTTACTTGTGGGCAGAGAAATTTGGGAGACAATTTCACCAAATTTCTTCAGGGAGAGGAGAAATTCTCAACAGTTTCTCCCAGGTAGGGTTCCCCATTGGCAGGGCTTATAGCACAGCTTCTTTCCTTTTTTCCTAAGGGTTTTGGGGTTTTTCGTGCTGCGACAGCATCAACTGCCTTGTCAGGCTGGCCCCCAGTTTGCATCCACTGCAATGCAGGTGGGGGCAGTGTTGTGTCTAGCTCCAGGGAATTAGTGCTCTGCCAAAATCTGTCCTCCAATTTCCTGAAAGTTTTCTCCCCTGTGAAAGAGGCTTCCATTGTTTTGCCTCATGCAGGATGTTTTATAATGCACTTTTGTGGTGTTTTTGAGCTTACCTAATCACAGCCAGCCTCCCAGGCTGCCAGCATGTCCTGATTTGAGAAAGCCCTATGTGAGGAATTACCTCATGGTGCCTTACACTGGGCTTTAATTGAAGTGTGGGAAGCTGAGGAGGCTACAGGTGGCCAGAAAGATGATTGTACAATGAAAAACAGGACACCTGTGCTCACTCCTCAGCCACATCCTAAGTAAGGTAAACCCAAGAAACCCAAACCCAACCCATGATAATTTCTCTGAAATTGTTTCACCACTAATTTATTTCAAAAGCAATTTCTCTTCTATCAAATTGAATGAGAATGGTTGAAAAAAATACGTGGGAGAAATTTTCGGCACAGCACTAGGTTAGCATCTGAGAAGGATTCCCCCCCCCCCAATTGTAGAAGCAATGGAGAGTTATGGCTCACCAACTCTATTAAGGTGACGTAATGGCAAATATATAGATATACTAAAAGAATCTAGTTTAAGAGCAAATTGAAAACAAATAGCAAGTAACTAAATGTGCAAGTAAAACTGTTCTATTTATACATAACAGGATAGTTTGAAAATAACAGATGTGATGGCGGTGTAAACAGCATAATCAAGACCCTTTTTGCAACTGATGTATCTGCACAGGGCTGAATAGATCTAGTTGAAAGAAATGGTTATTTTGTGTTTGCTCATTTATATACACACGGTTGAAGTGAGGTATATTGATCTTGCGCTTACAATCATTTCAAGATCAGTCTGCAATTTGTTATATAAAGTATAAAGCTAAGGGCCTCTTCTCACATTAAGACTGCATTGTCATGGGCATTTTCTTGCAAGTAGTTCCACTGAACTTGGTGGGACTTACTTCTGAGTAAATATGCATAGGATTGCACCGTAAGGGCACAATCCAACCAAAGTTAAGCACCCCTTCAGTCCTCCAGTTCCAAAGGCAGTTTTAAGCAAGCTGAAACCTCTCTCATAAACATCAAATGGGATTTAAAAGTGCTTAACATAGGCTGGATCATGGCCTATGTTTTCAGCCATTAAGATTTTTGAAACAGATGCTTAAAAATGTAAAGTGTGAATGTGATGACACACAGGAGTTTGAAAACATATGTGTCATATAGGCACTGTCATCAGAAAGCCAGGATGGGTAACGGCTCCCAACTTTGTGTACACTCTGTGGCAAAACCAGGTTTACTGCTGTGTAATGAATGAAATGGCTTTAAGAACATATGGTTATGTAGGTTTTTGGCCTACTCCAGCAGCTTAGCCAAGCATGTTATTTTTCAGAGAGAAAAGTGCTCCAGTTTAAGACCACAACCGAAGCTCTGTTTGTTCTTCTTCTGGAACACAAACTAGGCCTCCCTTCTTCAAACTCCCCCCCTCCTTGGCCTTCTTACTTGCAGAACCCTCTCAGGCTTTCTGGGCCCACCTCTCCACAGCAGCTCCCTGCCTAGGGGCTGCCCTCAAAGATACATGAAACATAAACTGACTTTTTTACAGTATGACTGTCCAGTAGTCACAGACCTCTCTGAAGCAAGCTAGAAGGCAAACACCTCTGCCATCAAACAATAAGAGTGCATGAAGTGATGTAGCTGGTAATTTTAATGGTCTTACTGGGGGTGTTTGTATGCTTTACATGGCCATATGTATTACTTCATGAAACACACAGCGAACATTTCTTTTCTCCTCACTGTTCCATGTTTTACAACTGCTTCTACATTCCTGATATGTTAGAGTAACAAACAGACAAAAACACAGCTTGCCAACCCGGATTAAGAAAGACATATTCTGAGCCTGTGCGGTTTTGTATTTTAAACTTACTTAGACCATGGCACAGGAATAAAACGGAGGCCAACCGCCCCCTGGCTATAAAATGTTTCAAAAAATCAGAAAAAAGGATGCTACAGCAACCAGCACCAGCGGGCCCCAGAGTGCTTATGCTGGGCCTGTTCCCCAGTGACCCCATCGCCTGTCGCTCTCTGGTGGCCATTTGAGGGCTGTAGGGCCTGAGACTTCAGCCCTGGAGTCCAGCCTTAGCGGCTCCACTGGCTGACTGTGTACACTCACCTCAAGATTTATCTCTGAAGCGCAGCTCATCATAGAAATGTTTTAAGAAAGCTCCACGCGCAGCCTCTGTAGTTCAAGTCCTACCCTGAATTTCTTGTGAATACAGAACTCTTCATAAACTTGTGGAGAATTTTGGACACACTGTGCATATGCGTGTGCGCGCGCACACACACGCGCACACACACACACACAGGCCTGTAGTGGTTTAGCCAAGGAGACTCAGAGTTCAAAGTGCACACAGGCTAGTGTAATAATCAGAAATGTAAATGAGCCTGCTGTACCTGTGAGAAGCTAATTACAGGTCTTTTAAAAAAAACAACAACTATGTAGCAATTAATTAATTCTATTAGATCTCTGGAACAAGATGTAGAAGCACTTTTTTCATTCATGTGGAAAGAAAGATGCCAGGTGAGTCAGACCAATACCTGAATTTCAAAAATGATCTGACAAAAGGTACCAATTATAACCTAAATATAGCTGTGTGTGTGTGTGTGTGTGAGCACACTCATGAAAGTGCAGGCACGTGTGTGTTGCTTACACAGAGGTTGAAAGAACACAGCCTTGGTGGAACCCAGAAGGTAGTTTATGCAATGTTTATTTTAAGCACGTGTATATTCATCCCAACAACTGTGCGTGCGGACGCACACGTGCCTTTCTACACATTGAGGGCATTCTAAATTTAAGGGAATCACAGGAGAATTTGTTATCTATTTCTCTCAAACTATGATATATTCTTGGTCCCTGATCTGACATCTGAGTGTCTGTTATAAGTCGGGCTGCATGATGCTGTTTGAAAACAGGTGCTAATCCTGAAACTTAACTATTCTGTCCACCACCGTTGTCTATGTCTGCCACTTGATCATTCTGCAATCCAGCAATCATCTTCTTTACTCAATATGTAGGGCATCTCTACACCAGCCTAAAATCCTGCATTTAAAACGGGGCTTTCTGCTTCTGTTTTAAATGCAGGATCACCACGACTCCCTTTTTCACATGTTTCCTTTCCCCCACCCCCTTCCCCCTCCTTCTCCCCGTATCTGAGTCTTCCATGATCTTTCATTGATCTCGCTCCTCTTTTTGCCGCTTTCATGGAGGAAACTGAAGCGGAACACAACAGGGTAATTTGATAGCTCATTATCTGCGATGTATTTAAAAATGGAACAAAGGGCATTTAGTGCAGGAGACGCCCTGGAGAGTCACGGCAGGGTCACGGTGTCATGTAAAGAGCCCGCAAACTTCCGTGAAGGAGTGATCTCAATTGCAGGATAAAAGCTCCATGTGAAGGAGCCTATAATTATCGCGACATTCAGTGCCAGAAGCTGCACTGATTGCTAGCTGACTAGGTCAGCTCCATTGAATTGAATGGCACTGACTTCTGAGTGGACATGTATACGATTGCTCTGTAGGTCTAGCTATGCCCATCAGCCATGACAGCGAAATACAGCCTCAGTGTGCAGAAGCAGTATATCTTTAATTACCAGATACTGGGGACAAGTCACAGGCGAAGGCCACTACTGGAAACAGAATGATAGGGATGTATGAATCCCTTACCTTGCCGTCCGCTGGCGGTCCGCCGGGGGGGGGGGGGGAGGCGATCCGTTCCTTCCCCCCGGAATCCTTGCTGGCTGGCTCCACTCCATGGCGATTCCGCAGAGCTGCCGGCCGGCTCCAAGGGGCCAGTGATACGGCCACTATGCCGTATCACTGGCTGAAGGGGACGTGATGCATCGTGCTTTTAATTAACGCGATAGGCTATGCAAATATTTAATAGGCTATGCACGGATGCAAATGGTGTCCGGGACGCCATTTGCGGCAGTAAAGGCTGTAGTTTAAGGTAAATGCAGCCATTTACAGCGGCATTTACCTTAAACTAAGGCCATTACGGCTGCAAATGGTGTCCTGGACGCCATTTGCGGCCACAGTATGTCCCCTTCAGCCAGCGATATGGCATGCCGGCCGTATCGCTGGCAATCCAAGCTGGAGGATCCAGCTGAAGAGGATTCTGTGCTGAGGCGGGGGTAAGTCTTCCATTCCACCATGGACTCCACGGGGTCCGTGGCGGAATTCTCTGCCATCCCTAATGATAGATTAGAAGACCCGGACTCTTACGAGAGCAGTATGTATATTTGTGTATTTGAGAAAGAAAAATGTAAGGCAAGGGTCCCCAACGTGGTACCTGTGGGCAACTCCAAGGTTGCCCATGAACCTTTCCATTCTCTGCCCTCTTCAAAAATTGGTTTTAAATAAAAACTTTGGAAAACGTTAGGGGTATTCTTATGTCTCTCCCTTTCTCGCCTCACTATTTCTGTCCCCCGTCCCTCTTTAGCTCACTGTTTCTCACCCTCTTAGCCTCTAGCCTTGTTCTTTCTCTACCCCTTTGCCTTCCTGTTTCCCCCTTCTTCACAGCCTCTAGCTTCACTATTTTTCTCCCCACTTATTCACCTTGCTGTTTCTTCCGCCTCCCAGTCTCTAGCCTTGCTCTTTCTCTCCCCTGTACCCTTTTGCTTTCCTATTTCCTCCTTCCTCACTATTTCTCCCCCCGAACCTCTTTAGCTCACTGTCAACTAGCCAGAACCCCATGTCAGCTATTATGTGAATAGCCACATCCTCCATGGGACCCATTTTGTGGTGGGGCCCACAGCAGTTTCTCAAACTCCCCCCAGGTGCCCCCCAGGCCCAAAAAGGTTGGGGAGCCCTGGTGTACGGAATAAGGTTGAGTGTTGAACGAATATAGCAATATTGTGCCACATACAGCACTGTGGTGGGAATAGGAATGGACAAATCAGTTTATTTCTTATCTATATTCACCCACAAGTCCATTCCATCCTATCCCACCCCATTTCCACACTAATCCGTGATTTAAAGAAATCTGCATGAAAATTTGCATTTAAATACATATTTAAACATGTATTTTAAGCACACATTTCTAACAGTGCAATCCTATACATGTCTACTCAGAACTAAGCCCATTATATTAAATGGACCTTATTCCAAGGTAGAAGTTAGAGAATTGCAGCCTAAATGTATTTTGTCCTGAAACACACATTTCTAAATTTATTCTCTCTCAAAATACTCGGTTTTAAAAAATGCATTTTGATACTTTTTGTGCTGAAAACTGTACTGGGATATTCAGGAAATGCGAAAGATGATGGGATAGCTACGTTCCAATCTGCATATTCATTTGGAGGTGCTGATTGGGTGAGTTGGTATTGGAATCCACAAAGATTGAATCTCTCAAGCACCACTAGGCAGGAGGGGAATATGCTAAAGACTCTTATTCATTTATTTATTTTAGGTATCTGTTTTGCCCATTGTTTTACCAATAGGCAATGATTATTTTTGGATATTCAGAGGCAATATCCTTTGAATATTCTTTTTGGATATTCAGAGGCAACACACCAAAGGGAGAAGGGAAGAAGTTTACTTAGTTAAAATAGGCTAATAAAGGAAGAAAATGCAAGAGAATACATCCAAAGCATATATTGTATGTTCCTTCAGTCACTGGGAACCCTGTACCCTTATCTTAAGTTCAACAAATCAGATAAGACCAGTGTCAAGCAGAGTCCATAGCGGCCTGGCCTGCAGGCAGCACCTGTTGTGGATCAGCCTAGAGTCAGGTTCTGTCTTGGGAGGATCCTAGGGAACCACATACTCTCCCCTTGAGCCCTCCCATTCTGGACATGGTCCCATGATGGACATTCACACTGCAGGGGAAAAACACTGGCGCTAATAATGGCCCAGCCCAGCATTCTCAGCTACTCTAATCAACAAGTAGCTAACCTTGATGTCCTGCCAGACGTTTATCTACATTCTGTTGAATAGAGCATCGACAAGTGATTCTCTGGGGACTAATGAAAAAGTATCAAACTCCATAAATAGGCCCAAATGGTACTTTGGACATAACAAGAGAACCGATGCACCACTAACTCCTCGAAATACAGTGGTCTTCCACGTTTCCACTACAGTATCTTTGTGTCCTCAGCCCACCCCCCCGGCTTCTAGAGCAGCTTACAATCAATCAGTAAAAGCCTGCAAGCTTACAATCTAAAAAGGTACAACAAAAGGAAAAGGGGATGTGGAAGGAAATTTTTTTTTTTTTTTTCCCAGCAGGACTGGTGGAACGGCCAAGCTATGCCTCATCTCGTGGTGGGGACAGTCCAACTGGAGCAGGGCCTGGTGTTCCCTCAGCCTGCTCCTTCTTCCTGACAGGGCAGTTGATGTCAATTAGCCCTTTGTGTTTGTGTGTATGTGAGCAGGGTGGGGGTGGGGAGAGTCCAAGTGGAACTAGGCCCGGATGTTCCCTGATATTTATGCAAAACGAACAGTTTCTTACCCAAATAGTGGTGCCAAAGTGGCTTACATCAATAAAAAAGAAAGAAACGCATGTCAATAATATTGAAATAAAAGAAAAATATGTTCATTACAGGATATCGCTATTATTCCACTAACTATTATTAGGGCCATCAGAACAATGGAATGTTTGCTTCAGTGCCGAAAGGTTTGTAATTATGCCTATTGTGATGCTATACGCTTCAAAGGCACATTATTATGTTCCTGGTAATCAGCAGCATTGCAGTAGCAATATAGCCAAATGAACTCCAAATATCCATGGGTAATATTATTGTAGTCCAATATGAAATCACTTAATTATAAGATATGACAAATGCATGTGTACTCAGAAGTAAGCCCCACTGGGTTCAATGGGATTTACTCCCAGGTAAGTAAGTGTGTCTAGGATTGCAGCCAAAGTGTATCTGTATGTATTTTAGGGATGTACGAAATCCCTTACCTCCAGTCCGCGGGGGGTCTGTGGGGGGGGATCCATTCCTCCCCCCCGGAATCCTCGCCGGCTGGCTCTGCTCTGCAGCCAGTCCGTGGAGCTGCCGGCCGGCTCCCTTCCGCAAGCGATACGGCTGCCATTGCGGTCCGTATCGCTGTCTGAGTGGAAAGAGGAAGTGATCCGGATGCAAATGGCATCTGCTATGCCATTTGCGTCCCCGTTTTTCTCGCGACGCGTCTTTATTAATGTAGATATTTATGTAGCCTATCACGTGAAAAAACAACAACAGGGATGCAAATGGCATCCACTCCATTTGCGTCCCTGTTTTTTCACGCGATAGGCTACTTAAGTATCTACGTAAGTAAAGACGCGTAGCCTATTACAAGAAGAAACGGGGACACAAATGGTGTAGTGGACGCCATTTGCATCCAATCACTTCCTGGTTCCGCTCAGGACAGCGGAACGGAATCGGCCAGGAGGGGAGATTCGGCCTGTTGCATCCGGGGTGGCAGGGATAAGTACATTCGTTCTGCCACAGACTCCAGTGGGCTGAATTCACTGGAATTCGGCCTCATTTGAGTCCGTGGTGGATTTCGCGGTCATCACTAATGTATTTGTCAAAGTGCATCAAGATGTCTCACACCTGTTTTGGCGTATTGTATAACAAGGTCATTCTAACTAGGGATGTATGAAAATCACTTACCTTTCGGGGATTATGTTGATGGTGGGGGGGGAGGCGCTCCGTCCCTCCCACCGGAATCCTGGACGGGGGGGGAGGCGCTCCGTTCCTCCCCCCCCAGAATCCTGGCCGCCAGCTGGCTCCGCCAGCAGCTGGACATCCGGCCGCTGGCTAGCAGGGACGCAAATGGCGGCAGCTGTAGCCGCCGCCGTTTGCGTCCCTGCAGTCAGCCGTGATAGGCTATGTAAATGTTTATGTATTTTATGTAGCCTATCATGGCTGACTTAAAAAAACACAAAGAAACGCGTGTACGCAAATGGCGGCGGCCATGGCCGCCGCCATTTGCGTTCCTTAGTTTGGCACGTCTTAGTCTACGTAAACATTTATGTAGACTAAGACAGCAAAAATAAGGGGAATGCAAATAGTGTAGCGTCTACGCTATTTGCGTTCCCCTTATTTTTGCTGTCTTAGTCTACATAAATGTTTACGTAGACTAAGATGTGCCAAAATAAGGAACGCAAATGGCGGTGGCCATGGCCGCCGCCATTTGCGTACGCGCATTTTTTGTTTTTTAAAAAAAGTCAGCTGTGATAGGCTACGTAAACATTTACATAGCCTATCACGTTTTTTTTAAAAAAAACCTAGCCATGATAGGCTACGTAAATCTTTACGTAGCCTGTCACTTTTTTTTTTTTTTAACTGGAAATGGTGGTGGTGGCAGCCGGTCGGAAGACCGGCTGCCACAGCCACCACCGCCGAACCGCTGCCAGAGCTGCTGCTGGAGCCGCCGCCGCCAGGAAGATCCGCCCAAGGTAAGTCCCATCCCGGGGGGGGCGGGCCGTTCTGCCACCGATTTCGGGGGGCCGCATGCGCTGGCATTCGGCCTCCCTGAGATCCGTGGCGGAACTTTTGTACATCCCTAATTCTAACTTTTAAGTGAATAGGCAGTGCAATCCTATCCAGATTGAGAGTCAGTGTGGTGTAGTGGCAAGAGTGTTGGACTGGGAGCTGGGAGATCCGGGTTCTAATCCCCACTCGGTCATGGAATCTCACTGAGTGACTTTGGGTCAGTCACACACTCTCAGCCCAACCTACCTCACAGGGTTGTTGTTGTGAGGATAAAATGGAGAGGAGGGGGATAATGTAAGCCACCTTGGGTTCCTTGCAAGAGGAAAAAAGGTGGGATATAAATGCAATAAATAAAATAAAATAATATATCTATGTCTACTCAAAAGTAAGTTCCACTGTGTCCAATGGAGCTCACTCCCAGGAAAGTGTGTACAGGATTGCAGCCTTAATAAGAAATATATTTTATTATAGAAACTTGGAATGGCAAAGCATTATATTATGAGACATGAAAGTTGTTCTCATCATTTGGGGTGCAGCAAAGAGCCAACAATATCTGAATTTATCCATCATTTTTGTTTTAAGCCATTGAAGCCAATGACAAAACCTGTAATTATTATAGCTATGGATGGCACTCGTTGGGTATACGTGGATATAACAATTCATTAAAATGTATTTTTAGCCACTGATGGTGGCCACACACACTGTACTTAACACAGTGCTGCTACTGAAAATGGCCAACTGGGTGGTCTGAAAACAGTCTGAGAAGCAGATCTCCGGAGTCACCATATTTCAGAGAATGAACAGGCCTCCCTTGGGAAAAAGCAGCCAATGTGCTCTATTTTAGCAAATATATGAGAGTGAGCTTCAAAAGTATGTTAGGAAGTGATATTTAGCATCTCCCAGACTCTGTCATATGAGCAAAGTAGAGGGCTGTCTCACCTGTTTGGGCAAAAATGTAAGACTCGTAGGACTTATGGACACATATGGTGCCAGAGAAACCCGCATCAGAATCAAATGAGTTTGGATTTCTATTAATCCAACCTGTGGATTCCGCAGCGGACCAAATTTTCCCGAGTCACATGGATTCCACAGACTCACAGACAGTTTTCTTTCTTTCTGGAATTTTGCACAAATTTAGTCACAGAAAAAATACAAAAAAACCCTGACCAAAAATGTGCACTTCCCCTATAATCTAAAGCATGAAAATGTACAGTTGGGGAAAGGATATGCGCATTCGGGAGGGGGAATTTGAGAATTTGCGAAAGTGTGAATTTGCACAAATTCAGGAAATTGAGGAAAAAAACAATTCTGCCAATGAGCAGATGACAGAACAAAAGCCGTCTGACAATCTGCGAAACACAGACAGAGCAAATTTTACAAAAGCTGTACATCATACCTGTATACCATACAGCTGTATACCATACTGTGATGGTAGTGCATTAGAGAGATGCCTGTGTATGGAATGTGGCCTTATGGGAAAAATTGCCTCATGAATCAGAGTTGGCAACAAAAGTGGCCAAAACTGATGATGTCTGTATAACACGGTGTCCCGTTATCTCCCACGTGAATGGCGATCCCTGTGTTCTGAGATGGCTGCAGTCTCAGATGTTGTTCTGGATAGACACTCTGGCACAAGGGTGGGCAAACGTTGTTGTTGAGGGCTGCAGTTCCTCATGGGTAATTTGTCAGGGGCTGCATGTCAGCAGTGGATGGGGCTGAAGTCAACGGTGAGGAGACTCAAAGTGAAAAATAGGTGGATCACCCTTTTTCTCTTTCTGCCAAGTGCCAACTCTTTTCTCTCTCTGCCTCCTCCTTCCTGCCCAGAGAGCTGGCAGGGAAGGGACACATCGCTCTTGCCACAGGTCTGAGCTGATGACATGCTTTTAAAATTAGTCCGCGGGCCACATGGAAATAACACCCTCGGGCCACTCCCATCATTTGGTGGCAAATGATGGGGCATTTATGTCAGCTGTTTTCATCAGGTCCAGTCCAGGATCTGTTATCTTTTATTTGTATTTGTGGTTTGTAATTTTTGTGAACCATCCAGAGAGCTTCGGCTGTTGGGTGGTATAGAAATAATAATAATAATAATAATAATAATAATAATAGGATAAAAAGCTCATGGGCATTGGGACTGTGAAAATGCCACATGTGATGTTTTATTTGCACTTAGTAATTTCTCTGTTTGCCTGTTATTATTTTTGGATTTTGTCACACTTGTAAAAGTTTAATACATATATATTGGGGGGTGGGGGAAACAATGAATAGTAAATGGGCTCCCTTTGCTGAGTTCTCTCACATGCCCCATAGCACTTAGGCTCACTGACACCATCACATTGTGTATCTCCAAATAGCTGCTCACAGCATTGGCTGCTGGTGATTCGGGCAGAGAAATGCATGGGGTGATATTATTGGGACCTGGGGGAAGGGATGTTATAGATTGTGGACAACAGGTGGGGGAATTGTCATGGGGAGGCCATGGTCAGTAGTAGCTCTGAACTGAATGTAACATGAAGTTCTGCCCTGAGATGTGCTACTGCATGAATGCAAAACACCCCCATGGAACACAACCAGGACGGTAATCTTGAACTCTTGTGCCACCTGGGGGTTTCCCACAGGGGTTTTTCCACAGGTAGCTGGTTGATCACTGTGTGAAGAGAATTCTGGAGATGGACCCTTGGCCTGATCCATCCTGGCCCTTCTTCTATTCTTATTTGTGTGCCACCTCTGTCATGACCCAACTATCTCATAACCCGGCCTTCCCCAACCTGGTGCTCTCCAGATGTTTGGGACTACAACTCCCATTATCTCTGCCCATTGGCCATGCTGGCTGGAGCTGATAGGAGCAGTAGTCCAAAACATCTGGACGGCTTCAGGTTGGGGAAGGCTCTCATAATCTCAATCTGTATCGTTGATTTGCGTGCTTGTACCCAGTACAGCTTGTGTTCTCATACTTTTGCATCAACTCCAGATATATAATTACTGTCATTTACTGTGCGAATGGTTTTCATCAGGATTTTTATTACTTCCCCCTGCTAGCTAAGTATGGAATGAAAATGTCTCTTCTTAGAGAAGTTATTGTTATATGCAAATCACAGTCATGTAAAGGTATTCCATAGCAAAAGTTTTAGGCTGCAATCTCACGCACACTTACCTGGGAGTAAGCCCCACTAAACATTAGTGGGACTTACTTTGGAGTAAACATCTATAAGATTGCTCTATTAGACTGCAATCATGTGCACAACTTACTTGGGAGTAAGTCTCATTGAACTCAGTGAGAACTCAATGAACTTACTTGGGAGTAAGTCTTATTGGATTGCACCGTTAGAATAAACCAGGATTGGGGAACCTGTAGTCATCCAGATGTTGTTGGTTGGACTCCATCTCCCATCAGCCTCAGCTAGCATAGCCAATAGTCAAGGATGATGAGAGTTGTAGTCTAGATGGCCACAGGTTCCCCACCCCTGGAATAAGCATTTCAAAGTTGCACCTAAAATCTAATGTGTGGGACATTTTTTCCGCTTTTCAAAGGGGCTCTGATAACTAAAAACAAAATTGCAGTGGTCCTCTTCTGTTGTGTAAATAGGAAAAAGGAAACCAATGAAAAAATCAGCTAAAGATGCAAGTAACTTGAAGAGATCAGTTGACCTAAATGAGAACATCACTTCTGATCTCCACCATCACCACCACCAAAAGTCCACACAAGTGTCCCTGAAACTGCTTATTAGGCAATAGCTAAATTGCACCTAACTCTATGATGGATTCTGGCTGATATCTTCATAAAAAAGAAACAGGGAAAAAGTCTGGCTAAATTCAGAAAATGGCAGCCCGATACTATCAAGTTGATTTTGCTCTTTTACAAGATAAATCTAAATGTTTATGTGCTGATTGCTTTGACTCACTACATTTAATTCCTTCGGGCTACAATGTCTAATCATCCTTTACCTCATATTTTACCATGGGGTAATTCTGAGAGAGGACATTGGTACTGCAATGATACAACAGGGCTGCAATCCTATATACACACTTACCGGGGAGTAAGCCCCACTGAACTCTGTAGGGCTTTCTTCTGAGTAGACATGCATAGGATTGCACTGTAAAGCCAGGATGCTCAGTGTTATTCATCATCCTGGGCTCAATTCAGAGAAAATAAATCAAACTTCAGTCAGTCAGTCAGTCAGTCAATTTTATTGCATATAACCATAGGTTCTTACAATTTTGCCACAGCAATAACAAAAAAAAGGATAGTCATAAAAAGAAAAAGGTTGAACAAGACACTCAAATCACTTCATCATGAGCACAATCTACAGCAACAGTTTTAGGACCTTTGCTCTAATCTTTTTAGTGTGAATAAGGCTACTTGATTAGTTACATAAGGATCCGTATCTACAAGTAGTTTACACATCTGCTCAGCCAAAGTTCTATCAGATATTCCTCCTAGCAAAAGCACAAGAAATCTTTTCCTGGGACTGGCATACAGCTCACACACATGCACGCAAGCGAGCGAGAACGCACACACATGCGCGCGCGCACACACACACACACACATATATATATATATATGAAAGATACAAAGACTAGCAACAGAGTATTAAATATATATTTTAAGCTAAACGTTTTGCCTTCTGCCCTCATCAGTAGCTGTGCTGTTAAATGTATCAGGACTGGTTGTCTGCAATGCCTGGAGATGAAAGATCCTTAGGAGAAAAAAACAGAGATATGAGTGGTATAATGCCTACAAATTGTCCTCCAGATAAAGCCCATTTGGACTAAAAGTTCTGAGTCTATAGATCCAGAAATTTTCCCTTTTAATATCCTCTATTTGTGGAATCCCACATATTCAAAGGTGTTGAAATATGGGAACATTCCCACCACTCACTCACTCACTCACGCACGCACGCATTCTTACAGATTTCGTACCCTGCTTTATAATCTGGGGATTTTTCAAAGTGGCTTACATCCAGTTTCACCACCATGTTTTAGAGGGCCTTTAGGCAAGACATCCTCCATGGGCCCCCTCCCTCAGTGAGTCTACCTTCTCATCGCCACTGTCACCAGCTGCTATCATTCCTCATCCTCTTTCTCACCATTGCTCCCATTTGCTTGCTTGACAGGCAGGCATCCAGGGAGCAAGCAGGCCATGACGTTTAGTGCTTCTCCTTCTCGCCACCGCTGCTGTCTGGGCCAAAATGAGAGGCAAGTGAAGCAGAGGAGCAACTCCAAGGGGCTCTTATCAGTGCCCAGCCATGCCTATCCTTGATGCTGGCCCTGCTTACGTCAGTTAAAAACAGAACAATAAAATATCAAAAGCCACTGTAATTCTATAGCAAACTTACTTGGGAGTAAGCTCTATTGAATTCGATGGGACTCCTTAGGAGAAATGGATAGCATTTCACTGTAAAATGTGTTGCTTATGGAAATGATAGGTCATTGAAGGAAATGGTTCATATTCCTAGGGATGGATGGATTGGTGTATTTCCAGTTTGTGTCAATTGTACATATGTTCATTCATAAGTCTATTCAGGGGAGGGGCTGTGGCCCAGTGGTAGAGCGCCTGCTTTGCATGCATAATGTCCCAGGTTCAATTCCCGGCTTCTCCAAGTAGGGCTGGGAAAGTCTCCTTCCTGAAACCCTGGAGTGCCATTGCTGCCAGTCAGTGTTGACAATACTGGGCTAGACGGACCAAGGGCCTGACTCAGTATAAGGCAGCTTCATGTGCTCTTATTCCATTTCCGCATTAATCTGTGATATTTTTTTTAAAAAAAACACAGAAAAATCTGCATCTAAGTATATATTACTGAACCCATTTTCTCACAAATTGCATAGTCCCAAATGTATTTGATTTTATAATGCGCATATTTCAATGCATTTTGATGTATTTTTTAAGCTGATTACATTGCAAAACAGAGGGAAGTATGAAATCCAAAGGATAATTTCGTCTCAGTCTGCATGTTAGTTTGGGAGGAGCGGATTCGGTCAATTTGTGTCAGGATTTGCAAAGACTGAATTCCTCATATTCCAGGCTATTTCTCTCAGTGAACACACACACACACAGACACACACAAATCTTAATACCCTGAAATGCCTCCCATAGCGCCTTCCTTCTTTTAAGACTGGAATTTTTCTGCTTTCCACTTCAGCGATGTACTAATCTCTCCTGATGTGTCCCGAAGACCTTTGCTTCCTGCTGTAATAGGTTTTACATCTGTGTTTTAACTCTGAGGTGTGGTGGGCGCGTAGACAGGGTGCAATGAATAAACAAAGAGTTAGCAGCCTTTTGTCAGCCTAAAATACTCCCTCACATTTGCGGGTGATAAAATAACAATAATTACAGTGAAGGCTGAGGTTTGCCACTGAAAACCAGCAATTTTAAATGGATCTGGCTCCCAACTTTGACAGCTACTAAGATGTACTTTGTTTTTTTATTTTTTTTTAGCCAGTGTATTTCCTACACTGGTCCAATTTTCTTTTCCCATGTGAGGTAGGTTGACCAAATTAATCACGATAGCAAATCCATAGGCTTTAATATTTCACTTTTCCAAATCTGGTTGCTCAGATATGGTTGGTCATGGGTTCTGTGTGTCAGGAGCGCCTTAGCTGCCTCTTGCAGTCCCCTCCAATAGCCAACTAGGACACAGACGACAAGGATTCTTTCCAAGGCTTTATTCCTTTATTACTTTATGACTCTTACAGATACTAATCACTAGCGACTAAGCAAGGAACTGCACTGGGGATAGATAGCAGAGTAGCCTAAGCTCCAGGTAAGGCAGTTGGTCCCCGTTTGAAGGAAAACCGCGGGAAGACTCTGAACATATGGGCTATGGAGAGGTCCTCCCTCTTCCCCTTGGGTCCTCGGGACGCAACCGTTGTTTTAGCGCCAAACGAGCGGAGCGCCTCCTTTCGGCGCCCTCCATCTGTCGTCGCTCCCTGCATCTGCGCCGACCATCAGCCAGCCCCCCTCCAGTGCTCTCTCACTGCCAGGGTCACTATCTCTCCCAGGAATGCTGGCAGGAGGAATCTCTGCCAGCTGCTGTGCTTGTGAGAGAGATGAGCGAGCTCCTCTCCCACGGATTGCTGTTCCTCCTCAGAATCAGAACTGCTCTGGGGCTCTATGGGCTCAGTTTCCACCCTGACACTGTGTAACACCTTATCTCCTTATGATGTTGATCAAGCCTTTACAGTCATAATCTGCTTTTCATATGGACACCAAATTATGCGTTATCGATTGCATTGCTAAAATAAACATAGTACAGAAAACCATAGCTCAGAGATCAGGTGGCATCCCCAGCAGTTAAATAGGAGAAACTTTCAGTTGGTACAGCTCGAGGACATTGATAAGCTACTTGGACAGGTTCATGAAACCACTTCTGTAATCTGTACTGGATCCTTGCCACTCATGGCTTATAAAATCTGGCAGGGAAGGAACAGCTGGCTGGGCCAGGGAGGTGATTAATGCCTCCTTGTGAGAGGGAGTGGTCCCAGGCCACCTCAAAGAGGCGGTAGTGAAACCACTCCCTCCCTGGACCCGGAAAATCTTAGTAACTTTAGGCCAGTGGCAAATGTTCCTTTCCTGGGCAAGGTTCTTGAGCGGGTGGTTGCCAACCAGCTCCAGACACTCTTGGATGAAACTAGGGATGGCGGAGAATTCTGCCATGGACTCCAAAGAGGCCGGATTCTTAGAATCCGGCCCCCCTGGAGTCCATGGCAGAATGGACCACTCACCTCTGCCACCCTGTGAAGTTTGCGCTAGCCGGATCCTACCCGCTGCTGCTGGGTCCGGGTCCGTCCGCTGCCAGACTGCAGACGCAAATGGCCTCCAGCATAGTGGACGCTATTTGCACCCCTGCTCTTTGCCGTGATAGGCTACGTAAATCTTTACATAGCCTATAGCGCGAAGGAACAGGGATGCAAATGGCATCTGCTACGCTGGACGCCATTTGCGTCCGCAATCCTGCAGTCCGGCAGTGGACAGACCTTGCCGGCGGCTCCGCAGACTTGCTGTGGAGCGGAGCCGGCTGAGGAGGATTCGGGGGGGGGGAAATGGATCTCCTCCCCCCCGCGGACCCCCTGGTGGACTTGGGTAGGTGGGGTTTGTACACCCCTAGATGAGACCGATTATCTAGATCCATTTCATTTGGGGTTCAGGCCAGGTTTTGGCACAGAAACAGCCTTGGTCGCCCTGTATGATGACCTATCTTGGGAGAGAGACAGGGGGAGTGTGATCTTGTTGATTCTCCTTGACCTCTCGGTGGCTTTTGATACCATCGACCATGGTATCCTTCTGGAATGATTGTCTGAGCTGGCAGTGGGAGGCACTGCATTGCAGTGGTTTTGCTCCTACTTGGAGGGTTGGCCCCAGAGGGTGGTGCTTGGGGAACACTGCTTGGCCCTGTGGATTCTCCAATATGGAGTTCCACAGGGGTCGGTTTTGTCCCCCATACTGTTCAACATCTACACGAAACTGTTGAGTGCAGTCATCCAGAGTTTTGAGTGCATTGTCATCAGTATGCTGATGATATGCAGCTCTGTTTCTCCTTTTCATCTTCTTCAGGTGAGGCTGTGGATGTGCTGAATCAGTGCCTGGCTGCGACAATGGACTGGATGAGGGCTAATAAACTGAAGCTCAATCCAGACAAGACTGAGATGCTGTTGGTGGGTGGTTCTGCAGACTGGATGGAGGGAGTTCAATCTGTTCTGGATGGGGTTGCACTCCCCCTGAAGGAGCAGGTCCGTAGCTTGGGGGTCCTCCTGGAACCATCTTTGTCACTTGAGACTCAGGTGGCCTCAGTGGCATGGAGTATCTTCTACCAATTTTGATTGGTGGCCCAGCTATACCCCTAGGTGGACAGGGATAACCTGGCTTCAGTTGTCTATGCTCTGGTAATCTCCAAGTTAGATTACTGCAATGCACTCTACGTGGGGTAGGGATGTACAAATTGTGTACCTTCAGTGCCGCTTGACTTCCGCAGTTTGCAGCCAGTGCTCTGTTCTGTCCTTAACAAGCCCCCAGAATTCTCCTCTTTTTTTTCTGCTCCGAAAATTATGAAGATAAATCCCTACCGACAACTGTAATTCCGGTGCCCAGCCATCTCTGTGAGTCTACGTAACTTCCAAAAGAAAGGCTATTTTCCATAGATATTTACGTATTTTTCCTCTGCCCTGAGACGTGCAGTAATTACTTTCAGCTAAAACACTTCATCCTCCTAGGGGCTTCCCAAAACAAGGCTGTCCTAGGTGTGCCTGAGCGATGCACTCTTTGTTTAAAGCAGCGCTGTTTTAGAGAAAGAAAAAACCTTTTTAAATGACCATGCCGGTCCTGGAGCCCTGCATGAGGTATTATTCTCCCTGCTAAGCTTTATATTTCCACATCCAGCGTTGTTGTTGATATTGTGCGGCTAAAATGGAGAGGAGAACCAACTCTGTGCATGTCTACTCAGAAGTAAGTCTTAGTGAGTTCAATGCGACTTACTCCTACACATGTCAGCACCCCACTTGCCCCCAGCTCAGCTTTGTATTTCCACATCCAGCTTATTACCAAACCTCCTGTTAATTATCTCACTGGTGACTTTGGGCTGGCCTCTCACCACTACACCACACTTCTGTTATGAAACTCATGAAAAAGAGACAGTATAATGGAAAGTTCTTTCTGAAGCAGTCACACTTGTACAAATGCAGCATGAAGGGAAAGATTAGCAAGCTTCTCTTTGTTTGAATAAAAAGCACACTCTGCACATGCCCAGGGAATAGACAAAATGAGGAATAAACTTACCAGGGAAACAGCTGGATTGAGAGAGAATCTCCCCCACACACATACACATACATAATGGAAGAATACAGTTCTTCATATTCCCTGGTATGAACCTACCCATACACTATGCTCAACATCTAAGGCCTTCCTCCGGCTGCCTACTTCAAGGGAAGCTTGGAGATGGAAACAAGGGAGAGGGCCTTCTTGGTGGTGGCCCCCAAATTATGGAATCCCTGACGAGGCCTGCCTGGTGCCAACATTGTTATCTTTTTGGCACCAGGTTAATATAATACCTTTCTCTTCTCCCAGGCATTTGGCAGCATATGGTAAGTTTTAATTGATCCTGGAATGGCGTATGGTTATCTGCTCTAAGATTGCTTGTTGAAGTTGTTTTAGATATATGTTCTTGTATATTGTTCTGTTTGTGTGTTTTTTATTGAATTGGCTTTTAAAATCTGTATCTTGTATTTTTAAATGTTTTAATCTTTGTAAACCGCCCAGAGAGCTTTGGTTATTGGGCGGCATAGAAATGTAATAAATAAAAATGTAATAAATAAAATAAACTTGTAAGTGGGGTGCAGATGTTAAAAGAATGTTCAATATCTGAAGGATATATATGAGGGACCCTGTTTCTTGCCTGTGTGGTGTGCCTGACTCCCACATGTTGAAGGGCACATCTGCATATTGGCCTACATATATTGGGCGGAATCTTATACTGCTGCTGCACCTCCACTAGTTCTTCTGCACCATAGGAACAGATTGCTAGTGGAACAGGAACTAGCGGTTCCTAAAATAAACAGAGAAATGAGCAGCAAGGCTCATTTCCAGAACGGGGCAGGTCAGCAGACCTCCCTTCTGTGACCACCGCTGACCTGCCTTGTTCTAGAAACAAGCCTTGCAGCTCAGTGATGCTTTTTTCCCCTTCATGAACTGATCATTCCTGTTGTGGAAGGGTCCATGCTGCTAGCACGGGGGCAGGACAGGATAGTGCCCATAGGCTCCAACAGCATTAATAATATACTGGAAAAACAGGGTGCCTAGACCATGCAGTTGCACCATACACAGGTAGATCACAACGTAGTCAGGCTTTCCAACACATTCACCATCATCCCCATCATCCCCATCATCACCATCATCATCATCCCCATCATCACCACCACAACAACTTGTGCAGCATGTTCAAGCGTTAAAAACCCTTTGGATGCATGAGCTAGCTATAATCCTTACCACAGCTCTGTAAGGCTCCATATTTGTGGACTGCTGTACTATGGACTGTGTTCCTGATGGTTAGGGATGTACGAAATCCCTTACCTCCAGTCTGCCAGGGGTCCGCGGGGGGGGAGGCGATCCGTTTCTCCCCCCCGGAATCCTCGCCGGCTGGCTCTGCTCCACGGCCAGTCCGCGGAGCCACCAGCCGGCTCCGTTCCACAAGCGATACAGTCACCATTGCAGTCCGTATCAGTGTCTGAGTGGAAAGAGGAAGTGATACAGATGCAAATGGCGTCTGCTATGCCATTTGCGTCCCCATTTCTTCTCGCGATAGGTTACGTGTCTTTATTTGCGTAGATACTTACGTAGTGGAGAAAAAAAAAACAGGGACGCAAATGGTGTCCACTATGCCGTTTACATCCCTGTTTTTTCACGCGATAGGCTACGTAAGTATCTATGTAAATAAAGATGCATAGCCTATTGCGAGAAGAAACGGGGACGCAAATGGTGTAGCGGATGCCATTTGCGTCCAATCACTTCCTGGTTCTGCTCAGGACAGCTGAACGGAATCGGCTGGGAGGGGAGATTTGGCCTGTTGCATCCGGGGTGGCAGGGGTAAGTACATTTGTTCCACCACGGACTCCGGGGGCCAAATTCACTGGAACTCGGCCTCATTTGAGTCCATGGCGGATTTCGCACCCATCCCTACTGATGGTTCTTGAAGACCTGGATGTTCCAGTCTGCTTTTAGATGAATAGCTGTCCACATGAGAGGGCCTTCTCTGCAGTGGCCCTGCACCTCTGGAATAAGTTGCCATCGGGGGTTCATCATGTTCCATCACTGCAGGCTTTTAAGAAGGCTTTGAAAACATATTATATTACTTCGGCCTTCTAATATGACTGCTGTTGTGGTTTTTGTTGCTGGTTTTGTTCTGGGATTTTATTTTTATGGTTGTTTTTATTGCTGTTTTAATTGTTGTTTTTATTACTGTTTTAATTGGTCTTGGTTTTATGCGTTTTATTGCTGTGCACAACCTTGGGAGGGTTTCTGCCCTGAAAGGCGGCCAAGAAACATTTTACATAATAAATAAATGTGATAAATTGGAGTTTTTACTGTTGGTGCTATTTTAAATGTTTTGTGCCACTTATTTTCGGAATACAGGAAGCTGCCTTGTGCAAGTCAGGCCATGAGTCAATCGAGCCCAGTACTGTCGACACTGACTGGCAGTAGCTCTCTGTGGTTTCAAATGGGGTTTTTCCTAGCCATACCTGGAGATGCTGGGTATCGAACCTGAGATGTTCTGCATGCAGAGCAAGTGCTCTACCACTGGGCTACGGCCCCACCTTGAAAACAATGCAGTGATTACTCGAAGCCAACATGGATTTGTCAGAAACAAATCCTGCCAGACAAATCTGATCTCATTTTTTGATTAAGTAACCTCCCTTGTGGACTGTGGGAGTGCTGTGGACATAATATACCTTGACTTCAGCAAAGCTTTGGACAAAGTGCCCCATGATATCCTGATGAGCAAACTAGCTCAAGGTGGGCTAGATGAAACAACGATCCGGTGGATCCACAGTTGGCTACAGAATCAGACTCAAAGAGTGCTTATCCATGGGATCTTCTCAAACTGGGGAGAGGCAACGACCGGGGCACCACAGGGCTCAGTCCTGGGCCCAGTGCTCTTCAACATTTTTATTAATGACTTGGATGAGGAGGTACAGGGAATGCTGATCAAATTTGCAGATGACACAAAATTGGGCAGGATAGCTAATACTTTGGAAGACAGAAAAAAAATTCAAAGTGATCTGGATAGACTGGAGCGCTGGGCAGAAAACAACAGAATGACATTTAATAGGGATAAATGCCAAGTTCTGCACCTAGGACAAAGAAACCAAATGCACAGTTACAAGATGGGGGATACATGGCTCAACCACACTACAAGCGAGAAGGATCTTGGAATTGTTGTCGATCACATGCTGAATATGAGCCATCAATGTGATGTGGCTGCAAAAAAGGCAAATGCTCTTTTGGGCTGCATTAACAGAAGCATAGCTTCCAAATCCCGGGAAGTACTAGTTCCCCTCTACTCAGCACTGGTTAGGCCTCATCTGGAATACTGTGTCCAGTTCTGGGCACCACACTTTAAGAAGGATGCAGACAAGCTGGAGAAGGTTCAGAGGAGGGTAACAAAGATGATCAGGGGACTGGAAACAAAGCCCCCTGAGGAGAGACTGAAAGAACTGGGCATGTTTAGCTTTGAGAAGGGAAGACTGAGGGGAGATATGGTGGCGCTCTTCAAGTACATGAAAGTTTGTCAGAAAGGAAGGCCAGGATCTCTTCTCGATCATCCCAGAGTGCAGGACATGGAATAATGTAGGAGTGTACGAAATACTTACCTGGTTCCGCTGGGGCCATCCGTGGTGGGGGGTGGAGATGCTCCGTCCCCCCCTGGAATCCTCCCCAGCCGGCTCTGCGGTGATTCTGTGGAGCTGCCAGCCGAGGCCGGCCGCAGCCGGAATTCTGGCCACTGCTGGGCTGCTGTGGCTGCAAATGGTGGCTGCTACGCCGGCCGCCATTTGCGTGGCTGCCAGCCATGATAGGCTATGTGAGTAATTTGCGCCGTAATAATACGCTGGCCGCCATTTGCGTGGCTGCTTTTTTCGTGATAGGCTACGTAAATACTTATGTAGGCTATCACGGGAAAGAGCAGGGGCGCAAATGGTGTAGTGGCTGCCATTTGCGCCCCTGCTCTTTGCCGTGATAGGCTACGTAAGTATTTACATAGCCTATCATGCTAAAGCAGCCACACAAATGGCGGCCGCTACGACGGCTGCCATTTGCTGCCACAGCAGCCCAGCAGTGGCCGGGAGACCAGCTGGGGAAGCTGCCGCTGCCATGTCTGCCGCCAGAGCCGCATCCGCCGCCAGATAAGCTCCGTCCCAGGGGGATACCGTGGGGTGGCCGGGGAGGGGGAGCCATTCCACCACAGATTCTGGGGGGCCGGATTCTTTAGTCCGTGGCGGAATTCTCTGACATCCCTAGAATAATGGGCTCAAGTTACAGGAAGCCTGGTTCCAGCTGAACATCAGGAAAAACTTCCTGACTGTTAGAGCAATACGACAATGGAACGAATTCCCTAGGGAGGTGGTGGGCTCTCTCACACTGGAGGCATTCAAGACGAGGCTGGACAGCCAGGGATGCTCTGACTTGGATTCCTGCATTGAGCAGGGGGTTGGACTCGATGGCCTTGTAGGCCCCTTCCAACCCTACTATTCTATGATTCTATGGTTCTATGTTTCCTGACTTACTTATTTTTCATATCAATGGAACATCATCCCCCAGACAAATCCATGGAAAATGTGTGAGATCCCCCATACATATATAAATATATGCCAATGTATAAAATTGTATTTTATCTTTTATTTTTTAATTACATTTTAACTTGTAAAACCACCTTGAGGAGCTTTGCCCCAAAGGCAGTACAGAAACTTTTAAATAAATACATAAATAAGGCAAGTCAGCATAATTATCCCCCACATTGCTGATTGGAGGGGATGGACTGAGGCTGCGAGAGAGCGGCTTGCCTAAAGTCACCTTACAAGTTCATAAAAAGGTAAAGGTAAAGGTGTCCCCAACCAGTCGTGTCCGACTCTAGGGGGTGGCGCTCATCTCCATTTCTAAGCCGAAGAGCCAGCGCTGTCCGAAGACGCTCCCGTGGTCATGTGGCTGGCATGACTGAAGACCGAGGTGCACAGAACGCTGTTACCTTTCCCGCCGAAGCGCTACTTATTTATCTACTTGCAATTTCTTGCTTTCGAACTGCTAGGTTGGCAGGAGCTGGGACTGAAGACGGGAGCTCACTCAGGGACTTCCTGAGCAGAGTCTCTTAGCTATTGTGCTATGTACACATGTACATAACATAGCTGTTATGCACCATAGGGAACAACTATTGTCACAATCCCTCCCACACTTACATTTTGCAGATGAACCTTCCAATGCATGGAGGAGGATTATGGAGGCCCTGCATAATGGGAATGTTCCACCCATACATGGACTTTGAATCTCTGCACAGGTCAGTTACCTGGATTTATTTGTACAGTGTTGGCGTTATGCATGCCATTCGAATGCTTATGGTGAAAACTAGGCATAGTACAGAAAGGTACAAAGAGAAGGAATGGCAAGTTGGTTTATAGGAAGGCAGGAATACAATGAGATAATGTTGTTTTATGAAATTTTACAGTGATTAGAGTTATTGTTCAAAGAAGAAAAGGGGGATATAAGTTTAAACAGTTTTTAAAAACTAATAAATAACATACATGCAAGGAAAGGCTGAAAACAGCTAGGAGGTTATATGTTGTCTTGACTAGGTTGCCAAATAAATAAACAACAACCCTCCAGAGTAGTTGGAATTGGTTTTGTTATGGATGTGGTAAAATGCTGTGGTCAGGAGAGGCTGAATACCAGTGACTATGATCAGTGCAAATTTGGTGTAAATTTTGGGGGAAAGGATATGCTCATGGAGAGTGGCACCATTGCAGTTGTCCCATTCTGTGGTTCCTAGAAGCTCACACGCAAGGGAAGCCAATAGCATCTGTTGGCAGTCACATCACAGACAAGAAGAAAACAGGACCTGGGATAGCTCTGGATGGATCCTGCTCCTGGAACAGTCTCCCACTAGAACAATAGGAGGGGGTTGTCTCAGCAGGGAGCTAAAGCCAACTGAAGCTTTACCTAGGCTGACAAGACCTGTAGTGCAGTCAGCTCCACCCCTCCTGGAGAAGCACGCCTTGCCTGATGTTGCAGCTTGACAGATAGTTTCTGCCAGGGACTCCTCCTCCAAGCTGGGGGATGATAGCAGGGCTGTGTCCTCTGGCTGGTAAAGCCCTGAATAAGGCACTGACTGTCCTATTGCTGAGGAGCTAGCCTGTACCTCATCCTCATCAGAATCCTCTGCTGCATACTGGAAGGTGTGGAAGTTCTGAGGGCCAGGGGTCATGACACTAGTCTGCTTTTGCTTATGGTCCCACCTCCGGTGGTCAGAAAAGGTTTCATACTAATTGGGCCCTCAAGCTAGGGAAGACAAAGCAGTCTATACCTGGTCCATGTCAGTTTTGCATATATTCAATCATAAGTCAGTTCTATTCCATTTCTGCATGAAACTGTGATTTTTTAAAAAACACACACAACCCAACACACACACACACACACACACTTGCATTTATATTCATACACATTTTTCTTTACCATCCATATTTGTGTATGCAGCTTTCCCTGACATTTCTGTATGCAACTTTTCTAATATATGCATTTTTTTGTACACAATTTTTGAGCCAAGAATTGCATCACAAGATTCAGAGAAACGTTCAGTCTGAAGGACAGCAGATTTCTGGTCCAGGAAGTGTGAATTAGGATGGTTTACTTAAAAACGCAGACCAAACGATATCCCCCTGCCCAGCAAAGGGTGGGCAGGATTGAAAAAGGTGATGTATCATCACTAGTATTAAATAACGGTACCAAAATTCCACTGGCACAGGTTCTGTCCCTCAGTATTATTGAGCAGGTATCTGAATGGAACCTTGTAATCAATGATGCCATGACTGAGTTTGTGAATTCAGTATGTTATTTCCTGAAATGATTTATCTCCTGTGCAGGATCCAGTTAAGGCAAGCAATAAACACAATGAATATTTAGAATGTTTTCATGTCTGTGCAAATGAAATTTCTCCCAGAGCAACATGACAAATTAATTTTTTTTGGTATCTTTCTTT
Organism: Heloderma suspectum; assembly: GCF_057233095.1. Lineage (NCBI taxonomy): Eukaryota > Metazoa > Chordata > Lepidosauria > Squamata > Helodermatidae > Heloderma > Heloderma suspectum. The sequence continues at coordinate 193,011,363 of NC_139458.1, forward strand.
ACATCTGTGAGCAGGACCATTGAAATAGGAGTCTAGAGTTCCTTCCCCAGCTATGGTAACCCTTTGTTGGGAGTGACATTTATAATGAGGGCTATTAATAAAATAACAAAAACAACGACTCACACAGAATATGTGGCATTCCATTGAAACAATACAACCCTCCACCCCGCTCTCAGATACCATTGCCAGCTATTCAGATCTCATATTTTGTATACACATAGATTGAGTATATAATCTGAATCATGAGGCTAGCTATGTTGGTCCTGTGAAAGTTTTCAAAGGATAGCATGTATCTTTATTGAAGCTCCGCAATACACTTGCTTAAAATGTCTGGGTCTGATGTTAATAAACTGATTTGCATTCCACCCTCCATCTAATAGCTTTCCTAAAGAAATCAATGAACATAGTTGTTTTTTCTTGAGCATACTAGGTAGGGATGGACGGAACACTTACCTTCCATTCCGTTCTGTTTCCGCGGTGGGGGGGAGGCGCTCTGTCCCTCCCTCCGGAATCCTTAACAGGGGGGAGGCAATCCGGTCCTCCCCTCCGGAATCCTGCCTGGCCAGCTCCGCTCTGCAGCCAAGTCGTGGAGCTGCCGGCCGGCTCTGGCCGCCCGCAGCCAGACATCCGGCCGCTGGGCAGCCCTGCAGGGACGCAAATGGCGGCTGTCATAGCCACCACCATTTGCGTCCCTGTATTTAGCCGTGATAGACTACGTAAATATTTACGTAGCCTATCATGGCGGGGGGAAAACCCCCAGTGTACACAAATGGCGGTAGCCGCTGCCATTTGCGTACGCTGGGTTCCCCCCCCCCCCGCCGTGATAGGCTACGTAAATACTTACGTAGCCTATCACGGCAGGGGGAAAAAAACCCAGCGTACGCAAATGGCAGCAGCTACCGCCATTTGCGTACGCTGGGTTTTTTTCCCCCTGCCGTGATAGGCTACGTAAATACTTACGTAGCCTATCACGGCCTCCGCAGGGACGCAAATGGCATCCCTGCGTTAGCCGTAATAGGCTACATAAGTATTTATGTAGCCTATCATGGCTATGAAGAGGAGGAAGTGAATGGTGGCCGCAGGACGGCCGCCATTCGCAAAGCAGTGTGAACGGGAGCAGGTAAGTGCTCCGTTTCATGCGCCTTTTGTGGGTTGGGGGGCAGGGGCTTCATTCTGCGATAGATTTCGGGGGGCTGAATGCGCTGGCATTCGGCCTCACCGAGATCCGTCGCGGAATTCTCTGACATCCCTAATACTAGGGCAAATAATGAATGTCTACATGTAATTATGGGTAAAGTAATAGTGACTACTGAAGTTAAGGTGGCTTAAATGTTCCCCTATGTCTAGACCTGTTTTGAAATTATATGCAACATTAAGATATTTCCTAGTTGGTAATCTGAAATATTCCCAGGTAATTTTAGTTTAGGTTGTAATTGCCACGTTCCTCTCTGTGTTACTTAACTGGTTTACAGTGGAATCCTATTCATCTCTACACAGAAGTAAGTCCTATTGAGTTCAATGGGATTTATTCTCAGGTACGTTTGTATGGGGTTGCTGCATTAATCTACAATTCTAGGTTGTTGTTGTTTTTACAGGAACAGGGGTCAGGTTCATTCTCTTTTAACCATAAAGAAGTCTCTATAGCTTATCTCTTGGGGAGAAAAGCAGTGGGAAGAACCCAGGGGTGCATGATTGTGGGTGAACAAATGGCTGGGAAGGAAAAGGTTAAACAGCTCCTTCCCTCCCTCCCCTCTTGCTGGTTCTCCATCTCTCCAGGATAATATAGAACAGGGAAAAGGAGTATGTTTTGAGGAAGCTAATGTTGCTATATCCCTATTCCACATAGTGTCTTATTTGCCACTCAGAACTGTAATTGAAGAGATTTATTAATTGGCGAAATGTTGGAAGGATTCCAAAGGCTTACCAGTAAAAGCATGTTATAACAATGTATGGACAATTATATTAGCAGAAAAAATGACTAGACAAGTTCGGGCACAAAGAAAGCAAAAGGAATCAGGTACATTTCCTGAAATATGGTATCAATTTTATTAACAAAGAGGATGAGAGGAGAAACCCATGCAGAACTGTGGAAAGATATTCAGCAATATGACTGAACCTAAAATCCCCTAATGAGTTTTGATTAGAGTTTTTACTGATATTATTGCATGTGACCCCCCAATGCACTTAATGATTGTTGTACATGGTATGAATTTGTTTCATTTTATTGAAACATTTCTCATGTATCTATTGTTATATCGCATTAACATTAACTGAAAATAAAATTTTAAAAATTGAAGGAATTTCAAAACTTTACTGCAAATGGCAGAGTCTTGCAATTCTTTAAAAACAAAGCAAAACTACTTGCAGGGTTGGCAGATAGAGAAGTGAAAGTCCCCGAAGATATCCATGCTTATTGGTACTGTGGAGAGGAACTGAATGTTCATGATAGGCTCATGGTTAAAAATGAGAGAATCATAGTACCCCAGGGTCTAAGAAAAGAAATATTGAATACCATACACAAAAGTCATTTGGGAATTGAGTTATTTAGAAAAGAGGTCAAAAAGCTGTTCACGGGCCAGGCACGTGTGCTCAGATTGAAGACTAGTTAGTGTCAAACCTTCGGGAATCAGAATCAAAAAGAGGCAGTTACCATTAATCAAAATGGAGTTTGTTCCACAAGCATATTGGTAAGAGATGAAGAATTATAATTGGTGAATTTGTTTCTTTACTTATCTTGTTATATCTTTATGTATGTTCTTTTTCTTGCCTTCATTTTGTTAACTTTATTTTGAAAATAAAAGAAAATTTCATGATTAAAAAAAAAGACTTAACGACATATTGATCCCATATTTAGTTCTGGCTCATGATGCAGCTGTCTACAGAAGAAGCAGAAGAGAACTGCAGGACACGAAAAGTCTTGATGGATGAAACAATGAAAAATATGGATAACTCCGCATCTGACGTAGATATGGATGTATCTATGTCAGATACCAGCGAAAGAGCTGCAGCACAAAGTGCCAATGAGACAGAGAAGGTTTGGGAGCCTGAAATGCTGGTTACTACATCAAGAGACAGAGTGATAAATAAAACCTATTAGATACGAAGACTGGTTTTTTAAAAAGTGTGTGTGTGTGGGGGTAGAAGAGATAGAAGGCTAACAGGAACCAAAGTGTTCCATGAATGGATACATGGAGGGGAACAGTACTGGAGAAAAGAAACAATTATGGCATTGTTAGGTTCTCCAACAATTATGGCATTATTAGGTTCTCCAACAATTATGACATTGTTAGGTTCTCTGTGGGCACCAATGTGCCCGTTGATGTTTCTCTTCACACCCACCAGACTTCCTATCCCTCCTGATTTTTATTTTATTTCTTAAGATGTTTTAATGAATTATTTTTAACTAGGAGGCTGGCATGTTGCAAAGCAAAGTGCTGCCTTCAGGCACCATCTTTATTTGGGTTCAGATAAGCGGTTCTGTTTGGAGTTCAGGCCTCACCTCTGCCTTGTACTTAGATTCTTGGGGAAGTTCCTTTCCTTTCCGGTTTGTCTTCTGGGAGAACAGGGTTTTGTGACAAGCCATGCCCACTATGGTAGCCATTTTATGAATGGTGAAGCTTCCCCCATGGCAGCTATTTTGTGAGAGAACTCCCAACACTCAACATTTCAAACATGCCCACTGATCCAAAATGGTTAGGGACCTCAATGCCCACTTATCTGGTGCCTCGGACCCTGTGGGACAAAACGTAACATTGGTCCCTGCCTACCATTTGGAGAAAACTGTTGTAGATATGAAGCACCTCTGAACAGAGACTTAGCAGCAAACTAAATAACCTATCTCACAATACTTGAAAGAAAAAAAAACCCTCTAGAATTTGAGATTGATGGATCCCTTATGCAACCCAATAAAGATGGTGCTGGGCAGGGGGCTAGTGCCTTGCTGAAGCATGGATGACTAGTAAGGGGTTATTGTTTATTGATGGAGGGAAGGTGGTAAGTCTGCCACAGTTGTTGGAATAGGGTAGGGGATGTGAGGGCAGGGGAAGGGGGCTTCCCTGAGCTTGGCAAGACACACAATAGGAAGATGGTGCGGGGTGGACCTCCAAGCCCTAGAGATGCAAGATCCTGTGTGAAGAAGCCAATGGCTGGAATGTGAAAATGGCATTTCAATATTTTATCTAGGGTACTAAAAGCTTAGGGCTGACCAGGTAGGTGAGAGCGACCACTTTTTATTGTCTGTCTGTCTATCTATCTATCTATCTATCTATCTATCTATCTATCTATCTATCATCTCCAGAATACAGGGACATTTTTTCCCTTTACACAGTCATGTAATACAAAGGGATAAAACCTCCATATGCTTTCTATTTGTTCTTGTATCCCTGGCCTGTCTTTCATGCGAGATGTTTTACTAGAGTGGAAGAAACACAATGAAAATAATTCCCTAGTTTGTATCTATAACTCCATTTGCATCTCTATTTTCCCATACAAGATAACACGAGCAAATCATTGGATATTATTGTACTACAACCACCAGCAAAACAAGGATGTGAGGAAGAATAATGAAATGAAAATGAACCCATGCTAACTTCACACTGTCCACTGTGCCAGCAGGGAGTAGGTTAACGTTAAAATTGTAACGTCAACAAAAAGCTGTCCCCTTGCGGTCAATCAATTTTTTCCGTTTCTCTTGAGCATTCCAAAAGGTCAGATAGATAATTTTATCCTTTGTTCATCCACACTCTCATCTTCCTTTTTGTTTTTTTTTTATTATGAAGATGCCATCTGAATACGCTAGAGGAGATATAGGTTGGCAGCTGAGGGCTTGAAAAGATACTAAACCCATAGTTTATTTGATCTTTTGTGATGACAGGAAGAAATGAGAAAAAAAAATACAGGAGAAATTAATCACATGCTTTTGTACTGGGTGCGTGAACTGAAGTGGCTTGCTCATTTCTCAGAAGTATTTAGTGTCAGACAATGTTGAGAACAGGGCTGCTGGACAAGGTATTTCTTCTAACAGTGAACTCAGGTGGTGAGTGCTGACAACATTATAGCCAAAATGGAGCCACAAGAAGGAAGTATAATCATGCTCGGTGTGGGGGTGGGGGGGTGAAGTTTGCAGAAGTACTCAAAAATCTTTTTCAAAACCTCAAAGGGGCCATCCCCATACACCAAAACAGCCCATGCAGTGAAGACTGAACATGTTCAGGAACTGTAGGATGTAGAGTAACAGCTGGAAAAGAAAAACAGGACATAGAGGGTAGGAGCAGGAAGCCCTGCTTGGAGGGGATCGCTGGAACCCTGAACAGGAGCACTAATTTTAGGAGGAAGGATACATGGCAACATTTTGTTGTAGGTCCTGCTTGTAACTATTAGAATGCATTTTCAGCCAAAGCATCATTTAATGTAACCTTACCCAGGAAATCAATATATAAACATAGGAATAAGAAACTATGATGGGGGAAAAACATACTCTTCTTTGAATTATTTGAAATATATGAAGTATCAAAATATATGAAATACATGAAGACAGACTTTTTTAAAAACCATCTCTTACCTAGGGATGTACGAAAGTGACTTACCTTTTAATCTAATTGATTCGAGGTCAGGGGGGAGGCGCTCCGTCCCTCCCTCCCTGAGATTCGTGGCGAAATTCTCTGACATCCCTACTCTTACCTGAATTATATTTGGAAATGGACGTTTCCCATTACATATATAAACCAAGGGCACAACCCTATGGTCCCTAGGCATTTTCTGAGGAGCCATAGGATACTTGGGGTTCCCCCATCTGAGGCTATAGATAGTGCTCCAACCTCGGAAGGGGGAGTCAGAGATCCTCCCCCCATATCGCAGCTGGCACAGAAAGAACTGCACTGGCTGCCCTCCGAGGTTGGAAAATCATCCTTGGAGAGGGGGAAAGAGGGTGTTCTGGGGGGAGGGGAGGAGAATGGAGAGGCCAGGATATGAGCTATCCTGAGTGTCTTCCAGCCTCCTTCCCTCTCCCATCAAAGCACTGTCTAGCAAAATATACAGAGTGGGAGGACAGGGAAGTGAAGATTGCCTCCACTGCTCTTCCAGCCCTGCACTGGATGATTGGAAGCCTCCAAGTGTGGAGGTTTCCGATCATCGAGGGTGTAATCAATAGGACTGTATTGTCAGACTAAGTTCCTTGGGAGTAAGTGACATTAAATTCAATGGAGCCTGTTTCTGAGTAGACATGTATAGGATTGCACTATAAGAAGGGTATTGCATAGACACGTAACTGAAGCATAATTGAAGGATTCGTAAACTGACAAATTTGAATACAACAAATATTAGGAACCAATCTGAGGATCATAGACTTAAAAAAGAGAAGTTGCTGTCACAAGCCTTGGATACTGGATTCCTGTTAAGTATTGGGGACAAGAGGTGGTGGTGGGGTGACAGGAAAAGATTGTGAGAATTAGGCCCTTTTTGGACATAATGCTAAATGATGCATGAGCGGGAACACCATGGTTTATGATCCTGGTTTGTTAACAAACCATAAGGCAGCATTCGATACTGCCATGGAAATGAACGCTAGCTCAATGGGGACCTAGCGCTTGCTGGTGCAACTGGAAACTAGCCCCAGTTAGTGCTTCTGGGATGGGACAAGGCAGTGAGCTCACGGAAGGGAGCTCTGCTGACTTATCCCATTCTAGAAGTGCTAATTTGGGCTAGTTTCTGGGATTGCACTAGCAAGCACTAGCTGCCCATGGCGCTAGTGTTTGTTTCCACTAGTACAACGTGTTTAGCATTGGCCGACTACCAGCACTGGATACTGCCCATAGTTTACTAATCAAAATTCCCCCAGTTTGGATGTAATAAGAACAGGTTAGTTTAAAACCAGAAATAGACACTTCTGATCTCCTCATGGCTGCAACAGAAGGAAAAAAGGGAGGGAGAGCATGTGAGCTAGGGATGTATGGATTTTGATTAATGCATTCCATCTGTGTTTCGCTGATTGTCAGGCATCTTTTTCCCCCATCATCCACCTATAGATGGAATTGGAATTTTTTAACCAGAATTTTGTGCTACTTGCGCTAATTTGCATTAGTGCTAATGCGCACTTGCACTAATGTGCTAATTAGTTAATGCACATTAGTTAACTAATGTGCATTAGGTAATGCAAATTATTCCACCGCCCCCCCAGTGAAAAACTCATCCACAAATCCGCAGAATTGGCACGACTCGGGGAAAAAGCCAGTCCACTGTGGAATATGAAGGCCAGATTCATAGAAATCCAAACTCAATTGAATCCATTGTGGGTTTCTCCAACATCCCTAGTGTGAGCTCAAGGTTGCAACAGTAAACCATAGTTTAGCATCATGTCCAAACCAGACTTACAAATTAGGCTGGTTATTCTACCAACTTCTGGCCCTCTGGATGTTGTTGGATTACACCTCCCATCAGCCCTAGTCAGCACAGCCAATGGTGAGGGATAATAGGAGTTGTAGTCCAACAACATCTGGGGGGGGTCATAGGTTGCTTACCCCTGATCTACACTGACAGGCAGAAACTTTCCAGGGTTTCAGACAAGGAGTCAATTCCAACCCTACTTGGAGCTGCTGGGGATTGAACACTGGAACTTTCTGTATGCAACGCATGTGTTCTAACACTGAACTACATCCCTTCCATAAGCACAGAGAGCACTGCTGTTGTGCTTAACATCTACAACTTGGCAAGCCTGTCCCTCTAAGTCCTATCTTGCTAACCTTTTAGAGTTCTTTGAGACTGTCAATAAATATGTAGACAGGGGTGATCCAGTAGACATTGTTTACTTGGACTTTCAAAAGGCGTTTGTCAAAGCTAGATCTAGCCAAAGTCCCTCACCAAAGGCTTCTGAGCAAACTTAGCAATAAGAGGAGAGGATCCACTCTTATGGATCAGTGACTGGTTAAAGAACAGAAAGCAGAGAGTAGCAATAAATGGTAAATTCTCCCAATGGAGGGAAGTAAATAGTGGTGTGCCACAGGGATCTGTCTTGGGACCAATGGTTTTCATCTTGTTCATAAATGATTTGGAATTAGGAGTGAGCAGTGAAGTGGCCAAGTTTGCTGATGCCACCAAATTATTTAGGGTGGTTAAAACAAAAAGGGGTTGTGAAGAGCTCCAAAAGGATCTCTCCAAACTGGGAGAATGGGCATCCAAATGGCAAATGAGGTTCAATGTAAGCAAGTGTAAAGTGATGCACATTGGGGCAAAAAAAATCCCAACTTCAAGTATAGCCTGATGGGATCTGAGCTAGCGGTGACCAACCAAGAAAGAGATCTTGGGGTTGTGGTGGACAGCGCAATGAAAATGTTGACCCAGTGTGTGGCTGCAGTAAAAAGAGCCAAACTCCATGTTAGGCATAATTAGAAAAGTAATTGAGAATAAAATTGCCAATACCATATTGCCCCTATAAAAATCTATGGTGTGACCACACTTAGAATACTGTGTCCATTTCTGGTCACCACACCTAAAAAAAGATATTGTAGAGCTGGAAAAAGTATAGAAAATGGCAACTAAAATTATCCAGGGGCTGGACCAACTCCCCTATGGGGAAAGGTTACAGCAGCTGGGATTGTTTAGCTTGGAAAAAGGGTGAGTAAGGGGAGACATGATAGAGGTGTACAAAATAATGCATGGTGTGGAGAATGTAACCACATAATACTAGAACCCTCATAATACTGGAACCTCGGGTCATCCCATGAAGCTGATTGGTGGGAGATTCAGGACAGATAAAAGGAAGTACTTCTTCACACAGCTCATATATAAACTATGGAATTTGCTACTGCAAGATGTCATGATGGCCACCAATGTAGATGGCTTTAAAAGGGGTTAGACAAATCCCTGGAGGAGAAGGCCATCAATGGCTATTAGTCCTGATGGCTATATGCTACCTCCAGTAATCAGAGGCAGTGAGCCTATGTACACCAGTTGCTGGGGACACGGGCAGGAGGATGTTGTTGTGCTCATGTCCTGCTTGTGGGTTCCCGGTAAACAGCTGGTTGGCCACAGTGTGAACAGAATGCTGGACTAGATGGACCCTTGGTCTGATCCAGCGGGGCTCTCCTTATGTTCTTAAGCAGAGATTCCTTCATGTTTCACTTTAGGATTTAGTGCAGGGGTGTTGAACCTCATCCCTATGGGCCAAATCCAGCCCACCTGGGGTTCCTAGATGGCCACACCCACTTCCCATGCCCAATCCCCTTTCCCCGCCTGCCAATTGTTTGGTGGTTTCCTGGCTTTTGTGCAGTTTCCTGCCCCCATTCTGAAACATCTCTTCTAAGGCTTAGCTACTGGCAGCAAGAACTTTGAGCTTAAATGGGCAGGCATTCTGGCCCCGCCCCTTGTGCCTTTTGCTCCACCCACTGCTGGAATGCTGCCCCCAAGAGCTGCTCTGCATTTGAATTTGGCTCTGGCTGAAAAAGGTTTGAGCATCCAACAGCCCAGTTGTGCTCACATCTCTATGTGTGTGGTTCTAGTCCCCTTCTTACTGGAAGAGCTGCACACTGGAGGTATGGGAGATCTGGTCATATTTTGCCTGTGAAGTCCACAGTGCCTTTCCATTCTTAACATTTGTTTTGACTTGCATGCTGTGATCATGGTAATCAGCTTGGTGCTTCTTTGCCTCCTTAATTCCGAGTCCATCTCAACAAGCAGTTATGAGATTCAATGCTTAAATGTGAAAACAAAAAGTTGAGACCACCAGGATTGTACTAAGATCCCACAGGCTGTAAAATAGCATTGCCCATAGTTTGCAGGCTGTCTGGTTTGCTTCCTTCTGTTCTCTGTTCTACCACACAGAAAAGTGGGAAGAGATTTAACAGTGTTAGAAAGACAGAAATCAGTTCTCAGCCGTGCATAACAGTTTGCTGCTAAGCACAGGGGAAAATTCCCCACGGACAGAACTTTTATTTGTGAGGGTGTGTGTTGTAATTCTTCAATTCATTCCCTAAGTAGCACTTAGCAATATTTATCGAGTCATTCCTGGCTTGCATGTCACATCTGGTTTTCATGTTTGTATATAAATCCATTTTCTGAACATTGATACTGGGGCTGTCCTTTCAAAAAAGAAAGAAAGATCCAATAGAGCATATATACTGAGAACGGCCTTTAAAAAATTGAGCACATGCCCCCTCGGCACGTTATTTCAAATTGTCAGTAAATGCAGTGCAATGTCCAAGGTTCAGTCAACAAGTTCTCAGTCAAGCTGACTGGCAGAATAATTCGGTATCATGTCAAGGAGCTTGGGATAGGCTATGTATAATAACTGTTTCTGGAATGGTTTGATGCACTTCCTTCTGGAAAGCATTATTTTTTTTTTTGAAGCATCTGTGCATGTTTCCACGGAACAAATTTACTTTGCTAAGATTATGCATATTTACTTTTAGAACAAACAGTCTGAGCCAGAATCTTCCATTTTCAAATAGTATGATACATTGCCCAGTCCTATGAATATTTACTTAGCAGTAAGTCCCACTTATTGCAACAGGCCTTACTCCCTAGTAAATACAGCCTTAAGCTACAATCCTGTGCATACTTACCTGGGTAGAAGGCCCATTCAACACAGTGGAACTTACTTCTGAGGAAACATGCACAGGATCGGGCTGCAGATCTCTTTGGGTTTAAGTTCAAGTCGCTCAGGTTACTCACACCTTAGCTCAAGTCACTTGCAAAGCCAGAAGCATGGGGAGGAGAAGCAAGACCTGCAACTGGCCTGTGCAAACAGTGGAGACTGGAGCAGTTAAAATTGACATAGATGGACCATGCATGCCCCATCTTCTTGCCACTGGCTCAAGGCCTCTGATGACCCTCTTCCTAGTGCAAGGGTGCGTGGGGGGGTGGCTTTCAGCTTGAGAGCTGAATTTAGTTTTGAAGAAGCTCTTGGACGGCTGCATTCCAGTGGTGGGTGGTGCTGAAAGCAAAAGGGTGTGGGGGCAAGGGCAAAGGGGTCAGGGCCAAAAAACACACAATATACAAAATGTATTGGCATATATTGTAGTTTAAAGCGCTTGCTGCCAGTAATTAAGCCTTAGAAAAGGCATTTTAGAATGGGGGGAAAACTGCAGGAAAGCCAGGAAACACCCAAGCAGTGGTTTGGGGGGAGGGTGTGGTCATCCGAGGAAGCCCAGGAAGACCAGATTTGGCCCCCAGCCCTGAGGTATCCCACCCGCCGCCCTTGTGAGAAAGATGTCTTGACTCTAACAAGCACTTTGCTAGTGTTCTCAGATAAAATATGCAAAAACCAAATTTGGTTTTGCACATAATGCACAGCAACCCAGTGACAGCTTCAGGTAGCTACTGATGGAAAAGAGCAGGGCTGGCCCCAGGTTTGAGAAAGCCCTGGGCAAAGTGCCCTCTCAGGGGGGTGGGGGTGGTAGCGGCAATGGGCAGCAGTGGCAGCAGCAGTGCTCTGAGGTGTGCTCCAAGCAGCACTGGCAGGCTGGGTCTAGGCGCCATTTAAATTCCCAGAATGCCCCCAGAATCGCAGACAGAATACCAGATCTAAGGATGTGTGGGAAATTCGCTTCAGTTCATTTTTTATCAGGATTTACCCAGTTCACTACACTTCCTGAGCCAAACACGGACTCAAACACAATCTGCAGTCGAATTCTGTACATTTCCGAGCTTGCAATGTGATCTGTGGATGCTGCCCCTCCCCAAACTGGATTCAACAGCTTGCGTACATTTGAAAAATGCATGTGAAAAAAACACAACATTTTGAAAAATGCACACAGACACGCTTTAATAAATGGGAGAAGAACACGTACATTTCAAAGATGCACACAAGTGATGCATGCATTTGGAAAACTACACACACATTTTTCTCCCAACAGAATACAACAAAGATGGCAATCTGACAAGGATGTGAGATTGAAGAAGCTTCAAGGCGGAATTTGGAGAACTTTGACAAACTCAAGTTTTGCTTGTTCTCACATGCCTAACCAGATTGTGATGCCAGCCCTGGGAAAGAGATGGCAGGTGGGGTCATATTAGCAACATTCTGACCGGAATGAGACTAGTATTTTTTGCCTTCCATTTAAAGCAAATGCCTAATTGTTGTTGTTGTTGTTGTTTTAAACCTTCACCTTGATACGATGGAAAGCTGTACTTTTCACACAGTCATAAGAACATAAGAAGAGCCCTGCTGGATCAGACCAAGGGTCCATCTAGACCAGCATTCTGTTCACACAGTGGCCAACCAGCTGTTGGCCAGGAACCCACGAACAGGGCATGAGCGCAACAGCACCCCAGCAGCTGGTGTACATAGGGCTCCCTGCCTCTGGTACTGGAGGTAGCACATAGCCATCAAGACTAGTAGGCATCGAGATAGCCTTTTCCTCCAGGAATTTGTCTAACCCCCTTTTAAAGCCATCCAAATTGGTGGCCATCACTACATCCTGTGGTAGCGAGTTCCATAGTTTAACTATGTGCTGTGTGAAGAAGTCTGTCCTTTTCTCTGTCCTGAATCTCCCACCAATCAGCTTCATGGGTTGACCCCAGGTTCTGGTATTTTGAGAGAAGGAGAAAAATGTCTCCCTATCCACATTCTCCACATCATGCATAATTTTGTAGACCTCTATTAGGTCTCCTCTTAATCTGAAGCTACCTGTCCATCTTTCCATATCGGAGATGTGATGGGGACCTGCAGCGAGGCTATGAAGTGTATATAAGACACAATCTAAGTATGGATGTCTCTTACTTTTTGATCTGTAGTGATCCCAAATTGCAGTTCATGCCAGAGGTTGATCATGTCTTTTGAAGTCAGAGACAATCTCCAATAACAAAGTCTCCCTCCCTTAATAGAAATGCATTTGCAAATATTTCTAACAAGACATTCCTTGGTTTGATACTTTCAGCTCAGTTCACCCATGGTCTTTTATCCCAGCTGGGAAAGCTAAACATTGTGCATACATTGGAATTAACTACCACCTAATATTGTGGTGATGTTGTTGCTTTAAAAAAAGACCCAAAGCTTTAATAAAAGCATATTACAATTTAAATGAGAAGTTCACACTCTGAGGTTCTTCATACCATACAGCAATCGAGTGCGAAGGGATTTTAGAACATGTGAATCATAATCACCCCAGGTAAGGCTGAAATGGGACATATTCTTGTCTTGACAGCTTTGGGAGGCTTTGGATGTAGGCCCACAATACAATGCAACCTTATTTCTTCATTCTTACACCCGGTTGATAAAAGTGGCTTATTTGGTACAATTTTGTAAAACAGGGGTGCAGAGCCTCTTTCAGCCCAAGGGCCAAATTCCATTGCAGAGAAGATCTTGGGGCCCACATTCCAGTGGTGGGCGGAGCCAAAGGCAAAAGGGGCAGGGCCAAAAATACCAGCATACTGTAAAGCTCTTACTGCCACTAACTTAATGTGTCTCTACATTAAGCAAAAACCCTGCATCCTTACTGGGGCGTTCTGGTTTCAGTGTCTTTGTGGGATTAGGAGGGGCTCCTTTGCACAGCAGACCTATGGTTTGAATTGAGGGAGTGCCTCCCTCTCTCCCTGGCATGTGTGCAAAGGAGTGTGTGTGTGTGTCTTGTTTTCATCGCTTAACTTGTGCTCTACTGTTTCCTCGCAGGCCCTAGAAAACCTATGACTTAAGAGCCAATCTACATTACAACTTTAAACTGGTTTCAAACCGGTTTATCTAAAGGGATCCTGCAGTTTCATGAGGGTACTGAGAATTCTTTGCTAGAGACCCCTGTCCCCTGCCGAAGCGGCCCCGCTTCCTAGAGCAACAATTCCCAGAATTCCTGTATTTGGTAGCCATAATCACTAAACATAGGTTTGAAACCAGTTTAAAGTTGTAATGTAGATTGCCCCTTACTTCTGAGTAGAGGTAAGATTGTGCTGTAAGTCAGCAATCTTAGGCACACTTACTTGGGAGTAAGCCCCATTGAAGTCAGTGGGACTTTCTTCTGAGTAGACATAAGGTTGCTCCCTACATCTGCAACCCTCGGCACACTTACTTGGGAGTAAGCCCCACTGAACTTAATGCGGTGCTCTGAATCAACACAGGATAGTGATTCTGAGCTTGGTGGGGTGGGGGATCAGATCTGTCTCCATTGCAGGGAGGCATTGTACCCTCTTCTCCCTCCAATTGAGAAATGTGCTCAAACATTTACATGGCAGACACATTGTTTGAATCAAGGAAAGTCCTTCCTCGGCAGGTTCATAGTACTATACCGACATTTTTCTAGGGATGTACGAAAGTGACTTACCTTTTGTGGATGATGTTGATGGTGGGGGGGGGAGGCATTCTGTCTCTCCCCCCGGAATCCTCGATGGGGGGGAGGCGATCCGTTCCTCCCCCCCAGAATCCTCAATGGCCAGCTGTGCTCTGCGGCAGCTCTGCGGAGCAGCTGGCCAGGCCCAGCCCAGCCCAGAGCCGTCCGCAGCCAGATTTCTGGCCGCGAAGGGCTCTGGGGGAAAAAAAAAACAAAACGCATACGCTAGGGATGGACGAAAGTCCCTTACCTGGTCCTGCAGCTTTTTTCGGGGGGGGGGGAGGCGCTCCGGTTCTCCCCCTCGAAATTCTTGGTGGGTGGGGAGGCGCCCCACCCCTCCCGACCGAAATTCTGGCTGGGGGGGAGGCACCCCATCCCTCCCCGCCGAAATTCTGGCCGGGGGGGAGCGCCCCGTCTCCCCGGCCGCGAAAGAAAAAAGTAAAGTGTAAAAAAAAAAAAGAGTGATGGGCTACATAAAGATTTATGTAGCCTATCACTGCTAGATTTTCAAAGTCAGACTTTCCGATTTTCCACGCCGCCGCCACGCCGCCGCCACGCCGCTGGGACCCGCCGCCGCGTGGGACTTTCGCGCGACGTAGGTCCCATCCCGGGGGGGCGGGGGGGTGTCGGAGAATTTCCCCACCAATTTCGGGGGGTTGAATGCATTGGCATTCGGCCTCCCATAGATTCGTGGAGAAATTCTCTGACATCCCTAGCGTACGCAAATGGTGGTGGCTACGGCCGCCGCCATTTGCGTTCCTTATTTTTGGCTGTCTGAATCTACGTAAATATTTATGTAGACGATGACGGCGAAAATAAAGGGGAACGCAAATAGCGTAGCAGGCGCTATTTGCATCCCTTTTTGATTCACCGTTTTAGCCTACGTAAAACTTTACGTAGGCTAAAATGGCAAATCAAAAAGGGAGGCAAATAGCGCCTGCTACGCTATTTGCGTTCCCCTTTATTTTCGCCATCATAGTCTATGTAAATATTTACGTAGACTAAGATGGCCAAAAATAAGGAACGCAAATGGCGGCGGCCGTAGCCGCCGCCATTTGCGTACGCGTTTTTTTTTTAAACCCACCCAGCCCTGATAGGCTACGTAAAGATTTACGTAACCTATCACGTCGTGTTTTTTTTTTTTTTAAACCTAGCCATTATAGGCTACGTAAATCTTTACGTAGCCTATCTCGTCTTTTTTTTTTTTTAATCAAAACTGGAAATGGCGGCAGCGGCAGCCGGTCGGAACACCAGCTGCCACAGCCGCCACAGCCGCCGCCGCAGCTGACGCCGCCTGGAAGATCTGCCCCAGGTAAGTCTCGTCCCGGGGGGGGGGATCCATGGGGTGGTGGTGGTAGGTCGCTCTGCCACGGACTTCAGGGGGCTGAATGCACTGGCATTCAGCCTCTCCGAGATCCGTGGCGGAATTCTCTGCCATCCCTACATTTTTCATGCTGCTGATATTCCACTTAAAAAAAAAAATTCCAGCTTATCTCCAATCTTTTTGAAAGTGGGATAAATGGGAAAAGGCTCAGGAGACATCCTGGAGGTTGACAATGCCGTGTAAAGGAGCTGCAAACTTCCATGAGTGGCCAAGCCCTAGTTAGCAATAAATTGCTTTCATAGAGACACCCTAAGCCTTAGCCACTAGATGGCTACTTCGTTGCTACACAAGAACACTTTATTTCTATATCTCTTTCAAACAAGTATGACCATAAATAAGAAAGCCAACAGATTCTGTGTTATGTGTGACTGATGCACACTTTCTTTCTAGTATTTAGAATCCTTGGCATAGAGCCAGGAAGCCATATTGGTTTGGTGTCCACACACACACATTTTGACCAGAATTCAGGTTCTGCTATGTTGATGTGAGTACTTTGGCCTAAAGATCATCAAAATGGATCAGAAACCCTTGTATCTTATGTCTGTCTTTATCAGTTTTCTTATTTTTCACATCCAATATTTACTGCAGTTGTAACATCTATTGAGTTGTCATTCCTGCTGCCAGTGAGAGCGCCACTATAATTAGCCCTGCTATTCTTTCTGATTTTGCTGTGTTTGAAAGGGAAGCAAAGATAAGGAGAGCAGTGATGCTTTGTGATTTCAGCCCACAACACAAGAATAATCAGCATGTAAATCAGTGTGTTTTTCTCTGGGATCGCAGTTATGAGTACCCATGAGTTAACCAACGGGAAAATAACACACGCATTGCTGCCAGTCTATAATAATCCCTGTATGATGAATTCCAGTAGTTAACTTGCCAAGACGGATAGATTCTAAGCATGATGATCAGGCAGATTTCATTGGTCACAAACTGAGGGCAGTACACGATTCCGCTTAATGATGGCTTTGTAAATTGCAATATCTGAGAGCAGTGGTTCAACCAAATTGGCAGGTGTTTGCTAGAATCCATGAAAAAACTCTGGAAGCAGCCCCTCAGACAGTTTGCATTTGCTTATTGATTTTAAAAACACAACATCCTGTCTCTCTCTTGTTTGAGGGAGCTTCCAAGAATAGTAAGGTAATAGGCTGCAATGCCATCTGTTTGCAAAATGGAAGCCTAAAGCATTATATGCGTAACTCAGTGAAGCCATAAGCTATGCCGTGCAGGGCCACCCAAGACGGACAGGTCATGGCAGAGAGTTCTGACAAAATGTGGTCCACTGGAGAAGGAAATGGCAACCCACTCCAGTATTCCTGCCAAGAAAACCCCATGGAACGTATCACAAGGCTAAAAGAGATGACGCCGGAAGATGAGCCCCTCAGGTCGGAAGGTGCCCAATATGCTACTGGGGAAGAGCAGAGGGTATTTCCAAGTAGCGCCAGAAAGAGTGAAGAGGCTGGGCCAAAGCCGAAAGGACACTCAGCTGTGGATGTGTCTGGTGGTGAAAAGAAAATCCGATGCTGTAAAGAACAATATTGTTTAGGAACCTGGAATGTCAGATCAATGAATCAAGGTAAGCTGGAGGTGGTCAAACATGAGATGGCAAGATTGAACATTGACATCTTGGGAATCAGCGAACTAAAATGGACAGGCATGGGCGAATTTAATTCAGGTGACCATCATATCTACTATTGTGGGCAAGAATCCCTTAGAAGAAATGGAGTAGCACTCATAGTCAACAAAAGGGTGGGAAAAGCAGTACTGGGGTACAATCTTAAAAATGATAGAATGATCTCAGTACGAATCCAAGGCAAACCATTCAACATCACAGTAATTCAAATCTATGCCCCAACCACTGATGCCGAAGAAGCTGAGGTTGATCGGTTCTATGAAGACCTACAACACCTTCTAGAACTAACACCAAAAAAAGATGTCCTCTTCATCATAGGGGATTGGAATGCTAAAGTAGGAAGTCAAGAAATCACTGGGATAACAGGCAGTCATGGCCTTGGTGTACAAAATGAAGCAGGACAAAAGCTAATAGAGTTTTGCCAAGAGAACACGCTGATCATAGCAAACACTCTTTTCCAACAGCACAAGAGACGACTCTACACATGGACATCACCAGATGGTCAATATCGAAATCAGATGGATTATGTCCTTTGCAGCCAAAGATGGAGAAGCTCCATACAGTCAGTCAAAACAAGACCTGGAGCTGACTGTGGCTCAGATCATGAGCTTCTTGTTGCAAAATTTCGGCTTAAATGGAAGAACGTCGGGAAAACCACCAAACCAATCAGGTATGACCTCAATCATATCCCTTATGAATATACAGTGGAGGTGAGGAATAGATTTCAGGGATTAGACCTGATAGACAGAGTGCCTGAGGAACTATGGACGGAGGTCCGTAACATTGTTCAGGAGGCAGCAACGAAATCCATCCCAAAGAAAAAGAAATGCAAGAAAGCACAGTGGCTGTCTGATGAGGCTTTACAAGTAGCTGAGGAAAGAAGGGAAGCAAAAAGCAAGGGAGAAAGGGGAAGATATATCCAACTGAATGCAGAGTTCCAGAGAATAGCAAGGAGAGACAAGAAGGCCTTCTTCAATGAACAATGCAAAGAAATCGAGGAAAACAACAGAATGGGAAAGACTAGAGATCTCTTCAAGAAAATCGGAGATCTCAAGGGAACGTTTTGTGCAAAGACGGGCATGATAAAGGACAAAGAAGGCAGGGACCTAAATGATGCAGATGAGATTAAGAAGAGGTGGAAAGAATACACAGAAGAACTATACAGGAAAGATCTGAATGTCCCTGATAGCCATGATAGTGCGGTCACTGAACTTGAGCCGGACATCCTCGAGAGTGAAGTCAAGTGGGCCTTAGGAAGCATTACTAACAACAAAGCTAGTGGAGATGACAGTATTCCAGCTGAGCTATTTAAAATCCTAAAAGATCAGATGATGCTGTTAAAGTGCTGCATTCAATATGCCAACACATTTGGAACACTCAACAATGGCCGCAAGACTGGAAAAGGTCAGTTCACATTCCAATTCCAAAGAAGGGCAACGCCAAAGAGTGTTCAAACTACCGCACAATTGCGCTCATTTCACATGCCAGCAAGGTGATGCTCAAAATCCTACAAGCTAGGCTTCAGCAGTATGCAAACCGAGAACTACCGGAAGTACATGCTGGGTTTCGAAGAGGCAGAGGAACTAGAGGTCAAATCGCCAACATTCGCTGCATCATGGAGAAAGCAAGAGAATTCCAGAAAAACGTCTATTTCTGCTTCATTGACTACGCTAAAGCCTTTGATTGTGTGGATCACAACAAACTGTGGCAAATTCTGAAAGTGATGGGAGTACCAGACCACCTTACCTGTCTCCTGAGAAACCTGTACGAGGGTCAAGAAGCAACAGTAAGAACCAGACATGGAACAACCGATTGGTTCAAAATTGGGAAAGGAGTACGACAAGGCTGCATATTGTCACCCTGCTTATTTAACTTATATGCAGAGTACATCATGAGAAATGCCAGGTTGGATGAATCAGAGGTCGGAATTAAGATTGCTGGGAGAATTATCAAGAACCTCCGATATGCAGACGATACCACCCTAATGGCAGAAAGCGAAGAGGATCTCAAGAGCCTCTTGTTGAGGGTGAAAGAGGAGAGTGCAAAAGCTGGTTTGAAACTCAACATTAAAAAAACTAAGATCATGGCATCTGGCCCTATCACTTCCTGGCATATAGAAGGGGAAGAAATGGAAGCAGTGACAGATTTTACTTTCTTGGGCTCCAAGATCACCGCAGACGGTGACTGTAGCCATGAAATTAAAAGACGCTTGCTCCTTGGGAGGAAAGCTATGGCAAACCTAGATAGCATAGTAAGAAGCAGAGACATCACCTTGCCGACAAAGGTCCGTCTAATCAAAGCTATGGTTTTCCCAATAGTAATGTATGGCTGTGAGAGCTGGACTATAAGGAAGGCAGAGCGCCGAAGAATTGATGCTTTCGAACTGTGGTGCTGGAGAAGACTCTTACGAGTCCCCTGGACTACAAGGAGGTCAAATCAGTCAATCCTAAAGGAAATCAACCCTGAGTGCTCTTTGGAAGGACAGATAGTGAAGCTGAAGCTCAAATATTTTGGCCACCTAATGCGAAGAGAAAACTCTCTGGAAAAGACCCTGATGCTGGGAAAGACTGAAGGCAAAAGGAGAAGGGGACGGCAGAGGATGAGATGGCTAGATACCATCACCGATGCAATGAATATGAACTTGAGCACGCTCTGGGAGAGAGCGCAGGACAGGAAGGCCTGGCGTGCTATGGTCCATGGGGTCACGAAGAGTCGGACACGACTGAACAACAACAACAATCACAAGTTCAGACTTCTTCAATGAGATCTGAAGGCATATTGGCCTTGAACAAAGATTGATCTGTGGGAAAAGATATATGTAAAACTTAGGCTGGTTTTCAAAGATCCATAGGTCAGAGCTCTGTGGAAGCAGAGGATGCACCAGTCACACTGTCATCAAGGAAAACTCCTTGGAGCTTTCCCCATTGTTGACCTGAGCACTTGGGGCTCCATCACATGCGCAAACTCAAGTCTTGCTTCCAGCACCCCATCCCCACTCTGTGCAAAATATATACACTGGAGGTACTGAATTATTGTGGGCTGGATGGTTGTAGGCAACAACCTACTTGACATAACCCATATGCATTGGGTGGAAATGGTTTTACTGGCAATTGCTGATTTTACTATTGTATTGTATTGTTTCATTTATTATGTATGTCACCTAGGGAGGGTTCCACCTTTAAAGGCAGCCTAAAGGTAATGTAATATAAAATAAAATGCTGTGGCATTGGTCTTTTTCCTGCTACCCACTGATACAACTGCTCTAGAATTTGCAAGAAGTATGCATGTTAACTTGATGTCTGAAATATGTCTTGCACTTTCCTATTTAATAAGATATTAAAACCCCTGAGATTTCTGTGCAAGACAAATTTGTCGGCTCTTAAACTGCATTAACTTTAAACTCTAGAATGCCCTACTAAATCCCTTAAGCAACAATTAGTGGTATCAATATTTGATATGTAGCTTATAATTCCCATGCATATTGCAAAAAGAAGAGAGCATATTTTATACATTTGAAGTTGAACCCACCAAGAGAAAGTTCCTCACAGACAAAAAGAAGTTCGCTGTACAACAAAAATGACATGTGGGCCCAGTTACTGCTGCATGATAGAACAGACCAGCCTTCCACAACCTGGTGCCCTCCATCACAACTTCCAGCATTCCTGACCATTAGACATGCTGGCTGGAGCTGCTGGGAGTTGAAGTCCAAAACATCTGGAAGGCACACAGTTGGGGAAGGCTAGAATAGACATGCAAAACAGCTCGTACGTTGCAAAAGTGATGTATTCACTGGGCCTCAGAAAGTGCTTCTTGTTAGATGGTTTGCCAGCAAACCTGATTCTTAATTTTACTAAGCTATGGGCAGTATCCAGTGCAACACAAGTGCAAAGGTACATGATGTTGTGCCAGTGTATGGGAACTCCAGCACAATGCTGATAGCACTGGCTGGCAGGATGGGATTCCCTGGAAGACCCACTGCACAAGCTGGTGCTATTGGCATTGAGCTAGAGGTTCCTCACGCTAGTGTAACATCATTTACCTCATGCTAATGTAAGGTCAATGTGGCCTTTGTCACATTGGATACTGTCCTATAGGAACACTTAAAGCATCACAACCATTTGTTTGAAAACAGCACAATTAGAATAGTATTTTTTTTAATTGACATATTCTTCAGGTGAAATGACAGTAGCATGCTACATAAGGTCTGCAGAGAAGGGGATTTTAGGGAGCAATCCTATGGCCACTAGACAGCAGCTAGACGGCCATAGGGGATGCTATTTTCCAGGAACCGACCTCGGAGCACAGGCTTCAAGGTTGGTTCCCAGAAAACCGACCTCCCCCCAATTCTGTGCTGCCTTGGAGGCAGTGCAGAACAACCCCATCCTCTGTGCTCGGAAGAGGAGCGCGGAGCGGCTGAAAAGGGGCGGGGCTGGGGGCGTTCTAGGGCGGGGGGAGCAGAACTGTGCGTACGACACATCCCATGTATTGTACAGAAGCTTCCTCTCCTTGTCGGCCCCCCTGCTGCTAGACAGCTGAAAACAGCTGTCTAGCAGAAAAAGCAGGGCAGGAGAGGCGCAGAGGGAATGATCCCCCCCGTGCTTCTCCAGCCTTGCTTTGGATAGGCAGTTGCCTCCGAGTTCGGAGGCAACCGCCTATCTAGATAGGATTGTGCCCTTAGAGTAGATTTTTTCATGCTCGAAAAGAAAAACAAAACTAAAGCCCATGCTAAATAACCTCCCAATATTCCCTGCACATGCATGCGCAACATCCCCAAACATAATGCTGCTGCTATGTACATATCTTAGGGCCAAACTAGACATGACAGTAGCAGATCCGATTGAGAACAAGTGCGGTGTAGTGGTTAGAGTGTTGGACTGGGACTCAGGAGGTCTGGGTTCTAGTCCCCACTTGGCCATGAAGCTCACTTCATGGCGAGTTTGGGCCAGTCACTGACTCTCAGCCTAACCTACCTCACAGGGTTGTTGTGAGGATAAAATGGAGACGAGGATGACCATGGGAGCCTCCTTGGGTTCCTTGCAAGAGGTAAAAAGGTGGGATATAATTGAAATAAATACATACATACATACATACATACATACACCTAGACCTGCCCAAAGACTGTGTGTGTGTATGTTAGAATAGGGCTCCACTGTTAACAGCAAACAGAGAGTATGAGTGAAGAGTGCAGAGCCATTCACCCACTTACTGCTTACCTGCCATTAATCAATCTTGTCAAGCATCCCCCCCCCCCCCGAGTTTTCTTCTAATATCAGAGCTCAGCTGTATAGAAAAAGCAGCCAGGGAAATAAGCTGAAGAAAGGGATGCTGCAGGCATATGGAAGGTTCTGCACTCCTCATCTATGTCCCCCTTTTGTTGTTAAAAACAGACACCCCCCCAGTTTATCTGATTGAGTCAGATCATAATCTACCACCATGATGTGGATCTGTTACCTTCCCATCTAGATCGGTTTATATAGATGACATTCTGATCCTAATTTTTTATTGGTCAGCTGCTGTTGATTTGCACAGTAATGGTCGTTTAAATTCTTATTTAATTGAAGGAGATGTCTTTCTAGTCCCGTGCGATCATTCATTTTTATTTATTTACTTAGAAGATTTATAAGCCCCTTTCCAAATCCTTCCAAGGCAGCATGCAAAATTTAAAACCACAAAACACAATAAAACAAAGATAAAAATGGGAAAAATTGAAAATTTTATTACTATTTATTTCTATTTAATTTTTCTTTCCTTCAAGGCTTTTTTCTTTTTGTAATGTGGCTTCAGGCTATTTGTACCTTACCTGTGCAAACTTCTTGGGGGAAATAAAGATCAAAGATCTGGTTTGTAAATCAGTAGAACTGTTATGACATAGTGTTCCCATATTTTCTATCACAGTGTGTGTGTGTGTGTGTGTGTGTGTGTGTGTGTTTAATCTGGTGGCTACCTTGGGGGATGAAAGGCAGAGCAGAAATTTTCAAAAATAAATAAATAATATGACAAAGGTTTTTTTTTAAAAAATAACTTGCTTCCAGACACAGTGTCAGCAAAAAGCAGCCCTATAGCCAAAGGTGCTTTTTTATTGTCAAAAACCATTTCTATTAATCACACTTTAAAAATAACAATATGGTTTTCACCAAATTGCATGTGGCATATGCTGGCATTTGGGACCAATGGGGCATCCGATGCAAATCTTCCACTGGTGCCCAATACTAGCTTCAGAAGAGGGATTTTTTCCAGGGCTCCTAGGGTTAATTCCTCCATCCCCATTTGCTGTGATCCCAATACTGATCACCCCCAGCTGATGCTATTTATATTTTTAAAAACCCGCACGTTAAATGCAATGATGTATTCAATATTATTTATATTTATATTTGTATCCCGCCCTATTCCTCAAGGAGCCTAGGCTGTCTAGCAACCCATATGAAAAAACACATGAATACCGTTAAAATCGTAACTCTGAAATTACAAATACACAATACAATAAACCATCACAACAACACCCAAATGACAACATCACACCTATTTAGGCCCTTGATCTGTAGGAAGAAAAAGTATTTGGAAATACGGGTATTTCCTGCCGAGTGAATGCATGGCACTTTCAGAATCACATGTGAGTATACAATGACAACGAAGAGGACAATGAGAAGAAAGGGTCACGGAGAATTGCAGCATGCAAGCAACGCAGCCAACATGTGAAAGTCTGGCCACTGGAAACCTTTGTAATGCATGAACAGTCACTGGTAAAGTTTATTAGACATGGTAAATAGCACTTTCAGCAGGGAGAGAGGCTTATAGATGTAATGATCACAGCCTGCTATGATCAGTTTGCATGACACTTTGCAGATCAAATCAATCGTATCCATGCTGACTTGGATGCCACAGCTGATACACGTCCGGTGGATGTAACTTTGGTTCCTGCTTGTTAAGTTACAATGGATAATTTTCACATTGTACAACCCAAGGATAGGGACAGGATTCTTGGTGAATGAGGCCTACCACCATTTTATAAAAGCAGCTGGGGGTTGGGGGAGACTGGCTGAGTGGATAAGGGCAGTGGTGAAACCCTCTTTACAGCAAGGCATGATTCCATCTTGCCTAAAGGAGGCGGTGGTAAGAACCTCATTAAAAAACAAACGAACCCCTCCCTGAAGCCCACTGGGTTGGATAATTTCCAGCCAGTCTCCAATATTCAATTCTTGGGCAAGGTGCTGGAGCCTGTGGTGGCTTTTCAGCTCCAGGGATTTCTGGATGAGATGGATTAACTAGATCCATTTCAATCTGGCTTCAGGCCTCATTATGGTCACCTTGGTGGATGATGTGTGGCAGGAACTGGACATGGGGAGTGTGTTCCTGTTAGTTCTGCTGAACCTTTCAGTGGCTTTCAATACCATCGACCATGGTATCCTTCTGAGGCATCTGTCTGGAGTGGGACTGGGAGGCAGTCCTTCTTGGAGGGGCGATCTCAGAAGGTGATGCCAGGGGACTTGTGTTTGACACCATGGCCATTGGCCTGTAGTGTCCCTCAGGGTTCCATCTTATCCTCGATGCTATTTAATATATACATGAAACCGCTGGGACAGATTGTCTGCAGTTTTGGGGATCAGTGCCACCAGTATGCTGACGACACCCAACTCTATCTCTCCTTTCCTTCTAAATCCAAGGAAGTTGTTCTGGTTCTAAACTGAAGGGCAAACAAATGGAAGCTTAATCTAAACAAAGCAGAGATGCTCCTGGTCAGTTGAAAGGCAGATCAGGGAATAGGGATTCAACTTGTGCTGGATGGGGTTATACTCCCCCTGAAGACTCAGGCTCACAGTTTGGGTATATTCTTGAACTTGGCACTGAACCCGCGTGCCTAGGTCTCGGCAGTGTCCAGGAGTGTGTTTGCACAGCTGAGGCTAGTGCACCAACTGTGCCTGTTCCTAGAGACATCTGATATGGCCACAGTCACATCTTCCTTACTACTGTAACACGCTTTACATGGGGTTGTCTTTGAAAACTGTTCAGGCACTTCAGTTGGTCCAAAATGCTGTGGCCAGTTTGTTGACGGGCTGGTTACAGGGAGCACATGACTCCCTTGCTACAGCAGCCTCACTGGCTACCGATCTTTTTCCAGGCAGAATTCAAAGTGCTGGTTATGACCTATAAAGCCCTATATGACTTGGAACCAGGCTACCTGAAAGGCGACCTTCTCCCATATTAGCCTGCCCAGTCCTTAAGATCTTCTGGAGAGGCCCTTCTTTCGAGACTCTGGTTCTAGAACTGAGGCCTCTCCAGAAGATCTCAGAGACCCCGACGACAGTCTCAGTGAGAACAAATGAGGAAATCTAGAAGCCAAGCAAAAATCTAAAACCTACAATGTACTCCTCAAGAACAGCCTAATAGCAATAAAGTACAAGGGGGATAGGATAGAAATGTCAACAGTAAGGATGTCATGAAAAACCAAAGAGCGAATGCCCCTCCTCGATTTCTTGTGGTGAGGAGATGTTTAACCAGGGCCCACTCTACTTGAACCTCAATGTGGGGGGACACCTCTCCTGTCCCCCCTAGGTTTATCAAATTTACCTGGGGCAAGAGAAGGGGGAGGCAGCACCAGCAGCGGTGAAGGTGGATGCGCTAGTGGTTCCTCGGTGGAATGTCACAGCTTCTGTGGGTTTGAGTGCCTGTGGAGAACGCACACAAGATCAAAGCCCTCTGTGTCAAGCCCAGAGACTCTTGGGCATCCCCCAGTCAACAGAAGCTGCACAGACCCTCAGGAGTAGGAGGACAGGATAAGTTTCTTTTCGACTAACAATGTTCAGTCACTCAGCCCACTGCACAGCTGGGTCAACCAATTCCAACCACAGTTGCTGCAAGTCGATCAGATGGAAGTTTCTGGTCTGGCACTGCCTGAAGAGAGCTCTGTTCCTTCCCTGCCCGTGACCTGCAGTAGCTCATAAGGGTGGGAAGGCTCTGAGGCAGAGAGCCATGGCTATGTGTTTTCACACATGAGATTTGGGGACATATCTACACTACAGAATTATATTGGCCTTATTTCTCTTTAAACTGCCTTGGCTTATGCCAAGGAATTGAACCCTGGGAGTTGTAGTTTGTGAGGGTGCTGGGAATGCTCTAATTCGAGATCTTTATGACCTCCTCCCCCTTACAGAGCTACAATTCCCCATTAAACCAATTTAAGTCTGGTGTAGATACTCCCTTAAAGAGGCTCATGCTTCATTTAGTTTGTAATGTGATTGCATAAGCACAAGTAGTTTCTTCAGGTATGCAAGAACTATTCAGTTCTCCAAGTTACCTCACCCTTGATTTTATGGCTTAATTTTAAGGTACTGAATTATAATTAATAATAAGACATTCTTGTTTTTGTATGGTCTCACTTCCACTTGAGAGAAGGGGCTTGTTTAGCATCTTTATAGACCTGCCAGGGCTGAGCCATGCAAAGTTATCAGCGGGGAGCCAGGAATTGTATATTATGTATTTATTTGTTTGATTTGTACAAAAATGGCACTCCAGGCACAGCATAGCTAAGAGATCAGGTTATGAGTCAGAGCTGCAAGGAACTAATTGAAACACACCAAAGCCAGGAAGACCTTGTTGCTCAGGCAAACGCCCAGCCCAAACAGGCAGCCTTCTATAGCCTTTCCTGTCTAGAAGGGGGCCCATAGTCAGTCTGGGTGGATAGGACCAGTTCAGACACTAAGAATAATTCCCTGGAAAATACTCCAAAATAGTTCACCATACACAGTAACTGCACACCGAGCTGAGGGTTCCCAGTTCTCTGCCTGGCGGCTCCTGACTAAAAACAAGAGAAAGTCATATATGAGACCTTCGACCTCTTCACAGATTACTATTTTAGGTTTCCACCAATGTTTTTTTTTTTAAAGTCCACACTTAAATATATAAAGTGTAAAGGCGACAAACATTTTAAAACAGGAGTGGGCAATGTGGGCCCATGGACCCCAATTTGCCTCTGAACATCTTTCTTGGCTCCCATCAAGGTGCTCTACCCCTCTCAGTTTTTTTTAAAAAAATTAACACATTTTCCTACTGGCCGGTGGGATTGCTGTGAAATAGGTTTGTGTTGGTGCTGAAAACTGTGGGTTCAAAGGAGTTGTTTGGTGTGTTGGGGCTCAGACCCCATGTCTGCCTTGTACTCAGTCTTTGGTCCTTTGCTATGCTTCCCATTGCAGCCATTTTGTGGTGACGTCCAGGCCAGTTTCTCAACTTGCCCAATGTGCCCATGGCCCCAAAAGGTTGCCTGCCTGTTTTAAAAGGTATATATAATAAGCTAATCAGAGTGACTGTGTTATGTATAGACTCAGTGGCCAACCTGGATTTGTTGCTGGATAATGTGTGAAATGGCCTGAATTGATTTCCAAGGTGAGACCCCAGAGGCAAAGGTTTAAATTAAAGTAAGGATGTCAGAACCAAACCATTAATAGCCTGAAAGTGGAGGTTTAAAATTCCTGAGGCGCTCACTTTGTTTAAGGTCATATGTTCACAAATGTCAGAAATAATCCTGTGCTTTAACACCTCACTTCAGGCATTGTTTAAAGTTCACATTGAAACGGCTCATGTGCCAGTTTAAACAAGTACTGAGTGACTTCTAAAACTATAAGACAGGTCAATAAATAGTAAGGACACCTAGGAAAGAAAACCTATTTAGTCTCCCTTTTTATCAAAGTGTAGTTCCTCCTGCCAATATGCCTATGTTATGCCTCCAGGAGGCATCACATATCTTATTTTATTAGAGTATATTCTACTTCTATTGTACTGTGTGGATCTCTTTGGAAAGCAGGCTCCCATTCTGCAAGAGGGAGCCAAAACAGAATACCTGACAGCCAGTGGCATAGTGGTAAATGCTGAAGTGCAGGCGCTCATCATGACAGTCCCCATAGCCATGCCCCAAGGAGAGGCCAAACATTCAGGCCGCTGTGTTGAACAATATCAGCAAAACAGTTCTAGCAGTTTTACCTCCACCAGAAGCAGGTCTTTGTGAAGCTAAAGGGTCTTAATTGCCCATTCAAGATCAACCCACCCCGAAAGACTTTGCATTACAACAGGGAACAATATATTGTTGTTGGGAAAATTATTTCCTCCCCAGATACTGTGAGAATTGCAGCCAAGCTCAGAGGTAACAGGGAATTCTGGGACAGGGGTGGTGGTGGCATACGACGTCCCTGCGAGCCCAACTCTACCACTGCTGACAGCATAGATCTTCTCCACGTGCAGTATGTAAACAAAGTAAGGCAAACAGGGTCGCTGCCATGGGACCAAAACAGGTGCGAGCGGAAAAACAAATACTAGATTTACAGCTATTAAAACAATTGTAAACTATATAATTGTTTCTTTTCAGCATAGAATAATTAAGCGTGTTTAGAAGATGTAGATGGAAAGCCTGATCCAATTGCTCGGAGAGGCTTGTTGAGAGGACAAACAGGCAAGGTAGATCGGCACCATCATAGTTTCTCAGTGTCCTGTGCTTGAAGCCTAACACAGTAAAGCCTACTCTGCCATTACATAGGAGTGTGCAATAGTCCCCCCCTTCCTTTCGTTACCCCATGCATTTTCAGTATTTGCTTCATTGTTAAAAGCACATTCATTTCATCATTCATTTGTTAATACTACAATTGTTTCATGACTTACATCTGTTGACACTAGGTGGCAGCAAGAGCTGATTGTAGTGTCTGTTCTTAGCAGTGGCCCTTTTGTTTTTCCACAGTGCCCAAGATGTTGCATTGTTTCAGGGCATTCTGGGAAAATGAGATGGCAGCTGCCAGGAGCAGCTCTGCTGTTGCTGACACTTCAGGAGCAAAGTACAGCACCCGCTCTAAATTGTATAAATGGGTTCAAATTTGAAATAACTAAAACCTATCCATTCATTACCAAATCCATTAGCTTCAGGACAGAACTAATGAAAATTGTTTTGAATAGATGCCACCATTCAGTTTAGTTTTTCATTCATTCTGAAAGAAACCCAAACAATATTCCTAAACACTAACAGGGCTAGAGCAGGAGGAGAAATTTGTAAATGTTTTAGCTGTTTTAGCTCTTATTGTAAATGTTTTAGCTCTTTATGTTTCAAATTCTGTACGTGAGATTTTTTGTTATTATCTTGCATTATGATGTGTATTTTTTGTGAATTACCTAGAGAGCTTTGGCTATCAGGTGGTATAGAAATGAAATAACTAATACAATTATTATAATAACAATGATAATCATCACCATCATCATCATCAAGACATTTGATACATGTGACACAAAGCAAGTTCAGCAGGTTTTTTGTGCAACAGGCTCTGAGCAGGACAGTCTATCTGAGCAGGCAGAGATGAAATTTCAGCAGCAGCACCCTTAAAGGCCCAAAGCCATTATTAATTCACCCAGTGCTGGTTCCAGAATCACTACTTCAGCATGCTGTTTTCTCTTTTGGCCACTTCAGGTTTCCTCCTGGGCTGCTTTCACTCTAAAGCCCATTAATGCTGCTGAGAGGCACTGCCTTTCTTCAATTAATGGAAAGTGAATTAAAATGGAGGTTCCAGAGAGCACAATAACATAGTGCTAGATTGACTAGCAATGTCCTTCCCATGGCCAAGATCCTTCTCTGCTCACAAGAAAATTCTGTTCAGCAAAGGTTCCCAGCAATGTGGTAATCATGTTTTAATTCAGAAGTCTCCTTCTTGGAGGTTTGGCCCAGTTTATTGCTTCCTGATGAATATGGGTGGAGAGCCTATTAATTGCCCCTCAGTTAGTTGCTCTTAATTGTGTCAGTATCAGTTCCTGTTCCTATGGTGGTGAAGGGGGACTTTAATTACTGGTTTCTGTGCATTCCCATTTCATTTTGTTGTTGTTGTTGAAAAAAGAAATAAAAAACAATAATCAGAGCAAACCAGTGATTGTGGAAACAGAAGCTGAATGGGGCAAAGACCTGCAAACAAGAAACTTTTAAATAAAGGCACAGGAGCCTTTTAAAATATCAATAGCGCATTGCCTGTCCACACTGAACAGGTTTGGGCTAGTGCAAGGCTGTCTCTTGTTCTAAAATGAACAGTAATTCTTTCCTTTGGATGATTACACACATGACTCCTAAAGCCTATCGCTCTCACATCAGCTTTAATGGCTTTAAACAGCTCCTAGAAAAGGAGATATTCCAGAACGTGTACAGCACAATACATTTTGCTTTTTTGAGCACCAGAGACTGCCTCCCCGTTCTTTGTCAGTAGCATCTCAGAGACCACAGAATACAGTGGATTTCCCCTCCCGGGGCTGTAGGCACAGCTATGACCTTGGGCGGGGAAATCTGACTGGGGATTTCCCCACTCCCACTCCACCCTGCTGCTGCAAAAAACACTACAGTGGCTTGCAACAGCATTTTTGGAAGAGAGTGGGGGGAGTGAAAATGGGGCGTTCCGGTGGGTGGGGAGGGTAAGAACAAAAGAGCCCTGCTGGATCAGACCAAGGGTCCATCTAGTCCAGCATTCTGTTCACACAGTGGCCAACCAGCTGCTCACAGGAAACCCACAAGTGGGATATGAGTGCAACAGCACCCTCCCACTCATGCTCCCAGGCAACTGGTGTAAGCAGGCATATTGCCTCTGGTACTGGAAGAAGCAGCACATAGCCATCAGGACTGGTAGCCACTGATAGTCTTCTCCAGGAGGGTAGTGTGATGGAGAGACTTAGATCCGCAAGGTGCACGAGGCTCTCCATCTCCTGCTCCTGCCGCTGGGTGAGGGAGTGAGCTGGATGGACTAGATGAGCTTATCTCTGGTTGTTCAGTCTTGTTCTGGGTCCTGTGGTTCATCCACAACAACCCAGAAAAACAGTGTTGGAGGGTGGCCAAGTATCCTACTTTACCGAGCACAGGGCACCTCCAGATAGAGGACAGTCCTCTGTTCTGGGGAGTTGGCAGAGTGTCAAGGGCTCCTTGGAGGGCTCTCTCAGTCTAATCCAGTAGCCAAGTCCAGACACAGACAAAGGGATTCTTTTCAAAGCTTTATTCTTCTTTTACAACTTAATAACTCTACAGGTAGCAACTAGATCTGAGCAGAAGCATCCCTATGCCCTAAGTTGGAACAGTTGGTCCCCGTTTGAAAGGCAATTACTGGCAGACCCCTGAATATAAGGACTAGGGAGAATCCCTCCCCTTTTCCCTTGGATCCTCTGGGCGCAACCGTTCTTTGAGCGCGAACCCTTTGGCGCCGCTCTCTGCGTCTGTGCCGCGCATCCACCCAGTCTGCTATCTGTGCTGAGACACTCCCTGGACTGCTTTCTAAACTAGGAATGTGGGTGGGAGGAATCTCTGTCAGCTGTTGGTCCTGGGGAAAAGGAGCACGCTCCTCTCCCGAAGGAGCGACTGCTCTTCCTCAGCAGCAGAACTACTCTGGGAATCTATGGGCTCAGTGTCCACCCTGACATAGAGGACAATCCCCTATTGGAAGGTGTCCTCTATTTGATGGCCTGACCAGTCCAAGTCTGCTTTAAAGTCAAAGAACCATCAGGAGGAAGAGCAGGGGCCTTAAAGTGGCCCATCAGCTGTTAGCTCCTAGACAGCAGATGGAGCCAGCGCGCAGGTCACCTGGTCAGTTTCTCCACTATGGCAAGATGTGCAGTATTTCTATTTAAATTATAGTTATTTCTAAATTTGCATGGATGCATATAGATTTGCAAATGTTATGCAAATGGATGTCTTCTTTGGAGGTGATGCATTTCTTCTCTTTTGGCAATCCGTAAGTAGCCGACGCACACTGAAGAAGTCCCAACGTTTCCAAATTGGCAAGAGTCCTCAAACAAAACAGGCCACCTGACCTTTGTCTCTCTGCAACAAGTCTACCGAATGACTTCTTCGTCCTCTTCTTCCTCCAGCAAAGCCCATAAAACATTTTTGTTTTTTTAGGGCCTTTGTGTGTGTCCCCCCCCCCCCCCCAACAGACTAAAATCTCTTAAGGAATATGCTGCATAACTATCTGCCCTATTTGCGAATACAAAGAGTCCTTGAAATGTTCCTGACACAAATTTTGCTGATCCAGGATGCACCATGCAACATCTCCCTCACGGTAATGAAGTCTCATTATCAGAGTTTTCCGCCCAATTACACAGATTCCGACACTATGGGAAAGAAGACCGCATTGTGTTTGTGTTGCTAAATGCAGGCAGTAATAGAGGGCAGCAGCCAGGAAAGAGAATGAAAGACTGAAAAGGATGCTACATAATGAACGATGCCTGCTTTGAATTGTCTGCGCTAAGAGTAGTTGAGGCTAAAGAAATTCTATAATCCAGTCTAACTCCACACTTTCCCTTCAAGGGCCCATAAATAGGAATTTTGCTCCAACAAAGGGTGCTTTTCCCAAGAGGGGTGAGTTGCTTCCATTCTCTAGCAGCGTCTGCAGTGACCACAATTGTTACTTGGCTCCTGCAGAGGGAAGGAAATCATACAAAAGGATGTGTGACCTCCTGTATTCTTTCTTTTTGTCATTTTATTGCCTTATTATTTTATGTAAATCATCCCACAACGGGAGATGGAGATGGGGGTGGAGGCACAGTAATATATTGTTTAGTATTGTTACAGTTACTGTTGTCATCGTTGTCTCTGGTTTGTTTCTAGATGGAGAATCCAAAAGGACAATGGTATGATCAGTGGAGGTGGGTGGCTCCGATGTCAGAAGGGTTGTGAATCCGCTCCGGGTTTCGGTCAGAACTAGTCAGAACTCTAAAGCAACTATCCAACCAAAATTGGTTCAGCACCTTGGATAGCTCCTTTAGAGTTCTGACTGGTTCTGACTGAAACCCAGAGAGGCTTCACCACCCCACTGACATTGGAGTCACCAGCCTCCACTGGGTATAATTCAGTTGTTCCTGCTAGACTTTCCCTTACTGTGTCCGGATTTGAATGGTGTGAAATAGTTCAATCCTGCCCTGTCATTAAGATCAGTCTTTGAGGCCCTGTTCATGGGCTCACCAGTAAGGTCCATCAAACTGACAAGCACGAGATACAGGGCCTCCTCAGTGGTGGCTCCATCACTGTGGAACTCCCTCCCATGGGGAAGTCACTGAGCCCACTCGTTGTGTGTGTTTAAATGTGCTTTAAAGACATGGTTGTTCACATCCACTTTTAGATGATTAATTTAAAATTGGACCAGGCTTTTAAAGGGTAATTAAAAAAAACCACACTTTTTATTATTTATGGTTGGTTTTAGATGGTACTGTTGAATTATTGATATTAATATTGATTTTGTACTTTTGTTTATCTGTTTAATGATCTTTTATTGTGTAAACTACCTGAGGGCTGCGTAGCCCATATGGTGGTGTATAAACACCTAAAATAAATAATAATGCATAACATTTTGGATGCTAATTTTTCTATACGATCCACTGATGGATATCTTGCAGATTCAATTATAAATACTTATACTCTATTTTTAAATACCTTTTAAAATGTAAACCTGAAAGTAATGGGCATTGTATTTCTCTCCACCAAAATATTAAATCAATCAATCAAACAAATGAAAACGATAAAGGCATCTTAGTCTCAAAATGGCTCCAATGCATTCCATGTGCACAATGAGATTTGTTAGTATCTCGCTTTAATGGGGCTGAACACCACAGAAGCCATAAATAATGCACAGCCGCTAACCATCATAATTAGAATGCCTGCTGAGAAATGGCTGCAACACACCAGTAGGATGGCAGTGACGAACTATGCCTATGCATGGTCTCTGGGGACTGGGGACCAGGATGCACACAGTTTTCCATCTCCTGCTCACTGGATCAAATTGTGTTGGCCGAAAGTCATCAATGCCTTGGTTCATAACCGAAGATGAAATGTGGTTGTGTGATCTCTGTCAAATTCCCAGCAGTCATTATGAAATCTGTCATGGCAACCATGTATTCAGCTTGGGGCAGATTAGGAGGGGAAAAATGGCAAGGATTCAGAACTAATATGCAGGCACTATTTGTAGCAGGCTACCCTGGTGAGGCTAAAGATACATCAGCTGTGGCAGCTAGGGATTGGAAACTTAAATTCTGTTGATGTCCAATGTATTTTTGCATTGGACACCGAATTCTTTAGACCTGCGGGGATGGCATCTGGCCCCAACTAATTCGCCTTAT
Organism: Heloderma suspectum; assembly: GCF_057233095.1. NCBI lineage: Eukaryota > Metazoa > Chordata > Lepidosauria > Squamata > Helodermatidae > Heloderma > Heloderma suspectum. The sequence goes on from NC_139458.1 coordinate 193,045,729, forward strand.
ACCCTTCACAGCTGGTTTGAATTTGCCACCATTTAAAAAAGCTTCAAACACACACCAAAACTAGCTTTCAATGTGGACAGCGCTGCGAGCAACGCTTAGGGGCTTGATTGTCACTAGTGGACTACGGCTAGTTTTTCAGTGAAGAAATTCCAGGTACACAAGTAAATGTCTGAGAGGGATTTCATATTATTTGAATTCAGATTCCCCCATTCAGTATATGAGGGTTCACACAACACGCTAACCTACCATGGGTTATTGGGTTGTCTGAATGCAGTGTGTTTTCTGCAGGGTGGGTTAATGTGTTGTCTGAATGCAGTGCGTTTTCCACAGGGTGGCTTGTTAACCATGCAGTGTGGTTTATTTTTCCTCAAATAAGCCACCTTGAGAACCCATGGCTTGTTGTGTTGTTCAGGCTGGTTAACAAGCCACACTGCATGGCTAATGAGCAACCCCGTGGAAAACGTGCTGCATTCAGACAACATGATAACCATGGTTCAACAACAACCCACGCTGGCTGGGTTAGCATGTTGTGTGAACCCAGCCAGTAAGTACATTTCCCATACTTATTTATTACTAAATGAAGCTTGTAAGCATACATGTGAGTTCATGGCTGCTGGAGGCAGGGCACCTTCCTATAAACCCAAGTCTGAATCAAATGCATTGGAGTTGGACAGACTTCCATCTGATTAACATTCCATCTATCAAGTGTCCACCAGGACTTGGGCCTCAGCCCTGATAAGATCTCCCCTAAAGAAGAAGGGAAGGAGGATCCTTTGATGGCCATGGGGACACTGGAGACCTCCTGAAGGGCAGTCAGAGGCTGCTGCTCCAGAAGATTCTTTGCCCAAGGGGGCTCCAATAATGGATTCTGATTCCTCCACCTGGGGAGGAGAAGCCTCTGATATAGACCTGTCAGACCCAGAAGAGGATATGGCCATGGAAACACCCATCAATGCCTCTCTTGCCTCAGGGACCTCTACCCTCAAAGAGCCCTTGCGACTAGCCCCCCTTCTTCCAAGGGAGGTCACATTGTCATCCTTAGATTCCGAGGACTTTGGTTCTGAAGCCACCACCACACCCCAGTTGCCTCCATGCCATCACAGCCAAAGGTCAAAGCAAGCATGGACCCTTTCAGGGAGAAGGCCTCATGCAGTGTGTGGGAGGAGCTAGCACTCTGTAGGAAGCCCAAGTCCTATTTAAGCCTTGTAGTTCCATCTGGATACCATGCCATGTGCAGCATGGCTTGCTCTGTGCTGGAATGTCGGCCCATATTATGAGGTAAACATGTCATGTTTGTTAGACGCAAAAATATCCTATCTTCAGACATCTTTCGTAATCAGACTGATGTTACAACTATACAGGTGACATCATCTCCATGTTCTGTGAGTGCGTTGTAAGGGAGCAGGATCATATCTGTAAGACGACCCCTGCCCCCATGGCCATGCATAGAGAATTAGTGAGAAAGGGGCCCTTTGTAAGTACAAGCTCCTTGTACTTCCATAGGGCCCCTTTCTCGCCAATTATCTATGCATGACCCTAGCAGGGGAGGGGTCTTGCAGCCATGGTCCTGCTCCATTCTAATCCATTCACTGAACCTGAGGTGGTGATGGGGATATCAATAGTTCTTTGGACTCCATGTCTACTAAATGTCAGAATTGTAGGTGGTTTGGAATGACTTCATCCACTTTGTATCCCCCATATCCAGGGAGAGGCATACAAATATCTACTTTCAAGTCTTTATATTAATTTGGGTGCCTTGGGATACATATACACGAAATGTTAACTTTCTAGCTAGTATGGGAGTAGCTTAAGCTTTGGGGCGAGGCGGGGGAGGAGTTACATTTGATGGAGAGATATTCAAATGTTCCCCTCTTCAGACTTTTATTGAATCAAGGTGCCCTGGCCTATGCTTGTACCATATTTCAGATTCCATTCATAGTTGGCATGGGGGTCGCTTAACCATTTGGAGTCCATTGCACATCCTCATTTTGAAAAAAGAAGAGGCATCTAAAAGCCCCCACTTCAGACTCTTCTTGTAATAATGGTTTATGTCTGTGCCACAAATTCTACTCCTACTTAGCGTGGGAACAGTTTAACCATTTGGGTATTTTTTAAGCTCCCCATTTTGAAGGAGAGATGTACAAATGGCCTCTTTTCAGATTTTTCTAGGAAAGGGGGCATCCTGAACTCTATGTGTACCAAATGACAGGGCTCAAGCTCATCATGAAATACCCTCAAAACATTTTGATTTGCACATCAGTGTAAGTCAGTGAAGCCCAAGCACTTTTTTAGGAAGCTGCTTTTATTGAGTCAGATGATGGGTCCATCTAGCCCAGTACTGTGGACACTGTCTGGCAGCAACGGCTCTCCAGGGTTTCAGGCAGGAGTTTTTCCAGCCTTACTTGGAGACATTGGGGTTTGAACCTGAGACTTCCTACATGGAAAGCATATGTTCTACTTCTGAGCTATGGACCTTATATAAAAGAATGCAGAATATAAAGCTCACATTTATTCTTACAAGTTGCATTCATACAGATTGAAACAGACTGTGAATGCCCCTGCTGGATTTAGTATGACCTGTGTGCTGAGTTTGAACAGAGAGGTCACTGAGGTATTCTTTGAACACTTCCTGAAGGCCATTTCTGATGGAGTGCAAGCCACCCAAAGCTAAGCAGTCAGGCCTGCCTGGTACTGATATGGAAATTTTTTTCCAGATGATTAAACTGAGAATGTGGGAAGTAGCTTTCAAAGATTACTACTAGAGCTTAGGGATGTACAAAACACTTACCTGGTTTCATCCAGGGACATCTGCGGTGTGGGGGAGGAGCTATGTTTCTCCCCCTGAAATCCTCCCCGGCCAACATCCCACTGCTGCTGGGCTGTGCAGGGACGAAAATGCATTCCTACCTATTGCCGTGATAGGCTACATAAATATATACGTAGCCTATCACGGCCTCCACAGGGATGCAAAGGGCGTCCCTGTGATAGCCGTGATAGGCTACGTAAATACTTACCTAGCCTATCACGGCCATTCGTGGGAGGGCGAATGGCAGCCACAGACGCGGCAGCAATTCGCAGTGCACCGGATGGCCGCAAACAGGCTCCATTCCGGGCCCATTTCGGGGGGTGGCAGAGCAGGTTGCTTTGTTCTGCCATGGATTCCAGGGGGCCGAATGCACTGGAATTCGGCCTCCCTGGAATCCGTGGTGGAATTCTCCAACATCCCTACTAGAGCTATGTGCAAATGGCCTCTTGAAATTCATAGGGATATACGAAACACTTACCTGGTTTCGTCCAGGAACATCCGTTCGGGGGGTGGGGGGGAGGCACTGTCAAGGGCTCCTTGGAGGCCTCTCTCAGTCTAATCCAGTAACCAAGTCCAGACACAGACAAAGGGATTCCTTTCAAAGCTTTATTCTTCTTTTACAACTTAACAACTCTACAGGTAGCAACTAGATCTGAGCAACAGAGTACCTATGCCCTAAGTTGGAACAGTTGGTCCCTGTTTGAAAGGGAATTACTGGCAGACGCCTGAACTTAAGGACTAGGGAGAGTCCCTCCCCTTTTCCCTTGCATCCTCGGGGCGCAGCCGTTGTTTGCGCGCCAACCGGGCACTGCGCCTCCTTTCCGCGCCCTCCATCTGGCGCCACTCTCTGCGTCTGCGTTGTGCATCCACCAAGTCTGCTATCTCTGCTCGGTCACTCCCTGGACTGCTTTCTAATCTAGGAGTGCTGGTGGGAGGAATCTCCATCAGCTGTGGGCCCTGGGAAAGAGGAGCGTGCTCCTCTCCCAGGAGCGACTGCTCTTCCTCAGAATCAGAACTACTCTGGGATTCTATGGGCTCAGTGTCCACCCTGACAGGCGATCCGTTCCTCTCCCCCGGAATCCTGCCTGGCCAGCTCCACTCTGTGGCCAGGCCGCGGAGCCACCGTCCGGGTCAACCCGCAGAGGGGCCTCCAGCCGCTGCCGGGCTGCTGCGGACGCAAATGGCATCCTGAGTAGGGGACACTATTTGTATCCCTATGGTAGCCCGTGATAGGCTACGTAAATATTTACGTAGGGAACGCCATTTGCATTCCCGCTTTAGCCGTCATAGGCTATGTAAATATTTACGTAGCCTATCACAGGCTACCATAGGGATGCAAATGGCGTCCCCTACTCAGACGCCATTTGCGTCCGCAACAGCTCGGCAGCAGCCAGAGCTGCCGGAGCCGCTGCCGGAGCTGAAGCCGCAGCCGGAGCCGCAGCCAGATAGGCTCTGTTTTGCGCGGCTTTCACGGGGTGGTAGGGCGGGTTGCTCCGTTCCACCACGGATTCTGGGGGGCCAAATTCACTGGAATTTGGCCCCCCTGGGATCCATGGCAGAATTCTCTAACATCCCTAGAAATTCACCTTATTTGTTGGCAGAGAAATTTGGGAAAAAATGTTACTGAATTTCTCAAGGAGGAGGAGAAATTCTCAACAGTTTCTCACAGGTAGGGCTTGCCATTGGCAGGGGTCATAGCACAGCTTCCTTCTTTTTTGTGAGGGTTTTTTTTGGGGGGGCTGCATTGCAACTAGGGCTGTGCACTGCTTCGGCCTGAGGCCCAAAGTCCAAGTCAAAGCGGGCTGCTTCGGGTCACTTCAAGCCCTGTCCGAGGTGAAGCAGAGAGGGCATGAAGGAACCCAGAGCAGGTCAGGGGCTCTCTGAAGTGCCTTGGTGCACTTCAGAGCTTCAGCACTCCTGGCCCAGCTGTGCCAGTGCCTCCAGGTCCTTACCTGAGAGCTGCTCATTGCTGCTGCCGCCTCCGTTGCTGCCACCTCCACCGCCATCATTGCTGTTGTGGCCACCGGCTCTGTTGCCGTCGCCGCCACCTCCGTCACCAGCACTGCCTTCACTGCCACACCACCGCTGTCGCAGCCGCCGCCATCGCCACCGCCAGCTCTTGAGGCCTGGACGCACATCGGCTCTTATTGCAGGGAGTCACCATTTTAATAATTAAAGTTCTTGGAACTTTAAAAATGGTGACCCCCTGCAATAAGATCTGGTGTGCATCCAGGCCTCAGGAGCTGGCGGTGGTGGTGATTGCGGCGGCGGCAGCAGTGGTGGCGGCAATGGAGGAAGCGGTGGCAGAGGAGGAGAAGGCGGTGGTGATGGAGGAGGCCAGCCTCCGGCCCACCTCCAAAGCCACGAAGCACCTTCTGCACCAGGTCGGGGGGTCCCTGCACAGCCCTTGTTGCAACAGCATCAACTGTGCTGGCCCCCCAAATGGCAGGCCCCCTTTTGCATCCCTCACAATGCAGGTGTGGGGGGAGCAGTGTTGTGTCTAGCTCCAGGGATGAGGTGGAGTTAGTGCTCTGCCAAAATCTGTCCTCCAATTTCATGAGTTTTCTTCCCCCATGAAAGGGTCTTCCATTGTTCTGCCCCATTCTTAGGGTGTTTTATAATTTATTTTTGTGGTGTTTTGGAGCATACATAATCCCACCTAACCTCCTAGGCTGCACGCACTTCCTGATCTGAAAAAGCCCTGTGGGAGGATTTACCTCATGTTGCCTTCCACTGGGCTTTAATTAAAGTATGGGAAGCCAAGAAGGCTACAGGCTGCCAGAGAGATGATTGTACAATGAAAAACAGGACACTTAAGCTCACTCCTTGGCCACCTCTTAAGTAAGGTAAGCCCCAGAAACCCAACCCCAACCCATAACAATCCCTCTGAAATTTCTTCACCATTGAATTTCTTTTCGAAAGCAATTTCTCTTCTTTCATATTGAATGAGAATGGTCGAAAAAAACATGGGAGACATTTTTGGCACGCTAATTACAACTGCTGCTTGGATTTCCACCTCATGGTAACAAGTTTCAGTTGCATGAGGTAGTAAGAAGCATGCCACTTTACTACGTACAGCAAAAATTAATTCAAGATGCAGTGTGGGGGTGATCCACTCGCGAGTAGCCACTGGTGGTCAATAAGTACAGCAAATACAGTATAAATACCGAAAATGAGTGAATTATTTTCTCTTTAGTGATACAGGTACTCCTGCTTTCCATTGAGTCTCAGCTGTACAGATCAACACTGAGTGTATTGTTTCTGAACTCCACAGTATCAAGTTTGCTAATGAATTCCCATTCTGTGGGAGGAGCCAATATTTTGAAGAAGTAGACTTGAACTTTGGAATACCTGGGACCCACTGTGGGTCCAAATGTGAATTCTGGGATTTCACTTCTTAAATTTTACCATATCCTAAGCTGGGTTTGTCGCCAGTGGGCTTGCAGGGACACACTGCTGGCACTTCTTGATTAACAGGGACGTTGCCGTCATCTGATCTGCCACCTCCTCCTGCCAGACTTCCTTGTTCCCTCTGAGCTTAGCTGCAATCCTCACAGCAGCTGGGGGAGGGGGTACATTTTCTCAGCAACAATATATATTTGTGAGCTATCCCGGTTGTAATTCAAAGTATTTCGGGGTGGATTGGACTTGAATGGGCAGTTAAGGCCCAGGATATTATAAAAGACCTGCACCTGGTGGAGATGAAAACTGCTAGAACTGATTTATTGATATGGATCAACACACTGTTGGCCTCTCTTTTGGAGCATAGCTATGGGGACTGGCATGATGAATGCCAACACCTTAAAATGTACCACTACACCACTGTTGGTAGCGGGCCAGTCCAAGACATTTGGTGCCTGAGGCAAAGTTACAGCAAATAGCTGTGTTCCCCCAGCACCAAGACAAGGTGCATCGGTCCCAAGTAGGGATGTACAAAAGTCACTTACCTGAACCCGAAAGTTGATTCGCGGTGGGGGGGAGGCGCTCCGTCCCTCCCCCCAAAATTCTGGCCAGGGGGGAGGTGCCCCGTCCCTCCCCACCGAAATTCTGGCCGGGGGGGAGGCGCCCCGTCCCTCCCCCCCCGAAATTCTGGCCGGGGGGGAGGCACCCCATCCCTCCCGCCGCAAATCCTGTCCTGCCGGGATGCAAATGGTGGCGGCTGTAGCTGCCACCGTTTGCGTCCCTGCAGTCAGCCGTGATAGGCTATGTAAATGTTTATGTAGCCTATCACGGCTGAGTGAAAAAAAAAAAATGCGCGTATGCAAATGGCGGCGCCCATGGGCGCCGCCATTTGCGTTCTTCATTTTGGCACGTGTAGTCTACGTAAACATTTACGGAGACTACACGTGCCAAAATAAGAAACGCAAATGGCGGTGCCCATGGGCGCCGCCATTTGCGTACGCGCGTTTTGTTTTGTTTTTCCCACTCAGCCGTGATAGGCTATGTAAACATTTACGAAGCCTATCACGGTGTTTTTTTACAAATCTAGCTGTGATAGGCTACGTAAATCTTTACGTAGCCTATCATTTTTTTTTTTTTATCTTGGAAATGGCGGCGGCGGCAGCCGGTCGGAAGACCGGCCACCGCAGCCGCCGCCGCCGCACCGCTGCTGGAGCTGCCGCCGCCGCCAGGGAAATTCGCACAAGGTAAGTCCCGTCCCGGGGGTGGCGGGGGGGTGGCAGACCATTTCTCCACCAATTTCGGGGGGCCGAATGCGCTGGCATTCGGCCTCCCTGAGATTCGTGGAAAAATTCTCTGACATCCCTAGGACTCCCAAGGCCAACCAAGTTCTTTCTGGACCTGAAGCAGACAATCCCACAAGCACTTCCTTCTCTCCCTGACAGTAAAAATACACCAACTCCCCAATGATACATTAAATAACCAATAATTTGCTGCCCTTCCATGGCATCCCAAATTAGCTGTCAGAGGCAGCTGCCTAATGGTGGGGCTGGCTCTGGTTGCAGTGGCATAGTGGAGCCAGGGCTCACAGGGATGTGTGTCAGCACTTTTTGATGTCATCTGCTGCACCCCTCACAATTCCTTGTTCCCTCTGAGCTTAACTGCAATCCACATAGTAGCTAGAGAAGGGGGTGGGGAGGATGAATTTTTCCAGCAACAATATTGTTGTTGTAATATAAAGTATTTTGGGGAGGCTCGATCATGAATGGGCAATTCAGACCCTGTAGCTTTACAAAGCCCGGTTCCTGGGAAAGATGAAAACTTCTAGAACTCATTTGTTGATAAGAATAGGGATGTACGAAACTCTCTTACCTGGCTCTGTGCCAGGCAATCTGCGGTGGGGAGGGAGGCGCTCCATCCCTCCCCCCGGAATCCTCCCTGGCCGGCTCTGCTCTGCGGTGATTCCGGACATCAGGCCGCTGGGCTGCACAGGGATGCAAATGGCGGCCGCTGTAGCCGCTGCCATTTGTGTCCATGTCTTTAGCCATGATAGGCTACGTAAATATATACGTAGCCTATCATGGCTAAAGACACAGACGCAAATGGTGGCGGCTAGGGCAGCCACCATTTGCATTCCTTCCTATTGCCATGATAGGCTACGTATATATTTACGTAGCCTATCATGGCAAAAGATGGGCGCAAATGGCCGCTACGCCATTTGCACCCCTGTCTTTTGCCGTGATAGTCTACAGAAATATATATGTAGCCTATCACGGCTAAAGACACGGATGCAAATGGCGGTGGCTACGCCATTTGCGTCCCTGCCCTGAGCCGTGATAGTCTACGTAGATACTTACATAGCCTATCGCGGCTTGCCGGGGACGCAAATGGCAGCTGGCGTAGCAGCTGCCATTTGCAGCTGCAGCCTGGCAGCGGCTGGAGCTGCCGCCACCGCCTCAGCTGCCGGAGCCGGAGCCAGGTAGGGGCACCCTGGGGCTTTAGCAGGGTGGTGGGACGGGTTGCTCCGTTCCGCCATGGATTCTGGGGGGCTGAATTCACTGGAATTCAGCCTCCCTGGGATCCAGGGTGGAATTCTCTAACATCCCTAGATATGAATCAACACAGCTGCCTACAATTTTGGACTCTCCTAGGGCACATGGCTATGGAGACTGTCATGATGAGCGCCTGCACTTCAGCATTTACCACTATGCCACTGGTTGGTAGATCTATTGTAGATCAAACTGTGACCTGTCTGCAGGTCTCAAGAACCCCTGTCCCAGTTGATGTCAGGAATGCCCCTGCTGCCTTCTGAAATTTTCTAGTAGCCAGAATCAACACGCAGACAAAAGGGCTCCTTTCCAAGGCTTTATTTCCATTTAACCTAATGAAGCTTACAGATGCTAATTGCCTGAGACTAAGTGGAAATACAAAGGAGCAGCCTACCAGGGGAATCTAAGAGTAGGACGTCAGTTGGTCTCCGTTTGGAGAAAAGCGTGGCAAGTATCTGAACTTAAGGAGTAGGAGGGGAGAGTCCCCCCCTATCTTGTGGGGCCTAGGGGCGCAGCTGTTGTTGTTGTGCCAGTCAGGCTGAGTGCCTCCTCTTGGCGCCCACAACTTCTCGCTTGTCTCTGCACCTGTGCCTCGCATCTAGCAGCTCAAGTTGTCCCTCCCTTTCCATGCCAGGGTCACTGTCGCTCCCAGGCATGTGAGCGGGGGGGGGGGCTGTCCCTCCAGCTGCGCCTCTGAAAAGCTAGCGGGTTCCTCTCTCATGGATTGTATCTCTTCCTCAGAATCAGAGCTGCTTTGGGACTCTATGGGCTCAGATCCAACCCTGACAGTTGAAGACCACTGTAGTAGAGTGTTTTAGACAACGAAACAGAGTGAACTGGTAGAATGGTTGTTGTAATATATGATCTTCTTGTAAAAAAGTAAAGACACACCAAACATTCACAGAAAATGTCAATGAATGTTAGCAATATGTGGCAAGCTTATTCCAAACAATAAAATAAAAATAAAATGTAAGCAACTTTGAATTTGATTTATAAGCCCAAAAAAGGCTGTGCTGACTGTGTAGGAAAAGGATGTTATTGAATTTCTAGCAACTCTCACTGAGCTCCAGGTTCTCGATAAACAGCCTACTAGGCGTATAAGACTGGCAGAAATCTCAGTTACACCTCTGGTAAAAAAACTGAGCACATGATTGCTGTGTTATATTGGTGCGTCTGCAAGGGAGCTATAAATATTTTCAGCCCGCTGCACTGTGCTCATAAGACTGAATGTGAGTATACTGTTATGGGAAGTTGGCAGAATGCACATGATGAGGGAAAATATTCAAAGCCACTTCCAAAAGAAAACTGAACAAATTAACATTCCAGATACTTGTTCTTCTTACAGCATAATTTTTATGCACTGGTGTTGCTGAGAAATCTACAGCAAAACTACAAGGAACTTCAGGACCACAAGCCAATTCCTGTTCCTGTCCAAGAATTAACTTAGCCCCTTTGGGGTACTGATCTGGCCCTATTCCCCGTTCTGCCAGCAGTATCACTCAGGAGTAGATTTTCTGTGTAACATGGACAAATTTCATTTAAGAAATTTGAAGGATTCTGCAGAATCTGCACTGAGGAATTAAAGGTGCTCCCACAGAAGAGGTTTTGCCTTCAGCTTACTTATTTGTTGAGGTGGGGTTGAGTCTTCAGAGGTGTGCTATGGGCTTTTTTTTTTTAATGCTATAAGTTGGGAGGTGCCTTACCTCAGTGGTAGGGTCTGTGCAGTAAACATGGAGGATTGGGTCCTCTTTACAGAGAACAGTCCTCTGTTTGAAAGGCTGCCCAGGCCAAGTCCAGTTTAATGATAAAGGACCATCAGAAGGAAGGGTGGGCCTGGAAGTTGCCTAGCAACAGCACCTGGACAGCAGACTGAGCAAGACATAGAGGTCACCTGATCACAGTTTTCCATACTATAGTGAGATTTGCTGTATATCAATAACAACAACAACAACGACAATAACAATTTGTCTAAATTTGCATCTATACATATAAATTAGCATATGGAAATTTCATGCAAATCTCTGTTATCCTCTTTTTTGGTGACGATTTCCTCTTTTTTGGTGATGTATAAGTGGCCACCCTATTCATGTCTAACTTGCTTCTCACTAAGTGGGTCTGCTCTCAGTATGACTAAGTCCAGATGCAACCCGGAGTATCTTGGAGTAGGGATGTACGAATCCCTTACCTGGCTCCGCGGTGGGGGATCTGCGGTGTGGGGGAGGTGCTCCATCCCTCCCCCTGGAATCCTCCCTGGCTGGTGGCTCTGCGGAGCCACTGCGGAGCAGAGCTGCTGGCCAGGGCTGTCCGCAGCTGGAGTTCCGGCTGCGGCCGGGCTGCTGCAGCTGCAAATGGTGGCAGTCGTAGCGGCCACCATTTGCATCCTGCCAGGCTGCCGTGATAGGCTACGTAAATATTTACATAGCCTATCACGGAAAGAGCAGCAGCATAAATGGCGTAGCAGCCGCCATTTGTGTCCCTGCTCTTTGCTGTGATAGGCTACGTAAATACTTATGTAGCCTATCATGGCAGCCTGGCAGGACACAAATGGCAGCCGCTATGACGACTGCCATTTGCGGCTGCAGCAGCCGGCCAAGAGACCAGCCACCACCACCGCCTCCGCCACTGCCAAAGGTAAGGTTCGTCCCGGGGGAATTCCGCGGGGTGGCAGGGGGCCGTTCTGCCATGGGTTTCGAGGTGCCGAATGCCAGTGCATTTGGCCTCACTGAAATCCATGGCGGAATTCTCCACCATCCCTATCTTGGAGGCATGGAACAAATGTTGGACTTCCTGAGCCTTCAGGGGAGTTGGTGATTATGACTCCCCTTTAGTCATGAAACCACAGGCCAGACTGGATGTGACATTTGTCATGTAGATTGGCGTTGCATCGCTGATTTTTGTTAAGCAAATAACCAGTGTGGGGGAGGGGGAGCCGGATTGAGCCTGCGGTGTGGGATGTAACCCTTTGCCCTCACTGCTGTCCAAGTGGAGTCACACACACCTTGTGACTGCTGTTTGTAATGGGAGGAAATGCCTCTTGTTTGACCCTATCGTGCCTTTGTTGAAATCACCAAGCAAATGGTTATCCATACAACCACGAGTAGTTGGAAGTAACAGCCCTTGTAAAATGGCACCTATTGTTTGCTTGTTTTTCAAATTCTAGTGATGACTTATTGTGAGAGTTTGTTAGGTCATTACAAGTGGATCCGCCAGGCACTGATGTCAGTGGCAAACTAGTCTTCAACATTTCACAGACGGAATTAGGTACATGCTTGTAATATCCATATTCTCATCGGAAGGACATCACCTTGAGCCCACCCACGCCTCCGTTAGTACACAGTGCTGAAAGTTCTTTACTGCCTGCTGTTTTCTGTATTCATTTACTCTGCACTTGTCTGCCCTCCACAGATTAAAAAGCCACATAGGTGACTGGATCTTCTGAGACTGGTTTAGGTGGGGTGAGGCAGCTGCCTCAGGCTGCCAATTTGGAGTGTCATGAAAGGGCAACAAATTGTTACTCATTTGATTTATCACTGTTGTATTTTTATTGCCAGGGAGGGGGGTAGGCACTTGTGGAATGTTCTCCCTCAGGAACCAAAATAACTTGATCAGCCTTGGGTGTTATGTACCTTGACTAGGAAGGTTACTTATGGATCATTAAAAAAGAGGTCGGGGGGGGGGGGGAAGACAGATTTGCATAACATTTGCATATGCTAATTGATATGTATAGATGCTAGTTTATTATAATAATTACTATAATTTACAGAATACTTTACACCATAGTGGGGAAGACTGTGTGCCTTGTGAGTCTGCTCATCTGCTGTCCAGGTGCTCACTGTTGAAGGGCCATTTCAAGGCCTCTTCAAGCTCTCCCTTCTAGTAGTTCTCTATCTTTAAACTGGGCTTGAACTGGAAAGCCCTTCAAATAGAGGATGCCTTCAATTAAAGGGCTATCTTCTGACAGCTCTTCAAATAAAGGACTATCCTCTGTAAAGAAGGATACTTGGCCACCCTAACCTTGACTTGGGGGGAGGCGGCACTTGCTTCTTAGCCTCAGACAGCAATATTTGCTTCTCAGCTTCAGGCCTTGTACCAGGGAGAGGTGTCAGAAAAGACACACTGCCCCTGGCAAGGGGGGATTGTTGGAGGAAAAGGTGCCATGAAACCCTATGCCAGTCTCCTCCCATATGCAGAGCTGTGCCAGTGTAACAACTAGTTAGTGTTTTGTGTCGGTTTACAAGCGACGTATTATGACCCTTTCTGTGTGACAACAACCCCTTTAAGAAACAAGCTGCAGAGGAAAGAGGGAACCCTGAGACAGAGAAGTAGGAAACAGCCTCCATTTTAGTTATTGAGTTTCATGACTTCCACTGGAAGCTTGACCCACTCACTGTCCAGGCCTTTCCTGAGGTGCATAATGTGCTCTTGTCAAATGTTGAGATTTGCTTAATTATCTTGGTCTGGAGTGTAACAACTTGAGGAGGATGGCTCATGCTCCTAAACTGATGCGAGCAGTAGAACATAATAAAACTCAAGAAGACCTACAGATCAAAACAACAGCAGCAGAATGGCCCCAAAGTCAGCAGCATTCGAAACTCAGCACTTGAAGCAGGGCTGGCTTGGCTTCACCCTTAGGCAGAGTGAAGTAGCAGCCTCCGGTGGTAGATGCTGGGAGGTGGCAACACGCTGTAGGAAAAGACACCTGTGTGCCATGCAGGCTGCTCTGCACCCCTTAGGATGGCCTGCTGCCTTCAGGTGCAATAGAGCATGCTGTCCCATCATCAGTGCTGAAGACAGATTCATCTGCCAGTCCAATAGGGGTCTGTACTTGGAATGGTAGGGTGTGCCATCTTGTTCTCTGCTTCAGGAAGCAAAACGTCTTGGGCCAGTCTTGACTTAAAGATTTCCCCATGCTGTTTTTACAGCCTTTCTAAGGGCCAAATTAAATGATAAGTGCAATATGCATTTTCAGTTCATGTAACAATTTTTGGGGGGTGGTTTTAAAGCAGGGCCCCCGATCAAGACTGGAACATGGCACATGGGGAGAGGGGTTAACCCTTTGCCTCCATGCAATGACCCAATGTAATCCAACCCCAAAACTGCTATCCTCCCCAGTAGGGAAGCTGCCATTGGTATCATTTAGCTTGGTCCAAGAAGAGTACTAAAGGGGCTGTCAGGGTGGACACTGAGCCCATAGACTCCCAGAGTAGTTCTGATTCTGAGGAAGAGCAGTCGCTCCTGGGAGAGGAGCGCGCTCCTCTTTCCCAGGGCCAACAGCTGACGGAGATTCCTCCCACCAGCATTCCTAGCTTAGATAGCAGTCCAGGGAGTAACAGGGAGCAGATAGCAAACTTGGTGGACGCGTGACGCCGACGCAGAGAGCGGCGCCAGGTGGAGGGCGCGGAAAGGAGGCGGAGTGCCCGGTTGGCGCGCAAACAACGGCTGCGCCCAGAGGATCCAAGGGAAAAGGGGAGGGACTCTCCCTAGTCCTTAAGTTCAGGGGTCTGCCAGTAATTCCCTTTCAAACGGGGACCAACTGTTCCAACTTAGGGCATAGGTTCGGTGCTGCTCAGATCTAGTTGCAAACGGTATAGTTGTTAAGTTGTAAAAGAAGAATAAAGCTTTGAAAAGAATCCCTTCATCTGTGTCTGGACTTGGCTACTGGATTAGACTGAGAGAGGCCTCCAAGGAGCCCTTGACAGGGGCACACCAAAGCAACACTAAAAATGAGAATATTGTAGGGATGTCAGAGAATTCCGCCATGGATCTCGGTGAGGCCGAATGCATTCGGCCCCCCGAAATCTGTGGCGGAACGAAGCCCGCCACCCCCCCATCCCGCGAAAGGCGCGCGAAATGGGACACTTACCCAGTGCCGTTTGCACTGCTCTGCGAATGGCAGCCGCGTCTGCGGCCGCCATTCGTGTCTTCATTATCACCGTGATAGGCTACGTAAATAATTACATAGCCTATCACGGCTAATGCAGGGACGCCATTTGCATCCCTGAGGAGGCCGTGATAGGCTACGTAATTATTTACATAGCCTATCACGGCAAAAAAAAGGGAATGCAAATGGTGGCCACTGTAGCCGTCGCCATTTGCATTCCCTTTTTTTGCCACGATAGGCTACATAAATATTTACGTAGCCTACCATGGCAAAAGACAGGGGCGCAAATGGTGTAGCGGCCGCCATTTTTACGTAGCCTATCATGGCAAAAACAGGAATGCAAATGGCGGCTGCCGTAGCCGCTGCCACTTGCATTCCTTTTTTTTTTTTTTTCCCCGTGATAGGCTACGTAAATATATACGTAGCCTATCACGGCAAAATACAGGGATGCAAATGGCAGCGGCTACAGCAGCCGCCATTTGCGTCCCTGTGCAGCCCAGCGTCTGGATGTCTGGCTGCGGGCGGCCCCGGCTGGCGGCTCCGTGGAGTCGCTGCGGAGCGGAGCTGGCTGGGGAGAATTTCAGAGGGAGGGACGGAGTGCCTCCCCCCCACCGCGAATGTCACCCTTCGAAAAGGTAAGTGACTTTCGTACATCCCTAGAATATTGCATATTTTGGGATGGAACATTCTTGAACACTTCTTTGAGTGGTTTTAATTGGAAATGAGTGAATGAGCAGCATTAACCAATTTGCATCTAGATTAGTGATGGGAGCGTCCTTTAATCATAAGTTTCTTGAATTGGTCAGAGCTAAGATAAGGCTGGTTGGCAACCCTGCCCGCAGTAGTCATAATGAATACAAGTACAATGCAGTACATAGGCTCTTTGTCTCATTCACTAATTCCCATCTGTCAGAATGGAACGGGGCTGGCTCAAGTCGAATGGACTCCTGCCCTAAAACACAGGTGCCTGGCATTAATGTAATCCGTTTTGATTGCCAGCCAACAAAGCATTGTGGTGGCAGTTCCTCTACAAGAGGTTCCTTTTGGGGGGCAGTTCTGGAACACCCTGGCATTCTGTTGACAGTATTGGCAAGTCATTCAGAAAGTGGTAAAATGGAGCAATAGGGGATGGCTTCACTTCCTTGCCTCTGTGTATACCTTTTAGCCCTGAATCTGGAGGTGCTCTGAATATGTAGGCAACAGAATAGGGATGGATGAATCTGTTGATTTCAGTTTCTCTCAGTTTCTCCTTTTTCCAATCTTAAGTTCGGTTTGTCCCAAACCTTGAGAATTATTTTAAATTTTTGCATGAAAAGTCATATACATTTTGTGTGTGCATTTGTCACAGGTGTACATAAATGTACATAAAATTTGTCACATTTTAGTACAATTTAGTCACATTGTACTAAAATGTACACAAATTTTATGTACATTTTTGTACATAATATACACATATTTTGGCAAGCAAATGTCCTAATTTAATGGATTTTAACATTATTTTCACTAATTTGCACGTTTTAGTGTGCACATCCCGCTAATATACACGATGTTGTACACATCTTTTTGTTTGGATAATTCCATTGCAAAATACGGAAAAGTATGACTGTCAAAGGATAACTGAGTTTTGGTTCACATATTGGTTCAAATGTGTGAAATTAGGCAAGTTTTCATAGACTGCAAGCTGAACAAATTTCTCCCTGATTCCCCACCGCAGACAGACAGTAGATTTTTCAGAGCGTTGATGTCCAAGATTGCATGAGAAAGGCATCATCGGCAGGCTGTGTACACACTCTTCCCACTGTTCCCCCTTCAGACGTTTTGCACATTTTTGGAGTGCTTTGGACAGCGCCCTCAAAACTGGTTTGACCGGAGATCGCAGTAGAATAAAATGACTCATGTGTAAAGCAATAACACTGATGTATATATCATGGCACTTATGACTCTTAAAAACCATCATCTGTCTCTAGTCTTGGAAACCCTGACTGGAATTTTGAAAGTGAAGAGGGAATGTATGTGGCTCCTTTGAGCATACACTCATCACAAACTAGGGATGGATGAGTCCATCTCCGTCTGGGGTGGGTGGAGCTCAACAAACTGCCCCCCACAGCTTGCACAGCCTGGACCTGCTCGGCGAGTTTCCCTGCTTCTCATCCTTCTCATCCAACTTCTGATGGTCCTGCATAGCCCATTTTCTATATGGTCCATATGTGAAGCTAGCACTCATGAAGTCAAACTGATTAGAGTTTAAAAAAATCAGACAATACTCATAAATCCATCCAGCTTCTTTGAAAAACTGAGATCCTCAGCTTCACTGCTGTTCTAGGCAGATCATTTCAGAACTAAAAAGCCTTCCAGACCTTAGTTATTAATAGATAGCTGGTATTGATTTGCTCTTGTACCCCAAGTTTGAATTTAATCAAGCTCTCGCCCTCTTTCAAACCTTTATTCTGATTAACAGCATCATCCTTCTACAGGAGTGACATTTTTCTCTTTGAAGAGCCCAGACTTCTTCACATGAACAGGAATATAAAGACGTATGCCCTGATTGATTGACTGCACACAGCTACACTTTATGGCACCTGTTTGAGCTTCCCTGCCAGCAAACCCTGAATTCACGGACACTTCTGACTGCCACCACCAAGACAGATGGTATGACACAGCAGGTGCCCGAGCAACTCACAAGCATTTTACAGATGAAATGCATGTAAGAGGAAAGCATTCATTTTCTTTCAAGATGGCCTATGCCATGAAAATGATGCCAAGTGCTAAAACATAAATAAATGAGCCAGAAAGAGTGTGATCTACATATGTCATGCCCACTGTAGGTGTGGAATCTCCAGGAAGATGCTGTGGATGGGCTTCCACCATGCATTAAAAACATGGTTGTTCAGGCAGGCATTTGGGGTGGGCTAGGGTAATTTTAGAAATGTGATGTTTTTAATGTTGTATTTTATTATAAACAGTTTTTATTGCTGTACATCGCCCAGAGTGGCTGGGTGACCGGCCAGATGGAAGATTAATAAATTTAATAAATGAATGAATGAATGAATGTCTGGCTGGCTGGAAATCAGTATCTCTGGCTCATGATGCCATTTCATCTTGCTACTGAGTGAGAGGAGAGACACTGAGGCCCACTCCATTGGCCTGGCTATGACCATCTGCCATTTGGCTCCTCTCTCCCAGGACTATCTCCTCAGGAGCCATTCCAGCCAAACATGTGAAGAACAATTATGTAACATTTTGTAAATTTTGATACTTGAGTTTGCTTGTTTTCCTCTTCCTTTGTATCGTATTACACTGCAAGCCTGCAGGCAGGCACTGTCCTATTTAGATGACATCATCATTATCATCATCATCTGCCTGCTTGTCCCAGGTTATAGGGGCTACTGAGTGATAAGGGAAATTAGCTCTGCTTATGCTCACAGGCATCTTGTTATTCCTCTGTGAATGTGCATGATCTATTTTAAATTATTTTTAATTTGCAATTACAGCGAAAACAAAAAGGAGAAAGGGGTCATAAAACAAAAGCAATAATGTGTGTGTGGCGGGGGGAGAGCAAAAAGCAAAAAACCTGATGAAAATAGCATATTCTGTAGCATAGTAACTATTCCCAACACCATTAATAAAAAGAAAAGAAAGAAGATTCAGCCCTTCTATTTCAAATATATGCATTAATATAAACAATCCATATATCTCAATAAGCATCCAGACAAAATGTATGACTGTAAGATATACATTTAAATGCAGCAAGAGGAGTAAGTTCTTTAGACCATTGACTGATAGGTGGCAGGTGTATATCCTTCCACACTTGAAGTACAAATCTTTTTGTAGCTCTAAAGGCTCTCAAAGTCCACTTTTGCTGTCCACCTGTTAATCCCCACATCACAGTGCGAGTGATCTATAATAATAATAATGGTGGATGTGTGTCTGTGTCTGTCAGCACCATGGCTCCAAGACCACGGAACCTAGACACCTCAGACTTGACATGCATATTAAGGGGACCCTAGGAATGTGCATGTTGAGATTATTATTATTATTTTAATGTATCAATTAATTGGGGGAGTACTCCAAGAGACAGAGTTATACAGCTGCCCCCTTCCCCTGGCTGTTGGGCAGACCCCACCAGGGAATGGACCGTCCATCAGGGGGCTATAGAAGTACATCTGGCAAGGGCCATATCTAGGGTTGTCAGAGGATGTGGCTTCACTCAGACAGGGTGGGCACAATGTGACTCTGACAGTTGTGAAAGTTTGCTGGAAGGCTTTGTAGTATCAAACTATGGGCTATCCCTTCCAGATGTCAAATGCCTATCATGCACTTATGACAGGCACTCAAAGACAGCTGGGTAAAGAAGAAAAAAAGCTTTCAATGAACCCTGATGTCTTATTTAGGGCCCTCCTCAAGAATGCCATATGCCTTGGACCATAGCAGGGACTACAGAATATCATTCCATGGGTGGACTTAGAATGTAGGGCAGTAGAACCTAGTTGATTGAACCCAGTTTCAGCCAAAGTTATTTGATTTAGAAGAACAGATCCATGAAATATCTGCAGCGAAGGTGGAGCCACGTGGGCAGAGGTGTTCCTTGAGGTATACTGGGCCCCAGGCTGATCATATAAGCGGGGGGCGCTTTCACAGGAAAAGTCACCTTGTGGAGATTCTCCCACCTCAAACATGGTCAGGAGGACTGGGAAGCTCCTGGACTTCACCTGGGACCTCAGCACCTGGACCTCAGCAGCTAGGGCTGCCTGTAGCCCCAGTTAGATACTTGACTATAGTGCTAACCAGCTGTTTGGATGATGGAAGGAGCAGTGGAGCCTAAATCCAGCCCTGGTCCTCCTCCTGTACAGCTAATGATGGCTGAACTTCTGACTGGAGCTACCTGTGGATGGCCCCAGAAGCTGTTTGTATGTATGGCTCATCAACAAGAGAGGATACACTACAGGTGCTGGGTTCTGTGGATGCCCATACACTCTTGGCTTCACTGAGCGAATAATACTTACTGGCAAGGGAGACACCATGATCATATACTCCCTGGCTGGATTGGGCAAGGATCTTGATTTGGGTCGCCACGCCAGCTCTTTGTGCAAGGCACAATCTTTCCCTATATGGATGCAGCCCCTTGACTGGCAGAGGCACACAAGAGCAGAGCCTGCACAGGTGCTGAAGGGGGTCAAGGAGGAAAACAGAGCTATGTAAAGTCCTATGTAAAGTCCGCAGTAAAAAACTGATAGATCAGTCGTGTGCCTGTATAATCACGACCGAAGGGAAGTGTTGGGGACCACTGTACTAACCCCGGTGGGTTCTAGCCATCACTCTGATATGTAGTTACAAGCAACAAGTGATTATTACCCTCCTTTCTCACGAGAAGACATTGACAACCCTCTGAGATGCAGGTCGCAGAAGGGGCTGTTGGGAAATGGAGTTCTAAGATGTTCTAAGACTCCACAAATCCTTTATACCTCCATGAGTGGGCCCATAGTATTTAAAGCAGGAATGGGGAAACTGTGGCCCTTCAGATGTCATTGGACTACAACTCCCATTATCCACAACCATGGGCCAGGCTGGCTGAGGCTGATGGGACTTGCAGTCCAACAAAACCCGGAGGACCACAGTTTCTCCAGTCGTGCTTTCAAGGATATTCATTTGCTGAATTGTAGGGATTTCACACCCCTTCATGGATCACTGCCTTGTTGTGGCAAAGGGGCTTGCGTAACTCAGTGAAGCCATAAGCTATGCCGTGCAGGGCCACCCAAGACGGACAGGTCATGGCAGAGAGTTCTGACAAAATGTGGTCCACTGGAGAAGGAAATGGCAACCCACTCCAGTATTCTTGCCAAGAAAACCCCATGGAACGTATCACAAGGCTAAAAGAGATGACGCCGGAAGATGAGCCCCTCAGGTCGGAAGGTGTCCAATATGCTACTGGGGAAGAGCAGAGGGTATTTCCAAGTAGCGCCAGAAAGAGTGAAGCGGCTGGGCCAAACCCGAAAGGACACTCAGCTGTGGATGTGTCTGGTGGTGAAAAGAAAATCCGATGCTGTAAAGAACAATATTGTTTAGGAACCTGGAATGTCAGATCAATGAATCAAGGTAAGCTGGAGGTGGTCAAACATGAGATGGCAAGATTGAACATTGACATCTTGGGAATCAGCGAACTAAAATGGACAGGCATGGGCGAATTTAATTCAGGTGACCATCATATCTACTATTGTGGGCAAGAATCCCTTAGAAGAAATGGAGTAGCGCTCATAGTCAACAAAAGGGTGGGAAAAGCAGTACTGGGGTACAATCTTAAAAATGATAGAATGATCTCAGTACGAATCCAAGGCAAACCATTCAACATCACAGTAATTCAAGTCTATGCCCCAACCACTGAGGCCGAAGAAGCTGAGGTTGATCGGTTCTATGAAGACCTACAACACCTTCTAGAACTAACACCAAAAAAAGATGTCCTCTTCATCATAGGGGATTGGAATGCTAAAGTAGGAAGTCAAGAAATCACCGGGATAACAGGCAGGCATGGCCTTGGTGTACAAAATGAAGCAGGACAAAAGCTAATAGAGTTTTGCCAAGAGAACACGCTGATCATAGCAAACACTCTTTTCCAACAGCACAAGAGGCGACTCTACACATGGACGTCACCAGATGGTCAATATCGAAATCAGATTGATTATGTCCTTTGCAGCCAAAGATGGAGAAGCTCCATACAGTCAGTAAAAACAAGACCTGGAGCTGACTGTGGCTCAGATCATGAGCTGCTTCTTGCAAAATTTCGGCTTAAATGGAAGAACGTCGGGAAAACCACTAAACCGTTCAGGTATGACCTAAATCATATCCCTGATGAATATACAGTGGAGGTGAGGAATAGATTTCAGGGATTAGACCTGATAGACAGAGTGCCTGAGGAACTATGGACGGAGGTCCGTAACATTGTTCAGGAGGCAGCAACGAAATCCGTCCCAAAGAAAAAGAAATGCAAGAAAGCCAAGTGGCTGTCTGATGAGGCTTTACAAGTAGCTGAGGAAAGAAGGGAAGCGAAAAGCAAGGGAGAAAGGGGAAGCTATACCCAAATGAATGCAGAGTTCCAGAGAATAGCAAGGAGAGACAAGAAGGCCTTCTTAAATGAACAATGCAAAGAAATCGAGGAAAACAACAGAATGGGAAAGACTAGAGATCTCTTCAAGAAAATCGGAGATCTCAAGGGAACGTTTTGTGCAAAGACGGGCATGATAAAGGACAAAGAAGGCAGGGACCTAACAGAAGCAGATGAGATTAAGAAGAGGTGGCAAGAATACACAGAAGAACTATACAGGAAAGATCTGAATGTCCCTGATAGCCATGATAGTGCGGTCACTGAACTTGAGCCGGACATCCTCGAGAGTGAAGTCAAGTGGGCCTTAGGAAGCATTAGTAACAACAAAGCTAGCGGAGATGACAGTATTCCAGCTGAGCTATTTAAAATCCTAAAAGATGATGCTGTTAAAGTGCTGCATTCAATATGCCAACAAATCTGGAACACTCAACAGTGGCCACAAGACTGGAAAAGGTCAGTTTACATTCCAATTCCAAAGAAGGGCAACGCCAAAGAGTGTTCAAACTACTGCACAATTGCGCTCATTTCACATGCCAGCAAGGTGATGCTCAAAATCCTACAAGCTAGGCTTCAGCAGTATGCGAACCGAGAACTACCGGAAGTACAAGCTGGGTTTAGAAGAGGCAGAGGAACTAGAGATCAAATCGCCAACATTCGCTGCATCATGGAGAAAGCAAGAGAATTCCAGAAAAACGTCTATTTCTGCTTCATTGACTACGCTAAAGCCTTTGATTGTGTGGATCACAACAAACTGTGGCAAATTCTTAAAGTGATGGGAGTACCAGACCACCTTACCTGTCTGCTGAGAAACCTGTACGAGGGTCAAGAATCAACAGTAAGAACCAGACATGGAACAACCGATTGGTTCAAAATTGGGAAAGGAGTACGACAAGGCTGCATATTGTCACCCTGCTTATTTAACTTATATGCAGAGTACATCATGAGAAATGCCGGTTTGGATGAATCACAGGTCGGAATTAAGATTGCCGGGAGAATTATCAACAACCTCCGATATGCAGACGATACCACCCTAATGGCAGAAAGCGAAGAGGATCTCAAGAGCCTCTTGTTGAGGGTGAAAGAGGAGAGTGCAAAAGCTGGTTTGAAACTCAACATTAAAAAAACGAAGATCATGTCATCTGGCCCTATCACTTCCTGGCATATAGAAGGGGAAGAAATGGAAGCAGTGACAGATTTTACTTTCTTGGGCTCCAAGATCACCGCAGACGGTGACTGTAGCCATGAAATTAAAAGACGCTTGCTCCTTGGGAGGAAAGCTATGGCCAACCTAGACAGCATAGTAAGAAGCAGAGACATCACCTTGCCGACAAAGGTCCGTCTAATCAAAGCTATGGTTTTCCCAGTAGTAATGTATGGCTGTGAGAGCTGGACTATAAGGAAGGCTGAGCGCCGAAGAATTGATGGTTTCGAACTGTGGTGCTGGAGAAGACTCTTACGAGTGCCCTGGACTGCAAGGAGGTCAAATCAGTCCATCCTAAAGGAAATCAACCCTGACTGCTCATTGGAAGGACAGATACTGAAGCTGAAGCTCCAATATTTTGGCCACCTAATGCGAAGAGAAAACTCCCTGGAAAAGACCCTGATGCTGGGAAAGACTGAAGGCAAAAGGAGAAGGGGACGGCAGAGGATGAGATGGCTAGATAGCATCACGGATGAAATGAATATGAACTTGAGCACGCTCCGGGAGAGAGCGCAGGACAGGAAGGCCTGGCGTGCTATGGTCCATGGGGTCACGAAGAGTCGGACACGACTGAACGACTGAACAACAACAACAACAAGGGATTTCACAATAATGTTCCACCCCCTTTAGTTTTCTTGCATAGCTTATTTCAGTAATGTTGCGTTGCCCTTATGCAGGGAAAAGTAATCACAGAAACCTCAAGCTTGGAATTTGGAGGAGGGGGTAGCGAAAGCAGTTTGTTCAAATTACTAATTCTCAGGGAGGCTCTCTGAGTCTAGGTAAGGAATGATACATTCATGTCTATTGAGTATTGGGGAAAATGACTAATAGAACATATTATGTACCAGTAATTGACCTCCTTGAGTTTTGGGTTAATTTGTTGATATGAACAACTGCATATCTCTAACCTCTGCCCTCTTTGATTTCACTGGTTAGGAACCCAGTGGTGACTTACTAGCTTGCTCCGTGATGATCCCACTTGCCTTTTGTGGTTTTAATTAGAATGTTTTAGACTTTATTTTAAAAAATATCAACTCTTGGCTATCTGCACACACAGTTACTTTCAGTAAGCGAGATCTTCTTAATCCTCTTGTTTTTAAGAAGGAAATTAGTGGAGAATGTTTTGAGTGAGGTTTTAGTGCCAAATTATATTTCAGTTAAGGGTTCCCCCTCCCGAGATCTTAAAAAAAAAAAAATCCCTTAAATCTGTGAGAGAATGGGATTAATCCAAGACACTTCAAGGGATAGCTGGCTGAAAGAAATAGAAGCTTTCATAATGAGATATAATCAGAAGGGACAAAAGAAGCAAAGCCTGTTGTCAGGATGAAAAGAATACAAGGTCAGGGAGATAAGCACTTATTCATTACATGAGAATCCTCAGTGTAAGTTTCAGAAATCAGGAGAGTGCTTGAGAATCCCCAAGATGCTCACTAAAAAAGAAGAGGGGTGTGTGTGTGTGTGTGTGTGTGTGTGTGTGTGTGTGTAATAGGACTAGCAGAAGGACATAGAAAGCTTCTGGATGAATATATGAACAGATTAAGAATATTTTATTCCCAAGACTTCAATGATAGGGATGGCAGGGCTGTACAAGTGTGAATTACTTGGTGTGCTCTCTCCCTCCAGGTGAAACAAACCAAAGTCAATAGTAATAGTTCTCAGTTATGTAGCATTCAGCTACTTCAAAGCATTTCTCAATATTACCTTAATTATGTCAAAAGGGTAAAATGGCAGGGAAGCGCAACGTTAAGGCTATTTGCCTAGACGTTGATGTCAGATGCGTACTCAAATCACTTGTCATGGAATCTGATTTTTAAAGTATTTAGGTCAATTATAGTAAGACCTTTGTAAGTCAACCACTCACATAATGTTGTTAAAAGCTGCTACAGTCAATTGCCAGGCTGGTTATTAGTATTTCCCAGTTTGATGCAATTAAGATACCAAAATGACTGTCACCTGGGGGCCTACAGCTAATGAAATGAGAACATTAGAAGAACCTTGCTGGATGAGACAAAGGGTCCATCTGAACTAGGATTCTGTCCCTAACCGTGGAGAGCCAAATGCTTCTCGGAAGGCCATGAAGGTTCCATCTTCCCCCTCCTGTTTGTTCCCCCATCCATTATGCAAAGGTATACTGCCTATGAACATGGAGTTTTCATTTGGCTATCATGGCTCATAGTGGCTGATAGACCTATCTTCCATGGACATGTCTAACCATTTTTAAAGCCAACGAAGACAATGGCCATGACCAGAAAATTCTGCAAGTGGGGATCTCTGAGCCAAACTACATATTAGGCTAATCCTGTTGCATGAGGTTTATCTCTTTTTTTTTACTTTCATGTAAGTATGCATGGCCCCGATTCATATTGGGACCACCGTGCTCTGGAAGGGAGGATTAAAGATCCCCCCTACCTATTTTTCCTCAAAATTCCACCCTCCCGGAGGGCAGGGATAACAAAAGAATAAGAAGTCTTCATTGGAGGCGATGAAAGCTGCCATTTGCACAGGATTCAATTTCTGGAAATAGAGGAAGTCGCCAAAATGGCAACTCCCTTGAAGAGGCAGATGGCGCACGTCCTGGGAAGTACAGAGGAGGGGGCTTGTGTAGTGCGTCAGGGGCATTGAGGGGTAGAGCCCACTTTAGCCATCCAAATCCTGCTTTGGCCCCAGAGCCTGAAGTGAGTTGAGCTGGGCTCAAAGTGTCCCAAAGTGGGTTGGGCCCACCTCAGAAGTCCTGAAGCGGTCTCTGAGGCAGGTCAGGGGGTCCCTGCATGACCCTAACAAAAATGCATATTTTAGGGTAAAATGCATACAAAAATGCATGCTTTGTGAAAAGAATCATTAAAAAATACTGTGAATTTCCATGCTTTTTTTTTTTTTAATTGCAGATTGATATGGAAAGAGGATGGAATAGACTTAAGAATGAACGCATGCAAAACCTACACAGAACAGAAATAGACCGATCCATCCTTCCCTAAATACACATATGCAAGTGTCCCTATGATCATCTCTGAAATGCTGGATCTCTTTAGGCATTCAGCAGGTTCTAGACACTGAGTGATTACTTTATAAATGGACCTAGGTAGTAAAAATGTAAAGGAACATATTGCTTCAGAAAAGGGGTCCTGTATGTATCAAGCTGGGAACAGTTTTTGAGGTGTAAAAATGAAAAGAAAAAAGAAGATAGAAAATCATTACAAAAAATGCTCTTGAATAAATGCCAAGGACTTGGCTGTTTCCACTTACCTTGTGTAACCACTCGAGCCTTCAAATGAAGCTGCTCCTGGAAGGGATTGGGGGGTTGTGGGAGGACAGATATACTCTGGCTACTATCACTCAGATAGTGACGCCCATTTAGTCCTGGGAATGGCAAGGTAAAACTCTGAGAATGTCCTTGGTGTTAGGGGGTGACAAGGTGTGTAAGATGGCCCCAGGTTAGAGATAGAAGAGGGTCAAGTCAGGTTGCTCGACCAGTTTGTTGGAAACTCCCATAATAGGCCTGAGTGCTGTAGATGGTGCTTTTCTATGTTGGCCTACGAACAATGCAGAGTTTCTGGCTTGAATTTGGCTTCCTAAAGTGTTTTATTTATTCATTATATTTATATATTGCCCAATAGCCAAGGCTGTCTGGGCAGTTCACAACAATTAAAACCATAAAATACAAGATGATAAAACACAGTATAAGACTTTAAAAGTTTTAAAGTAGCATGTAATACCAAAGTAAAACCGAACAGCAGCTACAACCCAGGGAAAGCCTGGGTGAAAAGGTGCGTTTTTAGGAGGCGCTTGAAAGATGCCATCAAGTAAATGTTGCATTCTATCTATCTATCTATCTATCTATCTATCTATCTATCTATCTATCTATCTACCTACCTATCTACCTATCTGCATGTATACCCCCTGCTCATTAGCCAAAAGGGCTCCCAGAGTGACTTACAAAGATAAGGACCATGGCTGTCCTTGCCCTCAGGCTTACAATCTAAATTAAGACATGACACACAAAGAATAAGAGACAAGGAGGGAGGATTTATATAATTAAAATGGTAAAAAAGAAAAGAGAAGCCTGTTTGAAGAAATGGTGACAGTTTACTTCTTCATTCTCTCCTGCTCACAGGGCAGTTGGTTGGAATGTGTTTTTGTATAAATTATTGTTATTGAAATGTGAGCATTACGTCTTGAAATGAATTGCTACTGATCTGTAATTGAAATCTTTGTCAACATTGATCCTGCTTTTTATGTATTACCGATTTGTATATTGTGAGCCATTTCCAAAGTTCATTGATGGATAGGTGGCATACTAATTAAAGTCTAATGCAATCTGAAATACACTTCTTTTTTTACATAACATGAATCAGTGCACCAGTTCACATGACACGGCAACCCATCTTGGGTTAATTAACCTTGGAGGGGCTACGGAGCATGCCAGCCACCATTATGAATTTGCAATTCCCAACTGGGGGTTGCTGTGGCTTGTCATGTCATGTGAGCCTGGCTGGTGGGGGTTATTTGTCAGCTAAACAATCCTTACATAACCTGTGGGCTGTCATGTTGTGCAAACCAGGTCAATGTATCAAAAGACTGGGCCCTGTTCAACCTAGCTTCAGTTTGCCCTCGTCCCCCTACTGAAATCTAAAGTTATTTTATTTATTACATTTACATCATTACACAAGGAGCTCAAGGTGGTGTAAATGATTTCCCCCTATTTTCTCCTCATAACAACCCTGTGAGGTAGGTTAGGTTAAGACTGGCCCAAGGTCACCCAGTGAGTTTCATGACTGAATGGAGATTTGAACCAGGATCTCCCCATTCCTAGTCTGACAGCCTGAACTGCTATACCACACTGGCTCTCCCTTTTCTTAAAAATGGCTTCCCTACCCCTTAATATGAAATTTATTTAGAAATGAAGAAGGAAATGCTTAAATGATCAAACATGGGTGCTTTGGAAGAATATTGTTGGATAGTAAATAATAACCTATTTACATATGTTTGTTTAGCGGTTGACCGCAATGTGACATGCTGATTGGGGAAGGAGTGAACTATTGTGGATCTAATGCCACAGGAAGAGCTTTTATATTATGGAGGTGGCTCACATTAAAAGTGAAATCATCAAATGCTGAACAATAAAGTGATGTACTTGCATGGTCCCAAAGACTTAAGCATCAGATCTTGGCAAAACCAGCCCTCAAGAGCCACACATAGAGTCTACAGAGGTGCTGATTCCCTACACAAACACAAGCACGATTGCATTGTTATCTGTACATATTCATATATTGCTATGGCAACAACAATATTCCCTGCATCACAATGGGAAGCATCAAAGGGAGACAACATGGTCTCCCATTATAGATTGACCAAACATTATTATTACAGCTTTCCCTAACCTGGTGTCCTCTAGATGTTATGGACTACAACTCCCAGCATCCCCCAGCCAGCATGGGAGTTGTGATCCAACAGAGCTGGAGGGCATCAGGTTGGTGCTGCTTTATTAGATGGAGATGTAACTTACTTGGAAGGTGATTAGATGGAAGTGTGAAGCCAGCTGTTTTTAAACTTTAGGAATAGAAGCATAGTCTGGGTATCTGTTGTATTTTGTTGATGCTTTTGTGAAAACACACATTTGTTTTGAGACCTGTCACATTAAGAACAAATTAAAGATTTTTAAAAGAGCAAAAATGTTTAAAGATTTTAAAAAGAGCAGAGTGTTTCCTTCGTACAGGAACAAATGATGGTGAGGGGGGGGGGAACCTTTTCCAGATGAACAGGCAGGACAGAATTTTTTCTTAATAATTCCTAGTAGTTCTTCTTGGACTGCAGATGAAGTATTTCAATAAGGCCACTCAAAAAGCTCAAATATATTGTTAGGATTTTTCTACTTGGAGGGCCAGCTGTGTTAAGAAACAGATTAAACTACCAAAAATGTGAAATGTGTTGAATTCAGCTAAGAAGAATCCAACGGGTTCAATCAATTGAAAACGTCTCCATCCTGTCATGCTTACCTCTCCCTACTCCCCCAAATTCAAGGTGGACCTGTAGAATTCAGTCTATGTAATTGTCTTCGGTAAAATGAAACAAGCACATGGTGTGTATTGTTGTTGTTTTTAAAAAATGCTTCTGGAGAGAGCACAAAGAGGCTCAGTTTGATAAAATCTCCAGGAGCTCTCTTTCATAAGGGCCAGGCCACCAACTTCATGGAGAAAACCAATTTTCATACATAATGTAAGGTACTCAAATCAGATAATAAAGAATAGTAATGGTGCCAAATGCCAAACCAACTTCTAATTTAAGTAACTATTTATAAGATGTGAACAACTATGGAATGGAATGGCCGATGGGCTGTCATTGCTTTAACTTTCCCAACATGCATAAGATAGAGAGGATGGAAATTACCAAAGGCGTATCTATTCCTGCGTCCTGTTTCCCACAGTGGCCAACAAGAGGCCTATGGGAAGCCCACAGGCAGGATGTGAGCTCAACATCCCTTTCTTCTGTTGTTTCGCAGCCACTGGCATACAGAGGTAATACTGCCTCCAATACTTGAGGTAGTATACTTCCATCAGGACTAGCAACTATTGGCAGCTTTATCCTCCATGAATCTGTCTAACCTCCAGACATCTAGGTTAGAGGCCATCACTACATCTTGTGGTAGCAAACTCCATAGTTTAACTGTGCACTATGCAAAGAAGTACTTCCTATTGTCAGTCCTGAATCTCCCGCCATTTAGCTTCAGTGGATGACTCCAGGATCTAATATACGAGAAGCCTATTCATTTTGTCCACACCATACATAATTTTATACACCTCTATCATGTCCCTCCTTACTTGACTTTTTCTAAGCTAAAGAGCTCCAAAACATTGTAACTAGAGCTGTGCATATGGCCTCTCAAAATTCTACATCCTATTTGTGGGCAGAGAAATTGGGGAAACAATTTCACTGGATTTCTCCAGGTCGTGGAGAAATTCTCCAACAGTTTCTCACAGGCAGAGCTCAGCATTGGCAGGGATTGTACCACAGCTTTTTTCTCCTTTCCTATGAGTTTTTTGGGGGGAGGGGAGTGGCAACAGAAGTAATTGTGTTGGCAGCCTGGCCCCCAATTTTCATCCTCCACAATGTCCCATACCTAGCATTCTTCCAGAGCATTGTGGGAGAAGAGAGGGAAGGCGGCCACCATATAAAATTAATTGAAGTGCGGGAAGCCAATGAAGCTACAGGCTGCTGGAGAGAAGATTATACAATGAAAGACAGGACACTCCTTGGCCACCTCATGATTGACGTAAGCACAAGAACCCCGAACTCAACCCACGGGAGTTTCTCCAAAATTTCTTCTCCTTTGAATTTCTTTGTGAAAGTCATTTCTATCAAATGGATTGAGAATGGTCAAAAAAAATGTGGGAGCAACTTTTGGCACAGCACTAATTGTGACCTTTCCTCCCACTCTCAAAACACTAGAACACAGGGTTACCCCATGAAGCTGATTGGTGGGAGGTTCAGGACAAATAAGAGGAAGAACTTCTTCACCCAGTGCATAGTTAAACTATGGAATTCACTTCTACAAGATCCAGCATGGCTCTTCTTATGTTATGTTCTTATGTCTTTATTTGGAAATAAGCCTCACTGTGTTCAATTGACTTTCTCTCAAGTGTGCATATGACTGTGACCTTAACAGCTGCTTGAATCTGACAGGCTGAATATTTAACAGCCAAACTTTTCATGGCATGAAGATGCAGGGGATGGGTGCATCGGGGACTGCAGGTAGCTGCATTGATCCTGAAGGCCAGGATCTCTTCTCGATCATCCCAGAATGCAGGATACGGAATAATGGGCTCAAGTGACGGGAAGCCGGACTCCGGCTGAACATCAGGAAAAACCTCCTTACTGTGAGAACAATACAACAATGGAATCAATTACCTAGGGAGGTGGTGGGCTCTCCCACACTGGAGGCAGGGGCATCCTTTTTTGGAGGCCCACCTGGGCACGGGCCCTGGATCTTTTGAGCTGTCCTAATTGCCTTCCCCCCCCCCATTTTCCCATTGACTTGCATTGGAAAACAAAAATGGCCATAACGTTTTGAGTTTGTATGTTAATACATGAAATTTGGAGGCTTGGTAGCCCTCATGCAGCTGAGTAAATTTGCCAAATTTCAGGCAGTTAGGTTGAGTGGGTTTTGTGCTAATCACAGGTAAAATGTGCTATTTTCAAGAAAATGTGTCAAAGCAAACAGCTATAATTTTTTTGTGCTCCCACATAAATTTATGGAATTTGGGGGCCTGGCAGGCACCTTCTAGGTGGCTACTATGCCTGAAATTATCATCTCATTCTGACCAAGAGAAAAAAGTTAGTTTTTTTTTTCTAATTTCCTATGGTAGTCAACAGGAAGCATAAAGACTCATTTTGACTCAGGTTTTATGCTGACCTCGTCGTCGTGTCATGTCCAGACCAAATTCCGCTCTGCCAAAATGTAGCCACCGTCACACCGCCGAGCTGCAGTTCGATCAGGTGGTAGAAGGATTAGCTGGCGCAATGCACCATTACCAGGGTATGCCCGACTGTACAACAGTCTTCGAGAAGGCTCCTTCCATGTACCCTGACGCTGAGCTGAAGTGGTCCGACTACAAACTGGCCAGAGCAGAAGTGGGATGTTTTCCAAAACATTGAACTGGGGTCTGAGTTGAAGTGGGGTGGGGGGGTCAGTACACACTTCGTATGTATGTATGTATGTATGCATGTAATCTATACACAGACGCAAGCACACCACATGCACAGACACACACACACACACACACACATTAGAGGTGCACTTAGGCTCGGATATTATATACATATATATCTGCGCAAATTTGTGCTATGGGCCTGTGCCCCGGATCTTTTAAGAACCTAGCAACGTCCCTGACTGGAGGCATTCAAGACGAGGCTGGACAGCCATCTGTCAGGGATGCTTTGACTTAGGTTCCTGCACTGAGCAGGGAGTTGGACCTGATGGTCTTGTAGGCCCCTTCCAACCTACTATTCTATGATTCTATGATTTGTTCGAAAAAGATCCAAAAGCAATAGTAGCACAGTCTTAGGGTGCTTCCAGTCGGATGGCTTCCAGTGCTACCAATAAAAAGGCTGCTTATGCAATTCATCTTTTTGTTTGCAACAGCAGTTTTGAACCACTTTTCAGCCTTAACAAGGTGCCAAAGCAGTTTATATTAAGGAACAATACCAAACGAAACACCACCGAGTAACAAAAATTTAAACAAATACCTTAAAAATCAAAGGAGCAGAGTTAAACTTTCAATCATATATTAGAATTCATCCAAAGCCAGGCAGAATAAGAAAGTTTTCACTGCCCACCTAAATGCCATCAGGGATGGGGCAAGTCTTGTCTCCTTTGGGATTCCACAACTGGGGTGCTGCCACCGAAAAGACCCTGTCTCATATTCCCACCAAATGAATCTCTTTTGGTGGTGGGACACATAACAGGGCCTCCAAAGGTGATCTCAGCCTATGGGCAGGTTCTTGTATTAAAGGGAAAGATGCGGGTTTTAAAAGAATTGATAATTATTTTGATTATTTTTATTTTACATGAATCATCTGACAAGTTTATCTAATGAAAATTGAGATACCTTTCTCTGTTTAATTGAAACAGTGAAGAGCAAAAGTTGCTCAGCATCCCATGAATTATTTCCCAAGTGGAAAGTGAGCAGGAGAGCCAGAGAGAAATAATCCTCTTTGCCAAACAGAACATCAAAAATCTTAGTAATTCTGTAAATGGCATTTACTGCTTCAACTGAAATGTTTTGATGTTCCTCAATAAAAACAGCAGCAAAAGGGGATGAAATGCTTTGCATTTATGCAGTGGGTTTCACAGTTACCACCTCAAAGTATAGGGATTATTGGCTCTGTGTTTGCTTTGTGTTCACAAAGAGCTGGAGCTTTGGTCTTCAGGGGAATGAATGTGTAATTGAAATGGTGACATCATGCTAAAGGTTGCAGCCAATATGCCAGTTCCCTTCAGATCAAGTGAAAGGAGGCAATTGCTCCGTGTCTCTTTCCTTCTCTTCCCAGTAACATCTAGTTTTACACAACATGTGATATGGCCTAAAAGTGTAGCGTGTTTCTCTCTACCCCGGCTGCTGACAGCCAGTGACTTGAGGCTGAAGCAGGGAAACACACACACAGTGCTACGACAGCACGTTGAATATTGTGCAAAATGAGACATTACCGCTTGTGTGAAAGACAATGTTTAGTGGGGAGCAGGGGAGAGTAATCCTGAAAATGAGAGAGAAATAAGTGACTGGGGTCAGTTGATCTTGTGTAATGGGGGTATGAGATGAGAGAGGGAGAGAGAGGGAGAGAGCTGGGGGGGGGTGATCTTGAGGGAGGGAGAGAACTGTGGGTTCAAAGGAGTGGTTTTGTGTTTTGAGGTTCAGACCCCACCTTTGCTTTGTATTCAGGTTCTTGGGCAAGTTACTTGCCCTTGAGCCTCACTTGTTTGCCTTTCTGTGAAATTGGTCTTTTGTGACTGGCCATGCCTACCACAGCAGACATTTTGTGAATGGGCAAGCCCCATGGCAGCCATTTTGTGACAGCACCCATGACAATTTCTCAAAATTCCATATGTGCCTAATGGCCCAAATAGGTTGGAAACCCCTCATCATATAGAACAAGAGAGAAAGGGATATAGAACAGTGGCAGCTCCATGTCTCTGGTAAGGTTGACTTAGACCAGTGGTGTGGAACCTCTTTCAGCCCAAAGGCTGAATGCAGTTTTAGAGATGCTCTTGGGGGCCACATGCCAGTGGTGGGCAAGACCAAAGACAAAGGGGCTGGGGCCAAAATACCAGCATATTGTAGCTTAAAGCTCTTACTGGCAGTAACTAAGCTTCAGGAGAGGCATTTCAAAAGGGAAAACACTGCACAAAAAACAAGAAACCACCAAACCATCAGTGGTTGGGAGAAAGCCAGTGGGGCCAGGGAAAAGCGGTGTTGCTATCTGGGGAACACCAAAGTTCCAGATAGGGACCCCATTCTGTCTGGATTTGGCCCCCAGGCCTGAGGTTCCCCACCCCTGACTTAGACCCTAAGGGCCAAATTAAATCTTTGTCTAATCAAACATAGTGGAGCTATGTGTGGTATTTTTATTTACCTTTGTGTAAGGCGCCCCTGCCTCCACTTCAACTTGGAACTGGGCAGAGTCTCTTCCAGTGCCAGGGCCCAGAACATATGCCTGGGCAGATGAGCCAATGGGTGAATGCAGGCAGAATCCTGCGTGCCACTTTCTGCTCTGGGCCCACAGGCCCATGGCCAGAAATGTTATGGTGAGGGGACAGGGAATGATTGCACAGCTGCCATAACATTAATGCAGATAGCCAAGTATGTATGAAAATACACTGGGGTAGAACACTGCCCCTACAGAGCAGCCTTCCCCAACCCTGGCCATGGTGGCTGGGAACGATGGGAGTTGTAGTCCATTACATCCGGAGGACATCGGATTGGGGAAGGCTGGGCTAGATGCTTACTTTTTAAATGAAAGGTGACAATTCAGGGATCGGGCCTGGAATATCCATAGCCACCCTCCCCTGTCTCTGCAGTCCAGGGTCCAAGATGTGTGGGTTTTACACTGAGAGCTGTACATAGCCTGTGTTTCTAATTTAGTACCTTTTTGACCAAACACATGAAGTCCTATGTTTACTACCTTGAAAATGAATTGTTCATTAAATCCAGCAAATAAAAGAAACAAATAAACAAAAACAAATGTGTTACTTGCTTTATGAGTCATTATCTAGAATTTGAATAATCACGCTGCTATTCAGAAGGCATTGCAATTAAGCAGTGTTTGCTAAGCAGATCCAACAACTCGCCAGTGTATTTGCATCCTGTAGTGCTAGTGACTAAAGACTAGTGACATTTTCTCCTCCTAAGTTTGAACATCAATGTTTTCCAGTCACCTGACAAAGGGAAATGTCCAGATGTTTTATTTTCACTTCTAATTACTTGCCAATGAATATAATTTTTGTTGGTGTAATGACTCTAAGCAGTCCTCTGAAAGCGCTGTCAAAAGGTAAGCTGGTTAGAAGAAACTGTTGGGACCAATGATTGAGTTAAAGGGCCTTGAAAGTGGGTTGTTAAATTGCTGATGTGATGTGGGGCATGGCGGAGGGGGGGGGGCTTAGCAGATGGATTTCTACCATGCATGTTATGGTCCACATCCTGGGGAGAAACCAGCTGGTTTAATCCTACTGAATCCCCTCCCATGCAGCAATTAGCCTTTTAACAAAGGTCCCGTTGGATGAGTTCCAGTTGTTGAGGCCTGTTGCTGTGGACAAGGTCCTTGAACTAGGTTGGCCATGTGTTCTCTTTTACAGATAATAGAATCATAAAATAGTAGGGTTGGAAGGGGCCTACAAGGCCATCCAGTCCAACCCCCTGCTCAATGCAGGAATCCAAGTCAGAGCATCCCTGACAGATGGCTTCCAGACTCGTCTTGAATGCCTCCAGTGTGGGAGAGCCCACCACCTCCCTAGGGAATTGGTTCCATTGTCGTATTGCTCTAACAGTCAGGAGGTTTCTCCTGATGTTCAGCCGGAATCTGGCTTCCTGTAACTTGGGCCCATTATTCCATGTACTGCACTCTGGGATGATCAAGAAGAGATCCTGGCCTTCTTCTCTGTGACAACCTTTCAAGTAGTACTTGAAGAGTGCTATCATATCTCCCCTCAGTCTTCTTTTCTCAAGGCTAAACATGCCCAGTTCTTTCAGTCTGTCTTCATAGGGCTTTGTTTCCAGTCCCCTGATCATCTTTGTTGCCCTCCTCTGAACCCTCTCCAGTTTGTCTGCATCCTTCTTAAAGTGTGGTGCCCAGAGCCAGAACTGGACACAATACTCCAGATGAGGCCTAACCAGTGCTGAGTAGAGGGGAACTAGTACTTCCTGGGATTTGGAAGCTATGCTTCTATTAATGCAGCCCAAAAGAGCATTGGCCTTTTTTGCAGCCACATCACATTGTTGGCTCATATTCAGCTTGTGATCGACAACAATTCCAAGATCTTTCTCGCTTGTAGTGTTGTTGAGCCACGTATCCCCCATCTTGTAACTGTGCATTTGGTTTCTTTGTCCTAGGTGCAGAACTTGGCATTTATCCCTATTAAATGTCATTCTGTTGTTTTCTGCCCAGCGCTCCAGTCTATCCAGATCACTTTGAATTTTGTTTCTGTCTTCCAAAGTATTAGCTATCCCGCCCAATTTTGTGTCATCTGAAAATGTGATCAGCATTCCCTGCACCTCCTCCTCCAAGTCATTAATAAAAATGTTGAAGAGCACTGGGCCCAGGACTGAGCCCTGCGGTACCCCACTCGTTACCTCTCCTCAGTTTGAGAAGGTCCCAAGGATAAGTACTCTTTGAGTCCGATTCTGTAGCCAACTGTGGATCCACCGGATCGTTGTTTCATCTAGCCCACTTTGAGCTAGTTTGCTCATCAGGATATCATGGGGCACTTTGTCCAAAGCTTTGCTGAAGTCGAGGTATATGATGTCTACAGAATTCCCATGGTCTACAAGGGAGGTTACTGAATCAAAAAATGAGATCAGATTTGTCTGGCAGGACTTGTTTTTGACAAATCCATGTTGGCTTCGAGTAATCACGGCATTGTTTTCAAGGTACTTACAGATGGATTGCTTTATCATCTGCTCCAGAATTTTCCCAGGGATTGATGTCAGACTGACTGGTCTGTAGTTCCCAGGTTCCTCCTTTTTGCCCTTTTTGAAGATAGGGACAACATTAGCCCTCCTCCAGTCATCTGGCACTTCCCCCATCCTCCATGATTTCTCAAAGAGAATAGACAGTGGTTCTGAGAGTTCTTCTGCCAGTTCTTTTATTACTCTAGGATGCACTTCATCTGGCCCTGAAGATTTGAACTCATTCAAAGTAATTAGGTGTTCCTTGACCATATGCCTATCGATCTCAAGCTGCAATCCTGTCCCTTCAGCCTGTACTTCGCCTTTGCCAAGGGGGTCATAGACCCTCTTTCGGGAGAAGACTGAGCCGAAGTAGGAATTGAGCACCTCTGCCTTTTCTTTGTCATCTGTTATCGTTTTGCCATCCTTATTTAATAGCTGAACAACCATTTCTTTCCTCTGCCTTTTACTATGCATGTAGCTGAAGAAATACTTTTTGTTGTTTTTAGCATCCCTCGCTAACCTTAGCTCGTTCTCAGCTTTAGCCTTCCTGATGCCATCCCTGCAATTCTGTGCTACCTGCCTGTACTCTTCCTTTGTTACTTGGCCTTCTTTCCACTTCCTATATGTGTCCTTTTTTGTTTTCAGGTCATCCTTAAGCTTTTTGTGAAGCCACATTGGCTTCTTCTGTTGTCTTCCACCTTTTCTTCTTGTTGGAATTGTTTGTGATTGTGCCTTTAGAATTTCCTTTTTTAAAAACTCCCACCCATCTTGGACTCCTTTTCTTGTTAGAGTCGCTTGCCATGGCACCTTACTGATCATTGTTCTATTAAAATCAGCTTTCCTAAAATCCAGGGTACGCGTTTGACTACACTTGGCTTTTGCTTCCCTTAGAACCAAGAACTCAAGTACAACATGGTCGCTTTCCCCCAGAGTTCCTGTAACTGCTACTTTATCCACTAAGTCATCTCTGTTGGTTAGGATCAAGTCAAGGATAGCCGATCCTCTAGTTCCTTCCTCTACTTTCTGTAGGAGAAAGTTATCCGCCACACAAGTCAGGAATTTCCTGGAGGAGCCATGTTTTGCAGAATTTGTCTCCCAACAAATATCGGGGAAATTGAAGTCCCCCATCACTACTACATCATGTGTCCTTAAAACATTGGCTATTTGCTTTTCAAAAGTTTCATCCTTGTCTTCTCCTTGGTTGGGTGGCCGGTAGTAGACTCCGACCACCAGGTTCCTTTTATTCTTTGCTCCATTTAATTTGATCCAGATGCTCTCGATGGGGCTACCAAGCTCATGCTCCTGTATTTCTGTGCAGAGATATGTATTTTTCACATACAGTGCAACCCCACCTCCCTTTCTGTTCCTCCTGTTGTTTTTGAACAAGTTATATCCGTCAATTGCTGTATTCCAGTCATGAGAGTCATCCCACCAAGTCTCAGTTATACCTATCAAGTCATAATTTCCCTCCTGTATTAAGAGTTCAAGTTCGTTCTGTTTGTTTCCCATACTCTGGGCATTAGTATATAGACATCAAAGACCATGTGCTTCATAGTCTGGCTTTCTTCCTACATGTGTCTGAAGACTATTATTGGGTGCTATCAGAGCTGTTCTCTCCACTGCAGTGCATGCGCCTACGTCCATTGTTACCCCCAACATTACATGTCCCTTCCCCATAGGATTCAGTTTAAAGCTCTCATGCTGTGGCCAAATACATTCTTCCCATCCTTTGTGAGGTACAACCCATCCCTTGCCAACAGCCCATCTTCCAGGAAGTATAGCCTGTGGTCCCAGAATCCAAATCTCTCTCGTCAGCACCACCTTCGTAACCAGTCATTCACCCGGAGTATTTTTCATTCCCTTTCTATCCCTCTTCTAACTACTGGAAGGATGGATGAGCAAACTATCTGGGCCCCAAAGTTCTTGAGTTTCCTTCCCAATGCTTCAAAGTCTGATGTGATTTCTTCATAGCTCCTCTTGGCAGTATCATTTGTTCCCACATGGATGAGGAAGAAAGGGATACCTGTCAGTGGGCTTTATGAGTGCAGGCAGCCTTTCAGTCACGTCTCTAATTCGTCCTCCCGGGAGACAACATACCTGGCGAGTCCATGGGTCTTTGCGACATACTTGGGTCTCGATCCCATGCAGCAAGGAGTCTCCCACTACTACCACTCTTCTCTTGTTGTTGTAGACCTGGGTTTCATCGCCTCTGTTTGGCTGACCTTCAGCCTCTTTCTCACTCTCATGTAGGCTCCCCTGTGATTCTTCCTCTGCAGACTGTCCTCCAGTCTCATCCGCAAGTACCTGGAATCGGTTCCACAGCTCCACTGCTTCCACTGGTGCAGAGTGGCGTCTAGTTCTTCTTCTCCTAACTGTCACCCTTTTCCAAGGAGTATCCTCTACTCCATTTTTCTTCTCCTCAGCATTTCCCACTGCCTCATCTTGCTGTTGCTCTTCAAGCTTCTGGTCTTCCCTTTGCTGCTGTAGTTCCCCCATTCTGTCCAAGAACTCTTCATGTTCTCTTATTCCCCGGAGGGTCGACAGTCACCACTCCAGTCCACTTAATTTTTCTTCTAGCAGCGTGACCAACTTGCACTTGTTGCAGGTGTAGGCCATGTTGTTCTCAGGCAAGAAAACAAACATGGCACACAGCTTGCAGGTCACCACCACTGGAGAGTCTTGTCCTTCCATAGCCCCGTTTCCCTTTTTGTGTCTAGCTTTGTGATTGTTCTAGACTAGCCTGTGCCTGCTCCTCTACTCAGTAGAGGTTAAAAGCAGAGTCCCACTGGTGTGAAGTGTATGTTACAAGACAAATAAATGGAAAAAAGTTAGTTAAAAAATAAAATAAAATAAAAAATGAAAAAAAACATGTTAGGGGCCTCCCCCTTGACTTCCCCTGGCGAACTCCCCTGGCGAACTCCTGTTTGCTCCCCCTGTTCGCTCGCTCTGGTCGCTCACTCTCTGGGAGCTTGCCTGCTTCTGTAGTCCCTGGACCAGCTGGAGCAGCTTGCTCTGCTCTGCTCTGCTCAGCTGGGAGGCAGGAAACAGATGACAGTCCTCTGTTTGAAGGGATGCCAGAGGACCGCCCTCTATTTGAATGGCTGTCCAGTCCAAATCCAGTTTAAAAATAGAAAACTGTCAGAAGGAAAAGCTAGGCCTTGAGGTGCCCATCAAAGCAGCTGGACAGCAGGCTGAGCAAGAGGTCACCTGGTCACCCAGACTATGGTGAGATGTATTATATTGCTATTTAAATTATAACGATAATTTCTTAATTTGCATAGAATCATAGAATCATAGAATAGTAGGGTTGGAAGGGGCCTACAAGGCCATCGAATCCAACCCCCTGCTCAATGCAGGAATCCAAGTCAGAGCATCCCTGACAGATGGCTGTCCAGCCTCGTCTTGAACGCCTCCAGTGTGGGAGAGCCCACCACCTCCCTAGGGAATTGGTTCCATTGTTGTATTGCTCTAACAGCCAGGAAGTTTTTCCTGATGTTCAGCCGGAATCTGACTTCCTGTCACTTGAGCCCATTATTCTGTGTCCTGCACTCTGGGATGATCGAGAAGAGATCCTGTCCTTCTTCTCTGTGACAACCTGTCAAGTATGTGAAGAGTGCTATCATATCTCCCCTCAGTCTTCTCTTCTCAAGGCTAAACATTTATGCATACAAATTAGCATAAGCAAATGTTATGCAAATAGTGGTCCTCTTTTGTCCTCTCTTTTGATGATGCGTGTCCTCTTTTTTAGTGTTTCGTAAGACACCGTCCCATTGGCCTACTACATGTACACTTGCTCCCTTGTGGCTCATTACACTGAGTAGAGAGGGACTGGATCCAGGAGGTAGGAAATGCCTCTTTGAGAGAGCACTGGTCCCCAGTTGGTGCAGTCAGTCCTGGGGAAACCTGCCTTGTACCCAGAAGCTCTCATAAATGGTTGAGTGGTTGCTAACATCACCTTCCTCACCCCTCAGTATTTCTTCTTTCTCTAAAATTAATAACTGTGACATAAAGTACAAATTTGGTTTATCACAGTAAACAGTATGGACAGTAAACATGATTTTGCTCCGTAGAGAAAGGGTTTCTAAAAAGAAAAATATTTATTTATTTATTTATTTATTTATTGGATTTTTAGACTGCCTTTCAGGATAAATTATCTTCCCCTGGATGAAAATGTTAGATGGGGAGGCATGTTTTGTGAGTTTCTGAGAGCTAACTTGGGTAAACCTGGGAGACTTTTCTTATTCTTTTCCCTTTGGTAGCTTGTTATAGGGAGCTTAATGTGTTGCAGTTGGACTGGAATGCTGGATTTGTTGTGAGCCTTAGTTCTAAAGCTTTTAGGCTCTTGAGTTATTGTTCCTTTCTCTGAATCAAGGAGAGATTTTGTAAGTTGTTAGAGGACTTTTTGGAGTTAGATCTGGGTTCTTTGCCAGATCATATTGAGCTTTGGCATATGAAGCAATGCTATATTGAGCCAGACCGTTGTTCAACTGAGCCCAATAACGTCTGCTCTGGACAGAAATGCCAGACAGGGAGGCTGTCCCAAAGTGGAGGCTGGTGGTTATGATTTTGGTGGGGTTGTGAATCCATTCCGGGTTTTAGTCAGAACATAGTCAGAACTCTACAGGTGCAATCCTATGCATGTTTAGACAGAAAAAAGGCTTACAACTCCCAGCATGCCCCAGCCAGTCATGCTGGCTGGACCATGCTGGGAGCTGTAGACCTTTTTTTCTGTCTAAACATGCATAGGATTGTGCCCTAAAGAAGCTATCCAAGGTGCTGAACTCTACCCCTCCAAATAGATTTAGCAGCTTGGATAGTTCCTTTAGAGTTCTGGCTGGTTCTGACGGTGAAAGGCAGAACAGATTTATAGTCCCACTGAAATTGGAGCCACCAGCCTCCACTGGTTTCCCCAGCCCACAAATCCTGCTGCCCAACATCATGTGCAGTGCAGTCCTGTTAGGGACAGGCGAACAAGTGATGTCTGAGCTCGTCAAGATTCTCCGAAAATAAGCTTGCTGCTCATCTTGTACCCGATTTACATTTGCAGTCTCTGCTTGTTTGGTGCAAACGGGAAAGCTGCACAAAATGAACAGCAAGCAAATGTGAATGTTGTGCAACCCTCACCAAATCTGTGCCAATTTCCCAAGTTACATTTCCCCCCTAGACTAAAGTGGGGCTGATTTGGAAATTTGTGCAAACCTACAAAGTGGTGCAAATTGAATGATGAAAGTTGTGCAAAGAGAACGTGAGCATATGTTCAGCAATTTGCAAACATTTTCAGTGGACAGGTTCTTGTGCTCATGTTCGGGGTTGCAAACAGGGCAGGCTTGCGCGTTTTGCAGGCAAAAATGAAATTCTTGTACATCCCTAAATCCTGTGCATGTTTACTCAGAAGACCCACTGTGTTCAATTGCACTTACTCCCAGGTGAATGTACGTAAGATTACAGCCTCAAAAGGAGATGCTGGTGATTAAATCTGGGCTTGTCTATACACAAAGTGTGTGCTCTATCACTGACCTTTCCCAGTCTACCCATGTTTTGCTTCTTTGGATGGACTGCTGGAGCTGTACTCCACACAGTCATGCAGTATAGGGCAGATGATGTTGTACGTGTGGAAGGTGGTTAGCTTTGAACTGTCATGGTGCAAGCTTAGTCTTGAGAATCATACATTTTTTAAAAAAATCTCAACCTTTGCTAATTGTTTTTTTAAAACACAGTTGAAGAGTTGCAACAGAATTCAGATCATAGCATCTTCTAGTTTTAGAAGCAAGATTGCCTGCTAGCCCTTGAATTGGAGTGAAATATATTTTGAAACTGTGATTACTCCTTAAGCGAGAATTTAATTTCAGTTGTTTTTGATAAGAGTTTACAGAAATTTGCCAAGTTTGGGACAAAATTTGGGACAAAAAGAACTTGAGATTTAAAAAAATCTGAATGTGGGAGAAACCAGAACTGACGGATTTGTCCTTCTGGACAGAGGGCTTTGAGTGCTTCACTTTTTGAAGTCTGGGTTTATTTTCAACCAGGTTTCCGGTGCTGAATTAGGGTTGCCGCTTCTTTTTTGTGACTAGCCCTATACAACATAGGCCTCTCCAAGCTGGGAATAGCTGTACCTATTGAATTTGGCTGGTGTAAATTAGGGATGTTTGGACTGTGTAAAATCCGTTCTGCCTGTGTTTCGCAGATTGTCAGGTGCCTTTTATTCCATTGTCCCCTCACAGACTAACGCAAATATTTTTTTCCTGTCATGTGGAAAAATATGCAAATAATTATGTAAGAGGTTTCATAACAATTTGCATAATTTACCTCAGTACGTAACATTTAGTGTATTGTCCCCAATTCCATTCAACGTTTCCTTGGCAGAAACATGAGTATTTTCCTACGAATAAATATGCGTAAATTTCAGGAAAGTAAAAAATAATTATTTGAAAGTCTGTGGACTCTGTGCGACCTGAGGGGGTTACTCCCCAGTGGATTCCGCAGGTTGTATTCTTAGAAGTCTGAGCTCAATTTACTCTGTTTCAAATTTCTCCAGCATCCCTAGTGAAGTGTGAGATTTCATTTAAGTTCATTTTTGATCAGAATTTACCAAAATTCACGATGTTCATCAACTTTGGGATGAAATTAACTTGAGATTTTAAAAATGTGAATGCAGGAGAAAGTAAATTCACCCATCCCTAATTACCCCACAACCTGATACACAAACCTTCATGGTTTTTTGAACCTCAGTCTGTTTCAGATGGCAGTCCTAAACCCACTTACTAGAGATGGGGATAAGCGCCATTTAACACAGTGGGGTTTGCTTCTGAGTAAGCATGCACAGCAGGGGTGTTGCTAGGTTCTTAAAAGATCCGGGGCACAGGCCCATAGCACAAATTTGCGTGCGTGTGTGTATATGTGTGTGTGTGTGTGTGTATATATATATATATATATATATATATGTAATATCCGAGTCTAAATGCACATCTAATATGTGTGTGTGTGTGTGTGTGTGCATGTGGTGTGCTTGCATGTGTGCATAGATTACATACATACATACATACAAAGTGTGTACTGACCCCCCACCCCACTTCAACTCAGATCCCAATTCAGTGTTTTGGAAAACATCCCACTTCTGCTCTGGCCAATTTGTAGTCTGATCACTTCAGCTCAGCAACAAACCTGAGCAAAATGAGTCTTTATGTTTCCTGTTGACTACCATGGGAAATTAGAAAAAAAAATTATCTTGGTCAGAACAAGATGATAATTTCAGGCATAGTAGCCACCTAGAAGGGGATTACACCTGCCCCAATGTCAGAAAAATAGATGCAGGGTTCATATTTTTTTGCGTTCATATTTTTTTGCATGGCTGCCTTTACTGTGATAGGCTGAGTCTGTGTAAATACTTAGGTAGCCTATCACGGCTGACTGCAAGCACGCAAATGGTGGCTGCTATGATGGCCACCATTTGTGGCTGCAGCAGCCTGACCGTGGCCGGAACTCTGGCTGCAGCTGGCCCTGGCCGGCAGC
The DNA here is from genome assembly GCF_057233095.1 of Heloderma suspectum. NCBI lineage: Eukaryota > Metazoa > Chordata > Lepidosauria > Squamata > Helodermatidae > Heloderma > Heloderma suspectum. The sequence continues at coordinate 193,089,825 of NC_139458.1, forward strand.
TCCACGGAGCCGGTCCAGGGAGGATTCCGGGGGGAGGGACGGAGCGCCTCCCCCCCCCATGGATTGCCCGGCACGGAGCCAGATAAGACTTTTGTACATCCCTAACTACATGGACCTTGGTCTGACGGTTCGTCTTATGTTCTTAAATATAGAGTGCCTCTGAGCATGTGCGGAATGTTTTTCTTTCACCACCGAGCACTTACATTCTCCCCCTACCAATTCTATTCCCCTCCATGCAACCATCCCTCCTGATCCTTCCACCCTCCAGCAACTCTTCCTCAAAACAGATGTCTTGTTTTGTGCAATTCCTCTCCATCTCCTCCTTGCTATGCACAAGCTCTCACTGTATCTTCCTCCCCATAACTCCATTTGTGCCAAGACTTCACCAGGCTTCAGCCAATGAGTCTGTTTTCAAAACTAGGGCTAAGTTATGGAGAAACTCTGAGCATGTACTAAGTGCCTTTCCTTTACCACTAAAGCTCATGCAAAAAAGTTCATGCAACCCCCCCCCCCAACCCAGAAATGACAAGACATGCATAAGACTGAGCTGAAAGGGTAGTCAATGCATTGGACAGACTTGGGTAGGCACTGTATTCAGCTTGCAGTACCACGCTCACATCTCAGGACTTATTCTGAGTAAACATGCAGAACATCAGGGTGCAAACCTCCTTGCAAAAGTAACTTGTGCTGGAATCCTATGCACACTTTCCTGAGGGTAAGCCTCATTAAACATAATGGGACTTCTGAGTAGGCATACATAGATTTCATAAATTGGCAATATTTATCTCCCCTCCACTTAAAAAACAAACCCTCGACTCCTATTTTTTAAATTCAAGCTTTCTGTTCATAAGATGATAGGAAGCTGCCTTATACTGAGTCAGACCCTGGGCCCATCTAGCGCAGAATTGTTGACACTGATTGGCAGCAGCGACTCTCTAGAGCAGAGCTTTCCAAACTGTGTGCCGTGACACATTAGTGTGTTGGTGGCAGTGTGTAGGTGTGTCGCGCGAAATGCAGAAAATTGTGCAGAAGGGCACCGCGGAGATCCCCTACTTGCATTTGCTTCCCTTGGCTCCTCCCCCGGAACTTCCTAAAGCAGCAAATGTTAAAGCAGCTAAGGCTTAGCTGCTTGAACATTAGCTGCTTTAGGATCATGTGGCGTCTTGATGTAGGACGCACATGATTGGCAGTGTTGGAGCAGTACAGCAAGGTAGAGCCACGGGGTGAAGAGAGGGGAGGGGAGGTGCTGCCCTGGGAGCAGAGCTTGGCCAACGCCAGCGCGAAGTGGCAGCGGCCACCAGCCCTGCGAGATTTCAAGTGTGCCCTTTGCGGACTTCTGCACCGCGCTCCTGCTTGGCCAGGCCAGAGTAGCGCACGGGTGGAAACACTGCCTGGGACTGGGACTACACCAAGCGGGCCGTCCGCCATCTTGGCCAGTCAGAACGGAGCTCAGTGGAGGCCAGAAGCCTCAGAATCAGTGTGCTCCAAATCACCCAGGCGAGCGCAGCTGCAGGCTGTCACCCAGTCAACCCACCTGCTGCTGGCTGAAGGGAGGCCACCCTCCCAAATTCCAATGTGGCAAACAGCAAGCCACTTACCACGTGGCACTTATAATTTGATTTCTGCCATTTATTTTTATTTTTACTCTGCTGTAATTGTGGATTAACCACCCACCGGCAGTGTACCACCGGAGAGTGCTGGAACTGGACTCTGGACATAGGCACTGCAAATATTTACAGCAATATAGCCTTGTAGTGAGACATATATATATTTACACCATTTTTGTTGGACTTTTGCTTCTCTACTTCATGTGTTTTGCAGCTGAGCTCCTACCTTGGCCTATGTGTCCTAATATGTATTGTAAATACTTTAGTTAATTTTGTTTATTTTTCACATTTTCTTGCACTTATTTACATACTGTTACTCATAAATGACAACAATGTATGTTATTATCTTACAAATCATATATTTTTAAAAATATAAATGAAAGGTTTTCATGAGATATGTTCTATCCCCATACATTTCATTATTACAATTTATGTATGTGACCGTATCTCTTATAACGGGTTAGTTTAACCTCCGGTTTGCTAGTAAAACTGAATTACTGTGTCACGAAATGATGCATGTCTAAAAAGTGTGTCACCAACATGAAAAGTTTGGAAAGCTCTGCTCTAGAGTTTCAGGCAGGGATCATAGAATCATAGAATAGTAGGGTTGGAAGGGGCCTACAAGGCCATCGAGTCCAACCCCCTGCTCAATGCAGGAGTCTTTCCTAGCCCTACTGGGAGATTCTGGGGATCGAACCTGGGACTTTTTGCATACCAAGCATGTGCTCTACCACTGTGCTACAGCCCTTCCTATTGCTGGATAATGGGAACTGACAAACAAAACAGCCCCAGATTTGTTTCTCTGCAACCATGTGAACTTACTTTTCTCAAAGGGTTAAGTGAGGAGAAGGAGAAAAACAAACCCTCTTTTCTGTTTGTAAAAAGTCAAATACAGTTCAGAATTTATCTTGCCCACTGAAGGAATTCTCTTTAAGAATTCCCCAAGATATGCTCTGGGTGGAATAAAGAAGAGAGAGAGAGAACAGGATAGGGGAGGGAAGAAGAAAAGAAGAATGGTGATTGGAAATGCGGGGGGCGGGGAGAGAGAATTCCCTAAGCCAAGTGACTCCTTACAGAGGTGGTACTTCAGAGGAATTTAGGAGGCTGTGTAGGGTTTGTAAGGATTGCACTTACTTAAATTAACTTTATGAGGTGAGGTGGCTGAGGGCTTTTTCTAGCTTCTTTTTTTTTTTAAACCGTCAAACCTATTTAAAAACCCCAGCAGTTTCTTGATCATGATGCCACATAGTCCTAAACCCTCCCTTTGGAATAATTCGAGTCCTACAGCTATTTAGGAGAAATTAAAGTGGAGACTGGAGAGGGAGAAAGAAGTTTGTGGAGGCTGATTGGATTCTTAACTGTGCTGAAGCTACTAAACTTCTCTAAAGAATCCAAAGGCTCCAGTTTGGGGCAGTAAAATCAGATGCTGTGGATCTCTAATCCCCAGTGTGGCTTGACAGTTTTTACTTTTTGTTTTAATCTTTGAGAAAAGGAAACTTTACCCATGTATAGCACAAAAGCCACTGGACCTAACTGCCTGAAATTGGGCAGGTTCAGTTAGTTCCATAGGGCCTGCCAGGTCCCAAATTCTATGCATGTATCTGGAAGCACTATATCTATCTATCTATCTATCTATCTATCTATCTATCTATCTATCCATCCATCCATCTTTGCTTTGACACATTTTCTTGAAAAGAGCAAATTTTACCTGTGACTAGCACAAAAGCCACTGGACCTAATTGCCTGAAATTGGGCAGGTTCAATCAGCTCCATGGGGGCTACCAGGTCTCCAAATTTCATGTGCTTATCATACAAACTAAAAAAAGTTATGGCCGTTTCTGTTTTCCAATGCAAGTCAATGGGACAATGTAAAAAAAAAAATGGCAATAAGGACAGCTCAAAAGCTCAAAAGATCCAGGGCCTGTGCCCCTGATGCACGGGATGGCATTGACAGTCAGTTATCAGCTGTGAGGTGGATTTAGCAGGTCTACCATCTTGGTTTTGAACTAAGAAGGATAGTTGTGATTGTGGAGGGCTTAGAAAAGACACAGGCTAGAACTACACTAGGGCTTTTTCATATCCGTATTGAAGCGCACTGATAACTGTTGGGGCACATTAGGCATTCTGGATACCACTTTCCTAGCATTATTTACCACTTTTTATTTCATATTATCCAAAACACCACTACAGATGTCATTGTGTGTGCTGCAACGTATAAATGCACAAGAGGGATATAGCATTACCATGATGGGATTGTATCGATATGGCATGAGGTGTAGATCTGGCCTTGGTGTAACTTGGAAGGAATACAACTAAAGAAAAGGCTTACTTCATGAGACACCACATGAGAGGTGTGTTCTCTCCGCCCCGCCCCGCCCCGCCCCACCCCGCCCAAGTTTTTGGAGGTGAAACTTGGATAAAGGATGCTTTTCAAGCACCAGTATTGAAAGTGTGAGCAGATTTAATTGACTTGCTTGCAAGTAGAAGTGATGATCACTGATAGCTTCTTTAAAGAGATGACCTTTAAAAACTGACTCAGGTTTAAGAAAAAAATGTATTCCGTTTTATTTATACATTACACGACCAAGGGGAATAGGATGAAACTCAAGCCCTTTTGGGCCTCAGACAGAGATGTTACTGACACCCAGTGCCTTTGCTTTTGATTCTGGCTCCCTCCCTTACCATGGGGACTTACAGGACACTTTCCTGTGCCTTTTTTATGTGGCTTTCCACATTTCCCAGCTCCCTTGGCTTACTCGTCACCAGGCTCTTACTCATGAGCAGGCTATTACTCACGAGGAGGCCTTGCTTTGGGTCAGGTTTTGTCGTGGGCCACTGTATCCTGTTTTCCCTGGTCTTCCACCAGCCAATGGTAGGAACTGGCTGACCTTCACCTCCATGGCAGGTTTGCTATTTTCTCCATAACTCCCCTCCCTCCTTGGCTTGGCCCTCTCTATGCTTCCTGTCCCACCACTTCTGTTAGCAATCCCTCCCACTGATTCCATTGCACATGAGGGACCCACCATTTATGCAATGGAGAGTCAGTGCTTCCTAGAAGAAACCCTGAAATAAGCAGCAACAGTAGTTTCTCGGTCTGGACAGGTCAGCGGAGCTCTCTTACGCGAGCGCTGACCTGTCCCATTCCAGAAACAAATGCTTCCCCTCATGTCTGGCTGCCCCTGGAAGCACTAAATCTCCATTCCAAAAGTTGTTGGTGCTGCTTGCAGAAGGGAATTAATGGGATGCAAAACAACCAGCAAGGGCATAAACACCCCATTGGATACTGCCCATGGCCAACCTAGTCTTAGGCTGGGCCTACACATGCAACAGAATGGGGTGAGAATGAGATATAGAATCCTGAAATGTTAGAATGAGCTTTACTATTTCAGATGTGGAGGGGTCACATTAATATATTTTCCTGTGTAAAAAAAAAAACCAACTTCCTGAAAGGTGTTTTTTTTCTTCTTAAAGGGCTCCTTCACATGGAGCTTTTATCCTGCTATTGAGATTGTTCACTCATGGAAGTTTGCGGGTCTTTTTCATGATGTCATTAACCTCCAGGGCATGTCCAGAGGTATTTCCTTGGTTATTTCATCTCAAAAAGATCTGAAACTAATGAACCATCTTTTTAACTCGAAATGTTACACGATTATAACAGCCATTAGATGGCGCTGCTTCATTGAGTTCTATGGAACTTTGAAAATTAAAAACTTCCCCTCTCAGCAATCATGTCAGGATGTTATAGTTTAACACATTCCTTGCTTTTCTCCAGTCCGCTTTATCAACCCTTGATTCTAATAGCTCATAGCATTACAGAGAATATCGTGGATACTGGGAAATGTTTGTAAGCTATTTGTTCTTCTGATTATTCTGATTACTCACATAGATATATAGAAATGTTTAAAAATAAACTTGTCTGTGTAGTGATTTTTATTTGTTAATTTCAGAATGGTAAATATAACTTTCCCAGAGAGAGAGAGTTTCTTGAAATGTGTCTGGAATAAAGGTAACTGTAGCCAGCTGTTCCATGGCTTTTTTTCCCCCCTCCAGTATTTTGGGAAGCTGTTTGATCCCTTTTGTTTCAAAGATTTTCCTTCCCCAAAGAGAAGAATCAAATTTCAAAATATGTTTTTGAAAATGTGTATAATGCCAAAAGGGATTTTATAAGCCTGATTTTGAATGTATTTTTTTGCTACCATTAAAGAAATTGGCAGAGGTATTCACTGAGCTGGAAGTAGGGATGTACAAAAGTCACTTACCTTTTCGACGGGGTGATTCACGGTGGGGGGGAGGCGCTCTGCACCTCCCCCTGAAATCCTAACCTGGCCGGCTCCACTCCACAGCAACTCTGCGGAGCCGCCAGGCGGGTGCATTCGTGGGCGCCATGTGGAGCCTGCGGACACAAATGGCAGCAGCTACCGCGGCCGCCATTTGCATTCCTGTTTTTTGGCCATGGTAGGCTACGTAACTATTTTTTTTACGGCAAAAAAACAACAACAGGGAGTAGCGTGGGTGTAGCGGCCGCCATTTGCGTTCCTGGTTTTTTTGCCATGATAGGCTACGTAAATATTTACGTAGCCTATCATGGCCTCCGCAGGGACGCAAATGGCATCCCTGCATTAGCTGTGATAGGCTATGTAAGTATTTATGTAGCCTATCATGGCAAAAATAGGGAAGTGAATGGCGGCTGCAGACGCGGCCGCCATTCGCAAAGCAGAGCGAATGGCACCAGGTACGTGTGGCACCTTTCGCGGGGGGGGGGGGCGGGGGGCTTCGTTCTGCCACGGATTTCGGGGGGCCGAATGCATTGGCATTTGGCCTCACCGAGATCCGTGGCGGAATTCTCTGACATCCCTAGCTGGAAGCAAATCATGCAAGAGATCTATAACATAAAATATTCAGTGGTAGGGTTAGCTAATATTTTATTTCCCTTGCTGCCCCTCATGGCTACGACTCCCTCCTAGGACACTTAGTTAGTTCCACCTCTCCCTCCCTCCCCCCTCTTTGTCTCTGAACCAGGCTCTGCCTCAACACCTGGCAAGTTGGGGCAAATGTCAGAGCCCCCAGGCCTTGGAGGCCTCACTGGGACTGATGCCAGTCACTGGCAGCCATTTTGAAGGCAAAGTGCAGCGAAGTGCTGCCCAAGTAAAATGTAAAAATAAATAAATGACAGAAAAGGGGAGCCTTGCTCACCGCCACCTGGTAAGCTTGCTGGGTAGGGCAGGGCGGGGCAGCACCAAGGTGATGTGTGGGCCCCTGGAGGCCCCCTGAGACCTGGTGCCAGCATTCCTTTCAGTTTCTTTTCAGGCTCTAAACTGAAACCTTTGTTTGCCATTAATCCTCTGGCTTCACGCCTTAGTCTTTATCCCTGACTGAAACTGAGCCACTTTTTCCAAAATCCCTCATGCTTGGGGGCTAAAAAAAAAGAAAAAAGAACTCCATTGGTGCCAATACAGACTCCCCCCCCCCTTTTAGCCCCTGTGTGTGCATATGTGCGTATGCGTATGTGCGCGTGTGAGGCCAAGTTGGGAAAACAAGTGGCTTGTGCGGGGGGAGGAGGTTTAAGCCTCCCCTACCTGCTCATTGTGCTCCTGATCTAGACTGGGCCCTCACACACTTACTTATGGTAAAAAGGGAGCGCCAGCAGCACACGATGTATTTAATGTATTGTTTCATTTGTGCGTCATGTCATGTTACCAATATCTCTTTCTTTTTCCCTTACCCCTTCCCTCTTCTATCACCCACTGTCAACTTTGATTTAGACTGTAAGCTCCTTGAGGAAGAGGCTTGTCTTTTATGGCTTACGTTAATCTGTAAAGCAGCATGTGCATGATACTAGATGAATAACTTCATATGAAGCTACTTGGAAGCAAAGGTCAAAATCCAGTGCTTAGGCTCCAGTCACCTAGCAGTAAGACCCACTGAACATAACGGGACTTACTTCTGAGTCAACATGCACAGTTGCGCAGTCATGCATGCTTACGTCTCACTGAAATCAGCGGGGCTGAAGCTTGCACAACTCTTTGCTGGATTGTGGCTGTGGTATGCCACTGACCTTCCTAGTCCTAATGACAATATTGTTCAGTCTGTGGAAGAAACCTTCCAATTCAGACAAATGATTTCCTGTTATTAAAGACAAATGCACATCAATGCAGTTCTTTAGTCTTGTCTCCCTCCTTACTGAAGTGCTTAGATTTAGAGATGTTTCCTTGATAAACAACATTAAGGAAATGGTAATCTAAGGACATGCCCCAAAGGTTCACATGGGGCTGCTGGAGCAGAGGAAGGTTTGAGACAACTGTATAAATGGTTGAGTCACTCTATAGATTAAAGCTATGTTTTATGCCAGTCCTCATAGATTATTGATGGACCTAAAAACGTTACAGTAGCTAGTTAACATTTATAAAAACTGAGTTCTATAAATAACATACTTTATACTAACTAGAATTGCTTTCTTCTTTTCTAGTCTAACACCATCGCTTTTAGCTCCCAGACAGGTGGGAGTCACACAGTACAAGAGCTTCAAAAAGATATCGTCCATCAGGAGCTTATCGGGTTCTGTCTGTCAGGACCCATTGTTCTCCAACCAGTGCCAAGCTATACAAAAACTTAGAGAAAGGGGGCATTTTGCATAGCAAAAGTTCAGATCATGAACACATATACATCTTTGTACATGTATGTGTTCTGGTTTAGTCAGTTATTTGACAAGAATACATGGACACAAGTCTGATATCAGAAAGGGCAATATTCTGAAACTGATGGGAGAACATTTCAGCCACCCAGGACACACTCTTGCTGACCTTAAAGTGGCCATTCTTGATCAAAGGAACTTCAAAGGGAGGGACCAGCATGAAACCTGCTGAATTACAACTTTTCAAGAAATTCAATTCTCTCACCTCCGGCCTGAATCAATATAATGGCTTTTTATCTACACTACAGAGCTGTCATAACCCACTCTCTCCCAGCCAAAGCGACACTTTTCAACCTGCAACATGGAGAATGAATTGCAGCTGCTTTGAAATTTGCATTAGCAGATTCATTGCGCCCTTAATCGCCAACCCCCTCAGTGCAGCAGCCTTCTTCCTTCACCCCTAATTGTATGGCTATCGGGGGGAAATAAATAAATTTCTGCAAAGTAGTTTTATGACTCCATTTCCAACCAGCCAATTAGCATCCTGAGTGACTAAAGCAGCTAATTCTTTTTCATTCATTTTCGAGTATGAGGAGAATAGAACTATGTCCAAATTATTGCTACACACAAAGGGTAAGTATCACTTGAAGCATAATTTTTCTATTTCTCCTGAAGTGTTATCCTTCTTATACAGAGAGCTTTACTGAGAAAACTGTAGTTAAGAAGTACAAACTTTTATCACAATGCACTTTATATTGTGGAATCTTTCTTACTCTTCTGATGCAGATGATACACAGTATATCCTTATACTAGGCTCTAAATATAGTGCCATCCCCAGAGGCTCTATCTACACACTCTAAACTTATATCAGGCCCAAACCACTTTAACTTTCATGGCTGTGGATTAATATGACCTGTTCCAGAAACAGTTCCCCTTCATGGATCACTGCCTTGTTGTGGCGAAGGGGCTTGCGTAACTCAGTGAAGCCATAAGCTATGCCGTGCAGGGCCACCCAAGACGGACAGGTCATGGCAGAGAGTTCTGACAAAATGTGGTCCACTGGAGAAGGAAATGGCAACCCACTCCAGTATTCTTGCCAAGAAAACCCCATGGAACGTATCACAAGGCTAAAAGAGATGACGCCGGAAGATGAGCCCCTCAGGTCGGAAGGTGTCCAATATGCTACTGGGGAAGAGCAGAGGGTATTTCCAAGTAGCGCCAGAAAGAGTGAAGCGGCTGGGCCAAACCTGAAAGGACACTCAGCTGTGGATGTGTCTGGTGGTGAAAAGAAAATCCGATGCTGTAAAGAACAATATTGTTTAGGAACCTGGAATGTCAGATCAATGAATCAAGGTAAGCTGGAGGTGGTCAAACATGAGATGGCAAGATTGAACATCGACATCTTGGGAATCAGCGAACTAAAATGGACAGGCATAGGCGAATTTAATTCAGGTGACTATCATATCTACTATTGTGGGCAAGAATCCCTTAGAAGAAATGGAGTAGCACTCATAGTCAACAAAAGGGTGGGAAAAGCAGTACTGGGGTACAATCTTAAAAATGATAGAATGATCTCAGTACGAATCCAAGGCAAGCCATTCAACATCACAGTAATTCAAGTCTATGCCCCAACCACTGAGGCCGAAGAAGCTGAGGTTGATCGGTTCTATGAAGACCTACAACACCTTCTAGAACTAACACCAAAAAAAGATGTCCTCTTCATCATAGGGGATTGGAATGCTAAAGTAGGAAGTCAAGAAATCACCGGGATAACAGGCAGGCATGGCCTTGGTGTACAAAATGAAGCAGGACAAAAGCTAATAGAGTTTTGCCAAGAGAACATGCTGATCATAGCAAACACTCTTTTCCAACAGCACAAGAGGCGACTCTACACATGGACATCACCAGATGGTCAATATCGAAATCAGATGGATTATGTCCTTTGCAGCCAAAGATGGAGAAGCTCCATACAGTCAGTAAAAACAAGACCTGGAGCTGACTGTGGCTCAGATCATGAGCTGCTTCTTGCAAAATTTCGGCTGAAATTGAAGAACGTCGGGAAAACCACTAAACCGTTCAGGTATGACCTAAATCATATCCCTGATGAATATACAGAATAGATTTCAGGGATTAGACCTGATAGACAGAGTGCCTGAGGAACTATGGACGGAGGTCTGTAACATTGTTCAGGAGGCAGCAACGAAATCCATCCCAAAGAAAAAGAAATGCAAGAAAGCCAAGTGGCTGTCTGATGAGGCTTTACAAGTAGCTGAGGAAAGAAGGGAAGCGAAAAGCAAGGGAGAAAGGGGAAGATATACCCAACTGAATGCAGAGTTCCAGAGAATAGCAAGGAGAGACAAGAAGGCCTTCTTAAATGAACAATGCAAAGAAATCGAGGAAAACAACAGAATGGGAAAGACTAGAGATCTCTTCAAGAAAATTGGAGATTTCAAGGGAACGTTTTGTGCAAAGACGGGCATGATAAAGGACAAAGAAGGCAGGGACCTAACAGAAGCAGATGAGATCAAGAAGAGGTGGCAAGAATACACAGAAGAACTATACAGGAAAGATCTGAATGTCCCTGATAGCCATGATAGTGCGGTCACTGAACTTGAGCCGGACATCCTCGAGAGTGAAGTCAAGTGGGCCTTAGGAAGCATTAGTAACAACAAAGCTAGCGGAGATGACAGTATTCCAGCCGAGCTATTTAAAATCCTAAAAGATGATGCTGTTAAAGTGCTGCATTCAATATGCCAACAAATCTGGAACACTCAACAGTGGCCACAAGACTGGAAAAGGTCAGTTTACATTCCAATTCCAAAGAAGGGCAACACCAAAGGGTGTTCAAACTACCGCACAATTGCGCTCATTTCACATGCCAGCAAGGTGATGCTCAAAATCCTACAAGCTAGGCTTCAGCAGTATGCGAACCGAGAACTACCAGAAGTACAAGCTGGGTTTCGAAGAGGCAGAGGAACTAGAGATCAAATCGCCAACATTCGCTGCATCATGGAGAAAGCAAGAGAATTCCAGAAAAACGTCTATTTCTGCTTCATTGACTACGCTAAAGCCTTTGATTGTGTGGATCACAACAAACTGTGGCAAATTCTGAAAGTGATGGGAGTACCAGACCACCTTACCTGTCTCCTGAGAAACCTGTACGAGGGTCAAGAAGCAACAGTAAGAACCAGACATGGAACAACCGAGTGGTTCAAAATTGGGAAAGGAGTACAACAAGGCTGCATATTGTCACCCTGCTTATTTAACTTATATGCAGAGTACATCATGAGAAATGCCGGGTTGGATGAATCAGAGGTCGGAATTAAGATTGCTGGGAGAATTATCAACAACCTCCGATATGCAGACGATACCACCCTAATGGCAGAAAGCGAAGAGGATCTCAAGAGCCTCTTGTTGAGGGTGAAAGAGGAGAGTGCAAAAGCTGGTTTGAAACTCAACATTAAAAAAACTAAGATCATGGCATCTGGCCCCATCACTTCCTGGCATATAGAAGGGGAAGAAATGGCAGCAGTGACAGATTTTACTTTCTTGGGCTCCAAGATCACCGCAGACGGTGACTGTAGCCATGAAATTAAAAGACGCTTGCTCCTTGGGAGGAAAGCTATGGCCAACCTAGACAGCATAGTAAGAAGCAGAGACATCACCTTGCCGACAAAGGTCCGTCTAATCAAAGCTATGGTTTTCCCAGTAGTAATGTATGGCTGTGAGAGCTGGACTATAAGGAAGGCTGAGCGCCGAAGAATTGATGCTTTCGAACTGTGGTGCTGGAGAAGACTCTTACGAGTGCCCTGGACTGCAAGGAGGTCAAATCAGTCCATCCTAAAGGAAATCAACCCTGAGTGCTCATTGGAAGGACAGATAATGAAGCTGAAGCTCAAATATTTTGGCCACCTAATGCAAAGAGAAAACTCCCTGGAAAAGACCCTGATGCTGGGAAAGACTGAAGGCAAAAGGAGAAGGGGACGGCAGAGGATGAGATGGCTAGATAGCATCACGGATGCAATGAATATGAACTTGAGCACGCTCCGGGAGAGAGCGCAGGACAGGAAGGCCTGGCGTGCTATGGTCCATGGGGTCACGAAGAGTCGGACACGACTGAACGACTGAACAACAACAACCAGAAACAGTTATCCATGCTGGGGTTACATCACAGGAAGACTATTGCAATGTGCTCTATATGGGACTAGCCTAAGGGCACAATCCTATCTAGATAGACGGCCGCCTCCAAACTCAGAGGCGACCACCTGTCTAAAGCAAGGCAGGAGAAGCACAGGGGGATCATTCTCTCTGCACCTCTCCTGCCCTGCTATTTCTGCTAGACAGCCGCTTTCGGCTGTCTAGCCATGGGGGGCCAGAGCAGGAGAGGAGGCTGCTGTATGACACAAAGGATGTGTCGTACAGGCAGATCCGCTCTCCCCGCCCTGGAATGCCCCCAGCCCTGCCCCTTTTCAGCAACTCTGCACTTCTCTTCCGAGCGCGGAAGATGGGGCTTCTCCACACTGCCTGCGAGGCAGCACGGACGTGGGGGGAGGTCGGTTCCCGGAAAACATCATCTCCTATGGCCATCTAGCCGCTGTCTAGTGGCCACAGGATTGCTCCCTTAAAGAGTGTCTGGAAGCTTCAACTGGTGCAAAGTGTGGCAGCCATGCTGCTAAGCCACGGTATCATGATCACATCACATCAACACTGAAAAATCTGCACTGCTTGGTGGTTGTTTTCCAGGTTGCCAATTGTTTTCCAGGTGTTGGGTTTAACTTTTAAAGCTCTAAAGAGCTTAGGGACCACTGCCTATCTCAGTATGAACCTTCTTGGTCATTAAAATCAGCAAGAGAGATCCTTTTGAACACACGTTTGCTTACAAAGACCTGTTTGTTGGACATGCCAGAAAGGGCTTTCTCCTATGTTGCTCTTAAACTCTGGAACGCACTCCCTCTGGACCCTCTCTGCATTTGGGAAGGGGGTCAAGGCACATCTTTTAAACTTGGCTTTTTAAATGGTTGCTATGGTTTTTAAGGTTGTTTTTAAGGTTTTACCAGGTGTGTATTTGAGGACTTTTTAAAATTTTCTATGGTTTTTAAGGGTCTTCTTAAGACTTTACCATGTATGTATTTGATAGCGTTTTTTATTGTCTGTGGTTTCTAAGGTTGCTCTTAAGGTTTGATCATGTGTGTATTTGATGGTGGTTTTTATTTTCTGAAATCTTCATAAACCGCCCTGGTTGGCTTCAGAAAGGTGGTATGGAAACATAATAAATAAACAATTAAATATCCAAACGACACAGCGGAAGGGCCCCAGGAAACTGGTACCAGTGAAAGATTCAGCCAAATTGGCTGCTACAGTGAATTTGAGTCGTTTTTCAGAGCTTAATGTTTTCAGTTACCTTTGTGTCAGGAGAGGCCCTTCTTTTGAAACTGCTGGCTTTAGAGGCATGTTTCATGGTGACCCGAGAGGGCCTCCTTGGTGGCCACTCCTTGGCTGTGGAACTTCCTGCTGCTGGCAGGCAAAGACTGCTTTATTCAAACAGGCCTTTGGTGTGTAAATGGGGTTGGGGGCTGTTTTTACTTTGTGACTTCTGTGTTTTTAATTGTTTTAGGGTGCAATCCTATGCATGTTTAGACAGGGAAAAAGCCTACAACTCCCAGCATGCCCCAGCTAACCATGTCGCTGGGGCATGCTGGGAGTTGTAGGACTTTCTCTTGTCTAAACGTGCATAGGGTTGTGCCTTAAGTGCCTGAAAGTTGTAATTGTGCCCTTAATTGTGTTTAATTATGTTTCATGTATTTGTTTTATTATTATTTTTTATCAAGTTTTATTAGTGATTTTAAGCCACCTTGAGTGTCGTTCTTGAAAGGCAGGGTGCAAGTCAAATAAATAAATAAATACAAAAAATACAATGATTTGAACTGCCCAGAGAGCTTTGGCTATGGGGCACTATAGAATTGAGATAAATAGTTAAAGATTTAACTGGAAAGCACTGGGAAGTCTAATTCTTATGTATCCTACTAGTAATGGAAGCTTCTGATTACATGTTTTCAGGCTAAGGATGATGCCTCTGTTGTTACCAGCCAGCTCTGTCCATTACCATGTTCCCTCTTCCCCAAAGTAAATTTGCTTGGGAAAGTGTGAGGGTTTGGCAGGAAGAGTAGGGCTGGGAGGGAGCTCGCCTAGGTTTGGTCTTTTCAAGCTTTTTCAGAAAACGCTCAGCTGTTGTGCTTTCTCCATGAATTACCCAAGGCCTGGATCCAGGTTTATATTGGCTGAACTGTGCTGATGGAATTGGTCTTCCCTGCCCCCTTGTTCCCACGGCAGCACCTCCAGTGCCCGGGAAACACTACACAGAGAGTCAGGCAACCCTGCTGAATGGGGTTAGCGGTGGTGTGTGAGGGGGAAGGGGAATCCCCCCAAATCAGGTGGTGAGACCTTCTGCAAGTGGAGCCCATCTCATGGAAGGTCCCTTCCTCTTGAAGAAGGCAGATCCTGGATCCAACCCCATCAAACTTGGTGGTGGTGGAATAAGCTAATTAAGAGGCCCAGCAGTGGGACCTCACTCATCACTAGCTATGATGTCAGTGGCGCAATGGCTGTTTTCCTGGGTAGAAATAGAATCAATTTGGAATGTATAATCTGCATTCCTTAGCTCCTCCTTCTGAAAATATCCACTCTGCCAAGAAAAGCACATTCTTAAAACAATGTACCCACACTTGCAGGGTCTTTTTTTTCCTGCTTGCTGGTTTGTTCATCTCTTTGTATGGCTGTTTCCATGACAATTTAACTTTACCCGGCTTGGAGCAAGAGCCTCTACCCAGTGGACGGCTAGCCACCAACATATACTCCATATATCAGGGGTGCCAAACTGCTTGCAGCCCAAGGGTTGCATTTAATTTTGGAGAAGCTCTCAGGGGCCACATTCCAGTGTGTACGTGGGGAATGCCAGCATATTGTAGCTTAAAGCTCTTTACTGCCGGTAACTGAGCCTTAGCAGAGGCATGTCAATCTTTTAGAATGCAGAAAAAAAAACCTGTGCAAAAGCAGGGAAACTGCTGAATGGCTGGCAGTCAGGGGGAAGGATGAGTCGGAAACCCACGAGGGCCAGCTAGGGACTCCAGTCAGGCTGAATTTGGCCCACGGGTCTGAGGTTCAACGCCCCTGCCATATACCCAGATTCCAAAAATTATTCAAAGAATCCTGGGAAATGTAGTTTTGTGAGGTGCTGAGAATGTGCTCGAGATCTCTCACAGAGTTACGGTTTCTGGGATCCCTTGGAAAGAGGGAATGACTGTTTCGACAGTGCAATCCTACACATGTCAACTCAGAAGTAAGGCCCATCGAGGTCAATAGCTCTGACTTTCAGGACTGCAGCCTAAGGGAGCAAGCCTACTGTGAATGATAGACGGCCACCTCCGAACTCAGAGGCAACTGCCTATCCTATGCAGGGCAGGCAGAGCACGGAGGGGAACTTCTCCTGCATTCGCTGCTAGATGGCTGATTTCGGCTGTCTTGCTGCGAGACTTCGGAGCAGGGTGGGGGAGGCCAGATGGTGCATAGGAAGCATCATACTGGCACTTTGGCACTCCCCGCCCATCCACACCCTAGTAACACCCCCTTTTGCTCCGCTCTCTGTGCTGCCTATGGGGTGGCAGGGAGGGTTTTTTCCCTGGAACCAAACAATCCTATCATCTAGCCGCTGTCTAGCGGTCATAGTATTGCACCCTAAATCAGTTTAATTGTGATGTGTGCATATGGCTTTACTAGCTGGTGTAAAGCAACATGTATGGGAAGAATTGCTCTAGACAGATGCCAATAACTATATCTATTAGTTATAATGGACAAAATTAGTCTGCTGCACCAAGGTATGCAAGGAGTGCATGCAACATCCCATATTGTGACAATGTGCTGATATAGCTGTTATCATCCTAACCCAGTCTTCAGTCTTAACAACCAGGTAAAGTGGACAATTTACTGGCTCCTTAAGTCTGCTTTCTGATCACTTAGTGCTTGGGGATTACAAGATATCCCTTGCTTCCTTAAGCATTCAGAGAAAGGATGGGCTAAAAGTCTAACACAATGACATTAAATTAAATCAAATTAGTAAAGCCATCTCTTATTTTAAAGAATTGGGCATTACCGTGCCATAGAACTCTCTAGAATAAACATGATGGATAGCAAATGTCATTTCTGAAAATCTGAAGAAAAAAAATTAGCTGATCACAAATGCAAAAAAAAAAAAAAAAAGAGCAGCATTTTATTCTGGGCTGCACAAAGCACCCACGATTTCCTTCTTTGGGATCATTTCCGCTAAGCTGGTATTTTATAGCACACAGTGTCAGATGAATTATTAAAGGGCTGCAAACACTTCAAGTCACAGCTCATTCAATTAGTAGCTGTCTTCCTTTAAGTGACATGTCGGAAAGATGCTTGGAACATCACTGACGGTTGCCGAGAAGCAAATCTGATATTAAGTGTTATACACTTCCTGCTGTGCTTTTTCTTCAGTCTTAACAACCAGGTAAAGTGGACAATACAGAAGAAATATGGGCCTATATAAAATTACGTTTAAGGTTTAACCTCATGAATAGGAAAATAGTCACTGGAAGAGTTCATGCATTGTGTGTGTGTGTGTGTGCGCGTGTATACTGTACACAACATAATGAATAGAAATGTATATAAAAGAGAAATGAAAGGAAAAAGAAAAAAGTCAGTGTGGTAACATATTTAATCATACAGCTTGCAATGTTATAGAATGTCTTACAGTATGTTCCTGTATTCCCTTGTTAATATTTTTAAATTCTTAACAATTCAAATTTACTAGCTAGTGACTTATACTATGTATGGCTCAGAGACAGAATCCCTGTGTCTGAACAGCTGCTTCGCTTCTCCCTTCTCCCCTCACAGTCACATTTGATGGGATAATTTTTCAGTCACTCCTATATTTCATATCTTCGCATGCCATAATATTAGCGTAGTTCCAGCTCCTTGCAAAAAGAGTCTAGCAGCCTGGAGTTCTCACCAGTCAGCCAATGTTTTATCTTTATTTTTTTTTAATAGAAAATACGCCGCATAGTGCACAGCTAGGCCATTATAAGGCCCATGGCTCCGAGCACAATACATTCTCTTTAACTTCCAAGGGATTACTGGATCTACAGTCCTTTTCAGAATTAAATTTATTTTTGGCAGATAGTAGTAATCCCCCCTCCGCTCTCTAATTCTGTTTCCAATGCCCTTCCTTCATAGAAACCCATTGTCAATCAACTGAATGCACTAGAAGTTTATTGGCTCAAAAATTCCTCTAACTCAAATACGAGTTATTTATATGAAGAGTATGAAGTCAAAGGAAGTTCCATAATCACTAGTGTGGTTAGTGTGGCCTTATGAATCACCAAAAAAGAGGACAGTGATTTGTGTAACATTTGCATATGCTAATTTATAGGTATAGATGCAAATTCATAGGCTTCCTATTCAGTCCTGTGCAGATCTTGAGTGTCTGTACCTTGTGTTGGGTACTTGAGACAGATTAGGGATTCTGCTAGTGTACTGACCACCCCGCTACCCATCAGATTCCCTGCCTGAGCTTACAGTGGTAGTCTCAGATTTGGTATTGAGGACCCCCAGGATGATGGTTCTGGGAGATTTCAACTTCCATGCTAAGGCCACTGTATTCGGGGTGGCTCAGGGCTTCATGGCTGCCATGACAACCATGGCTGTCCTAACATGTCATCAGCCCAAAACATCTAAAAGGACACATGCTTGATCTGATTTTCTCGACTGGGCAGGAGGATGGTGATCTGAAAGAGGAAGAATTAACATCTGTCCCTTTGTCATGGTCAGATCACTTCCTATTGAGGTTTAGACTCTTGGAAGCCTTTCCCCTCTGCAAGGGTGGGGGATGCATTAAAATGGTCTGCCCCAGGAGGCTAATGCACTCTGATGGATTCCAGAGGGCTCTCTAGTATTTTCCTGCTGGTATGGCTGGTGTTCCTGTCGAAGCCCAGGTCACTCTGTAGAATGCAGAGATGACTCAGGCAGCTGACACGATCACGCCCAAGTAGGGATGTGTGAACCCATCCCTGTCCAGGTGATGTGTGAACCCATCCCTGTCCAGGTTCTCTGGATGCCCGCCCAGCCCCTGCCCCCACTTGCCAGTCCCTGGACCACACTTGAGCCCCTCCTGCTCTCAAGCCCCTCCCGCACTCAGCAAGCAGCAGCCCGCACTCACCCTGGAGGCCTCGTCAAGCTCCATGGTTGCCTTTTTTTGAAAAGTAAAATGGGGATCACAAAGCGTGCATATTTGCGTATGCATGAAAATGTGCATTTTTGCAAATGCGCATATTTGTGTATGTGTGAAAATGTGTGTTTTGCAAAAATGTGCATTTTTGCACATACACAAATAGGTGCAATCGCCAAAATGTGCATTTTCACATACGCGAATATGCACATTCACAAAATGTACATTTGGGTGCATACGCAAATATGCACATTTTTGTGATCACCATTTTATTTCTCAAAAATGGCACCTGCGAAGCTTGACAAAGCTGTCAGAGTGAGTGCAGGCCATTCGTGGAGTGTTGGCAGGGGGCAAGCAGGGACAGGGGCTTGGCAAGTGGGGCTCTGGGGTGCAGGTAGGGGCAGTTCCGCCAGATTCCTGGAATGGGATCGGCTGCCTGCATTATCCCTATGCCCAAGCGCCCTCTCTCTGAGCAGAGCCCAGCCAGCTCTTTGATATACACCCAAGCTGAGCACAATGAAGCAAGAGGGGAGATGGCTAGAACGCAGATGGAGGAAAACTCGTGCTGAGTCTGATCAAACACAGGTTAGAGCTCATTATCGAGCCTACTCTGTGGCAGTGAGGGTGGCAAAGAGACAGTTCTTTTCCAGAAGCATTTTGTTTTCTCAGTGTTGTCCAGTGGAGCTTTTCCGAGTGGTTCATGATCTGCTACATCCTGGGCCAGGGAGAGAAACTGTAGAACCCTCAGTAGCATGCTGTGACAATGTTACATGGATAAAGTTGCTCAGATTCATCATGAATTTGGACACCACGATTAATGCAGTCCCATTAGTAGAGAAGTCCAGAGCATCATCTGGTCCAGTTTTATTGGATGAGTTTCAGTTATTGAGGCCCGAGGATGTAGACAACGTGCTTGGCCAAGTTTGGGCAACCACCTGTGTGCTCAACCCTTGTTCTTCATGGCTTATTACATTGGATAAGGAAGGGATATCAAGCTAGATACAGGAGACTGTAAATTCCTCCTTGAGAGAGGGAGTGGTGCCAGCCTCTTTAAGAGAGGTAGTAAACAAGCCACTCCTGAAAAAGCCTAACCTGGACCAAGAGGATGTTAACAACTATAGGTCGGTGGCCAACATCCCCTTCCTGGGCAAGATGCTTGAGTGGGTGGTTTCAGGACAACTCCAGGCACTCTTGAATGAAATGGATTATCTAGATCCTAGGGATGTACGAAAGTTCCGCCACGGATCTCGGGGAGGCCGAATGCCAGCGCATTCGGCTCCCCGAAATCAGTGGTGGAATGGCCTGCCATGCCCCCGCCCCCCCCCCCCCCGGGATGAGACTTACCTTGGGCGGATCTTCCTGGTGGCGGCGGCGGCTCCGCCGGCGGTTCAGCCATCCGACTGGCTGCTGCCGCCACCATTTCCAGTTTAAAAAACAAAACAAAATGTGATAGGCTACATAAAGATTTACGTACCTATCATGGCTGACTTTAAAAAAAACAAACAAACGCGCGTACGCAAATGGTGGCATGCCAAAATAAGGAACGCAAACGGCGGCAGCCATGGCCGCCGCCATTTGCGTACGCGCATTTTTTTTTTAAGTCAGCCGTGATAGGCTACGTAAATATTTACATAGCCTATCACGGCTGACTGCAGGGACGCAAACGGTGGCGGCTATGGCTGCCACCATTTGCTTCCCTGCTAGCCAGCGGCCGGATGTCCGGCTGCTGGTGGAGCCAGCCGGCGGCTCCGCAGAATCGCTGTGGAGCACAGCCAGCCGGCCAGGATTCTGGGGGTGGGGGGAGGAATGGCGCGCCTCCCCCCCCCAGCGAGGATTCCGGGGGGAGGGACGGAATGCCTTCCCCCCAACCATAAACATAATTCGCGAAAGGTAAGTACCTTTCGTACATCCCTACTTTCAATTGGGCTTCTGGCATGGTTTTGGAATGGAAACTGCCTTGATAGCTCTGTGAGATGACCTTTGCTGGAAGAGGGACGGGGGAGTGCGACCCTATTCATTCTCCTGGACCTCTCAGTGGCTTTCAATACCGTCAGCCATGGTATCCTTCTGGAAAGGTTGTCTGGGTTGGGAGTTGGAGGCACTGCGCTGCAGTGGTTTGACTCCTACTTGGATGGCCGATTCCAGAAGGTGGTACTTGGTGATTATTGCTCTGTGCCTTGGCAACCATGCCATGGTGTTCCACAGGGGCCCATTTTATCCCCCCGTGCTGTTTAACATCTACATGAAACGGCTGGGGGAGGTTACCTGGAGGGGTGGACTGAGGTGCCATCAATATGAAGATGACACCCAGCTCTACCTCTCTTTTTCATCAAATCCAAGCTGTTCTGAATCAGTGCCTGGGCATAGTAATGGACTGGATGAGGGCCAATAAACTGAGACTCAGTCCAGGCAAGATGGAGGTACTGTTAGTGGGTGGTTCATCTGCCCAGTTAGGTGATTTTCAACCCGTTCTGGAGGGGGTTGCACTGCCCCTAAAGGATCAGGTTTGTAGTTTGGGGGTGCTCTTGGATCCAGAACTGTCACTTGAGACACAGGTCGACTCAATGGCATGGAGCACCTTTTATCAATTTAGGCTGATATACCAACTATGCCCTTATCTGGACAGATAGCTTGGTTACAATAATCCATACTCTGATAACCTCTCATCTGGATTACTGCAATGCATTATATGTGTGGCTGCCTTTGAAAATGGTCCAGAAACTTCAGCGCATACAAAACTCGGCAGCAAGATTGTTAATGGGGACTGGCTAATGAGATCACACTACGGCAGTATTTTCAAGTTGCACTGGCTGCCAGTCCATGTCCAGGCCCGATTCAAGGTACTGGTATTAACATTCAAAGTTCTAAATGGCTTGGGGCCAGATTATGTGAAGGATCACTTCCTCTCATCTGTTCTCGCCCAGACCCTAAGGTCATCTTCAGGGGTTCATCTTCAGGAGTCCCTGTCAAAGGAAGTGAGGTAGATGGCTACCAGGAAGAGGGCCTTTTCTGCTTGACACCCTGGCTGTGGAATGAGCTCCCTAGAGAGGTTCGCCTGGTGCCTACGCTGTACTCCTTTTGGCACCAGGTGAAGACCTTTCTATTTTCCCAGCATTTTAGCACTCTAGTCCTTTAGCTCTGCTGTTTTAAATCTGTCTTTTAAATCTCTGCAATGATGCTAGGTTTTATTCTTATAAATTTATTTTATACTGTAGTTTTAACCTTTCATATTTTATATTGTTTTAGCTGTATTTTGTGTTTTTAATTTTTGTGAACTGCCCAGAGAGCTTTGGTTATTGGGCGGTATAGAAATGAAATGAAATAAATAAATATTATTATAATTTAAATAGAAATATACGACATCTCACCATAGTGCAGAAGACTGTGACCAGGTGACTTGTGTGCCTGCCTGTTCAACCTGCTGTCCGCGTGCCCACTGTTGATAGGCAACAGTTTTTATGGCTCATTATCTTTGCACTGGAACTGGACAGAACAGCCCTTCAAATAGAGGACTGTCCTCTGTAAAAGAGGGCACCTGGCTACCCTGGCTGAGACATTGGTCTAGGACAGGGTTGGGTGACATATGGCCTTCCAGATGTTTTGGCCTACAACTCCCATCCTCCCTCACCATTGGCTATGCTGGCTAGGGCTGATGGGAGTTGTAGGTCAAAACATCTGGAAGCCAGAAGTTGCCCACCCCTGGTCTATGATATTGTGCCCACTAGGGAAGTCAGATGAGAGGAATGTGGAAAGAGATGGAACAAGAGCAATAGCCGGCCCTGCCCCCTGTACCAGAATCCTTTGTGGTGAGGAACGGAGGAAGTGGGGCCAGGCCAAGCCTCCCATTGAGACAATAGAAACTTCACAGGTTACTGTGAGAGGGCTGCAAGTTCTCCTTAAATTTGCTGCTTACCCACTATCTGAGAGAACTGCTTCTGTGGAACACACTCTTAATGGAGGAGGAGGCAGCAAGCCTCTTCACTGCCTAGTGGCAGACAGTGGCCTTTAGGCAGTGAAGAGGCTTGGATTGGTCACTGGAAAGCCAATTGCATGTGCGCGCCCGCACACACACAAACACACACAGGATGGCTGAGAATTCATTTGGTTTGCAATTTGATGCAATCCCAATTAATTCCTATTCCCCAAACTTCTACAGCATAGAATCTACAGGAACCCCAACATACCTGGACTCCAAAATTTGCAGTTTTCTGGACGCCGTGAGCAAGTGCATCGATAAAGAAATATGCACAAAAATGTATATATTAGGGGCAAATGCACTCAAAATGTCCATATTAAGGGAGAATGCACACAAAACTACTGTATATTATGGGGGGATGCACGTACTTTTGAAAAAGTGCACATAGAAATGCATATATTAAGAGAAGTCTATGAAAAAATGTATGCATTTTTGTGTGGACTTTTAAAGACAAAATTTGCAAATTGCAGGGGAAATGGGCCAGTAACTAGGGAAATCCGGTGAGCTGAGTGAAAAAGAACTTGATAGAATTGCCCATCCATAACACCCCATGCCCCAGAATAAACCAATCAGAGAGAGCTTCTGTGACCTATGACCCAGGCCACTGAGCTTTCCACAGTAGCTGTGTGGCTCTGTTCTGTAACAATTCCATTGAGACTGAGTATCCACGAGTGAGAACTGAACTGGAACTAGATAAGGACTTCTCCTGCCTCCTGCCTGGTCAAAACTAAATCAGAAACAGAAAAAAACTATTTTTTTTTCTAAGATTCTGTCTTTGAATGCCTCCCACATGTTTCAGTATGGGAATATTTCCAAATTTCCAACTGATCACAACAGATACTCCTGAGATATAACCTGCTCCTTAAATTATAATTTTATAAAGGGAACTAGCTGGGAGTAACACTTGTTTAGCATATTGGGGCTCACCCCACACCTGAGCCTTGTATTCAGTCTTTTGCACAAGTTACTTGTCCTTTGGGACTGGCCAAGCTTCCCATGGCAGCCATTTTGTGGTAGTGCTCAGGACAGATTCTCTAATTGCCAGATGTGCTCACAGGCCCCCAAAGGTTGCCTGCCCCTGGTATAGACCCATGCTGATGACGGACAGAGCTTAAAGCCACACCAATGTTCTAGTAATACTGGCTTTGAGGGTGAAACACATAGTAAGAGTCATATGTCTTCTCTCTAAGGTGCATTGACAGAAGGCTTCAAACTGCCTCAACTTGGCACCATCTCTTGCCAACGTGTCGTGCTTGACGGGTTCCTTGGGCTGGATCCACCACGCAAGCACTCTGCATTAAAGGAGTAAATTGATGTTACATACTACTGAGAAGGGCTTTCAAGCCGCTGTGAATGGGACTTGCAACTACTTAGTGAGCTCGCGCCCTCATTTATCTTTAATACTGTTTCCGTGCAATTATTCCGATGAGCAGGTGAGAGGCTGAGCTTTGCAAGTCGCTTCATCAATCATGATCAATGCCATGTTTTGTGTGCTAAACATGCTTTGAAAAACTGTAAAAACAAAACAAAACACGTCTAACAACAAGAGGAGGCACCACAGGCATCCAAGTCAGAAGCAACAGAATTTCATGGAGGTTCTAGCCACAGCCAAGTGCTGTGGTGGAGATCATTAAAGGAACACTTCATTTTGTGATGCTTTGCTGCCAAGCACAGGGTGCTAGCAAATATCAATCAAAAAGTTTCCTGCTGGTTTCAGTTCCTTTGGCCTCTGCACCTGCACCATCCGCTCTGAAGCTTGCCAGTCATTATGAAATCCTCTCCTTTATTCCCCACTTCAATGCACAGTGCATTCTTTCATCCTGGTAGTGCTGATAAGCATTTGATTGTTCTGCCTATAGTATGGCAAATTTATCGTGCACTTTTAAGGAGACTTAGGTCAGCACACACACACAAATGGCAGCACCTAATCTGTTAAGAAGGTCTAGTGTGCATAGGCTTTAAGATGTCAGTGTATTGTGTTCTAATTGGCCATTGAACCAGGCTTTATGTTTGTAAAGGAAATGTTAATTTTAAAATGGTCTGCCCATTTAGTGGGATTTTCCAGATGAAGGGAAAAAGTAATGTTCTTTCTGGCTCTTCCATGTACTGTGAATTGCTTATAATAATGCTGCTTATAATAATGCTGCAGTATTTTGTGTGCCCCTTCATGGATCACTGCCTTGTTGTGGCAAAGGGGCTTGCGTAACTCAGTGAAGCCATAAGCTATGCCGTGCAGGGCCACCCAAGACGGACAGGTCACGGCGGAGAGTTCTGACAAAATGTGGTGCACTGGAGAAGGAAATGGCAACCCACTCCAGTATTCTTGCCAAGGAAACCCCATGGAACGTATCACAAGGCTAAAAGAGATGACGCCGGAAGATGAGCCCCTCAGGTCGGAAGGTGTCCAATATGCTACTGGGGAAGAGCAGAGGGTATTTCCAAGTAGCGCCAGAAAGAGTGAAGCGGCTGGGCCAAACCCGAAAGGACACTCAGCTGTGGATGTGTCTGGTGGTGAAAAGAAAATCCGATGCTGTAAAGAACAATATTGTTTAGGAACCTGGAATGTCAGATCAATGAATCAAGGTAAGCTGGAGGTGGTCAAACATGAGATGGCAAGATTGAACATCGACATCTTGGGAATCAGCGAACTAAAATGGACAGGCATGGGCGAATTTAATTCAGGTGACCATCGTATCTACTATTGTGGGCAAGAATCCCTTAGAAGAAATGGAGTAGCACTCATAGTCAACAAAAGGGTGGGAAAAGCAGTACTGGGGTACAATCTTAAAAATGATAGAATGATCTCAGTATGAATCCAAGGCAAACCATTCAACATCACAGTAATTCAAGTCTATGCCCCAACCACTGAGGCCGAAGAAGCTGAGGTTGATCGGTTCTATGAAGACCTACAACACCTTCTAGAACTAACACCAAAAAAAGATGTCCTCTTCATCATAGGGGATTGGAATGCTAAAGTAGGAAGTCAAGAAATCACCGGGATAACAGGCAAGCATGGCCTTGGTGTACAAAATGAAGCAGGACAAAAGCTAATAGAGTTTTGCCAAGAGAACATGCTGATCATAGCAAACACTCTTTTCCAACAGCACAAGAGGCGACTCTACACATGGACGTCACCAGATGGTCAATATCGAAATCAGATTGATTATGTCCTTTGCAACCAAAGATGGAGAAGCTCCATACAGTCAGTCAAAACAAGACCTGGAGCTGACTGTGGCTCAGATCATGAGCTGCTTCTTGCAAAATTTCGGCTTAAATGGAAGAACGTCGGGAAAACCACTAAACCGTTCAGGTATGACCTAAATCATATCCCTGATGAATATACAGAGGAGGTGAGGAATAGATTTCAGGGATTAGACCTGATAGACAGAGTGCCTGAGGAACTATGGACGGAGGTCCGTAACATTGTTCAGGAGGCAGCAACGAAATCCATCCCAAAGAAAAAGAAATGCAAGAAAGCAAAGTGGCTGTCTGATGAGGCTTTACAAGTAGCTCACGAAAGAAGGGAAGCGAAAAGCAAGAGAGAAAGGGGAAGATATACCCAACTGAATGCAGAGTTCCAGAGAATAGCAAGGAGAGACAAGAAGGCCTTCTTAATTGAACAATGCAAAGAAATCGAGGAAAACAACAGAATGGGAAAGACTAGAGATCTCTTCAAGAAAATTGGAGATCTCAAGGGAACGTTTTGTGCAAAGACGGGCATGATAAAGGACAAAGAAGGCAGGGACCTAACAGAAGCAGATGAGATTAAGAAGAGGTGGCAAGAATACACAGAAGAACTATACAGGAAAGATCTGAATGTCCCTGATAGCCATGATAGTGCGGTCACTGAACTTGAGCCGGACATCCTCGAGAGTGAAGTCAAGTGGGCCTTAGGAAGCATTAGTAACAACAAAGCTAGCGGAGATGACAGTATTCCAGCCGAGCTATTTAAAATCCTAAAAGATGATGCTGTTAAAGTGCTGCATTCAATATGCCAACAAATCTGGAACACTCAACAGTGGCCACAAGACTGGAAAAGGTCAGTTTACATTCCAGTTCCAAAGAAGGGCAACGCCAAAGAGTGTTCAAACTACCGCACAATTGCGCTCATTTCACATGCCAGCAAGGTGATGCTCAAAATCCTACAAGCTAGGCTTCAGCAGTATGCGAACCGAGAACTACCGGAAGTACAAGCTGGGTTTCGAAGAGGCAGAGGAACTAGAGATCAAATCGCCAACATTCGCTGCATCATGGAGAAAGCAAGAGAATTCCAGAAAAACGTCTATTTCTGCTTCATTGACTACGCTAAAGCCTTTGATTGTGTGGATCACAACAAACTGTGGCAAATTCTGAAAGTGATGGGAGTACCGGACCACCTTACCTGTCTCCTGAGAAACCTGTACGAGGGTCAAGAAGCAACAGTAAGAACCAGAGATGGAACAACCGATTGGTTCAAAATTGGGAAAGGAGTACGACAAGGCTGCATATTGTCACCCTGCTTATTTAACTTATATGCAGAGTACATCATGAGAAATGCCGGGTTGGATGAATCAGAGGTCGGAATTAAGATTGCTGGGAGAATTATCAACAACCTCCGATATGCAGACGATACCACCCTAATGGCAGAAAGCGAAGAGGATCTCAAGAGCCTCTTGTTGAGGGTGAAAGAGGAGAGTGCAAAAGCTGGTTTGAAACTCAACATTAAAAAAACGAAGATCATGGCATCTGGCCCCATCACGTCCTGGCATATAGAAGGGGAAGAAATGGCAGCAGTGACAGATTTTACTTTCTTGGGCTCCAAGATCACCGCAGACGGTGACTGTAGCCATGAAATTAAAAGACGCTTGCTCCTTGGGAGGAAAGCTATGGCCAACCTAGACAGCATAGTAAGAAGCAGAGACATCACCTTGCCGACAAAGGTCCGTCTAATCAAAGCTATGGTTTTCCCAGTAGTAATGTATGGCTGTGAGAGCTGGACTATAAGGAAGGCTGAGCGCCGAAGAATTGATGCTTTCGAACTGTGGTGCTGGAGAAGACTCTTACGAGTGCCCTGGACTGCAAGGAGGTCAAATCAGTCCATCCTAAAGGAAATCAACCCTGAGTGCTCATTGGAAGGACAGATAATGAAGCTAAAGCTCCAATATTTTGGCCACCTAATGCGAAGAGAAAACTCCCTGGAAAAGGCCCTGATGCTGGGAAAGACTGAAGGCCAAAGGAGAAGGGGACGGCAGAGGATGAGATGGCTAGATAGCATCACGGATGCAATGAATATGAACTTGAGCACGCTCCGGGAGAGAGCACAGGACAGGAAGGCCTGGCGTGCTATGGTCCATGGGGTCACGAAGAGTCGGACATGACTGAACGACTGAACAACAACAACAACAACAATTTTGTGTGCATGTGCATGCGTGTATGTATATATATGTATAGGTATATGTGGGTGTGTATATATCTATATCTTATGTACAGAGAGCCTGTTCCAAAAAAAGAGAGTACTTTATTTATATAGCTAAGCATGTTAAAAGTGCTTTTACATACAATCTCTTGTTGGAATCTTTACAACTACCATGTGAGGTAGGTCATTATTATTATTCCAGTGATGCAGGTAAAGGTCTGAGAATCAAAGTGTTTATGACAGAGGCAAGATTTGAACTGAGAACTTCCTGGTTCACAACACAAGTCCCTTTAGCCAAGATGAGTCTGCCAGTACGGATGGCTGCACGCTTGTTCTTATGGCATGCATGGGCTGACTCCTACTACATTCCTTTAGCCAATGGCTTACTGCAGAGTAGTCCATTGTTGCATGAATCTGAAGCAAGTGAGTTGTGGATTAACATCCTTGAATGTTAACTGAAGAATTCCTGCATTGCTGCCCTGTGCCTCACGGTGGTTGAACTGATGATATTTCTTTTACACTGAGATAATCTCTGCTGAGGAAAAGGACCCTGTAGAACCTGATGCCCCCCCATGTGTTGGACTATAACTCCTATCACCCCAGCCAGGCAATTAGTGGGAAAGATGGGAGTTGTAGTCCAACACATCAGGAGGGCACCAGGTTGGGAAAGGCTACAGAAGCCTGTCACTTATGAAGAGGCATGAATTTGCAATAGTACAAATATCATGGTGAAATATTTCTCATTCGTTAACATAACAGGACAAATCAAAGGTTTTGAGCATGGCTTTAGCTGGCATGTGCATTAGTGGCAAAATCACTTTCACTGAATGAACATTTCATGCCCTCAGAGCACAACAGAGGGAAACCTTGAATATAGTTACAAAGCTAGGATTTTCTCACATGGTTGTTTCTATATGTTTTGGATGTGCTGAACGTCGAATCCTTCAGGTATAGCTTGAAATCTTAGGCAACAATCCTATGGGGATTGTTACAATCCTATGGGGATTGTTACAATCCTATGGGCACAATCCTATAGGGATAGGCAGCTGCCTTCAAACTCGGAGGCAGCCGCCTATCCAATGAAGGGCAGGAGAAGCACGGAGGGGATCATTCCCTCCTCGCTTCTCCTGCCCTGCATTTGTGGCTAGGCAGCTGATTGCGACTGTCTAGCTGTGGGAGGATGGAGCAGGGGAGAAGGCTGCTGTATGACACATTCAGTGTGTCGTACAGGCATTTCCGCCCTCCCCACCCCAGTACGTGCCCGGCCATGCCCCTTTTTGGCCGCTCCTCACTCCTCTTCTAAGCGCAGAGGACGGGGCTTTTCCACTCTGCCTGCAAGGCAGCTCAGAAGGTGGGGAAGGTTGGTTCTCCAGGAACCAACCTTGGAGCACGGGCTCCGAGGTTGGTTCCCGGAAAACCACATATCCTATGGCTGTCTAGCCACTGATTAGCAGCTGTAGGATTGCTCCCTCCCCGTCTTTCCCAGGTTCACCCCAAAACCTGGAGTACTGCCTCCTTCATTAACTTCCGTTATTCCAGCTGTGGAATAACAGAAGTTCAAAGTGGTGTGTGTGTGTGTTCTTGAAAGGACAGCCATAAAGAACACAAAGCTGTTTTGAGATGAATAGTAATTTCTAAGTTTTGGTATGCTTCAGAAAGCAAAGATAGAAGCTATAGTTCAGTGCAGTCTTACACTTAGAGATCGGTAGAGAACAATATTTTTGCCATGTTAAGCATTTCTAGTGTCACCTCAGGTTTTACAAACTGTTCTCCTATTCTGATTCTTGAGTTGAAAATACTGCTTTCAGCGGGACTGAAATATTTCCTCCCAACCACAAACACAAAGAAACCTGGATGGAAAGTTCATCCCCCTGCCCGCCTCCATCCTGTTCATTGTCACTGTTTCCCTTTTCTCTGGTTGCTTTACCACTTCTTACTGGTTAGGGCTTCTTTCACCTTTCTAGAATTACTCCAGCCAACCAGGGTTCATGTAGTGAATGTGATGATATTATCATACTGGGAAACCAATCAGATTTGATTATGTGATGATGTCACTGAGAGAGAATCATGTCCATTCCTAATAAGGGACAATGCTTTCTGAACCGGTGAAGCATTTGAAGCAATTTCTGAAAAATCGTACAAAAAGGCGTTTTTCAATTATGATGAAAATGTTCATGCAAATTGCACCCCCTTTTTATTCAGTCCTATTTTCACCAGATAATATTTCAGCTTATTTATGACATACTATAATTGTTAAACCAAGTTACTGTATCACTTGGAAAGTATTCAGTCATATGGCAATCTATAAAAATTATATCCCCCTTATTTCTCAGCTCATTAAACTGATACTGTCTTCCGGCCATTCGTTCATCACCAAAATCATCTTCTATTCAATTAATAACCAATTCTATATATCACCCTTCCCCAACCTGATGCCCTCCAGAAGTTTTGGACTGCAACACCCATCAGCCCTAGCTAGCATGACCAGTGGTCAGGGATGATGGGAGTTGTAGTTGAAAACATTTGCAGGACACCAGGTTGGAGAAGGCTGCTATAAACGTATGCATGTATAAAAACTTATAGTAAGTTACTTTAGCTCTCTAAGTGGAGAGCTGTGGCACCATGCCTTAGGACATGTCCCAT
This sequence comes from Heloderma suspectum, assembly GCF_057233095.1. Taxonomy (NCBI): domain Eukaryota; kingdom Metazoa; phylum Chordata; class Lepidosauria; order Squamata; family Helodermatidae; genus Heloderma; species Heloderma suspectum. The sequence continues at coordinate 193,120,320 of NC_139458.1, forward strand.
TAATTTCCTTGCATGCATGGCTTAGTGCACTAATGGGAGAATTGGAAGAAATATGTATCTTTTCCCATGGAGACATTCTCCTTAGGAAGAAAGGCAGGATGGCCATGAGCTTAGATTGGGCAAAACCATGGAAGGAAGGTTAGTCAGTGAGTATTAGTCATGCTAGCTGAATGGCATGTCCTTGGTCAGAGGCAGTATACTTCGGAATACCAGGTGCTTAAGGACAAATAATAGGATATGGCTGTCACCATCATACTCTACTTGAAAGCTTCCAGAAGCATCTGGCTGGGCATGATTGGAAACAGAATGTAGGGATAGTTGGAGCTGTCATATAATTCTTATGTTCTTATGAGCGTTCTGTATGCAACTCCGTATTTTCTGAATAAGGTGTCCAGCTACCTTACCCCAATCCATAAAATACAACCTCAAAGGGAAAAAAGCATTCTGCAATATATATTAGATGTGGAGACTGCAGACTCAACACTGATCTTTGTTAGCTATATAAGCCTGCGGCAACCAAGATAGGCTGGATATCCTATGGAAATGAGATGTACTTAAACCGTGCTTCTGATACCTCCCTCCAGTAGAGCTATCAGGACACAGCCATAAGTTTCAGTGCCGGCTGAAGTGGCTAACTCACATTGATTAAACACCATGACATTCATTCTCAGAGCTGACTCATATGATATAATTTCAGTGCATGGTGGCCATGGCAACCCCGGACTCATATTGGTTTTCAGCCACATCAGCCATAGCATGTAATTGTGTGAATCCATTGGCACATGCAGAATTTGGCTCCTGGTATACTATTGCTAATATGTCTTTTCAAGGTTTTCAGTACTGCATCAAAACATGAACACAAGTTGGATTCTGGATGTGGTCACATCTTCACACAACCACACCATCACAACCTGAAGTAGCTGGGAGTCAACTAGGGTGGCCAGGTGGAAAAGAGGACAGGGATCCTGTGCTTTTAATAGTGGTGAAGAAGCAGGCATTTCAACAGGTGCATTCTTTCTTCTACACCACTATTAAAGGTACAGGGCCTTTTCCTCTTTCCCCCCTGGCCACCCTGGAGGCAACATGCACCCGGCTTTACAGCAGCCACAATGCATTGAAGTAGTTCTGTAAGCTCTTCGTTTGAAGATGGTTGTAGTTATGGTATTAATCTCAGGGTGAGAAGTGAAGTAAACGCTTCATGCCATACCAGAACTTGTTGCTGAAATCATGGGTTATCCATCTTCCCACTTCAGAACTGATTTTAAAATGTTTCCCATTGTTTATTAAGTGGCAGAGAATCTTAAAAACAAATGGGGTGTGTGTGTGTATGTGTGTGTGTGTGAGAGAGAGAGAGAGAGAGAGAAAGAAAGAAAGAAAGAAAGAAAGAAAGAATCCTTCCATGTCAGAGAATTTAAAAACAAATTTATTAAATACCCTTGGAAAGACAACTGAAAGGACAAGAGTATCGCTCCCTAGTGATTTTATTAATTGAATTGTCTGTATTTACAAAGACTAGAAATGAAACAAAGTCTTGCTCTTTAAGTGACAATTCTGTTTGCACAGCAGATCAAACCAACATTAGTGAAGCGTTTATCTTTGCATTACTAATGTAAGGAAAAGTCTAAAGAAAGAACAGAGGAGGGAAGCATTTATAGTCGATACATTTAGACCCAGCTGAATACTAACAAGCTCATTGGTCCAGCCTTTTAAACTTTTATTGTTGGGATAGTTTTATGTCAATACATTCCTTAACTAGAGAAGCTGGAATCATGGTAGCACTCACTGGAAATCTAGTTAGAATTGTGCACTCATGAAATCAAATGCACCATGTTGGAGGCTGAGCACGCATACAGACAGCCTGGCAGCACAATCCTATGCATGGCTACTCAGAAGTAGACCCACTGAGTTCCACACAAACTATTATTTATTTATTATGTATATATCCTGTCTTTCCACTAAAATTAGTGCTGAAGGTTGCTAACAATAAAATAAAACTTTAGAACATTAAAACACATCTCAATAAAAACACTAATACAAAAAGATCTATAGGAACTCCCTCCCCCCAAGCACTGGCCTATTTCAGCAGCCCATCAGCTGGTGAAAGGGCAACAGAGATGGAGCTAACCTTGCCGCCCTTGGGAAGATGTTCAAAAAGACATCCAAGCGTGGTATTTATTTATTTATAACATTTCTATCCCATCCTATATCATTAAGATCTCAGGGCGGCGTACAGATAAAATCAATTTAAACATTATAAAACAATAAATAATGTAAACACCTAAAATATGTTAAACTATTAAACAAGCTAATACCAGTTAAAATCTAAAACAATAAAACAGTTAAAACGATGTGCTAGGGAATGCCTCAAAGACTTTGGTAAAAAGCCTTGGTTTTACTTGGCACTGAAATGAGACCAATGTCTGTGCCAATTGGGCTTCTGAGAGGAGGGCATTCCACAACCGGGGTGCCACAGCAGAGAAGGTCCTTTCCCACGTCCCACCATAGTGTATGTCTTGTACAGGTGGGACGCAGAGGAGGGACCCTCCAACAGATCTCAGTTCTCGGGCAGGCACCTGGGGCTCCAGTGACAGGGATCACTAGGAGTACTCCCAGGCTACACACCTGCTCCTTCAGGGGGAGTGCAACCCTGTCCAGGACAGGTCGCTTACCCACTTCCTGGACTCGGGAACCACCAATCCACAGAGCTTTCATCTTGTCAGGATTCAGCTTCAGTTTACTGGCCCTCATCCAGCCCATTATAGCCTCCAGGCACTGGTCCAGCACCTTCACCTCCCCAGCCGACTCTGACAACAAGGAGAAACAGAGCTGAGTATCATCAGCGTACTGGTGACACCCCACCCCAAAACTCCTAATGACCTCTCCCAATGGCTTCATATAGATGTTGAACAGCATGGGGGATAGAACAGAACCCTGTGGCACCCCACAGCTTAATAGCCATGGGGTAGATCAGGAATCCCCCAATACCACTTTCTGGAATTGGCCCTGCAGGTAGGAGCAGAACCACTGTAGCACAGTGCCCCCAACTCCCATCCTGCAGAGCTGATCTAGTAAGACATCATGATCAATGGTGTCAAAAGCCGCTGAGAGATCCAGGAAGATCAACAGGGTAGCTGTCTTTCATCTGGAGTAGGTTGTCAGTCAGAGTAGTCAAGCTGGTTCAGTGCCATACCCTGGCCTGAAACCAGAGTGAATGGGTCCAGATAATCAGTTTCCTCCAAGAACATCTGAAGCTGCCCAGCCACCACATGCTCAAGCACCTTGCCCAAAAGGGGGATCTTGGCAATGGGGCGATAGTTCTCACACACCTCTGGGTCCAGGGAGGTCTTCTTCAGGAAAGGGTGCACTACAACCTCTTTCAAGGCAGCAGGAACAACCCCCTGACAGAGCAAAGCATTTACCACTCCCTGGACCCACCCAGACAATCCACCCCAGCTAGATCATATCAGCCAAAATGGGCAAGGGTCAAGCTTACATGTGGTGGGCCGGACTGATTGAACGTCTTGTCCCCATCATCAGGCTGCAACAACTGAAACTGATCCCAGGAAACACAACCAGACGGAACACTGGACACCTCCCAGACTCTGCAGTAACTGTGGCATCAAGTTCTAAGTGAATATGAATGCTTTCTCCTTGAAGTGCCTAGCAAATTTATCACAGCAGATGGTCATATCATTTTCAATGTCAATGGCCAGACTGGCTGACCAGTAGCTGCCAAACTGGGTGACTACACATGAGATGGCCTTCTCTGCAGTGGCCCCACACCTCTGGAATAAGTTGCCATTGGGGATCTGCCATGGCCCATCACTGCAGGCTTTTAAGAAGGCCTTGAAAAGATATTATTTGCTCTCTCCTTCTCTTAATATGACTGCTGTTGTTGCTTTTTTGTTGCTGTTTTTATTGCTGTTTTTGTTGTTGGTTTTATTGTCTTCTTACTGTTTTTATTGTGTTTTTGTCATTGCTAATATCGTACTGGCTTTATGTGTTTTATTGCTGTATGCTGCCTTGGGAGGGCTTCTGTGTGAAAGGCAGCCAAGAAATATTTTACACAAATAAACACACAAATACAATTAGAGAATATAGAGCAAGGAGTGTTAGGCTCCTCACATTGATCTCATTGATTTGTTGTTGCTGTTTATTGCTAGAATTAATATATTTTAATTTATTAACAAATTTATAAACTGCTTTATATCTTTAAACGATTCCTGAGTGGTGAACAGTAAAGAAAAAAAGAATTAAGATACAAAAGAATAAAAATATTTAAAATCAAGTTACACTAATAAAACTGTGGCTGGTTTTTCAGGAAGAGTTGGTTTAAATAAAAATGTGTTTAGCAGATGTCAAGAACAAAGCAATGGTGGTGTTTGCCTGATATGAACTGGTGGCAAGGAGTTCCGCAGAGAGGGAGCCAGTACGCTAAGGGTGATATTCTATGCATGTTTAGATGGAAAAAAGTCCTACATCTCCCAGCATGCCCCAGCCAGCCATGCTGGCTAGAGCATGCTGGGAGTTGTAGGACTTTTTTTCTGTCTAAATATTCATAGGCTTGTGCCCTAAGGGTGCAATTCTATGCATGTTTAGACAGAAATATGTCCTACCACCATCGTCCAGCCAGCATTGCTGGCTAGAGCGTGCTGGGAGCTGTAGGACTTTTTTCCATCTGAATATGCATAAGATTGCACCTTAAAAGCTCTACCCTGAGTAGACTCTAAATGGAGTGCAGGTCCATGCAGACCACCAGGGGCACCTCATCCGATGACCTCAGTGACCAAGAAAGTTTATTTATTGTTATTATTTATTTACAATATTTATATACCACTCCACATCAAAAGATTTCAGAGTGGTGAATAGCAAAGATAAAAGAAAAAAAACACTACGTTAAATCTAGGGCAGTGCACCGCTTCGGCCGGAAGCCCGCGCTCCGAGTCGAAGCAGGGTGCTTTGGGCTGCCTCCAGAGGCCCAGCTGCCATGCGGCCGCCCCGCCCCCAGTTCCTTACCTGGGTCCCCTGGACGTGCGCTGGCAGCCGTCTTGTTGTTCGGGGGGGGGGGAGCCATTTTTAAAAATGGCTCCTCCCAATCCCTGGAACAACAAGACAGCTGCTGTATAACCCAGTGCTCTTCAAGGGTGGAGAGGAGATTAAGGGCATCTCTACACCAGCCTAAAATCCTGCATTTAAAACGGGGCTTTCTGCTTCCATTTTAAATGCAAGATCACAATGACTCCCTTTTTCAGCTTCCTTCTCCCCCACCTCCTTCCCCCTCCTTCTCCCCGTATCTGAGTCTTCCATTAACTTTCATTGATCTTTCTCCTCTTCTTGCTGCTTTTACGCTTTTCACAGAGGAAATTGAAGCAGAACACAACCGGGTAATTTGATAGCCGCGATCTATTTAAAAATGGAACAAAGGGCATTTAGTGCAGGAGACACCTTGAATGATCATGGCATCATTTAAAGAGCCTGTAAACTTCTGTGAAGGAGCAATCTCAATTGCAGGATAAAAGTTCAGTGTGAAAGAGCCCTAAGATGTAACCATTTTCCTGCTCTGTTTGTACATTCTGATCGAGTAAGCTCTTGTTTAGCTTGCTCCTATCTGCAACCTTGCTCATCCTGACTGAAAATGGTTTGACAGGCCTTTTCATGAATCCCAACAAGTCAGACCCTGGAGCAGCATCAATGAAATAAAGGAAAATTGGTACTGTCAGCCACAGCTATTGTTGGAGGAGATGGCTGTAACTGGGTGTCCTCTTTTTTATATAAACTTTCTCACCGACAGTTCTTAAAACTGGCCGTTGTTGCTCTAACTCAGCCTTTCCGATCCTGGTGCCCTCCATATATCTTCGACTACAAATCCCACCACCCCCAGTCAGTAAGGCCATGGGCCATGCTGGCTGGGGAGGATGGGAGTTGTGATCTGACACATTTGTAGGGCACCAGGTTGGAGGAAGGCTGCTGTAATTCATCTCTTTGTTCTGTCTCCACCTCCTCCTCCAAGACCCTCTGAGGCATCAGCTGTGGTTCCTGGTCCACAAAGGTACTTGCTCTGCACTGCTGGTAGGGTTATAATTATGTGGACTGCATTTGTGAGCCCAGCCAATGTAGATGTTATCCAATCTCTTAAAGGAAAAAGTGAAAGATGAACTGAAAGTTAAAATCCAGGCATCGTCCTTTTGCGGGGGGGGGGGGATGCGGCTGGAGATATACCCTCAGCATGATGTGCAGATGCTGCTGAAGGCTGAATTGCTCGATTTCCTCCTCCTCTTCCTCCTCTCCACCCCTGCCTCCCACAAAGGATAACAGTACAAACCTAGACATATCTTCTGAAAGGTAAGCCCCCTTGAGTTCAACAGGGCTTACTCCCAGGCAACTGGGTTTAGGATTTCAGCTTAAGTAAGGCCTGCCCCCAGGAATGGCAGCCCACCAAGCTCAGTGAGGGCGTGGAAACTCACAACACAGTCATGTCGTATAACGCTCCTCCAATCAATCCACGAGACTCCATGCACCTTGCAATCCAGGTGACACAGGCCAACTGGTTCCTCCTCCTCCTCCCCCCAAATGTGATGAGACAAAAACCTGAGGCAAGGCAAGGCCAGCACAAGAGGCAAACACGCACATGCACCCCCCCCTCCCGAAACAATGGCTCACTTGCTGCCCTAAGCATGCTTCAGAGTCAGGGGTTTCCACAGTAGCTGTAAAGCATGTCCAGGCTGGCTCTCTAGACTGAAATACAAGAGGGACAGTGAAAGCAGCAGAAGGCAGACTGATGGCTATCCTGCACCCTCTTTGTTTCCTTCAGGCTGTCTGCCCTCTCGCTCCAGAGCTTGAAACTGCTCAGAAAATTCTTGGGCACATAGTCAAATGCCCCATTTGGATCTCTCTGGCTCATTTGCCCCTTACAAGATCATCCCACAAAGATGAAAGAAATACAGTTGGGATACCCTTAAGCTAAGCATATTTCTGTGACCGGGCTAGGGACATTGTCAGGACATTCCAGCCATCCCAGCAAATTGAGCTGAGGGAAATGAGAGTGCGGTTGGGCAATATTTTTATTAGGAATTTTGGTTGGTCCTAATAAAGGTATCCAGCTATGCATTTTGGTACTTTAAGAGTTGAATGATGATGAGGTTGCTAGAAACTTAATATTGCAACATGTGGTGTAGATTTTAGGATTTCAAGAAGCTAGAATCCAAGAACTGTTAAAAAAAAGTGTCCTAGAATCCCAGAAATTACCGAAATAAAGTATTTCAAATAAAACAAGGAGCAACCTTTAGCGGCAGCACTCTCTCTGCTTCCTTACCTGGTCCGGGGGCCAGGAGCAGCAAAGCAGTGTCCTCCAGTCTGGAGGTCTCTGTCTGGTGCTGATGTGCTTGTTGGTGTTGGGTGGGGGCGGGGAGTGAGTGAGGATTTACTCAGAAGTAAATCCCACTATGTTTAATAGGAGTTGCTCCTTAGCAATTGCATAAGTTTGCAGCCCTAGAGCATAGGTTATTTTAGTCTACAATACATCCCCATATTCCCCCTTGCCAGTGTGCCACGTTCAGTTGGCAATTAATCAGTAAATGTTTAGAGTGCCATACCGCTCTTTGCTGGTCCCAGACACTCCATCCTCCCCATCTGGGACATGGTCTGAAGGCACATGAGGCAGCCACCTTGCTGAAGCAAAGCAGGTCTGGGTCTGGTCAGTGCTTGGAGGGGAGACCACCTGGGAAACACATGTAGCTACCTTGAGTTAAATGTAATAATCAATCAAACAATCTGGATTTGGGCCCGAAAGACCAAGGTGCATGGCAGGTAAGTTTTAAGCAAGCATAACTGGGGAAATTGCCCAGTTCTGTCCTGAAAGGAAGAGATTAATTAGATTGAGTTCTACAAAAAAAATCTATAGAATTTAAATTATAGTAATTATTTCTAATGATGAACATATATTTGCAGATGAAAATTCGCATATTCAAATTTGTACAGGTTTTTTGTCCTGTGGGCCTGTGCCCCAGATCTTTCAGGTATCTAGCACCACCCCATATGGCAGAGTTTATTTTGCTGTTCCAAATGGTGTATCTAGAAGGATGTGCACCTCATGGAGGAAGGGCTTCATACGCACCATCTAGGTACACTTCTGTCCGGAATACACTAGGGGGCAAAACAGATGTTACTTTAAAGCAAATGAATCACTATTTTGCAGTAGAAATTGCAGGTGTAGGCCCCCAGATCTTGACTGGGCCCATAGTGGGGGGGAGGGTTAAAGCCCCCTACACCCCCCTCATGCTAGGGTCCTGATCCAGTTCAGGCCCCCTTTGTCCATCCTTGAGTAAAAATGAGAAAAAAGTAATGTTTAAAGCATGGATAGGTAACCTAGGGCACTCCAGATGTTTTGGACTACAGGTCCCATAGGTCCCAGATAGCAATGCCAATGGTATGGGGTGATGGGAGTCCTGGTCCAAAACACCTGGAGGGCACCAGGTTAATTTATTTACAATATCTATCTATCTGTCTGTCTGTCTGTCTGTCTATCTCCAATAAAATATCTGAATGGTGAATAATAAAAGGGGAGATTAATGATGATGAGGTATTAATTCCTGTCCCTGATCTAAAGGAATGTCTCTTTTGGCTCCAGGGGGCCATAAGAAGGCCAGAGTGAGCAGTTCCTCCTTTCCTTATATTTTTCAGCCCACATAGGAAAATATTTCCAGGAGTGCCTGTATTTCTGACTGATTCAGTGTCGTCCCTCTTCAGTGTGATACAGCATCTTTGGGGCCCACACATATCTTATCAAAGTAGTATCTGAGCCTCACAACAAGCTTGTAAGGAAGCTTAGTCTAGGAGATAGCAATTTGCTCAAGTGTTGAAACGATCTCACAAAGATATGCTGAGGGGCAAAACAGACATTATTTTAAATGTGCATCCAGGAACTACATCTCTCTTTTTTCATTATTACTTTAGAGTAGGTGCAGGGCCCCTGATATGGACCAGAACCATAGTATAGTTCTGTAGTTAGAACCCAAGATCTGGATTGGGACCATTGTGCCTACTCTAGATCAGGGGTTCTCAACCTTTTTGGACTGTTGGGCACATTTGTGAGATTGAGGAACTGCTATGGGTGCCACCACAAAATGGCTGCCATGGTGGATGTGGCTAGATACGTAATGGCTGCCGTTGGGACCTGGCTAGTCAAAAGAGAGCTACAGAGGTGGTGGGGGAAGGGAGAGAAACGGCAAGGCCAGAACCTAGAAAGGGAGAGAAATAAGACTGCCCTAACATTTTCTGAGGTTTTTCTTGAAACAATTTTTTAAAAGTGGGCAGGGAAGGGAGAGTTTCGTGGGCACAGTTGGATGTCCCCACAGGCACCATGGTGCCCACGGGCATCGTGTTGGGGACCCTTGCTCTAGAGCAAAAATGAATGGAGACCTAGCTGCTAGACACACATTTAAACTAAAGTAATGACTGTTTTTGCTCCCCCCCCCTTGATCATGAGACAATGTGTCACTAATAGATTACAATATAATAATGACTCATTCATGATTATATACTTGATTAGGACTTCTTGTTAGGTGTCTGTATTTATTTTTCACACGCTCGAGTTTCTGTGAAGCAAAATACTTGAAAAAGCAGGTGACCTCCATGGCTGAGTGGGGATTTGAACCTGCAGCTCCTCATCTGAGCCTTCTTGCTGCATTGTGTTATGTTTTAGGAAATGCGTGCATATTTCACTAGACAGCCAAGTATGGTGCACATCTTCACGCCAAATCATTCTAGTGATGATAGGTGGTTTTTTGGGGGGGGGGGGTTGATATGTTTAAAAACAATGATGACAACAACAACATTTATACAGTGCATTGCAATGCCCTGCTTCCATGGATGGGCATCTACATCTGCAAACAGGCCCTGCATGCACAACTCCTCTTTGTGATACCACAGCTAAGGCTGCACTCCAAGTCCTTTCATAAAGGCTAAATCACTTGCCTGGTGATTTGGGAAGGGAAGTTGGGGGCTAAATTCACTCCCCCTCTCAGTGAGATTTTAATAGTTTTGAAAGGGCTTCATGTGTGCAGCCCCAGCTGTTAGATCACAGAGGGCAACTGCATGTTTTGCATCCATGTGAGCATATTATTTCCCATTCAGATGGGGCTGTGCACAAAGAAGCCTACTTCTGTGTGCATAGGATCCTAAGATGGTTCAGGAAATTTACAGTGTGTGATATCAGGCCCTGTGTCAGGTGTTGGCAGGGGTGGGCAGTTGCCAAGGCCCCGGTGATGGCGCCCAAGGTGTGTGCAAGCGGGAGGGCCCTTTGCCGAACACCTACTGGAGGATGACACCGGCCCTGTGTGATATAAATTCTGTTTCACTTATTCTGCTATGAATCCAGGTGTATGTGTACAAATGAGCCTGCACGGATAATCCCAATAATAAGGAGATAATGTGTCTGTAATACATCACAATATAGTAATAATTGAGACAGCCAGTGTAGTGTTTAGGGCATTGACTCAGGAGACCTGGGTTCTAGACTCCCCTTGGCTGTGCAGCTCACTGGGTGACTTCGGGCCAGTCACTGACTCTCAGCCTAACCTACCTCACAGGGTTGTTGTGAGGATAAAATGGAGAGAAGGAGGATTATGTATGCCTTGGGCTCCTGGGAGGAAAGGTGGGATATAAATGTGACATACAGATGATAGATAGATAGATAGATAGATAGATGATAGATAGATAGATAGATGATAGATAGATAGATAGATAGATAGATAGATAGATAGATAGATAGATGATACTTGATTATGATTAGGTACATAGCTTAGGTGCATTTATCTTTCACACACTTGCGTATATGTACAACAAAATACACTGAAAAACCGACTTTCTTTTCTTTTTAAAATGCCGATTTCTCTGTATATTGGAGGGGGACAGATCGCATATTTGGCTGTCCACTCTTTGCCATGCCAAAGAGTCAGAAGCCTGCCTTTCTGTATGCAGGAGTGTACATGTCACTCAGCTTAAGTTTCTAGTTGTTTCCTGTAACAGGAGAATGGTTAATGGCAGCAGTATCTGAAAGCAGACTAGAAAAGGGAGAGCAGGAGCCTGGTGCCTCTGCAGCACCCCACAGTTCCCATGACACTGAACACATGCATGAAAAGATGGAAGGCCTGATGTGCCCACTGCTGTTTAATATCCCTGTGTTAATTGTGCACTTCTCCGATGTGCCATAAAGATTTTATATAGTTATCCACTCTCCCCCACCCGCACTCCACATACACACTTTAACTCTGTTAATTGGTTGTGCAAATGTTGATGTGGAAGAATATTTGGTTGTAAGGCAGCTGAGAGGATCTGTAGGCCAGAGAGAAAAGATTAGTCAGGCTCTGCCCCCACCAAATCAGCAGAGTGCCATGCTTGCCTCTGAGTAAACAAGCTGTGAGCCACCACTGCAATGCACTGAGTCAGAGGGTGTTGGCGACGGATACCTCCGTCAGTACATAGATGCCAAGAAAGGCTGTGTATTCAGCGCATGAATACCTCCAAAGGTAAATAGATGCCAAGTAAAGCTGTGATTTCTGAATTCATGTGTGCTGTGTTCAGTCTCCACAGACGATAGGTAGCAGAGCTTTCTTCCCTGACAAACCAGAAAAGGAGCCCGACAACAAACTGTGGGTTCTTTCCCTGGCTTGTAGGGATGTCAGAGAATTTTGCCACGAATCTTGGGGAGGCCGAATGCCAGGGCATTCGGCCCCCCAAAATCGGTGGCGGAACGGTCTGCCACCCCCCCGTCCCCCCTGGGATGGGACTTACCTTGGGCGGACCTTCCTGGCGGTGGTGGCTCCGGCGGCGGTTCAGCGGTGGTTCGGCGGCAGTTCAGCGGCGGTTCGGCGGCGGTGGCTGCGGCAGCCAGTCTTCCGACTGGCTGCCGCCACCGCCATTTCCAGTTGAAAAACAACAACAAAAAAACGTGATAGGCTACGTAAAGATTTATGTAGCCTATCATGGCTAGATTTTTAAAAAACACCATGATAGGCTACGTAAATGTTTACGTAGCCTATCACGGCTGATTTAAAAGAAAAAAAACACACGCGCGTATGCACTACACAAATGGCAGCGCCCATGGGCGCCGCCATTTGCGTTCCTTATTTTGGCATGTCTTAGTCAACGTAAACATTTACGTAGACTAAGAAGGCGAAAATAAGGGGAACGCAAATAGCGTAGATGCTACGCTATTTGCATTCCCCTTATTTTCGCCGTCTTAGTCTACGTAAATGTTTACGTAGACTAAGACGTGCCAAAATAAGGAACGCAAATGGCGGCGCCCATGGGCGCCGCCATTTGCGTCAGCGCATTCTTTTTTCCTTTTAAATCAGCCGTGATAGGCTACGTAAACATTTACGTAGCCTATCATGGCTGACTGCAGGGACGCAAACAGCGGTGGCTATGGCCGCAGCCATTTGCGGAGCCGGCCGGCCAGGATTCAGGGGGGGGAGGGATGGAGCGCCTCCCCCTCTGACCAGAATTTCGGGGGGAGGGACGAAGCACCTCCCCCCCGGCCAGAATTTTGGGGGGGAGTGACGGAGCGCCTCCCCCCCCACAAATGTCACCCTTCAAAAAGGTAAGTGACTTTCGTACATCCCTACTGGCTTGTCATGGGTAGAGACAAGCTAGAATTCCTGGTTTGCAGATAACCCTAATCAAAGCACAGATGGAAGCCCCATGGTTTGTTGAGGCAGTCCCGCTTGCAACACATCTTTTGTATTGTTTTAATTCTGGGTTATTGTGACATGTGAACTGGGCCTATCCTTCATATGGGAAAAAGATCTCAGTTCTGCTAGTGTGATCTATGTTTAGTATTTTGCAGATGAGTTGTGGCATGGCAATAAACATGGCAAACCTGGTGCCAAGAAGCTGTCCTGTCTAACTGGCCTATCTAACTGGTGGCATCTCTACAGGGTTTCAGACAGCTGTCTGGAGAAGTTGCAGATTGAACCTATGAGCTTCTGCGTACAATGCATGTGCCCCCTCCAATGAGCTACCGCTCTTTCCCTAAAAGATTTGTAATAACATTTAAAAGCATCCATCTCACACAAAAATTGGGTGGTTTTTCCCCACCCACATTCTTCTTAGGCTGGCTCCTTTTAACATCCACAGAACTTGACCTTCACAACTGAAGATTAGCATAGTATTACAAGGGCAATTGGGAGAGGTGATATCTAATGTTATGCCCCTTTTGGACTCCTCCTTTGAAAAGGAAGAGTGAGAGGCTGCAACAGAGGATGATGCCAAGTTCCTGCCTGGCCTGCGCTGCAACAGGGGCCTGCGTCTGTAGAGGAGACTGCCGAGGTCCCAACCACTTAGGAACTGGGGGAATCTGCCTCAGAGGAGGAGGCTGAGCACCCCCCCCCCCAGCCCCAGGGAACGATGCCAGAGGAGGCAGGCCCAACTCAGGGAACCTCACTGAAGTGCCAGGCTGCAGCAGAGGTCTACTTGGGAGGAAAGGGGCTCCTCATGAGTAGGGTTCTGACCAGAGAGCTCTAATGTACTTCAGCTGAGCCCTGGGTGGGCTAGCAAACTCTGCCCTTAAAAGCCTTCAGTGTCTGCGCAGCCAGTGTCAGAAACAACATTGTTCTGGGAACTCCAGTACATTGCCCTGTGATTGATGTTCTGTGATACTGACCATTGGACTTCTTCTTGACTCTGCTGTTGGATTGTGCAATGTATCTGACTGCCTCACTGTGTTTTAACCTCTGCCTGCTGTTTTGACCACTGTTGCCTTAACCTGACCCCATGTATCTGACTGCTTGCCTGTGTTTAACTGTTTGTCGGCTGAATTGACCACTCTATTGTTCATGTCCCTGCATTGACTAGCCAAGAGCCAGGATTCAGTTTAGACTGGGACACCTAAGGCTGCAATCCTATATATATGCTTACCTGGAAGTAAGTCCTAATGAACACAGTGGGATTTACTTTTGAGTAAACATGCATAGGCTTGCACTGCACATATGAAACAGCCTTTCCCAACCTGGTGACCTCCAGATATTTTGAACTACAACACCCATCAGCCCCAGTCAGCATGGCCAATAGTCAAAGATGACGGGCATTGAAGTCCAACACATCTGGAGGGCACCAGGTTTGGGAAAGGTTGATGCATAGGATTGTGCTGTTAATGGTGTTGTAGCTCTGTGCAGCCTTGATTTCAGCTTCCCCCTTCCTTGGTTCTGCTTATTTTTCCAAGATGATATATTCAACAATGATGTTTTATTAGTTTTCTAATTATAATACCTACAGAGCCAGGATGAATTTAAAAAATCAAAGTAGATTTTAGTGTTCCTATCAATTGACTTGCATTACTTTCTGCATTTTGACAGAGGAAAATAACAATAAATATAATGATGAAATAAAAATAAACTCATTGAACAATGGGTCCGTACTAGAGAAGTACAAATGAACTGACCGCTACCAAGGCACCTGCAGCATCTCCGGCCATAACATTTATGAAATGCTAACTTCCAAATAGCTCTGACATTTCAGCCAAAAACCAGCCAAAACTCCAAAGGAGCTATCCAAGCTGCAGAACCTATTTTGGGGATAGGGTTCAGCATCTTGGAGAGCTCCTTTAGAGTTGAGGCTGTTTCTGACTGAAGCCCAGAATGGATTCGCAGCCCGAGCGAAATCGGAGTCATGAGCCTCCAGTGATGGGGCTTTGTCACTAGTAATTGTGTTTTGGACTTCATTCTTAAGGTTAATCATCGAAACCTGAAAGATCAGACTTGTGCTAGCTCCTTCCCTCCCTTTCTTTCTCTCTCTAAACAGAGATTGTTCCAAGAACAGCTATCATCTCACCTTACTTGTCTTTTCTCATTCATTGGAATCGATGGGGCAATAACACTCTGTAGCAAACTACTCTTAAATTAATGTGAAAAGGAAACGGCAATAAAAACCTTCATTGTCTTAGAAATACCTCTATTTCGTTTCATTCTCCATTGTTATAGTATCCAGGTAGTTCCCCTGCACTCAGATCCTAGAAACAATGCATTACAGTTAACTATTTTATGAGCCTCGGGAATTTTTATTCAGGCTGGCACACTACAGAGCAGAGAAATGAGCTGGGTCTCTCTGTGTGTGTGTGTGTGTGGGGGGGGCGTTCTAATGGCACCATTAGATCTTCTCTTATGGTGAATAAGAATTAGCATCCCCAGAATATATCCTAAGATATCAAGTGTCTTCCTGTAAAAGTAATGTAGAATACATTCCATGTAAACTGCAAGTCTCTGGGTAGTTATCTCCTTCTGACCTAGTCAAAAGCCATGAAGAAAACACAGTGAAACATTGATACGTAATCAGAGATGTGAGGATGTGTGGGTTTGTGTGAGAGAAAAAGAACAGGGGAAATAGAGCCCTTTGTATAACGAAGACGGGGGTAGGGAAGGAACAGGTTCATGTTTGATGTCCCTGGTTTTGGCATTCAACCAAAGGCATGACTTTACAAGGCCCAAACTGAACCTAAGGATGCAATATTCTGCGTGTTTAGACAGGAAAAAAGTCCTACAACTCCCAGCATGCCCCAGCTAGCCATGCTGGCTGGGGCATGCTGGGAGTTGTAGGACTTTTCCCTTTCTAAAAGTGCATAGGGTTGTGCCTTAAGTGCCTCAAAGTTGTAAGCTCATTGGCTCTCTCCACACAACTGGGAACCTGGAAAATGTGAAATCCTTAGTTGTGTGTGGAGGCTGCGAATGGGGAGAGTGGGAGCACTTATTCTCCTTCTGTCTACTTCATGTGTCTACTGAATACCTGACAAGGGCTAGAGCACCCCTGGGGGATATCCAGCCCATGATGCTCTCCAATTCGGCCCCTGGGGTGGTTCGCCATGGGACTGCCCCCTTTCTCAAACTGGATCGGGGATGGTGAGTACAGGCAAAGCTAGCTTTGGACTCAAGTCAGCCTTGAGCAACTGCTCCTCAAGGAGCTGGCTGAGAGGGCTGTGAGAATCCTGGCTCAGGGTCTGCAGGTTCGTGACAATCGGCCTCAGGATGGATAGCCAGGACTTGGTTCTGTTGCTCAGCTGATGTCGTCTAGCAGCCCTAGACTCAACCAGCTCCTCCTCCTCCGTCTCTTGAGCCTGGCCTATTAGTCGAGGTTGGGAGCAAGATAGAATGCACAAGCTCCCTTCTGGGGCATTCATATTTTACTTCCACCCACCCAAGATAAATGCTTTTTGGAATGTGACTGTGGGAATATGCTAAGAGGAAGCATGCCTTGCTGGCACTTTCTCACTGCTTCTTTAAAAGGTCAGAAATCCCCCTGAGGGCCAAACCAGACATTACTTTAGATATATGTGTAGTAGCAATGTCTTTTGTTCATTTTCACTCTAGAGTAGGTGCAAGGCCCCTGATCCAGATCTTAAAATCCCCCCTACCCCCATGCTAGGGTAGGGATGTCTGAGGAATATGGTTGGGCTTTCAATGCCTCCCCTCTTCCTTGGAATATGTTCCCTCTTCTGCTAGCTGGCCGGACTCGGTGCACGAGTCAGGCCAGCCGGCGGAATTTCTGTAAATTATTTTTCTTTGTATAAAGAGACATTTGCACAAATTACACAATTTGCAGCTGCAATTTGCGTGAATTGTGCAAATTTGCACAAATTGCAACTGTAATTTGCGCAAATTATGCCTGAGAGCAAAAAAGGGGTGGAAAATGTCCTTGGAACTCAGGGAAACCAAGCCGCTTCGATTTCAAAGTAAGCAGAGTTGGGTGTCCCATGGATCCCCAAAAGTACTGGATTTCCCAGTGATGGACTATGTTAGGGTCCCAATCTGAAGCGAGGGCTCTGCACCTACTCTAGAGTAACAAATGAACAAAGACGCAGTGGCTAGATACAGATTTGAAGTAACGGCTGTTTGGCCCTGAGGTAGCAGGTCCTGTTGTTGTTGTTGTTCAGTCGTTCAGTCGTGTCCGACTCTTCGTGACCCCATGGACCATAGCACGCCAGGCCTTCCTGTCCTGCGCTCTCTCCCGGAGCGTGCTCAAGTTCATATTCATTGCATCCGTGATGCTATCTAGCCATCTCATCCTCTGCCGTCCCCTTCTCCTTTTGCCTTCAGTCTTTCCCAGCATCAGGGTCTTTTCCAGGGAGTTTTCTCTTCGCATTAGGTGGCCAAAATATTGGAGCTTCAGCTTCATTATCTGTCCTTCCAATGAGCACTCAGGGTTGATTTCCTTTAGGATGGACTGATTTGTCCTCCTTGCAGTCCAGGGGACTCGTAAGAGTCTTCTCCAGCACCACAGTTCGAAAGCATCAATTCTTCGGCGCTCAGCCTTCCTTATAGTCCAGCTCTCACAGCCATACATTACTACTGGGAAAACCATAGCTTTGATTAGACGGACCTTTGTCGGCAAGGTGATGTCTCTGCTTCTTACTATGCTGTCTAGGTTGGCCATAGCTTTCCTCCCAAGGAGCAAGCGTCTTTTAATTTCATGGCTACAGTCACCGTCTGCGGTGATCTTGAGCCCAAGAAAGTAAAATCTGTCACTGTTTCCATTTCTTCCCCTTCTATATGCCAGGAAGTGATAGGGCCAGATGACATGATCTTAGTTTTTTTAATGTTGAGTTTCAAACCAGCTTTTGCACTCTCCTCTTTCACCCTCAACAATAGGCTCTTGAGATCCTCTTCGCTTTCTGCCATTAGGGTGGTATCGTCTGCATATCGGAGGTTGTTGATAATTCTCCCGGCAATCTTAATTCCGACCTCTGATTCATCCAACCCGGCATTTCTCATGATGTACTCTGCATATAAGTTAAATAAGCAGGGTGACAATATGCAGCCTTGTCGTACTCCTTTCCCAATTTTGAACCACTCGGTTGTTCCATGTCTGGTTCTTACTGTTGCTTCTTGACCCTCGTACAGGTTTCTCAGGAGACAGGTAAGGTGATCTGGTACTCCCATCACTTTCAGAATTTGCCACAGTTTGTTGTGATCCACACAATCAAAGGCTTTAGCGTAGTCAATGAAGCAGAAATAGACGTTTTTCTGGAATTCTCTTGCTTTCTCCATGATGCAGCGAATGTTGGCGATTTGATCTCTAGTTCCTCTGCCTCTTCGAAACCCAGCTTGTACTTCCGGTAGTTCTCGGTTCGCATACTGCTGAAGCCTAGCTTGTAGGATTTTGAGCATCACCTTGCTGGCATGTGAAATGAGCGCAATTGTGCGGTAGTTTGAACACTCTTTGGCGTTGCCCTTCTTTGGAACTGGAATGTAAACTGACCTTTTCCAGTCTTGTGGCCACTGTTGAGTGTTCCAGATTTGTTGGCATATTGAATGCAGCACTTTAACAGCATCATCTTTTAGGATTTTAAATAGCTCGGCTGGAATACTGTCATCTCCGCAGCAGGTCCTGTAGTACCAATCTTTGTGGAAAAACTGGTGCCTTGATGGCCCAGAGGCCCTGTGGGCAGAAGCTAAGAGACGGTGTGGCTATGACACTGCCGAAACACCCACCTGGCTTGGCTAGGGCCAACACCATCCAGAAATGACATCATCCATTGGCACTATTGAGAGACAGGCTGACCTGGGCAGGAAATGAACTTTGATACAGAAGCAGGGGATGGGAGAGATGGCCAGCATAGGAGGGCAGGGCGGGGGGAGGGAGCATTCAAAAGGAGAGTGTGGAGGATAAAAGGGCAGGGAATTGCTCCTTCCTGCTACTGTCATGTACAACAGCCCCATGTATAAGCAGCTAAGCACTGGGCCTTGCAAGACACTTGTGAAAGCAGGGCTCCCTCAAATATAGTGAAGTGTAGGGAACCTCAAGCAAACATCTACCTTAGAGCTTTTCTACACGACACTGTTAATCCACTGTATCTACTTTCAGAATTGAGATCTGAGCACTACACAAAGGGGGATTCCTTTTCTGCTACATATCTTCTAGGTGGTGCTGTGCTATAGTGAAAATGATGCAATTACACAAGAGGAAATCACACTTTCTTTTGCTTTCACAAATAATACTGCATCTTCTCTGCTCTAAAAACACTCACCGAAAGTGCTGTTTAAAAACAGAAGCAAGACCGGAGGGTCACAACATCATCGAAAGAACCCATAAACAACAGTGAGTAGGGAATGATGAGCAGACAATAAATGCCTCATTTAGAAAAGCTCATAGGTTACAAGAGTTAAAGGAAGGAACCGTCAGCCTTCAATCTACAAGTTTGACAGGACTTTCCTCTTCAACCTACCTCTTTTTGTCGAGACTATTATGGACAACATCAAGCTCACTCCTGCCCCAATTCAAGCACATCTGAACTCAATGGTCTTATAGGCCCCTTCCAACACTACTGTTCTATGATTCTATGACCTTATAATTCCATTATCAATAAGCCATGCACTGTTGTTTGGATGCCAAGCTACTAGTTCCCATGACTCCCACAGGAATTTGTGAAAGACTGAACTATGGAATCCTTAACTTGGCTAAATGCATCTGTAAAGCATCAGTTAGGCTGATTATGAGACCCACTGGAAATAATCTGTGAAGAGATGTATGGTTTATTTTGATGCCACATTACAGCCTTTTAATAATAATAAAGAATTATAATAATGAGGCGGCTTTTATTTTCAAATAAAAAGAAAATAAAAAGAGCGGTTCAGTTGCCGCTGAAGGCTATAGTCAAAACATTGTTCTTCTCTTATTTGCAGAAAATAACGCTTGTGAAATATTGATGTACGATCTACTCATTCTTTCTTCTCCTTTTTTGTCATTATTTATAGTCACCATCCAGTAGTGCTCCGTTTCCCCAAGCTTGACAACCACCATCTGTCACCCTCCTCTGCGATTTTAAAATAACGTAGTAGACAAATGAATAATACAGTTAGCCCTGCACAGAATAAAGACACTAAAGGACTACTGTACATCTTGCTTGGGCGGTTCCTCAGTGTCTGTGACCAGGGCAGAAGAAAGAGCAATAGCAGTACCATATATATGGCATCTCACTGCGGGTGTAAGATGTCTCTCGATGCTTAGGGGGACTGTTGAGGATGTGTGAATCCTTCCTACCCACTACCCCTGCTTTTGTGTACTAGGTCAGTAACAATAATACACGAATATGATCTAAAAACAGATACCAAAAAAGTTAAAAGAACAATCAAGAGGGGCCGATGAAAAAGAGCAAGAACAAATTAAAAAACAGCAACGAAGAAGAAACCAGGAGCCGAGAAAACAAATGACCCCAGAAGGCCTTCACCTGCTAGCAGAACAGACAGGGCCCAGGTTTTTGAGGGCCTGTGGGCAAGGCACCCTCAATGGTCCCTCTCCCTCAGGGAGTTTACCTTCTCACCACCATTGTCACCAGTTGCTACTGCTTCTCATCCTCTTTCTCATCTTTCTACCATCTCTTGCTTGACAGAGCCAGTGAGCAAGTAGGCAATGGCATCTACTGCTCCTCCTTCTCACAACCACCGTTGTCTGGGCCAGAGCGAGAGGCAGGTGAACAAGCAGGTTGCCATGGGAAAGAAGAGCAAGTTCAGGTGGCACTTATCAGTGGGCCCCTGCTGGGGTGAGGCCCTCAGCAGGTGCCCAACCATGCCTACCCTTGACACTTGCCCTGAACAGAGAGGGTGCTAAATAGGCTTCCTCAGGAAGGGACTTCCAAAGTCTTCTTCTAACTGCCTCCCTCTTTTTCTTCCTTCACATTTTATTCATTCTTCCCGAGCATAAACTTCTAAATTTGCCTTGTAATGCACATTAGCAGAAATTCAGAAGCATTTCACTAGTCTTATGGAAAGTGTTTGTGCTTCCCTTGAAACTCCCTGGAGACTTTATTCACCTGGGAACCTCCAAATACATGATAAAAAATTATTTTAGGCAAAATCCAGTGTCAAGTCTAGATGTGGTTATTAAAAGAAACGCATGTTTCCCCTTTGTGAAAAGGGACCAGTGCATCCATCTACTTGAACTTAAATGGATTGTGTGTGTTAATTTGGAGGGGAGACAGTAACATTCCTGGAGCGAGGGAAGCAGGTGTTGGATTTGATGATCCTGTGTTTCTTCCAGCCACACTGTTTTATGATCCTAAAGCAACTCTGTGGAAATCAAAAGAACTTTATTTCCAAGCAAGTTGTCTTGGAAATAAGCTGCATTGCATTCTGTCAGATTTTTGGTATCTCAGAAAATGCTTTCTTTAATTATTCCTGGTATTAGCAGAGCTGTTTGGGCTGCATGTTTGAAATATGGATTTCTGTTTATGAATGGGGGTGGAAGGTACATCAGCTCATGAGCATCAGTGAAGTGATCGTGATAGAGTGCCTAACCTGAAGTAGAGCTGTGCACGGAACCCCCAACCTGCTTTGGAGGCTGATTCAGAGTTTCCAAATTGGCCCTGACCCACTTCGGACCTATTCAGACCTGATCCACTTTGGATCCAGATCCATTTTGAGATTCAGACATCCAAATTATTTGGATTTCACTTTCTCCCATTGACTTGCACTGGAAAACAGAAACAACAATAACTTTTTACTTTTTATGATAAATACATGAGATCTGGAGACCTGGCAGCCCCTATGGAGGTGATTGAACCTGCCAAATTTCAGACTGTTTGACCCAGCAGGTTTTGCAGTAGCCACAGGTAAAATGGCTTTTTCAAGAAATTAGGGATGTCAGAGAATTCCGCGATGGATCTCGGTGAGGCCGAATGCCAGTGCATTCGGCCCCCCGAAATCCATTGAAGAACGGCCTGCCCCCCCCCCGGATCCCCCCCGGGATGAGACTTAACTGGGGCGGATGTTCCGGACGGTGGCGGCTCCAGCAGCGGCTTCGGCAGTGGCGGTGGCGGCAGCTGGTCTTCCGGCAGGCTGCCGCCACTGCCATTTGCAGTCTGTGTTGTTTTCTTTCTTTTTTCCCCCATAGACGTGATAGGCTACATAAAGACTTACATAGCCTATCACATCTGGGTTTAAAAAAAAAAGCATATGCAAATGGCGGCGGCTACGGCCACTGCCATTTGCATTCCTTATTTTTCGCTGTCTTAGTCTACATCAATATTTACGTAGACTAAGATGAAGAAAAGAAAGGGGGATGCAAATAGCGCCCATTACGCTATTTGCATTCTCCTTTCTTTTCTTCGTCTTAGTCTACGTAAATATTGATGTAGACTAAGATGGTGAAAAATAAGGAATGCAAATGGCAGCGGCCGTAGCCGCTGCCATTTGCGTACGCTTTTTTTTTTTTTTACCCAGAGCCCTCCACAGCCGGAAATCCGGCTGTGGATGACCCTGGCCTGGGCCTGGTCGGCTGCTCCGTGGAGCTGCTGTGGAGCACAGCCGGCCGTCGAGGATTCCGGGGTGAGGACCGGATCGCCTTCCCCCCCGTCGAGGATTCCGGGGGGAGGAACGGAACACCTCCCCCCCCATGAACAGAATCCACGAAAAAGTAAGTCACTTTCGTAGATCCCTACAAGAAATCTGTCAAAGCAAAGAGCTACAGTATATATTTTTTTGTGCTTAGACATAAGTCCATGAGATCTGGCCTTTCTGTTTGCCACAGGTAAAATTTGTTTTTTTCAAGAAAATCTCTCAAAGCAAAGAGCTATTTTTTTGTGTGCTTCCATGTAAGTGCATGAAATTTGGGGACCTAGCAGCCACTATGGAGTGATTGAACCTGCCAAATTTCAGACACTTAGGTGCAGTGACTTTTTGGCTAGCCATTCATAAATTTTCATTTTCTCAGAAACTCAAACCACAGAGGATAATCAGAACTTAAGTGTTTAAGGTGACAATTAGGAAGATGTCCCTATCCCTAACCTCTGGTGTAGGTTTTTTGAAGTGCAAAATAACTCCTGTCCCTTAGTATTATTCAGCTTCACACTGGATGACCTCAGACTTTTCTTGTTAAGGTTAAACCTCTCTTTGTCTGAATATACTTTACCTGGGAAGTCACACTGAACTCAGAGGAGCTTATATTTATATTGCATTTTCACTACTCCATATAATTTTATAAACCTCTCCCCTTATTTGCCTTTCTTCTAATAGCCCAAACATTGAAGCAACAGGGTTTTGCCACAGGTAAAAGTTTCCTAGTGTTGCTAAAAAAAGAAAAGAAAAAAAGGACAGGACCATCTTACAGGGAGCTAAGTCATAGCCACCGGCAATACCAGCCAGCCACCACTCAGGTGGGCATGTTCAAGGCTGGCACAGCCCCCCTGACAGTGGAGGAACCATGCAGCATGGCATGCGTGGCAGAAGCTGGCAGTAACTAATATTATGACAATGATTAACAAATGTCTTGACTCAAGCAGGAAACAGGTGGGCACAGACAGGGCATCCCCTCAGTTCACTTCAAAGCTGAGGGGCCAAACTCCAAGCTCAGCTGGAGTATCACCATAATGATGATAACAGAGGATTCCAGGGGGAGGGACGGAGCCTCCGCCCCACCGCGAATCACACCTGCGAAAAGGTAAGTGACTTTCGTACATCCCTGCTGAGAAGCAGAGTTTGTTTACTTTAAAGCTACAGGTGGCTGTGCTTGAGAACCAAGTGCTGTTAGTTTATGCTGGGAATGAATGCTAGGGGCATTTGCTGCTGCTATGTTGCCTCATGGCTAACGTGTATAGGGATGGCGGAGAATTCTGCCACGGATTCCAGTGAGGCCAGATTCTTTAGAATCCGGCCCCCCGGAATCCGTGATGGAACGGCCCCCTGCCCCCCCGCAGAATCCCCCCGGGACGGCACTTACCTGGGGTGGATTTGGCAGCGGTGGATTTGGCGTAGGGATGTATGAAAGGTACTTACCTTTCCACGGATTATGCTGATGCTGGGGGGGGAGGCGTTCCGTCCCTCCCCCTGGAATCCTGGCCAGGGGGGAGGCGATCCGTTCCTCCCCCCCGGAATCCTGGCTGGCTGGCTCCGCTCCGCAGGGATTCTGTGGAGCTGCCGGCCGGCTCCGCCAGCAGCTGGACATCCAGCCGCTGGCTATCAGGGATGCAAATGGCGGCGGCCATAGCGCCGCCATTTGCGTCCCTGCAGTCAGCTATGATAGGCTACATAAATCTTTACGTAGCCTATCACGGCTGATTTTAAAAAAAACAAACAAACGTGCGTACGCAAATGGCCGCGCCCATGGGCGCGGCCATTTGTTTTCTTTATTTTGGCATGTCTTAGTCTATGTAAACATTTACGTAGACTAAGAAGACGAAAATAAGGGGAACGCAAATAGCGTAGACGCTACGCTATTTGCATTCCCCTTATTTTCACCGTCTTAGTCTACGTAAAAGTTTATGTAGACTAAGACATGCCAAAATAAGGAATGCAAATGGCGGCGCCCGTGGGCACCGCCATTTGCATACGCGCATGTTTTTTTTTTTTAAGTCAGCCGTGATAGGCTACGTAAAGATTTACGTAGCCTATCACGGTGTTTTTTTAAAATCTAGCCCTGATAGGCTACGTAAATCTTTACGTAGCCTATCACGTGTTGTTTTTTTTAACTGGAAATGGCGGTGGCAGCGGCAGCCAGTCAGAAGACCAGCTGCCGCCGCCGAGCCGCCGCCGGAGCCGCCGCTGCCGCCAGGAAGCTCCACCGCAGGTAAGTCTCGTCCCGGGAGTGGCGGGGGGGTGGCAGACCATTCCACCACCGATTTTGGGGGGCTGAATGCGCTGGCATTCGGCCTCCCTGAGATCCATGGTGGAATTCTCTGACATCCCTAATTTGGCGGTGGTGGTGGCAGTGGCGGTGGCGGTGGCTGGTCTCCTGGCCGGCCACGGCAGGGCTGCTGCCGCCGCCATTGCCATCCTTGGACTGTGATAGACTACGTAAGAATTTACGTAGCCTATCACAGCTAACGTCAAAAAAAACCCCCAAAGCACGCAGCTTACGCAAATGGCGGTGGCTACGGCGGCCGCCATTTGTGTTCCCTATTTTTCGCCGACTTATCTTACATAAATATTTATGTAGGCCAGAACAGCGAAAAATAAAGGAACGCAAATAGCGTAGTGGACGCGCATGCACATGCAAAAGAAAAGCAGATACTGAAAGAAAAACTACAAGCTAAGGGGTGGGGGGAAGGGGTGTAACTAACACTATTTATAAAGCCTAACAAAAGAGAAAAGGGTGTGTTTTTTTATTTTGTTTTTTATAAGAAGATGAAGGGTTGAAAAATGGGAAGGGAAGGAATTGGAATTGAGAAGGGCAGGGGAGCCAAATAACAAGGCAAATAAAGTGTGTGCGTGCGCGTGTGTATCTACAGTCAGGGCCAGAAATATTGGAACAAGGATAACTGTTTTGGCAGTTGTCCTTTGTACACCACCACATTGAAGTTGAAAGGAAACACACCCAGATGGGAGCGAAGTCACGATTTTCAGCTGTAATTCAAGGGGTTTGTCCAAAGTGGGGCACTAACCATTCAGGAAGGACAGCCAGTGGCATGCACACACACCCGTCATTGGTGGCTCATAAGCAATGGAACAAATGGCTGACAAGCAGCTGCATGGCCAGGTGTGGCCTGTCTCCTGGGTGCCCCATGACCAATCAAGCAGATAAAAGGCCTGGAGGGGGTTCTGAGTGTTACATTTGCATTTGGTAGCTGTTCACTGGAACTCCCAACATGAGGAGGTCCAAAGAGGTGTCCATGCGAATGAAGGAGGCCATCATTAGGCTGAGGAAACAAAATAAGCCCATCAGAGAGATAGCAAAAACAGTGGGAGTGGCCAACACAACAGTTTGGAACATCCTGAAAAAGAAGGAATTAACTGGCAAGCTCAGCAACAGCAAAAGGCCTGGAAGACCACGGAAGACAACTAAAGTGGATGACCGCAGAATGCTGCTCATGGTGAAGAGGAACCCTTTCACAACATCTAGCCAGGTCAAGAACACTCTTGCGGAGGTAGGCATGTCATTGTCAACATCTACAGTCAAGAGTAGGGGTGGACGAAAGTCCCTTACCTGTCGTCGAAGGACGTTCGCGGTGGGGGGGAGGCGCTTCGCTGCTCCCCCCACGAAGTTCAGGCCAGGGGGGAGGCTTCCCGCCTCAACCAGGCTGAAATTCAGGCCGGGGGGGAGGCTTCCCGCCTCGCCCCGGCCGAAATTCAGGCCGGGGAGGAGGCTTCCCGCCTCGCCCGGCCGCGAACGCGAATGTTTTTTTTTTAAAAAAAACGCCCCCTGATAGGCTACGTGATGATTAACGTAGCCTATCACGGCTAGATCTGCAAAGTCAGCCGTGATAGGCTACGTCAATCGTCACGTAGCCTATCACGGGTGACTTCAAAAAAAAAAAAAAAAAAGCATATACGCTAATGGCGGCCCCCATAGGGAGCCGCCATTCGCGTTCCTTATTTAGTCGCTGTAGTCTACGTAAATGTTTACGCAGACTACGGCGAAAATAAGGGCAACGCAAATAGCGTTGCCCTTATTTTCGCCGTAGTCTACGTAAACATTTACGTAGACTACAGAGACTAAATAAGGAACAGGAATGGTGGCTCCCTATGGGGGCCGCCATTAGAGTACGCGCTTTTTTTTTTTTAAGTCACCCGTGATAGGCTACGTGACGATTGACGTAGCCTATCACGGCTGACTTTGCAGATCTAGCCGTGATAGGCTACATGAATCGTCACGTAGCCTATCAGGGGGCGTTTTTTTTTTCTTTGATTGCAATGGCGGCGGCGGCACCCGGTTGAAAGACTGGCTGCCGCTCCCGCCCCGCTCGAACACCCGCCAAACCGCCGGCCGGACCCGCCACCGGGAGGGACATTCGGTGAAGGTACGTCCCGTCCCGGGGGGGGGGCGGGGGGCGGGGGGGGGTTCAGAGGATTTCTCCCCGAAACTTGTTTGGGGGGCCGAACACGTTGGCGCTCGGCCCCCCGAAGTTTCGGGGAGAAATTCTCCGCCATCCCTAGTCAAGAGATGGCTTTATGAATGTATATACAGAGCCTTCACAACAAGGTGCAAACCACTGGTAACGCTGAAGAACAGACAGGCCAGATTAGCCTTTGCCAGCAAACGCTTAAAAAGCCTGCCCAGTTCTGGAATAAGATTCTTTGCACTGATGAAACCAAGATTAACTTGTACCAGAATTATGGGTGCACGAAAGTCACTTACCTGGTCTCGCAGCTTGCTTTGTGGTGGGGGGGAGGCGCTTCGCTGCTCCCCCCGAAGTTCAGGCTGGGGGGGGGAGGCTTCCCTCCTCGCCGGCCAAAATTCAGGCCGGGGGGGAGGCTTCCCGCCTTGCCCGGCCGAAATTCAGGCCGGGGAGAAGCGCCCCGTCTCCCTGGCTGCGAACTTCAAAAGAAAAAAAAACGCCCCTGTGATAGGCTACGTAACGATTAACGTAGCCTATCACGGCTAGATCTGCAAAGTCAGCCGTGATAGGCTACGTTAATCGTCACGTAGCCTATCACGGGTGACTTTGAAAAAAAAAAAAGCGCGTATGCAAATGGCGGCCCCCATAGGGAGCCGCCATTCGCGTTCCTTATTTGGTCCCTGTAGTCTACGTAAAGATTTACGTAGACTACGGCGAAAATAAGGGCAACGCTATTTGCGTTGTCCTTATTTTTGCCATAGTCTACGTAAATCTTTACGTAGACTACAGGGACCAAATAAGGAACGCGAATGGCGGCCCCCTATGGGGGCCACCATTAGCCGTACGCGCTTTTTTTTTTTTTAAGTCACCCGTGATAGGCTACGTGACGATTAACGTAGCCTATCATGGCTGACTTTGCAAATCTAGCCGTGATAGGCTACGTTAATCGTTACGTAGCCTATCACAGGGGCGTTTTTTTTTACTTTGCTTGTAATGGCGGCGGCGGCAGCCGGTCGAAAGACTGGCTGCCGCCCCTGCCGAAGACCTGCCGAACCGCTGCCGGGACCTGCCGCTGGGAGGGTCATTCGTGAAAGGTAAGTCCCATCCCGGGGGGGGCGGGGGGCGGAGAAGTTCTCCCCGAACAACCTTCGGAGGACCGAATGCGTTGGCGCTCGGCCTCCCAAAGTTTCGGGGAGAAATTCTCCCCCATCCCTAACCAGAATGATGGGAAGAGAAAAGTATGGAGAAGGAAAGGAACAGCTCATGATCCAAAGCATACCACATCATCTGTCAAACATGATGGAGGCAGTGTTATGGCATGGGTATGTATGGCTGCCAATGGAACCGGGTCACTGGTTTATTGATGACCTAACTGCTGATAAAAGCAGCAGGATGAATTCTGAAGTGTATAGGGCTATACTTTCTACTCAGATTCAGCCGAATGCTGCCAAACTGATAGGACACTGCTTCATATTGCAGATGGATAATGACCCAAAAGCTACCCAAGAGTTTCTCCAGGCAAAGAAGTGGGATGTTCTTCAATGGCTAAGTCAGTCACCTGATCTCAACCCAACAGAGCATGCTTTTCACTTACTGAAGACAAGACTGAAGGCAGAAAGACCCACAAACAAGCAACAGCTGAAGGCAGCTGCAGTAAAGGCCTGGCAAAGCATCTCGAGGGAGGAAACTCAGCATTTGGTCATGTCCATGGGTTCCAGACTTCAGGCAGTCATTGACTGCAAAGAATATTCATTCAGGTATTAAAGGCGATCCTTAAGTTTGAAATGATGTTGGTTTGTTCCATTACTTATGTGCCACCAATGATGGGTGTGTGTGTATGCCACTGGCTGTACTTCCTGAATGGTTAGTGCCCCACTTTTGCCAAACCCCTTGAATGACAACTGAAAGTCCTGACTTCACTCCCATCTGGGTGTGTTTCCCTTTCAACTTCAATGTGGTGGTGTACAGAGGCCAACTGCCAAAACAGTTATCCTTGTTCCAATATTTCTGGTCCTGACTGTATCTGTCTATCTGTCTATCTGTCTATCTATCTATCTCATCTAGAAGAAAGAAAGGGAAGGCTAATAAGAATTAGAATTGAATTGAGAAGGGCTGGTGGGAAGGAAGAGCAACAAGTGAAGCTACAAGAACACACAACACCAACAGAACTCTCCTCCTAGCTACCAACTCTCTCTCACAGTGGTAAATGAAGGCAGAATGATCTCCTGTTATATACACAGACACCCCCCCCCCCTCCACCACTGTGTCTGATTGGAGACTGCTGGGTTAAGTTCAGCCCTAACTTGGCAACTAGAGCTGTCATCCACCAAGGCTCATCATTTCCCCCCTCCCTCCTCCTCTTCTCCCCCTCCATAAACTTTCACAACTTGTTACATTTAGCAGACAGCCTGTGCTTCAGAGTTATCCGAAGCGCTCCGGCATGACCTGACCTGCAGTCCGAATCACCCCAATCTGCTTTGGAATTTGGATTTGGCTCTGAAGAGGTACACAGCCCTGACCTGAAGTACATCAGACACCTTACAGATAAATTGCTGTACTGGGGCATAAACTTTCATGGACAACGACTCACTCTGTGAGATGTGTAGAGTATTATTCTTAGTTGGCAGATATGCACATAGAAGTACAGAGGGAAAAATGTAAACAATGGCACCAAAAGGCTGTAAAATGCAAGGGGTAGCAGTAGGTCTGTGATAGACAAGATAAGACAAGAGTAACATATTCAAAACAGCAGTCACTGTGATAATACTGTATTTCCAGCTATCCTATGTTAATTGAACACATGTGGTGGGAAAGAAACCCAGAATCTTTAATAAGATGGAGGGAGCAATCCTATGGCCACTAGTCAGCAGCTAGACAGCCATAGGATATGTGGATTTCTGGGTACCGACCTTGGAGCCTGTGCTCTGAGGTCAGTTCCTGGAGAACCGACCTTTCCTGCCTTTCATGTTGCCTCAGAAGAGGAGCACGGAGCAGCTGAAATGGGGTGTTCCAAGGGGTGTTCCGGGGAGGGGAAGGCGGAAATGCCTGTACAACACATCCAATGTGTCATCCGGCAGCCTCCTCCCCAGCTCTGCCTTTCCATGGCTAGACAGCTGAAATTGGCTGTCTAGCCGCAAATGCAGGGCAGGAGAAGCATGGAGGGAACGATCCCCTCGGTGCTTCTCCTGCCCTGCATTGGATAGTTCGGAGGTGGTCACCTATCCCCATAGGATTGTGCCCTGAACTGAGTAGAATAAAATTTTCTGATAAATTGTAGTTCAGCAATTCCACCCCCTTTTAAGCTCCCTGTAAAGTTTTTGGGGTTGAAGTATGGCAGCTTTAAGGTCAGCAGCAGAGTGTCCTGGGAGATTATAATGATTCAGAGAACAAAAACCATAGCTAGAGGATACTGTTTACAAAACTATTTCACTTGGGTTCAAGACTCCTTAACTCAGTTCTTCTGAGCATGTTTTACTGACCTGGCCAAAAAAAGCTACTTGAGTCATTTGCTAATGCCATTCTTCAGCTAACAGCATGAAGCTTTCAGGCACTAAAACTAGACATAAATGCACTCTGCCATTAGTTTGAGGATTTGAAAGCTTCTGAGGACGTTGTAATTTGTTAGTCTTTCACTAAAACATTCTAGAGGAGAGATACAAGACTTCCCCCTTTGAGATTATGTGGGGTGGAGAACCAGAGAGCAAAACCTGTCTTTGGATGAGGAACATATGCATAACCCTTGGTTCTGCATGCAATTCCATTCCTAGCCAGGCTTTCATATGGGGGAGAACCTGGCTGGATTGGGGTGAGTCTCATTCACACACTCTGTTTTTGAACAATGCTTGTTATTACACAATAGCTGCCTTCACACACTGACATGTGCGGCGGGACAAAGCATGTTAAAAGAGGCAGAGAGGTCATGTCTTTTCCCCCACCCCTGCCCTCCTGCAGCTCATCCTGGCCTTGCCATCCATGCTAATGAGTTAATAGTGAGGGCAGGGCTGGGAGGAGCTGCACAACATCAGGGGTGGGGTCAGTGCTGGTAGCCAGGCTTTGGAGGGTGCTTGGGCAGGACGTCCTCAATGTGCCCCCTTTACCAGGGAATCTACCTTCTCCTCACCATTGCCACCAGCTGCTATTGCTTCTCTTTCTCATTGTTGCTCCCACTTGCTTGACAGCCAGACAGCCAGGGAGCAGCACTGTTGTCTAGGCCTGAGCGAGAGAAGCAGGTCAACAAGCGGGTTGCACTGACGAAGAGCAGGAGCAAGTCCAGGGGGCTGGAGGTGTGGGTCTTTGGCACGTGCCCAATCATGGCTGTCCTTGATGCCAGGCCAGGGTGGGGCTACAGGCACGACCCTGCTGCCCTTTTCAATGAGTAATCTGTGAAGAGGGTGTCATGCTCCCCCCGGAGGAAACTTCATCAGAGTATGATCTGGTGTCTCCTGAGCCAGATGTTCCCAGGGAACAAGCCATTTCAGGGGGTCCTGGGGCTGACCAAGAAGCTCCTAGGCCCTCGGGAGAGATGGCTTCAGGTCATCCCCCTTGAAAGGTAGAACGCTTGGCTTCTGAGTCAGAAGAGGATGCTGAGCTATCACCAGCCCCCGAGAATGCCAGTGCCTGAAGGTGCAAGCTAGGACTATGGTAAGAGAAAGGAGTGCCCACTTGCAGACAAACACTCCTCAAGAGTAAAGGCCTCCTCGGGAGCAAGGGCATCCTCACAAGTAGGGCTTTTGCCGGAACTGGCAAGGTGAGCTGCAGCTGAGCCTTGGGAGCTCAGGCTGCAACAGCCTTCTTGGCTGCTGGAACAATGTTTTTCTACCAGCTCCAGTGCCTTGTATCCTTGACCTTGCTTCGTAACTAACCCTGTGTGCTGGTGACTCCAGGACTGCTGCTTGACTCTGCTCTTTGGACTGCTTACCCATACTTTGACCTTAGCTGTGTCTCAGAGCGTTGTCTTGGAGCTCCCCTTCTTGCCTGGTCTGACCCTTGTCTGTTTACTGACTACTCTGACTTGGGCTTCCCTCTTGCTAGACTCCCTCAACTATGCTTGACCTTTGCCTGTTTATTGACTTGCTATCAGATTTGCCCCTTCGTTTGCCCTAATGCTGATCCTGATCCTGCCGTAGCAGGACAGCCAGGGGACCACTGTCATTATTGTTGTTGGTTTTGCAACAACCCTTTGAGTTGAAGTAGGATGAGAGGCAATAATTTCCTCCAGAATACCCAGAATGGTTTGTGACTAAGGTAGTTTATCACTTCATAATGAGCATCTGTGATTGCATTAAAATGAATATAATATTTGGATCCAAAAACTGGGGCAAGGGAGTCGGGAGAATTTAGCCTGGCCTGTTTTTTTGTTTACTGTGTGTTATGAGTATCCTTAAATTGTTGGTTCTGATCCTCCCTGCCCACAAACATCTATATTTGCTCTTGTCTTATGGTTTAATTAATGTACTCTGATGTGTCAGGTAAGTGCACAGTCCTGGGAACTGAAGCATGAAGTGACATTTTAAATTATACTTTTTATTTTCCTTCTCTAAATTACAGTATTGGCAAGAAATCAAACACCGTACTTTGATCACAAAGAAAGTGATTCAAAAGAAATAACCAGACAACACATTGACCAAAATGCGAGGCATTCAAAAACAACATATTTCCATAATTATTGCATTGTTTTCCCTCTTGTGTATCATGATGTTCCTTCATTGTGGCCTGAAAGCTAGCATCTGGTAATGGCGCCTATTGATTACATTTATTTTATTAAATGTTAAATCAACATTGCACATTTGACCTTAGTGATTGCTCAATGTAAATGATTTAAATCTAATCTCAGGGGGGAAAAAAAAGCACGACATGATTCTCTAATTATCTGTGTGGTTTAGACCGATTGACCTACCTTCATTTCTATTGACCAGAAGAGAAATATTGTATGGAAATAAAACACATACTTATTGTGGCATAGAGGAAGGCCACAGGGGGCATTGGTTAACAAAAGAAAAACGTTTCAATTGGGGTCAGTGTTACCCCTCCCCCATGGGGGATTTCAGGGGAAAACATGTGGGGGGAAAGATTTAACCTTCCCCTCATGGAGCATGGTGGTCCTGATCCAAATCAGGGCTGCACATGCTTACACTAAAGTAAACAACACGTAGTTTGGCTCTGTGACCAGGTGACCTGTGTGCCTGCTCACAGCTGATAGATCACTTCAAGGCTAATCACTTCACGGCCTACCTGGTCCCCCTTTCTGCCTCTAGTAAGTATGCAAACTGTATGAGGGCCTGATTTATGGAATGGAAGCTGCACTAGCATTGGGACCATCCAAGCCTTGGTATACTCAACAGTAGGGATGTTGGAGAAATCCACAACAGAATCAATTGAGTTCAGATTTCTATGACTCTGACCTGTGGGTACTGCAGTGGCTATTCCTGAGTCGCATGGATTCTGTGGACTTGCAGACCAGTTGTGTGTGTTTTTTTACTTTCTGGAATTTTATGCAAACTTAGTCATAGAAAAATCTGTAAAATAAAAAAAAAACACCAGCTAAAAATGTATATCTCCTCCATAGGCTAAAGCATGAAAATATGCGGGGGTGTATGTGTGTGGAAACACCCCCCCCCAGAATTCACCAATGAGCAGGTGACAGAATGAAAGGCACCTGACAATCTGTGAAATGCAGATGGAACTGATTTTACAAAATCTGTACATCCCTAAAAAAGTTAAAGGTGTCCCCAACCAGTCGTGTCCGACTCTAGGGTGCGGTGCTCATCCCCGTTTCTAAGCCGAAGAGCCAGCGCTGTCTGAAGACACTTCCATGGTCATGTGGCCGGCATGACTGAACACCGAGGTGCACGGAACGCTGCTACCTTTCCCGCTGAGGCGGTACCTATTTATCTACTTGCAATTTCTTGCTTTCGAACTGCTAGGTTGGCAGGAGCTGGGACTGAAGACTGGAGCTCACTCCGTCACGCAGCACTCGGGTCTCGAACTGCTGACCTGCCGACCTTCCAGTCTGCAGTTCAGCGTCTTAACCACTAAGCCACCGCGGCCCCTCAACAGTAATCTCATTGCTTTGTGGGAGGAGTTAGAGACCTCTGGGCAAGCATAGCACTACCCTGAGGGACCAATCCAGTACATTTGGACCTGACACAGACTCCTGATCGTGGGTATCTGGATTCAAAATGAATCTGCACGCATCAGCCCTGCAGAATCTGTACAGGCAGGGTTGGTGACAAATGTAAGCATGGTCGGGCACCTGCCAAGGGCCCACTGGCAAGAGCCTCTGGACCGCCTCCTCTTCACGATGGCAATCTGCTTCTTCATCCACCTCTCACTGCGGCCGAGACAACAGTGGTGGTGTGAAGAAGGAAGAGTAAATGTCACTGCCTGCATGCTTATTGGCCCTTGGCCTGGCAAGCAAGCAGGATCGTGTAGTGAGGAGCAGGAGCAAGTAGCAATGCTGGTGAGAAGAGAGACTTACTGAGGGAGAGGGGCCCATTGAGGTTGTCTTGCCCAAGGGCCTCCTAAAACCCGGAGCCAGACGTGTGCAGAGGTATTTTTAGAATTCATCAGTATCTCTAGAATCGATGTATGCTGTTCTAAACTAAGTGGACTTGGCTACCCATATCGGTGCTAAAATTCCTTCCTTCCTTCCTTCCTTCCTTCCTTCCTTCCTTCCTTCCTTCCATTTCCACTCAACTGCTGTCATAAGAACAACTGTCCTCACAGAGGGAACTTGAACGGCTTTGTAGCGCGGCAGTAGTTACGCAAAAAGTGACAGACTCTAGGAAACAGCTATTAACCGTGCAGTGTGCAGCAGTGATTATTTTTGACAAAAAGAAACGTGACAAAATGAAGAACACTCCGTATTAATGCTTGAATGGCGACATGGGCATATCCTTAATGCTATCAAAGAAGCATATGTGTTTTGTCTCATATGTGTGGCTTTGGCATTAAACATCATTTCACAACATACACTTAACTTGTGTTAACATTAAAAACATAAGGATTGAATGCAACAACAGGAGATACTGCACTACATCTTTTTTTTTTTCTTTTTTTAAACAGTCTCTGGCCATTTCTTGTATTGTTACTTCTTCCTGCAAGAAAACTGTGTTGGCTGCAAGCCAGGGAGGCCCTTCATGCGAAGGTCTGTAGTGCAGCGGTAGAGCACATGCTTTGTGCAGAATCATAGGGCCGGCCCTATCATTAGGCAAAATGAGGTGGCTGCCTCAGGCATGTAAGTGTCATGTAAGGGCAGCAAATCTATAGTTCTTGTTGTTATTATTATTTTTACTGCCAGGAAGAGGGACGGGTGTTTGTGAGGATTTTCTACCTCAGGTGCCAAAATAACATGGCTGGCTTTGGTCCTAGACACCTTGACTTGGGGGAAAGGGCAGGGCTGGCTGTCTTATGAGGCAATGTGATTCCCCCAACTCAGGTGGCAGCATGGGGGGATGGCAAATTGTGCACTCCCCCCACTCACCAGGAGCACCCCCTACTGCTTCCTTGCTCCAGTGAGGCAGCACTATACCAGGTGCTGTGGCATTTGCTGCAGTTGGACAGTGGGGCTGACAGGGCTCTCTGGAGCTGCAACCTGCCCAGCGAACCCACTGTAGCACTGCCAGGCTTATACAAAGCATTTGAGGTTCACTCTCCAGCATCTCCAGGGTGGGCTGAGAAAGACCTGTGTCTGAAGCCCCGAATAGCTGCCGCCAGTCAGTGCAGACAACAATACAGAGCTACATAGATGGGTCAGTGTTCTCACTCTGTATATGGCCTGTTCCTATGTTAGGGTTTTTCTTGCTTCTTGCATTCTGACTGCTGTACTGGAGGCTGTTCCCAGCATTCCCATTGGGAACAGCTACTTGGGAAACATCTTTGCTGGCAGGCCTAGTGCTGATTTTAGCTTTTTGGGGGGAAGACAGCTGCTTGGGCAAGATTCCTTCAGTGGGCCCCACTCCTCACCACTTCAGTGGTGAGAAGTGGAGGGGTCCACTTCTCACCACTGCCATCACTGCCCATTGCTCTCCCTTCTCACCCAATCAGGCAGCACTGCCCAGAGGGAGAGGGCAAGGTGAGTAGAGGATGCTGTTCCTCATGGTTTTCATTGCTCGCTTGCCTTCCTTCCTTCCTTCCTTCCTTCCTTCCTTCCTTCCTTCCTTCTTTGTTGCATTTCTATACTGCCCAACAGCTGGAGTTCTCTGGGCAGTTCAGAACAATTAAAACCATAAAATAAAATAGGGTGAAATACAATACAAAGGTTTAAAAATACAGTATAAAATAAACCGAATAAAAAAAACTAGCAGCAGTGCAAAGATTTAAAATCCAGACTGTTTGCTGTGCTTGGAGAGCCCAGGAGAACAGGCAGAGGCAGCAAGGAGGAGGAGCAGGGCTGGCGGCTCTGGCTGGGGTTCAGTGGTGGGAAACCTGATAGAGTGGTGGCTTTGGAAGATGCCCAAGAAAGCTGATCCTTGCCGCCACCCCTGGCTAGGACCCCAAAACCATGCTATGCCCAGAACTATGACCTTGTGATCATAGTTATACTTAGAAACATAAGGAGCTGCCTTATTCTGAGGCAGACTCTTGGTCTATCTGGCAGTAGCTCTCCTGGGTTTCGACAGGAGGTTCCCCAACTCCACCTGGAGTTGCCAGGAATTGAACCTGTGACCTTCTGCATGCAAAGCAGGTGCTCTACCACTGAGCTATGGCCCCACGCAATCCTGCTGTCCTGTGAAATGTCCAGGAACACTTTGACTAACCTGCCAGATCATACACAAGATGTCCAGGAAGGTTTCATGAATGCATACTTATTGCTGTTGTGTCAGGTAATAATTAAGCAAGATGTTGAAATGCATTCAACCACTGTCAGATCTACATTGCTGAAATGGGTGAGTGGCCCTACCTGTTTGTCATGGAAATACGAAGGGTAACCACAGTAATCAAATCATAGTTGATACTACAGTGGGGGCTTCCAGGAGCCAAAGTCCAGACTCTCCTTTCCAAGGGAGCAATCCTATGCATGTTTAGACAGAAAGAGGTCCTATAACTCCCAGTATTCCCCTGCCAGCATGGGTGGCAGGGGAAAGCTGGGAGATGTAGGAAATTTTTCTGTCTAAACATGCATAGGATTGTGCCCTAAGTCTGCAATCCTTCTGTGGGAGTAACTCCCACCGAACACAACTTACTTCTGAGTAGACAAGCCTAGGATTGCACTGCACATCTATGTTTATGTATGTATTCATTCATTTCATTTCTATACCGCCCAATAGCCGCAGCTCTCTGGGTGGTTCACAAAAATTAAACCCAAAAAGTACACAGTAAAACAATACAAAAATATAAAAGCATTAAAACCACAATACAACAATACAACCAGAACAAAACCTAGCAGCAATTAGGAATGGCGGAGAATTCCGCCACGGACTCCAGTGAGGCCAGATTCTTTAGAAGATTCCGTCGAGGATTCCGGGGGGAGGAACAGATCACCTCCCCACACCTGCAGACCCCAGCGGAGCCAGGTAAGTGGGGTTTCGTACACCCCTAGCAGCGATGCAGAGATTCAAAATACAGATTTAAAACAGCAAAGCTAAAGGACCAGAAAGCTAAAATACTAAAATGCCTGAGAGAATAAAAAGGGCTTCTCAGCTGGAGCCAGAAGGAATACAACGTACATGCCAGTACATCCATCAGGGAGCTCATTCTACAGCTGGGGTGCCACAGCAGAAAAGGCCCTCTTCCTAGTAGCCACCCACCTCACTTCCTTTGGCAGGGGCTCATGGAGAAGGACTGCTGAGGATAATCTTAAGGTCCAGGCAGGCACATAGGGGAGGAGGCGATCCTTCAGATAACTTGGCCCCAAGCCATTAAAGGCTTTGAATGTTAATACCAGCACTTTGAATTGGGTCTGGAAATGGACTGGCAGCCAGCGCAGCTGGAAAAGTACCAGCATAATATGAGCTCATTGGCCAGCCCCTGTTAACAATCTTGCTGCCCTATTTTGGATCAGCTGAAGTTTCTGGACTGTTTTCAAAGGCAGCCCCACGTATAACACATTGCAGTAATCCAGATGAGAAGTTATCAGAGCATGGAAAACTGTAGCTAGGCTATCTCTGTCCAGGTAAGGGCGTACTTGGTATATCAGCCTAAGCTGATAAAAAGTGCTCCATGCCACTGAATTCACCTGTGTCTCAAGTGGCAGTTCGGGGTCCAAGAGCACGCCCAATCTACAAACCTGATCCTTCAGAGGGAGCGCAACCCCCTCCAGAACAGGTTGAATATCACCTAGCCGGGCTGACAAACCACCCACTAACAGCACCTCTGACTTGTCTGGATTGAGTTTCAGTTTATTGGCCCTCATCCAGTCCATTACCATGGCCAGGCACTGATTCAGAACAGCTGCTGCCTCACCCGGGTTTGATGAAAAAGAGAGGTAGAGATGGGTGTCATTCGCATATTGATGGCACCTCAGCCCACACCTCCAGATAAACTCTCCCAGTGGTTTCATGTAGATGTTAACAGCATGGGGGATAAAATAGAGCCCTGTGGAACCCCATGGCATAATTTCACAGAGCAATAATCCCCCAGCACGACCTGCTGAAATTGGCCATCCAAGTAGGAGTGGAACCACTGCAGTGCAGTGCCTCCAACTCCCAAACCAGACAACCTATCCAGAAGGATACCGTGGTCAATGGTATTGAAAGCCGCTGAGAGGTCCAGGAGAATCAACAGGGTTGCACTCCCCCTGTCCCTCTCCCAGCAGAGGTCATCCCACAGAGCGACCAAGGCAGTTTCAAAGCAGTCTGAAGGACCTAGATAATCTGTTTCATTCAAGAGTGCCTGGAGCTGTCTGGTAACCACCCACTCAGGCAGCTTGCCCAGGAAGGGGATGTTGGACTCCGGCCTATACTTGTTAACATCCTCAGGGTCCAGGTTAGGCTTTTTCAGGAGTGGCCTGATTACAGCCTCTTTTAAAGAGGCCGGCACCACTCTCTCTCTCAAGGAGGAATTTACAACCTCCTGGACCCAGCCAGACATCCCCTCCTTATTTGCTGTAATAAGCCACGAAGGACAAGGGTCGAGCACACAGGTGGTTGACTGAACTTGGCCAAGCATCTTGTCCTCATCCTCAGGCCTCAATAACTGAAACTCATCCAATAAAACTGGACCAGATGGTGCTCTGAACGCCTCTACCAATGGAACTGCATTCATTGTGGTGTCCATGATGAATCTGAGTGATTTTATCTTCAAAGTGCTGTGCAAACACGTCACAGCGTGCAACCGAGGCTTCCAAAGTCTCTTTCCCTGGCCCAGAATGTAACAGGCTGAGAACCACTTAGAAAAGCTCTGCTAGATGACACTGAGAAGATGCAATGCTGGTGGAAAAGAATTGTCTCTTTGCCACCCTCACTGCCACAGAGTAGACTCAAAAATGAGCTCTAATCTGTATTCCTTCAGACTCAGCACACATTTTCCTCTACCTGCGTTCTAGCTATCTCCCCTCTTGCTTCATTGCCCTCAGCTCAGGTGTATACCAAGGAGCTGGCCAGGCTTTGCTCAGAGGGAGAGGGCACTTGGGCGCAATCGTGTCAACTGCCTGAGTCATCTCTGCATTCCACGGAGCAACCGGGGCTTCGACAGGAGCACCCGCCATACCAGCAGGAAAATCCCCCAGAGCCCTCTGGAATGTATCAGAATCCATTAACCTCTAGGAATGGACCATTTTAATAGGGCTCCCACCCTCACAGAGGGGGAAGGCTGCCAAGAGTCTAAACCTCAGCAGGAAGTGATCTGACCATGACAAAAGGACAGATGTTAATTCTTCCACTTTCAGATCACCATCCTCCTGCCCAGCCAAGAAAACCAGATCAAGTGTGCGTCCTTTTACATGTGTTGGGCCGATGACATGTTGGGACAGCACCATGGTTGTCATGGCTGCCATGAAGTCCTGAGCCTCTCCAGATACAGCGTCCTCAGCATGGAAGTTGAGATCCCCCAGGACCATCATCCTAGGGGTCCTCAACACCAAGTCCAAGACCACCTCCGTCGGCTCAAGCAGGGAGTTGGATGGGCAGCGGGGTGGCCGGTACACCAGCAGAATCCCTAATCTGTCCCGGGTACACAACACAAGGTACAAACACTCAAGATTTGCACTTGAATGAACAGGAAGCCTAGAGAGAGGGATCACATTCCTATAGACCATGACAACCCCCCTCCCCGGCCCTGAAGTTGGTGTTGGTGCTGCACTGAGTACCCAGGAGGGCACAGCTGGGAGAGGGTAACCCCTCCCAGTTCCCCCACCCAGGTCTCAGTAATACATACCAGGTCAGCCCCCTCCTGTCTTAATTTTCTTACCAAACCACATTTTGTTGGAGTCTTGAACATCAGACGAATGTTGTTTAAAAAGAATGTCTCAGTAATTCATAGGATTCAATTGTTTGGTTTATTTAAAGACTGGCCCAGGCAGAGTGGGTGGAGAGTGTGTGTACATGAGAGAGCAATTAAAATTACAAATAAATTGAAGCTACAGTTTTTAAAAATTATGCACATATTAATCTCAATGCTGGATGACAACAAATTAAAAGAAATATAAAAATCCATCAGTGCTGGACAAATTATAAAGTGATATAAAAATCAACCCTTTTCTGCAAAAACGAAACATCTAGAGTCCTTTTGAGCATAAATTCATTACGAATCTAATTTAGTTGCTGTCATCGCTGCATGCTTTGTCTTCCATAAGACTTCTTGCCTCACACTTTCCCCTCTTATACCATTCAAAATATCATTTATTTTCTATATTAAATAATGTTCAGAACGGTAGCGGTATTGGTAAGGGATTGCTATACATATGTACAAGTATGTAGCCAATACATGAAATATATTGTTCTGAGAGTATACAGAGAAACTTTGCATTCCCAGACTGTGATATTCTAGTTGGAAAAGAAAAATGGGACGTGGCTTGTAGCCAATGTTAGTCCTACTTAGAGAAGATGCACTGAAATGAATGGGATATGTTAGTCATAAGTTAAGTAGGGATGGCGGAGAATTTCTCCCCGAAACTTCGGGGGGCCGAGCGCCAACGTGTTCGGCCCCCCGAACAAGTTTCGGGGAGAAATCCTCCGCACCCCCCCGCACCCCCCCCGGGACGGGACTTACCTTCGCCGAATGTCCCTCCCGGCGGCGGGTCCGGCCGGCGGTTCGGTGGCTGTTCGTGCGGGGCGGGAGCGGCAGCCGGTCTTTTGACCGGCTGCCGCCGCCGCCATTCCAATCAAAGAAAAAAATAATGCCCCCGTGATAGGCTACGTGACGATTAACGTAGCCTATCATGGCTAGATTTGCAAAGCCAGCCATGATAGGCTATGTAAATCGTCACGTAGCCTATCACGGGTGACTTAAAAAAAAAAGCGCGTACGGATAATGGCGGCCCCCATAGGGAGCTGCCATTCGCGTTCCTTATTTGGTTGCTGTAGTCTACATAAAGATTTACGTAGACTACGGCGAAAATAAGGGCAACGCTATTTGCGTTGCCCTTATTTTTGCCGTAGTCTACGTAAAGATTTACGTAGACTACAGCAACCAAATAAGGAATGCGAATGGCGACTCCCTATGGGGGCCGCCATTAGCATATGCGCTTATTTTTTTTTTAAGTCACCCGTGATAGGCTACGTGACGATTAACGTAGCCTATCACGGCTGACTTTGCAGATCTAGCCGTGATAGGCTACGTTAATCATCACGTAGCCTATCACGGGGGCGTTTTTGTTTTTTTAAACTTTCGAGTTCACGGCCGGGCGAGGCGGGAAGCCTCCTCCCCGGCCTGAATTTCGGCCGGGGCGAGGCGGGAAGCCTCCCCCCGGCCTGAATTTCGGCCGGGGCGAGGCGGGAAGCCTCCCCCCCGGCCTGAACTTCGCGGGGGGAGCAGCGAAGCACCTCCCCCCCACCGCGAACAAGCTTCGACGAAAGGTAAGTGACTTTCGTCCACCCCTAAAGTTAAGTCTCATTCATTTCAATGCATCTACATTAGGGAGGAGTAACGTCGAATAGAAGCCATGGTTCCCTGACTCTTTTAGCCTGAGAGTTGACAATTGTATCAGGGAGAATTTTGTTTCATGAAGAAAGCAAAGTTTCATTGGCTCCTCATAGCGGTGTGTCGGGGTCCCCAACCTTTTTGGGTCAGTGGGCATATTTGGAAGTTTGAGTGTGTTGTGAGTGCTCTCACAAAATGGCTGCCATGGCAGGTGTGGCTGGTCACAAATATCAATTTCTTGGAAAGTAAATCAGGGAGGCTAAAAGAAAAGTAACTTGCTCAAGAACCTTAATATAAGGCAGAGGTGGGGGCCTGAGGTGCAAAACACAAAGCCACTATTTTAGGGATGTACGAAAGTCACTTACCATTTTGCGGATCTGCTTCGCGGTGGGGGGGGAGGTGCTCCGTTCCTCCCCTCGGAATCCTCGACAGGGGGGGAGGTGCTCCGTCCCTCCCCCCAGAATCCTGCCTGGCTGGCTCCGCTCCACGGGGATTCCTCAGAGCCGCCGGCCGGCTCCGCCCGCAGCCGGACATCCGGCCGCTGGGCAGCAGGGACGCAAATGGTGGTGGCTACGGCCGCCGCCATTTGCGTTCGCAATTTTTAGCCATTCTAGCCTACGTAAATATTTTCGTAGGCTAGAACGGCTAAAAATAGTGAACGCAAATGGCGGCGGCCATAGCCGCCACCATTTGCATTCGCTGTGCCCAGCAGCGGCTGCCCCCGCCGCCACCCCTGCCGCCACCCCTGCTGCCGCCCCTGTCGCCCCCGCATTCGGCCTCACTGGAATCTGTAGCAGAATTCTCTGCCATCTCTACACTATTTTGAACCCAGATCAAGATGGTGCTGGAAAGCAGCACTTCGGTTTGCAACATGACAGCCTCCCAGTAAAATAAAAACCAGGAGGGGCAGGAAGCCTGATAGGCACCATATTGCAAACCCCATAAAGAAATTAGTCAAAGAGGATTCAGCCCCCAAATTGCTTGCAATGGGACAGGAGGGACAACAGAGAGATTTTGCCCTGAAGTGAAACCATGAGGCTTCATGGATCTCTTCAAGAGCCAACAGTATTGTATTATTGGTCTTGGTGTTGTCTATGCCAGCCTTCCCCAACCTGGTGCCCTCCAAGTATGCTGGACTGCAGCTCCCACAAACCCTGGCAGCATGGCCAGTGGACCATGCTTGTTGGGTATGATGGGAGCTGTAGTTCGACACATCTAGAGGATGCTAGACTGGGGAAGGCTGGTCTATGCAAATGAAAACAACAACTGTATTTGAGAATTTAACTTATTGCAATTACTTCTTTTGTAGGAAAACTTCTTTTTAGAAAAAAACATGGGAATGTGTATGTGGAGATCATAGCATTCTCCTTGAGTGTTCTACATCTGCTTCCTGTTTCCATCAGTGTTCTTCTTTGCAAACCCTTTCCCCATTTTCTTTTTGTTTTCTATTGAGTGTTGATGTTTTTTGTCTCTAGGAAGTTTCCTAGACAATTTTGTTCTGCCTTCCTTCAGCTACTTAGACTTGATGTTTAAACTAGGTGGCTGAAAATAGATTTTGCACTCCTCAGGCAAAGGACTGTGGTCTTCTCCATGTCATTACAAGGTATCAGTATGCTGATGGATGAGTACAGGGGAAACAACAAATAATAGTGATCATTAATGCAATATTGGGCAAGAAGCATCAGCAGAGCCCTGGGCTTACCCCTGTCCCC
The DNA here is from genome assembly GCF_057233095.1 of Heloderma suspectum. Lineage (NCBI taxonomy): Eukaryota > Metazoa > Chordata > Lepidosauria > Squamata > Helodermatidae > Heloderma > Heloderma suspectum. The sequence goes on from NC_139458.1 coordinate 193,163,802, forward strand.
AAGCTGGTTTTTTTGTTTTTTTAATTCCAGCTTTTTTTCCTTTAGATTCCAGGAGGTTCAAACAAGCAAACTCCAGCAATAACAAATGTTCGCAATGGAAATGAGGGACACTGGGAGTGTAGCAATGAAATATTTAGAAATCGTACCTCCCAAACATAAAATATACATATGTTGAAACCTCTGCTAATGGCTCAGATGCTAGCTGCAGGCTTCTGCATTCTTGTGGCCAGTCAAATCTTGGTCCCCGGGAGAGCATTTCCGTGTTGATGACTAAACTGCTCTGCATGCTCCATATTACAAGGGAAGAAAAAGAAATATGATCTGTCCATTACCTAATTTCAGTGACTGTTTAAAACTGATTTATGACTGACTCTCTCTCTCCCTCCCTCCCTTCCCCCACCCCCTTCTCTCTGTGCACACCTGCTTCTCTGACCATTGTGGAAAAATGCAGTTGCTTATCAGAGTCAACAGGATGCCCAGATTCAAAGCAGGACCATGCAGAGGGAGTTCCAAGGGGCACAGCTCTTTTGCTGTCTTCTGCATGACAAGTGGTTCCAACCAACATGCCCTCTTTTATGCAGCTATTCAAGGTACAGAACACCTTATTTAGGTGGAGGCGCACCTTCAACACTCCGACAGCTTGTCAAAGTGCATGGCTCCCACATCAGTTCTCCAGGGTGAGGCACCCCTACATCCCCAAACCTGTCTATCTCTGTGTCTTTCTCCATTCATCTCTGGCTCAAACTTCAGTCTATTGTTCTCTTTATGAGCATTTCTCGTTGTTGTTGTTGTTGTTGTTGTTGTTCAGTCGTTCAGTCGTGTCTGACTCTTTGTGACCCCATGGACCATAGCATGCCAGGCCTTCCTGTCCTGAGCTCTCTCCCGGAGCATGCTCAAGTCCATATTCATTGCATCAGTGATGCTATCTAGCCATCTCATCCTCTGCCGTCCCCTTCTCCTTTTGCCTTCAGTCTTTCCCAGCATCAGGGTCTTTTCCAGAGAGTTTTCTCTTCGCATTAGGTGGCCAAAATATTTGAGCTTCAGCTTCACTATCTGTCCTTCCAATGAGCAGTCAGGGTTGATTTCCTTTGGGATTGACTGATTTGACCTCCTTGCAGTCCAGGGGACTCGTAAGAGTCTTCTCCAGCACCACAGTTCGAAAACATCAATTCTTCGGCGCTCAGCCTTCCTTATAGTCCAGCTCTCACAGCCATATGTTACACTGGGAAAACCATAGCTTCGATTAGATGGACCTTTGTCGGCAAGGTGATGTCTCTGCTTCTTACTATGCTGTCTAGGTTTGCCATAGCTTTCCTCCCAAGGAGCAAGCATCTTTTAATTTCATGGCTACAGTCACCGTGTGCGGTGATCTTGGAGCCCAAGAAAATAAAATTTGTCACTGCTTCCATTTCTTCCCCTTCCATATGCCAGGAAGTGATGGGGCCAGATGCCATGATCTTAGTTTTTTTAATGTTGAGTTTCAAACCAGCTTTTGCACTCTCCACTTTCACCCTCAACAAGAGGCTCTTTAGATCCTCTTTGCTTTCTGCCATTAGGGTGGTATCGTCTGCGTATCTGAGGTTGTTGATAATTCCCCCGGCAATCTTAATTCCGAGCTGTGATTCATCCAACCCAGTGTTTCTCATGATGTACTCTGCATATAAGTTAAATAAGCGGGGCGACAATATGCAGCCTTGTTGTACTCCTTTCCCAATTTTGAACCAATCAGTTGTTCCATGTCTGGTTCTTACTGTTGCTTCTTGGCCCTCGTACAGGTTTCTCAGGAGACAGGTAAGGTGGTCTGGAACTCCCATCTCTTTAAGAATTTGCCACAGTTTGTTGTGATCCACACAATCAAAGGCTTTAGTGTAGTCAATGAAGCAGAAATACACGTTTTTCTGGAATTCTCTTGCTTTGTCTATAATCCAGCGAATGTTGGCGATTTGATCTCTAGTTCCTCCGCATCTTCGAAACCCAGCTTGTACTTCCATTAGTTCTTGATTCACATGCTGCTGAAGCCTAGCTTGTATAGGGGTGAACGAAAGTCACTTACCTTTTCTCGCAGCTTTTTCGTGGTGGGGGGGAGCGCTTCGCTGCTCCCCCCGCGAAGTTCAGGCCAGGGGGGGAGGCTTCCCGCCTCGCCCGGCCGAAATTCAGGCCGGGGGGGAGGCTTCCCGCCTCGCCCGGCCGAAATTCAGGCCAGGGAGGAGGCTTCCCGCCTCGCCCGGCCGCGAACACGAAAGTAAAAAAAAAAAGTCCCCTGATAGGCTATGTGACGATTCACGTAGCCTATCACGGCTAGATCTGCAAAGTCAGCCGTGATAGGCTATGTGAATCGTCACGTAGCCTATCACGGGTGACTTTAAAAAAAAAAAGCGCGTACGCGAATGGCGGCCACCATAGGGAGCCGCCATTCGCGTTCCTTATTTGGTCGCTGTAGTCTACGTCAATCTTTACGTAGACTACGGCGAAAATAAGGGCAACGCAAATAGCGTTGCCCTTATTTTCGCCGTAGTCTACGTAAAGATTGACGTAGACTACAGCGACCAAATAAGGAATGGGAATGGCGGCTCCCTATGGGGGCCGCCATTCGCGTACGCGCTTTTTTTTTTTTTTTTAAGTCACCCGTGATAGGCTACGTGACGATTCACGTAGCCTATCACGGCTGACTTTGCAAATCTAGCCGTGATAGGCTACGTGAATCGTCACATAGCCTATCAGGGGACAGTTTTTTTTTTTTCTTTCATTGCAATGGCGGGGGCGGCAGCCGGTCGAAAGACTGGCTGCCGCTCCCGCCCCGCTCGAACACCGGACGAACCGCCAGCCGGACCCGCCGCCGGGAGGGACATTCAGGGAAGGTAAGTCCCGTCCCGGGGGGGGGCGGGGGGCGGGGGGGCGGAGGATTTCTCCCCGAAACTTGTTCGGGGGGCCGAACATGTTGGCGCTCGGCCCCCCGAAGTTTCGGGGAGAAATTCTCCGCCATCCCTAAGCTTGTAGGATTTTGAGCATAACCTTGCTGGCATGTGAAATGAGCGCAACTGTATGGTAGTTTGAACACTCTTTGGCATTGCCCTTCTTTGGAATTGGAATGTAAACTGACCTTTTCCAGTCTTGTGGCCACTGTTGAGTGTTCCAAATTTGTTGGCATATTGAGTGCAGCACATTAACAGCATCATCTTTTAGGATTTTAAATAGCTCAGCTGGAATACTGTCATCTCTGCTAGCTTTGTTGTTAGTAATGCTTCCTAAGGCTCACTTGATTTCACTCTCTAGGATGTCTGGCTCAAGTTCAGTGACCGCACTATCATGGTTATCAGGGACATTCAGATCTTTCCTGTATAGTTCTTCTGTGTATTCTTTCCACCTCTTCTTAATCTCATCTGCTTCTGTTAGGTCCCTGCCTTCTTTGTCCTTTATCATGCCCGTCTTTGCACAAAACGTTCCCTTGAGATCTCCAATTTTCTTGAAAAGATCTCTAGTCTTTCCCATTCTGTTGTTTTCTTCGATTTCTTTGCATTGTTCATTTAAGAAGGCCTTCTTGTCTCTCCTTGCTATTCTCTGGAACTCTGCATTCAGTTGGATATATCTTCCCCTTTCTCCCTTGCTTTTCACTTCCCTTCTTTCCTCAGCTACTTGTAAAGCCTCATCAGACAGCCACTTGGCTTTCTTGCATTTCTTTTTCTTGGGGATGGATTGAGTTGCTGCCTCCTGAACAATGTTATGGACCTCCGTCCATAGTTCCTTAGGCACTCTGTCTATCAGGTCTAATCCCTGAAATCTATTCCTCACCTCCACTGTATATTCATCAGGGATATGATTTAGGTCATACCTGAATGGTTTAGTGGTTTTCCCTACGTTCTTCCATTTAAGACGAAATTTTGCAAGAAGCAGCTCATGATCTGAGCCACAGTCAGCTCCAGGGCTTGTTTTTACTGGGCTTATATAGAGCCCAGTATAGAGCTTCACCATCTTTGGCTGCAAAGGACATAATCCATCTGATTTCGATATTGACCATCTGGTGAAGTCCATGTGTAGAGTCGCCTCTTGTGCTGTTGGAAAAGAGTGTTTGCTATGATCAGCGTGTTCTCTTGGCAAAACTCTATTAGCCTTTGTCCTGCTTCATTTTGTACACCAAGGCCATGCCTGCCTGTTATCCCGGTGATTTCTTGACTTCCTACTTTAGCATTCCAATCCCCTACGATGAAGAGGACATCTTTTTTTGGTGTTAGTTCTAGAAGGTGTTGTAGGTCTTCATAGAACCGATCAACTTCAGCTTCTTCGGCATCAGTGGTTGGGGCATAGACTTGAATTACTGTGAAGTTGAATGGTTTGCCTTGGATTCGTACTGAGATCATTCTGTCGTTTTTGAGATTGTACCCCAGTACTGCTTTTCCCACCCTTTTGTTGACTATGAGTGCTACTCCATTTCTTCTAAGGGATTCTTGCCCACAGTAGTAAATATAATGGTCACCTGAATTAAATTCGCCCATGCCTGTCCATTTTAGTTCGCTGATTCCCAAGATGTCGATGTTCAATCTTGCCATCTCATGTTTGACCACCTCCAGCTTACCTTGATTCATTGATCTGACATTCCAGGTTCCTAAACAATATTGTTCTTTACAGCATTGGATTTTCTTTTCACCACCAGACACATCCACAGCTGAGTCTCCTTTGGGCTTTGGCCCAGCCGCTTCACTCTTTCTGGCGCTACTTGGAATTTCTACACCAGCCTAAAATCCCACATTTAAAATGGGGATTTCTGCTTCTGTTTTAAATGCAGGATCATGACGGACTCCCTTTACATGAGCTTCTTTTCCCACCGTTCCCCCTCCTTTCCCCCCATATCTGAGTCTTCCATATGTTTCATTATACAGCCGCTAGATGGTGCTGTGGTCTAGCTCCTCTTATTGTGTGTTTTCGTCTTTTCATGAGGAAACTCAAGCAGAATTCAAGTGCTGCAATTTGATAGCTCATTATTGTCGATCTTTTAAAAAATGGAATAAAAGTCATTTCATGCAGGAAGTGCCCTGGAGGTTGATGACATCATCTAGATGACCTGCAAACTTCTGTGACTAACCAATCTCAATAGCAGGATAAAAGCTCTGTGTGGAGAGAAGCCCTACATCCATATATCTAGATCAAGGGTGGGCAGAATGTAGATCACGAGCTACTGGTAGATTTCTGGATGATTTGCAGTACATCAGCAGGGCTTTCTGGCTTCCAATTATTTAAATAATTGGCAACAATATTGTGACTTTTCCCACCTAAACTAGGCTGTTGAAATGCAGAAAGCTTGTGCTAACCGATAGTGGGCATTTGTGTGAAAGGACTGTGAGTCTGGAGATCAGTTCTTTTCTGGTATGGAAAACAAATTCCTTGGCTCAATATGTGCTCAGAGCCACCTTAATTCTGTCTTTTGCACCTGGATGGTTGGTGGATCTTGGGGGTTCTCATAAAAACAACAACAACAACAGCAACAACAGTGAACCAGATCTAACAATCTTGAAGTTTGCCCACCCTTGACTTGGATCACATCATCCTTAGCTGGGATGCAGGATGGGACATGGAGATGTAACTCCCCCTTCCCTTTGGCATTTCCTAGCATTCAGAAGACCGGCCAGTCTCCCTAACAAAAGGAAGGTAAGTTTGTTAACTGTTAAGGCAGTCTCCAGCAGTACATCTGGCTCCATGAACCCTCTGTCATCCAAACTTCTTGTCTCAGAACAATACTTCATCATGCTTCATCATGGAGAATATACAAGCAAGGTAAGCAAAGAAACCTTTCTAGTTTCTGGGCTGGTTTGCATGTTCACTGCAGCCCACCATGGCTTATTTAAGCCTCAGTGGGTTATGGCGTGTGTGGGTGGACATTTTGAATATTTAACTCCTGGTAGGGGGCTGTCATGGTTTGTTGTGTCATCCGAACCCAGGCATGATACAACAAACAACCCTCAAAGAACCCTACAGCAGACCACAAATCAACCTACAACAGGGGTTGTTTGTTTAACCCTCAAACAGCCCCTGCTGCCTAGGTTTGGATGAGATGACAATCCATGGCTGAGGTTTGAATAGGCAACCTGATGCCCACCAGGTCTCTGTCTCTCTGATGCATGGCTTCTGTGGAACCCAAGGGATAGCCAGGATTAAAATGCACCCATTGTTAATGAGGTAAGAATAGGGCTGCTAGATGACCAGAAGAAAACCAGCCTGGCCAGCTCTTGTGCTTTTAATCGCAGCTAGATCTGCAGAAATCAGCAGATGAAGCATGGAGAGAAGCATCATCACTTGTGAATGTTTGAAGATCAAGCTGCAGTTCAAAGCATGGAAACAGGGGTGGATGAACATGGGAGCAACCCTAGTTTGAAGGACTCAAGCGTCAAGCCTAAATCTACTCAAGTAAGTCCTGATGAAATCACATTTGCCCTAAGAAGGTTTGGGGTGAACTGCTTGATGTTGGAGAAATCCACAACAGGTTCAAATGAGTTTATTCCTATGAATCTGACCCACGGATTCCAAAGTGGATTGGCTTTTTCTGAGTCACACGGATTCCGCAGGCTTGCAGACTGGTTTTTTTACTTTCAGGAATTGTATGCAAATTTAGTTGTACAAAAATACTTTTCTTTTTTTTTTACAACAAGCAAACAAACAAACAAACCCACCAACCCAAAATGCACATTTCCCCTATGGGCAAAAATATGAAAATGCGGATTTGAGGGGGATTTGTGCATTTGTGCAAATGTGCACTTTTCAACATAAACACAAGTTCAAGAAATTGAGAAAAATCCAATCCTGTCAATGAGTGGACAATGGAATGAAAGATGCCCGACAAGCCATGAAACACAGACAGAACAAAATCCGTACATCCCTAGCTGCAGGCTTTAATTTTCTTGGCACCACTGAAGCAGCAGGGTAAGAAATGCCACAGCTGCATATTCTCTTAGGGTGCAGTCCTATTGGACTGATTCTCGTTAGATGGAAGCCTCCAAGACATTTCCAAGTATCTAAAGCTCCAGTGGGGTCTCCATCCACCTTTCCTGTATTTTCTGCTAGACGGGTCCCTGAGCCCATCCAGCTGATGCATGTGAGTCGGGACGGGAGCTAAGGGGCTTGTAGATCAGCTGGATCCATGGCATCTTCCCTCCTGAGTTTACAACACCAACCCAGGAGAGGAAGTAACTGTGGATCTCTCCTTGCTGGCTGACAGGGGTGGGAACAGGGGTGGGACCCTGTGGCCACTCAGATGCCATCCGGGGGCCATAGGATTGCTCTCTTGGTGTCTCTAAGCTCTTAAAAGAGTTGAGGTTTCTGGGTTACCATCCTCTAGCAACCCCAAATGGCTACAGAAATGTTATGCAAAACAGAGATGGCACCTGATGCAGAAAATCCAGTGGCATATCCCATTATAATAAATGGGATATATTATAATAAAATTGTAATAAATGAAAACTGTAATCTTATCCACACTTACCCGGGATGAAGCCCCATTGAACATAGTGGGTCTTATTTCAGAAGAACAAGCATAGGATTGCACTGTAAATCATCAATGTGCCTCACCCTGCCTACTGGTACCACTGGCCCTGTTAAACTACTTAATGTAAACTAATCTATTATTAGGAAGGGGCAATTGTTGCAGTATACACATTCATCTGTTGGCTTTTCTGACGAGATGCCCAACAAGTATGCCAATCCTGAGAATGATTAGCTGAATAAAGAAATTAGTTAACAGATAGCAGCTCACATTTAATAGGCTATAATCCTGATGCAACATGACCTCAGCTATGAATATCAATGGATATCACTCATTGATACTATGAGTATCACTCACGAACATATTTTAAAAATCGTATCTGTAACTTACTTAACAAATAGCCATTACTGAGTTCCAGAGCCACTTTCTCACTAATGGTGAACCAGATCATTAGTACCCTCCACCTACCTACCTACCTATAGTAGTACTCATGGATTTGTTCATTTTGGTTTAGAATTTAAAATTAGCATTTATGCTGATGATCTTTTGTTGTTTATTTTGAGAGCCCAGTTGTCGGGTCCAGCTTTGATGAAATTGAGTAATTCCTTTGGTGAATTGTCCGGCTATTCAATTAATTGGTCAAAGTCAGAAATAATGCTGATTGGAGATAGGGTATACCAATTGGAAATTTCGATGGTGCCCAGAGTTTATTACTTATTTGGGAATAATTATCTCTAAAGATATATCTCAAATGATTAGGTTAAATTTAAACCAGTTGACTGATGATATTTCATGAGATATAGATAGATGGGCATCTTTAAAGTTGAGTTTATGGGGTAAGGTGAATACACTTAAGATGAATACCAAACCTCGAATTATTTATGTTATACATGGGATCCCTATACTTATACCTGGCAAATATTTCCCAAAACTTAATGATTTGTTTCGTAAACTTGGGCGGGGGGTCCTTTCCACCAAGAATATCTTTGAAAAGGATGAAACTTCCAATTAATGAAGGCTGGTTTGATTTTCTGGATCTAGCTATTAGGGATGTACGAAAGGCACTTACCTTTCGCGGATTATGTTGATGGTGGGGGGGAGGCGCTCTGTCCCTCCCCCCGGAATCCTGGACGGGGGGGGAGGTGCTCCATTCTTCCCCCCGGAATCCTGGCCGGCCGGCTGTGCTCCGCAGGGATTCTGCGAAGCCGCCGGCCGGCTCCACCAGCAGCCAGACATCCGGCCGCTGGCTAGCAGGGACGCAAATGGCGGCGGCTGTAGCCGCCGCTGTTTGCGTCCCTGCAGTCAGCCGTGATAGGCTACGTAAATGTTTACGTAGCCTATCACGGCTGACTTAAAAAACAACAATAACAATGAGCGTACGCAAATGGCGGTGGCCACGGCCGCCACTATTTGCGTTCCTTATTTTGGCACGTCTTAGTCTACGTCAAGATTTAGCGTCCGCTAAATAGCGTCCGCTACGCTATTTGTGTTCCCCTTATTTTCGCCGTCTTAGTCTACGTAAATCTTGACGTAGACTAAGACGTGCCAAAATAAGGAACGCAAATGGAGACGGCCATGGCCGCCGCCATTTGCATACGCGCGTTGTTGTTGTTTTTTAAGTCAGCTGTGATAGGCTACGTAAACATTTACGTAGCCTATCACTTTTTTAAAAAACTTAGCCGTGATAGGCTACATAAATCTTTCCGTAGCCTATCATGTTTTTTTTTTTTAACTGGAAATGGTGGCGGCGGCAGCTGGTTGGAAGACCGTCCGCCGCCGCCACCGCCGCACCGCCACCGGAGCCGCCACCGGAGCCACCACCACCAGGAAGATCCGCCCCAGGTAAGTCTCATCCTGGGGGGGTGGCGGGGGGGTGGCAGACCGTTCCGCCACCGTTTTCGGGGGGCCGAATGCGCTGGCATTCGGCCTCCCCGAGATCCATGGCAGAATTCTCTGACATCCCTACTAGCTATGTACCATCAGGCCTATTTGCTGACTTGTACTAAATTTTGGTCTTTTCCACTTAGGTTAGATTTTCCATCTTGGTCAGTGTTGGAATCTTCTTGTCTGCAGCCTCTCTTTAAATGGATGGGATTAGGTTCTCAGCATATTAAGGCAGACAGAGCTCCTCCCACAATTTTGGCAGTTAGAGAAGTGTGGCATATAATGTCGATATCATCTGATCTCGGAAGCTAAGTAGGGTCAGCCCTGGTTAGTACTTGGATGGGAGACCGCCTGGGAATCAGGCTTCCTGCATTGAGCAGGGGGTTGGGCTTGATGGTCTTGTAGGCCCCTTCCAACCCTATGATTCTATGATTCTAATGTCATGTCAATTACAGTTTGACCCATTTCCCCATGCTAAATTGACTTTATGGGGAAATCCAGATGTAAGAAGTGGAAAGAAGAAGTTTTTATGGCGGACCTGGACAGATAAAATGATTTTTACCCTAGATCAATTAGTGGGGGTTGATGATGAGTTCTTGTTATTCTCAACTTTGTGAGATCAATTTGATTTGCCTGCTACAGCAGAATGGCAGTACTTGCAGTTGAAACATTTGTTGGTATCTAGATTCGGTCCTGCTGCTTTTACTGCTTTGGAGTCTCCTTCGCTACTGGAAATACTCATTGAAGCTGATCAGATATATTGACCTATGATTCATGTTTATAAATATTTATTATCAATGCATAAATATGATACAAGGGATTTACAGCTGGAATGGAACAGGGAATTGGAATTAGGGATGTACGAAAGTCACTTACCTTTTCGAAGGGTGACATTCACGGTGGGGGGGAGGTGCTCCCCCCCCCAATTCTCTCTGGCCGGCTCTGCTCCGCAGCGACTCCGCGGCTGCTGTAGCCGCTGCCATTTGCGCCGCTCTCTTTTGCTGTAATAGGCTATGTAAATATTTACGTAGCCTATCATGGCAAAAAAAAAGGGGAACGCAAATGGCGGCCGCCGTGGCTTTTTCTGTGATAGGCTATGTAAGTACTAATGCAGCCTATCACGGCTTCCGCAGGGACGCAAATGGTGTTCCTGCATTAGCCGTGATAGGCTATGTAAGTATTTACGTAGCCTATCACGGCTATAATGAAGAAGTTAATGGCAGCCGCAGATGCGGCTGCCATTTGCAAAACAGCGCGAACGGCAGCAGGCAGGTGCTCTGTTTTGCGTGCCTTTCGCGGGGTGGGGGGTGGGGGGCTTCGTTCTGCCATGGATTTCGGGGGGCCAAATACACTGGCATTTGGCCTAACCGAGATCCGTGGCGGAATTCTCTGACATCCCTAATTGGAACGTCCTATTTTGTTTAATCAATGGACTCCCGTTTTGGCATCTGTATTGGATATCTCAACAGATCTTCGGTTACACCTTATTCAGCAAAAACGTTTGTTTCAAGTCTATTGGATGCCACAATATCTTTTTAATAAAGTTTTGTCAAATTTGGCTAATTGTTGGAGGTGTAATACAGTCAATGCTTCTCTTATTCATATATTTTGGAAATGGCCAATGGTTGCCTCCTTTTCGGAGGAAGTTATTATTATACAGATCAATTTTGTACTGGAAACCTCTTTAATATTGACTGATGTAAATGTTCTTTTAAATTACTTACGTGCTTCTTGGAATGTAGCTCATGTTCAGCATAAATGGATTTTTTGTGCCCTTTTGGTTTCTAAAAGACTGATCCTATGATACTGGAAGGATAAAAGCTCACCACCCATAATACAATGGATAGAAGACTAAACAACGCTAGCAACATTTGAAAGAGTGGTATATAGGCGTAACTTGCAAATGGACTTATACGTGGATATTTGGTCTGCTTTTACTGAAGCTTATGTGTAACCTATATTTTTTTCCTTAAAAAAAAAAAAACTCTTTCTAGAATATTGTAATAATTTGAAACTGAGGGTTTTAGAATGTTGTTATACTGTTTTTCTTTTTGCTTTTGTTATGTTGTTTTTTCTTTGTTTTGTTTGTTGAAATTCACAATAATAAAAAAATCTATCTATCTGTCTAATCAGCAGAGCTACTGATAAGGGCAGAAGCTGAAATGTTTAGCTTAAAATATCTTTTTTGATTACTCTGTTAGTTTTCCCCATATATATATATATATATATATATATATATATGATCATTAGTACAATTTCTGTGTGTGTATTCTTTTTTTCATTCAGCATTAGTGAGAAAGTGATGTGTGAGGAAGTTGGTATGATGGCAGTAATTCCTTCATAGTTTAGTTGGCCACCATAGAAGCATCAGAATAATAAAGTAGCATCACATTTTGATCCAAATTGTATGTGATTATATAACATGTTTCTTGCCAGCCATATTTCAAAACAAGGTTTTGACAGTGCTTTCTTGATGGATTCTTAGTCCTTTGTTACAGTTTGGAATAATTTTCCATGGCCTTGCTTTTATGTAAATAAGGGCTGCACGTTCAATCCTGGATAATATTTCATGCATCTCCAGAGACATCCTTAGAAAAAGACTGAAGCTGGAATTCATGATACAGTATTAAGTACACTTAAATCCCACTGATTTAATTGGACTGAAGCATCCTTAAGGGTGTGCTGGTCACAGCTTAAGCGTTTGGAGTGGACATCATTCAGGATAAATGAAGAAATGAATCAATGAACATTTACACTTATGAAACTCAGAGTTATCATGGAATCAAAGAGCTGGAAGAGATCTTGGAGTTTACTAAGTACTACCTCCTGTTCAATGCAGAATGCGGCTACACCAGGACTGGGGGCCAGATTGTCCCCTGGACCAAGCCGGTAGGCCGGATACTGTCAATGGGGCAGAGCTCTGCCCCAAAGCCACATTGCTTCCATGACATCATCTGCCCTCGCCCACTTTTCTTTCTGTGCCTCTCTTCCCCAGGGGCTGCTGAGTCCCTCACTTGCTTCATGCGCCACTTGCACCCCATTTGGGGGCATGAGCAGCGTGCAAAGCAATGGGACTCCTGCAAGCAGCTGCTGAGTCCTTTGGAGGGAATCCCCATGTTATGTCCAATCTGTGATTGGAGATAACAAAGGGATCTCCCTGCATGCCACTCAAGGGGCAGGGCTTATGGAGGGGACCTGCCTTAGGAAGGGGAGGGGCAGGGCTCAAGGAGGATGCTGAGCCCTCTATGGGCTGGATTGGGAACTTCCATGGGCTGGATTTGGCACAGGGGCTGGAGGCTCCTTGCCCTTGAGCTACAGCATCCCTGACAGATGGCCATCCAGCCTCTGCTTAAATCCCTTCAGCAAAGGTGAGCCCAGAGCCTCCAGAGGCAGTCTGTTCTGCTGTCTTACCATTCTCTCACTGTTTGGAAGTTTCTCCTAATGATTAGGCGAAATCTGCTTCCCTGCAGTTTTCACCCTGTGGTTCTAGTCCTCCACTCTGGAGCGACAGAGAGCAAATGTGCTCCATCTTTTGCATAACAGCCGTTCAGATATTTTATTTAAAATAAAACAAAATAAAGGATTGTGACGTGATCCCCAAGCTGTGAAAATTCCAAGAACAATACTACCAGGTTTCATTTTCTTTGGATGGGAGAACACTGGAGACTTGGGGTGTCTGTCATATTTACTTTATTTGCAAAGATGAATGCACAGCACATTGGCAAGAAGAAGAATAGAATCCAAAAAACAAGAATGATCTTGCTTTATTTTCAGCCATCTCACAGTGCTCTCTCTCACCCGATGCAAAATCTGCAACACTGCCTGTGCACTTTAATTTTTTTTTTTTTTAATGTTTAACACATCCTGCCAAGCTTTAGCTTCAGACCTCACCCCCTGCAGGTAGATAGTCCATTCAGAAAACATCTGAATTACAGAAATATTAAGGTTCATTCCTTGACTGGCACCAGGTGACACTTCAGGCAAAACCATAGTGATAGACCCGTTCAGATTAATCAGTTCGCCTAAATGCATCATAATATTAACTCTAACAATTATACTAACCCCCCCGCCCACCCCAGACAGTTTTAAAAGTGTTTGCTGCAACAGACTAACGCAGCTATCCATCTGGAAATAAACAAAAGAAAAGAAAACTCCAAACTCTCTTTGAGCCAAATTCCGTCTTTTGGACCCCATCATACTTTAATGGCAATGTGGGGCTGATTCCATTACCTTTTTCCCTCAGGCTATTTTAAACTGGTTTGACTAGCCTGATTTGAACTGATGACTGGTCACGTGCATTTGTTTCCTTTTCAATAAAATTCACAGCAGTGGTAACAAAGAAAAGATTTGGAGGACCCCACTTCTGTTAGCTGACTGAGGAAAGCAGAAATTTCAATACATGCATGGCATTCTTAACTAAATCACGAGCATTTTGCACTCAGGTATCCATACCCAAGTACCAAGGTAAGTCGCCCTCCGCATGAACCTCTCTGACTGCAATATAGTTATTCTATGCAGCAGAATAGTCCTTATTCAAATGCCAGATATATAACTGACAGTATCAAACTCCGTTCCCTTCCTCCCTTATAATATAATGTGGGATGGGCCATATCGCTACGTTCTACTCAACTGGGTTTTAGAAGAGTGGAAGGAAAGGTTAAAAATGAGGGGACATTTTTTTTTAAGGTTCTCGCATGTTCCAAGGCCTCTGAGGCATGAAAAGGTAAGCAAACACATTTCTGCCTCTTTGCAGCAGAGGCCTACTTCTGTGCCCAGCTTGGAACTAGGATGGACACTTACACAGGGCCGGCGTCAAGGGTAGGCATGGCTGGGCACCTGCTGAGGGCCCACACCCCAGCAGGGACTCACTGGCAGGAGCTGCTGCTCCTCTTCACCATGGCAACCTGCTAGTTCACCTGCCTCTTGTTCTGGCCCAGACAACAGTGGTGGTGTGAAGGAGGAACAGTAGATGCCACTACCTGCTTATCCAGTGGGCCAGTTTGTACAATCATGGCATGGTTAACAAGCCATGGTGGCTTATTTCTGCTACCACGTGTGCTGGCTGGCTGTCCATAATCGCCCTGTTGTCTGAACCCAGGCGGCATGGCTTTGGGGTGTGGGGACAGCAACCCTCAAATAACCCAGCAACTGACCATGGTCATTTGAGGGTTGCTGCCCCCTCAAACAAACCATGCCACCCTGGTTTGGATGATATTGCAAACTGCAGCAGCAAGGGTAATTTGGGAAATCTGGCTGGCCTGTGGCCGGCATGTGCAGTGGGTTTAACAAGCCACTGTGGCTTGTTAACCAAACCGTGATCGTGTGAACTGGGTCACTGGCTCTCTGCCTGTCAAGCAAGCAAGTGGTAGCGATGAGGAGGAGGAGAAAGGGCAGCCAGTGTCAATGGTGGTGACAAGGGAGATGTACTGAGGGAGGGGGCCCATTGAGGGTACCTTGTCCAACGGCTGTCAAACTCTGGAACAGGCATTGCACTTCTGCATCCCCAATAAAGAGCGGGGGAAAGGACACAGATTTGTGTGACATGTGTATACTAATTTATAAGAAATAATTAAGAAATATTATTATAAATTTATAATATAATATAATATACATATTACATTTAATAATTTAAATTATTTATAATTTATTTCAAATATCTAAAAGGAAATAACTTTAAAATAAATAAAAATAGAATAAAATACATTTACATTTATATACATTTATTTAAATTATTTATAATTTAATACATAATAATTTATACGGAATAAATTAAGAAATAATTTCTAGGATTTAAATATAAATATAATACATCTCGCCAGAGTGGGGAAGGCTGTGACTGGGTGACCTGTGTTCCTCCCTGTTCAGGCTGCTGTCCAGGTGCTCACTCCCCGTTCACTGACAAGTTTCAGTTCCCTGAGATCTGGCTTCCCATCCCACAAGGACATCCCTCCCTATCCCTCTTGGACATTCGAGGCTTCAGCCACTAAGCTTATAGATTTTTTGTTTCTTGCCAAAGGCAGAGATCCATACAGTGTGAATTTCCTCACACTGAGCAACTGGCTATGAAACCAACATGAGTTTTGTAAAAAAAAAAAAAGTCTTTTGTTGCTCCCAGAGGCAAGATATTTCTCACTTCAATAACAAATTGCCTAGCCAGACACCTGACAGTCTTGAGGGCAAGACAGTGGTTGTTCCCTCTCTCTCTCTGTTGATTTTAAAATAAGACTAGCGCTGTATGTCCAACTAGAGCATATGGCCTGTGTTACCACTGCATACTCTGAATTAGTGTTGACGTTGTTCCTATGGTTGTGTGTGCCTCCCTATTCCCTGCGCAGCATGGAGAAGGGGAGGGGCTTAAGGCTGCGGAAGTGGTAAGTGAGGAGCGGAAGCGGCGGGGGAGGAGGAGCTAAGCCGCTGCCATGTGTGCATGCTTGTCCCCATCCCCCGAGAGCTTAGGGGGTGGTGGTTGTGTCCCTGGTTGATACTGAAATTATCTTGCCTTTGCAACGACAGCATCTTCATTCATCCCTCCAGTGTTCCCCCTCCCTTCCGCCCCCTCCCACACAGCACTGTGGAGTTAATTTTATTGCCCCTTCTTGTAACCTGAAGGAATGCATTTCTGGCATGGGGTGGCCAGGTGTCATCTTTTATAGAGGACAGTCCTCTATTTGGAGGCATCCTCCGTTTGAAGGGCTGTCCTGTCCAGTTCCAGTTTAAAGCTAAATAACCATCAGAACTGTTGCCCATCATCAGTGAGCCTCTGGACAGCAGACTGATCAGGCACGCACACAGGTCACGTGGTCACAGTCTTCTGCAGTGCACTATGGTGAGATGTACTGTACTTCTATTTAAATTACAGTTATTATTTCTAAACTTGCACCTATACATTAGCATATGCAAATATTATGCAAATCACCACCCTCTTTTGTCCCCCCCTTTTTTTGCTGATGCTTGTCTTCTTTTTTGGCAGTTTGTAAGTGGCCACCCTATGGCTTTCCCTCTTATCATGGGGAGATCCAGCAAGCATGCTTGGTAGCTAGAAGCTAGGGCCCAATTTGAGGGATTTCTTTTTTGGCAAGTACTCACAATGCCACTCATGTTGGGAGTTTCCAGTCCTGGTGCCAGCACCTGGCATGATGGGGCAAATGCCCTGGAAGAGCTGACTTGTGCTGCTACAGGCTGCCGGTGCCACTAACATAGCTGATGCCATTCAGCTGGGTGGTGGTGGTGTCAAGCAGAGGCCTGGGCCTGAATGGCATGGCATATCTGTACTTGTCAGCAGCATTAAGATGGTGGCACCTTATGTACTGGTGGCATCATTAAGATGGTGGTACACGTGCGTGGCCCCATGTTGCTAGGCCAAGGCACGTAGGACACAAAGCTGCATAAAACGTGCATGTGCTCATTTATGTCTATTTATGTAAATTTAGACAGAATTACTAGAATTAATTTAAACTGCACAGAAGGCAAAGCCAGCCAATTAATTTCTCATCCAAATCACCTCAAATAAAATAAATTCTTCAATTAATTTGTCTCCCCACCCCACATCATCCCAAATCAATAGTTTCTGCTCAATTATAATTAATCTGCAATCTATTGCAAACTTTCCCCCCACTTCTCTCTCTTTCCCTACTGAGGGGAAATTGCCCCCACCTCAAAGAATCATAGAATAGTAGGGTTGGAAGGGATAACACCATCAAGTCCAACCACCTGCTCAATGTAGGAATCCAAGTCAGAGCATCCCTGACAGATGGTTGTCCAGCCTCATCTTGAATACATCCAGTGTGGGAGAGCCCACTACCTCCCTAGGGAATTGGTTCCATTGTCATATTGCTCTAACAGTGAGGAAGTTTTTCCTGATGTTCAGACGGAATCTGGCTTCCTGTAATTTGAGTCTATTATTCTGTGCCCTGCACTCTGGGATGATCAAGAAGACATCCTGGCCTTCCTCTCTGTGACAACCTTTCAAGTACTTGAAGAGCGCTACCCTATCTCCCCTCAGTCTTCTCTTCTCCAGGCTAAACATGCCCAGTTCTTTCAGTCTCTCTTCATAGGGCTTTGTTTCCAGTCCCCTGATCATCTTTGTTGCCCTCCTCTGAAACTTTTCCAGTTTGTTTGCATCCTTTTTAAATTGTGGTGCCCAGAACTGGACACAGTACTCCAGATGAGGCCTAACCAGGGCTGAGTAGAAGGGAACTAGTACTTCACATGATTTGGAAGCTATACTTCTATTAATGCGGCCCAAAAGATAGGGGTGCACGAAAGCCACTTACCTGGTCTCGCAGCTTGCTTCGCGGTGGGGGGGAGGCGCTTCGCTGCTCCCCCCGAAGTTCAAGCCGGGGGGGGAGGCTTCCCTCCTCGCCCGGCTGAAATTCAGGCCAGGGGGGAGGCTTCCCGCCTTGCCCGGCCGAAATTCAGGCCGGGGAGGAGGCACCTCACCTCGCCCGGCCGCGAAATAAAAAGTAAAACAAAAACAAAAAACGCCCCCGTGATAGGCTACGTGACGATTAACGTAGCATATCATGGCTAGATCTGCAAAGATCTGCTTTTAGCATCCCTCGCTAACCTCAGCTCGTTCTCAGCTTTAGCCTTCCTGACACCATCCCTGCAATTCTGTGTTACCTGCCTGTACTCTTCCTTTGCTGCTTGGCCTTCCTTCCACTTCCTATATGTGTCCTTTTTTGTTTTAAGGTCATCTCTAAGCTTTTTGTGAAGCCATATTGGCTTCTTCCGTTGTCTTCCACCTTTTTTTTCTTGTTGGAATTGTTTGTAATCGTGCCTTGAGAATTTCCTTTTTAAAAAACTCCCTACCATCTTGGACTCCTTTTCTCATTAGAGTCGCTTGCCATGGGACCTCACTTATCACTGTTCTGAGTTTATTAAAATTGGCTTTCCTAAAATCCAGGGTATGTGTTTGGCTACGCTCGGCTTTTGCTTCCTTTAGAACCAAAAACTCAAGTATAACATGGTCACTTTCCTCCAGAGTTCTCATAACTGCTACTTTATCCTAGGGATATACTAAAGTCACTTACCTTTTCGCGGAATTGATTTGCGGTGGGGGGGAAGGCGCTCCGTCCCTCCCCCCGAAATCCTCGACGGGGGGGGAGGCGATCCAGTCCTCCCCCCCGGAATCCTGCCCAGCTGGGTCCGCTCCGTGGTGGCTCTGCGGAGCAGCTGGCCAGGGCCATCTGCAGCCGGACTTCTGGCTGCGGACGGGCTGCTGTGGACGCAAATGGCGGCCGCTGTACTGGCCGCCATTTGTGTCCAGCCAGGCTGCCATGATAGGCTATGTAAGTATTTACGTAGCCTATCACGGCTGGGCAAAAACACACATACACACACAAAAACCAACGTACGGAAATGGCGGCGGCTACGGCGGCCACCTTTTGTGTTCCCTATTTTTAGCCATTTTAGCCTACGTAAATATTTACATAGGCTATTACGGTGAAAAAAAAGGGGAACGCAAATAGCATAGGGGGTGCTATTTGCGTTCCTTTTTTTAGAATTTCCTATGTAAATATTTACGTAAGCTATTACGGCGGGGAAAAAAAGGAACGCAAATAGAACTACGCTATTTGCGTTCCCCGTTTTTTTCCGCCATAATAGCCTACGTACATATTATGTAGGCTAAAACGGTGAAAAATAGGGAACACAAATGGAGGCCGCTGTAGCCGCCGCCATTTGCGTACACCGTTTTTGTGTGTTTTTTTTGCTTGGCTTGCCGTGATAGGCTACGTAAATACTTACGTAGCCTATCACGGCAAAGACCAGGATGCAAATGGCGGCCGCGGCAGCCAGTCAAAAGACCAGCCGCCACCGCTGTCCAGAACATCTGCCCCAGGTAAGCTTTGTCCCAGGGGGAATCCGCAGGGAGGGAGCGGGGGGGCAGGCCGTTCTGCCACGGATTTCGGGGGGCCGAATGCCAGTGCATTCGGCCTCACTGAAATCCATGGCGGAATTCTCTGCCATCCCTACAGTTTATCCACTAAGTCATCTCTGTTGGTTAGGATCAAGTCAAGGATAGCCGATCCTCTAGTTACTTCCTCCACTTTCTGTAGGAGGAAATTATCAGCAACGCAATCCAGGAAAAGAAAAGCTTCCATTGCCACCAGTGGACATTTTTTTTCTAAGCCTAATTGTTGTGCTAGCCTGTGTGTGTGGGGGGGACTTTGGAGGGTATTAGAGCATGTGGGGTAGGGAGGGTTAATTCTTCCCTCCCCAGCTGTGATCTCCTTGAAAATTGTAGTTGCATGGCAACTAAGCTAAAAAAAGAAGTCTTCCATTGATGTCAAAGGCTCTGGGGAATAGCTCCTGAGAAAGTGTGGATACCAGCTCAAGCTAGACATCCACTTTTGAGGCAGAGAGGAAAGCACCTCCAAATAAGGGGTTCTCTAGACCAGTGTACCTCAACCTTTTGTATGTTATATCACACCAATCCCTCTGTCAAAGAACCTGGGTCCCATCATGATATAAACAAACAGTCCACTTTTCCCCAAGAAGGACACTTATATCTTTACAGGCATTCTATTTTTTATATTTATTATTTACAGTTGTAAGGGCATAACATTTCAGTAATAAAATAAAATTTAAAATTTTTAAATTTTAAAATTTAAATTAAAATAGTTAATTTAATTTAAACTTTATTTTAATTTTAAATTAAAAATTAAAAGTTTAAAAAATTAAAAGTAATAAAATTGCAGTAATATTGTTGGGAGTAAATTTTATTGCTATGGCTTTAAAACACCAACAAACCAAAGTAATAATTCCAGTAGTGGTTAAAAAGGTTACTGCTAGCATGCCAAAAGGTCACAGATGAATCATCAGGGGCAGGTAAGATCACCAAGAGAAGGCATGTCACACTTGCAGCTGGACATGGGGACTGAGGTAGAACAAATTCTTAGTAATGGTTATGAAAAGCCCCTGTCCCACCTAGATGACTTCTGTGGCCCACTGGTGATATGCACATGACCGGTCGAGCACCATTGCTCTAGGCAACTTATTCTGTTTCTAGACCTGCTCTTTTCTGGAGAAAGCAAAACAGACAATGGAAATATCTGATGTATTCCCTACAGTGTAATTTACTGTTTCAGAACAATCAATTATGTTTTTATTTTTTTAAAAAAAATATCAATGTGAGTTCAAGATTTTGGACTGCCTAAATAGGACTGAAAGCTACTTTGGGAGCTACGTTTCCTTTCATATGGTCTCTTCTAAGTTTTCTTCTGACAGGAAACCAACCACTCTGTAGCTGCAAGCAAATATAATGTCCCCTAAAGCAGGGCTGGCCATTTGGCATTGAGCCCAAAAGATGACTTCATCCAGCCCTGCTTCTCCTTCATGAATTAGAAATAATATTTATTAGTGCTGCATTTTTGGCATTATTGCAGCTTCAAGGCACAGAGTGTAGGAGAAACACCTGGGAAAAGCAGATGGCAAGGCATTTAGGGCTATTACCCACAATTCATCAGTTTGATCCCTTGCATTGTGCTGTTGCTCCTCAGTCCTCCTGCTCCCAGACTCCATTGGAAATCAGCATTATGGAATGCAGCTTTAAACTAGTCATGGGAGATATTAGCTGGAAATATATATCTCTATCTCTATCTCTATCTCTATCATCTCTATCTCTATCTCTATCATCTCTATCTCTATCTCTATCATCTCTATCTCTATCTCTATCATCTCTATCTCTATCATCTCTATCTCTCTCTATCTCTATCTCTATCTCTATCTCTATCTCTATCTCTATCATCTCTATCTCTATCTCTATCTCTATCATCTCTATCTCTATCTCTATCTCTATCATCTCTATCTCTATCTCTATCTCTATCTCTATCTCTATCATCTCTATCTCTATCTCTATCATCTCTATCTCTATCTCTATCTCTATCTCTATCTCTATCTCTATCTCTATTTCTACCTCTACCTCTACCTCTACCTCTACCTCTACCTCTACCTCTACCTCTACCTCTACCTCTACCTCTATCATCTATATCTATATCTATATCTATATCTATATCTTGTTCAGTCGTTAAGTCGTGTCCGACTCTTTGTGACCCCATGGACCATAGCACGCCAGGCCTTCCTGTGCTCCGCTCTCTCCCGGAGTGTGCTCAGGTTCTACTGTATATCTATATCTATATTTCCCCCTGCCCCAGCCGAGGGATGTCAGAGAAATTTGCAATGGAATCAAATGAGTTTGGATTTCTATGAATACAACCCACAGATTCCACAGTGGACCAAATTTTACTGAGTCACATGGATTCTGAGGACCTTTTAAAAAAAATTCTGGAATTTTACACAAATTTAGTCACAGAAAAATATGTAATTTTTTTTTAAAAATCACCAAAATGCACATTTCCCCCATAGGATAAAGCATGAAAATGCACATGTGGGGGTGCACTCATTTTGGGGGAAGATTTGTGTCTTTGGGGGGGATTTCTGCATTTTCTCAAATGCAAATTCGCACAAATTTGGGAAATGGGGAAAAATCAGATTCTGCCAATGAGCAAGCAACAGAACGAAAGGCACTTGGAATCTGTGAATTTTACAAGATCCGTACATCCTTAACACAGCCCCCTCCCCCCGCCCCAAGAGGCAGGTGTAACTCGAAAAGAGAGAGAACATGTTGTTGAATGATGTGGCCAAAGCTCTGGTTAGATTCAGGGCTTGATCTAGAAAAGCCTGCTGTGGTGCTGGTGGAACCCTGCTACAGCATGCCAATACCACACAAGGCTGTTGTGGGTCAAGCTGGAAAAGTCTTCCATGGAAAACACAAAGCTTTACCAGTCACAAAATATCCCCATCTGAAATAAAGTCCAAAGTTCCACTTAGGAAGAGAGGAAGCTGCCTTCTACCACATTCAGTGATTCATCCATCTAGGACAGGTTGTCTACTCTGGTAAAGTTTCTCCATGGACTCATGCAGAGGTCTTTTACACCACCTGCCACATGGTCGAGGGATTGAGCATGGGACCTTATGGGTCATATCCAATGGATTTAATCCAATGTTAGTCTAAATGAAGTCCTATTCATTTCAGTGGAACTGCTCTAAGTAGGATTGAGATTGGATGCATAGCAAGTGCTCTACCAGTGAAGTTTGTGTAGGTTTTTCTGGCATTCAGATGTCTATGTCAGCGAAGGGGTCAGGGGAGAAGAGGGTTGTGTCACTGCCATGTGACAGTTTTGTGTATTGAGCCATTAGGTTCTCCTCCTCAAGGCTATGAGGAAGGGTCCAAATCAGGACAAAAGGGCAATCCACCTCCCAATGGACTTCTATCCATGGATTTCAAGTCTTACTCCAGGCTCTCACATATTCATATCTTAAAAAAAAAAAGAACTGCTGAATTAACTCAGCCTCTCGATATGAATGGAGAGGATACCCAGCTGAATCCAGCTCTGTCTTGAAGAGTGGGTGGCTATTGGTGGCCAGGCAAGGAACCTGGTTTTATTGCATGAGAATCCATATCCTCAAAACCAGCCTTCTCCAACCTGGTGCCCCCCCCAGATGTCTTGGATTGCAATTGCCATCATCCCCAGCCAGCATGGCCATGGGAGTTGCAGTCCAACACATCTGGAGGGCACCAAGTTGAGGAGGGCAGTTCAAAATATTTTTTAAAATGTACCTCAACCATAGGCCGAGACTGAAGTCTGCCCCCCTCTCCACTTGAAGGTTTGATAGACAAAAGCAGGGACTGGCATCTGCATGGTGCAGTAAGACCTCTTAAACTGTTGGCACCAGCAGACAGGGGTGCCATTTGGGCTTTGCTTCGGGCAACAAAGTGTCTTGGGTTGACACTGCCCACTGCCTATATGCGTTCTTTCTCCATGCTCACAGCATCTTAAAAGAGCATGCATGTGAATCACACTGAACCTTTTCAAAGTGCTCACTAATTACTCTGCATTATTACTGTCATTCCTAGAAGTACAGCACTATTTTGAGGCACAGAGAAGAAGGGAACAGGATGCCATAAAATGGCCCATGTCATCGCATGATGTTTTGTATTAGTAGGCAATTACTGTACATACTCTCCTGACAAGCCCACTTGGCTTACAAACCACTATGCATAAATAAAGAAGAAGGTACATCTTGGAATTATCTCATAAGGCCTGTTATAACCCCAAACCTACCCGATTATTTAAACAGGTCTGTTATGAATAGTTTCCATTGAAGACATTAATAAGTTAATAATATAATTTCATTTTGTGTTTCTATGCAATTACACATGGATGCTTTGGGGTGTTCCCCAACACCACCATAGTGGCTTGCTAAGCTGGTTGTTTTGATTGGCAAGTGTATTTCATTTTCAAATAACTGTCGGTAAGAAAGACTGAATCCTATTAAATACTTTTTGTGTGATCCTTTTTGTTTATTTATAAAGGATTATTTTTTCCTGATGTCTCCGTGATTCCCTGAAGCTCAGGTGAGCTCTTTAAAAGGAAGACTTGATTGAAAATTGTATTGCTTCAGTGAAAACATGAACAAGGGAGAGATGCATATTTTAAGGCTTGTCAAGTCCCCAGACATAATAATACAACATTAATAGTTATTGTCCTAATCTGAAAGCCACGCAGCAACAAAAGAAAATGATAATTTATTGCAACAGATCTTGTGTGTACAGAATAAGGGTCAAGAGAAGCTGTTTTCCCAGTGGAAAAATATATGTATCTGTCAATGGCTTCTAAACCAAACACCTAGCACTGAATTTGCAATTCTCTTGACAGCATAGCCATGCCAATATTGTGAAGGAGTGATTTAGCCAATGTGCCTCGTGTCTTTTCTGTTTTCTTAATTTAAAAAAGCAAACATGCCGAACACTTTTGCTGGGAAAATTTCCCCTTCTTTAGATGACAATATTTCAATTTTTCAAGCCATTCTTGTAGAATACCTGTGAGCAAGGAGCACATAACAATCCATTACTACCCAGGAAACATGACTGAACTGCATTGCCTGTACATCACCTCTTCTGGGATGCACTTTTAGATATTATCTCCATTCAGATTCTTCTTATATTGAGAATGGTAGGTAAAACAGGGCAGGTCAAAGGAAAGTGTGGCCTCAATGCATTGCAGCTCCAAAGCCTGACATGTGAAGGAAAGCCAGTAAGAAGAGGTGCAGGCATAGATAGTAGGGATGTACAAACTGTGTAAAATCTATTTCGTTCTGTGTTTTGTAGGTCGTCATGCGCCTTGCGTTCTGTTGTCCACCCATCGACGGAATTGGATTTTTTTTTAGTTTCCAAATTTGTGTAAATTTGCAAGTGCAAAAATGCCCCACTTCCCCCAAATGCACAAATCCCCCCCCCCTGTGCATTTTCACGCTTTAGCCTATGGGGCAAATGTACATTTCTGGCCATTTTGAAAAATTGTTTGCATGTTTTTCTACAACAAAATTTGCGTAAAATTCAGGAAAGTTAAAAAAAAAAAAGTCCACAAATCCATGGAATCTGCCTGATAGGGAAAAGCCAGTCCACTCTATAAGCCGTGGGTCGGATTCATAAAAAATGTGAACTCATTTGGTTCTGTTGCAGATTTCTTGGACATCCCCAAAGCACAGGTCATGACAGAGAAGGTGCTGCAAGTTCTCCAAACGTATCTCAGTCTGCCACCTCATTCTGACTGGAATTGCAGAGTAGGGTGCATTGTGGGAGCTGCTCTTTGGAGGGAGGGAGGGAAGAAGAAACTTTTGTTGGAATGCCAAGCTGACTTTTGACGAATGCCAATTTATACCCCCCTAACTCCTCTCAGATGTGCGTCAAGCATCTCTGTGCTGAAAAACATTCTGACAGATCTTTCAAAAGGGCCTTTGAAAATCTAAGGGCCCTTTTGGAGAAAGATGAGGAACAAACCCAAGATTTGCAATTAAGCAATTAACGAATGTACCTGAATTAGAAATAATTCTGGGCCCTGGCCATGGATTTTCTAGCTAGAGTGGGCTCAAAATCTGAACTCGGAGCATGGTTCAAAAGGAAACAATACAGCGAATTAAACTCAGTCATGCAGCTGCTTAAGTCTTTTGCCCTTCAGCACCTTTCTGCCATTTATATGTAATCACTGCTTTGTATGGTGCCTTACAGACACAATAAAAAGCCAATTCCCTTGCTTCAGACATCAAGCAGTTTGACGACACTCACTGTGTGCTCTAATTGGTGAGGACTAGGAAACACCAGTACTACAGTGGCATGTGATTAAATGCATTCATTTGCCTGTGTGGAAGGGCTGCAATTTGTTCTATGATTGCACCTTATTTTAGCAGAACAGTAACCATTTTCCATAATGTAAAATGAGGTATTTTCGGCTTGTGCCAGATCTGTTACACTGACACGTTTGTTTGCATTAGCACACCCAATTCATTAAACACACCAGCGCAGTTGCAGGATTGAACCCTTGACTGAGGTGCCAAACCAGTGTCTGGGCTGTACCACTTCCGACTGCATGCATGTGTGCATATGCGGGGGGAGGAGTCACATGGCTAAATGCACCACTGTGAAAATAAACATCAGTCTGCACAGAAAACTAGACTTGAGGGAAGGGATTTCTAGCCTAGCCATTTTCCTGAGATCTAGTTTTCTATATGGAGGGATTGTTCTTTCTGTGTATGGAAGAGCATTTAGTCATGTGCAGCCACCTCAGTGAGAATTTGGGTAGCCGCTAGGGATGGCGGAGAAATCTGCCACGGACTCCAATGAGGCCAGATTCTTTAGAATCCACCCCCCGGGAGCCCGCGGTAAAACGGATGGCTCCCCCCTCCCCCCCTGCGAAGGCCGGTCCGGGTCTGTCATCTTTGTTCCACAGCCGGGCTGCGGACGCAAATGGCGTCCGGTGTAGCGGACGCCATTTGCGTCCCTGCCCTTGGCTGTGATAGGCTACATAAATATTTGCACCATTTGCGTGGCAGCAGCGGCTGGAAGTCTGGCTGTGGCCGGGCCTGGCTGGCGGCTCCACAAACTCGCCGCAGAGCGGAGCCGGCCGAGGAGGATTCCAGGGGGAAGGACACATTGCCTCCCCCCCCCCGTGGACCCTTTCAGCGGACGGGTAAGTAAGTTTCAACACCCCTAGTAGGCTCTTGTGCATCACCAGAAAAAGAGGAAATGGCTCACCAAAAAAGAGGACACTGATTTACATAAAAATGTTGATGTGCTAATTTATATGTATAGACACAAATTTACAGAGAATGACTATCTCACCATAGTGTGGAAGACCGTGACCAAGTGACCTGTGTGCCTTGCTCAGTCTGCTGTCCAGGTGCTGTTGTTGGGCAACTTCAAGGCCCAGCTCTCCCTCTTTAAGGTTTTTCATCTTTAAACTAGGCTTGGACTAAGCAACCTTTCAAATACAGGAGGACTTCAAATAGAGGACTGTCCCCTATGTCAAAGTAGGACACATGGCCACCATAATGAGAACTGGGCCTAGAACATTCAGTGTTTGTACTAAGCAAATACATATATCTGACAGGGAAATGCCATCATTACCTGCAAACTGAGTAAACACCAGCAATGGGCATTAAGCATGTGATGACAGGTATTGTTCCTATTACATAAGGATCGTTATGTCAGGGTGGAAACTGAGCTGATAGAACCCCAGAGCAGTTCTGATTCTGAGGAGGATCAGCAATCCGTGGGAGAGGAGCCAGCTCATCCCTCACAGGCACAGCAGCTGGCAGAGATTCCTCCTGCTGGCATTCCTGAGATAGATAGTGATCCTAGCAGTGAGAAAGTGCGGGAACGGGGCTTGCTTGACACTCGACACAGATGCAAAGAGCAATGAAGGGTGCGGAAAGGAGGCGTAGTGATCGTTTGGCACGCAAGCAATGGCTGCCTCCCGTGGACCCAGGGGGAAGAGGGAGGATCTCTCCCTAGCCCATAAGTTCAGGGTCTTCAAGTGACTCTCCTTCAAACGGGGATCAACTGCCTACTCGGCGCATAGGCCACTCTGCTGTTCCTTGCTTAGTCGCTGGTGATTAGCATCTGAAAGAGTCATTAAGTTATAAAAGGATTAAAGCCTTGAAAAGAATCCTTTGGTCTGTGTCTTGAGTTGGCTATTGGAGTCTACTGAAAGAGGCCACTAGGGCACCTCTTGACACGTTAGTTGATAGGGACCTCTATGGCTATGGATGCAATTCAGCCATTTCCACAAGCAGAGTTCCACAAGAACCATCTGTTCCGGTGGGGAATCCATGGGGGGGGGAGGTGATCTGTTCCTCCCCCCCAGAATCTTCCAGAGTGGTTCTGCTCCGCTCGGATTCAGGGTGGGGGAACTGGCTTGGGGGCACTTACCTTCCCTCCTGCCAGCCAGAGCCGTTCACCTCCTCCCTGTCCCTGCCAATTTCCATGTCTTAAAAAAAAATAAAAATAGGCAATCGGGAGGATGTGCCCATAGACTTATATGCAAATAGAGTCATGAATTTTGCGTACAAGTCTATGTGTCCATAGGCTTATACAGAAGATTCACGGCTCTATTTTGCGTATAAGTCTATGGGCACATCCTGCTGATCGCATGTGCCCATAGTCTTATACACAAAATAGAGCCATGAATCTTGCGTATAAGCCTATGGACACATAGACTTATACACAAGATTCATGACTCTATTTGCGTATAAGTCTATGGGCACATCCCCCCGATCGACTTTTTTTTTTTAAAGACATGGCAATCGGCAAGGACAGGGAGGAGGCGAATGGTTCTGGCTGGCAAGAAGCAGCCGAGTGCCGTTCCGCCTCCAGTCCTCCTGGAGCAGAGTTAAGTGGTCCCGATCCGCTGCGGATTCCTGAGGCCAGATTCTAAACAATCCAGCCTCATTTGAATCCGCAGCGGATTTCTCTGACATCCCTAAGCAGAGTGCAGAGTTCAGAGGGGCTCTGGATGTAAGCCTATCCTTGCCTAGCCCCATGCCACATGTATCGCTCCTGTGTTGGATGCACTGCAGTTCATCCAGTCATTCATGACAAGCTAATACTCTCCAGCACCAGGTCTACAAGCATCCTGCAGCCTGGTCCTCTTACCCATGCTTCTCTAGGAACACACTGCCACTCTTGCTTTTCCCGAGAGCAGCCTCCATTCTAGGATGCTTGGGGAGAATTAGGCCCCTGGATGCTTATAGGCGAGATGGAGAAGAGCCTCTGTTTACACCAACGGGCCTGACACTTTGCCACGTTTCTGGCACAGCAAAGCAGAACTTCATGAAGGAACAGTTGGGGGAAGGGGAGGAGGGGACAATAAATCCATAGGTTGAGCCCCTCCACTGTTATAATTGGTAGCAGTTATATCCAGCAAAAGGACTGCGAGGAAACTAGAAGCTGAACTCCAGTATAGAGTAGGGATGGCAGAGAATTCCGCCACGGATTCCAGTGAGGCCAGATTCTTTAGAATCCGCCCCCCCCGGAATCCGTGGTGGAATGGCCTCCTGCCCCCGCCCCCCCCCATGGAATCCCCCAGGATGGAACTTACGTGGGGCGGATGCAGCGGATTTGGCGGCAGTGGTTCCGGCGGCAGATTCGGCGGTGGCGGGTCTCCTGGCCAGCCGCAGCTGGGCTGCTACGGCCGCCATTGCCGTCCTTGCAGCTGTGATAGGCTACGTAAGAATTTATGTAGCCTATCATGGTATGCCCTCCAAAAAAACGGCGTACACAAATGGCGGCGGCTACAGCAGCCGCCATTTGCGTTCCCTATTTTTTGCTGTTTTAGCCTACATAAATATTTACGTAGGCAATTACGGCGAAAGAAAGGGAACTGCAAATAGCGCCCACTACACTATTTGTGGTTCCCTTTTTTTCGCCGTAATTGCCTACGTAAATATTTACGTAGGCTAGAATGGCGAAAAATACGGAACGCAAATGGCGGCCGCCATAGCCGCCGCCATTTGCGTACGCTGTTTTGGGGGGGGCATGCCGTGATAGGCTACGTAAATTCTTACGTAGCCTATCACGGCAGCCTGGAAGGACGCAAATGGCGGCCGCTATGGCGGCCGCCATTTGTGTCCACACCAGCCAGTCCGCGGCCGGAAGTCTGGCTGTGGACAGCCCTGGCCGGTTGCTCTGCGGAGCCCCCGCGGAGGAGAGCTGGCCGGTCAGGATTCCGGGGGGGGGAGGACCGGATCGCCTCCCTCCCATCGAGGATTCCGGGGGGAGGGACGGAGCGCCTCCCCCGCCAGCAGATGCCCCGACAGGAACAGGTAAGGGATTCGTACATCCCTAGTATAGAGGTCAAGGGGGATGAGCCTAAGCAAGCACTTCAGATCTTGTTTCATTTTCAATAAAGCTTTAGTCACAGCACATAGGCCTCTGTCTTTCCTGGGCTTTTTGTTGTTCAATCGTTAAGTCATGTCCGACTCTTTGTGACCCCATGGACCATAGCATGTCAGGCCTTCCTGCCCTCCGCTCTCTCCCGGAGCGTGCTCAAGTTCATATTCATTGCTTCGGTGATGCTATCTAGCCATCTCATCCTCTGCCGTCCCCTTCTCCTTTTGCCTTCAATCTTTCCCAGCATCAGGGTCTTTTCCAGAGAGTTTTCTCTTCGCATTAGGTGGCCAAAATATTTGAGCTTCAGCTTCAGTATCTATCCTTCCCATGAGCAGTCAGGGTTGACTTCCTTTAGGACTGACTGATTTGACCTCCTTGCAGTCTAGGGGACTCGTAAGAATCTTCTCCAGCACCACAGTTCGAAAGCATCAATTCTTCGGCGCTCAGCCTTCCTTATAGTCCAGCTCTCACTAGGGTTGGCGGAGAATTTCTCCCCGAAACTTCGGGGGGCCGAGCGCCAACGTGTTCGGCCCCCCGAACAAGTTTCGGGGAGAAATCCTCTGAACCCCCCCACCCCCCGCACCCCCCCCCCGGGACGGGACTTACCTTCGCCGAATGTCCCTCCCGGCGGCGGGTCCGGCCGGCGGTTCGGCGGGTGTTCGAGCGGGGCGGGAGCGGCAGCCGGTCTTTCGACGGGCTGCCGCCGCCGCCATTGCAATCAAAGAAAAAAAAACAACGCCCCCTGATAGGCTACGTGACAATTAACGTAGCCTATCACTGCTAGATTTGCAAAGTCAGCCGTGATAGGCTACGTCAATCGTCACGTAGCCTATCATGGGTGACTTTAAAAAAAAAAAGTGTGTACGGATAATGGCGGCCCCCATAGGGAGCCGCCATTCCCGTTCCTTATTTGGTCGCTGTAGTCTACGTAAAGATTTACGTAGACTACGGCGAAAATAAGGGCAACGCTACGGCTCCCGTCCCGCTCGAACACCCGCCGAACCGCCGGCCGGACCTGCCGCCGGGAGGGACATTCGGCAAAGGTAAGTCCCGTCCTGGGGGGGGTGCGGGGGGCGGGGGGGTTCGGAGGATTTCTCCCCGAAACTTGTTCAGGGGGCCGAACACGTTGGCGCTATTTGTGTTGCCCTTATTTTCGCCGTAGTCTACGTAAACATTTACGTAGACTACAGCGACTAAATAAGGAACGCGAATGGCGGCTCCCTATGGGGGCCGCCATTAGCGTACGCGCTTTTTTTTTTTTTAAGTCACCCGTGATAGGCTACGTGACGATTGACGTAGCCTATCACGGCTGACTTTGCAGATCTAGCCGTGATAGGCTATGTGAATCGTCCCGTAGCCTATCAGAGGGCATTTTTTTTTTTTTTAACTTTCGCGTTCACTGCCGGGTGAGGCGGGAAGCCTCCTCCCCGGCCTGAATTTCGGCCGGGCCGAGGCGGGAAGCCTCCCCCCCAGCCTGAATTTTGGCCGGGCCGAGGCGGGAAGCTTCCCCCCCCCGGCCTGAACTTCGCGGGGGGACCAGCGAAGCGCCTCCCCCCCACCGCGAATGTCCTTCGAGGACAGGTAAGGGACTTTCGTCCACCCCTAGCTCTCACAGCCATACGTTGCTTTTGGGAAAACCATAGCTTTGATTATACGAACCTTTGTCGGTTAGGGATGGCGGAGAATTCCGCCATCAGTGAGGCCAAATGCACTGGCATTTGGCTAGGGATGGACGAAAGTCCCTTACCTGATCCCGACGCTTGCTTCGTGATGGGGGGGAGGCGCCCCGTCCCTCCCCGCCAAAATTCTGGCCAGGGGGAGGCGCCCCGTCCCTCCCCCTGAAATTCTGGCCAGGGGGGGAGGCGCCCTGTCCCTCCTCACCAAAATTCTGGCCGGGGGGGAGGCACCCCGTCCCTCCCCGCCAAAATTCTGGCCGGGGGGAGGCACCCCGTCCCTCCGGCCGCAAAACCTCGTCTGCAGGGACGCAAATGGTGGCGGCCGTAGCCGCCGCCGTTTGTGTCCCTGCAGTCAGCCGTGATAGGCTACATAAATGTTTACGTAGCCTATCATGGTTGACTTAAAAAAAAAAAAAAGCACGTACGCAAACGGCGGCGCCCATGGGCGCTGCCATTTGCGTTCCTTATTTTGGCAGGTGTAGTCTACGTAAACATTTACGTAGACTATGGCGAAAATAAGGGCAACGCTATTTGCATTGTAGACTACACGTGCCAAAATAAGGAATGCAAATGGCGGTGCCCATGGGCACCACCATTTGCGTACAGGTTTTTTTTTTTCAAAGTCAGCCATGATAGGCTACGTAAACATTTATGTAGCCTATCACGGTGTTTTTTAAAAATCTAGCCGTGATAGGCTACGTAAATCTTCAGGTAGCCTATCACATTTGTTTGTTTGTTTGTTTTACTTGGAAATGGCGGCAGCGGCAGCCAGTCAGAAGACCGGCCGCCGCCACACCACCACCACTGGAGCGGCCACCGCCAGGGACATTGGAGCAAGGTAAGTCCCGTCCCGTGGGGGGGCGGGGGGGCAGACCGTTTCTCCACCAATTTCGGGGGGTTGAATGCGCTGGCATTCAGCCTCCCTGAGATTCGTGGAGAAATTCTCTGACATCCCTACATTCGGCCCCCCGAAACCCATGATGGAACGGCCTCCCACCCCCCGCCACCTCACGGAATAGCCCCAGAACGAAACTTACCTGGGGCTCCGGCGGCGGCAGCTGATCTTTCAACCGGCTGCCGTGGCCGCCATTTGCGTCCTGCGAGGCTGCCATGATAGGCTACGTAAGTATTTACGTAGACTATCACGGCAAAGAGCAGGGATGCAAATGGTGGCCGCTATGCCATTTGCGCCGCTGGTCTTTCCGTGATAGGCTACGTAAGTATTTACTTAGCCTATCATGGTAAAGGCAGCCACGCAAATGGAGCCCAATAAAGTAAAATCTGTCACTACTTCCATTTCTTCCCTTTCTATATGCCAGGAAGTGATGGGGCCAGATGCCATGATCTTAATTTTTTTAATGTTGAGTTTCAAACCAGCTTTTGCACTCTCCACTTTCACCCTCAACAAGAGGCTCTTTAGATCCTCTTCGCTTTCTGCCATTAGGGTGGTATTGTCTGCGTATCTGAGGTTGTTGATAATTCTCCCGGCAATGTTAATTCCGACATGTGATTCATCCAACCCAGCGTTTCTCATGATGTACTCTGCATATAAATTAAATAAGCAGGTTCCTGGGCTAAGGAAGCACTATTAAAACATGGTGTCTGAAGTGAATCTCTTGTTCTGATGTGACAATAAAGAGGGTTCAAGGACCAGCAAGCACACTGTTTATAAAGGCAGCAAGCACACTGATGGCAGAAGAAGAAGACATTATGGCAATGGCAGCCAACAGGATTCCAGTTCCAGGTTCCATGGACATGGCAGGAGATATTTTTAATAACTGGATGTTTTTCAAAGCACAGTGGGATAATTATGAAATTGCAACAGGATTGGATGGTAAAGATAAAAGGGTTAGGGTTGCAACACTGCTGTCAGTGATGGGGAAAGAATGTCATTTGCTCCAGCAGCAGTACCTTGATATTCCAGCAGCACCTTGATATTCCAGCAGCAGAGAGACAAGAACCATCCAAATTACTAGAAGCCCTTCAAAAGCATTTTGAACCTACTAGAAATGTTATTTATGAACACTATCTCTTTAACAAATGTGCACAAGAAATGGATGATGCCATAGATCAATATGTTGCTGAATTTCACAAAATGGCAGATTCATGTGTTTATAGCACTTTGAAAAAAGGACGGATTAGAGACAGACTGGTTATAGGTATTAAGGACAAGGGAGCACAAATGAGAATGATCAGAAACCCTGCCTTGACTCTGCAGGAAGCCATAGACATATGCAAGGCTAGTGAACAAACTCTATTGCAAATGCAAGAAATGCACCCTTCAGAAGCAGACGGGATGGATTACGTCAGAAAAAATAAACATTCCAACATGAACATAGGGATGTACGAAAGTCACTTACCTTTTCAACAAGATGATTCGCGGTGGGGGGGGGGTGCTCCGCACCTCCCCCCGAAATCCTAATCCAGCCGGCTCCACTCCGCGGACATTCCGCAGAGCCACCGGCCAGGGCTGCCTGCAGCTGGACATCCGGCCGCTGGACAGCCTTCCAGAAAAAAAACATAGCGTACGCAAATGGCAGCGGCTATGGCGGCTGCCATTTGCTTTCCGTTTTTTTCGTTGTTTTAGCCTAGGCAAATATTTACATAAGCTATTACGCCAAAAAAAAAAAAAAAAAAAGGAACACAAATAGCGCCCTCTACGCTATGTGAGTTCCCCTTTTTTTTCACCGTAATAGCTTACGTGAATATTCATGTAGGCTAAAACAGCGAAAAAAATGGAACACAAATGGCAGCCGCCGTAGCTGGCGCCATTTGCGTATGCTATTTTTTTTTTTTAGCTTGCCGTGATAGGCTACGTAAGTATTTACCTAGCCTATCACGGCAAAGGCAGCTACGCAAATGGCATGATGGTCGCCATTTGCGTGGCTGCCTTTGCCACGATAGGCTACGTAAATACTTACGCAGCCTATCCCGGCAGCCTGGCCGGACGCAAATGGCTGCCGCTACAGCAGCTGCCATTTGAATCCGCAGCAGCTGGCCGAGAGACCAGCTGCCGCCACCACTGCCACCGGAGCCGCCGCCGCCGGAACATCTGCCCCAGGTAAGCTTCGTCCTGGCGGGATTCCGCGGGGGGGGGCGGGAGGCCGTTCCGCCATGGGTTTTGGGGGGCTGAATGCCAGTGCATTCAGCCTCACTGAAATCCGTGGCGGAATTCTCTGCTATCCCTACATGAACATGCCATCATGCAAAAACAGTGCTGAGCCCAGAAGATTTCAAAGCAAGAGTT
This sequence comes from Heloderma suspectum, assembly GCF_057233095.1. Lineage (NCBI taxonomy): Eukaryota > Metazoa > Chordata > Lepidosauria > Squamata > Helodermatidae > Heloderma > Heloderma suspectum. The sequence continues at coordinate 193,198,307 of NC_139458.1, forward strand.
GTGGATACTCTGCAAATTGCATGATCCTGGCAAATGCCCAGCATTTGGAACTATATGCAGAATCGGTGGCAGAAGAAATCATTATGCCAGAGTTTGCAAACGCTGTGAACAAACAAAAACTGCACAGCATGTGAAACAGGTAGACAATGATGATCTCTGCAATACTTCAGACTGCAGTGATATTTTCTACATGAATGACATCAAAACAGTGCATTGTAAGACAAACAAAAAAGTTTGTCAAACACGGATTAGCACCTTGCTAGGGATGTACGAAAGTCACCTTTTACAAAATTTGATTCGTGGGGGGGGAGGCGCTCCGTCCCTCCCCCCGAAATTCTGGCCGGGGGGAGGCGTCCCGTCCCTCCCCCCCAAATTCTGTTCGCGAATCCTGGCCGGCCAGGTCTGCAAATGGTGGCAGCCATAGCTGCCACCGTTTGAGTCCCTGCAGTCAGCCGTGATAGGCTACGTAAATGTTTACGTAGCCTATCACGGCTGAGTGAAAAAAAAAACCCAAAACGCGCATGCGCAAATAGAGGTGCCCATGGGCGCCGCCATTTGCATTCCTTATTTTGGCATGTGTAGTCTACGTAAACATTTACATAGACTACGGCGAAAATAAGGGGCAGAAAAATATTTCTTAAGAAATAAGAAAAATATTTTCGCCGTAGTCTACGTAAATGTTTACATAGACTAGACGTGCCAAAATAAGGAATGCAAATGGCGGCACCTATGGGCGCCGCCATTTGCGTACGCGCGGTTTTTTTTTTTCACTCAGCCGTGATAGGCTACGTAAACATTTACATAGCCTATCACGGTATTTTTTAAAAATCTAGCCGTGATAGGCTACGTAAATTTTTACGTAGCCTATCACGAATTTTTTTTTTTTAAACTTGGAAATGGTGGTGGCGGCAGCCGGTCGGAAGACTGGCTGCCGCTGCCAGAGCCGCCGCCGAACCGCTGCCGGAGCCGCTGCCGCCTCCAGGGAGATTCGCCCAAGGTAAGTCCTGTCCCGGGGGGGTGGGGGGGCAGACTGTTTCGCCACCGATGTCGGGGGGCCGAATGCGCTGGCATTCGGCCTCCCCAAGATTCGTGGTGAAATTCTCTGACATCCCTACACCTTGCACAGAAACTTTGCAATCCTGGCTCAAGCAAGAAACAGAATGCCCAATAGACAGTGGTGCATCTGTAAATGTAATGGGTTACAGAGACTTCCTCAACATTATGCAAGATGGAGAGGCAAAACCATCACCAGCAAATCCAAGCTGAGACTATATGATGGCACAATCCTCGCAGCACTAGGGCAATGTGTGCTGCAGGCAGAATACCAAGGAAAATGGTACCAGCTAGAATTCCAGATTGTGAATTCCAGGCAAAAGCCCCTCCTATCAGCAAGCACAAGTGAACGTATGAAACAAGTAACATTACATACTTCACAAGACATCCACGCAGTTGGAATAGAAACCAACAAAACCTTGGCTCTGGGACAAGCACAAGGGGGCATGTCAAAAACACAAATCCTAAAAAATTACCCCAGTGTCTTTGAAGGACTTGGATGTCTCCCAGGCACCCTACATTTCAAAGTGGATGAAACCGTGGAGCCAGTGCAACATGTGCCATGTAGAGTTTCCATAAAATTGAAAGAAAAAAATTGTGACTGCAATAAGACAAATGGAAAAGAATAGAAGCATTGCCAGAGTGACAGAAGCTACCAAGTGGATAAGTAGCACGGTAGCCATAGAGAAACCTGGTAGACTTCACATCTGTATAGATCCAAGTAATTTAAACAAGGCATTGTTATGAGCTCACTACCAAATGCCCACCATCGAAGAAATCTTACCAGACCTTGCCAAGGCTTGGTGTTAGATGCAAAAGATGGGTACTGGCAAATCTTATTAGATGAAGAAAGCACCTGCCTGACTACATTTTGGACCCCAGAAGGCCATTATAGGTGGCCGAGAATGCCTTTTGGCATAAAACCAGCAGCAGACAAGTATCAGCGCCACCAACAAGTGCATTGGTGGGTCTCAAAGGGATGACATTCTGGTGTATGGATGTGGAGATGCATTGGAGAGTGCCATACCCGACCACGACAGCAACCTGATTTCTCTGCTAGAAAGGGCCAGAAAAGTCAATCTAAAAGTCAATAAAAATAAGATGAGGCTATGAATGACAGCAGTACCCTACATGGGACACTTCCTAACATCACAAGGTTTTCAACCAGATCCAGAAACGGTGAGGGCTGTACAACAGATGCCTAAATCATCCAATACCAAATCTCTTCAGCAGTTCCTAGGATATGTTAATTACCTGACCAAATTTCTTCCCCACCTTTCTGATGTTTGTGAGCCCCTCAGACGATTATTGGACACAGATACACCTTGGATGTGCTGTCCCAACACGATGCAGCTTTCCAGCAGATCAAAGACTTGGTTACCAGACATCCTGTGTTGAAGTACTATGACATGAATGAAAACGTCACTATCCAGTGCGATGCCAGTGAAACCAGCCTGCATACTGTACTTTTGCAAAATGGGCAGCCTGTTGTATTCGCATCGTGATCTTTATCGCAGACTGAACGGCATTATGCCCAAATTAAAAAGGAATGTTTGGCAATAGTATATGCATGTGAAAAATTTGACCAGTACATACGAGGTCAGAAATCCATCAGGGTTGACAGGCCTCTAGAAGTTATTTTTAAGAAAAATTAATAATTGTTAATAGCTCCAAAACACCTCCAACACATAGTTCTTAGGCTACAAGGCTACCCCTGGATGTACAATAAAAAAAAGGAACTGAGATGTAGATTACAAAGCAGATTTCCTGTCCAGGGCACCCTTGCCACAAGAAAGGCACACTGACAAGCAAGACTATAAGATACTCAATTCCCTTGAAGCACAAGGAACACCAGAGGAACTAGAAAGCATTAATCAAATGCGCATTTCACAGCAAGGACTTCAAAGAATCCAGGAAAACACTTTACAGGACAAAGAGCTGCAGGAATTGATCTCTATTATTTTAGCAGGTTGGCCAGATACCCAGGAGAAAACTCCAGTGTCCACTCGAGCCTACTGGAACTATCACGATGAACTAAGTGTCCAAGATGGCATCAGATTCAAAGGACAATGGATATTCATTCCAAGACCACGAGGAAAGATATATTATCAAGAATACATCGCAGTCATTCTGGAATAGAAGGATGTTTGCAGAAAGCCAGAGATGTGATATACTGGCCAAATATTGCTAATGACATCAGAGACCTTGTAAGCAACTGTGATGCATGTGCTGAATTCCAAGCAAGTCAGCAGAAAGAACCACTGGTGATACACAGGATTCCTAACAGACCATGGGGCAAGGTGGGAATGGAAAATGGCAGCAATTATCTCATTCTGGTAGACTACTATTCAGATTTCTAGGAAATGGATAAACTGCCAGATACCACATCAGCAACCGTAACAGAAAGAATTATGAACCATTTCAGCAGACTAGGCATATCTGACTGTGTGATTTCAGATGGTGGACCACAGTTCACCTGCAAAGAATTTGCCAAATTTTTGAAAGACTGGGAATTTTACCACATAGCATCGTCTCCCTACAACAGCCAATGTAATGGCAAAGCTGAATCAGCCAACAAAATTTCAAAAACTCTATTAAAGAAAATGGCAAGAAATAACGAAAACATTTGGCAAGCTATTCTGGAGTGGAAAAATACTCCCACTGCTGGCACGACTAGCAGTCCAGTGCAAAGAGTTATGTCCAGACACACACGATCCTTGGTGCCTACATCTCTTGCATTATTGAAACCTAAAGTTGCAACAAAAGTCACAGATCAACAGCAACACAAACGAAGTAAAACTAAAGCCTGCTATGACAGGGATACAATAGAGTTACCCCCACTGCACATTAGAGATTCTGTACGTGTCCAGTTATTTCCTCAAGAAAAAGTCATGTCCCTGGACAAAAGGAACTTGCATGGGACAAATAAATCCCTGCACTTATATTATTGAAGTTAATGGGTGGTCTTAGCAACAGAATCACAAGTTCTTTCGTCTAATGAGGCCTTGAGGATTCCAAGATACCTCAGATGCAGTGGATGATAATATGCAGGACTAGTCTACATTCCAGATTCCTGACCCTGAAATCAAGAGACACATGCAACTGCATCACCAGCACAGAGCAGCAACAACATGCAGGATCAAGATACTTCTGTACACAGTGACCTTGTGAAAAGCACACGTACCTGCAGTCATATCAAGCCACCTAAACGATACACAGATTTTGTATAAAATGACAGATAGGCAACGTAATTATCTGTCATTCAGAACCAGTACTACTTCCAAGTTAAATGTTCTGCATGTTCAGTTCGAGCAGTTATCTTCACATTACTTACGCGCACTCTCAACAAATATGACATTGGGGATGTTATAATAGGTAGCAGTTTTATCCAGCAAAAGACTGCAAGGAGACTAGAAGCTGAACTCCAGCACAGAGGTCAAGAGAGAGGAGCCTAAGCAAGCACTTCAGATCTTGTTTCGTTCTTAATAAAGTTTTAGTCACAGCACGTAGGCCTCTGACTTTCATGGGCGAAGGAAGCACTATTAAAACATCCACAGTCTGTTCTCCAAGTGTGAAAGGAGCCCATTCATGCTATGATTTTTTTAAAAAAGTGATTAAAAACACACACACACACACACAAGACACTCTCTCTGTCTCTTTCTCGGGGGGGGGGACCTCTTTCAGCTCAAAGGCTGAATTCAATTTGAGAGAAGCTCTCAGGGGCCACTTGTCAGTGGTGGGCAGGACCAAAGGCAAAGGGGTGGGGCCACAGATAAAGGGGCAGGACCCAAATACCAGCATATTAGCTTAAGGGTGCAATCCTATTGGATCTGCCCTTGATACTCGTAAGCCTTTGAACTACTTTGAGTATCCAGTGCAGAGTGGGAGGCGTGGCGGGGGCGATCTTTGTCTCCTGCTCTGGAGGCATTGGAGAGGGGGGAAGGAAGCTGGGTAGACCTGGGGATATGGCACTCCCCGTTCATCAGGACAGCCCCTTTCCCTTCTCTCCAAGGTTGCTGTTGTGACCTTGGAGAGGCAGCCAGCGCGGTTCTCTCCATGCCAGCTGTGAGGGGGCAGGGAACTCAGACGCCTGGGTCCGAGGTTGGAGCACTGTCTATGCCTTTGGATCCAGGAATCCGAAGTATACCCCCCCATCTAATGGCCATAGGATTGCTCTCTAAAGCTCGTACTGCCAGTAACTAAGCCTTGGGAGAGGCATTTCAAGCTTTCAGAATGGGGAAACCCCCACACAAAAGCCAGGAGACCACCAACAGTTGGTGGCTGGAGGAAAGTGGAAGGCTGTGTAGCCACACTGGGACCTCAGCAGGGCTAGATTTGTCCCCCAGGCCTGAGGTCCTCATAAGGGCTTAGGCTGCACCTGAAACCTGCACATTGCATCTTCAGTTTAAACATGATATTTCTTTTACCTCATACTGATTTTATAAACTGCATCATCTGATTTTGGCTGTGGTGACATTGTGCATGAGGTGATGTCATTGTGTAGGAGGCAGGGCTCTTCCCTCCGCATGGACTTGCTGTCATATAAATTTACAATTGAATTGTACAGTGTTGGGGGGGAGGCTCCTTACTGAGCTGGAGACCTATGCATTGGCATCATTAGCATAATCGTTAATCTGGCCTTATCTTGAATAGGCATAAAATTAAGGATAATGTTTCCCTGCACGACATAGACAAATGCAGCCTGATGTGCTAGCTCTGTATAGCTAATGCACTGCAAGTTACCCTAGTGCGAAAGCATAATTTATTGGTTTGCTGGTTGTTTGAGGGAGAATTATGCACCATATTTTTTCCCTGATCATTATAATATATCCTTAAATTATAGGTTCTTGCTGATACTAATTAATGTTGCAGAAGTATAAGTTTTATATAAATGGCAGTAAACAGTAATTGAAGAGACTGTTTCCATCATTTAGATTAACCGTTGCAAAGGGAGATCACTCAAAATGAAGCGTAATCTGTAAAATATAATAAATCGTTCAACAGCAAAGGGATACCACATTTAAATATTCTCTAGATAATTAAATCAAAAAATATGCATTGGGACATAACATTGCCTTTTAAGTATGAATGGATAGTCCTCTGAGAGTTCGTGTGGTTGTAGAAGGTTGGACTTTGACACGGATCAAAGCAGGGGTGGGGAATCTCAAGCCTGGGGGGCAAATGTGGCCCTCCTGGGGTTCCCATCTGGCCCTCTGAGGTTCCCCAGAAGGCCACCCCATTCTCATGTCCCCACCCCCTTTTCCCAATTGTTTCTTGGTTTCCCAGCTTTTGTACAGTTTTTTCCTCATTCTAAAAGGTTGAAATGCCTCTCCTAAGGCTTAATTACTAGCCTTAGGAGTGAATTCAGCATGAATTCAGTGCTTCACACTGAAATATGCTGGCGCTTTGGGTATTTCTGGCCCTTTTTGTCCTCGTCCCCAGCCATCACTGGAATGTGGCCTCAAAAGCTTCTCCAAAATAGAATTTGTCCCTCAGGCTGAAAGAGGTTCAAGTAGAAGTAACTTGGTTTGAGGATCCCTGCTCAAACACACTGCTGACTGGATACACCTGGATCCCAGAGTGACAGAATTATGAAGTTGCAGGCCACCTAGTCCACCCTAGGGATGTTCGGACCGTGTAAAATCCGCTCCGTCTGTGACTGTGTTCGTGGATTGTCAGGTGTCTTTTTTTCCGCCATCCCGTCATAGACGAATGCGAATATTTTTTTCCCCTTCATGTGGAAAAATATGCAAATAATTATGTAAGAGGTTTCATAACAATTTACATAATTTACCTCAGTACATAACATTTAGCATATTGTCTCCCATTCCATTCAGCGTTTCCTCAGTAGAAACGTGCATATTTTCCTACAAATATGCATAAATTTCGGGAAAGTAAAAAAATCATTCAAAAGTCCACAGACTTTGCATGGCCTGAGGGGGGTCACTTTGCAGCAGATTCCACAGGTCGGATTCTTAGAAATCCGAGCTCATTTTAGTCCTTCTCAAATTTTTCTAGAATCCCTAGTCCAACTCCCTGTTCTTTGCAAGATCTGCGACACAGCATGTGACTACACCATCCCTGGCAGATGGCCATCCAGCCTCTGCTTAAATACCTCCAGGGGAGGAGTGCCCACCACCTACCGAGGCAGTTTGTTCCACTGTCCAACAGCTCGTACCTTTAGGCTGTTTCTCCGAATACTTGCTAAAATCTGCTTGTCTGCAAGTTCCACCCATTGGTTCTAGTCGTGCCCTCTGGAGCAACAGAGAACAAGTCTGCTCCATCTTTCACGTGAAAGCCCATAACATATTTAAGGGGTTGTTCTTGGCCTAACCTGTTCCACAGGATTGTTGGGAGATTAAAATTGGGGAACACCTATTGATGCCAGTCTGGGGGCCAAACCACGTGTTACTTTAAAGCAGGGGTGGTCAACTTTGGTGGGCTGGTGGGCAGCATTGGCTACCCTGGAACGCTGTGGGGACCACAGCCCTTGCTGCTGGTAGAAGTGACCACCGCAGCTGGCTGTGCTGCTGAAATCCTCGTGTTTCTACAGTGGGGAATACGCACTTAGTTCCCAGTGGAATCCGGGGGCCCACAGCCCACTGACAGGAGCTTCATTTGACAGAGAAATGGGGCAGCGATTCTGCTAGGAAACAAGGCACACAGGAAGCCTGTGTCTTGTTGCCCAACACAATCATGCTCCCAACAGTCCGTCAAGCAGCTGTTCGGCAGACTGTCATGAGCCACATTCTGCTGGGATGTTGGGGGTGGAGTGGCAACAGCAGGGACTGGATGACAGCCACACAAATGGCCAGGATGAGCTACTGGCTGTTGCCCACCCCTGCGTTAAAGACATAACTAGCAGCGATATCTTTTTGTCTTTTTTGCTCTCGAGTAAGTGTAGGGGTCCTGGTCTGGATTGGGACCCTAGCATCGGGGTAGGAACTTTAATTCTTCCCTGATTGCAGTCCCAACCTGGATCCCGTCCCTCTATACATACCTGCAATATATATTGCCAAACAGCTTTCAAGGATCACTATTTGGCAATATAAATTACAGGAATGCCATCCCCAGTTCCAGATCAGAGCTGTAGTGGGAAGAAAGGTTACCCCTCCCTCCGCAAGCATACTGGGGTCCTCATCTGTATCAAAACATCTGTGCTTACTCTAAGGGATGGACGTGTTCCCCAGTCTAGGTTCTCTGGGTGCCCACCCAGCTGCTACTCCCACTTGCGTGCCCCCAGGTCTGCTCATGCCCCCCACACACACATTCCCTGAGCTGCTGGCAACTACCTGGAGCTGTTCCTGAGTGCCTGTCATTCATCGAATCATAGAATAGTAGGGTTGGAAGGGGCCTACAAGGCCATCAAGTCTAACCCCCTGGTCAATGCAGGAATCCAAGTCAGACCATCCCTGACAGATGGCTGTCCAGCCTCGTCTTGAACGCCTCCAGTGTGGGAGAGCCCACCACCTCCCTAGGTAATTGGTTCCATTGTCGTATTTCTCTAACAGTCAAGAAGGTTTTCCTGATGTTCAGCTGAAACCAGGCTTCCTGTAACTTGATTCCCACAGTCACTATTCCCACGGTCACTATTTTTTTTCATGAAATGGCAACTCGGGAACTTCCATAAATGTAATATTGCATACACAGCAGCCGTAATGGCCCCACCTATGCAACAATACAGGCGTAAATGGCCCATTCATACCTGTAATATTGCATAGATAGGGCCTTTACGGACACTATGTGTGCAATATTGCATTTACAGACGTTCCCGAGTAGCCACTTGGTGGGGAAAAAAGGGCAACCATGGAAATGACAGGTGCTTGGGAACGGCTCCAGGTAGGTGCTGGTGGTTCTGCAAGGACATGGGAGGGGGTTGCGAGTGGGGGCAGCAACTTGGCAGGCGCAGCCCAGAGGTGCGAGTGGGGGGAAGGGAGCTCGTAGGAGTCCCAGGCTCAGCCAAGTGCCCAGACCATCCCTACTTACTCTAGAGTGAAAAAGAAAACTGTGTGCTTTGGGTCCGAGCTCCTCAGAGCTTGGATGTAATGAAAGATGAATTGTAGTGGAAGTGTTGAGGGGAAAAGGCAGAAAGAGGACTGCAGTTAAAATGGGAAAGTTATATCATTATTTATTAGCCTTCAGTATATGGTTGGGAGTTTCTCAGTTAGTGGTAAATGATATTCATTACATATCTAATCTTCTATATATATAAAAGTTAAAAATTGTGTGTAGGTTTGTGTGTTTGTGGCTGGCTGCAGGGCCGTCTGTAATGCAGGGAATAAGGGGAGCTGCCCTGGGTGTAATCACACTGTAGGGGCCCACTGAGCCTGCCATTTGGGCCCTACAGTTGCTGCCCCTTTTATTTCACATTCTCACTTGCCAGAGTGTATGACAGGAGTCACTGGGTTACATTATTACTTTGTTTATACTTCGCCTTACTAACAAGTACACCCTCTCAATCATGGTACAGGCCAGGTTTCTGATTTCAGCTATGAGGCATCCTATTGGCCATCTTTCATTTTATTGGTCTCTCTCCCATTCACTCTGACTTCCTTAACCTTGGATTGGCTGGCTGCCGTTTGTTCCCTCCCCTTTACTCATGGTTTCTTTTCTGAGTGTGCGGAGCATTTAATTTCTCTCCCCTCTTCCTGCAATATCCAGCGAGCAAGCAAGTTAGTGTTAAATATCTTTACCCCTTTCATTGCCAGATGTATCTGTTAGTAGTGTGTGATTAACACTAATGTGAAATGTGGTGCGGTGTGTGCTCACCTGTCTGAGAGGCTGGGATGACACAGTGGAGTGGAGACTTTGGTCTTTATTCATAAAAGAGTGAACTGGGGGGAAATGAGAAGGCAATTCCAAATGAAGTGGAGTTTTATGTGTAGCTGAATTGAAGATTTTTGGGTTTGTGTATTTGTGGCTGGCTGCAGGGCCATCTGTAAGACAGGGCATAAGGGGGAGCTGCCCTGGCCCTAATCACACTGCAGGGGCCACTGAGCCTGCCATTTGAGCCCTAGAGTTGCTGCCGCTTTTAGTTCACATTCTCACTTGCCAGAGTATATGACAGAAGTCGCTGGGTTACATTATTACTTCATTTATACTTCCCCTTATTAACAAGTACACGCTCTCATTCATGGTACAGGCCAGGTTTCTGATTTCAGCTATGAGTTATCCTAATGGCCATCTTTCATTCTATTGGTCTCTCTCCCATTCGCTCTGACTTCCTTCACCTTGGATTGGCTGGCTGCCGTTTGTTCCCTCCCCTTTACTCATGGTTTCTTTTCTGACTGTGGAGAGCATTTAGTTTCTCTACCCTGTTCCTGCAATATCCAGCCAGGAAGCCTCTGTTGAACATTTTAATAGAGGTATGAGATTCAGTGTGGATTATATTGTAGTAGTGGTTACAGATTCAGTCTCTTGCATTTTAGTAGTGTTTTTTGTTCAATGTGCTCATTATAATTGTTGTGCTTTTTTAATCAAGTCTGGTGGATTCAACATGACTCCAAAAAAACAGAAACACATTTGACAAGTTTCTCCGAAACCAAAGATATCAAAGCTACTTCCTAATATTTAACTTTAGGTCCATAGTTGTTGGCGCCGTCGCCATGTTGCCCATCATGCTGCTCGGGAATCTACTTAGAGATGGCGGAGAATTTCTCCACAAATCTCGGGGAGGCCGAATGCCAATGCATTCGGCCCCCCGAAATTGGCGGTGAAATTCTCCGCCCCCCGCCCCCCCCGGGATGGGACTTACCTCCCTCGAATGTCCCTCTCGGCGGCGGGTCCCGGTGGCGGTTCGGCAGCAGTTCGGCGGGGGCGGGGGTGGCGGCCGGTCTTCCGACCGGCTGCCGCCACCGCCATTACAAAATAAAGTAAAAAAACCCCCAACAACACGTGATAGGCTATGTAATGATTTACATAGCCTATCACGGCTAGATTTCCAAAGTCAGCCGTGATAGGCTACGTAAATCGTTATGTAGCCTATCACGGGTGACTTTGGAAAAAAAAAAGCGCGTACGCAAATGGTGGCGCCCATGGGCGCCGCCATTTGTGTTCCTTATTTGGTCCCGGGTAGTCTACGTAAAGATTTACGTAGACTATGGCGAAAATAAGGGCAACGCTATTTGCGTTGCCCTTATTTTCGCCGTAGTCTACGTAAATCTTTACGTAGACTACCCAGGACCAAATAAGGAATGCAAATGGCGGGGCCCATGGGCGCCGCCATTTGCGTACATGCTTTTTTTTTTTCAAACTCACCCGTGATAGGCTACATAACGATTTACGTAGCCTATCACGGCTGACTTTGGAAATCTAGCTGTGATAGGCTATGTAAATCGTTACATAGCCTATCACGGGTGTGGTTTTTTGTTTTTTACATTTTCTTTTTTATTTCGCGGCCGGGGAGACGGGGCACTTCTCCCCGGCCTGAATTTCGGCCGGGCAAGGCAGGGCGCCTCCCCCCCCAGCCTGAATTTCGGCCAGGCGAGGCGGGGTGCCTCCCCCCCCGGCCTGAACTTCAGGGGGAGAACCGAAGCGCCTCCCCCCCACCGCGAAGAAAGCTGCGGGACCAGGTAAGTGACTTTCGTACATCCCTAATCTCCATGTTCTTCCCACATACAGTTATAACTTCCAGAATTAGTTTGTAAAAGCAAAAATTGTGTTGTGTCTTCTTTATAAGAATTTTTTTTAAAATAATAAATAAACAAAAAATCTCCTCAATTTTCCTTTTCACTTTTCTTATGGAGCCTTTCCGAGAAGCGTAAACCTACCTTAATGTGTTTCTAACAAATAGTACCTATGACAAAATTACATCCTGGGCAATGCCGGGTATCAGCTAGTATATATATAAAATTACTTTGATTAGTTTTGCTCTGTAGTACTAAAATGACTTTTACATGCAAAAAAATAAAATAAAACCTAGGTGCATGATCCATGCCCCTGGAGTAGTGTTTAGTGGACAATTATGAAAGAAATTATTCAGAAATGATTTGTCCTAAAGTGGGAGATGGTGAAGGACGATGTCACTGGTTAAAAATTCATGTATATATTTCAGAGAGCAGGCACACATCGGGCAAAACCCTGGGTGTACATTTGTTACCGTCAACCTAAAATATTCATTTTTACAGTTTATAAAAATATGTGCCCTGTGATTATTGTGTGCATTCATCAATGAAATATGAACAAAAGAGCTTTTTTAAAAAAAAGAAGAAGAAAAAAAGAAGGGCAGCACAGGGTGTGGGGGAGAAAACCACTGTTCTTATTGAGCTAGAGTGAGGAGAAATGTTTTCCAGGAGAAGCCTGCTAAGGCTGCAATCCTCTGCAGGTTTAGACAGAAAAAAGTCCTATAACTGGGAATGCTGGGAGTTGTAGGACCTTTTTCTGCCTAAACATGCATAGGATTGTGCCGTAAGAGAATGCATCACATCTTAGTGACTAAACCCACATGGGTATTTCGTTACCTAAGTGGAAAGTTTTAAGGAGATATTTCTTTTTGTCAAATGACATAAAGCAGGGGTGTGGAACCTGAGGCCCAGGGGCAGAGCTCCCAATCTGGCTCTTGGGGGTTTCCCAGCAGGCCACACCCCCTTCCTTTGGCGCTTTCTTCCAACCACCTATCATTTTGTGCCTTCCTGGCTTTTGTGCATTTTTTTTCTTCATTCTAAAAAGTTGAAATGCCTCTCCTAAGGCTTAGTAACTGGCAGTAAACGTTAGGGCCATGCACACATGGCCTGTCCAAATTCACCACCATATTTTTGTGGGCAGAGAAATTTGGGAGATAATTTCACTAAATCCCTCCACGGGAAGGAGAAATTCTCAACAGTTTCTCACAGGTAGGGCTCCCCATCGGCAGGGCATGTAGCACAGCTTCTTTTGGTTTTGGTAAGGTTTGGGGTTTTTTCGTGCTGCAACAGCATCCACTGTGTTGGCAGGCTGGCCCCCAGTTGGTATCCACCACAATGCAGGTGTGAGGGGTGGGGGAGTGTTGTGTCCAGCTCCAGGGATGAGGTGGAGTTAGTGCTTTGCCAAAATCTGCCCTCCAATTTCCAGAAAGTTTTCTTCCCCCATGAAAGGGGTTTCCATTCTTCTGCCTCATTCTCAGGACAGTCTATAATTTATGTTGAATTTCTTTTGGTGGTGTTTTTGAGCTTACGTAATCACAGCTTATCTCCCAGGTGGCCTGCACTTCCTGATCTGAAAAAGCCCTATGGGAGGAATTACCTCATGATGCCTTCCACTGGGCTTCAGTTGACATGTAGGGATCTGAGGAAGCTAAAAAGGTAAAGGTGTCCCCAACCAGTCATGTCCGACTCTAGGGTGTGGTGCTCATCTCCATTTCTAAGCCAAAGAGCCAGCGTTGTCCGAAGACGCTTCCGTGGTCATGTGGCCGGCATGACAGAACACCGAGGTGCACGGAACGTTGTTACCTTTCCCGCCGAAGCGGTAGCTATTTATCTACTTGCACATTCTTGCTTTCGAACTGCTAGGTTGGCAGGTGCTGGGACTGAAGACGGGAGCTCACTCCGTCACGCGGCACTCAGGTCTTGAACTGCTGTCCTGCCAACCTTCCAGTCTGCAGTTCAGTGTCTTAACCACTAAGCCACCGCGGCCACTTAGCCACCGCAACCACTGAGCCACTGAGGAGGCTACAGGCTGCCAAAGTGATGATTGTGCAATGACAGACAGGACACTTGTGCTCATTCCTCGGCCATCTCCTAAATAAAGTAAGCCCAAGAAACCCAAACCCAACCCTTGAGGATTTCTCCAAAATTTCATCAGTACTGAATTTCTCTCTGGAAGCAATTTCTCTTCTATCAAATTGAATGAGAATGGTCGAAAAAAATGTGGGAGAAATTTTCAGCACAGCACTAGTGAACGCTTTAAGCTACAATATGTGGGGAGGGGGGTGTATTTGGGGCCCCTTTCACCTCCACCCCCCTGCTACCTTCTGCCCTGCCCCACTGCTGGAATGCTCCCTGCCCCCACGAGAGCTTCTCTGAAATGGGACTCAGCCCTTGGGCTGAAAGAGGTTCAACACCTCTCACATAAACTGTGTTCATGTAACCAAACAGAGGATACTGAATGTATGAAAATGGGCTGGCCCCACTCCCAAACTCCATGTTTTCATTGGCTTGTCTGTGCAGAACCTTCATGCATTCAACGAGTTTGGTGCCGAACAGCCAATGGTTACATGGAGGCTGTGGGTGGGGCTTACCACCACAAACCCAGTCCTCCCTCACGTCCTCAGGATCTCCCATCTGTTTACTAGAGCATAAGTATGACAGCCAGTGTGGAGTAGCAGTTAGAGAGTTGGACTGGGACTCGGGAGATCCTGGTTCTAGTCCCCACTTGACCATGAAGTTCACCGGGTGATTTTGGGCCACTCCCTGATTCAGACTAACCTACCTCACAGGCTTGTTGTGAGGATAACATGCAGGCCACCTTGGGTTCTTCTCAAGAGAAAAAAAAAGCAGGATATAAATAGAAATATAATAATAAAACAAAAAGTATTGATGAACTTAGAGGAACTTACTTCTGACTAATATGTTTAGGATTGGGCTTCAAATCCTTAGATTATCTAATCTGATTGCTGTAAAAAATGTCTATGGAAATGCATATTTGGAGGAGATTATTTGAAGGGCTGCCTGCACCTATAGAGACCTGCTCGGACCTTAAGGGGCTTTTCTACTGCACTTTTAACCTGCACTTTTACAGAGGCTTCTGCTGCCAGATCCTTTGTGGGATTAAAACTGGCTCCTTTACACATTTTTTTCCAGGGTTTTTCTTTCTCTGCCTTTCTGTATGTTCCATCACACGACCACTAGGTGGCTCTGTGGTCTAGTGGAATTGTGCAAATATACACAAGGATTTCATTCCTCCATTCAGACTATATCAGACTTTCCTCACTGGGAAAAAGCCCACGATAATGGTTACAAAGCAGGGGAGAGGTCCTGGAGGATGATAACGTAGTGCAAAGGACCCATTAACTACCATGTGTGAGGAATCATGAGCACACAATAAAACCCTCATGTACAAAGGCTCAAGATCAGCTATGGAGGTCCAGAAGATGGGCCTGCTGGACAGTAAGTCCCATCAGGTTGGTAGGCAAGAGAGATAGGGCTTTCTCAGCCGTGCTTCCATCATTGTGCAACTCTCTTCCACAGGAAGCATGTCTGCTTCCTCCTTGACAGGCTCTAAAGACCTGGTTGTTTACATCCACTTTTAACCAGTTAGCGATGCTGGGGCATGCTCTTAAATTGCCATTTTAACCTTTGCTGCTCTTTTACTGCTGGTTTTGGCATAAATTGTTTGTATGTGGTTATTATTATGAATTTTGTATTTTATTTTTAATTTGTTTTATGATGATTTTAAAAATTTTGTGAAGGAAGATCATTCTCTGATTATTTTGAAAGCTGCATATCAAAGACATTTTTGGTAGGAAGATACTGGACCTAAGAATGGTGGCAAAGTGGGATACTCAGTTACTACTCAGTGCAGAATTATGGGTTATATCCAACGGTGTTGATCCACTGGTGCAACAGACATTCCTGGTGGAATGGATTTCCCCTCCCTCTGCAGCCTCCCTGTGTTCCCCTGTGAAGGACTCTTCAGAACAGGTTGGGGGGGGGGCAAAGGGATGCAGCGGGGAGGAGGAGAACGATGAGTGAAAGTTAGGTGAGTGAAAGTTAGGTGGAACCTATGTTGTGGGTTAGACCATCAGCTGACATGCTCTGCAGGGAAGCAGAGACCATGGACCTTTAAAGAGCAAAAGTGATTCCAAGCAATTGTTGTCTGTTATACTTTTGAACCCTGTGCTTCCCCCAAATGAATCAGTGCACCATTTGGATAACACTAGGACCATTTATGATTTATTTTTTATGAAATGCTTTTTATCCTTCAGTGCTTCCTTAACTGCCTTCTCATTTGAAATACAGAGGTTGCAAAATTTGTGTACATTTGCTGTAGTCTGCTTTTGAAGATTATATTACGTGGCATTTGTAACAGTAATGTGTAGGACTGGCTGGCTTTGAAGGAAAAGGGCAGCCAGGAGGCCTTTAGAGAGCAAGAAAACTGAGTATAGCCCAGTTTTCTGGACTTCCAGCAGCTGTGAAAATCACACAGAGGATTTGGAGACACAGAGGCACTTTCAATATAGCAAACTTCAAAAGCCTTCTGGTCTCTGGCTCCAGTGCTGTGGAAAGCCTTAGGGCAACTGTTCCCAACCTGATGCCCTCCGTATGTCCTGGACTACAACTCCCATCAGCACCAGGCAACATGGCCAATGGTGAAGGGTTATGGGAATTGCAGTCAAAAACATCTGGAAGGAACCAGGTTGGGGAATGCTGCTTTAGGGTATAACTAAAGGTGAAGGTAGACATTCTAAAGTGTGGTGGAATGGTTTGAACACACATGCACCATATTTGGAGGCATTTGTTTTCAAGGCAGAGAATGTGTGTTCAAACTAGGGATGGATGAATCTGAGAATTTCTCTCATTTTTCCAGTCTTAAGTTTGGTTTGTTCCAAATTTCAGGATTTAAAAAAAGGAATTGCATGAAAATTCATAAATGTTGCTCCTGATACATGTATTTTTGTGTGCATTTTTCCTTAATATACACCTTTTTTGCAAGCCATCTCTCTAATACCAAGCATATGTCAGTATTATTTTCTCCAAGATATGCATTTTTATGCACATTTTTTGATTGGAGAACCCCATTTGCGAAATTCGGAAAAGTGTGAATTTTGAAGGATAACTGAATTTTGGTCTGCATGGTGGTCTGAAAGTGTGAAGTTAAAAAAATGTGAACTGAATAAAATTCTCCCCATCTATAATTCAAACTACTTCCACCGTGCTTCAGAATGTAATATATGCCTCTCATCACTCCGAATGGTCTCCTAGATCATCACTGATGTGTTTCCTTGACATCTTCTAGTACGTGCTCACTGGCTGTGGAATCACTGATAAGAAACAGAAGAAGGAAAGGAAAATTTTCTTCACAGAGTTTAGCATGCCTGCAGTAATGATCAGTAAATTCAGCGCTAAACCAGGGTTGAGGCATCCATGGCCCTCCAGATGGTGTTGGACTGCAACTTCCATCATCCTTCACCATTGGCTATTCTGTCAGGGACTGCTGGGATTTGTGGCCCAACAACATCTGGAGGGCCACACGTTCCCGAACCCTGATGTGGCCTCTAACAGTGGATAGAGAAACCAGAGTGTTTAAGAAAGCTGTTGGCACTATGCATGCATGAGCCATAATTCCTACAGTGTACACATGCATTCCTTTTGTCCCCTGTCGTATCTGGTCATCAAAATGGGTTTGCAGGTTTTTGAAGTGTTACAAAAACAGCTGCAAAACATGTGAATAGAGAGGATAGCGGAATGAGTGTGCACTTCATGAGTAATAAGAACTTTATCATGATACCTTTAGCTTTCTAGGGGAAAATATTGTCTCCAGTCCTTGTGACTCTATTCTTACAAGCTCGGGCAGGTGATAAAGCTGTAGCTGAGACAAAGAGAGAGAGAGAGAGAGAGAGAGAGAGATGTACTTAACTGTATATATCCGAGAGGGCCAGGGATAACATCCTGTAATGGCCCATTCATGATATTATTTATATAACGTTGTCATTGCTTCAGTTGGGATTAATACTTCGTTTTGTATGTTGTTGCAGTTAACGGACCTTTTTTGTGATTCTCTCTTAAGTTTCTATTCTAATCTGTTTTCAGAGTCTATTACACTGGGGAGTGAGGGGAGGTAATCTGCATCTAGTGGCAGGCTCATAGCCAGCCTAAATATTTTGGGGGAGGGGTGTCATAAAAGTAGGAGAGCAGTTCATTTGATCTACAGGCCTTTTAAAGACAAAATTGTAAACTTAAAAAAAAAATTGTTTGCAAAAAAAATTAGGGAGGCAGCCCCCCCAGCCCCCCCCCCAGCTACAGGCCTGTCTAGCGTGTGCAGATTATTTGCAACTGGGTGATTTGCAGCAGATTGGCAAGGATTTCTGACTCCCAATTATTTAATGACACCAGCAACAACATTTCCTGTCCTCTTCCTCCCCACCCCCCCACCACTGCAGTCCTAAATTATTCTGCTGAAATGAAGAAAGCTGTGGGTATCCAGGAGCTGCTTTTTGTGAGCTCTGTTCAGTTTTGATACTCTGCTCAAACAGTGGTGCCATAAGGGGCCTGAAGCCCAGGGAAGCCTGAAATGACCACCCAGAGAGTGGCAGCAGCAACGAGGCCCAGTATTAGCACCAGGGTCAGGTCCTGACAATAATAATAATAATAATAATAATAATAATAATAATAATAAGTCAGGGGGCAACTAGCTGGGCATGTCCTTGGTTGCAGATGCCAATTTTATTATTTTTACTTAATATATATTATGTTTTCCTACAATCAAATGGGGCTTATTCCCAAGTCAATGTGCTTTTTAGCATCAGGGCAGCAGAAGCAAACCCTATTTTACCTATACCTATACCGATGGTGGTGTTTTGTTTGAAGTAAGTTTAAAACATGAAACTGCACATGCTCAGAATCTTTCTTTCTTTCTTTCTTTCTTTCTTTCTTTCTTTCTTTCTTTCTTTCTTTCTTGTTCAGGGTTAGCGAACCTGATTTTCTTTTTTTTCTTTTTTTGTTGTTGCTTTAACTTATGAGGAATGTAGAAGCAGTTGCAAAGCATGGAATGGTGGTTGTGGGGGTGGGGAGAACAGTAATGTAAATTGAGTGCTTCAGAACTGAAGTAATACACATGGCTTTCTAAGGGTGGGGTGGGGGCGCATAAGGCCATTATGGGCAGGGTCTAAAATTACCTAGCTGTACCATTGTGCTCAAAACAGTTTCCTGGACTCAGAGTTTAATTCAAAGTATGTGTCTTTTGCACCAAGCCCCAGTTGTTGAATCTAAAAAATCAAGGTAGAACCTGCAAGCCTGAAGTCTGCCCGCCCCTTCATTACTATTAAAACATGCACCAGTAATTCTTTCTTTTAAAGCACCAAGCCATTTAACTTCTCTCTTTTGCTCTTGTCCCTTGGCCCAGAAAGGCAAGTGTTTCCGATTTTGCCTGTGTAATCATCTGCTTAGACACCATGAAGGTTTCTCCTTGTTCGCTTCACACAGGAGGGTTTAGAAGTGACATATGCAAATAGTACTGAAAGTCTTTGCCTTATCTTCCCTTTGGATTTTTTTTTAAGGAAAGGAATATCCTGAGATATGGTCCAGGACAAATAAGGGAGCAATCCTAAGGGGATAGGCAGCCACCTGTGAACATGGAGGCAACTGCCTATCCAATGCAAAGCAGGCAAAGTGCAGAGGGGATCTTCTCCTCTGTGCTCTGGCCACCCTGCATTCACAGCTAGACGGCTGATTTTGGCTGTCTAGCCGCAGGACTTGGGGGGGGGGCAGGCAGGACAACACATAGGAAGCATTGTAAGAGCACTTCCATGCTCCCCACCCCTCCCTGCTCCTGGGTATGCCCCCTTTTGCCCCGCTCCATGCTGCAGTTCTGAGCACAGAGCACAGGGAAGATCTGCACCACCTGTGAGACGGTGGGGCAGGGGGCAGGGAGGCAGTTTTCCAGGAATTGACCTTGGAGCATGGGCTCTGAGGTCAGTTCCCCAAAACCCAACAATCCTATGGATGTCTAGCCACTGCCTAGCGGCCATAGGGTTGCGCCCAAAGGGCATTTTCACAAGCGAAGCTTCAATCTGCTTTTTAAAAAATAAAATTAAAAAAACAATCATTGTTGTGAATGTAAAAACATTGGCAACGCTGTAAATGCAATTTCTCTTTTGCTTTCTGTTCTGCATTGATATTCACCTATGGCACGAATAGCATGAGAAAGATATGAATGCACATTTTTGTGTCTTATGAAAAATATGATCAAAGAAAAAGTCCTGCTAAATGTTTTCTGGCTCGACATATTATAAGGACAGCAAACCTAAGCCATGCACCTAAAAGCATTTGGCCCTTTCTACAGCCGATTGGGATTTTTAACTACTGTCTGAAAATAGTCAAAGTTCTGAGGCCAAGATGCATATGTTAGGCAACAACCTGTACTCCAATATATTATACGATTTCGTAATCTGGCTTTTATTTTGCAAATGCTTTTCAGTTCAAATGATTATGTGCTATCATGAAGCCCTCTAATATTTCTTTCCAGACACGTTGGTTACTTAATTCAAAATTGCTTAACTCAAGCTGTGCAGCCTCTTTTATATTTTCAGCTCCATTCCGATGCACATGACATCATGACTCCCTAAGAGTGATTACTGGATTGTAAAAGAAAAAGAAAATGGTGATTTAGCATTCTAGCCAGCGGAGAGATATCTCATAAATGAAAGGATAATCTGTCTTCTGCAGTGAGCGTTCCAATAAGGTTGTTGGACGTCAGGCTCACGATGACCCCTGAAACAAAACACAACTGGTCAATGTGTTCAGGTCAGAGGTGTGCTACACTTTCTGTGGCCTGGTTCAACATGCTCACTCCTGTATAATGTAACAGAATTGATTTTAAAATATATTTGGCCCCTCCCTGGAAATATATTATTATTTGAATCTGCAATAATGAGGAGTTTGAAGAAAGAATCAGATGGTTGTTGGATGGAGGGTGTTCAACCTGTTCTGGATGTGGTTGCACTCCCCCTGACGGATCAAGCTCATAGCTTGCGGGTTCTCCTGGAATCAGCATTGTGACTTGAGGCTCAGGTGGCCTCAGTAACATGGAATGCCTTCTACTAGCTTCAGTTGGTGGCCCAGCTATATCTGGGCAGGAATAATCTGGATTCAGTCGTCTGCGCTCTGGTAACATCAAGTCAGATTACTGCCACGTGCTCTACCTGTATACTACGGTTATCATCTGAGGCCTAGGGATGGCGCGGGCATCTGGTTGGGGCTCGAAGCTCCATGATTTCTTGCTGGATTGACCCCCTGGATGCCAGTCCATGGATCCCCATGCTTGCACGACTCAGTGCGCAGCTGCCCAGTCTCTCAATGAGCTGCCATTTTGCATAGAAATGGCACCTTGGTCTTTCTCGTAAGTAACCATTTACACAAATGGTGGCTCTAAAGGGACCATTTATGCAACATTACAGGCGCAAATAAACCATTTACTCCCGTAATGTTGTGTAAATGGCCCCTTTATAGCTGAGGCACCATTTTTATGCAAAATAGTGGCTCAGTGAGGGAATGGGTGGCCACACGCTGCTTGCTGGGTACCCACAGACCACCCAATGGCTTGCTGCATGTGAGGAGGGTCAGGGAGCCGGCGGGGGTCCAGCAGGCGGTGCACGAGGTGAGCTCGCCCATCCCTACTGAGGCCTCCTTGAAGTGCCTCTTCCAAGGGAGGTTTGGAGGATGGCAACAAGAGAGAGGGCCTTCTTGGTGGTAGCCCCCCCCATTATGGAACACTCTTCCTGGTGAGTTCTGCTTGGCATCAACACTGTCATCTGATCAGCACCAGGTTCAGACCTTCCTCTACTCCCAGGCATTTGACAGCATGTGATAAGATTTTTACTGGGTCCTGGGTGTGTGTTTTTTTAATTCATTATTGTTTACAATGGTCTTATAGTTTTGTAAATGATTTTACATTATGTTATTATATTCTATGTTTAGGGTTTTAACTTTTGTAACATGCCCAGAGAGCTTTGGCTATAGGGCGGTATAGAAATGTAATAAATGAAACGAGATGAAATTAATGGTTTGCAGGGCCTGTAGCAGGGAGAGGTTTGCAGCCAAATGGGATGTGTGGGACCACGTACCTATTCCTCATCAGCTGGAAGAGCGTTCCCCAGCCTGGTGCCCTCCAGATATGTTGGGCTAAAATTCCCATCTCCCCCAGCCAACACAGGCAATGGCCCCACTGGCTGGGGATTATGGGAGTTGTAGTTCAACATGATGAGGTTGGGGAAAGCTGAGCTAGAAAGGCCAAGGAAAGGTGTTGTAGTCTGACTCAAATATGAGGCAAGGCTGCTGGGAGTCTATATTCCTTGGGACAGGAATATAGATGTGGAAGACAAGCAAGGGGCTGGTGGCCATCAGCTATCCAGAAACAGCATATTTCGTAAGTCTGTTACATGTTGTGTGAAGGAGTGTGTCCTTTTGCGGATTGCTTCTGAACCTTCTGCCAGTCAGTCTAATATTGGGAGTGGCAAACTAGATGTGATGTCAATAGTGTGAATGCAGTTAATGTACATGTGTGGGGGGGGATGTAAATAGCATCTGAGGGAAAGCCTGAAGCAGCCTGAGGACTGTGCAGGGTGGGGAGGGGAATTGAACTGTTTTCTTCCCTGCCAAAAAAACTCCTCTCCGGAGCGGCTGTTTGAGGGAAGCCCTCATTTGCGCCAAAGGAAGCTTCCCTGGAATGGAAATAACATATTTGAAGAGGTGTTTTTTGTTGGGACCAGGGCAGGGGGGTGTAGTGGGTGACACCAGAAGATGGCGAAGAGTATAGTGGATTTTCAGTCATGTTCTGCACAGTTTGTTGAGTGCATAGAGGCCTGTGTTAACCTAGAATAGAGAGTAGCTTTTAGATAATTAAGTAGGCTGCCTCAAACGGGAAAGTTGGTACCAGGCAGCAAGGCCAGTTTTGCAGGTGTGAAGTTGTCTGATTCTTGCCAGGTCTCTCTGGTCCCTCTCAGAAAAGAGCATAGTGTTATGGGAGGGGGCCATAGCTCAGTGGTAGAGAACCTGCGTGGCATGCAGACAGTTCCAGGTTCAATCTCCAGCATCTCTAGGTAGGGATAGGAAGGAATCCTCCTTCAAATTCTGGCAAGCCACTGCCAGTCAGTGCTGACATTACAGGGCCTGATGGACCTGTGCGCTGATTCAGTATAAGGCACCTTCCTGTGTTCCTGTGTTATGTCTCCATGAAGAGCTGGGAAGCTTCCGAGCTCAGACTGGAATGCTGAGGCCTCTTTCCTGTGAGGAAGGTAATTTATTGCCTTGGCTGTGATGCTTTATGCATCCACTAGGGCATGGAAGAAAAGTATATAAGCATTGTTTAAAGCATGCCAAGTTGGTCTCATTTCAGGGGGCAACGTGCACTGCTGGTCTGGAGAAACTTTTGTGGCCCTAAGAATGGCTTCTGTCTATCATGGCCCCCCCCGATAGACACCCCGCTATGACAGCTTGATTAGCTGGAAAGAAGTGTGGGCTTTCTTTGCATAGATATTCTGCATCCATTTTCTATCAATAAACTGTCATCTTTTTTGCATAAGTGGCTTCATTTCATCTTGGTAATCAAAATCTATTTTGGCTGGGACCTGACAGAATCACACCTCCAGATCACTATGGGAGTGTGTGTGTGTGTGTGTGTGTGTGTTAGAGTTAAACTCCCCACTCCACCCCCCACACACAATGTTCCCTCAGCTGTTATTTAGATTACAAAAAAACACTTTGTGTTAATTGCCTTCACATAATTAATATCACATCTCCTTTGGCCCTCTGTTTAGTCCACTCCATGTTTTGCTCATTCCCCTGGCTTTTGAAAAAAAGACAACCCCCTGGGTAATAATTAAAGCACTTGTATGTGTCTGTGTCTGCATTTCTAAGCTAAAAGCTTCACTGGCATGGAGGGATGTTCTTCATCCTCCTCCATTCTGCATCAATTGTTCTCTCACATTTAATTTGATTTTATTTACTTCTGTGAATGGAGGGTATGTTGGAGCAAAATTTAATTCTACTGTATATCAACCTTGGTTCGTTAATCCTCTCAGACACCTTGGCTGGAGGTTAATGTTGCTGCAAGATTGTCTAAGCACATAATAGTATATATTGATATTTATTTTGTGGGTGATGATGTGTTCAATTCCCCGAGCTGCACAATATTTTATTTATTAATTCATACTACCATTTGCATCCTGCCTTTCCAGGTCAAAAGCAAACCATCCAGATCATTGACTGACCTGTAGCAAAACCTCTTCAAGACTTCAGTCTGCTCAGCTTCTGTCCCTTTCAGAATGAAAAGTGAATACACTTTAATTCATAGGAAAAGAATTACCTAATAGTAGATGTTGTGCCTTGATTTACCGACAGTGCAGCATGTTCTATACTGGCTTACATGAATATCTCCCTGAGGAGTCAGTAAGCCATGAGCTAATGAATTTGATTAGGTTTTGCCAGTTTTCAAGAGGAGAGGTCTATTCTGACTGTTTCAAATAGATGCATATCATATGTTATGCCCTTCTACTCTTAGGAGTACTAAGCGAGGGTTGTCTGATCAGAATTTCAAAAGAGAGAGAGAGAAGGGATGTTGCACAATTGCTGCTACATTTTTTCTGAGTAGCTGCATTGTTCTGAAATGGGGAAACTCGCCGGCAGCTGTTGAGCTGTGATGGTCGTGAACAGCTTTCCCCAACCTGGTGCCTTCCAGATGGGTGGGCTACAAAGCCCATCATCCCTATCTGGCATTTGGAAGGCACCAGGTTGGGGAAGGCTGGGGTTGAACAAGATATCTCTTGGCTGGACAGGGGGAGGTAGATGGGAGACCCCTGGAAGTCCTACTGATTATTTTTCTTTTTAGAAAAACATACCTGCTTCCCATTAAGGACAAAGCAAAATTAAAAAGGGTTTGGCGGTAAGTAATCGGAGAAAGCAATTATTACAGAGTAAGTCAAGTAATGCTTTCTACATGGGTCAGATCCAGGGTGGGGTGGTGGTGAGGAGAAGTGTTTGCCACACTCCAGGTGAGAGATGGAATGAGCAGGAACTAATGGAAGTAGGTTGAATGGCTAGGAAATAAGTGCTTTACTTGTTCTCTATGTTGCTTGCTTGGCTGACAAGCCTGATGTCTTAGATATGGCCAGGGGCTGGTTATAACCACAAGCTACAAATTGTAATTTGTGTTACTTTGGCTTGGAGGGATCGTTGGAGTGTATGTGTTGAATGGCTGAGGGTATGGTTGAATGGTGGGTGGGTGTTGAGAGTGTGTGGGTAGTTCTGGTGTGGCAAGGATATGCTTGGGAAACTCTGATACAGGGACCCATGGAGGGGGTACCACTATTCCAGTGACTTGGGGCAGAAGGAGATATGGCAGGAGGAGAGAATCGGGACGTCAGAGTAGAATGGGCCACAGGTATTTACACACTGTTCCCCTTCTACCCCCCTCCTCTAGCTCTTATGTGCCTGGTAGCTCATCTACTGAGCCCTCCTGTCTTGCGGTGCTGATATTTAATTGCAGGTCAGTCTGCAAGAACACCATACTCACCGATGATCTGATCATGGATGAAAAGGCCAATGGGGCATGTATTACTGAGACTTGGGTGGGTGAGCTGGGTGGAGTTGACCTGGCTCAGCTCTGCCCACCTGGGTACTTGGTGCAGCACCAACATAGGTTGGAGGGCTGGGGCGGGGGGGAGTCGTTGTGGTTCATAGAACCTCCATCTCTATTACCAGGAAACCACTCCGCCTTGGAGCAGGTCTTGAGGGGTTGCACCTGGTGTTGGGCCATAGAGAAAGGTTGCGGATGCTGGTGTACTGCCCACCCTGCTGCCCAGCATCCTCCATGACTGAGCTGGCAGAGGCAGTCTCGAGCATGGTGCTGGAGGAACCCAGGATGGTGGTTCTGGGTGACTTCAACTTCCATGCTGAGGCTGTCTCTGGAGTTCCAGCTCGGGACTTCATGGCTTCCATGACAACCATGCGGCTGTCCCAGTATGTCATCGGCCCAACACATGAAGCAGGGCACACCCTTGATTTGGTTTTTGCTCCAAATTGTGAGGTGGGTAGTCTGAAGATTGAGGGGGGGGTGTTTCCAAGTAACCCCATTGTCATGGTCAGACCATTTCCTGGTGAGATTTGAACTCACGGTGCTACTTCCCTTCTGCAGGGGTGGAGGACCCATTCGGATGGTCTGCCTCAGGAGACAGATGGAATCCAATGGATTTCTGAATGCTCTTGGGGATTTTCCAGTGGAGAGAGCTGGTGATCCAGCACTGTGGAGCAGTGAGATGCGGAGGGCCATCAACTTGATTGCACCTGAGTGCCCTCTCCAGCAGTATAGAGCCTGCTCTGCTCCTTGGTATACTGGGGAACTGCGGTCAATGAAACAGGCTGGATGTCAGCTATAGTATGAATGGCGTAAGACTCAAAGCAAATATGACTAAGCATGCAGCTCTAGAGCACATAATCGTGCCTATTGTGTGGCGGTGCGGGCAGCAAAGAAGACTTATTTTGCTGCTTCCTTTGCATCCTCAAGGAGGCTGTTAACTCCCTCTGCAGCAAACAGGGCCCTGGCCCCATCAAAGATCTGCTGCAACCTTTTTGCATCACCCTTTGAGGACAAAATCGCTTGTCTCTGTTGTGCATTTGATGCTGTTGTTAGCTCAGTTCCAGTTGAGGTGTTTGATGTCACCACCATATGCCCAATTTTGTGGGATCACTTGCAGTTGCTGTGGCCTGATGATGTGGACAAGGTGCTTGCAGCAATGTGACTGACCACGTGCCCTCTCGATCCCTGCCTCTCCTGGCTAATAAAAGCTAGCTAAGGGGGTATGACTGGGTGGGTCCAGGGAGTGATAAATGCTTCCCTTCAGGAAGGGGTGGTCCCTGCTGTCCTTAAGGTGGCATTAGTGTGACCACTCCTGAAGAAGCCCACTCTGGACCTAATGGTACTAGACAACTACCACCCAGTTGCAAATACCCCTTTTCTAGGGAAGGTACTTGAGAGGGTTGTGGTGGAGCAACTGCAAGCACTCTTGAAGGATATTGATTGCTTAGACCCATTCCAATCTGGGTTTTGATCTGGTTATGGGACTGAATCAGCCTTGGTCACCCTGATGGATGACCTTTATTGAGGGAGGGACAGGGTGTATGAAGCCATGTTAATTCTGCTTGACCTTTCATCAGCTTTTGATACCATCAACCATGGTATCCTCCTGGATGGACTCTGTGGGATGGGTGTTGGAGTCACTGTGTTACAGTGGTTCTGGTCCTACTTACAGGGCCAATTTCAGAGAGTGACATTGGGTGATTATTCCTCGGCCCCTTGGCAATTGAACTATGGGGTTCTGGAGGGTACCATCTTGTCCCCAATGTTGTTTAACATCTATATGAAACCACTGGGCACCGTCATTAGGGGATTTGGAGCCAAATACCATCAGTATGTTGATGGCACACAGCTGTGCAAGTCTTGGATCAGTGCCTAGACTCAGTAATGGGCTGGATGAGGGCCAATAAACTGAAGCTTAATCCTGGCAAGACAGAAGCCCTGTGGGTGAGTGGTTCCTGAGGCCAGGAGATAGGCTCATTGCCTGTTTTGGATGGGGTTGCACTCCCCTTGGAAGATCAGGTTCATAGTCTGGGGGTATTCCCAGATCCATCACTGTTGCTGGAGGCCCAAGTGGCCACAATGGCTCAGAGTGCCTTTTACCAGCCTTGGCTGGTTCTCACCCTACGGCCTCTCCTGGAGAGCAATACCTTGGCCATGGTGGTACAGGCATTAGTAACCTATCGTGCCTTTTAGACAGCCGTAGAGCTGCCCCGTGAGCTACGGCGGACACACCAGGTAAGGAGATAGCTGGTCCATTGGAATCCGGAGGTCAGATTCCAAGGAATTAAGGCTCATTCGGTCTGCAGCAGATTTCTGCAGCATCCCTTACCTGTCCAAATGATCCTCAGTGAAAAAAGATCCATGTGACTTAAAACCAGGTCACTGGACTTCTAAAACCCACACGAAGATCACAGATAGGCAAGTATAACTGCTTTCCACCCACCTCTGGAGGAATCCTGAAAAGGCTATAGTGCTCCATAAGGATGATGGTTTGGAATAAGTGATCTTGTATAGAACCTCCATATTTAGAAGCAGTATACCACTGAGTACCCAATGATGGGGATTGGCTATCATCTTCAAGCCCTTCCTGAGAGCTTCCAAACACGCCTGGTTGGCTGCTGTAAGAAACAGAATTCTGGACCATTGCTCTGATGCAGGGTGGCATTTCTTTTTAACTGCTAGTCTTCATATGTTTGTGTTAATGCTTGCATTGAGCTCACCAACTAGGGGTGCAATCCTATCCAGATAGGCGGCCGCCTCCGAACTCGGAGACTACCAGCTATCCAAAGTAGGGCAGGAGAAGCACAAAGGGGATTGTTCCCTCTGCGCTTCTCCTGCCCTGCATTTTTGGCTAGATAGCCAATTGTGGCTGTCTAGCCACAGGAGCATGGAGTGGGGAAGGAGGCTGCTGTACGTACAGGCATTTCCGCCCTCCCTGCCCCAGAATGCCCCCAGCCATGCCCCTTTTCGGCCGCTCCACACCTCTTTTGCGAGCACAGAGGACAGGGCTGTTCCACACTGCCTCTAAGGCAGCGCGGAAGTGGGGGCGGGTTGGTTCCCAGATAACATGATATTGATATCCCATGGCTGTTTAGTGGCCATAGGATTGCTCCCTCTGATGCTTTAAAGAATGTATGCACAAAAATAAGAATTTAAGCTATGCTGGCTCAGTCCTGCTCTCAGTGGGAAATAGCAATGAACCAATGGAGTGCTATGCTCCAGACCAGAAAGCGACCCTTTTAAGCCTGTCTGCTTCTTGACGGAGCCTGGGTGGGAGGGGTAAGTCAGGGCCTGGAAGCACATAAGTTTGTTGGAGCAAGTTGTCAGCTTGGCGCTCTCTGAATCTGTGATGGCCAGAGCCTACTTGCCTCCCACACTGAGTGACTATCGACATCTTGACCAGCCCCTTCCCCAGAACTTCTTGTTTTGTGGGCTTCTGATCATGATCAGGACTAGATAGTCCTGTTCTCTAGGGGTTTAATGGTATTTGAATTATTGTTATGAAGTTTTGATTCCTCCTTTTAACTGATAGTTGTTTAAAAGCTTTTTAAAAACTTGCTTGCTTATTGTTGCTATTTTTTTATATGCTGCTTTTGTTTTGTTTTTTTATTGTTGCATTATTTTATTACTTTATCTTATTAGCCTCTCTTGAGGCATTTGTAAAAAAAGGTGGATTAAAAGTCCTCATCTGCCTGCCTGCCTGCCTGCCTGCCTGCCTGCCTGCCTATCTATCTATCTATCTATCTATCTATCTATCTATCTATCTATCTATCTTTCTATCTAATATCAGTCCTTATTTGTCCAGCATGATAATTCAGGAGCCTGGTTTCCATATCTGTATTATTTTCCATATCTGTTTTTTTTCCTTTAAAAAACACACAAAAAAACTCTTTCTAGAATATTGTAATAATTCGAAACTGAGGGTTTTAGAATGTTGTTATATTTTTCTCTCTGTTTGGTTTTGTTATTTTATTTTATTTTGAAATTCACAATAAAAAAACTGAAAAAAAGTCAGTATATTTCTGGCCAGTGTAATAAGACATGACGATTGTGAACCTATTCCATGGTTATCATAGAATCATAGACTAGTGGGGTTGGAAGGGGCCTATAAGACCATTGAGTCCAACCCCCTGCTCAATGTAGGACTAGGGATGTTGGAGAATTTCGCCACGGATTCCAAGGAGGCTGGAATCCATGGCGGAATGAAGCTGCCCACCCCACCACCCCGCAAAATGGGCCTGGAATGGAGCCTACCTTTGTCGGCTGTTCTCTGGTGCTCCTCAAATGGCGTCTGCGTCTGCGGCTGCCATATGCCTCCTTTCGAATGGCCGTGATAGGCTACGTAAATGTATACATAGCCTATCACAGCAATAGGCAGGAACGCAAATGGTGGCCACCGTAGCTGCTGCCATTTGCGTCCCTGTCTTTTGCCGTGATAGACTACGCATATATTTACGTAGCCTATCACGGCAAAAGACAGGGCCACAAATGGCAGTATCTACAGTGGCCACCATTTGCGTTCCTGCCTATTGCCGTGATAGACTAAGTATATATTTACATAGCCTATCACGGCAAAAGACAGGGACGCAAATGGTGGCAGCTACGGTGGCCACCATTTGCATCCCTACGCAGCCCAGCGGCTGGATGTCTGGCTGCGGGCAGCGCCGGCTGGCAGCTCCACAGAGTCGCCACGGAGCTGGCCGAGGAGAATTTCAGGGGGAGGAACAGAGCGCCTCCCTTCCACTGCGAATGACTCCGGACGAAACGTTGAGTCAGTTTCGTACATCCCTATAGCAGGACCCAAGTCAAAGCATCCCTGACAGATGGCTGTCCAGCTTCATCTTGAATGCCTCCAGAGTAGGAGAGCCCACCACCTCCCTAGGTAATTGGTTCCATTATCATATTGCTCTAACAGTCAGGAAGTTTTTCCTGATGTTCAGCCGGAATCTGGCTTCCTGTAACTTGAGCCCATTCTTCCGTGTCCTGCACTCCTGGATGATCGAGAAGAGATCCCGGCCTTCCTCTCTGTGACAACCTTTCAAGTACTTGAAGAGCGCTATCCTATCTCCCCTCAGTCTTTTCTTCTCAAGGCTAAACATGCCCAATTCTTTCAGTCTCTCCTCATAGGGCTTTGTTTCCAGTCCCTTGATCATCTTTGTTGCCCTCCTCTGAACCCTCTCCAGCTTGTCTGCATTCTTCTTCAAGTGTGGTGCCCAGAACTGGACACAGTACTCCAGATGAGGCCTAACCAGTGCTGAGTAGAGGGGAACTAGTACTTCACGTGATTTGGAAGCTATACTCCTATTAATGCGGCCCAAAAGAGCATTTGCCTTTTTTGCAGCCACATCACATTTTTCGCTCATATTCAACTTGTGATCAACAACAATTCCAAGATCCTTCTTGCTTGTAGTATTGTTGAGCCAAGTATTGCTCATCTTGTAACTGTGCATTTGGTTTCTTTTTCCTAGGTGCAGAACTTGGCATTTATCCCTGTTAAATTTCATTCTGTTGTTTTCTGCCCAGTGCTCCAGCCTATCAAGATCACTCTGAATTTTCTTCTGTCTTTCAGGGCATTAGTTATCAAGCCCAATTTTGTGTCATCTGCAAATCTGATCAGCGTTCCCCGCACCTCCAAGTCATTAATAAAAATGTTGAAGAGTACTGGGCCCAGGACTGAGCCCTGCAGTAGCCCGCTCATTACCTCTCCCCAGTTTGAGAAGATCCCATTGATAAGCACTCTTTGAGTTTGATTCTGTAGCCAACTGTGGATCCACCGGATCGTTGTTTCATCTAGCCCACTTTGAGCTAGTTTGCTCATCAGGATATCCTGGGGCACTTTGTCGAAAGCTTTGCTGAAGTTGAGGTATATTATGTCCACAGCATTCCCACAGTCCTCAAGGAAGGGTACCTGATCAAAAAATAAGACCAGATTTGTCTGGCAGGATTTGTTCTTGAGAAATCCTTGTTGGTTTCGAGTAATCACTGCATTGTTTTCAAGATGCTTACAGACTGATTGTTTTATAATCATAAATATATGATTATATATGAGATATATAAATATATGAGAGCCAGCATGGTGTAGTGGCTAGAGTGCTGGACTGGGAGTTGGGAGATCCGGGTTCTAGTCCCCACTCGGCCATGGAAGCTCACTGGGTGACTTTGGGCCAGTCACATACTCTCAGCCCAACCTACCTCACAGGGTTGTTGTTGTGAGGATAAAATGGAAGAGGAGGAGGATTATGTACGCCACCTTGAGTTCCTTGGAGGAAAAAAGGCGGGATATAAATGTAATAAAAATAAATAAATAAATAAATAAATAATCTGCTCCAGTATTTTCCCAGGGATTGATATCAAACTGACTGCTTTGTAGTTCCCAGTTTCCTCCTTTTTGCTCTTTTTGAAGATAGGGAGAACATTAGCCCTCCTCCAGTCATCTGGCACTTCACCCATCCTCCATGATTTCTCAAAGAGAATAGACAGTGGCTCTGAGAGTTCTTCTTGTTGTTATTGTTGTTCAGTCGTTCAGTCGTGTCCGACTCTTCGTGACCCCATGGTAGGGGTGCACGAAAGTCACTTACCTGGTCTTGCAGCTTTTCGCGGTGGGGGGGAGGCGCTTCGCTGCTCTCCCCCCGAAGTTCAGGCTGGGGGGGAGGCTTCCCGCCTCGCCCGGCCGAAATTCAGGCCAGGGAGGAGGCACCTCGCCTCGCCCGGCCGCAAAATAAAAAGTTAAAAAAAAAACAAACGCCCCCGTGATAGGCTACGTGACGATTAACATAGCCTATCACAGCTATATCTGCAAAGTCAGCCGTGATAGGCTACGTAAATCATCACGTAGCCTATCACGGGTGACTTAAAAAAAAAAAAGCACGTACGCAAATGGCGGCCCCCATAGGGAGCCACCATTCACGTTCCTTATTTGGTCGCTGTAGTCTACGTAAATCTTTACGTAGACTACGGCGAAAATAAGGGCAACGCAAATAGCGTTGCCCTTATTTTCACCGTAGTCTACGTAATCTTTACGTAGACTACAGCGACCAAATAAGGAACGTGAATGGCGGCTCCCTATGGGGGCCGCCATTAGCCGTACGCGCTTTTTTTTTTTAAAGTCACCCGTGATAGGCTGCGTGATGATTTACGTAGCCTATCACGGCTGACTTTGCAGATCTAGCCGTGATAGGCTACGTTAATTGTCACGTAGCCTATCACGGGGGTGTGGTTTTTTTTTTTAGTTTTATTGGAATGGCGGCGGTGGCAGCTGGTCGAAAGATCGGCTGCCGCCCCTGCCCCTGACGAAGACCCGCCGAACCGCCGCCGGGACCCGCCGCCGGGAGAGACATTCGGGAAAGGTAAGTCCCGTCCCGGGGGGGGGGGTGCGGGGTGCGGGGGGGTGCGGAGAATTTCTCCCCAAAACTTGTTCGGGGGGCCGAACACGTTGGCGCTTGGCCCCCCGAAGTTTCGGGGAGAAATTCTCCGCCAACCCTACCCCATGGACCATAGCACGCCGGGCCTTCCTGTCCTGCGCTCTCTCCCGGAGTGTGCTCAAGTTCATATTCATTGCATCGGTGATGCTATCTAGCCATCTCATCCTCTGCCGTCCCCTTCTCCTTTTGCCTTCAGTCTTTCCCAGCATCAGGGTCTTTTCCAGAGAGTTTTCTCTTCGCATTAGATGGCCAAAATATTTCAGCTTCAGCTTCATTATCTGTCCTTCCAATGAGCACTCAGGTTTGATTTCCTTTAGGATGGACTGATTTGACCTCCTTGCAGTCCAGGGGACGCGTAAGAGTCTTCTCCAGCACCACAGTTCGAAACCATCAATTCTTTGGCGCTCAGCCTTCCTTATAGTCCAGCTCTCACAGCCATACATTACTACTGGGAAAACCATAGCTTTGATTATGCGGACCTTTGTCGGCAAGGTGATGTCTCTGCTTCTTACTATGCTGTCTAGGTTTGCCATAGCTTTCCTCCCAAGGAGCAAGCGTCTTTTAATTTCATGGCTACAGTCACCATCTGCGGTTTAGGGATGGATGAAAGGGACTTACCTCGTCCCGCAGCTTGCTTCGCGGGGGGGGGAGGCGCTTCGCTTCTCCCCCTGAAGTTCAGGCGAGGGGGGGGAGGCGCCCCGCCTCGCCCGGCCGAAATTCAGGCTGGGGTGGAGGTGCCCCATCCCTTGCTGCCAAAATTCAGGCCAGGTAGGAGCGCCCTGTCTACCCGGCCGTGAAAAAATAAGTAAAAAACAAAACAAAACACACACACACCCGTGATAGGCTACATAATGATTTACGTAGCCTATCACGGCTAGATTTCCAAAGTCAGCCGTGATAGGCTATGTAAATTGTCACGTATCCTATCACAGGTGACTTTGAAAAAAAAAAAGTGTGTATGCAAATGGCGGCTCCCATGGGGCGCTGCCATTTGCGTACACGCTTTTTTTTTTCTTCCCAAAACTGCCGAACCGCCGCCGGGACCCGCCACCAAGAGGGACATTCGACGAAGGTAAGTCCCATCCTGGGGGGGGGGCGGCGGAGAATTTCCCCAACACTTTCGGGGGGCCGAATGCGTCGGCACTCGGCCCCCCGAAGATTCGTGGAGAAATTCTCCGCCAACCCTGGCGGTAATCTTGCAGCTCAAGAAAGTCAAATCTGTCACTGCTTCCATTTCTTCCCCTTCTATATGCCAGGAAGTAATGGGGCCAGATGCCATGATCTTCATTTTTTTAGTTTCAAACCAGCTTTTGCACTCTCCTCTTTCACCCTCAACAAGAGGCTCTTTAGATCCTCTTCGCTTTCTGCCATTAGGGTGGTATCGTCTGCATATTGGAGGTTGTTGATAATTGTCCCAGCAATCTTAATTCCGACCTGTGGTTCATCCAACCCGGCATTTCTCATGATGTACTCTGCATATAAGTTAAATAAGCAGGGTGACAATATGCAGCCTTGTCGTACTACTTTCCCAATTTTGAACCACTCAGTTGTTCCATGTCTGGTTCTTACTGTTGCTTCTTGACCCTTGTACAGGTTTCTCAGGAGACAGGTAAGGTGGTCTGGTACTCCCATCACTTTAAGAATTTGCCACAGCTTGTTGTGATCCACACAATCAAAGGCTTTAGCGTAGTCAATGAAGCAGAAATAGACGTTTTTCTGGAATTCTTTTGCTTCCTTATGATCCAGCGAATGTTGGCGATTTGATCTCTAGTTCCTCTGCCTCTTTGAAACCCAGCTTGTACTTCCGGTACTTCTCGGTTCGCATACTGCTGAAGCCTAGCTTGTAGGATTTTGAGCATCACCTTGCTGGCATGTGAAATGAGCGCAATTGTGCGGTAGTTTGAACACTCTTTGGCGTTGCCCTTCTTTGGAATTGGAATGGAAACTGACCTTTTCCAGTCTTGCGGCCATTGTTGAGTGTTCCAAATTTGTTGGCATATTGAATGCAGCACTTTAACAGCATCATCTTTTAGGATTTTAAATAGCTCAGCTGGAAGACTGTCATCTCCGCTAGCTTTGTTGTTACTAATGCTTCCTAAGGCCCACTTGACTTCACTCTCGAGGATGTCCGGCTCGAGTTCAGTGACTGCACTATCATGGCTATCAGGGACATTAAGATCTTTCCTGTATAGTTCTTCTGTGTATTCTTGCCACCTCTTCTTAATCTCATCTGCTTCTGTTAGGTCCCTGCCTTCATTGTCCTTTATCATACCCGTCTTTGCACAAAACGTTCCCTTGAGATCTCCAATTTTCTTGAAGAGATCTCTAGTCTTTCCTATTCTGTTGTTTTCCTCGATTTCTTTGCATTGTTCATTTAAGAAGGCCTTCTTGTCTCTCCTTGCTATTCTCTGGAACTCTGCATTCAGTTGGATATATCTTTCCCTTTCTCCCTTGCTTTTCGCTTCCCTTCTTTCGTGAGCTACTTGTAAAGCCTCATCAGACAGCCACTGTGCTTTCTTGCATTTCTTTTTCTTTGGGATGGATTTCGTTGCTGCCTCCTGAACAATGTTACGGACCTCCGTCCAGAGTTCCTCAGGCACTCTGTCTATCAGGTCTAATCCCTGAAATCTATTCCTCACCTCCACTGTATATTCACAAGGGATATGATTTAGGTCATACCTGAATGGTTTAGTGGTTTTCCCTATGTTCTTCAATTTAAGCCGACATTTTGCAACAAGAAGCTCATGATCTGAGCCACAGTCAGCTCCAGGTCTTGTTTTTACTGACTGTATGGAGCTTCTCCTTCTTTGGCTGCAAAGGACATAATCAATCTGATTTCAGTATTGACCATTTGGTGATGTCCATGTGTAGAGTCGCCTCTTGTGCTGTTGGAAAAGAGTGTTTGCTATGATCAGCATGTTCTCTTGGCAAAACTCTATTAGCCTTTGTCCTGCTTCATTTTGTACAAAAAGGCCATGCCTGCCAGTTATCCCGGTGATTTCTTGACTTCCTACTTCAGCATTCCAATCCCCTATGATGAAGAGGACATCTTTTTTTGGTGTTAGTTCTAGAAGGTGTTGTAGGTCTTCATAGAACCGATCAACCTCAGCTTCTTCGGCCTCAGTGGTTGGGGCATAGACTTGAATTGCTGTGATGTTGAATGGTTTGCCTTGGATTCGTACTGAGATCATTCTATCGTTTTTAAGATTGTACCCCAGTACTGCTTTTCCTACCCTTTTGTTGACTATGAGTGCTACTCCATTTCTTCTAAGGGATTCTTGCCCACAGTAGTAGATATGATGGTCACCTGAATTAAATTCGCCCATGCTTGTCCATTTTAGTTCGCTGATTCCCAAGATGTCGATGTTCAATCTTGCCATCTCATGTTTGACCACCTCCAGCTTACCTTGATTCATTGATCTGACATTCCAGGTTCCTAAACAATATTGTTCTTTACAGCATCGGATTTTCTTTTCACCACCAGACACATCCACAGCTGAGTGTCCTTTCAGCTTTGGCCCAGCCGCTTCACTCTTTCTGGCGCTATTTGGAAATACCCTCTGCTCTTCCCCAGTAGTATATTGGACACCTTCCAACCTGAGGGGCTCATCTTCCGGCATCATCTCTTTTAGCCTTGTGATACGTTTCATGGGGTTTTCTTGGCAAGAATACTGGAGTGGGTTGCCATTTCCTTCTCCAGTGGACCACATTTTGTCAGAACTCTCTGCCATGACCTGTCCGTCTTGGGTGGCCCTGCACAGCATAGCTTATGGCTTCACTGAGTTACGCAAGCCCCTTCGCCACAACAAGGCAGTGATCCATGAAGGGGGAGAGTTCTTCTACCATTTCCTTTATTACTCTAGGATGCAATTCATCTGGCCCTGGAGATTTGAACTCATTCAAAGTGAATAGATGTTCCTAGACCATATGCCTATTGATCTCAAGCTGCAATCCTGCCCCTTCAGCCTGTATTTTGCCTTTGCCGAGGGGGTCATAGACCCTCTTTTGGGAGAAGACTGAGCCAAAGCAGGAATTGAGCACTTCTGCCTTTTCCTTGTCATCTGTTATCATTTTGCCATCCTTATTTAATAGCTGAACCACCATTTCTTTCCTCTGCCTTTTACTATGCACGTATCTGAAGAAAGCCTTTTTGTTGCTTTTAGCATCCTTCGCTAACATCAGCTCGTTCTCAGCTTTAGCCTTCCTGACGCCATCCCTGCAATTCTGTGCTACTTGCCTGTACTCGTCCTTTGTAGCTTGGCCTTCCTTCCACTTCCTATATGTGTGCTTTTTTGTTTTCAGGTCATCTCTAAGCTTTTTGTGAAGCCACACTGGCTTCTTCTGTTGTCTTCTGCCTTCTTTGCTTGTTGGAATTGTTTGTAATCGTGCCTACTTATGTTTGCCTACTTCCATTGTTAATGACATTGGGTTGTATCCAATATCAGCCCTATTTAGAGTAGGCTCATTGAAATGAATGGGTCTTAATTACACTAACAGTGGATACAACCCTTATGTAGGGAAGTGAACGGAAAATGGAATGCTGGAGATGTTCAGAGACAATGGCCCATGGTTCACATGGGTGAACCTCCTGTCTTCAGCCATTTTGTCTTCCCTAAATGTGTTTTAAGGCAGATTCCAATGTTCAGGAGGTGCATGTGGCAGTGACTGAAGCATCTCAGACTGTGCATAGTGCAGACTGAAACAAGTACCAGCCTGTATCAAAAGGGTCTCTGTTGCATATGGAAGGGAGAAGGATTCTAAAAGTTTGCTTTCCCCACAAGCTGCTATGTCCAAAGAAGCAAGAGTATGACTTGGAGGAGGAGGTGCAGGGAATGCTGATCAAATTTGCAGATGACACAAAATTGGGCTTGATAGCTAATGTCCTGAAAGACAGAAGAAAATTCAAAGTGATCTTGATAGGCTGGAGCACTGGGCAGAAAACAACAGAATGAAATTTAACAGAGATAAATGCCAAGTTCTGCACCTAGGAAAAGAAACCAAATCTTTACCTGGGGAGGTGGTGGGCTCTCCCACACTGGAGGTCTTCAAGACGAGGCTGGACAGCCATTTGTCAGGGATGCTCTGACTTGGATTCCTGCATTGAGCAGGGGGTTGGACTTGATGGCCTTGTAGGCCCCTTCCAGCCCTACTATTCTATGATTCTATGATTCTATGAGTAGTAGTTAGTCATCTCAACAGAGAACGGATTACTAGTTTGGAACATCGTGAGCATGCCAAAGCAACCAAAGTGTGTGTTACATTGCATTGGCCAGTGGCACATCTAAGCCACTTGCATTCTGTTTAGTTTAAATTTGGCTTGGTTATAGACTGCCTACATATCTTAAAAAAAAAAAAAAAACCTTGAGTAGAATCTATCCAAACTTTACACCATGCATTGGCATACTTGAACACCCACCCACATGCCTGCCTACACACAAAATGTATTGCATTCTAAGCTGAAGCAAAAACACATACACCACCTACTGGAAAAGCTGAGCACCCAGTTTCTCAACAACTGTGAAGAACCGAAAAGAACAAAAGGTCCCATGTAATTTTCTGAAGGTTTATCCAATGTGAGAAATCATGCTGCCCAAATGTCAGTGGAAGGAGCCTGCTATGCTATTCAATAACTACTATGATCCCTTGGTAAGCTTGAAAAAAACTCAGCAGCCAAATATATTAAATCATGAGCAACACAGATATTAACTGAATTGCCTATTTCCATACAAATGAATTGCAAAAATTGCACCAAACACTTACCAAAACAAAAAAATGATTATGGGTGAGAGTCACAGCTGCTTTATTGGCATGTTTGCAGGAAGCCTTTCTTGTCACTAAAAGGCAAATGTATTCTGATGAATGTGTTAATCTTTTTTTCTATTTAACATAGCCATTGATTTTGAAGAGGGGAGGTATTTATAGTGCTAAGAGCATTAGACTAGGGCTGGGGGGGACCCAGGTTCAAATCCGTATTTGGCCATAGGGCTCATTGAGTCAACTTGGGCCAGTCACTGTCTCTCAGCTGAACCTACCTCGTAAGGTTGCTGTGCGGATAAAATGAGGGTGCTGATGAGATCTATGAATGCCGTCCTGATGACCGTAAAAGAAGGTTAGGATTATATGAGTTGGATCCAGATGTAGCCATAGTTAGAGTAGATCCATTGAAGTCAGTGGGACTTAAGTTTGCCATGAATAACTTCAGCCTCATTGGTTTTAATGGGTCTACCTATATTATTATTTATTATTTATTACATTTCTATACCACCCAATAGCCAAAGCTTACTGGGCAGTTTACAACATATTATATTATAAATAAGCTATATTATATAATGGTGTAGTAGTGACTTACAAGGACAGCATGTCAAGTCCATTGGTTCCCTCTGTTCGCAATCACACACTCCAAGGCACCAGGGTTCAGGCTCTCTACTTTATTAGTTAGCAACCAGGGTCCTTACAACTGCAAATCTTCGGAGGCTCTCAGACTACAAAGGAAAACAGCTATTCACATAATTAGAAATATCAATAGAGGAGCCAAGTGGGAATCAGAGATGTTGCTGGCAGTTTGAACAAGAACTTGTGGGCCAGAATAACTTAGGTGGGGATGCCCCTCCCCACCTTACAGTTGTGCCCCCCTGCGTAGGCTATCACGCATAGCCAACCGGGTGGAATGTCTGAGTGCCACCTCTAACTTTTCCCGCTCCATTCTGTGCTGGTCTCTAGCATCCTTCAGGTCACACCCTGCACTCTTCTTCTCCTCCGAGACCTGGGTTCTCATGGGAGAGGAAGCGGGGGGGGGGGCTTCAGGTTGAGCCATCTTTGTGTGTGCCAAGGTCCTGAGAAGAACGCCTATCCATATCTCAGCTCACTAGGGAGGAAACCTCCCCCAGTTCTGGCTGTTCCCATTCTGAGTCTGAGCTGCTAACTCTCTCCACACGCTCAGTCAGAATCATTCCTGACACAGCCATGGCTGCCATCAGTGAAGACTGTTTGTTTTAAGAACTTACATTTAGATGGACGGGTCTGGGGGCATGCACACTTTAAGGGCTCCACAGGTGTACTTATGGAGATCATTTTAAAGGGCTGCACATGGCAGCTTTCACCTGAGCCCCTTTGTGGGCAGCAATTCATCATGCAGCCCGGGTGATTTTCCTCCACCCTACCACAGGTGCAGCCCCCTCTCCACGACCACAGCTTGGCCTGCAGCATCATAAAGAAATGCGCTATGTGGAGAGCCAGTGCACCCCACGCGGCTTGCTGCGTGCCAGCTGCCACCATGGGCTGCAGTTTATAACAGCTTTGCCAGTCCTAAGGATCATTAAATTTATTAGCAAGCAGCAGTGTATAATGATCAAAAGCGCAGGTGTGCTGTGCGCCCCCACATTCTCTCGAAACCAGCTCCAGCAATACACACTGCAATTCAGCTTTATTGGTGGTCCATTTGGAAAGCCAGCGCAGTGTTTGAATTCCTTCTTATTCTTTCTTAGAACAACAGTAAGCTTTGGCGAGGAGTCATCTTACTGTTTTTCCTTTTTTTTTTTTTTTACAGTGGAGAGTAAATGAGCCTGCCCCTGCCTGTGGCATCTCATAAATTGACTGCATAAAACCTTAAAGGGTGAGCTGGGGGTGTTCGGATCGGAAGGAATGATATGCAGCAACGACACTTGGGAGCGTGCTTCTCCCAATATATAAAATGTTCTTTACAATCATTTCTGTTTAACATTATTAGGTGTGCATGGTTGAATTTAAAGGGTTTCTGATCCCTGCTTGACAGCCCAATCCTGTACATTTTGTACTCGGAAGTAAGTCCTGTTGAGTTTGCTGAATCTTCCTCCCAAGAGGATGTGCATGGGACTGAAGCCATAGTCCTCTAATGAAGGTTTTATGCATTTTTATAACGTATATTCAGTTAATCTCCCATCATATGCTTATCATGTTGATTTCACTTGACACTCCCCCCCCCCCCCGAGCAATTATGCAACTCCAGATCCTTAGCACTTTGCCTAGTACAAAATGTGGGAGGGGGAGAATATACCACAGTCATGGTATGTACTCTTTGCATCAGGGTATTGTGTACAATTCAGCAGTGGTGCAGTTAAGGCCGGACCTTGGCAACAAAGACCAGGACACTGTAGCCCACCCACCCCCACTGCACTCCCCAAATGACTGCATGTCCAGGTTACAAACACTCTTTTTATTATTTTTACTTTTAAAAAACTATTATCCTTTCCTACAACAAAATGGGGCTTATTCCCAAGTAAATGTGGTTAGCCTCAGGGCAGCAGAAGCAAACTCCATTTTATTCCCATAGTCATGATGGTGCTATGATTTAAGTGACTTTAAAATGGGATTCTGCACATGCTCAGATAATTTTTTTCATCAGGGTTGGCAGGAACAGTTCTGTTGCTGCCATTTATTTGGTGTTTTGATCAAATGTATCAGGACTGTAGAAGCAGTTAGTTGTGTCCTTCACAA
Organism: Heloderma suspectum; assembly: GCF_057233095.1. Classification (NCBI taxonomy): domain Eukaryota; kingdom Metazoa; phylum Chordata; class Lepidosauria; order Squamata; family Helodermatidae; genus Heloderma; species Heloderma suspectum. The sequence continues at coordinate 193,239,517 of NC_139458.1, forward strand.
GTGAAATACTGCACTTGGCCATCTAAAGCCCCCCACCCCTTAAGACCCTTAAGTCCAGGATCTAGAATGACCTAGCTGCACTACCACAATCCAGCATGCACTGGACTCAGTGGCTACTAGCTGGGTGGTAAAGCACATGCTTTATATGCAAAATATCCCAGGTTCATACCCAGCAACTCCAGGTAGGGCTGCAAAAGGGTCCTGTCTGAAACCCTGGAGCACTACTGCCAGTCAGGCTAAATAATACCAAACTAGAAGGACCAATGGTGTCAGGGTGGAAACTGAGCCCATGGAGCCGCAGAGCAGTTCTGATTCTGAAGAGGAACAGCAATCCGTGGGAGAGGAGCGCGCTCATCTCTCACAGGCACAGCAGCTGGCAGAGATTCCTCCTGCCAGCATTCCTGGGATAGATAGTGACCCTGGCAGCAAGAGAGCACTGGAGGGAGGCTTGCTGGACGCTCGGCGCAGACGCACGGAGCGGCGACAGATGGAAGGCGCTGAAAGGAGGTGCTCCGCTTGTTTGGCGCGCAAACAACGGTCGCGTCCCGAGGACCCAAGGGAACGAGGGAGGACCTCTCCCTAGCCCATAAGTTCAGGGTCTTCCCGTGGTTCCCCTTCAAACGGGGACCAACTGCCTTACCTGGAGCTTAGGCTACTCTGCTATCTTTCCCCAGTGCTCTTCCTTGCTTAGTCACTAGTGATTACTATCTGAAAGAGTCATAAAGTAATAAAGGAATAAAGCCTTGGAAAGAATTCCTCGTCGTCTGTGTCCTGAGTTGGCTATTGGAGGGGACTGCAAGAGGCAGCTAGGGTGCTCCTGACAGTTTGGTCCCCATTCCTCTTTTTTTTCTCTCTCTCTGCCCCTACTTCCTCTGGAGGCTGCCATGGACCTGGTGGTGCAAGCTCTCGCACAAGAGAACTAGGCTCTTTGTGATCAAATGGTTCAACTGATGACTGCCGTACAGAGTCTGCAAGCTGCGGTTCAACCCCCACCACCTCTGATTCCCCCCCCCCCCCGCCACAAGTGCCCAGTGGCTCTGCCAGAGAAGTTTTCTGGTGAGAAAGGACTTTTTCAGATTTTCCGTGCCCAATCAGAGCTCTACATGTGCCTACGACCTAAGGATTTCCTGACGGAACAGGTTCGTGCGGGTTTCATCATTAACCTACTTTCAGGCTTGGCAGCTAAATGGGCTTCAGGACTTCTTCTCGCTAATGACCCCCTGCTTGGGGAGTATCAGGGTTTCATGACAGCGAAGGCCAGATTTTTCGGTGACCCCCTGTGCATGCAGACAGCTTCTCGGGAGATTCGCCGCCTCAGGCAGGGCAAGGACTCAGTTTCGAACTACATGACAACTTTTTGCTTGCTGATGCAGGATTTACAGTGGAATGATGCCGCGCTGGTAGCTCAGTTTTTGGATGGTTTGAACAATGAGATCTTGGATGAGTTGGCACACACGCCTAGCCCACCTACTTTGGAGGACCTCATCCAGACCTGCCTCCAGATAGATAGTTGGCTGGAAGGGCGCCGGCAGACCTGGCAGGGCACTGGGGGCCTAGATTTCCCTCCTCCCATTCCCCCCATTTCCTGCCCCCTCCCCCACCCCTGCAGTGGGGGCAGAGGAGACCCCGATGCAGCTGGGAGCTACCCAAGCCCCGCTGCCGCTGGAGGAACTAGAGTGGTGGCGTGCGGAGCGCTGATGCTTTCAGTGTGGAAAGCTGGGACATTTCGCCAAAACCCGCTACACCAGAACTGCAGCCCAACTGCCTCCCCCTCCTGTCCTTCCTCCTCCTCCTCGTCGCCAGGCCTGACTAGGTTGCCTCCCAAGCCTGTTTGGGGTCTCCAGTGTGGGGGTCGGTTCCCCACCAGGTGAGTGCCTTCCGCAACCCCCTCAACCCTCCCATCTGCTATTGCATGTTCACCTCCGCTCCTCCCAGTGGGGCGGGGTGAAGGCCCTAGCTTTAGTAGACTCTGGGGTTACGACCAGTTTCATGGATGAAACGTTCGCTCACTTCCACAAATTCCTACCCTGCATCTTCCTGCCCCCTTGGCAGTGGAGACCATCAACGGAGCGGAGCCAGCCAGGCAGGATTCCGGGGGGGAGGACCGGATCGCCTCTCCCCCATCAAGGATTCCGTGGGGAGGGATGGAGCGCCTCCCCCCACCGTGAATCAATTCCGCGAAAAGGTAAGTGACTTTCGTACATCCCTACCACAGCCAGGGAGACAGCGGAGCTTTTTTTGGCACATATTTTCTGGCTCCACGGATGGCCCGAGGGTCTCATTTCGGATCGGGGCCCCCAATTCACTGCCCATTTCTGGAGGGAGCTACTTGGGCTTCCCCATGTGACGCTCCGTCTTTCCTCCACCCACCATTCACAGACGGACGGTCAGACTGAGCACACCAATGCGACTCTGGAGCAATATTTGCACTGTTATATCAATTACCAGCAAGATGACTGGTTTTCCTTGCTGCCTCTCGCAGAATTTGCTTATAACAATGTCTGCCATGCTTCCACCCACCAAACTCCATTTTTTTAGGGATGGGGGAGAATTTCTCCCCGAAACTTCGGGGGGCCGAGTGCCAACGTGTTCAGCCCCCCAAAGTAGTTTTGGGGAGAAATTCTCTGCCCCCCCTGCCCCCGCCCCCCCCAGGACGGGACTTACCTTTCCCGAATGTCCCTCCCGGCAGCGGGTCCCGGCGGCGGTTCATCAGGTCTTCGACAGGGGCAGAGGCGGCAGCCGGTCTTTCAACCGGCTGCCGCTGCCGCTATTCCAATAAAAGTAAAAAAAAAAAACAACGCCCCCGTGATAGGCTACGTGACGATTAACGTAGCCTATCACGGCTAGATTTGCAAAGTCAGCCGTGATAGGCTACGTCAATCGTCACGTAGCCTATCACGGGTGACTTAAAAAAAAAAAAAACGCGTACGGCTAATGGCAGCCCCCATAGGGAGCCGCCATTCACGTTCCTTATTTGGTCGCTGTAGTCTACGTAAAGATTACGTAGACTACGGCGAAAATAAGGGCAATGCTATTTGCGTTGCCCTTATTTTCGCCATAGTCTACGTAAAGATTTACGTAGACTACAGCGACCAAATAAGGAACATGAATGGCGGCTCCCTGTGGGGGCCGCCATTTGCGTACGCGCTTTTTTTTTTTAAGTCACCCGTGATAGGCTACGTGACGATTAACGTAGCCTATCACGGCTGACTTTGCAGATCTAGCCATGATAGGCTACGTTAATCGTCACGTAGCCTATCACAGGGGCATTTTTTTTTTCTTTTGAAGTTCGCGGCCAGGCGAGGCGAGGTGCCTCCTCCCCGGCCTGAATTTCAACTGGGCGAGGCGGGAAGCCTCTCCCCCGGCCTGAATTTTGGCCAGGTGAGGCGGGAAGCCTCCTCTCCCAGCCTGAACTTCGGGGGGTGCAGCGAAGCGCCTCCCCCCCACGGCGAAACAAGCTGCGAGACCAGGTAAGTGGCTTTCATGCACTCATGCATTTTTTGTCCATTTCGGTTACCACCCCAAGGCTTTCCCGTCCACCCTAGCTCCCTCTTCGGTGCTGGTGGCCCATGAGTTTTTAGAGGAGTTGCGAGCGGTACACCACCTCTTACGGGACTCCCTCGAGCAAGCCAAGACAGCCTACAAGGCCTCTGCGGACTGGCGGTGCCAGCCGGGTCTGTTTCTGCAACTGGGGGACTAGGTTTGGTTGTCCACCCAATACCTCCCCTCTCACTCGCCCGCAAGGAAGCTCGCACCTCACCACACAGGGCCTTTCCAGATTACGGCCCAGATTAACTCTGTTGCTTTTCGCCTGGCTCTCCCCCCCTCCATGAAGATCCATCCTGTTTTTCATCGGTCCTTGCTGTCCCCCCTGGTTTCTTGCGATCTTCATCACTCGGCCGGCTCTCCCCCCCACTGCCAGTGCTGGTGGAGAGGGAGGAGGAGTTTGAGGTCGTGGAGATTCTGGACTCCCACCTTTCTCATGGCCGCCTGCAATATCTGGTGGACTGCAAGGGGTATGGGCCAGATGAGCGATCCTGGGAACCCGCGGAAAATGTGCATGCTCCGTTGCTGCTGAGGCACTTCCACCAACTGTACCCCCACAAACCTGGGGCCGCAGGGGAGGAGCACGAGGGGGGGGCCTCATGGGAGCAGGGATGATGTCAGGGTGGAAACTGAGCCCATAGAGCCCCAGAGCAGTTCTGATTCTGAGGAGGAACAGCAATCCGTGGAAGAGGAGCTCGCTCATCTCTTACAAGCACAGCAGCTGGCAGAGATTCCTCCTGTCAGCATTCCTGGGAGAGATAGTGACCCTGGCAGCGAGAGAGTGGAGGAGGGGGGCTGGCTGATGCTTGGCGCAGACGCAGGGAGCGACGACAGATGGAGGACGCAGAAAGGAGGCATTCCGCTTGTTTGGCGCTCAAACAATGGTTGTGTCCCGAGGACCCAAGGGAAAGAGGGAGGATCTCTCCATATCCCATAAGTTCAGGGTCTTCCTGTGGTTCCCCTTCAAACGGGGACCAACTGCCTTACCTGGAGCTTAGGCTACTCTGCTATCTTTCCCCAGTGCTGTTTCTTGCTATATCGCTAGTGATTAGTATCTGAAAGAGTCATAAAGTAATAAAGGAATAAAGCCTTGGAAAGAATCCTCGTCGTCTGTGTCCTGAGTTGGCTATTGGAAGGGACTGCAAGAGGCAGCTAGGGTGCTCCTGACAAATGGTCTGACAGCTGCGTATGCTCCAGAGATGGTCTCATTTATTATCAGGGTCCTTAATGTCCCAGGACACCTCTTCTGATGCAGAGGTGCCTGAATCCAGTTCTGAGCCATGACAATATTGGGGGGGGGGCATGTTGAACTTGGGACATTTCTACATGCAGTGCACATGCTTTCCAACTGACCTGTGTTACCTCAAATCATTTCACATGCAGTGTTTTGCACTGGGGGAAAGTGCAGACCCTGAGCGACGAAGAGAAATGTACATGTACACATTAAGCAATTCTCAGAATTGCTAGCAATGCATTGCCAGTTGGAGGCACCAATTCAGGAACACTCTACGGGGGAGCATAGAGCAATTCAGGCATTTCGAATGTCCACTTTTATTTTTCAGCCTATCCACCAAAATGCAAACTGTCTTTCTCTCTAGGAGTAGACTAGGCTGTTCCAATTGCCGTTCTGAATAGAATGTCTACATTAGAATCAGTGGTGCAGTGGTAAATTTTGTAGTGCAGGTGCTCATCATGACAGCTGCATTGCCACGCCCCCAAGGAGAAGCCAAAAATGCAGGCAGCTATGTTGATCCATATATATATATTAAGAAGTTCTAGCAGTTTTCATCTTCTCCAGGAGCAGGTCTTTTGCAAAGCCAAAGGGTTTTAATTGCCCATTCAAGACCAAGCCACCCTAAAATCCTTTGCATTACAACAGGGGTAGCTCACAACTATATTTTATTGCTGAAAAATTCATCCCCTCCCACCCCCAGCTTCTGTGAGGGTTGCAGTTAAAGTCGGTGAACAAGGAATTCTGAGAGGGGTGGCAGATGAGGTCAGTGTCCCGGCTAATAAAAAAAAGTGCCGGTGCTGCACCGCTGTGAGCCCTGGCTCCCATACGCTCCTGCTTAGAATAACCGGCCCTTTTCTCTAGCCTCCCATCAACCAGACATTGGTTGAAAGCCCTGCTGGGGGAAAAACAAACAAACATGATTCCCTTTCCTTTTAAATGGGAAGTCCAGAATGTGGGGGAAATAAATGCTTGCGTTTAGATTGAAATTAAGAGTTGTCTAATCATATTGCATCAAATCATTATGGGGTGTGTGTGTGTGTGTGTGTGTGTGTGTATGCATGCGCGAGAGAAAGAGTAATCAGCAATTAGTAAATGTGGCAAATATATTTCTCTTTGTTGAATAGTATACTTTATGTAAACACTAGAAATGGGGGAGGGATCACCTCCTCCACAGTTTGCCATATGGGCAAGAATGAGCAAGTGGATGTCTTGCTGCGTGGGTCTGCATGTTGGTGTCCTTTGTGGTCTTTCTGCAATGCTGGTAGGCGTTGAACGTATATTGTGTGTCAGCTTTTCAGAAGAACTGCATAACACTAATAAGAAGCACATATTCCTCTGTGTGCATCTGTAGAATAAGAAAAGAGCAGAATAATTATGAAAAGTGAGAGTTTACATTGGAGCTCCATGTAGAAATCGTCCCCCCACTGACCTTTGTTAATGGTGTGAACCTGTTGATACATTTTAGTTTAACAAGCCATTTGTTGTCTGATAGGCTCATCATGCTAACGAAGGCCAGTTTTGCTAGTTTAGTAAAAGATGCAGCCCCTTTTCCCATTGATCAGTTGGTTAATTATGAACAATTATCCATTAGGTTGCTGCAAGCCTTTGCCTGTGATACAAAATTGTGAAATATGATAACTGGGAAAGAAAATAGTATAGTATTCACCCTAATACTGAATTCTGAAAACTTCTTTTCCATGCATGCCACCATCCTCAGCAGAGTGCCTGGGCTTTGGATTAGAAGTGCAATTCAAAATAATGGCACACTACGGTCGGATTTGATATCTTGTTAAAGCTGCTGGCCACTAGCAACCATAATAATTTAGAACTGAGGCTTCTGGAAAAGAAAGGTTCAGAATGTAAGGACAAGATTTTTAAGAGAGAGTTCACATTTTCTCTTCTCCAGCTAGTTAGTGACACAGAATTAAGAGCACACAAATGGAGGTATTTAAGGCCTGTACCAATATCTCTGAAAGTTGCCGTTTCGTGGCCTAGTTCACATTGCCCTCCTAATGAAGGAACACGTGTATTTCCTTACCACTTGATCTGTTTGGGTATGCTGAACAAAGGAGCAGAGTCTCTCCTCCCAGCAGCTGCTACAGGCAGATAAGGCTGGAGCAGCTTACTGGAATGGCCCACCTGGCCCTATTCCTCCCAGAGAGGAGGAGACGAGAAGAAGCCCTGCCCTCATTTCTTGACAGAAGCAGCAACAGCAGCAGCATCCCCTCGTTACGTCTGAAGCTACAGTATATCTCTAAACTGGACCCTAGCCAGCAAAGGTTCCTTCTGCCTGATGATGTGATGTGCAGCCTCTTCTAGGGATGTCAGAGAATTCCGCCAGGATTTTAAATGGGTTCAAATTCTGACAAATCTGGTCCGCAGAATCCTCCTCGGAATGGGGTGGCCAGGTTGACCCGGACTGGAGCTCACGTAGACCCAATTTTTTTTTTCTCTGCCAAAGGGCAGATTTTTCAAAAATAATTATGAAAATAAAAATGTAAATCAGAAATGGAGGAAGAAAGACCGCGAACGGCTTTACCCTTTTACGAGGCATTTTCCAGAGGCTTTCTTTCGCTGAGGCTGAGTCGTCCACGGCAACCCTCCATCTTTTCTGTTTATTGTCTGTAGAGGTCAGGTGAGGTGAGGTCAGGACAGCTCTGGTGAGGTCAGCTGAGGTGAGGTCAGCTGAGGTGAGGTGAGGACAGCTCCGGTGAGGTGAGGTGACCGGAAGTTATGTGGGGAATCTCTGTGAAGGGCTTTACTCTTACGGAGACCGAGGGTGCGCGGAAAGGATATTTTGGCAGGAATTATGGAAGTATTTACGTAAGTTCTAGAGCTGAAAAAAATGGGGGGGGGGTGATCCGGAGCAGGCGGATGGCGGAATGGAGCGGCCCTTGGCTCTGCAGAATCCTCGCGGAGCGGAGCTGCTCTGTAAGGATTCCAGGGGGAAGGAACGGATCTCCTCCCCCTCCCCGTGGATTCCCCACCAGAATGGACGGTGGGGAATCCGTACAACCCTACTCTTCACACAAAGGTGGTGGCTGTTGGTGCTGCTCCTGAAGAGGAGAGGCAGTGGCATTTACCAGGGCCCTGGATCAATTCCCCAGAGCCTTGAGTGTCCATTGCTGCCAATGGAAAGCTTTATTCTCAGCTCAGTTGCCATGCAGGGGGTCATTTTCTAGAGGGATTGCTGCTGGGCAGGAAAGGGTTAACTTTCCTCCTCCCCACATGCTGCAACACCCCCCAAAAAAAGCCCCCCTGCATGGCAATTAAGCTTAGAAAAACCCTTCCATTTCTACCAGTGGGAGGTTTTTTTCTAAGCTTAATTGCATTGTGATCTTTGAGTTGGCCTAGTAATGGTATCACACTATTTGGATTTTGGAATGTTTCTTATGGCCATCATGGATCCCTTTGCTGTTATTGTTTTTGAATCCCCATAATAGCCTACTGTTGAAGGGAGGAAGTCTACTTCCTCTGCATTATGTCGAAACAGACAAAGGAGAATTCAGATATATGTATTCCCCCCATAAGAGGGCAATGTGTGAACCCAGCCCAACTCTTGTTCTGGTTCAGTATCTCCAGTGCACTGTCCGTGATCCATTGGGATGGATAGATCATAGGCAATGGGACCAAGTTACCAACATCACTGCTTCAGTGTGAGCAGAACCCACAGCAAACACATCTTAGCACAGCCTTCTTCAGCCTGGCAGAAAATCTGGGTGTATCTGTGTGCTGCCGGCATCCCCTCCTCTAGATCATATTACACTCATACTTTGGATTTTTTTTTTTAAATATAAAACATATCTCATTTAAAAATGATACTTCCGGGGGGGGGGGCACTGTTTTCTTTTGCAAAACACCATGTTGCTCTGAAGAGTCCACAAGCAGAACTGCAGATTTTTTGCTTGCTTGAAAGGCCTACGTACCCCTTGACAAGGAACGGTGTAAAACCAGCATCACAGTGTTCCGTATTGATTCTGTCTCAAAGGCAGCGGCTGTGAGTTGCTTAGGTGAGAATGAAAATGATGGTTTTAGACCTCTAAGAGCCTATCTTCAAAACTGCCTAGGTGACCTGAAAGTGAGGTAGAGGCATGCATGTGTGTATCCCATCCACGGACCCATAACATCATTTGTGGTAGTAATGATTCCACAGGTCAAATGCTAATCTTGGCAGAAACCTTCTGTGATACACACAGAGTTTTCACACTAATGAAGCAGCAAAGTGCCTGGGAAGTTTAAACATGTGATGAAGTATAGAAACATGAAGAGAACATTTGAAAGAAGTGTCTCAGATAGTGTGCTCTCATTATGCACAGGCAGGACAAAAAGCGGCTTATATTTTCTGCAGTTCTGTTGTTTCTATGGTACTGACATCCAATCGAGACAACAAAGAGTCTTGTGGCACCTTAAAGACTTTCTCTTGTATATAGGTAGGGATGTGCAGATTTTGTAAAATCTAGGGATGTCAGAGAATTCTGCCATGGATCTTGGTGAGGCTGAATGCCAGTGCATTCGGCCCCCCTAAATCCATGGCGGAACAAAGCCCCCCCACCCCCCACCCAGCGAAATGGGCCCGGAGCACCTACCCGCTGCCGTCCACGCAGACTTGCGAATGGCGGCCGCATCTGCGGCCGCCATTCGCTTCTGCCATATAGCTGTGATAGGCTACATAAATACTTACATAGCCTATCACGGCTAACACAGGGATGCCATTTGCGTTCCCTTTTTTTTTGCCATTTTAGCCTACGTAAATATTTACGTAGGCTATTAATTACGGCAAAAAAAAAAAAAAAGGGAACGCACATGGCGACCACTACGCCATTTGCATTCCTTTTTTTTTTTTTTTTTGCCGTAATAGCCTATGTAAATATTTACGTAGGCTAAAATGGCAAAAAAAAGGGAATGCAAATGACTGCCGCCCTAGCCACCGCCATTTGCATCCGCTGTTTTTTTTTTGCTGTGATAGGCTATGTAAATATTTACGTAGCCTATCACGGCAACATACAGGGATGCAAATGGCGGCGGCTACGGCCGCCACCATTTGCGTCCCTGCAGGCTGCCCAGTGGCCAGATGTCCGGCTGCGGGCAGCCCTGGCTGGTGGCTCCATGGAATCTCTGCAGAGCGGAGCTGGCCGGAGAGAATTTCAGGGGGAGGCATGGAGTGCCTCCCTCCCACCGCGAATGTTACCCTTTGAAAAGGTAAGTGACTTTCGTACATCCCTAGTAAAATCTGATCTGTCTGCATTTCATGGATTGTCAGGTGCCTTTCGTTCCATTGTCTGCTCATTGAAGAATTAGATTTTTTTTCCAATTTCCCAAATTTGTGCAAATTTGCATTTGTGCAAATTCACACTTGTGAAAATGCATGCCCCCCCCCCAATGTGCAAATCCCCCCAAATGCACATTTTCATACTTTAGCCTATGGGGGAAATGCGCATTTTAAGCTGGTGTTTTTTAGTTTACATATTTTTCTACAACTAAATTTGCCTAAAATTCCGGAAAGTAAAAAAGTGCATGCACAAGGCCATGAAATCCATGTGAGTCAGGAAAAGCCAATCCTCTGCTGAATCTGCCAGTCGGATGCATAGAAATCCAAACTCATTTGATTCCATTTCGGATTCCTCCGACATCCCTATATATAGGGTGGCCATGTGTCCTCTTTTACAGAGGACAGTCCTCTATTTGAAGGGCTGTTTGAGGACAGTCCTCTGTTTTGATGGCATCCTCTATTTGAAGGGCTGTTTTGTCCCAGTTCAGTTTAAAAATAAAGGTCCCTCAGAAGGCAGAGCCGGGCCTGGAAGTAGGGGTGTACGGATTCCCCACCGTCCGTTCTGGTGGGGAATCCATGGGGGGGGGGCGAGCTGTTCCTCCCTCCCCCGGAATCCTCCAGAGCAGATCCACTCAGCAAGGATTCCACGGGGCCGTGCCGGCTATAGGGCCGCATACCTTGCCAGCCAGAGCTGTTTGCCTCCTGCATGCCAATCGCCTTTTTTTTTTTTAATGGAGATTGGCAGGATGTGCTTTTAGACTTATATGCAAAATAGAGCCATGAATCTTGCACATAAACCTATGGACACATAGACTTATATGCAAGATTCATGGTTCTTTTTGCGTATAAGTCTATGGGCACATCCTGCTGATTGCCTTTTTAAAAAAAAAGAAATGGCGATGGGCATGGAGGAGGTGAACGGCTCCGGTGGAAGAAGCAGCCGAGTGCTGTCCTGCCTCCAATCCTCCTGGAGCAGAGGTAAGTGGTGCTGATCCGCTGCGGATTCCTGAGGCCAGATTCCAAAGAATCTGGCCTCATTTGAATCTGCGGCAGATTTCTCTAACATCCCTACCTGGAAGTGGCCCATCAACAGTACCTGGAGAGCAGACTGATCAAGGCGCACAGGTCACACTCTTCTACCCTGTGGTGATAGGTACAGTATTCCTGTTTAAATTATAATAATTATTTCTAAATTTGCATCTATACATATAAATTAGCACATGCAAGTCATACACAAATTGGTGTCCTCTTTTGTCTTGTTTTTTAGTGTTGCATTTCCTCTTTTTTGGTGAGACACAGGTGGCCACCCTGCTTGTATAGTGTGTGTGTGTGTGTGTGTGTGTCTATATCTATAACTACAGCTATATCCACATATATATCACTTGATGCTGATGCTTCGTACATCTGATGAGGCGGGCTCTAGTCTACGATTGCTTATGCTGCAATAAATCTGCCAGTCTTTAAGGTGCCATAAGACTCTTTGTTGATTTTGCTACACTAACACAGTTGCCTCTCTGGACATTCTTCCTGTTTAACGAAGATAAACAGCTGTGATTCTGAATGCTTATCAAAATCTGCTACATAAGATGATGCCACTTCTATGGACTTACTTTCCAATGCCGGAGCATATTTTAGAAGCTCATCCACTTTATCTCCATCTTAATTCAACAAGATTTGGCAGTAAACTCTCTAACGTGGACCAATAAATCATATTTTGCTAGTTTAAGTAGGCAATTTAATGTTAGCTTTGCCTTAAAGGGGACCTACCATATAATTCCCCCTTCTTTGATCTGGACTTATCAGAGATTTCAAGTGAAAGGAGTGTGATTATTTTTTTAATGATGTGACATGTGAGTTCTAGTCAAATTGTATTCTTAGGTTGCTTTTGCACACAGCAGAGAGGGACTACAGGATTCTTTGGAGTCCATCCTCCAAGGCCTTAGACATTGCTACAGCCTCAGAAGGTGAACTCCTGAATCTGATCTCTCCCTGCCCCCCCGACTATGCACCTACCTCTCTGCCCCTACACCTGCCTCTTTGCAGCAGCCTCTGCAGAAAAAAAAAATGCACTGAATGTTTCCCGAGGTTGCAGATGCAGCCTTGGAGGGAGGGGGAAGTGGGTGTTCTGGTGAGTGGAAAGGGGAGGAAAGAAGAGAGGCTGGGATATGAGAAATCCTCTGGTCAGCTGTGGGCCAGCCCCTGCCAGGGTGCCTCCTCTAGATGGGTTCAAAGGCTCATCTAGAGGGAAAAAATGTAACAAGGAGGATGGAGGGTTAAAATTATCTCTGTCCTCCTTGTGCCCAGGAGGTCATTGGATTCTTGAAAGCCTCCAAGATCAGAGGCTTCTGTCTAACAAGGGCACAACACATATAGCTAACCAGCAGCTAGACGGCCATAGGATAGGTTGGTTCCCAGGAACTGACCTCGGAGCCCGCGCTCCGAGATCTGTTGCCAGAAAACCGACCCCCCCCATGCCACCTTGTAGACAGTGCAGATTGGCCCTGTGTTCCGCACCCGTAACAGCAGTGCAGAGCAGCGAAAACGGGGCATTCCCGGGGTGGGCTGGCATGGGGACGTTGGAAATTCCATGCTCCGGAGGTCCCGAGGCTGCTTCCTGCACTCCAAGGTCCCAAAGCTAGACAGCCTAAATCGGCTGTCTAGCCATGAAAGCAGGGCGGGGGGAGCAAGCAGGAGACCCGCTCCTCACCACTCCTCCTGCCCCGCACTGGATAGACTGTTGCCCCCAGGCTCGGAGGCGACCATTGATCCAGATAGGATTGCTCCCTCCATGATATAATGACACCTCAGTCTATTCCCGTGTTAGTATCTGTGCTAGGATCAGCACTGTTCCAAAACTCTCACTGTTAACCCCGTGTAAGTGGCTGCTTTATACTGAAGTTTCTCCAGACACCTTGCGTACATGTCTGCAGGAAGGAGCGGGGAAAGGGCGACCGGCTTGTGTGAACTACCTAGTATCTATTCTGGTCTAGAGCTCTGTGGCCGCTTATGAGTCACCCCCAAAGCGGACACCAGTTGGCATAAAATTTGCATGTTCTAATGTATGTGTATCGATGCAAATTTAGAAATAATAATTATAATTTAAAGAGAAATACAGTACATAGCACCATAGTGTAGAAGATGGTGACAAGATGATATTATACTCCTGCCTGTTCAGTCTGTCCAGGTTGTCGTGCCCTCTCTGGAGGAATCCTCCTCAGATGGCCACCTGGAGCCTTCTGAGCCAAATGTCCCTGCAGAGCAAGATCCTTCCAGGGATACTGTGGTCCTAGGGCCTAAGGAGAGAGGACTTCAGACGTCCCGCTTGAAAGGTGGGCAGTTCTGCTTCCAGGTTGCATGGGGATGCTGAGCCAAAGCAAAGGGAGGCCTGGTGCCTCCACCTAGCCATATTCTGTTGGTTTCTCAGCATGCCCTCGCTATGATGTGCATTGGAACAAAAAAGGCTTTTAACCTCACAATTTGCAGATTATGCAAGTCTCTTCTTTCTGGCTCTCTTTTAATGTGTTTTCACAAGTGGTGCATTTTTAAATCTCTAATAGCCTCTAAAAACAACAGCAGCCATGCGGCTCTGCTTGACATGATACAGAAAACAGAAAGAAAGCTATTTTTATTTGTATGATAGTTCTTAGAAATGTGGCCATTCCATATGAATTACCTGGTGTTCATGCATTTTCCTGTTCCTTTTGATGAGACGTGGTGGTCTTGAAGATGTGTACCACCAGTGACTGGTGGCCATGTTTCCTACAGGAAAACAACAACAAAGAACTTGTTGGCATGGAGACACAAGAGAATAACCTAAGGGTGTGACTCTAAGCACACTTGCTTAGCATTAAGTCCTATTGAGCTTAGTTGGACATGCTTCAATTAAATATGCTAGGATCACGCTGGATATGAAAAACGTGACATTTGGGTGTGTCTGACTGACTACAGACCAGTTTCATATACTAATCTGAAAATGCACATAACATTTAAATCAGGACTGCAGAACCTTAGGCTCAGGGGCTAAATGTGGTCCTCCTGGGATCCCAGTACTACTCTCTGGGGTTCTCCAGGTGGCCATGTCCCCTTCGAATTGGGAGTAAGAGCTTTAAGCCAAAAGATGCTGGCATTTTTGGTATTTTAGCCCACCCATTTTGCCTTCAGTCCTACCCACCACTGGAATACAGCCCCCAAGAACTTCTCCAACATAGAATTTGGCTTTCAGGCTGAAAGAGATACAACACTCCTGATTTAAATAGGGATGGCAGAGAATTCCGCCACGGATCAGAGTGAGGCTGAATGCCAGTGCATTCGGCCCCCCGAACTCCGTGGCAGAACAGCCTGCCACCCCCCGCCCCCCTGCGGATCCCCCCCAGGACGAGACTCACCTGGGGTGGATCTTCCGGGCGGCAATGGCTCTGGCGGCGGCTTCAGCAGCTGCAGCGGCCGGTCTTCCGACCAGCTGCCGCCACCGCCATTTCCACTCTGGTAAAAAAGAAAAGAAAAAGAAAGACGTGATAGGCTACGTAAAGATTTACGTAGCCTATCATGACTAGGTTTAAAAAACACGACGTGATAGGCTACATAAATCTTTATGTAGCCTATCATGGCTGGGTGGGTTAAAAAACAAAACAAAACCACGTACGCAAATGGCGGCGGCTATGGCTGCCGCCATTTGCGTTCCTTATTTTTGCCCTCTTAATCTACGTAAATGTTTACGTAGACTATGACGGCGAAAATCAAGGGGAACGCAAATAGCATAGCAGGCACTATTTGCATCCCTTTTTGATTCCCCATTTTAGCCTACGTAAATATTTACGTAGGCTAAAATGGGGAATCAAAAAGGGATGCAAATAGCGCCCACTACACTATTTGCGTTCCCCTTGATTTTCACCATCATAGTCTACGTAAATATTTACGTAGATTAAGAGGGCAAAAATAAGGAACGCAAATGGTGGCGGCCATAGCTGCCGCCATTTGTGTACGCTTTTTTTTTTTTTAACCCAGAGCCCTCCGCGGCCAGAAATCCGGCTGCGGACGGCTCTGTCCTGGCTGGGCCTGGCCGCCTGCTCCGCGGAGCTGCTGCGGAGCACAGCTGGCCTCGAAGAATTCCGGGGGGGAGGAATGGAGCGCATCCCTCCCCGGTGAGCATTCCGGGGGGAGGGACGGAACCCGCCCCACCATCAACATAATCCGCGAACAGGTAAGTGACTTTCATACACCCCTAGATTTAAACTATTACTTAACTACAGAAAATGGACTCAATGTCAGTCAGCAAGTCAGACCACTGGTCCACCTAGCCCAATGCTGTCAACTCTGACTGGCTACTATTTGAGGGTTTCAAGAATGGTTCTGTCTTGCCTCCTGAGATCCCATTGGCTGGAAGGCATGTGCTCAACAACACTGAGCAGTCACCCCTCTCCAATTATGAGGCAACTCCCCCTTTCACTGGTTTATCATTGAAACAAAAGTACTAACAACTTCAGTTCAAGATAAACCATCTATATAAGAATATGGTAGTGTAAGGCTTATAACTAGAGATCTGCCAAACTGATTTTCCTCATTTTTTTGTTTTAACTGAAGCCTGAGCAGTGTAGACATGCAGAAAATTTTGAAATTGCAAATAAGTTCAAAGCTTGAGCTTTAATAGCAAAAAAGAACATTTTTGTGCCAAACAGTATAATAATATGTGGAGACCTCTCAGGCAGCAGTTTGTCCCTGCTGGCACCCATCTATCTTTGGAGTGCCATTTCCTGATGTCCTTTGGTTGCTAAGGAAGAGGCTGGGGCTGCTGTGCCTTCATCTCTCCAGGCTCACTCAGCCAGTCCAGGGTTGCTTGGGGGCCTGGACCAGACAGCCCCCCTGGTGGAGATCTTGGGTAAGCATTGGGCTAGCTAAGCCAGCCCAGCCCCACTGGGGGCTGGGGGGTTGGACTACCAATCCCATGATCCCCCAGCCAGTTGTAGTCCAGCCCCTCTGTAACCTTCAGCCAGTTACCTAAATCTCATACCTCAGAAAGTTATTGTGAGGATAAAGGGTTAGAACATGTTTGCTTTCTTGAGCACCTTGGAGGAACTATAATATAAATGTAATAACAGGGCTAGCTTTTCAGAAACCTTCCTTACTGGCTTTACTTTACCTATATCACTGACATTGAAATGTGGAAGAGTGACAGAGAATTTCTGCTGCTATAAGGTCACAGTGATTTTAGATAAGTGCATGTGGCTATAATGAAATACACTTTCAGAATGAATTGGGATGACCAGCTGGGTTTTTGGAGGCTAAGACGCCTATACCATAACATACTCTGGGAAGTGGGATTATTTTTTTTGAAAAAAATTGTGTTACTCAAATGTTTCCATAAATATTTCATGAAGGGTGTGTGTGTACGAAAAAGAGAGGTGCAGGAGGAACAGGAGGAGAAACACAAGTGTCATGTTTGTATCTTACATTTTTGTGTTATTCTATGTCTGCAATCCTATACTCACTTTCCTGGAAATGTCCCATTCAACTCAATGGGGCATACCTCTGAGTTGACCTGTATAGTGTATACTGTAAGTGCCCTGGGATATAGAAGTATAGGAAGCAATTGGATAATTGGATATCTTAGATAGTATTCCTCTATTAGATATTCTCATCCAAGCCATTTGGCCCATGAAGGCATAATATTTTGTGGTGCACCAGTGCCACATCCTATCACCATTGACTTCTTCAGCTTGGGTTCTGCAATGTTTCAGGCTGAGTTCCTATGAAATGTTGTCATTATTCAGTGTTATCTCTAGACAGGATAACATTTCCCCACCCCACTCCCACAACCCTCCCCCCTCACACACTAATTTTACCAGACAGTAATCATTCCTTTTCACATAACCTATGTTCTGCTACAATGGAATGAAAGTCTTCCTTTTCATGATTTAATAATTGGGCAGAATAACATGACCATAAGAGCCAAGGCACACATGCACACTAATTTGTCGATAGCTGAAGGATTAAGTGGTGACTAGCCCATGTGAATGAGGCATCACAGGTCAGACACCACAGATTTTTCTATTGCTCCATACAGTACTTTTCAGTGGAGTCCATTCATACATTCAGCAGTTAATATTTCTTTATTTTTGTATAATTATTGTTTATTATTATTTACCCTACAGCCTCTGGGGGGGGGGTGTCCCAGGGACCATAGGATATAGCAGATTTCCCCATCCAAGGGCAGAGAGGTCCATCCCTGGAGGGGGCGAACTGACCTCAGATCCCCCTCCCCACCACTATGGAAACTTCTACAGTGGCTTCCTCCCTGAGGGCGAAACTCTGACCTCACTGGGGGAGAGGGTAAGAAGCTTGTGTGTGTGTGTGTCAGGGAGGAGGGAGTGGCTGTTGATCTGCAGGATTCACAGCCCTCCAAGCCCCCAGACGCTGGCTTGAAGGCAAACATTTTACCAGCTCTGGAACGAGAATAACTTATTTCACTCCAATTGCTTGTCTGTACTCACAAAGTGGGTTACAATAACCAATACCAATGACAACTCTTTAAAACACCAAAACAATCATATAACAATATAAAATATATAACCATTTAAACTAACAGCAAATAAAATAGTCATAAAATGAACTCTATGATCATCCAAAAGCTGACTGGGATTAATTTTTTTTTTTAAAAAAACCCTCCTCTTTAGGATTCTGAAGAGGGGTGCATACATATCTCCCTGAGAAGAGAATTCCAAAGTGGGCCACCACCAAAAGGCCCTGTCCCTGGTACTCACCCATCTAATAGCTTTTGCCGAAAGACTAGAGAGCATGTGATGAAAAGCCAAGTGATGTACTTGCATGTGTGAACTAGCTGCAATCTTACATGTTGCTCATGGGATTCTTACCTTTTACAGTATCATGTGTGTCCTTATGTAGAGCAGAAACGTATATGTGGATTTCTGCTAATGTGTCCCACTACTGGAGATGTGACTGTGCCTGGAGAAACTATAACTCATATGCTATGTAGACTAGTCCTGTCGTCATTTTATTCTGAGAGCAGTGAATTAACTTTGTTTTTGATACGTTGTTCAAATTTTCAGCTCGTATCCTGTGTCCTCTATGTGGGAGATTACATCCACACAAAAATTATAGATCCTGTGAGCTGCCATGATAGCTAAACATGGTACACTCCAACACTGGAAGCATTGACCCCAGCACATAGTGAAACCTGGGGAGAGGAGCTTCTGGAATTGGCAGGGAAAGGATGAATAGCATTTCAGAGGTGTAATGCTAGTACTCACTTCAATAGCATCGCCTGGATGGTTGGAGCACTTTGAATTCTGATTGCCCACCTGCCGTTTCTGGGTATCTTTGCTGGCTCATCTAATCTTACCTGTCCTTCCCTACACTGTCCCCCCTCCTCCCCGGCACCTTTCTTTCTTGCAGTCCTTCTCTCTTTGTTTCTTCCCCTGTGTTTACTAGGCTTGGATCCTGAGAGGGAGGTGGGGATATCCAGGGAAGTTGGGTAGTGAATAGTGATACATATTTTATTTATTTATATATATATATATATATATATATATATATATATATATATATATATTTGCATTCTAATATTAACAAAATCCTCCCCCTCCTCCTCCAGAAGACTTTAAATGAAGATAAAACATATATGTTTGGAAGGCAGCCCCACTGAGTTTTATTGGGGCTTCCTCCCTAGTAGAGCACTTATTGACGACAGCCTCAGTTGCATTTAATTTATCCATCAAGTCAAACATTTACATTTCTTATATAGCCAGGGATATCTAATTCCTTGGCACTAGGGCTGTGCATGGACCCCCTGATCAGACTTGGAAGCCGCTTCGGATCTTCCAAGGCAGGCTCAATTCAGCTTGGGCTGATTCGGGGGGCTCCTGACCTGCCTTGGCCTATGACACCGAAGTGGGATTCAGGCATCTGAATCCTGCTCCCCCCCCCACATGCTGCCCAGCCACCCAGCTCCTTACCTGAGTTCTTGTTTGGGGGGGGGGGACGCTGCCACCAGGCGAGCCGTCACTGCTGCTGCTGGTGCTGCCAGGGGAGCCAGTGTCAGCACTGCCAGGGAAGGTGCTGCCAAGGAAACCCCTGCCCGTTGCAGCCCGCCAACTGCTGACAGGTATGAGGGCAGGAGTTGCCCTCCAATGGCGCTCTCTCCCTTCCTGGCAAGGAGGGGAGGGTGCCTGGTTGGAAGATGACTCTGGCTTCTGCTCAAGCCTTCATGGGTTCCTTGCTTGTGAGAAGCCCATGAAGGCTTCAGTGAGGCCAGTGGTGGCAGCTTGTAATGAGGACCAGCTGCCACCACCAGCTCCTAGGCCCTCTGGATGCACACCAGCAGCCATCTTGTTCCAGGGAATGGAGGGAGCCATTTTCCCCTGTTTTTTCACCATGGCTGTGGCAGATCTGTGATTTTTCTGGTCCAGTCCATGGAGGCAGATGTGCTCTGTGATGTGATGGTGGGTTTGGGGGATTCACTTTGCAAAAATCATATCAAATCAAGAGAATCCCTGCGAAGGAGAGAACCAGTGTGGTGTAGTGGCTAGAGTGCTGGACTGGGAGTCAGGAGGTCCAGGTTCTAGTTCCCACTCGGCCATGGAAACTCACTGGGTGACTTTGGGCCAGTCGCAGACTCTTAGCTTAATATACCTCACAGGGTTGTTGTTGTGAGGATAAAATGGAGGAGGAGGAAGATTATGTACGCTGCCTTGAGTTCCTTGGAGGAAAAAAGGCGGGATATAAATGTAATGAATAAATAAGTAATAATAAGGATCCATGTTTTTGTGCTGTGGCTGTGCCCACAAGTGGCAGATCTGTGATTTTTCTGGTTCAGTCCACGGAGGCAGATGTGCTCTGCGATTGGATGGTGGTTTTGTGGGTCTCCCCTTTAAAAATCATATAAAATTATGGGGATCCCTTTTTGATTTTATGGATGCTCATTTTACCCAGTCCCCATAACACGCGCTTTCTTCTCAGCTTTGTTCTGCCAAAGGAGAGTGAGAAGGGTTAAGGCTTCCTCTGCCACACTTGGCAGAGATTGGGGCAGTTGCTTCCAGTGGCTAGGACTGGAGCGGAGAGAGAAATGCCATGGACCTTCCCTCTCAGCTCCTGTCCTACCCTGCTGCTGCTGCCGCCACCATCATTGAACACAATGGCAGCTCATCAGGGCAGCGGGAGGCTGCTCAATTATCAGGTGTCTCGTGCACCCCAATGGATTATCTTGTGCCCCCCCCGGGGTGTGTGCACCCCACTTTGGAGACCACTGTTCTAGCCAAATAACATTCAGACAGCCCTCTCCTCTCCAGTAACACCACCTCTCTCACAATGAGCAAAGAGGCTGACGCACAGCAGAGCTCACTCCCCCACCTCCACCTCCTCCTCTCCCCTTCCCCTTCCCCTCCTGGTGGTCGGATCTCTCTCAAATTGATACATTTGGTGCTTCCATCTCCTCTCACCTTCCCCCGTCCCTCTTCCTCCTCCTGCCCCTCCACATGATCTTTCCGAAGTTGATACATTTTGGAGTCAGCCTGTCTGGGCTGCTCAGCAGAAGGCATAAGAGCTCCGAATATATGAGGCAGATGAGGCACTTCGTGGAGGAGCCGCGTCGCTTCAGGGCGCCTCGGTGCTGGTCTGATCCGCTTCGTATCATGATGAAGTACCTCCAAATCAGCCCATTTCACCTCGTTATTTGGGCTTCGTACTGAGGAGGTTCACAGCCCTACTTGGCACAGATCTCTAGTGCTGAAAAACATTTATACAGTACTCCTTTTTCACGTGATCTTTAAATATGCCTTACTTACCTATGTAAATATCTGAGTGACCTAAAATCCCATTTGAAAGAGGACTTTAGACGCTGCTGTTTGGATTTTTATTTTAGTTTTGCTTTCTTTGCCCCATGCCATGCTCTGTTATATATCCTCTGTTGTTGTTAAATTAATTATTTTTAAGGAAGCCTATTGAAAGTTTAGAAGACCACCGAAGGCGAAAATTCTCAGCTGGCTGTAAGTGTAAACTGACTCTAACTATAGACATCAATGAGCTGACTAGCTGGGGATCAGGCTTTGAGTGCAGATCTCTTTCATTATCTCTAAGTAAAGCAGATGAAAAACAGGGATGAACTCCCAGGCATAAACAAATACCAGAGAGATCCAAAGACTGACGGCTTGCAGGGTTTTTTATGAAGTTACATTCACCTTGCAGTCTCCCACTATGGAAGAACTATGTCCCTTATGGCACACAAAGAAAGGAAATAGCTAGTAATTACATGGACATGTTCCCTGGGACGATTGCACGGCATGCCATGTTGCAAAGGTGCTAGAAATGCCAGTGCAAATCAGGGCTTTCCAAGACATTTGGCTGCCTGGGGTGAAGAACAAGAAGGAGCCATCCCATCAGAAGTCTGGCAGATGAACTGGTCTTCAACACTGAGGATGGGACACCATCCTTCACTGCACTTGAAGGCAGCAGGCTAACTTAGGAGGCATAGAGCAGGATACATGGCACACATGTCTCTCCTCCAACACCTTGGTGCTGCCTCTCAGCATCTGCTGACTGAAGTGACTGCTTCACTCTGCCTAATGATAGGGCTGACCCTGACCTTTTTTTTTGCCCTATTACATTATAAACAGAAACAATATTATGCAATTAGCTTGAGAGCCTGCCCACACGTGGTCTAGCTCCATAGTTTGTACATAAAGTGTGTGCAATGCTTGCTCCCATGCCCCACTATGCACAGGACCTCTGGTGTGAGCTTGGGAATTAGCATGTTCATGCCCACAAGGGTAGGCCTTGCTAATGTCATCCATCTGCCCATTTCCACAGTGGCTGCATCATGTGACTGGGGACTACTTTCATCCTTCATGTTATGACTTGCTTGGAACTGTTCCTGCACTTAGTGGTGGGTCTTGATGGCATACTGTGAGGAGGGTTTTCCCTTCTAGAGATGGCTTCCTGACTGGGTGCTTTGGCCCTTCTAGATCCAGGATCCCGGCCTGTAATCTGGATCAGCTTGTGGCCAGTGGTGTTGCTGATGCTTTATTTACCTATTGGCAATAGGTTACTTTGTCTAATGTTTGGTGGGGGTGCCTCATGAGCAAAGATAATCCAACACTGAAGTCATCAGGTTTATCCTTGCAAGCACCAAATCTCCCTATGTGCACTGAATTTTCTATGCACGCTAGGAGGCCCTGGATGAGGCTATTGGTGTTTTGAAAAGGTAGTATATAGATGGCATCCAGACCAGGGGAAGAAATCACCAACAAGTGGACTGTCTCCAAATTTTGCATCAAACGAAATTTTGAGGATCATTTGGGTGAAATATCTGAGGAATTTAATGGAGCAAAAAGAGTTTCAAACTTATCAGGGGCGTCCACACATCTCTAAGTCGCCACTGAATTTTGCCTAAAATGATTTTTTAATGTGGATTTATGGTTTCCATTCAGGCAAACTTCTGAGGAATTGCAAGGAATGGAAAAGGAGTTTAGAAAATAGTAGCAAAATATTGGGCTGGGCTGGGCTGAGGGTTCCACACATCCCTATAAAACTCTAGCAGTGAACCCCTTTACTCAAAATGTTTAGCAAGGTACTATTTAACTGATGAGGGGGTTCCACATATTTATTTATGCAAATAATTATACCGCACGTTTCAACCAGAAAGACTCTCAAAGCAGCTTGCAGAACAATAAAAACAAGGCAGTCCCTGCGCTCAGGCTTACAATCAAAAAGACATGACACAGAAGTTAAAATGGAAGAGCCCTAATTCTTAGTTTTAAATGGTTCTTATAATGACCAGCTGTGATGCAGATGGACATTGTTTGTTTTCTTGTCACAACTAGCTGGAATGGAAATTGCTCAAGGAGAGGAGGAGCCAAAAATGGCTGGTTTCTCAGCTGAGCTGACGGAGTCTCTGTACTTCTTGTCTGTCCCTCAGTTGCAGTCTGATGGAATGGCTGCTAGATAACAGTTGGAGGAGAAGAAAAGCCTGATGGAGCTGACTTCTCAGCAGGGGTAATGGTGGTCCCACTTTCCTTTTCTGTCCCTGTGGCAGCTGGATGGAATGGCTGTCAGATTAGGAGGTGGGGGTCAGTATAATCTAGCATGTTTTATATCCACCATGTTCTTCTGTGGAGATCATGATGATATGGCAGTGTCTGTCTGTGACTATTGGTTGTTTGGTTTGCTTTGATTTATTAAACTCACCACCATGGGGTGGGTGGCCTCCCTATCTCTTCCTTGGTCATTGTTGCCATTGACAGCATCTGTGAGCACAAAAGGGAAGGGGGACAAAACTCCAATGACTGTGAAGCACTTTCTTACTCTGATTTTCTCTCCCTCCCCTCCCAAATTGATGTCCCATGCATCACACTACCCATGTCTTGATGCAGAATCTCTGCATGGGTTGGAAGGATGAGCAATAAGAAACAAGGATTTACATAGGGATGTACGAAAGGTACTTACCTTTCACGGATTATGCTGATGGTGGGGGGGAGGCGTTCCGTCCCTCCCCCTGGAATCCTGGCCAGGGGGGAGGCGCTCCATTCCTCTCCCCCCCCCTGGAATTCTGGCTGACCGGCTGTGCTCCGCAGCAATTCTGCGGAGCTGCCGGCTGGCTCCGCCAGCAGCCGGACATCCAGCTGCTGGCTAGCAGGGACGCAAATGGCGGCGGCCGTAGCCGCCGTTTGCATCCCTGCAGTCAGCCGTGATAGGCTACTTAAATGTTTACGTAGCCTATCACGGCTGATTAAAAATACAAACAAATGCGCGTACGCAAATGGCGGTGCCCATGGGCGCCGCCATTTGCATTCCTTATTTTGGCACGTCTTAGTCTACGTAAACATTTACGTAGACTAAGACGGCGAAAATAAGGGGAACGCAAATAGCATAGCGTCTACGCTATTTGCGTTCCCCTTATTTTTGCCGTCTTAGTCTATGTAAATGTTTATGTAGACTAAGACGTGCCAAAATAAGGAACACAAATGGCGGCGCCCATGGGCGCCGCCATTTGCATATGCGTGTGTTTTTTGTTTGTTTGTTTAGTCAGCCGTGTGATAGACTACGTAAAGATTTACGTAGCCTATCATGGTGTTTTTTTAAAAATCTAGCCGTGTTAGGCTATGTAAATCTTTACGTAGCCTATCACGGTTTTTTTTAAAAAAAAAAACAGGAGATGGTGGCGGCGGCAGCCGGTCGGAAGACTGGCCACCGCAGCCGCCACCGCCGAACAGCCGCTGAACCACCGCCAGAGCTGCCACCGGAGCTGCCGCCGCCAGGAAGATACGCCCCAGGTAAGTCTCGTCCTGGGGGGGTTGGGGTGGCAGACTGTTCCGCCACCGATTTCAGGGGGCCGAATGCGCTGGCACTCGGCCTCCCCAAGATCCGTGGCGGAATTCTCTGACATCCCTAGATTTACATATTGCAATCGCATATGTGTCATAAGGTAAGACAGATTGAGTGCAAAAGGGCTAGTTACAGGCCAAGGCCAAGTTACCACTTTACATAAACATGAAACACTTTGGTATTCTTTCCTATGCTATTAGGGATGTCAGAGAATTCCGTGACGGATCTTGGTGAGGCCGAATGCCAGTATATTTGGCCCCCTGAAATCCGTCGTGGAAAAAAGCCCCTGCCCCCCCATGAAAGGCGCGCGGGACGAAGTCCCCGCCGCCCCCACCCCATGAAAGGCACGCGAAACAGAGCACTTACCTGCTCCCGTCTGTGCTGCTTTGGGAATGGCGGCCATCCTGCGGCCGCCATTCGCTTCCTCCTCTTCAAGTCATGATAGGCAATGTAAATACTTACGTAGCCTATCACGGCTAATGCAGGGACGCTATTTCCGTCCCTGCAGAAGCCATGATAGGCTACGTAAGTATTTACATAGCCTATCATGGCAGGGGGGGGGGGACCCCAACGTACGCAAATGGCGGCGGCTACTGCCATTTGCGTACGCTGGGTTTTTTTCCCCCTGCCGTGATCGGCTACGTAAATACTTAAGTAGCCCATCACGGCAGGGGGGAAAAAAACCCAGCGTACGCAAATGGCGGAAGCTATTTGCCTATCATGGCTCAATACAGGCACGCAAATGGCAGCGACTACGACAGCTGCCATTTGCGTCCCTGCAGGGTTGCCCAGCGGCTGGATGTCTGGCTGCGGAGCAGAGGTGGCCAGGCAGGATACCGGGGGGAGGGACGGAGCACCTCCCCCCCATCGAGGATTCCGGGGGGAGGGACGCAGCGCCTCCCCCCACCGTGGATGCCCCTCAGCGGAGCAAGGTATGGGATTCGTACATCCCTACATACTATCAGAACTTGTTTCTTTTTAAAATGTTTTAATTGTTTTAACATGGTGTTACTTCTTTCATCTTTGTGGTTCACTGCTCCAAAATACTTTGATGTGGAGTGGTATATAAATATTGTAAGTAAGTAAGTAAGTAAGTAAGTAAGTAAGTAAATATTCTCCATCCATGCAATTCCATATCTGGCCAACAACAACCAATATGAAGTCCATCACTTCCATTTGCACCTGAACTAGAAAAGCTTGCAGTGTAGTCCAATCCAGTGAGTCAGTGACATACAGCTGCAGCACACTAATCAGTGTGAGAGGGACTGAAGGGAAAACTGGGAACAAGAGGGGTGAAGCCAATAGGCTGGAAAATATACTAAACTTTTAAATACAGCCAGTGTAGTGCAGTGGTTAGAGAGTTAAGCTGGGACTCTGGAGATCTGGGTTCTAGTCC
Source organism: Heloderma suspectum (assembly GCF_057233095.1). Taxonomy (NCBI): domain Eukaryota; kingdom Metazoa; phylum Chordata; class Lepidosauria; order Squamata; family Helodermatidae; genus Heloderma; species Heloderma suspectum. Next base: position 193,265,293 of record NC_139458.1, read on the forward strand.
TACTTGGCCGTGAAGCTCATTGGGTGACGTTGGGCCAGTCACGGACTCCCAGCGTAACCTACCTCACAGGGTTGTTGTGAGGATAAAATGGAAAGGAGGAGGACCATGTAAGCCACCTTGGGTTCCTTGCAAGACGTACAAAGGTGGGATATTAATGAAATAAATAAACAAACAAATAAATAAAATATACCTATCAGGATATAGCTTTGTTTCTCCATGGGGTATGTGGGGGGTGGACAGAAGATGCAGCAGTCTCCACTAAGGCTAAACCATAGGCTGCTACTGCTTCCAGAGCTACCTCCATGGTAGGGATGGATGAATATCAGAATTTTGGTTTCATTCACGATTTCCGTTCTTGAGTCTTAAGTTTGGCTCATCCCTAACTTTTAGTTGTTTTTTAAAATCTGCAGGAAAATGTGTATACACTTTTCCTAATACATGCAAATTCATATGCAATATTGCCTAGTACACACACTTTTTGCAAGCAATTTTCCTAATAAAATGCATTTTTTAATGTTACCTTCGCTAATATATCCATTTTCGTATGCACTTTCCCCTAACATATACATTTTGGATACACATTTTTTTATTGGAGAACTCTATTGCAAAATTCGGAGCATGAATTTCAAAAGTTTTCAGTGCTTTAGTTTGTGTATTAGTTTGACTGTGCAAAATTAGAGAAGTGTGCATCTGCGCACCTCTGTGTTTCTATAAAAAAAAGATTGCATACCATGTGAAAGTAGCCAAAGAGAAACTGCATTGTGGTGCATCGCATAAGTGGTTGTACCCAACACTGGTCCTACTTAGAGTGGACCCATAGAAATAAATGGGACTTAAGTCAGTCACAACTATCTTCGGTCCCATTCTTTTCAATGGATCCACTCTAAGTAGGACTAACATTAGATACAGCCCATTATGAGCTTTGTTTCCTCATCCTGCGCTGTCACTCCCTGCGACTGTGTCATACCATTATATGAAATAAAACCACCCATCTTGTGTGCAGGCCGAATGTGCCTGTCCCCCAACGTGTTTGGTATAAGAACAATGCCCCCATTTTGGTCTCCTGTGAGATATGTAAAAAACTTTATTTGTTTGAGCAATACCTTGTCCAGTCCTACATCTTCAGACTTGGAAACTTGTTGTGACTTCTTGGCTGTTTCATACAGTTCTCCTGAAGTCACAATCATATAACCATTCTAGGAGGTTGATGACTACAGTACCTCCAGAGCAGTAGCTCTGGGCATTCTGCCAGAGGCGCAAACCCTTGGGGAAAGGTAAGTAAAGAAAGTTGTAATCTAATTCTTAGTCTTTTAATTAGAGGCAAAGTTTTGACCCACTTGCAGAATATGAATGACTGAAATGTGCTTGCACAACCTTGGGAAGTGAACTCTTACATAATAATGAGCAACCGTACTCAGTGAAGTGGGAACATGCAATGCATCACTGAAATGAGCAGCCGCGTCGAGTGCTGGCAATTGGAGATGCAGCAGTAATGCATTCAGGGAAACACTTCATATCGGCAACAGAAGAGGGTTATTGTTAAGAGGGGATATGGGCTCTTTCATTCAGAGACAATTCAGTTACCGACAGCAGCTTGCATCCATGGAAATCATGCTTATCTTCTTTTTCTAAACATGCTAAAATTAATCTGACGCTAGCATGATGAGACGTGCATTTTGCATTTTCAAAAGGGATGAGTGAGAATTGCATTTCGGTTTGGTTTTTATAAGAGTTTGCCAAAATTTGCAAATTTCTTCACATTCAGGATGGAAAGAATGTGAGATTTAAACAATCTGAATGTTGGAGAAACTGAAACTCACAGATCCATTTGTCCAGGCATAGGGCTTTGAGTACTTAACTCTTAAAAGTCTGGCTTTGAATCCTTGTGTGCGGGATTTTAGTCCTGTACTTCTGTTGTTTTAAATCTGTTATTGTAATTTAAATCTTTGCATTGCTGCTAGGTTTTATTCTGTTTTTGTTTTTATTTTATACTGTAGTTTTACATTTTTATAGTGTATTTTATACTGTATTTTGTGGTTTTAACTGTTTTAACTGTTGTGAACTGCCCAGAGAGCTTCAGCTGTTGGGCAGTATAGAAATGTAAGAAATCAATAAATAAAAATAGTTTGTGGTGGTGAATTGCAGTTGCCACCACCTTCAAGAACATAAGACGAGCCATGCTGGATCAGGCCAAGGGTCCATCTAGTCCAGCATTCTGTTCTCACAGTGGCCAACCAGCTGCCCATGGGAAACCCATAAGCAGGACATGAGCGCAACAGCACCCTCCCATCCATGTTCTGCATAGGTATGCATAGGCGTACTGTCTCTGATCCCGGAGGTAGCACAGAGCTATCAGGACTAGTAGCCTTTGATAGCCTTCCAGGAATTTGTCCAACCCCCATTTAAAGCCATCCAAATTCATGGCCATCACCACATCTTGTGGTAGCAAATTCCGTAGTTTAATGATGCGCTGTGTGAAGAAGGACATCCTTTTATCTGTCCTGAATCTCCCACCAATCAGCTTCATAGGATGACCCTGGGTTCTAGTATTATAAGAGAGGGAGAAAAATGTCTCCCTATCCACATTCTCCACACCATGCATAATTTTGTACACTTTTATCATGTCTCCTGTTACCCTCCTTTTTTCCAAGCTAAACAATCCCAGCTGTTGTAACTTTTCCTCATAGTGGAGTTGCTCCAGCCCCTGGATCATTTTAGTTGCCCTTTTCTAATAGGCTCCTCTTCTTTAACAGCTGCATGACAGGCAGGTACAATCTGGTCCTCTCCTTGTACCTTTATTAATTTGGATGGTGCAGATGAATGAACGTTTCATTTTGGTGTGTTACTGATTTTAAAAAATTGCAATTTTTTCATGTTCAAGATGAAAAGAACTTGAGATTTTAAAACTTTTCATTGCAGGAGAAAATTAATCTGATAAATTTGTCTGTTGCGAATTTTCAGGAAGATTTGAATGCATTCCCATGTTAACATTTATTTATTATGTAGTGATAATATTTATATACCACCTTTCCACCAAGGCAGTGCACAACAATTAAAATAAAAACAATAATACATAGAAACAATACAAACATATTTAGACAGCATTAAACAACATTAAAACCAGCAACAGCACAATCCTATGCTTGTTCTCTCAGAAGTAAGACCCACAGAAGCTGGGTATGTGTGTGTACAAAAGACAAACTTATGCAGCCATTGAACTCATGTCCTACAGGCAGCTGTTTGGCCACAATGCAAACAGAACTCTGGACTAGATAGATCCTTAGTCTAATCCAGCATGGCTCTTTTTATATTCTTAGCCTTTCTGGTGTTGGGGGAATGGGTCTCCAAATCTATAATTCATTTTACAGCCAGAGCATTATGCTAAATAGTCTTTGCCACTATAGTTCATCACTGGAAGCTTCTGTATGGCAAGACAGGAGGTGTAATCCCCAAATTTATTGCAAAATATCATTATTCCTTATGTGATGGGATTTCCATTCGTTTCTTTCCTGAACTGCATAAATACCACAGCGAACTTATGAATGCATAAATTTATCAAGGTCTTTGCTGTCCTGACTTCTCAAATGATTTATCCTTCATTAAAAGTCATGATAGCACCGAAGAAAAATTCAGCCCCATCACAAGGATATTATCCTTCCAAATGAACAATATGTACAGCGAAATATTGAAAAAGCCGAACTCTGCCAATAAAAGGAATCATTACTGGCTTCCCCCCCAGATTCCCTTCCCACCCCTCACCACATTTTGCACTTGTGTGTATGTGTGTGTGGGGGGGGGGGGACAAAAAGAAATATCAAAACTTTGCAAAAGAATACAGAAAAACAACAACAGCCCTATAGGAAAATACAATCTCTTTTACTCCAGGTGCACTTCTGTGTTTCAAGGGAAACTGTCTTCACAGTCACATAAAGCAGTAAACATGATGTGAAATCTGTGTCATTCAGGCACCAGTTTCTGAAGCAGTTTGGTGCAGGCCATCCCAGCTCTAGGTTTCTGAGGGCTCTTGGGCAACATGCCCTCAGTGAGCCCCCACCTGCAATGAGTCTACCTTCTCACCACCATTGACAGCAGCTGCTCTTTCTCCTCATCCTCTTTCTCCTCATTGCCCCCACTTCCTTGCTTGACAGGCAGAGAGCCAGTGAGCAGGTAGGCCAGGGGTCCCCAACCTTTTTGGACCAGTGGGCACATCTATGAGTTTGAGAAACTGCTATGGGTGCCACCACAAAATGGCTCCCATGGCGGATGTGGCTAGATATATAATGGCTGCCATGGGGACCTGGCTAGTCAAAAGTGAGCTACAGAGGTGGTGGGGCATGGAAGAGAAAGAGCAAAGCTAGAAGCTAGAAAGGGAGAGAAAGAAGACTGCCCTAATATTTTCCAAAGTTTTTCTTAAAACAGTTTTTTGAAAGTGGGCAGGGAAGGGAGAGCTTCATGGGCACTGTTGGAGGTCCCCATGGGCACCATAGTGCCCACAAGCTGTGCTACCCCTGAAGTAGGCAGTGTCATCTACTGCTGCTCCTTCACACCACCACTGTTGTCTGGGCCAAAGTGAAAGGCAGGTTAACAAATAGACTCCAGTGGTGAAGAGGAGGAGCAGCTCCTGTCAGTGAGTCCCTGCTGGGGTGTGGGCCCTTGGCAGGTGCCCAAACATGCCTACCCTTGACATTAGCCCTGGGGGCAGGTATGCTGCCTTATCTTCATTGGGATGGAGATGTTTTTGACCAGGTTTTTGTTGTTGTTGTTGAGAAGCTGAGCAATACACCTACTTCATTTGTTTTACTTGATCTACTTCTTTGTGAAGACAATTTCCCTTGCAAAGATTTTTCTCAAAATGTGTTGTCAATAAAAGATATTCTCTCTCTTCAGATGATGATCAGGGCTCCTCAGCATGTTCCATCAACCATGGGAGTTGCTAGGCACTTAAAAGATTCGGGGCCCAGGCCAGTAGGACACAAATCTGCATAAAATCTGCATATGCTAATTTATATTTATATATGCATATTTAGAAATAATTAGTAGGATTCATTTTAATTTCACAGGAGACAAAGCCAGCCAATTAATTATCATTGAAACAATCTCAAATAAAATACATTCTTCCTGATCCAGATTATCCCAAACCAATGAATTTTTTTTTCTAAGCTTAATTGCCATGCGAGCAAAGAGTTTTGGGGTTTGGCGGCATTGTTGCTGTATGTGGGAAGGGAAGAGTTAACCCTTTCCTCCACAGCTGCAATCGCCTTTGAAAATTACCCCCTGCATGGCAATTAAGATGAGAAACAAAAATCAACTGTCATCATTGGATGATCAGGGCCCTGAGAAATAGATTCAGGGCACTGGGAAATAGATTTGGGGCTGAGGCCTCATGGGCCCAGGCCTAGCAGTGCCCCTGCTATCAAAAAATGCGTGGCAGGGAGGGACAGGCTCTGAACCTCACTAGGCATGCATTCATTGACACATCTGTAGCATGCCTAAGTGTAATAGACATGCGAATGAGTGTGTTCATGGCAGGGGCTGATCCTGCCACCACCACCCCTGCCACCATACGTGTGTTGACTGAATGTGCCAAAGAGCCCAATGAACATGTGAAGGGAGATGATATGTTTTATTCCCAAGAAAGTTTGAGGGAAACATTTGCAAGGGAAATTGTCTTCAGAAACAAGAAGAGAAGTTATATATGCTCATCTACTCAAAAGTCATGGCTAAAAAGCAACATCATGTTTGCTGAAGAGGCAGGAAAAGCAGGCAACAGGACTTTTCCTATCCAATAGCTGCAATCGTTTTTCAGAAACATCTCCTTTCGGACACTCTACTTGTTATACTCTGCTACCATAGATGTGTATAATGACAGATGTGTATGTCAGGCCTAGAGGTAGTTCTGTACCAAAATGCTCGATTTATTGATACCAACCGAAGTGGCAATAGCCTAACTTTAAACGGTGTGTACCAGGAAGTTTGCTGAGGGGGTAGGAAGCAGTGTTACCAGGTTGCAACCCATAGATTGCACCATTATAATATGCAGTGCATATTGGTAAGTTTTAAAATATTTATATCCTGCCTTTCAGCAAAACCTTCCAAGGCATCTTTCACTGAAAGCTTGAGAGAATAAAGTTATCTTTATCGTGTGCAAAAAAAATAGTAAAGTATGCACCAGATTAGGGTCTCCAGGAAAGCTTGCTTGCTTGCTTGCTTGCTTGCTTGCTTGCTTTCTTTCTTTCTTTCTTTCTTTCTTTCTTTCATTCTTTCTTTCATTCTTTCTTTCTTTCTCTCTCTTTCTTTCTTTCTTTCTTTCTTATATTTATATCCTGCCTTTCCTCCAAGGAGCTCAAGGTTCCCCCCCCCACACACACACACACACATTTTATGCCTGTGAGTTAGGTTAGGCTGAGAGATGGTGACTGGACCAAGGTCTGAACCTAGGTCTCCCTGGAACTAGTCTAACACTGGTGGTACACTACTAGTATTTTGCCACCAACTAAACTGTCTTATCTCCAGTTGCCACCTGTCTCACCTTTAAAGGTGGCAGCACCTGAAGCAGAGCTTCCAATGTGGATCTTAAAGAATGGGCAGGTTCATAAAGGGTCCTTCTGCTACAAATACAACAGAAGGGTTGTCACTATTGTGAGCTTTTCTACATGAAGCATTTACTGTGCACTTGTCATTCCCTACTCATGGTTGTTTATGGGTTCTTTAGACAACATTGTGACCCCCCAGTTTTGCTTTTGTTTTTAACGAGCACTTTTGGCAAGTTTTTCTGAGCAGGGAAATGCGGTATTATTTGTGAAAGTGAAAAAAAAAGCTTTTCCCACTTGTGTATTTACACTATTACACTACACCACAGTGCCACCCAGAGGTTATATAGCAGAAAAACAAAGGAAAAGCTCTTCACGTAGTGCTCGTATCTCAATTCTGAGACAAAACCAAAAGTAGATACAGCAGATTCACAGCCAGATGTAGAAAAGTCCTGGGTCTCCTGTTTCATTCTTTCCCAAGTCCCACTGATCACATCCTTCCGCAGTTTTCCATGGGCCGCAATTGAAGCCTTGCTTGCTTTGGCAAATGGGGTGGGAAAGAGCAGCAGGAGTCCCAGCAACAGCAGTCTCTTCTGTTTCATATGCATTGTTAAAAGTACAGGAGCAAGTTCAGGGTTGCAAGCTGGCGACTCTGGTTGGGTCTATGTATACGCCATTTCTTACACAGAGCACCGATTTAGACACATATGCCAAACAGTTAGCGTGCTGTCCAGAAGACCCACCAATCCGAGATCTACAGAAGAGCTCATTATTATTTTATCAAAGAGATTCTGAATGCCCAAGTGCTTACGAGTATCAAGATCTGTGTAAATTGAAAATCAAAGAAATGATGAACTGCTTGCTTGCTCTCTGCTAATAATTGTGGAATTTATACATTCTGCAGTTTTGCTCCGCAGTTTCCCTACTAATTATCATTTTTTGTTTTGAGTCTCCTTCCCTAACCCACCCCTGATGTAAATTTAATTCCAAAACACCATTTCATGCTTCATTATCCCTGAATGAGAGGTGCCTGTGGCCTTTGATTCATCTGTGAATCATGTGTTGTGTAGCTAAGTGTAATATTCTCTCATCTAAACAGGTCATGTAGATTGTGGTTTTCAGTATATCCTCAAAAGGGAGCTGCTCAGATTTGGGCAGAACAAATGTATCCGTGGCTACAGTAAGCAAACCCTAAGTAAATGCACCTTTACAAAGAAGCGGGGGGGGGGGGGAGATTAAATAAAACTAATATGTGATTCTATTTGAAATATTGTAAGACTATTCAGGGTTAAACAGGATAAGCAATGACATGTTTACTCAGATGCATGGGAGGCCTTCTTCTCAGTGGAAATGATGCATATGGTATCAGTCCCCTGCCAGGGATTCTGGGACTGGAAGCCCCAGCCCCTGGTGAGATAAGACAGTCCTTTGGGGGGCCAGAAAGCACCTGCCACTGCCTCTTTTTCCTGCACCAAAGGTGAGTTCTTGGTTCTGGGGACAAGGGGAGAGGAAGGTGAGGGAGATGGCTTGCAGGTTTGATGTGTTCGCCTCAAATCCACTTACAAGTAGGGATGTACGGACTGTATAAAAATTCGCTCTTGTCTGTGTTTTGCGGATTGTCAGGTGCCCTTTGTTCCATTGTCCGCCCACAGATGGATGCGAATAGGCTTTTTTGTCATGCGGAAAAGCATGCAAATAATTATGTAAGTATTTACATAGGTATTTCCATAATTTATCTTAGTACGTAATATTTAACGTATTGTCCCCCATTCCATTCAACGTCTGCTCAGCAGAAACGTACGTATTCTCCTATGAATTTATATACATAAATTTCGGGAAAGTAAAAAAATCACCTGGAAGCCCACGGACTCTGCGCTGCCTGAGGGGGTCACTCCGCAGCAGATTCTGCAAGTCGGGTTCTTAGAAATCCAAGCTCATTTTAGTCTGTCTCGAATTTCTCCAGCATCCCTACTTACAAGCAGGGGCGCTTCAGAGGTACATTGCCATGGCTTGCATGATGCCATGCGGTCAGGACTGGCATCAAGGGTAGGCATGCTCAGGCTCCTGCCAAGGGCCCATATCCCAGCAGGGGCCCACTGACAAGAGCCCCCTGGAGTTGCCCGCCCCTCCTCTTTACCTGCTTGTTCGCCCGCCTCTCGCTCAGGCCCAGACAAGGGTGATGGTGAGAAGAAGGACATGCCACTGCCTACTTGCTCGCTGGTTCTCTGCCTGCAGGTGGTAGCAATGATGAGAAAGAGGATGAGGAGCAATAGCAGCTGGCAACAATGGCAGTGAGAAGGCAGCCTCACTGAGGGAGGGGGGCCACTGAGGGTGTCCAGAGCTGGCACTGCATGCAGTGCCTAGGCTGTTTTGCTCTTTGCCATCTTGCTGCCCACAAACCTGATGTGCTTCCTCCAGTTTCTCTGTGCCTCAGCAACTTCTAGTGGAGTTCTTACAGATTCATCCCATGGTTCCTTTAGCCCCCCCCCCCCCCAACACACACACACCACTACCAGTCTTCTTGCATCAATGCTGGAGGTGACTGTGAAAAAGCACCCAGCTCCCCCACAAGGAATGCCAGCCTGCCACACTACTCCTTGGCTAGATCTACACTATTGCTTTATAGCGGTATTGAAGTGCACTGATGACTGTTGGGGCACATGACACATTCGATGTACCACTTTAGTAGTGTTATTTCCTGCTTTTTATTCCGCATTATCCAATATACCACAACAAATGTTATTGTGTGTCCTATGAGGGATATATACACAAGAGGGATACAGGGTTACCAGGATGGGATCATTATGATATGACACAAGGCGTAGAACTGGCCCTTGTTGTGGCCACCAGCCCTCAATTCAACCCTAGATTTTAGGATATTCTTTATATATTTTGTCCCCCACCATGGAAAAATGACAGTGGATGTCCATGAGAATAGTACTTTTAGCAGCGCTGAGGTATGAGAAACGACATTCACAGCGCTTTCTTTCTTTTTTGTATGTTTCTTTTCTTTTCACCCAGCTTCTTTGCTTTTGAGAGTTTTCTCCATGAGGGTCAGCATTTGCGGCAAGGCACTCTGTCCCTAAGTAGCCATTCTCCTTTCCTCTGCATTGACCTGTCTTTGCCACTGTCAGCACAAACAAATGATTCTGCAGTAACAAGCAAAAGGCCTTTTCATTCTTCTGCCGCAGATTAAAACTCTGTCAGTCCAATTCAGATTGCCAGACACTGTAAAATGTTTGGCATGGAAGGAAACTTTTTCCTCCCTGTTCTACCTACTGCTGACTGCACTGGGTGAAATCCAGTTCCATTAAAATCAATGGGACTTTTGATGCTGATTTCAGGGAGAGATGGACTGAACCCTATGGCTGCAATCCTACACAAACTTACCTCCTCAAGTGGCAATTAAAAAAAAAAAGTGCACAAGAAGTTGCATTATTTTTAACAGATTTTCCCACAAAATACACATTTTATATGGATTTTACTCAAAAATATGCATTTTTGAGACACATTTTACCCTAAGATATGCATTTTATCTTATGCATAAGATGAAGAAATAGGGTTCTGCACAGATAGCCCACTTTGCTTCAGATACCACTTCAAACTGTCTGAAGCAGCCCCACTTCGCTTCGGACTGATTTGGACCCAATCCACTTCGCTTTGGATTTGGATCGGAAGTGATATTCGGATATCTGAATCATTTGGATTTGATGTTTTCCCATTGACTTGCATTGGAAAATAGAAACGGCCATAACGTTTTCAGTTATCAAGATAAATACATGATATTTGGAGACCTGTCAGCCTCCATGGAGGGGATCCCATCTGCCAAATTTCAGACAGTTTGGCCCAGTAGTTTTTGTGCTAGGCACAGATGAAATGTGTTGTTCTCAGAAACTCAAATCAAAGGTCATAAAGGGATAATCAGAGAAGGTGGTTAAGCAGTGATTAGGAGGAGGTCGCTATCCCTAATCTCTGCTGTAGTAGGTTTCTTTGAAGTGCAAATAACCCCTTTCCCCTAGTACTACTAAATTTGGGTAATCTGGGGTCAGATAAAGTTGGCATCCAGGCTGTGGACTGCCTATTTGCCTTGGATTTAAGGGATTATTGATTCATGCCACTGCCTTGTGGTAAAAATTTGCTGGATTTCTGAAGTCTGGTCAACTTAATATGCCTAGCTCCATAATCCATATAACTTCCTTCTCACTCTCTCTCAAGTACTCTGATTGTAACAGTAGGGATGTTGGAGAAATCTGCAACAGATTCAAGACTGAAGATGCCTCACATTGGGCTTGCTTGCTTTGCCACACAGTGGAGTATTATTTAACTAATAGATGTAGTGCTTTGCCCACTGTATTTTGAAATGTGGATGTATGTAGTGCTTTGCTTGACCACAGCACAAGCGCACACAGACAGACACACACAGAGACACACAAGAGCAAAAGAAAAGCAAATACAGAACTACTTACAAGCAAAGAAAAGGGTTTTTAATTTGTTTTGTTTTAGAGGAAAGATATAGAGTTCAAGAATGGGAAGGGAAGGAATAGAGGAACTGAGAGAGGCAAGGGGGCAGGGAAGCCAAGAACAAAGGAAGAAAGGAACGTAATATGTATGTATGTATGTATGTATAAGGATCTAGCAAGAAAGACAGGGAAAACTACAAAGAAAGAGTTGAATTGAGAATGGGGGGCAGTGGGGGGAGAGAGCCAACGAACAAAGCAAGGCAAGGAAACTAAAACTACTTCTTAAATTTTTCTTTTTCTTTTTTTAAGAATCTAGAAAGAAAGAAAGGGAGGGAGGGAGGGAGGGAGGGAGGGAGGGAGGGAGGGAGGAAGGAAAAACTAATAAGAATGATCGAATCATTCAGAAGGCCAGCGGTGGGGCGGGGGGGGGGGAGTAGCCAAAGAGCAAGGCAAGGCAAGGAGGAAACTAATGTTTTTTTTGTTTTTTAAATAAATTGTCTAGGAAAGAAAGAAAGGGAATAGTTGAATTGAAAAGGCTTGGGTGGGAAAGAACAAGAACAAAGCTGCTGTACAACACACACACACCACAGATCTAGCCAACTAACTGACCAGGGATGTTGTGGGAGCCCGACTGGGTTTGGGAGTCTGCCCCCCCCCCGCAACCCCAGACTGCACCTGCTAAGCCTCTGTCCTCGCTTGCACCCTCCTGGACTCACTGCGACCCCATCTGGTGAGCGCCTGCCATTTTGCCGCCTTTTTTCTTCATAAAAAAGGGAGTTTTAAAAATGTGCATATTTAAATATGCGCCGTTTGGGGCTGGGAAAACTTAATATGTGCAATATTAGAGGCATAATGCAAAATGGCTGGTGCTCACTGGACAGGGTCACGGTGAGTGCGGGCAACCCGCCAAGCTCGTGGGGCCTCAAGTGTGGATCTGGGCGGTACGAGTGGGGCGGTGCTTCAGCGGGCACCTGGAGAGCCCAAGCAGGAGGGTGTTTGCACATCCCTATAACTGACATAGCTCTCTCTAACTGTAATTCCCAGCTCTCTCACACACAATGAAACAAACACAGGCTGATCTCCAATGTATCCAGTATTCCCACCCACCCCGCTCCTCCACCACTCTCACTGATTGGAGACTGCTGGCTGACTTTCAGCCCTAATTTAGCAACTAGAGTTGCCATTCTCCAAAGCTCATTCCCTCCCCTTCCTGCTCCCCCTCCCTCCTCCTCCTCCTCGTCCTCTCCCCCTCCCTGATCTTTCGCAAATTGAGGCATTTTGGAGACAGGCTGTCTGGGCTTCAGAAGGCATCAGAATAGCTCTGAATCTTTGTGGGGGACTGAGGCGCTTCAGCAGTGACCCGCTTCATTTCGGAGCAGCTCAGTGCTGGTCTGATTTGCCTCGGATTGCACTGAGGCACCCCCAAAGAGCCCCGATCCATGTTGGGATTCGGATTCAGCACCAAAGCAATGCGCAGCCCTAATTTTAAATACACATTCTGGTATACTTTTGAGCTGAGAACTGTATCACAAAATTTGGAGAAGTGTGAAAACTAAAGAACTGTTCTGATTAGGGGTGGACGAAAGTCCCTTACCTGTCGTCGAAGGACGTTCGCGGTGGGGGGGAGGCGCTTCGCTGCTCCCCCCGCGAAGTTCAGGCTGGGGGGGAGGCTTCCCGCCTCGCCCCGGCCGCAAACGCGAAAGTTTTAAAAAAAACAAAACGCCCCCTGATAGGCTACGTGACGATTGACGTAGCCTATCACGGCTAGATCTGCAAAGTCAGCCGTGATAGGCTACGTCAATCGTCACGTAGCCTATCACGGGTGACTTTAAAAAAAAAAGAAAAAAAAGCGCGTATGCTAATGGCGGCCCCCATAGGGAGCCGCCATTCGCGTTCCTTATTTAGTCGCTGTAGTCTACGTAAATGTTTACGTAGACTACGGCGAAAATAAGGGCAACGCAAATAGCGTTGCCCTTATTTTCGCCGTAGTCTACGTAAATCTTTACGTAGACTACAGCGACCAAATAAGGAACGGGAATGGCGGCTCCCTATGGGGGCCGCCATTATCCGTACGCGCTTTTTTTTTTAAGTCACCCGTGATAGGCTACGTGACGATTGACGTAGCCTATCACGGCTGACTTTGCAAATCTAGCCATGATAGGCTACGTGAATCGTCACGTAGCCTATCAGGGGGCGTTTTTTTTCTTCTTTCTTTTATTGTAATGGCGGCGGCGGCAGCCGGTCAAAAGACCAGCTGCCACTCCCGCCCCGCTCGAACACCCGCCGAACCGCTGGCCGGACCCGCCGCCAGGAGGGACATTCGGCAAAGGTAAGTCCCGTCCCGGGGGGGGGTGCGGGGTGCGGGGGGGTTCAGAGGATTTCTCCCCGAAACTTGTTTGGGGGGCTGAACACGTTGGCGCTCGGCCCCCCGAAGTTTCAGGGAGAAATTCTCCGCCATCCCTAGTTCTGATCTGCATTTAATCCAGGAATTGAAAATCAGGTCAGTTTGCAAAATCTTTGAGCATCCCTACATTGAATTCAACTGGACCTCCATAGAAATGCATATGATGGCTCTGTATGGCTTTTTCTTTCTTGCCCTGTCCATGCATTCAGCTTTCCTTGATCCTAAAATATGGAGTCAGCAACATACTGCATAATCACATGCATCAATTTTAATTGCAGTTTTAGTTGGCATCCAGAGGCAAACCATTTAAGGAGGGCAGGGGAGTATCCATCCCCACACACCTCTGTTTTAAATCAAATGTGATTATTCATTTGTGAACACCTCTCTCTCTCTCTCTCTCTCTCTCGTATTATGAGATATACAAAATAACGAGAACAATGCACTACTTTGAGGCAATTGGATCTTGAATATATCCAAAAGTAGATCTTTGTGAAGAAACCGATTTTTGTGAGGTTGAAGTTTAATGTGTTTATATATATTGTGTGTAAAACCAGGGCTGACGACGAAGGCGTTTATACAAGGAAAATGAGTGTCTTTAACTAACTTGAGGCTTGAACCAGAGGAGTGATATGGTATATAAACCTAGTGTGCTGGTCATTGTCAGTTAGCTGTTACTGCTGCCATCAAGAGGATAATGTGAAGCTAAGTTCTGGCCTGTTACATCACCTCTGCTCAAACTCAAAACCAGTAGATGTCCTTAGAATGTTAAGCTACCTTCCAGTCAGATGGTACCAATTTGGAGCCAACCTTCCATATATATGCCAGGACCTAGCTTCATATTGCCCTCTTAATGGTAACAGTAACAGCTAACTGACAACCACCAGGAGGGTTGTCAGTTCACCTGGGTGCGCATTGCTGTTGCATCGTATATTGCATACAACAGAGGGATGGGCATTCTGGAGGATAGGGTGGCTTGCAACAAGCCTGTAATTTGCAAATCAGCAAGAAAGCCTGAATGCTTGGAGTAAATCAGCTGCACAAACACAAGCGTTCCCCCTTTTTAAAAAAGAAAAAAGGACAAGAAATGTTATGGCACAAATGCACAGTTACTGTTAATAATGCAGCTGCAGGGATCTTATCTGGTAACTCCTGTCCATGCTGATCTCAAAGGTGGCCAAAGGCCAAACCTCTGGAGAACTGAGTGGTGCACAGTCTTGGTTTGAAGGTGCTGGAAAAGGGTGAGAATAAGTGACAGTTTAAAATTACCCACTCCTAGCAAAGTACCAGATTGCATTTCAGCTGGAGGCCATGGTGATCTTAGCTGCCTTCTGTAGAAATTCCTGTAGTAAATATTCAACCACGAGTGCTCCCTTTCCAAATTTAGATTTTATATAAGCAACCGAGTGAAGAGTGTTCACTGGGCTGTTACGGAGCTGCTGAACGGCATTCCAGTTTCTCAAGTAATGGAAAATGAGAAGCTAAGAAAGTGACAATGAAATCCTAGAGAGGAGCGGGGTGGGTGGGGGAGTACAAGCTATTTTAAAAGCTTGAAATTGGATAAATGAACCTTTTTCTTTCCTTTAGCTTTCCCCTGCCTACTATCTCTTCACAGCATGCCTAATATTACCAGCACAATTGGCTGCTGCTTCCCACACTGGCCTTTTACCCAGTGGGCACCATGCTTTTCAAACGTCCTACTTTGAGGGACCCTTTTCCATGTCATGTGGTCTTCCAAGGAATCCCTGAATGTTTGTTATGGCACACCTGTGCATTGGATATGTTACTGGGACACATTAGCCTTCTTCAGGTGACCAGATTCCATGGATAACGGACACACTGGAGGGCTGATGATTATGCCTGGTGCCTTCCTCCATCTCTGTGCATTCATTTAGACTTTGGCATAAAGGCTACACATGAATGCTTCGAATTTATATAGTTTTTTCAAGCATTCAAAGATCTTTACGTGCCTTATCTAGTTATATTCCTTAATACAACCCTGTAGGGCCAGTGTCAGGTTCCCAACTATCATGCCTGACCCAGGTCAGAATGAAGATTCAGATGAAGATTGAGAGATCATGGAGCCCAGCAACCCTGGGGATCTTCCTGACACTACTGACACCCTGTGCACCTCCAGGGAAGGTGGACTCTGAGGAACCCCTGGATGGCATTCCTGAGGGCCATACATCCCCCAGAAAGTCTGAGGAGGAGGCTGAGCATCTGCCCAGTCCAAGAGCATGCTGGCACCAGAAGGCAGAGGCCACCACCTGGAGGAGAAGTGCGTGCCTCAAGAACAGCAGCACCTGGGCTCCTCATGAGTAAGTGATTCCTCGTGAGTAGGACCCTCCTCGTGAGAAGGACTTTTTTACACAAGCCTGCGATGGGATGCAGCTAAGTCCTAGATGGGGCTTCAGACGTTTCAGCATTTAAGCCTTCTGTTTAGACATGCTAGCCCTTTAACCACAGCTTCTAGGGTCTTGGACCCTTGCTTCCTTGACCTTGCTTTATGACTGATCCTCTGTGCTACTGCCTCCTGCTAGACTCTTTGGACTATGGATGTGTTGGACTGCTTACCTTTGTTTCCATCTTGGCCATGCCGCTTTCTTAGAACTCTCCTTTGTGATTGGTGATACTGTGGTCTTGACCTTTGCTTGCTTACTGACTTCTCCTGCTTTGAACTGCCCTCTTGCTGGACTGATACAGCGGAGCTTGACTTTGTGCCTGTCTGCTGACTTGCTTTTGGATTTTGCCCTAGGGCTGAGCCTGACCTAGCTCTGTAGCAGGACAGCAAGCTGGTATTATTGCAGATGGAGGATAGGACTGAGGCTGAGAGAGAGGCTTTGCCAAGGCTTCTAGTGAGTTCAGGACAGAGAAAGGTGGCCACCTGTACATTGCCAAAGAAAAGGAAGTGCATCATAAAGTATGATATATTTGCATAACATTTCCTTGTGCTAATGACTGTTTATCTATCAGTGTGTGTGTATGCAAATTTAGAAATAACAACTATAATTTAAATAGAAATACAGCACTTCTCACCAGAGAGGGGATGGCTGTGACCAGGTGGCCTGCCTGCCTGCCTGCTCAGTCTGCCATCCAGGTGCGCTCTGCCGGCAATGGGCAACTTAAAGGCCTCTTCAAGGCTCTCCCTCCTTAACTGTCTTGCTCTTTAAACTGGACTTGGACACCCTTCAAATAGAGGACTGTCTTCTGTAAAGAGGCCACTCTATCCCCAGAACACAGTTTAAGAGCTACGGACATAGGGCCTTTTAAAAGATCTGTAATAGAGGCACAGTTGTCTGAAGCTCAAAAAGTCTGTACCTTCCTTCATAATTTCAATTTCCCTGATAGCAAATTTCCTAGATTTCCCTCCAAAGTTAGCAGCAATTGCATGTAATACCTCCCCTGCATATTCCATAATCATCCAAGTAGGATATTGAAGGTTTGTTTCAAAAATCTGTAGAAGAGTACTATATTTATTCATATCTTATTTAAGAAAACCACCTCTACCATGAGGTATTTTCTACTAGTCATGCCCCAAAGGCTTCAAACATGATCGAAAACCCTTCCCTGCAATCAGTGGCATGCGTCTCTTCCCCATCTCTCCTAGGAAGCTGCCTTATACCAAGTCAGACACTGGGTCCATCTAGCCCAGTGTTGTCAACACTGACTGGCAGAAGCTCTCCAGGGTTTCAGGCAGGATTCCTTCCTAGCCCTACCTGGAGATGCTGGGGATCGAACCTGGGACCTTCTGCATGCCAAGCAGGGGCTCTACCACTAAGGCATGGCCCTTTGCCTTACTTCCCTCAATCTGTCTGCATTCCTCTTCCTTTCATATTTGATTTGCAGCAGGGTCCTGTATCCCAGCATCCTTTGCCTGGCCTTGACCACAGCCTCCCTCGTCAAGTTTATTCTTATTCCTTAATTCTTGTGCAGAAGTACTATTATTGTGTCCTTTGCCCCAGTGGGAATCACATGAACTTCCCAACCTAAGAGCAGCACAACACTGAACACTCTGCTCTGACCCTCTGATCCGAAAGGACTGTGATAGTCACCAGGATTCAGGCCTTCAGGCCCCCTGGGCTTCAGGCTTGGGCAGCTGCTGAATTTAGCCAGCCAGTTTGATGGCAATGGATCTTCCTGCTCAAGACCTGAACCTCTCCTCCATGCATCACTGAGTAATTGCCTAGGGTCCTGCCAGAATTTATTTATTTATTTATTTATTTATTTCATTTCATTTCTATACCGCCCAATAGCCGAAGCTCTCTGGGCGGTTCACAAAACATGCTGAATTATCAGTTGATAGAAACCATGTCATTGAAAATGTGAAGTTACATGTTCTTGCCCAATGAGAAAAGAGCAAGGAAGTGTGTGTGAAAGGGGAAACGTTTCAGAGGGCAGTATCCAGCGCTGTCACTCTGCAAACTCAGATACCGCTAGCGGGGCTCTTCTGAATCTTTCCATTGCACAAGTAGCTAGCTGCCTGTTACACCTAAGCAGTGGATTGCACAAGCATGATGCACAACTGCGCTTCTGCAAACGTAACTTTAGTTGGATTCTTCCCTTGTGCATAGTTCAGAACCTAGTGCCCAATAGTGCGACGTCATTTGCACTCACGGAATGACACAGTTCTATACGACCCAAAGAAGCAAATGAAAGGGGGCAATATAAAACGCAAGCAGGCTTCTGTTTGTGCAATGGGATTTGCCCTCCCCTCCCCCCGCGCCTCCATGCGCAACCTAGATCTGCTCTGGAGGGTCCCCCAATCCCTTGGAGCAGATTTGAGGGGCAAATGAGGACTGCAGGGAGCAAGTAGACCCTGTTTGGCCAACAGTGTCCATTTTGCTGGCAGACACCACTGGATTTCACCCTG
Source organism: Heloderma suspectum (assembly GCF_057233095.1). Taxonomy (NCBI): domain Eukaryota; kingdom Metazoa; phylum Chordata; class Lepidosauria; order Squamata; family Helodermatidae; genus Heloderma; species Heloderma suspectum. The sequence goes on from NC_139458.1 coordinate 193,283,554, forward strand.
TGTGTTTTTTTAAAAACCCATTTAATTAACACATTATGAAGCACAACCATGTGTACTTAATTCCAAGAAATTATACTTAAGGTTGCAACCCAACTGTGCAAAGTGCATTCCAATTTAATGGGGGCATTTATGCTGCAGTTTAAAACGTCTTCTGTCCCAAAAAAAAACTCGTGGATGGGGACTATAGTTCTGTGAAAGGGGGATCTGGGGATATTCTCAGCCTCTTCACCAAAGTGCATGTCCCAGAATTCTTTGTGGGAAGTCATGACAGTTAAAACTGATATAAAATCACTATATCCTTGTAGGTGAGGGATAGCCTTATTTTACTCCCTACAATTACATTCTGATTTGTCACGATAGCATTGGGGAGCTGGGGCTGAGAAAGAGAGAGAGAGAGAGAGAGAAAGAGAGAGATTTGCCCAAAGACCCTCTCAAGTGGTACTTGACCCAGGCCCAAATCCAACACTCCATTTGCTGGGCTGCGTTGTGTTGTGTTTATGGAAAGGCAGCACCAATGTGACACCTGATACACACTTATGTTTTTCTACCTTTCCTCGCCCAGTAATATTTTAGACTATCAACTGAACTGTGAAATGTGTTTTCATTTGCTACGTATGATGATATTTTATATCCAAGATTAGTTTCTAAAACAGTCCCAAGTCTAGCCAAGCTTCGCTGGTTGATATTTTGAACTCAATGATCCTGTGAAGCTATACCATAAATATTTCCGCAAATGAGCCAGCTGCTCACGGTAAGTTGGCTGATGCTGTCGTAAAGCCCTGTAAGCCAGGCCTGTCATGTGGCATATCAGTCATGGACGGAAGGCCCCTGGGGGTTTGATAAATCCACTGTTTTGCCATCCCAGTGGGACACAAAACCAGGGGTAGATAGATAGAACAATAGATATTTGGCATGCTGTGTCCTATCTGGGGCCATAGGGTTGTTGGCTTTATTGGAAACAAATCGTCTGGATACACCAACCATTGCTGCAAATGATGGATCACCTGGCTGTCTTCATTTGACACAAACCAGGATCCATGCGGGAAAAGTTCTTTCAGTGTGCACAGTACTGTACAATATGCAGTGCAAGGCCCTTTTAATCTTGTGGCGTTGAATCCAAATTTTCAAAGACTTGGGAAGGACACAGAGATTGGGTTGGATCTTATACTTGGAGGAGATCCCCTGAAATAAATGGAACTTATGTTGGTGATGACTAACTGAAGTACCACTGGTTTAAGTAGGCCTACTCTAAGTAGGACTACACCTGGATCCAACACAAGGGAACCCATTCCATCCTAGACCAAATGGGGTTCTAATTGTGAAGCATCTTTGGTGCCCCCTCCATTGGTTCAACTTTTGAATACATTTTTTTAATCGCCTTTGTAGCCCAGCTCACAACACTGATGCACAATTTGCGGGTGTGATTAACCCCTGACATAGGATATGTTGTAAGCCCCCCCCAAACCATTATTATTATTATTATTATTATTATTATTATTATTACTCACCTTTCCCCCCAATAATGGGACTCAAGGCAGCTTTACAGCATTAAAAACTTGTACAGTTAAAACATATAACTGTTCATTTTTGTGAACCGCCTGAAGAGCTTTGGCTATTGGGCAGTATAGAAATGAAATAAATAAATAAAACTAAATAAAATAAATAGAAATAGAAATATACAAAGGCTAAAGATATAATTAAATCATCAATAATATTAAAATCGTATAAAATATCAGAATGTTAAATGACAACAATATAAACAATAGAACCAACCCATCATATATTATTATATAACATAGTGCTGTCTGTGCAGGTCAGTGCTGGCAGCTTTGCAAGAGAGGATGAACAGTTGGCCCACTTGTTTCAGCTCTTGAGTGGAAAATTGAGTAGATAGCCCATGGCACCGCACACCAAACCTAGCATCCCGCCTCCTAAATCCGCCCCAATTCCATCTCAGCCTTTGATTATATAAACTCACCCAAATGTGTTCAAGTAATTTAAGGCAGAGGGAAATAGCCGAACTTGGTTAGTGTTGTCAGGTTTAAAGCAATAGTTCAATATCTGGTATCTCCAGAAAGGGCTGGGAAGGACTCCTGTGTCTAAACCACTGGAGAGTCACTGCAAGTTGGTGTAGACAGTAATTCTTTGAGTTAGAGGGATCAAAGGGCTGGCTTGGTAAAAGGCAGTGTCCTGTCTGTATAGGACTTGCCTGCAGTGGAGGCCGGTGGCTCTGATGGCTGTGGGGCAGTGAATCTGTCAGAACTCTAAAGGAGCTATCCAAGGTGTGAGCTCCTTTAGAGTTCTGACTGGTTCTGACTAAAATGCAGAGTGGATTCATCACCCCACTGACATCGGAGCCACCGGCCTCCACTGCTTACCTGGGAGCTCGGGTGGTCACTTCCACATCGCCCCCAAAGAGGAAATGCGTGTTGACCAAAAAAGAAGACCAAAGGGCACACCGAGTTGCATAAAATAAGCATATGCTACTTAATACAAATAGATGCAAATGTAGAAATAATTAATTAGAAATACCATGTATCTCACCAAAGCCAGGGAAGACTGACAGGTTGATGGGGGTGCCTCTGTCTGCTGCCCAGATGCTCACTGTTGATGGGCAACTTCAAGACCCCTCCCTGCTCTGCCTTCTTATTAGGGATGTACAAAAGTCACTTACCTGAACCGAAATTTGATTCGCGGTGGGGGGGAGGCGCTCTGTCCCTGCCCCTGAAATTCTGGCTGAGGGGAGAGGCACCCCGTCCCTCCCCCCCGAAATTCTGGCCGGGGGCGAGGCGCCCTGTCCCTCCTGCCACGAATCCTGGTGGGCCGGGAACGCAAATGGCGGTGGCCGTAGCCACTGCCGTTTGCGTCCCTGCAGTCAGTCATGATAGGCTACGTAAATGTTTACATAGCCTATCATGGCTGAGTAAAAAACAAAAACAAAAAAACCCACGCGTATGCAAATAGCGGCACCCATGGGCGCCGCCATTTGCTTTCCTTATTTTGGCACTTCTAGTCTACATAAACATTTACATAGACTACGGTGAAAATGAGGGGAACGCAAACAGCATAGACGCTACGCTATTTGCATTCCCCTTATTTTCACCGTCTTAGTCTACATAAATGTTTACATAGACTAGACATGCCAAAATAAGGAACGCAAATGGCGGCGCCCATGGGCGCCGCCATTTACATACGTGCGGGTTGTTTTGTTTTTTTACTCAGCCGTGATAGGCTACGTAAACATTTACGTAGCCTATCACGGTATTTTTTAAAAATCTAGCCATGATAGGCTACGTAAATCTTTACGTAGCCTATCACTTCTTTTTTTTTTTTTTACTGGAAATGGCGGCGGTGGCTGCCAGTCGGAAGACTGGCTGCCACAGCTGCCGCCGCCGAACCACCGCCGGAGCCGCCACCGCCAGGGAGATTCATACAAGGTAAGTCCTGTCCCGGGGGGGCAGGGGGGGCAGACCGTTTCGCCACCGATTTCGGGGGGCCAAATGTGCTGGCATTAGGCCTCCCCGAGATTCGTGGCGAAATTCTCTGACATTCCTACTTCTTATGGTACTTTGCTTCTAACTGGGCTGGGACTGGACAGCACTTCAAAGAGATGATGCATTCAAACAGAGGAGTGCCCTCTAACAGCCCTTCAAATAGAGGGCTATCCTCTGTAAAGTAGGACACATGGAGGAAGGAGGGAATAACCCCCTTTCAACACAACCGGACTTGCTTCTGAATAGCCATGCAGAGAATTGCATTGCTGCAGTGTAATCCTGTACACGTTTACTCAGAGGTAAACTACACTGCGTTCAATGGGACTTCCCCGGGTACATGTGTATAGGATCACAGCCTTAAGGTGTTGATTTCTGTGTTGCACTTTCTCTTCTGTTGTGGCACACTACTGTCTCGTAGGGGAATGGCCCTGGCTTTTGTATGGGCCAGATTATCTTTTTGTTCCATGTAGATCTGTCATGACTCCATGCTTCTGGGATGATGCTTGTTACCGCCTCATTAGCCAGACTGCATTTTTTGCTGTTGAGACAAGACAAAACAGGAGCCAAGAGGCGCAGATTTCCCACACAAGTTATGCAGGACATTCCAAGTGGGACACAGTTAGTCTTTCCCTCTAAACATCTCTTGAGAGTATCTGACGATCCTCTCCCACTTTAAGAAAAGATCCTTTCCAAATCCACTCATCAAGCTCTGTAGCTGTGATCCAGCTGTAGTCACATGCAATGATTTCCAGACGGAGATGCATATGTCCATTTACACCAAAAGATTATCTAGGCACTTTAAGAGGGCGGGCCTGGATAAGTACTGCAATGTGGATGTATATTTTACATGAGAATGTTAGGTTGGCCACATGTCCTCTTTTTTCGGGGCTGCCAGAGGACTGTCCTCAATTTTGAAAGCATCCTCTTTTTGAAGGGCTGTCTCGTCCAAGTCTGGTTCAAAGATGAAGAACCATCAGAAGGCAGAACTGGGCCTGGAAGCTGCCCATCAACACAGTACTGGGAGCACAGACTGAGCAAGGCACACAGGTCACCTGGTCACAGTCTTCCATACTAGGGTGAGATGCACTGTATTTCTATTTTAATAATAGTAATAATTTCTAAATTTGCACCTGTACATACAAATTAACACCTGGAATTTTTATGCACATATCAGCATCCACTTTTGTCCTCTTCTTTTGGTGATTCTCTTATTTGGTGATTTTGTAAGTGAGCATCTGCATTTGGCTGCATGTGTAGAACCCTTTTTGTGTATGGCACTGTCTCTTCCTGGATAAGGGTGTAAGTCTATATTATCTGAGTTCCAGTGCAACGCAGCCTTGTCCAAAAAGGGTTTGCTGATGTTGCTTCATGGGCAACAATTAGATTTCTGGAATGGCTGGTTTCAGAAGGAGCCAAGGATGGAAGGCCAAGGTTTCAAAGTCTCGCCCCCACCCCAAGGTGGCAAGTCGTCTTACCATAACTGTCACTAGCTTTTTGAACCTAGATAACCAACAAGGAGTTAACCAGTATTCTCCAGACGGCTAGATTTGGTTTAGGAGTAGGGATGTATGGACTGTGTAAAATCTGCTCCATCCGTGTTTCGTGGAGTGTCAGGTGCATTTCGTTCTGTCATCTGCCCACAGACGGATGCAAATATTTTTTTCCATCATGCGGAAAAATACAGAAATAATTACGTAAATAATTATGTAAGTATTTACATAAGTATTTGCATAATTTACCTCAGTATGTAACATTTAGTGTATTGTCCCCCATTCCATTCAACAGTTTCTCAGCAGAAACTTACGTATGTTTCTACGAGTTTATATGCGTAAATTTCAGGAAAGTAAAATAATCATCTGAAAGTGCATGGACTCCACACGGCCTGAGGGGGGTGCTCCACAGTAGATTCCGTAGGTTGGATTCTTAGAAATCTGAGCTCTCTCATTTTAATCCATCTCGAATTTCTCCAGCATCCCTATTTAGGAGGCTCCAACTGTGGATCGCTAAGGTACAGCATCCTGTCTATATTATGAAAGATCCCTACCATAGAATGCAAAAACCAACAAAGACGTAAACCAGTCCATCCATCCATCCATCCATCTGTAGGGACTCAAACCATTTGAATCAGCCTTCACCAACATGGCACTCCCTGTAATTTTGGAGTACAACTCCCATCAGCCCCAGCCAGCATGGCCAATAGTCAGGGATTATGGGAACCATAGTCCAAAACATCTGAAAGGCACTCCAGTGGAGAAGGACACCACCCTTTAAAGAAAAGAGATAGGCCAACAATATGAATTAAGCATTTTCTCAATGGTGTATGTAGTAACAAAGTCAGTTGATCAGGGCACAAATATGTACTTGTCAACTGTTCTGTTATTATCTCATTACCTTTGTACTAGCACAGCTTGTTTTCACTGAGTCAAAGGAAAGTGTATGGGGAAAGCAGGTGATACCCACACTGTTGTGCAACTCTGCATTTCAAAACTCATCTTCTCTTGCTGTTACCAAATAAGCACTATTAAAGAGCAAGTGCGGGAAAACAAAAAGAGAACGACTGGCATTAGGAGATGGTGTGGTGCAGTACTAATGAAGCTTGATGAGAGTGAGCTCTCTCAGTTGAAAGGTCCCAGATTGAGATCTTGGGTCAGTCTTAATTAATTTGATAGCCTAGGCAAACTGCTACCACCACAATCCTGAAGCCCTAAATGGCTTGGCACCAAGTTATTTGAAGGGCTCCCTGCCTGGGCCCCAAGATCAGCCACGGAGGCCCTGCTCATAAGCCTGCTCATAAGTTATATCAGGTTGGCAGCAACAAGCAACAAGGCCTTTTCTGTGGTGGCTCTATCCTTGTGGAATGCCCTACCATGAGATGTGCGTGTAGCTCCCTCCTTGATTTGCTTTTAAATGAGTTTGTGTTTAAATGAGCAAATGCTCTTTTTATTTTATAAACTGGAGTGTTTCCAGTTGCTCTTATTTAAATGTTTTAGGCTGCAACCTTAAACCCATTTAGCTGAGTATAGGTCTTAGTTTCTGAGTAGACATACCTAGGAAGGCACTGTTATGCTGCTGTGCTAGTATTTGCCTTGAAAGGTGGTATAAAAATATTTAAAATAAATAATAAATGAATCCTATACATGTATCCCCTTCATGGATCACTGCCTTGTTGTGGCAAAGGGGCTTGCGTAACTCAGTGAAGCCATAAGCTATGCCGTGCAGGGCCACCCAAGACGGACAGGTCATGGCAGAGAGTTCTGACAAAATGTGGTCCACTGGAGAAGGAAATGGCAACCCACTCCAGTATTCTTGCCAAGAAAACCCCATGGAACGTATCACAAGGCTAAAAGAGATGACGCCGGAAGATGAGCCCCTCAGGTCGGAAGGTGTCCAATATGCTACTGGGGAAGAGCAGAGGGTATTTCCAAGTAACGCCAGAAAGAGTGAAGCGGCTGGGCCAAACCCGAAAGGACACTCAGCTGTGGATGTGTCTGGCAGTGAAAAGAAAATCCGATGCTGTAAAGAACAATATTGTTTAGGAACCTGGAATGTCAGATCAATGAATCAAGGTAAGCTGGAGGTGGTCAAACATGAGATGGCAAGATTGAACATCGACATCTTGGGAATCAGCGAACTAAAATGGACAGGCATGGGCGAATTTAATTCAGGTGACCATCATATCTACTATTGTGGGCAAGAATCCCTTAGAAGAAATGGAGTAGCACTCATAGTCCACAAAAGGGTGGGAAAAGCTGTACTGGGGTACAATCTTAAAAATGATAGAATGATCTCAGTACGAATCCAAGGCAAACCATTCAACATCACAGTAATTCAAGTCTATGCCCCAACCACTGAGGCCGAAGAAGCTGAGGTTGATCGGTTCTATGAAGACCTACAACACCTTCTAGAACTAACACCAAAAAAAGATGTCCTCTTCATCATAGGGGATTGGAATGCTAAAGTAGGAAGTCAAGAAATCACCGGGATAACAGGCAAGCATGGCCTTGGTGTACAAAATGAAGCAGGACAAAAGCTAATAGAGTTTTGCCAAGAGAACATGCTGATCATAGCAAACACTCTTTTCCAACAGCACAAGAGGCGACTCTACACATGGACGTCACCAGATGGTCAATTTCGAAATCAGATGGATTATGTCCTTTGCAGCCAAAGATGGAGAAGCTCCATACAGTCAGTAAAAACAAGACCTGGAGCTGACTGTGGCTCAGATCATGAGCTGCTTCTTGCAAAATTTCGGCTGAAATTGAAGAACGTCGGGAAAACCACTAAACCGTTCAGGTATGACCTAAATCATATCCCTGATGAATATACAGTGGAGGTGAGGAATAGATTTCAGGGATTAGACCTGATAGACAGAGTGCCTGAGGAACTATGGACGGAGATCTGTAACATTGTTCAGGAGGCAGCAACGAAATCCATCCCAAAGAAAAAGAAATGCAAGAAAGCAAAGTGGCTGTCTGAGGAGGCTTTACAAGTAGCTGAGGAAAGAAGGGAAGCGAAAAGCAAGGGAGAAAGGGGAAGATATACCCAACTGAACGCAGAGTTCCAGAGAATAGCAAGGAGAGACAAGAAGGCCTTCTTAAATGAACAATGCAAAGAAATCGAGGAAAACAACAGAATGGGAAAGACTAGAGATCTCTTCAAGAAAATTGGAGATCTCAAGGGAACGTTTTGTGAAAAGACGGGCATGATAAAGGACAAAGAAGGCAGGGACCTAACAGAAGCAGATGAGATTAAGAAGAGGTGGCAAGAATACACAGAAGAACTATACAGGAAAGATCTTAATGTCCCCGATAGCCATGATAGTGCGGTCACTGAACTTGAGCCGGACATCCTAGAGAGTGAAGTCAAGTGGGCCTTAGGAAGCATTAGTAACAACAAAGCTAGCGGAGATGACAGTATTCCAGCCGAGCTGTTTAAAATCCTAAAAGATGATGCTGTTAAAGTGCTGCATTCAATATGCCAACAAATCTGGAACACTCAACAGTGGCCACAAGACTGGAAAAGGTCAGTTTACATTCCAATTTCAAAGAAGGGCAACGCCAAAGAGTGTTCAAACTACCGCACAATTGCACTCATTTCACATGCCAGCAAGGTGATGCTCAAAATCCTACAAGCTAGGCTTCAGCAGTATGCGAACCGAGAACTACCGGAAGTACAAGCTGGGTTTCGAAGAGGCAGAGGAACTAGAGATCAAATCGCCAACATTCGCTGCATCATGGAGAAAGCAAGAGAATTCCAGAAAAATGTCTATTTCTGATTCATTGACTACGCTAAAGCCTTTGATTGTGTGGATCACAACAAACTGTGGCAAATTCTTAAAGTGATGGGAGTATCAGACCACCTTACCTGTCTCCTGAGAAACCTGTACGAGGGTCAAGAAGCAACAGTAAGAACCAGACATGGAACAACCGAGTGGTTCAAAATTGGGAAAGGAGTACGACAAGGCTGCATATTGCTTATTTAACTTATATGCAGAGTACATCATGAGAAACACCGGGTTGGATGAATCACAGGTCGGAATTAAGATTGCCGGGAGAATTATCAACAACCTCCGATATGCAGATGATACCACCCTAATGGCAGAAAGCGAAGAGGATCTCAAGAGCCTCTTGTTGAGGGTGAAAGAGGAGAGTGCAAAAGCTGGTTTGGAACTCAACATTAAAAAAACGAAGATCATGGCATCTGGCCCTATCACTTCCTGTCATATAGAAGGGGAAGAAATGGAAGCAGTGACAGATTTTACTTTCTTGGGCTCCAAGATCACCGCAGACGGTGACTGTAGCCATGAAATTAAAAGACGCTTGCTCCTTGGGAGGAAAGCTATGGCAAACCTAGACAGCATAGTAAGAAGCAGAGACATCACCTTGCCGACAAAGGTCCGTCTAATCAAAGCTATGGTTTTCCCAGTAGTAATGTATGGCTGTGAGAGCTGGACTATAAGGAAGGCTGAGCGCCAAAGAATTGATGCTTTCGAACTGTGGTGCTGGAGAAGACTCTTACGAGTCCCCTGGACTGCAAGGAGATCAAATCAGTCAATCCTAAAGGAAATCAACCCTGAGTGCTCATTGGAAGGACAGATACTGAAGCTGAAGCTCAAATATTTTGGCCACCTAATGCGAAGAGAAAACTCTCTGGAAAAGACCCTGATGCTGGGAAAGACTGAAGGCAAAAGGAGAAGAGGACAGCAGAGGATGAGATGGCTAGATAGCATCACCGATGCAATGAACATGAACTTGAGCACGCTCCGGGAGAGAGTGCAGGACAGGAAGGCCTGGCATGCTATGGCCCATGGGGTCACGAAGAGTCGGACACGACTGAATGACTGAACAACAACAATTCTAAATTCTAAGCTCTTGGACAGAGTCCAAGATATACAAATTGTTGTGAAAGGCCCAGAAAGCTTCAGCTTTTGGGCGGTATAGAAATAAATACATCATTAATAACAACAACAACAATAAATTCATACACACTTATCCTTGCATTTGTACAACTCCACCCCCAGCCAGACCAGTCAGATAAGCTGTGGCAATCTAGACTTCATACAATATGATCAGTACACTGCAACACTCTGCCACGTTTTTCTCCTCCTCCTTCCCCTTGGTCCTAAATTAATTTTTCAGGTATACTTCGGTGCTTCAAAAACTCAAGATTCCACACTGTAATGACTGCATTGTCTGTGTATTTCTGCATTTATTTCTTTATTTTTCTATCTTTACATTATCTTGTTTTCACAGCCATTACTAAGAAAGGCGGACAAACCCGGGTAGCACTATACCGGAGGGGCATTTAAGACAGTTCCTTGCACCTGTGAAAAGGTTTAATTACTGCAGCTGTCAAAATGTTTTAATGTAAATTAGCTGCCTGATGGATCACTTTCTCCACCTGGAATGATCTCTCCCTAAACACAAACAATTTTGTAATCGTGCTTGAAATATAAGTATCATAAATTAGTGCAAGTGTTGCTTTTATTATTAAGGATGCCACTTTCTTTTCCCAATGTTTCATTGATTAAAAATGCAAACAGCCCTCCTCATTAAAACTAAAACAGGGCTGGGGAAATCTGGAATTTTATAGCCAGGACTAGGTACTGTGGCTGGAATTCCCAAATCACTTGACCAGCTGTATTTCTGCTTGAATTGTGTTAAGAGGCCATCCCTGTGCTGTTCCTGGGTCCCCCCACTACCACGATGCTCAGCTCCACCAGTTTGTTGGGGTTCCAGTAGCAAAGGAACAAGATAAAGTAGACTGGATGCTTCCAGTTGTAAGACTTGGGGCTGTGATGTAAAGCAGTCTTCCCCAACATGATGCCCTCCCAATGTTTTGGACTACAACTCCCAGCATTCCTGACCATTGTCCATGCTGGCTGGGACTGACGGGAGTTGAGACCAAAGCATCTGGAGGGCACCAGCCTAGCTGAAGTTAAACAGCTCTCATTCTGGTCAGGACCTGAATAGGAGATCTTTTAGGACCCCTCTGTAGGCTTCCTTGAATTCTGTAATGGGGAGCTACAAATGCAGCAAATGATGATTACAAGAAGATCAGCTGACATGATGGGGATGCATAATCTGTCTGGGTTAACTTGCTGATCATGTCACAATGAAAAATAAAGAAATGGTGAGACAAGGAAGTCCATCTTCCTAGACTTTAGCTTTTAGAGCAGAGCACTCTAACACTCTTTCTTCCACCTGGTCTCAGGTAAGCCTGTGGTACCAAGGTTCACCTACCAAGGAACGGGTGAGAATTTTGTTTTGTTTATTGATAAGCACTTACCAAAATTCTCACATTTCTTCATAAACAAGACAGAAAGAACCTGAGATTTTAAACAAATGTGGGAGACAGTCATGTTTGTCCATTTGGGCAGCACTTTGAGTGTTAGCTGTTCGAAGTCTGGGTTTGAATCCCTATGTATTTAGCCATACTTGAGGTACTGAAGTGGGGTTCCACCTCCTTGTTTCTGACAGGCTCCTCATTTTTAACAGCTACATGGCAGGCAGGTATAACATGGTCCTCTCCAATCTGGGTATAGCTGTACCTATTGTATTTCGGAAGTACAGAGAAGAGTGAGAATTTTGTTCAGTTCATTTTGTTATAAAGACTTCCAAGAATTCACAGATTTCTTCATAAATGGGACAGAAATAATTCGATAATTTTTGCGGGGGGAAAATGAATGCAGGGGAAAGTGAAACAGACATATTCATCCATCTCTAAACTAACCATTCACCTCAAGAATGCTTTGAATAGGAACTGGCCATAAAGTAGATCACACTTTAAAAAACCCACAAAAACAAAAACACAATTCAGTTCCCTTCTCACAGTTTCTCTGCCACAGCTCCACTCCCAAAATATGTCAGATCCTGTTTTGTGCGTGTCCATATCTCTCTGTCCATCAAACCACGACACGCACATTTTCAATACCTGTAATATATAGTAGCTCTGTTCATTATGTGTGAGAGTGTTCTTTTTATTGACAAGCACTGAAAATTTAATGAACATGAGTTACAAAAAATGTTTTTACACTTTCTAAAAATGCCCCTTAGGAAAGGTACCTGCAAGCACCAAGCAATAATATATTAAGTCATTATATATACAGAAGCAATACTGTAGCTTAATTCTGTTGTTGGCACAAATTGACACTCTTTTTTTTTCTACTCTCACTTTCTCCTTTATGAACAAATCTTTTCCCATTTATGACCCATCATTGGGTCTCTTCCCTCAGGGTCTTCATGGAGCGCTCTTGGAGATTTGCTGAGTTGGTTTAATCCCAGTATCCTAAATGTGATTAAGTGTGCTATCCTATGCATGTTTAGACAGAGAAAAGGCCTACAACTCTCAGCATGTCCAAGCCAGCATTGCTGGCTAGGGCATGCTGGGAGTTGTAGGCCTTTTCTCTTTCTAAACATGCATAGGATTGTGCTAAAATACATCTGTATTAGCCCATGAGTGTGTTCTGGCTGGGTAGAACAATATATTCCTGCATTCCTCCTGGAATTGGCACAAGGCTGTGTTTGGATGGGGATAATTGCTCCTCTCCACTGGACCTCAGCACACATCTACTGGTGCATGCTGCTTCTCACTGCCTGATGCCCCTTCTATTAAGGTAGCATTGCATCTCCCAGAATGTGACAGCTCCATGCTCCGTAACAGACACTGTTTATTTCTGGGATAATACTGAAGTGAGGCTGAGCTGCACGCACACACACACACACACACACACACCGGGACTGGTTAATTCAGTCTTTGAAGACTCATCGAAGATGAGAGCCTCCTGTATCTATGGAGGCTGTCCATAGAAGCCAGTCCATGGATTTTCCAGCCTTTATCTCACATGGAAAGCCTCCATGGATAAAGTAGGTTCTCCTCTTCAGACAGTCACCCTCCAGGAGTTGAGAATGATGGGTGAGACAACAGAGAGGCAGGGACTGGAGCGCTCCCTCTTGTCATGTGTTGATTGTACTGGGTAAGAGAAGACCTGAATAGGGCTTGAGTGTTTAATGGAACTCATGTCTGTGATACCTTCTAGTAACAAAAAGGGAATAGCAGAGTCATCTACTACAGCTACTGAGAAGCTTTCTGTATTAAGTAGCAGTGGAAATGCCCATCCTGAAAGGCACTAGGAGGATACCTACTAAGGAGACAACACTCTGTTTTGGCTTCTTTGAATTCTTGCTTTGGATATGCTTCTGAAGGATCCTTTAAAAAATGAAATGTTCCTTTTTCAGTAAAGGAACTGAATGTCAACAACCATTTTAATTATACAAACAACTTGCAAAGCTATGTTTCCAATTAATGTTCAGGGCCATTTACAAAAAGTGAGTTTTAAAGTCTTCTCTTGGCTAATTTGCACCAGAAGTGCTTACATGGTTCATTCAGCCAGAGCAGAGAAACAATCCCATGTAAGTTAGCTCTCTCATGCCTTAATAATAAGATATGTATTTTTAGGGTCCATGATGAATATAGAGTGGACCAAAGAAAGCTGTATACAGAACATCATATGCAGAAGACACAGGAGATGTCTCCATCATTCACTTCATGTCCAAAATGACTCAAGTGCTGAGTTTCATATTTTATAGCCAACTGCTAATCTAAAAAGTGTGAGTGGAACATTATTGTCATTATGAAGTTAGAATATGAAAGATAATTTGCACTGTGCTTCTAGATTGCTTTAGTCTCAGAAATGAAACAGGAAATATGTTACAAAATAGGTATACTGGGTGTTTGAAGTGACTGTCATTGGTTTTTGGCAGCAACACCTGTTTCCTCATGATGACCTCATACTTGTGGATGTCTGACAGGCTGAAAAGATGGAGAAGGCAATAAACACTGGCTGAAGAAATGATTTTGTGCCAAGCTGATATCCAACACATTTTCAAATTACAATTCTTCGGGGGAAGTTCTCCAACAGTTGATCTGAAAACAGCATTGTACTCAGATTTACAGTTCATAAAAAATATCCGCTTGGCTCATTGAAAGATCTCTCCTGAGGAAGAACTGTTCATTTGAAATGGGCACATATCTGCTTGGCATTTAGTCATATTTGCCCAGGGGTGGGGGTAGGGGAATTATTTCTTTCTTTCTTTTGTTTTTCATACATAAAATTATTTTTGTAATTTCTATCCAAAAACATTCATTATTTTGTTAATTCAGATTTAATGCATTTGTTTTTTTCCTATTTCAATCAAGAAAATGGGGGAAAGGGAAAAACTTCTTCCCAGAAAGGATGCTGTTGCCCCAAGGGTCTTCGGTGAGGAATGGGTTCCCCACTCCACCAGCCATTTTCTGCATTGCAACCTTTCTTTTCCCGCTATGCAGGTTGAGACAGATGCTGTCTCCATTGATTTCCATGAAGGAAAAGAAAGGCCACAGTTCTGAAAATGGCTTGGGTGAGGTCACCTCCACCCCCACCCCTTGGGACAGTCCCAACATTCATTTTTGGGATGCAGTCGTCCTTTTCTCCTATTCATGTCAATGGAGACAGCATCTCCATTAACTTGCATAGAGGACAGGCTGCTCTCTCTGTCTCCTTCCTTCCTTCCTTCCTTCTATCTCTCTGTCTCTTTCTTCCTTCCTTCCTTCCTTCCTTGCTCTCTCTCTCTGGCTCATCTTTCCTTTTTTCTTTCTCTCTCTGTTTTTGGCATGGAGGACTTTCCTCCCTATCTAATCAAATGGACAGATTGGTACATTGGTTTGAATAGAAAGGGAAAAGCCCCCCCCCTGCTGAAAATTGGCTGGGGGGGGGATAAAGGCCATCCCCCTTTGTTGCTCTAAGGGTCCTTGGTGGGGAGTGGATTGTATGTCCTCCCCCAGCTATTTCTGAGGATGGAGGACTTTTCTCTGCTAAACAAATGAATGGAGACATCACTCCATTCACTTGCATAGGGGGAACATAGTTTGATGGGCATCTCAGCCTGGTCTCACAAGCACCACATGGGAGACCCCTGGTCTAGAAGACCCTTGTTCCTACTACGTTTCAAATTTGAACAGGAACAGCTGTTTAAACAGAAGTCAAGGTTTGAGCTTCAGTGAGTATCTAGAGGTAGGAAAATCCACTGTCGGGTTGTGCCCACCTCATGGAAAATGACTCTTTGTGACCTTTTGCTCCACAATTTTAGGGTATTGATAGAATAATACAGAAGTTGTTCTTGACAGATCCAGTGCTTGCTTTAAGCCACTACGTATTGGCTATAGTGTATGTATCTATATGTAGGAAGGTCATTTGTAAGACCCTGCTCAGCTTTGAAGTTTGTGGGGTAGCTCCGTGCACCAGTATTTCTCAGCCTAACCTTTTCTTCACAGGAGGTTAAAACACTACTCTGACCTTCTTGGGGAAAGGCCAGTATACATAAATAGGAATTTCTAAAATGAGCTGAGACTTGAGCCTGCCTTAAACATCATAGCCTTATGCCCTAAAATCCTTTTCTCCTCATCCCAAATGTGTGGTGGCTGGTGCAGATGACTCCATGTTAAGACAGCATCATTTTGCACATGCTCAGAACATCTCTCTTGTTTATGATGATTTCATGTTTTCAAAGGTTGAATGGTGGCACACACTGTCGAATTCATATAAAGGCCCTGTCAGATCTACAGGATCAACTCATGGCACAAAGGACAAAAGTCTAATGGATGTTTCAGACATTATACAACATCAGATCCAGTTTTTCTACTGAGTGTGTACACTGAACAGACAGCTGAAACCCATCCTGTCTGAGTAATGAGTATAAATGTTTCATACATGTGTTTGTCACATTCACACTTTACATTTTTAGGTGCACATTTGAAAAGTCCTTGATATACATCTGAAAAACCTAATGTATGAAATGGTCATAAGTTTGCAGGTCTCCCTGTATCTCATAAAAACCAGACCAATAAAGGCTCCTTAATATGGACAGAAGTTCTACATATCATGGAGTGATGTTGGGTTTGTTTGTTTTTTACATGCGTGCACAGTTGTGCTGCTGCTGGTACATCCCAACCGGCTCTTCCTTCCCTCCTTTCAAATCTTCCCTATTTGGAAAACAAAGAAGAGAAAATAAAAGACTTAATGCTACCTATGCTGCGTCCCCTAGAAACTGGCAGGAGATGGTTGGTTCTCTGAGGACTTGAAGGAGGGCGTTCAGTCTTGACAGCAATGTGCTCCTTTGGGCCCCTAGAGCACACTCACCAGCTATGCACAGCAGTAACTTTTGAGCCTACAGGCCTGACACTGCATATTCACTGGGACTTACTCCCAAGTATATGTGGTTAGGATTCTTCCATAAGCAGTGGAGGCTGGTGACTCCAATGTTAGTGGGGTGGTGAATCTGCTCCGGGTTTCAGTCCGAACCAGGCAGAACTCTAAAGGAGCTATCCAAGGTGCTTTGTGCCTCATATTCACCACTCCACTGAAATTGGAGCCACCAGCCCCCACTGTCTATAAGGCTGAAATCCTATGGGCCCTGGGAGAGTGTTCCAAGGACCATAGGTGAGATTGGACCTCCCTCTCCAAGACTGTAGACAGGACTCAGACCTTGAAGGATGAGGTCTAATCTCAGATCCCCCCCCCTCCCTGCCCCCATGGACCTTCCCAGGCTTCATATTGGAGAGGGGGGAAATTAATGCTTTGGGGAGACTCTGGATACATAGTACCCAAAGCCCTCCCTGCCCTCTGTCATGACCCCAATACGGGGGGACATTTAGACAAGCGTGAGAGCTGGTCTAATTGGTTCTCTTTCATGGATTGCAATGGGAGGGAAGTGAAAAACTAAGAGAAAAGCTTCTGCCTCCCTTTGCCCTAAAAGCAGGAACCTGGCAGGGCTTAAAAACTGTTGGAGCACTCAGAGTTCAGAATCTGAATAAATAAATTGATAGCTCTGCCCATCACATATTTGATAACAGTGTGGTGTCAGCTTCTTTCACACAGCCCCACATACTTGTGAGGCAAAATGATACTGATGAGAATAACTAACTACATCTTCCAGTATGTTGTCACATCCTAAACTTATTAGCCTGCAACTGGACCATGAAGCCACAATGAGAGATGCTATTAGTGCTATTCCTTAAACAATATAGGTTGGAATCTATATTCGGTCTGAAAAAATTAGGCTGTAATCCTATACCCACTGACTTGGATGTAAGCTCCATTGAATTCAGTGGACTTCTGAGAACATGTGCATAGGATTGCACTGGCAAGAAGTGAAATCAGTTTTGTTGATGAGCCAACACAGGTTTTAGTCAATTAATCATTTGATGCCAGTCTTCATTGGTGATGCCAATTTTTATTCAGTGAGATGTGCTATTTTGGTTCTGGTATGTTATTATAACTGGGAATAAAATAGACCAGACATCTGCAATCAAGAATTGGCTATTTACTTCAAATCATATATGATATTCTGTACTCACCCCAACATTTATTTGCCCAATGGTCCACTTTCATTTAACAGGTCACAATGCTGCAGTAAGGATAGAAACTCCAGCTGTCCAAATTCTTCCTTCTAATTTGTTGTAAGACACACATTTCCCTCAGATCTGTCTTTCCTACCTCACCTTCCCTCTCATTCGCGTATAATATCTCCACCTACTTGCTCTGCTCCTTTCTTTCAGCTGGTTTGCCTCTAGGCTCTCTTCCCAGTAGGTTCCCTACACTATGGCCCTCCTTCCAATTAGTGTTCTTGTCCTTGGCTTCTCCCACATAGATCCTCATGAGGACTGGCAGTTATCCTTTCTCACGTGTTTGTTGATGAAAGTTTTGTTCCCTGAGTAATTGGAATGTTCCATGTCATCACACCAGCTCAGCCAAACAGAGCCAAAGGCTTAGTGCAATTCAGTGTAGGTAGCCTTTCCTACTAACAATGGGTACCCAATGCAGTCTCTGTGGCAGGATGCTCACTCAGGGGAAATTCCCCCTCTGTCCGCTCTGACTGCAGCCCCCTTTACCCCCCCCAGCCTCTCCTGAGGGTCAAAGGGCTCTCAGGAAAGGTCTCAGATGTGTGGTGGTGGCTACAGTGGAAGGGGCTAATTGGGGAAAATTGGGTGGAGGCAGCTTGTCTGAGTGGGTGCCACTGCACAAGCTGCCCCACTCAAGCATCTCAGATTCCCCCTCCCACAGCAGTTGCCCGCCCCACATCCCAGGCTGTTCCTGTAGAGGTTTTGGGGGGTACAGTGGGGAGGAAGAGTGGAGGATTTCCCTTGTTTCAGCATCTCTGGATGATTTCTGCAATGGATAAAACTCAACGAGTTTATTAAAATGTTTTTATTTTATTGTTTTATTTATAGATTACTAAAATGTAAATCCTTGGACTTCCCTCAGTAGGTCAAAAAGGCATATATATTGCGATTTTGAGAATATGCACATGTATTTCTAGCCCGTAAATCAATTAGGGATGTTAGAGAATTCCGCCACAGGTCTTGCACTGGCATTCGGCCCCTCGAACTCCATGGCGGAATGGCCTGCCACCCCCCGCCACCCCGCGGATCCCCCCCGGGATGAGACTTACCTGGGGCGGATCTTCCGGGCGGCTGCGGCAGCGGCTGGTCTTCTGACCAGCCATTTCCGTTCCTTCTTTTTGGCTGTCTTAATCTACGTAAATATTTACGTAGGCTAAAACGGTGAATGAAAAAGGGACACAAATAGCGCCTGCTATGCTATTTGTGTTCCCCTTTCTTTTCGCCATCATAGTCTATGTAAATATTTACGTAGATTAAGACGGCCAAAAAGAAGGAACGCAAATGGCGGCGGCCGTAGCCTCCACCATTTGCGTACGCAGTTTTTGGGGGGTTTTTTACCCAGAGCCCTCCACAGCCGGACATCTGGCTGCGGACGGCTCTGGCCTGGCTGGGCCTGGCCAGCTGCTCCGCGGAGCTGCCGCAGAGCACAGCTGGCCATTCGAGGATTCCGGGGGGAGGAACGGAGCGCCTCCCCCCCTGGCGAGGATTCCGGTGGGAGGGACGGAACGCCTCCCCCCCACCATCAACATAATCCGCGGAAAGGTAAGTGACTTTCGTACATCCCTAAAAAATGAGTAATTCCTACAAAAATGGTGGGTACTTTTAATAGACACTGTGTTTTCTCCCAGAAAGGTATCTTATTTACCTGCAATAGAATTTGTGTAAAGAGGCTTGCCAAAACATGGTAAAACAATGACATTAACTGGATAGTTCTGTGGAAGGCAAAAATGTTTTTGCAGTTGCAAATAAGAGGCACCAATTGTCTGAAAATGCAGTTTTCCCAATGACAGCTGAAAACCATTATCTATAATACAGAAGGCAGATACTTACATTTATTCTTCACACACCATTCCAAGACTGAAAAGAGCACACTCATCTCAATGACCTACAATCCATGCTGTTTGATTATATGTAGCCAGCATTTTTGTTCATTTGGGTAAAAGTCATCTTGAAATATATTTAATGCCATTTTAAAAAAAAAGTCTTGGGAAGGATATACTGTAGCCCAGTACGTGGTTCCATGAGAAGTGGCAGGATACTTTTTACCTTCTTTTGAGTTTGAACCAAGATTTTTCCCATAATCTCATCACTTTTTTGGAAGGCTGACTTTCCATCCTCCCCGCACTCCCAGAATCAGAAATATAAAAAAATGATAATATCTGCACAGGAGGTTAACACATGAGCTAAAGACAAGCATTTTCTCAAAAGAGTGTGATTCACTTTGCAGCTCTGTGTTACTGGTATAGGAAATACGTGAGTGATGAATGACGAGATTAAAGGTTTTACCCCAACAGATAACATCACTCTTTTTACAAGTGACTTTTCAACGGCTTCTGCTGTCTTCATCAGTCAAGAAAGGAGTACTATAGTGTAGATCATAGGAAGCTGCCTTAGACTGAGTCAGATCCTTGGACCGTCTAGCCCAGTATTGACAACACTGATGGGCAGCAGCTCTCCAGGGTTTCAGGCAGGATTCTTTCCAAGTCCTACCTGGAGATGCGGGGGATTGAACCTGGGACCTTCTGCATGCCAGGCAGGCTGTCTGCCACTGAGCTACGGCTCCTTCCCTGATGAATGAGCTGATGTAAAATTGACAAAAAGTGAGCTGAAATAAAATTGACAAGAATATGAAGTTGTGGGAACCCCCCTGGAGTATGAACTGCTGAAACTGAAATTTACGAACAATTGTAATGTGTGTTTGGAAATCTAAGTTCTGGGAGTCAAATCACCAAGCCAAAGCAGATGTAATGCAAGGCTGGCTCTACCATTTGGGAGACTAAGGCAGTCACTTCAGTTGAACTGGCATGCTGTGAAAGAGCAGCAAATGCTTAGGGAATGTATTATTACTGGATTTTTACAGCGAGGGGGAGGACTTTGTGAAGTTTTCTGCCTCAGGTGCCAAAGCAAGGTAAACAGCCTTGGGTCTTATGCTTTCTGAACTTGACATGGGGGGTGGGGACACAACAGGGGCACTATTTGCTGCTCTACTTCCCCTAGCAAAATGTCTTGGATCCGCTCTGGCAATGTGGAAGAGCCACTATTACAGCTCCCAGCATATTTTGTTTTGTTTAATTTAAGACGGTTTTGGGCAGCTCTAATTTTGATTGCAGTGGCAGTGCTGTAGGAGGGATGCCTGGGGTGCTAACTCTTTCCCCCTGTGCCATTGTCCCAGTTTAAATGCCTTGCTACAACACTGCTATTAGCCCCACTGGGGAAAACACAGGTAGAAGGCCTGTACCTGTCTTTTTCCCTCACTGGGGCTATTAACAAATTGGGGGGAAGGAATTTACATCAGGAAATCAGTGCAGAGAGAGGGTTAAACATGGCTTCTCCAAGTGTTGATGATCTGATCAATTTCAGTGCCTGCTATGTATGGTTTTAAATCTTTAAATATAGATAGATAGATGGATAGATAGATAGATAGATAGATAGATAGAGATAGCGATAGAGATATACAGAGACAGAGATATATAGAGATAGAGATATATAGATATATATGCAGGGAGATCTAAATACAGATCCCCACATCACATATTTCCCCACAGGCTATGATAGCAAAATAGTACTGAAGCTCACTGGTAGCACCCATTCTTTGCATGAAGAAGGTCCAAGTTTCAACCCCTGGTATCTGCAGGTTGAAAAGAAAAGAAAAGTGGTAGCAGGTGACAGAGACAATGTCTGCCTGAGACCAGTGGAGGCTGGTGGCGCTGATTTTGGTGGCTCTGTGAATCCATTCTGGGTTTGTCAGAACCAGACAGAACTCTAAAGGATCCATCCAAGGCACTGAGCCCTATCCCCAAAATTGGTTCAGCACTTTGGATAGCTCCTTTAGAGTTTCAGCTGGTTCTGACTGAAACTCAGAATGGATTCATAGCCCCACTGAAAACAGGGCCACCAGCCTCTACTGCCTGGGACCCTGGAGAGATGCTGCCAGTCACAGTACTGGGCAAGATGGGCAAAGAGTGTGATTTAATATATCTGATTTAATATCACTGAAATTGCAATCATGCTTTGTTTAATTACAAATGGCATCATCACAGATTATTATTTAGGGGGAGAGCATTTTGCAATTTAGAGCAGTGGAGGAAATGCATGCAATTCATATTTCTTTCAAGTGCATGGAAGAACTCCCATTCATTTTAATGGGTCTGGTCTTACTGAAGCTGGGTCTGCCTTGCTATTGTTGGTGTATTTGTGGAGAATGCATACTGCCATCAATGGTCTCTTGGTGTTGGACATCCTGCTGAAATCTGACCTGCATTCAAGTGCCAATGGCTCCACCCAGTGCTAGTGACTCTCTTGCTGGGCAAACGCAGTAATCTGTTTGATCATTCCATAATAATACAGCACCAGTGTCCTTTCCCATTGTGCCACTGAGGGGTAGCCTAGTCCTCAAAACAGTTAAGACCAATTGAATCACGAGCATAGATTAAGGAAGCACATTTGCTGAGAGTGACCCCTTTGGGGGATGAATATCTAATGGCTGAAACCTATTTCTGAACAGCTGCAATCCAGACCAGTCACCCATGTCAACAAAACAGCCAATCTTTTTCTTGATAAGAGAGATGTGTCAGCATAAACATGCAGGATTGGGTCACGTGTATGGCTCCACATCTTTCTGTCTCATGACTGTCTAAATTCAATGATTTTTGATGATATGATAAGTTGGGATCTGAACACCATGTTCAGACATTTGCAAGATCAGATCAAAACATGCAAATCTACAGAAGAAAAAAAACCCTCTACCTCTGTCTTCTTCAAAAGAGATGGGCAATGTCTGGGCCTTCAGACGTTGTTGGCCTACAATTCCCATCGGCCCTAGCCAGCATAGCAAAGGTGATGCATGATAGAGGTTGTAGGCCAAAAATCTGGAGGACCACACATTGTCCACCCATGATATAAGACATTGTCATTTATCTCAACTGTTGCTGATGCGTGTGTGTGTGTGTGTGTGTGCATGCATGTGGTGGTGGGAATCCACAGTTTGATATTATCAGGGGCAGTGGCAGCCCTGTAGCCAGGGTGGGGCAAATAGATGCACCACCCCCTCCCCCAAAGCTGTGCTTCGCCACCCTAGGATTTTTTTGGTGGGGGAATTGTCCTTCTAATTTGTGACATAACAGAAAATGACATCCTCCATTTAAAGAATGACAGGTTGTTTTAAGAACAGGAGCAATTTAAGAATAGGGCCCTCTGAAAAATTCAGTGAATAAGGCACGATGAGTGCACAATTAAAGCTTCATCTGGAAGAACCCCCCAAAGTGCTCACTCAAGACTTTCCTTGACTGAGGGTGGATTTTTCATTGTCACAATCACCCTATAATGACTTAACTGACCTTGAAAAAAACTGCCTGTATACTAACATGACCCTTGAAGAGTTAAATATTAGAACTTGGGCATACTGTTATATTGTGGTTTTAAGCTTTCATATTTTATATTGTTTTATCCTGTGCTTTGTGGTCTTAATTTTTGTGAACTGCCCAGAGAGCTTCAGCTATTGGGTGGTACATAAATAAATAAATAAAATAAACTTCGTATTATGGGCTAGAGTGAGACTCCACCTCTTAGACTTTGGTTTGCTCTGCTTTTGAGTGTCAGTTTCAGTTGTGTTCTCTACCCAGCCAGCAATATAGAAGCATGTTTCTTTGCTTGCAGTAAGAAGTAAAGAGTTTGTTTATTCTGCAGGTATTATGATGAGTATTATTATGATAACCCACCCCCATCCAGGTTCTCTGGGCACCCACCCAGCCCCTGCCCCTGCTCACTGGTTCCTGGACCATGCTCCATCTGGGAATCCAGCAGAACCCCCCCCCGCCGGCACCCCCAAGCCCCACTCGCTGAGCCCCTGCCCCCACTCACCCCCTGCCCATGCTCGGTGAGTGGCCCACACTCACCCCAGTGGCCATGTCGAGTTCCGCGGTCACCATTTTTTGAAAAATAAAAAGGTGATCGCAAAAATGTGCATATTTGTGTATGCACAGAAATTCACATTTTTGCGAATGTGCATATTTGTGTATGTGAGAATGCACACTTTGCAAATATGCATATTTGCTTATGCATGGGCTGACCATATTTCCTTGAGACAAAAACAGGATATTGGGATGACAAAAACAGGATGGGGTTATGTAATATTCCTTATTCATGAAAAACCACAATATAACAAAACAACTGCAGCTCACTTTGTGGTCTCTCAGGCTATAAGAGACCTAAAAAACAACCTAAACTCACTGCAAAAGAATATAGAAGGGGGCGCAAATGAATAACACTAATTTATTGCATATACACAAAATAAACCACTCATAAATATACATATATAAAATACTTATAAAATATCACATGAGCAGTAAACAAATCTGTATGGCATACCACACTAAACACTCTAATGCAGGACTGCAGTGGCCAGACTGCAAAAAATCATAAACATACACCAAAAAGAAGGAAAAAAAGGAATGAACACCCCGACTGCTATCACAAGCCGGTATATGCTAATGTCCCACCGGAAAGTTCCGCTGTAATAAAAAAATAGCTAACAGCTTGTTGAACCGAAATATGAGTCTAGAAAGTCTGAATCAAACTGAATGTAGGGCAGAAAGAATCTCTATGGGTGGAATGATGGTAGAAATAACAGCAAGACCCACTCTCCTGGCTCCCGCATGCTGAATGGGGCTTAGCGACCTCCTCTTGCATTCCCGCCACTGCAGACAGCAAGGGGTGGCGTCTGATCGTCGCTAGCTCAAGAAGCCTGGCCTTGGCTGGACAAAGTAAATGGAGCTTCCTCTTTCGTCACACTAGTAGTTTTACTGCACGCACTGATTAGCATAGAGCCTTATGATAAACGTGTTCAGTTTTTTTTACAAAAAATTAAAAACGGGAAAAAATTGACATTTGTATTAAAATGACGGGATGGTCGGGAAATATGAAAAAAAAACGGTACTGTCCTGTTTAAAACGGTATGTATGGTCAGCCTACTTATGTGTGAAAACATGCATTTTGTGAAAATGCAAATTTTCGCGCATATGCAAATATGCACATTTTTGCAATTGCCATTTTATTTTTCAAAAAACGGTGACTGCGGAGCGCGATGAGGCCACTGGGGTGAGTGTGGGCTGCTCACCATGCATGGGCAGGGGGTGAGTGGGGGCAGGGGCTCAGCGAGTGGGGCTTGGGGGTGCCGGCAGGGGGGGTTCTGCCGGATTCCCAGATGGAGCATGGTCCAGGAACCAGTGAGCAGGGGCAGGGGCTGGGTGGGTGCCCAGAGAACCTGGATGGGGGTGGGTTCACACAAGCCTAAGACCGGGATCAGGTGCTTATTGCTAAATGGTGAAATAAAGACCAAACTGAAAGTGATCTGGGAAAAAAAACTATTCCACGTTACCATTTAGTCTTTTAAAGCACTCACTATATTCACAATCATAGTGGCTATTTCTTCTCCTTCTTTTTCTTGAGTACTTGATGGCAAAAGATGAAAACAGCCCTAGAGGAATAGAAACACTGCTGTGCACTTTGCAGTTAGCTGGCTGGCTGGCCACCTAGTCTGGAACTCAAGCCTAATGTCTGGTTTTTCCAGTGTGTGCAGCTCAGCATGAGGCCTTTTTGGGGTTTCTGGGCAGAAAAATCAACCCAGCAACCAGTGTGTGTGTGTGTGTGGGGGGAAATCCAATTGCTTTCCACAATTCATTTCCAATCACTCAATTAGTCCTTTACATAGCAAATAGTTAGAAAGCTTTCCCTTGGTTGTCCAACTGGATGGAAAATCTAAAGGTCAGGAGAGACCCTCAAGGAGGAGGGCCACACCCTAAAGTATTTATTCTCTCTCTGCGCTTCCCAAAACTTTTAGTATGGAGAAGTTTGTTTTTCAGATGGAATCTAAGACTGATAAATTAATCCAGCCTGAAAGCCAAGATCAGGAGCTCACTGCCATGGCCAAGTAGTTAAGTTCATAGGGATGTCAGAGAATTCCGCCATGGACTCCAGTGAGGCCGGATTCTTTAGAATCCAGCCCCCCGGAGTCTGTGGCGGAACAGCCTCCCCCCCCCCCGCCACCCTGCGGAATCCCCCTGGGACAGACCTACCTGGTGGCGGATGCGGCGGTGGCGGATGCGGTGGCGACGGCTGAAGCGGCAGATGAAGCGGTGGCGGTGGCTCCGGCCACTGCCGGGCTGCCGCGGCCACAAATGGCCACCATTTGGGTCCCTACGCTAGCCCGTGATAGGCTACGTATATATTTATATGCAGCAGCCGGCAGCAGATGGAGGCCCTGCTGTGGATCGGCCCGGCCGGCAGCTCTGCAGATTGGCGGCAGAGTGGAGCCAGCCGGGCAAGATTCCGGGCGGGAGGAAGGGATCGCCTCCCCCCCGTCAAGGATTCCAGGTGGAGGAACGGTTCACCTCTCCCCACCCACAGACCCCAGCGGAGCCAGGTAAGTGGGGTTTTGTACACCCCTATCAGTTCATGAAGAATCAGAACACAGGAACAGCCCACAGGTGAAAGAGCACTGCAGCTTAGGCAAAGCCAAGCTTTTGATTCTGGGAATCCTGAGGAGCTCTCAAAAAAGGGTGAGACAGTGAACTCCATTCATTCCTGAAGAACACTCTCTACCAGTGAATGGGAGGTGGGATTGGCTGTCGCTATGTGCCTCCCCTCCCCCCAAATGCCACACCTAGAAATGTGGCTGCCCCACCTTGCAAGGAAGGCTGGCTACAGAGCTGGGCAGTGGGTCTTGAATTTAGGTTCATCAGTTCCCTGAAGAGCAACCTAATTGAGCAAATCATCAAAGATCAGAAGCAGCAATGGACAAAGATCCTGTTAAAGCCTGTGCTGGCAAGAGAGCTACAAAATCGTCCGTCATGGCTCCCCAGTAAGGCCAATCAGGATTTGGCTGGTCAGGTGGGCCTCAGCAAGACAGCAGTTTCCTGCTTTTTCCTGTCTGTGCTCTGTAGTATCCCATTAATTACAGTGAGAATTGTTCAGGAGACCTTTCCAGTGGCTGGAACTGTAGATATTTATACAGCAATGCCTCCACCATGTAGTTATTTCCTTGTAAAATTCTAGCTTTCCAAGTATAGCTGGACATACAGAGGAAATGTGGCTTCATTAGTGGTGGCAACGGATTTAGAGCTGTGAGGTTCTGTCCTTTTCCTGTCAAACCATTTGGTCCATATCATCATTATGTTATGCACTGAGGCAATGAATTCAAGCTATAGAGGAGTACTATTCAATTCTTACATGGCAGGATAAAAGCTTTCACTGGACTGGGATGGCATCATTAATCTTGGTCAGGACACAGACTATGGAAAGCAGGATAGACAGACTAAGGATAGGTGAGAAATTCGTTTTGTTTGCATTTCAATGTGAACTTACCAAATTCGCACTTCTCAAATTCATGTTCCCTTGAACATGAACTGGGATGCAGTTAGACACTGAAATCCCTACTGTGACGCCAGTCACACACGCATACAAAAATGCATACATCTGAAAAAGTGTGCAGAAGAATGCATACTTTTGAAACGGAATGTACAAATAAAAAAAGTGTGTATTTGGGGAAATGTGCAGAAATGCTTTATTGAATGGAGAAATTGCTTGGAAAAAAAGGTGTGCATTAAAAATGCATGCACAAAAATGCATACATTTGATAAAAACAAATAATGCAAAATGAATGCTATTATTTTGTAATGCGCACAAAAATACGGATGAATTTTCATGTGGATTTAAAAATAACAAATCGCTACCTGATGTGGAAATGGGATGGAATTAACTTAGCACTACAGTGGAAAAATGAGAAGTTGAGCTTGAGAAATTTGCACAGCCTAAGGAAAGATGGGTCTGGGAGGAAACTGAAGGCAAATAACGAAGCAGACAATCTTCTTACAAGGAGCAAGGCCAGGTAATGCAAAACAAAGCACGCACGCACACACACACCCTCCACCACAAAAAAGAGGGGGAGGGGAAAGAGATGAGAATTAATAACAGGGCATGTTAAGTAAGGTGAGAGAAAAGATCCAGAATCCTGTTGCCAGCAGTTGCTAACTAGTAGGGCTTGAAGGCGATGGACCTCTCCTGTGGCTGTCCTACAGCTGGGATCTCCAACATGGCACCATGGGCACCAGTGTGCCCACAGACACCCCTCTTGGTGCCTGCCAGGCCCTTCCTGATTTTTATTCTATTTTATTCTATTTTAAATTTAAAACTGGGAGGCTGGCATGCTGTAGTACAAAGCACTGTGTATTTCCAATGATTGCCTCCGAGCCCAAAATACATTCTTAGAAAATAAAAATTGTAGATTTTTGGCATGGTATATGTTCTCTCTCTCTCTCTCTCCCTCTCTCTCTCTCTCTCTCTCTCCCTCCCTCTCTCTCTGTCTCTCTCTCTCTCTCCCTCTCTCTCTCTCTCTCTCCCCATGTGTGTGTGTGAGAGTGGGGGGGAGACGGAGAAGGAGAGAGAGATTCTCTGAGTATCACCACTTAATTTTCTGTGAAATTGTTATTTTATTGTGCTTTGTGGAGACAAATATGTGAATTGGCATTTGGGAATCAGGCCCCATCTCTGCTCTGTGTGCAGTTCCTCAGCCAAGTTACTTCAGTTTGCCTTCTATGAAATGGATGTTGGAGCAGAAAACTGGGTTCAAAACAGTGGCTTTGTATTTTGGAGCTCAGACCCCACCGCTGCCTAGTGCTTAGGTTCTTGGCCACATTGTTTTTCTTGTAGTCTCACCAGTTTGCCCTCAAGGAAATGAGTGTTTTGTGACCAGCCATGCCCACCATTTTGTGAATGGACAAGCCTCCCCCCCCCACATGGCAAACATTTTCTGAGACTGCTCATTACACTCTCTCAAAATTCGAAATGTACCTGCCAACCCCAAAAGCCTGGGAATCCCTACTCTACAGCAACTGATACTCAGTGGCATCCTGCCTCTCACCCTGGAAGTTTGATGACTCAGTCTCCTTTTAAGTCCATCTAAAGTAGTGGCCACCATCCCTACATCTTGTGGCAGCAAATCCCAGCTTGGATCCAGATTTAGTCATAGAGTAGACACACTGAAATCAATGAGACTGAAAGTAGTCATTTTTCAGTGGCTAAGTATGACTTAGTGATTCTTGATTCTTGGTGGGCACCTCCCAGTTGTGGAATGATCTCACTGAGATCTGCCCGGTGCCAACGTTGTCATCTTTTCAGACTGTCCTCTATTCCCAGGCATTTGACAGCATATGCTACAATTTTAATGTCTGTTATTTTATCAGGCCCTGGAATCTCATTGTAACTGTATTTAGCTGCTTAAATTGTTTGTAAATATTGTATGTTGAAAATTTTTTGTTTTGTAATTTTTTATGAACCGCCCAGAGAGTTTTTGGCTATTAAATTGAATACTAATACTGATAATCTGGATCCACACATCCCTGTTGTATGAAGAAGAACTTCCTTCTGTTTGTTGCAAATCTATTGCCAATCCATTCCATTGGATGATCCCAAATTCTACTGCTATGAGAGCCCAATTTTGCCTAGGGCTGCCCATCACCAGGAAATCTAGCCCTTTTTGAACCCGCTGGATTTCTGCAGCACCTCCAGCTCATCCTGCATATGTGAGCTGAGCCACAGAGTTTTCCCAAAATCCTAGAACATTTTCCATTTTTGTTGCTTTATTTGTGTAAACAGATATTTGTACAAAATGCAGCCATAATTGGTGCAAACTATGCAAAATATGGCTGAAATTTGTGCAAATACATAAATTGGTGCGGCAGTTTGTGCAAATTTCTATTCATGTAAATAAATTAAAAATGGGAAAATGAACAGCTCAATGAAGAGTGAGTAGGGCCAGTTCATGGGAAACAAGCTGAAGTCTGAGGGCCTAGCTGATGAATGCTCAGCAAGCTCCCCCCATTGGATGGATTCCTCCAACATGCTGAATTTTTCCACATCGTACCTAGTATTGTAAACCTCTGTCATGTCCCCCTTTTAGTCAACCCCACTGATTATTTCCCTCCACCCCTGCCCTCTGCAACCTGTTTAACCACTTATTAATCCATATTTAAAACAAACAAACAATTCTCTTATCATATGACTTAGGAGCCATCGGTGAGCGTCTTTGCTCAAAGTCTTTTGGAAGTCCAAGGATATAATCACAGCTGGCATCAGCAACCAGCATTCTTGGACAGCCCATTGCTGACTTCTCTCTGGGGACCCCCTTTTCTGGCATTCTAAGGAGTGCTGAGCAGCTTGAAGACACCACCTTTTAAATGTCCTACAATGCCTTGGAGTGTCCTAGACATAGCATCACTCCAGAGCATGATGGGAAAATTAAATGGCAGCCTCCCCAAGCCACCCAGTGCTCATCAGAATGCTGCTGCCCAGTACCTCTGTCCAGTGCCAGGTAAACTCACCAGGGCTCCTACCAGAGCACCAGTGTAGGAGACGGGCTACCAAAGATTGCTATGCTAAGGGCCTCTTCAAACCTGGAGCTCACCCTGAATGCAGTGTTGAAGGTAGGGCCAGCCCTATCATTAGACGGAGTGAGGGAGCTGCCTCAGGCAGTGGCTGGTGGCGTGGTGGCAGGAGACCCCCTGCCATTTCTCCCCAAGGCCTCTAGGCTAGCCTACTCTGTGCCCCTCTAATCTAGTATGGTGCCCTCAGGAAGATGCTGTGCTGTCACCAGTGTTGAAGTAAATTTCAGCTGCCAGTCTGGTTGGATCCTGAGTATGGAATAGCAGAGGGCACCATGTTGTCCTTCGCCTCAAGCAGCCCAGTGACTTGAGCCAACTGGTCTAAGGTAAGAGCTATTTCCAGCCTGCCAATACTTTCTTTCTGCATCATTTTGAAGGAACTGCTGGAAGGCTGGGAAAACTGAGGACCAGGGTAACTAAATTTGTCTGGTCTGGGCTTAATCAATAAATCAGGAGGGCAGGGTTGAGGAATGGTTCCCAACCATGAACTCTTGCGTCATTTGGGGACTTTCAGCTAATTTTAAGCATATGCTGAGTGTATGCATGAAAAGCCTCAAAAGTATGCTACATCAGTGACAAATGGGCTATATGACCATAGGCATCATCATAGAAATAAGTATAATAAATAAAAAAAATCTAACCTATGTCAAGAATAGTGTGGCAAAGAGTTTTCACATCCAGCCCAAGAACCATTGGTACCTTGGTTTCTTCTTTTGGTGAAATGTTCACAGCCTAGGCTGCCATAATCAAGCATTGGCTGTTTACATACCCTATTCACTATTCATGCTACAGGGCGATTATGCAAACACTGGGCTGTACTTTATCATATTTGCACACAATCATTTCACTTGGAATTTGAGTTAGGTGTACTATATAATCGGCTCTGTGCATTTACAATGAAATTAGCATTCAAGGCATGGTGGGATATTGGATGTTTGTGGTGGGGAAGCCACACACTGCATCTATGTTTTGAATAATTCATTATGCATGCAGTTGAATTTGCATTGTTTGCTAGGAACATTACCAACCTGCTGAAGTGTGCTTGATACATTAGCTGTCTTTAAGAATTGTATTTAATATACAGTTTTTGTTGTTTGCTCTGTTCCAAACATCATTTGAAAGTCTTATGTGAACTTCTGAATTGTTTATTGTGCTAATAGTTAGTTTGTATTTTGATGCTTTCTTTTTTTTATGACCTCGTTATTTAAATCGAAGACTTGAAAAGGTTCTGGGTTGCCTTTTGGAAAATTCATTGTGGAACTTCCTATCAGGCACACAAAACATATGGTGAATTTGTGTAAAACTTGCATCTTCAAATATGTCAGTTTGGAATTGGATATAGGAAACCGTCACTGCAGGTTCCATTTGACAAACACACCATGATGTTGGTTGCAAAGGGGTATATTTGGTATTTGAACAAAATACCAAATATATTTTGAAAAGAGACTCAGTGAGGTGGGTTTAATTAGACCAGAGTATTACATTCAAATTTCACCTCTCCAGAAGAATGCAGGCATTCCCACCCAAATCGTGGGATGGTTTGAGCTTTATTACTGTTTTGTTTGATTTGTATATCACCTTGAACACCTATTAGATGGAGGGAGCATTCATACATGTATTAAATAAACAATACAAAGTTCTGCCTATTCAGAGGCCAAGATGGTTCACATCATTCAGTAGCTGTGTTCAGGGTAATGTCAAGTTTGTTCAAGGGGTGATAGATAGGTGGGACATGCCCACAGAAAATGGTCAATTGCTCAGGTGGTTCCAAGTAGACCTGTTCACATACCTTTGGCAAGCCACAAATCCAGGATGAATATCCCTGCTTTGGAGATATTTGGACCACTTCCAAATATGAGGTGAGTCAAGACCAAACAGGTCTGAAGCAAAGCAGGCTGTTCCCAGACCTTTGGACCCACCTCTGACCCTCGGCGTGTCCCGAGCTGATACATTTTTGAACCTCCCACAAGCTTTCCATATAAGGAAAATGCCAACCAGGGGGGAGGCAGACAAGGAAGGGGGTTGTAATGTTGTGACTGACAGCTCTAGCTTCCGATCAAGGAATGGTTTTACTCTCCCAAAACTCTCCAGTCACAATGCTTTGGGGAGGGGCATGGAAGGAACATAAATTCTCTGCTCTTTGCAAGTTGTGGCAGACACCATGAGTAACCGGGAGATGGTGGGTCTCACACTTTCCCAGCCATGGTGACCTTCTGAAAGGTGCTCTGCTGCCTGGACACCAGCCTCTTGAGCATCAGGGATGTGGAATTCCAGCCCTATGCAGCCTGAATCAAGTTCTGCCCTCCACGCCGGAGGAGCAAAAAGAGCGTCTGCATGTGCCTGCACCTCAGGGAGCTGTTGCCCTCTCTGGAGGGGGGAGTCATGAAGGCTACTGAAGAGCTCCCTCTCCTGTCCAAGGAGATTCTCCCCACCATGTAAATGAGGGGTGTGGAACATGTGGCCAGACATTGTTGGACACAACTCCCCTTATCCTTCGCCATTGGTTATGCTTCAGGTCTCCAGCATGGTGCCTTTGGGCTCCAATGTGCCCATGGACATCTCCCTTGGCACCTGCCAGGATCCCTTCCCCTCCCCATTTTAATTTGTTTATTCTTTTTAACTGGGAGTCCAGTATGCTTCAAAGCAAAGTTCTGCCCTTCAGCACCATCTTTATTTGGATTCAAAAGTGTTTTGTGCTTTGGAGCTCAGCCCCCACCTCTGTCTTGTAATTAGGTTCTTGGACAAGTTACTTTTCTTTTAGCCTCACCAGTTTGCCTTCTGGGAAATGAGTGTTTTGTGACTGGCTGCGTCCACCATGGCAGCCATTTTGTGAATGGGCAACCACCCCCCCATGGCAAACATTTTGTGAGAACACCCACAACACTCTTTACAAATTCCAGACATGCCCACTGACCCAAAAAGGTTAGGGACACCTGAACTATTTTTGCTGGGGCTGATGTGAGTGGCAGTCCAGCAACATTCCCTACCCCTGGTGTATCACCACAGAAATGAGCTGGGCTTCTCAGCTCTGAAACAAAGAGTGAGAAGGGCCCAATCCCCCTCTCTGGCTCTGCCTGAAAGAGAAGGGAAAATGAGCTCTGTTGGCCTTATAGTAGTGCTTAGTAACAGTGTGTGTGCATGTGTGTAATGCAGACTGCAATCCTATAGCCACTTACCTGGGTAAGTGATGTCGGAGAAATCTGCAACAAAATCAAATGGGTGCGGATTTCCGTTAATCCGACCTGTGGATTCCTCTGCAGACTGGCTTTTCCCAAGTCACATGGATTCCGCGGAATCCTTTTTTTTTTTTTTTAACTTTCCGGAATTTTACGCACATTTAGTTGTAGAAAAAATATGTAAAAAAAAATTACACCAGCCAAAAATGTGCATTTCCCCTTTAGGCTAAAGCATGAAAATGTGCATTGGGGGGTTGTGCTTTTTTGGGGGGGGGGGTTGAGCATTTGTACAAGTGCAAATTTACACAAATGAGGATTTGCACAAATGTGAATTTGCGCAGCTTGGGGAAATTGGAAAAAAATCAATCCTGCCAATGAGCAGATGATGGAATGAAAGGCACCTGGAAATCCGCAAAATACAGATGGAATGGATTGTACAAAATCCATACATCCCTACCTGGGAGTAAGCCACGCTGAATTCCATGGCACTTACTTCTGCATAGATATGTATAGGATTGTGCTATTAGTCACTCAACACACACACACACAACCAAGAACACAGGAAGACACAGAACTTTGCCTGTCAACCAGCATTCCAAACTAACAACAGTGTGTTTGTAATGTCAACACTGAGCACCATCATCAGCTTTGCACAGTTTGTGTGATTTTGGTGGCAGGTGAGCAACTGACTCTAAATTTTTGCAGGGAACTTACCTAGGGGCACTTTTATGTTGTACATTCGTGCAAATTTCCCACAAAACCACAGAGAAGGTTGTTGTTTTTAAACCCTCAAACTTTGTCAGCTGCAGATGCACTTGTGTTAGTACATCCTTTCATTCCACAGACAGCCACGGAGCCAAGTTGCATGAGCAGTTCAATGGACCATGGCCTATGCCATGAAGTTACTGTAAATTGACTATGAGGGGAAAAAGTTCCACTGGTTTCATTGAGATTGTCTAAGGCAAATAATAGATAAAGCAAAGCAAAACATAAAAAAATAAAAAATGACACCATGACCCCCAATAAGATGTTAATTTCAAACTCAAGAGTAAACAACCCTTCTAAGCATCTTGATGTGTTGCACTCAAATGCAAAGTTCATAACAAGTTATACACTTTGACATCAAAAATAGGAGAAAAGCTTCCCAGCTTTATAATATTCTATATGGCACAGAAAATTACTTTGACTCCAGAGCCTTCTGTATTATTTTGAAAATATGTTCACAATAATATTATATTTCCATGCTGGTAAAATCAGTGGGAGTCCTGATAGTACAGTATTTAGAGGCATTGAGAAAATAATAGGATTTACAATAGCTGGCAATTTGTTTTCTGTTGCTACGGTATGTGTGTTTTGTTCATGTCTTTGCTGCTCTTTGGAGCTTCTTTGTGGATATTTCTGGTGCCTTTTTCCCTTTTCTATCTTAAGCATTTAGTTACAGCCAATCATCAGAGTACAGAGATGTATTTTTCCCTCTGCTGTGTGCCTTTACCAGCAAACAGAACTTAAAGAGAGCAAGCAAATACATTTCACTTTGCAAATCAAATGACACCTTCCTCCTACTGTCCCTTGTGTCAAATGATTGCAGAGCACCCGATGTTATGGAAACCAAGAATGGAAGTATACAATTAATAATTGTCAGACATTAGGGAAGTTGGGGGATAGAAGACCCAAATCAGAGCAGAGGACTGGATGAGTTGGAACTGAGGTCAATTCCAACTGAACAATCCCTTGATTGAACCTCAGTATGTGGCCAGCTGCTTTGATATCTCAATCTGTTGTGCGACGAAGCGGGGCAATACGTCACGTCTCAATCATTTCCACATATTTCTACATCCCAGAGAGCAAATTGTCTTGCAAGGGCAGGTTGCTAGGATGCTTTCTTATAGATCGGTGAATGGATGCATACTTCAGTGGCGCTTATCATCATCCCATTTGGGGATAGGATGTGTTGTTCCAAAGATTTTGTTTCTTTCTGCGCTGTTCTTTCTTCCCTGCCATTCCATGAATCTTACAGGGAGCAACATGAGGCCAAGAATTTGCATGGCATGACAGAATCAGGTAGGTCGATTAGGGGTTGTAGCAGCTAGGATAGCCTTCACCAACCTGGTGGCCTTCAGATGTTTTGGACTTCAAGCAGGTCAGGGCTAGAGATAGCTGGAGGGGGAAAACAGCACCCACAAGGATATTCCAAGCCATCTTCCCAGAATTTTCAGCCTGATGCTTTAAAAAGTCTATATTATCCATATATTACTAAATTGCACCCATCTCCTGATTGCTGTGGCCAGTGGGTGCAAAATACTGGAATGGTTAATGGCATGACAGTTTTTTTAAATTTTATTAAAATTCCATAATACATTAATGTCAATCTAAATATATTACACTTATGTTTGTGCTATTTTGTACTCCCTTCATTCATCCCCAGGGTATCCTTAGTCTACCACTGCAAAATGTCTGATTATGGGCTTTGTACCCCCGCCCCCAATAGGGGTTAGATCCAATGGTGTCCAATGGAGCCGCTTCCATCAGCAGAACTGTGATGGGTGTGTGATTCCCCATCACCTCCTGCACACCCTCAACATCTGCTCCACAGGGCTAGGAAACTCTCTGGAGGAGATTTTTGTGTGGCATGGAGGACAGCAGGGGAAAGAGGGGGAAAGTCTTGTGGCATTAGCAGACTTCCATTAGCGTGATGTTGGATTTTATATTGTACGTTTGCTCTCCCACGTATGACTGAAAAGGATTGTTCTTGACGTAGTAAACCCATTACTTTTTTCAAAAAATATGTCTACAAAATCAGAATATCTTACTACCACCACTACCCTGCCTGGCCTTATTGAAGAATTCTGGTGCCTGTTACCCTACCAAAATGTAAAAGGGAAGGAACCTCTGTTTGCATTTTGCAGTGGAGGGCACATGTCTGAAGGTTGTGCCAAGTGTTATATCTACATTTTTTCTTTGTCCTCCTAAAGCCCCTCCTGTTGATTTTGATTGGCTCCTAGATTGGGTCCTAGATTGGCTCCTAGATGGCGAGCTGCTTCTGCAGCAAGGTTTGTCTTACATATTATTGATTTGAGCGAAGGAGGGAGCATGGAGACCTTATCCCTGATGGATGTCCTTGAGCGTATACAAACAGCATTTTCTCAGTGCTCTCTTCCCAGCAAAAAGAGTATGAAATGAAAGCTGGATTTTTTTTTGGTGAAACCACAGCAAGCAAAGAAAACAAAAACAAACCAAAAACACTTTAATGTAATGCTAAGGTCCTTGGGCAGGAAAACAGGCTGCACTTTGCCTCCTCTGCTTTGACCCTCTGCTTATAGAAGTAATTTGTCGTGCTTTCGGATATCACTTCTATGCCCTGCTGAAAGCTATGGAAAAGGTGATCGATCCTAACTTGAAGGGTTTTATATCTCATCCTTTTCTGCTGAAGGACAGGATGGCTGGAATGGAAGGGTCTCTCTGCAATGACAGGGAAATAAATGCAGAGATTTAGCTTGAAAAGTTGACAGAACGTGAAAAGTAACCAGCTGTTTATAAAGGATTATTTTGTCTTATTTTTGTATTGGAGCATATGGTGTTTCAAAAATCAGTTCAAGGAGAGAAATATTAGCTTATGTTTTAAAGCAATGGTTGGGCAGAAAGTAGATCTCCAGATGTTTTGGACTTCATCTCCTAGGATTCCTAGCCTTTAGCCATGCTGGCAGGGGCTTCTGGGTGCCGAAGTCCCAAACATCTGGAAACCTACCTTCTGCCCACCCTTGTTTTAAAGAAAAGGTGAAGGGCACCAGAAGATTTTTAGAATGAAGTGCCATGTTTCATGAAAGGTTTCAGTGAAAAGGGTTGTCATAATCCTAAATTAGGAGGAGTAATAGACATACACTGAAATCCTGGGTGATTATTCAGAAGAAAATCCCACTGATTTAGATGGGACCCACATAACTGTGCACAGTCAGGAGCGCAACTTGAATTGAGAAAGCTGCGGTGTCTGATACTCTCAGAATCTTGGTTGGTTCTTTCCATAGCTACTTTCCTCTTTCCATTCACAAGAGGGTAGGAGGACTCCAGATATACTTGGATGTACTCCCGAGTAAGAGTGTGTTCTAAACACAATGGAGGGAAAGTAGGTTTTGTTCATCTCAGTGAGATTAAATTGCTAGTAAATATGGATAAGATAAAAGGCTTGGGATTCAATCCTATGTGTGCTCACTTACTAAACATATATATTTAACAAGATCACTTATACAAAAAATAATAATAAAAGAAACAAATCATAAAAGAAACAAAAGGAAATGGTAGCCATGTTGGCCATAAGAAAAATTTCAGAAATCTCTATTAGGGCAATAGCCTTTATAAGGTAAATGAAAATATCCCAAAACAATGTGCAAGCTCTGAGTTCTCTAGAACTATTCATCAGGCTAGATGGTAAAAAAAAAAAAATCCCTATGGGTATACAAAATTAATTAAAAGAAACTTGTTTCTTTATAAGCAGAAACATATATATATATATATATATATATATATATAATGTTCCAAAATCCATACAAGATTTTTTTTTCTGCCTAAAGTGGAGCCCCACCCAAATGCTAATGCAAGCACATGGGAAAAAACCTTGCTGCATCATTCAGACACCAGTACCTCCTTCATCTGTATCTTCCTCCCCATCATGGTGCAGCCTAAAGCAAGTCGCTTCACCCTACAGCATGGCAAGGACAACCATGAGCCTTGTAGCCCTTTAAGGACAAATGGATTGATTGTGCCATAATGTTTGTCCTTAAAGTACCACATTTTCCCTCTTCACCACCCCCACCCCCACCTGTCTAGGAATTTGTATGTGCTACTTTACTTTCCCATTTCAGACACGTTGAATATTAGAACTGGAATGGTTTCAGTACATTCTGACACATGCACAGGAGTTTGTTGCTATCGGAATGCTCCTCACTTGGGGGGAACAGGATATTGTCCCCTTCTGTGGTTCCTTGAAGCCTGCCGGGGAAGCCAGTCTCATCTCATGGCAGTCAGATCAAAGACAAGAAGAAAATAGGACCTGCGATAGCTCCCGATGGATCCTGCTCCTGGCACTCTCTCCCACTAGAACAATAGGAGGAAGTTGTCTCAGCAGGGAGCGAAAGCCAACTGAAGCATTACTTAGGCTGACAAGACCTGTAGTGTGGTCAGCTCCACCCCTCCTGGAGGAGTTGACTGGACTGTTACAGGGTCCTTGCCTGATGTTGTAGCTTGAGAGACAAAGTTTCTGCTGGGGACTCATCCTCTGGAGGTGGAGGACAATAGCAGAGCAGTGGACTCTGGTTGGGAAGGCCCTGAATAAAGAACTGATTGTCCTGCCCCCTACAGAGGTAGCCTGTGCCTCATCTTCATCAAAATCCTCTGCTGCACACTGGAAGGGCTGGAGGGCATGAAAGATATTATATAACGTCAGTCCATGAGATATTTTAAATTAAAATCACTGTACACAGATAACATCTACTATATCTGATCGACTGTCCAACCTTGGTACTTTACATGGACAGATCAATCTATTTCTGGGATGTGTCAGTTTTGCATGTGTTCAGTCCTATGTCTGTTCCATCCCATTTTCTGCTAGTTGTTTTGATTTAAAAGTCTATGAAAATTTGCATTTAAATTATACACATTTTCCCCTAAAATATGCATCTGAATGTCCTTCCTCCTAAAATACATATTTTGTACGCCTGTCTCCCTAAAATGTGTATTTTTTTTGTAGGCATTTTTGGAGCTGACTGCTGCATTGCAAAATATAGGGAAGTGTGCAGTCTATAGGATAACTACATTCCGATCCCCATATTAGTCTAAGAAGTGCGAATTAGGTTGGTTTACTTAAAAATGAGGAATGCACAAAATTCTCCAGAAGTTCTACTTGCTGCCATTTATTGCAGGGCGGCGGCGGCAGGGGCGGGGGTCCTTTGGAACCTCCTTCCTCAGTATTTCTTAGGAACACCTGAGATCCTCAGTATCTCTGAGATGCTTCTAAAGATCCATTGCTTTTGTGCAGTTCGATCCTGAACATATCCAAGAGAGGTCTTTGTATCTTGCTGTGGATTCCCCAGCACCACCACCCTGAAATGACAGCTCCGTTTGCCACTTTATAAATGTTTGCCATTTCATACATTTTGCCACTTTATGAGCTGGGCATCTTGTGCCTTTTTTCTCCCTATGGTAACCAACCAACCCAGGTTTGCTCTTCTCCTCTGACCATTACTTATCCAGTCTTTGTGCTGTTCCCATCAACAGCCTACCGTGCTCCTGAAAGCACTGCGGCCAGCCCAGCAGCGTAGCCCAAAGCTATTGCAGCTGCAGCCTTGACTCCGAAGATTATAGAAAGAAATGCCTCCTTGCTAATAAAGGGATTTACACTTTGTCATCTACCTCATCATTATAAAATGAGAAATTGGGAGCAAATAATGAAGAAGATGACTATACAGATTAGATCTCAGCTTGATATAGTTTTTAAAATGGTTATCAATTAGCCTACTTAATTTGCAGATTTATCTTTATGACAGAAGAATATTGGCATGCATGCACCTTGTTGCTAACAGTATTACATTGCTTTGCTATATGTATCTTCAGCAGATTATTTTTCTAGGGCTTTTCTGTCCTAGAATTTTACAGATGAGTAATACAGTACAATGTTAAAGTTAATTACATGTGATTTCATTATAGTCCACCACCTACTGAACATTACAGTTCCTATAATTGTTATTGATGATATATGGTGGGCAGATTTTGCTAAAGAACCTCTATTAGCCAAACATGGCTTATCCGCACAGTTTGTTCATTGCAGATGGGATTCTTCATTTATCCAAACCAGTAATTTCCCAAATATTTTTTCAAGCCCCTCATATGAGTGAGATTATTTTATTTTTTTATGGCTGGGTCTGATTGTGGGATTTGTCATGTATTAAATACCTTGCATTAATCAGTTCCGCAAAATATATTCCAAATGTACAAGTACATCGCTTAATGAAGGCTACACTTAATGTCTTCTGTTTTAGCGGTAGTACATTCATTTTGCTTCCTACAAATATATAAGAGATATCTGCTATTTGATTGAATGAAACAGAATAATATTGTTCATACCATTACTTCAAACTTGAACAAGTCTTGATGGACATGTCAGAGTTGCTTCCGAAGCTCCAAAAATCATATGGGGATTAAAGTGCAGATATAAACTTTAGGATGTAACCAATTGTTCAAAAAATGTAAATCACATCTCATGTGGAGCCAAATAGATCGCTGGAGTTATGTGTTCCAGCATCTACCATTGCATCAAAAATCTTGATGCTACACTATTGTTTGTGGGAATTTTACTCCTGTGTTGGAAGCACTGGCGTCTAATGGATGCACAATCCACTGCACAAAAACTGATCTGTTCATGGTAATATTGTTCTCCAGCCACGACTTCTTTGGCAAGACAGGTTTGTCAAGGTTCATTTGATTTATGTTGATGCTAGGCACTTGGTTTCTAGGCACATGGCTTACTTTGATGCTTATTTTTAAAAAGATCTTGCATGTTCAATAATACTTAGGAGTGGAGTTTATAGTTACTTTACCATTGCCAACCACTGTGTAGCATTAATTCCAGTACTTCTCACTGCATAATATATTACCATCTATCTACTACCCAGTAATACAAATATTCTCTTTTAAGATAAGTGTCTCTTTCCTGGACACTTGGCTGTTAATTACAGAAATACATTGGCCTCACTATCCAAATAATTGTTGAAGAGTTTAACCAAAGCTTAATGATACAATTATTTGCAGATCGAGTAAACTCTGTCAGGTGAAGTGCAGTGGAGGAGCAGGATTGTGCCTTTACATGTCTAGGATGTAACATATAACTGGCTCATATATGCATAGAACTGAACGTATTGAGGCCCCAGTAACACACAATTCTTGCCTGGCAAAATGCTGTGTGAGAGTGTGCGTGCATGTGTGTGTGTGAGCGAGAGAGCGAGCGAGCAAGCAATGTTTTCATGTTCTTGGGCCTACATGCCACCAAGAGCATTTTCATGTGTGACACTGTTGGACATTTGAGACATTCTCTGTTGGAGGTCACATATGAATATTCTTAATATGGGATAGAATCTGTGGAGGTTGGTAGCTCTGATGTTGGTGAGGCTGTTAATGCACTCTGGGTTTTAGTCAGAACCAGCCAGAACTCTGAAGGAGCTATTCAAGGTACCAAAACTATTTTGTGGATAGGGTTCAGCACCTTGGATAGCTCCTTTAGAGTTCTGGCTGGTTCTGACTGAAAACTGGAATGGATTCGCAGCCCACCGAAATCGGAGCCAACAACCTCCACTGAACAGAATTTGGGAGAAAAATCAAATGTACATCCAAACCACTGCAGATGTTACACATTCATTACTATCTGATTTAAGCCTATTGTGCACAAATGGCCTTTACTTACAATAACCAGGCCCTTAGGCATGGTTAATATGAGGGTTAGTTTACTTCCTTGACTTGTAGTCCATCCCTTTCACAACACAGCTCTCTGGGGGGATGATGGAGCTTGTAGTCCAACACATATGGATGGCACCACATTGGGGAAGGCTGGCTTAAAGTATTTCCTGTGAAAGTACCCACCCCTATACAGTCACTGCTGATTACTTCCATGTACTTTCAGCAAGGTTTGTATTGCTGCAGGAATGCCAGAAAAGCTGCCATGTCATCCTTGTAGACACAAACACAGTGGTGTAGTGGAGCCAGGGTTTGCAGGGATGCAGCACCAACATGTTTCGCTTAGCTGGGATGCTGATGTCATTCCCCCCGCCCTCCCGAGGCTTCCCTGTTCCCTCCAAGCTTGGCTGCAATCCTCACAGGAGCTGAGGGGGACAATGAATTTTCCCAGCAACAATATGTTGTTCCTTCGAGTGCAAAGTATTT
Source organism: Heloderma suspectum (assembly GCF_057233095.1). Lineage (NCBI taxonomy): Eukaryota > Metazoa > Chordata > Lepidosauria > Squamata > Helodermatidae > Heloderma > Heloderma suspectum. The sequence continues at coordinate 193,325,518 of NC_139458.1, forward strand.
TGGGGTGGCTTGGACTTGAATGGCAATTAGGACTAGTGCTGTACTGAAAATTTCCCCCATATTTTTTTTTTTGTACCATTCTCATTCAATTTGATAGAAGAGAAATTCCTTTCGAAAAGAAATTCAACGGTGAAGAAATTTTGGAGAAATTCTCAAGGGTTGGGTTTGGGTTTCTTGGGCTTACCTTACTTAGGAGCTGGCCAAGGAATGGGCACAAGTGTCCTGTCTGTCATTGCACAATCATCTGTTTGGCAGCCTGTGGCCTCCTCAGCTTCCCACACTTCAGTTGAAGCCCAGTCCCCAGTGTCAGGCACCATGAGGTAATTCCTCCCTTAGAGCTTTTTCAGTTCAGGAAGTGCAGGCAGCCTGGGAAGCTGGCTGTGATTAGGTAAACTCACACCACCCAAAGGAATTCAGCATAAATTATAGACTATCCTGAGAATGAGGCAGAGCCATAGAAACTCCTTTCATGGGGGAAGAAAACTTTCAGGAAAATGGAGGACAGATTTTGGCATGGCACTACCTCCACCTCATCCCTGGAGCTTAACACAACACTGCCCTCCCCCACATACACACCTGCGTTGTGGTGGATGCAAAATGGCCAAGACAGATGCTGTCGTTGCTGCACAAACCCCCCCAAACCCCTTACTAAAAAAAGAAAGCAGCTGTGCTACAAGCCCTGCCAATAGGGATCCATACCTGTGAAAAACTGCTGAGAATTTCTCCTTCCCCTGGAGAAATTCAGTAAAATGTATGTTCTCCCAGATTTCTCTGTGCATAAATAAGATGGAGAATTTCAAGAGGCCATCTGCGCACAGCTCTAATTAGGACCCATTCACTTTACAAAAGACCTGCTACTGGTGGAGATGAGAACTGCTACAACTGGCTTGTTGATATGAACCAACACAGCTGCCTGAATGTTTGCACTCTCCTTGGGGAATGTGGCAATGGAGACCATCATGACGAGTGCCTGCACTTCAACCTTTACCACTATAAATCTCTCTCCCTCCCCCACCCCCCGCTAGACACTCGAATCAGAGGCTTTTCTTTGTTCAAATCTGCTAGAAAGGAAAAGATAAATGAAAGTCAGTAGATACAGCTTTATGTGACTGTAATGGCTGAAATAGCACCATTTTACAGCACTGTTTTTTGCCCTTGGAAGGTGTTTGACAATGGGAATTGTGTTGACCCCAAATGCCAGCACCCTGCCTCTATAAGCAACACATTCTGCGAGCTATTGGGCAAATGTATTGCATTCTCCGCTGCAAGATCTCCATTAGTGTAGCATCCCTCCGGTACAAAAATAATGTTTGCTGCATTAGTCCCTTGCCCATAATCACTCCGAGGACACAGCTGTGCAACTCCTACTGAGTAAGCGGAGGATGTTGAAGTCACAGCATTCAAGACTGAATCAGGAGTTAATTATGTTACAGGATGGGGATTACAGATGCCCATGTGGAAAGAATACATGGAGGATGCAGTTGGGTTCTGCTGAGTGGAAGCTGTTTAGCTCCAACCCGAAAATGCATTTCACTGCCATTACGAGGCGAATAGATTTGAGCATTGCCTGGAATACACAAAAAAGGAAGTTTAACTGAAAATAGCTTTTGTAATCTATCACCATGTGGGTTTCTCTCAGGGTGGTTCAGGGACTCATATCAAAGAAATATTTGAGGCATACAAAATAAGAGAGATGGCCCAAGTGACAACTAAATGTATTTGAACAGAAGGTAGAAGTAATTCAATATAAAAGTGATCTACTGATAATACTATTGATAATACTCAATAAGTCTGCAGTCTACAGAAATGTCAGCTTCTTTATGGTGTAATATAAAACTTCCTTAAGTAGTGGGAAAACCACCAACCTTGGAAGTCTTTTTTTTCTTCTTCTTTTGAATGCCAGAAAGTCTTTTAAAAATCTTGTCACAAATTAATAACCCACACAACAGAATGCAACAATGACACACACACACACAAGTAAAACCTCAATAATCTCTCTTTGATTTCCCATTGACCTGTATCAAATTGCTTGGGGTCTGCAAACACCACAGCAATTTCATACTGTTTGTCAGCAACTTGTCCCGGAAAAACATCCCCACTATTTACCTCAGAAGAGGGAACTTGCTCGACATATGTAGTTCCAGCGCACTCCCCCATTTTCTTTTTGAGGGCACAGGCCAAATTCAGTTGTGCAATTTCAAGCTCTTTAATGATCACTCAGGTGAAGAAAACGGCCATGATCATAGAAAAGGATGGGGAAATTAGATCTTCAGAGGAGGCTCAACTCTAAGACTCTCCACTGTCAGAGATTAGGTTTATGAGTATGCAGGAGGACAGGGCCGTTTTGGTGCCTAGGCTCTAGAATTCCCTCCCTTGGGAGGCCTGCATGGTGATTTCCCTTTCTGTTTTTTTATATCTTATTTCAATGGGCTTTTAATGACTGATTGGTTGCCCCCCCCAACTGTGTTTTGATGTCTGTTGATTGGTTTCTGTTGTTTCACTAGCGGGAATCTTCATGACAAAGCACGGAGAATTGCTTTCAGCTTTCCTCCCCTTTTTTCAGAATTCAGCTTTGGTCTGTCACTGACACATGGATAGGGATGTCAGAGAATTCCGCCATGGATCTCAGTGAAGCCGAGTGCCAGTGCATTCGGCCCCCCGAAATCCATGGCAGAATGAAGCCCCCTGCCCCACCACCCCGCGAAAGGCGCGCGAAACGGAGCACTTACCTGGTGCCGTTTGTGCTGCTTTGCGAATGATGGCCGCGTCTGCAGCCGCCATTCGCTTCCCCATTTAGGCCGTGATAGGCTACGTAAATACTTACATAGCCTATCACGGCTAACGCAGGGATGCCATTTGTGCCCCTGTCTTTTGCCGTGATAGGCTACGTAAATATTTACGTAGCCTATCACGCCAAAAACAGGAACGCAAATGGCAGCCGCCGTAGCCACCGCCATTTGCGTCCGCAGGCTCCAGACGCCTGCGAATGCACCCGGCCGGCGGCTTTATGGAGTTGCCGTGGAGTGGAGCCAGCCAGGTTAGGATTTCGGGGGGAGGTGCAGAATGCCTCCCCCCCACCGCAAATCACCCCTGCGAAAAGGTAAGTGACTTTCGTACATCCCTATACATGGAGCCGAAAAAAGCTGACTATACTGCTCCCAAGCCTGGAGCTTTCACCATGTCACAGTGCACTCTAATCCACCTTATTTGGGGGCGGTTTGGATGGAGTCCCACCAGTCAACAAGAATGTCATCATCCTGAGAGCCTTGTCCCACCCCCTTCTTCCTCCTGCTCCATGGAAGGCAATGCATGGCGAGGGGTATCAGGCATCCACAGAAAAGAGCAGAGCCTTTTGTCTGGAAATTTCCCTACATAGCCAGTATCCCACCCACAAGTCTGCTAGCCCATTTTTCTCCCTTGCTAAAAAGGAAACCGCCAGCACTAAATAGTCTTTTGTGCAAAAGCTAGCAATACCAAGCATACAGAGACACAGCCTAGTGCTGCTAAATGGGGATCTACTATTTTGGAGGGGCAGAGGGTTGTGATTTAACGCAATTCCTATAGTGAACAATAGCAATTTAGTGCTAGAGCAAATTAATGGTTTTTACCACTTTTTGAAAAATGGGCTGCTAAACGGAGATCAACTACTTCAGAGGGGTAGAGGATAGAGGAAAAGAAGACTAAAATACACAAGGTGGCGAAGTGGCAAAGTAAAGGACAGTGGTGAGAGGTATAAAAACAGGTGAGGGGAAATGACTACAGATAGCTCTGACCTCTGCTTTACCCCACAATGCAATGGTGAGGGGAAAAAAGCAAGGTGGGAGAGAAGGGAAGGCATCACCCCTTGACTGAGATCACAGCCAGGTGAAAGATACTCCCTGGGAGTGCTTGTCATGCTGAATTTAATGTGGAGGAATGAGGCACACAGCAGCTGAACTGCATGGGAGCTGAATTAAAGAAAAAGCATGGAGTAAAAGTACTCTGCAAAAATGCTGCTTTTCCACAGATTATCTCCAGGGTGGCTGTGGACTGGCCACGAAGTCATGTGCCACAAATGACCTCAAAAAACTCCCAATCTACAGCATATCCCCTATGAAGACAGCCCCCAGGTCTATTTTAATCGTGAGCCACTTTGGTGGGTCTTCAGGCTGAAAAGCAGTTTACAAATGCAAAGATTTTTAAAAAGAGATACATTTAAAAATAAAATGAGGGAGCTGTCTTGTGCCTGTTAATAGTGACCAAAGAGACACTTCCATGCAAGGAAGAGATATGTTCACCCCTATGGAAAAAAATGGGCTTCGGGTAGAATGCAGGTATTGGGTGACACAAAAAACACAGGGGTAGCTGTGTAAATCTGTTGTAGCAAAACCATTTCCTTTCTCACATGCACACCAACAGCAAGAGCTTAAATATTTACGTAGCCTATCACGGCAAAAGACAGGGGCACAAATGGCATCCCTGCGTTAGCCGTGATAGGCTATGTAAGTATTTACGTAGCCTATCACGGCCTAAATGGGGAAGCGAATGGCGGCTGCAGACGCGGCCATCATTCGCAAAGCAGCACAAACGGCACCAGGTAAGTGCTCCGTGCTTTGAGGGGCCTGTCTTAAACATACTGACTTGGGAGTACATTTTTCTCTTTTAAATCAGCACACATAGGCTTGAGCTCTGCATGGCATATGTGAAATCAGCCTTAAGAGGTATTTAGATGTTTTTGTTTTGCTGCTGCTGCTGTTGTTTTTGGCATCAGGAGCAAAACAGCATATCAAATGGTGGATTTCAAGCAGGGTGTACTGACTGTCTGAATATTTACATGTCCCCTTTTCCATGTTGTAACTTATATTTTTACATCATTGCTTATGAATAGATTCTGGTTTTGATCCATGGCATTTGTGCCTAGACTATCAAACTCCCACTGCTCCTTGAACTAATCACAGACATTTCATTATTAATGCCATTTCTATGCTTTGATTTGTTTCCAAATGTATGGAATATGAGAGCATACATACATTTTATGAGTATCCCAATGGGGACTTCCAGATAGGAATTCACTGTGCTATCTGTTCAGCAATTATAAAGTGATGTCTCTCAAGAGCAGTGAATAGAGCTGGCCCAAGTTAGTATTGCACAGTGGAAGGGTTCTGTTCTGTGCCTGCCTTTGCACCAGAACTTCACCCTCTCCCCTGCACCAACCTCCAGTGACGGCTGCCTTTCCCTGCTCTTGATGCAGAGTGATGCCTTCTCTCCATCAATTTTACCGGCTCCAAGTCTGGCCCTACCGTTAGGCACAGTGAGGTGGCCATCTCAGCCAGTTAATTGTGGGTGTCAGGAAAGGGCAGCAAATTGTTACTTATTTATTAACCATTTTCATATTTTTACTGCCTGGGAGGAGAAGAGGCACTTGTGGGATTTTCTACCTCATGTGCCAAAATAACTTGGGCGTTATGCACTTCGACTTGGGCAAAGGGGAGGGTATTGCACCATCTGCTTTCAAAAATTCTCCTCAGAATCTGATAGGACTGTATCAGTAACTGTGAGGAGGCCATCATTCTTCTCTAGAAATCATATCAGTCTGCAGAGCTGGAAGAAGGTCTTGGCAACGCTAGTTTAAGATCATGGTTTGTGGCCTCTTTGTTGGCATCCCACATCCTAAAGACATGGACTTTTAGTTTTCTTTTCCCCACTGCCGTCCAGGGACAAAATAGATGTGTAGAGCAACTTCCAGTTATGTGCGCTGACATCTGCTCATGCACTTCTCCTGTGCTTTCCTCATTCTGGAACCCCCAGGTCTACTCTGGAGGTTCCCCCAACCATCCAGAACAGATCTGAGGGGAATGTAGGAGTACAGGGGTGACCGTTCCACCCATGATTTCCATTCTGCTGGCTGGCAAACAGACAGAATGGAATGCAACCCATAGTTATCTGATCCTCTGGTCTCAAATTGGTGGGCTAGAACCCAAAACTGGGCTGTGGGCCTACCTAAGGTGAGGGTGTGGTGAGGTACACCAGAGACACACAACCATTATTTCATCTTTTCAAAACAGTATTTTTTAAGAAGAGGGGAAGGGGGGAAGCAGAATGGTTTGGGTAGCATAGAGAGAAATGAAGAGACAGTGGCTGGGAGGGGGCAGGAAGAAACAGACTGGCATGATACAGTTAAAAATGAAAAGTGGGTCCCATGTAGCAGACAGGGATGAAAAGTGAGTTGCAAGCCTAAAAACAGTGAAGAAATCTAATCTTTTTCACAACTTTACTTCATTGGAGCACCTTTTAATGATCAAAATGCATCCATCCACAAATTGCCTTGCAAAGATGATTAAACAAACAAAGAAAACAACAGGCAAATCCACAAACAAACAGTCTATGCCACAAGACATTCACAGCATAACTAATCTCATTTAGGAAAACATGTCTAAGTTGAAATGGTTGGTACAAAGATGACAGGACGAGAATGAAGAGAAACAGATGGGCAAAATATCTGAGGGAACAGTGAAACAGTTCCCAGGGCCACAGGAATCTTATCTAAAGTGGAATCAGATGGCTCAGGAGCATTTGATTTGGGGGACATGTTGAGAACAAATTGGGGGAAAAAAAACAGTGACGGAGGCTCCCATGAGAGACGTTTTACAATTGCTACATTTTGCTCTTCTTCTGACGCGCTTTACAAACGCTCAAAGCCTATCGATGGTTCCAAATGGCTCTTTAACTGAGGCTGTAGGTGATGGCTTCTGAATGAACGTCACTCTGCTAACTTGCGTGGAGAAAGGGAAAAGACCTGAAATCATGGGTTCTGAAGGGGGAACATCGGCCTCCCCAGCAGCCCAGATCACCCCAGGATTGAGGGTGGATGAAACTGTGCACCTCCATACATTTGTCTTGCTCCTCCTTGCTACAGCTGACCCCCATCACCTCTGCACCACCCTGCTTCCTGCCTCTCTGCTCATCCATCATGCCTCTATCCACACTTATCTGGGAGTAAGCCTCAATGAACCTATAGGTTCAGTGCTGAGTCCAGGTTTTTGAGGGCCCTTAGGCAAGATGTCTTCAATGCCCCCCTCCCTCAGTGAGTCTACTGTCCCGCTACATTGAACCCAATTTGGATGTCTGGGTAGGAACCTCTCCCCCCTTAGCCCCCCACCCAAGATAGGGACAAACAACAGTATTTTTTCAAGTTAACAAAGAACAGTACATCAACGAGGGTTTAGTAACATAGAGAAAACCACGAGAACATACCTAAGTCCAAAATGCCCACCTCCTCCAAAAGTCCAGATGTGCCAATGGAAGTCTATGTCTTTTGGCCTTGCATTTCATTCAAGGATACAGTCAGTGAGTGGGGGGGGGGTGTCCATGGCGTGATCCACAAAGGCGAGGAAATGCAAGAGTGGTATAACGTGTCTTGACGTAGCAAGGGGCAGCAGGAAGCTGGGCGCCTTGCAACATGCCCTGTTCTAGCAGTCTGAGCCGCAGCAAATTGGATGTGTTGTAATAGAGACGCCACCCAGCAGGTGGCAGCAGAAAACGCCTGCAGCTTCTCTGCAGTTCCAAGCCAACCAGAATTGCCAACCAGATTCCAGCTGCTAGTGCAGCTCAAAACCTCCCATCCTGGTAGCAATTTTGGCCAGGAAGGATGGGCGCACCTATTTCAGATTTCAACCAATAGGAATTGCAGCCTAGGATTCTTGGGCAAAGCCTCACCATTCCCTATTTCAAGCTTGAAGACAGTTCTAGAGACCTGCAACAACAAGCTCTATCAGCAACCAGTCAACTCCCGAATCTTCATTCCATAACAGGAGGAGTGACTCCCAGCTTCAACCTCCTTTCCTGACCAGATTTTCAGCCCCTGTTTTCCCACAGTGCCACTTGTACTCAGGATGACCAAGCACCCAGACTTTTACTTGCTGAGCGCGGCTGGTGAGAAGTAGGGATGTCAGAGAATTCCGCCACGGATCTCGGTGAGGCCGAATGCCAGTGCATTCGCCCCCCGAAATCTGTGGCGAAACGGCCTGCCCCCCCACCCCCACCCCCGTGGATCCCCCTCGGGACGAGACTTACCTGGGGCGGATCTTCCGGGCGGCGGCGGCTCTGGCGGCGGCTCCGGTGGTGGGGGTGGTGGCAGGTGGTCTTCCGACCGGCTGCCACCGCCGCCATTTCCAGGCTTTTTTTTGGGGGGGGGAAATGATGTGATAGGCTACGTAAAGATTTACGTAACCTATCATGGCTAGGTTTAAAAAAAAAGATGTGATAGGCTACGTAAATCTTTACTTAGTCTATCATGGTTGGGGGTGGGTTTAAAAAAAAAACGCGTACGCAAATGGCGGTGGCTACAGCCACCACCATTTGCGTTCCTTCTTTTTACAGTCTTAATCTACGTAAATATTTGTTATTTGCATCCCCTTTTGATTCGTCGTTTTAGCCTACGTAAAGATTTACGTAGGCTAAAACGGTGAATGAAAAAGGGACGCAAATAGTGCCCGCTACGCTATTTGCGTTCCCCTTGATTTTCGCCGCCATAGCCTACGTAAATATTTACATAGATTAAGATGGCCAAAAAAAAGGAACGCAAATGGCGGCGGCAGTAGCCACCGCCATTTGCGTACGCGGTTGTTGTTGTTGTTTTTACCCAGAGCCCTCCGTGGCCGGAAATCCGGCTGTGGACGGCTCTGGCCTGGCCAGGCCGGGCCTGGCCGGCTGCTCCGCGGAGCTGCTGCGGAGCACAGCCGGCCGTTCGAGGATTCCGGGGGGAGGAACGGAGTGCCTCCCCCCCGGCCAGGATTCTGGGGGGAGGGACGGAACGCCTCTCCCCCCACCATCAACATAATCCGCGCAAGGTAAGTCACTTTCATACATCCCTAGTGAGAAGTCACAAGTGCCTTAAACACCCATTTATTCCTTAACGTATTCCAACAGTTACAGTAAAACAGGGGTGGAGAAAGTGTGGCCCTCTGGATCTGGGGTGCAGAACCTCAGCCAGGCAGCCAAACCTGGCCTTCCTTGGGGTTCCCCAAATGGCCATGCTCCTTCGCTTGGCCTCGCACTCTTTCCCCCAACCACCAATCGTTTGGTGGTTTCCCAGCTTTTGCGTAGGGTTTTCCCCATTCTAAAAGGCTGAAATGCCTCTCCTAAGGTTTAGCTCCTGGCACTAATAGCTTTATGCTACAATAGGCTGGTATTTTGGGCCCCACCCCTTTTTCCTTTGGTCCCACCCACCACTGGAATGAGGCCTCCATTAACTTCTCCGAAATGGAATTTAGCCTTTGGGCTGAAATAGGTATAACACCCCTGTTCTAGATGTAGGTGGGCTGTGACTGCCATCAGCCCTGGCCAGCATAGCCAATAGTGAAAGATGATGGGAATTGCAGTCCAATGACATCTGGAGCACCATGTGTTCCTCATCCCTGCAGTGAAGCATGTGTTGCAGCTCCGCCTAATGTGAAAATAGACTCCTTTGCAGTGATGAATTTTTGGGTTTCCTAATCCTACCATGACAGTTGCACTATCTGTTTCCACCACTTGGTGGCTTATGTTATTTTCTCTACAGCTTTACACTTGAAGTGACCAGGAGTGGATTGTGTGTGTGTGAAGGAAATGAGCTCCATTCAGTTGAGGCACACAAAACAAACTCCTGAGCTCAGAATTCTTGTATTCTAAGTGTATATGTCATTTTCACCAAGCTTTGGTTTGTGGTTCTCACACTTCGAGGGGGGCGGGGGAGAAACACAGTAGATCCCGCGAACCTGAAGTCTGCCCGCTCCTGCATTCAGGGATATTCATGCAGTGCTCCCTTTTAACCAAAGTCTTTGGGGAAATCCACTGCTGCTCCCTGCCTATGTCAGAGAGAGCACACAGAGCTCAATACTGGAAGCACAGCATAAGACATTTTTTCCACACACAAAAGTTCCAAAATCACAGTTGGGCAATACCCTGCTTGGGGCCAACTAAAATGTCACAAAATAGTGAGGAAGCTTCCGAATTCTCCAGAACTCTTCCTCAGGCTGGATGTTAAGAAAAGGCAGAGGGGGACAGAAAACATAGCCATGTATGGCTTGGGACTAGGCTACCTGGAAGACTGCTTTCTCCCTACATGCCAGCGTGGGTTTTAAGATCTTCAGGGGAGGTCCTTCTCTTGGTCCCGCCATCATCAGAAGCATGCTTAGTGGAGACTCAAGAGAGGACCTTCTCAGAGGCTGCTCCTTGGCTCTAGAACTCCCTGCTGAGACAGGCTAGGTTGTCCTTCTCTCTGTTGTCCTTTTTCCAGCAGGCAAAGCTGTTTTTATTCAGGCAGGCCTTTGGTGTGTCAGTGGCCCTGTTGATAAACGGGCCCTTAACTGGTTGTGTGCTGCTTATTCTTTTATACTGGATTTATATCGGATTAACTGTACTGGTGGAAATGAACTTCCCCACCCTCTCCTTCCCACAACAGCCCCTCCAGCCCCCTGAAAATGAGGCTCAGGACCCTTCTGGATGGGTAGAGCTGTGGTTTGCAGGGGAGGGGAGATCCCCAAAAATTGGGCTTTACTCATGGAAAGAAGGACTTTCCATGAGTAGAGCCCTTCCTTTCACAGAAGGTCCTTTCCTCTCATGGATGGAAGTTTCTGGAGCCACCCTTTGTTTTAATCAGTATTTTGTTATTGTTAGCTGTCTTGAGTGCCATTTTTGATGGGAAGGCAGGATAAACAAGAAAGAAAGAGAGATAGCAGACTAGCAGCCCAATCCTATGCATCTCTACTCAAAAGTAAGTCTCACTGATTTCAATGGGACTTACTCCCAGGTAAGTGGATATAGAATTGAACCCATAATGACTGATTCCCCAATATAATCCATCAGTTACCTGGGTCTCTCTAGTCTAAACCAAAACATAGTTTCTGTGTTAGGAAGAAAACAGAAATAAAGAGAAATATGGTAGGTTCCTTTATATTAGCAAATATGGAGAATAATTTTAGATGGTGTGTTACATAGAAAAGCCAACAGAAGCCAACCTGGGTAGCATTATGTAGTGGCTGGAAGGTATGTAACCCTCAAAAAGTGAAATCCCATCTTCCTCTGGTTTTAGGATCCTGCTCTTAAACAGCTAAGGAATCCTATTGATTTCTCCCTTGCTGCTCAGAAGCCTCTGAACTGGGAGGCTTCTGAGATTCCTATGTCCTGCCAGGCTGAAGCCAGCAGGGCGGGAGGAGTGGCAGAGGAAATCTTTGCCTCCCTGCCCTCTGTCCTTGGTGATTTTCACTAGATGAGCTTTTCAGCCTGTCTAGCTAGGGTACTTTGGAGTAAGAGGGAAGGAGGCTGGAGGAGGCTCATGTTATCTTGTATCCTGGCCTCTCCCATCTCCTCCCCTCACTGCCCACCAGAATGCCGCCTTTCCTCCTTTTCCAAGGTTGCTTTTCCGACCTTGAAGGGCAGCCGACATAGTTCTTTCCACACCAGCTGTGAGGGAGTGGGGGAAGAGGGTTGGATCTCGGACTCTCCCTTCCGAGGTCAGAGACGTTCTCTCAGGGACCATAGCATTACTCTCTAAATGTCATTGTAATGTGTTGTAAGGTGTGTGTGTTAAAGTACTCTGTGCAACACCATTCCAGCATCTTTCTAATGAAGGCTGCACGATCAGGCTATCTTTTGAGTTCTAAAAAAATTAAGCGGAAGAGCCAGCAGTAAAGATAAGACAGGCCCCCTTTTAAGTTAGTTTTAACCAAACATCAAGCAACAAAAGAAGTAGTGAAACTATTCAAGCATGTATAATAAGAAAGAGACTATTAATATAAGATGCTTCACTCAAAATAAAGTGAGGTCTTCAGAAGCTGCAGACAAAAGCATCTTTCTCTGAAATCTAGAAAGATCTTCATCAGTATATTACATAATTTCATGGCAGATCAAAGCATACTGTAAGGGGGAAATGGCTATGTTAAAGGGCTGCCTTGAATACCAACATCTCGTTTTGCTCAGATTTTCAATTTTTAGTCTTGGCACCAAAGACGACATTATATTTAATTATTGTATAACTTTTCTCAAGCACATTTAGGCATCTTTGTATAATAAGACACTATTATAAGCGTTGCTATGGCAATGCTAAGTAGTGAAGACACACTCTCTGTCTGCACTGTTTCATGATTTAAAACTTTAGAGAAACTCTTTTTGAAAACTGCAAAAAATCTAAGCTGTAAGGTTTCAGGTAGAATTGCTTGGACTTGTTCATGTATGTTTTCTGCAAAACTAAAAGAAAAGAAAAAGAAAATGGGGGAGGGGATGTCTTGAGTAGAAAAAAATGTATTACAGCATAACTCTTTACACATCTACTCAGAGGTAAGCTCCATTGGGGTCAGTTGACCATACTTCCAGGTAAGTGTGTATAGGATTGTGTTGGCAGTCTCTTGCCAATAATAGTATTCAAGTTAGTTATCTGATACAAATTTGCTTTGTGAAAAAAAGAAAACAGACCTTATTTCCCATTATATGTGCACTGAGCTGGCCCTTTAATGTGGTTTCAAGAGGCCCAGAAAATTAAAAACTGATGTTGCCGACAATTCTTGAAATCTATTTTGGGGTGCAGCTAGAGAACAAGACTGCACTTTTAGGAAATGTCACTTAAGGTTTTTTTAAAGCATGCATTGCATTATTGCATATCAAATATTTAGTCTTTACCTCTGCTAGCATTCAAGGCAGCTTATACAACCATTTAAAATATAATCACTAAAAAACATTGAACAATTAAAACCAGCCGTTCCAACTAGGAATTGACTCGTCAGCAACATTGGATCCCAACACTGTCTCTTCCAACCTGTGAGAAATTTATTTTTAAAATTAATCAGGGAGTGAGGAACACTCTTCAGTGATTTGATTTCAAAGCATCGGCGTTAGTGTTTGGGAGAGGGGAACCTTGTTCCATCCATTTCCCGTTCTACCTTCCATTCCTTGAGAATGGAACTTTGAGCAAGCCTTTGCTGTATTTTCTGCCAGACAGTTAGAGACAGTCTGTCAGGACAAGCCCTACCATTAGACGGAGTGATGCAGCTGCCTCAGGTGGCGGATGCTGGAGGTGCCTGCCGACTGCATCCTAAGCTAGCCAGCTGCCCTGTGGTGCCCTGGTGATTGCTGTCCTGTCACTCATCTTGAGATAAGATTCAGCTGCCAATCCATTTGGCTTCTGTATATGTAAGTGGGGAGGGACACCATCTTGTGCTTTGCTTTAGGCAGCAAAATGTCTTGGGTTGGCCCCAGAGACTTTGGGTTACTAATTCAACTATTGCTTCTTATTTTGGACTCTTTGCAGCATGTGAGTGTGGCCTGCATGCCTTTACTAAGGTAAGTATTATGAGTTAAAGGACCAAAAAAAGCAGGTTCTTAACTGGGTGGAGGCCTCAAGTGTATGCATGTAGAAGCCCCCTTCAGCTCAATGGAGGAAGATTAGGGACTGAGTGGACAGGGGTGGAAATGCTAGAGGTGGGTGCAGTATGCATGGCCCTGTGACCCTTGCATGTGTTGCTGTACCCTGTTCAGGCAGTATAACTAGAGGCAGTATAACTAGTTGGCACCAATCATGAGGAGGAGGCGAAGTCTGGCAGTTGCTGGTCCCAAGTCTTTTAAGAAAGCCCACATGTCAAGGGGTGAGCCGCCATCTTGGTTCTTGCTTTATGTGGGCCTCTCGGATTCAGCTTTGCACTAAGAACATGCCAGAGGCCTTTCTGTAAACCCAGGGTGGGGGGTCTCTAAAATGACCTCTTAGTTCATGAATCCAATGCTCTGCACTACCTGTGCTTTCCTCTTCCTGCTCCAGGACAATTACGGGGTCCCATTAACCAAAACTGAGGGCCTTTGAAATGACGGAGCCAGTCTTACCTATTGTTACTGGTTTTTCAAATATACCTGATTGATTCCATAGTTTCTCCATGTGAATGGAGAAGCGCCAGCATTTGTACACTCCACATGTGCCCCAGAGAATGCTTGGGTGATGGTTTCTGCTAGGAAAGATAGAAAATTTCAGCCCACATGAAGCCGCACACCAGCAATAGCAACAAATGTTTCCCTCCTATGTGTCTGCTTGGTGCAGGGTGTGAGAAACACTTGTCCATCATAGAATCGTAGGGTTGGAAGGGGCCTACAAGACCACTGAGTCCAACCCCCTGCTCAGTGTAGGAAGCCTGATTCCCTAGGGATGTTCCGCCACAGAATTCCACCACAGAATTCTTTAGAATCTGCCCCCCCGGAGTCTGTGGCGGAACGGCCTCCCCCCCCCTGGAATCCCCCCTGGAACGGACCTACCTGGCAGTGGCTCCGGCAGTGTCGGCAGATGTGGCGGTGGCAGCTCCGGCTCGTCTTCTGGCTGCTGCGGCTGCAAATGGTGGCCGTCATAGTGGCCGCCATTTGCGTACCTGCATTAGGCCATGATAGGCTACGTTTATATTTATGTAGCCTATCATGGCTAAAGCGGGGATGCAAATGGCGTCCCCTACGCAGGACACCATTTGCGTCCATAGCAGCCCGGCAGCGGATGGAGGCCCTGCTGCAGATTGGCCCAGCTGGCGGCTCCACGGACTGGCTGTGGAGTGGAGCTGGCTGGGCAGGATTCCAGGGTGGAGGACCAGATCACCTCCCCCCCATCGAGGATTCCGGGAGGAGGACCGGATCGCCTTCCCACCTGCCGTGGAACCCATTGGAGTCAGGTAAGTGGGGTTTTGTACACCCCTAAGGTTCTCAGGCAGTCTCCCATCCACGTGGATGACCCTGCTTACCTTCTGAGATCAGACGCGTCCAGCCCTTTGCTAACAAACAAGTGGATCACCCAGCAGATTGGGCAAACTTACTAGAGAAGTGAAATCAAATGTTAAACTCTCATTTTTTAAAAAAAATGGAGACAAATAAGCAGGGGAGGACATACCTGTCAGTTTCACTTTCTCTTTCATTCAAATTATTTACATCTCAAGTACTTTCCATCCGAAACATAAATTTTGGTGAACTCTTATCAAAAGCAAAGTGAAATGAAGTTTTCAACTGCATTGACCAAGTTCAGTAGGTGCAGCTATTCCCAGCATAGAGGGGACCATGATGTAACTGCCTGCCATGTTGCTATTCATGATGAGGAGCCCACCAGAAAAAAGAGGTGGTTACCCTAAATCAGCACTATCATGACTGAATACACAGGGAGTGAAACCCAGTTAAGAGTTAAGCACTCAAACCCTGGGCCTGGATGAACGAATCTGTCACTTTTGAATTTTTTTAACTTTGAGTTTTTTCCCATTCTCAATATAAAGAAAACTGTGAACGCTGGTAAATTCTTATAAAAAACAAACCAAAATGAAATTCTCAACAAGCCCTACAAATAAGACAGTTAGAAAAAAATGTGTAAGAATTGGTGTTTGGTAAACTAGTTTAGAGTCATGCAAAGCATCCTACAATAATGTTATCTCTTCTCTATGAATTGACAGACAAAAGCCTTGAAAGAAGAATTTTGACTTTCCCTGGAGCTGTGGATCCACATCTGTTTCCAGGGCAGTTGTGAAGTGAATCTATAAGAAAAGTATATTCATCTTTGGTTGGTGGCTTATTTTTCTATATTTGTCTGTATGCATAACACTGTTGACTTTATCCTCCTTTCCCCTCCCTTAAAACATCTGAATGCATTTACTGACTCTAGTTTTCATAACTGCATTTTGTACCACAAGGACCTGCCTAAAAACATAAAAAGATATGAACATGCTAGTGTAATAGTTTTTAAAGACTTATTGAGTCACAAACCACAAAGTATGTTATGAGAAGGAAGCACAATGACATCTACCTTTCTTTCTTTCTTCCTTTCTTTCTTTCTTTCTTTCTCTCTCTCTCTTTCCCTTCTCTTGTCTTCTCTTTGCAGTATGACAATTAGTCATCAAAACGAGGTGAAGTGCTACATTTGGCCAGGAGTGCCATGATGTGATCAAACACGAAGAGAAGTAGAAGAAAAATGACAAGCAGAATGTGCAATATTCTAGTATATAAATAAGTGATGTAAAGCCAGGGTAAAGGATCATTCTTGGAACAGTAAAGGTACATCCTGCCAACCCAACAGAAATCCCATGTTATTCCTGTACATTTAACGGCAAATCCATAAAAAAAAAAGAACCTAGAGGGTCAGCATTTTTTTTTGGTTAATATTGACTGTTCAAAGCTGGGTGACACAGATGACATACAACACATGGGAGAATCCCAAAGGAAATATGCAAGGTTTTGGCAAAGAGCATTATTAAACGGGGGACGTGCCAGGGAACTTCAGTAATGTCAGAAATAGAGCCAGAATTCCATGGGAAAAGGAGCTTACAGGAAACTACAAAGTCTATATCGTTTCACTCACTGCCACTGCTAGACTTTCTTTCTTTCTTTCTTTCTTTCTTTCTTTCTTTCTTTCTTTATCTATTTTATTACAATAGCTGAAGCTCTCTGGGTGGTTCACAACAATTAAAACCACAAAAGACAACATAATAAAATACAAGATAAAGGTTCAAGACTACAGTATATAATATGTTTTTAAAAAACACAGCCAAGTCATTGCTGCACTTGCCGCCTCTGCCTGTTCTGTTTCACATTTCACTATAATGGATCATGACCCATAAACACATCAGGGCCCATTCATGGCCAAGTCAGCAGCATCAGAGCTGGTGCAGCACAGAGGCTAATTTCTAGAAGGGTAGACGTGTTAGTCCATTGCACCAAAACCAAGAAAAAGTCTTGTGGTGCCTTAAAGACTAACACATTTGTATGACATAATTGTGCAGCCTTTCCCAACATGACACCCTCCAGGTGTTTTGGACTACACCTCCTATCATCCCTGATCATTGGCCATACTGCCTGGAGCTGATGGGACTTGTGATCCAAAACATCTGAGGGACACCACATTGGGTGAGGCTAAATAGTGGTTGACTGAGCTACAAAGCAGGAAGTCCCCAGTTCGAATTGCACCTCTGTTGTGAACTCACTAGGTGGCCTTAGGCAAGCTGTGAACTCTCAGCCTCATCCCGCCTGCTGCCTCAACTGCAATATGGGGGATAATAATACTGGCTTGCCTTACAGGGTTGTTGTAATGATTACAATCAGATAATGAAGTGAAGCACTTTGAACAATTTCAAACACTACATAAAAATTAGTAGTATTATTACCAGCTTTTTAATGCAGGAAAATATCTTCACCCACCTCTGACCTGATTATTATTTCTTGTTGGTTTCTGTTCTTATGACACTGTGGTCAGGCTGTGTGTAGAGGACCATTTACCATTAGTGGTTAAAAGATGCACTTACATCTAATTAAGGGCCAATGAATAGGAATTAAATTTAAACTTCCAATAGTGAATTCCATGGTAAAAAGAACACATATGAACAACTCTGTAAAGGCGAGAAACAGATTGAATGAATTTCCCAAGGTTAAGTAGTGAGATTTTTTAAAAAGACAAAAATTGTTTTTAACTGGCTTCTTTAATCCTGCTTTTCAGATTCCTATAGTGATGTCCTTTGGCACAGTTTTATAATTTCTGACAAGAAATTAATATCCTACAGCGGGGGTAGTCATTAATTTATAATTTTCTTCTCTACGCCTCTAAAAGTTGGTATACCATTTATATCCTCATCTCTTTCTCACCCTTGTGACCTAATTTCTTGCCTTCATTTTGCTTTCTCTGATTTGCATTGGGGGTGGTGTATTAAAGTCCATAACTGCAGTCACTGCTAGAATTGAGAAGGACCCATCCCATCCTCCCCAGCTCCTTCAGCGTATGCTGAAATTGTCCCTGTTTTCTGGTACCTCTCTATCAGCGTTGTCTGGAAGGCACACGCATGCATGCTGTTTTGCCATATGCAACTTGCACACTGATGATGCCATCCGCCTCCATGCACCTCTTCTTAAGAGCCAGATTTCTATATGGCAGCACAGTCTGTGTGCATTCATATGCATGCACAGCATTCTCATACAATCCATGGATGTGCACGTACATGACCTGTCATAGGGCACAGATGTGCTTAAGCCAGTCTTCCCCAACCTGATGTTCTCCAGATGTGTGGGATGTTGACTCCCATCATCCCCAGCCAGCATGATCAATGGTCAGGAATGCTGGGAGTTGTTATCCAAAACATCTGGAGGGCACCAGGTTGGGGAAGCCTGGCTTAATCTTGAGACACAGGGGCGGCAACTATGGGTTCCTTCCAGCCCATGTTGCGCGAGCGGACTTCTGCTCATGCAGTGGGATGCCCCCTTCCTTGTTTCCTCCCTGCAGCCTCCCTGAATCTATTCCAGAATCTAATCCTGCCTATTAAAGACATATATGTGCACCATGGTATATGCCACTCTGAGATATGATACATGAACTCCAAGAGCCAAATTGTTTCTATTGGGCTCTTTCTTTCTTTCTTTCTTTCTTTCTTTCTTTCTTTCTTTCTTTCTGGCATTATTGCTTGAATTTCATTAGCTAAGCCAGGATAGGAGCATCGGAAACTGCCTTATACTGAGGCAGACCAGTGGAGATTGATGGCTCCAATGTCAGGGGCTGTGAATCCGCTCTGGGTTTTCAGGCAGAACCAGTCTGAACTCTAAATGTGCTGAATCCAATCCCTGAATTGGGTTCAGCACCTTGGATAGAGCTTTAGAGTTCTGACCGGTTCTGAATGAAACCCAGAGCGGATTTATAGCCCCCTGACATTGGAGCCACCAACCTCCACTGAATCATACCATGGGTCCATCTAGCCCACTATTGTCAACACTGACTGGCAGCAGCTCTTTAGGGTTTCAGGCAGGATTTTTCCCAGCCCTACCTGAAGGTGCCGGGGATTGAACCTGGGACTGTCTGCATGCCAAGCAGGGGCTCTGCCACTGAGCTAAATCTGATTAGGCATGTAACATTCTGGCCACTTTACCTATGTGTCTAGTGCCAGAGAGATATGTGATGCTTTTCAGATCTGGGTTGTCAAGTTGAAGAAGGGTAAGGTAGGAGAGCATGTTGGGGAGGAGGCTGGTCAAACAGGCCAAGACTGGGACTGTATTTTGGGTGAAATGAAGGAGTTCAGTACAATGGTCCAGCCTAAAATGTGGTGTGTTTGTAAGGCTTTCCGTCCCTCTTTGCTAAATTGTCTTTAAATGACTGAGGGCCAAACTAAATGTTCTTCAAATCACACATAGGTTCAAATGGAGGCTTTTTTCT
This sequence comes from Heloderma suspectum, assembly GCF_057233095.1. NCBI lineage: Eukaryota > Metazoa > Chordata > Lepidosauria > Squamata > Helodermatidae > Heloderma > Heloderma suspectum. The sequence continues at coordinate 193,344,662 of NC_139458.1, forward strand.
TTATTTTAGCCCCCCTACACACACACACACACACACACATGTGGTGTGTGTGTGTGTGTGTGTGTGTGAGTGAGAGAGAGAGAGATTTTGGGATGAAAGTGGGAGGGGTAAGCTTACACCTTTCTCCCAGAGTGCCACAGTCCTGATCCAAGTCGGGGTCATGTGTGATTACCCTGAAATAATTAATCTAATCCAGAGTGATGCATGAGTTGAAGAATGTTTAGTCTGGCCCCAAATTTTACACATAGGAGGAAAACTCCTGGGGTTGGACTTGATGGTCTTATAGGCCCCCTCCAACCCTACTCTATGATTCTGTGAAAACATTCAGTCCCTGCATGTTGAGCAGTTTAAACACTTGGCGAAGGATTGTTTCTCCATAGCTGCCATTACCAAGTTGTATGTTGAGGCCACTTGCATGTCCCAAAATAAATGCAAGTTGCAGGGAGGAACTACTTGAAGGCCTGTGGATCACCTCGTCTGCTCCTGCTAAGGTTCTGGATTCCCCTTACTACTCTGGGCATGAAGCTCTTTTCAACAGAGCAGGCTCTTTTCCAACACATGGGTTCAAACACTATTCTGAAATAAGGATTGTGTATGATAGAAAGAGTGGATAAAAATAGCAAAAATAAAGGCTTGCTTAGAGGGGATGCCTTCTTCATCGCTTAGCTAAACTGGCATATCATGTAGAATCACTCGGACCCAAGCCATATATGCCTTTCTTACACAGGCAGATTGAGAGGAGGGGAAGGCTAATGGCCCCATCTCTTTTTTAAAAACTTAAATCATCCCATCTTGGTTATGAGACCAGGCCTCCTTGGTTCCTTTAAAAAAACAAAACAAAACTACTGAGATCAACCTTCCCAATTTGGTGCCCTCCAGATGTTTTGGACCTCAACTCTCATCAGCCCCAGGCAGCAGGGCTAATGGTCAAGAATGCTGGGAGTTGTCAGCTAAAACATCAGGAAGGCACCAGATTGGGGAAGGCTGACCTCGTCTGCTACTCACACAATCCAAACCCAGTTTCAGCTGGTTGAAAATTATTTCTTGCCCTCAGATAAGGGTATCATTGAAAAGAAATACACAAACACAGAAGCTGTTCCTCCCAAGTGTTCATTAGAATGCTCTTGAAATGAGCAGAGTTCTCTCCAGGTCTGTGTGGAATATGTTTTTTGGGTTTTGCTGGCAGTCAGTGGTTATTTTTGCTAAATCGATGGCCTGAGGAATGATTTCTGCATCATGACATAATCAAATATGAATCAGCGGGAAATGTTTTCAAACTCTTAATGAATGCATCATTGACGTCCTTTGCAAAAGGTAAAAGTAGCCAGTATTTCCACTACAGATAGTCCATTCCAAAGTTTTTAATGACACAGAACTAAAAATTTACTTTATTAAAAAAATTACTAAAAGCCTTCCACCAATTACACCGTGAAAGTGAAGGAAAGAAAGAAAGAAAGAAAGAAATATTTCATGTTTTATGTTTGCATCATGACGATTAGAATGATTTCATTTTTTAAAATCTAGTGTTGATTTTTTTTTATTCTGAAGGGCAAATGGTAAAATAACAATTACAGAAGTTGTAAATAAACTGCTGCGCACCCTTTTTAGCAAACTGTAACTTATCCCCCTTCCCTCCAAGCGTTGACATTCTCTTTGTATACACAAACCATGGATTAATATGAATGTCTCTAAGAACTCCAAAGGGGCCATTATGGTTTTCCTTGCATCAATAATCCGCAGACTAGAAAAAGATTTAGTCATTTGAACACAAGGACTCCATGGACCCTTTGCAATCATAAACAGTTGGGAAATGAGGCTTTGCTCCCATATATATATCCCATATATATACTGGCATTTCCAGTTAAAAAAAACAAAAAAAGTGATAGGCTACGTAAAGATTTACATAGCCTACGTAAAAAAATGCGCATATGCAAATGGTGGCGCCCATGGGCGCCGCCATTTGTGTACACGCGGGTTTTTTTCTCTTTTAAATCAGCTGTGATAGGCTACATAAACATTTATGTAGCCTATCACGGTGTTTTTTAAAAATCTAGCCGTGATAGGCTATGTAAATCTTTATGTAGCCTATCACTTTTTTTTGTTTTTTTTAACTGGAAATGCCGCCGCTGAACCGCCGCCAGAGCCGCCGCCGCCAGGAAGATCCGCCCAAGATAAGTCCCCCCCCAGGGGGGTGGCCGGGGGGTGGCAGACCGTTCCGCCACTGATTTCGGGGGCCCGAATGCGCTGGCATTCGGCCTCCCCGAGATCCGTGGCGGAATTCTCTGACATCCCTATTAAGTACTTCAGTGCTCTGCCAGCTATTTTCTTTTATCATTGATCACATACATTGTGTAGCTGTCATTGTTGATAACAGCATTAAGGTTTTATGGTACAAGGACTCCTAGGCTACAGTGTGCCATATGCATGTGTCTGTTAAAAAGAAAACTATTGATTGGGTCTCAGGGTTCTTCTGAAGAGGAGGGTCTTTACCTGATTACAGTTCCAGCCAATAATGCCCACTGTTGTTTTAGATGGACATCTTAGAAATATACCATAAAGGTCTGGCACCAGCATGCAACATTTTTGGGTAGCTGCCAGGGTCCCAGTGCCACAGAAGGGCCCATCAGTGAATGCCTACCCTAGATCTTCCTTCAATTTCGAACCCTCCCCCAGGTGACTGACTCCTTGATCAGAGCTGGGCAACAGAAGTCACCATTTTAATTTCCCACAATGCACTGGAGTGCTGCTACATTGGAAGCATTGTGGGAAATTAAAATGGCACCCAGCACTGGTTCAGAACACTGCACCTTTTGCTCTTGCCTGCCTCCACCACTGCCAGGGCCCACCAAAGTAGGAGAAGGCCCAACAGAGGGCACTTTGCTGACGTCCACTTCAAACCCCATATGATTTTAGATACAGTATTTGTAACATTTCCTTTTTCTTATTTCAGGACTCTATTTATACGGTGGTGAGAGCCAAGTTGTTACTAGCTTCCTTCTTATTTTGACTTTTGGTCAAATCTACAGAAATATGACTTCTGCCTTGCAAAAAGGAAGTTGGCAGTGCCAGTGACAGAAAAGTTGGATTTATTTGCCAGTGCAGCAGGAATCTCTCTAGACATACATGTGGTGAAGTAAGGATAACTGATTTTCTTTTCAAACATTCTGTACTCTCTCTATGTTTATAGGTTTTTCTGTTATGACACTACTGTCACAACAAAATAATTTTTGTTTGAATGATCCAAAAGGGAACACAGCCACAAAATGCAGTCACCAGACATCAGCAACTAAGGGTGCAATCCAATGCATGTTTAGACCAAAACAAGTCCTACAACTCCCAGCATTCCCCAGGTGGCCATGCTGGCTGGGGAATGCTGGGAGTTGTAGGACTTCTTTCTGTCTAAACATGCATAGGATTGTGCCCTAAGAAGCATAACTGGGGTACTGTAGTGATGTGCAAGCCCTCACCCTCTGTTTGAATTGTATTCGGACCACTGATTCTGAGCTTCCTCCATTAACAAAAAGCCCACTTCTTTCAAGAGCACTAAGTGGGCTTGTGAATTGTGGTGTAGGCATATTTTACACAATGCCACTTGGGAATTCTGGTGCAGGCACAGGCAGAGCATTGCAGAAACTGGGGGTGGAAGGATGTAGATGGCTGTCATGGTCCCGGGTGTCATGCTGCCACTGGAGTCATCTTCAGAGGAAGAGCCAGAATCTTCAGAGCCAGTTGGCCCCCTAGAAGTCCCTGAAGTCTGGTCCAGGACCATCAGGAGTGATGTCTTTGAATCTGCCTCCTAGAGAGGCAGAGAGCTCAGCTTCTGAAGCAGAGGGGGATGCAGGGCCACCACAAAGCCCACGAGAATGCTGGCCCCTTAAGATCCACAATAGGGTGGTGCCCAGGTGAAGGAGTGCTCACTTACTGAGTGAGCTGAGCTGTCCTCATGAGGAGGACATCTGACAAGCCTCTAATGTGTTACACTAGGGATGTACGAAAGGCACTTACCTTTTCGAAGGGTGACATTCGCATTGCGGAGGAGGCACTCTGTCCCTCCCCCCGAAATTCGCTCTGGCCGGCTCCACTCTGCAGACATTCTGCGGAGCCGCCGGCCGGGGCCACCCGCAGCCAGACATCCGGCCGTTGGGCAGCCTGCAGGGATGCAAATGGCGGCGGCCATAGCCGCCGCCATTTGCGTCCCTGTATTTTGCCATGATAGGCTATGTAAATATTTACATAGCCTATCGTGGCAAAAAAAACCCAACAGCGAACACAAATGGCAGCAGCTACGGCGGCCACCATTTGCGTTCCCTTTTGTTTTTTGCCATGATAGGCTACGTAAATAATAGGTTACGCATCCCTGCGTTAGCCGTGATAGGCTGCATAAGTATTTACATAGCCTATCATGGCTATAGTGATGAAGGGAATGCTGGACATGGACGTGGCCGCCATTTGCAGAGCAGCGCAAATGGCACCGGGTAAGTGTCCCATTTCACGCGCATCTCGCGGGGTGGGGAGGCGGGGGGCTTTGTTCCACCACGGATTTTGGGGGGCTGAATGCACTGGCATTTGGCCTCACCGAGATCCGTGGCGGAATTCTCTGACATCCCTACTGAGCACTGGGTTGGGCTCTGGTAACTCTAGCTATAGTATATCAGCTCTCACTTGTAACTGGAGAGTTGCTGGAAGCAGCATCTGATCTTTAGCTCTAGTCGCTGCATCCTGTTTTCTCCCTGACCTTGCTGTGTGTTTGGATCTCCATGCTACTGACCCCTGGGCTTCTACCTGATTCTGCTTTTGGAGCGTGTTTTTACTTGACTGATATCCTGGCTTTTGCTGTTGGCTGTGTCTCAGGTCTTGCTCTAGAGAAGAAACCTTATGTATCTAGTAAAAAACATGTTTGACCACTTGCCTGCTAAATTGACTACTCTACTGTATATATTCCTGTATTTGTGTAGCAAAAACCCAGGACTCATTTTAGAGCAGAACAGATGGGGATCTACTGGTCGATCTCTGGATGATTTGCAGTCGATCAGCAAAGAATTTGAATTCCCAGTTGCTCATTCATTCATTTATTCTACTTCTATACTATGCAATAGCCAAAGCTCCCTGGGTGATTTATAAAGATTAAAACCCTAAAATACAATATAATATAAAACCATTTGCATACAAAAATATAAAACAGTTTTCCACAATCAAAAAATAAAAATCCCAGGCCCCATTAAAAATATGCTGTCAAATGCCTGGGAGCAGAAGAAAGTCTTAACCTGGCACCAGAAAGATGACAATGTTGGTGCCAGGCGAACCTCCCAGGGGAGAGTATTCCATAATTGGGGAGGGGAGGCAGTTGTTTACCAATAGCAACAACAAAATTACTTTCCCTTAGCCTATATTATCCTGATGAAATGAGGAAAGCTTGGAGGAAAAAGGAGTGGATTTTCGTGTGTGGAAGGTGAGCTCTATTCCATGCTGGTACCCAAAATGATTTCCTGGGATTAGAATGTGTTAATTTGGAGTGTATGTTTTTTGCACCAGGCTCTGGTTGGTGGATCTCAAGGTTCTACAAAACAAAGTTGATCCCACAAACCTGAAGTCTTCCTACCCCTGGCTAAGGATCTACGGAGTGTGTAAAATCTACTCCATCAGCATTTCGTGGATTATCAGGTGCCTTTTGTTCTGTCGTCTGTTCTAATTCTTTTTCTGTTATGTGGAAAAATACGCAAATAATTCCATAAGACGGTTCACAACAATTTACATAATTCACCTTAGTACATAACATTTAGCATATTGTCCCCCATTCCATTCAACCTTTTCCCGTGTATATTTACCAGACTCAGCAGAAACTTGCATATTTTCCTGTAATATGTGTAAATTTTGGGAAAGTTAAAAAAAAAATCCAAAACTCCATGGACTCCACGTGGCCAGATGAGGGCGGTCTGCAGTGGATCCTGCAGGTCTGATTCTTAGAAATTCGAGCTCATTTTAGTCTATCTCGATTATCTCCAGCATCCCTACACCTGGCCTAAGGAACCACACAATACTCCTATTTGTTTTGCATCACGACTCCCGATGCATTGAGCCCTGCTTGGGTGCTTGATTATGGAGGAGGGAGTGTCAGAGGCATCCATGGCAGCAGTTTTGCCATTGGACAGTGTACAGCTGCCACCTTGGGGCAGGAGCCTGTTCCAGCAGTGCGGACAATCCTCCATTTCTCCTCCACACATGGATCTGGGTTCCTGATGGAGACAGAAATTGCAGGAATGGGCACAATGGCTTGGATTGAGAAGCCATTGCCCCCATGAATGTAGATACCAAGACTGGAATAAAATACAGCAGTCATGAAGGAAGGACTAGGGATGGGTGAGAACTTCATTAGGTTCAGATAAGAATTTACCAAAATTCGCAAAGTTTGGTCTATTGGACGCCACAATATCTCTTTAATAAAGGTCTGTCAAATTCAGCTAATTGTTGGAGGTGTAATGCAGTTAATGCTTCTTTTATTCACATGTTTTGGAAATGCCCAATAGTTGCCTCCTTTGGGGAAGAAGTTATTAGGGATGTACGAAAGTCACTTACCTTTTCGAAGGGTGACATTCGCAGTGGAGGGGAGGTGTTCCGTCCCTCCCCCTGAAATTCTCTCCAGCCAGCTCCGCTCTGCAGAGATTCTGTGGAGCTGCCGGCTGGGGCTGCCCGCAGCCAGACATCCGGCCACTGGGCAGCCTGCAGGGATGCAAATGCATTCCCTTTTTTTTGCCGTTTTAGCCTACGTAAATATTTACATAGGCTATTACGGGAAAAAAAGGGAATGCAAATGGCGGCCGCTGCCCCCATTTGCGTTCCCTTAGTTTTGCCATGATAGGCTACGTAAATACTTACATAGCCTATCACGGCCTCCGCAGAGACGCAAATGGCGTCCCTGCATTAGCCGTGATAGGCTACGTAATTATTTATGTAGCCTATCATGGCTATAATGAAGAAGTGAATGGCGGCCACAGACGTGGCCGCCATTCGCAAAGCAGCGTGAACAGCAGCAGGTAAGTGCTCCATTTCGCGTGCCTTTCGTGGGGTGGGGGGGCAAGGGGCTTCGTTCTGCCACAGATTTGGGGGGGCCGAATGCACTGGCATTTGGCCTCACCAAGATCCATGGCGGAATTCCCTGACATCCCTAGAAATTATTATACGGATAAATTTGTACTGGAAAGCTCTTTAATATTTACTGATGTACATGTTCTCTTAAATTACTTACCTGCTTTTTGGAACGTTACGTAACCCATGACCAGGGTAAATGGATCTTTCACACCCTCTTGGCTGCTAAAAGACTGATACTACAATACCAGAAGGACAAAAACTCACTACCTATAATGGAGTGGATTGAAGACTTACAATGCTAGCAATATTTGAAAGAGTGGCATATAACTTGCAAATGGACTTATATTTGGATATTTGCTCTGCTTTTACTGAAGTTTATGTGTAATCTATTCCTTTTCTCTTTTTTCTCCCTAGAATATTATAATATTTGAAACTGAGGATTTTAGAATATGTTATATTTTTAATTTGGGGTTTTTGTTATTTTTTTGTTTTGTTTTGTTAAAAGTCATAATAAAAACATTGATTTAAAAAAAATAAAAAAATTCACAAAGTTCTCCATATTCCACAGGATAAAACTTAAGATTTTAAAAAATTGAATGCGGGAGAAACTGAAACTGACCAATTCACCCACCCAGACCCAGGGGTTTGAGTCTAGGTTTGAATCTCTGTGTATTCAACCATGTTAGTCCTTAATTACAGCTGCTGCCTCTTCTTTCTGGCAGGCTCCTCATCTTTAACAGCTATGTGGTAGCCATGTGCATCATGATCTTCTCCATGCTGGGAACAGCTGCACCTATTGAATTTGGCTGGTGCAGATGGGTGAGAATTTTGTTTCAGTTTGTTTTTTATTAGAATTTACCAAGATTCGCAAAGTTCATTTTCAGCTTGAAATGAGTCTCATTAGTAAATGAGAAACAGTGGGGGTTTCAGAACAAGGGTGCCTGACTCATAATAAAGGCTAGTATTCTGAGCAGTGAAAATTCGTATTATGTATGGGCCTGTTCTTTGCAAACGTGGTCAGCGTCACTACTCACTTGTGTGTTGTGGCTGCTAGGATTACCTGGGAGTTGAGAAGTTTCTGGTTCAAATCTTAATCATTAATTGTCTTGGTGGCCTTTGGCAAACTGCAAATTTCAATCTCAGCCCCAACTCTGGAGAAGATGAGGAGGAGGAGAATATCTTTCTTTACAGGATTGCTAGACGGTCTACTGAGATAGCGAGAGGTGCTTTGCACACTTCTGCAGCCTGGTGCCTTCAAGAGATGTTGGACTCACATCATTCCCAGCCAGCAAGGCCTATACTCAGGGATACTGGCTGGGGTGGATGGGAGTTGAAGTCCAGAACATCTGGAGGACACTGGGTTTGGGAAAGCCTAAGCACATATGTGTCTATGACCATTACCTATGGTCAGGAATGCTGAGAGCTATATAAATGCTAAATATTACCATGATTAAATTAAATTACGCTGCTGATGCAGAGGTCAATGGGGGCAACGAATCCACAACTTCCATTGATCTTAATAGATCACAGTCACACTAAGACTAATTGACTGTTGTCATTTGTAACTGTGGTTCACTATTTGCATTTATTTTTTTACAGAATTCAGATACCGCTCTACATTAAAACAATACCTGAGCGGTGATAATGGAGAGTGAAACATTTATGTAGCCATGCCACTGGCTTCACAAACACCAGGACCAGCAGCAAATAGCGGCCCAGTCAATAAGCATGAATTCTGCATCCTTTCACTGGGCCTTCTGAATGCTGTGTCCACTGAAGTTGATGTATTTGTCCTTTGCCAAGCCAACCAGGTTTTTTATATTTGGAAGGAACTCAAGTGGTCATTGAGCCTACTCTCCTGCTCTGAAGCAGGATGCCCTAGTACGGCAGGGGTGAGGAAGCTCCAGCCAAGAGTCCCACTCTGGGGTTCACCAGATGGCCACGCTCCCTTCCCCTGGCCCCATGTCCTTTCCCCAACCACCAATCATTGGGTGGTTTCCTGGCTCAAGGTTCAAATGCCTCTCCCGAGGCTTAGTTACTGGCAAGAAGAGGTTTCAGGTTTTGGCCCTGCCCACCACTGGAATACAGCCCTCGAGAATTTCTCTGAAATGGAATTTGGCCCTCAGGCTGAAATAGATTCCCCACCCCTGTAGTACAAGGACAGGGAAACCTGGTGCCCTCTAGGTGTTCTCTACTACAACTCCCATGATTTCTGACCATTTGCCATGCTGGCTAAGACTGATGGGAGTTGTAATCCATAACATCTGACAGGTATCATGTTGCCTGTCACTGACCTGGTCCATTAAGCATCCAAAATGTAAAACATCACTCGAAAACATCAAAGACTGTTTCACAACGGTTTTTTAGCAGCTCGTTCTAGCGCGAAACCATTTTCGATAGAAGCCTGAAAGGTTTCACGCTTGACTATCCCCTACCGAATTTTCTCAGACTTAAGAGTGCATGATTTTGATTGGATCACATGTAATGCTTCTTACCCTTATTCCCAATAGACACGTTAACCAAAACTTTCTTTCTCCCTCTCTCGTCCTTTTAGATATTTTAAACTGTCGACATTACTCAACCCATATATTCTTTTGTCTCGACTCAGATATACACAGTTGTACCCTAAAACAAAGCGGGTGCACATTTACATTTTTCCTCAAAGCTTTATCAGCTGAGGTAACAGAGCAATTCACTACAGCAGCAGAGAAAAGAAGAACAGCTTCAATTGTTCTCTCCTCTAAGAGCTAGTTGTGATGTTAAGTCCGCATTCGTCGGTTGGCTTCTGGAATTATTGCTGTGGATACACGCATAATGAAACTGGATGAAAAACAGATCCAGGGCACATGACTACGTTTAAAGTAAGCTAAGCAGATGACCTATTGCTTCACACCTGTGGGCACAATGCCAAAATCCACCTCCCGAATGGAAAATGGCATGTTAGAAGCAGCCCGAAGTCAAACATGTACATCTTCTTTACGCAGCTAATAGTGTGATGGAAACTTTTGATCTATGTCAGGGGTCAGTTTCCCATTCTCACTGGGGCAAAGTAGCACTATTGATGGGAGGGGAATCTGTAGCTCGCATACCTAATAAGGTTCCCCATCTGACCCACAAAGCCATCCTTAATTCCTCCAGGGTGCAGGGCTTGGCTTCAAAGGAAAAGTCCCTGCTGTTATCTCCTATGTCAGATCATTGGGGAAGGTGCCTCACTTAGGATGCAGAGTTTTGTGCTACAACAGGTGATGCTTTGGTAATGACTAGTATGTTCGTGACATAAAGCCAGATGGTTTTTTAAATAGCAACTTAGACAATGAAGAGGAAAACTTCCCAAGCTTCTACTGATAAATCACATCTTTCTGTATTTGATTGGGGGGGGGGGCAATCAAAGGAATTGCTATTAGCATGTGTTCAATCAGCTGGCCATGGGCATGAATTTGGGATAATAAGGTACAAATTCACATCAAGACTAGGATTTTCAATTAACCTCTGCTCAATGGGCTTCTTAAAAAAGAGTATCATCAAAAAGGCTTAGAGTTAGGCAGGGTAACAAATACAAGTTGATAGCTTTGGCCTATCTGTTTATTTTTTTACTGTCACGCACAGTATTGTTTCGTAAACATTTTGGTACACTTAAGGCACATCTAAAGCCGAAGTGAATCTTCACAGCAGAGTTTGCTCTTTGTTAATTTCAAGGATCTGCATGAAGGGAACTGGAGTATATGACAGAGGAAATGTACACAGTGAACTGTCTGTTAAGGTCATTGCACACAACCCATTTATATTCAACCGTGCTGACTTTTGCCTATCAGACCAAACTACATCTGCCTATGATAAGGTCATTCATGTGCTCCAAATGAGATGGCTTAGGATGGCATAATAAATTGAGATCCAGGCACAAGGCAGAGAGCTCAGATGATTGTTCTGCCACACACAGATTCAGGGCTAATGCACCAGGCATGGACACCTCGGTGCAGGAAACTGCAGGAATGTAATTAATCATGCGTGCTGTGTTGAATGCACATGCACAGATCAAAACGCATATGGGAAGCCATGACTGGCCGTTACACAAGGTAAAATAAATGCACATACTTCCTTCGGATATGTCAGACTGCAAACAGAATTGACATAGTTAATTTCATGCCAGGGAGTGACTGCTCTCAAAGTAAGCTCCCAAAACAGCTTGGCAAGGATCATATTGTTCAGTCTTTAAGTCGTGTCCGACTCTTCGTGACCCCATGGACCATAGCATGCCAGGCCTTCCTGTCCTCCGCTCTCTCCCAGAGTGTGCTCAAGTTCATAAGGATCATATACAAGGCTACAAATGGGCTGCTTGAACTGTGATGGTGAACTCTGAGGCTGCACCATCATCATCAAAAACAAACAGCTTTTATTTAGGGTCCATACTGCCACATATCTTACGAACAGGACTTGCCGTGGTTTTTCCTCCACCAGGATGGGACTTATTTCTACCTGAATTCAGTTTGAAGAAGGACAGGCATGCGTGCTACCAATTCGAGACCTGATTCAGGCATATTTTTCTCCTTAAGAATCATATAAGCTGTACAGCTTTATTATACCTTTGAAAGTGCAGCATTCAATTTAATCTACACTCATCTCTCCCTTAAAAAAAAAAAAAAGATGCACCAACTGCACCTGTTCCTAGTAGAAACTAGCGCTCTGCATGGACACCCCGATCGGACTCGGAGGCTGCTTCAGGGCTTCCAAGGCAGGCCTGATTCAGCTTGGGCTGATTTGGCGGGGGGGCTCGCTTCAGCCTATGAAGCCAAAGTGGGATTCAAACATTTGAATCCCGCTTTGCCCCCCCACCAATATGCTGCCCAGCCCCCAGCTCCTTCCCTGGGCCCTTGTTCCATGGGGCGGGGGTGCCACCACCGGTAGCTGCTACGGGATCTGCTGCTTGGGGGAGCTGGTGCTGCTGGTGCTGCTGGGGGATCCGCTGCCACCGGGGAGACAGTGCTGGTGCTGGGGGGGCACCCACTGCCAGTGCCACCAGGGGAGCTGCTGTCCCCAGCTCCTAGGCCCTCTGGCCATGCTCTGGCAGCCGTCTTGTTGTTCTGGAGGGGGGAGCCATTTTGAAAATGGCTACTTCTTGTATTTCCGGAAATACAGAGAGTCGCCATTTTAAAAATGGCTCCCCCCCCTCCAGAACAAGGCAGATGCTGGCATGCTTCCAGAGGACCCAGGTAAGGAGCTGGGGGCTGGGTGGCGGCAGTGGCGTTGACATGGCGGCTGGGCTTCCAGACCGCTCTGCTTCACCTCAGAGGTGGCCCGAAGCGGCCCAAAGCAGCCCGCTTCAACTCGGACCTCGGGCTTCAGGCCGAAGCAGTGCACAACCCTACTAGAAACGTCAGATCTGGCTACAGTTGATGCAGGCCTTTCTTACATTTAATTTGGACTGCTCAGGCTTACCAAACTTGGTGCCCTCCAGGTGTTTTGGACAACTCCCAGCATTCCTGAGAATTGGCCATGCTTGCTGGGGTTGATGGAAGTTGAAGTCCAAAACATCTGGGGGGCACCAGGTTGGGGACTGCTGGACTGCTGTAACATGCTTTATGTGGTGCTGCCTTTGAAGGGTGTTCAGAAACTTAGTTGGTCCAGAATGCTGTGGCCAGACTGTTGACTCCCATATTACAACGGCTTCCCTGGCTACCAGTACATTTCAAGGCGCAATTCAAAGTGCTGGTTTTGACCTACAAAGTGATATATACAACTTGGGACCAGGCTACCTGAAAGACCTCATTGTCTCATATGAGTCTGCCTAGGTTTTTAAGATCCGTGGGAGAAACCCTTCTTTCTGGCCCAGCAACATATGAAGCACATTTGGCAGGAGGGCCTTCTTATTGGCTACTCCAAAGTTCTGGAATTCCTTGCCGACAGAGGCTCAGCTAACCATCTTCTCTGCTGACCTTCTGAGAGATGGCCAAGACATTTTATTTAGACAGGGCTTTGACACACAAGCTGACTTGTAAATATGTTGTAACTGGTTTCAACTGGTTCTTTTAATTGATTTAATTGATGTTTTAACTGCCTCGTTTTACAGGGTTTTTAAAAAGTTGTCTCTTGTTGCTGTTTTATTGGTTTTTTATTATATTTTATTGTTTTTGTACTATTGCGGTTAGCGGCATTGAGCTCCATTTGGTGGAAACATGGGATACAAATCTAGCAAATAAACTTCTTTTCAAATGGGGAACCTTCCTCTTTGAAATTGCTTCATCCAGATGACCATTTACGGGATGGTAACTCTTTGCAGCTTGCTAGTCTGAAGTAATTGTTTATGTGAACATGGCCTAATACAGATCATTTCTATTATTGGATAGACTTAATATCCCTCCGGAATTCTTTAATTTATAACACTTTGGGTTTCACAACTTCCTTTTCCTATTCTGGGCACTCTCTAATGATGGATGAATGTCATGTTTGTTCTTCCTCAGGTGATGAGACTGGGGTGCGTGCGTGCGTGCGTGCGTGTGCAGGCAGGTGGGTGAATGGGTGTGGACTGCTATATTTGATTTGCTACATAGCAGTGAAGCAGTATGAGTTTCAACACAAGTTGCATCATTAATCTTCACCTTTGATCAACTACAATTCCAAGTACTTAATCCTGACATTCAAAGTTCCCCCTAATCTCCCAAGTCTCATTTGGCACCATCAGCTGCAGCTTAACAAAAGGCCCACGCTGCTGACTGATAGGTTTCTGATTTTGTCCTGCGTCGCTCTGACTAATTATGCCCAGGCTGCTCATCATTCTCGATACTGTTTATGCTAGGAATTTTCTACAGCATGTCTCGGGGGCAATTTGCTTGTAGTGGTGAGTTGGGAATTTTCGGTAGCCTACTTCCTTTCCTTTCCTTTTTTCTAAACAAACAAACCTTCGTTATTTCTCCGTGCTGCTCTTGAATGTAGGCTGCTTGCCAATTTGTCCATCTAGACCAGGATTGTCTCCTTCAACTTTCTCTGACCCAGCACTCTGCAGATGTGCCAGACTACAACTCCCACCATCCATGCTTGCTGGGGTGATGGGTGTTGTAGTCCAGCACATCTGGAGGGTGCCAAGTTGGAGGAGACAGGTCTACTTTGACTGATAGTGGCTCCCCAGGGTTTCATGCACAGGTCACCATTTCCAGCACCTCCTACCTGATCCTTTTACCTGTAGCTGCCAGGGATCGAACCAGGGACCTTCTGTGTGCAAAGCAGGTGCTCTACCACAGACCTCTGGCCAGAGGATGTTCACAGGAAGCCTGCAGTAGGGCTTTCATTGGCGTGAACTTCAGTCATTCACCCACCACAGCTCATCGTTTATAACTTTTCAAGCATGCCTTATGCTCTTAGGTTTCTTGATGTGGTTGTCAGGAAGGAAGAGTAAAAAGTTATTAGGGCTGGAGTGGGGTGGCAGGAGGAAACACGGGGACTGTCTGTAAACTATGTCACATGTATAGTAACCCCGCTGCTGCCTTTCCCCCAGTTTTAAGCATTACTCCATTCTCCCTTTGTCCTAACTTTGTTCATTTATTTACAACAATTCATCCTCAGTTCTCAAGCTGGCTTACGGCATTAGTTAAAATAATAGCAATAAAACACAAATATTAAATCGCACCAAACCCAATAAATATACATCAATAAAACGTCTAGCAGCAGACTAGGATTGGGAAGGCCCAGGTTCAACCATGAAGTACTCTGGGTGACCCTGGGCCAGTCACTATCTTGACTTAACCCACAGGGTTGTCGTGAAGATTAAGCAGGTGGAGAGACCCATGTTCTGTACACTGAGCTCCTTGGATGAAGGGTGGAATAAAACGTTAATGGTAATAATACTTCCCCCATGGCCCTTATATCACTCCTTCTAACTGCAAATTCAGGTAGTGAGTGCCAACAGCTATACAGGCAAAACGTGGCTGCTGAGAAATAAAAGGGAAACATCAGCATGCTTGGGGAAACCCTGAGGTTTGCAGAAGTACCAAAAAAAATTTTTTTTAAGGGAAACCCAAGGAGGCAAAAGACCCCTCCCGTCCGAATACCTCGAGCATGCTCAGTACTATAGAATGTAGAGTGGCAGTAATTAAAAAAAAGGGGGTGGTGGGAAATGCCTTAGTTAGGAATGGCTGGGTGGAATCGTGAAAGGGAACATTCCTTTTAGAAGAGAGGATACTCTGTAGCATTCTGTTGCTTGCATGTCTCACTTGTTCGTTTCTATTACGGGGCTGGTCCCCTTCCTCCAGTTGCCCAGAGTCAGACCATCTATGTTTTAAATTTCCCTGGAAGATGGATACTGCTCTCTTTTTCTGTCTTTGTTTTAAATAAGAGGGGAGCTTATTATGAGCTGCAGAAATGTTAAAGATATTCAGAGCAGGCGGCAAGATGGACATAATGTTCTTGTTGGATAATTTTTAGAATACTTTGCATAATCATCATAGTCATTTATACAGCACTTTAGAGTGCTCAAAGGGCATCACACGCATTATCTCAGTAGTCCTTACAACAACTCTGTAACACTGATCACTATTACTGCAGGGATGGGGGGGGGGGGCAGGGCAGGGCACATGTCCTTACAGCCTAAGGAAGCAGTGGAGGAACCTGTGGCCTACCAGTTCTTGTTAGACTACAACTCCTGGATTTGGCCATGTTCACTGGGGCTGATGGGAACCGGAGTCCAAAAACCTCTGGAAGGCCACCAGTTTCCTACCCCTGGCCTAAGACATCAGCATTCAGCAAATGCTGCCTCTAAGGAAAGGATGGGGAACCTCAGGCCTGGGGGCCGAATCCAACCCTCTCAGGGTCCCCAATCTGGCTCTTCTTGGTTCCCCTTCCCCGGGCCACACCCACTTTCCCCCAGCAACTGATCATTTGGTGGTTTCCCAGCTTCTGTGCAGTTTTTTCTCAATTCTAAATGGTCAAAATGCTTCTCCTAAGGCTGAGTTACTGGCAGGAAGAACTTGAAGCTACAATATGCTGGCATTTTTTGCCTCATTTAATGCCCCACTCCTTTTGCCCTGGCCACCACTGGAATACAGTTCCTGAGAGCTTCTCCTACATTAAATTTGCCACCTGCTTTAAGGGGTGCCACTTAACCCCCCCCCAAAAGGATAAGAATTGCATCTCCCCAAAACAAGGAGGACACAGATTTACTTAACATTTGCACAGATGTCAATTTAGACATAATTACTAGAATTTATTTATTTATTTCATTTCTCTACCGCCCAATAGCCGAAGCTCTCTGGGCGGTTCACAACAATTAAAACCAAACGGCACACAATAAAACAATTTAAAATATATAGAACATTAAAACCACATTATAACAATACAACCACAATAAAACCTAGCAGCAGTGCAGGAGTTTAAAATACAGATTTAAAACTGCAAAGCTAAAAGTCTAGAAAGCTAAAATGGTAAAATGCCTGGGAAAATAAAAAGGTCTTCACCTGGCGCCAAAAGGAATACAATATAGGTGCCAGGTGAACCTCACTAGGGAGCTCATTCCAGAGCCGGGGTGCCACAGCAGAAAAAGCCCTCCTCCTAGTAGCCACCCGCCTCACTTCCTTTGGCAGGGGCTCACGGAGAAGGGCCGCTGATGATGATCTTAAGGTCCGGGCAGGCACATATGGGAGGAGGCGATCCTTCAGGTAACCTGGCCCCAAGCCATTAAGGGCTTTGAATGTTAACACCAGCACTTTGAATTGGGCCCGGAAATGGACTGGCAGCCAGCGCAGCTGGAAAAGTACTGGCGTAATATGAGCTCGCAGGCCAGTCCCTGTTAACAATCTTGCTGCCCTATTTTGGACCAGCTGAAGTTTCCGGACCGTTTTTGAAGGCAGCCCCATGTATAACGCATTGCAGTAATCCAGACGAGAAGTTATCAGAGCATGGATCACTGTAGCTAGGCTATCTCTGTCCAGATAAGGGCGTAGTTGGTATACTAGCCTAAGCTGATAAAAAGTGCTCCGTGCCACTGAGTTCACCTGTGCCTCAAGTGACAGTTCTGGATCCAAGTGCACCCCCAAACTACGAACCTGATCCTTTAGGGGGAGTGCGACCCCCTCCAGAACAGGTTGAATATCACCTAGCCGGGCAGACGAACCACCCACTAACAGTACCTCCATCTTGTCTGGATTGAGTTTCAGTTTATTGGCCCTCATCCAGTCTATTACAGTGCCCAGGCACTGATTCAGAACAGTCACTGCCTCATCTGGTTTTGATGAGAAAGAGAGGTAGAGCTGGGTGTCATCCGCATATTGATGGCACCTCAGCCCGCACCTTCGGATAACCTCCCCAGCAGTTTCATGTAGATGTTAAACAGCATGGGGGATAAAATAGAGTCCTGTGGAACCCCATGGCACAATTGCCATGGCACACAGCAATAATCCCCCAGCACCACCTACTGGAATCGGCCATCCAAGTAGGAGCGGAACCACTGTAGTGCAGTGCCTCCAACTCACAACCCAGACAGCCTATCCAGAAGGATACCATGGTCGATGGTATCAAAAGCCGCTGAGAGGTCCAGGAGAATCAACAGGGTCGCACTCCCCCTGTCCCTCTCCCGGCAGAGGTCATCCCACAGGGCGACCAAGGCAGTTTCCGTTCCAAAACCAGGCCTGAAACCCGATTGAAATGGATCTAGATAATCCGTTTCATTCAAGAGTGCCTGGAGCTGTCCTGCAACCACTCGTTCAAGCACCTTGCCCAGGAAGGGGATGTTGGCCACTGGCCTATAATTGTTAACATCCCCTGGGTCCAGGTTAGGCTTTTTCAGGAGTGGTCTAATTACTGCCTCTTTTAAAGCAGCAAGCACTACTCCCTCTCTCAAGGAGGAATTTACAACCTCCTGGACCCAGCTGGACATCCCCTCCTTGTTTGATTTAATAAGCCATGAAGGGCAAGGGTCAAGCACACAAGTGGTCGATCAGACTTGGCCAAGCACCTTGTCCGCATCCTCAGGCCTCAGTAACTGAAACTCATTCAATAAAACTGGACCAGACGGTTCTCTGAATGCCTCTACCAATGGAACTGCATTAATGGTGGTGTCCAATTCATGACAAATCTGAGCAACTTTATCTTCAAAGTACCGTGCAAACTCGTCACAGCGTGCTACCGAGGGTTCCACCTTCTCTCTCCCTGGCCCAGAATGTAACAGGCTGCGAACCACTCGGAAAATCTCTGCTGGACAACACTGAGAAGATGCAATGCTGGTGGAAAAGAACTGTCTCTTTTCCACCCTCACCGCCACAGAGTAGGCTTGATAGTGGACTCTTACCTGTGTTCGGTCAGACTCAGCACGAGTTTTCCTCCACCTGTGTTCTAGCTGTCTCCCCTCTTGCTTCATTGCCCTCAGCTCAGGTGTATACCAAGGAGCTGGCCGGGCTCTGCTCAGAGGGAGAGGGCGCTTGGGCGCGATCGTGTCAACTGCCCGAGTCATCTCAGCATTCCACAGAGCGACCTGGGCTTCAACAGGAGCACCAGCCATACCAGCAGGAAAATCCCCCAGAGCCCTCTGGAATCCATCGGAATCCATTAATCTCCGGGGGCGGACCATTTTAATAGGTCCCACACCCTTGCAGAGGGGGAAGGCTGCCAGGAGTCTAAACCTCAGCAGGAAGTGATCTGTCCATGACAAAGGGACAGATGTTAATTCCTCCACTTTCAGATCACCATCCACCTGCCCAGTCAAGAAAACCAGATCAAGCGTGTGTCCTTTTATATGCGTTGGGCCGATAACATGTTGGGACAGCCCCATGGTTGTCATGATGGTCATGAAGTCCTGAGCCGCCCCAGATACAGCGGCCTCAGCATGGAAGTTGAGATCCCCCAGGACCATCATCCTAGGGGTCCTCAACACCAAGTCCGAGACCACCTCCATCAGCTCAGGCAGGGAGTCTGATGGGCAGCAGGGTGGGCAGTACACCAACAGAATCCCTAATCTGTCCCGGGTACCCAACACAAGGTACAAGCACTCAAGATCTGCACTCGAATGAGCAGGAAGCCTGGAGAGGGAGATTGAATTCCTATAGACCACGGCAACCCCCCCTCCCCGACCCTCAAGTCGGTGTTGGTGCTGCACTGAGTACCCAGGAGGGCACAGCTGGGAGAGAGCGACCCCTCCAAGTTCCCCCACCCAGGTCTCAGTAATACATACCAGGTCAGCCCCCTCATCCACAATTAAATCATGGATGAGGGAGATTTTATTTTGGGCCGACCTGGCATTCAGCAGCAGCACCACCAGACCTGAGGGCAGACTGGTAAGGCTGCCAGGAACCATCAGGTTGGGGGAAGAACCAGAAGAGGGGACAGCTGTAAGGTGTCTAGCCCCTCTTCTCCTCAGCTGGCCTGTTAATCCCCCAACGCCATACCTCCCCCTGCCCGTGACCACAGTTATAGTGGCACCTCCCCGACCCCCTGAGTTGCCCAATAGTCCTCCCAGGCACATATTAAAATGTTAGGGTATAAAATGTTCAACAGTATAAAAGAATATAAAAGATAAAAGAGATAAAAGAGATAAAATTCACCTAAAAGTACAATGCATCTTACCACAGTGGGGACTGAGCCTGCTGTCCAGATGCTGTTAATGGGCATCGTCAAGGCCCTGCTCTCCCTTCTGATGGTCCTTTAACTTTAAACTGGACTTGGAGCTTCAAAGACAAATAGAGGACTGTCCTCAGGAAAGCAGGACACATGGCCACTGTGGCTGCCTCTCTCTGCATGGGGCCCCTGTTTAGTGGGAAGTGAGAACAGCTGAGAACGGTCCTGAGAGTGTCAAGGCCATACTTGAATGAGAGGGAAAGCGATGCCCAGTCCCTCTCTCCAGGTGTTTCTACATTTCTCACGGCCATCTGGAAGTTAGCCCATGCACACCATCATGCATGGGTTGAATTCAGGAGTCTTTTGGAGAAAGGGAAATGGGGAACGGACTATCCTTCTACTATATTCTTCCTTGCTCCTCCCCAGTATTTTCTGAAAAGGTTTCTGCCTGCAGCAGATTACCTAGTCATGTCTGGCTGAAACCCCACCCATACAAGCACAGGGCTACCCACACACAGGGGTAGGGGCTTCTGAATTAGGACATAGATCCCTCCTTTGTGTGGATGACGCAAGTAGCCGATCCTTCATTTAATTCATGAGATGAAGGACATCTTTGCCTAAGTTAGTAAGAGAGAAATCCTATGTCCCTTTGACAGTGTCTGGGACACATAGGGTTTTTCAGATTCCTGGCTCTGCACTCAAAGACAGAGCTCGGAGCTCGGAGCCAGGAAACTGCACTCCCTGTCCCCGCCCCCCTCGTAGCTGGCGTAGACAGAACCACGCCAGCAGCCTCTCTGCGCTAAGTTAATGGAGCGCAGAGACGAGGGAAGGAGGCGTTCCTGGGGGCAGGGAGGGGAAGAGGCTGGGCCGGCTGTCTTGCACCTTTTCCTATCAACGCCCCAGCCTCCTTCCCTCCCACTCTCCAAAGCCTCCACTAGGCAGCTGAAATTGCCCGTCTAGCTAAAACGCAGCACGGGATTACAAGGTGCTTCCCTCTCTGCATAGGATACTTGTAAGCCTCCAAGTTCAGGAGCAACCCATAAGACTGCGCCCTAAAAGAGTATTCCCCATTGTGAAATCATTGATCACAGAATATAGGGTTGGAAGGGGCCTACAAGACCATCGAGGCCAACTCCCCGCTAAGGGCAGGAAGCCTGATTCCCAGGCAGTTCCCCATCCAAGTACTAACCACCGCTGACCCTGCTTAGCTTTCGAAATCAGACGTGATCAGGTGCATCCAGCCCTTTGGATGGCCCTAAACAGGCATTTAATCACTGTAGTAAGTCAATTTCTGAAATGTAGGCAAAGGCAGCATTTTTGATTTCATGAACTAGGCAGAGACTTGGCTTAAATGCTACAGGCAGAGGCAATTCATGAATGTATTTTCTTGATTCATGAATAATGTTGAGAATGTATTTAATTCAGACATAAGGCAAGCCCATTTCTGATATTTTGAATCAAACAATGTTTTACTTATTTATGTATTATTACATTAATATTCCATTTCAAGGAGGCAAATAATACACCCCTTAAAATGTGTGTGTGTGCTGGGCAGGGGAGAGGAGGGAGGAAGAAAATCAAAGATTTACATTAGTGCTGTGTCAAAAATGTCTCCCACATTCAACTATTCTTATTCAATTTTATAGAAAAGAAATTGCTTTCAGAAAGAAATTCAAAGGAGAAGAAAATTTCAGAGATTTTGGGTCAGGTTGTTGTGCCTACCTTACTTAGGAGGTGGTCAAGGAGTGTGTGTGCATGTCCTGTCTTTCACTGTACAATTATCTCTCCAACACCCTGTAGCCTCCTTGGCTTCCCACACTTCAATTAAAGCCCAGGGGAAGGCATCATAAGGTAATTCCTTTTACAGGGCTTTTTCAGATCAGGAAGTGCAGGCAGCCTGGGTGACTGCAGAGAAATGGAGAGATGAGAAGAAAAACACACACACAAACAGCACCCTTGGCCATCTCACAGTGATTAAGCTTAAAAACACCACTTACGAGTATCTAGTGCAGAGCAGGAGGCACAGCAGACATGATCTTTGCCTCCACCATGCCTCCTGCTCTGCAATTCATTTAGACAGGCTTTTTTGCCCGTGTAGCTGAGGCGTTCCCCTTCATGGATCACTGTCTTGTTGTGGCGAAGGGGCTTGCGTAACTCAGTGAAGCCATAAGCTATGCCGTGCAGGGCCACCCAAGATGCACAGGTCATGGCAGAGAGTTCTGACAAAATGTGGTCCACTGGAGAAGGAAATGGCAACCCACTCCAGTATTCTTGCCAAGAAAACCCCATGGAACATATCACAAGGCTAAAAGAGATGACGTCGGAAGATGAGCCCCTCAGGTTGGAAGGTGTCCAATATACTACTGGGGAAGAGCAGAGGGAACTACCGGAAGTACAAGCTGGGTTTCGAAGAGGCAGAGGAACTAGAGATCAAATCGCCAACATTTGCTGGATCATGGAGAGAGCAAGAGAATTCCAGAAAAACGTCTATTTCTGCTTCATTGACTACGCTAAAGCCTTTGATTGTGTGGATCACAACAAACTGTGGCAAATTCTGAAAGAGATGGGAGTACCAGACCACCTTACCTGTCTCCTGAGAAACCTGTACGAGGGTCAAGAAGCAACAGTAAGAACCAGACATGGAACAACCGAGTGGTTCAAAATTGGGAAAGGAGTACGACAAGGCTGCATATTGTCTCCCTGCTTATTTAACTTATATGCAGAGTACATCATGAGAAACGCCGGATTGGATGAATCACAGGTCGGAATTAAGATTGCCGGGAGAATTATCAACAACCTCAGATACGCAGATGATACCACCCTAATGGCAGAAAGTGAAGAGGATCTAAAGAGCCTCTTGTTGAGGGTGAAAGAGGAGAGTGCAAAAGCTGGTTTGAAACTCAACATTAAAAAAACGAAGATCATGGCATCTGGCCCCATCACTTCTGGCATATGGAAGGGGAAGAAATGGAAGCAGTGACAAATTTTATTTTCTTGGGCTCCAAGATCACCGCAGACGGTGACTGTAGCCATGAAATTAAAAGACACTTGCTCCTTGGGAGGAAAGCGATGGCAAACCTAGACAGCATAGTAAGAAGCAGAGACATCACCTTGCCGACAAAAGTCCGTCTAATCAGAGCTATGGTTTTCCCAGTAGTAACGTATGGCTGTGAGAGCTGGACTATAAGGAAGGCTGAGCGCCGAAGAATTGATGCTTTCGAACTGTGGTGCTGGAGAAGACTCTTATGAGTCCCCTGGACTGCAAGGAGGTCAAATCAATCCATCCTAAAGGAAATCAACCCTCAGTGCTCATTGGAAGGACAGATACTGAAGCTGAAGCTCAAATATTTTGGCCACCTAATGCAAAGAGAAAACTCTCTGGAAAAGACCCTGATGCTGGGAAAGACTGACGGCAAAAGGAGAAGGGGACAGCAGAGGATGAAATGGCTAGATAGCATCACTGATGCAATGAATATGGACTTCAGCATGCTCCAGGAGAGAGTGCAGGACAGGAAGGCCTGGCGTGCTATGGTCCATGGGGTCACGGAGAGTTGGACACGACTGAACAACAAGCTGAGGCATTGGGGAGGGAAGGATGCTGGGCATAGGGCATAAGCTGTCCCCTGCCTGCTCCCTGGCATCCCCCCTTTCCCTTCCCTCTGAGGTTGCCTTTGCAACCTCAGAGAGACAGCCGGCATGGTTTTCTCTGCGCTGGCTATGAGGGGGAAGGGGAGAGGAGCTTGGACTCCTGGGTCTGCGGTCGGAGCACTTTCTCCAGCCTCAGATCCAGGAATCCAAAGGATCCTATGGCTCCCCAGACACTTCTAGGGGCTATAGGATTGCCCTCCCCAAAAGACTGGCTCCTGGTGGAAATCAAAATTGCTAGAGCTGGTTTGTTGATGCTGGATCAATACTGCTGCCTGCATTTTTGGCCTCTCCTTGGGGGTGTGGCTAGGGGGACTGTCATGATGAGTGCCTACACCTCAAAATGTACTACACCACTGTTCCCACATGCTGCCAAACAAAACTGACCCCCCCCCCCAAGTCTTCCCCTTCATGGCACTCAAGCTGAGGGGGGGAAATTCTGTTGGTTTGGTATGATCCGGGTCCGGGTACAAATTAATTAAATAATTGATTTTATTTGAGGTTCTTTAATTGGCTGGTTTTGCCTCCCATGAAATGTAAATAAATCCTAGAAATTATTTCTAAATTTGCATATATATAAATTAGCACATGCAGATTTTATGCATCTTTGTGTCCTACGGGCCTGGGCTCTGAATCTTTTAAGGGCCGAGCAATGCTCCTGGCTGTAAGGATGATGAAGTCTGGATCCAAGCCGGTGTGACTGGGTGTTTTTTTAGAGTTGAAACTATTAATGTATTTATGTGTGTATGTATATGTGTGTGTGCGTGTGTGTGTATATATATATATATATATATATGGACTCAACCTTGCGGGAGCTGGGGGTGGCGATGGCCAACAGGAAGCTCTGGCGTGGGCTGGTCCATGAAGTCACGAAGAGTCAGAAGCGACTGACCGAATAAACAACAACAAAAATATATATATACCCCACCCTGCCCTGTGCGCTCAAAGTATCCACTTTGTAGCCATTTCAGTTCATCCTTCTAAACTATTAAGGGCGCAATCCTATGGCCACTAGTCTGTGGCTAGAAGGCCAAAGGATAGGTTGGTTCCCAGGAACTGACCTCCACCCCTCCCATGCTGCCTCGTAGGCAGCGCGGATTGGCCCTGCACTCTGCATTCGTAAGAGCAGTGCGGAGCAGTGAAAATGGGGCGTTCCTTGGGGGCGGGGTGGGCCGACATGCCTTGCCGACGCTTCCTTTGCATTGTCTGGCGTCCACCCCCCTGCTCCGACTTCCCCTCCCCACTGCTCCTGCCCTGCATTGGATAGGCGGTCCGTCGCCTCCAAGTTTGGAGGTGGACGCCTATCCCGATAGGATTGCGCCCTAAATCATCACCACCACCATCGTATTAGTAAGATCATTACATATATGAATAGCAAACTCATTGCCTGGGTCTGGAATCTGGATACATCTGTAGCCAAAACTGCATCACTCACACACAAGAGGGAAGTATCAGCAGATTCAGGGGAAACCAAAGATTTGCAGATATACCCAAATACGTGTGTGTGTAGTGTAAAACAGCCCAATGAGGGCTTAGCATTCTCATTGGACATAGAACACAGTTTGACTTGGGGGGGGGAACAAAAACCAGTAGAGGGGATGTGGGGTGGAAAGGAGTGGCTGGAAAAGGACATGATTGGCTCGCTGAAATTCTAAGCTGGAACATTTCACACTGCAACATTTCGTTGCAGGGCCACACTTGTTAAGTTGACACCACAGAGACAGTTATATCAGGGGCTGTATCTTTTCGAGAAGACACAGAATGACAGAGGAATAAAGGCAAAGGAAGCATAACAAAGGGAACAGAGACTGTTCCAAATATTGTCATGCACTTTTCAAACAGATATATGGCAGATGCTTACGATCAGGCTACATTGTACATCGAAGCCATGATAATCAGAATGCTGAATGCATGGCTAGAAAGGAAGGAAACGATTTTCCATCATGACTAATAGCACAATTCTCCTGGTGACATTTTGTGATTCCCCACCGCCACCCAGCACAAACTGCACATGTCCTTATTGCTCCATAATTGATTAGCCATGCTCGCATAATGATAGTTATTTCCCATTACTTCGTTATCAAAATGAATATTTCATTCACCTTAATTAACTTTAGGACACTGTTGTCCTTAGACTTAGGAGACCTTGGTTAAAAATCTAGGCCTGCTGTATCGAGCCCTGAATTCAAATTCCTACTCATGGAAATGGGAATGATCGGTTCTGGCTTAAGGTTTTTTTTGGGGGGGGGCATTGGGCAACATGCCCACTTCAGTGGGCCCCACTTTCCTCCTTCTGTTCTGTTGCTCCTGTCCATTAATTTGATCTCCTAGGAACAAAGGACACTGCCTCAAACCAAATCAGGCCATTGGTCCATGTCTCTCAGTATTGTCTGCACTGAATGGCTGCAGCTTTCAAGGGTTTGGAGCAGGAGTTATTCCAGCCCTTCTTGGAGATGCCAGGGATCGAACCTGGGACCTTCTGCTTACAAAGCAGGCACTCTACCATTGAGCTATGGCCCATGGCCCATCCTCTGGGCCCAAAATACTGAATCTGCATGGCCAGCTAGAGATAGGGTGAGTCAAGTGGAGGATGTTGCACCTTCTCCTTACTCCAGTTGCTTGCTGCTTCTACACCTTGTGTCACATCATGACGATTCCGTCATGGTGATGCTATATCCCTCGTGCACATTTATACTGTGTGGGACACACAATGACATTTGTTGCGGTATAATGGATACCGTGGAATAAAATTTTTATTATTTATTTATTTATTTATTCATTTCATTTCATTTCTATACCGCCCAATAGCCGAAGCTCTCTGGGCGGTTCACAACAATTAAAACTAAACGGCACACAATAAAACAATTTAAAATATATAGAACATTAAAACCACAGTATAACAATACAACCACAGTAAAACTTAGCAGCAGTGCAGGAATTTAAAATACAGATTTAAAACAGCAAGCTAAAAGTCTAGAAAGCTAAAATGCTAAAATGCCTGGGAAAATAAAAGGTCTTCACCTGGCGTCGAAAGGAATACAATGTAGGTGCCAGGCGAACCTCACTAGGGAGCTTGTTCCAAAGCTGGGGTGCCACAGCAGAAAAAGCCCCCCTCCTACTAGCCACCCGCCTCACTTCCTTTGGCAGGGGCTCACGGAGAAGGGCCACTGATGATGATCTTAAGGTCCGGGCAGGCACATATGGGAGGAGGCGATCCTTCAGGTACCCTGGCCCCAAGCCGTTAAGGGCTTTGAATGTTAATACCGGCACTTTGAATCGGGCCCAGAAATGGACTGGCAGGCAATAACATTACAAGCGCGGTATATCGAATGCATCATGTGCCCTGACAGGTATCAGCGCACTTCAGTGCCGCTATAAAGCAGTAGTGTAGATCTAGCCTTGCTCAGACTGAGCAGGCATCAAAGAGAAGGAGGAGGAGAGCCAGAAGTCTCTGCTAGGGTTGGCTGTGGACCCCTTGTTGAAGGATGGGGCTGAGCAGATGCCCAATGATATCTTCACCATGTAGTTGTACTGGGGCCATCACGCAGTCAGCTGTCCTGAGATAACAACCGCTCGAGTTCACTTCAACCCTTGATCTATATACAGGCCCAGGCTGAAAAGAGGTGGGAGAAGCAAGGCATACTGGCAAGATCAGGGGCTCCCAACTCCCTTCATATCATACACAATCCATTTGTTATCTCTGGTGGGCGGAGAGATTGCATGTCCATGGAGAAACGTCGCATAGTGTATACAAGCCAGCACCATGCGGTGTAAATATTTTAGGAATGGTTTACGCAGGGCCCTCTAGGTTGTAACCTGAGCTGTGTGCAAATGGACTCTCAATTTTTTTCCACCCTGTGGGCAGAGAAATTGGGGGGACCCTTTCACCTAATTTCTTCAGGGGGAGGAGAAATTCTCCTAGAGTTTCCTCAGGGTGAGGCTCACCACCATCAGCAGTGCCTCTTCCTTATTTCCTAAGGGGTTGTGGGGTGGTGGTGTTGCACTGCCAGTGCAAGAGGCAACACTAGGAAATGTGTTGGCAGCCTGGCCCCCATTTTGCATCTTTCACGATACCCCACAGCTAGCATTATGTGTGTGGGGGGTGGAGGTGTGGGGGGGGGGAATCACAAAAAAATGGTGAAGAACATTTTGGAGAACATTCTGCAAAGTGGCCTTCTATTTCTAATTGGTGGGGTAAGATACAGAAAAAAAACCCTCAACACCTTTTTCAGAATAATGTCTTCTGAGAAAGTTTGGCTCAGCTCTAGTTGTCATTCTCCAGAGTTCAGCACCTTCCCAGATCCTAACGTCCCAGACCTGAGACGTGATTGTGGATACATTTTGTCTGTAAGGGCGATGCTTATACTACCTCTATTTCCCTGAAAGCCCTGTAGTGGGTGTTGTCAAGGGCTCCTTGGAGGCCTCTCTCAGTCTAATCCAGTAGCCAAGTCCAGACACAGACAAAGGGATTCTTTTCAAAGCTTTATTCCTCTTTTACAACTTAACAACTCTACCGTTAGCAACTAGATATGAGCAGCAGAGTACCTATGCCCTAAGTTGGAACAGTTGGTCCCCGTTTGAAAGGGAATTACTGGCAGACCCCTGAATTTAAGGACTAGGGAGAGTCCCTCCCCTTTTCCCTTGGATCCTCTGGGCGCAGCTGTTGTTTGCGCACCAACTGGGCACTACGCCTCCTTTCTGCGCCCTCCATTTGGCACCGCTCTCTGCTTCGGCGTCGCGTGTCCATCAAGTCTGCTTCCCGCGATCTGTCACTCCCTGAACTGCTATCTAAGCTAGGAATGCTAGTGAGAGGAATCTCCGTCAGCTGTTGGCCCTGGGAAAGAGGAGCGCGCTCCTCTCCCAGTAGCGACTGCTCTTCCTCAGAATCAGAACTACTCTGGGATTCTATGGGCTCAGTGTCCACCCTGACAGGTGTGACAGTGGGTAGTGTGTCCAGCTCCAGAGAAGGGGTGAAGTTGGTGTTGTGCCAAAATCTGTCATCCAAATTCCTTAGTTTTCTTCCCCCATGAAAGAGGTTTCCATTGATTTTTCTGCCTCTTTCTTGGGGTTCTTTATGATTTATTTTGAATTTCTTTTGGTTGGTGTATTTATTTATTTGTTATATTTCAATACCGCCCAATAGCCAAAGCTCTCTGGATGGTTCACAAAAATTAAAACCAAAACTACAACATCAAAACAATATAAAAGCATTAGAACTACAATATAAAAATACAACCAGCATAAAACCAAGCAGCAATGCAGAGATTTAAAATACAGTAACAAATTTAAAACAGCAGAGCTAAAAGACTAGAATGCTAAAATTCCTGGGAAAATAAAAAGGTCTTCACCTGGTGCCAGAAAGAGTACAACGTAGGTGCCAGGCAAACCGCTCTAGGGAGCTCATTCCACAACCAGGGTGCCACAGCAGAAAAGGCCCTCTTCCTAGTTTTTGAGTTTACCTAATCCCTGCAAGGTGGCTGGGAGTGCTGTATGTGCGCTCTCTCTCTCTCTCTCTCTCTCTCTCTCTCTCTCTTATACATCTCTCCATTGCTCTGCAGCCTCCCAGGTTGCCTGCACTTCCTGATCTAAAAAAGCCCTACAGGAGGAATTATCTCATGATATCTTGCCCTAACTGAAGTGTGGAAAGCCTAGGAGGCTACAGGCTGCTGGACAGTGAAAGACAGGACACTCACGCACACTCCTCAGCCACCTCATACAAGACCCCAAACCCAATCCATGAGAATTTCTTCAAAATTTTCTTCTCCTTTGAATGTCCTTTCAGCAGCGATTTCTTTTCTATCATATTGAAGGAGAATGTTCAGAAAAAACATGGGAGAAATTTTCGGCACAGCACTGTTTGCAACGCCACTCTCCTATCCACATGTCGAATGATCAGTGTGAACCGAAGCCTCAATATATGCATATGTGGTTGTTGTTGTTCAGTTGTTAAGTCATGTCTGACTCTTCGTGACCCCATGGACCATAGCACGCCAGGCCTTCCTGTCCTCCGCTCTCTTCCGGAGTGTGCACAAGTTCAAATTCATTGCATCAGTGATGCTATCTAGCCATCTCATCCTCTGCCGTCCCCGTCTCCTTTTGCCTTCAATCTTGCCCGGCATCAGGGTCTTTTCCAGGGAGTTTTCTCTTCGCATTAGGTGACCAAAATATTTGAGCTTCAGCTTCAGTATCTGTCCTTCCAATGAGCACTCAGGGTTGATTTCCTTTAGGATGGACTGATCTGACCTCCTTGCAGTCCAGGGGACTCGTAAGGGTCTTCTCCAGCACCACAGTTAGGGATGGCGGGGAATTTCTCCAAGAATCTCTGGGAGGCCAAATGCCAATGCATTCGGCCCCCCGAAATTGGTGGTGAAATTCTCCGCCGGCCCCCCGGGCCCCCCCAGGATGGGACTTACTTCATGCGCATGTCCCTCTCGGCGGCGGGTCCCAGCGGCGTTTCGGCGGCGTTTCAGTGGGGGGGGGGGGCGGCGGCCAGTCTTCTGACCAGCTGCCGCCGCCGCCATTGCAAAATAAAAAAGGAAAGTAAAAAAAAACAACCACACACCCGTGATAGGCTATGTAACGATTTACATAGCCTATCACGGCTAGATTTCCAAAGTCAGCCATGATAGGCTACGTAAATCGTCATGTAGCCTATCACGGGTGACTTTGAAAAAAAAAAAAAGCGTATACGCAAATGGCGGTGCCCATGGGGCGCCACCATTTGCAGTCCTTAGTTTGGCATGTCTAGTCTACGTAAAGATTTACATAGACTATGGCGAAAATAAGGGCAACGCAAATAGCGTTGTTTTTGTTTTTTGTTTTTGTTTTTTTTCCCCCAAAGTCACCCGTGATAGGCTACGTGACGATTTACTTAGCCTATCACAGCTGACTTTGGAAATCTAGCTGTGATAGGCTACGTAAATCGTTACGTAGCCTATCACGGGTGTGTGTGTGTGTTTTATTACTTTCCTTTTTTTTTTCGCGGCCAGGTAGATGGGACACTCCTCCCCGGCCTGAATTTCGGCGGCGAGGGATGGGGCGCCTCCCCCCTGGCCTGAATTTCGGCCAGGCAAGGCGGGGTGCCTCCCCCCCCCTCGCCTGAACTTCGGGGGGAGAACCGAAGCGCCTCCCCCCCACCGCGAAGCAAGCTGCGGGACCAGGTAAGTCCCTTTCGTCCATCCCTAACCACAGTTCGAAAGTATCAATTCTTCGGCGCTCAGTCTTCCTTATAGTCCAGTTCTCACAGCCATATGTTGCTACTGGGAAAACCATAGCTTTGATTAGACGGACTTTTGTCGGCAAGGTGATGTCTCTGCTTCTTACTATGCTGTCTAGGTTTGCCATCGCTTTCCTCCCAAGGACAAACGTCTTTTAATTTCATGGCTACAGTCACCGTCTGTGGCGATCTTGGAGCCCAAGAAAATAAAATCTGTCACTTCTTCCATTTCTTCCCCTTCTATATGCCAGGAAGTGATGGGGCCAGATGCCATGATCTTAGTTTTTTTAATGTTGAGTTTCAAGCCAGTTTTTGCACACTCCACTTTCACCCTCAACAAGAGGCTCTTTAGATCCTCTTCGCTTTCTGCCATTAGGGTGGTATCGTCTGCATATCTGAGGTTGTTGATAATTCTCCCGGCAATCTTAATTCTGACCTGTGATTCATCCAACCCGGCGTTTCTCATGATGTACTCTGCATATAAGTTAAATAAGCAGGGTGACAATATGCAGCCTTGTCGTACTCCTTTCCCAATTTTGAACCAATCGGTTGTTCCATGTCCGGTTCTTACTGTTGCTTCTTGACCCTCGTACAGGTTCCTCAGGAGACAGGTAAGGTGGTCTGGTACTCCCATCTCTTTAAGAATTTGCCACAGTTTGTTCTGATCCACACAATCAAAGGCTTTAGCATAGTCAATGAAGCAGAAATAGACGTTTTTCTGGAATTCTCTTTCTCCATGATCCAGCGAATGTTAGCGATTTGATCTCTAGTTCCTCTGCCTCTTCGAAACCCAGCTTGTACTTCCGGTAGTTCCCTCTGCTCTTCCCCAGTAGTATATTGGACACCTTCCGACCTGAGGGGCTCATCTTCCGGCGTCATATCTTTTAGCCTTGTGATACGTTCCATGGGGTTTTCTTGGCAAGAATACTGGAGTGGGTTGCCATTTCCTTCTCCAGTGGACCACATTTTGTCAGAACTCTCTGCCATGACCTGTCCGTCTTGGGTGGCCCTGCACGGCATAGCTTATGGCTTCACTGAGTTACGCAAGCCCCTTCGCCACAACAAGGCAGTGATCCATGAAGGGGTGCATATGTGGCCCGAGCCCCAATTACCCATCCATGTCAAAAAGAAAGAAAGAAAGAAAGAAAGAAAGAAAGAAAGAAAATGAAATGAAATGTGGCAGCTGGATTGCTCAGGAAGGGCCTATAATATGTATGTGTATGCCTCAGATCACACTGAGCATTCAACTGTGCTGATGGGTATGCAGCTAGGCACCCCTACATGTCACCACTTTATAGAAGACAGACAGGACCAGAGTGAAGGGTAGGCATGGTCAGGCTCCTGCTGAGGCCCACCCCCAGCAGGGGCCCCCTGACCAGAGCCCCCTGGAGTTGCTCCTCCTCTTCACCGCTGCAGCCCGCGTGTTCGCCTGCCTCTTGCTCTGGCCCAGACAACGGGGGCGGTGAGAAGGAGGGGCAGTAGGCGCTGCTGCCTCCTGGCTCCCTGGCTCTCTGCCTCTCAAGCAAGCAAGTGGGGCAAGTGGAAACAGGAGGAGGAGCGAGAGCAGATGGTGACAATGATGGTGAGAAATAGACTCACTGAGGGAGGGGGCCCACAGAGTGTGTCTTGTCCACGGGCCTCCAAAACCTAGAGCTGGCACTGAATACAAACACTGAGGGCACAACCCTGTTGGGATGGCTGTAAGCCTCTGCACTTGGAGGCTTACTGCCATCCAGTGCAGAGCGGGAGGAGCAGTAGTGGAGGCAATCTTAGCTAGACGGCTTTTGACCTGTCTAGCTAAGGCACCTCGAAGTGGGAGGGAAGGAGGCTGGGGAGGCCTGAGGATACATAGTAAGCTGGCCTCCCCAGTCCCCCTCCCACCCTCTGGCTGCGAGGGGGAGGGGAGTTTGGATTCCTGGGTCCGAGGTCAGAGCACTGTCTTTGACCTTGGAACCAGACCTAGATCTACATTAGCGCTTTTTATCAGTATTGAAGTGCACTGATAACTGTTTGGGCATATTGCACATTCCATATACCGCTTTTCTAGCATTATTTCCCCCTTTTTATTCTGTATTATCCAAAATACCACAACAGATGTCATTGATTGTGTGTGTTACGAGATATTAATGCGCAAGAGGGATATAGTGTCACTGTGATGGGATCGTATTGATATGACACAAGATCTGGCCCAGAAATGTGAAATATTTCTGACCCCCAAATTCTGTCTAGGGGTCACACAGGATTGCTGTCTGAGTGAACTTATCCTTAGAATTCCTTGTTTGTACAGACCAAAGTTGTTGTCTGTAGGTAGCAACTTTAAGGTAACGATCTCTGAGCCTTGATGGTGTAAGTAAACCTTTCATGAATAACATCACAGAGGGGGCAGGGAATGCTTGCACATCGTATGGGTGTTCCTTGCATTTCTCAGATGTAGCCCTGGGGTTCTTTCACCTGCGTGGATGTTGCACAAAGACACCCACTTCAATAGGAATATCAGTGACTGCAGAATGAGAGGTCAGTGAGTGGGAAAACTGGTGGTGGAGGTGGTGGTGGCGGTGAGAGACAACAGTGGGGTGGATTTAAAGATGAGCACATGAGCTGGAGATTGGAAAGGAGCTATCACACCTCTGGGCCTCTAGCCCTTTGCAGCAGTTTCAAAGCATTTTAGGGGGGTTATGAACTGAGTACACCGATGTGACAACAACTGGAAGTCAATCAGTCATGTAGTTTATTTCCTGCTACTTCAGTGGATATGGTGGGCCCATGGAAATTGCACTGCTCGGATGGATATGGTGCACCTGGTGAAACTTTCACTTGGTTTTAGATCTTGAGGTTTGATTCCGGGAGAATATTTTGTGGGAGCAAAAGTGTAGATGGAGGAGGAGGCATCTATTCTCCATTCAAGTAGAAGTGGCCAGGCTTGCGGCTGGAGGAATCAGGTTCCATGATTCAGACAGGCTGACCACGAGCAATACTGACCAAGTTCTAGTCAACGGGCCTCTCGTTTACTGCTGAATGTCCAGACCTGAGCTTTCAGAAAGGAGCATCCGACAAACCTCACCAACTGCACAGTCTCCCGCCGTTTTGACATTTTCAGCCAGGGAGCCTGCTTAGGGTTGGGGGCTTGCGTTTGGTTCATAAAACGGTTTACCTAAGTAGTGTGACTGGGGCAGCAGTGCAGTGGTCAACCCTGGAAGCGTGTTGCGTGGTGGTGGAGTGCATTTTTCAGAGTTCACTTTCTACAGCACAGTGGGCCAGTTTTCCCAACCTCAACTAATTTCTTTCCTATGATCAGATAATTTATATTAACCACTCTCTCCACTCTAGGGTTAGGAGCCATCCTTATAGCACACCCACATACCCACACAAGAGGGACACTGTCTGTAACAGAGCTAATTCCTCCCAACCCAAGTCAGTTCCATCACAACTGCAAGACAGCTGTCAGCTCACACCAGCAGATTCCCGATTTCACTACTCGCCGCCACTATCAATCTTTCTCTCCCTCCCCTGTCCCCCCCCCCCGCTCTGCTAGTGGTTGCCGCCACAGGCTACACATGGGGTGGTGCGCGGGGAGTGTTTCCATTGGGATAACTGGGGTTGATGCAGTACAGGAATTATTGCTTAAGCAAGAACCAGGGTGCAAACTTGAGGTCTACACAGCACAAACTCTTTGTCCTTGGCCAGCAGCACCGGGGAAAGCACGCACCCAGCAAAAGTAAAGAGAGCGCGTGCGCGCGCCCCAGCCCACAGGGGGGCGCGCTCTGCCAGTCGTGTAAAGGGAACGAGCGCCGTCCCCCTTCCCAGCCCCCCCCCCCCCCCGCCGTTTGGAACTTTGCTGACTGTAACGTTCTGAAGCCGAACATACAGACACAAGGGGGCGGAGGCGGTAGAATGTTCGATTTTGCCTTCGTTCCATCCGGTCTGCTTCCCGGGGGCGGGGAGCCCCCCCCGCTCTACGTTCCCCCCCCCCGGGAGTTCTCTTGGAGGAGGATGGAGAGATATATATATATATATATATATATATATATATATATATATATATATATATATATATATATATGTGGAGGCCTCGGCAGCGCCACCCTCCGGCCATCGAGCCGCACTGCACCTCCCCTTTCTCACTCACTCGCTCTCCCCCCACCCCCACCCCACCCCCCCGCTCCGACTCTCAATGTTCCACACTGCCCGGCCACAGAGCCTCCTCTGCTGCTTTATTTCCCCCCGGCTGCTTCCATCCCCTCCAAGGACGTTTCATCCCCTTCCCTCCCCCCCTCCATCCCTCCCCTCCGATCTAAACATCGGGACAGGACGCCTACGAAGGTAAAGGAGAAACGGGTTAGGTGGCTGCAGCAGGAACCTGGGCGAGCATGGGGGGGGGGAGGAGGAGATAGGAGGAGGGAGAGGGGGAGAGAGAGAGAGAGAGAGAGAAGCGAGGGGGGGGGGGAGACAGATTGGTGGAGGGAGCTTTGTTCTTGTTTTCAGCGTTTGCTGCCTGGCGGTGGCCAGAGGAGCCGGGACTGAGTTCACGCCTCACTTGGTGCACATACACCACACTGATCGTGGTGGAAAGCTTGCGACCATAACAGCCCCTCCATACCCTCCTGGCTGGGAGCTCGCCTCTCCCTACAAAGCCAAGAGGGGAGGAGGAGGAGGAAGAGGAGGAGGGGGTGGCGGGGGGGGGGACGGCGACAGCGACGACGACGACTCGTGTGTGTGTGTGTGTGTAAAAGAGAGAGAGAGAGAGGGGCAAAGCTGCGATTTCTGCCCTCCTGCTGCAATTCCTTACGAGGATCGTCTTCCTTTTCATTTTTTAAAGACAATATAATACAAATTTTTAAAACACCCCCGCCTTCCCTCCCAATTTGATCCTTCCTGGATGTATTTTTTTTAAGAGGGGGCAGGAAAAAAAATATGTCGGTCTGTTTTGTAGAAACTGATCAGGACTCGGTGGCGTTGAAAGCTTTCCAGAAGGTGCAGTTTGAATTATGCTTCTTCTTTTCTCTCCCCCCACCCCCCGTTCCCTTCTTCCCCCTTTTCCAGCCTGCTCGGTGGTGACCAAATGCAGCTCTTGCTGCTGCTGGCCGTGTAAATACAACCCCGAAGCTCGCTGATTTCGCGAAAAGCCTTTTGAGTCTGAAAGAACGAATCCTCTCTAGCTCTTTAAATACAAGGAGGCAAGAAGGACTGGATCATTTTTGTTTTGGCCTCCCAATTTGTATAGCAGCTCAAGTATTGTTACTGGCAATATATATTGTGTGTGTGGGGGAGATGTGGCTGTCGTGACCCCTTCTGCTCCTGTATAAATATTTACAGGGTATTAGCGACTTCCCCAAAATAATAATCATTGTGTTGGGGGTGGGGGCAAATAGCAATCTGTGCTATTTACAACGTGTCATAAGTTATTAATGCTCGTTGCTTGAGCACTCTGCTAAAACTGCCTCATGCCTTCCAACAAAGTAGACGATTGACGTACTGTCTGAAGAATTGCGGTGTACATGTGTGTGGGGAAACATGAATAGAATTGTGGGGGGATACATATCTTTTAAAAATTGAGATTACCCCCTCCTTCTCCTTTTAAAATAATAATCTGTAAGTACTGGGAAGATATTTCACCACCTTTAACACCCCTCCCCCTTTAAATCATGCCCAGTCTTAAGGGTACTGAATAATTCTGCATAGGACAACCAGTCCATAGCACTTCACTGAGTGAACTGACTTTCTTTGTCCCACTTTTTTTTTTTTTTTACTTTTGCTCCTTCCCAAAAAGTTTTCCAAGATGTCCAGTGACAGACAAAGGTCAGATGACGAAAGCCCAAGTACCAGCAGTGGTAGTTCAGATGCAGATCAGAGGGACCCACCAGCGCCTGAACCTGAGGAGCAAGAAGAAAGAAAGCCTTCTGCAACCCAGCAGAAGAAAAATACCAAACTCTCCAGCAAAACTACTGCTAAGCTATCCACTAGTGCTAAAAGGTAACAGCTCCAAAGAACAGAAAGATGTGTGTGTGAGGGGGGAGCGGGGGAATCTGTTCATGGGGCAGGCACTTATTTTAAAGCAGCAAAGTTTGAGATGTTCTTCAGTGTTGGGATGACAAGACCCATAATAGGAGATGGCCTTAGTAGTAGAAACCATGCATTACAATGTCTCCTACTAGGACCATACAACACATTGAGGCTGTGGTTTGACTGGATCGAGGCAGACTTCCACGCCAAAGGGTAAGCAGTTGGGTTGAACCGATGCTGCTGCTGCTGCTGCACTGCTGAAAGGGAGTGTATTTAATGTGGGTAGAGCTGCAAGCTGGGAAAACACTGCTTTGCCATGCACTGGACTCTGTGTTGTTCCACTTGGTCCAAGTGACTCATATGAGTGATGTGTGTTCACACCTGACTCTACATGCTTTGGCTGTCTGGGTGGTGGGTGGCAGGGAAGGAAATGGGAGGATCCATTCTTTCGCTGTATTTTCAGCAGACTTTCATTGGATGCTATATAAGAACTCTTCACAAAAATGCAATTTTGTAGTTGCGCCTTTTTTCAAACTTCAGTGCATGTCACCTTATGTACATGCATACATGGAGGGTTTTTGTGTGTGGTTGAAATGCAAGCAGGGATGTTAACTTGAGTGTCTCTTGCCTCAGTGGGAGTAGACTAATGATTGTCCTTTTATCTTTGAAGTTTCAAACACTCGAGAAATCTATGTGATCCTCATGAGTGTCTGCGTATACATTTTACGGCAGTTTGGCTTTCAAGATGCGCACGTGCTGTTAATTTCCCTTAACAGCCATCTGAATTGGGCAAAGTTGAAATGCCTTGATCTGTGCTTCTTTGGAGATAAACTGAGTAATCCTTTCCCTGAAGCTCACTTTTAGCTAGGATTCCACATTACATTATCCAATAGCACATCTGACAAATGGCATCAAAGATGTTTAAGGGTGCAATGGTGTTTCATTAAAAGCACTGGCAGTTTCACATTGCCTCTATAATGGGCCGATATGTTTGGGGTGCGGGGGATGCGCCGCTTCCATATTCCAAACATTAGCTAGTGTTTGGAATAGTTAATTAGTTAGTTAATTAGTTAGCTAATTAGTTAGTTAATTTTTGTGAACTTCCCAGACAGCTCCGGCTATTGGGTGGTATAGAAATGAAATAAATAAATAAATAAAATAATCTGTAATTTTGCATTGTAGGTTAAGTGCTACAAAAATTATTTGTGGGACATGTTAGTTCTTACCATCTGCTGCTTTTAAGCTGAAAATGGTAAATTGAACGAAGGCTGGAAATAGGAGTGCTCGTAATAGATGTTTGAATTAGAAAAAAGCATGATAGGGGGTGGATCTTTTCTTTTGGGAGGGGCAACTTTTGATATATTTATCACTTTTGCTAGCTGCTCAGTATACAGTATTTGCTGTTGATATATAGATTCAATTACTCTTTCCCTTGATATCATGTTTGTTCTTGTAAAATCTTAGCCCTGTGTAGTGTTTGGCTTGATGTCTTGCGTAAAATCTTGTAGGGTGCAAATCCAGAGTACCTAAATTATATCTAGACCATTTTTCATTGTCATGGATCTGCTTCTGGAAAACATAAATTGCCTGAAGTCTGTAAAATGAGCAGCAGTGAATATTTTGTTCTCAGTGCCAAATGACAAAAGCTTCATTTTTTTGATAACTTCTATTAAACTGTGATAAAACTGATCAAACATTTTCTTTTTGGATCCTAACAGCTTTGTAACTGTTGTCCAGAGACACCATCTGGGCTGAAACCATCATTGCTATATCTGTATTTGTTTTATTCCGCAAAGTCTCCAACAAATTTTAAAAAAAATGTTGCATGGCTTTGTGAGGAGATGTAAGAGCAGTAAGAAAAAAAATTCTAAAGTTATAGCTAGATTTAGATCCAGTCTAAATATTTTAGACTGCATATTTACCAAGTTGATCGAAATCGAAATTCACTATCAGCAGCAGGTAAACTCTTGCCAAAAACGTGTCCTTGTTTACTATGTAGCTGCCTTGGCTACAATTCCGGTAATGTTGGTAGAAAGTCATTCTCAAATATGCTTGTGTTTCCTCCTTTCCTCCCCTCCCTTCCTGGTCTCATTTGCATATAAGATTAAAAAGAAAAATTCTCTTATACAAAGTGGCTGGAAATCCCGCCAACTCACTTTTCTGAGGACTCTGTGGGAATTCCTACCAGGCAGAGGTGTAAATGCTCTGTCTGTTTACCATAACAGCGAAGAAAAAAAGCTGCAAAGTTTCTCTGTTATGGGATTTGGGTTATGCCTCTGAGAACAAAGAGGAAGCAGCCATGTTAGCATTACTGAAGGCAAAACCAATCTTGCATTTAACTGCATGGTGGTAGAGGGCAGTGTAATTCCCTGATTTATTCCGTAGACTATCTCAAATGCTTTGTGTCTGTTCTCATTTTGCCAACAGAATTCAGAAGGAGCTAGCCGAAATAACCCTGGATCCACCTCCCAACTGCAGGTATGGAAAAACAAACCAAGAAACCAAACTTTTGAAATGTGGGGATGCTGATGAGTGTGGGAGCGGCGGGGAGAGTGAATAGGAATGGAGGATTGCTCAGCATAGCAGATGTGCTGCTCTGTAATGTTTGTATGTGGATCTAAGATAAAGCAGGAATTGTGTAGGGCAAATGGAACAAGTGTAGTGAGATGCTTGATAGAATGTACCACGAAGCTTTGATTGTCAGCTACTCGGAGTAGGTGGCACATTTGCTGGAAATCGTAGTCACTGTTGACGAGGTGTTTTCCTGTGAATGTTTGTGTAAGCTAAATAGTTATTATAGATGTGACTTATTAGCTTAGGACTGTTGAGTTTTCAGAAATGATGGCTTACCCAAGTTTGAAATAAAAGCATGTCTCTCCCCACAATACATCATTCTTACGATGGTGCTATGTTGTTTTTTTTAAAGAAAGTGAAAGGGTTATATTTGTAGTTTGCCTTCTGGGTAGGCAGGTGTTCTTTGATAAGACAATGTAAAAACAACTTTATGGCTCTGGGAGTGATGGTAGGTTGTTGTTGTTTTTAGCAAAAGGTGGTTCAGTGTTTTCGCCGCTTGTTGAAAATCTTGTCAGTTGTGGTGCAAATGTGTATTAAGGACCATTGCAATGGGTTGTCAATTATTCAGTGTTGGGATTGAGAAATAAAGTTATTCTGGGCTATGCATGATACTACTATTGACTCTTTTAATTGATTTGTTGTTTGTCATCCCCC
Source organism: Heloderma suspectum (assembly GCF_057233095.1). Classification (NCBI taxonomy): domain Eukaryota; kingdom Metazoa; phylum Chordata; class Lepidosauria; order Squamata; family Helodermatidae; genus Heloderma; species Heloderma suspectum. Next base: position 193,384,368 of record NC_139458.1, read on the forward strand.
CCCCCCCCATTCATGAAGCATTGCAATTTACAGTGACTGTTATATTAGAAGCATTGCTCATGTGTGGGAATATTGCGCTATTCTGGGGAAGGTCTGCTATTTAATTGGGTTCTGGGGAAATAACTGCCAGAGCCAGGGTGGCTTTGCTGTTGCCGCTGTTGTGTTTTTCTTTTTAAAATAGCTCGGTACCAAATGTAATTTTTATCACTTTTTATACCTGTCCTGAAAAAACAATCTAGAAGCAAGGGATTAAAAAACAACAATACGCTGATGGTAAAATAATTGACTTTGTGGTACAGGTCAAACGCCATTCTAAGGCTTGTGATGTGGTTTTCTTGCAACAGGTTCAAATAGTCTATGCTTGAATGTTTGTGTTCTTTTGGAGGTGTTGTGTGATCACTCCAAATTCATGGTCTGGCATCCTATAAGGCTGCAGTGGGCAGACTTCCAGCTTGAGGGATCTACGTTGGTTTTTTTCAACTAGAACCCTGAGATTTACCAACTGGAGCCTGGTGTGAAAGACATAGACTTAGAATTAAACATTCCAAGCCCAGGAATAAGTTTTGAGTGCCAGAACTTCATGGAGTTACCGTACGTCCACTTTTAGTTACCCCGAATGTTCTTCATTTCAGCAGTATAATTTAAGGCAGATGGAGAGCAGAAGTAGGAGTCATTTTATTGCTGTTGTTAAACAATTCGGAGTCAGAAATCCTTGCTGATCTGCTGTTAATCACCCAGAGATCTACCAGTAGATTCAGATCTACCTTCTTCCCACCCCAGCCATAAGGGAAATAGGAAGGCAAGATAGTGATAGAGCACTTTGAAGGTCAAGATCCATAAGTGTCTGAGCCCAGTGGTAAAGAGAGTAAGCGATGAGCATAGGGCTCCCTGATTCTAATTTCACCTCAGCCATTGTTAAACTGGGACACCTTAGGCAAGCCACTGTTCTTTCACCCTTACCCATGCACCCTTTCCACCCTGGACAATGGAAACAATAACATTCTTGTAACTTTGCTGTGTCTCTCTCCTCGCCCTCATCTCCTCCTCCCTGTTGCGCTGCACACCTGTAATCTTGCTTGCTATAGCAGCTGAGCCAGTGGTGTGATTGGGTAAAATAAGCTGTTAATTTCACTGAACCCCCTAAGTTCAGATCTGGGGGAGTTTAAAAATGTAATACATAAATAAATTACATGTATGTGAAAGGTGTTTTTTTTCAGCACTTAGGGAAAATGTTATATACATACTGATTATGAACATGATGCTGTGTCAGGGCAAAGAGGTTTTGTTCATTTGTTAAGAAAGTAAATGCTTATTCTTTTATGTAGTGGGACTGCCCATCCTCCCATTCTGTCTTGACGGTGTGTATGGGGCCAAACGTTCTAATGCAATAAAACTGCATGAAGTGAGAGCAACACAGTTCTTCTTTTTGAAAAGGAAAGAGTGTAGAGGATGGCAAAGATAATACAGGGAAGAATCAATAGAGGATCTCCTTTTTTAAATCCCCCCCCCCCGATAATAATTCTAGCAAATAAGACATCTCCAGGTGTATACATGTTTTGGTTGACCTTGTTAGGCAGCCATTATTTGTGGTTGCCCCCTGCTCTGATATGCACAAAGATCTTGGAGGAGGGAATCCATCTGTTGCCATGCTGAGATTTGGAGATACTCCGAAGGAGTGAGAGGCAGCAAACTGAGGTTGAACCTTCCTCTTCCCCAGTCTCTGTGGGAGGGATGGAGTCTGTTTCTCCTGCAAAAGGAAGGAGGCCCGGCTAGTGCCAGAGGGTGTCAAGGCCAGGCATTTGAGAAGGCTCCAAGGATGGCAAATGTCCCTCCACCCCAACAAGGTTGCTATTCTCCTTACCTGAGGATGTTGTAAGTAGTGTGAAGGAATTCTGAGAGCCCCACCTCTTCGGGGTTAAGTGGCCCAGGCCCCCAGTGACTGGAGCTGGTGCTGGCAAGAGGTCCTCCCTCTTTCTCCAAGATCTCGTTGATGTGTGAAGAACTCTGGTCACAATAAAAATGTGACCACATCTTTGGAACTCCCCAGGTCTCTTGAAAGCTGCTGAGCAATCTGTGGAGACAGAAGCTTCCAGTGAAAATACTAAGTGTTCAATCTTGGGTCCCTTGTGAAGGCTTGAAGAGAAGCGAATACAAGTACTTTAATATTCAAATTTTCCTCTTGCCATTTATGGGAGAGAATCCTTCCTCTGCCCAAAATAACTTTGTTTGCAGAAGTTCCCTTTTTAACAGGCAGCTAGACTCTTATGTCACGTGGTTTGATGAAATGTATCTTGTTCTCTATGTAAGATGGGAGATAAGTGAAAGTGGTGCCTGTCTCCAACAAAAAGTTCTTGTTTGCGGGAGTGATTTTGTGAGGGAATGGCACTGCTTCCGCTATGTTAGAGCTCAGTGTAGATTGCGGTACTAGCACTCAATGGCTTTTGAGGGCCGTTTCCTAAACCGCATTGTGTCTTCAGAAACCGCTTCCCAAGTATACAAATATATGTGCCTTATGAAGGGCACTTGGTGTATAAATAAATAGCAGCTTTAGGTACAAAATACACATGAGCAACAACTGGGAACTCCTTCCTGGGGTGTATTTTGGCAAAAGCCACCATTTACACATGCAGAGGGCTTTCAGAAATTACACTGTCCTTTGTCCCTGGCAGCTGATTCCCAAAATGTAACATGTGAAGATAATAACAACAACAATGACAGCAACAGTACCAATCCTTACGTTTTTATATTGTGTATTTCAAGTGTTCGAAGCACTTCATAGCCATTTCTGCGTGAATCCTTGCAGCAGTCCTCACAACAATGAAAGCAGGCTGTTATTATTAACCCTGTATTGAAGCTGAGAGGCTGAGAATAGTGTCTTGCCTAAGACGTCTTGGTGAGTCGGTGTCCCAGGTGAGGTTTTAGCCCAGGACATCCGGGCTTGCAGCTCATACTCCTCACTGTTACACAGCATTGCGCAACAGGCTTGAGGTTAACAGTGTTTGCATGTTCCGCTTCTGTAAATGGGATGAAAAGCTACATTTGACTAGAACTTCCCTTTGATTTTGAAATGACTCTCTCTGCTTTGTGTTTTGCATTCATAATAGTCGCACGCCCTGAATTCAGAGCAGCAAAAGGACGTTGCCGTACCTTTTGTATGTAGGTTGGCACAGTTTGCTGCTGTGCAGACATGATGCTTATGTGCATCAGTCCTGTGTGCAGCAGGCATTTTGGTTTTAAATTGTCCACATCTTTTCTTGGCAGTGACTGTTGGTATCTCATTGAGTTAGGTGATGGGGCTGGTAGGTTCTCAGTTGTCAGAAACGGAGCTTAATCAAAATGTACTTAGCGTAGAATGTTTACCACTGTTAACTAAGAAAAATGTGGCTGTACTTCAGTCTCAGGAAAAAGGTGTTCTGTTCTGAATGGAAAACCAGTTTCTTAATTGTTTACATTGGGCGTCCCCATCCTGGCCCCCTGCAGATATGTTGGGACTGCAACACCCATCAACCTAACCTGCTGGCTGGCAATGATGGGAGCTGTAGTCCGAACACACCTGGCAGGGGCGAGGCTGGGGAAGGCTGGTTTGAAATCTCAGCATTCCAGGGTGATAGAGACTCAATAAACACAGCTAGGAACTGCCAAAAGTGGCTTTTCATTGTCCGAGCTAAAAGTAATCACAAACAGTAAAAGGAAGCTTAGCTTCTTCTAGTGGCAGAATGATACTAATGTGCAAAGGAAATGACTGAATTATTTTAGGGTTGCTGTGCGTTATTTTGTTTATATGTTTAATTAGGGAGCCACTCTGGTAAATGTAATTGGGGATAATTTACCGTGCAACAAGCGTTAGCTTTCCCCACTGGCTTTCAGCATGGCAAACATCAGTGCCTGCTCTTTAATACAATTACGTTTTAACACCCTTTATCTGATGAATGTGAATATTCAGTGCTTTGCTGACAATTGGGCTTGCATTTATTTATTTTGCCCTTTGTTCGCTAGCACTGGAGCTGTATTGCACTCTAACCCCCAACCCAGTTGGCCACATTTCTGTTAGATTTCAATTTCTATGTTATCTTTTGAGCTTCTGTTTTGTCGTCATGCACGCTTGGGAAAGCTTCCTTATCCTGGGCTGCTTTGCATGACCGCAGGGTGGTTCACAAGCCACCGTGGCTTGTGAACCACCCTGCACATGCCGGTTGCATGCTGGCTGTACTTGCAGAATTACTGTCGCTGGCACAGCTTCTCATGTTGTTCGATCCTGGCAAGGGTGGCTTGCTGGGGTGGGTCACAAACCACTGAATTGGACCCTTGGTCCATCTAACCCAGCACTGTCAACGCTGACTGGCAGGAGCTTTCCAGGGTTTCAGGCAGGATTCTATCTGGAGATGCTGGGAATCGAACCTGGGACCTTCCACATGCAAAGCCGGTGCCGTACCTCTGAGCTACAGCTCCTCTCCTTTACCATTTTTGTGTCACGATTCCTTATATTCCACCTGAATTGCTGTGTATGTTTGTACTTTATACTTGGGAGAGAACGGGCCAGTTTACACTGTGTACGTTTACTCTGATGTACAACTGAGATGTTTTTTAAAGTTTACAAGCAAAAGTGTAACACGTGAATGAGACAAACACAGGCTTGGAAACACATGCATTGTGCTGGTGTCCCCACCAGGAAGCTCTGCTCGGCTGCAGCTCCCACTTGTTGAAGTTATGCTTAGTGGCAATCCCAGGTAATGAGCGAAATAGGGTCCCTCCTATTGTCGGGCTTCCCAATTCCTCAATCACACACACTCGGGCAATCTGACACCGGACACACAAATCAGTGAGGCTTCTTTATTGCAGGAAATCCCACAGCAAAAGCTTAATGGCTACACCCTTCAGGAATCATATAGCTGATGGTCAGTAGCTATAGGCTCTATATAATTCCAGAGCAGTCCAAAGCTAAAAACTAAGACCATGACAGAGATCCACACAACAGGTTTCCCCACTGAAATCTCTGAGACTCAAAACAGAGGAGAAGGGGCTCAGGATTCCTGGGGGTATTCCTTGCCAGGCACTCAAGGACAATAGTAACCTCCTGGAGTCAACCTTTGCATCTCTACAAACGTCACAAAGAACTGGAATGATTCCTGGGGTCATCCTTCCCAGGCAATCAAAGGCAAGAGTTCTAGAAAAGGCCCAAACAAATCCACACACAGAGAGACTTCATCCTACCTTGAACCTTCATTGGTATCTCTGTATTACATGGGCAAGGCCTACTGAGTCCAGGAGTAAGTCCACACAAACAGACTTCTACACCACAGCTTTCACCTTGGGAACTCCCCGCTGCATGAGTCCAGACAGAGAAAAGTCCAAGAGTTAGGATCAAATCCAGCCTGACGGCACTCTGGGCCGACAGCAAGTCCACAGCAAAATGAGAGTTCAAAGTCTATGAAAAGCCTCACGGTACTCCTCATGGCAAGCCCTTAGTAATCCAAAATTCCAATTAGAAGGAGACACAGTGCACAGTGCCTCCAGTGGCCCAGACGATGATGGATCCAAACAGAGAAGGCTACGGGCAGTGAAGACGTGATGTTCCTAGCCAAGGCTCTTCACCTTTACTTTGCCTTAAAAGGGAAAGGTGTGACTGGAAGACACTGCCTCCAGACCCCTTGACAGAAAAGGGCCTTTGGCCTTTCAGTGAGGCTCCTGTCCAAACAGGGTGTCTCTGCTCGGCCCTCTAGCATTGACGCTTCAACCTGGGCGGCCCTTCTGCACACCCCACCCCACCTCTGTCAGGTTCTCACGGACAGCTTTCAGCCTCCCTGCCTGCCAAGGCCAGACCAGCAGGTGGATAGCTGGTCAGGTTACTCCTCTTAGCTCTGCTGTGACAACACTGACAGAGGTACGTGCACACAGATTCTGACACTCCAGAGGCTGAATAGGCTCAAACCCTTCTAGACTACTTCAGATTCTGGCTATAATCTATAAGGCCCACTGCGGTTCTGAAGCTAGGCCCTGACACCTATAGTTAAAAAGAGAAAAGACAAGGGAATGGCATCAAAAAGTACAGCGTACGGAATACAAATAATGTTATTCCTTATTTATTGTATGGATTTGTAACCTACCTCTCAAAAGAGTGGCCAGGGTGGGTTTTCAAGGACTCAAAATTACAACAAAAGCAAAGAACATGAAAAGCAACACGGTTTAAAAAATCAAGTGTCAAAGCAATCAGCGCAGATAAAACAAATGCAAACAGCATAAAAGCAATCAGCGGAGGTAAAATAGGTTGGATTAAAAAGTTTGTCGTTGAAATTGCATCAAAGAACCAAGCAACATGTTATGCTAATCGCACAGCTCAGGCTCGTCTTTTGTTTTACTATAGTGTAAGTGTGCATGGCTCCAATTTGGATTGGGACCACCACTCTCTGGGAGGAGAGGATTAAACCTTCCATCCCCCACTCTTTGCTTTCCGAAACTCCCATTTGGATGGGTGGTGCTACGCTCTACTCCTATCCCATGGCCTTTGGCATCTGGCTGAATATTTACATTTGAAATGGTGACAGGATGTGACAGTTGAATCAGCAACAAGTAGAGGTATGGGATGAGGGTGAGCAGGGTAGGTGATAAGGGATTTCTTATTCAAATTTATGCACACTTTTCTAACAGTAAGTTTGGGTGTATCCACATTTGAACCTGAGATGAGATTTGGCCCTAGGAAGTACATATATTAAACATACGTACCTAGAAGTCAGTCCTATTGAGATCTGGGGGTCTTATTCCACGTAAATGTGTATAGGATTGCCACCTGAGAGTTTTTGTTGTTCAAAAAAATAGTTTCATAGGGTTAAATCCAGTGTTGCTTGAGTGGAATTCCCCTTGCTCTTCTCCACACCGCCCCCCCTTGCAGGCCCCTACATGTTTCCCAGATCTGCTTTGGACGGTCCCCCAACCTCTGAAGCAGATTTGGGGGTGGAGATGCTGCAGGGGGGAGGGGAAGTCTGTTCCACCAGCCGTTCTGTGTTGCTGGCAGATGGCCAAGATTGGACACAACCCATAATCTCTCTCTCTCCCCCCCTCCCCCTTTGCAACTCTGGGCACTGTGTGGAAAACAGATTATTGAAACGTTATGAAGGAGCTTTGAATGCAACAGCATAAGAATGACTTGCTGGATTAGACAAAAGTCCAGTTTAGCCTCCAACGGTTTTCTCCCTCCAACAGTTGTCAGCAATCCAATTCCATGGGAGGCTTATAAACAGGGCAAGATGGAGGTAGCAGACACCTGTTGTTTTGTGTCCAGCATCAGGTATACTGCCTCTGAGCATGGATATTCCTTAGTAATTATTGCATAATACTGATGGTAGGCAATTCTCTTCTTCTTTGCTGCAAAGAAACCAAATTTGTAAGTGAATCCCTTATGCAACATTATAAAATCTGTTGTTGAAGAAGTCAGGATTAGGTCTAAATGGGTTGTTTTAAAAGGGAATTTAATACATTGCAGTCTCCCTGTCCCCTGCTCCCTGATTTTATTTTGTCCTAAAGAGGTAGGATTTTTAAACACGCTTTTAAATTTAACTTGAGCATTGCTTCTGTACAAGGCTCACTTAAATTAATAGGAGCTGTCTGGGAGCAAAGTTGGCTAGAAAAATCTTGGGTAATTGGTTGTCTTAAAATTTTGTGCTGGCACCTAGCGGGTTGAAATACCTTTGGGTTTTCATATTGTGTTGGCAAGTCTGTTGTGTCTGTGGTATATGGCAATAGTGTATATGGCAATATTTTTATTTATTCATTACATTTTCATCCCACTGTTCCTCCAAGGAGTGGTCCTCCCTTCCTGACTGTTTTGTCCTCACAACAACTAAGGTAGGTTAAGCTGAGAGATGGTGACTGGTCCCCGATCACTCAGGGAGCTTTATGGTTGATTGTGGATTCGAACCTCGGTCTCCCTGGTCCTTGTTTGATACTCTAAGTAGGGGTGTTGAATCTCAGGCCTGCAGGCCAAATCCATCCTCCGGGATCCCCTAGAAGTTCATATCCCCTTCACCTGGCTCCACCCATTTTCCGCCGACCATTGATAATTTGGTGGTTTCCCAGCTTTTGCATTCTCTCCCCCTTTCTATAAAGTTGAAATGCCTCTCCTAGGGCTTAGTTGCCGGCAGTAAGAGTTTTAAGGTAAAATATGCCAGTATTTTTGGTATCTTGGCCCTGCCCTTCTGTTTCCGACCCTGCCCCCCACTGGAATGTGGCCCCCGAGAGATTCTTTGAAATGGTATTCGGCCCTTGGGCAGAAAGAGGTTCAGCACCCCTGCTCTAAGCACTGCACCACACTAGGTGATGTTTTTAGTGGGACATAGCTTGTAGTAAAGAGATGATGAGATGTCCTTGCTGGTTCAGCTGGCTTCAAAGCACCTTCTTTGTGTGCAAAATGACTATTATTTCTATGCTGTACCCTGGCAGCTAATCACCTCCTAGGGTAATAGAGCAGATACACCATGGTGGAGTTTTACAGATGTGCTCAGAAAATATTTCTTCACTGAGATCTTTTTCTGCTCAGCTTTGCGTTTAAGGCACTGTAAGTGTTCCGAGCCAACTTGCCATGTCAATGGGGGACTCTAAACTGCGTCCAAGGGCATTACGCTACCAAAGAAAGAAACGTGGTTTGTGTGTCCGGTAGCTTGTTCATTCCAGCACCTGTCTGATCCCTATATTCAAGCTAAGGAAATAAATGCAGGTTGTGGGCCTTTGCGATCTCTGAATTCATGTTGATATCAGTGGATCCTGGATAAGCCAAAGTGTTGCATTTCAGGGCAGCTCTACCCAACAAAGAGCAGTGCTTCGTGGTTCAGGGATTCAAATGTTCAAAAGGAACCAGGGCTTGACTATAGCTTCTGATGTAATATGCAAAGGAGGGACCTTCTAATCTCACCTCTGGTGCCAATGGTGAGTTCCAACGCATGAGGCCAATTGTGTTCCTGCTAGCTGCACATCTGACAAACATCTGGATTGGGCTCCCCTCCTATAGGGCCACACAACTTATCCTTCAGTGCCCTTCATCAAATCCTTGCTGTCACTATTTCTGGTGGAAAGGATATCCCTTGGTCAGGCCTGTTTGATGTGAGCATGTAGAAATGGGCTGCCCCGTAATTATGGAATACCTTATTCTGGAGGCCTGGAACAGTCTGCTTCAAAGATGGTGGTACCCAGTGGAGGCTGGTGGCTTGGATATCAGTGTGTGTGTGTGTGTGTGTGTTGTGGGGTGGGTACAGTCCACTCTGCGTTTCAGTCTGAATCAGTCAGAACCACCTTGGATAGCTCTCTTAGAGTTCTGAGTGGTTCTGACTGAAACCCGGAGTGGATTCACTGCCCCACTGACATTGGAGCCAGCAGCTTCTGCTGGTGGTACCTTCTTTTTCACTGGAGATGTTTAAGCAGAGACTAGGCCGCCATATCTCAGTGATGCTGCAGTTGCATCCTGTATGTCAGACTCTGCATTGAACAGGGGCTTGGGACTTTCCCTTCCAGCGATGTGATTTTATGAAACGTTATGCAAGCTGACATACGAAGGGGAAACCTTAGCAGAGAGGTGTTAATGTTGAGATTTGGAAGGGTCTAACAGATTATTTTTTAAGAGCTTATATTTATGCTTTTGGCTTTAAAGTGCTGTAACCCCCCCACCGCCACCCCAAGTTCTTAGGATATGGCATAATAAAATTCCAAATAGCTTTATTTGGAAGTGTCATGCTGAGGTCATAGCATACAGTGTGTGCTTTAATACAAGGATCCCAACGGGGAATTGTGGACAAGAGAGACTTTATGTTCTCTCACTTGGCTTAATTTGCTCTTTTCTGTTGATGCTCTGTGCTCTAGCTGACTTTCATTTTGTGCTTCTCATAGCACAAGGCCAACTTTGACAAAGCAGCCATTGCACCATTTCTTCCAAGGAGCTGTATTTCAGTATGTAGTGTTTGCAGTGTGTTCCAAGGTGTGAAAGTGGGACAAAACTGGCTCTCTTTTCTTCAGTGTGCTCAAAGAATGCTTGCTTGTTGGGTTTCCTAGGAAACGTTCCTGGAAACCATTTCTGCCTATAACCCCATCAGTGGTGCTTAGAACTTTTTAGAGCAGCGATGTTGGACCTCTTTTAGCCTGAGAGCAGAATTAAATTTTGTAGAAGCTCTTGGGGGCCACATTCCAATAGTGGGTGAGGCCAAAGCCAAAAGAGAGCATGGCCAAAAATACCAAGACATACCAGAATATTTTAGCTTAAAGTTCTTACTCCTAGTAACTTAGCCTTAGTAGAGGCATTTCAACCTCTGAGAATGGGGAAAAAATGTGCAAAGGCAGGGAAACCACCAAATGGTCGGTGGTCTGGGGAAAGGGGGCATGGCCAAGGAAAGGGGGCATGGCCATCTGAGGTACCCCAGATTGGCCAGGTTTTGCCCAGAGGTTCAACACCCCCGGTTTAGAGGCTTGTTGTAACACTACTAGGTATCTGCTTCAACAGTCTAGAGTTGAGCTGAAATTTCTCGATGGCATTTTTCAGAGCAAACGTCTGAGATTTTTCTTTCTCTCGCCTCTCTAGAACAAGAAGGCCACTTGGCAGAATTTTCTCTGAAAAATCTCCACCATTTCTTTGGGTGGCAGCCTCCATTCCCGCCCAAACACATACACAATTTCCTAGAGCAAGGCTAGATCTGGGACATTGTAGAGGATGCAAAAAGGTAGCCAGTGTTACTTAGATCTGGCAATTATTTCCAAAAACTTAATGCATTGTTTTGCAAAATTGGGGGGGGGAATCCTTTCCACAAAGAATATCTTTGAAAAGGATACAACTCCCGATTAAAGAAGGTGGGTTTGGCTTTCCAGATCTTGCTACATATCATCGGGCTTATCTACTTACCTGCACTAAATTTTGGTCTCTTCCACTTGGATTTGATTTTCCACCTTGGTCAGTTTTGGAATCCTGTCTCGATTCTCCAAATGGATGGCAGTTCTCGGCATATTAGAAAGACTAGGGCTCTTCCCACAATTTTGGCGGTTAGAGATGTGTGGCATATAATTTCATGCCAATTACAGTTTGATCCATTTTTCCCATGCCAAATTGACTCTTTGGGGAAATCCCGATTTAAAAATTGGAAAGAAAATGTTTTTGTGGCGGACCTGGACGGCTAAGATTATTTTTACTTCCGATCAATTATTGGGTGCCAATGATGAGTTTGTGCCAGTTTTGGCTTTGTGAAATAAATTTGATTTGCCTGCTATAGCTGAATGGCAATACTTGCAACTGCAACATTTGTTAGATTCGGTCCCACTGTTTTCACAGCCTCGGAGTCCCCTTTGCTATTGGAAATAATCACTGAAGCGGATTGGGTACATTTATAAACATTCATGTTTATAAATTCTTATTATCAGTGAATAAATATGATACAAAGGGTCTTAAACAGGAATGGAACTGGGTTGTCCCATTTTGCCTAATTAGTGGATCGCCACTTTGGTGTCTGTATCTGATGGTCTGTGGATCTTCAGTTATGTCTTACTCAGCAAAAACTCTTGTTTCAGGTCCATTGGACGCCACAACATCTCTTTAATAAAGGTTAATTATTGTTTGTTTTGCTCTGTTGAAGCTCATAATAAAAAAATTGATTAAGAAAATGGTAGCCAGGGTGCCAATAGGGTAGCCAGGGTGCCACCTGCAGCAGCAGCAAACCAAACAAAAACACCCTAGGCTAGTGCCACTGCTAATAATTTCCCCCTGGAAAAATTGTGTGAAATAGCCCCCCTCAATTTCTCTGCCCATGAATAGGGTGGAGAATTTTGATAGGCTGTTTGTGCAGGTGACATGGTACTGGTCAATTTAACGCTGGCGGATCTCATGATAAAACTTTTCCTCAGTGTCCCAATTCAGCTCTGCTCAGCTAACATGCCAGTCATCCTGGACTTTCCGTTCTACAGTATTTGCATGGGGTTTTGGAATCTGTTACTCACAGAAGTGAGACTAAAATGTCCTTCAGCTGCTATAAATTGTGGCAGCTTTCCCCAGTTTGCTTGGACATATATTTTGCTCATCATCTCTCTGCCCACAAAACAAACACACAATAATCAAGCTTTTGCCTCACATCCAGGGCTTCTGCATTTTCCTAGATAGCCGGCCATAACATTAAATTGATACACTAAGCCTATTAAGCGAAAGCCTGACAGGAAAGCTGTGCCACTCTTTTGTCTCGATACCATACCCAAGTGGGAAAGTAACCCTTCTTGTCGTAAAATGGAAGGAAGGGTCAACAGTTTCTCATCCAGGAACACTGCTTCAAAGTGGTTTAATGTGGATTCTTTTGTATTGGATCTCAGCTAAACCTGGAAGTCCCGCTAACTCTCTGGCTAATGTGTGTGGAAGATGTATTATTTTAAAACAACAACAACAAAATCTTTGTATACCTTGGAACTTCCTGCTGGAAGCAATAAAGGGAAGAAGGTCTGGCAAAGTGGCTACTAGAAATAGGAGTTGTTGTTGTTGTTTACATTTTTATACCACTCCATAGCTGAAGCTGTCTGGGTGGTTTTCAAAAATTAAAAACATTAAAAATACTATATGAAAAATTTAAAAACATAAAAAACATACATCAGACAGTGTATACATAGATAACATATATCTAAAAACAACTTCGAGCAATCAGCAGTGGTCAGCAATATAGGCAGTGGTCTGGTGGTAAATTTTGAAGTACAAGTGTTCATCATGACAACCCCCATAGCTATGCCCCCAAGGAGAGTCCAAAAATGCAAGCAGCTGTGTTGGTCCATATCAACAAACTAGTTCTAGCAGTTTTCATAGGAGCATGTCTTTCGTAAAGCTAAAGGGTCTTTATTCATCATTCAAAACCAAGCCACCCCAAAATCCTTTGCATTAGAACAGGGATAGCTGACAACAGTATAATGCTGCTGTTGGGACAATCCATCCCCCGCCTCTGGTACTGTAAGGACTGCAGTTAAGCTCAAAGGAAACAAGGAACCCTGAGGGGGTTGGCAGGTGACATCATCATCCCTGCTCATCACAAAGTCCCGGTGCTTCGACCCTATGAGCCCTGCCTTCACTACACCCCAGGATGTAGTGGTCACTGCTCTAGATGTCACTGCTCTATAGTAATCACTGTTCTGGCTACTGAAGTGGATCCACTTCTGTATCCCTACTCCTAGGCCTCAGTTTTTGGCAGCCCTAATCTCCAGTATATGTGAGACTTGGAGCTTTGCAAATTAGGTGAAGATTGGCTAGGTCCCTATCATTTGCACGTCTGAATGTCTGTCTGTCTGTCTGTCTTTCTGTAGTATAAAAACAGTTCACTTGCTTGTTGCTTTTGGGGACAGCTTCCTCTGAAGTACAAGAGGCCCTCAGTGGAGGGTGAGCTTTTGGATCCCTGCCCTAGGGAAAATTCACATTTGGCTAGAGATGCAAGAAGATTCCTTGAGTCCTGTTTGGCAGTGTGGAATTTCCTTCCTTTTCAAATAGGTTTTCACATTTTTGTTTGCTGCTCGGGAGAAACTGTTCAAAATAATGCTGCTGTTTGAACAACTCAGGGGCATTGAAAAGTGAAAACTAAGTTGGCTTTTTTTCTGTCCTGCCATCTTAAAAGTTCCAGTTCTGTCTCCAAGTTTCCCACTTCATCAATACATTTAATTTTCCTTAAGGTTGTTGGGGAGAGAGAGAGAGAGAGAGAGAGCGCATGTGCATAGAGTTATAGACAGAACACAGAACTGAGATGATCTTTGAATGTGAAAATGCTCTCTCTGGTATCAGTCTAGTAGTAACTACTGAGAACAGCTGCAGCATTTGGTTATATAATGATCATGGCAGGAGTTAACAGTGCCAGTGGTTTACTGCCAGTACTATACAGCTGTCCAAAAACAGATAGGTTCACAATAGCTATTCTGTGTGCTGCACTAAAAATCAAGGTTCTGCAGCAGTATAAACTTGGCTGTGTGCTGAGAAAAGCGAAATCCTGGCACTTGTATAAATTATGCAGAGTCAGAACATTTGCATATTTTCACTTATTTGTGTGATTCTGGTTTGGCTTGCCCTAGAGAATACTACAAGTTCACAAGATGCTCTCAACATACTTTCAAGTCTGTGTTCACAACCATAAGGGCTAGAAACTTCAGGGGGATGAGCACTTTTAAGTCCCATTAATTACATGAAGTAAGCATGTGCTTAGAGTACCCCCCTTGAAATCCCCATAGAATTAAAAAAAATGCTGAACTTTGGCTGGATCATAACCTTCCTTTATTTAACAAAAAGGGATCCTGAAATTTTCAGCATGTTGCATTTTGCATTCAGGTTATATGGGATATTCATATGGCTATTTCCCCTCTTTATGAGAGCTCATCTAGATGTTCCCTTGATGTGTAGCATGCAGCTTCATATCGTGTTTCCCCATAATTAATTGCAAGTATTGGTGGGGAATCCTACTAGAAATGCTGTGTGTGGGTAGGGGAAGCTTATTTCTTCCCTACCCAATGCAGTTAGAACATTACCTCCTGCCTGGTGTGGCTAAAGTTATTAGGTAGAAAGTCCCCATGAGTTAAAGGAATCCTGAGTTAAATCTATGACTCCACAAATTGCCAGGGCTTGATGGGTCCAGAACAGTTGAGGGGAATGTGTGGTCCTTCAGATGTTGCTTTTATTTGTGTCATACTGTCAGATGAGACTGTTGGCTGTCTTAGTAGCTTATTCTTGTACTTGCTGATTCCCGACTGCAGCAGGAACTGCCTTTAAATGGTGCCATTTGTGCATTTGACGAGGCAAAGGGCTTCACATTTATCTGTTATCAGCTCTTGTGAAAATGTGGTTTGACGGGGTTTATTGCCTTGCGCTTTGGCTGTTGTGTGGATGCGGGATGGGGGAGGAAAAACAACTTCCTGAAAAAGGATGAGGTAGTCAGACCACAAGGGAATGGGCATGTGTGTTTGTCAGAATTAAAAATGTGTTGTTTCTGGGTTAGTGAACACTCGGCAGCACAACAGATGAAAACCAAGGTTTGCAGACGGCTTTTGGAATAGTGATGGGTGGCCAAAGGAGGGCTGTTCAGTTTCCTTGGGGACCTGTGAGCATCTTAGGGACATCTGGCTGCCAAGTGGTAGAGATGAGCCTGTGGTCTGCTCCTGTAGCTGAACCGAACAGTAATTTGAAAGAGTTTGTTGAAGGCTTTATACGTAGCTGATCCTGGTGGCAGGGCTGTCTTTTCCAACTGTGACTGTCTTCATCGTTAATCTTTTTGGAAGGTAAATCAATGAGTTGTGGCCATTTAAATATGTGTTTATCTAATGATAACCTTTATTTACCCATAGTTATTATTAGTAAGTGATTTATTAGCGTATTGGGGAGGGACCCAATTATTTAATTTTGGAGTGGTAAGCTGAACAAAAAAAGACAAAGTGATACGATTTAGCACAGCAGCAGTTTCAACTATCTATGATTTTGTTCTAGTTATTACATCTCCCTTTCGGTCACCTTTTAGTCCTAAAGGGCAACTAGTACTTAATGTGAGTAGCTGTGATGCAAAATACTAAACACAGTAGAATTCTGAGGCAAGTAGATGCCTAATAGAATCTTAAGCGTGTTATTAATTTAGCAGACTTGACAAGTCTTGGAGATCAAGAGCTTGTTTCTCACTTGCTCCACTTAGGAATGACTAGAGCGTAATTCCCCCTAAGATGTCTCAGTGTTTGAAAAAAATAAGATATACTATCCATATTGGTTTTTGTTTTGTAAAGTGTCTTCAGCAAGAGCTTCAATCATACACACATACGTGTGTGTGTGCATGTGAAGAAAGAGACTGCAGTTGCTTTCATGAAGGGGTGTGTGTGTGTGTGTTTAGCATTTTGAGTTTTGTGCCCTTTAATTAATTTATGGAATAATGACACCCTCAGAAAAAGGATGACAAGTGTGTGTGGGTGGGTTTAATTTCCATTGAGACTAATGAATTAAAATGGAATGCACGAATATATATGTTCGCATGGCTATGGCAAAGTACTACATAAGTTGACATTAGGGCGCTGTGCCAGTGGAATGTCTGACCCTCTTCTTAGTTTCAATAGCAGTTTGCCTTACATCATGGAAGTTGTGTGAGGTGTGCGTGTGCATGCGTGCACGTGTGCAGTTCAGCTTGAAAGTGATTGGCTACTGATTTGCATATGGGCCCAGTTCAAATTGCTGGTTAAGGCCATAGAGATAAGAAATTAGAGTGATGTATCTTGTTGTGTGGTTAGGGAATCTCAGGGTTCACACCGGAGAAGCCATTTTTGGATGTCTCCAAGGAAGAGCTGCCCATTGAAATCAACGGCGAAATTGAGGATTTTACCATAACTGCGATTGGACTTAAGTGTGTCCGCCCAGAAATGAAAAGGTGGCAGCAAAGAGAGGAATTGCTCTTTCTGAGTCAGGTCTTTTTTTGTGTGAAAAATCCATTTTTAAGAGATTTTAAAAATACCACTGCCAGTAGAAATTAAAATGCAAATGCAGTCCATTATCCACATATTGTGCCCCCCCCCCCCCCATTGTGTCATCTTCCTCTGTGGTTGCACTGCTGCCTGTCTTGGACTTTAAATATCTGCTTGGCTCAGACGTGGGCTCCACCCCGTCCTAGGAAGTCATGTTTGGATTCAATGCTGTCTCCAGGGGGAAGATTTTAGCTGCAGGGAATGGGGGTGAGGTTTGATTTCGGCACTGCATGCTCGCTCACACACACACACACACACACACACACACCATTTGTGTCATAATTGTTTTAATTTTACTTGTATTGCTGAAACCTTTTAATTGCAACCCATTTGGGGAATCCGGCAGACCTGAAACGTGGTCTAAAAAATAACTGAAAGAAGTAAAAAAAAATCTGAGGAGCTTTGGCTGAGAGAGTGGCTTATGGCAGCCTTGTAATTTAGTCCGCTGCTAGTATTGCCAGTAGGGCTGGGGTGAGATTGAGAGTGATTTACAACCACCCCGCCATGCAGTCTAGTGTTATTATACCCCAGTTGCCTATTGGGCTGAAAGAGTAACATACAACAACCCCGCAACAAAGTCCACCGCTAATATTGCTGGTCAGAGGTGGGGTTGGAGCTGGTTTGGATTTCCAGTCAAAATTCCCCCTGTAGAAAGCATCCCTCAGGTTACGGGAAAGGTCAGTCTACTTGAATTACCTCCCCCGCTTCGATACCTCTCCTAGCCCAAATCGAGAGCTCACTTGCGTGCAGAGCTCTTGTGCTCCATCAACTTGCATGCATACACATTGGGCTTTTAACTGTTTACAAATGTATATATCACAAAGTAAGACCTGACTTAGAAAGAACCTAAACTCCTATTTGTTTTTGGGTGGTAGTGGGGAAGCACTGGTGCCCAGTCACAGCTACAGTAATATCCTGGATTTCTCCATGGATTTCTATCAACATCTCTCACTTCTGCCTTGGGGGACTTTTAAAAATAGTTTCTCCAATGTGAACCTGGAAATCGCCTATCCGCACAATGAGATGCGTCACTCACTTCTGCCCTGGAGTTGGGAAAGAGAAAAAAAAAATAGTATTGAAACCCGGAAGCTCCTGGTGTATGTGTTACTGTGCTTTTCCTTGTCTGTGGTTAAGGCTATACATGATCTGGGACCACAATTTCTAAAGGAGCTGGTGAGGGACATGGCTCTTCTGCACCCTCACATGTTCAGTGAACATATGAAGGAGGTCCTAGGAACACCCTAGAACTTCCTCAGCTCTGCCGTGTAGGTTGTGCTTTTGGCAAGCAGCTAAGATGTGGCTTTTCCTACAGGCAGTTAGGCTGGAGTAAATTAAGTTCTGTGCCTTCGCTCATTAGTAGGTTCTGCTTTAGCACGTTTGTTCTGTGCCTGTTTTTGCTTGTTTGTTTAGTCTGCAATTGGCTGTGTTTGTTCTTTATGTTTACTTTTGTGGCTGATATTATTAGCTGCCGTGGGGGTCCTTGGACTGAAAGGCAGGGTAAATATGTTTAAATAAATAAAGCCCCATGGGCTCCCAGAAGTAGATTCACTATTTTTTTAGCCTTCAAGTGTGCGCTCTGTGTGTGTGTCTGTGTGCAGGACTCAGTGCCTGGCTAGAAAGAGTAACTCTACTTAATGCTCAGGTAATTGAATGTTGTGACAAATTTAGTGGTCGTTTATATAGGATTATGCTGACATGAAGCTATAGGAGGGGATATACCACAAACCGAGATACATAGCATTTCCCAATAAGTGCCTTTCATAGAATGTGTCTATTTAGCTCTGTACATAATTTCCATGAAACCAGGGGTGGGCATGATGCAGCCCATGGGCCGCATACGCATCCCATGGACTGTGTATGGACCCCTGTGTTCTGGTATGGCTGCCGCCACGCTGAAATTTGGCAGTGTGGCAACAACAAAAACCTGCCGAAACTGCAACAGAAGCTGAAAAAGTACAAGCTGTTTTCAAGCTAAATTTGTCCTTTTTAAGCCACCGTAATTTTTTTGCTGCCACTCAGCTAAATTTCAGGAGGAATGCAGCCTGCCAGCATGGTGGTGGAAAATACCTCCTGATCCCACCAAAACTGCCCACCCTGCATTAAATGTCTGATCTGAAAATTAGGAATGGCTTAGTTAACCTTTTAAAAATGTTACTCCTCTTAAGTTGCCATCCTGTACACACAATTGTAAACACAGTTACTAGGGAGCAAATGTCTTGGAACATAGTGGGACTCCTCTGAGTAAGCATGTAAAGGATTGCACTGTTCGTATTTGAAGTGCTACACTGTTTAGTTTGTGTGTGTGTGTGTGTGTGTGTCTATAGCTGTATATCTATACATCTGTATGTATGAATGTATATCTGCCATCTCATGATGAGAGTCCATGTAGCTAGTGAAGTGAGTGTTGCCATAATTTTGAGTTTTGATAAGTTTGTCCTGGTGGGACCTGGTGGGTGAGAAAACGGGGAAGCAAAGGGAAAGAGAAAGCAAAAGGTATAATATAGTAATGGCTGGGAATGAGATTCCTTCCTGATTTCTGTTGTTGCATAATCTTTTCATTTATTCATTTTGAGCCTCCCATCATTTTGGGCTCCTGTATTAGCTAATGTAGCTGAGGGAACTGTTTTATAAAAATCTAACCACAGGGATGGGGAGCGTATGGCCCTCCAGGTATTGTTGGATTGCAACTCCCATCATTGGCTATGCTAGCTAGAGCCGGTGGGGGTTGCAGTCCAACAATACCTGGAGGGCCATGCATTCCTCACCCCTGTCCTAACACATTTCCCCACCCCTGTCCTAACACATTGCTTTAGGTGTGGAGCCTTGGTGAGGTTTCAACAGATATCTTGCCTGGAGATTTAGGGCTCAATCCTATGCATGTTTAGAGAGAGAAAAAGTCCTACAGCTCCCAGTATCCCGCCAGCTATGCTGGCAGGGGCACGCTGGGAATTGTAGGACTTTTTCCCTGTCTAAACATACATAGGATTGCACCCTTAGTTATTTAATTTCTTACTCAGAGAAATAGATCTTGATTCGAAATATGAGCATATCTTTAATGTAGTGGTAGTGGGGAGACTAAGGCTGGATACACACTATAGATGTCTTAGATGGTTAGATCTAAAGGTTCCCTTCCTCTGATTGAAGGAGGTCCAGTGGAACCTTTGGATCCAGCCCATAGAATTCTAGGTGAACTCTGTTATTGGGTACACATGTTCATTTTTTTCTGTTTCTTTATAGCTTCTGGTCAAACATATTTTGCAGTGGGGAGGGTGTTTCTGTCTTGCTACAGTCTCAGATTAAACAGATTTGCAGGTTTCTGTAGCACTCTTAAAAGTGAACATGTATGGAAGATGATGGTGTTATATCTATATAGTGCCATCCATGTATATGGTACTTTAAAGAGTACAAGAGAAAAAGTCCCTGCCGCAAGGGGCTTACAATCTAGAAACAGACAGCAGAGGAAGGGGAGGCAAGAACAAGGAAAGCATGTGTAACTATTTCAGTTACACAGACTTAGTTACAGTAGGGCAGCCTTCCCTAGCCTAGTGCTCACCAGAAGTTTTGGACTAAAGCTCCCATAATCCCTGACCCACTGTTCCCCAGCCTGATGTCCTCCAGACTACAATACAGCTCCCATAATCCCTGATCCAGACTTCTCCAACCTGGTGCCCTTCTGATGTTTTGGACTTCAACTCTCATCAGCCCCAGCCAGCATGGCCAGTGGACGCAAATGCTGGAAGCTGTAGTCCAAAATATCTGGAGGACACCAGATTGGGAAAGGCTGCCCTGAATATTGACTATGCTGGCTGGGGCAGATGGGAATTGTAGTCCAAACCATCTGGAGGGAACCAGGTTGGGTGAGGCTGCAATAGGGTATTGAACAGTTTTCCCAATTTCAGATGCTTTGGCCTTCAACTCCCATCAGCTGCAGCCAGCATGGCCAATGGTAGTCTAATGTAGTCCAAAACATCTGGAGGGCACCAAGTTGGGGAAGGCTGGTATTGGACAGTTCTATCAAGTCTCTGAAAAATGGTTATCCAGTGTAGTTAGTCAGAGTTAGGCTTGCTTAAGTCCTGACGAAATCACAGAGGCAGAAATAAATAGGTAAGTAGAGAGCCGGTGTGGTGTAGTGGTTAGAGCGTTGGACTGAGGCTCAGGAGACCTGGGTTCTAGCCCACACTCAGCCGTGAAACTCACTGGATGACTTTGGGCCAGTTACTGACTCTCAGCCTAATCTTCCTCACAGGGTTGTTGTGGGGATAAAAATGGAGAGGAGGAGGATTACATAAACCGCCTTGGGTTCCTTGCAGGAAAGAAGGTGGGATATAAATATAATTAATAAATAAAATAAAATACTTCCTGGAGAATCTGTTGAATTTAAAGGGCATTCCTCATTAGGTTTTCTTTCTTCCCAAGCAGATGAATTTACAAACTGACTAGCTGTCTAAATTAAATTGTTCTTTCACATATTTGCAACAGGCTTTCAACTTTTCCCCTTGACCTGCTGGCTTGATCGCTTCCTGCCTGTAACCTACAGTAGGTGATGGAGAGGATATTCACCTTTTTCTTTGCTGAATTTGGATTTCAGATGTGCTGAGCTAGGACGACAAAATTAGAAGTATGAATCCCAGTTAACAGCAAGAAAGAAATGGAGCTTTCGATTAAAGTGAATGATTATCCGCTGACTTTCTCCCCTGACTTTCTCCCCCTCCAACTCATTGGAGATGTAACGTTCATAAAGATCTCAGTCTGCAGCGGGAGACTAGGCTAGGTATACTAAAGGCTCAATCTGACAAGCACACAAACCCCTCTTTGATTTGTTTGGTGGGAGCTCCCTGAGCCAAAGCCTCGCTTGACTGATTTCCAGCTCTATTTTGCTCTAAAGGGAAAGTGACGACTGCAAGGTCTTTGTTGCTGAAATCAAATCCCCAGGCAAAGGAAAAAGGGTGGCCCGCAGTGAATCCCCCTGGTGCTGAATCGGAGTGATTGAAGGATAGTGGTATGCCCCTGCTAGCTTGCAGCCTGGCTAGCGTTGCAGTGTTTGAGGTAGTTGCCAGAACCACTTGCTTGAATGTAGCGTAATGGCTTATTATTGAAGGTTAGGCGGACCAAGTGAAAAAAGGCCATTTTCCTTGGGCGGTAGCCTTTACGTGGAATGTTTTAAAGTCTAGCAATAAGAGGGGACTGTTGGAAATGTTCTCTGTCCCCCCAAATCCACCCCCGTGTTCCGTTTGTGCACATATGTATGTGAGCAGTTTTTCCACTGACTTTAAAGGAGCTAGGCAAACCATATCACTGAAGATACAAAGAAGCAGCAGCTTTTAATATCTCCCCCTCCTCCCAGCATGTGTGTGTGTGCACGCGTGTGCGCGCACGTGCGCGCACACACACACACACACACACACACTGTTCCTGGTGAATTTCAATTACACAAAATGCCAGACTTCGCTTCATCCTATCAGATTGAATGACGATTTCAGCCTTGACCTGTGGATTGAAGCAGTCAAATTAAAATGTCTTGGGGCTTAGTTCACTTGAATATGAAGTATTGGAATAATGCATCCTGAGTGAATCCTACTTTGGGGGGAATTTGAAAATGTAAAATATGTTTCAAGCCACAGAGGCAGCCTAATGTTGAAATTGTAGGATTTGAGCCTTTTCAAAACACCCTGGGCTCCTCCTTGGGGTAGAACAGGGGTGGGCAACTTGTAGCCCTTCAAATGTTTTGGGCTACATCTCCAATCAGCCCTAGCCAGCATTGCGAATGATGGCATTTTTAAAACATTGGGAGTCAGACATTGATCTATTGCAAATCAGCCAGAAATTTACCAATAGATTCCACTCTTCCTCCTGCCCCCCTCTTTTCTAGGACAACAAGAGGCCCAGGGGGACCAGCCAGTGTTCCGTGAGAACTCTGTGCATGCCTTGGAATATGTCCAAGGAATCCTCTTTAATATACAGTGATTCCTGGGAGCGGATCATTTGACCAGTTAGTCTGGAAAGCGTTAACTGAAGTCAGTTGAAGTTGACACTGACTAGGGGGACTAGTGACATTATATGTGATGCTTGAATCACATATCACATCACACACACACCTTTGTATTGTGCTAGACTTTTGTGCTAGATGTCATGGATGAATGTATCCCTTCATTTCTTAAATTTCATGTAGTTATTAAAATAATTTATCAGCTGTCTTCGCTGAGCTCATGTACAGTGTACAATGCCAAATAAACAAAACCCTATGGTAAAAGAGTGTTTTTTAATGTCAAAAATAGGTGAGATAGTATGTACTTAACCAAAAAGAAAGGGAGAGAGAGTGTGGCCTTAAATTGTTTACACTTCATGCTGCTTTAGTCAGCAGAAGGTTGAAAAATGTTTGATATTAAAGCATTCAAGGATTCCAGTTTACTTGTATCACCTTCAGGCAGAATTGTAACGCAGAATTAGGCTGATGCACTGCCTTGTTTCTTTTGCTGTTAAATTATATTTAATCCAAAATAGATGTTGAATTTGCAGTAATAGCAGTAGTCTTACATAATCATTTGGATGGCAGTGGCTGACAAATGCATTTCTAGGCAGGCTGAATATTAGACAAAAGGAAGGTAGATGGTCCCGCTAATAATACATAATATTGTTACAGCGCTTTAGCACTCAAAGCGTTTTGCGAACATTAGCTCTGTGATCCATTCACAACCCTGAAAAGCAGATCAGTTTTATTATCCTGTATTACAGAAGTAGGGGCTGAGAGATAGAGTGGTTTGTCTCTGCAGACAGGTTTGGGTGGCCACTTGCACATTGCAAAAAAGGGGAAATGTTGTCAACCCCACAAGAGGACACAGATTTGCATAAAATTTCCTGTGGTAATTTATGTGTATAGATGCTAATTTAGGCATCGCTACTACAGTTTAATTAGAAATCACGACATCTGACCGTAGCAGGGAAGACTGTGACCAGGCGACCTCTTTGCCTGCTCAAGTCTGCTGCCTGGTGCTAACCATTGCTAGGTTGCCTTAAGTTCTCGTCAAGCTCTCTCTTCTGATGGTTCTTTATCTTTAAACCAGACTGGGTTTAAAGGATGCCTTCAAACAGAGGACTGTCCTCGGGAAGCCCTTCAAATAGAGGATTGCTCTCTGAAAAGTATGACCCATGGCCCATGCTACCAAGGGTAGCAGAGTCCTGGGTGGCAGAGCATGCAAGGAATGACAAGTGAGCTTGGAAATAATTTTTTTGGGCTGCTCTGCCTTGTGAGCCGTGATTTTCGCTTACTTATTCTCTGACATTTGATTCATTAGCAGGCCTTGCTCATCTCTGAACCTCAGTCTTGCCCATCTGTATAATAGGGCAAGTGTCTTCGCTAGAAAGCTTTCTGAATTAATTCCTCTTAATGTACTGCATATATGCAGGGTTGTGTGTACCCTGTGCTAACCTCCACCCCAAATGCTTCTTCGTGACAGCTGACATTCTGAAGAAATTAAGCAAATCAAGCAAACTCATTTGATTATTTTATATAATATGCTTTTGCTTCTTGTGGGAAAGGGAATGAACTTTGTGGGGCTCTGAAGGCTCACCCCAACCCCTGATAATCTTCAGTACTTCTACTGTCTTCAGTTCACCAGGCATTGCCTTGAAGCCTGTCTCTGTAGACTCAAGGGCCAAAAGCTTGCTTTAAAAATTAGTGAAATAAAATGAAACCGAGATTCTCAAAACACTGGATTCTGTGAGCTGTACACCATTTTGTAGGCTTTCTGCACTGGTGTGGAATTGCAGAATATACTCCAAGCTGCATATGTCGTATGTGATTTCTTGATTAGTCCTGTGGTCAAAGAAGCTTCTGTCGTCTGGAGCGCTGCGTTCACTTTTAGTTCCTCTTTGTTTCTGGATTGCTTTTGTCTAGAACAGTTGGGGCCTGCCATCAGCTTGTAAGAACATTCAGAAGCAGTGCACGTTAGCTGAACGTTAATTCCTTTCACAGCTTGGCTCTGCTGGACTTCATCTCCGACCTTTCAGATTCTCTGCCTCCAGCACCACCCAAGAACAGTAATTGGCCAGTAGCCGCCCTGATGCTGGTTCTTATCTGGCTGGAATTGATTCCAGACATGTAAGTTCCTACAAACAACTGATGGTCAGATATGCTTACCGGGTATGCCTACCCTACCATTGGGCAGAGTGAGGAGGTCACCTCAGGCAGTAGTAGGGTGTTGGAGGAGACACCTGTGTGCACTGTGACCTGCTCTGTGCCCCCTAAGTTAGCCCGCTGCCTTCAGATGCAGTGGAAATACTATCCCATCGCCAGTGTTGAAGAAAGATTCAGCTGCCTGTCCAGTCAGCTTTTCTACAGAGAAGGGTGGGGAGTATCTTGTTCTTTGCCTCAGACAGCAAAATGCCTTAGGTTAGCACTGGTGCTTACTCCTGCTCCCCTGCCTTGAGGGTCCCCAGAAGGGGTATGAACTGCTTAGAGGATGGCCCCCTAATGGAACCTGACCCAGCAGTTCCTGGGATATTTATTTATTTATTTATGTATTTATTACATTTATATCCCACCTTTTTTCCTCCAAGGAACTCAAGGCGGCGTACATAATCCTCCTCATCCATTTTATCCTCACAACAACAACCCTGTGAGGTGGGTTGGGCTGAGAGTCTGTGACTGGCCCAGAGTCACCCAGTGAGCTTCCATGGCTGAGTGGGGACTAGAACCCGGATCTCCCGACTCTCAGTCCAGCACTCTAGCCACTACACCACACTGGATAAATTATATTTGCCCCTGACCAAACCCTGTGTCATAAACAGCCTGTGCAAATGTACACACACACACTGCTTCCCCATGTGTGTGTGTCTTCCTGTCTCTTGGCTGGAGAAACTTGAATTGCTTGCGTATTACTATTAATGCTGCCCTTTGAGCTGCTTTCACACCCAAATGTGTTCTTCCTCCTTTTTCTAGCCTCTGGCCTTGCAATCTGTTGTGTTACAGCAAAATGGTTTAAAAATGTGTGTGTGTGTGTGTGGGAGTTGAATGTATATTATAGACATAAAACTTCAACAATTTAAACCTTTTGGGGGGCAGGGTCATAAAGCCTTTGAATATATATTGTTATACCATCTTATTCTGCTATAAAAGCATAAAAAGAGCTGTGCAGAATCGGACCAAAGGCCTGCCTATCCAGCATTCTGTTTACACAGGAACAAACCAGCTGCCTGTGGGAAGCCCGGAAATAATAATAATAGAGTATGGTAGCACCCTCATGCTTGTGCTCCACAACTAATGGTATTCAGAGTCATGCTGCCTCTGATAGTGGAGGTAATATATAGCCACCAGGATGAGCAGCCATCCACAAAAATGGTCTCATGTGACCTTAGGTGTTATGACTCACAGTTTTTACATATTGAGGGATGGTGGCTTGCTCACGTTTAAAGAAGGTTCTGAAGTCAGATCTCCTGAGCACTGGAACACACTGACTCACAAGATAACAAACTCATTTGTGTTCTGTTAGTACTACAACATAAGCAGATTGTGCAATAATACAAGCCCATTTATTTAAGATATCTGTATACTGCCCTCCATAAAACTTATCCTAGAACAGAAACTGCAGATTAAAACAAAATTAACAATAATGCTATATAGTAAAACAATTAAAACCAGTAAACAAATATCACTGTTAAAATATCAGTTAAAGCAGCAAAATGTAAACTTTGTTTACAGTGTTTAAAGTACAGCTTCCTTAAAATGCAAACCATTAAAATCCTTGAGAGATTAAAAAGGACTTAATCTGACACCAGAAAGATAATACAGTGGGCACCAGATGAGTGTCCTTAGGGAGGGAGTTCCATAACCACAAATGAGGAGGCCTTCTCCTTCATTACCAGCTGCTTGATCTCTGACGGTGGTGACACTCTGAGAAGGTTCTCAGTGAAAGACCGTAGTTTTCAGGAAGGTTGATATGGGAGATGGTGGTCCTTAAGGTATCTGGATTCCAAACCATGAAGGGCTTTAATGGTCAAAACTGGTACTCTAAACTAGTCATGGAAGCGAACCAGTGCAGATCTCTCCAAACAGGCAAGATATCCCCGCAACCGTCCCAGTCAAAATCCTAGCAGCTTCTATTTTGCGCTAATTGTGGCCTCCAAACCATCTTTAGGGGTAGCCCTGTGGGCAAAACATTGTGGCCTAAATGGGATGTTACCGGGGTGTGGATCACGGTTGCCAGATTATCCCTGTTTAGGAGAGGACACAGCTGGCGTACCAGCCTAAGCTGGCAGAAAGCACTCTGTGCCACTGAGGACACCTGCGCCTCAACTGACAAAGCTGGATGAAGAAGTATTCTCAAGCTGTGAGGGAGTCCAAAACAGATTGAATCAATCCCCCCGCGTGCCTGCCCTGAACTATTGTTGACTCCTTTTCAGAGTCCTAAGGGAAGGGAATTATGAGTACATTTGCAATTATAAATATTTAACCATTTGTTAGGAAATAGAATATATTTATAATTGTGGCTTAAAATAAGTTCAGGGTCTATCAGTATTGTGGAAGACCATAATTTAAATGAGATGGATTGACATTAATTCCTTTTAAGCATTGTTAGTTGTGCCTTGTACTTATTTTGGGGAGGAAAGCTGCAATAGAAGGCTGAAAGACCTCTGGCCAACTCAGCCAAAACATAGCCCAACATATATTGTAGTTACTCAGCAACCCCCCTGTTTGTGCACTCCTAGCCAGAAGCAATACCAGAAGATTTGTTAAAAGTCCCTCATGGGCTGCTGTACGTGGCTATTAAGCTACTTTTGGTTTGGAGGGTGATAGGTTTTGCAGGTTGCGGTGGTATGTTCACCCTGAAAGCAAACTGTTTGCTCGATATGGAGGCAGACTCTAAGGGAGCTTTAATTTACCTTTTTCATCAGATTTTGCACAGGCAGGAATGAGCTGGTTTGCTTGTGTGGCCTTCCAGGAGGTCTGCTCTTCAAAACTCCTGCATCTTTCTGTGCTTGAAGCATTGATTAATTTATCAATTAAGGGTGCAATCCTATGCATGTTTAGATGGGGAAAAGTCCTACAACTCCCAGCATTCCCCAGCCAGCATAGGATTGCACCCTAAATCACTTAATTCCTTTTTTATAGTAACTTGCAAATGACTGGGTGAATTACAGTCAATAGAAGTACTGTGAGAGATATCCTGCTTTGTAGTGGTTAGCACAACATCTGTTTCTGGAGGTGGGATGTTAAAGTACCTGTTGCTTCCAGTTTGAATTGGCTAAAATATTGACTGGAAGAGCTCCAGTAGTGAAGTCCGAGTGGCACAGCAAAGGTTAGTAAAAAGGAAAAGAAAAAGCAAATGAAGTTGACAGTCTTTCCAAGCTCTCTCTCCATTTTCTACAACTACGTTACTCTTTACAGTACGCTTTTATTTATTGTCTGTGAAAAAGTGTGTCTTTCCCATTGTGCTTTTTCTGAACCTTTCTTAACTGAAATATGGATTCCTTCCCCTACTGTGAATATACCCTTCACAGCTAGATTCTCTGTCTGGGAGGAATTCATAATATTGTCCTCTTTTTATGTGACGCCGTATGTTTCCTGGTTCCTATTAAGTTCTTGTTTCCATGTTCACATATTCCTAATAGCGCTTGGTCCTTTCCCATTAACTTTGTGGTCCCTGGCCACATTTACATTGGTTTCCATATCCAGATTTGAAGGTGGTTCCCCCCACCCTCCTCCTCCAGCTGTCGTTTAAAATTCAGCAGTTCAGAACTTCCTGTTTCCTTGGGGAGACCAAGGAACAACACTGAAAATATTTAATCTGATGCATCATTTAGACTCAGCTGTTTTGGTTTTTCCAGGCTGTGGAAGAGTTTCTTTGTGTATCGGTGTGTTTTAACAGCCTGGTGTAGACTTTGATGCCAAAGAGAATAATAGCTTTGCCATGGTTTCTGTGTGCCTTTGGTCTGTGCTTCTAGATGGAAGCTGTTTGAACTTAGTGAATTAAGAGTGAAATCCTATGCATGTTTAGACAGAAAACAATTCTACAACTCCCAGGATGCCTCAGCCAGCATGGCTGCCTGGGGAATGCTGGGAGTTGTAAGACTTCTTTCTGTCTAAACATGCATAAGTTTGCACCGTAAGTGTGACAGTCATCTTCAGTAGTATTGTAAACATCTGTTCCTCTTGGTTTCCATCCACCATGCTTATGCTGTCATGCTTGCATTTAGCATCCACCAGTTATGCTGTCATGCTTATAGGTTGTTTTTTTTGGGGGGTAGGGGATTTTTTTAAAAAGTTTCTTACAAATGGCTTCTTTATCAAACAATTGTATTTCTTTTTTAAAGCCCACTGGCCAAAATATACATGTGCATTTTTTAAAAAACACATTTCAAAAAATTAGAAGCAGCATGGCCACATGTTACAGCTGCTGGATGAAAAGTGAGAAAAGGCAAGAGGAGAAGATGCTGAGTGCTGCCAAGTTATGCTTAGGCAGCTTTCCCCAACCTGGTGCCCTCCAGATGTGTTAGACTACAACCCCCATCATCACCAGCCAGTATAGCCAATGGGCAAGAATTCTGGAAGTTGTAGTTCAATGCACCTGGAGGATACGAGGTTGACGACTTAAGATACTTAAGTATCTTGCTTGCACTTTAAATACTTAAGTTTGTGGGGAATAGGTTGACCTATTCATTCTGTACTTTTTACTGGGAACTCTGGGAAAATATTCTGGCCACTCTTGTCATGCTCACCAGTTTTGAGAATGTTAATTAACTTGGGGCCGTTTCACATATTTATATCTATCTGACAGTCCTCTTCTCACAGTAGAGGAGTGGACACACATGCTCTCCTCTACTGTATACTTAGTGTAATGTGAGATGCAGGTGCACCATGCAGAGGTCCTGTTCACATGGTGTTGAATGCTGCCCATTTCTGAGATGAGAATCTGCATATAGGCCTCAGCATGGAGCAGTTGAGCCACATGGTAAAACCTCTGATGAAGTGGACAGTGTCCATGGAAGCTTATGCCAAAATAAATTAGTCCTTAAGGTGCCACAAGACTCTTTGTTGCTTTTTGTTGCAGCAGACTTACACGGCTACCCCTCTGGAATATGTTAAATCATGTCTGTGTAGCACAGAGGTGCGTGCTTGTGCAGCCGCAGGAGGACCACTGTTGGACAGGCAAGCATTTGAACTATACTTAGTTCAGTAGCTGTGAAACAGCACACAGTGTTTTGGGTATTGTACCATCCTGAATTTTCAGAGGAAGGAGTAATTTGATAGCACTCCATGTGGAAAAAGAAATTTCTTGTCAGGTTCTCTCCCCTCCCCCCCCCCCGCTCCCATTTCATTTAAGGTGGTTCTAAATACATGACAAGAAAATGGCGGTGGGACAAATCCCCACATAAAAACAGCACTAAGCATGTTTTGAATCAGCGTTGTAGCTTAGCAAGCAGATTTGGGCTACTTGGTACTGGTTCCTAACCAATTGGGACATTGGGCCCAGCTGTCTGTTGCGAAGAAACAGCTTATTTGGCGCCCAAACAGTGTTTGACCACAGTCATGATTGCAGCGGGAAAGGTTAGTGCAGGGAGAGGCAATGTGTACTCCAAATGTTTTGGACTACAGCTCCCATAATCCCTGAGCATTGGCTATGCTGCCTGGGGCCTATGGGAGTTGTAGTCCAAAGCATCTGGAGGGCACCAGGTTGTGTATCCCTAGGGTAGTAATGTCTTTGGTTATTCTGCACATCAGGTACAATACGTGAATATAGGATTTGATATAGGATAGATAATTTGTTATCTTTCACTTTTACAGTTCACATTCCTAACAGTTATTGGAGCATAAAAACATGTGGGCAGTGCATTATTTGAAGAAAGTGTATGTATGTGTGGGTTGTAGCCAATGTCAGCCCTACTTAGACTAGTCCCATTGAAAGGAACATTGGCTACAACCCATACATAGACTAACATTGGTTACAATCCATATGTGTGTTTGTGTGTATAGTGCAAAAATGGGATTTTTATTTGAGCACAGATTACCTATAGCACTAGTTATACCTGCTTTTTGAAAATAATGTTACAAGCCCTAAAAGCACTCATGATTCTGTTAAGACAGCATGTCAGACCTGCAGCTGACACGGTCTGTGGTAGCTGCCACTTGATGCCTAACACGACAGAACGTTTTATTAAGTTTCTTTCTGCGTGCTCAGGATCTCAGTGTTACAACACATGGAAAGATGCCATGACTTTTTGAAGGAGATGACTGACATTGTGAAGCCACAATAGCCGGACCCTTTAAAATGTTATTTGAATGCTTTGACCTTGTCGTGGACGCATTTGACACCTTTTCTAGGAGAGGCTGAGCTGCATGCAAGCATTGCTACATGTCCATAACGTGTTGGAGCATTCAAATGGCTGGCTGGCAAGATTGCTCCATGTAATATTGGTCTCAACATCTGTCCCCACCTCAGATGGTTGTTTGAAACCCTCCTTCCACTTCGCAAAATGATTCAACCCTTATTTCCACTCACTGTGTCTTTTATATAGCGAACATATTGTACTTTATAGCCTGTTTTACATTAAATTGGCTATTGGGATGTGTGTATCAGCCTCTTTTCGCGCTTCTTATTTCAGAAGGAAACTCATCCGTCTCAGCAGGCAAATTTGACTAATCCCAATAACAGTGAGTCTTTACATAACTATTTGGTGTGAACTTAAAACCCTGTGTTTATCTAGCACATTTGTTCATTATTGTATCCTTGAATTATTTAATAAAACTGTGCAGGGAGACAGTGCGCTCTCAGAACAGCACACAAAATAAAACCAAGGGGATATTTTCCTTCCCATGCAGCTATTTTCTTAATGCCAACAGAGGTGATATATTTATTCCGTGCATAAGCCACTGTGTTGTTTTAAGGTTAATACTTAAAACAAACAGAATGTATATGCATATACGTGGTTTTCTTATGAACACTTAAACCAATCATGAGGAATCCTAAGCCTTTATTCATGAAGATTGGGGGCAAACTACGCATTACACACATATGCTTGTAATAGTGTTGTTTTCTTAGAAGAAAAGCAGCTTTGGGAGGCTGCAATTTTTGAGTGGAGGAGTAGAGGGGGGAGGCTTTTTAGACCTTTTTATTGCAGTCTCAAAATTACCACCAGAGCTACTTATTCTCTTCTCTTCCCCCCCCCCCCCCGTAAATACATAAGTTGGATTTCTTGTGCGTGAGGTAAGCAGCTGGAATGGGGGGTTTGCGTGGACAAACAGTCAGATGAGAAAGGGCTAAGCAGACCTCCTCCCCCCATGGCTCCTCCACTTGAAACTCAGGCTCCTAAGGGTGGGTTGTTTTTTTTTTCATTAAAAAGAAAAAAGAGTTAGAGCTTTCTTTTTTTTCAATCGTGTGGAAATGTGGTTTTTCTTCTCAACACAGGTGTGTGAGGGAAAGTATAAGTAGCTGCAAGTTATGGCTTACTCTGTGCAGGATTTACCCTATTGCTAGTGCCATAGAAAATGAGTTCCCAAGGCACTTGGGTGCACTTGACTTTACAATGCAGTCCTATAGCATGGGGTAGGCCACTTGGTGCCCATAGGCGCCAGTGTGCCACAGACACTTTTCTTGGCACTCGCTGAGGTGCCCTACCCCTCCCACTTCTAATTAAAAACAGAAAAATAAAGGAGTGTTCTTACTGGCAACTAAGATCACTTCAGAGCAAAGTGAGAGCCTCCAGCTGCTGACATCTTTCTTTCCCATGAAAGCCTCTGGGCCCCACACTCTGAGTGTGGGGCTCAGAGACGTTCTTAGGAAATGAAGATGGCACGCAGCTGCAAGCTGATGCTTTCCTCTGCACACACCCAGCCACCGAAAAAAAGGAAGGGAAAAACAACAGGGGACTCCTGTCACTTCTGTCTGGTAAGCTGGGGGGTGAGGACTAAAGTGAGCAGCTTGGGCTAAAGAAAGTCACAGGGGGCTAGAGAGAGCAGTGGGGGACTAGGAAAGGTAAGCCAGCTTCGGGGGTGGGTGCTGTCAGGGAAGCTAACAGGAAGCCAGTGGGGGCTGGAGGAACTAGCTGGGAGCAACCCCGGGCGTTGGGGAGGGTTGTGTGCTTGCATGTCTGAATGGATGGGGCCTACATGTGTGCGAGAGAGAGGGAAAGAGAAAGGATAGGGTTTAGGGAGGACTTTGGAGTGATCCTGGAAAAGAGCGAGTGTGGGGTTTCATGTGCTTGCAGTGAGGAGGAAAAGGGAGGAACATGTTTCTGTGTATGCATGCTGGATACATGGGGCCCTTGCATGTGTGTGTGTGTGAGAGAGACAGAGACAGAGAGCACGCGAGAGAGAGTGGAGAGAGTGTGTATTCATAGAATAGTAGTATAGTAGGGTTGGAAGGGGGCCTACAAGGCCATCGAGTCCAACCCCAAGACAGTTGGTGATGCCCAAGACAGTTTCTCAAATTGCCAGGTGTTCCCATGGGCCTGTCTGTGCTGTAGTACATATACTCAGAAGTGAGTCCTGCTGAGCTCAGTGGGACTTATTCCCAGGTAAGCAAGTATAGGATTGCAGCCTGAAACAATTAGATCAGCACTTAAGAGTTTTCAGCATTGAAAAGCTCTTACAATCTAGAGTGCCAGAGCTAACATGTTGCAAGCAGTAAATAGAATATGTATATAATTTGTATTAATGCAGTTATTGCCAAGCCACAGTAGGTAAATATTGGAATTAAAAACAAAACCGAAAGCTTTAGCACCACACTTTAAAAATCTTCAGCCAGCCTGCCTCACAGAAACTGTGATTTCAAAGTCCGTGGCGTGAGATTTGTATAACACTGTGGTTTGGATCCAGGCTACATTATTGCACTTAAGTTCCATTAAGTCAGTGGGACCTTAGTCATGACTAACTTTTCACATTGGTTCCAATGGGGCCTGTGTGCAATTAAGTCTGTATCCAATCAGTCGTATTTGGCTTTTTAAACTCACTTGGTGAGCAAGCATTGTTGCATGCCTATTTTCTTCCACAACCACATGGGCAAAGAAATTTGATTTAAAAGAAGTGGGTATTCACAGCATTTTAGTTTGACTGTGCAGTCCATTGGCTGTATGCTGTACACCCTGGGTTGTTTTTGTTTTTCTTAGAACTACTGAAATGTAGCCAGCTGAATTGCGTCATTATTTCAGCATCTTTGCTTGGCCCTGGAGTGCCTTGGTTAAAAGTGCCATCTAGTTTGAGAACTCCAGAACGTTTTTCCTCTGAAAGCATGTGTCTTT
Organism: Heloderma suspectum; assembly: GCF_057233095.1. Classification (NCBI taxonomy): domain Eukaryota; kingdom Metazoa; phylum Chordata; class Lepidosauria; order Squamata; family Helodermatidae; genus Heloderma; species Heloderma suspectum. The sequence goes on from NC_139458.1 coordinate 193,418,061, forward strand.
TTAATACGTCATGGCTCAATTATCACATTCAATTTTGGCTGCCAAAATAGCCATATATATTGTCTAGCGAGTGACAGGCTGGGCCTTTATCTGTGTCTGGCTGCTTGCCAGCTGTTTAATTGAAGCTCTGTGTTTGCTATGTGTCAGATCTTACAGTGGTCTATTACACCCAGCTAAAACAATATTTTGAAAATGTTTCAAATGTAAACCAACCCTGTGCCTAAGAATTTATGCTCTCTTATTGGATCGTCTCCTTCTCCAGTCGTAGTGCTTGGTCATTGAAGCTAGTTTTTTATTTTTGTTTTTTGGGGATAGACATGCTTTGGGTCTCTTGCATTCATCTCGGAAAATTAGTGTCAGCACTAAACAATGTTGCTGTCTTCCCCCTCCCTCCAAAGGCTGAGGTGATTAAAGCTGTGCACTCTGCCTGTAATTTCTCATCTGAAGAATGCATGTCACACTTGTGAGCCACACAATCGCTCTTCCTTTTCTTTATGGGATGCAGCTAACATATAGAGAAGTATCACTTGGTACCTCTGTCTTCTCATAGATCCAACTTCACTTCGTCCCACTTGTAGGCTGGTGTCATAGTTGTGCTACATTAATTGCAGTTCCATTTAACTGAGCTTCACAAGCGTTTGGGAGATGGTACCACTCCCATCCTCTACATCCTATATGTTGGATAAATATCATAGCACGCCAGGCCTTCCTGTCCTCTATGACTACTGAACATTAATAGATAAGTGCCTGATATCTTAACGCACAGGGGAATCAAAGGGGAGTGGTGAGGGGGGGAAGGGTGTTACATGTGTAATAAAAAAGATAAATCTTCAATAAAATGTTGATGATAATGATACTATTTATAGTTATAATAAAAAGAAAAGGATGTGCAGTTAGCAAGTGCATGTTCTTTTGCACATCACAATGCAGATGGGCATCCAGATTTTCAGCTGCTTTGTGCCTAAGGTTTCGAATCCAGTGAGGGATAATTGAAGTTTGAAGACTATTTTGCTTTTTTTGGAACAGATGGAATTTTGAAGCAACCAACCTTCAAATCCCAGTCTGTTGGACTACTTTTCTGTTCTAGTTTTCTTTTTGCTACCCCATTAGCAAGCAGAGGATGTGGATTCTGAAGAAAAAAGTTGGCTGAGTGTGTGTGGTGGGGTGGGCACCAAGTATATCTGATGCCTGAAGAGAATAACAAGCAGCTCTGCTAGCTTCGTTTGATTGCTATTTATGGAGCATTGCAGAGTAGTAAGCAGGGATGCTTTATTGTGGATGGATCTACATAAAATCTCAATGGTCGCACAGCGTGATTTAGTTTTGGCTCTGAAAGGGTAACTTTGTCACGCCTGTGTTTCTGCCCGACGAAACTCCTTGAGCACGTTCTAAACGGTACGCGAAACACCGGGCTTCCACACTGACTTGTCTTGCCCCTTCTCTTGAAACTCCCAACATCTGGCTCTTTTGAGAAGTTTTATGTTTCTTAAAAGTGGAAGTCGCTGAAAGCAGGATTATGATGAGCAGATTTATTGCCTCAGCCATATTGGCTAGATTTGAAGCCTTGGTGGGTGGGGCAAGGAAAGTATTTTAGTTGCCCTCCCTCAACTTGCATCAACATTCCATGAAGCTGCATGGTAAACTTTCCAGTTGGTGTGAATTTTGCACATTCCTGTGTCAATGGAAACAATTATGAAATTATAATTTAGCATTGACCTTGAGAACACCTAATGGAACATAGTCCACTTACAGGAATAATCATGAAATGTAGCTGCTTTGTATGATACAAAATCATACAGACAAAACACTGATGACAATTATCCATCACACCTCTGAACAGCTAGTATCTGCTGGCTGAAAATCACACAGGGTTGAGCAAACCTCCACATCATGGAATAATCACCTCTGTTTCAGAAATATTCAGCCACAAAGCAAGTTGAAAATGATGTGTGCAAGAATGGAGCTTAGTAACATGGAAGCTTAGGAGGACTTCTTAAAGCTCACTGAGGTGCTTTAAAAATAAATAAATGCTTGGTTCAAACTATTGGGAGGTTGTTGGTTTTTTTTAACCTTGTATTTCTCTGTAGTTCCTAGAAACCTTAATATCTAAGCATAGGCAGTTTGACATTGGTTCATCGAGCTCAGTATTGCCTGCACTGACTGGCAGATCTAGGGTTTCAGAGATGGGTTTCTCCAGCCTCACTGGCGATGCTCTTAGTTATGATGGCTATATATTGCCTCCAGTAGTATTGGAGGCTGTACAATATAACTGTACATCAGTTGCTAGGGAACATGGGCGGGAGGGTGCTCTTGCAGTCATGTCCTACTTGTGGGTTTCCCACAGACAGCTGGGTGTGCACTTGTGTGATCAGAACGATGGACACCTTTTACAACTCCCAGGATCCGTGACCATTAGGGCTGGGACTGATGGGAGTCGTAGTCCCAAAACATCTGGAGGGCAGCAGATTAGGGAAGGCTGCCTTAGATTGTAGAGGGGCTGTGGAGGAGTCCAGCTACAGTTATGTGCCACTGTGTTTGTGAACTAGGCGTATTACCCACCCACCCCCACACATACACATGCATACACATTCAGTTCTGTTCAAATGAACCTCTGTTTTGACTTTCAGACTCTTAACAGGAGGATTTCTTCAAGAACTGTTGTTCCCATAGTAAAACTAAGAGACCAAATAACCACTAGGCAGTAGTGCAAATCAATTAGGGAGGGGCAAAACTGTCATTTTGGCTTACTTCCACATTTGAATTTTTTTAAATTCCACGTTCCTTCCATACTGTTTATGAAAGCCATTTGTGGATTTTGATAAGTTTTTATTTAAAACCCCTGAACCAGACAAAATTCTCAGCCATCTGCGCTGGCCAGATTCAATGGGTATAGCTATTCCTGGCATGTAAGAGGACCATCTTGTGCCTGCCTGCCCATAAAGCTGTTAACGACTAAGAGGATGTCAGAAAAAAAGACATGGCAGCCCTAATTCAGCGCCACAAACAGGCCCCATCATTTCAGGCTTTTAAGAAGGCCCTGAATATGTAATATTTTATTCTGGCCTTCCCCTGGTTATGTTTTAACAAATTAGGTTGTAGCTGCAGTTGTCTGTTGTAGGTTTGATTTTATGCTGGTGTTGTTTTTGGAATATTTGCTGCTATTGCTGTTTTATTGTGTTTTTGCTGTTTGTATTACCACATCAGTTTTTATTATGTGTTTTATTATTGTACACCGCCTTGGGAGAGCTACCGCCCTGCAAGGTGGCCAAGAAATGTATTAAATAAATAAATAAAATTGAATACACAGGGATTCGAATCCAGACTTTTAAAAGCTGAGCACTCAAAGTCCTGGGCCTAGATAGATAAATGTGTAAGTTTCACTTTCTCAAAAATACATTTAAAAAAAACAACAAACATCTGTCATATTCTTTCTGTCCCACTTATGAAGAAATGTGTGACTTTTGGTAAGTTTTCATCAAAAACGGAACCAATAAATTCTCAGCCACCTCTACAGTGAGTGCAATAGCAGTATTAAAATCAGTTATTTTAATGATGTTTTCAAATATTGAAAGTAGAGGTGTGCTGAAACGAAGATGGTGGGGATACTTTTTATGGAACACTTCAGAAATGACAAAAAGACTCCCTCATTGGCAATTTTTGGGAGGCTGATGTTGAAAGTGGGTGAAAGTGATCACTCATTAAAAGTGAAAGCAGTATGTTGCAAGAAGCATTGCCCTAGTTCTCAGTTGGCTTTGTTTGCTCTTCCTGATGCTGTCACGTAGCCAGGTTTCACTGGCTATGTAACACTGTGATGTCATCTCTTTTACCCTGTGATTCTTGATTAGCTGAGATCACTCCAGGTTGGAAAACCCTTTAAAAGCAGGTTTGAAGCAGTGCAAGGAAAAGAAAAGATGGCTGCACACAGCAACAAAAAAGGTGTATTGAGGAGTTTTTCAGGTGTGGATGTGACATTTTGCACCCCTGAAAAAGTGCTTTTGTGCTAAAAATAAAAATAAAAGTAATGGTGAACATTCAGCACAGCCCTTATTAAAGCATTAATGTATCTACAATGCTTCCTTTACAAAGTGCTTTAGGCTTCATTAATTCCATGTGCACAGGAAATATATATTCTGCAACAAGAACATCTAAATGTTGTAAATTGGCCAGCACGTATAAATTAAGCAAATCTGCATATATTTTTGTTTCCATCCACTTGAGAAACCTTTTGTTAAGTAAAATTAAAACTTCGAATAACCGCCACTTTGGGTGATCTCTCCCTTTTCTCTCCCTTTTTCTCTCTCCCAACCCTCTGGAGCAGATTTGGGGTGGGGTGGGGTGGGGTGGAGCTTCAGCAGGGAGGGAGAATCTGTTCTGCCAATGGTAACCATTCTGCTGATGGATAGGCACTGTTGGATTTCATCCATTCTCACTGAGCAGCTACTAAGCAGGAGCAAAAGATGGAGGTGTCTGTCTCCCCATCTGTGGCTACAGCATTTACACACTTATTATTTATCTATTTATTTCATAGATTTATATACTGCTGTCCATAATTTTAAAAAATCTCTAAACCACCATTGCCTGGGTGGGATAGCACCCAGCTGTGTGAGAATGACCAAGTTACCATAAAAGAGCAAGTCAAATTAAATCAATGTTTCTGCTTCCGGGGAATTTGTGATAGCAGAGAGCAAGGTGGAAAGTGTATAGATGCAGAGGATTGATGAGTGGAGAAGGGAAGTTCCAAGTAATTGATGGTTCACATGGGAGAAAGTCAAGGCGCTGCGTGGGCAACGGAGCATGGATTCCAGCCACCGAAGGCCTGCCTAGCTCTGCTCCCTTGAGCCTTCACTGAAAACTGTCTCCGTTTTCCTAGGTTGTCCTCGGCAACTTTTGAGAGCTAGACATTTGTACGTTCTGTTTGTTTCTTTTATTTTGCACCTTGAAAACAAAGTTCTGGAGATGCCAGATTCTATGGCAGCCTTCCCCAACCTGGCTGGGGATGGTGGGAGTTGTAGTCCAATACATCTGCAGGGCACCAGGTCAGGGGAGGCTGTGCTATGGCAAACATTCTGTTTTGTATCTGTGAAATTAAACTGTTCATTTATCCACATTCCTAAGGTGGTTTGATCTTATTGGTCAACCAGTCAACTCTTAGCTCTTTCCTTATGTTCCCATGTATAGGGAGCATTGATGCAAATGTGCAGCCCAATCCTGTGCATATTTACTCAGACGTAAGCCCCATTTTGTTCAGTGCACAGGATTGCAGCCACAGTCTCCCCGAGAATTACCCTGGTGTTATCTCTTCCGTTACTGGCTTTTCATGTTTTGCCTGTTGCTTTGTTGCTACTTGCCAATGAGAGCCCGACTGAAGAGATGGCTTTATGAATGCCTGGAAACAGTCACTCCATGCTAGGTAGATTAGCAGATTTCTGGAGCAATTTATGCAGAGGATTCCTGGAGTACTGTTTTAGGAAACCAAGCAAATCCGTATTCTACAACTTAATGCGTTTAGCCTGTCACTGCAAATTATGTTTATTTTACTTCCAACAGCAAAAATTTTTGAAATAAAAATGAGTAACTCAGCTTTCTTTGAAACACACACACATACTGATAGATTTTTTTTAAAGACTACACTAGTAAAGAAATTGCAGTTGTCCAAAAAGATTTTTAGAGACAGGAGTTAGACATATTGGGTTGCATCCAACTGCGTCCTTTCTTTCATGGAGGGCTCTTTGATCCAGCAAAGGCATCCATGAACAGAAGAAGGGGAGGGAGATGATTTTTTTGGTGATACCCCCTTCTGTCTACAGCTCCCTGTGTCTCCTTACCCCCAAATCCATTCCAGGGGGTTTGGGGACCCTCCAGAACAGTGTGGGAAGTGGCCTGGTGGGAGGGTTGCAAGAGAAAAAGGAAACTTATTAAAATTTATTCCCTCCTCCTCCTGTTAACGGAAACCTCTGCTGGATCAAAGAGCCTCCCATGAACAGAAGGACACAGTTGGATACAACCCATTACCCTTATCCATTAATGTGTGGATTTGGAAGTGCTCAGAATGAACAGTTCAGTGGCTTCTATCCAAAGATGCATTTGCATGAGTGGAAATCTCTTCCTTTCATGCAAGGTGGGGGCCTCTTTTCCCCAATCCCTCTGCTGACTGCAACCCAGTGTCCTATTTCCCGCTGCCCCAGTTTCAGGGGTAGCAGGAACAAAGGAAAAATGGGGGGGTTGCACAAGCAGAATGGCTTTGTATCCCCAAAAGTACCTTTGGATACAAGTCAGTGTTTTTTATAGAGGCTGAATTGCAATTTCCTCTGATAAACCACCATCAAGGGGAATCACAGTTACTCAGATCATGTTCAGACAGTAACTGCCCCCCCTGCCTCCCAGGACCACTACTCATGGCAAAATTGGGCTTGTGCATCTCTTCCCTTGTTTGCCCTCACTATGCAAAGAATGTGTGCCTGTGGGCTCCTCCCCCTTCAGACCTTCTACTGAACGCCTGGATGAGAGTTGGCAGGGATATGCAGGTGGGACTCCCCCCCCCCGCCCCCCATACATTTTGCATCTTTCTTGGCCCTCTTGAAAATGTGTGTGTTAGAGGTGGAGATGTCAAGCTGGGTTTGAACAAGAAATGGAGAATTGTTACTCACATTTTATTTAGATTTTCCCTCCTGTTCAGTAGCAAACACACTCACCCCCATCCTTTGGCTCAGAATCTGCAAATGGACTTTGATTCACATTGAAGATTTCCAGTGAGGAAAAGCCCACCATCCCTCTAGGGCAGGAGTGCAGAACCTCAGACCTGGGAGCCAAATCCAGCCCTCCAAGGTTTCCCAGAAGGCCACACAACCATTCCATGGCCCCAACCTCCTTCCCCCAACTACTGATAGTTTGGGGTTTCCTGGCTTTCATGCAGTTATCTCCCCCATTCTGAAAGGTTGAAATGCCTCTCCAGTGGTTCTGTTACTGGCAGCAAAAGCTTTAAGCTAAAATATAGTTGTATTTTGGGGGTGCTGGCCCCACTCTTTTTGCCTACTGCACCACCCACCACTGGATTGCGGCCCCCGAGAGCTTCTCCAGGATGGAATTTGGCCCTTGAGCTGAAAGAGGTTCTACACCCCTGCTCTAGGCAATTGGTTATATTGTTGAATTGCTCCTACCACAGAATCGAACCTCTCTTACCACTGAAAATCTGGAGATGGGGTCAAGGTTTTAAAATGAAAACACAGACTTGTGTTCTGAAGATGTGATCTGTATTCTGATGCATTCACAGAAGGTAAAGTGTTACAAACAAAGAATGCCAAACAGACAAGTTAAACCAAAGCCCCCCCCCCCCTGATAAAACTCTGTTTACCTCTATGGTTTCTGAGGGCCTGTATTCTGTTCTAGGATCTGTCCCAACCTCTGTTGTCTCCCCCCGCCACCCCTACCCCATTTTTTAAGCTGTCTTTTCTTTCCATATGTTTAATAGGAATTAAATTTCTTTCTTGCAGTACATGGGGATCTAGGGACTTTGATTGCTGTAACAACATTTCTGGCCTTTTTGTGCAGCATTATATTTACTTTCTTTCCTTTGCAAAAATGTGAAGAAGTTCAGCCTTCATCATTTCATTGAAGGGAACAGACGGCGAAATGTTCATCGTCACAATGGAATGAATGTTTTCCAGACCCATTTAATTTGGGGCACATTCCACACTCAATACTAAAGTCCCGTGATATTTTTTTCTTCTTCTTTTATTTGCAGGTCACCTTTTAATGGAAGTGTAAAACTAAAGTGTAGACAGCACCCGTCTTTTTTGTCCTCCTAAGCGCCAAAGGGCATTAAAAGTTCAGAACGGTAGTCACTCAGATGTGAAAAGCTCCTGAGGAAAGGAGAAGGAAGAGCGGGCAACACCATTAGCCTTCTGTAAGTAAAGTAGTCGTTAGCAGGGAGGGAAGTTGAAAGGCTCAGAATGTGGTGCTTTTCATTCATGAGCACGGTAAAAAGTATGCCTCCCACATGTCACACGTGAATGTCACATTTTGTACTGTGTCAATGTGCTTGTATTGTTCGGGCTGCTTCACACTTTGCACAGTGACAGGCACATATTTTCCGCCATGGTCTGGTACAGACACAACAATGGCTTCCTGCAAATGGCGGGTTTCAATTGGGCAAATTCCCAGCCTCGGGAAGATGCGTCTTTGCCCACCCTCCCATCTCTGGCACAAAGCCCCTCTTCCCTTTCCTTGCCTGTTTTAATCATGGTTTGGTGTTAACATCTGTGCTTATGCTAACAGTGGCTTATACCAGCCTTCCCCGACCTGGTGTCCCCCAGTTGTGCTAGACTACATCTGGAGTAGTGGCCTAAGACATTTGGAGGGCACCAAATTGGTTTATGCTAATCAGCCCTGCCCTGCCCCACCTCCCAAACCAGGGTTTGCAAACTCCCTATAAACTCTGATTTGTGAGCCAAAACAGGCATTACTTTAAATGTGTATCTAGCAACTGTGTGTCATGTTCCTCCTTCCTCTTCCTTCACAATCAACACACTCCAGGAAACAAAGCTCCAGGCTAACACTACTTTATTGGTTAACGACTAGCTTAGAACTAGCTAATCCACACAACTACGAATATCAATAGAGGATACAAAGTGGAAGTTAGGACAGTTGCCAGCAGTCTGGGCAAGAACTTCACGGCCAGACTAGCTTCGCAGGGATGCCTCTCCCTTACGGTGGCTACATCCTATGTTGGCTATCATGAGCGGCCAACTGGGCAGAGCGTCTTAGCTCTGCCCCTAATTTTTCCTGCTTCGCTATGCGACGGACTCTCACGCCCCTCAAATCACACCCTTGGCCCCCCTTCTCAACTTGCATTCTCATGGTGGAGGACTGGGGAAGCCATGCCATCTGTGTGTCAAGGTCTTGGGAATAAAGTCTCTCTGTATCTGGACTCACTGGAGAGATTGCCTCTCACTGTTCTGGCTGTTCCTATTCAGAATCTGAGCTGCCAAACATCTCCACATGCTCACATTCATTCCTGACACTATGTCTCCCCTGACCACTGCCATTTTTTAAATTTGAAATATTTCTATTTTGCTTCTCAGCCAAAAATGTCTCCCAGAGTGGCTTACCTATAATCAATTAAACAAGACAGTCCCTGCCCCGCAGACTTACAATCTAAAAAGACACGACACCCAAGGGAAAAGGAATGGGGACGGAAGAGGGGAAAAATTAAGTAATCTTTCAGCAGGGCTGGTGGAATGGCTCCACTCCCTTTGTCATCTCCCTCAGCTCAGCCTGCTGGAATGGCTGTTGGTGGTGACAGTTGAGGGAGATAGAGCTTCATGAGGGAGGTCTTCAGCAGGGCTGGTAGAATGGCTTTGCTCTCCTTCTCATTTTTCTCAGGTCAGCTCTGGATCTTAAAAGTCCCCCTTCTCTCCAGATTAATGTCCTGATCCAGATCGGGGCTCTGAGCCTACTCTTGAGTAAATTTTTTTTTTTTAAATGGCATAGGTGCTAGGCACACTATAATGTCTGTTTTGACCCTCAGACTCTGGTTAAGAACAGCAGCTTGGTTATCATTACCTATCACTGTTAGTAAGCGTTGATGCCGGCATAGTGCTAACTGATGATTAAAGCTGACATGGGAAAAGGAAGAGGAAATTTGTGCCGAACAGGAAGGGAGATGGGATCATATGTTCAACCATGGTTCCATCTCCACTGGACATAAAATTGAGAGCTATGGCTGATTCTGACCCTTAAAATGTTCGCATTTTAAGATAATTTTTAGTTGCCTCGAATGGCTAGGAAAGGCAGGGATTACATTTGCTAAAAACATGCACATTCATTGTGTGCATGCTGGAAAATGTCACAGTGCATTATATGTGCATGTGTGCTGGGCTTTCAGCTGAACGCTCGCCTGTTTACCCAGGGTGAGCTATTTATTTATGCATTTCTTTTTTTAAAAAAAATCTATACCCCTGCACTTCAGTATCAGTTATCCCAGGGTGTCTAAATTGCCCACAGGTGGCCAGGGCTGATCAAGAGTCTCTATCTCAGGTTCTTTTAAAAGAAAAGAAATCCATAGCACATGCTCAGTTTATCCCTCACTGAGCTTTTAGTGACCACACATGAACAACTGAGCCAGTGTGTTTGCTTTCACACTTAAAGCCTCCTGCTTTGTTTGCCTGGCTGCAATCCTAATCACGTTTACCTCCTGAAAAGAGCGGGACTTAACGTCTGAGAATATAGACATAAGACTAGCCTTCATGCGTCACTCTGTGCAAAAATGAGGGCCTTTTGTGCTGTTTTACCTCTTTGAGGAGGAAAGGAAGAATTGCTTCTCTGAAGTTACCTTGAGATAGAAACACTAATACACTTTCCCCCCTTCCTTTTGATTCCTTTTTCCTTTTATGAATCTCATAATCCAATAACAGCTGTTTTTATTTCCATTACTTTTAATGGCATGAGACTAAAGGTTTTAAAAAATACACATAAATTTTGGCAAGCTGGCTTGTGATTTTTGTGGAATGATTTGTCATGCTCATGTGCCCATGTACAAATGAAAATGGCTACCACCTATAAAGGAATACAATTTTGGCATTGAGAATTCTCAGTTAATCAGACACTGTATACACAACCAGGGTTGGTTCTTTTTTTGCAGTAGTTATTATAACAATGGTGATATGTCAGGAATTATTACTCCTAGTTATACTATGAGGTGCAATAGGGCAGTATTTACATAACTTTCCTTCTTTGTTGACTGCAGGTGATTCTCACTGCATTTGACGATTGCAATTTAAGAACCCGGCAAGTCGTGTAACCACTTGAAATGGTCGTCTTGTGTTGGCTGGTCAAGTGGGGAGGGGATCAGGTAGCTGGTGATGGGAAGGATGTCTGCCTGAGACCCTTGAGAGCTTCTGGGCTAGAACTGGTTTGCACAGAAAATTAACCCACAGTTTATTTAATCCATATATTTAACCAAATTTTGCCCTACCCAGCTTTTGTTTGGCAGACCTTTAAACAAACCATGGTTTCTTTTCTCAAAACCTGGGTTGTTTGTTTCCCTCCTCCTTTGCCCACTCACTCCCTGTATCCCAAATGCCTTTGTGGCACTGGCATGAGGAGAAGCTGGGTTTTTTTACCGCTCTTGCCTGCTACCTCTATAGTCTGGCAAAACAACCAATGAACCACCTATGGTTCTAGGTTCATACATAATGACAACCCATGGTTTAAATGACCCAGAGTTCACAACCCAACATCAAACCATGGGCTGTCTTTCTTGGTTAGTTGTGATTAAACCATAGTTTGTTAGCGTGGCTGGTTTCGCACATCACAACAACCCCGGTATTCAGCAACCCATGGGTTAAATAAACATTGGGTTACCATTATGTATGAACCAAGTCATAGTCTGATCTGCTATTAATCAGCTTCCAATGTCCTATGTATATGGCCTATTTTTCACATTTTCAGCGAGGCTGAAACTTCCTTTAAAGTAAAATAAGCATTTCCTACAAAAACCGTAAAAGAAAGGTATGCTGATAAGAATTGCAAGGAGGGAAAACAAAACAAATCAGAGAAAGCTGAGATCACACAGGCGTGATTGTCAATGTTCAAAAGTGGCACTTCTAAGCTGTTTTCCGGCAGTAGGGCAGCTCCGTCTCTCCCTCTCAGTGGAATTGCACGACCCAGCCATTATTAGCAGGGTTTTGAAGAAATGAAACAGCTGGTATCTCTCCTTAGAGATGTGAAGGCAACCCCATGCGACCAGTCCATCTTAGATTACAAGCAATATAAACACAGCTCCTTCCTCTCTCTTTACTGCCCCTCCTCTTCCCCGGTTGCCTTGATTTCAAAATTTTCAGAGAGGAAGGATAGTTGCACTTAGCAGAGCTGTACAGGAAAAGAAAGACATTTAATAGGATTTTTTTTTAAGTTTGCCAGGAGAGGGGTAATCCAAATAGAAAATGCTTCTGTTGATCTTTGACTGTGTGTGCATGTGTGTGTTTAAATAAAAGGATGGAATTCAACACATTTGGCATTATTAGAACTTGCTGCTCATTCATTTTGTCAGTCTTTCCTTTTCTGTTCTGGCCCTGCCCATATAGTCTGCCTATCTGTGATCTCCTCCAGCATTAAGAGGGTCAGTTTGCTAGGCAGTTTTGGTTAGAATATCCAGTAGAAAACATGAGACTTTGACTTTTCCTCTTTGGGATTCTGCCATAGGTCTCTAGGTCCCTTCGCATTTTAGGCAGCAGCCTGGGTGAACCTGTTGTTCCATATTGTAAAATCATATTGGCAGAGTTTGCAAATAATGCTAAACCATGGTTTAGCGTGACAGTGGAGAACCTCCAGTCTACGGGCTGGGCCGGACTGCCATCCCTGTCACCTTTCCACAGCAGTCTGGTGATGCAGGAAGAGTTAGTCTCTTCTTAAATTGCTAGATCACTTGGATTCCTCTCTGTGTACTCAGAAAAGGTGCAGCCCTTTTCTTAGTTCACATTAGGGATGGGAGGGCGCCCCACCATCCAGGTGCCCACCCAGCCCCCAGCCCCGCTTGTATGCACCCGGACCTGCACTCAAGCTCCCCACTGCACTGCCTGCACTCACCAAGGCAGCCTCGTTGAGCTCCATGATCGCCATTTTGGGGGACAAAAAGGCGATCATGAAAATGGGCATATTGGTGTATATGCAAAATGGGGCAGTGAATCGCCCATATAGGCAAGATTACGAGTGTTTGCTTGCCTGTAATCTTGCATATATGAGCTATTCACAGCCCCATTTTATATATATGTGAATGTGCACATTTTTACAAATGCACATATTTGCATATATGCGAATGTGCACATTTTTACAAATGCACATATTTGCATATATGCGAATGTGTGCATTTTCACAAATGCACATATTTATGTATATGCAAATATGCACATCTGCGAAAACGCACACATTCGTTTTTGCGAAAACGCAAAATGGGGCTGTGCATAGGCCATATACGCAGGATTACAGGCAAGCAAACACCTGTAATTTTACATATATGGGTGATTCACAGCCCCATTTTGCGTATATGCAAATATATGCATTTTCATGATCACTCCCCCCCCAAAAAAAAAAACCTGGAGATTGCGGAGCTTGATGAGGCCGCCTGGGTGAGTGTGGGCAGCTCAGCAAGGGCGGGCAGGGAATGAGCGTGGGCAGGGGCTTGGTGAGCATGGCTCAGGAATGTGGGTGGGGTTCTGTCGGATTCCCAGGCGGAATCAGGCACCTGCACCATCCCTAGTTCACATAAAAGAAAATGCAGTGAGAGAAGTGGGAGAGAGAGAGAGTGAGAGAAGGGAAGAAAGACAGGGGAGGGAGAGAAGAGAGAGCAAAAGAGAGAGAGGAGTTGTGGGGAGACAGAAGGTGAGATACTTAGGTCCCATCTACTGTTGGCTTTGGTCATGCCCACCTCTGATAATCAGCCCCTAGAGGATTACTCAGAAATGAATGCAGTGCTTAGACTGAAAATGGAAGCTTCCATTTTAGATTAACCACAGTTTAGCTTGTTGTAACTCTTAACTGTGGTTGTTAATAACTATGGCTTGTTCAAACAAGGGAACTTTGTAAAGCATGGTTTGAAAATGGCTTGTTTCAACAAACCATAGTTAAGATTAACCATAGATGGTTGGGTTCGCATGACGCAATGAGCTGTGGTTATATAGCTTCCTAATTCCTCATGGCTGCTCTGGAGAAGGAGCCAGATCATGTAAGTCTGATGCTTTCTGCAATTTGTCCTTATAATGCAAAACCATAGCTAAACTATGGTTTTGAATTATGTGTGAACAAGCTCAAAGTATGATGGAGAAGTGTGTTTCATAAGCAAAGGCATGCACTGGGGAGCCTCAGCTAGTAGCATCCCTTCTGCCACTATATGTCCACTGCATGGATGGAGATTACTGTCTTTCCTTTGCATTTTATGTGTTTATTGTAGGGAACATCTAGGCTGCTACTTAAAATATGTGTGGCTCCCAGTTCCTAAAATGTGCACTTTTATTTGGCTACCCCGTTGTCTTCCGGTTGCCTGTCTTTCATTTCAGAGACCTTTGTGGGAATGCAATGTTAAGGATTCCTGTAAAAGCATTCCTTTTTTGAGGAGCCTGGTGTTCATCAGTCAGGATTTAGTTCACCTCCCATGTTTGCTAGAGTCTTTTGAACAGTTTTCAGATGCACCAGGGCTAGTCAGTTTCATTTGGATTCATTGATGTAGTCCCAACTTCAGCTATGGACAGGCTCTAAGCCTGATTGTTTGGGGCCCAGTACAAACTTGTCATACTGGTACCCTCTCTCACACCACGGTTCCATTCCATACATGCAGTCTCATATTTGTTTAATTCCCTTTCTTTAAACTCCTTAAATTTCTGTTTGCCTGATTTCTGTTGATAGCCAGACAGTCCCTGATTATTATGGTGCTTTGTCCCTCTCACCAGCTGTCCCTCCTTCCTGCCTACGCACAAAGAACTCTGGAGCTGATAGTTCTTGAGCAAGCTTCTCACACAGAGAAGCACAAATCTCTGTCTTTCAAACTACAAGTTCTAGTTTAATTGCACAAACACACACTCTGTGTTCTAGAGAAGGTCCTGGGCCAGCAACTCACTGTTCGGCATATTGCTGCTTCTACTCTAACTCTGCTCCTGATTTGGCTCCAGCAAATGTCGCAAGCTCTGGACAAGTACCTAGATATAGGGAAATAAGTTCCCATAAATATTCTCAAACCAATTTAGCCTCAGCCTTTTTCTCACAGTAATAGCGTTGTAGCCTGGGCTGCCCCCTCCTCCCTGGATCGCTCCCCACCCACATGCACACATATATCCTTGGTCTTTGACTTGTGGAATACTGGAGAGCATGAGACATACTGTAGAGGTCTATTTTACTAGATTCACTGGTGGCTTGAAGACTTTGAACAATTCAGATAATTACAATGTTTGTCTGGATTTAACTGCATCCATTTACTAAATAGCACTATAGTTTGCCTAACGCACACCTTGGCAAAGCTGATTGAACATTGTAGCTCCTTGCTACTTGAGCCACAAAGTATTTACATGTCTCCTCTGTTTCAACCTGCACCACTTTGTCCATGACTAACTGCCTCTTCCTTCTGAGTGAGATTCGGTTCATGAAGTGTCAGCCCTGGAACAAACAGAACACAAGGTCATCTCCAGAGCGCCGTTCTCTCTCGGTACTGAGGAGCCATGGCCAACCTCAGTTCATCCAAGAGTAGGAGGATTTTTAGAGTTCCTGTGAGCCTTCCGGGTCTGTATCCTATATTTAATTAAAATAACTTCTATCTAGGAACTACTGAACTGCAACTTTCCCTCCCCTCCTCCTCATTTTTGCAGCGTGGGTGCCAGGAAAGGCTAGAGATGTGAAAGCCTAGGAGAAAAAAGCCTCTTCTCCGTGCCCCAGTTTTTTCCTAGGACCGTTTTGTTTTTCCCTGAAAAATTGGAAACATTGAATGGCTTTGGATTGTAAAATATTTTCTTTTAGAATTTAAGACAAAGTGTTTAGGTATTGTTACCCAGCCTTAACTCCCTCCAAATGATTTCAAAGAACTATGTAATGAGCAGACTTTTATAGAAAGACTAGAGATATAAAATATCTGGAAATAATGAAGCCTTGGGAGGAAAAAAAATTTTTTTAATCCTCTCTACGATTCCCAGCATAGTGATTTTGTTCATTCCTTATTAAAATTATTGATCTAATGTGTCTTTTTTTACTGATAGACATTTAGGGATGCTCGAAGTCATGCTCACATGTGAGTAGAGTCACCATATCATAACAAGGAAGAAAATGTGCATTCTTGAGAGTTTGGGCTTTGTTCTACAGGGTCCTGTGTTTCTAGACTTGTTCTGGTTAGATGCTGTAGCAGTCAGTTAGTGTAGTTCTAATCTAAAATCCACATGTGAAAACACACATCTTATCCCGCCACTGGCACCAGAGTGATGGAACAGCATGTGGATTATCCCACTTAGGTTTCTTTTTTTAAAAAAAATTAACTTTGAGGCTTGGATCTATAGAACTCACTGCCATAGTTTTGAATAAAGTTCTCAATTACACCTCACCACTAGGAAATGCGGCCTCAGCTATAAAGCCTTTTAACTGCTGCCACTAGAATCAACCCTCTCTACCTAAAAGAAACTCAGTAGCCTGGTTCCAGTGGTGTGGGCATGGGATTGACATTGCCACCAGAGACAACTTTCAACATGAACAAAAGATACGATGTTCGTTAATGGAAATTATTCACAAAAGTGAATAAAATGTCACTCTTCACATAATAGGTTGGGATTGCTTGAAGGTTCTTAAATTAAACATGGTTACTTACCATTCCTAAGCTGAGTCTTTCTCAGCTAAATAAAATCACAAGAGCTTTTCCTTCAGATCAGATTTCCCTAAGCTCCACCCCACAAACAGAACCAGATTTAGGAATTTCCCTAAACGTCTTTTACAAACAGGAATAGATTGTTCGGCTCTGCTTCTTAACCCCCCCCCCCCCACACACACACACACACAGAGATCAAGACAGGTTTAAATCAAGACAGATGCTGTACACCAGCCTTCCTCTGCTTCTGCATCTTCTGGCTTCTAGTATGGTTCAGATTGAAGTTCCATCTGGTCAGACATAAAATAGGAACCTAAAATATGTTATGTATGACTTGGTTTGCTCATAAATTATCATTTTTATCTAAAAAATAAATGTTGGCATATTAAATTTAAAAGTATAGTTTATTTGGACAATAATTACAAATTTACTGAGTTTACTTTTTAAAGTTTTTAAATGTAATGATATTTTTTGAGCAAATGAAGTTATAAATAATATAACCTTAGGATCACAAAGGCTGCTTTTTGTTCCTAAACAGCCTTCCCAACTTGGTACCCTCCAGATGTTTTGGACTACAATTCCAGCATGCTGTCTGAGGCTAATGGGAGCTGAACAAAGTCACTTTAGATCTGTAAAGAGCGCTAAACAAAAGTATAGCTTATTTTCGAATTTCCCCCAAATTTCCATTTTTCTCCGAAAAACTGCAGGGAAAACATTTTTCCCATCACTTCAAAATTTCTTGAAAGTTTACATCTCTGGGAAGAGCTAGTAAGTGGAAGAATAAAATGCAGTTTTCACAAATACCTATGGCTGTTATTTTTTACGAGCTCCTCTTGTCCCCAAGTCACAGTGTTTTGGGCTGCACAGTGTTCTTAGAATATGCTTCTGCGTAGTTCTTGGTGTAGTTGGCTCTGATATTTGCCATGTACTCTTGCTATCACTTCCAGGTTTTATTTATAAAAGGCTGAAAGGCTATCTCCTTCCTGTGGTTTCTGCTCTCCTCCATAGAGATGTAAAGGAGGCAGTGAGAGAAATTGTAGGCTGAGAGTGTTTGGGAGGGTAGGAAATGGGAAGGTTAGAGGCTTGTGAGAGACGGGGTGGGGTGGGGTGAGGGAAATAATTACAACCTGAAGTCTATTTTAAATATTTGTAACATGCTTGAAATGCTTAAAGCTTCATGCTTTTAAAGACACTGTCTGATTTAATGTTATGTACACTGTAAAGATGTAACTGGCACAAACACACATATACACAGTGCTTGGGGTGGGGGTGGACAGAAGGAGCTAGGAATATAATTTTGGTGGAAAGATTGACATGAGAGAGGAAAGTGTGATGCTTAAGGTTGTAACCCTCTACCCACTTGCCTGGGAGTAAGACCCATTGAAATCAGTGGGAATTAATGTTAATATGTAGGATTGTGCTGTTAAGTCAGGGGTGTGAAGGAGGTAGATCAGAATCGACTAGTAGTTCTCTGGGTGATTTGCGGTAAATCAGCAAGGGTTACTGACTTCTTATGGTCTAACAATACCAGCAACCAAAAATTAGGTTGCTGAAAAAGAACAACCAGGGGGATTAACCAGGAGAGGATTTCTGTAATAAAAGTCTTGTAAGCTTGATTCTAGTACTGATTGCAAATTCCTGGGCTGAGCATGTGCTCAGAGGCACCCTGTTCCTTAATCTGTGGTGCATGATTGTTTGCCTGCCTGAGTCACTATTTTGCCCATGCTCTGGCTGGTTTTAGTAAAAAAAAGAAAGATGTAGATACTGTAAGTCAGACGTCTGCCCACCTGTCTGCTGTAAGTTTGTTTATATCCTACCTCTCCGACAAATATGATCTGCCAAAGCGGCTCACATCAATAAAAAGAGAAAGAGAGAGAGACAGGCTGTGCTCTCAGGCTTACAAACTAAAAAGATGGGGCACATAAGGGGAAGGGGAGTGGAGGGAAAGGCTAGGGGCGGGACGTCAGTTTGACAATGCCAGTATAAAGTGGTGCATTGTGAACAGACATTTCTGTCCAGTTGGGGCTAGGCTGATCTTCTATTGCTGGTGGTCTTGCTTGGAGAGAAGTGCTTCTTGACCCAGCACCCCCAATTTCTGTGGCTGGTGGTAGAGGCCAGATGGTGCTTCCCTTTTGCTCTGCAGTCCCAGGGCAACTGGAGTGAAGTGTTCAAGGTGGGGGGAGCGGGGGGCAGGCAACAAGCTCCCTGCAGCTGCTCTGTCTCTGGCTGAGGGACGGGGCTCGGCTGGTCTTTCCCTTGACCTGATAGTCTTTATTTTTCTTTATTATTCAAAACATTTCTTGGCCACCTTTCAGGGCAGAAGCCCTCCCAAGGCAGCTTATAGCAATAAAATACATAAAAACACTATTCTTCCTTGGAGATGGGGGTGCAACCTCCCAGCAGCCCACTTAGTCCTTTGGCCAATGGCAGAGGTCAGAATGTCTTTCCTTTCTGCTAGGCGGTTGTAGGGCAACACAGGGCTGAGTTGCTAATAACACACCATAGTATCTCTGTTTGTAATGCAGGTAAAACGTCTGAGGTTCATTGGGAGGGACGTAGCATTCCAGAACGTTAGATGAAATACAGAAATTTGAGTAGTATACATTTGCTTAAAGTTAAATGAATGGGTGAATATCTTACAGAATGGGAAAGAAGGAGTATTCCCTATAGATAGTACACTGTGTGCGGAAAAGAGAGGTTCAAAATTGTATTAGGTGGATTTATTAAAGGCAATAGGAGGAGTGAGTAAGGTGATGATGGGGTTAGGATTCGTACTCTTTCACAACCCATCAAATTTACATGGAATGTTTCAGTATTTGAATGATCAAGGGTCTCGAACGGATGGAAAAGAGCATTGCAGGATACGTGAATTGTTTTATAAAACTGTCAGTAGCCTAAATGATGTGTATATTTCTGGAGAGCAGGAGAGACCAAAAATGGATCACAATAAAATAAATTAGATTTTAAAAATATAGTAAATTGAGTTTTTTTTCCATTTAAATGGTCTTTTAATTAAAAAAAAACAAATTTCAGTTATTGTCTTCTTTTTTAAAAGATGCTGATTTAAAGAGCAGTGTGACATATTTATGTATTACATTTGTTTTATTACATATCCTGCCATTTTTCCTCTTGCAAGGAACCCCACGATGCCTTACATGGTCTTCCTTCTCTCTGTTTTATCCTCACAGCAGCCCTGTGAGGTGGGATAGGCTGAGAGTCACTGACTGGCCCAAAGTCACCCAATGAGCTTCATGGCTGAGCTTCTATTAAAAAACAAAATCTGACTTTTGAGGTAAAGCATTACACATATGGAACAGTAATGGCTCTTGTCAGATCATCAACCTGGAGAACTGTTTCCATTTTAAAACCACTGACACAGCCTGTGATGTACACGGCAGGAGGACAGTGCTTAGCCAGCACTGGTGAGCAGCAGCTGAGGGACACCGCCCCCGCCCCCCGCTCCTTACTGTTCATAGCCACATGCCCACATGATGCAACAGAGCTGCACTTGCCCCTGTTGCTGCCTTGCATCTCCGTCCAGCAGCCCTGGCATCTTCCCCTCGGCTGCTGTTCCAAGGGCTGCCTTCCTTTCCCACACATCAGAAGTTGCTGATGTGTCGGGAACTTGTGCCATGCCAAGGTGGTGGCTTTAAAGGCACAACTGTTCTCCAGCTTGCCTGTCTGGCAACCTCAGGATCAACGGATGCATTTATTGTGGCAATTTATTAATATTTTCCCCCTCATCCAAAGAGCATGGACACGTACTTTCTGTCTCCTGGACAAATACTGTTTTGGCCAGTAATGATTCTGGAATGTTCTGGGCACTTTGGGTTACAATCACAAATTAAGCCTTCTTAAACCCATTCGTTTCAATGGGCTGAATTACATTTAGCTCTCTGCTTGATTGTAACTCTTATGTTCAAATCAATTATCTTGCTTTGTATCCCTGTAATCACACCAAAATTTCTCTGTTGGCTCCCGTGATGTAATTCTGTAGTGCAAAGGATGTGGACTATATGGCCAAATATTGTGGAGTATGCCCCTAGGTAGTATAAAGGCTCTGTTTAGATGCAAGCCACACTGTTTTAATTGTTACAACAGCCAATTAGTATACACTGTTGCTTAGGAAGTCTATGTATTACAAAATGGAGAACTTGATTTAGATCAGCGATTTAAGTCAGACTTCTTGGTGTCTTCAATCATGTTTTAAATTGTGGATTTAAATCAATCCACCCTGCTGGAGAGTTTATTTAACTGGTTTTGAAAGAGTGTGAGATCACTGCTACTGTGTGACATGCATCTGTAACACAGTAGTGGCATCTGTGGCTGCATAATCTGTTTACTGAAAATCCAGACAATAGAAGACTTGTTTTTTAGCTTGAAAGCACAGTAAATTAACCTGATGATATTTTTTATATGTATTCGGAGAAATTTTAAGATGTCATTGAGCCTTGAAACACATCTGTTGAATCTAAATCTAAACTGAGCGTCAGTTGTAATCTGGGGCTGCAGTCGTGTACTTCCGTTTTTACTTGGAAGTGAGTCCCACTGATTGAAGTGGGACTTACTCTGGGGGCAACAAATCTTGGCTCCCCTTACTAGTCAGCCAAAAATTGTTTTCACCATGACCCTACACCCCCTCTCCCAGAGAAGGAGGGAACAGGGTCTTCTGACACCCCTCTGAGCTTGAGTTCCAGCATAACTGCGGGGGGGGGGGGTAGCTCATGCCCTCCTCCACAGCTGAGGAGAGGAATGGGAGCTTATCCATCACATTAAGTCTCAGTCACTCAGCAGAAAGTGTCTCCAAGGCTGAGTGCAGCATCAGGGAGAGTTTCTGCCTTTCTCCTGTGTTTGTGGAGTCATCCTGTCACCATGAAGAGTCCTCTTGCTTCTCTAGGTACAGGAGAAAGGGGTTTTCCTTTATGCTGTGCTCTCGCCAGAGCAAAAGATACACTCACCATTGGCGAGCTGGCAAGCGGACTCTTGGCCTTACTTCAGAATAAACATGTATAGGACTGCACTGTAAATCATTTTTAGCTAAGGCTGAACTGAAACTTGTCTGCCCTTGGCTCAGAATTTGGAGGGCAGGCTGAAAAGGGGTTCCTGAAATTATGGTGATTTCTGGAGGGGCTTACTAGTGTAATTATTTTTTCATTCATTTTACTTACTTTATTGCCACTGTCTGTGTCAGTGGTGGGGAAGGAATGCCTCTTATCAGCCACTGGGCGCTACCCCCACCCCATGTTTCTCAAATGTTGCTATGTCATGTTATGTTATGTTACGTTACGTTACGTTACGTTACATTACATTACATTACATTCAAGAAACATTTGTTGGTGAGTGGGGGAGAGAAAGAAAGTTTTCACCAGTTTTCCAGGTGACCGGAGGCTTTGCTCTCCGGTCACCTGGAGGTGCCTCAGGATTTCTGAAAGACCTCTTCCTCCTGAATGAACTAGCCCATAATTTACAGTCTTCTCCAGAGGCCTTGTTATAGGTCTCTCCACTAAGAAGTTACTTTGGTGGGGTCATGGGGCAGGGCCTTTTCTGTGGCAGCTTCCCAGTTATGGAACTTCCTCCCTAAGGAGAGCACCCCATCTTTGCTTAGCTTCAGGCAGGCTGTAAAGATTTGTGGCGGGTAGTTTAGGCTGGCTTTGCATGGGTTTTTAAAACTTTTAATTCTGCTCTCTGAATGTTTTTAAAATGGGTTGTGCTGTTCTTAATTTGGTTGCTTTGTCATGAGATTGCTTTTAAAGTTGCACATTGCTTTGTAGGCCCTTTCAGGCAGAAAGGCGTTTCATAAATGTTTAAATAAGTATTGCTCCCTATATGATGTAGCATTGTTTAAGGGGTATTTGTGTGTGTGATAGAGGGAAGGCCACTTCTGCTGCTGCTAATGGTAGCCCCCCTTGACCCTTCAAAACATTTCACTCACTTCCCTTGAAAAATCGCCAAAATCCCCCCACCCATTTTCACTGTCTATAAAATCGCCAAAATCCCCCCACCCATTTTCACTGTCTGTAAAACAGTGGGGGAGGGCTGATTTTAGAACAACCTTACATTCAGTTTGGTTTCTTCTTAGTTTTAAAGTGCTTAAACTTACGTTACGTTGTCATCCAGTTAGCTGAGGTAGAGTATGTCATACTGGGATGTCCACCCTGCCGCTGTGAATCCTAGGTTTATGAAAAGCTGGCAATTCTGGAAACATATTCAGCTACTGCTTCTTGGACTAAACAACTTGAAATGAGTCATACTCCCTATTGAAGCTCCAAGAAAGATATTTGGATAATTTCAAACATTCTGAGGAAGTACTCTGGGCAATTCACAAAATGCAGCCTAAAAGGCAATATAAAATATTATGACCCTACCCTTAATATCCGGGAGGGTCAAAATAGCAGTACTGACTCACTTGCTCTGAGTTTCCTGTTGAAGAGATACTGTAGCTAAAGACAAGAGATTTGTAGATAACCTCAGGCAGTAGCCAATGGGGCACTTACGCCCCTGCTGATGCTACTGTGCCCCACCGATTCTATTGCGCAGGTGTTGGGTCCCACCATTTCCCTTGCTCAAGCAGGACCCGTTGTTTGTGCAACAGAGATCTAACACTTCCTAGAGGAAGCCCTAAAACAAGCAGAAATTGTCATTTCTGGATTGGGACAGGTCAGCAGAGCGCCGTTATGTGAACTCCACTGACCTCCCTCATTCCAGGAGTGAGCATTTCCGCTCATTTCCGGTTGCCCCTGGAAGCACTAAATCTCTGCTCCTCAAGCCATGGGTGCTGCCTGCAGAAGGGATTCAGTGGGCACAACAGAATTGGGGGTGGTGGTGTAAGCACCGATAGGATACTGCCCCTCCCTCCCCATGTGAATATTGTCTGACCTTATTGTTACTCTTCTTACACTGTGTGTATTGGCACAAGAACTACATTTTTCTCTCTCTCTCTGATGTGACAGAATGTTTGACATAGCAGCAGACATGGCCACTGCCATTCCATGCCAGAGGCAGAGCTCCATCATATGTTCACCTTGCATGCTAAATACAAATGGCAGGCACTTTTAATGCGGGAAGGTATTTGGTGTTTTAGAACGCAAAGTAACAGTAGAACGGGTTTGTATGCTTCCATTCAACAGCAATGTACCAGTCTTAATAAATTTTAATTAGCTGGCTCATGGAAACCAGACTTAAAGGCATCTTTATGTAGAACAATTGTTTTAGGTAGATAAGAGGTATGGGGGCAAGTAGCCCCCTACTGAATGTCAGGGACTCTGGGCTTGGGGCTGAAACTTCGTAACTATTTTGGCCTGTGTGTGGTCAGGCCTTGATCCCACTTCAGGCACTGAGGGCTGCAGAGAAAACCCAGGATTCTCACAGGGCTTTTCAGAGGGGGCAGTTTGCCCCAGCCTCCTCTCCAAGCAAGCCCCCTCCCCCTTATAGGGTGTCCTATTTTACAGAGGGCAGTCCTCTCTTTGAAGGCTTCCTCTGTTTGAAGGGCTGTCCCATCCAAATCTAGTTTAAAGATAAAGAACCATCAGAAGGGAGTGTGAGCAAGGGCCCTGCAGTTGTACATTGGCTGGAGGATCGGTCCTCCAGCAGGTGCCTGAGCCAGGGTGGGGTTGTTGTATGCAAGCTTTCCCCAGGCGTGAACAGCTTGCATGCAGGGAAGCCAAGTCCCCTGCTGAAATGCCAGGTGGAGGATCTCCAGCCAATGAGCGGTCAGGCAGCATGGCCCCACATTCTGACCTCTTTTCGCCTTTGGAGGGCAGGGTTGGTGGTGGCCATCTACCCTGTGCCGAAACCTGTCCCCCAGCCCTGCTCTACACTGAATGTACCATGGTAGTGAGGTGCCTCTGTTGGCTTCATGGGCCTTAAAAAAAGAAAGGAAATGTTCTTTTAATTTGTCTTATGTGGCCTGCAATTGTCAAGGTCATCATTCTAGGCCAGCTCATTGTATGTTGTTTGGCTGTGAAGCGATTACTATCTGGGCAGCAACAAGCACTTCAAACTGTTTGGCTCTGGTCAGTTTTTATTACAGGCGAACAGATGTTTCCTGGCGTAACTGGTGTTCTTTCACAATTGAGTTGTTTTGGTCGTTGTTACTCTGTGCAAATGAATGTATGCCTTCACATTTACAAGCAAAATTGAACTTCCCCACACACACACACTCAAATGTTTTATTTCTGTCCAATATATTCTTCTGTGACAGTTCTGATGTTTGTTTGTTTGTTTGTTTGTTTGTTTACAGTGCTTTTAAAGACACTTTAAAATGATATGCTGGGGATGATACTACTTTGCAATTTGGCACTTAAAATGACATTCCCAGTATTGATATGCTACTTTTGGAAGCTCAGAGAAACAAATGTAGAAGATTTCTTTCTCGTTATGTCATTTCCATGACTATTCTTCATGCAAATTTCTGTTCCCTTAGGTGTGACATAAATAAAGCAAAAGCCACCAGGGATTAAATCCACAAACTTCTTTCAGTATTGAGGTTGTATTCTACAATACGAAAAATAAAACTGTATTTACAGTTAACATGCACTATGCAGATGTTTGTATGTTTTCCTTGGCTTGTATATTTTATGGAGTAGGATGAGGACAACATCATTATCATTAACCATTTTCATCATTACCTGAGCAAGGTAACTCAACTATTTGACATACTGTTTGTTTGAAAGGTGATAATTCCATTGAGATAAGAGAATGAAATTTGGTACACTCATTCAGAACACTATTCTGTGTTTCAATTTGCATATCAGCTTAATCCCCAGTTCAAATCAAGGAAGAAATGGGGAAAAATGCAATGTGATATTTACCTTCGGGGGTTGGACTCAATGGTCTTGTAGGCCCCTTCCAACCCTACTATTCTATGATTCTATGATTGAGTTGCTTTCAGATCCAAATCCCATCTGAACTCCCATGCTTATTTTCAAATGGGATGGAAGAAACGTAAATAGAATGTCAGTTTGTGTGTTCCATTCTGAGTTGCAAGTATGAACACCATGTTAAGTTTCATACGTGTTTTCAGAGGTTGGAGGACAACATCGATTGTAATGTGACATACTGAGTGACATACACTAGGTTCGAACACCTGGGTGGTTGCTGCTTCATTGTCACTTCATGAATTATTTTCCCCAACAAGCTTTTAACCTTCGATCTGTTGCTTTATTAATTTTACTGTGGCTCCTCAGGGTTTAATTTTTTAAAATGTTTTTCATGTCTAATATTGTATTATTTTGATGTACTGTTGTATTATTCTTATTTATTTATTTTTGGTTATTGTGTTGTCATTTGGTTTTACGATTGTAAACACACACACCCTGGTCATTTGCCAGTTGGGTGATACACAAATCTAATAAATAAACAAAGAAACAAATAAATAAATAACATGGTTTTTAATGCCTACATTGGAAGAGTCATGTACAATATATTCTGGAATGGCCTTGTGTTAGTACACTCAGAATTAGTCATTTTCCTGGTCACTTGTAGTGAAGTAATGATCACCCCCAGGTGACCAAGGAGAAAACTCTTCCTATACTGGAAGAGGTCTTTCTTTCTTTCTTTCTTTCTTTCTTTCTTTCTTTCTTTCTTTCTCTTTCTTTCACAAAAGTGTTATACAACCCTGCCCTGTCATTATGTGGGAACTCACCCAATGTGACAGGGAACAAATGAGTATCTCCAGATTCACTGTCTCTTGGGCAGATCTGAAATGCAAGCCTTAACTCACACTTCCCCAGCCTGGGGCCCTCCATATACTTTGGGCTACAACTCCTGTCACCCCCTGCCAGCATGGCCAGTGGTCAGGGATGATAGGAGTCGTGGTCCACTGCATGAACGGTGGTCAGGGATGGTGTCCAAAACATCCGGAGTGCACCGTGTCAGGGAAGGCTGACCTAGCTTTACAACTTTATTCACAGACTGCAAAGCTGCCCCCTTTCACCAGTGCTCCAGGGTGGGTGGGGCAGGACTTATTCTCAGCCTTGCAAGAGTCAGGAACCCTCCCAAAACTCACACTTCATTTAGGAGCAGATGCCTCCCCGTTCTGCTTCATAACGATAACCACATTTAAAAACTGATGTGGTCTTTTATAGTTGCTTATAGTCCTTGTTTTTGTTTTGTTTTAAATCAGTATTTTAGCTGTTTGGTGGTTTTATTCCCCTGGGTTTCCAGGATGGAAGCCAAGAAGGAACTATTCAGTTCCTTGAATATTACTTTATTCCCCCCACCACCACTACACACACACGTATTTGATATTTGCATGTAAATAATAACAGATTGTAGTTCAGAATTTAATGCCATTGTTAACTATTAATGATTAACTAATTTAGTGTGTGTGTGTTTTAATTAGCATAGGTCTCCCCTTGTTGCAGTTCCAAAAAATTAACACTTTAAATACTTGGTTTGAGCAAGTATTTTTTTGACTGGTCAAAATGCTAGCCCTGAGGTTGATAAATCTAAAACATAAAAATCTGGATCTGCTTGCAGATGTAGGAAGCTACTTTAATGAGGCCAACCAGAATTTGGTGTAAAGGTGTTGGGAATTTGGTACAGGAATTGCTGCAAATGCAGCTGGGTTGTTGTTTTTTTTAATATTTGTTTTAAAAGCAAATATACAGCAATTCAATTTCCAGAGGGATATAAACAAATATTTGCACACACACAAAAACCAATAACAAATTCAGAAGAACCAAATGTAGCTAGTTTTAAAATATGCAAGAACCAAGATCAGACTCAGATCAAGGAGGAACTTTAGTTGCCATCTGGCAAAGTCTCTGGTTTTCCAGTTAAGTTGTATGCAGTGCCTGCAAAACCTGATTCCATCCTTGCGGGAGCTACACAAACATCATCTTGACACCTGGCTGAGTTTCTGCTCTTTAACCAGTTGCCAGAAACCTCAGAGCTTTGACATTTCCACCCTCCTGCCTGAGCAGATTTGGTGGCAGTGGGGAGGGAAACAGCTTGGAGCTGTGCGGAACAGCCTTCCCCAACCTAGTGCCCTCCAGATGTTTTGGAAGACAACTTCCAGAATTCCTGACCATAAACCATGATGGCTGGGGATGATGGGAGCTGAAGTCCAAAACCTTTAGAAGGCATTAGGTTTGGGAAGGTTGATGTAGAAGCTTCCCTTCTTTATTTCTGCGATAAGAAAATTCTCCAGCTTGTGCACAGATGGATTGGAAGATAACCACTGACCCCTGAATTTCCTTTTATCTGAGTGTGTGTGTGTGTGTGTGTGTGTGTATAGTCAGAGAGTGAAGGTTGCTAGGTCCAGGGGTCTATCAGCTCCTGCATCATTCACAGGCCCAATGGAACTGTCCAGAGCAACCATGTGCATTTGGACAATGTCTTCTGTAACATGTAAACCAAACAAAAAACATTATTCATTTTGCTTTTACGGAATTACAAATCAAGCATCCTTGTGCATGCACAGGGCACTTCTTCATAGCTATTATGCTATTATTGACACCCTCCTCTTATCAATGTCCCCTAAGAATATGCACCGGAGTTGTGTTTCTCTCTCTCTCTCTCGCCTGCTTTACGTTTCTTTTAAAATGGCTTAGAGCATCTGCATGTATTGTATTGATTCTCTTCTAGCATTAAGCGTTTCCAGCTCTTGAAGGAGAGAGCAAAGACACCTTACATGCAGCTGCTCTAGTGTTACATCAACACAGTGCAAGACTGACTGCACAGTTGTCAGTGATGAGATAGCCAGGGCTGTGCATGAAATAGATACTGGTTGCCTTGTGAGCGGTTTGGATTGTTACTTGCCCTGCGAGAATGGCAAATTTCAGGTCTGTTTTAGATACCTACTGCCATAGAGCTATGATACCTGATGTGGCTGTCACCAGAAATCTAGATGTGGACCTTGTTCATATACTTACAGGGCTGGTAATGATGCGGTGAAGGAGCCGGTGTACACCTGCTCCCCTGCACTATACACATGTATGTCCATAGATGTGTAAGCCCAGTATGCATTATCTTTCTGGCCCTTCTTTGATCTGACACCATGCAAAGAGGAACACTATCCCACTGAGGGTCTAAACTAGGCCTATGATATGCGTGATCACATTAAGGAAGGGTTGGGCAACATGTGGCATGTGGGCCAGAGCCCCAGGTGCAGCCCCTCTCTCTCTCTCTCTCTTTCACACACGCACACACACACACACACACACACACACCTGTGCCACTGAAATTGTTTTCAAGCTAAATTTGGCCATTTTAGGGTTCTGTAGTGGTATGCCGCTGAAAATCAGCAACATATAGCAAATTTTATTGCAATTGTAGGCTTCAACAACGGCACAGGTGCAGCCAAGGGGCAGGGGGATGGCCCCAGAGCTCCCAGAGTCGCCTACCCCTGCCCTAAAGTAATCCTTGGTACAAGTGGAAGGAAAACAGAGAGGCAGCTCTTTAGGTTTTTTTTTAAATTGGCCATATAATGCTTATTATAGTTTTTTTTTACCATTACATCCTCTGATTTTTGGCCTACCAGAAGCCCTCCAGATAGCATCTTTATTAGACAGGCATACTAATTTGATTGTTTTACTCCCTGATTCTACTCCTTTTCTGCACTGTTTGGAAATCTGCAGTAATGCAATATACATAGTGACAATTTTCTGGAACATGAGCTCAGAACTGGAACCTCAGTTCCAGTTACGTAGGTCAAACCAACCTAAGTTCTAGTTCTCATCTCACTTTCCTGGGAGTAAATCAGGGGGACTTAATTTTGAGTAGACATGAATAGGGCCACAGTGCTGAGCAGTTTTTGTTAATACTATATTCCTGACCATATTTACCTCACAGTACTTTACCTCAGGATTACCACCATCCTGCACACCATTGTTTTACCAGCCTGTTTGATATCTGTGGGTCATAAGAATGTTTTGTCTTATTTGTGCAGCCTGAGGATGTGGACAGGATCCTTGGAACGGTGAGAGCCACCACATGTATGCTGGATCCTTGCCCCTCCTGGCTTATTGAAAAGGCCAGAGAAGGATTGGGCTGAGTGGATAACAGGAGTGGTTAATGCCTCTTTGGAATCTGTATGAGGGTCAAGAAGCAACAGTAAGAACCAGAGATGGAACAACCGATTGGTTCAAAATTGGGAAAGGAGTACGACAAGGCTGCATATTGTCACCCTGCTTATTTAACTTATATGCAGAGTACATCATGAGAAATGCCGGGTTGGATGAATCAGAGGTCGGAATTAAGATTGCTGGGAGAATTATCAACAACCTCCGATATGCAGACGATACCACCCTAATGGCAGAAAGCGAAGAGGATCTCAAGAGCCTCTTGTTGAGGGTGAAAGAGGAGAGTGCAAAAGCTGGTTTGAAACTCAACATTAAAAAAACTAAGATCATGGCATCTGGCCCCATCACTTCCTGGCATATAGAAGGGGAAGAAATGGCAGCAGTGACAGATTTTACTTTCTTGGGCTCCAAGATCACCGCAGACGGTGACTGTAGCCATGAAATTAAAAGACGCTTGCTCCTTGGGAGGAAAGCTATGGCCAACCTAGACAGCATAGTAAGAAGCAGAGACATCACCTTGCCGACAAAGGTCCGTCTAATCAAAGCTATGGTTTTCCCAGTAGTAATGTATGGCTGTGAGAGCTGGACTATAAGGAAGGCTGAGCGCCGAAGAATTGATGCTTTCGAACTGTGGTGCTGGAGAAGACTCTTACGAGTCCCCTGGACTGCAAGGAGGTCAAATCAGTCCATCCCAAAGGAAATCAACCCTGAGTGCTCATTGGAAGGACAGATAATGAAGCTAAAGCTCCAATATTTTGGCCACCTAATGCGAAGAGAAAACTCCCTGGAAAAGGCCCTGATGCTGGGAAAGACTGAAGGCCAAAGGAGAAGGGGACGGCAGAGGATGAGATGGCTAGATAGCATCACGGATGCAATGAATATGAACTTGAGCACGCTCCGGGAGAGAGCGCAGGACAGGAAGGCCTGGCGTGCTATGGTCCATGGGGTCACGAAGAGTCGGACATGACTGAATGACTGAACAACAACAACAATTGTTCCATTATGCTTAAAAGAGGCGGTTGTGAGACTTCCGTTGAAGAAGCCTTCCCTGAATCCCACCATACTAGATAACTATCGTCCAATCTCTAACGTACCATTTTTGGGCAAGGTATTAGAGCATGTGGTGACCTTCCAGCTGTAGGGGTTCCTGGATGAAACGGATTATCTTGATCCGTTTCAATCTGGTTTCAGGCCTGGGTATGGGACGGAGACAGCTTTGGTCGCCTTGGTGGATGACCTACGCTGAGAACTAGACAGGGTATGTGTGTCCCTGTTAGTTCTGCTGGACCTCTCAGCGGCATTCGATACCATTAACCATGGTATTCTTCTGGGATTCCTTGCTGGGATGGGGCTTGGGGGTACTGTTTTACAGTGGCTCCATTCCTTCGTAGCAGGGCGAACTCAGAAGGTGGTGTTGGGGGAATGCCTGTTGGACTCCGTGGCCGTTAGCTTGTGGGGTCTCTCAGGGTTCTGTTCTGTCCCCTATGCCATTTAATATCTACATGAAACTGCTGGGAGAGGTTGTCCGGAGTTTTGGAGTTTGGTGCCACCAATATGCTGATGATGCCCAGCTCTACTACTCCTTTCTACCAGATTCCAAGGAAGCTGTTTCTGTCCTTAACCAGTGTTTGGCATCAGTAATGGACTGGATGAGGGAAAACAAATTGAACCTTAATCCAGACAAGACAGAGGTGCTCCTAGTCAGTCAAAAGGCAGATGGGGGAATAGGGATTCAGCCTGTGTTGGATGGGGTTACACTCCCCCTGAAGACTCAGGTTCGCAGTTTGGGGGTGCGCCTGGATTCAGCCCTAAGCCTGGATGCTCAGGTTTCAGTGGTGGCCAGGAGTGCTTTTGCACAGTTAAAACTAGTGTGCCAACTGTGCCTGTTCACGGAGATGTCTGATCTGGCCATGGTGACACATGCCTTAGTTACATCCCGTTTGGATTACTGCAACACGCTCTACGTGGGGTTGCCTATGAAGAGTGTTCGGAAACTGCAGTTGGTTTAAAGAGCTGCTGCCACACCGTTAACTGGGGCTAGTTACAGGGAGCATACAACTCCCTTGTTAAAACAGCTTCACTGGCTTCCAGTCTGTTTCCGGGCACAATTCAAAGTGCTGGCTATGACCTATAAAGCCCTATATGGCTCCGGTCCAGGTTATCCAAAAGATCGTATCCTCCCTTATGAACCTGCCCATGTCCTGAGATCTTCTGGGGAGGCCCTTCTCTCAGTTCCACCACTGTCACTGGCACGTTTGGTTGGAACCCAGGAGAAGGCCTTCTCAGTGGCTGCCCCAAGGCTGTGGAACACCCTTCCCAGGGAGGCTAGGATGGCTCCCTCCTTGATGTGTTTCCGGAGGCAGGCTAAAACATTCTTGTTCCAGCAGGCCTTTGGGACATAGTTGGAACCTGGGGGTAAGCTGCTAAAAGCTGTTTTAAAATGCTGTTTTAATGTTTTAATATAATTTTAATTGTATTGTTTAATTTATATTTTAACTTTTGTATATTTTCATATGTTTTAATTGTATATGTTTTAATTTTTGTAAGCCGCCTTGTGTCCCAGTACTGGGGAAAAGGCGGGGTATAAACAAATATAATAATTATAATTATAATTGTCTGGTTGGTTTGGTACCTGCCATATACTCATATACTTGTCTGCTTAGGTTTTGTTACGTCATTGCCACAATTTCCATTTAGAACCAATGTAAGCAAAAATGTTGTTAATGGGACGGGAAATTATAACCCAATTACAGGGATGATGGAACATTTACCACAAGCAAATGAATGATGTCACTGGAAAACCACATGCTGAATTTACCTCTGCTCCGACATACGGCAAAAAGCACTCTTAAGTGTCAAATGGTCCTCACAAGCCTGCTAGAAATCTGGCAAGTGTCTGTTGCTCCACAGAAGGCAAGGGCGCCATTACTGAATGTAAATACAGATTGGAATATTTACACAGCTTGCTTCTCAATGCAGCATTTTCCTGAACCCATATAACATAAAGACTTAACAAGGCAGAGTCTAAAGCTGCTCAGGATTACCAGTTTGCAAAAACTAACCAGATGGCTAGATAGACGGTCCCTCGTGGCTTTCCCCAGAGCTTCTCCAGAGACGACTGTAGCCTTAGGAATAAGCCATTTAAAAATAATAGTAATTTAATAAATCACTAATACCAAGGAGGATTTCCTATGGTTATTGTCTACTGGCATTCCACTAGAGCTGTAGTTATACATCATTCAGCGCATTGGCGTAGTTCTGAGAACCAGCTCCAGCAATTAAATCCTGGCTTGTTTGGAAAAAAATGTGAGCAGTTCATCTACCTTTAACTCCGCAAAAAGGTAAATGAACGATATCTGAGATCCTACAGATCTGGACTGCACCATTCCAGACTCAAGATTCCCTGAGTTTGTACACTGTTTTAACTGTTTTATTGTTTTAGATTTTGAATTGGTATTAGCTAGCTTAATGATTTAATATTAGCTATTTAAATTATGTATTGTTTTACAATGTTTAAATTTATTTTATCTGTACGCCGCCCTGAGATTCTAATGATATAGGGCAGGAGACAAATGTTTTAAATAAATAAAATAAATCCCAGACTGCAGGTGGTGTGTGTGTTTAAAAATCTCCCTCCATGTTGTAAACTAACACATCAGGGAGAGGATCGTGCCAAACCTTTCTTTCTGATGTGCCAGCTTATTATATGCAGTGAGAGTTTTTGTTTTACAATGTGGGAGCATTCAAAAATACAATCCCCACACTTGGAGTCTAAAGTAGTATAAGCCAGACATCTCCCAACTCATTCTATACAGTGTGTAGGGTGCTAGTTCATCTCATGATAATTGATTTGGCCTTCAATGCAAACAGCTCTTTCTGTACAAGCTTCCCCATCAAGATGACCAGTTCTGTTTGAAAAGCCCTGTGCAGACATGTTCAGTAGTAAGTTATTTAGTGCCCATATATTCCTGTTAGGCATTTAAAGTGATTTAAAAGCATTGTTGGCATTCCTTCCTGCAGTTTAGCTCTGTTATTTTAAGCAATACCAACAAAGTATATTAAAAGATTAATAAATTTATAAATAAATCTGGATTCACCAGCAGTTTTTACTCAAATCCAAAAGAAAGCTAAACTTATTCATATTGCAAGTGTTAACATCTGGAATTTTGTTCTTTCCAGCTTTCTTTAAAAAGAAAACAATAATGTCTGTTTAATTTGATTTCTTTCTTTTTTTAAAAAAATGTCCTTTTCCAAATAAGGGTTGGGATTTTAAATGAGCCTATAAAAATCCATAATGTTGACATTAAACTAGATTAATAGCTCACTCCTATCTATGCTTATTTAGAAATAAGTCCCATTTGCTTCCAGTGGATCTTTCAAGAAAGCGTGGATATGTTTGTAGCCTATTTTTTCTAGATTAGAGAGGTTGATATGATATCGCGTAACATATTCTTCAGTTCCTAGATAGTTCTGTTGTATAACCACTTTCTCCAAGCAACTCTTAATTTAAGACAGTAATGCTATTCTATAGTGGTCCCCTTCATTAAAATGTCTCTGTCTCTCACCCCCTCCTCACACTCTGGCATGGGAGGTGCTTCCCTGTGGTGTGATTCCACCACTAAGGAGCATGTGTGTGTATTGCAATCATGTGGGCGGTTCTCTTTCCAATCCACTTGGCACCCTTCCTCCCTGTGAAAACAAGCCAGGATCAAACCATGATGGCATGTTCTGAAGCCAGAGTTTAAACAAGCCACAGTTCCCTGAGTTCAGATGTCACAGGGAACTGTGGTTAGTTTAAAACTGGAAGCGAATGCTTCCGATCTCTTTCAGCACGTGAAAGAGAAGGAGAGGGGGAGTGCAAGGATCAGTCTTTTTCACATAGTGCGAAATCATGGTTTCCTGTTACATCTGATCTAGGCCACAGTGGGATTCACATTTTTTTTAGGAGGAAGTCACCATTATAGTTGTTATGTCCAGAAGGAAGTTATTTGGGGTCTGCACTGGCTTCTGTTACTTTTATTTCTCATTTTAGCATTTTTTCATAAAATATGTAAATAAAATTGAAAATGTAACATGTAACATACACTTTAAAATTCCCCACCAGAATACATGTAAATACAGGTTTTTTTATTATTTAAAATTACTGTGTTGCACTATGAAACAAGATTAATTGCTCATTGCTCTAAACAACAATGAATGAGACTAGGCACACTGTAGAAAGAGGCTGGGATATCCAGAGAAAGTATGTGAATGAATGTGTGTATGTGTGTGTGCGCATGCTCCTTGAACACTTACGAGAAAGTTGTGCCATGAACAGAAAAGGATACAATGTAACTACCAGTAGCATTGGTGTTGTGTGGTAGGCTAGGAATCTGACAATAATGAAGTTAGATCTAGAAAACAAGAAGGGACCATAGCTCAGTGGTAGAGCATATGCTTGGCAAGTAGATGGGCCTGGGATTCAATCCCAGCTGCAGAGCTGAAGAAAGTCTCTGCCAGCTCTCATAGACCCGCAGCTAGTTGAAATAGGCAGTACAGGGCTGGTAGGACTGTCGTCTGACCCAGTATAAGTCCATTTATAAGAAAGAACTGGCAATGAGAGAAGCTAAAGTAACATACTTACTTTTGGATAAGCTTAGGGGGTGATAAGAGATATAACTTTCATAGAGTTGTGGGATTGGTTTGGGAACTATTTTCACCCTATTCAGTTTCAACCTACCTCACCCTCTGTAGTTTCAAGCTCTGATTGGCTGGAGCTCTCCAAATCTCAGAGCAATTTTGGGAAAGGGGTCATAAAATCATAGCAACACTTCCAGTTCCCAATTGAATGTGGCCATATGTGGGAAAGGAGCACTGTGATAAATAGGGCACCTGAACTGATGGCCACATTTAGTCGGGAACCGGAAGTCTCATTATAGCTCAAGGGTGGACGTCTTGTGGCTCTCCAGATATTTTGGCCTACAACTTCCATCTACCCGAGCCAGCATGGCCAATGGTGAGGGAGCTTAATTGAGTCTGCAACTGGTGTTTGTTTCCCTGGTGCATACTTCTAAAAGGTAGTTTAAAAGGCAGTTGGTGCATCAGTTGCTGAAGTTAACAGAGCCATGGAAAAATAGCATCTGTCCTTGCATATGTATCGTTTCACATCACAAACTCAAGACTTGTATATTCAGAAGCTAGACAGACAGTGGATATTGCAGCAGAACAATCTGGGTTGCAAACCAGAGTACCAGCCTCCCAAATTAAATGCTTTGCAGTAGTTGCTGCGGGTAGGAGGATGGGAATGGGAAATAATTTCAGAGCCCTCCACCACATTTTCCTCGTTCCTACTTCTGAACAGGCTTACTCATTGTTGGAAAAATCCACTGCTGGCAGGAAACTGGCATGTGGCCGTTGACTGTGAGGCTGTGCTAGCATTTTATGGCGAGACCAGGAAATTAATAATTCATCCTTACCCAAGATCTGTCTAGGAACTGATCCTGCTCTTTCTGGAAAGTAGAAAGTTATTTGCTTCATCAACAAGTTGCAAAGTGGGCATTCTGTATGTATCTCTGCAGTTGCATCTGCCCTGACTTTGGACAAGCTTTTATCCTCCAGTAAATTCAGAAAGAATCCTTGAAAGATCTGATTCTTTTTCTCCACTCTGAATCAGTATATTAGTGCATTGGCAATGTTTTGTAAGTGTCAAGAAGCTAGGAGTGGAGTATCATGGTGTGGGGCTTTGGTGCTCTGCGTTGCTGCTTTTGCTCCTTGACCAGCAGAAGAAAAACAAAATGTGCAAAACACACACACACACACACACACACACTAGATATCCACTATTCTTGAAAGCCATCCTTAATTTCAAAAGCAGCTTCCTCATGTGGCATGAAAGTCTGCTGTTCAAGAAACACAACCCTAAAGGCCCCTTGGCCAGGTAGAGTGAATCACACTGTTTTTTGGACCCTGATCTATGTAAGTGTTATTTCAGCTGGGAATGATTGTATAATTATAGGAATTTTTAGTCACGGTAATAAATGAATGTTGTACCCAATTGTGTCATAAAATGTGTGAAACCCCTATAAATCTCTTTCTAATCAAAATATTACTAAAACCACGAGTCATTGCGTGTGGCAGCCACCAAGTGGTTGTTTATATTTAGGAAATAACAAACAAACAAACAAACCGAAAAACCCAAGAGGATTTCTTCCATGCTAGCAGGCTGGTCATTTGGTGGTATTAATTGAATAATAACATAGTAGAAAAAATAAAATTATTTCCATAGTGATACTGTCCGCTGCAATAAAAATAAGGAGTCTTGTGGCACCTTAACAAATAAGTGTTTTATTGTGGCACTGGAGTCTACTTCATCAGATGCATGAAGGGTTCTCCTCAGTCACTGTTTATTTTGCATACTTTAATTCAGGGGTGGGTAGATCTGGAACTGCTGGTAGATCTCTGGCTGATTTGCAGTAGATCGGCACAGATTTCTGATTCCCAGTTGTCTAACTATAGCAACAACAAAATGACTGCCCTTCCCCTCCCCTAAATTATACTGCTAAATTTAGGGGGTAAACAGGAATGGATTTTTGTATGGAAGAACATTGAGTTCCGTTAAGTTCTGGAACTCAAAACAAATTCCTGGGCTCAGAATTCTTTAATAATCATGCTTTTTTTGCACAAGGTACCAGTAGTTTTTTGGGATTCTAATAAAACGGGGGTGGGGAACTTGAAGCCTACAGGCCAAATCTGGCCTTCCTGGGCTCCCAGCCCAGCCCTCTGAGGTTCTTCAGAAAGCCACCCACCCTTTCCCCTGACCGCCAATCATTTGGCAGTTTTTGGCCAAATGATTTTTTGCATGTTTTGCACTTATTTTCCCCATTCGAAAAGGCTGAAATGCCTTTCCTAAGGCTTAGTTACTGGCAGTAAGAGCTTTAAGGACCACCTTCACCCATACCATCCTGCCCACACTTTAAGATCAGAAAGAGAGGCCTTCTCATTTGCCCAGCTGTGAGAGTAGTCAGGTGAGTGGTCACACATGAGAGGGCCTTCTCTGCAGTGGCCCCACACCTTTGGAACAAGTTGCCTTCGGAGGTCTGCCATGCTCCGTCATTGCAGGCTTTTAAGAAGACCTTGAAAACATATTATTTTACCTTGGCCTTCTCCTGATATGACTGCTGTTGTTGCTGTTACTGCCATTATCGTTGTTGCTGGTTTTATTGTTGGCTTTTACTGTTTTTATTGTTATGTTTTTATCGCTTTTTAATATTTTAACTGTTTGTATGTATTTTATTCCTGTCAGCCACCTTGGGAGGGCTTCAGCCCTGAAAGCCAAGAAATGTTTTGAATAAACTACATAATAATTAAGTTAAAATATGCTGGTATTTTGGCCCCACCCCTTTTGCCTGTGGTTCTGCCCAGCACTAGAATGCAGCCCCAGAGAGCTTCTCCAAAATTGAAATCGGCCCTTGGGCTAAAAAAGGTTCCCCATCATGGAATAAAGAATAACATATATCCCATAAGCCTGAAGTCTGTCCACCTGTGGTTTAATTCAATAGTGGATACCGTTAACATTTGACCCAACGGACCAACTGGGGATACCCCTTCCTACATCTGATGGACTCTAGTTCTGGAAAGCTTATTTTGCCATAATAAATCTGTTAGTCTGTATGGTGGCACAGGAGTCTATTTTTACTTCCTAGTGAATATGTATAGGATTGCAGCTTCAATCTCTCTCTCTCTCTCTCTCTCTCTCTCCCCCCCCTCTCTCTCTCTCACACACACACACACACACACACCCTCCATTCCAGATGTACATGCCAGAGAGAAATAAAAAAAAACCAAAACAATGGACAAAAGTGCCTTTTTAGGATGCCAAGTTTAACTTAGCAGCAAGCTTCTGTCAATAGCTTTTGGGTTGGGGGGTTGTTCACAACATCTTGAGCACAGCTGGCTCACATTGTTGCTGGTCTCTACAGGGCCAGCTCTACCATTAGACAGCGTGAGATGGCTGCCTCAGGTGGCAGATGTGGAGGACAGGGAATGGTGGCGAGCTATTGGAGGACAGAGCTGTGTGTGACCGTGCAGCCTTCCCTGTGCCCCCTAAGTTAGCCTGCGGCCCTCAAGAGGACATTGTCCCATCGCTAGTGTCAAATTAAGATTCAACTGCTAGTCAGATCAGCTTCTGTACCTGACAAAGGGAGGCCTTCACCCCAAGCAGCAAAAATGTCTTGGGACAGCCCTGGGTTTCTGTGAGCGAGGATGGAAGTGACTTCTCACTCTCCCCTCATTGGAAAGAGGGGTTTCCTGGACTTCTCCAGGTTGCTGCACGGAAAATTGGGCTGTCTGCAGCAAAGTACTTATTTCTGTTAACTAGCTCTTAATTAAGACTTGTTCGGGCAGCCGCCTCATGCAGCTAATTTAGATCATGAAAACACAGCAGATTGTTAGTTACGGCGTATTATTGTTCCATTTTTTACTGCCAGGGAAGGGTAGAGGTGGTTTGGGGGATTTCCTGATTCAGGTGCCAAAATAACTTGGCTGGCCTTATGCACCTTGACTTGGGGGCAGGGGGATGGTGGTCGGCATTTGCAAAAGACCTTGGGGCTGTCCTGCCTGGCACCAAAAAAATAGTAAAGTAGGCAGCAGGTGAGCCTCTCTGGGGAAAGTGTTCCTTAAACAGGGCACCATCACTGAAAACCCCCCTCTCCCTAGTCACCACTTGTCTCACCTCAGATGTAATGATCAAGTTCCATGGTCTTGTTCTTCCCAATATTCCTGTCCTCAGTTTCTTCTTTTGATATTTATACTGTCAGCTCCACAGGACAAGGATTTGGGGACATGGCCTCTTTTTCTTGTGTTAGTCCTTTTAACTGCCATATATATTGTTGGTATAACAACAACGTTTCACGTATATTTATTATTATTTGTATTTATAAAACACATAAAATAGGTTCCCTCGGCACTGTACAATTGTTTTAAAATAAAAATAATGCAATAAAAAACAAATAAAGATCTAAAAAACACAACAATAAAAAGTGAACATGATAAAAATATAATACAAATGCCAACATGATGAAAATACAATGAAACCACACAATAAAATATGGCAAAAATGAGGGGCTAAAACCAACCAAGAAATAAACAGGAGTTAAAAACTACCAACGTTGTGATAACACAGTGTCTGATTTCATAGGCAAGATCTGGTGACTATAGAAAAATGAATGATTATCATCTAGGAGGAGGATTTAGTGTGCATATAAGGCCTGCTTAATCCATGTGAGATCTATGGAAGTTGGATCACTGGGTGATTCCTTTAGTCTGAACCACAGAGAATTTGAAGGACTGAGGGGCTTGCTGCAGCGTGGGGATGTTGTCACACAACAGCATTCCTTCCTAAGAGGGAATGCTCTTTTTGTGTGTGCACCCACTTTGATTGATTAAAGTCAACGTGGGAACATGAGTAGCACCACTGGAGACATGACCACGGTCTTCTGAGCAATTATTTATCATAGTGATGGGAGGCAAAGCTTTTTGAAACTTTTGCACTTCACAAGGAAACTAGAAATGGTCCTAAAGAAAGGAGAGGTAAACTGCAAACATAGTCATGTGTGTGTGTGCTTTTCATCTGCACTAGAGATCTTGTTCTTCTGTTGATACCCCACAAGCAAGAACTAAAGCCTGGTCATAGGTTAGCATCATTTTAATAGTATACCCAGTTGCATTATAATTTTAATCATTTTCTATCTTTCTGTTTTTTAAGCTTTCTGGATAGTGCTTAAAATAACTGGATTTTCTTCAGTTGACACATGTGAGTTTAGATATGAGACATGTATGTGACACCATTAATTACCCAAAACTTTCCTCCTAACCCTCCTTACCCCCCACCCCCACAAAAAAAGACCAAGGTTCTGGTCTCTTACACTGAAGGTCTAGTTAATTACACTGTAGTAATTAAGCTTAAATGACTGGCTGACCTTTCTGTCTTTTTTCTTTTAAAAAAAACACCCTGTATTGCAATGCCTGCTGTACTTCATACAATTCAAATGCTTGGTAAAACACAGCCCAGGCCCTAAGAAAGGAACATGGTGGTGGTGGTGGTGGTGGTGGAATAGGTACAAGGGAAGGGCCATAGGTCAGTGATAGAGTGAGGACTTTGCATTTCAGTGTCCCAGTTTTAAAGTGTTATCAGGTTGCAGGGTTGCAAAAGATTTCTGACTAAAATCTGACTAAAAGTTCAGAATAGGCAGAATAGAATATAGTATAGTCTGACCCCTCCCTCTGTGTCATTCAACCTGCAGAGGCCTGGGTGGGGTCATCCCCCCTCCAAAAAACAGTTCTCCACTCCTGTGATACATATACCAACTGTTTCTAACTTCTTATATTGTACAGTCAGCAAGGGGCACAGCAAAAGTCGTTGGTTCTACCTTGGAGTAGAGAGACATGTGAAAGTCCAGGGGGGATAAAATAACATTCGGATAGGGGTCTTTTGGGGGGGGGGTCTTTTTTTTTTTTCTCCTGAGAGCAAGTATGGAAAACCGAACCTCTTGTGAATAGGGATGCTGGAGTAATTCGAGACAGATTAAAATGAGCTCGTATTTCTAAGAATCCAACCTGCAGAATCCGCCGCAGAGCGACCCCCTCAGGCCACACAGAATCTGTGGACTTTAGGGCGATTTTTTTTTTTACTTTCCCGAAATTTACACATATAAATTTGTAAGAAAATACATACGTTTCTGCTGGGGAAACGTTGAATGGAATGGAGGACAATACGCTAAATGTTATGTACTAAGGTATATTATGTAAATGCTTACATAAATACTTACGTAATTATTTATGTATTTCTCTGCATGACAAAAAAAAATATTCACACGGAACAAAAGGCACATGACAATTCACGGAAGACAAGATGGAGCAGTTTTTACAGAGTCCGTACATCCCTACTTGTGAAACATAGCAATCAGAATGATCAGGGAAATATTTTAAGAAAATTACTTTAAAGCAGGGGTATTGAACCATAACTAGGTGGATGACCCCAGCTCCACCTGGCCATCCATAGGCCAGAAGACATCAGAGGGTAGGCCCAGTGCCATCCAGTCCCCAGTCGAAGTGCCAGGTAGAGCTGCTCCAGCAGGTGCTTTGTTTTGGGACCCAGCTTCACTATGTGCGGGCTTTCCTGAGGTGCCCCGACTAAGAGGGAGCAGAATTCGGCCTTTCGTCTCAGTCAAGAGCTGCTTGATCTCTGTGCAGTTCCCCTGTGGGGTAAACCACTGTTCTGGCCACTGGATCTGCATGGACAGAAAAGGGTATAAACAGATCTTCTTGTTCCAGTTGAGCCCTGCTCAAGCGACAAGATTTGCCAAGCTCTGGCATGTTCCTGCATACTTGGTTATTCTTTGGTCTTGACTTCTGGCTTGCTCCATTACCCTGCTTCCTTGTTTGCCCTGACTTGCCCTTTGGTCCTGGCTACTGAGGGCGGGGGGGCTGGTTCCCAGGTCTTGGCTCACCTCAGACTGCTGCCCACAGAGTCTCTAGACTGTACACGTTCATTGGCTCTACATGCACAGAGTCAAAGAATGTGTGGAGGTTGGAGACA
Organism: Heloderma suspectum; assembly: GCF_057233095.1. NCBI lineage: Eukaryota > Metazoa > Chordata > Lepidosauria > Squamata > Helodermatidae > Heloderma > Heloderma suspectum. The sequence continues at coordinate 193,459,990 of NC_139458.1, forward strand.
GCGGACGCAATCCCACTTCCTTCCCCACATTCATTGTATACTGCTTTGGACTATGTGAAAAGGGCTCGTGTTTTAGCCAAAGAGCCCATTGTGCCAGCCAGTCTAGACTGGCTAAGGTTAACGGTTTCTGTGCTTATGCTGTGCTTGCTTTGCCTTTTCATATTCAAGAGAATATATTTGCCTCGCTGCTTTGTTTCACATTTTAGCAAGAACTTTGCGCAGACCTGGAGCCACTGAATTGGAGTGTCGCACACCACGACGGGCTCATCCAAGGGCTTGTTTTCAGGCCTCCGACATGACCCAAACAATAAATAAATGATTCTAGTGATCCACCTACTGTGGCAGCCTGGAGGGTGTAATATTTAATCATGACAATGGCTCTTTATCTGTATGCCGCCTTGAAAGCTTAATGATATAGGGCAGGGTACAAATGTTTTAAATAAATAATAATACAATTAAGAGACAGTAATGTCTTCAAAGCATAAGTGTGTGCTTCCGCTTTCTCCTGCTTCTGATTCCAAGGACGCAGGGTCTCTCCCCCCACACACACCACAACCACCATTGTAAATGGATAAAGGGAGGAATTCAACAGCCCAGCACTGTTGCCAGAGGCTTCAGTACAAAGGCTCACCATAGAATGCATTAAAAAAACTGAAAAAATTCTGTTGCACCATCATTCTTGGGAGCACTCATAGTAGCAATGTGCCTGGTACAAAGCAGAGGTATTTGTCACTTTAGAGTCAAGGGTCTGAAACAGGAATGCAACACTTGAAGAAAAAGAGAGAGGGTATTAGTGAGTGAATGAATGAGTGATGATCACTGTCTAAACAGTGATGGCCAACAGATAATCACAAAGCTGGGAGGACGTTGTAACAGATTATTCAAGTGCTCCATGACACCTCTGGAAAAGTTCACTCTTCTGAATCTGGGTATCAGGAATGGGCAAATATTCATAGGGAGGGGGCGGGGCTGAAATCTCCCCTGCTTGACATGAAAGTTGCAATCCATTTTATGTTGATCTAGATCCCTGCGCATCTGAAGTTATTCTTACAATGGGTCACAAATTAGATCTATCTCCCCTGCCAATTCCCCCTTCCCTTTTGCAAGCAAGCGGGGGGGACCCTTACTATTGCAAAGAGGAGGTATCTTGTGTCACAGAGGAGCCTAACTTGAAACTGTAATTCCTTTAACACTAGCAAGAAATGATGCTTCAGAGCATGCTTAGAAGCATCACTTCAGCTTTTTCAGGCCTCCAAAATGACACCAATAATACATTTGCTTGCAGGGCTGGGGCCTGGGGTGGGTGGGAATCATCTGGGTTTGCAATAATTCCCTGTAAACACTCGCACAACCCTCGGATGAGTTGGCCAAACTAATGAGTGGTTCAGACTAGAATCGGTCTCCTTTTTCCCCATTTCAGGGTTTACTTAATTTGAGGTGGTGGGGATTTTCTAGGATAAGCTTTCAGGAGAGAAGGGGGCTGCATGAAGCAATTTGTGCCTTGGGGTGTGTGTGGAAGGGCTGTCTGCTTCAGTTTTCTTTTTAAAAAGCTGTCTGTTTCGGCAGCAGGAGCTGAGCTGTGGCAGCCACTTATGTTTTCCTTCCTGCCAGAGGCACTCTAGGAAGGAAAAAAGGCAGCTGTGACCAGAGCTCCATTCACACTGCCATATGGGTGAAGCTGAAAGCTTTAAAAGTTAAATAAGAAAGGGGGAAAGGGATAAGAATCCCTCCCCGCATGGTAAGCCCCTCTGCTCCCCCACAGTGTCCGCCTCCAGTTCACTACCTGGGGATTGGACTCAACCATTTTGGTCCGCCATGTACATCACTTGATTTTCTCCACAGTTGATTGCTCCCTTGATGATTAGCGGCTTATTGTGTGAAGAGATTCCACTGAACTGCACTGCACTTGAGGTGATGTGAGGTGCTATGAAAATTCCATCTCTCATATATCTGTGATAGCCCATGCACGCACGCAAGCCATCGCTGGAGTTCTCAAATGGTAAACATGCAAACGTGAGCCAGCTTCAATGGACATGGATGACCCTTACATTCCACCTTCGCTACATGGTTCATTAACCCTGTAGGAATAGAACAGGATAGTCCAAGATAATTGAGTCAGGATTAACTTTGTCTTGAGAACACTAGGCCAGCTCACATGTTAAGTATTTCCTACATGAGGAGTGCTTCTGCATGGGAAAGAATGTGCCCTGCACATGCAGTAGCCTTGTAGAACATGATGATTCATAGCAGGTGGGTGATAGCATTCTGGTTCCACATTGTTTCCTATATGCATAGGAAATAGCGTGCATGCGTGTGTGTGTGTGTGTGTGGCAGCCTTAATAAAGATTGCTTTTTAGTTTAGAACCTATCTGCAGAGTCTCTAGAAGGCAACAAACTATACTCAATACTTCTGTGCATCATTGGCTATAGAAACCCCACTCCTTCAAGATGCTGTGATGGCTGTGAGCCATTAGTTTAGAATGGAATTCTGGCTGACAGCATTGATAAGACTACTTGGATTTTCTCATCAACAAACAAAATAGCTGTGATAACTTGAAACTCTAACGTGTATGAGTGAGTTTTCTTTAAAAACAAACAACAGAAGTAACTTGGCAAAGATCTTACCTAAACAATGCTCGCACTGAGCATTGAGTCTTCTGGTCTTGCCTTTCATTAGGATGAAAGTGGACGATAAAAGGTAACATGGCTATGTTGATGCAGTCTGGAACATATTAATGACAAATCTTGAGAGGTTTTTTTGTTTTTTTAATGCTTATAGGTTGCACCCTAGTGCTAGAACAGATGTTATTGGACTACAGATCCAGATTATCTAGCACCTCTAGGTAGAACCAGTTCTTATCTGTACATATTCAGTCAGGTGTATATTTTAACTGCACTTCTAATTGGAGACGGGTGAATCTGTCAGTGTTCATTTCCCTCAGTTCCCCATTTTCACAACCGTAAATTCATTTCTCTCTCTTTCTGGATTGGTTTGTAATCCAGCCCAAAAAAGTCAGCATGAAAATTTGTACACATATTCATATTTCTCCTGATATACCCATTTTTGCATGCACTTTTTCTAGTGTGCACTTTTTGCAAGTGATTCAGCCCAATATAACGTATTTTTATGCATACCTTTCCCCAATATACACATTTTTGTGCTCATTTTTTGAGTTGCAAATTGCATTGCAAAATTCTGAAAGCCATAGATTTTGGCATGCAGGTGTGTTCCAATTCATATAAAAATTCTGACCGAATGAAATCATCCACACAGATGAACCCAGAAGAATTAGCACTTTATAGATGTTTGCTTAAATTTTTACTTAAATATTCTTACCTGACAGTCATTGTAAAGAACAGTCAAAGTTAAGCACGGGAAACTTCCACTGCTGTAAGTAGGGATGCTGGAGAAATTCGAGATGGACTAAAATGAGCTCAGATTTCTAAGAATTTGACCTGTGGAATCCACTGGGGAGTGACCCCCTCAGGCCATGTGGAGTCCATGGACTTCCTGATTTTTTTACTTTCCCGAAATTTACACATATACATTCGTAGGAAAGTACATAAGTTTCTGCTGAGGAAACGTAGAAAGGAATGGGGGACAATATGCTAAATGTTACGGGGTCTGCCAGGCCCATCATTACAGGCTTTTAAGAAGGCCATGAAACATACTATTTTACTCCAGCCTTCCCCTGATATGTTTGCTGTTGTTGTTCTTTTTATTGTGTTCTTACTGTTTTTATTGAGTAATATCCAACATTACTCCTATGTAGAGTAGACCTATTGAAATGAATGAGTGTTAAGTTAGTCATGACTAACTTGAGGCCCATTCATTTCAATGAGTCATACATAGGACTAATGTTGGATACTACCCATCGTGTTTTTGTTGGTTTTAATACTGCATTGGATTTTATTACATGTTGTTAGATGTTTTTATTGCTGTACACCACCTTGGGAGGGCTCTTGCCCTGAAATGTGGCCAAGAAATGTTTTAAATAAATAGATATAATGTGGTTAGAGAAAACTTTACAGCTCCTCAAGCAATTTTCCCCAAATGAGAAGAATTCAGTACAGGCTGTGACCAGGATCCTGAGTGGAGTTCTATTTGTGGATGTTCTCGCCAAAGAAAGTGGGGTGGGGAGTAGGGGAGACAGTTTTCACTGATGCCCCCTGGAGCCCCTTGTGCCTCTGAAAACCTGGCTCAGAGGGCTGGGAACCCTCTGGAACAGTGGAAGGAGGGTTGCAAGAGAGGAATTGATGAGAATTCTTTCCCCCTCTTCCACCAGCAGAATCTTCTGCTGAATCTTGGTCTCATCCATCAAAAGAAGGCTCTGTTCCATTCAGCGACACTTAAGAGTCAAGCCTTAGTGTTTGGGTTGGAAAAGGTTTTCAGCATCACACTCCAAAATGTTCCCCTTGTTTCTGCTTGCAAAGAGGATTGCTTGGGTATGGCCTCCTTGGGAATGTCCCCACCCACCCCAATTTCTTTGCAAGGAACACAGGAACAGAGGGAAAAAAGAGGATTTACAAAAAATCCCCTATATTTTAGTGCAGGGTTAGGGAAATGTGTGGCCCTCCAGATGTAGTTGAACTTTAGCTCCCATCATCCTTCAGAATTGGCTGTGCTGACTAGGGCTGATGGGAGTTGCAATCCAACCACATCTGGAGGGCCACACATTCTCCACCCCTGTTGTAGTGATTCTGTTTCTCCAGCAACCATCTTTCATGCCACATAGGAAACCAGCCAGCATTTAACAATTTGCCTGGTAGTGAGTCCATGGAATTCCATGCAGGTTAGCGAGCAGGCTGTTGGAGGAGGGTTTGCTCATTCTGTCGTTCCTCCGCCCATCTGCATGGTTTCCATGCTAGCTAGCTGCTGCAGAGGAAAGGAAGGCCTTTTCTCCACAACCAGCATGGACACACAGGCTATGAGTCTCTTAGCAGGCTCCTAAATTTTATTGTATGCTAGTAACTTTTGTGGGCTTATTTACAAGGCTGTAGTACAGGACTTTGAAGCTGAGTGGACTTTCAGAAGTGGTTTGTGATACGGTATGTTTGTGGGAGAAGTGGGGAGGATTACTAAAAATAAAAAAAAAATCCAAGTAGCTTTTTGGATCCCAGCCATTTTCATCTTGAGTGCCCAAAATTTCTTCCTAGAAGCCTGCCTGTATAACGGTTTCGTCCCATTGTCATATGTGTCTCTTACCTTATTCCCCAGTGGCTTAATTCCCCTCCTCGTCAAAAATCTGTAAATACATTGTTGCTTTGAAATGTACGTATTAAACAATTATGGAGGTATATGCAATTTCATTAAAAGTTGAGCAATCATGAGCACATTGCATTGCAACCACAGCAGAAGTGTGCTGTGTTTTGACGTGTCAAGCAAAAGAAATCTAAAATAGTAACAGTGCCAGGAACTCATTGTGGTCATTACCTTGGCTCATGAAGTACGTGCTTCTTGGTTGGAATCGCTTTTAAGCACTTTGGCATTTGAGTCCAGTACTTTACATGGAATCCAAAACACTAATTGCTGTAACCGTAGTTCACTTGCAGTGCTTGAGTTATACTCATGTCAGAAGTGTTCAGCAGGGAATGAATGGGACTGTACCAGAGTAAAGCAATTTGAGGATTGTGTCCTCAGTCTTGGGATTTCAGCTACTACCAATGGAATAACCTGTGAGCTGTAACCTACTTTGTGTTCTGTTCTGTAAACTCCATCTTAAAACAGGCATGGATGTTCATTGAGTAACAAGCGTGAACCATGCCTGTCACATGGAATGGTCGGACTCCTACATTTTGATTCCCAAATCCACATTTTTGGCATGCAGGCCCTGATCTAGAGATAAGCATGTGCAGCTGTGGTCTGCTGAGCTGGTGCTGTGCATTGCTCTCTATACCTGCCTTGATCAGATGCTAGAGACCATGTCTGTGTTCATCCCCTGTTTAGAAGGAATGGAGGGCCAGAAGGCAAGCCAAGCCCTGCCCCCGCCCCCACTCCCACGCTCTGCCCATACAAGGAAGGAGCTCCTAGGTTCAGCCCCCGTCCCCTCCATTGGACAGCACTGTCCATCTGTTCAGCACTGTAAGAATATTGGAAGCTGCCTTATGCTTAAGTCAGACTAATTGTCCCTCTCACCCAATACTGTCTACACTGGCTTGGTAGGGTCTCATAGTAGAGACTGATCTTCAGTATTACCTGTGTTTTGTTCTGTTTAACTGGAGATGCTGGAGACAGAACCTGGGGCCTCCTGCGTGCAAAGCAGGTGCTCTACCACTGAGCTACGGTCCCTGAACTGAACTGAAACCTGTGTCATGTCCTGAACCTGAGGGATGTAAGATGGAGATTCGGTCTGTACACACCATCACGCACCTCTGACCAAAGGAACGGTGCAGCATAGGACAGTCTCCCTACACCTGGTTTCTTTCGACAAGTCTCCTTTAAAGATCATCAGCTTGCTGGAACAGGGCCCAGTAGTCCTCCTGTTAATTAACAGCTGGCCCCTTTCTCCTTCCAGCCTAATTAGGAGCAAGCGTGTCACTCTTTGGCCTTCCTCTTTTGACTAGCCCTGAAAAAAGGCTGTAGAGGTTTTGCTCCTTTTAGTCTAGAGGTCTATTGGTAGCTGGACAGGCTGATACTCAGGATCCCTCCCGACTAAGGAGGTGAAGGATTGTGAGGTATTCCTCTGGTGTGAAGGAGTAACTGCTGAGTTTAAGCAGGCTATATAAAGGAAAGGGTTAGGTTTGTTTTCTGATTGGTGTATCCTCTGTTTCCATTCTGGTTTTGTACAGACTCTTGGATTAATAAATATTTGCTTTTCTTCTAATTTGGTTGGGAAGTGTTTGCATTTTCTGTTCAATACCCTAGGGAGAGGGGTTTCTCTCCTCACGTGGCCTAACCACTCTGAAATACTACCAAAGTTATTTGATCTGGACTTTGAACAGAGGGTTGCTACCTAAAGGAGCTTGTGTAAACTTCCAGGTGTGTCACAAATGGACAGCAGGGAGATTGGATGCTGAAGCAAACAGTGATGCCCCCTCAGGAGTGTTTTGGGGTCAGATTTTGCTCACAGCTGAGTGAGCCTGTTCTTGCTGTTCCTTGTGCCAGAGATGTAAAGGCTGGGGCGGGGGGGGGAATGGAATAATTTGGGGATGGGGGAGTTCCCTCCCAAATATTTCAAAAATCCCTGGGGAAAAGATAGAGAGAGAAACGTAGTTTTTTTTAAAAAGCCCCCCTCCCCCATTTTTTCTGTCCCCACCACACCCCCGGCCTTCACATCCCTACCTTGTTCAAGCTACCAACTGCATTTGCCTTGCTTCAGCTTTGCCTTGCCCCACTGCCAACTTGACAGGGCCGGAACAAACAAATTCCCAGTGTAGTGCTGGCAAGTGTGTATGCAGCCGCAAGTGCTGGATGCAGAATTCCAGTTCTTGAAAGAGTGCAGGCGGTCTCCTCTTGTGTGCACAGTTGCCTGCCAGACAAAAGAGCCTTGCATAGAAGCTTGGCTCCCTGTGATCATTGGTCTCAGATTGGAATGTGCTGGTAGATGTATAGGACTGCATACATTACCTAGATGTGGCTGTCCCTGCAAATAAGATTGAGTGCGTGATCAGGAAGAATAAGTTCAGAGAGAGAGAGAGAGAGAACCTTATCCATTCTGTTGCCATCATTTTGTTGTCAGCAAGTCATGTTTGAATCAGAATTTCCCATTATGGGTATATGTGAATTGTAACTGTCAGCATTTTGGTGGCTTTTTTTCCCCCCTTTTCCTCTCTCTCTCTCTCTCTCTCAGAAAAAGACTGAGCACCATGGGCAGGAAAAAAGTGCATAAAAGATTCCAGCTCTTACAATGGAAGAAGCAGTTAAGCAAGTTTTCTGTTGGTGGTTACGAAATGTGAGAACAGACTGTATTGTACGTTCACGTCTACAGTGCAGCCATAAGTCAAAACTTGTGTTTGATACAGAAGCCTTCTCTCTGTTAAAAAATGTTTGGAAAACATTCATTTTTTAATCTCTGCGATCTCTATATTAAGTCTCTCGCTAGCATAGCCAAAATCAAATTTCAAGTAAATGAATGTCTTGGTACTTACATGCGTAAATGTTGTGGCAGAGAGATCTGCACCATACAGCGCATGAGCAGAAATATGCGGCTCCTAGAAGTTCCTTGTGAGAAGGATCATGGCTTCTCACAAGATTGAGAATCTAATGTTCCCCTGTAAAACTTGGTGTGTGATGGGTCGGTATTTTGAATTGAACTAGAGGTCTCCCTACATCCAGCATCTTCCCAACATGAATGGGACTCTTCCTGCCACTTCTCTGTTGCATCATGTACCATGGGCAGCGAGTGGCAGAGGGAACTGGCCTAAAGGAGGCACTGGACTCTCCCATGTATACACAGTGAAGTCAGGGTTGTAGACCTGGTAGACATGAAGCTGCACCCATTTATATCTTGTCTTTCTGTCAAGGAGCTCAAGGTGGCATCCATGGTCTTCTCCCATTTTATCCACACCACAGCCCTGTAATGTAGATTAGGGTCAGTCACACACTGAGCATCAAGGCTGAGTGGGGATTTGAACTTGGTTTTCCCCAGTCCTACTATGGTCACCACTTTTGAATCGGCAAAAAAGAGGAAATGCATCACCAAGACAGAGTACAAAACAGGGTAGTGATTTGCATATGCTATTTTATGTGTATAGATACAAATTCAGAAATAATTATTATGATTTAAATAGAAATACAATACGTCTCCCCATACTGTAGGAGGCTGTGAGCAGGTGGCCTGCCTGTTCAGTCAGCTGTCCAGAGACTAACTGTTGAGGGGCAACAATTTTTATGGTCCATTATCTTTAAACTAGAAGTGGAGAGGGCAGCCCTTCAAATGGAGGACACCTTCAAATAGAGCAGGGATGGGCAACTTGTGGCCCTCCAGATGCTTTGGCCTGCAGCTCCCTTCAGCCCTAGCCGGCATAGCCAGTGCTGAGGGAGGCTGGGAGTTGTGGCTCTCCAGATGTTTTAGCTTACAAGTTGCCTACCCCTGCAATAGAGGACAGTCCTGTGACAGCCCTTCAGACAGAGGGCTGTCCTCTGTAAAACAGGACACCTTGCCACATTAAGTCCTAGTTCAACATTCTACCCTTCATACCCCATAGGCTCTTTCTTAGGAACTATACTTCCCATTATACCCAACAATCCTGGATGCACTATTATATAAATACGCTGCAGTATCTTTCCTGGCATAGACCAGCCCCTGTGTGCTGCCCCTTGCCTCTGACTGGATGCAGAAAGGTATTCTGGGTATAGGGAGGTATCTCAGCTGCAACCCGCTCCTAGTTACAGACTCAGGAGACCAATAGGGGCTAAATGCCTTTTGTGTTCAGAATGGTCCCTCTTAAAATCAGGTTAATTCTCCAAATCAATCTCTTCTTAAAGGGCCTGTTTCCAGTCAGACACTGGAGGGCCCACCCCTCGAAGTTACCTAAACTCAACATTGCATTTCTAATCCTTGTGGCTTTGGAGAAAGCTTGGAAACATATTGCAACAGTCTGCCTGAAAGACTCAAACCTGAAATCAGATTAAAAGATCCCCAATGTATTTCTCTTTCCTTTCTCCCCCCCCCCCACCACATATTTTGAGTAACTATGTCATAGTTTTGAACATTTGGGGGTTAGTTGTACTCACTGCTGGTCATCAGATGATGATACAACTGCTAATGTGCTGGAGACGAACGGTGAGTGCTCTTCCTTGACCACATAGAGCAGCCTTCCCCAACCTGGCACTCTTCAGATGGACGAGAGTACAATTCTCATTATCCCCAGGTAGCATTCCATACTGGTTGGGGATGATGGGAGTTGTATTCCAACACTTCTGGAGGGTGCCAGGTTGGAGAAGGCTGACATAGAGCTTCAGATTCTAGTGCAACATGGCATGAATTGGAAACATGGTCAATAAAATACAACTAAATCATATATTTCTTTCACGTCGATACAAATCTAAGAGCATAACAATGGATAGCCTTTACAATCAGGAGTGTGATATCAGAGTCAGTAGCATGCTATAGCTTCATAGCAGGCAAAGGAGCAAACTAACAATAATCCAAAGTGTATATTCTCAGAAGGGTGTGAAAGTTGCAGAAATAACTCCTACATTCCTCAATAGAAATCAGCCTCTTCCATTGGTGTGCTACACCTGTATATCAGTGCCTCAATGCAATTATTATTCATTATATTTCTATACCGCCTCATACCTGAAGCTCTCTGGGCGGTTTTAAGAAGTTAAAACATTAAAATGCAATATACAAAGTTTAAAATCCATTTACATAAAAGCACACAGACAATATACACAACCAGGATATAACTAAAAACTTTGGACTGTCAGTCATAACTAAAGACACATGCAGGACTGATTAGAACTCCTCATGTCCTGCCAAATGCCTGGGAAAAGAGATAGGTCTTATCCTGGCGCCAAAAAGATAACAGTTTTGGTGCCAGACAGACCTCGCTGGTGAGCTCGTTCCAAATGTCCTAAAGATCGTTTAAAAAAAAATTGATGCCAGTCAGTCATTCCATTTTACATATCCAGAAATATGCAGAAATCAGCACAATAAGCACAGAACTCTTTCATGAAACAGCATAATTGAAGACAATCCTATATACCAGGCATAAAATGGTAAGGTAAAGGTGTCCCCAACCAGTCGTGTCCGACTCTAGGGTGCGGTGCTCATCCCCGTTTCTAAGCCGAAGAGCCAGCGCTGTCCGAAGACGCTTCCGTGATCATGTGGCCGGCATGACTGAACACCCAGGTGCACGGAACGCTAGGTACAGCATATAGCCTGCTATATACCAGTAGTGAGCCCATTCTTCAAGTGCTGATCTTTATGTAGCCAAAATGACATTGTCTATTTACAAGAGGGAGGCACCAGCCGGTTGGGGGGAACCTCAAAGTTTGCAGAAGTACCCCCACAAAAAAACCCTAGGGAAAAAACCCTAAGAGGAAAAACACACACGAAAGCAGCCCAATGAAGATGGAGCCTGCTCAGTGGCCATGATGGGATGCTGACAGTCTGTTGTGGGATGCAGGGAGAGGAATGGAATGGTATGTCCTGGAAAAGGACATAGCTGGATCCTTGACTAGAACTCCACATGGCAACATGTTGTTGTAAGTCTCCCTTGTGATTCACTCATTTCCTTGCAACACGAAACCACCACATTAAACATACTGCAAGCATGTTTCTTTATTTCAGAGGGCAAACCTATTGCTCATTCTAAAGCAGGGCCTATAAAACAGTAAATTTGAAGCTCCAGCTGATGCCAGGTTTTCCAAGTGAGCGCATTAAACCTTTTTCTCTCTTGTGGCTGCTTTTACTTTGGGTCTCACTTTCAGCCTTTCCCCTTTTTGTTTTGTTTTGCTTTGTTCTTCTTACAAACATATCACAGTTTTTTTCCTTAAGATCATCATATATGCAGCTAGTTGCCATATCAAGCCCTCTGAGGGCAGCTCCACAATTTGCCTGCAACAGTTGGGTTTGCCACATAACACTGGTGTTTCTCCCAGCGAAGTGTAAATAACATACAAGCGCCCACGGGACTGTGTCAGGGCAGACTGGTCTAGTCAAGATGCTAGGATGGCCATGTGTCTACTTTACAGAAGGCTATCCTCTGTTTGAAGGGCTGCCCGGTCCAAGTCCAGTTCAAAGATTAAAAACCATCGGAAGGGAGAGCTGGAGCCTTGAAGTTACCCAACACATTAGCACCTGGAGAGTAGACCAAACAGGCCCACAGGGTACCTGGTCACAGTCTTCCCCACTATGGTGAGATGTATTGTATTTCTATTTAAATTCCATAATTATTTCTAAATTGGCCTCTCTATATCTATATTAGCATATGCAAATGTTATGCAAATCCAATCCCTTGATTGTCCTCTGTTGTGGTGATGCATTTCCTCTTCCTTGGCAATGTGTAAGCAGCCACCCTACAGGATTCCCAGACATATATACACAGTTGTTTAAAGGTGCTGGTACGTTGTTTGCACTTGAGACATTTGCTGCCAGGAACACGTTTTAAATGCGGAGACTACCCTGTTCTTTCCAGCCCAGCCCACAGGTGCTCCTGCAAAAGACAGCTGCTGTATTGGCACTTTTGCCCGTGGAAGCTATTTAATTTCCCATTCCTAGTCAGTGATCTGCAGCGCCTTATGGCCTGACGTTTGCCTCCTTCCATTGCGTTTGTGGTACATGAGCAAATGGATGTTCGTAAGATAGAGGCTGTGGTGACACACAGTTGTGTCACTGTGCTAACTGGCCAATGTGTGGCGCACCATTACGTGTCAGCCTGTGGCTGATGTGGGCCTTGACCAATGATCATGTTTTTGGTTTAATGCCCTTGGTTTTGTGGCCACTGCACTATCGTAATGGAAGAGTACTACTGACGTGAAAAGGCTATGTTGAGGGCCACCACTCCTCTGCATTCTTCTGCACGCCCCCCCTTCTTCTCCCATAGTTGACTCATGCTTCAGTTGAAGCATAGTTGCACTAATTTTAAACATCCCAGTGTCCTGGATATTTTGCTGTTCTAGTGAAACAGCACAGGATGTGATGGTACTGGTCTGCTAGTTGCACCTCTTTCCTTGAAATTAAGGGCCTGTACATGCATTACACAGAAGCAAACCTAGTTGTTGTTTTTTTCACTGAGTGCCACCAGTCACTGCTGCCCCTGATGAATGCATCTGTATGATGCACATGTTTGAATGTACCTTTGGTTCAGTCACTCTTTGTAGAACAATGCTTAAGTAAAGACATAGGTTTGCACCTTTAAAAAAAAGTAACATGTGAAGTGTCCTATAACTAATTTTGTAGTCTACAACTAATTTTACAGTACAATCCTGTACTTCTCTACTCAGTTCAATGTGACTTAGGTAAATCAATAAAGGATTTATAAAGCCTGAATATTTTATAGTATTTATTGTTAATAAATATTTGGTTAGATCCAGACTTGGTCATATTTAGAAAAAGATTCATTGGCAGCAATGGGATTTCACTTAGCAATGACTCATTTAAGTCCCATTGATTTAAATGGGTCTACTCTAAGCATGACTAAATCTGGATCCAGCCCATTATTCTTTAGTGGTTAGCTGTTTTTGTTTGTTTGGTTTTTGTGCCTGTTCTGCTTAATGGAGTCTTTTGAGTAGCAGATGCAACTTTTAAACCTTCATATACTACTAGAAGGACTGTAGCATTACTGAATGGTGAACCTAGCATGTAGAATGGGCTAAATTATTAGTGTAAAAATCCCGTTCAATGGATAGCGGTGAGTACATTTAATAGAAGCACATTGCTTTTGGAAGCTCTGTAGCTACCATTAACTACCAAATTATTACAGAGCTGTCATGTATATAACTGGTTCTTTTTATAAACGAAGGAAACTGCAGGGTTGATAGTTTTATTTTTCTAAAAGCTAAGGAAGCTCTTCAGAGTTTTTCTAATTCGTTTTGTTGAGTCTTCTGCTCCTTCATTAAAAGCAGACAAACACCTGCATGAACAATAGGATTTTTTTCTTCCAACAGCAATTTCTAGATTTTTGAGCTTAATGGGATATACAGCCACTGCTTTATAGCAAACGGCACTCCTAATGCCAGCTTCTGTTATGAATGATGTAGAAATACTAAATAATTGTTCATGTTCAGCTGATGATTGAGTTGCAACTCAAATAGACAGCACCAGCTGTATAAAGACCTCTTTAATGTTATATTTAAAGAAACAGCCATAAGTCAGGAAATTTGTAATATTGGTATTTGAAATCTATGTTGTCAAACATATACTTTAACATACATGTTTTGAAAAGCAGTTATTAGATCCAGCAACCAAAAAAACTGGGTGCTTACCTAGTCTGTCCATTACCTAGTGGTAGGACAACAATCCAGTTTATAATGGAAGGGTTGCAGGTAGCATTAAGCCATCGTAAAGTTTGAGTGTTTTTACAGGAAAAGCAACAAAATATTCTTTAGCAATCTGTTTCAAACCTGGTGCTTTTAAAGGAATATTTCCCACATCGTTTTGTCTGTTCTGTAGCCCCTATACTTTGCAGAGGACTCTGGGACATATTCCAGACTGCAAACCCAGTTAACACAGGCTCAGTTGGGCTTAGCTATCACCCTGTGTGAACAGGGAGCAGCTTAGAATACGCCCAGTGCCAGCCTTTCCCAAACTGGTGCCCTCGAAATATTTTGGACTACAGCTCCCATCATTTCTGACCATGCTGGTGGGGCTGATGGGAGTTGTAATTCAAAACATTTAGAGGGCACCAAGCTAAGGAAGTCTGCCCAGTGCGGTAGCTGCTATCCACTGCAAAGTATGGTTGATAATGGCAGGAAAGCTCTCTTTTGGGGGAACCTAGGCCCCCATTACCAATCTTTTTCAAATATTTGCATTTTCTTTTGATCTATTCTGCACCAACGGGCATCTTCGCTGCTCTCAGGCAGCAAACTGTGCCAGGCCATCGGTGCTCCAAGGGTGGCTAGAAGCAGACATTTGGATTTCTCACAGTGCCAGAGTACCCAATGTACTGTCATTCCATGGCATTCTCCATGGAAATTCAAAATGGTGGCTCGTGGACTCATCCATCAGGCGTGGGGGGCCCAGACAGGCTCCAGGGCTGGTGGGCCCTGCTGGGTCCCTAGTAGCTGCCCGAAGATTCCGGGTGCTGACATCACACCTTCCTTGCTCAGCAGTATTGAAGTGAGGAGCTGATAAAGAGGGTAGGTAAACTTGGCTGAGTCAAGGGAAAGGTCGTGGTTGTGGGAAAGCTTTATCAAGGCTTATATAAGATCAGATATATGCCATTCCCTGTTTTCCCTTTCTCATGCGTGCACACACATCCTTGCTCGTTTCTCTTGCTGCAAAGGCAACCCTATCATAAGAAAGCTACTGGAGCTGATGACACATCCCAAAATATCGCATCTTTTTCTCACTTTTCAACAGTTTTGTTGGCTGAAAGGACTGACACCAGCACAGATATCTCCAAGAATTCTTGCTTAACAACGTAACACAGTTGAATCTGTGGTTGGGCTAAGGTCCAGAGATAACATCAGCCTGAGGCCTTCCTTGAAACAAGCTTCATCTTTCCTTGTGGCTACCACAATAGATTCCTCGCATTAGAGCTCAAGGGTCAGGCACAGCCTCAGCTGTTGCTGCATGTGTGTGTATGTGTGTGTGTGTTGCATTCCTTTTCCAGGCAGAAACGATCTCCTAGTAATTAGCCATCATGCTGCTATCTGTTTTCAGGGAAGGTAGGTTATTATATTCCCGCTGTCATGGGAATATAATGATTGATGGATTACATTTATATCCCGCCTTTTTTCCTCCTGCAAGGAACCCAAGGCATCTTACATGGTCCTCCACCTCTCAATTTTATTCTCACAACAACCTTGTGAGGTAGGTTAGGCTGAGAGTCAGTGACCGGCCCAAAGGCACCCAGCGAGTGGGGACTAGAACCTGGATCTCCCGTGTCCCAGGCCAGCACTCTAACTACTACAGCACACTGGCTGTCAGAACACAAGAACCACACATAATTCCAGAAGGATTCCCAAAAAGAAGCAGTAGTCTTTATCCCATTGTGTGGTGAGAGCCAGTGTGGTATAGTGGCTAGAGTGTTAGGACTGGGAGCCGGGAGATCCGGGTTCTAGTCCCCACTCGGCCATGGAAGCTCACTGGGTGACTTTGGGCCAGTCACAGACTCTCAGCCCAACCTACCTCACAGGGTTGTTGTTGTGAGGATGAAATGGAGAGGAGGAGGATTATGTATGCTGCCTTGGGTTCCTTGCAAGAGAGAAAAAGGCAGGATATAAATGCAATCAATCAATAGTGGAAGGTATGGAACAGCCTTCCCGAACCTGGTGCCCTCCAGATGTTTTGGACTTCAACCCCCATCAGCGCCAGCCAGCATGGCCAATGCTCAGGAATGTTGAGAGTTGTTGTCCAAAACAGCTGGAGGGCACCAGGATGGGGAAGTCCGGTATGGAGGCTGTGGCATAACTGTGTAGCATCTGACCACACATCACTGCTCCAGAGTGGATGATGCTCCTTGGTATTATCATGGTTTTGTGGGGGTAGGGGTAGAAACCAGCTGGTTTCAGGTGCCATGGTGAACAAAGTGGAGTTGAGCCTGTATGCTGACGTAATACATCTGAGTTTGTGTCCGAGTTTGCTTGCGTGTATGGCAGGGGTAGGCAACCTTTTTGCCCCTCAGGGCCACATGTGGCAGTGGATAGGCAGTCTGGGGCCACATGCCAGTGGGAGTGGGTAGAGCTGGCAGTGGGCAAGGGCAGGGCCAGCACCCCTTCACCCTCCTCTCACACTCATTCACACATACACTCAGGTCACCAACTCATTCACACACATATTGCCAAACAGGCTGGTGTTTGGCAGACTGGCGAGAGCACCATTTACAGCAGCAGCACCGCAACCATAAGAGTGCGCCAGACAGAGTGCAGGCTGGATGTTCTACCTAGCACTCTTATCTGGTCAGCCCCTTGGCCATGGCTGCCAGATTCTCAAGAGGGCCAACCACAGAGTGTTCCAGGTTGTTATAGGCCTACAGGGAGGATCCCAGAAGCAGTTGCCCTGACAATGTGGCAGCAGAAGTGTTTTGGAGGTGGCAAAATGGGCAGTGGCAGGAACTTTGGGGGTTAGCTAGGACTCTCAGCGCGACACAGGAGAGACCCCTGAGGGCCACATGCTCCCCACGTGTGCTATATGGTTTTTATTGAACCATGGGAAGGGATTAAGATTCTGTTAAGGTTCTCTTAACAATCAAGAATATAATAGCAACTGGAGCGGCATGAGGCACGTGTGTATCAGTCTCCCCGGGAATTCCGTTTCATTTTGTGACAAGAGACTTTACAAGGATCACCTGTCCTATTGCCCTTTCTGTCTTGATTTGCCTATGGCAGGGTGAGCAACTTGTAGCCCTCCAGATGTTTTGGCCTACAACTCCCATCATGCCAAGTATCTGTTGGGGGCAGGGAACAGAAGATCATGGTGGAGGGGGAATGGAATGTAGTATTGTGGAAAAGCGCATGGCCGGTTGGAACTGTGAACATTTTGTTGAAGGTTCCACTTATCTATAAATTAACACCAGAGAGACAAGGAGGCGGGGATAATGGGGGCAAATATGTGATCATTTCAATTGCGTGACTTGAGTTATGAAAGGATACTTAGGCAGAGTCACATAGGGTATGGAGATTAGAGTTGTGCCAAACTTAACAGAACAGGTGGATTTTGAGGAGAGATTTGAAGGAAGTCAAAGAGGTGGCGTCGTGGAGGCGTTCATGGAGGCTTGCTCTTGACCATTGCTGATGGATTGTGAATGCGTATCTCCTAGCCGTTCCTGTGGCCTTCTCCTAGTCTCTTAACCATGGCTAAGAAGGCGATAGTATTACCTTTGCACTGACCAACAGTGAAAGAGATGTGTGTGCTATCATTATACATAACAATCCGTGAGTGGCTTTGGAGCATTTTCAGTCTCAGTATCTGAGCTGCCCTGCGAGGTAGGACATAGGCTGCAGTCAGTTCATATCTTAGGGGTTCACATGTGCCCCAATGATTACCATTCTATGGGTCCAGGCAGGTTCTCATCACAGTTCTTGCTCTTAAAGCCTTGAACTTTATGATCGCCAGCTTAGATGTGCTCTTTCTTTACCCTTTTGTTATCCTAATCCGGCTATTATGTGATAATAAAATGGACTTGGGTTTTAAGTCTAATTATTATAGGTGAAATACAGCTGACAAGTATTGAATAGGGCTATTGCAAAATAACCTGTCTAGCATTGGATGGTTTATAATCTTGGCCTATGCCACAGTAAGCATCTTGCATTGGATGGCTCTGCCATGGATACATAAAAATTCAACATCAAATTATATACTGTCAATTTACCCCAGCTGTCTGTTCTCCCTACTTTTCCAGACCTGCAACAAGTACAGCTGACTCCAATCTTCAACAAGCAGGCTGTGTATCACTGAGAAAAACACTGAATGCTTCTCTGTTTCTTAATTCTCAGTATTTTATAAATGGGCACCAACCAACTCGTCCCCAAATAGCGCTCTGTATCTGAACCCTGCGTTGAAGTAGTTTTTCATTAACTTAATGCGACTGGAGACAAACATGACAGGGAGCTCTACTAGTCCATTAGAAAAGCAACAGTGGTGCACTACTTTTTTTGGTCATTGTTAACAAAGCAATGAGCAAGGTTTTGAGTTCCATAGAACTCTTCTTCAGGCTAGAATAAAACAAAACAAGGGGGGAGAGATGCTTCGGGGGATGATGGAAAAGACCTATAGTTTGCGGTTTGCAACAATTCTGTTGACATAGGTGGTTGGGATGGCCACCAAAAAGATGGCATTTTAAAGGGACTGAACAATTTACATACAGTTCTGTCAGTGGCTATAAGCTGTGTCGGTTATATAGAACCTCCATGTTCAGAGGCAGAATATCTGATTACCAGATGATGTGGACAAACAACATGGGTGTGCTATCACCATCATATGAGTTTGATCATATAAGCCAATATGCTGTAATGACAGGGAGACACATGTTCAAATCCCCACCCAGCCATAAAGCTAACTAGGTGACTTTGGGCTAGTCACACACACACACACACACACACACACACACACACACACCTAACCTACCTCACAGTATTGTTGTGGGGATAAAATGGGGAGAGGAGAACTGTGCATACCTTCAGCTCTTTGGAGGAAAGGTAGGACATCTGTGTAATAAATAATATGGATGTGCCTGAGCTGTGTAATAATCAGCTGAGGCTTGTACCATGTGTCCCTCCCCTGCCATCTGAGGTACAGTGTGTAGGCACAATGGACGTGGCCTTTTCTGTGGTGGTGCCAATTCATTGAAACAATATGCCTAAAGAAATTTGCCTGTCCCCATTGCTGCCTGCCCTTTGTCAAGCAGGAAAGACTTTGCCTTTGTAGCTGGTTTTTCAGGTACAGCTTTAGGAAACTGATTTCAAACAGCTGCATTGATTGTGAT
The DNA here is from genome assembly GCF_057233095.1 of Heloderma suspectum. NCBI lineage: Eukaryota > Metazoa > Chordata > Lepidosauria > Squamata > Helodermatidae > Heloderma > Heloderma suspectum. The sequence continues at coordinate 193,479,025 of NC_139458.1, forward strand.
TTTTAGTAACAACAACAATAATGCTTTTGATGGAATGGTTTGGGGGACCCCCTGGAATGGGGTGGAGCAGGGGAGATGATGCGGGGGGCTAAAAAGGGAGGGGGGATTTACGAAGGTTGGCTCCCCCGTCCCGTGGCGCGAGCATTCTTAGCAGAACTCCACTCGCGGAATGGTTCCACAGGTGATAAAGAAGCTGGATCCAAGCATCTAAGTTTCCAAAACTTGAACAGAGGGAAATGTATGATCCTTGGCTTGAGACGACTGCCTTGTTGTGGCGAAGGGGCTTGCGTAACTCAGTGAAGCCATAAGCTATGCCGTGCAGGGCCACCCAAGATGCACAGGTCATGGCAGAGAGTTCTGAAAAAATGTGGTCCACTGGAGAAGAAAATGGCAACCCACTCCAGTATTCTTGCCAAGAAAACCCCATGGAACGTATCACAAGGCTAAAAGATATGACGCCGGAAGATGAGCCCCTCAGGTCGGAAGGTGTCTAATATACTACTGGGAAAGAGCAGAGGGTATTTCCAAGTAGCGCCAGAAAGAGTGAAGCGGCTGGGCCAAAGCCGAAAGGACACTCAGCTGTGGATGTGTCTGGTGGTGAAAAGAAAATCTGATGCTGTAAAGAACAATATTGTTTAGGAACCTGGAATGTAAGGTCAATGAATCGAGGTAAGCTGGAGGTGGACAAACATGAGATGGCAAGATTGAACATCGACATCTTGGGAATCAGCGAACTAAAATGGACAAGCATGGGCGAATTTAATTCAGGTGACCATCATATCTACTACTGTGGGCAAGAATCCCTTAGAAGAAATGGAGTAGCACTCATAGTCAACAAAAGGGTGGGAAAAGCTGTACTGGGGTACAATCTTAAAAACGATAGAATGATCTCAGTACGAATCCAAGGCAAACCATTCAACATCATAGCAATTCAAGTCTATGCCCCAACCACTGATGCCGAAGAAGCTGAGGTTGATCGGTTCTATGAAGACCTACAACACCTTCTAGAACTAACACCAAAAAAAGATGTCCTCTTCATCATAGGGGATTGGAATGCTGAAGTAGGAAGTCAAGAAATCACCGGGATAACAGGCAAGCATGGCCTTTTTGTACAAAATGAAGCAGGACAAAGGCTAATGGAGTTTTGCCAAGAGAACACGCTGATCATAGCAAACACTCTTTTCCAGCAGCACAAGAGGTGACACTACACATGGACATCACCAGATGGTCAATATCGAAATCAGATTGATTATGTCCTTTGCAGCCAAAGATGGAGAAGCTCCATACAGTCAGTAAAAACAAGACCTGGAGCTGACTGTGGCTCAGATCATGAGCTGCTTCTTGCAAAATTTCGGCTGAAATTGAAGAATGTAGGGAAAACCACTAAACCATTCAGGTATGACCTAAATCATATCCCTTATGAATATACAGCGGAGGTGAGGAATAGATTTCAGGGATTAGACCTGATAGACAGAGTGCCTGAGGAACTATGGACGGAGGTCCGTAACATTATTCAGGAGGCAGCAACTCAATCCATTCCAATTCCAAAGAAGGGCAACGCCAAAGAGTGTTCAAACTACCGTACAATTGCGCTCATTTCACATGCCAGCAAGGTGATGCTCAAAATCCTAAAGCTAGGCTGCAGCAGCATGTGAACCAAGAACTACTGGAAGTACAAACTGGGTTTCGAAGAGGCAGAGGAACTAGAGGTCAAATCGCCAACATTTGCTGGATCATGGAGAAAGCAAGAGAATTCCAGAAAAACGTCTATTTCTGCTTCATTGACTACGCTAAAGCCTTTGATTGTGTGGATCACAACAAACTCTGGCAAATTCTGAAAGAGATGGGAGTACCAGACCACCTTACCTGTCTCCTGAGAAACCTGTACGAGGGTCAAGAAGCAACAGTAAGAACCGGACATGGAACAACCAAGTGGTTCAAAATTGGGAAAGGAGTACAACAAGGCTGCATATTGTCACCCTGCTTATTTAACTTATATGCAGAGTACATCATGAGAAACGCTGGGTTGGATGAATCACAGGTCGGAATTAAGATTGCCGGGAGAATTATCAACACCCTCAGATATGCAGATGATACCACCCTAATGGAAGAAAGAGAAGAGGATCTAAAGAGCCTCTTGTTGAGGGTGACAGTGGAGAGTGCAAAAGCTGGTTTGAAACTCAACATTAAAAAAACTAAGATCATGGCATCTGGCCCCATCACTTCCTGGCATATAGAAGGGGAAGAAATGGAAGCAGTGACAGATTTTATTTTCTTGGGCTCCAAGATCACCACAGACGGTGACTGTAGCCATGAAATTAAAAGACGCTTGCTCCTTGGGAGGAAAGCTGTGGCAAACCTAGACAGCTTAGTAAGAAGCAGAGACATCACCTTGCTGACAAAGGTCCGTCTAATCAAAGCTATGGTTTTCCCAGTAGTAATGTATGGCTGTGAGAGCTGGACTATAAGGAAGGCTGAGCGCCGAAGAATTGATGCTTTCGAACTGTGGTGCTGGAGAAGACTCTTACGAGTCCCCTGGACTGCAAGGAGGTCAAATCAATCCATCCTAAAGGAAATCAACCCTGACTGCTCATTGGAAGGACAGATACTGAAGCTGAAGCTCAAATATTTTGGCCACCTAATGCGAAGAGAAAACTCCCTGGAAAAGACCCTGATGCTGGGAAATTTGAAGGCAAAAGCAGAAGGGGATGGCAGAGGATGAGATGGCTAGATAGCATCACCGATGCAATGAATATGGCCTTGAGCACACTCCGGGAGAGAGCGGAGGACAGGAAGGCCTGGCATGCTATGGTCCATGGGGTCACGAAGAGTCGGACACGACTTAACGACTGAACAAGAGAGACAGGGGAGAGGGGAACAGAGACTGTGTTGATAGTTACATCTTTGAAATGGTTTCAGAGCAGAAATTCTCAGGATTCTAAACATGAATTCAGGTTTAGTTGTTGTCTGTCAAGCAGAGGAAAAGAAAGCGGCAAGAAAGTATCCCTGAGGTAGAGCTTTATTCCTCAAAATGCATTTGGTCTTTTTAGAATAAAAGTGATTTTCTGCAGCTCCTCTGGATACAATTCATCTTACTCTTTGCATTGGACTGATGCAACGTCTCTAGCTTCCCATTCCAGCCGGCTTTTGCAAGATAAAGGGTTTTGTAGGATAAAAATCAGTGGAGAAGAGACCGTGTTAGACCCGTGTTTTAAATTAGGAAGTGTTTCTGTGAATCTGTAAGTCACTTTGGACCTCCCCAAAAAGGAGAGAGGAAAGAAAAAAAAAAGCAGGGTATAAGTTACAGAAATACAATAAAATAGGATCCTCATGGAATCAGAGGAAGGCCCATAGCTCTGTGGTAAGCACCTGCTTTGCATGCAGAAGGTCCCGGGTTCATTCCCTGGCATCGCCCGTTCAAAGAATCCAGTAGCAGGTGATGGGAAAAGATCTCTGCTTTGGCTGCTGGAGAGATGTTGCAATCAGAGTAGACAACACTGGGTTAGATGGATGGTCCTGGTGAGTGTGTATGAATGGACCACTGTGAACAGTAATCTGGTGCCATTTTACCAGGCCTTTGAGAGCAGTGGTTTTTTACATATTCTGTCTTGAGGAGTTCTTTCCACATCAGCTTGTCTGCCACAATACCCTGTGCATTGCAGATAATTTTGGGGTGCACCCTTGGTGCATACAAGGCTCTCACTAGGCCTCTCTGTTACTCTGCATAAACTGAGTGTGCCTACAGTTGTGTATTCCAGAGGAAGATTGGTAATAGCGAGCCAGTAATCTTGCTAAGGAAGTTTGTCTACCACTGTTCTCACCGAAGAACCCCGCTGAATGTCTCAGACCACAGTTTAGAAACAAAACAAACAAAAACAACTGTTTTTTAAAGCATCAGGGCCATCACATTATCAAATACCTCAATTCTGCCTGGATCCCACCGCTACAAAATTAACAATGCAGGGCTGGGATGGTAGGGGGAGGAGAAGAACAGCTCCACCCTGAGCTCTGGTTCTAGGCAGAAGTATCAGATTCCTACGAAATGCCCTCTGCATTGACAGGGTCAGTACATCTGAAATTTTATGGTAGACTTGCCCCTGTCTATGAGCAACCCTTACAATTTTAAGTGGCACTAATGGTATTGCAGCTGATGATTGTAAATAGTAACTTAGGAATTATTGCTCTTAGATGTTTGACTATTTAATTGATAGATGCCCTTGTTCTGACTCTGTGAGTGATTACCAGGTAGTTTGGCACTCAGCTAGAGGCTGTAACCTTAATTGTGACTGATTAATTTGGCTGAAATATGTTGCTAAGTCAATTCAGCTGTTTCATTAAACTGATTGAATTGCATCCAGCTATTAGAGGTGTTTGAAGGAAAGGTGGCTGGCAGATGATATAGGAGCACTAACCTCTGCATTAAGCTATAAAATAACCATTAAGGAAACTTGTGCCAAAATTGAATTGTTCCAGAGAAATTTGACTTTCAGGCCTAATGCTAATTAAGCAATATGTGCTTAATGGGTGTCAAGAGTTAATTAGAAAACCCAACCCCCTCTACTTGGGTTTTAAATATTTTCTACATTGCTCCAACTTTTTGTATTATTTCTTTAAAAAAAATTCTTAAACTGTTTTGATCTGTTGGCAAATATGCGTAGAAGAATTGAACAGAATGACATTTGAGGCCCCTATGAATTACTTAGGCCTTGTGGCCTGTTATCTCTTCTCAGCCTTAATTCTCATAACATTTATTTGCATCACGTGTGTTGTAAACACACTGAAAACCACCCCCGTTGATGATGTATTTCAATTTGTAGCCTTAATATTGTTACAGTCTACAAAGGGACCGAGTGGTGAGTGTATGCAGAATAAAACTGTAGAGCAGTGTGCTCTGGAACACCCTCATGTGAAATTTGTGCCTCATCCCCTCCCCACCTACACCCCTGAGCGAGATTGAGGGTGGCAGTCAGCAAACCCATGAAACCATGACTTGAAGTGGAGTCTGTGCTTCTTGTCCCACCCTCAGTAAACATTCTCTCTCTTTTTTTGTTGTTTCAGGTTGTTTTGTCTCCATATCACAATCAGTATAGTTTACCTAAATCCCTCCTGGAACCAAGAAATCTGAATTCCATAGCTGTAAAACAGCTCAGTGATGATGGCGATTAAACAATTAGCAGTTCTACAGCTATGGAATTCAGGTTTATAATAATAATAATAATAATAATTCTAAACAGGGAGGATGTCATAAGACTGCCTTGATGTTTCCATATAAAGTTTGCGATTATAACATTTCATAGAAAATTCTCTTAGGACGCAATCCTATGCTTGTTTAGACAGAAAAAAAAGCCCTACAACTTCCAGCATTCCCCAGCCAGCATGGTTAGCTGGGACATGCTGGGAGTTGTAAGACCTTATTCTGCCTAAATGTGCATAGGATTGTGTCCTTAAAGGCCTTATTTTAAAAAAGGTTGCTTGGAGGCGAGCCAAGTCTGCCACATGTTGTTTTTTAATAGAAATGTAAAAGAGAAAGGAAGAGAAAAAGGACATTCTGCCTGCATAGAGGGATAGAAATATAGATGTCTTTACAGTGTTAACCTAAAAGTATATTTATTGCTTTTTTTGGTACCTCTACAGACACATTTATAAAGTAGTCATCCCTCTCTCAAAATTGGCCTTTCAGGGGGTCCTATGTTTAGTTTAACAGTGATATCATACCTGCTGCTCTGTTGGAATGTGAGAAAATTCATCCTTGAAATAAGCATCTGAGGGATCCTTGAACAACAGTTCAAATCTATCAAAATGACCAACTGTATGGGATCTAAAATGGCCTGTAGATCTATATTTTAAAAAATCCATACGTTTTCTCAGTGCTTTCACCATCAGATAATGCGATGTTCTGCAGAACTGCAGTATGAGAACACCATTCTTTCCCATCTTTATTCTGAAAGGTTTTTCAGGAAGCAAGTGAACAATGTTGAGATTTTTCAGGAAGTGTATGTAGAATGTTAGGATCCTAGGAAATTACTTGGAACTGATTGCACAGCAAAGCCACAAGAACAGTGTGGGATCAAGAAATACATGTATTCATGGAGAAATGACTCTATTTGGTAGTTTAGAGCATTAATTTGTAGTTGAGAGCCATTGATAGGGAGTTTTGCTGTTAGGTTTACAAGCGTTGGAAGGAATTGCACCCATTGGCCACGATTAAGTCCATTTTTAGGCGTATGTGCAACAGCGTACTCTTATATGTTTACTTAGAAGTAAGTTCCACTCTGTTCACTGGAGCTTATTCCCAGGAAGTGGACATCAGTTTGCAGCCTTGGTGGACAGAGTGTTGCAATAGAACTGGGGATACCTGGATTGAACTTCCTACTGTTCTTTAGAGGCTACTGGGCGTCTTAGGCAAGTCACTCTCCCTTAGGGTAACCTCCTTCATGGGCTTGTGAGGATAAATTGGGATAATCCCACATATACTGCTCCTTAAAGGAAGGGTAGGATATAAAATGTGATGGGTGGATGAATGGTCTTAAGTATGCTTAACTTTGCCTTGGATTGTAGCCCTTGTGTTTTAAAGCATCCCTGCCACACACACACACACACACACACTCACACTTCACGTCTGTCCCATGCACAGGAAAAAGCAACAGACAAAAGGCTACACAGCTAAATATTAACAAAAGACAAAGATGAGCCTTTTGTTGCAAACATTGACGTAAGCACTGTTGATGTGCAGTTTCTTCGTTCCTAGCAAGTGCATACAAAAGCACCAAGCCATATATATCAGCAACAGATGCCATTCACAACAGCTAAAGAAGAGATGAGTAATGAATGTAAATGCTCGCAAAGCCTCCGGCTCATTTTCTGTCTCCCCTCTCCCTTTCTCTTATTTCAATAGCGCTGGGCCTAAAGGTGATAACATTTATGAATGGAGATCTACTATCCTTGGTCCCCCAGGTTCTGTATACGAAGGTGGCGTCTTTTTCCTGGATATCACATTTTCATCCGATTATCCATTTAAACCACCAAAGGTAAGGACATGTAGCTGTCTGTATATTTGTATGTACCTTCAATGGTCTTCTGTTCTGAAACAGGACAAAGGGGTCATGTGTTTCTTGTACGTTGACAAAATCAGGGAAAGAGGCAGCTGCCTTCAAAACAATTTCAAACATCATGCATAAGATTGCAAGCAAAAAAGTGAGGCGGGTGTCTACTAGGAGGAGGGCTTTTTCTGCTGTGGCACCCCGGCTCTGGAATGAGCTCCCTAGTGAGGTTCGCCTGGCGCCTACATTGTATTCCTTTCGGCGCCAGGTGAAGACCTTTTTATTTTCCCAGGCATTTTAGCATTTTAGCTTTCTAAATTTTTATCTTTGCTATTTTAAATCTGTATTTTAAACTCCTGCACTGCTGTTAGGTTTTATTGTGGTTGTATTGTTATATTGTGGTTTTAATGTTCTGTATATTTTAAATTGTTTTATTGTGTGTTGCTTGGATTTAATTTTTGTGAACCGCCCAGAGAGCTTCGGCTATTGGGCGGTATAGAAATGAAATAAATAAATAAATAAGCAAGCAAGCAAGCAGATTAATGGCTGACTGTGGCAGACTGTGTAATAGGAATTCCAGGGATCCACATTAATACACTTTCAGTGGGCTACAGAATACATTCACATTGACAGTTTCCTGGGGAAAAATGAATCTGTTTAGGCTGACAGTAACTTTTTACCAGGATTTTCTAGGGAAAAAAGTGGGGAAAACTAAGAGCATGATTCCATTCTGTCTGCACACACACAAAGGAAGCATTCCCAAGGATCCCTTTTAACTCTTCCTTTGCCACCAACCCTTGGTCGGGTGACAGTAATGTCTAGTGCACTACAGAGCACCTAGACATTACCCGGAATAGGAGACCTAGGTGAGCCTCCTCCCATAGGAGGAATAGGAGTGCCAGGTAAGCACTGTGACATTTTTGTGACATTGTGCATGTACAGGCTACGTGCGTTTATGTGTAAGTCATGCCCTAAATTATCAGTATGCTAATAAAATTTCTGAAAACCTTTACAGTGATATAATTTGCCTCTTTAAAAGAAGATTCAATGCTAAACTTTCACATCCTGGCTGCCCCAAACAGAAGCTGAGAAGTATTCAATTTCTTTACCAGCTTGTTGGATGTGATGCAAGTTAACTAAACAAAGCAGGGAAATTTCCCGATTCAGAAATGAGGTTTTATTCTCTGTTTCAACTCAACAAACTAATGTTGTGCTCCAGACGGTCCTCTGCCTATTGGTCTGGCGAGCGGAAGTGCAGCTCCAGCAACTGAAGCTAGTACAGTGACTAATGTCAAAAGCAGGATGACCACTAGACTAAAAAAGAAAAAAATGCATCACCAAAAGAGGACAAAACAGGACACAGTTTTGCATAAAATGTGCATGTGCTGATGTTATAACTATAATTAAAATAGAATAGAATACATGTTACTGTAGTGGCATTCTGCACCAGGGGACCTATGCGCTTTCTCAGTCTGCTGTCGTTGTGGTTGGGCAACTTCAGGCGCCTCCCTGATCTCCCTTCTGATGGTTCTTTATCTTTAAACCAGACTGGAACTGAGGACTCCTTCAAATAGAGGACCTCCCTCTGTAAAGTAGGGCACATGGTCAGCCTATGTCCGAGATTTTCATTTTCAGCATAAGCAACAGTGGAAGAGCACTTGACCCAGTCCATTGAGATTTTGATGGTGTCCATAGATACATAAGGAGAGTTTGAGGGCCAGTTCTTATGTGTTGGCAATTTAATAAAAAATGAAGTACACATAATCTATGGCAGCCTTGACCTTGCAGTTGGTACTTGGCTGATGTTCAAGTGACCTGAACACAAGTGTCATTGTGAATAGGCTCTAAAACATCCACAAATTAAGGGCTGAATCTATACTTCATCATGCATAACGGTTAACCCATTGTAATCAGTGGGAATTAAGTTAGGCAAGACTAATTTAATTCCCATTAATTTCAATATGTCTACTCTTAAGTATGACTGTGTATGGATCCAACCCAAAGAGAATACAAAATAAGTAATGTGTAAATTCACAGGATGAGAACAATATGATAGTTACTGTTGTAGAGTCATAAGACACTTATGTCCCGCTGATTTCAGCAGTACTTAAATGTTTATACAGTGTGTGCTGAACTTTAATTTTGTTTATTATTCTCAAATAATATGCCTTTGATGAGTGAAAACTGCTTGATTTCTACCAGTAATTCTGGTAGCAATTGTCAAAATCATAATTATACAGTGAAGTAGGTTAAATAATTGGGGGATCAAAATCTAATGGAGGGAAGCTTCTATTTCAAGGACTATTTCTTGATATGAATTATCGAAAAATATAAGAAATTAGAAAGGAATAACTGTCTTGATACTGATAATATTCTACCAAAGGAAAATTCAGTGTTGGAATTAATTATCATTTTGCAAAATGATGTGTATGCTACTGATTCGTTTGACCCCGTTTCTTTCTTTTTTTTAAAGCATGCCAAATCTAGTGCTTAAAATTGTCCCAAGCGTAAGCTAAAACTTTATGTGCTTGCTCATATGTTATAGATTTTTTATGCCAGCATAAATGTTTGTTGAAAAATTGCATCTGTGTAGCAGATGTTCGATGAAGAAGATTCAAAATCTTCTATTGAACAAATAGACCAAATGCTAGGTTTACTAAGCTAGTTAATCTGTTCGACACATGCTGTAGAAATCTAGTGGCAGAGGGTAGCCATCGTCCCTCATCCTACCCCCCGGCCTGCTCTCCTGCCTTGTCTTAATAAGTTGTGTGTTCTGGGTGGGATCCAAATAACTATTTTAGGCATGTGCAAGGGATTGGGCACTGCCAGTAGGTTTTTTTTACTTCATACCATATCATAAGCTGCATTTGAAAGTTCCTATCAGTTTTAAAATCTGTTAGTCATGTGCCTGGGGGTCTGCTGTTTGAAAAATACCAAGCCAATGCCTCCCTTGGATGTGTTATTGCACTCATATCCTGCTTGTGGCTTCCCAGAGGCGTTTGGTTGGCCACTGGGAAACAAGATACTGATCTAGATAGGCCTTTGTTCTGATGCAGCAGAGGTCTTAGTATGTGCAGAATTAATTGCCCAGTTCTCTGTATCCTACACACATATTGGCAATTCATGGGTTGTTCAACCCATGGATTGCCAGGGTACCGCGGGAACATGTTAGAGTTTTAACCCGCTGCCAAACCATGGGCAATTGTTGGGATAAAACTCTGGGTTGTTTTAGCTGTGATGTGCGAATCAGTTCCTCAGTGCATCTTTCCTCACATAGCAATGCAAAATAAATAAGTAAATAAGTTTAGTAAGTAAATAAATAAATAAAATAAGGCCTAGACAAACTACAACCCCCCCCCCCGATAAATTGGTCTTGAACTCGGAGTGTACAGTTCTGCATCCCACCCCAAAGCATTTTCCTTTCAAGCTTTCAAAGGACTGTTTTGTCTTGTTTCACTGTGTAGTGCCATTAAGATGTAGATTATCCTTTGTGCCATAAAGTGTTCATTCTGCAACTAATGCATTTAAACTCTGTGCTATATTTGTACAGAAGGTTGGTATTAGAGTCACTTAGAGCAAAATGATGACACAAGTTAAAGCAGAGTATGCTTCACACATTATAGTTCCATCTCACAGAAGGGTGGGCAACTTGTGGCCCTCCAGATGTTTTGGCCTACAACTCCCACCAGCCCTATCTAGCATAGTCAGTGGTGAGGGATGATGGCCTTTGTAGGTCAAACCATCTGGTGGGCCACAAGTTGCCCACCTCTGATCTAGCAAGACAGTTATGAAAAATACGTTTCTCAAGTGACATGAAAATGAACAGTGCCCCGTGTCCCATTGACAAAAGATTACCAAAAGCACTGGGCATTTGACTGTTGAAAAGCATGTTCTATATGTAATAGTTGAAGCATCCCCAGGGTCTGTCGAATGTCATATCCCACATACACAGCAAAGCTTTTCTTTCAAGACCACCACCTTCGGAGGTGCTTTCGGTGGCGGTGCAAAAGAGGGGCTTCTCAGGTGTGGAAGACCCTCCTGAGGGCGGCTAGGTTCACTCTGTCTCTGCTATCCTTCCGCTGGCAGGCAAAGATGGCTTTATTCAAGCAGGCCTTTGGTGTGTAAGCAGGGCTGTTGGACTGGAGGCTGTTTTTACTCTGTGACTGTTGTGTTTTTAATTGTGTTTAATGTATTTGTTTTATTATTGTTTTTATTTGTGATTATAAGCACCTTGAGTGCCATTTTTGGTAGAAAGGTGGGGTACACAAGTCAAATAAATAAATAAACAAATAGAAAATATATATATATACACACACACACACACATACACAATTACACATACATAGATATACACACACATACATATGCATACACGCACGCACACACCTTTCCCCCCATGATAAATGGAAATCACTTGTTCCAAGGCAATGTGATGCCTCACTCATTTCCACATCACTCTGGGAGGGAAAAAACCCTGGAAAATACCTGGCTTGCCTGAAACCCTTTCCCACTGCACACATTGGCCTAATGTCAGATGATCATTTGACAGCAATGAGCGTCAGGGCCAAGCGCTCTTCTTTTTCCCTTTCCCTCCCCTTGCAGACTGCTTTGGCACTTCATTTCTGGCTTGCATTAAGCCAGAGTTCCCTGTTAAGATTCTGACTTATTATCCCTGGCTTGATAACTGGCATGAATCCAGAGTTCCCCAATTTAGATGTAGTGGAGAACTCAGACGTAATGTAAACCAGAAACTAAGCTCTGAAGTTGCATATGAGAGGAGGACTTTTCTTCTGTCTAAACATGCACAGGATTGTACCGTAAAAGGCTAAGCCATCATTGTGGTCCTCACATGCACTGAAATTGAATGAAAACTAGGCATCTGAGTGCCTTTTTGTTAACATACACATGCACATATATCTCCCAAGTACAGAAAAATAATGTAAAATATTCCTATGCTGTGTGTGCGTGTTTTTAAAGTTGGATTTAAAAATGCTGTAGGCTTGCCAGAAAAAGCCACAATAAAGCTTTTAACATTGAGATGTATATGGCAGACATGAATAAGGCAGCTGTTTGCTAAGTGGGGTGTGTGTGTCATTTTTTAGATGAGTCTTACAGAATGAGCAACCAAAAAAATGAAAGGTCTCTATAGAAATATTCTTCCACTGAAGGTGAATAATTCAAGGCAGGTTTCAAAGGACTGGGAACAAGCTACAGATGAAGAGGGCAGAATGATTTTCTCCCCCATCTTTTGCTCTTCTACCTTTAGGTTACCTTCCGTACTAGGATCTACCACTGCAACATCAACAGTCAGGGAGTCATCTGTCTGGATATTCTGAAAGACAACTGGAGCCCTGCTCTGACTATTTCAAAGGTTCTGCTGTCTATTTGTTCCCTCTTGACAGATTGCAATCCTGGTAAGGCGATTGTTAATTTTTTTCAGAACAAAAACGAGTGTTACTAATTGTCCAGCACATAGAGACAAAACAATGCCTACATTTGGGACACAATCCATGGTGGCTTGGGCATGCTGGGAGCGTAGGACTTCTTTTACTGCCTGAACATCCATAAGAACGCGCACTTAGTCATCAAAAATTGTTCAAAGCTATTATTTATTTACTGTGTGTAAAAACAATACAAAAGACCAAGAGGAGATAAAATTCCTGTCGTTTTGCTTTTACACAGTACAGCCTGGGAATGGATTCCGTTTGTTATCTTTAAACCTCTGAATCCTTGGGCTTTGCCATAGACCCAGCATTGATTCATACACAACGTCAAGTTGAATGCCAGAATACACGCTCAGTGCCATCGTGCTTAAATCACAAACGGCAAAACCTTCTTCCTGCTGTGCTAGCTTTCCATGTACAGGGAGACCTCCCCACATCCCCCATAGCTACAGTATGAAATTGTGCAGCCCCTCTTGGACTATCATGTGCTGTTTCTGCACATTTCAGTTCAGTTACAGGGCTGCCCAGCTCTAGCTTACCTTCAATGATGGGATATAGGAGGACTTCAAGAAAGAGTGCTATACACGATTGGCTTGGATCCATAGCTCAGCTCGCACAAGCTGCCACCACCCAATTTTCTCACAGTTACTCCTTCCCACTGTAGCCCACCAAGATGCATCTCCTGACCCCCTCCGGAGAGGGGGCACCATGGGCTACAGTGGGGAGGTGGTGGAAAAGCCCCATTGCATGAGCGGAAGGCTGCAATAGACATGATAAGCAAAAACACAAAATATGTAATACCTTCAAACGTAAACCTAAAACGTTGAACGAACATCTACTATTACATCAGTAGGATTATTGCTTCCGCTATAATTACCAGAATATGAGACTTTGCTGTGAACAAAAAGGCACAGCTTCCCCGGTTGACCTCTGTATTGTTATGGCTACAGGAAAATTCTCTTAACATCTGGACATAGCTGTCTGCAAGGCTTTAAAACAAATGTTAACTGTTCCAACATAAAGGGAGGCTGAACAGATTAAAAGCCTCTGTATTTGCTTTGCCATGTGCACTTCTTCCTTCAAAATTACCCGTGTGTCACTTTGCGTGCTGGCTGGGAATTATGGGAGTTGCAGTCCCAATGCAACCCGAGGGCATCACCATGCTGGGAGACTGATATAACAAACCTGGTCTGGGACTGTACTACTTTAGACTACAGTGGAGTCATGCACGTTTGAATTCCCCCCCCCCGCCTCCCCTTGCACACAGGAAACAATAGCCTATCCATAGGAAGATTAGTTGAGACACCTTTTTCCAAATAGGTGCACGCACACGTGTATGTGTGTGTGTGTGTGTATATATATATATATATATATATATATATGAATGAATGTATTACGTGTGTATATGTATATGTATATCTCGGTATATGTTTAGAGTCACAGTATTTCTTGTCTCAGGACTACATGTTCTACATGCATATGTAATAAACGGCCGATGGTGTCTTTTTCCTAGGGAAAGTCCACTTCAGGATGGAAGATTTGGAGTGGCGAAAGAGGGAAGAGTACTTAGCTCTTTCCTCACTGGCCACTTCTCCTCTCCAAATTGACTTCAGATTTAGGAAACATGGGATCTTTCAGGGGGGTAGAGCTGAGTGGGCAGGGAGAGGGTAAGCACCACTCCCCCCTGCCATTTTCTTGCTCCAAATCCCCTTCCTGAATCTGCCTTTCCCCTGCAAAAGCAGGCATTGGGCTTTTGTTAATATGCATATGAGCATAATGGGTTAAGCCCAGAGAAACACCAGTGGACATGAGTGGGTGGAAAGGACTTTCCCACCCCCTGCTCCCCCTGGCAGTCGTCCCCCTCAGCCTCTGCCAAGGGTCAGCAAACTGTACTGAATGGGGTAGGTTATGGTGAAGGGAGGGCTGAGGGGGTGGAGGGGGTGGCCAGAGCTGGAAGCACCTTCCTGAAGAGGAGCTTCACTCATGGAAGGTGGCTCTGCCTACCCCTTCCATTGGCATTTCTCTGGCTCCAATCCAAGGTGTAACCTGTCCCTGCAACCAACATCATGCCCCCCTACCCCCATTGTAACACACACTGCCTCGCACCACTCTTATAGTGCCCCCCCTTCTTGTTTTGGCCCCCCAACACTCCATGCCACCCTGCTAAACACATACCAAGCCCTTACCCTCCCCTTACTGTCCTCCCCTGCAGTCTGCAATGGTACAATCCATGAAAAGCATTCCTGTGGGATTTGCTGTTGTGTGTGGCCCAGCCTTCCCCAACCTGGTGCCTTCCATGTGTGTTGGTCCCCAACTCCCAGCATCCCCTGACCAACCATGACTAACCTTTGCAATGAGTGTGCTTAAGGATCACAGTGGAATTGGGTACCATTGCACAGCTTAACCAGAAACCGTGTGCGGCACAGTAAACAATGGTCATGTTGATGTGTCTGTTAATAGAATGGCTCCTAATATACCATCTCCCTTGCCCCCTGCCAAACTCCTGCAGCTGATCCTCTGGTGGGAAGCATAGCCACTCAGTACCTGACCAACAGAGCAGAACATGACAGGATAGCCCGACAGTGGACCAAGAGATATGCAACATAAGCGACGTTGACTACTTTGTGCGGTGTGAAGGTGCAGCGATGCAGCCTTGCAGTGTGCAACCAATCTTTATAGCCTTTACAATACGGACTTCTGTGTATATGTTATACTGATTCTACTCTCTGCTTTTATCCTTTTGAAGATTGGGATACTGCTTTCCCTCCCTCCTTACCCCCTCCCCACCCCACCCCCAAAAGGGAAATGCTATCAAGAGTAGAACTTTGTAGCTGTAGATTAGTTATGTTTAAAATGCCTACTTGCAAGTCTTGCTTCTTTGGGATATCGAAATGTATTTTGTGATGTAACTAAGGATACCGTTCCTGAAGTCAACCAAATATTATAGTGCATTTTAGCCTAATCCATTATCTGTATGAAGTTATTAAAGGTAGCTGTAGATTACTAGGAATTACGTCATTTGTATTAAGCCCAGATCTATTTCCGATATGTGGTACATGCTGTTGTGAAAACTGTTTTAAACTTTTACCTTTGTCAGTTTGTAATGAAAGGGATTCCTTTTCCCCCCCTCCCCTCCCATCGCCACCCACCTTGTAGCTCAGAGAGCATCCAGTGTATCATCTCAAACACAATAAACATGTTCCCCAAGGAAGAGCTTCTTTGTTCTCATATTTGAAATTAAAATTGGAGCATATTGTAATAGATTAGAAGGTTGGGCTGTTTCTATACTGATCCCAATGGAAGACTAGCATAAGGAAGGAAAAGCCAAAGCGTAAGACCGTGTAACTTATACTTAGGGCTGAATTCTGATCAGTACTTCTTCAGGCCAAGCTTCACGGGATGCTAAATGTGTCACTTGTAGTTGCGGTCATGTGTTTCAAAGTCTAAGCAGAAGTGGTGATGTCCAAGGCCTGGGGAGTGGACATTTTCCATCACCATCCCTCTCCTCCCCCCGCCCCCTCCCGTCACTACCTTTAAAAATGAATCTGTTACGTATTAATTTTTTCACTTATTGGCAGCCACCGTGGAATGGAAGCCTGTTCTGTGGCACAAAGGAGGGATAGAAATATTTTAAATCAATGCAGTGGTGAACAGCTGGTGCAGGGAGGGGGCTGATCAGGACCGTGGCAATCTGGAAGGTGGGCTTAATCCTTTCCTCCCCCCACTCATCCCGATAAAATCCCTGCCCCCCTCCCCAAGTTCCTATTAGCAGATTTGGGGTGGAGGAGACTGTTTTTCTTGGGACTATAGCAAGGAAGGAAAGAATTAAACCACCCCTCCCTGTGGCCCTAATGAAAATCCCCTCTCCTGCGCCAGCTATTTAACATTTTTTAAACATCCACGCTACTATAAGTGAAGCGTTCAGTGTCACCTGTAGTTTGGCTCTTGTTTTTCCCTAAAGGATGAATGGAACTTAATGCTTGCTGTTTAATCTTCCCCTGTTCCAGCACAAATGAGTTTGGCACAATGCGTAAATAGTAGAGACGATCGTTTGCCAGGTGTGCATGTAACCACCTGATAAACTGCTCATGTCTTACTGAAGGGGTGGGCAACACGTTGTCCACAGGCCGCATGCAGTGTCCTGTAGCCCCCACGCACCCCATTTAAAAAAAAAATGGGGGAAAACGGTGTCCATTGTGGCTGTGGAATGCAAAAGGGTCAAACTAGTTTTTTTGCGAGTTAATCTTGACCTTTTTGGTATGCCATAGCCACTACAGCACACCAAAAGAGGCAGCATCAGCTTGCAAACAAGTTAATTTTGACCCTTTGGACACTCTGCAGGCACTATGGATGCCATTTAAAGAGAATTTAAAAAAATACTTTCCGGCACCCATGAGGGGATCCAGGGGACAAAGATGGCCTCCAGACCTCTCAAAGTTGCCCACTCCTGTCTTACTGGCTGGCCAAATGTTTGGGAGGCTTTACTACACTTCCACACCTGATCAGAAACCCAGCAAAGTTAGAGAGTGAATGGGAAGATTCTTCTTGCTACTTAGCAGAACAGTAAAAAAAACCAGCTTGCCAAGTGGTTGCATGTGTTCTACTGTATGTTAATTCTTGGTAAATGATCATTTGCATTCACCCAATGTTGACCGGGACAATGAGGGTAGTTACTGGGGGCAGAGGTCTTTCATCACACGTCCTGTGCGAATGGGCTGCCTACCTAATCATATGGTTTCCTATTGGATTTTACACTATTACCTCCCGCTCCTTCCCCCAGCTCTAATTTTCCATAAATAAGCTAGCTTCTGCAGGATCAAACACAGGTCTTCAAACCTGGGGGCTCAGATTTGTTTCCATAAAAGTTGCTGTGGATTTTGCCAATATTTTCTTAACTTTTATCAAATCACAGGGAGTTCAGTGCTTTAGATTTCGGTTTAAAGTTGCAACCTATTTAATCATGTTAAACTGTCTTCCAAAGCAACATGAAGGCATGCTCTGTTTACCAGCTTCCCTCAAAGTGGAATAAGTAGCATATATTGATTTGAAACTGTAACATTAAAAAAAAAAAGAGGAGGAAAACACTGCGGAGGCAAAATGCATTTTCGTAAGTGAAACACAGGTTTCAGTGACTAGTAATTCTGAACATGATCCATCAGGAAGATCTCCTGCACAAGCCCGGTGAAATGAGTGGGGTATCCCAAAAGTGATACTCCTGCAGTTCCCATGTGCTTAAGTGGAGATTGCACAGGAGAATTTCCTAGTAGATTGTACCCTTTCTCTGTAAGGCAGGCCTGATTCATACATTACTTTTGCAGCAGCATGATTTCAACCCCAATCTGCTCCCTACTTCCTTCCCTGATTGGTTCCACCACCACATCCATAGTATATGGATGTTTCAGTCATGCGGTCATGTGGGTAGCTTAAATTATAGGGATAGTTTTCACATCCGCGTTCCCTCCCCCTCCATTAGGGTATCTGACACTGACATGGAAATTAGCCATGTAATCAAAGCAGCCAGACATTACCAGTGCAAGCCATTGACCCAGCAGGATAATGTATGAATTTGAGCCCAAGACACAGGCATGAATTCTTGATACTTGATCTGTAGCAATTAATTACTCTTCTGTTCTTGATTACTCCATAATAAAACAGCGACAAAGCTCAAACAAGGAAAGAAAAATTGAATTGATTTCTTATGACTAATTTGCTGAGACTCTTGGGCCCTAACCCACCAAAGCTGCTGTGCATTTTTGGAAATTTTGTAGCACTTCTATCAAACCGTTCTGTGCTTTACTTTATCGATAGTTGGATTTCAGTAGTTTAAAATATCTTAAACACTTCACTATGGAGACTTCAAGATGTCTTATATTCTCTGTCCCTGTAAGATAACCTTCTCCAACCTGGTGCCCTCCAGATGCTTTGGACTACAACTCCCATCAGCCCTGACTAGCATGGCCAATCAGGGATGGTGGGAGTTGTGGCCCAAAATATCTGGAAAACACCAGGTTAGGGAAGGCTGCTATAAGATCAGTGTTCTCGGGATATGACTTCCAGAGAAACATTACTTTACACACACACACATATATATCTACATATTCTGAGAAGAGGCTCAAACGACAAGTGACCCATTGATCTCTCAACTAAAAACCATTTTCACTCATGTGAGAGGGGTTTGTTAATGGCTCAGGTTTCTGTTTCAGACCCTGAAGTAAAAGACAATGTAAAATATGGGGTCTGTCCTTAGTAGTCAATTGGCAGAGGCAAACAATTTGCATTTCTCATTGCAGTGGGCAAAGCTGATTTTGGGCTCTCCTGCCTCAGACTGCAGATAGAGGCTCTCATGATTCGAAAGCTCCTCTATATAAAAAAAAGTTCCTTCTACATCAAAAATGTCAGAGAGAAGGGTTCTATCCTAGCCTTATCCCTGCCATGCTAGTTTTCTGTGCACAGGGAACTTTTGTGTTGTTGCTGTTGTTTTGTATGGAGAGTCACTCAAATGAGCCCCAACCTGCAGTCTGCAGCACAAACAGCTTTAGTACCTCAGTGAGAACTTGCCCTACATCTAGTTTTGTAAGAAGAGAGCATATATGGGCATACTTAGAAAAAACATTATAGGCTGCAATCTGTAGGACAGTTCTGCCAGGCACCCTTCATTAATTTTAGTTAATGAATTTAACTAAATTCATTAAATTTAGTTAAATTTAACTAAATTTAGTTAAACTCCACTAAAATGAATGGAGTTGACATGGCCTTTAGGCTTTGTAGATTCGCCCTATAATTTATGAGAATTAAGGAATGACAACTTCCAGGTAACGAGAGCATGGGGAGAGACTCCAAAGACCTTGCTAGTTCCGATATGCCAGCAAACTGTACCCATAGTTCACATGTACAACATTCCCATGAATTTACAATAAGGGGCAAAATGTATATTTCACATATTAAATATGTGGCCTGCAAAGTTTTCAAATATATCACAAAATATATAGTATACGTAAAACCTTATTCTTGTTTTTAATGTACTAAAGTTTCCTATTGCACCTCAGATTTCAGAAACCTTGGTTTATAAGCAGGATGCCTTCTCAATATTGCCCGTTTCCTTTACTAAACATTTGATTATTGATTCTGAATTCCCTTCCTGTCATTGGTTTGTCACAACCTTGTTCTTTTTAATGTAGTTTTTTTTTGTCTGTAAATTTTATATTTACTGAAGTAAGAGGTTGGGGTTTTTTGTGTATACAGTTAAACTAAAAAAAAATAAACCTTAATTTTGTTTCTCAACTTTTCTCTGCTTACACCGTGCGGTGGAAAGAAATTTGTATTGTTAAATAAATCAAATAGTTGTTAAATGGGAATGTGTGCCTGTTTCTGTGGGGGTCTCTGGGCTCTGACTTCACACAGAGGACGCTGGTGCCCTCTTTTTAAATACCAAGTCCAAACCGAAGCAGAAATGGATGGTCATGTATCACTTGCTCTGCCTATAGGGTGACAAGAAATGCGGTAATAGCCGTCCAAATCCTAGGACATTCCTACAGTATTTGGGTAATGGGATAATCACATAAATGTTGATGGTACTGACATGGTGTAGAGCTATATGGAAAAGTCACAATAGGAACCTAGGAAGCTACTTTATACTGAGTCAGACCCTTGGCCCATCTAGCCCGGTACTGTCAACACTGGCAAGCGGCTCTCCAGGGTTTCAGGCAGTATTTCCAGCCCCACCTGGGGAAGCCGGGGGCCAAACTTGGGGCCTTCTGTATGCAAAGCAAGTGCTCTACCACTGAGCTACAGCACCTCTCTTAAGCTATAGCCTCTGCCTCCCGAGCTATGGCCCCTCAAGTCCACAATTAATTGAAATAACTGGGAGATCTTAGTAAGTCAGATGGGGTCGGGGGGAGTTCATACTGCTGAGACCCACCACACAATGGTCTTTAAGCACAAACAGGCCACTAGTACTCCTGCAACCTGGCTGGGATGGACAGAGGTACAGGTGGCATGAACTAGTGCCCCCACGTGGTGGGTTGACACCAGGTCACCACCAATTGGACTATTGCAGTGATCCTTTCTTGTGATATGCACAATCGTGTGCATCTCTTTCCCCGTTCGCTCAGCATCACTACATGGACATACTGCTTCATAAATCAGCACTTCTGTGCTATTGCAGTTGGGTTGTGAGCCGCTCAGTGGCCCTGCCCGTTGAAGTAGATTGTCTCATGGAGGCCACCCTTTGCTAATGAAATTCTTTACTGAACCAGAAGAATTGACCTCCGAGGTCTCGTACTGTAGCAGAAATTAAAGTCAGAGAGACCACGGAGTGAAGGAAAATGAGTACTTCTTTATTTAACGCGCGGGCTTAAGGCTGGAATCTTTTCCAAAGAGCCAAAAGCCCTGAAGCATAGTTACACATTTCTTTTATAGTAATGATGACATACATGCGACCCTTTCTCCTGTCCCCTCTTTCGTGGTTTTACAGTTAGCACAGTTGTTTACAGTACAGGAAGTGGGCCACAGGACATTCTATCTTAGGACGCAGTTACAGCCTGCAGTAAGCAAAATGTCAAAGGCATGACTAGGTTGTGCAATCCAGCTTGCTGACAAGGGCAGTTTCTACATTGCTGTTCTTTTGCTAAACTATACTAACGCAGCAGGAATATAAGACCACTCAGTCTGGCCTTAAATATGGCTACTACATTCCCCCCTTAAATGCATAATTTTCCTTACAATTATAGCATTTCATAGCAACTTAGGTTATTTTATATCTTGCAGCGCTAACAGCGTATAGCGAGCGGCAGTTTTTAAGGTTAAGGCATTCAGCATATTTTTCAGACAACGTATAAACCAGGGGATACAGAGACATAACAGTATTCCCATTAACACTACAGGCAGAATTAGAACAAATGCCGCCTTGAGCAATTGAGATTTGGAATCTAAGAGGTCAGCCAGTCAAGTTAATCATGTCCTCCTATTGTGATATCGGCCACTATTTGGTGCAGTCTGTTGATTTGTTTATCTATAGCATTGCTATTGTCAGATAAATTGAAACAACAGAGGTTTTGGTGGGTCTCACAACCTAAATGATGAAGGAGGTAGAGGTAATCTATACCAGCCGTGTTTTCTAGCATGGCACCTCTTAGGTCATGGAATTCTTTATTGAGCAAGGACAGAGCTTGTGAGGTGGCGTTTATACTTTTTGCCATGGCACACGCTAGCCGGTTGACCTCTAGACCATCTTCTAAGGCTAGCCCCCCTATCCCAACTAATGATACTGCTAGTGCTAGCTTTTCTGAATCTGAGAAAAGTCGCAAATGGCTATTACAATTTTCAGTCAGCTCTAAGGCTCGATGTTGTCGGTGATGGGCTTTCTTTATCGGCCACGGGGGAAGAAAAGGTGCTAGGCGACTGAGTCAACATGGTTGGTTGTCGGACAAGTTGGCTGGAATAAATGACCACGTATGGGAACCACAGGTCCAAAACCATCCATTAGGCAAAAGTACATGTGCAAAATTAAAGGGAATATTTTGAACTTTCTCGCAATTTATGGATGGACCAGGGATAATTTTACATCTTTTTTTTACAATTAATCATTCATGCACACGTAGCATTTGTAGCGGCAACAATAGGGGTGTTTAAATAGAATTCTGCAGGGGGTAGAGTTTTTGAGACAGTACCCCATGAAGGATTATGAGAATAAGACAAATCTGTAGTATAACCCCTAATTTCCATATTATCAGGTTGTCTACAGACAGGTATTAGACATGTGCTAATAAGCTTACTTGTAGGTAGGTTCTTTGGGAGGCAGAAGTGGGTGATTCCAGTGATGTTAGCTAAGTGTAGCCAATAGTTTTCAGCAAGCTTTTGGGGCAGACTTTCTTCTTTAAAGGCACCGCCTTGAGGGAACTTTTTCTTTTCCTTTATATCGGGCAAGAGATTTGGGACATCACCTTCTAGAACCTCTCTTTTACCTACACCAGGTCCCCCTTTCTCATATTTTGTTAGAGAAACATAATTTATTACTACTAATATTACTAGCTTAGCAGTATACATACTTGATTTTCTTGGGATCTGACCGTACACAGGACAGCTATTTTCCTGGTTAGCTGCAGTAAGGTCTAGTCCCCTTTTTCAATTCTCTAGTTGCAGATCTGACCATACGCAGGGTGGACAGTCTCCCGGTGTGTCCACAGTAGGGTCTAGTCTGAATCTTCTTACTGTTTTCTTAAAGTGATTTTTAAAGGATCTTCAGGATTCCTGTTTATAGTCCATTCCCCCTCCCTTGCCCTCTTGACTCGCGTCTAGTGTATCCAGGGCTTAATTCCAGCTACTTTTACAGCTGTAGGGGTGGAAAGTATAACAGTATTTGGTCCTTTCCATTTGGGAATCAGAGGGTCATCTCTCTATTCTTTGACCCACACCTTGTCTCCTGGTTGGAAGGGATGAATTTCTGTAATGGGCATTGGGGGTCGGTTTTCTAAGACAAACCAGCGCTGAGCTTGGAGAACTTTGTCCAGTGCTTGAATCTCCTGCCTTAGACTGACATTTGCTAATTCTTGTAGGTCTCCTCTTAATCCAACTAATATTTGAGGAGGCCTGCCATACATTAGTTCAAAAGGGGACAAACCAGTAGTTTTGTGAGGAGTACAGCGAATTCTGAACAGAGCTAAGGGCAACATTTCTATCCATTTTCTCCTGGTTTCTTGACATAACTTGGCTAAGTGGGTCTTGAGGGTTCGATTCATCCTCTCTACCTGTCCAGAACTTTGCGGACGGTAAGCACAATGGAGTTTCCATTGAATGCCGAGTAACGAGTTAATTTCTTGCAATACTTTGTCGATAAAAGTAGGGCCATTATCGGATCCAATAAATAGAGGTAGGCCGTGCCTGGGGATAATGTCCCTCATTAAGGCCCTTATAACTTCTCTAGCTTTTACAGTCCGGGTGGGATAGGCTTCTACCCATTTGGTATAAGTACACACAAAAACGAATAAGTGGCGATAATGTCCTGCTTTGGGCATGTCGGTGAAATCGACCACTAGGGCTTCAAAAGGGAGAGAACCATATTGCTGAATTCCTGGTGGAGGCCCTTTTCCTTGTCTTGGATTATTCTTGGAACATTCTACACACCGCGCAGACGCTGAATTGGCAAGGCCGTGTATGCCATTGATGTAAACTTGCTTTTGTAGCAATGCTGCCAGGGCACTTTTCCCTAGATAGGTAGCTTTGTGTGCCATTTGTCCAATACTTCAAGCGAGCCGATGAGGTACATAGATTCGTCCAGCTGGCAACTCCCACTACTTCTTGGCTGTTTTTTTAGCTTGGAGGGAATTAACAGCCATCTGATCTTCTTCTGGAGTATCTGCTGGACACATATCTGCCAAGTTGACTTGGAACAGCGGAGTTGCTATGACCGTTACCTCTTCTCTGTCTGTATTTTGTCCTTTTTGGAGGGCAGCTTGTTTTGCTACTTGATCCGCCCATCGATTTCCTTTTGCTACATCACTGGTCCCTTTTTGATGTCCTCGACAATGCATCACCGCCACTTGTTTAGGGTGCCACACAGCATCTAATAAAGCAGATATTTCTGCAACGTTCTTGAGACCTTGGCCAACTGAATTTATTAATCTCTTTTTACGATACAATGCTCCATGGGCGTGGAGGGTAGTGAAGGCATACTTGGAGTCCGTGTAAATATTGACGGTGAGTCTAGCGGCTAATGTTAGAGCTCGAATAAGAGCAATTAATTCTGCTCTTTGGGCTGAGGTTCCTACAGGCAAGGGATTGGCCTCAATGACTTTGTCTTTAGTTACTATTGCATAGCCGGCATATCTTTTTCCATTTTGGACAAAACTGCTTCCATCAGTAAAATAAGTGATATCTGGGTGTGGCCAGGGGCTATCACGCAAGTCTGGACGGCTGGAGTAAACTTCATCCATAGTTTCGATACAGTCATGTTCGGGTTGACTTCCTGGTTCTATCGGTAGTAACGTGGCTGGATTTAAGTTTGATGACACTTCTAACTTGATACGCGGGTTCTCACAGAGCATGGCTTGGTATTTGGTCATGCGCTCATTGGTGAACCAATAATTTTCCTTGTATTCTATCAGGGTGAGTACTGCACGTGGAACTCGAACAGTTAATTCCTGTCCCATTGATAACTTATATGCTTCTTGGACTAAAAGAGCTGTTGCTGCAATGGCCTTTAGGCATACTGGCCAGCCTTTGGCAACCGGGTCTAATTGTTTGGATAAATATGCAACAGGTCGCTGCCAGGAGCCTAGCTGCTGTGTTAGTACTCCTACAGCTACATTGTCTCGCTCGTGCACATACAGTAGAAAAGGCTTAGTCACATCAGGCAGTCCTAGAGCTGGCACTTGGAGTAGTGCTGTTTTAATATTTTTGAAAGCTCTTTTCTGGGGCTCTTCCCACTGAAACGGTGCTGTCTCAGGGCCCTTAGTAGCTTCATACAAAGGCTTGCACATAACAGCGAAGTTGGGAATCTAAATTCTACAGAATCCGGCGGCCCCCAGAAACTCTCGCACCTGTTTTCTAGTGGCTGGCTCAGGCAAACCACACACAGTCTCTTTTCGTTCGGGGCCCAATTCTTGCTGATGTTGAGACACTATAAACCCTAGATACCGCACCTGGGTTTTACATAGCTGTGCTTTTTTCCGGGATACTTTGTATCCGCGTTCCCACAGAAGGTGTAACAGTTTTCGTGTCCCTTGCCAGCACTCAGGTTCTGATGATGCTGCAAGAAGCAAATTATCTACGTACTGCAACAGAACTTTTTCCCGGTTCCAAATGAAAATTTTGAAGGTCTTGACTTAGGGCAGTTCCAAACAGCGTAGGGGAGTTTTTAAAGCCTTGTGGTAAACGACACCAAGTTAATTGGGTTTTTCTCCCTGTCAGTTGATCTTCCCACTGAAAGGCAAAGATAGCTTGACTTGTGGGGGCCAGTCGGATGCAGAAGAAAGCATCTTTCAGGTCTAAAATAGTAAAATGAGTAGCTTCAGATGGAATTAATCCTAACAAAACATAGGGATTTGGGACGACTGGATGTATTGTCACGGTTGCTTGGTTGACCAACCTTAGGTCTTGCACTGAATGGTATTCTTCAGTGCCGGGCTTCTTCACTGGCAGGAGGGGTGTATTCCACGGTGACTGACATTCTCGGAGTATCCCATATTTTAATAAACGATCTAGGTGCTTCTGTATTCCTAGTATCGCTTGGCGTGGCAGTGGATACTGTCGCACATGCACTGGTATTGCTCCTGGTTTTAACTCAACCACAACCGGAGGCACACATCTGGCCATTCCTGGAGGGTTATCTTCTGCCCATACTCCAGGCACCTGAAAGGCTTGCCATGGCTCTTCATCGAGTACTGGCATGGTCCAATGTAATCTCTACTCTTCCTCTTGCGGATAGGTGAGCGTCAAGAGCTTGCCCTTCTGAGGCTGCCGAAAGGCTACAGCCGCTGTTCCGTCTTCTTTAAAGGATATTTGGGCCCTTAATTTTGATAACAAATCTCGTCCTAATAATGGCATGGGACACTCGGGCAGATATAAAAACTGATGCTTTATTATGTGGCTCCCAAGTTGACAAGTCCTCTGTTGCAACAAATGCCTTTCCTCTACTACTCCAGTCGCCCCTACTACTCGTACCTTCTGATGGGTGAGGGGTGCCACTGGGTAGGTTATTACAGAGGAGGCCGCTCCGGTGTCTATCATAAAATTAATATTTCAGCCCCCTACAGTGGCGGTGACCAAGGGCTCCCCGGGGCCAAGATTAAGGGGGCCCGGTCTGTCTTATTCGAGACTTTCTGTCGCGGCCATCCCCGTGAAAGGATTCATCTCATATCTCTCTATGGACTCTCCTTGCCTCTGCCAATTATTTGGTTGCCAGCTTGGCTGCCTCCCTGCTCGCCCTTGGTATTCTCCTTGATTTTCTTCTTGGTACGTTGATGGTCCGCCTTGACACTCACGCCACCAATGTCCATTTTTTCCACACTGTGCGCACTGATTTCTCCTCAAAAGTTCTCTTCTTCCTCCACTCTCTTTTCCTCGTCCACGTCCTCGTTGCCCTCTGCCTCTTCCTCTGCCTCTTTCTCCGATTTGCGGCCCTACTAGTGCTGCGGTGAGAAGTTCTGCCTTTTTAACCATTCTCTTCTCTTTCTCTTTCTTCTCTTCTTGATCTCGATTCACATACACTTTCTGAGCAACTTCTAAAAGTTTTGTCAAATTTTTTCCTGCAAACCCAATCAACTTCTGAAGCTTTTTCCGGATGTCTTTGTAACTTTGGGCTATGAAGGCCATGTTGACTACCTTCAGGTTATCTGGGGCTTCAGGATCGAGGGGGGTATACTGGCGGTATGCATCCAAGAGGCGTTTTAAATACTCTCCAGGGGCTTCGGTTGCACCTTGCAGCACTTCAGAGACTTTAGTCATGTTTATAGACTTCTTCATGCCTGCCCTCATTGCCTGCAACAGCAGGGTTTGATATTGGGTAAGGCGCTCTAACCCCGCAGGGGTATTTGGATCCCAATGGGGATTCTCCTGTGGTGAATAATGTCAATAGTAGCTGTTGGCAATCTTGCCAATTGGGCATATGCGAGGCCATAATACTAGAGCATAGTTCTACTAACTCATGAGGCTTTGTAGTATAGGAGGCATAGTGGGTTTTCCAATTTAATAAGTCTGAGGTTGTAAAAGGTGCATAGGTATAAGCTTGGACTGGAATATAATGTGCCTCTGCCTCTGGGTCCGGGTTATGCACCATCTGGGTTACCTGCCTCAGGGGAAGTAAAGGTTGAGCCTCGTTTTTCGACTGACGAGCAGTAGGTGAGCTCTCTTCGTCACTTTGTCGGAACAAACATCTCTTTTTAAGGGCATTTGCCGATTTTACTAAATCTTCGGCCCAAGTTCTTAAATCTTCTAGTTCTTCAGTTTCCCTGTCTAGCGCTGTTTGAGGCGATAAAGGAGAACCTTCAGACCCTACAGAAATAGTCGTCTCCACAGGCATCATTGGGGAGTTGGGGGCAGTAGTCGAAAACGGCAAATTATTGCCTGCGAGGCTTGAAGCCGATGGTGACAGTTCCAAGTCGAAACGTGGGGCTATGATACGGCTTCTGCGGGGGGGCCGGGGAGACAACATGGGCTCAGGAACTCCTGTGTTTTGGCGCGGCGGCCTCACGGTGACATGGGCCCACGGTGGGAGCGGGGCATAGGCAGGTGGTAACACCGTTAGCTCTGTTAAGTCTTCATTTGGGACGTCTAACACTGGTTGCATTTTTTTGGCTATCTTTTCCTTTCTGAGCACTAAAATTCTGGCCTGGGTTTCCAAACATTTCCTAAGCCAGGGAGGAGAGGTGCGGACCACAGAATCCCATGAGTCAATGTAGGGAAATTGGTCAGGATGCCCAGGCTCCCCTACCACGATGGCATATACACGGCTAATTGTGCTGAGATCTAAAGAGCCTTCAGTAGGCCACCCCACACCAAAAGATGGCCACTCTACTTCACACAAGGTTCGCAACCGTTGTGGATTCATGGGGGGGTCACCATAATCTCCACTAAAACCTTTCTTAAAATTCCTTAACATGCATCCCAAGGGGGTGCAAGGTTTGCTTCCCCCGCCACCCATAGCCTCCCTCCTAAATTGAAGACAGACACAATTAGGGAATGGGGATTGGTCAGTGAGTAAGGGGTCTCACTGGCCGACACAAGGGGATTTTATACACCACACACTTTGCTACTGGCCTGAGCACCCGGATGGTCAATGGTATGCTTCAGAAACTGCAGTAGCCACTCACACAATCATCATTCTCTCCACTGCATCCATATGTCCCTGCCACCCACTTTTCCCACTTTTTACCAGAGTGGAAAACGGCTTCCCCAGCTTCCTCAGCTTCCTACTGAGTACTGGCGTGCTAGGTACTGGCGCCCACTCGGGGGTGTGATCAGGCCCCCCTTCTACTCGCAAGGAGTAGGTTCTTTTCGTATACGTATACTAACACTGACCTTCTTCATAAGGCGGGGCCCTCTTTTTTTTCTGCCCAGTGGCCTTTCTCCCTAAAGGCGGGGCCCTCTTTTTTCCATATACTTGCCTTTCTCCTGAAGGCTTCCAATGTGGGTTTCAACACAATTTCAGCTGCGATACAGGCAGGGCTCAAATTCCTTTCTCCGCTCGCCGGGGTTCCCTTGATGCTCACAGCCGTTCAGGAGATCCCGGCACAAGCGGTCTCCCGTTCACCCGACAAAAAGGTCGGTGGCGCCAAGAAGGGAAAATGTGCACCGAGGTCTCCCTCCTGATGCGGCGAAGAAGAGCAGGCAAGTGCCACCTGTCTGGCTTAGAGCCTGCCACATCCGAGTCACGGCACCATTTATGTAGCAGAAATTAAAGTCAGAGAAACCACGGAGTGAAGGAAAATGAGTACTTCTTTATTTAACGCGCGGGCTTAAGGCTGGAATCTTTTCCAAAGAGCCAAAAGCCCTGAAGCATAGTTACACATTTCTTTTATAGTAATGATGACATACATGCGACCCTTTCTCCCGTCCCCTCTTTCGTGGTTTTACAGTTAGCACAGTTGTTTACAGTACAGGAAGTGGGCCACAGGACATTCTATCTTAGGACACAGTTACAGCCTGCAGTAAGCAAAATGTCAAAGGCATGACTAGGTTGTGCAATCCAGCTTGCTGACAAGGGCAGTTTCTACATTGCTGTTCTTTTGATAAACTATACTAACTCAGCAGGAATATAAGACCACTCAGTCTGGCCTTAAATATGGCTACTACAGTACCAGCCATTTTGAACTGCACGTGCAACCTGCATTATTGCCAAGATGAACCAACAATGGAACCAATTCCCTAGGGAGGTGGTGGGCTCTCCCACACTGGAGGCATTCAAGACGAGGCTGGACAGCTATCTGTCAGGGATGCTCTGACTTGGATTCCTGCATTGAGCAGGGGGTTGGACTTGATGGCCTTGTAGACCCCTTCCAACCCTACTATTCTATGATTCTATGACAACCTCAAGATGTTGCATGTACCTTGCATGTACCAAAGCTGTGGGAGATGCAGCCATAGCTTTCTTTTCTTGGTCCCCTTGATTCCTCT
Organism: Heloderma suspectum; assembly: GCF_057233095.1. Classification (NCBI taxonomy): domain Eukaryota; kingdom Metazoa; phylum Chordata; class Lepidosauria; order Squamata; family Helodermatidae; genus Heloderma; species Heloderma suspectum. The sequence goes on from NC_139458.1 coordinate 193,508,618, forward strand.
TCAACCACTAGTCGTGGAACAAAATTGGACGCTCCTGTGTAGCATAGTGGAAAGCAAGTCATGGTCCCCGGTGTCATGCTGCCACTGGAGTCATCTTCAGAGGAGGAGCCAGAACCTTCAGAGCCAGTTGGCCCCTTGGAAGTTCCTCACACTAGCCAAGATGGCCCAGGACCTTCAGGAGTGATGCCTTTGAATCTGCCTCCTAGAGAGGCAGAGGGGGATGCTGGGCCACCACAAAGCCCCCGAGAATGCTGGCCCCTTAAGATCCACGATAGGGTGGTGGCCAGGTGAAGGAGTGCTCACTTACTGAGTGAGCTGAGCTGTCCTCATGAGGAGGACATCTGACAAGCCTCTAATGTGTTACAACTGGGTGGGGCTCCGGTAGGTCTAACTATATCACCTCTCACTTGTAACGAGAGCTGCTGGAAACAATGTTATTGCTTCTGTATGTGGACCTTGACTTGTCTTTGGACTTCAGCTTGATACTGCGTTTTGGAACTGTGATTATACTTGACTGATACCCTGTGTGTTTGACCTTAGCTACGTCTCTGACTTCTCTCCGGAAAAGCATGTTTGTCCAGTAAACTGCACTTGACTTCTGGCTTGCTTTGACTTCTTTATTACAATTAGTTTTGTGTTTGCATAACAAGGAACTGAACTTCATTGAAGCAGTATGCTCTCTAAAGATGGAACTATAAATGTGGTGGAATAACACGGTAGAATGCTGAGAGGGTACAATGGACTGGGCCATTTTCAGCTACAGGAAAGGCGAGAGTCTGCAACTTGTGGCCCTCTACATGTTTTGGCCTACAACTTCCATCAGCCCTAGCCAGCATAGCCAATGCTGAGGGAGGCTGGGAGTTGTAGGTCAGAACAATGGAAGACCATAAGTTGTCCACCTCTGTGGTAAGGGATGCCACTTTTGAATGCTTGCTCATGTTAAACAACAACAAAACCTCCCTGCAAATAGAAACCCAGCATAGTAGCCTGTAGCCATAAATATTGTGGCAAGAGGAGCCTAAGGGTATACTGGAAAGGAGGGGACAGATCAATGCACAATGGACAGAAGCGTAATACTGGGAGTCCTAATATCTGCCTGGGAGGTTTTATGCTGAAAGGCAGGCGTATGGGTCTTTAAAATAAATATGTTTAAAGTTATTCAGTTTTATCTTATAAATATGCACGTGTGTGTGTGTGTGTAAATTAATTGCCTAGCACTCTTCAATTACCCCAGTTCTTTTTCACTCATTGGCCAGAATGCTGGGAAGTGATTTGCTTCCCATTGAGGTGTAGAATACAACCTGCACATTTTTCCTTATGTTTCTACATATACATTTTCATTAAAAGTTGAAAATCGGGACAACCCTGCAGGGCATGTCCCCGCAGGCCTCCTTAGGGCTATAGATCTGCATATCAGGGTGACACATCTTAGCCAAGCCCTTTGGGCTATTGTGTTGGATTTTTTAATTCTTATCTCTGGAGTTTTTAAGAGTAGATCAAACTGATTCCCTTGGCTGCAGTCCGAAGGGGTGCAGCTCTCGTACGACATCATTCTGCTGAAACTGTAGGCCAGGCCTAAGACAGTTATACAAGGGAGGTTGCCTGTCCTTCATTTCAGCTTTCATAATCCGTAAAACTCAGTGTCAAGACTAGCATGGGAATATGTGCATTTCCATTCAATGTTCTATTGTTCCTCCTTCAATAATAACTGGACTGTTCATTGCACGATGTGGATGGGCCTTGTGCTATTTCTGGTCACCCACAGTTGTTTTTGTATACCACAGCAATCCCTCGTTTTCAAGCTCTGAGGGCCTGCTGGGCAAGTGGTGGAGAACGACGACAATAAATAAATTTAAGCTATGTTATTTCTGCTTGTACAGCACAAAATCTACATACTATTTCCCAGGAGCTCCCAATAATAAACACAGGCAGTACTGCTATTTGCAGGCCTGAACAAGGATGCAGAGTAACAGCACACCGAATGGCAGCCGCTATCGGTCAAATGAAAATGGCACTGGGCTAAAGGATCCAATAGTCTGACTTCGCATTAGGCTACTTCAAGGTCATCCCAAAACATTTTGCTGCCTGGAGTAAAGGCCAAGATGGCTCCAAATCCATGTACGGATGTCAACCATGTAGGGAAGTCAACCATGAATGTTGCTTCAACACTGGCAATAGGACTGCATCCTCCATTGCATCTGATGGCAGCAGGCTAGTTTAAGAGATACAGGGCAGGCTATGTGGCACACACAATTCTGTTCTCCATCACCTGGCTGCAGCTGTCTACCCCCTGGTGTCTGCTATCTGAGGTGACGGTCTTACTTTACCTGGGTAGGGCTGGCTCTGGACTGCTTCATATATTCATGTTTGTTTGTTACATTTATATCCTGTCCTTTCCTCCAAGGAGCCCAAGGCGGTGTATATGATCCACTTCCTCTTCATATTATCCATACAACAACCCTGTAAGGTATAGTAGGCTGGAGTCAGTGACTGGCCCAATATCACCCAGTGAGCTTCATGGCTGACTGGGAACTTGAACCTGGATCTTCCCATTCCAACACTCTAATAGGTACACCACACCCTCATGTAATTTTTGTCTAATTGTGAATTAGCCCTGTTTTAAGATTATTCTGGTTCAAAGCCATAAAAGGTTAATTTCGCTACATTAAATTCAGAAAATGCAACTACTTCCCAAACCTGTGTCTTAACGCAGTGTTCTTAGATCAGTGTTCTTAAACACACAGTTGAAAGCTCACTATTTATGAAATCACTGGGCCCTAGATTCAAACTTGTGTTGTCTGAGATGGTACAGTCTTCTCAAATAACTGTACCACCTTAGCTTTTATGTGACAAATTTTCTTGTTTAAATGTATCCCCATCCCCATGTCAAAATTGTATCCCACATCTATCAGTTCACCTTTTCCCAATATTACCTTTGTTCTGTCCTGTTCTGCATCAGTTTGTGCATTTTTTAAAGTCTGCATGAACATTTGTGCATATTTTTGTGTACATTTCTCTTAAGAGAAAGGTTTCCATAATAGGATGTGTTTTCGTTACGTTATTTTCTCTAGTATATACCTTTTTGAGCACATTTTCCTTCACCTATCACTTTTGTATGCATTTTTTGATTGGATACAACATTACAAAATTTAAAGAAGTGTGAATACCAAAGGATAGCTGTGATTTGGTTCACATATTGATTCAGGAAGTGTGAATTAGATAGGTTCATATTAAAATAGGAACTAAATGAGTGTCTCCCCCATACTCAGTCAAGCATCTCCTCACCTAACCTCTCTGAATTTAAAAGTTCTGATCTCTTAGTGTCACCATGGCTTGGTTTTCATAATCATCTCTTCAACAAAAAAGAAAACTTGAATTTGGTGGGAAATCTTTATCCTAAAATGCATGAACCAGACATTAAAAAGTAAATAAACAATGAATTGTTAATTTCTTATTTATCAGAGGAACCTGTAAACTATAAAGAGGAAGAAGAATGGGGTCAATAAACAATGGTTCAGCTGGACAGTTCCACTACAGCTTTTCAGCAGGCAAAAGTAGCTAGGTCTGGTAGAAATGCATTTGTCTTATCATTTATAGAATGGTAATCTCCATGTATAGCATGGGAAGGAGAATTTTTTAAAACCTCACGGTGCATGCCTACCCCACAACCCTAATGTCCTCCTCCACAATACTATGATCAGTTAGGGGCTCAAACATGGCAATTACCCCAGGGGCAAGACATTTTTCATTGGGGGAGAAGCAGAAGACAAACATTGGGGAAGCAAGAGTTTGTGGGGATAGGTCCCCCATAGAGGAGGTTTCTGAGTTTTGATAGGCAATGATGATATAAATAAACCCCAATTTATGCATTTTAATCAGCGGCAATGAATTCTGACATTTACAAGAAAGCAAATAATTTTAAAATACAGTATTTCCACATATGAAGTAGTTGTTGGAACTAAATATGAGTAGCTAGTGGCAGTAAATGTATATTGTGCAACTTATCCTACCAGAATGACCTGAACTGTTAACCAAGTGTAATGCATCATAAAAAGACTGTGTAAAGGCATGTTTAGCCTCGAGAAGAGAAGACTGAGGGGAGCTCTTCAAGTATTTGAAAGGCTGTCATAGAGAGAAGGCCAAGATCTCTTCTTGATCATCCCAGAGTGCAGAACACGGAATAATGGGCTCAAGTTACAGGAAGCCAGATTCCAGCTGAACATCAGGAAAAACTTCCTGACTGTTAGAGCTAGGAAGGTCAGCCGGAACGGCTCTACTTACCTCTGCTCTAGGAGGATTCTGGCTGGAACAGCACTCCGACTCCGGAGCGCTGGCGATATGGTAATGGCGGCTGCCATTACTGTATCGATGGGAGGAATACGGCCGCAAATGGCGTATTGGACGCCACTTGCAGCCATAAACCCCTCAGTTTAACCTAATTGCAGCTGTAAACGGTTAAACTCAGTGGCCACCATTACCGTATCGCCGGAGTACCTTTCCAGCCAGAAAGCTCCCGGAGCAGCGGTAAGTGGAGTGAGAGGTACGGAGCCAGAGTACAGCTTTGCGGAATCCTCGTGGAGCGGAGCTGCTCTGGAGGATTCCAGGGGGGAGGAATGGATCACCTCCCCCCAGGTGGATTCCCCACCGGACTGGAAGGTGGGGAATCCGTACATCCCTAGTTAGAGCAATGCGACAATGGAACCAATTCCCTAGGGAGGTGGTGGGCTCTCCCACACTGGAGGCATTCAAGACGAGGCTGGACAGCCATCTGTCAGGGATGCTCTGACTTGGATTGCTGCACTGAGCAGGAGGTTGGAGTCGATGGTCTTATAGGCCCCTTCCAACCCTACTATTCTATAATTCTAAGTGGAATTTGGGAGCAGTGCACATTCTGTCTGAGTTCACTTCTACTAAGGCCCAACTGCCTCACAACTATGAGTTCTCTTGAGGCAACTGCTTCTCAAAACCAAAGAACTGGCCTTGGCATCTCCCTTTGCCATGCCAGGAAAGCAATGAAGAAGCTTCACTTTAAAGTTACATTAAATTAGGAACATAGGAAGCTGCCCAGTATTATTGACACTGACTGGCAGCAGGTCTCCAGGGTTTCCAGCAGAATTATTTCTTAGACCTACTGGGAGATACCTTCTGCATGCAAAACAAGTGCTCTACCACTGAGCAACAGAGCCTAATAGCTATAAACATCACTTTGGGCAGGCAATTGATTGACAGCGTGTCACATAGGAATTATACATCTGTCTGAACTACAGATTTTGGAATTAATTAGAATTAACTGTACAAGAACACAAACTCTTCTACAGAAGGGCCCTGGGCCAGCCAGCTAACACTGCTTCTGGCTCCACCAGCAAATCTCACACACCCTATTTTGGCAGGGCATAAGTTTGTATGAGGAAAGTTAAATAAGTTGAATGATTTATAATGATCATTTGCACAATCAAATGACAGTGCAAATGAGTGGGGCAGAGAGGAGGCCTAAAATGATTGCAATGAAGGCTCTAGCCACACTGCACTCTTCAAACCTGTTTTTAAATGGAACCAGCTTGAAAGAATCCTGGGAATTGTAGTTCTACAGATGTGGGCTAGGAATTTTCAGCACCAACTCAGCACGTTTGCAGAATTCTCTGAAAGTGTTTCCACTTCAAAACTGTTTTGAAGAGTTAGTGTGGTGGCTGGAGCCTGTGTGTTAGCAAGAAGTGCTATGAAGCATGCATGAGAAGCAAAAAAAACCACATTCTAAGTTAGTACTTCACCAATACATGCTGTTTTATTTATACAGTTCAATGTTAAACTGCGCAGAGATGTATAATACGTGGAGAAGCAGCTAAATCAATTTTAAAGATGAAAGGTGGACGAAATAAAATAAATTATCACTGTGATGGCCAACTTGTCAAGATTATATATTTTGCAGCTGATGTAATAAACTACGGAATAAATACCTTTCCACATCCTTCATACATACACTATTCCAGCTCCCCATTGCCTGTGCTAAGTAAGGGCTCCTTCCTGGGCCTTGGAGAGACTCTCACTCACCTCTGCTTCCCAGGTCCTGCCATGGCCTAGGCCAGGCTGCTGCACTGTGCACTCCCTGCCTCAGGCCCTGAAGGTTTTAGTGATGCACTAAGAAAACCCACCACATGCTGGCTGAGCACTGCAGGAGAAGATACTCTGCAGTGCATAAAAATAGTGTCCTTTCCACTTTTCCTTCCTTCAATTGCAAACTGTTAGGTTTGCCACCTCCTCCCCCATCCATCAAGATGTGTGTTCACACCTTTTCATTAGAATGGCCCCAGTTCCTTTCACCTCTGTATTTCCTGGCTTCCTGTAATGCTCTTCCTGTTTGTTTTCCTGCTCCAAATCTGGGTGCCTGTATTAGTCCTCTTTCGCTGAACGTACATATTCCCTAGGGAGCTGCAGTATGTGTCGTCCACCATTATGAATATGCAAGCCCTGGCCCGCGGTTGCCAGGGTTTGTCATGTCATCTGAAAGCAGCTGATGGAGGTTCTTTTGGGTACACGGATTAGCCCCCTTTCACTGAACATATGTATTCCCTGAGGCACCACAGAATGTGCCATCCGCCGTTATGAATATGCAAGCCCCAGCTGGGGGTTGCCAGGGTTTGTTGTGTCATCTGAATGCAGATGGTGGGGTTATTTGAGGTGTAAACAACCCTCGTGTAACCCACGGTCTGTTTTAGGTTTATGCAAGGGTTGTTTAACCCTCAAATAACTCGCTGCTGCCCAGGTTCAGACGACATGACAAGCCATGGCAACCCCTGGCCAGGGCTTGCACATTCACAGTGGTGGCCAGCACTCACCACAGCTCCTCATGGGAAAATTAACTCACACTGGGCTGGCATGTTGTGCAAACTGGACCAATAATTGGTGTGGAGGTTACAGTATTTTGACTCTGCAATTTACAAATGTTGGTTGTTCTTCCTTGTTTGTTCAGGGCACTGCACAGTTACTGGAATTCCTGTGACATGCAAAGTGAGACATTTAAGTTCATTCACACCTTTATCTCTTATCTCTGTTATCTGTGTTTACATTTCTTTGGTATAACCAATTAACTTTGCCTTACTCCTCTTTATGGATGCCTACACTGTATTTCTCCCCTTCATGGATCACTGCCTTGTTGTGGCGAAGGGGCTTGCGTAACTCAGTGAAGCCATAAGCTATGCCGTGCAGGGCCACCCAAGACGGACAGGTCATGGCAGAGAGTTCTGACAAAATGTGGTCCACTGGAGAAGGAAATGGCAACCCACTCCAGTATTCTTGCCAAGAAAACCCCATGGAACGTATCACAATGCTAAAAGAGATGATGCTGGAAGATGAGCCCCTCAGGTCGGAAGGTGTCCAATATACTACTGAGGAAGAGCAGAGGGTATTTCCAAGTAGTGCCAGAAAGAGTGAAGCGGTTGGGCCAAAGCCGAAAGGACACTCAGCTGTGGATGTGTCTGGTGGTGAAAAGAAAATCCAATGCTGTAAAGAACAATATTGTTTAGGAACCTGGAACGTTAGATCAATGAATCAAGGTAAGCTGGAGGTGGTCAAACATGAGATGGCAAGATTGAACATCGACATCTTGGGAATCAGCGAACTAAAATGGACAGGAATGGGCGAATTTAATTCAGGTGACCATCATATCTACTATTGTGGCCAAGAATCCCTTAGAAGAAATGGAGTAGCACTCATAGTCAACAAAAGGGTGGGAAAAGCAGTACTGGGGTACAATCTTAAAAATGATAGAATGATCTCAGTACGAATCCAAGGCAAACCATTCAACATCACAGTAATTCAAGTCTATGCCCCAACCACTGAGGCCGAAGAAGCTGAGGTTGATCGGTTCTATGAAGACCTACAACACCTTCTAGAACTAACACCAAAAAAAGATGTCCTCTTCATCATAGGGGACTGGAATGCTAAAGTAGGAAGTCAAGAAATCACCGGGATAACAGGCAGGCATGGCCTTGGTGTACAAAATGAAGCAGGACAAAAGCTAATAGAGTTTTGCCAAGAGAACACGCTGATCATAGCAAACACTCTTTTCCAACAGCACAAGAGACGACTCTACACATGGACATCACCAGATGGTCAATATCGAAATCAGATTGATTATGTCCTTTGCAGCCAAAGATGGAGAAGCTCCATACAGTCAGTAAAAACAAGACCCGGAGCTGACTGTGGCTCAGATCATGAGCTGCTTCTAGCAAAATTTCGGCTGAAATTGAAGAACGTAGGGAAAACCACTAAACCGTTCAGGTATGACCTAAATCATATCCCTTATGAATATACAGTAGAAGTGAGGAATAGATTTCAGGGATTAGACCTGATAGACAGAGTGCCTGAGGAACTATGGACGGAGGTCCGTAACATTGTTCAGGAGGCAGCAACTCAATCCATCCCAAAGAAAAAGAAATGCAAGAAAGCCAAGTGGCCGTCTGATGAGGCTTTACAAGTAGCTGAGGAAAGAAGGGAAGCAAAAAGCAAGGGAGAAAGGGGAAGATATATCCAACTGAATGCAGAGTTCCAGAGAATAGCAAGGAGAGACAAGAAGGCCTTCTTAAATGAACAATGCAAGGAAATTGAGGAAAACAACAGAATGGGAAAGACTAGAGATCTCTTCAAGAAAATCGGAGATCTCAAGGGAACATTTTGTGCAAAGACGGGCATGATAAAGGACAAAGAAGGCAGGGACCTCACAGAAGCAGATGAGATTAAGAAGAGGTGGAAAGAATACACAGAAGAACTATACAGGAAAGATCTTAATGTCCTTGATAGCCATGATAGTAATGTCTTTGATAGCCATGATAGTGCGGTCACTGAACTTGAGCTAGACATCCTCGAGAGTGAAGTCAAGTGGGCCTTAGGAAGCATTAGTAACAACAAAGCTAGCGGAGATGACAGTATTCCAGCTGAGCTATTTAAAATCCTAAAAGATGATGCTGTTAAAGTGCTGCATTCAATATGCCAACAAATTTGGAACACTCAGCAATGGCCGCAAGACTGGAAAAGGTCAGTTTACATTCCAATTCCAAAGAAGGGCAACGCCAAAGAGTGTTCAAACTACCGCACAACTGCGCTCATTTCACATGCCAGCAAGGTGATGCTCAAAATCCTACAAGCTAGGCTTCAGCAGTATGCGAACCGAGAACTACCGGAAGTACAAGCTGGGTTTCGAAGAGGCAGAGGAACTAGAGATCAAATCGCCAACATTCGCTGCATCATGGAGAAAGCAAGAGAATTCCAGAAAAACGTCTATTTCTGCTTCATTGACTACGCTAAAGCCTTTGATTGTGTGGATCACAACAAGCTGTGGCAAATTCTTAAAGTGATGGGAGTACCAGACCACCTTACCTGTCTCCTGAGAAACCTGTACGAGGGTCAAGAAGCAACAGTAAGAACCGGACATGGAACAACCGATTGGTTCAAAATTGGGAAAGGAGTACGACAAGGCTGCATATTGTCACCCTGCTTATTTAACTTATATGCAGAGTACATCATGAGAAACGCCGGGTTGGATGAATCAGAGGTTGGAATTAAGATTGCCGGGAGAATTATCAACAACCTCCAATATGCAGACGATACCACCCTAATGGCAGAAAGCGAAGAGGATCTCAAGAGCCTCTTGTTGAGGGTGAAAGAGGAGAGTGCAAAAGCTGGTTTGAAACTCAACATTAAAAAAACGAAGATCATGGCATCTGGCCCTATCACTTCCTGGCATATAGAAGGGGAAGAAATGGAAGCAGTGACAGATTTTACTTTCTTGGGCTCCAAGATCACCGCAGACGGTGACTGTAGCCATGAAATTAAAAGACGCTTGCTCCTTGGGAGGAAAGCTATGGCAAACCTAGACAGCATAGTAAGAAGCAGAGACATCACCTTGCCGACAAAGGTCCGTCTAATCAAAGCTATGGTTTTCCCAGTAGTAATGTATGGCTGTGAGAGCTGGACTATAAGGAAGGCTGAGCGCCGAAGAATTGATGGTTTCGAACTGTGGTGCTGGAGAAGACTCTTACGAGTCCCCTGGACTGCAAGGAGGTCCAATCAGTCCATCCTAAAGGAAATCAACCCTGACTGCTCATTGGAAGGACAGATACTGAAGCTGAAGCTCCAGTATTTTGGCCACCTAATGCGAAGAGAAAACTCCCTGGAAAAGACCCTGATGCTGGGAAAGACTGAAGGCAAAAGGAGAAGGGGACGGCAGAGGATGAGATGGCTAGATAGCATCACCGATGCAATGAATATGAACTTGAGCACGCTCCGGGAGAGAGCGCAGGACAGGAAGGCCTGGCGTGCTATGGTCCATGGGGTCACGAAGAGTCGGACACGACTGAACGACTGAACAACAACACTGTATTTCTAAAGACAAAGGTTTTAAGGGCTGGGGCATGCTGGTAGTTGTAGGCCTTTTCTCTGTCTAAACATGCATAGCATTGCACCCTAAGTTACTGAAATATTAAGAATTTAAGGATTGAAAGTAAATTTCGTATTGGGAGGCAGAATGATCATTTTGGGAGGCACTGCCCTATTTGCCTCCCAGTCACTTCACCCCCTGAATTTCACCACTCCATTTTCTTTTATTTTCACAGATACCCTCAACATTCCATGGCTCAACTTCCTTCCGTATTCCATATGTCCTAGAATTCACAGAGACCTGTTATCTGTTGGGCCATTGCTTTCTTTAATTTTGCAAAGGCATATACTTCTGTAACCCTGTGTTGTCCCAGACCCAGAAACCATGACTTAGGTTTTGTGTGTCCCCTTTAAATTCCAAACGGATAGGCACAGGACCACGCAATATGAGGGAACAGCCCACAACTAATGCTGCTGTGTATCCCCGGTGTAACAGCATGAAAGAACAGCTGGATTAGGCCTGAGTGGGTTGTGCTTCCTGTGAGGAACCAGGAAGAAGTTAAGGGCAACGTCCACTGCTTCTGGCCTGAGGACAAAGAGGCCACAGCCTCAGAGAGCTCAGTGGAAAGGCTTTGTTTAAATAAAACTTATACATTTGTTTGGAAGGCAGAGCCTGTTTGAGTCTATGGGGTGCAGTCCACCAACTTTGAAACACCATAGAAACTGAGGGTTCCAGCCAGCCTGGAACAGGTGCCTTATAGCTATGTTGGGATTTCCTGACAAGGGCAAGGGGAGCGGGGGGGGGGGACACCTTTTTTTCATTCTCACCTGCCTGAAAACTTTTCCCATTATGTCTGGGACTGGTCTCTCTATTGCATGCGTGAGAAAGATATTTCTGGACTATAGGAAAGGAGGAAAGTGTCAAACAGTTTTGGGAAAAGAGGTTTTAATCTCATGTTGAGAATCTGCCTGGCCCTCCCCCAATATTATAAGCCATTAGGAGTTCAAGCAGACCAATTCCCCCTCTCTATTTTCCCTCCTCCAGTGGTTCAGCTGCTCCTAGTGTTCTGTTGGCCCTTTAAAGCCACTAAGTGTAAAGCCATATCAAGCTGTTCCCATCCACATCCCTATTTTTTCTCCTTTTAATTTACTAACTAGCATTCTTCTGCCTCTTTAGGGGATCCCCTGAGCACGCAGAAACCTCCGTCCTATCTTTGTGTGGTCCCGTTTCATTTATAAACTGATAGACATGGGACCACCCACGTCTGGAATTGGTGTTCAAGGCCACGCGGTGAACTGAGTGGGGATCTGCAACCCCATCTTCCTCTGTCCAATATTCTTCTACCCTCTGTGTCACATAGGCTCACTGAAGTGGGATTACAAAAAAAAACAACAACTGAGTTCCATGTCACAAGTGGGGCAGGCATTATTTGGAAGCTTGTCCCTCTCTAAACGCTGATTTATTTGTGAATCCCTTCATAAAAACAACTGCTCCCATTCTCCCCTCAAAGCGATTGTACGTTTCTTTGGGATCTCACAAAAATTTAGCGACATCTCCACTAGATGTCAGTATAGCCCTGTTTTGTAAGACGTCCAAGAGAATTTAAAATCATGTACTGCCTGGCTTGGGCAGCCTTATTATGCAGTCAAGCCCTATACATAAACACAGTGGGTTTCTTTTCTGGAAGATTGTACACACATGGATATAGATTTAGATAGGGAGAGAGAAAGAGAGAGATCTTTACAGATTTGGTCTCTCTCTCTCTCTCTCTCCCCCCCCCACCCCCTATTCACAGGACTTCCAGTGATCTGCTATTTACCTGTTTAGTTTCAGTAATAAAGCAGTGCAAGTGAGACCTGTAATAAATTGTTGCAGTATGGAGTGCTCTTGTTCAGCCCTTTTCCAATGGACTCCATTCCAACCCTTCTAGGTAGAAGGACTCCATTCCAACCCTTCTAGGTAGAAAGTAGATCTCCAGATGTTTTGGACTTTAACTCCCAGCTTTCCTGACCATGGGCTATGCTGGCAAAGGCTTCCGGGAGCCGAAGTCCAAAACATCTGAAGATTTACCTTCTGCCCAGCCCTGCACTAAAACATAAAGGGGAGAAAGGTTCTCAGCAAAGTCAAGGACAGGATGAGCTCCTACACATATCTAAACATACATGCAGGCTCTTATTCAGAATGGTCATCTTTGCTTTGCCTTATATATATGCCTTATATGTGTGTGTGCTGCACAATATTGCCATCCTTGTGATCAGGTCCAGCTAGATCACCAAGAGGATTTGCAAGAAAAATCCAGTCAGCAGTGAACCGTATAATCTACAACTGATTATGGTTTTTTTGTTCCTTGTTTGCAGATGGTTTGGCTTATATTGGACCACTGTCCCTGAGAAGATACAAAGCTAACAAATGCTGGAAATGATAGAGTAGATGCTTGTGGCTCGGTTTTGATTGCACAAGGCACGTGCCCTGACTCTGTATTGTGGAAACATTCATTTAACAGCTTTGAACAGCTTGAGAGTACACGTTCCCATGGAGGCCTCACTGGTTCACACTCACAGCATTAAGATAACTGTGCTTTTCAGCTTCTACTGGGGGTGGGGTGGGGTGGGGTTGCAAGCCACATCATTTTGCCGCTTTCCCATCATCCCATCTCTGCAATGACCTTGATTTCTTTGATCATTCAGGATGATACTTTTTAACACATCAAAGTACCTCTTGTGCAAGTGTGGCTGTGTTTGTAAGGGGCAGGTTGGGGGCTTGGGAATGCTTATTCACCACTTGCACTCACTGAAGGCTGAAGAATGCCTGCACATTGGCCAGTGGTGGCATCCGCTGACTGGTGCTGTGGGGAGGTGCAGCGTGATCTCAGTACGCAGTAGGGTTAAGCCTCCCCATCCCAGTGTGCTGAAATGTGGGTTTTGTTTGTGTGTGAGAGAGGGGAAGCCCTGACCACACGCACCGCCAGTCAAGGACCCTCCCGCTGCCTTTGGCCATGCCCAGCACACACTTTGTGGGTGAAGAAGTGAGGCGGGGTGAGGCAGTTGCCTCAGGCAGCAGATGATGAGAGACAGCCACAAGGTGTTCAAGGAAAGAACTGTATGCCTTGCAGCCCCTGTATTAGCCTTCTGCCTTCAAATTTGGTGAACGTTCTCCCATCATTAGTGTTGAAGACAGTTTCATCTGCCAGTCCAGTCAGCTTTTGTGCATGGAATGGAAGGGGGTGCAATTTTGTCCTTTGCCTCAGACAGCAAAATGTCTTCGGCCAGCCCTGGTACCGCAATAAAGGGGATAATAATACTAATTTACCTTACAGGGTTGTTGGAAGGATCACAACTAGGTAAGGTATGTGAAACACATTCAACACATCAAGAAGGGATGCTATATAATTTTGTTCAGTCACATTTTTAACAATTAAAAATGGTCACATTTTAAAGTTAACCTAATTCACATTATGTGCAATAACACATGGACTGGAATATAGATATCCTTCAGACTGCACACTTCTCTGAATTTTGTGAGAGGAACTGCTGGGAGCTGGGGAAGTCTGTTGCCTTCTCTGATTGGTTTTCCTATTCAGAACATCCTGTATCAAGAAGCAAATAGCTAACTATTTAGTTCCCATGGCAACACATTGCCTGTAGTTTACCTAACAAAAGATGTTCTTGGCCATGTTGTTGTTCAGTTGTTCAGTTGTGTCCGACTTTTTGTGACCCCATGGACCATAGCACGCCAGGCCTTCCTGTTCTGCGCTCTCTCCCGGAGTGTGCTCAAGTTCATATTCATTGCATCGGTGATGCTATCTAGCCATCTCATCCTCTGTCGTCCCCTTCTTTTGCCTTCAGTCTTTCCCAGCATCAGGGTCTTTTCCAGAGAGTTTTCTCTTCGCATTAAGTGGCCAAAATATTGGAGCTTCAGCTTCAGTATCTGTCCTTCCAATGAGCACTCAGGGTTGATTTCCTTTAGGATGGACTGATTGGACCTCCTTGCAGTCCAGGGGACTCGTAAGAGTCTTCTCCAGCACCACAGTTCGAAAGCATCAATTCTTCGGCGCTCAGCCTTCCTTATAGTCCAGCTCTCACAGCCATACGTTACTACTGGGAAAACCATAGCTTTGATTAGACGGACCTTTGTCAGCAAGGTGATGTCTCTGCTTCTTACTATGCTGTCTAGGTTTCCCATAGCTTTCCTCCTAAGGAGCAAGCGTCTTTTAATTTAATGGCTGCAGTCACCGTCTGCGGTGATCTTGGAGCCCAAGAAAGTAAAATCTGTCACTGCTTCCATTTCTTCCCCTTCTATATGCCAGGAAGTGATAGGGCCAGATGCCATGATCTTCGTTTTTTTAATATTGAGTTTCAAACCAGCTTTTGCACTCTCCTCTTTCACCCTCAACAAGAGGCTCTTTAGATCCTCTTCGCTTTCTGCCATTAGGGTGGTATCGTCTGCATATCGGAGGTTGTTGATAATTCTCCTGGCAATCTTAATTCCGACCTGTGATTCATCCAACCCGGCATTTCTCATGATGTACTCTGCATATAAGTTAAATAAGCAGGGTGACAATATGCAGCCTTGTCGTACTCCTTTCCGAATTTTGAACCACTCGGTTGTTCCATGTCTGGTTCTTACTGTTGCTTCTTGACCCTCGTACAGGTTTCTCAGGAGACAGGTAAGGTGGTCTGGTACTCCCATCTCTTTCAGAATTTGCCACAGTTTGTTGTGATCCCCACAATCAAAGGCTTTAGCGTAGTCAATGAAGCAGAAATAGACGTTTTTCTGGAATTCTCTTGCTTTCTCCATGATCCAGCAAATGTTGGCGATTTGATCTCTAGTTCCTCTGCCTCTTCGAAACCCAGCTTGTACTTCCGGTAGTTCTCGGTTCGCATACTGCTGAAGCCTAGCTTGTAGGATTTTGAGCATCACCTTGCTGGCATGTGAAATGAGTGCAATTGTATGGTAGTTTGAACACTCTTTGGCATTGCCCTTCTTTGGAATTGGAATGTAAACTGACCTTTTCCAGTCTTGTGGCCATTGTTAAGTGTTCCAAATTTGTTGGCATATTGAATGCAGCACTTTAACAGCATCATCTTTTAGGATTTTAAATAGCTCAGCTGGAAGACTGTCATCTCCGCTAGCTTTGTTGTTAGTAATGCTTCCTAAGGCCCACTTGACTTCACTCTCGAGGATGTCCGGCACAAGTTCAGTGACTGCACTATCATGGCTATCAGGGACATTAAGATCTTTCCTGTATAGTTCTTCTGTATATTCTTTCCACCTCTTCTTAATCTCATCTGCTTCTGTGAGGTCCCTGCCTTCTTTGTCCTTTATCATGCCCGTCTTTGCACAAAACGTTCCCTTGATATCTCCGATTTTCTTGAAAAGATCTCTAGTCTTTCCCATTCTGTTGTTTTTCTCGATTTCTTTGCATTGTTCATTTAAGAAGGTCTTCTTGTCTCTCCTTGCTATTCTCTGGAACTCTGCATTCAGTTGGATATATCTTCCCCTTTCTCCCTTGCTTTTCGCTTCCCTTCTTTCCTCAGCTACTTGTAAAGCCTCATCAGACAGCCACTTGGCTTTCTTGCATTTCTTTTTCTTTGGGATGGATTTCGTTGCTGCCTCCTGAACAATGTTACGGACCTCCGTCCATAGTTCCTCAGGCACTCTGTCTATCAGGTCTAATCCCTGAAATCTATTCCTCACCTCCACTGTATATTCATAAGGGATATGATTTAGGTCATACCTGAACGGTTTAGTGGTTTTCCCTATGTTCTTCAATTTCAGCCGAAATTTTGCAAGAAGCAGCTCATGATCTTAGCCACAGTCAGCTCCAGGTCTTGTTTTTACTGACTGTATGGAGCTTCTCCATCTTTGGCTGCAAAGGACATAATCAATCTGATTTCAGTATTGACCATCTGGTGATATCCATGTGTAGAGTCGTCTCTTGTGCTGTTGGAAAAGAGTGTTTGCTATGATCAGCGTGTTCTCTTGGCAAAACTCTATTAGCTTTTGTCCTGCTTCATTTTGTACACCAAGGCCATGCTTGCCTGCTATCCTGGTGATTTCTGGACTTCCTATTTTAGCATTCCAATCCCCTATGATAAAGAGGACATCTTTTTTTGGTGTTAGTTCTAGAAGGTGTTGTAGGTCTTCATAGAACCGATCAACCTCAGCTTCTTCGGCCTCAGTGGTTGGGGCATAGACTTGAATTACTGTGATGTTGAATGGTTTGCCTTGGATTCGTACTGAGATCATTCTATCGTTTTTAAGATTGTACCCCAGTACTGCTTTTCCCACCCTTTTGTTGACTATGAGTGCTACTTCATTTCTTCTAAGGGATTCTTGGCCACAATAGTAGATATGATGGTCACCTGAATTAAATTCGCCCATGCCTGTCCATTTTAGTTCGCTGATTCCCAAGATGTCAATGTTCAATCTTGCCATCTCATGTTTGACCACCTCCAACTTACCTCGATTCATTGATCTGACATTCCAGGTTCCTAAACAATATTGTTCTTTACAGCATCGGATTTTCTTTTCACCACCAGACACATCCACAGCTGAGTGTCCTTTCAGCTTTGGCCCAGCCGCTTCACTCTTTCTGGCGCTACTTGGAAATACCCTCTGCTCTTCCCCAGTAGTATATTGGACACCTTCCGACCTGAGGGGCTCATCTTCCGGCGTCATCTCTTTTAGCCTTGAGATACGTTCCATGGGGTTTTCTTGGCAAGAATACTGGAGTGGGTTGCCATTTCCTTCTCCAGTGGACCACATTTTGTCAGAACTCTCTGCCATGACCTGTCCGTCTTGGGTGGCCCTGCACGGCATAGCTTATGGCTTCACTGAGTTACGCAAGCCCCTTCGCCACAACAAGGCAGTGATCCATGAAGGGGGTTCTTGGCCATACCTGGCCCATTAACCCTCTCTTGTCTAATCCCCTCTGGTTTACAAAAGCATTCGGATTAGCCTTTTGCACAAAATGCCTCAAATTGTTATTATTTCAATTTCCATTTTCTATCCTAAATCCTACTCAAAAATTCTGCAGCATATTCTAGATCCCTAATCCTTCCCTTATTATTGGGTTGGATTCAGGCTTAGTCATACTTGGAGTAGACTTATTGAAATGAATGTGCTTAAGTTTGTCATGAATAACCTAAGTTCTGTTGATTTCAATGGGCCTACTCTAACCCATTATCATCATCATCATCACCACCACCACCACCACCACCCTATATATCTATGATTTATCCATCTTTTACTTTACACTTTGCCCTGATGCTTTGGCTATGATACTACATTTCAAGGCTTTCCAAAGTATCTTTTCCTGTGGAGAAACTTATATGACCTATGAAGCACCACTTCCTAGATGCACTTATAAACCACTCACCCTTTCTTTCATCTTCATTTCATTGTTGAGTTGTGATAAATTACCAATATTAAAGCCCTGGACACAGGTAGGGTTTACTGCCTGGCAGTCCAGAATACCATAATCATGACTATTATTTATTCCAAATATATAAGAATGACATTCAAAATTGTTTCGACTTTTACTGCAGGCAAAACAACATTACACAGAGTGACTATTACTGGGGCAATCATTCTCAAAATGGTTGTTTAAAAAATCTTTTTGCCTTGATTGCCGCAAATTGCTCTCGATATGTATTTAATTGATCCCTTTCTCCTGCCGATTACTTCTGGGTCCAATGCAAGTTTTGACAATTATTTCAATGGAGTCAGGATTAAATTCTAACTGTGTTTTTGCACCAGCACTTCCAGGCTTTTCCCATGCTACTATTTAGACACAGCAGGGCTCAGCTGATAAAGTATGCACATGTTTTCCTGTAGCCCTAGCCCTTAAATAAATTTATGTGAAAACAGCGACCTTTCTTTCTTTCTTTCTTTCTTTCTTTCTTTTTGGCTTAGGGTATGAATGGAGCAACAGTGGCAATGAATGCCTTTCTGTGTAAAACATTTCACTTGTCCTGCAGGCGTTGGTGTAATGACTTGAAACCTGTCTCTGGCATAGGTTAACTTTATTGTTGCCACAGTGGTCTTTCAATTGGGTTTCATGCTGTACTAGGATAATATCTATAGAGGTAATTTCTAACTGAGCCTGGCTTCTGGGTACAAAGCATTTCAAGGCTGATTTCCCAAGTCACATTTAGACATCGGAAAACAGATTCTGTGGAATGAAGGCCAGTAACACAGCGCTGACAAACTTCTCTTGGCCTGTTCATGCACATACAGAACCATAATGCCTTAGGGTCTACAGTATTGTGGCTATAACATGCTCTATGACAAGAATGTATACAAATATATAACATGAGAATGTTTTTATAGTTGTACTCGTTATTGGAGCTGTGCTGAATATTCACCGGCAGACTTTTTTGTCACAAGAAGGGATTGAGAGCTCCCTTGCTCATCTTGTTCAGACTTGTTTGCGCAGCCCTGATTGACAGCTTATGTCATTTTTAAAACTTCAGCTCTATCTTCTTCCCAGGAACAGAGATGTCATGACATAGCCCATGGGTGGGCAAATTGTGGCCCGCCAGATATTTTGGCCTACAACTCCAATCAGCCTAGCCATCTTAGCAAATGGTAAAGGATCTTGGGAGTTGTAGACCAAAGCATTTGGAGGGCCATAAGTTGCCCACCCTTGGGCAATCACATGTGGTTATGTGATGATATCATGGAAGTCAGACAATACTAATTTAAAATAAGGGGTGGGGAAGCTATGGTCTCCAGTTCTTGTTGAAGTGCAACTCTCATCATCCTTGACCATTGACCATGCTGGCAGGGGCTGATAAGGTTTGGAGTCCACCAGCCTTTGGAGGGCACAGGCTCCCCAACTCTGGGTTATATGATGATGATGTCACTTTTCCTAGGAAAAAAACTGATTTGAATAAAGAGATGGGGCTAACACCTTAGTTGATCAGGATAGCAAATATGTGCCACCACCTGGAAATGGAGAGCACTATCTGATCCCTGATTGGTTGGGATCACCCACATGACCGATACAGAAAGCATTTTCACTCTCAATTATGTCATTAAGCCATATAACCAATCTGATTGGTTATGTGGCTTAATGACATCATGTTTACAGTATGATCTCTGATGGCTGGGATAGCCTATCTGACTGATCCAGGAAGAAGAAGAAACACCAGCCAGAGGGAAATGGTGCTGAAGCAGACGTCGTCATCAGGGCACTGAACAAGATAACTGGCATTGAACAGGACAACAAAGGTGAATATTTGTGACTACACCACCAAGATAAAAGCATGAGACTTTTCAATGAAACCCTAAACAAGAGTTCCTTGAGGTGCATACCATACTGTTGGCTCTAAATAAGAGTTTAACAGATAAAAAGAACCCCTATGTCAGGTATCTATTGTTGGACTGCACCACTTCAGAATGCAGATGGGGGGGAGTTGAAGGTTCCCCCTCATCAAATAATAATCAAATTAGAGAGAGGATAGTTTTGCTCCCTGGTGTGCTGGTTTTATACACACAGGGAGGGCATTTAAATTCTCTCCTTTGTTTGAAGTAGTGTAGCCCAGCAACTAGGGGTGTACGAAATACTCACCACGTTCCAATCCCTCGGGGAGGGAAGGCGATCCCTCCCTCCCCCTGGGATCCTCCCTGGCCGGCTCTGCTCTGCGGCAAGTCCGCGGAGCCGCCGGCTGGGCCCAGCCACAGCTGGACTTCCGGCCGCTGCAGGGCTGCAGACGCAAATGGCGTCCGGTGTAGCCAACACCATTTGCGTCCCTGCTCTTTTCGGTGATAGGCTACATAAATATTTACATAGCCTATCACGGCAAAGAGCAGGGACGCAAATGGCATAGCCAATGTCAGTGGCATCGGCTACGCCATTTGCATCCCTGCTCTTTGCCGTGATAGGCTATGTAAATATTTACGTAGCCTATCACCGAAAAGAGCAGGGACGCAAATGGCATTGGCTATGCCGGACGCCATTTGCATCTGCAGTCTGGGGCAGTGGATGGACAGCAGAGGATGGACCCGGACAGACCAGACGGTAGCAGGTAGTGTCCGTCCAGGGAGGATTTCGGGGGGGGGGGAGTGGTCCGTTCTGCCATGGACTCCGGGGGGGGCAGATTCTAAAGAATCCAGCCTCATTGGAGTCCGTGGCGGATTTCTCCGCCATCCCTACCAGCAACAGACACATTGGGGGGAGTTGTTGCTTGTCTTTTATGGCTCCTAGGCCCAATCTACATGGCTGATTTAGTGTGGAGTGCTCGTTAGGGTCGTTCATGGCAGATGACGCTGTCAGAAATCTGCAGCAACCCCGCAGCTTTCCTCTGGAAAAGGTGCATTTTTGGAAAGTCCTTTTAGTGTGTCTTTTTTCCTTAAATGCAGCTCCTGTGCAATTCCACCGCAGTGTTCCCCATTCTCCTGCATTAAATCCTGGGTGTGTCTATTTTTGTGGCCTGGCTATGACCTGGCTGTGACCTGGACAAGGCATGCCCCCCTCCCTCTTTTTCCCCATTCACAGTACGGCTGGTTTCCCATTCACAGTATCGTAGTTGCACTGTTTCAGGCATTCACAATAGCTGAGTAGCTGCTTTCCCCATTCATAGTATGTAGCCTGTATTGCACATTCAGAATAACCCAGTTGCTCTATTTCAGGTATTCACAATAGTAGAGTAGCTGCTTTCTCCATAGTGCATTGTGAATGACTGAACACAATGATTCACCCATTTTCAAGCAATTTCATGAAAATCCAGATATAACCAGAAAGCGCTTCTCATTCTGTTTCCAGGTAGATTGGGCCCCAGTGTTACAAATTAACCACAGAAAGAGGAATAAAATACCTCTTATTCACTGCTGTATTTTTACTTGCTGATTCTTTGGTGTGCTTTCTCTTTGCAGTTCCTTTCAAGGGGCCTCACAACACAACACATCATGGTGTGCAGCCCCATCCAATGCATGTTTACCCAGAAGTAAGTTCCTCTGAGTTCAATTAAGCTTGTTTCCAAGTAAATGAGCTTGGCTTTCAGTCTTAATTTGTGTGGCACTAGATGTCACATTAAAGCTGCCCCTTTTTTAAAAAATAGAAAGCAATGTTGTGGTTCTCAAGCAGAGGAGAAGCTGTCAACCAGGATGATATATTTATTTTACTGGGGTGGACACTTTAGAGCTGGAGCATATAATCACACCAGGGGTACAATAAAATTATGGTGTGTCAGGGTACGAGGGCTTTTATAGAGCATGGGATAGGTACATTATTCTGGAGTAATGAATGGTAAAGGTGTTTGAAGTATTCATGCACACACCATGCCAAACGAGCACTGTGAATATTAATAGAATGTATTTCTTGGCACAAAAGGCAAACCCCCCCAAACCCCCCCACCTTTGTGCCCCACAATAATCCCTCATCTACCCTATGCTTTAGAGGAGAACAAGAATGATGCCTAAAGCAGGGGCAATGTTAACTTAGACCATGGTATTTCTGTTGAAAAGACCCTGCAGCCCTCTCAGATATGAACATAGCAAATCCCTTCCGATAATGTTTAGTAATCATCTCAGCATTGGGAAGATTATGGTTCTGAAAGGAGGCTATGAAATAAATGGATACGATCTGGCCAACCAATTCAGAATAAGCAGAACTTACTCTCCAAGGGCATTGCAAAAGGGCAAATGGTACATAGTGCCCAGCTAGCATGTGGTAAACCAGGAGTGCAGAACTTCTTTCAGCTCAAGGAGCCAATCTCCGTTTTGTAGAAGTTCTCAGTGGGCTGAGCCAAAGGCAAGAGGGACAGGGCCAAAGGCAAAAAAATACCAACTTATTTTAGCTTTGCAGTTCTTACTGCCAGTAGTGAAGCCTTAGGAGAGGCATTTCAACCTTTTAGAATGGGGAAAAATGTCACAGAAGCCAGGAAACCACCAAACAGTCACATCGAGAGAAGTGAAAGAGGCACGGCCTTCTGGAGAAATCCAGAGAGCTGGATTTACCTCCCAGGGCTGTGGTTGTGCATCTCTGTGTTAAACTTGCCTTGTGTATTCTCACACAGAGGATCACTGCCTAAACGTCCACCGCTATTCTGCATTGCTAAAAGCTTTTTTTCTATCTGCTGAAATTGTCTTTTTTGCCATTGCTGGTCCTGCACTGATATAAAAACCCTGACGGTGTTTGTTCCTCGAAATGAAATTATACTAGAAATATGTCATTAGCCTCTAATATGGTATCCACTGTTCACGATGAAGGTCACCAGCTGTAATGTGAAAAATCACAGGCTAAAGAGCACATAGTGCTGTAGCGTTCAGGTGCGGCCATGAATCGACATGCAAGATAAGAGATAAGCTCCATCAATTCCCCACTTCAGGGCTGGCCCTGCCATGCAGCAGGGTGAAGCAACCTGCCTCAGGTGGCACCATGAGAGGGAGAGACTGAGATGAAGGAAGGACTCGGCATCTAAATGGTGCAGCAAAATCTTTTAAAGTGCCAGCACCGCCCCACCTTGAGATTTAATTTCTAGAGGCCCACATTATCAGAGAGACCAGCTTGTCCCCCTTTGTCCCCAGACTATCATCTTCTGTCTCAGGCCTCCATTTTGTCTGGAAATTGTTAGCTGGAAAAGGCTAACAAATTGGCACAGGATGCATTTGCAGATTCCATTGACAGACATGGAAAAGGAGGGTGAGTGCCCCACTCTTAGAAGTACTCTGTGTCCTAATTCAATCACAGCAACACTGTAGCCCCTTCACACATTTCTTGTATGAAGGGAACCATGTATTGAAAGGGGGCTGCTCCCCACCCTGCTCCCTACCACCCACACATTTTATTTATTTATTTATTTCATTTATATCCTGCCTTTTTTCCTCCAAGGAACTCAAGGCAGTGTACATGATCCTCCTCCTTCCTCCATTTTATCCTCACAACAACAACCCTGTGAGGTAGGTTGGGCTGAGAGTCTGTGACTGGCCCAAGGTCACCCAGTGAGCTTCCATGGCCAAGTGGGGACTAAAACCCGGATCTCCCGACTCCCAGTCCAGCACTCTAGCCACTACACCACACTGGCTCTCACATTGAGCATGGACGTCTGAGCTAGGTAAACCTATGTGCATGGACCAAACAGGTGCTTTTCAGATGTTTTGGACCCCCAGCTCCTGTAATTCTTGACCATTGCCATACCTGCTGGGGCTTATGGGAGCTGTAGTCCAAAACATCTGGAGGGAACCAGGCTACCTGCCCCTGGAACAGACCTCTACATGTATAAGCTTCCACTATGATCCTGCAGGATTCCAGCTCCCATGGAAGCCTACATGCATAAAAGTTGACGTGCATAGGTATCCTTGGCCCAGGCAGGCATGATCAATGTGTGGACATCTGGAACAGGGCTGGGGAGCCATCCAACCTCAGGATCAGGGCCAGCAGTGTGGCCCCACTGCCCTTTTCAATGCATGGACCCCTTTCATGGGATTAATGTGTGAAGGGGCTTGTACCACATCAATTGGTTATTGAGAGCCCTGAGCAATTTGTAATGGTCACCAGACTTTCCAATTAGTACTGGAATGCACCTCCCTAGAGTCAGGCATCTCCGTACTGAAAAGCACATGCAATCCTCCTTCTCTGGATTAAATTTTCCTTCCAGCTGCCACCCTATTTCTGCTAGTTTTTGTTTTTAGCTGGTCTTGGAGTTCTGAACTGAAGTGTGATTTCAGAAGAGCAGTCTTGATGGGAGATACACACTCTGACTGACTCTTTCAACTCCCAGTTTAGGATGCCCATCTTTCCACCTAAACATCCTACAATCCTTACTCAGTAAAGCCTTGCTGCAAGCATGGAATGCCCATCCCCCCCTTGCTCCTTTGACGTGTTTTCAGGTGAACCATAAGGCAAGATAGGTATACATATACAACAGTAATATCTCACTCACTTTCCATTTCTTCTTCTTCTCTCTCTCTTTCTCTCTTTCTATCTTGCACCACTTCCCACCCTTTCCTCATAAACTGAAGCATCCCTGTTCAGCCCAGTGTGAAGCATCATCCACTGTGAAGCATCACTGTGGCTTCCTGCTGCCCTTTCTTTCTTTCTTTCTTTCTCCCTCTCTCTCTCTCCCTCTCCTTCTCTCCCTGCCCCCATATTCTTGTCCCCCCCTCTCTTCCGAGACAAGCCTTCAGTAATTTACCACACAATTTGCCTTTTATTTTACTTTATCAACAATCCTCTTTTATCAGTAATCCTCCTTTTTCCTGGAAAAGCTCTAACCTTGAGACTTTTTTTAGTCTCTTCCGGGTACCTTACAAGGGCAGTCTGCTACCTAGGCTACAGTTCCTAAAGTTATGCACTCTGTGCACCTGTGTATCTTGGTAAATATGGTGGTTTATGGGCCAGCTCTACCAGACTCACAGTAGCCTGTCACGTGACCACAGAGGGAAGAGATTCTCCTAGCACTAGAATAATTCCTGCCAATCATTTGTAGATTTCAGATGTGTATAGACAGAAAGAGCGGTATTTAACACTTAAGGAGCAGCTAGTCAATCAGCAACCATGCATTTACATCAGGGCTGCAGAACCTCAGGACCAGGGGTGAAATCTGTCCTTCCAGGTTTTCCCAGATGGACACTCCCCCTTCCCCCTGACCACTGATCCTATGGTGGTTTCCCAGCTGTTGTGGAGTTTTTCCCCATTCGAAAAAGTTGAGTTGCCTCTCCCAAGGCTTAGTTACTGACAGGAGGAGGTTTAAGCTAAAATATGCTGGTATTTGGGCAGTATTTTGGCTTCTGGGCCAGCCCACCAGTGGAATGTGGCCCCCAACTGATTCTCTGAAATGGAATTTGGCCTTCAGGCTGAAAGAGGTTCAACACCCTTGATTTGCATGGCACTGACTGAAATGTCATCTCAGCCTCCCGACATTTAACAGAAAAGGTGTGTTTCAACCCTCCTCCTCAATGGTCCTGCAGAAACACTGGGTGGTTTCCAACAGACAGACAGCTCTGCTGAAAGGCAGACAATTAAGAAAGATTTTGAGAGAAACAGGGAAAATGCTGTGAATAATGAGTCAAATTTATTTCCCTTCTTTTTAGTTTCTGTAACAAAATGAATGTTTGCTTGTTCTTCTGTACACTAAACCATTTCAGGACCCCCACCTAAGCTCACAGCTCAATGGTGAATTCTCCAATAGAATTTCAGCCAGAGATAATGCAAAAACTATTTAAAAGATGGTGTTCTGACCTATTGCCCATGTGGGTTGTGTTGGGAATTTTACTCTAAACAATTTTAACTGTGAATCAAGGTAAAGTTCCTGCTGATACGACAACACCTTCAAAACTGAAAGGCCTCACCAGGTTGGGGAAGTATTTGCTGACAGGATGGTTGGAAGATAGGATTTCTTCAAACATTTTAACATTTTACACAAATATCCACCACATAAACGTTTGCATCTAGAGTGATATATAATAGTTTTTGATGATACTGAGTCACTTCCAACCATAAGTAAAGCATCCTGTGGTTTTGGTGTGGCCTGTGAATTTCCTTATTATTCTATCTTTTAAGTGAGACCGTTAACTTTGTCAAATGCAGATGTTTGTGGTTTAATTCACATAAAAACTACTCATTTCCTGATTATGGCTGGTCATCGTAAAAATACTCCCAAGATCATATCATTTTATTATATCCATGGAGTGTTAGTCCATTTTTTATTCTAAATTAGTGGTGTTACATTCACATCAATGTACCACACGTATTTATGAGCAATAGTCAAAGTGCTACTTTGAACTTAAAATTACATCCAAATTATATATGCCATCATTGCAATTTTTTTCTTTCCACATGCATCTGTTACTTGCCTGTGTCTGTAACGAAACTAGAAAACACATTCTCTGGGGCTGTTCTGCTTTTGAGATTTCTTGCTTACCTCACAATGGGTATTTCTTTCTTCCACAATTAGTATCTCAATTTCATTTCACCTTGTATTCCCTGTGAGAATTTCCTCAGCTGGTACGTATGTTGTAAGCGAATGTCACAAACTTTACGGACTGTTACGGACTGGCTGAGTGAAGCATTTCAGGGCCAAATTGGATGCACTGTTAAGTGTGAGAATGCATTTAGCATGTCTTCTAGTCTTCTCCCCTACATTACAGCTGGGGCAGAGACCAGTATCAGGATTGTGTGACATGTGGGAAGGCACATGGTCCTGATGAAAATCCCCCCCCCACACACACACACACATTATTAGCCAGGAGGGAAAGTTGCCATGACACCAATAGAAGCTTCCCTCCTGCAGCTAATAGCAGTGTCAGTTCATCAGGACTGTGGTATGTGTGGTATATTATTTATTTATTAATAAAAGAGTTAATTTTCCCCTCTGTGTACTGTGGTCCTGATCCTAATCAAATCCTTTGAGGCCATAATGTAGCACAAAAGCTAGACATGCTAAATGTGTTCACACATTCCAGGTCATATCTGGCTTGCTCCTCAGAGTACAACAATGAAAATCCTTTGTAATTCTGATATACAGCTTTAATGTGGCATTTGAACTGTTTTATTTAAAGATGTGTGGAAATGCCCCCCCACACACACACACACACACCAAGCAATTTTACTAATCCTATATATTCAAAACTCTTTTTTGTTTCCCTCAAAACTCTTTCTATAGTTCCCCTAAGCTAGAGCTTTCACATCACCACACAATTGTTGGGATGTACAAAAGTCACTTACCTTTTCAAAGGGTAACATTCGCGGTTGGGGGGGAGGCACTCCGTCCCTCCCCCCGAAATTCTCTCCGGTTGGCTCCACTCTGCGGTGATTCCGCGGAGCCACCAGCCAGGGCCACCCGCAGCCAGACATCTGGCCACTGGGCAGCCACTGGCCATTTGCATCCCTGTATTTTGCCGTGATAGGCTACGTAAATATTTACGTAGCCTAACTCAGCAAAACAAAAACAAAAAACAGTGAATGCAAATGGCATCGGCTATGGCAGCCACCATTTGCATTCCCTTCTTTTTTTTGGCCGTGATAGGCTATGTAAATATTTACGTAGCCTATTACGGCAAAAGAGATGGGCACAAATGGTGGCCACTACACCATTTGCGCCCCTCTCTTTTTCTGTAATAGCCTACGTAAATATTTATGTAGGCTATCACGGCCCCCCCAAAAAGGGAACGCAAATGGTGGCCGCCATAGGCGCCACCATTTGTGTTCCCTTTTTTTTGCCGTGATAGGCTACGTAAATACTTACGCAGCCTATCACAGCTTCTGCAGGGACGCAAATGGCGTCCCTGCATTAGCCGTGATAGGCTATGTAAGTATTTACATAGCCTATCATGGCTATAATGAAGAAGCGAATGGCGGCCGCGGCCACCATTCGCAAAGCAGTGTGAACGGCAGCAGGTAGGTGTCCTGTTTCGTGCATCTTTCGCAGGGCAGGGGGGCGGGGGGGCTTCATTCCGCCACGGATTTTGGGGGGCCAAATGCACTAGCATTCGGCCTCACCGAGATCTGTGGTAGAATTCTCTGACATCCCTACACAATTGTGCAAAATGTTTGTGTAAAATCCTCCTGAACTGTCTTCCAAGTCTTCTCATTGACTTGTTGCTTCCTTCAGTTCAAAGTATTTCCAGTCTTCTTGCCCCAACCAAGAACCAGCACATTCCGCTCAAAATTTTGCTCTAGGTGAAATTCAGTGGCAACTCTAATGTTAATGAAATCATTATCTTTGAACTGGGGTTGGAGCTGTGGGACTAACTTAGCCCTCATTAATTTCAATAGGTATAAGCTAAGTATGACTAAATTTGGATCAAGCTCAGTGTTTCCAGGTCTAATGAATCTTGGCTCCTCTCCAAAGCCAGAGTGACAGATCATCCAGATGTATTCCAAAAAAGGCCCTAGGTTTTTACTCATCTCCGCTATTTCCATGTCACTAAGTTTAAAGGTCTCCATGCAGCTCTTTCTTCTTTGGCTTTCTACTTCTGTAACATTTCTCATCTTGGAGCACTTGTTTAATCAAACATGGGTTTCCTTCATCTTTCTAGTAGCATGTTCTCAACATTTCCCACAGGGTCCTGTCTCACCTCATGCTGTCCCCTGTTCCCCCTTCTAACTGCACTTTGATTTCACTGCTTTGGTGTGATATTCCTTCTCCAGTTCAAAACTCAGACTGTATCCTGTTTTACACCTGTGTCGTGCAAAAAGGCATTCATTTCTTCATAAAGATTTTAAAGAGGTTGAACTCAAAGAGCATACTTGAATTCTGAAGAAATATTTTATCCCTATCTCAACAAACAATATTCATAAAATGTTAAACTTACAAACAGGGTAAAATCATGTGTGTTAAAAACAAAAACAAAAAAACACCCCCTGCCAGAGAATTTTCAATTGCTCTTGCCTCACAGAATCTATTAACTGCCTGCAGCAGTAATAATTGCACTAATATTGCAGATTACAAAAAAATACTTCTACAAACAGTTTATTTAAAGGATCAAAGCATACTCCATATAGAACTATCTGATAGGTTGCCAGTGTCCCTATTACAAGCAATAGTTGGACCCACTCAATTTTGAACGGGTTCTTTAAAAACACATTAAGCTGCCTTGAATGCCATTTTTTGGGTGGAAAGGCAGGATATAAACAAACAAACAAAAAGAATTTGGGGAACATCCAATTTCAGAGAAATTCCAGTTGGAATTTCTGTTCTGTTGCATTCCCAGAGGCATTTCTAGATGAGGCTTTTACTGTGCACTTGCCATTCCTCACTCATAGTAGTTTGTCCAGGGCCTCTTCCATGCTTTCCAAGCATTATTGTGGAGGTTTTGAGACTGGGGAAAATCCAGCACTTTGGGGAATGGTGGAATGAAATGCTCCAGGACTTCTGCAATTCCGCTATACCATAGCACCACCTGGAGGTTATGTAGCAGAATGTACAGAAATGCAAAGAAGGAAAACTCCTGAAAAGAATTGGTGTGTAGATATCCAACCCCACAGTGGAATCTGGAAGCGGAAGCAGCAGTACAGTGGCAGGTTAAAAGCCTCATCTAGAAATGCCTCCAGTAATGGGTCCAAAAAGGCCTTTTTCACACCCAAAGCCCTTCCCTGCATCAATGGGTCCCTCCCCATTCATGCCCTTCCCACTGTCTCCCACATTGTGCTACTTGCCAGAGGTGCAGGGACAATGAGTAGGGACCCATCTCTGCCGGGAAGGGTGCTGGGCCAGAACAGGCCTTGGGAGTTCAGGTGCTGCACATCCTGAATGGTTAGGTATTATGGGAAGTCTGTTTCCCATGGCACCCAACAACCCTAGACACACATGCATGGCAGTATCCTTAGACGCAGTGCCTTTTCCAACATGGCTAGAGTGTTAGAATCCCCTGTCAGCAGCACCAGAAAGTTCTTCTCATGTCCACACTCCATGAGAAACAGTCACATCTAAAAATGTCTTACAACGTGCTTCTGTCCAGATGCATGGGGAATCTCCACTGATTCGAGTGTGTGGACTTCGCACTCTTTGGGGGCAGACAGAAAAGCCCTCTTCAGGTGTTGAACCCTCACACAATTAGGGGAAGAGAAAGGATGATCTGCCTCCTCAGTCACATCCTCATTGCCCATCCTCCCAGCCCTCCATGTGTCGGGGGCCTGAATGTCTGCAGCAGGGAGCCTGGCTTCTCTATTCATATAGGCTCACTGTGCAATTTAGAACCCTGGAAGATCAGAGTTCTCAGTTGTTCAGGAAGCCTATATGAGCAGAAGGCTTTCTTCCTGTTGCAGAAGTTCAGCTTCCAACACATGGAGGGGAATGAAGCCAACCACAGTGACCTGACAGAAGCCATAGTGGCAGGCAGCGTGCCCCTGTGCTTCCCCCCCCCCATATATTTGAAGTACATGAGGGAGGAATGCCTGAATAGGCTATACAAGTAAATGAAGTACATGAGGGGGAATGCCTGAATAGGCTATACAAGTAAATGAAGTACATGAGGGAGAATGCCTGAATAGGCTATACAAGTAAATGAAGTACATGAGGGGGAATGCCTGAATAGGCTATACAAGTAAATGAAGTACATGAGGGGGAATGCCTGAATAGGCTATACAAGTAAATGAAGTACATGAGGGGGAATGCCTGAATAGGTTATACAAGTAAATGAAGTACATGAGGGGGAATGCCTGAATAGGCTATACAAGTAAATGAAGTACATGAGGGGGAATGCCTGAATAGGCTATACAAGTAAATGAAGTACATGAGGGGGAATGCCTGAATAGGCTATACAAGTAAATGAAGTACATGAGGGGGAATGCCTGAATAGGCTATACAAGTACAAGAGGTACATGAGCAGGGAATGCCTGTATAGGCTATACAACAAAAGGGGGTTAGGTATGATTTATTTCTTCCTTATGAAGCAGCACCACAAAGGAGCTTTTCAGAAGGGCTCATGTGGAGGCAGTAATATATCGACTGGCCTATAAACTGATACAAGGAAGTACTTAGATACATCTTCAGTTAGATTGTGCACCCTTCATGTCTTTGCGAGGCATCTAATTTTAGAAGTTGATATTGTTATAGTACTGTCGAACAAAATGTTCCTCTGACCTTCCGTCACTGGGATGATACTAAAAGGCACTTTGACATTTCAGAGCCAGAGACTGCATGGTACATTTTCACAGAAAGGGCCAAAACTATTATTTTCCACAATGGAAAGCATCTAATCAGATGCAGTGGTGTAAAGTAGACCACCCCACTGCCACCATTCAGCATGGACAGCAGTAGTGTAGTGGCACATTCAGAAGCGCAGGGTCCCTTTGTGACAGTCACAACCATGCCCCCTCACAGCCGCGCCCCCTCTTAAGATTGTACAGCCTTGTAAGATGTACAGCCTTCAGCTGGGAATCAAAAACAGAGCAGCTGAGAGTAAGCAGGGGCATGTCAATTGGACGTCTGAGAAAAAATGCAGGAGTGTTAAAATCTTTTTCACCCACTCACTCACTCTCTTGCTTACTCAAACATAAACATTTTAGGTTTTCAAAATATGCTACTCTATGGAAGCTTCAGCCTCTCAGCTCAGACCTCATGGACAGATCCCATCTCATTTAAACAGCCCCCATGCACACTCCCTTAGCGCCCCAACATTACCCACTAGCCTTCCCCAAGCTCCTTTATTATATCTCCCTCCTCCCACTCTAACAGAAACATCCACACAGCCAGCTGGATTGAACTACACACACACAGTGGTGTAGTGGTAAATTTGGTGACAGTCTCCAAGGGCAGTCCAAAAATGTCAGGCAGCTGTGTCGATCCATATCAACAAACCAGTTCTAGGAGTTTTCATCTCCACCAGGAGCACGTCTTTGGTAAAGTGAATAGGTCTTAATTGCCCATTCCAGACCAAGTCATCCCAAATACTTTGCCTTCCAACCTGGAACAATATAGTGCTGCTTGGAAAATTCATTCCCCCCTCAGCCACAGTGAGGATTGCAGCTAAGCTCAGAGGGAGCAAGGAATTCTGAGGGGGGTGGCAGATGACATCAGAGTCCCTGCTAATGAAAAAGTGCCGGGGCTGCTTCCCTGTGAGCTGCTTCCACTACACCACTGGCAGATGAATAAACACAACCCCATGGACATGACCCAACCAGTCTTGCACCCTAGTTTCCATTTCCAATGTGTGAGACGTTAGCACATGCAGAACTCTCTCACTGAATGAAGTGCTTAACTTGTAGTTGAATCTAGTCCTATATTAGGTTAGTTCGTCTTGCAGAAGACTATTGAGTTTGGCCACTAGATGGAGCTGGTGGAGTACTTCTCAGAAATTAACATCTTACAACCTTGTTTGATTCTGTTGTTTTGCAGTTCCAAAATTGCTCTCCGCTTGGGCCCCTTTAATGCTTCCTAAGGGATGCCATTGTGATTGCTGTTTAGTAGTTGAGTCTCCATAAAATTGATGTTGAGCATCACAACAGCTGTTTGACACCATTTTATGTTGATGTTGTGACTTTTAAAAATGCTCATTACTTGAAAATGTTAACTCTTTGGGAAAACATGCTGCGAACATTCTGCTTCCATTTCCCCATGATTTATGATGATCTTAAATTGGGTTGCTTGGGAATAGAGTTCTGCATTAGACTGCTGAGACCAGTTTTTCCTCGAACTTCTGCGTTCGCTAGAATATTCTGATGAAAAGGGCTCTAAATTGGAATTAACAAACTTATCTATATCTTTGAAGGAGTGCCGTAACAGTACATCTCCTTTTGTTTTACGAATGCTGGAAAACCACAGAACACTAGTCTCAATCCAGCAAGCCACATATACAGGTAAGGGACTGGGACCACCAACAGGAAACAAAAATCCAGGAGCATGAGGGGGTTTATATATATATATATATATATATATATATCGCTATCCATGGGACATCCCATGCTCCCACTAGACTTGCACTCATCCTAAGCTTCTCTTTTTTGCTGGTACAGTAAGTCTTAACACTAGACTATTTAAATGCTCCTATGTTCATAGGGTCATAGTGGCTAAACCATGATAAAAACCATGGAATTTCACCTAAAGCAAAATTTCAAGGCCAACACAGAGGTTCCTGCATGGGCAAAACATTTGTGGCATTTTGAGAGAAGCAAAAAAGAGCTTCAATAAGATTAGTAACATTTGGTTTGTATGTTGTTTTTGCTTGCATTTTATTTCTGTTGTTAGCTGGTTAGGACACCATTTAGTAGAAAGGCAGGATACAGATTTAACTAATAAGTAAGGACATTCATTTCTCAGTTGGATTCTATAGAGTAAAAGGACATGTCATCCCTTCATTCCACTGACCCTTTGAGAGTATTCTCATAATTACATGAAAATGTATATGATTAAGCAAAGTGGAATGTTCTCACAGTCATATGTTTATGTTAGAACCATAGCTGCACCTTTCAAATCCTGTTTTGAAGAGTGGGAAAGTCTCCCGTTTATTATACATATTTAAAATATCCCAATTTCCTTAATAAAATCGTGGTTAATTAATGCATTAAAGCTTCATTAGAAAATAACATGTGCCTGCCAACTTCCTTTTTCTGGTGGTGAAGGGTGTGTGTATTTCCATCCATACATTTACAAAAAGAGAAGCAGTGAGTGCATTGATCAAAGAAGACAATTTGTTACTTTTGCTAGAAGAGTCTATTTTGTTTCCAGTACATGAGATACATCTACTTAAACCTTAAAAGCTTAAACCTTTTTGAAAATGAGAGTGCTTGCTTTTATCAGATCTTCGCTTCCATTATCTCGTGCATCATAGCTATTGAATATCTTTAGCCTTACTAAAAGGAAGCCACATACCCATATTATCTCCAAGTATGCAAACCTCCTAGCTTGTATCATATCGCAGCAGCATTTTATTAAGAAAACATTTTGTCAGAAAGTATATCAGTGCAGGCAGTGTGCGTGCGTGCATGCAAATTACTTGGGCATTGGAATGCATTGAAGATGCATTGGAATTGGAGATGTAATGCCAGTAATGAACAGTCTCTTGACTGACCAATTAACTACCTGAGCAAGATAATCATATGTCAATACAGGTGATATTCTGAGGATATTTCATAAAAGTGATAGTAGGACTGACCAAATAAGAGAGACAAGCATTTGGGTATAGTGCTAGTGTGAGTCTATGGCAAAGCATATTGGACATGGATCTGGGAGATCCTGCATGTTCTGGGTTCAAATCCCTGCCCAGGTGTGGACTCAATGGCTACTAGTCATGATAGCTATATATTACCTTCAGTATTAGGGGCAGGGGCAGAAGAAGAAAAATCTCAGACACTTCAGCTGTACTTTCCAGCATGGCGAGCATTGAAAATTGACTCAGGAATCTTTCCCACCCAATGTCGACATTCCTGCTATCACACAGTTTACAAGCTTTAATCTGGAACATGAATGCAGCAATCCTATACACATTTGCCAGGGAGAGGATCCTACTGAAAACAGTGGAAGTTACTTCCAAGTAAACATGTTTAGCAGTTTTCCTTGACCTGGTGCCCCCTTCTTGTGTTTTAGACTACCTCTTCCATGAGCCCCAGACACTCTGTGGGATGATGGGATTTGCCATCCAAAACATGAACATCTGGAGGAGAACAGGCTGGGGAAAGCTGATGTATAGGATCAGGGCTGGCCCTGCCATATAGCAGGGTGAAGTGATCTGCTTCAGGCAGCACTGGGGGGGGGGGGTAGAAGAAAGCAGGAATTGGTGCCTGAATAGCACAGCAAGACTTTTTATAAACATTGGCCCTAGTAGGGTGTGTGTGTGTGTGTGTTGGGAGGGGGGGCATTTGGGATCTGATTCAGGAAGCAAAATGTCTTGGGCTGGCACTGCATAGGATTACACAGTACATATTATTCTCTTTACATTATCCCTTTGTAATTGGGAGTGGGTGGGAGGGAGAGCCTGCTTCTTTGATAGTGAGAATGCGCTAGCATTCCTATGAGCCTTGCTATCAGCCTGTGCAAAGTGCTATTTTGAGGGCCTATGCCAAAGTGAAGTGACACATCCTGCCAACTTTGGTCGATGGCTTTGCAACAGAATGACTAACCACATCTTAATCTTGGTTTGACTGGATTTCTTTGCGTTCCCAGCAAAGGTCACAACCAGTTGTAGCTTTGCTGATTTGCTGCATCATAACTCATTTGGTCCCATGCTCACCGACAAAGCCTCTAGGAATGTCATGAAAGCCCTGGGCTTTAAACTGTGCCCAACTGTATCCAAAAAAAAAACACAAAATGAGAGACTTGGTGTTCACACAATCCATTCCATCATTGTATTTCTCATGTGAATTAAAGTTGCATTTTTGGCCCCAGTAGGCAATCAGCTTTTTTAAAAAAATATGTGGGAACCCCCTCCTCCTTTTCTTTTTTGTAATATCTAACTTACAAGAAGTGAACATCCTAACATAACGATATCCCAGAATGATGATAACCACATGCCAGTATTTAGCCATTCTATTCTTAGCTCTCTGTCACCAAATGATCTACAGCCCTTTGGGATATGCAGAAGTCAAACTGAAGCTACTGGTTTCATGAGGAAGTTGATACCATTGACTCATTTTATCGGACAACCTTTTTTTTGTTGTTTTTAGCAGCTGTGTTATTCTGTAGCAGCCAAAATGGCTGCACTGCTCTAGAACCAGCGTTTTCAGACAAGGGTGCCATGCTCTCCCATGCCAGGCTGGAACTCCCCCAGGCAGGCTGCCATCATTCCTGTCCTCCTGCCGGTCCCTGAGCAGTTGACTAGAGAAATTCTGGCTGCCTGGCTCAAGGAACTGGAAAGTAACCTTTACATTGGGAGATGAGAGGTTGCCGCGAAGGACTGTTCGCAGTATTACCAGAGTGAAAGCAGGTCTCAGTCTCGTCCACCCACCCTTTCCTCTTTTGCAGGGCCAGCCCTTCAATTGATTGATTGATTTGTTACTTCCATTTTAAAACACTTATATTCCCACCCTATCTCTTGTTGGAAAGTCTGGTGTGACTTACAGCAGAGTTGCTTTATACAAAGAAAGCATGGTAACACAGCATTTAGTATTAGAGAGAATAGACACAGTCTAGAGCCAGTGTAGAAGACATTCATATCCATGTGGGGTCCATATGGGGATAGGCGCCCGCCTCTGAACTCGGAGGTGACTGGCTATCCAATGCAGGGCAGGACAAGCACAGAGAGGATCGTTCCCTCCGCATTTCTTCTGCCCTGCATTTGCGGCTAGACAGCCAATTTTGGCTGTGTAGCTGTGGGAAGGCGGAGTGGGGAAAGAGGCTGCTGGATGACACATAGGATGTGTTGTACCAGCATTTCCACCCTCCCTGTCCTGGAACACCCCCCGGGACACCCCATTTTGGCCACTTGGCGTTCCTCTTCCAAGCGTGGAGTGCGGGGCTGTTCCATGCTGCCTGCGAGACAGTGTGGAAGGGAGGGAGGGAGGGAGGTTCTCCGGGAACCGACCTCAGGGTGCAGGCTCCGAGGTCGGTTCCCAGAAACCCATATATCCTACGGCCATCTAGCCACTGACTAACGGCCATAGGATTGCTCCCTTACTTTATTAGCACTTTTATACACATTCTTGAAGAATGAAGTCATGGTGCACCTGAACCAGAAAATCCCAAATGCCTCTCTTCCTCCCTGTCAGCAAAAATACAAAAATAATAGATTCAGTATTGATTTGCTCACTCTGTCTAGCGGAAGGCATTTAGCAGGTCATTTTAATGTGATGCTTCTATTCTGCCTCTGTTTTTTTGTTTTGAATATTATACATATGCAGATTGCTGTTGCCTTGTTATTTCTGCTGCTCTTTTCATGTTTCATGTTTATGTTGTGAATTCAAAGGGTGTTGTTAATGGTTCAATTACTGATTTTGTTGTAAGCAGCCTTGAACTCCTAGTCCCTAGGGATTCAAGGTGGCATACAACAAAACCAATAATTTAACTATTTAAAACATTCTTTGAATTTAGGACCTCAGAGATGTTGGATAATAGGAACAACTCCGCATGCTTCCAGGCACTACGGGGTAATAGAGAACGTGTTGTATAAACAGCCACTTGTCTTGTTCATAGGGTTGGCAGAGAATTCCGCCACGGATTTCAGTGAGGCCGAATGCACTGGCATTCGGCCCCCCGAAATCCATGGCAGAACGGCCTGCCCCCGTTCTGCCATGGATTTCGTGGCGGAATTCTTCATTCTTCATTCTTGAAGAATGTGTATAAAACCGTGTTTAATGACAAACACCACTTAAAGCTGGGTGTATTAGTGTAAGTAAGTGAAGGCATGAGATATGGTTGCTTGCTTCCCTCATGGAGAGAGCACATGTCGCTTGTTGCAGAGGCAAAAAGGAAGAGGAAGGGGAGGGAGTAAGGGAAAGGAACCAATCAAGTTATGGGACAACAAGGGGGATGAACAAGTAGGGATGTACAAAAGTCACTTACCTTTTCGATGAGGTGATTCGCGGTGGGGGGAAGGCGCTCCGCACCTCCCCCTGAAATCCTTCTCCAGCCGGGTCTGCTCCGCGGAGATTCTGTGGATCCACCGGCCGGGGCCGCCCACAGCCGGAAATCTGGCCACTGGGCAGCCTTCCTTCCGGAAGAAAACAACAACAACTGCGTACACAAATGGCAGCATTTGCGTTCCCTTTTTTTCGCCATTTTAGCCTATGTAAATATTTACGTAAGCTATTACGGTGGGGGGGGGGGAAGGAACGCAAATAGCGCCCACTATGCTATTTGCCTTGCCCTTTTTTTCGCCGTAATAGCTTACGTAAATATTTACGTAGGCTAAAGTGGCGAAAAAAAGGGAACGCAAATGGCAGCCACTGTAGTCGCTGCCATTTGCGTACGCGGGTTTTTGTTGTTGTTTTTTCTTGGCTTGCCATGATAGGCTATGTAAATACTTATGTAGCCTATCACGGCAAAGGGCAGATAGCAATGGCAGCCGTGGCAGCTGGTTGAAAGAGCCGTGGCAGCTGCCACCGCCGCTGGAGCCGCCGCCATCCGGAACATCCACCCCAGGTAAGCCTCGTCCCAGGGGGAATCTGGGGGTGGGGTGGGGGACAGGCCGTTCTGCCACAGATTTCGGGGGGCCAAATGCCAGTGTATTGGTGGCAGGAAGAGGCATAAGCCAGCTGCCCCAGGCTCCTCCCCTCTCCACTCCCAGGAATGCATCGTTTCCCCCTTCTCCGCTCTCCGTTTACCAAGTGTGGCGAGGCAGCCAGCGTGGTTCTCCCTGCACCAGCTATGAGGGGGAGGGAGCATGGTTTCCTGGCTCCAGGCTTGAAGCCCTGACTTTGTCTAGGGGACATAGGATTGCTCCCTTGGGCAATTTTGAATTTTGGAAAAAGGAAAGGATTGATACATATCAAGACTGAGTCGTATCATATGTACTGTGAGAGGGTTTGGGTTGGTCTTTCAGGGAGTCCCTTAGAGCCCAGTGCCTTTGATTGCAAAGACCTTCACATTCCCTTCCAATTCTGTAATCCTTGACTCTAGGATTTCTGTAAGTGGAGCTATCAGTGTGAGTACCTTGAGGCACTACCCCTGAAGACCTGACAAAAGACACTTGATAGCTGGTAACATTCTGGTGATCCAGTGGGAGTTAGTACAGTCCAAGATGGCATAGGTGATGGGCAGGGATGACTAATCTTTCTTCCCCGCACCAGGCAAGGGAGGGGGCAAGTGAGGCCTGTATGTATAACAGGAAGTTAGTCTGCACTGGAACTGCTTCTGAAATGAGGCAGAAAACTGACTTTGCTCTCTGCAGGAAATCCTATCGTGCGATGGGTTTCCCTAGATATCTGATGGGGAGCGGGAATCTGTTGGAGTGTGCTGTGAACCCTCATCTTATGCTCAGCCTGTATATACCTGTAAACAAGCCTTATATCATGGACACACCCCAGTGAGCTCCTTCTAAGGAAAGTGAACCCTGGGCAAGCACTGGAACCCCCCAAATGGCTCACTGCTTGAAAGTGGGGTTCACAGTACCATACGAACAGGCACTAGAGGGAATGCAAGTAAGACCTTCTTATTTCCAGTGTACAATCCTTTTGGGAAAGTAAGCAAAACTTAGCTCAAGAAAAATTAGATTTGAAAAGTTGGTAATAACAATGGGAAATTATTGTCAACCATCTATGAGGTACTGTTAGAGACACACACAAGAAAATAAGTTATATAGGGAAATGTGCAGAGACATTTGAAATGAAATTCCTGAAGACTTTTGGCAATTTTTATTTACCAAAGTATCATATTTTTTTCAGTAGCATTGCTTTAAGATGGCTACACAATGGTAAAGTTCAGCTTTGGAAATGAATAAAATAAATGGGCAAGGGGGTGGATAATACTGGATATGGAAGGATTTTTAAAAATACAATATATATAAAGTGACAATATACTGAGGGAAACTTAGGAGTTAAAGAGGTGAAGAATAAATATATGGTGTTATAAAAAGAATGAGGGTGGATATGACTGTTAATGCTTTCATTTCTTTTTCCTTGCATTCTTTTCTTTTTCTATGTACTGATGTAAATGCAACTAAGACTGCAATCCTATGCACACTTACCTGGGAGTACGCTCCACTGAAGTCAATGGATATTAATGCTGGGTAAACGTAGGATCGTGCTGTTAATGTACATTTTGTACTTTCATCATCATCAAAGATTATGTGGAAAAACTGTTCATGGACTGCACCACCTCAGATTACAGGTGGTGGTGGCAATGGATCACATGTTTGAATGCTCCCCTGTGTTGGAAAAATCCTTTGAAAACTAGCATGTCAGGAAGAAAGCTAGCCTAGTGACCTTATCCCAGACACGTAGTTTATTTTGTATGCTTTCTTTTTTTTAATGGAGCATTCTGTCATGCAATACCCCATCTGTAGTCTGAAGTGGTACAGCCCAGAAACAGCTTTATCATGTGATCTTGCTATGTGTTTACTGTTTCCAGTATGGTGCGCATTTGCTTGTGTAAGTGGCACTTTTGTGCAACGTGCCCATTCCACATAAACTAGAGTAGACATGGGAATGCTGTCAGCCCGTCTGTGATTGGCAGAGCCAGTCATTTAAAAATAGAGCCAAGACAAAGAGCCATATTTATCCTGGCCAAAGTCTAGGGGTGTACGAAACCCCGCT
The DNA here is from genome assembly GCF_057233095.1 of Heloderma suspectum. Classification (NCBI taxonomy): domain Eukaryota; kingdom Metazoa; phylum Chordata; class Lepidosauria; order Squamata; family Helodermatidae; genus Heloderma; species Heloderma suspectum. The sequence continues at coordinate 193,548,562 of NC_139458.1, forward strand.
TACCTGGCTCCGCCGGGTTCTGCAGGTGGGGGGAGGCACTCCGCGCCTCCCCCCGGAATCCTGGCTGGCCAGCTCTGCTCCACGGCCAAGTCGCGGAGCCGCCGGCCGGCTCCAGCCACCCGCAGCCGGACATCCGGCCGCTGGGCAGCCCTGCAGGGACGCAAATGGCAGCTGTCGTAGCCGCCGTCATTTGCGTCCCTGTAGTGAGCCGTGATAGGCTACGTAAATATTTACGTAGCCTATCACGGCAGGGGGAAAACCCCAGCGTATGCAAATGGCAGTAGCCGCTGCCATTTGCGTACGCTGGGTTTTTTTCCCCCTTGCCGTGATAGGCTACGTAAATATTTACATATCCTATCATGGCAGGGGGGAAAAAACCCCAGCGTACGCAAATGGCGGCAGCTACCACCATTTGCGTACGCTGGGATTCCCCCCCCCCCCGCCGTGATAGGCTACGTAAATACTTACGTAGCCTATCACGGCCTCCAGAGGGATGCAAATGGCGTCCCTGCGTTAGCTGTGATAGGCTACGTAAGTATTTACATAGCCTATCACGGCTGAAGAAGGAAGCGAATGGCGGCCGCAGGAGGGCCACCATTCGCACAGCAGCGCGTATGGAAGCAGGTAAGTGCTCCGTTTCGTGCACCTTTCATGGGGTGGGGGTGGCGGGCGCTTCGTCCTACGCGCCTTTCGCGGGTTGGGGGGGTGGGCACTTCGTTCCGCGATGGTTTTCGGGGGGCCGAATGCACTGGCATTCGGCCTCACCGAGATCCATCACGGAATTCTCTGACATCCCTACCAAAGTCTGCTTTACAAAACTGTGGAGAGTATCGTGAAAACCCCTTGCACTGCAGATTATTACTGAGCACACCATAAAAGCCCCCATCCCTAACCCATTCATATGGTGAAGAGTTATTCCCAGTAATATCAAATAGAAAGGACACATAAAAACCATGAATGCTCTGAAATTTAGAAAATGTGTTATTAATTATTGTTGGAGGGCGACATATTAGAATAAAATGTCTATAGCTGCTTCTTTCAGGAAACCATCGTGAAATATAATTTTGCAGCCTAAGTTTTCTAATCAGAGCTGACATTTCAGCAGGCACTTTTGTTTCAGTCCTTCCCTTAAAAAATCCCAGGGCACTCAAGTTAGGTCTAATTCATGCAAGCAAATGTAATCCTGCTGAAACTGCTTCTGTGTCATCACTCGTACTCAAGTCAGCTCAGCCATCAAACAAAGAACCTCCACATAAGGGAGAGAAGGCCTGTGGACTGGGATTTACTGACTGAGACTTTCCCCTAATTCTGCAGATAGGTGTTGGGGGCCTACAAAAAGGAATTAAATAGGATCTCCTTGATGACCTACTATTAGTGATATTTTATAGAGAAGGAAAAAATAATTTGTTATAAAAATGTAAATGAATCACTATGCAGAGGTCTACCGTACGGTGGCCATGTGTCCTATTTTATAGAAACATTCAGAGCTCAGAGGAAGAGAGTGAACAACAACACCCTTGTCTCTGCTGGAGCCTTGAGAGCATCAACAGCGTGAGAGAATGGAATATGGTGAGTTCTGCCTTGGGGAATTGAAAACACCTGGTTTCCACTCTGGTTTCCAGAGCGGCTGGGTATATATCTGCAGCCATCACAGGCCCTCCAGGAGCAGCAGAAACATCCAGAGCACAGGGGAACAGACTGAACGCCACCACCCTTGTCTCTGCTGGAGCCTTGAGAACTACTGCAGCAGCGCGAGAGAGTGGCGCATGGGAGGGATCTGCTGCGGGCTGTAAGAAACCTGCCCGCTATTTTCTGAACTTTGTTTTCCTGGTGTAGCTGTTGCACTGCGTAGTGTTTATTGAAGCCTCGATGCATAGGAGAGATGGAGGGAGCAATCCTACTGGGATAAGAAAGATGCATAGGAGAGATGGAGGGAGCAATCCTACTGGGATATGCAGCCACCTCCGAACTCTATCCAATGCAGGGCAGGAGCAGCGCGGAGGGGATCGTCCCCTCCGCACTTCAGCCACCCTGCATTTGTGGCTAGACAGCCGATTTCAGCTGTCTAGCCGCAGGAAGTTGGAGCGGGGGAAGTGGCGGCTGGACAACATGTTGGATGCGTCATACTGGATTTCTGACTTCCCTGCCTTGGCACGCCCCCAGGAATGCCCCGTTTTTGCCACTCCATGCTCCTCTTCTGAGTGTGGAGAGTGGGGCCATTCTGCGCTGCCTACAAGGCAGCGCAGGAGGCGGTGAAGGTCACTTCTCAGGGAACTGACCTATCCTAGCCACTGACTAGTGGCCATAGGATTGCGCCCTTAGTTTATTGGGCTCTGGTTTACACACTACTGAAAGATAATAATTGGTGTTGTGTTGCAATGTTTGATTTTGCCTATTTTGTAATTAATCTGAAATGTTATTCTGTTAGTCTCAGTGAAATGAGTTCTTTATGATTGTAATGTGGTCCTATTGTGATGATGTATTGGTATGCGTTGTTGTTGTTGTATTGCTGTTTTGTTAGCTGCTTTGGGCACTTTTTGTGGAAAAGCGGCATATAAATTAACTGATGATGATGATGATGATGATGGCAGTCCTTTATTTGAAGGGCTGCCAGAGGACTGTCCTCAATTTTGAAGGTGTCCTCTATTTGAAGGGCTGTCCAGGGCCTGATCTACACCTTGTGTCATGTCGATACGATCTCCTCATGGTGATGCTGTATCCCTCTTGCGCATTTATAGCTCGTAGCGCACACAGTGAGAACTGTAGCAGTGTTTTGGATAATACGGAATAAAAAGTAGGAAATAACACCAGAGAAGCGGTATACGGAATGTGTAATATGCCCCCACAGTTATCAGTGCACTCCAATACCAGTAAAAAGCTGTAGTGTCGATCTAGCCCAGCCCGAGTCTGGCTTAAAGATAAAGAACCAAAAGAGCTGTTACCTGTCAACAGCACCTGAGTAGCAGACTGAGCAGGCAGGCACAGAGGTCACCTGGTCACAGTCTTCTACTCAGTGATGAGATGTACCATTTTTCTATTTAATTTGTACCAGTTATTTCTAAATTTACATCTATATATCCAGATTAGCGTATGAAAATGTTAGGCAAATCACTGCCCTCTTTTGTCCACTCTTTTGTTGATGCATTTGCTCTTTGTGGGCCTAAAGAGATAGAGAGCTATGGGCAGTGCAGGGCTAGATTACAGGGCTTTGAGGCCTATGTGACGAAGGGCCATAGCTCAGTGGTAGAGCGCCTGCTTTGCATACATAATGTCCCAGGTTCAATTCCCGGCTTCTCCAAGTAGGGCTGGGAAAGTCTCCTTCCTGAAACCCTGGAGTGCCATTGCTGCCAGTCAGTGTCGACAATACTGGGCTAGACGGACCAAGGGCCTGACTCAGTATAAGGCAGCTTTCTCTATTCTTATGATCGCAGGGCCCTGGTCTTCTGGTATTTGTCCGTGCTCAGTCCTGAAAGCATTTAGCAAGCCTGAGTTGGAATCAGTGTTGTGAGATGTCCATTTTGATAAAAGAAAAGTTCAGACTGGGCCTACATAGAGAAGGAGTTGTTTGCTGTCAACAGAAGTGAAAGATATTAGTTGGAGCACAAAGTGCAAGGTGCAGGGAATCAGGAAGATTGAGTGCCAGAAGTTGAAGTATGAGGGGTCAGGGTGGGTGACGGAGTAGGCTTAGCAGATATCATTCAGAAGTAACAGTCATCCTTTAGCTTCAAATTTTGAAGTGGTTCCATTGATTTTCATGGGACTCTAAGGGCACAATCCTATGCATGTTTAGGTAGAAAACGTCCTGCAACTCCCAGCATTCCAGCCTGTCAAAACATGCATAAGATTGCACCCGAAGTATTTATTGTTAGACTGTAGTGCAGTCTAAATGCCTGCCCTTATTAGTGCTTTTGGATCTTCCTCTTCAGTTCATGGTAGTACTTTTCATTCTTCCTCTTAAAGCTGCTCTCCAATGGTAGCAAATCAGTAAGCAACATTTATTGCTTATTTTTTCTCTATTTTGAAAAATAAAATAGGCCAGCAGTCACAAAGGGTTCTGAGATATCATGGCAGTGGCTAGTGATTTCAGTTCCCACCAGTTACTAATGACACTTTAATGCTGTGACAGAAACACAAGTTTTGTTGAAGGATTGATGACACTGAAACATGCTGAAATAATATTATTTCACTACAGTAAAATGGATGCATTTGAGATTAATTTTTATTAGCCTTATTCATGTCCTTTGGTGTCAGAGTGGCACTAATATATCATTGAAACAAGAATCTACAAATGCCTGCTTGTCTGAGTCAAATGCTAATCTCTAGACTCTCAAGAATTCAGCTGTTGTTACAAGCAAAAGAAAATTTAACAAATAAATCTATAATGTGTTAATGTGTCTATTTTTTTTTTCAATTTAAGCTTCAATTGCTCCTATACAGATAGAGTACACAGTGCATTTACAACCAGCAAGGTATCACATTCTTCAGTTAGATTTCTGATATAATTCAGAGGTAGCATTACATGACATGATCCATTGAAAGTTCATATCCCAATACTTCTCGTTACAGCAAGAACTTTTGCCCAATATAGAAGTATTTCTTTTTCAGAGTACCACCATATGTATATACAATCTCCTAGTTCTTTATTACATCTCCAGCATTCTCCATGATCCAACCTATACAATTTTGGACTTGGATTGTAATTTCATACACATTTTTCTTTAGGGCCGTACATATCAGTGTTGAAGGTATATTAGACCAGAAATCCATGGTCTCATTTTGTCTTTTTTAATACCTTCCTCCACCTCCACAGTGTGTATGTGTGTGGAGTTTTGGCATGAAATTGGGGGGGAGCTTAAATCCCCCCTCCTGAATTGCCATGGTCCCAATCTGGATTGGGACCATGCATGCTTGCATGGAGGTAAGTAAGCCAATCATGCATAGCGGAGCTATGTGCGATTAGCAGAGCATTTAGTTTGACCCTGCACTCTCATGAGACCATGTGACATTGTGTGCTGTCATAGGAATTCGGGAGGAGTTGCCATGTTGGAGAAGGCTCTTCGTAAAGAGTTCCACGCTGCCACAAATGCACGGGGCATTTTTAAAATGGCAAAAAATAGAAGGAAGACCTCTCAACCACCTCCTACATGTAAAAAGATAAACAGAACCCCTGGCCCCCTCCCCAAGGTGAAAATTATTCAAATTTCTCTCCTCCCCAGCCTCTTTCACGGGAATTTTCGTTCCCCCCACCCACGAATGCCCACAAGTGGAAGAACTGAAATATTCAGCACAGCACTACTATCAGATACTCTTCTATCTGGAGAGGCCAGATATTGAATCTGTGCAACATGCATTCTACCAATGAGTTATGGATCTCCCCACAGGGACCTGCAGCCAATCATGGCTCCCTGATAAGTGGGCATATATATACATGTTTGCCACATTCACACACTACATTTTAGTCATTCACTTAAAATGTCTTAGGTTTACAGCTAAAAGAAAGTGTGAGGTGTGAAGTGCACATCTTGAACATAGGAAAAAATGCTTTTTTTAATAGAGTACCTGATGCAACTAGTTTCACACCGTGATCCTATGCATGCCTACTCAGCAGTTACTCCCAAGTAAGTGGGTATAGGATTGCAGCCTCAGATAATTTAGCACCTAAAATTTTATTTTAGTTAAATATCACAGCATGCATCCTGACAACCAAGCATTGCTTTTGGTAGTCAAAATGCTTGGGTTTAAATTCAGAGGACGAAAATATGACTCCACCATACCCAAGGTAAATTTGAATATAGACCATGTGACAGAATTGGCACAATGTATGTATGTTTCATTTGTATTTTGCCAGTGAATACAGGGAGTAACAACTTCTTCCGCTCACTGAGAAGCAACACTGCTTGAGCTTCCTTTCTTTAAAAAGGTTCAAAGGTGTAAAAAGGTTCTCCTCGGGCCTGTAAGAAGTGCAAATGAGCACAAAATATTCACCAGGGAATCACCCTTGAGGAGATATACGTATTCGTATCCCGTTGTCCTTGCCTCCTCTTTCCTGGGGTTACAAGGAGACTGAGCATGGCCTGTGAATGTGCTAATAATTATGACTACACTGAAAATTAAAGGAAAATATGAATAGCTCCCTGAATTAAATTAGATTCTTAACCAGCCCCTGGGAACCAAAAGGGTTTTGGTTCCCCCACCAATGCCACAGTGAGATTCCCTGTCCACTCAGGTAGTTGAAGTGGTGAGGCAGGGTGGCCATGTATCCTCTTTTACATTTGAAGGGCTACCAGAGGACTGTCCTCTGTTTGAAGGTGTCCTCTCTCTTTAAAGGGCTGTCCTGTCCAATTCTAGTTTAAAGGTGAAGAACCATCAGAACTGTTGACCATCACCAGGTAGCATTTGGAGAGGAGACTGAACAGAGAGGCACGCAGGCCACCTGGTCACAGTCTTCCACACTATGGTGAGATGCACTGTATTCCTGTTTTAAGTTAAAATAATTAATAATAATAACCATTTCTAAATTGGCATTGGTAGATATAAATTTGCATATGCTAACTGTATGCAAATCACTCTTGTCTTTAGTACTCTTTTTTTGGTGATGCATTTCCTCTTTGGGGGGGGGCAGTTCATAAGTGGGCAACTTAGAAGTAGTAACCAATCCTGTTTTCAATCACTGTGTTGTTCAAAAGCTACGTGCTCTGTGCCTTTAAACACATTCCATTTTTAGGTATACACCTTATGACCAAACTAGACATTTTGGCAGAAAACTGGGTCTGGGGTCATGAGTTTTCATGAAACATACACATAGCAGGGAGGGGCCACAGTATGGAAGAGAATGGCCTAATCCTTCTCCTGCTGGTCACTTCTCCTTTGCCCCTTTCCTTTGCTCAGGCTGTGAGACAAATGGTTTTGGGTAAAAGAATATAGAAAAGGAGAAGAAGAGAAGTGGGTAAAGATCCCTCCTCACACCTGCCATATCTCTCCTTCAAATTATGGTCTCCACTTTTTAGAAATTTGGTGGAGAGATATGGGATCCGAGACCAGGGTTTCTGCTGAACATCTAGTTTGTCTGAATGGAGAAAAAAATGTATTGGTAATCACAGCTAGAGAAAGGTAAGAGCTGTTTGCCTAACAGATGGTATTTTAACAAAGAAAATCTAGGAAAATCAACAAAGCCTTTATGTGAACTAACCTCACCCCCCCCCCAACTATACAAAATTTCACTTCCATTTCCTTGACCAAAGAGAACCTCAGAATATCCATGCCAAGTTTTGTTTCCTGCTGAAGAAAGAGAACCAGAGGTGTTTCATTTAAAAAAAAAAAAAGTTTATTTCCATTCATCTCAGGACCAACCAGATTAAATGTGGATACCATCCCGGTATGAGAGTGACTGAAAAGATCTTCTCCAGGCCAGTGCTTCATGCAGAAGCAGGAACTTCCAAAAGGGTATCTCAGAATGTGCCTGACCTCCCAAAGTCCCACAGTGTCCTAGAAGGACAAGGCTACTAGTCATGATAGTTATATATTACCTCCAGTATCAGTGGTAGTATATCTGTGGGTACCAGTAGTTGAAGAACATGAGTGGAAAGGTGCTATTGTGCTCATCTCCTGCTTGTCAGTTTCCCATAGGCCTGACATGCAAGTGCCTCCATCTGAACCAGCTAGAAGTATCTTTTGATGCCGATACAAGGACTGCATATCTACATCCAAGGCTACTAGTTGTATGTGACAAGAACTGGATCAAGGCCAAGATGATGTGCAAATATCATTCCTCATATTGGACCCCAGTGCATCGCACTCCCCATGCCACAGAAAATGTTTCAGTATAGATAGATGCTGACTTATCCAATAATGATGTCAGGAATGGTTCTGAGTGTGTGGAGAGAGTTAGCAGCTCAGACTCAAAATGGGAACAGCCAGAACTGGGGGAGGTTCCCTCCCTAGTGAGCTGAGATATGAATAGGCGTTCTTCTCAGGACCTTGGCACACACACAGATGGCTCGACCTGAAGGCCCCCCTTTTCTCCTCCATGAGAACTCAGGTCTTGGGGGAGGAGGAGAGTGTGGGGTGTGACTTGAATGATGCTAGAGTCCAGCGCAGAGTGAAGCGGGAAAAGTTTAGGGATGTATGAAACTCACTTACCTTTGCTCCGTCCCTTCCCACAGAATCCTCGATGGGGGGGGGAGGCGATCTGGTCCTCCCCCCTGGAATCCTCGATGGCTGACTCCGCTCAGCGGCCAGGCCACAGAGCAGCCAGCCAGGGCCGTCCACAGCCGGATTTCTGGCCGCGAATGGCCTGGTGCGGACGCAAATGGCGGCTGCCGTAGTGGCCGCCATTGCGTCCAGCTAGACAGCTGTGATAGGCTACGTAAGAATTTACGTAGCCTATGACGGCTAACGTCAAAAAAAACCCCAACAACACGCAGCGTACACAAATATTTACGTAGGCTAGAACAGCGAAAAATAAAGGAACGCAAATAGCGTCCACTACGCTATTTGCATTCCCCTTTTTTTCGCCGTTTTATCTTACATAAATATTTACATAAGATAAGTCGGCGAAAAATAGAGAACGCAAATGGCAGCCGCCGTAGCTGCCACCATTTGTGTGCACTGCGTGTGTGGGGTTTTTTTTTGGATGTTAGCCATGATAGGCTACGTAAGAATTTACGTAGCCTATGCCTATCACGGCTAACGTCAAAAAAAAAACCAACGCAGCGTAAGCAAATGGCGGCTATGGCGGTAGCCATTTGCGTTCCCTATTTTTAAATTCTTACGTAGCCTATCATGGTCCAAGGACAGCAATGGCGGCAGCAGCAGCCCTGCCGTGGCCGGCCAGGAGACTAGCCACCGCAGCTGCCGCCGCCACCCAATCCGCTGCCGCTGCCGAATCCGCCCCAGGTAAGTGCCGTCCCGGGGGGATTCCATGGGGGGGTGGGGGGGCAGGAGGCCGTTCCGCCATGGATTCACTGGAATCCATGGCGGAATTCTCCGCCATCCCTAGAAAAGTTAGAGGTAGAGCTCAGACGTTCTGTCCGGTTGTCTATGCATGATAGCCTACATAGGAGGGCACAACTGTAAGGGAGGGGCATCTCCCCCAAGTTATTCTGGCTGGCATGTTCTTGTTGAAGCTGCCGCAACATCTTTGATTCCCACTTGGCTCCTCTATTGATATTCATAATTGTGTGGAGTAGCTGTTTTCTTTTATAGCCTGAGAGTCTCTGAGGATTTGCATTTGTAAAGAACCTGGTCGTTAATTAATAAAGTAGTGAGCCTGAAGCCTAGTATCCTGCAGCGTGTGATTGCAAAGGAAGAGGACCAAGGGACCTGAGAAATGGACCTGTTTTCATTACTCTTTCAGCATGTGGCAGCCATGAGTGAAAAATCCAGAGGGTTTTGAGGTGTGCCCAGAGGGTTTACAGGCCAGATGTGATGCTGGGGCCCCTGCTGCTGACCCCTCCAAGGACCCATATATGTGTGGGGCTCTTGTGAGCCATATGGCAGGGATGGGGCAATGCCCAATAGAATGGATAGGAGATGAGGCAGGGAGCCTCTTGTATCGGAGAGCCCAGGGCAAATTGCCCCAATTGCCTTCCCTGTTTGAGCAGCTCTGCTCCTGTGCTGACTTCCACGTGTGGAGAAAAAAATTGTGCTAATCCTCACAGAGCACATGGGATTCATTTCCAACTTAACTGGTTTTTGACACACTGCCCTGAGCTTTCCCTGGTAGTCATCACAGACTGAAACAGTCATGAGAAAGTAGCCTTTAGTCTGACAGGAAAAAACCAAGGTAAATAATACAACTGAAATCCATGTCACAATGAAAAGAAAATGCTAGGAAGGAACTGACATACAAAACATCAGCCCTGATGTAAACGTAAGTTTGTCATTGGGTTGACCGTGATTGCCTTGCCATGGGCACAGCCTAGAAGACAACATGTTATCCACTGAAGGAGTCAAATCCCACTACCCATCAGAGGAGCTTGCTACAGTTTCTGCTTCTGCTGGCTTTGGTTTTTTCCTTCAGGGACAAGGAGCTGTCAAGCACCTTGCAGACCAGAATATATGGCCAATGGGCTATGCTTACCTGGATGGATCACAAGAGTTGCTGGGTTGCCAGGGGTGGATGCAGCTGGAAGTCAACATAGCTTGACTTTCCCCAGTAGTCATCACAGACTGAAGCAGTCATGAGAAAGTAGCCTTTATTCTGACAGGAAAAACCAAGGTAAATAATACAACTGAAATTCATGTCACAGTAAAAAGAAAATGCTAGGAACGATGCTGCTGCACTCATGCCCTGCTTGTGGGTTCCTGGTCGACAGCTGGTTGGCCACTGTGTGAACAGACTGCTGGACTAGATGGACCCTTGTTCTGATCCAGCAGGGCTCTTCTTATGATGCCCATGGGAAGATATATCATTTTGCACACATGTGCGCGTGCACACACCAACACACACACAGGACAGGACTTTGGAGGATGAAGCAATCTTCCTATAGCGACAGGTGGTAGGTGTTTGACTGCTGGATGATGCCATTATATGGATAGGGAATAAAGGACACATTGTTGCCCCAATATGGGGGTGGTGGATACACACCCTGAATAATGCGTGCCTGGGGTGGGTGGGTGGGTGGAGTCTGGAAAATGCGGAGAGGGCTTGCTATTTAATATTTTGTCAAGGGAACCAGATGGTTCAAGCTGGTTTGTGGACACACAACTTACATGGAAGCAGCTAAGTGCCTGTTGGTATGGTGAGCTGTATTTACTTTCTCTCACAGAAGTGAATGAGTTCTAGTAAAGAAGTTGCAATAGGTGACACCAGGATTTGGGGTCTGGTTAAGGGTCAAGATTTGCATCCACCTGAACTTTCCCCTGATTGCTGCCCCGTTGCAAATTCTCCTATGCTTCCACTGACTTCTATGGGACCAGGTCAAACAGTTGCCATCACTTCAACAATCTTCCTGACTGGAGCCCTCTCTTATACAAGTAACTAGGAACTGTTTACTTCTATGGGAGATAGGGTGGGTGAGAATCATGAGGGACCCTGGGAGACCCTTGTCACACTGCACAGGAAGCCCATGCATTTATATAGATTATTGAAGACTATGACCAGACCAAAATTCTCCCCAGTTCTTCCCATGACAGCCTTGGGATGGACATGTTGCTTTTATCTGACTCTTTCTATGTTTATGTTGTCAGGATGCAATTTAATGGTATCCTTCAATTACTCCAGTATTTCCTTTCCTTTTTACAGTAGTGTCATGAAAATATAGAGGATGATGGCCACATTTTTCTAGCTCAGATTATGCTAATACTCATAGTCAATGTATTTGTATACCACATTTTCCACAATACACTGTGCTCAAAGCAGGTCACAAAAGCTAACATGCAATAGCCATAATTATAATACATTACAATGCAACATTTACTCAATTACAGTTCATTTAAGACACATCAACCAATTTAAATAAGCACAAGCCACGCCAGTAGCTCAGTTAACAATATTATAGACAGATCTTGAACTTCTGGGAATAATTCTTATATTGGGGCCCACTAAGAAGTTTCTCTTTGTTTTTCTGGATTCATTGTTACTGTCCGACAAATATCACTTGGCCTCATCCATTAAACCAAACTTATTTTGCACCGAAGTATATCATCTCATTCATGCACCTCTTTAAACTCCGTTTTACTAGTTCTTCTATTTTATCTGGGAAATGGAACCACCCACGAGAATTTCCACTGCAACCGCTGCAAAAATAGAAGGAACTCTGGATCCAGGCCATCTGCTATGCGCATATCAGGTTTCCTTCAAATATTTAGGCTTCGGCCCTGAATACGAGGATTAGGAAAGTGATGTGCTGCTCTTATTCTTGAGGGATGGTTATACTTAAGCAGAGTCCTGTGGGAAAGTTGTCCCTGCACAAGAACCATGCTTATGAATGGCCCCTCTTTTCTTTCATGTGCACTGAAAATTCCCACAGTTAAATCCCACTTTGGAGGAGGGGAAATTATAACCCATAATATAAAATAAACTGTCACACATTTTCAAGCTACAAGTAAGACTAAGAAGCTAAGCAAAACAGAGAGCTTGATTCCCTCCCTCATACCACTTCCTGCATGCAAGAACAACAGGAAGTTGATATGGGGGCAGGGGCAGAGGTCAAGGCAGTTCCATTCATAAGGCTATAAAACATTTTCACATGACCCTTATCTGGCATGAACATATACAACAAAAGTATTAATTTATTTAGGGAACAACCTTGTCTGCACCAGGAGCCCAGCTGAGAAGCCATTGGAAGCAGTTTAAATGCCATTCCATCAGCAGGATGGACATTTGGGGTGGGTTAGGGTTTTTTAGAGTGGTGTTGTTTTGTTATGTTGTTTTGTTCAGTTGATTATGTACATTCGTTGTAGTTTGTGTAATTAGTATTATACGCCCCCTAGAGTGGCTGGCTAGCCAGCAAGAAGGGCGGCTAATAAATCTAATAAACAAACAAACATTCCCACAGAATCAGAGGGATGCTATGCCATCTCTGGGGCTGGCATAGTAAATTCCTTCTAATTGCAGCCAATGGGAGAGAAAAAAAGGAAAAGGCTAGCCCCCTACCTTCCACCCTGGTTCCGTTGCTCCTCCTCCTGGTAAGGTAGGATTGCTCTGTTACGTCGACTGCACCTGGTAGAAGAGGAAATGTACCAGAAGATGGATGGTGATCTGTATTTGTATAGATGTGACAGGCATGAGCCAGAAATGATGGTTTGTAAGAAATGAGGTAGCATTTTTTGAGCAATAAGCATGGTTTCCAGCATAATAGCCGTGTATTCTTCCATTGCATATTATATTTGCTCCTCTTCTGCTACTACTTTCTTCCTGATGTTAGTAGTAGTAGTAGCAGCAGCAGCAACAGGAGGAAATTAATAGCAGAAGAGGAGCTGCTACTACTACTACTACTAGTAATAGTTCTTCTACTCTCATTAACTTCTGTCCAAAAATGCTTAATTACTACTGCTAGTACTAGTAGTAGTAGTACTAATTAAACATTTTTGTACAGAAGTGAACAAATTATTATTATTATTATTATTATTATTATTATTATATTTATATCCCACCTTTTTCCCAATACTGGGACCCAACAAAAGTAGTACTAACTAGCTTGGATGCTTAGTTAGTAACACTAAAATAATATGTGTACTGGCAAATATAAAGAAGAACATAGTAAAGCCCAAACTATACTTTTTAGAGTAGTGGAGGCCAGCCTTTTGGGCAAGTGCTCCACCAGTCAAGTCCTGAGTATCAGAAAGTGCCACTCCAGAATGCACTATTGTGCATGTAACCCACCATGCCTTGAGATAGTTTTTGCCTCTAGTTTTTGCCTCCATTTTGCCTACAGAGCCAGGCAGCAGGCAACAACCCAGCACAAGGAGGGCAGAGCTGTCTCTGTGCCATAGTACGGCTCACGGACTCTCCTGCTGCCGGTGCCACCTGTTCAACAGGCTAGGCAGAAAAGTGCAGGGAAATAAACATTCTCACCCTCATTAGTAAGTTCAAAGTGCAAACTCAAAAATAGTGCTCTAGAAACCCCTGGATAATGCACATAATGTTTCCTCCACTGAATTATGCCAGTGGGACTTCTGAGTCATCAAGGGTCGATCTACACTTACAGGTTTTTTCGCTTTCAATGAGGTTTCACCACCCGTCTTTCACACTACGCAGTACCTGCCTCAAATTGGAACCGGAATTTCTTGCTTCTGTGCTCCCGCTTTCAATACGCTGATATCCTGGTATTTCCCCTTAATGTGCTCTGATTTTCCACCTTCGCTACTGTATCTGGTCGCAGTCCCCTCCACTGCCAGTCCATATATGGTGGTGTTTGTATTTCCCTCCTGTCCAATCACAGTTCTCGACAGCCCCATGTCGTTTTCCAGCTACTGATCGCATAGCTTCCTCAGCAGTCCCCGTTTCCTCAGCAACAAGCAAAGGGCTGGATGTGAGCACGCTTGTCTGATCTTGGAAGCTAAGCAGGGTCAGCCCCAGTCAGTAGTTGGATGGGTGACCACCTGGGAATCAGACTTCCTGCATTGAGCAGGGGGTTGTTCTATCCCTTCAAATGAGACTAAGTTTTACCCCCTTCTATCCCCCGCTTCAGATTTTTTTTAAAAAATTAAGGCATTATCTTCAAAGAATCGTGGCTTTGCTGCGATGTTTTTCTCCCCCCTCCATTCAAGCATGATCTTTGAAGATTCAAAAATTCAAAGAATTGTGGCTTCACAGCGATGTCTTTCTTCCCTTCCACTAATTCAAGCATGATCTTCGCAGATTTGAAAATTTGAAGATTTGAAGTTTCAAACTTTCAAATTTTAAGCTTCAAATCTTCAAATTTTTGACTCTTCAAAGATGGTGCTTGAATTAGAAGAAGAAGAAAAAACATCACAGAGAAGCCACGATTCTTCAAAGATAATGCCTTAATTTAAAAAAAAAATCCGAAGTGGGGGATAGAAGGGGGTAAAACTTAGTCTCATTTGAAGGGATAGAGCAACCCCCTGCTCAATGCAGGAAGCCTGATGCCCAGGCGCTCGCCATCCAACTACTGACCAGGGCCGACCCTGCTTAGCTTCCAAGATCAGACAAGTGTGCGCACATCCAGCCCTTTGCTTGTTGCTGAGGAAACATTGAGTGCTGAGGAAGCTATGCGATCAGTAGCCAGAAGATGACATGGGGCCGTCGAGAGCTGTGAGCGTGGTGGGCATGGAATCAGAAGAAACAGGAAGAGTTTCTGATCCTCCAATGAGAGCCTCCATCTTTAAGAGCAGGAAAACAGCACAGCGCTCAAGTGTGAACCAAGCTCCCGCATTTGATGAAGCACCGCAATGGGGAAAATGGGTGAGTGTGGATAATCACATTTTAATGTGAGAGTGTTTAACCCAACAGGACACTGAATTCATTGCGATGGCAGGTGCAATGTAGATCAGCCCCAAGTTTCTCCCCTTCTTTTTCTGTCTTGCTAGCATAAATAGAATGTCCAATTCTTGAAATTCTTCCATGGGTGAATACCTTACACCACATCTTATGTTGCTCATTCGTGGAGGGGGGTTATCTGTTTGTACTCACCATTGCATCACTGTTGACAACTTTTATTTATTACTAGCGAATGGACCCAGCTTTGCACGGGTTGGAACAGCCCTTAGTGAGATACAGCAAAGTCTTCACGCAAACTTATGCAGCTGTCAGACTTGATTATTTCTGCCCTGTCTGAGTGAAGTCACCCCTAGCCCCAGTTCCTGTCATGGTGCACCCCTATAGGCCCATGAGGGAGGGGTCTGCCCACTCCATTCCCCTAAGGGGGGCTGCCCCACATCACGGAGGAGGGCAACCATATAACTCTGTCCCTCGGACTACTAGGCTCTCTTTACACAAGGCATTTATCATGGGCTCGTGACTGGTCACTCGCAGAAGTTTGCTGATCATTTACATGATGCCGTCAAGCTCCAGGGCACATTCAGCTGTATTTGATCTTCATCCCGCTAACACACCCACCCCTGAGATAATCCACCATTTAAATGTAAATCCACTTGAATGGCTGTGTGTAAATGTGTGGTTCTGCTATAACCACAGCCTGGGAAGAAGCCATTGAGAACAGCAGAAAAATCACAATTACTCTCCCCACTCCCTCCTCCAGTGTGTCTGCTTGTTGACCCGGGCTGCGAGGAGAGTTTTCTTGGCCGGGCTAGGAGAGGCTCAAAGTGAGTGCGGAGCTGGCTGGGGGAGGAAGAAGAAGACGGCAACTCCCTATGTAAACGGCTGAGAGCAACAAAGCCACCTAACAACACCCCCCGCCCCCACGGTGCTTTTCAGAGAGAGAGAGAGAGAGAGAGACTTGATCCCTTGGGGGACCCACTGATTCTCACTGCTCACTGTCTGCCCCGAAGCTGCAGAGAACTTGTCTGTGTAAAGAGCTTTATCTCACTTAGAATGCGGAAACAGAAGCCCCGGTACATTGTGAAATAAACAGCCTTGTGTGTATTGACTGCAAAACTATGCGCTGGTTAGGGAAGTCTGACACCTGGTCACTGAAGACCATACTGCAGGCTTCAAACACGTGGACACATTTAAAACAATTAGAATTAATTAATGGGTTTTAAATACAACGTAACCCTGAGGTGCATACTGCTATGGTCTCCTTAGTATGTATGCCAAATTTCAGGTGTCTCAGTTTCACACGTTGGCACTATGGCTCAGATAGACAGACACACTTCCTGTTGTTGTTGTTGTTGATTTTCTAGTTTTCACTGGAAGGTGTGCACACGACCGCTCCAGTGTAGGAGCATGCATCTCTCCCTTATTACTTAAAAAAGAACAGTAGAAAACAGCTAACCCCATCCCAGCAAGAAGCTGCCTTATATTGTGTGAGGCTATTGATTTGGCTTGGCCCATTCACACTACCCTAATAATGATTCGCTTGGATTTGTCAAAGTCTTGGGAGATGCCCTGACCTTACACAGGCTAAAGCATGATTTTCACCACTCACAGCATAGGCATCCTGCTTACAGCTGGGCAGCTTCTCAGATTGCCTCACACAGGGACAGGACAGGACATTGAGCTGCTGGTGCTCTAGACTCTGGCTAACAGTAGTATTGAATCAAGAATAAAATACCAGTGGGGGCAGGCAAGGTCATTTTATTCTATGAAAAGGTCCCTTACAGAAATCAAAGGGGCTGTCTTATTTTACAGCAGGCGGGAGGCAGGGCTTTGTGTTGTTCTGAAGTCGCTTCCAATAAAGAGCCAGATGCTGCATAGTTCTTCTGAAAACTACAGCAGCATCCTTCAAACTGCAGAGACAACACCCACTCTTTCCAGAGAATGTACATGCAATCTTTTCATCTTTCTTCCTCTTGTCTCCTCTTATCTAAAGAAGTTATAAAGTTTTTGTAACTGGATTCAGTCACTGGCAAAGCCAGGTCATATATTTTTATTTATTTATCTATTAATCTAAAAGATTTTTAACTCACCTTTCAGGTTGCACTGTCCTTACAAGACAGTTTACAATGCTACAAAAACATGAACATACAAATTACAATTAAACACACACACACACACACACACACAGAGCAGCAACAGCTAATGATTTTTAAGCACCAAATGCAGACTGCAATGCAGATGGTTTCTTAAAGCCAGCAGTGATGAGGCCATACGTATGTCCCTGGGAGGAGAGTTCCAAAGGTGTGGGGCCACCACTGAGAAAGCCTTATTCCTAGTACTTGCCAGCCTAATGGCTCTTGCTGGTGGGACATAGATGCTGATCTTAATGCTTGAGCAGACTTGTATAGGTGTAAGTGGTCCTTCGGATCAAGTGGTCTCAAAGCATATCTTTTGCACGTTTGGAGGTGTAAGTTGCATGAAGAGAAGTCATTCAAGGTCTTAGTGATGCCATAAAGGTGGTCTAGTCTACATCACTGTGGTATGAAAGATGGTGAGTTCCAGCAGGCTGTGAGCTAAAGAGGGAAAAAAATGGGACTCCCAAGGTCTTAGAACAATGGCAGTGCCTGAGAGGAATGCCAAAGGCTAAATGTTTAACAACATGTCCTGGACAATTGGTGAGCTTATGATAAAACGTTGCAGCCTTGCAAGAAGGAGGCAGGAAAGAGCAAAGCCTGGGAAAGACAGCATGCTGGCATGGCAGCTCACGGGGAGCGGGGGGGGGGGCCTTCCTGTTGCAAGGGCATGTTTGTAAAATCAATATAAGGAGAACTGTAAAATCAATTTAAGGAGAAGAAGAGGGCAAAACGACATTGGAGTGGTATGTGTACCCCAACCTCCGGAGTTAAGTCCCATTGTAGCGAGTGGTATGTATGAATGATTAGAGCTCGTATACTTACTTATAACTGTAACAATAAAAGAATATTAGCTCAAAGGCAATTCTATATGCTTGTGCTATTTATATCCTCCCCTCTATAAGGTCCCAAATGTCCAGTAAATCTTGGTAATACACCACAGAATAAGATGGTAGAGTGCCAAAGAATGGACTGCACCACTGTAGGTCACACATTATTGAATGCGCTCTACATTAAAACATAAACATAAACTACATTAAAACATAAACTCAGGAAATAGGAACTCAGCACAGCTGATAAAGGGATGGGCTTGGACCTTTCATCATGGAGAGCTAGATTTCTATTTCCAGTGAGTTTTTACATAAGGAAACATTTACAAATGTGATTCCCCACCTCCACCCCAATGGGGAATGGGGAATCACATTCTTCCACCACAGCATTCTAGCACTCATTTCCATTTCATTCTGTTGCACATATAGACCCAGCCATCATGACACCTTCTTCTGATGGAGGTACAATAAAATTAAGCCATTTGTTATTCTGGACTCCAGTGTTACAATATAGGTTAACCATTAAGTGAATCCTACACACAACAGGAGAGAATCTGGCACAGGGGTCCTGTTTTCAGAGGTAGCCCTTTATCAACTGCGACATGTTGTTCCACCCTGAGATGAACAGAAAAACCAGGTGTTTTGAAAATATATTGAGAATCTTACTACACAGCATTTCAAACCAGTTGAGAAATAATTAGGGCTGTGCAGGGATCCCCAACACACTTCAGGGATCAATTTGGTGCTTCTGATTTGGTCCCAACCCACCGCAGCCTGATCTGGAGCCAGACCAACCTGCTTTGGACTCTAGATCCAAAGCGAGATCTGGACAGCCAAAATGCTCCCTTCACCTAGCCCCGCAAGTCCCGTGCTCACCCCCCACCCAGCTATGTGAGCCCCCTGCTCCTCCTTACCTGGAGCCATGGGGAGTGCCCGTAGCCACTGCCATCTTGGAGGGAATCGCCATTTTCTTTTAAAATGGCGACTCTTCTTCTTCTGGTAATTAAATATTGTATAGACTGCAGCTGTAAAGGGGCCATCTATGCAACATTACAGGTGCAAATGGGCCATTTACACCCATTTGCACCTCCCCCCCGGCCTGAATTTCGGCCGGGCAAGGAGGGAAGCCTCCCCCCCTGGCCTGAACTTCAGGGGGAGCAGCGAAGCGCCTCCCCCCCACCGCCAAGCAAGCTGCAAGACCAGGTAAGTGACTTTCGTGCACCCCTAGAGTATGCTACCAACTTGGCTTGGTCCTGCATATTTGGTCTGCAAGAATAAAAATGGTTTGATGGGAAAGGGATAAAATATCCCGAGTCTACAAATGGATTGGCACAAAAAAATGAAAATGTAAGTATGCAGATCACTCATTGTGAAAAACCATGAAATGTCGTGAGAATGCAGGTATCAACGAATACAAAGTGCTTGCTTCTTCATGTAAGCACAACTAGGGATGGGCGAATCCCCTCTGTGCCCACCCTGTGTGCTGCTCACCAGACCTCCGCCACTTACCAGACCCTGTTCAGCATGCTGGTCGAGCCACCGAATGGTCCACAGGCGCCTGGTGAGTGTCACACAATTCCTCTTCTTCCCATAAGCCGCCATTTTGCATAGAAATTGCAGGTAAGCTACTTAGGTAAATCACGATTTCTACAACATGGTGGCCATAAATAGCATCATTCATGCAAAATTACAGGCTTAAATGGTCTAATTAGGCCATTTACGCCTGTAATTTTGCATAAATGGCTCTATTTACAGATGCCATTTTGCAGAAATCGTGATTTACCTAAGTAGCTTACCCATGATTTCTGTGTAGAAGGGTGCTCTCAGGCAAACATGGGGATCTGGGGACTGGCATCCAGGCGACTAAGCCGATGAGAATCACTGAGCTCGAGCCCCAGCTGGATATCCTTCGACATCCCTAAGCACAACTGTTAAGTCAATTCATATCAAGCAGACAGACCATGAGAATTTTGTATTGGAATTTGTAAGGGACAGAAGCATAGTACTCAGCTGGTTTCTAAATGAAAAGTAGCATGTCTTCAGGGTGTGTTTCAGTAGCAGCACTCTCTGATAGTTCAGATTGCTGGAAGAGATCAAACTGGGTGGATCTATGGCTGGTGTGGTGAGAGAAGAAGTGATCCAGGGGAAAAGTTGTCTTTTCATGGACACTCCCCACACTAAAGAGGAAATAAAAACAAGGAAGTAGGTTATGAGCAACTAGAGTTGAAGCAAAGGTTATTTTGAGGCCTTTTCCAGCTTTAAGCAGGGGATGAATGTGCTGAAGTGTATTCATCAGTGGAGGCTGGTGGCTCCGATGTCCGTGGGGCAGTGAATCCGCTCTGGGTTTCAGTCAGAACAAGTCAGAACTCCAAAGGAGATATCCAAGGTGCTGAACCTATTCAGGGATAAGGTCCAGCACTTGGATAACTCCTTTAGAGTTCTGACTGAAACCCAGAGAGGATTCAGCACCCTATGATGTCAGAGCCACCAGCCTCCACTGTTATTCATGTGTTCCTGGTGGTGTCTGTGTCAATGCTCACCAGGGCTATCCAGTGCAATTCCTCAGTGCTTCCTATGCATTGAGGAACTGATGGCAAAGTGAGGGCAGAGAGCATTATGTCCCCCCTCTGACTTGATAGTGAAGCAAAATTGGCGTGAGGGCAGGAGTGTAAAGAAATGCCCCTTGCCCTCACTTTGGCAGAGGATTGCCGCTGTCAACACTTTTAACTTTGACCAGAACATGTCTAAAGTATGGGGACTATCCAGCAAAGTGGAGCACTTCTCATTGATTTCAATGGGAGAGATCTAAGCATGCTCTTAACTCTGTCTCATTAAAATCCACGTCCCGTTTGGCTACACTGGGCGTTGTGTGTAATACAATTCACATCATATCACTATTAATAACACATATTTGGGGGGCAGCTGGGTGTCTACCAATGTACTCTAAACTCTATTCTAAAATATATGTTTTTTCCACCTATTTAAACAGAAAAAAGTCTGACTTTTTTCAGCCTATAGGATTGTGCCCTGAATGGACAACAAGAATTATTTAAAATGATACTACTGCTGGCTGTGATTGCAATAAGGGCACACTGAAGAAAAAGCAACATTTAATTCAAACATGACAGCTTGGGAGGTGATCCCTAATCTAATAAAACTTCTCAAATGAAACAATGATCTTGTGGAATCCAGCATTTTACTGCTCCCAATCATTCTGTAATGAAAAGCAACCCGAGAGGCCTTTAGGAATGGTAAAATCAAGAAGAAAGCCCAGCAAAGCTAATTTTGTCAAATCGTCAGCGAAGAAGATTTGTAGGTCCAACCCTACTGTTGGGCAGAGTGAGGGAGCTGTCTCGGGGGGGGGGGGGGCGGACCCTGAGGGCAAGCAGCAGCAGCAGGGTACTGGAGAACAGAGCTGTGTGTGCCATGAGCCCCCAAGCTAGCCTGCTGCCCTCAGCTGAGATGGAACATGCTGTCCTGTCAGCAATATTGAAGTAAGATTTTGCTGCCACTCTGATCAGTTTCTATAAATGGAATGGGAAAGGGGGACCATTTTGTCCTTTGCCTCAAGCAGCATAATGTCTTCAGCCAGCCCTGAAGAGTTGTGTTTCTCTTGCAGTGGTGAGCTAGATGACATAGAAGCAATGAAATGAATCCTGCATACGTTAGGCTTTGTTGCGCCCAGAGCTGATGAATATGCAAAGGCATATAAACTGCTTAATCTGCGTAGGCACCATCCGGTGTTCTGGAGGAATAAACTGGGATGAATCAAGTTGCCATTTTGAGTGGAGGAGAAAAGGGCAATTCTCACAACAGATGCTATTACCATTCCCAGAAAAGGCAATATCTTTCCTGCTCAGGTGGAAATGCCAAAGGAAAATGGCTTAGAAAGCTTTAGACAGCCTCCTTTCAATAAGCACAGTCCGTTGTAGGCCTCAGTCAAACCACAATTCATCTCAGCCTCTTTCTCAATGACTGTCAACATCAGCTAGGTGGGTGTTTTTTTTTTTTAGTATATAAGACATATAAGTATATCAGCTTGCATCCAGGTGAGGAAGAAACCTCCACTTCCTAAAGATGAACCCAAAATGTAGCATATTGGGTTTATTTGTGGTCATAATGCTGTTACCTCACACAGAGCTGTGCTTGAACACATATATTTTTTGCTACTACTTCTAGCAAAGGGTCTGTAAATTTGATATGCCTCTTCCAGGCACAAAGCCATGTCAGCTCCACTTAGAGATGGGAGAGTCAAGGTGTCTCTACATTAAGAAAAACCCTTGCATCCTTACCGGAGCTTTCTGCTTTCGGTTTCTTTGCAGGATTAGGAGGGGCTCCTTTGCACAGCAGACCCGTCGTTTGAATCGAGGGAGTGCCTCCCTCCCTCCCTGGCATGTGTGCAAAGGAGTGGGGGGGGAGTCTTATTTTCATCACTTAACTTGTGCTGTACCGTTTCCTTGCAGCCTCCAGAAAGCCTACGACTTACTTCTGAGCAGATGTAAGATTGTGCTGTAAGTCTGCAACCCCAAGCACACTTACTTGGGAGTAAGCCCCATTGAACACAATGGGACTTACTTCTGAGTAGATGTAAGAACATGCTGTAAGTCTGCAACTCTCGGCACACTTACTTGGGAGTAAGCCCCATTGAACTTAATGGGGTGCTCTGAATCAACAGAGGGCATTGATTCTGAGCTTGGTGGGATGGGGGATCAGATCTGTCTCCCTTCATTGCAGGGAGGCATTGTACACTCTTCTCCCTCCAACTGGCCTGCAATCAAGAAATGTGCTCAAGCATTTTCATGGCGGACACATGTTTTGAATCAAGATAAGTCCTTCCTTTGGCAAGTTCATAGCGCTATACTGACATTATAAAGTGCCTATATTGCACCATTAACTTTTATTACTAGCTTATCTCCTATCTTTTTGAAAGCAGGATAAAGGGGAAAACGTGTGGGAGACGTCCTGGAGGTTGACAATGTTGTGTAAAGGACCTACAAATGTCCTTGAGTGACCAATCATGAGCATGGAATAAATCTGTCATGTAGAGACACCCTCAGTGAGGCCTGACTTGTTGAGGTTCTCCGTGTTCCACCTCGAAGCTCAGTCCACCTCATTCCTGTTCCTGAATGCAAGCTTTTGTTGTTGCTCAAACAGGAAAAGCATGCATTTAGGTGTGCATTTTTAAAAGCCCACCCCCCAGTGCATAGTTTCCCCACATTGACTAAAGCTTGAAAATGCATTTTTTTCAAAATGTGGATTTTTAAAGGGTGCATTTTCCTAACGAATGGATTTTGCAAATGTGATTGCAAGCTTGGGAATATGTGACCTTTGCTCAAAAACTGCAGTCATGTTCATGTTTGGGAGTGCGAACAGGGCAAGTTCTAATGTTTAATGAACTGAAGCTAAATTCTCATCATCCTTAGATTCTTTGGTCACACTTCCAGCATATATGCAGCCCCTAGAGTACAGGAGGATGAACCACATGGGAAGGTCAGCATTTGCAATTGCTGGGAGCCACAGAGCTAGATTTTTATATGTTTACGAAGTGTAACACTACATTATTGTTATATCAACATATACTCCCCCCACCCAGCCAGCCACCAATCTGTTGATGTAAGACTTCTCAGGTTGTATTTATTCATTTTATTTATATAAATAAATAACATATAAATACATATCTTCATTTCATTTCTATTACAACCACTAGCCAAAGCTCTCTGGGCAGTTCACAAAAATTACAAAACAAAAACATAATATAAAAACTTTAACATACGAAATTTAAAAACAATTTAAAACAGCTAAAAAATAGTTACAATAAGATACCACAATGACCGATATGCCATCTGATGCCTTGGAGTAGAGGTCAGTCTTAACCTGATGCCAAAAAGATGACAATCTTGGTGCCAGGTGGGCCTCGGTGAGCAGAGCGTTCCATAGTTGGGGGGCCACCAGCAAGAAGGCCTTCTCCCTTGTTGCCACCATCCAAGCATCCCTCGGAGGAGGCACTCAGAGGAGGGTCTCAAATGATGAGTATATATGATGAGATTCATACTGGGAGAGGTGCTCCGTTAGGTATTGTGGTCCTGAGCTATGTAAGGTTTTGTATGTCAAAACTAGCATCTTGAACTGGGCTCGAAAACATACAGGCAGCAAGCACAAGGGGGCCAGAATCAGTCCTGGTCCCTTCTATTAATCTGGCTGTTGCATTTTGCACAAACTGCAGCTTCTGAACCATCATCAAAGGCAGTCCCAAGTAGAGCACATTTATTTATTTATTTATTTGAAAATTCTTGGCTGGGTTTCAGGGCAGAAGCCTTCTCAAGGCAGCTCACAGCAATAAAATACATAAAAACTGTTAAAATATTAAAAGTGTTAAAAACATAAGCACACTAAAATAGCAATAAAAGCAACAATTGTTGTTGTTGTTGTTCAGTCGTTCAGTCGTGTCTGACTCTTCGTGACCCCATGGATCATAGCACGCCAGGCCTTCCTGTCCTGTGCTCTCTCCCGGAGTGTGCTCAAGTTCATATTCATTGCATCGGTGATGCTATCTAGCCATCTCATCCTCTGCCGTCCCCTTCTCCTTTTGCCTTCAGTCTTTCCCAGCATCAGGGTCTTTTCCAGAGAGTTTTCTCTTCGCATTAGGTGGCCAAAATATTTGAGCTTCAGCTTCAGTATCTGTCCTTCCAATGAGCACTCAGGGTTGATTTCCTTTAGGATTGACTGATTTGACCTCCTTGCAGTCCAGGGGACTTGTAAGAGTCTTCTCCAGCACCACAGTTCAAAAGCATCAATTCTTCGGCGCTCAGCCTTCCTTATAGTCCAGCTCTCACAGCCATACATTACTACTGGGAAAACCATAGCTTTGATTAGACGGACCTTTGTTGGCAAGGTGATGTCTCTGCTTCTTACTATGCTGTCTAGGTTTGCCATAGCTTTCCTCCCAAGGAGCAAGTGTCTTTTAATTTCATGGCTACAGTCACCGTCTGCGGTGATCTTGGAGCCCAAGAAAGTAAAATCTGTCACTGCTTCCATTTCTTCCCCTTCTATATGCCAGGAAGTGATAGGGCCAGATGCCATGATCTTAGTTTTTTTAATGTTGAGTTTCAAACCAGCTTTTAAAAGCAACAATACAAGCCAACAATACAAACAACAACAGCAAAAACAGCAACAGCAGCAGTCTTATCAAGAGAAGGCCACAGTAAAATAATATTTTCAAGACCTTCTTAAAAGCCTGCAGTGATGGAGCATGGTGGACCTCTGATAGCAACTTTTTCCAAAGGTGTGGGGCATTGCAGAGAAGGCCCTCTTACATTGCAGTAATCTAAATTGGTGGTTACTAGATGATAGATTAGTGAAGCCAGGTTATCCCTGAGCAGATAGGGGCATAGCTGGGCCACCAACTGAAGCTAGTAGAAGGTACTCCATGCCACTGAGACCACCTGAGCCTCAAGTGATAACTATGACTCCAGGAGAACATACCCAAAGTATGAACCTGCTCCTTTAAGGGGAGTGCAACCCCATCCAGAACAGGTTGAAGTAGGGGTGTATGAATCCCACGACTTCTGGTCTGGGGGGTCTGCAACAGGGAAATCCAGGCTACTTGGGGCCCCGCAGATTTCCCTGGAGCATTACAGCATCCATTGGATTTTGCAGTGTGGCTCTTCTCCCTGAGGGCTGGCTGCTCTGGTTCCCTTCTTCCCCGCTACGGCTGTTAAGGAAGCCCTTGACAGCCAGCATGAGGAGGAAGGGCCTCAGTGGCACCCCACCACTCTTGCCCTGGTCTCCTTGAGAGGAGGCCAGGGTGAGAGCTCTGGGGGCTGGCCGCACCGGGATCCTTCTTCCCTGTGCGAGCTGTTAAGGAAGCCCTTGACAGCTGATGCAGGAAGGAAGGGCCTTGGTGGCGCCCCAGCACCATTTAGAATAGAGAGCCGCCCCGTGGGAAATCTGACGGACCCGGAGGTGAGTCCGTCAGGCCACTGTGGACTTTGCAGGCCAGATTCTTGAGAATCCGGCCTGATTTGAATCTATAGAAGGTTTCTCCTCCATCTCTAAGTTGAACACCCACCATCTGGTCAGAAGAACCACCCACTAACTGCATCTTGGTCTTGTCTGCACTGAGGTCTGGTTTATTAGCCTTCATCCAGTCCACTGCAGCCAGGCACCAATTTAGCACATCCACAGCCTCATCTGATAAAGCTCAGCTGACAAGGAGAAATATAATTTCATGTCATCAGCATACTGGTGGCAACACACTCCAAAATTCCTCATGACCCCATGCAATAGTTTCACATAGATGTTAAATAGCATGGGGAACAGAAGAAACCCCTGAAGAACCCCATACTGGAGAACCCACGGGGCTGAGCAATATCTCCAAAGTACCACCTTCTGGAGCTGACTATCCAAGTAGGAGCAAAACCACTGTAGCACAGTACTCCCCACTCCCAGAAGGTTGCCATGGTCAACGGTTTCAAAAGCTGCCAGGAGATCAAGGAGAATCAACAGGCCCACACTTCCCATGTCCCTCTCCCAACCTAGGTCATCATGCAGGGTGACAAAGGTTGTTTCTGTGCAAGAACCCAGCCTGAACCCTGGCTGAAATGGACCGAGATCCAGGTCTCATCCAAGACCGCCAGCGCCAGGAGCTGATTGGCAACCACCAGCTCAAGGATCTTGCTCAGGAAAGGATCATTTGGCAATAGCCTAAAGTTGTTAACAACTTCCGGGCCCAGGGAGGATTCCTTCAGGAGTGGTCTCACTACTGCCTCTTTCAGGCAGTCCAGGACCATGTCCTCTCACAAGGAGGAATTAATCACGCCCCTGGCCCAGCCAGCTGTTCCTTCCTGCTAGTTTTTATAAATTGATTATATAATCTCAGGAATTAAATTTAACTGTATGAGTTACATCTAAATTGTTCATGATTTTCTGGCTGGCTAGCCATACATGGCTAATTTGTGAAAGCATATGTCAAGAAATATTTATAGAAAAATATGTATACATCTCTTAATATTTTCTATATGTATGTCTTAACCTGATTTTTATTTAACCTTTTCAACATGCAGTTTTATTTTTACAGTTCTCATCTCGTGCATTCTCGCTTCCAGCCCTTGGAGACAGATTGGGCTAACAGATCAGCCCTATTCAGGTGTTCTCAAATGGTTAAAGTAAATGTGTGAGGAGAAGGAGCTTACTGGTGTTCCAGCCACAGATATGGGAGGATCTCCTCTTGATAAAGTTACCCTACACAACTAGGAACCAATGGAAATGTGCAAAGAAAGAGAGGGGAAGAGCATACAACTCCCCTGTTAAAACAGCTTCACTGGCTCCCAGTCTGTTTCCGGCTCATGTCCTATAAAGTCCTATACGGCTCGGGTTCAGGTTATCTGAAAGACCGTATTCTCCCCTATGAGCCTACTCGGGCCCTGAGATCTTCAGGGGAAGCCCTTCTCATCGTCCCGCCACCATTACAGGCACGCCTGGTGGGAATGCGGGAGAGGGCCTTCTCGGTGGCTGCCCCAAGGCTCTGGAACTCCCTTCCCAGGGAGGCGAGGGTGGCACCCTCCTTGATATGCTTCCGTAGGCATGTAAAAACTTTTTATTCCAGCAGACCTTTGGGGATAACTAGTCTGGACCTGTGAAAATATGATGGATGGATACTATTTTTCTTGTTGTCTTTTAATGTTTTGATATTTTTACAATTTTAATACTGATGATTTAATTATATTTTTAATTTGTGTACACTTGTATTTATATTTCTCTTTATAGGTTTTAATTGTATAAGTTTTAATGTTGTAAAGCTGCCTTGAGTCCCAGTATTGGGGAAAAGGAGGGATATAAATAAATATAATAATAAAATAATAATAATAATATAATAAGGGCTAACATATTCCTTCTCCTCACACGTTTACTTTAACCACTTTGAGAACACCTGAATAGGGCTGATATAACTTGCCCAAGATGGTGTTTTAAGTCAAAGGCACTTCAACCAATTACAGTTGGAGCTTGCCACAGTTTGAAGGACCAATAGGATTGGAGTTTTCCAGACCAATGCAGTACATCAGTGTTGTATAGGTAGAGGGAATGACTGCAGAATCATCAGGCCTCAAACACAACTGTTCTTTAATTCAGCACACACAGAAGTGATCACTTAGCAGAAGCTCCACCCATTGTTGCTACTCCCAGCTCTACAGGAGCTGCCAAGGTTCAAAACAATAACTAAGCCACACTACCCCCCCCCCCAGGATACATAACAGCCCTGGATACCCTCCCCCCTTAGCTGTCATAGTCTTCCAACCAACAAGGAGGTACTCTTTCACGGCACGGTCTCTGCACTCAAATAGTAGGTGTGGCTTGCTCAGATGACTTCCTTTCAGTAACTGCCGTAGATAAGGAAGGAGTATTGCTCCCATCACTTAGTGGTTCTGGTGCTCCAGCCAGCGGTGAGAGAAACATGTCAGTTCCAGATAGATCTTCAGCAGCTACCTCTGCTGATGGCAACCCACTCTGGCCAGAATGCCTTCTCAAATGGTCAACATGGCGATGCCATAATGACTTGTATGACACAGGTCTGGTGAGCTCAGTGATAGACAATGGAACCCACCTTGGTCCAGCACCATAGTTCCTAGCAAACACCTGATCTTGTGGGCAAATGAACACAGAGTAGGTGCTGAGGAGGCAGTATCCAGAGCTTGCTCCCGTTTGCTTTGTAAGTCTTCAGCTAAGTCTGGGTGGAGATGGTCAAGACAAGTTTTTAGATGCTGCCCCATAAGTCACTCTGCAGGACTGACTCCTGTTGTTGCACAAGGAGTAACATGCTGAGCAACGAAAAGCCTTGCTGAGCAAGGCGTGTTGGCTAGTCTCCTCCTACGATGCACTTTGGGGCATCTTTTGTTGTCTGCACCATCCGTTCAGCTTGACCATTTGCTCGGGGATGACAAGGTGCAATGAGGACAGCCCAAATAAGTTACTTGTCCACAAATGTTTTAATTCAGCAGATATAAAAGCAGTCCCACTGCCTGAAACTATAGTATCAGGCAACCCATGGGTTGCAAATCAGTAGCACAGTGCTGTTGTTTCAGTGGCTGTTTGTGATGGTACTAAGACTACTTCAAGCCATCAACCAGGAATCTACCACAACCAAGAAGTTTTTTTCCTTGAAATTGGCCTGCAAAATCAATATGGATTCTTGACCAAGGCTTCTTGGTCACTTCCCATGGAAAGATAGGTGCCCTTGGTGGATTGTGCCTAGTGGTTTGACAAGTACTGCACTCATTTACAGTTTTTTCAATATCTGAGTCAATACTGGGCCACCAGACATAGTTCCTGGGCCATGCTTTCATGCAAATGATCCCTGGATGAGCTGAGTGCAGCATGGTCAAGATGGTTTAATGACCCTTATCTGGAATAACAACATGGTTTCCCCATAGCAGACATCCCTTATGGGCAGACATCTCATGCCAACGGCACTTGAATGGCTTAAATTCCTCTGGCCATTCCTGATATGGCCATCTCCTCCATACCCAGTTTAAAACACGAGCCAGTACAGGCTTCAAGATAGAATGAAAAGCTGTTCTGCATAAAAATCCCAGGAAGCAGGTTGACTAACATCAAAATCCTCGATACATCCAAGAGCAGCCATTTTTATTTTAATTCTCTGTAAAACACACACACACACACACACACACGGTGCTCAGGTTCTTAAATGGGTCTAGCTGACTGCTTACCAGTCAGCTGTGTAAATGGATTCACAGTCCTTGCTGCCTATATAGCTCTCAGGATCTCACCTGTCAGGGTGGACACTGAGCCCATAGAATCCCAGAGTAGTTCTGATTCTGAGGAAGAGCAGTCGCTCCTGGGAGAGGAGCGTGCTCCGCTTTCCCAGGGCCCACAGCTGACGGAGATTCCTCCCACCAGCATTCCTAGATTAGAAAGCAGTCCAGGGAGTGACCGAGCAGAGATAGCAGACTTGGTGGATGCGCGACGCAGACGCAGAGAGCGGCGCCAGATGGAGGGCGCGGAAAGGAGGCGCAGTGTCCGGTTGGCGCGCAAACAACGGCTGCGCCCCGAAGATCCAAGGGAAAAGGGGAGGGACTCTCCCTAGTCCTTGAGTTCAGGGGTCTGCCAGTAATTCCCTTTCAAACGGGGACCAACTGTTTCATCTTAGGGCATAGGTACTCTGCTGCTCATATCTAGTTGCTACCTGTAGAGTTGTTAAGTTGTAAAAGAAGAATAAAGCTTTGAAAGGAATCCTTTTGTCTGTGTCTGGACTTGGCTACTGGATTAGACTGAGAGAGGCCTCCAAGGAGCCCTTGACACCACCTTTGTCACCACAAAAAGTTGTACAGGTAGTAGGAACGACGGTAAGAATCAGACAGCCTCAAACACAACTGTTCTTTATTTATCACACACAGAAGTGACCACTTAGCAAAAGCTCCACCCACTCTTGCTACTCCCAGCTCTACAGGACTGCCAAGGTTCAAAACAATAACTAAGCCACAGTAACCCTCCCCCCCCCCCGGCCCAATACATACCAATCAGGCTTCTCCAACCTGATGCCCTCCAGACGTTTTGGACTGCAACTTCCATCATCCCTGACCATTGGCTGGGGCTGATGGGGGATGTGGTCCAAAGGGCACCAGGTTGGGAAGACTGCAGTAGGTGATTGGTTAGCAGCTGTAATGGCCAGAAGTGGTCTCATGCAAGACTGAATCTTTCGTATCTGACTTTATGATGTTCAGGAAAATAGGTAAGTAATTTCATTAACTGGTAAATGTTATACGTTAAATGCAATTTCAGTGCTTATAATGGCAGTATACACAGGGTAATAAACTGAACTTTTTTAGGTCTTTAGCCTAAAACAGAAGCCACTGGCTTAGTTCTATTTTTATATCAGAAATCTCTTCACAGTTCATGGAATGGCTTTCCCCAAAGTAAATGCAGAGCAGAACAAGGAAAGCCAGATGTTTTCAATGTACAAACTTCCTGCTACAGTTCATGAACTCAGAAACACAAACGGCAGTAGCCTTACCTATTATCTGACACAAATAGAATTGGTTGCAGTCACAGATGAACTGATCACAGCCCTTTGCAAATTGCCATGGCAAGTCATTGCAACTGCCACCTTATGCCATCTTGGAGTCTGTCACAGGTTTTGTATTCCCCCTGCCAATTCAGATATATTTATTCAAATTTACCAAGGCATAAGCATGAAATAATAATAATAATAGAGCTGGTGGAAAAGTGCTTGTATGGAAATCCCCCCACCACACACACACACACACACACACAGGGATGTTACTAGGCACTTAAATATTCAAGGCCCAGAACTACATTACATAAATCTGCATAAAATCTCCATATGTTAATTTATACCTATATAGGCAAATTCAGAAAGAATGACTAGGAATATTTACTAGGATTTATTTAAATTTCACAGCAGGTAAAGCCACCAGTTAATTTTTCATCCAAATAATCTCAGATCAAATATATTCTTCAATTAATTTCCTGAACCTATGGAAAAAGTCCCCCCTCTAAGTTTAATTGCTATGCAAGGGAAGATTTTTGGGGGGAGCGTGGGGGTGTGGGAAGGAGTTAGAGCATGTAGGAATGTTAACCCCTTCCCAGCTGCAGCTCCCCTTGAAAATTTCCCTCTGAATAGTAATTAACCGGAGAGAGAGAAAAAAAAACCCTTTCACAGGCGCCAAACTATGTTCAGGAACTGTGGAATAGATCTGGGCCCTTGAGAAATAGATTCAGGGCCCAGGCCTCATGGATACAGGCCTAGCAACACCCCTGCCCCCCCCCCCCGATTCAAACAGATCATTTGTTGGCCCAGTTGTATTTCTTGAAAGCAGCTATTTCAGGTCTTGTCTACATTAGAGCTTATTCAGACCATACTTACATAAGGTTATTTCTTACGACTGGCACTAACTTTGGGCTTTTCTACATGAGACTTTTAAATTGCCACTTTACTGAGGCTTCTGCTTCTGGATTCTTTGTAGGATTAAGACCGTCTCCTTTACAAGTGTTTTTTGCCGGGGTGTGTGTATCTTCCTCTGTCTTTCTATATGTTCTACACAATCATTAGGTGGCGCTGTGGTATAGCTGAATTGTACAAATACACCAGGGTTTCATGCCGCCATTCACAAAAATACCAGACCTTCCTCATTAGACCCCCCCCCCCATGATATTGGTTGCAAAGGACGGGAGAGGCCCTGGAGGAGGATGACGCTTAAAGCACCCACAAACTACCGTGAGTGAGGAATCACAAGCTAGGGGTGTTTGAAACCCCACTTACCTGGCTGCTCTGGGGTCCGTGGAGGGGGAGGCGATCTGGTTGTCCCCCCGGAATCCTCGACACGGGGGAGACGATCTGGTCCTCCCCCCCGGAATCCTGCCCAGCCGGCTCCACTCTGCAGCCAGTCTGCAGAGCCGCCGGCCAGGCCGATCTGCAGCGGGGCCTCCATCCGCTGCCGGGCTGCTGCGGACGCAAATGGCGTCCTGCGTAGGGGACGCCATTTGCGTCCCTATGCTAGGCTGTGATAGGCTACGTATATATTTACGTAGCCTATCACGGCTAAAGCAGGGACGCAAATGGCGTCCCCTATGCCATTTGCATCCCTGCTTTAGCCGTGATAGGCTACATAAATATATACGTAGCCTATCACGGCCTAGTGTAGGGATGCAAATGGCGGCTGCTATGCCATTTGCGGCCACAGCAGCCCAGCAGTGGAAACACCAGACAGACGGCAGCAGGTAGGTCTGTTCCGGGGGGATTTCGGGGCTGTTGGTGGGGGGGGGGTAGTCCGCCATGGATTCTTTAGAATCCGGCCTCACTGGAGTCTGTGGCAGATTTCTCCGCCATCCCTATCGCAAGCCCAGAAAAAGCCTCACGTAGAAAGGATCTTTGTATCAGATTATCCCTTTTCCTGTTCCTGAATTGCATGGCAGTGAGCTATCCCAAGATCCACAGGTTGTCTCTATTTTGAGAGTGGTTTGGGGGAGGGGATTAATGGGTGGTGGGTTTTTTTTGCAGCATAGCTTAATCTAGTCATCTTATTTATCAAGGAGAAGAGAAACTTAGGATGGGGCTGGCTCCCTGCTAAACCTCTGGTATATATAGCAGCATCTGATTTGGCCCATTCCTCCTGTTGGCAAATGGCTTCTCAAAATTCTCCACCCTATTTGTAGGTATGGTGAGGTGGGGATTTCACTGAATTTATCCTTTCCAGGGAGAGGAGAAATTCCCCACAATTTCTCACAGGTAGGGCTCACCATTGGCTGGGGTTATAGGATAGCTACTTTCTTTTTTCATAAGTTTTTTTTGTGTGTGCTGCCATGGCAAGCACCAACTGTGTTGGCAGCCTAGGCCTCATCTTTCATCCACCATAGTGCAGGTGTGAGGAGGGCAGTTTTGAGTCCAGCTCCAGGAAAGAGGTGGAGCTAGTGCAGTGCCAAAATCTGTCCTCCAATTTCCTGAAAGTTTTCTTCCCCAATGAAAGATGCTTCCATTGTTCTGCCTCATTCTCAGGGTGCTTTATAATTATTTTTGTGGTGTTTTTGAGCGTACCTAATCACTGCAAGGTGGCCAAGGGTGCTCTGTATGTGTGTTATCTTTCTATTATACATCTCTCCATTGCTCTGCAGCCTCCCAGGCTGCCTGCAATTCCTGATCTGAAAAATCCCTATGAGAGGAATTACCTCATGATGTCTTCCCCTGGGCTGTAATTGAAGTGTGGGAAGCTGAGGAGGCTACAGGCTGCCAGAGAGACTATTGTACAATGAAAGACAGAGCAGTTACTTACACTCGTGGGCTACCTCTTAAGTAAGTGCAAGAACTCAAACCCAACCCATGACAATCTCCCTGAAATTTTGCCCCCTTTGAATTTCTTTTCGAAAGCAATTTCTTTTCTATCCAATTGAATGAGAATGGTCGGAAAAAATGTGGGAGAAATTTCCGGCACAGCACTAATATACATTCATGGAGAAAAGGCCTATGCTTTTCATAGCCTTCAATCAGCACACCTGTGCAGATTTACAGAGACGTAACTCCCACTTTAGTCAATGAGGCAGACTGACATGTAATTATTCATGACTAAATTAGTTTTGGTGCAACCCTAACTATTGAGAAAGTTTGGATATGTATGCTACATAGCCAAATCATAGTAGAAGAAGAAGAGGAGGAGGAGGAAGAAAGCATCTATATTTGATTGAATGTGATCAGAATTACACCCCATTATACCTCCAGTACCAGCAGCAGTATGCCTATGTATACTAGTTGCTGGGGAACATGGGGGATGGGGCAGTGCTGTTGCACTCGTGTCCTGCCTGTGGGTTTCTGTGAGGAGCTAGTTGGCCACCGTGTGAAAAGAATGCTGGACTAGATGGAATCCTGTTCTGATCCAGCATGGCTC
Organism: Heloderma suspectum; assembly: GCF_057233095.1. Taxonomy (NCBI): domain Eukaryota; kingdom Metazoa; phylum Chordata; class Lepidosauria; order Squamata; family Helodermatidae; genus Heloderma; species Heloderma suspectum. The sequence continues at coordinate 193,582,841 of NC_139458.1, forward strand.
TTCTTATGTTCTTGCATTCTTAGAAGCCTGAAGGGCTTTCATCACATAGGACACAAACAGAAGCAGTGGTGTTATAATAGCTTTTTTGATAACTGGAATTCCTAGCTAGTTGCACATGCCAAGTAAGTTTATGTTGTTTCCCTGAATAGATTCTAATTGTTTAATAAATTGTTAAATAAACCATTTAATATATCAATTAATGAATTAATAAATTGTTTAATCATTTTTGTTTCACTCTATCATCTTCTTTGTGGATCCAGACTTACAGCATCATGTTCTGTGATGTTTGTGCGGGAAAATCTGCCCCATTTCATAGAATCATGGAATCATAGAATAGTAGGGTTGCAAGGGGCTTACAAGGCCATCGAGTCCAACCCCCTGCTCAATGCAGGAATCCAGGTCAGAGCGTCCCTGACAGATGGCTGTCCAGCCTCGTCTTGAATGCCTCCAGTGTGGGAGAGCCCACCACCTCCCTAGGGAATTGGTTCCACTCTCATATTGCTCTAACAGTCAGGAAGTTTTTCCTGATGTTCAGCCGGAATCTGGCTTCCTTTAACTTGAGCCCATTATTCAGTGTCCTGCACTCTGGGATGATCAAGAAGAGATCCTGGCCTTCTTCTCTGTGACAACCTTTCAAGTACTTGAAGAGTGCTATCGTATCTCCCCTCAGTCTTCTCTTCTCAAGGCTAAATTTCAAAGCAGTATACTTCGATTTTGAACCGTGTCGGCAGAGGTACATGCCAATTCCCAGAGGAAGGACCAGCCCAGGACATTTTGCTGCCTGAGGAAAAACACCAGATGGTGTGTCGTCGTCCCCCCCACACACACACACCAAGGTGCAATGTACACAAAACTAGCCGAGTTATATTGGCACATGAGGGAGAACATCCCACAAACACCTCTCCCCATCCCTGTACAAGAATAACTAATTAAGGGTGCATCCCTATGCATGTTTAGACAGAAAAAAGTCCTACAACTCCCAGCATTCCCCAGGCAACATGGGAAGTTGTAGGACTTTTTTTTCTGTCTAAACATGCATATCATTGAATCCTAAGTAACTAATAATTTGCTGCCCTTTCATAACACCCCAAATCTGCTACTTGTGTTGGCTGCCTCACATTGCCTAATGGTAGAGCCAACCTTTTCCCAGAGCATTTCAGTGTAAATACTGCCTGTGAGATGTGAACCAATTCAGTTGCATTGACAAACTGGCATTTGTCAGTCTTGGTATTCCTAAGTGAGACAGTGCCTTAGGTTTCCTGTCATGGGAAGTAGCATAGCTCCTTATCTAAATGGTAAGAAACTTCATAAGAAATCTACAATCTCATGACAACAACCTGATGTCTATGTTGCACATGAAGATGAGCTAAAATTACTGTCAGAAGGATGGTTCTGAATAAAGGAAGCAAATTCTTTTAGGTATTAGGAGAGACTTAACGTGTTCATACTTTATTTAATTATGTTGTGCTCATGCAAAACATGTTATTTTTAGATTGATGTTTAATTATGTAGGGAGTTTATCTTAACAACGTAATTACAAGACGGCTAAAGCTGGTGCTTGATTGTGTACTTAATATGGCTTTCCAAGCATTGCCTAATCATAAAATTGCTAGTTAAACATATAGACAAGATGGAGCTTAAAAGACTATAATTACACCACTGTCCACATTATCTCTAAGGGTTATGAAAGAACCATTGTGACCTAAGTAATCATTGTTTTCCCAAGTCTTTTATTACAGGGAATTAAGAGATTTGGCATAAAGAGGCGGGGTTGGCAGATGCAGTGAAAAGAGAACTATATTTAAAAAAAACAAAAAACTAACAGTGGACTTAATGTAAACCAAAGGATTTCAGGAACTGATCATTTAAGGCTGTGTTACCAATATTAATATTGCGATGGTAGCCTTTTCATTTTCTCACAAACAATCATAATGTGGAGAGATTAAAGTTATGACATATCTCTCATTGCTGGCCTGATGGGCACCTCATCTTCTAAGTCAGGTTCACTTCTCAGAAAAAGCAGATGAGATGCGAAGGCTGTGTCTGGACTGTACCACTTCAGACTGCAGGTGCGAAGTCACATGACCAAATGTTTCTCCCAAATAAGAATAATAAAATAAATCCTCCACAACACAGAAAACCAGCAGGGCAAAAGCTAATGCGCCTTACAAATCTTTAAACTCCATAAAGTGTCAACAGCCTTTTCCAGGCAGTGGGCACATTTGGAATTTTGGGCTGAACCCGTTTTGCGGACTGGGTTCAGCACCTTGGATAGCTCCTTTAGAGTTCTGGCTGGTTCTGACTAAAACCTAGGATGGATTCACAGCCCCACCGAAATCGGAGTCACCAGCCTCCACTGCCCACAAGCAGGACATGACTGCAACAGCACCCTCCTGTCCATGTTCCCCAGCAACTCGAGTATGTAGGCATAGTGCCTCTGATATTGGAGGTAGCAAAGGGACCTTCTGCATGGAAAGCACGTGTTCTACCAGTGAGCTATGGCCCTTCCCTGTTGGAAGCTTCCAATTAGTTTCCCCATTGGAACTAATGGGGAAATGTACACTTGCAGGAGGAGTTCTTGTACACTTGTATTATTGTACATGCATACAATCATACAGTTGTAGGTGCTTGTGGGATTTTCTGCCACAGGCATCAAAAGACCTGACCTTGGGTACCATGGGTACTGTGCATCTTGATTGGGTGGGGTGGAGGGGGCATCATTTGCGGCTTCTCCTTAGACATCAACATGTCTTGGGCAAGCTCTAGGGATTCAACTGAATGCATTTCTAGTAAATATTCCAACAATGTATCCAATATGTAGGAATTTGGAATGAGGTCAATGGTGTGTTGTTTTGACAGTGATGAAAATCTCCCACTTTGCAAAACACACACAAAAACCATGCCTTTTTCCAGAGAAGAAGAGAAACTCAAGGAAGGGCTAGAGGTTTGCACATGACTTCCTCAAAAAGCAGTTGTGAGGAAGAATACCGTTCTTTCCCCTTAGCATTTTAATTGTGTCACTTCCTTAATTCTCATCTGTGGTGATGATTTGGTTCTCCTTACTTTTTGATGGGAAGTCACAGCACTCAGGAAGCCCATCGATTAATCTTGCAGCAACAGGGCAGAACCTCAGGCCCAGGGGGAAAACCTGGTCCCCCAGGGTACCAATCCATCCCTGGGTTCCCGCCTTCCCCCAACCATGATTTCCTGTCTTTTGTGCCGTTCTCTCCCTCATTCTAAAAGGTTGCTTTGCCTCTCCCAAGGCTTAATTACTGGAAGTAAAAGCTTTAAGCTAAAATGTGCTGATATGTTTGGTATTTTTAGCCCCTCCCCTTTTGCCTTGGGCTACAGCCACCACTGGATTGCGGCTCCTGAAAGCTTCTCCAAAATAGAAGTCGGCCCTCAGGCTGAAAGAGGTTCTGCACCCCTTTTTTACAGAATGGTCTTTCAAAAAGACCTTCATGGTCAATAGACTGCTTGGGAGAGATGGGACCAGTAAGTAGTGACTGAAAGGCAGACAAATGCTACAGCGTGTGACAAATATGACCACTTCAGAGGCAGCAGATGTTAGAGAGTTCCAGGTGAATGAGAGGAAAAGCAGAAATTATCAGGGAAGGACCTTTAGGTTGGATATTTCCATAAGTACTTCAGGGGCTTAACAGTTCAGTCTTGGAAGTACGTTTTTATGGACCAGTAATGAACTTTTCTCTGACAGTGGCTATGAGTCATTGTTCGGCATTCTACTGCCAAATGTTACTGTTTGGCGCTCTGGATGATGGGATAAAGTTTCTCTCCTCACAGTCTTGTCTGCTCTGGATGTCCCTCAGTCAGGAAAAAAATAACAACCCCATTATATCCCTCTGAAAGCCTACATAATCCTTCTATTTCTTTTTTACTTTAATCCTATCATCTCATGTAAGACTCAAAAATTAGATGAGAAGCACCTTCATTATGTGTGCAGGGGAACAGACAGCTAAGTAATAATAATATTTATTTCTTCACACTTGGCGAATTACTGCTACCAACCACAGATGTTTTGATCTCAGGGAAGGAAGAAAACTCACCTATGGACTGGTAATGTAGTAACAGAAGGAAACTCACCAATGAATCATAAAACGAACTTCAAATTGGTCCGCATTTTCTGAAATTATCCGAATCAGATTTCTTTATTTGATTCTAGTCATCAGCCCACACAAAGCAAAAGTTTAAAAAAGAAAACTACATCTAAATGTATAGAAGTAACATTAATTAATATGAATTAACATTAATAAAATGGACACAAACCCAAATTATATAAAACAAACTTGAAATTTTGAATCTCCATGGCAAAGCACAGCAAACCCTGTGGAGAGGACTGGAAAGTCTCATTCTGCAAGCAGTATCCTTCCACTGGTGGAAGGATGATTCTGGATCCAACCCCTATTTTGGATTCAAATTTGGTGTGCTCATAGAAATGTATATTGTGCTTTATTGGACTGATATTCTTATGGATAACCTATACATTGATTTATACCAACAGCTTTCTGTAGGGCTTTTACTTTTCATATGATCGGTGAACTTTCTTTTGGTACATATTCTTATGTTCAAGCCTAATTCAAAGTAGCACTGAATTCAGGAAGGAGATCATTCCCTTACCTTGCTCTGAACAGGACAGTAAGAGGGCAACAAGAAGCCCTTGTAGCCAACAGAAAGCAGGATTTTTTTTTTCAGAACTTCTGTTTATTTATTAATTAAAATATTTCTATACCACCTTTCAGTCAATAGATTCTCAACAGGGTGTGCAATACAAAGGGTTGGATCCAAGATCTGCCTTCTGTGAATGACAAGGTTCCATTCATGGAAGGCCCCTTCACCTGATGTTGGGAGATCATTCTTCCTGCCTCCCCCCACCCCCAACATCAGAGCTCAGCACAAACACATTTCCGGACTTACCGTTAGGTCCCATGGGATTGTGCCATATGGACTGTTGACTGTGAGCCTTTCTATATGAGGCATTTATTGTACACCTGTGATTCCTCACTTACAGTAGTTCGTGGGTCCTTTACATGATGTTGTCATTCTCCAGGGCCTCTCCCGTGCTTTGCAACCATTTAAGCAGGGTTTTGTTTTGTTTTTCTAACAAGGAAAGTCTGGTATTATTTGTTATAAAGCCTAGTATAATTGTGCAATCCCAGTATACCACAGTGCCACATAGTCCTTGTGTAATGGAACATAAGGAAAGGAAGAGAAAGAAACTCCCCAGAAAAACCACACATGTAAAGGAGCCAATCTTAATCCTGCAAAGAATCTGGAAGCAGAAGCATCGGTAAAGTGGCAGCTTAGAAGACTCATGTAGAAAAGCCCCATCTCAACAGATAGAAGTTGTGTTTTATACCAGTCCTCATTCTGTGGTTTATATGCAGAGATTCAGAATCATTATATACAGTGAGGACTGTTCAGCAGAGGGAACAGATTGCCTGGTGAGTGGGGGAGTTCTCCATTGCCAGAGGTATTTAAGCAGAGTCTGGATGGCCATCTGGCAGGGATGCTGTCGCTGCATCCTGTATTGCAACAGAGCCTGTAGAGCAGGGGGTTTGACTGGATAATCTCCGTGGTCCCTACCAACTCTATGATTCTATATTACAATGGCAGAATTGACCAAAAGACTATAAATAAGACAAGTGACATTTCTCAGAATGGTTTTGCCCAGTCATAATAATTTGAGCCGGACATCCTAGAGAGTGAAGTCAAGTGGGCCTTAGGAAGCATTACTAACAACAAAGCTAGCGGAGATGACAGTATTCCAGCTGAGCTATTTAAAATCCTAAAAGATGGTGCTGTTGAAGTGCTGCACTCAATATGCCAAAAAATTTGGAACACTCAACAGTGGCCACAAGACTGGAAAAGGTCAGTTTACATTCCAATGCCAAAGAAGTGCAATGCCAAAGAGTGTTCAAACTACCGTACAATTGCGCTCATTTCACATGCCAGCAAGGTTATGCTCAAAATCCTACAAGCTAGGCTTCAGCAGTATGCGAACCGAGAACTACCGGAAGTACAAGCTGGGTTTCGAAGAGGCAGAGGAACTAGAGATCAAATCGCCAACATTTGCTGGATCATGGAGAAAGCAAGAGAATTCCAGAAAAACGTCTATTTCTGCTTCATTGACTACGCTAAAGCCTTTGATTGTGTGGATTACAACAAACTGTGGTAATTCTTAAAGAGATGGGAGTACCAGACCACCTTACCTGTCTCCTGAGAAACCTGTATGAGGGTCAAGAAGCAACAGTAAGAACTGGACATGAACAACCAATTGGTTCAAAATTGGGAAAGGAGTACGACAAGGCTGTATATTGTCGCCCTGCTTATTTAACTTATATGCAGAGTACATCATGAGAAACGCCGGGTTGGATGAATCACAGGTCGGAAGTAAGATTGCGGGAGAATTAACAACCTCAGATACGCAGACAATACCACCCTAATGGCAGAAAGCAAAGAGGATCTAAAGAGCCTCTTGTTGAGGGTGAAAAGAGGAGAGTGCAAAAGCTGGTTTGAAACTCAACATTAAAAAAATGAAGATCATGGCATCTGGCCCCATCACTTCCTGGCATATAGAAGGGGAAGAAATGGAAGCAGTGACAGATTTTACTTTCTTGGGCTCCAAGATCACCGCAGATGGTGACTGTAGCCATGAAATTAAAAGACGCTTGCTCCTTGGGAGGAAAGCTATGGCAAACCTAGACAGCATAGTAAGAAGCAGAGACATCACTTTGCCGACAAAGGTCTGTATAATCAAAGCTATGGTTTTCCCACTAGTAATGTATGGCTGTGAGAGCTGGACTATAAGGAAGGTTGAGCGCCGAAGAATTGATGCTTTCGAACTGTGGTGCTGGAGAAGACTCCTACGAGTCCCCTGGACTGCAAGGAGGTCAAATCAGTCCATCCTAAAGGAAATCAACCCTGAGTGCTTATTGGAAGGACAGATACTGAAGCTGAAGCTCAAATATTTTGGCCACCTAATGCGAAGAGAAAACTCCCTGGAAAAGACCCTGATGCTGGGAAAGACTGAAGGCAAAAGGAGAAGGGGGCGGCAGAGGATGAGATGGCTAGATAGCATCACCGATGCAATGAATATGGACTTGAGCACACTCCGGGAGAGAGCGGAGGACAGGAAGGCCTGGCGTGCTATGGTCCATGGGGTCACGAAGAGTCGGACACGACTGAACGACTGAACAACAATATTGGCTTTGCACTAATTGAAACAGATATTTCATGATTTTACCATACTTTTCGCACAGATATTTGGCCTGAATCACTGAAAAGCACTCCTGCCCAGGCATCATTGAAATGAATGGGAGCTGTGTAAGAGAGCAGTCACGTTTAATTCATTTCACTGGGGATCCTTGTGCCGCTGCCAGGGCCCCAGTATCCCAGTAGGGCCAATCACTGAAGCCTCCCTCCTTCAGCATCCCAATGAGCTTGGAGCCAGAGCTGGAAAAAGTGCAGAGAAGGGCAACTAAAATGATCAAGGGGCTGGAGCATCTCCCCTATGAGAAGTTTACAACAGCTGGGATTGTTTAGCTTGGAAAAAAGGAGGGTAAGGGGAGATATGATAGAGGTGTACAAAATTATGCATGGTGTGGAGAATGTGGATGAGGAGACATTTTTCTCCCCCTCTCAAAATACCAGGACCCGGGTTCTTCCCATGAAGCTGATTGGTGGGGGATTCAGGTCAGATAAAAGGAAGTACTTTTTCACACAGCTTTTTCACAGTTAAACTATGGAAGTCACTACCACAAGACCTAGTGATGACCACCAATTTGGATGGCTTTAAAAGGGGGTTAGACAAATTCATGGAGGAGAAGGCTATCAAAGGCTACTAGTCCTGATGGATCTATGCTACCTCCAGGATCAGAGGCAGTATGCCTATGTACTCCAGTTGCTGGGGAACATGGGTGGGAGGGTGCTGTTGCGCTCATGTCTTGCGTGGGGTTCCTGGTTGACAGCTGGTGGCCACTATATGTACAGAATGCTGGATTAGATGGACCCTTGGTCTGACCCAGCAGGGCTCTTCTTATGTTCTTATTAAATGACCCACAACCCCCCTGGGGGATTTTATAGGGCATTGTATGAAATTTAAATGGCTGCTCATTGGAGCACTTCCTTCTACCAGGTAAGCCTGCCAGAGCTCATGGAGGGCACTGATATAGGAAGGGGCCCACCTGAGAATGCTATACCACCCTTCCTCAACTTGGTGCTCTCCATATGTTTTGGACTTCAGCTCCCATCAGACCACCCAGCCAACATGTCAAATGGTTTATGTGGGGAGCCATAGTCCAAAACATCTGGAGGGCACCAAGTCGAGGAAACCTGGACAATAACACGGTCCCCTCAAACCTGGAGTTAGCCCTGTGCTTGAGATTGTGCAAGAGAATGTCCCATTGGATTGTACTCATCTCTTCCGTGCCTCTTTAGATGAAAAACCCAAACCACATTTAGCATCTTTTAAATATAGAAAGTGGCTGGAAAACACAATATATGCCGGATGTTCTTTGTCTCCGTAACGCCAAAATGATTTAATCCACTATCTGCGTTATACTCATGTTAGTTCTTGAATCATTTGGCATAAGATGACTGTTCTATGTGGTTTGTTGAAAAATGTTCTAGACCCCCTGGGAGATCACCAGCTTCAGATGTATTTAATACAAGCAACTTTACTTATTCTCTTTCATTGTTTCTTTTATCAAAACCAGATTATACTGGCAACTGGAGTTTAACCTAAAGAAGAACGAAAGAAAAAACCGCACCCAGCCCTGAAAGCAAAAAGGAAACACCAGAAGAGTTGCTCTGGCATTCCTTATTATCATTTGAGTTTAAATAATCTTTTCCTATTATTTTAGCAGCAAATCTTTCTAAAATAACCTAAATTTTGTAAAGTCATAGCTCTTCATTTAAAGTGCAATATGTAAGATGGAATATGAAGGAAACATTGGTTAGAGCAGCCAATGGGAGTAGTAGTTCAACACGTCTGGAGGGCACCAGGTTAGGAAGGCTGGGTTAGGGTATTGGACTAGGACAACCCAGGTTTGAATCCCCCATCAGCCGTGAAGTTCACTGGGTGACCTTTGGCCAGTCACCATCTTTCAGCCTACCTTCCTCAAAGGTTGTTGTGCAGGCAAACGGGGTGTGGCAGCATACAGCCATCAGGACTGGAAGCCATTGTTAGCTTTATCCTCCATGAACTTGTCTAACCCCATTTTAAAGCTATTTAAATTGGTGGCATCACCACATCTTGTAATAGCAAATTTCATAGTTAAATCACGTGCTCTGTGAAGAAATACTTCCCGTTGCGTGTCCTGAATGTCCCACCATTCAGCTTCATCAGATGACCCCTGGTTCTAGTATTATGAGAGAGGGAGAAAAATGTCTCCCTATCTACTTTCTCCTCACCATGCATAATTTTACACACTCCTATCATGTCCCCTCTTACTCACCATTTTTTAAACTATAAAACCACAAATGTTGTAACTTTTCCTCATGGGAGAGATGTTCCAGCCCCCTGATCATCTTGGTTGCCCCTTTCTACACATTTTCCAGCTCTATAATATCCTTTATGAAATGCAGTGACCAGAGCTGTACACGGTTTTCCAAATGTGGTCCCACCATATTGTATTTATGTATTTATTTAAAATATTTCTTGGCCTCCTTTCAAGGCAGAAGCCCTCCCAAGGCAGCTTACAGCAATAAAAAACAAAAACTGTTGAAATATTAACAGTTATAAAAACATAAAACAACGATAAAACCAGCAACAATGTTAAGAGCAGTAACAGCAACAATAGCAGTCATATCACAAGAAGGCCTAGGTAAAATAATATGTTTTCAAGGCCTTCTTAAAAGTCTGCACTGACAGAGCATGGCAGAACTCCGATGGCAGCTTGTTCCAAAGGTGTCGGGCCACTGCAGAGAAGGCCCTCTCACATGCGATCGATCACCCACCTGACTGCTCTCACGGGTGGGCAAATGAGAAGGGCCTCTCTTTCTGATCTTACAGTGTGGGCAGGCTGATATAGGTGAAGGCGGTCCTTCAAGTAACTTGGTCCCAAACCATTTAAGGCTTTAAAGGTCAAAACCAGCACTTTGAATTGGGCTCGGAAACGCACCAGTAACCAGTGCAGCTTGCGCAGTATAGGCGTTATGTGTAAGGATGGCAGAGAATTCCACCCGGAATCCGTGGCGGAACGGCCTCCTGCCCCCCGCCCCCCCCGCGGAATCTCCCAGGGCGGCACTCCTCTGGGGTGGATGCGACGGCGGCAGCTCCAGTGGCCTGGCGGCGGATTCGGCGGCAGCTCCAGCGGATTCGGTGGTGGGGGTGGCAGCAGCAGGGCCGGCGGGGGCAGAGGGGTGGCGGCGGCAAGTGTGGTGGTGGCAGGTGCGGCGGCAGCAGCGGGGGCGGTGGCGGGGGCGGTGGGTGAGGCAGCAGTGGGTGCGGTGGGGCAGCAGCGGCGAGTGCGGCAGCGGCAGGTGCGGCGGCAGTGGTGGGGGTGGCGGCGGTGGGTGTGGCGGGGCAGCGGCAGCGAGTGTGGCAGCGGCAGGGGTGGCAGCAGTGGCGGGGGCGGTGGCAACGGCGGGTATGGCGGTAGGTGCAGCAGCGGCGGTGGGTGTGGTGGGGCGGCGGCAGCAAGTGCGGCGGCAGCAGGTGCAGTGGCAGCGGCAGCTGGACTCCTGGCCAGCCGCAGCCGGGCACAGCGTACACAAATGGCGGCAGCTACGGTGGCCGCCATTTGTGTTCGCTATTTTTTGCTGTTCTAGCCTACGTAAATACTTATATAGGCTAGAACGGCGAAAAATAGTGAATGCAAATGGCGGCCACCGTAGCCGCCGCCATTTGCATACATGTTTTTTTTTACTTTGCTGTGATAGGCTACGTAAATATTTATGTAGCCTATCATGGTTAAGTACAGGGACGCAAACGGTGGCAGCTACGGCCTCTGCCATTTGCATTCTTGCTGCCCAGCGGCCAGATGTCCAGCTGCGGATGGAGCCAGCTGGCGGCTCCGCGGAATCCCCACGGAGTGGTGCCGGCCGGGCAGGATTCCGGGGGGAGGGACGGAGCACCTCCCCACCACCACAAAGCAGATCCGCGAAACAGTAAGTGACTTTCGTACATCCCTAGTTATGTGATCGAATTGCCTCACCCCCACCAATACTCAGGGGCCGCATTCTGCACGAGCTGAAGTTTTTGAACCATAGAACTATCAAACAGCATTACGATATTGGCATTTTTATTTTTGATCCCTTTCTTAATGATCACCAACATGGAATTCATCTTTATTAACAGCTGCTACACAATGGGTGTTTTCATCAAGCCTGGTCCAGGACTGATCAAGATCTCTTTGCTGGTCTGTCACTGCCAGCTCAGACACCATCAGCACAGATGTGCAGTAAGGTGCTCCACAATTATAGGTACCCCACAATTTACAGTGCAATCTCAGGCATGCTTAGTTGGAAGTAAATTCCATTGGGTTCAATGAGACGTACTTCCTAGTAAATGTGCTTAGGGCTGGCCCCAGGTTTTGCAGAGTGCTTGGGCAAGACACTCTCCATGGGGCCCCTCCCTCAGTGAGCCTGCCCTTCTCCCTGCCATTGTCACCTGGCTGCTGTTGCTCCTCATCTTCATCCTTGCCTTGCTTGCTTTCTTGACAGGCAGCCAGCCAGTGGGCAAGCAGGTCGTGGTGTCCACTGCTCCTCCTCCTCACCACCCCCGTTGTCTGGGCCAGAGCGAGAGGCAGTGAGCAAGCAGGTTGCAGTGGTAAAGAGGAGGAGCAACTCCAGGGGGCTTTTGCCTTGCTGGCGTGTGGGTCCTTGACTAGGGATGGTGGAGAAATTCACAATGGAACCAAATGAGTTCAGATTTTTAATGGATCCAACCCACGGATTCTGTAGTGAACCAGCTTTTCCCCTGTTGGATGGATTCCGCGGACTTGCAGCCATTTTTCTAACCTTTGGGGATTTCGCGCAGATTTTGTCACATAATTTTTTTTTTTAAGGCCAAAAATGTGCATTTCCCCCACAGGCTAAAGTGTGAAAATGTGCATTGTGGGGGGATTTGCGCATTTTGGGGGAATCTCACAGTTTTGCACGTGCAAATTTGTGCAAATTAGAAAAGTAAAAAAACAATCCAATTCCGTTGATGGGTGGATGATGAAACAAAAGGTGCCTGAAAATCTGTGAAACACAGATGGAACAGATTTTACACAATCCATACATCCTTATCTTTGGCAGATTCACAACCATACCTACTCTTGACACCGTCCCTGCTTAGGACTGCAGCTGGAACCAGGATTAAGTCTAATTTTATCCACTTTATGAAACATATGTATACTTTCCATTATCCCATGTTCAATTGTAGCTATCCTTAAAGTGTTGGAGAAAGGAAAAGAATCCTACCAAGAATCTTAGGGCCGGGTCTTCCTGACTCACTAGGTAATAGTGAAGCAGCACCTTCCGCTCACAGAACAGTATCTGTTCAAGTAGATACAGCTCACTGACGTGCCCCCACTTCCCAGGCCTTAGATACAGAGTGCTGAAATTCAAGCTGTAGACTTGGTTCATGTCCATGCCTTAGTATCAGTTCTTTCAAATATATGAGTCAATGAGCCATTTGTTTCATCCTGATGATGTCACGCGGCCTGCTGCTTTGAATGAAAAACTTGCATTTTATCACTTTCGTATTATCACAAGGAAAACGTTCCCTATGCAGGAATTTGACTGTTAGTGAACACATCTGGAACTTTATGCCACTTAGATAGTGGAAGAAAACTTGCCTGATTGTATGTACTTCTTTAAAAAATGGACAGCAAATATCAGAAGATGAATAGACCTTGTGGTCCTACTAAGCATTCTCAGGCAGATAACCCACTGAAAGCTCAGTATATCCACACAGATAACTGGCCACTAATTTAGCAGTGTTGATCCATGACAGTAAAGAGAAATGGGTCCCCTTTGAGGAACATTTTCTCCTTTGCAAAAGGAATGCCCAGAGCAGAAGTCCTTTCAGCCACAGGGTTGCATATTAACACAATAAGTAGTTTCATACATGAACCTGCTGTATAAGATGTCATTTTAGTATAACTATAGTATAGCCTGTTCACTGTAGTGTAGCTGTTGGACTCCTATAAACTCCAAGGCTATGATCTATACATATCCTGTGTGCACAGCTGCCCTTGGGAAGGGATTGGCAGGACTTGGGGAACCTTCCTTCCTTCCTTCCTTCCTTCCTTCCTTCCTTCCTTCCCTCCCCTTCTCAGGCTGACCTCCCGTTGCACCCTTATCAGCCTGTTCCACTGGCACTACTTTCAATGGGAGGTCCCTATGCAGTTCTCATGCATGCAAGCAGCTGTCCTTCTTCTCCTTGGAACTAGTGATGGGTGAGCCCCCCATTCCTGTCTCCAGTTCGAATGCATCTATTAGGAGAAATGCATTCAAAAATGCACATGATTCTTTTTTAAGAGTTGCAAGCCAATATGGAAAGGGGATGGAACTAACGGAGAGTTGGGAAAAGGAGAAACCTCAATGGATTAATCCATCCGGGCCACTAAGCTGGAAGGGACATTAAAAATTATTTTGTATTGCCCATTCCTCAGATACAGTTTGACTGGCTGTCCAATCCCAGCCCAGTTTGTGGATAAAGGGCCAGAAGAAAAGAGAGCTGGGGCTTTGAAGTTGCTCAACAGTGAGCATCTGGACAGCAGACTGACCAGGCACAGGTCACCACTTTCCCCACTATGGTGAGATGTCTTGTATTTCTACATAAAGTACAATAATTATTTCTAAATTTCCATCTATACATATAAGTTCTGCATATGCAAATTTTATGCAATCCTATGTCCTCTTTGGGGGCAATTCACTTGGGGCAAAGTGTGAGTGGCCACCCTGAGTTTTTCTGCATGAGGCTGTTAATTGGATGCTATATCTACTTTTGGTTCCGTCGCAAATTGAATTCCAAGCACTACACAAGGAGCATTTCTTTTTCTGCTTTTCCACTACATGACCTCTAGGTGGCACTGTGGTATAGCAGATTAGCACAATTACTCAATAAAAACTGTTTTCTTTCAGTTTCACAGTTAAATACTGCACATTTCCTGCTCTAAAAATACCCGTCAAACCTACTGTTTAGACACAAAAGTGAAATTGGAGGGTCACAACTTCATCTAAAGAACCCATAAAAAAACATGAGTAGGGAATGATGAGTGCATGAAAAATCTATTGTAGAAAAAAACCCTATCTCAGGGGTTCCTCTAGCCCAGTGACTTTGCTAATAAAAGCTCTGATTATAAAACAAGCCAGAAAGGATATCAAGGCTGCAGTCCTATTCACACTTACCTGGGAGTATAGTACAATTAATTAATCAATTAATTAATTAATATAAATTCTGATCTTATTTAAAAGTTTGTGCTTCCTGTCTTTTGTATTTAAAAGTGTAAAGGAAAGCATGCAGTCAGTGGTTCACCAAAATAATAGTAATAGGATCTTAGTTTAGAAACAACGGAAATTTTGACAAGATTCGGATACTATGAGCAATGATTTGCAATAAATGAGACCTAAAAAAACAGTGTAGGTTGTTGTTTTTTAAATAACAAGAAGAAGAAGAAGAAGAAGAAGAAGAAGAAGAAGAACAACAACAACAACAACAACAACAACAACAACATCCTATTTGAATTTTTAAGCCTGCAAAATATCCCATTCAATCATTAATCACACAAACTGGAGTGATCAAAAGCAATTTCAGGTTACGCAATAATGTAAACAACATTTTGAGCTATGTCTACTAAGTTGTGCCAGGCATCAAGCAGAAAATCATGAAGTGAACACAGCAGAGTGTGTGTGTGTGTGTGTATGGCCTTGTCAGGCATTCAAAACCTGTTGCATTTGTTTCTCTGTACTGTACTCGTGGAGGGCAACTGTCTGGAGATATATGTGTGTGTGTGTGTGTGTCTGCTCTGTTTATATGTCTGTAGCTAAACTATTTTTATATCATGCATAATACTGTATCTTAAGGGTTTAATCTTTGTAAACTGCCCAGAGAGCTTTGGCTATTGGGCAGTATAGAAATGAAATGAAATGAAGCGGACAGTCTCCTGTATCCGAGGGGGCTCTCTATGCCAGCCAGGATGCTGAGAAGTCCACAGGTCATAGCATGATGTGAATCTACAGTGAGTCTCATCCACCAGATGCAAATGGTTCGGCCCATGCTACAGTACAATATATCTAAAGTGTAATAGTTCTTATGACTACCAGCCTTCAGCAGTGCAGCTCTTTTGGGCCACCAAGAGCCAGAGCAATGCTGCCTCTCAAGCACTTTCTTCAGTGAAAATGAGGCAGCCAGAGTCTCCCACCAAAACTTGTAACTGCTGAGTGGACTCTCCTGGAGGGGAAGAGACTAACCAGACAGTAGGAAGCAGCCCAACCACAAGGTGAACATGTCTTTAGAATAATGCTCAGCAAGTCCGTGGCATCGCCTCCTCTGCTGGCTTGGAGATCAGAACCTTTGGTGCAGTGAACATATTTTTTCTTTCTTTCTTTTTAAACAACACTCAGCAGGCAGGTTTGCAAATGAAATACGCAAATGAGAAATATCCAGAGGTGGAAACAAAGAAGAGAAAGAGAGGAGAAACTCTACATTTTCAGGCTATTCACTAATTACAGAAATAACCTCTTTCCCCTGGAGTCTTGCACGTACGCCTTCCCGTCTGCTGGGGGGAAAAAATGAATGAAATATTGGAGAGGTTTGCAACCCTGAGCACAAAGGGTGTCCACCACTCGCCGTCCTTGCTTCACAAATTGTTCCATTAACCCCCAGCCCACTTTTAGTTATGAGAGTGGAACACACAGAGTTCCAGTAAATTAGACACACAATGCATAATGGAGCATGGAAAGCTGTTTTAAAAGGGACATTCAGATTCTGGAAAAGCTCGTTGCTGCTATCTGATTTCTAGAGACAAGCTAAGCAGGCTGTAGAAAGTGAAATCTTTTCTCACTTATTACAAAACTGTGTTGCCCTGTGCCCTCATTCACACAGACAAGTAACTTCCCTGTCTGCACATGCAATGACCAACATAGTTCTAAAGGAGCCTTTACGCAGAGATGTGGTGCGCACACAGTGGACCTATGCACTATGTTCTCACTAAAATGGGAAATCGCTATGGCTATATAGCTATTCCTGACGTGAATCTTCATCCCAGCCCACCCAAAAATGATCAGGGTTCTTGCTTCCACTGCCATCAGGAGTGGAAGGCAGACCTTTGTACAGCCCTATCTAAGACCAAGTAGTGATTTGGGGCTTTTCTATATAAGACATTTATTGTATGCTTGGCATTCCCTACTAACAGTTTGGGTTCTTTAGATGACTACATGACCCTCCAGTTTTGCTTTGGTGTCTAGCCAGCACTTTGGGTGACTTTTTTTGGAGCAGGGGAAATGCGGCATTTAACTCTGAAAGTGAAAGAAAGTGCAATTTCCTCTTGTGTAGCTGGCCATGCCACAGTGCCACCTAGAGGTTATGTGGTGGGAAAACAGGAGAGGAAACGCTCCTTGTGTAGTGTTTGGATATCAATTCAGCAATGAAACTGAATATACATTAAGAGGATCAACAGCTGATGAACAGCTCTTCATGGCAGTGGTGAGATTCAAAGTGGGGTCTTCCTTACAGCTCAATCTCTTTGGGACAATTCTATATATGTTTAGACAGAAAAATTCCTACAACTCTAACATACACAGGATTGCAACCTTAGCCACTATTCTCTAGCTCTCATATAAGATACACCAGCTATACCTGAGCCTCACACCTCACACCAGCTATACACTGAGCCTCACAAATTAGTTGGTTTGGTCCAGAGTGAGTTGGTCATGCTTTGGGCCAGAGGTGGCAACCTGTGACCCTAGGGGCACATGCAGCTCTTGTTCTAATTCCACGAGGCCCTCAGCCTATTGCAAAAGTGCTCTGCAAGCAATCAATTCAGACCTCTGGCAAAAGTAACCTGATTCTCCCCCAGAAGCCAACTGGATGGGGAGAGAGAAAAAGCTGACAGAAAGAGAGAGGGAGGAGGAGTGGCCCTGTCCAGTTTTAGCATTGTGTCTGTTCATCAATGGCACTCAGCCCCCAACAGCTTACCCCTGAGGGAATGGATTTCCCAGCCCTGCTTTAGTCCAATAGAATCAATGGGAATTAAATTAGTCATGGTGAACATCCTACTGATTTCAGTGGAACTGAGGTGTGACTGATTTAAAACATTTCTACATGAGGCTTTTATTGTACACTTGTGATTGGTCACTCATGAAAGTGTGCAGGCCCTTTACACAACATTGTCAACCTCCAGGGCATCTCCCGTGCTTTCTGACCTTTAACCTAGCTTTTAAAAGATCAGGGATAATGAGGTAATAAATATTAATCTGCTTTATTGGCCCTGTGAAATTGTGCAGCTCCATCTAGTGGCTATATAATGAAATATGTAGACCTTGCAGACAAAGGAAATCCCAGGAAAAAAAGCCCATGTAGGAAGCCGATCTCAATCCTGCAAAAAATCTGGAAGCAGACGCTCCAGTAAGTTGTTGGTTAAAAAGCCTGGTGTGGAGAAGCCCTTTGTCTGGGTCCAACCCAGTGGCATTTGCACATCAGTAGCAGCTCCAATACCTATAATTGGCTTTAGGCTCCAACCCCTTTTTTTCAGATAACCCCCCCCCCAATTAATCTTATTTACAAGGATATCTTCTGCTTAAATATATCCTAATCTTTTTTCTTTTCTTTTTTTTAACTCTCAGGAACGTAATAAATGTGTGAAAAGAACATTGTTTATTAGTGTTAAGGGACTGCTATTCAGCTGAGTTGCAAAATTAATTTCCTAGCACAGTTGATAAGAAAGGGGAGGGAAAGAAATTCCCAGCTGCTGCTGTCACCTGTCAAACCACAGTGAAATATTGTTCCTTTTGTAGTAAGCATTGCACCAGCAACATCATGTTTTCCTTAGCAGTGCTGTGATGAAGAATGACCTCAAACATGGCTCTTTGGCTGAGTTCACACTTCTTCTCGATAACCTAGAGATGTCTTAAAACTGGCTGATGCTTTAAAGGAGCTTGAAAATGGCCCTAATAGCTCAAGTCAAGAGCTTGCAAGAGAGTTAAAGGTGGTATTATAGAGCCCACATTTTCTATGAGATACACACACACACATGCTTCTTTTGTTCTAGTGTCCTATCTAACTAAACAGGTATTGCAGCACGACGATAAATAGGCATTGCAGGGTATTGTACTGAAACACTGTAGCAAGGGTACACAACCTTTTGGGTCCTGATAGATGCATTGGGCAGTGCCAGCTGCCGCACATGTGTGCATGCATGCATGCACGCACATGATCACACAAGCATAGACACATAAATTTGTACACACACAAACACACAGTAGAGACTAGTGGCTCTGGTGTCAGTGGGGTGGTGAATCCGCTTCGGGTTTCAGTCCAAACCAGTCAGAACTCTAAAGGAGCTGTCCAAGGTGCACCTTGGATAGCTCCTTTAGAGTTCTGACTGAAACCCGGAGTGGATTCACCGCCCCACTGACATCGGAGCCACCACTGCAAGCACACACAGAAGCTTGGAGAGAAGAAAAGGGATCCCCTGGCCAGTGCTATCAAGTGAAAGCCTGGGCTTTCTCTTAGCAGCGTTAGCAAGGGAATCCCTTCTTCATCTCCAATTTTGATCAGAGCAAGGAAGGGCCTGGGGTTTCTCTTGTTAGCACTCTCTGATGAGAGACCGGAGATAAGGGAAGCAAGCAAGGGAATCCCTTCCTCAAAAGCTCTACCTCTCAGCTCTACCTCTCATTCAAATCTTCACCAAGGTTGGCCGTAGAATCCCTGTCCAAATGTCTGGAGAAGGTGAGTGGCTGGATGGGGAGGAATACGCTGAAGCTGAACCCTGACAAGACCGAGGTACTTTTGGTGGGAGACAAGAGGAGGCTGGGGGATGTTGACCTGGTGTTGAATGGGGTACGGCTACCCTTGAAAGACCAGGTCCGCAGCCTGGGGGTCATTTTGGACTCCCAGCTGTCCATGGAGGCTCAGGTGTCAGCTGTGAGCCGGACAGCGCTGTATCAACTCCATCTGATATGGCGGCTGCGCCCCTTCCTTCCCAACCATCTGCTCCCATCGGTAGTACATGCCCTGGTCTCCTCTCGTTTAGACTACTGTAATGCGCTCTACGTGGGGTTACCCTTGAAGATGGCTCGGAAGCTGCAGCTGGTACAGAACGCGGCGGCTCACCTGATTAAAGGCAGCTGCCAGCGAGATCACATCACTCCAGTGCTGAAGGAGTTGCACTGGTTACCAGTTGTTTTCCGGGCCAAATTCAAGGTGTTGGTTTTGACCTTTAAAACCCTATATGGTTCTGGCCCAGCCTATCTTAAGGAGCGCCTCCAGCAGCACCAGACAGGCCGCTTAACAAGATCAGCCTCGGATGGCCTTCTCTCTGCCCCATCAGCCAGGACAGCTAGACTGGTGGGGACAAGGGAGAGGGCCTTTTCTGTAGTGGCCCCCACTCTGTGGAACCCCCTCCCTAGGGAACTCCGTCATGCCCCCTCTTGAATGAGCTTCCATCGTGCATTAAAAACGTGGCTGTTCAGGCAGGCATTTGGGGTGGGTTAAGGTATTTTAGAAAATGTTTTTATTGTAGAATTTTATTGTTTTATTGTATGTTGTACATCGCCCAGAGTGGCTGGGTGACCAGCCAGATGGGCGATTAATAAATTAAATAATAAATAAAATAATAAATAAAACAGCCGGGGCAGCTATGATTCTTTTAGTGGCAGGCTGGCAGCGGGCAGGTCTACTGGGCCACCAGAAATGGCTTGGCGGGCTGCATGCGGTAAGCGGACTGCACTTTTTGCTAGTGCCATGCCAAAAATTTCTCCTACAGTTTTTTTTTTACCCTCTCATTTAATTTGATAGAAAAGAAATTGCTTTCCCAAATAAATCCGAAGGAGAAGCACATTTCAGAGAAATTCTGATAGGTGGGGTTCAGGGTTCTTGTGCCTACCTACTTTTTTGCATTCCTGCGCTACAGGAACCATACAAAGCGTTTGACCAAATACAATCAATGCTGGCTGCAGCTTTTGCGGGACCATTGATTATGATTCCTACAGTGCCCCCCCCCACCTATCTCTGAGTGGGCTAACCTTCTCCTTGCCACTGTCACTGCTGCCCATCTGCTAGCCCTTTCCCTCTGGGTCCAATCCACACAACCTCCAGTGGGAGAGCAGGAGGCAGCTCCCGGAGGATACTGCTCCATCTCCTCACTCTCCTCATCTATCTATCTATCTATCTATCTATCTATCTATCTATCTATCTATTACAATTATACTCCACCTCTCTTCCATCGTGGAACTCAAGGTGGCTACATGAGGTTCCCAGGTGGTCTCCCCTCCAAGCACTGACCAGACCCAGACCTGCTTCACTTCAGCAAGGTGGCTGCCTCATGTGCCTTCACACCATGCCCTGGGCATCATCATTGCTTGCATGCACTTGGAGTCGGAAAGGGGCGGTGAACATGGATTACAACCCCTGATTCTGACTTCTGGATACAATAGTGGGGGCAGAACAAGGGGGACCAAGATATTTTGGAGCCTGAAGCTGAAAAACCAAATGCAGCCCCCTCCCCCATGGTAGTGGTAGGGGGGGGGGAAGTAAATTGCTGCCTGTCGATAATAGCCTAGAACAGTCTGAACATTTACTGATAAGATGGCATAGTTGATGTCAATAAAAGGTAGCCAGATATAATTAGCATCACATTATGATGTAAAAGCACTCCTCCCCCCACCCCCCAGAATGGACTGATACTGGTGTTCTTGGCTGCAATCCTAAACTCACTTACTAGGGACTAAACCCCACCAAGCACAAGCAGGCTTACTTCTGAGTAAATACACCTAGGATTGCCCTGCATAAGTGCTTCCTAGTTATGCTCATTCTGTTCTTGCAGCAACCATCATCTTTCAGCATCTGTATGACATCTTTTGAGATAGTAATAAAAGAATGTGGGAGTGAGGGAGAAGTGGAGGATTCCAAAGCTGGGAAGGAGACTCACCGACCAAATACAAAATTCCACTGATGAGTTCCTTTCCCTAAAAGGGTTGGAAAGCAAAGTGCTCCTCCCTTCCCCACGATTCATCACTCACCAGTTTTGGATATGGAGGACAGGTTCCCCCCACCCCAGCTTAACTTTGCAGATTGTTCTCCATGTGACATATACTTCATATAGGAGTGAATGGCTGCTATTTACTTCTATGGGAGAAAGTAATTAATAAAGTGTACATAGCATCATAGGGCTGGAAGGGGCCTACAAGACCATCGAGTCCAACCCCCTGCTCAGTGCAGGAAGCCTGATCCCCAAGCGGTCTCCCATCCAAGTACTAACCAGGGCTGACCCTGCTTAGCTTCCGAGATCAGACGAGATCAGGCGCATCCAGCCCTTTGCTCATCACTGTGGGATGCCTTTGAGGCAAGGAGAAAGCCTGTTCCATTTCCCTGATACTGGCCAGCTAAGCTTCCTCTGTCAGGGACCTTGCAAGATACCATACAAAAAGATAAGAAGTGATGCAATACAATACAAAGCTGGACCAGCACTTTCTCCCTGGCTGCCTGTTGCAGAGAGGGTACTACCCTGAAGGTGGGGAGTGAGAGCAGATTGATGGGACCACAAACTTCCTCAGGTACCTGAACCTGACGGACTCCACCAGGCTGAATGGCTGGACATCCAACTCTAGCATCTCACTGATGTAGTTGGTGAACTGTGGTGGCACTGTAAACTACCATCTTGAGGCCCCATGTTTGTTCACCCCATGTCCTCCATAGTGGCCTGCCTCAACCTTGCGGACAGGGGGAGGCTGACAGGGAGACCCCTTGCACTTTGTCTGGCCTGACACAACAGTCCCGCCCTCGCTGCCTGACTTCTCTTCCCCTAGCAGGACTAACTGATGCTGCGTCCTCGAGTGCAGGAGCCGACTAGAGAGGTGGTGTACTGGCCTGGCTGCTTCCCCCTGCTCAGATCCCTTCTGCAATGCAGGCACATGGTGGCATAGCTGGGATATGCAGCAATTTTGGTATGGTCCCACAAAATACTCTGCTTCTCAGAAGGCGACCCAGAACCAGCGCTTAAACTCTTGTGTCTCCTCCAACATTACATGGGGGACCTGCTGGCAATTGCGCCTCTGCCTCCTCCTGTTCCTGTCCCTCCTCCACATCTCCTGCGACAAAATTACTGATGGCAGAGCTACCGGCAGTGTCAGCAACAACGCGCCCTCCCTCTGCCTCCTCTGCCTCCCCCTACTGCCACCCTGTGGCTGGAACACAGCACAAGCTGATTTCATAGCTGAATGTAAGAATATACCAACAGGGCTTGCGTGCACACACAGTACAACCACACCGCACCATGCGTCTGTGTGTGCATTAAAGTCATCCACACCCAGGACACACAACCCAACCTGACCACACCACACAGAAGACGGAACACTGACGTACTCAAAAGAAAAAGAATAGGAAAAGATCCACATAGCAGAATAATAAGGAAATATTACATTACTGGAGGAGAATGAAATAACTGGATTTTTGTTTTACAAAATGTACTTCTGGTAAGGGGCAAGAGTGGCTAATAGTAATTTACACAGGACAAAGACACAGAAAACAGACTGACAAATGTGTGTGTGTGTGTGTGTGTGTGTGTATATGTATATGTATATGTGTATATATATATATATATATATATATATATATACATATACATAAGAAGCCACAGCAAGCAACAAGAAACAAGAAAAAAAAATAGAACTGAAAAGGATTGGAAGGATCTTCAGGGAAAAGGGTAATAATAATGATAATAGGAATAAGAATAGGGATGTAAATATGTAATAAAAAGAAACACATGCAGCTACGAAAGAACTGAAGGACAATAGAGCTGAATTTTTTAAAAAAATTTAAAAAAAATTCCTAACACAGGGGGGAAGGGGGTGATTAATTGCCTAATATTATGGAAGACCCACACAGCTCAGATGAGGAAGAACACAGTGATTGGAGACCCTTGGTAAAATATGCTCTATGGTTAGAAGGCAAACCTGTCAGTCACTCAACCTCAAGTCCCTCCCTCCTTCCTCTTCCCCACCCGGGCATTATCACAAAAACAAAACTTAAAGTCGCAATCCTATGTATTTTAGACAGGAAAAAGTCCTATAACCCAACTAGCATGGCTGGCTGGGGAATGCTGGGAGTTTTAGGACCTTTTTCTGTCTAAACATTCATGGGACTGTGCCCTAAAAGACATAATTTTTTGCAGACAGACTGTCTGCCTTTCCAAAGCGCCAAAGCACTCATGAAGCTCCGTGAAGATTCCTGTTCAATTCTGATTACTTCAGAGGGAAGCCTGCTTTGCCTTGGGAAGCACCAGAAGCAGCCCAAGTCATCTTGGGATTTGCCTGGATCCGAGGCACATCCCTACTAAGATCCTCTTAGATAAATATTCGCTGGAAGGAACAAATAGCCATATGCCAAGACAGAGAACAGCAGGAGAACAAATTCTGCTTCTTTTTTTCATTAATGAGCAACTTCTTAAAAAATCTGCTGAAAGATCCACATATAAATATGTATTTTGAATGTATTTTCACATTTATATACATATTTTAACTAAATGTATGCATATCTGAACATATATCAGCACCTGTTTGTACTATATAAAATTTAAGAGAAATCTAATTTTGTTTAGGTATTCAATAAATAAATACAATTTAAAAATGTATTTTGGTACTTCTTTTTTGAGCTGAGAACTGTATTGCAATGTTTGGGGGAGTGTGAAATCAGAAGGATAATTACATTCCAATCTACACATTAATCCAGGAGCTGCAGATTATGATATTTTGCAGCAAAGGTCCAATTCCTCAAGCATCCTAGCAAATCATTGCTGCCTGTGTTCTATATAACATTACCAACAGTGCAATATAAGGCATGGCCCAGCTGTTCTTGTGCCTGCGAGGGAATGGATTGTGCCCATTATTTGCATGCCCCCATGGAAACGAGAGTTATATAACCCATGTGCAGATTTCTTTCAGTGAGGATGCAATGGAAAATTCTCGTTAAGATGTAAAAACATTATTCTAAGCTTGAGACAAGTTTCCGTTCAGTACCAACTAGCCCTGCATTTTAGCTTTGTAAGGGCTGTGAGTTCTTTAGCAAGGAGGAGTAGGAGGCATGAGGGGAGCATCCTCTATGTTTGCATCACATCATGTTTAATAAGCGTAGAGCCCTGTCATGGATTTCTCACACTTCCTCTGCTTTTCCTTCTCCTGCCACTAAAGTTCTAATTTGTCCCAATTAGTGTGAATGCACTGCCACACACACAAATTAGCACAGGATTTTAAAGCATTTCTCTCACACTCGCTTGCATTGGAGATAACCTGCTGACATGAGGCGTTGGACAAACCATTACACTTTTTTTTCCTTTTCTTTTTGCTGCCCCTGTTCAAAAGAAAACCATGCTGGCTGGGGGATGCTGGGAGCTGTAGGGCTTTTCTCTGTCTAAACATGCAGAGGATTGAACAGTTAAAGTGAGGGGAACTATTCCATCTGGATCATCAACATGTTGTGACAGGAAATTCACCTTCTCTCCTCTCCACTTGGGCTGTATGATAGACAATAAATAAATGCCTCATCACATACTCCATTTTACTGAAATAAAGCCACATTTCATGTCCAAGCCCAGCAGCGATCTGCTCCAGTCCTGGCTATTTTATGCATGCTTCCTCATTCGATGGATATCTATGTCAGCTCCTGCCAGTGGAATGACTGGGATCCTTTATCCCAGATGTGTTGGACTACAACTCCTATTGTCCATGGGGCTCTGGAGGATGGGAGTTGTAGGCCAGCACATCTGGACAGCCCCAGGTGGGGAAAGGTTGCTTTCTGTGTGTGAGAGAGAGAGATACAATCAGAAGCCAACACTGGTTTCTGAATTGCAAGCGTAATTGTTTATGTGCCCTTGGAACTTAACAAAAGAGCCAGTGTGGTGTAGTGGTCATTTCAACAATGTCCCAGTGCGGTGTATTGGTTAGAGTGTCAGACTAGAGCTGGTGGAGACCTGAGTTCAAATCTTCCCTCAGCCATGGAGCTCAGTGGGTAACCTTGGGACAGTCATTATCTGTCAGCCTTGCAGGGTTGTTGTGAAGATCAAATGCATTGTGTGTGGGAGGAGAAACATGCATATCACCTTAAGTTTCACAGGGGAAAGGCAGGATATGAATGTAATCAGTAACAAAATTAGAAATCAGAATTAGAAATCATGCAAAGATTTATAGTTAAGTCCCATGTTTACTCTGAAATAAATCCCACTGAGATCAACAGGGCTTTGCCCCAAGTTCAGATCCAACATCCAAGACTAGATCCTTTGGGAGTAAGATTTGCAGAATTGAATGGTACTTCCCTATCAGTAGACATGTATAAGAGATGGCAGCCTGGGTGATGAAAGACTTTTGCGAACTGCCAGATTTATTTTACTTGTTGTAACTCTGCAAAATCATCACCCAGGAATACTTGCTATTATTATTATTTCAGGAATAATATTTCCTTTCACGTTGCTGGTCAAGTGTCTCTTTTAAAAAAGAATATCAGGATGCTGAACAACACGGCTGACTCTTTGTTAACACATTTAAACCTAGGCAAGGCATATAAAAGGAGCAACATGCTAATTTGTTCATACAATGGATCCTTTTTCAGTTTATAACTGCGACATATTGCATGCAGTTAGCATTAATATACTGCAGACATTTATTGGTTTTGACCCCTGTCCATAATTAATTGTGTACCTGGAGATATTTATATTGTCACTTTAAAACCAGATTACAATTTATGTGACACATGACTTTAAATTAGTATTTCAGCAAGAGAAGCATGAGTAATGAATTAGCCACAGCTTTGGACTCTTGGCTGATTATTTGAATTGCCTGCATGTGGCTGTTGCATGATCCTGATCTACGAAATATGCACTCAGGAAGGCAATGGCGTTTGTAGACCAGCTGCTCTCAGCTTCCATTTGTATATTACTTAGGGGACCTTTTAATCATAGAGTAGCTTTCCCTATATATTGAAATCAATGAGGTTAAGCACTCCAATTTCACAGAACAAAGAGATCAGTAAGCGGGGAGATTCTCAGCACAGTTTAAAGGGCTCAAGATTAATAAGGGCACAATCCTGTAGGGATAGTTGGCTGCCTCTGAAGTCGGAGGAGACCAACTATCCAGTGCAGAGTGGGCAGAGCGCAGAGGGGATCTTCTCCTCCACACTCTGGCAGCCCTGCATTTGTGGCTAGATGGGCAATTTTGGCTGTCTAGCCAGGGTGCCTCGGAGGCCAGATGGTACAAAGGAAGCATCATAATGGTGCTTCTGCAGTACCCTCCCCGCCCCCAGGAATGCCCCCTTTTCAGCAACTCTGTGCTGCTCTTACAAGCATGGAGTCGGGGACGAACTGTGCCACCTATGAGGGGGCAGGAGAGGAGGCAGGGAGTCGGTTTTCTGGGAACTGACCTCGCAGCACTGCTCCAAGCTCATTTCCCAGAAAACAAAAAATCCTATGGCCATCTAGATGCTGTCTAGCGGCCACAGGATTGCGCCCTAACTTGTTTTGAACTGTAATTTGTTTGGATTGTTCCCACTGTGTTAAGATGGAGGTCTGTAGCCTAAGTAGGCTGGCATCAGGGGTTGGCACTGCATAGCTGCCAAGACCCACACCCCAACACAGGCCCCTCTGCTGACCCCTGGAACTCCTAGGTCCTGCCGCTTTTCCTTTACTGGCCTCTCCCAGCATGCAAGCAGTGCCAACAGCAAAGAGAAGGAGCCTCTACTTATGTTGCTCTTCCCTTCTAGACAGGATTGGGTCCAGTGGGAAAGGGCTAGGCAAGTGAATAGACAGTGGTGACAGCGGAGGGACACACTAACTGAGGCTGGCCGCTTACACATCGGGATGCACAGATTATGAAAAATCCATTCCATTGTGTTTTGCAGATTGTCAGGTGCCTCTTGTTCCGTCATCCGCCCGTCCATGGAATCAGATTTTTTGTGTGTTTCCAAATCCGTGCATATTTGCATTTGCACAAATTCACCCACGTGCAAATGCACAAATTCCTCCGAAATGTGCATTTTCCCAGTTTACTATGGGGAAAATGAGCATTTTTGGCCAGAGTTTTTTATTTTGCCTATTTTTCTACAACAAAATTTGTCCAAATTTGGAAAAGTTGGAAAAAGGGTCCGTAACGGAATCTGCCGAATCTGCCCGATTGGGAGAAAGCCAGTCTGCTGAGAATCCATGGGTCGGATTCATGAAAATACAAACTCATTTGGTTCCGTTGCAGATTTCTCTGACATCCGTACACATCACTCCAGAAAAGGAAACACATCACTGGAAAAAGAGGGCACAGAGTCACATAAAACTTGCATAGGCAAATTTATAGGTATAGATCCAAATGTATAAGGGATTGTAGCTCAGTGGTGGAACACATGCTTTGCATGCAAAATGGTCCCAAGTTCAATCCCTAGTATCTCCATGTTGGGCAGAATACAGTCCTGCCTGAAACCCTGAAGTGCCTCTCCCAGTCTGTGTCGACAATGGTGGGCTAGATGGACCAAAGCTCTCACTCAATATAAGGCAGATTCCTAGGTTCCTCCTATGTTCCTAGAAATAATTTATCTCATTTAAATAGGAATATAGTACATATCACCATAGTGGGGAAAATGGTGACCTCTGTGACTGCTCTGTCTCCTGCCCAGATGCTAACTGTTCAACGGAAAATTCAAAGAGAGGACTGTCCTCTGTAAATTATGATACATGGCCACCTTACACCAAGGGCATCTTGCCAAAGTCCCCTTCAAAATCTGTAACCAACACTGAGTTCATGCTTGGTAACTGTAATATTGTGTGATTTCACCTGGTTGAATGGACTATCACAGGTCTAATACTGTGGACAGATCTTTCAGATCACCTTGAATCTGGTGGAAGTTGTTCACACATTCAAGTGCCAGTTGCCAATAGTGATGGGAGGATCTGCCAGGTCTGTTTCCACAGACGTCCTCTATTTCCAGCATCTAAGTCCGTTCTGTGCTCATTGTAGATACATCATCATCAAATCGTCAAAAAAAAAAAAAAAAAAACACTTGCTGGATTAAAAAGCTAAAGCTATCTCACGTTGGTCCAAACTCCACAAAGCCAGGAAATAAGGCTGATGCCTTATCTGACATGTCCCATGATCAGTGATGTTGTGCAGTGTCACAAATTGTGTTTGCTTACAACTTACCCTCCAGGCACCCACACTTTTCCTGGGTCTTTCAGTCCCAAATCCAGTTTGGGAGGATGGAGTGCCTGGGACCAGCAAAGATGCTCAGTGTTGTCCTGGTCCGGTATTGCCTTATGAAGCATCTGAGCCATACTGTATTGCTAGAGGAATCCTACGGTGAGGTGACTCACACCTTTATTCTATGAGTTAACCTGTGCCTTTAGTGGGTGAGTTGATGGTGAGAGATGGGTGCCTCCTTTAATGTAGCCAGGCTGAGAGTGGTACTACTAATAATAATGTAGTAGTGGTATCACTGTATTTCCTAGCAATATTTTGACTGATGCTGCTGCCGATAATGGTGAGAAATGTTCAGACCAGGTTTAGGGCAGGGGGGAGCTGTTCCAGAGATTATGAAGAGGCGCCAAGAAAAACTGCAACTTGGTAAGGCGGTGGTGGGGGACCATAATGATTTTGAGCAGAAATTGGTTGCTAATTTATTAAATTGAAGTATTTTTATAGAGCAGTGCCTTCTCCCTTCTAAAAGGTGCTCCCAGAGACTTACATAGAATATGAAGTTAGACAACGGAGCTCACAAACCTGAACCCACATGTGCGCACGCAGATGAGAATAGAGTTAGACAAGTAGGCAATGACAAGTTAAATAGGCTCGGAAGCTGGGGTGCATATGGATGTATGTAGTTTTAGTGAGCCCACAGTGGACGCACATTCAACACAGGATGGGCATGGGTACCGCATCTTCTTCCAGATCGAGTTCCGGGGGAGGGGGAGACCTTCTCTTCACTTTCAAACTGAAGAAGCTCTGCACAACACAGATAGGCTGATCACACTTTCAGTCAGGAACCACCACCACCACCACCCCCCTTCCCAGGCAATTTTTCAAGAGTAATAAAAGAAGAGTGGTGTTGTTACTATGCGCTGCCAACACGTTCGCAGATAGATATGCAGGGTGCTTGGGTAACCACACACCCCAAACACACAAAACACACACAGAGATATTCTCTCATTCTCCCCCTCTCTGTCACACCCAAACACCCACATGGGGGGGGATACACAAACTTGAAAAGGGGGCTGGACATACACACATACGGTACAACTGAGGAGGGGGCAGGTGGCCACAAGCAAACCAATATTCAAGAAGGGAACACATCTACCTTTCCTGGTCTGTCCCTTGTTTGGATCTGTTCTGGAAGCCAAGAGGGTGAGATCTGTTGGGAACCACCCACCCGCACCCCACCCACAGCCCTTGTCCAAATGAGGGTGAGAGAGGGGTGCCTTTGAAGGGCCTCTCTCCATTCTCCCATGGCACAGCAGCAGCAGCAGCAGCAACTGGACTCCCTCAGAAAGGGGCTCACTGGAAAAGGAGGCGGCCACCCTGGCAGGCCCCCTCCTTTCCCAGCCAAGCTGATTGTGGCTTCAGCAGAGGAGCGGAGGAAGAAGGGGAAGGGGTCGGGGGAGTGGAGAACCAAATGGAAGGGATGAGGCGATGGAGATAGGGGAACAGCTCCCACAAACTCAGCACTCTCCTGCCACCACTTCTGTTTCTTTTCCTCCATGTGGCAGTTATTCCCCTCTCGGCTCAATGCTCCAGAGGGACAGGGGAGTGAGAGACTCTACTGAGGCTGTGCTTCATTACAGGAGTCCCACTGACTCTCACTGTACACATAAAAATTATTTTAAAAATAAAGAAATATAATTTTAAAAAAGGAAATCTCATTCTACCACCTACAAGATAAAAGGGACAGGATACCATCAATGTTTTAATTAGGCAAGCTATAATTTCTTCAGAAATCCTGGGCAAAAAACCTCGCCAGCATGTCTCGCAGTTTCATTTTGACTGGGTGAGATTTTTCTTTTCTTTTCCACTTTAAACTGCCCTCTCTCCCTCAATCTTTTACTAGTCTTGCTGAAATTTTCAGGTTATGTAAGACCAACCAATATAACCATATATATACAGTATATATATTTCAGGAAGATTGATGAAACCTTTTTGATCTTATTAAGGTTAGAAACAGCCTCCTCCCTGATTTCCATTTAACATTATGAAACGCTTATTTTACTGACACTTTATCTAATCGGAGCCATGAAATAAATTGATTGATTGATTGATATGACTTATATACTGCTTGACATCATAAGATCTCTAAGTGGCTTACATAAGAATGGCATAAAATACAATATAACAGCCAATAGAAAAATAATATAGAATAATAAATACACTAAAAACATTACAGAAACAGGAAAACAGTGCAGTGCAATTGCACAACAGGAAAGTCAGATAAATAGTTGCATCTTCCAGAGGTGTCTGAAGTTTGCCACAGTTTCCACCTCTCAGACCACACATGGGAGAGCTTTCAAGAGGGTGTGGGCCACTACTGAGAAGGCTTGCTTTTGTGCCATGACTTGACGACACGCTGTTGGTCATGGGACACAATTTCCATTTGCGCCAAATGTCACGTTATAACACCATTCTTAGGAACATTTCCTCACAAGGTGTTAGTTTTGCCAACAAGAGGTTAAAACGGATGCACTCAGCAGATGCCCCTGGTATGCCTAAGTATGATAATCGGTATAAATATTAAAATACAAATAACACCTTGTATTTGTACTTGTCATTTGTCTGTTTTCTGACAGGAGGAGCCAGTTTTGATGGGCTTCCTGTGGTCCCTTCGTTTTTTATCCTATTATCCAATTTTCCGCTGCACTGATCTCCTTCTGTCATGCTGACTGCCAGCCAAATTCGCCTCCTTCATAGAGGGAGAACGGCTGCTAGCACACTTTTCATCAGAATAGGCTGAAGAGCAAGCAGAAGGACTGATCAGTGCTGAAGCTCTGAAAGAGCTTTAGCGTCTCTGGTGGCTAATAGAAGGCGAGTCATCTTTATGGGGTTAGGAAGGAGCTTCACATCTTTGTTTTATTATTAACATTTACATGCCGCCTTTTCTGCTAAAAAGTCATCTTTACCGAGAAGCAAGAGCCGTTACGCTAATTGTGTAGTGTCTGGCTGATGTTTCGCTTTCTCTTTACTCTGGTGTAAGCACATGCAGCCCTGATTCGGATTGGGACCACTGCACACTGGGAGGTGAGAATTCAAACTTCCCCACACACCATCTCCCCCTTGAAATCCCCCTCCCCATGTGTGTGTGTGTGTGCGCCTGTGTGTGTGCACGTATGCGTGTGTGTGCGTTTGCGTGTGGAGGTGGTGGTGGTGGTGATAACAAAAGAGAAAAAGCCTCCACTGATGCCAATGGAAACATTTTTTCCCCATTGGGGGTGTGGTGGTGGAATTAGATAAAAAGATGGTGGAGGGGAAAAGATCTAATTCTCCTTCTCCGAGCACATGGTGGTCCCAATCCAAACTGAGGCTGTGGGCACCCCACAGGGTGGGGTGGGTTTTCTTCCCATTTGAACCCATTTGTGGGTTCAAATCCCCATTCAGCTATGAAGCTCACTAAGGGAGCAATCCTATCAGGATGCCTGTCCGCCTCCAGACTCAGAGGCTGATGGGCATCCAATGCAGAGTGGAAGGAGTAGCGGAGGTGATCTTCACCTCCACTCTCTTCCCACTCTGCATTTTTACTAAATGGGTGTTTTTTGCCCATCTAACTGTGGCTCTGCAGAGCGGGAGGGAAGGGGGTGGGGAGGCCGGAGGATTCTTTGTAAGCCAGTCGCCCCAGTCCCCTCCCCTTCCTGTCCACGGAACTGCCCCCTTTCCCGGACAGCTTTTGTGACCTCGGAGAGGCAGCTGGCACGGTTCTCTCCACGTTGGCTGTGTGGGGGAGGGGAGCTCAGACTCCTGGGTCCGAGGTTGGAGTGTGACTCCAACCTCAGATCCAGGTATCTGAACTATCCTATGGCCCACCAGTCACTGTCTATGGGCCATAAGATTGCTCTCCCCATGACCTTGGCCCAATAACTGCCTCCAGGCTAATCTACCTAAGGGCTGTTGTGAGGATAATTTGGGGGGAGGGTAAGGGAACTACATATGTTGCCTTGAGCACCTTGGAAGAAAAGTGGGACACAAATGTAAAAATAAATACATTCTGTATTAAAGTGTCGAGACACAGGACTGTTCCCACTAGAGCCTTCATATCTGTTAGCAGCTTGAGTAAGATGATTACTAAACTGCAGGGCTGCTTAAAACTAGAAACAGCCTTACCTGCCTGGTGCCATCCAGATGTTTCAGACAACAACTCCCAGGATTCCTGACTACTGGCCATGCTGGCTGGGGCTGATGGGAGTTGAAGTCCAAAACATTTGGAAGGCACCAGGTTAGGGAAGGCTAGACTAGAGAAACTCATTTCTGAGAGATCGTTCTTATTTTACCAGCAGTAGTGTGAGATCTTCCCTGTAATTTCTCATGATGCTCTGGTAACATTTGGATCCAGGGATCTTATTGTGTAGGCCTAACTATATGGTTCCTTAAAACCAAATTTTGATGTCCATCTTCTGGATAAGCCACAGTCATATTGAAAGGAGCCACTAGATTTACCCACCCACAAAGTTATGGATGTAAGCATTACCAGAATGGTGCAGAGAGGAAAATCCCATGACCCTGCCAATAACATTTGAATCAGCCCTGACTCAAAAGCTAGTTATGTAAATTAAGCAGTCTAGCAAAATATTTTCAGAGATGGGGAAGCCTCCCAGAAGAAGTGCTGTGTTTCAAAATGGTAACCTGGGCAGCAAGCCTGAAATGGTTTCTCCTGGAATAGATGCATTCTATGGGAGGCATTGTTCTAAAGTATATGAACTGAAGAAGGATCATCTAGACTCAAGTTCTGAATAATATAATTCAGAATAATAGTATAAACAGGTAATTATTCTTTAAAAGTAACTGAGAGCCCAACAAATAAGCTCAAATTCAAATTCAAAAGTTTTCCCATCTTCTTTCCTTAAATTTAGGCCAGCAATACAATGCAACCTCATTTCTTCATTCATCCTCCTAGGTGATATAAAGGTAGCTTATATGGTACAATCTTGTAAAACAATAACATTTGTGAAAGCTCGCTTAAGATGTTCACACAGGAATGTGCTCGATGACTGCCAACTGAAATGATGACATGCATGTGTGAAACAGCAAAGAAAGATGAATTTAGGGTGCTCCTAGATGAGGCTTTTTCATGGAAGAAACCTACCTCAATCATGGAATTTTACAAGGGGTCCAGAGGATGACATCTTCCATTTCTAACCCTCCTATGTTTTCCACTGCTTCTTCCATCTTTTTTCTTTCCATTAAAAAGTATATTAAGGAGGAAAAGACAGAATAGCTGCGCTAGGGATGTACGAAACACCTACCTGGCTCCGCACCAGGCAATCCACGGTGGGGGGGAGGTGCTCCGTCCCTCCCCCGGAATCCTCAACCTCCTGAAAACCCGAGGCATGGGGAGAAGAACCAAGTTGTGTGCCACAGTCAACGTGTTTCGAAGCATCCTCGAACACAAGTTCTGACGGTGATGGCGGTAGCAGCGCAGTACCCAGAGACGAGACCTCCGCTGCTCAGACGACAGCCTTTCCAGAGCGATCAGTGCGAGAGTACGTATCAGGCATTTGCAGGACCAGATCGCCTCCCCCCCAGAATCCTGCCCTGCTGGCTCCACTCCGCAGCCAAGCTGCGGAGCCACCGGCTGGCTCCAGCCACCCGCAGCCGGACATCCGGCCGCTGGGCAGCCCTGCAGGGACGCAAATGGCGGCTGTCGTAGCCGCCGTCATTTGTGTCCCTGTATTGAGCTGTGATAGGCTACATAAATATTTACATAGCCTATCACGGCAGGGGGAAAAACCCCAGCGTACGCAAATGGCGGTAGCCACCGCCATTTGCGTACACTGGGGCTTTTTCCCCCCTGCCATGATAGGCTACGTAAATACTTACGTAGCCTATCACGGCCTCCGCAGGGATGCAAATGGCGTCCCTGCGTTAGCTGTGATAGGCTACATAAGTATTTACGTAGCCTATCACGGCTATGAAGACAAAGCGAATGGCGGCCGCAGGACGGCCGCCATTCGCAAAGCAGCACAGACAGGAGCAGGTAACTGCTCTGTTTCGCACGCCTTTCGTGGGGTGGGGGTGGCGGGGACTTCGTCCCGTGTGCCTTTCATGGGTGGGGGGGCGGGGGCTTCATTCCGTGATGGATTTCGGGGGGCCGAATGCACTGGCATTCGGCCTCACCGAGATCCGTCGTGGAATTCTCTGACATCCCTAAGCTAAACATCTTTTGATTGGTAATGTGTGGAGCCGTTTGCCTGGAAACACCCTTAGAATCCTCCACTTGTCCCTGCAGTTACAATACACTTTGAAAATGATCATGTGAATCCACTTTAATCTGGTATAGATTAATAAGTGGAAAAGCTATGTGTAACCTAGAATTGGAATTTCAGTACTGGTAAAATGTATTTAGTATCCATTCCTTGGATAAGGGTGGTCAAAGGATATTTATATCACTGTTAAGAGGGGGGAAAGGGATGCTTTGCTTTTACACAAAGCAGGTAAAAAATTAACAGATATGAGAAAGTATATACAGTAGACAGATGGGTGCAACTTGGAGCTGGAGGATGAAATTAAGGAAAGGAACATCTGGAAAATCCTCCTGACAGAGCTCCCTAGCTGGGGTGTCAAACGGCATCATAGGGAATCCTCTGGAAAGCCATCAAGTTGGCACATTGAAAACAACTCTGGACAATTTACTAATACATTTACCATGAGGAGAAATCCCACATCACCGGAAGGAGAACCGGAAAATTTAACTGATCTTTCTTCCCTTTAACCCTATAATTTTGCAAAATGGATGTTGTGGTAGATATGGTTCGAAGCAGCATATGACGGTGCAATCTATTATTTAGCATTGTGCATCCATGTATTCATGTCTCCTTCTACAGACAGTTTTGAACTTCTGCCTTCCATCACACTGAATTTCCAATATGACCAACAGACAGCGGTACATAACAACTCTCCAGAGTGAGTCACCTATCCCAAGCAACCTGTCACAGAGCATAAGTGTGCATACAGGGTGTGCTGGGTGTGCCCTAATGTCTCCCCCACAAAAAAGTGGCTTTATGTTTTAATTTAATCACACAATACGCTCTACAATACGTAGTCTACGACATTTGCGTACGCGCTTTTTTTTTTTTAAAGTCACCCGTGATAGGCTACGTGACGATTAACGTAGCCTATCACAGCTGACTTTGCAGATCTAGCCGTGATAGGCTACGTTAATCGTCACGTAGCCTATCACGGGGGCGTTTTGGGTTTTTTTTTTTAACTTTTTATTTCGCTGCCGGGCGAGGCGAGGCGCCTCCTCCCCTGCCTGAATTTCGGCTGGGCAAGGCGGGAAGCCTCCCCCCCGGCCTGAATTTCGGCCGGGCGAGGAGGGAAGCCTCCCCCCCCGGCCTGAACTTCGGGGGGAGCAGCGAAGCGCCTCCCCCCCACCACAAAGCAAGCTGCGAGACCAGGTAAGTGGCTTTTGTGCACCCCTAGCTGCTCCTCCGCTCTGCCACCACCACCACCACCCCACCACCATGCGCTGCCACTCTGCCGCTCTGTTTTGACCAAGCAGGCTGAAAATGGTGAGGAGCCAAAATGCCTCAGGCGCGGGAAGGCTGAATGCCCATCAGACCTTTGTCACCACCTTCAACATCATGACCACGCCCCCAACAACCACACTCAGCGCTTCATTCACACTAGGGGAGAAATACATGGGGAGGACATGGCGCTCCATTTGTGCATATCTGGAAAAATACCCCATTCTTTCCGTTTGAGGAAAACACGGGATAGGTGGGAGGAAATAGTGGAATAATGACAGGACAACAATGACGCCATGTAATGGACCCGCACAATTCAGTGCGCGAGCAACCATGAATGTGCAATAAACTTGAGGTACAGAGATCCCCCTAGAAGCAATTTAGGGGGGGGGATTTAGTAGCTGACATACCCCCTGCCCATGTGTGGGTCTCGGCAGATGCCTAAGAATGCCACCCATTATTTCCAAGGCTGCTTTTTAAACCCCAAGGGAAAAAAGAGACTTTCCCCCCTTCTTCCCTATGAAAGAGGTTGAAGAAGAGGCTCTGTTGAGGAAATCCGCACACACCCGATCTGGCCAAATGGTTTGCTTTTAAGGCTGACTTTCTAAATGTCTCATTCAAAGCCAGATCTGGGCAATCAAATGTTGTATTTCTCTGCAAATGCCAAGCAGTATTTTCAAATGTGTGTGTGAGAGCACATATGGCACATA
This sequence comes from Heloderma suspectum, assembly GCF_057233095.1. Classification (NCBI taxonomy): domain Eukaryota; kingdom Metazoa; phylum Chordata; class Lepidosauria; order Squamata; family Helodermatidae; genus Heloderma; species Heloderma suspectum. The sequence goes on from NC_139458.1 coordinate 193,619,406, forward strand.
TCCAAGGATTGCTTTTTGAACAGATTTCAAGTAATTACATGTCACATGGAGAATGTCCAGCTTTAGAAGCCTAGGCCCAATATTTATTTAAACACACACACACTGTTTTTAGCTGAATAACTTTCTATGTTGGATCCAAAGCCAATCTTTGAAGATTTTCTTCATCTCTCTTCGACAGACTGAAGGAGTTTGCTTAGTAGGTAATTCACAGATGCTTCAGGCTGCAATCCTGTACCGGTAAGCCCCACTGAATTCAGTGAAACTTACATATGAGTAGACATCTATAGGATTGCACTGTTAGAAAGGTATTGGAATTAGTTGCCAACTGACCGGAAAACAACAACAACATGGCCTGGCTGTTCCATGCTCCTGTATACCTCTAATTCAGCCTTCCTCAACTTCCCCAACTTAATTTTTAAAACAGTTCTTATTAATGTTAGCTGCCTTGAGCATCTCGGCAGGGGCTGGGGGTAGAAAGGAAAGGTATAAATGAAATAAATAACTAGGGATGTCAGAGAATTCCGCCACGGATTCTAAAGAATCCAGCCCCCTGGAATCTGTGGCGGAACGGCCCCCCGCCCCCCCCACCCCAAAGAATCCTACCGGGACAGAACTTACCTGGGGCGGATGTGGCGGTGGATGCGGCGGCAGCTCCGGCAGCAGCGGCAGCTCCGGCTAGTCTCCTGGCCGGCTGCGGCCGGGCTGCTGCAGCCGCCATTTGCAGCCTTGCAGCCGTGATAGGCTATGTAAGTATTTACGTAGCCTATCACAGCAAAGAGCAGAGGCGCAAATGGTGGCTGCTACGCCATTTGCGCCCCTGCTCTTTGCCGTGATAGGCTACGTAAGTATTTACATAGCCTATCACGGTAAACGCAGCCACGCAAATGGTGGCCACTACTCCATTTGCGTGGCTGCCTTTACCATGATAGGCTACGTAAATACTTACGGAGCCTATCACGGCAAAGAGCAGGGGCGCAAATGGCGTAGCAGCCGCCATTTGCATCCCTGCTCTTTGCTGTGATAGGCTACATAAATACTTATGTAGTCTATCACGGCTGCTTGCAAGAACGCAAATGGCTGACATTTGCAGCTGCAGCAGCCCGGCCGTGGCCGGAACTCCAGCTGCTTCTGGCCCTGGCTGGCGGCTCCGCGGTGCCAGCATGGAGCGGAGCTGGCCGGGGAGGATTCCGGGGGGGCGGGAGAGAGCACCTCCCCCCCACTGCGGATGCCCCAGCATGGAGCCAGGTAAGGGATTTGTACATCCCTTTAAATAACCCCCCAAAATAAACCTGGCACCCTCCAGATGTGTTGGACTACAACTCTCACAATCCCCAGTCCAACACATCTGAAAGGCACCAGGGTGCTCTAGTTTCAGCTTGATCTGCAGAAATGATCTGGTGACACTTTTCACAGTGTGGGGGTAACCCTTTACCACCAGCTAATATCTGCAGATCAATTATTTATTTATTCATTTATTTATTATATTTCTATACCACCCAATAACTGAAGCTGTCTGGGTGGTTCACAAAAATCAAGTGGCTTTTGAAGGCATAGGAGCAGGGACTGGTAAAATAAAATGTAAGCCACTAGCTGGAATGTTTGCAGTTGGATTTAGAATGAAATTCGAAGCTGCTTGAGAGCTCTTTATCACTGTTATGTCACTCTCGAAAGGTCACAACACTGGGTTATGCTCTTATGTTCTCAATCATAATAGGTCACCATAAAGCAAATATTTCTTTACTCATCGTTACTTATCATGAACCATGGTATTTTCTAAGTTTCACACCTTCATGTTTTGCCCTGGCTGTTTTGAGTTTCTTTATGACTACAAAGTTGCAGGAGACACAACCCAGTTGCTCTAACTTCCTGTTATAAAAGAAATTTAAATACGATAGGAAAGTTGAATAGAAGTTCAGATAAGCAATTAATGGAAAGGGATATGTTTGCTCAGGTGTGTGTGTGTGTCTGTGTGTGAGAGGCCCGATCTACATTGCACCTGCCACAGCGCTGAATTCCGTGTCCCGTTGGGTTAAACACTCTCGCATTTTTACGTGATTATCCTCACTCACCCATTTTCTCCGCTCCACTCCCTCCGTGAACGCGGGAGCTTGGTTCACACTCCCACGCCTCGCAGTTCCCCAGCTCCAAAGCAGGGCTGCCCTGATTGGAGGAGCGGCAACTCCTCCTGCCTCCACTGATAAACCGCCCACCCTCCCATCAACTCACCTTGCCTCCCCTCCCCTGTGTCCTTTCTCAGCCATTTCCTCACTGCGCCTGCATCACCTCACCCCATTGATCCCCTGTTAGCTCTTTCTGGACACATTCTATCTTCTTTGGTGTCCGAATCCAGCTGGAGCCATGGGTCCAGAACTGGCAATGTTCTATGGCCTGCTGTTTCTCTCTGCAAATGCCTGATATGTACTCTGCAGGCACTGATTGCTCTGGAAAGGCTGTTGTCCGAGTGGCGGTCTCATCTCCGGGTACTGCACTGCTACCACCATCGCCATCAAAACTTGTGTTCGAGGATGCTTTGAAACACGTTGACCGTGGCACACAACTTGGCTCTTCTCCCCATTCCTTGGGTTTTTGGGAGGTATTGGGGGCGCCCGAGCAGCCAGGACTGGTGGGAGAGGCTTGTTCTGCAGTTGTGGAATGACGAGCGCTGGATCAAGCACTTCAGGATGCCTCGTCGCACCTTCTTTCAGGTGGCTGGCGAGGTGGCCCCACTCTTGGCCATATGCTCGACACAACTGCACAGAGCGATCCCTGTGGAGAAGAGGGTGGCCATTGCCATTTGGAAGCTCGCCAACCATGCCTTGTCCAGGAGTGCGGCGGAGCAGTTCGGGGTGGGGAAATCCACCGTCGTGGGGATCTTTGTGGAGGTGTGCCTTGCTCTGGAGCATGCTCTACTGCGGAGAACGGTGACCCTTGGCGACGTGGATGCTGTGAGTGTGGCTCGGGGGGGGCACGCAGCTTTTGGGGGGGAGGGAACATCTTCGATGCTTCGAATCTTTGAAGAATCGAAGACCCGTCGAATGTGTTGGTTTTTATTAGGCTGGGTTCGCATCTTCAAAGAATCAAAGCTGCGCTCACTACAGCACGGTATAGGCGAGGTTCACATCAGGGGATGGGTTCTTGTCTGCATGGTTTTTGAGAGCTACTCCCCAGTTCATGGTGATTGCCATCCTCCTGGGTGTGTGTGTGTGTGTGTCAGGAGCGCGTCACACAACCCTCGCAGTGGGTGCTGTGTGCTTTGTGCTTGACGGGGCTTGTCTGGGCAAGTGTGTGGAGAGATGGGGGCACGAGCGGGATGCATCTGTTGCTTGGCAATAGTCACTCATGCTTTGGCTGCCTCCCACCAAATATGGTCTCTCCTCTTTCTCCAGGCAATGCTCGGCTTCTCCACCCTTGGCTTTCCTGGGGCGTTCACAGCTTGCGACAGGACGTATATCTTGATCGTATCCTCGATTAGACAGGGCTGCGAGTTTATCAGTCGGAAGCACTACTACTCAGTGCTTCTGCAAGGCACAACAGACCATGTGGGAAGATTCATCAATGTCGAGATTGGGTGGAGTGGGCAAAACCACGATGCCTATGTCTTTCGTAACTCAGCGCTGTGCGAAGTGACGGACGCAGGGAAATTTGTGCCAGGGAACCCAACGTGGAGAGCAGGCGGTGTGCTTATCCCTCCGCTGATCCTGGCTGACAGAGCTTACCCTGTGTGACATTGGCTGATGAAGCCTTTTGGGGGACACCTCTCACCAGAGGATGCTCACCTCAGCAGAGCTAGAAACATGGTGGAGGGCGCTTTTGGCAGGCTGAAGAGAAGGTGGAGATGTATCGCAGGATGACTGGAGGTGGCGGAGGAAAACGTGCCATCGGTTATTTCTGCCTGTGTCATTCTCCACAACATATGCGAGACTAATGGGGCCGCTTTGACAGAGGTGTCCGGGGACAGTAACCGCATGGTGTTGGACATCCTGTGGCTTCCCTATGTGAATGGCGACCAGGTGCATAATGAGCAGGAGAACGAGGTCCACAGGGCTCTTTGCGAATTCATGTGGGAGAACAGGGGAGGATTGCGTTGAGGGAACATCTCCTGGGAATCCTGCTGGGGCTGGCCATGTTTGGGCAGTTGGTGGGCTCGTGATTTCAATGTCTGCCTTGTTTGTTGCTCACCCCTGTTTTTTTCCCCGTTTTTGTTCATGCCTTTTCCTCTCTGATTAAAACTGTTGGAATAACCGTAATTGGCTCCCACCCCTTTCTTCTTTGCATGCACAAGAGACAGCGGCCACCCCCCACACACTTTCCGAAAAGCTTCTTCGAAGAATCAGAGATTCAAAGATTTGGAGATTCGTCGACAAGTGGTGCTGCGAGGAAATAGGGGAGGCGGAACGCTCTATGGTCTTGTCAAAACTGCCCCACTGTCATTCTCCTGCCAGTGAAATGGCGCCCAGGCAGCTCACGTATTGGCAGGAGAAGGAGGTTGAGCTGATGCGCCAGGTGCTGCTCCAGGGCCACCGGGCCGAGATGGTCATGAGGAGCTCGACCAGGGGGAACAAGGCGGTCTACAGGACAGTAGCGAGGGGGCTCTCACAGGCGGGGTTCCCTTGCTCTGCCCTGCAGGCCCGCACTAAGTTCAAGGTGCTGAAGGCCCGGTTCTTTGAGGCCCTGGAGCAGCACTCTGGGACACCTCCCTCTGCAGTACAGCCTCCCCACTACAGGGAGATATGCGCCTTGTGGGTGCACACTGGGCAGCCAAGCCCCGCCGATAGGTGCAGCGCAGGTCAGCCATGGGGTGTCTCCACTACTGTGTCTTCGGTGCTGCGCCTGTGGAGTGTGTCGCATGGTGGTGTCTGGGGAGGGGCTGGGGGTGGTACTCCCAGGGGGAGGGCTGGTGAGGGGCCCAAGCAGGGTGATGATGCCTGGGATTAAGCCCTGCTAGTGACTCTGGCCGTGTGTGGTGCTGGTAGGCCCTCCTTGCTCACGTGTGCCACAGTGGCGCCCCCTTGCCCAAGCTGAACATGTGGCACACCCCAATACGCAACAGCCTGAATGGGGACCCCAACTGCGCTGTCCCCACTGGGGGGGGGTGCTTTGCCTGGGGCAGCCCAGGAAGGCTGTGGGAGGGCGATGGGGTGTGGCCTGGGCATGTGAGGACAATACCCAGGATTGCCCCTCTCAAGGGCCCCTCTGGACAGGGGCACAGCACTCCTCACCTCAGTGCCACATTTTTGGGCAGCTGTGGCAGCACTAGGGATGTACGAAAGTCACTTACCTTTTCGCAGGGGTGCTTCTTGGTGGGGGGGAGGTGCTTCGCTTCTCCCCCCGAAGTTCAGGTGAGGGGGGGAGGCTTTCTGCCTCGCCCGGCCGAAATTCAGGCCGGGGAGAAGCACCCCGTCTCCCCGGCCGCGAAACAAAGTATAACCCCCCCCCCCCCCGTGATAGGCTACGTAACGATTAACGTAGCCTATCATGGCTAGATTTCCAAAGTCAGCTGTGATAGGCTACGTAAATCGTTACATAGCCTATCACAGGTGACTTTGGGAAAAAAAAGCGTGTACGCAAATGGCGGCGCTCCATGGGCGCCGCCATTTGGTTTCCTTATTTGGTCCCGGTAGTCTACGTAAAGGCCGCCATTTGCGTATGCGCTTTTTTTTTTTTTTTTCAAAGTCACCCGTGACAGGCTACGTAACGATTTACGTAGCCTATCATGGCTGACATTGGAAATCTAGCTGTGATAGGCTACGTTAATCGTTACATAGCCTATCATGGGGGTTTGTGTTTTTTTTACACTTTGTAATGGCTGCCGCCCCTGCCCCTGATGAAAGGCCAACGAACCGCTGCCGGGACCCGCCGCCGGGAGGGACATTCACCAAAGGTAAGTCCCATCCCTGGGGGGGCGGAGAATTTCACTGCCGATTTCGGGGGGGTGAATGCGTTGGCGTTCAGCACCCCAAAGATTCGGGAAGAAATTCTCTGCCATCCCTAGGCAGCACAAGCCAAGGTAACTGTGCACTTGCTCAAGCATGGCGCTGCACCAACGCCCTTGCACGCGTGCACGTTTCCCCATGTGTGCGCCTGTGGGGTGACTGGTGGGGAGATTGTCGTGTGGTGGGTGGGAATGCCACCAGGCCTGCACATGAGCTCGGTTGGGGCACCCCCCCAACCCTTTGGGCCACTCTTGTCCTTAGCGCAAACCTCTCTTTTCCAGTACTGCAGAGAGCGCTGGATGAGCAGTGAGTAACGCCGTCGGCAGCTCCGGGGGGGGGGGCAGTGCCATCGTCCTCCAGCAGCGGAGGTGGACCTGGGGCTGGGAGCCAACCTGCCCCTGCGGCAGCCACCGTGACACAGGTCGCGCCCAGGAGGAGGACCGCAGGTGAGTCTAGAAAGAGCGTGGTGGAGGCCCTTCCCGGCATGTCCTTGCCCTGTGTCCTCCTGTAGCAGCACATGGCCCCTGATGGGCCACGGACAGCGGGATTTCAGTGGGGGAATAGTAGGGATGCACGAAAGTCACTTACCTGGTCTCGCAGCTTGCTTCGCAGTGAGGGGGAGGCGCTTCGCTGCTCCCCCCGAAGTTCAGGCCGGGGGGGGAGGCTTCCCTCCTCGCCCGGCCGAAATTCAGGCCGGGGGGGAGGCTTCCCGCCTCGCCCGGCCAAAATTCAGGCTGGGGAGAAGCGCCCCGTCTCCCCGGCCGCGAACTTCAAAAGAAAAAAAAACGCCCCTGTGATAGGCTACGTAACGATTAATGTAGCCTATCATGGCTAGATCTGCAAAGTCAGCCGTGATAGGCTACATTAATGGTCATGTAGCCTATCATGGGTGACTTTGAAGAAAAAAAAAAGCGCGTACGCAAAACATTTGTGTTCCTTATTTGGTCCCTGTAGTCTACGTAAAGATTTACGTAGACTACGGCGAAAATAAGGGCAACGCTATTTGCGTTGCCCTTATTTTTGCCGTAGTCTATGTAAATCTTTACGTAGACTACAGGGACCAAATAAGGAACGCGAATGGCAGCTCCCTATGGGGGCCGCCATTAGCTGTACGCGCTTTTTTTTTTTTTTAAGTCACCCGTGATAGGCTACATGATGATTAACGTAGCCTATCATGGCTGACTTTGCAAATCTAGCCGTGATAGGCTACGTTAATCGTTACGTAGCCTATCACAGGGGCATTTGTTTTTTTTTTACTTTTCTTATAATGGCGGCGGCGGCAGCCGGTCGAAAGGCCGGCTGCCGCCCCCGCCCCTGATGAAGACCTGCCGAACCGCCGCCGGGACCCGCCACCGGGAGGGACATTCGTGAAAGGTAAGTCCCATCCCGAGGGGGGGGGCAGGGGGGCGGAGAATTTCTCCCCAAACAACCTTCAGAGGACCGAATGCGTTGGCACTCAGCCCCCCGAAGTTTCGGGGAGAAATTCTCCCCCATCCCTAGGGAACAGCCAGCTGTCCGGTAGCAGCCCATTGCCACACAGTGAGGGAATGAGCAGGAAAGGAGAGCGGGTTCCTGGCCTGCCGCAGGGCAAGCACTCCTCCCCGTGGGCAGCTCTACACTCTCTCCCTGCTCCACTTACATGCCCAATTTCTCCCAGAGTGGTCCACCAGCATGCAAACACCCCCTCCACGGGCGTCCCATCTCTGGGGTTGTGCTGACACAACTTCCCCTTCTGCCAATGCAGGTGCAGCCGCACCGGGGACATTGGGGCAGCCCATCCAAGGCTCAGCGTGGCCTGCTATCGCAGGGCCCAGCGGAGCGTCTTCGGGGCAGGCGGGGACAAGCACCGCTGTCCTCGGAGCCGTCATCTGCCTGGAGGGCTCCATGAAGATGAACAGTGAGTATCTAAGGCTGGCGGCTTCCGTGTGTGGGCAACATGCAGGCTATTATTCGTGGGGGCCCTGATCGGGATCTTTCCCTTTTTTTCAGTGGGGAAGATGGAGAAGCGGCTGTCGCGCCTTGAGAGGGAGGCCCAGGAAAAAAAGAAGACCTGTCAGGAGCATGCTCAGGGGAGTGGGGGAAGCGTTAAGCTGGGGTCTATTGCACCGGGGTGGGGCATTTTGTAAATAGCACTTATAAATAAAATGAGCAAGCATTTAAATAAATTTTTAACATAAAGCTTCCTTTGTGGTGCCACACTGCTCTAATAAGTAACACAACTTGTGGGAGACCTGTTTGGTTTCTAAAGAGCTTTACTATGGGGATGATGGGGAATACACAGGGGAGATAGATACTTGAGTGTGGTCCTGCACAGCAGTGTGGGGCACTTCTCTTTGGGCACTCGAGTCTCGCTGGGTCCTCTTTCCGGCACACAGCCAATCCCGCCATACAGGAAGCAATTCTAGCCAGCTCAAGACAGGTTCCATCATGGCATCCTCCTGAACCACAAAGAGAATATGATAACAACATGGGGGCAAAACATAGCATGGGGGAAACAGTGTTTGGAGACCGTACCATGGCTCACCCACTGTGGCGGTCACGTGTGGAACTTGGGGGGTGCCCTGAATAGAGGGGGGAAGCAGGGAACTTTCATGGGGAGTCCCTCATGGGGAGAATTGCCTTGGGCGCTTGTGCAACTGTGCAGGCCTCATCCGAGCACCCACAACATGCCTTGGCATGGATGTCCGGGGGGAAGGAACCCGCGCTTGAACTCGGGAGGGAGTCCCCGTGGTGGCCAAGCCTGACCTCATTGGGCTCCTCTCACGTTCCTGGGAGTTGTGGTGTCTCCGAATGTACAATCAGGGGGCTGGCCCCTGATGTTCCTGGGTATGCCTACACCGCGCAACCTCCCCTCCTGGGGGAGAAGCTTCCCACCCTGAGTGCTGATCGGGCTTCTTTGCCAGGATTGCCCGGAGAATGTCCATATGGGCATCTACGGAGACGATGAGTGCACCCCTATCCCCGCTCACAGCCTCCTCGTCCAGAGTGGATCTTCTTACATACTCCCTAAACACCGCCACATCTCCTTCCATGACCGCGAGGACGCAGTCATTCTCCTCTGTGTTGTGACGCATGATGCATTCCGTGATGTCGTTAGCCGCTCTATGGCTCCTTCTATTTTTTATCTGTGACAGGTGCATAGCGGGGGATAACATGGCCTGCCTGTTCATCACTAGATGCTCTGTTTAGAGAGAGTTGACAGGGTTTAAGCATGCAGTGCGGTGGCCGGCATAGAGCAATAGCCATGTACGGGGCCTGCATGTGAAATGCCATCGCTGGGAACCATGGTTGTCTCCCACTAATGGCTATCACCACCCCAAGTAAAGCCCAGGAATGTGGGAGGTGTTGATTTTTTCAGAAATGTAATTTCTGGGCGGAGACCAGGGTGGGATAATACCCACGCTTAGGGTCCTGGGCAGGTATAGACCCTTAACAATACCACAGTAACTGCAAATTTCCCTCCCTGCATGGTGAGGAGGGGACACCGCAATCAGCCCTGGCATTGTCCCTGAGGGTGTGACGGGGAGGTCTGGACATGGAGGGCTGGCCAACGCTGATTTGTGACCACCAGCGGTACACCTTGGCCAGAGCTCAGCCCTACGGGAGAACAGGCTTGTTGGCCGGTGGGGGAGTTGCCCTGGAGGGCCAGTCTGAGAATATCCAGGTGGCGCACACATTGCACGCATGCTCTCAGATCTCCCTCATGGGGACCAAACACTCAGGAGCACACTACTCCCCTTGCCTACCTGTGTCCTCAAGCTCGTCTGTAGCACTCCCGCTCCCCCTTTGAGCATGTGCGCTCTGCCCTGCACCTGGAAAAGCGAGGCGGATCTCAGCCAAGCAAAAGGAAAACCCACCTTCTTGAAACACAGGCTGGCCACCCCTCAACCACGATCCACCCAGGAATTTTCCCCCCTGGGCAGTGTGGCTTGAGGTGGGGCTTTTAGGCACCCAGATGGGGACAGAAGAGCAACCCGGGGTAGTCATTAAAGCGAGTTTGAGAGCTACCCATCCAGGCACCCAAGCTGGCTAGGCACGGCACACGGCAAGGTGCTTTGACGTAGCACCGTTTGCCGCGGTGGGCAGGCCCCCTGATCACTCTGCGGGAACTGCTGAAGGAGTCAGGGCAGTGGAGCATGGACACCCCCCATCCCCCCACACTGACTGGCTGGTGCACGGAAAGGCTTTCTTTCTGTGCACAAGCAATCTGCAGACTCCCAACCACACACTTGGGGCGAAGGGTGGCATCCCCCTGGAGAATGCTGTGGAGCTCCGCATAATATGGACAGGTGGCCGCATTGTTTCCTGAACGGGAGTTATGGTTAACCACCCTCCTGTACTCCTGGCACATTGACTTTGTCTTCCCCCTGCACTCAACAGCACTACAGGTGTGGCCCCACTCAGTCATCTTCCTGGAGATCTCCTCAAAGAAGTCCAGGTTCCTGTGGCTGTTACGAAGCTGTTCCTGGATCTTCTGCTCCACCCAAATGTCCAGCAAGTCCACTATCTCTGCATGCCTCCACGACACCCCTCTTGCCTTGCTAGTGGAAGCCATCCTCTGTTGACATGGATGGGGGAAGTAAGGGTGGCCCGATGCAGTAGATCTTTCTGAGAACTGTACTGGTCAGGATTTCCAGTGGTGGCAGTGGGATCTCCCTGCCGTCGAGGGTCACCCAGGGGCCCTCACAGTAAAAGCCTAAGAAAGGAACACACGGAAGTAAATTGCAGGGCGGGGGCTGGCCCACCTAGCAGTCACAGTCCATGGTGGGCATCACAGGGTAGCCACATGTCATGGCCATGATTTGGAGCACCTTCCATGCAGGAGGCGCCCCACCACATAACCGGGTGGATGCTCTCATGTTTGCCCATGAAAGTGAGACAGAGCATGTCGCCGAAGCAGGGAAAAAAAGGAAAGAGGAGCAGGCGGTGTTTGCAGCCTTTTCTGGGGAAGAGAAGCAGGGAAAACCGCCCCGACTCACACTCCAGGGCAAATGCCATCCCACGGGACTGTGTGCCCATACACATCATGTGTGCCAGGAAGACCGATCAGCCACCCAGCGCACAATCCCCGTAATGCCAGTCCAGCAGTATCAGGATGCATTGTTTTCACAACCACGGGCATGCCTCGACTCTCTTGGGGGGGGGCAAGACACCCCTAGTGAGGAGGGGAATAACACCAAAACTCTGGGGAAGGCGTTGGTGGGGGGACGTGGCCACCTGGCGCAGTACAAGGGGGCGCTCCTGGAGAAGGGATGGAATTCGCGGTGATGAGAGCAGCGGGGAAGCCTCCCAAAGAAAAATTTCCCATGCTGCCGCGGATGGAGCAGCTCAAGGTGCCGTGATACATGTCCGGCGGGGGGGGGGGGCAGCGAGGAGTAGAGTGGTGCCCAGACAAGGGGAGGCACAGTGGGTGCCAACCGATGGTGCCACGGGTGGAAGAGCAGAGTGGGGGAGAATATACAGTGTGGAATGCAACGTGTGGATGAAAGGTGGGGGCGATTTTTACGCACCCACTGCATGATCCAGCGAGATGGGGAGGCTGCACCAATACTGCCAAGCCCCAAACTTCGATTCTTCGAAGATTCGAAGATGGTCCCCTTTTTAAAAAAAGAGAAAGCCTAGGGCGGGGGCGCGGGGGCGACACGTGTTGGCTTACAGCCGCCGGCCGCTCAGGAATGGATGTGAGCGATACCAGGAGAATACCTGGGGGAGTGGCGGACACGAAAGGTGGGGAGTGTTTTTTAAGCACTTACCGTAAGATCCGGGCAGACGGGCAGGCTGCAGCGATATCCACAAGCCCCAAACTGCGATTCTTCGAATTTTCGAAGAAGTTATCCTGGTTTTTTTTTAAAAGGCAAGGGCGGGGCCACTGGGGGGGCTACCTGTTTGCTCACGGACACCGACTGTTCAAGGAGAGATGCGATCGATGGCCGGAACACAACCTGGGGAAGTGGTGCGCTCTGATTGGCCATCAGGAAAATACAAACACTGCCGTATATGGCCGTGCATGGGAGGGGACAATGACCATATATGGTGGTGAAGGCAGAAAATCGGAGCACATTGGGGGAAATCCCAGGATAACAGGGTGTTGAAAGCAGGGGCGCAGACCCCGGAAACTCCGGGTCCAATACGAGGCGGGCACTGCGTAGTGTGAAAGGCGGGCGGTGAGACCAAATTGGAAGCAAGACAAGGCAGTAAGTGTAGATCCAGCTAGAGAGAGCTGCACCATTTCTTTCTTTTTTTAATCATACAAATGATTTTATTTTGAAATAAAGTTTTAAAAAATAAAGGCAACAAAAAGTAGACCATACATAATAATATAACAAGATCACTAAAGAAACAAAGAAATTCACTAATTATCATTCTTAGGGCATGAAGCTTTTAACCCATCTTTACCGAGGCTCCTGCTTCTGGATTCTTTGCAGGGTTATGATCAGCTCTTTTACAGGGTTTTTTTTTTCTGGGTGGTTTTCTTTCTCTGCCTTTCTATATGTTCCATTATATAACCATTAGGTGGTGCTAGAATTGCAAAATTATAGGAGATTTCTATAGCGTTATAGAGGCCATTCAGAAAAAAATACCACACTTCCCTCATTAGGGGGGAAAAAAGCAATAATGATCACAAAGCACGGGAGAGGCCCTGCAGGATGATGATGTCATGTAAAGCAGGGGTCTCCAACCCCCAGGCCGCAGACCACTACCGGTCCGTGGCCTGTTAGGGACCGGGCCACAGTAGGAGTGTGAGAACCCCCCTTACCTTGGGTCCGTGGGGGAGGAGGAGATCCATCCCTCCCCCCTGCCCCGGAATCCTCACCGGCCTTGGCCAGTTCCGCTCTGCGATGAGTCAGCAGAGATGCCGGCCGGCTCCAGCCCTGTTCTTTGCAGTAATAGCCTATTACTGCAAAGAACAGGGGCATAAATGGCATCCGCTACGCAGCCGGAAGTCCACCCCTGGCCGGAGCCTGTTCTTTGCAGTAATAGCCTATTACTACAAAGAACAGGGCATCCCAGTGGCCGGAAGTCCTCCCCCTGCCAGAGCAGGCCAGCAGCTCCGTGGCAAGTCCAGGGCTGATGAGGATTCTGGCGGGGGGAGGGACGGATTGCCCCCCCCCCCCGCGGACCCAAGGTAAGGGGGTTTCCCACACCCCTACTGTGGCCCGTTCCCATCCCTCCTCCCAGTCCGTGGAAAAATTGTCTTCTACGGACCGGTCCCTTGTCCCAAAAAGGTTGGGGACCACTGATGTAAAGGACCCGTAAACTACCATAAGAGCAATCACAAATGTACAATAAAAGTCTCATACAGAAAAGCTCTTAGTCTATCACTGATATGCTTGAGGGACACCTACAGTAAAACAGCCTAAGTTGGAGCTCAATATTTAATGAAAGAATAAAAATACAAGCTTTGCACCATTTCTGTATCAAAAACTAGAAGGTTTAGATCAGCCTTTTCAAATTGGGTGCACTCCAGATGTTTTGGATTACAATTCCCAGCATTCTTCACCATTGGCTATTCTGGCTGGGGCTGATAGAAGCTGCAGTCCAAAACATCTGGAGGGCACCAGGTTGAGGAAAGCTGGTTTAGATGTATCAGTTCCTTTGCTGGGTGGAATGTTGATGATTCCCCTGATTTCTCAGTTATTTCCAAAGTTAAGTCATGCTCACCTGTAGTAGGTGGAAGCTTCAAATAGCTAGAAGTGCAGGCAGGCCAACCTGCCACTGGGTCAGTTCTTAAGTGCAAATCACCAGTAAGCAGCCATGTGATCAATCTACCCCTATACCCACTATAATTGGTAAGAGCTGCCAAGCAAATCATGCTTGCTCACAACTTGAGCTCCATACACTCACACTTTTCCTTGGTCAGCAAAGATGCTCCACATTGTCCTGACCCCATTGTACCTTATGAAGCATCTAGCCTTACTGCTAGAAGAGATCTCCCTCACTGTTTAACCCATCCTGCCAGCTACTGTTGGAAACAACAAACAGGCCTGGGTCAACTCACAGGAGGATTCGCAATACAATAAGTCTCAGGTGCTTCATAAGGCATAAGGACCAGGACCCTTACGCCTTATGAGGAGCATCTTCGCTGGTCCCAGGCACTCCATCCTCCCCATATGGATTTGGGCCTGAAAGACCTAAGAGAAATGTGGATGCATGGAGGGTAGGTTGTAAGTAAGCATAATTCGTGACATTGCACAACATCATCACTGATCATGGGGCACGTCAGTTAAGGTATCAGCCTTAGCTTCCAATTTCCTGGATTTGCAGACGATGAGACAACATGAGATAGCTTTAACTCTGGTCTTAAAATGACAGGTTTTTTTAATAATTGAATTACTATAATTTGGACAGGAATACAGCATGTATCGCCATAGTGTGGAAGACTGTGACCAGGTGACATCTGTGCCTGCCTATTCAGTCTTCTGTCCAGGTGCTCACTGTTGATGGGCAACACTTTATCTGTAAACTGGAAGTGGACAGGGCAGCCCTTCAAATAGAGGACACTTTCAAATAGAGAACTGTCCGCTGTAAAAGAGGACACCTGGCCATCATAGCTAAGGAGCACTGACCACTCTGGGATGTCTACCCTGATGAATGCCAACCATGTTGGCACAAAATCAGCATGCACACTCATAGTATAGCTCTACTTTAATTATGAACCGAGTAAGAATTTCAGGGCAAGGGAGCTCAGATCACAGTACGATCAAGTATTGTGAGCTGAGAAAATTATTATTCCAAGCCCATTATGTTATGCTGGCTCAGTCCTTGGCTTCTCCAGTTAAACAGAGGACACCTTCAAATCGCGGGCTGTACTCTGTAGTGCTGGACATATGGCCACCCTCAATGGACTAGAGAGAGCTTTGTTCTGATTCAGTACAGCACTTTTTAGGCTGTTATTACTGAAGGCCTTTAAGCCAGGCAAAGACCTTTTTTAAAATTTTGCCAGGACTTTTAATGGTCCATTTCTCTTTGCATGGTTTTTTTTGCTGCTTTTCATCTGCCGCTTACCTTATTAAAATGTCATTGATGTTATGTATTTTAGTGTTCATTACATTGTTTAATTTGTAAAGTGCGCTGAATTTTTTTGTTTAATTGAAGGGCGGCATATAATTTTTAAAAAATAATAATAATAAAAAAATAAGGCTACATCGTGGGTTTGTGGCTGAAGCAAGATCTGAAGCATCAACATCCCAGCTGGCTGTTTATACTCTTAGGCTGCAATCCAGTACACACTTATGTGGGAGTAAGCCCCACTGAATGTGTGTTTACTCAGAAGCAAAACCCACTGTGTTCCATGGGGCTTACTCCCAGGTAAGTGCGCACAGGATTGCACTGTTAGCCAGTATATCAGCAACATAGATGTGGGAAGGCTCTCAGCTGATGGCCTTCTTGATCTCATCTTGAAGAATTTAGGATGATTTGCTTATTCCTACATGCACTTCTGGGAACTTTGCATGGTATGCTTTGCCTGTCTGTAATACTCTATAAAATGGATGATATAGGGGCTTATCTGTATGGAATGCTTGAGTAAGGAGGATTCTATACGCCTTAGTGAAGGGGACTGGGCTAGATAACCAAGAATACCGCTCTGTTACAGCCCACGGTATTCTCTGCAGCTGTGAAATTGCCTACAACTTTGTGCATTTCAAGCATACCAGAGAAGTATGTTCCTGAGCATTTGTTAACAGAAGGTAATAAGAGGGTTGGCAAGGAAAATGTAGCATCCTCCAGCATCCTGTTCACACGAAGCATTTTAATGGCTCTCGGGTGTACTCATTTGGCATACTCAGTCTTCACAAGCCCTCAAAGAACCTGTTCACAGATTTCCCTCACCTGTCCACATGACTGATATAGGATTTGGAATGATTAGCTCCATGTCTTTAGGGCTTAGCTAAGGGTTTGTGGCTTGTTACCAATACTGCAAGAGGAAGAGGTGGAAGAGATATTGTGGCAGACATCTTTACCTTCTCAGGGGAGTCTCAATTTAAAGAGGAAATTGACTGAAAATTCTAGTTACTCTGGAACTGATGCCACTGGAAAAGGACAACCAATAGTACTGATCTAGCATGCCCTGATAATCCTGCTTCAGTCACTAATGATATATTATTCTCATCTTGTGAATATAGAAGCTGAGTGGGCAAACACAAAAACTTTTCTGATTGGCAGATTATATAACTTCCTAAAATGTGGGTATTTGCTTCATTTAGAGGGTGAAGTTGTCATGACTATATTAGCTGCACCTCCAACCACTAGGTGGTGCCATTTCATGTTCTTAGTGCTTATCTAGCCTGGCTTCTGTGTCTAGCCCTGTTGTCTTATTGTCTTGGGGAAGTTCCTGTAAAGAGCACATCTATGCTAGAGGCTTATGCTGTTGCAGATTTCTAATAAAATCTGTTCCTTTAAGTAAGCACTACAGAAGTCCAGGGCATACGACAGAAGCACTATGCAGACATGCATTTCATCCAAAAATGAACAAATAGAGGAGGGAGTGGTGGCCAGGATCATACCTAGTACACAACCTCCACATGTTCATCCACATCTTCCACATGTTCAAGATGCTGTTTGTACAGAAGCATACATGTGTACATTCATGCGTGAGTACATTACCTACATGCAAAGCTTTCTTGCAAGGCTTGATCACATAGGGCCTCCTGTGGAAATGGAACTTTGAATATTTGAGTGTCAGGGGTTACATCTTTTTGTCCCAACCAATGTTCCCGCCCTTTCTACACCTCATTTCTGCCCCAAATGAATGTCAGCACATGGCTATAATCTCCATAGGTGAAGCAGTGTTGCAGGAGGGCAAACTCCTGTACAGCCTCAAGCAGAGAAGTAATCATATATCCAGTGCCAACCAGTCAGGATCATATCAGTGGAATGAAAAAAACTGGATTTCCTTCCATCATCATAACTGACACTAGACACTGCACCCCAATGTCTCTGGCTCTCTGATATGATCTGCAAACATTCCAGGTTTTCAATAGAAGTTTCATCCATTTGATGGGGAACTGTCTGCCTCAAACTGTATTTTTTATTCAGTGGAGTAAATATTCAGCACAGGACTTCAATGATCCAGTGATGATCATGCAAATATAAAATGTTTATAAGTCATTACTGAGCCAGCACATAAACTACGTCAAAATGATTAAATAAGAGAGAAAGTAAAGAGGTGATAGCAGACACCATCTGTTAAAACGCGATCAGTTCCTAAAACCAACCTTGAACAGAATGAAGTTAATTGCATACTGATCACAAATGGACTCTCCTGGTTTGGCTTATATTTTTTTGGGCTCCATAAAGGTTTGGGTGTGTTCCACAGCAGTTCAGTTAACACAGTCTATAACAGTAAAAATGGGGAAATCGGCAGGTTAAAAAAATTAATCTATGTAACTTCTATGGATAGTAGCAACTTAGATTCCAGAAGCTTTAAAAAGAATCCTCTTGAAATATTTATTTAAATGTGTATTTAAATCCTTATTTTTTTCTCAGAATGTATTTTTAAAAGCATATTTTGATACAGTTAGACTGCCAAGAGCTGCATCATAACATTCAGGAAAGTGTTAAATCTGTCAGGCAGCTAAGCACTGATATGCACATTAGTCCAAGACATGTGGATCCAGTCGTTTTGTATAGGAATTTACAAAGATCAACTTCCTCAAGCATCCTTAATTAGATTTGAAAATAGCCTGGTCTGTTTTTCAAATGAAGATTTGGACCTAAGACACAAATCCTGAAGTGCCCACTGGGCAGATCCATGGGATCCATGGCAGGGGAAGGGTTAGAAACTAGACCAGCCATCCCCAATGTGTTGCCCTCTAGATGTTTTGGACTTCAACTCCCATCAGCCCCAGCCAGAATGACCAATGGTCATAAATCCTGGGAGATGCAGTCCATAACATTTGGAGGACACCAGGTTGGGGAAGGCTGTTCTCAACTTTGTCTCCAACACACTTGTGAACATCAAATATGGGGCAAACAACCTTGCTCTTGGATAGCCAGTCTGTATTCCAAAAAGAGAAGGCTTTTCGTGACCGAGACTGCATCATTCTTACAATGCATGACAAACTGGTCATCAAAACATGAGGTGGTCACCTACAGCCACCACCCTGAAAGCACCCGATCCTGTCTGATCTTGGAAGGGTCAGGCCTTGTTTGTACTTAGATGGAAGACTGCTTGGAAATACCTGAAGCTGTAGGCTATTAATAATCTACACACAAATACACACACACACACCCCTAGTCCTTCAGACCCAGATGGCCTAAGGCAGTGATTCTTACCCATGACCATGTATTTCTTTATTTACCACATTTATATACTGCTCCACATCTAAACAGATTCCAGAGGGGTGAAAATACCATTTTTGTTTGTTTGTTTGTTTTTAAAAACAGAAAACCAATAAAAATCGTGGTTGGTCAATCAAGGAAGGCCTCCTGAAATAAAGACGTTTTCAGGAGGCACTGAAAACAACACATTGTTGGTGCCTATCTGACCTCCAGAGGCAGGGAGTTCCATAGAAAGGGGGCCACCACACTGAAGGCTCTTCTCCAAGTGGACTCCAATCAGGCCATATGTCCATGCGGCGCCACCAAGAACATGGCCTTTGATGATCTCAGTGACTGGGCAGGTTGGTAAGAAAGAAGGCGCTCTCTCAGGTATCCCAGTCCCAAGTTGTTTAGGGCTTTGTACACTAGTACCAATACTTTAAACCTGACCTAGTAGCGAATACGCAGCCAATGCAGTTCCCTCAGCAGAGGAGTTGCATGCTGAAAAGGGGCAGTTCCCGACAACAGCCGAGCTGCTGCATTGTGCACTAGCTCCAGCTTCTGGACCAGCCTTAAGCAGGTGATCTACAAATCTGTGGGGGCGGAAGCATTCAGAACCGGGGGGCGGGGTATTTGTGATTTGAGGTAGTCCCTTCTCCCCTCTTGCAATGGGCTCTGATAGCCAGCAGAGGAGAGATGTTGCATACTGCTCAACCTGCCCTGATAAAATCCCAGGTTTCACCTCCAGGTCCTAAAAAAAGTGGCATACGGCAGAGAGAAATCAAAGAAGAGATGCTCCCTCTCTGCCTGGGGGAAAAAAATCAACAAATTATCACTCTCCTCCATCCATTTACAATGAGATTAAAGCTGCAATCTCTTATACACCCTTACCTGGGAGTAAGTACCATTGAATTCAATGAGGATTACTTCTGAGTAAATATGAATAAGCTTGAACTGTAAGTATGTATGATGAGCTTCCAGAAAGAAAATAATGGGCTGGCCCTATCATTAGGCAGAGCGAAGCAGCTGCCTCAGGCAGTGGATGCTGAGTTGTGGGGAGCGGCAGTGAGTTGCTGGAGGACAGAGCTGTCTGTGACATGCAGCTAGGGATGTCAGAGAATTCCACCCAAATTTTAAATGGGATCGAATTCTGACAAATCCAGTCCGTGGAATCCTCCTCAGAATGGGACGGCCTGGTCGACCCGAACCGGAGCTCACACGGACCCTTTTTTTTTTTTGTCCGCCAAATGGTGGATTTTACGAAAATAATTACGAAAAGAAATCCGTAAATCGGAAATGAAGGAAGAAGAACGCGAACGGCTTTACCCTTTTTACGAGGCATTTTCCCTGTGACCTGAGGCTTTCTTTCGCTGGGGCTGAGTCTTGAAGTCCACGGAAATCCTCCATCTTTTCTCTTTATTGTCTGTGGAGGTGAGGTCAGGTAAGGTGAGTTCAGGTCCGGTGAGGTGAGGTCAGGTGAGATGAAGTCAGGACAGGTCTGGTGAGGTCAGGTGACAGGAAGTTACATGGGGAATCCCCGCGAAGGGCTTTACCCTTTTTACGAAAATAAATAGACTTATGGAGGCCAACAGTGGGTGCACAAAAAGGATTTTTCTGTGGTACTTACGGAATTATTTACGTAAGTTCAGGGAGCCGGAAAAAAAACGGGGGAATCCGGGGCGATCGCCTCCCCCCCGTGGATTCCCCACCAGAATGGATGGTGGGGAATCTGTACATCCCTACATGCAGCCTGCCCTGTACCCCTTAAGTTAGCCTGCTGCCCTCAGGTGTGGTGGAGGATGCTGTCTTGTCTCCAGTGTTGAACTAAGATACAACTGTCAGTACAGTCCAGGTGACTTCTGTTTGTAGAATGGGGGCGGGGTGCAGGGAAGCTCCGTCTTGTCCTTCACCTGAGCAACAAATTGTCTTGGGCCAGGCCTGGCTGTACTACTAGCAAAGACAAAAGACAGCATTCCAAAAAGTGCCAATCAAGCTCAAGTAAACCTAACATTATGTAGTTGGCTGATGGCCTTCAGGAGCAACAGTCTTGTTGAATGAGATCTGTGTATTGTATGCATATATCACACATATCTATATATCAGAATAAAGTTGCCTCGTGGTTTTATGACCTTTTTTTTTTTTTACTTGTGGCTCGGGGGACATTTTATTTATTTATTTATTCAGTTATTTATTTCCTTTCTATACCACCCAACTGCTGAAGCTCTCTGGGTGGTTCACAGCAGTTAAAACCATAAAATACAATATAAAAATTTAAAGTTTAAAACTACCTTATAAAATAAGAATAAAATTAAAATAGCCAAATACTTGGTGAGCTGTAGTGGATTAAAGCGTAAAGAACCAGTGTTCTAAGATCATTACAATGCTATGGTTATGGCAATGCAAAGAAGTAGTTCAGGTGCATCACACAACTTGTTCAGTGCTTCCTAGACTGGAAGAACTGAAGTATCTGAGTCTGAAGGAAGAAGAAAGGGCGGTAGCTGAGGAAGTTCAATGTTCCATCAATACAGTAATTCCTACCATGCCCCCTAACATGGCTCTCTGTTTGTTCAATACACAAAGTTTCTTGCCAGGTTTTGTAGCTCTTAACGTAGCTGGAAGAATACCATTCTAAAAGGATTGTGAAGTTGTTAATCTGAAACTGGTTAATCTGTAGGGGGAGACTATGTTCCTTCCCCAGCTTCCTTCCCCTCCATATGTGTTGGGCTACAACTCCCATCACTCACAGCCAGCATTGGCCATGCTGGCTGGTGATAATGGGAGTTGTACTCTTGACACACGGACAGCTATGGTTGAAACACACACACACAGAGAGAGAGAGAGAGAGAGACTACAGGCTCTTCGCACAGGCATTAGTATCAGTTGATTTTTCACTGACTTGATGAGTGACAGCTGACGGGCTGACTTTGTGAACTGACTCTTTTGAAAAGTATTTTGTTTGAAGTGACTGTGTTTTTTGTCTCTTGAGTTAGATCTGTGATGGCTGATTCACACATGCAGAGTATCACTTGATGGTGCAGTCCCTGAGTGATAAATGTGCAAGTGTGAATCAGCTCTTGGTTTATAGAGATGTTTGCTTCAAAAAGTGATTTTATCCATATCTATTAAAGAGAAGATCTAAAATAGCACATGCTAGTTTGCCTAGCAAGTACTATTAATACTGCTACCCAGATCTGCTGCAGAGGAGAACTTTGACCGTGAGGAATATGTTGGGTACACTGCTGGTTATCATCTGATTTGGGATTCTGGTATTGCAAAAATACATACATACATACATACATACATACATACATATTTCTGCTTATTTGATTACTGTCACCTTGGACTGGTTGCACTAGAAACAGCTGCAACATACCCTCTAAGTTTGCTAAGGTATGAGATGCTTTTTCTTAATGGTAGGTAATAAACACTATTTGGTTTGATTCATTCTTGCTGCTATCATTGGTGTGTATGCGCTGATTGCAGCACATCATGGCACAAAAGATATTGTGCATTCTGTGTCACCAAATAAAACTCCTGCTTGCTCATCTGCCTGCCAGATAATTGAGATGGTTATTCTGTATCCAAAGTCATAGCCAATTACTTTTTAAAAGAGCGTTTTACTGGTTTGGCGTGATGGTGAACAGGCTTGAGAAGCCAAAGAATAAATGAACTGAGATGGTAGAATGCCCTCTAACAGAAGATGGACTATCAAGGTTAAAGAGGAACGTGCCATATACGCAGACTTTCTGAACTTCTAGGCTTGATCTGGAAAGTTCTGTTTTATAGTATTTCTCCCAATATGGGCTATTTTCAGAGTGTGGTCATGCAGGGCTACAGCAGATCTAACCAGGAAATGTATGGGTCCAAAGGCAGCGTACAGGGAACCAGTCTTGGTCAGCCATGACTATGACAAACAGCACATTGGTGTGCCATTTGTTACGATATATCGCACAACAGATATCTTGCAACACGATAACCCAGTTCATACCTATGGAATCCACACCTGGTGGAAAGTGGAGGTGGAGAAACTGGAGAGGAAAAGGGCTGGTGTGATAGTGGTCCTGCAACTAGGGATGTCAGAGAATTTCGCCACGAATCTCGGGGAGGCCGAATGCTAGCGCATTCGGCCCCCCGAAATCGGTGGTGGAACGGTCTGCCACCCCCCCGCCACCCCCCGGGACGGGACTTACCTTTGGCGAATCTTCCTGGCGGCGGCGGCTCCGGCAGCAGTTCGGTGGCGGCCGGTCTTCCAACCGGCTGCCGCCACCGCCATTTCCAGTAAAACAGAAACCAAAAACCAAAAACCGTGATAGGCTACGTAAAGATTTACATAGCCTATCACGGCTAGATTTTTTAAAAACACCGTGATAGGCTATGTAAATATTTATATAGCCTAACACGGCTGATTTAAAAGGGGGGAAAAAACGGCGCACGTCTTTTGGCACATCTTAGTCTACGTAAACTTTTTGGCACGTTTTTTGGCAAATTTTTGGCAAATTTTGGCATGTCTTAGTCTACGTAAACATTTACGTAGACTAAGACGGCAAAAATAAAGGGAACGCAAATAGCATAGCGTCTACGCTATTTGCGTTCCCCTTATTTTCGCCATCTTAGTCTACGTAAATGTTTACGTAGACGAAGACGTGCCAAAATAAGGAACGCAAATGGCGGCGCCCGTGGGCACCGCCATTTGCGTACGCGCGGGGTTTTTTTTCTTTTAAATCAGCCGTGATAGGCTACGTAAACGTTTACGTAGCCTATAACGGCTGACTGCAGGGACGCAAACGGCGACCGCTACAGCCGCCGCCATTTGCGGAGCCGGCCGGCCAGGATTCGGGGGGGAGGGACGGAGCGCCTACCCCCCACCGCGAATGTCATGCTTCAAAAAGGTAAGTGACTTTCGTACATCCCTACCTGCAACTCCTGTGCCCTTCTCACTTTCTTGATGCTCCTTGCCACTAAGGGGACAAGAGAGTGTGAAATTAGTGCTGGACAAGGCTAGCTATTGCTGCTATACTAGCCTTCCCCAACCTGGTGCCCTCCAGATGATTTGGACTACTGGTCCCATCATCCCTAATTATTGGCCATGCAGGCTGGGGCTGATGGGCACTGTAGCCCAAAGCATCTGGAAGGCACCAGGATGGGTAACGCTGTGCTACAGTATAGCAATCACAAAAAGCTATGCTTCTTACATTATTTACTGGAAGTAGTCATTGGATTGTTGCGGGTTTCCCATCAGATTGCTGTGAGTAGGGCTACCAATGGGTTGCAATACCTCCTGGCCAGAACTTTAGACTTGTCAATAGCCCGGCAATGTATTCCACGCAGAGTAGTGATTGTTAGACCGTTCCCATCAAGTCTTCTGAATTACCTGACAAGGGGGAAAGAAGGAGACTCAGGATAAGACAATCTAGGTGTCTGTGCATGAGGAGGAAACAAAAGGGCAGAATGCAGATTGAATCAGAGAGAAAGATACAGAGTGCTGATTTTTTGGCCTTTGTTAGCTAACATCATTTTGGGATGCTTGCTGTGTCCCTCAATATCTGATGTGAAGTAGTAGATTCAACTGTCTGTTGGACTGTTTAAGTCAAGGGTGGGCAACTTGTGGCCCTCCAGGTGTTTTGGCCTACAAACCCCATCATCCTTAGCCAGCAGAGCCAATGGTGAGGCATGATGGGGATTGTAGGCCAAAACATCCGGAGGGTCACAAGTTGCCCATCCCTAGTTTAAGCTGTGCTTTCACCTCAGCTCACCCTGTATATTTGTAAATAAATATTTCAAAATGCCAATAAGTTTCCAGTAAACCAGACCTGGGCTGCATCCCTAGAACTTCTCAGCATGCAGAGAAAGGGGGAGTCAACAACACTGAGGACTGGAATGGCACAGGAATTGTTCAGCAATGTGACTGACCCAAATGAATGTGAAATTTTGCTGGCCAGCATACAACCAGAACTTGTATTATGCTAGTGCCAGATCAGTCCCCAGTCTGAACACTGGCCTGAGACCTGATGTCAGGGATGGGAAACTTCAGGGGTCTGGAGTCCACTTTCCACTCACAGACCCCCTGCAGGCTGCACACCTTCCATATGTGATGCTTCAGAGGGGCATTTTTGTAACCTCTTTCTGGTGCTTTTTGAGGGGAATGTTCAATCAATTCAGGAACAATGGCCCTTTTGGAGGCTGCCATGCCTACAAGCTTCAATCTTTCTTCAGTCACTCTAGGATTTTCTTCCTTAGTCCTGGCCTTTAATCTCAGAAATCTCATTTGGCATCCAAGCAGAATTATAAAGTCTGTCAAGGCTCTAGTATGGCAGCTCAAAAAGGTTACATGTAATGAGCTCAGATAGTTCCATAGAAGCTGGTCCCTTTGTAAATCCAGATAATTAATCTTTTCCAGATTGGCGATAATGCAACAGCTTCTGTTCAGAGAAGGAGAAGCTTAGATATCTCATATCGCCTCTTCAGTGTTTTGGACAACATCTTCCTGGTTTAAAAAGCAATGGAGAGACAAACACTTGCCCTTTCATAGCTTTACTTGTCTTGCCATTTGAAAAAGCTAATTAGTGTGACTTTTAAAACCCAGTGGCAAAAGGGCCAGAGAAGACAAATGAAAATGCTGTGATGCGCAGCAGTGATTCCATGGAAAAATTGGAGAATTATGGAAAGATTTCAAAGCTTAAATATATAGAGTTGGTTCAATGTGTTGCCGATTCCTGCAAATTCCTAAGATTATAAGCATAATTAATGACTGACTCTCAGAGCACCCAATGTTTATTTGATTCTGATTAGGGATGTCAGAGAAATCCGCAACAGAATCAAATAAGTTTGGATTCTATGAATCTGACCCATGGATTCCACAGCGGACTGGCTTTTCCTGAGCTGCATGGATTCTGTGGACTTACAGACCTGTTTTTCTTTCTTTTTTACTTTCTGGAATTTTATGCAAATTTAGTCATAGAAAAATAGGTAAAATAACATCAGCCAAAGATACAAATTTTCCCCATACGCTAAAGCATGAAAATGTGCAGGGGGGATTTGTGCATTTTGGGGATTTGCACATTTTAGCATGTCTGAATTTGCACAAATTTGGAAAATTGGAAAACATCCAATTCTGTCAATGAGCAGACAATGGAATAAAGGCATCTGAGAATCCCTGAAATGCAGACGCAACGGATTTTACAAAATCCATACATCCTTTGGACTGATCACTATTTACAGGGCAGACACCAATGTATATGGGAGTCCCAGTGTAAGCCATTCTGAACTCTGAAGAAAGAGTGGGATTTAAGTAAAATAAAACCAAATTAACATGTGTAAGTGTCATGTACCATTGCAGTAAAACAGGATCCTCTTCCATACATGGATTAGAACTGAAAATGTGAAGAAAGATGTATCTTGGGAATTGATAGAAAGGGAAATTGGGCAGTGTAGGCCTTGTGAGTATAGTCTCCGCTTACACATCACAAAAAGAGGATAAAAGAGGACACAGATTTGGATACAATTTGCACGTGCCAATTGATTCTGTGTAGACATAAAATGTAGAAATTATAACTACAATTTGAATAGAAATACAATCCATTTTATTTATTTATTTATTTAAAACATTTCTCTCCCACCCTATGTCATTAAGATCTCAGGGCGGCATACAGATAAAATCAGTTTAAACAGTATAAAACAATAAATAATTTAAACGCCTAAAAACATATTAAACCATTAAACAAGCTAATACCAGTTAAAGTCTAAGACAATAAAACAGTTAAAACAATATGCTATGGAATGCATTTAGCCCTCAAATGCTTTGGTAAAAAGCCATGTTTTTACTTGGTGTTGAAACAAGACCAATGGCTGTGCCAATTGGGCCTCCAAGGGGAGGGCATTCCACAATAAGCGTGCCACCGCAGAGAAAGCCCTCTCCCAAGTCCCACCATAGTGTTTGTCTCGTACGGGTGGGATGTAGAGGAGGGCCCCTCCAACAGATCTCAGTTCTTGGGCAGGCATATGTTGGGAGAGGTGGTCCCTCAAATATCGAGGTCCCAAGCTGCTTAGGGCTTTAAATGTCATCAGCAAAACCTTGAATTCTGACCGGAAACATATTGGCAGCCACTGCAATTCCTTTAAAACTGGTGTTATATGATTTTTATGAGGTGCTCCGGTCAGCAGTCTAGCTGCAGCATTTTGCACTAGCTGCAACTTCCGAGTCATCTTCAAGGGCAACCCCACGTAAAGTGCATTGTTGTAGTCTAATTGGGAAGTTACCAGTGCATGAACTACTGTGGCTAGGTTATCCCTGTCCAGGAAAAGCCGTAGCTGGCGGATCAGCCGAAGCTGGCCCCAAGTCCTCTGGGCCACGGAGTCCACCTGGGGCTCCAGTGACAGGGATGGATCTAGGAGTACTCCCAAGCTATGCATCTGCTCCTTCAGGGGGAGTGCAACCCTGTCCAGGACAGGTCACCTACCCAATTCCCGGACTCAGGAACCAGCAATCCACAGAGCTTCCGTCTTGTCAGGATTTAGCTTCAGTTTATTGGCCTTCATCCAGCCCATTATATCCTCCAGGCACTGGTCCAGCATTTTCACCACCTCAGCTGACTCTGACAACAAGGAGAAATAGAGCTGAGTATCCTCAGCATACTGGTGACACCTCACCCCAAAACTCCTAATGACCTCTCCCAATGGCTCCAATCAACTCCAACCCCCTGCTCAGTGCAGGAATCCAGGTCAAAGCATCCCTGACAAATGGCTGTCCAGCCTCAGCTTGAATGCCTCCAGAGTGGGAGAGGGAATTGGTTCCATTGTCGTATTGCTCTAACAGTCAGGAAGTTTCTCCTGATGTTCAGCCGGAATCTGGCTTCCTGTAACTTGAGCCCATTATTCCGTGCCCTGCACTATGGGATGATTGAAAAGAGATCCTGGCCTTTCTCTCTGTGACAACCTTTCAAGTACTTGAAGAGCGCTATCATATCTCCCCTCAGTCTTCTCTTCTCAAGGCTAAACATTCCCAATTCTTTCAGTCTTTCCTCATAGGGCTTTGTTTTCAGTCCCCTGATCATCTTTGTTGCCCTCCTCTGAACCCTCTCCAGTTTGTTTGCATCCTTCTTAAAGTGTGGTGCCCAGAACTGAACAGAGTACTCCAGATGAGGCCTAACCAGTGCTGAGTAGATGGGAAATAGTACTTCCCAGGATTTGGAAGCTATACTTCTATTAATGCAGCCCAAAAGAGCGTTTGCCTTTTTTGCAGCCACATCACATTGTTGGCTCATATTCAGCTTGTGATCTACAGTAATTCCAAGATCCTTCTCACTTGTAGTCTTGTTGAGCCACTTATCCCCCATCTTGTAACTGTGCATTTGCTTTCTTTTTCCTAGGTGCAGAACTTGGCATTTATCCCTGTTAAATTTCATTCTGTTGTTTTCTGCTCAGCGCTCCAGCTTTTCAAGATCACTTTGAATTTTGATTCTGTCTTCCAGGGTGTTAGCTATCCTGCCCAATTTTGTGTCATCTGCAAATGTGATCAGCATTCCCTGCACCTCCTCCTCCAAGTCATTAATACAAATGTTGAAGAGCACTGGGCCCAGGACTGAGCCCTGCGGTACCCCGCTCATTACCTCTCCCAGTTTGAGAAGATCCCATTGATAAGCACTCTTTGAGTCCGATTCTGCAGCCAACTGTGGATCCTCTGGATCATTGTTTCATCTAGCCCACTTTGAGCTAGTTTGCTAATCAGGGTCTCACGGGGCATTTTGTCCAAAGCTTTGCTGAAGTCGAGGTATATTACGTCCACAGTATTCCCACAGTCCACAAGGGAGGTTACTTGATCAAAAAATGAGATCAGATTCGTCTGGCAGGATTTGTTGGTGACAAATAGGGATGTCAGAGAATTCTGCGACGGATCTTGGTGAGGCTGAATGCCAGTGTATTCAGCCCCCCGAAATCTCTCGTGGAATGAAGCCCCCTCCCCCCCCACGAAAGGTGCGTGGGATGAAGTCCCCGCCGCCCCCACCCCACGAAAGGCACACGAAACAGAGCACTTACCTGCTCCCGTCCTCGCTGCTTTGCAAATGGTGGCAGTCCTGGCCACCATTCGCTTCCTCCTCTTCCTAGCCATGATAGGCTACGTAAGTATTTACGTAGCCTATCATGGCGGGGGGGGGGGGGGAACCCCAGCGTACGCAAATGGTGGTGGCTACCGCCATTTGCGTACGCTGGTTTTTTTTCCCCCCTGCTGTCATAGGCTATGTAAGTATTTACGTAGATAGGCTACGTAAGTATTTACGGCTCAATACAGGGACGCAAATGGCAGTGGTTACCACAGCTGCCATTTGCTTCCCTGCAGGGTTGCCCAGCAGCCGGATGTCCAGCTGCGGGCAGCCAGAGCCAGCTGGCGGCTCCGTGGCTTGGCCGTGGAGTGGAGCCGGCCGAGCAGGATTCCAGGGGGAGGGACGGAGTGCCTCCCCCCCACCACGGATTGCCCGGCGCGGAGCCAGGTAGGGGTTTCGTACATCCCTAGTGACAAATCCATTTTGGCTTTGAGTAATCACTGCATTGTTTTCAAGGTGCCTACAGATGAATTTCTTTATCATCTGCTCCAGAATTTTCCCCGGGATTGATGTCAGACTGACTGGTCTGTAGTTCCCAGGTTCCTCCTTTTTACCCTTTTTGAAGGTAGGGACAATGTTAGCCCTCCTCCAGTCATCTGGCACTTCCCCCATCCTCCATGATTTCTCAAAGATAATAGACAGTGGTTCTGAGAGTTCTTCTGCCAGTTCCTTTATTACTCTAGGATGCAGTTCATCTGGCCCTGGAGATCTGAATTCATTCAAAGTAATTAGGTGTTCCTTGACCATATGCCTATTGATCTTAAGCTGCAATCCTGCCCCTTCGGCCTGCACTTTGCCTTTGCCAGGGGGCTCATAGACCCTCTTTTGGGAGAAGACTGAGCCAAAGTAGGAATTGAGCACCTCTGCCTTTTCTTTGTCATCTCTTATCATTTTGCCATCCTTATTTAATAGCTGAACCACCGTTTCTTTCCTCTGTCTTTCACTATGCACGTAGCTGAAGAAAGCTTTTTTGTTGCTTTTAGCATCCCTCACTAACCTCTGCTCGTTCTCACTTTTAGCCTGCCTGACACCATCCCTACCTGCCTGTATTCTTCCTTTGTTGCTTGTCCTTCCTTCCACTTCCTATATGTGTGATTTTTTGTTTAGAGGCCATCTCTAAGCTTTTTGTGAAGCCACATTGGCTTCTTCTGTTGTCTTCCACCTTTACTTCTTGTTGGAATTGTTTGTGATTGTGCCTTGAGAATTTCCTTTTTTAAAAACTCCTACCCATCTTGGACTCCTTTTCTCATTAGAGTTGCTTGCCATGGGACCTTACTTATCACTGCTCTGAGTTTATTAATATCAGCTTTCCTAAAATCCAGGGTACGCGTTTGGCTACACTCGGCTTTTGCTTCTTTTAGAACCAAGAACTCAAGTATCATATTGATGTTGAACAGCATGGGAGATAGAATAGAACCCTGTAGCACCCCGCAGCTTAATAGCCATGGGGTAGAACAGGAGTCCCCCAATACCACTCTCTGGAATTGGCCCTGCAGGTGGGAATGGAACCACTGTAGCACAGTGCCCCCAGCTCCCATCCTGCAGACAGATCCAGTAAGACACCATGATCAATGGTGTAAAAAGCTGCTGAGAGATACAGGAAGATCAACCGGGTAGCTGTCTTTCACTCAGAGTAGGTTGTCAGTCAGAGCAGCCAAGGCTGTTTCAGTGCCATACCCTGGCCTCCATCTCACCATTGAGGGGAAGATGGTGACCTCCTGTGTGCTTCCTCAGTGCTCAGGTGCTCACTGATGATGGGCAACTCCAAGGCCCGTCCTCTCCCTTCTCGTGGTTATTTGCCTTTAAACTGGACTTGGGCTGTTCAGAGGGGAACCTCAGGCTTCAGGGGCCAAATCTGGCTCTCCTGGGGTCCCAATTCAGCCCTCTGGGGTTTCCCAGATAGCCATGAACCGTCTCTTTCCCTCAGCCACTGCTTGTTTGTTTTTATGCCATCCTTTCCCTATTCTTAAAGATTGAAATGCCTCTCCTAGGGCCGAGTTACTGGCAGCCAGAGCTTTGAAATAAAATATGCTGGCATTTTGGTCCTGCCCACTTTGCCTTTGGCTCCACCCACCACCGGAATGCCACTCCTGAAAGCTTCTTCAAAATTCTTCAAATAGACGACTGCTCTCTGTAAACTAGAATGCATGGCCGCGGTACCCGTGAGGGAAGAATTCAGCTAATATTTTTTGTACTGATACAAAAGGGTTGAGAGTTTGAGAACAACATTCACAAGTGTACTTCAACAATTGTCGGCCACCTTGAATTTAAGATATGTGGGGCACCAACATAAATACACAAACGAACAATTTGGACCATTATTCACAATTGCAACTGTATGCATTGTAGCAGTCACCCGTAAGAAGGAAGCACTTCTGAAACTGATGCTATACTTAGCACGGAGAGCCAAATGTTCTTCTCATGTTTTTTTGTTATTTTAAAAAACCGTCTGCCTAAATGTGGCAGCAGGCCAGAAAGCAACAGGATGATCTACGCCCACCATTTCCCTGCAAGCCATGAGACTCTAACATTGACTATCATTCAATGATCACTTTCTTTCTACAAAGGGACCCTACAAATGGTTTTTAAAAATCAAAACATAGCATTTGGAAAGAAGGAGCAGAAGACAGATTCCAAACCTAATCTTTGGAATCTAAATATATGACAGAAATATCATGGCGTCACATTTTGTTTCTCCCTGAAATGTAGGGAATTTAAGATTCATTTAGTTGTCTTCATGAAAAATGAAAAAAACTACAGCCACTTTTAAAAAGTTGCATGGGTAGAAACTGTTTATCTGATTAAGATTTCTGGTAGCAGGATTCATAAATAAAGTATCCTGCTACCTACTTATGGCCAAAAGTTGATACTGCCTTTTAAAGGCCATCCTTGCTAATATTGTTGTTAGAAAGAACATAAGGAGAGCCCTGCTGGATCAGACCAAGGGTCCATCTAGTCCAGCGTTCTGTTCATGCAGTGGCCAATCAGCTGCCCACAGGAAGCCCACAAGCAGGGCATGAGTGCAACAGCACTCTCATGCCCATGTTCCCCAGCAAGTGGGGTCATAGGCATACTGCCTCTGATACGAGGGATGGCAGAGAATTTCTCCACGAATCTCCGGGAGGCCGAATGCCAATGCATTCGGCCCCCCGAAATTGGTGGTGAAATTCTCCGCTGCCCCCCCCCCCCGGGATGGGACTTACCTCGTGCGAATGTCCCTCTTGGCAGCGGGTCCCAGCGGCGGTTTGGCGGTGGTTCGGCGGGGGCGTGGGTGGCGGCCAGTCTTCTGACCGGCTGCCACTGCCGCCATTGCAAAGTAAAAAAGGAAAGTTAAAAAAAAAAAAAAACCCACCCGTGATAGGCTATGTAACGATTTACGTAGCCTATCACGGCTAGATTTCCAAAGTCAGCCATGATAGGCTACGTAAATCGTCACGTAGCCTATCACGGGTGACTTTGAAGAAAAAAAAAGCGCGTACGCAAATGGCGGCGCCCATGGGGCGCCGCCATTTGTGTTCCTTAGTTTGGCACGTCTAGTCTATGTAAAGATTTACGTAGACTATGGCGAAAATAAGGGCAATGCAAATAGCGTTCCCTTATTTTCGCCATAGTCTACGTAAATCTTTACGTAGACTAGACGTCCCAAACTAAGGAACACAAATGGCGGCGCCCCATGGGCACCGCCATTTGCGTACGCACTTTTTTTTTTTCCAAAGTCACCCGTGATAGGCTACATGACGATTTACATAGCCTATCACGGCTGACTTTGGAAATCTAGCCGTGATAGGCTACATAAATCATTACGTAGCCTATCACGGGTGTTGTTGTTTTTTCTTTACTTTTTTTTTCGTGGCCGGGTAGACGGGGCGCTCCTACCCGGCCTGAATTTCGGTGGCGAGGGATGGGGCACCTCCCCCCCGGCCTGAATTTCGGCCGGGCGAGGCAGGGCACCTCCCCCCCCTCGCCTGAACTTCGGGGGGAGAACCGAAGCGCCTCCCCCCCACCGCGAAGCAAGCTGTGGGACCAGGTAAGTCCCTTTCGCCCATCCCTATCTGATACTGGATAGTACATAGCCATCAGGAGTAGTAGTCATTGATAGCTTTCTCATCCAGGAATTTGTCTAACCCCCTCATAAAGCCATCCAACCTGGTGGTCATTAGGGCTGTGCACCGCTTCAGTCTGAAGCCCAAATAATGAGTTGAAGCAGGCTGCTTCGGAAGTGTCTCCACATGATACAAGGCAGAGGAGAACAACAATGAGCTATCCCAAAGCGAAGTGGCTTGTATACGAAACGCCTCATCTGACTTGGTAATTTGTTCTGAGCAGCCCGGACAGCCTAGGGCCAAAAAGTATCAACTTGAGAAAGTTCAGTGAGGGGTTGAGGAGGACGGAGGGGGGAGAGAGGGAGCTTTGGCAAATGGAAACTCTAGTTGCCAAATCAGGGCTGAACATACCCCAGCAATCTCCAATCAGTGACAGTGGTGGAGGGGTGGGGGAGACTGAATAACTGGAGAAAAATGGCTGTATTTCAGAGACAAAGATCATTCTGATGGTGTTAATTAGAGATGTGAGAAGAACCCACGCTCGTCTGTCCGGGTTCTCTGGACATCCGCCCAGCCCCTGCTCTGCTCACTGGTTCCTCCGCTGTGATCACCATGTTTTTAAAAAACATGGTGATTGGAAGTCTATGAACACATAGACGTATATGCAAAAAGCACCATGAGTCTTGAGTATATCGGCAATTTGCGTACGCGCGTTGTTGTTGTTTTTTTAAGTCAGACATGATAGGCTATGTAAACATTTACGTAGCCTATCATGGTTTTTTTAAAAAACCTAGCTGTGATAGGCTACGTAAATCTTTACGCAGCCTATCACTTTTTTTAAAAAAAAAACTGGAAATGGCGGCGGCGGCGGCCGGTCAGAAGACCGGCTGCCGCTGCCACCGCACTGCAGCCGCCACTGGAGCCGCCGCTGCAGCCGCCGCTGCCGCCAGGAAGATCCGCCCAAGGTAAGTCTTGTCCTGGGGGGGGGGCAGGCCATTCCGCCACCGATTTCGGGGGGGAGAATGCGCTGGCATTCGGCCTCTCCGAGATCCGTGGCAGAATTTTCGTACATCCCTAATCACATCCTTTGTATAGCTACTTAATCCATAATAATTACCAACTGATAGATAGATCCATGCACTTACTTATAGTGGGCACTGATTCCCCATGTTGTGACCCTGTGCCTCTCTAGGGATGCATATATGAAGGAAACACATGGGCAGTGCCAATACTGTGGGTTCTTCTCTTCTGGCTGGCCAAGAGTGATGTAGGAAGGAACTGTGCAATAGGCCATGTGGCTGTATTGGTTGTACTGGTTTGGGATTACATTCATGATGACCTTGTTGTTTCTGATGCTTGCAAACATGTGGCCTTACCCAGTGCCACCTCCAGGTTTTTGAGGGCCCTTGGGCAAGATGCCCTCAATGGGCCCCTCTTTCAATGAGTCTAGCTTCTCTCTGTAATTGCCAACTGGCTGCTACTGCTCCTCATCCTCTTTCCCATCATTGATACCACTTGCTTGCTTGACAGAGACAAATATTAATAAAGGTCTTATTTTAAACCAAAATCAATACACAAAGCAAAATGGGTTTAAGAAAACGTATGAAGTGCAAGCCTAAGATGGAGCTACCATTAAATACATGTTAATAAAATAACAGATCTGTAATATGAAGTATAAAAAGTAGTTATAAAAATTTAATTATCTGACAAACTCGATAAAATTATACCATTGGTTGTGGCAAGAATATTTTTATTTGGAATGCTTCTGGATTATTTGGTCTTTGGCCAAGCCATTTACAGACAATTAATATGGAATGTTTTTGCATTCTGTATATGCTTCAGAGATAGAAGGGAATGGTTTTCCTCCCTTTGCTTCCTGTTGTATCCAGTAACTGACCAAAGTAGACGAAATAGACAAGCTATACAAGAGTGATTTTCTGGTAAACATATCTTTATCAGTTGAAATTTGTGTGTTTAATTTAATGAAAGCGGCAAAGGGTGACTGCAACCTGTTATCTTTGTTTTTGTTTTTTTTTTCCCTTGCAGGTCCAATTTTGAAAATTAATTCAACAAAACTGAATCTTTGGGCATTATAGTTATGGTAACACTTTTTATCCCACTGAGGAAGAGCCTTGGGGTTGAAACACATCCAGGACAGGTTGATGTATATTAGTATAATCTACTATATGATTATTTTGAATCAGGAATGTTAAACAAGCTTTGGAACGGTCCATTTTCCAATTTGGTATAATTTTATAGGGTTTGTCAGATAATTATTTATAACTACTTTTTACATTTTGTATTTCAGATTGGTTATTTTATTAAAATGTATTTAGTGGTAGCTCCATCTTCGTCTTGTGCTTGACAGCCAGCCAGTGAGCAAGCAGAGAGCAGCATCTGCGTCTTCTCCTTCTCACCACCACCACCCTTGTCCGAGCCAGAGCAAGAGGCAAGTGAACAAGCCGGTTGCATATCAAGAAGAGAGGAGACACTCCAGGAAACTTTTGTCAGTGGATCCCCACTGGAGTGTGGGCCCTTAGCAGGTGCCCAACCATGCCTACCCATGACTCCAGGCCTGCCCTTACCTGTTTTTCTTAAATAAACCCTTGGCATCCCAAAGATTTAGAGGTTAATACTCACTAAATGTCTTGCAGAATATGTGTTGGGAGATGCGTAGATGTTCTTCTTCATGGAATTGTATATCAGACTGAGTATACCCAAACCAGCTTTCTTTCTCTTTGCTTCATGAGTATGAAGAGTGTTTGCTTTAGGCCACAATCCTGACTGATAATAACAACAAATAAATATATGCAAGTCTGAAAAAAAATCTATACAGTATTCTAAGAGCAAGAAGTATAAAGCAAGGGGAACATGGAGGGGAGGAGGGGTACAGAGAAGAGTGCCGTAGGTGAACTGTTACATTCTCCCTACTTTCTTCATAAATTGATTTGGACTTGGTATCTGGCAGTGCTTAATTCCTGTCACAGCAGATAGGGGAGAGAAAACCTACAGGCTTAACAATGTGACACCCCAGGATTTATTAGGTGTAACTTTTCCCCAGTTATTCCAACAGACACCATTTTGGGAGACTATGAGACTTGATAAGATGAAGCTTTAGTCAATACTCCAGAAAGCAAACAAGGGCATTAGCAAGAATGGACTACTTTCCACCACAGCTCTAAAAAAAAAAGCACAGGAGTATTTGGAACCCCTCCACGTTCCTCCAAAATTTGTTTTGAATTATCTCTGGAGATGCTGTTTTATAGACACATGCACATTCCCCAGATTCCACATCATTTTGCCTTATAAACCTTTAAAGCTGGAGTAATTACATTACTCACCCACCACGTTTGTTCTTGGCCACCAAAGAATACTTTGGCCTGTATTACACTCTCCATGCCCCCCATGACACCACACAATAGCCTCAGTTCAACAGGAGACACTTCTATTTTTTAAAAAAAAAATCCATTCAAAATTGTAACTGATCTCAAGGCTGTCATTCCACAACCTTGCTCGAAGATAATGGGCCCTTTTCAGAGATGTGACAAAATGGTGGCAGTTTGCATGTACTTCAAAGACAGTGTATGACTTTTAAGAGGAAGTCATCTAATTGTCAAGTGGGCCTGAGCAGTATTTATATAAAACACGTTGGTCCAGGTGATACAATCACCCTTTCAAATGGTAAAAGAGGAGGCATGCACCTGTCCCCACCAACAAATACCTCAGGTAACATGCAATGTACATTCTGAATCACATAGCATGTATAGCAGACTCCACTCATCAGACCTTCCGCTGCACATATGGACAGGGGGTGGGAAGGGCAGCAGGGAACACAATGACTGGGGTGGGCCCAATGGACATGGTCCTTGCTCCCCCACTCGACATGATTATAATCTGAGGTGCTGCCCTGAGGGAGGTTTGGAGGACAGCAACAAGGGAGAGGGCCTTTTCAGTGATGGCCCTCCAACTGTGGAATATTCTTTTCAGTGAGGTTTGCCTGGCACCAACAATGTCATCTTTTTGCCCCCAGATTAAGAAATTTCTCTACTCCCAGCCATTTGGCGACATATGATGGGTTTCTTAATTTAGGAAGCAATCCTATGGCTGCTAGACTGCGACTAGACAGCCATAGGATTTTTCCTTTTCTGGGAAATGAGCTCGGAGCCAGTGTTCCGAGGTCAGTTCCCAGAAACCCAACTCCCTGCCCATCCCCCACCACCTTGTGGATGGCACTGTTCATCCCCAGCTCCATGCTCGTAAGAGCAGTACAGAGCGGTTGAAAAGGGGGCATTCCTGGGCGGGGAGGGTATGGCAGAAGTGCCATTATGATGCTTCCTATGTGCCATCCGGCCTCCCCCCACCCCACTCCACGGTGTCCTGGCTAGACAGCTGAAATCAGCTGTCTAGCCGCAATGCAGGGCAGCCAGAGCACGGAGAAGATCCCCTCCGCGCTCCACCTGCCCTGCATAGGATATTTGGCCACCTCCAAGTTCGGAGGCGGTCGTCTATCCCTATAGGATCGTGACCTTAGTTGTTTTATTGGGACTTGGTATTTTATTGTTAATTGATTTTGGTGTTCAGAATTGTTTCAAATTTTGGTATGTTTTAATCCCTGTAGTAAGACACCTTGAGTCTATTTCTGAGAAAGGTGTCTAAGAAATAATAATAATAATAATAATAATAATAATAATAAAATGCTGTCAGTTAGAACATCCAAATAAGGCTAGACTAGGTTGCTTCCTTCCCTTCTTGTCCCCCAGAATATATGGACATTCTAAGCCACCAGTCAAACTTATTGAAATGACAAGACAAGAGTTTCCATATCTCTGATTCTAATGATCTGGCTTCCCAGTAATGACAATAGGTCTTTGCTTGCTCTGAATATTTTCACCCTTTCACTCTAACACACGGTGTCTGTTTTGAGTCAGCGTGATACATTATTTCCAGTCACCCCTTTGCAGTATTATCATAAAGAGCATCTTAAGCTCCCCTTTTCATCAATATAAAGCTGCTCTTTAAAAATCTTGTGTAACCTCGAGGATAGTAACAGCAACTCGTCAAATATCTCCTAACTATTGGGATGGAGCTCAAAGGGGCTTTTTGTGCCTCATAATGGATGGCAAAGTACTTTTTCTTTCAGGATTTCCCTCCCCCCCCCCCCGCAACTGAAAGTCCACTAGTCCGCTGAGAACCATCAGTTCAAAGCTGATTTTATGGGAAATGGAAGATTGGCTAGCCACAAGATAATTTGTCTCGCTGGTTTCTCCTTTTAGAGAGATAGTCTTTTAGTTTAGGGATTAAAAAATGAGTTACAGCCAGCCAGGGCACAGCATGATAACAGCCGGGGGGTATTCCATTTCCTTCACTAGGAAAGTGGTGGCAGGACTGTGTTCCATTCAATATTTTAATACACAATTCAGCCCTGTGCTATGCATGTTTATTTAGAATTGCCCTGCTGAGTTTAAAGAGGTTCAGAACTACCCTAAACATTGTTTTCTGACATTTCCATATGGTTTTTCCCACGTACACACATGGCCATATGGTGAAGCAGGTTTACTGCAGGAATCCAGTTCATCACATAGTGAGTGTCCCTGTCCTCATTACATCTGTCCATTACATTATGAATTGGGGCCTGGGGAAACTCATAATTTCAAGGCCCCAAATGGCACAGTAAGTTCTGTTTGATGCTATCACCCTGGGGGAGTCGGAATGTGTCTCTGGAATGCTGTTATCATAACTATCGGCAATGTGTAAGTGAGCTCCTTCTTCCAAGTAAATGGAATTGCAGCCTTAGAATAAAACAATCTTAGGGTGTAATGCTATGCACATTCAGATGGAAAGAAGGCCTACAGTGCCCAGCATTCCCCAGCCAGCCATGCTGGTTGGAGTGCTGGGAGCTGTAAGACTCTTTTCCATCTGCACAT
This sequence comes from Heloderma suspectum, assembly GCF_057233095.1. NCBI lineage: Eukaryota > Metazoa > Chordata > Lepidosauria > Squamata > Helodermatidae > Heloderma > Heloderma suspectum. The sequence continues at coordinate 193,657,664 of NC_139458.1, forward strand.
GTATCAGATTGCACCTTAAACTGGGCTTTGTGTTTCTTTTATTGACTTTTAACACTGCTGCAGTACCTTCAAGGTTCCTATAAGCAGTTCCAAGGACAGAATTAGATGTTACGTTTGACACAGGGATGCCACCAAAACTCTCACCAAATATTAGGGGTGGGGGTGGGGAAGAGCACCATTGGTGCTGGATCAGAATTAGTGCTATTTTAGTGCTTAGAACTAAATCTCTCTCTCTCTCTCTCTCTCTCTCTCCCCCTCTCTCTCTCTGTATGTTGGTTGTCAGTAAAGGCAGAAAAAAAGAAGTAATTTGTTTTTTTCTTCTTCTTCAAGGCTTGTGGTTTGGCTATAAAGTACTATGAACCAAATGTTCTTACCATTGTTTTTGAAGAGCTCAGAAGCATTTGCGTTGCTCATCACCTCCACTGCCCTGAAAGTCAAAACAAACCATTTCGAGTGCTGAGGGGAAGGAAATGACATGTCTCCTTGCTTCTGCAGCAGGTGTTTTCATAACCCAGCGTACAGGACTTTCATTGCCATACTAATGTGCTCTGGAGATAAGGAAGACTGTCCTATCGCGTGCACTGAGACGCTACTAACGGTCACTTTTAACGGCCCACAAACCACCGCTAAGCATTTTCCCACCATTAGAAGTAAACAGAGGGCATCTTATCTGAGCCTGCCAGGTTTTACTCCCCAACATCCACCCTCCATAAAGCCAGGCTTTCCAGCAAACGGTGAATTCATAATTAAAACAGTAGGAGTGGTAGTTCACGATAAAAAAGCAGTATCCCACCTGGTGACCTCCAGATGTTCAGCTTCCATCAGACAGCATGGCCAATTGTTGGGAATGCTGGGAGTTCTCATTCAAAACAACTGAAGGGCGCCAGGTTGGGGAAGGCCCGTGTAGTCCTTCAAAACAAGTGAGTTGTTGTTGTTGTTCAGTCATTCAGTCTTGTCCGACTCTTCGTGACCCCATGGACCATAGCACGCCAGGCCTTCCTGTCCTGCGCTCTCTCCCGGAGCGTGCTCAAGTCCATATTCATTGCGTTGGTGATGCTATCTAGCCAACTCATCCTCTGCCGTCCCCTTCTCCTTTTGCCTTCAGCCTTTCCCAGCATCAGGGTCTTTTCCAGGGAGTTTTCTCTTCGCATTAGGTGGCCAAAATATTTGAGCTTCAGCTTCAGTATCTGTCCTTCCAATGAGCGCTCAGGGTTGATTTCCTTTAGGATGGACTGATTTGACCTCCTTGCAGTCCAGGGGACTCGTGAGACCTGCAACCAAATGTTGCATGTGGAGTGCTCACGTTCAGTGTTCTAGTCACCCAGCCAGCCACTCATGACCTCTTCCAGGATATTCCATTCCAAGGTCCCTTCCCCTACCACTACAGTCAGCATTCTCTGCCCACTGAGCATGCTCAGTCCTCAGTGGGATGTAAGTTTTTTTCCCCCTCCTGAACATTTTCTGCTGATCAAGCATTTTCCCCAAGTCTACTGACATTTCCCTCTTGTGCATGGATGGTGCCATTTTGGCTACATAAGTAACAGCACTTGGAGGACTGAGTTCAGCAACAACAGAATGGTATCTTTGCAGGGTCTGAAGTGTAAGACATCATCTGTACTAAAACCTATTGCTAAAATCTGACAGGGTGCTGCTCCTGAACAGTTTGGATTCATAGTGACCAGGATCAACACGGTGGCAGCTATTTTTCAAAGCCAAGTTCCAAGGGGAGAAATTGCAACTCTAAGAGCTTTTCTACACAAGGCTGTATCTACTTTTGGTTTTGTTGCAGGATTGAGATCCAAGCTCTACACAAAGAGCTTCTCCTTTCCTGCTTTTCCACTACATAACCTCTAGGTAACTTGTGCTATAGCAGAATGTCACAATTATATAAGCTGGAAAATAGCTTTTCTTTCACTTTTAGAAATAAAGCCCCATTTTCCCCACTCAAAAAAATCCCAGGGAAGTGCTGTTAAAAAACAGACATGAAACTGGAGGACCATGACATTGTCTAAAGAACCTGTAAACAACCGTGAGTAAGGAATAAATGCACACAGTAAATGCCTCATGTAGAATAGCTCTAACTATGGTCTAAATTCTGGATGTGACCCTATGGGGGCAGGGGAAGGGAATGGGGTGGGGTGGGATGAACAGTGAAAAATTAGAGAGCCAGGATAGTACAGTGGTTAAAATGTCAAACTAGAACCAGGCAGGCCAAGGTTCAAATCCTAGTCATTCATGAAGCTCACTGGATGACTTTGGGCCAGTTACTGTCTCTCAGCCTAACCAGAGGTCTGGATAAAATGTGTGTATGTGTGGTGGGGGGAAACTTATACATTGCCTTGGAGGAAGGGCAGGATATCAGTGTAAACTATGAAACCTCCTTCTTCTTCTTCTTCTTCATCATCATCAGGCATCCATAATAAAGGTAATGAGAATGTGTTATTTATGCCATCTAGCACAGTATTGTGAAGCTGTATAAAGAGTAACCAGGAACAGCGAATAATTTGATGTACATTAAATTTCCATGGCTATTGTTTCTCATGATGGGTCGCCAGTTTTTGGTTTTAAAATAACCCAGTCTTGTGGATGGGGCCAGGAGATGGAACCATGGAGGAATCTAGGCAAAATTTTGGCCAGTCAGGTGAACAACTTGGCAGAATTTGGCAGGTCATAGGTGTGGGGGGGGCATTGGGGATGGGGATGCAAGGCTGGCAGTTTTCAGACCACAACATTCTGGCTGGCTGGCTGCCAGATGGACTACTAGAAGAATTGCCTGACTAACAACTGATAGAATCTGACTCATGGATTCCAAATATTTATTTTAGAATCATGTGTGGCTTTAACGTTTGTTGTTACCATTCTTTTGAAAATGCCCATAGCTTTCTGTGTTTCATGTCTAATGGTTATTTTTTCCCTATCATCGTCATCATAATTATTTTTTAAAAAAGTAAAGCAAAACATAATAATGTGCGTTGTGTACCTCTATGCAAACAGTACACAGAGAGCTATTTCAGGGACCTTGCTTCCCTTTCGCTCTGCTTCAGTAACCCAGCTTCATTTACACATATTGTACAAGAGAAGCATTTGCAATGTGGTGCACAGACCATAAAAATCACAATTTGAACTCAGAGAAACTAGCACCATCTGAAACTCTTGCACAGAAACTCTTGAACCCCCTACTCATACAAAATTCAGGACTACAAGTCTCCTCAGAACTCTGCAAGCCTTGTGAGCAGGGAGGATAAGGCTGTCACTGTCTACTAGCTATGATGGCTTTTATATTATTTCCAATATTGGAGGGAGTATGGCTCTGAATGCCCGTTGTTAGGAAACATGAGCAGGAAGGCGCTGTTGCCCACATGTAGGGATGGTGCAGGCATCTGGTTGAGGCTCAAAGCTCACTGATTTCTCCCCAGCTTGGCCTGCTGGACACCACTCTGTGGATCCCCTCCCTTGCCTAGCTCGGAGTGCAACAAGTCAGACAAGCACGCAGCCGCCCGCTCCCTTGCCGAGCTGCCATTTTGTGCAAAAATTGTGGCTCAGGCTTTTTCGTAAATAACCATTTATGCAAACGGTAGTCATAAAGCAGCCATTTATGCAACGGTACAGGGGTAAAAGGACCATTGACCCCTGTAATGTTGCATAAATGGCCACTTTACAGCCACTATTTGCATAAATGGTTATTTATGAACAAGCCGAAGCCACCATTTTTACTCAAAATGGCAGCTCGGTGAGGGAGCAAATAGCTGTGTGCTACTCACTGGGCACCAGTGGACTGCCTGGAGGCTCACTGCATGCGATGAGTAGGGTCGGGCAGCCAGCATGGGTCTGGTGACTGGCAAGCAGCACGCAGGGTGAGAAATGGTGAGTTCACCCATCTCTGCCCTCATGTCCTGCTTGTGGGCATCTGATAGACATCCGGTTGGGCACTGTGGGAACATAACCCTGGGTTGGATTATGTTCCCACAGTGTGTCCAACCAGAGCACTTAAGTCTAATCCAACAGGGTTCTTCTAATATTCTTAGGAATAACAGTACTTAGCGTTTACATAGTACCCTGAGAGTTCCTAGCTTCATGTACATTTTATTGGCCACAACTCTGCAACAGTGATGGGGAAATAATAGTCATCTGGCTCATTGACTGAGAAATTATGGTGACCTTGTAAGTTCATGGATGAGATGAAATTTGAATGTGGGACCTCTTGCTGACACCACAGGCACTTTAACCCACAATTGGGCAAGCTGTGCCCCTCCAGATGTTGTCAGACTCCAACTCTCAACAGCCCAAGCCAGCATGGGCAATGATCAGGAGTGATGGGAGTTGTAATACAGCAGTCTCTAGACAGTCACATGTTGCCCACCCTTGTACCATTTCACTACAACTCCATTTCCTTTTATTTCCCCATTTTATTTCAGCACCTCTCTTTGAAACAATCCACAAGAACATGACTTGTCCCCTTCCCCCTGATACGGAGCGGAGACTAAAATCAGTTTTCTGCAGTCAGCAGCATTTCCTGCAGTGGGAACTAGTCTTAAAAGGATAATAAATAACTATGGACAAACACCCCAACCCAGCATTTTGCGGATAGGGTTCAGCAACTTGGATATCCCCGCTAGAGTTCTGAATGGTTCTGACTGAAACCCAGAGTGGATTCACGGCCCCACAGAAACAGGAGCCACCAGTCTCCACTGTTTGGTTTGGTACTTAACTAATTTTCTCTGTGAGCATTCAAGAAAAAAATGAAAAAACACCTCACCTGTTTTCAAAGAGGGAACCTATGCTGAGTAACGTTGGAATATGCAGGCTAATAGTATTGCACACATGTGCCATATTGCTTCCTGGAACTCGGAAAGTTCCTCCTGGAAATTCAACTGCCTCTTCCTATCTCAAACAAGCATCCCTGGAATAAGACAGGATTTTAGATGTGGATGGTGGGTGTCAACCACATAAACACTGGCCAGAAACAGCTGAGAAGCAATCAAGATAATAGACCCACAGAGAGAAGATACTTTAGCCCTATTCAAGTGTTTGTGGGTAACAAACACATGAAGGGCTATCAAGAGCACATGGGCTAGGTCCCATCCCTAGTTGCTGCTGTGTGCACTGGCCATGCTCTCTCAGGCTGATGCATGATTGGTGTCAGGACGACGGGGACAGACTGCATACTCATGTATATGCATAGGGCTCCCTCCATGGGGATGGGAACCCTGGTTGACCATATCCATATGTGCATAGGCCCCCTTCCAACTAGGGATGGGGGAGAATTTCTCCCCGAAACTCCGGGGGGCCGAGTGCCAACGTGTTCGGCCCCACAAAGTAGTTTCGGGGAGAAATTCTCCACACCCCCCCGCCCCCCGCACCCCCCCCCCGGGATGGGACTTACCTTTCCCGAATGTCCCTCCCAGCGGCGGGTCCCGGCGGCGGTTCGTCAGGTCTTCGACAGGGGCAGAGGCGGCAGCCGGTCTTTCGACCGGCTGCCACCACTGCCATTCCAATAAAAGTAAAAAAAAAAAAAAACGCCCCCGTGATAGGCTACGTGACGATTAACGTAGCCTATCACGGCTAGATCTGCAAAGTCAGTAAATCATCACGTAGCCTATCACGGGTGACTTTAAAAAAAAAAAAAAAAAGCGCATACGGCTAATGGCAGCCCCCATAGGGAGCTGCCATTCACGTTCCTTATTTGGTCGCTGTAGTCTACGTAAAGATTACGTAGACTACGGCGAAAATAAGGGCAACGCTATTTGCGTTGCCCTTATTTTCGCCGTAGTCTACGTAAAGACTACGTAGTCTTTACATCACCTGGGTACATGGGTGGCACGTGTCAACATGTAATGGGAGAAGCTAGGCCAAGCATTGTGGGTAGTACCTGTGAAGCCCTGAATGCTAGGGCTGTGCACCACCTCATTACAAAGCCTGAATAACGAGGCAAAGCGGGCTTATTAGGAGCAAGATCTTTGTGATACGAGGTGGGTCAGAGCAGTACCAAGGACCTTGGGATGAATCCCCCCACACACACAAAGCTCTACTTTATATTCAGAGCTCTACTTAATGCCTGAGCAGTCCATACAGGCTGTCTCCAAAATGTATTAACTTTTGAATACTCGCGTGGAGGGGCGTGAGGAGGAGGAGGAAGAGGAGGAGGAGGGAGTGTGCTTTGGTGAATAGGAACCCAGCCGGAACTGATGCCGGCAGTCTCTCCAATCAGAGAGTGGTGGACAAAGGGGGTATATATACTTTGGCGAAAGGCTGAGTTTGGTTATTGTGCTAGTTGTGTCTTTGGGAGAGAGGGCTGGTGTGGGTAGATGACCGTGTGTGTGTGTGTGTGCATGCACATTCCTAGGAGTTGTTCCTTCAGTTTATTTGATTTTGATCACCATTAGGCTTTCCTCAAAATTTAAATTAAAAGGAAACAGCTTGATTGTACTGGGAGCTCCATCCCTCGCTCCTTGATTGTCCGTCCCCTTTGGGATGGTGTCTTTTGCAGCACCTCTTCCAGCTGCCTTCTCCTATTTCTTTCTACCTCTGACTCATTTGTTATTTGTATTTGATTAGATTCATCTCTCCTTTCCATATTTTTTCAAACTAACATAGCTTTTCCTCGGTTGTTGCTACTACGCTCTCCCCTCCCCTGCTATTCCAGTCTTTGTTTGTTTATCTCGATTTTGGACTCTGGAAAAGGCTGTGTTTGTTGCTTAGTGTCAACCCTCACTTCGGGTTTCTCCATTCTATTTTCTTGTCATTTTTGTCAGTCAACTCCGTCTCTTTTAGATTTTTACAAACCCAGTCTTATTTTGATTTTTCAAAGCAAACTTTGACTTCTGGGCATGTTCTTTACCCCCCCCCGCCCCCATTTTAAGTCATATTCAAGCATTTAGTTCTTTCTTTCTTTCTTTCTTCTTTCTTTCTTCTTTCTTTCTTTCTTTCTTTCTTTCTAAATTCTTAAAGAAAGGCATATTATAGCAGCCTATGTGAGTAGTGTTTGTGTCCCGTCCCCCCATGCTGAAGTGAACCATCTGTGTCTTCTCTGTGTTGATCCGCCCCAAACAGAAATTAAGAAGGTTTTTTTTTATTCTATTCTATTCTATTCTATTCTATTAATATATTATTATATATAATATTATTATATTGCTCGTGGATCTTATCTTATCGCCTCCACTGTCTTCCTGTATTTCTTGAAGTTAACCTGCCTTCCATAAAAGAACAAATTAAAGACACCTATTATTTGCTTAGGTAGTTCTGCTTTTCTTTAGCTCTTGTGTCACCTGCACCACGCACACAGGCCAGTGGGCCAAACTGCCTTGGCTTTGGGGGGTGCAATGCCCTCGAGGGGGCTGGGAGGGACCCAGGTGTCACATGCGTGTGTGGAAACAGGGAGAAGTTACAGCTCTTTGCTTTTAGAGTTTTGTGGAGAGAATCAAACTTTAGCTGCGCCCAGAGCAGCAACCACTGGGTAAAATACAGTAAAAAAAAAAAAAAAACTCATTTAGTGTGTGTGCTAGAAATAAACAAGAGCAGATAAAATTAAAAAAAAAACCTCTTCCAGCCTGCCTGCCAGGTAATGTGTGTATTCAGCTATAGAGAGGCTGAGCCGGTGATTCTTCTGAATGAAGGTTGTTTTGCACTTGAAAGAAACCTTCAGCAGAGATTAGGGATAGCGACCTCCCCTTCAACACACTTTCCCTTCTGAGTTTGGTCTGAGTTTCTGGGAATATCAAATTCAACCTGCGCCTAGCACACAAGCCAATGGGCCAAACTGCCTGGGCTTTGGGGGTTGTGATGCCCTCAAGGGGTCATGAAGGGCCAAGGTGTCATGTGCGTGTGTGGAAACAGGGAGAAGTTACAGCTCTTTGCTTTGGGAGTTTCTGTGGAAAACATCAGATTTTAACTCCATCTAGAACAAAAACCACTGGGCCAAACTGTCTGAAAATTTGCCTGTTGCCTCCTATTCAGGGTAGTGGAGAGGTCTCCAAATTCCATGACTATATCGTAAAAACTAAAAAAGTTATTACCATTTGTGTTTTCCCATGCAAGTCAATGGGAAAATGCCAAAACGGGCTATCCGGATATCTGAATCTCGCTTCAGATTTGGATCTGAGTCAGAGCGGACAGGGTCCAAATCAGTTCAAAGCAGATTGGGGGGTCCATGCACAGCCCAACTGAATTCCTGAAGAGTGCTTTATTCACCATACAAAAGGCTGCTTTCTGAGGCAGGTAGGCTGGTGACATTGCTCACATAGCCATCAATGAGAGCTTTAGTGAGAGAGAGGGTCACATTTTAAATAACTGTAGCTCTGCAAAGCAGCTGGCTCTGACATTCCTGTAGTTTCACAACAATCAAAGAGGCTCTTCTGCTTCAAGGGGTTAAGAAAAGCCAAGGGCATTAACGTTCAATGGCCTTTGCAAGTGATGAGCTTAGGAAGTAGCTAGAGTTGGGTGCCTGGTCTGCTGGACACTGACTGTGCACATAGAGAACGACAGAGAATCTCATGCTATACTCCAAGTAGGAGAAGAATATTTGGGAGACGTATCGCTTGATTCTTGATACAGCAAAGCATTGCAAGCAGCTCAAATGAACAAATTTGGGTTCCAGACCAGATAGCTAAAAGCTTTGGTAGCATCAATAACCAATCATGTAGACTTCACATTATGAAAAGGTGGCATGGGTATATTCAAGGCAAGAACCATGGCATATGTAGACTAACCTAACTTGATCAAAGATCTAGGAACTTCTATGAATAGTTTCACATTCAGTCACTGCCTTCAGGACAGACTTCCTACCACTTGGGCAGCAGACCTTGAATGAAATGCTAGAAAGATAGAAAACATCTTTTTAGTCTAGCACCAAAGCAGCTGTGTATTTATTTAATGACGGTGCTTAATGGACAGATCAGTTGAAAGCAGTGGAGGCTGGTGGCTCCGATGTCAGTGGGGCAGTAAATCCGCTCTGGGTTTCAGTCAGAACCAGTTGGAACTCTAAAGGAACTATCCAAGGCATGAAGCACCTTGGACAGGTCCTTTGGAGTTCTGACTGAAACCCAGAGCAGATTCACTGCCCCACTGACATCGGAGCCACCAGCCTCCACTGGTTGGAAGTACTTCTTCATACAGCGCATAGTTAAACTATGGCATTCGCTACCACAGAATGTAGTGATGGCCACCAATTTGGATGACTTTAAAAGGGAGTTAGATAAATTTCTGGAGGAAAAGGCTATCAGTGGGTATTAGTTTTGATGGCTATGTACTACCTGCAGTACCACAGGCAGTGAGCCCATGTACACCGGTTGCTGGGGAACATGGGTGGGAGGGTGCTGTTGAGCTCATGCCCTGCTTGTGGGTTCCTGGTAGGGATGTACGGATTCCCCACTGTCTGTTCCGGTGGGGAATCCGCGGGGGGGAGGCGATCCTTTCCTCCCCCCCGGAATCCTCGCGGAGCGGCTCCACTCCACGAGGATTCCACAGAGCTGAGGGCCACCACTCACCTGCAACTGGAGCCCTTCGCCTCCATGCTGATCGCCATTAAAAAAAAATAAAAGAAAAATAAAATAGAGCCGTGAATCCTGCGTATAAGCCTATGGACACATAGACTTATACGCAAGAGTCACGGCTCTATTTTGCATATAAGTCTATGGGGACATCCTGCCGATCGCTTCTTCTTCTTTTTTAATGGCGATCGGCGCGGAGGCAGCTGTGCCATTCCACGCGAAATCCTCCAGAAGAGGAGATAAGTGGGGCCGATCTGCCACAGCTTCCTGAGGCTGGATTCCAAAGAATCTGGCCTCATTTGAATCCACAGCGGATTTCTCTAACATCCCTAATTCCCGTTCGACAGCTGGCTGGCCGCTGTGTGAACAGAATGCTGGACTAGATGGACCCTTGGTCTGATCCATCAGGGCTCTTCTTATGTTCTTATAAAAGGGTGAAAGGGGGAACTAATTAGGTTGAAGGAAAACAAGTGTTAAAAAACACAGAGATGGGGCTCCTATGAACATTAAGGAATTAGCAGATATTGCGACTGTGATACATTAATTCTTGAAACCTGCTCAGTCTGTAATGTCACTCACACACACTCAAGAAGAACTAAGGCCTGCTATATATGAGCAGCAGAATTAAAGGGTAAACCTTTTCCTTGACTGTACCACTTCCAATCCATATACATGTGGGGTGTTGAATGTTTGGATGTTTTCCCATGGTGGTGATGGTGGGGGAACCCCATACAGCCTGCAGGAGAATTTCTACATCACAATAATCCAGGGTTCCTCCAAAACCCTGACTTACTATTTATGAGCAACATGCTTGTAAATGCTGCCTGATCACTCCCACTGCAAGCAGGAGCAGCTAAACATCCCATGGGACACTTGTGCACACTCCTCGGCCCCCTCCTAAGTAAGATAAGCACAAGAGCCCTGAACCAAACCCATGAGAATGTCTCCAAAATTTTCTTATCCTTTGTGTTTCTTTCATAAGCTATTTCCTTTCTACCAAGTTGAGTGAGAATGGCTGAGGGGGAGGGGAGTAGATGAGATTTTCAGCACAGCACTACTACAGTTTTCCCACTACACGTAGGATGAAAAATATTCCTGACTGGTACATAATCTTTGGAGAATATGTACAACCATCTAATGATGACCCCATAGAATAAAAAGAGCATTAAATGTGCTAGACCATAATGAAGAGGAAACAATAAAAGAGAAAGGTAGCCAGAATTGACATGTCATTGGATAACTCACCTTGCCTCGCTGAAGACATCAGAGTTGCAGTTACCAAACTGCTAATCTTTTCTGCAGGGTGTGGGTGTTTTTAATCAGATGTTGGCATTATCTGCCACTAATTGCTTTTTCATTTCCACTTCTAATTATTCCATTGAATGTTTATGGTGAGAAGCTGAAAATGAAGCAGATCACTGAGAAAGAATTAATTGTTAATGAATAATCAGCAGTAGGAAGCCAATTTCATTATCTTCAAAGAGGTAGTCAGAGATTAACGACTAACTGGGGTTTCTTTAACTTTTTGTGTGTGTGTGCACAACTGTAAAGTAACCACCAAATAATCACACCCTCGAACTTCATCAATTATTTTTTATTATGTGGACTGATAACCAATTTTTGTCTTTGTTGTTTAACGCTAATGGTAGAATTCATGCTGCGGAGCACTAATTGGAAGGTGTTACATTCAGTGGGCTTTACGCCTAATTATTAGAGCATCTTTGTCATTAGCATATGATCCTATGAAGGGTGTATGGTGGGCATCACTAAATTTGCCATGATACAATTTTGCCCTGATTAATAAACTTGGGGTATCATCCAAGGAGTGGCTAAAATACAAGAGACATAAGCTGCATCTTTCGACACTATAACCAGAAACACACATGCATGTCTTCCACTTCAGTAATCTATTGAGAAAATCTTTTAAAATCAACATATTGAAAATAAATGCGTTTCTTGGGATTTAAGCAGTAAAGAGAAGGGGGACCCCCTAGCTGACTATTATACAAAGAAGCAGAAGCTTCAAAAATACAACATCTGTTTCATCATTATTGCATAGATTCTGCATCCAAAGAGAATTCTAGCAGCTTGGCTTTTACTTCTCCTTTGCCATGGACGTTTTTTTCCAGCCAGTTGAGTTACCAAAGGTTAGTTCACATAAATGCAATTAATTTTGCAGTCCTGGGTCCTGCTCTCTATATGAAAACGGAAGTGCCGATGAAATTCCTCTATAGGATTGGAAGCATGTGCCTACGGTGCCCTGTGTGTGATTAATTTCCCTTATGAAGCACAGCCATGATTCTTTTGTTGGACAGATCAGAGCCCTTTCACTTTGAACTGAAATTCGAATGGTCCACTGAAAGCTCTTTCTCTCATGTGACGTTCAGCAGCGAATCTTGGTGGAACAATCTTGGTCATCAGTCCAGGAGACCATGTTAAGGGGAATACATCATTAGGGAGCTACGGTAGGTGTACCTGATCAATTTTTTTTCAAAAAATGAGGTCATTCTGGAGTGCAGCTAAATGAGCCTTTCCCATCCTGGTGCCAGTAGCGTACTGTAGCCAGGGCTCATGGGGATGCAGCACCAGCACTCTTTCAGTCGCAGGGATGCTGTCGTAATCTGCCCCCCACCTGCAGACTTCCCTGTTCCCTCTAAGCTTAGCTGCAATTCTCACAGTAGCTGAGGGGAAATGAATTTTCTCAGCAACAATATATTGGTCCCTGTCCTAATGCAAAATATTTCATGGTGCCTTGGTTTTGAGTGGACAGTTAAGACCAATTAGCTTTAGAAAAGACTTGCTCCTGGTGGAGATAAAACTGTAAGAACTGGTTCGTTGATATGCATCCAGGGCAGGCGTCAAGCTTTGACATGGTTGGGCACCTGCTGAGGGCCCACACCCCAGACAACAGCCCCCCCGGACCTGCTCCTCTTTTTTATCATTGCAACCTGCTTGTCCAACCGCCTCTTGCTCTGGCCCAGACAACGGTGATGAAAAGAAAGAGGAGCAGTGGATGCTGCTGCCTGTTTGCTCCTTGCTTCTCCACCTGTCAAGCAAGCAAGGGGTAGCAATGATGAGAAAGAGGATGAGGAGGGATAGCAGCTGGTGACAGTGGTGGTGAGAAAGTAGGCTTATGGACAGAGCGGGTCCACTGAGTGTGTCTTGCCCAAGGGCCCTCCAAAACCTGAAGCCAGCCCTGTATGGATCAACACAGCTGTCTGAAGTTTTGGTTTTTCCTTGGAGACATGACTATGGCAACTATATCATGATGAGCACCCACACTTTAAAATTCACCATTGGTGTTCTCGAGATGTATTGGACTGCAACTCCCATAATTCCCAGCCAGAATGGCCATTGTAGTACAACATATCTGGAGGAAACCAGGTTGGGGAAGTCTGAGCTAAACAACTGACCTCCCTTCCCCATGTACAGAGCAATTCCTTTTAAGATTTTCAAGGTGAATTGCTTTACTTTGTAGAATCATAGCCGACTGTACTGAACTCCTCCTACAAAATTTAGTGATGAACAGTTTTCTGAATATGAGTGGGATTGAAAAATACAGCACATGTGGAGGTACAAATTTAAATTCAAAATTGAAATTTCAGTTCTTTGGTGTTTGGCACCTGTTTGAATACTGAATACCTCTGAATGCCTGTTGTCAGTGGCATGGCAGCTATCAAATTCAGTTAGATGTTTCATACAATTCCATTGTTAGTTATCAAACCAGGTTTGGCATCAGCACCAGGCATGGTGTAGCACAGGTGTGCAGAACATCTATCCCGTGGGCCTAATCTGTCCTGCAAAAGCTCTGTTTCTGGCCCCTGGATGCTTGTGCCACCAGGCCCTGCCCCCTTCCCCTTCACAAGCCCCCCCCCCTCCACAAGCCTTGTCCCAATGATTGGAGAGGAGGCACAGAGAAGAATCCCCACTATTATCTCCAATTACAGATTGGAGATAACAGTGGGGGGTCCTGCCCCTTGCTACTGCTTTGCTGCACATGGGCTTTCCCAATCAGGGAAGCCCTGTGCACAACATAGCTCAGCCAGCCAAGTCCCCTTTGCTCCTCCAGTGGAGAGAAGAAGTTGGGGTGGACGAGGCTGAAGAAAATGGTGGACGGAGCTAGGTGAGTCCCTTTTGCACCTCCAATGGAGGGGCAATGGGGAATCGTCCAGTTTGGCTTCACTCATCCTGCCTCCTTCTCCCACTATGGGAACCAGGCTGGGCAGGCAAAGCCAGGGCAGAACCCATCTTTGCTCAACCCACCTCCTTCCCAATGGGGCAGGTCGTAAACATCAAAGGGGCAAATGTATCTCCAGTCCTGAGCATGAGTATCTTGCATGGCTCATGGAAGAAAGGCTGGATGAGGTTCTGGGAGGAATACAGGACTGTCCTTTCTCTAAAATAGTCCCATGAGCTACCTAAGCTGAGCAGGAACCCTGGTGCACCCCAGTGCTCACACAGGCTGGCAAGGGAGGGATGGGGAACTAGGACTCAACTGATCCTTTTGGGACTCCTACATGTGTGGAAATTGTCCCAGTGCTTGGACTGGATTAGGCCCCAATTCTTAGACAAAAGTGATTGATACTATTTTAAGAAAACAACGAGAGCTGCATTGGTTCATCAGGGGAAAAAAATCCAAAATTCAAAGTTGGATGATACCGTTATTAAGGCGAACGAAAATGCAACAAAGGATGTGCAAGGTCTTGAGTTCTCCAGAACTCTTCATCAGGCTATGCAATATAAAAAACAGGGCTTCACATTTTGGTAAGAGTTGACCAAATTCACACTTCTCATATTAATATACAAACCGGAACACAGCTATCTTTCTGTTTTCACTAATTTTATTTAGTTATTTATTTATTATCTTTCTATACCACCCAATAGCTGAAGCCCTCTGGGTGGTTCATAATAATTAAAACCATAAAATACAATGTAAGATACAATATAAAAGTCTAAAAGTTTAAAACTACACTATAAAATAAAACTAAAAACCACAACAAAATCTAGCAGCAATGCAAAGATTTAAAATACAGAGAACAGTTTTAAAACAGTGAACAGATTTAAAACAGAAACAGACTAAAATGCCTAGGAAAATAAAAAGGTCCTTACCCGGCACCAGAAAGAGCACAATGTAGGTGCATGGCTACTTCTGAGAATTTTGCAATGCAGGTCTCCATTTTTTTAAAAAAAGTGTACAAAAATGCATACACAAGGGAAAATTGCACACAAAAATGTGTACATTAGGGAAAATAATGCCCCCAAAGGCATATAACAGGGGAAATTATTTGCCAGAAACACATAGGTTACTAAAATTGCACAGAAAAAAAATGTGTATACTAGGAAACATGCAAAGAATGAAACATCAAAGAACTGCATATTTTGTTCTGATTATTTTTTAAAAAGTTTGCAGATTGATGCAGAAATGAGATGGAATGAATTTGAAATCAGATTGGACATGAAAGAAAGTGAAACAAACAGATTTTCCCATCCTGATCTCCAGTTAGGAGAGAAATGCTGGAGAAATCCTCAATGGATTTCAATGAGGTCAGATTCCTAAGAATCTGACCTCCGAAATCCACAGCAGACCATCTCTTCCTGCCAGTCTTAGCACCAGCAGAGAGAGCGGGAGGCCTGTGTGCTGCTTGAGGATTTCATCCATTTTTGTTCCTTTTAACAGCAGCAAGATATACAAACTGAGTAATTTTACATTTTACAGTTTTACAATTTGCGTACGTTGGGCAAATTATGGCCGCAGTTCACACATAACTAAGCACTTTACAGCTGCAATTTGCATAAAATATGCTACAGCCATGATTTTCCCAAGAGATGGAAATTACTTAAACGATTTACATATCTTGCCATTTTTAAAGTGAAAAATTTAGACAAAACCCTCAAGCCGGGCCTGGGGCTCCGGGGAAATCCATCGAGCCCCAAGGGGGCTGGATTTCCCTGCAATGGACATCCCTGGACTGAACCCAGGTGGATTCGCACATCCCAAGCTACACTCTGTTCCTGATTACCGCTTGCTTTGAAAATCTAGATGTTGGAATTTATAGCAGGAGGGAACTTAAATATGAATCATTATGTTGTGTATTTAAATACAGTTCCAATTCTTCTAGATTCATAGACAGCTGATGTTATGGTCTGGGACAATTTCTTCTGAGATTTCCCAGGCCATCACATCTTTGTGCCTGTTGTGTATGCATTTGGCATGGACATCTTTGAAAATATACTTATGAAACATTTATTGCCAAATAGGTAATATGCATTTCCACTAGCTGATTTGTCATTTCCCCACTAAAGTACCCTAAAATACAAGGGGGCATCAGAGATCAGTGAATCAAAACTATAACTTTAAATGCATGTGCACGCGGCTATGTGTAATTAAAATGTGCCCCACTCTACAATTCTAAATGTTCATATATTCTTACCTCTTTAGACTTGCTACATTACTAACTAAAAACTGGAATGTATAATTAACAGGCAGTAACACTGTCTTCCCAGGAACAGCTTCAGGACAGCTATTATAATACTGTCACATTTTTTAAAAATCAACTCAACATAATTTCATTTGGTAACAAGGACTTTACATTGACTCCTCTTGATGCAAAAAAAATATTCAATAATAAAAAATATGTAGTCATATTTTTGCATTTATTTATAGGCTCTTTAATTCCAAAACAAATTTCAGTGTAGCATACATAATTCTGTCTGGTTTTAGGGGTTTTCATTAAACTATAAGTGAATTGCCCTTCTGGCTGAAAATCTGTTTTGCTTTGCATTTCCTCTCCTCCCGCATACTCTATTCCATCTTAAATTCCACAAGGATTCTATAGATTTTATTTAAGACCAAAGTGTACCAAGCACATCTGCCCTAGAGAAGTTTGCCTCTCTTAACATGCAACCCAACGCTAATGCTCCTTTTTCATTTAGGTTTTCAATTTGGATGAATTCCAAATTACCATTTATTCCAATAGAAACACTACTAATTACACAAAGCATCTTAATAAAGAATGGAAACAAGATTAAAAACCTCCTCCTTCTGATGTTCTAATGTGAAATGATTTTAAATGGCGAAAAGGGACTTGCATAACTTTATTTAGACATCTTAAAAAATGGCATTAATTTTTTCCCCTCCCTAAAACCTAAGAATGATTCAGGATATATGGAGATAAAACATAGTTGGGGAGGTAACTTTCTTTATTATTGTGGACATTTGCTCTTGTTTCTATTACTAGGACAGGCATGAGGTATCTTCTTAGAGACCATAGATAATTTTGTAAAAAGGAACTTCTTACTTTGAATGATGCTAAAATTAAGCTCATTTTGTTTGCTAAAAGGCTTAGGCCACAATAGATAAAATGATTAGAGAACAAATGAAGGTTTTTAAGTATGTAGGCATTCAATTCCAGTTAGAACCATGCTTGGGTAGAGCATCTGAAATCCACAAGACCTTTAAACCTTCAGTAACAAAGACCATAGAGTTCGGTTTTTGAAAAAGATTTTTGAGACAGTTTCTTTTTCGAACAGTAGGGACAAGACCTCAAGAGAGATTTAAAAATTACAGGTTAAAAACAAACAGCAGCGCTCACTCGGTATTGTCTGTTCCTCTGATGGGCAGCAGTCTCCAGGGTCTCAGGGGAAGGTCTTTACCAAGATGTCCTGATCCCAACACAATTTGATCGGCTCTTCAGGCCAATCTACATTGCGCCCGCCATCGCAATGAATTCTGTGTCCTGTCGAGTTAAACGCTCTCGCATTAAAACGTGATTATCCACACTCACCCATTTTCCCCGTTGCGGTGCATGATCTTCGAAGATCATGCCTGAATTAGAAAAAAAAAATTGCAGAGAAGCCAGACAAGCATGCACACATCCAGCCCTTTGCTTGTTGCTAAGGAAACATTGAGTGCTGAGGAAGCTATGCGATCAGTAGCCGGAAGACGACATGGGGCCGTCAAGAGCTGTGATTGGACAGGAGAGAAATACAAACACTGCTGTATATGGACAGGCAGGGGAGGGGACTACGACCAGATACGGTAGTGAAGGTGGAAAATCAGAGCACATTAAGGGGAAATACCGGGATATCAGGGTATTGAAAGCGGGAGCACAGAAGCGGGAAATTCTGGTTCCAATTCAAGGCGGGTACTGCGTAGTGTGAAAGATGGGCAGTGAAACCTCATTGGAAGTGAAGAAACCTGTAAGTGTAGATCGGTCCTTCCTGTTTCCAATTGAGAGCCGCCGTTCAGATGGCAACTGAACGCAAGACAAATATAATGCAAGGGTGCTTCCAGATGGAGAACTCCTAGTGCTACCAATTAGATGGCATTATGCAGCTATTCCATCTTTTTTTCCTTAACAGACTTTCTATTGTAAGAAAAGGACAGAAGTGTCAGGAAAACATAGGAGCATTATGAGTGGAAGATGTCGTCATCTGGACCCCACATAAAATTCCGTGAATGAGACAGATTGATAGTGCAATAAAAGTGTCATCTGGAAACACCCCAAGATTTGTGCCTAATTCCCTCCGGCTCTCCTTTTCCCAAGGCAAAAACACATTACACTCCAAAATGTGATCAATCTGCTGCAATCGGAAGTCGTTCAACAAATTCTGCTTTTTTATGACTCTACTATCTAGTTCCTCTGCATTTGTCAACCAGTCCTGAAAGATTACAATTGCCATGAAGCAAAGGGAAGAAGCAATGAAAGAACTTGGAAGAGAGAAATGATTGGATCCAGTGTCCAATCCTTCCAACCATTGAATGAGACAAGTCAGGTATAGCTGAGGTGATGACACTGGTGAAAGAAATAACAGACGGTTCGGATTTTTGGAGGAGAAAGTGGTGTTATTAACCCCACCCCCTTCTTCTTTTAAAAGGAGATTCTTCCGTGTAAGGAAGATGACAAAAAGAAAACAGTTACATTCAAGATTATTTGCCTTGTTAGTGTTATTATTTCAACCATTGGAAAGAAGGCATAGTCCCTAAGGCAGAGGGGCAGAACCTCAAGTCCAGAGGCCAAATCGAAATGACTAGGCCCCGTTCCCTGGCCTCATTACCTTTCCCCTGGATTTTGTACAACCACACCCCCCCACACCTTATAAAAGGTTGAAATGCCTCTCATAAGGCCTAGTTACTGGCAGGAAGAGCTTTGAGATGAAATACACTGGTATTTTTGGCCCTGCCTTAATGTCAGTGGAGGCTGGTGACTCCTACATCAGTGGGACAGAGAATCCACTCTGGGTTTCAATCAGAGCCAGCCAGAACTCTAAAGGAGCTATCCAAGGTGCTGAATCCATCCTTCTGATGAAGTGGACAAGGTGCTTTCATCTGTAAGGCCGACCACCTGCTTACTTGATCCTTGCCCATCGTGGCTCATTATGGGCTGCAGAGAGAGACTGGGTGAGGGGATCAGGGCGGTGGTGAACACCTCCCTTGAGGAGGGAGTGATGCCATCAGCCCTCAAGGAGGCAGTGATAAGACCGCTCTTAAAGGAGCCCTCCTTGGATCCCCAAGTTCTGAACAACTTTCGCCCAGTCTCGAATCTGCCATTTTTGGGCAAGGTGATTGAGCGGGTGGTGGCGATGCAGTTGAGGGCACACTTAGAAGAAGCCGATTATCTAGACCCATTTCAGTTGGGCTTCAGGCCTGGGCATGGGACAGAAATGGCCTTGGTCGCCTTGGTGGATGATATGAGGAGGGCTCTGGATAGGGGTGAATGCTTCTTCTTTGGTCTCCTCGACCTCTCAGCAGCTTTTGATACCGTTGACCATGGTATCCTCCTGGACTGCCTGGAGGGGTTGGGCATTGGAGACACCATATTGTGGTGGTTCCAGTCCTTCCTCTCCAGCAGATACCAGAGGGTAGCACTGGGAGAGGAGGTTTCGGTCCAGTGGCCGTTCACTTGTGGGGTGCCACAGGGTTCCATCCTCTCCCCGATGCTATTTAACATCTATGTGAAGCCGCTGGGGGCTATCATCAGGAGGTTTGGGGTGTGGTGTCATCAATATGCAGATGACATGCAGCTCTACCTCTCGTTCAAATCTTCACCAAGGTTGGCCTTAGAATCCCTGTCCAAATGTCTGGAGATGGTGAGTGGCTGGATGAGGAGGAATAAGCTGAAGCTGAACCCTGACAAGACCGAGGTACTTTTGGTGGGAGACAAGAGGATGTTGGGGGATGTTGATCTGGTGCTGAATGGGGTACAGCTACCCTTGAAAGACCAGGTCTGCAGCTTGGGGGTCATTTTAGACTCCCAGCTGTCCATGGAGGCTCAGGTGTCAGCTGTGAGCTGGACAGTGCTGTACCAACTCCATCTGATACGGCGGCTGTGCCCCTACCTTCCCGACCATCTGCTCCCATTGGTAGTACATGTCCTGATCTCCTCTCGTTTAGACTACTGTAATGATCTCTACGTGGGGTTACCCTTGAAGACAGTTTGGAAGCTGCAGCTGGTGCAGAATGCGGCGGCTCACCTGATTACAGGCAGCCACCGGTGAGATCACATCACTCCAGTGCTGAAGGAGTTGCACTGGTTACCAGTTGTTTTCCGGGCCAAATTCAAGGTGTTGGTTTTGACCTTTAAAACCCTATATGGTTCTGGCCCAGCCTATCTTAAGGAGTACCTCCAGCAACACCAGACAGGCCAGTTAACAAGATCAGCCTCGGATGGCCTTCTCTCTGTCCCATCAGCCAGGACAGCTAGGCTGGTGAGGATGAGGGAGAGGGTCTTCTCTGTGGTGGCCCCCACTCTGTGGAACTCCCTCCCTAGGGAACTCCACCATGCCCGCTCTTTAATGAGCTTCCGCCGCACATTAAAAATGTGGTTGTTCAGGCAGGCATTTGGGGTGGGTTAGGGTATTTTTTATAATGTTTTTAATGTAGAATTTTATTGTTTTAACTGTTTTGTTGTTGTACATTGCCCAGAGTGGCTGGGTGACCAGCCAGATGGGCGATTAATAAATAAACAAACAAACAAACAAACTGCCCCAATAGGTTCAGCACCTTGGATAGCTCCTTTAGAGTTCAAACTGGTTCTGACTGAAACCTACTGCAGATTCACTGCCCCACTGACATCAGATCCACCAGCCTCCACCACCTCATGTATGTACGTGTTAAGGTAAACTTTGCAACATATGTTCCAGGGTTCTTCATTACCATAATTCTTAGCTCAAGACATAGTTCAAAACATAATTTTCTCAGTGTCTACACATCAGCGTTCCCCAGCCTGGTGCCCTCCAGATTTTGGACTGCAATTCCCACCATCCCCAGACAAGATGGTTGTGCTGGTTAGCAATAATGGGAGTTGTAGTACACCATGTCTGGGCAGGGCACCAGGCTGGGGCAGGCTGCTCTACATTTTTAGCAACTCCAACAGGGAATATTGTCAGTGATCGAATCATCTGTAATTCACTACACAATTCATGCTGCCTGCTTCGAATGTGCCTAGGTATTCTGTAATGGGTGAAGCATATGTCTTGGAAACTCAGAAGGAACATTGATACTCATGGTTTAAAGATGAACATAACTTAGGCACATTTATGTTGATTCCCCCCCCCCTTCCAATTTATTTCTTCCTGAAAACATCCAGTGATTAGAGGATCTTATATAAATAGCCTAACTTGTTAATCATTATGTGTGTGTGTGCGTGTGCGTGTGCGTGTGCGTGTGCGTGTGTGTGTGTGTGTGTGTAAATAAACAGGGAGAAAAGGAGTGCTAGCATGTTGCAACAGTATTGTTTTAAAATGTATATTTGCTAAAAATGGAACTGAGAATACTAAAAAAAAAGAAAAGCTAGTGACATCTCTCTCCCTATTTCTTTAAGCTTGGTGAAGAACATTGCTAACCATAATATTATCCTACTGGAAAACGTACAAAGAAACAGAGACAAAGCTAAGCCACGAGTTTCTGTAGACAAAGCACTATTGCCTCATGAGAAATAGATTTATTTTAGAAGAAACACATTTTGTTGTGGATAAGTGTTGAGGAAGTGGAACTAATCAAGATTTGAATGTATGCTTCAAGCCCATTTACAGTATACTATATTCTATCTTTAAAAACACACACACACAGGCAGGAGCCAGTCCTCTAGCATACAGTATGGGCAGCTTGAGTGTATTAATTATTAATTATTTATTCTTATTTATTACATTTATATGCTGCCGAACAGCCAATGCTCTCTGGGCAGTTCACAACAATTAAACCATAAAATACAACATGATGAAACCTAATATAAGACTTTAAAAGTTTAAAAACAGCATGTAAAACCAGAATAAAGCCCAACAGCAGTTTCAACCCAGGGAAAGCCTGGATGAAAATGTGTATTTTTAGGAGGCGCTTGAAAGATGCCCCATTTTCTGCCTCCCGAACTGCCCCTGTGGAGGATATACCATGAAGGCTGGAGCTCTAGGCACAAGTTTCTCATACACAACAACAGACACAAACAAACCACTCAGCTGATGTCCCTCTGCTTCTGTGGATATTCTTGGCAACAGAATTGTGCTTGCAGTAACTGGACTGTCTAACAGTCTACTTCTGGGGGTGTGGCTGGCATGAAATGTCGTATCGACATTTCAAACCAGCTATGGCTCAGCCAATTAATTCTCTGCTGTTCTATAACTAGGGATGGATGAACCTGTCAATTTCAGTTTCTCCCTGTTTCTTATTTTTCCAGTCTTAAATTTGGTTCATCTGAAACTTTGTGTTGTTTTTTCAAAAAAAGTTTGCATGAACATTTGTATGCATTTTTGTGCACATTTCCCCTAATGCATGCATTGTTGTACACAATGCTGCATTTTTTGCAAGCAAGTTTCCTGATAAAATGCCTTTTGAATGTTATTTTCATGAATATACACATTTTTGTATCAGCGAGCTCTGCTACAAAATTCAGAGATGTGGAAATTTTGAAGGATAACTGAGTTTCCATTCACACACTAGTTCAAAAGCTCGAAATTAATGCAAACCAAAAGAATTTCTTCCCCAACTCTATGTATAAGGAAGAGGAAGGAAGGCATTTAAACTTTAATCTGTTGATCTAATTATTAACTTAACTGTTGGTTCTAATATTTTAACGTTGTAATATTTTAATATTTGGATCTTCTCATTGTTGTGTTTATTGTATTTTGGGGGGTTTTAATGATTGAAAATCACTTGGAGGGCATCTGCAAGTTGGCTGGTATATACATTCAATAGATAAATAAGTCAACAGACAAATACATTGTTAAAAAATGATGCTTCTTAGAATCTAGGCCTTACCTGAAACCAGTGCTTTGTGCCTTATATGTGACATATGCTGTATGATCATTACAATGATATCACTGCTGATATCATCAACAACTAATCACTTTAGATCCGGTTTGGGGAAAGTGTGGTCCTCCAGATGTTGTTGGACTGCAACTTCCATCTTCCCTCACCATTGGATATGCTGGCTAAGACTGATGGGAGTTGTAGTCCACCAACATCTGGGAGGCCACTTGTTCCCCATCCTTTATTTAGAAGTTTCATCCAAATACATAATAGTAAAATATCAACTCTTCTCCATAAAGAGACTTGAGCAATAACCAGTTCTCCATAGAAAAAGTCAAAGGAGACAAGCTCATGAATGCTAAGGGCCTAATTAGACATTAGCCTAAATGCTGTTCCAGGCCCTTATTGTTAAGTAACTGGGGAGATCTGGGGTCCTGCACCATGACCCCTGACTGCTCTTCACACCACCATTTCTCAGGGGCTAGAAATACTGCCTGTCTTTCTTGCTGTTTTAATTGCTTGGCAGAATTGAAGAATTGAATTCTTTGGCCTCTCACTTCTCATTGCTTTACTTGGAAGGGCTGTAGGAAGTAGATAGCCCCAGGGGCCTCTGGACCTTTCCAGAAGTTGAAGCCTGCAAATGGGGACCAAATGAGAAGGCACTGGAGCAGTCCATTTAGGGTTATTCATTATATTACAGGCGTTGGTGATTGTTGACATGGCTGAATTGTTTGTCTCTTTGGGCTCCAGAATGTAGGTTTTAACTTTTATGTGCAGAAGGCTTTTCCTCTCCCTGCAGCCCCCTTCTTCAATGAGATAAGAAGAAATACACAAGTGATCAAGCCATGAGGCTTCTGCCTGGTTTCCACCCCGTTTTAGAATCTTGAGGGAGAGGCAAGCCAGTGATGTTAAAACAGGGGGCACATGTTTATTGGCAATGTCACCTTGTAGATCTAAACATGGAATAAAACCATTCTACATCAACTGAACAAGCACACTTGGGAGTACTTCTGCATGTAAACGCACAGTTAGGTGGTAAGCATTTGGTTGACAGGTTGTTAACTTCACTCTGCTCTCCAGGCCGAATTTTACCATTACCATTCAAACATCAGTTCTCTGTGTTGACCGAACTCACATATCAGGAAGATTGAGACACAGGTTGGCTCTTATAGAATCATGCTTCAGCAGGCACAAGTCCTAAAACATATCCAAGGCCCAACTGGATGGTGGACAGCTTGATCTTGTCTCAGGCTGTTAACTGTTGTGGAGAGAGGAAAGGACTTGTGCCACAATAGCTGCAATAGTATCATCTGTGTCAGAGGAGTGGAGCACACCTAGACCGTTCCCCCCACATTTTACTAACTATAAAGGGGTAAATTAACTGAGCTCCCTGTATGTTGTACTCTATGTACATTTACTTGAAAGAAAGTCCCAACGAAATCGATGGGACTGGCTTCTCAGTAATGTCAGTCAGGATTAGGATTAGACCAGGGGTGCAGAACCTGAGGCTCAGAGGTCAAATCCAGCCTGCCTGTGTTCCCAATTTGGCCCTCTGGGGTTCCCCAGCTGGCCATGCCCTCATTCCCTGCCAGTACCCACTTTCCCCCAAACCACTGATTGTTCGGTGGTTTCCCAGTTTTTGTAAAGTTTTTTCCCCATTCTAAAGCCTAGTTATGGACAGTAAGAGCTTTAAGGTAAAATAGGTTGGTATTTGGGGGATTTTTAGCCTTGCCCCTTTTGCCTTTGGTCCCACCCACCTCTGGATTACGGCCCACATCAGCTTCTCTGAAATGAAATGTGGCCCTTGGGCTGAAAGAGGTTCAACACCACTGGATTGGACTGTGACAGTGCAATCCCCTTTCAAAACCATCCACACTGGTGGCCATCGCTACATCTTGCGGTAGCAAATTCCATAGTCTAAATATGCACTGTGAGAAGAACTATTTCCTTTAATCCGTCCTGAATCTCCTGTTTCACATATTCTTCTGTTTGTTTGTTTGTTTGTTTTAAAAAAGATTTGCATGCTGGGAGATTTGCATGCTGTTTCAAAATAAGAGCCCTAAGCAGCCAAAGGAAATGTTCAGGCATCCTTTTTATTGTTGCAGAAACCCCAAAATAGAAAGAATAACTTGCACTTCCTGATTCAGCAGCAGTGTTGGAATGTGCTGTGTCATTCTGTAGAGCTCTTGAGGAAGCTGAGGAGGAAAGGCAGTCTGTGGCCCATGTAACAGGTCACAACAATCCAGCTGCTACACTGGTGCATGCTGCCTGATTGATCCCTCTGCGAGTAGGAGTGGCTAAATACAGAAGGATGAACGTGGTAGCCCCATTGCGAGCATCTGGGTTAAAATAAATGGAGCAAAGAATAAAAGGAACCAGGTGGTTGGAGGCTACTACCAGCCACCCAATCAAGGAGAAGACGAGGATGAAACTTCTGAAAAGCAAACTGCCAATGTTTCGAGGAAGCATGATGTAGCAGTAATGGGGGACTTCAATTTCCCCGATATTTGTTGGGAGACAAATTCTGCAAAACATGGCCCCTCTAGGAAATTCCTGACTTGTGTGGTGGATAACTTCCTCCTACAGAAAGTAGAGGAAGGAACTAGAGGATTGGCTTTCCTTGACTTAGAGATGACTTAGTGGATAAAGAGATGTCTTAGTGGATAAAGTAGCAGTTACAGGAACTCTGAGGAAAAGCGACCATGTTAGACTTGAGTTCTTGGTACAGGAAGCAAAAGCCAAGTGTAGCCAAATGCGTACCCTGGATTTTAGGAAAGCTGATTTTAATAAACTCAGAACAATGATAAGTAAGGTCCCATGGCAAGCGACATTAGTGAGAAAAGGAGTCCAAGATGGGTGAGAGTTTTTAAAAAAGGAAATTTTCAAGGCACAATTACAAACCATTCCAACAAGAAAAAAAGGCGGAAGACAACAGAAGAAGCCAATGTGGCTTCACAAAAAGCTTTTCTGAAAACATATAAGAAGTGGAGAGAAGGCCAAGCAACAAAGGAAGAGTATAGGCAGGTAGCACAGAATTGCAAGGATGGCATCAGGAAGGCTAAAGCTGTGAACGAGCAGAGGTTAGCGAGGCATGGTAAAAGCAACAAAAAAGCTTTCTTCAGCTACGTGCATAGTAAAAGACAGAGGAAAGAAATGGTGGCTCAGCTATTAATAAGAATAGCAAAATTATTTATTTGTTTGTTTATTTATTTATTTATTTATTTCATTTCTATACCGCCCAATAGCCGGAGCTCTCTGGGCGGTTCACAAAAATTAAAACCAAACAACACCCAATAAAACAATTTAAAATATATAGAACATTAAAACCACAATATAACAATACAACCACAATAAAACCTAGCAGCAGTGCAGGAGTTTAAAATACAGATTTAAAACAACAAAGATAAAATTTAGAAAGCTAAAATGCTAAAATGCCTGGGAAAATAAAAAGGTCTTCACCTGGCGCCGAAAGGAATACAATGTAGGTGCCAGGCGAACCTCATTAGGGAGCTCATTCCAGAGCCGGGGTGCCATAACAGAAAAAGCCCTCCTCCTAGTAGCCACCCACCTCACTTCCTTTGGCAGGGGCTCACGGAGAAGGGCCGCTGATGATGATCTTAAGGTCCGGGCAGGCACATATGGGAGGAGGCGATCCTTCAGGTAACCTGGCCCCAAGCCATTAAGGGCTTTGAATGTTAACACCAGCACTTTGAATCGGGCCTGGAAATGGACTGGCAGCCAGTGCAGCTGGAAAAGTACTGGCGTAATATGAGCTCGCAGGCCAGTCCCTGTTAACAATCTTGCTGCCCTATTTTGGACCAGCTGAAGTTTCCGGACCGTTTTCAAAGGCAGCCCCACGTATAACACATTGCAGTAATCCAGACGAGAAGTTAACAGAGCATGGATAACTGTAGCTAGGCTATCTCTGTCCAGATAAGGGCGTAGTTGGTATACCAGCCTAAGCGGATAAAAAGTGCTCTGTGCCACTGAGTTCACCTGTGCCTCAAGTGACAGTTCTGGATCCAAGAGCACCCCCAAACTACGAACCTGATCCTTTAGGGGGAGTGCAACCCCCTCCAGAACAGGTTGAATATCACCTAGCCGGGCAGACGAACCACCCACTAACAGTACCTCCGTCTTGTCTGGATTCAGTTTCAGTTTATTGGCCCTCATCCAGTCCATTACCATGCCCAGACACTGATTATAAATTATAACAGATGACAAAGAAAAGGCAGAAGTGCTCAATTCCTACCTTGGCTCAGTCTTCTCCCAAAAGAGGGTCTATGACCCCCCTGGCAAAGGCAAAGTACAGGCTGAAGGGGCAGGATTACAACTTGAGATCGATAGGCATATGGTCAAGGAACACTGAATTACTTTGAATGAGTTCAAATCTCCAGGGCCAGATGAACTGCACCCTAGAGTAATAAAGGAACTGGCAGAAGAACTCTCAGAACGACTGTCTATTATCTGTGAGAAATCATGGAGGACGGGTGAAGTGCCAGATGACTAGAGGAGGGCTAATGGTGTCCCGATCTTCAAAAAGGGTAAAAAGGAGGAACCTGAGAACTACAGACCAGTCAGTTTGATATCAATCCCTGGGAAAATTCTGGAGCAGATGATAAAGCAATCCATCTGTAAGCACCTTGAAAACAATGAAGTGATTACTCAAAGCCAACATGGATTTGTCAAGAACAAATCCTGCCAGACGAATCTGATCTCATTTTTTGATCAAGTAACTTCCTTGTGGACTGTGGGAATGCTGTGGACATAATATACCTCAATTTCAGCAAAGCTTTCGACAAAGTGCCCCATGATATCCTGATGAGCAAACTAGCTCAAAGTGGGCTAGATGAAACAATCATCAGGTGGATCCACAGTTGGCTACAGAATTGGACTCCAAGTGTGCTTATTAATGGGA
The DNA here is from genome assembly GCF_057233095.1 of Heloderma suspectum. NCBI lineage: Eukaryota > Metazoa > Chordata > Lepidosauria > Squamata > Helodermatidae > Heloderma > Heloderma suspectum. The sequence continues at coordinate 193,685,310 of NC_139458.1, forward strand.
TCTTCTCAAACTGGGGAGAGGTAATGAGCGGGATACTGCAGGGCTCAGTCCTGGGCCCAGTGCTCTTCAACATTTGTATTAATGACTTGGAGGAGGAGGTGCAGGGAATGATGATCACATTTGCAGATGACACAAAATTGGGCCAGATGGCTAATACTTTGGAAGACAGAAACAAAATTCAAAGTGATCTTGATAGACTAGAGCACTGGGCAGAAAACAACAGAATGAAATTTAATAGGGATAAATGCCAAGTTCTGCACCTAGGAAAAAGAAACCAAATGCACAGTTACAAGATGGGGGATATGTTGCTCAACAACACTACAAGCAAGAAGGATCTTGGAATTGTTGTCGATCACAAGCTGAACATGAGCCAAGAATGTGATGTGGCTGCAAAAATGGCCAATGCTATTTTGGGCTGCATTAATAGAAGTATAGCTTCCAAATCCTGGGAAGTACTAGTTCCCCTCTACTCAGCACTGGTTAGGCCTCATCTGGAGTACTGTTCTGGGCACCCCACTTTAAGAAGGATGCAGACAAGCTGGAGAGGATTCAGAGGAGGGCAACGAAGATGATCAGGGGATTGGAAACAAAGCCCTAAGAAGAGAGACTGAAAGAACTGGGCATATTTAGCCTGGAGAAGAGAAGACTGAGATGATAGCACTCTTCCAGTACTTGAAAGGTTGTCACAGAGAGGAAGGCCAGGATCTCTTCTCGATCATCCCAGAATGCAGGACACGGAATAATGGGCTCAAGTTACAGGAAGCCAGATTCCAGCTGAACATCAGGAGAAACTTCCTGACTGTTAGAGCAATACGACAATGGAACCAATTCCCTAGGGAGGTGGTGGGCTCTCCCAGGCTGGAGGCATTCAAGATGGGGCTGGACACCCATTTGTCAGGGATGCTCTGACTTGGATTCCTGTATTGAGCAGGGGGTTGGATTCGATGGTCTTGTAGGCCCCTTCCAACCCTACTATTCTATGATTCTATGATTCTATAATCAACCCAGGGATAATCTCTCTGTGGGTTGTTTGATGTGACGTGCAAACCAGAAACTCCAGCTTTTCTCTGGCTGTTTTTGCATATAATGCTAAGCCATGGTTTATGTTACCCATGGTTTGCTGCTTTTGCCATGCACTGTTTTGCAGACCATTGGTTTGTTTTCCCTTTTTCTAGTTTGTTTCTCTCCTGCCCATTTTACCAGACTTCAAAGCAGTTTTGTTTTCAGGCTGGTCTTTCTGGGCACCTCTGTTTCCAAGGCAGAGAGCAGTGCAAAGATGCCAGGGATAAGCCATGGTCCTGGGTTCCGACATCATGGCAAACCATAGTTTAAACAAGCCAGACTTCATCAGCCAACAATAAACCAAGGTTTGTAGCTCATTAGCAAACTATAGTTTGTTTTCAGGGATGGGTTCGGACACAATGGCAAGCCAGATTTCAACAAACCACACCATGGCTTAGCGTTATGTATGAATGAGGCCTACAGCTTGTTGGGGGAAAGAAAAAACAGAGTTCTTAGTTGACATGTTACAGCAAACAAGCCAGGGATCCATGGGTTGTTTAGCCATTCCCACTTGCAGTGGCAGTGGTTGGGTAGCCATGCTGCCGCATTCACAGTTTAAAAATCCTAGGCTGTTGTGATATGCAAAGTGGGGCTACATGTCTAGGCAGTGTAATGGCATCAGTTTCACTAGATATTTTGATTTTGTTTGGACATTACCTGGTAACAGTCGGGTTTCTCCACATTACATAGAGGGGGCCTTATTATCATTTCTGACACTTAAGAATCATTTTTGTCATACACTGGTGCTGAATCCAGACATAGCAGTTTTACCATTATAGTACTGCAGTGATAACTGTTGGTGCCCATTGGTGTCATGTGACCAATAGTTATCATTGCAGTATGATAACGGTAAAACTGTATGTGTAGATTCAGCCTGGCACTACTGAAGAGTCATTTGTATGCAGTTTTTATTTATTTCCAGTAGTCTCAATAATCTCTGATTCTTATTGCGTTGTTTTAAAAAATGTAAATTAAAGCCAAATAGTGTTGCAGTAGTCATATGTTATTTAAAACAACAACAACAACTGCTTTTAAAAATATCTGTATCTATTATTTGTATTTGTATTGGGAATCATTGTGTTTTTTAAACAATGTTTCTTGGATCACATTTTTAATCTCAAAGATTGCCAGTCCATTTTTGTTAGCTTCCTGATTCAAAGTGTTCACAGGAGTGTTTTGTTGGGGTGGGGGGGATGCACAAAGGTATCTTATTAAATAATGTCACAAACATGAAGTTCATTATTATGCAAATGCCATCCTCAGAACAGATTTGTTAATTGCAGCACATTTGCATAATTAATGAACTCTCCGATGAATAATGCCTTTGCAGATTTGTGCAGCATTGTTTTAAAATAAATTATAAAATACATGTCAAATGAGGAGTGCTTTTTAGAATCCCATAGCATTGTTGGAAAATTAATTACCAAATGCTTGTCACATTAAAATGAGTTTGTAGTTTTTATACTGTTGGTATGAAATTAATCACAAAATGAAATGTCAGTAGATAAAAATAAACAACTTTGTTTCTCCCCCCACAAAAAAGAAATTGGGTAAAACTATGGTTAAATGTTGCATACTTTTTTCGGTGATGTTAATTCTAGTTTTCATTGTATTGTGATGATGTAACTATTTTGGTAGCTGTTAACATATTAATATTTCAGGATATGAGATTGGTTTAATTTTATTATATCGGACTTTTAATCTCTGACAATGCTAATTATGAATGTAGTACATGAAAAAGCATTATTGGAGAAATGTCATGACATATTAGCTGCAAAAGCAAACCAAAAACATTGACCGTGAACATAAGATCCCATTATGTGTACTCTAGTACAGAGGTCCCTGAGCATTTTGGCAAGTTAGTATAGTTGAAATGTTGTGGGTACTCCCACAAAATGGCTGCCATGGGGGCGGGGGCTTGTCCATTAATAAAATATCTGTCATAGTGGACATGGCTGGTCACAAAACAGTCTTTCCAGAAGGCAAACTGGTGAGACTAAAAGAAAAATAACTCGCCCAAGAACCTAATTACAAGGCAGATGTGGGGTCTGAGCTCCAAACCACAAAACCACTCTTTGAACCCACATAAGGATGGCATTGGAGGGCAGCACTGTGCTTTACAACTTCCCAGCGTATTTTTACCTCCTCCTCTACCTCTACTGAAGCTTTGACCCTTAAAGGAGCCTTGTCTGTTTTAGCAGCTTCAGGCTGTGGCCACATGGAAGTGGTTGTAGCATGCTACAACCACTTCCATGTGGCCACAGCCTGAAGCTGCTAAAACAGACAAGGCTCCTTTAAGGGTCAAAGCTTCAGTAGAGGTAGAGGAGGAGGTAATCAGGTTAGAGGCCAGTTAGCTTCCTGTTTAAGACTTAGTCATTCTCTGTTCTTTGTTGGAGTAATATAACCCTGGTTGGTTTCCAGCCCCACCATTTCCACCTGAAGCTTCCTGTGGCGTTGATTGCTTCCTGTAGAACTTGACCCCTGCTCGGCTGCTCCACATCTGATCCATAGCTGAAACCTGCAACCCATCATCAGGACCCATGGGCTGAAAAGTTATGATAGCTTTTCTGATGAAGCAACCTGCTTCTAGTAGCCCATGAGGAGTGGCAAGGGATGGATGATGTTGGGAATTGGTATCTCAATGGTGCAATGACTATTTTTCAAGTTTTGGTCCAAGTGATCTCATTTGTGCTCTGCTTACTTTACTTTATTTTATTTATTTATTTGTTTACTTACTTATTTATGATTACATTAATATTTTGCCTTCCCCCCCCCCCCTCGTATGGAACTCAGGGTGGCTCCTCTCCATTTTATCCTCACACAACAACTTATCCTCTGTAAGGTAAGTTAAGACGAGAATCGGTGATGCAATGAGCTTCGTGGCTGGAGACTAGAATCCAGATCTCCTGAGTAACAACCCAGTACTCTAACCGCGTGGGCTCCTTAGGCAAGTAAATGTCTGAGGTGAGCACTTAGTGGATGAGGTGAGGATTGAGCTGCATTTTGAACATTACCTAGTTGGAAGTGGGGCTCGATCTGATTCAAAATGGGAGGTGGCCTGTTCAGTCAGGATTTTTGAGTCCCCCCTGCCCTTTCAAAAACTCACCACATTCCTAGTGGTAACCTACTAGTGGAACAGAAAAGCTGTACTGTTTGTACTAGACCATGTGCAAATGGCCTCTCAAAATTCTCCACCATATTTGTGGGCAGAGAAATTAGGAAAACACCAGGGGGAGGAGAAATTCTCCATCAGTTTCTCACAGGCAGGGCTCACCATTGGCAAGAGTTTGTAGTCCAGCTTCTTTCTTATTCCCCCAAGGGTTTTTGTTTTTTGTGCTGTTGCTGCAAGTGGCAACAGCATCAACTCTATTGTCAATCTAGCCCCCACTTTCACAATGCAGGTGTGAAGGGAGGCAGGGTTGTATCCAGGTCCAGGGAAGAGGTGGAGCTAGTGCTGCACCTAAATCTGTCCTCCAATAGGATTCCATTTTTCTGCCTCATTCTCAGGGTATTTTGCAACTTATTTTGAATGTATTTTGGTGGTGTTTTTGAGCTTAATCACTGTGAGATAGCCGAAGATGCTGTGTGCTTTTTTTCTTTCTCATCTCTCTATTGCTCTGCAGCCTCCCAGGCTGCCTGCACTTCCTGATCTGAAAAAGCCCTAAGGGAGAAATTACCTCATGATGTCTTCCCCTGGGCTATAACTGAAGTGTGGGAAGCAAAGGAAACTACAGGCTGCTGGAGAGGTGATTGTACAGTGAAAGACAGGATGCTCTCTCACACAGTCCTCAGCCACCTTATAAGTAAGGTTAACACAAGAACCCAACCTATGAGAATTTCTCTAAAATTTTCTTCTCTTTTGAATTTTTTTTGAAAGCAATTCCTTTTCTATCACATTGACATTTTCAGCACAGCAATAGTTTGTAACCACTCCATTCTTTCTTAAGTGGAATTAGTGACTAACAAGAGGGACAGAAGGAAGTCCCTTTGGGGTTCTTCTGTGACACTGTCTATTGTAAAATTTGATTGTCCTTTTAATGAATGCCTAAATAATCATTGTGATTATTGTAATCGTTGTTCTCATTTTTTTTACTTCTTGCATTGAAAGTGGCTCCTATAAAATAATACTTTAAAATCCAATGCAAGTCATTTCAAATTGCATTAATGCCATAATGCCTGAGCTTTCTTTAAAGCCTTGTGAATAAAATGTCAGATTTAGGGACTGCTGAAAAGTTCCATTCAGGGTATTCTGGATTAAAGATTCATTTCCTGAAGCACTTGGTGGTTAAATCCCAACAATGAAAACAGACCATGCTTGATCAGCTGTAAGAACTTGAGTGCCCATTCACACAATTGCTTTGTGGAAATCCTGCAGCAAATGTGTCAGTCATGCAGAAATGGACATTCTAGAAACACAGCTCCTTCTCAGCTCTCTTCAAACAACAGGAGTGATACATCCAGAGTCAAGTGCTTTTATGTTAAATGGTCCCAGGAGTGCCCCTTTGGTTAAGGTGAGAGCCCCTCCCCCCCAATTCTGCCATAAAGAGTTTTTCTACATGAGGCATTCATACTGTGCTCAACATCCCCTATGCAGGGTTGTTTATGGGTTCTTTAAATGATGTTGTCACCCAGTTTCACTTTTGTTTTTAAACAGCACTTTTGGTGAGTTTTTTAGAGCAGGGAAAATGCAACATTATTTGTGGAGGTGAAAGAAACTGCCTTTTCCACTTGTGTAATTGTGCTATTCCACTATATCACAGCACCACCTAGAGGTTATGTAGCAGAAATGCAGGAAAGGAAACGCTGTTTGTGTAGTTCTTGGATCTCTGTCCCACGATGGAACCAAAAATAGATAATAGTGGATTGGCAGCACTGGTGGGCAGCAGCAGTAGTGATCAAAGGAGGGCTCTGAGCAGAGCCCGGCATTGGTCTAGTTAATATTTAAATTTCCTATAATCCCGCAGGGCACTGTGGGTAATTTAAATGGCAGCTGGACCCAGCTGCCTGACACTCCTTGGAGTGCTGAACGGGACTCCCCACCCCCCACCCCAAGGGGACCCAGGGCATATGTCGGCAGTGGGCCATGCCAGAATTAATGGCATGCTAAACTGCCTGAGAATCTTGGGTGCTGCGTGAATGCACCCTGAATCAGTCCTTAATACCTCGTGTACAGAGTACACCATTCCTTCCAAGATCCTGTCTGCATTCCCCACCGCAACCCCACCATACGCTAACATTATTGTAGCTTAATTCATTATATTTAAGCCTACTAGGAGAAAATGATCCCCAATGAATTCTGGTGAAATTACTGCAGTTCCATCAGGGTTTAAATGGACCCATGAGCTCAATAGGTTTGGAAGCTAATGAACACTATACAGAATGTTTGAACAAAGTCAGACAAACAAGTAATTTGATTGCAAACTGCTCTGAAACAAAGATAGATGGGAAGGACAATTTGTGTCCAAATTTTAACAGTCTCCAAGTTGTTTGTGTGCTAGTATGTTTTCTAAATTGCTTTAGCATAGCAACAATGCAAAACAATTACTGGAATCCTGGAATTTTGCTTTGACTGTGTGTAAGCTTAACACAAAAAGATCAAAATTCTACACAGTAGAATCATGACTGTGGCAGGCAAATTCTTTCTTTGCTTTGGAAATCCCATAAGAGACTACTTTTATAGGACTAGAGCATTTCAGATAATTTTGACATTTCTTTCTGCTGTCCTGTGGTTATTACTTGATCTATGCATTCCCATAGGATTTTTGCTTCGTGTAAAAGGATTGTTTTTTCTTACTAAAATCCTATAAAAATGACTGGTCTAGTTATATAAACAGTGCCCAAACACTACAACATAATAAAAACACTGTATGAATTAAAATCAAATAAACCTGCCTCTGCAGTCACACATAACAATGTCAAGTATAAAAGGCTTACAGAGGACCTTTCTACAGTAATCTCCAATTTATAATCACTTAGTTTCTTTTGGCTTAGATTCCATCCATTTCATTAACCTGCAGTATGGGTATTTTTCCCCTCCTTTCTTGCTTTTTAATACACTCTAGCCTGATTTGTGAAGATTAACTTTAGATTGAAGTTCTTGAGGCCTACATCCCTAGCCATAACATTCAGCCTAGCAATATATAGTTGACAAAAGATAGTTCAGATATTTTCAGTTCTATTAATTTTAGATCAATATATATATATTTTTTAAAAATTATGTTTCCAGTTTCAAGTAATAACTACAAGTAATTATCCACAAATAATTAGTGAGCAGACAGCAAGCCCTTCTCACCATCAAAGCAATGTGGGGGGACATTGCTTTGGAGGAGACCAATTACACACACACACACACACACACACGGAGAAGTGATGTCCCCTTCCTGATAAAGGGGTCCTTTCCAGGGGGGATGGGACTCCCCTTTGGGGTGGAACTACCTGTTAGTTTCACCCCACCTACTACTTTCTGCACTATGCTAGTGTCCCCGTTAAATAATAGAGCCTGAATGGGCTCATTTTATAGATGTTTTTAAGAAGTCTGCACAAAGCATCATGTAGTAGTTCTGCTTAAGAGGAAGCGAAGCAAGTGGCAGGCTTGTGCTCTGCTTTCATCCCCCCTCCCCATTTAGGCCTATGGAGTGTTTATATGTGTAGACACCACTTTAACATTAGTTTCTAAGAATTCCAAAATTAATTAGCTCAAAATCCCATATTCTGCAGATGGCCAAAGTTTCAGACCCTCTGAGCCACCGGGTACAATCTTCAGAAGTTTGAAAGCCACAAAATGTGAACAACCTTTACACATTAAATATTAGTTTTATATGAATAATAGAAAATCAACATTAGCACAGGTAATCAGAGGTAGAAGCTTTGTGCATCTCCATGCTGGTTATGAGTCTTTTGAAGTCTAGTTGCTAAAGGAAAAGGCTTTGGAGGACGCAGATTAATCCTAGTTGAGGCCTGCAGAGCATGAGGTGGAGGAAAAAGACGTAGGGAAGGTGCAGATTAATCCCCCCTCCTGTAAAGTCCCTTGAAACGGGGGGAGAAAGACTTGAAGGAGGGAGATACATCCCTTATCTTTGTCTAAAGCCCTGTGAGAAGAGGAAAGGCCTTGGAAGGGGAGATTAATGGGCCCTTCCTTGGAGAGGCCTGGAAAGCATGGGTGGAGGAGAAAGGGAAGTGTGTTCTCCATCCTCAGTCCATCCACTGGCTCAGAGGTGGCCTCAGAATGGGGGAGGCTTCATCCAGTAACCAGTTATCTATTACTCCAGGGTCTTCCAGACCAGAAGACATGGCATTACATCAGATTCAGAGGGCACCCCTCTGATGCAGTCCTTACCACCCCCACACTGTAAGAGCCATGAGCTGCAGAACTGGACAATGGCCCTTTCAGATGGGGCAGAGTTAAAAGTAGGTCCAGGCTTCAAAAGGCCTCTACAAGTTGTTGAGAGAGACAACAGCTGTTCCTGAGGGAGCTCCAGCCAGTATCAATCTGTCCAGGGTCCTGACAAGCCTGGCCTGTTGGAAACCGGCATTACCTGGCCTTGCCTCAACAGATGTGACCTTGCAGTGCTAGACATGATCCAGCCTTTCCAGGCAGTACCACCACTGCAGCCCAGGGTTTCATGACTAACTTAAGTCCCATTCATTTCAATCTAAGTAGGACTTTAGTTGGATTCTACCCCCCAGCCTCCCCTCAGAGCTCTATGCTGAACTAGGACAGGACAGGGGGAAAGGTCCCAAAGTCTGCATGAATTCCCAAAAGTGGGGCACTAATGACTGACTACTCCTTTCAGTGCTATCCCTACCTCTTTGGCAGGTATTACTGGGTAGAATCCAAATAATATCCTAATTACAGTAGACCCATTGAAAGGAATGTGACTATGTTAACTTAAGTCCCATTCATTTCAATGGATCTACTCTAATTGGGACTTTAGTTGGATTGTATCCACTGTCTCCTCTCCCTTTATACTTTCTTTCTTTTTTTTGAATTTTTTTTTTAGGGATGTACGAAAGTCACTTACCTGGTCCCGCAGCTTGCTTCGTGGTGGGGGGCAGGCGCTTTGGTTCTCCCCCCAAAGTTCAGGCCGGGGGGGAGGCACCCTGCCTCGCCCAGCCGAAATTCAGGCCAGGGAGAAGTGCCCCGTCTCCCCGGCCGCGAAATAAAAAAAGTGAATGTAAAAAACAAACACACACACACACGTGATAGGCTACGTAACGATTTACGTAGCCTATCACGGCTAGATTTCCAAAGTCAGCCGTGATAGGCTACGTAAATCGTTACGTAGCCTATCACGGGTGACTTGGGGGGGGAAGCGTGTACGCAAATGGTACATGGGCGCCACCATTTGCGTACGCGCTTTTTTTTTTCAAAGTCACCCATGATAGGCTACGTAATGATTTACGTAGCCTATCACAGCTGACTTTGGAAATCTAGCCGTGATAGGCTATGTAAATCGTTACGTAGCCTATCACGTGTGTGTGTGTGTGGTTTTTTTACATTCACTTTGTAATGGTGGCAGCGGCAGCCAGTCAGAAGACCGGCCGCCACCCCTGCCCCTGCCGAAACGCCGCCGAGACCCGCCGCCAAGAGGGACATTCGAGGGAGGTAAGTCCCATCCCGGGGGGGCGGAGAATTTCACCGCCAATTTCAGGGGGCCAAATGCGTTGGCATTCGGCCTCCCTGAGATTCGTGGAAAAATTCTCCACCATTCCTAATTTTTTTTCTTTTATCTTTATAGATGAAATAAACAATACCAAAATTACCAACAACTTGATCAATACTACAATTTCCCAACAATACAATATTCTGATGAGGACACCACAATAACAAAGAAGAGAAGAAAAAAGAGGGGAGGAAAGAAAAAAAGGGAAAAGGGAGGAGGAAAGGAAGTGAAGAAAAAAGAAGATTCTTTCCCCTTCCCTCCCCCTCTCCCTCTCCCTCTCCTTTAAAGAATTAAGTTTAAACTCCAATACCCCCCGGCCTCCGATGCCATTCTATTTTAAAAACTATATCCATAATCTTAACAATCTTACAATCTAATAAACAACCTTACATCTCAATATCATATAATCAATCTTATATCAAAGAAACAGGTCTACAGTTCATTCCTAGTAGCCTATATTATTAATAATAATAATAAGAAGAAGAAGAAATATAGTGTTATATAATAATAAAACTTAAAATAAACCTTCAACAATCAGTAATATATTTTATATATAAATGCATGTGCACAATTACTCTCAAACAATACATTTAAATACAGCATACCATATCTATTTTGAAATAAAAAGTATAAAGAAAAGCAAGAAAAAAAGAAAGATGAAAGAGAATAAACGAATATATGTATAATCATTTATCTTCTGACCTAGCCTAGATCATGTAGACTAAACACAAGCAGTTAACAAAGCTTGTTTAAAGATTCCAGTTCATGGGGTTGTAACAGAATTCTCACACATTTTTATGTTCAGCCATGCCTCCGCCATTTCATGATTTAGAAACTTCTTCATCTGACCTTCAGACCCAATACAAAGTGTAGCAGGATATTTTAAGTAATATTGTAAGTTCATTAGTTTTGCCATATTTTTTGCTTTGATAAATTGCCTTCTTTTATTCGCCACCTCTTTGATGTAGTCTGGAAATAACATAACTTTATCTTGTTTCCAGGAAAGGCTTCCACCCTCTCTTGCCAAACGCAGGATATAATTCTTTGTGGAGACTTTTGCAAATTGGACTATGATCGTGTAATCAGTCCTTTTAGCATTTGGCACATGAAATGCCTGCTCAATATCAAGTAAATAATCAAATGGGATAGGGATTATCTCATGCAAAAGTTTATCCACAAAAATAGGCAATTTTACATCATTAGACAGATTGTTAATCCCAATAATACATACATTGGATCTCCTTGTGAAGGCCTCCAGTTGAGAAATTATATCAGAGGCATTTTTAAAACAAATTTGTGTCGTAGTTTCATTTCCTGCCACTTGGTCTTCTAGCTCATTAATTTTCATCTTCATTTTTTGCCATGACGCATTTCTGCTCCTTGCAAGGCGGTGCTGGAATTTTGGATTAAACCCAATCTTTTGTCTTGCTCCGTAAATTGTGAAGATAAAGTCTTTATCAGAGTAAATAATTCCCCTATATCTTCTGTTCTCTAAACTTTGAAACAGGGGGTGCAAGGGGAGTTGATGCTGGCTCCTTTCTTCTCCTCGGCACAGACATGTTTCTCTCAAACAGATCTTGTAGGTCCTCAGATGTTCTCAAATATTGTTAACATTTCTTAAATCATCCCTCAGAAGTTGTTGATATTTCTTAAAGCATATATAATTATGGAACACGTCAGCCCTGTTTTCTCCTATGAAATAGGAGTCTCAGTACAACGTTTTGCATTGGTAAAGCTCTGGAAAGATAATCCTGGAATCCAGCCCCCCACTATCTCGAGCAGGGTACTTTTCTCCAAGATATTATCCAGATGTTACCTTGCCCCCCTTTTAATTCCAGGGGGGAATGAAAAGGTTTTTCAACCTTTTAAAAAGCTGTTTGAAAAAGCTCCCATGGGAGCGCCCGTGAGATGCTACCAGAACGACATCAGTTCCAACTGCAAGTCCTCTCCCTTTATGCTTTCATCAGCTGTCTCCTCCCTCTTCTCTCTCTTACATGCTGTCCATGCTTCTTTGATTATTTTTATCTCCCATTATTTATCTCCTGTTCTATCTGTGATTATTTATCTTTCTGCCATTAGGCAGAATGAGGTGGCCACCTCAGGGGGCAGGTGACGGGGGCAGGGAATTGCAGCAAGGTGTTGGATGCCAGAACTGGATCTGTCACCAATTTCGTCTGATCACGTAAGCTAAGCAGGGTCAGCCCTGGTTAGTACTTGGATGCGAGACCGCCTGGGAATCAGGCTTCCTGCACTGAGCAGGGGGTTGGACTAGATGGTCTTGTAGGCCCCTTCCAACCCTATGAGTCTATGTCTATGACATGCAACTGAAACATGGTCCTCCTTGCCCTGTGCCCCTGAACTAGGCTGCTGCCCTGGGGTGCGGTGGTGGATGCTGTCCTGTTGGTGGTATTTGACTGTCAATCTGGTCAACCTCTGAATATGGGATTGAGGGAGGTCACCACCTTGTCCTTTGTCTTAAGCAGCAAACAGCCTTGGGCTGGCCCTGCTCCTGGTTGCCTAATACTTCCTCTTTGCCTTCAATGATTCCTACAGCCCAGGTGGCCGCAGAGGACAGGGATTGACCCAAGGATAAAAAACGGAGTGTTGGAGGCCAGGACTGGATATGCCACGTGGCCTGTCCTGCATCCCATAAGCTAGCCTGCCCCATCACCATTGACATCCTGGCACATAACTTGCCGAAACAGCAGGGCCAGCCTGAGGATAAGTAGCGCCCTGGGCCCCACCCCATAGTCAGTTTTGCAGGGCCACCCAGAGGATTTATGGGACCTGGTGCAGGTGTGATGTCCATCAAGGATAACATTGATCAAACCTTGATCTCAGCCACTGTGCTACAGTTTGCACAAGCCCATGTTCAAAAAAACACATTCTGAGCAGTTGGCAGCACATTTTGCAACACAGCGAATTGTCACAGGTTTTACTTATAATATGTTTTGTTCTGTAGCAGTTCCTTTCTTTTGGTAAGCATTCTTTATTTTAGAATATCCATTTTTTATCTCTAAAAATAATAAAGGGAAGTTACTTTAAAAAGACATCCAGCTCACCTCTCGCAGCTTATGGCTTTATTTATAATTTATATAGTGCTTCTAGGGTTTACGCTGTTTGAAGTGCTAAGTGCACAGTAATGTTGCTTCAAAGAAAAGCTGTGTTTCACTGATTTTTACCTGGCACATTTGACATCAAAGTGGAAACTGAAAAAGAAACACACTTTCAGGCTAATTGAGGGAAGATCATTTTTGCAGTTAGCACCCAAACCACCTGTCAAAGAAAGGTTGTGGACACTTGCTTTTTGCCTAGCTCACTGCAGACAGTACATGCAAAAAACCCTGCCACTGACCTCAGCGTGGTGCTAACCTCAGTTCGGTTCCCCGGGCAGCCACCTGGCTCACCCACCCCTAAGGCCAGCCCTGGGTGAGAGGCTGGATTTGCTTAGTTCCTAATCCATAACAAGTGATGGATGGGCAAACTTGCCCAAGTGAATTCGTTATTCAGTTGGAAAGCAATGAATTTGTCCATGTGGGTTCGGATGACAGTTCTCCTTTAATATGCAATTTCATTCCAGGTAAACAGGTTTTTGTGCATGCACAGTATTAGGGTGCATCTTGGGAGCTGTAGTTTGGAACTGCATAACGTGGCATGATAGCATGTGTTACCACGTTATATGGCCCCTTTCAGATTCTAGGTGGTAGGATGACTGAAAATGGGAGGGGGGTGTCTGTGTACTACTTTACTACATACGCTCTGAAGCTCAGGATCAATTCTGAAATTAATAGCAAATTCAAAATGGCTCGCTGTGACCATTATGAACCGATGAGTTTTGCCCAACAAGCTGACTAATTACAAAATTCAATGGAATCACTGTGCATAACTAGTTGTTCACTGAAGGCAGGTCTCCCGACTTGATACATCTTGATTTCCATGTATGCTTAAACTCTGGCAACTCCATTGAAGAGCCATTCATAAGTCTGAAAAAATTAAAACAAAGAAGGGGGCTTCTTAGTTCATAGATCGATCGTACAAGTTTAAATGCATACTACTTCTGACAAATTATTCAGTGTTCAAAACAAATGTGACATTATTTCATAAGGCATTGCATAGGAGCTCTGTTTACAGATCGGGCTATCATTAAATGCAGAAAAGTCGGAGGGTTTTTTTCCACCGGAAGCATGGGAGAAAATTGCATCAGTGTGCTTCATCGATATCTATATTGATATCTATCTGGCTTGCAGAAATAGGAGGGTTGTTTGAACTATCATAATTTTTCATGATGTCATACACACACACACACACACACACACACGGGGGGGGGGGGCAAAAGGGGTGGCAAAGAAATGAACCAAATAGAGGAATAAAACAATCCACAATTTTTCATGTGGCTGTTAAGACACAGTTGGAAGAGAATATTCTTGTCTTATGTGAGATGTCAGTATTTTTGCTTTTCTGTCTTGAACTTTTAAAGACAGACACTTCTTTTTAAAACACGTCCATTTCATGGTAGCGTGTGGATTTCTAAATATTTCAATATAAAATAATAAAGAAAATATAAGCCTTCTTTAAGCCTCCTTTAAGCCTTCCCCAAGTATGATTGACATTAGGTTTTCAATCCAGCCTGCACTTTTATACGGTAAGTCCTACATTAGACAGGGTTGCTTTTGTTCTTGTTTTTCCTGGAAAGCTTCATTAACTGAAATTGTAATCTGTTAAGAGAAGCACAGTACCCAGAGTTTCTGACAATGGTTTCATGCTCCTCGCTCCTTCAAGAGATAGGACACCTTTCCTAGGATCAATTTTCCATATCGAGAGAGGAATACCAGAGATGAATAGTACCTTTTCTGCTAAACAGTTTCTTTACAGACATATAGGTTGAGTAGATGGCAAGCCAATTCTTATCCACACGATACTAATCCCAAAGCAGGGGTAGCATGACACAGATTCCAAGGTCTAGCGGTAACTAACTACCAGACAGTAAAGGCCATTTAAAAGATGGTGTACAGCAGTGGAGGCCAGTGGTTCTGATTTTAGTGGGGCTGTGGATCCATTCTGGATTTCAGTCAGAAGCAGCCAGAACTCTAACGGAGCTATCCAACATGCTGAACCTATTTGGGGGGCAGGGTTCAGCACGTTGGATAGCTCCTTTAGAGTTCTGGCTGCTTCTGACTGAAACCCAGAATGGATCCACAGCCTCACCAAAATCAGAGCCACCAACTTCCACTGGTGGACAGTGAGTGCATGGATGTGCCCCCGTTGGCATGCCTCTTTGTGATCACAGTATTTAATAAGAGTTTTGCAGAAGAGACCATCATTAAAAATGATTAAATTAAACAGATGCAGCAGATGACCACGTAAGAGATGTAAAGTGAATTGTTATCAATATCAATGATGCCTTTGTTTGTAACCCAGTCAGATTGTGGTTCAGACAGCTTGGCCTTGTTCCTATTAGACTGACCCTAGAACTTAGGTCAGTTCTAGCCAGAGTACTACACTTACATGCATTGTGTCGGATTGTTCACAGTTTTAATGAAAGAGGCTAACTAAATAAGAAGATGGCATTCTTGGGTTGTGGCTGAAGGACTAAAAACAAAACCTTAGTGAAAAAAGAGTATACATTTTCTAGTGTTACTAGAGGTAGAATGATATGTTACAAACAACATGGGGATGCCACCAAAAATGTTGACTTCTCCTCATCTGTAACATGTATCCCATGTTGTAACATTGTGCATTTCCCAACTCACTGGGATTATTTTAAACTGTTCTTCAAACAGCAGAGCCCTCCTCCCATGCCAGATCCCAAACTGATTTTGAAACCTCCCTATTTCGAAAGTGATCTGCATTTTGAAATTTAACCTTGAATATATTCAAGAACAAGCCTTTGCACTTTATCCAGCATCTTGTCCCCCCTCACTGAAATCCAAAATGGTGCCCTGAATAGCACGAAGCAGGTAAGATGGCAGCCTTTGGTTTATCCATGCACTTGCCATAGTCTCTGTTCTGGCTCACATGGCTGATTGCCTGTACCTGTCTTCTTCCATTACTAAACTGAGTTAGAAATGAAGAAGCATTAAACCTGTATTCATCCAAATAAATCATCAACAACAGCAACAAACAATAAAAAAATAAGCCCCAATGAAGGTTGTGTCATCCAAACAGGGAGGGAGGCTTTGTGTTGATCAGCTCTGCCCTCCCCAACAGAGACGATGATAATAATGAGCCGCTTCTGCATTGTTCTGCAGCTGATACCGCATCTCTCCCCAATCTCCCCTGAAATTAATTGCAAAAGTTTCACAGATGTCTGCAGCAGTTGACCAGAACTCTTGGGTTATTGCTTGTCAGACTATTAATGGGTTTGGCTAACCATGACAGTCATTACTTTTCCCCCTCCTGTGAGCTACTTTCTGTGTAATTTATGCATAGGTTTTGCCAAGATTTGACAACTTTCAGAACATTAACATAAAATTAGACTTCCAAGCTGAACAATGGGTGGCATTAAAATTACCAGCAGGGGAAACCAATCAGGGAGAATTGATTTCCTTTTGCCCTTTTAAGTTTTTAGGATTAAGGTTTTGCTATATTTTTCAGTCATGTCTCCCCCCCCCCCCCACACACACACACAGAATTCCCTAAAGAATGAGGTGGATAGGGATGAATGCTACTGTGTCTCCTGACTGCTCAAGAATCTCCTTAGCATTTGCAGCTGTGTGTGTTTGTATAATATCCACTAGACAAAATGCTCGACAGCATTTTAAACAAACTTAAGCAAATAATAGCCGTCCCTTGAAATCAAGCACAGACAAGGGAAAGTTTCTAAAGCCTTCTGAAGGCTTTTTTTTTTTTTTGCTGAGGAAGAGTCTGCTTTAGCACAGATTGCTCAGTGAATGCCATTACAGAATGCGATGTGTGTGTTAATAAGCCAGGACATCTGGTAACCAGCTTTTTTCTGATTCATTAACTGACTCTGCTTCAGTGGCCAGAGGCTATGATAGGAAAAGCTGGGAGGCTTTTTTGCTCCTCAGAAATGGGGCCTTGATGTATGCCTCACTTCACTGACCCAAACATAGCCTTTTCAATATCTGCTAACATCTACATATCTACATTATTAGTATTTAAATGTGAATATCAGCAAAAACTCTTGTCACCTGTGAATACTGAAACTGTGTGTGTGTGTGTGTGTGTGTGTATGTATGGCAGATATCATACTCAGCATTAGCGCTGAGAGGAATTACATTGTGCTAGCATAAGCGACCCCTAGCACAATGCCAATAGTGTTTACTGGCATGATGGATTTTCTGGGGAAATCCACTGCACCGGCAAATGCCTTTGCTGTTGTGCTAGAGGTTGCTTATGCTTAGTCCAACATAATTTACATTAGCACTAGTGCAAAATAGGATACTGCCCAATATATATGATATCTTTGTTTTTTGTTTGTTTATTTATTTGGGGAGAGAGAATTATAGCTATATTTCAAAATTATTTGGTTATTTTCTTTGTTATTTTCTTTGTTTACTTGGGGGCAAGATCTTTAATGTTCTAGCTTTGCTCAGATCTGAAATCTTTTAATTTTTACTTCAGCAAAATGACTTTGCCCATTTGAATTGGGGTTTATACATATTCTTTGGATTAGAACTCCAGATAATGGACTGAAATGCTTTTTGAAGAAATCTGGAAAATAAAACTCCTTTGAGACATAACGGGATGGCTTAATCAGTACCAAACTAAGTGGAATTTTAAAAATAAAATTATCTGAGTGAAATCAACTGAGTTTGAATGGAGAAATGAAAGCACCAGAGCGACGGTCTTTTTTTTTCTCCCTTGAATGCATGCAAAAGGGGCTCCAGAGAGAATGATTGAGCAAAAGAAATCTGACTTGATAGTACATGCTGAGGAATGAAATGGACAATGAAGTTTCCATATGTTCTTTTTACACAGTAATTAGAAACTGTTACACACCATTTCGTGGTGTGTGTGTGTTTGTGTTTGTGTTTTAGCTTCCTTGGGTTTATTTGCATGGATGAGGCTTCCCTCGGAGTGGAATTGCAAGCATCAAACTGGCACCCAGTTAAAATCTAAAACCCTGGCATGTGGGTCTCTTCCACCTCATGGACAAGAAGCCAGTGGCAGGTCCTATAACAACCCTGGGCACTGCTTGGCAGTAGCCAGATGCAGCCAGACTTTGTTCCATTTCTAGGATCTGGTAGTCTCCTTGTCCACAATAAAAGAATATGCAGCAACCAACCATTACAATATTCATCATTTCTTATACAGGGGCGCGATCTACACTTACAGGTTTTTTTCACTTCCAATGAGGTTTCACTAGGGATGTACGAAACACCTACCTGGCTCCGCGCCGGGCAATCCGTGGTGATGGGGAGGCGCTCCATCCTTCCCCCTGGAATCCTCGACGGGGGGGGGGAGGCGCTCCGTCCCTCCCCCCAGAATCCTGCCCGGCCAGCTCCGCTTCATGGCCAAACTGCAGAGCCGCCAGCCGACTCCGGCTGCCTGCAGCCAGACATCCGGCTGCTGGGCAGCCCTGCAGGGACGCAAATGGTGGCTGTCGTAGCCGCCGCCATTTGCGTCCCTGTATTGAGCCATGATAGGCTACGTAAGTATTTACATAGCCTATCACGGCAGGGGGGGAAAAAACCCAGCATACACAAATGGCGGTACCCGCCGCCATTTGCGTATGCTGGGGTTTCCCCCCCCCTGCTGTGATAGGCTATGTAAATACTTACGTAGCCTATGACGGCCTCTGCAGGGACGCAAATGGCATCCCTGCGTTAGCCGTGATAGGCTAGGTAAGTATTTACGTAGCCTATCATGGCTATTGAGAAGAGGAAGCGAATGGCGGCCGCAGGATGGCCACCATTCGCAAAGCAGCACGGACAGCAGCAGGTAAGTGCTCCGTTTCGCATGCCTTTTGTGGGGTGGGGGCAGCAGGTACTTCATCCCGTGCACCTTTCATGGGTTGGGGGATGGGGGCTTCATTCCGTGATGGATTTTGGGGGGCCGAATGCACTGGCATTCAGCCTCACCAAGATCCGTCATGGAATTCTCTGACATCCCTAGGTTTCACCACCTGTCTTTCACACTACACAGTGCCCACCTTGAATTGGAACCAGAATTTCCCGCTTCTGTGCTCCTGTTTTCAATACTCTGATATCCCAGTATTTCCCCTTAATGTGCTCTGATTTTCTGCCTTCACTACCATATCTGGCCGTAGTCCCCTCCCCTGCCTGTCCATATACGGAGGTGTTTGTATTTCCCTCCTGTCCAATCACAGCTCTCGATGGCCCCATGTTGTCTTCCAGCTACTGATCGCATAGCTTCCTCAGGACTCAATGTTTCCTCAGCAACAAGCAAAGGGCTGGATGTGCGCGTGCTTGTCTGATCTTGGAAGCTAAGCAGGGTCGGCCCTGGTCAGTAGTGGGATGGGTGACTGCCTGGGAATAAGGCTTCCTGCACTGAGCAAGGGGTTGTTCTATCCCTTCAAATGAGACTAAGTTTTACCCCCTTCTATCCCTCGCTTCGGCTGTTTTTTTTTTAATTAAGGCTTTATCTCCAAAGAATCATGGCTTCTCCATGATTTTCCCCCCCTAATTCAGGCATGATCTTCAAAGATTAGAAAATGCGAAGATCTGAAGCTTCAAATCTTCGAATCTTCAAATCTTCGAATTTTCGAATCTTCGAAGATCATGCCTGAATTAGAAAAGAAAACATCGCGGAGAAGCCACGATTCTTCGGAGATAACACCTTAATTTAAAAAAAAAACGGCCAAAGTGGGGGATAGAAGGGGGTAAAACTTAGTCTCATTTGAAGGGATAGAACAACCCCCTACTCAGTGCAGGAAGCCTGATTCTCAGGCGGTCGCCCATCCAACTACTGACCGGGGCCAACCCTGCTTAGCTTCCGAGATCAGACAAGTGCGCGCATATCCAGCCCTTTGCTTGTTGCTGAGGAAACATTGAGTCCTGAGGAAGCTATGTGATCAGTAGCCGGAAGATGACATGGGGCCTTTGAGAGCTGTGAGTGTAGTGGGCATGGCATCAGCAGACACAGGAAGAGTTTCTGATCCTCCAGTGAGAGCCTCCGTCTTTAAGAGCAGGAAAACAGCACAGCACTCGAGTGTGAACTGAGCTCGCGCATCTGATGAAGCACCGCAATGGGGAAAATGGGTGAGTGTGGATAATCACGTTTTAATGCGAGAGCGTTTAACCCAACAGGACACCGAATTCATTGCGATGGCGGGCGCAATGTAGATCGGCCTGGGGCCTAAATGGAATCAAGTCCACTATGCATAGTAGTATTCTCATAAACCAATGGAGACTAGCAGAGAGCAGGCAGAATAGTTAACCCAGGAGATCTGGGTTTTAAAGTATCTAAGAATTTTTCCTTTGAAAAAGACCCATGTTGAAATGTGTTTAAAATTCAGCTGGTGCAGCTGTTCCTTTTTTGATTTTGGTTTCCAGCTTTACAGCTGTTTTTTCTGATCCCAGTTGGTACTGTTGCTTGTTTGTTTTAGTTCCTGCTCATTTATGTCCCTTGTAAATTGATCTCTCTGTATGTTTTACTGGGAAGTGCCACTGTTCTTGCTGGGGGTCACTTCCAAATAACTGTACATCAAACTGCAGCCCAAACTGCTTTTGCCAATGCAGTTTATCTCAGTTACCCCTCTATACTAGGGCTGTGCACGGCCCCCCACCTCGCTTCAGATGCCAATTCGGACCTTCTGAAGCAGCCCCACTTTGCTTTGGACTCCATAAGCTTTGCTTCGGATCCGAATCTGAAGCGAGATTCGGATATCCAAATTGCTTGTAATTGACGTTTTCCTATTTTCCCTTTGGAAAACACAAATGGCCATAACAATTTCAGTTTTCATGATAAATGCATGAAATTTGGGGAACTGGCAGCCCCCATGGAGGGATTCCACTTGCAAATTTCAGGCAGTTTGGTCCAGTAGCATTTGTGCTAGATGGAGTTAAAATTTTATTTTTCAACAAAAACTCTCAAAAGAAAGAGCTATAACATTTCACTGTTTCCACAGAAGTGCATGAAATTTGAGCACCTAGTAGCCATCATGGAGGGGAATCAATCTGCCACATTTCAGACAGCTTGGCCTAGTAGTTTTTGTGCTAGGCAGAGTTAAAATTTTATTTTTTCAACAAAAACTCTCAAAGCAAAGAGCTATAACGTTTCACTGGTTGCACAGAGGTGCATGAAATTTGGAGAGCTGTCAGCACCCATGGAGGGGATCCCACCTGCCAAATTTTAGACAGTTTGGCCCAGTAGTTTCTGTGCTATGCACAGGTAAAATGTGCCAATCTCAGAATCTCAAATCAAAGGTCATAAAGGGATAATAATCAGAGAAGTTGGGTGTTGAAGCAGTGATTAGGAGGAGGTTACTATCCCTAATCTCTGCTGTAGCTTTCTTTGAAGGGCAATACCCCTCTCCCCTTTCCCATTCAGCTTCAGAGTGGATGACCACAGGCTGTCTTTGGCTCAATTTGGAATACATATTACCTGGGAAAACAGGTTGCAGGTGGACGAAGAGTAGTTTTTGTACTAATGTCCTTTTTTTAGCACACACAAAATGAATATTTTATATTTATCTTATATTTTAGTAACTTTTTTTTTAGCCACACCACACCTGCCAAATTTCAGACAGTTTTTAATTAAGAAAAAAAAAGATGCAAGTGAACTGAAGGAATTAAGAGTGTAGCAAAGTGCAGATCATTATGCAGTTTATATTTGTATATGCAGATGGTGATCTGGTCGGGCATTGGAAACCTCCACTTTGTGGACCCATACTTCCCCCACCCCAGCTCCTCCATGGTGGCCTGCCTAAGCCTCTTGTGTGTAAGAGATAGAGAGCTTGCAAGAGTTCTGGCACTCCCAGCCTCCTGCTTGCCCCTGCTGCCTGCCTGCTGGGATGTGGGGGCCTCTTCCTCAAGCAAGACCTATTGATGCTGCCTCCTTAAGTGCAAGAGCAGGCTGCTGCTGGTGTGGTGGCCTGGCTGTTTCCCCCTGCTCAGAGACGCCTTGCAGTGGCAGCAGACAGCAGTGCTGGGATCCGCTCCCACCTCAAAGTGGTCCCACTTGATGCTGCCATGACATTTCTGTGGAGATAGACTGCCTGCCTTGGATCTTGGGGGTCACCATGCGAGCAGGGTGAACAATGGAATTGGGGACAGGTGCTGGAGCCTCTGTCTGCTGCTTGTCCTCCAACACACCCTGGAGGATCTCCACCACACAGAGGGCATCAGACACCTCTGACGTAATGTCCATCAGCGGGCTGCCCTCTTCCACCACAGGGGGAGATGCTGCTCCTTTGGCAAGAATGCTGCTGCCTGCACCGGCCTCCTCAACCAGCAGCCTCTGGGCCCTGCGCCTGGCCTCCGCACTCTGCTGCCCTGCACCACCAGGACACACTATCCAGACTGGGGGAGAGCCGGCTTGCCTACCCGTGCTGCTAGTCCCAGCGGCACGTCGCCCACCTCTGCCCCTGCCAGCAAGACCCCGGAGATGCTTCGTGTTGGGCTTGTGTGCTTTGCCGCACAGGGTAGCATTGTATTATTTCAATAACAGATGTTAATGTGTGTGCAGTGCTTTGCCCAGTTTTTGGAAATGTACTGCTTTCCCACACACTGTTTACTTGTCCACATAGCACAAGTACATACACACACGAGCAAAAGAAAAGCAAAGAACTAAAGTACAAGCAAAAGGGAGGGGGGAACTAACTATAATCCTAGCAGAAGAGAAAAGGGTTTTTAATTTTAATTTTAATCTTTTTTAGGGAAAGGAGATAAAAAATGGGAAGGGAAGGAATACAGGAATTGAGAAGGAGGGCTGGAGAGGAGCCAAGAACAAGGACAAGAAAGTACTCATCTATATATCTATCTAGACAGAATCAAAGTAAGGGCAAACTAATGGTTGAGAGAGAATTGAGAAGGGTATGGGGGGGGTCGATGGGTGTGTGTGTGGGGGGGAAGCTAAGCGGCAAAGTGAATGAGGCAAAGTGGGATTTCTGGTTTTTTAAATGAACAAACAAGAATGAAAGGTAAAACCTATTAGAGAAGGGTGGGGTGGGGAGACAAAGAACTAGGGAGGAAACAAACTAAGTACTAAATGTTTGGGTTTTTAAATAAAGAATCTACAAAAGAAAGAAAGAATAGTTTGGGATTGGGAATAAAGAAGAAACACAAAGCTGCCCACACACACCCTATACATCTCTCTCTAACAACAAATAAAACCACCACCTAACCAGCAGGCTGTCTCTCACATAATGACAAAAGCAGGCTGATCTTTCTACTCCAGTATTCCTCCCCACCCACCACCCACCACTGTCACTGACTGGAGACTGCTGGATTACGTTCAGCCCTAATTTGGCAACTAGAATTGCCATTCACCAAAGCTCACTCCCTCTTCTGCCTCTGCCTCCGCCTCCGCCTCCTCCTCTTCCCGTTCCCCCCTCCCTCCTCCTCTTCTCTCCCTGATTTATCAAGTTGATACATTTGGAGCCAGGCTGTCTGGGCTGCTCACAAGTCATCAGAAGAGCTACAAATCTCTGAGGTGGACTGAGGCGCCTCGACAACGACGTGCTTCGCTTCAGGGTGCCTCAGTGCTGTTCTGATCCACTTCAGATCATGCCAAGGCACCTCCAAAACAGCTCACTTAGCTTTGTTATTCGGGATTTGGACCGAAGTGGTGCACAGCCCTACTCTATTCAGTGGGAAGGTTGTGACCAGCCCCACAGGATTGCTGTAAGGATTTTGGAAGCAAGCATTCCAAAGCACTTCACGCACTAAGGGTGCAATCCTATGCAGGTGTAGACAGAAACAAAGTCCTACAATGCCCAGCATCCCCCAGCCATGCTGGCTGCCTGGGGCATGCTGGGAGTTGTAGGACTTTGTTTCTGTCTACACCTGCATAGGATTTGCGTCCTAAAGCAATAATAGGCATTTAGGTATATCCAAAATTTCCAAATTAAATTAACACAACGTGTAGTTAAACTTTGGATTTTGCTGCTGCAAGATGTAGTGACATTTACCAATGGACAGCTTCTTTAAAAGGAGATCGCACACGTTCATAGAAGATAAGGCTATCCGTGGTCACCAGACATGATGGCTATTTGTTACTGCCAGTATCAGAGGCAGTATGCATCTGCATGCCAGTTGCTGGGAAACAACAGCAAGAAAGCAAGATTGCACTCATGTCCTGTGTGAGGGCTTCTCATAGGAAAGTGGTTGGTCATGGTGGGATTCAGAATGCTGGACTAGGCAGGCCTTTGGTCTGAGCCAGCAGGGCTCATCTTATGTTCTTATGCTATGGAGTCTTTTTTCCCCTTTCATATTTCGTCCTGTCCTGTTAGCACAATTTTGTTCTCTTCACTTACAGGCCCTGGATGGTTGTATGCATGCATATTAGTTCGACTACATGTTGCATTGTGGATTTTACAGTCTTAAAAGTGACATAATCATTAGTCTCCACATGCGTATTGTGTTCAAAGTCTCACTGCATCATGGGTTTCTTGAGGCTATAAAGAGCTATATACACAACAAAATGCATCCTGGAAGAACACTCAACTAGGGGAGCCAGCAGTTCTAGAAGCAAAGAAGGTCAGTAAAGGTCCTTTCTGTTGGCTGTGCTGAGTTGCCCTGTTCTGGAAACAAGCATTTCCACTCATTTTGGGTTGCTTTTAGAACCTCTAGCTTCCTATTGCAATGGGTCCTGCTGGCTTTTATTGTGCGATTGCCTTGCTTCAAACAAAGAATTTTGCTGGGTGTCTGTCCAGACCATGCCATCTTCCATTTGTAAACCTCATATGTTTTCCCAGTGTTTCTTTGGACTTATTTTCTTTAAAAATAGGTTAAGAAGGAAAAGAGAGAACAGCTGCCCAATGCAGTAGCACTAGGAGCTGTCTGTCTGGGAACACCCTGGATCCCTGATGTGCAACTATTTCTGCACATGAACTTTATGTGGCACCCTTATCCATTCTGCTCATCTATACCACTTCCATGTCTGCAAAATGACGCCGTTGGGTCCAGCTCCTATAGTCTGTGAAGGGGGTAGAAACAAACAGGATAAATTGACTGTTGACCCTGGATTAATTTTTTCTCGTAATCTGTAGTGTGTGTGTGCGCGCATGTGTGTATGTATATATGTATTCTAAGCTTATCCAGTCTGTATACTGGAGGGTATTGGAAGCTAATCTGGTAAGGTTTCTGAGCATTGATTATCTCCCACCTCCTTGCAAGGAGGGTGTTAGACTAAAGATCCCTTCAGGCCTATAGGTCCATGGTTTAAATAACTGACTTCAGCCTTTTACATGAGCTCAATTTCTGGCTCTTGGTTCCTATATATAAGGCAATTTGTCACATTATATGAAGTGCTTCTGGGATTCCTTCACATATTTGAGAGAGTGCCTTCTTCCTTACCAGCCTGCCCAGTCACTGAAGTCATCACATGAGGGTGGCTTCAGGTGGACCTGTGGTCCATTTGGAGTCCACTCGTAGTACAGCCTTCGGTGTATTGGCTCTCTATCTATGGAACCACCTACATGTTGATATCAGGCAGGTCCCAATGTTTTGTTTTCTGTGCCCTCTGAAGGCATTTTTATTTCAATAAGTCTTCCCTGACTGACCAGCCACAGTTTTACAGTTTTAGTGTTATAATCTGAGTTTAAATATTTTAATTCTGCATTTTGATTCTGCTTTCTTTCTTTTATTGTTTGCCACATGGAAATTCTGCTGGATGTAGGTCATTATATAAATCTTGCAAATAAATAAATCTGAACACTTCAGTGGGTTTTACATTGGTGTAGAGCTGCTTAGGATCATGCTGTAAAGCCGCCTTGTCTGACTTGGTGCCCTCTGGATGTTTGAGACTACAACATCTCCCATCAGCACTTGCCAGCTCGGGGAATGGTCAGGGATGATGGGAGTTATATTTCAAAACACCTGGAGGATACCACGTCAGGGAAGACTGCTGTAAAGCTATGAATAAATGAAAGGATGATGTGCATTCTAGAAAGAATGTTAGACTAGAATGTGTTGGCAGCATTATTGGTCAGAGCCAGGGAAGGCATTGCCCTTGTTTATAACGCAGCTGTTGTAGGTGGCTGCATCGGTATCTGTGGCATGTTGATGTGCAGAGTGCAAAAACGAACCTTATTTCTCAGGAGAGCCCTGCATATGTCAAGTATATTGTCTCATTAACTCAATCCATTTATCAACCCACTGAATGCCAATTAAACTGCACAGGATGGGGCAGGTATATGGTGGGCTGTTGGTGCCAAACTTTATTACAGCTGAGCTTTTCTGGCTCAGCAGCAGCACACTCGAGGCGCCACAAAATGGCAGACGTTTTCCTGAGCCAAGAGACATGTTCTTGAAAGAATCCCTTTGATGAGTTGGAGGAGGAAGAATAGGAAAGGCTATTGTAGCCGTGTAGAAATCATCAGGAATGTAACATCACCGTTCGCACTGTACATTTCATTCCGATGAAGATGTCAACCCGGCTCACGTCCAGCCCGCCCGTGCCAAATGTCTTCTTCGCAGCGTGCAAATTAGATCAGTGTAATTTCATCAGGATGATCACTGGAGTTGTTGGTAGTTAACACAGCTAGTTTTTTCATGGCTTCTGCTGCAGGCTGCCGGCACAGCTGAGCTAACGTTGCCCTTCGCGGAAAGATGCAGACATTGATTTGATATTGTTCTCTCAGCACCATGGCTGAAAAGCCACTCTTGCCAAGTCCACTGCACAAAGGGTCTCTGTGTTATTAGTGTCAGCTCTGTAAACTGGATGGCTCCATCCATGGAACACCTTTCCAGATTCTACAGCAGTGAGGAGGAGGAGGAGGAGGAGGAGGAGAATTATAATATAAAAATAAAATATCATCATAGATGCTTTTGTGTTGGATATATCCTCATCATATACTATCAGACAAATTCTTTAATTTGAAGTAGAGGACCACTTAATACTAGCGTAGATTATGGGAAACGGGGGCAGATAGTAGGGTGTCCAGGTGTCCCACTTTACAGAGGGCAGTCCTCTATTTTGGACAGCTGGCAAAGGGCAGTCCTCTATTTGAAGGTGTTCTCTATTGGAAGAGGTGTCCAGTCCAAGCCTGTTTTATCAGCAAAGAGCGAGAGCAGGGGCCTTGAAGTCGCCCATCAACGGTGAGCACCCAGACAGCAGATCGAGCAGGCAGGCACGGAGGTCACCTAGTCAGCCTTCTCCACTGTGGTGAGATATATTGCACTTCTGTTTAAATTATAGTTATTCTTTCTGAATGTGCATCTCTGCATGTAAATTAGCACATGCAAATGCTATGCAAATCGGTGTCCTCTTTTTTTAGTGATGAAATTCCTCTTTTTTGGCAACACATAAGTAGTGGCCCTAATGGATCGGCGCCCTTCCTCCATTTCCAGGCAAAGGCTTCTTCAAGCATGCAGCTATTCCCTAGCAGCTTTTGCAGAATAGTCCTACAAAGCCCAGTTCAAAGGCAATAGAGCGATATCCAGTTCCAATGGAATGGAACAGGGGTACCTTTGCTTCAGAAGGAAAAACCCTGCTTGTGCGCTCTGTGTGTGTACGTGCGCATGTGTGTGTGTAGCTGTGCTGCTGCCCCTCATAATGAGAGCCTCATTTTTAAGACTGAATGTGCATGGCAGGGGGAGCACCCAGCCTGCAAAGTGGGGTTTTGCATAGGATAAAAACTAGCTAGTCGCAAAACAAGTTCTGGAAATGTCCATTTCCTCCTCAACACGCCCTCGTCGCCCTGTGAACGTTTCAAGGTGAGGTTTGGCTACATGGACTCTTGGGCATGAAACTCAAAGTACTGCTCTTTGCCTTGAGGCTAGTCAGCCGTATCTCCTGGCACAAATCTCATCTCTGCAAGTTAAGCACTGCTCTGAGCTTCACAACAGGGCCTGGGGATGGCGGTGGGGAGAAGGGAGAGACTTGCGCCCCTCGTCATTAATGAGGTCACAGAAACTGTCTGCCAGAGACACTTCCATGACCGGATTCCAGCAAATTGAGGTGGCCTGGCTTGCTGAAGACAGAAATGATGGAAGTTATGCCATGTCAATAATGTATATTTTAGAAGATGAGCATATCCTGCCCCATCCGGGGGTTTCTTGAGGGTGCACTGCCTAATGGCATATATAGATGCCATGAGCAAAGATGCCAAGAAGCAGAACTGTCCTTGAGCCAGCTCAGTGGAAAACATAGAAGGCAAAAGGCTGACACTATCTCCCCAGCATTTTCTTTGAACCCTTCTTGTCCTGCTACCAGTAAGAATGCTAACCATTTTACTTTAGAACACTCTTCTCATACTCTGTTTCAGGAATCATTACAACAACCCTGTAAGGTAGGTCAGCATTGATATCCTCATATGGCAGATGGGGGACTTAAAGCTGAGAGATCATGGTATACTTAAGGCCACGCTAGTGGCAGCAGTATGGTTTGGACTGTGGACTTAATGGTTTAGAACTCAGCCTTCTGGGCTGGAGCTAGATCGGGGCAAGGAGCCTTTTTCTTATGAAGGCAGCGGAGGCTGGTGGCTCCAATCTTGGTGGGGCTGTGAATCCATTCTGGGTTTCAGTCAGATCCAGAAGGAACTTCAAAGGAGCTATCCAAGGTGCTGAACCCTATCCCCAAAGTGGGTACAGCACCCTGGATAGCTCCTTTAGAGTTCTGGCTGGCTCTGACTGAAACCCGGAGTGCATTCAAAGCCCCACCAAAATCGGAACCACGAGCCTCCACCGTATGAATGTCCGGAATACCTGTGTTGAAGCCTGTCAGGGATGGCATTCCAGCAGTGGGCGAAACATGAGCTCAAAGTGGGCAGGGCTGTGGTGGAAGTGGCTGGCATTTGAAGAGCAGGCAGAGCTTGAAACTAGACCAAGGTCTGCATGTGGCCCTTGAGTCACAGGTTCCCCACCCTGAGCTAGATGTTAGGTGTGGTTGCCATTGAAGCACAAGCAGCCCCCTGCCTCAGGGGCTGCCTCAGGCAGCCAAATGCCTTTGGCCAAGGGCAAAATGGCACCCTCTCCCCATTCCAGCGACAGAAGCTGACTAGACTGCCAATAGAATCTTATTTCAACACTGGCGATGGGATAGCATCCTCCACCCACCTGAGGGCAGTGGGGCAGCTTAGGGGGTGCAAATCAGGCTGTGTGGTATGCACACAACTTTGTTTTACAACAGAGGGGAATGCCTGCGTTGTTCAGGGCAAACAGCTGAGGGGTGTTTCTGGTGTCCACCAACTTCTGCTGCCTGAGGCAGTTGCTTCATCCTGCCTGTAATGGTAGGGCCGGCCTTGCCCTACCCTGTCTTCATCTCTCCCCTGATAATACATAGAGACATAAACTGCAGGAAACCACATCATCGTTCCCCATGTTCCATCTCCCCATGCTCAGGTCCTTTGGCTTGGGGCTGGGGAAATCCTGAGCCTGATAATGTCACATATTGTGTGTTTCTCTACAACAGGGGTGGTAATCCCTCAGGTCCAAATCCAGCCCTCCAGCAGTTCCAGTCCTGCTCACTGGGGTTCCCAAGAACCTTTCCCCTAGCCCCACCCTTTCCCGCAACAACCAATCATTGAGTGTTTTCCTGGTTTTTATGAAGTTTTTTTCCCATTCTTAAAAGTTGAAATGCCTCTTCTAAGGCTTTTAGTTGAAAGCAGAAAGAGCTTTAAACTAAAACATATGGGTGTTTTTGGTTTATGGCTCCACCCATGTTGCCTTTGGCCCACCCTCCACTGGAATGCCGCCCCAGAGAGCTTCTCTCAAATGGAATTTGGCCCTCAGGCTGAAAGATGTTCTGCATCCCTGCTCTACATGTTACCAGGGGAAGAAAGAGGGAGTGACATGGAGTTGCTGCTTTCCGCAGCACCCTTGCATCATTCATGGTACAGAAGAGAGTGGCTATGGTGGAAGGGCCAACTAGATACCCTTTGCCATGAGGTTATACCAGCACTCACCATGAAACCCCTTTTGATGTATAGGGCCACCTCTGCAAAATATTGGAGTGCCAACAAATTCTATTTACCTCTTTCTCTCCTGCCTTTAACCTACAGTAAAGTCATATCAACATGCTGCTTGATTGCATTTTTGTGGCATACACACACACCTGCATTTGTCAAGCATTATTTTACATCAACATTTATTTTGTTGGTTTCCCAGACTGTTTAAAAAAACATTTCTAGTTAAAGAGAGCTTATATTGTACTGAAGGTAGAATTTCAGATGTAGCTGTGCCAAGGAATCCATTCCCTCATCTGCCATTTCACCCTCCTTCTGAACCTCCTTCAGCAATGGCGTTACCACCTGAGGCTTTTCTTCAGGCGTGCTGGGCCCCAGATGCCAAGCTTTGGAAGGCTGCAACAACATCTGGCGACTTTGTGAGCTATATAGGCTGTTGTGCTCATAGATCTGGAATGCCTCTCAGCATATCACTTGATCAAACTGTTAATCTGATATTAGGGAGCTCCCTTTATCTTTTTTGGAAAGCACTCTCTTCTACTCACCTTTCAATTTGTCAAGGGGGTAATTTTCTCAATAAGTACACATTAGAGCAATCAAGAAGAAATCTTTTGTTTGCAATAGAATTCTAACATAATAGCTGCTACTTCCATCAAATAGTCAACCTACCACTAATACAAGCAACAACTACAAATCCTTTTATTGTCTAGTGTTATTTTTATTAGGGGGGAAATTGGCAAATAAATAATAATTTTCCAAACTACGTAACTCCAAGACAGCTGTTGTTTATAATAGTTTGATATTTGTGATAAAGTGTGATCAAGCCACACTTTTCAAGTGCTCGTTAGCTTGATAAAATGTAAGCCTTTCTCTTGTTAACACGTATGTAGAAATAGTCTGGATTCTTAAAGCCAAACAAATATCACAAAAGTTTAGCTTTCCATCATCATTTTAGTACATATGAAAACAGTACACCTTGAAATTAATCTCTATTTTTAATCTCTATGGGTCTGTTATGATTATATAGTAATTCATTGTCAAAACTGTCTGATTTCAACAGGATTATATTGCAGTCATGTACTGGGTAATTCATATTCTAACAATGCCAAATTTCCCTTTTTCCTTCCTTTCAAATAATAGCATCTCCCAGAAGGCATACAATTGGCCATTGAAAAGGTTGCTTGTGGAAAAGATAGAATCTAATCTACTCCCATTTTTAAAGAGAAAATGGAAGGTGGTTTATCTAATTAAAGACACAATCCTAAACATGTTTAGAGAGAAAAAAGGCCAGCCATGGGGCACATTGGGAGTTGTAGGCCTCTTTTCTGTCTAAACTTGCATAGGATTGTGCCCTAATTCTGTCACAATGCAGGGGATTGGATCTAATGATCCCAGAAGTCTCTCTCTCTTTTATTAGGATTTTCTAATAAAATAAAATTTCCAAAATAAAGATTATCAATTTCTTTCTCATTCCATATAGTAGTTAAAGAGCAAACATCCAAACATGTATCTAAAAGTCTTTTTTTTATTATTCAAAAGAAGCCTAATTAATGGCACCATTTTTGAAACAAAGTTAATTGGTTAGAGCCCAGATCTCTCACAATAGTTAGGAGAAATCTGACATGTTGGCACATTCTCTCTCCCTCTGCCCCCCCCCCCATTTTGGAGAAGCTCTTTGGGGCCAGATTCCAGGGCAGGGGGCAAAGGCAAAAGTGCATGAGACTTACAAATCCAAACCCCTCCCCCAAATTCCATCATTATCAATGTATAGTAGAATGTCTACTCACCAGTAATCTGCTCAGAAGTAACATGTCTACTCACAGGTAAGCAGAGCAAGCCTCTGCATGTCTACTCAGAAGTAAGCTGGACTGAATTTTTCAGCAGCACTTTCAAACAACAGCCCAAATATCAAGCCTATGCATTTCTACTCATACGTAAGCATGCACAACATGTCTCCTCACAAGTAAGAAGGGCAAGCCTCGGCATGACTACTCAGAAGGAAGCAGACTGAACCATTCAGCTGTTGCTGGCCCTTCAGGGAAAAGCTCTTATCTCCAATCAGCCACTGATAGAAGATCAGTGCTTTCACCTGCTAAGTTCTAAGAAAAGGAGCCTTTTCAGTGATAAGTAGAGAAAAGCACTTATTTCTGATCAACTGCTAACCAGAGATAAGAGCTCTACTCTGTAGCAAGGGGACAGTGACAGAAGTGGCTGCTGCAGCTGGGCCATATGGAGGAACCAGGACTGCAACTGGGAGCTCTCCATCCCTGATCTATTGGTAGAACATAGAATTCTTTAATTCAAAGTGTATTTATTTTGCACCAGGCTCCAGTTGATGGATCTCAGGGTTATAGTAAAGAACCAAATTAGATCCTCCCAAGCCTGAAGTCTGCCTATCCCTGTGCTGGATGATACTAACAAGGACTCTTGCTAATTCTTGAACCTGGATATCTCCATAAAATATGGTGGTGGCCAAGGACTCACTTTTTTTTTTAACAGGTTTGACAAATCAATCAAAGTAAGATCTATCGCAGGCTACTAGCCATTACAGCAGCTTCATTGACCTCCATGTAGAAGGGCATCATAGCTCTCCGAGTACTGAAGGAGGCAAACAACAAAAGGATTGGCATTGCCTTCATGTCTTCCCTGTGACCTGCCAGAGGAATCTGCCTGGGAACAGAATGATAGAGTAACAGTGCAACCTTATATGTGTCTACTTGGAAGTAAGCCCCATTGAGTTAAATGAGACTTATTGCCAGGTAGGTGTGTATAACAGTGCAATCCTATACATATCTACTCAGAAATAAGTTTAAGTTCAATTGGACTTACTCACAGGTAGGTGTGTATCAGATTGTAGGGTGAGGCTACAAGCAGAGATTGTACTGAATTGATCTTGGTCTGACTCAGCAAGACAGTTCTTAGCATAGTATTCCAGAGCAGAGGAAACTAACTCAGAAATATTTTCATGTACAAATGCTATGGTACGTGATGAAAACATGGATAGAATCTGATTAAAAACATGTGGCAAGATGTATAAAGCTCGGAAAGGAGCAGGGACATTTGTTCTGTGGCCTATATTTATACATGAAGGAGGGTAATGGCCTTGAGTCCATGAACATACACATCCAGCTCATAATGATGGGACAATTTTCCATTGACCTGAGCAGACTCCACTGAACAGAGTCTGCATGCAAAATAACCCAGCAAACTTTTTGGCAGGCTTGAGAGCACAACACAGCTCAGTAAACAGCAGGAGGGAGGAGGACCCTGATAAATGCAGCTTCCATCCAAGGAATGATTGTAGCCTTGATCAATGTAGTGTCCTCTTTTTAATTAATACCATCTGTAGAGCACAGCTAACTAATTAGGCTCTGGGGCATTTGACTGAGGAGATCTAGTATGCCCCATTTTTGATGAGTCTTGAACTGGCATATCTTTGTCTTACTACACTTGGGGTATTGGAAAGGGGGGAGGTGCAGACAGCAGGCAGCTCCAGAACAAAATGAGGGAAGGAACAAATCTTCAGAGATAACTTCCAATCTGTATCGACTAACTCTCCCATCCATATAAAACAGAGCACCTAAGGACAGCCCAGTCAAATGCTTTATTAAATTGTCTATTTTGGTCTCTTTCCCATGCTGAACTATTGTCCTATGTCTTGTCTTGTTTCATCAAGATAATAATCTCTCTCAGAGCATTTCTACACCAGCCTAAAATCCTGCATTTAAAATGGGGCTTTCTGCTTCCGTTTTAAATGCAGGATCACAACTGATTCCCTTTACACGCGCTCCCTTCTCAGTAGATGGCTGTTCCCATAGCATTATGTTTCCATGAAGAGGCATTACACATGCTCCAGATTCAGCGATACTTGCTCCTGGGTTCCTGCCCCTTTCCCTCACACATTAGTGGTGGGTGGGGACTGACATGCAGACAGCCCCCCCCCCACATGCAGACAGCCCCCCCCGGGCCCCGCCTCCATCTTCCATTCTTTTGGCCAGTCCCTGCCACTCAGCCCCTCTGCTTGCTCCTCCGCTCTGCCACCACCACCCCACCATGCGCTGCCACTCTGCCGCTCTGTTTTGAACAGGCAGGCTGAAAATGGCGCGGAAAGGCTGAACACCCATCAGACCTTCGTCACCATCTTCGACATCATGACCACCCCCCAACAACCACACTCAGCATTTCATTCACACTAGGGGAGAAATACACGGGGACATGGCACATTTGCGCATATCTGGAAAAATACCCCATTTTTCCCATTTGAAGAAAACACGGGATAAGTGGGAAGAAATAGTGGAATAACTGGACAACGTCGCCATGTAATGGACCCGCACAATTCAGTGAGTGAGCAACCATGAATACGCAATAAACTTGAGGTGTAGGGATCCCCCGAGATTGGGAATTTGTCCTCACTGTTTGCAATTTGTTCTGGGGTTGGGTGGTAGCTTTGCAACAACCTTTCAGGAAGATGCTGGGCACCCTTGCAGTACCCCAAAGGACAATTGGGAACCAGGTCATAATCTAGGAATCCAGTTCTTTCTTTGTGTCTGGTCTTGTTTTCTTTTCCTGCCTTCCTGCCTTTTTTCTTTCTTTCTTGGAGCAAAATAATACAGCTCACTTCCCCCTAATTGGTACTAATGCCGCCATGCTGACATGCACATTATGAAGGTTCTTTCTAACCTTCACCTTCTCTCCTGCAGCTTGCCTGCTTTTCTCCATGTATGCATTTCTCCATGTACTTGGAAATCAGTTTTCATAAAACATAATTTATGAAGTGGCTCTTAGGTACCC
This sequence comes from Heloderma suspectum, assembly GCF_057233095.1. Classification (NCBI taxonomy): domain Eukaryota; kingdom Metazoa; phylum Chordata; class Lepidosauria; order Squamata; family Helodermatidae; genus Heloderma; species Heloderma suspectum. The sequence continues at coordinate 193,719,819 of NC_139458.1, forward strand.
AGTAATGAATGCTTAAATGCACCGATTTATTTAGAGCGTAATCCTATGCATGTTTAGACAAAAAAAAGTCCTACAACTCCCAGCATTCTCCAGTTAGCCATGGTGGCTGGGGCATGCTGGGAGTTGTAGGATTTTTCTGTCTAAACATGCATAGGATTGCACCCTAAATATATGTTGTATTTCCACCTTTCTGTCTATGTTCGAGGTGGTACTGATGCAGGACTTAAGAACACCTGGTGGATAAAGAAAGCTCAAGAAATCCAGCATTTTGCAGATGCCCATGACGCATGGGGCTTTTTTAATGCCACAAAGGCCATCTACAGACCAACAAACCATGGTACAAACTCCTTACACTCAATAGATGGTGCCGAACTTCTAAAGGACAAAGAGTCTATTGCACTGCGTTGGAAAGAGCATTACCACAACCTCCTTAACTGTAACTCTATTGGCTGATGAGGTTCTCTCACAAATCCCACAAAAACAATCCAGAGATGAGCTTGCAGTATCCCCTAGTTTGGAGGAAGTCAGTAAAGCCATTAACCAAATGAAAAATAATAAAGCTAGTGGACCCAATGGGATCCCTGTTGAAGTCTTTAAAGAAGGTGTGCCTGAAGCTACACAACAGCTTCACAAGCTCATTGAAAAAATCTGGATGAGGGAGGAGATCCCAGCAGACTTCCGGGATGCCATAATTATCACTCTCTTTAAAAAGGGTGATAGAACAGATTGTGGAAACTATTGAGGCATCTCCCTTCTAGCTACGGCAGGCAAAATCCTGGCAATGATCCTCGCAAACCGCCCTCTACCTATCTCAGAAGACATCCTCCCTGAATCCCAAAATGGCTTCCGCCCTACCAGGGGGACAGTGGATATGATCACCGCACGACAGCTCCAAGAAAAATGCAGGGAGCAAAACCAACCCCTGTACATGGCGTTTATTGATCTGACTAAGGCCTTCGACACTATAAATCATACTGCTCTCTGGACCATCCTTCTGAAAACCGGATGCCCTAATAAATTTGTGAACATCTTGCAGCTCCTGCATGACGACATGATGGCAACAATCTTGGATAACAGTGGCTCTCAAAGTGATCCGTTCAGAGTGGGATCAGCCGTTAAACAGAGATGCGCCATTGCTCCAACCTTATTCGCTATCTTTATCGCTATGATTCTACACCTTGTTGAAGGGAAACTTCCCACTGGTGTAGAAATCATATATCGAACAGATGGAAAACTTTTTAATCTCAGTAGGCTGAAAGCAAAAAGTAAAGTAATTACAACCTCTGTCATAGAACTTCAATATGCTGATAACGTAATCTGCGCACATTCAGAGGAAAATCTCCAAACTATCCTAAATATCTTCACAGAAGCATATGAAAAGCTCGGCCTCTCGCTTAACATCAAAAAAAACAAAGTGCTTTACCAGCACGCACAAACACAATCCCTCTGTAGTGCCATCAATCCAGCTTAACGTTGTGATGCTGGAAAATGTTGATCACTTTTCTTATCTTGGCAGCCAACTCTCCACAAAAGCTGACATTAGGGATATCAGAGAATTCCGCCATGGATCTCGGTGAGGCCGAATGCCAGTGCATTTGGCCCCCTGAACTCCATGGCAGAACAGCCTGCCACCCCCCCCACCCCCCTGCGGATCCCCCCCGGGACGAGACTTACCTGGGGCAGATATTCCGGGCGGCGGCAGCTGCTGGTCTTCCGACCAGCTGCCACCGCCACCATTTCCATTGTTGAAAAAAAAAGATGTGATAGTTTTCTACGGCCGCCGCCATTTGTGTTCCTTATTTTGGGCTGTCTTAGTCTACATAAATAGTTATGTAGACTAAGACGGCGAAAATAAGGGGGAACACAAATAGCGTAACGGACGCTATTTGCGTTCCCCTTATTTTCGCCATCTTAGTCTACGTAAATATTTATGTAGACTAAGACGGCCCAAAATAAGGAACGCAAATGGCAGCGGCCGTAGCCGCCGCCATTTGCGTACACACTTTTTTTGTTTTGTTTTTTAAAGTTGGACGTGATAGGCTACGTAAAGATTTACATGGCCTATCACGGCTGACTACAGGAACGCAAATGGCGGCGGCTACAGCCGCCATTTGTGTCCCTGCTAGCCAGCGGCCGGATGTCCGGCTGCTGGAGGAGCTGGCCAGCGGCTCCACGTAATCCCCGTGGAGCGGAGCCAGCTGGCCAGGATTCCGGGGGGAGGGACGGAGCGCCTCCCCCCCCCCAGCGGAACCTGGCAGAGCCAGGTAAGGGCAATTTCGTACGTCCCTAGCCGACATCGATGCTGAAATTCAGCATCGCTTGAGCTCTGTGACTGTAGCATTCTCCGAATGAAGCGTAGAGTATTCGTGGATTGGGACATTTGCAGAGAGACCAAAATACTTGTTTACAAAGCCATTGTACCACCAACCTTACTGTATGCCTGTGAAACATGGACCATCTAAAACGCCACTCCCAACTTCTCGAAAAATTCCACCAATGCTGCCTCCAAAAAATTCTGCAAATTACTTGGGAAGACAGACAGACTAATGTCAGCGTACTGGAAGAAGCAAAGACCACCAGCATTGAAACAATGATTCTTCAACATCAACTTTGCTGGATCGGCCATGTTGTTTGAATGCCTGATTATCGTCTTCCAAAGCAGTTACTCTATTCCCAACTTATGAATGGAAAACAGAATATTGGTGGACAGCAAAAGAGATTTAAAGATGTTCTTAAAGCTAATATAAAAAAATGTAACATAAGCATTGAGAACTGGGAAGCTCTAGCCCATGAGTGTTCCAACTGGAGGTCAGCCTACATTAAAGGCGCTATGGACTTTGAAGAAGCACGAGTACAGAGTGAAAGGGAGAAACGAGCTCAGTGGAAGGCAAGTCAAGCAAACCCTCACCGTGACCGCCTTCCACCTGGAAACCTATGTCCTCACTGTGGGAGGCTGTGTAGATCCAGAATCGGCCTTTACAGCCACCTACAGACCCACTGCTAGAGATTAATGTGTCGATTGACCTATCTTCTATGAATCTGTCTGATCCTTTTAAAGAGTTATCTATATAGACTCTATCTTTGGAAGACAATCTTACTCGGTCACGAGTGATCGCCATGATGATGATGATGATGCAGGACTTACTCTCTGGTAAATGGACATGATAGGATTGCAGCCTAAAGCTGTCATTACAGCTCATTTGTAGTCTACAGTTTGGAAGGAGGGAGTTGTGGTTGCTTTCTGCCATACCGGCTACTTTCAGCTATGCTTGTCCAAAGGCAAAGTTTCCAGTGCCAGAGGGACAATGAAATGCAAAACTGAGCCTGATGGCACAATGGTCAACTGTTACCTTTTTTTGAGGATGGGGAGGCTTTGGGAAGCCATCCTGGGGTTTGCTTCAACAACAGCTGGTTAGTTCAAATCAAATTCTCTCTCTCTCTCACACACACACACACATACACACACATACACACTCCACTTCTTAGGTAACTCTGCCGTTAGGTACCAGACCCAGATTCTGAATGCCTCTGAACCTCTAAAAACATTCACAGAATTTCAGCAGATGTTTTTTCCTCTCTTTCTCATTCATACTGTTGGTAGAGCTGAGCTGAAATTTTTCAAAAGTCATTTTTTCTTGGAAAATGTCTGAGATTTTTCTTCTACTCATCCCCAGCCACCAAGAAAGGTCACTTTGCAGAATTTTCTCAGCATATACTTCACCATTTGTTTTGTGTTCCCCCTCCCCCCCCCCCTCAGACACATACACATGTGAAGCCCTGGAACTAGGGTGTTGTGGAAGATGCAAAATGGTGGCCAGGCTGCCAAAATAGTCGCTGCAAAGAAACAACTTAGAAAGAAAGCTTTACTACTGTGTTAATTGTAAGCACCCTCTGCCCCCAAGAAATTGTGAGACTTCTTTTCCCCTGTGATCCCCCATTTTTTTCTGCCCACAAATTAGGGTGGAGAAATTTGAGAGGCCATTTGCATACAGCTCTAGTTGTCATTGCTTAGCCCTTTTTGTCAAAGGTGCACTCAATTTGGGAAGCCTCCAGATTTCACAAGAGCTGTGTGGTCTGAGGCAAACCCCATAGTGCTGAGGTTTCCCACTGAAATGATGGAAATTGTCCATTGCAACTTGCACAATTCACTTTCAGTGAAAACAGAAGTTCAAAAGGGGATTGTAGCCTATAGCTGGTTTGTTTCCTAATTTCGAAAGTACCACCAGTCTTTTCACTGCTGCTTTATGTGCTCAGTATTGAACAGATCTTTCATCTTCATCTTTGTTTAACCCCATACTCTGTACGAACATATTGAATTACCAAGACTGTTGTAGGATGTGAGTTGTAGTCCAGCACATCTCGAGGGCACCGGACTGGGGAAGGCTAAACTAGCTACTCAAGGAACACTAATAGCCGAATGCAGCCTTCCCTTACCTGGATTCAGCTATTACTGTTCCCTGAGTTACCTCCAGACATGTTGAACTACAACTCCCATCATCATTGGCCAGCATGACAATAGCTGGGCATGACGAGAGTTGTAGTCCAGCAGTCTGGAAGGTGCCAGCTTAGGGGAGGCTGCTCTAATCCTAAATTTCCTTCACACCCTCAGCCAGCTGTTTCCCCATGATGTTATGCCATGCAGCAGAGAAGCATCTGTGACTGACACAACCACAAAGATGGTGTTGACCGTGTGGTCTTCCGGCCAAATTGACAACCTTGCTCCAAGCTGGCTGCTAAATGGTTCCACCCATATTGTGTTATTCATACATATACCACAGCTGCAGGAAGTAACACCACAGAGGAAGCCGTCCCTGTGCAGTTGGGTGTGTTAAGTGTGGGGCAAAAGTCTTACTAGAGCAAAAGACAATATTGCTAGAGTAAGCACTATTGAACTCAGTGTCATGGGAATGTTATAGTGCACTGCACTATGAAAATGACATGCTGACTGAATACAGATGAATATTTACACAGCAGTAATTGTAGCTACTGGAAATTAAAGAGATGAAGCAAATTTTGCCATACCTCTGCACCCAGAAATCTGTAGACGCAAGAGAATCAGAACATTCTTCTCACCTCTTGGCAGTGCATTGCAGTTGACCAAGTTACCTAGTGGTTGCATGCCCACTGTGGTAAGTTACTGCATAGAAGTCCCTCTGGTGCTATAATGAATTCTCCATCTCAAAGTTTCCCTTTTTATGACTGAGATCCCACTTTTACTTTTATGATACTGTCCCTACTTACAATAGCCCAACAGCTTTGAAAATTAGGCAGGGCTTTCCAAAATATGCACAATTAGAAGTACTTAAACTGTATATAAGTAAGGATGCAAGCCTATGAATAGTTAGGCATGCCTAAGCCTGTTTTTTGTTGTTGTACCACATGTTCAGCACAATCCTATATATATTTACTGGGAAGCAAATGTATTTAGCGTTGCAGTTTTAGGCATGCCTGCCTCCACATTTCAGTATGGTAGCGCTAGCAGGCCCAAACTCCAGAATGTGATGGGTCATATTTTGCAAATATGTAATCTCTTGCGACTGGGTAGTTATCATTTGTTGCCATGATACAAATATTTCTGGAAAAACTGAAATATTTCTGCGGGCATCAGATATGGGCAGAACAAGACACAAGTTTTTATCACTTCAAGGACTCATGCCTGGGCTCTTAAAACCCTGTGTTATCACAGTGGCGGGAATGTACTCTACCTATCTGTAACTTTCCTTCTCGTATTTATTATATAAAACTCTTCATTTTAGATACAGTACCCAAACCCTCAATAAGAACAACATTGTTCTTCACAGTGGCAGCGCTGTGATTTCTCCTCAAGTGCTAGAACTACCTTTCTTTTTATTTCATTCCGCATCCCAACCTATGGGTCTTCCCATGGGAAGGTCTTGCACCGTCCCAATCCAGTCCATCTCTCCTTGTACAGGATTCCCTCAGGGTCTTAAGGAAACTCTGTTTTAGCAGGTAGGTCACATTTTCCCCCATCACTCAAGCAACTTTATTTTGTGCATGGGGAAAACGCAATTCCTTCTCAGGTTACAAGGCTTCCACCGAGCAGATGGCGATGGAGAAGGTGGTGGGAGGTGGCACACACACACAGCTTGCCTTCGTTGAGTCAGGAAATCCTGGGAAAGCTGCCTGTGGATCATCATTCCAAAATCTTCAGCTGTGCAAAACATCCCGTCTAGCCCGAAGAAGAGTTCTGCATGATAACAAGCGCCCGGGCATCACTGCGTGACATTTTGGTCGAACCCAATAAGGGCGTCGCTCGACTGTGGATCCTCGTGGAGCGGTGGGAGATCCGCTTCTGGCTAATCACGCACGGCGGAAGCTGGCGGCTAGAAGGCTGTTTCGTAGGTAGGCGCAGCTACACCAAGCAGCGTGCTGTGGAAACTTCGAGAGAACGTGTGGCACGCGAGGCTTCCGCGCCCCTCGCCCGTCCAGCTCTCGGTTTCGTCTTCTTCCGCCCAGCCCGTTCTTCTTCTTGGGGGGAGTTAAGGGCGGCGCAAGGCCGCGCAGCCATTTCCCACAGCCGTTCTCCACGCGTCATGCCCCCTCCCTCTTTCAGCGCGGGGGTCGGGGCCCGCCAGCCGAAGTATCCTCGCCCCCGCCTCCTCACCGCTAACATCCGCCGTCGGCTCTAATTGGGAGCAGCTGGGAGAGCTCCGCGCGCGCTCCAAGGGCTGCCCGCATAGATTTGGCGCGTCGGCGCGAGGCCCAATAGCGCCCCCTGCAGCGTGTCAGGATCAGCCGCGGCCCCGCCCCGCCCCCCCGAAACGCCTGCAAGGCGCCGTCAGCAGCACGATGCTGTAATTCCAGCGCAGACGGGGCAATTCAAGCCTCGAGCTTTGCGCCTCCTCAGCCCTCAAGCGGCGCGGCGTCGGAAGGAGGCCCCCGTCCTCTTCCTCCTCTGCACGCCCGCTCTGCAGAGTCTCTCCACGGCCAGTATTGGGGAGGGGAGCCTGAAGGCGGCCACCTTTTTCTGCCTCAGGAGCTGACACACACACCCCAGCCCCCCAAATAGGAAAGCAAAGTTATGAGGGCCGCTTGGAATAAGGCGGAGGGGGGATTCCCCTCCACGGGGGTTGCGCAGCTGCTTCTGTTCCTCAGCTGTTTCCCGACGGCTGCTCAGCCCTATAACCTCGACACGCAGCACTCGCTGGTCTTCGAAGGGCTCAATGGGACTCTGTTTGGGTACTCGGTGCTGCTGCACAGCTTTGGCCCCAGCCGATGGTAAGTGGCTCTCTCTCGAGGCAGCTCGATTGCCGCCTCCTCCTCCTCAGGCTAACATCTCCCCTGACTATCACCGACTGCTAACAAAAACACGATGGTTTTATGGCGGGGGTGGAGGGCATGAAGACTTTTGCTCTGAGTCAAGCTAACAAATAGCGTCTCCCCCGCCCCGTCACCGGAGCCTTTAGTGAAGAAAAAGAGCCAACTTCACTGTGTTTAACTTAAAGGCACGCATTCCCCGCGCCCTCCACCCGTCCCATCCAGAATCCTAGTTGTTAACGGAGGAAAACTGCTTCTCTGTTATCATCATCATCATGTGGACTAGACGCGTTCTCTTCCAATTTACGGCTGTACCTGGCCAGGAGGCTTGCCAAAGAATGCCTGTTCTGCCTCCAGAGGGGTTGATGTCTTGCTGTCACTTTGGTAATCCTTGCTTTTCTTCTTTAGGCTTGTAGTGGGTGCTCCTAAAGCCAGCTGGGCAGCCAATACCTCAGTGGTGAATCCAGGTGCAATTTTCAGATGCCAAATTGGGAAGAATCCTGGGAGAGATTGTGAACCACTCCAAGTGGGTGAGTGGAACCGAGACTTGTTGGCAGCCAAACATGATGATCCAGCTGTAGTGAAGCTACCCAAGATCAATTGAACGAAGACATACAAGTTCATTGTGTATCACTTTTCAGTGGTGATATTTCTTTCCCTCTGTTTCCACTCAGTAACGCCTCCGAAGTATCGAAATGATAAATAGTTATTGAAGTTATTTCTCTCTCTCTCTCTTCGTTCTTTCTCCAGAATGGAGCTAGGATGTCTACAAGCTGGGTGAAAAGTCACTGTAATTGCAGAATCAGCACAAAACTGTTTACTTTTAATCTTGATTTATTGGTGTTATAGGGTATTGCTTTTTAGGGGGGATTCTCAAAGAATGGTGTGTTTTCCTTCGTGATACTTCAGCTCTTGGTTTGTTTATACTCCTCTGTATCTTGTTTATTTCAGCATATTCATTCATTTTTATTTGAGCTGTGTTTTTCTCAAGAAGATACCCAAAGCAACACATACCAAATAAAAACAAGAGAGCCAATAAGCTAAGAAAACATGAAGTGCGATCCTAAGCATGTTTACTCTTAGAAGTAAGTTTCACTTCGTTCAATGCAGCTCCGTCCCTACAAATTGTGTTTAGAATTGCAGCTTCAAAAATAAAAGTACCATAAAAATACGAAAAGTACCATAAAAGTCAGCAATACAAAAGAGTATTTTAGATCTGGATAAAACATGATTTGGGTATTCACTGCCCAGCCCCCCCCCAGTCCCAGATGCACAAATCAACATAGAATGTGGGGCTGTTAAGCCCATTGAAATCAAAGGGCTTACATGACATAACAGTATTCTGAATTGTGGCCTTTTAATGTGTATTCTTATAAGGAATGACTTGTTTAAAATGTCCACTACCAACATATTAAAAATGCATTGGCGGTTTGCAAATGGCAAGTTAGTTGGCTGGTTATGACTGAATTTGCTCAAGACTAAAAATGACATTTGAAAGCCTTATGCACAGTCTCATTTCCGGCCCCTGCCCCTCTCAATGTTCACAGAACACTTATTTCATAAGCTTATGGGAGCTTAAGATACACTTTTAAGGTTTTATAGAAACAAGAGTCCAAGAGTTTTGGAGCCAAGATCGCTTATAACTGCAGTCACTAAGGAGAAGGAGGGGGCAATCCCTCAAATTCTTAAATTATGCTGAGAGGAGTTTAAATTGGGCAGAAAAATGTGTCTTTCCTAAATGCATTCCAGTTCTTGAGTCATAGTTGCTGGAAATGGAGGGTCTCATGGATAAATTGGTGGAGGAATGCTATCGGCATTGTGTGTCTGTCTGCCTCCACAATGTGTAGATGTCTATAAAGTATAGCCATTCAAGAAAAAGGATCATAATGAGTGTTACGTCCCCTGCAGGCTTTATTTTTTACAGGCTGGTGTTGATGCTTTGAAGACTAAATGAAAGATCAGCTGTTCTCCATTTAGGGATTTCCATGGGCTGGTTCATGCATGCATGTTTATTGCCTCATGGCTGCAGCATCAAGTAGTGATAACATGTATGTGTGAAGGAGCCAGCATAGAGAGGCATTTGATACTACCTGAAATGCAGTGCTTTTCCTATCGCACAGTTGGCTGCAATGAATCAAAACGATGAGTGATGTTAATGGGGGGGGGGAGGGTTGTAGCTCAATGACAGTGCACCTACTTTGCATGCAGAAGGTTCCAGTTTCAATCTCTGACATCTCCAGGTAGGGCTAGGAATAGACCCCTGTCTGAAACCCTGGGAAGCCAGTGCCAGTCACCGTAGACAGTACTGGGCCACACGGACTAATGGTCTGAATTGGTAGATCAGAAATCCCTCGAGATGCCAGAGATTGACCCTGGGACCTTTTGCATGCAAAGTTTGTGCTCTGCCACTGAGATACAGCCCTCCCCTGCATTTGTATTGCTCACCGCTTTACGAATTGCAGCTGGCTATGTGAACGGCCTCCGTGCTAGCCCTCCTTGTGCAGACCAGATTCATTCCTGCGTTGCTTTTCCATGTGTGCTGCCTGCATAAGCAAAGAGTAGCATTTTAATTACTTGATGGTAAGAGCCCCATATCAAACAGTGAGTTGGGGCACTTACACTTCAATGAATCTGTTGGGAAGGGTTCCTGCCTGCGGTGTCAAGCCATGCCCTTTCTCATCGACAGGCTCCCTAGCCTGTCATTTACAGTGCATGACTAAGATGTTTGCTTGCAAGTAAATCAGCTGGTGCAGGAGTGCCAGCCCTACCTCACAGGGTTGTTGCTGTGAGGATGAAAGGGAGAGGAGGAGGACCATGTAAGCCACCTTGGGTTCCTTGGAGGAAATAAGGCGGGATATCAATGCAATAATAAATAAATAAATAAAACTTGCCACTTAATAACGGCAGGCTGAGGAGCATACTCATGAGTGGTTCTATTTAGTGGGTACCCTCTCCTGCTTCTCCAAGCAGCAAGCCCTCGGTGACGTTATTCCTCGTGCTGCCTGTTGAGACATTGCAGGGAAGGTAATGCCTCCTTATAAGGGTAGTAACTTGTGTTACAAAACTGAGGAATTCTAACTAGGAACACCACTGGGTTTGAGGCAATTCATCAATTCCCCCCCTCCCCCATATGTCCTACGAAAAGCAGTTGATGTGGAGATGCCCTTTGGCCATGTTTGCATCTCTCTCAGTGCTGGATTTGGAGGGCCCTTGGGCAAGATGCCTTCAGTGCACCCCCTTCCTGAGTGAGCCCCCCTCCTCCTCTCAGTGCTGCTGTTGCCAGTGTCTCTATGCAAGCATTTGCTGGACTCCATGAATCCCGGCAGGGCCCACTGAGGCTGACGCCTTGCATGGCATCTACTGCCACATGGACTCCCTGGTGGCATTGCTGCAGGAGCAGCTAGTCTTGCCCTTGCAAGCCATCTTGGTTCCTGGCTGCTTACCTGGCTCCTGCCAGGTAAGCCTGCTCACTCATGAGAGGGAGGCTGGCAGTTGGAGCAGCACTGCCACTGGTGTGTGTGTCAAGTGGCAATGGGTGTTGGGCAGCACTGTGGGTGGCGTGTCAATAGTCCCCCCCCCCAAATCTGGAGCTGGCCACGGCTCTAGGGGTTGGCAGTGGCCTTCCTGCTGGGGTATGTTCCTCAATGCTGATTCCTTACTCCAGGTTTGATCTCTATTTCAGGTTAACTGTCTCCCAACACATTCACATCTTATACTCTGCCACCACAGACCTATAGTTCTGTGGTAACATTTCTCTTGGTCCAGTGCAGATCCAAGCACTGTGATTGCACCAGGATGCTGTTGCACTCATGTCCTGCTTGTGGGTTTCCTGTGGGCAGCTGGTTGGCCACTGTGTGAACAGAATGGTAGGCTAGATGGATCCAGCAGGGCTCTTCTTATGTTCTGAGCTTGATCTATCTGTCATGCAGGCTGTGTGAGTTGTAACTGTTCTATGAAACATACTTTAAACATGAAAATGATGTTCCAGAATAATAATGTTATTGCTCATGATGCTGAAGGACTTAAATCTGTACGCTTTCCATTGGGCTCTGTTGAAATGCATGAGTGCAGATGTTTGCATTCCTGTGATTATCTGTAGGAAGCCTGTGTACTTGCAGACTTTGGATCCAAGGCATTGTCAAATAACTAAACTCAGTGTTATACTTTATCAGGGCCAGTGTCAAGACATGATTGCGTACCTGCTGATGGCCCACATCCCAGGATGGCTTACTGACAAGAGCCCCCTTGAGTTGCTCCTCCACCATTACAACCTACTTGTTCACCTGCTTCCTTCTCTGGCCCAGACAATCGTAGTGGTGAGGAGGGGCAGTAGATGCCATGGCCTGCTTGCTCACTGTTTCTCTGCCTATCAGGCAAGGAAGTGGGAGCAATGGTGAGGAGAAAGCAGTTGGTGACAATGGCGGTGGGAAGATAGTCTCACTGAGGGACTGGGGCTATTGAGGGTGTCTTGCCCAGGGACCCTCAGAAACCTGGAGCCGGCACTGCATGTTATAACCCATTCCTACATATTTATTTAACCCATATAAATACAGAACTGACCTGTATGTAGCACAAAAATCTGTTGCTTTCCTCAAACATTTACATTCTCTCATGCATAAACCTAACTACAGCCTCCCAAATCTAACTTTCAGGGAAGTAATTAATTGACATTTTTTAATGGTGAAGAGTAGGAAAAGTGAGATGTTATTTCCATTTGATAGCGTGAATTCCTTAAGGTTTCTATGCATAACCATGTAGATAGGTTTGAAATGGCTTCCTAAAGATTTGAACATAATATCTGAAGAAGCCCTCAAATGTAACGTGAAACATGTATACAAATGAGTCACTCCTCTGGGTGGAGAGAATTAAGGCTGCAATCCTAGACACACTTAACCTGAGAGTAAGTCCCAGTAAACTAAATAGGAATTACTTCTGGGTAAAAGCGAAGAGGATCTAAAGAGCCTCTTGTTGAGGGTGAAAGAGGAGAGTGCAAAAGCTGGTTTGAAACTCAACATTAAAAAAACTAAGATCATGGCATCTGGCTGGCCCCATCACTTCCTGGCATATGGAAGGGGAAGAAATGGAAGCAGTGCCAGATTTTATTTTCTTGGGCTCCATGATGACCGCAGACGGTGACTGTAGCCATGAAATTAAGAAATGCTTGCTCCTTGGGAGGAAAGCTATGGCAAACCTAGACAGCATAGTGAGAAGCAGAGACATCACCTTGCTGACAAAGGTCCGCATAATCAAAGCTATGGTTTTCCCAGTAGTAACGTATGGCTGTGAGAGCTGGACTATAAGGAAGGTTGAGCACTGAAGAATTGATGCTTTCGAACTGTGGTGCTGGAGAAGACTCCTACGAGTCCCCTGGACCACAAGGAGGTCAAATCAGTCAATCCTAAAGGAAATCAACCCTGAGTGCTTATTGGAAGGACAGATACTGAAGTTGAAGCTCAAATATTTTGACTACCTAATGCAAAGAGAAAACTCTCTGGAAAAGACCCTGATGCTGGGAAAGACTGAAGGCAAAAGGAGAAGGGGATGGCAGAGGATGAGATGGCTAGATAGCATCACTGATGCAATGAATATGGACTTGAGCATGCTCCGGGAGACAGCGGAGGACAGGAAGGCCTGGCATGCTATGGTCCATGGGGTCACGAAGAGTCGGACACGACTGAACGACTGAACAACAAAGTCATGCTTAGGGTAGTCATGTACATGAGAAGTACAGATACTGACTGGCAAAAGCCATCTGCTGATCTTTCCATGATGTTAGAACAAAATAAAGGCAATATCATCATCAGCTTATTTATATGCCACTTCTTCATGGTGAGTGATGCTCAAAGCCACTCACAAGAACGTCAGGAGAGTTTAATATAGCAACATTTCAAGATACTTCACTAAGGGTGCAATCCTATGGGGAAGTCGGCTGCCTCCGAATGTGGAGGCAACTGACTATCCAATGCAGGGCAGGTGAAGCGCAAATGGTTCCCAGAAAATGAAAAATCCTGTGGCCATCTAGGTGCTGTCTAGCGGCCATAGGATTGCGCCCTAAGATACTTGTTCATTAATTATTTTAAGCATCTTTATCCCGCTCCTCAGCCCAAAAGACGCCTGGAGTGGCTTACATTCAGTCAATAAAAACAAAACTGACCCTGTCTGTAGGCATACAGTCTAAAAAAGTGTGACACAAAAGGCATAAGGGATGGGGAGGGAAGTGGGGGCGGGGAAGCAAGTGGTCTTGGTGGAATGGCCAAGCTTCCCATCTCTTCTCCCTCTGTTTTCCTCTAGATGGAAACAGTTCTACTTAATCCTCTAAGTTGGATTGGATAAGCCTTCACAAGTTTCCTTCACATGTGCCCCAGACAGCATGGCCAGTGGTCAGAATTGTGGGAATTGTAGTCCAAATCATCTGGAGGGCATCAGGTTACTTACCCCTGATGTAATCAAAGATGTCTTCCTTGGGGCAGCCAGTGAAGCTGCTGAGCTGAAGCAGATGTGAGAGAACCTACTAAATTTTGAAGTATTGAATCCAAGTCCAGCAGAGCAGTGGTTTACAAAATAGACATAGAATCATAGGGTTGGAAGGGGCCTACAAAAATGTGACTGAGTCATTGACAGTTTTCAGACTGGGAAATTAATCAGAAATGCCCTTGCACATTAGTGTGTCTGCAGCAGGGATAAGATGGTCACAGCCTCTGAAGAGCTGCCTCAGAATTAATAATCACAGAGATACTTTTTATCTCTTATGTTTTTACACTTCAGTTTAGTGTATTCACTTTACTGTTATGAGCAATGAGTTAAATAAAGGGACTGCTCAGAAGTGGACTGTTTTCGAGAATGCAGAAGGGATCTCTTGAGAGATAGAGAAGCGATCATGTAGAAAGAATGGCTAGTAACTCAGGCCAGATCTACACCTTGTGTCGTATCATTACGATCCCAACATGGTAACTGTATCCTTGTGCATTTATACCTCATAGGACACACAATGACTTTTGTTGCGCTATATTGGAATAAAAAGCAGGAAATAACACTACAGAAGCGGTATATCGAATGTGTAATGTGCCCAAGAGTTACCAGTTCAATTTAATAGTGCTTTAAAGTGTAGATCTAGCCTCAGACAAACAAAACTATTATGTTACTCTAGTACAATCCTATGCATGTTTACTGAGAAGTAAGTCTCTACTATAGGGCTTGCTCCCAAGTTAGTGTGCATAGGATTGTAGCCTTGGCATAACATAATGAAAAGCTGCCATAATAACTGGACTTCCTCTAAATGTACTAAAAAGCATGGGAGGTCTGTTGCCTTCATTTTGCTTGTGGTGGGCTTTGCAGAAGCATCTGTAAGAAGGAAGAAAATCTGTTTAAAGGGAGATTGGGTGGAAACAAGATAGATTCTGAATGGAATGTTGAAAGAGCTGAAAAAGTATCTTCTGGAGTAGAAAAGACCAGCGGGACTTCTAGCAAAATGTTGCAGTGTATCTGGACCCCCTTCAGGGTGCATACCTGTGCATAATGCATGGAGGGAATAATTTCAACTCCAATCTTCTTCTAATGGGACGCTTACTAATGTTATGGGCTTGAGCAGGCCACTTCCTTCTTTCTCCCCCTGAGGTGGCACCCCAACATTCTGTAAGGACTGGAAATTCTCAGGTCTTCATGAGGCTGTTCCGGGATTTTTCCTTTTAATTTTCAAACATTAATACTTTTGCATACCGAGGGAATCTCCCAAGTATGTACAAACTACTTGTTTTGGGATGACCTTGTTTTGGTTCCAAACTGATACACACTCATCCACCCAAATTTGCTGTTAGAAATAATGATCCTCCTTTAAAAGAAGGAATTTTATCTGGGGAAATGTGGCGTCCCACAGAACAATTTGTTTTTATGCAGTGTGCTCTTATGTAGAGAAAATGCATATTTTTGTCAATTTGCCATTTAATATAATTCCGTTTAAAGGCATGCAGTCTTTAATGCAAGGTGTTAGAAGGGAGAGAATAAGGACTGTGGGGTTAGCAATCCCTGGCGCAATTAAGGCGCAATCTTGTGCATGCTTAGATAGAAAAAAGTCTTACAGCCCCCAGCATTTCCTGGCGAGCCATGCTGGCTGGGGAATGCTGAGAGTTGTAGGACTTCTTTCTGTCTAAACATGTTTAGGATTGCACCCTTAGTATGGTTTTAAAGTATATAGCTCTTACTCACAAATAACATACCTGAGAAAAATTAGAGCTGGATTGGGACCAAAAAAAACAAAGGTGTTGTCAGGTGCATGTTATTCACTGCTATGGCTTTTTCATATTTCAAAATGGCACATTTTCTAGTTTAACAAGCACAGTTCTAAGATTTTAGAAAGGCTAACATCTGTAGTTTAGATGTAAAGGACTGTGTCTGTTTTAGACAGTATGTGATTGCAGAATACCTATTTCATGACAAGGAACCATGTTTCCTTTAAAGCAAGGATAGGCAACTTCCACTGGTCCAGAGCCAGTTCTCCGCCCCTGCCCCCCAGGAACCCAGTGCAGGCTGCATCCTTCCCAGAATTTCCACTGCCGCACTGGCAAATTTGTCACCAAAATTGGCAGTGTGGTGGTGGCGGCGGCAGGAAAAAAACCCTTCTTTTAGAATAAGGCACATGGGAAGCCTGCACTTTGGTTTAAGGAAAATTGTGCTCTCTGGAAGATTGTGAGAGTGCTATTTTGCTTTAAAACAAGGTGCGTACTCTTCACATGCCTTATTTTAAAGGAAATTTATGTGGTTTTCTCATTGCTCCAGCTCCAGATTTCAGTGGCAAATAGGTGGCATGGCAGTGGGGCAGTGGAGGCTGCAAAATTAACTGGGGGACGGCATGTGGCTCGCAGGCTGCGTGTTGCCCCCCCTGCTTTAAAGCCATCATTACATTATCTTTAGTTATGTACAATTTACATATCATGCAAAGTGTTGCACAAGTATAAAACTTGTAAAAGTAACGATAGTATAAAGAACTAAATATTGAAACTATGGATGAATCTGTCAATTTTGTTTTCTCCCATGCTTGATTTAAAAAAAATAATCTCAACATCTTTCCATTAATTTTATGGAGAAATACATTTTGGTAAGTTCTTATTTTGTTTTTTAAAAAAGAACCAAATGAAATTCTCACCCATCCCTAATCTGAACCCATTATGGAACTACGCTTAAAAAGTAGCACAGCCGCAGTTCTGTGGATAAACTTATGTGGGACAACATAACTTTACAAATGAAAGTCTCCTCTTAAGAGAGCAGGGTGTTTCCAATTGTGTTTGTCTACCAACAGAATGGATTTCCCTCCCCCTGCAGCCCCCTGGCTCTCTTGAGCATATTTTGGGGGGTTGGGGGGCCCCCAGAGGAGATTTTGGAGGTTCAGGGGGATGCAGGGGGAGAAGAGGATGGGAAAGTTCTGTTGCAAGAACAGGTGTCTACTTGTTGGATATTGTCCAGCGTCTCTTTTCAGCTCTTGCCACATTCCATTCATAGTTTTCAGAATGGGACAGGTCAGCGTAGCTCCCTTCTGCTAGCTTTGCTGACCCATTCTGTTCCAGAAACAAGTGTTTTGGCTCACATCCAGTTGTTTTAAGAAGTGCTAACTTCCCGTTGTGCTAGTGGTGGGTTCCGCTAGCACACGGGCAACATTGGATACTGCCCCAGTGCCTTTCAGATGTTTTAGACTACAACTCCCATAAGCTCCAACCAGTATGGCCAGTGGTCACTGAATATGGAATAAGTAGTCCCAAACATCTGGAGGGCACCAGATTGTCTGCCTGTCTAAACAATCTTTCCTTTACAGAGCAAATTAAAATAATTATACATTATTGCTACATGTTAGGTACACCCATAATAGAAAACCATCTCCTAGCAAAATCTCTTTCAGATGTGACATTTAACTTGTGCGGATGCAGTGTTGGGGGAGGGAAGTGTGGATGTTGATAGGGCTTGCAAATATGAGTTTTCAAAGAATATAAAAAGCAGTACATGCTCATGAAAGGTGGTGACCTCATAGACTTCCCTCAATTGAGATCCCAAAGGGTTATGACCTACAAAACTATCTTGTAGCTCCCCCACATGGATGCTTATTATTTTGGGAGACAGATGATTAAGGCTGCATGTCTATGCATCCTTACCTGGGAGTAATCCCCATAGAACTTAGTTGGACTTACTTCTGAGAAAACATGTATAGTATTGTGCTGTAAGTATCTTAGGTTTTCTTCACATGGAGCTTTTATCCTGCAATTGAGATTGCTTCTTCATGGAAGTTTGAGGGCTCTTTACACGACGCCGTGATGATCCAAGGCGTCTCCTGCACTAAATGCCCTTTTTTAAATAGATCGCAAATAATGAGCTATCAAATTACCCCTTGTGTTCTGCTTGAGTTCTCTCTGTGAAAAGAGGAAAAGCGGTAAGTAGAGGAGCGAGATCAGTGAAAGAAAATGGAAGACTCAGATACGGGGAGAAGCAGGGGGAAAGGAAGCGCGTTAAAAAGGGAGTCACTGTGACCCTGCATTTAAAACGGAAGCAGAAAGCCCCATTTTAAATGCAGGATTTTAGGCTGATGTAGAGATGCCCTTAGTTGAGTTTACATATTACTGAAAAGTAAAATCGGTTGAATTAAGAGTATATCTGTATTATTGGAGTCTGTCCATTGTCTGTGAAGATGCGTTGGAAGATGTTGATGATGAGCAGATGATTGTACTGATTCGAAAAAGGAGACAGGACACACAAAACACGTGCTTTTAAATAACATAAAATATATGTGTGATTTGTGGCGATAACCACATAGATTTGCCTCAGATTGCACTGAGGTAGCCAGTGTGGTCCCAAGCTGTTACCAATAATGTGGCTGTACATTTCTCTAAAAATGCAAGTTTTTATTTACTGATAGGTTTACTGATACTTCAAAACATATTTTTGTTGGACAAACTGTGAACTTATTGAGTGTGTTTGCCTACAGTAAATAATTTCTCAGGTGATAAATACATTTGTCATTACTTTACAGTGGGAACTTAAAGGTTCCGAGAAGAACAAAAGTGTTAACCATCTATCCCTCCTTCTTCATTACAATGTCCAAAGGGATAGTAGTGCTAATCTTTTGCAGCAAAACAACACACAGCCTTGTAGCACCTTAAAGACTAACAAATATATACTGAGATAAGCTTTTGTGGACACAGTTCACTTCATCAGATGCCAGAGGACTTCTTGTTGTTTTTCCTTCTTTGTTGTTACCCATGCCTCTTTGTTTACGTATAGTGGTCCCTTTGTCCAGAGTGACTGTTTACCAGTTCATTCTTTTGAACTGTAGACACTGGAGCAAAGTAATATAGATTCGTGCCACAAATCTTAATATGTGAGTTGTTTTTCTTTGCTTGGGCTTTACATATTCCTTGTTTCATCTCATAACTGACTATCTGGGCTGCTTCCAGATGGAGGGTTCCTAGTGCTACCAATCAAAAAGGTTATACAGCTATTTTGTATTTCCTTTTAAATTGATCTTTTTCTGGTAAAGAAGAAAGAATAAGTGGTTGGAAAACACAGGTGGGTTACATATGGAAGAATGGTGTCCTCTGGATCACCTGTAAAATTCTGTGAAAGAGGCACAATAAAATCCACATCTGCAAGCACCCTTGGTTAGTACAAGCGGAACCTTCAACAAGGTGAATACCTTCTTATTTTCTCAGGCATTTTAGTCTTTCAGCATCTGTTGTTTTAAAATCTGTTATTGTATTTTTAAATCTTTACACTGCTTCTGGTTTTTCCTTTGTTTTATACTGTAGTCTTAAACTTTTAAATGTTTTATGTTGTGTTTTATCTTGCTGTATTTTGTGGTTTTAATTGTTGTGAACCAATGAGAGTGCTTCAGCTATTGGGTGGTATAGAAATTAATTAATTAATTAATTAATTAAATAAAATGAGCGTTGCATGGTGGAATTTTCCCGTTCCAGTACCTGCCAGCTGTGCCTTTTTTGAGGGTACTCAATTCCATTTCCCACCCTCTGGCTTTCTCTTCCACCTCCCAGAGTCAGCATTTTGTGGTCACTAGCTTACTTAATCCTAATTGTTTGTTTTGAGGGTCTTTTCCTAATGAATTCTTTGATACTTTTGCAAACATCCTACAACATCCTTGTTAACGCCTATTGGAGCATTTTTACTTGTGCCACCTATTATGTAGACGTAACTTTGTGCCAGTGGAGGGAACAAGACCAATTCCTCAAGTAAGTTGCCCCCCCCACTGCACCTCCTCCACTATGGCCCAACTCCACCCCCATTACATTGACATAGTTACAATGATAAAGTACTCACGTCAAGTTAAAGTTACACTCATGTTATGTCATCACTGTGCTGTGTAATAACATCACTGTGCTGGTGTAACTTTGAATTATACCAGCATAAGGTGTTAATTGTAATCTTATCCTCACCCAGCTAACTTTATTTCAGGATAGGAATACAGTGTTGGTGTGGTTCATGTGTTCTCAAAGGTTGCTATTTTATATTTATGTATGTATTTTTTCTGCTTAAAGGTGATCCAAAAGGGGAAAAGTGTGGAAAAACCTGTAAGGAAGAAAGAGACAATCAGTGGTTTGGGGTGAGCTTGTCAAGGCAGCCAGGAGAAAATGGATCCATTGTTGTAAGTATTGCCTTACATTCCCAATACTTGGGAATACTTGCATTTGAGAATGCATTGTAACTTATTGGAAGAGCACATGCTTTGCATGCAAAAGGTCCACAGTTTAGTCCATGACATCTACAGGTAGGGTGGGGAAAGACCTTTATCTGAAACCCTGGAGAGCTCCTCGCAGCCCGTGTGTGTGTGTATGTATGTGTGTGTGTGTGTGTGAGAGAGAGAGAGAGAGAATGCATAAGCACCCATGTGTGGTCCCTTGCTTCTCCAGGTGACACCTATTGGAGCCCTCAGGGCTGAAAACGTTTACCCCTGATGTAGACAATACCGATCTAGGTGGACCAAGGGTCTGATTTGGTAAAAGGCAGCCTTACGTGCTTTTACTTCGGAGTACATTTGTGTCCATCACACTTATTTTCACATTTCCTTCATTTTTATGTAGGCCTGTGGACATCGTTGGAAAAATATATATTATATCACAGAAGACAAATTGCCTAATGGCATTTGTTATGAGATACCTTCCAGTTTTCGGACATTGTTGAGTCGAAGAATATGTCCTTGCTATAAAGGTAAGCATACATGCTGCTGATTGATAGAATGCAATTACATTAGTTCAAGGAGTACTAGTTTACAGCAGGCAAATGCTCGACATTTCATAATCAGTAATGTCAACATTCAACCTCTGTCCTTTTAAAGATTTTGTGACAGCCATGATTGCTGTAAACATTTATCTTTAAAAACAACAACAACAAAACC
This sequence comes from Heloderma suspectum, assembly GCF_057233095.1. Classification (NCBI taxonomy): domain Eukaryota; kingdom Metazoa; phylum Chordata; class Lepidosauria; order Squamata; family Helodermatidae; genus Heloderma; species Heloderma suspectum. The sequence continues at coordinate 193,740,481 of NC_139458.1, forward strand.
GGGCTGTATGTGTGTGTGGGAGGGCGATGTCTCATAAATCATCGAATCATAGAATAGTAGGGTTAGAAGGGGCCTATAAGACCATCGAGTCCAACCCCCTGCTCAATGCAGGAATCCAAGTCGGAGCATCCCCGACAGATGGCTGTCCGCTTCATCTTGAATGCCTCCAGTGTGGGAGAGCCCGCTACCTCCCTAGTTCATTGGTTCCTTGTCATATTGCTCTAAAAGTCAGGAAGTTATTCCTGATGTTCAGTTGGAATCTGGCTTCCTGTAACTTGAGCCCATTATTCCATGTCCTGCATTCTGGGATGATCGAGAAGAGATCCTGGCCTTCCTCTCTGTGACAACCTTTCAAGTACTTGAAGAGTGCTATCCTGTCTCCCTCAGTCTCCTCTTCTCAAGGCTACACATGCCCAGTTCTTTCAGTCTCTCCTCATAGGGCTTTGTTTTCAGTCCCCTGATCATCTTTGTTGCCCTCCTCTGAACCCTCTCCAGCTTGTCTGCATCCTTCTTAAAATGTGGTGCCCAGAACTGGACACAGTACTCCAGATGAGGCCTAAACAGTCCTGAGTAGAGGGGAACTAGTACTTCCTGGGATTTGGAAGCTATGCTTCTATTAATGCAGCGCCAAATAGCATTGGCCTTTTTTGCAGCCACATCACATTGTTGGCTCATATTCAGCTTGTGATCAACAACAATTCCAAGATCCTTCTCGCTTGTAGTGTTGTTGAGCCACGTGTCCCCCATCTTGCAACTGTGCATTTGGTTTCTTTTTCCTAGGTGCAGAACTTGGCATTTATCCCTGTTAAATTTCATTATGTTGTTTTTTGCCCAGCACTCCAGTCTATCCAGATCACTTTGAATTTTGTTTCTGTCTTCCAAAGTATTAGCCATCCCGCCCAATTTTGAGTCATCTGCAAATGTGATCAGCATTCTCTGCACCTCCTCCTCCAAGTCATTAATAAAAATGTTGAAGAGCACTGGGCCCAGGACTGAGCCCTGCAGTACCCCGCTCGTTACCTCTCCCCAGCTTGAGAAGATCCCATTAATAAGCACTCTTGGAGTCCGATTCTGCAGCCAGCTGTGGATCCACCTGATAGTTGTTTCATCTAGCCCACTTTGAGTTGTATAATCAAATGAAAATGCATTTGATTATACAACTCTGTATGATTGCAGCCATGGGTATAAAAAAAAAAAAAGCATGAAAAGCATCTACCTCACTGTAGGGATGGAGAAAACTCTCAGTTTCTCTTGTCAAGCATGGTTGAATACACAGGGATATAAATCCAGACTTTTAACAGCTAAGCACTCAGAGTCCCCTGCTTGGATGGACAGATTTGCAGGAGAGACTAAGGATGGATGAATCTATCAGTTTTGCTTTCTCCTACATTCACATTTGTTTAAAATCTCAAGTTCTTTTCTTCTGGTTAATGGAAACATTTGGGAATTTTGGAAGTTCTTATCAGGAAGCAAACCAACTTCTCACCCAACCCTACCTCACAGTAACTCTGAGATCATCCACAGAAGAGGCAGTGCTGGAATGTTCAGTGTGACTGAGGGACAGAGAAGCAACACTGCTATTTCCTTGCTATTATGGTACATCAGGTATTTCAGTGGCTTCATGCCTGATGTACCCATGGCAGGAAAGGCAGCAGCCCCAGACAGCAGGTCGACAGAGTCCCTGCTGCTTCCTGAAAGTGTATTCTGAACTTAGTTCAGAGTGGAGGCGAGCTGGTGGCAATGCCAGCCTACTTCCTAGTGTTATGACAACCATCTACCTCCTGCCCTTGGCCTGGGAAGAAGCAAATGATGCTGTTGCCAGCCTACCACTGTGGGAGACTTGGTGGAACTGTGCCCACCATGCCTCCATTCTCTCCCCGCCCCCGCCCCCCAGAAGCACTCAATGGCAATTGCATATTTTACTGCTACCACTTTTATTTTTTTGCTATGCTCTGAGATACCCTGGAAAGTACTATTGTTCCCTCTACCCGATATTGCCTGCAATGACAAAAGAGATGAGAATAAAAACCAACACATCTTCTTTATGAAGCCTGTAAAAATGGTGGCATTGGCATTCTTGTTTATTGGAATAACATCTTCCAAAATTAATCTGTCAATTTTATTGGAATAATATAAACTAGAGTTTTGAAAGCAAGGTTGAGTTGTGACAATACACTTCTCAAATCCTTTATTCTTCAGATATTACTAAGCAGGATATTGTCATGCTATCAGATGCCAGTAGTTCTAGTTAATCCCAACTGCTTTGTCAAAAGAGCTGTAGAGAATTTGTGATACTATCCATGAAGGATTGTTGTTTTCAGTTGCTTGTTTTTTAATACATAAAAGTGTTTTTCCGTGTTTTGTTGTGAATATTTAGATCACTGGAAAAGATACGGAGAAAAATATGGATCATGCCAGGCTGGGATAGCAACAACTTACACAGAGGTGCATGTTATAAGAATATTGCTTCTCTCTCACAGTTGTTAATTCCTTCTAGGAAATACAATGTGTTGGTCTTTATTTATTTTATTTATTTATTTATTTCATTTCTATACCGCCCAATAGCCGAAGCTCTCTGGGCGGTTCACAAAAATTAAAACCAAACAACACACAATAAAACAATTTAAAATATATAGAACATTAAAACCACAATATAACAATACAACCACAATAAAACCTAGCAGCAGTACAGGAGTTTAAAATACAGATTTAAAACAGCAAAGATAAAAATTTAGAAAGCTAAAATGCCTGGGAAAATAAAAAGGTCTTCACCTGGCGCTGAAAGGAGTACAATGTAGGCGCCAGGCGAACCTCACTAGGGAGCTCATTCCAGATCCGGGGTGCCACAACAGAAAAAGCCCTCCTCCTAGTAGCCACCTGCCTCACTTCCTTTGGCAGGGGCTCACGGAGAAGGGCCGCTGATGATGATCTTAAGGTCTGGGCAGGCACATATGGGAGGAGGCGATCCTTCAGGTAACCTGGCCCCAAGCCGTTAAGGGCTTTGAATGTTAACACCAGCACTTTGAATCGGGCCCGGAAATGGACTGGCAGCCAGTGCAGCTGGAAAAGTACTGGCGTAATATGAGCTCTCAGGCCAGTCCCTGTTAACAATCTTGCTGCCCTATTTTGGACCAGCTGAAGTTTCCGGACCGTTTTCAAAGGCAGCCCCATGTATAACGCATTGCAGTAATCCAGATGAGAAGTTATCAGAGCATGGATAACTGTAGCTAGGCTATCTCTGTCCAGATAAGGGCGTAGTTGGTATACCAGCCTAAGCTGATAAAAAGTGCTCCGTGCCACTGAGTTCACCTGTGCCTCAAGTGACAGTTCTGGATCCAAGAGCACCCCCAAACTACGAACCTGATCCTTTAGGGGGAGTGCAACCCCCTCCAGAACAGGTTGAATATCACCTAGCCGGGCAGATGAACCACCCACTAACAGTACCTCCGTCTTGTCTGGATTGAGTTTCAGTTTATTAGCCCTCATCCAGTCCATTACCGTGCCCAGGCACTGGTTCAGAACAGCCACTGCCTCACCTGGGTTTGATGAGAAAGAGAGGTAGAGCTGGGTGTCATCCGCATATTGATGGCACCTCAGCCCACACCTCCGGATAACCTCCCCCAGCGGTTTCATGTAGATGTTAAACAGCATGGGGGATAAAATAGAGCCCTGTGGAACCCCATGGCACAATTGCCATGGCACAGAGCAATAATCTCCCAGCACCACCTTCTGGAATCGGCCATCCAAGTAGGAGCAGAACCACTGTAGTGCAGTGCCTCCAACTCCCAACCCAGACAACCTATCCAGAAGGATACCATGGTCGATGGTATCGAAAGCTGCTGAGAGGTCCAGGAGAATCAACAGGGTCGCACTCCCCCTGTCCCTCTCCCGGCAGAGGTCATCCCACAGGGCGACCAAGGCAGTTTCCATTCCAAAACCAGGCCTGAAGCCCAATTGAAATGGATCTAGATAATCCGTTTCATTCAAGAGTGCCTGGAGCTGTCCTACAACCACCCGCTCAAGCACCTTGCCCAGGAAGGGGATGTTGGCCACTGGCCTATAATTGTTAACATCCTCTGGGTCCAGGTTAGGCTTTTTCAGGAGTGGTCTAATTACCGCTTCTTTTAAAGTGGCAGGCACCACTCCCTCTCTCAAGGAGGAATTTACAACCTCCTGGACCCAGCCGGACAACCCCTCCTTGTTTGATTTAATAAGCCATGAAGGGCAAGGGTCAAGCACACAAGTGGTTGATCGGACTTGGCCAAGCACCTTGTCCGCATCCTCAGGCCTCAGTAACTGAAACTCATCCAATAAAACTGGACCAGACGGTGCTCTGAACGCCTCTACCAATGGAACTGCATTAATGGTGGTGTCCAATTCATGACGAATCTGAGCGACTTTATCCTCAAAGTGCCGCGCAACCTTGTCACAGCGTGCTACCGAGGGTTCCACCATCTCTCTCCCTGGCCCAGAATGTAACAGGCCGCGAACCACTCGGAAAAGCTCCGCTGGACGACACTGAGAAGATGCAATGCTGGTGGAAAAGAACTGCCTCTTTGCCACCCTCACCGCCACAGAGTAGGCTTGATAGTGGGCTCTTACCTGTGTTCGGTCAGACTCAGCACGGGTTTTCCTCCACCTGCGTTCTAGCCGTCTCCCCTCTTGCTTCATTGCCCTCAGCTCAGGTGTATACCAAGGAGCTGGCTGGGCTCTGCTCAGAGGGAGAGGGCGCTTGGGCGCGATCGTGTCAACCGCCCGAGTCATCTCTGCATTCCACAGAGCGACCTGGGCTTCGACAGGAGCACCAGCCATACCAGCAGGAAAATCCCCCAGAGCCCTCTGGAATCCATCGGAATCCATTAATCTCCCTAGGCGGACCATTTTAATAGGTCCCCCACCCTTGCAGAGGGGAAAGGCCGCCAGGAGTCTAAACCTCAGCAGGAAGTGATCTGACCATGACAAAGGGACAGATGTTAATTCCTCCACTTTCAGATCACCATCCACCTGCCCAGTCGAGAAAACCAGATCAAGCGTGTGTCCTTTTATATGCGTTGGGCCGATGACATGTTGGGACAGCCCCATGGTTGTCATGGCGGCCATGAAGTCCTGAGCCGCCCCGGATACAGCGGCCTCGGCATGGAAGTTGAGATCCCCCAGGACCATCATCCTGGGTGTCCTCAACACCAAGTCCGAGACCACCTCCGTCAGCTCAGGCAGGGAGTCTGATGGGCAGCGGGGTGGGCGGTACACCAACAGAATCCCTAATCTGTCCCGGGTACCCAACACAAGGTACAAACACTCAAGATCTGCACTCGAATGAGCAGGAAGCCTGGAGAGGGAGATTGAATTCCTATAGACCACGGCAACCCCCCCTCCCCGACCCTCAAGTTGGTGTTGGTGCTGCACCGAGTATCCAGGAGGGCACAGCTGGGAGAGAGTGACCCCTCCCAGTTCCCCCACCCAGGTCTCAGTAATACATGCCAGGTCAGCCCCCTCATCCACAATCAAATCATGGATGAAGGAGGTCTTATTTTGGGCCGACCTGGCATTCAGCAGCAGCACCACCAGACCCGAGGGCAGACTGGTAAGGCTGCCAGGAACCATCAGGTTGGGGGAAGAACCAGAAGAGGGGACAGCTGTAAGGTGTCTAGCCCCTCTTCTCCTCAGCTGGCCTGTTAATCCCCCAACGCCATACCTCCCCCTGCCCGTGACCACAGTTATGGTGGCACCTCCCCCACCCCCTGAGTTGCCCAATAGTCCTCCCAGGCACATATTAAAATATTAAGATATAAAATACACAACAGTTTAAAAGAATATAAAAGAGATAAAAGAGAACAGCAGCTAAGAAGGAGCAGATAGTCCACGTTTGCCCCTTCCCCTTGTCATTAAAGCTGCTGCCCTCTGCTGCTGCTGCTATTTGCTGCTGGTATTGTGGCTGCTGGTGTCTCTGGAGAAGCAGGTGGGTAGCTCTTCAGGTCCTACGTGACTCCAAGTGAGACGCTAAGTACGCACTTAGCGTCGCACTTAGCGTCACACTTGGCGCGACGCCGAGGCGCTGCCTCTGGCAGCCCCGCCTTAAGTACCTGTGGGCGGGGGCAGAAGCAGGCTCAGGCTCAGGATCACCCGGTGCAGCTGCTGGCTGGTCCTCCTTCCCCAGGCTCCTTCCCGAGTACATATTTTTACAGTACATATGTGTTTGCCTTGTCTCTTTATAGGTTAGATAAACTATATATATTAGACATGTATCTCCCTTCTGTTCAGCATTATATATTACTATAGGGAAGCGAGACCTAGATTTGTTGGTGATGATCTAGGCTAAAAAGCAAGATGCGCATAATAAACAGGTAGTCTGTTTAGCACTGAAACCTAATATTGGGTTCTCTGTTTCTGAAGCACAGAGACTCGGGCTTAAAGATTCCCCTGATGATGACACACTACAGAAGGCCACTAGTTGTAATGGCTGCTTGCAACCTCCAGGGGAGCTGGGAAGCAACAGCTGGAGAGGTCCATAGCCTTCATGCTGTGCTAGAGGGACTTCGTGACAGCATCTGGTTGGCTAGTGCAGGAAATGGGTTGCTAGTCTTGATGGACCTTTGATCTGATCCGACAGGGCTCATATTACGTTGTCTTCACAAAATGATTAGACAAATTCATGCAGCATAGGATTTTTCAAAGTCTGTTAGTCATGGTGCCTAAATGGAACTTCAGAGAATGTTCAGAGGCTGTCCAGAGTTCCTGATGTTGGGAACAAGCCATAGGAGAAAGTTGTTACCTTCATGACTGGCTTTATGAGCCTCTCACAAGCTAGCCAGATGTTGGAAACAAACTACTGCCTGATGGATCTCTGATCTGGCCCAGCAGAGAGAGGTTCTTCTTTTGCACATGTAGCCAGTTCCCACCCTTCCTGCATACTGGTCCACCCACTATTGTCATGCTGCTATGGACAGGCTTTTTTTCCCTGGAGACCATGTGCAACACACAAAGGCCATTGTGTCACTTGGATGTGTGGGGTCTCTGTTGAGCAACATCCTATAGGCCCCCAACCCTTTTGGGTCAGTGGACACATTTGGAATGTTGAGTGTGTCAATGCTGCTCTCACAAAAGTGCTGCCATGTCAGAGAAGCTTGCCTGTGCATCAAATGGCTGCCATGGTGGGTATGGCCAGTCACAAAATACTCGTTCCTCAGAAGGCAAACTGGTGAGACTAAAAGAAAAGTAACTTTCCTAAGAATCTAATTACAAGGCTGAAGTGGGGTCTGAGCTCCAAAACTCAAAACCACAGGGCAGCGCTGTGCTTTGCAGCATACAGGCCTCCCCGTTTTAAAAACCGGTCTTAAGAAATGAAATAAAAATCAGGAGGGGCAGGGGAGGGGCACCAACAGAGTTGTCTGTTGGCATGGGGACCACATTGGTGACCCCAGTCCTATGGGACTTTTGGTCCCATAGCTGTACCTTGTAACCGCAAGGGAAGGGATTGACCTGGGGGCTTGCTCTGTTCCATTTTTGAATAATACAACCAGGCTTCAGGTGGAGTGGTGTAAGTGACTACTTGCGCTGCTGCCATTCTGTTCTGTAATATATTTTAGAACAGGCAAATTCACTGCAGCAAGATTTTGAATGCATGTCATGGACCATATTTTTAATATAGAATTACTATCTCTGATTTGGAAACATATAAATAATATAATAGAACATAAGATTTTATTGTCTGATTCAGAATTACCTATTCAAAGCAGTAATAAAACTAACAGCATTTTATTTGGGGTTGTAAAGATCAATGTACTTCACCATGCACCTTTACGTTCTGTATAAAAAAACTATGAGTTCTAAAATATTCTGCAGAGAAGGGCAGTTTTTTGTTTTGTTTGTGGTCTGATTGGAATAGTTTGCAGACTTAATCTTTAGCAGGAAGGGCTACTATATTTTCAAATACATAAAACAATTGATATGCACTTTGACTTCATTGTACCTACTGAACGATGTACCAGTTGAACAAACTTGGCTAGGTAATGCCACAGTCTTTAAAGCAGACAGAGCAGGAAGAAACATGACTCACTGATTATCTTTAAGAATTTAAGACTTAAGACTTTTGTTTTCTTCCAGGATTTAATTATTATGGGAGCTCCAGGATCAGATTATTGGACTGGATCCATCTTTGTATACAATAAAAGCAAAAATATATTTATTTCATATGTGGATGAGAATAATCAAGTTAAGTCTGGGAGCTATCTAGGTAACTGAAACATGTTATCAATATGTTTTTATATGGTTTTCTAGTTTAATACAGTTGCTATGGACATGCTTCTCCTCATTAGCTGTGGTTGGTTTTGCCAACCAGGAAAAAGTGCTAGGAAGGAACTTGCTTGTAAGAACAGAGACAACAACATTTCCACCTGAGACATTTAAAGAGTATCTTCTTTGCACCTGGTTAAATAGAAAGGGACACCCACACTTTCTCTTGTAGCAGATTGTGCAAGGCCTTGCTTGACATGAATAGAGGTGCCAATACATCACGGCAATATGGACTGATTAGTATGCTATTACAATTTGCCTGCATATGTTCAGTTAAACATAGTACAGCCCAAAAGCAATCAAAAACTCTCCCTAGCCAATATCAGATTGCAGTAAGGTCCAGTGCTGGAATTTTGGAGGGCAGTGTGGATTCTGACAAAGTGAAACCCCAAATATACTACCAGAACTGCTTTCAACTGAATTCTGGAGATACCCCTAGTAACACCTTTACAATTTCTTGTAGTAATTGCAGTCTGTAACTGCAATTTACGCAACTGAATATATGACTAGTGACCTAAGATGGCAATAGGAATGTTCCCACCCATATAGCAAGACAGTCAGGAAAGTGCATCCCAATCCGTTACTTATAGGAAAAATGCAAATTGCTCTGTAGAAATATGTGCCTGGTTCTTTTAATTGCATTCAGCCTAATAGTAAAAGTAGGTTGTCCCTATTTTAGAGCAGGAGAAACAAAGACAAAGTACAAACATGCCCAAAACAACTTATGGTGGAAAAGGGATTGGGTAATGGCTGTTTGACAAGTGTTTAAGGATATGCCTCTTGATTGGCTTGCCACAAGAAGCTATGTGAATCCACTACCAACCACAGGATTCAGCTTTTGGCATATGTTGAGAATTACTTCAAAAACTTCATTCCTCCAATTTCAGTTGGGCATTGGGCAGAACATTGTTATTCAAATTGTATAGAACCTGAAACCCATTGATTCATTCATGGCTGTCTTATGGACAGGGTATGCTGTTGGAGCTGGTCATTTCCTCTCTCCAAGTAGTACAGAAGTAATTGGAGGTGCTCCCCAGCAGGAGCAGACTGGTAAAGTAAGAGTTATTTTTTTCCCTCTCAGTACTGGTAGGGTATCGAAATATTTGCATATAAAGGCAAGTTAATAGTTTCTAGGGGGGGGTGCCATGTTCATCTATTACAGCAAAAACAACAAAGAGTCTTACGGCACCTTAAAGATTTAACAAATCTATTCGGCATAAGCTTTTGTAGACTCTCCATTTCATCAGTTTCATGGAGAATAATAGAGAGTTTCAGATTTTTTATACAATACTTGTAGTGGTGGGAGAATTGTAAACAGTGAAGTCTGAAGGAAATTCAGTGCAGATAGTACTGATGGTGATAATCACATCATTAACAGTGGTCATTTACGGTGCAGCTGTTGCTGATAACATCCTGGCACTAGGTAAGCCAATTAACACATGTGGTGTGGTAAAAATCCATTATCCTGATTCAAACCTTTGTGACAGAATTCATCAACAGATTTCATTCTAACTCAGCAGTCTCTCATTCTGATCTTCCTTTGGTGTTCCTTTGCTCCACAATGGCCAAGATCTACAATGGCATATCCTAGGAGGTTGAGGTGTTCTTGAACTGGTTTCTGAATATTGCCATTTCTAATGTCAGATTTGTGACCATTTATTCTTTTTCGTAGAGACTGGGTGCTTTGCCTTATGTAGAATGCAAAACAGTATTGCTGACAGGATGCTTGTTATCAGTAACAGTTGCACTGTAAATGACTACTGTTAATAATGTGATTGTCACCATCAGTACTTTCTGCATTGAATTTCTTTCTGACTTCACTGTTTGCAATTCTTCTTCTCCACCCTCACCCCATGTACTGTATAAAACCCCGTGAAACTCTCCATCAGTCCATTAAAGCTTATGCCAGAATATATTTGTTAATCTTTAGGGTTCCACAAGACTCTTTGTGCAGAAAAGCTGTCTGTCAGAGAGATTCCATGACACATTTTCCACATATATTTATTTAAGGCAGAGGGTTTTTTGATGTGTTGTTGAATAATATTCTTATGAATACAGCTGTCAATGTACATTTGATCTGGGAGGTGAACAATATCACTTAAAATAGTATACAACTGATAAGAGAAGATACAGAAGCTGACATCTGTGACTTGTCAGCTCATACACTGCATTGCTCCAGTGAATGAAGACAAAAATTAGAGTGTTTCAGAATTTATGGAAGGTGCCAGTGGTGATGTCTTCAACTCCCATGTTTTCCCACTGCTTCTTCCATCTTTTTTCTTTCCATTAAAAATCCATTAACAGGGAAAATATGTCTTTTGATGGTTAGTGCTAAGAGTCCTCCATCTGGAAGCATCCATAGTCAACTAGAGATGAAAGCATGATGGGGGATATTTTACTATAATATGTGAAGCAGCCCTAATAGGGGACATGAGAGAATAGTGTATACTATTTTTAAGTGTCTGGATCAGGCCATTGTCAAATACTGTAACCTGAGTTTGAAAACAGAGTAAGGATATTCTTACTTTCTTGACCTGTTGGTTTTGCTTTGCTTCAATGCTTAGGTTTTTTGGCCTATGGTGCAATTAACTCCTCTTATCTTTATTTTAGGCATACATTTTAAACATTGAGCCCAAAAAACTATCGATTTTGACTGAATTAAAGGGTAAAAAGGTAATACTTCTATAAACGTTGAACTTGATATATGCAGTACCATGCCTTGATGATTCCATAACTAAAACTCTTTCTTGTGTGTGGACAGCTTGGTTCTTATTTTGGAGCTGCTGTCTGTGCCGTGGATCTCAATGGAGATGGCTTCTCAGACTTACTGGTTGGTGCACCAATGGACAGTAAAGTCAGAGAAGAAGGAAGGGTTTACGTTTACATCAACTCAGGCTCTGTAAGTATTTATTTGTTTAAACACAAGTGCACTCTGGGCAGTATCCAAGCAGTCTGTTCCGCAAGCAGGGCCCATCACTGATTCCGGTCTGCAGGCGGGGTCCACTGCAGATTCCATTGTACAAGTGGTGTCTACTGCTGTGCAATGGGGATTTAGCACTTCCCTTAGGTAGCCCCAAAATGAGCAGAGACGCTCGTTTCTGAATCGGGATAAGTTGGTGGAGCTCCCTTATGCGATCTGTGCCGACTTGCTGTGTTCTAGAAATAAGCATTTTCACTCATTTCCAGTTTATAGAGGAAGCACTAAATCCCCATTGTACAAGCAGTGGGTGCTGCTTGCAGAACAGAATTGGCATTGGTCTCTGCTTGTGCAATGGCCCGCTTGGATACTACCCTCTGGGTTGATTCAGAGGGATGACTGATGCCCCTTTCATAGGACCAGTTTTTCTCATACAGCTGTTGTGCCTTTGACAGCTTCCCTCAGGCAGAAATGTAACAGGTACAGGTTTTTATGTCATGGAGATGAAGTGATGGAAAAAAACTTACCTGATGAATTTCTGTCTTATAAGCTGTTAAAAACACAGGAGCCCTGCCAGAAAAAAGTCAGCAGCTCTATTGATATTAGTGAGGGGATATTAGTAATCAGGGCTCCCCAACCTTTTTGGATCAGTAGGCACATTTGGAATTTTGAGGGAGTGTTGTGGGTGCTCTCACAAAATGGATGCCATGAAGCATCTTGTCTCTTCATAAAAGAGTTGCTGTGGTGGGCATGGCTGGTCGCAGAGCACACTTTTCCCAGAAGCCAAACTGGTGAGACTAAAAGAAAAGTAAATTGCCCAAGAACCTAAGTACAAGGCAGAGGTGGGGTTTGAGTTCCAAAACAAGAAAACTGTGCTTTTGAACCCAAATAAAGATGGGGCTGGAGGGCAGCATTTATTGTTGCAGCAAGACAGCCTCCTGGTTTAAAAAAAAAAGTTTTAATTTTTTAAAAAATAAGAAATGAAATAAAAATCAGGAGGAACAGTGAGCAGTTTCTTCTAGCATGACATCACTAGCAGAAGAACACAGACACCATTAGATCCTTCCCCTTGTCTGCTAAGGTTGCTACCAGAAAACTAGGAACTTGACTATGTTCAACAAAAGAGGTCTAATATTTGTAAATAAAGAAAATGGTATAATTTGGATCTGATCTGCACTTTATGTAACTTATACTGTAACTGGTTATATTAAGAGTAGTAGGATTTCATATGAATCTGATTAAATGAGTAAAGGCTTTACACTGATGGCAGTATATAAATTATAATATTGATTTCAATGGGGAAGTTTAAGCATATACTTATTTCATGTTGAAGTCTCATTGATTTCGAAGTTGAAATCATACTCACATAAAAACGCTCTTATTTTCATCTTGCAGAAGCTAGTGCAGGAGGAAAATAAGAGTGTTTCTATGTGGTCATTACATTCTTCTTTCATTTGGCATGTTATCACTAGAGCTCTGAAAATTTCAACATTTTCTTCTAAAAGCATTGAGAGCTATATCTACTATAATTGCATCTACACTCCTAGAACTACTGTGTTTAATTCAGAATTATTATTTTTCTCTAGGGAGCAGTGTTGATCGAGTTGGAGACAGCACTGGCTGGGAGTGATTTGTATGCTGCAAGGTTTGGAGATTCCATTGCCAATTTAGGAGACATTGATAATGATGGCTTTGAAGGTACTAATAAGTATCTTTTAAAAAATCTAAATAGAAAGGAAGGCTGGATAATTTATCATAACCTCTGAAGACAGCTATGCTAAACCAACCAGTAGAGGGATATGTAATCATTTTGATCAGCTAAAGTTTCAGCAGTCTGGTAATCTGTTTTAGCCTGAGCATCTATTTATGACTAATAGGTGCTAATAGCTGTTGATTAACTGGTCCCTCTAAACCAATATTGTCTTCCCTGACTGGCAGCAGCTCTCTGAGTCTCTGGAAGTGATAATTCCCAGGGGGGCAGGGGGAGACTCTGGGAATGGAGACTAGAGCATTTTTATTTTGTTTTTGAAAGTAACCTTTGCGGGAAGCTTGTTGTTGTTGTTGTTGTTGTTGCCAAATTCAATATTTTTATATGTTAAAAAAATTATTAATTCCAACCAGCAATATAAGTTGGAATTTTAATTAAGTGCCTCAAATAATAATTTTTAAAAAATTGTGAGCAAGTTTAAACTATGAGAATGTACCTAGGAAGTCTCTTTACCCTGATTGGTTTCAATTATAATTGAATCTGAGATCCAGTGCATGCTGTGTAGTTTTGAGCTCCAGCCTCAATGTATTTGGAGTTTGAAAACTTTTGTGAATAAAAACATGGATTTATTTTTATTTTTCTTTAAAACTTGATGCATTTTGAAGCAATTTATTCTACTTCTCTATCTCCTTGGATCATTGACCCTATAAATAACTATCGTTGTGCCTTAGGTAATACTGAGGTTTGTTATTCTTTTGTCTCTGTGCTCCCTGCAGGAGTAAAACTACTCAGGCATATAAAATACATTAGTTCAGTTAAAACTAGTTGCCTTCATTTCCCTTTTAAATTCCCTGCCCATAACAAAGGTCTAATTCCTTGCTTAAAGATTTTTAAAAGAAGAAAATAAGTGCCCTGTTATAAACAAACACTAAGCGTCCTCGCTAATACCAAGGGAGAATTGTAGAGTACTACAGAATTATCGATTAGCATAGTTGAAGTGCTAAGTTCACTGATCATTTTCTGCAGTCTTCAGACTATGATGGGTGCATTCTGATCTGTAATCACACAAGTTAAAAATGGTTTGCAAGAACTGAAAGTACTGTTCTGATTTTCGAACCAGGCCATTGCCAACCAGTAGTACCTGTTCCTCCCAAAACGGATGTGCACTCCATTTTAGGCAAGTTGTGTCTGGCTTCATCTCCTCCAGAATGCTTCTGGACATGTACATGCAGATGCCGGTGGCAGCCTTATGTCCAGCAGGTGCCTGCCAGCAGTTTTTCTCCAGCTCTAATTGGCTTCTGGGGCCCACAGTCATTAAAACATGAATACACCCAATCCTGTTCAAGGAAAGTAGCCAGGCCCTGAGAAGGAGACAGCCTGGGAAACACTGGGGCCAGGGGGGAAGATGCCTGGTAGGGCGGGCCCTTAATTGGATCAGCACTGAAAGCATGTGGGAGTTTTGAATGCCAGTGTGGCACTTGTGGAGGCGTGCCTGGGATGACTTCCCAGGGTTGACTTGCCTGGGGTGGGTGGAAGTGGGTAGCCATTAACCCAACCAGCATGCAGAGTTTCTGGGAGAATTATGGTTCACTTTGGGAAGGAATACTTGCCTGTTCTTCTGACAGAAAAACAACATCCACCAAGCATGGAGATGGATGGGCTTCTTTTTCCTGTCCTGAGAATCTCACTTGGAGAGCTCAGATAGTGGCAATTATGTCAAGCCAGAACATTTTTTATTCCCAGTTTCCAAGGGGAAAGCAGAGTCCAGTGGCAGAGCTGAGGACTTGGAAGTGCTGGGGGTTGCAAGATCTTCAGTTTCTTTGTTAAACTTTTCTTTCAGCCATCCCTAGAACTTTTCTGACAAGTTTTAGTTTAAACATAAACAGTCAGAAGGGTCAAGTTCAACTTGAAACACAAGTTCAGGTGAATCCCTTGCCTCATGGGACCTTTCTGTCCTCCCTGGGCTTGCTTTAGGATGTGCCTGCATTGACTGGGGTGTCCCAACACAGTTGAACGCCTTTGGCTATCACTCTCCTCAGGTTTGATTATAGTTATTGTCCTTGATTGGCCTGTCATCCATGGATTGAATTCTTTAAAAGCCACGTCAACTAGTGGCCCAGTTCACATGACACAAAGGTGGTTAATAACCCACTGTGACTAATTAACTACCCCTGCATGTGCTACCTGATTTCCTTAATTACTGTTGTTGGGCATGACTTATCATTATGTGAGAACCTGGCAAGGGTGGGTGGCTGCGGTGGTTAACAAACTACACTCTGTTGTAGGGTTGCTGGGTGGTTTGTTAAACACCTCAGCCAGCCACCCTTGCTGGGTTTGCATGTAACGACAAGCTGCACCCGAGAAGGGTAATTTACAGAAATCAGGTAGCATGCACCCGGCACCCTTGCTTGAGCGAACGCACTCAGTGATTGTCACTGCATTATTTGGCAGTGAATACCATAATTTCATTAGATGATCTTGGACAGAAAGAATCCTTTCTAGCAAGGCTACTTCTGAATAAGTGGGTTTCAATAGCTGACAGTAGCGTTAAAACCTCTGCTAAATGAATTGTGTTTTGTCTGACATTGTTGAAATTTTCTTTAATCTATAGCGCTTCCCATTTTGATTTATCATATCTCTAAGGCATCACCTACATAATGATTTTCATTCTAGCCCTTAATGTTTCTGTCATCTTCAGATTTCCTTATATGTGCATTAATGTACTGAACAGCTAAATTTATTTGCCAAGCAGCTTGAGCAACATTTACATTTCACACTTTCCTCTGAATCGGGTTAATTAACATTTGTTTTGAAGGAAAAACTGTGCAGTAAATAAATGAATAAAAATACACTAGATCTGCTACTTGAGAATTATCAACCCACTTTAAACCTAACCATTTAAACCAACTTGGATGGAGAATGAATATGAATATATAGATATAGCTGTGTGCATGTGTAAATTGTATCGTGTTTAGCATAGTAGCTAGATCCCTACTTTCAGATTTTATCTCTAAATAAAAAGGATTTTCAAAATGCATTTCAATCAGGTGTCAGACCTGGTTTTGGAATAGAAGCTGCCTTGGTTGCCCTGACAGACAACCACTGCCAAGAGAGGGGGCAAGGGGAGTGCAATCCTGTTGATTCTGTTGGGTCTCTCATTGGCTTTTAATACTGTCCACCAGTCCACATCTGGAATAAAGATAAAGAACCATCAGTAGGAAGAGCTGGGTCAAGAGTCTGACTTCATCCAGGAGTCATGAGGAAAGCCTGGTCTGCTTTGCTGTTCAAATGAGTGTGACTACTGTGAATCCTTTATACAAAGAGAAACCTTGGAAGTTTAGTTATAGGATTGTGAACTACCCTTGCAAATATTTTGTGTTTAGTGCATTTTTAAAACTTATATAAGACCAATGGCATCTACTTAATATGTTATCATTGAGATTGTTAAAGAGGCGGGAGGCACTATGCCTCATCACGTTCTGTTTATTGTAGGCTAATAGATTAGCTTATGAAAGCAAAGTTGTAAGTCTTTAATGTTCCACTGAAATGTTCTTTTTTACAGATGTAGCCATTGGGGCTCCACAGGAAAATGATTTAGAAGGAGCAATTTACATATACAATGGCAGGAAAGATGGAATATCGGCAACCTTCTCACAGGTAGGTCTCTTTAAGTTGCCACTGTGACTATGGTTTAAATATTTGTTAATTGTACTAATAAGCAGAACATAGAACAATAAGCAGAACATGTTACCCAGAAGGCATGGAATTTAGGGATGCTTTGAGACAACAAGAGCAGGAGTGTGCTGTTGCACTCATGTCCTACTTGAGGGTTTCCCATAGGCAACTGGTTGGCCACTGTGTGAATGGAATGCTGGACTAGATGGACCCTTGGTCTGATCTAGCATGGCTATTCTTATGTTAGCACTTCTCCCTGCAACCAGTGTCCACTAGAACAGCCACTGGGATTCTGGGGGAAGCCACCAGAGGAGGAAGAGAGAGGAAGGAAAGAAAGTGGACTAGAACGCCTAAACGGGGTAGGCTCTTTCACAGAAGTGCTGTGAGTGACAATACCAGGCTCCAAAACTAATTGAATGCTAGGAATGTGCTATCGTCCCCAGACCAGAATGCTCAGAGTGACCTTGAGATGGAAAAGGAAAACAGAAAAGCCTCCAAACAAGGAAGTGTTATAATAATGGGTGACTTCAGTTACCCCCACGTTAATTGGATAAATGCATGTTCCAGCCAAGAAAAAGAGGTTACATTTCTCAGTGCCTTAAATGATTGTGCTCTAGAATAGTTGGTCATGGAACTGACCAGGGGGAGGTGACTGTGGATTTAATCCTAAGTGGTGTCACCCAGGACCTAGTATGAAATGTAAATGTTGTTGAACCAATTTGAAACAGTGATCACAGTACTATCAGATTTAATACATATTTAGATGGCAAATTTCCCAGGAAGTCCAACACAGTAACACTATCTGGGGCCCAGATAGTTTTCTCATCCATACTTCCAGTAGTTAGAAGAGGGATAGAAAGGGAAAGAAAAATACGCCGGGTGAATGACTGGCTACGAAGGTGGTGCCAACGAAAGAGATTTGGATTCTGGGACCATGGACTATACTTCCTGGAAGATGGGCTGTTGGCAAGGGATGGGTTGCACCTCACGAAGGCTGGGAAGAATGTGTTTGGCCACAGCATGAAGAACTTCATCAGGAGGGCTTTAAACTGAATCCTACCGGGGAGGGAGACATAAAGTTGGGGGTAACAATGGACGAAGGCTCATGCACTGCAACGGAGAGAACAGCTCTAATAGCGCCCAATAATAGTCTTCACAAACATGTAGGAAGAAAGCCAGACCATGAAGCACATAGTCTTCAATGTCTATATACTAATGCCCAGAGTATGGGAAACAAACAGAACGAACTTGAACTCTTAATACAGGAGGGGAATTATGACTTGATAGGTGTAACTGAGACTTGGTGGGATGACTCTCATGACTGGAATACAGCAATTGAAGGATATAACTTGTTCAAAAAGAACAGGAGGAACAGAGAGGGAGGTGGGGTTGTAATATATGTGAAAAATACATATCTCTGCACAGAAATACAGGAGGATGAGTTTGGTAGCCCCATTGAAGCATCTGGGTTAAAATAAATGGAGCAAAGAATAAAAGGAACATGATGGTCAAGAAGATGAGGATGACACTTTTGAAAAGCAAATAGCCAATGTTTTAAGGAAGCATGATATAGTAGTAATGGGGGACTTCAGTTTCCCCGGTATTTGTTGGGAGACAAAAACATGGCCTCTCCAGGAAATTCCTGACTTGTGTGGTGGATAACTTCCTCCAACAGAAAGTAGAGGAAGAAACTAGAGGATTGGTTATCCTTGACTTGATCCTCACCAACAGAGATGACTTAATGGATAAAGTAGCAGTTACAGGAACTCTGGAGGAAAGCGAGCAGGTTATACTTGAGTTCTTGGTTCTAAAGGAAGCAAAAGCTGAGTGTAGCCAAATGCATACCCTGGATTTTAGGAAAGCTGATTTTAATAAACTCAGAACAATGATCAGTAAGGTCCCATGGCAAGTGACCCTAATGAGAAAAGAAGTCCAAGATGGGTGGGAGTTTTAAAAATGGAAATTCTCAAGGCACAATTACAGATCATTCCAACAAGAAGAACAGGTGGATGACAACAGAAGAAGCCAATGTGGCTTCACAAAAAGCTTAGAACTGACCTGAAAATGAAAAAGTACACATGTAAGAAGTGGAAGGAAGGCCAAGCAACAATGGAAGAGAACAGGCAGGTAGTGTCAGGAGCGCCCTGGCGGCCTCTTTCAGTCTACTCCAATAGCTAACTCAAGACACAGACAAAAGGATTCTTTTCAAGGCTTTAATCCTTTTACAACTTAATGACTCTTTCAGATGCTAATCACCAGTGACTAAGCAAGGAACAGCAGAGTAGCCTATGCTCCAGGTTAGGCAGTTGGTCCCCATTTGAAGGAGAATCACGGGAAGACCCTGAACTTATGGGCTAGGGAGAGTTCCTCCCTCTTTCCCTTGGGTCCTCGGGACACGACCATTGCTTGCACGCCAAACGAGCGCTACGCCTCCTTTCCACGCCCTCCAGCTGTCGTCGCTCCCGGCGTCAAGCGTCCAGCAAGCCCCCCTCCCGCACTCTCTTGCTGCCAGGGTCACTATCTATCCCAGGAATGCTGGCAGGAGGAATCTCTGTAGGGATGTACGAAAGTCACTCACCTTTTAACGAAATCTGATTCGAGGTGGGGGGGAGGCACTCCGTCCCTCCCCCCGAAATTCTGGCCGGGGGGGAGGCGCTCCGTCCCTCACCCCTGAATCCTGGCCGGCCGGGTCTGCAAATGGCGGCGGCTGTAGCCGCCACCGTTTGCATCCCTGCAGTCAGTTGTGATAGGCTACGTAAATGTTTATGTAGCCTATCACGGCTGAGTAAAAAAAAACAACAACCACGTGTACGCAAATGGCGGCGCCCATGGGCGCCGCCATTTGCGTTCCTTATTTTGGCATGTCTAGTCTACTTAAACATTTACGCAGACTACGGCGAAAATAAGGGGAACGCAAATAGCGTAGCGTCTACGCTATTTGCGTTCCCCTTATTTTCGCTGTAGTCTACGTAAATGTTTATGTAGACTAGACATGCCAAAATAAGGAACACAAATGGCGGCGCCCATGGGCGCCGCCATTTGCGTACGAGTGGTTTTTTGTTTTTTGTTTACTCAGGCGTGATAGGCTACGTAAACATTTACGTAGCCTATCACGGTATTTTTTAAAAATCTAGCCGTGATAGGCTACGTAAATCTTTATGTAGCCTATCAAATTGTTTTGTTTTTTTGTGTTTTTTTGCTGGAAATGGCGGTGGCGGCAGCTGGTCGGAAGACTGGCCGCCGCCAGGTAGATTCGCCCAAGGTAAGTCCCATGCGGGGCGGGGGGGGCAGACCGTTTTGCAACCGATTTCGGGGGGCCGAATGCGCTGGCAGTCAGCCTCCCCGAGATTCATGGCGAAATTCTCTGACATCACTAAATCTTCCAGCTGCTGTTCTTGTGAGAGATGAGCGAGCTCCTCTCCCACGGATTGCTGTTCCTCCTCAGAATCAGAACTGCTCTGGGGCTGTATTGGCTCAGTTTCCACCCTGATATCATCCCCACTCCCATGAGGCCCCCCCTCGTGCTCCTCCCCTGGGGCCCCAGGTTTGTGGGGGTACAGCTGGTGGAAGCGCCTCGGCAGCAGCAGAGCATGCACATTTTCCGTGGGTTCCCAGGACCGCTCATCTGGTCCGTACCCCTTCCAGCCCACTAGATATTGCAGGCTGCCACGAGAAAGGCGGGAGTCCAGAATCTCCGCGACCTCAAACTCCTCCTCCCCCTCCACCAGCACTGGCAGCGGGGGGGGGGAGCTGGCCAAGCAATGGGGGTCACCAGAAACCAGGGGGGACAGCAAGGACCGATGAAAAACAGGATGGATCTTCATGGGGGGGGGGAGCCAGGCGAAAAGCAACAGGGTTAATCTGGGTCGTAATCTGGAAAGGCCCCATGTGGCGAGGCGCAAGCTTCCTTGAGGGTGAGTGAGAGGGGAGGTATTGGGTGGACAACCAAACCCAGTCCCCCAGTTGCAGAGACAGACCCAGCTTGCCCCATCGGTCCACAGAGGCTTTGTAGGCTGACTTGGCTTGCTCAAGGGAGCCCCCTAAGAGGTGGTGTACCGCTTGCAACTCCTAAAAAGTCATGGGCCGCTGGCACCGAAGAGGAAGCTAGGGTGGATGGGAAAGCCTTGGGGTGGTAACCAAAATTGGCAAAAAATGGAGTTTGGCGGGTGGAAACCTGGCAGGCATTGTTATAAGCAAATTCTGCAAGAGGCAGCAAGGAACACCAGTCATCTTGCTGGTAATTGACGTAACAGTGCAAATATTGCTCCAGAATCGCATTGGTGCGCTCGGTCTGACCGTCTGTCTGTGGGTGGTGGGCGGAGGAAAGATGGAGCGTCACATGGAGAAGCCCAAGTAACTCTCTGCAGAAATGGGCAGTGAATTGGGCCCACCTATCCAAAATGAGACCCTCAGGCCATCCGTGGAGCCGTAAAACATGCGCCAAAAAAAACTCCACCATCTCCCTGGCTGTAGGCAACCCAGAGCAGGGGATGAAATGGGCCATCTTAGAAAACAAATCCACCACCACCAGAATAGTGGTCTTACCATGTGAGCGAGGCAAGTCAGTGATGAAGTCAAGGGAGAGCAGTTTCCAAGGTCCTGAGGGGGTAGGCAGGGAGTGAAGCAAGCCTGTGGGCTTTCCTGAGGGGGCCTTCGCCCGCTGGCAGGTTGGACAGGAGGTGACATAGGACTTGACGTCCCGACACACACGAGGCCACCAAAACTCCCACGTCACTCTGTGCAGGGTCTTGGCGAAGCCAAAATGCCCAGCGGTGGGGGAGTCGTGGCGCTGATGGAGGACCTTCTCGCAGAGGGGTCTAGAAGGCACGTAGACCCGGCCGGAATGGTAAAGCAGACCACCTCGCAAAGAGAAGGGGGTAGAGTGGGGGGGGCAAAGGCTAGCCCCAATTCCTCCACTTTTGTGCGAACAAAAGCATCCTAAGCCTGTGCAGAGTGAAGGAGCTCCTCCCAAGAGCGAGGCACCGCAGCTGCCACCAGGCTCTGGGGAGGAAGAATCAGAGGGGGGGGATTTCCCTCACCTCCTGGCTGGAGGTCCAGCATACGAGAAAGAGCATCTGCTTGTAGGTTTTCAGAGGCCTTCACATGGCAAATCTTAAGGTGGAACCGGGGGAAAAAAAGTGACCACCTAATCTGCCTCTGGTTTAAGGCACAGGCTGTCTGAAGATGTTCCAGATTGCGATGGTCGGTTCTAACTTCAACTGGGTGCTGTGCCCCCTCTAGCAGATGATGCAAGGTCTCCAAAGCGGACTTGATGGCCAACAGTTCCTTCTCCCAGATAGTATAATTCCTCTCAGACATGTTCAGCTTCCTGGAGTGGTAGGCGCAGGGTTGCAACCCACCGCCTGCCCAATCTGGCTGAAAAAGCACCTCTGGGTCCATGGCAACCTCCATCGGTAGTAGCAGAAGAGAGAGGAAAAAAAAGAGGAATGAGGACCAAGCTGTCAGGAGCGCCCTGGCGGCCTCTTTCAGTCTACTCCAATAGCTAACTCAAGACACAGACAAAAGGATTCTTTTCAAGGCTTTAATGCTTTTACAATTTAATGACTCTTTCAGATGCTAATCGCCAGTGACTAAGCAAGGAACAGCAGAATAGCCTATGCTCCAGATTAGGCAGTTGGTCCCCATTTGAAGGAGAATCACGGGAAGACCCTGAACTTATAGGCTAGGGAGAGATCCTCCCTCTTTCCCTTGGGTCCTCGGGACACGACCGTTGCTTGCGCGCCAAACGAGTGCTACGCCTCTCTTCCGCGCCCTCCAGCTGTCGTCGATCCCAGCGTCGAGCATCCAGCAAGCCCCCCTCCCGCACTCTGTCGCTGCCAGGGTCACTATCTCAGGAATGCTGGCAGGAGGAATCTCTGCCAGCTGCTGTGCCTGTGAGCGCGCTCCTCTCCCACAGATTGCTGTTCCTCCTCAGAATCAGAACTGCTCTGGGGCTTTATTGGCTCAGTTT
Organism: Heloderma suspectum; assembly: GCF_057233095.1. Lineage (NCBI taxonomy): Eukaryota > Metazoa > Chordata > Lepidosauria > Squamata > Helodermatidae > Heloderma > Heloderma suspectum. The sequence continues at coordinate 193,763,044 of NC_139458.1, forward strand.
CCACCCTGACTGGTAGCATAGAATTGCAGGGATGGCGTCAGGAAGGGTAAAGCTGAAAATGAAGTCAGCGAGGGATGCTAAAAGCAACAAAAATGCTTTCTTTGGCTCCATGCATAGTAAAGGACAGAGGAAAGAAATTGTGGTTCAGCTATTAAATAAGGATGGCAAAATGATAACAGATGACAAAGAAAAGGTAGAAGTGCTCAATTCCTACTTTGGCTCAGTCTTCTCCCAAAAGAGGGTCTATGAGCCTCCTGGCAAAGGCGAAGTACAGGCTGAAGGGGCAGGATTGCAGCTTGAGATCAATAGGCATATGGTCAAGGAACAGCGAATTACTTTGTTGTTCAGTCGTTCAGTCGTGTCCGACTCTTCGTGACCCCATGGACCATAGCACGCCAGGCCTTCCTGTCCTGCGCTCTCTCCCGAAGCGTGCTCAAGTTCATATTCATTGCATCCGTGATGCTATCTAGCCATCTCATCCTCTGCCGTCCCCTTCTCCTTTTGCCTTCAGTCTTTCCCAGCATCAGGGTCTTTTTCCAGGGAGTTTTCTCTTCGCATTAGGTGGCCAAAATATTGGAGCTTCAGCTTCAGTATCTGTCCTTCCAATGAGCACTCAGGGTTGATTTCCTTTAGGATGGACTGATTTGACCTCCTTGCAGTCCAGGGGACTCGTAAGAGTCTTCTCCAGCACCACAGTTCGAAAGCATCAATTCTTCGGCGCTCAGCCTTCCTTATAGTCCAGCTCTCACAGCCATGCATTACTACTGGGAAAACCATAGCTTTGATTAGACGGACCTTTGTCGGCAAGGTGATGTCTCTGCTTCTGACTATGCTGTCTAGGTTGGCCATAGCTTTCCTCCCAAGGAGCAAGCGTCTTTTAATTTCATGGCTACAGTCACCGTCTGCGGTGATCTTGGAGCCCAAGAAAGTAAAATCTGTCACTGCTTCCATTTCTTCCCCTTCTATATGCCAGGAAGTGATGGGGCCAGATGCCATGATCTTAGTTTTTTTAATGTTGAGTTTCAAACCAGCTTTTGCACTCTCCTCTTTCACCCTCAACAAGAGGCTCTTGAGATCCTCTTCGCTTTCTGCCATTAGGGTGGTATCGTCTGCATATCGGAGGTTGTTGATCATTCTCCCGGCAATCTTAATTCCGACCTCTGATTCATCCAACCCGGCATTTCTCATGATGTACTCTGCATATAAGTTAAATAAGCAGGGTGACAATATGCAGCCTTGTCGTACTCCTTTCCCAATTTTGAACCAATCGGTTGTTCCATGTCTGGTTCTTACTGTTGCTTCTTGACCCTCGTACAGGTTTCTCAGGAGACAGGTAAGGTGGTCTGGTACTCCCATCACTTTCAGAATTTGCCACAGTTTGTTGTGATCCACACAATCAAAGGCTTTAGCGTAGTCAATGAAGCAGAAATAGACGTTTTTCTGGAATTCTCTTGCTTTCTCCATGATGCAGCGAATGTTGGCGATTTGATCTCTAGTTCCTCTGCCTCTTCTAAACCCAGCTTGTACTTCCAGTAGTTCTCGGTTCGCATACTGCTGAAGCCTAGCTTGTAGGATTTTGAGCATCACCTTGCTGGCATGTGAAATGAGCGCAATTGTGCGGTAGTTTGAACACTCTTTGGCATTGCCCTTCTTTGGAATTGGAATGTAAACTGACCTTTTCCAGTCTTGTGGCCACTGTTGAGTGTTCCAGATTTGTTGACATATTGAATGCAGCACTTTAACAGCATCATCTTTTAGGATTTTAAATAGTTCGGCTGGAATACTGTCATCTCCGCTAGCTTTGTTGTTACTAATGCTTCCTAAGGCCCACTTGACTTCACTCTCTAGGGTGTCCGGCTCAAGTTCAATGACCGCACTATCATGGCTATCAGGGACATTCAGCTCTTTCCTGTATAGTTCTTCTGTGTATTCTTGCCACCTCTTCTTAATCTCATCTGCTTCTGTTAGGTCCCTGCCTTCTTTGTCCTTTATCATGCCCGTCTTTGCACAAAACGTTCCCTTGAGATCTCCAATTTTCTTGAAGAGATCTCTAGTCTTTCCCATTCTGTTGTTTTCCTCGATTTCTTTGCATTGTTCATTTAAGAAGGCCTTCTTGTCTCTCCTTGCTATTCTCTGGAACTCTGCGTTCAGTTGGGTATATGAACCCTTTCTCCCTTGCTTTTTGCTTCCCTTCTTTCCTCAGCTACTTGTAAAGCCTCATCAGACAGCCACTTTGCTTTCTTGCATTTCTTTTTCTTTGGGATGGATTTCGTTGCTGCCTCCTGAACAATGTGACGGACCTCCGTCCATAGTTCCTCAGGCACTCTGTCTATCAGGTCTAATCCCTGAAATCTATTCCTCACCTCCACTGTATATTCATCAGGGATATGATTTAGGTCATACCTGAACGGTTTAGTGGTTTTCCCGACGTTTTTCAATTTAAGACGAAATTTTGCAAGAAGGAGCTCATGATCTGAGCCACAGTCAGCTCCAGGTCTTGTTTTTACTGACTGTATGGAGCTTCTCCATCTTTGGCTGCAAAGGACATAATCAATCTGATTTCGATATTGACCATCTGGTGACGTCCATGTGTAGAGTCGCCTCTTGTGCTGTTGGAAAAGAGTGTTTGCTATGATCAGCATGTTCTCTTGGCAAAACTCTATTAGCTTTTGTCCTGCTTCATTTTGTACACCAAGGCCATGCCTGCCTGTTATCCCGGTGATTTCTTGATTTCCTACTTTAGCATTCCAATCCCCTATGATGAAGAGGACATCTTTTTTTGGTGTTAGTTCTAGAAGGTGTTGTAGGTCTTCATAGAACCGATCAACCTCAGCTTCTTCGGCCTCAGTGGATGGCGCATAGACTTGAATTACTGTGATGTTGAATGGTTTGCCTTGGATTCGTACTGAGATCATTCTATCATTTTTAAGATTGTACCCCAGTACTGCTTTTCCCACCCTTTTGTTGACTATGAGTGCTACTCCATTTCTTCTAAGGGATTCTTGCCCACAATAGTAGATATGATGGTCACCTGAATTAAATTCGCCCATGCCTGTCCATTTTAGTTTGCTGATTCCCAAGATGTCGATGTTCAATCTTGCCATCTCATGTTTGACCACCTCCAGCTTACCTTGATTCATTGATCTGACATTCCAGGTTCCTAAACAATATTGTTCTTTACAGCATCGGATTTTCTTTTCACCACCAGACACATCCACAGCTGAGTGTCCTTTCGGGTTTGGCCCAGCCGCTTCACTCTTTCTGGCGCTACTTGGAAATACCCTCTGCTCTTCCCCAGTAGCATATTGGACACCTTCCGACCTGAGGGGCTCATCTTCCAGCGTCATATCTTTTAGCCTTGTGATACGTTCCATGAGGTTTTCTTGGCAAGAATACTGGAGTGGGTTGCCATTTCCTTCTCCAGTGGACCACATTTTGTCAGAACTCTCTGCCATGACCTGTCCGTCTTGGGTGGCCCTGCACGGCATAGCTTATGGCTTCACTGAGTTACGCAAGCCCCTTCGCCACAACAAGGCAGTGATCCATGAAGGGGGAATTACTTTGAATGAGTTCAAATCTCCAGGGCCAGATGAACTGCATCCTAGAGTAATAAGGGAACTGGCAGAAGAACTCTCAGAACCACTTTCTATTTTCTTTGAGAAATCATGGAGGACGGGTGAAGCGCCAGATGACTGGAGGAGGGCTAATGTTGTCCCTATCTTCAAAAAGAGTAAAAAGGAGGAACCTGGGAACTACAGACCAGTCAGTCTGACATCCCTGGGAAAATTCTGGAGCAGGTTATAAAGCAATCCATCTGTAAGCACCTTGAAAACAATGAAGTGATTACTCAAAGCCAACATGGATTTGTCAAGAACAAATCCTGCCAGACGAATCTGATCTCATTTTTTGATCAGGTAACTTCCCTTATGGACTATGGGAATGCTGTAGACATAATATACCTCAACTTCAGCAAAGCTTTCGACAAAGTGCCCCATGATATCCTGATGAGCAAACTAGCTCAAAGTGGGCTAGATGAAACAGCTCTCCGGTGGATCCACAGTTGGCTACAGAACGGGACTCAAAGAGTGCTTATCAATGGGATCTTCTCAAACTGGGGAGAGGTAACAAGCGGTGTATCACAGGGCTCAGTCCTGGGCCCAGTGCTCTTCAACATTTGTATTAATGACTTGGAGGAGGAGGTGCAGGGAATGCTGATCACATTTGCAGATGACACAGAATTGGGCAAGGTAGCTAATACTTTGGAAGACAGAAACAAAATTCAAAGTGATCTTGATAGACTGGCGCACTGGGCAGAAAACAACAGAATGACATTTAATAGGGATAAATGCCAAGTTCTGCACCTAGGAAAAAGAAACCAAATGCACAGTTGCAAGATGGGGGACACGTGGCTCAACAACACTACAAGCGAGAAGGATCTTGGCATTGTTGTCGATCACAAGCTGAATATGAGCCAACAATGTGATGTGTCTGCAAAAAAGGCCAATGCTATTTTGGGCTGCATTAATAGAAGTATAGCTTCCAAATCCTGGGAAGTACTAGTTCCCCTCTACTCAGCACTGGTTAGGCTTCATTTGGAGTACTGTGTCCAGTTCTGGGCACCACACTTTAAGAAGGATGCAGACAAGCTGGAGAGGGTTCAGAGGAGGGCAACAAAGATGATCAGGGGACTGGAAACAAAGCCCTATGAAGGGAGACTGAAAGAACTGGGCATGTTTAGCCTTGAGAAGAGGAGACTTGAGGGGAGATAGGATAGCACTCTTCAAGTACTTGAAAGGTTGTCACAGAGAGGATGGCCAGGATCTCTTCTCGATCATCCCAGAGTTTAGGACACGGACTAATGCGCTCAAGTTACAGGAAGCCAGATTCCAGCTGAACATCAGGAGAAACATCCAAACTGTTAGAGCAATACGACAGTGGAACCAATTCCCTAGGGAGGTGGTGGGCTCTCCCACACTGGAGGCATTCAAGATGAGGCTGGACAACCATCTGTCAGGGATGCTCTGACTTGGATTCCTGCATTGAGCAGGGGGTTGGACTCGATGGTTTTGTAGGCCCCTTCCAACCCTACTCTTCTATGATTCTATGAACATTTGATTTCAAAAGAGGACACTTCTCTAAAATGAGGGAACTGGTGAAAAGGAAGTTGAAAGGGGGAGTCAAGAGGATTAAATCCCTTCAAAATGTTTGAAGATTACTCAAAACCACAATAATAGAAGCCCAGCTAAAATGTATACCACAGGTTAGGAAAGGTAGCACTAAGTCCAAGAGGTCACCAGCATGGTTAACGAGCAGTGTTAAGGGAGCTATTAGAGAAAAGAGAGCTTCCTTCAGAAAATGGAAGTCTTGCCCAAGTGAGGAAAATAAACGGGAGTGCAAGCTTGCACAAAGGCGATGCAAACAGACAATAAGAGAGGCAAAAAAGCAGTTTGAAGAGCATATCACTAACAACATAAAGGCCAACAATAAATAATTATTTAAAAATATCAGAAGCAGAAAACTAGCTAGGGAGGCAGTTGGACCATTGGATGACAATGGAGATAAAGGAGTCGTCAAGGAGGATAAGGAGACTGCAGAGAAGCTGAATGAATTATTTTCTTCCATCTTCACTGCAGAAGATATAGGACAGATACCTCTGCCTGAACAGATGTTTTCAGGAAGGGAGTCTGAGGAACTGAGGCAAATAGTGGTAAGAAAAGATGAAGTTCTTAATCTTATTGATAAATTGAAAGCAAATAAATCACCGGGCCCAGATGGTATCCATCTGGGCGTTCTCAAAGAACGCCAATGACATTTGAAATTGCTGATCTTCATTTGAAGTTGCTGATCGTCTAACCAAAATATGCAACATGTCCCTAAGATTAGCCTCTATACCAGAGGACTGGAAGATGGCCAGTGTAACACCAATTTTCAAAAAGGGATCCAGGGGGGGTCCAGGAAATTACAGGCCAGTTACCTTAATGTCTGTTCTGGGTAAATTGATTGAAGTCATTAGTAAAGATAAAATTAGTAAGCATGTAGAAGGACCAGACCTGCTGAAATCAACACAGCTTCCGCAAAGGTAAGTCCTGCCTCACTAATCTTTTAGAGTTCTTTGAGAGTGTCAGTAAACATGTAGTCAGGGGTGATTCGGTAGACAGTGTTTACTTGGTCTTCCAAAAGGCTTTTGACAAAGTCCTTCAGCAAAGACTCCTGAGGAAACTTAGCAGTCATGAAATAAGAGGACAGGCCCTCTTCTGGATCAGTAACTAGTTAAAGAATAGAAAGCAGAGAGCAGGAATGAATGGTAAATTCCAAGAACATAAGAACAGCCATGCTGGATCAAACCAAGGGTCCATCCAGCATTCTGTTCACACAGTGGCCAAACAGCTGTTGACCAGGAACCCACAACTAGGGCATGAGTGCAACAGCACCCTCCTACCCATGTTCCCCAGCAACTGGTGTACATAGGCTCACTGCCTCTGGTACTGAAGGTAGCACATAGCCATCAAGGCTAGTAGTCATTGGTAGCCTTTTCCTCCAGGAATTTGTCTAACCCCCATTTAAAGCCATCCAAACTGGTGGCCATCACTACTTCCTGTGGTAGCAAATTCCATAGTTTAACTATGCACTGTGTGAAGAAGTACTTCCTTTTATCTGTCCTGTTCTCCCAATGGAGGGAAATAAATAGTGGGATCCCACAGGGATCTGTATTAGAACCAATGCTTTTCACCCTGTTCATAAATGATCTGGAATTAGGAGTGAGCAGTGAAGTGGCCAAGTTTGCTGATGCCACCAAATTATTTAGGGTGGTTAAAACAAAAAGGGGTTGTGAAGAGCTCCAAAAGGATCTCTCCAAACTGGGAGAATGGGCATCTAAATGGCAAATGCAGTTCAGGGTAAGCAAGTGTAAAGTGATGCATGTTGGGGCAAAAAATCCCAACTTAAAGTATAGCCTGATGGGATCTGAGCTAGTGGTGACTGACCAGGAAAGAGATCTTGTGTTCTGGTGGACAGTCAATGAAGATGTCAGCCCAATGTGCAGCCGCTGTAAAAAAAAAAAAAAGGCAACCTCCATGTTAGGCATAATTAGAAAAGGAATTGAGAATAAAACTTCCACTATCATACTGCCCCTATACAAATCTATGGTGCGACCACACTTGGAATACTGTGTACAGTTCTGGTCACCACACCTAAAAAAAGATACTGTAGAGCTTGAAAAAGTGCAGTAATGGGCAAATAAAACGATGAAGGGGCTGGAGCATCTCCCCTATGAGAGAAGGTTACAAAAGCTGGGATTGTTTAGCTTAGAAAAAGGAGGGTAAGGGGAGACATGATAGAGGTCTACAAAATTATGCATGGTGTGGAGAATGTGGATAGGCGGACATTTTTCTCCCCCTCTCAAAATACCAGAACCCAGGGACATCCTATGAAGCTGATTGGTGGGAGATTCAGGATAGATAAAAGGAAGTACTTCTTCACACAGTGCATAGTTTTACTATGGAATACCATAGGATGTAGTGATGGCCACCAATTTGGATGGCTTTAAAAGGGGTTTGGACAAATTCCTGGAGGAAAGGGCTCTCAATGGCTACTAGTCTTGATGGCTATGTGCTACCTCCAGTACCAGAGGCAGTGAGCCTATGTACACCAGTTGCTGGGGAACATGGGTGGGAGGTTGCTGTGGTGCTCATGCCCTGCTTGTGAGTTCCTGGTCGACAGCTGTTTGGCCACTGTGTGAACAGAATGCTGGACTAGATGGACCCTTGGTCTGATCCAGCATGGCACTTCTTACGTTCTTAACTCACTAACTCCCATTCTTTTATTTAATGGGGGAAAGAGAAATTGCTAGTTTCAGTCTTCTTCCATAAGTATTCTGTAAATACTGTAGCAAAAGTACAGAATGCAAATAGTATGAGTCGTAGAATGAAACTAGGCTTGAGGTTTCAGGGTTTAGGGCCACCCAACTGCAATATTTTAATGCCAGTGAAACAGCTCACTATCCGAGAAATGCGTACTAGGTTCTCTTGTGAAATTGCAGAGAAAGTTGGGGCTAAACTACAGGAGAAGCACCATTCTAAACAAGGCAAGTACAACTTGTGCCAAGAATATCCTGATTATGAACATTCCCTTGCTGTCATCCCATCAACCCTTATGTCCCAGCATAGTAAGAGCTCATGTGACTCAGCCTCTCGGAGCAACTCGTGCCTTGGCCAACCCTGCTAAGACGATAGTAAAGGAAGACAACAGAAAAGGGAAAGCTTTCCAGGGAGCTGAAAAGAGCATTACTTAAATGCCAAAGTGAATGTGAATATACTACAATGAAAAAGGGATAATATAATGGGAAAGCTGATTTATTTTATTTTCTGTTGTTCATCGATTGCAGCTATTAATACTTCTTAAATAAGTATGCATCCCCCCAAAATCCTTATTTCGGGTGACCTAAAAATATCAGGCCTATCTTAATTTTTTTAGCGAATACAAGGACATCAGATCAGCAATACCTTACGCATGTTTGGTCAATCCATAGCTGGGAGAATTGATGTAGACAACAATGGGTATTCAGGTGAGTTAAAAATGTTGCTTCTCTTTTGTTTATTTAAAGCAGTAGGAATAATGTCTTGTGTTGTTATTATTCCTTATCCTTCTCTAAAGCATAGGTAGGATACAAATGAATAAAACAAAACCAATATGAACAAGACAATAAAACAATGAAACTGGCATGAAATATTAATTTGCAAACCCAGCACGGTTTAAAAACAACCAAATTATATGTAAGCAAATTAAAAGTTCGATGCTATACATGTCTGCTTAGAAGTAAGTCTCACTGGGTTGGATCCAGATTTCTTCATAGACCTGTTAGAATTAACGAGACTTAAGGAGCAGTCCTATGGCCGTTAGACACTGTCTAGAGGGCCATAAGATTTTTCGGTTTCTGGGAACTGGGGTCAGAGCCAGGGCTCCAGCTTTGGGTCCCAGAAACCATGCTCCCTGCCCCCTCCTCTGCCCCCTCATAGCCAGCATGGTTATCTTGGAAATGGAGTGTGATGATGGAAAAAAGGGGGCAGTCCTGGGGGTGGGGAGGTGAGGAGACCACAGCAGCTGTGTTACGCAGCTTCCTATGCGTTGCGTGGCCTCCTTCCTTCCCCAAAGCTGCAGCTCAACAGCCAAAATCAGCCATCTAGCCAAAAACGCAGGGCGGCCAGAGCACGGAGGCGACGATCACCTCCGTGCTCTGGCTGCCCTGCATTGGATACTCAGCAGCCTCCAACTTCAGAGGCTGCCGATAATCTCAATAGGATTGTGACCTTAATAATGACCAACTTAAGTCCTGTTGATTGGTCTAACTAAGAACAACTGAATCCAACCCACTGATAAGGCTTCTTCCTAGGTCAGCGAGTATAGGATTACAACTTCAGTATGTTAATTTCATTTTCCGGCAATGCCATTATCCCTGACATATAATGGAGTCTTACAGTTTGGAAAAAAACTGAGAAGCAGAAACAAAAATGTATTTCTGTTAGGCATTTTTAGTAGTGAAACAGGAAGCTCAAAACTTTAAAAGCTCTACTTATGCTACACAGGTATCTTATGCCTACAGACCAAGTTGGTAGCCGTGGTACCTATGAATGATTTCATCTTTCAGTGTACAGTGTTGATAGCACTCCGTTTATTTGAAAATAGCTGTGACTTATTACATGTATTGGGAGAAGAGCATTAAGGCTGTTTCACTCTACATCTGCACGTGAGGAATTCTCTTGAACTTGGCAGAAATTACTTATGAGTAACTGCACAGGACTGGGCTGTGTGTGTCATAACAATCTGGAAAGTTTTAAAAGTTTTGACCGGTATTATAAGGAGAACACACTAAAGAACACGAGATTAGCATTGTAAAAATGAAATGAAATTCAAGAAATATTAAACGTTATCTTTAACACATTTCTGTCCCACCCTATCTCAAAAAAGACTTGAGGTATAGATTGGAACTCAAGTTGTGCCAGTGTAACTGCTTATGATACTGGCATAACCCTTCTACTCCTGTATAATCTTGTTTCATGAAATTGCACTGGTACAACTATTGTTGCATCCAACCCAGGCACACATTCGCACCCCCCTCCCCCAAGCTCTCTGACAATTCAGGTGAGTACTTTCTCCTAGTCACAGTCCTAAGAAGTCATGGAGGAATGGGGAATAATGATAGAAGACTTTGGACATGTTTACATTACAAACCTATATTGTGCTTGTACCATTTAAGAACACAAGAGCCATTCTGGATCTGACCGAGGGTCCCTCTAGTCCAGCATTCTGATCACACAGTGGCCAACCAGTTACCCCTGGGAAACTGACATGCAGGATATGAGTGCAACAGCACCCTCCTGCCCATGTTCCCCAGCAACTGGTGTATAGTCACAGCTTTCTGAATCCTGGGAAGTACCCTTTGCTGAGAATACTGTGTTGAAGATCCCTATTCTACAGTTCCCATTTCCTGAAAAGAATAGCATTTCAGTGCCCTTCAAAAGCTTTCCTCCATGCTTTCAAACAACATATGGAGGGGGTCACATACACTAGCTCCACCCCCAATATCCCACTCTCAGCATTTTCCCATAGAGGCCAAAGGCATGAAGGGTTTTTTTCACAAGTTTGAGGTTCTGATCATGTGGGGGATTCTAAGTGTGTTCGGTCGGATGTGGTAAGACTCCTCCTTCAGACCTTTGGCCTCAACACATGAAGGTGAGAGGTGGAGTTGACTTGACATGTTGGGGAATGGGCTAGTGCACATGGCTCCACTCTCTTTCCACACATTGTTTGAGTGTATGAGAGGAAACCTTCAGAAAGGGGATATTCTTTATCTGTTGTTCCTTCTAATGTTTGTTTCCAATTGTACAATTTTCTTTAAAATTTGTTTGAACAGGAGATCCCCACCATAAATATTCTTGTTTAAAATACTCTTTTCTGGCTGAATGGCTCATCTTCAGAATTCCTGTGGAAGTTGAGCAGCAGCTTAACTATGCTATTAACAATTGCTATGGAATTATTTAGCACAAGGAATACAAGTAATATAGCCCCATCTCAATGATTCTGTAGAGGAAGTTCTAATGATAGATGTGGCTTGATGTATCGGCGTATTCCCTCTAATTAATAATGTGCAAATAGAGATTTAATACAGTCCAGAGGTGAATATGCAGTCAGGGGATTGTGCCTGAAAGAAGATTTCTGGTGACTAATGATCATCATCCATCTGTGGTGCGTGTGTTTTTTTCTTCAGATGTAGCAGTTGGTGCTTTTCTGTCTGATTCTGCGGTGCTGCTGAGGTGAGTCGAACACATTTCAGCAGTTAGAGACAACTGGATATAATGGTAAATTATGAGATGCAATTAAATAAATTTGCAATGTGCCACTGACCTCATAATGGTCTTTATTAAACTCTTAACTTAAGTCATTAAGCTCTGGAGTTCTATATACCACTGACATATTTAAATGAATACATTGGAGCTAGGGATGTCGGAGAATTTCTCCACGAATCTCCGGGAGGCCGAATGCCAACGCATTCGGCCCCCCGAAATTGGTGGGGAAATTCTCCGCCCCCCGCCCCCCCCGGGATAGGACTTACCTCGTGCAAATGTCCCTCGCGGCGGCGGGTCCCGGCAGCGGTTCGGCGGCGGCGGCCGGTCTTCCGACCGGCTGCCGCCGCCGCCATTTCAAAGTAAAAAAAACAACAACAACGTGATAGGCTACGTAAAGATTTACGTAGCCTATCACGGCTAGATTTCCAAAGTCAGCCGTGATAGGCTACGTAAATCTTTACGTAGCCTATCACGGCTGACTTCAGGGGGGGGGAAGCGCGTATGCAAATGGCGGCGCCCATGGGCGCCGCCATTTGCGTTCCTTATTTGGGCACGGGTAGTCTACGTAAAGATTTACGTAGACTACGACGAAAATAAGGGCAATGCAGCCGTGCCCTTATGCACGGCACTACCTGTGCCCAAATAAGGAACGCAAATGGCGGCGCCCATGGGAGCCGCCATTTGCGTACGCGCTGCTTTTTTTTTTTTTTTAAAGTCAGCCGTGATAGGCTACGTAAAAATCTACGTAGCCTATCACGGCTGACTTTGAAAATCTAGCCGTGATAGGCTACGTAAATCTTTACATAGCCTATCACATTTTTGTTTTTGTTTTTTTCGTGGCCGGAGAGGCGGGGCGCTCCCCCCTGGCCAGAATTTTGGCGGGGAGGGACAGGGCGCCTCCCCACCCGCCAAGAATTTTGGGGGGAGAAACGGAGCGCCTCCCCCCCCCAGAAAAAGCTGCGGGACCAGGTAAGGGACTTTCGTCCATCCCTAATTGGAGCACATACAAATCATAGAATCATAGAATAGTAGGGTTGGAAGGGGCCTACAAGGCCATCGAGTCCAAATCGTGTGACTCCAGTGTCACTAAAAAGTTATCCAAGAAGTGAACACTTCAGAATCCATGTGTCAAAAGTACTTTACAGTCATGGGTTAGATGCTAAGAGAAGTTTCCCATCTTTTCCTCTCCCTATGCCTCATCCCATGTAGTCAATGAATTGCCCCCCTTATGAGGGCAGGAGGGACAGGAAATGTTCCTTCTGTTATATTTTCTTAAGTCAAATGATCTTAAACTACTTGTTACATTAAGCACATAGCAGAGCCCTCCCTAACCCGATCCTAGGGATGTACCAAACCTTTTCGTGGAATCTTTTGCGGGGAGGGGAGGTGCTCCGTCCCTCCCCCCAGACTCCTCAACAGGGGGTGAGGCGATCCGGTCCTCCCCCTTGGAATCCTCAACGGCTGGCAGTGGTTGTGGTGGTGGCGGCGGCGGTTCCAGCGGCGGCACCGGCTCCACTGGCGGCAGCTCCGGTGGCTGGTCTCCTGGCCAGCCACGGCCGGGCTGCTGCCGCCGCCATTGCCATCCTGGCTTGCAGCCGTGATAGGCTACGTAAGAATTTACGTAGCCTATCACGGCTGGGTTAAAAAAACAACAACAACCAGCAGCCGCCATTTGCATTCCCCTTTTTTTCGTTGTTTTATCGTACGTAAATATTTACGTAAGATAAATCAGCGAAAAATAGGGAACGCAAATGGCGACCTCCATAGCCGCCGCCATTTGCGTACACTGGGGTTTTGTTTTTGTTTTTTTATCCAGCCATGATAGGCTACGTAAATTATTATGTACCCTATCATGGCTGCAAGCCAGGACAGCATTGGTGGCAGCAGCAGCCTGGCCGCGGCCAGCCAGGAGACCAGCCGCTGGAGCCGCCGCCACCGAATCCGCCGCATCCGCCCCAGGTAAGTACCGTCCCAGGGGGATTCCACGGGGGGGGGGGGCAGGAGGCCGTTCTCTGTCATCCCTACCCGATCCCCTCCAGGTACGTTGGACTACAACTCCCATAATACGCCAGCCAGCCAGCCTTAGCTCCATATCTGGAGGGCACCAAGTTGGGGAAGACTGGCGTAGCACATAGCTAAGTCTTTGTTTTTTTACTCTAAAATAAACTTGGGTGCCCTGTTCATTAACAGCTGGGTGGGGGTCCTCGCTGGGGTGGGGGGGAATTAAACCTTCCCTCCCAGTGCAGTGTCATCCTGATCCAGATTGGGTTCCCACCATGCTTACTTTTGTGTTAAAACAACAGCAACAGATACACAGTATGTATTTAACATAATGTGTATTTTGACCCTTAGAATACAAGCCATAGTGTATAATTATTCTGTCTTCACAAAAAATGGGATGCCCAAATGATAAAGAAGCATGCACAGAATTATGAATGATAAAGGAGCATCTTGTGACAATGAATTCTTACGTTTTAGGACAAGGGCAGTAGTCATTGTTGACGCATCGTTAAAACACCCTAATTCAGTAAATCGAACTAAATTGGACTGTGTAAGAAATGGACAACCAGCTGTGTGTGTGAATCTGATGCTTTGTTTTAACTATAGTGGCCGCACAGTTCCAGGTTATCTTGGTAAGCTGCTTGCTAAGTGCTGCAACATCCTTTTTCAGTATTTTGTTGATTCAGTACATGCATTAATTTCTCTGCTTAAAAACCAGCTTATTGCTGATGGATAGATAGAACTTATTACTAGACTCATATTGATGCCAGTAGGTACCGTCTTTATTTTTGGCACCATATAAAGTGTTACAGGTAGGTGAAACTGCCCAGGTTGTCTGTATTGAGTAGCAATACAGTAGTTAAAATCTAACTTACATTTTTAGTAGCATAGCCTGACTTTATGTTTGTTTTCACTCTTGTTGTCAAAGTAAATGAAGGTCATATACTTTGGGGGTGTTAACTGTACCTCTAACATATAGATAGGTTTGCAAGGCTCATGCCCCCAGACACAGGAACAGAGAATTAGGGATGCTGGAGAAATTCGAAACGGACTAAAATGAGCTCAGATTTCTAAGAACCCGACCTGTGGAATCCGCTGCAGACTGGTCACATGGGATCCGTGGACTTTCAGATCTTGCTTCGTAATTTCCCGAAACATGTGCATATTTATTTGTAGGGAAATATGCAAGTTTCTGCTGAGACTGGTAAATATACGTGGGGAAAAGTTCGATGGAGTGCGGGACAATGCACTAAGTATTCCATACTAACGTAAATTATGTAAATTGTCGCAAACCCTCTTACGGAATTATTTGCGTAATTTTCCACATAACAGTAAAATTGAATCCATCTGTGAACAGATGCCTGAATGAACGACACTACACAATCCACGAAACACACACAAAATCCAGACATCCCTACAGAGAATGGGAGCGAAGGGCTGGTGCCTAACAGATTGTGGTATGACAGAGCCTTCTGGTGGTTATCATACTGGCAAAAGATAGCACCTGGCAAGTCTGGAGAAGAGCGTGGCTGTGTCTGGTGCCCCAGGGTGGAGTTTGATTTTCATGGTGGGTGGAGAAATTAGCAGAAGTTCTCAAGCCAATAACAAAATAGCTTGTCTTGATCCTGGTCCCATTTCCTGACAATTGCTCATTCCCCCAGAGCACTGAGAAGAAGGTTAAAACCTGAAATCTTGGGTAAAGCCCTGAGATCTGGAAACCTAACAATAGAGAAGAAGTGTGTGCCTCAAATTTCCACATGTACGCAGGTTTCTTGTATCTCTTATTTCAATAAACACTTAAGCTGAAAGGAGGGCTAAACCAGCTGACAAAGTGGGGAAAGGCACAAAAATTAATATGAGTTGAAAGATAAATTATCCTGATAGATTATGAGCCCAGAATGGTCCAGGGGATATGATTTGGTCTCACTTAGCAGATTATAAAAAGGGAGAGTTGCTCACACCTTGCAGATCTCTTCAAGAAACACAGACATGCAAACACATGCGCTGTACTGCAATTCACTTTTGAAAACAATACGAAAAGGCTGGGATGTGCACACAATCCTTTGTATGCATGTTGGTAGGCTTGCTGGATTATAGCTCTAAAGAGAGCTAAGCCTGCCTAAATACATTTTAAAGTTATACATACATACAGATGTTTATTGCTTTTAACCATAAGCCACTGCAGACACTTTAAAGCCAGTAGGACTTCAGCACTCTGGGTGAAATCCAGCGTTGTCTGTCAGCCAACAGAACAAACATCACTGCTAGAACAGATTCACCTTCCCTCTGCAGTCCCCATTTGCCCCCAAATTCTGCTCTGGAGGGTTGGGGGACCCTTGGGAACAGATCTGTGGGGGCATGAGAGAGGAGCGCAATTCTGTGCCAGCTCGTAGAGGACATTTCCCTGGAGTTTGGGGTGTATGGTTGGGGTGGTCCAAAGCTTATTCTGGGAATTATTGTTGACTACATTGTATATTATTGGCACAGGGGCACTATGCTTTACAGTGGAGGTGTTCACACATCATGCTAACCCATGATGGGTGACTAGCCATACAGGGGTGGGTTGTTTTTGGAACAACCCACCCCTGTGTGTTTAGCGCATTCCCCAGACGACCAGGCAAACAAGCCACCGTGCATGTCCTGTTTGCTCTGTCATCCCCCCTCCCTCCCCCTCAGTCTTCCACCCAGCATCCCAGGGGACTTGGTGGCAAACCTGTCTTGTCTGCCACCAAGTCCCCTGCCACCAAGTTCCTGGTTCTGATCTTGGTTGGAGTCCTTTTAAAAAATGTTTTCCTGGTCCCGTTTTTGCACAAAAATGGGACCAGGAAATTTTTTCCACACTTCCCCGTGCCCAGGGAATATGCGGTAATTTTTTTTACTCATTTTATTTTCTTCAGTTTTCCACAGATGTGCAACAGCGGGAAACCGAAGGATACCAGCTTACCCCTCCTGCACCCATGTATGTTGGACTTGGCAAACATACAGGGGTGCAGGAGGGGCAAGCCTGTATCAAGTCTTTTATATATTTTGTATTGTTTTATTGTGTGCTCTTCGGTTTAAATTTTTGTGAACCGCCCAGAGAGCTTCAGCTATTGGGCGGTATAGAAATGAAATAAATAAGTAAGTAAGTCCCCTTCCCTAGGTCAGGGTAAAGATCTTTCTTGCTGTTTGACCGTCAGAAGTCAAGCCATGAGAAAGCTATTTCCCTCGAACTGGGGACAAACCTGTTTTCTTAATGGAAAAGAAGGGGGTGCCATGGGGAGTGGGGTGGCTATGTGAGAGAACCCCTGAAGGGGCTCCCCCACCAAGGCACAAATGAGAAACCTGCAGGTAAGTGGATAATTTTAGGCCTTGGTTCTTCCACCCTGTGGAGTGGTGAAAAAGGGGTTAAAATCACCCACTTATCTGTGACATTTCTAGTTGTGCCTCAGTGGGGGAGCCTCTTCAGAGGTTCCCCCACATGCCCCCCACTACCCCCTTCAGCACCCCCCTCCTTCCCTTAAAGAAACAACTTTGTCCCCAGGTTGGGAGAAAGTTTTTTCCCCCCAACCTGGGGACGAAGCTTTAAATACCAATGTTTGGGCTTGCACTGGGATTAAAGTGCCCTGACCAGAAACTCAGGTGTGTGGGGGGGATCCAACCCCCTGCCATGGGTGCTGTTGCCCCAAGGGCCCATGTTGGAGGGTTGGTATCCTCCCCCCAAATCCAATTTTCTGGATGGGGTGCTTTTTAAAAAAATGTGCACCAAACAGAGCCAGGAAAGTTTTTAAAAAGGGCTTTGACCATGATGAAGATCATGACTGGAGCTGAGCAGATGGGGATCGGTGGGGGTGAAGGGGGTTCCCATGACAGCCCCTCCATAGTGCTATTTTGGCACCACTGGAGGGGCTGTCACAGGCAAGGGGAAGGGGCACGGGCAGCAGTCACGAATGATGATCGTGGCCCCGCTCAGTAAGAGTGGCAGGGGTGTCTGCCGCTCTTGCCGAGCGGCTCACTGCCTAATGCCCTTTACCCACAGTGGGTTGGCATGTCTGGATTTGCACGACATGCCAACCGATCATGGGCAAAACCCCTAAAAGTTTTATACTTTAGGGAATGATGCTATGGCCCATAAACAGCATCTGAGGGGCCATAGATTCCCAGATCTGAGGTCGGAGACAGCACTCCGATCTCAGAGCTAGGAATGGGAGCTCTGCCCCCACTCCCCCCTTGTAGCCAGCATGGAAAGAACTGTGCTGGCTGCCCTCCAAGGTTGGGAACATGACCTCAGAGGATGAGGAAAGGGGGCATTTCGGTGGGTAGGGTGGGAAGGAGACTGGAGATGCCAGGATATGGGCTGTCCTGAGGCCTCTCCAGCCTCCTTCCCATCCCCTCAGAGATGCTTTCACAGGACGGGCCAAAAAGCCCATCTACTGAAAATGCTATGAGAGAGAACAGGGAAGCAAAGCTTACCCCCGGCACTCCTCCCACCCTGCGTAGGATGATTGTAAGCCTCCGAGTTCGGGGGCTTACAGTACTCATAATAGGATTGCGCCCTTAACAATTTTAGTCTTAACTGCTCTACCCTACGGGGATGAGAGCACTATGAGATAATAAAGGAAGGCATTGGTACTGGAATTTACTGACATTAGTAAACTGAATAAAAAAGGCACATTGATCAGAATATAAACACACACACAAAAGGTGCAATGATCATATCATTGCTGCTCCAAAGATCCAACTGAAGATCCAAAACGTTTAGAATGATTTGAGAAACGATACAATGGAAGCGTGTGGCATTTTAAGAAGTTGCCTACTATAGTTCGCCATTCATTTAATTAAGTTGGAAACACCCCTTGAGTTACTTTTGAACCCTTCCTCTTATATTATCCATTTTCCCCTTTAACCTTTACAGTATTGCTTTATAATCTAAGCCTGGATGTTAGCAGGAGGACAGAAACTGCAGCAAGGTTTTATTTTATCTCTAATGGAACATCTGAAACAACCTCTGGAAGCATCAAGATTCACAACAGCAACAACGTTACTTGCACAACACACCAAGCATTCATGAGGGTAATGTGTTCTCTGCCTTAAATCAGACTAGTTGGCATGAAATGGTAACAACCAAGAGAGTGATGGGAGAAAGGGGAACTAAAAACTGATGGGTGCATGAACAGGGAAGAGCAGGAGCGTTGCCTGCGTCACACCTGCCACTTCCAGTTTTACTGCACAACCCATGATCTGCTCCTTTGTAGGTTGTGGAGCATGATGTCTGAACCCAGACTGATGGTATGTTTAAGGGCTAAACAACCCAGCAGTTAACCCAACAACCAACCATAGGTTAACCGCTGGGTTGTTTAGCCCCTAAACAAGCCATCGGTCCAGGTTCAGACATCACGCTCCACAACCTAGAAAGGAGCAGATCATGAGCTGTGCAGTAAAAGTGGAAGTGGCAGGCGGTGCACACACTCATGCATAACAGCCCATCAGGTTTTAAACAGATGGATTGTCATTACGTGTGCCCTAGTTTAATGTCTGCTGTTAAAGGTACAGGAATAAAGAGGACAGCCTTTGTCACATGAACCTGCCCAGTTATTGAGATGTTCCTTAGAGGCCCTTTTTTGGCTCCCCGTTTTCCAAGGTAAGGCAGCTGGTGATCGGTAATAGGGCCTTTTGTGCTATACCATCCCTACACTAGTCTGTTCTCCCCAGGGAGAGTTGCCTGGTGCTGAGTGATGTTTTGTTGCTAACATGTGGAGACCTTTTTATTTGGCCTGGCTTTTTAAGATGTTGAATTTTCTACAGTTTTAACTTAGCTCTCTTTGTTTTTAACACTGCTGCTCTATATTATGTTGTGTGAGCCCGGCCATTGTAGTTTAATCAAGGGTTAAATAACCCACACTTAACCCTCGATTAGTAGTTGGGATAAGTGTGGGTTGTTTAACCGATGATGGCCAGGTTCGCACAACACACCCTAACCCCTGATTGGAGGTCGCATATTAGTTAAACTACAATAAGCTGTTGTGTTGTGCAAATCGGCCCTATATCTGAGAAAATTATTAATAGCTAATTGATGTAATAAAAGAGCAGATATAGGGAAAGCTTTGTGGAAATTAGAATGAATTGGATAATACATGAATTGGTCAAAGCAAAGTTTGCATTAAAATGCAAGCAGAACAAACTTCTCCCCATTCCTAATTGAAGTATGACTCAGTGGAGGCCTTATATACTGGTTAATTAAACTGGATGACTTATTATTCAGACTCTTGTATGGGTTTTTCTTCTGTTTCATTAGCCAAGAGCAGGGCTGGGAAACCTGTTGTTCTCTAGATGTTGTTGGACTCCAGTTCCCATCATCACTGACCATTAGCCATGTAGGCTGAGGCTGATGGGATTTGGAGCTCAACAATTTCTGAAGGGCCATAGGTTCTCCACCCCTGGCCAAGAGAATGTGAAGGCTGTATGATGAGCTTACCCTGAGATAGTAACAGGATGTATAGAACAAGCCAGTTTCTAAGGTATGTGGTGCTCAAGGTATTTAAACTGCAGTCTTATACACATTTACCTGGGAATAAGGTCCATTGAATTAATTGAGGATTACCTCTGAGTTTATTTGTATAGAATTGCACAGTTGTGTTGTCCCACAATCAGCTTAGCTCTTCCATCAAAAGAAGGAGATCCTGGATCCAACCCAAAACTTGGATGGAAAATGCAAACATTTAGGAGAGGCACTGAAATGTAGCTGGAAAGGGGAAGATGTGTTCATGTAGTAAAAATGAAACTGGAAAAACAGACGTGTGTGTGTGTTTGTGTATATGTATGTGTGTATGTATGTGTGTGTGTGTGTGTGTATATATATATATATATATTCTCGATGGAAATTAAAGGGAACTCTTAATTTGTACTTGGAAAGGTCCTGTGGCATTCATGTATGCTGGAGCAGTTGTCATAAGATGAGCCATGCAGGATCAGACCAAAGGCCTATTCTAGTCAAACATTCTGTTCACACAGTGGCCACTCTGAAGCCTGTGGAAAGCCCACAAGTAGGACATAAGTGCAATAATATCCTCCCGCTTATGTTCCCCAACAACTGGCATTTCGAGGTATAATGCCTCTCATACTAGAGATAATATATAGTCATCATGACTAGTAGCCATTGATAGCCTTATCCTCCATGAATTTGCCTAATTCTCTTTTAAAGCTGTACAAGTTGGCATTCATCACTGCATCTTGTGGTAGCAAATTCCATGGTTTAACTATATGCCTTGTGAAGAAGTACTTCCTTTTATCTGTCCTGAATTTCCCACGATTCTGCTTCATTGTATGACCTTGGGTTCTAGTATCACTTCCTCCACACCATACATAATTTTGTATATCTCTATTATGTCTCCTTTACTCACCTTTACCTAAGCTAAGCTAAACACTCTGAAATTGTCAGTAATTTGCTGTTTGCATTAAAGCTGTGACTTAAGTTAATATTAGCTTTCATATGAGGCAGGATATTCTTTACATATATACATGTTTGTTTGTTGTATATAATTAACTCATTAGGTTTCCAATTTTCATAGAAAGATGTCAGGGATATTCTTGGTCCTGTACATGTTGAAGCCAGCTATCGCCTCGGACATCATGTTTTAAGGACAAGAAGTACAGATGAACTCCCACCACTCCAACCAGTTCTTCAGCAACAAAAAGAGGATGACATTATACGCAGCAAGGTAAGAGTATGGACTACTTCCATTTCTGTAACTATAAAATATGTATAGCTGAAGCAAATTTTGCATTGGTATGTTATAAATCAAGGATGTATTTTTTGTGTGTGCCAGTTTAATACAGATACTTAATGGTACTTAGAATATAGAGATAGCCAAAGGAAACTTGGAAGAAGGCTTCCAGATGTGTTTCATTTTCATTTCCTTATGGGACTGTTTTTTTCTGTATGGCTGCCAAACTGGAATGGAATTCCAGTTGTGCTTTTAAAAAGAAAATTGTATGTTTTGTATTGCTGTATTTGTATTGTTTTCCACCCAGGAAACCGTTGGGAGCTGAAGGTGTGGAATGTCAATGTATGAAATATATACATACATAATCCAGATTTAAGCAGCTTGCACTGTATATTCATTTTGGGCTAATGAATATGTTACTTTACTGTTTCAGAACCACCATCACTGAACATTTACCAGCATTGTGGTTGTATGATAGTGACAATAGGGTTATAGCAGGGGGGCAGAATCAGGCCCGGGGGCCCAATGCAGGCCTGTGGGGTCCCCCAGGTGTCCCTTACCCTGGCCCCACCCCTGTTCCACCAACCACTGATTGTTTGGTGGTTTCCCAGTTTTTTTTGCAGTTTTTTCCCATTCTAAAAGATTGAAATGCCTCTCCTAAAGTTTGGTTACTGGCAGTAAGATCTTTAAGCTAAAATATGGTGGCATTTTTGGTATTTTGGTCCCATTCTTTTGCCCCGCTCCTTTTGCAGTTTTCCCCACCCACCACAGAAATGTGGCCCCTAAGAGCTTCTCCAAAATAGAATCTGGCCCTCGGGCTGAAAGAGGTTCAACATGCCTAGGCTTTATAACGATCACACATGCAATTGCACATAGAGCATATCCCAATACAGAAGTGAATGGGGCAGTCCATACTCACACCAAGGTCTGTATGCACTAAATTGATATGGAGATCTGCATCACGCCCACTGATGTGATCTATTCTTTTCCAATTCATGTGAGACTGCTGTGGCATATTTAAAGCTTTGGAAAATATGCATAGCCTAGAAAGGTTGGCTTCAAAACTGTCAGCTGTGGATACAGAGCCATTGCCTTACTCCACAGGAAACTTCAGATAGCTGATAATACATACAAGTGTATATTTGTATGCAGCCTTCTGTTGCTTGCATAGTTTTCTAGATCACGGGAAATATTTCTGCTCTCTGATCTAATCTTTCCAATATAAAGACTGGAAAGGCAGTGGTTAAGAACCTAATCAACTCCTCCAAATTAATGAAATGTTTCCCTAGACAAATAATGTGTTGATGAAAGGTCAGAAAGATTTGTTTCCCTGCCTCATGAAGCTTCTTAACTAGCATTGAAAGAACCACAGGAAAAAATGTCAAATACAAACTTGCCTGTGCCAGCTTCCCAGTTAAGTGACAAAGCAGCTTACATATTGTTAAGTTGCTTTGGAAAATGTTTCATTCGGTAGAAGTATTCAAGTCTCATCGCCCAACAGCAGGGCTAGCCCTACCATTAGACAGAGTGAGGTGGCTGCCTCAAGCAGCTGATTTTGGTGTCCAGGAAAGGCTGCAAATTTATAGTGATTTAATTTCTTCTTATTATATTTTTAGTGCTGGTAAGGGGGAGAGGTGCTTGTGGGATTTTCTGCCTCAGGTGTCAAAATAACTTGGCATCCTGGCTTGATTTGTGTGTGTGGGGGGGGGGGAATTTGCTGCACCATCACAGGCAGAAAAATGTTTTTGGCCATCCCTGCCCAGTGGTTATAGATAGGCTTTATGCAAGTCCACAGAAAGAGTGCAACAACACGAAGAGCTGCTGCCAGTGGTAGGCATTTCTAAGCCTAAACAAACTTGTCTGGATGACAGGTGGCCTCAGGGCTTCAGATTTAGACCCTTAAGTCTTCTGAAACCACTTTGTTGTCTTGTAATGCTCCAGAGAGTCCAAATCAGGCCACTGTAAACTGTTGCAGGATGGAATACCATTTACACAATGTGTAGGCTGAAGCCTTCTAGTGGTGTTAAGTGCCTCCTTGAGGTATTAGTTAATGTGGCTGCATAGAAAGAACCTTCTGTCTCATATCTCATGATTTGGCGTTACTGACAGTGGAAGGTACCAGGTTTGCATGCAAAGAAAGAAAGGGGGAAGCACGGGGGCAGGGTGCGAACAGTGCCGGGAAGCAAGGCTCCATTAGCAAAATATTATTAATAGTTCTGGGCTTCATGGTAAAAGGATTCTGAATGCATGGATATGTTATATTTAAACATGAATAATTTTTGCTTTGTTCTTTGAAAGTTTATGTTTGCAAGATTTTGCTCACAAGAAAGTTGTTCTGCTAACTTGCAAGTTTCTGGAAAACTCGCATTTCCAAAGTAAGTCGAATATGATTTTTATGTGGTAAAAAGATTGTATAGCTTTACAGATCTACTTTTCTACCTCAATGAAAGGTAGACCATCTTTAGAAAGTATTGAATAGGATGCCAACTTATTTGCAGCGGCACTGTGTGTGTGTGTGTGTGTGTGTGTCTAAATTGGTGAGACCTCTGGGTATATATGCAAGACCTGTGCTACATGAGATAGTACATCTTTAAAAACCATTATTCATCTATTTATGTTGTCGAAGTATTCTGTTGGTTTAAAAACCTTTATTGATGTCAGCACATTAATATCTCTATGAAAATTGAACCCCCACACTGTTATTTTAGTTTAATTTTGTATTTTAAAAATAATAGTTGTGCTACTAATGTTAAGACATGAGATTGGGAGATAGCAAATAGAAACATGCTAGCTTGGCAATCACAGTTCGCCAAATTAATGTAGGAACCATTAAAATACTTTTTAAAACATTCAGCAAGCTGTTCTTTGTACTTAGTATGGAGACACCAGATGGATAGGCATTGTGTGTGTTTTTAATTCATCCTCTTTGGTTCAACAGGTTTAATAAGGTCTTTCATTTTTGTTTTTAATGTTTTAAGATCACCATCAGGTTGTGTGTTCCCCCTGCATCCCGTTCTTTCTCTGTTCCTTGAATGCAATTATTCCCAGTTTAGTATCACATTTTAAGTTACTAACACACTAGATTACTGAAATGGAGTTTCCAATAAGTAATAAATATGCAGGTTGAGAGGAACTCCCTACACCTGGGACCAGGTCTTTAGAGGGACTGCAGTGGGAAAGAGGGCTGGGGAACCCTGGTGCATGTATAGAACACCATGTGCTGTTCTTTGGACAATGCCAATGTTAGCTTACCATAATACAATATAATTTAATAAGAAGTCTATGAGATACGATTGCTGTGCCAGAATCTAAATGCATATTTAAGTTTGATGATTAACTCCACAAAATTAGTGTTTTATTTTTAGAAGTAAATCTATTTAGTCAGAGTCTGAAAACAAAGTCATTGAAAATTGTGGTGGCTGGTCTAGAGCCTAGCATGAATTCTAAACCTCACATGCGTTCATGGAACACCTGTACACCTGGGGTGTCTCCATTCCTTTCAGTAAGTTTATGTAAGTGGTTCAGCTCCTTTCATGAAAGTGGACAGAGAACTCCCTGTGGGCAGAAGAACTTCATGCTCATACTGGAGGTTCCATGCCCATTCCCAGAAGGGAATATGAGTGCATACGCATCGTGCATCCATTCAGTAGTTCATGGTGCTGAGAAGTTTAAACTGAGGATCCTACTGGCCTTCCTGTGTTCTTAGGGTTGGAGTAGAACTTCCATTTTGAGCACTACAGGTATTGTATTTATTAGCCACCTAGCTTGCTTAGGGTCAAACTGCATTTGATGGTGAGAGACACCCATTTGTTTAAACCTGGGTCTGCTCTGATCATGTTGGAGCAGGGGGAGGGGTCTAATTATTAGAGCAAAATACATGTTTTGATGAGGGAGCAGAGCCTTCCCTGTGCTCACCACTTACCTCCCTGAGCTGCTTCTTGGCCCACATTTCTTCCAGGTAAGCTCACTTCTGTTGTTTTTTAAACTTGGCTGAAGAGAAATGTGTTTAGGGGAAGTAAGCTGTGGGTCAGTTCAGAGTGTAGCACCCCCTAACCATGTGCTCTTTTGCTGTAAGCTCTCCCCCCCCCCCACACACACACACTTTATACTTGAATGGGGCAGCCTGGGATTTAAACAAATGGGTTTGCTGCCATCACGTCTTGTTTGGCCTTTACACAAGGTGTGAGACATTAAGCTGTCTATGAAGCACTAATTTATTTTCTCTGGACAGACTATGTTCCTTATCTGTGAACAGAACAATGCTCTTTTCTTTTTTTTTTTAGTAAAGTAGGCTGCTAGCTTCCTTTCTAATTAAGAAAATTAGATAGCAATTATTGTGATCACTTTCACTGCAGGCTTATGTATTTATCTACTTATATGATTCCTTATCTACTTTGGTCAAATAGCTTAGTTTGTTTGATACGTACATACACATGTCAAATTAATACTATGCATTTGATTAAAGAATAATAATAATAAACTATGATTACAGGTGAAAAACTGTGGTTCAGCTTTCCCACATTCCCAGATGTGCACCTAGTGATTTATTATATGCATGCATACACTCCACTCTGGGCATCTTCCCCACCCCCTTTTGGCACCCTGTTAACAAAGCAAAATGCAGTAACACATACAACTGGAAAGGGAAGAACACCAATTATTTAAATATAAAGGGAGAACTTTAGAACAAACAGTAAACCCACTGATCCAGCCACTGAAATGTTAGCATTCGCACTTCTCTCTCTAATTTGAAACTTAGCTGCTTATGTAGTGCTTTTACCTTCTGTTGCCTGTCTAAGTGCCAACTTTTCTCCCCAAGGTGTTCAGTGACTAATGCTTTGGTCTCAAGCCAGAATATTTGATAAATGTCTATTTCAAGGCAGCACTTCTGCAAGTCTTAATTAAACTTTAATGTCAAATTGAAGTTTACTTTTAAATCCTCTTAGGTACCTTTTGCTTGTTAACGTGATTAGGGAACACTAGGTGGGACATAAGATAGACATGTTCACTCATCTGCACAAGCCCTGTCTGATATTAACCTTGACGGAGAGTTAAAAGACGACAGCTCTTGTGTAGCATAAGGTAATATAAAAGCAGCATTAAACAGTCACACTTAGCAATGTGTTTAAAATGGTGGAAATGGAACTAGTAGACAAAGAAGACATTCACTGCTAATGAGACCAAGCAATTCCAGTCAAACACAAAAACTACATCAAGGATGTTTGAAGAGTGGGTGTTTGGGAAGAGGCTCATGCAGAATAAAGAGAACCATTTGTGTTGGGCGGGGTGTATAACCACTTGATAAGCAGATCATCATCTGTAATTGCCTTGCCAAGTGGAAGGAGAATTGTATCACACATGCCCTTGATCAGATGGGAAATGGTAAAATTCTCCCCATCATTTAGCAGGACAATAAAGACACCATACAGATGATGGTCTTACCATGTATTTGGATCAGATGTGTGATAATATCTTTCTTATCCTTTGGCTGAAAGATACAGACAACCAAGATAGAGTTTATCCTGATTCCTAGAATAGCTTGGTTGCCTGTAATGGTCCAGAGAGTGGATGTAGATGGCAATTTCTTTATTAATTACAGCCCTTCCTCTAAGGAGCTCAGAGTGTCATATATGGTTCTTCCCCTCCCATCCACAACCGCACACATTTTATGCTTATACCAACCCTATGAGGCAGATTAGAGTGAGATATAGTGACTCACACAGATAACACATGTTAAATCTTCCCTGCCACTTGGCAAAATGATACAGATAGCCATGATATCCCAAGATGAGAGAGCTCATCCTGGGGTAGTTTGATCTTCTGCATGGTCTCGGATGACAAACTTACCAAGTGGTTACATGATGCACCCCATGGCAAGTTACAACTTGACAAATGATTGGTTCTAGTTAGCCAGAGCTCAAAGTGGGCCAAATAAGATGGCAAGAGGTATTGTTTATGTATTAAAAACAACAACAACTTCACACTGTTATACGGAGAAGGTGCTTTCTTAACCCACAAGTAGTGCAAACATGGTGAAGGTAGTCCAGTGCAGCAGCCTTGCTTCACAAGGGATTATTTGTTCTCCTATGTCAGAGGTGCAGAAGCTCAGGCCTGCAGACAAATCCATCCTGCCTGGGGTCCCAGTTTGGTCCTCCATGGCTCCTCAGAGGGCTACGGCCCCTTTCCCTCATCACCAGATGGTTCCCACTCCCCCCCCCACCAATCATTTGATGTTTTCCCAGCTTTTGCAGTTTCTCCCCCATTCTAAAAGGTTGCAGTGCCTCTCCTAAAGCTTACTTACTGGAAATAAGAGCTTTAAGCTACAATAGGCTGATATGTTTGGTGCTGTCTTCTTTGCTGTCAGCCCTGCCT
The DNA here is from genome assembly GCF_057233095.1 of Heloderma suspectum. Lineage (NCBI taxonomy): Eukaryota > Metazoa > Chordata > Lepidosauria > Squamata > Helodermatidae > Heloderma > Heloderma suspectum. The sequence continues at coordinate 193,790,462 of NC_139458.1, forward strand.
ACTGCTGTAATGTGGCCCCTGAGAGCTTCTTTGAAATAGAATTTGGCCCTTGGGCAGAAAGACGTTCTGGACCCTGTTCTGTGTAGACACCACAGTTAGGAGCAAGTTGCAGTTCTTTCAGTGAGACTTTCCAGTGTGTAAACATACAGAATTCTTAGAGGACAACTTGGCCATTCCTTTTTTACTTGAATAACGTGCATTTTTGGACATGCCAAAATTAAATTAATATGTTACTTTAATTTCCTATAGGCCACACGAAAGGAAATCTTACCTTGCAGTGGGAAATGTGAAAACGCTAATGTTAAATGTCACCCTGTACAATGCCGGTGATGATGCCTATCAAACTGCTCTCCATATCCAACTCCCTAAAGATCTTTATTTCACAAAAATTCTAGAACAGGTAAGAAGTGGGTGTATATTTTTCTATGAACTGATTACCCTGACACTCCTCCAAGCCATGTAGCCGTCAATAAATGTGCAAATATAGCATTAGACATTTTTTAATATTGTCCAGCATTTCCCCCTCCCCATTGAGTTATAGGCTAGTCTAGCACTTTTTAAAGCAAAGGGGTGACAGTACTGAACTTTCAGCAAAAATCTGCATAAAATATGGAATGGTTGGGCAGGGCAATCCCAGCACCTGAGGGGCTGTAGGATGCTGCAGATTTCCTCCTCCAAGGCCAGAGACAGAGGTCCAACTGGAGGAGGAGGATCTGATCGTGGATCGCCCCTCCCGCACTCATCCTCCATCTCTCCCAGCCAGTGGTACATCTTAAAGTGCAGGCGCTCATCATGATGGTCCCTTTAGCCACACCCCCAAGGAGAGTCGAAAAATTCAGGCAGGCCATATCAACAAACACATTCCAGCAGTTTTCGTCTCCACCAGGAACAGCTCTTTTGTAAAGCAAATGGGTTTAATTGCCCATTCAAAAACAACCCCCCCCCCCAAAAAAAATACTTTGCCTTACAACAGGGAACAATATATTATTGCAGGGAAAATTCTTTTCCCCCCAGTTACTGTGTGTATTTCAGCTAAGCTCAGAGGTAAAGGGAAGCCTGAGGAGGGGGTGGCAGATAAAGTTAGCATCCCTGCTAATAATGAGGTGTTGGCACTGTGTCACTGGGAGCTCTGGCTCTGCTATACCATTGCTCCCAGCTGCTGAAGAAAGCTTCACAGTGGCTCCCCAGTTGAGGCTGGTGTTCTGACCCTAGGAAGATAATGGTGAGGAAGGAAAGGGTGTGTGCTGGTGGATGGGGAGGGGAGAGGCTGTGATTCTGCTGGATCCACAAGCCTCTCAGCCTTGGTCCCCACCCCGGCAGCATGCTACAGCTGGACAGGCTCAAAGGCCATTTCTTTTCCATCAAATTGAATGAGAATAATAAAAAGAGAAGAAATTTTCAGCACAGCACTACTTAAAATATATCTCAGAAAAATCGGATCCTGTAGTTTTCCCGACGGGCCAATCTGCTTATTAAGATCATGCAAGCGATAGGCTCGTAGTTCTTGTCCATTAGGGTCTGACTCTAGTATGTATAAAAGCTGATAGCCTTTCCTTCCTTCCCAAAATCCAAGGCTGATTCCGCAGTTAATTACTTGTGCCTTTAATGTGATGTTTTTGGAACTTTTGAATGTGGATAATGTGACATGTAGAAAAAGGACGCACCCTTTTTTCCATTTGAAAGATAATCCCTAGAAATGCTGCTGTCAAATTCTAATGATGAGATGGATGTATGATCTGTTCCTGTGAACAAATGTGGTCATGAAAGATCATCATTCTCAGTCTACCAATTGCCATCTTTATCGTAGAGACACACGTGACACATACCTCATGGTTGGGAGCGGCTCCCTAGTGCCGCTGAAGGTGTGTCCATGTCTAAAACTATGCCAGTATCTTGTGCCATGGGATAAAAAAATAGAGCTTCCCCTTTGCTTGAATACAGTTGACCTTGATATTTCTAAGATCACGAAAAGATTAAAATTATTTAAGTGGCCTGAAAATGAATTTATAGCTAGAAGGGCATTATTTCCTCATCAAAGTGTAGAATTTATACTTCTGTGTGTAAGTAATTTAAGTAAACCAATACATTCAGCAGCAAGTCAGCAGCAAATGCAATAACAGAGATACTGCTTAAACAAAAGTGCACTGGAGTCAACTGGGTGGAGAACTGGCGTATTTTTATTTATTTACCACAGGAATGTCTGAGCCATCCTAGATTTGATGAAGTTCATAATCTGATCTCCCAAATCGTTATTTCTGTGTAGTAAGTGTGGGCGGGGGTTTCAAATCAGCATTGTGGTTAACCCTTTCTCCCCATACCATTTTCCAAACAAAAATTGCTCCATAAAGATATTTGCCCTGTTTGGGAAGATGTGTACATGTAAGGTTTCCCCATCAGAGCAAATAATAGCGGGGGGCATTTTCCGTCAGGAAACTGGCATAGAGGGAAGCGATAAGCCCTCACTACATCTCTGCCAAAATTAGCGGGATTCATTGCTCCTATTTACAAAAATATAATGGGAGATCAAATTACAGATTCCCATTGTCTTGTCAATGTCTTTTCCTCAGAGGTTTTAAATCTTACTTTTGCAAAGCATCCATATTCTTCTTCTGTCTGCTGCTTTTATACATTGTTTGATGTTGGCACAGGAAGAAACCCAGATACGTTGTGAAGTGACAGAAACGGAAAGCCGTGCAGTCAAACTTGATTGCAGTGTTGGGCATTTATACGTAGATCACCTATCAAAGGTACAGTTTATTTGTTTGTTTGTTTTTATTTGCTCAATAAATACATAAAATTATGAAAACAATGTAACTATAAAAATTAAATAGATCAACAGATTAAAGATAAAAAAATCTTACTTTTTAAAACAAATTACATCCTTTACTGTTTCACCATTATTTGCACCAAGGAACACACTCATCATGTAGTATAATGAATAGCCTCAAATACGTGCTTTTCTTGCAAGAACCTTTCCTCAAGTTTTTCCTTTTTATGATTAACCAATAGCCTTGCAGCTAAGATATAGTTGTTTCACTGTCATTTGTGTCTGTGCACATTTTGTAATACTCCCATCTCTCTGGCAATTGAGCTTTGTAGAGGAATAAAAGTAGGAGACCAGGTAATGATGTCAGAATGAAGTATTTTTGGTGATGAGGAACTGCAGTGTATGGGGTGCTGCCAGCATTTTTTGGGAATTGTTTACTATGGATTGTATCCAATAGTGTCATTCTGCTGATACCAAATTTCTGCCACTTGGGAAACCCGCATTTTCATTCTTGCACAAGCCTTAAATATTTTGGTTCTGCACGCACAAGCCATTCTGTAAGGTGCTCTGTAAGATGTTCTTCAAGGCGTTGCACAACTCATTGTGATTCCATTAGGCTATGTGTTCCTTGCACTAGTTGTGATAGTTTTGCTAGCGGACGCAACTGCTTGTACAATGCCAACCCTTGTAATTTGTCCACTAGCATAATACTGGATGTAACTTCATATTTTGTGTATATGGTCAAAGTAGTATTTGAAATAGATACAGCCACAAAAATATATAACGTGCTTAGACAACAAGCAAGACTGAAGATACTGAAGGTAGCAATCCTAATCGTAGTTGCTAGGAAGTACATTCTATAAAACTCAAGAGTACCTACTTCCAAGTAGGTGTGTTGAGGACTAGGCCGATGATTAAATGAGTTATAAGGACAGCATAGAGTTCAAACATAAATAATATAATTTCTACAGAAGTTATTAATGCTGATAGATAATACTTCATATAAATAAATAAAATGCTTACCAATAAGATACAGATGTATTCAACCCTAACACATTTCATTTGCTCCACAGATGGATTTCAGTTTTGTGTTGGATGCAAGCTCAATTAGCAGGGCAGGAGATGACCTCAACATCAGCATTAATGCCACTTGGTAAATGTTATTTACTACAGATTGCTGTCTTGGTCTAATATTGTCTCTGCATTTGTAAGACATAACAGAGAATTATACAAGGAGTTACTGAAGTGCAGGAAAGCAAGTATTCCATAATTTGCAGAAGCCCCAGAGAAAGCAAATAAAAGCTGTTGAAGTGATTCTCTTAGTTTGGTTTGCAATAATAGACCGTATGTACAATCCAAATGTGCTTAACTCTTCCACTGAAACTAATGGGACTCAAACTACTCACCTTTGGTTAGGTTGTGCTATCCTTTAATACCAAATGTGCTTTGCATAAAAGTTTATCTAACCAAATATGATCTGTATGTATACAGATTGTGTTGTGATGCTTTCTAATGTTTGTTTCCTTCTATAGTGAAAGTGAACTGGACAATGACCTGCTCTTGGATAACAGCCTAATTTTAAATTTGCCTCAGAAGCATGAGGTTGAGCTGAATGCCCATGGGTAAGCTAATGAATTTGCAAATGCACATAGTTTTTTATGAATTACAAAGCAACATACAGGGGGCTTCCAAACAAGGCTTTTATGGTGCCTTCGCCCTGCCTCATTCACAGAAGTTTATGAGAGATGCAATCATTGTCATCTCCTACTCATGATGACCCTCTCATGTTTTTTTCTTTCAATTTCCTCTGTCTTTTCCCTTAATGCAGAAAATACGTTAGGGAGCAAAAGATGGAACAGCTGTGCATTACCTTTGGATTGCTAGATCTAGGAGCCCTCCATCTAAAAGTACTCACAGAGTACTATGTGCATTTGCTCTCTCTCCACAGGATTTTGAGGAAGTCAGCATGGCACTTTAAAAAACTAATTGTTGGTTGTTTTAACTGATGGTACAGCCCTTGGTGCATTTTTATGGAAGGACAGTATAAAAGCGTTACAAATAAATACAACTGTAGCAGGATAATTGGATTAGATGCAGAATTTGTGTACTAGTCTTTATAAAGAGGCACAGTAAGCCCTTATGTACTATAAAGGTGCAGAGCAGAGGCTTAATTAACTAGCAAAAGCCTTTTTTCCTGAAATGAGTGTTAAAATGCATAGTGGCCCTGGTCCTGGTAAACTTTTATTAATGAACTGGAAATCTGTTGATTTAATTTAGTATCCACTACAAATATTATGAACATACCCAATTTTTAAAAAAATGTTCTTAAGATTTCTGTTAATTTTGTTAACTCTTAATGGCTTAGAAACTCCCAGAAAGTAGGTGTGAATAGGGAGGGATAAGAAGACTTTTGAAAGGGAAAGGGGGCTCTGTGGGTGGAGCATGTGCTTGGCCTGCAGAAGGTCCCAGTTTCAATCCCTTGGCATCTCTACTGTGACTCAGGATCAGGCTGCCAACAAGCTTAATTCGGTCTTCCTTTCTGTTGAAGCGCAATGCCAAACATCCAGTTCTTAGAACTGTGTAGGAAATGACGCTTTAGGGCGCAATCTCAGAGACGGCTGACTATCCAACGCAGGGCAGGCTAAGCACAGAGGAGATCGTCTCCTCCATGCTCCAGCTGCCCTACATTTGTGACAAGACAGCCAATTTCGGCTATCTAACCGGGGAGCTTCGGAGCGGGGGTGTGGGAAGCCAGGCAGTGCATGGGAAGCATCATACCGGCGATTCCGCTGTCCCCTCCTCGCCCCCAGGCACACCTCCTTTTTGGCCGCTCCGCGCTACTCTTCCAAGCATGAGCCAGGAACAAACCGCACCTCTTCCGAGGTGGCGGGGGTGGGGAGCTGGATTTCTGGGAACCGAGCTCAGAGCGCTGGCTCCAAGCTCAGTTTGCAGAAACTGAGAAATCCTATAGCCGTCTAGACACTGTCTAGCAGCCATAGGATTGTGCCCTAAGGAAACTAATAATGGATGGTACTGGTGACTGATTCACAATGCATTTTCTATCATTTCTTTTGGAAAACACCATTTGTAGGTCTGTGTTGCCAACATCATTTGCTTATGGACCCAGTGAAGACAATTCATCAGTTACTTGCATGAAGGAGACTATCAACTTCACTTTCCACGTAAGAGCTGTAATCCATGTAACAAAGTCCTCATTGTATATTCCCACTGCTGTCAAAAAAAGTGAACCAAAGAAAATGAAATTTGAAATGGGCAAATCATCACTCTTCATGGACAAATTGCTTTTTCTTGCTAGGAAGTTAATCTGATTTTAGTAAATATATACATTCGGCTGAGGCTTTCCCTACAGTGACTGTTGCAGGGGTAGGCAACCTGGTGCCCTTCAGATGTTTTGGGCTACAATTCCCATAAACCCCAGCCAGCATGGCCAGTTCTTGGGAGTTATAGTCCAAAATATCTGGAGGGCACCAGTTTGCCTATCCATCTTGTAACACAATTTCTTCAGTATTACCTGTTGTATCACAGTTGCTTTCTAAGTTTAAGTGAAAAAGAATATTAGTGTAGTTTCTCAATTGCATATACCAGTGAATAAAGCCACATTTGCAGTGAGCGAAAACACCCCTTTTGAAAATGGTTGTCAACACTGTGGCTACTTATTTTTACTCTTTTAACAAGTCTTTCACATCTATGAATGGGTCAGGGGTGGTGGTGGGGTGGGAGAGAAGGTTGAAGTTAGAAATGGATGGTAACTGAGATGATTTATTTTTGTATCAGGTCTGTTTTTTTCAATTCAAATTCATTCCATTCCTGATAGGGTTATGGTAGCTCATATCATTTAAAAAGTATTAGAAACATAAGATATATAAGCCCTGAAAGGCAAGAGGGGCTTAGGTACGTGAACATATGCTGCAAATATTAAAACATACAAACATTTAGTGTTCTAAAGTATTAAAATACCAGAAATTCTGTTACTTTAGAATTCAAATATTTTAAGAGAGAGTTCCAGTATTTGAAGCTGTGTGTGTATGTATGTGTGTCTGGTTCAGAGCCCAATTTGAGAGATGTTTCAGCCATAATTGTGGCCTACTTTACTCCGAAGGTCAGTAATCCTGGACTAAGTCTGGCTCCTTCTGTAGACTTGAAGATACAGATACCCAATTCTTTTGCACCAAGAGACATCAAGCTGTTTAATGTTCTGAATGTCAAGGTATACCTAGTTTATTTTCTGCAACTGAAGCCCTATATGTGACATATTGTTTCAAGTTCCCCAAATAACTCCCTACATAACGCTACAATCGTCAGTGCCTGATGCTGACAAATGTGTTTCCACAGTATAGTTGTGATCCAGAAATGCATTAAATCTGATAGCTTGATTAAGGACATCGTGGTTCAATTCCATGGCCCATAGCAGAAAAAGGGGTAGGATTATGTGGAACTGCCCACGTAGAATCTGCAAATAATGGTGTTGCATCAAAATAGTGAAGCATTGACAAGGTTACAGCTGTGTAGGCAGTTGGGATGGGGCTACTGTATCACACAGCACCTTTTACACGCCAGACGTGGGTATGAAGACTTTTGTGTAGCAGAAATCTTTGGGTCCTGCAATTGTGTCTGTGGCCATTGCATGCCATTTATACCCTGGCCCTTACCTAGCCCTAAGATGTGGCCTGGTAAATCCAAAACTCCCAGTTAGAGCTGAAAACCCTCCTCTATATGCCCACTCTCCATCATCTATGGTGGCACAGAGCCCCACACATAAGAGCTGGATCAGGTCCAGTTTTCTTTGCAAACCTGCCCCTCCACCTCCAGCACAGCATAGTTGAAAGGATCAAATTTAGTCATGGATAAAGTTTAGACCACTCTCTTTTTTCCAAAGCTACCTGTATTTGATTTTCCTTTTTTGGCTAAGCTTTAAGAACTGAGTAATTTCTGTTAAAATAATGTGATTCATTTCTAAGTAAACTTGTTTAACATGATGGTGCATGCAAGCTTTAGAAGTTTCTTCCTCTCATAGTATCTGAAAACCAAATATAATTGTGCATTTGCTCACTTTTAGACAACTGTTGGACGATGTAGCTACAAAAATTATACAAGAAACTGTACTTTACCGGAAAGAAATGCAAATATACTGCAAGATTTATTTACGTTCTTTACAAAGCTTGACAAGAGGCCATTGGTAATTTCTGTTTTGTTTTGTTTACAATGGTCTTTATAATGTTTTAAATTAAAAATATTGGGTTGAATCAAATAGCCATCACAACGGAAATGCTGGCAAAATGGATTTCCCGTCCCCTGCAGCCCTATTGTGCCCCCCAAATCTGCTCTGGAGGATTAGACAACCATCCAGAGTAGATTTGGGTGGCTTGGCGTGCGGGGCGGGGAGTCCTGTTGCACCTTTACCTTTAAGTATTATGTACCTAAATGAAATGTCATGGATTTAACCCATAATGTCTTTCTGTTACACACTTCCACATTATATTTTCATAATTAGATAAGTGATTTTCCAGTACTAGAAAACTGGCTTGATCATGTATAAAACAAATTAATACTTAGGATGAGATTTCATGTAAGTACATAACAGTTAAAAGTAAACTTTGGACATATAAAGAAAAGGAAAGCAAAAGGTGCTAAGGTTTCAGTACTTTTGAATTTGGAATATGAGCCATCAAGTGTTCAAGAAAACTTACAAAATGAGAGTGAAAGCCTCCTTTCAAAGATGTTTCAAAATCAATCAAGGAAGGTTTTCTATCAAGGTGTTACAAAATAGTGCAAGTAACTCATACAGGTCATGAGGGATAGTGTCATTCAGTAACTAGGCAGATGTCGTTTACTCACAGTGTGTAGATAAGATGACATGCGGTGCCAAAGGCATGGTGTATGTGTGCAGTGGGATGCTAAAATACTGAAATTCCCAACTTTTTGTTTGAAACTACGATGGCAATAAAAGCAGAAGGTGCAGAAGCAAAGAAGCAAGTCTTGTAAAGTCCACAGTCACTATGTTTTCTACATCTAATGTTCCCTGTTGTTAAAATTTTGAGGCAGTAGAGCTATCTGTCACTGTTAGGATATAGAGTTGCTGAATAACGCAACTGTATTTAGGGCTTTAGTTACTGCAGTGTAGACTTACGTCATATCTAAATAGATTTCCTGCTCACGAGTTTCCCCTTTTCCTCTGAAATCAACAACCCTCCAGCTTTCTGCAATAGCTGGTAATGGCAGGAGGGCAGACTATATGGCTCCCAATCAAAGTCCTTAAAATGCTGTAGGATGGGTTCTGAGTAGTCCTGGCTTCCCTTCTGCTTTCTATCCCGATCTTCCCCATGTTCTAAAAAACCTTTGTGTGGCATTCTACACTGTTCCCCATCCCCACGGGGACAGCTGCCACAATATTTGCTGCCACAGCTACTGTATCCACACATAATGCTAAGCCGTCATTTAGTGTTATGTGCATGAGCAGAAAGGAGCCAGCGCAAGGCTCAAATGTTCCCCTTCCGTCATCCAGCATGGCCAAGAGGAATAAACCAGCATTCAGTTTCATTTTGCCCAATTCCTGACTTTTACAGACCAGGAATTGTGGTCTAAAATAAACTAGTTTGCTGAACAAGCCAGAGTTTGTAGTTAGGTTGCTTAGCAGTAGACTTGGAGTTGATTTTAAACTGTGAATCCTGGCTTTGCTCAGGCTCTTTTCTGATCATGCATGTAGCATTAATCCATGGTTTAGCATTACTTGTGAACCCTCCCAGTGAAGAAGATGAATCTGGTTCCCAGTTCTGTGGCCAGTCCAGTGCTCTGTTGCTGTTATGCAGATTTTCCCACATGCCAAAAATAAATGCAACGTATCTACCAGAAGTGGCTTAGTATTCACAATGTCCTTGAAACTACTATTACAGATTAAGGCGCTCAGGTCTGTGGTATGTTTTTGACAAAACCCTTAGTGCTTTAGAGGTTTTATCAATTTATGAAAAAGATTGTAAACTTTATGGCTGAACCAGATTTATGGTGTAGACCAAGAGAGGGGAACTAAGTTGGGGGTCAGATGCCGTGCCCCAGCCCTCCATGGGGTGGATGATGGCTTCGCCCATGCAGCATCCTCTCCAGGGGGGGAAGATGTGGCAAGGCGCAAGCCAAAGCAGCAGCTGGAACATTTCAGCCATGGCTGCAGCTAGGCCCACTTTGCCCCCACTGTGACCCAACTTTCATAGAAAACTTTCTTACAGTTTCTGCATGAAGACAGTCAAAATAAGTCACTACGGTTTTTAAAAATGAGATAAAATTTATGGCTCTGCATAGTAACATCTCATATGTCTGCTCTCTCTTCTGAAGTACTGTATGAAAGATGACCCATTCTGTTTGCAAATACTTTGCAACTTTGGAGACATGGAAAGTGGAAAAGAAGCAACTGTTCACATTAATCTGGAAGTAACCCCTTCATTGTTAAACATGGTAAATATTTAACCTTTGAACTATCATATTGGTGGTTATAAATACATGTACCTGCACGCTAGAAACTTCAGGGCAAAATCCCAGCCAAAAGTTTTGGCTTTTCAGTCCTGTGGACTTCATTGACAGAGATTTAAGCACATACTCAACTCACTCTCTGAAATCCGTGGAACTCTAAAGTACTTAACATTGGCTGGACCATGTTCTATGTGGGTTCCCAACTCTGCATTTTTAACCACAACTTAGCATTTGCTCCTCATGTAGCATTGGTTTTTAGAGAGTAACATACCTTTTAAAAACAGGATGAAGCTTCATCGCTTATATTTGAGATAAAAGGAAAAGTTTCAGCATATCAAGATCCTAGAGTCATTGAAATGCACAAGGACAAACAAACGACACATGTAAGTATTGTTAAATGACATGTGATTAGGAAAGAATAACTGTCTGCTGAATATCTTAGTTCAGTACACAATCCTCCCTGTTTCTAATAGCCATGCATGATAAATTATTCAAATCAATTTATTACACCATTCTTAGATATGTAGTACGTCGCTCAATGTGTAATTGCTAAAGGTGTAATTCAAAAGCAAATTTGAATTGTTACGTGCAAACTCTTCAGCATGAATGAGTTGGCAGCACCTCCCAATATTAGTTTGGGTAATCTGCCCTAATGTCAAAGAATGCAAATTCTTTGCAGGAAGGGATGTAGATTGGGATACATGCAGTGGAGCAGGGAGTAGGTTGATCGCTGGCTACTGGAGAATCCACCTCTGATTGCTCCAGTTCAGATTGAGGAAAAGAAGTGCCCACAAACAGGTGATTGGACTGTGAGAACAGACAACGTTGATCATGAGTTGTGTAAGGTGCCCGAACTCAGCAAAGACAACAAAGACAGCTGCACTAGTGTTTATAGATCCCAACATGTTTGGAGAATTGTGTGTTTATCAAGAGCAATTCGTAATTCATCCACAACTTCCAAATGATGCTTAGAACTCCTTGCTTCTAAGTCTGGGTTTGGACAATCATGGCGGAAAGGAAGCCATCGTGGCTTCTCCCCCCACCCCTGCACATGCTGCGCACAAGCCTGTTGTTTGCATAATTGCTTGCGCTGCAACGCAGGTTGGCATATTGTGCAAACGCAGCACAGCGGGGGTGGCTTTGTACCCACCCTACAACCCATGATGTGCAGTAGGGGTTGTAGGTTGGTACAAAGTCATCCCTGCCACACGCTGGGTTAGCACAACATGCCAACCCACGCTGCAGCATGGAGAAATATGTAAATAATGGGGGCAGGGGGAGCCCAGTGGCTCCCCCTGAACACCCTGTAATTCACTCATGGAAGACTCAAGTGTGAGTTAGAAGCAAAGAGTTCTGCATTGTGGCTGAAACTAGAATTGCCCTTGATAGAGACATTCTTGAAATGCATCAGGAACTAGAAACAGTGTATCTGTCTTTGCCTTGGCTTTTACAGCTGTTTTTTAGGATCTCTTATTGTTACTACTTGATCTCAGCATCAGATGCACAACCTCCTGCTGGGCCAAGGTCTGTTATGAGGAAGTACTTCCCACTATTTTCAGTGGAATTCACTTCCAATTAAGTATGTTCAGGAATCTGATAATCAGCTTGGGTATCATGCTGAAAGCCAAATTTGTTATGCAGTACGCTCCAGCCCTTGGTGTGATTGTTAGCCTGAAATACTAAGCACCACTGAAATCAATGATATTTAATGTCCTTAAGACCCTGTTTGCACCTTGAAAGCAGCCCTGCCACATGGATTCAGACGAAACTGTTGGTGCTTGTATGAGAAAACCGGCACAGCCCTCCTAACAGTTCTGCATTCATGTCAATGCCTGGTATATTTATTGTGCATATCTTATTCTGTGCAGGTCATTCTGGAGGGACTTCATAACCGAAAGTCTAAAACTCACGTTACAATGCTGATCATTGGAATAGGCTCGATAGTTGGACTTACTTTGCTTTTGCTTCTTGCATGTATTTTATGGAAGGTATGTACTTAAGTGGCGATCTTATTTCTATGAATGCCTTTTAGGGCGCAGTCCTAACTAGATAGGCGGCTGCCTCCGACCTCGGAGGTGACCGCCTATCCAAAGCAAGGCAGGAGAGGCACGGCGGGGTGGGGGGATTGTTCCCTCTGCGCCTCTCCTGCCTTGCTATTTTTTTGCTAGACAGCTGTTTTTGGCTGTCTAGCAGCGGAGGGGCTGACCAGGAGAGGAAGATGCCGTACTACACATTGGATGTGTCATACACACAGCTCTGCTCTCCCCACCCCGAAACGGCCCCAGCCCCGCTCCTTTTCAGTTGCTCCGCGCTCAGAATAGGATGGGGCTTCTCTGTGCTGCCTCCAAGGCAGCGCGGATGAGGGGGGCGGTCGGTTTTCCAGGAACTGACCTCAGAGTGTGGGCTCCAAGGTCGGTTCCTGGAAATGAGCATATCCTATGGCCCTCTAGACAGTGTCTAGTGGCCATAGAATTGCTCCCTTATAAGATCTTCCATATTAATTAGGAAAAGCATCAGTATTACACTAACAATAAGACACTACACTAAGTGTAGTCCTAACATTATTGGGCACGATCCAACCAGAGACTGACACATTTCTTTCAATGCAAGATTTAAAACACAGGCTTAAAACTTCTCTGTGAAATCAGTGGAACTTAAAAGGTGCTTACCTTTAGATGGATCATGCCCTTGCTTTTAAAAATGAATTTTAACCATTTAAATTTTTACAGTTTGCCAACATTTTAATTAATTCTGAAATTGTGTATTACAGGTTGGTTTCTTTAAAAGAAAATATAGACTTCTGCCACAAGAGCAGGAAGGAAGAGAAAGTTGGAGCTTTGTAAAAAGCAAAGAAAATGATTCCAGTGAATATCAAAATGATAATCAGTGAATATGTGAATAAGAGCTTTTCTAACACTGGAAGCATCCATTTTATCAAAGGCACTGTACAAGAATGTGCAAATCATAAGTCCTTGTCACATATACCTGAGCAGAAGAAAGATTTCATCTTAACTGGGTTCCTAAAATATACATCATAGAATCTCTGAAGAATAAATATAACAATAATCAAGATGACTAGACTGGCTGCAAAGGCAAAATAAAGCCAAATGACAACAAGGAAACACTAGGGAAGAACTACTCCTTGTTAAAAATGTTTTGATAAGGAGAATGGTCCGAATCATACTTGAATTAAAGTGCATAACTCACTATTCGAAGTCAACTAAGCAGACCCTGGGGCATAGCAATAAACAATACCTTTGATAATTTTTTAAAACCATACAGGATAAACAGGTTTTTCTATGTACAAAGGAACTGACTTTTCCTAATATGCAGCTGTATGAAATGCACACTACTAAATTAGACAAATATGGCCATTCATACAATTATAGTGCATCCTAGTTCTCCCAGTTGATTGAACTGACGACTGTGGCGGCAGTTGTGAGGCTTGCACAGGCAAGGATTGCAAGAAAAATGGGGTTTTTTAACAGAGCCAGCCTGCAGCCAAAACACAGCACAACATCAGAGATCTTTAACCTTCCTCAACCCCAACTCGCATACACTGAAATTAATCTTTGTACCACAGCACTGTATATTCACTCCCGTAGAAGACAGTGGCTTGGACCCTTTTTGGTCTGAATGCAAGCATCTTCCATTCACAAGAGAAGAGCAGTGCTCACACGAAGACCCCTTCTGCGAACAGAAGCATTGAAAGCGTTAACCCCATTTAGGGCACAATCCTATAGACAGGTGCCTCTGACCTCCCCTGAAGTTGGAGGTGACTGCCTATCCAATGCAGGGCGCTTTGCCTTAGATGCGCAATTTCAAGGAGGAGGCGGGAACAGGGCTGGAGACCACACAGGAAGCTGTCTAAAACAGCTTCCGTTGTCTCCTCCCATCCCTGCCCCCAGGAACGCGCTGTTTTCACCCCTCGGTGCTCCGAGGGTGCGATTCCATGCGAGCTACAAGCTCGTAGTGTGATCTACGAGCTAGGAAACCGAAAAATCCTATCTCCCCCAGATGCTGTTTAGAGGACATAGGATTGCTCTCTCCAGGATTCTTTTTCCAACAGTTCTGCTCGCCTTCCTCCATTGCTGTTCTTGTTGCACTCCATGTGGTCAGGGCAGCGAATGCAGCAGGGAGCGTTTTCTATCTGTGCAGGCCCACCCCATAGTTTAGAACCCTGGAAAATCAGGGTTTGAAATCCACATGGGAAGCCTGCAGAGGTTCATCCTCAACATCTGGAGAGGGATATAGTGCTAGTGTGCTTGTCCTTGCATGTTACTTAAACTCTGAGATGGAACATTTGTTTAGGGCTTTTAGTTCCCAGCCTATGTGAAGTTTCCCATGGGCAGTCCCCCAGTTTGCCGCGAAGTCGTAATTTGGATGCTCTAATAGGGTGTGCTGGAGCCCGTCTTCCAGAAATGCAGCTTTTGAGGAACTGTAGCAGCCAATACACCTTATACGATCATTGTATTTATTTTTGAACTGTGTTAAGAGCAAATGTATATAGAGAAATTTTGTATTTTTTTATAGCGGAATATTTTGTTTTATACACAATACCATAATGTAGTATCTTTTAGTAAAGGTCAAGATAAAATACTGCACTTTAACCACCCAAAAAACATGATTTGAACAAGCAGTTTGTGTCGTCACTGTCATGAGTTATACCTCCGAAGTTTTAGCATTAAAGACCCTGAAACATAGTACAAAGTAATCTGGACCTACTTTTTACCAAATGAAACTATAAGTATTTGGAAACTGCCAATTTTTACTTTATAAATGGTCAAGAAGTCCTATGAGGATGACGTTTAATTTGAATACAAATATGGTTTGATAGCCTATCAGTTAAAATGTTCTGACTCTTAAAAGAAAAAAATCCACTTATCTGGTAATTGATATTTAATAAAGAAAATTTTATTTTGTATTTGGCCAAATTCTGCTAAAGTACTGTATTACACTGAAGTACATATCTGACAAAATTAATTCTGTTGTCTATCTTTTCCCTAAAGATTAAGGGTTGTATCCAGTGGAACAGACTGTTGGTGGATGAAATTTCTCTTCCCCCTCCCCACTGCCGTGTGTCTGAATGCCCCCCCCCCACCCCTATCTACTCTAGTGGGTTGCGGCAAGGAAACTCTCATAGGGTTAAGCTGAGCCCTAAATGTATGTAACTAACTAGTTATTCTGCAAGATGCTAATTCAAATTTAAGGCATTGCTACTCCTGCAATTTATCACAAGTTCACGATTGGCCACTCACGGAAGCTTGCAGATCCATTACACATCGTAATCCTCCAGTGATTTTCCCATCATTTATCCCTGCCCATCCTCCATTATCCCCAAATGGAAAAAAATGCAGTATTTTTTGAGCCTGCATCATAGGAGCGCCATGGCCTGACCGTGTATTTCTCCCATAGCGTGACGAACCCATTCTCGGGGCGATGTTTTGGTTTGTGGGGGTGTAGGCATGATGACAACAGCAGTGATGACGGGGGGGTTGGGCATGTCGGTATAATGACTTGCTGGCTTGCTGCCATGACATGACTAAATGCAATGCACCAACTTTCCCTGCTTACTCCACCTCACAGAATGGCCAACATGCTGGCATTCCAGCAGTTTGGCAGGAAGCCTGTGCCTGCAGGGGTGGGGTTCGGGCAGTTTGGTGGAGGTTGCTGTCCACCTGCATTTCGTGTCACTCACAACCTAACCACCAGTAATCTGCAAGCAGAGGAAAAGGGGCAGGAACCAGGGAGGAAATTTCATGATGCCCCCAGTGCGTGTAATGGCTTTTCATGGAAAAGTAGCCACCCCATGAAAAGTTAAGGAATGGAATATAACAAGATAGGAACAATTGTGTAAAAGAGCCCTATCTAATCCTGTGATGAAACTGGATGGTATTAATGTGGATTTCTGTCCCCATGTCATGTTAATGTACTTTAATTCAAAGTTAAGTATTTTAAGTCTCTTTGTTTCAAAGGACAAGATTTAAAGTGGTGTAAGATATAAGGATGTTCTTAAAATACTTTTAAAACAAACTTGTTAAAAAGGTGTTTGTAACGTGCACATTTATTTCATTTCTACATCTACACCACTCCAAGGAAGAATCTCTGCAGGCTTGCCTCTGGACCACAGACAAAACTTGACTGGAAGGAGAGGGGGAAGCAGGTGGAATAAGTTTAGAAGGGGACCACATTTACTCAAGTTTAGGAAATACTGCCTTAGATGGTATTTATGCAACTAAGGTGCATTGCTCATACAATCCTGGCTGCTGGACAAAGGGAAGAGACAGACACAAGACATTGGATGAATTTTATTGAACGATCTGTAACAGGACAAATGAGAGCTCCTTATAATGGGAATGCCTCTTAAAGTCTGCGGAAGCTCACTGTTGGGGATGAAGTGCAATAAATGACCCTGCTTGCCTCCATACCTCTTGGCAATTCTACCTTGACCTTAATTTGTCGAGGCATTCATGATGACTAACCACCTCCCGAGCGCATAGGGCTCTTGGCTCAGTTCCCCTGAGCCCCATACTTCTAGAAGACTGGTTTAAAAAAACTCCCTTTACCTTCAGGATCTTTCCCCATGTTTCTTACTCTAATTGCTATCCCTTAATCTTCCCTAACCCTGCATGTTGTGACC
Organism: Heloderma suspectum; assembly: GCF_057233095.1. Taxonomy (NCBI): domain Eukaryota; kingdom Metazoa; phylum Chordata; class Lepidosauria; order Squamata; family Helodermatidae; genus Heloderma; species Heloderma suspectum. The sequence goes on from NC_139458.1 coordinate 193,807,348, forward strand.
AACCTGGGTAAATCTACACAACTGATCCAGCACTCAAAACTGTTATCCTCTAGAATTACAATACAGAGCAGGTGAAAAAAAAAAACTTCTTGTCAAGGTTCATTTGGGTTGAAGGGGAAAAGTCCTACTCTAATCCCAAAAAGCAACCAGCATTTATCTTCCTGTGCTGTTCACTGCACAATTCCAGTGTAGTTTATAATCAAAACAAAACAGTAATTAAAACTGTTTCCACTATGCAATACATGGGAGCATGTGGCTTAAATGGCTTGCCAAAAGCCTAGCTTCTGTTGGCCACTTTGAAAGAGGCAGGGGAATATCAGCAGAACTGTGCTCCATTGCTGCCTCTTCCCTTAGAGAGCATTGCACAAAGCCACATCTTCCCACACCCCTTTGCACTGTGGAGACCCGGGAGGGGGGGGGGGGGAGAGGACTGGATTATCCCTTTCCCACCCTCTCTGCAGCTGCAGTAACACACTAATTTGATAACATGCTAAGTTCAATTTTGCAAATATCTTAATTTGATCTCTTATTCTATTACACATTTTTGGACACCTGTAGTGGTTTTAAGCTCAACTAAATGTTCCTTTTATTTTAATCTCTTGAAACAGTTTCTTGATCATCTTACCACTGAGTACACATTCCTAGTCTTGAATGTAGAACATGCTGCAGATCTCTCCTCAATCACTGAAAGCTGTTTATCAAGATGACGGGGATCCAGAAAATAAGAACAGTTAAATTTTCCTATAGAAATAATGATCAGGAATTTGTATCATCCAGCTTGGGTTTCAGGCTGCACCATTTATCACATGCTACAGAGAATTCAGATACAAACATGATTTAGCTGGAAAACATAATTTCTCTTCATAAATTGCTTCTAAAGACAGATGCATGATTCTTTTGGATTATCCAGTGTATCAATACTCCCTCCATACATATTAATTAATTGGGGATGTACCCTGAAAATGGGACAAAAATGGAAAATCTATTACTTTTATAGCACTAGTATGACATTTTATCTGAGCGCAGATGTATATAAAATATCAACTCTACAGAAAATAAAGAAAACCCTCATATTTCCTACAATCTAATATAATTTATCATAAGAAAGTTACCTTCCTAGATTATTAGTCTTATCCCCTGGAATACTTGTGTGTCAAATAATTTAACACAAATGGGTTATTCATGCAACAAACAAGTTGAGTCAAATGGAACTGACAGAGTTATAACATGGATGCTAAACACTGTACGTGAAATTGCAAATGCAGAGAATTTGAGACCTATGGTCTCTGTCCTTCATTTGAAATAAATGTGGATCAACTAGAACTAACTTCTTCAGATAAGTCAGACTTTATCAGATGCATTTCTCTGACAACAGATTGGTTTCATGGGGCTGCTCAATTTAAGCATTTTGCCACACAATCACAATACAGACAGACACATGAGAGAGTCTCCCGACATTTCTACAATCTTGCTTGAAAGAAGATACAGCACGTACAATGCGTGACTGGAATTTTATAGTTCTCTTCAAGCGTATTTTCTGGTCTGCAGAGATATATGCAAAATACTTTGCACTGTATTTACATATGACCAAGCGCTTATTAACTCGGCAAGGTTTTAACAAACAATCCATCATGAAATAATGAGATATTTGTCACTCAGCACTCAGCTGGCATTTCTAATACGGGGGACTGGGGCAAGGCCAGCCTGCCCCGCCGAATCTGCACACTTTGCATGCAGGCAGCATCCTACAAAACTCATGTATAGATTGCACAAATCAGACCAATATGCCTTGATCTATATACAAATGTGACATCCAAGGCACTGATGTCAGGTGACAGCAATCATGACTCCACTCCCCCAATACAGGCAGGCTCTATCTAGATCAGTGATGGGCAGCATCTTCGCGCCAGGGGCTGTATGTGGTCAGAGAGGTGAGTTGGGGGCCACATACACATAAATACAGGATGAGATTGCTGGGGCAGGGGAAGGCGAGAGCCTCTCCCCACCCCTACCCCCAGAGGCAGAAAAACTGATCCTGGCTGTATCACGATCACTTGTGCTGGGGAAGAGGGTGCACCGGGATGTCTGTCCCCGCACATGCTCCTCCCCAGCTCCATCGGGCTCCCAACAGCCTGCCAAATAGCTGCTTGGTGCACTATTGGAAGCACAACTTTGCTGGGGAAGAGCATGCGTGGGGACAGTCATCCCGGTGCACCCTCTTCCCCAGCACTATCGCGCTGCCTTAGCACAAGCGGGGGAATGGAGGGGGCACCTTGGGTGTCTGCAGCAGGCCACACAGGCAGCCTCAGAGGGCTGCAGGTTGCCCACCTCCACTCTAGAAAGGCGAAAATATAAAGGCATCTAGCAGTGCTCTGCCAACAGCATCATCTGGAGTCAGAAGCAGAGAATCCACTTCATTATGCCATTATTATCACTGTCCCACTCTAAAGGAAGAAGGCAGATGAAAATAATGCCCTTAATGGATTCTCTGGTGGGTAAGCTTCTAGGGAGTGCGCTTTCTGCTGCCATTTGCTGTTCAGCATAATCCTGAAGAAATTGGAGCAGGTGTGCAGGTTTCAGGTAAACCCAAGATGACTTTAGGTAGGTTTGTTGATTCGCACGTGCAGGGTTTTGAACTATAGCATAAAAAATGTATGCTAAAATCAGAGGAACTACTGACATTAACGAACCAGTTTACCAGGCTACAAAGAATTAAACATCACTTTAACCTACCGAACATGAACTTCTGAGGCCCATTCCATTAAATCTCCATCTATATTCCAAGGATAGCTCTTTTCTGCAGAATGCAAAGTATCTCCAGTGACATGTTCCTTTCTAATCCTTGGTTGGACTTTTACTTCTTCAACAACGTAAGTTTCAATAAAGGGAAAATGGAACTAAAATCCAAAGCAGAAGATAAAACTTTGTGAATGCAACAGTTAAAACTTCTTAAGATCTCCTTAGGAGAAAGATTGCTAGTTCACTGTTGCTGTCATGGAATAAATATGAGCCTACACTTTATAGAAGAAAAAAAATGGTAATAATCTCAAACGACCACATAGCATACAGTTTCCAAAGGAATTACCTGATTAAACAAGATACAAGTGACATGCCACTATGACCAGTTGCTGAACAGGACTCTCCTTTTTCTGATGTCTCTGTTCTAGCCCCAAAGCAAATCTACACAATAACCTTAAAAAGGCATGGCTGAGATTTGAAAATCCCATTATCTTTCTGAGTTCTTCAAATCAGAACCAAGGGTTTCTAAGTAAATACATTTGTAGCCAACAGGTTGGATCCAGATGTAGTCATACTTTGAGCAGACCCACTGAAATCAAGTTTGTTGGATTGTGTCCTGAATGTTTTATAGAATGCTAATGCCACTTGTAATCTAGCTTTGAAAATACCTCCCCATTAACAGCAAAGCATACTTACAGTTTGCTTCAAATCTAGTCATTTACAGGATACTTGTACTATGTACAAGCATGGAATTATATTTCATTCCCCAACACACATAAGACTGACAAAAGAAAGCAGGGCTGGACAACGTCTTTTGGGCTGGGGGCAGGATGACTTCCACCTAACCCTCCCTAGGCTGAATGATGTCAGGGGACATGGCCGTGCCCCCTGACGCCACACAGTCCCAGCTAAAGCGCCAGGTGGAGCTCGTCCAGCTGGCACTTAGGCTGGGGACCGGACTTCACTGTGGCCTGCACACAGCGTGGCCACCCCGGCCAAGGCACTGGGTTGATCCTGGCACCTCGGTTGATCCTGGCACCTCGGTCACGGAGGCTTTGCCTGTCTTATGTCTTCCCCCACTGGGGATGCAGGGCAGGCAAAATTGGTCTGGCTCAGTCCCCTTTGCTCTTCTGTCAGGGGCAGCAAAGGGGAATGAGCCAGCTCAGCTTCACTCCACCTCAGCTTTCCCTTGCTGGGGAGACCTGTGCAGAGGGAAGCAGTCCTCTTCAGGCCCAGCTTGGGGGGTGGGGGGGAGGCTCTGCTGTGCATAGGCTTTCGCTGGCTAAGATGGCCCATACACAGCAAAGCCACCCTGACCGGAGTGCAGGATCCACCTGGTGCCTTGGTTAGGATAGTTTTGTCTGCCCTGCACCTTCCCATATTGCAGAGGACGTGGGGCAGGCTGAGCCAGGCTGGCTGAGTCCCCTTTGCTCCTCTGGCAGGGGAGCAAAAGGGAACAAGCCAGATCAGCTTCGCTCTGCCTGGGTTTTTCCTAGCCAGGGAAAGCCCAGGTGGGGCAAAGCAGTCCCCTCCATGCCCAGCTTTGGCGCACACACACTTTCCCCACCTGGAGAAAGCGTACATGCACCTAAGCCTTGGCCAGGGAAGCACTGCTGGCCCTCCCAATTAGCACTTAACAGTGCACTGAGTTAGGGTGGGGCCTGTGAAGGGAGCCCAAACCTCCATGGATGAGGACCGTGAGCCGGAGGTTCTCCATCCCTGCCTTATATCCTGTGCTTACCAGCATAGCAGAGAGAGCCTGCAAGGACCCATGTCCTGCACCCTGTTTTAACAGCACTGCAAAGAAGGTTCAGCTTTGTGTTAGGGAGGGTACAGTTGCCTGAGCACAATTTCATAAATCCAGGTCATGGGCCTCTGGTTTTCTAAATGAGGAGACCATCAAATAAGGGGTCTCCCTTGAAATAAAGGGTGTCTGAAAATCCTAGTTCAATAGCAGGGCAGAACTCTGCACTCGAGACAGGGCTCCAGCGGAGAATGGCATCACTGCATGTAGTTCTCCCCTTGCCTCTTATAATATGTACTGTACGATCACTCGCCCCATGCTGTGCATTGTGAAGCCCCTGCTCCACACCTTTGTGTCAGCATTGCACCTATAATATGCGCCTATGTAGGCAATGCAGCGTGCAGAGGAGCCCTCAGTGGGTTAGGGCTTGCCTAGTGGCAGTGGCAGGCAGCTACAAGCTGCCCACCATTTGAAACGTCCTGAAGTGCTCCAGAGCAACACGACGTTGAGGCACCGTGGGTAATCAAAACAGCAGGCGGCCCACAGCTGCCTGGCACAACTTGCAGAGCTGCTGTCTCCTGCTGGTAAGCCAGCAGTGATATTGGAGGGGCCCCATCAAAGGGCACTTTGCCTAACCCCCCCCCCTCCCTCCACCCCGACATGGAGCAGGCCTTGAGGTAAGGGACTTGCAAGACTCTCAGAAGCCATCCTGAAAATCATCAACACCACTTAGAGAGGCAAAGGTCAAATCTACACATAGCAGGCTTTGAAAACCTGGCTGTTCGGGCGGGCATTTGGGGTGGGTTAGGGTTTTTTAGAGCAACGTTGTTTTGTTCAGTTGGTTATGTAAATTTGCTGTATTTTGCGCTGTTATTCGTATTGTGCTCCACCTAGAGTGGCTGGGTAGCTGGCCAGGTGGGCGGCTAATAAGTCTAATAAATAAATAAAATAAATAAATAGCTGTTTTATCCTTATCATACTGCAATGATAACTATTGGTCACATGACACCAACGGGCACCAAGAGTTATTACGAAGTATGATAATGGCAAAACTGCTATGTGTCGATTCAGCCAAAATTTCCAGAAATGTCGAGGCCATGGAAGAAAGCTGTCTTTCCCCTCACTTTTTTTTTTTTTGAAAAAATTGGAAATTTCTGAAAAATTGAAAAATAAGCAATACTTATTTTATTTAGTGTACTTTACAGATCTAGTTACTTTGCCGCTTTAAGACAGCCTTCCCCAACCTGATGCCCTCCAGATATTTTGGCCTTCAGTTCCCATCAGCCTCAGACAGCATGGCCAACGTTCAGGAATGCTGGGCAGTGAAGTCCGAAAGGTTGGGGAGGGCTGCTTTAGGAACATAAAGCAGACTTTTTGTTCCCGCAGATATTTTATGTATGACAAAGGGCATCTCTACACCAGCCTAAAATCCTGCATTTTAAACAGGGCTTTCTGCTTCTGTTTTAAATGCAGGATCACCACTGACTGCCTTTACACACGCTCCCTTCCCCCCCTCCTGCTTTTGGTTTCTTTGCGGGATAAGGAAAGGCTTCTTTACACAGCAGCCACGTGATTTGAACTGAGGGAGCACCTCCCTCCCTCCCTGGCATGTGTGCAAAGGGGGGCGGGGAGTCTTGTTTTTGTAGCTTAACTTTTTTCTCTCGGCCCCAATCCTGACCACTTACTTGGGAGTAAGCTGCGCTGAACTCAATGGGACTTACTTCTGAGTAGACATAAGATCACCCTGTACATCTGCAACCCTCAAGTAAGCCCCATTCAACTTAATAGGGTGCTCTGAAAAAAACAGAGGACATTGCTTCTGAGCTTGGTGGGGTGGGGATCAGATGTGTCTCCCTTCGATGCAGGGAGGCATTTTACCCTCTTCTCCCTCCAACTGAGAAATGCAGAGGCAGGAGACACAATCGGCAAGCAATTCTTGCCCTTGCGCCTTCCTTCCTCATCCTGACCGCACCCCCAACAACCAAAAACAAACACCCGCAGCAGGCAGACAGAGCGGTTTCTTCCACTATGGGAAAATTTCACGTGGAGGTCACGCCGCTCCTGTTCCGTGGGCTGGAAAAAATACCCCATATTTTCCGTTTGAGGAAAACACAGGATATGTGGGAGGAAATAGTGGAATAATGACTGGACAACGACGACGTTGTGTAATGGACCCGCACAATTCAGTGAGTGAGCAACCATGAACGTGCAATAAACTTGAGGTGTAGAGATCCCCTTAATTTGCTCATAAAATCATCATTGTATTTTAAAACTTTTAAAAGTAAACTCAGTAGTTTACTTTTAAAAAGTAGTAAATTTGTAATTATTGTCTGAATAGATTAGAAGCACATGACATGACTGCTACAGCACCAGAAGCACAGCACTCTACAGAACAACCCAAGCTGTCAAGAATGCACAATGGTGACTCCAGTCACATGTTGGGAAATTGAGCATAAATGTCTATCAGTAAAATATACTGTAGACCAAAAGAAGGAATGAAAGAACTAACTATGCTAGGAATCTTACAGAGAAGATTAAACTTATTACATAGTTTTTAGAAATCATTTTGGGGAGGAGTAATTTCTGGGTAGCTATATATAAATACTTTGTCTTAAATTCTAAAAGAAAATATTTCATAATCCAAAACTGTTCGATTTTTCCAATTTTTTGGGAAAAAAAAAACAAAAATGGTCCTTGGGAAAAAAAAAAAACAGTTTTTTTCCCCAGGCCTTCACAGCTCTACCACTACCACACAGGAACATGCATATGCAGCCAGGGTTTGTGCTCACCAAAGCCTGCAGAGGAAGAGGACCCCTGTCTTAGTGAGCCTTTGCCTGAATACTCCTAACATTGTCATTACTTTAAAGCAGTGTTAAGTTCCCTATAGCTCTTGAACTCCCCTATTTCCAAACCTTTAAAGGGATGTTTTTTTCTAAGTAGATACTCACAAGTAGATACACAAAGAAGGATGAGGCTCGTCTCTCATCCAACAGATATACTGCATGAGACAAGTGGTATGTGTGTGTGTGTATGTACGTTTCGTAAATGTACTGTGCTATTTGCCACTGTGTTCATGGTCCTTTGAATCTGTATGGGTGAAATTTTAAAAATCCTAACCACAAAACATCATGAGTCTCCACCTGCCCTTAATCACAGTGTAGTCTACATTTAAATAGAGAATTTGGTTTTTTAAAATCAGTTTAGCAGCTTTACACACTAGTACCTCCTATATATATAAGAACCATTTATAACTAAACCACAACAGATGGATGGAAATAGGCTAATCGGTATTAGTCTGATTGGTGATTTTCAAAAATCAGATGAAAGTGGGCTAATGTACTCTGACAGGAAGCTAAGTCTCCTTATGACATCTCCTGTAGTGCATTTACTTCCATCTTAAAACTTTATTACTCTGTTTTTATATTATATGTTAAAACATATATTATGTTTTAGATATTTTGTTTTGCCTCATATTTCTTTCTTCTGTGGCCTCTGGTGGATGCAGTTGTTAAATAAATCTAATCTAAACAACTTTGCAAAATATAACAGTAAGCCTTTACCTGGTTTTTCATGCTAGCATATCTTTTCAGATGTTTAACAAACTCTGGACGAGAAGTGTTTCGTACAACAATAAGAGCTATGCTTCCATCATTCAATCTAAAAATGACATTGTTCAGTTAAAGCATGGAATTGCAACCACCACTGTTTTTGATAACGTGTTTATAAATTAATTAATCAAAACAAGGTATAATTAGAAATACACTTAGTGGCTCTAGCACTTTGCCCATGGCAATATTTTTAAAGTAAAATGCCTGTTCAATTAAGCACCACATCCTATTGTGCCCATGGGAATTTTGCAGTTCTAAAACTAACCCTGGAAATGAGCAGAATCACTCATTGATTAGGCTGCTTGCCTAAACCACTGAGTTCATGACAGAGATGAGGTTTGAACTCCAGGGTTGCCAGCTTGCCTTCATTTGACCCCACATTTCCATTTTGTGTCTCAGTCTCCATCTTGAATATAGCTGCTTGACTGGCAATCCAGGACAAGGGGGGACAGCAGGACCAGTCACCACCCTCTACTGATGTGGAAAAGAGAGTGTTCTAGCTCTCAGTGCCCTGGACTGTGGAACTCTTGGATGTGCCAAGCCGAAGTCCACCGCATCCTAATTCAATCAGGGCAACACCTTTCACATATTAATTGACAATGCCAAGAGCCCTGCATTCTTGTGTGACCTTTGACCTTTGCAGAAGATGGTCTGAGCATCTCTTTTGTTTCCCCAGAAAATCCCTTTCTATATACACCCTACTTGTTGTTGTTGCTGCTGCAGGGGTTATAAGACCACAACTGGTCTTGGAATCCTGAACTTAGTGTGATTCCAAGAGCCAATCTGCTGGAAGACACTTTGCCTGACTCACTCTTGAAAGCATTCAACCCGAGGCCCATCCTTGCACCTCTGCATTGCATGATCCTGCCCAGTAAAAGCTCTACCATAGCCTGGGAACACCTGTTCTCCCTGCCTTTTGGGTTTGCCTTGCCACTGAGGATCCCGCTCCCCTTCACTCTGTCATGCCTCTCAACAGAGCTTGAGGAAAGATCTCCTCTCTCACGCTCTCTCCCTTTTCCTTGTCAGCTCTTTCAACTTCCACCCACTTCTCTTCCCCCGCACGCTAAATCCTCTCTCCCTTTCAATCCAAGCATCACGCAGCAACTACCTCTGGCTCGCTGCCGTTTCTCTCTCTGAGCGGAACATCCTGACAGCGTATCTTTAACCACATTTTGGTTTTGAAAATTACCTATCTGAAATTATTGTACTTCATATTGAAGAGAATTTCCTTTATGATGATTCTAATTGATGCCTTGAGGAGTTTTAGATGGTCATGTAAAGAAAACACCTTATGAATTAAGGCATGGCAGCTACAGAACTGAAGTGGTAGAAGACTTCCCGTGTGACTTGTTTGCTTGCTGTACACCTAAAGACATCAAGGATGAATACTGAGCCCAACCTTTACTGTGTATTAAACACAACCCATCTTACAGCTGGGTACCTTTTCGAGGAGGCCACAGGAATCTAAGAGGTGAACTAGTGGCTTTTTCAAGTGCCGCAACCAGACAATATGAAGGATTCTCTAAAATAACAGAGTTGATCATTTTAGTAGTGATACTAGTCTGGCCCTTCGTTGTACTTCTGTTGCTTTTTGTTCTGCAAATGAGTTTTCACTGTAACTTTTGTATTTTGTATTTGTTACAACAACTGAGTATTTACAATAAACTGAAATCAACCATTCAGCTCAAAAGAACTAGATTGCCTATTAACAAAGCCCCCGGGAGATTATTACTTGATGTCTACCACTTAAGACAGACTTGTAAACTAATGTAATCACTGTAATTATCTAATGATTATTCTAGGTAGAAGACCTCATCAACCTGATCCAAAAACTGATTGCAGTTCCTGAGATTAGGGAGTCAACTGTAGTCCAGCTCAACCCTCTTCATCCTCCTCTCCCAGGCTAAGAGGGTCTAGAGACTGCTCATGACACAAACATGCATCCTGTGGAAGCTAAGGTTTTAGAATAAGATGTCAGAGACATTACCCTAATTCTATAAATCCTTACTGACCTGGTAATAGGTGCCAAGCCTCTGGGTGCCATTGAACAGAGACAAGGGATTGCCATAATGCTCACGTTCAGGAAATGACCCTGGATCCTGTGCCACTGATCCCCGTTGTCTAAATACAACATCATACCGTGTTACTTCAAGCAATCCTAATTAACTTCTGTAAGTGATTAAGCTTGAAAATTTACCAGATTTAAGTCTCTCTTGCTTCTTTCTAAAAACAAATGTATTAGATAAAATAATTAAAAGGCAGTGGATGTAAAATAACAAATAAGAAAATGCAATGTTCGTGCTTGAATAGAAACAAAATAAAAATTTAACACTGAATAAGAGAATTCAAGTAAGTCTTATATGAAAGAATGTTAGGTTTTTGATCTTAAGGACATTATTTGAAAGCAAGTCCCACTGAAGTCAACAGGAATTACTTTTGATTAAGGTTTTCAAATGAAGCATACTAGTGAAAAATTTTAAACTGCTTATAGCAAAATCTGAAAATAAAAGTATCTAATTTCTTTTATATACAGTTTCTAAGTGTGCAATCCTATGGCTGCTAGACAGTGGCTAGAAGGCCATAGGATTTTTCGGTTTTCAGGAACCGACCATGGAACCCACACTCCAAGGTCAGTTCCCAGAAAACCACCCCCCCACACCCTCATAGGCGATGCAGATCATCCCAGGCTCCACACTCATAAGAGCAGTGTGGAGAAGGAGGAAAGAGGGAGTTCCCGGAGGCGTGGAGGGCATGGCGGAAGCATTGTTATGGTGCTTCCTATGGGCCATCCAGCCCCCCACCCCGCGGCGTCCTGGCTAAACAGCCGAAATTGGCCCTCCATACTCCATCCGCTCTGCATTGGACAGGCGGTTCGGAGGCGGCTGCCCATTCTGACAGGATTGCTCCCTTACTGAACTGTTAGTCAGTGGCTAGACAGCCATCGGATACATCGATTTCCAGGAACTAAACTTGGAGCCCACGCTCTGAGGTTGGTTCCCTGAGAACTGACCTTCCCTCCCTCCCGTGCTGCCTCACAGGCAGCTCGGAATGGCCCCGTGCTCCGAAGGGGAGCGCAGAGAGGCGAAAACAAGGCGTTCCAGGGCAGTGAAGGCAGAAGTGCCGGTTCGACACATCCAACATGTCATCCAGCAGCAGCTTCCCTCACTCCGCCTTCCCATGGCTAGACATCTGAGATTGGCTGTCTGGCCGCAAATGCAGGGTGGCTGAAGCGAGGAGGGAACGATCCCCTCCGTGCTTCTCCTGCCTGCATTGGATAGGCAGTCACCTCTGAGTTCAGAGGCGGCCACCTATCCCGGTAGGCTTGCTCCCTCCATCACTTCAAAAAACACGTTCAGTAAGCCGTCCAGTACAATGCTGCCAAGCAAGTAACATTAGTCACTTAATTGTATTGAATTCAATGGTGCTTAAGTTCATTACAACTAGTTCTAAACTGGATTGGGACTGTTATGGATAACATTACATTTGGAATACACAGACTTGTGATTTGTTGATTTTTACCTATCATTTTCCTGGGCATCTTGCTGTAAGTTCTTCAAGGGTAGGAATGATAATTCACACTCTTCTGGCCTAAGAACAGAATAAGATTAGTTCCTATACAGATAACTCTGTTATGAGATCGTACATCAATCTTTAAATATTTACAATATTTTCATCATCTTGATATTTTAAGACTTACAGCACAGTCCTATATATGTCTACTCAACAGTAAATCCCATTGAATGTAATGATGCTTACTCCCAGTCAAATAGATATAAGTTTGCAGTCTAACAATAGTTACAAGTCTGAATTATTATCTAGATTGTAGATATTAAGATATCATTAGATTTTTACAAATTGGTAAAAATATGAATCCACATGTTTTTGTCTAAATGGTACAATTTTTTTTTTATCCTAGAAGTAGCACAAGATTTTATTTTTTAAAATCTATCATACTTCAGACTTGCCAGTGTCTTCATCACAGCAAAATCTTTTCGCTGCTTTGATGGCATCCAACGATGCTTTTCAGCCAAAGCTAGAGTCCTTGCCCCAAAACCAAACATAGAAGAGAACCCAAAGCGAAGTAGTTTGGATGGACTACTGAAAGTACACATGTCCACCGACTGCAGATGCCCTGAAATGGTAACATTAAAGCAAACTTATGTATGGCTTTTTTTACGTTTCATTTTTCCTCACCCATGATGACAGGTCTCAAGTCTCATCATCAAAACCAAATTAAAGCATTTGCTGTTTAACTTCGATAATAATAAAACAGTTAAAATATTTAGAAAGCTGGAGCTCCTATATCTTCTCTCGATAATAAGTGCCTATCTGATGAAAAATGTCTCACTTGATTAAAAAGCAACAACAGTCTATCACCTTCAGCTGGCAAAAGGTTCTCTGTCTGATTTTCAGTGACTCCCACCCACTGCAGCCCCCATGCAACGCAGCCCAGACTGTTCAGGAGGGCCCCTGACCCTCTGGAGAAGCTTTTCAGGGGCACAGGGAGAAGCAGAGGAAAGGATGGGAAAGACTGGTTGTGTGAGCTGCCTTCCACTCCTGCAACCATCGGATTGTGTATAGGAAAAGAAGTGTTATGTGTGAAGGACACAGTTTTTCATTACATGGAGGTTATCTATGAGGTAAGCAGCGTACTCCGAACAATAAGTTTATGTAGGTGAACTAGCACAGGCACAATACGTGTAAGCAAATTTATGAACAAAACATAATATATAGGGAACATACAATTAATCTTGTCTGTATTACACCGTATGAAATGAAACAAGGCAAAATATGTATTGGTTGTTTGATTGTGAGAATGTCTATTTTCCCCTCAAACAGATTCCCAGGGCAGATTCCAGTAATGCTAATTACTAATACTTCCACTGTTCAGGTATACCTTACTAACAGAGGGGAAGTAAATTTATTCTAACTAAGTTATCTAACTAAGCTAGGAAAATAATTTATTTCTAGCCATAGTACACCTTCCAATTGTAACTGAAAAAAATAAAAAAAAACCCAGCGCAGACTTTGGCACATGGCGTCCAGAGTGTGTGCACATGTCTGCAGGAGTCTGGAATTCTCTTGGGATTCCAAATTCAAGTAATTGCCTTCAAAGTAGGAGTAGCAAACACTGCATCACTTCACAAGAGACTGTTGACAATGGAATAGTGGCGAGAGATGGGTGGGGACCCAAGCATGTAAAACGGGAATGTGCCTCACAGTCCTTTCACCCATTGTCATAGGGGCCAGGTTCGCACGATCAGCAGAGGAAACTACACAGTATGGGCAATTTCCACTGCGCATGCCAATCATGTGACCAGCATTTCTCTAATTACCCACGCCACGGGTTGCTGTGGTGTCCAAACCCAGCACGCAGGGCAGGGGTGGATTCTCACCCATCCCACAACCCCTACTGCAAGCCACGGGTTGTAAGGTGGGTAAGAAGCTACCACTGCTGCCTGCATGCTGGGTTCAGACAACACAGCAACCCGCGATGTGGCATGGTTAATTAGGGAAATGCTTGTTGCACAGTCAGTATAAGCAGGGGCGGGAAAAACAATTCATACTGCATAGTTTTCCCTGCTGATTGTGCAAAGCTGGCCAGTGAATTCTCACTTGAGTGGGAGACCCACCTGTGGCAGAACTAGCACACAAATCTCAATATAGCAATGGCAGATTGTGTGTGCAAAGTGGATGAACTGTAATAAACATCCTTCAAAAGGATGCCAGAAATGTACAAAGACACTTATCTCCAGAAGGAGGAATCAGATTTACTAGTAATTATAATACATAAAAATTACGCTCTCAAACTGTAAAGTATACTGAAAACATAGCTATCAAAGAATGACAGCTCATGCTAGAAATTAACAATTAATGGCATTCTGCATTCACATTGAAAAAGCAATGCTAAGCCTCTTATTAACATCTGCTAAGCTGTTATTTGAAACTAATAAAAATAACTTGAATCCAACATTCCTCTTCCATCTACTATGCAGTACCTCCTCCCCCACTTTGACACACTAACAAATGGAAGAATGGAGATGGAAGATGGAAATTCCCACCTTCTACCTCAGCAGTCCCCAGCCTTTTTGGCACCGGGGACCGGTCTCATGGAAGACAATTTTTCCACGGACCGGGGGGGGGGGGGGGGGGATGGTTTCACTGGCAGACTTCCAGCTGCTAGGACACAAATGATGTCCGCATAGCGGACGCCATTTGCGTCCCTGTTCTTTGCAGTAATAGGCTACGGAAAGATTTATGTAGCCTATTACTTGAAGAACAGGGACGCAAATGGCGTCTGCTATGCAGACGCCATTTATGTCCCAGCGGCCGGAAGTCCACTAGAGGCTGGAGCCAGCCAGCAGCTCCGCGGACATGCTGCGGAGCGGAGCCAGCCAGGACTGGCGAGGATTCGGGGGGGGGGGGGGGACGGATCACCTCCCCCCCCCACGGACCCAAGGTAAGGGGGTTTTGCACACCCCTACTACAGCCCGGTTCCTAACAGGCCACGGACTGGGACCAGTCCGCGGACCGGGGCTTGGGGCCCTCTGCTCTACCTTATACCCAGCAGATTAGAAATTAACTCCCCACCACCATTTCCTCATGCAAGAGAAAAGAGAATGAATAGAGAAGGTCCCCAGCTGGATGTCATACTCTGGCTTTCATCTACTTGTTCCAAGCTTATCCAGAAATTGTTGAATTGGAAGCATGGCAGAGCTTACTTACACTTCTTTAGACTACATACATTACTGTGATACTATTCTAAATCATATAATTATTACAAATGTCTAAACAGTATAATCTCATTTACCTCATTAACTTCAATGTGCAAAAAAGTAAATGTATTCTTTTTATATGTGTATAATATTAGAACTACTTATGAACCACCCTGATTTAATATAGCATATTAAGTTCAGTTCCTTTTCTGAAATTCTCAGATACAGAATACTTACCCATTATTATGTGCAATGCTGCTGTTAGTGCATGTTGGACTCCATTCAAAGTATGTGCCAAAATATTTGTAGAACCTGTAAATATTAGAGACAGAGAGGCAAACACTGAAACCATACAAAAGAATACTTTAAAATGGCTCCACTAACCCAGTTAAATCAGGGGTGGGCAACATGCAATCCAAGGGCTGCATGCTGACCTCCCCACCCCCCTGGCTGTCCTCCCAGATTGTTGTAGCTTTTTATTTAAAAAAAATACATCCGGAGTGGCCATTTTGACCCCCTTTTTACCCTTTTAGTGTTCCATAGCTACGAAGGAGCACCAGAAGTGTCAAGATTGGGTTGCAAACAAGCTATTTTTGACTCTTTTGTCAATCCTTAGCTGGTCCAAACACCATTTTAGAAAATTATTTTTAAAATTATTTTTGTATTTTCAGTGCCTCGGACTGGGGGAAGGTGCGGCCTGCGGGGGGTGGGAGGGCACAGTGGCTCCCAGATCTCCTGAAGTTGTCCATCCCTGCATTAAGTGAAACATCTTGTCAAAATATAATCATCTCCATACTAGAATCATGAGTGTCTCACTACCAAATAAGAGATGGTATGGTGGTCATCTGAGCAACTAAATAATATCCATTCACCATCTCTTTTCTCAGTTGCCAACATTAAATTCAATTTGGTACCATGTTATTTAAAATGTAAAATACTGGAAGACCTAGAACGTCTTCCAAGCTCATATATATCTTGGGCAAGTAGCAATTCAAAACCTATCATTTTACCTTTATAATATTTCAACCAGTGAAACACTGTTTGTACTGTTTGTTTTTCCTTGCCTTGCCTTGGAATCTTCAAAGCAAGCCATGCTCTGACCCTTCCCCAGTTATCACCCTGGCTATAACCTAGGACAAGAGTGAGTTCCCACAGCCTATGCTCAGATCCTAAACGTGTTGACTTAGGGATACCAATACTGCTGCTGCACTCCTGCTTGACTTGTTGCGCAAGCGAGGCCCACCACTCATGCAACGAAAAGCTAGCGGGGTTCAAAAAGCTGGCACGCAAGCAGACTTGGATACTGCCATTAGAAACGCTAAGTTCCATATCTTAGAACTGCAGCATAATTGCACCTAAAGGAGCTCCAACTGTGTTTCTTGACTTGGCAAGCTATGCTGTATCAAGGTCCAGGAACTTAAAACCTTCAAACCTGAGGGATGTATCCAATGTTAGTCCTAATCAGAGCAGACCCACTGAAATGAACAGGGCTTAGATTAACATTGGATACAACCCTAAGGGGGCAATCCTATTCAGATAGGCAGCCGCCTCTGAACTCGGAGGCAACCTCCTATCCAATGCAGGGCAGGAGGGGATCATTTCCTCTGCGTTTCTCCTGCCCTGCATTTTCTGCTAGACAGCCAATTTTGGCTGTCTAGCCATGGGGTGGGGGGGGGAGCACGGGAGGAGGCTGCTGTACGACACACTGGATGTGTCATACAGGCATTTCCGCCCTCCCCACCCTGGAACGCCCCAGACACGTCCCTTTTTGGCCACTCCGCGCTCCTCTTGCGAGCGCGGAGGAAAGGGCTGTTCTGCACTGCCTCCGAGGCAGCGCGGAAGTGAGGGGAGGTCAGTTCTCCAGGAACCGACCTCAGAGCACAGGCTCCGAGGTCGGTTCCTGGAAAACAACATATCCTATGGCCATCTAGCAGCCATAGGATTGCTCCCTCTGTAGTCTTTGTCTAAAAGGTACTAATCCTAATTGAATATTTTATATTCTACTTTTCTCTACACAAAGTAAAGGCTCTAGATAACTTCTCCTTTTGTTTAGTTCTACAGCTTCATCATGATTATTACTATTCTGATGCTTAACATTTATTTGGCATTAACAACAATACTAGCAAGACACGTAACCATGAATAAAGGCTTCTTATTCCTTGAAGATCACAGATTTTACATTTTACAGTGACAGCACAGCAATAATTGAAGGCCTATTTATTAAAGGGTATTTTAAGACTGCTCAAGTTGTGGCATTTCTCACAATATTGCAAATATGTATTTCACAAACTACAGTCTGTAAAATATAACTTAGGCTCAAATGCTTCTGTTTCTTCTAACATCAACTACTAACCAATCCTTATTCCGAAGGATGCCAAACAGGACAAAAGTATCAGCAGTTCACGTAAAAGCATGACTGACAAAGGTACCAGAGAGAAATTGTGGGGGGAAATATCCTTGGAAGTGCAAGCACTCCTGCAGAACAATTAACTTAATTAACCAGACAACATGAATATTCATAAGTCTGTTAATGTCTCCCACATCCAAACAGATAAATGTGATGTAATGACTTCCTAGTCAAGCATATCTAAGAGTCTCGTGAAAATTGCACCAACATTGTGGTTCTTTGCCCAAACAACTGAGTGTCTCATAACAATATTTTATTCTCCACAAATTAATTGGAAGCAGGAATTAATGTAAGTGAATGATTTAGGACTATAAGATTTACAGTCCATATATACATTTCCCTTTGTTCTACAGCAATTAAACGGCTTTCCCCGTCCTTCCAGTTTTTCTCCTTTTTATCCAAATCCCTCTGTACTGTTCCTCAGCTGTAGTTCCCATAGCAACAAACGCTATTCCTAAATGGCCAGCAGTACCACCACAGGCTGCCTCCATCTGATTGGTTTTATTTTGACTACAGTATAGTAGCTTGATATATTGGCCTAGCAAAACCTTCTTTCCTGCAGAGGACACCCTCTTTCAAGAACAGATAGATAGATAGATAGATAGATAGATAGATAGATAGATAGATAGATAGATATAAATAAAGCCTGGAAAGCTACAGTTGAGGCACATATTGGCTGTCAGAATTCAGGAAATGGGTGGCAGTCTTTTACTCAGAATTTTGTTTTCATAACCAGCTAAATTCAGATTTTATAAAATGTACTCCTGTACAAAGCTAACATTCTAATAGCATATTCTTCAAGCACCCAAAACATCTCCTTTATAGACTTTAGCAAGTCTAATATAAGAGCTTCTCTAAAATGCATTTAGAAGAAAAATGTTAAAAGTTAATTATTTGTTAGATGCTAATTTAAATCCGTTTCATCACCTTGCAGTCTGACACAAACATCTCTCACTTGTGATACACACATTCTTATTAATACAGAGAACTAAGCCTTCTAAACTGTGCAGAGTAAGATCTGGAGAGATTCCATTCCATGTCACCTAGCTTTCACAGCAACTATAATGACAAGTGAAGGTCAAGAGTGTTAGCCTAATTTTTGTTTGCTCCATGTAATTAGTATTATTTCATGCTTCTTGCTAACTCAGTCCCTGTTCATCTTATTCTAACTCATATATCAACTTTGTTTGCCAAGTTTAAATAGTTTTACATTGTGTGTAGGGGGGGGGGGTATGTCTCAAAGTCAATATAACACCCATAGCAAAACAAAGCATTCTGCATTTTATTTTAACGTTTTACTTAAGGTACATTTAAACAATAGCACTGAGAGAAATGAAATGCAAGGTGAACTGGCACAGTTGCTCTAAATCATCTTTATAGATTATGAATGTGTAAAAATCTAACATTGACTGATAGATCGGAGAGGGGTTTTTCTACTCCGGCAGCCACCTCTTTGCAAGCATATTTTTCCACAGCAACCCAGAGTGTTAGCTTAGGTCTGCTGCCATCCAACCATTGCTCATATAGGGTTGTATCCAATAATGTCATTGTGCTAGTGAAAAGTTTCTACCACTTGCAGAAACCATTTTTATCCTTGTGCAAGTGTCAAATCCAATACTTGATTCTGCTTGTGCAAACTACTGCCAGTTGGCTGATTCACAAGCCGTTGTGCAAGCTGTTGCGGAAGCTGTTCTGCAAATCGCTACACAAGGTGCTACATGACCCATTTCAACTTCATTAGACTAGGTGTTGCTTGCACTAGTTGTACTAGTTCTGATAGCAGTTGTCCAACCCCTAGCAGAACAACGCCAACTCTTACAATTTCTCCGCTAGCATAATGTTGGTTATAACCCAGAACCAGTGCAACTAGTGCAAGCAACACATAGTCTAATAAAGTCGTAATGAGTTGTGCAATGTCTTGTGCAATGATTTCCAGAACAACTTGTGAAACACCTTGTGCAGCCACATGCACAACAGCTTGCACATGCAGAATCAAAGTACTGGATTTGACACTAGTGCAAGAAAGCCAGGGTTTCTCCAAGCAGTAGAAACTTTGCACTAGCAGAATGACACCACTGGATAAATCCACACTGAAACAACGGCCAGCACTTTTGCTGTTCTTCCATAAATGGTCTCCAGTTAAGGCCAAAGGTTGGTTTTACGGGGGCCATACCTAAGTCTGTGAGGAGAAGACAGACTTCTACTGAGAGCCAGCCAAAGAGTATGGCATGTGTCATTAGCAAGGACAGATTACTGGAATCTTTTGAATAATCCAAAGGATAAGTAGGCAATAATAGTATATATTTTAAGAACACACTACACAATATCAAATTTGGAGGAGATTCTAAATCATCACACCACAACAACTATTTTGTAGTATTCTTCATATTTATACTGTCACCTGCTGGTATTATTCCAAGAGGAAGTTGTGCTCTAATTGGTACAAGTATATCATCACTGTCCCTTCCATCATCCATCTGGGCTCTAAGTAAAAGACCATGAGCGACCTCACTGGCAGTCCCATCTCCACCAACACAGACAACCCTAAAGCAGAAAAAATGGCAAGGAATGCAATTCAGTGTCAGGCACCGTGTATGATCAAGTTGAAACTGATTACTTTTATAATTTTTCTAGGGCAGCATATTGACCACATGCACTCCAGTACAATTATTTACGTAATTTTGACTTATTTAACCTTTACAAATATGATAATTTCCAGGTTGATCTTTCTGATCAGTGAAACCGGATAAGAATAGAATTCAACTGTAGAAAAGAATATCATGCACACAAACACATTTTCCTTCTTTTAATGGCTACAAGCATGCAATTCTTATTTTTCACTTAATGCAGTGCAATTTACACTACAGCCTGCTATTGTAATTTGTACCCTCATTTTACTAGTTTTAACAAAATGAGGACAAAATAAGATGGGAGGAGGAGGAGGAGAACGATGTAGACTACTCTGAGATCCTTAGACGAAGGGCAGGATAAAATGTTATAAATACATACATAATTTCAAATCAAACAACACTTTTTGACAAGTCGTATGTGGAAAAGAGATCTGTTACAAGGTAGAGTCCAAATCTGGCAGAATGAGTTTGTAAAATATATCTGACTCTTTGCCATAAAAATATGGATGGGCAAATTCAAACAAATAGACTTTATTTTATCCATAACTGAGTTACTAACTTTTATACTTCTGCATTTAATAATGCACAATAATACACACAATAATACTTATCATTTGTATGGTGCTTTCAAGTGTCCAAAGCTCTTCACAAGCATTATCTAGCTACAATTGTTACAACAGCCCTGTAAAGTAAGTCAGTATTATATGCCTCATATTGCACAGAGGCTGGGGGTGGGGGGCTTACCTAAGGCCACCTAGTAAGTTCACGGCAGAGGAGAGATTTGAATCAGCAACATCCTGATTTGTATCTCAGTCTTAGTCACTATGCTACAGCAGTTTTCAAATCATAGTAATTTTGCATAACTGATTTTATCCCAGTTTTGTCAACGGCCATATTCTTATTGCCTTTAACAGTTACATTAGAACAGAGTCGACATGGTGTAGTTGTTAATGTGACAAACTAAGACTGGAGAGATCTGAATTCAAATCCCTGCTCGGCCATGAAGCTTGCTGGGCGACCTTGGGCCAGTCATCATCTCTCACCTCACCCAGCTTCCATCAGCCCCAGCCAGCATGGCCAATGGTCAGGAATGCTGGGAGCTGTAGTCTAAAACAAGGGGAGCACCAGGCTGGGGAAGACAGGCCTAACCTTCTTCACAAGGTTGTTGTGAGGATAAAATCAAAGAAAGCATAAAATCAAAGAAAGCAAACAGAATACATGGATCTGCTTCTTGGAGGAAGGACGAGACATAAATGTATTAAGTATTAACAAAATCTACACCTCTCTTCAATGCCAACATGTTGGTCCAAAACTTTTGAACAGGTTTATTTGTTTACAGTTATATATCTGCATAGCATTCCTGAAATAACATCTTACTACCAACGCCTCAAGTTTCAGAGGTTCAGCACTCGGTACATCCCATCAGAAGCAAACTGGTACAGATGGTCTTGAATAGGCATTAAGTAGTATTCGGTTGTACATTGTTAGCAGTTCCAATAAACTGGTTATTTGAAAGAGAAATCTAACATTTATTTTATTAGTGTAAGAAAGCATGAGAGATGAGGAAATGAGAACATTTATTAATTGCCGATTGCCCAATTAAAATATTCGAAACTTAAGAGTTATCATTTTCTTTCATCAGATTCAGTATATGCATTAATAATTATTTCAATTATTAACGCATGTACTAAATATGATCAAGGAAAATGATAACTATTAAATACTTGAATTCCAGGTTATGGGGCCCATACACCTATTTCATTTGTACACATCTGAAATTAACACCTTGATTTAAAAGACCTACAAGTGCCCTGATGCACTGAGGTCTTCTGAACATAGACCGATTCATTTGGTGGAGAAATTCTGTGTGCACAATGGAACTCCTGTCTCAAATAGCGGGTTTGCGGAAAACCTCTGTTGTGATGCAAGAGATAGACTCCCATGGATTATTTAAAAACCTTTGCTCCTTTGTCACTTATGATATTTTCCCTGAGTTAACAGCATCCTTACAGTAAGGAAAACAGTGAAAGAGACTCTTACCCATGAAAAGGCTTTAGATCACATTCCTTAAGCAATGCAAGAGCATGTCCTTCATGTTCAGTAACTATGAAAGATACATCATTCGTTATAACACAGAAATGATTAGAGACCATTTTAAACACTCAGCTTCTCAATTTAGAACAATAAGCGTGTTTTAGAAGCCATAAATTACAATCCAAAGAGCTACTCAGTGTACCCAGTGGGATTTGTGCCTTTTCCCTTAGAGCAGCAGACCTCAAAGACAAATACCAAGTTCTCCTGACTTTTCCAAACAGACTGCTATGCAGTATGTGGTAGTGCAGATCTAGAAACACAATTCTAAAACCCCTGTGGGCATACGGAACCAATCCGCTAGTTTTTATGGATTATGGTCATGGAAATTATTTCTCCCTCTAATTTTGGAACATAAAAAAGTTGTAATAACTTCTTAACAGTTTTGTAAATGAAGAGTAGATTGTATACTTAAGCTACATAAATCATCTCCTATTTCTCAGGCAAGACAATAGATATATTTCATTTATAGAACACTAGTTATTGACTTATGAGGTATACATGTCAGCACAAGAATAAACAGGTATCTTTTACAACAGGGATGGGCAGAAGGTAGATCATGATCTACGGGTACAGTGTTCTTTGTTGCAAGGCGCAAGGACCATCACCTCAAATATGAATTTCTCCCTCTCTCTCTCCCTCTCTCGTTTTTGCATTAGCTGTACATGCTCTGCAGGAGCTCTCTACCTTTACCTTGTTGTTTAGCGGAGCGCCAGCTGCTATGATCTGGGCTACCAAAGAACACTTCGGGGATAGGGAGCCACAAGACCTGCCACTCATCAGCTGTAAAGCTTTACTCCCCCTGTAAAGGTCGGGGGAGAGGAGGACAATGCAGGAGCAATCAGCCAATAAACTCTTGTATGGGAGAAGCTGAAGAGGAAAGAGCAACATGACTGGCTAGCTGCAGCAGTGCACAGGGCAGGTGCTGGAGTCGGAGGGGGAATTGAATGTGTGTGCATTCATAAGCAATGTAGGGAGATTTTGCAGCACTGAGCAGAGTGGAGCACTCTCTCAGTGATGAGGAAAAGATCCATCCCCATCCAAGGACTAAATGAGACTGTTGGAATGTGCCTGCCTTGTGACTGACTGATGAGGCCTTGCTTGGATGGCATGAAGGGGAATGGGGAGGACAGGCCCCAACAGGCTTCCAGCAGTGACACCACTTGACCAAGGGCAAGGAGACAGCTTTGGCTATTGGGAAGTATAGAAATGAAATAAATAAATAAGGAGAGGAAAGGCCCCCAAAGTGGCCTCAGCAGCAGTGCCTGACACCAAAGTGTCTCCTGCTTGAAAAATAGTGAAGATTACTATATTGGTAGATCTCCACGTGATTTGCAATAGTTCACCAAGGGCTTCTGATTCCCAGTTATTTATCAACAGCAACAACAACATTATGTCTCATATAGTTCTGCTGCTGAAATGCAGAAAGGTTGGGGTAACCAGGAGTGGACTTTTGCGTGTAAGCACTGAGTTCAGCTCAGTTCATTTCTGTGCTCAGAAGCACTCTTTTCTTTAATAGTAAATTATGTCTTTTGCACCTGATTCTGGTTGGTGGATCTAGCAGTACTAGTAAAAAGATAAAGTAGATCCAACAAGTCTAAAGGCTGCCCATCCCTGTTCTACTGGATGTAATCATTTTATCACATAGAACTGAAGTGCCTGAAAACACAATGCAATGGTAAATACAAATATTTAACTTGGATTAGTTATCTGTGGAAATAATAAAGCTGGATACCAGTGACAAAAGAATATAACACAGGAGGGTGGTGGTACAAGTATACACCAGAATCTGTAACCTCTGGAGGAAATGAATCTGTCAATCTACATTGCTGTCTCTGATTGCTGATACCTTATACAGTACAGTCAATGCTAGCAAAGGAAGAATAAGCTAGCATAGTGCAGATGGCATAAAGCATCATAACTACATTTAGCATTTTCTAGGGCATCCTTGCCAGAAGAGACAGCCCAGCTGCATCCACTCATCAAAGATTTCTGCTGACTGACATGACACTTCCAGATGGATTTTTTGTGTAAGAATGTGCATTAGTATATGCAAGATTACATTAATCTTTCATGCCTGTCTGTCTTTTGTGATAGTACATTCTTTCTTGTCTAGTGTTTCTAAATATTGTTAAATTTATTGTGTGGATATCTAAAAACATTTCTAATTAAAAAGCTTTACAGTTAGCCACTGACCTACTTCATTACAATAGGTAACAATGTCCTTAAAGTGAGTAGGTCGAGTAACATGCAGAACACCACTGCACAGTTTCTGGCCTGCGGCTTCAAATAAGGAACTCCAGCCATGGAACAGCACTATGGTGTCATCACTCCATATGCTATACTCTTGACCCTTAGCCTTTAAAGGCCCAAATAGCAGTGTGCAGAGCCGGAAGCATCATTGTGGCATTATCACTAATGTGCAAATTAGCCCCACCATCCTTCAAAGATGTAGAGCTAGGTAGATGAAAAGCTATAACACAAAAAATGCACCTTTTTTTAATTCTTGGGAAGCAGGTTTGGGATGCTCTTATGGCCCTATCCATCCCACCTTTCACACTACCGCAATAATTATGTATTCCACACATGTTCAGAGATACACTCCTGTCCTTCATTATTAACACAACAGTCCCTTGACCATTCCTCCTGCTCCTTTGATGCCCTCTTCTGAACCAGGGGGGCAAATATGAAGCAGTAAACTAAACTGGAATGCAAAGCAAAGACTCAGGGGCCACAGGGAGAGAGATGTCTTCAGATGTAATGCTAAACCAGTTTAGTGTTACATGCACAAGCTTGCTCCTCTCTTCTTCTCTAGTGCAGTTTCAAGATCAGAAGCATTTACTTTTGGAAGCATTTGCTGTGTGATTTGTTGTTAGGTCTTAACCAGGACAAAACAGTTAGTTTAAACTATGGTTTATCCAAACAATCCAGAATTAAGCAAGATCTGAAACTGGCTTGTTCAGACAAATCAGCGTTAAACCTTAAAAGTTATGTTCAGACATAACAACAAACTGCAGTTACTTGAAAACAGAAGCAAATGCTTCTGATCTCTTTGCAGGTTTGCCAGAGGAAAGGGAGGGAGGATATATGAGCCTGAGGCTCCTTCACGTAGTACTAAACCATAGTTTAGCATTACATCCAAATACAGCCAGAGAGAAAACAAGTGCCTCAAAAAACCCTCAAAAAAGGAAATATAGGCAAATACTTAAGTTGCTAATTCATACAAGTTGCAGAATTCAGATTATTATCCAGATTTGATATGATTTTAATGAGAAGTATACAAAGGCCTGTCTTTCATCTCAAATTTGTGGAGAAATTTTTTACCACAAAAAAGAAGGATCTGGCAATCTGCTAATTAAAGCCTACCTACTCTACTGAAGGACACCAGGGCGTCTTTAGGATGGGGTGGACCCCAATCCAACCTTTAGGAAAAGCTTTAACACAATCTGCTTTCTACTGGCTGAACAATGCAAACTCTATGCATGACAAAAATAATGTAGGAGTTAAATGTAAAATAATGCTAGAGCTAAATATGGAGTTTGACCATAGCTAACACATTTTTATTCTAGCAAGCATTTAGAATGGGGGAAGGTTTTAAACAGACATGTTTTTATTGGTCTACTGCAGTTCTTGAAGGAGAGCTCTATCTCCCATATACATCCCCGATATACATTCTCTATGTATTTTTTAATATTGAGAAAGAAATGTATATTTCAGACATTCATGTATGAACTGTCATGCGATTTGATTAAACAAGAATTACTCTCTTAAATAAAAATATATTTGACAAAACTGAAGTACTTGCAATTTGCCAAAGTATCCTGTAGGTGGAGTGTTAGCCAATAAATACAGCAGTATGCTTTGAATTGTTACAAAATGTATAGACCTTACATGTGTTTAATTTTATCCTATCCTTTAAAAAAATGAGTTAAATTATCTTTATTTAAACTGTTTTACATCAGTGCTTTGAAAAGAGGGCCAAAGGATTATTTTATGAATGTTTTATTTGTCAACTGGTTACTGAGTTGCTGGAATTATGCAAAAACAGTTTTAGCAATTGAAGCAAAAGCCACTTCTGAAAGAGACGTGTCTTTATTTTGACACTTGAAATCAAAACTTATAGACCAGCCACAAACATCAAGATAGAATGAGCACTCCTTAGGCAGATTAGATTACATATTCAATTATTTTGACCTTCTGACGATGTTTAGTTTGGTGTCTTACTGAATATTTTAACTCTTTAGTCAAGAAAAATCCACAGAGACACTGGGCCAGTTAGAAGGATTGCCGCAGCCCTCTGTGGCTTATTCAAGCTCATGCCGGTGACCATTTTGAATGTTCAAGCCGCAGTGGGCAGTCGCCATGGCTTATACCGCGTGAACCCAGCGAGAGTGGCTTATGCAAGAGTAAAACAACCCTCGCATTACCCATTAGGATTATATTAGGGGTGTTTAACATTCGCATGAGCCATCCTCACTGGGTTAACACAACACGATAAGCCACAGCGACCACCTGCTTGAGTATTCAAAAAGGGGGGTGGCACATGCTGTATGTAAGCCACCATGGCTTATATAAGCCACAATGGGCCGCAATGATCGTGCAAAGCCAGGTAATTTAGTACGAAATTAGAGCAGTCTGAATTCCTTCGTGACAGATGATGTCATCACCCATCCGCTGCCAACCAGCCACCTCCCTCTTGAAAAGCCTCATTTTCTGAAACTCCTTTTACTCCAGCTTTTTTACTAAAAGTGTTCCCCTGGCAGTTTTACTAGTGTGCCACATCCCTCCCGCATTAAATCCTGGGCATGCCTCTGTGCCCTGGCAGTGACGTGGTCAAGGGGGTGGGATGCCCCATTCCCTCTTCTTTCCCCAGTGGAAGTACTTTTTCCCATTGAGAAAATCCCCAGGGAGGCAGCAGTGACCCCTCACATTACCGCAGTAGTGAGGACACTCATTCACCTTAGGTAGCATGCTTTTAATCTTTAACATAGCCCCCCTTCTGTGCATATTTACTCAGAAGGAAGAAAGAAATCTCACTCCCCTGCAGTGAAAGGGTTATTTAGTAATTTGCCCTAAAGTGCTCTTCACGGGAGAGAGCAATCCTATGGCCACTAGTCAGCAGCTAGACAGCCATAGGATATGTGGTTTTCTGGAAACCGACCTCAGCACCCATGCTCCGAGGTCAGTTCCCAGAGAACTGACCTTCCCCCCCTCCTGTGCTTGCAGGCAGCTTGGAACAGCCCCGCGTTCTACGCTCGGAAGAAGGGCACAGAGCGGCGAAAACAGGGAGTTCCAGGGCGGGGAAGGCACAAATGCCGGTATAACACATCGTGTCGTCCAGCAGCCTCCTCCCGGGCTCCGCCTTCCTGAGGCTAGACAGCCAAAATCGGCTGTCTAGCCGCAAATGCAGAGCAGGAGAAGCGTGGAGGAAACAATCCCCTCTGTGCTTCTCCTGTCTTGCATTGGATAGGCGGCCACCTCCGAGTTCGGAGGAGGCCACCTATCCCCATAGGATTGTGCCCTAAATTGCTACTGGATGTTGTGCTTCTTTGATATTCTGTAGTTTCTCTGATGTAAAGTTGTTTCTCCTCGGTTATGTAAAGCCCCTTCTCTACTTTATGACTTTATTGCAGTAAAGGCTTGGTTTAGGAGAGCTTCTCATTGTGAACAGGGAGAAAGAGAAAAAGGGTGTGTGTGTGGAAGCAATAGGCAAAAGTGCGCACATGGGGCAAAATGGATAGGAGCAATAATTCCGTGGCAGATTGCTGGAATGGGGCAAAACTGGGGTGCGGGAAAGCTCTCAAGGGGACCCTTCAGATGCTGCATTGGAGAACTGGGGATTTTGGCTTTTTCAGGGAAATCTGCACACACGGGAAAAATTAGTTGCTCTCCTTTCATAATAATGTAGTAGCAAGAGGGAGCCTGGATGGGGTGGACAAGCCTTTCTCATTGGTTAAGCAGCCCCTGCCAGTTTGATGAAGTTCAGTTCTACTCCCCACACCCACCCAAAAATATGTTCCTTTCAAGCACTGTGTGACCCCTGGAAACCAGATTTTAAAGGTACGGTACACTCGGCTTATCTTGTTTGGTGTGTCCCTGACAGAGCAAAGCCAATTCCACAGAAATGTGGCTAGTACTCCAACGCACTTCTCATTCCATTGTCATGAAGATTCCCACCCCACCCCCCTGGTCACTGATTCTTTAGCAAGGATGGTCAATGCATGGAAAACCTGCTGGATTTCCTTGGCATGCGGAAGGGCATTTTCCACATTTATCTCTTAGGGGGACATATCTAATGCTCATACAACAGGCATGCAAGCCTGTTTATCATTTCTGAATGCACTGTTCATCTGTTTGGAAAGGTAAGGGGACTGAGGACAGAACACCAGCCTCTGATACACTATTTGGTCTGTCAGAACTGACACCCTCAATCAACTGTTCAGCAACTAAAAGAAGAGGAAGATCTTGTGCAGGAGAATCTCTAGAAAGAGGCCAGACTGTTTCCATTCTATCCTTAACAGCCTAGTCCTATCCATACTTACTCAGAAATAAGTCCCACTGAATTCTGAGAGCCAGTGTGGTGTAGTGGCGAGAGTGTTGGACTGGGAGTCGGGAGATCCAGGTTCTAGTCCCCACTCGGCCATGGAAGCTCACTGGGTGACTCTGGGCCAGTCACAGACTCTCAGCCCAGCCCACCTCACAGGGTTGTTGTTGTGAGGATGAAATGGAGGAGGACTATGTACGCTGCCTTAGGTTCCTCAAGGAGGAAAAAAGGCGAGATATAAATGCAATAAATAAATAAATAAATGCTGTGGGACCTATAGCGCAATCATATGCGTATCTATCCAGAAGCAAAACCCACTGAGTTCAGTATAGAATTGCACCCTTACTCCTTAGAAAGCACATATGCTTGTTGCAGCGTTAATGAATCATGTACTTTTACTAATGTTCATTAATTTCTATAACTCCAGTAACCAGTGATCAGATTGGTGAGAGGTATTTTAAAAAGGCAAGAATGTAATTTAAATATTTAATTAAAAAAACCGGCACAACCATGTAAAATAATCTTCACTGACCAGAAATGGAATTCTTTAAATGCATTCATTTATCCAAAATGGGGTCGCTGAAATAGAAATACATGCAGACTGCCTTGTTTGCTTTAAAAATGGATTAAATCAAGTTCTGCAGAGCATCTTACCTATAACGTCAGTTCTGATGTCAGCAAGCTTAAAGAGAGGTGCAACATGTTCATAATAAATGTGGGTAGCCTCTTTTCTATGACTATTTGGATTGATAAACACTTTTAATGACTTTGGCCTACTTGGAAAACCTAAAAACAAAACAAAAACACATATGTTTTTTAGATTTATTCAAACAACACACAGCCTTGAAAATATTAAGCATAATTTTAAATGTTAACACATGTAGATATGTATACATTCTGACATTAAGTACAGCAATTCTTGGTTGTCTAGAAACTTTTTTTTTTTTACATGAAGATGCTCATTACTTATATCAAGCACCTATGTAATATCCTTGAGCAACTGGAGCACTAACTCACTTATGAGTCTACAGCCAAGAATAACCAGTACAAATGAGTCAGTCACCATTATCGAGAGCATTATGTGACAGATATAACGAAAGCAGTTTTAGGTCATGGTTCAAATCTGAAAGAGGGAGGGAGATAGAGAGAGAATATTCTCCTGAGAATTTAAAAGGAAATGCCTCTCAGCAAGGATTTGATAATAGTACTCCTTCACAGTTGGTACAGAGATTTGATACTACAATTTTCAGGATTTACAGATTATCTATCATGCCACACAGAAGGAGCAGGTGCAAAAGAAATCTGCCCTTGATTAAAGGATCAAGAAATAAGGGTATGAGAGGAGAACAAGGCAAAATGTGTATTATTTAATGCACATTTTAGCCAAAACATGTAGCTGATTTTCTACATTTTTGTTAGTTAAAAAACACACCCTAATAATCTTTACCTCCAAACTACCAAACATTTTTATTCATCATCAGTGCTATTCAATGTTTATATCAGATGAGACTTTACAGAGGCAGAAGGTCATTTGTTTAAGAGTAGATGAATGACTTGCCCTGTAGCTTTCCCAGGATAGCAACAATCCCAGAAAAAATCACAGACCTAAATATCATGATGTAAAGCAACAGATCTACTTCTTTTTTCTTTCGTACTATAAAGAACTTCATTAGCTAAAACTGAAACCCTGAGAGTTGGCATTACAAAGAGGTTGCCCACCAAAGTTGTTTACAAACCTTTACATTCTTCATATTCTTTACCTTATGGTGACGGTAATATTGTAATTGTTGATCATGTAACTGTAATAATTTCTCTCTGCTTCTCCCAGCCCAACTGAGGCCGGGTGGGGGGCGGGGGGACAGAGGGATTGGACAACAGCCGAGGAGAAAGTGAGACAAGGAATGTGCATGGATCAGCCCTCCATTGATTCCCTTAATGCATTGATAAGGTACGCAAGTCAAAGATAATTTAAAAATGAAAAAATACCTTCTTCCACTGTCCTGGTAAACTGTCTTATAAAAAAGAAGAAAATGACTACTTTTTTTTTTTGCTAACTGAGTTGCTGGGATAAAGGAAGTTGGTAGGGGTAGAGGATGCCAACAACGGATTTTTTTCTGGCGGGAAAGACTATGAGCTCTGCCCTTATACTGAAAAGCTTCGGCTAAGCATTTGCTCAGAGGTGATGTACACCTGAATTAAAAGTATGCAGGAAAAACTGCAGTGCTGAAAGGAAACCACACTGCACATGTTCAGATACTCCAGGACTCAGCCCTTGTATTGGAAACAGGCTCCTGTTGTCTCAGCACAGATTAAGTCTGGGGGTGTGGGGGGTGGAGAATGGACAGAGCCTTTTCCCATATGCAAAAAAGGAAAGGTGAAGAACTGTGTGTGTGTGTGGGGGGGGGGAATAATCGTGTTTTGTGAAGTCATCAAAAAAGAATGCGAGAGGGGAAACTAGCAGTAAATAGTTGCACAGATGGGAACAGAATGTATGAGTTCTCTGGTCAGGGCCAGCCCAAGATATTTTGCTGCCTAAGACAAACAACAAAATGCCACCCCACGCCCATTCCACATACAGAAGCTGACTGGGTCTGCAATTGAATCTTACTTCAACACTGGTGACTGGGCAGTGTCCTCCACTGCATTTAGCAGGCTGCATAGCACACACAGCTCTAACACCTTCCTGCTGCTTCCTGTCCCCTGGCATCTGCTTCCTGATGACAGGACCAGCCCTGTCTCTGGTTGCAATTTTCTGGCAATGCTGATGGAATTAGTACTTAATTGGAATTGGTAATCAAGAGAGATGCTGGGATTCTAAATTGTGCAGGAGATATGCCATCTGCCTTAATTGTGTGTGTTCACATGTTTGGGCTACAGTTTCTCAGTGGTGACAACAGACCTTTGGATATGCTCAGAGGCACTGCAATATTACCATTCCTTCTATTTCCCATTCAAGTCTTTCTGCGCTCACGCAGCTGTAGCCAAAACCACACCACCCATGCACAAAAGGGAAGCATCAGCAGGCTTGAGGCAACCCTGAGGTGTGCAGGAGTACAAAAAATGTTAAGAAAAAACACTAAGTGGGGGAAACCCCTCAAAACCAGCCATTAACAGATTGAGAAAACAAGATTGAGAACTGACAACTGGGTGGGAGGGGAAAATGGAATGAAGTGGCTGGAATTGGAGGCAGAAGAAATGCATTATATAAAAAGGATAGAAAGAATCATATTGTGTGGACAGATCATTAACAGAGAAGCTGTTTAACAAGGTTCCCAGAGTGGGCAAGGGACTGAAGTATCTGGAAGGAGAAGAAGGAAGGAAACAGGGGCCCCATCTACATGCGCCATTTACTCTGGGTCTGCTGCAATTCAAGGTCCTTCAGGACGTATGACGCAGTCGCCATTTTGCAGCCAAACCGTGGTTTTCATCCAGAAAATGCGGATTTCCAAAAAGGCATTTTGCTGCGATGTTTTTGGTTTGCTGAAGGTTTCCAGCGGTTGCAAGCTGTCTATCCCTTCCTTGAACTGACTTCGCATCTTGTGGTGGGCATATGGTAGGCGTGCCTAGTGCTTGTGTTACTTCTCCCCATTCTTTCACGGCTGCGCAGTTACAGAGGCACGGAGAAGCATGCTCATTTCTTCAACCACACCTTCGCAGCTTCGTATCTTTGCAAAGGCTGCTTTGGAGTCAGTGGCCAAGGGCTTGGGGGGGGTGTCGGGGGAGCAAAAGGTCCAGGGCCAAATTTGCTCCAGCCACCATTTTGGAATGATGGGCAGGCCTTGGTGTGTGCAAACCATCGTGAGAGTCTTGGGCTGGAGAACTGCCAAACAGTTGGCATGGTAATGAAGGAGAAGCCCACCCACATTTTACCTAACGAGGAACGGCAAGACACCAAAGAACCGCTAAAATACAAAACAGCCACTAAACCGCAAAATCTCACACCCCCACGTACCTGCACAGCTGCGCATTTAAATATAATGGTAAAAAAGAGAGCAGCGCAACTGATGCAGTTTACTTTGCTTCAACAGCCGTGTGTCAGGGCACCACGGATTTTCCCACTGGAGAAGTCCACAGTAAATCGTGTGTGTACTGCAGCAGAAGCTAATTTGCAAGTGTAATGCTGTGCAGTTACGACAAGTGAAGGTTGAAAGCAGTGCCGTGTAGATGGCCCCAGGTATATAAAGGGTAGAAATAACCATCACACTGTCTGAATAGGTCATTTCCTGGTTCACACCAAGAAAGTATTTCAAAATCAGCCCAGGAACTGTTTTTATGCTCATACTAACATGTTTTGTGTGGCCAGTCTTTTGCATATATTTATGCCAAAGTCATCAAGTTCTCTTTCTTAATCAGTGTTCGAATTATGGGAGAAGCACCCCTTACCTTCTGAAAAAGTCCCCTTGCTACTGTTTTAGAAGACTACAGTTTGGACCATGATTTGCCCACCTCTGTTCAAAGGCTCTCCATGCCCCCTGGCCCACCCAGTTTGGATTTCTCCACCATGTCTCTCTGTGCCTCTGCACCTGAGAAGGGCAGTCTGGTCTCCAGCTCTGCACTGGTGTTATTCAGGGTGTTTATCCAAATCCACCTATGTAACACCCTGAGAAAGAATCTCTCTTTAGCTTGCTGGCTGCCTGCTTGTTCCTATCTTCCCATGAATAGGAACATGGAGTTGGTCCAGGGATAGGGATCCTGGTGCCCTAGATGGCTTGGACTACATTGGACTACATAATTCCTAACCAATGACCATGCTGGCTGGGGCTTATCAGAATTGTAGTCCAAAACATCTGAGAGGGTACCAGATGTGTGTCCCCTAGTTTGGTCAGATACACCCTCCTGTTAATCAGGGTCTCCTGCCCTACCCTACACGCTCCAGCTTTCTTGATGTCCATGAGAACTTTCCAGCCAAATGGAACAGCTACACTAACTCCTTAAAACTTATATCTGGCGCAATACCAGCAAAGGAATGAGCAGGAGAACTCCAACTCAAATAGTCTTTAGGAACTACACAGAGAGAAGCTGGATTCTGCTGTTTGGGCTGGAGGCCTTGTTGCAGTGTTCAATGCTGGGGGGGGGGGGGGCTCAGAGGAACCCTGGACCTCTTACCTTTTGAGACAGCCCACTTAGCTACTCTATTTCAAAGGCTAAGGGAATGAAAGGGAATGGTAGGGAGGGAATGTACAGGCACAAGGTACATGCTCAATCTGATAAACCATGGTTTATTGTGCTTGTTATAGCTGAACCAGAACTTCCTGCCAGCAAAGTGCCCAATCGAAACGGAACATTTCCCAATCCATACCAAATGGTTTGGATAAACTGATTTGCCTAGGCAGGTATTATTTTATCTAATATCTTTTTCACCTCCCACAAGCATATTATTCAGCTGTCTTACAGCAAACGATTTTATACTCTAATAATGTTAAAAGGTTTCAGCTTTCATTACCAGCATACACAAGCTGCAGCCTTTGGTATAATCAGAATCTATGTTCTACTGGACTCCTTATTGTAGCTTCCCTCTAAACTGAAATAGCACTTTAAAAGAGAATACCCAACTGTTCTTCTGGTAGTAAGAATGTGCTAATATGCACTAGTTTAAACTTGATCTATCAGTGAATCAATGAACCATGAAAGGTACGGGTTAATCAGGGTGTACTGAAAACAAAGGCTCATAGGGCGGCGGAGACACTGCCCTCAGACACACATCTGTGCTGTTTTTAGTGTTCAGTTTTATGGCAGCAGGCGTATGTTTACAAAAGTTAAGAGCTTGAAATGATGTCACTGTCATATACATTATTAATATTTTATACAACAAGCAATAAGAAAATTGCTACATAGAGACAGAAGTAATGATGTGAATAAACATTTTTCATGCTAACTAGAGATATACCACTGTTGATGTTACACTGTTAATGTATAACATTAATGGGATAATTAAACCTTCACGCATGAAGCTTTAGACATTCGCATTAGAACTTGGTGTGGGAGGCATGTTGCAAGGGAGATCTGATAACACGTTTCTTCTATAAATAACCATTCTGTCTTTTGTTCTGGAAGCACAGCTATATACTGCTCACTGCTAAAGTGAAACAACATTTCAGATTCACAAATGCAAATATCTCTAAGACATGGGTTATATTCTGTAGGTTTAGTTCGAAGTAAAGCTAAGATGATTACAGATAAAAAAAAAAGAATGGCTGTGTTGAAATAAGCCTATTCTGATGTTTTACATTAATATTCCATAAAATCAACAGATTTATTATACACAAAGGATTCTTCACTGAACTATTATTCATTCAACTATAAAGACCTGGTTTCTCCTTTTTAAAAGAGCTTTTAAAACCCTTAAATCAGATTTACTGATGAGCATTACAATGAACATTAAAGCATAATACTGGAAATCAAGTTCAAAATGACTTCCTTTTGTACCTTAATATTTGTGCTCTTAAAAACATTAGCAAATCAGACTTTTGCCTGAAACTCTCCAAAGGTGCTGCTAATTGTCCCTGTACAGTGTCACTCTAGAGACACATGCAAAATCACACTCACTAGAATCTTTAAGATAATTCTTTAAAGGAAGGCTTTCCAGCAGGAAAGAGATGTGAGGACACAACAGAATAATTCATATCAAAAGTTATTGAGATTTTTTTTCCAAAAAGGGGCATTCTTTTTGTTATAACTTTCCAAAAAAGTTTATAGAGTGGTCCTCAACAAAATAAACCTTAACTTTGGTTAGCTCACCCTTGTTTTATTGTTATTATTAATATTATTCATATTTGATAGGAAAACAAAACGTGCATCTAGCAGACCACATATAGATAATATTTACTTTAGTAATCACCTTTCCCATTTGTACTAGCCTGCATGTAACAACAACTATCATCAGTGTTCTATTCATACAAAATGAGATGCAAAAAAACATAATATGGTAAAACATAACCAGTATGCATAATATTCTGGCTATTTTTTAAAAAAGGTTTTGCTTACCTGAATGAGTGAAAACATAAGGATGAGCTCACTATAGGAACCACAATGTCCTGTATTAAGGCAGAATTTTTCATAAGCATACTCCCCTAATGGATTAGCCATATCATCCATATCACTAAGGTCACAATCCTATGGCTGCTAGTCAGCAGCTAGATGGCCATAGGATAGGTCAGTTCCCGGGAACCGACCTTCACCCCCTCCTGAGCTGCCTCTTAAGCAGTGCGGAATGGCCCCATGCTCCCCACTCAGAAGTGGAGCGTGGAGCGGTGAAAACGGGGCGTTCCTGGGGCAGTAAAGTCAGAAATTCGGTACGACACATCCAACGTGTTGTCCGGCTGTCGCTTCCCAGCTCCAACATCCTGCAGCTAAACATCTGAAATAGGCTGTCTAGCCGTAAATGAAGAGCAGCTGAAGCACAGAGGGGATCCTGCCCTGCACTGGATAGGCGATCACCTCCAAGTTTGGAAGCGGCCGCCTATCCAGGTAGGATTGATAGGATCCCTAAACGCCATCAGGAAAGGGCAGGAATGATGAAGGCGCACCATGCTAGAGAGCCTTTTCTGTGGCAGCACCCCAGTTTCACAATTCCATCCCAAGGGAGGTTAGACTAGACCCATTCCTGATTACTTTTAGGCTGGCTGCAAAAGCATTTTTATTCTGCCTGACTTTTAATGGTGTTTGAGATGAACATTTTAATTCTCTTCTTTTTAATACCTGTTTTATTTCTGTTATTGTTTAAATTGGTTTTTGTATGTTCTTTTGTAAACTGCTTTGTGGTTTCATTAGGGCTGAAAGACAGTATAGAAAAATAAATTACTACAGAGCCAGGAATACTGTGAAAAACAAACCTAAGTTTTCCAGAGTGGTGAGATACTCTTACAGAGTGTATATGTGGAATCTTTGTCATCTATAGTACCTGTTACTTGATTTACACTGGTCAGTAGGAAATATTCAAGAATGAGGAAGTCGTTTCCCCAACCTTTTATGCATACATGCACCTGCACCAACTTCACTGTACTAACTCCGCACCAACCAGCCCCAACTTGTTTTTAAACCTATGTAGATTCAACCTACGAAAGAACTTGTCACTAGAATATGAGATGATACGTTTATAATACTTGGACCTATTCTAGTAAAGCCTACTGAACTAAACCCAGGTAGATTTGCAACTTAAAGATGGTAACATTTGTTCCATCACACACAATACCACAGTAGATGTCACAGTACAAATGTTTGTACCACAAAAGCACACAGATTCCCCTGCCTCCAACCCACTACGTACAAATCCCTTTACCCCTTGTTCAGCAGACTAGCTTGCCTGGAGACCTGTCAGGGCCAATTTCAAGAAATAAGTTGCTGCTAGTAATGGAAAACAGAGGTGCATGTCCTTGATTGGTGTCATGATGCTCTCAATTTAAACAGAAAAACATTCTGATAGTTCCCACAGCTGGCTGGCATTAATATAGAAAAAGAGGACATTCTTACCGTGAATTTCAGTTTTCTGAGTCCCACAGAGGGTATTCCCCACCTCGGAAAGGCGCCTCCTCCTGGAGCTTGTAGGCAGGGCCCACTTCTAAACTTTATCTCTCCAGGGAGAGGAGCCGTCCTGTCTCCCAGACCAGACTGGAAAAAGTGAATGCTCCTCACCCCTCATTAACCTAATACAAAAATGACAAACTACACCAATAGCGCATGTCAGACTACAAACAGATACTCAAGGTAATCAAAGAAACAGAGGTTAAGAAGAACTCCTAGAAGCTGCCTACCACCCGCTATGTATGGCAGTGGCAGAAGCCTCTAAACTATCAACAAATATTGCACATTTAATTATCCACATCCTGTTCCTTGAATGCCTGACAGGAAGTAGAGGCAGGCCAAATGTCCTCTGTGGGACTCAGAAAACTGAAATTCACAGTAAGAATTTCTTCTTTTTCCTGAGTCACACAGGCATTCTCCACCTTGGGATATTTCGGAGCTGTGTAAACTACAGCTGGGCTTCCAAGAACGTCATGCTATTGTACTATCACCTTCTGGAGCACACGCCTTCCAAAAGCTACTGATGCAGAAGCAACACCCATCAACTTTATAACATTTTGCAAACGTACGTACAGAAGCCCAAGTGGCTGTCCAACAAATCACTTCAATAGAATAACATCCTCTAAGGGCTGCTGAGGTAGCCACTCCCCTAAGTGAATGGGCCATGATTTCCCTGTGGAGGTGGTTTCCCCAGAGCCTTATGCACCCCCATGATACATTCCTTCAATCATCGGGAAATGGTGGACTTGGAGACCTTATTCCCCATGGAGTTTCCCTGAAAAGACATGAATAGGGCTTCCAGTTTTTTAAAATCTGAAGTCCTATCCAAGTAAAATCGAAGTGCTGGGAACACA
This sequence comes from Heloderma suspectum, assembly GCF_057233095.1. Lineage (NCBI taxonomy): Eukaryota > Metazoa > Chordata > Lepidosauria > Squamata > Helodermatidae > Heloderma > Heloderma suspectum. Next base: position 193,845,201 of record NC_139458.1, read on the forward strand.
TCTAACCTGTGCCAACTTTTCTCCTGAGAATGAACAGGATTTGGACAGAAGGAAGGTAAGGGCTTGGGCTCTATGGAACAGGGAATTGACTTTAGGGATAAAGGAGGGGTCTGGCCTACGAACCACCTTGTATAAATTAAAGACACACAGTTGTGAATCTGATGAAAGAGCCCCCAACTCGCCTGGCAGAGGCAATAGCCCCCTCCCCCATCACTTTTAGTGTCAGATGTTTCAAGGAACACCTGGCCATCAACTCAAATGGAGCCCTCATCAATGTCGTTAATACCCAATTCAAATTCCAAGTGGGGATTCTGTGTACTGTAGGTGGATTTAACACCCCCACTCCTCTTAGGAAGAGCTTATAGTGAGGGTGAGAAGATAGTGACATCTTTCCCCTGCAACCCAGGATGCTGTTGAGGGCTGCCTCCTGATGGTGTTAGTGCTCAGACCCCTGTTTAATCCTTCTTGGAGAAATCCCAGGATCACTTTATCTTTCCAGGTGATGGGGTCTTCCCCGTCATTGTGCACCACGCTAACAAAGACTTCCAGGCTATGCTGTAAACCTTATTGGTAGAGGGTTTTTGCAATGACAGCGGAGTCTTCAGTACCTCATTCGTATATCCCATCTGCCTCAGCCACAAGCGTTCAACATCCAGGCTGTCAGACTGAAGAGTCCTGGCTGTGGATGACATATTGTTCCCTCAGTCAGCATGTCCTCCTGAGAGGTAGTCTCCAGTAATTTGTCCCCGCCAATTCTTGGAGGCCTGAGAACCACAGACAGCGAAGCCTGTGAAGGGCAATTAGAATTACTGTCGCCCTTGTGCATTTGATCTTCTTGAGCACCTGCGGAAGGGGGGAAGGCGCAGAGTAGACCCTCCAGCCAATGAGATGTGAGGGCATCCAACCCCTTGGCACCAGGGTCAGGAAGGTTTGTCATGTACTTGGATACTTGGGCATTCTGTCCGACAGCAATCAGATCCATGATCGGAATCCCAAACCGGAATGTGATTGACCTGAAAATAATATGTGGATTGAGTGTCCATTCTGATTTCTGATGGACATCCTGCTGAGCCAGTCTGCCACCTTGTTGGAACTCCCCGCTAAGTGCTCTGCTTTGATGGATTGAAGATGTTTCCCTGCCCACATCAGTAACTTGTGGGCCTCCTTGATGAGAAATTTTGAATGAGTTCCTTCTTTGCTTGTTCACACAGGCTATGGTCGAAACACTGTCCGTTCTGATGAGGATGTGCACCCCTCTTAACTCCTGACTGAAGTTCTTTAGGGCTAGCCAGATGGCTCTTAGTTCAAGCCAGCTGATGTTGCACTGTTGTTCCTTTTGGCTCCAGACCCCCTGAGCCACTCTGTGTTCCAGATGCCCTGCCCCAACCCAGGAGGCTGGCATCCATTGTTATGGTGACTCTATCTGGATCTTCTAGGCTCATTCCTTCTTGCAACCTCGTCAGGTCCAGCCACCATTCCAGTTCCTGATGTAGTCGCTTCCGAATGTCAATTTGTCTGTGCATGCGGGAGGCAATATAGTTCTGAAATGGAAGCAGCAAGCTCTGAAGTTGGCGTGAGTGAAATCTTGACCAGCATATCAAGCCCTGACCTGACAACTTCATCCCCAATAGTTGAGCCAGGGCCATCAGGTCTGCTGGTTTCTGAGAGTGAATGGACACTGCCAACTGAGATAGTTCCCCAATCTGTTCTTGTGTGAGAAACATCTTGAACTGAGCGGTGTCCAGCATCTCCCGCAGGTGTTCTAGCTGCTGGATGGGGCATAAGGCACTCTTCTTCATATTTACCAGAAATCTGTGGTACTTGAGGCATTTCAGTGAGAGCTGGGTACTGTCTGTACACTGTTGCTCCAATCACTCTCTGATTAAAATCTCATCTAAGGAAGGGTAGAGGTACACCTTCTTCATCTTAAGATGTGCTGCAACAGCTACCAGGAGCTTTGTAAACATTCGAGAAGCCGAGGTGAGTCCAAACGGCAGAGCCCTGTATTGAAAATGTTGGCTGTTGTAGCAAAACCACAGATACTTCAGGTGCTTTCTCTTGATCTGATCGTGCAAGTATGCTTCGGACAGGTCTATGGATGCTAGGAAATCCTAATAGTTCAGAGTTGCTGCAATTAGTTTCAGAGTCTCCATTTTGAAATGTCTTTTGATGATGTGTTTAACCATCTGAGGTCCAAAATGGCTCTGATATCCCCATTCCTTTGGGGAATTATGAAAAAGATGGAGTAAATACCAGTTTTGATCTTTCTGGCTGGGACTGGTTCTATAGGTTTTCTTTCCAATAGGTAATTGATAGCTTTTAAAAAGTTCTGAGGCTTGGAATGCTTGTGTGAACATGGGGAGGCTGTAAACATCTCTCTAGGAAGACAGGCAAAGTCCAGAGTGTAACCTTTGGTTACTGTGTCTCTCACCCACTTCTCTGAAGTAGTCTGGAGCCATGTGGGAACAAAGTTTAGCAGCCACCCTCCCAAGGCACCCACACAATTGGACTGGCGTCAGATGGATGAGGTCTTCTTTTGCCCTTTGCTGTACTCTGAGGCATAGTTTGAGGATGCTGCCTGCATCTTAGGCTTGTCAGTTCTGTAGGTTCTTTGCCAACTACCCTGTTGGTTTGTTCTGTGCATGTGTCTGTTAGGATAAAAGGACTGCTGTGATTTGGGTTTCCATTCTTCTTTCTTTGAAGGAAGCACATTTTCTTTTTCCTTATTTTCAACCAAACCCTTCCCCCAAAAGTCAGGCATCTGCGAAGGGTGAAGTGGCCAGCTTAATCTGGGAGCCTGGGTCCACATCTCAGTTCCTAAGCCATACGCCTCATGACGGTTCACTGCCATGGCTTTGGCTCCAAACTGGAGCGCATCCAAGGAAGAGTCAGCAAGAAGGGCTGCTGAATGAATTATTTTCTTCAACTCATCCTTAATTGGCTTGGGAATCAAATCTGAGCCTGCCAATTCCTCTCTCCACAAGTAAGTTGCCCTAGCACAAAAGGAATTAGTTGATGATACCCTGAAAGCAGCAGCGATTGCCTCAGACCTTCTGCATAGAGCTGCTTCTACTCACTTATTGCAAGAATCTTTAGGCCCACTTTCCTCATCAGTGGGCAGGGCTGCTGAGGTCAGTGCAGCAATAGGGGCATCAAACACCGGGACTTTCAGCTGATCCATAATCTTAGCTGGCAGGGTAAGGTTTATCAGCCAATTTGTGTGATTGCTTGATTTTCCCCAGTGAGGCCACTCTGCCTTCCAGACTTCTGAGAAGGGGATTATCAAGGGTTTGGGTAGTGCAGATGGAAAGACCATCTTAGCCCCTGCAAAGGTAGAGGGGGGTGTAGAATCCTCTGGTTTAGGTATATCCTCCTTAATCTAAAGAATGTTACTCGCTTTAGCTAACAGGGCTGGAAAAAATTCTACTGAAAAGAAGTGTCTCTGAGCAGTAGGGGAATCCAGTTCTTCCTCTGACAATTCTCCTTCCTCCTCATAATTCGAACCAGAGTCCTGTTTGGATAGTTTACATGCCTTGGAAAGCTTCCTTCTGCCCCCATCCGAGGCCTCAAGGGGTTTTGGTGGGGGGCTACCCTTATGGAATCTGGGGGAAGAAGGTGGGGAGGTGGAGGATGATGAAGATGGGCTGGAAGATCTGGAATCTCAGGAAGTGACTCTAACCCTCTTCCTTTCCCTTTTATCCTTGTGTTTAGTGGAGCTTCTAGACTCATGTCTACTCCTCTTACTTTTCCCTTTGTGCTTCTTACCAAGGGGGCGGGATTTATTCCTGGTGGGCCCCTTCCCTTGACCCAGTAATTCTTGGGATATATGTCTCACGCACTGGTGAAATTCCATCTCCTCCTGGAACAACTCCGTGGTGCGGGCTTGCAATGTTGGAATACTCATCCCCACCTTGCTCTGGCACTCCATGTTGCTTGGCGTTGAGAAGCTGTCTCCCTGTTCTGGCTGGTCCCCAGCCCTCTCCATGTTCTTTTGAAGGAGTCAGGCCAGGACCACCGTTTCTTCCCCTTTTGTTCCCCACCAACCCCATCTGTAATGGAAGGGAGTTGGAAATGGGTGCGGTGGTGGTGGCAGTGGCAGTCTGGGCCTTCTGTGGCCCTGTAAGGCAGGAAGAAACACCTTTGCATCTTCTGTGTCTTCCAGCCGAGCCACGCCTAGAACTGAATGCAGGCTGCGCCCAGCCCTGGAGCCTTGCAAACGTTGCTGCCGCTCGCTCTTTTTTCCTGCCGATAAAGCGCTCATGCCTTAGTGGGGTGTCTGCTGCAGGCTGTTCCTAGGCCTCAGCAGAAAGGCTGAGGAAGACCCTTCCCCCCTTCTAACTTGTGTTCCCCAACTCTAGCTACTGCTGAACAGGAGATGGGGTAGGGAGGGAGAAAGGAAAGAGAGAGAGGGAGAAATGAGAACAGAGAAGAATAAAGGGAGAGAAAGCTGTTTTCCTATGTAGGAAACAAAAGTGAAACTAAGATGTAGGCTGAAGCTCTCTAGAGCTCCAGCATGACCAACCGCTCTGCTTGCTAGGCAGGGCTGGTCTGGGATATAGGACGGCCCCTCCCCTGGAGAGATAAAATTTAGATGTGGATGCTGCCTACAAGCTCCAGGAGGAGGTGCGTTCCCAAAGTAGAGAATGCCCTCCGTGTCACTCAGAAAAACAGACTGTTAATTTGTGCAAGCTGTGCGCGTGAAGTGTTTTAGGCAACCGAAGGGTCAAACACCATTCTAACACAGATGAAATAATTAAAAAGTGTTATCTGAGCTCATTGATCACATTTAGGCTATGCGAACTACAGTTAAGGACATTACACCAGAGTTTAAACTTTCAAGTGTATAACAGGTACTTTTGATCCACTTTTATTTCCCATTTGCTGAGGACTCATTTTCATAAATCCACTCCTATCTCCATAACGCAGCATCCACTTGAGGCAGAACAACAACCATTTCTATGATGCCACAGCATCTTGAGACAAAGCAATATCCCTAACTGTGCTTTGCCAAGTTGCCTGTGAATTCAGGTGTAACGGCAAACTAGTTGTTAGCACAACCTGTGGTTTTCAGTAGGCACCGAAAATCCAGAAGGGTTGTCGCCTGCCTAATTTGTAGTGCTATAGAGTTCTACAGAGTGGCCGCTACAGTACTGAAGGCCCTATTCCAAGCTATGATGGACAAAACCTTGGATACCCACCAGGAGGGTATCTTTTGGTGAGCACAGAAACCAAGCAAGCCAGTAAGGAATCAGGTGATTTCTTAAGTTCAGAAAATGATTGACCATGCTCAGGTATGTAATGCTAAATCAGAGTTTAGTGCTACTGGTCTATAAAACAAGTAATAGTTTAGCTAAAGAAATCAGCTATATGTGATATCTAGGTGACAGAATAAGATTGAAATTCTGAGTGTGCTTATCTGGAAATAAGACTTATTGAGATCAACAGAACTTGTTATTCAGAAACATGGATAGGCTATTGATGTGTGTTTTTTAACACAAGAGCTGTTAGAAAAAAACAGAAATAAAGTATTCCTGTAAAGTACTTACCATTCAATATTTCTTTCAAATATCTAAACCACAAGTGACAATGGTCTTCGCTTATGTTACTTAGATGGATGATGGAATCCTCAAGTTTATTTCCTTCTTTTTTTAGACACACAAATACTGTGATACCTAATAATGAGCCACCTTTTGGCTGCCCAACAAAACGACGACGTTTCAGTTTTACAGAAAATACATCTTTCATTTCAACATATTCCTCTTTATGCTGCAAGGCCATACTGGATCCACCTGTCCAAAGGATGAAAAAAAGGTTAAGTCTCATAGTAAATCACAATTTAATCACTTATGGTTTCTTCCTAAATAAAGGTATGCAGAGAAATTATCTATTAATACTGTTTTTTCAGATCCTTCCCTTTAAAACGTTATTTTACACTTGAGGATTGTTCAGACCCAGTACTTACATTACTAGCTGTACTGTGGGGCTTGCTGAGATACAGCTGCTCCCATGCTATGTTCAGTAATGAAAGAGGCAGAAGATTTTTCTTCTTTGTAGGGAGGATAATTTCATTTCAGAGTATGTTACTCTCTTTCTCCAGTGGAGAAAAGGGGTAAATGCTCATCCTCTGAACTGTGGCCAGTGTTCCTTGTAGACATAAATAGCCAGGAAACCACTGTCACCATTTCTGTCTGAAAGAAACACTGGCCACAGTGAAGAGAGGATGAGCACAGAGCCTTTTTTTCCTAATTTCCTTAACAATTAAAAGTAGTGCTGTGCCGAAAATGTCTCCAACATTTTTTCAACCATTCTCATTCAATTTGATATAAAAGAAATTGCTTTCGAAAAGAAATTCAAGGAGGAGAAATTTCAGAGAAATTCTCATGGGTTGGATTTGGGCTCTTGTGCTTACCTTACTCATGAGGTGGCTGAAGAGTGTGCATGAGCATCCTGTCTGTCAATGCAGCCTGTAGCCTCCTCGGCTTCCCGCACTTCAGTTAAAGCCATCATGAGGAAGACGTCATGAGGCAATTCCTTCCATGGGGGTTTTTCAGTTCAGGAAGTGCAGGTGGCCTGGGAGGCTGCAGAGCAATGGAAAGATGTGTAATAGAGAGAGAAAACACACTCAGCACCCTTGGCCACCTTGCAGTGATTAGGAAAGCCCAAAAATACCACCAAAACAAATTCAAAATTCTGCCTCAAAAAAGTGGAAGTCACAATACAGTTGATGCTGTTGCCACCTACAGAAGCAGTGCAGTAAACCAAAAACCCTGAGGGGAAAACAATCTGTGCTATAACCCCTGCTGATAGTGAGCCCTGTCTGTGAGAAACTGTTGGAGAATTCCTCCTTCCCTAGGGGAAATTCGATGAAATTGTCCCCCCAATTTCTCTGCCCACAAATAGGCTAGAGAATTTTGAGAGGCCATCTGCACACAGCTCTAATAAAAAGTCCCTGCAAAGTGCTCTAAATTCCCCTTCCAAAACTTAAAAGGCAGGGATATGCAATAAAACTTTACCACAGATCTAACAGTTATCACCAATAAGAGGCATCAAATTGGCAAGTACCAGGGAAAGTGCCTTTTCTGTGGTGGCCCCACATCTTTGGAATGCTGTTTCCCACAGTGTGTGTGTGACTCCCCCTTTCCTGGCCTTTAGGAAGATTTTAAAGACTTATATATTCCGGTCTGCATTTGGTCCATTTTAGTGTACCATGCTTTTAACTAAGGGTTTTACCTGCCGCTCCTATTGTATGTTATTTTAATGATTTATGCATTTGAATTAAGTATGTCTTGTAGGGGTTTCCAATGTGGCACCCACAGGTGCTACTGCACCCACAAGGCCAGGCTGAGGTGCCTGCCAAGCTATTTTTCCCCTCTGGCAGTGTGAAGGTCACCCCTCACTTGCACAAGGGGGAAAAAGTCCTCCTTCCCGAAAAATGGCTGGAGTGGACGGCGAAGTGTACTGCCCCCCTTGGAGCAACAGGATCTTTGGTGGGAGGGGACCTTCATCCCGCACAGCCAATTTTGAACAGGGGTGCTTTCCCCCTCCCTATTAAAGCCAATGGAGCAATTCATCTATTGGCTTTAATAGGAAGGGAACACACCCTGCCAAAAAATGGCTAGAGGAGGGCAAAGCCCCTCCCCCGACCCTTGGTTCTAGTCACACACACCCCGTTCTACTCAATTTTGAACCTAAAGGTTCACATACTTTTTCACACATGGATATTGAACGTTGCTGAATCAGTTGTGGATAAATAAATGCTGAAAAAGCATAAGCTTTATAAGATCATCATTGAAACAGCAGTTGAGCATATACCATATAGGAAGCCAGAGAAAAAGTGTAAGTGGCTCTCAAGTGAAACTATCAAAATAGCAGAGCAGAGAAAAATAGCCAAAGCAAAAGGAAAATGGGAAGTCGCAAGAAGACTGAATGCAGATTTCCAGAGGGCAGCAAGGAAAGATAATGAAGTCTACTGGGGCGAGCAATAGAAGTAGTCTCTTCTTCGCGTAGAAGAGGACTACACGAGGGGCCATATGAGGAATGCATTTATGCAAGTTAAAAAGATTCAAACATCATTTACTGCTCGCAAAGGTACTATTAAAAAGAAGCAAAGGAAAATATTATCCAACCAACAAGATGTCAAGAACAGATGGCGAGAATATACTAAAGAGCTGTATACTGGCAGCAAAGACGCACTGCCGCTGGATGCTGAGGATTGTGAAGTGGAAAAAGAACCATCCATTCTTGAGGAAGAGATTGCATGGGCTATGAGACAACTACCAAACAACAAGGCCCTAGGCATTGACAACATCCCTGTAGAATTGTTAAGGCCTGTACCATCCAAAATTATCAAAGTTTTGTGTCAGAAAGTCTGGGAAACCAATGAATGGCCACGGGACTGGAAACGTTCAGTGTTTATTCCACTACCAAAAAAGGGAGACTCCAAAGATTGTTCCAATTACCGCACAATTGCTCTCATACCTCATATTAGCAAAATTTTGCTTAAGATTATACAAAAGCGCTTGGTACCAACCATTGAAAGGGAATTACCAGATGTTCAAGCTGGCTTCCGAGAGGGACGTGGTACTCGTGACCACATAGCAAATCTGCGAGGGATCATGGAAAAATCTAATGAATATCAAAAGGTCATCTACTTATGCTTTATTGAATACAAGAAAGCTTTTGACTATGTTGAGCATGACAAGTTGTGGAGAGCACTACCAGATCTGGGGGTACCAGCACATTTGGTCAAGTTAGTACAATCACTGTACACAAATCAGGAAGCCACCATTCGAACATCATACGGAGATACTGATTGGTTTAAAATAGAGAAAGGAGTACGGCAAGGCTGCATTCTTTCACCTTTTCTTTTTAACCTCTATGCCGAAATGATCATGGGGAAGTTAGAGCTCGAAGAAACAGAAATCGGGGTAAAGGTTGGCAGAAGGATTATAAATAATCTTCGTTATGCTGATGACACAACTCTCCTCTCAGAAACCAAAGGAGGTCTGGAACATACGATCAAGAGAATGAGACATTTGGCCTCTCCTTAAACATCAAAAAGACCAAGCTAATGTCCACTGTGAAGAACGGAAATATCAGCATAGTAGTTGATGGTGAAGAGTTTGAATGTGTAGAATTTATTTTCTTAGGATCGCAGATCAATCATAGCGGTGAATGCAGCTCAGAAATAAAACGTCAAATTGCGATGGGTCGTGCAACAATGATGAGCATGAACCGAGTATGGAAAAACAAGGACATTTGACAATTAAATGCAGATTAGTTTGTACCACCGTGTTTCCCATAGTTACTTATGGGTGCGAAAGTTGGACAATGAAGAAACAAGACAGAAAGAGAACTGATGTATTTGAGCTGTGGTGTTGGAGAAGGTTCCTGCGCATTCCTTGGACAGCTAAGATAACAAATAAGCAAGTATTGGAACTTATAAACTCAGACATGTCACTGGATGGAAAAATCATGAAATTGCGATTGTCTTATTTTGGCCATGTTATGTGGAGGAACTCACTAGAAAAAGCAATTATGCTCGGATTTGTTAGCAGAAAAAGGAAACCTGGCCGCCAAAGAACAAGATGGCTGGATACCATCAAAACTGATACCAACCACAGCATGGAACAGCTCAAAGAAACAGTACAAGATTGGGATATGTGGACAGAGATGATCCATAGAATTGCCAAAAGTCGGACATGACTGAATGGACAATATCATCATCATGCTTAAGCAAAAAGCATTATCTATTGCTCTTTATCTAGGATTATGGGGTTAGATTACGAACTAATAACATCTTAGGTTGAAAATATGTGACATTCCTAAAAGGTTCACAAACTTTTTCTCATCACTGTATCTGTTTAATCATCATCATCTCCCATTCTTGATTTTCCCTCACAAAACGGTTCATATACTGAAGTCAATAAATCCCTGAAAACCTTAGAGAGGCAAAAAAGTCACTGCACTGTGCAGGTAGAGATGCACAATGTTGTTTACCCTGAAGTAGCTGAAGCAAAAGTCAAACTATATTTGGTTGTCTCTTGACATCAAAATTGATATTTGGATTAAAAGGAGTCATATTCCTGCTAGTAGGACATTGGTAGGGCTTTCTTATTCGTCATTCATTCTTATCCTTAGCCTCACCCACTGCATTTATGAATGCTAATAAAAGTTTTTAATCCATTATATAATAACAACAAAACACAAAACAGCAACAGCAACAATACACAGCTGCTAGCCTAACTTTAGTTTTTCATCCCAGATCCAAGGACTAAACTACATATTTTGCATGACCAATGCTCTAGTATCAAACTGAAAAGAGGCCAGAGAATGATAAGTCTTTTCAAGCCAGCCCTGGTTGCCTTACCCTTTAGGAGTACACTAAGAGCACAATCCTATTCAAGTTTAGACAGAGAAAAGGCCTACAATTCCCAGCATTCCCCAGCCAGCAAGGCTGGCTGGGGAATGCTGGGAGTTGTAGGGCTTTTCTCTGTCTAAACATGAATAGGATTGCACCCTAAAACTACAAAACTTAAAACTACACCAGTCTAGCAAAGACACCGGCTTGGATCCCAATTTCCATGAGCATGTTCTTCATGGCTGAAGGTTCAAGGCCCATGGTACCCGTGAAGGAGCCAAGATTTTGCGACTGCTTTTCTGAGACCCATCTCTGTGCCTCCACTTCAGTGCAGCTATGCAATGACCTACAGCATGAACAGCCCTCAAATGAGGATCCCATTCTTTGAATTGTCCTCTTTCAGAACAAGCTTAACAAGAAGAAAAAGGAGTCTCCTGGACCAAAAGGCTTAACCTCTTCTTTCAATGTCCCACTGTGGACAGAGCCATGAAAAAGGGGATGAAACGTATCACAACTGTTGCGGTAGACTACCAAGGTGGCTACAGATCTCTTTCTGAAGCTTTTAAGGGTGCAATCCTATGCATGTTTAGACAGAAAAAGGCCTACAACTCTTGTGCCCTAAGAAAAGTAACCTTTTCCCATATACTTCCCTAGTTGTGCGTGTCTCTGAAGATGCACTCTACCTTTTAGAAAGGGCTAAATATAAAGCACCTATGCAGCAGGGAAGCCACCTGCTCCTGAATAAAACCGTTTCCATGTCTCTTTTCAGCCACTGAGGCTGGTCTTGCAGCTGGTGAGGTGTCACAGCCAAAGGCCCAGGGCCAATAAAATCAAGGGAGCAAAGCGATCATCTTTGACAAATCCCCTGGTTACATGCCACTTATACACACGGTAAGCCAAAGACTAGTCGACCAAATAAAAAACATTTTTTTGTTTTTGCTTTGCTGTTGTTGCCTCGCTATGAAAGAAGCCAGTATAGGATGATCTCTTTGCTGGTACTGGAAGAAAAAAAGAATGCAACTGCCTTTGGTTAGCGTGTTACAAACATGCCTTCCAACTCTAGATTAACTGGTCTTATGAAGATGATCCACTGGATTGGATTGCAGCCCGTCCCCTGCACAGCAAGGAAATCAGTGTTATTTTTTACCATTTTAAAAACACATTTCCAACCTAGTGGTTGCTCAAGTTGATGTACAACAGTTATAAATCATTAACATTAGAAGTCAAGTTTTTATTTTCAAACATTTAACTTCATCTGAAGCTATGGAATTTCAGCACTAGTTTCTCAGTAAACTTTAAAATAAAATATTTTATTTTCCATATTTAAAATCTTCTAAATAACTTGCTTTTAAAAAGTACATCTTCTAACTTGCTTTAAAAAATTACTGTGAATTATGTTTTCCATTCAAGAACTATCTGTTCATTAGTGTCATACTGATTATTGCTAGCTGTTTCAAAACATTAACTCTCCTCTCATATTACCTAGAAGGATACAGAGTACCATCTGTTCTTACAAGGGATTTAGGTATACATTAGATATCATGCTATTTATTTAATTCAGTACCCACTTCCCATTGTATTTTTTAAAGTCAATTTAATTACAAGGAATAAAGATAATCTTTCCTGCTAGGTTGTTCCATCACCATAAGAGAAGAGACCTCCATAAAGTAGGTTACACTTGTTAGGTTTTCTTCTCTTTTTAATGACACTTAACATTAAGAAAGGTCTTAACAAAAACAATACTACATCACTCTTAAAAGTATTATTATAAGCCAAGAGCTTGTCTACATCAATTTTGGCACATCTGCCTGATGCAGAGCATAAACAGGATTAGAGCTGGATTTATCCGCTTGACACTAATTGTACTCACAGTTTCTGCACATGTCCACTTTTTCAAATACAGCATGAAAAAAAGTGTGGCTAAGACATTAACATCTACCAGCATGTGTTAAGCACTTAGGTAAGGTATATTATATTCTTAAGTAACTGAGCCCTTCCAAAACAGTTTCAGATTAGAATTTCCCTTAATTAATATCCAAATTATTGTTGAATATTCCCTCACACTTCTGTTCAGCCTGGACTCAGTGGGGGTGGAGGAAGACTCCTAATTCTCTTCACTTGCTTCCTCAAGCAACTGTGGACTGGGGGAAAATTCGTCATAGAGGAAACACACCCTTAGGTGCGTGTCAGCTGAGCCATATTCCTGCTTTCACAGAATCCTTTAAGCTGCAAGGTAAATGCAGCTGTGTCCCAAGCTTTAGGGATATTGTTGCTCCTTGGTTCCTCTTGTGTACTGCTACCCAAGAGTAGCACTCCACAACTTAAGTGACCAAGTGGTGGGGGTCTGGCCAGAGAACATGCACCCTTTGGCACACGTTGTCCAACTCCCCATTCCCATAACACTGAACCCAAGGTATATAGGATGTAGATGGTTTGTCACCACTTCATTGCTTTCGGTGGAATGCACACTGAGGTGGATACACAGTTGTACATTCTGTTGAATGCAATGTCTCACACCATATTGGATATACACATACCATTTTAAATTGGTCTAATCTTATAACATCACCTAATAATTACTTGTTAAAAGGTTAAAACAAGAGACAAGGCTTTAGGCAATTGGATATGCTCATCTATTTTTGAAGCCTAGAAAATAATTTAAAATCAGGATTTCAGCAGTAAAGTAAAAATAAACTCATCTGGGGTGCAATTCTGCAACTAGTCATGTATGTATATGTACCATTGCAGTTGGTAAAACTTGTGAATGCATTGTTTTATACAGGTTGCTCTTCTGGAGAGAGTCCTGCCCATTCAAACGAGTCTTCCACAGAATAACAAAAATGCACATTCACTTCAGATGCTCCTGCACCCCACATGCAGTACTGAAAAAAATGTTTAGCACTGTTAGTTTTGACAGCGCCAATTACCTGTTTGGGGATGACAGGAATAACTCCAACCCCTTCCTTCCTCTTTCACACCAGCTGAGGGCCACCTTTGCTAGGGCTGAAAGTGCTATCTGTTCAGCAACATGGGAGAAACTGTCATATAATGATTCACCCTGGAGGTTCTCAGTCTCCAGCTTTAAGATTCATTTCCCCTATACCCCAGACCTACATTACAAAGAGCACAAGTTATAGCGTAGTCAAGCTTTATGTCTTACAAAATTATGCCAAATTAAAAACACCATTTAGATTAATCTACAATGGTCACGTACTATAAATCTTATTCTTTAACTATAAGGCTGTGATCTATGCACACTTACTTGGAAGTAAATCCCACTATACAAAGCTAATATGCTCAATGCTCCTGTCAAACATTTTCCAGAGAAATTCGATAGCAATATGATTTGATCCATCTGAAGCAAAATGACTCTTCACTCACAGCAAGAAATCAGAGTATTAAATAATACTGTGCAATCTCTTAGAAAAGTCTATTGCTTCTGGATGGATGAAGGTTCCTTTTAAAAATACCTTCTTTATAAAGAATGTAGTGTCACTAAATATGATACAGCAACCTATACTGGTTGGACTGCTGTAGGTATATCTGCAGGATCAAATGATCTAAGACTCAAACACTTCAAAGCCACTTAGCACTAAGAGCAGCAGAACTAAGGGTGAATCCAAGGAGTAGTCACCCATGCATGCTCATCTCTTGGTATCTCATATCCTTGTAATTTATTACTCAATGACGTAAAGCTGTACATTTGAAGTGCCCCACTTTGTTTGGGACAACATAAATGGATATGAAAGTTGTTTCTGTGGTGTTTGATCTGTGATGACTGTTAACAAATGCCACTCATCATTTGATGCTGCAGCCATCAAGTAATCATACATGCATTTTCCTGTAGGTGTTAACAGTAGTGTTAAAAGAAAGTTACTGAAACACTTTACATTGCAGAACATAAGCTGTAGGTATTAGTATATTTATAAACAGTGTTTTGTTTTTCACATACAATTAAGCAAAGAAGTATTTGTATGCACTGTAATACTTCACCAAAGCGTGCGTGTATTTTCACAAAATGAAGTCAATTTTAGAAGTGTTCATATGTTATTGTATGCCTTAAACATCAAGATACTGTGTGCTTCTTATGTACCAGACATACATGCAACGGACATGCATATAGCATTCAGACCACAAAATGATTTCCAGTTCAAACTGTGTACCCTTTCCCCCATGTTGTTTCATGCCATGTGTCTCCCTGCATGGTGCTTGTAATCATAATGTCCACCTGTGAATCAGATTTGTCAATCAGGTCAAAAATAGTAAGTTCATGCATCAGAAATGTAATTAAAAAACCTGACATTTCTAATAATAGGTAGATATATACAGGATGTTGCATAAATGAAAGGCATTAATATAACAACCAATCACTGCAAAACACAAGACTGGATTAAATTGATTTATAGGTCTGAAAAAGAATTGTCTGTGTTCTTATTTGTAATATATGTGTCAGCTGCATAAGGAGTAAAACTAATCCTGTATGTAGGTTTCATTATTACAGTGCAGCCTTCATCCATGGTAACCACAATATTTAATCCTACCATTCTCTGCAGTCATCGTCTTCCCTTCTCTTAATATTTTTCCCTGTCTTATGCATACCAACTGCCTCCAAACAGAAACACAAATGCATATTCAGAATTGTACTCAGCATTGGGGAAGTAAGGATAACAGAAAGGATATGATGTCATACGCGTGTGTGTGTGTGTGTGTGTGTGTGTGTATATATATATATATATATATATACACACACACACACACACACACACACACAGTATATGGGCTAGGAATGTGTTTCTTGAGTATGAAACAAAGTATAATAATCAAATCAGTTTTTTTTAAACAGCCCCCATTCCCAACTTTTCTTGCCCCGGCATAGCAAGGCAAGAATGCCCAATTCCCTGGACAACAGATAGCCATGGCCACCTGTACAACCTGCCCCTGCTATGAGTACATGGAGGGATCAGCCCAACAGTTCCAACTGCAATCTATCCAGGTGGGAAACACAGGCATGCTTCTTTTGATGACTGAGGGGTAGGAAGAGAACTTGTTTAATTAATACAATAATTAATAAATTATTATTTAATTACTTAATTTAATCAATTAATTATTAATGCACTGGGCAAGGTAGGACCATCCCCAACTCCTGGCATGGCCACAATTAAAACATTGGGCTATGCTGGGTTGGAGGGGCACCACGGCCAGCTTACCCATTTCCCCTCCATTATCTCACAACAGCAGCAGTTTCCCATCTGTGTACAAAGAACAGGATCAAACCCATTGTGACTGACAGAGCTATTTTAGAGTATTGGGAAAACCAACTAAAACATGTATTTGTTATAGCTTCAGTTCTTTTTCATTATTGCATTTAGTGTTTCTCACATAATCTTCTTTTTCAAAAATATCTGCATAACCACATCGTATCATGGTCAAACAATAAGGTTTTGCTGGTACCAGTAATGATGTCATTTGTTCAGCCAATTTTTATTTTTCTAGCAATCCTTCTGTTTCCATGATACACACTACTATGCAAGAGCATGACATCTGTTGCTTCAAAGATTGAAAGGTTTGCAGAACCTACCTAACCATACTTTCCTAACTTATAGGGAGAAATACTGTCTTAGTTTAAATAAACTGAACATGGCAAACTAATTTTTTACCACATATAGCTCTACTATTTAGAAAACCTGTACTGATAATGTTCTGTTCTAACCATCTTGGAATAATATAGTTATATAGCCAGAGATGTATTTTCTTCAATGTAGGAATAAAAAAAAAAGTTTAGCCAGTACAAAATACAGTGTTGTTAACATACGTTAATGCATTAAAACAGTTAAAATGAAATGTTGAAATCATGCGAAGTCAGATTTTTAGACGTTTACTTGTCAAAGAATTGTCCTAATCTAACCTAGACTTGTCCTACTCTAACCAAAGAGGTAAAGGAACCCAAAGAAAAGAATCTACATACAAAATATTCATCTGATATCTTCCACTCTTGCAGAGCTCCAAAAACATTGGAACACATGTGCAAATATGCCATTTTCAACATTTCAATGAGCATTTGTTTATCCCAAAAAAGTATGAACATATAAGTCAAGTTTCAAATCAACAACAGCACAATTTTAGAGGGTTTAACGACTTATTCGACATCCTACATGTGGCACTTACTTGAAAGCTACCCAACACTTTGACAGATAATAAAACTGTTTAAAAACAGTCCAAAAAGCAGCTTTAAATGCTTTGGATCATTAGTGAGCAGCAACTAACATGGATGGACTGTGTCATGCAACATTAACTTTCTGCCAGAACAAAGGGGACAGACCTATGCTGAGCCTGGCAATATACCTATGCAACTTTAGGAGTGCTGCAACCCAAGCAGCAATACATACTGTCATGGCTTCAAATTCTGAAAGTCAACAGGACTCAATAAGAAGCCCTGCCCATGATCATACATTATGCTATCAGGCCAATTAACATACAATTTTTCTTTAAAAACTGGGTTTCTTCAAAGACCCCGCCCCATAAATGCATCAAATTCTAGCATCACACCAATGAACACATTACAAGAGAAATGGTATCGGATACAGAATTTGATGATTTAGGCAATGGCTGGGGAGGCTCAGAAATTAAAGCAAGCCTGGCTAGGTAGTCCACTTACCAGACTCAACCCCACTTCTTGTGCATTTCCCTCTATCACAGCATTCCCTTGCCCCTCCCCGCAATATATTCCACATTCTTTTAAAATCTGACTATTGTGAGCAGATGCAAATAGTGGTTTAAATCCAGAGATGTTTTCATGCTGACAATGCCACTCATCTATCAAGATACAACTCTTGGTGCTAGATGTGGAGATTTGCCCTTCTCAGCAGCCAGTTTGGGGGGTACAGATCTAGGAGGTCAACTTGTAAGCAGAAACAGTTCTGTACATTACTGGATTAGGATGAAAAAGTAAATTCATATAATCTACCTTGTGTGTGTGTTTGAGTGTTGTGTGTATTCATTCTAGTTGCAGAACTGGACCATGAATACCTGATTCCCAACATCTACTATATCAAGAAACCTGTACTACAAATCTTCTACACGCAAATATGGAACGGAATTATTTTTTCACTAATTATAAAGCGTAACACACCACATTTAAAATAACCAGGACCATTTTACAACTAGTTCTGTTATGTAGATAAGGCAATATATGACAGAATTGAACAATCCATTGGTAGCTGATTAGTGCAAAATATTCCTTTGTATTAGAGGCTACAATACTGAAAGACTGCAGAATTGTAGCTGTAATTAACCAAAAGGGCAAATTCTAAAAGGAAACAGCAGATACCACCACAAAAGTAACAGATGTTCTTTGAGTTCATCTGGACAAAAACATAAGCATATGTGAAAGAAATCCAATACTATCATAAAATCAGTTGGTGTCTAAAATAATAGCAGGCCCTTATGGTAGGATAGTAATATATGTATCAAATACCCAATACGTTATGTTTCAACAGAATGTTCTGATAAGAATGCATAACTAGCAGAAATTAATGCTTTTTTCATGAAAAGCAACTACATAAGAATTGTGACAGTCTGTTAAAGCATGCAAAGCACACACTGCTCAGAATTCACAGCTATTCAAGTTTTTATCTGTAAATGCTATATAGAGATACTAAGTTTCACTATTAACAAAAATAGAACTTCACAAAATAATACACACACAATGTGCTTATACAAACAAGACAACAAGCAAAGATAATACTTGTGCTTGACAACAAGCAGTCACTACTGGTTTATCGTTTTTAAACTTCTTTCATACCTTCTTTACACTACACGGAAAACGTAGGCTAGCAACCACAAACCAAGGGTAATTAGGGGCACATTTTAAAATGCATTAAAGCACTGGTACCCTTCATTTCTGTCCTGTCATGTATCCTAGCTGTGGAAAACAATCTTATAACCTAGCTATGAAAAATAAAGCTTTCTGATACAACAATTTAATCACCCTCTGAGAGTGATATTTATTTATGTTAAATTATACGCTGCCTTTCTGCAAATTGCACTCAAGGTGGCTTGACAAAGAGTAAAACATCATAAAAATACAAGCTGGATCCAAACTAGACTTATAATACTGGCTGAAAAACTCAGCAACCAGGTAAGGATACTCTGAGGGCAGCAAGAAACAGACTCCTTTCCTAGTAAAAGGTATTCTTTTATGGACTATATCAGCAATGAAGCCACTGAAAGAAAACCATGGAACAATTTGGCAGGACTCTTTTCAATAGATGTGATCTGTCTATAATCAACAATTAATGAATAGTATTGCCTCCAATAATCTGTATACTGCCCTCTTTGGTTGGTTGTTTTTTCATTATTGTTATGGAAAAATGTAAAAAGATATATTATTTTAAAAAACATTAGCCAGACTTGGGTCCTGTTGAAAAATCAGTGGGACTTAAGTAGTCATGACTAGCTTTTCACATTGATTTCAATGGGACTTAAGTGCACCTAACTTGGTCTGGATCCAACCCAAGATAAAAAATATAATGTAACAGCGGCCAAACTAAGAACATGCTAATAAATCAGCAGGGCCTACAAGCAAAATATCAGATATTGTAGCCGTAGAGTTGGAACACAAACAACGCCAAATTAACCAAGGGATAAACACACCAAACAAATAGCAAAAGTTTGTTGACAAGGAACTGCCTTGCCTGGTGCCTATAAGATAATGACGGTGGCACCTTGCAGATCCCCTGGGGAGAAAGTTCCACAATCAGGATACAACCACAGAACAAGCCCTACCCCCAGTACCCGCCTAACCTCCACACATGGGGGCATCCAGAGGAGAGTTTCCGATGAAGATCTCAGCTGCTGGGCAGGTTCATGCAGGAGCAAGAGTTCCTTTAGATACCCTGGTCTCGGGCCATTTCAGGCTTCATATGTTAAAACCACCACTCTGAATAGTGTCCAAAATGTAACTGGGAGTCAGTTTACATAAGAACATATGAAGAGGGAGCCCTCCTGGATCAGACTAAGAGTCCATCTGGTCCAGCATTCTGTTCGCACAGTGGCCAACCAGCTGCCCACAGGAAACCCACAAGCAGGGCATGAGTGCAACAGCACCCTCCTGCCAATGCTCCCCAGCAACTGGTGTAAGTAGGCATACTGCCTCAGATACTGGAGGTATCATAGAGTCATCAGGACTAGTAGCCATCAATACCCTTCTCCTCCATGAATTTGTCCAATGCCCTTTTACAGCCATCCAAATTGGTGGCCATCACTACACCTTGCAGAAGAGAATTCCTTAGCTTAACTATGTGATATCTGAAGAAGTACTTCTTTTTATCTGTCCTGAATTTCCCACTAATCAACTTCATGGGATGACCCTGGGTTCTAGTATTATGAGAGGGGGAGAAAAATGTTTCCCTATCCACTTTCTCCATAGCATGCATAATTTCGTACGCTACTATCATGTCCCCCCTTATTCACCTTTTTTCTAAGCTAACCAATCCCAGCTGCTCTAACTTTTCCTCACAAGGGAGCTGTTCCAGCCCTTTGATCATTTTAGTTGCCCTTTTCTGCACTTTTTCCAACTCTACAATATCCTTTTTTAGGTGTAGTTCTTTAGGAACTGGCATAGTAGGTTCACAGTAAGGAGCTTTTGTCAGTATCTTAGCTGCTGAATTCTGGACCAGAATTCTGAACACTTTTTAAAGGGGGCCTCACAAATAATGCTTTACAGTAATCAAGTCTAGGTGTTACTACAGTATGGATAACTGTTGCGAGATCAATACATTTCAGGAAGAGGCACAGTTAGAAAAGACACGTTGATCCATGGACTCCACCTGGGCATTCAGCAGCAAAGCTGGACCCTGGAGTACCCCAAAGCTGCATGCGTAACCTTTAAGGTGCATTGCAACCAGTAGAAGCTGAATACCACATCCATGGTCCACTCCATCTACCAATAATCCAGGTATTGCCTGGATTCAGTTTCAGTTTTTAGACCTCATCCAACCTACTACTGACTCCAGACTCAAGTTATTCAAAACTTCATCTGGATTAGATGAAGAAGAAAAGTAGAGCTAGACGTCATCCACATATATTCACTCAAAATCTCCTAATAACCTCTCCCAGTGATTTCATGTAGATGTTAAAACAGCGTGGAGGGACAAGACAAAGCCCTGCAGCACATCATAAGATACATCATAAGATACATGCCATGGGGAATGGCAAAGATCCCTGTGAGATGTACTCATAAGCCTTCCAACTTGGATGCTTATGGGTATCCAATGCAGAGCGGGAGGTGCCTTGCACCTCCCCCTTGCATTTTAGCTAGGGGGATTGGAGGCTTTGGGGAGGGGGGGAGGGGCGGAGGCTGGGGACAGCAAGGGATAGGTCATATCCCCTCTTCCAAAGTCTGCTCCCCACCCACAGGAACGCCCCCTTTCCCTCCTTACCACTTGCGCTTCCAAGCTCACAGAGGCAGCCAGTGTGGTTTTCTCCACACTGGCTACAAGTGCACAAGGAGCGCAGACTCCTGGGTTCGAGGTCAGAGAGCTGTCTCCAACTTAGATCCAGGAATCTGAAAAATCAGAATCTGGGGGACCACAGGTGCCCAGAACCATCCCAGGGAACATAGGGTTGTTCAGAGTTCCCCTCCCAAGTCTGTAGACACTACTAAGACCTCAGGAAGGGGACTCCAAGTTCTGATACCCCGCTGCCACTCCCTCACAGCCACTGTGGAACTGTGCCGGTGGCTTCTGGAGGTTGCAAATGTGGCCTCGGAGGAAGGGAAAAGGGGATGTTCCTGAGGGAGGGAGGGAGGGAGGGGAGTAGCCGGGATATGAGAAATCGTATGGCCTCTCCAGCCCCGGCCCAGCCCCTAACAGCACACCTTCTCTAGATGGGCTCAAATGCCTTAGAGGAAAAATATTGTAAAAAGAGGATGGAGAGATGAAAACCGCCTCTGTTGCTGCCCCCCGCCTCCCACCCACCCTGCCTGCAGCAGCCAACAGGGCATTGAATATTTGGAAGCCTCTGAGATCAGAGGCTTCCTTCTAAGGAAGTTTTTCTTTATACATGAAGAACCAATTTGATCATTTCTCAAATATGAATATTTATACAGCCATCAAAACAAACTCTCACTTATGAAAATAAATTGCTCTAGTCTGCCCAGTTACTACCAAAACTTTCTGCTATCAGTCATGAGTATTTCATTCTTATTTGTTACTGTGTTCTTGTGAAGCTGGAGCTGGGCCAAAGAGCAACACTGGAAAGAAAACTGTCCAGTGCTCAGATTCTTATATTCTCATACTTACAAACCGTCACGGCTGCTGATCATTAAAAAAAGCCTTATGAGGGAATATTTTAAAGACATTTCCTCTCTGGGTAAAAAAAAAAAAAAGAATGGAAAATATATACAGTGCAACGAACAGATGAAAGGCCTGGTTATAAGAATGAAATAACAGGATAAATAATACTCTATTTAGGTGTAAATTACTTTAGTTTAGTGGTCAGATTTGCACCATTGTTTACAAAATATATGAAATAGTATCAGTGGGAAACTTGATTGAAAACAACTTTTTCTTGCTGATTTAAATCAATCCAAGGTGCTTCCAGATGGGCAGCTCCTAGCGCTACCAATCAAAAGGCACTATGCAGTTTATTTCACCTTTTCTTCCTCAGCAGCCTTTTTTTTTTTTTTTTTTGTAGTAAGGAAAAAAGAATGAAGAAGTGTTGGGAAAATACCAGAGGATTACAAAAGGAAGATGATGTGGGATGTGCCCAGACAGCGGGCTCCTAGTTCTACCAGTTAGAAGGTACTGTGAAGCTATTCCATCGTTTTTTCCTTAACGGATTTTCTGTAGAAGAAATGGTGGGAAAACATGGGTTACAAGCGGAAGGCTCTGACGACCCCGGAGCGCTCCCCCACCCCTCCCCGCACTATTCCGTGAATGAGGCGAGGGGATGGCTCTATAAACGCCTGATCTGGAAACACGGCTGGTCTGGACCCCAGGTCAAATTCCATGTTTGAAGCATGGCAATTGCACAATATAAGCCTCGTTTGGAAGCGCCCCGGTAGGTGGAGGGGGGAGAGAGACATTTCAACCCCCGCTTAACAGAAAATTGACTCTTCCTCATTAAGATTTCCAGCAGCTGCCTTGCGCAGCATTTTGTTCTTAGACTACTTCGCCACACACCGGGCGCCCTCGAGGCACGAAGTTAAGGAAACTCTTCTTCGACAGCGCTGCCCCCGAAGGGGAGTGGCGACTCCACCCGACGTCAGGCCTTTCGTGCCCTCCCTAACTGAACGGCTTTGATACACAGAGGCGGCGTCTGTCCTGGAAGGGGGCTTTCGGGTGCGCCGTGCCCGCTCACGGGAGGGAGCGGGCGCCCCGCTGAATTCAGCGGATCTGCTTCCGACCAAACCTGCGTGCGCGCGGGCTGCAAACCCCTCCGCCCTTAACGCGGGAGTAAGCGCCACTGGGGTCAGTGGCGCTTACTTCCGAGGAACTGCGCACAAGGAAATCGAGGCGCCGCGCGGAATTAATAAAAGCAGGAGCTTATCTCCGTGCGTGTTTCCCGCGCGCGCGCCCTCACCTACGGGGCTCTCGGGCCGGATTGGGCTCCACCTGAGCCTCTGGGCGCTCAGCACCACGTCGCAGCTCTTCTTCCGGATCGCGAAGATCCCCCTGAGCAGCGGCCGGTCGCCTTCGCCCCCCGCCGTCCCCTCCTCGCGCGCCCGGGCGCTTCCCTGCGGAGGGGGCTCCCCTTTCGCAGCCGCCTCCTCTCCCGCAGAGGAGCGAGAGGCGGCGTCGCTTCCCTTCCGCCCGGCGGCCGCTTTCAGCTTCCAGGCGCCCTCGGGGCTCTCGGCCCACGCTGTTCTCCTGGGGCGCTGCATTCGGGGGCGCTCGCGGCGTCGTTCCCGCGCCTCGCCCGCCCAGGGGAAGGAGGAAGAGAGAGCAGCCCCGGCGCGTCGCGGCCGCTGCCAAGGCAGCCGTGAGCCGCTCTCCTCCTCCTCCCCCCCGCCCGAGGGGGTGGGGGAGGGGAATTAGCGGCCTAGCGCGCGCCTTTGGCTTTGGGCTCATTATGAAGAGCGCGGCCCCGCTCTACCTCGCGCCGCCTCCCCCGGTCACGGGGCCGGCCGGCCTCGCCGCAGCCGCAGGCGGGAGAGAACGCGAACTTCCCTTGGGCGCTTTTGTGCAAGGCGGGAAAGGCGCCAGGCGCGAGATTAGGTTTGGGCCCTACTGATTCCTCCACGCAGAAGAATGCTGGAATCCGCGGGGTGGGGTCGGGGAAGGCCTACATTATCCAATCAAGAAACAAAAGGCTCCCTGCAATGTAATGCCGCTATTCTCCTACAATGTGAGCATTTCTTCTTGTTCAGCCGTTCAGTCTCTTCGTGACCCCATGGACCATAGCACGCCAGGCCTTCCTGTCCTGCGCTCTCTCCCGGAGCGTGCTCAAGTCCATATTCATTGCATCGGTGATGCTATCCAGCCATCTCAACCTCTGCCGTCCCCTTCTCCTTTTGCCTTCAGTCTTTCCCAGCATCAGGGTCTTTTCCAGGGAGTTTTCTCTTCGCATTAGGTGGCCAAAATATTTCAGCTTCAGTATCTGGCCTTCCAATGAGCAGTCAGGGTTGATTTCCTTTAGGAGTGGGCATTTCTACACCAGCCTAAAATCCTGCATTTTAAATGGGGCTTTCTGCTTCCGTTTTAAGTGTACAATCACCACTGACTCCCTTTACATGTGCTTCCTCCCCACCCACCCTTCCCCCGGTATCTGAGTCTTCCATTATGTTTCATTGATCTCACTCCTTGCGCTTTTCACGGGAGAAACTGAAGCAGAACACAACAGGGTAATTTGATAGCTCCTTACCGATTTAAAAATGGAACAAAGGGCATTTAGTGCAGGAGACGCTGTGGAGGGTCACAGCGTCATGTAAAGAGCCTGCAAACTTCCGTGAAGGAGCCATCTCAATCGCAGGATAAAAACGGTGTGTGATGAAGCCCTTAGCCTGCTGAGCTATATGCACTTTCCTAGGGGGTTGGACTCGATGGTCTTATAGGCCCCTTCCATCCCCGCTATTCTATGGTAAGCCATACACACTGAGACCTACTTCTGAGTAAATGTGCACAGGGTTGCATTGTAAGGATTGCTACCTGATGGGTTGTCCAATATTACATACAGCTGAAGACCCTACTCTGCTAAACGCTCAGTTCATTGAGACTGCTGCAGTTGTGCACTGTTTTAAAAGCTAAGGTGGTTGTTCTTCACAAAGATACCTTTAGTCTGCTTGCAACTTGTTGGCAACCATTCAGAACGAGCATCACAGGCATATGACATGACAGGCTTAGTACGACATGCATTCTTGGATATGTTCGTGCATGTCACATGCAGCAGTACATTTTGATGTGCAGGCATGCACCATGATAGTCCCCCCCCCCATAGCTATGCCCCACAAGAAGGGTCCCAAAATGTATATAGCTGCGTTGATCCATAGTTCTAGCAGTTTTCATCACCAGAAGCAGAGTTTTAGGAAAGCTAAAGGATCCTAGGATGCAGTCCTATGGGTTGCGCCCTCAATGATCGTAAGGCTTATGATCATCCTATACAGGGAGGGAGGAACAGCGGGGGCAGTCTTTGCCTCCATGTCCTCCCACCCTCCATTTTTCACTAGACAGGCTTTTTTTGCATGTAGTATGCTATTTTGCCTGTCTAACTGGGGCACTTTCGAAGGGGAGGAAAGAAAGCTGGAGAGATCTCAAGATAACTCATATCCTGGCCTCTCCAGTGCCCTCCCCCGAACACCCCCTTTCTCCCCTTCTCTGAGGTTGACTTCCTGACCTTGGAGAGCAGCCCACTCAGGTTGGCGCTCCGATTACCCCCTCTAAGGGCACAGTGCTGTCTCCAACCTCAGATTGGAGAATCCAAAATATCCCATGGCCCCTCAGATGCTGTCTAGCGGCCATAGGATTGTTCCCTCCATTGCCCATTACAGACGAAACTACCCCAAAATACTTTGCATTACAACAGAGAACAATATGGTAGTCTTAGGCTGTTTGGGGACATGTTGGGTGGGTTCACACAATCACCGAGGGAGAATAAGTCACAGTGGCTTATTTGCCCTCCCTGCACATGCCAGTCACATGTCTCATGCAATGTCAGGTCTCCCCAGCCAAAATCCAACATGCTAACCACTACACTACCCTTGGCCAGCTCACTATTCTATGACTGTCAGCTGATCCGAATAAACTGAGTATTACGCTGTGTACTGCTGCTCTTGGGATATTTGTGTGTGTGTGTAGATATGTATGTATGTATATGTATGTATGTATATACACACACACTACACACGCATATATAGATATAGATCAACAGAGCTGCCGAATTTTGGATTCTCCTTGGGTACATGGTTATGGGGGCTGCCATGGTGAGTGCCTACACTTCAAAATTTACCAGTACACCACCGCCTTTACTCTCTACTTTGTTATGAAACAATTACAATAACAAAGTAATTGAAGAAGATTCCCCAGTTTGGGGAAAACATTTTGTGTGTGTGACTCCGTTAAATCCTATGCCAACTCTGCAGCCATGCCTGAATATTGGTAACATGGTCCTATACTAAAATCTCATTGTAAGCTTATCCCTGTTGTCTGTATACCCTAAACACACTGCAGAGTGCAGACTGCTGCAGCAATTTTGACAAGAATTTTCCATAACTTGGCTACTAACACAAGTTTTGGGGTTAGATCCAGAGATTACCTGCAACAAGCAGAAGATCTCTTCCAAAGTTTTTTTTCTGGCAGCACAAGACCTTTGCAAGATAAAAATGAACTGAAAACCCAGAGGTATGCTTCCATTTGTGCAAGGCATTAAATGACAGGCAAAAGGAAACAGGGCTAAAATACCCCCCAAACCAGGAAATTTTGGCTTGAAGTTCTTACTGCCCATAACTAAGCCTTAAGAGAGGCATTTCAGCCTTTTAGTAGGTGGTAAAAACAGTGCAACTGGCAGAAAACCACCAAGCAATCAGTAGTTGACGGAAAGGGGTGGGGCCAGGGGAAGGGGGCATGGCCATTTGGAGAACCTCGGAGAGCCATATTGGAAGCCCAGGAAGGCCAGATTTGGCCTGCAAGCCTGAGGTTCAACACCCCTGCTGTAAACAATTACTAAACTGAGGCATAACATTGTTAAATGCTATACTGAACACTGAAATCTTGGCAATCTTGTCTGATTCTCATAGTTTAAATCCGTAAGCTGTCAGAACTGAGAATGATGGTTACATTTTCTTTAGATGTCAATCTGTATCTAAGGTTAATGTTTTAAAGTTATTCCAAGCCACAACAAACCTTGCATAAACCCAAGGATGGAGATGTTGCCTTCTCTTTACTTATTTTTTTTTCTCTGAGAAGGATTAATAATGACATTTATACACACAGTAGGGAAACCCTCTTTCCATAAAAGCTGGTGGGAAGTTTGCCGCTGACATTAATGGACTCTGCTTTCACCCCATGTCAATATTCATACATCAAACTGGCAGTTTTCCATCCATAGATAATATAATGAATGTAACATAAGCACATGTAACATTAGATTCTATAAGAAGAGATCTACAGTACAAAAAAAATACAACTTGGGTTTTATAAATATATTCATCTCTCACTCTTTGTTGCTTGGGCATAGGATAACCCATGGGTAGGCAACCTTTTTCGGCCTGTGGGCACATTTGGTAATTTGAGAAACTGTCCTGGGCACCACCACAAAATGGTGTGCTGCAGATGAAAGCATCTGTTTGCAGCCACCTGCCATCTCCATTCCCTGAGAATGTCTCTGAGCCTCATGTGTGGCCAAGAGGCATTCATGGCAAAATAAGACGGGAACAACTAGAGGCCCTCACTTTGCTTTGAAACGATCCCAGCGGCCAATAAGAAAATGTGTTATTTTTAAAATATAAAAATAAAAAGTGGGAGGGGTGGCTATTTCATCCCATCACTATGGATAGATTTGTTTCTTTTTTTGATACAGTACCAGCACTGTTGATGATAGTTGACGGACAGCAAAGATAGTGTAGTGGAGAAGATGTTGGCATTTTCCACGTGGGAAACTTTGATTAACTCTCTTTTGGCCATGAAGCCCTCTGGGTGACATTGGGCCAATTACTCTGTCTTTCAGCCTACCTCGCTTTGTTGTTGTAAGGACAAAATAGGATAATCCCATGCATGCTGCCTTGTGTTCTGTGGAGGAAGGGGGAGGACACAAATGATAACAACATAAGAAAAGAAGAAGGAACAGCTCTTTTCTGATCAAGCAAACAGTCTAAAGAAAAAACTAAACATGATGGTGGATCTCTCAGGTCCTTTTTTAATTAAAGACAGAGGCAGCTTTCCTATGACTCCTAGAGAGCCTCTGAGGGGCCACAGGATATTTCAGATTTCCTGATCTGAGGTCAGAGGCAACACTCCAACCTCGGAGGGGGGAATCGGAGCTCCAAGCCCCCTCCTCCTCACACCCAGCATGGAAAGAACCATGCTGGCTGCTCTCCAAGGTTGGGAAAGCAACCTTGGAGAATGAGGAAAGGGGGTGTTTTGTTGGGTGGGGAGGCAAGGAGGATGGAGAGGCCAGGATATGAGTTATCCTGAGGCCTCTCTAGCCTCCCCTTCTGAAGTGCCCCAGCTAGCAACAAATGCAGGGTGGGAGGATGGGGAGGTGAAGATCGCCTTCACCCCTGTAATGGCCATTTGGGCCAAAGGTCACCTTTGCCACTCCTCCCACCCTTACGAGCATAGGATGATCATAAGCCTCCTAGCATGGGCGTCCACTGGAATTTTTCCGGGGAGGGGGGCAAAGCTGCACAGCAGATTGTGGTTGTAATTTGTGTACATAGCACACACTGCCACAACACACCTGTGCGCTTCCCTTATGTGTGGTCTTTGTTGCCTAGTGTTTCATTCCATGACATTTAGAAGCCTAAGCAGAGTAGTAGAAGATCTTGGGAATTAAACAGCACAAATGCAGAGGAGCGTTATATTCAAGACGTATTCTGAACTCCAACAAAACTTTATTTGGAGTGAGGGATAAAAACAACAACACCTAATAACAAGAGAGAGAAAAAACCAAATGCACAAACACAGTGTTGTTGTTTATTCGTTCAATCACTTCCAACTCTTCAAGACTTCATGGACCAGCCCACGCCAGAGCTTCCTGTCGGCCGTCGCCACCCCCACCTCCCCGAAGGTCGAGCCCGTCAACTCCAGAATATCATCCATCCATCTTGCCCTTGGTCAACCCCTCTTCCTTTTGCCTTTCACTTTCCCTAGCATCAGCATCTTCTCCAGGGTATCCTGCCTTCTCATTATGTGGCCAAAGTACTTGAGTTTTGCCTTTAATATCATTCCCTCAAGTGAGCAGTCTGGCTGTATTTCCTGGAGTCTGGACTGGTTTGATCTTGCAGTCCAAGGCACTCTCAGAATTTTCCTCCAGCACCACAGTTCAAAAGTATCTATCTTCCTTCGCTCAGCCTTCCTTATGGTCCAGCTCTCGCAGCCATAGGTTACTACGGGGAATACCATTGCTTTAACTATGCGGACCTTTGTTGTCAGTGTGATGTCTCTGCTCTTCACTATTTTATCAAGACTTGTCATTGCCATCCTGCCAAGAAGTAAATGTCTTCTGAATTCCTGACTGCAGTCAGCATCTGCAGTAATCTTTGTGTCTAGAAATACGAAGTCTGTCACTGCCTCCACGTTTTCTCTCTCTATTTGCCAGTTATCAATCAAACTGGTTGCCATAATCTTGGGTTTTTTTGAGGTTTAACTGCAACCCAGCTTTTGCACTTTCTTCTTTCACCTTCGTCATAAGGTTCCTCAGCTCCTCCTCGCTTTCAGCCATCAAAGTGGTATCATCTGCATATCTGAGATTGTTAATGTTTCTTCCAGCAATTTTAACTCCAGCCTCGGATTCATCAAGCCCAGCACGTCGCATGTTGTGTTCTGCATACAGGTTGAATAGGTAGGGTGAGAGAATTCAACCCTGCCATACTCCTTTCCCAATCTTAAACCAGTCCGTTGTTCTGTGGTCTGTTCTTACCATTGCTACTTGGTCATTATACAGATTCCTTAGGAGGCAGACAAGATGACTTGGTATCCCCATACCACCAAGAACTTGCCACAATTTGTTATGATCCACACAGTCAAAGGCTTTAGAATAGTCAATAAAAGAAATACATGTTTTTCTGAAACTCCCTGGCTTTCTCCATTATCCAGCGGATATTGGCAATTTGGTCTCTAGTTCCTCTGCCTTTCTAAACCCAGCTTGTACATCTGGCAATTCTCGTTCCATGATTTGCTAGAGTCTACCTTGCAGGATCTTGAGCATTACCTTACTGACATGTGAAATAAGTGCCACTGTTCAATAGTTTGAACATTCTTTAGTGTTTCCCTTTTTTTGGTATGGGGATATAAGTTGATTTTTTCCAATCTAGTGGCCATTCTTGTGTTTTCCAAATTTGCTGGCATATGGCATGCATCACCTTGACAGCATCATCTTGCAAGATTTTAAACAGTTCAGCTGGGATACCGTCGTCTACTGCTGCCTTGTTATTAGCAATGCTTCTTAAGGCCCATTCAACCTCACTCTTCAGGATGTCTGGCTCCAACTCACTGACCACACCGTCAAATCTATCCCTGATATTATTATCCTTCCTATACAGATCTTCCGTATATTCTTGCCACCTTTTCTTGATCTCTTCTGCTTCTGTTAGGTCCTTGCCATCTTTGTTTTTGATCATACCCATTTTTGCCTGGAATTTACCACCGATGTTTCTAATTTTCTGGAAGAGGTCTCTCGTCCTATTATCTTCTACCACTTCCGCGCATTGCTTGTTTAAAAATAATTCCTTATCTCTTCTGGCTAACCTCTGGAATTTTGCATTTAATTGGGC
This sequence comes from Heloderma suspectum, assembly GCF_057233095.1. Lineage (NCBI taxonomy): Eukaryota > Metazoa > Chordata > Lepidosauria > Squamata > Helodermatidae > Heloderma > Heloderma suspectum. The sequence continues at coordinate 193,875,488 of NC_139458.1, forward strand.
ATGTTGTTGTTGTTCAGTCATTCAGTCGTGTCCGACTCTTCGTGACCCCATGGACCATAGCACGCCAGGCCTTCCTGTCCTGCGCTCTCTCCCGGAGCGTGCTCAAGTTCATATTCATTGCATCCGTGATGCTATCTAGCCATCTCATCATCTGCCGTCCCCTTCTCCTTTTGCCTTCAGTCTTTCCCAGCATCAGGGTCTTTTCCAGGGAGTTTTCTCTTCGCATTAGGTGGCCAAAATATTGGAGCTTCAGCTTCATTATCTGTCCTTCCAATGAGCAGTCAGGGTTGATTTCCTTTAGGATGGACTGATTTGACCTGCTTGCAGTCCAGGGGACTCGTAAGAGTCTTCTCCAGCACCACAGTTCGAAAGCATCAATTCTTCGGCGCTCAGCCTTCCTTATAGTCCAGCTCTCACAGCCATACATTACTACTGGGAAAACCATAGCTTTGATTAGACGGACCTTTGTCGGCAAGGTGATGTCTCTGCTTCTTACTATGCTGTCTAGGTTTGCCATAGCTTTCCTCCCAAGGAGCAAGCGTCTTTTAATTTCATGGCTACAGTCACCGTCTGCGGTGATCTTGGAGCCCAAGAAAGTAAAATCTGTCACTGCTTCCATTTCTTCCCCTTCTATATGCCAGGAAGTGATGGGGCCAGATGCCATGATCTTCGTTTTTTTAATGTTGAGTTTCAAACCAGCTTTTGCACTCTCCTCTTTCACCCTCAACAAGAGGCTCTTGAGATCCTCTTCGCTTTCTGCCATTAGGGTGGTATCGTCTGCATATCGGAGGTTGTTGATAATTCTCCCAGCAATCTTAATTCCGACCTCTGATTCATCCAACCCGGCATTTCTCATGATGTACTCTGCATATAAGTTAAATAAGCAGGGTGACAATATGCAGCCTTGTCGTACTCCTTTCCCAATTTTGAACCAATCGGTTGTTCCATGGCTGGTTCTTACTGTTGCTTCTTGACCCTCGTACAGGTTTCTCAGGAGACAGGTAAGGTGGTCTGGTACTCCCATCACTTTCAGAATTTGCCACAGTTTGTTGTGATCCACACAATCAAAGGCTTTAGCGTAGTCAATGAAGCAGAAATAAACGTTTTTCTGGAATTCTCTTGCTTTGTCCATGATGCAGCGAATGTTGGCGATTTGATCTCTAGTTCCTCTGCCTCTTCTAAACCCAGCTTGTACTTCCGGTAGTTCTCGGTTCGCATACTGCTGAAGCCTAGCTTGTAGGATTTTGAGCATCACCTTGCTGGCATGTGAAATGAGCGCAATTGTGCGATAGTTTGAACACTCTTTGGCGTTGCCCTTCTTTGGAATTGGAATGTAAACTGACCTTTTCCAGTCTTGTGGCCACTGTTGAGTGTTCCAGATTTGTTGGCATATTGAATGCAGCACTTTAACAGCATCATCTTTTAGGATTTTAAATAGCTCGGCTGGAATACTGTCATCTCCGCTAGCTTTGTTGTTACTAATGCTTCCTAAGGCCCACTTGACTTCACTCTCGAGGATGTCCGGCTCAAGTTCAGTGACCGCACTATCATGGCTATCAGGGACATTCAGATCTTTCCTGTATAGTTCTTCTGTGTATTCTTTCCACCTCTTCTTAATCTCATCTGCTTCTGTTAGGTCCCTGCCTTCTTTGTCCTTTATCATGCCCGTCTTTGCACAAAACGTTCCCTTGAGATCTCCAATTTTCTTGAAGAGATCTCTAGTCTTTCCCATTCTGTTGTTTTCCTCGATTTCTTTGCATTGTTCATTTAAGAAGGCCTTCTTGTCTCTCCTTGCTATTCTCTGGAACTCTGCATTCAGTTGGGTATATCTTCCCCTTTCTCCCTTGCTTTTCGCTTCCCTTCTTTCGTGAGCTACTTGTAAAGCCTCATCAGACAGCCACTTTGCTTTCTTGCATTTCTTTTTCTTTGGGATGGATTTCGTTGCTGCCTCCTGAACAATGTTACGGACCTCCGTCCATAGTTCCTCAGGCACTCTGTCTATCAGGTCTAATCCCTGAAATCTATTCCTCACCTCCACTGTATATTCATCAGGGATATGATTTAGGTCATACCTGAACGGTTTAGTGGTTTTCCCGACGTTCTTCAATTTAAGCCAAAATTTTGCAAGAAGCAGCTCATGATCTGAGCCACAGTCAGCTCCAGGTCTTGTTTTTACTGACTGTATGGAGCTTCTCCATCTTTGGTTGCAAAGGACATAATCAATCTGATTTCGATATTGACCATCTGGTGACGTCCATGTGTAGAGTCGCCTCTTGTGCTGTTGGAAAAGAGTGTTTGCTGTGATCAGCATGTTCTCTTGGCAAAACTCTATTAGCTTTTGTCCTGCTTCATTTTGTACACCAAGGCCATGCCTGCCTGTTATCCCGGTGATTTCTTGACTTCCTACTTTAGCATTCCAATCCCCTATGATGAAGAGGACATCTTTTTTTGGTGTTAGTTCTAGAAGGTGTTGTAGGTCTTCATAGAACCGATCAACCTCAGCTTCTTCGGCCTCAGTGGTTGGGGCATAGACTTGAATTACTGTGATGTTGAATGGTTTGCCTTGGATTCATACTGAGATCATTCTATCATTTTTAAGATTGTACCCCAGTACTGCTTTTCCCACCCTTTTGTTGACTATGAGTGCTACTCCATTTCTTCTAAGGGATTCTTGCCCACAATAGTAGATATGATGGTCACCTGAATTAAATTCGCCCATGCCTGTCCATTTTAGTTCGCTGATTCCCAAGATGTCGATGTTCAATCTTGCCATCTCCTGTTTGACCACCTCCAGCTTACCTTGATTCATTGATCTGACATTCCAGGTTCCTAAACAATATTGTTCTTTACAGCATCGGATTTTCTTTTCACCACCAGACACATCCACAGCTGAGTGTCCTTTCGGGTTTGGCCCAGCCGCTTCACTCTTTCTGGCGCTACTTGGAAATACCCTCTGCTCTTCCCCAGTAGCATATTGGACACCTTCCGACCTGAGGGGCTCATCTTCCGGCGTCATCTCTTTTAGCGTTGTGATACGTTCCATGGGGTTTTCTTGGCAAGAATACTGGAGTGGGTTGCCATTTCCTTCTCCAGTGGACCACATTTTGTCAGAACTCTCTGCCATGACCTGTCCGTCTTGGGTGGCCCTGCACGGCATAGCTTATGGCTTCACTGAGTTATGCAAGCCCCTTCGCCACAACAAGGCAGTGATCCATGAAGGGGTAATTGGGCATAACTCCCCCTATCACTGTTGCCTTTTGCTTTCCTTCTTTCTTGGGCTACTTCCAGTGTCTCAGCAGACAGCCATCTTGCCTTCTTGGTTTTCTTATTCTTTGGGACGTTTTTTGTCGCTGCCTCTGAACAATGTTGCAAACTTCTGTCCATAGTTCTTCCGGGACACTATCTACTAAATCTAGTCCCTTAAATCTATTCTTCACCTCCACTGCATATTCATTAGGAATATTAGTGAGCTCATATCTAGCTGATCTGTAGGTCCTCCCTATTCTCTTTAGTCTGATTCTAAATTGTGCAATAAGAAATTCGTGATCTGAACTACAGTCAGCTCCAGGTCTTGTTTTTACCAACTGTATAGATGTCGTCCACCTTTGGCTGCAAAGGATGTAGTCAATCTGATTTCGGTGTCGACCATCTGGTGAAGTCCATGTATAAAGTCGTCTTTTAGGTTGTTGGAAGAGAGTGTTTGTTATGCACAGTGAGTTGTCTTGGCAAAATTCTATCAGCCTATGTTCCACCTCATTTTGTTCTCCCAGACCATGCTTGCCTGTAATTCCAGGTGTCGTTTGACTACCCACCTTAGCATTCCAGTCTCCTGTAATGAAAATAACATCTCTTTTTGGCGTATTATCCAGTAGGTGCTGCAGATCCTCATAGAACTGATCTACTTCTGCTTCTTCAGCATCTGTGGTTGGGGCGTATATTTGGATCACTGTGATGTTAAATGGCTTACCCTGAATTCGAATTGAGATCATTCTATCGTTTTTTGGATTGTATCCAAGCACTGCTTTAGCCACTTCATTATTAATTATGAAGGCTACTCCATTTCTTCTGTGGTCCTCTTGTTCACGGTAGTAGATCTGGTGGTCATCTGATGTGAAGTGGCCCATTCCAGTCCATTTCAGTTCACTGACACCCAAAATGTCTACATTTAATCTTGACATCTCCCCAGTAACCACATCCAATTTGCCCTGGCTCATAGATCTTACATTCCAGGTTCCTATGGTGTGTTGATCTTTAGAAAATCGGATTCGTCGTTCACCACCAGCACCGTCGGCTGCTAGCCATCCTTTCGGCTTTGAGCTAGCTGTGTCATCACATCTGGGGCTAGTTGAACTTATCCTCTGTTCCTCAGTAGCATTTTGACCATCTTCTGACCTGGGAGTCCCATCTTCCGATGGTATACCGACATATCTGTGGTTGTACTGATCCATTTAGTTTTCACGGCAAGAATACTGGGGTGGCTTGCTGTTACCTTCCCCAGGGATCGTATTTAGTCTGACCTCTCTGCCATGACCTTCCCGTCTTGGGTGTCCCTTCACGGTTTAGGTCATGGCATCATTGAGGTGCTCAAGCTCCAGCACCATGACAAAGTAACGATCTCCTTTGCTGGAGACAAACACAGTACAGCTGTCTTAATAATATGTTGCATATTCTGTGGCATCACTGCCCTTATCATAACACTGATAACTTCACATGACTCATCCTAGAACGATATCCTTCATCTTGGAAACATTGGCCAATACTCTCTAGAACAGTCTTCCCTAATCTGATGCCCTCCAGATGTTTCGGACTGCAACCCCAGCATTGCAGCATAGACCACTGGCCATGCTGTCTGGGGCTGATTAGAGTTGAAGTCCAAAACATCTGAAGGGCACCAGAATGGGGAAGACAGCTGTGGAGAGTGGCAGTGGAGGCTGCGGGGAGTGCCTTTAGCAGTGGAAGGGAAAGTAAGTGTGCTGGATCAGGCTTTAGGGTTCTACAGGAGCCTGGACTACTCACATTACTTTTCACATTGTTATCAGCCACTTTTTATATCAGGTAACAATACAACTTTTGCATGGCTTGAATTTTGAACTACAGTGAAGTTCTTTTGGAATTGCATTTTTCCATGAACTGAACATTTTGTGTATGGTTGCACATTTTTAAAAAAGCCCCGTTAGCATCAGAAAACAGGTCTGGTAGATCTCATAATTGAGCAGTGATAAGGCCTGGGCACCAGGTCTACCAAGATAGACATATCTGCCCTCCAAGAAATGTGTATACCAGGTCTACCCCTCTGCTGTTTCTCAGTGGGTAGACCTGGTGTCCAGACAGTGTTGTTCCACCCACAGCTGAAACCCTCAGTTCTTTCCATGACTCCTTTCACCCCCGTAATGGCCCTTTGGGCCAAAGGCCATTACAGGGTTGAAGGGCATGGTTAACAGGGGTGGGTGACCTACTCAGCTTGAAGCCACTGCTAGGTTCTGCTCTACAGGCGATGCACAATAGATTCAGGTACCTTCACAAAAGGTTTCTTTATTTCTACAATACATGAGAAAACCCTAACTTCTGTGGAGCTGTTTCAGCTCCAAGGCCAACACTAATAGACAGATGTGGGGAGAGGTTTCACTTGGGCCTCCTGCAAGATGTATGTATCACAACAACCCATTCTAACCCTTCATAAATTGCACAGCTGCTTCCATCAGTCTCAAAGCCCCATCTGTATTTCCCGGAGGGAGCAATCCTATGGCCGCTAGTCAGTGGCTAGACGGCCATAGGATATGTGGTTTTCTGGGAACCAACCTCAGAGCCCGCACTCCAAGGTCAGTTCCCGGAGAACCGAGCTACCCCCCCCCCCGCGTTGCCTCGCAGGCAGCACGGAACGGCCAAAACGGGGCATTCCGGGGCGGGGAAGGCAGAAATGCAGGTACGACGCACCTATGTGTCTTCCGGCAGCCTCCTCCCCCGCTCCACTTTCCCACGGCTAGACAGCTGAAATCAGCTGTCTAGCAGCAAATGCAGGGCAGGAGAAGTGTGGAGGGAACAATCCCCTCCGTGCTTCTCCTGCCCTGCATTGGATAGGCGGTCGCCTCCATAGGATTGCGGCCTAAATCACCAGCAAGACCGGACTACACTGCAGAGTTGTCATCCAGTACTCATAACACACACACACCTCTCCACGAAGTGGGAATAACAGCCTGAGCTGCTTCGTAGAATGTCAGGGTGGAAACTGAGCCGATAGAACCCCAGAGCAGTTCTGAGGAGGATCAGCAATCCGTGGGAGAGAAGCCAGCTCATCCCTCACAGGCACAGCAGCTGGCAGAGATTCCTCCTGCTGGCATTCCTGAGATAGATAGTGAGAAAGTGCGGGAACGGGGCTTGCTAGATGCTCAACGTAGACTCAGGGAGCGACGAGCAACAGAGGGCGCGGAAAGGAGGTGTAGCGCCCATTTGGCGCGCAAGCAATGGCCGCCTCCCGTGGACCCAAGGGAAAGAGGGAGGATCTCTCCCTAGCCCATAAGTTCAGGGTCTTCAAGTGACTCTCCTTCAAACGGGGATCAACTGCCTACTCGGAGCATAGGCCACTCTGCTGTTCCTTGCTTAGTCGCTGGTGATTAGCATCCGAAAGAGTCATTAAGTTGTAAAAGGATTAAAGTCTTGAAAAGAATCCTTTCATCTGTGTCTTGAGTTGGCTATTGGAGTCTACTGAAAGAGGCCGCTAGGGCGCTCCTGACATAGAACTTGCTCAACCACAGCCCTGCCTCCTGCAATACGTGTATAACAAGGATGAACTATATCTGTACACACTGTCAAGGCAATTTTTTAATGTTTATGAACTAAAAAAAAAATAGTAAAGACCTGTCTTTACTGCCACCTTTTGTTTTGTTTTGGGGTAGATGTACTGCTGCCCAAATCCAGCCACAGGAAACTCCTGGATTTAAAAATTGTTTTTTTATGAGGCTACAACTACTTCCAAACAGGGAAGAACCCACAAAGGCTCAGCACACCCAGAAGGGTTAACACACCCAGATAATGAGTGTGTTAACCATCGCTGTGTCTGCATTCGTTGGCTAAAAACAAATTTTTATGTTGATGGATTATGTTTTTACTCTAGGTTAAAAAAAAAAAACACGTGATAGGCTACGTAAATCTTTACGTAGCCTATCACGTCTGACTTTTAAAAAAAAGCACGCGTGCGTATGCAAATGGCGGCGGCTACGGCCGCCGCCATTTGCGTTCCTTATTTTGGCCCGTCAGTCTACGTAAATATTTATGTAGACTAAGACGGCAAAAATAAGGGGAACGCAAATAGCGTACGCACGTGTGTGTGGTTTTTTTAAGTCAGATGTGATAGGCTACATAAAGATTTACATAGCCTATCACAGCTGACTACAGGGACACAAACGACGGTGGCTACGGCCGCCACCATTTGCGTCCCTGCTAGCCAGTGGCCGGATGTCCGGCTGCTGGCGGAGCCGGCCGGCGGCTCCGCAGAATCCCTGCAGAGCACAGCCGGCAGGCCAGGATTCCAGGGGGGAGGCACGGAGCGCCTCCCCCCGAGCGAGGATTCCAGGGGGAGTGACGGAGCACCTCCCGCCCCACCATCAACATAATCTGCGAAAGGTAAGTCACTTTCATACATCCCTAGATAATAGACAGCGGTTCTGAGAGCTCTTTTGCCAGTTCCTTTATTACTCTAGGATGCAGTTCATCTGGCCCTAGAGATTTGAATGCATTCAAAGTAATTCGGTGTTCCTTGACCATATGCCTATCGATCTCAAGCTGCAATCCTGCCTCTTCAGCCTGTACTTCGCCTTTGCCAGGGGGGTCATAGACCCTCTTTTGAGAGAAGACTGAGGCAAAGTAGGAATTGAGCACCTCTGCCTTTTCTTTGTCATCTGTTATCATTTTGCCATCCTTATTTAATAGCTGAACAACCATTTCTTTCCTCTGTCTTTTACTATGTACGTAGCTGAAGAAAGCCTTTTTGTTGTTTTTAGCATCCCTCGCTAACCTTAGCTCATTCTCAGCTTTAGCCTTCCTGATGCCATCCCTGCAATTCTGTGCTACCTGCCTGTACTCTTCCTTTGTTACTTGGCCTTCTTTCCACTTCCTATGTGTGTCCTTTTTTGTTTTCAGGTCATCTCTAAGCTTTTTGTGAATCCACATTGGCTTCTTCTGTTGTCTTCCACCTTTTCTTCTTGTTGGAATTGTTTGTAATTGTGCCTTGAGAATTTCCTTTGTTAAAAGCTCCCACCCATCTTGGACTCCTTTTCTCGTTAGCGTCGCTTGCCAAGGGACCTTACTGATTATTGTTCTGAGTTTATTAAAATCAGCTTTCCTAAAATCCAGGGTGCACATTTTGACTACACTCGGCTTTTGCTTCCCTTAGAACCAAGAACTCAAGTACAACATGGTCGCTTTCCCCCAGGGTTCCTGTAACTGCTACTTTATCCACTAAGTCATCTCTGTTGGTTAGGATCAAGTCAAGGATAGCTGATCCTCTAGTTCCTTCCTCTACTTTCTGTAGGAGGAAGTTATCCGCCACACAAGTCAGGAATTTCCTGGAGAGGCCATGTTTTGCAGAATTTGTCTCCCAACAAATATCGGGGAAATTGAAGTTCCCCATTACTACTACATCATGCTTCCTTAAAACATTGGCTATTTGCTTTTCAAAAGTTTCATCCTCGTCTTCTCCTTGATTGGGTGGCCGGTAGTAGACTCAGACCACCAGGTTCCTTTTATTCTTTGCTCCATTTATTTTGATTCAGATGCTCTCAATGGGGCTACCAAGCTCCTCCTCCTGTATTTCTGTGCAGAGATATGTATTTTTCACATACAGTGCAACCTCACCTCCCTTTCTGTTCCTCCTGTTCTTTTTGAACAAGTTATATCCTTCAATTGCTGTATTCCAGTCATGAGGGTTATCCCACCAAGTCTCAGTTATACCTATCAAGTCATAATTCCCCTCCTGTATTAAGAGTTCAAGTTTGTTCTGTTTGTTTCCCATCCTCTGGGCATTAGTATATAGACATCAAAGACCATGTGTTTCATGGTCTGGCTTTCTTCCTACATGTGTCTGAAGACTATTATTGGGCACTATTAGTGTGTTCTCTCTGTTGCAGTGCATGAGCCTATGTCCATTGTTACCCCCAGCTTTACATCTCCCTTCCCAGTAGGATTCAGTTTAAAGCCCTCCTGATGAAGTTCTTCATGCTGTGGCCAAACACATTCTTCCCATCCTTTGTGAGGTGCAATCCGTCCCTTGCCAATAGCCCATCTTCCAGGAAGTGTAGCCTGTGGTCCCAGAATCCAAATCTCTTTCGTCGGCACCACCTTTGTACCCAGTCATTCGCCCAGCGTATTTTTCGTTCCCTTTCTATCCCTCTTCTAACTACTGGAAGTATGGATGAGAAAACTATCTGGGCCCCAAAGTTCTTGAGTTTCCTTCCCAAAGCTTCAAAGTCTAACATGATTTCTTCGTAGCTCCGCTTGGCGGTATCATTTGTTCCCACATGGATGAGAAGAAAGGGATACCTGTCAGTGGGCTTTATGAGTGCAGGCAACCCTTCAGTCACGTCCCTAATCCATCTTCCTGGAAGACAACATACCTGGCGAGTCCACGGGTCTTCGCGACATACTTGGGTCTCAATCCCATGCAGCAAGGAGTCTCCCACTACTACCACTCTTCTCTTCTTCTTGTTGTAGGCCTGGGTTTCATTGCCTCTGCTTGACTGACCTTCAGCCTCTTGCTCACTCTCATGTAGGTTCCCCTGTGATTCTTCCTCTGCAGGCTGTCCTCCAGACTCATCCTCAAGTACCTGGAATCGGTTCCACAGCTCCACTGTTTCCACTAGTGCAGAGTGGTGTCTAGTTCTTCTTCTCCTAACTGTCACCCTTTTCCAAGGAGTATCCTCTACTGCATTTTTCCTCCCCTCAGCATTTCCCACTTCTGCCTCATCTTGCTGTTGCTCTTCAAGCTTCTGGTCTTCCCTTTGCTGCTATAGTTCCCCCATTCTGTCCAAGAACTCTTCGTGTTCTCTTATTCCCCCGAGGGTCGACAGTCACCGCTCCAGTCCACTTACTTTTTCTTCCAGCAGTGTGATCAACTTGCACTTGTTGCAGGTGTAGGCCATGTTGTTCTCAGGCAAGAAAACAAACATTGCACACACCTTGCAGGTCACCACCACTGGAGAGTCTTGTCCTTCCATAGCCTCTTTTCCCTTTTGGTGTCTAGCTTTGTGATTGTTCTAGACTAGACTGTGCCTGCTCCTTTACTCAGTAGAGGTTAAAAGCAGAGTCCCACTGGTGTGGAAGTGTGTGTTACAAGACAAATAAATGAAGAAAAAAAAAGTTTGTTAAAAAAGAAAAAAAATGTTAGGGGCCTCCCCCTTGTCCTCCCCTGCCGAACTCCCCTGGCCAACTCCTGTTTGCTCCCCCTGGCCACTCGCTCTGGCTGCTCACTCTCTGGGAGCTGGCTTGCTTCTGTAGTCCCTGGAGCAGCTTGCTCTCCTCTGCTCTGCTCTGCTCAGCTGGGAGGTGGGAAACAGACTGAAGCTTCCTGCCCATTCAGCTGCTGGGACTACTCAGGCCACACACACACCCAATTCAGTTGGATCACATGCCCCAGTGTCTACTCTGGCTTTGAAAAGCCTCTGTAGGAGATCCATCATATCTAGTTTGGCCCTAAATGTCAAGGAGACAAAAGAGAAGAGGCAAGAATAACAGCCAACAGAAAGAAGAGAAGAACAGGATAAGTGAATGTGAGCAAACATTCATGTGCAGTTACAAGTGCAGTCAATAAACACTCACCAGCAGCAACATGGAAGCTCCTTTCCCATTGTTCCTTCATACACATGTGCAGAATTCCATGGGGGAAAGCCCAGGGGATGTTGCTTGCAGTGATGCTGGTTGGTGTGTGAATTGGCCTGTAGTTAGGGTTAGGTTCATTTCACATGGGCAGAGCAATCCTAAGTAGAAGGGGGGGGGGAGGAATGGATCATTCACCAAGTTCAAAGCACTGCTGGGTCATGTCACATGTGGGGAGGCCCATCTTTCCCTTCCTCTTGCCAGTGATCTGAAAAAAAATCCCTCTGATTGGGTGGGGAAACACCTACACATTCCCCTCCCTGCCAGTGGGGCTCTTTTCTGCCAGTGGAAGGGCATGTCCACCCCATTCTAGCCCCCTCGTCCAAGGGGGTTAGAATTGCTATCTAAGTGGTTATGCCAAAGGATTCATTTAAAAAGGTGGAATTTGAATAAAGAGAGAAGGTTCCATGTGGGTTTCACTGAAGGTGAATTTCTGGAAATTCTGGTCCGTTATGATCATTGCACCTTATTTCAAGCAGTCACAAAGCAGAGATATTGAATTCATCCCCCCCTGCCCTTTTAACTGCACTACATGTCATTTTAACAAACACTGTGCACCAAACACTACTGTTATATGCATGATCCATTCATTTCAGTTCATTGAAAAGACAAGCAGTCTTCCAGCTGCATTGCTCTCAGCATTGCCCAGTGATCACTTCACTTTATATGTTGGTCCCACCAGAATGATGCTACATTTTGTATATCACAATTATTGATCACATATGCTTTTCATATTAAATATCACTGTGATGCAACGTACTACAAGCTTGGAAACTGAAAATTAAAATTAAACTGAAAATTCAGCGACTAACATACCCTGTAGGTAATTTAACAGTATAAGCAAATGCATTAAGACCAATGTCAGGCTTAATTTTGGATTACCTTACTTGTGACAGCATGCTAAATACATATTTCAGTAAAATATTTTTATGGAAACCACTTCTGTAGGCATTTAAACAACAGCCTATTTTCAGTTTTTCATCCCATCAATCTAATATGCATTAATATATTTTATGCATTAATATGCATTAATATATTTTATGTAGATGAGTAGTTGGGGCGGGGGGGACCCAATTGCACTAGTGGTCTTTCAGCTAAATAGCATATTTAGGCCATGGTAAAGTGCATAATAAATCCAGTCACTCTAACACAATCTAGTTTGATAGAATATAGATAGCTGTACTTTTAAAAGAGATCTCTTAGAACCAAGAGATAAAGATATTTAACTCTCTTTTTTTTAAGTGTGTCTGATACTTATATAATGCTAGGATCATGATGCTTGATGAATATTAAGTAATAACAATTTACTAAAAAAAAGTTTCTAAGGACTGAAGCAGATTTTATTTTGTTAAAAATGCATCTTGAGAATTGGAAAAGCATACTTTCCTACTTAAAAGTAATGGGTTGGATCAAGACTCAGTCATACTTAGAACAGAACCATTGCATTGTATCCAATGTTGGTCTAATATAAGTCTCATTCATTTCAATAGATCTACTTTAAGTAGGACTAACTTTGGATACAACCCATTGAAATAAGTGAGGCTGAAGTTAGTCATAACTTACGCCTGATTGACTTCAGTGGATCTATTCTAAGTATGATCAAGTCTGGATCCAAACCAATGAGGTTACCTGAGAAGATGGGAGTTTGGGATGGAAGACACTTAAGCCTGGGCCACCTTGTATCCCACCCATACTTGCTTTAGGAAAATGGATGGGGCTTGTTATGGCAGCAGTGATGAGGAAACACCATCTGCACAAATGTGGGCCAAAATAACAGCACTGACTCCAGTCTTGTAAGTTACGGGATTACTCTCAAGGGCCTTCTTCCACCAATTTACTAATCAGCCCAGTGGAAAATGTGTAGAAGTATAGGCAGAGAGATTATTAAATATTCTTTTACTTCCATTGCTGATATCAAAAGTTGTGTGCAAACACTGACCATTGTTGATATCACTGAGAACAGAATTCTTATCAATCTTTTTCTTTTCTTTTTTTGCTATCTAAGGGGGAGAAATAAAATACCGAGTAGGATTTTCAAACTCTCACCAATATCCTATTTAGCTTGTTTGTTCTCATACTTATTATTTCTTTTGAAGTACTGAAGCAGCAAACATTTGTCAGGCCTCTAAAGTCAATTGCATTGGCTGGAGAAGGTGAACATTACTGTTAGCTGTGAAAAAAAGAGTAGGTAATTGAAAAGCTTTCTTGTGGTTTGTAAACGCCTTCCAAATCTTCATTAAACATTTAAGCGAGTAAATTTGCAGAATATGTTCCTCACATTGGCACTGGTTCTGCAGTTTTCTCTCATCAGATGGAAGTGCTGTGTGTTATGTGGAGTGCATTCATGCATAAACAATATCATTTTCATAAATTAAAACCTCCCCTGCAGAAGGAACATCTGTGCCCTGCCGTTGAATAAAAGATGGTGGTATGTGAGTTGCCCCTTGACTGACTGGAAGAATCCTTCTATTTGGAATGAAAGCACTTAACCAAAAGGAACAAAACACAAGAGCAAATCTTTCTTTTTCCTTCTTTAAAAAATAATTGTCATCTGACTTTCCCCCATTCTGAGATAACTCTCTGGAATAAGTTAACCAAGTGTGTACATTTTGATCTACGCTGTTGCTTATCAACCTGCAATTTAAAAAAAGTACCCGACTATTCATTTTGCAACTATATTTGTATAATTAAGTAGCAATTAACCTTCACATATGTTTATAAACAGTCTGGGCTCCGAAGAGCTATTTTAGCTGTGTCCAAGATCAAGCACGGCTGGTGAGGTTTTTTACTTTTATTATTTTTTGTCTTTGAACAGCAATTTCAGAAACTACTTTTGAAAGTCTCCTCTGTCTGCTATGGATTGCCAAGCAAGACGGGAGCTGATTTTTGAGAAGCACAAGCCCAAAGTCCCCTGTGGCATATGGAATTAGTTGTACACTTCTTTGGAGCCCTGCCATAGACTTGACAGACAGTCAATGAAAAAGTGAAATTGGGGGGAGTGAGGGATCTACCCCCTGCAAATTTCAGTCATATGATTTGGAATAACTTTCATGTACTTGTGATAACAAAGCTCTAACCTCTTGTATGCAGAGGTTGTAACTGCTTTGTTGTTGGTTATTAGGTAGCTTTATGTTCACCTTGAAAGAACAAGAACAAGATAATTTAAAACCATGTCTGTGACTTCTTCAGTGCATAATAAATTGGGGTGGCCCTGAGATCGTGGCCTTGGCTCTAAGAAGAAAACTGTGCGGCATTTAGAAAGGGGTATCATATGGCAGCTGAGTACTAGATCAACCTTCCCCAATCTGGTGCCCTCCAGATGTGTTGGACTGCAACTCCCATCATTCCCAGCCAGCATGGAATGATGGGAGTTCTTATCCAACATATCTGGAGGGCCTGAGGTTGGGGAAGGCTGATCTAGAGGGTGGTGCCAAAAAATTGTTCTTCAGACATTATATTCTGAGCAGGCTTCTTACTGCTTTTTCAGCCAAGGTGATTGTGTGGTATGCAGCAGCAGGGGAGGCACTCCAAGATTGAAGGTTGTGGGAGAAAACATTAGGGTGGCACTTTAGTACAGGGGTGGGCAGAAGGAAGATCTGGATATCCTGGTAAACCTCTGGGTGATCTGCAGTAGATTGGCAAGCATTTCTGGCTCCCAGTTCTTTAACACTAGCAGCAACAAAATGACCCTTTTTTATTCTGCTGAAATGAAGAAAGCTTGGAGAGAAAAGCAGCAGCAGATTTTGTTTGTAGGCACCGTTCAGTTCTGCTACACAAAAGAAATTCCTGGGCTCGGAATTCTTGTGCCGGGACCCTATTTGTAGATCTCGGTATTCTAGGGGGGGAAACAGATCCCGCAAGCCTGAAGTCTGCCCATTCCTGGGACAGAGAGTGCTTCGAGACAAGGCTTTTATTGTGCAATATCCCTTTTTCATTTATGGAATTTTGCAGGGGGTCCAGACATTGTTATCTCCCACTAATAACCCTCCCATGTTTTTCCATCTTTTTTTCTCTCTCCACAAAAAATCTGTTAAGAAGGGAAAGACGGAATAGCCGCACAATGCAGTTTGGCAGGTAGCACTAGGAACCCTCCACCTGGAAGCACCAAGAGTAAGCAGTAGGGAGACTGCAGTGTGTTAATTCACTTTCAAATGTCAGGCAATCCAGGGAGGAAACAAGAGATGGCATGGGGATTGCATTCACTCTTTCCTTCTCACTGTGAACCTGGATGCAGGTCTCATTTCATAGTCACTAAGCACAAGGGAGAGATAGTCAGGCACTGCTTCTCTGTTTCCAGAACTACTGATGCTAGAAAGGGTATCAGCTTAATAAGTTGCCATGTAAAGGGCAGGCAGGAAGCAGAGGCAGCCCAGTTTCTAGGCCAGCAGAATATTCTGTCCTTTCTCCACATCAGCGTGTGAACTTGAAAGGGCAGTCTTAACACCATACCCAGCATGTTGATGGCTATGCATATTCTATGCTTCAACAAACAAACAAACCTAAAAAGTCTTTGCCAAAGGTAACCACTCTACACCAAGAAAAAACAGAATACCAAGATGTATAAATCAGGCAATGGCAAAACATTTCTCTTACTCTGCTTACTTTGTTCTGCAGTTTTTACTGTTTTGCCTGCCCACTCGAAATCTTCTTCAGTGGTTCCTTTGGCTTCTTAGCCTTGCACACTTTTTACTAGGCATGGGAAAACCAGCACATCAGCCAGAGAAGGAGCAGCTATGGAGGGGCTTGCTTCCCCACCCCCACCCCACCCTCACACACACCAGAAATAACACGTTATAACTGCCAGTTGCCCTGGAATTGCAGAAATGACTGCAACACACTCTGGCCTCATACATCGTCTGGAGGACTGAAGACAGCTTGGATGTATGCGTATATCAGAGTTTTTGTTGTTTGGTTTATAATATGGTAAACTCTTATTAATTTGCCTTGAGGATAATTCATTCAAAAGACACAGTATAAAATGTGTATACTTATATTTATGCTATAAATCCACAAAATAAAATTACATATGTACATGCATAAACTATCTTTGCAATCATAAGGGCTAGGAACTTGCTTTTTAAAGAAACAAGAAAACTGAGATTCTCAAGAAGCATAATACTCCATTCTGCACTTCTTCTGTGCATGCATGGCATTAATGGAATCCAAACAGTTTTTGCATATCATGTCAAGCATGAAGACTCGGTGCTTTAATGTTAAGGCCATAATGAACCTTACACATATAACACATTTGCAAGAAACAGTAGAGTTATTCAATTCATCTCAACTTGAGCAGCGTCAAACATGCTGATTTAAGCATGCATCCCTGTATATGCAAACTAGCTGTGCACCTGCTTTTGACACACTTATCCACAACAGAGTTACTCTGATTCATGATGGCTGGTCCTTGCCAATGCTCCATTAGATGAGGAGAAACCAGATGGATCTCATAAGAGATTTGGGTAAGACTGAGGTGGTGACCTGTCCACCATCTGGAAGCCTAGTAGTGATAGTGGCTTAACTGTCATTAGCAAGGGGCATCTATAGTTTTATCTAGTTGTTCCTCTTTTTCTCGATTTGTTACTCCTTTGTTCTGCTTTTGGCCGGGCTGCTTTTGCTACCCCTTCACTAGTGTCCTGCTAAGAGAATGAGCTGGGAAGATCCTGATTCGAATCTCCCTTTAGTCACAAACTCACATGAGGATCCTATGGCCCTGCTATGCTGCCCACACCCACACCAGGTTAGTTCACTGGCATCCCATAGCAGTGGCCCTATGCTTCCTCACAAGCAAAGCCAAAAGTACAAGAATACCTTCAGACAACCAGCGCTGATGTAGCAACACCAACAGCCATGCCCAGAGCATCCCTGGCGACTATGTCATTGGCCACCAACCATGAGGATGCTAATCAGTGAAGACTCTGCATTATCCATGCACAAATCAACCTGCAGAAATGGCAGTAATGCCGTGGTCATGCTCGGATGTGAACAGCATCAATGAGCAGCCGGCACCTGGGGCAGAACAGGCAGGGAGTGTGGTGGAACAAACTGGATGGGATCGAGGTCAAGGCAGAAGACCTGAAGTCAGGACTGAGCAGAATCACCAAGCAGGGGCTTAGGACAAGCCAGCACCACAGACACCAAGCCCAATGCCATATCATATGTAGGTGGCCCACCGATGCCTCTAGTGTAGCTCATGAATGCCCTCCTGCCACTGCCACCCCAAATAACACTCTTGCCAGGAACACAATTGCAATAGGGAAGGCCACATGTTGGGATGATTCTCCTGGTGCACTATTGCCCCAAACTGAATACTCTTCCTCTCAGTGCATCAAAAAGCTGTTGGGCAGGCTGGCTCTGTGGCGCTACTTAAATCATTCTCCCCATGCACCATCTCCCCTATTTAAATGGTGCGCCTCCCACTAATTGCCATTGGGAAAAGCTGTGGAGTGCGCAGATGCGCACCCCTCAACTGCTCCCAGCAGCAATCCTCTGGGCAGTGGGGAAAGGAGAGGCAAGCTGGGATCTCAGCAGCCAGGGCTGGGTGCTGAGACAGGTATGGAGGAAGAGTGCATGTGAGTGAGTGAGTGAGTGAGTGAGTGAGTGAGTGAGTGAGGCTGTGCGTGTTTATATATGACAGTGAGTCAGGGGAAGGTTCTATATGTGTGGAAAGAAGTGGGGGTGACCGGGATATTGTCCCTGGGCATACCCATCACCACCTTTGCCCATTGCAGGGGCAAAAAGGTGGCCAACCCCAAGATACCCAAACACACGCATAGTGGAAGAACAAGCCAGGGTTCAAGATCAGGTAAGGAGAGCCTGTCTGCTAGCCAGGATAACAGAGCAGGACTGTGGTTGTCCCAACAAGGTTGCTGTGTTTCTTTGGGACACTTCTAGTACTTCCTGCAAGAAGGTGGCCAATGGGACCTGGTTCAGGGTGGTTATGGTTAGATTTGTTTGGGAAACTGAGAACAGCCAGGGAAGTGGAATCCTTGTGTTTCAGGCCTTTCCTGTGGCTCACCACCAACAGGCTGAAGTGCCAAGATCAAGAGGCCAGTGGTTCTAGACCCTCCTACAGCCTGATAGCCGTGATATCATGGAATCCAGTCCACACCCCTTCCCACACCCTGCATTAGCGCACACTTTTGAGGAAGACCCCACAGTCCCTTGCCCATCCAAAAAGTGTTCCCATAGCCCGACGGTTAGCAGGCTTACATGTAGAATCTGTAGGCAACAGGCTTCCCAGGAGAAAGGTTGGAATCGTGCTGGGATGCCAATAATTCCACAGAGCTAGTACACCCAGAACATTGCACACAATATGTGTGTATAAGCGTCTGTGTGTGTGGGGGGGGAGCCCCACATTTTGCCAGGGAGAGGGAAAGGAGCAGTATTGACAGGGAAGAATGCACAGCAAGGTCACAGCAGCTCACTGGGAAAAGAGGGCCAGAAGAAGAAACAGGGGATGTGGGTTTGGGTCCCACTCCTAGAAGATTGAAATGTGGCCTCCATAACTTAAAGCCTTCCTTTTAATATTTCCTTCTGGCCACACCACCATCGGTCTAATTATGCTGGCATATATACAGCATTGTTCTTCTGGGGCAAGGGGCCATTGTAGCAATCCTAGTATGCCCACTGAACACAACACAGATAACATGGCTCTCTGAGTAGCTTTAGGCAAGGCACTATTCTCTCAGGCTCAGCTCTCCATCTATATGGGGATAATATTACTGTTCTAACTTGGATCAAAGTACATGAATTTCAGCCAGCACTCTCACTAAAGGCAATGAGATTGGGACTTTTGGAAAGCAGTGATTGGAAGCTGCCTTATACGAAATCAGACTCCTGGCCCATCTAGCCTAGTACTGTCCGCTCTTTCCTATCACCTGCTATCTGAGATGTTTTCCCTCCCACTGGACATGCCAGGGAGAGTAGAGGCTGGTGGCTCCAATTTTGGTGGGGCTGCACATCCATTCTGGGTTTCGGTCAGAACCAGCCAGAACTCTAAAGAAGCTATCCAAGGTACTGTGCCTATTTTGGGGATAGAGCAAGCAACTTGGACAGTTCCTTTGGAATTCTGGCAGGTTCTGATTGAAACCCAGATTAGATTCACGGCCCCACCAAAATTGGAGCCACCAGCCTTTACTGGCCAGGGATTGTACCGGCGACCTTCTGCATGGAAAACATGTTGTGCTGCCACTGAGCTACATCCTTGTTGTGATCACTGAAATTATTCTTGAACTTATTGTGATCATTCATTTAGTAGTACATGGCACTTCCACGGATCCGGCTGCTGCCGTTCCTCAGTGTTTAAATCGAGATGGGCTGTGCCGTAGAAACGCAAGGGCTAAACCAAAGGTAGCTTCACAATCACTGGATGTCTTCGTGATATATTCCTTAGCCCATTCCAAGAGAAACCCATATTGTTTGAGGGGGAAAATGTTGCTGACACTGGATGTAGAGCAGCACCTGATTTCAGAACGCCTGGGAGCCCCACATTTTAGTCATAAAAAGGTAAAGGTGTCCCCAACCAGTTGTGTCCGACTCTAGGGTGCGGTGCTCATCTCCATTTCTAAGCCGAAGAGCCAGCGCTGTCCGAAGACGCTTCCGTGGTCATGTGGCCGGCATGACTGAACACCGAGGTGCACGGAACACTGTTACCTTTCCCGCCGAGGCGGTACCTATTTATCTACTTGCAATTTCTTGCTTTCGAACTGCTAGGTTGGCAGGAGCTGGGACTGAAGACGGGAGCTCACTATGACACATTTTAGTCATAGCACTATCCAAAACACCACATACCCCAGGTCAGCGATAGCAGCAAGGGTGTCATTTCAGTTTTTAGTAGGACCAGCAAAGAGATTCTGTTGGAGGTTGGGGACAAGATTCTCAGGAAGGACCAGCAGCCCGCTCTGGTATACACTCAAGATAAAATGAGGGGTGTGTGTATAGTTTTTTGGTACTTCTTTATAGCTCACAATAACCAGAGAGAGAGAGAGGTGTTCTTGAACAATGATCCCATGTGATATGAAAAACAGGGGTGGAGGGAATGTCCTCTCCCCCCCCCAAATAGCACCCCTTTGTTTCAATCAGATTTGAGATGATCCAGTGGGAAGAGGAGAAAAAAAAACATACAGAGAGAAATCCAGTGGAGGCTGGTGGCTCCTATGTTAGTGGGCTGGCGAATCCGCTCCGGGTTCCAGTCAGAACCAGTCAGAACTCTAACGGAGCTATGCAAGGTGTGAAGCCCCCTTTAGAGCTCTGAGTGGTTTTGACTGGAACAGTGGACAGAATCACCGCCCCACTGACAGCAGAGCCACCAACCTCCACTGGAGAGATCTGTGACCACTGGGCAGTGCTGTGTGCAGGAGGCAGTGCCCCTGAACTTCGATTGCCCGTGGCATGAGCACAACGGAGGGGTGACTGTCTCCCCCTACCTAACCTAAGTGGCAGCCCCAGATAGGAATGGAACTGAATATGACTTGCCCCAGGGAGGAAGACCAACCATCACCCCTCCAGTGTACTTACATAGCCTCAGGCCCCCGTTTCCATTTCCACAGCTCGACCATCGCAGATGCAAAATGATGGAGAGAAGCCTCCGAATAACCATCATCAACTCCCCTTCTCTTTACCTTGGACTGAAATGAGAAATGCGTCCGGGCTGGAGCGCCTGGCTTCCGGTTTCAGCCACAGCAGCATCTCGACCACAGGTGGCGTTGGGCCAACGGGCCAGGCCTTGCTGGACCGCGGTTACTGCCGCCCTGCCGCGCGGAGGCGGACGGCTACATGGAACCTCGGCGGGCGTAGGCGAGCACGTGAACGGCGCCTGCTGTGTTGCACGCGATTGGCGGGGAGGCCGAGCTCGCTGTAGCCCACAGATCAGATTGCCCAGAGAACATCTGTTCGCCAGTTTAGCGCGTCTGCCACAGTTTCCACCCACCCCAGGTTCCTGTTGGATAGCGCCTCAAGATGGTCCTGTCGTTTAAATTTCATTTTATTGGACAAATAGTAAAGGTTGCACCTTTTAGGAACTATTACAATAATCCCATAGGAATTCCACTAAGGTGGGGCGGGGTGGGGGGAAGAGGGGGAATCACACTTAAAGAGAAATGCAACATTTGACCACCGGCTCCTCACTATCTCGTTGCAAAGCTGTGTTTCCTAAAATCCCAAATGTGCATTACACCGTCATATACAGGATTACGAACAAAATTACAGTACAGATTGATTTCAGTTGAACCAGCGTTACATTTCAGACAGCACTTATTTCTGGATTGCATTGTACATGCATAACTATATTGTCCTAATTACGAAGTCAAGGGGTTTGAAATTGGTTTGAGACTACTGACTACAATCGGTATATATTATATAATCAAACCATCATAAACCTGATTCGCTTTCGACTCCTGGACAGAAATATGACAAACCACAGATTCATGTGACTATGTATAATAAATCATGCATTTAACATTGCCTGGAAACATCAGTGTTTTCAAGTTATCTCTGTTTTTTCTTCAAAATCACGCGATGCTAAGGGGTGGAGGTGGGGTCCAAAGATCATAAAGAAACAGTGCAAATTGAATTTGATAGTCAAGCAGCTTTTGATTGGGTGTGGGGAGGGGTGTTGGCATTTCCTCATTAGAATATGGGTGTATATTTACACAAGTTTTTGCAAAACATATGTTGGAATGATATACTTTAATAGAAAAAAAGAATATTTTCCTTCTTCTATCCTTTTAAAAAAGACTGTAGAATTCCGATTATTACTACAGAGAAATAAAAAGGTTCATGGGAAATAAGTCGCTGGTTCTGTGCAATTTTTGTGTGTGAAGGATTCAAAAGGAAATTGGATGGGGGTGGAGAGGTGCTAAGGCAACAGAACAACTTTTTCTTCTTCTAAGCACTTTTCTGCTGGTTTAAATTACTTAAATTATTCTGTATAAATTAGATATAATTCTACTTTGTTTCCAATACGTATAAAAATTGATGAAGCTGCATGGTTTAAAATAGTTTATCAAAAGTTATTAAAAATTCTGTACAAAATCACAACAAAATAATTCAGCATGGGAAAGGTAACAAGTAGGAAAAAATGCTGATTGAAAAATAGAGATTTTATATATACTTTTTCTTTTCTTTTTTTGTAACTGGCCCATGACTAGTTTAGAAAAAAAAATTGCATAGATCCTAATTATTGCTCGTGATTTTATTGTCCCGATCAGATCAGTGGGGAGGCGAGCTGAATCTCTGCTACACCCCCAGCGCAGGTTTCGATTCGGGGCGGAGAGGGGGGGAAATTACAGAAGGGGAACAGGACAAGTGTAGCATCCCCATTGGTCCTGAAGGCAGTCACGATAATACATATAGATGACTCTGGCGCCTGGAAGGTTCTTTCTTTCTTTCTTTCTTTCTTTCTTTCCTTCCTTCCTTCCTTCCTTCCTTCCTTCCTTCCTTCCCCCGCCTCTGTTTTTGCCCTCGGCAGCCACGGCGGCCCCCTTTCTCAGCAAGACAGTCGCTGGACGCCCCGTCGATTCGTTTCCACCTGGGCACCGAAGCGACTCCGGAGCGCCGCGGAGGGCTTAATCGTGAAAAATGGCGTTGAGCTGGGCGCTCATGACTCGCTCGTGGTGGGCGTGGCTCTCGTAGGGCAGGAGGGCGTCGAGGGGGATCTCGCAGCGAGAGGCCGCGCAGGAGAAGAGGGATCCGTGGGCCGCCGCCCCGGCCAGGCCTCCGCCGGCGGGATAGTGCCTGGTGAAGGCGTAGCTCTTCTCGAACTCGCTGGGAGGCTCGTGTTTGAACGAGAAGCTCCCGTTGATGCTGAGCGGCGGGCTGAGGGGCCCGTCGAAGGCCGGGCTGGCGCACTCGGCCAGGGCGCTCTCGAAGAAGGGCTCCAGCGCGGCCCCGCACGAGTGCGGCGCCTTGACGTGGAAGACGTGGGCGCTGTCCATGGTGCCGTACGGCGGGCTCGGCAGGCCCGGCGACTGGTAGGCGTACGCGTGGGCCGGGAAGGGAGCGCTGGCCGGCTGCATGTGGGGCGGCAGGTCCGGGCTCTGCTCGGGCAGGAAAGTCCGCGGGCTGAGCTGCAGGCAGCCGGCCACCAGGTTGGTGGTGGGCTGCGACAGGCCCTTGCAGAGGCTCTGCACGAAGGAGACCGGGTCGGGGCTCTCGCCCGAGCGCAGGATCTCCGACAGGGCCCAGATGTAGTTCTTGGCCAGGCGCAGCGTCTCGATCTTGGACAGCTTCTGCGTCTTGGAGTAGCAGGGCACCACCTTGCGCAGGTTGTCCAGCGCCGCGTTGAGGCCGTGCATGCGGTTCCGCTCGCGGGCGTTGGCCTTCATGCGCCGCAGCTTGAAGCGCTCCAGGCGGGCCTTGGTCATCTTCTTCTTCTTGGGCCCGCGCCGCTTGGGCCTTTGATCGTCGTCTTCCTCCTCCTCCTCCTCCTCCTCCTCCTCTTCGTCCAGGTCGTCGTCTTCCGTGCCGTTCCTCAGTGAGTCGACCTCGGCCTCGGCGTGCATCGTTTCCAAGTCCTCCTCTTTCTTGTCTGCCTCGTCCTGGGAACTGAGGCAGTCGTCAGTCCAGCTAGGGGGGCCTTGGGACTGGGGTTCCCCCATCAGCCCGCTCTCGCTGTACGATTTGGTCATCCTGGGATATCCTGGACACAGAAGAGATCACGAGAGGGACACAGTGAACAGAGGGCACCACAGAGATTCCCTCTTTCAGGCTGCAGTCCTAAATACACTGCTAGGGGGTATGCTCCACTGACTACAGCGAGGCCTATTTCCGAGTAAACAACCATGGGATTGCATGATCAGCATTGTTTGGGAAGCACTTTAATTGTCACTGCATTCAAATCAATGAAAAGGTCATCATTGATTGCAATGAATTTCATCCAAGATATCCATCCAGTACCTTCTTTCCACGTTTACAAGCGAGTCTATGGATTGGTTCTATCCCAATCGTTTATTGAACTCACTTACAGATGTTGCCCGATTACTCTCTCTTACTCCTTCCGCCTCCCTCGAGCAAAAAACGTCTAACTTTCTCGGCACTACAGTGCGATCTATCGCCTCAAATAGCATTATGTAACTTGTTCATATTCGTGCCAATGGCTCTAAGGAGATTATATGTAGAAGGAAATTTGAGTGACACCACGGAAAAGAAAAACATGCACTTGAAGAAGAAGAAGAAGAAGAAGAAGAAGCAGGCTGCCAATTCAACAGGGCAAGTTGCCAATAATGATTCCACCAGGGCAACATTTATTCCTTTATTTGGTCTCCTTTTCATGCTCTCTGCCTGTCCACAATAGCTGCCGATTCCGTCCTGTACAATAGCTGTACAGACTCCCCAACTGTTCAGAGTCAAGGAAAACTCTGCCGTCGAGACGGGGGATCAGGTGCAGCAATCGCCTAATAAACCGTCCCTCCTCCCTCCCCCCCTTTTTTGGTTGTCTTAGAGGAACGTCAATGTTCTGGGGAAACGTTTGCTAATGAGGGGGATGGAATGAAACCTGCAGGCTGTTAGGGCAAGCGATGCTAGTTAAGTCTCCTTTCCAGTGCAATCAAAAAACGCAACAGTTGAGCCCCGTAGTTCAGTTAGTGGCTTCTGAGACCTTCTGCTCATCTAGCCCTTCAAAACATCCCTGTGCCGCCTGCTGCCTCTTTCCCCTCTCCAGAATTGATTTTTCCCTGTTTTGTTTTTAGTTTCCAAACTTCATTCAAACGACAGTGAAGCAGGATCAAATGAGTGGCAATTGTTCCTCGCCCCCCACCCCGCCGCCGCATCACCCTCAAAACATAGACACCAAGGGTTGTATCCCATGTTAGTGCTACTTAGAGTAGACCCATTGAAACGAATGGGACTTGAGTTAGACTACCAATGGACACAACCCCGATTCTAGAAAGCAGCCCGCTCCTTCCAGCCGGATGGACAAGATCCGCTGGATTCTTTTTGCTTCCCCAAATCAGTGCCAGCCAGCCACAACAGACAGTTACGCTGGATCTTTTCTATAGCATTTCTCACCCTGCCCCCCGCCCCGCCACAAGACTTAGTTCTATAACAGGAGGGAAAATCTGGAGAGCCGCTAAGGTTGCAAATCAGTGGGGCTTACTTCTGAGTAAATATAATTAGGATCGGGCTGGAAATCCCACCCAATGTACGCCGAAAAGGGTTTCCTAATAAGACAAGAACAAGAAAATAGGAAAAGCAATTCAACGGTCTTTCCATATTGAATTAGAATACAGTCCATCGCATCCTGTAGAAATAAAGTCAGCCATGCGATGGGATGTTGGCTGTTTCTCTCTCTCTCTCTCTCTCTCCCCCCCCCCCCTTTCAATTACGAACATCTTTCGTGGAAGTCACCGATTCTGCCTGGAGAAGAGTCGATGCCTAAGCGCTCCTCTTAGCCAACCCAGGGAATCAAGGCTCAGAATTACCTTTCCTTCTTCAGCGTGTCCTTTGCAGTGATGGTCTCATAACCCTGTTGCTCCTGGAAAGCTTTCCTTGGGTGAGGGTGCGTTATTTATTTTATTTTCCTCTGAGGCTGCGTGGAGGAGGCTCCGGTTATATAGCCAGGCTCTCCTGCCGGGGGAAGGGGAGGGGGCGGGGACTGGAGGCAGCCCCTGGTGAGGGCTGAGTGGCAAGCCCCGCCCCCTCGCCCCCCCCCCCCCGCAGACTTCCCCGGCACGCGCCATATGGTCGCCCACGTCAAGCTCCGAGGGGGTCACGTGAGCTGCCCATTTGTATGCCGCCCGCCTCTCCATCCCATCCCTTTGTGGCCCGAAGAACGTGGCCATCTGTCGCCAGCCAGAGACTCTGCGGACCTGTTTGTACCCGCAGGAGAGATTAACCCTTTCGCCGATGGGCAGAGGCTTGCGGCTGGCTGCTCGAAGAAGCGGGGGCGGGGGGCAGACGGAGAAAGGTGTAAATGTGTGGAGGAGGTAATTGTGCCCTTGCCTTTATTTTTATTTTTATCTTTTTGGATGGCGAAACTGTTTGGCTTTGGCACAGGAAAGCCAGCAGGGAGGGATTTTTCTCGAGATCGCCGACGTCCTTCGCCAGGAAGCAAGGAGCATGGCAGACAGTGGGGGCTGGCGGTCCCGATGTCAGTGGGGCAGTGGATCCACTCTGAGTTCCAGTCAGAATGCCAAAGGAGCTATCCAAGGTGCTGAGCCCATTTGGTGAACTCCTTTAGAGTTCTGACTGGTTCCGACTGAAACCCAGAGGGGATTCACAGCCTCACTGACATCGGAGCCACCAGCCTCCACTTATCCAGAGTCTCTTCTGGTTTGTCCCAAGCGATGCAGTTGCCCGTCCACGTGTTCCCCCAGTGGACGAAGGTTGCTGAACTGGAGGCGCTGAGGTGGAAAAGGCAGCTCTTTCTGGGATCGCTCACAGTCACACGCTGGTGAACGATTTCAGCGCATCACGCACACGCACACGCACACAGGCCAGAGCCTAATATCCGGAAAGGTCGGGGATTATTCCTCCTTCGATCTTCCACTGGTGTTGTCACTCCGCTCCTGAGGACTCGGAGTTCTCTCCTGCCTCGCGTCTGTGTGGAGAGCGAGACAGGCCAGGCGTCAGCGGATACACCTTCGGGCCAGGGTAGCAACAGCCTCGCCGCATCAGCATCTCGCCGCCTCCCTCCCAAAGAAATCAAGCTTCATCCGCACCGCCAAGCGGTCCGCATTGCACGTTTGCTCGAGAGAAAGAGATCGCACAGCGAGCTGCTCGCACAGACGTGCCGCATCCGTTCGAAAAGCGGTGCTCGCTCTGTGGCAGAGCAAGCGACAGAGACCGAGAAACTTGATCCCGAGGCAGGAGCTTCCGCAGGCAAGAACCCACCCATCAGATAGCAGCCAGTCTGGGTGGGGATGAGGGGCAAGAGATGTGTGTGTCTGGTCTCCCGAAATGAGGCTCTCCCCTTGAAATTCCAGCGAAAAGGAGCCTCACCCACCCGTCCCTAGGATAAGGTGGTTTTATACTTATCGTTTAAACAAACAAACAAACAAACCCCAAACAACTTTCTTAACCGAGGAGGACACAAATGGTTAAGGAAAGAAATCAATTTTCAAATGTTGTTACATTGAAGATCTGTCTACACACACACACACACACACACACACATCTTAATACACCTAGGACTATTAAAGAATACTTAATACTTTATTCGCCCAGGAGGAGGAAGAGGTGAAACGGAGACAAAAATTGTGCCCTTAGAAAGCTTTTATTACTTTGATTTGATTTGATTTGATTTGTACCCCGCCTTTCTACCGGGAAATGGGACACAAGTCGACCGAGCTTCCTCCAAAGAATTCAGAGCTGTTTCCATGGGGCTCCCCGGTAAACTCCCAACCCGACTCCTTACTGGGCCAAGCAGTTGCGCTTACCTTCAGCATTCGGTCTGTGTATTTCTTTAGGTCATTCCCTAGGCCAGGGATAAGCAACCTGGTGCCCTCCAGATGTTTTGGACTACAACTTCTTAATCTTTTTTTTTTAATCTTATTTATTTATTTATTACATTTCTATACCTCCCGAGAGTATAGGGTTTGGGGCGGTAAATGTAATAAATAAATATTTCTATCAAGTCCCAACCAGCATGGCCAATTATCAGGGATTATGGGAGCTGTAGTCCAAAACACTTGTAGGGCACTCCTGCCCTAGGCCATTTAGGCAGCAATCCTACACCCATTTACCTGGGAGTAAGTCCCAGTCGGGTAGGCATGCATAGGATCGCACTGTAGCTATTTCTGGGAAAAGCCTGTGAAGCGGGCCACTTTTACTCGGTGTGTGTGCATAAATGGTTTTTCGAGCCCTGAAAGCATATGATTATACATCAGTCTTCCTCCCTCCCTCACCTCACACGTCAACCCAACTTAATTCTAACAATGGCATCGTTGCACCACTCCATATTTTCAAAACTTCATTGATAGCCGATCACCTGGAAAGTCCCTCCCCAAACCTCTCGCGTTTGCAAACATGTGAGAAGGATCCGTTTGAATCTTCCTTCTTCATTCCGACAAGGAGAAGCCTTGTCAAAGAAGAATAAGCAGAACACTTTAGGATAGAGTTTCAAGCACTTCTATGATGGAACAGGAGACGTGTGTTTGGGCGTCCTGCAGGTTGCTTCCACTGGGAACTCCTCATAACTCTCCCTTTCTTTCAAGAACAAAAGAGAAAAGTCCCCACATGTCCCCCACCCCGGCTGGCTGGGAACGATGGGAGTTGCAGTCCAACACAAGTGGAGGGTGCCAGGGTTGGGAAGGCTAGGGGGAGGCATCAGTCTAAAAAGGCAAACAGGGAATCAATAGACCTTGGGCTTTGAATTAGTGAGCTACAAACACGAGCCGGTGGCTGCAGTATAGATTCTGCCTGGCGGTGACTGCGGTTTAACTCGTCTTTGCTGTTTCTTCGGCGGGAGACCTAACTCGGAGCCTCTTTTAAATCCCGATGGCGCCCTATGAGACATCCGAAGGCAGAGAACGTTCCTTTTCTTGATTGCCCGCCAGTATTTCTAGGTGGTGTCGATTCTTCTGCCTATGATCCTTTGAAGGACGGATCATAGGCAGAGGATAGGATCATAGGCATTGCGGCTTGTGTTTTCCGCTCTGACTCCTTGTGTTTTGAGCGCTGCCCGCGTACCCTCCTATGGTCAGAGGCAGTGAAGCATCAGCCTGGTCTTGCCTCGTGGGTATTTCTGGAGACCAAGCCGTCCAGAAAATGTACAAAGTGGGCGGGCTACTAAGACTCCCTTTCTAATATGGTGCAGTGGAGGGGAACTTTGGGTTTGGACCTCTTCTTCACATTCTCGCCTCAAGTGCGGACTCACGGTGGTTTCCAGGCAAGATTCGTTATCCCGGTCATCCGCGTCACTCTCACAGTCAAGGCAGGTAAAGGGAAGGGGAGATCTGAGTCACCACCCATAGTGGCGGTGAATGTGGAACCGGGAGTGGTCGTTCTCCTGGACTAACACGAAGTCGACCATAAGGGTCTAATGCTGGCTATGGCTGTGAAGCTCACTTTCGTGGCCTGGAGCAAACCACTTTCAGCCTGACTTTGGTAACCTACCTCACAGGGTTTTGGGGAGGCGGCATTAGATACCACAATTGCAGAACAACAGTAGAGGCGGAGAGGGGCGTTTGAAATGATAGCAGGGGTGGCATTCAGATGGGCAGGGTGGGCCTGGCCTACCTAGATATTTTAAAGGGTGGGCAAATCCACCTATTCATAATTCTCTCATGGCCTCAGTATTTAACCAGGTGGTGCCATCAAGGAGAAAGAGCAGGAGGTCCACCCAAACGGGGCTGACTGGACACATTTTGAAGTAGGGGCGCAATCCTATCCATGTTTAGACAAAAAAAAATCCTACAACTTCCAGCAGTCAATATGGCTGGTTGGGGAATACTGGGAACTGTAGGACTTTTTCTGTCCAAACATACATAGAATTGTGTCCTAAGTGAAGTTATACACGTTGCCATCTAAAGAGAGGTCTCCTCAGAACATTAAGCCCCGAGTCTAAAATTACTCGACAGCAGGTACCACTTATTGTAATCTTTCACTTGTATTAGGTTCTCAGTATTTAACCTTTTATTTGTGTCAGGTTAACAGATAGTAATAGAAATATTTAGAAAACTAAATTTCGGGGGGAGGTGTTATTCTCGCTCGCTCACGCTCTCGCTCGCTCTGTCACACACACACACACACACACACACACACACACCGAGACTCCAGAGGCTCCGGTTTTTGTTTTTTTTGTCGTATGTTTGGCTAGCCTCTTGGCCTCAACAATGGCTCTGGAGAAGGTAATCGGCTGGGTCAGATTTCTGAATCGATGGTCCCTTCACTTTCATGAAGAGTAGGCAAGTTATCTCGTTTCATCTGCGGAGGCCTACCTTCTTCTCGTCTGCACGCTGAGTGAAAAAAAATGAATGATGTGAACATTGCACGCGAACATTTTCGACGAGTTTCGGTTTGGGTTGCTGCTGGCTTTGCAGATTAAACATAAGCCACCACTACGCCTTCTTCCCTTTCGCAGAGAGCTCCTTTTCACACAACCTCGGAAAGGAGAGGGAACCGAGGAGGGACTCCCCAACAGAGCCGGGGACAGAATGTACAATGCAATTCAGAAAGCCCCCGATTACTACAGACAGGCGATTCAATAAGCGTCGCGCGCTGTTCGCCTGTATTAACTTCCTTCTCTTCCCTTTAACAAGTTCTCCCGTTCCAAGAAATGACAGGCAAAATGGCAGGCAGGTGTGCGCGCGTGTGCGTGCAGTGGAGGCTGGTGGATCCGATTTCGGTGGGCTCTGAATCCATTCGAGGTTTCAGTCAGAACCCGCCAGAACCCCGAAGGAGCTATCCACTGTGCTGAACCCTATCCCCAAACTAGGTTCAGCACCTTGGATAACTTCTTTAGAGTTCTGTGTGCGTGTGTGAGGGAGGGAGGTCCAGCAAGTCTGCCAGGGGAGGCCAGCTTGAGGACAGACGGGAAGGAACCGGAGAGTTACTTGCAGGTAGGCCGTCTATATCTGCGAATGATGCTTCAGCTACTAGTAAGGCGAGCTAGAAAACAGAACCAGGGAGGTTACAGAACTGATTCTCTCTGGTTGGAGGCGTTTTCTCCTTCTCCCGCTCCCCGCTTGCGGATTTAGCCTCGCTGCTGCCGCCCCCCAATCTCTCTCTTCTTCTTGGCTCTGTCTTCGACCCCCAATAAGCCCTCCATTTAGCCAAATCCTCTAAAGAGAATCCCGGATAGGACGGGTTTCTCCTACTTGTAGTAACCCAACTTTACCTGGGTTGAATTGATAGAGCCACGTGGATCGAACGTTGAGCTTGGAGCCGGATTCCGGTCCCTGGATGGTCATTGGGCAAGTTCCTGGTTCTTCTGGGGTCCAATCTCAGCTTTGGAAGTGGCTAAGGTACTTTGTCCCGCAAGTGGAGAGAGCAGCTTTAGGACTTGCTGGGGGGGGGGGGGGGGAGCTGTCGATTTGGGGTGGAAGGCTCACCCAAGGATTGTGGGGCCCTACAAGCGATCATAAGTACCTTTGAGTCACGACTGTAGATTGGGCTGCACGGCTCCAATTTGTGACTTATTAAATGGTGTCTCCCCACCACCGCCACCATCACCACCAAGCCCACATGGCCTCCATAGCCCTCCGTAGCCTGCAAATCTAATCCATCACTTTGATCTCCAGCCACTGACTTCTAATATCCCCCTCCGCCCTCTCCATCTGGTTTTAGTGCAGCTAAATATAAATATATTAAATATAAATTTAAATATATAATAAACTATAATAATAGTTTATTATATATCATTACATTCTATTTGTTTGCTTGCTTGCTTATGGGTTACATCCCGCCTTTCCTCCAAGAAGCCCAAGGCGGCTTACATGGCCCTCCTCCTCTCCTCCAGTTTAGCCTCACAACAACCCCGTGAGGTAGCTTAAGCTGAGAGTCAGTGAAATCACCCAGTGAGCTTTATGGCCGAGTGGGGACTAGAACCCAGGTCTCCCCAGTCTTAATCCAACACTCTAAGCACCACACTGAATGGGGGGGGGGGTAGTTCGGAGTAAGCATGGACACATTCACTGGAAAGAAACAAGAGAGAAATCCAAAGCATCATCTGCCCCCTTTCTCCCTCCTTCCCAGGGAATCTTCCTGCTTCCCCTCGACCACTCACAAACACTCCGCCCCCCGCCCCCCACTCCTGTCTGCCTGCAGAGCGGCACGCGAGCGGCACGCGTTGTCGACACAAGCCGCTTTCACGGCTCGCTACCCCTTTGCCACGTCCCAAATCTGCTCTGCCCTGCCGCCGCCCGCTGGCAGCTCGTCTGCCGCCTCCAGTTCTTGGGCCCACGCTAACAGCAGCAGCACCAGCGTCCGGACAGGGCAGGAGGGGGAAAGCCGGTGGCGGTGGCGGTGATGGTACAGACAAACAGGTCGAAAGAAACAGGCCAGGACAGGAGACCTCATCTTTGCTATTCGCGGGTGCGTTCCTAAATCACTCGAATTTCCCCAAACATTCAATATTTGGTTATCTGTTTTAATACTATTCTTCCTTCCTTCCTTCCTTCCTTCCTTCTTTCTCTGTATTTCTTTCCTTCTTTCTCTTTGTTTTCTTTCTTTCCTTCTTTCTTCTCTCTCTCTGTCTCTCTTCTCTCCTCCCCACACCTTTTTTTTAATTTTGCACCTCAGACAAAGCTCATTTTTACCTAAAATATATTTCCATCTAACACTGAACTGAAGAAGCCACAACCAAGGCAGAGCGTTATTTTATTTAAAAATTCTGTTAGGCGTGCGTGGGAGGGAGCTTTGTGAAACTTTTTTTTTCCTTTTAAAGGGAGGGGAGTATCAAAGTACTGGATGACCTAAAATGCAAAGCACTGCGACTTACTACAGATCCAGGGAAGGCGGCGTGGGAGGCAGTGGAAATGTTATTAAAATGCCTTACAGTTGTCCAGAGAGTGCAAAATCCATCCCAAGGAAATCTCTGGGGTTTGCGGCATTATCTTAATTAAGATAATTGATTCATATTGCACCTGCGAGAATGAAGGGAGAAAAGGATTCTCAGTCGCTCCCCTCTTCTCCCCCCATCATAGCTTAAAGCTATTGGAAAGAGGAAGCCTGGCTTATATTGAGTGATTTACGATGGCAGCAGCAGCTAGGGCAGAGCTGTTTATTTGAATTTCCTAACCCTTGCAAGAGAGTAACTAAGCCAGAACATTATCTTAAAAAAATAAAAATAATAAAAAGTTTAAATCGTATGCAGTATACATAGATGTACGAGGCTGGCGGATTTTGCCAAGAGAAGCGCCCAGCTCATTAAAAAGGACCCAGCTTTGGGGCTTTGTATATGCCAAAGAAGTACATGGAGGGCGACGTGCCCGGGTTTGAGGTAAAAGTCTCACACCTGTTTGCCATAGAAACAGATTGAGGAGAGCCGGAGCCAGGTAACAGGCGAGGGCCCTGACTACGGACAAAGGTGATCTATCGATTTTGTTGGGTTTAATCAGCACAAGCTAAGTCGGGGAAAGAGGGTGGGGGGAGGAGACTGGAAACACCCCGGGCGAAGCTAACTTCGGGGACAGCAGTTGCGGACAACCAGCCAATTTGCAATTTCGAGGAAGAGAAAGCGGGGAGATCAGCACCTTGGACAGCTCGCAGCCTCAGATTGTCCTGAGGCGAAAGGTTTTGCCGGGGTCGTTTCTTTTTGCTTGCGGCTAGCTGGTCCCCGATGGCCTGCAAAGCTTCGCGATGAACTGCTGAAAGCTTCTTCTTTTTAACTGCCAGATGGAAGTCAGTATCCGCCCCCTGCATATTTCTTTCAGAAGGCTAACCACTGCTAAAAAGGGACACGCCAAAGTGCAGGGAAGAGCCACAACTAATTATCCTTCCCACCCCCAGCCATTTTTGGTTGAAAAGTTCTCTTGAATTTCCTTCCGGAAGAAAATCCACAGAGGTTGTTCTCAGAAGCCCTCAGTAATTGGGTGGAAGCTACTGGAGATAAGATAAGCCCATAAGGAAAGATTTTATTCGAAAAAGCAAATTCAAAGAGCAAGTGGTGACATTACAGCACATTGGGAAAAAACACTTTTTCCTTTTTGGAGGCTTTGGTTGTGTTCTGAATCTTGTCTATATCCACATTTCAACTCTACAATTCCAAAACCATAAAATGGGGATGATTTTTTGTTAGTCTGAATTTCATGTAGATGGATTGCATACATATACAAGAAATAGGTATATTTATGGAGAGGAATAAGTGTGTTTGGGAATATTTATGTATAAAGACCTATTTCGCTTGATTGCAGTGGGCCCTATATTACACACCAGCAAAAAAGATTAAGTGCTGTGACTGTAAAGACAGTCAGTGGCAGTTCCAAAAATATTTTCTCTGGAGTAAGCTCACAAGGACAAAAAACAAAACAAAACAAACTACTCAGAAGTGAGTGAGCTGAAACAGAAATGAACCTTACCTGTATTTAAGAATGGATTTGCATAAGATCTTTGTGGCCATTTTTTTTAATTTTGGCATCCCCATAACATCTTCATTTGAATAGCCTATTCCCTTTTCTCCCCTTCCTTGCTAAATGAGATTGTTTAATTTTATAAATGACAACTTCTATTTAGTTAATGGAAATTACATCCAGACCCAGACTTTAATTATCTGCTTGCTAAGTGAGCCTTTTGCTCATTGGCATAGAATTATGAAACCACAATAGATTTTTAAAGAAGATTTTACTTAAAGAAGAAATAAGTCCAATCACCTAAAAACTGGGGCCACACAATCATCTACGTGTAGAGGGTTGTCAGGCAAGGGTGGACAGAAGATAGATCTGGATCTACTGGTAGATCTCTGGATGATTTGCTGTAGATCAGCATGGGTTTCAACTCCCAATGGTTTAACAACAGCAGCAACAAAATGACTCTGCATGAAATGAAGAAAGTTTGGGGTAACCAGGAGTGGGGGTTTGTGTGGAAGGACATTCAGTTCTGGTATTCAAAACAAAATCCTGGGTTCAGAATTCTTTCATTCTAAGTGTATGTCTTCTGCACCAGCTTCCAGTAGGTGGAAATTTGGGTTCTAGTAAAAAAAGAAAAAGAAAAGTAGATTCCCACAAGCCTGAAGTCTGCCCACAGCCCTGTTGGAAGACAAACCACTACCTTGCCAGAACCCCTCATCTCCCCCCACCCTGCAACCTTTTTCATTGATGTCAACCTCCTCTATTAATAGGAACTAGGACTCTACTCAGACAGGATTTGTAAGTGGACAATCTCATTATTTTTGATCTGGGCATTTACCCAAGAGTCTCAACCTTTAAATAAATAAAATATTGTGCACAGCCTGTGGGTTGGGTTTTTTTTAAAAAAAAAAACTTCCTCTTTAAGAAACTCATTTCCATTTGTATTAAATATTGATAATCTGACCTTTACGTTCCTTTAACTAATCAAAAGAAAGAAATTCCAAATGTGGATAGGCCTCAGCCTTGCCCTGGTGGGCCTTTCCACTTGAATAGGTGCTGAGATTAAACAAGCCCAACTTCCTTCCCCCGCACCCTTGCACCCTCTCTTTGCACTAATTGCTTATGCAAAAATGCAGATCCGTATTAATTAGTGACTCTACTGATTAGTTCAGTGGTATTTCCACATAATAAATCATGCTGCGGACATGGGGGGGCGGGGTTGGCACCTCATCAGGAGTGGCTCAGGATGCAATGAGATTTCCATGTTCAACAATAATAATAAAAAAATCATAGGCCAAAGCTACCTTTTTGTTGCAGGTAATGCTGTGTACCACCTGCTCCCTGCACCTGCCATGGGAAATTGCTTTCTGTCCTGGCAGGCCTTCTTTTCTGCTCTTAAAGCATGCAGTATTCTCAGCATGAATCATGGCACAGAGAAGCAAATGGTCAGATGGCAAGCGGATGTCATTCTGTCCTGGAAACAAACATGCTGCTTCAGTTTTTGAGACTCAGACATGACTACAAGTATCTAAGTGGAATCAACATGATATCTTTCATGTGAAGATGGTACAGCCAAGTCAAAATACACATCAGGTTGGATCCAGATTTAGGCATACTTAGAGCAGACCCCTTGAAATCAATGGGACTAAATTAAGTATGACTAAATCTGGATCCTGCCTGTGTTGCTCTACATCTTAATGTATTTTAAGAGATATACTCTGCCGGCTGAAGCAATTGCTTCACTGTTTGTACAATTTTTGAATGCACATTTCATCAGCGGCTGTAATTCCATTCTTGGTTTTAGTTAACATCAGCCTAAACTCTAAAAATGCTACCCAAGGTACTGGCCCTTATCCCTAAAATGGGTCCAGCACCTTGTGTAGCATCGTTAGAGCTTTGGCTGGTTGAAACTAAAACCTGGAATGGAATCCCAGCCCCCCTGGAACTGGAATCACCAGCCACCACTGCATGCCATAGAATGTCTTAGAGTGAAAGTACAGATTGTGAATTTGTGATGCATTCCTTTCACAGCTAAAGCCATGTCATGCACAGAAGACTCTTTGCCATCAATGTTTACTTGTATGTGGTCCTGTGGTCATAAAAACAGCACCCCGTACATCCAGTATAGCAGATTGTATAAGAGCGGTACTCCAAAATGGAGTCAACTGCATGTATAAACGTGCAGAGTCAGTATCTCAAGAACCAGTTTTAAAATGTGCTTTA
Organism: Heloderma suspectum; assembly: GCF_057233095.1. NCBI lineage: Eukaryota > Metazoa > Chordata > Lepidosauria > Squamata > Helodermatidae > Heloderma > Heloderma suspectum. Next base: position 193,911,520 of record NC_139458.1, read on the forward strand.
ATCCTTATAGGCAATTAGTTTCTGTGCTATACAAAATTGGTGCATTAAAAAAACACAACACCTTTGTCTTCAATTTCGATCCCAATGGATTATTCTGGTATAACCCCCATGTTTTAATTGGTTGAAAGCCCGCCTAAGATTTCCTATTACTGTAAATTGAACTCCATTATTGACCCACCTTCCTATTTCTGTGCATGTAAGCAAACAATAATAATGTAAACTGCTTCCCTGTTATCATGAGGGCTAGAAGCTTCTCTTTTAAAACAAAGTGAGTGGGAAAGCATAGGTACCATACTCAAATAACTAGAAAACTCAAACTGAAGTCTTAACAAGTCAAGAGGACTACTCCATAAATTCTGTCCATTTTCTAAAAAGCTGATGTGGGCTGGGGGGGGAACTGACTCTCCAGCTTCAGCTTGCATATAGATAAGAGAGAGCATGGCCTGTTTTGTTTTTTTTTACTACAGGGCCCAATGTACATTAACCCAGTGCTCCTCGCTGGCTTTCCACAACGTCCTTTCTCCACACTGAAATACATCTTTCCTGGAATTCCACATTTTGAGCAATCTGCATGGCAGCTTTCTGCCATGTGCAGTTGGCATTTGCAGCTTGCAGCAAGAGCCACAGGAAAAACAAATGTGTTTCCTCCTGAAGAATCCAGCCATGCAAACAGCTCAGCTAGCGCATGTTCAACACACATACATTAAGGCTGTCGTTCTATGCTCACTTAACTGGGAATAAGCCCCAGTGAACTCAAGTGGGGCTTACTTCTGAGTAGAAATACATAGGATTGGTTCTGTGTGGCTCTGCACCCTGCAAAAATGTACAGCAGCAGTTCCAAAGAGCACACCCAGTCACCTGTTAGCCTTTTCTTGATATACACTTCTTGTCCTATATCTAAGACCCAATCTACACATTTACAAAAAATCACACTGTACAAATTGTACTCAGGGGTGCAGAACCTCAGACCTCGGGATCAAATCCAGCATTCCAGAGGTCCTAATACTGAACTCTGGGATTTCCCAGATGGCCATGCCTCCTTCCAGTGGCCCCTCCTCCTTTCCCCACCACTGATTGTTTGGGGGTTTCTTGGCTTTTGTGCAGTTTTTCCCCATTGTAAAATGTCTCTCTTAAGGCTTAGTTAAGGCAGTAAGAGCTTTAAGCTAAAATATGCTGGTATTTTTGGCCCCACACCTTTTGCCTTTGGCTCTGCCCACCACAGTGTACACTTTCAAAAAATACAGGTTGGGAATCATATATTCAAATGTTCCCACATGCAAGACGCTTCCTCTAAGCTGAAAACTAGCATGTCAGGGTAAAATGCTTAAAATGCTAGCTGTCCACTGGCAGAGAGATTACTTTAAAAAATGGGAAACATTCAATATGTAATGTCCAACCTGCATTCTGAAATAGTGGATTAATTATTGTACCATGTACATTTCCATGGCCTTAGAGGGATGCTGAGATGCAATGGTTCAAAATGAACAACAGGCCAAGGTTTCATAGGAGCTACATTAGCTGCCATCTATAATGCCTTGTTATAATAACTTGTGCCAGATGCAGAAGAATCACTGCCATGAGTAAAGACAAATACACCCTTTAGCTAAGGACAGTCATGGGATGGAAAAACAGCAAACACAGGTGTTTACAGATTATCTAAAGCTTTGGTGAGATTAAATTGTTGCCTCAATATACATATACACTAAACTGAAATCTTCTTAGGGCTTTAAAGGAACTGATTTTGTTCTCCCTCCTTAGAAAACAATGGTTGGCAATTGCACTACACATCCCATGGACATTGCTGAGGGTTCCTGGGCATCTTCCTAGGCAGAAGGTTGATCTCCAGATGGTTTGGACTTCAACTACCAGAAGCCCCTGCCAGCATGGCCAATGGTCAGGAATATCAGGAGATGAACCCCGAAACATTTGGAGGTCTACCTTCTGCCCACCCCTGCTGTAGGCTGCACACTCAGTTCACATGGTCAAACCTACTGGGTCTCATCATCATCCTGCATGTGCTGCCAATGTGCCATCCAGCAAGACATCCGGCATTGCCCTGTGCCTGTTCATGGCAGGAGAAAATTGGCATTTGGTAGGCAAGCTGTCTTTCAATAGAGCTTGTCTTTGTGTTGAGGACCCCCTGAGAAGACTTCACTGTAGGAGAATCCCAAGGTTACATGGAACACAGTTTTAAAAACTACTGCTCCAGAATCATGTTGTACTGTCAACATTAAAAAAAAACAAAACAGAACTCACCATGGTAGAGAGATGCCCATGTGTCCTAATCAGGGATGAGTGAATCTGTCAGTTTCACTTTCTCCTCCATTCAAATTTTGTTAATCTCAAGTTCTATCTCTCCCAAATATGGTGAACTTTGTGGATTTTGGTAAATTCTTGTAAAAAATGAATGGAAACAAAATTCTCAACCATCTGCACCAGTCAAATTCAATAGGTGCAGCTATTTCTGTGATGTACCTGCCTGATATGGAGCTGTTAAAGATGAGGGGCCTGCCAGAAAAAAAGAGAGGTGGCAATCCTACTTCAGCACTAATTATGCTGAATATGCAGGGATTCAAACCCAGACCTTTCAGAGCCAAGCACTCAAAGCCTTGGTCCTAGATGGACAAATCTGTCAGTTTCAGCTTCTCCCACATTCTTCTTCTTTAACTCAAGTTCCTGTATGTATGTATGTATGTATGTATGTATTTAAAATATTTCTTGGCCAACTTTCAGGGCAGAAGACCTCCAAAGGTGGCTTACAACAATAAAAGTTATTTTTGCCCTGCATATTGAGAGCTTAGCAAATGTTGATAAATTCTTATCAAAACTGAACTGAGACAACATTCTCACCCATCCCTAGTCCTGATCCATCATAAATTCCTCTGAAACAGAGAGGCAATGACTCAGGCAAAGGGCAAAACTGTAAACTGGGGTAGTCCTGGAGCAGGAATATGGTTTGCAGACAAGACTGGAGATGCTGGCCCAAAGACCAATGCTAGGTTTCAGAACCAGAGACAGCAATCCTGCAGCTATGGGTAGGAGGCAAGTTACTCAGCACACTGGCCTGGAGCAACCGCCCAAGATTTGTGGTCTGGCGAAGAGAGTCACCTTGAAGCTCCACCCCCTCAAGTGCTACATTTAGCCATCTTAAAGGGTCAGTATCTTTTATCGCACTCATTGGCTTCTTCTTGGGGGCGAGGTTTGACGTTTGGCAAGTGAACTGGTGGGCAATGCTCTTCGGCCTCACTTTTCATTGGAGGAGTCTGAGGTCTGCTCCTCAGAGTCCAATGGCAGTGGTACTTCCCCAGGGGTCAGTGGGTAAGGTGCAGGATCCAGGACGCATACATGAGAAAGAGGGGGGAGCAAGTCTGACTCCTCCTCAGAGCAGCTGTTACTCAAGAACTCCACTTACAAAGGCTCTTGGCCTGGGGCCAGGACAAGATAGATATAAATGGCTTTGCTGATGTGGAATTACATAATTCTCAGTGGTTGCCTTTGCGATTCTGTGGGTCAAAGTAAGGTGTCATCAGCCTGGAACACAGCTGAAAGGGGGATAAAACCGGGCCCTCTCTCCAGCTACTGGATCACAGGGGAAAGAATTAGCCCCCACCCCCAATGGTGCCCTAACTGTACTTCTTTACCTCCTTCCAAATAAGAAAATGGCTACCACCCATCCATGCAGAGGTAAATAAAGCACAGGATTCAGGGACAACATTCCAGTTGGGTCAAAACCCACCTACCACTCCTGACAACAAGAACTTACAAACATAAAGAGAGCCCTGCTAGATCAGACCAAAGGTCCATGTAGTCCAGCATTCTGTTCACACAGTGACTGACAAGCTGTCAACAGGAAACCCACAAGCATGGCTTCCTCGACAGGCAGTTCATTGTAATATACAGGTTCTACTCACTCACTCACACACACCAGTGATAGAAATTTCACTACTGTTCTAATAAAGATACAGTTACTACCTTACTTGTGCTTGAAGTGTGCATGGGAACAGCCTTGCAATTTATAGGCTGTGTACACTCACTTTGAACTGAACATTAATAATTATAAATACCAGAGAGGGAGAAATCATCCAGCATTTACTAAGCCCTTCAATTAGATTAGTGTTCAGATTAACATTTTTCATTATACAGCAGAGTTAATAAGTTTGATTCTCAGCCAGTACTTACTGTAAATCTTCTGTGAGTACCATTAGTCAGTGTTTTCCAAACAAAGTGATGAGGATGAGAGAGGCTATAAGATAGCTAAGAGAGTAGCTCCACCTACAGGAGAGCTTAAAAAAAAAAAAATCCTGCTGAATTTATTAGCTCCTGTGTCGATATTGATTTCCTGTGGTGCTTAATAAAATATCCTACTAATTGGTGTAGAGATTTGTTGCTCTATTTCAGCCTTCTCCAACCTGGCACCACCCAGACATGTTTGGGTACAGCTCCCATCATCCCCAGCTCTATTGCATCCAGTAAGTTACAAAATAAAAAAGGCAATATTGCGTAGAGAACAAACAAACAAAAGTCACTGGGGTTATGACATTGTTACAGGGCCACTGTGGCTCTAACTTAGAACTGGGAAGAGGCTCAAAGCAAAGTCCTGCATTACTTTGTAGAAAGTGAGGCAATTTGGGGGCCCTAGCTTGATCTCATGCAGGGATGTAAGAGAAATCTGCAATGAAACAAAATGCGTTCAGATTTTCATGAATCTAACCCACAAATTCCACAGCGGGGAGCTTTTCCCCCTGTTGGGCGGATTCCACAGACTTGCAGACCTTCTTTCTAGCTTTCCTGAATTTTGTGCAAATTTCATAGAAAAACATGCAAAATAAAAAAAACTGGCCAAAATGCACATTTTCCTCATAGGCTAAAGCATGAAAATGTGCATTTTGAGGGGATTTGCACATTTTCACACATGTGGAATTGTGCAAATGTGCATTTGCACAAATTCAGAAACAAAACAAAAAAATCTGATTCCATCGATGGGTGGAGGATGGAATAAAAGGCCCCTGACAATGCATGAAACACAGATGGAACGGATTTTACACAGTCTATATATTCCTAATCTCATGATGGAAGTAGCACTAGCCTTTCATTCTCAGTTACAGAATGATGTCTCTTCTTTGAAAAAAATCATAGAATCATAGAATCATAGAACAGTAGGGTTGGAAGGGGCCTACAAGGCCATCGAGTCCAACCCCCTGCTCAATGCAGGAATCCAAGTCAGAGCATCCCTGACAAATGGCTGTCCAGCCTCGTCTTGAAGGCCTCCAGTGTGGGAGAGCCCACCACCTCCCCAGGTAATTGGTTCCATTGTCGTATTGCTCTAACAGCCAGGAAGTTTTTCCTGATGTTCAGCCGGAATCTGGCTTCCTGTAACTTGAGCCCATTATTCCGTGTCCTGCACTCTGGGACAATCAAGAAGAGATCCTGGCCTTCCTCTCTGTGACAACCTTTCAAGTACTTGAAGAGCGCTATCATATCTCCCCTCAGTCTTCTCTTCTCAAGGCTAAACATGCCCAGTTCTTTCAGTCTCTCTTCATAGGGCTTTGTTTCCAGTCCCCTGATCATCTTTGTTGCCCTCCTCTGAACCCTCTCCAGTTTGTCTGCATCCTCCTTAAAGTGTGGTGCCCAGAACTGGACACAGTACTCCAGATGAGGCCTAACCAGTGCTGAGTAGAGGGGAACTAGTACTTCCCAGGATTTGGAAGCTATGCTTCTATTAATGCAGCCCAAAATAGCATTTGCCTTTTTTGCAGACACATCACATTGTTGGCTCATATTCAGCTTGTGATCAACAACAATTCCAAGATCCTTCTCGCTTGTAGTGTTGTTGAGCCACGTATCCCCCATCTTGTAACTGTGCATTTGGTTTCTTTTTCCTAGGTGCAGAACTTTGCATTTATCCCTATTAAATGTCATTCTGTTGTTTTCTGCCCAGCGCTCCAGTCTATCCAGATCACTTTGAATTTTGTTTCTGTCTTCCAAAGTATTAGCTATCACGCCCAGTTTTGTGTCATCTGCAAATTTGATCAGCATTCCCTGCACCTCCTCCTCCAAGTCATTAATAAAAATGTTGAAGAGCACTGGGCCCAGGACTGAGCCCTGCGGTACCCCACTCGTTACCCCTCCCCAGTTTGAGAAGTTCCCATTGATAAGCACTCTTTGAGTCCGATTCTGCAGCCAACTGTGGATCCACCGGATCGCTGTTTCATCTAGCCCACTTTGAGCTAGTTTGCTCATCAGGATATCATGGGGCACTTTGTCGAAAGCTTTGCTGAAGTCGAGGTATATGATGTCTACAGCATTCCCACGGTCCACAAGGGAGGTTACTTGATCAAAAAATGAGATCAGATTCGTCTGGCAGGACTTGTTTTTGACAAATCCATGTTGGCTTCGAGTAATCACTGCATTGTTGTCAAGGTGCTTCCAGATGGATTCCTTTATCATCTGCTCCAGAATTTTCCCAGGTGTTGATGTCAGACTGACTGGTCTGTAGTTCCCAGGTTCCTCCTTTTTACTCTTTTTGAAGATAGGGACAATGTTAGCCCTCCTCCAGTCATCTGGCTCTTCCCCCATCCTCCATGATTTCTCAAAGAGAATAGACAGCGGTTCTGAGAGTTCTTCTGCCAGTTCCTTTATTACTCTAGGATGCAGTTCATCTGGCCCTGGAGATTTGAACTCATTCAAAGTAATGAGGTGTTCCTTGACCATATGCCTATCGATCTCAATCTGCAATCCTGCCCCTTCAGCCTGTACTTCGCCTTTGCCAGGGGGGTCATAGACCCTCTTTTGGGAGAAGACTCAGCCAAAGTAGGAATTGAGCACCTCTGCCTTTTCAAAGTGAACAAGAAAGTGAACAAGAAACATCAGCTGCTAGCAAAAGAAGACTTGCTCATGCCCTGAGGTTCCTTCACTCTTGTTTGCCCCAGGGAGACCTGATGCGAGGTTCCAGAGCATTTTTAGGGGACAGTTTTAAAGCTGGGGTTGACTTCCAAGTTCCACCAGTGTGTATTCCCATGGCTTTCTGCCAAGGCTTTAAGACAAGAATGGGGTGACCTGTGGCCCCCCAGTCTCCTCATGAAGCCCTCAGCCTAATTTAAAAAGCCCACTGGAAGCAATCAGTTCAGACCTCTGGCAAGAGCCGTCTGTCCTTTCCCCAGCAGCCTGATGCATACAGAGGGAGGGAGGGAGAAAGAGAAGGGGGTGTAAGAAACAGTGTGTGTGTGTGTGTGTGTGTGTGTGTGTGTGTGAGAGAGAGAGAGAGAGAGAGAGAGAGAGAGAGAGAGAGGGGGTATCAGGCTGCCCTTGCTGGTTCTTTGTCTCCCCACCCCACCCTTCTCTAATAGGTTTTACCTTTCATTCTTCTTGTTTGCTCATTTAAAAAAACAGAAAAATTTACTTTAGTTGCCTTGCCTCATTCTTTAGCTTCCCCTCCCACCCTTTTCAATTCTCTCTCAACCGTTAGTTTGCCCTTATTTTGATTCTATCTCTATCTCTGTCTCTTCATTCCTGTCCTTGTTCTTTGCTCCTCTCCACCCCCCACCTTTCTCAGTTCCTGTATTCCTTCCCTTCCCATTTTTGATCTCTTTTTCCTTAGAAAAAATTCAAAACCCTCTTCTCTTCTGTTAGGATTATAGTTAGCCCCCCCCCCCTTTTGCTTGTAGTTTAGTTCTTTGCTTTTATTTTGCTCGCTCATGTGTGTGCGTGTGCGCACCCGCGTGCTTGTGCTGTGGACAAGCAAACGGTGTGTGGCAAAGCACTACACAGGCCACATTTCAAAAAACAGTGGGCAAAGCACAATGCAACATATATATTATTTAAATTTTATACTACCCTGTGTGGCAAAGCATGCAAGCCCAACACAAGGCACCTTCAGGGTCTCGCTGGCAGGGGCAGAGGTGGACGAGGTGCTGCTGGGACTAGCAGCACAGATAGGCAAGCCGACTCTCCCCCAGTGTGTCCTGGTGTCATGGGCAGCAGACTGTGGAGGCCAGGCGCAGGGCCCGGAGGCCGCTGTTGGAAGAGCCCGATGTGGGCAGCAGCACCCTTGCCAAAGGAGCGGCATCTCCCTCCGTGGCAGAAGAGGGCAGCCCGCTGATGGACGTTACATCAGAGGTGTCTGACGTCCTCAGTGTGGTGGAGGGTCAAGAGATCCTCCAGGGTGTGGGGAGGACGAGCAGCAGGCAGAGGCTCCAGCACCCAACCCCGCTTCCATTGTTTGCCTGCTCGTGCAGTGACCCCCAAGATTCAACGCAGGCAGTCTGTCTGCACAGAACATCAAGGGAGCATGGTGCGGGGCCACTCAGAAGTGGGAGTGGATCCCAGCACCACCACTGCATGGCGTCTCTGAGCGGGGGAAACAGCCAGGCCACCACCAGCAGCGGCCTGCTCCTGCACTGAAGGAGGCAGCACCAATCGGTCTTGCTCGGGGAAGAGGCCCCACATCCCAGCAGGCAGGCAGCAGGGGCAAGCAGGTGTTGGGAGTGCCAGAACCCCTGCAAGCTCTCCGTCTCTCACCCCCAAGAGGCTTAGGCCGGCCACCATGGGAGAGACGGGGTGGGGGAAGTAGGGGTCCACAAAGTGGAGGTTTCCAACACCCGACCAGATCACCAACTGCTTATATAAATATAAACTGGATAAAGATGTGCACTTTGATACGCTCTCAGTTCCTTCCGTTCACTTGCATCATTTTTTTAAATTAAAATCTGTCTGAATTTTGGCAGGTGTGGTGTGGCTAATTTTTTTAAATTAAAATATAAACTAAATATAAAATATTAATTTAGTGTGTTCTAAAAAAAAAAAAAGCACATTAGCACAAAAATTACTGCAGCCTGTTTTCCCAAAGAAAGCCTGCGGTCATCCACTCTGAAGCTGAATGGGAAAGGGGAGAGGGGTATAGCACTTCAAAGAAACCTAGAGCAGAGATTAGGGATAGCGACCTCCTCCTAATTACCGCTCTAACACCTAACTTCTCTGATTATCTCTTTATGACCTTTGGTTTGAGTTTCTGAGAATAGCACATTTTACCTGTGCATAGCATAGAAGCTACTGGGCCAAACTGCCTGAAATTTGGCAGGTGGGATCCCCTCTATGGGGGCTGAGAGGTCCCCAAATGTCATGCGGTTCTGTGGAAACACTGACAAGTTATAGCTCTCTTTGAGAGTTTTTGCTGAAAAAAAAATCAAATTGCACCTGTGTCTAGCACAAAAACTACTGGGCCAAAATACCTGACATTTGGCAGGGGTAATCCCCTCCATGGGGACTGACAGATCTCCAAATATCATGTATTTATCTTGAAAACAGAAAAAGTTATAGCCATTTGTATTTTCCAATGCAAGACAATGGAAAAATGTCATATAAGTATGATTCGGATGATTCGGATGGCTGAATCTGAAGCGAAGGGGTTTGGGTCTGAATCAGTCTGAAGTGAAGCGGGGCTGCTTTGGAGGGTCCAAAGTGGCATCCAAAGTGAAGCGAGGGTCCATGCACAGTCCTAATTAAAACATAAAATACAAAGCAACAATAAAACAATGGTAATAAAAATGATAAAATAATAATAAAAAGGAAGATAAAAACAGGATGAAAATAGCAGGAGAACATGATAAAAACCAAAAGTCAAACCATTAACCAGGCTGAAACTGTGCAAAGTCTAAAGCGCTAAAAACAGTTTATAAGCTACCTAGCAAAATAAAAAGATATTCACCTGGTGACAGGGAGACCATAATGCAGGGACCAGGTGAGCATATTTGGGGAGACCCTAACCTTTCCTAGCAGTTTCATGTAGATGCTGAACTCTTGGAATGACTTCCCCCTTTTTCATGTAGATTTCAGGCCTTGGTATGTCCCCGCTTTTTTTATTTCTTTGCAACATATGCCTGTGATGTTTTAAATGTGGTCACTTGGTGGTGCTATAGTTAATATGTTCCTGTTTGACCTAAGCAGTTTCCTCCCAACCTCATCCTTGCTCATTTGACATCTTTATTTATTGCCTGCCTCTTGGTTCAAAAACGGCAATTCAATGGGTCTCTTTGTTCTGTGCTTAAGATGAATTGGTTCTAGAAGTTCTTGGCCTTATCTCAGCCACTCATCAATGAATTTCATTCAAAAGGATGATCATTACGGCATGTTGTCAACGTGCCAGGTTGTTTCGAAGGATTTTGTCTTGGTTGGATGTCAAGAACTGATTGGAGCTCTCTTGATAGCCACAAAGATGTCTGTGTCTGGTTTCTGTGATAATCAATGTTTATTACAGTACGGTAGTCTGAAAAACTGACATGTTAAAAAAGTATCCACATGTATCTTCTCCACCTTTAAAGCAATAATAGTTTCTGTTGGATTTATATACCTCTATAGATGTTTGTGGGGTGGGGGTATGCATCCTTAACCTAACCTCAGTAGAATACTTGTCCTATGAAAAGCATATACAAATATTGTTCCTGTTTCCTGCGCATCTTTCTCATGCAATTTATGTCCTTCTAGCATGCCTCCCACAGGCATTTAAGGATGGGCTGGGCTCTTTCATTGTGGAGATTTTACTCTCTCTTGTTGGAGAGAAAGTGTTTCACTTTCTGTGAAAGACGGAGGAGCATATGCCAGGGGCTTTGTGGTCACTGGGGGAAGGGAAGGCTACAGCCTCCTCCATAGCCCAGCTGTGTCAGGTTTCCCAATCCCCCCAGCTCACATGTTCAGGCAGTCTGACACTGAACACCCAAATCAGTAAGATTTCTTTATTTCAAGGAATCCCATGGCAAAAGCTGAATGGTTACACTCTTCAGAAATCATATAGCTGATGGTCAGTAGCTATAGGCCCTATGTAATTCCAGAACAGTCCAAAGCTAAACACTACTACTGTGACTGAGATCCTCAACATGGTTTCTCCATTGCCATCTCCACGGTTCTGAACACAAAGGAAGGGACTCTGTATTCCTGGGTACCTAACGCAGACAATCCTTTCACGGGGCTCCAACACCGGACATGGAAAGGGAATGATTCCTGGAATGAACCCATCAGGCAATCAGGGGATAACTTCTTGAAAGGCCTAAACAACCCAAACCCATAGAGTCCAACTTTGAATCTTTTGTTGATAACTCTAGGCTACATGGTCAAGGCCCATCAAGATCAAGCGAAGGGCATACCCACACATGCAAGGAGTTCCAGGCCACCGCTCTCACAGTGGCAACTCCACACTGCATGAGTTCTGGCAGAGGGAAGTCCAAAAGTCATAGATCAAACCCATCCTGCTGTACACTGAGCTGACTACAAACACAGACACACAGCAATGCAATCCACAGCAATGAGAGTTCAAGTCTACGAAAAGCCTCACAGTACTTTTAATGGCAAGTCCTTAACAATCCAAAGTTCCAGTCCATGTGCAGAGTGCCTCCAAAAGCCCAGACGGTGATGGATCCAAACAAAGAAGGCTTTGGGCAATGAAGACAAGATGTACCTAGCAAAGGCTCTTTGCCTTTGCATCAGCTTAAAAGTCTGTCAGACACCCCCTGCAGATCCCTTGACAGACACGGGCCTTTAGCCTTTCAGCAAGGCCCCTGTCTGAATGGGTCAGCACTGCTCAGCCCTCCAGCAGTGACTCTTCAACCTGGGCGGCCCTTCTGCAAACCCCACCCCACCTCTGTCAGGTTCTCACGGACAGCTTCCAGCCTCCCTAGCTGCCAAGGCCAGACCAGCAGGTGGACAGGGAGTGGGGTGACTCCCCCTGGCTCTGCTCTGAGAACACTGACAGAGATAAGCTCACACAGACTCCAACATTCCAGAGGCTGAATAGGCCCAAGCCCTTCCAGGCTACTTCCAATCAAATCCTGGCTATAACCTACAAGGCCCACTGCGGTACTGAAGCTGAGCCCTGACAACCGGCTCCAATTGGGAGCACTGTTTACTCATCACCATTAGCAGTGCAGAAGCAGCAACCCCGATAGGTGGAAGTGTTGGCAGCAGCTGGGGGGGGAGGAGGTCATGGGCCCATATCTGATTGTGCACCCCTGGCTTGCATAGATAAAAACAGGATAAATGTTACAGTTTATAACAGCACTGTATATTTCATGGTGGTACCATGAGAATGAACAACAACAACAACATCAACAACAACATCAACATCAACAACAGTCTGATTTTCAATGCCATTTAGTGTTTTGGAAGTATTCGCCTAAAGGGATGGCAAAAACAAAGGCCCCTGTTTTTTCCAAACCATGTTCTTGCATACAGCAGGTACAAAAGCAAGGGTCCTCCCTTGAGGGTTATATCCAAAAGAGCAAGGGTGGGGATCCTCAGGCCTGGGGGCCAATTCCAGGCAGCCCTCTGGGGTTTCCCAGAGAGCCATGCCTCCTTCCACTGGCCCCAGCCCCCTTCCTCCAACCACCAATTATTTGGTGGTTTCCAGCTTTTGTACAGTCCCCCTACCCCACTGAATTTCAAAAGGTTGAAATGCCACTCCTATGCCTTAGTTACTGGTAAAATACACAACAGTACACTGCACTGCAAGCAACGCAGTACAATACAATACAATACACTGCATTCCAAAAGGTTGAAATGCCACTCCTACGCCTTAGTTACTGGTACAATATGAGCCTTAAGCTACAACATGCTGGCATTTGGGGGGGTGTCTTAATGAGCTTCCACCGTGTATTAGAAATGTGGTTGTTCAGGCAGGCATTTGGAGTGGGTTAGGGTATTTTAGAAAATGTTTTTACTGTAGAATTTTATTGTTCTAAACTGTTTCATTATATACTTTGCACATCGCCCAGAGTGGCTGGTTGACCAGCCAGGTGGGAGATTAATAAATTTAATAAATAAATAAAATATTTTTGTCCTGCCCTCTTTGCTTTGGCCCCACACACCACTAGAACACAGCCAAAGAGAGCTTGTTTGAAATAGAATTTGGACCTCAGGATTAAAGAGGTTCCCTACCCCTGCAGTAGTGGGATGCATGGATGGATGATTTTAGCTTTAACACATTGATACTTACTTAAATCAGCAAGTCATCTTGCTTTACACCTTCCTTCTGTTTGACAAATGAATGGAATTCCTTGACCTAGATCACTCTCCATCCTCCAAACCCCTTAAGCTCAACAACAGCAATCATTTTAACTTGATCTTGCTCTAGGTTGCTGCAGCCAGTGGGATAAATATTCTTACTGTTCTCAGAGAAGGCAACCCTCAAATGTTAGCTCTCACACAGGACTCTTAATGGTCTTCTTCAAGACCATTAATGGAGCCACTTAATGGAGACCATTAAGACTCCTTGCCTTCAGCTCATAAGCCATTATAGCCCACAGCTTGTTCACACTTGCAAGGTTGTAGAAGTGGCTAACTCTTGAATCCTAGGGAATCAGAGGAGGTTGGGCCCTTCCTTTAGAACTGCTTCCTGGCTACTGCGTTTTGATTCCACCAGCAGAACAGCATCCATTATTCCAACTACAGTACAGAACATGGCTGCCTGCCAGAATCAAACTATGAGGGAGAGATGCACCCACGGATATTCAAGAGGGACAGGAAGTGGCCTCTTTAAAGATGCAGTCACGTATATCACAGGTGGTGTGTGGCCTGTCAGGTCACAAGCTGTGTGGGCCTGAAGTAAGTAGGAGGAACAGAAAGAGGAACAAAGGCAAAGAGGAGGAGAAAGGCAGACATATGCAGTGTGAAATAAAAATAAAAGTGGGTTTAAGTGTTGAGGTTAATGGTAGGTCTTGGGTCTAAAAACACTGAAAACTACTGGCTTAGGGCCCTGCAAAGACTTAAGTCTACAGAGTCATCCTAATTATCCATCTGTTTACCACAAGACAGAAGTTGATAACTGCTGGCATGTGAGAGCAGTGACTCATCCTCATTTGTTGTCCACATTTGAGATGTGTATGCTTTGCACACACAAGGACAAAGCCCCATAGTGCTGGAGGCAGAATGAGGCAGATTCTGGGGACAGTGGTGGCAGCCACTCAGCCATTCCTCTTGAGCCCCCCAGACATCCACACAGCCTGCTCTGAACCCCCTAAGTGAGCCTGCTGCCCTCAGGTATGGTGGAAGACAGTATCCCATTGCCAGTGTTGAAGTGAGATTCAACTGCCAGTCCAGTTAGCTTCAGTATGTGAAATGGAGGTGGTGACATCTTGACCTTTGCCTCAGGCAGCAAAATGTTTTGGGCTGGCCCTGCCTAGCATTAACACTGGAAGAATATCTTTTCCCACCTTGTCTTTCTTTCTAGGACTTCAGAGCCAAGCACTATGAGAAACACACACACACACACACACACATCCATCACAATATACAGTCCTGCTCTCATACTGAATAAGATAGTATCCAAACTTTAAAATAAGCTATGTTAGGAGAGTTGTTTATGAGGTTTCAGGGAAGACCCATATTGGACATACTCCGTTTCAGCTATTTGATCAGAGTGTATGACAAGGCTATGAGACACCCCTTATTTTACCCACTGTTTTAACTTTCCACATCTGCCACCGTGCCACCACTTCCTGGTTTGCAACCATTTTAGGTGTCATGGCAACAGCCAGGGAAATAGAAGGGCAGTAGCAAGGAAGCCTCACATCATGGCAGCCATTAGAGCTGACAGGAGGATTTTGGCATTTGTTCTCAGGTTTGTGAGGGTTGAACCAAGCATAGTACAAGCACCTTCCCCTGCTCCAGTTCATATTAACAAACAAACAAATGGAGTAATGGAATCTGAATGCAAATATTGCTTCTAAGCATAACAGAGAGTTATTAGGAGTCCCTTTAAAAGGAAAATCTTCTATAGAACTAAAAGAAAGCATACAGCAGTGGAGGCTGGTGGCTCCGATGTCAGTGGGGCAGTGAATCCACTCTGGGTTTCAGTCAGAACCAGTCAGAACTCTAAAGGATCTATCCATGGTGCTGAACCCATTTTGGGGCTAGGGTTCAGCACCTTAGATAGCTCCTTTAGAGTTCCGACTGGTTCTGACTGAAACCCAGGGTAGATTCACTGCCCCGTTGACATAGCAACCACCAGCCTCCACTGGCATACAGATAAACTAAGCTAGGTAATAACTATATTTAAAGCAGGCCCTTCCTTTCCTCAGCTATATTTTTGCAGGACGCCACTTTATCCTTAAATGTAGAGAATTACAAAAGATCACAGTTAATCTTTGGTAAATGGGACCTAGAGGTTGCTATCAGAGACCTGTCAGCAACAACAAATTGTGGTTTTTTAATGACTGCAAATTGTGTGAACACATGGACAGTAGAATATGTAGGTGAAGGAGCATTAGAGACTTAAGTGTAAGTGATAGTTCCATGTCACCAGCTGTGTGTGCAGCAATGCTGAAAGATCTAAATTGATATTGGAGATTTATCTCCTCCCATTCACCATAAAGGACATTCTTTTCTTGGTAGGGCCATGTGGTGAAAAACATATGGTAAGATAAATTTTCTTTGGAGATGTGAGCTTTTAATACTTTTGAATGTTTGAGCTTCACATTTCACTGGCCTCGGAGGATGAATGGGAACAGCTTGTTACATTCCGCAGTCATGCGAAGCATGAGGTGGTGGTGGTTGCTTGTTTGGTTGTTGTTGTTGCTGCTGCTGCTGCTGTTGTTTGCATTTTTTTGGCCTGGGAAGGGATATTTGCCTGCCCCGAATTGGGTTCTAAGGGCAGCAGAAGTTCCAAACTGTTAACCAGAGAAAAAACAGATTATTTTTTTTATGATACCTGTTCCTTCTGTTTGTTCAATCCAGAAATCATGATGATTTTTTTGGACAGAGTGTTGACACAGACAGAGCTGATGTAGCAGTGTGAGCTGGGAAGTGAAAATCTCACCTGAGCTACAGACTCACTAAGGGCACAGTCCTATGCCCAGAAATGCTGGGGGTGGGACTGAGTGGTCTTATAGGCCCCTTCCAACCCTACTATTCTATGATTCTATGAATTGTAGGAGTCTGTTTTCTGTTTAAACATATATAGGATTGTGACCTTAATAGCCTTGGGCAAACCACTTTCTCTCCATCTCAGTTCTCCTTCTGCAATAGGGAGGGCAGTGTGTGTGTGTGTGTGGGGGGGAGAATTGGATTGGGGCCATGATGCTACAGGTATCTGTCTTTTTTCCCCTTCACAGTTTACTGCAACATTAGCATATGTGATTTAAATTGGTGAAATAGTGCTAGTGAAGAAGGTTAATGCTTTTTCCACAGCACCATAGTCCTGATCTAAACACCCTTCCCTCATGGCTGCTTTTAAGCCTAAAAACACAAACCCCAAATAATGAAGAGATCCAGTGATGATCTCCTTTGTCAGGTGTAGTTTGGCCCAGCGCTTAACTCTTATGTCTGCAAATGAGTGTTTGTTGTATTCACACATGTTTTAGGCGTACACATTACAACATCATATGCATACATGCAAACACATGCTGTGTGAAGGGGAAAGGAGGGGTATCTGTGAAGCAACCCTGCAGAATCAGGCATATGAATCCAAGGTGTACATTTAAAGAAATATTTAATTAATAGCTGAGCATTTCCCGTGAGTTAAAATAGCCACATAGAAGTCCCTTTCCAACACCTGTCAGATAAAAATAGATTCTTATGTTGCATTGAGGAAGTGAGAAGGCTTAGTGGGGGAAGAAGAGGTAGTAGACCCTTACATAGAACTAGCTTAAAAATAGTTCGATATATACTCCAACTGCAATTATCATTAGTGTATAGTTTTGCAGAAGAGGGAGGCTTTGGGGGTTGAAATATTCACTGAATCCCCCTTCCAGATTACATTTTTGTGCTAGTCTTCAACTGTTTATGGGCCCAGTTAGCAGTTCCTTCTGCACTTTAAAACAAAACATGTGTTGTTCTTTCTGGTAATATCCCAGCCAATCAGGGATCACATGAGGACATCACAGAGCCATGGTGCCAATCATATGGAATGATATCATTGAGGAAAACAAAGCCCTCACATTCCTTTCCCTGTGAATGAGGGGACAGGCTGAATTTGTTGATGATACCATTTACTAACCAAGGCAGAATGTCCAGCATCCTTCTACACATAGCACTGTCATTTGTGGTTTGTGTAACCTGTTTGATTCTGGTGTCTGACTGTACCTATAAAGGGATTATTATCCCTTTATAAAAATCTACTAGAAATCAAAATGTATTTTTTTTGGTGCTGTGGCTATCTTGCATTATTAGATGGTACCATTTTGTGAGGTGGCAACATTGGTTGTAAAGGCATTTGCATGTCTGTAGTATTATAGAGTTGTTTTGAAAGCCAGTAGTAAAACTGTAGGGTGTGTGTTGTGCGTGTGTAGGGGGGGGGGGAGAGAGAGAGAGAGAGAGAGAGAATGTAGCAGTCTCCATTAAATGTATAATATATTCTATTGAAGTAATAGAAATATTCGGCTGGAGTAGTAGAATATTGATACATTCTATTAAGTAATTTGATTTTACTAAAGTCAAGGCCAAGTCTCATGTTAGGCAGAGGCAGGCAGTAGATTTCTGTGTATTTTATATATGTTTACTCTAAACTTAGTAAAAATGTTTACTAAGTCACTGCTATCGAGCAATGGACACAACAGATTGGATGCAGACTAAGGTATTTGAATTGAGTTCCTAATGAAAACAATAGGAGTTCAGTTATTTGTCCCACTGATTTCAATGAACTAGTTGTACTTAGTCCGCATCCAACTGCCCAAACAGTATGTATGTATGTATGTATGTATCACATTTCTATACTGCCCAGTAGCCAAAGTTCCCTGGGCAGTTCACAAAAGTTAAAATAAGTTGATAGTGTTTATTTTGTGGACTTAATACTAGGTTGTAATCTCAGTCACAAATAAATACCCTTTCATACGATCACTTGCTTGTTATATATATGTTCTTATTAAGGCTGTCAACTGATAAAAGCATTTTAGTTAATTAAGCATATGGCTTTTAATGGATTAATCAGTTAGATGTAATAAATTTCCTAATTACCTAGTCATTAGAGGTGCCTTTGTGAGATATGGAATGAAGTGTGAGATAAATTAGTAAAATTACAATGAAAAAGTAACTCATCAGAACATTTTTTCAATTGCAATGAAAAAATAACTTATCAGAACAAAAATAATCTAAAAATAAAGTCAAACAAATGTGATCTCTGGCTTCAGTCCCACCCTCACCATATTAATGTGCCCTCACCATATTAATCAACTAAAACTTTTGTTGATTAATCTACCAATTAAACCAATTAAAGCTTGTTACCCTAGTTCTTATATAATGGGACCATCAATCTGGGTAGGTCTGTTCATTACTCCATTAACCTGGCAAACCCCCATTACCATCAATAAGGCAGAGCTGTTCGGGGAATATCACTTGTAATATTTCCCTTGAGGCCCACCTGCTTTTACTGAGATAATCATATCTGTGCCTCTTGGCAGTTGTGGCTCATGTTTCCCCTGGGGAAAATCTCCAGGCAACCATGCATTTGTTACGGAACATAGTCCTTCATGTGCCATATAGATAATTACCCTGGTCTTTGAAAGCATCACCACTGACAAGCTATGTGTTTTCTCTTTAAGACATTGAGATGCAGCTTATCTTGATATTCAGGGCACTAATTTGCCGTGCTGAACAACAATGCCAAATTAAAAAAAAGCTACTTCGAGAGCCAAAAGGGTGCCAGTGGACAGCCATTCAATCTCACAAATGAATGGGAGGAAAAGGTGGTGTGCGGGAAACATCCGGTCACAATATCTGCACTAGCTTTGCCACTCCATGTTCTTACTGTGCCGGTTGCTATCGTGCATAAGCAGTGCTACAGGAATGATCTCAGTTTGGCTCAACAAGCTGAGCACTTTATAATTTGGTAACTGAAGCAGATCCCTATCTTTCAGCCGTCGCGGCAGAAGCTTGCTCACAAAACATATGGGTGGGTTACGGCGTCTGTAACATTGTGAACATCTGTTGGCTTGAAGCCTGCATCGTGTTTCCTGCTCTGATTTGGGGGCTCCTAATCTGTTATCTTATGGGACGTGACCTTTTCCCACCCTGGCACAGCTGTGCATCCTCCCCCAAAAGCTTTCGATGATCCAAAAATATACATCTGACGTAGTTGCGTTATTTCTAGAAGAAGAAGAAAAACTGAGCACATAAGCTGCTCTTTCTGAGGTTGAAATGTAACACTGCTAGTGCTGCTATGCTATAATTAGTATATCATAGTGGCTAAGACTCAGAACCGTGAACCAGCAAGTAAGACCGTGCCATGGGGCAGGATAGGGGCAAAGGAGCAACTGCCCCCTCAGAAAATTATCTTGCCCTTCTCTCCCCCCACCCCCCACTAAAGAGGTGCATGGCACAATATAGTTCCCAGTCATGCTGCTTCTTCTGGTTACTGGCTAAGACTCCAGCTTTAAGGAAAATGTACTAATAGCACAATCCTATACATTAGGAGTGGTCAGCTTTTTTTTCCATCAAGGTCCACATTTCCTCCAAGTAATGGAGGGGCCATTTGAGCCTCCAAGCTACCTGCCAGTCTCTGGCCTGGTTTGCATGATCGCAGGGTGATTAATAAGCCATGGTGGTTTGTTAAGCAGCCTGAGCGTGCTGGTCTCCTGCTGGGTTATGGGTTGCTTGTTACCCAAGGCAACAAGCCCCCCTGGCTGGGTTCACATGACATGACAAGCTTCGCTGCTGAGGGTAATTATGTTAATCCCCCTGGCATGTGACCGGCTCATGCAGCGGGGGAAATAAGTCACCGTGGTTTATTTCCCCATCCATGATGATGCGAACTGGGTCACTCTCTCCTTTTCCATGCGGCAACAGTGGTGGCTGGAATGGGAAGGTACAGAGTGGAATGGGTGACCGCAGAGGCTGCTGGATAAGGTTGAGGGCCCTCTGCTATACATGTCTGCTCAGAAGTAGCTCTGAGTTGAATGCGCAACAGGGCTTACTCCCAGGCAAGTGGGTATAGGACTGTAGCCTTCATCGTTTATGAAGAAGGGGCTCATCCCATTGCTGATAAATTACTTGGCACATTCTGCCTCTTCTAGCCAGTCAAGATGGGTTCCTTCAGGCACTGCTAGGATTCTTTAAGCAGAAGACATTAAGGGAGCTATCCTATGGCCCCAAGCAATGTTGGGGGGGGGGAGCATAGGATATTTCGGATTCCTGGATCAAAGGTTGGAGACAGCGCTCCGACTTCGGGCCCAGGAATCTGTGCTCCCAGCCCCCTCCCCCTCATAGCCAGTGCAGAGAGAACCACGCCAGTTGCCTCTCCATGGTCAGAGAAGCAACCTCAGAGAAGAGGTAAATGGGGCATTCCTGTGGGCGGGGAGGGGAGGGGACCAGAGAAGCCGGGATGTGCAGTATCCTCAGGCCACTCCAGCCTCTTTCCCTCCTTCTCCACGACGCCTCAGCTAGATGGGTGAAAAAGCCAGTCTAGCTACAATGCAGAGCGGGGGGCATGGCGGAGGTGAGGATCACCTCTGCCATGCCTCCTGCTTTGCACTGGATACTCATAAGCCACATGAGTATCAAGTGTGGATCACATAGGATTCTAAGTGGTATAATAACAAAGGGGCGAACACTTTTCCTTCCAAACCACTTTTTTATATTCTTCCTGAGAAGGGAGGAAGACAAAGAACCATGCAAGAATTTGAAGCAGCTAGAAAGCAAAGAGGAAGAAAAAAGTCTCCACTGCTACCAATGTTTAATTCACATCCCCTTCCACCTTTTTCTTGTCAGCTCAGCACTACTTCCATCTCTCTCTCTCTCTCTCTCTCTCTCTGAATTAGAGCCCTTGCTTCAGGGTTTCCATTTTAGAATGTATTAATAATACTTATTATAAGCCAGTTAATATAATATAATCTCTAAGCAGTTTACATAGAAAAATACTAAAAACCACTGTTAAATATATATATATATATATATATATATATATACAATAGCAATGAATTGTTACATCTTACAACAACAACAACAACAACAAAATAAACAAATAAAAGCAATAAAATCTAGCAGTTTGATAATCAGTTACAAGCCAGGGAAATGTTGCATAAACAAGTAAGTTTTCAGAAGGATTTAAAACCTCGCCACATTTTCTTCCTCTTGAACTATACAGGGGAGGGTGTTCCAGAGAGTGGGCATCACTTAGAAGGCCCCATGTTCATGATATTACATGGCAACATTATATGGATCACAAAACAGCCAATGAGTCCTTCTCCGAAGATCTTGAAGTTCGACTGGGTGTATATAGGGGAAGGCAGGTGCACCCTCACTTGCCTTACTGCCTTGTGTTGACTCACTTACTCAAGCCATCTGGATTGTTTTATTTCTCAAGGTCCAAATGATTCAGTTTGGTAGCTATGGTTGCCACTTTTTTTCCTGCCAGGGCTCCTGCACAACAGGCAGAAATTCAACAGGTGACACTTTCCATTGCTTTATATCCATGCTAGGAAAAGCTTCTCCTGTTGAATTTCTGCCATGCTGTTGTTAAAGGCAAATCTTCCCATCTGCCTAAGACTTAGTTCTATGAGACAGAAAAAGAAAGCATCCCATTGTTGTTCTCTGTTTGGAATAATAATAATAATAATAATAATAATAATAATAATAAATTATTAGCAGTACATAGCAGTTAAATTAAACCATAAATAGAATCTTAAATTAGAATTGGAATTAAGGCTGTAATTCCAAACATACTTAATTGGATTTCAGTCTTACTGAAATTTAATAAATAAGTTTAGGATCAGAAGATTAATGTGAAATATAGTGACTAATCTTACTATTTATAAAGTACCATAGCTCAGTATTAGAGCACATGCTTTGCATGTAGAAGGGCCCAGGCCTAATCCCTACCATATTCAACTAAAAAGATCAAGCAGGAGGTGAAGTGAAAATCTCTGCCTGAAGCTCTGGAGAACAACTGCCAGCCAGAGAAGATAACACTGGGCTAAGTGGGCCAATGGTTTTATTATAGAAATGATTGCATTTCTAAACCACCCAATAGCCGAGGCTCTCTGGGCGATTCATAACAATTACGGGCACAATCCTATCCTGATGCTTGTAAGCCTGCGAACTTGGAGGATTACAGTCACCCAATGCAGGGCGGGACGAATGGCAGGGGTGATGTTGCCTCCCTGCTCCTCCCGCTGTGCATTTTCACTAGATGGGCTTTTTTGCCCATCTACCTGGGGCGGGTGCTCTGAGCGCGCATCCTGGTCTCTCCATTCTCCTGGTCTCTCCAGTCTCCTCCCCTCCCCTCCCACCAGAACACCCCCTTTAGCCCCTCTCTGAGGTCAACTTCCTGGCCTTGGAGAGGCAGCCAGCGCAGTTCTTTCCATGCCAGCTGCGAGGGCGAGGGGAAGCGGGGTTGGAGCGCAATATCCTACCCTCTTTGCACCCGACTCTGTCTAGGAGCCATAGGATTGCTCCCTAAAACAATAAAATACAACATTATAAAATACAATATAAACATTTAGAACTACAATATCAAAAAAAATAAAAACCAAAATAAAATCTAGCAGCAGTTTGCCTATGTTTATTTATTGATCAAATTTATATGCCGCCCAACTGGCAGGTGTCCTCAGGGCAGTTTACAATGATAAATAAAGAAACCAACCATTCAATAACAACTGCAACAATGCATACAACAACATAAATATCAAGTATTGAAACATTAAAACAATATTAAGGAGCCAGCAGTAAAGTTTATAATCAGAGCAACGGATTAAAAATTAAGGGCGCAGTCTTATGAAATTCCTGCCTGTTAGATGGAAGCTTCCAAGATTGGAGGCTTCCAAAAATCCTATGCCCTTTGGGCTGTTGCCGGCATGGCATGAGGATGGAGGCAATTCACTTCCCATTCCTCCAAACAAACCCAAACAGCCAGACAAGCCTGTGAGCCTGTCTAGCTGATTTATTGCTGGTGGCCAGGGATGAGTGACGGAGAGGGCATAGGATTCTGGGGTCCTGGCTTCTCCTCTCTCCTCCCTTTGCCACCCACCAAAACACCCACTTTTAGACCTCTATGAGGTCACACAAAAGCAGCTGGTGTGGGTCTTTTGCGATGGCTGCAAGGGAGGGAGCAGGGGAAGGGATCTGATATCAGATTCCACCTCTCAAGGTCATAGGAGAGTCTACGGTCTCAGAAGGGGGAATCCAAAATATCCTATGGTTCGTGGGATGCTCTCCCAGGCACCATAGGATAGCTCTGCCTATGACTGTTGGAAAAGGAATGTCTTAACTTGGCGTCTAGATGTATGAAGTCCCCAGGCAGATCTCCCGGGGAAAGGCATTCCTCAGACAAGGGAACACTACAGAGAAGGCTCTTTCCCTGGTAGCCACCCGTTGCAACACTCTGGGCAGTGGCGCCCAGGGAAGAGCCTCCAATGATCTTAGCAAGAGGGCAGGAATGTATGTTACCTGTATAGTTACAGGTGTTATACATGTGTTATACCTAGAGCGCTTTATAGGACTATGAACAGAAGACAGACCCCATCCTGAAAATTTAACACAGAGAGAGGTAACAGAGGAAGCAGGGGGGAAGTGGATGTGCAGATAACAGAGCATCCAGTTGTGCATGCAGGGAAGCACTATAAGGGGTTGTGCCATTTTTGAGGAACTGGTGGGGTTTCAAGGGACTTGAAGGAAGCAAAACTTGAAGGAAGAGAGGGGGCAGCATCACAAAAGTATCCTGAAAAACAGAGACATTTCAGTTAGCAAAGGTTTTATCTGCGAGGGCAAAATCTACTCGGGCCCTGCTCCCCCATTTATTCATGGCACTGCCTGACCCAAAACTTGCCTCTACCATAAATTCAGTCGAGGGGGGGGGGCACTATTTAAGGAGGTCAGAGAAGGGCAGTTCTTCCTCACCTTGAATTTCAGACCACATTATTCAGGAACACCAATCTCATTGGTTATTATGAAGTATTAAAATAAACGCACACATATGCACACACTCACCAAACATTATTTAAAATGCAGTGTGTGTGTGAGTATGCGTATGTGTGTTTTCTTGGCAATTTAATCTTGAATTTATACAAGGCCATTGAAATTTGCTTGTTCCTCTGACACTGAAATATCTCTGCCCCCAGACCTGAAATGGCACTCCTGTTGGGTGACCATTTCTGACTATTGGCCAGGCTGGCTAGGGCTGATGGGAGCTGTAGTCCATCAACATCTGGAGGGCCACAGATCCACCACTCCTGCCTTAGGCAAAACACTAGTCTCTCAGTCTTACATCCCCATCTGCAGTATGTCGATGATGATGATACTAACTACATTCACCCTACTTTACAGGGATATAAGGGATGTGTATACGTCTCTTTATGAAAATGTTTATTCATTTTACCACCTTTATTCACACCATCTAGACGATATTGCCAATGGTCATCCAAGCAGAATTCTGAAAAACAAATGCTATACTGTGATAGATTTCCACAGAGTGGATATCAGCCCTCTCTTAGACTAGTGTAAAGTTTAACAAAAGCATTTAGCAACAGCGTGGGATCTTTATTATATGCCGAGTCTGTATTTTCGAAGGAACAAGGAGTGAGATGCCAGGTCCTTGTCTGTTAATTAACTTCTTTTCTTCTCTTTTCTTTTCAGTCAAGCAAATGATGAGTAGGAATGTTACACAGAAACTAGGCTGTGCAAACTTGTTTAAGCCCATTGGGTATAAGGCTCAAGATAAAATGGGGAGCTTGTCAAAACAATTTGTACAATAAAACAGGAACAAGCAGGAGGTGAATTCAGTTGTTACAGAGGTATGCACTAGAGATACAAAAGCAGGAACAGAATCTGGCCTTGGTTTCCAAAATCACGGCAGTTTTTAAAGCCTGCCTGCAACTTCATAAATATCCGTTGAAAAGTATGAGTCATCTAAAGAAGAAAGCTTCCTGTGGTTTGGGGAGTCATCTGGATTAGTCAGGGAATGAATGCTTCAAGCAAGCATCTACCTGGTTTAGCCACAGGCAGTAAAATCTGCCTCAGAAGCTGGCAAAGAATAAATTCCGTTTACTCCCATCAGTATGCCTGTCCCTTCTAGTATGTGGCTTAGCTCACTTCCTTGAGTCAATTATGAGTTTTCAGGCAAGGGCAGGACCAGAGCTGCAGTAGAATGAGGTGGAAAATGTGGTGGTAGAATCTTGGAATGTAAAATGGGGTGCAGAATGCAGGTAGGGGATCAGATCACATTTCTGAACAAGATGGTCAGGCCCAAGGAGATAGAGTGGACTGCACCACTTCTGACTATATCACTTCAGACTGTGCCATTTCATCATTCTTGCATGCTTTTCCACATAAAAATAAATAAATCATACAAACAGAAAACTAGCATATCAAAGAGAAAGGTTCTAGTCACTCCTATGTATTTTTCTATTTGCAGGGAGTCACACAGGATGACATTCAAAAACCTCCATGCAAGTAGAAAGCTAGCATAGCAGGGAAAACACTCAACCATAATCTTTTATCTCTGATGTGCTGGTTTTCTATTTGCAGGATGTTTTTGTTTTGTTTTTTGTCTTAAAGTGGAATAGCATTCAGAAATGGTGTGGCTTGCAATCTGAAGTGGTACAGTTTACTCTTTGGCCTTCTACCTGAGCATCCCATGCTGTTGTGATCCAGCCTAGGTAGCCTTTTTGGTCTTCTCTGACTGTATGATATTGAGAGAGAGATTTAATAGAAGTGGCACGTCTAGGTCATTGAGAGCAGCATGTCTATGCACAGTCTGGTACAGAAGACATCCTTTCTGGCTGAACCAGAGCAGATGTGTTAACATTCTGCTGCTAATGATTAATTGATTTAAGGCACAATCCTAGATATGTTTAGACAGAAAAAGGTCCTACAACTCCCAGCATTCTCCAGCCTGCATGGCTGGCTGGGGGATGCTGGGAGTTGTAGGACTTTTTTCTGTCTAAACATGCATAGGATTGCACCCTTCATAGAATCATAGAATAGTAGGGTTGGAAGGGGCCTACAAGGCCATTGAGTCCAACCCCCTGCTCAATGCAGGAATCCAAGTCAGAGCATCCCTGACAGATGGCTGTCCAGCCTCATCTTGAATGCCTCCAGTGTGGGAGAGCCCACCACCTCCCTAGGGAATTGGGAGATCCCTTATGCATGCATGTCCATGTCTGAATGACTGCAGCATCGAGTGGCAAATCTTATGGTCCCCTGCATTGGTGACTCACTAATGTCAGTGTACCATTGGCATGGTCTGCTCAGGGTCCTAAGGCTCTCCAACCCGCATAACTAGAGCCTTGGATTCTGCTGTTGTTCCTGTATAGGAACTGTTGCCTAGTTTATTAAAGCAAATGTCTGGTCATGTCATCTGAGTTAATGGACCAGTTCCAGTCTGGCAGAGCATTTTAATGATGCATAATCACTGAAGACCTCTGTGGAGCCCATCATCACAATAGGCAAAGCTTTGGGTCCGTGCTAGAACTGGGACACTTCAACAAAAAGGTGCCTTTTTCAGGGCACAAAGCTATTTCTTTCAGAAGCTGCTGAGCCTTTCAAATGACTGTGGACGAAGTGACAGCTGCTCCCTGGTGGATGAAGTGTTTCCTCACAGGATCCCTTTTCTGATTGACTTTCATATGAGGACATCTCCCAGTGGGTTCTTGCTGAGCTGTGAGGGCCCCGTCATTTGACATAACAATTATTGTCGGATGCTAATGCAATAGCAAAAGCAGCATGCTGAAGGAATCGATGGAGGGCTACTAATGAATGTTAATGCATTGTTCTAATTTAGTACATTTGTTTTGTTGATGTTCTTATTAACCTTCTGATCTGTGGTTAATAAGCCATTCTATCTTAGGGTACCGCAATCTGAAGCAACGCAGGGAAGGAAAGAAAGAAAGAAAGAAAGAAAGAAAGAAAGAAAGAAAGAAAGAAAGACCAACTAACCAACCAACCTAAAATCAATGGAGGGAGCAATGCTATGGCCGCTACTCAGCGGTTACACAGCCATAGGATATGTGGTTTTCTGGGTACTGACCTCAGAGCCTGTGTGCTGAGGTCAGTTTCTGGAGAACCGACCTCCTCCCCCTTCCGTGCTGCCTCGCAGGCAGCGTGGAACAGCCCCATGCTCCGCGCTCGGAAGAGGAGGGCAGAGCGGCCAAAACGGGGCGTGCTGTGGGGCACTCCTGGGCGGGGAGGGTGGAAATGCTGGTAGGACACATCCAATGTGTTGTCCGGCAGCCTCCTACCCCGCTCCACCCTCCCGGGACTAGACAGCCACAATCGGCTGTCTAGCCAAAAATGAAGGGCAGGAGAAGCACGGAGGGAACCCCTCCGTGCTTCTCCTGCCCTGCATTGCATAGGCAGTCACCTCTGAGTTCGGAGGCGGCCACCTATCTGCATAGGATTGTGCCCCAAGTCAGTCCAAATGTCAACTGGTTTCTGTAAAAATTAAGAATGAGCTTTCCTATGTTCATTCTACAAAATGTAATAAATACACAAATGTATGTAGTACTTGAGAGTTCTTCACATACCTTCTTTCAGGAAAGTTTACAACAACCCTGTAAGGTATTATTCTCTCTGTATTGCAGATGTGGGGGTGAGATCTGAGGATGGGAGACAGTGGCTTGCCTAAAGGATTACTAATAAGGTTTTTTTTTGGGGGGGGGTAGAGGGGAAGAATACAAGATCAGAACCATGGACCTCCTGCTGGGAAGTAAATTATCCAATCAATGTGACTGGCTGCTAAGAAGGGGAAACATGAAGTATGATGATGGGTCATATCCATGAGTCAGAAATGGAAGAAACTCAGCTCCACTACTCAGGGAGGAACCATAGCTCCATGGTAAAGCACATGCAAAGGGTTTTATCCAATGTCAGATGCCAGTCAGTTAGAGCAGACTGGTTGAAATAAATAGGACATAAGTTGGTCATGACTAACTTGAGTCCCATTCATTGCCAAGGAGTAGGATGAACATTGGATAAAACCCTTTGCATGCAGAAGATCCCAATCCTTGGCATCTCCAGTGAAAAATATCTCAGCAGGTGAAGGGAAACAATCCTGCCTGAGACCCTGGAACACTGCTGCAAGTCAGAGCAGACAATACTGGGCAATGGACAAAGAGTCTGTCCTGGTATAAGGTGGCGTCCAGTGTTACCCCAGAAATCATCTTACTATATGGATCTGACCACATAAGATGGTACTGCATCTTTGGACATAACATTTTTGTGCATCCAGCCCAGAGGTACCTATACAATACCTACATTCAGACCATCTTGAACTCTCCCATCTGTCTTCAAAGTACATGGGGAACAATTCGGAGGAACATCCGGACAGTAAGAGAACATAAGAACAGAAAAAGAGCCCTGCTGGATCAGACCAAGGGTCCATCTAGTCGAGTGTTCTGTTCACACAGTGGCCAACTAGCTGCCCATGGGAAATCCAGAAGCAGGATATGAGTGCAACAGCACCCTCCCACCCATGTTCCCCAGCAACTGGTGTACACAGGCATACTGCCTCTCATACTGGAGGCAGCATATAGCCATCAGGACTAGTAGCCATTGATAGCCTTCTCCACCATGAATTTGTCTAACCCCCTTTTAAAGCCATCCAAACTGGTGGTCATATCACTATGTCTCATAGAAGTGAATTCCGTAGTTTAAATATGCGCTGTGTAAAGAAGTCCTTCATCTTATCTGTCCTGAATCTCAGCTTCATGGGATGACCCCTGGTTCTAGTGTTATGAGAGAAGGAGAAAAATGTCTCCCTATCCACTTTCAGGTTGATAATGGAATGAATTACCTAGAGGGGTGATGGGTTCTCCCTTGCTGGAGGCTTTTACAAAAAGGCCGGATAGCTGCCTGCTAGAAGATCCCCTAGCACCAGATTTCCCGCATCGAACTGAATGGCCTTCGGATTCTATGGTTCTGTCACGTCTGACTCAGACTCAGGCCAGGATGACTCTTCAGCTGGAGAGCCTGAAGACCACGTGGAACCTTCTGATGCTACTGCTAGCCCAGGCCCCTTTGCCAGGAAGCTAAACCAGGCCCCTCAAGAGTGGTGGGCCTTGAGGAACCCACGGACATGGGCTCTGAGGGATGTGCCTCACCCACGGTGTCAG
Organism: Heloderma suspectum; assembly: GCF_057233095.1. NCBI lineage: Eukaryota > Metazoa > Chordata > Lepidosauria > Squamata > Helodermatidae > Heloderma > Heloderma suspectum. The sequence goes on from NC_139458.1 coordinate 193,940,538, forward strand.
GGGAGGAGGCTGAGCGACTGCCCATCCCAAGAGGGTGCTAGCTCCAGAAGGTGCAGACACAGGCTGTTACTCAGAGGCAAGACAACCAGGCTCCCCGAGAGCAAAGATCTACTTGACAGCAAGGGACTCCTCAGATGTAGGGAGACTCTGAAGCTTAGGCTAACGGCTTGCAGCTGTATCTGGGTGTAGTAGACTGGGAGACCTGGCTATATTGGCCTGCAATTGAGACCTGCTGGAACAACCTTTTCCCAGCATGTTGAAACGTCATTACCGCCTGGGCTGATTTCTTGTGCCGGTGCTCCCCGGACCCTGATAAGACTCTGTTTTTGGACTGCCTATTTGCTGGATGGGTAATTCTGTGCTCTTGACCTTTTCCCTGCCTAGTGCCTGCTTCTGCTTTGAGCTGCCCTTCTGCTGGACTGATAAAACTATGCTTCAAGGTTTTGCCTGCCTGCTGCCTTTACTGAGTGGGATTGCCTGCGGGCTGAGCCTGACCCAGCTATTGCAGGGCAGTTTCTAATTGCATGTCCATTGCACAAGGAGGTGAAGCATTAGCATGGGGATGTCTGGATTGCTTCTGCTTTTTCCACAGGCATACTTCAATCAGAATGCTTTTCACTTGAGCGCTAAGGCTGCAATCCTGCGCCTACTTGTTTGGGAGTATGGCCTAATGAACTCAGTAGGACTTACTGCTGAGTAGATTTGTATGAGATCATACTGTAAGGCACCAAGCAGGAGTGTGGGAAGCAGAGGTAGCCTTAAATATATTGCCTTGCTGTCCACTTATGATTACTGTGAACTCCAGACGGTTCTTGAAGCTGCATTGTTATACTGAACCAAACCACTGGTATATCCACACTAACGGGTAGTAGCTCTCCAAAGCTTCAGGAAGAGGTTTTCCCAGCCCCAGTCCAACACTCCAGCCCCTACACCATGCTGGCTTAATTGAAGGAAGCTTTGTCACTGAGACTCTCTGAAAGCTGTCTCTGAAATTGTGACCTCTGATTCAGTGCTGGACCAAATGGTAATTATTATTCTGTTTTATTGAATGCCATTTGACACATTGACTCAAATACAGTTCTAGTACTCCCACATGGCTAAAGTAAGCCAAGTAATCCTAAAATTCATTTCTATCCATATGGAGAAGAGATTCTAAATGGCATTCCTGTTCTGTAATGTAAGCTGTGGGTATTTGAGGGGCAAAATGTAGTTTCAATATTTGGGTTATTCTCCAAGATTTTACTCGAAGCTAATCATAATGCTTAAACACCCCTTGATGATTTGCAAAGGCACTAAAAAGATAGACTAGCTTTCTTCATTGCTTACAAGTAGCTAATAGAAAGAAGGCATCTGGTTTTCCAGTTCTTCAGTTATGGCTTGAAGACTGCTACAAAGGGAAGGAGGGACAGCACCCTTTTAATGAGGGCTGTGCACCGCTTTGGCCCAAACCTCGAGTCAAAGCGGGCTGCTTCGAGTCACTTTGTGCCCCTACCGAGGCGAAGCAGAGGGGCCACGAAGTGATCCGGAGAGGGTTGGGGGCTCTCCAAAGCACTCGGTGAGCTTTGGAGATCCCCCCCAGCCCCCCCGTCACCTCCAGGTCCTTACCTGAGCTGCCATCACCATCCTCGCCACCTCCATTGCTGCTGCTGCTGCTGCCGCCGTCTTCTCCGCTGCCATCTCCTGAGGCCTGGATGCACGGCGACTCATCTTCTTGCAGGGAGTCGCCATTTTTAAAAGACTCCCTCCAAGACGACGAGTCGCCATGCATCCAGGCTTCAGGAGATGGCAGCGGCAGGTGGTGAAGGCAGCGGCGTGACGGAGAAGGTGGCGGAGGAGGAGGCTGCCCAGGAAAAGAGTTGGGGAGTTGCACAGGGGTGTTGGGGGGGACCCGAATGAGGGTTTGCCATCCGAACCTCACTTTGGGGCCAAGGCAGGTTGGGGGCCCCACCAAATCTGCCTGAGCGGAATCGGGCCTGCCTTGGAAGCTGTGAAGCTTCAGATCAGGGAGTCCCTGCACAGCCCTACTTTTAACAATTGCACCAGCAAATAAATGAAGTCTTTATAGTCTGTATCAAAAAGGCTATAAACAGGGTGACTCATGGAAAACCTTGATAAGTAAATTTTTTATTTCAAAAACAATGGCACCCGGTACTGGCAATAGTGTCTCAACACACTTGCTATTTCTTGTATCTTCCTACTTAGTCATGCATCCTGAAACACCCAAAGCAGTTCTCTGTAATGCAGCAATGTGTGTTTAGCAGTTGAATGTCTTCTTTGGGAATTCATAAATGTTTGTCAAATGTTGTTTTTTTTTAATTGAAGCACTTTGTAAAAAATAGAAACACCTTTGAGTTTTGTTTTGGGTTTGTTTAGTCTATCAGATATTGGTGGACTCTGCTTTTGTGGACAAGTGTCCATATCTGAAAAAGGAGCGAATGCGGGCAGTTCAGAAGAGGTGCTGAACAGAGAGAGGGTTGCATCTTGTGCACACTTCCCTGGGAGTAAGTCGCATTGAACACAGTGGGACTTTCATCTGAATAAACATGCATATAATTGCACCATAAGGCTGTACAGTGTGCAATCCAGTGCATGTTTATTCAGATGAAAGTCCAACGGTGCTCAGTGGGGCTTTCTTCCAGGGAAGTGTGCATAGGACTGCAAGCTCATTCAGGTGCAAGCCCCATTCAGCTCTGTAGGACTTCTTCCAAGTGCATAGAATTACTTAGAATGCTCTCTAACCATGGTTATTCTAAAAACAAGGTTGAGGAAAGATGGTGCAGTAATGTAGAAACACTTGAAGAAGAATGACAATGTGGATGGTGATTATGGCAATATGAAGAGCTACCAATCCAATGTCGCATGAAGCAGTCCTTCTTTGAAGTTGGCCAGCATCAGAAATGACTGTTTATTTTTTCTACTCCCTCCTGCTGCCCCCCACACATGATGAATTTACATGAGTAGTGCAAAGTGGGAGTTATTAACTGAAGAAATGATGCAGCTCTGTCAACCGCTAAGATCAAGAAACCATATTTTCAAGTGACCCTGATAACTCATATGAGTATCAATAACTGGCCAATTGTGATGTATCAGTCAGTCATTTGTTCAGCTTCTTGCATTGCTTTTTTCTTCAACTTGTCTCTCTTATGTTGCAGCCCTATACAGGTCTGCTCAGAAGTAAGTCCCACTGAGTTCAGTGGGGATCACTCCCAGGTAAACGGGCATAGGATTAGAGCCTGAGAGGCCCTGGAAAGGCTTAAGTTTATTGATTTTATTCATTTCCAGTATTTATTGGCCTCCCTATTACTGGGTTCTCTCAGAACAGCTTAGAGCAAAGATAAAGACACATTTTAAAAAATCATATAAAATAAAAACAGTGATCTTCCAAGGAAGTAACAGACCCACCCAAAGAGTGAAAATTGTGTTATCAATGTGCAATCTAATAAAATGAATTGAATTTTAATTGCACCTTAAGAGCAAAATTAGTTTACTCAAATAGGTTTTTATGTACACAAATCTACCTACCCACAATAGCAAAAGCTATGCAATAATAAACTGAGTTCAGTAAACAAGAGGCAGGGTGGCATCAGGTGGTTAATTTTGCTGTGTTAAACCCCAGAGCAGATGGAACCATCCGCTCCATTACCTAATCACCAATTTGTCTCATGTTTGCTGAATTTTCACATCATGAAATTTAGACCCAGGCACTTTCACGCTGAGTTTGGTTGGGCCACATTTGTCATCCATGAAAGAACTTTGACACTGAGGAAGAGGTGGGGTGGGTGGTGGTGTCAGGAGCTGCTGTTGCATTTGTTATAAACTCAGGACTTCCCAGATGATGATGACGATAAAGTCCTTTTTAAAAAGATCCCATTTTCCTTTCCAGTTCACTGACCCTTGCGGTAAATCTGCCTTTGCAGTGTTTATAGAGCCAACCAAATTGATCTCTGACTAGGATTGTGATTATGGTGGTCAATTGTCCTTCTTTATCATGGACAGCCCTCTATTTGAAGGACTGTCCAGTCCAAATCCAGTAGGCTATTTGGGCCACCTGGGGTAAGTTCACCCGTAACACTGTTGAATCCTGCACAGTCAATTCTGAGAGTCAGTGTGGTGTAGTGGTTAGAGTGTTGGACTGAGACTCAGGAGATCCAGGTTCTAGTCCTCACCCGGCTATGAAGCTCACTGGCTGACTTTGGGCCAGTTATGGACTCTCAGCCCAACCTACCTCACAGGGCTGGTGCTGCGAGGACAAAATGGAGAAGAGGAGGAGGACCATATAAGCTACCTTGGCTCCCTTGCAAGAGGAAAAAAGGTAGGATACAAATATAATTAAATAAATTCCATTGCAGAGCTCTTTGTTGTAAGTGAATAAAATTTACCCAACTTATGTGTCTTGCCTCCTCATTTCTACCTGGGGTCACAAAAGGCAGTCATGACTTCTTCTCCCTGTTTCATTCCCCTACTGGCTGTGTGGCACACCTGGAGCCCCTATCAATTGGAGTTGAATGGGCAAAGGGGTTGGGAAGGGAACAGCAGATGAAAATTTGGCTACCTTGTTTCCCGCTGCATCAGGAGATTTAAAGTCATATGATGATTTTCCAGCTTTATGTAAACTCTAAGTTAAGCAGGGGTGTGGAACCTCTTTTACCCCGAAAGCTGAATTCTGTTTTGGAGAAGCCCGGGGAGGCCACATCCCAATGGCGGGTGGAGTCGAAAGTAAACACTGGCATATTTTAGCTCTTGTGGCCAGTAATAAGATCTTAGAAGAGGCATTTTAACCATTTAGAATGAGAAAAAAATGCACAAAGGCTGAGAACCTACCCCATGGTTAGTGGAAAGGGGGTGAAGCCAAGGAAACGTGAGTGGCCATCTGGAGAGCCCTGGACGGCCAAATTTGGCCCATGGACCTGTTGGGAATATTGCAACCTTGTCTGCAACCTAGGGGAAGGGGGCAGTGTTGCAGTTAGTTAATGCATGAGCATAGCTAGCCTTAGCATCTCTGCAGCCTGCAGTGGTTTCCTGTTCTCCCCCTTTTCCCCTCCCCCCTGCCTACTCTTTCGCTCCTGCCCTGTGTAAAGGAACATAAAGTGGACTGAACAAGCACCTCTCGAAACCCTATGCTGTGCCTGCATTTATATTGCAAGAATACTTGTGAGTAAAGCTATTTTTCTTTCTTCACTAAAGAAAGGTGTGGTTGGTCTCTCTCTCTCTCAGACTTTTGTGTGCATGTGGGACTTGTACATAGGGATGCTGGAGGAACCCACCATGGACTCATATGAGTCAAATCCAAACTCTGGAGTCTGTGGCAGACGGGCTGCACTTACCTCCGGCTCTGGAGCAGTTCCTGTAGGGCAGCTCTCCAGCTTCCTAAAAAACACAATACACTAATAGTGGCTGCCATTAGCTTATTGCAGGAAAGTTACATCTGTAAATGTAACTTGGGTGCCATTTGCAGCTGTAAAGCCCTTACTTTTACCTAAATACAGCTGTAAACAGCTGCAGTTTAGGTAAAAGTAAGTGCTTTATGGCCGCAAATGGTGCAAAATATACCATTTACAGCTGTAATTTTCCCATGAAAGGCTAATGGCAGCCGCCATTAACATATCGCATTTTTTAGAAAGCCGGGGAGCTGCTCCAGCAACTCCGGTGGATGCAGCAGGGCTCCAGAGGACTCCATGGGGCCCCAAGTGGCCCAAATTGCCCCACAGCTGGCCCCTCCCTGTACCGGCCAGTGGGGGGTTCGTATATCCCTACTGGTAAATGCTCATTCTGTTTTTCTCTGCTAACTGCCTTTTTAACAGGAGGTAGCAACACCAAATAATTCCCATCAGGGCCATGATGGGAGTTAAACTCCCATCGGGTACTAACCTGGAACTAAAGTCCCTGGTTAGTTCAGTTTTCAAAGGCTCAATAGTATGCATGTTTAGACAGAAATGAGTCCTACAACTCCCAGCACTCCCCAGCCAGCTATGCTGGGATGTGTTGGACTTTTTTTTTGTCTAAACATGCATATGATTGCTCCCTAAACTGCATTTATTAGCTGGAGGGCAGTGTAGGAAGTTATTATTGAGAATGAGAGGTACAAAATAAGGTTGAATAGATATACAGTTCACCCTAAGGAGTAGTGTGACTGTCTCCTCTGAAAAAATACTTCCATGTAGCTCATGAAGCTAGAAATGGAAATATTCTCCTGGTACCACAATCAGCTCAGTGGAAGAGCCTGGAGAAATGCCATGAAGAAAATGCCCTTGTAGGGTTGACACACATGTTCTGGAATGCCTGTTCATTCTGACCAGTTCTCCCCCCACCCCACACACACTTTGAACTGCTCTCCTGCTTTCCTGAATTTTGATCAGAAAAAAGGTCAGGTAACTAACTGTTCAACTGAAAGCTGATTGCACTTTCTTTTTCTTTGAGCCTTTGTATGGTTAAAAAAAAAAAACCAGCTATGTGCACAGTTACCACAGATCACCTGGAAGGGATTTCTTGGATCGCCAGGTAAAGATTTCATGCTTCCATGAAATCTAAGTATATATTTGGTACATACATGGCAGGCTAGGGCATGCTGGGGGTTGTAGGACATTTTTTTGTCTAAACATGCATAGGATTGCACCCACAGAATCGTAGGGTTGGAAGGGGCCTACAAGACCATCTAGTCCAACCCCCTGCTCAATGCAGGAAGCCTGATTCTCAGGCAGTCTCCCATCCAAGTACTAACCAGGGCTGGCCCTGCTTAGTTTATGAGATCAAGCGTGTCCAGATTGTGATGAGGGAGGAGATGGACTGTGATGAACCAACCTTAGTGGTTCTTTACTGAAATGGCGCGATCTGTGTCTTCCATTCCTAAAGGTGAGACAAAGGCACTTTGCATATTCTCAGAGACATAGTAGTATTATCTGACATGTCCTAAGCCTGCACCCTAGCCTTCAAAACAGGTTCCACGGCTGAGCCCTTGTGAACCATGATTCATTTGCAACCCCAGATAAGACCATTTTTCTAGCTTTGCTACCTGGGGTAAAGAAATAGCTGGTTGAGATAGTAATTACTGAGGTTTCCCTCACAAAAGAGAGTAAATGAGATGAAGGACTTTATTTTTATGCTACCCTTTGTGGTTAAAAATACCCCAGAAAGCCTTTTCTCCCCTTGTAAACACATCCATTGTTTATTAACAATGTGAAGGCGTAAGTGCACAATAGAGGGAAAGCTCTGAATGGGAGTGGCCTATTTCATTTTGGTTCAAATGTTTGTTATTATTTTATCAAAAAAACCACATAATTATGCTTTTGAATAGTAAGGGGGTTTGTTGTTCAATTGATTTGGCTTTTACACTGCAGTGTAAAGAAAGACAAGAAAAATAAACTCCAGAGACTTATTTCGTATGAAAAATAAACCATAATTACACTTTTGAATAGTAAGGATTTTTGTTGTTCAGTTGATTTGCCTTTTACACCACAATGTAAAAACAGAGAAGAAAAATAAACTCCACAGATTTATTTCATATCAAACATAATTATGCTTTTGAATAGTGGGGGGATTTGTCATTCAGTTTCTTTGGCATTTACAAAACAATGTAAAAAAGAAAAAGAAACAGGAACTCCAGGGATTTATTACATATAATGTTTTGATATGATTCTGAGCGTCTCCGCCTACTTCAAACAACTGTGCGATGCCCACAAGCACAAATTTCCAGGCATGATTACACTGACATATTCATTGTGTGCCTTCTTCACCTAGTGTCGCCTGACAATAAATGGTGGGAAAAGCTTCACTTGCTGTGTTTGAGCACACCAGACTGCTGTTTAAAGGCATGGGGGCAGAGCCAGTGAAAAAGAGAAGATGCAACAACCCTACCTGCTGTAACAACCTTCCTCAACCTCGCACCCTCCAGGTATATGAGGCTACAACTCCCATCATTCCCAGTGACCATGGGTCATGGGAGTTGTAGTCCAACACATCTTGAAGGTGCCAGGTTGAGGAAGGCTGATCTAAACCTTCGGTTGGGTTGTTATACTGGGGGTATGGGACACAACGCTGCTGTTGGGCTGACGGAATGTAAAGTCCCAAGCAGGGCCAGCTCTACCATTAGGCAAAGTGAGGTGGTTGCCTCAGGCGGCAAATGCTGGGAGGTGGCAGCAAGGTGTTGGAGGAGAGAGCTGTGTACCAAGCAGCCTTCCCCCTAACCTATCCTGCTGTCTTCAGATGTGGTAAGGGATGCTGTCCCCTTTCCAGTGTTGAAAGAAGATTCAACTGCCAGTCCAGTCAACTTTTGTACATGGAATGGGAAGGGGCACCATCTTGTCCTTTAACTCAGGCAGCCAAGTATGTTGGGCTAGCCCTGGTCCCAAGACACATGGAAAGAGCAAAAAAAAAGGGGGGGGGGACAAAGGGAAGAAAGAGCATCCCTATAAACTAAAGGAGTCTAAGAAGATGCTGTTCTGTAAACTGGGGCAATGTTGGTTTGGGAAGGACCGACATGGACTCTTTCCACATGAACCAGGGTTTCTCACATTACTCTGGCAGTGTGGGGAGGAATGACCAAGACTGCCAGCCTAGCATGAGAAAAGAGCATAGTTATGGTGGTGCAGATGGAAGCTTGTGTAGGCTTGGGTGCTTTGTCGCCCTGTGAGGTGGCTATTTCAACAGTTTAGCACAGGACATGAGTCTTGAAGGGTTACCCACACGAAGCAAGCCTCGTTGTTGCTGAAAGGGTGGTGAGTTTGTTACAGCTGACTCATACATCACACAACACACAGCTTGTGGCACCACAGGTGACTCACGCTTACAGCTAGAATGGATTTGCTCCTATAAATTCTCCTCTGCATTTTTTTTTAAACATTAAATATTTACTTCCAGCCCTGGCCTGGCAGTTTGTATTTTTTGTTTTGTTTTGTTTACCTTGGGGCTAGTTGCTAGAATTTTATTAGGTAAAGTTGCACATTTTTGAATAAAAAAAACCACACACACCTAGCACCATTTTCACTGAATGTGCCTTTGCTGCAACTATGCCACCTCTGCATATGCGCTAAGGCTGCAGTCCTATGCACACTTTCTTGGGAGTAAGTCCCACTGAACTTCGCGAGATACCTCTGATTAAACAGACATAGGATTGCACTTTCAGGCAATAGGGTGTTGACCTGAGCCCCACTTATACACAGCTAAATGCTGCAGGTTGCATTTCCTCCATAGCTCCCACAGGGGTGGGGCCAAAGACAAAAGGGGGTTGGCCAAAAATACCAGCATCTTTTGGTCTAAAGGTGTTATTGCCAGTAACTAAGCCTTGGGAGAGGCATTTCAGCGTCTCGTAAGGTGGGGTGGGGTGGGGTGGGGGGACTGCAGAAAAGCTGGGAAACCAGTAAATGATCAGTGGGCAGGGAAAGGGGGCATGGCAATCTGGGGAACCCAGGAGGGCCAGATTTCAGCCCCAGGAATACAGACTTTGGCCCCTGGGCTGGAGGTTTTGCACCCCTGCCCAAAATGCAGCCTATGTTGCATCACGGTACTGTGGGTTGTGGCAGAGCAACATGGTGGCATGGAAGGAATAGCTGCGCTTGCAGCCTCTTTCTTGCAAGGTCCTGTCTTTTCCACTGCTGCAGACTCCAGCCCATGTGCATTGAGGTGCCTGAATTTTTGAAGCAACTGGGTAACTTCAGTGTGGATCGTTCATGGCCTTTATTTCTGCGCTTCTTTGGCACCCAATAGAAAACACCACTGCGCAAATCTCTGCTGTGTGCATTGCAGTTGCGAAGGATGATGCCCCTCCTACATGCTGCTTTCAGGCATCAGTATATATACTGACAACCACTCAAGGGCCATCCGAATTCTGGCCACATGTTCTCACAAGGACAGGGGCCCTGCTCCTTTAACAACTCCAAAGTAGTGCAGCATGGTTTCCCCTGCCCCAGCAAAACTGTGCCAGATGAACAGTGTTCCTCAGCGCTCCAAAAGAGGCAGACATCCCATCCATTTTGAAATGTGACTATCATAGCAAAGCAGTGAACACCATCTCCTTCATGTCTGGCCAACTGGTTGGTGGCTAAAAAGGAAAGATGAAGTGGCAGTGGATGCTGTGCAACCGGGAAGAACTGGACCTATACGGCTGGCATTATGCAGGACAAGAAAGGCGGCAATGCTAATTAAAAAGGCAGCACTATTAATTAATGCATTAATGGCAGGAGGAAGACCTATAGTACTAGAATAGGGATGGGGAAGCTGGTGGCCTCCTGATGTTGGACTACAAATCCCATCATCTCATATCGCTGGTCATGCTGGGTGGGGCTGATGGGAATTGGAGTTCAACACCATCTTAAGGGACACAGGTTCCCCATCCCTGTGTACTAGAAGAAGCTGTGTGGGAGACCCCAGGTCAAGAAGTCTCATAGCCTTGAATACGAGGTGCAACATAGAAGATACTCTGTTATATTTTTAAAAGTAGTAATTCTTTCAAATGGGACTTCCTGTTTTCTGTTTAGCCCCCCTGGGAATTTGGAGCTGATTCTATTTCTCCTGTAAAACCAAAATATCTAATTTTCCAATAGTGCAAAAGAATATTTAAATAGCTATGTGTATACAGAAGGTTCAAATCCCGAAGCAAATGAGTGCAATTTGGTTTTAAAAAGGGAAGAAAAAAAAAAAGCAGGGTTGCAACCTGGCAACCCTAACAAGTCATGGCTTTCAAGTCCAAGGATGTATCTTCCCAGCAGCCTTAGTCCGGATGTCTCTCATTGTGGTTCAGACCATTGTTCTTCGCATGGAATATTATAAGCCAGAAATGGCTGCCAGAGTTCAGGTCTAGAAATGCCTCAGTTGTCCAACAAAGCCCTAGATCAACACATTCAGAGGCACAGGCAGGCTTCTCCATGGGTCTGCTGCACAGCAGAAAGCCATTGCCATCAAAGCAGCTGGGAATGGCTGCGGTCAGCCATCTGTGATAATGGCTCCCATTGTTTGTATGCTATCGATTGCTGTGATGAATGTTAACATGATGGGAGGCTAGGAAAGGTGGTGCCCCAAAGTTGTACATGGCATTCCTATGATGGGGACGCCTTACAGGAGCAAAATAACTTCTACTCAGGACTCTGCTTATTTTATATACTGGGCTGTAGCTGAGTGGTAGAGCATATGCTTTGCATGCAGATGATCCCAGATTCAGTTCCCAGCATCTCCTGGTAGGGCTGGGGGAAAAACATGTTGGAAGCCATGGATGCTGCTGCCAGTCAGTGTTGACAATACTGGGCTAGATGGATCAAAGGTCTGACTGAGTATAAGGAAGCTTCTTAGGATCCTAGAATATGCTTTGCATGCTTTAGATCCCAGGGTTAATCCATGCTATCCCAAATTAAAAGGATCAAGTAGCAGATGATATGAAAGTCCTGTGCCTGAAGCCCTGGAGCTTGGCTGTCAGACAGAATAGACCAACCTCCCGATGTGTTGAACTACAACTTCCATCATCCCTAGACACTATCGGGATAGATGGACAAATAGTCTGACCTGGTATAAGTTAGCTTCCAATCTTCCTATGGTAGCAGATAAAGATTTCTTTTGTTCTGCTATATTGAGGTCAAATATATTTTGACAGAGTTTCTGCGGAACCTCTTTGAGTAGGAACAGACAAACAATAGTATAAGTAGTAAGGCCAGTGAGTTGCTCAATTATACTGCCTTCAGCTCCTTTTAAAAACTATTATCTGTCACTTACCTGGAATTACACAACAAATGCCATTCAAGTGAATCGTGGCTATTTTGTAGTGTTTCTCTACCCTTATACCAAAGGTCAAGTCTCATTGCTTGAAGGGCCAAAGAACACAATTATTTCAATGTTCTTCCTTCAGGAAAACCTATTTCTCATGAAACATGACCTGGTTCGGCCCACACTCTCTGCCTTTCCCAGTGGCCACATCACACAAGATTCCACTTGACCTCAACGTTCATTCCCACACCCTAGATGTGACAACCGATATAGTGAGGCCTACTGCCTTGTTCTTTCCTCCTAATGAGTCATAACTATGAGTCAGTGAGTCAGCCTTTGCTGCTGTAGGGAACTCAGAAAGCTTTGAAAAACACTGTTGGTTTGGAGGCCCAGTGATTTTCTTACTGCTCTGAGGGCGAGAGAGAAAAAGTGTGTGTTGTTGCATGTATCATTTTGATTCTAAAAACTGGTGCTAAAAAGAGCAGGCTTAAGGGGTAGCCAGTTATTTACTCCTGCAAGTTTGACGACTTAGAAAAGCCCAGGGGAAAGAAGAGCAGCTCTACAGACCTGACCTGTAGATAAATTACATGAAGGAAGGAGGATATCAGGCTCCACATAAACTGATACTGAAGTCTCATGCTTTGGTTTACAAGAGCACAATCCACCATCTGCCAGTCAGCAACTCCCGCTCCAGACAGACCTTGTCGCCCTTGGAGAAGATGTCTTCCTGACCTTGGATACAATTACATCCTGGCTGATTAGCCCCATCTGCCTTCTCTTTTCCTCACTGTGAGACTAGGTGCTTGATTTTCTTTCTTCTTCTTTTTGCCTCTTTGGGTTTGAGAATGCACAGCCAGCTCCAACATTCTGGGAACGATAGAGAAGCTGCCAGGTTATCAGTTTGCACTGGGGTGGCCACTTCTGCATCACCAAACAAAGAGAGGAAACGCATCACCAAAAAAGAGATGGGGGTGGGGAAAGGACACAGAGTTTGCATAAAATTTGCATGCACTAATCTATAGGTAGAGATGCAAATTTAGAATTGCTGTAATTGCAATAGAAATACCATGCAACTCACCATAGCGGGAAAGAGTGTGACCAGGCACTCAGTCTGCTGTCCAGGTGTTAACTTGGTGGACAACTTCAAGGCCCAAGACTTCCTTCTGATGGTTCTTTATCTATATATGGGACTTAGGCTGGACAGCCCTTCAAATACAGGGTGCTATCAAAATAGAGGACAGTCCTCAGGCAGCCCTTCAGATAGAGGATTACCCTCTGTAAAAGAGGACACATGACCACTCTATCTGCCTGCTTGCTCACTAGATCTGCCTGTCAAGCAAGCAAGTGGTATCAATGATGGGAAAGAGGATGAGGAGCAATAGCAGCCAGTTGACAATGGCAGTGAGAAGGTAGACTCACTGAAGGAGAGGCCCATTGAGGGTGTTTTGCCAAGGGCCCTCAAAAACCAGGAGCTGGCATTGCCTTTCAGTACTATTGACCATGGTATCTTTCTGGACTGGACTAACTTTAAGGCCTCTTCAGGGTCTCCCTTCTGATGGTTTTTTATCTGTAAACCAGACCCGGACTGGACAGCCCTTTAAATAGAGGACTGTCATTTGTAAGGTAGGGCACATGGCCTCCCTTATTTGACCTTTTCATCACAGAGCCTCAACATTTCCAGTGTTGAGTCGTGTGTGTGTGTGTGTGTGTGTGTGTAAGAAACTCCAACATTATTCTTGCCTTGCATCCCTTTCTTTTTCTTTCACATCAGTCCCAAAAGTCACTTCACTTCTCAAAAGGCCGTGGAGCCGCATGGATGCCACATAATTTCCTGTTCTTACTTCAGGCAGCAGTGGCTTCAGATATGTCTGATGGCCTTCATATCTAACCAAGCTTGAAAAGGTGCAGCATCCCCCCTTCTCTGCTATTTTCTCTACCCTATATATTATCTTGCATAAAAGAAATCTCACCCTTTCAACTCCATTCCCCTAGCTGCATAGCCACAAAAGGGAAGCAGCCTGCAGTCCACCTAGACCAGGGGTCCCCAACTTGTGAGGGTCAGTGGGCACACTGGATGCAGTGGATGCTCCAAATGGCTGTCACTGGGGGGTGGGGGTTGTTGGCCCATTCATAAAATGACTGCTGTGGTGGGCAAGGTTGGTTACAAAAATGCTCATTTCCCAGAAGGCATACTGGTGCGACTACATGAAAAATAAGTTTCCTAAAACCCTAAAGACAGGGCAGAGGTGGAGTCTGAACTCCAAAACACAAAAACACTCTTCTGAACCAAAATAAAGATGGAACTGGAGGGAAGCACTTCACTTTGAAGCATGCCAGCCTCCCAGTTATTTTTTTTTTTTAAGACACCTTTACATTGAATAAAAAATCACGAGAGGCAGGGAGCCTGGCAGGTCCGAGAGAGGTGTCCACGGGCACCATGTTAGAGACCCCAAACCTAGACAAATGAGGAGAAGAAAGAGAGGGAAGGAGACCCCCCACACACATGCTGCATCTGCAGATTTCTCCTTTGTTGGGAATATTGCAACCTCATCTGCAAGTCACAGGAAGGGGACAGTCTAGCAGTTAGCAAGTTAATGCATGGACATAACTAGCCTTAGGATCTCTGTAGCCTAGAGTGGTTTCCTGTTTCCTCCTTCCTGCTCCCCCCCACTGCCTTCCTGCATTGCTGAGAGCACATGGCATGCGCTCTCTCAAGGAATGAACTGAACAATCTCCTTCTGAAACTATATGCTGTGCCTGCATTATGTGCAAGAATATTGTGGGTGAAGCTTGTTCTTTCTTTCTTTCTTTCTCAGCTAAAAGAAGAGAATAGTCTTTATTTTTAGCCTTCTGTATGTTGTGGGACTGGTAAACGCTTATTCTGTTTCTGCTTTGCCTTTCTTTCTCCTAGCTGCCTTTCTAATAGGAGGCAGCAATAGCATATAAAAGCCAACATCCTCTGCATAGCAAACCACCCGCCGTCCAGGACAACAACAGAACCAATGCAGAGAACAGCAACCCTTTTCAGCCAGCCAGTAGGCTCTCCCACTCATTAGGGGTATGTGTTCATTTGAGAATGAAGGAACTGGATGAGGCCCATTAGTCTTAGTTTTTATACATTCCAGAATCAGTGCACAGAGGAGGTGCAAATGGATCTGAATGGAATTCCCCGTTCAGATCTTCCCTTTGTACCGTTCTCTGGGGTGCAAGGAGTTGCGACAGCAGTAGTGCTGACTTCTGTGCCCTCCATTCTCATCTTACCCCATGCCCTGGATGTTGCATTGTTCTGGGGTATTGTGTGTGTGTGGGGGGGGAGATGGCGCTTCCAGGAGCACCCACCCAAATTAGCTCGCCTGTTCTTTGGCTGGCAAAATGGCAGTCAAAAGAAAGAGAGAGAAAAGACGAACGTCAGTAGTGAAATGAATGTACCTTTAAGGAATGGATACTAAGAATTTTAACAAATGTCATGGACCAAATGTGGTCTTTCGTTACAAAATGAATAAAATTCCAAAATAATGATTTTTTTTTTTTAATCCTTGCAACCACTGCCATTCAGGCTTTTCGCTCAGACCTGGCAGCCACGCTGTGAACTATCTCCACGTGGCTCAATTTAAAGTTGCTATGAGCACACCTGACTCACCCTCATGTATATGTGTGCGTCTATAAGACTGAAAAAGCTCATACAGAAGCCCTTTACATTATTCTTGCACATGTAGTAGTGTTTTCATGCTCATCTTTACTAAGAGCTAAACTACATGCTGGGTCAAATAGTGTGCAGCTGATCTTCACCATTTGTTTACTTTAGTGTAAACATGTGGGGGGGCAATCTGGATCATGACCACTGCAGTCATGTAAGGGAGGTTTAAACCTTCCCACCCAGTCAATCCCACCTTCCACAGGGACTAAAAAGAAAAGCCTCCATTGGTGCCAATGGAGGTTTCGTCTTTTTTTAGCCCCTGTGGTAGTGGCATGTTGTTTAGCCTTGAGACACACAATCCCACAAAAGATGCCCGGCCCCAATCTTGATGCCACATCTACTGTCATCAGTAAGGCAAGTCATTGTTTAGCAGTTCTAATAACTGGCAATCAGAGCCTCACTTTAGAAATGCCATTTTTGGTTACTGGTCGCCTAGCGCAAAAAAGATGTATGGCCGATCCGGTGTTCAGAAATTCATGTTCCTTTCCATATCAGCTTCTATCCCCACCAGGTTTGTGATCTGCCTGTCCAAAACGAAGTCAAGAGGTCTGTTCCTTGCACCAGAAAAAATGCCACTTTTCCTTCATAATAGCCCTGCTGGACAAGGACTCCATCTAGTCCCGTATCCCATTTCTCACATTAGCCAACCAAATGGCTCTGGGAAGCCCGCCAGCAGGACATGAAGCCAGTAGCAGTAGGGATGTATGAGAAATGCGTTTCAGTTCACTTTCGGTCAGGATTTAGCCCGTTCTCACCTTCTGGACTGAACACGGACTCAAACACCATGTGTGGTTGAAGTCCGTACATTTCCAAGCGTGCAATGTGATTTGTGGACCAAAAAGAAAAATCCAATTGACAGCACATAAAAAACCCATACTTTTGAAAAAAAAAGGAGCACAAATATGCTTTAATCAATGGGAGAAGAACAGATATCTTTCAAAGATGCACACAACTGATGCATACATTTGAAAAAATATGCACAGAAATATGCAGATTTTCATACTAAAAGATAAAGAAACAAAACTTGCAATCTTGTATGGACCCAAGTCAGAATGAGCTTTGAGATGGAATTCGGAGAACTTTGGTGAGCTCAAGTGTTGCTGATTCCCTACTTGAGTATTGAGTGTCGCACGTCCCTACTGATAGCCGTCTCCTTCTGCTGTTCCTCAATGACTGGTATTCGGAAGTATTGTGCTTCTGATCTTGGAAACCCTCACAGAACATTTTGCTTAGCTATGAACAGCGCCTATGTGGTATACATTTCTCACCCTGTAGTTGCATCCACATGTCTTTGACGGGTATAGAGCTGGCATCACAACCTCCTTGACTGAGCTAATGGCTGCTTCATAAAAGACTGTTCATTTTCCTCTCATAATGACAGATACTTTGGCTCGACCTTTTATCGTGTCTTTAAAATACACTCCTCTCCTTCCCTGGATGTCTGGCTTAACACCTTTGCGTCAGCCAATTTAATTAGCATTTTAATTATTTCCTCACCCCAGGATGGCCCCTTCTTTGTTTACTTTGCAACATGGAGAGTAAACCTGCACATTGCGGCTGTTGTTATTGAATCATGTGGCATACAGAAAAAATATCACTACAATAGCATCCCTGAAAGATTTCAATGAATATGTGGTTTATAATTTCACAATACAGTACTTTACTATCTCTGCAATATAACCATTAAAACAGTGGTAAACAATTTTCCTTACCTCACCAACCAAGGAGCACAAGTCATTTGTGCCTCCAAGAAGGTGAATCTGGTAGCCTTATGGCAGCAAAATAACACCCACAGTTCTAGTCCCATCTATAGTACCCTGTGAATTTATTTTCTTATTTATTAATAATACTATTTAATCACAAATCAAAAGCAGATCACAACATGCCCTATGTATAAATAAAATCCAGAGTATTAAAATAACTATAAAAAGAGCAACAACCCTCCACATCCTCATTAAAACTACAAATCAAAGTGGAAGCCAAAGTGGAAGCTCACTGGGTGACTTTGGGCCAGTCACAGACTCTCAGCCCAACCTACCTCACAGGGTTGTTGTGAGGATACAACGGTGAGGAGGAGGATAATGTAAGCCGCCTTGAGTTCCTTGCGAGAGGGAGAAAGGCGGGGTATAAATGCAATAAATAAATAAATAAATAAATCCTTAAAAAAAAAGAAAGGTATTCTTCACGTGTGTTCTAAAGATTCCTTACATTGGGAAGAGCCAGGCCTCTCAGGGTCGGGAGGTTCATTTGGATAGGGCTGTCAAAGAGTAGGCCCTGCTTTGACTTTCAGTAGTGGGGGAACCCAGATCAGGGTCTCCGTCAGCAGGTCTTAAAAGACGTAGGGCCCCATTTTGCACTACACAGCATGGGAAAGGTTGTCAAAATGGGTCCAGTAACCTTCAGCTGTAATTCTGCTCTTACAGGCATTATTTGATCAACTAACGTTTAGGGCTTCACCATGAAGCCAAAAGCAGCATGGGCGGTCAAAGCACAGTCAAACCGCTTCGCTGTCCATGCTGTTTTGGGCTCCTTGGTGAAGCCCTGTGGTTGAGCTTACATTTCAGGTTAAGTGAGGTTGGCCACCAATCCTGCCAGCTGCCCCAAATCTACTAGATGTTCCCAAATGGCCTCTGTGCCTCTAATCACAGACTTCCTTCCTAAGAGCTTTAATCCCACCTGTGTATTATTTACCCATCAAAGTTGTGATGAAAATCTACCTAAATTTATGTACAATGCCCTATGGTAGGCACAAGCAATTTCGGTGGTTTAGGGGGGCACATTGGCCATCCTGGAGCCCACTGAAGGAGGCACCCCTTCCCTGCTGCCACCAGAAGCGGCTGTCTGGCTGAATTCCCAGCAATTCTGCTGGGAATCAGGGTGGGCAGGGAGAAGGCGCCTTGTTTCCCAGTGGGATCATGTTCCCTCAGCCTGCCAAAGAGCTGTTTGGAGAGCTGGGGAGAAGATGATTCGGCTGGGAAACAAGATCTGCACTTGAAGCCCTTCAACTGGTTTACATTTTAAAAAATGCAAATCCAAGAATCAAATAAAAACTGAGAACACAGAGGATCAGAATGACACAGTAATAAATACCGATGCTCTCTCTGCTCTGGTTTTATTTGATATCTACATATTGTGATGATTGGGTTTTCTTTTCTTTCTTTTTACTGTAAATTGCAACATAATAAAACCACTCAAGGCCAAAGGCCTGGCAAAATTTAATTCTCCTGGCTGCCCGGCCAGCTGCTTGCAGCATGGCAGCCAAGCAAACCTCCAGGAGAAGGAAGATCTTCAGCCTACGTGCTGCTGCTGAAAAGGAAGATCTTCAGCCTATGTGCTGCTGCAGGAAAGGAAGATCTTCAGCCTACGTGCTGCTGCAGGAAAGGCCCAAGTCACAGCCTGCTGCATCTCTGATGCTGGCAGGACATGGCACATAGTAGGTACAACGTGTCATGCGAGGGTGAGTGCCAGCACGAAATGTGCTTCAGTTTGAATGTAGGGGTGGAGTGCCCCAGCTGTCCCCACCAACTGGTACCGAGAGACATACTGCCTCCAGTAGTACAGCTCATGTCATATCAAGACGATCCTATCATGGGGACACTATATCCCTCTTGCACGTTTATACCTCGCAGCACACACACAGTGACATCTGTTGCAGTATTTTAGATAGCATGGAACAAAAAGTGGGAAATAGTGCAAGAAAAGAAGTACAGGGAACAGGCAACATGCCCCAACAGTTAGCAGTGCACTTCAACACCGATAAAAAGCACTAGTGCAGAGCTAGTTACAAATGGATTACTCATTATTCTCTTTGGAAGAAAGAGAAGTGAGGGAGCAATCCTATGGCCACTAGACACTGTCTAGAGGGCAATAGGATATGCTGTTTTCTGGGAACCAACCTCGGAACCCAGACCCTGAGGTCGGTCCTGGAAAACCAACTGCCCCCCTCATCCACGCTGCCTCCGAGGCAGCACAGAGAAGCCCCATCCTCTTCTGAGCGCGACGTGACTGGAAAGGGGCGGGGCTGGGGGCGTTGCAGGGCGGAGAGAGCAGAGCTGCGTGTACGACACATCCAATGTGTCGTACAGCAGCCTCCTCTCCTGGT
Source organism: Heloderma suspectum (assembly GCF_057233095.1). Lineage (NCBI taxonomy): Eukaryota > Metazoa > Chordata > Lepidosauria > Squamata > Helodermatidae > Heloderma > Heloderma suspectum. Next base: position 193,960,022 of record NC_139458.1, read on the forward strand.
TGCCCCCCCCCCGGCTGCTAGACAGCCGAAAACAGCTGTCTAGCTGAAAATAGCAGGGCGAGAGAGGCGCGGAGGGAACGATCCACCCCGTGCCTCTCCTGCCTTGCTTTGGATAGGCAGTTGCCTCCGATTTTGGAGGTGGCCACCTATCTTGATAGGACTGTGCCCTTAGACTACTAAGAAAGTAGGTCCAAGGGTTACTGACACTCTGCTTCTAGGGTGGCTACTTAACATTGCCAGCAAAGAGGGCACACAGCACCAAAAAAAGAGGACACCAACTTGCATAATATTTGCAACTGCTGATTCATATATATAGATGCAGATTTAGAAATAATCTCTAGAAATTAAACAGAAATACCATACATCTCATCAGATGAGTGATGGGAAGGTCTGTGTGCCTGCTCTGTATCTGTCAGGGTGCTAATCATTGATGGATAACTCCAAGCCCCCTGCTGCTCCCTCTCCCTATAGGTCATTCCCTTTAAATCAGACTGGGACTGGACAGCCATACAAATAGAAGACACTTTCAAACAGAGGACATGTTCACAGGGGACTGTCCATTGTAAAGTGGGATGCACAGCCACCTGTCCTGCTTCTGTGCCTTTAACAACAACTTAACATACAGAAATTCAGCAATAACATTTTTCCTGCCTCTTTCTTTCCCTGCCAGAGAAAATTTCACTCGTTCAATTGCTCCATGTCAACCTGTGACAAAATACACAGAAGCAGGTCTGGGGGGAAAAGAAAGAGGAGGCAACTCTTTGCATATTTCATGTGTACTTCACAGTTTAATACCTCTGGGGGAAAGGCCCATTATTAGATTATTGTACAAGTGATAATCATCTTGTCATGCTAGCTATAACATTCCATTATTTTCTAGTGTCAGCAGAGATACCTAAAGCACTATGGCAGAAGCGTGATGTTTTAAACTAGACCAGACTGCAAAAGTGAATTTTAAACCTTCCTTCTAGTGGTCTGATTTCATCTTTGGACCATACCGAGGAATAAAAGTTTAGAAAATGCCTCTGTAAAGAGATGTTCTTTCCTCCACATCTGGAAATAACTCCCGTTTAGCTCCCTGGCAGAAAAACACAAAAAGAAGAATTAAAAATGATTAATTTGGTAATTTCCCTGGAGGAAAGTCATTTTTCTTTATCAATTCAACAATATCATTGCTGTTGGCACAGTGCTTCAAAACCTTATTAGATATTTTGGTGGGGGGAGGGGAAGCAGGGGGAATGTTGGGATCTAATCTGATTCACTAACTGTAGTATTAGCCATCATTTCTCATTGGAGGTGGCAGGAATTATTGCCAACTATGTTGCAAAGAAAAATCTGCACTCACTTGGTTTTTTTAAAGAATAGCCTGAGAGTTGTGAGTGAAAATGATGAAAAGCAGACTCAATTTGTCTGGCAATTTTACTTCCTGCTTAAAAATGGGATTTGGAGAGGTTCTGTTTACATTTGGAACAACTTGACAGCATCACTATAGTGAATGATTCGGACAAGAACAGGCTTGAATCTAAGACAATTGACTGGATTATAGGGAGGAATTCGCTGCTTCTCTTTTCTTGTATGAGGTAAGTGTAGATTGATTGCTCTGACTTGTTTTATCTGTTACTAATTTCTTTAGGAAAAGAAAACAAGATGTCAAATCAGGATTTATTTATATTTTTACCATAATGTATCTTCAGTTGCTTGGGAGCTTCATCAGAACTCATGAACCTTTCTTATTGGGTGAACTGGAAAAAGGGTTAAGTCAAGAAATAGAACTTCATTCAGTTTGGCCTTAGGAATTTTCAGTTCCAATCACAGCTCATGTGCTAGATTGCAGAAATTAAGGGCTGCTTTATATATTACAAAATTCCAGACCCAAGGTGCCTTTGAGATGGACAGCTCCTAGCACTGCGTCTTCCAACGTAGTGCGCATTTGCACCTCTCTTGGCACCTGCCCAGCTCTTCCCCCTCCTGATTTTAATTTTGTTCCTTACATTTTTAAATTTTTTTCTTTTAACTGGGAGGCTGGCATGCTACAAAGCAAAGTGCCTCCCTCCAGCACCATCTTTATTTGGATTCAAAACCGTGGTTTGTTGTTTTGGAGCTCTTGGGCAAGTTATTTTTCTTTTAGACTCCCGAGTTTGGCTTCTGCAAAATGATGAGTGTCCTACCTATTTATGAATGGGCAAGTCCCCCACCCCATCGCAGCCATTTTAAGAGAGTGACCCAACACGCCCTCAAAATCGCAAATGTGCCCACTGACCCATAATGTTGGGGACCCCTGCACTACTAATTAAAAGGCAGCTGTTTCATCCTTCGCTCCTTAATAGATTTTTTGTGGGAAGGAAAAAGGTGGAAGAATCGGTGGGGAAACATGGGAGAGTTACAAGTGGAAGACAGCAATAAAACCTCCAATAAAACTCCATGAATGAGACAGGACATTTGCACAATAAAAGCCTCATCTGGAAGTACCAAGAGAAGGCCCTTCCATTTAGGACAGGGGCAGGGAACATGTGGTCCTCCAGATGTTGCTGGACTGCAACTCCCTTTATCCCTCACCATTGGCTACACTGCTTACGGCTGATGGAATTGCAGTCCACCAACATCTAGAGGGCCACATGTTCCCCACCCCTGATCTAGGAAGTAACACATAACACATCCATATTACATGTGACATTCCTGCATGCATGTAAGTCACTGTGACCAATTCAGATTTCTGTTTCACTGTGCATGCACCTGGTGGAAATCAGAGAAGATGCAAGAGAGAACCTGGCTCATGTTTCTTTACAAATTACATAGTACAGCCTTCCCCAACCTGGTGCTCTCCAGACGTGTTGGACTACAACTCTCATCATCCCCAGCCAGCATGGCAGCTGATGATGGCAGGCATTGTAGTCCAACACATCTACAGGGGACCAGGCTGGGGAAGAGCTGTGGAGAAGACGCCGTTTGTTTATTTGTTTGTTTGTTTATTTATTTATAAAATAATATTCTGTGAAATGTCTGTGAATGTGGCATCCTTCATCACTGCATTGTGTGTATAACTGTTCCTCTGGGTTTGGTCATGATAGATTGATTGCACAAGAACTGCACAGTCATGTTTTCATTTTGAAATCTCTGGGTAAGGGCAATGCAGTCATTGCATATAATTGTACCCCCACCAGTGGGATAACTCAGCTGGGGAACGTAGGAAAGACCACCACATTCACCTGTTTCATATTGTTGGAGGCTGAACATGGTTCAAGTGTGACTTCAGTCAGTGAGATTTCCTCTCAAGCAGGTACACCTGGAATTGTTTGCACAAGTGCTCTTAAGTGACAGAGGATGAAACGAGGAGACTTAGAATAACTTACTTGCCCTTCCAGTAATGGGAGCTCTCAGTTGCATTTAAAATAAATCAGCATAAAGTAAAAGAATGTGAAGAACGCGTTCAAAGGCTGTTGAACAAAACTCACCTATAACCATTAAGCTTTTGTGCAGTGTTATGTTGCTCCAGATCTCACTGACTGTGGGCTTGAAGGATCTATGCTCTTTTAGCAGGCACATTCTCTACTGATATGCCTATTGTATACTGACTTACAAGTCTAGCAGGTTTCCATGCATGCTTATGCATCCTCACTTTGAATGGTAAGGCAAATGAAATTTGGAAAGATTTATAGTTTCATTGGAAATATTAATGAATAACTATGAGGAAAGAATACTTTGGTTGTACTTCTTTTGTCCCTGTGATTGATCGATTCCCCCATTCCCCCTTTGGCAAGCTGAAGTAGAACGTTTTACTGCGTCACGCATCCAGGGAGATGCAGTTAAAGTTAATTTGGTCTTTCACCACTGCCAACCTAGTCAAAATATTCTGAACTCTGCAAAATCCCCAGATATTTTAATCATACTGAATTATGCAAAAATGAATGGGGGAGGATCTACTAAGATTGCAACTGGTTGGTATGTTACCTGCTTGAATGCTTAGGAAATTACAATTGTGGGGAAACAAACGTTTGGTGGAGGATAGTTATAATGGTGATGACGTTGATGATGTTAGGTGGACCCTTCCACAAAAGGAAGCACTTCTTCACATAGCACAAATGTAGATCACCAATGTAGATGGTTAAAAGGGGGAATCAGAGAAATTCATGGAGGATAAGGTCATGGAGGATGAGGTGGAGGATTCATGGAGGATAAGGAGGATAATTCATAATTCATAATTCATGGAGGATAAGGTCAGCAATAGCTGCTAACCATGATACTCCACCTTCGTAATCAGAAGCAGCATGCCTCTGAATACCAGTTTCTGGAGAGCAGCCTCAGTGTGGGCTCTTGCCCTCCAGTCCTGCTTGTGGGCATCCCATAGCCATCTTATTGGTCACTGTGGGGAGGAAGTGTGTTAGACTTACATAGGACTTTGGTCTAATTCAGCAGGACTCTTCTTATATGCTTAGGAAATTCAGTAAGGAGAACAGCATCACCTGCTTATTTCTGCCAAGTTATATCCATCATCAATTGCCATGGGCCATACTGGCTGAGGCTTATGGGAGCTGGCGTCAAATGACATCTGGAGGGACACAGGTTCCCTACACCTAGTTTAAGAGGAAGGCTCACATGCATACATTTCTAAAATGCATAATAAATTATCTAATCAATGGGTGCATGTGTACAAAAACGAAAAAAATTGGAGGATTGGTTGGTATCCTTTAACTACTTTAAGTTCCCTTTGTTTAACCTCAAGTTTCTGGTTGCCTGCTTTGTAGCTATAGCCAGACATGGCAGTATGATGCCTGTAAATTGTACCAGCAATACTGGCTCCCACTATCTCTGGGATCAATATCTTTGATTGTTATGTGACTTTGTCACTGCCTCAAGCTGTATCTCCCTCCTGCCTATGCACAAGGAACTCTAGGATTGGTAATTCTTGAGAGCATATCACATAGGTGCTTTCATCTGTAAGGCCGATCCTTGCCCATCGTGGCTCATTTTGGGCTGCAGAGAGAGACTGGGTGAGGGGATCAGGGCGGTGGTGAATGCCTCCCTTGAGGAGGGAGTGATGCCATCAGCCCTCAAGGAGGCAGTGATAAGACCGCTCTTAAAGAAGCCCTCCTTGGATCCTCAAGTTTTGAACAACTTTCGCCCAGTCTCAAATCTGCCATTTTTGGGCAAGGTGATTGAGCAGGTGGTGATGATGCAGTTGAAGGCACACTTGGAAGAAACTGATTATCTAGACCCATTTCAGTCAGGCTTCAGGCTTGGGCATGGGACAGAAACGGCCTTGGTCGCCTTGGTAGATGATATGAGGAGGGCTCTGGATAGGGGTGAATGCTCCTTCCTTGTTCTCCTCGACCTCTCAGTGGCTTTTGATACCGTTGACCACAGTATCCTCCTGGATCGCCTGGAGGGGTTGGGCATTGGAGACACCGTATTGCGGTGGTTCCGGTCCTTCCTCTCCAGCAGGTACCAGAGGGTAGCACTGGGAGAGGAAATTTCGGACCCGTGGCCACTCACTTGTGGGGTGCCACAGGATTCCATCCTCTCCCCAATGCTATTTAATATCTATGTGAAGCTGCTGGGGGCTATCATTAGGAGGTTTGGGGTGCAGTGTCATCAATATGCAGATGAAACGCAGCTCTACCTCTCATTCAAATCTTCACCAAGGTTGGCCGTAGAATCCCTGTCCAAATGTCTGGAGACGGTGAGTGGCTGGATGGGGAGGAATAAGCTGAAGCTGAACCCTGACAAGACCGAGGTACTTTTGGTGGGAGACAAGAGGAGGCTGGGGGATGTTGACCTGGTGTTGAATGGGGTATGGCTACCCTTGAAAGACCAGGTCTGCAGCCTGGGGGTCATTTTGGACTCCCAGCTGTCCATGGAGGCTCAGGTGTCAGCTGTGAGCCGGACAGCGCTGTATCAACTCCATCTGATACGGTGGCTGCACCCCTTCCTTCCCGACCATCTGCTCCCATCGGTAGTACATGCCCTGGTCTCCTCTCGTTTAGACTACTGTAATGCGCTCTACATGGGGTTACCCTTGAAGACGGTTCGGAAGCTGCAGCTGGTACAGAACGCGGCGGCTCACCTGATTAAAGGCAGCCACTGGCGAGATCACATCACTCCAGTGCTGAAGGAGTTGCACTGGTTACCAGTTGTTTTCCAGGCCAAATTCAAGGTGTTGGTTTTGACCTTTAAAACCCTATATGGTTCTGGCCCAGCCTATCTTAAGGAGCGCCTCCAGCAGCACCAGACAGGCCGCTTAACAAGATCAGCTTCGGATGGCCTTCTCTCTGTCCCATCAGCCAGGACAGCTAGACTGGTGGGGACGAGGGAGAGGGCCTTTTCTGTAGTGGCCCCCACTCTGTGGAACTCCCTCCCTAGGGAACTCGGCCATGCCCCCTCTTTAATGAGCTTCCATCGTGCATTAAAAACATGGTTGTTCAGGCAGGCATTTGGGGTGGGCTAGGGTATTTTAGAAAATGTTTTTACTGTAGAATTTTATTGTTTTAAACTGTTTTATTGTATGTTGTACATCGCCCAGAGTGGCTGGGTGACCAGCCAGATGGGCGATTAATAAAATTAATAATAATAATAATAATAATAATAATAATAATGAAGCACAAATCTCTCTGTCTCTCTGTCTCTGTCTCTCTCTCTCTTTCAAACTACAAGTCGTACTTCAACTGCACAAGCACACTCTTTCTGAAGAGCCTGTGTCAGCAATTCACTGTTCAGAATGTTGCTAGTTATGCTCTGACGCTACTTCTCATTGGCAGGTATGCATCTTGTCTCTAGTGTGAAGGCATGCATGTAAGTGCTAAGGCACCATGCACTGTGCAGCCTGCCACCCCCTACACTGCAGGTTGCCGAGGTATGCTTTGAACTGTTGGTGAGACATTGCAGGACAATGATGGTCTATTCATTTTTTAAGCTTTTTAATCTTCAGCCGCAAACACAAAACCTTCCTGGGTCTTAAAAACCCATGGTGGCCAGGCTGTTTTTGTGTAAAGGAAGGCAACAGAGGGGCAGCAGGGATGGGCATGGGCAACAGGCAGCCTGCCATGGCCGTTGGTGTGGCCCCCACCTGGTCCCTGCCACTGTCATCGCCACCCCCCTCCCAAACCCCAGCAATTCTGCTGGGAAATACAGAGTGTATGGAACACGTGCCCTGATTCTCTGCAGAATGGGGCTGCTGACAGCTGTTTGGCAGGCTGCCGGAACCCGGAAGCAAGCATGATTCTGCTGGGAAACAAGATGCATACCCCTCGCACAGCCCTTTTCCCAGCAGATTCACTGGGACCTCTGGCAGTGGTGGCAGAGACAGCTGTGCCACCCCCACCCCCACCCCGGTAGCATTCCAGGGTGGCCAAGTAGTACTCCCAACCCTCTGAAGTTGACCACTGCTGGAGTAGAGCTTTCAGCAAGGTGCCTTGGGCTGTGATCCTTAGTCTGGGGACAGGGATATCACAAGTTTCACTTTTTATTATCATCTGTGACGTATTGGAGGATATGACCTAGTCATCCAGAAGAAAGGATCAACTGCACCTGCTGCTTTCCTGCGGGGGAAATGAGACATGATATAATTCTTCCTTACTGTGTACTTTTACGCCATAAAAGTCTACCTGCCTTTTGGAATGTCATTCTATTAGGGATGTCAGAGAATTCTGCCACGGATCTCGGTGAGGCCGAATGCCAGTGCATTCGGCCCCCTGAACTCTGTGGTGGAACGGCCTGCCCCCCCCGCCCCCCCCCACAATTCCCCCCAGGACAAGACTTACCTAGGGCGGATCTTCCAGGCAGCGGCGGCTCCAGTGGCGGTGGCGGCTGGTCTTCCGACCGGCTGCCACCGCCACCATTTCCAGTCTTGTTAAAAAAAAAAAAAAAAAAAAAGACGTGATAGGCTACATAAATCTTTACGTAGCCTATCATGGCTGGGTGGGTTTAAAAAAAAAAAACCCGCGTACGCAAATGGCGGTGGCTACGGCCGCCGCCATTTGCGTTCCTTATTTTTGTCTGTCTTAGTCTACGTAAATATTTACGCAGACTATGACGGCGAAAATAAAGGGGAACGCAAATAGCGTAGCGGGCGCTATTTGCGTCCCTTTTTGATTCACCGTTTTAGCCTATGTAAAGATTTACGTAAGCTAAAACGGTGAATCAAAAAGGGACGCAGCGCCTGCTACGCTATTTGCGTTCCCCTTTATTTTCGCCGTCATAGTCTGCGTAAATATTTACATAGATTCAGACGGCCCAAAATAAGGAACCCAAATGGTGGCGGCCATAGCCGCCGCCATTTGCGTACGCGATCCCCCCCCCCCGAGCCCTCCGTGGCTGGAAATCTGGCTGCGGACGGCTCTGGGCTGGGCTGGGCTGGGCCTGGCCAGCTGCTCCGCGGAGCTGCCGCGGAGCACAGCCGGCAATCGAGGATTCTGGGGGGGAGGAACGGAGCGCCTCCTCCCTGTCGAGGATTCCAGGGGGAGGGACGGAACGCCTCCCCCCCACACCATCAACATAATCCGCGAAAGGTAAGTCACTTTCGTACATCCCTACATTCTATTGAAGGAGCATTAAGGGGGAAATCCTCTCTGCTTAACAGTGGAGACATACCTTATTCTGTACATGACACACCCAGTGGGCATGCAGAAACATTGGCACTGGGTGGAAATGGGGAAACAATGGTTAAGGCTGCAGTTCTATATACACTTACTTTGGGGAAAACTCCATTGATCTGAGTGGGACTTACTTCTGAGTAGATGTGTATAGGACTGTAAGGTTGTATAGGATTGGGGTCACCTGGGAATAAGTCCCATTGAACTCAATGCTTACTTCTGAGTAGACACATATGCAAAGGGATGGGTGAATCTGTCAGACTCCATCTCGGTCAGGTTCTTGGTTTTCCAACGCTAGACTCATTCCAGCCTGTTTCCATGCAAGCTCTCTCTCTCTCGCTCTCTCTCTCTCTCTCTCCTTCACACACACACACACACACACACACTGACACACAGAAATCTGTGGGTATTTTTCCGTCTATTTGTGTACATTGACTAAAGCATGTTTGTGCACCTTTTGGAAATGGATGCATTTTTTCTTACACATTTGCAGAGCACATTTTGTTTTGTTTTGCGAAACACATAGCAAACTCAGAAATGTGTGGACTTATGACTGCAAATTGCGTTTGGTTCCACATTTGGTTCCAGGAGATGTGAGCTGGGTGATCTTGCATTAAAATGCAAATCCAGCGAATTTCTCACACATCTCTCTAGGATTGCACTGTAACATTTAGTTCTTTTAGGTTTAATTTATTTATGGAGCATAGTATTGAAGCAACACCTAACTGTCATTTCCCTCATAGTTTTGGAGGAAGCATGGAATGCTATAGATGTTAATTGTGCTAAAACCAAAAATAGCTCCAGGAAGTGTTCCATCCTCAACCAGCCTCTCTTTTATCCTCTCCCCACCCCCACCCTAAATTTGCAAGTAAAACCAAGCATGGAAGTTGGTCTTTGTATCATGTTGTTCTCTTACCAGTCTTGCATTCCATAGTTAATATTTTCACATTTGGAAACAGATTTCATTTTGTAGCCTCTACTTGTTTTATTTTAATTGAAAACATGTATACCCTGACCTTCAAAGAAAAACTGTCCCAGGGCAGCTTACAACAAAAAATGTAAACTACAAAGACACAGCAACCATAATCAGAACCCGAATAAAAATAACAACCATCAAATAGTCAGCAGAAAAGAGCTACCATAAAACTAGTCAGAATCCAAATTCATCTAGCACCGAGAGCTGCTCTGGACATAATGCCACAGGAATCAGCGTCCTCATGATAAATTCCAAGAGATGTGAGAACTCTTAACTCTGTGCAGGTACAGAGTAATCTGTAAACATGTGGTCCAAGTGACTGGGTCAACAGCATGTTTTGTTATACCTTCATTAGGCCAACCAAAAGGACAACCAAAATATATGCACACTTTCAAGATCTCCAGATCTCTTAATCAGGCAAGCTGTTACAAAAAGTAGGGGAAAGGAGGGGAAAAATACTGACTTGATGTTGAAGTCATGGTGTGTGCATGATCACAGTCTGGAGATGGAATGGAGGAGGAAGTGTTTTGGGGAGACGCGTGGTTTTTAGGCTATTTTTGTATTTGGTATATCTAATTTTTCGCTTCCAACACGCCCTTCCGAGCAGTTCCAGTGCAGAGAATCACCGTCATGAGTTCTTGTCCTTTTTTTAATATTAAAGTTAAAGAATAACAAACTGATTACTCTTCTGATAATACAATAGTATTAAAACAAACATTCCTTGAACCTGGCAGCTAGGATTCCTAGCAAAAGGATGAATCAAATCTTATTAGAACAGGTAAGTGATTTTCAGTTTAAAGCAACATTTAGGTGAACTCTGATATAAAATAATAGGTTTAGGATGTTCAGAACATTCGCAGAAAATGTATTCAACTCTATTCCTATGTAATGAACTTTCAATAAGTTATCAAGTTATGAAGGGTAAGTAAAACCAAATACGTACTGAACACATTTTTGGTGTAAAAATATGTCAGTTACGCAGGGGTCCCTAACCTTTTTGGGTTGGTAGGCACATTTGGAATTTTGAGAGTGTCATGGCCACTCCCACAAAATGGTTGCCATGGGATGGGCTTGCCCATTCATAAAATAGCTACCATGGTGGGCATGGCTGGTCAAAAACATTCATTTACCAGAGGGCAAACAAGTGACACTAAAAGAGAAGTAACTTCCACAAGAACTTAAGTACAAGGCAGAAATGGGGTCTGAGATCCAAAACACAAAACTCCTTTTTTGAACCAAATAAAGACAGTACTAGAGGGCAGCACTTCTCTTTGCAGCAAGACAGCCTCCCATTTTTAAAAAATGGTTTCTAATTCAAAATGTCCTGGGCTCAGACAACATGCTAACTCATGGTTCAACAAACAACCCATGGTTCAACAACAACTTACACTCAGCCACTGAGTGTGGGTTAACGTGTTGTATGAACAGCCCCTATATGTTGCTTGTGGGTCTCAGGTATGCACCCAAGACCCTGAAAAAATCCTTTTTCTGGGATAACTGAAGATGATTTTTTAAAATTAAATTAGAATTAAAACAAACAAACAAAAAAGAAAGCATTTGGCATCCAGAAAGGGTGGTAGCAACATTTCGTCATAGAAAACTTTGGAAAAGAGGCAGTCTCCCTTCCTTCCTTCCTTCCTTCCTTCCTTCAGCGTGATGAGAACAAAAAGAAAAAAAAGTGAAACATTAAAAGATCTGGCTTTTAAAATACCATATTGAAGTGGGTTTCCTTATTACAGCTGTTTTAGGCAAGCCATGGCTTCTAGTGATATTATCCAGAATCTTATCTGTTTGGGTTACAGCATTTTCTTACTTAACACATACTGTCATAACTTCCAGCATTTGGCAGGCTTTTAAACAAATATTGTTCCTAAAGATCCTGCTAGTTTCAGTGTTTCATTTCTTTAATGCTCTTGTTTGTCATAAATGGAATTCAAGCACACCATACCGATCAAGAGGGAAGGGGGCAGAAAATGGAGGCCTGGAAGTGCAGAAGCAATGTATCAGAGACACACATTCTTAGCGCCAGCATTTGTCTGCATTACCCAAAGAGAAAAGCCACAGAGATCAACAGTGCGATCCTATACATGCCTGCTCAGAAGCAAGGCCCATTGAGTTCAATGGGACTTCCTCCCAGGTAAGTGTGAATAGGATTGCAGCCTAAATGTGGCATGATTCAATGTCTTTGCCATGGACGTTTGCTTTTGGCATGGTTTGTGTATGCAGGCTGGCTACACCCTAATGGCCCATGCACTGCTATATGGCAACTTATTCCTGAGATGTCTTTCTCTACACGAGGTTAGCACACATTAGGAGCAGTGATAACTGTGCTTGCTTTTACTGTAGTGTTCTTCATCATATCAAAGGTCTAGAAAAGAAGCTCAACAATTGATCTATTTCCCCTCTAATCCTGGCCTATTCGAAGCAAATGCAGTATTCAGGAAAGGTAGGAAACTGGGCTAGAAGTGGGGATCAGGGGTTGGGGGTCGGGGAGAATGGGAGGTCTGCTGTCTCTCTGCTACAAGCTACAAATAAATGAAAGTAGGACTGTCCAAAGATTGCACAAGCCTTGGACAGAAGGGTCTGCCTGGTTACACACATGCATGAAAAAAGATAAAAAAGAAAAAAGACCCTCCAACTACTATGGAATTACAGCCTTCAGAAGAACATAAGAGGAACCACGCTGGATCAGACTAAGGGTCTACCTAGTCCACCATTTTGTTCACAAAATGTCCAACCAGCTGCCTGTGGGAACCCCACAAGCAGGACATGAGTGTAACAGCTAGGGATGGACGAAAGTCCCTTACCTGATCCCGAAGCTTGCTTCGTGGTGGGGGGGAGGCGCCCCGTCCCTCCCCGCCGAAATTCTGGCTGGGGGGGAGGCGCCCCGTCCCTCCGGCCGCGAAACCTCGTCTCCTGCCGGGACGCAAATGGCGGCGGCCATAGCCGCCGCCGTTTGCGTCCCTGCAGTCAGCCGTGATAGGCTACGTAAATGTTTACGTAGCCTAACACGGCTGACTTAAAAAAAAGAAAACAAAGAATCGCGTACGCAAATGGCGGCACCCATGGGTGCTGCCATTTGCATACGCGCTTTTTTTTTTTCCCAAAGTCAGCCATGATAAACATTTACATAGCCTATCACGGTGTTTTTTTTAAAATCTAGCCGTGATAGGCTACGTAAATCTTTATGTAGCCTATCACGTTTGTTTGTTGTTGTTGTTGTTTTTACTTGGAAATGGCGGTGGCAGCAGCCGGTCGGAAGACCGGCCGCCGCTGCCAAAGCGCCACCGGAGCCGCCGCCGCCAGGGACATTCGAGCAAGGTAAGTCCCGTCCCGGGGGGGGCGGGGGGGCAGACCGTTTCTCCACCAATTTCGGGGGGCTGAATGTGCTGGCATTCAGCCTCTCTGAGATTCGTGGAGAAATTCCCTGACATCCCTAGTAACAGCTAGGGATGTATGAAAGGGACTTACCTTGTCCCGCAGCTTTTTTCGCGGTGGGGGGGAGGCGCTTCGCTTCTCCCCCCGAAGTTCATGCGAGCGGGGGGGGTCTTCCCGCCTCGCCTGGCTGAAATTCAGGCTGGGGGGGAGGCTTCCCGCCTCGCCCCCGGCCGAAATTCAGGCCGGGGAGAAGCGCCCCGTCTCCCTGGCCACAAACTTCAACAGAAAAGTAAAAAAAAAAACAAAAACGCCCCGTGATAGGCTACGTAACGATTTACGTAGCCTATCATGGCTAGATCTGCAAAGTCAGCCGTGATAGGCTACGTTAATCGTCAAGTAGCCTATCACGGGTGACTTAAAAAAAAAAAAAAGCGCGTACACAAATGGCAGCCCCCATAGGGATCCACCATTCGCGTTCCTTATTTGGTCGCTGTAGTCTACCTAAAGATTTACGTAGACTACTGCGAAAATAAGGGCAATGCAAATAGCGTTGCCCTTATTTTCGCCGTAGTCTACGTAATCTTTACGTAGACTACAGCGACCAAATAAGGAACGTGAATGGCGGATCCCTATGGGGGCCGCCATTAGCCGTAGGCGCTTTTTTATTATTATTTTTTTTAAGTCACCCGTGATAGGCTACGTGACGATTTACGTAGCCTATCACGGCTGACTTTGCAAATCTAGCCGTGATAGGCTACGTTAATCGTCACGTAGCCTATCACGGGGGCGTTTTTTTTTTTTTTACTTTTCTTGGAATGGCGGCGGCAGCAGCCGGTCAAAAGACCGGCTGCCGCCCCCGCCCCTGTCGAAGCCCTGCCGAACCGCCGCTGCGACCCGCCACCGGGAGCGACATTCGGGAAAGGTAAGTCCCATCCCAGGGGAGGGCGGGGGGGGGAGAATTTCTCCCCGAAACTACTTCGGGGGGCCGAATACGTTGGCACTCGGCCCCCCGAAGTTTCGGCGAGAAATTCTCTGACACCCCTAGTAACAGCGTCCTACTCCACCTGTTCCTGAGAAACTGGTGTACCTAGGCCTGTTGCCTCTGATACTAGATGTAGCATATGGCCATCAGGACTAGTGCCCATTGAAAGTCTTCTCCTCCATGAATTTGTGTAATCCCTTTTTAAGGCCATCCAAACTGGTGGCCATCTCTACATCTTGTGGTAGTAAGTTCCATAGTTTGTGTGCCTTCCTTTATACAACCAACTCTTCCCCTTCTTTTATTCTGTTATTTTCCTTACTGCCATTTTGTCTGGCTGATACCACCTCCCTCTTGACCAGTTTTCTCTGGCCTGGTGCCCTCCAGATGTTTTGGACTAAATCTCCCATCAGCCCCAGCCAGCATGGCAGTTATTAGGACTGATGGGAGTTATAGTCAAAAACATCTGGAGGAGACCAGGTTGGGGAAGGCTACTCTTCACCATCACAGTCTAGTTCCCAGTCATTCTCTCATTGACCTCTCAACCAAGCTGGCTGTGCTACCCGCTACCTCAGTTCTTCCACCTTACCTTGTCTCATCTTTTTCCATTCTTTGATGTCATAAACCACTTGATTCCCAGCCAGTTTTTCAACACCAGGGTGTTACCAATTTAGCCCAGGCCATGATGAGTGTGGCAGGAAGCATGTGTGGGCACCAGGACAAATGTACCATTTGTCCATAGGATGGGCCAGCCTTGTACAGAAGACTATACTTGCTTTCAGAATTGCATGTTTTCTTCTCCACACTGTCTCCCTGTGCCCCCTTTTAAGCCTTTTGCCTGTTTATATAAGTGGAGGATGGAGAGAACATATACTCTTTTGGTGTGTTTTTTTTAAAGAATCATGTGAATTACCAAGTATCTTCATGTAATGCAGAGAGTGTAGTTTGACAGATGGAACTGGGTGTCTGTTTATATCTCTATTAATGGCTGCTTTAGAACAAGCCACACTCTTTCTCTCTCTTCATTTGATTTACTGGTGCAATTTGAAGCATAATGTACGCTTCTAAAGTAGGTATACAAGATATCTATTATGTTGATATGCTGCATCCAATATAGTGCCACTCAGTGGCCCATGGAACTTATTGGTACATCCTCATAAGTCCGCTTGGGACTGCAGCATTTATGTCACCAGGGGTGGGAGAATAAAGTAGGTTTCTGTTCTACAGCACAATCCTGTACACATCTACTCAGAAGTAAGTCCCATTGAGTTCAGTGGGGCTTACTCTCAGGTAAGTGGGTATAGGATCAAAGCATGAATCTTTCAGAGGAATGATTTATACAATTGGACAGGACACAATTTTAAGAATATTTTATAGGATGAACTGCTAGCCTTCCTTTAGTGTGTCTGTGTGCATGAATTAAAACTGACCTCTCGCTTTCCTACTTTCAAAATATATACATCATGGGTACTGAACCTCTTTCAGCTAGAGGGCCCCAATTCAACTTCAGTGAAGGTCTTGGGGGGGGCATTCCAGTGGGGGCAGGTCCAAAGACGAAAAGAGTTGAGCCAAAATACCAAAAATACCAGCATATTTTAACTTAAAGCTCGTACTGTCAGTAACTGGGCCTTGGGAGAGGCATTTCAGCCGTTCAGAATGTGGGGAAAAACTGCAAAAGCCAGGAAACCAGCAATAGTGGGGGATGAGGAGGTAAGGCCAGAGGAAGGGGGCAGAGCTGAGGAAACCTCAGAAGGCTTGAATGGGACTCCAGGCAGGCTGAATTTGGCATGCAGGTCTGAGGTTCAACAGGCGAGAGTCGAAGTCATACAATCTGCATTGTGGCAAGGTTTAATGTGGAGGCATTCATTAGTCCCCATAGCTACACTCCCAAGAAGAGTCCAGAAATGCAGGCCGTTGTTTTGATCCATATCAATAAACCATCAATAGTGAGGGATAAGGAGGTAAGCCAGATGAAGGGGGCATGGCCCTCTGGAAACCTCAGAGGGCTAGAATGGGACTTCAGGCAGGCTGGATTTGGCATGCAGGGCTGAGGTTCAACAGGCGGGAGTCATAGTGTAGTGGTAAAGTTTAATATGCAGGCACTAGTCATTAGTCCCCATAGCTACACTCCCAAGAAGAGTCCAAAACGCAGGCTGCTGTGTTGATCCATATCAACAAACCAGTTCTAGTGGTTCTCATCTCTAACAGAAGCAGGGCATTTCTAAAGCTAAGGGGTTTTAATGGCCCATTCAAGACCAAGCCAACCCAAAATACTTTTTTCATTACAAGAGGGAACAATATTTTGTTGTGAGTAAAATTAATTTCTCCCCAGCTACTGTGAGGAGTGCAGCTAAGCTCAGAGGGAACTGGGAAACCTGAGGGGAGAGGAGGTGGCAGATGATATCAGTTTCCCAGTTAATAAAAACATGCCAGTGCTGTGCCCCTGTGAGCCCTGGCTCCACTGAACACCTGAACCTTTGTATACAACACTGTACTGTAGTCCTATTTATTGTTA
Organism: Heloderma suspectum; assembly: GCF_057233095.1. NCBI lineage: Eukaryota > Metazoa > Chordata > Lepidosauria > Squamata > Helodermatidae > Heloderma > Heloderma suspectum. Next base: position 193,976,455 of record NC_139458.1, read on the forward strand.
CATCAGAAAAAAGTTTGTGCTGGGAGAGTGGTCAAATGTATAGGAACACTTGCCTGAGAGTCCTTCTAAAAAAAGACTATTTGCACTTTCCTCAGAATAAATATTGAGCAAATACCTCTGCACAGTGATACGAGAGTACCATATTTGATCTAAGCTATTCAACCCCATCCCAGACTGAATAGCTGCAGCCCAGAACAACTGTCATGAAAACAGAGATAATTGTTCTAGTATCTTACCCAAACACTGGCTTGTGTTGACCGGGGCATGAGTGAGGATTGTGTACTGAGGTTGCCTAACAACCAGAAACAGATTATTTGTCCATGTCCCAGACATGCTGCCAACATGTCTGGGGCAGAAATGGAAAGAGGCGGAGCAGAAGCAGGCTAATCTTTCTTGAAGGGATGGCACCCAGGGTGTATTCTGTCTATTCTCTATGGAAGGTTGTCCCTCTTGGGAGATGACTAAGACCTTTCAGAGACCAATTCCACATTGCCTCTTTAGCAATGCCTGCCGTGGCCACACCCCCAAAGAAAGTCTCACATTGAATCAGCTGTGTTGTTCCATATCAACAAACCAGTTCTAGCAGTTTTCATCTCCACCAGGAACCAGTCTTTTGTAAAGCCAATGGGTCTTAATTTCCCATTCAGGACCAAACCACCCCCAAACCCTTTGTATTAGAACAGGGACAGCTCACAGCAGTATATTGCTGCTGGGGAACTGCATCCCCCACCTCTAAGAACATAAGAAGAGCCATGCTGGATGCACCAAGGGTCCATCTAGTCCAACATTCTGTTCACACAGTGGCCAACCAGCTGTCGACCACAAGCAGGGCATGAGTGCAACAGCATCCTCCCACCCATGTTCCCCAGCAACTGGTGTACATAGGCTCACTGCCTCTGGTACTGGAGGTAGCACATAGCCATCAAGACTAGTAGCCATTGATAGCCTTCTCCTCCAGGAATTTGTCCAAGCCCCTTTTAAAGCCATCCAAATTGGTGGCCATCACTACATCCTGTGGCAGCGAATTTCATAGTTTAACTATGTGTGAAGAAGTACTTCCTTTCATCTGTCCTGATTCTCCCACCAATCAGCTTCATAGGATGACCCAAGGTTCTAGTATTTTGAGAGAGGGAGAAAAATGTCTCCCTATCCACATTCTCCACACCATGCATAATTTTGTACACCTCAATCATGTCTCCCCTTACCCTCCTTTTTTCCAAGCTAAACAATCCCAGCTGCTGTAACCTTCTCTCATAGGGGAGATGCTCCAGCCCCTTGATTGTATGGCTCTTCATATGTTTTATGCCCTTGCCAGCCCAGCCAATGCTGAGGGTTGAGGGGTACTGCAGTCCAACAGCACTGCAAGCTGCCCACGCCTGCTTTAATACATGTCCACATTGGGCTGCAAGTCCATTTCTGTTCAAAGTAGGGATGTATGAATAATATAAACAGGAAAGGTGAACTATACAGAACCCCTTCCTCCTGTTTTCCCTTGAACAAAATGCTGAAGTTATAAGAACCTGACTCCCTCTGGGATAATAACTGAAACAAAATGACCTTGCACTCCTCAAGCAAATGCACACACACATGCTTCTGAAAGGAAACACCTGCCCCAGTGCTGGCTCTATTTTTTGCTTGAAGCAGGCCTGAGGGAGAGTGTGCACATCCCTCTGAAGCTGAAACCAAGCTAGGCTCATCCTCCGGATTGCTCCACTGTTCCCAGAATGCCTCTTGCCCTCATCCTTGTCCCCCCACTGATTATGAAGGAAATACGTTTCCCTGCTCAGCCAGTTCAGTACTGAAGCGATTCTTGTTCATAAGAAGAAGAACGATTTGACATTACGGGCAGCTTCTTTTCTTTTTATGACTCTCCAAATCTGCTTCCTGAAACAGCAAGGCAAAACTGCACATGTTGTGAAATGTAGGATTTTCAGTTGGCTGAATCTTCTTTAGAAACATGGTTTTAATTATGGATGTATCTATTCACTTGGTCAGTCAGTTTGTTAGTTGCCCTATGACAATTGTTCTCAGGGTGACAGTCATGATTCCTGCCTCTCACCCTGGTTCATCGAGATCAAAAGGACAATGTTCCAGGGCCACGTATTTTCAAACACTGACTCATCCGCAGCTTTGCAGGGCTTTTACTGAACTAAGGTTCCAGGTGATTCCCTCTGCCTATACGGAGGACAGGCATGTGGGGTGTTCTGTCAGTGGTGTAGTGGAGCCAGGACTCACAGGGATGCAGCGACAGCACTATTTTATTCTCAGGGATGCTGACTTCATGTGCCACCATCCCACCCCACCCCACCCCCGCCCTTAGAATTCCCTGTTCCCCCTGAGTTTAGCTGCAATCCTCGCAGTAGCTGTGGGCAAATGAATCTTCCCAGCAATAATATATTTTCCCAGTTGTAATGCAAAGTATTTTGGGGAGGCTTGGTCCTGAATGGGCAATTAAGCTTGTTTTCAGTTTCACATTCACCATTTCTTCTGTGTGCAATAGTGTCTCTTTGGTGCAGTTCCTTTACCAAGTTCCAATTCCTTTCCCATATGCAGCATGGCCGCTTACTTCACCATTCAATCTGCAACCTGGTCTCTGGTTTGGGGAAAGCCTTGTCCATTTAACAGGGGTGTGTTTTTTCTTCATGAAGGAATGCATATGCACACAGGTGCATACACTAATGCATTATATTGTCGTTGTTATCCTCCTTCTCCAAACTTTGAGGAATCCCTGAAATTGCTTTCCCTGCCCTTATCAGTTTCACTGGAGGGGTGGGGATTGAAGGAAGTGGGCATTGGTGTAATGGACAAGGATTTCCTTGCCGTGTCAGTTTCACCAGAGACCAGCAACAAACATTTGGAAAGGAAGAGAAATGGTGTCCATGTGTGGGATGGGATCGGATGGGGAGCAAGCAGGTAATGCAGAAAGGGGAGTTGCACACTGCCAGACTGCTACCAACCACATTATGATGGGGTAGACAAGTGGGGAGGATCTGTGGCGACATTTGTGGAAAGCCATATTAATGTTATTTGCATTATTTCCAGATGCATTACAACCACAGCGGTTCACAACAAAGCACACCAAAAAGCAATGCATTCCTGTCCATATGGGAGACAACTCAAAATGATTTCATAATGGAAAATAACATAATAAAGTAACATCAGTATCAAAACAATTACTTAATCGTCCCTTTACCAACTAGAACAAAGTGAAGCACCCCCTGCCCTATGTAGTAACAGCAGCAAGCAACAGTAGAGTCAGACCTTGGAAAGCGCTTCAGAGGGAGCTGTTAGCAGCAGGCACAGGGCAAAACACCCTCTGGCCTAGGTGATAAGCAGCTGATAGCAAAGCTCTCTCTTCTGGTGATGGTGGAGGAAGCAGCAGCAGCAGAATGGGAAGAACTAACGGGCTTTTGACTGAAGCAAGGGAAGATTCCTGAGTGATTATTTATTTAGTATACAAATTATTTATTTAGTGCCCAACTTCTCCCATCACGGAATTCAGTGCAGAGCACACGGGATTGCCAGGCCAATTGCTATCCAGGCACTGACCAGCCCGAGCCCTGCTTACCTTCAGCAAGGCTGCATCATGTGTCGTCAGACTATCAGGCCCTCAGACCAGCCTTCCCCAGCCTGCGGACCTGCAGATGCATTGGACTACAACTCCCATCATCCCCAGCCAGTGCCAGCTCCAGATTTTAGAGGGCCCCCAGGCAAGACACCCTCAATGGGCCCCCTCCCTCAGTGAGTCTATTTCTCGCCGCCATTGTCACCGGCTGCTCTCACTCCTCATCTTCTTTCTCATCGTTGCCACCACTTGCTTGCTTGAGAGGCAGAGAGCCAGGGAGCCAGGAGGCAGCGGCGCCTACTGCTCCTCCTTCTCACTGCCCCCGTTGTCTGGGCCAGAGCGAGAGGAAGGCGAACAAGCAGGTTGCAATCGTGAAGAGGTACAACTGCAAGGGGCCCAGCAGGCCCCTTCTGGGGTGTGGGCCCTTGGCAAGTGTGCAACTATGCCTGCCCTTGATGCCAGCCCTACCCTAGTCAGAATGGCCAATGACTGTAGGCCAACACATCTGGAGAAGGCACCAGACTGGGGAAGGCCGCCCTATGGCCTTTAAGTGCTTGAAAAAGCACGCCTGACACTAGCTCAGTCTTTGTTTCTCTTTCCTTGTGGAAAGGAAGCTTCAGACACCCCGAATTAACATTTAAAAGCTCTAATGGGAAGGCACGGAGGAAGCCTCAAGGTTTATATAAAGCATTGCAGAACAAGACTCTTTGTGAGAAGGCTGTGAAACACTGCATTCCTTTTTCCCCATGCGATTTCTGAATGAAGGAAATAGCTTGCAAATCTCACTTATGCAGAAGAGCTTCCTGTGGTTCACAGTGAACGAATCACGCTATAGGTAGGCCAGTGTTCCCCAACCTGGTGCCCTCCAGATGTGTTGGACTACAACTCCCATAATCCCCATTTGGGGATGGTGGGAGTTGTAGTCCAACACATCTAGAGGGCACTAGGTTGGGGAACGCTGAGGTAGGCCAACGAAGCCCAAAGCCATTCCATAAAATACTACAAACCAAGAAAAAGGCTGACAATTAAAGTCAGTTCCAACTGCCAGGAGGAGGAGGAGAAGGAGATTCCCTAATTCCTCCTCCTATCTGTTCTCTCAGGGTTTCAGAGATCTACAAGAGAGTGGATTAAGGATGCAGTCACCTGGCAGTTAATGCACACTGGGTGAGGGGCAGAACTCTTGCCCTGGAAAGAGTCTAAGGGCCCAGAGAACCCCAGAGCCAGATCTCCCTGGACCTCTTCAGGAAAGTTAATGCCACAGGGATCTCATTATACCTGGGGAAAAACAGTTGCCACACTCCAATGACACAATGTGGCAATGCAGGTTTGCTGTGAATGGCTTACTGTGGCTGCAATTCTTCTTTGTTGTCTTCTAGTTCAGTAGCACAGATATGTGTGTGCACAAACTGACCCCTAAGGTGCTTGGCGGGGCGAGGGGGGAGAGTATCACATCACAGGCAGAATCTCAGTGTCAGCATTGCCAGATGTAGAGAGACCCTCATAAACTTACAAGAATCAAAGGTCTCCATGTCAGCTACAAGACCTTTTGCATTCTTGTACCCAAATATATAATTCTTGTAGCCAAATACATCCTAATTCAGGGAGGCTCACTGCAGTACCAAGTTTGCCATTTTTGGAAAGGCAGCATGGTAGCACTCCCTAGTGTGGCCAGCAAGTTGCAAGCAAAAGTGGGAGTGGGAAAGAGTGCTGGAAGAGGTTCTCTGCATTAATGTTGCGTCCCCCTCCCCCCGAAAGCAGGGATACTTTGTTGTGTAAACTAAGGAACAACCCTGAGGTTTACCGCAAGGGAGTGAAAAGAGTAGAGAAGGGAGAACTCTTCACTCTTTTAAACTAGTCTTACGAGCTTGCTTGGGTTTTAAGATCGCCACTGCCACCCACCGCCACCAGCTCCTGCGCCCTGGACGCACACCGGCTCTTGTTGCAGGGAGTCGCCATTTTTAAAAAGCTTCATGGCTTCTGAGGCGGGCCCGATTCGGCTCGGGCAGATTCGGGGGTCCCTGACCTGACTCGGCCCCAAACCCGAAGCGGGATTCAGATGCCGAACCCCACTTCGGGTTCCCCCTGACACCCCCATGCAACCCCCCAGCTCCTTACCTGGGCCGCCTCCTCCTGCTCCGCCACAGCCTTTGTCTTCTCCACCGCTGTGCTGCTGCCATGCCGCCACCGCCTTCTCCACCACCACCACTACATTCTCCTCACTGCTGCTGCCACCTTCTCCGTTGCTGCCCGCCACCATGCCAGCTTCACCGCTGCTGCCACCTTCTCCATCGCTGCCGCCTTCTCCATTGCCACCACTACTGCTGCTGCCTTCTCTGCCATCAATTCCTGAGGCCTGGATGTGTGGTGACTTGTCTTCTTGCAGGGAGTCACCATTTTTAAAATGGCAACCTCCTGGAAGTTCCAGGGAGTTGCCATTTTTAAAATGGCGACTCCCTGCAAGAAGAGTCGTCATGCATCCAGGCCTCAGAAGCTGGCGGCGGTGGAGAAGGCAGCAGTGGCAGCGGTGGTGGAGAAGGCAGCAGCAGTGCTTGTGATGGAGAAGGCAGCGGCAGCGAAGGCGGCTCAGGTAAGGACCTGGAGGTGCCAGGGGAGCTGGCCAGGGTGGCTGGGCTGGGGTGCCCAAGTTCCGAAGCATACCAAGAGCTTCGGAGAGCACCCGACCCACCCTGGGTTGCTTCATGCCCCCTCTGCTTTGCCTTGGAAGGGGCACAAAGTGACCCGAAGCAGCCTGCTTCGACTCGGGTTCAGGCCTCGGGCTGAAGTGGTGCACAGCCCTAGTTGTAACAATTATAAGATAATCTTTTGAACACATTTGAAGCGCTTTGAACACTCTAAAAATTACATAAATGCTAAGTATGATTATCAATTAGTTAAATGGGAAATGCTTGGTAGATACGTCAAAAGTCAAGAAATGTTAAATTCAGAGTGCAGCATGTAATTTGCACTCTTAATCTTCCACTCCCTTGAACCTCTGCTTTGTTCTGAGTGGACACAACAGGTTTTATGCTCTGGCTTTTTCTAGACGTATTAAACTGTTTCATAATGGCTTTATATATAGTCAATGCCATTTTGTAGCTCCAGGGGAAGCCAAACCAAGGCCACCTTGATATTGGTTCAGGTATAATAATTCATTTCAGGCCATTAATAGCAGGAACACATCTTGAACTGTTTTTCCAGTCTGCTGTTTCTCAGGTACTGTGTCAACGACAGCTAGTTAATAATTAAAGTGGATTTGCATTACTTCAGAATAGAAACACATAAGAAGATTGTACCCTACGGAGTACCCTTTTCTGTTTTATGAAAATGGGTTTCTATTTGCATACCATCTTTAGTTCCTCATACAGTCGAATGTTTTGTTTGGTTTAGAATTATGCCTCTCTCTTTCCCTCTTCATTTGTATGTATATGAAGTGCCATTTTTAAGGATGTTGGGAAACAGCTCTTTTTGTTTTTTAACATCCCTAAAACCTGAAATCCCATGCACGCTTTCCTGGGCATAAGGCTCACTTAAGACCATGGGTCTTACTTCGGAGTAAAAATGCCTAAGTTTGCATTGAATGTGAGCTGTAGATTTCAGTCTCAGTATTACACTGGATAGTTAATTTACAACCAGAAATATATTTCTAGGAACTAGGAAATCAAAGGCAGTTGGACAAGGGTGCTAGTTTAATTATTCCCTTGTGTACCATAAGCCAAGGAAATGGGGACTTCAGACAGATGATTAAATTGCACCTTAATCCTACTAGAGCCAGTGTGATGTTGTAGTGGCAAGAGTGTTGGACTGGGAGTCGGGAGATCCGGGTTCTAGTCCCCACTCGGCCATGGAAGCTCACTGGGTGACTCTGGGCCAGTCACACACTCTCAGCCCAACCCACCTCACAGGGTTGTTGTTGTGAGGATAAAACGGAGAGGGGGAAGATAATGTAAGCCGCCTTGGGTTCCTTGCAAGAGGAAAAAAGGCGGGATATACGTAAATGCAGTCAATCAATCAATACTAGGCAAAGGGTGTGTAGCTAGATTTTGGTTTTGGTAACCATATAATGGAATGTTTCCCCTTGAGTGCAGCATTGCAAACTACTATATTAATCTGTTGCATGTGAGCTATTTCAGTATTAGTTACTGTCAGGATGACTTTTAGGGGTTGATGCTGTAACAAGCAGAGTCAGCATAGCCTGGAGGATAAATACAGTTAGTATTTCATCTCTGTCAGCTGATCTAGTGGAGTGCTGCCTTTATGCATGAATCTTTTCCAGATGTAGCAGCAAAATGGTATCCTTCTGGACTGTCTGGCTGGGATAGGACATAGATCCACCGTTTTATGGTTGTTCCACTACTTCTTGGAGGGTTGATTTCAGAACGTGGTGCTAGGGAACTCCTGTTTGATACCATGGTCATCGGCCTAGGGTGTCTTTCAAGGTTCCATCTTGTCCCCCTTGCTATTTATCATATAAATACTGCTGGGAGATGTCCAGTTTTGGAGTTCAGTGCCACCAGTATGTGGATGAACCCCATCTCTATCCAAGGAATCTCTTCAAGTTTGAAATCAGTGTTTGAAGTTGGTAATGGATGAGTGTGAACACTGAAGCTTAATTCAGACAAGACAGAGGTGCTCCTGATCAGTAGAAAGGCAGATCAGGGAATAGGGATTCAACCTGTGCTTGATGGGAGTTACACTCCCCCTGAAGACTCAGGCTCGCAGTCTGGATGTACTTCTGGACTTGCCTCTGAACCAGGTTGCCAAGTGTGTTTAGGATAGCATTCCAAATCTCAAATAAGTGTGCCTATTAAAAGGGATTACAAAAGACATTCCTCTGGTTTAATTGGAACAAAAAAGGAAACCTAATCAGACAAAAGTAAACCTGATCAAACATGCTTTAGGGGGGGAAATCCTTAGGAAGGCATGCATTAAATCAGATTTCTGCATATGTTCAGTCTTTTTTAAATATATTTTTATTTATTTTATCTTTATAAATGAAATATACAATACCAAACATACCAACAACCTGATCAATACAAGAATTTCCCAACAATACAATATTCTGATGATACCATAATAACAAAAAGAGAAGGAAAAAGAAAGAAAAGGAAAAAAAGGAAAAAAAGGCAAAGGGAGAAGGAAAGGAGGTGAAGAAAAAGGAAGAAGATTCTTTCCCCTTCCCCCCCTCTCCCTCTCCCTCCCCCTTAAAGAATTAAATTTAAACTCCAATACCCCCCAGCCTCCGATGCCATTCTATTTTACAAACTATATCTATAACCTTAACAATCTTACAGTTTAATAAACAACCTTACATTTCAATATCATATCAACCTTATATCCAAAAAACAGGTCTACAGTTCATTCCAGGAGCCTAGATTACTACTACCACTACTACTACTAATAATAATAATAAAAGGAATATAGTGTTACATAATAATAACACTTAAAATAAACCTTCAACAGTCAGTAATATATTTTATATTTTATACTAGATATATAAGTACACATTGTACCCTCAAACAATTAATTTAAATACAGCATACCATATCTATTTTGAAATAAAAAATATAAAGAAAAGCAAGAAAAAAAAAAGATGAAAGAGAATAAACGAATATATATATAATCATTTATCTTCTGACCTAGCCTGGATCATGTAGACTAAACACAAGCAGTTAACAAAGCTTATTTAAAGATTCCAGTTCATGGGGTTGTAACAGGAATCTCGCGCATTTTTACGTTCAGCCATGCCTCCACCATTTCATGATTTAGAAACTTCTTCATCTGACCTTCAGACATGATACAAAGTATAGCAGGATATTTTAAGTAATATTGTAAGTTCAGTTGTTTTGCCATATTTTTGCTTTGATAAATTGTCTTCTTTCATTCGCTACCTCTTTGATGTAATCTGGAAATAACATAACTTTATCTTGTTTCCAGGAAAGGCTTCCACCCTCTCTTACCAAACGCAGGATATAAGTCTTTGTGGAGACTTTTGCAAATTGGACTATGATGGTATAGTCAGTGCCTTTCGCATTTGGCACACGAAATGCCTGCTCAATATCAAGTAAATAATCAGATAGGATAGGGAGTATCTCATGCAAAAGTTTATCCACAAAAATAGGCAATTTTACATCATTAGACTGATTTTTAATCCCAATAATACGTACATTGGATCTTCTCGTGAAGGCCTCCAGTTGAGAAATTCTCTCAGAAGTATTTTTAAAACAAATTTGTGTCGAAGTTTCATTCACTGCTACTCAGTCTTCTAGCTCGTTAATTCTCGACTCCATTTTTTGCCATGATGCATTAATTAAATCAACAGCTCCTTGCAAGGCAGTGATGGAATTTTGGATTAAATCCATCCTTCTGGCTTGCTCCATAAATTGTGAAGATAAAGTCTTTATCAGAGTAACTAATTCCCCTATATCTTCTGTTTTCAAAACTTTTGACACAGGAGGTATGAGGAGAGTTGGCAGTGAAACCATCCCCTTTCTTCTCCTTGGTGCATTCATGTTTCTCTCAGACAGATCTTACAGGTCCTCAGATGTTCTCAGATGTTGTTAATATTTCTTAAATCATCCCACAGGAGTTGTTGATATTTCTTAAAGCATATATTATTATGGAACACGTCAGCCCTGTTTTCTCCTATGAAATAGGAGTCTCATCACAGCTTTTTGTGTTGGTAAAGCTCTGGGGAGATAATCCTGGAATCCAGCCCCCCCCCCCCCCACTATCTTGAAGGGGGTACTTTTCTCCAAGATGTTGTCCAGATGCCGCCTTGCCCCCCCCTTTAATTCCAGGGGGGAGATGAAAAGGTTTTTCAACCTTTTAAAAAGCTGTTTGAGAGAGCTCCCACAGGAGAACCCATGGGAAGCTGCCAGAGCGACATCGGTTCCAACCGGAAGTCCATAGGTTCAGTCTTTAGTGTTTAAGAATTATTACTGCACACTCTGCCCATTACCCACATTTTACTGCACTGTACACTCAACACCCTTTAGGCTGCACTCCTATATACCCTATATACCAGCTGGGAGTAAGTCTCATGGAGTTTAGTGGGACTGCTCCTGAGTACATGTGGACTCCACCTAGCACCTGCTGGAATTTTTGCAAAAAATGCTAGATTAGGAACTTTTGTCTGATCCAGCAAGACACATTTCTTATGTTTTTAGCGCCATAACTCAGGCTCGTGTAATGCAAAAATAATTATCCTTTAATCACGAACATTGCAATCATATACATGTCTGCTCAAAAGTATGTCCCATTGAGTTCAATGGGGCTTACACCAAGTAAGTGGATGTAGGATGGCAGCCTAATGGCGCAATCCTATGCAGGTTGAGACAGAAAAAAATCCTACAACTCCCAGCATACTAGGTGGAGAACGCTGGGAGTTGTAGGACTTTTTTCGGCCTAAACATGCATAGGATTGTGCCTTAAGAGATGCTGAGTGCAGTGCACTCTTTGTCCATGGCAGTGCAATATCGGATGATTTTATTTTTTTTAATGTCAACATTGACATGCCACATTGGAAAAATATAAAAAGCCCTCCTCCTATTAAAGTAATTAGGAATAGAGTTAAGCTAATGTGCATCCTTCAGTATATCCTGTCCTTTATTGACAACAGATACTTTTCTGACACTTCTTCAACTTCACAGAAAATAAACGTGAATGCCTTCAACGTACTTTTGCTGGCTTTCGAAAGATGTTATTAGCACTTAATTAATATCTCCAACCAGTGTTTCCAAACTGCAGCTCTGCCAAGTCAGAAAGCTGGAGCTGTGTGCCATTATTCATCAGATTTTATAACCTGCGTTGGTGGAGTTTTGATAAGCTGAGACATGTTGCATGAAGTGGCCTCTGCTTTCAGGCACCCAAATACTAAATCTCACCTTGCTTATTCTACTGCTGCTTAGTTTTGCAGAGTTAAAACTACATTGTCTTTTGGGATCAGTGAGCACGTTTGGAATTGAGAGAGTATTGTGGAGAGACTCATAAAATGGCTGCCCATGGTCAGTCACTCAGGGTAGTATCCATGTTATTCCTACTTAGAGTAGACCCATTGAAATGAAAGGGACTAAAGATGCCCAAAATGCCCATTTCCCAGAAGGCAAACTGGTGAGACTAAAAGAAAATTAACTTTAAGGTGAACTGCTTGTAACGGTATCATATCATAGTGGAATTCTTTATTTTAATATACTTCACCACTATGGACCTCAGGCTATGAGAACTTTGCAGGTTACAAAATGGGTAGTCTGTCTCAAAGCCAACAATCTTAAGGTTTCTTTCCTTCTTTTGACACACACTGTTTGCTTGTCTACACAGTACAAGCACACGCACACACGCACGAGCAAAAGAAAACACTAAACTACAAGGAAAGGGGGGGGAACTAACTGTAATCTGAACAGAAGAGAATGGTTGGGGGTTGGGGGGGTTAGGGAAAAGAGATCAAAAATGGGAAGGGAAGGATCTTGCTCTTGCTCTGCCTCTTGTGCAAGGGATTGGTAGATACAGGCTCTGGCTGAACCATGAACCCAACACTCCCTGGCCTGGTGCCCTCCAGATGTGTTGGGGTACAACTCCCATCACAGCTGGAGGGCACCAGGTTGGGGAAGGCTGCAGTAACCCCTGGCACTTTCCTGCAAGGAGCTAAGCACCAGAAAAAGATCCAGGAGAAATCCTGCCCAGTCCCTTTCCATGGCTGGGAGAACCCAGTATATATCATTAACAGAACCCAGTGACAAAGCGGCCTTGAAATGGACTGTACCATTTTAGCCTGCTGGTGGGGGTATGTGTGAATCCCCACCCCCAATCTCTGTACTATAAAACTAGCATGTGAGGAAGGAGGGTTTACGCTAGTCTTCTCCTCCCTGCAGAGGCAGGATAGGACTGGAACGGAGAGAGAAATGCCATGCAGCTTGCCTCTTGCCTTCTGTCCCATCCTGCCGCCACCGCCATCGCCACCACCACCATCACTGCACACAACGGCAGCTCATCAGGGCAGCAAGAAGCTGCTCAATTATCAGGCAGCTCATGCACCCCAATGGACCATCTTGCGCCCCCCCCCGGGGCACGTGAACCCCGCTTTGGAGACCACTGCTTTAGCTTCTAGTCCTCTCCTCTCCAGTAACACCACCTCTCTCACAATGAGCAAACGGAGGCTGACTCACAGCAAAGCTCCCTCCCCCCTCCACCTCCTCTCCCCTTCCCCCCCCCAATGGTCGGACATGTCTCAGATTGATACATTTGGCACCTCTGTCTCCTCTCACTTTCCCCCCTCCCTCCTCCCGCCCCTCTGCATGATCTTTCAGAAGTCGATACATTTTGGACACAGCCTTTCTGGGCTGCTCAGAAGGCATAAGAAGAGCTCTGAATATACAAGGTGGACCACGGTGCCTTGTAGGTGACCCGCTTTGCTTTGGGGTGCCTTGGTGCTGTTCTGATCTGCTTCATAGCAAGATGAGACACCTCCGAATCAGCCCACTTTGCCTCATTATTCAGGCTTCGGACCGAAGCGGTGCACAGCCCTACTTCCAGTTAGGGGTGTACAAATCCCACTCACCCATCCAGTCCGGGGTGTCCGCTGGGGGGGGGAGGCAATCTGTTCCTCCCCCCGGAATCCTTCTCAGCCGGCTTCGCTCCGTGGCGAGTCTGTGGAGCTGCCATCTGGGCCCGTCTGCAGATGGACTTCCAGCCGCTGCCACGCAAATTGCGTCCGGCATAGCAGACGCCATTTGCGTCCCTGCCCTTGGCTGTGATAGGCTATGTAAATATTTACGTAGCCTACCACGGCCAAGAGCAGGGACGCAAATGGCATAGCAGACGCCATTTGCGTCCCTGCTCTTGGCCGTGATAGGCTACGTGAATATTTACATAGCCTATCACAGCCAAGGGCAGGGACGCAAATGGCATCCGCTATGCCAGATGCCATTTGTGTCCGCAGCCCAGCAGCGGATGGCTACTGATGGCAGTGGATGGACCCGGACTGGCCAGCGCCAGGTAGGGTCCATCCCTACCAGACTTCATGGGGTGGTGGAGGGGAGCAGTCCATTCCACCACGGACTCCGGGAGGGCGGATTCTAAAGAATCCGGCCTCATTGGAGTCCATGGCAGATTCTCCGCCATCCCTACTTCCAGTGCCCCTGAGCAATGGCAACTTGTTGATTTACTTTTCGATTATACACTTGGCAGAAATCAAGGAGAGTTAAAAGGGTTGTGGAACTGAGTGGATATCAAAAGTCTCACGCATTGGGCATCTTTTCCAGCCAGTGGAGGCTGGGGGCTCCAATTTCGGTGGGGCAGTGAATCCATTCTGGGTTTCAGTCAGAAACAGCCAGAACTCTAAGGGAGCTATCCAAGATGCTGAATCTATTTTGGGGTTCAGCACCTTGGATAGCTCCATTAGAATTCTGACTGGCTCTAACTGAAACCCAGAATGGATTCACAGCTCCACCGAAATCAGAGCCACCAGCCTCCACTGTTTCCAGCACAGTCAGTCAATGCTTCCACTTTTACTGCAGGGAAAGCCCTTATGAATGGGTGTAGGGAAACTTCTCATGAATCCAACAGTTTACTCATGTACCAAATTGCTATCCAAACTTGTAGTCATTGGCCATGCTGGCTGGGAAAGATGGGAATTGCAGTCCAATCTATCAGTAGGGCACCAGGTTGGGAAAGGCCGCTGAATGAACTTGTAAGCTTCTGAAGGCAGACCCCTGAAGGATGAAGCTGCAAAACTAATTTTCTTTTATATATATTCTCAAGGCAAGGCAATAGCTTTTCACCCACAGCAGCACATTTCCTGGGGCGTACCATGTTTGAAGCCATAGCAGGCTGTTAAAACAGCTGAGTCATAAAGCAGACAATGAGTCAGAACAGCGTCTTTAAAACTTCTCACACAAAGATAGCATTGTGCTGGAGCCCATTGGTGGGGTGGAAGCCGGAATGTGAGAGGCGTCAATGGAAGCAACGTCAAATAACGCGGCCTGCTAGAAACCCACCAGGGTGAGAATTCACTATCAGCAGGCACTGCACCTTGCCTGTGGTCTCTGAGATAAACATTGCATGCGATTGTTGTGTACAGAGGCATGTCATTTGCAAAGAGTGGGAAGGTGTAGGCTTCATCTTGGGCATCTAGAAAGCCCATTGCATAGTTAAATTTGCTTCCCTTTTATGGTGCTGATATTGTTAAACTAGAAAAAAAAAAAAAAGGAAGCAACTTCATGTTCGCCATCCCCACCCTGAAATGGGACGTTCAACACCTGAGTTGCCATATAGAGGTGTTCCCTAATGTAATGGCTAATGTTTATTTAGGTGATTCCTTTTTTCTTTTTAAATATTTCTAATCCAGTCTTTGCGAAAGGGTGTGCTTACTTTATCTAGCCCACTTTTTCCTTAAGGCTAAATTTTCCCCATGTTTACCATGTTCACTCTCACGTTGTCCCTATTTTACTGATAGAAGAACTGATCTCGAGAAGAAAGTGGCTTCTCTGAGGGCATGGCTCAACTTGAACCAGGGCTGGCCCGAGGCAAGGAACAAAATGGCACCCCACTCCCGTTCCTGGTACAAATGCTGACCGGACTGGCAGATGTTTCTTTCTTCAACGCTGGCGGTGAGGGAGCACCCTCCACTGCACCTGAAGGCAGAACTAGCTTAGAGGGCGCAGAGCAGGCCACATGGCACATGGCCAGGGCTGCCTTCAAAGGCAGGCATGGTCAGGCACTTGCTCAGGGTCCACACCACAGCAGAGGCCACAGACAAGACTCCCCTGGAGTTGCTCCCCCTCGCACCCTGCTTGTTCACTTGCCTCTTGCTCTGGCCCAGACAACAGTGGTGGTGAGGAGGAGGAGCCATAGGAGCCACTGCTGGCTTGCTCACTGGCTCTCTGCCTGTCAAGGAAGCGGGTGGTAGCCATGATGAGAAAGAGGATGGAGAGCAATAGCAGCAGGTGACAATGGCAGTGAGAAGGTAAGCTCACTGAGGGAGGTTTTATTGTCGAAGGGCACCCCAAAACCTGGAGCCAACACTGCACACAGCTATCTCCGCCAGCACTTTGCTGCTGCCTCCCAGCATCCGCCACCCGAGGTGAGTGCCTCACTCTGCCTAATGGTAGGGCCGGCCCTGACTTGAACCCAGGTTGGACTGGTGTGAGTTCCACATTCTGTGGATCAGAGTAATATCAGGTAGAGGGCTAAAAAGGGGGCATAGAAAAAGAGACTGAGCAGAGGGTACAAGGCAGGAAGTCCAGCTGGAAACTGGACAGTGTGGGTCTGCCTCCACCACAGAACGCAGCCTCACATAAGGTTGAACCTCTGAGCGTGTAGGAGGGGTCATGTGGAAAACACATGGGGAACACCTTAACCCAGGGGCATCAAATTCAAAGGGACAAACTCCCCACCCAGCAAACACCCAGGACTCACATCCATTTTCTGTTCTTTTTACTCAAAATCCTTCAGTTTTGATGGGAAGAGAGGTGGAAGAAAGACGTTGCCAGCCACCCAACCTTCTGCATTTCTTATCTACCTAAATCCCTTCTTCGGCACCAACAGTGCATCCAATGGCCCATTTTTGTGCCTGCCCACACCAGTCAGAACACTCCACATGCTCCTACCATCTGAGCTCCCTCCCCACATGCCAGTGGTTGCTCTCCAAAATCCACTTGTATGTCACAACAGCTCCCCCACCCCATTCTGTTAGCCTAAATGTCCTTGTCATTCTTCAAGTCTCTTGTGCCACTGGCCACCACCTTTCCCCCTTGGCAGCCAAAGCTGGCAAATGGCCAACTCTGTTCTGCTCTGCTCTAATGTATTGCACCCTCCAGTCTCCTATACTTTCCATGCTCCTTGAGAACTCCACTACTGTGAGACTGCTGGGGCTGCATTCTGGGAAGCAGTCTGAGGCGAGTCAGGAACCAGAAGCCATGGGAGAAGCCAGACGTCGGTGTCAAAGAGGAAGTCAGGACTGAAGGACAAACCATGAGCTGGGACTGGAGAGCAAGCCAGGAGGCGGAGCCAAAGAATGACCTAGGATACAGGAATATGCCAGAGCTCAGGAAGATCTTGTTTCTCCAGCAAGGCTCAACTGAAATAGGAAGCCCTGGTTCTGACTGCAACCCAGAATGGATTTACAGTCCCACCGAAATTGGAACCCCCAGCCTCCACTGTATAGACTCTAAAGTAAACTGTGACAAGTAGTTTAGCCATGTGGATCTTTACCTGAGGAGTGACCCAAGGTGTTTTGGTGCCCAAGGCAGTCAAAATGGCTCTCCCTCCCACTAATTCAGATGAGGCACAATTCATTTAGATGTTCACCTGTGTAAACTTGTTTGGATTGTGCCATGTCTGTCATTTCTGTCTCCCAACATTAAAGGCACCCAAAATAGGCCACCTGAAGCAAACTGCCTCAACCTCGCCTCATGGTAGGCAGGTAGGGCCACTTCTGTTAACCATTTGTCGTGGGATAACCATTTCTGCACTCAAATCAGGCCCAGGTTTGTTTACTTATTCAAGAGGTGAATCAGAGCTTGAAGAGATCGGAAAGGGAGTCAACAGCCCATGACAAGTTCAAGGGTTGTTGACTCACCTCTTTTTCATCCTGGTATATAGGATAATTATCTAAACCAGGGGTGGACAACCTAGTACCCTCCAGATGTTTTGGACTACAACATCTCCCATCAGCCCCAGCCAGCATGGCCAGTGGACAGGGATTATGGGAGTTGTAGCCCAAAACATCTGGAGGGCACTGGGTTATCCCACTTCTAATCTAAACTAAAGCAAATATGTTACTTCTGGCAATTTGCCTTCACAGTTCAGCTAAGTACCACAAAGCTTCAGAAATTGACCCAAGTTAAGATTCAACGACATTAAAGAATGCTTATTCCTACGTCAACCTGCCTGGATATTAAGATCTTCTACTGAGGCCCTTCTATGTGCACCTGCACCATTAGAGATAAGGCAGGTTGTTTCCAGGGAGAGGGCTTTTCAGTGGCAGCACCCCAGTTACAGAACTCCTGCCCCAAAGAAGCACGTCTGGGGTCTGCTTTTAGGCATCAGGCAAAAGCATTTCTCTTCTCCTACGCTTTTAAACTACCCTGATAGTTTTATTGTATAACTCACTCAGACATTTTAAAAAATTTTCATTGGGGTTTTTTTTTGGTATTTGCATTTGGTTTGTTGTTTTTGTATTTTATTATTTTTAATTTGCATTGTAAACTGTCCTGGGAAATACACACACACACACACACACACACACGTGAGGCTGAAATACCCTGGGGTTCCTTATTCCCATGGCTAGGAGAAACCTCTGCTTCTTAACTGCTTAAACAAGTCCTGCATCCGTATAATGCCACCTTCAAAAGATATTGACACAGATATCAGCATGTCCTTCATAAAGAAATCTCAGTGGGCTTCTTTCAACAGCTGATGTACACAGTCTGAATCAATCAGGAGGCTGGGAAAAGGTGCAGATGGATTAGATCCAACTTCAGCTAAAGCAAACAACAAAAAAGGGGACACTTGCGTCATTTGTCTTTGGGACTTATTCTGCAACAATGACTGGCAAGTGGGGGGAAAACAATTCAGGACAGCAGTGTTTTGTCTTAATAATGCCAAGCTGATGATTGTCTACATACAGGTGTACTGTTGGCACCTGCTATTTATTTATTTTTTCATGGTAGGTAGATGTCAGACTAGGTCAATTCTTAGCTCAGTAATAAACAGCTGATACCTTCAATAGGAAATGCTTTGTAGCAGAAGTACATTCTGGATGCTGTGGGTTTGTTTTTGTTTTACAAAGAACAAAACTTCAGTCTATTCTAGAGCAGAATGGAGAATATCAGTAGTCCCTGGATTCATTGGTGAGCAAGACCATGCAGGATCTATGTTATACCCTCTGAAGATGCTATAAAGGATGATGAAGGATTTAGAAGTTCAGTGACAAAGACAAGCTATAGCCCAGCAGGTAGAAATCTAACATTTTAATTAAGGTCTCTCAATCAAAGGTCTCTCGCAGTCTCAGCTGTTATCCCATCTGAAAAAAAGGAACAATAGCTGTAGTTATCTACCTAGAACATAGGGTTGTTGGAAGAATTAGAGTTGAAAACACACCATCAGCAGCTTTGCTGTGTGTTCATACTATTTCAGATTGCAGGTGGGAGATAAAATATTCACCTATGTAAAGTTGCTATGGAAATTAGAGTACCAGATGAAATCAGAGGACCACCCGCAGAACTTTGCAGGGCAGCATATAAACATTGTTAATACATGAATAAGCTTTAACTGGATAGCGTACTCCCACAGCCCCATGTGACCTTAGGGCAGGAGTGGGCAACCGTTTTATTGCTGAGCGACGCATTCCCGCAGAGGTAACATATTGTGGGCTTCACTCTGGGCAGGGCCAGAGTGGATAGGGCAAGAAACAGTTGTGGGTGGGCCAGACTTCCATGTATCTATTCACACACACCCAACACACCCTCATCCATCCATTCACACACTTCAAACATACACCCATCAGATAATACAACCTCTCTCTCTCTCTCTCTCTCTCTCTCATACACACACACACACACACACACCCCAAAATGGACACCTTTGGATGCCTTTTGAAAGAGCAGATCTAATTGGAATTACCAATTCAAAGCACTCAGTCTGGGTTGAGAAGAGATCTGCCCCTTCATAGGGTTCTTCTCTCCCTACCTGAGTGGGGGGGGGGAGCCTGCCAGGGGCCCTGCCAGGCCATAAGTCACAGGTTGCCCACCTCTGCCTTAGGGTATGTCCACCAGTTACCAGCTTCTAAGAAAGGATTGGCTAGTATTCCAAGTAAGGAATTTATTTATTTTCGACATGTATAAACCTCCCCATAATCAGATTTTGCTGGGCAGCTTAAGAAAAAGAAAGGTTCCTCCTGTGCAAGCACCAAGTCATTATTGACCCTTGGAGGGACGCCACTTGTGCTGGCGTTTTCATGGCAGACTATAGCAGGGTGGTTTGCCATTGCCTTCCCCAGTCGTAACTACCTTTCCCCCAGCAAGCTGGGTACTCATTTTACCAACCTCGGAAGAATGGAGGGCTGAGTCGACCTGAGCCGGCTACCTGAGACCCGACTTCCGTTGGGATCGAACTCAGGTCGTGGGGAGAGTTTCGGTTGCAATACTGCTGCCTACCACTCTGCGCCACACGAGGCTCTGCTGGGCAGCTTACCATGTCTCTAAATCAGCCTTCCCCAACCTGGTGCCCTCCAGATATTGTTGGACTTCAGCTCCCACCAGCCCCAGCTAGCATGGCCCTTGGTCAGGAATGCTGGGCATTGTAGACTAAAACTTCTGGAGGGCAACAAGTTGGGGACCACTGCTCTAAATAATAAACTATCACAGCAGCTGAAGTAGGGATGTATGAATCTGTCAATTTTGGATCCCTCTGTTTCTCATTTTTTTCAATCTTAAATTTGATTCATCCCAAACTTGAGAACTTGTTTTTAAAAGTTCTCATGAAAATCCATAGGCATTTTTGTGCACATCTATCCCAATACATTCATTTTTGTACTCATTTTTTCTTAATCTACATTTTTTTTGCAAGCAAGCCCTGATATAATGTGATTTTAACGTTATTTCCTCTATTATGCACATTTTTGTATTTATTTTTTGATTGGGTAACTCCATTGCAAAATTCAGGGAAGTGCAAATTCAAAGGAGTTTCAGTTCATATACTGATACAAAAATGTAAAATGTGAACTGGATGAATTTCTCCCCCATTCCTAAACTGGAGCTTGGAAAGACTGAATGAGAATTCCTGCCATGAACATTTCTCATCTTCCTGCTTCCCCTCACTCACCCTATCTTCTCTGTGAGAAGAGGCATAGGGACAAAAGATAAGACTGGAATTTAATGAAGGAAGGCACAATTTTGCATTGACCATCTTCTTTCTCCTGTGAGGGGGAGTCAAAGGAACAGGGGCACTGAGTGTTCCCTTTCTTCTCCCAGGGGAAATAGGCTATTCCTCCCCTACACACACACACACACACACACACACACTTCTGCACCATATTAATATGAAAAAGTAAGGCATCATTTTTATGGGGGAAACTGCTTGCACCTAGAGATGTCGGGGGAATCTTCAGTGGATTCAAATGAGTTTGGATTTCAATGATCCGACCAGCAGTTGACCAGCTTTTTCCATGTCACACAGATTCTGCAGACTTATGGAGTAGTTTTTTAATTGGGGGATGCACAAATTTGTACTTGTGCTAGTGCACATTAGTGCAAGTGACATGAAATTCTCAAACATCCCTTAATAAAATCAGATTCTGTCAATGGGTAGACAATGGAACAAAAGACACCTGAC
The DNA here is from genome assembly GCF_057233095.1 of Heloderma suspectum. NCBI lineage: Eukaryota > Metazoa > Chordata > Lepidosauria > Squamata > Helodermatidae > Heloderma > Heloderma suspectum. The sequence continues at coordinate 193,997,348 of NC_139458.1, forward strand.
AATCTGCAAAACACAGAACAGATGTATCAAAATCGATACACCCCTACTTGTGATATAAGAATATGAAGCTGTGATTCAACAGTAGGAAGTCAACAGTGATGCTTTTCTAGGAACTCAACAGTGCTTTTCATTCTCTGAGAATCCACTATGGATGGACTCAAAGACGTTCATTACAACACTTTTGGAAGAAACACAATCACTCCTATTTCAGGTGCAGCAGTTTTGTTGTTTATTCATTCGGTCGCTTCCGACTCTTTGTGACTTCATGGACCAGCCCACGCCAGAGCTTCCTGTCGGCCATCGCCACCCCCAGCTCCTCCAAGGTCAAGTCTGTCACCTCCAGAATATCATCCATCCATCTTGCCCTTGGTCGGCCCCTCTTCCTTTTGCCTTCCACTTTCCCTAGCATCAGCATCTTCTCCAGGGTATCCTGTCTTCTCATGATGTGGCCAAAGTACTTGAGTTTTGCCTTTAATATCCTTCCCTCAAGTGAGCAGTCTGGCTTGATTTCCTGGAGTATGGACTGGTTTGATCTTCTTGCAGTCCAAGGCACTCTCAGAATTTTCCTCCAGCACCACAGTTCAAAAGCATCTATCTTCCTTCGCTCAGCCTTCCCTATGGTCCAGCTCTCGCAGCCATAGGTTACTATGGGGAATACCATTGCTTTCACTATGCGGACCTTTGTTGGCAGTGTGATGTCTCTGCTCTTCACTATTTTATCAAGATTTGTAATTACTCTCCTCCCAAGAAGTAAACGTCTTCTGAATTCCTGGCTGCAGTCAGCGTCTGCAGTAATCTTTGTGCCTAGAAAGACAAAGTCTGTCACTGCCTCCACGTTTTCTCCCTCTATTTGCCAGTGATCAATCAAGCTGGTTGCCATAATCTTGGTTTTTTTGAGGTTGAACTGCAACCCAGCTTTTGCACTTTCTTCTTTCACCTTCGTCATGAGGTTCCTCAGCTCCTCCTCGCTTTCAGCCATCAAAGTGGTATCATCTGCATATCGGAGTTTGTTAATGTTCTTCCAGCGATTTTAACTCCAGCCTTGGCTTCATCAAGCCCAGCACGTCGCATGATGTGTTCTGCGTACAGGTTGAATAGGAAGGGTGACAGTATACAACCCTGCCGTACTCCTTTCCCAATCTTAAACCAGTCCGTTGATCCGTGGTCTGTTCTTACCGTTGCTACTTAGCATTTGGTCTAACAAAACCGATTTGTCCTTTGAGCCAGGATCTCATAAATCAGATTCATTCTGCTGCAACTCCAGATTATAATTTTCATCTTATAAATGAGGACCGTTCCCACAGGAATGGAAGACTATCTCATGAAAGACGACATCGCTTCCCAGCCTGAGTGAGTGTATGAAAAAGTGAGCTAAATGTTGGGAGATCTTTTTCCCATTCAGAGACTGTCAACATTGTGTATATTTATGGCAATAACATGCTTCCGAGGAAAAGCAGAGATGGAGTGTGTTTTTAATGAATGCAAAAATTCACAAACTTTTAAGCCTAGAAGAAAAAAAGAGACATTCATGGGCAATTTGCTTTTGTCTTTAAAAATACTTTGCTCAGGCTTGCTTGCTTTCTTTCTTTCTTTCTTTCTTTCTTTCTTTCTTTCTTTCTTGCAGGTAAAAATGTGGGGGAATGAATGAATGACATCATCCAAGGTTATAGAGTTCTAACCTCCAGCATTTGAGTATATCAAAATTTTCCATACAAAACAGCATGGTAATGCTTTAAGAGTTGTATTTATTTATGTATTGCATTTCTATACCACCTAATAGCTGAAGCTCTCTCATTTGAATGTTGTATTTTTGCTAAATCAGGTTTGCCATGCAGTCATATTCAAAGCTTATCAAACTATTTAGGCTATTTTAAGTACGGCATAAAGTAGCATCACCATTTATATCCAGATGCAGTCAACAAATTAGTTATATCTCAGCTCTTATATCTCCCCAATTTAATGAGGGACAGATTCATCATATATATTCTACATGCACCTACTGTTTTTTTATTTGGGCTTATATGCAGTTATCGTTACCCTTTTAATACTTTCCAAGATTTTGCTTGGCTTTTCTTTTAACAGACCCATTTTTGTTTGTTTTCTAATACCTTCTGGACTGTTACTATTTTGTTTGCTTCTAACTACACTGGAGGTGGGCGACATATAGCCCTCCAGATTTTGGAACTACAACTCCCATCAGCCCTACCCAGCATAGCCAAAGGTGAAGGATGATGGGAGTTGTAGGTCAAAACATCTTTAGGGCCAGAAGTTGTCCACCCCTGAACTACTCTGTCTTTCACATACTTTAACAGACTACAAGGTCCCTTCATAAAGAAAATTCTTGCTTCGCTCTGATGATTTCATTGCCCATTCACTAAAACATATTAGCTCACTTACATGTCATTGCAGATGTCTGAAATCTCCTTTCATTGCTGTGCAGTTTCAATAGGTGCATTCGTTCCTTCTTACCATAAATCTTATGTCATTTCCAAGTTGTAAATAAAGACCCATTGTGATGCAATCTTACAGCCATTCTCTCTCGTGATGAAACATGCGGAACATTTAGAACCTTTATTGAAAAAAATAGTCCCTGTGTAAAGTTTCTTACTGGTGAACCCTTTTACTTACTGAACATCATGTGGGACAATGCTTTTTTTACACTTACCTGAAAGGCCAAACCCTGTAGATTCACCCCTAACTATGCAGAAGTAAACCACACTTTTTGTACTGTAGTAGTCAGCAGGTGCACTCTGCCAATGTAAGGAAGAGTTTTACCTAAAGTATTTATTTACTTACTTACTTACTTATTACGCTTCTGTTCCACCCAAAATCTCTCTGGGCAGCTCACAACAATTAAAACCATAAAATGCAAGATGATAAAATACAATATAAAAGTTTAAAACTACAGTATAAAAAATAAAAATAATAACCAAATAAAACCTAGCAGCACTGCAAAGATTTAAAATAGCTGCATTCTGTGGCTACCAGTCTTGATGGCTATGTGCTACCTCCAGGACCAGAGGCAGTGAGCCTATGTACACGAGTTGCTGGGGAACATGGGTGGGAGGTTGTTGTGGTGCTTATGCCCTTCTTGTGGGTTCCTGGTCAACAGCTGGTTGGCTGCTGTGTGAACGGAATGCTGGACAAGATGGACACTTGGCCTGATCCAGCAGGGCTCTTCTTAAGTTCTTAAAATACAGTACCAGATTTAAAACAGAAACCAAAAAAACTAAAAATGCCTGGGAACACTTCTCCAGCACAATGTGACTTTGTGGGGTCATTAATTTTAGCGTCTCTGAAGTAGTTGGAGGCCTCCTCATCTCCTCCTGACTCTCTATGTATCTCTATAATATCTTTCCCAGAGGACCATCCGCATGTTGGAGGAGAAGCATCTATCCATACCTATGATCTAAACTGGGTGGAAAACCTGCACACACAGATATTGTTGGACTCCAAGTCCCATCATTCCTGACCATTGGCCATGCTGGCTGGGGCTGATGAGAGCTGGAGCCCAGCAACATCTAGAAGGCCATGGGTTCTCTACTTGTCTACAGTTTCCTCCTCACCTTCCCACTGTTTCCCTCTTCTTAGGTGCTCATCATAACATCTCAGTAAGTAGCCCTTTTGCTCCAGCTGGATAGCTGCTCTAGCTATTTTCCAGCTGGATGCCTGTTCACATTTCTGAGGACTCCTCTGAATAATGGTAACCATTTACAATAGGGCTTGCTAGTCAATATCACAGTGTAGCGCTATGCTGCTGAAGTACGGTACACATATCCTGGACACTTACGCATATGGTATATATAAAGTGTTTTTGGAAGAATAAAGAAGTGCAAACTGAGCGAGCTCATGCCACTTGCACATGAGGTTTTGAGCTTTTCTACACAAGGCTGTTAATCAGCTGTTAATCCACTGTATCTACTTCTGGTTTTGTCGCAGAACTGAGATCTGAGTGCTACATGAGGAGCATTTCCTTTTGTGCTTTTCTGCTACATAACCTCTAGGTGGCACTGTGGTATAGCGGAATAGTGCAAATGCACAAGAGGAAATTGTGCTTTCTTTCATTTTCACAACTAAATGCTGCATTTTCCCTTCTCTAAAAAAACTCGCCAAAAGTGCTGGTTAGACACAGAAGCAAAAACGAAGGGTTATGCCATTGTCTAAAGAACCCATAAACAACTGTGAGTAGGGAATGATGAGCATGTTTTCAGGGGGCACATGCTAGGGGTGAGCAGGGGTGAAGGGAAAAGGCACAAGGCCAAAATACGAGTATATTTTAGCTGAAAGTTCTTACTGTCAGTAACCAGCCTTTGGAGAGGCCGGGGGGAAAAAACTGCACAAAAGCTGGGAAACCATCAGACCTGGGCATGGTCTGAAGGCACATGAGACAGCTACCTTGCTGAAGCTAAGCAGATCTGGGCCTAGTCAGTGCTTGGAGGGGAGACCACCTGGAAACCACATGTAGCCACCTTGAGTTCCATGATGGAAGAAAGGTGGGATATAAATGAAATAAATAAATAAATCCATCAGCAATCAGGGGGAAAGCGGCGAGGCCAGGAGGGTGTGGCCATCTGAGGAACCCTGAAGGGCTGGGTTGGGAGGTTGGGACCCCAGGGAGGCCTGATTTAGCCTTGTTGTAAACCATCCAGTGTTTTCCATACCTCGAGATGATTCAAGCAACTATTCCTATGGTAACATTCCCATAGAAATGCATTGCTGGCATGGCACAGACAAGAGGACTGTAGTTCAGGGATGGAAGCTCTAGATTTTGGAGATCCTTGGTCAAAGTAGGCTCAGTGTGTCTCCCAGCCTCCCCTCCCCCCCCCCCGATTAACCTGGAAGAGATGAGGTGTGAAAACTGAGAAATCAATCATGCTGTCTTGGACTTTCCTGGGTGCTCCATATAAAGGTGTAGTGCGGGTGGGGCAGGGGTTTTTTGGAGCCCCAGCAATTATGCCCATCCTTTCCTCCCTCTGGGGCTATCCACAATCTGGCTTTACCAAATGGAATTTCATCTTGGGAATCATTGCAGGAAAATAAAAGGGAAAATAAAAATTTTATCTGCTTTTTGTACATTTTGTGCCTTGTTCTTGATGAGCACTGAAAACGCCCTAGCGCAGTGGTCAGTTGATGAGTCCAGCATTGAGAAGTGCTTGAATAATTTACAAGAGCAGCGGGACCAAGCAACTTGGCACCCTACCGCACTACCGGGCTCAAACTATTTGAACATATGTGCTGCTTTAGCGACCTGCTCGACTAGACAATATCCTTTTGGGATTACACTTGTCAGACAGGTTACTATTTATATACATGAAATATTGAAGGGCTTTTGTGATTCACTTAGACCTTTATATTTGAGTTATGCAAATAGTTGTTTCAAAGCCATCGCTTGGCCCAAGAGAGTGTATTGTTCATTTGCTGAAAAGGAATTATTTGTACTTCAATTAGTAAACCACACTGAATTAATCAAACACCCTGGCCATGATCCAGAGAACTCTCTCCCCCCCGCCCCCCCGAGCTCAGTGTTCAACTACGATTTCTCATCTTTCTCATCTGAGCAGGCTCCCAGTCTTATACATATTGCATGGCACCTTTTAAACTCAGTTCTACTAAACCTAACACATTAAGTCAAAATAATGCAGCCAATAGATGTGAGGGCTAGAAAACCAAAAACCTTCGATTGTGTGTCCAGCTGTCCCTTTGTGGTAAGCCATCGGAATTGTAGCTTAGAATACTTTCCTGGGCAATCAAGTCTTCTAAAGCTCTGGATTGGCCCCACTCATCCAGGCTGGCCATTGGATACTCATGGCCAGAAAGGGCTATAAAGAGCTTCCTGTTTGGGCCGGCCAACCTTGCTTGAGCAATAAAGTCTTCCTGGCTCTGTTGCATTTCTGTGTGTTCCTTGGCTCTCACTCAACTCCTGGGTCACCTCTGACTGCTGCCTACAGCTCAGTCTGGACACTGCATAATTAGACTTGCTGTAAATAAAATATCTCTATGACTTTTGCTTAAATTTTGGTTAGTTTCCACAATAACTTCAAACTGTGGGCGAGGGATTATCTTTCCGAATGCTCCTTTGCATTTAAAAACAAGCAAATTAAAGCAAACTCCCTCCAAGCAAAAACAACAAAGAGTCGTCTGACACCTGAAAGGCTAACAGAATTTGGTAGGAGGTGGGGAAATAAGCTTTCATGGATGAGAATCCATGTCATCACCTGACTGCAAATTCTGTGAGGGACATCTATCTATCTATTACATTTCTATACCACCCAACAGCCAAAGCTTTCTGGGTGGTTCACAAAAATTAAAACACAACAAGATAAAACATAATATAAAACCTTAAAAATGTTACAACAGAATAAAACCAGGGTAAAACCAGCAGCAGGGAAACATCTAACAACGTAACACATATTTAAAAACAAAGTGAAAAACTAAAAAGCCGGGGGAAATAAAAAGGGCTTCAGCTGGCATCGAAAAGGCCACAACGTAGGCACCAGGCAACTTTTCTGGCTTGGGTACAACCACTGAAAACGACCTCTCCTTGGCAGCCACCCACCTCACCTCACCTCACCTCAACCTATCAAGGTTGCTTAAGAATCACATCAAGAATATGTTGCTTTTTATTCCATATTTCAAACAGCGCAACATATTTTCAAAAATAAGGCTATTTCATGCCTGATAATGGAACTACCATGTCTTTCAGGCAGCTGCAGGTGTTAACTTGGAAGAGACTAAACATGAAATATAGATTTTAGCAATAAATCATGGTGGTTCTTGATGCTTTTCGATTCTGTTCCAGTCTCATGCGTTTCTGTGCTGAGGGTATCTCAGTCAACTTTCAAATGCCAAAGTTGACAATTGCAAGTGAGCTTGGTTGCCCAACACTGGAGCAAACCCTTCAAAACATCTCATATTGGTACCCCAAATGGCTGCAGCACGCTCAGAGGAGGCTTCTACGCCTCACTGTTGTAGTTATTCTCAAGTTCCTTTCAGCTGACTGAGAAGAGTTCAAGCTGGGTGTATGAGCTGAAGATCTGAGTCAAGGTTTGGAAAAATGAGTCTATGCTTCCTGTTGACTTTGTTGTTGTTTATTTGTTCAGTCGCTTCCAACTCTTCATGACTTCATGGACCAGCCCATGCCAGAGCTTCCTGTCGGCCGTCGCCACCCCCACCTCCCACAAGGTTGAGTCCGTCACCTCCAGAATATCATCCATCCATCTTGCCCTTGGTCGGCCCCTTTTCCTTTTGCCTTCCACTTTCCCTAGCATCAGCATCTTCTCCAGGGTGTCCTGTCTTCTCATGATGTGGCCAAAGTACTTGAGTTTTGCCTTTAATATCCTTCCCTCAAGTGAGCAGTCTGGCTTGATTTCCTGGAGTATGGACTGGTTTGATCTTCTTGCAGTCCAAGGCACTCTCAGAATTTTCCTCCAGCACCACAGTTCAAAAGCATCTATCTTCCTTCGCTCAGCCTTCCTTATGGTCCAGCTCTCGCAGCCATAGGTTACTATGGAGAATCCCATTGCTTTACCTATGCGGACCTTTGTTGTCAGTGAGATGAGAAAAAAGTTACAGGTTTTTTTTCTAATTTCCTGTTGACTACCATGAGAAATTAGAAAAAAAAACCTGTAACTTTTTTCTCATGGTCAGAACTGGATCACTTCAGGCATAGTAGCCCCCTAGAAGAGGATTACACCTGCCCCATGTCAGAAAGATAGGTGCAGGGTTTATATTCTGATTTTCTTTTAAAGGGAACTGCCAATAACATTTTAATTCCTTGGAAGAATTGGATACACATTTCAGGATTCATTGACCCATCAGAGGAGATCATGTCTGCCAAATTTCAGAATACCAGCCACAAGGGGTTTTCTGTAAGGGTGGCCTTGACATTTTGAGGTCTCCAAAAGAAGACATACTTATCCCCCTATGTTCCTTGTGGACCATTGTTCTGAAAATTACAGACAAGCTACAGTTGTCCCCAAGTAAGAAATCAGCAAAGTTTCAGAAGGATAGGTGCAGCAGTTCATGTGGAAGGGGAGTTCTCCAGTTTGGGGGAGGGAGTGGTTTGCTTTCCCTTCCATTCACCCCTTCCCCAGTAGTTTTTGGGTAAATTTGTATGAAAAATGCACAGGTCATTAGAGGTGTCCCCCAGGCAAGAAACCTGCAAAGTTTCTGAAGGATATACATGCATTCTAATTTAGAATGACTAGAATTTATTTACATTTCACCAATGTTAGCAGCAGGGGAACATGGGTGGGAAGGTGCTATTGCACTCATAGCCTGCTTGTGGGTTTCCTGTGGGCTTCTGGTTGGCCACTGTGTGAACAGAATGCTGGACTAGATGGACCTTGGTCTGATGCAGCACGGCTCTTCTTATGTTCTAAATATAGAGTGCCTCTGAGCATGTGCAGACTGCTTTTTCTTTCACCACTGAGCACTTACATTCTCCCCCTACCAATTCTATTCCCCTCCATGCAACCATTCTTCCTCATCCTACCTTCCTCCAGCAACTCTTCCTCAAAACAGATGTCTTGTTTTTGTGCAATTCCTCTCTATCTCCTCCTTGTTATGCACAAGGTCTCATTGTATCTTCCTCCCTATAACTTCATTTGTGCCAAGACTTCACCAGGATTCAGCCAATGGGTCTGTTTTCAAAACTAGGGCTAAGTTATGGAGAAACTCTGAGCATGCAAATCTCAGAAGCTAGAGTTCATGCAAAAAAACCCCTCAAACCCACAAATGACAAAACATGCATAGGACTGAACTGAAAGGGTAGTCAATTCATTAGACAAAATTGGGTGGGCACTGTATTAAGGCTGCAGTACCGGAAGTACAAGCTGGGTTTCGAAGAGGCAGAGGAACTAGAGATCAAATCGCCAACTTTCGCTGCATCATGGAGAAAGCAAGAGAATTCCAGAAAAACGTCTATTTCTGCTTCATTGACTACGCTAAAGCCTTTGATTGTGTGAATCACAACAAACTGTGGCAAATTCTGAAAGAGATGGGGGTACCAGACCATCTTACATGTCTCCTGAGAAACCTGTACGAGGGTCAAGAAGCAACAGTAAGAACCAGACATGGAACAACTGATTGGTTCAAAATTGGGAAAGGAGTACGACAAGGCTGCATATTGTCACCCTGCTTATTTAACTTATATGCAGAGTACATCATGAGAAACACCGGGTTGGATGAATCACAGGTCAGAAGTAAGATTGCCGGGAGAATTATCAACAACCTCATATACGCAGATGACACCACCCTAATGGCAGAAAGTGAAGAGGATCTAAAGATCCTCTTGTTGAGGGTGAAAGACGAGAGTGCAAAAGCTGGTTTGAAACTCAACATTAAAAAAACGAAGATCATGGCATCTGGCCCCATCACTTCCTGGCATATGGAAGGGGAAGAAATGGAAGCAGTGACAGATTTTATTTTCTTGGGCTCCAAGATCACCGCAGACAGTGACTGTAGCCATGAAATTAAAAGACGCTTGCTCCTTGGGAGGAAAGCTATGGCCAACCTAGACAGCATAGTAAGAAGCAGAGACATCACCTTGCCGACAATGGTCCGTCTAATCAAAGCTATGGTTTTCCCAGTAGTAACGTATGGCTGTGAGAGCTGGACTATAAGGAAGGCTGAGCGCCGAAGAATCGATGCTTTCGAACTGTGGTGCTGGAGAAGACTCTTACGAGTCCCCTGGACTGCAAGGAGGTCAAATCAGTGAATCCTAAAGGAAATCAACCTTGAGTGCTCATTGGAAGGACAGATACTGAAGCTGAAGCTCAAATATTTTGGCCACCTAATGCGAAGAGAAAACTCCCTGGAAAAGACCCTGATGCTGGGAAAGACTGAAGGCAAAAGGAGAAGGGGACGGCAGAGGATGAGATGGCTAGATAGCATCACTGATGCAATGAATATGGACTTGAGCACGCTCCGGGAGAGTGCGCAGGACAGGAATGCCTGGCGTGCTATGGTCCATGGGGTCACGAAGAGTCGGACACGACTGAACGACTGAACAACAACAACAACAACAACCATGCTCACAACTCAGGACTTATTTCTGAGTAAATATGCAGAACATCAAGGTGCAAACCTCGCTGCAAAAGTAACTTGTGCTGGAATCCTATGCACACTTTCCTGAGGGTAAGCCTCATTAAACATAATGGGGCTTCTGAGTAGGCATACATAGGCTTGTATAAATGAGCAGCATTTATCTCCCCTCCACTTAAAAAGCAAACCAAAAACTCATTTTTTTTTATTAAAGCTTTCTGTTCATAGGAACATAAGAAGCTGCCTTATGCTGAGTCAGACCCTGGGTCCATTGAGCCCAGTACTGTTGACACTGACTGGCTGTAGCAGCTCTCCAGGTTTTCAGGTAGGATTCTTTCCTAGCCCTACCTGGAGATGCTGGGGATTGAACCTGAGACCATCTGCATGCCAAGCATGTGCTCTACCACTGAGCTACAGCCCTTCCTATTGCTGGATAATGGCAACTGACAAACAAAACAGCCCGTTTGTTTCTCTGCAACCATGTGAACCCACTCTTCTCAAAGAGTTGAATGAGGAGGAGAAAAAAAAAACCTCTTGTCTGTTTGTATAAAGTCAAATACAGTTCAGAACTTCTCTTGCCCGCTGAAGAGAATTCTCTTTAAGAATTCCCCAAGATATGTTCTCAGTGGAATAAAGAAGAAAAAGAAAGAAAGAACAGGATAGGGGAGGGGAGGGAAGAAGAAAAAAAGAATGGTGATTGGAAATGTGCACGGGGGTGGAGGGTAGAGAGAATTCCCTAAGCAAAGTGGCTCCTTTCAGAGAGGTGGTACTTCAGACGAATTTAGGAGGCTGTGGAGGGTTTATAAGGATTGCACATACTTAAATGAACTTCATGAGGTGAGGTGGCTGAGGGCTTTTCTAGCTTTTTTAAAACTGCAGAACTTATTTAAAAGCTCCAGCAGTTTCTTGATCATGACGCCACATAGTCCTAACCCTCCTTTTGGGATTATATGAGTTCTACAGCTATTTAGGAGAAATTAAAGTTGAGGGGGAGAAAGAAGTTTGTGGAGACTGATTGGATCCTTTGCTGTACTGAAGCTACTAAACTTCTGCAGAATCCAAAGGTTCCACTTTGGGGCAGTAAAATCAGATGCTGTGTGAAACACCAGTATTTCACATGGGGCTCTTTCTTCCCTTCCTTCTCCCTCTTCAACATTTCATTGCAGGCAAGCTCCCAACAGTGGGCATGTAAAAGGAGAAAAGAAAAGTAGGGGAGAGAGAGGTTTTTTGCACCTCAAAAAACCCTTACACCAGAGATTAGGGATAGTGACCTCCTGATGGTCACCTTAAACACCTTCTGATTAGGATCTCTAATCTCCTGGGTGACTTGACAGTTTTTATTTTTTGTTTTAGACTTTGAGAAAAGGAAAATTTACACATGGCTAGCACAAAAGACCCAACTGTCTGAAATTTGGTAAGTTCAGTCAGCTCCATAGGGCCTGGTAGGTCCCTAAATTCCGTGAATTTATGTGGAAGCACAAAAAAATATATAGCTCTTTGACAGATTTTCTTGGAAAAAGCAAATTTTACCTGTGGCTAGCACAAAAGCCACTGGACCTAACTGTCTGAACTTTGGCAGGCTCAGTCATCTCTATAGGGGCTTCCAGGCCCCCAAATTCCATGCACATATGTGGAAGTACAAAAAAAAAGATATAGCACTTTGCTTTGACACATTTTCTTGAAAATAGCAAACCTGTGACTAGCACAAAGGTCACTGGACATAACTGCCTGAAATTTGGCAGGCTCCATCAGCTCCACAGGGGCTGCCAGGTTTCCAAATTCCATACACTTATGTGGAAGAACAAAGAAATTATAGCTCTTTGCTTTGACACATTTTCTTAGAAAAAGCAAATTTTACCTGTGGCTAGCACAAAAGCCAGTAGGCCTAACTGTCTGGCATTTGGCAGATTCAGTCATCTCCATGGGGGCTGTCAGGTTCCCAAATTCCATGCATGTATGTGGAAGCACACAAAAAAATAGCTCTTTGCTTTGACAGATTTTCTTGAAAATAGAAAACTTTACCTGTGACTAGCACAAAGACCACTGGATCTAACTGCCTGAAATTTGACAAATTCAATCAGTTCCATGGGGGCTACCAAGCCTCCAAATTTCATGTATTTATCATACAAACTAAAAACGTTATGGCCATTTCTGTTTTCCAATGCAAGTCAATGGGAAAATGTAAAAAAAATGGCAATTAGGACAGCTCAAAAGATCCGGGGCCCAGCTCAAAAAGATCTGGGGCCCATGCCAGGTGGGCTCTATTATAACGATGCCCCTGGTGATGACACAATAAAAGCCTAGTTTGGACGCATCCTGAGTATATAAAATTGAATCATTTCATTAACAAAATCAAAGGGTCATACTAGACGAGACATTAAATACATGGTTGTAGTCCAAAACATCTGGAGGACACAGGGTTGCCAATATCTGCTTTAGATCTTAACTTGAGAATTGGACATAAGTTTGTCTTAAGAAGTCCACTGCACTATGCTGTTGTTTAAATTCCCAAATCTCAAACTTAGGAATCATTCATTCCATACAGCAGCCTTTCTCATCTATGGGTCCCCAGATGGTGTTGGACCACTACAACACCCATCACCCCCAGCCAGCATGGCCAATGGATGGAGATGATAGAAGCTGTAGTCCAACCAAAGCCTATCACAGGGGAGGCCAGGAGGGCCATTTGGGCCGGGCCTCACATTCATGGAGGGCCTCAAATTTAGGCTTGACTTTATCTCCAAATGAAGTTATACATACAGTCACAGAGATAAACTGACAGGTTTGAAAGAAGTTCATCATACACCTTTAAACTCATGTCCCATTACCAGACCACACTGCCTGTGGTGCACTATGATTTAATATTTTTTTATAAATCCTGTAACTATTTTGTGAATAGCACAATTATATTATAGGATACTGCCATCTGTGGTGGAACATTTCAAACAGAATTAAGGCGCAGTCCTATCGAGACAGTTGGCAGCCTCTGAAGTTGGAGGCTGCTGAATATCAAATGCAGGGTGGCCAGAGCATGGAGGCGATCCTCGCCTCTGTGCTCCAGCTGCCCTGCATTTTCACTGGACAGGCAATTTCATCCATCTAGCCACTTCCAAGCAGGCGGGAAGGAGGCTGAGGTGTGTTTAGGAAGCTCCTCCCCTCCCTGCCCCCAGGACCACCCCTTTTCCCTGTCTCCGTGCCAGCTACGAGGGGGAGGGAAGCACGGTTTCTGGGCTCTGAGGTCAGATCCCAGGGGCCAACCTTGGATCCCAGAAACTGAACAATCCTATGTCCCCCCACGCCCAGATGCTGTCTAGGTGGCATAGGATTGCTCTCTAAGTCTATAAATTATGAGTGACACATAGCTATAATTCAAACCAGGATTGGTATAATACTCTGTTTTATCGAAAATTCTAAAGTGACATTATTTTGCCCGCAAAAATTCTGACATTTCACATCCATAAAAATACTTCAGTCATTATACTTTTTGTGTGCAAATAAAATATTGTCAAAATGTATTATATATATATATATATATATATATATATATATATATATAGTCTGTCAATTCTAATAATTTGTATTTCTCAGACAGGGATGTACGGATTCCCCACCATCTGTTCCGGTGGGGAATCCACGGGTGGGGGGAGGCGATCCGTTCCTCCCTCCCGGAATCCACACAGAGCAGTTCCGCTCCGCGAGGATTCCGCAGAGCCGAAGGCCACCCTGTTCCTCTGTGCACATGCCCCGGATTCCCCCAGGTTTTTTTTGGCTCCCCGAACTTACATAAATAATTCCATAAGTACCGCCAAAAAATCATTTCTGCACACCTGACATCAGTCTCTGTAAGCCTCAGGTCATAGGGAAAATGCCTATTTATTTTCACAAAAAGGGTAATAAAGCCCTTACCAGGGACTCCCCACGTAACTTCCGGTCACCTGACCTCACCAGACCTGTCCTGACCTCACCTCACCGGACCTGTCCTGACCTCACCTCCACAGACAATAAACAGAAAAGATGGAGGATTTCCGTGGAGTTCAAGACTCAGCCTCAGCGAAAGAAAGCCTCGGGTCACAGGGAAAATGCCTCATAAAAAGGGTAAAGCCATTCGCATTCTTCTGCCTCCATTTCCAATTTACAGATTTCTTTTCGTAATTATTTTCGTAAAATCCGCCGTTTCACGGACACACAAAAAAGGTGTCCACGTGAGCTCAGGTCTGGGTCTACCGGGCCAATCTGTTCAGAGGAGGATTCCGCAGACCGGATTTGTCAGAATTCGATCCCATTTAAAATTCGTGTGGAATTCTCTCACATCCCTATTCTCAGAGTGATTTGATTTTATGATGTTTCTGAATTCATTTTTCACGTAAACATTTAAAATATGCCACAATTTTTGTAAGCCTGTTTTGGCATTTCTTCATGTTTTAATATACTGGGAGCATCAAAAAATAGAAGTGACCCGGGCCTCTCTTGACCTATGAGAGGACCTGAATCCAACAACATTCTGGTAGCCACGGTTGACAAAGGCTGTTAGACAGGGATCCATGTCAAACTCAGGTGAACACAATAGGGAGCATATTCAAGAGCGGTATTAGAAATGGGCTTTCTGTGGAGACTTGCTTCTACTTTGTAAATGACTGTGCATGTGCCATTGGAATGGGAAGGGGCCCAAGCGTGTGCTGTGCTAAGACATGAGAAATGGCAGACTGCTAAGCTAATTAATTAGCTGGGGCTGAAAGCTCTTCAGACACACTTTTCAAACTGGTTGTTGACTTGGTTGTCCTGAAGCACTTGCTGTACCTCTCAATGAAAGCTATTGTCTTCCTGACAGAAGTGAGACAGTCGTCCCTTGCCAGCTAAATGATTTTCATGCTTCCCTCATACACAGAGCAGCTGTAAGAAAAGCTGCAGCCGAAATGGCTCCTTATCTTCTGAAAGTGAAGGAACAGTAAACACACAGAAACTATGCTCATAATTGTGCTTTCATGGATGAAGTAAGGCCAATTAGAGCAAAGTCCTCCCGCTTGAAGGCCCTCCGGAAACTCAGGGCAAAACTAAGCATGGGTTTCTTTTAAGTGCCGACCCTGCAGTGCTTATATGGAATGCAGGGATGGTGGTGGGTCTTACTTTAACAGTCAAAAGAACTTGTAGAAGAGGGGGACTGAACCTTCTCCCCTCTTTCACTGTATCTCCTCTCAAAACATTGCTCCAGGCACTTTTCTTCATTCCCAGCCAGCCCAGCCCTATCATTAGGCAGGCTGAGGCCACCACTTCAGGTGGCAGTTGTGTGTGTGGGGGGGGGGGGAGTAACTGCAGCCTCCACTGGTTCCTCCTCAGCTCCCCAGCTGTTCCCTTCTGTTGGAGGGCAGAACAGTGTATGCCTCTTGGCCTGTCCTGAGACCTCTAAACTAGCCTACTGCCTCAGATGAGGATGCCACCTCATCACTTGCCAGTCTAGTCAGCTTCTGTATGTGGAATGGAGAGGAGACACCATCTTGTCCTTTGCCTCAGGCAGCAAAGTCGCTGGGTCTGGCCCTCTTTCCACTTCACTTCCACATCAGAGCAGGAGGTGGGGAGAAGTTGCTGGACCAACCAATTGCAGGTGTGGGGGTAAGGTATGGGATAGCGGAAGGTTCCACACCCCTTTCCCACACTTTCTTTTTACTGTTAAAAACTCCAGTATTTATGTGTGAATGGGGTGGACATGAATACGATGGCCCCATCTTGTCTAATTTGGCCTTTAGCATGCAGAAAAAAGGACAGAAAAAAGTCCTATAACTCCCAGCATTCCCCAGCCAGCAAAGCTGGCTGGGGAATGCTGGGAGTTGCCGGACTTTTTCCTGCCTAAATATGCAGAGGATTGTGCCCTTTGCATTTCATCACCGTCCTTCATGCTTTAGAGGAAGGGTAGACAACTTGTGGCCTGCCAGATGTTTGGCTATGCTGGCTAGGGCTGATGGGAGTTGTAGCCCAAAACATCTGGAAGGCCCAGCCCCACCCTACATTCTATCTTGAGAAGTGATGGGCTGATGTTCTGCACAAATGGATTCTGGGTGATCAGCAGGTCAATTCAATCTGGGCCAATGAAGGTGGTGTTAAGCCATGCCCTATTCCAAGCTTGCAAATAGTCTCTCATCTGACCTGTGATAGGTCAGAATCACTTCCAACCAGGCAGTTTCCAAGAATTTGTGAAATGGAAGAAAGCTGCCTTGTTCCCGCCTTTTTGGGCTGTGCAACAAATAGTTGACTATGGTGTAGTGGAGCTGCGGTTCATAGCCTCAAAGCACCAGAACTTTAGCAGGGATGATGATGTCATCTGCTACTCCCACCCCCACCTCCGAGCTTAGCTGCAATTCTTGCAGTACCAAGGGGAGAGTGAATGAATTTTCGCAGCAACAATATATTCTTGCAAGCTATCCCTGCTGTAATGCTAAGAATCTTGGAGTGGCTTGGTCTTGAATGGACAATTAAGACCCATTTGCTTTCGAAAAGACCAGCTCCTGGTGGAATGAAAATTGCTAAAATTGGTTTGTTGATATGAATCAAGACAGCTGCCTACACTTTTGGAATTTCCTTGAAGGCATGGCCATGAGGACTGTCAAAATTAGCAGCTGCACCTCAGTATTTACCATTGATAATGGACACGTGCATGTGTGGACAGGTACTTTTTGTGAGCTAGGATCTGTTTTGCATGTATTCACAAAATTGCACTACTCTTGAGAGTGCTCTGTATATTTGGCACGTCACCTTTCTAGGGTGGGATTGAGCGGGGCCATTCTGAGATGCAATTGTGCTCATGATGCAGATTCAGGGGCCGACCTGCCATGTGCGCAACACAATCCAAGCTGAAAAATAAAGTGGTCAGTCTCGGGCAGAATAACTATGTTGCGTCAGAGCTGACTCTCTGGTCATAATCACCCTCGATTTCTTACTCTGCTTGTAATATGACTAATAGTCACAAAGGTCCATGTGTGCAGTGTGGGTATATGTCCATCTCTTTATTACATTTGGATCTCACACTTCCTCCAAGGAGCTCATGGCAGCATATATGGGGCTGTTCCATTTTATCTTTGTAACAACCCTGTGAGGTAGGCTAGGATGAGAAAGTATCACTGGGCCAAGGTCACCCAGCAAGCTACCTGGTTGAGCAGGAATTGGAGCCCATGGCTCCCTGGTCCAAACTGAATACTCCATACACTACTCCACCTGTATTCTGTACAGATAGACCCAACCAAACATTTAGTGCCTGCTATTTTATGTCCTATTTTGAGGGTGAAAGAGGAGAGTGCAAAAGCTGGTTTGAAACTCAACATTAAAAAAACGAAGATCATGGCATCTGGCCCTATCACTTCCTGGCATATAGAAGGGGAAGAAATGGAAGCAGTGACAGATTTTACTTTCTTGGGCTCCAAGATCACCGCAGACGGTGACTGTAGCCATGAAATTAAAAGATGCTTGCTCCTTGGGAGGAAAGCTATGGCAAACCTAGACAGCATAGTAAGAAGCAGAGACATCACCTTGCCGACAAAGGTCCGTCTAATCAAAGCTATGGTTTTCCCAGTAGTAATGTATGGCTGTGAGAGCTGGACTGTAAGGAAGGCTGAGCGCCGAAGAATTGATGCTTTCGAACTGTGGTGCTGGAAAAGACTCTTACGAGTCCCCTGGACTGCAAGGAGGTCAAATCAGTCCATCCTAAAGGAAATCAACCCTGACTGCTCATTGGAAGGACAGATAATGAAGCTGAAGCTCCAATATTTTGGCCACCAAATGCGAAGAGAAAACTCCCTGGAAAAGACCCTGATGCTGGGAAAGACTGAAGGCAAAAGGAGAAGGGGACGGCAGAGGATGAGATGGCTAGATAGCATCACGGATGCAATGAATATGAACTTGAGCACGCTCCGGGAGAGAGCGCAGGACAGGAAGGCCTGGCGTGCTATGGTCCATGGGGTCACGAAGAGTCGGACACGACTGAACGACTGAACAACAACAAATTTTATGTACTACCACTAGCTGAAGAACATGGATATGTAACCAGGGAGGTTTTCAATCAGAAGTGAGACTGTCATTCAGTGTCTCCCTAACCTGCATCCATTACTGGATGCAATCCACATTCCATTCGGCTCCCTCCTCTAGAATTGTAACTTAGTGGCAATAGGAAGCACTCATTGATGGGAAATTGGACTGATGGGGAAGGAGCAACAAAATGGAATATTTCCCATGCTTTGATGGAGATGCGAACACCATGAGACTCTCTGGTTGAGATTTGCAGTTTCAAACTAGCTATATAGTTGTTGATGCCCTCTACCTTATTATCTAGCTTAGGGGTGAAGAACCTCAGACTCAGGGGCCAAATCTGTCCCAACAGAGTTCCCCAGATGGCCATGCCCCCCTCTCCCCGCAATATTCCCCTTCAGCAGAGCTCAGCACAGACCATACAAGTTTTCTTAAGGTAAGTAGTGGAACAGGAAGTCTGCCCTGGAGCACAGGAAAGGCTCCATTGGACAACAACAAAGTAGGATTTTTGTTACAACCATTTGCTAGGCCTTAAGCCTCATTTCTGCCCAGATTTGGATTTCCAGAAAGCACTAGCTACTTTAATCTGCTTAACTGCAAGTTTTAGGGATATTAAAAGGTTCAAATGAATTCAAATAAGAGTTTAAAAGGTGCCAATTGCCAGCAGTTTTATAGAGTGCTGACAAAATGAGAAGAGGATTATCAGACTTTAGCCCTTAGCAATGAGCATGCAGTAGAAGCCAGACTGACTCAGGCAAAACTGTTACTTATTCGACCTTTAAAAATTATTAGTTCTTTTTTTTTTTTGGAGCCACTGTTCTCTATATTGTACAGCCAAGGTATTTTGAAGCAGAGCCCCAAATGGCATCCTCTCTAGAGCCAGCACTTTAAAGGGTCTCACTGTGCTGTTCAGGCATCTGTTCCTGCATTCATCTATCCTTCTAAATTCCACTGCCTGAAGCAACCTGCTTCACTTTGCCACATGGCAGAGCCGGCCCTGGTATTGTATGATTTCAGTGTTTGGTTTCCCCCAGTTTACTTTTTAAGAAGAAGGTTGCTTCCACATTAACCCCTTCCTCCGCAATATTTTTTTTCAATCCTGTTTTACTAGAGCTAAGACAAAGATCTCCAGGGAACAAGTTCTAAGAAAACCGACACTTGGGGTGGCATAAAACTACATTTTAAAGCAAGAAGGGAGGGAAAGCCGCCACCGCTTTTCCTGTTAATATCCTCCAACATTTATAGATTTTCTCCACCCCCACCATATTACCAGAAATGGCTCCCACATTTTCAGGCTGCAAAGGGGGGCATGAATGTGGGAGGGGTATTTTCAACCCAACCCTGTTTCTTACAGAGCATCCAGATGACATCATCAGCCTGTTATTTTCCAGCATTTCCTATGTTCTACCATGGTTTTTAATTTGTTTTTAAAAATCCCTGGACTTGGCCATTTATTTTGTAATAAAACACAACTACAGCACTAGCCTGTCTAGTGTGGACAGGGAAAGCAGCACCACTGAGGCTTTTAAGGCCTTTTTTGCCTTTAATTAAACACTTCCTGTTTGTAGGTTTAGCCAGTTCTATTACTTCCTGATGAGCACAGCTGGGGGATTAGTAATGAAGAGCCTATTAACTGCCCCTTGAATAGCCCTCTCTTACTTGCTCCAATGTCAGTTTCTCTTCTGGGTCAAGGGAGGCTTTAATTATTAGTTTCCTTCCTTTATTACTTTTGTTTTCACCTCTTATAGTAAAATAGCACCATTCTACTATAGAAATGGAAAGGAAAAAAGAGAGATCAGTAATTAAAGCCTTCCTTGCCTCAGCGAGGGGGCAAGCAAACATTGTGAGTAAACATTATTGAAGGATCCCAACCGTGGCGAAGGGCATTGCTTGACAATACAGTGATGTATGAAGTGTGCGTGTGGAACCTCCATTTACATTTTGCTTCCAGCTAACTGTGGAGAAGCAATGTCTCAGCAGCACCAAAAATGGCTCTAGTGTGAAAGCAACTGGAGCAGAGAAGGAACTTGAGTAAAACAGGAGGATCTGTAACACATTAGTAGAACACAGGTTTTTAAATTATTATTATTGCAGAAGAGTCTAGGACTTGGGGAAGCCAACATTAAGACCTTCTTGTTTCGACTGGTCAGGACCGATCAATGTAAAGTCTTACATAAAGTATCATGCATTTTAGTGATGCCAATGCACAATGCAGTCTCAACCTGCTTAGTTCTTCAGTCGATGTCTCTAATATTCTCTCCATGGTTGCACTTTAGGGACAAAGTAGACATGACACCATTAAACACAGGACCAGCCAAACGCAGGACTGTGTGGCTGCTTTGGGGGAGGGATGTCCTGTGAGATCACCTGCAGCACAGGCGATCTCCTGGGACACCTCTCCAGGCAGGCAGTGCCTGAGGGAAAACCCTCAGAGCCAGGCATTTGAGTCTGGGCGGCTCTCTGCTTTTGCTGCTGCTGCAGCTCTCCAGAGAGTCCATCCGCCCTCTGCCTCACTCTGAGCAGGTTCTTAGAACAAGCCAGAGGGTGGATGGCTCTTCCGGAGCAGTTGCCTGTCCTCTGTCTCGCTTTGAGAACCATCTCAGAGAGCAAGCGGCTGCTCTGGAGAGCCCTGCAAGCTGCTCTCCTGCTGAAGCATTTGCCACAGGGCTGGCGGGACTCTCTGGAACAGCCATTAGTGCCTTGCTCCAATGATGTGGCCATGGGGCACCCTCCTGGTGTGTGTGGGAGCATGCAGTTTGCCACTTCTCCCAGTCTGGGTAATTCACCTTGCCTCATGGGAGAGCCAACCCTGGTGGTGCGAGGCTGTTCCGAACTGGACCCTGGCAGGCTTTTAACTGCTGCTGTCCCTATCTGGATCACCTCCGCCACCTTCTATTTATTTTTTGAAAATCCATACCTGAATGACATCATTAGCAAACTGCTGAGGTGGGGGAAATGTATTCTTAGCTGCTGCTATTTTTAACTTTGTCATTGTTGTTTTACTCACTGTAAAGTTTGGGTATTTTTAAAATGATTCTATTGTTTTGTTGTTAGGATGCCTTGAGCACACTGCCAGAGGCAAGGTGGGAAACACTCGGAATAGGGGTGTTGAACCTCTTTCAGCCACATTCCATTTTGAAGAAGCTCTTCTGGGCCACATTCAAGTGATGAGCAGGGTCAAGGGGGCAGGGCCAAAAATAACAGCATATTTTAGCTTTAGGGCACAATCCTATACATGTTTAGACAGGAAAAAGCATGCTGGGAGTTGTCGGACTTTTTTTTTCCTGTCTAAACATGCATAACATTGTGCCCTAATGCCCTTAGAGCGAGCAACCAAGCTTTTTTAGAGAGGCATTTCAACCTTTCAGAATGGAGGTTGGGGCGCGGTGGGCGGGATGGAACTGCACAGAAAGGGGCAAGGCTGGATTTGGCCCCCGGGTTTCAGAATCTGCACCCCTGATTTGGAATGAATCAATCAAGTTCCTTCCCAGCATGCCCCAGCTAGCACCGGGAGTTGCAGGAGGGTTTTTCCTTGTCTAAACATGCCTAGGATCGCGCCCGTAATGAAACGGGGACAATGCGTCCGGGGGGGGGGGGGGCGCAGCGGAAGGCAAGAAGTGGCAAGGGCGGCCCTCGCCCTGCCACTTGCCCAACCGCGGATGGTTCGAAGCTGCCCCTTTTCACGACACCCCCAGGAGGAGGAGGACAGCCGGTAGCGCCGCTTGCCTCGGGTCCCATCACGTGAGCCGCAGGAGCCGCCGGCGGAGCAGCAGGCAACTTGTCTCCCAGCAGCTGCGGTATGAGGAAGTCAGGGAGAGGCGCCCTGGCCCCGCGGCTCTTCTGATCCCGACGGCACCGCGGGGGCGGGGGAGGACCCGAGTACGTGCGCGCAGAGCTGTCCCGGGGAGCGCGGATCGGGCTCCCCCCCGGTCCTTCGGGCGTGGGGCTGGCGCGGGGGCCTCCTCCCCTTCGGCTGCTGCAGGCCACCGGGGGAGGGAGCGCGGCCGGGGCTCTTCCCTCGCAGCGGCGCCGTCCCCTCCCCAAAGCGAAGAGGACACTCCGGCGCTGGAGTCGCTAGGATCCTCCTCCCAAATCGGGGTCCTGCCCCCGATCCCTTTCCCAAAGGAAGAGGAACTCCCTGATTGATGATTAACTCTCGGGTTTCCGCCGTCGCTGCTCAGGCTCGGGCGGGCCCAAGCGGGGCTCGTTTTTCGGGCACGCCGCCGGTGACTTCCGTGCCTTTCGTCGCTGCGCCGCGGCGCGGCTCGGGCTCGGCAGCCCCGTTTCGGCTGCGCGAGGGTTGGCGGCGGCGGCGGAGAGGGAGAAGCCGGGAAGCGCCGGGCCAGGGGCTCGCCGAGGATTTCGGCGCGGCTGGGAGATCCCCAGCGCAGGATTAGTTTCGCGCGCGCCCCCCCCCCCCGGTCCCTCCCCAGCGGGTTTGCTGGCTGCTACTAGGCTGCAACTGGAGGTTCGGGACTCGTTTTATAGCCCATGGGGGAGGACGGGGATTGGGCATGCCCTAGGGGAGGGGCTGCTACTATTGCTGGATGCCTTCCTCCAGCTGTGCTGGACAGATGTGGGCCGTCCCCCCCAGTGGCTGGTCCCGGCGGGGCTAGTGCGCTCGGTCTCCGCCCGCTTCCTCACGTTCCTCCGCCTGCTTGCGGCATCTCCTGTGCAACTTTTGCAGAACGTGCCCCCGACTGAGTGCTCTCCCCCCCCCCCCGCGCGCGCCGCCGAGCCGCTTCCTGCAGCCCGGGAACCCGGCCCGCCTCCGCGTTTGCATATCTATTGTATATATATATTTTTTGTTGCAGGTTGGTGGAGTTCGGCGGCGGCTACTCAGTCGCCGTGCGAGGGCGAGGGAGCGAAGCCCGCGAGAGCAGCGGCAGCAGCAATAATACCCCGGAGCTCTCGATGGAGGAGGAGGAGGAAGTCGTGGCGGAGGCGGCGGCTGCAGCGAGCCACGAGTGGCAAGAGGTCGTTCAGAAGAGAAAGGCCTGGGCGAAAAGCAGGGACTCTTGGCAAGCGTCGGAAGCGGAGCGGCTCTCGCCAGAACTGGCCCCGGAGCAGGGGAGCGCCGGGGGAAAGTTGCCCTTGGCTGCCGAAGGAGGTCTGTCCAATCGGTCCTCTGCTCTCTTTTCCGCCCCCAGCTGGGAGCACCGGTCACTCGAGGGAACCCGAAGGCTACTGACGAAGGGTCTTGTGTCGTCTGAAAGGCGAACAGATTTATTTGTGGCATAAGCCTCGGCGCGCTAGTAGAGCCCGTCGCGTGCCCGAAGGGAGGCTTCATGCGTCTGCTGACGTCCACCCAAGTATGCCTCAATAAATAGGTTCGCCTTTCAACTGCTCCACCGCTCTTCTTTTGTGTTTGCTGTACAGCGGCTGAACAATTGAGAGGGGGAGGGGGGAATTGATCTTGAAGGCTGCGCTCCTGAGCGCATTTAAGTCTCATGGATCCTATGCAATAAGTGTTCTTAGGATTGGCTCCCAATATTGCACACACTTATTGCCGGGGGGGGGGGGGAATCCTGTTACATTGGTGGTGTTCTAAATCCGAGGCATGTTGATTGACTGAATTCAAAGGGGCTTGCTCCGTAAGCATATATAGGATTACAGCCTCCGTTAAAACTTGTTTAGGGTCAGCCTGCAAAACTCCCAATTGTATGCTTTTGGTTTTTTGTAGGAAAATCAAGGAAATGTTACGGGTTTTGTTCCCCCCTTCCCCCCCCCCAGTAACTGTTGATGTTGTGCATTTACATTTTATTATGTAATTTAGTTAAATGAGATTCTTGGCCATGAGCAAGAAAGACATTTGGCAAACTTCTGACTACTTTTTTTTAATGCACTGTTCATCATTAAAAAACAAATTACATTTGTTGTTCCTTTTCTCCTGTTTCTCTCTGCCCCTTTTCTCCTCATCCTGCAGGCAATATTCCAAATGAAAAGATTGCAATATGGCTTAAAGATTGTAGGTAAGTACATCTTGTAAAGAATGATATAATAGTTAAATATACCTTTTAGTTTTAGGCTGAGTCTGTGCCAATCGCATGCTGGTTCCCATATAGTCCCTAGCACTTTGGCACCAAGTCTTTTAAAATACTATTAGCATTTCAACCTCCTCTTAAGATAGATTCCAAAAAGTGCTGCATTCTGTAGACTGCAATGGGACTTTCCCCTCTCACCCAGAAGTAAATATGTTTAGGATCATTGGGCACAATTCAACATATGCTGTAATCCTGTGCATGCTTACTTGGGAGTAAGACACACTGAGGCCAATGGGATTTACTTCCGAGTAAACATGTTTAGTATTAGACTGATAGAGTTAAGCATACTTAAACACATTGCTTTCAGGGAGTTCAAGTATTTTGTGTTGGATAGTGTCCCTCAGTAGAAGCTGTGCATGTGAGAGAGAGGAGGAGAGAGAGAGATAAAGGGGAAACCGCTTGGTCAGTGCTGTTTGGATTACAGTTTATTATGTTCAGGAAATAGCAGCTGTTTGGGGATTGCAGGTTCTGTGTCATAAAGACACTACCCATAGTGCATAGACAGAGATGTTGTCTGGAAACACAACTTTTACAGAAATAAAGGAAATCTTCCATGCTGCCTCTCTACTTTGTGACTTTGGCTGTGATATTAAGTGCATTTAGGCTGCAATGATGAGCCTTGTACCAGGAAGTAAGTCCCATTGCAACCAGTTGGATTTCCTTCATTGTTCATAAAGCATGTTTGAAGTCTAATTCCTAGACTGGGAAGGAATTCACTTTAGCCTCATGGCTGTTGTGCAGAAGAGAATTCCGTAGAAATCAGTTACATTTCTAGGCACACATTCCTTAGATAACTGCGCAGTGATATTAAAAAGAGCTCATTGAGTTTCCTGAGAAATGATCTTTATTAGAGGAATGAATCAGAACTTGCTTAACACTCGGTGTGCTCTCACTGACTATGGAGCAAACTTTCTCTTAAGGAATGCTATACTCCCACGAGCCATTGTGCTTCTCCAGCATGTCAGGAAGAGACACAAGAAATGAACCACTTACTTGGAGGAAATGATGTTTTTGTGCAGCGTAGGGTTCATGTACAACTTCTAAACAGGCTTAGTACCTCAGTATTCCTAGTTATCTCCATTCTCATTCTTCATGGCTTGCTGCAATAAGATTTAAAAACAGAGGTGCAGAAGGGCGGCTCCCTTTCACTTACAGTGCAACCAGTACAAAGTGATGTGATCTAGAAATGGGTTTTTTTACTGGTGCTGTTTATTTCTTTTATTGTTGTGTTTTTCATTTATTTGTTTTTATGTTGTGTTTTAATGAAGTTCGTGTTCTCAATTTTATTATTGTTCACCACCTTGAGCATCATCTTTGGTGGAAAGGCAGGATATAAATGCAAGAATAATAATAATAATAAATAAATAATATAATTGTAGCACATAAAAACAGTGCTTGGGATTTGTTGTTGTTTTTTGTTGGCAAGTCACCCTGGCCCCGTAAAGGTTCTTGATTCAAAGAACCATTACACATTTCCTTCATTTTCCCAAACATTTTGAACAGGTGATATGATAATGGAAGCTATTTTTGTAATTAGCCAGGGCCCAAAGAACAGTGTAACTAGTTCTGCATTCCCAGGCAGAATCTGGAACAACAAGCATTGAAACAGAAGAAACGTTCAAACACAGGTTATAGTAGGAGCTGGGAATTTGCTGCTCAGACGGAATTATTCTAAAATGTCAAAACTTCGGATGAGCCTGAAGTAGCTCTGTGGATGTTGGTCATTATCGTTGTCATTCTTTTCATTGTTCTGATCTTGAGGGGTGTTCTTGGCAGTCAGTTTACTGATAAAAATAGGAGCTGTATCAGCAGCAAGGGCTGCCACTGCATGTCTCTGATTCTGTGCTGGTAGCACAGATGTTGTCATTCTCCTTCTCAGAAGACTAGTGTGGGAATGAATGAGAGTCCCCCACCCCCCAGTCTCATCATTTTGCCTAGAAATTGCTCTGGTTTTGAGTAATAGCTTTCAAAAAGATCTCAGCATTTTTCTCTTTGGTTGGAACCATTTCTCTTAAATTACATAAATAGAGGGAACTGTGTGCTGCACTTCCAGATTTGAAGAGGGAATTTTAAAGTCTTTGAGGAGCCCCTCGAAGACTTTAAATTTGTATGGTTAACCCTTTAACCTAGAAGTCTTGAAAAACTTGATATTTTCTTATTTTGAAATTCAGAATTAGATAATTCTGTTCTTGTAGAATATCTGCGTACCAGAGCTATGTTGTTGCAAGCAGATGCACAGGTTTATTCTCTTGTAATGCTTTTATATGTGAGGTAAAGGGACAGAGATTCTTGTGGCCCCCTAGAGACTTCACACATTTATTATGGCTTAAGCTTTCATGGTCTGTAGTCTTCATCAGATGCATTAAATGTTATATGTGAGTTATGGTCTTCGTTCCCTGTACGTAATATATTAGTGAGTTACTGCTAGTAGTTATCCCCAGTGTCTTGCTTTTTGCAGCTACAGAAAATGATTCTTTGTCATACATGCTACTTTATCAAAATCAGGAGCTCGTACAGAATATATAAGCGCACTCAAATACAAACTTCAGAATTCGACAATTGCATAACAGAATCCCAGTCTGAAGCTCTCACGTTTTTAAGGAGTGAGACTTCTGCTTAAGTTTCAGCCTAAGCTAAGCTACTGGAAATGAAAAATTACCTGCAAAGTTAGCCATTTCAGTAGTGCATGTATGGGCAGACTTCTGGGATCTACTTAATTTTTTTTTTGCTAGATCCCTGAAGTCCACAAACCGGAGCCGGGTGCAAAATAGCGGCACAGGCAGGTGGGCATACACTAAGGGCCAGTTCGCACAGTCACCATGGATTAAACATGCCATGGTAGCTTGTTTAATCCTCTGCACATGCTGGGTGCCATTTGCCTAATCACTTGCCTGGGCGTGGTTTGTCCTGTTATCCTAACCATGGCAGCATGGCTTGTAGGAGGGAGAAACAACCCTCAACCCATGGGCTGTTCTTGGGTTATTTAAGGGTTTTTTCCCCACCAGACAAGCCATGCTGCCCAGGTTCGGATGGCATGACAAGCCATGCCTGGGCAGGTGACAAGCCATGCCCGGCAGGCAAATGTCACCATGGCTTGTTTAACCCACATTGATTGTGCAAGCCGGGTCTAAGAGTCAAAGCAATATTTGCCCTTGAACACACCTTCAGCCCAGGGATTTGTGATCAGTACCAGGACGATAAGTCCTTTAACACAAAAATCCTCTCTTGGTTTCCTACCCAAGAGTTCTTTATCAGCAACCTAATATAGGGTCAAAAATTAGTTGTTGCGTTAAGACAGTTGACAGGGTGGTTCCAGATGAGGGTCTTCTGGTGCCATTACTCTGCCTCATTCATGGAATTTTACAGGGTGTTCAGATGTTGTTGTCTTCAGCTCATCACCCTTCCATGTTTGCCCATGGCTTCTTCCATCTTTTCTCTTACCATAGAAAATTGGTTAAAGAAAAGATGGAATAGGTGCAGGGTGCCTTCTAATTAGGTGTACTAGGAGCCCTCTGTCTGGAGCACCCACAGTGTAATATCTAATGTTAGTGCTATGTAGAGTAGACCCATTGAAATAAATGAGACTTGCTAGTCATGACTAACGTAAGTCCCATTCACTTCAATGGATCTACTGTATGTAGGACACTGGATACTACCCAGAGTCAGAAATTCTTGCTGTGATCTATTGCAAATCAGTCAGATCTACCAATAAATACTGATTTGCCTTCTATCCAACCCTGCCTTAGTGGATCCAGTGAATCATATTTGATGCCACAGCACTGCTAATGCTAAGCTTGTGTGGATGTGATCCATTCCCTTGGATGTAAGACTCCTGGGAGACCTGTGTAAGAGCAGGATATAAGCATCATAAACATATATATTTAAAAGCTGTTTTTTCTTAGTAACTGCAACTACTGATTCTCTAATAATAGCTAGTGATGATTGTTCCTATATAACTCTTATATTTTCCTTTCAGGATTCTGTTAGCCGGCTGGTACCAAACACTGGTGCATGAATCTACCTTTTTGTAGATTGGGGTGTGTGTGTGTGTGTAGAATTAAAAAGGCTTAATGTTTGCTATGCACCAAAAGCTTGGAATTTAGATCTGGCATATTTTGCTGATTGTTGTAAATGACTACTTTGTCTAGAATGTGAAAATGAGGGAGGAAAATGCCACTGAAAAGGGGGTTGCATGTAGATCTCTGTAAAAAAGAGGCTCTATGAGAGAGAGAGACTCTTTTTCACAGGGATCTACACCTAACCTCCTTTTTGGGCCCCTGCACACTAAGCTTTGACAGCTCCATTGACAGCTGTCAAATGTAGGTGTGGTTAGCGCAAAAGGGTGTGAAAAAGGGGGTGGCTTTTAGATCTCTAAGAAATTAGCATGCTGGGGCTTGGGCAAGTGGGGGTTCGAAGCAGAGCATCCCCAAGGGTCAGGGCAATACTTAAAACCCTGGGGATCACCCTGCTAAGGGGGTGATCTGCCCCACTTTTCCCTGACTGTCAAAGGCTATAAAATCAGACTATTTACAGTCTCCTCTTATCAGGCACCTTGTATGTTTGACTGCTGGAACATACAAGGTACCAGACAAGGTGAGCCTACCTATTTTAGACAGTCAGGGTTGTACAACTCCAAAAATCCAACAACAACAACAAAATAAAAATTATGGGGACACTTGCGCACATCACCGGGGCCAAATCTATCTATCTAATATTTTTGGGCACCAATTTACACAAATGTGAGGAGGGAAATTTTTTTTAAGCCAGGAATCACAACTGCGGTCACGGTTTCCACGGTGAGGGGGACTTGGCAATAGACAAGACAGGTTCTGCTGCCACATCCCCTGGGATACCTGCCAGGGTCGGCAGGAGGACTGAGAGGGAGGGAGGGGAAGAACAAGCCATGGTGAACCCAGTTGTCTGTCAGGCTCCCTGTGGGTTGTTCTGACGACAACCCACACTGCATGGCTTATTTCACAGGGTGGGTGTCATGAGGTTCTGATCAGCAGAACCTGCCCAGCACGTTCTGCTGATCAGCAGAGCTTCTGTGCACAGCCTTCTCCATCCCAACCAATCAATCATTGATTGTTATGGTCAATGACCAGCATGACCACCAGCATGACAACACTTCGGGGCTTCCTAGTGCATCTTTAAAGAAACAGTGCAGAGGCCAGCCCACAAAAGCAGCGGCGCCTGTACGTTAGATCAGGTGGCCGCCCTACCTCCTCCGTTCCACCCGTATCCTGCTCGGTGCAGAGCTTTCTCCCCCCTCTCTAGCTGTGTGTGTTGTTCATTTATCAAAGGAGGACATTCTGTCTGATGTACGAAGTGGTGGGGCTTATCAAATGAATGCTTTCAAAATGCATATTGAACATGAAAGGAAGTCAAAAACCAAGAGTTTGTCTTGTTAATTTTTATGGCAGTGCTAATTTCATAGTTTGTACTAAACTCAAATGATTTGTCCTGGCTATGAACTCAGCTTTGATGTTTGTATAAAGCTTTGTTGTACTCTGGAAAACAACAACAACGTGTAGAGCATACCCTTGAAATCATTGCAGGTCTGCCCTGGGCTAAGGAGGCACCTGCAAGCTGTGTTGATACTTTGCTTTTGAAGTTATCATAAAGCTGGAGTCCTGGTCACTTTTCATCTTTCTGAGATGGAAATTGCAATTATGCAGGCCAACCGTATGCCTCTTTACTGAAGCACAAGTCCTACTGAGTTCATTGGGGCTGAGTCCCAAGTAAGAATACTCAGAATTGCAGCCTTAAAAGGTGTGGAGTGGGGGTGGGTGCAGAGACCCTTCCAGTCTGACTATGTTCTAGTTGAGAGCTGTATTAAAGTCAGTGGGCATACTTGGAAATAAGTTTGTTTTAGATTGCCTTCTAGAAAAAAGCCCTACTACTCCCAGTATGCTGGGAGTTGTAGGAATTTTTCTTTTTAAACATGCATAGGATTGCATCTTAAATGGCTGAAGAAGTAGCCCTGTTGATTCAGTGGCACTATTTCAGGATAAAGGTTTCAAGGCAGCTACATCCGTATTCTCTACCTTGGATACAGGGCCATATTCACCGGGGAGAGGGGGTTATGGGAACGTGCTGTCTCCAGGGAAAATTCCAGGCCCATTCCTGGACTCTTTATCTTCAATTCTTTAAAGTAAGCATCACTTCTTTATTTATAGAGTGTGGTGTCGTGTTAACTCCTCCTCCTGATGGAACAGCTTCCGTCAGTGGAATGGGTAAAGGGGTTATTTCCCCTCACAGACCCTCCCATATGCCCTCAAAATCTGCTCTGGAGGGTTGTGGGAGGGGGGCTGCAAGAAGGAGGAGAAGGTGGAAGGCCTGTTGTGTGAGCAGGAGTCCTCTTGCATGACATTGGACTTTGCCCAGATATACTAGGAAAAACACACCCAGTTGCTCAGTGAAAAGTAAACCCGCTCCTTTGCCTTCCATTGTGTTGACCAATGAGCGCAAAGGCAGGGATTGCTTACAGATAATTTTAATTAATTAATTAAAGAATGTACATGCCACCTATTAGGGCATAACCCTCACAAGGCGGTGTATAATGAAATGAGATCCAATGGAGATAGTTTGAACGGTCTTAAACAGGAATCCAGCATCATAAGGAAGCACCAAATCACAGGAAATAGCAGCATAAAAACCATTGTTAAAGAAAGACAGACCAGAACAAATGAGTTTCCAGGGAATATCTGAAGGCCTGTACTAAAGGGTCGTTTTATGGTTCCGAAGGAAAGGCGTTCCACTGCCACAGGGCCACCACCAAGAAGGCCTTATCCTCTTTGCCTACCATTCTAATTGACAATACTTGTAGGCTTTCAAGGAGGGCCTCTGTAATCAGTACACGTGCACCTGGCATACTTGATGATGAAATAAAGTTTAAATACAATTACAGTTGTTCAATATGCATGTTTTTAAAGTTTTGTTTTATTAGCGATCAATTTCAGAGGGATAGCCATGTTTTTTGTTTTATTTATTTATTTATTACATTTATCCCGCCTTTTTTCCACCTTAAGGAACCCAGGGCGGCGTACATAGTCCTGGCTTTCTACCCAAAATGGCACTCAGTGTTAGTCTCTTACAGCAAAGAAAACCCAAACAGTCTTTTGGCCAGTAGTAAGTCTGTTTAGGACTACATCCCTATAGCAGCATAAACATTTAACATCTGATGAAGTGGGTTCTATTCCAGAAAAGCTTATGTCACAATAAATCTGTTAGTCTTTAAGGTGCCACAAGATCCTTTGTTGTTTTAACTTAAGATACTACTTATATATTTTTTCCCATTGACCTACATTGATGCTCTCGAGCTAAAATCCTATACACACGTCCATGGAAGTAAGTTCCATTGGACTTGGGTAGGGCTTACTTCTGTGCAGGCACGTTTAGGATTTGTCTTCCTGTAAGCTTCCCTGCCACAAAATGTCCAGTTACAGGCTTGCTTGGATAATGTGATTAGTCCCTGATGGGATGTATTCTCGAAGAAAAAGTATGTAAGGCACAACCTATATTAGCATATATTAGGTGTGTATAGATGGGAACAAATGTAGGTGTAGTCAGATGCCAACGCTACTGAAGACTGCAGCCAAAAATTGGGCTGGTTAGTCATATTTTTTTTTATTTATTGTGGTTGTGTTCCGCCCTTCCTCTGAAGAGCTTAAAGTGGTATGTATGAGAGATTGTCTCATCTTATTATATGTTATAAAATGTCCTGTGTGGTCTGTCATGTGAATTCGTCATCCCTCCCGCAGCTCTTTGGTTTCGTTGCCCTTTCAGTTTTCTAGACTCAGCTAGCTGTTTTTCAGCTCCCTGCCTCTTTCCTATAGGAACATGGGAAGCTGCCTTGATACAGAGTCAGACCGTTGGTCCATCTACCAGCTTAGTATTGCCTTCACTGACTGGCAGTGGCTCTCCAGGGTTTTAGGCAGGATTCTTTCCTAGCCCTACCTGGGGATGTCAAGAGTTGAGCCTGGGACCCTTTGCATGCCAAGCATGTGATCTGCTGCTAAGTTCCAGCTCTCTTTTTAGCCATCATGTTCTGGGCTTCTTTTGACTCTTGTTTCTTTGCCATCAGCTGCTCTACTCATTTCTACTGCTTATATTTCACCAGCACATACCAACTGTCCTTAGGTACTCTTCTTCAGCTCCTATATTGCCTAGGCCTTCCTCCTGCCTCAGCTCTGCATTCTTCTCTTTCTCTATTTTCCATTCAGGCCTCTACATCTTTCCCTTAGCAACCACGGTCCTCCTTCTTTGCCCACGTCAAAGAAGTTGGCTCCATGCAGGCATTTAAGTATATATGGCCCATCTAGCTCCTCCTTTTCCCTAGGCCTTTTGTGAGGCTTTTCCAAGCCACACTGACCTTTCACTTTCTTCAGTAGCTCAGTTGTGGCTCATTCCATTACAGGCAGTTTCTGCTTGAGCAAATCCAATATTAATCAAGACTTCATGACATCACAGTAGCTCAGCGAATAGCTGTGATTAGCTGTTGGATAGGGAGAAGGCAGTTGACAGCTAGTGTTAGCCTAGGGCCCAAAGGGATAATAAAATGGTGCCCTCCAACATTCCACAGGTGGAGATAGTTACACCCCTGTGTATGAATGAGTGGAACGAGAGGCAGGGTCCTGGCAGCTCAGTGGTGGTGCAGTGCATAAAGGCAGGGCCAGCAAAATCCAGAGTCAAAGCGCCACAGGCAGAAATAAATGTTCATGCAAGCAACAGCAGACGTCTCCAGCTGAGAAAAACAGTGAGGTGAGTCATGGCCTGCAAGGCAAATACACATGAGACACACATGTATGTATGTATGCACTGTATTGCAGTTATGCCATTTGGAAGGCACTGATTATTGGTTACGTTTTTACAGTTTGGTTGCATTTACAGCATCGGCTAACATTTTACAGCTGAAGAAGGCTTGGCATACAGCACTAAGGACCTAGCTGAATGACAGACAGCAAATAATGAAGCAGAACTAACAGTTAATATTGCAGCGCCTCTGAACATATGCAGAATGCTTTGCTATCACTATTAAGAAACCGCCGCCCCTTTCCCCTCTCTCCTCCTCCCGATCTCGACTTAAGAAGCAGAGCTCACAGAGCGATGGCATATCTTCCCAGCAGCTCTCTCTGTTTACACATTAAGTCCTCCTCCACTTCTGATAACTATGACCTAAGGACTCATACATTCGGTTCACCTTCACACAACAATCCACTGCTGGTTTCCCCCTCCCATTCCTTTTAACAACTCTTCACAAATACAGGTTATTTTTTTCTTCTTCACCCTGCCTTTTGTCATCATAGGAAAGCCTCTCAGAAGGCTCACTTGCTGGCAATAAAAGCTTGAAGCTAAAACCCGCTAGTATGTTTGGTATTTTTGGCCCCTCCCCTTTTGATCCACCCACCACCGGAATGCAGCCCCTGAGAGCTTCTCCAAAATGGGATTTGGCCCTCAGTCTGAAAGAGGTTCCCCATCCGTGCCGGAGCACCAGAGAGCTCTACAGATATTTGCAGAGCCATTCTATGGTGGCTGGAGAAGTGCGAGGAGAATCTGATTTGGGCTGAGCTACAGAGAAGAAGGGAGGTGGCTCACTGCTTTGCAAGCTTCTCCTCCACTCAGTGCTTCTACAGAGTCATGCTCTGACTGTCTCCCAGCGCAATACCGGTAAGAGTTCCCCTCGCCCTGCCCTTGTCCTTCTCCAGGCTCCGCGGAAGCTGGGGGAATGGAGGCAGGGTCTGCAGTGGGAAGCCAGCAGGTGATTGAACAAAGCTCCCCCCCTCCACTCTCATTACCTTTAAACCACCCAAGTCCGGTAACAATATATATTTTAAAGCCTCCTTTCTACTGTACCGTTTTTAAAAAGGCCCTTCACGACACACACATTACCAGAGCCCCTGCCTCGTCGAAAGCTGAAGCTGATCGCTCTTCCGAGTGCTGCTTGCAGGAGCTATATTCAGAAAGGAGAAGCTGGGCTGAGGAAACTCTTTCAGATCTGGAACCTTCCCTACGCAGATCAACGTAGTGGAGGCGGGTGGCTCCGATGTCTCTGGGGTGGTGAATCCACTCTGGGTTTCAGTCAGAACTCTAAAGGAGCTGTCCACACAACTGACATTGGAGCCCCCACTGGATTAACCCCTGTGAACTGTGTGTTTAACTTTATGCTTTATTTGAATTTCTAGACCAGGGGTCAGAAACAGGGCCCCCTCAGGTGCTTTGGACCCCAACTCTGGTAATCCCCATTCTGTATGACCCATAGTCAGGAATTATGGGATTAGTAGTCCAAACTATCTGGCAGACACCAAGTTGCCTCCACCTGTTGTAGACTATTTATCTCCCTCCTGCCCCACCTCAACATTTCCTCCCATTAGTCACAAAGCACCTTACAACATTTTAAAATGTTAAGCCAAAATAGCACATGGAGGACCAGCTTGAGTTGCTGAGAGATGGCTGGGCTGACTAGCCAGGAGGATGCGGGCAAAGAGGAGTCTGGAAGAGCAGAGATGGAAGCAACAGATGGAGTGTGGACAGAACATAGCAGCCTGAACACACAGACCCCTCACGCTACCTGGCTGTGTGGAAAGTGGATTCCAATGTAGCTTATGATGGAAGAGCAGTGGAGGAATAATGTTAGCAGCTCCTCATCTGGAAGCACAGTGTCTTGCGGCCCGGAGTTTAGGCATCCTATCCCTGTTGATGTGCTTTAGCAGGCATAGGTGTGTCTAACTTGGCATTGGACTGGGTTGCAAGTTTGTTCTACAGTTCTGCCAGCTATTTGTGTAGTTGATAACACCCTTTCCTATAATAATGAATGAGTCTACTTCCCCTTCTGTTCACAGTAGGCGTTACATTTTTTATATGGAACAGATTTCACATATATTGACAAACACAGTTTTTCCAGAGAGATTCAAGCCAAAGGGTGGCAATTTGGAGGCATCTTGGCTTTCTTAAAAGTAGGTCTCACTCTGTCCCTTTTTTAACAGGGTTACTTACTGTGCATGTTTAAATCCACGGTTTTCAGAGTGTGTGACCTCTCCTTTCCCTAGAGAGGTAGGCAGTAATCAGGCAAGAGGATCTGTCCTAGTTGGGCACAGTTGTGCTTTCTTTAACTGTGGAGACTAGTAGGAACAGACCCATTTTTCATGGGTGTTTTCTTTGCATTTGGTTCTAAAGCAAAGCAATAGGTCATGAGTTTCTTGAAGTTTTTTCTTTTTCTTTTTTACCTATTCAATTTGCTTTAATGGTAATAACATTAAGCATCTATGTGGTTCTTTCAAGTGTTCGAAGTGCTAATCTTGTTGAACTGCTTAACAACCCTGTAAGGTGGGTTACTTAAGGCCATCTAGTGAGTAAATGGCAGAACAAGATTTGCTCTGGAGACTTCCTGCTTCACAGCTGGGTTTCCTAGAGTACAAACCTATGAATCCTTAAGACAGAAAACTCCTGCAACGTCCAGCATTGGCTGGGGAATGCTAGGAGTTGTAGGACTTTTTCTGTTTAAACGTGCATAGGATTGCGCCCATAGGTTGCTTATTCCTGAAGGATAAGGCTATCAGTGCCTACTAGTCATGATGGCTATATGCTGTCTCCTGTATTGGAGGCAGTCTGCCTCTCAATACCCGTTGATCAGAAACATGAGTGGAAGGATGCTTTTGCACTCATATCCTCCTTGTGGGCTTCCTAGGAGCATTTGGTTGGCCACTGTGGGAACAGACTACTGCACCAAATAGGCCTTTGATCTGATTCAGTATGGCTGCTCTTATGTTCTTAATCTTGTACACACTTACCTGGAAATAAGCCCTATCGAACTCAGTAGTGCTTGCTTCCATGTAGACATGTACAGGATTGCGTGATCGGGTTTGGATAATGTTGGATTTCGCCCTTTGTTTTTGTTCTAGGAGTAGGGGACCTGCATTTGACCTATGAAACCAAAGGAATCTCATAGCCATATGTGTTAGCCTACCAGGTGCGTGAAAGGACTTTCTGCTGCTTGCCTGCCTTAAAAAGTGGGGATTGCAGGGTTCCTGTCAAACACCTGGAAGGCTACAACACACATCTGGTGGTGGGCAGCATTTGGTTTTGGTTTGGTGAGTCACACACAGCTTCTTCCTTTTAATAGCTATATGACTGGCAGAAGATCAGCATGTTTGCTTTTCTCACCATAATCACCATACAGATGCCCAGATGGAAAAAAGTACAGCCTGTTGCAGTTTTGCCTATCATACAACTATTAAAGGAACAAGAACCATGCCATGGGAGGGGATGCTTACAGTCCCCCTCCTTAAACAGTTTTTGAACGTTTATTTTGCGTTTCCTTGTGAACGGCTTTGAAAAACCACTAGTCTAAATCTTTTCCTCTGGCACATGTTGTTGATAATGACTGGAAAAGAACTTTGAACATATATCCTAACTTTCAGGAACTTGTTCTAAAAACCATTAATCAAGCTGTCATGGTTCCACTTATGACCTGGACCGCCTGAGCAACCTCTTAAGGATCTCTTGCCTCCTTAAGAATCTCACCTCCCTTCTATTATCCCTTCCCAGTACTGTGGGGTTTAGGCTGTAGACATGGGGTGTCTGACATTCTAGATACAGGGTTTAACCACAACAGTGTACTAGTAAATTAAAACAAGAAAATCACAGCTAAAGGTATTTATACAATAGGGCTGAGTGGTACAAAAGATATTAAAAGAAAATTAAAATTGCAAAACACAAGTTCCTCTACCCTAGCTGTCCTTAGACTTTTCTAGGCTGCTTCATCCTGCTCACTCTTCAGACTGTGCACTTTAGGCTCTGGCTGGTCTTTCTGATTTTTACTGACTCTTTCCCCCAAAACCGAAAGTACTGCTTCAGACCTGAACAAATGAAACTTACCAGGGAAATTGAAACAGAAACTTAACCGGAGAAATGAAACTGCTCTTCTCAGGAATACCCCTTCCCAACAAAAAACTCCAGGCCTCTAAGCCTGACCATTTTTCCCTTTGCTTCTGTAGGCCACAAACCTTCACACAGTCATAAGAGCAAAGCAAGTCAAAAATACCTCCTTGTAGTAGTAATAATTTTATTTAGCTATAAGTGATAACAAAAACAGAAGGAACATTCAGAGCTGAGCAACAAATTTAGCTTTAAATTTCCTGCCAACCTGTTAAATAATGGAACACATAAGGCAACATAATTTTTATGATCAAACAATAGAAAACATGAATTTACTAGGTGTAACCAAATTCCTTCTCAGATAAATAGTTTTTTTCACATAGATCCTTATAAAGAGGACATTGGGTAAATGAACAATATCCTCAGAAACCGTTTTACAGAACACACAAGAATGCTGTTCCAATGGTAATTTCTTTGTTTCTAAGGGGATTTCTACACCAGCTTTCAGCTTCCGTTTTAAATGCAGGATCACAACTGATTCCCTTTACACCTGCTTCCTTCTCTGTAAATGGCCATTCCCATAGCGTGAAGAGGCATTACACATGCTCCAGGTTCAGCGATACTTGCTCCTGGGTTCCTGCCCTTTCCCTTCCCTTCCCTTGCACGTTACTGGTGGATGGGGACTGACATGCGGACAGTGCCCCCACCGATCTCCCTGGGTTCTGCTTCCCTCTTCCATGCTTTTGGCCAGTCCCCGCCACTTAGCCCCTCTGCTGCTGCTCCGCTCTGCCGTTCTGCTGCTCTGCTGTTGTGCCACTCTGTTTTGAACAGGCAGGCTGAAAATGGCGAGGAGCCAAAATGGCACAGGAGCAGGAAGGCTGAACCCCCATCAGACCTTCGACATCATGACCACGCCCCCAGCAACCACACTTGGCACTTCATTCACGCTAGGGGAGAAATACACGGCGAGGACATGGTGCTCCATTTGTGCATATCTGGAAAAATACCGCATTTTTTTTCCGTTTGAGGAAAACATGGGATAGGTGGGAGGAAATAGTGGAATAATGACTGGACAATGATGACATCATGTAATGGACCCACACAATTCGGTGAGTGAGCAACCATGAATGCACAATAAACTTGAGGTGTAGAGATCCCCTAAGAAAGCAAAGGGCATAACATTACCTGGAGCTAAAATAATAAGATCCAAATAAGTGGCTTTCTGATGATCTGGCTTGATGCA
This sequence comes from Heloderma suspectum, assembly GCF_057233095.1. Classification (NCBI taxonomy): domain Eukaryota; kingdom Metazoa; phylum Chordata; class Lepidosauria; order Squamata; family Helodermatidae; genus Heloderma; species Heloderma suspectum. The sequence goes on from NC_139458.1 coordinate 194,035,565, forward strand.
TAGATACAATCCAGCAAATCTAGAAGAGTGGATGATTAGCATATCAAAGTCATTTGCAAACACAAAAAGCCTTAGCAGAGATTTGGGCATCAACAATCAAGACCTCTAACAGGTATCTAATGCAGTTACTCTCCTCTGAGAATTTAAGGGAGAGCCATAAACCTTGCATACCAAACCTGAAGATGTTACTTACCTGTAAGTAAGATCATCATAGGAGTGGAACCGTAGCACTCACACTTTTCTATAAGAATTCTAGGGAATTGGTGCTGGTAAATGGTGGTTTGTGTATTGCCATTGCACATTTCTACTGTGTTGTTGTGACTAATGTTCAATTAACATTTTAGTATATTCTTCAGAGTTAGGTGTGCTTAAGCCCACTGACATTAGTGGTCCCAGGGACATGGTCTGAAGGTGCATGATGCAGCCACCTTGCTGAAGCTAAGCAAGTCTGGGTCTGGTCAGTGCTTGGAGGGGAGACCGCTTGGGAACTGCATGTAGTCACCTTGAGTTCCACAATGGAAGAAAGGTGGGATATAAATGTCATAAATAAGTAACTTTGTATAGGGCTGAGCTGCGGTTGGGGCAGCTAAATCTAGGTAATCCTGTGTTTGCGGGGTCAGAGTACGATCCTTTGAATTTTAGCATACTTAAACCCTATTGATTGCCATGGAATTTAAAGTACGTCCAAGGTTGCAATCGTGTGCATCTGTATCTATTAGCTATGTCTTCCCCCCTCCCTCATTTTTATTCTAGATTAGGTGCAGGGATCAGGACCCTGTACCTACTCTAGAGTAAAAAAGAAAACTACATAGTTGCTAGATATATAACATCTGTTTTGGCTCTGATCAGCCAAAGGATTGTGCTGCAATCTAGTTGAATCCTCAGTTTTAAGTTACAACCATGCCAAAAGATGATGGGAAAACCTGATTGGCTTGATTCACTTGTTCTTGTGTGTTGCTTTAAAGAAAATGTGCAGAACTGCTGGAAGGGAATGTCTTCTTGTTAAAAGAAACAATATGACGGCAGGAATCTAACAAAAATAATCAACATTTGTATTTTTCACTTTACACAGTCCTCTTTTTTAAAATGTAAGTTTGGTTTTGCATTTGGTGTATATATGGTGGCCAGATGCAAAAAGAGCACAGGGCTCCTGCACATTGAGTAGCTGTGTAGAAGAGCGAATTCCAGCGGGCGTAGCTTGCTATGCAGGCTACAGCTCTTGAAATTCCCTCTCCTCCATAGCCATGAAAGCTGCAGGAGCCCTGTTCTCTTCTGCATCTGGCCACCCTGAATGCAGGGTTCTTGTTCAAACAGCTATCTGTGAACTGGATGGAAGCCAGTGACTGTGTAATTAGGAGATCTCATTCATTTGGGCCATTCTATTGCAAATGCACCATCAACAGTGCTTAATCTGGAAAGAGGAACTGCTGTTTTTCTGTGTGGATATGTGAGAATTTTGCCCCATATTGCCTCTTTGAATCTGAATGCATATTGCATTTCCTTGTAGTGATATCAGGGCTGTGCAGAAGTTCCTCTTCTGTTCTTGTTTTCTAAAATTGTATAGCTATTGTAGAAAACAAGCAGTTCCGCTTAAACAGAATGATTATCTTTCCTGAAGGTAACTTGGAAAAGGTTGGTTGTTTTAGAAGGAACCTCTTTTCTGGAAAGTTGTGCAAAAACATAACCACTGAAATATAGTGGGCAGCATTTAAGCAGTGGGGGAGGAGTGATCCCTTTGAACCCTGCACGGACTTTTAAGCAAACATAAAAAGAGCATTCAGATGCTTGTTCACCTTACAGCGCAAGTCCTATGCCTGTCTAAAGAAAAAATCAGCCAGAACCAAAGAGGTGATGGTAGATGACATTCAGAGGTGGTTGCCAGTTTTGTTTTACTGGACCCGCTCCTGTATCTGCTTCATACAGAAACATAAATGAGGAAATCTTTAAGCCGAAGCCTAGGCTGACTTTTATTGTCTGAACTCAAGAGCTTTGGAGGGAAGACATTCATTGCCATGGCAGGGGAGGGGCAAAGAAGCGTATTTTAATTGGAAAGTACACAGGAAATATGTAGGGCTTTCAGGAAATGGGGAGTTTGTAAAATGCCTGTGAGAGAACAGATTTGATTTCTTAATTGTAGTCTCATAGCCAAGTTGCGGGTTTTGGAATGTGCAGCTCTGGTGCGTTTCGAAGCACTGTTGGAGGGCGGGAGGAAGGGCTCATCTATTTGATGACTGCATTGTTTATCGCCCCCATGACATAAACAAATACACAGAGGCACACCCGCCTCTAGAGCTTTCTAAAGTATGAAAAGTGTTTATGTAGGCAGCCTTCATCAAGCTGGCCCCCTCCAGATGTTTTGGACTACAGTTTCCAGGGTTCCTGACCATTTGCCATGCTGGCTGGGGCTGATGGGAGTTGAAGTCCAAAACATCTGAAGGGCACCAGGTTGGGGAAGGCCCAGGCAACCTTCTATATAAGGTTGCAGCCCTAAACATACTTAACTACGGGTAAATCCAATTGGACAGTGTGAGTTTTACTTCTTAGTAAACACACATAGGACTATTCTGATGCCATAAGACTGTTTGGATTTTCTTTGCTAACATTGAGTGCCATTTTTGGTAGAGGTGGGGTACAAATCAAATACATTTAAAAAAAATGGCTATCCCTCTAAAAATGATTGCTAATAAAACATTTTTTTAAAAAATATGCATATTGAAGGAGCATAATTGTATTTAACTCAGTGGTAGAATGCATGCTCTGCTTGCAAAAGGTTCGATCCCTGACATCTCCAGGTACAGCTGAGAGTGTTTCCACTGCCAGTCAGTGTAGTTGCCGTTGAGCTAGATGGAGCAATGGTCTTACTCCAGAAAGTAGGCAGCTTTCTATGCTTCTAAGTCGACTCCGCGGTGGAGCCTGTCAGTATGCTTTAGAGCACTTGGTCGTAGGTTTTGGCCTAATCCTCTTTAAGGGGCTAGCGCCTTTTTATGCTTGTATGTAAGCCAGAAATGTTCAGCTATTCCTGGCATGGAAGTGCAGCAGTGATCAGAGAAGTGCCTGTTTATCTTTGCCTGCCTTTTAGCTGTTCAGTCCTACTCGGTTTAAGTATCTAGCTGCGCTCTCACCTGTGACAACTACAGATTGCCTCTTGGTAATTTACCAAGGAAAGAAGGGTTTTTTTGTTAATTGAATGGGCATGGATGGATGTTCTCTCTGTCTTCCTTTCTCAGACTGTTGATATGCCACAAATGACTTGTATGCATTAAACTGGGGGCTAGTAACTTTTGTGGGCTTGTTTGTAAGGCTGTGAAGTATGGCAAAGACAGATGGGAAGCTAAGAGGTGCTTTCCTGGCTGGATTAGTTACTGGGCTGATAAAGGAGCGAGACTGGGTTTTTCTTGTGTCACAGCCTTGGTTGGTTCGCTTGTTTTCACACGCCACTTCAGACAAAGCAGTAATTGGTAAAGCTATTCTAATATGCAAAAGACTGTTGTTCTTTAACCTCTGGTGCCCTGACAGCAATACCAAGTGGTATATAACTGCTATTCCCATATTATATTTGGGAAACTGGTATTTGCAGACAGCATCTTTCCCAAGCCCTATAGATATGGTACAATGAAATATTCAGTACCAACATGAAAGTTCATGGCTATCCTGTTAGGGCCTGTTCATAAGATTACTGGGTTTACAGCGGTGAGTGCAACAACAGTTGTGTCAGCGCAGTATTGCAAAAAAGATGTTGGTGCTGCAGATAAATGTGGCACAGGGGATGTTGAACACGGTGATGCTCAAGTCTTTCTGGCCCCATGCCTTAGCTTTTTAGTTGTAAAATTAAAGCACAGCTACAATAGCCTCCATTCCACCACCATCTATTACACTTGCTTAACTCACTGCGAAGGAAGGTCCCCCTCACCTCCCCGTGTCTGTAGAATGAGTTGTTTCAATAAATGCAAGATAACCCAGGCCTCCTTCCCAGATTCAGGTTTCCTGTTTAGCGGTATAATTTACTCCCAAATAGGCTCAGCTGACTCAAAGGCCTTGCTCCTGTAAAATAACTTATTTCCAAACATTCCAGTTGTTCTTCAGTTCAGTCCCCAAGGGCTTTCTGCGCAGATAAATAGCCTGTGTTCGCTCTCTCTCTCTCTCTCTCTCTCTCTCTCACACACACACACACACACACTCCCTTTCTGTCCCCTACTCCCACCCCCTACCACCCTGGCTCAGGCTTTCATTGTAGTGGGATAAATTACAGTGATTCCTGTAGGTAGAAAATGCAAACAGAGAGGCTGTTTGACAGGGCTGTTTTACTGTTAGCTGTTAATAGACTATAGAGGTGAAAGGCTTAGCTCTTGAGAGAGAGTGCCAGCGTTGCTGTTCGCTTACCATTTTGCTACCAGCCAGCGCGTGTATCACTGGCAACAGATCCTAGGAAGGATCTGGAAACACAGCGAGACATTCTGAAGTGTCTAAGGAAGCAGAAGAGAAGAATGTTAAAAGAGCCATTAAAAGCCCATGGTATAAACAAATAGTGCTGTAGTTTAAACCCGAGCTTTAGAAAGGTCACTGCTTGAAAACATTTAACAAAAAAGCCTTTCTCTTCCTCTGAACTGTCTCCGCATCAACACAAAGATGTTCCAAGATGCCATCAGATACAGATTTTCAGACCTTTTGGCATCTCTTCCCCTACTTCAGGTTTCCCCAGCCTAGTGCCGTCCAGGTGTCTTGGACTGCAATTCCCAACATTCCTCCTGCCCATTGGCCATGCTGGATGGTGATGATGGGAATTGAAGTCTGAAACATCTGGAGGGTGCCAGGTTGGGGAAGGCTGCCCTCGTTGAACTGCCTTGCTGCTTTTTGTTGGCTGCCCGCTTTCAGAAGGGGTGCTTAAAGCACCTGCTGCTGAAGATTTGTGGTCAGTCTCCCCTCAAAACAGGGGGTGGGCAACTTCTGGCCCTCCAGATGTTTTGGCCTACAACTCCCATCAGCCCCGGCTAGCATGACCAATGGCCAGGAAGCTGGGAGTTAAACTCATCGGACTTGCCGTAGTGCTTCCAGGTGGGGCTGCATGATTTTGGTACCCAAAGAAATAGCTCAGAAAAGATCCTTACAATGGTAAATGATTGAGATGAAGTATTTTATTTTGATTATAGCCTGTTCTGCCCCAAGTGCTTTGGCGTGTGTTGTGCAACCATCATGTACAAGATGTGTTTTTGTCCTTGAAGGGCAGAGTTCCCAACTTTTCCACCAGCTATGCCTTTAACAGCAGCTTGGTATGTAAATATTAGTAGGTGGTCCTGTTTACCCCTGTATTGTGAAAAGCCTTGCTTTCTGATTTGTGCATATCAGCACACCTAGGTGCTGTTAAAGGGACAAGAGCAGGCCAGGCTATGTGTGTCTTTTTCCTCCTGGTCAGTTAACAACATGAGTCAAGGACTAGAGCTGTCCACCTGAAAGTTCTGCCTGCCCCTTTAAAAGCTCCAGGGCAGTGAGCTGTTGCACGTACTTCCCTCCCTCATCTACTCTATTTCACAAAAGTGAAGTCTACATGCCACTGTGTGTGCGAGTGTGTGTGTGTGTATGCATCCTCTTCTGTTCACAGTAGGCGTTACATTTTTTATATGGAACAGATTTCACATATATTGACAAACACAGTTTTTCCAGAGAGATTCAAGCCAAAGGGTGGCAATTTGGAGGCATCTTGGCTTCCTTAAAAGTAAGTCTCAGTCTGTCCCCTTTTTAAGAGGGTCACTTACCGTACATGTTTAAATCCACAGTTTTCAGAGTGTGTGACCTCTCCTTTCCCTAGAGAAATAGGCAGTTATCAGGCAAGAGGATCTGTCCCAGTTGGGCATAGTTGGGCTTTCTTTAACTGTGGAGACTGATAGGAACAGACCCATTTTTCATGGGTATTTTCTTTGCTTTTGGTCCTAAAGCAATAGTTCATGAGTTTCTTGAAGATTTTTTTTTCTTTATTCCATTTGCTTTAATGGTAATAACATTAAGCATCTATATGGTTATTTCAAGAGTTCAAAGTTCTCGGTATAATCTTGTTGAAGTCCTTACAACAACCCTGTAAGGTCAGTCACGATTGGCTTACCTAAGGCCATCTAGTGAGTAAATAACAGAACAAGATTTGCACTGGGGACTTCCTGGTTCACAGCCGAGTGCAATCCTATGCATGCTTAGACAGGAAAAAGTCCTGCAACTCCCAGCATTCCCCAGCCAACACTGCTGCGTGGGGGATGCTGGAAATTGTAGGACTTCTTTTTCTGTCTAAACATGGATAGGATTGTGCCCTTAGAGAGGGAGGGCTCGTGGAAAAGTAGAGTGTGAGGTCTAGTGCAGTTCTGGGCAACTTGTTGCCTTCCACTTGTTTTGGCCTACAACTCCCATCAGCCCTAGCCAACATAGTAGTGAGGGATCATGGCAGTTGTAGGCCAGAACATCTGGAGAGCCATAGGTTACGGGCTGTATGCTGTCTTACTGTTCTGGAGTTTCTTAAAAATTCCAGGCATAATCTCTGGATAGAGACTGGCAACTCTATGAGAGTCTGGCTCATGATTGGACAGTACAGTCCTATGCATGTTTACTCAGAAGCAAGGCTCACTGAGATCAGTGGGACTCATACTCTAGTAAATTGATTAAGAATTGCTCTCTAAATTGGCTTGAATAAGAATACAAAGAAAAGACAGAATTCAAGTGAGTGTTTCTAAAACTATAAGAGATTTAATTCTTGTACCCAAACTGCAACACTCCGCACCTGTTCACGCGTGCACCCCCCCCCCACACACACACACACACAATGTGTACATTTAATTCCTTTTGGAATCTAAAATATGCTCATTGTGCCCACGCTTACAGAATTGGGTATAGATAAATGGATGAGAAATGTTTTAAAACATACAGTGAATTTCAGTTAAGTACATTACCGTCGGGCACTTTACCTGCCAGTTGCTAGTAATGCTGATATTAAAGTATAGCTTGTTTTTCGTTTGAAAGACTAATTCATCACATTAACATTGTGTACTTAAGGCTACATGTGCGGTCTTTTGCATGCTTACTTGGGAATAAAGTCCCGCAGAGCTTACTTCCTGCTTAGGATCAGGCTGTTAAGTTTACAGCTGTACCACTTTCGCAACTGTGCTGTTTAGAGGCTTGGTTTTCTCAAAGGTTACTTTGCAAGCTGTTTTGTGTGTGCATGCATGCTTTCAGGAAGAGGAGGTGGCGGATGTGAACGAAGTGCTGCTTTAAGGAAGGACGTGAAGAAGCAACTTTTTAAAGACAGTCATGCATGTTTTAATCTCTTCTGTGGTTTCAGAACACCACTGGGAGCCTCCCTGGATGAGCAGAACAACCCAACTTTAAAAGGTAAGGATCTGCTTTCTTTTTGGTTGTTGTGTTGTGCCTGTTCAGAAAGTACAAAAATAATAATTCAAAACACAGTTTTGAGTTGACTGCATTTGGAAGTTGCTGAGATAGCCTTGTTCCTTTGCGGTATTTCTGACAGGAGAGGTGGGAAGGGAGTAATGTGGGACTTTAACAGTTAAGGAATGCTTAATCATTTTTCCCCTAGTGATAGGGTAGACTGTGTGTGTGTGTGTGTGTGTGTGTGTGTGTGTGCTTGGAGGGGAGGGGGGAGAAAGTTAGTTGATAAGTACGATACTGAGAAGTAGGTCAACCTTGTGGTACAATCTTTCTTGGCTTGCTCTGACTGAGCTTGCCACACCTGAAAAGTTACCACCTGCACAAACCAGAATGCAAAAGTTCAAAGTACAACAAGAATCTGCAGGTAGTGACAGGGCATATAAGAAACCTTTGCAGTAGCTGGAGCTCCCTTCTTTCAGTACAGAGGGAAGAAAGGGGATGTTTGTTCCAGGCCGTTTCTTAGGCTTGAAACTCCCTGGTAAGATACCTGAGGAATAGTTTAAGATGCAATCTTTGCATTACAGTAAATGCGGTGTGGCAGCACCAAAGGTATGTGGCACACACTGGCTAATCTTAAATGGCTTTTTTAGCTTGAAAGGAGAGTTCTTTTTCTTTCATGTTCCTTTCTTTGTTTTATAAGACTTTTTATCTGTGTTCAGAATGACAATATCTGTCAGTTTGAACACAGTTTGAAGCCTTCTGTGGTGCATTGCAGAGCACTTGACTGGTTCCTAAACCTCACTACTAACTTAAAAAAGAGCATTTTTAATATGATAAAGGGTTTTTTTTAATTGTATTTGGTGCTTTGGTTTTAAGTTGATAATTCAGATTACTGGAAAGCAACCATGATGCTAGAAGGTGATTTTGCCAAATTGACATTTTTTTAGGCATGCTGGTGAGAAATGGAGGAAGTTTTGAAGATGACTTATCTCTGGGAGCTGAAGGTGGGTATGACATTAAACACATGATTGTTGCTTTTTTTCAAATCAGAATCCATATATGTGTTAATCCAGAACAGTGTGTCTATATTTTAGTGTAGCCATATGGACTACATTGTTTAGCAAATGGGAGAAAGGGAGGACAAGGAAAGAGGGAGACCCTTGGAAAATATGCAACAAAAAGAAAAAAAAGTCTTTCAATAAAATGTACTAACTTGGCATAGCCACAGGCCAGTTTCAGAGCTCAAAATGAGATGTGTATATTCAGTACGGCATAATGTTTCAATGAAGCATTAAAATGTTGAAACTATTGCAGCATTTCCCTCCCCTCCCTCTTTTTCCTCTTTTTTTTTTTAACTTCTCTTTTTTTTTAACTGGAGATAGCAAGGATTGAGCCTGGGGCCTTCTAGATCCAAAACATGTGCTCTGTACCACTGAGCTATGGTACCCCTTGTGGTGATGAACAATGCTTCAGTAGACAAGGGGTGCTGCAAAACTTGCTTAAGCAAATTACCTGCACTTGTTTACATCTGTGGGATGAGAAATAAGGTGTGGTACATTAGGCAAGTAACCCAAAATTCCACCCCACCCCCCTACACACACTCTTAGGTGATCTACTCTTAAAGAGGGATTTTGTTGACAGATGGTTTTGTCAGTAGTAATAATTGGTAAAGGGTCCAAAGCATGGTCTTGGAAGGTGCATGCTGCAAAAGCTGAGCTTAGCAGATATGGGTCTAGTCACTGCCTTACTGAGACACCCCTTGGGACTGGAATGCATGCTTCCTTGAGCTCCTGGAAGAAAAAGGTGGAGAGAGATATAAGTAATCAATATTGATACATTTGCTTTTATCGTACGAATTCAGTGGATTTGTGCTTGCTTTTTGTTTTGATTTATGCATCTTATGTGTGGTGCTGGTAGTGGTGGGGTATCTTTATAGTAGAAAATGAAGCTGGTGCTCTCAAACCTTCATGCTACCCTAAAATATTTATTTAGCAACAATATCTGGTTATCTGTGCCTGACAGGTCTGTCTTGTTGACATCAAGTTTAGCGTATGCCCCCAAGTACTAGGATCAGGCCCTTGGCAAGAAGAATACTGACAGCATTGTTTTTGTTGAAAGATTCCACAGTGGTGGAGGGAAAAAGCAATTTAGTTCAGTTTGAACTCTCCCCCTCCCCCTGCCCCCAGTATTCCTTCTTGTTTTATGAGATTTTATTGAATCAGCGTACATTGGATTAAAAGATTTCCCTATAACAGACCTTTAGCTTAAGGCTTCTGTGCTTACTAAAAAAGTCACAGAAAATTATTTTCATGTGCGTTGGTATCATTTATTTGATTTCTGACCACAATTAATCATTTATTTTTAAAAATAAATATGTACTGAAGTGGCATACACAACAACATTTAAGGGGCAGACACTGAAAAATTAGATGCCAGGCTGCGGCAAGATGTTCATGGCTCATGCTCAGCTCTGCCAAGGTTTTACCTCAGGGCTGCTTCCTGCATTTTGGTTGTAAGCAAATCACATCTGGAACATTCCATAAATGTCCTGAAGTCAGAGGTATGTACTAAGAAGGCTCGCTACAACCAAATTAGCTTTTCAGGTACTTGAAGATGATATCATAGTGCCATCATATACAGAGACACTTTTTTCCTGGACCATTATTTACATTGGTCAAGCTGAGGTTTTGCAGATTTTTGTGTGTGGAAACATTACAGAAACCTGTTTGACCAAATACTGTCATAGGAGAAAGGTAAAAAGAAAAGAATATTTGTACCCCAGGCAGTGAGGTCTTTCTAAAGCTAACCCTTGTACCTAGGTTCCAGTGCCTCTAAAAGGTCTTGCTTCACATGCAAGGACATTTTTGAAAATGGACGGGATAAGGGCGAGAGTCCAGAATAGACGTGAGCTACACGGGAATGGACTATTGTCGGAATGAAGGGCTGTGTCATACACAGGGACGCTGAGGGCCTAGCCAGTTTGTTCAGCCCTAGCCATGTCCCCCACCGTTATCCCTCATGCATCCTTTGGAATGCCTGAAGAGGGCTAGAGTTGAATACACTAGGCAATATGCATTCGTAGCACCATATTCAGAGTAAAAGCAAAAGTGTTGCTTGTTGTATCAAATGACTGTTCTGTTAGTGATTACATATAGTCCAGTGCCACCAATTTATATGTATTTCCCTCCCCCCACCTTTCTCCTTCAGCTAATCAACTGCATCAAAGCAGTGAACCAATGGAAATCTGGTAAATATTCACACTTCTTATTTGGGAGTAATGCCTGACATGGAGTTAAAAACGACAAGGCCATTCTATATAAAACTTAACTCATTTGAACGGATTGTCATCAGGGATATATATTTATGTGACAAGACTGTGATGAGCATTTTTCTTACTGTGTTCAATCTAAATTAAGTAATATCAGAAATTGAAAATATGTGGGTTTAAAAAAAATTCAATGGTCTTAATTAAAATTTCCCTGACAGGGATCCAGATTCCCACAGATGCATGGGGATCCCACTGCCAATTATGTTCCACACTTGTTAAACGGCTCTCATCTGATGTGTGGAATGAGGCCTAGTGGTCTACAGATTGCAGTGGGGCCCTTGGTGTGTTATATACTGGAGATGTTGAGAAGGGTTCAACGTGGTCTTGTCAAATATTGTATGTTTTTAAAGAAAGGAGTTTGATGCAGGTCCCTGAATATGGTAAAGGACAGTGGTTGGCTTTTCGCTAGAGGAGATAGTAGAAACCCAGGAGAGGGGTAGGTTTTGGAGGGGTCATTATGCTTCAGATAGCACATTTCAGCAGTCCATTTAAAGCGAAGGGCTGTGTTATCTCCCTGCCCCCCCGGCCACCTTTTAAATGATAAAAAGCAAAGTGTTCTTAAGAAAAGAGAAATGGTTCGATCTTGTATAGTTGGGGTGATCTTAAAAGAGGAAGGAAATTTGCTGTCCTTTTAACTCTTGATTCATTTCTGTTAGTAATGGTATGTTGGCAAAGGACAAGAGACTTCAGTTTCATCAGAAGGGGAGAAGTATGAATTCCACTGGCTCGGGGAAAAGCAGTGCAACTGTTTCAAGGTAAGCATAAGAACAGCCCTGCTGGGTCAGAACAAAGGCCCATCTAATCCAGCATTCTGTTCACACAGTGGCCAACCAGCTGCCTATGGGAAACCCACAAGTAGGACATGAGTGCAACAGCACAAACAAATAATTGATAGTCTGGGACTTGGAATAGGTCAATGGAATTTCTTATTCCTCCATCCATTTTTTTCCTGACAAGAATCACCAAGTTAATTCTTGATGGTAGTCTGAGGGTCTGCATTTTGCCCAGCTTGATAACATTCTGCTTTGAGGTTTATTCACAGACTTGTAGCTCTTGGAGTTCTGTCCTGAATATGATGGGGGCAGCCATATTTCTTGTTAATGTGTCTGCCCTGTTCAGCTATATCTTATTTTTAAATCAAAAGGCCTTCATGAGTCGTGGGAGTTGAACCCCCACCTGAGATCCCTGCAGTCCAGTTTTCTCAGGCACTCCTCTCTCCGTCGTCAGAGGTGGACTGAGAGAGGAGTGCCTGGGGCAGAAGGAGGATTTTGCTCCCTTCACTTGTGCCCCCCCCCCAATATTAAAATCAGACCTCCATCTTTCATTTCATATTGGAACAACTTAGATGTGAGCAACAAACACAGCTTGCACCTTCTCATGTAGCCTGGCTCCGTTTCAAGATGGAACTCAAATTCCATAGATTCTGGCATGTGAACCAATTTAATGTCCCCATCTGTAAGCCATTAACACACAATCTTATGCATGTTTAGACAGAAAAAACTCCTACAGCTCCCAGCATGCCCCAGCCAGCATGTTGGGAACTGTAGGAGTTTTTTCTTTCTAAACATGCGAAGGATTGCACCCCAAATCGAATTATTTGAAGACTGCAGTCCTTTGCACACTCCCCTAGGAGTTAGTCCCATCTATCTCAATAGGACTGACTTCAGAATAGCCATACATAAGATTGTACTGTTAAATCGCTTTGGGCAGCAGTGACCCAAGAAATTGCGTAGAAGTATGTTTAAAATCCACAAGACTTCCATTTCAGTCTGAAACTATATACAAGGAACTCCTGGACATGTTTCCTAGAAAGTAAAGCCCTGTTCATGTGTTCCCCTTCACATGATTACAGTTGTGTGTGAAGGGCAGGGGGAAAGCTGGACTGCACATGCTCAACCTGCCCCCTCTTTCACAGCTTCATCGCCCTCCAGACTGCTATACTTGCATCAGTTTTCTGTGCAATGTAGAACTCTGTGAGCTCAGGGTTCTGAATCGTACAATGAACTGCCTACATGGGTAGAGAAGGTGTCCTGCTGGAAATCTTGCCTTTCCCAATGCACAAAGGATGACGGGTCTGGTGATTGTGGTGGGACAAACAAGCACAGTCCTAATCTCCTCCCTCATGTGATTATAACTGCATGTTGGGCAACGCATGAAGGGCTTAAGTCTTGCTTTGATTGAAGTTGCTTCCAAATCAGCAAGCTCAGTATCACAGTCTTGGTCTTAAATAGGCCAAACTCCTCATTTCTAAATTATACATATATATTTGGTGGTAAGCCTCACATAGTCCAAGAAATCCTGTACTAAATCCAGGTTCTTCCATTTAACCAGGTTGTAGATCTTGCTTGTACTTAACCAAAGAGAGAGGGTGGAAAGCAACTACTGTGTTTTTGTTTTTATCTCTAGTGTGTCTGAACTACTGGAGCTATATGAGGAAGATCCTGAAGAGGTCCTGTACAATCTTGGATTTGGCCGTGATGAACCAGACATTGCTTCTAAAATTCCACCAAGGTTTTTTAATTCATCGTCCTTTGCCAGGGGGATAGATATCAAGGTGTTTCTGAATGCCCAGTTGCAACGCATGGAAGTGGAAAATCCCAATTTTGCTTTGACAAGTACGTAAGCTAACTTTAAGAACACAATTAAAAAGTGCTGAATTAAAAACCTGATTTATTTTGTGCACTACCCAGAGAGCTTAACCTTTGGGCCAATATAGAAATGCAGTAAATAAATATTGCTTGGGAAGTTGGCCACAAAGGATATGTTTGCCAGACGAATGTCTTGCTTTTAAAGCTGTTGAAGGAGGACTTATAGAAGTGCTAAACAGATCTAATTCTCTGTCTTATAAAGCTCGTCCAATGTTGACCTTTCTGAGCCTGGTCACCTGAGGGGAGGAAGCCATCCACAAGTTCAGCTGCTCACCTTCCCTCCCATATCCTCTACCATCTTCCCCTCATGCTGCAACAGGTTGGAGAAGGCTGTTCTAAACACTTGTTGCCATCTTGAAGACAATTTATCATGGATGGGAGAAGAAAGAGTGGACGGTGCTAGTGGTACATGGAGTTTGGAAGGGGAAAAGGTTCAGGGGAGAGGGTGTGGAGCTGGCTTGAAAGGAATTGGGGGAGAGTAAGAGGGTAGAGGGACTGTTGTGTGCAAAGCTTATGGAAAGGGCTCGAGTTCCTCCCTGCTTCTTCCCCTGGAAAGTTTCACAAGCAGATTGTTAAATATATGCAAAACGATGTATTTTCCTTCAAGCGACTTGAAAGGCAGAAGTGTTTTCAGGACTGGTCCCATGGCAGCAAAACTTAGTGTGCTGGGTTTCTTCTCACTCCCTATAAAATAGTTAGAGTGATGCCCTAAAAAGGAGCAAGTGTTTGGTGTACTGGCTGACACCTCAATTAGAGAACATCAAAAACTGTCTTTTAAAAGTCAAGATTTTTTAATCAACCAAATTTCAGAACCCAGAGTTATGGATTTAATCAGGATATGTGAGGGTCAGAAATCTGGCATGACCTTGGCTCTAATGTACTGTTGTAATCATTTTGTTTTTACCTTTTGCAAATCCCAAGTCATTTGTCGCTTCAACATTGAGTTTTACAATGTTCCTCATTGTTCTCTTTGTCATTTCTGTTTTGTCCTTTTGCCAGGTCGCTTTCGTCAAATTGAAGTGCTCACTACTGTGGCCAATGCTTTCTCTTCCTTGTACTCCCAAGTTTCTGGCACTCCGTTGCAGAAAATTGGGAGCATGAATTCGACCGCTTCCAGCAAAGAGGCCTCCAGCCCTCCTCCTCTAATGCGAAGCAACACGGCGAGTCGTTTAATGAAGACCTTATCTAAACTCAATCTTTGTGGGAACCCGCAGACAGGGGAAGGTGGCAGCTGTACGACATCCTTGCCAGCTGAGAAGGGGAAATTTGAATATGGGAGTGAAGAAGCTGAGGTTAAAAATGAACCCAAAACTCCAAAACACTTCAAAACATCTCTGCTGGCTACAGTAAAAGAGGAAGTACCTAGCAATCTTCCCAATAGTGCAGAAGTTCTTAATTCTTCAGAACTTTCTGCTGGCACCAACATTAAGCTGGGAACACAAGGTGACACTGTACCTCATAAAGATGAACAAAATAGTGACTCTCTTGGTTGTTCAGAGAGACTCCATGAAGAAGCTGCTGTTATGAACTCTTCTGGTCTCGAGAGCAATACACTAGAATCAACCAGCTGTGGGCTTGAAGGCAACTCCGTTCCACAAACTCCTCCTGCTTTGGCCTTGGATAAAGAGCCCTGCACTCCAATAGCAAACCCGTCCGTTGTCAACCTTATGCTGCAGCAGAAGGACTCCTTTGAGATGGAGGAGGTAAGTGGTAAAAGACTCATTTTTGTAACATGCAGATCCTCCTTGATTGTCCTACAGCAATGATGGAAACAGTGAGTTAAGAGAGTAGACCAACAAAGCCAACTTGGAATACTGTGTACAGTTCTGGTCACTACACCTAAAAAAAGAAATTGTAGAGCTGGAAAAGGTGCAGAAAAGGTCAACTAAGATGACCAAGGGGCTGGAGTATACCCCTTTGAGAGAACGTTACAACAGCTGGGATTGTTTAGCTTGGAAAAAAGGAGGTAAGGGGAGGCATGATAGAGGTCTACAAAATTATTCATGGTGTGTAGAATGTGGATAGGGAGACATTTTTCTCCCTCTCTCAAAATACTAGAACCCAGGGTCATCCTATGAAGCTGATTGGTGGGAGAGTCAGGACAGATGAAAGGAAGTACTTCTTCACACATAGTTAAACTATGAAATTCACTGCCACAGGATGTAGTGATGGCCACGAATTTGGATGGCTTTAAAAGGGGGTTGGACAAATTCCTGGAGGAGAAGGCTATCAATGGCTACTAGTCTTAATGGCTATGTGCTACCTCCAGGACCAGAGGCAGTGAGCCTATGCACACCAGTTGCTGGGGAACATGGGTGGGAGGATGCTGTTGTGCTCATACCCTGCTTGTTGGTTCCTGGTCAACAGCTGGTTGGCCACTGTGTGAACAGAATGCTGGACTAGATGGACCCTTGGTCTGATCCAGCATGGCTCTTATGTTCTTATGTTTCTTATGTAAAGCTGCTGAAGTAGTTCTACCCAGCTTCTTGCCTGCAAATTGTAGGGAGACAGTGCAGATGGGCAGATCTTAACTAGGATTTTAAACCAGATTCATCTTGGTTTAATATACTGGTGAGCTCTCATTAACCTCAGCTAACTGCAGAGCTGGTAAAAGTGTAGTATTAAGTTGAAGCACGGGATTTGTGATCAAGAGGAAATGGGAGGGGCTGGTGGGAAGGAAGTTTATAATCTCATGACCTACTCCCAGTCTCTGTTTAAGCATGTTTAAGAGATCAACCCAATGTTATGTCTGATTGCTGTTAGTGGCATCTTATGGGGGGGGGGGGTGTCTGTGTGTGAGAGAGCTCATTTCTATCCAGATCTTTTCCATGGTTCAAAGTAAAGCTGTAAGACAGTTGTGTGCTTTTTCTCTCTCTTAAGAGTAATGTAGTATCAGTGCATTTTTAATTGGTGAACAGAGGAAAGTGCAAGAATGACTTGAGCTTTAAGTTCCTTTCTCAGAAGAGAGCAATGCCCCAACCTATTTAATAACAGATTCCATGAGAAGTGTGCATGTGTGTGTGTGTGCAGTAACTGCAGCTCTTTACATGCTGTCAGACAACAAATCCAGACCAGAAGCTTGTCACCTGATGTGAATGGAGCAGCTGGGAGTGCATTACTCCATTGCTACAGCATTTCGTTAGCTCCCTTGCTTCCTCGTTCAGAGGCTGTGTTGGTGGTTGAAGCTTTACAATAGGGAGGGGGCATAACTCAGTGGCATGTAGAAAGCCCCAGGCTCAATCTCTTGCATCTACAGTTAAAGGATCTTGGGTGGCAAATGATAGCTGCTCCTTATAAGTTCTCTAGGTACAACTCAGGATGCTGGTTTTAACCCATAAAGCCTCAAATGGCTTGGACCCATGGCTTTGGGTGTTCTATCCATGTGTCAAGAGTGTACCGTTGTAGCATGGATTGGGGGGTGGGTGGGTGTCTTTTCAGCTTTATAGTTGTGGAACTTCTTCCTCAACCAAATCCTGATTCTTTTCTGGGATGGCAAGACCTTCTCTCTCTCTCTCTCTCTCTCTCTCTCTCTCTCTTCTCTCCTTCCCTCAGCTGGTTTTTGGTGCACAAGATTAAGCTTTTATTTGGTAACACAGTTTTAGTATATGTTTTTTTTAGTCTGAATTATTTTTATTCAAATAGTTTTGTGTGTGCGGCTTTCTTCTTCTTCTTCCATAACCTTTTCTGAAAGCTGGGAATAGGAGGGAGTGGGGCAGGCATCTGGATAAACCAGGGTGGGCAGCTTGGCCCTCTGAATGTTGTTGGACCGCAGCTCCCATTGGCCCTAGCCAGCAAAGCCCGTGGTGAGGGCTGATGGGAGTTGCAATCTGACATTATTGCAAGGGCCACAAGTTGCCCACCCCTGAAATAAACAATTGGAAATAATGAGGAATACTGTGTGCATGTCTATTTAGGAACATAATTTACTTACTTGGTACATTTATGTTCTACCTTTCTTCAGTGATGTAGTGGTCAGTGTTGAAGGGCAGGCACTCATCATGACAGTCCTTGTAGCCATGCCCTGGAGGAGGGTCCAAAAACGCAGGCAACCGTGTTGATCCATATCAACAAATCAGTTCTAGCAGTTTCCATCTCCACCAGGAGCAGGGCTTTTGTAAAGCTAATAGGTCTTAGTTGCCCATTCGAGACCAAGCCACACCAAAATTCTTTGCTTTACAAGAGGAAACAATACATTGTTGCTGGGAAAATTCATTTCCCCCCAGCTGCTGTGAGGATTGCAGCTAAACTCAGAGGGAACAGGGAAGTCTGGGTGGGAGGGGGTGGCAGATGTCCCTGCTAATAAAAAACAATGCCAGTGCTGTAATCCTGTGAGCCCTGGCTCCATTACACCACTGCCTTTCTTCCATGGAACTCGAGGTAGCACATACTGACTAGGTTCACACAACACAATAACCCACACTCAAGGTTGAGTATGAGTTGAGTGTAGGTTGTCGTTGAAATGTGGGTTGTTGTGTTATCTGAACCCAGCTCCGCTAACAAACCATAGTTTGTTAACCATGAACAATTCATGAAGAGGACCCATGGTTTGTTGTTGAACTGTGGGTTGCTTGCTAACAAACTATGGTTTGTTATCCCGGCTGGGTTCAGACAGCACGTTAACCCACATTTCAACAACAACCTACGGTTCAGCGACAACCCACACTCAACCCATACTCGACCTTGAGTGTGGGTTATTATGTTGTGTGAATCCAGTCATAGAGTTCTCAAGTGGTCTACGATTCTGGCACTGACCACACCGAACCTTTGACCATACATAAACTTTGAAAAAGGCCACAGAGTACAGCCAGTGTGCTGAAATGACAAAGAGCTCCTACCAAATAACTTCTGCATTCTAGTTTTAGAGGGTTTGATCCATGGGAGTATGAAATCCAGCTTTTCTCTACAGGAATGAGGTGATTCCTTTTCTGTTTTGTTTAAATTTGTCTCTTGTGTAGAAATGTATAAAACAATAAGAGGGTGTTGGGGGAGCAACTAAGGGCCCTCTTGTCAGCTTCTCTCTTCTCAAGCTTTGCTTTGGAATGTTTTCATAACGCATAGCATGGCAAGTACGTTAATGCAGTTTTTTCCGTGCTGTCCTGGAGCCTTTGAGGCTTGTGCTCCTGTAGGAAGTCTGCTGCTGTCAAGATAGCCAGCATGGGAGAGTGAGTCAGGGCAAAGTTTCCTCAGGAGCCCTGGCCTCTGTATCCTCAGCCAATCAGATCCTCTTGAACTGGCATCCCATATTGATATTGGCTAAGCCATGAAGGGGGGGTGGAGTGGGCAAGGTTTAGCAGAGTACAAATGCAGACAGGGCTCTGATCCTGTGGTCCAGGCAAGGGCGGATGACCGAAGATGGTTCTTCCTCCTCCCTTCCTCCTCCCAAAAACCAAAAAGAAAGAGAGAGAATAAGAACCTCACGTATAGCTTCTTGGAAGCAAAGTGAATCAAGACAGCTCCTCCAAAGTTCCAGACCTAGTGCATGGCTTGTAAGATGAGCTTTTTATATGTATTTGGTTTTATGTGTTAAGCTGTGTAAATTGTCTTGCATAGACAACAGTGTGGTTTTTGCTTTGTGTATGTGGCATGTGTGTTTCTTTCCTCCCCCCCCCCTTTTTTTTTAAAATGGTATTGTAATACCACTTGCTATGGCAGTTTTGATCATGCAACATATATCTATATGTCTATATCTATATATCTCTGTCTGAAAGAGTTTGCAATGCAGGCATAGCCAAAGAGGTTAACTTGCTGAATGGTTGCAAATCCTTTTGCCTTCTTTGGGTGGATTCCTTTAGATTCTGGAGTTCATTTGGTTCTTTTTTTAAAAGTGGAAGTTTCTAACCTTCATCTTATTTGTGAAAATGTGCTTTAAAAGGTGTTGGCAATGTTTGCTATGGTTACTGAAGTCAGAAGGTTAGAGATGGGGGAAGGCTTCCAATGTTAAGAATAGATTGATATTCATTCACGTATGTCTTGCCCTTGCCCACAGACCTTCCTATTCTCTGATCTTCCTACTGCCGTTAATCCCCCCTCTCCCCACTGTTTTCCTACTACTGTAGCAATTGGGACAGATGGCACTGATTCAAATTCACCATGACCGCTAGGTCTGATGCTGACTGAGTTTAAATAAACCAACTGTTGTTTTAATTAGATGGGTGGAATCAAGTGCCATAGTATGAGCTTGGTTCTGATTTTAGTGAAATGGCAAGATTTGGTTTTGGAGTTCTAGAATTCTGGTTCTTGACTTGCAATGAACCAAGTGTCCCTTGGTAGAGAAATGGTGATCAGCAATGAAGGATGGAAGGTTCCATCAAGATAGGCTCGTGAAGCAGCATTCATTAGGTTGTATCTAATGTAAGTCTCATTCATTTCAGTGGTTCTACTCTAAGTAGGACTAACATTGGATACAACCCATTTCCTGTATTCCTTGTATGCCTTTCTAGATGCACTCATCCAGAAATTCCCGTGTGCTAGTGTGCCATAAGAGAGCTGTTAGTATGCAGCAAGAAATTGATTTGATGAAATAATCAAAGGCTGCTCCAAGCTCCATGTGCCTATTCCCAGAGGAGTTTGGTTGCTGCATATATGCATTATTAGCCTTGCTTCCTTCCCATGATCCTCTGCTGGGGGCAGGCAGTTCTGCTGCCTCTATGCATGGCATGTGGTTGAATGACACAACCTCTCCTAAGGCTGAGACTTCGTAGAATTGCCTGCCCTCCAAAGATGCTGCCCAGCACATCTCTGCATGAATTACTGTTCAGAACAGTGACTTGCACAGAAACACAAAGGGTGGGAAGTTATTATTATTTTTTGTATTCTTAGTTCTTTTGGGTATGAAAGAGCAAGAGGTGCCTCCCATGTTTTGTTCAAGAAAAAAGGATGCCTCGGCTATCAGAAAACTGGGGGCTTTTTCTAGTCTTTGCCATAGGATTATTGACATAAACATCTGTCAAAGTGGCTCCAAGTATAGGATGATCTTGGGGTGGCGTGGTGGTGGTGGTTAGACTAGAAGGAACTCTCTGGTTTTCTGCACATCTGGAGATAATTGTCATGTTGATAGCAGGAAGTGGGATCACACCTGCCAGCTAGCCCTTCCCCCAGTTTCCATGTGTTGATCACTTCTTCTATCTTACGAAGCGGATTGGTGGGAGATTCTGAACAGAGAAAAGGAAGGACTTCTTCACACAGCGCATAGTTAAACTATGGAATTTGCTACCAGAGGATGTAGTGATGGCCACCAATTTGGATGGCTTTAAAAGGGGATTGGACAAATTCCTGGAGGAAAAGGCTATCAATGGCTACTAGTCTTGATGGCTATGTGCTACCTCCAGTAACAGAGGCAATGAGCCTATGTACACCAGTTGCTGGGGAACATGGGTGGGAGTGTGCTGTTGTGCTTATACCCTGCTTGTGGGTTCCTGGTTGACAGCTGGTTGGCCATTGTGTGAACAGAATGCTGGACTAGATAGACCCTTGGTCTGATCCAGCATGGCTCTTCTTATGTTCTTATGTACAGAGCCTACATACATACATGGGATACACACATAAGCTGTCTCTGCACAACCAGTTCCCTGATCGTGGGTACAGAGCTGACGCACATCCATACTTTCAGGTTGTACACATTACGGAAAAAGACTAGAGCAGCTTGTACCCATGTAGGCTGTGTGAAGAAAAGTCAGTTGTGTGGGAAGTTGGGGTGTCCACCAGTGGACACAATCACTGTTTCCCCACCCATCTCCTGGCCCAATGCACATTAATTACCCCAGAATTGTTGTTTGAATGGGGCTTATAACTTGGGCCATTCTGCTTTGTTTCATTTGTTTCCCAGGGCTGCCAAGCTGAATGGCTGTTAATGGAAGTGTGCATAAGACAGCTAAATGTATACAGATTACTTGTTGTTGTTGTTGTTCAGTCGTTCAGTCATGTCCGACTCTTCGTGACCCCATGGACCATAGCACACCAGGCCTTCCTGTCCTGCGCTCTCTCCCGGAGCGTGCTCAAGTTCATATTCATTGCATCAGTGATGCTATCTAGCCATCTCATCCTCTGCCGTCCCCTTCTCCTTTTGCCTTCATTCTTTCCCAGCATCAGGGTCTTTTCCAGAGAGTTTTCTCTTCGCATTAGGTGGCCAAAATATTTGAGCTTCAGCTTCAGTATCTGTCCTGCCAATGAGCACTCAGGGTTGATTTCCTTTAGGATTCACTGATTTGACCTCCTTGCAGTCCAGGGGACTCGTAAGAGTCTTCTCCAGCACCACAGTTGGAAAACATCGATTCTTCGGCACTCAGCCTTCCTTATAGTCCAGCTCTCACAGCCATACGTTACTACTGGGAAAACCATAGCTTTGATTAGACGGACCTTTGTCGGCAAGGTGATGTCTCTGCTTCTTACTATGCTGTCTAGGTTTGCCATAGCTTTCCTCCCAAGGAGCAAGCGTCTTTTAATTTCATGGCTACAGTCACCGTCTGCGGTGATCTTGGAGCCCAAGAAAATAAAATCTGTCACTGCTTCCATTTCTTCCCCTTCCATATGCCAGGAAGTGATGGGGCCAGATGCCATGATTTTCGTTTTTTTAATGTTGAGTTTCAAACCAGCTTTTGCAGTCTCCACTTTCACCCTCAACAAGAGGCTCTTTAGATCCTCTTCGCTTTCTGCCATTAGGGTGGTATCGTCTGCGTATCTGAGGTTGTTGATAATTCTCCCGGCAATCTTAATTCCGACCTGTGATTCATCCAACCCGGCGTTTCTCATGATGTACTCTGAATATAAATTAAATAAGCAGGGCAACAATATGCAGCCTTGTCGTACTCCTTTCCCAATTTTGAACCAATCAGTTGTTCCATGTCTGGTTCTTACTGTTGCTTCTTGACCCTCGTACAGGTTTCTCAGGAGACAGGTAAGGTGGTCTGGTACCCCCATCTGTTTAAGAATTTGCCACAGTTTGTTGTGATGCAAACAATCAAATGCTTTAGCGTAGTCAATGAATCAGAAATAGACGTTTTTCTGGAATTCTCTTGCTTTCTCCGTGATCCAGTGAAAGTTGGCAATTTGATCTCTAGTTCCTCTGCCTCTTTGGAACCCAGCTTGTACTTCCGGTAGTTCTCGGTTCACATACTGCTGAAGCCTAGCTTGTAGGATTTTGAGCATAATCTTGCTGGCATATGAAATGAGCGCAATTGTACAGTAGTTTGAACACTCTTTGGCGTTGCCCTTCTTTGGAACTGGGATGTAAACTGACCTTTTCCAGTCTTGTGGCCACTGCTGAGTGTTCCAAATTTGTTGGCATATTGAGTGCAGCACTTTAACAGCATCATCTTTTAGGATTTTAAATAGCTCAGCTGGAATACTGTCATCTCCGCTAGCTTTGTTGTTAGTAATGCTTCCTAAGGCCCACTTGACTTCACTCTCTAGGATGTCCATCTCAATTTCAGTGACCGCACTATCATGGCTATCAGGGACATTACAGATTACTTAGAGGGCTTTATACATGTGTGTCTGTGGAGGGGAGATATAAAGGCATGTATACTACAAAACAGGCTACATTAATTATGAAAAAAAATGAAGGTCTTAACAGCAACCTTTTTGCTAGTATAACTAGGATTGCTGCTTTTGTTGATTTTAGTCTTTGCATTATCTTTTATTCTTGTATTGTTTGAATTTTGTATGTAAGCTGTCTTGGAGAAAATGTTCGGAAAGACAAAATGAAATACAGAAATATATGGAAAACTAAATCTTTCCTACTAACAGTAGCATTTTCTTTGACATGTTAACTTACAAGTTTTCCAGTTTAACGTTGGGCCAAACAGTTATGATAAAGCCACAACATGAGGGCTGTACCATGTTGCTCACATTTCCATATGAATTGGACCTGAATTTAGTGGTTTCAGGCTGTGTATATACAAACACAATATGTTTACTATCTCTACTCAATATATAGGAACTTATGTCAGTACAAAAGTGAATCAGACATTACAAATGTTATATCTGAATACATCAGTACTAGGTGAAAATACACAGTATAAACCAGGGTAAATAAAAATGATTTTTTAATGAAAAAAAAAAAGATTTTTTGTTATTTAAGTCAGATATTTATTATTTAAATTGCTTGTAAGAATGAAATAGTGTAAATAATACTCTGTTTAGTTCTATATTCACATGGCTTAGTGGACAGATTTACACTGTTCAGGAAATATGTGGTAAACTTCATTTAAATCAGTGATTTAAATTGACCCTTTTTCTTACCTTTTCACTGATTTAAATCATCTTGATTTAAAACAGTCCACCCTAACAGAAATTCATATCTCAGACTCCAAGACCTGTATTGTGTTTTGGAAATGAATATGTCTTAGAATATGTACCTTATTTCCCACTTTAAATCAGACATGACATATTAGGCCTGGTCCTCTACAGCAGGGTGGGCAATGGCGCCCAGAATAGTTGGGCAGCTGCCAAGGAACCAGTGGCCTGGGAAGGACCCATCCATGCTTGAGCTGGGGTCCTCCCACCTCTCCCTCTTCCTTAGCTCGGATTTACCAAGCAGCAGCAGCCAGGTAGGAAGCTACAATTTTGACCTTCCACAGCGCCTCAGAAAACTGAGGAATCATCAAAATGGTGGGCAGGTCGCAGTTGCCGCCTGTCACATACTTCAGTGGTATTGCTACTGCATTCCACCACCATGGATAATTCCACAGACTGAGACTCACACTGGCTGGAGCCTGCACCAGAGCGTGGGGCCCAGTAAATGATGCTGTGCAGTGCGGAGGTGCACATCTAGAACTGGCCCTGCTCAAAGATGCTGTCAGCCCTTCTCTAGAGCAGGACCACAGTGTTCAGGATGTAACAGAGTAGCTGCAGAGGGGGTTATCTCCCCCCCCCCCGCCCGCCGCCCTAAAGAGAATCAATACTACAACAAACTGCATGCAAAAAATGTTCACATCTTGTTTCCTTGGACAAAGCTCAAACAGCTTTTCTTCAATAGTATTTCATCTATTCTTTTTAAAGCTGTGATAACAGGGGCACAATGCTTCAGTTTGATATTTTGAAAATATGCCTGTTTCCTAAGAGGAAGTCCTTTGATACTGGATGTTTCTATTTTAATAAAACAGTATTAAGTCAGAGTTTGCTGTATGAAAAGAAAGAAACCAAGCAATTTTATCACCAAAGAACATCTTAGAATTGAGGAAATGTCTGAAAATCGGAGTAGTTGTGAAATATGGAGGCCAGCTGCTTAAGTGGTGGGGCGGGGGAGCTGCCTGGTGGCTCATTACTTCATCACACTGGCATAAATATTTGCAACTCTTAATACCAGTCATTTATAATATATTATCAAGCTAAAAGGAAAGAGCACTTTGTTTTAATAGCAGTTTCCCCCCATTAATTCATTTCTTGGCCTCCTCTCATGTGAGTTTTCTTTCTTTTAAATTTTTAGACCAGCGTTATTCAGAATATATTATATTGTGTTGGCGGGGTAGTGGAATCACACACTCACCCTAGGAGCATAATGTCTGAAAGAGCCTACATACCTACAAACTATATTCATGCTCTCTATTTGTGATCAGGCACCCTTGAGTAGGCAGAGTCCCTTACTCACATGTGCAGTGTGTGTGTTGTTAGGATTTGGCCTTTGCTGAGTGTTTTCAGACTATTGGTTCCAGTACTTAGGAAGCTTTTGGCTGCCAGTTAATTACCCATAGCTGATCAGTACATTTCATACAAAGCGTACATCAACAATTCTTGTAGGTAGATTCAGCTTCGGTTTTGTACTAACAAGAATTAATAAAGGAAATGTCTTTGATCCATTTTTCATTTTTATTAGAAAGATACTTTCTAATAAAAAGCATCACTCGAAACATAATATGCATAAAATGACATAAAAACATTTTTGTTTGTAGACTTCCAGTCCTAATAGCTTAAGAAGGAGAGATCTCATTCCAAGTACCAATACTGAATAGGCTATTCAGCTGACGGGTACACAGGCTTGGGGAGCTTTTAATAAGAAGCTGCATTCCAAAACCAGCACATACTTATACCTTTTTGTGTAGAAATTACCTCATAGCTAATATTATTCACTGTTTCTTAAATTAGGGTTCACAATCTTAGGGCACAATCCTATGGCTGCTAGACAGCGGCTAGACAGCCATAGGATCGTTCGGTTCCCGGAAACCCACCTCCCCGCTCCTTCGTAGGCAGCACAGATCATCCCTGGGCCTCCTCCATTTTCTCATTGTTATTAAACATTCCTAGAACATTAGAATGTACAAAAAAGGGTTACAAATAAACTTTTCAGGCTAGATAAGATCAATTTTTCTTTGAGAAGGTAATTCCTTACTCAGAATTTGCCAGTTAAAGTCTATAAAGTCTATGAAGTCTATAAAATTTTCTGGACATTTGTATTTTGATGCATATACCTTACACAATATTTTTTGCTTATTAATTGATAAGCGAAAACTTTAACTACACTTTTGACCCGGGATTATAGAGTCTCACACCTGTTCATTACTCAAATAACTTTTGGGCCAAGTGATAGGGCTTTAGCTCAGCATTTTCTTTTTGGAAAGCATCCAGGTCAACTTGACCATTTTTAATGCCAACTACCCAGAATTCATTTTGAATCTGCATGTGAATGAGTATCTTTCCTTTAATACACTTATTTATTTAAAACATACTACTACTTATTTACATTTTCAAGTTCTTAATTATTTATCATTAAACATTTGGCATTTGCATTTTACAATAAGATATATTGTTTTAAGAGAGGTGGCTTAGCATTTTTTCAATAGTCTTCCCAGCAAGTCCAGTAAAACAAAACCAGCTATTTCCTAAAAATCCAGGAATTCCTAAAATATACAGTGTGTATATAGCTTTCATATGCATAGGCACTCCTAGGCATTATGCTGAATGACTGTAAGGTGCAGCAGGTGTGGTCTTGCTGTCGTCCCCCCTCCCCCAACAGACACAGACACATGTTCAGTGTAATGTCCAAACAGTGCTATGGTTGTCACTGTTTTCAGCAGGCACAATCCCACTTTCCCTTTTTAAGAACAGCAAACCAAGTGCTGCCTTCCAGCATCATCTTTATTTGGGTTGAAAAAAGTGGTTTTGAGTTGTGGGGTCCAGACCCCACATCTGCCTTGTCCTTAAGTGCTTGAGCAAGTTACTTTTCGTTTAGTCTTGCCAGTTTGCCTTCTGGGAATGAGTCTTTTGTGACTAGCCATGCCCACCATGGCAGCCATTTTTTGAATGAACAAGCCCACCCCATGGCACCCATTTTATGGGAGTGCTCATAACACTGTCTCAAAATTCCAAATGTGCCCACTGATGTAAATAAGGTTAGGGAACTCTGACTTAATAAGTTAAATGTTACTTTTTAAAAAATGGAATAGGTGGGAGGATATGAAACACCAGAGGATAATTGATTCCATAGTTCTTGAGGAGTGCATGGAGTATGAAGTGGTTTAGATTTGCTTAAAAAAAAAAAAGTAAATTAATATTTGAAATAGCTGCTGGGCTCCACAATAACCCATTAGCATAGGAGGGTTAAATACAAGTGTGCTCCAGTCTGCCAACAGAGAAAAAATAGCTGTAGTTTGAGAAATTGGAGTGCCTTTTAACACCTTCAGCTGGTTCACCAACTATGGCCTCTCCTGGATGGAGATAGCTTGGCCACAGTGGTACAAGCAATAGTAATCTCAAGACTGGATTACTGCCCCTTTCCAGCATGTAACTACTTTGCTGAGGGAGCTGCACTGGCTGCCTATTCACTACCAGGCCAGGTTTAAGGTTCTAGTGCTAGTGTACAAAGCCGTAAACAACTTGGGATCAGGATACCCAAGAGAGCGCCTTCTCCCTGCCGGTGACTGAGGTCATCAGAGGGCTTGCTCCTGGTGGTTCCACATGGACCTGTGGTCCAAATGGAGTCCACGAGGAGAAGAGCCTTCAGTGTGGCGGCCCCCTTTCTTTGGAATTCCCTGCCCCTGTAGGTCAGGCAGGCACCAACACTGCGTTATTTCTGGCACCTCCTGAAAACAGGACTGTTCCAGGAGGTATTCCTAAATTGACCAGTCACCGTTTCTATTGGCATTGTGTGTGTTTTTAAAGTATACCACCACTCTGAAATCTGTTCTAGATGTGGAGCAGTATAGAAATATTGTAAGTAAGTAAATAAATAAATGTCTATGATAAAACCAGTGACTACCTGATTTCCTTTCTGAAGCCCAATACAGCCATACTTTCCCTCTGATTTAAGGCCTAATCCAACATGCATATTGCCTTCTGGCAGATAATGGCTGAAAGAAGGTTCACACTTAAAGCTCTGTTCTACACGTCCTCCAGTGGCAGAGGGGGGGCTGCCTTCCTAATAGGAACTGCTGGTGTGTGGCTTCATTGCTGTATGTCAGAGGCGGGCAACTTGTGACCCTCCAGATGTTTTGGCCTTTGACTCCCGTCATGCCACAGCATTGACTGTGCTGGCTAGGGCTGATGGGGAATTGTAGGCTGAAACATCTGGAAGGCCACAAGTTGCCTACCCCTGCTATATGTAAAAGAACCATCCTTTCTCTAAAAAAATTAGTGGAATCCTTTGAGGGTGTAATAGCCATTAAATTCTTTGAAAAATTCATGTTGAGTAGTAAGATGCTGAGTTGGGTGCTATCTATTTCTTTTATTGTTGTGTTTTTATGGATCTATTTTTATGTTATGTTTTAATTAAGGTTCTATTTTTAAACTATATTTTATTATTGTTGACTGCCCTGAGCACCATTTCTGATACAAAGGCAGGATATAAATTAAATTCATCATCATCATTGTAACTGGTGAATAATCTTCTGAAATGATCGTTTCAAATTTGAGGCTGGTGGATGGCAGTGATGCTGTCACTTCTGCAAAAGCCGAGATACTCTGCAAGATTAAGCATCACTGAGATTAATTTTTTTCATATGAAAATTGGTTAAACCATGTGCTGAAACTTGAGAAGTTCTGCTCTCACTAAATTGAAGATGTCCAGTGTTTCAGGTTTGTTTTTGGTTTTTCTTTTTCTTTTTAATTGCTACCTGTAGATGACATATAATGGTGGAAAGTTTTGTCTTTATAGCTTCTCTTTATAGCTTCTCTACAATTTGAGCATAACCTATGTAATTAAGAAGCAGGTATTTATAGCTAGCTACCTGTGACATTAGAGTTTCAGTTTGTTTGTTTTAACAATGAAGAGATGCTTCTTATGTTTGTAATGTTAAGAACTGAAGTGGTGGGCAAATGCTCCTAAAAGCCAATAAAATCAAGTATATTCTGTGACTTACTTAATTCAGTGTTTTATTTTTATTTTAAAATTGTGTTTACATTTCTTCTGCTTTTATCCTAAAGACTCATGGTGACTTAGGACATGTCAACAAATAAAAATAGCTCTAAAATTAAGATAAAATAAAATAAAAATAACTAAAATAAAATTCCTAGCAGTCCACCTTCCAAGAAGGAATACAGTTCCATCTTATTAAGTAGTGTGGGTTACATCTACACGAAACCACTGAGGTCATCCAGAGATCTCGTGTGCAGTGTCATCAGTATACTGATGATGCACAACTCTCTCTCTCCCCCTCCCTCCCTCTCCCTCTCCCTCTCCCACTGCTTCACCTGGATCCAATGAAAGTGCTTAATCAGTACCTGGTCATGATAATGGATTGGATGAGGGCCAAGAAACTGAAACTCAGTTCAGATAAGATGGAGGTACTATTGATGGGCAGTTCATCTATCTGGGTACTGATGTTCTAGAATGTGTTGTACTTTTCCTAAAGGAGCTTTGCTTTGGGGATGCTTGTGGATTCATCTCTGTCACTCAAGCCACAAGTATCCCCTGTGTCTTTTTACCTCTTACTTAATTGGCTGGTATGCCAATTATGTCCCTTTGTTGATGATGACAGCCTGGTTTCGGTAATCCATGCTCTCATAATCTCCCTTTTAGGTTATGGCAATGTGTTGTACATGGGCCTGCCTTTGAAGAAGGTCTGGAAGTTTCAGTTGATACAAAATATTGCAGCAAGAATTACTAGAACCAGGTGTTACGATCCTATTACATCAGTATTTATCATTTTCTCTGGCTCCAGGTTCATTTCCAAGCTCAATTTAAAGTGCTGGTTTTAACCTATAACGTCCTTCAGAGCATGAAGAATCACCTCCTCCTGTGTTCCTACCTGTGCCCTGAAATCATGTGCCTAGTGCCCCTGAATACTGAAATTTGGTGGCTGGTTATTTGTGAGCAGGCCTTTTCAGTGATTGCCCCCAGGTGTGGAATGCCTTCCAGAGTGATCCACCTGGTGGCTACTTTGTTGTCTGTTTGGCATCAGGCAAAGACCTTTTTATCGTCCCATGCCTTTTCACTTTCTGTAGGTTTTGCTGCCAGTCGTTATTTAAAGTTATGTTTTATAAGTTTTCTTCTTCACAGTTGGATATTTTTAGATCTCTTTGGTATCTGCTGCCTTGATATGTTTTCATTCTCCGTTTTTATAGATTGCGGGGGGGGGGGAGATTTGTTGCTTGTAATCTTGTTAGTGGCCGTTTGGATTGTAGTAGTAGTTTTATTGTGTTTTATGTTGCCTTGAGATCCCTGGCTATAGCAAGACTCATAAACTGAACAAATACATCAATGATGTGATTTCTCTTCTACTAAATGTTGATTTTAATTGCATTCTTACATATGGGATGATTTTACGTTAATAGTCTAGACTGGCATCTATCGAATAGCTCACTTGTTGCAGAGAACAAGAACATGTACAACGGTTCTTTTTTCCCCCCCAACAAAAGCTTTCCTGTCTAGTTTCTCTGTTGGAATAAAAAAGTTGCACAAGAACTGCTTATTTAGCAATTAATTTAGAGTAGCTTTCTTGCTTTTAACAAAGGAGCTACTTTGTCCTACAATCTCCTCCATCCCCATAAGCAGGCCTGCCTGCATTTCGGCAGTTTCCCAGAGTAAATTGAACTCTATAGAGGGCCATGCAATCTCGGAACCCTGTAGTGCCGCCCACTGAGATGCATTGTGTTTGAGATTATGTCAAGTGACTCCGGTCTGTAGTGTCTTGTAGCCATTGGGTGATGAACCTGCCATTAGTGAATACTCCATTCTTCCTCTATAAAACTTAAAAAAAATAAAAACAATCCCAACAGGCAATAGTATATATTAGTGCTGAGCCGAGGATTTCTCCACATTTTTTTGACCATTCTCATTCAATCTGATAGAAAAGAAATTGCTCCCAAAACTAAATTCAAAGGAAAAGAATTTTCAGAGGAATTCTCATGGGTCGGGTTTCGGGCTCTTGTGCTTGCTTACCTTATTCATGAGGTGTCTGAGGGGTGTGCATGGGTGTCCCGTCTGTCACTGTACAGTGACCTCTGTGGTAGCCTGTAGCTTCCTCGGCTTCCCACACTTCAGTTAAAGCCATCATGAGGAAGAAGTCATGAGGCAATTCCTGCCATGGGTCTTTTTCAGTTCAAGAAGTGCAGGTGGCCTGGGAGGCTGCAGAGCAATGGAAAGATATGTAATAGAGAAAATACACATAGCACCCATGGCCACCTCATAGTGATTCAGTAAGCTCAAAAATACCACTGAAAGAAATTCAAAGTTCTGCCTCAAAAAAGTGGAAGCCTTAACACAGTTGATGCTGTTGCCACCTACTGAAGCAGTGAAGTAAACCAAAAACCCTTAGGAAAAAAGAAAGAAGCTGTGCTACAACCCTTGCCGGTAGTGAGCCCTACCTGTGAGACACTGTTGTAGAATTTCTCATCCCCCTGGAGTTTCTCTGCCCACAAATAGGGTGGAGAATTTTGAGGGGCCATTTGTGCACAGCTCTAGTATATATTGTTGTTGTTCAGTCGTTAAGTTGTATCCGACTCTTCGTGACCCCATGGACTATAGCACGCCATGCCTTCCTGTCCTGCGCTCTCTCCTGGAGCGTGCTCAAGTCCATATTCATTGCATCGATGATGCTATCTAGCCATCTCATCCTCTGCCATCCCCTTCTCCTTTTGCCTTCAATCTTTCCCAGCATCAGGGTCTTTTCCAGGGAGTTTTCTCTTTGCATTAGGTGGCCAAAATATTTGAGCTTCAGCTTCAGTATCTGTCCTTCCAATGAGCACTCAGGCTTGATTTCCTTTAGGATTCACTGATTTGACCTCCTTGCAGTCCAGGGGACTCGTAAGAGTCTTCTCCAGCACCACAGTTCAAAAGCATCGATTCTTCGGCGCTCAGCCTTCCTTATAGTCCAGCTCTCACAGCCATACGTTACTACTGGGAAAACCATAGCTTTGATTAGACGGACCATTGTCGGCAAGGTGATGTCTCTGCTTCTTACTATGTTGTCTAGGTTTGCCATAGCTTTCCTCCCAAGGAGCAAGCGTCTTTTAATTTCATGGCTACAGTCACTGACTGCGGTGATCTTAGAGCCCAAGTAAATAAATTCTGTCACTGCTTCCATTTCTTCCCCTTCGATATGCCAGGAAGTGATGGGGCCAGATGCCATGATCTTCGTTTTTTTAATGTTGAGTTTCAAACTAGCTTTTGCACTCTCCACTTTCACCCTCAACAAGAGGCTCTTGAGATCCTCTTCACTTTCTGCCATTAGGGTGGTATCGTCTGCGTATCTGAGGTTGTTGATAATTCTCCCGGCAATCTTAATTCCGACCTGTGATTCATCCAACCCGGTGTTTCTCATGATGTACTCTGCATATAAGTTAAATAAGCAGGGCTACAATATGCAGCCTTGTCGTACTCCTTTCCCAATTTTGAACCAATCGGTTGTTCCATGTCCGGTTCTTACTGTTGCTTCTTGTCCCTCGTACAGGTTTCTCAGGAGACAGGTAAGGTGGTCTGGTAAGAATTTACCACATCTGTTTAAGAATTTGCCACAGTTTGTTGTGATGCACACAATCAAAGGCTTTAGCGTAGTCAATGAAGCAGAAATAGACATTTTTCTGGAATTCTCTTGCTTTCTCCATGATGCAGCGAATGTTGGCGATTTGATCTCTAGTTCCTCTGCCTCTTCGAAACCCTGCTTGTACTTCCGGTAGTTCTCGGTTCACATGCTGCTGAAGCCTAGCTTGTAGGATTTTGAATATCACCTTGCTGGCATGTGAAATGAGCGCAATTGTACGGTAGTTTGAACACTCTTTGGCATTGCCCTTCTTTGGAACTGGGATGTAAACTGACCTTTTCCAGTCTTGTGGCCACTGTTGAGTGTTCCAAATTTGTTGGCATATTGAGTGCAGCACTTTAACAGCATCATCTTTTAGGATCTTAAATAGCTCAGCTGGAAGACTGTCATCTCTGCTAGCTTTGTTGTTAGTAATGCTTCCTAAGGCCCACTTGACTTCACTCTTTAGGATGTCCGGCTCAAGTTCAGTGACCACACTATCATGACTATCCGGGACATTAAGATCTTTCCTGTATAGTTCTTCTGTGTATTCTTTCCACCTCTTCTTATTCTTACCTGCTTCTGTTAGGTCCCTGCCTTCTTTGTCCTTTATCATGCCCGTCTTTGCACAAAACGTTCCCTTGAGATCTCTGATTTTCTTGAAAAGATCTCTAGTCTTTCCCATTCTGTTGTTTTCCTCGATTTCTTTGCATTGTTCATTTAAGAAGGCCTTCTTGTCTCTCCTTGCTATTCTCTGGAACTCTGCATTCAGTTGGATATATCTTCCCCTTTCTCCCTTGCTTTTCGCTTCCCTTCTTTCCTCAGCTACTTGTAAAGCCTCATCAGACAGCCACTTGGCTTTCTTGCATTTCTTTTTCTTTGGGATGGATTTCATTGCTGCCTCCTGAACAATGTTACGGACCTCCGTCCATAGCTCCTCAGGCACTCTTCTATCAGGTCTAATCCCTTAAATCTATTCGTCACCTCCACTGTATATTCATAAGGGATATGATTTAGGTCATACCTGAATGGTTTAGTGGTTTTCCCTACGTTCTTCAATTTAAGCCGAAATTTTGCAAGAAGCAGCTCATGATCTGAGCCACAGTCAGCTCCAGGTCTTGTTTTTACTGACTGTATGGAGCTTCTCCATCTTTGGCTGCAAAGGACATAATCCATCTGATTTCGATATTGACCATCTGGTGATGTCCATGTGTAGAGTCACCTCTTGTGCTGTTGGAAAAGAGCATTTGCTATGATCAGCGTGTTCTCTTGGCAAAACTCTTTTATTTTTAAACTCATATCTTTTAGCCTTGTGATACATTCCTTGGGTTTTTCTTGCCAAGAATACTGGAGTGGGTTGCCATTTCCTTCTCCAGTGGACCACATTTTGTCAGAACTCTCTGCCATGACCTGTCCGTCTTGGGTGGCCCTGCACGGCATAGCTTATGGCTTCCCTGAGTTACACAAGCCCCTTTGCCACAACAAGGCAGTGATCCATGAAGGGGTCTAGTATATATAGGACCAACTAAATACCACAAAACTGTTGAGGTAACTTTTGAGTGTCACAGAACACTTCTTCAAGTGCGATGTGTGTTTTAAAGGAAATTGGTGGGGGATGGGAAAGAGTGTAGGATTTTGCCTGTAGAGGGCATGGTAGAAGCCCCATCTGCAATAAGTTGCTGAGCTTAAGATTGGAACTTGTTGCAGACGGAATATCTACAGTGCCCTCTACAAGTGATACCTTTTGTCCCTCCCCATCCTTTTTGTTTTTTGTTTGGTTTTAACATGAAGTTTGAGGAAGAGTTCTGTTAAAATGCACAAGCCGGCCATCACTGTTTTATGTTTTTTAGTTGGTATTAATAAAGGTCTTATGGTACTGCTCTTCCTTGTGTGTGGGGGGCTAATGTACCAACTTCTTATCTCTTTTTTTAAAACCTAAAAATAACCTTTTAAAAGGATCCTCGCAGGATGGTTGTGATGATGAAAAAAAATCACTATAATATTGTTTTTCTTTGTTTTTCTTAAAAAAAACAACAAACAAACAAACCCTCTCTTATCCTAACCTATTACCCCTGAGATACTGACATAACATCATGGACTTTTCACATTTATTGGGTCCTGTGTGTTCCATCTTAAGTATTTATTTGCTGGTCCAGGAAGTCTAAAAAGGATACACAAATGGTAAACAGCAATGAGTGATGACTTTTGGTTTGCCAAATTTGATTGCATTGGAATTGTTAATCAGCAAAGCAACCAGTTATGCAGAGTATACAGTTTCACATAATTTGACCAGTGAGTATATTGTCTATTCGGCATAATTTTAAAAAAAAACTTTTATTTTCTTCTACTACAGATTCAAAGCACAGAAGGAGAGATTCCACATGCTCTTAACACGGGTCAGCTGGCGTTAACCAAAACTAAAAAAGGTAAGTAGATGCCTTTGCGCTTTTTTTGCTTCTTCTGAAAGGGCTCTGGCACAGCCCCTTTGTTTCTGAGAGCACCCAGTGACATGCTGATTCAAGTCCTTGAAGCTTTTTAAGTAGAAACCCAGCCCAAAGATCCTAGCCTTGCTTCCCAGTTAGGTTTCAAATCATAGTGTTGTCTTGTGAAGCGGCACCTTAAATCACAGGGGATGAATCAGGTTGGTAACCTCAATTAATGGTTTGATTTCTCTGTACCGTCTGTTGGCGATGGGTTGGAGAAATTGAAAGGTTGTACTTCCTTTTTTAAAAAAATCATGGAGCCCTGTAATTTAATATGACCATTTTTAACCATAAAATTACATATCCTTTAGACCTAAATAAGTGTGGCACATTGCAGCATTTTACTGTTCTTCGGAGTGCTGACTGTTCAGAAGTCTTGTGCATTTGGCCACACAGATAGTCTTACGCTACACTCCTACATATGTTTAAGTCTCACTATGCTCAGTGGGGCTTACTCCACAATACATCTGTTGTAGGACTGCACCTTTAGCTTCCAAACGGGAACATGTTGTAACTGATTATGATGAGGCACATCTGGTGAAAAACTTCCATTTTGGGGTGGGCCACATTGGTTGCCTCCATTACTCTCCGCTACTTGGTACAGGGAGGCACAGTGCAGCATTGATAAGCCCCTCCCTCTTTCTCTGTCAGTATATGGGCAGTGCCATTCTCCCAAGGAAGGGAGGAAGGACACACTGGGATTCCCTGCTGCAGCTGACAGGCATGAAAGAATCCCACAAGCATCCCCATTGCCCAGATAGCTCAGTCCTATTCCTGAGCCCTGACTATCCAGGCAAAGAGAAGGGTAGAATTCTGGGAGGCCATCGTAACTGGGCATATGCTGCAGTACTGAGTGGTGTGGTGGTAAATTTTGAAATGCAGGCACTCAGCATGACAGTCCCCATAGTCATACCCACAAGGGGAATGAAAAAATGCACACAGCTCTGTTGATCTCGATCTCGATCTGTGTGTGTGTGTTTAAGTGTAAGCACACATACCCCCAAGAGCAGCAGTAGATAGCATAATATCCAATTTATTAGGCTCAGTTGATGGTCATAAAATAGTGAGCGGGCAAAGGGTATTGTATTGGTTAGAACATTGGGTTTTGTCTGGGGAGACCTGAGATTGCATGAGAAAAGGAAAGAGATATACAACATGCCCCCAAACAGCATAAGACCACTAACCCCAAGATTTTCCAGAAGTTTATTTTCCCAGCACCAGAGAGAAACATGTTATCTCAAAGTCAACAAACCAGCTCAAGCAGTTTCATCTCCACCAGGAGCAGGTCTTTTGTAATATAATAGGCCTTAATTGCCCATTCAAGACCATACCAGCTCAAAATCCTTTGCATTACAGCAGGGATGGTTCACAACAATATATTGCTGCTGGTAAAATCAACTTTCCTCCCAGCTACTGTGAAGATTATAGCTGAGCTCAGACGGAACAGGGAAGTGTGTGACCCACACAGTCGCAGTGTGGTTAACAAGACAGGCTAGCTTGTTAACACCAGCTGGATTT
This sequence comes from Heloderma suspectum, assembly GCF_057233095.1. NCBI lineage: Eukaryota > Metazoa > Chordata > Lepidosauria > Squamata > Helodermatidae > Heloderma > Heloderma suspectum. The sequence continues at coordinate 194,071,793 of NC_139458.1, forward strand.
CCCTAATTACCCTTGCTGGCACAAACCCAGATGGCATGGCTTGTTTGAGGGGGCAGCAACCCTCAAATAACCAATGAGCTATTGTTAGGATAGCTATTGTTAGGACAAGGCAGCAGGAGATGACGGTATCCCAGCTGAACTGTTTAAAATCTTGCAAGATGATGCTGTTAAGGTGATGCATGCCATACGCCAGCAAATTTGGAAAACACAAGAATGGCCAACAGATTGGAGAAAACCAACTTATATGCCCATACCAAAAAAGGGAAGCACCAACGACTATTCAAACTATCGAACAGTGGCACTTATTTCACATGCCAGTAAGGTAATGCTCAAGATCTTGCAAGGTAGACTCCAGCAATTCATGGAACGAGAATTGCCAGATGTACAAGCTGGGTTTAGAAAAGGCAGAGGAACTAGAGACCAAATTGCCAATATCCGCTGGATAATGGAGAAAGCCAGGGAGTTTCAGAAAAACATCTATTTCTGTTTTATTGACTATTCTAAAGCCTTTGACTGTGTGGATCATCACAAATTGTGGCAAGTTCTTGGTGGGATGGGGATACCAAGTCATCTTGTCTGCCTCCTGAGGAATCTGTATAATGGCCAAGTAGCAATGGTAAGAACAGACCACGGAACAACGGACTAGTTTAAGATTGGGAAAGGAGTACGGCAGGGTTGTATACTCTCACCCTACCTATTCAACCTGTACGCAGAACACATCATGCGACGTGCTGGGCTTGATGAAGCCAAGGCTGGAGTTAAAATCGCTGGAAGAACATTAACAAACTCCGATATGCAGATGATACCACTTTGATGGCTGAAAGCGAGGAGGAGCTGAGGAACCTCATGACGAAGGTGAAAGAAGAAAGTGCAAAAGCTGGGTTGCAGTTCAACCTCAAAAAAACCAAGGTTATGGCAACCAGCTTGATTGATCACTGGCAAATAGAGGGAGAAAACTTGGAGACAGTGACAGACTTTGTCTTTCTAGGCGCAAAGATTACTGCAGACGCTGACTGCAGCCAGGAAATCAGAAGACGTTTACTTCTTGGGAGGACAGCAATGACAAATCTTGATAAAATAGTGAAGAGCAGAGACATCATACTGACAACAAAGGTCCGCATAGTTCAAGCAATGGTATTCCCCGTAGTAACCTATGGCTGCGAGAGCTGGACCATAAGGAAGGCTGAGCGAAGGAAGATAGATGCTTTTGAACTGTGGTGCTGGAGGAAAATTCTGAGAGTGCCTTGGACTGCAAGAAGATCAAACCAGTCCATACTCCAGGAAATCAAGCCAGACTGCTCACTTGAGGGAATGATATTAAAGGCAAAACTGAAGTACTTTGGCCACATCATGAGAAGACAGGATACCCTGGAGAAGATGCTGATGCTAGGGAAAGTGAAAGGCAAAAGGAAGAGGGGCCAACCAAGGGCAAGATGGATGGATGATATTCTGGAGGTGACGGACTCGAGCTTGGGGGAGCTGGGGGTGGCGACGGCCGACAGGAAGCTCTGGCGTGGGCTGGTCCATGAAGTCACGAAGAGTCAGAAGCGACTGAACGAATAAACAACAACAAATTGTTAGGATATTTGAGGGTCCGTCCCCGTCCGTCCCCCGCCCACAACAAATCATGCCACCCAGGTTCAGACGACATGGTAAGCCACGCCACTAAGGGTAATTAGGGAAATTTGGCCAGCATGCAACGAGCAATGCCAGTGGGAGAAATAAGGCACCATGGCTTATTTCCCTCGCTGCGATTACGTGAACTGCATCATTGTCCCTGCTAATCAAATAGTCCCAGCACTTTGACCCTGCAAGCTCTGTAGCTCCTCTACACTACTGGTAGTAGCAAGACGATGTCCTTGTCCTTCAACCTTGGTTAACCCCCCCCCCCCCATGAAAGCCCTATCCAGCCTTTTCCAACCTGTTACCCAACCAGATGTTTTAGATTTCAGCTTCCATCTTCCCCAGCCAGCATGGCCAATGGTCAGGAATGCTGGGAGTTGTTTTCTAAAACATCTGAAGAGCACCGGGTTGAGAAAGGGTGCCGTAGTCTTATCCTGCAAGATGTTCTCTTATTTCTGTTGACCTGCATTCTATTGCCTGTTTTTGTCGTTAATGACGCAACCTGGTTGAGATGTACAGTTTACTTGTAGGCTGTTTTTCTGCCTTTACCAGAGTTATGCTCTTCAGCACAGAATGTTATGAACTTGTTATGAAATGTTATGAAATTACTGCAGTCTGAAAGACTTTAGCAGGCTTGTAGTAAAATGTACCACATTTGATTAGTTTTCACACTTGCTTAAAAGAGCTAGAGACCATAAAAACATTCTCGGCATTTGTATATTAAATACACTGCATTTTACAGCTCCTGATCCATGCATTAATGAAGGCTTTTAACATGTGCTCCTTATGAATTGTGCTATGTACATTTTTCAGTCTTAATGTAAGATTTGTCATAATCCCCTAATTTTTGAAACACATCAGTGGGGGTGGGGAACAGAGTACTCCTGTACAGATGATATGATGTACTTTTGAGGTAATGCATTTTAATGTCCAGAAAATGAGTTTATCTGGTATGTTCAGCACTGGCATTTGTTGTTATGTAACCCAAATGGAGATATATTTTGCTTACAGGGTTTCTCTTTGTGAAGCTGCCGGATTGGAACAAAAAGATTCACTTGCTATGAGCTATAAAAATGAAGTGCTGCTGAAATGTTCAGTATGCGCCAACGCTAGCTTGGGGAAACTTGTTTTAGGAAAGCAATGTTACTTTCCCCTCTTCACTCAGTAATGGCCTGATGAGTGGATCTTATGCAGATCGTGAGGCCTAGCCCACTGGCTTTCACTATAATAACCCCAACTCTCATTTAAAAATAGGTCTTCAGCAAATTTAAGAGAGAAGTTAATGCTTGGGTGTCTTAAAAGCTCAGGAATCAAATATGGCCATGTGAAGCTGCATGGTTTGATCGTCAGACATTTAGTATTGTCTACTTTTGACTGGTAGCAGTTCTCCAAGTCTTGCTTCCTAGCCTTGCTTCCTGAGGTCCTTTAAACTAGAGATGCTGGATTGAAGCTGGGACCTTTCTGGATGCAAAGTATGTGCTCCTCTATGCAACTTCACCTATGGCCTAAAATCACAAATCCAGGTGAGACTCAAACCTGCATTTTCTCTGAGGTGCAATTGGAAGTCATGCCCTTGATTATTATTTTCATGCCACTTTCCTCTTCAGAACCTCAGGTTGGTGTACAAGTGGGCTCATTTTATCCTTGCAACAGCTGTGGGTTGTATCCAATGTTAGCTCTACTTAAAGTAGATCCATTGAAATGAATTGCACTTATATCAAGCTAACATTCAATACAACCCTGTTTGAGGCTGATTGGCCCAGTAAGTTTCATAGTTTAGCAGGGATTTGAACCTGGATTTCCCAGGTCTGACACTGGGTGGCATAAGACTCTGCTTAGACCTCTTCTCTGAATTTTCCTGGGCCCCTAGAAATCTCACAGACAATACAAGGATGGCCAACATCACTCAGTCGATTTTACGGATGCGCTTACAAATGGATCCCCTGATATGGAATCTCATGGTTTTGATTCAGTAACAGTAGCTTGACTTTTATTGTGGCGATTGCTTTGATGCTCTCTGCTGGCCAATGCCCCTTGCCACTGTGTTTTCTGGGAAATACAGATTAGAGGACTAGGACACATTGGGTATAATGAGACATTCAGAGAACTTTGTGGGGCTTTCTTTGGTTGACCAGTGAGGGAAAGCTAGGAACATATGCACTCAAAGCAAATTGGAGCCCATAGAATCATAAGAGCAGGTGATACAGATTAATAGCAAATAAAGACACACGCGCGCGCGCACACACATTCCTCCCTCCCTCCTCCTCCTGCCCTCAACAGCTTCAGGGTTGGGTGGAAAGACTTGAATGAGATTGTGCTGTTGATTCCCTCCTGTTTTTCTGGTTTCAAGGCTAGATCTGAGTCAGAAGAATGTAAAATTGACTAAGGTAGCAGGTTCAAACGAGCTTGTTTAGTGGATAAGAATGTATGATAAGGATTGGTATGAAGGGAAATTTGCTGAGGTGAACTCTTGAAATAAATCCTGAGTGTGTTAACAGATTTGTATGTCCTTTAGCGCACCCAGTAAGAGCATGTACCCCACCCCTTCAGCTGTCTAAGTGTTTTGGCTATTGTTTCTAAACATCATTTGCCCTCGGCTTTCTGCCACAGAGCGGGCTGATATCCACATCAATGTGTCTATGTAATCTTACCATTTAATGCTTTTTCTTTAACTTAGGGTTCACAAATGACAGCCTAATAAAAACTCAGTCACAACTACTTTGGTCTCCCTCGCCAAAGAGGGCAAGGAATCATAGCTCAGTGATAAAGCATGTGCTTTATGTGTGCAAGGTCCCAAGGGCAAACGCTAGCATTTCCAATTTTTTTAAAAAAGAAAAGATAGCAGGGCTGTAAGAAGTCTCTGCCCAAGACCCTGGAGTCAGATAATACCAGAGAAAACCATGCTAGATGCGTGATGGACCAGTGGTCTGACATGATATAAGATAGTTTTGCATGTTGGGTTTTTTTCCTTTTTTTAGTTCAAAAGTTGTTTTTAGTTATATGCTGTTTGTATATATTGTCCATATGTTTTTATTTAAATGGCTTTTAAACTTTGTATATTATATTTTAATGTTCTAGCTTTCGTAAACCATCCAGCGACCTTCGGCTATGAGGCGGTATAGAAAATAAATAAATAAATAAGATACAGTTGTTGAAATAGTGACAGTCCCTTTCTTGCAGAAGAGCATGGTGCATAAATGTTGGACATGCTTGTTGAATTTAGATTATCTGAAAGAACAGGAAGACAAGATAAAAACAGACATTGGAGTGTGTTTCTGTGTGTGTGTGTGTGTGTGTGTGTGTAAATTCAGTATTTCTAGATAAGTTAAATTAGATATCTGTGTATCTAGATATAGACGTATTAGATTCTATAGAAATACAGAATGTGCGCGTGCGCGCACACATTCACACACACATATAATGGGTAAAATCCAACAGAAGTCCTACTTAGAGGACACCCATTTAAATGAATGAGACTTAAGTCAGTCATCACTAACTTGAGTCCAGTCCATTTACATGGGTCTACTCTAGGTAGACTTATGTTGGATTTTGCCCAATGAGTGTACATACATTGGTTTGGACCTAGCATTTTGCCTCCCTCAGATGGAAGGGCTCCTTCCATCCATTGAAGGCTTTGATCCAGCAGGTGTTTTTCGTCCATTCCTCTCTCCCACTGCAGTCCCCTATGCCTTCCCAAATCTGCCCCCCGCCCCATTTCCACTGGAGTGTTTTCAGTAGAACACCACTCAGGGGGTGCTGCTGGTGGCGAATGTAAATGCTGGATCCAACCCATTTAACTCTTGAAATTGGCAAGATGTTCAAAAGAAAAAGCCAGCTTCTTATATAATAAATTATGGGTTAGTGTTGAAGAATAGCCTCAGTCCTAGTAGCTTTTTGCTCAAGCTGTTCTGTGACAGCTCCCTCCAGAGTAATCTTTATGATGTCATATATGTAGCTGTGACAGTGTGCAGTGCCCTAAAACTATCTGCATTCAAACATCCTCCTTCTGTGCTCCATCCGTTTATGATGGGCTACACAGATATGATATCTGCAATGTGAGAATTCATTGTTTCTAGTTTCTGCTTGATAAATAGTTGCAAACAGACTGCGCTTTCATACACCAGCTGAAGCTGGCACCAAAACAAGATACCACCTTACTGTGTTTCATATATGTTGACACCAAGAATGTCTTTCTCGCATTTAAAAATAAATAAAATTCTTCTAATAGGAGAGAGAATTAAGTTGGAAGCCTTCCCCATAAAGTAACTGCTACTCATCTCTGAACAACATTTGTGTGAAGTCATCCAATTGCTCACATCTCGTGAGCTCAAATTCAACTGCAGCAAATTTCAAATGCTTTCTCAGTACATAAAACCTCTCGTAATTCATGTCATCCACTCTAGAAGACTCTAGAGTGCTTTGGACTCCAATTTATTTATTTTTTCTTTCATGTGCAAGTTGTAAAAACGTTCTTGTTATCAGTTCTTGTGGAGTTAAAAACCTTTAACCATCCTATAGAAAATTCCACAGCTCCATTGTCAGACATTCATTATAAACTATACCATTTCTTAGAACAATTTAGTTTGGATGGGGAAAAGAGGACTTCGGTTCCTGCCAAAATGTTTACTCTAGCTGTGCATTTTAAATTTCCATAAAATGTGAATCCTGTATTGTAAAATGCCTATTTGTGGCTTACTTTATTAATATTGGGATTTATAGTATGTTTGAAGGTTTTCCCCACACAGGACTGGGGCTGCCTCCAAAAGTGTGCGGGGTTGCCTAGCATCCTGCTCCACCAGCACTCGCTGAGGTAGTTATATGTGACCACTGCCAGCATGTTGACCTGAGCTTGGATTGGTTTGAAGCACTCCCTTGCAACTGGGTGTAATTGGGCATTTGTAGTGGCATGCTAAAAGCCAATCTTCACTGAGTTCAGCATATATTGGTCCCAGTCATGCAGCCTCTTCAGTGCATTTTGCAAAGGTTGGAACTCTGTGTTAAGGTAAAAGATGTTTTGTTTTGTGGTGGTGTGTTTTGTCCATTTGCTTGCTTTTTGGTGGCAGCGCACACTGAGTAAAGTGTGTGATCTGAGTCTGAAATGTAGTAATCTTAAAAATAATGAATATTTTAGTTAGTCTTTTGCAAAGGGAACTTGCATTTATGAAGTCTGTCTCTATAAAAGTCAATGTTCTATCACACTCTAGTATGAGCAAGAAATGGAGCCCAAGATGTGCTGTGCAGATACGAGCAAGCTTGGTTCTTCATGGCTGGGATCATGTGTAGGGGAGAAGCAGATTTAGTTTCTCATTTTAGTAGGACTTTGGGATTGTTTGTCTTATAATATTTATTTGCATTATCAGCAAGGATCAGGTCTAGTTTTTATGGCTTCTTAACCTAATGTGTAGATCTACCGATGACTTGAGCTGGAGTATTTTAAGCAGATCGAGTACCATTGAAATCAATGGAAATAAATCATCTGAAATTCAGATAACGCCACTACTAGACCAAGCTGGCACCACTTGTGTTCCACCAGGCTGAAAGCACTCTCCAACCATGTATTGGGGCCTGGAAAATGCTTGGCAACCACATTTTTCCATCCCAGACTGATGGCAAAAGCAGAAAGTTTGTTGAGTGGCTGTGTGTGTGTGTCACTGCGTGTGGCTAGTGGACTTTATTTGGCTTCATTGGTGGAAATTAGTGTAGGCCTGTGCTAGATAGAACTTGCGGCTCAAGAATCATCTATCATTGTCCTTGTAATAAATACCAATGTAGATGTCCAATGTAATCATCTACATTGCCTGTGTAGTAATACCGAGGTGGAAACTATATGGCATATTTTATTGTTCTGCAGTTTTTATCAAGGGGCTAGGAATGACAATTTAAATCCTATTTTACAGTCCTTCCCTAGTCATCCTACTGAATTCCTAATGACCCTATTACTTCAGAGCTCAGACAAGTCAATTACCGAGCAAGTGGCCAAATTCCTAGATTTGGCTATTTTTATTAGATCCGCTATGACTAATTGTTTTCCTAAAGTTTACTGACTGTTCTACTCCATGTATGTAATTTATCAGTTGGAATAGTCTATTGGCTGCAATAAAGATTTATTATTATTATTAGGAATCATCTACGTCTCTTCCAGCTATGATTCAGAGGAGTACTGATTTTATCGGGGAAAAAATCCTCAGAGGTTTAGTCGTTCCTGCCTAAACTGCATCATGCTCCTCTTGCAGTTCCAGTAAACTGTACATGTCTGTCCCACAAAACAGGAACAAAATGCATGAAGGACGGCCACTATCACAGTTCCAGTCAAAACTTCACATATATGACATTTTTGAGAGTGTGCTTTTTTTGGTGCTAGACCTTATGATTTGGCACAGAAAAGAAAATAATTGCCTCTCTCATAGTTACGATGCTCACCATGTGATTTGGCATAATAGTAGTGATTTCAAATGCCAAGTCTTTGGGATGGGACAGGGCAGGTATCTCATTTCTGTAAATAAATGCATGTGTCCTCTTGTTAGTTAAATACAGACTTGGGGATGTGGTGTTTCAAAAGAACTGGATGAGACGCCTTTAGGTTTATTTCCACTTCTTCTTTTTCCCCCTCCGCAGACCAGCTATTGCGATCAGCAAGTCAGCATTCTGACAGCAGCGGTTTTGCAGAGGATTCTTCCACAGACTGCTTCTTGCTAAATCAGCTGCAGGTAAGTTTCTCACATGATTGGCATGTGTTCTTCTTTTTCTCTCTCTTGCTCACACATACACATGTATACACACGTGCTTCGCTTCCTACCGCTTTCCATCTTAGCAATTCACAATATGTGTGAGGGACAGGTAGCACATAAGAACATAAGAAGAACCATGCTGGATCAGACTAAAGGCCTGTCTAGTCAAACATGGTGTTCGCACAGTGGTCAACCAGATGCCAATCCTCCATGCAGGCTTTGAGTGCAACAGTGTCTTCCTGCTGATGTTTCCCAGTAACTGGTATATGCCTCTGATACTGGAGATAATAGATAGCCATCATGACTTGTAGCCATTGATAGCTTTATCCTCCATGAATTTGTCCAATCTCCTGTTAAAGTTATTGGTAATCACTACATCTTGTGGTAGCGAATTCCATAGTTTAACTAGATTGATTGATTGATTGATTGATTGATTGATTGCATTTTTATCCTGCTCTTCACCCAGAAGGCACCCAGAGGGGCTTGTATACACCCAAGGGAAACGAGGTGGTTCCTGCCCGCAGGCTTATAATCTAAATTTAACAATGCACTGTGTGAAGATGTACTTCCTGTCATCTGTCCAGAACCTTCCACCAATCAGCTTCATGGGATGACCCTGGGTTCTAGTATTAATGAGAGAGGGAGGAAAACATCTTCCTATCCACTTTCTCTACACCATGCAAAATGTTATATTCCTCTATCATGTCCCTCCTCCACTTTACTCACCTGTATTCTAAGCTAAACAGTCCCAAGTGTTGTAACCTCTACTCATACAGGAGTTATTCTAGCCCCTTGATCATTTTGGTTGCCTTTCTCTGCATCTTTTCCCATGCTACAATATCCTCTTAGAGGTGCAGTGACCAAGGACTGTACACGGTATTCCAAGTGAGTTTGCACTGTAGATTTCAGTCACAGAATAGTAGGGCTGGAAGGGGCCTATAAGACTGTTGAGTCCAACCCCTTTTTATAAAGGCATTATGGTATTGCAGTTTCAGTTTTGATTCCTAAAGATTCCCAACATAGAGTTTGCCTTTTTCACAGCAGCCACGACCTGGGTTGACATCTTCATTGAGCTATCCAACCCAACCCCAAGATCCTTTTTGCAGTCAGTTTTAGGTTTGGGGCTGCTTATAACATAACATCTTAGGGCTCATCTGCCTTGTAACATAAAATAACAATAAAAAAAAGCTTTCCTCCACCCCTGTGGCATATTTAGCCCACTACTAATGCAAGTTATTGGTGCTAATTGGGACAGAAAAGCAGTCCTGTACGGATGTCATGGGCAGCACTCTGGGTGTTTGAGTGGGTGCATTGAGAACAAGGAAACATGTCATGTTGGTTTAAGTAAAGCAAGTTTTGCTTGTGCCATGACTTTCTTAAAGGACTGCCTGTGCAGGTCTTTCCTATGCAATTGTCATTGTCATCTTGCTGGCTTGAAGACATTTCTCTATATGAAGTGAAAAGGAATCTAATTTAATGGCCAAAGATGACTTTAAAAAAACAAACTTGCATGGTTCAAAAATATGATAGATTAGTGCCCTCTGCTGTTACATTTTTTTTTCTTTTCTGTGTGTGAAGGTGCAAACATTTTGGTATTTTTCATTGTCACTTCCTCTCCACCCCATTTCACATGTGCTCTTGACAGGGACACGAATCATTGCAGGCCATGGGAAGCAGTGCTGACAGCTGTGACAGTGAGATGACTGTGACATCTTACAGTGAAGAACTGAAGACACCAATAGGTGAACAACAGCCCTATTTTAATGAGCTTGATGAGGAGAAATTCCTCCTCTTAGAAATGGAGCAACGGGAGAGGGAGATGGTTTCTGAGGCTAACGCAGGAGGAGGGAAGAAAATTCCAGGAGGCGGAGCTGAGCAGGCTCAAAGTGAAGAAGATAAAGAACTTGGCAACAGAGGTTTTGTTAGAAAAAATGAAGAGGCCGAGTCTGAAGTGTTGGAGGAAGGCAGCGAAGAGAGCGATGTAGATAAAAGCAGCGAATATGAATTCCCTCCATATAAAACTCACCACATCCTTAAGTCAATGTCCTCTATAGAAAGCAGTAGTTCATCTCCTTCCTCTATAGAGCGGGTCGGCATTGCTTTGCAAAGAGCCCAAAGGAGGATCAGTGGTTCACCTGATTCCAGAGCTGGTCGCAGTCTGCTCAAATCAAAAGACCTTCTTCTCAAGCAAAGGCATCGGATTGCTGACCTCGGTTATCCCCTGAGGCGCTCACAGTCCCTGCCGACCACATTACTAAACCCAGTGAGAGTTGTCTCATCAGTCAATGTCCAGCTAACTCTGGGGCAAACTTTATGTAGCCCTCCTTCTTTTACTTACAAGTACGACACACCTGAGGAGGGTGGGAAGGAGGATAATGAAGAAGAAGAAGAGGAAGAAGAAGAAGATAAATCTGTCAGTGAGGTCAATGACAGTCCCCCCAAGTGTACATCCACCCTCTTCATTCCTCCTTCATCCCTTAGAAAAGAACCTTCCCAGCCTGCAGTGAACAAGGCGGTGGATGAGCTGTGTCGGAGAAGAATACAGAGTTGCCCTTTGCATCTCCCAGCACGTATGTCTCAGTCGTCGTGTTCGCTGCACTCGCTTCATTCCGATTGTCCGGACCTGCCCTTATGCGCCCACATGAGAACGTTTAGTACCCAAAGCATCCCGAGCACCCCTGGGTCATCTTGCAGTGGCTTGCCTTCCTGTTTTAGCTGTCCTCACTCACTGAGGCACGTGGGGCACCCCCACCAGTTCCACACCGTGAATCCACCCTCCACGGTTGAAATGCAGCTGAGGAGAGTCTTGCACGACATCAGAAACTCTCTGCAAAACCTTTCACAGGTAAGAGATCGTTTAGTTCAATGTTGCAGCCTAGCCTTCCCCAATGTCTTGGACTACAGTTCCTATAATGCCCAGCTGCAGATGGTGGGAGTTGTAGTCCAATCCACCTGGAGGACACCAGGTTGGAGAAGGCCGCTGTAGCCTGTATATCGCTCTGTGTGTGTGTGTGTGGGGGGGGGGGGTTACATGTGCGTTGCTGACTTAAGACTGCTGGCATACATACACCTTGAGTTTGGTTGTTTGTTTAGATCAGAGGTGGGTAACTTCAGGAGTTCCCGGAACCAATTTTCAGCCCCCGCCTTCCCCTTGGGACACATTACTGCTACTACGCTACCCATGGCAGCAAAAGAAATTGGCAGCTTGCCACTGAAATTTGACAGAAAACCACTATGGAGACTCAAAAGGGGAAAGTTTAGCTTGAAAACAAGCTAAATTTGGGACTTCTGAGGCTCCATAGATGGAATAACCACCATTTTTTGTTGCTGTTGCGGTGCTGAATTTCAGCAGTGTGAGGGCAGCAGTGGGGATGGTGGGGCCACCCTCAAAGCCATGGGGTAGCCCTGTGTTGCCCACCCCTGATTTAGATTTATGATCCCTAAGCCTGAAGGAACTTAGCAGTGCTTTTACATGTCACTTATTCTAATGACCAAGAGAGAGAAAACTTGTTGAACGCACCATCCCATGAGTCCATTGATAATGTGAGGGAACTCCCAGATCCAAAAGAGATGCTCTTTCAGCTTGATCATACTGCCTTTCACAGAAACAGGGCAAAGTTGAAATATGAAAAGTCAAATCTATGAGGCCTGAATTTGATTTCTTTCATTTGGGATCTGTTGTAGCAAAAAGAATAAAAGAGTCTTGTGGCAACCTTGAAGACTAACAAATGGATTATGGTGTAAACATTATTGGAGTGTGTCTGAAATGTGTTTGAACTACATATAATTCTCATTTACCCCATTGGGTTTTTTCCCCACTTTTGCCTGTCTCTTTTGGGGTTCCAGATTTGTTTTTTTTCCCTGAAGCTTATTCCATAAATCTGTTCGCCTTTAAGGTTTCACAAGACACTTCATTGTTAAGGGCTACCTAGAGAGTTCTGCTGTTCTGAAACTGAGGTGAGGCCATTTCCCAGATGCCACAATCTTGAGGGCCAACATGGTATGGGCAGGACTGGAGTGAATGGTATGTGTAAAAGCCAAGTTCATTGAAATGTGATATGAGTGTGAAAATCAAGAAGATGAAACTCTCTGCAAGATTTTAATACCACACATACTTCTTGAGAATGAAACTGACAAAAAAGAGAAGAAAATGTAGAAAGGGGAGGTTTAGGACTGGAGCTATATCTTTTTGTGGTGAAAACAGCTAATTTGAAAGCCTTGAATATTTTATAGCTCTTTATCTAATACATGTTCATTAAGCACCCTCCCTCTACAGGCTGCCTTTCAAAAGCTCCTTCCAAAACTCATTGCAAGATTCCCCCCACCCTCCATTTGTACTTAATGGCCTTGTCATATTTCAGTATGCTTGCCAGATGCAATAAACTCTGTGTTCCGAGGGTGGTGGTGGTTTCATATTTTTGAAGGTACTTGCACAAACAGAAATCCCACTTAAAGTGCATAAAAGTATTGAACTGAAATTTGATTCCAAATGGGGGGTTTCCAGAGACTTGGCCAGAAATTTTGAAATCCAGTTGATCATGAATGCGGCACAGCCTTACTCATTCCTTTTGTGAAATTTAAATTTTTCCATGGTGTCTGTAGTTCATAAGACTCCTATACTGGACTTGCCACATATTTCCATGCTAAAGGGGCCACAGTATGCATGTGGAGTGGGTAGGGGGGAGAGCAGGGGGAGCATCAAAGGTGAAATGTGCATGTGGAAAACTGCACAGATATTGGATTGCTAATTCCACCACTGAACAGAGTTTTGAATCTAAATCCATTCCTCTGCTTAGCTGGAGAACACACTCTTCATAGGCACACATGATATAGGTCTCCATATGACTACCACCTCCCAAGATTTGTGGAGGATTGCTGGTTTGAGTATGCGCCCCCCCCCACACACACACACCAACATGTTAGTGCGTGTGGGAAATGTTCAGAGGTCCTAAAATGGGCTTTGAAATGAAATCTGAGCAATCGCAGTACTGAAGAGGCAGAGCAAATTTGGACTGTAGTTTCCGCATCTACCGCATGGAGCAAGTAGCAGAAGTACCACTACCAGGAAGCAGTAACCTGTGTGGCTGTTGTTTTAGTAGGGAGGGTAATGGGTCTAGAACAGAGCATGCGGATTAAAAGTTTGTGTTTGCTTCACATGAAATGCTAGCTAATGTATCCATCAGGTTATTTCAGAAGATCAAAATGGGCAAGAGTAAATGGTCTGTGTTCTTTAAACTTGTCCATAACAGTGTTTGCTAACTCTCACATTGTCCACCATATGGATGCTTAACTGTTGCATACTAGTTTTAGTTTGTTCAATGCACCAAGATATTAAAATGTTTCATATTGAATTATATGTTGTTGTTCTTTTCTTTCTCACTCTAGAATGCAGTGATGAGAGGTCATGACTTTACTACGCCCTCTTACAGTACTCAGAGATCATCCATTCTACCTCTCTATGAAGTAAATGGCGCTTTTTTCTTCATCCATATTTTGTTCGTGATAAAAAAAAAATAGTCACTCCATTTAAATTCAAAATGTACAGATATACAGAATTCCCCTCTGAGCTATGGCATCTCTTCTGGGTTTCTGCTTCCCTCACTAGAAGAAGTGGAATGGTGTATGGGATTGTGTCTCCTTTGCGTATTTAGTCGTCGTCCCCCGCCTCCACTCTGAGCTGTTTTCAAGGGCAAAGGAAGTGGAGGGTGCTTCCAGACAGAAGCCTCCTACCGCTAACAATGTGAAGGCATTGTGCAGTCATTCTGTCTTTTCTTCCTTAACAGATTTTCTGCAGTAAAAAATAATAATGGAAGAAGCTGTGGGAAAACACGGGAGGGATCCAAGTAGAAGGCAGAAGGTTTTGGATCCCCTATAAACTTACATGAATTAGGCAGGGTGATATTACAGAATATTACATAGAACTACCTATAGCAGTGGTGGGCAAAAAGTAGACCTCCAGATGTTTTGGACTTCAGCTCCCCGCATTCATGATCATTGACCATGGTTCAGGGGCTTCTGGGAGTTGAACTTCAAAATCTCTGGAGAGCTATCTTCTGCCCACCTCTGATCTATAGAACCTAGGTTGTGTCCATGAAAATGTATTGGCAGAACTGGTTCTCTTTAGCTGGAGCTCAAGAGTACAAATGCTACTCTTGTCTATACCTATCTAGAATACCTTCCAAGATCTCCAAACTGTGAGAAGGAATCTAAACCTTTTTAGAACACAAATGATGGATTTGGAACTGGCCATGTTGCGCCAGCAGACCACAGTTTATCAGCACATGACAGAAGAAGAGAGGTAAGCAATTTGCTATTTGAGCCTCTGGTTTGTATTTCTACTAAAACCTTACCACCAATTCTCTTTCACGCCCACAGCACTGTTTTTGCGTATAGGTGTGCAATCTTGAATTAATCCTAAAACATGCTTGTCCTTCTCATCCCCACCCAAGCAGGTTGGCAGGTTCTGCTCCTCCTCCTCGCTCTTCTGCCCATCTAGAGCTGGTCTATTCATTCTGCCTCTACCGCTAAAACGCTTTGTTTCTGATCATCACTCACATTAGACCACTGCAGCTTTCTCCATGCTGACTTTTTCCCATCCTGCCAACTCTCTCTTCGTTCAGAATACTTCTGTCAAGATCAGCTTTTTGACCCTTTGTCTTGTGATCTTTTCCCTCTTGGTAAGTTCCTTTCACTTTTTTTTCCTTTTTTTTTTTTGCATTAACGTTGAGTTTTCTTATTCCTTAAGATTTCAGATGATTTTGATATATGGTTCACCCTTCATTTTATGGCTGTGTCTTACAACCACTGTGTAGAACAGGGATGGGGAAACTCCAGTTTGCAGGCCTAATCTGGCCTACAGAGGCTCCCCATCTGGCCCATAGAAGCCCCTTGCATTCCTCCGGTGGGGTGGGGCACAGAGAAACAACAGCACGGATTTGGCATTGTGTGCCATCGAGATGGCAAGTGATGACCAAGCCAGCAACTTGGCCAGCACGTGGAAGAGCACTGGTTGAATTTGTTTGTGTACTGCTCACTGTCTCAAGCGGGACAGCAAAGGACCCAGCTTGGCCATCACCTGGAATAATTCTCCTCCAGGTCCTGGCCAGGTGAGCTTTCCTCTGTGCCTCTCTCTCTATGGGTGGAGTGGATGATGTCAGGGGAGGGCAGAACAGTGTTCTTCAGAATATATTTATTTATTACTTTGAAAGCCCATCCTTCCAAGGAGGTCTCCCACACCCAGTTTTTATCCTTTCAACCCTGTGATGTAGGTTTGGTTAAGAAATAGTGACTGAGCCAAGGTCTCCCAGTGTACTTCATGGATAAGTGAAGACTTGAATCCATGTCTCCCTAGGCCTAGCCCAACACTCTTTTCCACCCTTCCCCAACCTGGTGCCCTCCAGTTGGTTTGGATGTCAATTCTTATCAGCCCCAGCCAGCATGGACAATGGTCAGGAATGCTAGAAGTTGTTGTCCAAAACATCTGGAGAGCACCAGGTTGGGGAAGGCTGGTCTAGCCACTTGTTTCTTGTCTGAGGTCTTCTATGCTGGCTCCTTACTGTATTGCAGGGGTGGGCAACTTATGGTCCTCCAGATGTTTTGGCCTACAACTCCCATCAGCCCTAGCCAGCATAGCCAATGGTGAGGGATCATGGGAGATGAAGGCCAAAAGATCTGGAGGGCCACAAGTTGCTCACCCTTGTACTGGAACCCTTCAAGCCAGTCTAGGTTCTCTGAAATCGCATGTACTTGTCATTGCAGAAATTGTCCTGTGATGAAGGAAAATGTTTGTTACCGTAACAAATAAAAGGTTAAATATTGAGGTCAAGAGCTAATAATACAAATCATTAGGGAGTTGGGGCATGCCCTAAATTCCATCCCTGCTTTTCTTGCTACTATAGTTTTTCATGTGAACATGCACAGGACTGACAATGGTGTAAGTTCCTCAGTTTCTTCAAATGATGTGTGCATAGTTACCATTTTTGAGCTCAAACAATGTTCTCTTTTCCATTGAACTTGCTCCCAATGTAGATATGAAGCTGATCAACTCCAGACTCTGAGAAAATCTGTCCGTATGGAGCTCCAGGAATTAGAAATGCAATTAGAGGAACGGCTCCTCACTCTCGAAGAGCAGCTTAGGAGTATGCATATATCTTCACCTTTCAGGCAGCAAACACTCATGGTGGGTATTGCATTTCGCGGACTGTTGCGAGTGTTTGTGTATCTCGGAAACAGATGTTTGCAATGTACTAAGCAAGCTGATATTAATGGCCCAATCTCTTCCTCAGAATACCACTGTGGAAGAACAAAGTACCGCATGTTTGGTACCTGATGGAAAATAGCCCTGTGCAGATTGGGTCAGAATGATGTTGCAACTGCTGTTTAACCAAACAGCAAATTCATAGTCCCTTCTGTGTAAAGGAAATAGACCCACTGCATTGATTAGGAGCGAGTTAGTTCCCCCCCAACCCCAGATCTTTGTCATGCCACCAGCATGAACAGCAGTTGCATTAAACGTTTGGTTTTCAGATGGAGCTCATTTCATGTAGATTGATGTTTTACAGGCTAAGGTTCAATGTTAGACATAGAATCATAGAATCATAGGGTTGGAAGGGGCCTACAAGACAATCGAGTCCAACCCCCTGCTCAATGCAGGAAGCCTGATTCCCAGGCAGTCTCCCATCCAAGTACTAACCAGGGCTGGCCTTGCTTAGCTTCTGAGGTCAGATAAGATCAGGCGCATCCAGTGCTAGTCATGATGTTGGCATGTTGTCAAGCCAGTGGCATCAGGGCCATTTGGAGCTGGCAGCTCAGGCAGATGGTCATTAGCCCACAGTATTGGGATGGTGGGATCATGGTCGTTCAGGAGCATTGTTGATTTCATCCCATGAGTATAAGCATGCAGGTGATGGAACAACTAGGGCCAAATCGTTTGGAGTTGGCTCTCCCACAGATGTAGGTTGAGCAGGGGCTGTGTTGTGTTGCCTAATACCTAGAAGCCTGAAAAAGGCCCTGTGTTCCCCCTTAGGGTCACAACTTGCTCCGGAACCATTTCATCATGCATTTAGGGTGGGGGTGGGGAACTGGCTGCAGCCTCCCTTCCTCAGCCCTGCTCTGACACAGCAGTTAGACTTAGATTTGCTTGAATGGGACCTTGTTTTCTAAGCCTAATTGCCATGCGGGGGATTTTTGTTTGGGAAGGAAGGGGGGCGAGTGGAACAGAAAGAGGTAGGAAGAGAAAGCAGGTGGCAGGAAATGGTTGGCCCACTGTCATAAGAACATAAGAAGAGCCATGCTGGATCAGATCAAGGGTCCATCTAGTCCAGCATTCTGTTCACACAGTGGCCAACCAGCTGTCCACGGGAAACCCACAAGCATAACATGAGTACAATAGCACCCTCCTGCCCATGTTCCCCAGCAGCTGGTGTACATAGGCATACTGCTTCTAATGCTGGAGGTAGCATAGAGCCATCAGGATGAGTAGCCATTGATAGCCTTCTCCTCCATGAATTTTTTCAATCCCCGTTTAAAGCCATCCAAATTGGTGGCCATCACTACATCTTGTGGTAGCTAATTTCATAATTTAACTATGCGCTGTGTGAAGAACTAGCCCTGTCCGCTTTTGGCAGTCCCCAGGAGATTTCCCTTGAAGGAACGTTGCCTTCACCCTAAATCCGGGGCGAGAAATGTTTGTTAATACAACCGAGGGATGGGCTACGTGTGGCCCCCCAGATAATTTGGGCCTACAATTCCCATGATTCCTCACCATTGGCTGTGCTAGCTAGGGCTCATGGGACTTGTAGGCCAAAACATCTGGAGGGCCACATGTTGTCCTCCCCTCGTGTTAGTGCCACCAACAATCCAGTTCTGTAATCCACCCACCTTCCATTCCCTGGATCCCTCTTGCATTCTTGACATGAACAAACCTGAGGGAGAGAGAGTGTCACATAAAGGGCCAGAAAACGCCAAACCAAAGGACGTATGATATGTTCTTGCTCCTTTTTTGTTGTTTGGGCTAGGTAAAGTTTGAGGAGGCTGACATTCTCGGTAGAATAGCTTTGACTGCATGGTAATCATTTGTTGCTCTCCTCAGGGTCAGATTTTTCATTAAGAGGAGGAGAATGCACAGGTTGAGAGAGAAAACAAGGAAACATGGGAATGGAAAAGCTCATGGCTCTTCACATATTTTTTTCTTCCTTCATTAATGGAAATATACTTCTAAAATCCCAACATAGAATAACATGTGTTACTCTCTTTTTGGGGTTATTTTTTGTCTGTCTTAATTGTCAGAAGGTCACAGTGTAGCATGGGCGATTAAACAGCTTTGACAGCTTCCAGAAGTGATGGTGGTCATCTCAATTTCTCCTCCTTCTCCTCTTCTAGGGCATGTATGGAAGCAGAAGCACTGATAACTTGTCATGCCCGTCTCCACTGAACGTGATGGAGCCAGTAAGTAACCCTCAATAACCAAGGCAGGCATGTACATTAGCTCCGCTTGTGTAATTCCACCAGCACCCTACAGGGAGTTAAAAGAAAAAGGAAAAGTCACAATTGACTCCATTGGAGACTTTTTTCTTCTTCTAACCCCCCTGGAATTTGAAGGGAAAGGGGCGGGGGGAGAGAGTTTAATACACATACACACTCCTGAGCACCATGGTCCTGATTCAAATCAGGGCCACGAGCGCTTACACAAGAGTAAGGAAAACTATCACGCATAGCTACGCTATGTGCGATTAGCAAAACATTTAGTTTGGCCCGTACTGGTGGGGTGTCTAGTCTTACAGACGCATGGGTGAAGAATATAACTGCCTTTCTTCAATTGGATGGCCTTTAATGATAAGCATCGGTGGAAAGTGTTGAATTATGTTTGAGGAAAAAAGTGTGTGGAAGTGAAATTCTTGAGTATCCATTACTATATGCAGGGCTGTGTATATTCACAAGACCATCAGGGTGTGGAAAAAGCACAGAAGGTGGTATTAAGGCACAGGATTTAGCTTCCTGGATTTAACATAAGCAGAAGAGAACAGTGGAGACTTGTGGCTCTGATGTCAGCGGGGCAGTGAATCCACTCCGGGTTTCAGTCAGAACCAGTCAGAACTCTAAAGTTGCTATCCCAGGTGCACCTTGGATAGCTCCTTTAGAGTTCTGACTGAAACCCGGAGCGGATTCACCATCCCACTGACATCAGAGCCACCAGTCTCCACTGGAAGACAATATGAATGGTAAGGAAGGTGGGCATCTGAGGGTTTAGGGCAGTGTTCCCCAGTCTAGGGCCCTCCAGCCTAAATGCTCTAGCTTTAGCAGACACAAGGCAAACAGTGTGTGGCTCTGTTAGTAAAGGTTCTGTAGCTGAACAAAATGTTTGGGCAGGGAAATATTGGGGGGTGCGGGATCCTTCAAGTATTGACAACAGAGGTGTGGCGGGGGTGTTTTTAAAAATTGTATATCTTTTAGATATAAAGCAACTTATTTTGTTTTTCTGCACGGGAAAAGGGCGTTCGAAGCAGTGCATAATAATTGTAAAACCATAGAATATAATCCTAAGAGCAAATAAACAGGTCTGTTTACTATGTTCCCATCCTTCATTGCTTATGTGACTTAGCTGAGGCACATCCAAAACATCTTTACTAATGCCTTGTGTGTAATGAGGCACCACCATTGTTTATTGCCAGTGTGTCTTCTGGTAGGGTGAGAAAGAAAATGAAGGCAGTGGTATCTCCGTGAATGTGCACAATATATGAGATAGTGGGGCATGTGATTCAATTCATGCAAAGTTTTGAAGAATTCTGGGGATTCAGTGTGTTCCAGTGCAATTTAAAACATGTTGTGTGGCCCAAGGGTGAGACACCCCTTTTGTGCTCCGGTTACAATGTATATTTTTTTTGTCATTATCACAAGACAGTGAGTAAAGCAGTTGTCTCTTCTTCTCTCTCTGCCCCCCCCCCCCCGCCTGCCCCAATCCACAGGTCTCGGAACTCATTCGAGAACAGTCATTTCTGAAATCGGAGTTGGGGTTGGGACTGGGAGAACTTGAAATGGTGACTCCTCCAGCAGAGGGCTCAGAATCTGCATTTGATCATGGCGGAAATTCTGATTCCTCTTCAGTGTGTTCTAGTCAAGCTAGTAGAAGAGTCGGTGCACGTTCATCCGAAATGACAAGGCGGTCCAAGCCCCACAGCAAAAAAGTCTACCGAGCATGTGTGGCACTGATACCCTCGCCGCCAGCACGAGCAGGAACGGGACAACTACCCGAATGCTCGGAGGAGAACGCAGCATCCAAAACAGAGGTGGAGCAGAAACGTGAAAAGATTACTCTTGCTCCTGCAGCTGAAGAGATTCACAGGAGCGTAGAAAGTGATGAACTGCAGCAAGTCATCCGAGAGGTGAGGGACAGGCTGGCCAGAAATTTCCTGTTGGGAGGAGACCTCTCTCTCTCTCTCTCTCTCTCTCTTTTTAATAGACCTGAAGCCTTTAATCCGATGAGGTTTTGCCTGAGATAAGGGTTCATAGTTTAAAGATGACAAGAATAAATTAAACTATAGAAATGAATGGAGAAAACAAACATTGGTTAATGGCAAGGTTGTTGCTGATCAGTGCCTGAGAGAGCCTGGACAGGTGCAAAACTAGAAGCATTTCTCCCAGTAACTCAGCCCAGAACTTCACTGGGGAGAGCTGTGCAAGTAGGGGAAGGCTGAATACAGCAGCCTTAGATGGACTGAAAGAAGACCTGTGGGACAGGCTTTCATGGAAATATTAGAAACGCAAAATACCTCTTTCTATTAATTTCTCTGTGTGAGTGTGTGTGTATGCATATTTATTTATTTATGCCTGTGTGTGTATCTTTATAATTAATTTTCCGTAACATGGTGTGCGCTTCAGAAGTTTGGACTACAGCTCCCATCATTCCTGACCATTGGCCATGCTGGCTGGAGCTGATGGGAATTGAAGTCCCTGCATTATATACTTCAACTTGGTCTGAGTGCAACAATGAAGGAGCCTTCCAGTCACCTGCAGTTCACACAGAGAGAATACTTAGCGATTGTCAGACTAATCGGATATGGAGCTATCCAATTTTAATAAATAAATATAATCCATTTGCTTTTAAAAATACATTTTAAAAAAATACTTTATAAAAAAGAGAGAAAGCTTCCTGGAACCTAAAGGAAGCGTATTTCTCTCTGTTAACTTACTTGGCAATAATTTAAAACTTACTGACATAGTACAAATATTGCAGTATTTAAAGCATAAGCTTCCTTCAGACTCCAGCCATTTCCAGGAAGCTAGGCAAATTTAGTGGACTGCATTCATTGGCTTGTATCCAGTGTTAGGCCTAAGACCCACTGAAATGAAAAGGACTTGAGTTAAACCAACTTTCGATACGACCCACTGGGCTTCCAGGGTTTTGCAGAAGTGAAAGGGCAACACATTCTCAGATTTTTTTTCAATCATTTGGGCATATGAATCTGCCTTTTGCTGAGTCAGACCGTTGGCCCATCCATCATTTCATATCGGAACTCCAGAGAACTCAACTTGAACTTGCTGCAGGCAAAGCATGTGTTCCATCTCTGAGTTGTGGCCCCTCCCTGCCTTCCCAGCACAGCTATCTCTGTCTCCGTAAAGCAGGAAATACCCTCATCATAAAACCATTTTGGCCTTTAAAAGAAAAAGGGAGGAGTCCACTTTAGGCACTACAAACTTTTGTCTGCGGGCCCCTGAAGTTTAATAAATTAACAAACAAGTGTAATGTATTCACCATGATCTTGCAAAGGAGATCCAGCAGTGCTCTTATGCCATGTGAGCCCTGATTAGTGACTGAGTTCTGGTGCACCCTTCTCTTCCCCACCCCCAACTCTACCTGCGATGAATGCTATCATAGCTGACAGTAATGGCAATCTCTTCAGTGGAGGTGGGAGAAGTCCTAGTACTTAGCCCATAGCCACACAAGAGACTCTGTGGATCAGGCTGCTGTTGTGCACTTGCTTGTGCAAAACATTGGCCTTGTTTGGGCCTAATGATAACCCAGAGTATGGATTGTTGTTGAATCATGGGTTGTCATTACGTGCGGACCTGGAACTGTGGTTTAACTATGAGTTGTTAACCACAAACAACCCAGGAAGAGAACCCATGGTTTATTGTTGGGTTGTGAACTCTGCGTTGTTCATGGTTAATAACCCATAATTAAACCATAGTTCCAGGTTCCCACATAACAACAACCCATGATTCAATGACAACCAGTACTCAACCTGTACTCTGAGTTGTCAATACATATGAACCAGGTAATTGTGTGTCAATGCTGGATACTATATAGCTGAAAGAACATGAACACCAGTCCAAAAGGCATTGATTGAATGTGTATCTAATTGAGTTCAATTCCCCGTAAGTATGGTTAGGTTTTACCACACTTGCTCAGGATATGTGCCTCTACTGATGTCACTGCATGCAAAGCATGTGCTTCCCTCCACCACAGAGCTCAGGGCCTTCCCATTCCTCCCTGCCAGTCTCAGGCTTCATGCCAGGCTCTGGAGAAAGTCAGAAGCAGCATGAGTCCCGTGCAGCTTTTAGTCTTTCTTAGCATAGAACATGAACACCCCAGTGCAAAATTATAGGCAGGATCCGGTGCATTCTGCACAAGCTACAGGGCTCAGAGGGGAGGCAGGTTGGGCTGTCATGCCTGGTACAAAAGTTCCCTCCCGGGGTTCCGTGTGTTCTCTGTGATACATGGATAACTTCGGGGAAGGAGATTTTTGTTATGAGCTGGATGTCTGAGGAAGGGACAAGCGACAGTTGCTATGCTTAAATTGGCCACTACTGAAGATCTGGTGGCTCGTCTTTGTGAGTTCTGATTTTAAACTGACTGCTTACCATGCCATCCTACATGTGTCTGTGGCTACTGGCCTTGATGGCTGTGTGCTACCTCCAGTACCAGAGGCAGTGAGCCTATATACACCAGTTGCTGGGGAACATGGGCTGTTGCGCTCATGTCCTGCTTGTGGGTACCTGGTTGACCACTTTGTGAACAGAATTCTGGACTAGAGGGACCCTTGGTTCAGCATGGTTCTTCTTATGTGTATTCAGAAGTAAGTCCGATTGAACTCAGCTGGGCACACTTCCAGGTGAGTGGGCATAAGATTGCTGCATGAGTCTCTGAAACACAGCAGTAGGTAAAATTGCTTGTTTTGTACGTATTGCAGGAGGATTTAGTGCCGACATGCACTTCATTTAATATAAATCTTTGCATCTCATAAATACCAAACACATCAGCCTTGCATTGTTTGCTTCCAAAACAGAATGAATCCATTGCAGGGAAATCTATTAGTATGCATTCTTGCTATTTCTTCTCAAATGTTAAACTCGTGGCTCACTGAATCATTCTTCTCCTTCTGTGTACTTGAATTATGTTGTTTGTGGGGAGGGGCAGGGAGAGGGAAAGGCATAAAAAGTATGTAATGTTTGAGAACACGCCTGAGTGGACTGTAATGTGTTTGAGCTTTTGACCTGTAACTATTTACTGGAATGAAAAAGAACCCACTATTCCTTTAGATAAATGAGGACACTCCCACAGAAGAGAACTGCAAAAATGTAGAGACACTTAACTCTGTTCCTTCTTGGTTTGAGGAACATACAGCCTGGCCTCTGATTTACAGAATATAATGATGCAAAAAATGTAGTAAGATCCTTTACTTAAATAAATGAATCTGCTGATTAGCAGGGAATGATGTTTTTAAACAAATTGTCCAAGGAAGATGATGCAATTTCAGTGACTGATATTTCTGGATTGTTTCCTTTCACTTTTTTCAAGACATTGGTGCACTTTTGCAAGTCAGCACCAATGTCTTGGCAGAATGAAGTGATGTGAGCTTGTAAAGACACCTCTGTTTCCAAGAAGCTTCTCCAGAAACAGCAGGCCTTCGTTACATGCATGCAATTTACCTGTTTGGCAAAAATGCTGTTGCTGGGGAATGGTGCCTGTGGTGTGGTGGTGGTGTTTTTTAAATGGCCTTTAAGGAATATACTTGGCTGCAAAGCGTTAAAAAAAACAGCAGACCAGTTGCAGCTTCAATGTTCTTTCTTACATGCTACTTTCCAGATGAGAAGTTGCATCCTTTACACACACTATTTATCAGAGTGCACAAGTATTCCTCATTGCAGAGAGCAAACTTGGATGCAGAGGGCTTATAACTTCCTGCCAAGGTCACACAGGAAGTCTTGCTGTTGCAAAGCCAGGAATAGAACACAAGTTGCCTTTTCCTAGGCCTGTTCCTTCCCACAAAGATGAATGTTGTTTGCTGATCCATTAACTGTGCTAATTTCGGAAGCCGTTATCAGTTTATTTCAGAAGGCCATGTTTATTTCCATCACATTTATTAATAGCCTTTGTAATTCTGCCTTTTACTTGGAGTGAGTAGCAACTGTCCTGGAATGAGCAAGCATCCAAGTGGCAAGCTGTTGCCCAGAGTCACCAAGGCTGGAACTAAGAATCCTTGGTTCTATGCATGGCTGCCCCATGCAGTCAGCCACCACAACTGCTGCTTGGAGCAGCTTCCTGGACAATAAAGTGTTCCCAGGCTCTGGACTGGGCCCGCCCAGCCAGGCTGGCCACTTCGTCCTCCTAGACAGAAAGAACTATAAAATGCTTCCTGTTTGAGCAGTGATTTTGTACAATAACAGTCTTTCTGGCTCAAGTGTTTTCCCGGTTTGTTCCTTGCCTTTTGCTCCTGTCTTCTTTTTCTCAGTATTGAACTGCCCCTGCTCCTGCGCGCGCACACACGCACTCTGATGATTCTTGGCAAAACTCCTGGCTCCCAATTCCCAGCTCCTGGCTCCACTCTGACAGCTGCCTACAGCTCTGCCCTGACACCATTCAGCACTGTGATAGTTCCGTGTCTCATGCTGTCTCTCCTCCGGCAGCAAGAGGGAAAAGCATAGCCACAGGTGTGCAGGTGGCAACACGCAATCAGCAGCCTGTGGCTATAGATGGTGAGGAACCAGGACGGGTGGGTCCGCGTGTCAGGCTGCATATGTCTCCGTTAAGGACTACTGTTTTTTCAGGCAACACCATTGGCCTTGCGACTGGCCTGCTACAGTTCTAATGTCTGTACATTTGTAAATCCCTGAAGAGTGTTTCAGATAGAAGAAAGCTAGGGAGAGCTACATATGCAGGTGCAACCTAACACATAGTTACTGTATTGAGGATTTGCTACCCGTGGATTCTCAGCTGAAATGAAAGTACTGGGCCTTGTGTTTGGCTTTCCACTGTGGTTGGAAGACGAGCACCATCACTTCTATTTGATTCGTATTTACTTACCTACAGGATTTATACTCCACCTTTTTTAGAAACATCCTCCAGGCAGATCACAAAACAAATCGATGAGAAAATGTAACAAACAGCAAATGCAAGCGCCAAGAAGAACAATAAAAGATAAAACAGCAAATGGGCAGCAAGATAAAACTAGCAGCTAAAACCAGTCAAAAGATCCTAAATACCACTAAAAGACTGTGAAAAAAGGGTTCACTTTACCTGGTGTCCAAGAGAAGAGTATTCAAGGGCACCAGATAGACATGTCTAGGGAGTATCAGAGCTTGGGTGCCACCACAGAAAAGGCTTTCTCTCTTCTGGAGGCGCACAGAGAAGGGCCTCTGATTTATCTCGCTTGATGAGCAGGTTCATGTGGAAGAAGGGAGTCCTGTAGAAACCGCCTGCCACAGTGTTTAGTGCTATTTAGTGTTTTCAGTACCAGCACTTGCATACCCACAACTGCTACTCCCAGGTAAACGGAAGCAGTGGCACTGAGGAGGAATGTAACTCCTGGTCAGCAAGCCCTCAGCAATTATTTGCAAGGCTAATAAGGAAGATGGCTAATTTGCAAGGCTAGCGAGGGAGCCAGATCAGGCCCATGTATGGGAATGAGGCAGAATGGTCCTCTCCGATGTCCTGTGTCCCAGACGAACAACGAGCTAAAACTGTAATAGAAACTAGGAGATTGTTATGAGCATGCACGCGTACCTACCATGCATGCTCAGAACATTCCCCTTGCTCAAAGGCACTCAGCTAAGCAGTGCCGTGTGCATAACTACGGTAGATGCCGTTTTTTGGAGGCAATGCTTAATTTGCCAAGAGCAGCCAGTAAATGTCTGAGGAGGGAGGGGGGCACTGCCCTCCGTGCCCTACCCTCCAGCCATTCATGAAACATTGGGTTACCCCTGGAGTATTAAAAGCACAGTCATGGGGCCTAGAAAACGTGCCTACTGTTTTTATACATTATATCTGCGTTGCACCAGTTCTGAGGGGGGACAACCCAAGCGAATGGCCCCAACCATGCGTTCCCAACGCTAAAGCTGCAGAGGTGACTGGGGATTGTCCCAGCAGCTGTCTGGTGATCCCAGCCCCCACCCCCCAAACACACACACACAAGCTCCAAGGTTGGGAAGAAAGCTGGGAGGGGTGGTTACCCAACCTGAACCTTTGGGGGATGAGTGGGCTATAAATCTATCTAAATAATCTGTGAGGTACTATAAATAAAGTAAGATATGATCTTGTTTCTAGATCAAAGAATCTATCGTTGGCGAAATCAGACGAGAAATTGTAAGTGGACTGTTAGCAGCTGTCTCTTCCCCTAGCAGATCTGCTAATGCTAAGCAAGAAATACAGCCATGAATCGGTACTACAGGTAACTTCTTTAGCATTGCTGCATGTCCATTACCTATAATCTGTGTTAACTGAAGGAAAGATTTAGGACATTCTTCCATAATGCACAAGAAATGTGTTCTGAAGTTTCAGAAAATGTTTAACATTTCGTTTATTTATTACATTGCTATCCTGGCTTTCCTCCAAGGAGGTCAAGGCAGTGTATGTTGTTCTCTCCCACATTTCTATCCTTACAACAACCCTGTGAGGTAGGTGGTGGCTGGCCCACAATCACCCATTTAGGTTCATGGCTGAGTGGAGAGATCAACCTGTGTCTCCAGAGTCGTAGTTTGACAGTCTAGCTACTACACCAGGGGTGGGCAACTTGTGGCCCTCCAGATGTTTTGGCCTACAATTCCCATCATCCCTCATCATTGGCTGTGCTGTCTAGGGGTGATGGGAGTTGTAGGCAAAAACATCTGGAGGGCCACAAGTTGCCTGCCCCTGCACCACACAGTGCTGGGTCTTCTTTGCCATTCTTCCCTATATCACGCTTTGTCACAACTACAAATATAGCATTGCTTCTGTCTTTCCTTGGGATCTAAATTACAGTTATTCCGGTGTCTGCTAATAATTATTACTAAATAAAAGACATGCATCTAAGATCCTCAATTTTAAACACACCAGGAGGCTATCTGCATTACCACTATACTGAATAGGTGCTTATTCCATCTTGTGCAAATATTCCTCTTTCCTGTTAATGGAACGATAATCATGTGGTAAAACTGTTAACTTTGGACCAGAGATGCGATCCTTGCAGGACTGATGCTCAACCAAAGGGGATAACATTCCCAAAGATCCATGGTCTATGCACAACCAAGGAGTGGAACGGAAATCTCACTTTTTAAACATTGCACAGTTCAAGTGTCCACCTTTCAATATCTAATCCCAGAAACTCTGCTTGGCCATCTGTCGGCATGCCGATCAGTCTTCTCCAGTCCCTGGGCAGATTCCAAACCATTATCTTGGGAATCAACACATTAATATGCACACTGCTGCATTAGTAGCACATTTTATGTCTGACTTCAAATGATTATCTTTTTTTCCCCTTTTTCCTCAAGGTTCCAGGGACACTGTGGAATTCTCGTTTTGGATCATGTAGATGGAAGTGTCTGTAGAGGACAGAAGTGACGGCTACTGTATGCAATCCTTAGTTGTATGCTGCGTAACTTCCCACTTCAGTTCCCTGTGCTATGAACCAGACAGTCTCCATCTTACTACTGCCCATGCAATATCAAGAGAACTATGGTTATCTTGCAAGCCTTAATATTTATTTGTATGTTCCTACTGTTTGTTTGTGCATAGTTTTATTTCTGTGTAGAGGTGTTCCTCATAAGACTTGAAGACTTCTGGACCTACCCCAGTTATAAATAGTCTAGGATTGTTATTTTTCAACAACAAAAAATGCCACTGACCTCTGTGAGGTATTTATTAACTGTGCAATAACTGATTCACTCTGAGAGCTTGAAATAACTATTTCTACTGCTGTTATGGAGCGCCACTTCAAAAGAAGAGAATAACCTGTTGTAAAAATGGTTAACTCTTGGGAGAAGCTACTGTTTGCAGAGTGTTTAGAGAATTACATGAATTTGCATAGAACTACTAAAGATGCTTACACTGAAAGCCTTACCTTGTGCAGTAGATACCTTTTAAAAATATTTTTCTCTTTAATCTTCCTTTTTTCCTTGGGATGTTCTTTGTCTTTTTTTTTAAAGCCTTAATATATAATATATATGACTACATCTTAATTATATTAGGAGGTGGCCTTCTCCTTTTATAAAACAAGTCTATAAAACACTAGTTTTATAATGCTAAGCAAAGAAAGTGGTATATAACTTGAAGTGGATTGGTCACTTTGGCTGTTACTATGGGGAAAGTGGAAGGAACTATTCTCCCTCTAGCTAGCCATTCTCTGAAGTTTTACTATAGCCCAGAGAAAATGACATTTATCACAACAGATAAAATTGGAAGCAGGCAAAGTTCTTAATGTATGGCTTTTGTCTATGGGATGCTAAGAAAGTTGAAGTATAATACCATCTGCCACTGGGATTCCTTACATTTTAATTATTTTTGTTTTCAACTAATACATTTTTTAATATTTCGTTGACAAACATAATCAATGACTAGTAAAACTGTAACAATATTGTATGAGAAAAGTCTGTCAAAGAGTTGCAAGTTTGTTTGGGAAATACACAAGGGCTGATTTCTTTTTAAAAGGGGGCTATTATGCCAATAAAATTATTTATTTTGCCTACAAGTCAAGACTTGTGTTTTGACTTCTTTACTTTTACTGGATTTCTCTTGTATTCAAGCATTGAAATCTTCTGGGCAAAGTGTTGTGTGAATGGGTCCTCAGTTGGAAAGCTGTGAGAAGAAACTGGCGTATAAACTAAAGCCTGCTTACACATGCTGCAGAATAGGTTAGAATCCTGAGTTGGTAGATTTGTTTATCCTGCTTCAGGTGGAGTGCACCATTTTTTAATGCTCCCTACCAGCAACCTAAAATGGTACAGTTCATTCAACCACCCCAGGAATCTACCATCTCATTCTGCTGCATGGGTAGACCTGGTCTGACATTACCTGTATAGGTGAGGGCTGCTCATATTGCTCCATCATACAAACCCATCAGTAGTCCAGGTATTGATGAACAGAGCCAGAGGCTATGGCCTGGTTCCCTTGTAATGCTAAGCCACGGTTTATTGCCCTACCCAGGGTTTGTCTGGCAGACAATCAAACAGCATGGCTTATTTTCTCAATTGCTGGGTTGTTTCCATCCTCCTTTGCCTGCTCCCCTCTGTATCCTAACTGCCTTTGTGGCACTGCAGTATTGGCATGTAAAGAGTCTGGATTTTTTTTTACTGCTGTTGTGTAGCCTGGCTATACAACCCATGACCAACCCACAATTCTGGGCTCACATATAACCCATAGTTTAAACAACCCACAGTTCACAACCAAACAACAAACCATGGGTTCTCTTCTTTGTGAGTTGTTTGTGGTTAACAACCCACAGTTAACCCATAGTTCCAGCGTCGCACGCAATGACAACCTATGATGCAACAAACCATGGTTAAGTAACCCATGGTTTTTAAGTGAACCAGTAACGGCAACCCAGAGTACCCTTCCTGGGTTGTTCATGGTTAACACATAGTTAAACCATAGTTCCAGCTTCGCACATCAGACAACAGCCTACGATGGGGCCGATTGGAGGTTCATTATTCAAAGCAGAAGCAGCTTGGACGTGGCACACAATGTTATGTGCAAACAGGGTGGTATCCCAGAAAGAATACATGAACATGGTGGTAGATTATGATAACAATCCCTTCAGTCTTTGGTATAGAACTCTACGTTTATTGATCCAGATTGACTTTTGTATCAAAAAACTTGTGTTTCAGAAGTAAACACTCACTGTTTAGCACCCACTGATGCCATTTGTCTCTATCATAGAAGCTATTGGCTGGTGTGTTGCCCTCCCATTTTGTAAGGCTGACCTCTGGAATTTAAAAGACCTTCTTAGAATATTAACAGGCTGAAATATGAATTTCAAATAATCTTTTTTAAAAAATAAGGAGATGTGTGTATTGTGCCACATTCAAGGCAGGCCACCAATCCCTCCCCAAATAAGTAAAATATCAGCCAACGTAAAACATACAGAGAAGAATCTAAACCAATATAACAATCCTTGAAAGGTGAAATAGGAAAGCCTTACATATTTTCCTGAAAATCAGCAAGACATGCACTTAAACATTTGAAAGCACTTATTTAATAGTGGCACTACAGAAAAGGCCCTGCTCCTTCCTATGGCTGCTCCTACCTTCCTAGCTGAAGTGAATTTGAACAGGGCTACTTACATCTTAACAGAACAAAATTTGTGAGGCCATCTTTTTAAAGGAAGAACCGGGTCCAAGCAATTTAATACCTATAGGATGATGTTTCCGTGTCACTGGAACAAATTCTTACTTTTACCTTGCCACCATTTTAAGATACAGAGCAGCCCACTGTCACCAGAGTTATGACTTCACCATTCCTAGATATATAACAAAGCCCACTCCAGAGAGTCAGTCTACACATGATAACAGTTGCACAAATTCTGGATGCAGGTAACGGATCATACAATTGAATGCTCTTGCCACATAGGACATTTCATGATTATAGTTCTTCCCTGCATCAAACAACTGGATCATGCCAAAGTCCTATCTAGTCTAATATTCTGCTGCCACAGTGGCCAACGAGATATCTATGGGAAGCCCACAAGCAAGATATGAGTGCCATAGCACCCTGCTCAGAGTAGGCTGTGTCTTTACCCTCAAAAGTGTCTTTCTTTGCAGTGAGTGGGACTACACCTACGCAAGCAATCCTTCATGGTGATGCTATTGCGGTGATGAATATAAACAATATCTTGGATGTTTGGGCCAGAATCCAAAGCACCACACAACTAATTCTGC
The DNA here is from genome assembly GCF_057233095.1 of Heloderma suspectum. Lineage (NCBI taxonomy): Eukaryota > Metazoa > Chordata > Lepidosauria > Squamata > Helodermatidae > Heloderma > Heloderma suspectum. The sequence goes on from NC_139458.1 coordinate 194,103,268, forward strand.
GTGCCCATGGGGACTGTGGGCCTATGTTTCTCCAACAATGGTCCACTGTGTCACATGTCAAACCACATTTGAATCTAAGTCTGAAAGCAGATTGTGCCATGGCAAGGAAGTCTTTGTTCAAAGAAAAACACCCTGGATGTACCCGTTGGATACATCCAAACCACTGGGTGTGCTTAACATAGCCTTTGGGATTTATATTACATTTAAGCCTTTGGGATTTATATCACATTTAAGCAATATTTTACTCAAGTTTTGTGAATCTCCACAATCATTTTCCTAACAATTTTACTTTCAACCTATATAACCCTTTAGTGGGATATGGGTTTCTTCTTTGCCTTTTTTTCTTTGATACTTTCAGCTGTCCTTACTAGTTATGATCAGTGTTACTAATAGTCTGCCTATCTTTAATCCTCAGTTTTTGTGGCATGTATTCTATGACCATGTTCTATATTTCTGTATGTTTCTATTTTGTACAATAACTTTAAAATAGAGACTCAAAATGTCGCATTCAAGACAACCTCTGGAATCTCAATAGTTTATTATTTTATGCTCTTTGGTTTTTTTTATCAGAAGATGTTTTCTTCTCCCTGTTTTAAACCCAGAGCATATTTTTGTAAAATGTGCACCCAAATGGAGGAGTTGCTACCTTTATTTCTCATTGCATGTGTATATCCTATTGAAAGATTCCCATAAAATAATATAGATTAGAAGATACTGTTGCTGTCCTCATTATAATAAACACTGTTTATTTGTTTGTTTACAGCACAGATGACTAAAAAACCGTTAAGATCCACAATATTATCCCTTTAATGCTGTTAAATCTTCACATCACCCATGCTGATTACTGGAAACTCAATTGATTTTCAATAATCTTGGCAACAGCCCTAAATACTTGGTGATTTCTTGATTAAATACCCTACAGCAGAACCCTAATCTAAGTTCAATGAAATTGATTGAGCTTCCTTCCACATAAATGTGTTGAGGAACTGGGTGTTGGTTAGCAGAACATTTATCTCTATAATGTTGTAGCCTTCAGAAGTCAGCAGCTTTTTCCATTTATAATAAGGTTACATGTCTATTTAATCTTTCATTTCCTATAAGCTGGCCTTGCAATTTCTACAGACAGCAGCAAGAAGCGTCTACCGTAAATCAAATGTTTTGTTATTGCCTGCCCCACATGCATGCGTACACTCTCTCTCTCTCGTAAAGTATAAAGAAAAGCCAGCCAATCTTAAAAAAATAATAAATTAAAAATCTTCACGATATATGTATAGTGCAACTTATAACAGTAGCTAGAGCCTCAGCCTTCTGGGAAACCAGGTCTTCTGCCTTTAAAGGCTGCTTTTTTAATTCTAGGTATTTAAGGCCACACAGGCTGTGGTGGTGACTCCCTGGCAAGGGCAAGACATTTTAAACATCCTTTATCGTTACTTTACTAATTCAAGGGCTCAGCCGTGATGCTGAAAGCAGTTTCTATGGCTGAATCTTGGTGCGTCCTGGCCAGGATGCCCATTTGCAGCCGGAGAAGGACTGAAAACACAAACTTGAGGTTATCAAAATATAAAGGGCCACAAAGACCAGTATGGTGTAGTGGTTAGAGTGCTGGTTTGGGACTCAGGAGAACCAGGTTCTAGTCCCCACTCGGCCATGAAGCTCACTGGATGACTTTGGGCCATTCACGGACTCTCAGCCTAACCTACCTCACAAGGTTGTTGTGAGGATAAAATGTAGAGAAGAAGGATCATGTATGCCACCCTGAGTTCCTTGCAAGAGGAAAAATGGTGGGATATAAATGTAGTAATTAATAAAATAAAACTATTGATTCACGAAAAGAGCTGGAGCAAGTGAATCCTATTTAAATCCTATTTTTAGTAGCCAGCCCACAGGTGTGGGTGCCTAGTATTGATGGCAGGGGAGGGCAACTTAAGAGGCCCTCCAGAGGTTTTGGTCTACAACTCCCATCATTCCTCACCATTGGTTATGTTGGCTAGGGCTCATGGGAGTTATAGGCCAAAACATCTGGAGGACCACAAGGTGCCCACTCCTGCCGTACGGGATGAGAAGTGGTGGTCACACTACCATCTCGCCTTCCTAAGAATGAAGTTGGGCAACTCTACCCTGGCTCAGACCCATGGAGCAGCTGCAAATGCCACTCCTGGCTCCTCACAGCCACAGTGTCAGAGTCCCCCCACCCTCCACTTCTTAAGCTGATTAGACTTGAGTGTATGAGGCACACAGGCCGTGCCCTATTTGACAGCCCAAATCAACATCCATAAGCCTAACTTCTTCACACAGTGTTAATTAGGCCAAGAACCCTAAATCCCCACAGCCTATTTGGGTCAAGGGGTGAAAGTAATTCAACTTGGCCCCAGTAGGAAATTGGCTAGCCCAGGGGGAGGGAACCTCAGGTCTGGAGGCCAAATTTGGCGCTCTGGTTTCCCCAGACGGCCATGCCCCCTTCCCCTGGTCCCTCCTTCCCTCCCCAACCATCAACTGTTTGGTGGTTCCCCAGCTTTTGTGCACTTTTCCCCCTGTTCTAAAAGGTTGAAATGGCTCTCCTAAGGCTTAGCTCCTGGCGCTAAGAGCTTTGAGCTAAAATATCTGGGAGGGAGGGGTGTTTTGTATTTTTGGCACCACCTCCTGTCACTGAAATGTGTCCCCCAATTGCTTCTCCGAAAGGGAATTTGCCCCTCAGTCTTAAAGAGGTTCCCCACCCCATTGCGCTGCACAGCGCAATGCAAATGGAGGACAGGTTGATGCTGTGACCAGTCAAAAGAAAGGCCGATGAGCTGAGCGCACAAGTGTAAATAGCTCTGCTTGAGCCATTCTCCGGCCATATTGAAGAATGGAGGAAGTGTTGTAACACTGTTGTCTGCTCACATCATCCCTTCCTTCCACCTGCCATGTTCAACAATGACCACACTATCACCTGCAGCGAAGGGGGACTGGTGTTTGGGGAGGGGGGCTGGTATTAGGGAAGACAGGAAGTAGATGTATTTCATCCCCCCATGTTTCAAACCACATGTGATTGTTACTCTGGAGCCTTTATTATCTCTGCTCATTTGACTGGCTCAACTTGTTATAAATGTCCCTGTGTAGTAGTACTAATGTCTACCGCTGTGCCAAAAATGTCTCCCACATTTTTTTCAACCATTCTCATTCAATTTGATACAAACAAAATTGCTTTCCAAAAAGGAATTCAAAGAAGACAATCTCAGAGAAATTCTCATGGGTTGGGTTTGGGGTTCTTGAGTCTACCTTACTTATGAGGTGGTCAAGGAGTGTGTATGCATGTCCTCTCTTCCATTGTACAATCATCTCTCTGGCAGCCTGTAGCTTCCACAAGTTTCTTCAATTAAAGCCTAGGGGAAGGCATCATGAGGTAACTTCTCCCATAGGGCTGTTTCAGATCAGGAAGACCAGGCAGCCTGGGAGGCTGCAGAACAATGGAGAGATGAAAGAAAAAATACATACAGCACCCTCAGCCACTTCACAGTGATTAAGCTCAAAAACACCACCAAAATATATTCAAAATAAGCCATGAAATGCCCTGAGAATGAGGTAGAAAAATGGAAACCTCTTTAATGAGGTAAGAAATTTTTCAGGAAATTAGAGGACAGGTTTTGACACAACGCTGGCTCCACCTCTTCCCTGGAGCTGGACACAACATCGACCACCCCTCACACCTGCATTTTGGAGGATGCAAAATGAGGCCTAGGCTGCCAACACAGTTGGTGCTGTTGCCACTTTCAGTGGCAGCACACACACAAAAAGTAGGGATGGCACAGCTGCCAGATTTCATCTGGGAATCTGGTGGAACCTCCTCCACCACCACCCAGCCACGCTCGCCAAACCCTTGCCCCTGCTCACCCCCTTCCCACGCTCGTCGAGCTGCCCGCACTCACCTGGGTGGCCTTGTTGAGCTCTGCGATCGCCATTTTTTGGAGAGAAAATCGTGATTTTGAAAATATGTGTCCTTGTGTATATGCAAAATTGGGCCGTGAATTGCCCATATACGCAAGACTACAGGGGTTTGCTTGCCTGTAATCTTGCGTATATGGGCGATTCACACTCCCATTTTGCGTATACGCAAATAAGCACATTTTTGCAATTGCCTTTTTTTTAAAAAAAGGCAATCTCGGAGCTTGATGAAGCCACCCAGGTGAGCGTGGGTAGCTTGGCAAGTGGCGGGGAGCTCAAGCGTGGGTCCGGGTGCACGCGAGTAGGGGCAGGGGCTGGGCAGGAGCTGGGCAGACGCCTGGAGTACCCAGACAGGCGGTGGGGGTGGAGCACCCATCCCTGAACAAAAGATTATAAGAAAAAAGAAAGATGTTGGGCTCCAACCCTTGCCAATGGTGAGCCCTACCTGTGAGAAGCTGTTGCAGAATTTCTCCCCACTCCCCACCTTAGAGAAATTCGGTTAAATTGTTCCCCCAGTTTCTCTGCCCACAAATAGAATGAAGAATTTTGAGAGACCATTTGCACACAGCTCTACTAATTACACAAACCAAAACCATACATCATTTAATCTAAAAACAGGATGGATGAGTTGAGAATATCATTACTAGGGCTAAATCCTGCATAGAAAATAACTACAAAAATGCATTTTTTTGCTAAATTTTGTGTGCTTTTTAAAAGGAAAGCTGCATTGATTGGATGGTGGATTTTTAAGTTTTCCCATGTAATACTGAATGTATATAAAATGAACAACTGAACTTTGCTGTGACTCTTTCTTTGTCCACTCCACTGCCTCTGAAATTAGCCCCTGGTTCTGGCACAGGTCCAGTAGAATCCACCGATAGAGGTATGACTTATTGAACCCAAGTGAAATGTATTGACACAAGCCATGCAAATAACTCTGAAGGGATAACAAGTAAAAGAGCAAGCTCAAACTACAGCTGTTGAGCAATAATAGATTTTTTTTTAAGTGTGGTATCAATCTGGCTCATACAATTGAACTAGTTCCAGACCATAAAGCCCTTCATTAGTTCTTTGTGCCATTTCCAGTTGTCTTGCACCATTTTCTTTGCCCTGAAAGTTTCCTAATGTCATTTGGTAACCAACCACTCATGGTTGCCATCCCCAAAAGTATGCTCCTATGTGTGTTCATTCAGAAGACTTGTTAAGTTAGGGAGTGGTGCAGCTAGGGCCAGACTTCAGGGCTGAGGTCCAGGCCCCCACAGCCCAAATGACCATCCAGAGAGTGGCAGGAGATGGGGGCAGCGGCAAACAAGCTCTGTATCAGGATCTGGGCTGCAGTGGGTAAGCTGATTCTGCTCACTGCAGCATCTTTCCTTCTTATTTTATTTTATTTTTAAAAAAAACTTTTTAAACTGGGGTGGGCAGTTGAACTGGGCATACACCTTGCTCATTTTATTTTACTTTAAATATATATTACCCTTTCCAACAACAAAATTCTGTTTATTCCCAAGTAAATGTGTTGTTTAGCATCAGGACAACAGAAGCAAACTCCATTTTATTCCTATAATCACAAAACTGCTATGATATAAGTGAGTTTAAAATGCAAAACTGCATATTACCAGAATATTTCCTCTCTTTTTTTTGGTCAGGGTTGGCAAACACTTGTTATTTTTTACTTTGGGGGGTTTTTGCACTAACGCATCAGGAATATACAAGCAGTTGTGATGTGAACCATGGCATGGCGGGGATGGGAGAAGAGAAATGTTAGCGGTGTGTTTCACAACTAAAGTAATACACAAAGCTGTCTACAGGGAGCCCCCATAAAACCATTAAGTCCAGGGCTGAAAATTACCTAGTTGCACAACTGAAGTTAGGTAGAGATTATTCCCAATTAAATATGCATGGAATTGCATCCCCAAGTGAGACAGGATGAACCTATGTCCTTTGAATACGCAAACTTGTTTTGGCAGGTGTGAGCATATGTGCACAAACCAGACCCATGAGTACTCCATTGTGCGCTTAGAGCTCCTGACAAGCACAGGATTCCAGATTCTGTGTAATGCTGGGGGCAGCTCCAGTCTCACAATAGACACATATCAAAAGTGCACTGCAAGGGAAGCCCTTCCTCATGTGACAACTTTCTGTGTGGGATCTAGGGATGTGTGGGTCCACCCACATCCTGCCTGGAGAAATTTTGCTCATGTTATCTACTCCTTGGATGTTTCATCCAAACAGGAACATCACACATTGCCTTGAAGTGTCACTTAACATGGGGACAAGTTAGGAATGTACAGACTAGCCTTGAGAGCCCTATCAAACCATTTTTTCCTTCCTTCAAAACTCTTCCGATGCTGCCCCTAAGAAACAGCCTTTAAAGGAGGGGTGGCCTACTTGAGGACTTTTGGGAGGATTCCCTCTCTCGTACTTCTTAGAATTAATTAGGGATGGCAGAGAATTCCACCACAGATCTCGGTGAGGCCGAATGCCAGTGCATTTGGTAGGGATGGCGGATAATTTCTCCCCGAATCTTCGAGGGGCCGAGCGCCAACGCATTCGGCCCTCCGAAATCGGCGGTGAACTTCTCCGCACCCCCACCCCCCACCCTGGGATGGTACTTACCTTTGGCGAATGTCCCTCCCGGCGGCGGGTCCTGGCGGCGGTTCGTCGGCCTTTCGTCAGGGGCGGGGGCGGCAGCCGGTCTTCCGACCAGCTGCCACCGCCGCCATTACAAAGTGTAAAAAAAAAACCCGTAATAGGCTACATAACGATTAACGTAGCCTATCACGGCTAGATTTCCAAAGCCAGCCGTGATAGGCTACGTAAATCGTTATGTAGCCTATCATGGATGTTTTGTTTTGTTTTTTTACACTTTGTTTCGTGGCCGGGGAGACGGGGCGCTTCTCCGCGGCCCGAATTTCGGCCGGGTGAGGCGGGACACCTCCCCCCCTCACCTGAACTTCGGGGGGAGAAGCAAAGCGCCTCCCCCCCACCGCAAAGCCAAGCTGCGAAAAGGTAAGTGACTTTCGTACATCCCTAGCATTCGGCCCCCCGAACTCCATGGTGGAATGGCCTGCCCCCCCGCCCCCCCGCGGATCCCCCCCAGGACGAGACTCACCTGGGGCGGATCTTCCAGGTGGCGGTCTTCCGGCTGGCTGCCACCGCCGCCATTTCCACTCTTGTTCTTGTAAAAAAAAAAAAAAGAAATGATAGGCTATGTAAAGATTTACGTAGCCTATCATGGCTAGGTTTAAAAAAAAAAAAGAAACGAGGTGATAGGCTACATAAATCTTTACGTAGCCTATCACGGCTGGGTGGGTTAAAAAACAACAGGAACGGAGGGCCTCCACCCCCGTCCAGGATTCCGGGGGGAGGGATGGAATGCCTCCCCCCCCACCATCAACATAATCCGCGAACAGGTAAGTGACTTCTGTATATCCCTAGAATTAATCCTCCAGAAAAGTCTCTAAGAGTTTTCCCCTTGATAAAGACCTGTGTCGAAACTAGGGATGGCGGAGAAATCCGCCACGGACTCCAATGAGGCTGGATTCTTTAGAATCTGGCCCCCCATAGTCCATGGCTGAACAGACTATTCCCCCCCCGCCATCCCGCGAAGTACGGTCGAGACGGACCCTACCTGTTGCCAGCCGGGCCCGGGTCTGTCCTCCTCAACATGCAGCCGTCCGCTGCCGGGCTGGGGACGCAAATGGAATCCAGCATAGCAGATGCCATTTGCGTCCCCAGCCCGGCAGCGGATGGAAGTTGGCTACAGATGGGCCCAGCCGGCAGTTCCGTGGACTTGCCACGGAGCTCACCTGGCTGGGGAGGATTCCGGGGGGAGGGATGGATCGCCTCCCCTCCCCCGCAGACCCCGCAGCAGAATGGTAAGTGAGGTTCGTACACCCCTAGTCCAAACTAGGGATGTACGAAAGACACTTACCTTTTCAAAGGGTGACATTCGCGGTGGGGGGGAGGCACTCTGTCCCTCCCCCCGAAATTCTCTCTGGCCAGCTCCGCTCCGCGGAGATTCCGCAGAGCCGCCAGCCAGGGCCACCCACAGCTGGACATCCAGCCACTGGACAGCCTGCACAGGGACACAAATGGCGGCTGCCGTAGCTGCCGCCATTTGTGTCCCTGTATTTTGCCGTGATAGGCTACGTAAATATTTACATAGCCTATCACAGCAGAAAACAACAACAACACTGAACGCAAATGGTGGCAGCTACGGCAGCCACTATTTGCGTACCTTTTTTTTTTGCCGTTGATAGGCTACATAAATATTTACGTAGCCTATTACAGCAAAAAAAAAAAAAAGGGAACACAGATGGTGGCCACTACTCCATTTGTGCCCCTCTCTTTTGTCATAATAGGCTATGTAAATATTTACGTAGCCTATCGCATGGCAAAAAAAAGGGAATGCAAATGGCAGCCGCCCTAGCCACCGCCATTTGTGTTCCCTTAGTTTTGCCATCATAAGCTACGTAAATACTTACATAGCCTATCACGGTTTCTGCAGGGACGCAAATGGCATCCCTGCGTTAGCCATGATAGGCTACGTAAGTATTTACATAGCCTATCACGGCTATATGGAAGAAGCGAATGGCAGCCGCAGACGCGGCCACCATTCGCAATGCAGTGTGGACAGCAGCAGGTAGGTGCTCCGTTCTGGGCCCATTTCGCAGGTTGGGGGGGCAGGGGGCTTCATTCTGCCACGGATTTCGGGGGACCACATGCACTGGCATTCGGCCTCACTGAGATCCGTGGTGGAATTCTCTGACATCCCTAGTCGAAACACATTGGGAATTCAATTGGTGCAGCTGTCCCTTCCAGATGTTGTTGGCCTACAACTTCCACCAGCCCTAGCCAGCATAGTCAATGGTGAGGGATGATGGGAGTTGTAGGCCAAAAGAAGTTGCCCAGTCCTGGTGTAAACATATGTCAGCAACAACTCCAACTTGCACCCAAGAAGTCTCTGGTTTTGGACCAGAATCTTGTGCCAGGGTGGCCCTTTTTCCTGGAAAATTAGCTTCCCAGGTAGTAAAAGTGTCCAGCAAATGAACTGTGATTTACTGGTAAGTGTGGAGTTTGCCAGAGGAGAACTGCCAGGATTCCCTTTTGCCCCTGCTGTAAACTTCAGAACCCAAATCAAAACACAGACAAGAGGCTTCAAGTCTCAGCCTTTACTCCACTACTTCAATGGGTCATACAGATGCAAATGGTTAGTGACTCACAGTCTACAAAATAAATGCCTTCAGGGAGTTCAAAGGAAAGCTGCAAAAGTTACCCACTGTTTGAAGAAAAGGTGGGCTACTGTCCTAACTTAAGGAGTGGGGATGGGAGATCTCGATCTCTCTTGTGAGGAGTCTAAGTGCCGCTGTTCATGCTGAGCCAATCAGGCAGACCGTCTAAGCTCTGCCCCTGCCATCTCTCTCTTGGCTCTGCGTCTGCACCTGGCATCTAAGAATTCAGGCTCTCCAAGCCCCACCTCTCCCTGTTCGCTGTCTCTCTCAAGGGTGTGTAAAGAGAGGCCCTCTCCATCCAGCTGGGCCTTTGAAGCCTGAGGAGTCTGTGTCTCTATGTCTGGACAAGCCTAGGAAATTTCCTCCTCTACCTCCTGCAATTCCTCTTCAGAATCTGAGCCACTGAGCCACTCCCTGTGCTCAGAGGCAACCCTGACAAAAACAGATCTAGATCTCAACCAAGTGGAGATCAGTCATAGGGATGTACGGACTGTGCAAAATCCGCTCTGTCTGTGTTTCATGGATTGTCAGGTGCCTTTTGTTCCATTGTCCGCCCACAGATGGATGCGAATATTCTTTTTTCGTCATGTGAAAAAATACGCAAATAGTTATGTAATTATTTACATAATTTACTTTAGTACATAATATTTAGCATATTGTCCCCCATTCCATTCAACATTTCCTCAGCAGAAACTTACATATTTTCCTACGAATCAATATGCGTACATTTCAGGAAAGTAAAGAAAGCATCTGGAATTTCACGGACTCCACGCAGCCTGAGGGGGTCTCTCTGCAGCGGATTCTGCAGGTCGGATTTTTAGAAATCCGAGCTCATTTAGTCCATCTTGAATTTCTCCAGCATCCCTAATCAGGCATCACGAGGCTGGCTGACATATAACAAGAGGGTGGGAATTCTGTAAGTATGTCTTTAAGGGGATTGACTGATTTATATCCCACCTGCTTCAAGTGCCACCTTCACACCTCCGCTCTGAAAACATCCTGAGCTCTGCATCCATCAATAATTCAAGGCCCATCAGCAATACTCCAAAGGGCGCTTACCCTGCACTTTGGTACAGCCAGTTAGTAATGTATGGTGGAGAGAGATCCTCTATTTCAAATCCCAGGGCACCAGGCCAAGCCAGGGCTAGTACTGCATTTTCAATTAGCTTCTGAGTGAACCCTTGGCATATGCAGAAGGGATTCTGTGCACAATTAGCTTATTGTTCCTTTCAGCTTTGTGCTGAGAGGGTTTGAAGGACTGGAGGAGGAATAGAAGTGGCACCAGCCAGAGGCATTGCTGTGGACAGTGGAGTGAGGGAGTTTCTCAGCCTAGGCAGCTCTGCTCACGAACTCAGGAATTACAGCTGTTATTAAGGAGTGCTTGGCGTGGCTTCAAGGAGTGTGCCAGGGGAGAATCACAGAAACAACTCTCTGTCGTTCCTTTCAGGCAGTCCTGGGCTCATTTCTCTTCTGTATCCTGATTATTGTAATGGAGCCTAACAGCCCTAAAAAAATACAGTTTGCTGTCCCCTTATTTCAAAGTCAAATAGATCCTGAAGCAGCTGAACAGGTAAGTAGCTGGTTTTCTCTTCATTGCTGGGGGAGAGGAGAAAGGAATCTAAGAATGTGATGTTTATAGATCAGAAAACCTGAGATGCTATGGAATTCCACATGGAGTTATTGGTACTAAGAGAAAAAGAAAGAGAGGGTGATGGTTGTCCTTTGGATGTTCCAGTTGACATGCACACACATATTTCTGAGCAAATATTTGTTGTCTTAATTCTTTAAGAACAGATGCTTTCCAACAGTGGTGTGTGTGTGTGTTTAATAAATGCTCTTATGTATATATTTTAAATCATTCCATGTTAAACAAATGTAGCTTGGTGGATGTTGATCTAAAAAGAGAGGGGTTAGCATATCATGCAGCAAGTAAGAAGGAAGTTCAGTTGAAAGGGTGCTCTAAAATAGCTCTCAGGTATCCTCAAATTTGTCAAAAGAAGACAAGAAAAAGACAGTGTTTTCTAAATATTTTAAATATAATTGTATGTGTGTGTGATATATTCATGCACATACCCAATTATATTTAAAATATTTAGATATACACACACAGTGAGTAGGAAAGGATTTGCCCGCATTTCAGAACATATCATTAGTTGAATTCTTGCGAGCATGTCTCCAAGCAAACACACAGCGCTGTCTGACCCTCTGTAAGAAAGGCAAAATCTTAGATACTACAAACTGAGAATTAATTGGATGAATGAAGAAGCCATTATCTCTTTGGCTTTGTAGAATGATCTGTTCACATCACTGACAGTACGTGCTTAAACCTGCACAATAGGTCATCATTATAGAGGTTGAAACTGCAAGTTTGTTTACTCGGGGGGGGGGGGATCACATTTTGTTCAGTGCGGCTTACTCCTAGATGTGCATAGAATTGAAGCATTAGGCTGCAATCCTATACACACTAACCTGGAAGTAAGTCCTATTGAACACAATCTGGCTTACTTCTAAGGAGACATGCATCGCGCTGTTAGCGTTGTAGCTCAAACGTCTTTTGTGAGAAGACAGCTTTTGCCAGAAAGAAATGGGCTGTTGATGACAACCAAAGAACGAGATAAAGGGCAGGAGAGAATAGGTAAAAGATCTTCTCAAGGATGAGACATTCATAAATACAAATAATAACTGTTTGTTGGCTAATGTGTGGTATAGAGGATGTTATATTGCATTGAACAGGGGGGTGGCAGAAGGAGGATCAGCGGCCATTCTTTCAACAATGTTCCTCATTTAAATCAGCATGGATCATGCCTACCATATTACCTTCATTTAATTCCATTACATGCATGAAACATCACACTTCTGCTTGGTTGTCTTACTGTTTGTGGACACTGATATTGTTAGAACCTAGACGATATACTACTGCGTTATTGCCCTGTGCTATCTGTGGTACCCATCTCCTTTAGCCTCCATTATTGGTCTCAAATAGCAGGAGGGATGCTAAAAGAAAGGAGTCTCCTTATCACCTGCTAATAGTCTTCCCCCACCAGCAAATAAATGCTAAGGGTAAGAGACACTACAAGGTTATGCCCCTTGCTTGTTACAATGACATTGCAGCCTGGAATCAACAAACAGCATGCTCTGCTGGTCTAGCACAAAGGCTTTGTGCTAGACGAATAGTAGAATGTTGACATTCCCCCCCACCACCACCTTTTAAACTCCATGCTGACCTCCATGTCATAACACAGCTTTTCCCAGCCTGGGGCCCTCCAGATGTTTTAGACTACAACTCCCATCATCCCTTATCATTGGGCAAATGGGAGTTGTAGACCAAAATATTTGAGGGTCACCAAGTTGGGCGAGGCCGCCATAACACAAAACGGAGACACCACACCCCTTAGTTTCAAAAGCAGTTTGTCATACAAGTCCAGGGGTAAGTTCTGAGTATGCTCAAAGCCTTATTATATGAGAGCTCGTAAACCTGTCAATATAAGAAAAAGAAAGAAACCCTTCTGAAAGTAACCTTCCCAGAACGTTTCTCTAGTACATCACTATTGGCGTTGGTAGGAAGTGGGATAGGCATTATTGGGCTGAGATTTAATGGAGATTTGGATAGGGCTGACTCATTTCATTTACTATATTTCTATACCACCCCATAGCTGAAGCTCTCTGGGTGGTTCACAAAAATTAAAAACCATTAAAATACATTATATAAAATATAAAAAGCATTCACATAATGACATGCATAACATACACAACAACATACATCTAAAGCAATTTAAAACAATCAGCCAGAGACAATCAAGAGACTCGTTATATGCTGCCAAATGCCTGAGAGAAGAGGGCAGTTTTAACCTGGCACTGCAAAGATGCCAATGGTGGTGCGAGGCAGGCTTCATCAGGGAGATTATTCCATAAATGGGGAGCCACCACCGAAAAGGCCCACTCCTTGTTGCCGCCTTCCAAGCCTCCCTCGGAGGAGGCTCCTGGAGGAGGGCCTTAGATGCAGAGCATATTGTACTAGTCGGTTCATGCCAGGAGAGGCATTCTGTCAGTTACTGTGGTCCCGAGCCGTGTAGGGCTTTATAGGTCAAAACCAGCACTTTGACTCAAGTATTGTTGCTAAGACTGTTCCAATGCAAACTCAAAACGCATCTCAGAATCTCCTGTGACATTGCAGAAGATTCTGGGATGGACTCTTAGACTGTACAGCAGGGGTGGGCCCAAATTCAATGTTAGAAAAGCTCTCAGGGGCCACAGTCAAATAGTGAGTGGGGCTGAAGGCAAAGGGGGAGGGGCCACAAACAAAAGGGTGAGGCCAAAAATGCCAGCGTGTCTTCGGTTAAAGCTCTTGCTACAAGTAAGTAAACTTTAGGAGAGACATTTCGACCTTTTAGAATGGGGGAAAAACTCCACAAAAGCCAGAAAACCACCAACCAATCAGTGGTCAGGGGAAAGTAGGTGGGGCCAGAAGGAGGTATGGTCACCTGGAAAAACCCCAGAGGGCCAGTTTGGGACCCCACCTGGGCCGGAGTTTCCCCACCCCTGTTGTATAGGGAGCTAGCCATTCCAGGCACACTATGAGCATCCAGGCTTCCATGCTACTTCCAGAACTCCTTGACATATGCCAGTCCTGTTTGGCTGAAGCAGCCCTGATGATCCGCATTTCACCACTGTAGTCTTAACAGATCTCAAGCCCAGCACAATGAATTCAACTGAAAAGGCATAAAGGAATATATATTTTTCCGGTACAAGTTCATGCTGATACAACTTGCAGTGTTCATTTTTAGAGACTTTACGAATGGCCAGATGTTGGAAGTATTCTCTTTCTTTCTTTCTTTCTTTCTTTCTCTTTTTTCTAATTGTCAAAGCAATCCAGTAGTCGGAGTGCTTCTTGGATGTCTACATTTGGCAAAATAGGATGGCTTAGCAGTTTGTCATTTACCATGGATGTAGGGTTGTGGCTGTTATTTAATCAATCTCGGGCACCTATTTTTTTTCCCACAGATCAGGAAACGGAGGCCCACGCCAGCATCATTAGTAATTATGACGGATTCACCTCCCGGTAAGTCGGTTCAGTAGCTTCTAAGTGGCAGGCCAGGTGTATGAATGCAGAAGGACTGCATCACAGAGGAAAGAAAAGTAGAAATCGAAGTAAAATTACAGCACTATGGCTAACTCTGGGTTCAGGATCAGCTCACAAAAAAGGAAGAGCAGCATGGAGATCAGCACCCTTCCTGTGCTTCTCCACCCCATCGCTTGCCGACATCAGAGGAAAATCACCTCTGACTCCAGGGACATTTTTTTCACAGGATGCACACAACAGAATGGGCTTGTTCGAGTAGGGAGTAGGGACGAGGGCATCCATGGATCCTAGTGTGGTGTCTAAGGATCAGGAGAGCCGCCCTGCCAAGCTCTTTCTGTTCTTCGAAGGTGACTCATCAGCTGGTGCTGAACACTGCTGCATGTCCCTTGTCTCCTAACAGGTTCTGAGAAACGTGTACATACTCAACCTGTCCTGCACCACTTAGCCATTTGCTTCACTCTGGGCACAATTCAAGATGCCGATTTTACCCATCAAAGCCTTGCACAGCCTGAGTCCCTCATACCTTCAGGGCCACCTCCCCGACATGAGTCCACTCTCCAATCAAAGTCTAGTCACCACGTTTTAATTAATTAATTAATTAATTAATTTACAATATTTATATACCACTCCAACAGATTTCAGAGCGGTGAACACAAGAAATAAAACAGTAAAAGAATAAAAACATTAAAACACAACATTAAAATTATACTTGTTTAAAAACACAATACCAATAAAAACCGTAACTGGTCAATTAAGGAATGCCTCCTGGAACAGGGCTGCTTTCAGGAGGTGCTGGAAACAATGCAGTCTTGGTGCCTGCCTGACCTCCACGGGCAGGGAATTCCAAAGAAAGGGAGCCACCACACTGAAGGCTCTTCTTCTGATGAACTCCAGTTGGACCATAGCCCATGTGGAACCAACAGAAGCAAGCCCTCTGATGACCTCAGTGACCGGGCAGGTTGGTAAGGGAGAAAGCACTCCCTCAGGTATCCTGATCCCAAGTTGTTTAGAGCTTTGTACACAAGTACTAAAACACTAGTTTTTGCTTGTCCATTCCATCTTTACAGCATATTAGGGAGGTAACAGCTAGGAAGTGGGACTTCTCAGTTACGGCTCGAAAACTATGGAGACTTCTCCCTGAAGAATGTCTCTTTATCGAGCTTTAGGAGATCTTGTAGAAACAGCCTTTTATCTGAGGCTGTTTACCCTAGAATGGCTTCATGTCCTGCTTGTGGGCTTCCCGTGGGCATCTGGTTGGCCACTGTGGTGACAGGATGCTGGGCTTGGATGGGCCTTGGTCTGATCCAGCAGGGCTCTTCTTATGTCCTTAGCAGTATAAAACTATCCCAGTTCATTAAATAAGCAAATAATCTGACTTGGTGAAAGGCAGCCTCCTACAACAAGGCAAGCAAACAAATACAAAAATAAGCTGGTACGGCTGCCCAATTGCATTAGCAAAGTGCAGCAAGGAGGCTTCGTGCATGTGAGGGGTATGCTGGGTGCACTTCCCACCCCCAACACCTGCACATTGAATGGAACATTGGTGATGGAGGTTCTGCACAGACAGCTACACATGCCTACACTCTTTTTACACTAGCAGGAATCCTGATCACAGGGTTTATTTGTTTGTTTGTTTGTTTAAAATATTTCTTGGCCGCCTTTCATGGCAGAAGCCCTCCCAAGGAGGCTCACAGCAATAAAATACATAAAAACAGTTAAAATATTAAAAGTAATAAAAACGTAAAAACAATAAAAACAATAAAAACAACAATAAAAGCCAACAGTAAAACCAGCAACAGTGTTAACAGCAAAAATATCAAGAGAAGGCCAAGGTAAAATATGTTTTCAAGGCCTTCTTAAAAGTCTGCAATGACGGAGCATGGTGGACCTCCGATGGTAGTTTGTTCCAAAGGTGTGGGGCCACTGCAGAGAAGGCCCTCTCACATGTGAGCACCCACCTGACTGCTCTCACGGGTGGGCAAATGAGAAGGGCCTCTTTTTCTGATCTTAAAGTGTGGGCAGGCTGATATGGGTGAAGGTGGTCCTTTAAGTAACTTGGTCCCAAACCAAGGCTTTAAAGGTCAAAACCAGCACTTTGAATTGGGCTCAGAAACGCACCAGTTACTGCTAGTGTGGAAAGTCTATATGTGTACATCTGTATCACCCTCTTTCTGGCAATCCACTCAACATGCAGCGGTAGGGCTAGGAAGCATGTGGATGTCAAGGGAGGCTGGCAGATGTGGTCTCACTGCCCCCTCCAGATGTTGCCTACGCATAGGGAGGGTGCTCATGTGAACACCCCTAATATGAGAAAACAGTAGGCAGGAGGGTGTCTTATCCTATAGTGCTATGTAGTGTGTGTCCAACTAAATTTCCATGTGGTGAGTTCTTACGTATTCATGTTGCATTGTTACAATGTAATCCTATGCATGTGATTACTTGAAGTAAGTCTAGTAGAACTTACTCCTGAGTGGATTTAGGATTGCAGCCATAAAGGGAGCTGGTATGACACAGTGGTTAAAGAGACTGAAGTATAGGTGCTTCCAGGAGAGGCTTTAATCACACCAGCACTCTGCCACATTGATGGATTTTGTGGGGAGGTCCAGACGACATGGTCTTCCATTCTTGACCCTCCTGCATTTTCCCGGCGCTTCTTCCTTCTTTTTTCTTCCTGAAGAAAATCCATAAACGGAGAAAAGGCAGAATAGCTGCACAGCGCCTTCTAATCGGTAGCACTATGAGCTGTCCGTCTGTGAATCAGGAAACCCCTGGTTCAAATCTCACTTCTGCCACAAACTCCTCAGTGGCTCTGGCCAAGCCAGCCTTTCGCTGCCTCAGTCCTCCCCACTTGCAATTTACTGGTTTGTTTAATGCATCGTTTGTATTCTGCCCAACAGCTGAAGCTCTCTGGGCAGTTTGCAAAATAAAGGTCAAGGCCATAAAATCCATACATATAATGAAACTATGAAAAATCTAAAAGAGATTAAAACAGCCACAGAATTAAAAACAACAACAAAGTTAAACACAAAAGCAAATGCCAACAGCAATGCAAGGATCTAAAAAGCACCAACACATTTTTTTAAATCTGAAAGACTGCAAACTGGTTGAATAAAAAGATTTTCACCTGTTGCCCCAAATACCACAATATATGGGTCAGTTAGGCCTCTCTGGGGAGGACATTCCATAAATGAGGTGCCCCCACTCTCCCGAAAAGGCCCTCTCTCTACTAGCCACCTGCCTCATCACATTCGGCAGGGGCACCCGGACAAATGGCTCAATAAGTGACCTTGGAGTACAGGTAGGTAAATATGAGAGGAGACTCTCCTTCAGGTAACCTGGACCTAAGCTGTTTGGGACTTTAAACGTCAGGTAGCTATTAACATAAACGGTTTCTTTCTTTTCACCCGCACTACTAAATTTACTTTGTGGAATGCCTTTCCTTTTCTCCAGTGGGAGGCAGCATGGATTTTTAAGGCAAACGTGGATGTTTTGGTGACTTACCAACACTGCCCCCACTGCTGTCAGCTTTCTTTACTGAACCTTGTTGGAAGACGCAACAGCCATCCACTGTATGGAGGGAGACACAACTGGTTGAAAAGCCGCTGTCAAGGTTCCACTTATGATCTGGACCCTCTGAGCAGCCCCTTAAGGATCTCTTGCCTCCTCAAGAATCCCACCTTCCTTCTTTTCAACTTCCCTTCCCAGTAATGTGGGGTTTAGGCTGTAGATGTGGGGTGACTGACTCTCTAGACACAGGGTTTAACCATAGCAGTTTACTAGTAGATATAAAGCAAACAAATTACAACTACAGGTATTTACACAATAAATCTGAGTGATACAGAAGGGCTTAAAAGAAAATTAAAGTTGCAAAATGCAAGTTCCTTTAACCCTAACTGTCCTTAGACTCTAGGCTGCTTCTTCCTGCTCACTCTTTAGACTCTGCCCTCACTTCAGGCTCTGGCTGTCTCTCTGCTCTTACTGGCTCTCTCGCTCTCTTTATATATCCTCCTCCCTCAAAACTGAAAGTACTGATTCAAACCTGAAGAAATGAAACTTAAGTGGAGAAATGAAACAGAAACATAGCTGGAGAAATGAAACTACTTCTCTCAGGGTAACCCCCTCTCAACAGAAAACTCCAGGCCTCTAAGCCTGCCATTTTCCCCCTTTGCCTCTGTAGGCTTCAGGCCTTCACAGCCACTAAGTGATTAATGCATGGAGGATGTTGGCGTGCTGATTTTGGATTCACTTTTGCCTACTTACTTTGGCTACTTTGATTATAACAAGGAGATGCCTATTAATATTATGTCCAGGTCCTGCATCTGTCTTCTGTCTCAAGGTGGTCAGACAAAACTGATTTTGCAACAAAGCTTTGGTGATGTTCTTTTTTGTCATGTACTGTTTGGGACTGCTGGCATTGCAGGTAATAGTACTGACTTACCTTATATGATTGTTCTAGGCATTACAACTAGATAATGCACATGAAGTGTTCTGAACACTGAAAAGCACTATACAAATATTAAATGTTATTGTACAAGTTGGAGCTGCAACAAAGAGCTTTTCTACATGGGGCACTTATTGTGCTTTCATGATGCCTTACAGTTGTTTATGATTCTTTAGATGATGTCATGATCCTCCAGTTTCGCTTCTGTTTTTCAGAGCACTTTCCCAACTTTTTTTAGAATGAGGAAAATGGGCTATTTTTTTTAGAATGGAGAGCATGACACTGTTTCACCTTGTGTATTTGAGCTACTCTGTGATAGCACAGCTCCACCTAGAGGTTATGTAGTGGAAAAGCAGAAAAGGAAAAACTCTTTGTGTAGAGCTCAGATCTCAATGATCACAAAGTAGCGATCAACAGCCTCGTGTAGAAAAGCCCAGAATTTTGCCATATAGAGGGCTTCTGTTCAGTGTCCTAGCCAGACTATAATGCTGTTTTCCAGGATAATCCATTGTATTCTTCCTCCCTCCCCACTGGTTTTCCATGTGCCCCCCATCCCTGGTCAGTCAGCATTCTGTGACCTCTACGCGTGCTCAGTCCTCATTGAGATTTGGGGTGGGGGCTTACATTTTGTTTCTTAGAGGTTGTTTTGTACTTCTGCAAAACTTGTGGTTTCCCCAAGCCTGCTGATACCGCCCCATTATTTATGGCAGGTGCCAAAACACCAAATTGGCTTATGTACATAATGGATCGGACTGAAGGAAGGAGGAGACCCGCCCAGGTGCCAGAACACAAAAGCACTGCAAGCTGGATAGTTGAGGAAATTTTTAATTTAAGCCCAATGCATTTCGGGTTGTAAAAACCCTTTCTCAAGGGCACTCTGTGAAAAGAACAAATTAAAAAAAACTCAGTAAAATATTCTACATTCAGTAAAACCTAATTATACACAACTTATATCCAAACAGAGCAATGCATTCACATGTAATACATCCCTCCTGTATTTGTTCTTGTGTTCTGGCACTGGGGGTGGGGGGTGGGGAATCCCCTCTTTCAATCTGATCAGTGATTCAGTGCCTTCCCTCTTTCATGCTTTGTTACTTACATAACTGCACTCAACGGTGAAATTGGGAAATAGAGGGCAGGATGGGATACAATGGGTCATTTAAAAATGGCTATCTGTAGGCCACTGATGAAGCCCTGAAAATGTGGCTGGAGTATACACTAAGCAAACAGAAGGAGGTGAGCATCCAAAGTAGATCACAAAGAAGAGAAACGGGTTCTCAGGATGCAAGACTGATTTTATTAAAAGAAGCCCAATGCGTTTCGACCTTTCCCCCCTTATTTTAGGCCTTTTTCAGGGGGTAGAGAAAAAAGTCTGCAGAATTTTTTCAGCAAAGGATTGTCTCCTGTGTCAATCTACTGGCAACAGACTTTTTTCTCCACCCCCTGAATGGAGTAGAGTATACACTAAACTAAAGCATTCCATATCTAAAGATGAACAATATTAAGAATATTAAGAAACAAGACTATACAAACAAGCTCCTGATTGGGGATTCTGGCACTTAGATTTGGGAGTTGGATGTCTGCAACTCCTGACAACTCTGCCTGAAACTATAAAGCAGAGTAGCTTTTAATGTGTTATTACATGATGCTTTCCAGCCATGGTGTGCAGCAGCTCCCGGGCAATCCAAATTTAGTTCAATATACTGTTAATGTGCCCTCAAAGTAATGCTATTGACAGGTTTCCCAATCCATTTTCACCACTGTCCATTTAAAAGCCATTTGAAAAGCACCCATCCCTTCCTTATTACTGAGGGCTCCTTCCCCATTTTCTATAAAAGCTTTACAGCATTTCATGTCCATTAAACAATGTTAGACTACTTTTTTCCTGAATTGTTCTTGCTCAGGCAGTTAAGCAATGCGTTATATATTGGGTGAAAAAACAACAGGACCTACAAATTGCCTTCTCTTGCATAGAAATGGCCTTCATTCTGAAGAAGTGCTATTCCTACAGACAAGGCTGCTTTAACAGGGGCAGTGATATTAAGCAAAAATTTTATACACAAATGCATGCATGCACACATGCACGTACACACGCTACCATTTTATTGAGTGGGTTGCAAGAATACAAACTAAGCAGGGCCAGCCCTGGTTAGTACTTGGATGGGAGACTGCCTGGGAATCAGGCTTCCTGCACTGAGCAGGGGGTTGGACTCCATGGTCTTGTAGGCCCCTTCCAACCCTATGACCTATGGCCTTTTTGCTACAGTGGTGTCCAATTTTCATACACACACACACACACACACACTTGTGCTCCCATGAGTGGTATACTCACATGGGCAATTATGGATGTCAGAGAAATCTGCAATGGAATCAAATGAATCCAACCTTTGGATTCTTCAGAGGACCGGCTTTTCCTGACCATTTTTTAAAAACTTTTTGAAATTTTACACAAATTTAGTCATAGAAAAATATGTAATTAAAAAAAAAAAACTCAGCTGAAAATGCACATTTTCCCCATAGAGGAAAATGTGCATTTAGGGCAGGGGGAACTGCACATTTTTTGCAAATGTGAATATGTGCAAATTTGGGAAATTGGAAAAAATCTGATTCCATCAGTGAGAGGACAATGGAACAAAAGGCCTGACAATCCACGGAATGGATTTTGCAAAATCCGTACATCCCTATGGGCAGTGTGACAGAGGCCATAGCTCAGTGGAAGTGCACATGCTTTCCATGCAAAAAGGTCCCAGGTTCAATTCATGGCATCTCCAGGTAGGGCAGGAAGAATTCCTGCCTGAAACGTTGGAGAGCTGCTGTCAGAGCAAATAAGAGCCTTTGGCCCTCCAAATGTGGCTGGACTACAATTCATCACCCCTTGCCATTGGCCATGCTGGCTGAGGCTAAGTCCAACAGTGTCTGGCGGGCCAGAGGCTCCTTATCCCTGGTGTAGACCATTCTGAGTTAGATGGACCAAGGTCTGGCTTAGTAAAAGGCAGCTTCCTGTGTTCTTCATCCAAGTGAGGTTTCACCTTCTCTTCCATAAAATAGAAAATTGCTCCGTGGGTTTTTCCAGTTCATTAACGGAATGGGAGTCTCAATCATACCTGAGTCTGTGCTGCCAGTGTAACAGTGCTAAGTCAAGGAGAGCCTTGTGTGAGCAGGGTCAGGTTTTGTTGTTTTTAATGACAATGAGTTATCTGTATTATCAACAGTACCACTCAGGATCAGGACTCATTAGGCCCAATTCTGACAGGCAGGAGCTCTCCAGCTTTTGTCATTGAGAATGGTTTCATCACTCCTCCCTTAATCTGCAACCATGCCCTCCCAAAAGAACTGTGGCTTCTAACATGGAAGCCAATGGCTTTTGCAGAATCATCTTTTTTTTCTTTTTTCTTTGAAGAAGAACAAGGCTTAAGGTCTTCCAAGAATAATGGACAAAAAAATTGGCTAATTCGGGTATATAGAAACCATTGGGAATTTTGGTGGTGTTTCCTGGCTCTTGGCCAGGCAACTCAACCCCCCCCCCCACTTAACCATGTGAGAGCAACTTCTGTCTTAGAAAATATTCTTTCTCTTCATCCTACAGTACCATAATAAGGCAGCAGCAGCAGCAAAGCCAGCATGCATTGCGTACTATGACACAGAATGTGTTTGAGCTTGTGTGGGGCAATGATTAGAGTGTTGGACTAGGAACAGGTTCAGCTATCCACTAGGGATGGGGGAGAAATTTCATATTTTAATGTGAACTTATTTCATTTCACACTTTCAAGTCACGATGCCAGGGGTGGGCAACACATGGCCACAGGCTACATGCAGCCCATGAGGCTCCCCGAAATTCAACCAAAAAATCATGACTATTATTTTTAAAAATATTGTCCGTAGTGGCTATGGAGTGACAAAAGGATCCGAATCAGCTTGTAGATAAATGGAAGACTGGAAAATGCGAAAGTGGGAGAAGCCAAAATTGACAGATTCAAAGAGTGTTTATCAATGGGATCTTCTCAAATTGGGGAGAGGTAACAAGCGGGATACCGCAGGGCCCAGTGCTCTTCAACATTTTCATTAATGACTTGGATGAGGAATGCAGGGAATGCTTATCGAATGCTTATCAAATATGCAGATAACATAAAGTTGGGCGGGATTAGAGAGGGTACAGAGGAGGGCAACAAAGATGATCAAAGGACTCGAAACAAAGCCCTATGAGGAGAGACCGAAAGAACCAGGCATGTTTAGCCTTGAGAAAAGAAGACTGAGGGGAGATATGATAGCGCTCTTCAAGTATTTGAAAGGTTGTCACAGAGAGGAAGGCCAGGATCTCTTCTTGATCATCCAGGAGTGCAGGACACGGAATAATGGGCTCAAGTTGCAGGAAGCCAGATTCCGGCTGAACATCAGGAAAAACTTCCTGACTGTTAGAGCAATACGACAATGGAAGCAATTCCCTGGGGAGGTGGTGGGCTCTCCCACACTGGAGGCGTTCAAGACGAGGCTGGACAGCCATCTGTCGGGTATGCTTTGACTTGGATTCCTGCACTAAGCAGGGGATTGGACTCGATGGTCTTATAGGCCCCTTCCAACCCTAATATTCTATTATTCTATGATCCATCCCTACTCTCCACTCAGCCATGAATCTCCCTTGGGTGATCTTGTACCAGCCACTATCTCTCAGCCTAACCTGCCTTACATGGTTACTACGTGGATCAATTGAAATGGAGAACAACCTTGTACACCAGGGAGTGGGCAAAAGCTACATCTCCAGAAGTTCTGGACTTCAACCTATAGCATTCCTGATCATTGGCCATGCTGTCAGGGGCTTCTGGGAGTTGAAGTTCAAAACATCTGGCAATTTACCTTCTGCCCACCTCTGTTGTGCATTGCGCTGAGCTCTTTAGAGGATGGGAGGGATAGGAAGATGACTAATAATAATATAACAGAAAGGTGTCCCATGACTCTGAATAGTCGGTGGAGGTGATTTCTTTAGTTTTTCCTTTATTCTTCTGCCAGATGGTTTCGTAGAAACTTCAGGCTGGCTGAGAGTATTTCCTAGCCAAATGTAAGAGTGTCTTCAAATGAGAAACCATACGAGGACCCATGCTTGTGGGTGTCAGACAGCACCGTCCTGAGATTTCAGTGTTTCAGGCAGACAAACCAAACAGTGCCCACCCATGGTGGTAAAAAAAGGATGATACATGAAATAACGGATGCTTTACTGCCCTTTGATGGTAACTAGGTTTGCACAAGCATTCTGCTGGTTGCTCCAAAAGGGGTCGAGCCTTTGTGTGAGTATTCAGACTTGTATGTGGTGGAGGGCTCCCCCTCCACCACCGCTGCTGTTGCCCCCCTTTCCTTGCCTCAAGGCCCACTAACTTACCTTAGGGCAGAGCAAGGCAGAGGAATGTGGTGCTGGTAATGGGCACTCTCTAGCCCCAGCAGAGGGATGGGACTGTGCCACCAATCCCAGAATCCCCTGCAGAATCCCTCTCTAGCCCCAACAGAGGGATGGCACTGGACCACCTATCCCAGAATCCCCCGCAGAAATCTGTCAGGGGGCCCTAGCCAGCCTCTTTCAGTCTACTCCAGTAGCCAACTCCAGACACAGACAAAGTATTCTTTTCAAGGCTTTATTCCTTTTACAACTTAATAACTCTATCACCAGCGACTAAGCTATGAACAGCAGAGTAACCTATGCCTCGGGTTGGAAAAAGTTGGTCCTCATTTGAACGAGAATCGCTTGCAGACCCTGAACTTATGGGCTAGGGAGAGTACCTCCCCTTTTCCCTTGGGTCCTCTGGACGCGACCGTTGCTTGCGCGCCTAACGGGCGCTACGCCTCCTTTCTGCGCAGTCCATAGCTCGTCACTCTTTGCATCTGCGTCGAGCATCCAGCCAGCCCTCCTCCTGTGCTCTTTCACTCCCAGCACCGCTATCTATGTCTGGAATGCCGGCAGGAGGAATCTCTGCCAGCTGCAGGGCCTGGGAGAGATGAGTGCGCTCCTCTCCCACGGACGGCTGTTCCTCCTCAGAATCAGAACTGCTCTGAGGTTCTATGGGCTCAGTGTCCACCCTGACAAAATCATACACAGCAGGATGCTAAGCTAGACAGACCTTTGGCCTGGTCCAGCAGGAATCCTCTTAGGTTACACTGGCTCTTGCCTTGGGGCATTAAGTAATTATGCCCATCTGTGATGGTCCCAGCTCATCTGGGTGGATAGACTCTGGTTTCAGAATGTGGGACCAGGGAATAAGTTTAAGCAATCGAGGAGAAGGGGAGAGAGAGTGCTCGGCCCTCATTGGATGCCCTCACAGACGGAGCAGGATATTTCACCTTCTAGCCATGTGCCCTGTCCTGCTGGAGAATTTGAGGGCTGGGGTGGGTGGGGTTTGTATGGGAATTCCCACTGAGATCTCAAAGACTGTTGGGAAACAATGCAACTTTATATCTGTCTAAAGGGAAGTTTTCCTCTGGGCAGTAATGCAGCTAGGCCTGGACCTTGGGGCTAAAGAAAGACAAGGGTCCCCCAGCCCACCCACCTGCAATGACTACCCAGAGAGCAGCAGCAGATGGGGCCAGTCAGCACCTGGGCCAGCATGGGCATGCATCCTTTCTTCTTGTTTTTAAAACTATTTAATGGTTAGAAGGTGGCTAGCCATCTGTGTGGTTCTTGATGCTCATTTTACTATTTTTACTTTAAATAGATATGATTGCTTTCTAAAATAAAATAGTTCTTATTCCCAAATACATGGTTCTGTCATCAGAAGGATAGAAGCAAACGCAATTGTATTCCTGTAGTCATGAGGGAGTGCCATGATGATTTAAGTGAGTTTAAAACAAGAATTTTTGCACCTGCTCAAAACTCTTTTTTTTAAAACAGGTTTTCCAACCTTTTTTTGCCCGCTCTACCCCTGCCCCCATAAGACCATTAAGGGCACTATCCTATGCATGTTTAGACAGAAGAGAATCCTACAGGTCCCAGCCATGCTGGCTGGGGAATGCTGGGAATTGTAGGACTTTTTGCTGTCTAAACGTGCATGAGATTGCGCCTTAAGTCCAGGGTCAAAAATGACCTAGCTGCACCACTGCCGGGGGGAGGGGGGGCAGGAATGGGGATCTGCTTTCTCGTTCCTTGGGAGGAAAAACAGAGAAGCCCATGCGCAACAAGACAAGCACTACATCACCTTTGGCACTCTGCTCCACCCCAGCAGGAACTCTGTGAGCTCTGCCTCCCTCTCAGACCACATATGTTCTGCTCAATGCCTGAGTTTTCTTTCTGAGTTGTGTCCAGAGCTATTTCATTCATCCTGAATGGCCTCCTGCTGTAACTGCAAATTCCAAAGCCCAAGCATAAGAATCTATCACTATTGATGTTGTAAACAGGAGCCACCCTGCTTCAATGCTGCTTTGAAAATTGAACAATTGCCCCCAGCTAAATCATTTTAATCTAATGGCAGTTTCTCAGAAATGATCACAGCAGCCTGCTTGACTTCCTCAACCTTTGTTTGCAAGGAGACACTGAACTTCAGACTGCACTAAATGATTTAAAGACCGGAAAGGGATTTGGCTTCAAGAAATGTGCTCAATGCGCATGAAGAACATTGATTGGAATATTTTCTTCCACAAACTTAGAATTGCTAAGTGGCATTGCAGGATGAGCCCACTTATTTTCTATGGAATATACAGCTCTTTCTCAGCCTGTGGCACAACTGAGGGGGGAATATTCTCTGAACATAAAGAGTTAAAGGCACTGCAGTAAAGGCACTCTTATCAAAACTTGGTGTAATTTTTAAAATTAAAATATTCCTAACCTGCCCTATAGCAGTAGGTCTCAGGGCTACATAATTCTACACAATTTTACATTAAACAGCAAGCCATTATACTCATCAACAGTATAAGATCAGCACTAATAAGCAATGCAATGCAGTGCATAATACCTTTAGTACTGCTATGGCTTCCTTACAACACTGGTATAATTCTGTACTGCTGATCATAGGATGTAATGAGCTGCTTTACACTGAGTCAGACCGCTGGATTATCAAGTCCAGAATAAGGATGCTTGAGGATTTTGTTCAGTCTGCATTTTTAAGCAAACAAACCAGATTCATGCTTCCTGGACCACTATATGTATTAGAGTGTCATTATCCTTCGATTTTTACACTTCTCTGAATTTTGCCATTCAGTTCTCAGCTCAAACAACTTAGAAAAATGCGTATAAAATGTGTATTTTTGGTTAAAATGCACACAAAAATGCATCATGTAGGATAAAATGTGTACCAAAAATGTTCCTTTTAGGATAAAATGTGTACCAAAAATGTTCCTTTTAGGTTATAATGCATATACAAATGCATCTTTTAGGATAAAATGTATACCCAGCATGTAAAGTTTAGGTTAAAATGCATACAAAAATGCATGTTTAGGATTATGTGTACCAAAATGCATATTTTAGGTTAAAATGCATACAAAAATCCATATTTTAGGATAAAATGTGTACCCAAAATGTATATTTTAGGATAAAATGTGTACCCAAAATGTATATTTTAGGGTAAAATCATAGAATAGTAGGGGTCTACAAGACCATTGAGTCCAACCCCCATCGAGTCCATTCAAAAATACTGCAAATGTTCAGGCTTTTTTTTTTTTTTAAAGAATCACACATTGATGGAGAAACTGGATGGAACGAACTTATGAATGAACACATGAACCTGACACAGACCATAAATATATGATCCATCCATCCCTAGCTCAGAGTGCTTTCCACTCTGACTGACAGCAGTTCTCAAGGGTCTCAGACATAGTCCTTTCCTAGCCCTGCTACTCAAGGTTCCTGCTTAAGTGGGAATGCCAGGGATGTAACCTGGAACCTTCCACATGCCAAGCATGTGCTTTGTCCATGAGCTTTCATGTTTCTCCAATTTCATGTTAACACACCAGCCACAATGCCCCCACCCCCAAAATTGGGAGTATTTAAGGCCATTAAACTGCCTTGGAGATTTCTACCTAATTCCGTTCTGGATTGTGAACATTGGAGAGGGGGAAGGGCCACTGCTCAGTAGCGGCACATGTTTTGCATGCATTAGGTCCCAAGTTCATTCCCCAGCATCTCCAGTGAAATGGCCAGGCAGCCAAGGCCGGGCCCTACCACGAAGCAGAGTGAAATGGCTGCGTTAGGTAACAGTTGCTGACGGACAGGAAGCAGCAGTGAGGTGTTAGAGGACAGAGCTGTCTGTGTGCCACATGGCCTGCACTTCTAAACTAGCCTGCTGACCTGAGGCATAGTGGAGGATGCTGCCCAGTTGCCAGTCTTGAAGTAAGAATCAACTGTAAGCCTGGTCGGCTTCTGTATGTAGAATGGGGGTGGGCGCCATCTTGTCCTTTGCCATCAGGCTGCAAAATATCTTGGAGCAGCCATGCAGATAGCAGGTGATGAGGAAAACCCTTGCCAGACATGCTGGAGAGCCACTGTCGGTCAAGGCAGACTTTACTGGGCTAGATGGACCAATAATCTATTGTTGTGTATAAGGCTTTTTCTTATGTCTGTGGTTGATACTACTGTTGGCTAGAATTACAGTGAGATCAGAAGAGGGAATGTAAGAACATAAGAAGAGCCCTGCTGGATCAGACCAAGGGTCAATCTAGTCCAGCATTCTGTTCACACAGTGGCTAACCAGCTGTCAACCAGGAACCCACAAGCAGGGCATGAGTGCAACAGCACCCTCCTGCCCATGTTCCCCAGCAACTGGTGTATATAGGCATACTGTCTCTGATACTGGAGATAGCATATAGCCATCAGGACTAGTAGCCATTGATAGCTTTCTCCTCCATGGATTTGTCCAACCCCCTTTTAAAGCCATCCAAATTGGTGGCCATCACTACATCTTGCGGTAGCGAATTCCATAGGTTAACTATGCACTAGAAATATACCAGTGGAGTACTGTAGCAGCTAGGGATGCTTGAGGAATTAGATCTTTGTGAATTCTGATGCTGACTGACCTGATCCACACCTCCCAGACTAATGTATGGATCAGAAGGTAATTATCCTTTGGATTTTCCACTTTTCCAAATTTTGCCATACATTTCTCAGCTCAGGAAAAGTGCCCAAATGCGTGTTTTAGGATCAAATATGTATCTGTGCTTACATTTAGATAAAATACCTTTAGAGATGCATATTTTGCATCCTGCTGACCTGTCTTTGTGGTGATCCAGCACTGCTTCACTATTCTAGCAGGGTGTGTTTGTTATAACGAGGTCCCCAGAATGAAGAAAATAAGCATTCTAGCCTCCTTCTGTAACTATGACAAAACACAGGGAAATAGATAGGTTTCATCTACTAATGCTTACATTTGTCTCAAGTCTAGGGACAAAGAGGTGAAAAGGGAAGGAACAGAGTAAGGCTATCGGAGTCCACACAGGGAGCCATTTTTATGAAGCAAGAAAACCATTCTTAGCAACCAAGAGTAGCAAGTCTTTTCACATCACCTGAGATGATTCCAAGAAAAACCATAGTTAAACTTTCTAAACTCCAACAGGTGGTTTCTGGATATCCCCCTGGTTTTCCCTGAAATATTATTTCCATTGTTAGGAAAGTTTTCTCCGCTGAACCAAATTATATCAAGAACAGATGTTGAAGAAGCATTGCAACACTCCGCACAAAGGGTTTATGACTAATCTGTGCATGCTGACACTTTTTACCCAACTGGCTCACTATATCATACTTTTAAAAACAAGCACGAACAGATTTTCTTCCTGGAATGTTTAAGACAGCTCTCATAGAGTTATGGAGATGTGTGTGTGTGTGTGTGTGTGTGTGTGTGTTTTATGTTGCACTGTAAGATTTGCAGATGGAAAATTCAGCTTGTTGTAGCAAGCAGCTGGAACCGAAGTCAAACCAAGCATGTAGCAGAGGGCACTTAGGGTCATCTCTGAAGCAGTTCTGTCCCAAACTGGACACAGGTCAGCTGGAGACCTAGCGAGTGATGGCATGATTGCTAGGGAAGTGGTTTCTAAGTTGTGTCCTAATACCAGTGTCTGGCTCTGATTTAAAATGTATTCTAGCTCTCTTTCCTATATCTGAAAGCATGCTTAAGGGTTAACAAGGCTGCAGGACTCACACAGAATCTGGGATTAAACAGGGAGCAGGGAAAGAGATGCGTCTCGTAACTTCAACGTTCTTTTCAACAGCACTGTGAGAGGCGCGCAGCATCTTTTGGCACAGGAAGTTAGTAGCTAGCAAAGCCAATAACAGCTGTTTCCAATTTCAAATTTATGCTTATGGTTTAGTCATAAAATCTTCTGACAAGGCCATACATCAGTAAAAACAGTCATTAACAACTACTGATTTTGCATATTTTCTAAAGAAGACAACACAGCTGTTTTTTCTCTGCTGCAATGATAAAAATACAAAAAGTGCATGTTTATTGGTGCATTATTTCATTTCTTTGACTTTAGGAATTTAGGATAAGGGCTTATCATCTATCATTCCATGGTAAAACCATTTGATCGCATTAAGCAGTGCTGGATATTAGACTGAAGCCGAACACAGACCTGGAAAAGCTGGTACGGGCTTATTTTGTTTCCTGCGGACGATAGGTAATATCAACGTTGTCCTAAAGCCTAGTTCATGCATGCACGTACATTACTTATTGGTAGCAGTGTCAAGTGTTGACTCGCATATGCGAATGAGCCCCCACAGATTAGTGCTGGCCAATGAGGCACAATTGACAGTGGGGGCTGAGGCAGTGTGCTGCAACCAGCACCATGCAAGAGCTCAGTTGCTGAATGGATAGTAGCCCTTGCACCCTGGGCACATGCCCAGAAGCCATGTGCGACCAGTGCTGGAGGCCATACCTCTACTCTCACTGCTGAAAGAAACTTCCTGTCTCCTTTGCCATGCCATGGCCACTGGCAGTTTTACCTAGCAAACCAGCTTACCAGCCCCATCACTGTTGCAAATAGAACACTCCACACCACATTGAACGTGATGCTCTTCATTGGAGCCTGTTAATACATTTGATTACAATTCGTCCAGTGATGAATGACCCCCAAATCAACTAACGTACATGCATGAATTAGCCCTGATCCATTTATATCTATTACTAGCTGTGCTGTTGACCCAATCTAAGTACCAAAGTAGATGACAATGAAAGCCTCACTCCTGATGCAAATAACAGCTTCAGGATTGAGGGGACTTATTGTCATTGGGACCAAAGCATGGAGGAAAGAGTTAAACTCTCCCTCCCCAGCCCCTGCAGTCTCAGTACTGCTCAGGCTTTCCAGCGGCTGCTATCTACGTTGTTTAAAATGTGTACATTTAATTCCATCCACACATTTGATATCATCTCTGGTTTGGGCCTAAACAAACCAGTCCTTACTTAGTCCTTACTTTGCTAATCAGTGAAATTTGGAGGCAGACCAACTTTCCCCAACTTTCCCATGTGAATAAGAAAACATGGTGGCTAGACCTGAGATTTTGGCAACCACCAAGATCAGCAGAATAGGCATGGATAAGGGGCGGCTAGATTAGACTTTTTTATCAACTTAAATTTTATTAAACGTTAGGCAAATCTTTTCACCAGACTAGTACATTTAAACAAACATAATTAAATAAACAGTAACAATTGTAATTCAGTTTTAAAACAATTAAGGGGAAAGAGGAAAAATAACCAAGCTGTAAATGTCCCAACGAATAATATATTTATCACAATGCAATAAATGAATAC
Source organism: Heloderma suspectum (assembly GCF_057233095.1). Taxonomy (NCBI): domain Eukaryota; kingdom Metazoa; phylum Chordata; class Lepidosauria; order Squamata; family Helodermatidae; genus Heloderma; species Heloderma suspectum. The sequence goes on from NC_139458.1 coordinate 194,134,657, forward strand.
TCCAACAATATGTTACAATGTAATCGAGCTTCTAATTGTGTCCTCTTTCATGTCTAAATATTTCAAGAACAATTCCTAATCAATTTTAAATCTCATCCAATATTCCATGTCTCTGAACACATGTGCCCTATTATGTGAACTTCTCCATTATCAGTTGGTTCCCAATTTTATTGTACGAAGTTGTAGGCGCAATTTCACTGGGCCTTTCCAGTGTGTAGCTATTACAATTTTTGTAGCTATCAACAATTGCATTGTCATGCCTTTATGGGATAACCCATCATGCTGTTCTGTGTACTTTCCCAATGTTGGCAACTTCTGTGTTTTTGTTACATACTGTTTCGTTATTTCTGATATAGTCTTAAGCATATCTGAACAAAAACCATCCTATTGTGACATTCCTACATATGGTCTAGGGAACCCAACATATAAGATCCTGTCTTGCAGAGATTATTGCTTGTTTTATACATTTTCTGAACTTGGAATCATGTTACCACCATTTGCCATACTGGGACAATTTTCTCATTTAAACCAATTTCCCAGCATATCCATAAATCTTCTGATATTCCACAAAACATTCTCAACATTAGATAAATTGACCATACTTTCCACTCTCTCTGTTCAAGTTCTGTTGATGATACGTTCTCAAAGTCTGTCAATGGCCTCCTGATATCTACCAGTATGTGTGGTTTATGTACAAAATACTTAAGAGGTAGATACCAAGGAATTTCCATATGTTCCAGTTTTCACCTTAGACTATTCATGGATATATAATCTCCATTAGAAAGTAAATCAAGAAACCTATACATAGCCTTTCCCTTCCAGGACCCATATGGGCAAATGCCATCCTTAAAAAAAAAAAAAAAATCCAGGCAGGCCATTAGTGGTGATAGTAGCAAAGCTAATTTTCTGCTCCATTTTCCTCAGTCTCTGCAATGAAGAGTCTATGTGCTTACAGAGATTCTGTGATCATGATCTTTGCCTTATCAGGGTTTCCAATCACAGAATTTCTGTAAGTTAGTTCAGCTTAACATGCTTAAAGAGCCCCACATAGAACTTCACGCTCCATGTGCAAAGCTCTGACTGACAGCGGGTGCATGGGGGCATTCAGAGCAGAGCTTACGTGCACACCTACATCCTCTTACACACCTACCTGTAAACAAGTGAATGCCTGCACCTGCATAGGGCTCATGTTCTTATAGATGGATTATCAGTCATGGACAACAGTTTCCAGAGGGTAGTCATGTTAATCCATTACAGTAAAAACAACAAAGAGTTTTGTGGCACCTTAAAGACCAACCAATTGATTGTGGCATAGGCACTTATGGGCAATAGTCCACTTCCTCAGATGTCATGGACAGTATCCTTTGTATATACGTTGACAGTAGAAAAACACTTAATTGCATATTCTCTACTGGAGAGTAATTAGATTTTATTAGATATAGTATCAATGACTAATATTTAAATGTTTTCCTCCAAGTTATAGTAGGAGTAGATTTAGTTTGTCAAGGATATCATTTTGGGACTATGTTTGCTCTTGCAGGGATTAACATATGAAAGAAGATAATATTGGAAGCAGAAACTAGTGAGGTTTGTCTGAATGTAGTTGGCAGCTTGGAGTAGTTGGACGTAGTTGGCAGTTTGGAGATGTTGGTTCCAAGAAAGGGCATGTTGGTTTCTGATGGCCACACCGGAGCTTCATCTCGGCAATCATTCTTTGTTCTTCCTTTCCCCTCCTAGCTGATTTATTTTATTAAATTTAATTAGCCAGAGGCAGATTTATTGATTGCGGAAGCAGAAGTACTTCTAATTGGCATGTTAGTTGTAATTTATGCTCTATAGAACTTCCTTATCTTTATGAGTCTTTGCATAAGATAAGATCGTTTCTGTGGATATTATTCCATGACGTCACCAGCATGAGATAAAAACAACACACCAATGGAAATATCCATCAGAGCCATTAAGTTCATATGTTTCCTTTCATGTATAAGGTAAATATTATTTTAAAAGCATTTATATGTGATAAGACAGTGTCTGTAATCAGGCAAACCATTGAGCCCAGGGGTTCTCTGAAGCCTCAAGCAAAGGTCTCTCACCCAGTTTTATTTCCTAAAATACTCTAACTAAGATTGAACCTGGTACCTTTTATATATGCAAGTGACTGCTATTTTTGCTGTTACTGCTGTTAATGTTTTATTTTTTATTGTTATTTATTAAATCTATTAATCGCCCATCTGGCTGGTCACCCAGCCACTCTGGGTAATGTACAGCATATAATAAAACAGTTTAAAACAATAAAATTCTACAATAAAAATGTTTTCTAAAATACCCTAACCCACCCCAAATGCCTGCCTGAACAACCACGTTTTTAATGCACGGTGGAAGCTCATTAAAGAGGGGGCATGGCGGAGTTCCCTAGGGAGGGAGTTCCACAGAATGGGGGCCACCACAGAAAAGGCCCTCTCCCTCGTCTCCACCAGTCTAACGTTGTTGCTGGTTTTATTGTTGGCTTTTATTGCTGTTTTTATTGTTTTTATGTTTTTATCACTTTTAATATTTTAACTGTTTTTATGTATTTTATTGCTGTGAGACGCCTTGGGAGGGCTTCTGCCTTGAAAGGCGGCCAAGAAACGTTTTAAATAAATAAAATCGATACAATGCACTCACTGAGAGGAGGGCTGCTTTGTAGGTTATGAAATCAGCACAGCAGGTAAACTGCATATGTGCTGGGCATACCCATGTGTATTCCCCATAAGGGTTGAAGGGTATATATTTCTCCTAGGCCGCACTGTATGTGCATGCCATGAGCACCCAGAGCCAATTGCAGCCCTGTGGGTACATTCACTACAAACAATGGGTGGAACCCAATGCCGCCCTCACGCAGGCGGCCCAGGCATGCCAGCAGTGGCAGCAAGCAAGCGGCCAGCCCAGCTGGAGGCAGTGCACATGTGACCGTTCCCACTGGCAGCTGCGACATAGTGCTTCTGGGGGGGAGCGCTGAAATGAGCGGAAATGCTCATTTCTGGAAGCGGCAACTTGGAAGCGCTACATCGTGGCTGCCAGTGGTAGGGGCTGTGTGCACACCACCGCTGGGGAGTTTCTCCACGACAACAGAAGGAGAAATGAATGGAGAATTACCCGGATTTTTTCAAGGCATTGGCTTTGGCGTGCTTTGGTCCACGCAGGGCTCCATGAACAAGTGCACCACACCAGAATAAGTCTCTTCACAGAACATACGCCTGGGTGGGGGGATTGGAGTAAACGTCATCAGACTGGCGGGGGCTGCTCAACCAATAAGAGAGGCTCCCCCCCTCCAGGCTCTCCTTTCTCCTTCCACTGATACACCTGTAATGCGATGGATCGAAGCTTAGCACTAATTACTTCCTTACATCAACAAAGCAAACAGTAAGGAAACACAGCTGCAGATCCTTTGTTACTTGGTAAAGTCCTGGGAGGTCTCTGCGCATGAAATGTTCTTGCCAAAAATCAACCTCTTTCTTTCTCTTTCCCCACCCCTCACCCCAGTAAAGACATGCAGCCTGGAAATTTATGAAACAAACTTCGTTGACCACAATGGGAGTTATTTCTGAGGCGATACCTGTGTCCCCAAGCTATGCCCGATTCTGCCAATTTCTTTTTTTTCTTCCCCTTTAAAAGTGCTATCTCACTTTGCCACTATGGCACATCTGTCCAGCGACATCCACACCCCCTGTCTCGCTATGTCATTATCACGGAATTACTCCACCATGCAATTGCTCTATCACACAGTTGCTCAATTGCGTGATCAAGCAATTGCGTGGTAGAGGCATAGTGAGATGGAAGAGAGCTCACCTAACCTGAAAGGAAGCAGTTAAACAAATCACACCTACAAAGGGGTTTTGAATGTCACTGTGCCACTATTATGCATTTGTCTAGCAATACCTATGCCCCCTATCTCACTATCGCACAATAGTGCGATAGTGAGATAGGGGGTATAGGTATTGCTGGACAAATGTTCCACACTGAAATAGTGAGATAGGCAGTGTGCATATTGCAGACAAAAGCTCTATTTTGATTTAATGCTTTACTTTTTAAAAAAAGTTATAGGCTGCCCGGAGGAGCACACCTATACTTTGCGGGGATGGCCACCAGAGTTTAGTGGTAGGCAAGGAAGTAAATGCCAGGAGGTAGCTCAGAAATCTGACAGCCAGCCCTGAAATGGCGGAAACACCAGGGAAACACCCCTTCACCATGCCATGGTCAGTGAGGCCATGGCCAGGTGAAAGACACACCCCTGGGAAGGGTTATCATGCCGGAGTAAATGTGGAGGCTGGTATACACCACCACAGAAGTGCAGGCAAGCCGAATTAAGGAAAACAATCGGACTAAAAGTAGTTTGAGAAGAACCAGTTTTTCTGCGATAAAAAACTCCGGGGTGGCTGTGGGATGGCCACAGCATCATATATCCCTAACGACCTCCAAACGCAGCTAGCTCGCAGCAAATTTCTCATGGAGACACCCCCTGGTGGGGTAGGCCACCCATGTGCTGCCGCCAATGTGTCTGGGCCACCTGTGCAAGGGCAGCATTGGATTCTACCCCCATCTAAAAATGCTTGCATTGCTGTCATGTGTCCCTGAGTACACCATGGGTACATGAGGTAGTAGGCTGAATAATTTTGTTTTATGTGGCTGACAAATGTACCTAAGGCACTTGCACAACTGGCAAGAATCATTAGGCCAGCAGGAGAGAACATGTTTATTTCATGTTGGGTTCTGCATTTCCCTGGGAAAAAGTGGTTGGGGCCGCATACTGGTGGTGGCTGGGATTGGGACGGGTGGTGAGTGGAGTCAGGATTAGTGGTGGCTGGGACCAAAGCCAAAAATGGGTGGGGCCACCCTGTTCACACATATCCATACACCCCTACTCACACTCATCCATCACTGCCCCCCCCCCACTCACACACACATCCTTACAGAATCAGTGGTAGTTCTGTCCTCCCATGGACAGTGGAGGTTGGTGGCTCCGATTTCGGTGGGGCTGTGAATCCATTCTGGGTTTCAGCTAGAACCAGGCAGAACTCTAAAGGGGCTACCCATGGTTCTGAACCCTATGCCCAAAATAGCTCCATTAGAGTTCTGGCTGGTTCTGATTGAAACCCAGAATGGATGCACAGCCCCACCGAAATCGGAGCTGCCATCTCCCACTGCCCATAGAATATGTTTGGCCCCTTCCTTAGCCATTTTAAAATTGGCCTTAAATACCTTTTTGTTCCAGTCTAATGTGTCATCAGACCCGTGCCTGAGATCCTGGAGGGCTACTGCTGGTCAGAGTTGACAATATTGGACCAATGCTGTGACCTGGAATAAGGCAGCTGCCTATATTCTGCATCAGGCCAACTGCAAGCTTGAAATAGATATGTATTTATTTTATTTGGATGTTTATATCCCTCCTTTCTATGGTCAGTTCAAACGCAAGGCGACTTACAAATACTAATATAAAATTCTACTTGGGGCCAGTTCTGCTCTTTGCATCAGGCTAAATGCAAGCAGCAGTTCAAATAGAGATGCCATTCTCCTCTAAAACTTATTCAGCTCTAGCATGAATCTCTAAGAAGAGATAAATGGTTTTGACTATCTTTGGGTGTGTCAGAGAGTACGCTCGTAAATGACGCTATCTGGAAGTGTGCTCAGTAATTTTATAGCTGAACCTTGTAGCCTTTCTCAGATTGTGTCATTCATTACAAAGCAGCACCATAGAAACAACCTTCCTCCATTCCAGGGAACTATTTACACGTCATTTTCAATACATATAATTTCCTATTACAATTGTCCCATTGCCTTATTACTTGGTGCCAGGAACTGATAAGCACCTAGACTGTTTCTATTATAATCTGGGCCCTCTTATCAAGAAGCAGAGTGTTAGCTCTACAGAGAGAGAGCAGGAGCTACACCAATACAAATTGTCAATAACAGAGCAATTAGTTTACTAACATTCAAATACTTCCTTAATTTTGCAGAACATTGTAGGGCTTTTAAAAAATATAGATAGATTATATCTCATCTATATCATTGGAATTCCTAACTGGTAGGATCATTCCACCTAACACACTTTTTCCATAGAGAAAAAGTCAAGAAGACAATCATCAACTTGCCTTAATGTTGTAACAAAGGGCTTGCCTTTATATAGGGCCCAATTACATTCCAATCTTACCCCTAACACAGACCCAGTTTGAGATTCTGAGCTTCCCTACACCAGGCTGTTAATTGCTGTATCTACTTTCGGCTTCCTCTCACAGAATTGAGATCCGAGCTCCACACAAAGAGCTTTTCCTTGCCTGCTTTTCTGCAACATAATGTCTAGGTGGAGTTGTGCTATAGCAGAATAGCACAAACACACAAGTAGAAACAGCACTTTCAGAAAGAATACCTCATTATCCCCATTCTAAAAAAGCCTGGGCAAGTCCTTTGAAAAACAGATGCAAAACTGGAGGATCACACCGTCATGTAAAGAACTGTAAACAACTGTGAGTGAGGGATCACAAGCACACAATAAATGCCTTGTGTCAAGAAGCTCACTAAATAGTGATGACATTGGGCTATTTCACATGAAGGTTATGTGTGACAAAGTCCAGCTCCTCACTTCAAAGAGTTGAGTCATATTATTCAAAGTCTTCAACTAGGGCAGGGCACAGGCCCAGAAGGCTATCCAGCCAGGAATATGTGCAAGGGAATCTCCATAATACATGGGAGGGAATTACCATACAGCAGCCTATCCAGCTAGGACTGTGTGCAAGGGAATCACCATAGTAAGCTGCCTTATGCCAGGTCAGACTATTTGCCTGTCTAGTCAGGATTACCTGCTTTGAATGAAAGCACTTCTCTGTGGTCCCAGGCACAAGGTTTCCCCCGTCCCCAGCTACCGAATCCTTTTTCATTGGAGATGGGAGGGACTGAACCTGGAATCTTCTGCATGCCATGCTCAAACACTGAGCAATGGTTCTTCCACGTGACTCTGGCCTCTGATTTGATTGGAACAGACAAGTTTGCTCCATATCCATGCTAAAGTCATAGTTGAGTGCCATTTGTGTGGTGGGGGTGGGGGGGAGAAAGAAAGGTCGGATATAAATCCATTTTTTAAAGAATAGTTTATTTAATCAACAGCTGACTTGCAGGATTTATATTGAAATCATCTTGGAATTAGTGTAGATGCCACCTGAACTTGTGTTTACACCTAACTCAACTCCATACTTGGCCATCATGGTTGTTAGTAGCACATCCTCCCAGTTGCCCATGACAGAAGAGTAAGTGGGCAGTGAGCAAAATGTCAAGGGACTCCCTGGCGAATGTTAGTTGCTGGAGACATGGGTAGAGCAGAGGTCAGGAAACACAGAATCATAGAATAGTACGGTTGGAAGGGGCCTACAAGACCATTGAGTCCAAGCCCCTGCTCAGTGCAGGAATCCAAGTCAAAGCATCCCTGACAGATGGCTGTCCAGCTTCATCTTGAATGTCTCCAGTGTGGGAGAGCCTACTACCTTCCCAGGGAACTGGTTCCATTGTCTTATTGCTCTAACAGTCAGGATGTTTTTCCTGATGTTCAGCCGGAATCTGGCCTTCTGTAACTTGAGCCCATTATTCCGTGTTCTATAAAGTTGATCTAAATTCTGCTGGTTCAAGGTCAGTGCAGAACAAAAAGCAAGCAAGGAGATATAAAAAGTATTTTCAGAGCTTTAAACATGTTTGCTGTTTAATATGCAGCCAAGACCCTGATAGTTTGTAAGAAATACATAATGAATTAATATAATAGTCTTGTACAAAATGAGGAAGATAGGTTTATTTAGCTTGGGGGGGTGGTGTAAAAGGGGTTTTCAGACATGTGTTCCCTGTTCTCCACCTGGAGTCCTCTAGTTCAGCGCAAGTCAGAGAGCCTACCATTGCTTTGAAGGTGATGGGGGCTGAGCTCTCTCTTTCCCCTGCAAAGCAGGCATGAAGAACAGGGCTCAGAGACCCCACACCTAAGGACGTACTATTTCTGAGCCCAGTTTCTCCCACCATTCTACAGTTGATTAAGAGGTGAAGGGGGGAATTGGGGAGATGAGCAGGACTGTAGGAAAGCCAACTGTTCAGCCAGCACAGTTCTTTGCAAGAATCCCAGCAACTGGCAGCCATGAGTTGGTTCACCAGAAATAGTGATTCATCAATACACCCTAGTTTTATCTTCTGCCCAGCTCTGGTTTAGATCATGCTTTTTGTTAGGTTATATATTCTTTTCCCCAGTGCCTATGTAGGACTACATTATAATCCATGTGGTTACATCCATTTAATTAATGGCCATTTTTGTTTATTTTGCTTGTCTGTTAATTGGAAAATTGCTAGCCGCAGTATGGGCCCTTTTTAGTAAAGATTCTTCAAGAAGAGATGTTCAACGTTTACTGATTTCTTTCAAAATAATTTTTTAAGGCTGCATCTAAGACATCAACTGAATTCTAAAATTGATCACAATACATTTTTGAAAGTTATTGGGATACAAAGAGAAATGGCATCCTACTGTTTGTATTAGACAAAAACAAAACAGGTGAGAAAAAATGAGGCATGATCATTCCCTTCCATAGGCTGATCTGATGGAGCCATGTTGGTATGCCAAGTTTCAACTTGGGGTTAGTTCCCAATCCTTGGTCCCATGTTAATTTTGAGAGATGCAATGAATAATGATGTGTGTGCTGGGTGGAGATAAGGAATGGCATATTCCCTATTTCATCATAGAGTGGTGTATTTTGTTGTTCGTGTTGTTAACAATGCTTTCCATTCTGGTTTTGTCATTAATGTTCCTGGAAGGATTAATTAATAATTTAGATGCTGATTAGCATGTAAAATGCTGTGGAAATATAAAGTACTTAGTCCCATCGCACTGGGGTAATAATAATAAAAAAGAGCCTCTAGTTACTCTTACAATGGTAGCTAGGTATTGTTCTTTAGGGGGCAATCCTATGCATGTTTAGACAGAAAAAAATCCTACAACTCCCAATCAGTGGAGGCTGGTGGTTCTGATGTCATGTGGTGGTGAATCTGCTCTGGGTTTCAGCCAGAACCAGCCAGAACTCTAAAAGGAGCTGAACCCTATCCCCCAAATAGGCTTAGCACATTGGATAGCTCCTTTAGAGTTTTGACTGGTTCTGACTGAAACCCAGAGTGGATTTACCACCACACTGACATCAGAGCCACCAGCCTCCACTACTCCCAGCATTCCCTAGCCAGCCATGCTGACTGAGGAATGCTGGGAGCTGTAGGACTTACCTTTCTGTCTAAACATGCATAGGCTTGTGCCCTGAATGAGAAGCTTTTATGGTGCATTGACTTTCTGATGTGGATGCAGAGTATATCCTATTCTAGCTTTTTCTTGGTAATTATATGCAAGTACAAACACCTCCATGGCAAAGTCTCCTTTGATAAAAGGAAAACAAAAGAAAAATAGACACGATCAATAATTTGCAAGAGAGCATGAGATGCCATGGCAATGATGGATTAACAGTGGTTTTATGAGGTGAAGAATTGTTTTCCCCTGAGACTGTGTGTGTAAGTATGTTCATCCCACAAATACACCCTCTTCCCCTGAGATCTTTTTAAGAACACTCATGGCAAGGCTTGCAGGGGGCGGGCACAGAGGTTGCGTTTCCTCTGGGGAAGCAGATCTGGCTGTGACTATTTTATAGTTACGTCTATTCCAATTTCACTGTAATTTTACAATTATTTGAAAGACTGGTAAGTAATTTCTTATGAGTGTGGGAGTTCCCATGCACACAAAGAGCTTCCCCACATGGAAGAGCTAGCCCTTTCATTTCAATTGAAACAAACCGGGCACCTCTTGCATGTGATCACTCCAAATTAGGGATGCATGGATTTTGTAAAATCCATTCCATCTGCATTTCACAGATTGTCTGATGCCTTTCATTCTGTCGTCCTCCCATCAACAGAATCAGTTGTTTCCCCAAGTTTCCCAAATTTGTGCAATTTTGCACTTGCAAAATTTGCACTTGCGAAAATGTGCAAATCCACCCCCATATGCAAGCCCCCCCCCCAACGTGCAACCCCCCAAATGAGCATTTTCATGGGTTCGTCTATGGGGGAAATGTGCATTTTCAGCCTGTTTTTTTTTTAATGTATTTTTCTATGACTAAATTTGCTTAAAATTCTGGAAAGTAATAAAACCAGTCCATATGTCTGCAGAATCCATGCAACTTGGGGGAAAACTGGTCCGCTGCAAAATTCACAGCTGAACTCATTTGATTCCATTGCGGATTTCTCCAGCATCCCTACTCCACATACACAGTGGTGCACAGGTGGGGTTCTAGACCAGAATACAGGTGTGCTGAAAGCTTTCACATCAAGGATCTCCTGTTGTTCACAATGGAAGTCGAGATTCAGGACTTTCCTTACTTTATGCTGAGCGTTGACAACAACATTCTGGCCCCAGTCATACATATTAAAAGTTTTATGAGAGGGTAGATTTAACATAGATTTATGGCATAATCCTATGATAGTTTACTCAGAAGAAAGCCACATGAAGTCCAGAGAGGGTTAGTCCCAAGAAAGTGTGCACTGAATTGAAGCCCCAAACTGCTTTGCATGAGTTATTATATGGTTGGTCCCCAGGGGTGGGCCAAATGTGGGATCCCAATCCAGCCACTGGGGATCCCCAAATGGCCATGCTCCATTTCCCCCAACTGCTAATTATTTGGTGGTTTTCCCATTTGGGGGCATTTTTCTCCCTTTCTAAGAGGTTGAAGTGCCTCTCCTAAGGCTTAGTTCCTGGCAGTAAGTGATTCAAGCTCAAAAATGCTGGCCCCACCTTTTGCCTTCGGCCCTGCACACTACTGGAATGCAGTCCCTTGAGAGCTTCTCTGAAACTGAATCCTGCCCCTGGGGTTGGAAGAGTTTCAACACCCCTGCTATACACACTTGCCTTGGACTAAGGCCTATTGAACTCAGTGGGTCTCACTTCAGAGTAGGCCTTGCACAGAATTGTACTGTTTGTCTAGTTTATGTGGTGCTTCCTCTAATTGTGTTTTTCTGTCCTGTAGAAATAGATGAGAAGAGAATGAACAACAACTCCCAAGATGAAGTAAGTTAATTATACTTTAAGAAATATATTGCTTCATTATTGTCTAAGAATAATTTAGAAATATTGTAATTCTTCCCCTGATGTACTGCACTAGAGCACAACAGTAATTCCTGTACTGTGTCTTGGGATGTAATGAGAGAATTGCTAATGTGATACATACATACATACATACATACACATACACATACATACATATATATATATATATATATATATATATATAAAATCGTATCACATTAGTATCATATATGCTCAATAATGTCAGCCCTGTGATCCCAAAACATTCACATATAGAAGACATTGTCCACTGAGCCTCTGTATGACTCACTGGTTTGGGCTTAGTTCCTTTCAATCAGTCATCTCTGGGGACAGATAAATCCAGTCTATGAGCTTCTCTACATGAGGCTGTTAATCTGATGTATCTACTTTTGGTTTTGTTGCAGAATTGAGATCCAAGCACCTCACAAGGAGCTTTTCCTTTCCTGCTTTTCCACCACATAACCTCTAGATGGCACTGTGGTATAGCAGAATAGCACAAATACACAAGTGAAAAAAGTAGTTTCATTTGCTTTCACTATTAAATGCTGCATTTTCCCTGCTCTAACAAGAACTCACTGGAAGTGCTCATTAGATACAGAAGCGAAACTGGAGGGTTATGATGTCATCTAAAGAACCTGTAAACAACCATGAGTAGGGAATGATGAGTGCACGATAAGTGCCTCATGTAGAAAAGCCCTATCTCTGCATCACTTGTGACTGATCCATTCAGTCACTCCATAGAAGTACGTGCACTCAAATGAGGCTGCCTGGTGTATCCCCGCATGCTCAGAATAGCGACTTGCACAGACACACAGGGGATGGGCTCTTCTGGCAACAGATATTTCTTACTCATACACACCTTTTTGGATGTAAGAGTGAAGCATGCCTCCAATTTTAATTCAGAAAAATAGCATTAATGTATCTCTCAGCTATTTAATATTTGATAAACACTGGCTAATGCCCATAAGGCTGTGATCCTAACTGAATTTACTAGCAAACGCAAGTCCTAAGGTGGGCCTACATATGGACTTATGAAATATGTAAACTCAGAACTGAATCAGATTTTAAACAACTGGATCTGCAACAGAGTGTTGCAGTATGGAGTGCTTCTGTTCTGTATTCTAGCCAGCCAGCCATGCTCTTTTCCAGGATACTCCATTCCATTCCCATCCCTACCCAGTTTTCCATCTCTCAACATTCCATGGCTAATTAGTATGCTCAGTCCTCATTGGGCTGTTTCCACCACCACCTTAAGGTTCTCCCCCCACCCCGCCTAATTTTTTGTACTTCTGCAAACCTTGGGTTTTCCTTAAGTATGCTTCTTCAGCATGAGTGGTGCCATTTTGACTGCTTAATGATCCACACTCACCTGTGAATTTTGGAAACCGAGAGAATAATATGTAGGCCCATCTGAGGTTAATTTCTCTCACCTCTGTGTGCTCTTTCTCCATCCAATTCTCTTTAGTTTTATTGGAGATTCAGACAGACAAGCATTGCTTTAAATAGCAGTGTACACTATTGATTTTTTCTTCAGATTTAGCTCCAAACATTTAAAAGCATTCAGTGAGGAGGATCAACATCCCATCATGCAATAAATATAATTAGCACTCTCTGAATGTACCCAATCATTTATTCATCAATAGCAACTTTCCATCCATTACTGTAAAATATTATGAACCGCTTTATATAATATCATAGGTCAACTGATATATCTGCTGAATCTTCAAGGATTAGAGTAGCTATGTTAAAAATATACTTCTTAAATATGTAACAGACCCAAACCTCCAGGGAAATGGAATAAGGCTTTTTAAGTGAAGATTTTAAAATAGTATGAACTTTTACTCTTTCACAACATTAAAGTACAATTGGGTAAACTTACAGACCTTTTAGGATGCTACAAGAATGACATCATTTAATGATGTGTCATTCTGTTGTACCCAGACTTTTCAAAAAATGGCTCTTTGCAACATAAAAGATAACAGTGCATGCCTATGCATGTCTACTCCGATGTAAGCCCAATGCCATTCAGTAGGGCATACTCCCAGGAAAGTGTGCATAGGATTGCAGCGTTAGTAATATATTTTAAAAATGTGGTGCTCCTGCAGTGATCCTTTACAATCAGAATCCTAGTGGCTGTTAAAAAGAACCCACTTGCTCTCAAATTCCTGAGCTACAGGTTCTACATTTCTTTTTCATATAATTTCAGTTATTTTCCCCAAAGAAACAATATCCCTAATTTTTCTCAACCATTCAGAAATAAAAGGAACAGCTGCAATTGTACAGTGCCTAAGCATACCATTCTAGTGCCAACCAATAATAAAATAGAGGGATCTCCTCTAACTCAGAGAGTCTCATAGCAAAGTATGTGCACACACACACACACACACACCAGATTTCCAATCATCAAGTGCATACAGAGAAGTTCACGGGAAGAAGAAGTAGAAATATACTAGATATGTACACAGTGCTCATCTTTCTTGCTTTTCATGCAAAAGTAGTACTTTGGGATGGGGAAAAATATTTCCTACAACTCCTTTGCTCACCTTGTTCATTGCCTGTTTATCCCCTGATGTGCTGCTGCTTCAGTCCTATTTTATTTTAAACTGCGTCTTCTTTTCCTGATAATAATGATCCCAGCCAACTGGGGCTCACATGGTAAACATGATGACATCACAACACATCGTCAATCAGATTTGACTGTGTGATTACATCACAAAGCCAATTAAGAGTGAGGCAATGTTTAGATCTTCTCACTCTAAATGGGTAAACATTTCAGCAGTCCCATTAAAAAAGTCGCCATAACAGGAAAGGTAGCTCTCACAAAAAGTACCCCTGCTTAAGTTCAGCCATAATGTAAATGTTAACACAGTATTAATAAATACCAGTATCAATAAACAGTATTAGTAACTGCACTGCAAAAAGAAAGCATTCGGGATACGTACGCATTGCGAAAAGTACAAACAAAATGAAATGTCTCTTGTTAAATATCTGACTTTATTGTTTTGCTGTTGTTGTTGAAACATTGTTCTTTTATTCTTAGTCACAGAATGCCTCCCCCAAACAGAGGAAGCAGAGTGTCTATACTCCTCCTGCTATGAAAGGTACTGTCCAGGTACTGTTGCTTGTCATGCTAATGCCTGTTTTGTTCATTACCCCATTTTACATAGCATCTCTCAAGTCCCCAAACAGAAAAACAACTCCTAACTTTGCTGTCATCTCGGAGTTCACAACCCAATAGCAAACCATGGGTTCTCGTTCTGGCTTGTTTGTAGTTAACAAACCATGGTTTGTTTGAGTGGCTGTGTTCACACATCACAGCAACCCAGAATTCAACAACCCATACCATGGGTTAGCATTCTGTGCAAACAGGCCAGTGAATGAACTGTTGAAAGTTGTTCTAAGTTTATACCCAAGGAGTCACCAAAAATTGTAGATACAAAGTGAGTACATCTGTTGCCTATAGCCAGATGCCACACAACTCAGATTCCAGTCCAACAGACTGTCTCTCTGTGCCTCTCCCTCTGTCTCCTTTTATCGCTCTGATTTGCATCCACCCAAGTCTTCCTCCAGGGAGCACAGGGCAGGATACATGATGATTTCATCTTATCCTCTCAGGATCCCTGTGGAGATAATGCATTGTATCCAACATTAGTCCTACTTAGAATAGACCCATTTAAATGAACGGGAGATAAGTTAGTCATGACTAACTTAAGTCCCATCAGTAGGTCTACTCTTAGTAGGACTACCATTGGATACAAGCTTCCAGTGTAAAATGTAACATTATATCCATGTATCATCGGTACAGCCAGTGAGCTTCACTGTCACATGGGGATTTAAAGCCAGGTCTTTCCACTTTAGGGGTAACGACACTCTGTCATTTGTGCAGGTATAGCTGCACTACAGTTGCAGATTTGACTTGGGACATGATTGCTACCACAAGTCTAAATATTTGCACTGGGGTGTCATGTTTTGTGAAGCTGCACTGCCATAGCCATTGACATGCCTTTGTCTCTGGTCCTTGTGGCCATATTACACATTATTGGCTCTTAAATGTGCCTAATTAGGTTGTGTCCTAATGGGTGTAATTATCATTCTTGGGCTGAATCCAGACTAAGCTAGACAGACACACTTTAGTCTCATTCAAATCAGTGGGTCTTACATTATTCACTCATTGATATCACAAAGAAAACAATGATAGCTGTGTGGACCACAGCACCATTGATATCAATGGGATTAAAGCATGATGTAGTCTGGATCCATCCCCTTGTTATTGTTATTAATGTATTTGTTGAGCACACAACTCAGCACTGCACAAAACAAGTGCTTTATAACTGCTTTGTGCTAAAAAAAAAAAAAAGTAAATACTTAGCTATATTTCCTATATTCTTACTCATCTCCATGAACTGTCAGCCTTTAATATTGTTATGAAAAGTTAGGGAAGTACAGAATTGACCAGGAACCCCGAAGCAAGCAGCAAAATGTCTTGGGCCAACTATGGATCCTATTCAGGGAAGAGCGGGGAGTGGGAAATTCAGTCTCTCCCCTCCCCTCTTCCTCCAAGCATGCATTCTCGTAGCTGACTGTGCCATCCATTGGCTCTGTCGGTGGGCAAAGCATCCTTTTACGCATGCCAGGGCTGGAGTTCAGCTTACCTATAGGGATGTCGGAGAATTTCTCCACGAATCTCCAGGAGGCCAAATGCCAACGCATTCGGCCCCTTGAAATTGGTGGAGAAACGGTCTGCCACCCCCCCGCCACCCCCCGGGATGGGACTTACCTTGTGCGAATGTCCCTGGCAGCGGCGGCTCCCGGCGGCGGTTTGGCGGCAGCGGCAGCCGGTCTTCCAACCGGCCGCCGCCGCCGCCATTTCCAAGTAAAAAAACAACAACAACAAACGGGATAAGCTTCGTAAAGATTTACGTAGACTATCACGGCTAGATTTTCAAAAAACACCATGATAGGCTACGTAAATGTTTATGTAGTCTATCACGGCTGACTTGCGGGGGGGGGAAACGTGTACGCAAATGGCGGCGCCCATGGGCGCCGCCATTTGCGTTCCTTATTTGGGCACGTGTAGTCTACGTAAACATTTACGTAGTCTACGGCGAAAAAAAGGGCAACGCTATTTGCGTTGCCCTTATTTTCGCCGTAGTCTACGTAGACTACACGTGCCCAAATAAGGAACGCAAATGGCGGCACCCACGGGCGCCGCCATTTGCGTACGCGCGCTTTTTTCCCCCCAAAATCAGCCGTGATAGGCTATGTAAACATTTATGTAGCCTATCACGGCTGACTGCAGGGACGCAAACGGCGGCGGCTACGGCCGCCGCCATTTGCGTCCCGGCCAGCCAGGAGGATTCGCGGACGGACAGACGGGGCGCCTCTCCCCCAGCCAGAATTTTGGTGGGGAGGGATGGGGTGCCTCCCCCCTGCCCGGAATTTCGGGGGGAGGGACGGAGCGCCTTCCCCCCACCGCGAAGAAAGCTGCGGGACCAGGTAAGGGACTTTCGTCCATCCCTACCTAGCTATTTTGAAGGGTAGCGTAGGCCCAGTGCACCTAATTATTATTATCTTGGGGTCTTAGTATTTCACCCTTTACTTCTGCTAGGTTAACAGAAAACAATAGAAATATTTAGACAGTTTTTACTAGTGCACTCCACCTGTAAAATGGGTAATTTTTTCAAGCCTTTCTTGTAAGACTGGCTAGAAAATTGTACCCGTTTTACAGATGCAACATTCTTTTCTAAAATGCTACATATATGCATGCTTATATGTTTTGTGACTTGATGTGTAGCTTGTGGATGTGAGTTCTTGGCACTGCTCATATTTCTCCTTGTTTTGTGTTTGTGGCACAGCATAGTAGTGTAGGTTAAGGTAGATTGATAGCGATGGCCCTCATATCATCTATGGGGGGCCTACCTTCTTCTTGAATTTGAATTCCACCTCGACGCATGCAGGGCTTGAGCCAGCAAGCTGACCTGTGCATAGTTGCCTACTTACATACACAGAGATCACCTGTGCTGGTTAGGGAAAATATGTCCAAGCAAGGAGAATCAATCTTAACTCTGGTTCTCGAGCTTTAAAATAGAGTTTCCTTCTAACAACAAGCAATGAGAACTGGTGCCATTTTGTCTGTTGTGTTAGGCTGAAATAGGAAACTTGGTAGTACTGGGCAGAAAACCTCTCCCACATTTTTTTGACCATTCTCATTCAGTTTGATAGAGGAGAAATTGCTTTCAAAAGAAATTCAATACTGAAGAAATTCTGTAGAAATTCTCAAGGGTTGGGGTCTTGGGGGCTCCTTACTTAGGAGGTGGCTGAAGAATGAACACAAGTGACATTGTACAATCATCTCTTTGGCAGCCTGTAGCATTTTCAGCTCAAAAGCACCACAAAAAGAAATGCAACATAAATTATAGACTGTCCTGAGAATGAGGCAGAACAATGGAAGCCCTTTTCATGGGGGAAGAAAACTTTCTGGAAATTGGAGGGCAGATTTTGGCAAAGCACTAACTCCACCTCATCCCTGGAGCTGGACACAACACTGCCCCCACCCCTCACACCTGCATTGTGATAGACACCCACTGGGGGCCAGCCTGCCAACACAGTGGATGCTGTTGCAGCACGAAACCCCCCAAAACCCTTACCAAAAAAGAAAGCAGCTGTGCTACAAGCCCTGCCAATGGGGAGCTCTACCTGTGAGAAACTGTTAAGAATTTCTCCCTCCCCTGGAGAAATTCAGTGAAATTATCTCCCAAATTTCTCTGCCCGCAAATATGGTGGAGAATTTTGAGAGGTTATTTGCGCACAGCTCTAAAACTTAGCATGTCCCTCCGTCTTCTCCATATCCAATGAAGAGGCATAGAACGTCTGGTTCATCTGTTCTAGCAGCCTTATACAGCATCATACTTTTGGTCTATCTTCTCCAGCTTTGCCCATCCTGGTGTCCGCCATATGGTTAGGATTACAGCTCCCATCAGCCCAAGCCAGCATGGCCAATGGTCAGGAAAGATGGGAGATGTAGTCTCAAACATCTGGATGTCAGATGTATACTACTGGGGGGGCTCCAAGATCCAGGCAGAATTCCAGCTACCTAAATTTTTAACCAGAAGCTCCTAGGAGTCATACTGGGACCTTTGAAATGCTCTGCTGCTTAGAATGAGCTATATGGCTACCCCCTACTCAATATCGCAAGATATTTTAGTTATGGAATCAGCATCATGGTAATGTACAACCAATAGCACAAACGTTTCCTGCTCCAGATTTCCTTCCTGTGTATTTTGGTTTCCTTTCCACTTTTCACAAGGGGTCATTGAATAGCCCTTTAAGCAGGAAATGGCTTACTCAGTCGTCTGTGCATGTGCGCGTTTTACTGGAATGCAGCACACTGGAAAAATCAATGTGAGTGCTATTGATTGCAGAGCTATCTCCAGAGCAAGGCAGACAGCAGCCCAGAGAGCTGTTCAGCACAGGATCCTTGTGAGGATTATGTTTCTGTGCTTAATGGATGTTGGGAGACACTCTCTCCATTTGAAAAGCCTCTTTCTTTCCCCTTTCCCCAGTGGCCTGATTGGATGCTTACGTGCCCTGTGTGCTTAGCAAATCACAGACTGGGTATTTTTCCTATGTACTAGCCACTTATCAACTAGTCCTCCATTTCACACACGCACACACAAGCAAACACCGCTGCGCCGGTGCAGAGTTGAATAAAAAGCTCTGAACGTATGTTCAGATCATCATCTGGTCATGCTCAGTCACAGATGCATTTTCAGTTTTAATGGTTAAAAGCAGCCCTGAGCAGGACATATGCATTAGAAGGTGTTATGTATTCTAGGGGGTACTGTGGGTTAGTTATTGTTTTTGAACCTTGGCAGCTCCTGTAAAAGTGGGAGCAGCAAGAGTGGGTGGAGTTTCTGCTAAGTCCTCACTTCTGTGTGTGCTGAATAAAGAGCAGTTGTGTTCAAGGCCTGCTGAGTCCTGCAGTCATTCCTACTACCAATACATTTTTTTAGCAACAAGGATGGGATTCTGAGAGCTATACAGGCAGCGAGGACTGTGAATCCGTTTATACAGCTAACTAGTAAGCAGTCAGCTAAACCTACTTAAGAACTTCAGCAACTCCTGTGTTTTTTGAAAAAGAGAATTAAAATCAAGATGGCTGCTCTTGGACATTTCAAAGAGTTTGATGTTAGTCAACCTGCTTCCTGGGATTCTTATGCTGAATGGCTTTCATTCCATCTTGAAGCAAATAAGATAGCTAATGCTGGAGAAAAGCAAGCTGTGCTCTTAACTGTTTGTGGGCCACAGATATTTGCCATAATAAGATCCCCCACTGCTCCTGCCTCACCCAGAACTAAGACATTTGATGAACTTTTAGGATTACTGAAGATACATTTCTCACCCAATCCTTCAGTTACTGTACAGAGATTTAAATTTCACAAAAGAATGCAGCAACCTGGAGAGGGCATTGCCACTTATATTGCAGAAATGAGTCATCTTTCTCAACACTGCAACTTTGGGGATTTTCTAGAGGATATGTTGAGGGATTGCCTTGTCTGTGGGGTTTATGATGAAGCACGACAATGACATCTGTCCGAGCCAAATTTGACATTTGCAATGGCTCAAGAAAAGGCACTAGCCAGTGAGACTGCATCACTATATGTCACAGAACTCAAGAGAGATGCAGATGTGTAAATGCCATGCGGAGCAAGCAGGCTGAATATTCTGGGCAGCAAGGTCAACACAACACAACACAAGAAATGCATCCTCCATAAAATATGCAGATAGGCCCTGGCTTACCTATTCCTGCTCAGGCTGTAGAGGACCACATCAGTGTCTCTATGCAGATTCAAGAATGCTGAGTGCAGGTTTTGCAAGAAGAAGGGTCACCTTGAGCGAGTCTGCCATTCCAAATCTGTCAGCACAGGTCCAAGGAACTATAGCAAAGAGTCACTCCACCCAGCGTCTCATGGGGTTGATTATCCACAGGGTGATGAAATTCAACAGCTATATCATATTCAGAAGGTCTGTGGCAAGGAACCTCATGAATCTGTGTTGTATACAACAGTATTAATCAATGGCCAGAAGTGCAAAATGGAAGTGGATTCAGAGTCTGGGGTATCCATAATTAACAGAGGCACCTTTAAATACATATTTACTGAGGCCCTTGCTCCAAAGTTGTCAAGTCCATCATGCATTCTGTGTGATTACAATGCAAAGAAGGTCGATATCATTGGATGCTGCACTGTAGATGTACAGTATGGCTCCTTCCAAGGGAAGCTTCCACTTATAATTATGGAGGGGGCAGAGGAAAAACCTCTTGGGAAGAAACTGGTTCTCATCGATAGGGATTGGCATTCAAGGAATTCATGCCCTTACAGGTCAGCTTTCAGCAATTGTTAATAAATTTCCAAGTGTATTTCCTGAAGAACTGGGAGAATACAAAGGGAAGCCAGTGTCACTCCATCTGGATCCATTTATTGCACCCATTTGCATGAAAGCCAGGAATGTGCCCTTTGCATTGTGGGAAAAAATTGAAGAAGAACTTGAGCATCTCATCAAGCAAGGTGTGCTAGAACCAGTTACACAGACCCACTGGGCTATGCCCATTGTGCCAGTATTAAAGCTTAATGGGAGGGTGAGTGTGTGGGGATTACAAGTGCACTGTGAATAAGGCACTTAAGCAGCATCCATACTCGGTGTCTGCTGTCAATCAGCTCCTCGCTGTTTCTGGTGGAGGAATGGTCTTTGCAAAACTTGATCTTGCCCAAACATATCAACAGTTGGTCATCGATGATTCTACAGCAGATGCCCAAACAATAATCACTCATCTAGGGGCATTGGAAGTAGAGCATCTGCTATTCAGAATTTCTGTGGCGTCTGGACTGTTCCAACAATTCATGGAAACCCTACTTCCTGGAATTCCAGGTGTTGTACGATATTTTGATGATGTCCTGTTCATGGGATCAACAGAGGAAGAACTTGCTGAGCGACTTCAAGAAGTCCTACATCGTTTTGACATAGCCGGCATTCATATAAAAAAGGAGAAATGTGAAATCTCCACTGTATCATTTTTGGGCTATCATACTGATGCTTCTGGCATTCACCCCACTAATGAAAAAATACGTGCAATTCATGATGCACCTGCTCCACGCCTTCTTGGGACTTCTCAAATTCTACTATGTGTTTCTTCCACAAAAGGCTACCATTGCTGAACCACTGCATCACTTGCTAGGAAAAGGAGTTCCATGGAAATGGACCAGCCAGTATGAGAATGCTTTCCAGAATGTCAAACACTTGTTGAGTTCAAATTTTGTGCTTGTATGTCATGATGAAAAAGAGCCACTAATCCTTACGACTGACGCTGCTTCTTATGGGGTTGGTGCTGTACGAAGCCACAAATTTCCAGATGGTACAGAGGCACCAATTACTTATTATTTGAGTACTATGTCATCCACTGAAAGGAACTTTGCACAAATTGTCAAAGAGAACTTGGCTGTTATTGGAGGAGTCAGAAAGTTCCACAACTATCTCTGTGGCCATGCTTTTGAAATATGCACAGACCACAAGCCTCTTCTAGGGATCTTTTCTCCTGGTAAGCCTACTCCCTGCATACTATCACCTCTCATGCAGCGTTGGAGCTTTCTGTTCCATGCTTATGATTATACACTTGTCTACAAACCAGGAAAGGCAATAGCGAATGTTGACGGAGTGAGTCGGGTACCACTTCAAAGTCCAGATTGTACCTCTTGCGCTGGAAGTCTTGATGCTCAAAGCCTTTCCTGACCCACCTCTTCAGGCTGATCAAATCGCTAGGCTGACTGCTCGAGATCCTGTACTGGTTCATGTTTTAAACTGGGTATGGAGGGGATGGCCAGATGAGGCCATCCCCTCCATTATTCATGACATTTTGATTATTCGTGACATCCTCAGTCATTTTCCCAGTTCCAGGCTAGCCCCTTTTTGGGTGGTTTGCCATGACATGGTGTTACAGCATCCTTCCCCAACCTGGCGCCCTCCAGATGTTTTGGGCTACAACTCCCAACGTTCCTAATCATTGGCTATGCTGGCTGGGGCTAATGGGAGTTGAGAGCCAGAACATCTGGAGGGCACCAGGCTGGGGAAGGCTGTGTTAGACCATAGTTGGAGCAACACATCAAGGTGTGTCAAGTTAGAACAACTAGCCAAGTATGGTAGCCTCCAAAAGGTCGTACTGTTTCAAACAGGTTCTGCTTTGAGTGCTGCCCTTGTACACAGGTTAGCAAGCCCTCTGAAGATGAGGCAAGAGGCAGAGCCCAACCGTTTAGAGTAGGGATGTACGAAAGTCACTTACCTTTTCGCGGATTCTGTTCATGGTGGGGGGGAGGCATTCCATCCCTCCCCCCGGAATCCTCGATGGGGGGAGAGGCGATCCGGTCCTCCCCCCCGGAATCCTCGACGGCTGGCTGTGCTCCGCGGCAGCTCCACGGATCAGCTGGCCGGGCCCAGGCCTGGGCCGTCTGCCGCCGGATTTCCGGCCGCGGAGGGCTCTGGGTAAAACAAACGTGTACGCAAATGACGGCGGCTGCAGCCGCCGCCATTTGCATTCCTTATTTTTTGCCGTCTGAATCTACATAAATATTTACGTAGACTAAGATGAAGAAAAGAAAGGGGAACTCAAATAGCATACTGGGCGCTATTTGCGTTCCCCTTTCTTGTCTTCATCTTAGTCTACGTAAATATTTATGTAGACTAAGACAGCGAAAAATAAGGAACGCAAATGGCAGCGTCCGTAGCTGCCGCCATTTGCGTACACGTTTTGTTTTTGTTTTTTACTCAGACGTGATAGGCTACGTAAGTCTTTACGCAGCCTATCACGTCTATGGGGGGAAAAAAAGAAAAAAAAACAGACTGCAAATGGCGGCAGTGGCGGCCGATCGGAAAACCAGCCGCCGCTGGAGCCGCCGCCATCCGAAACATCCGCCCCAGGTAAGTCTCGTCCTGGGGGGGGATCCGCGGGGGGGTGGCGGGACGTTCCGCGATGGATTTCAGGGAGCCGAATGCACTGGCATTCGGCCTCACTGAGATCCGTCGCAGAATTCTCTGACATCCCTAGTTTAGAGCACCAGTACAACAGAATGGTTCATCACGAGCAGTTGCAAAGAAGAGCTCTGTTTGTATAAGATCCTCTTTCAAGAGCGTAGAAAAATACTCGTTATTCACGTTCACTTCAGGCGAAATGACCTGATGCTGTATTGCTGGGAAACACAAAACTGAAATGGGAAGTAACAGGAAACAGGGCGAAAAGGTGAAGCATACCTCTATTAGGAGTCCCTGGGTTAACCCTTGAGGGATCATTTTGCTCCAGGAAGTCTCAAATGTAGTTCAGATTAGGCAGATGTGGGTGTGGGTGTGTGGTATCCATTCATTCACCCATCTTTCTATGTAGATCATAGAATCATAGGGTTGGAAGGGGCATCATCCTCCATTCATGTCTCAGAGGCATTATTGGGCATCCTGAGGACATCCTACTGCTGGAAATAAGTACAATGTCGTCCTGCGTCTCTATGATACCCTATTTCTACTTCAAAGAGAGAACAAAAAAAAGGCGGGGGGGGGGGAGAACAATATCTTGCTAACAGATACTCTGTCATGGTTGCACCATCTGAAATGTATTGTCTTCTGTCTGACCAGGAAATTGTTGGGGTCAGCTCAGCTGCAGTAAACACACAAGAAAGGAATCCACATAGGAAGCCAGGGTTGCTTTGGCACTGGGATTAATGTGTGCCTGAATCCATAGTACAGAGGTGGCAGTTCATCATTTCTAGCAGTACAGCTTTTCTACATGAGGCATTTATTGTGTGTTCGTCATTCCCTACTCATGGTTGTGTACAGGTTCTTTAGACAATGATGTGACCCTCCAGTTTTGCTTCTGTTCTTAAAGAGCACTTTTGGCGAGTTTTTTTAGAGCAGGGAAAATGCGGTATTATTTCTGAAAGTGAAAGAAAATGCTTTTTCCATTTGTGTATCTGTCCTATTCTGCTATATTACATGTAGCAGTTATGTAACAGAAAAGCAGGAAAGGAAATACAGTGGATTAACAGCCTCATGTAGAAAAGCCAGTATATACACACACACATACACACACACAGAAAATCACTTGATTATAGCCACCTCTGAGGATATAATGGAGATATTGCCTTCCATGAATGGAATGAAATCTTTGGGTCCAATTCATTACGTTGAGTTGACCAAAAAAAATCCAGACTTGAGTTAACAAAATAAATCCAGTTATAAAACAAGTGTTTGAAAAGTGATTAAAAAAAAAAAAAGGCTGGTGTCATATAAGGGTTTACCAGAACCTGACCCAAGTAATATAAAATGATCTAGGAATAAAAGCAAACCTGAAGACTTATCAGAGATGTAAAAAAGACGGTAATATAAGTCATAAACTGAAGAGCTGTTTTAATTTTATTAATTTAAAGAAACTATAATAGATTCAGGCATTATTTATTAGGCATATGAAGTGGACACCCGTGACATTTATATCGACACTTTCACTAACATATACACAGACACACATGCAGCCATTACACCAGTTCTGCCTTCTATGTGGCAGCACCCTGGGCAGAGAGTCTGCTCACACATTACTGATAAGATGTTCTCTTAAATAGATGCTCAGTCAGGAACGCTTCAAGATTACTTTCTATTTCTTTGCTATCAATATGACAACAACCAATCGCTGTTAAAATGGATTTCTTATCTTGGTTTCAAATTCAAAGTAACTTGTTCTTCAGTGACAGTGCTCCCTCTAGTGGTGTGAGGGCTTGTCACATTTCTAGTTCCTGCCTCTGTACAACAACCCAGGGACATATGCTTAGAGAATGGAGCTTTGACTTGCCAGAGATCAAGTGAGTCCAGGGGTGAGACTTAAATCTGTACAGATATGTACCAGTGGCTGGCTCAGATCTCCATTGCCCATTTGAAATGTTTTCATCCATTTGTACTGGAGGACTTAAGATCCTATTTGTATTTAATCTCAAATATTATTGAGGCCAGAGGCTTGAGGCAGATGCATGAAAAGAGCAGTGAAAATGATGGATATAAATCAGGGTTCAATTAGATTTTAATTCAAGGCTGGGGAGTCTCTTCATCCGACCCGTAGCATCCCCTCCTTGGCCCTGCCTATAGGGTGGCTGCTTACATATCACTGAAAAGGGGGCAACCCATCACCAAAAAAAAGAGGACAGAAGAGGATGCTGGCTTGCACAAAATTTGCATAGACTAATTTGTATGTATATATGCAAACTGAGAAAGAATTACCATAGAGATACAATTTAAAAAAAACAGAGTGGAAGACTGTGACCAGGTGACCTGTGTGCCTTGCTCAGTCTGCTGTCCAGGAGCCTTTCTACACGAGGCATTTATTGTGTGCTCGTGATTCCTCATTCATGGTTATTTGCAGTTGCTTTATGCGATGTTGTCATCCTCCAGGGCCTCTCCCATTGGTTGCAACCATTTTAGTGGTTCCCCCCACACACACAATGAAAGTCGGGTATGATATATACATGAATGGCAGCATGAAACACTAGAGTATTTGTGCAATTCTGCTATACCACAGCACCACCTAGTGGCTGTGTAATAGAACATATAGAGAACATACAGAGAAAGAAAAACCCTGGAAAAAAACATGCATAAAGGAGCCGATCTTAATCCCTCAAAGAATCAGGAAGCAGAAGCATCAATAAAGTCACGGGTTAAAAGCCTCACATAGAAAAGCCCTAAGTGCTGTTGATGGGCAACTTCAAGGCCCAGCTCTTCCTTCTGAGGGTTCTTTATCTTTAAACCAGACCTGGACTTGTCAGCCTTTCAAACAGAGGTCTGTCCTCGGTAATGTAGGACACAGGGCCACCATTCCCATCTCCACACAGCGATTAGACTTTAAAAGAAAGCATCTATTTGTTGCCAATTGGAGCTTTTCCAAAAGCCAAACTTCCACATGGTAGGGAAGAGGTAATCCCTCCCTCACTACATGCTGCAAGACTGTAAAACAGCCTAAAAATTACACACACACACATACCCTTCTGGTCCAGCAACTAGGTTTTAGATAAAGCTTCCTTTGCTGCAAGGTAGGTGGTCACCACCGGAGAGGAGTGGGTTTGTTTGAATGGGAGTATGTTGGCATCAAGGCCAAAATCCTGCAGCCAGTGTTCACAAAGAGCATGGCGCAAAGTGGCTCACAACAGCCCCCAGTGCCCCTGACCCCGTGCTTGGGAGACCTCAGCAGAAACAGAGCTGCAAGTAAGCATCTGGACAAGGGCAGGCTGCCAGGCGTCATGAGGTGCAGAGGAGTCATAGCTTAGGAAGCTGCCTTATACTGAGCCAGACGATGGGTCCATGTAGCCCAGTATTGTCGACACCGACTGGCAGCGGCTCTCCAGGGTTTCAGGCAGGATTCTTTCCAAGCCCTACCTGGAGATGCGGGGACTGAACAAGGGCGGGTCATTGCATAGGGTTGCCCAGCACAGCAGCGGCATGGGAAGTGTTATGGCCATGAATGGAAATTAACTGTAGATGTGACTACTGACCTTGTACTGAACTTCAGATACACTTTGCCATGTGCTTGACATCTCTGCAATTTATGGAGTGTACAAGGGATAAATCACTACAGGATCTGGCTGTCTGCCTATGCTTTCTTATACATTACAGTGCTCAAGTATTGACAGCCTAAACCCTTGAAACATCCAAGTCTTGTTTTCTTCCACAGTGTATTGGGGTGATGTTTCCATGACATTCCCCCGGCCCTCTGGGTCACATGGGAATTAATTTAGGCGCTATCTGCAGCCGTCTTGTGTTCAGTGGAAATGTAGCAAAGCCCCAA
Organism: Heloderma suspectum; assembly: GCF_057233095.1. NCBI lineage: Eukaryota > Metazoa > Chordata > Lepidosauria > Squamata > Helodermatidae > Heloderma > Heloderma suspectum. Next base: position 194,161,650 of record NC_139458.1, read on the forward strand.
ACCCATATTTAAAATAAGTTATCCTGCATAAATATACATGGGGTTTCTCCCATGCCCACCCCACATTTTCTTCCAATCCACTATCCAGGCAGGTATACAAGAATGGGTTGAAATAAATATTTGGTTTTTCTCCAAGGGAATGGAATTATTCTCGTTTTATTTATGTTCACTCTGTACATTTATTTTTGACATTGCTGTTTATTGCAAGTGGGTCTGCAAATTTATCTTCTAGAAGGATGCTTTAGAGGGAGAAATAAAAGAGAACAATGATATTTGTTATTTTTTGGCGGCATGGTAAGAAAGCCAAAGGGTTGTTTTACTACACTCATGGGATGATTTCTGAGATCTCTTAGCCTTGTCTTTTTATATCATATTATTCCATTGGTGCCTTTCAGCAAGATAAAAAAAAATGTATACAAAAAACGTGGCATCTGTCTGCATTCCTCTCTTTCCCCATTCACTTGCAAACTGCATTTAGTTATTTCTTAGTAGCTGTGTCTTTCCAGATCTCAGCGAGTTTCCCATAATCTTGTTTTGTTGAGTTTGGCATAGTGCACATTTTTATAAAATCCCTTTAGTTCCTTTTTTATTCCATGTATTCAGCAGTGTCCTTCCCCCACATAATAGGCACCATTGGTGAAATGGATTCCTCATCTCCCCCCCCCATGCCTCCCCCCAAATCTGCTGTGGGGGTTGGGGGACCTTTGGAACAGATTTGAGGTGTGCAGGGGGAGGACAGGAAGGCGAGGTCCCATTGAACAGAAGTACACTTGCACAACGTTAGGTATAGCCCCCACTCCATCTTCTAGTAGGCAGTAAACTGTTCTTTCCACACCATCTGAAAAAAATCAAACATTACCTATATCTTGACAGATAGCTATGTTACAGGCAGATTTGGACAGGACAACCCCAACTAGACAATTCCAGAGTGGTCGCTTCTGCATTGGACTGGCGGCACAAGACTGTGTCATTATCTGTGTCGTGTCCCTGCACTCCCAGTCGAATGAAGAAGTGACTGCACATTCAGCTGGTTGTGCACAGTTGTCCCTCTTATTCCATGACTGAACAATTCAAGTTAAATAGCAGCAAGAGGGTACTAAGGTAATAATCTACAGCAGACTTCAAAACTGAACATAAACGAGTTCAGAGTTATCCCATTGAAAGCTGTAGGGCCTAACAAATCCATTCAAAAATGTTGTCTTTCTTTCAGCATATTGCACCTTGAAAGAGGAGCTAAGGGTGCAATCCTATGACCGCTAGTCAGCAGCTAGATGGGCATAGGATAGGTTGGTTCCCGGAGAACCCACCCCCTCCTGTGCCACCTCGTAGGCGGCATGGATTGGCCCCATGCTCAGCTCTCATAAGAGCGGCACGGAGCAGTGAAAATGGGGTGTCTCGGGGTCGGATGGGGGGGTCGGAAATGCCGGTACGACACATCCTATGTGTTGTCCGGCTGCCGCTTCCTGCGCTCTGAGGTCCCACAGCTAGGCAGCTGAAATCAGCTGTCAAGCCGTAAAAGCCGGGTGGGTGGAGTGAGGAGGAGATCTGCTCCTCACCACTCCTCCCACCCTGCGCTGGATAGGTGGTTGCCCCCGGGCTTTGAGGCGACTGTTGATCCAGGTAGGATTGCTCCCTAAGTGTTTTAGAACTGAAACAGAAGTCTGTGACCAGGTTTGCATGATCAGGGAGGGAAAATAAGCCAACATGGCTTATTTTCCGGCCCAACGTGTGCCTGTCATGCGCCACCAAATTACCCTAATTACCCTCACCAAGTGCAGCTTGTCGTGATGTCCAAACCCGGCAAGGGTGGGTGGTTGACAAACCACCCTGGAACCCATGGTTTGTTCTAACATTGCAGGGTGGTTTGTAAACCATCCTAGCCACCCACCCTCGCCAGGTTCAGACATCATGACAAGCCACACCTGGAAAGGGTAGTTATGGTAATTAGGTGGTGCGTAACTGTCATGCGTGGAGCGGGAATAAGCCCACAGTGGCTTATTTTCCCTCCCGGATCATGCAAACGTGCTGTGCTGTGTTGTCCTCTGGGGCTTCTGCTCTTTTATCTGAAGTCTTCTGACTGGCTAACAGTTTCAGTTGAAGACTAGTGAGGGAATAAAGGAATCAGCAAAACTGAAGTGTTTACATATGGGTGAAGCTGGCCTGGAGCTACAAAAGCCTGAATTGCTGACATGTTTGGATGCTGTCAGAGATCTGGCTTGTTCAGCCACACGCTAAACCAGCTTTCCAGCTCGAAAGCACGTGCTTTGTTTGGTCGGGACAGGAGTCGTGACCGCATCGTTGTACTGAGGAAACCTCTGTGTGCGTGAAGCATGGGGAGCTGCTGTTAGCAACTTTTAAATGTGAGGAAAGGAAGGGGAATTGAAGCAGGGTGATCTGAAAGAATCAAGTGGAAAACAGCCAAGCATTTTGAACACAGTCTTTTCTTGTTCTTGTGCTTGATGAGCTGTGGCGGCGAAGACAATGGGCCTCATTGACTTTGCTGGGACTGTGAAAGGGCTGTAACTCCATATCTGTACTTTGGAAGGGAGGCAGGAGACTTGGGGATGAGGTGGGGTGGGGAGTGATCAAATGGTTAGAAAACCTGTTAATTGCTCTTTAGTTGTTTCTTGCTTTTTCTCCACGGAGTTGAAGGTGCCTTATCATTATGCTGGCATGCTTCCCTGTCCTTCGAGAAGATAAGAAGGTTTTGCTTCCATTTTTAAATTATCCACCGTTCAGCTTTACATCCAAACCCTGAGCTGTCATTCATCTTAACTATGGTTTATTGAAACAAGCCAGCTTCATAAACCAAGGTTTGTACTTGGCTTGTTTTGTTAAACCACAGTTAAGACTAATCGTATTTTATTCAGGTTCAAACAAAACAACAAACTCTGGTTAGCCTAAAATAGAAATAAGAGCTTCTGCTCTCCTTGCAGACACACTGGAGGAAGGAAGGGGAGGAGGAGTATGTGGGCCCAAGGCAACCTAGACTGGGTTCAGACAATGACGTTGGTAAAAGAAGCCATTGTGGCTTCCCCCCTCGCACCCATACATGTTGCACATGCAGCCGCTATTTGCATAATTACCCACAATGCAGAGCAGGTTGCCATGTCATCCGAACCTGGCACATGAGATGGCGGGGTGGCTTCTTACCCACTCTACAACCCATGCCTTGCAGTTGGGGTTGTAGGGTGAGTAAGAAGCTTCTTTTACCAACATGATCACCCAAACACCCTCTAGGCTCACTCCTGTAATAATGAATCATAGTTGACGATTACATCCAAATGAAGCCACAGGTTGTCTCTCATCTATCCACTGACCATATCCAGACCTACTTAGCATCAACCAAGTTGCCTGGGGATTGGTACTATTGCTGAGGGAAGAAATATAAGTGCTTCTCCTCTGCACAATCTAGACAAGGGCATGAAGATATTACACAATATTGACACGGTAAAGATATATTATGTAATGCTTTCTCTCCAGCTTGGGATAACCAAGCATGTTTTAAAGACAGTAGCTGAAAAGCCAAACACCACTTGCTCAGTGGCTTTTTCAGGGCAGCAGGCCAAGTGGGATGACCCAGTTGTCGCTTCTCACTGGCCCTGTGCTAGCAGCCTAATGTGTTAAAAGGTATTCCACCAAAGTATGTTGCTGGTGGAGGAGGGAAAAAACTGGAGACATGTAGCACTGAGCAGCAGTAGCTAGCAGAACAACACCTTGGAGCAAAAGCAGTCTATCTGAACAGTGAGAACGTGGGAGTTTCAATAATATTGCCCTCAAAGGGGGTATAGCAATTCTGAACTCATCCTGAGAAGCGAAGGGCTGGATGTGCCTGATCTTGTCTGATCTCGGAAGCTAAGCAGGGCCAGCCCTGGTTAGTACTTGGATGGGAGACTGCCTGGGGATCAGGCTTCCTGCACTGAGCAGGGGGTTGGACTCGATGGTCTTGTAGACCCCTTCCAGCGCTGTGGTTCTAGGTCTATGTACTCAACAAGCACTTCAAATTGTGCTCAGAAATAGACTGGGATCCAATGAAGGTGAACCCTGCCCCAGTCATAGAAATGGAATACTATGAAATGAAATACTATGGTAAAGTGTGTTGCACAGTTTAGCAACTGGGGTCATTTCTGAGGATAAGCAAATTCCCCCAATTATTGTCCTGCCATTCCAATGTCCCTTGGGTTCTGCTCTGCTTGTCTTCTGGTAGGAATTGCAATTTTGGAATGTTTGTAATGGATGATGTGCATGCACTCTCACACTTACAGCGTGTGATGAAAGTGGGTTGTAACCCACGGAAGCTCATGCTACTTTATTAAAACATCTGAACAACTAAAACAGTTAGTCTATATGTGTGCTACACTTAACCCTTGAACCATAAGAAAAAGAAGTGGTCCAAACCCTTTTCCCTGAAGAAAGAAATGTTTTTTCTTAAACTGCCCCGCAGGTGCACAATTGCAGTCATTCAGGAAGAAAAAGATCTTAAATTATCAGAACCCTGGGTTTCATTAATGGCCACTGGAAGCTGCAATTTCTGCCACTCTAGCTTCTTCGTTCATGGATGGTTGCACGGGTGGGGGGAGTTCTGGCTAATTCTCCATTTTTCTTTAATTGCCAACAGTTAAATGCACAATTTCACAATATCAGGATTTTAAAAAAATAACAAACAATTAAAATCCCAGGTGTTGGCAATTCTTTAAGGGGACAAAATGGAGAATTAAACTCTTCCCTAATGGACAAATGACCTAGAGCTTCAAACACAAGATTTTGACTATTTTTAATTATTTTCTTCATGCAGGATAGCAATTGAAGTTAGATCAGAAAATATTTATTTTTAATTTTCTATTCAGTTGTATTTATTTATTTTAGAAAACATATTTAAAGCAAGCATACAGCCTGAAAATACAAATCTAGAAGGTCCACAGATTCCAACACTGATCATTGTTGGTCAAACATATCCAGTAAAGCAGAACCTCAAAATCCAGAGAGGAATCTGGGAGGGACAGATTCCATAAGCATCCCCAATTATGTATGGAGTAACCTCCAGGACATCTTGGAAAAAGATTACCTGTGGTTGACCTCCAAAATGTCTCACCAAATGGCGCTTCTGAAGACGCCCATTCTGGAAGATCCACCCACCCATCACATCTCTTGCTGTAGAAACCTAAGAGATATAACATCTTCAGAGTTTGACCCACCTAGAAGAAGCCTTGCAGTGCAATCCTGTGGACTCAGAAGCAGGCCCTATTGAGTTCAATGGGACTTATTCCCAAGTAAGTGTAGGTTCCCAGGTATAGATATGGATGATTATTTTAAAGAAGAATTTGAGGAAAAGACTAAAAATAGATGCTTGGCAGTTCCTTTCCTGCCTTGCTAACCCAGCAGTGTCTGACCCTTCAAGACTTAATATAGCAAGGTTGAAAATTAAAATGCTTTTCTTTAAGGAGATTTGATTAGTCAGGGCCAAAGGTCCAGGCCATGTTTTTCCATTGTGGGTAGAAACTTCAGAATATTGTTCCCATCAGCAAGGGCTGGACAAGCCAAGGTCTTTATCCGGAAAATGAAAAGTGTATCCAATAATAGTATCTGCTAGCGGTGTGTGCACTGGCCACAAGGTTCAGTTCGGACCCTAATTCGGATCTTTGGAAAACTGTCCAAGGCTGCCTGATTCAACTCAGATCCGAGCCTGAAGTAAGGTTTGGAATGAAGCTTTGTGTCTCCTATTGAATACCATGGGAAACCCACAGTGCCACTGTGCAGAGATGACACTGGGGATTCCCAGGTCCCAGGCCAGCTCCTCCAAGCACCATCCAAGTCCCTTCACATGTCATGCTCCATCCCAATTGGAATGGCAGATGATGTGCAAAGCCATCACACGACTTCGACAGCACTTGGAGGAGCTGCTCCTCCAAGCACCATCCGAGTTCCTTTCTCCGTGCGCAGAGAGGCATGCAACTTTTCTGCATGGAGAAAGGCAGAAAGGGCAGGACATGATGATGTCAGGGGAGGGGCTCTGGGGGAGGCCCCGGATCCCAACAACATCTGGACCCATCACATTGGCCCATCCAGTGAGGAATCCAGCCCCCAGACCAAAAACGACTCTACACCCCTGATTCAAAGGAAACACTCAGTCTCCAATCTACAAGAAGGAAGATTCCAAGTTAATTCTGCCATGGTGCACAGCTGCCAAATATCACTTTCAACATAATATATCTAGAAATGCAGACATGCCACAATTTGAAGCTCTCTGTGTGCTCAGTGCAGTACTCAGTGCAATACTCACGTAGATCTTCTTCCATTGAAATGGTGCAGCCCTGGTGAGCAAGGAGCCGCATGTGTGTATTAGACCTCTGGCACCTACTGCAGGTCAGTTCATCTGCACTTCACAAAAGCTTCATTGTGTGATATGATCAACTTCAACGCTGCTTTTGATTCATTAAATTGATTCAGATGACTTGGATGTGCATTAAACGCTTGCCCTACTATATATCCCAGATATATTTAACAAGGTTGAGGCAAATTATTGAATAGTTACTTTCAGATTTCTTCTACTTTGGTGGGATAGATTAAACCAGATGTCAAGTTTTAGTTTCCCCATTGGAGATTTCATGATGTGACTAGAAAAATGTCAAAAAGTGTGCCTCATTTGCACAGATAATTTATCCTGAATCTGGAAATAAGCTTTGAGGCTGTGATTTAATCTAAAATGCATTACCCATTGAAAGCGTATTAGGCCATACTTACTGCAAATGGCTTGCATTCAGGCTTTCTTCATCAACATTAATTGAATTAAATTACCTGCAGTGAAATCAGAGCCTTTGAGAGAAAGGAAAGAAGGAACCAGCAAACTTTAGAAGTGAGTCAAAATCAGCCTCGCATATTTATGCATTCTTTCTCATATTGTGTCATCAGGGAATGCTGAATGGGGTAATTCTGGAAGAGGGGAACCTAAGGGTACAATCTGATTGTTTTGGGGTAGAAGAAAATATGGACCCAGGGAAATCACTGCTGCTTTGTGTGGAGAATGGATGAGCACTGCCGTAGGACAGATGGCAAGAGAAGAGAAACACCAGTAGACAAAAGCAGAAATTCTGAGCAGAATTTCAGCCAGAGCATAGAGACCTCAGTAATGAGGAGCACAAGCTTAGCTGAGCACAAAAGGTGTAGCAGAGCATGAATAGAGTGACTGGAAGGCAGACAAAGGGTATAAACAGAACAGAACATCCTTGGAGCAAGAGACTTCAGGGCCATATCATATTATAGTAGAGAAATGCGTGACAGGGTGGGAGTGAATTATGAGTAGGGTAATATAATGTAACCCAAATAAACATCTTAAAAAGAAACATCGGGTTTTATTAGCAGTTGTTCACCAGGTATGCTCACCTCAAGGATCATTGCCTGATAACAACCATGTACTCTGAGACAGGACGATCATCAATTTAGCAAGTGGCTGAATATAAATCAGATTATATGAAACAAAGTGAGGTGGGTGGGTGGGGAATCAAGGATTAAAGATGACAAGAAGAAATATGGATCAAGACTGGAATCCTATACATACTGGGGGAAAATCCCATAGAACTCTTACTCCTGAACAGACATGCATAGGATTGCACTGTAAATGTACCAAATATAACATTCAACTTGTATGCTTACCTTGTTTACACTGATTATCAGAATGGCTAAATAACATGGATAAGGTATGCATCCAGCGAGAGCCATTTTTTCAGCCTACCAGACTTCAGGCCACACTGTGGCTGGATCAGAGCAGAGGCCACGGCTTCTGTGAAAGGCATGGGAGAAGACCAGGCCAGTTTTTCTTCTGGGCAGTTGTTGGCCAGCTCAGGACCAAACTTGACATGACATTGGAGATGCATGCATGCAAGTCCCCATGTCTTTTCTTGTTGCTGCTGCTAAAAGTGGTTGCACATATTTCCCGCCTTATGACTAACAGCAGGTCTGGGCTGGGAGCAGTGATTTGCACTGAGGAATTGGCACAGAGGAAAGGGCTAAGCCTCACTTTCCCCCATGCCGTGGCCCTGATCCAAATTTCCACCATTCTATGGCTGCTTTTAGTGCACTCGCTCGCTCGCTCAGGCTTGGTCCCAAGACATAGTATGAAGGCACATGAGGCAGCCACCTTGCTGAAGCTAAGCAGGTCTGGGTCTGGTCAGAGCTTGGAGGGGAGACCACCTGGGAACCACATGTAGCCACCTTGAGTTCCACGATGGAAGAAAGGTGGGATATAAATGTAATAAAAAGAAAGGCTTAGTTACTGGCAGTGAGAGCCTTAAGTTAAAATATGCTGGCATTTTTGTATTTTGGCCCCATCGCTTTTGCCCCCACTGGCCACTGGAATGTAGCCCCTGAGAGCTTATCCAAAATTTAATCCAACCCTTGGATTGAGAGAGGTTCAACACCCCTGAAAAAAAAAATTGGGCAATGCATCCATACATCTCTAACATCATGTCTAGTTTGGCTGTTCCTTTATCCATGTAATGGAAACTCAGCTTTTCGCATTCTATAAACATAGCTATGTTCATACACAAGAGCAACAAGCTTGACATTGATCAATTTCTTCCTGCAGCATAGCAAACAAGAGTGTGTGTGTGTGTGTGTGTGTGTGTGTGTGTGATCTTAAAGATGGTCTTCATACTTACAGGGATTAAGCATCTAAAAAACCAGAATGACTCGGTGTTCCCAGAGGAAGATGAAGGCGTCAATGAAAGAGATGAGGAATGGAACCCATAACTGGTACCGATCGTCTGTGGGAGGTCCTTTATTGTCCATAACTGAACTGCTAAACTTTCTCTACTTACAATGGAACTCTATTGCTTATGTTTCTGACCCAACGCAGTCTTCATGTCAGTACCCAAGGGAAGGAAGATTTCATGGTGGAATTTACAGCAACTTGCAAAACCGGCCTATGATACCTTTTAACTGAAGATAACCATTTCTTTTATAGCCATTTTCCTTTCCTTTTCTTTTTTTAGTGACTTCAAATATATAGTTTGCAAACATGTCAAGTACTCTATCTTTAGTGCTGCCTCAGCTTAAATTCTGAATGTGAGTGGCAGTCTAAGATCAGTTGTAAATAATACAGATTCAAATGCTACAAAATAAAGACAACATACATTTAGAAAAAAAATGGTGTTCTGTACAGTCTTTCCAGCTGGTGAGAAAGCTTCTTCAGCCCAGATATTCTACACAAGTTGGGGCCCGCTGACAACCTCATAGGTACACACCATCTGCTGTTATTGGCCACCTGCCCCTAGATGCGTCGTCTGTATGGGAAAGCTATGATATGGTCATAACGCTGAGAGGAGGAGATGTTTCCCATCCAAATCTATCCTTACATTTGAAGGATGCTTAAAGCTTTTTAGGATGCTGAGACTTTATCTGCATCTAACATTGTAGATTTCACCTTATATTGCTTCCTGAATTGATTGAGGTATTGGTTTAATGCAGCCTTCCTTAGCTTGGTGCTCTCCAGAGCCTTGGACTAAAACTTCCATTAGCCCCAGCAAGCATGACCAGTGGTCAGAGACGATGGGAGTTGTAGATTAAAACAACTGTAGGTTACTTACAAGGAGCTGTATCCAATGTTAGTCTAACCAAAATCCCATTCATTTCAATGGGTCTATACTAAGTAGGACTAACACTCGATATAACCCAAGATGTTTTTTCTAAGTTGCTATGAGAACAGATTTCTATTGTGAAGGAGCATTAAAAGATACAGAAGGGTTATAATCGATTGTGTTCATGAGGAACTGCAGTCCGAAACTGAGGTTGGTATGGCAGGATGTACCAGGTTTATGACAATCACCAGATCTAAAATTCTGGGACATCAATTGCCTCTCCACATCCCTGGATATCAGCTCACCATGCCACACTACTTCCAGAATTCTGTCAAGGCGTGATGCACACCATGATTATTTCACCATAAATGAGGCCAATAACTAGTGCTATGCTGAAAAAGTCTCACACAGTTCTTCAAGCATTCTCCTTCAAACGGATAGAAAAGAAATTGCTTTTGAAAGTATGGATGTACGAATCCCTTACCTAGCTCCGCACCGGGGCATCCGCGGTGGGGGGGGAGGCGCCCCATCCCTCCCCCCGGAATCCTCCGCGGCCAGCTCTCCTTTGTGGCGGCTCCGTGGAGCCACCGGCTATGGCCGGCCGCAGCCAGAGTTCCAGCCGCAGCCGAGCTGCTGCGGCCGCAAATGGCGGCCATCATAGCGGCCACCATTTGTGTCCTTGCAAGCAGCCGTGATAGGCTACGTAAGTATTTACGTAGCCTATCACAGCAAAGAGCAGGGACACAAATGGCGGCTGCTATGCCATTTGCACCCCTGCTCTTTGCCGTGATAGGCTACGTAAGTATTTACGTAGCCTATCACAGTAAAGGCAGCCACGCAAATGGCGGCCGCTACTCCATTTGCGTGGCTGCCTTTACCATGATAGGCTACGTAAATACTTATGTAGCCTATCACGGCAAAGAGCAGGGGCGCAAATGGCGTAGTGGCCACTATTTGCGTCCCTGCTCTTTGCCGTGATAGGCTACGTAAATACTTACGTAGCCTATCACGGCTGCAAGAACGCAAATGGCAGCTGCAGCACCCCAGCCGCAACCGGCCAGGAGACCAGCCAGAGCCGCCGCCGCCGCATCCACCCTAGGTAAGTTCCGTCCCAGGGGGATTCCACGGTGGGGGGGGGGGGGGAGGCCGTATTCTTTAGAATCCGTCTTCACTGGAATCCGTGGCAGAATTCTCTGACATCCCTAGTTGAAAGGACATTCAAAGGAAAATAACATTTTGGAGAAATTGTCATGGATTGGTTTGGGGTTCTTGTGCTTCCCTTACATATAAGGTAGCCAAGGAGGTTGCACGACTGTCCTGTCTTTCATTGTATAATCATTTCTCCAGAAGCCTGTAGCTTCCTCGGCTTCCCACACTTCAATTAAAGCCCAGGGGAAGACATGAGGTAATTCCTCCCATAGGACTTTTTCAGATCAGGAAGCGCAGGCAGCCTGAGAGGCTGCAGAGCAATGGAGAGATGTATAATAGCAAGATTAAAACAACAACAACACAGCACCCTCGGCCACTTCACAGTGATTAAGCTCAAAAACACCGCCAAAACACATTCAAAATAAGCTGTAAAACACTCTGAGAATGAGGCAGAAAAATGGAAGCCTTTAATGAGGGAAGACAACTTTCAGGAAATTGGATTTTGGCATAGCAAACTAGCTCCGCCTCTTCCCTTATCCTGGATACAACATCGGCCCCCTCACACCTGCATTGTGGAGTATACAAAATGGGGCTAGGCAGACAAAACAGTTGATACTGTTGCCATTTGCAGTGGAAGTGCAAAAAAACAAAAGCCTTTAGAAAAAAAGAAAAGTTGTCCTACAACCCTTGCCAATGGTGAGCCCTACCTGTGAGAAACTGTAGGAAAATTTCTCCTGCTGCTGGAGGAGGTCAGTGAAATTGTTCCCTCAATTTTGCTGCCCAATAGGGTGGAGAATTTCGAGAGCCCATTTACGCACACCTCTACTGATAACTCACTGCTGGCCGTTCTAAAATACTGTCGTGAATGGGCTTTCAGTCCTTTTAACGTCAAGAGAACTCTACTTCTATTTTTCCGTGCAGTTTACATCCACATACTTACATTTACTTCCTATGTTAGACAAGCAGCGTAACAACCCAATACAAGAACATCCATTAATACCCCTTTGTCATTTAATCTAAAACAATCTATGCCCATTATGGTACTAGTGCAGGGGAAGAAGTAATGGTAATAGAGCCCATACCAGGAAGGTGACTGTGGCCATGGACATTTGAAGAGCCCACCAAAACAAACTCTGCATCCGGTGTGATCCCTCTACTACCTTCCCCTCCGTTCTGATGGGAATCAGGAAGCGAGGGAGGGTGGGTGAAGGATTGAAGAAGTGAAATGGGGCTTGCACTCTCACCTGGAAGAGGGGCAGATTTCTTGCTCAGGAAAGGTGAGGCCTCCTCTAGGTCTCCTGCTTGGGGGAACAAAAGATCTTGAAGATTGCCCTTTTAGGTACCTTTTAGGTACCATCCTCTTTCAGCTTGCTGCACCAGGACTGTGGAAAGAACCCCAACTCAAAGTAAGTGAATTATACATGACAAGAGGCCTTACCAGATGATGACTAACAGGTGGCTATTCTAGTTTTAGTTCCAAAGTAACTAGTCTAGGATCTAAAACACCCCACCTGCATATACTTCAGTAGCCTTGTTTGTGATTGTTACTTCTTCCTTTTCCTTTTTCTTTAGGTGGAGGGAGTTGTTACAAGAGAGCACCGGTTTACCTTTATTTTGTCTCCAAGCCCCCTAACCTGTCTAAAAGGCTGGGTTGACACAACACGACAAGCCACAGCATGTGTTGAGTATGGGTTGAGTGTGGGTTGTCATTGAACTGTGGATTGTTGTTGAATTGTGGGTTGTTGTGTTGTGTGAACCCAGCCATGCTAACAAACCATGGTTTGTTAACCATGAACAACGCATGAAGAGAACCCATTGTTTGTTGTTCAGTTGTGAACTGTGCATTGTTCATAGTTAACAAACTGACTTGTCATACTGTGTGAACCAGGTCATTGTCTCCATCTTGTGCAAGAGCTGGCTATCCAGGACCAGGTCACTGCCCTCTATTGGCATGGAGAAGAGAATATCCTGGCCCTCTGTGTCTTGGGCTAAGGAGCTCTGGCATGCACAAAAGCCAAACCTGTCCCGCTCCTGATGCATCTAATTCAATCAGAATAATGCCTTGCCAATCCTTCATTCGCAAGCGAGAGCCCTAAGTGTGACCATCCAACAGTCAATACTGAAACACACCTATCCAGAATCAAGTACCCCTCTATTCAGAAAAGCACAGTCACCCTCCCTTTTTTCAATTGCCATCCTTGTTTATTCCATTTTTTAAAAGACTATAACTGGTCTTGGACCACTGAACTCAGCAGTCTTCTCTGTCCTCTTTCATTTGGAAGAGTCCCTGATGTGTGCTCTCTCTGTCTCTCCCTTCCTTGAAGATTCTGGCCAAGGTGCCCATTGTGCCCGCTTTTTCCTAGTCCTTTGCACACTCCTTCAGAGTGATTTAATGGGCGGCCACTCTGCTTGCCCTGCTCTTGGAACTCCTGGTCCGGGTGCTTACCTTTGCACCCTCAAATGCCACAATCTCTGCCTGCCAAAGCTTTGCCATGCTTCCAGAACTCCAGTTGCACACCTGCCTTTGGATTTGACCCTAATGCTGAAGATCTCCACTTCCCCTCCCTCGGATGTGGTTCTGATTGATCATAAAGGAAGGATAGGTATAATATCTCAATATCCCTCTTCTCTTTCTTTCTTTCTTTCTTTCTTTCTAATTCTAACCACCCCCCCTCTCTCCTCAGCTCTCCATCTTTCGACACTCCCCCATCCTTTTCTCCTGAACACTGTAGCATCACCATGTAGCTGTCTTCAACTCACTGTTGCCTCCCTTCCTCCCCCCCACTATCTTATGGAAAAATGTTCTGCAATTCACCTTTCAATCTGTCTTTCACTTTACTTTATCTATAAAACTCCTCTTTTCTGGAAATGTTCTGGCATGTCCTTGTTACTTCCTCCTGGGTACCTGATGAGGGCACTCCACTACCTAGATCAAAATTCCTATTGTTTCCCAAGCTGCGCTCCTGCATGTGTGGTAAAAATGCTACTTTCCAGGCCAGTTCTATCAGACTGACAGCAGCCTGTCCCTTGCACCAGTGCAAAATTCCCTCCGAGCTGTTCATATTACAGGAGCACTTATTATTTGAACAGGAAAAAGTAGATTGCACTCATGTGTAGGGATATGTGTCCCAAGCAAATGTAGCATCAGGATGGTTTTGAGGCCTGCATGAGCTTAACTACCCTAAGCCACATCATGTTTGCTGTCCTAACCTTTTGCTTCACATAGTAGGACTGTAATTAGGATGAGGAAAGGGGAATAGCTTCTCAACAGATTGGAACCACTCTCATGCCTGGGGTACAGATGAGTGCAACAGGATTATTTACTTATTTAGTGCTTAAAATAGTGGTTTGCCTAACCACTCTACCAAAAGTAGAACAGACAGTCCCCTGCCACAATGGCTTACAACCTAGGAGTCACAACAAAAAGGGGAAAAGAGATGAGCAGGAAAGATGAAAAGAAACAATTTTAGATTCCTACTGTTGCACAATTGGAATGTTTGAGCTTGCTCCATAATTATGCCTAACACATGGAGAGAGAACTGAGATTGCATGTTTGGCATGATATCTGAAAGGGGAGTTGTATTGGATTTGATTTCAGAAGAATAGCAAAGAGGCAGGTGTGAATTTACCCAGAGTCATATGCAGTATTTAATGGCATAAGTATACTGATTTGCTGGAGCAGTTGGCAATTTTTATGATTTTAGAGTTGGTTCTCATAGCTGTATTCACATACAGTGAGGGCCACACTTTTTGCTACTAACAGAAACTAAAAAAAAGGCACAGTAGAAGCTGAAGCTCAAATATTTTGGCCACCTAATGCGAAGAGAAAACTCTCTGGAAAAGACCCTGATGCTGGGAAAGACTGAAGGCAAAAGGAGAAGGGGACGGCAGAGGATGAGATGGCTAGATAGCATCACTGATGCAATGAATATGGACTTGAGCACGCTCCTGGAGAGAGCGCAGGACAGGAAGGCCTGGCATGCTATGGTCCATGGGGTCACGAAGAGTCAGACTGAACAACAATAACAACAAGTTGCTTTTCACAGTAGCTATATGGTTTATACCTTCTAACTGATAAGAATGCTCTTCCTATGCCATGAGAAACTTATTTTGCTGCCAAGAGAGAAAGCCCCCCCCCCTTTCTGGGTGAAGGGAGGGGTGAGCGAGTGTGTTTTCTGACAGTTTGAACTAGATGATGAGACCAGGCCCTATAAAATCTTGAGCAGATTAGCCTGCTACTTCTTCTCATCTGAGAGGAGGAAGGCATGCCACCTACTCAGATAACCAGCCTCATGGGACGATGCCCATCGCTCCCCTGGGAACCTGAGCAACTGAAGCAAGAGTTAAGGGTGTGTGTAAGCTTTGTTTCTTTTATTCTCTGCATCCATTTTCCATCAATAAACATCATTTTTTCACACAGGTAGACTTGAGTCATATTGGTATCTTCAAATCGGTTAAGTGTGTGGGTCCTGGCTGGACCAGGCCCCACATTTAAGAGAGGAAGGTTTTTTTTTAATTATTTATTATTACATTTGTATCCCACCTTCTTTTTGTCTTGCAAGGAATCCAAGGTGGCTTACATGGTCCTTTTCCTCTCCATTTTATCCTCACAGCAACCCTGTAAGGTAGATTAGGTTGAGTCAGTGAATGGACCAAATTCACTCAGTGAGCTTCATGGCCAAGTGGGGAGTAGAACCCAGATCTCCCGAGTCCTAGTCCAACACTCTAACCGCCACACCATACAGGCTCTATGTGCATATAGAGCTATATGCACATAAGCTGTATATGTCTTTGGGAACCTTGCTGGTGCAAGGATGCTCATCGTATGGACACTGTACATGCATACATATGTGTATGCATGTAGGCCCGCCTTTCAGATATTCCGCTAATGCACAGATGTGGTAAATTACAGCTGGGAAGCATGCTCTTGTCTAGGTGGAGACGAGAGGCATGGTCGCTAGGAGTCCATGCTGAGGAGGTTCATTTGAACAGCCCTAAAAAGCTACGCAATGGTGGGAGTGGCTGATGATGGAGAAAGTTCTATGGGGAGAGAGCCAAATGGCAGTTGATCCAGTGGTGCAGCTAGGACATTTGAGACACTTGGTCGTAATGGTCTGGGGGTGTACAGCGGGGTGGTTTAAATGGCTGTTTGTGTTGCTTCAATTCTGAAGCATACGATACGACTGGCATTTCTCCCCCACCCCACCATGACTCTCGTTCATCCACCATTCCATGCTTTAAACCTGCTTCTATATTCCTGTTGTCAGAACAACAACAAAACTGTTTGCCAACCTCCATTAAAAGAGACACTCTGAGCATGTGCAGTTTTGCATTCTAAACTCACCAGGTGTCAATGGCATGAATCCATGTGTACAGAGCCCTTGAAAGCAACTGTTTGGCTCAGTGCATATTAAGGATGAATAGTGTGACGGCCATGGTAGAGATTTAGAAAAGTGACTCCCACCAATTTCCAAAGAAACTTAAGCATCCACTTAAGCCTCTCATACTGAAATCAGTGGGACATGAAAGTGTTTAACTTTGGCTGGATCATGCCTTTTGTCTTTCCTTTTCTGTCCTTTAAAAAAAAATGAATGAGATTTTGTAGTTTTCTTAGCAGTGAACTAGATATGTTGGTTTCTTATTACACATTCCCTAAAGCATAAACTCTGTTCTCCTGTGTATCTCTAATCATGCTAATTATACTGCCATATGTCGTTCTCAGATTTCTTTTCCAGTTCTAATGGGACCCTGATTTCATCCTTTGAATATGTCATTTGTTTATTACATTTATCAAGGGTTTTGACATTATATGGGCCTTTTAATTGCTTTTGGAAACACTCAGCAGAATTACTATTAAAAACTGACATGGGGTCAATAAACATAAATACAAATAACATTTGGATTGCAGGTGTTTTTTTGTAAAGTTCTTTTACTAAACTTCTAATTTACTGAAAACATCAAAGGTTGGATCCAGATTTAGTCATACTTAGAGTAGATCCATTGAAATGGAGCCAGTCATGACTAACTTAGGTTCCATTGATTTCAATGGGTCTACTAAGTATGATTAAATCTGGATCCAACCCTGCATTTATTATATATCGCAGTCCTTATTCACATGGATATGTATACATTCCATGAGTGCCCTGAGATAGAAAGGGCAATCTATGGATTACAGCAGGTTTTACTACATGGAGATTGGCTTGCCGGATCAGGACCCTTTTGTGGAAAGAGTAATGAGTATGTAGAAAGGAAGGAAGAAACGTATAACATAGGAATGTGACAAAACAGAAGTCAAAAAGAACATTAAGATGGAAAGGCAAGAGGTAAAAGAGAAGTACTATTTATTTATTTTTTTAATTACAAATATGCTCACTTCAGACATACACACAGAAACACAATGTCTGCGCAAGTTGCCGGAGCTCAGTGAGTGCCTATTGCACATGATCCAAATGGATTGTTCTGTCAGAAACTGCCACCCCTGCTCATGTAAGCACCCATTTTTGGCACATCCCTAGATTTTAGTGTCTTTGGTTACAGCATTTTAACATTCAATGGGTAGGACCTGTTTAAATGCATGAATGATTCTATTACTTCAGCTGGGTAATGTGTATTATATTCTTTATGGAGCACAATGCAAAAGTGCACACACACCAGGAGTGTGTGTGTGGGGGTGGGGGGACGCATTTGCTGACTTAAGACACCATCAACCACGTACAGCTTGTGCAATGGCCTCCTTTAATGTAATGGGGCTTGACCCATAACAAGGCTTGCATGGATTTGCTGGGCAGCATCATTTACCACATCGCATTTTTGTTGCTGCTGCTGTTGCTGCTGCAATTGCTCCTAGGTGGCTCCAAAACATCTATTTCAGGTTAATTAAGCCTGGGGGCCTTTAGTATTTCTGAGAAAATCTATAGCGAACCGCTTCTTCACTTACCAATGGACCACTAAGCTCTCTATTGAGATGACATTTTCCAGGTGAGCGTCAATAAAAAAAGAAGAGCCATTTATGAGCCATTTTAGTGTCATAAAGTTCCCACATATGCTTCCTTAAGAGCTTTCTGTTCATTAGCATCAGTGCAATGCTGTCCCTTTCCAGATGTTATTGCGGCATTTCTTGGCTCTCCAGCAGTTAGAAGAATAACAAAGGGTTCGATAAAAAGATGTATTTAATTGTTGAAAAGCAGAGCAATGACCAGAACCCAAGGGGAGGGAGGGCAGAAACAAGGGGCAGTATCCTATACTGCCGCTGTGCCTCCCCTAGTTCTGTTGCATCAGAGGGACCCGCGGCTGGCACGACAGAAACTAGCAGCTCCTGAAGCAAACCCGGGAATGAGCGGAAGCACTCGGTTCTGGATCGGGACAGGTCAGCGAAGCTCCTTGCTGGGAGCTCCGCTGACCTGTCCCATTTTGGAAATGAGCATTTCCACTCATTCCTGGTTGTTTCAGGAACCGCTAGTTCTTGTTGCAGTCGCGGTGGGTCCAGCTGGTGCACAGGTAGATTAAGATACTGCCCAGTGGCTCCATTTAGTCCAGCTTTCCCTATCTGGTGCCCACCAGATGTTTTGGACTACAACTCCCAGCAGGGCTGGTTCTACCATTAGGCAGGGTCAGGCAGACACTTCAAGCGGCAGATGCTGGGAGGCAGCAGCAAGGTGTTCAAGGAGACAACCATGTGCCTTGCAGCCTACTCTGCACCCTCTAACTTAGCCTGCTGCCTTCAAGCTCAGTGGAGATTGTTGTCCCATCATTAGTGTTGAAGACAGATTCATCTGCCAGTCCAGTGAGCCTTTATACATGGTGTGGGACAGGGCACCATCTTGTCCTTCACCTCAGACGGCAAAATGTCTTGGGCTGGCCCTGATTCCCACCATTTCAAGCCATTGACCATTCTGGCTGGGGCTGATGGGAGTTGAAATCCAAAACATCTGGAGGGCACCAGGTTGGGGAAAAGTGGATTTAGTCTGTGGGAATACTCTGCATGCAGGCACTGCAACTAGAGTTGGACTGGATTGTGCCCCAAATATTTATTTATTTGTTACAATTAGATCTTCCTTTCCTCGGAGTAGGAGCAATTTCCCCCCTCTTATCATGGCAATTTCTACAGGAACACACGTAACAAATACATTCCTGGTCAAATGTTCACCATTATTGGCAGCATTTTCATGATCTTCTAATGATAAGGTATTAGAATAAACATTCTCTTTTATGCTGCAGTTAATTATTGGCGGCGGCGGGGGATTTTTTTAAAAAGTCATTGGGCCTCTGGGCAACATTATATTACTTTGTGCGACATGCACCACTGAGCTGATATTCCAAATTACTGTTTATTATTCGGTGGAAGCAAAGTGCTATTTCATATTGTGTGGGAGTGTTCTGTCAAACCAGTGAACAGAACAAGTCATATCCCTGGGAGAGAAAAGTCATCCAACAGCTCAGAGATGTCAGGAATGAACAATGTCTTTTACATTTTAAAGGGCTCATCAAAGTAAGAAATGACACTGAGAATGTCATTAGCTTCTAGCGAGAGCCTGAACAGACGACGTTTAAGTAAAACATGAAATAGTGATGGAAGAAGCAGCCCTATTCATAATCTCATTAAGTCGCAATACTTGGGACTACAACCAATTTGGTCTGGTTGCAGTTAAAACCAAATCAGCTTCCATTCATGCTGTTTAGCTGAACTGGCTCATACAATTCTATGCGGGGCACCACAGTACAAAAAACTGCTCACTGCATAGCTCCTCATTTCTAACTATATAAGCTCTATTGTACTGGGAATTTTGCAAGAAAGATTTAAGGTTGCAAGGGCATTCTACCAAATGTTATGGATACACTCTATCCTTGGGTGCAGTGTCTGTACATTGAGCAGGAGTGGGGAACCTGAGGCCTGGGGACCAAATCCTGCCCACCTGGGGTCCCAATCCCTCCCTCTGGGGTTCCCCAGATGGCCACACTCCCTTCCCTGGTCCCACACCCCTTTCCTAAAGCACCAATCATTTGGGGGTTTCCTGGCTTGTGTGCTGTTTTTTCCCCCAATTCTAAAAGCTTGAAATGCCTCTCCTAAGGCTTAGAGCATTTCTACACCAGGCTAAAATCCCACAACTTCAGCGGGGCTTTCTGCTTCCATTTTAAATGTAGGATCACAACGGGCTCCGTCTACAAGTGCTTCCCTTCCCCGCCATCCTCCTTATCTGCATGTTCTATATGTTTCATTATACAGCCAATAGATGGCACTGTGGTCTAGCTCCTCTTATTGCGCGCTTCCTTCCTCTTCTCACGAGGAAACTCATTGCCCTGTAATTTGATAGCTCATTATCTCTGTTCTTTTAAAAATTGGGATAAAGGTCATTACGCGTGGGAGACACCCTGGAAGTTGACAACATCATGTAAAGGACCTACAAAGTTCTGTGTGTAGCCAATCTCAATTGTAGGGTGAAAGCCCCATGTGGAGAAGCCCTTAGTGACTGGCAGTAAGTGCTTCAAGCTAAAACACACATGTACTTCTTGTAATTTTGACCCCACCCCCTTTGTGTTTGGGGAAGAGAATTTGAAAGGTGAGGCGCAACCATTGGGAATGCCTCCATGTGGGCCTTTTGCATACTTATGAAACATTAGAAGGCACTGCTGGTCAATCTTGAAGGTCTCCCTGGAACACTGAGGTGCCAGTGTTCTCTTTGTGCAAAACCAGACACTTTGCTGGGCACAGGCGTAACCCCAGAAACAACACCTTCTCCTCCTGCAGGATTTAGGCATGTGTTTTGTTTTGTTTTTGCACATTCCCTGCCCCCATCTTTGGTAGCCATCATGTGGGCCAAGCCAGAAAACGCAATGGGTTGGATCCAGGATGTCCCTTCCACGGGCAGAAGGGCTCTGATCATGGAAGGAGCCTCCACTCGAGTTTTGGAGATCCCCCATCCCTGCAACAGCTTACTCTATTCAACAGCGTCCCAAACCCTCTGTGTAGCATGTTCAGGGGTCTGGAGGGGCTGCTGTGGGGCGAGGGGTGGAGAAGTCTGTTTTCACCAGCCCAGTTGTAGGCATCTAAATCTGGATACAACCCATGTTGCTGTGGTATCATAGCACACATAATCATACTGAGATATACAGGGAAATGGGGAAGAACTTGACACAGGATTGACTAACAAGCTCTGTGTCTGACAGTAAAGTCTATTTCCAACTTTACATATCTGTACTCAGACCATTTATTGTTATATGAGCCAGTGCAGTGTAGTGGTTAGAGTGTTGGACCAGGACTCGGGAGATCTGGGTTCTAGTCCCCACTCAGCCATGAAGTTCACTGAGTGGCTTTGGGCCAGTCACTGACTGTCAGCCTAACCTACCTCACAGGGTTGTTGTGACAATAAAGTAGAGAGGATGCCCATGTAAGCCACCTTGTGTTCCTTACAAGAGGAAGGAAGGTGGGATAGAAATGTAATAAATGAATGAATGAATGAATGAATGAATGAATGAATGTGCAATCCTATGGGGATAGGTGGCCGCCTCCGAACTCTGAGCCGACCACCTATTCAATGCAGGGCAGGAGAAGAACGGAGGGGATCGTTCCCTCCGTGCTTATCCTGCCCTGCATTTGTGGCTAGACAGCCGATTTCAGCTGTCTAGCCGCGGGTAGGCAGAGTGGGAGAGGAGGCTGCCAGATGACACATAGGATGTGTCATACCGGCATTTTTGCCTTCCCGCTCCGGAACACCCCCTGGAACGCCCCGTTTTCACTGCTCTATGCTCCTCTTTTGAGCGTGGAGCGCAGGGCTACTCCAAGCTGCCTGCGAGGCAGCGCAGGAAAGGGGAAAGGTCGGGTCTCTGGGGACCGGCCTTGGAGCGCGGGCTCCAATGGCAGTTCCCAGAAACCCAGATATCCTATGGCTGTCTAGCTGCTGACTAGGGGCCAGAGGATTTCTCCCTAGATAAATAAATATTCTTCTCATATTTGTGGGGATGAAAGTTTAATTAGCAATACCAAATGATTACCAATTAGTCATTCCAGGCATCGTTACTGTAGTTCTTTTACTATGAAAAGAAAAAGCAGAAATCGGTTGACTCAGTTATATTATGCTCTTGGTTATACAGTCCTTCGATTAGCTTATACAAGAAATGCAACACATTGCTTCTACATCCAATGGACTTGTGTCATGTCTCAAATACTTTTTTTGAACCTGTGTGTGTGTGTGTATGTATATGTGTATGTATACACACACACACACATATTCCCCTTCCCTTGTGCCTTGAAGTTCTTCATCATTGTGACTTCCATCGCCGGTGGGGGATACCAATATATGCCTTCAGGCTACATGTCATGATTGGATGAGGGGCACACTTCACGGGCACACTGCTGCTAAATCCCACAGTCAGTGCAGTTCCAAAGCTTATGATTCAAAATCAACAGCGAGGATTTAGGAATGGAGGAGGGGCGGGGGGGGGGTCCTTGGCAGCAGATGGCCAGATCGGCAAATGAGGTATATGTACTTAGTCACTCATCGATCTGACCTCTGTAGCAATCTAATGGGTGACTAATCTCTTTGGAGTGCAATGAATATGGACTTGAGCACGCTCCGGGAGAGAGCGCAGGACAGGAAGGCCTGGCGTGCTATGGTCCATGGGGTCACGAAGAGTCGGACACGACTGAACGACTGAACAACAATCTCTTTGGAAGCTACAAAATATAATGGGATAAGTAGTTATGCTAGGCAGAGAGGATAATGGATATCTGCCTTTGTTATCCGTAAAAGCCCACGCTGAGGTTTTGGTCTGCAAGGGTATGATGCAATCAGAATAGCTATATTGTGGCAAATGGTTTGTGATAGGTTTTGAACTTGCTCTGATTTGGAGAATGCCATTTCTCCTCATTCTGACTTTAGAGCCAAGTAAAACATATAGGTAAGTATATAAAAACATACAGGTAAACATAAGGTAAGTAAAACATATAGGTAAACATAAAATTGTATATGTTTTACTATAAGCAAAACAGATAGAGCCAAGTAAAACAGATTTAGTCATACTTAAGAGTCGACCCGTTGAAGTCAATGGGACTGAAGTTAGCCACAGCTAACGTGGAGTTAGCCCCATTGATTTGAATGGGTCTGCTGACTAACTGAGGCTGCATTCATCCCTCTAGAAAGCACCGAAGTTGCTTCCAGACAAGGCCTTTCTATTGTGCCATCATCCTGCCCCATTCACAGAATTTTACGGGGCCTCCAGCCATGGTCATCTTCCATTCATAACCCTCCTGTGTCTTCCCACCAGCACATTGGCAGGAGAGGGAACGAGTTTGTTATATGGGAGGAGTCTACACGGAAATGGAATTAGAAGCTCTTCTGGTATTATCTGGATTTCCATGAAATCGCTTTTGGCCCATCCCAGGCACACGGAGCAAAAAATGCGGAATGAACACAACTTTGACACCCACTTTTCCCAGGTCAAACTGCGCTGTAATCCGCATTCCTTTGCGGTTGCATGCCATCCTGCTAGCAGACGTGAACATCATCAACTCCATAGATGCTGCTCAGCCAGTGAGAGAGGTTTGCTCCCGCCCCTCTCCATGCTCCACTGCTCAGGGAAGTTTAATGGAAGAGATGAGACATGTCGGATAGTTTACCCTGCATCTCTCCCCCACACATCCACCGGCAGTGAACCAGAAATATTGACGCTTGGGGACAGACCGATGGGCGGGCAGACAGGAGGCACCTAGGTCTTGCACGGAAGGCAAGGGCTGGAATTGCTTCCCTCTGCTATGCTCTGGACTGCTGTCGCCGCCTCCATTTCCTCAACCTGAACAAAGCCGCCTCCTCCTCCTTCTCCCCACAAACACAGAAAATCACCCACCCAGGGGGCTATTCTGAAGGGGAGACATGAATGAATCAGCGGCTGCTATCTGTGAATGTGTTGCTCTGAAGGGGCAACCCAGTGGGATTCCCTGATTGGGGAGGTTTGTTCCCAGCCCTGTCCATGCTCCCTTGCTGTACTGGCCACCCTCTCTCCTGCCCTTCTGGGTATTCGTTAGTTGTAGGTATATCACATGACTGCAAAGTTGTAGGTGTATCATTACAGTGAAGTTGCAGGTGTATCACAACTGTGAAATGGGGAGGCTGGCTGCCCTCTCTCCTTCCCTTCTGGGTATTCCTTAGTTGTAGTAGGTATGTAGCGCTACTGTGAAGTTGTAGGTGTATCACAGTAACGTGACTGTGAAATACTGCAGCTGCAGGCTTCTGCTACTGGCTGCCCTTTCTCCATAAATATTCTTTATTGTGCACTACATATAAATAGGCTATTCCACTACTGTGATTGAAACAGCGCTACTGCTATTATGAAGGGGGGCTACTTATTGTGAAAGCAGCCCTACTGCAAATGGGGGGAAAGAGGGAATGGGGGGGAGGGGCAGCCCCACCCCTTGATCACATCACTTGCAGGTCACTTGCAGGTCACAGAGGCACATCCAGGATTTAAAGTGGGGGGACGGAGCACACAGCCATAGAACTGCTCCGGAGCCGCATTTAAGGAAAACAACAGAGTAAAAGGACTTTCTGAAAATGTGCATTTTCAGGACAGATGCTGTGGGATGGCGGTGGATTGGCGACAGCGTCATCTGTCACAAATCACCCCAATGGGCTCTATCACTGCATTAAATCGGCCATGTAGATTGGCCCAGAGGCACAGCAGAAGGAGAGTGGTCAATTAACCTTTCTGCCTGCTACCTCTCCCCTGCAACCCCCCCACCACCACTTTCCCCCACTTAAAATGCCAAATAGGCACCTGGAAATCCATCTGCGGGAGGGGTAAAGCAGGAGCAGAGGAAGGGTTAAGCATCTCCACACCAACGTACCGCACCACACCCAAAGTATCACCTCACACTCACCACCACCACAACTTTGCAGAAGGTTAGTGACAGCTGAGATTCCTAGACCTGTCTTTGTTGCTATATTTGTAACAATGGCCTTAAATGAAATTACTTCTAATTCTTGAGCAAGTACCATTTGCATCATACACGTTCGTAACTGAACAGAAGAGGGCAGCCATGAGTTACTATGTTTGTTTCTTTTTATCATTATAATAATGTTTCATTAGCTAAATGAACTTAAGAATAATCTAATAGCAGCCAGATACCTTGTGGGAGAAAGAGTTGTCATTGTAGCATCATCTCTCAGAATATTTTTTGAAGGGAAGAAAGAGGTGTATAAGTTGCAGAAGATAAGTGCAAGTAAGAAACAAACTGTTCTTTTAATGCAATTTAATAATGCAGTTCTTTATCATCCTGGAGAGAACAGACTGTTCCCAACACACACACACACACACACACACACACACACACACACGGGAAGTGGGCATTTCAAGCTTGCTGTGTTACTGCTACAGGCGGCAGAAATGAAATCAGAGACAGTGTTTCCATGCCCACTCCCTTCAGAGAGCAGAAAGCAGAATAATAGAGCTGTCCTTGCTCAAGATATGTACACACATCCTACTACCATCTCTGCTCACAGGTTGTGCCTGGTTTAGTAGTGCCTAAAGAATCCTGTTTGAGCAGAAATGACAGTGTAGCAAAAGAAAAGAGTGTGCATATCTGATGGGGAATGGCTTTCAGCTCTTTCTAAAAACAATTGCCTCTCTCTAGATGATGTCAGAGGTTCACAACAGCTGAAGCTGATCCCCAAGATCTGACAAGAACTGCTATAGAACTAGGAACCAGCAAGGGTGCCGTTTCATATTTTGATAAAGGGGAGTTGGGCAAAATTCATAGTAAAGTTCTGTTGAGTATGTGAGAAGAGCAGCACACACCAGACTTCCTCTGATGCTCAACTATGGATTATTATTTTTATTTTTTTACAACTCACAGGGAATAACCCTGGGTAGAAAACTGAGATGGGAGAATTAACAAGTGCAGTTTAATTGAGAGCTGTCTCTAATTACGTGTCCATTTGGGTCTGGGATTGTTCAGGCCCCTGAAGAGAAAATGCAGAGCCAAATACCCACACAGGCCTCTGCTGTGAAAGTTAAACTGAACAGAAGAAAACAAAGCATCCAGTCCTGAGTTTTGCATGTTTAGGGCGACAACTGGAGTGGGTCAGGCAATATCCAGGAGGGTTAGTCCCCTCCAAACATTGCTTGAATGTGTGGAGGAAAACCTCTAAAAGGGGCTATTGAGGTAGCACAAACGGTGTATATTTTCCACAGTGGGAAGCAAAGGAAGAAGAGTGGGAAATAGGTGAAATTACTGAATCACAAGCCACAGAAATCAATGGCGCATATATATATATATATATATATATAGCATCAATTTTGCAAAACACAGCTAAAGGCAGTGACCCAATCATTTCTCATTATATAGCCAAGGTATGTCAATACTTTACAAACATTGCCTTCCAATGTAATTTATTTAGCCATCTTATCATAGGCAAGTACAGCAGAAAAATAGCCTCCCCCATACATCCCATGATGGTTGCCACATTGAAAATTATTATTTTTTAAATGCCAACATTATACTCCATGATTATGTTACAGAGTACACCAGATATCTCAAGATAAATATACAAAATAAATGTTGGAAATCTTACCTCTTCAACTGTTCCATGTAATAATATGGAATTCATTTACCATAAGGCATTTGTGGGGTATTTAGTGACACATCCCTATAAGGCCCTACATACATCACAAATATATTTGTTTTTATACCACCTCAGCTACCATCAATTTCCTCAAAGAATTCTGGGAATTATAGCCTTTAATGTTATTTGAAGCTGGGCTTGTTTGGACGCTTTTGAAGAACTTGCTGTCCCCATTTTGCATGTTTTAAAACAGATTCATCCAATATTTTCAACCTGGGTTGGATATGAGGGTATAAGGATGGTTCGGAATAAGGCAAACCGTCAAATGAGGCATACTCTCAAAAGCACTTGATGTGGATACAACAGGATTAAGGTATAATCCTATGCATGTTTAGACAAAAAACATCCTACAATTCCCAGCATGGCTGGCTGGGGAATGTTGGGAGTTGCAGGACATTTTTCTGTCTAAACATGCATAGGACTGTGCTCTTAAAGACATTTATACTTTAACTACTCTGCTCTTTAAATACCTTTAAAACACAAAGGTATTTTTTGAAGAGCAGGTTATTTAAAATTCAAAAGGTATTTACATTTTAAAGGTATTTAAAGAGCAGGATATTTCAAAATTAAATGCATGTAAAAAGCTCTTCTCTGATCACTGATCAGAGTTGAGAATGGAGTTTTGCCTGCTTAACCTGAAAAGAGCCCAATCTGACACCTTGAATGCCTGAAACCGGTTGGACTGGGACTTGCTTCTGAGTAGACATGCGAAGAATTGAGCTGTGCTTTGAAGGCTTGCTGGGAAAATGCTCAAATTGGTGAGAATTACATCGGCATGCGCGCGCATGTGTGCAGGCAGGCATGCATCCGCATATGAACATGAGCAGCCCCTGGCATACCCCAGGTGCAGCCCTCAGGGCCAAAAAGATGATGCACACCGGAAGGGTCCCCAAGTGCAGCAAGTCTTGCTTACCACATCTTGAAGGAAGTGAAGTAATATGTATTACCAACTCAACAGGGGGCCCTGGAAGACTGTTACATCCAGAGACTAGAATTACTTAATTGCACCAATGCTCATGTCTCAGTTTCAGTAGGTGCTTTGGATGCTTAGTCCTCTTTAAAATGCTGCTCTGCATCATTCTCAGATAACTGACTCCAATGTGTACAGTCCTTATACTAAGGACTGTACACATTTGGAAGACAAAATGTATTAGGAAGTCCCACTTTCCGCCTCCCAGAGACAAGACTTGGTACTAGGACTCTCAGATCTTGGCTCAAATCAATCTTCTGGCCACCTACTGGACTCATGCACTGCAGAGATTCATCCATAAGCTCCTTATCATGATTCTGTTGGAGAGCCAGCTGTAAGGATGAAGTGGCTGTATCTTTGCAGAGGGTTTCTTCATCCCATGCCTTTAAAGCATTGGATGGGAACACCAGAAACAAAGCTGCCCTCGAAGTCAGTGCTCCAGACTAATGATTTGCTGTAGGCACATGGGATCCTTTGCATCCATGAAGCTCCCCTGGCCATAAAGTCTCTTTTTCTTTCACTTCAGCGGAGGAAACAGATCAATGTGTACATCTGTTTGCACACAGGGCACCAGACCGGGGGTGTTTGGGGGTGTTTTCCTGAGTAATACCTGGGGCAAGGCCCAGGATATACGTACACATTTGATGCATCTCTCATACGCCTTTTGGAAGCAAACCACTCACTATAATGGTTGTTATAATGGAAAAGCAATTCTGTAAGAGCATGGAGATGCAGTGACTGATCCCAATTCTTGGTGCTACCTGGTAGTAGCAGTATGTGTGTGTATATATATACACACTCAGACACACACACACACACACACAAAGAGAGAGAGAGAGAGGACTTAGCAAAAGTATGTTGCATTATACAGTATATCATACAGTTTATTCTTTAAAATGTCATTTGTTTACTGCACGGTACAGAAAGCCCATGCTAAAATGCAAGCTCTGGCCCTTATTCACAAAAATAATCTTAAAATGCACCCATCAAACATTTGTCTTAAATTAAATAACTCCGATTTAATATGCACAGCTCGTATATGGCTTTCATGGCAACTGACATGAGTTACGGCCTCTTATAATATCCCTGATAGTGTGGAATGTACCCAGGTTGAAAAGGGGATGCCAAGAAGAAGCAGAGGAACCACTGTAGCCACGCAGGGCTGCGGTAGTAGTT
This sequence comes from Heloderma suspectum, assembly GCF_057233095.1. Taxonomy (NCBI): domain Eukaryota; kingdom Metazoa; phylum Chordata; class Lepidosauria; order Squamata; family Helodermatidae; genus Heloderma; species Heloderma suspectum. The sequence goes on from NC_139458.1 coordinate 194,190,131, forward strand.
CCCTGGACACCACGGCAGTCTCAGTACTGTCCTCAGTGTGATGGACAAACCTGGATTGAATTGCTTCCTCCATATTGCCCACAGAACATTTGCACATGGTGTTGAGCACATTAAGATCATGTGCCCAAATAATCAGCAGACCTTTTATCGATAAAAAGATATGACGCATTTCCATGGCATACCCATGAACATGAACACATGAAACAGCCTTATACAGAGTCAATCTATTGGTCTGCCTAGTCTAGTAAGATTTACTGTGACCAGCAGCAGCTCTCCAAGGATGCTTCCAGATGAGGATTTTATTGTGCCATTCCCCTGCTTCATTCTTGGAATTTTACAGGGGGTTCCAGGCACTGTTGTCTTCCACTCATAACTCTCCCATGTTTTCCCTCCGCTGCTTCTGTCTTCCTCCTTACCGCAGAAAATCCACTAAGGAGAAAAAGATGGAATTGATGCACAGTGCCTTCTAACTGGTACCGCTAGGAGCAATCTGTCCGGAAACACTCCCAGGTCTTTAGGTAGAGACCTTGCACAGCCCTGCTGTCTAAGATCTTTATTAATGGGAGATGCCAGGGATGAAATCTGAGGTCTTCTGCATGCAAAGCGCATGCACAGCTAAAAGACTATGGCTTCTCTCTAGCGACCAACAAAAGGTAGTGTTTTAATCTTGTTGTACATTCTGACCTACTATTATTTCACTAGCTTTAAATAGATTTTTTTTTGTTCCTTTAAAAATAATGGCTGATTAAATAAAATGCCAAATTGCTGCCACATAAGGACATGATGCCAGCAATACATTCACTAAGTGTTCAAGAGGCTTTCTGCAACCCTGAATTCTGCAGTACAGCTTTTCTCAATTGCCCATCCCCACAAACACACATTTCTTTAAAAAAAAAATCTGTACATGTGGATATGAATGTCATTACGCAACCGGACTACCAAAAGAAAGGTTGCAACTGTCAGCAGTAACTTCCCCGTGTTATCCCTGCTCCACTGTGATCTGATCATCTACATGGGATTCCGTTATCCACTTAGAGCAGGCTTCCAAGAAGTCTCTGCCAGTCAGTTTTGTACATGGTGATAAGGTAGCGGCTGGATTCATCGTTTAAAATAAAAAAGGTTTGGGTTTTTTGGCTGAAAATGTATTCCAACTCAGTTAAGGATGACAGAATAGAAGAAGGAATAAAATAACTCTGAATCTTGAGTGCTGCTGTAAGTGCCTTGAGTTACCAGCTCAGGGTTTTGCGGTATTTAATGACGGCATTTGTATCCATCAATTGTGCATATAGATAGGATGATCCAAGGATGATTTGATAGAGAAGGTAACAGCCTCATGGAAAATAAAGATCTTTTAGTACTGTTCTGTTTCATCCTGCAATAAAAGGAGAGGAGGAAAATGACTGATATACGCCACCGCATGAAACTTCAGGCATTCAGCTCCAGAGTAATGAAAGTGAGCATTTAGGAGAATACCATTTAATGCACACTGCCGGAAGGAAAATGGAATACACTGTTTTCCTAGCATCAAATAGCATCTACTTGTATTTAAGACTGGATTTTTCAAAATGTGAAAGTTGCACGCAATGCTACAATGGTAAAGACAAGGAAACAGAATAGGCGGTTTCCTGTTTTCTTCAGGAATCAAACACTTGATTCAAAGCAAGGTTTCCACATGAGAGAGGTGCACTAATGAGTTATAATACAAATTAAGTCTTCCAGTGTCAAGATCCCTTTTGCATCTCCCTCTCTCTGGGCAGGTTCACACAATCACAGAGGAAAAATAAGCCACGGTGGCTTATTTTCCCTCCCTACGTGTGCTGGTCTCAAGCCACCCAATTAGCAGAATTACCCTAGCTGGGGGCAAATTGTCCTGGTGTCCCAACCTGGCGTGGGTGGGTGGCTGGGATGGTTTGCAAACCACCCCGAAAACCATGGCTTGTTCTAAGGTTTCAGACAGGGATGTCGCAAGAGTCTGCAGGGGAGCTGTGGAATTTGATGGTCTCCTCCTTGCCTGCCCTCCTGGACCCTGTTCGCGGAACCACAAGGCACTTGCGCACCTGCTTGGCAAGCACCCCACAGCTCGGTGAGTGCCCAGCAGCTGCCCATCCTCCCTAGCGAGCGCCATTGTGCGCAACAATGGCGGCTCAAGCACTTCCAGATAGGTAAAGCTGCGTACTTGGCGGCCGTGAAGGAGCCCTCTATGCAATGTTGCAAGTGTGAAAGGAGCATTTTTGTGCACAGTGGTGGCTCGCTAGGGAGGACATGTGGCCCCACAGTTTCATTGAGTGCTTGCCAGGCTGCGAGGAAACTCATGCAGGGCTGCGGACAGGGGTGGGTGGTGGCAGCGGCTTGATAAGCACCCAACGAAGCCAGGTGCAGGAGAGTCCGTCCATCCCTAATTTCAGGGCAGTTTGAAAACCATCCCAGCCAGCCACCCTTGCCGGGTTTGGATGTCATGACAAGACGTGCCCAGCACGGTTAAGTAAACCACGCGCACGATTGGTTAACAAGTCACCATGCCTTATTAACCACCCTTGTGTCGTGAGAACTGCCCCACCTCTCTTATTAGGCTCCAGGTAAAGGCCCGCCACATTTGAGTGAGAGGGATGGAAGGAAATGGAGAATCCCAATTTGTTTTCCAACACAAAATCCTGTTTCTCCTCATTCCCTCCTCACCTGCCCATCACTGAGGGCATTCATTGCCTCAAGAAGGGTTAGGCCAGGCCTGCTTTTCCAAATTCAGCCTCTGCTCCCCATTTCTCCTAAACAGGAGATGGCCTCTGGGAGGAGGAGTGGTGGTGGTGGTGGTGGTGGTGGCGGTAACCAATACTTCCCACATCATTTGGGGGCAGCAGTGGGGGCGAAAGAAGTGGAGAAATATGCACCAACTTATTTTCCCTACCAAACCCAGCTCCTGACTATTTTTGGAGGAAGGAGGCATGAAGCATTGGAAACATATTGCTTCCACAAACCTCTCCCCCACCCCCCGCCCCGCTTTCCTCTCACAGCCACCTTTTGCTGGTGGCTGAGCTACCCACTATTACAGATGATGGGCAGATTTTGTTCCTATTGCGATGTTCTCCCCAAGAGCAGCACTTGACTTTCCCCTAAAGAATATCGAAGGAAGCACTTATATTTATTTTAACTACTTGCGTGCCTCCCTTTCATTCCCGAACTCCCAGGGCAGCTCACAACAACATTAAAATAATACCAGCCAGTCATACAAATCATGTCTACTGACAGTGAAGTCGTTCTCTGAGTGCTGATTCTTATGACACCCAAAGAGGACCACCATCCACACACAAAGAGGAATCAGCATGGTCAAGGAGAATCCCAAGGAGAATCCCAAGACATACAAACAAACAAAATAACACTTGGGGGGGGGGGGACACTAAGCGGGAGGGGCCCACCCTAAACAGGGACAGAAAGGGGTTGTGGGGCCATGCATTCATATCTGCTCCCAGGTCACAAGGCTCCTTATGAGCTGAGAAAGAATTTCTGCAGTGGCTCCCTGCATGATTTAGAACATTGGAATATCAGGGCTCTAAATCATGCAGGGATCCTACATGGAGAGAAAAGGGTCCTACTGCAGAAGTTATGTCTCAATTTGTGAGGTGCTGGGAGGAGCCATGTGACCTGGGGGAGGGCTAAACGCATGGCCCCACAGCCCCTTTCTACCCACACTGCCTGTAATGCCAGTGGCATGCTGGAGGCAGGGCTTGCAGGGTTAGAGCAAAGCAGGGATGTTTTGATTAGCAGGGACAATGAAGTCGTCTGCCACCCCCCTCAAGCAGCCCCTGTTCCCTCTGAGCTTAGCTGCTATCCTCATGGCAGCTTGGACTGAAAGGAATTTTCCCAGCTATATATTGTTGTGAGCTATCCCTGTTGTAATGCAAAGTATTTGGGGGTGGCTTGGTCTTGAAGGGGGATATTCAGAGCATTTAGCTTTAGAAAAGACTTGCTCCTGGTGGAGATGAAAACTGCTGGAACTATGGATCAACACCCCTGCCTGAATTCTTGGACTCTCCCTGGGGGCGAGGCTATGGGGACTGTCATGATGAGCAACTGCATGTCAAAGTTTACCACTCCACCACTGAGTAATGCCCACATACAGACTATTATATCTATCAAGCTGTCTTTGTCTGTCTATGCACCTATGTACTGTTTCCATCCAAATGTCTGCCTAATTCTTTGAACCCCTTCCATGGAGTTGGATTAAAGCGGGGGGGGGACCCCTGTGACCCTCTAGATGTTGCCAAACTACAACTCCTATGATCCTTCACATGGAACTACAACTCCCATCATCCCTCACCATGGCCAGTCTGGCTGGTGGGTGATGGGAACTGGAGTCCAACAACATGGTGAGTTAAATGCAAATGGTTTAAGTGGTCTCCATGGCCAACATTCCTTTGCTATTCACTGGGATGTCTCTATACTGAGCAATTAATTTGCTGTATGTATCCCTCCAGTTATAGGACCTCCTTTTCCACAAGACACTCTCTACCACTTGAAATGAGCACATCATATCTTCATGATTCTTACCTTTTAATGACTCAGATAAAACCGTCATATTTTGTGGGGAAGAAAAAAAACACACCTTCCACCTAACTTCAAGCAGGTTCGAGATAACTTGTTAACACAAATGTCACTGCCACGATTGGAGAAATATCAACCATCATGGTAAGTAGGATGTTAATTCTCTAAGACTCCAACCCTGTACTCACTTTCCGGGAATAAATTCCATTGAACTCAATTGGGCTTACTCCTGAGTAGGGATGGGTGAATCCCCAACATCCGGTCGAGCGGGGGCCGGGGTCTGCCATCAGGCAATTTGGGCCGCTTGGGGCCCTGAAGATTTCTCCGGAGCCCTGCTACATCTGCCAGAGTCAGCGGAGTGGCCCTCCAGTTTTCTAAAAGACATGATAGGCTAATGGTGGCTGCCATTACCCTATTGTGGGAAAATTACAGCCATAAAGGGCGTATTTTACGCCATTTGCAGCCGTAAGGCACTGACTTTTACATAAATTGCAGCTGTTTCCGGCTGTGTTTATGTAAAAGTATGTGCTTTACAGCTGCAAATGGAGTGCAATACACCATTTACAGCTGTAATGCTCCTGCAATAAGCTAATGGCAGCTTTTAGAGCTTTCAGAAAGCTGGAGAGCTGCCCCTCTGGGACTCTTCCCAACCTGGAGGTGAGTGTGGCTGGTCCACTGCAGACTCTGGAGATCAGATTCTTTGGCGTCTGGCCTCATTGGAGTCTGTGGCGGATTTCTCCAGCCTTCCTACTCCTGAGTAGACATGTACAGGATGGTACTTCAAACAAGGCAAACATTTTCAGCTTCAGAAAGAAACAAAACAACACTTGCAGGGTGCTGATATTTGGAGATGAAGAGCTAGGGAAATGTACCTCTCATTCTCAAAGCAGAAGGAGCTATTAAGATGCAGTTCATCTAGTTGCGCAGCTCAACTGGTTTCTGCTCGTTAAGGGGTTTTTCTGAGTTCTCACCGAGATTAGGCTCTCCTGGAAAGGAAACACACACATAACTTTTACAAAATACATAAAGTCTATACATAGTTCATATTAGTTGGTTATTGTGCAACCGACACTCCCTAAGGCAGCATGGTGTAGTGGTGAGAGTGCAGGATTATGACCAGGGAGGCCCAGGTTGAAATCCTGACTCAGTCATGACACCCACTGGGTGACTTTGGGCTGGTCACCAACTCTTGCCTAACCTCCCTTCCAGTGTTGTGTGGACAAAATTAGCATGAGGTGACCCATGTATGTCACACAAGGAAGGGTGGGAGAAAAATATAACAATTATTTGAAAACGATGCAGAGCAGCTGAGGAATCCCCACCGAAAGAAATGGGCACTGCACATCCACAGCTAAGCACAATTAATTCCTGTGGATGATGCATTCTTAACTCTTCCCCATTTGCAATCCTATACATGTCTGCTGAGGAGTACATCTCATGGAGTTTAATGGGGCTTACTCCCAAGTAAAGGGGGTGGTATAAGATTGCAGCCTAAATGTGCTTAAGATTGGCTAGAGATCATGCTCGGTGCTTCCCACCAACTCAGTCTCAAGCTAATATTAATATTCTAATATTTACATAAATACAAAGGACTGGATTCCACTTACAAACAACTCCTTCCCCACAGATCACGTATATGGCTTACATCCCCTCCAGAATGCATCCTGCACTTGGCTTCATTAGTTTTAACCTAAGCTCATTATCACAGTGCATTATCAAGGGGCTTTCCACTGTTCCCTTCTCCCCCTCTGTACTAGCAAAGTACCCTCCCATACTAACAAAACGAACTCTTCTACAGAACTTCTCACACTGGGACACATCTCCACAGAACAGTGTAAAATTAGCGGCGGAACCTGTTCCTTATTTTTAGTACAAATGACTTGGCCCATGGGGTTTGGATGATATTAAACGCCACAGGTGGTGTGATAACAGGAAGAGAAGTATGCAGCCAGAAAAAGAAATCAGTCATTACTGTTTGCTCAGAAAAGGTCTCAGGAACCTTGACATTCACCCAATATCAGAAGTTCCTATTAAAATAGTATTAGGGTGCAATCCTGTACACACTTTAAGTCCTATTGAACTCATTGGCACAACTTCTGAGTAGACATGCATAGAATTGCTCTGTAAGTGCAATTTTCCCATTTCTTTAGTATGATCCACCAAATTTTTCATCACGTATTTAAAAAACCAAGGCCCTGCCCAAGTCTATTCATGGGCAACTAGTCACACGTAACAACCAGCAGCCCTGAAAGAGAATTTTATCCCAATTCATAGCAAAGGGTGCATCCAGCTACTTCAGTGGGACCCAAATGTGTCCCAAATTGCAATGCAGATGGAAATGTGCACTCAGGAGCACGTTGGGTGTGTAAGGCTATTTCCTTTGCTGGATTTGTAATTCAGCAATTACTTGTGACTTACACCTATTGAAATCAATAGGACAAGAGGCTGTAAGACGGAATGCCAAAAGGACAGCCCAGGACATGTTCTGAAACACACATGGTGTTCGCGAATGCCTGACTGCTCCATTCATTTCTTTTTTCTTTCTTTTTTAAAAAAATTTTTATACAGACTAAGAAACAGATTACAACCAAATCTAAAGTACAACATTACACAATCACAATGTGGCAACAGGAAAAAAAAAACTTGTCTAAAATACTATATAGATCTAATCCATAATATTAAAAATACAATCACAATATTTTAACCATCTGTGTCAAGTTGTGTTATTGAACACCGCCACAGGGAAACATAGATAAGTGGAGGAGAATGTTTCACTTGTTTCAACAGAAGGAGCAGTTCTGTATGTATTGGTAAAGATCAGCTTCCTCTACCGAAATGAATGAGAAGTTTTTGCAGGCAGCAAAATGTGTGTCCATCAGAGCTCTTGAACTTATAAGAAATTGCTGGATCCAGCCACATATTTATACTGGTGGCTCACTTTCACATACAGTCATGCATCTTTGTTCATGCTTGCTCAGGGCATGGGATAGGCCTTGCAGGATCTACTTAGGCTTGCAGGATCTACTTAGCTTTTTATTAAAGCCCCAAGATCCACCAGCTGAAGCCTGGAGCAAGAGATGTACACTTAGATTTAAAGAATTCTTAGCCCAGGAACTTGTTTGGACTACCAGATCTAAACAAATCTCATAGTCCTTCTACACAAGTCCTCTTCAGTTACCCCTGGTTTCTGCCATATAATTTAAACACTGGAGGGCAGCGCGTGTGTGTGATGTTGGTGCGCAATTGTCAAAGAGAAATCCATGCCGATCTACTGCAAATCACCAGAGATCTACCAGCAGATCTTGATCTACCTTCCTCTCACCCTTGGCAGAGGGGACTTTCCATTAGCTGCAAGTTGGGCAACGTATTTGCAGCAGCGGTGACTTTAAAAGGGATGGAAGAGATGTAGTGGCTTAACCCAATAGTGAATAATTCATCTGAGAAATCCTTAGTGAAATAGTATTACCATTTAGTGGGGTGTTGGGTGGTGCTTCTTGCTGTATATCCACTGTTCCTTTTGGATTCAAAGAATGCTTAGGGGGAGTCTCAGAGCTGGGTGGGTTGGAAGAAGCATTGAGAGAGTGCACTGGAAGAATGACGGATGGGCAGGACAAGTCTGTGGAAAAGGGTGTTCCATCATTGCTTCCCCGATTCTTCCCCCCTGGTGTCTTTGTTGCCCCCTCATCTAATTGTGGGTCTGGGGCATGCCTGCTTTGGTCTTTTTGTTGCTCTTTCTTCGGCCCACCAGTTTTCCACACATCTTCTACAGAGAGGGAACAAAACACACATTAGGGGTTTTTTGGTCATGCAGTGGTACTTTCCATGGACGGGGCTGGGCAGCCTGTGACTCACCCAGCCAAATGCACCCCAGTAGCCATGTATGGTAGCCTGATGAAGCTTGATAAAGCTCCTGTTCTTGCTTCCTGTCTGGGACCACAAAAACCAGAGCCCCCCCTCCCCCAAGCCCAAATACATGGCCAGTGGTCTGCATTAGGCTTGATGGGTCAACACCTTGTCGTAGGGCCAGGGCCAACCCTCCCATGAGTCATGTGTCTCAGGTGACAGATTAGGAGGGGCAGTGGATTGCACGCCCCATCCACTGCCCAGAGGGCCACTTACGGCAGTTATGACCAGGCACATTTCCCCGGCTGGCTTTATTGGTGGCAGCTGCTGCCAAAGATGGCCACCCTGCCACCCTTCTAGCTCCAATACTTCACTCTGAGAAGTCCTTCCTCAGAGCAAGGCCTTGAGGAAGTTCTCTGGAGAGCCCCAGTGGCCACTTTCCTGCCACAGGAGTGCTGGCAGGGCTCTCTGGACTGTCCACCAGGCCAAATGCCTCTCTCTGAGGGGACATTCCTCAGAGTGAGGCACTGTGGACAAGGTGGACAAGAGCTACTTTGAACCATATGTCCCACTGTTGCAGCAAAGTGAAGGCGGCACTTGCCCAAGATGCCTCGCTCTGAGGAAGGACCCCTCAGAGTGAGGTACTGATGGGAGAGATCACCCGTGCAGCCACTGCTAATGCAGTGGGAAACTGGGAGTGGGGGAAAGAGGAGGCAGGTCTTTCTGCCTCAGGCAGGGCTATTTTGTTAAGTTGGGTCACCCCATGAAATGGATCGGCAGTAGATTCAGAACAGACAAACGAAAGTACTTCTTCATGGGACACATCGTTCATTTTTGGAATCTGCTGACACAGGATGCAGTAGTGATGGCCAATAATGGAGATGACTATAAAATGGGGTTAGAAAAATCTATGGAGGACACATCTACCAATGGGCATTAGCCAAGATAGCTAAGGGCACAATCCTGCGCACGCTTAGACAAAAAGAACTCCTGCAACTCCCAGCATTTTGGGAGTTGTAGGAAGTTTTTCCTGTCTAGACATGCACAGGATTGTGCCCTAAATGGACTTTCCAGATTTAGCACTGTTCTTCTGGATACTGGTTGCTTCCGGGGGACAGGGGGAAACAGAAGGGCAGAGACCTTGGCTTCATGTTGTGCTTTTGGGCATCTCAGTAACATTTGATTGGCAACTATGGGAAGCAGGATGCTGGACTAGAAGGATCCTTGGGATTATATCTAATCTTAGTCCTACTTAGAGTAGAACCATTGAAATGAATGGGATTTCAGTTAGACCAGGTGCTGTCCAAGGTGCTGAACCTATTTTGGGGATAGGGTTCAGCACCGTGGACAGCACCTTTAGAGTTCTGGCTGGTTCTAACTAAAACCCAGAATGGATTCACTGCCCCACTGAAATCAGAGTCACCAGCCCCCACTGGGCAAAAGCAAACTTCAGATTCCCAGGTGCTATGCAGCTATGAATGGATCGAATAGTACCCTTAGGCTTCCAAGCTAGGAACGTCCACCATCTAGTGGTGTGAACAAGCAAGTGCAGCCATGGTTTCCATCAGGTGAACAGCAGATCCATCTACAATTTTGCACAAACATTAGTTCTGATTCAGTAAATCGGTGCATGCCGCACGATTGCTGCATTGGGGAGACTGACTTTTCCTCATGGACATGACCCGCAGCATATACAAAGTGAAGCTGTCCAAGCTTACATAATAAATGTAGATGAAAGCAGATGTTCAATCATTACAAGATAGGTCCCCCTTTCCCAATCTAGTGTCTTCCAGATAAGCTGGACTACAACTCCCATCATCCCCTGATAGTTGTCCTCCGCTCCAACACATCTGGAGGGCTCTGCATTGGGAAAGGCTGATATAGGTCAACTAAACAATGAGGTGAAAATATATACAAGTACTCCTGCAAAGGGAGAACATACCTTTTTCTGCCAAATCTTTCCACCTGTCTTTGTTTTCTTGGATGATCTGAAACAAGGTGTCCTTAAAGCTTTTTAAGTCCACAGTTGCTAAAGTGTTTTCTGAGCATGTCCCGCCAACACACGCAGAGTTTTTAATACTTATCCTTTTGTGCACATCGGCACCCACTCCTCCACTGCTATTCTCACTAGAAAGAGAAGGAGGAAAAATAAGTCAGCTGAAAATAGAGTAGGATGTCTCCAGTGCATGGAATATAGTCACAGCTATATGCACAGTAAAATTAAAATAACATGACTTTTTTTAGTGAAATAAATTGTATACCGTAACCAGTAACTGATGGAGGCATATCCCATATGTGGAAGAGTGTGGGAAGGATGGAGAAGACAGAGCCCTTAAATTTTTTATGCTGACAGTACAATCCTATGCATATCTACTTAGACATAAGCCTTGTGGAGTTCAATGTGGCTTACTCCCAGGAAAATGCGCAAATGATTGCAGCCTAAATCAACTGAAGAACACTAACTTTGCCATCCTTCCACACTTACCTGGGAGTATGACTTACTTCTGAGTAAACCTGGGATTGCACTGTTCGGCTGCAATCTTATACCAACTTACCTGGGAGTCAGTCCCATTGAACTCAATGGGACTTACTTCCGAGTAGAGATACAGGATCACACTGTAACCAGACTAGGAGAATTAAAGCTCCTGCTGGCTCTTGTAGTCCTCTGTCTCTTGTCAAAGAGCAGTACGGGGTTATTTATTGATTATATACTATAAATCATATGATATCAAATCCTTCAGCTTTGAATTTAGATACTGTGACTAGATGATGAGAAACAAATATATACAGAATATGAATCAAATATATACAGGATTTTGCTAACACAGCAAGCTTAATATACATGCTAAAAACTATTTCTAAAAACTAAAATTATGTATGCATTCCATTCCCTCCACCACTGCCCGCAGAATTTTCTAAAAAAAAATCAGCTTCAGTTTCTCTGAATTTAATCATTTGTTTCATTCATTTATTTATGGCATTTTAGGGATGGATGGAACACCTAACTTCTGTTCCGTTCTGTTTCCGCTGGGGGGGGAGGCACTCCGTCCCTCCCCCCAGAATCCTCGACGGGGGGGAGGCGCTCCGTCCCTCCCCCCTGGAATCCTGCCCGGCCGGCTCCGCTCCGCGGCCAAGCCGCAGAGCCGCCGGCCGGCTCCAGCCGCCCGCAGCCAGACATCCGGCCGCTGGGCAACCTGCAGGGATGCAAATGGCGGCTGCCATAGCCGCCGCCATTTGCGTCCCTGTAGTTAGCCGTGATAGGCTACGTAAGTATTTACATAGCCTATCACGTCTGGGTAGGTTAAAAAAAAAGCGTACGCAAATGGTGGCGGCTATACCCGCCGCCGTTTGCGTTCCTTATTTTTCGCTGTCTTAGTCTACGTAAATATTTACGTAGACTATTACGGCGAAAAGAAAGGGGAACGCAAATAGCGCCCACTACGCTATTTGCGTTCCCCTTTCTTTTTGCCATAATAGTCTACGTAAATATTTACATAGACTAAGACGGCGAAAAATAAGGAACGAAAATGGCGGCAGCCCTAGCCGCCGCCATTTGCGTACGCTTTCCTTTTAACCTACCCAGATGTGATAGGCTACGTAAGTCTTTACGTAGCCTATCACGTCAATGTAAAAAAACCAGACCAGACTGCAAATGGCGGCAGCGGCAGCCAGTCGGAAGACCAGCCGCCGCCGCCGAAGCCGCTGCTGGAGCCACCGCCGTCCGGAACATCCGCTCCAGGTAAGCTTTGTCCCGGGGGATCCGCGGGGGCGCAGGGGGGGGGGGTGGCAGGCCATTCTGCCATGTTTTCAGGGGGCCGAATGCCAGTGCATTCGGCCTCACTGAAATCCATGGCGGAATTCTCCGCCATCCCTATGGCATTTGTATACCACCCGATAACAGAAAGTTCTCTGGGCAGCTTACAGTAAACAAACATACCCCCCTCATTTTTTACCCCCCAAATGCAACTTTTTCTGTTTTTTGCCTTCCCTTCCATATACACAGTTGTTTCTGTCCTGAATAGATCAAGCCAACCCATATAGTGTAGTTGTAAATATTGCCACAAGGTGGCGAAGTTATATTAGGGTAATTTCAGTTTTAATTAAAATAGAAGAGGGGGAAAAATCCTCAAACCTTGGCACTGTCTCAAAGGTAGGACTTCCAGATTTTGAAGCTTCCTCTATAAGAGGAAAAACTATTTTCTCCATGGAGTCAGTAAGAAGAGCAAATGTTGGTTTTACTATGAAATCAATGAAACCTGTAGAGCAATGAGGGGAAAGAAAACAAAAACATTTATTAGAGTCTTCACCTTGTTCACCCAGGCACTAAGAAATATCTGTCCCAGGCTGTTCTAACATTCTTGAAGGTAAATGGATATAGGCCTGATCAGTGCATGGATAGAAGACCACTGGGAGACTCATGGGATGAGCAGGAAATCATCACTATTTCTGAATGAACAGATTTCCGTCTGAACATCAGGAAAAACTTCCTAACTGTTAGAGCAATACGACAATGGAACCAATCACCTAGGGAAGTGGTGAGCTCTCCCATGCTGGAGGCATTCAAGACGAGGCTGGACAGCCACCTGTCAGGGATGCTCCGACTTGGATTCCTGCATTGAGCAGGGGGTTGGACTTGATGGCCTTGTAGGCCCCTTCCAACCCTACTATTCTATGATTCTATGATGTTCAAAACTCTTCATTCATTTATTTGGTTATTTAAAGTATTTTTATGCCACTCCTCAGCCAGAAAAGTCTGTCAGAGTGGCTTACAATCAATCCACAAACGCAGTCCCTGTGCAGCTGTGACAGGGTGGGGGGTCAAAGCAGTGCCATATAGATGCGGCCAAGGAAAATGGAATGGGGAGGGAAAAGGAAGTGATAACTTCACATTTGTCATTTTGGTGTAATCCTTGCAACAACCCTGTAAGGCAGTGTCACTTGTTTGTCCTTATTACAGGGGATGGGGGAGGTTGAGAGACTGTCTCGTCTAAGATCATCTAGTTCATAATAGAGGTGAGATTCAGGCTGCAATCCTATAATATTACCTGGGAGTAAGCATCATTGAACTCAATGGAACCTGCATCTGAACAGACATGGATAGGTTTGCCCTATCAAACCAGGGATGATTCATATGTCAGGGCCAAATTTGACACGATGTTAAATGACTGGTTTGGTGCATGTATCTTTTTAAAATAGCATAGGTGTGTGTGTGTGGGGGGGGTGTTGCTGATCAAAACTTGGGCCATGGGGCACCAGGAGGGAGTTCGGCTTTCCCCAGACCATGGTCCTGATACTGATCTGACCCTCTCAGCAGCTTTTTATAGTCAAAAAAGGGACCCACAAAGCCAAACTGTGCATTTAAAGTCTTGTGTAAGTTAATCCCTCAGCAGCTTAGCAACTGTGCTCACCAGCTCTCTATAGAGATAAATGTTCAGAACAACTACTTAGACAACTCAGTATTCACCCTGAGGTGACTTTTTTGCTGTTGCCTTCCAGCTGTTGATCAGGACAGATATGCATTGAAATATGTTGCATACCTATCACATCCTGAATCTAATGCACTATCGATGCAAGATATATATTATATTCAGGGATGTTGGAGAAATCAACATTGGATTCAAATGAGATCAGATTTCTGTGAATCCAACCTGCAGATTCTTCAGTGGATCGGCTTTTTCCAAGCCACAAGGATTTCGCAGACTTGTTTGTTAACTTTTTGAGAGGATTTGTGCAAAGGACCAAATTCTCATTAAAAAAAATCCAGTTCTGTCAATGAACTGATCGTGGAACAAAAGATGCTTGACAACCCGTAAAACACAGGTGGAATGGATTTCACAAGATCCGTATATCCCTAATTCTATTACTGTTAATTTCCATCTGCACCCACAAGGTGAAGTCAGGGTCTGGGATACAAAGAAGTTGACCTTTAATATTTATAGTGTTTCATTGTTTCATCAAATCATTATTCTTTAGCTCTCTCTTTTAAGATGCACTGAGTAACTGGAATAAAGAGGAAAGCCACTGGATTAACTGGTAGGCAACAAGGATCAATACTTATTTTATCTAATTGTCACATTCATCTCTCAACGTGTCCCCAAGAAACAGAGACTGCTTAGTATGGAAAGTAATCCTGTGCGTGCGCGCGCGCGCACACACACACACACCCCGCACCCAATTTCCATGGCACTTAAACCTAGGTAAGTGTTTCTATACAGCAGGGGATGAGCAAGTTGTGGCCCTCCAGATATTGATGGCCTGCAAGTCCCATCAGCCCTAGCCAGCATAGCCACAGGTGAGGAATGATGGGAGTTATAATCCAACATTTGGAAGGCCGCAAGTTGACCACCCTTGATATGGAGGATTGCAGCCTCAGGCCTACTTGTGAAGTAGGTTTGCCTGGAAGATAATCACTTGCCCGAAGTCACAAAGTTAACTTTGCAACTGAGGGGAGATTTGAGCCTGGCATTCAAGGGACAGTCCGTAATCTAGCCAGTCGTTGCATGGAAACAAGCTTCTGTGCTGCATTGGATACTCCCTTGTGGGCACAAGATGGTATTCAGTGCCATTCCCCTTTTCAGCAGCAGAAGTCCTTGCAGGCAGCAACATGCATGCAGCATGTGACCGCCTGCAGGGAACTGTGGTTTAAGTTCTTCCTTATGTGACTGGCTTGATACTCCACATTACTGTTTATTATTCTGTCTGCGCAAGTGTTATTTCACAACGCGTGAGCAGTGTTCTGTCAAATCAGTGAATGGAACATGCACTATCCCTGGGAGACAGAATTCAACCCACAGCTCTGAGATGTCAGTACTGAACAATGTCTTCCTCTGTTCCCCCCTCCACCACCCCTTTCAAAATGCTTGTCAAGGCAAGAAATTACGCAGAGAACAAAGCGCTATCCCCCACTGAGAACTGAACAGGCAAAAATTCGATACCACATTGAACAGCAACAGATTTCACATCTTCTCAACATGTTAAATAAATGCATTGGGCATTAAGGAGAGCGGTGGCCCATTACCTTATTGTGAATGAATGGGGTATTCTCAGGATGGGAAATTCCACCAGCCCTTTGAGATGAGATGTGGTGGCACTGAATCTGGGAACTTGCATCACCCATTAACTATAGCTGAGAAAAAATATTGGCTGGCATAAAGTCCTTCTACAGCAGCCTTCCCTGGCTTGCCCCCTCCAGATGTTTAGTACTACAGATGTTTAGTACCCTGCCAGCATGGCCAATGGTCAGGGATAATGGAAGTTGAAGTCCAACACATCTGGAGGGTGCCAGGTTGGGAAGCCTGTTCTAGAGGAGTAGACACCTAAGCATGTGAATGCTTCTCTTATCACCAATTCATCCCTACCAGCTCGTCATGTACCTGCGATTAACAGCCAGTTCCAACAAGACTGTAGCTGACTCACTTGTGCAAATAACTGCTCATGCAGGCCAGCTACTAGCACAAGCCAGATAAATGATCTAAGATGAGATCACATGGGAAAATCACACTCTGAAGCCTCCTCTTCACCCATACATGTGCATTGTAACCAGGGCTGGAGGTGTGCTGGAATTCCTCCAGCCCCAGGGCCCCATAACAGCTGACTGGTGCTGGGAAATAGTTAATGTGACATATCTACATTCATGATAGATCAGGAGTGGGCAACCTGAGGACCTTCAGACGTTTTGGCTCACAACTTCCATCAGCACTAACCAGCATAGCTAAGAGTGAGGGTTCATGGGAGTTGTAGGCCAAAGCCTATGGAGGGCCACAGGTTGCCCATCCCTGCGATAGATGATAGCTTCTTTATCAGCCTTAGAGGCGTCGCTGAGGCCCTGGCCCCGAACCTATTTCCCAGGGCCTTGGATCTCCATGCATCTCCCCAGGGTCCTGAGTGTCCATGGAAGATTTATTTCTCAGCTTAGCTGCCATGCAGGGGAGAAATTTTAAGGGGAATTGCAGCTGGGGAGGGAAGGGTTAACTCTCCCCTTCCCACCTGCTCCAACACACATCCCCTCCAAATCTCCTCCTGCATAACAATTAAGCTTAAAAAACCCTTTTCCATTGGTTTGCGTCAGAGTGCAAATTATTTGAAGCATTTATTTTATTTGAGATGATTTGGATGAGAAACAAATTGGCTGGCTTTGCCTCCTGTGAAATTTAAAGAAATCCTGGTAATTATTCCTAAATTTGCATATGTAGATATCATATTATCTATATGCATATATAGATATCAATTAGCATCCTATGGGCCTGGGCCCCAAATCTTGTATAAGCGCATAGCAATACTGATCAGCCTACTGACCCACAGTGATTTACGACAACATTTATTTCCTGTCTTTTTTTCATGGGACATAAGGGTGGCATACATCCCCTCCCTATGTGGTCTCCCATCCAAACACAGACCAGCCCCTGACCTGCTTCGCTTCCACTAAGTTGGTGTATCCTGGCCCTTCAGTTCAAAATCCTGGGACTTAGAATCATAGGGCTGGAAGGGGCCTACAAGACCATCGAGTCCAACCCCCTGCTCAGTGCAGGAAGCCTGATCCCCAGGCAGTCTCCCATCCAAGTACTAACCAGGGCTGGCCCTGCTTAGCTTCCGAGATCAGACAAGATCAGGCACATCCAGCCCTTTGCTTGTGTTATGCTGCCTTCTCCTACCTCACTCCACTTATTTTTCTCTTTATATTCCTACTCCTGTATTTGGCACAAACCCCTACCTCTCCTCACAGTCCCAGGCCTTTAAGGGGAAAGACCCCAATTCTTCCAGATGTTATGACAGTCCTCCTCCGTTGGCAAGAGTGTGGATGGTCCCCCAGCTACTGGAACCTGAAGCAATGACCTATCAGCCTTAAAAAGTTGGCCATCCCTGTTTTATAATGATCACAGCACTGCTTCTTTCCATTATGAGAATAATAATAATAATAATAATAATAATAATAATAATAATAATAGCCAAGCATTACCTATTTGGGACTGCGCCACCATGGTAGATTTGCGGTCACAGAGAGGAGAAAATGGTAACCCTAGTTCTGCCTCTTTGTCTCCCTGAGGCAGGGCGAAAAGACACACAGTGAAAACTGTAAGCCCGCATATACAAATGACAGCAAACATGAGAAATCATGGGCTGCACCTGAATACACTCCCAGCCATTTGAGTACATCAAGCCGCAGGCAAAACAGTTCTAGAGGAAGGACGAAAGAAACCTTCAACCCACACCTATTTCAGCACTGTATTCCTTCCTTGTTGTTCGCAGTGGAGCTCCTTGAGCAGCATCTCCCGCAGCTGGGAAGGGGAACCCCATGAGTGCGTGAGCTTCTCTGCCATGTACAATACATGGGCTTGAATTCTGTCAGCATTAAGTTATTTCCACACGTTGGGATGCAAAACATGACTATAGCCCCAGTGCTGAGAAACTCATTCACATGGGGCTGCTGGGAGGGAGCAGGGAAACCTGCATCCAGTACCAAGGTACATGCTTGGAAACAGAGTCGTGGAGGATATATCCATAGATACCAGCCATGATAGCTAGCCATGTCCAAAGGTAGTATACCTCTGACTACCAGATGCTGGGGGCAAGAAACAGGAAAATGCTCTCATGTTTGTGACTGCCCTGAGGCATCTTGTTAGACTCTGCTGCAAACCAAATGCTGGAATAAGTGGATCATCAGTCCAATCCATCAGCAGTGGCGTAGCGGAGCCAGGATTCACAGGGATGCAGCGCCAGGACTTCTTTATTAGCAAGGATGCTGATGTCATCTGCCACGCCCTACCCACTGCGGCTTCCTGTTCCCTCTGAGCTTAGCTGCAATTCCTACAGTACCTAGGGGGAAAACAATTTTCCCAGCCACAGTTTATTGACTCCTGTCCTAATACAAATTATATTGGGGTGGCTTGGTCTTGAATGGACAATTAAGACCCATTCGCTTTACAAAAAACTTGCTCTGGGTAGAGATAAAACTGGTAGAATTGGTTTGTTGATATGGGTCAACACAGCTGCCTGTGTTTTGGAACTCTCTTTGGGGGTGTGGCTACAGGTACCGCCATGATGAACACCCACACTTCAAAATTGACCAGTACACCACTGTCCATTGGTGCAATTCTTTGTTCTTGCACTATTTACACTGCCTAACAAGTGTTTCCAGCGTTTTTGGCTTGTGACAGTGCTGCTCACCTGATAGGTGGGGTCAGAGGGGGGAGGAGTTGGCCAGACTCCATGCACCTCCTCTCCAAGAAGTAACCAAGCTGATTACTTCTTTGGCAGAGCAAATAAAGAAAACATTTTATTCTATTTATTAAGCTAAACCCTATAGATCTTCCTCTGGACTTCGCTCCACTCAGGAAAATGCTTAAGGACACAATCCTATGCATGTTTAGACAGAAGTCCTATAACTCCCAGCATTCCCCAGCCAGCATGTTGGGAACTGTAGGAGTTTTTTCTTTCTAAATATGCATAGGATTGCGCCCAAAGTCTGTGTGTGTGTGTGTGTGTGTGTGTGTGTGTGTGTGTGAGAGAGAGAGAGAGAGAGAGAGAGAGAGAGTCTTTTTAAGTCTAAGCCAAATGTGTCCTGCTTTTAGGGAAAGTGAACTCATGTAAAATCAATGATCTTCTAAGCAATAAAAGACCTTCCTTCCTTCCTTCCTTCCTTCCTTCCTTCCTTCCTTCCTTCCTTCGCAATTTAAGGGGACACTAGGGATTGGGGAGAAATTCATTCAGTTCACATGTTTATGTGAACTTACCAAATTCACACTACCTATACTGGAATGCAGTTAAATGTCGACATTTGCATTTTTCTGGAGTTTGTGATCAAAGTTTGCACATTAAAAAATGCATACAAAAATGTATATAGTACAGAAAAGTACCCCCCCAAATGCCTATATTACAGACAACTGAGCATAAGAATGTTTTATCTTAGGGGAAATCACCTGCAAAAAATGGATATAATTTGAAAAATGCATATAAAATGAGTACATTTCGAGAAATACAGGCAAAAATACATACACATGAAAATGCTGCTTTTAGAAAATGAAGGTATGATTAAGAGTGTCCCCTAGTGATGGACAAATCTCTCAAGTTCAAATTGACATTAAGTTCATTCCATCCCATTTCTGTATCAGTTTGTGGACTCGTTAAAAACAAACACGAATTCTCTATGGCCCTGTGCAGACATTAATAGTGGCATCTGGCAGAAAATCGTGATTGACCCACAAATTGCAAGGATGCGCCCTGTGCCTGAGCTGTACGTGAGCGGCTTTCTGTTTCTATTAACAACCCTCAAATGCTGGTGCCTGTTTTATTCTCTTCTTGTTCTTCTATTGTTTTAATTGTTTTTCTTGCTGTTGGTTATTGCATCATGACGGTATCATTTGTAAGTCACCTTTGGCATTTTTTTTAAATTGAAAGATGGGATTTAAAACAAATGTTATAAATAAGCGACAATCAGGTGGCCGTACAAAATGCCTGAATGTGCTAGGCACAGCTTTTGAGATCTTTATGCTGGAATTGAGGAAAGGGATTGGTACCTGTCGAAAAAATTCTTCCATCAGTGCCTTCGTCCACCGGTAGTGCAGTTCCCAGGACTTTGATGGATGGCTTATGTCGGCCGCATGTAGAATCAGGGACATGGCTCTGGCTTTGTCTATCCTGCCCAATCAAAGATATTCTCTCATTATCTTACAGCAACAGCAAGACATTTTCAAGAACAGAAGCTCTGCTGTAACCCTCTGGGGTGCTGCAGATGGCCACGCTCCCTTCCCCAGGTCCCACCGTCTTTTCCCTGAACACCGATCCTTCTGGTGAAATCCAGTGGAGGCTGGTGGCTCTGATTTCCATGGGGCTGTGAATCTGCTCTGGGTTTCAGCCAGAACCAGTCACAGCTCTAATTGAGCTATCCAAGGTGCTGAACCCAGTCCTCCAAATGGGTTCAGCACCTTGGATGGCTCCTTTAGGGTTCTGGAGGGTTCTGACAGAAACCCAGAGAGGATTCACAGCCCCACTGAAATCAGACCCACCAGCCACCATTGGTGCCATCTTAGCTTTTGTGCAGTTTTACCCCCATTCTCAAAGGTTAAAATACCTTTCTTAAGGCCTAGTTAATCACAAGAAGAGCTTTAAGCTAAATAAGCTGGGTTTTGTTTGGTATTTGGGCCTGCCTCTATTGCCCCCGGCCACACCTACCGCTGGAAGGCAGCCCCCGAGAGCGTCTCTGAAATGGAATACAGCCCTTGGGGCTGAAAGAGGTTCAACACCCCTGCTACACAACATGTGGCATCATAGAGCCAAGAATGGGAGGCAGGAAACTGCTTACCCCTCGGTCTGCTGAAGAGTGTGCCTCATGGTTTTGATTTGCTGGAAGTGACCCGACATATCAGTAGATAAGACCATCTCAATGACTAAGCTGCGTAGCTCCCTGCAGGTAATCAAAGTCACTAATTTACAATTGTATTTTATTCTGTAATGAGATGTTTTGGTGACAAAGGACTGATTAATTTATCTCTTGGCACAAAAGCAAATCTACAAAAAATAATAAAAATAAAAAGTGTTTCCAATGATTATTAACTGGAAACCTCCCAGCCCTCAGGAGCGCTGATGGCAGATGTATACTTAGAAAATGCAACTCTACTATTATTCAGTCCTGCTGTTTCAGTCCTGCTGTTTTGTTATTCTTCATTTCAAACCGTGAACTCTAATTACGTGCCCTTCAGACACTTTGGATGGGATGCTTTGCCTTACTTCCCCACCATGGCAGTCAGCAGAACAATGTGAGGATACGACTCTGCCATACGCTCCCCTCCAAATGATACCCTTCAACAGGAGTGGCAACTTGTAGCTCTCCAGATGTTTTGGCCTACAATTCCCATCAGCCCTAGCCAGCATAACCAATGGAGAGGCATGTTGAGAATTGCAGGCTCTGAACTTCTAGAGGGCCACAAGTTGCCAATCCCTGCCCTTAAACAAATGTCTTCAAGGTTTAGAAAGGTCTCCTTAAGGAGATGTGGGCAGTGGCTAGGGAGGCCACTGCTTGGCTGCCTCTGTGGATGGTGGCAACCCAGATGTTGACCGGCTATTTCAATGTGATTGTGGTAGGATGGTCTTTGAACAGCATCTCCACCTGGCAACATGATGCTCTACCACATCCTGGAAAAAAAGCATATTTCAGGACATTGTGACTTCAGCCGTTACCTTGTGGGGATGCTTTCAGAAGACCATTTTCCCCATACATTTTCAAGAGACTATGAAAAATGAGACTATGTGTCAATCAACTCTAGCTATGTGAATGAGCTCTGCTAGAAGGGCCTACAGGCAGAAAATGCATCTCTCTCCTCCCCTCATGCAAAAACCACCAGGGCAGAGCAAAAAGTTGTGTTCCCTGTCACAAAGGACAGGGAAAAAAAAAAAAACAAAGAACAACACTGAGGAATCTGATGTTCCTACCTACAGGGCAATTGATGTCAGTTGGCCTGGGCAAGGGGGCGGGTGGGGAGGGAGTCCAATTGGAGCAGGCCCTGACATTCCTTTTGCCTGCTCCTGTCCTCCTCGCTTCTTCTTCTGAGTGAGCATGGCAAAGGAGCCACCTTTTTGCTACGCTTTCTTGATGCATAGAAGCTTTATCAACCTATATGGAGAGCTCCCACCTTAAGGCTAGCAGTATCCCTTTTTAGCCTGGGATATACAATTTTGTGACTTGCTGAGGTTGAAACCACTTTCTTGAATTTGGTGGGCACACAGCCTCCTCCTTCTAATAACAGTAACATTTAGGAATTATAAAGAACCTCGCTGCTGAAAATTTGATGTAACTCTGGCCCAAGGACAAACATAAAATCTAAAGGTAAAATGACTAGTTGGTTTTGAGTGATGATTTCAAGTTACTGTTAACCCTGGTGGGTTTATGGTGGGTTTACCAAATGGGTCCTTGGGCCTGTTATTTCTGCCTCAGTGACAATGTGTAGCCAGGGTAACATATGGTATGGAAAATTCTCGCCTTGTCTGACCTAACTGGAGGCTGGAAATTAACAAGTTCCTTCCGCACATTTGTATGGAATAATGTCCCTCAGCCCCAGCAACACAGTTACTGTAGCTGTGGGCAAAAATATTGCCTGTAAACAGATAGCTTTGACTGTTTCTACAAAAACAATAACATAAAATAAAATACGGAAGTGGAACCACGGATTCCGGTTTTATTAGGTGGGAAATAGTTCATACGCTGTGTGCAGAGGGATCAATACCTTTTCCTCCCTGACACCTCATTCTCCCTGAGCCTGAAGTATGGTGGGACAGGAAGTGGACCGACACCCATCTTGCCTCCTCCTATTTGCCTCCCTATGCTTGGCTTTCAGCCATCTAGTCAAGTCAAAAGCTAGGGTGGCCACTTACAAAATGGCCCCAAAAGTGAACATGCATCATCCAAAAAGGGGATGATGCGGCTTCACATAAAATTTGCATATGCTAATTTATATTATAGATGGAAATGTAGAAAGAATTATTATAATTCAAATAGAGATACAATAGAACTACAGTACATAGTGTGGAAGGCTGTGGCCAGATGGCCTGTGTTCCAGCCCATCCAGTCTGCAGTTCAGGTGTCACTATTAAAAGGCAACAGTTCTTACAGTTCTTTATCTTTGAACTAGAATTGGACAGGACAACCTTTCAAGCAGATGACACCTTCAAATAGAGGGCAGTCCTCTGGCAGCCCTTCAAATGAGAACTCCCCTCGGTAAAAGAGGACACATGGCCACCCTAGGATACTCCTCGGCTAGCTGCCTTCTGTCTTTAAATAGAGCATTGGCAAGCCATGTGCTTTGTGGGGCCACCAGGCCTCTTGAAAGATATCTGGGTCTTCCAGGGAGTGATGTCATGGCCCCATGGCCTTGGTAACCAGGCCACGATGCTCTCCTTCCTCAGTACCTGCCACAGGCTCAGACACTAAGGTAGACTTGAGTGGCACAGGGATCTGCTTCTCCCCTTTGCCACTTTGTGGGGTTAGTGGTGTCCTAGATCACATTTGTGAGCTGGGAAATGGTGGAGATTGTGGTCTGATCACCTCGCCAGACCACACTGGGACATCCCAGACAGGCTGGCTTTCCACAGTGGCAAATTTCACCTGAACTATACTCCAGATAATCCTGGAAAAGGTAGGACTGGTTCTCATATCACCAAAGTAATGCTTCTAATGCTTCTATTGAGGGGCAACACTGGCATGGGAAAAAAATCCACATGATGCAGGTCACCCACACTGGAGGAAGTTTCCACACATTTTATTTATTTAAAATATTTCTAGGTTGATTTTCAGGGAAGGAGCTCTCTGAGGGCAGCTTACAACAATAAAATCCCATCTACTGATTCGTTGATATAACAGCAAACATTCATAAAAACAACCAACTCCAGCAACAAAACATCGACACTAACATCGACAACACAATTGCAGCTACAAACCAGAACAGTCCAACGTAAGGAGGGGAAGGCCAGAGAAAAGAAGTAAGTCTGCAAGCCTTCCCTAAAAGCTTGCAATGATGAGGCCCAACAGAAGCCCCCAATGGCAACCTATTCTAGTATGCTGGTGACATGGTAGCCAGCCAATGGGGTGTGGTTTTGTGGTTCTCGGGATACCATGAACTGGGCCTATGATTAGTGTTATTCTTAACAAGTGTACTAGTCTTACCTCCATTCATCTTTGGTTAGGTTCACCAGGATATTCATTTCTTCTTCTTGCATAATCTTATAAGCAGCACTTACATGATGATTTTCAAGAACAGAGCGATCGTTGTACAAAATTGCAACCTCTGATCTAAATGTAGAGGATGGAATAATAAGCTAAAGTTCAAAGCATCACTATTGCTTAATTTATCTGTTATGTTAGGAAGGGGAGCTATATCTGATTGAGGCCAAATGGAAGAGAAGAACACCTTAGTATTCTGTAGTGTGATCACTTTTCCAGCTGCTGCTGTAAAACATTTAGGGGCAGTGGTGACTACATGAATTGGGGCAAACCTTCCCATGAGCATCATGAAGCAGGTGCTTCAGGCAGCAAAGTGAGCACCACTTCTCTGCCTCCCATTTCCATTCATGTATGTCAATGCTCTTAGCCCAAAGAAGGTGCACCCCTCATTTGGACATGAGATTACATAATCTCTGCGGGGGTGTTACAATATCACAGACACAAAATACTTATAATCAGATACTTTGAAGGGTGAAAGTATGGTCCAAACATGCAGCAGAATGAGGTGGTAGAGGTGAGAGATACCATTTTGATTGCTCTCCCATGTATAACATTTCCTGCAAATAAAACAAACCAGCACATCAAGATGACAGACTGTATCCCAGGTGACTCCCTGCTGTGATATATATCTAGACAGATATATAGTATATCTACAATGTAGATTCCAAAGAGCCAGTGTGGTGTAGTGGCTAGAGTGTTGGACTGGGAGCCAGAAGATCTGGGTTCTAGTCCCCACTTGGCCATGGAAGCTCACTGGGTGACTCTGGGCCCATCACAGACTCTCGGCCCAACCTACCTCACAGGGTTATTGCTGTGAGGATAAAATGGAGAGGAGGAGGATAATGTAAGCCACCTTGGGTTCCTTGCAAGAGGAAAAAAGGCAGGATATAAAAGAAAGAAAGAAAGAAAGAAAGAAAGAAAGAAAGAAAGAAAGAATTGCAAAGCATTGGGGCAGAGGCAGGGAAGCATTCAAACATGTCATTCCCTACCAGCAATACAAAGGACAACCCATTCTGCCACCTCTGGATGCTTCCACTTCATTACCATCATATTCTGCTGTATGTGTAAATCCGGTCCAAGATTCCATTATGAAAGAAGGGTGAGAAATGCCTCTACAACTACAGCCTACTCAATTTTATTTTTGTTATCCAAGTCTGAATGGGAAAAGGCGAAAAAATAAAATAAAAAATCCTCCACTTTAATGGCACTCTAAGCCACACTCCTTAAGATGAAAATAGAAAAGTGGTTTAAATTTGGAATTACTGGATTGGGTGGTAAAAAGTTATTTTTAGCTATAGCTTGCAAGCATTGGTTCAACATGGTCACCATAGGAGCAGATACAACATTGGATAAATAACACTTAAATAAATGAGCACCTAAAGCTTAACCTCTGAGTATCCTGCGTGGTAAGAGAGTAGCCCTAAACAGAACCCAGGACAAGCAGCATGATATGTGAGGAAAATAGAGTCCTCTTGGCGAGAACGGTGGGGGGTTCAGATTACAGCAACAGAAAAAAGATCCTCATCATTTCTTCATTAAATACTGCAAAATTTGCAGTATTTGCAGCATTTGCAGACATGATCACGGGATCATGTCCCGTGATGAAGCCAGTGGGCCTTCACCGCAGCTGCACAAAAGCATCTTTGCTAGTGAGAACCAGACTGATTTCCTGTTGTCCATATGAATTTTATATTATAAATCAGGGGAAAGGAAACTGTGAGCTTCCAGATGGTGTTACTCCACCCCTCAGAAGATGCCAATATTTACAAATCACAGCTCTAATTTGTGTTGTATAACCATCATAAGTTAGGGGCACTATAAAACTTTCCTGATTTACAGTCAGGGCCAGAAATATTGGAACAAGGATAACTGTTCTGGCAGTTGGCCTCTGTACACCACCACATTGAAGTTGAAAGAAAACACACCCAGATGGGAGTGAAATCAGGACTTTCAGCTGTAATTCAAGGGGGTTGACAAAAGTGGGGCACTCACCATTCAGGAAGGA
Source organism: Heloderma suspectum (assembly GCF_057233095.1). Taxonomy (NCBI): domain Eukaryota; kingdom Metazoa; phylum Chordata; class Lepidosauria; order Squamata; family Helodermatidae; genus Heloderma; species Heloderma suspectum. The sequence goes on from NC_139458.1 coordinate 194,216,224, forward strand.
CAGCCAGTGGCATACACACACACCCATCATTGGTGGCTCATAAGCAATGGAACGAATGGCTAACAAGCAGCTGCATGGCCAGGTGTGGCCTGTTTCCTGGGTATCCCATGACCAATCAAGCAGAGAAAAGGCCTGGAGGTGGTTCTGAGTGTTACATTTGCATTTGGTAGCTGTTTTTCATTTATTGATTTTATTTATTGGATTTATACCCCGCCTTTTTTCCTCTTGCAAGGAACCCAAGGCAGCTTACATTATCCTCCTCCTCTCCATTTTATCCTCACAACAACAACCCTGTGAGGTGGGTTGGGCTGAGAGTCTATGACTGGCCCAAAGTCACCCAGTGAGCTTCCATGGCCAAGTGGGGACTAGAACCCGGATCTCCCAGCTCCTAGTCCAATACCCTTGCTACTACACCACACTGGCTCTCACTGGATGAGGTCCAAAGAGGTGTCCATGTGAGTGAAAGAGGCCATCATTAGGCTAAGGAAACAAAATAAACCCATCAGAGAGATAGCAACAACAGTGGGAGTGGCCAATACAACAGTTTGGAACATCCTGAAAAAGAAGGAATTAACTGGCAAGCTCAGCAACAGCAAAAGGCTTGGAAGACCACGGAAGACAACTAAAGTGGATGACCGCAGAATTCTGTTCATGGTGAAGAGGAACCTTTTCACAACATCTAGCCAGGTCAAGAACACTCTTGCGGAGGCAGGCATGTCATTGTCAACATCTACAGTCAAGAGACCCCTTCATGGATCACTGCCTTGTTGTGGCGAAGGGGCTTGCGTAACTCAGTGAAGCCATAAGCTATGCCGTGCAGGGCCACCCAAGACGGACAGGTCATGGCAGAGAGTTCTGACAAAATGTGGTCCACTGGAGAAGGAAATGGCAACCCACTCCAGTATTCTTGCCAAGAAAACCCCATGGAACGTATCACAAGGCTAAAAGAGATGACGCCGGAAGATGAGCCCCTCAGGTCGGAAGGTGTCCAATATACTACTGGGGAAGAGCAGAGGGTATTTCCAAGTAGCGCCAGAAAGAGTGAAGCGGCTGGGCCAAAGCCAAAAGGACACTCAGCTGTGGATGTGTCTGGTGGTGAAAAGAAAGTCCAATGCTGTAAAGAACAATATTGTTTAGGAACTTGGAATGTCAGATCAATGAATCAAGGCAAGCTGGAGGTGGTCAAACATGAGATGGCAAGATTGAACATTGACATCTTGGGAATCAGCGAACTCAAATGGACAGGCATGGGCAAATTTAATTCAGGTGACCATTATATCTACTCCTGTGGGCAAGAATCCCTTAGAAGAAAGAGCAGCACTCATAGTCAACAAAAGGGTGGGAAAAGCAGTACTGGGGTACAATCTCAAAAACGATAGAATGATCTCAGCAACTAAATCCATCCCAAAGAAAAAGAAATGCAAGAAAGCAAAGTGGCTGTCTGATGAGGCTTTACAGGTAGCTGAGGAAAGGAGGGGAGCGAAAAGCAAGGGAGAAAGGGGAAGATATACCCAACTGAATGCAGAGTTCCAGAGAATAGCAAGGAGAGACAAGAAGGCCTTCTTAAATGAACAATGCAAAGAAATTGAAGAAAACAATAGAATGGGAAAGACTAGAGAAAACTCACTGGAAAAGACCCTGATGCTGGGAAAGATGGAAGGCAAAAGGAGAAGGGGACAGCAGAGGATGAGATAGCTAGATAGCATCACCGATGCAATGAATATGGACTTGAGCACACTCCGGGAGAGAGCACCGGACAGGAAGGCCTGGCGTGCTGTGGTCCATGGGGTCACGAAGAGTCGGACATGACTGAATGCCTGAACAACAAGAAGAGAATTTTAGCCTGTATAGAGAAATCCCTATTATTACTGCAATTCTTACCCAGTCTTATTATATCATCTGAGAATATGGCAGCTTTCTTTTTAGATAACCAGGATGGAAGCTGTCATATGCCAGAAAAGAGTTGGCATCAGTAGGTTTCCTTTATACATGTGTCTGGATATTGTTACCTCAACCCTCATCAGCCCCAGGCAGCATGGCCAATGGTTAGAGATGATGGGAGTTGTATTCCAACAATATCTAGAGGCCACAAGTTCCCCATCCCTGATATAAAAGGTTGATAAAAGGTAAAGTGTTATCAATGCCCTACCGAACCTTTAAGACACAAGCACACTGCTTACGTACATCGGTGCAGTGAAGGCTGGTAGCGCCGATTTTGGTGGGGCTGCGAACCATTCTGGGTTTCAGTTGGAACCAGCCAGAACTCTAAAGGAGCTGTCCAACATGCTAAACCATAGCCCCAAAATAGGTTCAAGACTTTGTATAGCTCCTTTAGAGTTCTGGCTGGTTCTGACAGAAACCGAGAGTGGATTCACAGCCCCACCAAAATCAGAGCCACCAGCCCCCATTGAATCTTTGCTTGTGAATACTCATTCTTTTTGTATTTTTTCAAATGCTGCACACAAAGATGGCATTGTGATTTTAACTTTTTAAAAATAGGATCCTTTGGTTTGAACACAGAGGTACAATTACCAGCACCTTGCTTAAAGACCATCCCTATACCTGTAAAGGTTCTGAGACAGAGGGACAGGCTACAGCCACTGAGCCTCCCTTTCTGCTTCCTTTTTCCTCCAGGAGACCCCCTGCCCAGCTTTCTCCCCTACCTGCTGTGCAAAATGCATCAAATTCAAAATTAGAATAATCTTGGCCTTAGAAAGCAGGGGCAGAAAGTGGCTGAGAGACTGGAAGCCACGGGGGCTGTGTGCTGTCCCATGTGTTAGAAGAACCTGTGCAGAGCCAGTGTGGTGGAGTGGCAAGAGTGCTGGATATGGGTCAGAAGGACCTGAGTTTCAATCACTGCCCCTCCATGAAGCTCTGGACTAGTCATGTTCTCCTAACTTACCTCACAGGACTGTTGTGAGGATAAGATGTATGGCTCCTTGGAGGAGAAGTGGGATACAAATATGAGAAATAGATAAACTTTATAATCTAGGTAGCAACTCCAAGTGAGGACTGGCAACCCTACACAGAAACATTTACATACTGAAAATGGTCTCTTTAACTACTGTGCAGGCCTAAAGCTACTCCAGGGGGATTAGGTCCTGCATTCTCTCAGTTCATTTTGCCTCTCTTCTATTCCTTCTCTCCCTCTGCCCCTCTTGCCTTCTGGAAGCTTCTGCACAGTATATTTTTGGAGTCTGCCATCAGAACTGGTGGGAACACCACACTGGGAACCTGCCCCCCACTTCAAAGATTGCCTTCTTTCCCATTTTAGGTGTGCATAACGCATAGGCATCAGGCCTACCTGGTCTGAATGTGGAAGTTGTTTGTAGTCCCAGTATGCTCATAGTCATGGACTGCAGCCGCAAAGATCATTGCTAAGATTTCCAGTTCAGTGAGCCAGTGCTAGTCAACAAAAACAACAGCCCATCAGTATGTAGCACAAACAGTTCATCTCTGGCAAAACACTATACCAGTACAGATTCAACATGGCTTACATAACCCTGGTCTGACTTTAACAGAGCATGTAGTACACCTTAGAGTCCAGCCTTCCCCAACTTGGAGCTTCCAGATGTGTTGGACTACAACTCCCATCATCTGCAGCCAGCAAGGTGAATGGCCATGTTGGCTGGGGTGATGGGGCCTGCAGTCTGACACATCTGGAGGTCACCAGGTTGGGGAAGGCTGCACTAACACTATATAGCCTTTGCCCATATCCGTGTAGCCTTAAACCTAAAACCATGCTCATGTTACAGATTTCCTGCCAGATTGGGATGAAGATCTAAATTTCTTCCTCTTTCTTATTCATTGCCATCAGGATGCTCAGAAGTAGATGAGGCTACAAGCTCAAACTGAGTGTTTTCCCCTGGGAGAGGAGATTCTTTTTTAAAAGTGTATGGGCTGTGAGAAAATTAGCTGCCACAGTAAGCCAGAACAGATATTCCTTTAAATATGTGTTGAGCAGATATGTCTTTCCTCCCCATTTTTACTCTAGAGTACACATATGGCCCCAGTCTGGATCAAGACCATAGCATGGAATTGGGGGGGAGGGTGTTTAAGATCTGGATCAGGGCCCCTGCACCTACTAAAAAATGGTGCAGCCATTTAGGAGTAAAAATGGGGAAAAAGACCTAGCTGCTAGACACACATTACTGTACATTACTGTTTGCTTTGGCCCTAAAAGGTTTCTTTTAGTGACTACAAAATGCTGGTGGTGTCTGGAAACGGACCTTGAAGCATGTCTAAAGGTGTTCTTTGGATCATGGCCTCTGGTTTGTGAAATCAAAAATATATTTTCAAATATTGATCTAGTCAATGTTTAGTGGCCTTCTTTAGCTATGAATCAAGTCACCTCATCCAGTTCCTATGGGCCTGGCCCAAGTAATTTCCCTTACCATGATACCAGTAAGAAGCATGATGCAATGCACAGAGTGGGTAACGTCAGCGGCATGGATTAAGTTGTGGTAAGGGTTCCTGTATTTGCTGTAGCCAATTTCCAAAGCTTCTCCAAATGAAATAAGACTGGGAACAGGGATCTGCAAGAGGCAAACATCAAAAACAAAACAAACGTATCTCAGATGTGGGGTCTGCAAGGTGGACACACCCTGCTCATTTTGTCATTCCAGTCTCTAAATGCCACCAGTAAAATAGCACAAGGAAAAGCAATGCAGTAATACTCAGAAACAAGCTCTTTGCACATGCAGTGATAAAGGATGGGAAGGTGATAATTTCAGGGCACTTCCAGACAGCCAATTGCCATCTCTCCCATGGTCGTATGTTAAACTGGATTTGTGGGGAGCTAGCAAAGTGGGTCACTTCAAAATGTAGCTACTTTTCCTCTCAGTGTGGTTGATATTTGCCACGTGCAATGTGCAGCTTGCAATGGTCTAATGTGCACTGTCCCCTGTAGTCTGGATAGGAAGCATCAGGTGGAAACCAGCGAGAATGGAATCCACCACTGTGGGCACCCGGCAGGAGATGGGCAAGCATGGACTGTTTCCTCCTTCAATGTTCCCATTTAGACATGCATTTACTCTCTGTCTGCCATTCAATGTGCCCTTTTCTTCCTGTTTTCCCTAAACTGCAAGACTGGTGTGACTTGCCGAGGCAAAAGTGCACAAGAATCTAGTAGACGGTATAGTGACAAAAGAAGCAGAGCTATGCCTGATGTCAGGATTGACCCTGGGCACAGGGAGACAGTCAGCAGCTCAGATTCAGAAGAGGAGCCACCAGAACTGGGGGAGGCTTTTTCACAAGCCAGTTCAGATATGGGTAGGGGTGCTTCTCAGGTTACCAACTCCCAGATGGCCAGGCATGAAGCTTCCCCCTCACCCCCCTCTGTGAGAAGCAGCGAGCAGGAGGAGGAGGGGCTTGAGGACTGTGACCTAAGAGATGCGAGGCGGCGACGCAGAGCTAAGAGGGAAGTGTCAGGGGTGGAGCTTAGATGGTCGAACCAGTTAGAGAAGCATGAGAGGCTATGCAGGGAAGCATCACGCAAGGGGCAGGACCTCCCTCCCTAAGTTAGCCTAGCCAGATAGCCGCCCTTTCAAACTGCAGGCAACTTTCGCTGATCCCATTCAAATCCCCTGGAGGAACTCCTTTGTAGCCAGAGAGTCCTCGAGGATTTGCATCTGTAATGAACCTGTGAATAATGAATTAAAGGCTTGAGACTGAAGCTTTTCCTTTTGTGTGTTTGTGAGTGCTTAAGGAAAGAGGGTGCCAAGTGAATCATGACACCTGATAGGTCCAATCACTTGGCTTGTGAGTAGCATCCTGCTCTATATACAAAGGATGCTCCTCTTCCTTTAATAGCCTCATCATGTAGAAAGTGACACTTGCCCCAAATCATTCAAAAGCAAAGGCATGCATACCAGCATTTGCTGTTTAGGGCCCTGAGTGACACCAAACACAGGCAGAGAGCCATATCTCATTTCAGCTCTTTAGAGCAAGCTGAAAAGCAGCCACTCAATAAGTATTCATAGGCAATTCCATCTGCGATTCAACAACCACCCATAATCCTCCTGGACTACCACACTGGTGCCCACTGAGGCTGGTGGGACTGAGGGGACGGTCAACAGAGGCAGAGCCAAGGTCGGCACCAGAAGTGGAGCAGTCTTTTTAAACCCCCAGCAGCCCATACCACAGAAAGGGGAAACTGAGGCACATGAACTTTAAGTTCATGAGTGCAAAGTGGGGGTGGGGGATCGACACAAAAACACTCCTTTGGACTTACATTACCCTGTTCCAGCAACAACTCGGACTACACAGACAATAAGTGACTTTGAGATCAGGAGCGCGCCCACAGCATCCACACAGACACTCAGGCATTCTCAATCTCTTTAAGAAGAGAAGCACCAAATATGGTTGTTTGGATTGCTAGACAGACAGAAGGAGTACCTCAGAGCTTTGAAATCTTTGATAAAGAAGAGAATTCTAAGTTAGAGAATTTCCAGTTCAATTTCCTGCAATTTGTGAGATTCTAAATACAACGAGAAATGTCAAAGTGGACAATTAAAATGAACTGCTAACATTTACCCCCAAATGAAGCCTTTTAGCATTTCCAAGCATTTTAGCTTGGAATCCTCACTGGAAAAAAGCTAACCAAATATTCATCTTATTTCATCATTTATTTATTCCTAATACTTGTACCCTGCCTTTCTATAAAATAATCAAGGGAATTTGAACAAGTGTTTTTGAGAACAAATATTTTCACTACTCTGATCCCAGTGTGTGACTGAAAGCCACTAATGTCCCCCACCCCCCATCACAATCTCTCTCACACCCACAGCCATCCACATCCACAGACACCCCATTCTCAATGTCTCTTTCTTTCTTTCTCTCTTTCTTTCTTTCTTTCTTTCTTTTCTCACCCCGCAATCATACAGACAGACACACATAGAAAGTCACACACCTCTTTCATTCATACATACACCAGGCATTCTCAATCTCCCTCCACCCCTTCCAATTAATATAGACAGTCACACACAAAGAGACACCTCATTCACTGACAGATACACTCATAGACACACCCACCCATATTCACACAGACACTCAGCAGGCATCCCTTCTCTCGCGTATGCCAAAAACGTTAGTCTAAACACGCATAATGGAGCTGTGCATGATCGCTTTATCTAGGTTCGTGCAAGTGTGCATGGGCCTGATTCAGATTGGGTGCATAACACTCTGGGAGGGAGGATTAAACTCCCCCCTCCCTGTATTCATCCTGAATTTCCACACACACACCCCGAGGTGGGGAGGGGGTTAAAAAAAGAGAGAGAGAAGCCTCCATTGGAGTCAGTGAAGAACGCTCAGAACGTTCCCCCAGCCAGCGACTCAGAGAAGGAAAGCGGAAGACAACATGATGCAGTGACACTGGTGTGTGGGGGGATTGGAGGAGATGGAAAAGGGAGCAAGAAACTGCAGGCGGCTTGCTGCCCTCCAGCCCCCACCAGTGGGTTGCAACTGCAATCTTGGGCCATTGTCTGAGATAAAGGGCATCTCTACACTAGCTAAAATCCTGCATTTAAAACGGAGCTTCCTGCTTCCATTTTAAATGCAGGATCACAACAACTCCCCTTTTCACCTGCTTCCTTTCCTGCCTCCCCTTTCCCCCTCTTTCTCCCTGTATCTGAGTCTTCCATTATCTTTCATTGACCTCACTCCTCTTCTTGCCGCTTTTCCTCTTTTCACGGAGGGAACTCAAGCGGAACACAACGGGGTAATTTGATAGCTCATTATCTGCGATCTGTTTAAAAACGGAACAAAGGGCATTTAGCGCGGGAGATGCCTTGGAGGCTCACACCGCCATCTAAAGAGCCCACAAACTTCTGTAATTGAGCCATCTCAATAGCAGGATAAAAGCTCCATGTGAAGGAGCCCAAAGCTCCCAGAGCTTCACTCAGTCAGGGAAACTTGTCACTGAGGGAGGTCACCAGGTGACTCCTGACCATTCCTGAATTCAGTCTTCTGCCTTCAGTCTTCCATACGCCTGCCCCCTGCCCAAGGTTCATGTCTGTCCTTGGGCCTGAGCACCTAACAGGTGGGCCACTGCTTACAACGTCTTTCAAATGTTGCTGTTCATTTAGCAGGTTCCCATCTCTTAGGGCCTTTCCATATGTTACTTCTCTCACACATGGAAATAATGCACACCATGGCTACCAGCTGCCCATTCTCATGACAGACAAGAAACAGACACTGTACTTCATTAAATGACAATAGGCATGAGTTTACAGAAATTATTTAGGAAAGAAGTAACATGATGTATCCCTTGGGTTTGGGGGATATGTATGGTTAGAGAACTTTTCTTACCTTGAAACGGCTCAATAGATCATATCTGGTAAACAATTCATACATCATAAATTTCAGGCTGTGGCCCCCACTTGCTTCATTTAGGGCAAATACATCAAATGACCATTTATCAACATCCTGTAAGCAAGAAGGGGAGAAAATAATGAAGGAGTTTCATACTCCCCTCCCCACAGGATACAAATCATTCTGAAAATTAATAAACTTTGTTATATTAAACCAACAAGTGCTATTTGAATAATGTCCGTGACCAATCTAATGCTAAAGCAACTAGTTCAGATATACATATAGATCCATCCTAACTAGTTGCATGAACATTCAATTTACTTAAATCTGCTTCAGTTAGTTTGCTTCTTTAGTGCATTAATGTATATATTGCTTTACACAACCAAAGAGTCCTGAAGAGATTTACAAAAAAGGATAAGATACAAAGAATACAATATATCAACCTACCCCAACCTGGTGCCCCCTGGCATTTTGGACTACAACTCCCAGGATTCATGACCATTGGCTATGTGGGCTAGGGCTGATGGGAGCTGTAGTCCAAAATATCTGAAAGGCACCAGATTGGTGAAGGCTGCAATATATAATAGTATATTCATTAAAACCATAAAAATTTACTAAAAATGCCCATTCTCAAAATTGCCTAAAGTCATGCCCCATCCAGAATAGTAATAAACAACAGAAATAACCACCAAGGCCAGTCCCTTAAAACTATCTAAATGCCAAGGAGAAGAGAAACTTCCTCGCCTGATGCCAAAAGGATGGCAGAGTCGGTGTCAGGTGAGCTTCCTTGGAGAGAGCATTCCATATTTGTGGGGCTACCGCAGAAAAGGCCCATTTTCTTGTCACCACTCTCCAAACATCTCTCGCAGGGAGCACGGAGAGAACCTTTCTATACTGAAGCTACCACACCCATGGGAAGGCTAGTCTAGAAGGAGAAACAGTGGGCTAACCCGGTTGCTAGGGAATCCTGACAAAAGAACAATGATTACCATTCCATGCAACAGTTTTCAAATTGGATCTGTCTTATTGTTCTAATAATATTCAAATGAAATCGCAACTTAACAAGAACAAAAAAGCAATACAATCACAAACCTTTTGTGAATGTGCAAAAATCTTCCTTTGTGTAATATGTATTTAAAATCAAAATACTTAGGAAATAATTCATCCAAGCAAGTGGTGCTTTATTTTCTCTCCATGTCAAAAATGTGTACTCCAGTACATGGCCATGTGGATAAACTTTCATGTGAATCTACCACGTTTACCTGTGTTCATGGCAACTACAGCTACAAGCAGAGAAATGTCTGTGGCTGTTATACATACACTGATAGTTCATGCAAACATGTCTCCATAGGGTCATGTCCCGCCATATGCAAACAAAGGAAAGAAAATGAAAACTTGATTGTGTGAACAAACCCTTAGTGATTCAGCAAAACCACCTGGAACGTATACTGAAAATAATCCAATCTCCTCTCTCCCTCTGTGAATAAATATATTACTTTGTACAGTTCTCAAACTGATCTCACCTTAAAAGTTGCTATCACTTCAGCTGGATAGGCCAAACCAACCATGCTGGAGGTCCTTCGATACATTCTAGAAGAAATGAAGATTAAATGAAATGGCACTTGAAAACTAGTAGTAGTATATTTATTTGTTGGGAGCAGTTCTTGTGAACTTGTGTGAAGTTCTTTTCAAAGTTTGAATTAGATTCAATAAATTAAGAAACTCTTAAGATCATATGAAAGACAGGGACCTCAACGTCCTATAAAAGTTCCCTCCTGTTAAACAGAATTTTCATGTGCTTAGCACACGTCAGACTTTCAGACCTCTCTTCAAATTATCGTAACTGCCCAGAGAGCTTTGGCTATTGGGCAGTATAGAAATGAAATAAATATATAAATAACAAAGAAAACTAAGAGAGCAATCCTATGGCCGCTAAACAGTGGCTAGACGGCCATAGGATATGCCGTTTTCCGGGAACTGACCTCGGAGCCCGCGCTCCAGGGTCGGTTCCCAGAAAACCTATCTCCTCTCACTTCCGCGCTGCCTCAGAGGCAGTGCAGAACATCCCTGTCCTCCACGCTCGGAAGAGGAGCGCGGAGCGGCCAGAAAGGCGTGTCTGGGGCATTCCATGTCTGAATGTGTGTCTGGGGCATTCTGGGGCAGGGAGAGCGTAGCTGCCTGTATGATACATCCAATGTGTCATACAGCAGCTTCCTTCCCTGCTCCGTGCTCCTGCAGCTAGACAGCCGCAATCAGATGTCTAGCCAAAATAGCAGGGCAGGGGAAGAGCGGAGGGCACAATCCCCTCCGTGCTTCTCCTGCCCTGCTTAGGATAGGCGGCCACCTCTGAACTCAGAGGCGGCTGCCTATCTCGATAGGATTGCGCCCTTAAACAAATGAAGACACCCATAAATGAAAGATAGATAGGATGCCACTTAACAATGCCATTCTTTCTCTTCGCTCCTCGGTTACTTCCAAATACAAGTCTACGTAAATATCAAGCACCAGCCTCTCACTTGGTTTAAAAGGATGACAGTCCACTGCCTTCATTGTGAACAAAAGAAGGTATAATTCTAAGAGAATTACAGTGCAATCCTAGACATCCCTACTCAGAAGTAAGCCCCAATGCATTCAATGGGACATACTCCCAGGGAAGCGTGTATAGGATAAGAACATAAGAAGAGCCTTGCTGGATCAGACCAAGGGCCCATCCAGTCCAGCATTCTGTTCACACAGTGGTGCAATCCTATGCAAGTCTACTCAGAAGTATGCCCCACTGAGTTCCATAGGGCTTACTCCCCAGTACGTATGTCTAGGACTACAGTCTTAATGTATTTGTTGTTGCTTAAAACAAAACAGAAACAAAACATCAGTTTCAGCATGTTTTGATATAAATAAGCACAAATCTCAGAGTTTGTATATCCAGAGCTTTTCAAAGTTCAGGGAATCAGGGAGGATAGAACCCAGCCTGTGGTTCAGTTGTTTACTGCCTTTTGAACAGGAAGTTCGAGATTAGAAATTCTGCTAAATCAAGTGTTTACCTCTTGCTTACTATGCCACTTGCTTAGTGGTGCTGAAATCGACAGTGTACTCAATCACTGCCATATTATTCACAAAGCCAGGGAGCTCACCTTTCTACAAAAATCCCAGCTTGGACAGCATGCACGATGCTTCGAAATTTGGGTTTTTCCTCCGGCCTCCTTTTCGTCATCCCCATTTTCCTCGTGAAGGTAGAAGCCAGCCAATCCCGTACTTCCAGCGGGACTGAATCTGACTGGATATCCGACAGTTCATCCTCTGTATCCAGGAGCCTCCTGAAAACATAGATCATATGCATTAAGGAATTTAGAAGGCCCACCCGCTTCAGTTCGCATGGATGGGAAAATGGGTACCAAGTGCCATAGGCTCCCAGGTAATCAGAACTGCAGCTTGAGAGCTACATGACGCTGCTCCACTTCACCTGAATATGGTGCAGATGACTACTGCCCAAGCACAGCCTGCCCCAGCTTGGTTCCCTCCAGGCAGGCCTCGCTCACAGGAATGTAGGGAGCTAGTTTGTGTTTTTTTAAAACCAAGTCAGAGCATGGCTTCATCTGGCTCCATATTGTCTAAACCAGTGGAGGCTGGTGGCTCTGAGTTTGGTGGGGCAGTGAATCTATTCTGGTCCAGTCAGAACCAGCCAGGACTCTGAAGGGGCTATCCAAGGTGCTGAACCTGTTTTGGGGACAGGGTTCAGTACCTTGGATAGCTCTGTTAGAGTTCTGGCTGGTTCTGACTGAAACCCAGAATGGATTCACAGCCCCACCAACATCGGAGCCACTCGCCTTCACGGGTCTAAAATGACTGGCTGCTTCTCTCCAAGGTTTCAGACAGGAATCCTTCCCAGCCCTACCCGGAGAAGCCAAGGATTGAACCTGGGGCCTTTTGTTTGCAAAGGAGGTGCTCTATGACTGAAAGGAGGTGCTCTATGACTGAACAACCAGTCAAGATTGAAATAGACCCTCGCTCAATCATGTCAGGATTTTAAAAGTAAGGCAAGAAATAAAAAGGGTGCAAACCCCCCCCCCACAAATTGTATTATTCAGATAATATTCAGCCATATTCATGTCCACATTTCATATTTGTATGTGTTCTTCTTTAGGAGGAAAAAAACTCCACTTCCCTCAATAAGTCAGGGAGCTATATATACATCTAAAAAAATCTTCTGGGCAATGAAAAGAACTCATTTTCTCATTTTGCTGCTTAAATCCTCTACATATCTCCCTGAAGGATGTCACTGATTCCCCAAGAAAGAGCAATACCATTCAACACATGCATACATTGGATTTTTATATGAACAATAACAATTATTTTGCACTCCTGAGATCCTTTTTCTTCTTTCATCATGCTACTGGGCTCACTGAGAGAGTGAACAATCTCATGATCATATGCACACAAATGCTTCTCCTTATATGAACTCCCCCACCCTCTCTCCCACTTTTAAGAATGACAGGGAGCCCTTGCTCAGAATTCCTTTGTCCAAAGAAAGTAGGATTGGAGGAGGGAGGAGGAGCAAAGCCTTTATCCACAATGGTCCTTCTGAGGCTTGGGAAGGACGAAAATAGATGAAAAATAGATGTTTCAGTATGATTTGCTGCTGAGATTCAGGAACCTTTGCAAGTCTTGCTGATTTTGGAAATTAAGCAATTCAAAAGCAATTGGATCATGCTGTTCATTAGAAGTAGCCAGGGTTTTGCTGCTCATGTGTTATTGTTGATTTTCTTGTTGATTACTCGTTGATGTTTTTGGTTTATAATAGTCTTATAAGCCCCCTTGCTGAGGAAAGTTTAAAATAAAATAGAATAGAATAGAAGTGCAACCATCATGATGTATGTAAAAGTATCTAGAACGTAATTTAATGTGAAAGAAAGAAAAGCATTTGATCAATGAGGCTCGCAATCTTATCTGCGATGCCCAAATGTCAACATTAAATGCATCAATGTCCCATTCCAGGAGGCTGTAGAGGAGGAGATGAGAGGGAGAGTATGGCCATTCCACCAGCGCTACTGAAGACCATCTCTATGAAGGCTCCTCCTCCCTCAACTGTCATCACCAGCAGCAATTCCAGCAAGCTGTACTAAGGGAGTTGAGAAGGGAAACGAGGCCATTCCACCAGCCCTGATGACAGAATTAATTGCACCCACCCACTCTTTCCTCCCCATTCCTTTTTTCTTGTGAGTTGTGACTTTTTAAATGGTAAGTCAGCAGGCAGGAACTGCCTTCTTTGATGGATTATATGTCTCTCCGGGAGCCTTTTTGGCTGAGTAGGAGAAAAATACGTTAAATAAATTATAAATGTTGTCACCATTCTTATCCAGGTAAATAGCAGACTGTGAGCCTGTTCAGACATAACGCCAAACCATGATGGTTAGCATTTTTTCGATAACCATGGTGGCTTCGCATAATGTCTAAACAGGGGTCTGACCCAACCATCGTGGTCTACCATGCACAAACCACACCAACTAACCACCTGCTGCAAGATGGTTAGTGGTGCTAACCATGGCTTAGTGTGATGTCTGAACAGGCCTCGTGGTTAACAGAGCACTTCCATACAGCTCCGTGGCAAGAGTGGCCGAAAATGGCCGTTACAGGAGCGGGGCTGCTGATGGTAGCCATTTTCTTCCTTCTTTCTGATTCCGTTACAAAAAGGAGTAAAACATAAATAAAAACATTGAAAATTGTGCAAACATCACCATAAAAATGTGCATTTGTGCAAATGCACATTTGCACAAATACCACAATTTTTGCACAAATTTTCAACATTTTTATTTAGTTTTTACTTATTTTTGTAATGGAATCAGGAAGGAAATGGCCACCAACAGCAATCAGCAGCCCCACTCCTGTAAAAGCCATGTGAGCCACTGAGGGTGCTGGGATGCATGAGGGAGCAGTGGGAGGACTGCAGGAGGGAGGGTGGTTGGAGAGTTGTTAGGCTAACCACGCTGTGGGCCATGGTTAGCTGCATGTGTAGCAGCGGTTCTCACAGTGGTTAGCACTAACCACTCTGCACCATGGTTAGCCTAACCACCTTGCCCCAGTATGCGTCTGAACAGGGGCACTGGATTGCATCCAATGGTGTCCATCAGTTAGCAAGAGTGGCTGAATAACTGAGTTCACAAAGAGAAGGCTTAGCAAAACAACCTTTACTTCGTTGCAAAAATCACACACAAACACCCTGAAACAAGAGCTAAACCTTTGGTGTAAGAAAAGAAGCCCTGGTAAAATAGCAAACACAACTTTGGTGCCTCCTTGCTAGTAGGCAATGTTCTCTGCATGTATCCAGCAGAGCTGATTAGCTCCGCACCCTGGGCGAGCCCTGCTATTACATCTTTAACACTCTACACAAGGATGTTAATCGGCTGTTAATCCACTGTGTCTACTTTCAGTTTAATCACAGAACTGAGATCCCAGCACTACACGAAGAGCATTTCTTTTCCTGCTTTTCTGCCACATAACCTCTAGGTAGCAGTGTGGTATAGCAGAACAGTGCAAATACGCAAGTGAAAAAAGATGGTGGTTGCTTTCACAATTTAATGCTGCATTTTCCCTGCTCTGTGCTGGGAAAGTGCTAGTTAGACTCAGAAGCGAAACTGGAATGTCATGACAGCACTAAAGAAGCTGTTAACAACCATTAGCAGTGAATGGCACGATAAATACCTCGTGTACAGAAACCCTAAGAGTGAATTAACCCTTTGGTGAAACTTTCTATTAGCATGATCTCCCACCATCGCTATTCCAACACTATCCGCCAGTGGACTGGACACTTTAGATGGAACAGATTCCCCTTCCCCTGAAGCCTTCTGCTTCCCACCTGCCAAAATCTGCTCTGGAGGGTTGGATGACCCTCTGGACCAAATTTAGGAGATGGAAGGGGGGAGGAGAGGACAGGGAAGTCTGCTCACATCATATTGGATGGAGCCTGTAAAAATCCATATTGACGTTCCAAATTATACAGAATACAGGTTTTGAAAGCATATTCTTTGGTGTTCTGTTATATTTTGTTTTATGATATACTGTTGTCAAGGTTCCACTTATGACCTGGGCCCCCTGAGCAACCCCTTAAGGATCTCTTGCCTCCTTAAGAGTCCCACCTTCCTTCTTTTCAACTTCTTCCCAGTAACATGGGGTTTAGGCTGTAGATGTGGGGTGGCTGACACTCTAGTCACAGGGTTGAACCGCAATAGTTTACTGGTAAATTTAAAGCTAGCAAATCACAACTAAGGTAATTACACAATAGAGCTGAGTGATACAAAAGGCATTAAAAGAAAATAAAAGTTGCAAAACTCAAGTTCCTTTATCCTAGCTGTCCTTAGACTTTTCTAGGCTGCTTCTTCCTCCTCACTCTTCAGACTCTGCTCTCATTTCAGGCTCTAGCTGTCTCTCTGTTCTTGCTGGCTCTCTCACTCGCTTTATCTACCCTCCTCCCTCAAAACCAAAAGTACTACTTCACACCTGAAGAAGTGAAACTTAAGTGGAGAAATGAAACTACAACTCTCAGGATTACCCCTCCCAACAGAAAACTCTAGGCCTCTAAGCCTGACCTTTTCTTGTCTTTGCCTCTGTAGGCCTCAAATCTTAACAACTGTCTTTTACTTTTCACACTGTATTCGAGGGCACAGATAGGGAAATGGAGTAAAAGGGTGTAGGATTGTCCAGTCTCACTCACTGCCTCATGGCTGGCTGGGGGATGCTGGGAGTTGTAGGACTTATTTCTGTCTAAACAACCATAGGATTGCACTGTAAGCCTAGTTTAATTTTGTTTTCAAAGACTAGTTTTATTATTACCTTGCTCAGGTGGGGGTGCTTCTCTGCCCATGATGGATATTAATAGAAATTTCTGTTTGAACATAAAACAGTTGCTTCTTTTAGCCACATTTTTCTTCAATTCCATTCAGGATCTTCCTCTTCCCTTTGTGACAAATTTCTGGGAACTCCCAAGAGGTTTCTAATTCTCAGGAGATCTCAGTGATAGTTCCAGTGAAAGAGTAAATCTTAATCCACCATGATTCGTTTCCTGGAATTCAGTTACTTCAAACACATGCTGTGTGGTGATAGCAGCGGCTAAAAGACCTGTGTCTTCGGCAGACACAGCAGCTGACATATCCATTCGCAAGGCCTTTCCCTCAAGGCCAGACTCTCCATTAGACATGGTGAGGCAGTCTGCCTCAGGCAGCAGATGGTAGGGTGCAATTGATGGGCAGCATATTGCCAATGTATTTAATTATTCTGGGTTGGATCCAGACTTAGTGATACTTAGAGTAGATCCCAAAAAAATCATGGGACTTCTCTTAGTCATGACTAACTCAAGTCCCATTGATTTCAGTGGGTCTACTCGATATATCAACACAGACGTATACATATCATGATGGGTACAATTAGGATTCTTTGCTAAGTAATTGCTTTGCCGAGTATATCCAGAAGCAGAAAACCCAATGCACAATAGGACTGGTTCTTTCCAAGCACACACTTAAAACTGAAAGTCACTGAGATGACCTCTTGGATGAAAATTCTCTGTTCGGAGAAACACAGATGCACTTTGATCCTCCATCCACTTACGCAGATGTTTCATTTGCACACCAGAGCAGTGTTGTCAGGACCCATGGGGGGAGGGGCAGTTTGCTTCAAAAAGGCCCAGGTATCTCCAGCCTCAAAAAAGGCACCCACCCCTAAGATGTGTTGCTTTGTGCCTTCTAGTTTAATGAAGCAGAAGTATAGGCTTGTTGACCTTGTTGTGGTCAGTTTTACTAGAAAAGGGGAGATGCTGCCCTTTCAGCACTGACCCTGAAGTATCCCCACATCCCCTTCTTATCTCACAGGTATGGGGTGGCTATTCTCCCCCATCCACTTGGTGTCTAGGAGGAGGCTTCCTCCTGGGTGATCACGGGTACAGCCCCCTTCACATGTATTTCACCTCCTCCTGCAGGGCATACAC
Source organism: Heloderma suspectum (assembly GCF_057233095.1). Taxonomy (NCBI): domain Eukaryota; kingdom Metazoa; phylum Chordata; class Lepidosauria; order Squamata; family Helodermatidae; genus Heloderma; species Heloderma suspectum. The sequence goes on from NC_139458.1 coordinate 194,233,505, forward strand.
TGGGTCTTCCTTAACCTGAGCAAAGGGCTGGATGTGCCTGATCTCATCTGATCTCAGAGGCTAAGCAGGGTCAACCCTGGTTAGTACTTGGATGGGAGACTGCCTGGGAATCAGGTTTCCTGCACTGAGTAGGGGGTTGGACTCGATGGTCTTGTAGGCCCCTTCCAGCCCTATGATTCTATGTCCTGTCACTATAAGAACATAAGAGGCCTGCTGGATCAGACCAAGGGTCCATCTAATCCAGCATTCTGTTCACACACTGGCCACCAGATGTCAACCAGGAACCCCAAGCAAGACATGAGCGCAACAGCATCCTCCCACCCATGTTCCCCAGCAACTGGTGCACTGTACATAGGCATACTGCCTCTGATTATTGGAGGTAGCACATAGCCATCAGGACTAGTAGCCATTGATAGTTTCCTCCTCCAGTGTCTAACCCCCTTTTAAAGCCATTCAAGTTGGTGGCCATCACTACCTGTTGTGATAGCGGTGCACTAAAATGGGTGCACCCTGAACCACTCTGCTACTGCTACATGACTTAGCCTCACTCATCCTACTCCCCTCTCCACTTCATCTGAGGCTCATGTCCCTTTCCCTGCTGTGCTCCAGACCTGCCTCTCCTGTCACCCTCTCACCACTGCATACAGCTCTGTCAATGCCCTCTCCTGGGTTCAATCCTTCCCATGGGCAGACAGCACACCCAGATGACATGATCACTGGGCACCACCACTTGCAATGAGGTTCTCCAGCTGGACTGTCAGCACCAGGGCAGGAGGCATGCTGTGCCAAGGTCAGTGAATCCACACCGCAAGCATGCATGGAGTCTAGGGCCATGTTTCCATGACAACGGAAGGGTGAAGACAATGAAGAAATACTGGATTTTTCATAGAATCAGCATGGCTCCACACGGGGCTCCACGAAGGAGTGGACCGCACCATTATAAGTCGCTGACAGAAACATACTTCTGGGTGGGGTGGGGGGATTGGAAGTGAACATCATCAGACTGGCAGGGGCTGCTCAACCAATAAGAGAGGCTCCCCCCTCCAGGCTCTACTCCCCTTCCTCCTGCCCCCCTGGTTAGGCAATAATGCAAAGGATTGAAAATGGCATGAATTACTCCCAAAAAGCCTTGAACCAAACAGCAGAGAAAAGCACCTTTGGAAATAGCACTTCACAGTCATTAGGGGAGTTGCTATGCCTTTCACCAGATGAATACATGATGTACCCTGGGTGTACTTAGTGTTTTTGGCTTAATGGCAATCTCAATACATTGGGGAACAAGCCTCATTGACCTCAGCAGGAGTTACTTCTAAGTAGACTTCCCGGACCCATGCCCAATTCTGCCCATTTTTTCCTTTCCCTCTAAATACCAGGCTTCCGCATTAGCAGGCACCCCTGAATAAATGCACTATTGCGCGATAGTGCAAACGCGTGATAGTGTACTTTCAGGAACAAGCCTCATTGCCTACAACAGGAGTAAGCAGGACCCCCTAAACTAAAGCACTATCGTATGATAGCAGTATCACGCAATAGCACAAATAGGGATGGTGGAGAATTTCTCCACGAATCTCCGGGAGGCCGAATGCCAACGCATTCGGCCCCCCGAAATTGGTGGTGAAATTCTCCGCCGGCCCCCCGCCCCCCCCAGGATAGGACTTACCTTGTGTGAATGTCCCTCTCGGCGGCGGGTCCTGGCAGCGTTTCGGCGGGGACGGCGGCCGGTCTTCTGACCGGCTGCCGCCGCCACCATTGCAAAATAAAAAAGGAAAGTAAAAAAAATAGCGTTCCCTTATTTTCGCCGTAGTCTACGTAAATCTTTACGTAGACTAGATGTACCAAACTAAGGAACGCAAATGGCGGCGCCCCATGGGCACCGCAATTTGCGTACATGCTTTTTTTTTTTTCAAAGTCACCCGTGATAGGCTACGTGACAATTTACATAGACTATCATGGCTGACTTTGGAAATCTAGCCGTGATAGGCTATGTAAATCGTTACATAGCCTATGCCTATCACGGGTGTGTGTTGTTGTTTTTTTTACTTTCCTTTTTTTTTTCGCGGCCGGGTAGATGGGGCACTCCTCCCCGGCCTGAATTTCAGCGGCGAGGGATGGGGCGCCTCCCCCCCGGCCTGAATTTCGGCCGGGCGAGGCGGGGCACCTCCCCCCCCTCGCCTGAACTTCAGGGGGGAAACTGAAGCGCCTCCCCCCCACCGCGAAGCAAGCTGCGGGACCAGGTAAGTCCCTTTCGTCCATCCCTAAGCACAAATGTTGGTGCTATTTTGTGATTGAGTGATAGAGTGATAGCAAGATACTGACATGGGGGTATGCACATTGATGGAAGAAATGTACAATAGTGTTATAATGAGATAGTGATGGGGGGTAGAGGTGCTGCTGGAGAACTGGGGCTTTTTTTGCTGTTGAATAATAGTGATGCCTTCTAAATGTGCGACTGAGGATTCTGCAGTAACTACCTCTAGAACTGCGATCTGGCCAGGAACGTATATATGTACACCTCACCCCATGGCTCTTTTAGTAGTATAAGCCTTAGCCCCTGATACAGTAATGGCTTTAAATGTCCAACATCAATACAGTTGGTGGCCGGTGAATGGGGAGTGCTTACTTCTGGTTTGCGACGTAGCACTAAAGCGCTGTTTTGGTTTAATCCTTTACTTAAAACAACAACAAAAAAGAACTCTGGTGGCCAGTGGGGAAATGGCAGAAACATAAAGGAAACACAGGCAGGGAAAACATTGGGAAATACCCCTTGACCGGGGTCATGGTGAAAGGCACACCTCTGGGCAGGGCTAACACACTGGAGTAAATGCTGGGGATTAGTGTACACCACAACAGAAGTGTGCCAAAAGTTAGCCAAAGTAAGAAAAAGAATTGGACTATAACCAGTCTCAGGAAATCTGGTTTTTCCGCAATCCGCTTCAGGGTGGCTGCTGGATGGCCACGACGTCATGTATCTCTAATGACCTCCACACGCAGCCAGTTCAGAGTAAATCACTCGTGGAAACAGGCCCTACATCAGAGGCATGGGAGTTTTCTTTAATGAATTCAGCATTAAAGGATGTAATTGTCAAGGCATTTGTCCTAACAAAATGTTTCCAGAAGACCACTTTGAAAATATGCTGTCACCAGCAAAAAAGATTCTGGGAATAAATGGCCTTTTCTTTACGCTAATATTATTCTCTTTGTATATCTACAATGTGAAACTTCGGAGGGCATTCCATTGAATATGTTTTTGTTGAACAGTTCTTAAGGCTGCTGGGTAGTATTTTCACCCTAGTGCCTAGTAAGATTGAAGGGAGCTTTCTTTCTTTTGTAGACCAGTGGTGTCGAGATTTTTCTCAATTTAGAGAACACATATTGTCTTTGGTGCTGACTCACTGCAAAATATTGTTGGAAGACCTTTTTATACACAAGGGCCCTTCAGAAAGAAAAGCTTTGCCTATGCAGCTTTCTCTCCCAGATTATACAAGTCAGCGACAACATCAAACGTTCTGAGGGCTAAACATGAGGCAAGACAATGGTCAGCTGAGCTCCACCCCACAGGTCATCAGTCCAATAGCTGCTGAAAATCTGTGCACTTTCCTAGAAAGAGTTGGGGAGGGAGGAGCAAAGACAGTGTGGTCCCTACCCACTAGCCAGTCAGCTGGTGAAACCCTTGGGCAACATCCAATGCTGCTGTCACAGTGCCAGTGCAAACCAATGCTGATACAACATCATTAGCACTAGTGCTGCGACAACACTGGATGCTGCCCCTTGTCTCCAGTGCAAATGCCAGTCTAGACCTGCCAAGTGTTCTCTTGACTGAAACAAAAAGGTTTGGATATTGGGGAACAGTTTTTTTAAAACAACAACAACATTAAACAACAGAATTTTTTAAAATATTTCCTAGTTCTCCCCAACCCTCTTTTCTTTCAAAATGTGAAATTGTACATTGGAATTGTAAGCTTCTGTGCACCTTATAGACAAGGTGGTGTGTGTGCATCTGTGTGTATGACAAGAAAAGCAATATAGATATCAAGCTGATTTGATTACTATATCTGGCTATGTAACAGTGGGCCATTTAAGGTGCTTTCAGAGAGGCTCCTCCCATTTCTGACAGGAATGCATTAAAATCCTACACTTGGGGATATGGGGCAGTATCCAATGGTCTGCCTACACAGAGTAGACCCATTGAAGTGAATGGGCCTAATCGAAGTAGGACTGCCATTGGATACTGCCCATGGAAATGTCCAGCAGAGCCAGGGCCAGGCCAGGCCACTCTCTTAGGTCCATAATGGGGGCTCAGTCCCCACAGCATGGAGATACACACATGACTGCAGTTCCAAACATTGCATTTAAAGTTTCCTATCAAAGAAATATGAACTTTAAAATTTGGAACAACTTTGACTTGAATGCACTTGATATCCCCATCCCCACCCCCTGACCCTGTCCCTGTCCAACATCAGCTACCAGAGAAATATAACCAGGCCTTATTGATTTTTTCCACTAAAAGCTATTACTTTCCAGACATGTGGGAAACACATTTATTAAACACATCATGGGGCCTGGACTAGTCAAGGAACTCAATTGTCACCTATTTTTGCTTTGCTAGCTGTGGACTCCTACACATTTAACCTTGGTGACACAGGCTATGTGCTTACCCAGACAATTTAGTTCCAAGTGTTCCCTGACCACATATTAACTTTTCCAGGATAGGCCTTCAAGTCCACATAAAACACACGGTGAGTAGCTTTCTGCAATGGCATAACTGCACTGTTATTTACCTCACCACGGTCAGCTTCAGGTTTGAGGGAGTACAGGGCAAACTGCCCTTTGCTGGGCCCCTATTACATTGATGGGTTCCTTCAGGCTTACCAGGCAGTGGTGGTAGCATCAGCAATCCAAGGGTAGCAAGGGAGCTGCCATTTTGATTTCCCACAATGCCCCCGAGGCGCCCCATGTAGTGTCACTCCAGGACACTGAGAAAATTTAAATGGAGGCTCGCAGATCCAATTGCCCAATGTGGGGGGCCGAGGGAATGTGTCAGCACTGGTAGGCGCTGCTGGGGCCCTGGCAACTGTCCTAGGATGCCAGGTAGTGGTGCCTGTCTCCCCCCGTTGTTTCTCAACCTCTGCCTAAAAGAAAATGCTAAGGCTGATCCATGAAACTATTTTTGGGAGGGAGGCAGGTTATGCACATGGGCCTGGAGTGTTGGTTAGAATGGTGGCTGTTCTTGTTGAAGTTTTGACATATATCAAGTTGGTGGCTGGACTATCTGTGATCCTGGGCTAAATGGACTGTTTAGTTTGATTTATTATATGATCCTTAGTTTTAACTATATTAATTATAGTAATTTGCTGCTCAGTTTAAACAGTGTATTGGAAGCATAGCCCTGCTCCAGCTAGATATTCTTGCCATTTCTGTCACTGTAAACAATTATTATTTCAGAAGGAGAAAGTTGAGATATATATGTTACAGTAAATGCCAGAGACTTAGTTAATGTTGCTATGTACTGGTAATTCCTAGGATTGAAGGATTTCAAACAAAAATGTCAAATATATTAGTGTAACAAGGCTCATTTTTGACATTTTCACATGTTGCATGGTAAATGCCGTCTGTCAATTAATGATGAAAATAAGGGTGATATTTGGACATTTACTGAGGACACTCTGTTAGCTTTGAGATTTGTGATGTCAGTATTTTCCAACATTTTCCTCTGGGCTTCTGAAGAATTACCAGTAAACATCAACATTCACCCTGTTTCTGACACTTATCACAATATCATCTGTAGGAGATCTTTACCTTTTCTCTCTCTTTCTATTTATACAAATACTGGATCACAACAGAACAATTTTTTTAAACAACTATTGCCCAGAATTGGCTGGGGAAACTGTGAGAAGTTGTCATTGAAATGTTTTCCCTGAATTCTTGAAAATATTTTAATAATTCCAGTATGTGGTAATAAAACTAGTCTCTTTAGAAGAAACAGTCCAGGGACACTGGGGACTTAACAAACAGTGTGAAATTATACATGACTAATGCTATGTTAAAAAGATCAAGGGTGGTGCTTTTCACTCTTGTACATTCTGAGCTTAAACCAAATTATTTGGAAGTAAGTCCCACTGATGTCAGTGGCATTTATTGCTAATAAAATTCTCAGGAGCGCAAAATGAAGGACCTGTTCCAAGTATATTAGTGCACCTGTTCCAATCTGAAAATGTGTTTCATGCCATAATGAGTGTGAATTTACAAAATCATTTATTATGGGAAATGTTGTCATGAGTTCAGAAATCTGTCATTCTTCTGTGCTCACTCATTCTTATAAATATAGACCCTGTATGGAAAAATACAGTTACTGAAAAAAGTCCTTTTAATATTCAGAAGTGCCTCTCATACTGTCCTATATATCTTTCTCCAGATGGATGGATACTTGTTCAATGTGTAATTGCTGTTTGGATATCTTAACCGGAAGAGTTCGATATGCTAATCAGAAGAGTTCTTATTCAGATCCTTCAAGTATGATTAGAAGAGCCCTTCACAATATCTTTTTTTTTTAACTATATGAGCATGTCCTGATATAAATAAGCCTAGATATTGTGTGTTCTGTATTCACTCTGAAGCAGTTTATCTAAGTTCTGAGTTGTACCACTTAAGAAAAGAAGCAAAACAAAATGAGAGCAACAGCTGTAAGTGAAAACAACCCAAAAGCGCTGAAAAGCACTCAACTGATATAATTAATCCACTAGACTCTAATATGTAAAAGTCATACATACATTTTATTACAATAGAATAATGTGTATCTTACATGGAATTCAAACATATGATGTGTAAAGGCTAATAGACAATATAACCCAACAAGAGATCCAGCAACTAAACTACACACATATAATGTTGAATTAGGAGGCATCGAATTCGAATTCTATGGGCATCCAGTAATGTCCCGCTTTGTTAGATTTGATGAGGTGCTGCCAAGTGTCAATAAATGAACAAAGTTCTTCCTCCATATACACCATCCTTTCAGTTCTTTAGGCACCATCCTCAGCTGCCTAAAGGCATAAGACTTCTTAAAACACCTTTGCAAATATTCCTTTGTTCTCTCCAATAAATCTTAAAGCCTGTAGGTAAGCAACTAATAGTTCTGCCAATTTCTATGCAAACTTGACAGAACTATTTGAATTCCATGTAAGATACACAATTACACTTTATAATAAAACATGACTTTTGCATATTTACTAGAGTCTAGTGGTTAATTTATATGTTGTGTGCTTTTCAGTACTTTTTCAGTGTTTCCACTGAAGACTACACACACATCTGGCAACATAGTATTTATCTGAAATGGGTTCTTTTGGGGAACCTAAAATGTTGGTCATGTATAATAGGTTGCTTTCTCTGCCTTTCAGCATACTCTGTATGTAACTATGGAGGTAAGAGTTTATTACTATGTTTTAGCAATTGAAAAATGTGTGGTTGTATTTCGTTGTGAATTTGAATAAATGCTCCATTTTATTGATGTGTTTATAAATTATTTTATTGCTACATTTTTCAGTAAAATTTGTAGTTTTTGTCCTAGCCTTTTTAACATTGTAGTTTGGTCTTGAGTGGTCAGTAAACCCTTCCTTTTGGTTTGACACTAATTAATTGTGTGAATCCAATTAGCATGCATGTTTTCTGTTATGTAAATAGTGGCCATAGGAGAGCCTGAGTAGCTCTGAGACTGCAAGGGGACAGGAGAGAGAGTTTAACCCTTTCCCTCCTGCCACGGTCCTAACATAAGTCACCCCTCCCAGCTGCTATTTATATTGTGAAGGAAGTCTCCACTGGTGCCAAAGGAGGCTTCCTTACAGCAAGGGATGTTGGAGAAATCCACAACAGAATCAAATGAGTTTGTATATCAATGAATACACCCCATGGATTCTGCATTGGACCAGCTTTTCCCAAGGCACATGGACTCTGCAGACCATTTTTTTTTAAAGTTCTGGAATTCTATGCAAATTTAATCATAAAAAATATGTAAAATAAAAAAACACTGGCCAAAAATGTGTATTTCCCCCATAGGCTAAAGTATGAAAATGTGCATTTGGGGGAGGATTTGTACATTTGCAGAAGTGTGAATTTGTGCAAATTCAGGACATTGGGAAAAATCCAATTCCATCAATGAGCAGACAATGGAATGAAAGCACCTGGAAATCCACAAAACGCAGATGGAACAAATTTTACAAAATCCATACAGCCCTACCTACAGCATAGCTGTAGTATGCTACACCAAAATTCTACTATGACAAGAACTCAGGAGTATGTGAGTTGTTGGGCAATGTTCTATTTCTTTTCTATTAATTTTAATTTCTCACTAAAGGTAATAGTAAATCACAGATAGGTTATGCCTTTTGTTCCATACCGGTATCAAGGGTAGGCATGGATGGCACCTGCAAGGGCCCACACCTCAGCAGAGGCCCACTGACAAAAGCTCTCTGGACTTGCTCCTCCTCTTTACCCTTGAAACCAGCTTGTTCTTCTGCTTCTCTCTCTGCACCAGACAGTGGTGGTGGTGAGAAGCAGGAGCAGAAGAAGCTGCTGCCTACTTGCTCCCTGGCTCTCTGACTGTCAAGGAAGCAAATGTTATCAACGACGAGAAAGAGGAAAAGGAGCAAGAGCAGCTGGTGACAATGGTGGTGAGAAGGCAGACTCACTGAGGGAGGGGGCCCACTGAGGGTGTCTTGCCTATGGGCCCTCCAAAGCTGGAGCTGGCCCTGCTTTTGTTCCCTAGTTATTCACTCCAGATGTATAATGTTTAGTATGTGTATATAAACAATGAAGTCATACAAATTACAAATATATCACATTTAAAATAACAAGATTGTCTCCCTGGAATGATGAAAAGGCCAGACCTTAAATTTAATAAGGAAATGGGACCAGATGCACATGCTACATCCAAGGGATGCTGAAGACATTTTGGTAGCCACACTTAGGAGCACATTGAGTTCTGTATAAAATGTTAAAAGGTCAAGACAGTGAAATATAAAACTTAGGTAAACATGTGGAAATTGGTCTCACACTAGATACAGTTTCATTTACATGGCAATCCTAGACATTGTTTAAAGAGGTAAAAATGAAAAGACATGAAATTAGCTGTGAAATCATTTCAATAAAGCTCAAGTATATGTACTAGGCTTGGTAAAAAGGAAGACATCTGCATTTATAACAAAAACAAAATCTAATTTATCACAGATGTACTAAGAGATAGGCTATAATGACTGAAGTACTTGAACAACACAGAGTACAACCTTCTCTTCCAACGAGCATCCTATTCTCTTGAACTGAGAATAAAGATTATGAAAAGGCACCAGGAAATGTAGCTAAATTATTCTAGATTCTACATGTAGACTCAGATTAATAACTATAATACCTAGAATGTTTTCAATAACACTTCTGAGTGTTCAAAGCATGTTTCATATATTATCTCAATAATTCTTAAAACAACTTCCTTGTAAGGGCCAGGTGATGCTACTGAGCCTGAGAGATTGTGGTTTGTTGAAGACTACATATTGGGTAGAATCCAACATAAGACCTATTTAGAGTAGGCCCATTGAAATAAATGGGATTTAAGCTAGTCATGATTAACTGAAGTCCCATTCATTTCATGGGTCTACTCTAAATAGGACATGTTGGATTTTACACGTTGTATTCAAGGCAGAGGTGAAGTTTGAGCTGAGGACTTCCTGGGACTTCACAACTTAGGGAGTAATCCTAAAGCCAGCCAAAGATGAGCTGAGGGGCTGTTGGAAGCCATGTGAAAGTACCACTCTGCCAATGGAGAGGAAAACCTGCCCAGTGGAATGGCACTTATGCTGCCTGGTACACCTGCAGAAAGTTGTACAGTGATAGATGTTCTGCCAGCGGTGTTCCACTGGCAGTGACAATCAAAATGGGGTGTTTCAGGGGCATGATAGGGCGGCCAAGGATCTTAAGCCCCCTTGTTCTCCCAAAATGTCCCTGAAATGGACCCTAAATTGGTGCTAGTTAATCCCCTTGCACAATGTCAGGGTGGAAACTGAGCCCATAGAGCCCCAGAGCGGTTCTGATTCTGAGGAAGACCAACAACCCGTGGCAGAGGAGCTCGCTCGTCGCTCACAGGCACAACGGCAGGGAGAGATTCCTCCTGCCTGCATTCCTGGGATAGATAGTGACCCTGGCAGCGAGAGAGCGGGGGAGGAGGCCTTGGTGGACACCCAGCGCAGACGCAGGGAGCGGCAACAGATGGAGGGCGCCGAGAGGAGGCGCTCTGCCCGCTTGGCAGTAAAACAATGGTCGCATCCCGAGGACCCAAGGGTAAGAGGGAGGACCTCTCCATAGCCCATACGTTCAGGGTCTTCCCGCCCTCCCTCTTCAAATGGGGACCAACTGCCTTACCTGGAGCTTTGGCTACTCTGCTAACTACCCCAGTGCAGTTCCTTGCTTAGTAGTTGGTGATTAGCATCTGAAAGAGTCATTAAGTTGTAAAAGGAATAAAGCCTTGGAAAGAATCCTTTTTGTCTGTGTCTTGAGTTGGCTATTGGATAGGGATGTACGAAAGTTCCGCCACGGATCTCGGGGAGGCCGAATGCCAGTGCATTCAGCCCCCCGAAATCAGTGGCGGAACGGCCCGCTACCCCCCCGCCACCCCCCCGGGACAAGACTTACATTGGGCGGATCTTCCTGGCGGCGGCGGCTCCGGCAGCGGTTCGGCGGCGGCGGCAGCAGCGGCCGGTCTTCCGACCAGCTGCCGCCGCCGCCATTTCCAGGTGAAAAAAAAAAAACGTGATAGGCTACATAAAGATTTACGTAGCCTATCCCGGCTAGATTTTTAAAAAAAACACCATGATAGGCTATGTAAATCTTTACGTAGCCTATCACGGCTGACTTAAAAAAAAAAGTGCGTATGCAAATGGCGGCGCCCATGGGCGCCGCCATTTGCGTTCCTTATTTTGGCACGTCTTAGTCTACGTAAACATTTACGTAGACTAAGATGGCATAAATAAGTGGAACACAAATAGCGTAGATGCTACGCTATTTGCGTCCCCCTTATTTTCGCCGTCTTAGTCTACGTAAATGTTTACGTAGACTAAGATGTGCCAAAATAAAGAACACAAATGGCGGCGGCCATGGCCGCCGCCATTTGCGTACGCGCGTTTTTGTTTTTGTTTTAAATCAGCCGTGTTAGGCTACGTAAACATTTACGTAGCCTATCACGGCTGACTGCAGGGACGCAAACGGCGGCGGCTACAGCCGCCGCCATTTGCATGCCTGCTAGCCAGCAGCCGGATGTCTGGCTGCTGGCGGAGCCAGCCGGCAGCTCCGCAGAATCGCTGCGGAGCACAGCCGGCCAGCCAGGATTCCGGGGGGGGGGGGGAGGAACAGAGCGCCTCCCCCCCGGCCAGGATTCCGGGGGAGGGACGGAACGCCTCCCCCCCACCTTCAACATAATCCGCAGAAAGGTAACTTTCGTACATCCCTACTATTGGAGGGGACTGTAAAAGGCAGCTAGGGTACTCCTGACACACTAACTGCAATGGATTAGGAAAAAGAGAGAGGATTCCCTCCCACAAAAAGGAAATTGAGGGGGGAAAAGATGCTCCCACTTCCCTCTCTGGCTGCAGTGAGTCAGCAAGGCTTTGGATGTAGCAGTTGCTCTACCACAGAATCTCTCCACCCATAGGGTTGCTCTGCCCACTTCTTTCTTATACACTGCACACCACACGGTTTCATTACCTCGTATTACCTTATTTTTTAAAAAAGTCTTATTTATTTGCAGATTTTCCAATAGCAAAAGAGCAAAACATTGCATTAACAAAAATTACCTTAAGCACTCATTTCAAATATAACCACCAATTTTCACTTACATGCATCTACTTACAGCGTAATCTGGTGCATGTTTAGATTAGGGACAGCGGAGAATTTCTCCCCGAAACTTCGGGGGGCCAAGCGCCAACGTGTTCGGCCCCCCGAACAAGTTTTGGGGAGAAATCCTCCGCCCCCCCCGCCCCCGGGACGGGACTTACCTTTGCCGAATGTCCCTCCCGGCGGCGGGTCCAGCCGGTGGTTCGGTGGGTGTTCGTGCGGGGCGGGAGCGGCAGCCGCCGCCATTGCAATAAAAGAAAAAAAAAACGCCCTCATGATAGGCTACGTGACGATTAACGTAGCCTATCATGGCTAGATTTGCAAAGTCTAATCTACGTGACGATTAACGTAGCCTATCATGGCTAGATTTGCTTTTGCGTTGCCCTTATTTTCGCCGTAGTCTACGTAAATCTTTACGTAGACTACAGCAACCAAATAAGGAACGCGAATGGCGGCTCCCTATGGGGGCCGCCATTAGCGTACGCGCTTTTTTTTTTTTTTTAAGTCACCCGTGATAGGCTACGTGACGATTAACGTAGCCTATCACGGCTGACTTTGCAGATCTAGCCGTGATAGGCTACGTTAATCGTCATGTAGCCTATCACGGGGGCGTTTTTTTTTTAAAAAAAAAACAACTTTGGAGTTCGCGGCCGGGTGAGGCGGGAAGCCTCCTCCCCGGCCTGAATTTCGGCCGGGCGAGGCGGGAAGCCTCCCCCCCCGGCCTGAATTTCGGCCAGGGCGAGGCGGGAAGCCTCCCCCCCCTGGCCTGAACTTCGCGGGGGGAGCAGCAAAGCGCCTCCCCCCCACCGCAAACAAGCTTCGACGAAAGGTAAGTGACTTTCGTCCACCCCTAGTTTAGATGGAAAACAGTCCTACAACTCCCAGAATGCCACAGCCAAACATGGCTGGTTGGCGCATGCTGGGAATTGTAGGACTTTTTTCTGTCTAAACATGCATAGGATTGTGCCCTTCCAAACTTATGTACATATCTTTTTTAAATGTCTCATTTTACCATGCTCCAGACCCTGTGAAACCTATAAACTAAGCAAAATATGATTCTGAATCTGGGATTATCTTAAAGTTAGTTTACTTTTTATTTTTTAAAATGGTTAATCCATTTTCTCACTACTCATTGTGTAGATTCGATGTGGCTTAGAAATGTCTGTCTCATTAGACAGAAGGTAGGATAAATGGATGGATAGAAACAGGTATCTCCAGACAGATGTCAATTACCACTTGTTCTGAAGTCTTACCTTGTTTCATCAATGTACACCGCCTCCAACACAGATGCTGCATATTCAATATTCTTCTTCAAATCAACCACATTAACGTCACCTTTCTCCAGCTGCTTCACTAAACATCTTAATCTGTAAAAACAAAAACAAAATGGAGATGATCAAAAGCAAAACCAACAGTCCTTTTAGGGTGCAATCCCATTCCATTAAAAAAGAGAGAGAAATTTGCCTTCAGCTTCTATGGAAAGTGATTTGTGGCTCTGTAGCAAAATCCTTGACATATTCATCCAGATTACAAGCCCTGAATTACAAGCCCTAAGTCCAGTGTACACATTCCAAGTCCAGTGTACACATGAAGCTCCACCACATATGTGCAGACTTCCCCATTCATTTTGATGAAAGTGCACACAGACTGCCCCTTCTGTTGAACTGAACGAGAAGGCACTTGTGGTAGGGGAGATATCCATCTGTGGTTGGGGGAAGAGATCATTAGATGTGCTGTCATTCCTTACCCCTGAAGAGTTTTGTCAGTTCCCCACTACCACCAGAAAAAAATGGGAGACAACAGGTTAAAAGTTCACTGCGTGGTATACCTAACCGTGTACGCGTACCCTTACAATTTACTCTACAATAGTGAAAATGAATATCCCACTAAAAGTTAAGTCAGGCAGGGAAACAAAGACAAAATCTAAAATGGGGGAGAGGGGGAGCCCCCTGGGTTTGCCATATTTTAGATACATTAAAAGACATTCTAGCTCCAGTACTGCCTGAACATATATGGCAGGCATGGGCAACCTCTGGAGGTCCAGGGGCCATTTTTGCCCCCCAGATACCCACCTCAGGTGGCACAGTCTGTGGGGTGCCCACCCGAAAGGACCAAAATCGCCCACTTGTTGCCAAAATTCAGCGGCCAACCACCCTATTGTGCTATAGAGTGCTCAGATTGTTACATTTAGCATGTTTGCAAGCTAAATTTAACCCTGTTGGCTACAGAGCAGCAAAAAAATTAAATTTAGCTTGCAGACAAGCTAAATTTGGCCCTTTGGATGGTCTAAAGCTGCTACAGATGCCATTTAAAAAAGAATGAGGGGGGGGGGAAACTAGGGGTCACATGCAGCCCGCAGGTTGCACATTGCTCACCCAGTACATGGATGCATAATAAGCTCTGTTCACTTCTTCGCCTTCACGCATTCTTCGCCATGCCCTTGATATCCCCGTCCTCAACAGCTGCAACCTCAGGCCTCCCTATGTTGGGCGGAAAGTCTGAAGGGGAATTCTTTGCATGTTCGGTTGAATGTGCTTAGGCTCCTCCATGCAACTGGGAACCTTTGAGACTGGAGTCCCTGATTTTGTGGAGGAAGCACATTCAGGAGCATGCACAAGTCTCCCCCTTCAGACTTAGTGCAAAAGACACAAAGGAATGAGGCTGCAGTCAGCGGGGATGGGGTGCTGGGGATAGGGCTAGTGTGTGTAGCTCTGCCCTCCCTAGGAATGGGTGAAATTTTTGTTTACTTCATTTTTTGCTGAGAACTTACTTTCATTTTGATTGATTGCCATTCACTCCAAGTGGTGCAGCAAAGTAAGTCACTGCTTTGGGTCCATTGTTGAGGTGAGGGCACTCTGCCCACCCCAACAAGCAGAGTGCACATAGAGCAAGGGTGGAGAAACCCAGGCCCGGGGGCCAAATCTGGACCACCTGGGGTCCCAATCTGGCCATCCAAGTTTCCCCAGATGGCCATGCCCCCTTCCCCTGGCCCCACTCCTTTCCCCGATCACTGTTTGGTGGTTTCCTGGATTTTGTGTAGCCCCCTCAATTCTTAAAAGTTGAAATGCCTCTCCTAAGGCTTCATTACTGTCAGTAAGAGCTTTAAGCTACAATATGCTGATATTTTTGGCCCCACCCCTTTTGCCTTTGGCCCCACCCACCACTGGAATGCGGCCACCAAGAGTTTCTATGAAATGGAATTCGGAATTCAGTTGAAAGAGGCTCTCCACTGCTAACAAAGAGAGATACGTTCCACTCACCTCCAAGCATCTTTGCAATATATGTCCTCCCACTCCAAACACCCCACCATCATAATGATGGTCATTTTACTAGTAACTAACAAATACAGGCTTAAATACATGTTTGTCCTCTGGAAACATTTGTTTATAACACTGAAATGAACATTGTCCCAGTATCTACAGCTGTTTCCATTGTTTGGTGTTCACAACTATTTAAAGCTACAACACATGCCGTTGCTTCAGCATTCATATGTATTATGGATATAAATAGTCTAAGCTCTCCTGCTCCTCTTTGTTTATTTTGGCCAGGTGCAGTTTTTTGTTTTGACTTTCTCAAAAAAAGAAGGGGGGGAAAAAAAAAAGAAATATGGAACCAATACATCTAATGAAGCCTTCAGGGTAAGTCCTTGGCAGAGCTAAGCATTTTGACCTTGAAGTTTCACCTATACTCTCTTTGAAGGCCATGATGGCTTTCAGCATGTTAAAGACTTACTCACAAACCTACCTGGTCTGGTGGGCTTTTGTTCTCCATTTGCGGTGACACTGGATAAATACAGATGGCCAGTCTACCATGTGGCAATTGTCAGGAAGTTTGCCCATTTCTTAAATATTTGATAAAGTTCAGCAATTCAGACAACTGTGGCTGGTTTGGAATTATTTCTTAGTTGACATTGTTCCACCTCTGACTAGTTTTATTTGTTTTTAAGTATTAAAAGCATATATATTCTCCCCTTCATACTACTTATTCCAGTTCAGTTATATCTCCATAGGGTGAAATCCAGCATTCAAGTCCGGCATCCAAGGTAGGCATGGTCGGGCACCTGCCAAGAGCCCGTACCCCAGCAGGGGCCCACTGACAAGATCCCCTTGGATTTTCTCACCCTCTTCACCATTGCAACCTGCTTGTTCACCTGCTTCTTACTCTGGCCCACCCAACAGTGGATGCTGCTGCCTACTTGCTCACTGCCTCTCTGCCTGTCAAGTAAGTAAGTGGTAGCAACGATGAGAAAGAGGATGAGAAGGAATAGCAGCTGGTGACTATGTCTCTGACATGATGAACTTTTCAGAACCACATAAAGACTTTTTTTAATTTGTCAAGGCATTTTAAATTGGGTTAGTGATTATTCTTATTATTTTGTTATACGAAGAATGATGATATGCGGTTTTTATTATATCATACTTTTATTACTGTACACTGCCCTGGAATTCATTAGTCTAGACATTTTTAAAACAAATAAAATAAAATAAAAACTGACGTGATTCCTAACCCAGAAAGCATAGCTGGGTTTTCCACTCTCTTGGAAATGCAGTCCAGGAATTTTGCTTTAAATCAAATTGCGGGGGGTGGGGGGGGGGGATGAATGGAAAATGGACAGGATACTTTTAATATGATTTCATTAACACAGGTAAGACTATGTCTCTGTTCTTGCTCACATGCTAATAATGTGCAATATTTGGGATAAAGACATGCATTTTAAATGAGACCCAGCATTAGTAGCCATTTAATTTCCTTTGAGAAAATTAGTTTTACATTTCTGCCTCCTGTGTGAAACATTAAGCTACACTGGTGTAGTCCCTTCGGCATAATTCAGTGCCTACATACAAAATTAATAATTAATTGAAAATAATGAGGCCCCAAGGTCCATCCTCTAGGATTTTGATGGACCTGTGCTCAATATTTGATAAAGCTTGATTAAATTTTATAGATGCAGTAATAAAAACCCATGCAATCCTCTCCTAATGCTCAGAATGTCAGAAGTACCACAGCACTGAAGTACCCCACGGTAGTTTTCTGCCTGTTTATTAATATAAAGGCCCAAGGCTCAGGTTTTGAGAGGAACTGCCTTTGCAAAACAACCTTCCTGCACTCTACTGTGTGAAAGTTTTTCCAATTTACTTCAGCAGAAGGAACAATAAAGCAAGGTTGTCACCGTGTGGAAGGTTTTTTTTACCTCTTCCTCACATAAGGAACAAAACAGCAAGGGGAAGAACAGCCTGGGTCCCAGGCATTGAGCAAAAGAATGATCAGGTATAAGGACATTGCTCCCCCCTCCTGCCTGAAACAACATTCTGCTCCGTCAGTTGCCTTCAGACCAAGAAAGTGAAGGGAAGCAAGGCCTCTGCCACTAGCCAGAGTGACAGGGGATGCTGGGTCAACTTTATATTCTTTTAATGTGCTGTAAGCTGTCTTGGAGATCATTTGATCATAAGGAGGAACACAGCATTTTTAAAATAAACGAGCACTGTTCCCTCCTCCACTGAAAAAGGGCAACTGAAATGAACAAGGGGCTGGAGCAGCTCCCGTATGAGGAAAGGTTATGACATTCAGAGCTTTTTGGAGAGTTTGGGAAAAAGCCAAGTGAGGGGGCACATGATAGAGATGTACAAAATTATGCATCATGTGGAGAAAGTTGATACAGAGACATTTTTCTCCCTCTCCTGTAACACTAGATCCTGGGATCATCCCATGAAGCTGATTGGTGGGAGATTCAGGGCAGATAAAAGGAAGTACTTCACACACCATATAGATGCATAATGAACTTTGCTACTGCAAGATGTAGTGAGGGCCACCAATTTGGATGGCTTTAAAAGGGGGTTAGACAAAGTCCTGGAGGATAAGCCTATCGATGGCTACTAGTCATGGTGGCTATATGCTACCTCCAGTATCAGAGGCAGTATGCCCAGGTGTGCCAGTTGCTGGGGAACATGGGCGGGGGGTGGTAGTTTTGCACTCATGTCCTGCTTGAGGGCTTCCCATAGGCATCCGACTGGCCACTGTGAGAACAGAATGCTGGACTAGATGGACCTTTGGCCTGATCCAGCACAGCTCTTCTTATGTTCTTATGAAATCAACTGAGAAGCCCTTGCAAGCAAAGAAGATCCAGATGTGTGCCCCCAAAGCCCTCAAGGTTTTTAGACATGTCTTTTAGTTCATGGACTGGAACAGTTCCCATATGCACGCACACTTGATTTCTGATTGTTTGATTGCTCAGCACTAGATGCTGCCTGTTTGTTTTGTGATGCCTTATTGTTCACAACATGTAAATCACCCACAAGCACTGCAGCAGTCCTCACCAAGCCATAAAAGTGTCTGTTTGAACCTCTTTCACATCTTTACTTAACTGTATTGCCAATCCAGTTCTATGGGCCCATGGTGATGTGTCTTCATTCTTCTGCTATGGTCATGATTCTTTTGTTTTGTTTTAACTATAGATTCTTTTTATGAAAGTGTGACTTTACAGTTGTGCCTCTGAAGCATTTTTCAGAGATTAACCTGCGGGGGACGGAGGAGCACTCCATCCATCTCTACCCCTCAGGGAAATCAGTCATGTGTTTTTAGTTTGGACAAAGCTGTGTTTTGGAAAGTTATTAAAATGAGGTTCTCTTGTTTAGAACTTGAAGGATCTATTAATTTTGATTTAACCTGTGATGAGTTAAAGCACTTCAAGTGGGTTAAAATGTCAGTTCAGGAAATCCGACTAATTTTTCTTAATGCAATTTCGGCCTATGATCAAGCATGTTCACAGCCCACAATTTAGTTTCTTTGGCCCAGTTCAGGGTTCACACATCAAAACAACCTAGGGTTTAAACCCACCCACCCCAGGCTGATGCACGCTGCCTGATCACTCCTGTTGCAAGCAGGAGTGGTTAAACAACCCTGGGGTCCAACTCTGGCTTGTCAGGAGAGAGACAAGCAGAGTTCCTGCCTTGCACATCACAGCAAACAATCCAGGGATGGTTGTTCAGTGCTCAGGCAGCACTAGCATGCTTGTTTGTTCACAACAACCCAGGTTTTTTAAAAAAAACAAAACCCTGGGTTGTGTGCCGTGCACACCGAGCCTTTCTGATTTCTGGATCATTTGAGCTTTAGGAAGATTACAGATGTCCTGATACAGTTACATTCTTTAAGAGCTGTGTATTTACTTATATCCGGGTCCCTCATACCTGTATCAATTGTACACAATTAGGTTTCTTTGCATCTTGCTGGAAGACAGAAATTGTCTTCCTTTTGACATGCACTTTCATTAGCCTGAGTGGGCAGTTTAAACTTAAAACAAACAAATACTGAAGTGGTGTAGTGGTTAGAGTACTCAGGAGATGTGCGTTCTAGTCCCCACTCATCCACGAAGGTCACTTGGGCCAGACGGCTGGCTCTCAGCCTAAACTATGTCACAGGGTTGTTATAAGGATAAAAGGGGGAGGGGGAGGGGGAGGGGGAGGAGGGGGAGGAGGAAAGCCACCTTGGGCTCCTTGCAAGAAGGAAAAAAGGTGGGATATAAATGTAATAATAAATTACTAATAAAAGTGAAAAATATTTCTTGAACAACAACAACAACAAAAATCTCTTATGAAACCCATCACACATCCACAAACAGGGTGAAGCTGTAATAAAAGCTGAACGCTGCAACTCTGAGCATTACTTATATGAAAAGACACTGTCTACATTAGTAATCAGGCTACAACATTCACCCGTTTCAGCCCTGTTAGTCATCCAGGAGCTATAAATCCATGCATGCCAGGCACCTGGCTGAGTAGTAGTGCTTTGTTACCTTCCCCCAGCCAGAGACAGAGGTGGCCGTGGGAGAGACTGAGGGAGCAGGCGGGGGAGGGCAAGACTGATGGGTTTGAATGAGCATTCTCCATTTGCTGGTCAAATGGTTCCTTTGTGAATGCAGGCTCATCATGTGCCTATAGGACATGCTGTGAGCCCTCTCTTATTTTTATATTTACTAATTATTTTATTTACAAGATTTTTTTTATCCCACCTTTCAAACCCAGAGGTTTGCAAGGCAGCTAATAAACAATTTTTTAAAACAACAACAGCTAAAAGGCAAGGTTAAAAGACTGCAAATTAATGTAGGCTAAAACTGACTTTATGTTTGACTTCCACCATCCCAATAGTACTTCGCCTGTGTACTGCTGACCCTGGTCCAAGCAGACAACCTAATGAACCATGTGCCACTTACACAAGATATTCTCTTTTTATTACAGATTACTACATACTCCTCCTGCCCCCCCAAACCCTAAATGGTTCTGTAGTGACAACTGGAATCCCCATTCTGTCCATAAGCATAGGTTTAAAAACACCTGAATACATATGATATTAGTGCACTGAATCCAGATTCGGCTACTGATGAATGGAAAGTCTCCTTCCATTTGTGCAGGGAACCAGGATGTAGTGGAAGCTTCCCACTAGAGCTGGGTGGGGATCTTTTTTTGGCCCAAGGGCCAGATTGATGCTGAAAAGCCCCGTCCCCCACATAGGATGCAGACACACACACAGCATTCACACACACACAACCCATCCATGCATCCTTCATACACACACACACACTTATCCTCCACATGTGCGTGCACACACACTTCCCAGCCCTCCCTCCTCAGCTGATGTGTTGAAATCAACTGAACAGGGGGGATTTCTTCACTCCCCCCGCCTCAGGTGATCCATGCAGATCAGCTGTGGAGGGGGGCATATTCATCCACATTGTGGTTCCATTCATTTCCATCTAGAACACAGTGGGAGGTGGCACTGGGGCGGCTCAGGAAAGGGGGAATTGACAAAAATCACCACCCCACACCCTTCCTCCAGTGTCAGTGGAACTCCACTGAGCGAGCACAAGTCTGGATCCAACTCATTATGTTTTCTTCCCATTTTTGTAACATGAGTAGGAATGTAGGAATATTTCATTTCAGTTTGCAAATTACTCGAAAATGCCTTGTTCACAATCCTGAACGTGAATGCGGATGGGAGTGTATTCTCTCAGAAAATGTTTGCAAATTCCCAAACTTGTCTTCTAGCTTGCAAAATGTGTAATTGAAAAATGCACAATTTTCTCAAAATGCACACCTTTCTTAAAATGTGCAACTTTCTCAAAATGCACAACTGTCTTAAAATGTACAGTTTTCTCAAAATGCACTACTTTTTCAAAATGTCCACATTTTAAATCACCCATGTTTTAGTCTATGGGGGAAATTTGCGCAATATTAGAAACTTGTGAAAATTTGAGAATGGCTTGTGCAACTTTCACACTCGATAGCTGTTCATTTTGTGCAATTTCCAGTTCATGCAAAATGAACAGCAATCACAAACACAAGTGCAAATCAAGGAGAGAAGAGCAACAAGCTGATGTTCAGGAGAAACTTGGCGAGCTCGAACATCACTTGTTCGCCCATCCCTAAATATGAGTGAGGTTCAAAATTTGTTAAGGATTAAGGTTTTATATCATCCTGATTCTGCAGAGATTCTGCAGAGTTCACAATGTTAATAAGGGAAATCAACTAACCAGTTAATTCAAGAAGCTGATTTCAAGTGTGTTATGTATTCTCAAGCTTGGCAGTTCACAGCTGATGTTATAAGAGAGAGCATATGGAAAGAAGTGATTAAGAAAGACTTCTGAGTATGGATAAGAGATGAGTCAGAAAGGCAATGAAAAATTAGACAAGCAAGAACAGAGGAGATTGCAAGGTAAGAAGTACAGAACTGTTCCCACTCATATGCTAGCTTTCCATTGGCAGGGAGACTGGGATGTGTGAGGGAGCATTCAGCAATGCAATCCCCTGCCTATATTATGAAGCTGTAAGGACCCCAGAAAGTGTAGATCAGGCAGTGAGGTGAGAGCATTGTTCTTCATCCATAAATGGCCGTAATACATATTTATCCAATAAGGCATAATAAAATAGAGCTGGACATAATCTGAATGCACAGAGTCACACAGGGAAGAAAAGAACCCAGAGCAATTAAGAATAGGTCAAAAAATTACAAAAGGGCAAAAGATGTATGTTTAAGTAAGTGGGCATCACCGGTGTTTTTCATTTTCCAAGTTAATAAACCTTGCTGACATATCAGTGGGAACAGCATGCGGAGCTGGTTAAGGCCAATCTGTGGGGAGTATGTGTGTGCTGAGAATCACCCGGAACATCTTTAAGGTTTCATAGCGATTCCTCTTATCAGCAAAGCTAATTAAATAGGCTGAAATGTCATTGGAGTTCAGAGGGTTAGTAGCTCACCATTACACAGAAGAAAATACACCTACCACAGAAGAACTGACAGGTTTGGAGGGTGAGCATCTCAGGAAACAACAACAATGCAAATGAAAGAATCTTGCTCTCTTTGGATGGCAATTTTCACTTTTGTTTGCACCCTTGTATCTCTCTCTCTCTCTCTCTCTCTCTCTCTCTCTCTCTCAACATAATCAAGAAATGAAACATAACATTTGGCACTAGTTCCAATAAATATATTTGCAGCAGAATGAATGAGGGCCTATTTTTGTGTCTCTTTCAGCATGTGGCATCCACTGTATCTTCTGCTGAATTCAGGCATGGTTGCCATGAGCTAAGGGGGTCATGGGCATGCTGTGGAGTCTACCAGAAGGGGCAGGGGCATCGCTTAGTGGCTGAGCACATGCTTTGTGTGCAAAAGGTCCCAGGTTCAATCCCTGGCATCTCCAGGTAGGGCTGGGAATACTCCCTGCCTGAAACCCTAGAGAGCTGCTGCCAGTCAGTATAGGCAATGCTGAGCTAGAAGGACCAAGGTCTTACTCAGGCTAAGGCTTATTCCTCTGTACCAGATTGGCTTCCCAATGACACCTCCACCTCCTTCCCCAGCTATATGTGCCTTCTGCCTTGCATCACTGGGGAAGCTTCCCTGCTGCTGCCTGATCCTTAGAGGGCCTGGTGATGAACTAAGCCTCACCTCCCAAGTGGCCTAACATGCCAGATGGATGTTCTCTGGAATGGGACCATGCAAGCTTACTTGGGAGAAAACCTTGTCCAAGGTATGCTGGCCTTAAGAGTGTTTAGACATATTATAGAAACATGCCTGCCTCTATGTTTCTTCTGTAGAAATTTCTCCCTAAAGCAGCTGTCTTGAATGGACAGTTACCTATGGTCAAGCCTCAAATTAAGCTGTTGTTTGTTCCAAAAATGCCCATTAAAGGCTGGCTGGCACAACGTGTGACTCATCATGCTGAATACAGCCTACCGGCTATGTATGGTGGTGCATGCACACACACGCGCACGCGCACACAACCTTCTAGTTTTGCTCCCTGCCTGGACCTGCAAAACAGGTTCAGATGTTTTGTGCTCCGGTGTCAGGAGCGCCCTGGCAGCCTCTATCAGTCCACTCCAATAGCCAACTCAAGACACAGACGAAAGGTTTCTTTTCAAGGCTTTAATCCTTTTACAACTTAATGACTCTTTCAGATGCTAATCACCAGCGACTAAGCAAGGAACAGCAGAGTGGCCTATGCGCCGAGTAGGCAGTTGATCCCTGTCTGAAGGAGAATCACTTGAGGACCCTGAACTTATGGGCTAGGGAGAGATCCTCCCTCTTTCCCTTGGGTCCATGGGAGGCGGCCGTTGCTTGTGCGCCAAATGGGTGCTACGCCTCCTTTCTGTGCCCTCCATCGCTCGTCACTCTTTGCGTCTGCGTCAAGCGTCCAGCAAGCCCCCCTCCCACACTTGCTCACTGCCAGGGTCACTATCTATCTCAGGAATGCCAGCAGGAGGAATCTCTGCCAGCTGCTGTGCCTGTGGGGGATGAGCTGGCTCCTCTCCCACGGATTGCTGATCCTCCTCAGAATCAGAACTGCTCTGGGGCTCTATTGGCTCAGTTTCCACCCTGACATCCGGTGTGGCACAAAACATCACAAGGGTACCGGTTTGTCCAAGGTGTGGTGGGCTACAAATTATGCAAGGCCAGGTTTTTGAGGGCCCTTGGTAAGACACTCTCAAATAGGCCCCTGCCCATTGAAGAGGAGGAGCAAGTCCAGAGGGCTCTTGTCAGTGGGGCCTGGGGTCTGGGCCCTCAGCAGGTGCCCGGCCATGCTTACCCATGATGCCAGCCCTGAGCAGGGCAGTTTTAACTTGTCATCAGATATCCATTGCTTCCCCCTTTGAATCAAAATTATGCTTTCCTAACTCTTGCATTTGATTTGTATTTGAAGACATCTCTAGCATTCAGAATCTCTTTTTCTCTCACTCAGATAGTGAATGTGAAACCTTTACGCTTGTCAGTCAAATCACAACTTGGCTTTCAGATATTCCAAAATGTTTAGGAAGTGATTAGGAAAAGTGGCTTAGGAAGGGTTGTAACCTTGGGTTGTTTCTCCTTCAACAACCCAGAATTCCAGGTTTGGACATCATGGAGAACATCCAGTTTAGAGTACTGGAAGCATGCCCCATCACTCCTGCTCGCTCCTGAACCAGGTCAATGCTTCACATCCTTGACTCCTCTATCCTTCCCCTCAATTTCCTTTCACTGACTCTTCCCTCAGGTTCCTATTTCTTAGTCTATTGGCTACTCTACACATTTTCCTCAGCCATTTAATTTGTTTGTTTAAATATATCCAGACAGCAGCAAACCCCCAAACCTATACTTTCCAGTAAAAGCAGGAAAGAGGGCCACAAAGACCCTCTGAAATAAAATCGTATTTTCTTGCCATTGGAAAACTAGCAGCAAAAGGGCCAAAAGCAGCTCCCCAGGAAAGAATTCCAAAGTCTCAGTGCCACTGTAGAAAAGGTCCTGGTCTCGGATAATACTTTGCTGTACTTTGAATGACATTTCTAACTGGCAATACTTCCATCTTGTCAGCATTAAGCTTCTGATTGTTCACACTCATCCACTCCATCATTACAACCATAGATTTTGCCTATAGGCTTCATGCACCTCAGTTTCCCTACTTCCTGACCTATTCCCAGTCAGTCTGGCCCACAAAATGACTTCTGACCCCAGGCCTGTTTTAATTCCAATCAAACTGACAACTTCTCCTTCTCTCACAGAAGGTAGACTACAAATATTCTGAGAGCTATGTTCTCTGGGATGTTGGAACGTTCATGAACATTCAGCTGAAGGTTGTCAGAGGTTTCACCACTACCAGAAGCATAATATGGCATAAACTATTAAAATTAAAACATCTAAAATGAGCCAGAAAAAGAACTGGCTTCCTAAGAAAACAATAGTTTCAGCTGTAAGGCACATTCCCACGTACTAACCAAAGAAAAGATGGCCACAATGTTCCACTAGGCCAATGGCAAAGTATTCTGTCAGCAAT
The DNA here is from genome assembly GCF_057233095.1 of Heloderma suspectum. Classification (NCBI taxonomy): domain Eukaryota; kingdom Metazoa; phylum Chordata; class Lepidosauria; order Squamata; family Helodermatidae; genus Heloderma; species Heloderma suspectum. Next base: position 194,258,664 of record NC_139458.1, read on the forward strand.
ACAGAACAGTCAGAATTCTTTGGACACACTGAGCATCATTTATCCTAGGGGCCTGAATAGGTCCTTCATCCGCAAACAACACAGTTAAAGTCACATTATTATTTCCAACTACTAGATGCCTGTTTACATTTTTAAGAAGTCTTGTATTGTTTTTGGAAGGCATTCAGAATTTAACTTTGGCAGACATTTGCAGGAAGGGAAAAGCAGACTTGCGAGCAGAATAGCCAGCAAGAATGCCTCTCTATGTGCTTTTGCCATCTATATTTGATGCACTGGTACTTTTGACTGACCACAGACGTCACAAGGGAGCAAGGGAGCTAAACATTACGCATTACTTTTATCTCTGTTATGCATATGATTAAATTTATACTTTGCATTCTGGCATGCTGGGATTAGATTTTTGAGGCCATATCATATTTATGCTAAGTTTAATTATTCTCCAGGGAAAAAACAAAACACTTCCATCCATTTTACAAGCTTATTTCTCTGTAATAGGAATTAGATAACTATTTTTGTCCTTTTGGTTCAAGGTCACCATGTGAATTTCCTCTACAAGGATTATGTCAAGGAACACCACCGTACACAGTTCCTGATTAACAAATGCCTGTGTCCATGTGGAATGGGTGCAGCAAAATCAGTTGATCATGTACTCCTATACTGTAATCTGTATAAAGACTGTAGAGAGAAGCTGATTTTCCCCTTATTAAGATCTTTCCCCGGATGACCTTCTTGAAGAACTGGTGATGTTCTGTTTGAAGGATGATTCATCCTGTGTCACTGCGTAGGTTGCTAGTTTCTTTCTTATTTCAATGCAAATAAGGGAAAAATTATGTTGGCCCCATTTTAAAATGTATTTGTTTTATTTAATTACTCTTAAATAGCTGGATCTTTCTTTTGTACAGACATTTGTACTGGTCTGTGACTGTTATAAACAATTCATTCACCTGACACAACAGTTTAATCTGAATTCTTTGCATTTCTATAAGGGTTTGAAGATTAGAATTCCAAAACTAAGACCTTTTAATGTGTGTTCTGTTTGAAATAAGGAAACCTCTCCTCCCATACATTACGTAATATGGAGATGTGATATTCTGAAATGAGGACTGTTGACTGAAAATAAATGACACTTGAAGTTAAAAATAAAAGTATTTTCTAGAAAACATTTGGACCTTTGTCTAGAGAAAAACTGCTTCGTTTGCCTAACAACTCCTGATTCTCTTACAGCACTTACACAGACTAAACAGATTTAGTTCATGCTAAAGCTGCAAAAAAAGGGGGAGAAAAGATAACAACAATAATCTGCGTAGCATTCACAATGCCACACATTTGAGAAGTACAATTCATGCAATAATTAAAATGAGTCAATTTTGTTTTAGTTAATGAATTACTTGAAGTTTTAAATAGATAGCAAATGAAATTTAGTTTTAGTATTGCCTCACAGCAGTCTGCCACGAGACTGGGAAGAAAACGATGTAGCAATTTAAGCTAAAAGAGAGGGGAAAGAGCAAAATAATGACAATTGTCATCCCTGCTGGCCAGTCAGTTGTAAAAGCATCAGGCGGCACTGGGAAACACACTGGGAAACTGTGCCATAGGGCTTTTTTGGATGGGATTGCTACAATGTGGTTGGGTATTGCCACAACTTGGCAATACCAGACTATGGGGCACTGGGGATGCTATAACTAATGGATACTGTTGTCTTGCGATCCTGTCTGCTGCCAATTCTGTGTGCAGAGTGCCTGGCCCATTTTTCCTTCCCAAGCGATACCCTCATTCCAAACCCATTCATTTGTACATTTATTCTCTACCTTTCATTACTTCCTCTTTAGTTTTGCCTAGGTGTCATTTTGTTTTTGATTTCTTCATGTCTCCTATCCTTTCCCCTTCCCTGGTAGCTGGCATTCCTGAAGATTAAGCTTCCACTGCTGGGGTTCCCTGAACTGCCATATGGCTTGGAGTGAGAGGCACGCTGCCAACCCCAAAGTGAGCATTGCGCTTCTTGCCCACATCCCCCCTCTTTCTGCTACCAACTCTTCCTGCCAAACGCTGGCTGCCACATGCCAATCTCCTTCTTTCAGGGCCAAAACAAAACACTGCACATAACCATAACTGCGTAGTTTTGCCCTTGAGCGAGGGTTGTTGGGGGGGGGGGGTCCACAAGATGCCAGCACAGAGCCCCAATCTGGATTGGAACTCTAGCATAAGGGTATAGATCAGCCTTTCCCAACCTGGTGCCTTCCAGATGTTTTGGCCTAATCTGAGGAGCTTCAATCCCTTGCCCATTAATCTGCTGGTTTGTGCTAATGGGATCTGTATTGCAAAACAGCTGGAGTGCACCAGACGGGGCAAGCCTGGTATGGAGGCTTTATTCCTTTGTCCCCTGCCATGGTTCTGATCCAGTTCACCACCACTCGTACCTGCAATTTGCACAGCAAAGATGGTCCCATTGAAACAAAATTGGATCAGGACCCTTACATAAAGTTCATCCTTTATACTGAGCTGTGGCCCTGATCCAAATCACCACCACCTGTGCCAGCAATTTTCATTGCAAAAAAAAGGTCCCATTAAAATAAATGGGACCTTTTGATGCAATGCGAATGGAAGACGCAGAAGGCTCAGTGCTGATCAGAACCATAGCTGGGGCAAAGGTTTAAGGCTCTTCTACCCTGCCCCCTGGTCCACATCAGGGGGCTCACACTGGCAATTTGTGTGTGTGTGTGTGTGTGTGTGTGTGTCGGGGGGGGGACCCTGCGCTCAAGGGTAGAACTAGGCTGTTAAAGTCAAGTGTGTCCCCATTCCTATGTGCGCCTCAGCATTTTAGTCTGTAAGCCTGAGGGCGGGGCCTGTCTCTCTATTTTATTAATGTGAACTGCTTTGGGAGACAATAATTGTCTGAAAAGCCAGGTAAAAAATGCAGTAAATAAATAAATAAATAAATAAATAAAGTGTCCTTTGGACCTCATTTTCTACTGTTCCTGTGCGCACCAGCCACCATCTTTCTTTCATATTCTGCCCACCACCACCACTGCCCCCCATGACCATGACACATGCTATAAACTGAAGCCACACTGTATCTGGGGTGAAAGATCACACCTGCCTCCATCACACCTGCTGCTCTTCCTCCCCCTGCCACATCTCTCTACTAATCACAGCATCATAGAATCATAGAACAGTAGGGTCGGAAGGGGCCTACAAGACCATCAAGTCCAACCCCCTGCTCAATAATCTGCGTTCCGCCTACCAGCTTCTCATTCAAGCTGTGTGCCCAGCTCTGGCAGATTCATCGTGTTTCCACCCTGTGGCACCTGGGGTGCTGCCAATGTTTCTTATACCCACCTCCATGATCTCTAGTACCTCTCTGGGTGCCAAGCCACCTTGGCCACTCACTGTCAATAAGGAGCCCTGTAACAGCTGGGGTACCTGCCTGCCAATTCTCCTCTCCTGCCTGCTGCTTCTCTGCCCACATGCTGTTGTCGATTTCAGTGGGAGGGACCCTGGTGGGTGAACTGTGCCTGCACGCTGCCGCCACCCACCTAAACAAAAGGGAGGCTGTGCTGACAAGCTTCTGCAGATGCCCACCTCAGAGAGAAAGAGACCTTGCCCGAATGTTCTGGCTTCTGTCTACGCCAGTATAGGAAGGGGAGAGACATTGTGCCCGCAGGCTGCTGCTGCTGTCTGGCTGAATGAATGAGAGGGAGTCTGCAGCCAGCCTGAAGACAGAGGACTGGCCATTGTGACCTCATACTGATGCTGCTGCCTGCTAGAAGACTGACAGACCCACATGCCCTTAGGTAGATACTGTAATTGCTGTGAACCGCCCAGACTGCAAGTGTGTGTGTGTGTGTGTGTGTGTGTGAGAGAGAGAGAGAGAGATTGAGACAGAGAGAGAGAGAGAGATTGAGACAGAGAGAGAGAGATTGCCCACTTAAAGGGGCCCTTGGTGCCCTCTCGCAGATGCTGTCCACACCTGAAAGAGAGACCCCATTGACTATTTTCATCCTAAGGAGCTAGGAGCTCCTGAAACTGAAGCAAGAAGAGAAAATAGTCGACTGCAGATGCAACTGAGGCAGGGGTCAGGGAGAGAGAGTTCTTGGAATCTCAGGGTGCTTCCAGATGAGATGTTTATTGCGCAATTGCCCTGGCTCAAGCATGAAATGTTATATGAGGCATCCTGACTTCGTTGTATTCCATTTGTAACCATCCTGCGTTTTCCCGCCACTTCTTCCCTTGTTTCTTGTCCCCCAAATCCATGAAGGGTTCTTCCAGACAGAGGGCTCCTAGCACTACCAATTAGAAGGCAGCTAGCCATCTTTTTCTCCTGAACAGATTTTCTGTGGTAAGGAAAAAGATAGAAGGGAAAACACGGGAGGGTTACGAGTGGAAGACGATGACATCTAGAGCCCCACCCCACCCCGCAACTCCATGAATGAGGCAAGGCAATGATGTGATAAAAATCTGGAAGCACTCTAAAGAGGAAAAGACTGAATAGCTGCATAGCATCTTTCACCTGGAAACTCTAGTAGCTGTCTGTCTGGAAGCACCAACATTTAGGGAAATTATTATCTGGGCAGCAGCTAAGTTTCCCGCCCCGCCGCTTCTCTTTCCCTTTGACCCAAACTCATCCATGTTTTTTTCACTCTCCTTTCTCAGGCAGAATACAAAAAGTGGTTTATAAGGAAATGGTTTGGCCCTTTTGTTATTATGCCACAGAACTTAAATCCTGGCAGTTCTTTGCAGGAGGAAGCCATCTTGACTGGCTGCAACTGAGGAGGAATGTGCCAAGTAGTTTCCTGGAAAAGGAGACGAACCACTTCCTCATAAACCATTTAGTACATTTTTCTTAAGCCCTAACTGAGTTTTAGCCAGCAACCAGGTGGCATGGCTGGGAAATATGCATTGCCATGGACTATCCCAGCTAGGGGAGAAGCTGTGTGAGTCCTGCCCCAAGGAGTGCTGCCTATGCAGACTGATGATGCTGTGGGGCTAACTGGGAACTTACTACATTGTTCTTATGGTTGTATGTACGTACGTACGTATGTGTGCACGTACACATAAAAAAATGTGTACGTGCAAATTGCACTCAAGACAGCTTAACCAACAATAAAAACCTAACAAAAATACAATGTAAAACTACAAATTACAAAGTACACAAGAGCCTAACTAAACATGCCAAATAAAAAAGCAGAGCCATAAAAGTTATGAATCAGATATGATCATGCCAGAGCCAGGATACAAACAAAAGCAAATAAAGCCAGCAGATAAATATAATAATGTTTTTAAAAGAAAAGAAAAAACCCGAAAGACTGTTGAAACAAAATGAAATTTGCTGGCACCAGGTAACAAAGAAGGCACAAGGGAAATCTCCTTGGCAAGGGAGGTACAACTAGGGATGGGTGAGGATTTTGTTTCAGTTCAGGAGATTGGGAGATCTGATTTTGGTGGAGCAGAGATTCTATTCTGGGTTTTACTTACACCAGCCAGGAGTCTAAAGGAGCTATCCAAGATGCTGGACCCTAGCCACCCCCACCCCCCCCGGCAAAAAGAACTTGAGCTTTTTTTCTTTATTTTGTAATGGAATGTTGAGAAACTGGAAGTGACAGATTAGCACATCCCGGCCCAGGGCTTTGAGTGCTTAGCTCCTAAAAGTCTGTGTTTCTCTTCCTGTGTATTCAGCCATGTCAGCGCTGAATTAAGATTGCCACCTCTTTTTTTATGACAGGCTCCTCGTTATTAACAGCTATATGGTAGGCAGGCACATCACGGTCTTCTCCATGCTCTACGTGTCAGGGGAGGCTGTTGGCTCCGATTTCAGTGGGGAAGTGAATCCATTCTGCGTTTCAGCCAGAACTCTAAAGGAGCGATCCAAGGTGCCAAACCTATTTTGGGGATAGGGTTCAGCACCTTAGAGAGCTGCTTTAGAGTTCTAGCTGGTTCTGACTGAAACCGAAAATGGATTCACAACCCCACCAAAACTGGAGCCACCAGCCTCTCCTGGAACCTATTGAATTTGGCTGGACCAGATAGATGCGAATTTCATTTGAGTTCATTTTTTAATTTACCAAAATTCGCAAAGTTCTTCATATTCGTCAGAGAAAGAACTTGAGATTTTAAAAGTCTGAATGCAGGAGGAAGTGTAACAGACAGATTCACCCATTCCGAGGTGCAACGGCAGGACAGCATCCTAATCTAGAGCACTGAGTCCTCTAGAAGAAACTTCCCGTTTAAAGGCTGGTCTGAATGTTCCAATAAACAGAGAAAGCAAAAAGATACTGCAATCAATTTCTATAATGACAGAGGCAATCGTTTCTCCAGACCATTGGCCTTAACTTGATGGATGTTACTTCCCATTCATCATCCTTCTCCTTCCCACAATATTCTCATTTCAGATGTGGGCAGAATAATGCCCTTTGGAGTAAGGATCAGACAGACAGAACCTCTCTCTGCATGGCTACAGATCCATCTTTGTCCAGAGTCCATCTTTGGCTGCTCTGGAAATTTCCACTGGAAATCCTTAGAGCAAGCTCTGACACTACAGGTTCCTTTTGTCGTTTGGTTTTTAAAAAATAAAATGAAATATGCAAATGCTTTGTTTAAGGTGGTAATGCTTTGTATTTTCTGGGTTTGTTTTTAAAGTCCTCTTTTCTCCCCTCTAGTGTCACCTCAGTGCCACAGGATAATTCACATACATGAGCTATGTCCCTGCCAGCTCCTAAGAGCTGGTAAAGGTATAAGTCAGACAGCCAGTGTGGTGTAGTGGCTAGAGTGTTGGACTGGGAGTCGGGAGATCCAGGTTCTAGTCCCCACTCAGTCAGGGAAGCTCATTGGGTGACTTTGGGCCAGTCACAGACTCTCATCCCAACCTACCTCACAGGGTTGGTGCTGTGAGGATAAGAGGAAGGCTTATGTACGCTGCCTTGGGTTCCTTAAGGAGGAAAAATGCAAGATATAAATATAATAAATAAAAAATATAAATAAATAAGCCAGTGTCACATCTGTGAAAAACCACAATGTTATGGAAAACCAGATGCAAACCAGCCTGCTCTCATCTCACAAGGCAGTCACAAAGCATGCCATCAAGCATTCTTGACTTTAAACTTCAACATGGTCTTGGCTCAGTGACAAATTTTGACAAACCTAAATGCTTTCGAACTGGTACCAAAATGATCATAAAACCAGAGGCTATAGCCTTGCTTCAGAGCGATAGCTGTGTGAATGTACATCTAGATCACAAGTCAATATGTCCTAAAACACACACACACAACCTCTTTGAATAAGAGCAGCTGGAGCTGTATTTCAACTGGGATGCAAACTGAACTGCTCACAAGGCTGAATTTAAGTATATTTATGTTGCCTTCAACATGTAACCAAGGGCATGAGCATAAACCCTGAAAGTACTGGGGTTGCAGGGTGCAAAGAGCAAGCCAACGAGCAAAAAACAAAAACAAAAATTGCCTCCCAGATGTCCTCAGATTTTCCATTGACATACTGTTCTCCTTCTCCTATATGTTTTCCCTTCCTTAGACAATGACAGGGGTAGGAAACCTCTGAACCTCCAGATGTTGTTGGACTCCAGATCCCATTATCCCCACCACTGACCATGTTGGCTGGTGCTGATGGGAGTTGGAATCCAATAACACCTGGAGGGCCACACGTTCCCCATCCTTGGCCTGTGAGATTGCCGCAACAGTTTCTAAAGGGAACTATGTAACAACTCTCCTTTAAGTATATCAGTGTGGAATGCTTCCAATGAACTGCATAGTAATATCTAACCTTGTGCCGAGTGTGAAACCCATGGATTGGGTTATAAAGAACTCTCTTTATAATAAAAACTGTTTGGTACACTTTGCTATAAAAGCTTTCAGTCATTCATGTAGAAAAGGGATGCACTGCAGCGTTAGCCATGCCCTAGAAGGGAACAGTTCAATCTTTCTGTGTGCTTTCACTAAAGAACGAAAGAGAAAATTGAAAACATTGAGTTGTATCCCCTGGTGCTTCAAAAACTAGGCAGAGGTCCCTCTAGCTTCACAGAGCTAACCCAATTTGTATCAGGAGAGTAGCTACTCCACTGAGTTTCCTTAAATCTTTCAACATACAACAGTGTGAGATGAATGATGGAAAGCCTCAAATAGTTGGGAGGGCTGCTGGTGGTGGTGGTGATGGTGTGTGTATGTGTGCATGCAGAAAATGATAGGCATTATGAAGGACAAGTGTAGCTCCTTGGTGGTATTCATTGTTCATTTGGAATGCTTCTTTAAGAGATGGTCAAGAGAGATCACAGCAGGGCAGAAGCATTCTCCCATATCAGCATCCATTTTCAGGCAAAATTCTCAGTACATAATTCTCAGCACGTCAATTCTAGGCAGTTGAACACAAAGAGAAGAATACCTGGCTACTTCAGTTCTAAATCAGAGTTGCAAATCAACACCACACACCGGGTTGGATCCAGGATCTGCCTTCCGCTAGAGGAAGGAAACTTCTGTGAGAAGAAGGGCTTTGCTCATGAAAGGTCCCTTTGCCTGACTTTTGGGAATCCCCTCCTCCCCCACACACACCACAGCTGACCCCATTCATCAGTCTCCTAACTCTGTGCAGTATTTTCAGGGGGTTGGAAGAACTGCTGTGGGAAGAAGGGGGCAGGTAAGTTACAGAAGCACACGTGACTCAAGTCTTGTGATCCCGCAGTGCGCTTTGTTAAATGTTTGAATAAACTTAATAAACTTTCCAGGAGGTATGGATACACGGGCCTAGTGTGCAGTGTGGAATGATGCATAGTTTTTAATGTTAAATTGTATGCACAGGCCTTGTCGCAATGTGCCTTGTCAGAAGTTTTTTTTTTAAATTATAATGTATTTATGCGTTGTCCTTCTTTACCATTAGAGTTACAGCCCTTTGAAGAAGGCCTCAAAATAAGAAAACAGATCAAAACATGTTGGGGTATCCATTAATAACATTTTGCACCCTTAGGCATTTCTCTCCTTTTGGGGGTCTACCTTGGATGTTAACCAGCCTTTGCACCCCAATAGGGATGTTATGGAAGTCCAAGAGGGGGGTGGAGTCTAACAGCCCCCTCCCCCCACCCAGTTTCCCAGACTCCCATCCACAGACCAACACCACTTAACCCGCCCTTTTCAGTTCCCTGGGAAAGCTGCTGGGCAGTCTGCAGGTGCCTGATGAGCAGGTACGGGTGCCCAAATCCTCAGCCAGCCACCATTTTGCATAGAAATGGAGGCTCATTGTTTTCCATAAAATACATCTTATGCAAATGGCGGCCATAAAGTGGCCATGTACGCAAAATTACACGGGTGAATGGTCCATCTCTACACCCCTGTGGGCATGGTTGGGAACCTGCCAAGATCCACACCCAGCAGGAGACCCACCAATGAGAGCTCCCTGGAGTTCCTCCCCCTCACCATTCCTTGATCACCTGCCTTCTTCCTCTGGCTCAGAGGTGCGAACAAGCAAACAATAGCAGAGGTAAGGAGGAGGAGCAGCAGCTACTTGCTCTCTGTCTAGGGGCAGCCTGCCCAAGGCCCCCACAAAGCCTGGAAGAGCTGGCTGTGATGACTGCACTGGTGACTGCTGCACCAACCACTGTGGCACCAACCTGCCTCACTCAATATGCCTCTCGCCTCACTGCATATTTGGTGGCACAAAGTGTCTGTCTGATGATCAAACCTTGCACATTTCATAATATATAATGAATGAACATCATCCTATAGCAGGGGTCACCAATGCAGCACCTGCGGGTGCCATAGCACCCGCAAAGAAATCTCCAACATGATGTTTGAGGGAACCAACCTCCCACTGACTTTTTAAATACACGTACATGGATTTGTATGAAATGCATACACTACCTTCTAGTAATTATACATAGGTTTCAAAAAAAGTGGCCCAAATATCCAAATAAGTAGCCATTTGAAGGTGGTGTCTGCATGCCACCCATTCAGATATTGAATTGAAAGCATTGTAAGGTCCTCAATCCACTGCATTACAGGAGGTGAGTGTTTATCCTTCCAGTGTTGTAATATCAGTGTTTTAGCTGTCAAAAGGGTGCAGAGAATCCATTTACACTGGCCATTGGTTAATTCCCATGAAGACAGTAAATAATTTAATAGAGTGTGTACATCAGTGAATATTAAAGACTGTTCCAGTACAAATTTTTTTCTATGTAATAACCTCCCCACAAAAAGAAGCAACTACTGGACATTTCCAAAACCTATGTTTAAAGGAAGCATTAGCTGTATTGCAACTCCAGCAATTAGGTGAATTAGACACCTTATTAAAGAGATGTGGTGTCCAATAGACATGAAACAAACGTTTTTTCTGAGTAAGACGCAGCCTAAGATCCATAGATGTGATAGGTAGAGACATCTACCTACCACATCAAAGTGGTGATCTACTGATTAGGTATTTTGTGGTGGTGCCCGTAGCAGTTTCTCAAATTCCACAGCAGTTTCTCAAATTTCCAAATGTGTTGATGGGTCCAACAAGATTGGGGACCCCTGTTCTATAGGAACTCAATGGCTCATGCAGTCAAATTCACTGATCTGGAGAAAGAGACCTTAAATCCAAAACATCTTCAAGCAATGTCTGTCCAAATTTTCTAATGATATAATCTCTATGTTAGAAGATCCCAGAACCACCAAGAGGCAGCTTGCTTTGATGGTGAATGAACAGCTCCTTCAGATAAAAAGATTTTAATGCTTAATCTACACTGTGCTAAAATCTTAATCAAATAACATTTAACCTAAATCTGCTTCCCTGTTGTCAGTCAGGACGCCTTGCAGTGGTAGTGGGGCTGCTCAGTCTGTCAGTCAGTCCAGAAATGTCTGTTTCAGAAACAGCCAAAAGGTTGACCATGATCAACTCGTGGACCACTAGCAATTTCTGATGGACCACCAATGTCAGTTGGTTGCTGGGATATATGCAAAGAATACTGGACTGATGTAGACTTAGGTCTAATGAAGCAAGGCAGTTATTACATTCCTAACCAAGAGTGCATACCAAGGATCACTTAACACAGATTAGTTGTACCTCCTTAACTATTAAGAAATGTTGAGTATGCACACACTTGCTCAGAAATTTAAATGTATGAGTAGGCTATCAGGATTATTAAAATCATCATCATCATCCCACAAGATTGAAGTTAGCCCACGCTTTATCTGTTTAATATGGTTCGTATACTTTTTTGCTGGCACCTGGGATTGCTTCAAAGCAAAGTGGGAACCTCTAGCTGCTGCCATCTTAATGTTCCATGAATGCTTCTAGACAAGTTACGTGTCCTTTGCGACTAGCCATGCCCACCCATGGCAGCCATTTTATGGTTGTGCCCAGGACAGTTTCTCAAATGTCCAGCGGTTGCCTACCCCTGACCTTAGACCAAAGCTTCAAGCAGCACCTGGTTCAATCAAGCAGCCTTCACCCCTCCCGCTCATCCACCTCACACACAAGCAAAGCAAGCAGCCATGAAGCACACAGGAATAGTAACTGGCCAGACAAATCTTGCAGTATTGGGGCTCAAGGCAGAGCAAGAGGCAGAGTGGATCCATCACTCCAGAAACCCTGAAACAAACACATACATGGGATGATCCTGAGAAAGATTCATTTCCCGCATCTGCCAGGTTGTTATTTCCCCACAAAAAAGAATTAAGAGTGTTTTGAAAAATCAGCCCACACCAATAATGCAGCGGGGCAAATCATGTACCATGGAAAAAACTGTATATAAAAAATATTTGAGCTATCATTTCCTGTCCTGTTATTTGTGGTTTGGGGTCAAGTAGCAGGTGCTTAGAAATTTCTTTCCAATCAGTGTTTGTCATTTAAAGATAGAAACTTTGAAAGCTCAAAGCTGCTTTAGCAGGAAGAACTGGATTTGCTTACTGTCACTTTGGCACACCAAGAATAAATCTTAGCCGAGAGAAAAAGATGAGATATATTTTTCCTTTCCTGGTTGTCTCTCAGTTCCTTGTAAACTCTTTTTGTTTGGGGAGTATTACATGGCATTCAAAGGAGCGCATATGAGTGATGAATAACCTCTTTAAAAATCAATAAACTTCAACTAGGAGAGCCGTAGTTACTCCTGTCCTCTCAGCCTTACTTTGCTGGTCAAGATTTCAGAAGTTGACGTTCCCCTCCAATGTTCTCTGAGGGGATAATGGCTGCCTCTCCCTAATTGGAGGGAGGAGCTTGGAGGAGGGTAGATTGCTTCTCAGAAGATGTGTTTCTGATAAAAGTTCTGAGATGTTTCTTTTTCTCACAGCCCTGGAAAAAGAAGGACACCACAGAATTTCCTCCAAATAGCTTCACCTATTCAAGGGTGTGTGCTGACCACCATTCCTTCACCACTACCGCTACACACACACACACACACACACACAATGCCCCCGGAATGATACTAGGTTTGGGGCATTGGAGGATGCAAAATGGTGGCCAGGTTGCCACCAGGATGCCTTAGGAAAAGAGAAAGAAGTGGTGCTTCTGCCACAACTAATGATGATCCTCCTCCTTCCAAGAATCTGTTGGAGAATTTCTCCTTCCCCTGGAGAGATTTGGTCAAATGCCCCCACCCCCACCACCATCACCAGTGCCTCTGCCCACAAATGCAGTGGATAATTTTAAGAAGCCATTTGTGCACACCTCTAGAACATGGTGGTTTCCACATTTACATAGGTATGAAAAGACAGGTGTCTGCTCCATTGAGCATCTGATCTCAGTTTTGCAGTGGGGAGAAGACAATGGAGGAGGGGAGGAAAAAAGGAGACAAGAGTAAAAAGGGTTGAATGTGCACAAATGCAATTATACAAAGTCTCAGGATTGGGCCCAGGCTCTCTGGCTTGGTTTCTGACTCTGATTCAGAGGTGGAACTAGAAGAAACCCACCTGAGACAGGGAGCTGGGGAGGAAATTCCCCAAGACTCTCCAAGAGTCAGCAGAGAACCTTCCCAGGGGCTTATCTATCTGGAGGGCCAGGCTCAGAGACCATCTTCCCCCCTGCCTGTGGGAACCCATCCTCTGTCAGAGGGGGAAAAAACACCAGAATTAAACAGATGCCAGAGCCTGCCACTGAGTTAAGTGGGCAGAGCTGAGAGGAGGTGGGAGGCACACCACCAGATTAGCTGCCCATCAGCAGTTGGGTTGGGAGGATCCTCCTTGAAAGGAGGAGCCCAGAAAAAGCCTGCCAAGCACAATGAGAAATTCATCCATTAGTTGAAAGGCAACTGAACTGCCCTGCTTTCAGTAGCTTCCTTAACAAAAGCCCCATTTAGCTAATTAGGCCTGGAAGGGAGCTCCCAGCCTTTGTAGTCACTACATGTGTGCAGAAGTGCTATTAACTAAATAAAAGAGTTTGCGGATTGTGCAACAAGTCTCTGTTGCCTCACTACTCAGCGAGAGGGCTTGGAATCCAAGTTAGAGTTAGCAATGTGAAGTCCACCACGACTCCCTAGTAGGCCCTCCAGACCCCTGATGATCACCTCCTTCCACCTCTGTGCTGGTGGTGGCAGTGGGAATGAGAAAGAGTTCCAGTGGCTGTAGAAAGAAATTTCCAGAAGGGAGAAGAAGGAAGAAGTGGTGGTGAGCATGGTGGCAGTAGGTGGGGTGGGGAAAGGATTGTTGCAGCTAACATTTCTGGTGGGCAAAGAAAGAGGAGTTGGTGGTGAGTATGGCAGCAAGTGGAGACGGCTTGGCAAGGCAAACATTTTCAGTGGGGGAGGAAGGAGGAGGTGGCAGTGAGCATGGCAGCAGGGAGAGCAGCGGGAAAAGAAAGAGGACATTTCTGGCTGGGGAAGAAGGAGGAGGTGGCTGTGAGCATGGCAGTGAAGGGTTATGGGAAAGAAAGCAATAGAGGGAGGAGGAGGAGGAGGAAGGGGACAAGAAAAGAGAGAATACAATCAAGGGAGCAAGAAAGAGAGAATCCTGAAAACAAATGCCTGTGGGCCCAAAATGACCACGAGTCAAATGTGCCCTCGGATCCAGAAAAACATTACAAATGTGCCCTCAGGGCCAAAAAGGTTGCCTATCCCTGAGTTAAGTCAAAGTCTTCACAGGTGGGTTTTGAAGAAGGATTTAGAAACATAGGAAGATGCCTTTATACTGATACCATGGGTCCATCTAGCCCAGTATTGTCAACACTGACTGGTAGCAGCTCTCCAGGCTTTCAGGCCAGAAAATTTCCAGGCCTAAATGGAGATGCCGGGGATTGAACCTGGGACCTTCTGCAGGCAGAGCAGGTGTTCTACCACTGAGCCAAATTTCCCTAAAAGAGGGAAATTTGGTTTGGAACCCATCGTCAATAGCTATATGTGTATAAACTGTCATTTATAGTGCATTCAGCCATGTGTCTCAAGGCAGCTGCTATTTGGTGCAACTGGGAGCAAATATTCCAAGCCAGAAAGCAGGTAGGGCCATAATACCGCCTACTTTGGGCACAGTGTGTCCTACACTAGGCTAATCCATTCCAAACACCCGTTTGCCTACATTTGTAGATGTATATTGGGGGGGGGGGAATTGCTGTCCCCCTAAAAAGAGTCATGTGTTAATTGACCCTAATATTTAAGCTCAGTGAAGTAGAACCATGACATGGCAGCGCAGTAAGCAAACATTTTAAGAAATAAACCATTAGGCCCGTAAGTATCACGCACATACCTTTGTCTCATATGTCATTCTTTTCAGACTCTTAAATACTAACAATCCCAGTCAATGTTCCACTAGCGAATATATATAGGGAGGGGTGGGGGTAGTTGCATGGCTTAGCATATCTTAACTGCAAGGTCAATTAACCAAAGCAGCAAGGTCAGTTGGTACCCTCAAGTCCTATAGCTGCAACTGGAAAACAAGTAGGCAATCCAGCACACAGAGAAGCCTTATTTGCTTGTACCATCAAAAGGCAACCCAAGGAGATATGTGTGCCAAGGCACCATTGATGAATGTCTTGCCAAGGCTGCAGAGAGGCTGCTGTCCCAGGGAGCAATTTAAATGTTTTAATTACACAATTTACGGTGCAATCCTATGACCTTAGGAAGTGGGGGGGGGGCCACACATGAATTATCAAAAAGGAGGAAATGCATCACCCCAAAAATGGAACAAAGAAGGCCACTGATTTGTATAAAAATGTATATATGCTAATTTATATTGATGGATGTGAATTTAGGAATTATTATTATAATTTAAAGGTAAATACTTCACCATAGGGTGGAAGACTATGACCAGGGGACCTGTGCCTTGCTCAGTCTGCTCTCCAGATGCTGTTGATGGATAGCTTCAAGGCCCAGCTCTGCTTTCTGAGGGTTCTTTCTCTTTAAACTGGACTTGAACAAGGTAAAAAGTAAAGGTGTCCCCAACCAGTCATGTCCGACTCTAGGGTGTGGTGCTCATCTCCATTTCTAAGCCGAAGAGCCAGCGCTGTCCGAAGACGCTTCCGTGGTCATGTGGCCGGCATGACTGAACACCGAGGTGCACGGAACGCTGTTACCTTTCCCGCCGAAGCGGTACCTATTTATCTACTTGCAATTTCTTGCTTTCGAACTGCTAGGTTCGCAGGAGCTGGGACTGAAGACGGGAGCTCACTCTGTCATGCAGCACTCGGGTCTCGAACTGCTGTCCTGCCAACCTTCCAGTCTGCAGTTCAGCATCTTAACCACTAAGCCACCGCAGCCCCAACAAGACAGCCCTTCAAAAAGAAGCTGCTGTCAAAATTGAGGGCTGTCCTGAGGCAGTCTTTCAAACAAAGAATTCTCCTCTCTAAATGAGGACATATGAACACCTTACACAGTGAGAGGGCATCCTCTGTGAAAGTGTCCCTGGGGCCATAGGACAGATCAGATCTCCTTCTCCAAAGGTGGACAGAGAGGTCTGAACCCCCCTCCCAGCCGTTGCAGGAACCTCCACAGCTCTTACCTCTCTGATGTTGGAGCTCTGACATTTGGGGGCGGGGATAGGAGTGGATCAGAAAAGGCTTTGGATCCACAATATCCAAACCCCTCTCAGTCCCTAAACATCCCAGCCCCCTCAACACACGGGAAAATATATGCTAGGCCTGGAGCTGGGATTAATTTCCCTCCCATAGTTTGTAATGAGAAGGAAATTGTTAAAAACAAACACAGGACAGAAGTGAGGCAAACAATACCCATCCCTCACTCTCTCGGTTACTCTCCTCATCAAGCATTAGGATTGCTCTGCCCAAAGCTTTGCAGACCTGCCATGATTCTATTCTTTCATGCAGCTTATGGCCTAAGTGACAGGAAATTCTCTGCTCCAAGTTCAGCATCAGTTTTCTTTTGAGGAGAGAGAGAGAGAGAGAGAGAGAGCACACCAGAAACTGATGTTGCATTTATAAAAATCTGCAATTTTCTCACAGGTACTGTTGAGCGGGTATTGTAGGGCTACAGCAGCAAACACATGAATAAGTCCAGGGGTAAAAAAAGGATTCAATCTTTCAATGGGTCTTGAAAAGAGGGTGGGGGGATCACATGCCTGTAAGCAAGTATTATTTACAGGGCCAGCCCCAGATATTTTGCCACTTGAGTTGGAGCAGCAAATGCCTCCCTCCCTCCCCAAATCAAGGGGCTGAATACCCAAAGCTGATCAAGTTAATCTGGAACCTGAGACAGAAAAACTTACAAGGGCTTCTGCCCATGCACTGGCAGTAAAAATACAGTAATACATTTAATAGCTAACGATTTGCTGCCCTTGTCATGACACCCCAAATCAGATGCCTGAGGCAGCTGCCCCACTCTGCTTAATGGTAAGACTGGCCCTGACATCCCCTCCTCTGTTGAGTCTACTTACAACTATAGAGACCCTCATGAACATATTCAGATTTTCTTCTAGTTTCATGTCATGACAACCCCCGCCCCCCAGCTTTTATTTTGCTTCACAGAGCCAGAGAAAAGGCATTCAATATTGGTTCCGACAATTGCCAACAAATATTGTTCAGTCTAAGTTTTAATTATGCTTATTTTCTATTAAGCTCATAAATACTTTGTCATATTTTAGGCATCTCTGTTTAGATATGTTTTCTGTGCCAAGATGCAGATTCCTATACTACAAGTACTGAATTTGTTGACTAGACATAAAATTATCTTGAAAGATTCTGGGAAATGGTCCATGTTTGTTATACTGCCACAAAAATGGGGGAGGAGGAGGGATACCGTGTTTGCTATCCACCTATCATTGCTGTTTTGAGATAAGTTCTAACTAAATACTAATTTAAACATTATTTATTTATTTATTTCTACTTTGGGGGCTTCATATCAACACAGAAGAACACCATTCTTGAACTCTCTGATTCATTAAAAAAAATGGATATTTCTCTTGAAATTGCATACAGTGCATGTTAACCAAGATATGAGATAGATAGATAGATAGATAGATAGATAGATAGATAGATAGATAGATAGATAGATAGATAGATAGCCAGCCAGCCAGCCAGCCAGCCAGCCAGCCAGCCGTGCCCATTGGGGCTGGTGGGGTATTCTACTGAGATTTTCAGTGGAGGGCTGGAGAAGATCATGTGTGGCAATTGGCAGTTGCATGCCATGCTCTGGAGCACATGTACCTGGTTGTGGGAGGATTTCTGTGCCACAAGTGGGTGGGGGAGAGGCACAGGGTCGCCAGTCCCGTCACCTCAAATACAGAGCCACCTCAGATAGAGAGAGAGAGAGAGAGAGACAGAGAGAGAGAGAGTTACTGGAGAGAGAGAGAGAGAGAATTTGGAATCCCAAGCTTTTTTCTTTCTTTTTTTTGAAAATCTGAAACGTTAGTAGGTTTTTAGGCATTTCTTCATTCAGTGATACCTCCGGAGAATGGAAATGTACAACTTCTTTTTAAAACTGCCAATATTCCTGTGCCATGGCCTGGGCCTGATGCACAGAGATTTAGTGCCATCCTACATACATCTACTCAGATGTAAGTCCCATAGAATACAGTGGAGCTTACTCCCAGGTAAGTGGGAGTAATTACAGCCTTTGCAAGTGAAGCTGTTTCTGTCATTGAGAAAAGGGAGCAAGGAAAGCTTCACTGATCTGTGTATGTGCATTATCAGTTCTCTTGTAAGAATATAAGAGCCCTGTTGAGTGGGCCAGACCAAGGGTCCTTTTAGTCCAACATCCTGTTTCTAAAAAGAGGTCAACCAGATGCCTCTTAGAAGCCTACAAGCTGGGCATAAAGGAAACAGTTTTCCCTGGTTGGTTGTTCTCAGTGTCTGGTATTACCAAGGTATACTGCCTCTGAACATGTAGGTTCTGTTCCGCTATCATGGCCAATATCTGTCAACAGCCAAAATAGAACCTCCATGCTCTTAGTCAAGGCTATCAATTGCTACTAGTCATGATGGATATATGCTAACTCCAGTATCAGAGGCAACACATCTATGGAGCAAAAGGCTGGATGCGCCTGATCTTGTCTGATCTCGGAAGCTAAGCAGGGTCAGCCCTGGTTAGTACTTGGATGGGAGACTGCCTCCTGCATTGAGCAGGGGGTGGGACTCAATGGTCTTGTAGGCCCCTTCCAGCCCTCAGATTCTATGTATACGTTGCCAGGGAACACAAACAAGAGGGTGCTCTTGCACTTATGTCCTACTTGTGGGCTTCCCATAGGCAGCTGGTTGGCCTCTGTGTGAACAGAATGCTGGACTCAATGGGCCCTTGGTGTGATCCAGCAGGGCTCTTCTTATGTTCTTAGTGGTGATTGTGGCACTTTTCTCAGGCGTCCTTGATATGCAGATAATGAAATGCTAAAAAGGGGACGTGGGTGTGGCTTTCACAGAGAGATATACTGAGCAGGCTGTGTCTGTACAGTCTACTGAACTGGGCAAGCTAGGGTTGCAGTGCAGTGTATATCTAGCCATTCAGCTTTGTAGGTGTTGATGTGAACCTCCATGTGTGTCCCATTTCTCAGGTGGCTTGGATGGTACATTGCGTGCACAAGGAGAACTCCATTGGGAGATGGACCATTGATTCATCTACTCCAGCATCTTGTAGCTTCTAATGGTGAGATGGACCATTGATTCATCTACTCCAGCATCTTGTAGCTTCTAATGGTGAGATGGACCATTGATTTATCTACTCCAGCATCTTGTAGCTTCTAATGGTGAGATGGACCATTGATACATCTACTCCAGCATCTTGTAGCTTCTAATGGTGAGATGGACCATTGATTTATCTACTCCAGCATCTTGTAGCTTCTAATGGTGAGATGGACCATTGATTTATCTACTCCAGCATCTTGTAGCTTCTGATTTTTTGTTCTTTGGATCTGTCTAATCTCTTCTAAAACCATCTCAAGCTGGTAGCCATTGCCACCTCTTCATTTCATTTCATTTTTCATTTCATTTCATTTCTATACCGCCCAATAGCCAAAGCTCTCTTGTGGATTATGCATTATGCACAATGTGAAGAAGCGCTTTCTTTTGTCTGTGTCCTGAAGGAGCACCATCTGCTTCATGTTCGTTCATACAGCACAGTCCATAACTTCCAGCTCACCCCACTTTCTTCGACTCTAGCTTAGCTGGCTATCTGCACATACGCAGAATGGCGCAGTGTAGCTCATCCCACATCCAGCTCCCACACAAACACACACACACGCACACACATACACACACACACACAGAGGGGGGGAGTGGGGAGGGAGAGAGGCTGAGGACCAAACTAGATAACATGCCATTCACTCAATTAGCAATTGTGTGAATAGCTTTTTAGAAGTAAATAACAAGCATACCCCCAATCTAGATTGGGACTGCAGTAGGGGGGAGGGTTAAAGCCCCCCGTTATCCCCACTCTATCAGGGCCCCCATACCTATTATTTACTTTTCTAAAAATCCATTCACACAATTGCTAATTGCCATTAGGCAGAGTGAGATGGTTGTCTCAGGCAACAGATGGTGGGAGGTGGCAGCAAGGAGTTGAAGGAGAGAGCTGAGTGCCAAGCAGCCTGCCCCCTAAGCTAGCCCACTGCCTTCAAGTGTGCTGGAGGATGCTGTCCCATTGCCAGGGTTGAAGAAAGATTCCACTGTCAGTACAGTTGGCATTTGTACATGGAATGGGGGGGTGCCATCCTGTTCTTCACCTCAGACAGCTAAATATCTTGGGCCAGCCCTGCTAATTGCTTAAATTGTACCCTCCTCATCTAGTTTGGCCCTGACATCATGCCAATCCTCTTTTCATTGCTAAGATTCTAAGCCACAGAGGGAGATTGGCCAGATATTGATGAGTGATGACCATCTAGTCTGCTTAACTAGCTTTCCATGTTCAGAGTGGGAAAGATTTTTTACTTAGGGACTCCTCTCTTGCATTTTTGGTACGTCCGTATTAGCCCTACAGTGCTAAATAAGTGTGAAAGTTGCCAGGTCGGCAGATCTTTATTCCAACATTTAATTTTTCACATGAATTATGGCTGAACTTCCAGTACTCACAGTTTGATCCTAGCCAATACTTATCCTAAGGCTGCAATTCTTTGAACACTTACCTGGCAGTCAGCTCCATTGAAGTCAGCAGTACAACCTCTGAATAAGCACAAATAGGCTGTCAAAATGTTATCAGTTGTTACATCTCCCTGCCCTGTTCTTGAATCTCAGAAATAATTCAATAGGAGAAGATTGAGGGCTCCTTCACATGGAGCTTTTATCCTGCTATTGAGATTGCTCACTCACGGAAGTTTGCAGGCTCTTTAGATGACAGTGCCAGGGCATCTCCTGCACTAAATGCCCTTTGTTCCGTTTTTAAATAGATCGTAGATAATGAGCTATCAAATTACCCCGTTGTGTTCTGCTTGAGTTCCCTCCGTGAAAAGAGGAAAAGCGGCAAGAAGAGGAGTGAGGTCAATGAAAGATAATGGAAGACTCAGATACGGGGGCAGGGGGAGGAAGCATGTGAAAAAGGGAGTTGTCGTGATCCTGCATTTAAAACGGTAGCAGAGAGCCCCGTTTTAAATGCAGAATTTTAATGTAGAGATGCCCTAAGCCTATCTGTGCCTTTCCTTCTTTAGATCCACTTAACATAGTGACTTTAGTCCCTTCCCTACTGATAAAAGGATAGGAGAAACATACCATTTTTAGGAGGAAGTTCCCTCCCCCCACTCAAGTGCTACTTCAGCAACATCAAGTTCTTGATCAGATTCCAACCTTTAACTTAAGTAGGTGGCCTTAATTGAATAGAAGCAGCTGCCGTTCCCTCGGAGGCAGAATATGGTCCTAAATGTGACCCCGACTGCTGAGACAATTTGCCAACGCTGCTGCACACTTTATTACAAGCACTTAACATTTTCTAGAATGCTTTCTCAAACAGAAGTATTTGGTTTGACTAGCAAAGGCTGCATAAATGATTAACTGGGCATAATGTAACATGAGGAAGAGTGCACTCAACCCTGCGTTGCTGTGGTTTTCTTTTTTTCTCTTCAGCCGGCTTCTCAGATGAGCAGATGCAAAAAATGTCATGGGCTTTCTTTTTCATCACCTAATGACACCATCAAGTACTCTTATCGGCATTTCTTATTATGCTAAAGTCACCTGAGCCACAAGGAAGCTAAAACTGGAACGGTTCAGAGTAGCCAGAAATGGATGGCTGGTCTCTTTGAATATTCTAGTAAGTACTAAAACATACAAACCAATATTATGAACTCACAAGCTCTGTTCACTCATTAGCTCTCTGCATGGAGGGCTAACATGTGGAGGCAAGGCTGTGGTGTAGCTAGGATATTTTAGGCCCTGGACTTAATGGTCTTATTGGGGTTGTGGGTGGGGGGGGGGGAGCTTTAGATGGTAATAGGTATTATTTCAGTTGTGAAGCACATAACTACCATTTCTCCCCCATCCTTTTCATGCCATGTGCTTGTACATTCCTGACATTTGGAGGAGAGGGGGAGAGACCTCTTTGTCAACCCTGATTTAAAAAGAGATTCTCTGAGCATGTGCAGTTTTGCATTTTAAACTCGTGTACATCATAGCCCCGTCACGACAACAGGAATAAAATGGTGTTTGCTTCTGCTGCCCTGATGCTAAACACATTTATGTGAGAATAAGGACTATTTGGCTATAGAAAAGGATAATATACATTAGAAAATGAAAACAATAAAACGAGCTTCGGTACATCCCTGGCTGGCTGCCCCAGTCTATGAACAGCCATTAAAAACATTTTAAACACCATGAAAAGCCCACCCCAAGGAGTCCAATTATGATGATGATTATTAATTTTACCATATTTTGATTTACAGATAAAACATATAATTTAATCACATGGATGTGTTGGGAGAGGGGGGAACACAGTACTTAGCTTTTCCGTATCAAAATGTCTTTGCTTTTAAGTCTTGCTGAACTGAGACCAATGTAAATTTAGTCAATCCATGTCTGCCAATGCACTCAAGGCAGTTTGCAATGTAAAATACTAAAGCCAAAAATGAATAAACAAAGTATACAATGAAGCAGCAAAATCCTCTCAGGCCATCAGTAAGAGAAGCCAATGGCTTCAGCTTCCTGGCCTGGTCTTTCCCTCCTGAGCTTTCCCCTCAAAGCACACAGGTCTTCCAGAGTGTGTGTGGGGGTGGGGGGGTCTGTCCCAGGGGGGCGGCGGGGGTCTGCCCCAACTGAATTCTCTCATTCCCTTGGTGGCCTCTTCAGGAACTGATGGCACGAGCTCCCTCCCCTTGGGCTTTTCCTCCTCTCTTTTCCCCTTGTGGAGAAGTATGAAGGGCTGCTCCAGCTGTAGCCTAGGGTGCCCAAAGGGTCCTCTTTTACAGAGGACCATCTTCTAAGGGCTGTCCTGCACAATTCCAGTTTAGAGATTAAAAAAACCCCATAGGAACTGCTGCCCATCCCCTGTTAACAACTGGACAAGAGGCACAGGTCACCAGGTCACGGTCTTCTACATTATGGCACTGTATTTCAATTTCAATCATAATAATTATTATTTAATGCGTATCTATACATAAAAATTACCATATGCACATTTTATGCACTGCCCTCTTTTGTCCTCTTTTTTGGTGATGCATGACCTCTTCTTGAGCAATTCTTAAGTGGCCACCCTAAGATGTACTCTTTCAGGCCACTGGTGGCCTCCCTGGCTTCCAGCTCATTTGCACTGCAGAAGGTGACAAGATACAAACGAGGATAGGGCACTTCAGTGCTGGCATTATCAGGCACCTGCCAAGGCCTATGCCTTAGCTGGGGACCAACTGCCACCCTCACTTCTCCTTCTTCTAGCTGTCGCTGCCAGTTGGCCTGCTGTTACTGAGTGAATAAACCACCACAGGGGTGAGCAGAAGGAGCAGCCGCCTTTGTCTGCCTAGCTCTCCCTTTCTGGGCAGATGTGCATTGGACCAAAGGGAAGAAGGCAAGCAAATGGGCACCAGGCAGCAGCAAGGAAGAGGTGGGAACACTCAGGGATGGAGGGCCCAACCGAGGCATCCTGCCAAGCATGTGGAGCCCACACTGAGGCTCCTGCACCTATAATCGTTCTTCAAGGTGGAAGAGGGAGATGGGTAGGTGCAGTTTGTTCTCTAAGGGTGAGAAAACATGCACCTGTTGAAATTCTCTCTTCTGCTCAGCAGTTGAGTAGAAGGGGCACAAGGGAAAAGTGCAAAAGAGAAGAAATGCATCACCAAAAAAAAAGAGGACAAAAGAGGACACTGATTTGCATAAAATGCTAATGTATATGTACAGATGCAAATTTAGACACAATAATTATAACTGGAATAGAAATACAGTAGATCTCACCATAGTGTGGAAAAATGTGAGCAGGTGACTTGTACGACTTGCTCACTCTACTTCCAGGTGCTGTTGATGGGCAGCACCAAGCCCCGCCCCCCGTTCTCTCTTCTTCTGGTTCTTTATCTTTATACTGGACTTGCCTGGACAGCTCTTCAAACAGAAGATGCCTTCAAAATAGAGGACAGTCCTCTGGCAGCCCTTCAAATAGAGGGCTGTCCTCTAAAAGAGGATACATGGACACCATATGACCCAGCAACGCTGTGCAATGCTCCTCTGTATCTCGGTGGATTTAAGTCATATTGTCACGCGGAAGTTGAGCCAATTATTGGGTAATGCATCCATGAGAGCTGAGGGGGATTTATTTCTAAGTCAATATGCTTCAGGTGGCCATATAAAAGTGGCTTAAAGCTAAACGTTTCACCTGAACTAGAGTCCCACATTTCTAGGACCTCCATCTTCAAGCTTCACAGGGCGTGTCTGCACTGGTCCTTTAGCACTGGTTTACTGCCGATATTGCTTAATTGCCATGATGCCTAAAATATCTTTTTTTCAACATGCGAAGTGGAATGTGCTTAAAGAGCAGTGCTGATGGGTAAAGCGTGTGTGTTCTTATGAAAAGGACATATGAAGGCCCTTAAATAGATCTTTCCAGCAACACTCTAGAAGCATCTTGATATTCATTCCGTTCTGCAAACATTGTTTACTCTACAAACAGAACATGGCATGTTTAATGCCAAATTGTGCTCTTGGCTAAAACCCATGCAAACTTCTCTGGAAGTCTCTGGGTGTAACAAAGGTCAGAATGTATTTCGAAAATTTAACTCTACTGAACATAAAAAACAAAATGATTAACCATATTTCTCTGATGTATATTATTCTATTACTAATATACATTCCACCATGACAATTCTAGTGGCTCATACAAGCATTAAGTTAATCAGCAGGTTGTTTTGAAAGATTTGATTCCTGTTGGTCTATTTGCAAGGAAATGAGTGATCTTTTAAAAAAAAGAAAATGGAAAAAAAACCCAAAATAACAAATTGCCTAAGGCAGAGTTGTGTCTGGAACTTATGTCAGAAAGAAGCACTTAGTATAGCTGATCTTTTGAATATGGAAATGTGACTTGTTTAAGTTTCAAGTCCGTGTTTACAGGATAACTTTTTGTTACTTTAGGGGGAAAGTCAGAATTGAGTATCATGTAAGGGACGGGGGGTATTGTCAGGAGACATGACATTAGTGGTCTAGAGCAGCCTTCCCCAACCTAGTACCCTCTAGATGTGTTGGACCACAACTTCCAGAATCCCCCAAGCAGCATAAGTGGCTGGGGGGATTCTGGGAGTTATGGTACAGCATATCTGGTCTAGTGTATGCACTGGTTTCCCATAACATTACAAGCATTGTTCAAAGACCTGGTTTACAGCTGTCAAATCTGACTACACTAACCATCTCTTAGGAGATACACGCAAAGACCTGAACCATCTATTTTGTGTGCAGACCCAGTTACTCAGGTCAGAAGCCTCCATCCAATAATACCCTGGCTGGATCTGGTACAATATCTGTCATTTATGCAGAGTGGACTTAAAATGGTGCCTTCCTTTTATGTGGCTAGTTAGAACAGCAACAGCACACAGAAAGACTTACTTTGTGTAAGCTCCTAACCCTTAACATAAGGATATAAAAAGAGCCCTGCTGGTGCAGACCAAAGGCCCACGTAGTCCAGCATTCCGTAGGCACCTTGACACTAATGCAGTGATCACTGAAGGCCAGCATGGATTTGTCAAGAACAAGTCCTGCCAGACTAATCTTATTTCATTCTTCAGTCAGGTAATTTCCTTATTATACTGTATCCAAGCAGAGACTGGACAGCCATCTGTGAGGGATATTTTAAACTGAATCCCCCCCCCCCATTGAGGGGATTGGACTCAATGGTCTAAATGGCCCCTTCCAGTTCTATGATTCTATGATTCTGATCCCACAGTGGCCAACCAGATGTCTATGGGAAGCCCACAATTAGGACATGAGCTCAATAGTACTCTCCTGGTTGTGTTTCCTGGCAACTAATGTTCAGAGGCATATTGCCTCTGACACTGAGGGTAATATGCCTATCATCGCTAGTTGCCATTAGTAGCTTAATCCTCCATGAATTTGTATAACCCCCTTTTAAAGCCATCCAAGTCTCACTGCATCTTGAGATAGTGATTTCCAAAATTTAATGATGGAGAAGTCCTTCCTTAGAATTTTATCTTCTCATAGAAACAAAGGAAGATAACACAAACCAGATCAGACTAGTTGTCCATCCAGTCCCATATTATCTACTCTGACTGGCAGTGGCTCTCCAGGATCTCAAGAAGAGGGTCTTCTCCATCACCTGTTCGCTAATCCTCTAACTTGGAGATGCTCAGGATTGAAATTGGGACCTGGGACTTTCTGACTGAGCTTGGTCAGAGTCCCTAGATTTGAGAAAGATGATGAATGAAGAGGGACAAGCTAGAGGTGTATAAAACTATGCATGGTGTGCAGAAAGTGGATAGATACTATCCATAATAACAGAACCTCAGATCATCCAATGAAGCTGAACAGTGGGAGACTCCGCACAGACAAAAGGAAGGACTTCTTCACGCACCAAATCGTTAAACTATGGAATTTACTTCCTCAAGATGTAGTGAGTGATGGCCACTAAGTTAGATGGCTTTCAAAGGGGATTAGACAAATTCATGAAGGCTATCAATAGTTTTGCAAATTGATATCTATGGGGACATCCATGATCAGAGGGAACATGTGTCTGAATATCAGAGAGAGCAACAGTGGGAGAGGGCTATTGCTTGCATGCCCCGTTTGTGGGCTCCCCAGAGACATCTGGTTGGCCACAGCGGGAAACAGGGTGCTGAGCTAGATAGGCTTGTCCCTAACTCCCACTCTGCAGGAGCTAGAGAGAACACAAGTAAAAAAATGCCTTCGGTGCAGTTATTATGTCACACATTTAGTGCACACTGCATTCAGTTTCATGAATGTATGTAGTTCAAGGAATGAATGAATGAATGAATGAATGAATGAATTCCTTACTATTTTCTTTACTCAGAAGGTGGTGGCTCAAAATCACAGATCAAGACAAACCTTTTGTGCGTCAGCTAATCTGGTTAGGTGACACACAAACCTCCCTTCAGCTTCATTGTTCCATTTCATAATTTGAGAGAATTTATTCTTACCATCATGACAATAACAAGCTTCTATTAAACACAACAAGTCCCCTCTCTCCACATCAGCTGGGGGGCAAAACATTCTGTTCACCACCGCTATTTTTGCTAGCTCCTATTTATTGAGTACCAAGGAATTCATTAGTCATTGGGCTGCTTCACGCAATCAGGCAGCCCACCGTGGCTTATCTAAGCCAGGGTGGGCTGCGCTGCATGAGGGCAGCCAGCCATTCTGAATCCTCAAGCTGCAACCGCAGCTTGTCGTGTCGTCCTAACCCAGTGGGGGTGCGTTGTATGAGAATTAAATAACCCTCTCATAACCAGTGGCTTGTTTTAGGGTTATGCAAGGGTTGTTTAACCCTCGCACAACCCACCCCTGCCAAGTTTAGACAACATGACAAGCCGCAGTCACAGCTTGAATATTCAGATTCTGCCCAGCATGCACTGGCACATACCACAACTCACTGTGGTTTAAATAAGCCATGGTGGGCTGCGAAGATCTTGCGAACCAGGTCTTTGTGTGTCACATTTAAATGATGCAGTCCTTTTCCAGTTTGCCATCTAGCCCTAGAATTACTTGAGACTTCATTCAAGATTCAAACCCCTTACTTCATATAGGGCAGATTTAAAGCAGGAGAATTACTCTTGCAGATGTTACTCATCCGTCCCCTAGAGCAATGAGCATTCGGTAGTAATTTGTAGATATATTTTGTTACTGACCTCTTGCATTAATCTCCTTAATCCATGGACACTGACAATCATTTCCCCCCACCCAACACAAAACAACCATAATCCAGTAATTCCTTGTAGTGACCCACATTGGTCATGTTTGGACATTACATTAATCCAGGGATCCTGGCTTAATTAACCATGATGTGAATGGGCACTAGGTTGGTGCATGCAGCCCACTGACTCCCAGTTTGCCATGATTCATAACTGAGTTTTAAACCTGGTTTAAAGCTAGTTTCCAATCCTGGCTTGATTGGGTGCACTTAACCATAATCCTGGGTTTGGGTATAATGGAAAGCTTCTTGGTCTATTTACCCTCTTAGGTGAAGCGGGAGCAAAAAGTCCACATGCACTAGCATGCTGTTTGTTCACATCATGGTTTATTAAACCAGGATTATTGGCTTAATGTGATATTGAAATGCAGCCATTCAGATCAGTGGAAGGGGCCACACTAAAAGCAAAATTATTCACATTTGGAATGATGTGAATATTATTATTCTGTTGTCAATATGGGAACCTACATCACAGCCACACAGATAGATCTCCTGATGGTTTTTGCAGCACTGGCATTTAGATGAAGCTATGTTTCTGATGGAACTATGTTGTCTAAAGACATCCAGCTCACTTATATTGAATCAAATTGTATTTCACCATATGTAATGCATTTCCTATTGAAGTAACACTGTCAATGTCATGGCACAGGTTATTAGCACACACTTTGCGTTAATGGAACCATGTTAATTTAGAACAGCCTTCCCCAGCCTGGGGCACTCCAGAACTTTTGGACTTCAAGTCCCATCAGCTCCAACTAGCATTGCCAATAGTCAGGAATACTGGGAGTTGTAATCCAAAGCATCTGGAATTCACAATGTTGGGGAAGGCTAGCCTAAAACATAACCTGTCTTTCTCAATTTCCGGAAGGGTAGCTAGCTGTGTTTCTCTGTTGTAACGAAACCAACACATACATCTTAGGGTTCTGTCCAATGGTATCCTTCCACCAGTGGAACGGACACTAATGGCGGATCAAGTGAAGTTTCCCATCCCCTCTGCAGCCCCCCCCCCCACACACACACATGCCCCAAATCTGCTCCAGAGTCTTGGAGGACCCCCAGGAGTACATTTGGGGTGCAGGAGACTGCGGGGGGGGAGTGAAACTCCCATTGTGTGGGGGGACATCTGCTCACATAACATTGGATTTAGCCCTTAGCATTTTTTTTAGTTCTTAGCCTTTAAGGTGCCACAAGACACTCCGTTGTTTAATCTTTCTCAAAGGCATTATAAGCAGCAGCAGCAGCAAGTGGTCAAAGAGGACGGCATTCTGTGAGCCCACATGTTTTCTCCACAAATGTATGTATGTATCTATCTCAGACAGATTTTGCTGACAGCCTATTATGGTGATGGGGAGGGAGAGAAATGTTCCTTTTTATAGGCTTCTCACCTGATCAGATTTCATGCATCCATGCACCCGTGATCATGCTGTGTAAGCCACTCTTAGGGTTTGTTTAAGGGAGGCTGGATGCAGCCATAAGCAGTTTGACAAGGTTATTTAAACGGTGCTATGTGACCCTCTCATCTCAAAGTAAATGCCGTCTTTTAAAAGCAAATGTCAGTTGAGCGTTAATAAATTTGGGGTGAGATGATACTGGTCCAAAGGAAAGAAGGGTGAGGCTTTAGGCTAAAGGTATTAGAAGAAATTCTGCTTTAAAAAACAACAACACAGAGATGAGAATGTAAGGTGAGAAAGTGCAACTTCTCGGAGGCATGTACTTGGTCTCCCGGGCCCAACACTTTTATCTCTTAGATCACACTGGCTCTCAGTTAATTAGGTCCCCATTGGCTTGGAGCACCATTTTCCTCCTGGACTTTGAGAATGAAAGACCTCAGACTTGGGCTAGATCTACACTACTGCTGTATAGAAGCACTGAAATGCACTGATAACTGTTGGGGCACATTACGCATTTGATACACCGCTTTTGTAGTGTTATTTCCTGCTTTTTATTCCACATTATCCAATACACCACAACAAATGTCATTGTGTGTCCCACACAGTATAAATATGCAAGAGGGTTATAGCGTTACCAAGATGGGATCATAATGATATGACACAAGCTGTAGATCTGGCCTATTGTGTTATTATATATTGTAGGAAAGATTAAGGTGATAATGTAAAAACCTTCAGCAACCCTGATTTGCCTTGCATTCCTTAGAACCAGTCAGTAGTATAGTGGCAAATTCAGAAGTGCAGGGTCCCTTCATGACAATCACAGCCGCACCCCCTTCTAAGATTGTACAGCTTTGTAAGATATACAGCCTTCAACTGGGATCCAAAAACACTGCAGCTGAGAGTAAGTCAGGGGTGTTTCAATTGGACATCTGAGAAAAAATGCAGGGGTGTCATTATCTTTTTCACCCACTCATTCACTCAAACACAAACATTTTAGGTTTTCAAAATATGATACTCTATGGAAGCTTCACCCCCTTAACTCAGCCCTCATGGACAGATCCCTTCTCATTTAAGCAGCCCCCTTGCACTCTCCCTTAACACCCCAACATTACCCATTAGCCTTCCCTAAGCTCCTTCATTGTATCTCCCCATTCCCCCTCCAACAGAAATGTCCACACACCCAGCTGGATTGAACTACACACACACACACACACACACACACACACACCACCCCAATCCACTGAGCTGAGGTGGGGACGACAATGGCCTAACTCCTTGCCCTCTCCCATTCTTGCTGCTCCTCTCCCATCCTGCTCCCGCAAAGGCCCAGCCTCTCTGGAGCCGGCTGTTCCCCGCCTCAACCTCCACGGGTCCTTATGGGCGCAAGGCATGCCCCCTTGGAGAGATCTGCCTGGGCTCCCTGCGCACTCCTGCTCCCCAGCTTGCCCCCTTCACCCACTGCCCACCCCCTGGTTCCTGGGCCATTCCTGGGCAAGGCAGGGCCCACCTCTTGGGCCGGCGGGGAGAGCAAGCCCTGCTCCCTGCCCAGCAGATCCTCCTGCAACCCCTTGCTCGATGTTTACACCACAGCCCCCCCCCCCCAGCTTCGCCTCCTCTCCATTCCTGCCTGATTGCTCTGGGCCCATCCCCCCTCCTCCTCCCCATGTTGTCCAAGGTAAATGCCCTCTAGCCCGGATCCATAAGGCTCACCCCGCTCTGTGTGCTCGCGGCTGGGCATCACCAAGCAGGAGGCCTTAAAGGCACACGGTCCCTTTTGTCTGCTTCCCTTCAGCATGTTGTACTAGAATGTGGGGGCAGTTGTGCGGGGACAAGGAAGAGCTGTAGAGCAGGGAGAGAGGAGCTGCGATTTCAGGCAGCGAAACTGCTTGGCAACCAAGTCGGAAGAAGCTGTCCAAAGCATGGACACCTGCTGCAAGCGGGCTGAAGGGAAGGGGGGGCACAGCAGCTTGGCCCAGTGCTGCGAGGCGCAGGAGGCCACACCTGAAGCACTGACCAACATCTCTCCAGATTGGTGGGCAGTGCTGCAGGATGGGATGAGAGAGCAGCAGCGAGGGTGGCGGCCGCTACTGCAGCCTTGCAATAGCAGCACCATCCACACTAGGACTCGCATGACAGCCTCTCAGCCTGCTCCCAACCGCCCGTCCCACATCAGTGAGTTGGGACCCGGCTGCGACCCAGCTCAAGAAAAAGTACTGGGACGAAGACCCGGTGAGACCTGGCAGGACTACACCCCTGGAACCAGTCTGACCAGGATAGAGATGTGAAGGCCTAAGCAGGGGAGGACAAAGAAAATGATGGGGGGGGGGGCAGAAGGGGAAAAAAATTAACAGGGATTTTTAGAAAATTTTGGGGAAAATATTTCCCTTCAAAATATTACTTGGTTTTCTCCCAGCTATTTTCCAAGCGTCCACATCTCTACACTCATCACAGGAACACAGCGTGCAACTCCTCATTTATTCCTCAAATCTAGACTGAGCTATACATTTGGGTGCAAAACTCACTCCTGCCATAAATTCATGAGGTGGTCTTAGTCTGAGGGACTGGAATCTGTGTAAATCCACATATTTCCCACATAGTGTATGCATCTGATCTGGGGGAGGGGAGCTGGGGATTGGAGTGGAGATGAGGGGACAGGAAATTCAGTTTATGGGTGGATATCTGAATCCAACCCATTCTATGGGTGGATATCTGAATCCAACCCATTGTTGGATCCAACCCAGTTGAACACAGTGGGTTAGATACAATCCAATCAAACACAGTGGGTTGGATCCAACCAATTGAACACAGTGGGTTGAACACAGTGGATTAGATCCAGACAAAGGTAGTAGAAAGTTTACATTGAAATCAATGGAACAAGTTAGTCATGACTTATCTCCCATTGATTTCAGTGGGAAGTAATTTCAACTAATTTAGTCTTGATCCACCCCGATGGGACCCACTTTTGAGTCAACATGCATAGGATTGCACTACAGGTTTTCAAATGTCAATTATTCTCTGTCATGTGGCTAGATCATTTGATCTTTTTCTTCAAGCTGGGTCAACTCTTGCATTCAGTTCTGTGATAGAATCGTACCTCTGCAAACATGGTACATGATATCTGTATTATTCCTGTAAAGACTTTTAGCAGCAAAGGCTTTTAAATCTTTACTTTGTTTATGCAATCAGAATCCAAGAATCACACCCATAAAGACTTCTGAAAACACAGTCGTGCTTTATCATGATCAGTCGAGATGCTACTGAAATGTGTGTGTTTTAATCTTGTCAGATACTGTTAAGTTTTGCAAGAGCTGATATCAAAAGAATAACTCTGCTTTTAGTATCTATATGTGAGAAAGTAGGTATAAGAATTTTCTCTTGCCAAAAACTAGATCTTAATCTGGTTATATAATAATCAACTGAAGCCAATGGGGGCAGCCATTTTTCTTCCCAAGAATAACCCCTGAGAACTACACTACATCATAATATAGGGTCATTCCCATGGGGTATTCTGCTTAAAATTACAAAGGGAACATCATAGTGCTGCTGAAAAAAGAGGGGGGGGGAACCCTGACCACCTCGTCTATAAAGGTGAGCCCACACCCCACCTGAAAGTTCTTAGATTTCATTCCTCCCCCACAAAGATTAATTGAATGTTCAGCAGGGGGGGGGGGGATTTCACAACCCCTGAAAATAACAAAAAAGTCTGAACCAAATACTTTGGCTCAGCACTAGGACAAACAAGGAGGCAGGGTCAAGAAGCAAACCAGAAAGTCAAACCAAAAGATACCCAAACACACCAGAGATAAGGAACACCCAGTTGCTCAAGCAAGGCTAAACTGGAACAGGTAGCCCTCTTACAGCCAAACTAAAACATTCTTCAAATCTGCTATGTGTAATTGATTGATTTACTTCAGAGTAACCGCATGGGGCCCCAATTCCGATCGGGACCATG
This sequence comes from Heloderma suspectum, assembly GCF_057233095.1. Classification (NCBI taxonomy): domain Eukaryota; kingdom Metazoa; phylum Chordata; class Lepidosauria; order Squamata; family Helodermatidae; genus Heloderma; species Heloderma suspectum. Next base: position 194,291,677 of record NC_139458.1, read on the forward strand.
GTGGTCAGAGAAGGGAATTTATTTTTGTCTCCATTTTTGTTCTGAAATCCTCACCCTCCCAGCCGCCCGGGAGGTGGGGTTAAAAAAAAAAAAATTCCCCATTGATTCCAGTGGATTCTTTTTCTAACCCCCACCCCACACCCCACCCCGGTGGTGTGTGTGTGTGTGTGTGTGTAATTTCAGGATGAAAACAGGAGGGAGGAAAGTTTAAATTCCCTCCTCCCAGAGCACCATGGTTCAGATCCAAATTGGGTCCACTCACACTTATACTGAATAATCCAATGAAGAATGTTTAGTTTGGCCCTTATTCTCCTCCTAAGAGGATCCAATGGCCAACGTGGGTGAGTGGGGTCAGTCAGTCCAGGGCCTGAGAATAATAAGCTGCCTATGGAAAGGCTTCAACATGAGGTTCAGTGCATCACTATGTAGGGCAGCTGCACATTAAATAAAGGGCCCCAGTCTCTCCCAACAGCAGTTCAGAATTATGATCCCATATTGCAGAGGGGGTGCTGAGAGGGTGCTCAGCCTGAGATACATTGGCTTGCCTAAGGCTAGGGAGAAACAAAGTTTGAACCTGGACATCCTTTTCCACTGCCTCTAAGCCTGGGGTAGACAACCTGCCAGATGTTTCAGACTACAATTCCCATCATCCTTGACCATGCTGGCAGGGGCTTGTGGGATTTGTAGTCCAAAACATCTGGAGGGAGTCAGTTTGCCTACCTCTGATCTAAGCTATTATGCTAACTCTTCAGCTCCCCATATGATTTGGCTCAATGTCATAACTGTATATAGGACTACATCAGGGATAGGAAACCTCTTTCAGCTAGAGGGACAAATTCAGTTTTGGAGTTCTTGTGGGCTGCATTCCCGTGGTGGGCGGGGCCAAAGGGGAAAAGGGCAGGGCCAAAAATGCCAGCCTACTGTAGCTTAAAGCTTTTACTGCCAGTAACTAAGTCTTGGGAGAGGCATTTCAACCTTTTAGAATGGGGAAAGAACTGTGCAAAACCACCAAATGATCAGTGGTTGGGGGAAAAGGGTATGTTCACCTAGAGAAACCTGGAAGGCTGACTTGCGACCCCATGAGGGCTAGATTTGGCCCCTGGGCCTGAGGATCCCCACCCCTGAACGATACTGTGTTCTAAGGAGCATTGCCTTTGTGGTGTGAACTTGGGCAGCATCTCTACACCAGCCTAAAATCCCGCATTTAAAAGGGGGGTTTCTGCTTCTGTTTTAAATGCAGGATCTCAACAGACTCCCTTTACACATGCTTCCTTTCCCCCCTCCCCTCTCCTCTTTCTCCTCCCCCTTATCTGAGTTTTCCATTATCTTTCATTGATCTAGCTCCTCTTCTTGAGGCTTTTCCTTTTTCACAGAGGGAACACAAGCAGAACACAAGCAGGGTAATTTGATAGTTCATTATCTCCAATCTATTTAAAAATGGAATAAAGGTAATATAGTGCAGGAGATGCCCAGGAGGTTCACTGTGTCATCTAAGGGGTCCGCAAACTTCCATGAGTGAGCTATCTCAATAATGGGATAAAAGCTCCATTTGAAGAAGCCCATGATCTGCTTGAAGAAGTGACTTAGATCCAGTACAACTGGGTCGTATATTCTACTGTCAGTTATGGCAGGCAACGATTCATAGGAAACAGCACATGGGCTGTGACAAACCTATTCATACCACAGTTTCTGGCTATACTAAAAAATAAATTGGCTTTTAGGAAGCAGCTTAACATGTGACTTGTGACTACTTTATGAGAGACCTATTTTAAGAGAATTAACTGCGATGAAGGGCCTTAAATAAACATTAAGCAGATAATTGGTGATGTCTGTAAAACAGTAAGAGTCTGATCATAGCAATTCCCAGATTGCAGGACCAAAATGGCTATGTCTCACTTCCTCTTCTATTATTGGGAATGGCATATTTGTTTTAAAGTTATTTTCATATGCTTTTTTCTTATTGGAAACTTTACTAATGTCGCTTTGTGAAGGAACTCTCTGCTATATGTCCATGTCAAGATAGCAACTGAGTAATTAATAATCGTAGGCTGAAGCAGACACATTTTATGCAGTCGAGAAAAGGAATGGGGAAAAGGTTACTGAAGGCATTTTCCCATGCGCTTCTTGTTCCCTGCATTCTATAAACCTTCTCCTCATCTGAGAAAACTCAAATGGGTCATTTCATCCCAAAAAGTACACAAGGAAATGGGGGTAGGGTTAGAGCATGTCGTGAATAACAAGCAATGATATTTGTTTATATATAGTCCATTTCCCCTGATGGTGGCACAGAGCAAAAGATATCTCCAGCTCTCTATAGGGGTGCTAAAGATGGGATGAAGATGAGGATTTATACAACTAAAGAAAATGTGTATTGAAAGTAATATCACAAGGAAAGTAAATTATTCCACTCTCTCTCTCTCTCTCTCTCTGTCCTCTCCCCACCCCCCACCCCAAATATATAGTAAATTTCTAATACAGTTTTTCTGAGAGAGAGATATGCACACACACACACACACACACACACACAGAAAGGGGGTGTGTGTAAAGCAGCACAAAGCAACAAGGACACTCTGGATCCACTGTGGATTCCATCAAGCTTAAGGTAAAATGTATATGAAAGCTAGAAAGTCTCACAGCAGAGTATTCAAATTCAATTGATTGATTGATTGATTGATTGATAGATAGCCCTCCTTATTCTCATTACTACAGTTAATTTTTATTATTATTATTATTATTATTATTATTATTTTGCATGTTCAAGATACATTATAGAAACAGTGCACCATGTTAGCTTCAACTTCTTGTATTGCATAATAATGTTTCAATCAACCTGCCTTATTGGTTTTGTGGCTGAAATTTCTCCAAAAAGAATATTTTGATAAATTTTCTGAGAATTTTCTTTTGGGGCTCCTCCTGAACTGATGGAGTATTTCAGCCCTCCCACAAGACTATTAAGCAAAAATACCCCCACTCACAAAAGTAGGGTGTAAACTTTGGGGCACAAATTTGGATACAATTCAATATATCTGGCTATTGTTGAAGGAAGCAACAGGATTGATCCCAGTTCCTTCCAGCCATTGTCTCTTAGCCCATTGCTTCCTTTGCCCACCAGTATTAACTGCCGATATAGTTTCATTCAGTACTACAGTATTAATGATCTGGGGGAAAAGGAGAATTTCCTTTTTCGAGGCCTCTCAGATTTTGGAGAATTCACCAACTTTGGGGGAAATGGCCCCATCCAATTTGACTGCTAACACAAATAGAGCAGAGAATTTGGAGAGGCCATTCAGCTGAGCCCCACCACTCATTAGATCTGAGGTCTCCAGTGTAGTCTCTGTGGGTACCAATGTGCCCATGCACATCACCCTCCAGATCTTTATTTTATTTCTTCAGATTTTTTTAATTGGGAGGCTGGCATGCTGCAAAGTGAAGTTCTGCCCTCCAGCACCATTTTTATTTGGGTTCAAAAGAGTGGTTTTGTGTTTTGGAGGTCAGACCCCACCTCTGCCATGTACTTAGGTTATTGGGCAAGTTACTGCCCTTTTAATCTCACCACTACACCTTCTAGGAAATTAGTGTTTTGTGACTAGCCATGTCCACCATGGCAGCCATTTTATGAATGCCATGGGTACCCCTCCCATGGCAGCCATTTTGTAAGAGCACCTTCTCTCAAAATTGCGAATGTCCCCATTGACCCAAAAAGGTTGGTGCCGCCTGCATTAGATCAATGGCACAGTTGCTTCTGTGGTCTGACATCTTTACTACTAGCCAGTCTCAGAGTCCATCTGCAACTCTTTCTGCAACCTCATTCTGTAGGGAAGTGTCTGGAACATACATTGTAACTAACTGGTAGGGACCAGAAAAGATTGCCACTCAGTGCTGAAATTTCAGGCGAGCCAGAGGAAGCCTAGCCCCCTTATCTTTTGTTAAGCCCCCGCCCTCAGAAAGCTGGAGGGAGAGGCAAGATTGGGCTAAAATTGGGAGTAGGAAGGAGGTACAGCGTTGGATTACATTAAGGGTTCACCTAGCTTCCCCCTCATAATTTGAGGACTGCACAAAACTACACCCCTAATTTACTTTGACGTGGATTTTAAATTGTAAGCCATGCCGGGAGCCAGTTCTGACTGAACAATGGAGCATAAATGTAATATTTTTTAAAACAACAACAACAGCAAAATAATAATAATAATAATAATAATAATAATAAAAACAAGCACCAGATACTATTATAACAAGCATAATAACAACAACAACAACAACAACAACAACAAGCACCAGATTAAGATAAAAAAGATGAGTTACAAAAGCTAATAATCAACCAGTCGGACCCATGCTGGAGAACTTGAGATCAAGCCTCTAGAGCAGCAAACTGCATTCAGCTGCACATATTACTCCTTATTCCTGGCTGCCACTGCAAAAGCAAGGCACTTTTGTATGCAATTAGGATGGCCAATTATGAATAGCCAAAGAAGAGGAAATGCACACCTAAACAAAGGGAGGCAAAGGAAGACACAGAGTTGCATAAAATTTGCATAAGCTGATTTATATGTATAGCTGCTAATTGAAATAAACATGCAGTACATCCGCATAGTCCAGGAGATGGTGACCACCTGACTTGTGTGCCTTGTGTCTGCTGTCCGGGTGCTAAGTGTTGATAGGCAACTTCGAGGCCCCTGCCCTGACTCTTCCTTCTGATGGGTCTTTATCTTTCACACAGAATTGGACAGGACAGCCCTTCAAATGGAAGACGCCTTCAAATAGAGGACAGTCCTCTGGCAGCCCTTCAAATAGAGGACTGTTCTCTCCAAAAGATGACACATGGCCACCCTATAATATACTTGCCTTGACTGTTCTGTCCCCAAAGGCATATTTTAGCTCTCTGGAAATATTGCTCTGGCATGTCAAATGTGAACGTATCCCCAAATGGTAGGGACAAAATGGGCAATGCAATAAATAATAGGATAGATCATCTGTCATAGATATGAAATCTCCCTCCCTTTATGAAGTTTAGTGAGTGCTGTGAATATTCTCCATATTGCATCAGGATATTCTTCAGAAAAGAAAAGAAAGAAAAATGGTTTTCCAGTTTAAATTTGTATTGCTGACTGTTTAGCTCAGAGGTGGGAAACTCATTTCTGTTGAAGTCTGCATTCTGGGGGTAATCTGCTGGTGGCCGTGTGCCAAACGTGGGTGAGGCCGAAGCCAGTGGTGAGTGCCCCCTCATTTGTCTCTCGTTCTGCCACTCCCTGCGCTCTCTCTCGCTCGCTCGCTCTCTCTCCCTGCCAAGCAGGCAGGGTGGATGGAACAGATTGCTCTTACCAGAGGTCCAAACTGATCACTTGCAGAAAGCTTTTGAAATAGGCCCAGGGCTACATGAAATTAGGCAAAAGCTTGCAGATTGCCCACCCCTGATTTTGCTATGAATTACAGGGTAAATCCTATGCCTGGTTACTCAGAAGTATGTCCTATTGTGAGCAGTGTGGTTAGCTCCCAGATAACTGTGCATTCAGTGGTAGCCTTATATACACAATCCCACAGTGGAACATAATTCCAAGTAGGCCTGCAGTGGTGCAGTTAGGGCCGGACCTCAGGGCCAATGTCCAGGGCCCCACAGCCTGAGGGGACCCCAAATGACCACTCAAAGAGCAGCAGGTGATGGGGCAGTGGCAAACAGGCCTGCCATCAGTATCTGAACCAGTATGTCAGGGACCTCCGGTGCTGACACGGTCGCCACAGCATCCTTCCTTTCTAATTTAGAAACAAAACATTTTATAATTGGGATGACTGCACATGGTTACAGATGCTCATTTTATTAGTTTTACTTTAAGTATATATGATCTTTTTCTACAGTAAATGGTGCTTATTCTCAGGGAAATGTATTTAGGATCAGGGCAGCAGAAGCCAATGCCATTTTATTCCCACAGTCATGATGGTGCTATGATTTAAGTAAGTTTAAAATGCAGAACTGCACATGGCCAAAGTCTGTCTGTCTGTCTGTCTATCTATCTATCTATCTATCTATCATCTTTCTTTTTATTCAGGGTTGGCAATCACTTTTATTGTTTGCTTGGGTTTGTTGCTCTATCATATCAGGAATGTAGAAGCAGTTGCAAACCATGGAAGGGGCAGTTGAGAGAAGAGATGTTAGTTGTGTGCTTCACAACTGAAGTGATACTCATGGCCATCTAAAGGGGCCCCTGGAAGACCATTAAGCCCAGGGCCTAAAATTACCTAGCTGCACTACTGTAGACATGCATAGGATTGCATTGTTGGTGAGGTTATATAAGCCACTGCCTCACCAGCTTTGTACCACTTCAAATGTCATTGGAGGAAGGCCAAAGAGGGAGGGAGATTCACAGCAAGGCTCAAAAGCCTACTTCTATATACAGCAAGACTGAAGCTGTATTCCTTTACACATTTACCTGGGAGTAATCCCCACTGAACACAGTGGGAATTGCTTCTGAGCAAACTTGCACAGGATTGTATTGCAGATAGCTGAAAAAGCTGGCTATTTTAAGAGCATTTGTTGTGCACACTGTTTTTTGTTTTGTTTTTTAACATCAGACAAAAATGTCAGCAAGATTATTAAATGGTCACACTTATTTTATTTGTTTATTCGTTCAAAAGATTTGTGCCCTGGATCTTAATTATAAGAATTTCCAAGGCAGTTAAGGGAGCAATTCTATGGCCGCTAGTCAGCGGCTAGACGGCCATAGGATATCTTGTTTTCTGGGAAGTGACCTTGGAGCCTGCACTCTGAGGTCAGTTCCTGGAGAACTGACCTTCCCTCCCTTCTGTGCTGCCTTATAGGCAGCATGAGAAGCCCCTTCCTCCGTGCTCGCAAGAGAAGCGCGGAGCAGCCGAAATGGGGCGTGCTGGGGGGTGTGCTGGGGGGCGTTCCAGGGCGGGGAGAGCAGAAATGCTGGTATGACACATCCAGTGTGTCATCCGGCAGCCTCTTCTCCCACTCCGCCCTTGCTAGACAGCTGAAATCAGCTGTCTAGCCGAAAATGCAGGGCAGAAGGAGTGCAGGGGGAACGATCCTCTCCATGCTTCTCCTACCCTGCATTGGATAGGCGATCGCCTCCGAGTTGGGAGGTGGCCGCCTATCTGCATAGGATTGCACCCTAAAACACTGAACAGAATATGAATTTCTTTGTAAAAACACAAAATAGCAAATCAAACACTGACAATTTGGAATTCAGCATCCAAATGTGTAACAGCAGCACTACCATAGTAAAAGCTGAGGAAGAGCAGGGTTTTGTTTTGGTTTTGTCAGCTTCTTTCTGAAGACCAGCAAAGAGAGAGCTTGACAGAAGGACAAGGAGAGGGGATGCCAAAGATGAGTCAGCATGGTTGAGAAGGTCCTGTTTCTTGTTGCCGCCCATCTCACTTCAGAAAGTGGCAACACTCTGGGCAGGGCCTCTGAAGATGACCTTAACAGTTGGTCAAGTTGACACAACAGAGGCAATACCTCAAGTATCCTGGCCCCAAACTTTTTAGGGCTTTAAAGGTCATAAACAGCACTTGAATTGTGCCCAGAAACAAATCGGTAGTCAGGGTAGTTCTTTAAGTCTTCTTGGCATGATATGTTCTCTGACATGACATGAGTACCAGAAAAACAACCACGCTGCTGTGCTTTGTACCATCTGTAGCTTCCAAACAGATTTCAGAGGTAGCCCTATATAGAGCATGATTTGATCCAAGGTAAAAATCATCTTATCTGTCCAGATCCACCACAAATGCACATTCTTTCTGATTTTTAAATCTGGATTTCCTCATAAAGTCAATTTGGCATGGGAAAATGGATCAAACTGCAATTGACATGACATCATATGCCACACATCTCTAACTGCCACAATTGTGAAGGAACCCTACCTATTCTAATGTGCCGAGAAAGTGCCATCCATTTGGAGAGAGGCTCCAGACAGGAAGATTCCAAAACTGACCAAAGTGGAAAATCTAATCTAAGTGGAAAAGACCAAAATTTAGTACCAATCAACAAATAGGCCCATTGAGATATAGCAAGATCCAGAAAGCCAAACCCACCTTCAATTGGAAGTTGCATCCTTTTCAAAGATATTTGTGGTGGGAAAGCCACCCCGCACCCCCACCCCCACCCAACAAAATTTACAAAACAAAGCATTGAGTTTTGGGAAATATTTGCCAGGTACAAGTAGAGGAATCCCAAGTATAACATAAACAATCTGAGGTGTAATATTCATCTTCAGTGCATTAACCTTGCCCCACAAACTCAGCTTTAAGGATGCCCATCTAATCTACACCTTGTGAAATCTCATTTATCAACTTATTTAACTTAGCTTGATCATTTGAAATACGTCTCTGGGTATAAGTATTCCCAAATAGGTAATAAAATATGGGCACCATCGAAATTGCCAATTAGTTAATACACTAGGATATACGCAATTTCCAATCAGCATCATTTCAGACTTTGACCAGTTAATTGAATAGCCAGACAAATCGCCAAAAGTATTGATCAATTTCATCAAAGCTGGAACAAATGACTGGAGTTTGGAGATAAACAGCAAAAGATCATCAACATAAAGATTGATTTGTACCTTTGGTGCACAGGCCCTTTTATTTTATTTTTTTATACCGCTAGTCACTTGGCATGTAGAACCAGTGAACTGGCCAGTGATACATGTGCTCTTGAGGAGTAATCATACATGGTATGAAATGCAGGGTCAGGGGGTGACTCCCCTTCTCTCCCTAAATGGTAATTCTCACTGAGGTTAACAGGATCTGGATGTTGTACTTACATTCCACCAGCATGTGAATACACGAGACCCAAAAAAGAGGTGTATGGAGAAGCCCCAGGGCTAATCCAAACTAGTGTTTTCCCTTGGTATTGTAACAACTAGCTCATGCATGCACACCCCAACCCATCGTCCTGTTGATATTTCTCCCTCAATATTCTATTCTTTTGTGAACTACTTTTATGACTGTTTTCCAGGGCTTGCAGTTTCTCTGTGCTACAAAGAAATGTGTATTCCAATCAAGTGGTCTTATCATGCTTACTGTTTGGATGTGGGTTTAAAGCTGTAGAACCTGTTTTGCAACATTTTCCTCCACCCCATAGTAGGATCTACAGTTATCCTCCCTCTCCTCTCATTCCCTGCTCTTTCCTTGCAATAATTTTCATGGGACTTTCTGGCAGGAATCTGTATGGGGGTTTTATGGCTATTTTTCACTACATACCTACACAGCTGCACAGCAGTGAATAACCAAACTTTATTTTTAGGCCTCTGTTCCTGTGCAGCAGCAAAGGTACACATGCAGTTAGTGGACTGAAAAAGAAAGAAAGAAAGAAAGAAAGAAAGAAAGAAAGAAAGAAAGAAACTAAAACAGCACATACCCTCCCATTTCTCCCGCAATTGCAGCACTATAATGAGTCTTGTAGTGTATGCTTGTGCTATGAACATGAACAATAAAACATACGTGGCCTCTCAAACTCCTCCTAATTCTCCCACAATTACAACACTTGTGTGTGGCACTTGATCAAATTATAAACATACATGGTTGATACTGCGCTGTCTTCATTACTGTGTCCCTAGAGCAGCAATTGTGTTTTGGAAAAATAGCAGCACTATGGTGCCTCACAAACAAAACAGGCTCCAATGTAGATTCTCTTCTACTTGTAGGGGATGATGTTCTGTTTGCGTAATAGAATTCCATTGTGCACAGGGAGACGTTGGACTGGGATGAATATCTTTAAAGAATAAAGATGTTAGGAAACCACATCAGTGGCAAAGCTTTGCTCTCATGTGTCTTTAAAAAAAAAAAAGGATTTCTGACATGTTTTGATATGATTTGGAATACATTCAATGACATGATCACTGCTTGTCATTCTTAGAATGTATAAGAACCCTCAGAACACCTCCCATTTCCCATTTTAACCAAGCTCATCTTCTGGTGTGCTAGAAATGGTGCCACATGTACATAATTCAAACCATGTGTTTTGCACAATGTACAAGCACTATTCTTCAGTTCCTTGCTTAACCGAATGGTAATATTGAGAAATGCCAGCCCAGTCGGCCTTTGCAACACAGAGAAGAAATGCTTCAGCTAAATTACACGATTAAGCTTTCAAAGCTAATAACACAAAGCTTCAATCTGAAAACTGCATGCCCCCTAGAATCCACAGATGACATTTGCTTGAACCTGAGGATATTATTTCTTAGCACTCATTTGGCCAAGGCACTGTAGATCTTGGGGGGTAGATTTGGGTAGAAATGTTCTTTGAGTAATACAAACATATGCTGTGCTGGAAAATTTTGGACTGAGAGGCAGATTAAATCTGACTTCTTTAAGAGGGAAAGTACAAACATTTTAACTTAATTTTTTTTAAGGGTAGAGGGCTGGAGTTTTTGCTTCACCAGCCATTTTGCAGCAGAGCCCTGCCCTGAACATAACAACCCAATTGCCCAAGTTAAGATTCCTTTCCCATACAATTATAGTGCTGCCTTGAGCAGGATCTCACTTGCTATTGTGAGTATGCATAGGAACAAGGATCTGAGAAGGAAAACTACTGGACAGAGCACTGGACTTAAGCCAGAGGAGACAGCTCAAATCCCTACTCAACTCAGCCATGGAGCTCACTGGGTAACCTAGGGCAAGTCGCTACCTCTCAGACTGACTACATCACAAGATAAAATAGGGAAAACACCATGTACACCATCCTTCCCAAACCTGGTGCCCTCTGGATGTTTTGTACCACCATTCCCAATATTTCTGACCATTGGTGATGCTGGCTGGGGCTATGGGAATTGGAAGTGCAAAACATATGGAGGGCACCGGGGGGGGGGGAGGAAGCTGGTGTGCACTATCCTGCAGGCTCAATCAGCCCCAGCAGCCCAGTAAAGCCGACTATTGATTCCCGTCCTGCCTCCCTTTAAAAATGTATGTTTTGTTGCTCCAGTCAGCGCTGACTGACTGGGTCTGAGAGACACCATTTTAATTTCCAATACCACCACATAGCAATGCTACATTGGGGGCATTGTTGGGAATTAAAAAGGCAGCTCCCAGTCACCCAATGCTAAATGCAGAACACTGCTGCTGCTCTCATCACTGCCAGGTAAACCTGCATGGCTCTTTCCGCCTTTGAGCAAAAAGAAGGCTACAAATGCAATAAAACGTATTTTCCCTTGTTTTTCTCCATTTCACTTCACTTCCTACCTTGCTTCTGTGGTGTCATTTCCCCCTGTTTGCTCAAATGTCTGCAAAGACATTTTGTACTGATTGCACTGAGCATGTATGTGCAGGCAACTGCTCACGCATAGGTGCACCTTGGATCAGACCAAGAGTCCATCTAGTCCAGCATTCTATTCACAGAGTGGCCAACCAACTGTCAACAGGACACCCACAAGCAGGGCATGAGCGCAACAGCACCCGCCCACCCAATTATTGATTATTATTATATGTACACCAGTAACTGGTGTACATAGGCATACTGCCTCTGATACTGGAGGTGGCATATAGCCATCAGGACTAGTAGCCACCAATACCCTTCTCCTCCAGGAATTTGTCTAACCCCCTTTTAAAGCCATCCAAATTGGTGGCCCTCACCACATCTTGTGGTATCTTGAATTCCATAGTTTAATTTTGTGCCACGTGAAGAAGTCCTTCCTTTTATCTGTCCTGAATCTCCCACCAATCAGCTTCATAGGATGACCCCGGGTTCTAATATTATGTGAGAAGGAGAAAAATGTCTCCCTATCCACATTCTCCACATCATGCATCATTTTCTACACTTCTATCATGTCTCCCCTTACTCTCCTTTTTTCCAAGCTAAACGATCCCAGTTGTTGTAACCCTCCTTCATAGGGGAGTTGCTCCAGCCCCTGGATCATTTTAGTTGCCCTTTTCTGCACTTTTTCCAGCTCTACAATATCTTTTTTTAGGTGTGGTGACCAGAGCTAAGCACAGTATTCTAAATGTGGTCGCACCATAGATTTGTATAAGGGCAGTATCATATTGGCAGTTTTATTCTCAATTCCTCCCCTAGTTATGCCTAACATGGAGTTTGCCATTTTTACTGCAGCTGCACACTGGGTTGAGTCGATATTTTCTTCGAACTGTCCATCACACCCCCAGGATCTCTTTCTTGGTTGGTCCCTGCTAGCTCAGATCCTATCAGGTTATACTTGAAGTTCGGACTTTTTTTTCCAAAACTTGGGATGGGATCAGTGGCACAGTGAACTTATCTTAGGATCCAAGCCATAGATAGGCATGTGCATGTATGTTGAACATATCTGGCTCACTCACTTACTGAATGGGGTATCATAATTAACTTCCACAGGAAAATAGAAATCTGAAACTTGGTATACGCATAGCCCCATGCACCTTCATTACAAGAAAACTTTGAAAACAGAGTTTTCTTGTAATGAGACACGAAATCTGCTTCATAACAGCAACCAGCACAGTAACACAGAGGAATCCTAATGACATGACAGGGACAATATATTGGGCTGAGTCTGATCACTCCCTCTTCACATGCTCTATGTACTTCACTGAGAGTCTTTAAGGGGAAGGCTGCTCTAAACAGCCAAGAATTACTTGACCTGCTAACCTCTCAGCTATAAAGAACTCTGTCTTTTGCTCAGGCTTTGCATGTAAAGTGGGTTATATTGCAACCATCTGTGTAAAACATGTGGACACATTAGCACAAGGGTTGCATATTTCACTTACCCCTGCCATGAAACACTCAAGGAAATACAGTTTGAATTCAACTAGCATTGTAGCATCCTGGCAACCACTACAAATCTCTCTTGCCTACTCTGAATCAATCCAGTTCAACCAACTGAAGTAGCCCTAACACAACTGAGCACCTTAAGGAGCAGCAATGTCTACATGTATCCATGTGGTCTAACCTCTTCTGGGGAGCCCCTGTCCTCATTTTCTTCAGTGAAGTTCGTGGGGTCATTTTTAATTGAGTTTTCATGTATGGCTATATCTGAGCAGACTAGACACCTCTTCCCAAACCCTCGTGTCAAGATAATGGAAATCGAGTCCAGTGGGGTACTATCCAACCAGGCATAATGGACGCCTGAAGGTAGCTTGGTCAGGCAGTTGGTTGATGTCAGGCAGGGGTAGCAGGATCTTGGATAGCTCCAAGTAGGCAATATGCCATAACAAGGTCTGAATCTCAGCTACCACTGTGCCAAATTTTTCAACCTATTTATTTTCAACTATTCATTGGGGGGAGAGGGGTGCAAAGAAACTGCACCTTAAAATTGTGGGAAGAGATGAGAATTTCAGGAGAAATTTTGCAGGGCACAGGGCTTCAGTGCTTACCTTACTGTGAGGAGGTGGCAGAGGGGTCCCTGTTTGCACTTTCCTTTGCTATTCCCTGCTCCACTTTCTGTCCTTGTAGCCTCTCCATCTGCTCAAGTTTCTCAGAAAGCCCCCTGAAGGACTTAGCCAGGGCTTCCTCCCTTGGGGCTTTCCAATGCTGCTACCTGCCGAGTACTGGAAAGCTGAGAGAGGATTTATTCTTCTTCTTATTCTTGTTGTTGTTAAAAGGACTTTTAATAACAATAAGGCAAAATTTTAAAAATGCCCCTCTTGGCTTTCAGACTCTCAGTAGGCAGCAGCATTGGAAAGCCCCATGGGAGGAAGTCCTGACTGGGCCCTCCAGGGGCTTTCCAAGAAGATCCAGCAGCTGGAGAGGCTCTGAGGACAGAATGAGGGGGAAACGGTAAAACAAAGAGCACACAGGAGCCCGTCTGCCACTTCCTTCCAGTAAAGTAAGCACTCAAGTCTTGCACCCTGAGAAATTCTCAACATCCCAAAAAAAGATGCAGAAAAACAACTGCTTCTTTTGTAGGGAAACAGAGGTTACAAAAGGGCAGGTGGGGTTTCGGCACAGCACTAATCTCAGCTGAGGCTTCCGGTCCTTCTTGGGTCAATCTGTTCCCCCCCACCCCCCTGCAGGCCCATCTGGAGGGCATCAGGTTCAGGAAGACTGATGTGTACACTTAACATTCCTCTAAGAAGGGTTGCAAATAGGCTATGAAATCTGAAAATACAAGAAAACTATACTAGCTAAATTAAAAGAACACACCACACCAACCAATTAATGTATGGATGCAGGTGAATGGTGTGTTGATCTTTTAGTTTAATTTATTGATATCATACACACACCACAGAAAAATCTTACCACATTATGGTAGGGGGATCTCAGCCAGTCAAGGGAGAAATTTGCTATATGTGCTTACAAGCTGATGGAAACCACAGTTGCTTCTGAATGTATATTTTCCCAATAGTGTGTGTTTTTGGAGGGTAAACTAAGGACTCACAATCTTACATTCCAGCATATGGATAAATTACTAATCCTATAAAACTCAGTGGAATGGAGACTAGTCTACTAGAATGGATTAGCCTTCCTTCATTGGAAGATTTACCCTAAATCTTAAATGTCATAAAAAATGTGATGTCACACTGAAGGGCATGTAAGACAGTGTGTGGGGGGGGGGAGTGCAAAGCCTGCTTTGTTTTCACTAAACACTGGAAGAACGTATCAGCAATAAGAGATGATTAACCTACAAGCAGATGTGCTAATTTTTCTGAGGGATCCCTCTGGAAACTGCCTTATAATTTCCTTGTCTTAATCTACTTTCTCTTGTCCTGCTATATATTTTGTTTCTTCCTTTAAAACATCCCTTTTGATAAGTCTTAATTTTCTGGAAGGCTTTTGTTTTGTTTTGTTATATAGCTACCTTCCCCTGCAACTTCACATAATCCTATTCCTTCTCTTTCATATCCTATTCCTTTTATTTCCTCAAACATGTATTTATTTATTTATTTATTTATTTATTTATTTAATTTATTAATCGCCCATCTGGCCAGTCACCCAGCCACTCTGGGCGATGTACAAAGTATATAATAGAACATTTAAAAAAAATAAAATTCTACAATAAAAACACCTTTTTCTAAAAATATCCTATCCCACCCCAAATGCCTGCCTGAACAACCACGTTTTTAATGCGCGGCAGAAGCGGAAACATTTACATATGCATCCTCATTTCTATTTCCCTTGCTCCATATCTCAGATCCAAACAACATATGGGTGCACCTAACCTATGTCTTCCCAATAACATGCAATGTCATTGGCTGACACTTGTAGAAAGTGAGGAAATGCTTACATGACGACATCACAACTTTTTTTCAACTACGTGTTACTAGGATGTGTTTTGTGTTTTGGTGGCAACTGTGTGTCTCCTACTACCACATGGCTTGGGCCTCAAAAGTCCTTGACATGTTACATAACTTTGGATGTTCTGTGTTTTTTGGAAAGTCTACCCAACAAAAGACACAGCTAAGTCTTCATTCTGACAGTCTATAAAGTGCAATAAATACATTAATAATTTAGGGTGCAATCTTATGCATGTTTAGACAGAGAAAAGGCCTACAACTCCCAGCATTCCCCAGCCAGCAAGGCTGACTTATCAGATAACAAAATTAAAAGCTTCATACTTACTGTGTGAAAATTAGGGGTTTGCATTTGCTTTGGATGAATCCTGAATGTCAAACCAATTATAAATTTCCTTTTAAAAAAACCAGGGAAATTCATTGATTAAAAAAACTATAAGTCTAAGCCCAGAGTTAAAGCTATCTCACGTTGGCTGAAGCTCCACAAAGCCAGGAAATTGGAAGCTGAGGCTGATGCCTTAACTGCCCCATGATCAGTGATGATGTTGTGCAATGTCACAAATTGTGCTTGCTTGCATCTTACCCTCCATGCACCCACACTTTCCCTTGGTCTTTCAGGCCCCAGTCCAGATGGGGAGGATGGAGTGTCTAGGACCAACAAAGGTGCTCCACATTGTCCTGGTCCTGTATTGCCTTATGAAACATCTGAGCTAGAGGAATCCTATTGCTAGAGGAATGCTCCCGTGAGTTGACCCAGGCCTGTTTGTTGCTTACATCAGTAGCTGCCAGGATGGGTTATACAGTGAGAGGGGCCCCTCTTCTAGCAGTAAGGCTAGATGTTCATAAGGTAATACAGGGCCAGGACAAGATTGGGCATCTTTGCTACCCAAGGAAAAGTACAGGTACATGTGTGGAGGATAAGCTGTAAGCTATCTAACTTATGGATATAAGTGTAAATGCATATATTTACTCTTAAGGATTGTTATCTTGACATAATGAACTTCTAGAATGTCACTCTGTTTGCCAAAGAGCTGTAAAAAAGAAAAGAAAAGAAAAGCTGTTTAAAAAAAAAATCTATATCTATATCTCCAGGTGTGATTTGTGTGTGTGTGTGTGTGTGTGTGTGTGTGTATATATATATATAGTCCTGAAAATTCTGCATTTTAAAACCTTTGAGAAGGCACAGCCATAACACAGTCCAAACCACACTTTTCCTTTAATGCATTTTCAACTCTAAACCATATCCATTCATCTTGCAAACGTTTGGCACTTCAGCTAACGTCTGCTGAAAGTGAGCCAATGCTGAATTTCTTCTGCCTTCATTGCAATGCTGCAGTGATCAAATTGACTCAGACATCTCCACCAAATCATTTTGGGACCACTCAAAGTTGTTTTCCCCCCACTGCTGTCAACCTCCTGAAATGCTAGTTCACACTTTGAAGGCCCTGGAGAGCAAAGTTCTTCAAGATGGTCAAGGTTGTCTTGTTAGTACACTAGAAGTTCAATTTCACCCAGCGGTGGACAGTGTCTGAGGGTTGGGGGTGAATTGCTCCCAGGACCCCAATGGGGGACACATCCCTGCCCCTTGCTGCCCCACCACCAAATTTTCCACCAAAATTCAGTAATGTGGCAGTGTTTTCAAGCAATATTGCTGCTTTTGGGGGGGTCACCACTGCCACAGCAGGGTCAGCAGTGGTAGCCATAGGGAAGATGGGGCAGTGCCCCCCAAAGCTGGGGGGGTCACATTTAACCAATCCTGTATCTCAAGCATTTTCTCTTCATCTTCCAGCATCATTTATCAGAGGCTGTATGTAGTCATACTCTTAAGTCATACGTAAGAGAAGTTCCATTGAAATCAGTGGGACAGAGGTTAGTCATGACTAACTTAAGTATCATTGATTCAATGGGAATACTCTCAGTATGACTAAATCTGGACCCAACCCTAGGAAAAGATACAGGAAAACATTCATTAGTAATGTGCCACAGATTTTTAAATTAAAGGGCTCTAAATTAAAAGGTTCTTCACATTAGCCTCCACACTAGATCTATAATACTCTCCCTCAATGGAGTTTACAATAATCAACCCTCATTTATCTGCCAGTATCCTCAGATTGTGCCAAATGCTACAGAACAGGAGGGGGAAATAATCCATTATCAGTGTTTATCCCATACTCTTCGCCATCAGTTTTGACATTTTCCTGGAATCATAACTTCATTGGACAGCATTTTAGTATATTTACTTGAGCTTGCTGCAGAGCTTGATGCTGGCTCTTTCCTGCTAGTCCTCTCATCACATTTTTGAACCCATAATTTCAAAATAATTAGCTAAATCAATGGAAAGCATTTTTCTATCCTATGTTTGCTGAATTTTTTTTTAAAAATTAAATGTTACATTTGTTTTTTTAAAAAAGCCATAGCAACTGAAGTACTCTGAATAATTTTCTTTGTACTAAATAAAAAGGTTTTCACCATTCATTTTGTAGGGATGAAACAAAAGATTATTATTCCAATTGTTTCTCGAGCACTTAGAAGACTCAATTTCTTTAATGCTTGTTTTGCATACTAGCAATGAAAGCCAGGCAATTCAGAGTCCCACATCTCCTTCCAATCACAATAAAGAAGGCATATTTAATATGTATTAAGCTCGGCATTTGAAAGGTCATAGCAGTGTTCCCTGCTATTAAATGTCAGCCTTAGCATATGCAATAGTCTCCCCATTAGCATATGCAATAGTCTCCCCATTAGCTTATGCAATAGTCTCCCCATTAGCATATGCAATAGTCTCCCCATTAGCATATGCAATAGTCTCCCCATTAGCATATGCAATAGTCTCCCCATTCCAGACCAAACGATTTCAATTTGGAACTTTGGGAGGAATTCTAAACCCAATAGAAAAGCCAGAATGGATACATTTTCTTTCTTTATTTTTCCTCTTGCAACAATAAAATTTTCTCTACAAATAGTTTTCTGGCCCCCTCACTGCCTGAAAAGCCTTTTTGCTGTTCTTTGGATCCTCAGAGGGCACCAATTTAGTAGTATTTGAGTTTCTTTTCATGCCCTGCACTATTTATAGCTTTACTTGCTTTCAAAATGGTAAATTTAACATTCTTAGGTGACCAGACAGCTTGTGTCACTTTTTCCATTATTAACTTTTTAAAATGTACATAAAAGGAGAAAACTTTCAAGAATTAAATAAAGTATGCTAGAGTACAAGCTAGTTTAATGGGAAAGAATATACAACAATTTAGAAACATTATTGTGATCTCCATAGCTTGTCCTACTGAATTGAGCCTCCACTTACTGCTGTCATGTGGTGTCTTACACTCTGTTTAATGACGGATGGCCTGATGGGATATGGATTCAATCACTTTGAAGATTAGGCTTACTATCCCTTGAATTCTTTGACGAGTCGCTGAACATGCTCTGATTAAGCAGTTATTTGTGGGCATGGGACTCTATTGTATACATGGAACAAGAGCTTCCTGTTCACTTCAACGGAAGAGGACATTCTACAAACGGGTCCCTTTGTAGGGATGAAATTGTACTGTTAAGTCAGGGGTGCAGAACCTCAGGCCTGTGGGCCAAACCCAGCCTGCCTGGGGTCCCATTCTAGCCCTCCAGGGTTCCCCAGATGGTCCCACCCCCTTTCCCTCAGCTGCCAATTGTTTTGCTGTTTTCCTGGCTTTTGTCCATTTTTTCCCATTCGAAAAGGCTGAGATGGTTCTAAAGGTTGACATGGCTCCTAAGGCTTAGTTACTAACAGCAAGAGCTTTAAGCTACAATATGCAGGTATCTGGGGTATTTTGTCCCTGCCCCTGTGCTTTAGACCCCACCCATTTTGCCTTGGGACCTTCCCAACATTGGAATGCAGCCCTCGAGAAATGGAATTCTTAGGTGAATACTAGAAGAGCCCTGCCCAATCAGACCCAAGGTCCATCCAGTCCAGCATCTTGTTTCCCACAGTAACCAACCAGATGCTTTGGGGAAGCCCACCAGTGGGGCATGAAGGCTGTTGTTCTTGCACACCCAGCAACTGAGCTTCAGTGTCATACTGGCTCTGCACATGGAGGTTCCATATAGACATTGTGTCTAAGGGCCACTGATGAAGCACATATGCACTCTGTATGGGTGCAGGAGAATCATCAGAAAATCCATGGGGCTCTGGATCAGAACGATGGTAGAGACAATGTGCATTAAAATGTGACAGAAAATGGATGGTAGTTGTGGAACTTCAGCTGATAGGACGAACTGTAGAATACATGAAAGATCAATTAGCGGTGATTCATGCAGCTTAGATGCTGGAAGGTAACCTCACTAGGAAGGGGTGAACAATGGGCAGGGGACTGTAATACCCTTCTTGACTAACAACTGTAGCCTTATTCAGGCCTTCTCCATGCATACAAGGTAAACATGGAGAAAGGGGAACAGGACCGCACTGCTGGCCTCACTTCTGATGTGGCATATGCCTAGGCTGACCATACATACCATTTTAAATGGGACAGTACCTTTTTTTCATATTTCCCGACCGTCCCGTCATTTTAATATAAATGTCAATTTTGTCCCGTTTTTAATTTTTTGTAAAAAACTGAACGCATTTATCATAAGGCTCTATGCTAATCAATGCGTGCAGTAAAACTACTAGTGTGACGAAAGAGAAAGTTCCATTTACTTTATCCAGTCAGGGCCAGGCTTCTTGAACTAGCGACGATCAGACGCTACCCCCTTGCCTGTCTCCAGTGGCAGGGAATGCAAGAGGAGGTCGCTAAGCCCCATTCAGCGTACGGGAGCCAGGGGGGTGAGTCTTACTGTTATTTCTACCATCATTCCACCCATAGAGATTCTTTCTGCCCTACATTCAGTTTGATTCGGACTTTTCAGACTCATATTTCGGTTCAACAGGCTGTTAGCTATTTTTTTATTACAGTGGAACTCTCCAGTGGGACATTAGCATATACCGGCTTGTGACAGCAGTCGGGGTGTTCATTCCTTTTTTTTTTTTTCTTTTTGGTGTATGTTTATGATTTTTTGCAGTCTGGCCACTGCACTCCTGCATTAGAGTGTTTAGTGTGGTATGCTATACAGATTTTTTTTTTTTTTACTAATAGTTGTTAGCTCAATATCTTCATGTAATACAACTTTTGTTTTCGTCTTACTTTTTCATGAATACGGAATATTACATAATCCCGTCCCATTTTTGTCATCCCAATATCCCATTTTTGTCTCAAGGAAATATGGTTAGGCTACATATGCCACTCTCCGCACCCCTTTGATGTCCATGCGTTCAGTGCAATGTCTGCATGGGGGCACCTAATCATGTACAGCTGCACACACATAGAGGCGCCACACAACTGGAAGCCTTACAGGACTGTATACGGGTAGGTAGGCCTCTGTTTCCCCTTCATAGATCACTGCCTTGTTGTGGCGAAGGGGCTTGCGTAACTCAGTGAAGCCATAAGCTGTGCTGTGCAGGGCCGCCCAAGACGGGCAGGTCATGGCGGAGAGTTCTGACAAAATGTGGTCCACTGGAGAAGGAAATGGCAACCCACTCCAGTATTCTTGCCAAGAAAACCCCATGGAACGTATCACAAGGCTAAAAGAGATGACGCCAGAAGATGAGACCCTCAGGTCGGAAGGTGTCCAATATGCTACTGGGGAAGAGCAGAGGGAATTTCCAAGTAGCGCCAGAAAGAGTGAAGCGGCTGGGCCAAACCCAAAAGGACACTCGGCTGTGGATGTGTCTGGGGGTGAAAAGAAAGTCTGATGCTGTAAAGAACAATATTGTTTAGGAACCTGGAATGTCAGATCAATGAATCAAGGTAAGCTGGAGGTGGACAAACATGATATGGCAAGACTGAACATCGACATCTTGGGAATCAGCGAACTAAAATGGACAAGCGTGGGCAAATTTAATTCAGGTGACCATTATATCTACTCCTGTGGGCAAGAATCCCTTAGAAGAAATGGAGTAGCACTCATAGTCAACAAAAGGGTGGGAAAAGCAGTACTGGGGTACAATCTCAAAAACGACAGAATGATCTCACTACGAATCCAAGGCAAACCATTCAACATCACAGTAATCCAAATCTATGCCCCAACCACTGAGGCCGAAGAAGTTGAGGTTGATCGGTTCTATGAAGACCTACAACACCTTCTAGAACTAACACCCAAAAAAGATGTCCTCTTCATCATAGGGGATTGGAATGCTAAAGTAGGAAGTCAAGAAATCACCGGGATAACAGGCAAGCATGGCCTTGGTGGTGTACAAAATGAAGCAGAACAAAGGCTAATAGAGTTTTGCCAAGAGAACATGCTGATCATAGCAAACACTCTTTTCCAACAGCACAAGAGGCGACTCTACACATGGACATCACCAGATGGTCAATATCGAAATCAGATTGATTATGTCCATTGCAGTCAAAGATGGAGAAGCACTATACAGTCAGTAAAAACAAGACCTGGAGCTGACTGTGGCTCAGATCATGAGCTGCTTCTTGCAAATTTTCGGCTTAAATTGAAGAACGTAGGGAAAACCACTAAACCATTCAGGTATGACCTAAATCATATCCCTTATGAATATACAGTGGAGGTGAGGAAAAGATTTAAGGGATTAGACCTGATAGACAGAGTGCCAGAGGAACTATGGATGGAGGTCCGTAACATTGTTCAGGAGGCAGCAACTCAATCCATCCCAAAGAAAAAGAAATGCAAGAAAGCAAAGTGGCTGTCTGATGAGGCTTTACAAGTAGCTGAGGAAAGAAAGGAAGTGAAAAGCAAAGGAGAAAGGGGAAGATATATCCAACTGAATGCAGAGTTCCAGAGAATAGCAAGGAGAGAAAAGAAGGCCTTCTTAAATGAACAATGCAAAGAAATCGAGGAAAACAATAGAATGGGAAAGACTAGAGATCTTTTCAAGAAAATCGGAGATCTCAAGGGAACATTTTGTGCAAAGATGGGCATGATAAAGGACAAAGAAGGCAGGGACCTAACAGAAGCAGATGAGATTAAGAAGAGGTGGAAAGAATACACAGAAGAACTATACAGGAAAGATCTTAATGACCCTGATAGCCATGATAGTGTGCTCACTGAACTTGAGCCGGACATCCTAGAGAGTGAAGTCAAGTGGGCCTTAGGAAGCATTACTAACAACAACGCTAGCGGAGATGACAGTATTCCAGCTGAGCTATTTAAAATCCTAAAAGATGATGCTGTGAAAGTGCTGCACTCAATATGCCAACAAATCTGGAAAACTCAACAGTGGCCACAAGACTGGAAAAGGTCAGTTTACATTCCAATTCCAAAGAAGGGCAATGCCAAAGAGTGTTCAAACTATCGCACAATTGCGCTCATTTCACATGCCAGCAAGGTGATGCTCAAAATCCTACAAGCTAGGCTTCAGCAGCATGTGAACCGAGAACTACCGGAAGTACAAGCTGGGTTCCGAAGAGGCAGAGGAACTAGAGATCAAATCGCCAACATTCGCTGGATCATGGAGAAAGCAAGAGAATTCCAGAAAAACGTCTATTTCTGCTTCATTGACTATGCTAAAGCCTTTGATTGTGTAGATCACAACAAACTGTGGCAAATTCTTAAAAAGATGGGAGTACCAGACCACCTTACCTGTCTCCTGAGAAACCTGTACGAGGGTCAAGAAGCAATAGTAAGAACCGGACATGGAACAAGCGATTGGTTCAAAATTGGGAAAGGAGTACGACAAGGCTGAATATTGTCGCCCTGCTTATTTAACTTATATGCAGAGTACATCATGAGAAATGCTGGGTTGGATGAATCACAGGTCGGAAGTAAGATTGCCGGGAGAATTATCAACAACCTCAGATATGCAGACGATACCACCCTAATGGCAGAAAGCGAAGAGGATCTCAAGAGCCTCTTGTTGAAGGTGAAAGTGGAGAGTGCAAAAGCTGGTTTGAAACTCAACATTAAAAAAACCAAGATCATGGCATCTGGCCCCATCACCTCCTGGCATATAGAAGGGGAAGAAATGGAAGCAGTGACAGATTTTATTTACTTGGGCTCCAAGATCACCGCAGATGGTGACTGTAGCCATGAAATTAAAAGACGCTTTCTCCTTGGGAGGAAAGCTATGGCACACCTAGACAGCATAGTAAGAAGCAGAGACATCACCTTGCCGACAAAGGTCCGTATAATCAAAGCTATAGTTTTCTAACATATGGCTGTAGGAGCTGGACTATAAGGAAGGCTGAGTGCTGAAGAATTGATGCCTTCGAACTGTGGTGCTGGAGAAGACTCTTACGAGTCCCCTGGACTACAAGGAGGTCAAGTCAGTCCATCCTAAAGGAAATCAACCCTGACTGCTCATTGGAAGGACAGATACTGAAGCTGAAGCTCAAATATTTTGGCCACCAAATGCGAAGAGAAAAGTCACTGGAAAAGACCCTGATGCTGGGAAGGATTGAAGGCAAAAGGAGAAGGGGACAGCAGAGGATGAGATGGCTAGATAGCATCACCGATGCAATGAATATGAACCTGAGCACACTCCGGGAGAGAGTGGAGGACAGGAAGGCCTGGCGTGCTATGATCCATGGGGTCACGAAGAGTTGGACACGACTTAACGACTGAACAACAACAGGCCTCTGTTTGCAGATGTTGCATGGAATGCACATACATTAAAGTGGTGCAATCTTCCTGCTTCCCTCTTCTTCATGTGTACCTCATACATATAGATTCTGAAGAGAGCTTATGAATATAGGCAATGTCTATTCTATGGGATTAGAGCTATAGCAACATTTCAAGGCAGGAGAAAGAATTTTGATAAGACTGGCCTTTTTTTTCTTTTTTCTTTTTCAGGGGCTGGCATTCTAAATATTCTCACTTCAGGTCAATAGGGATAACCTTCTGTGCCTGCAAGCCTTTCACTTCCTAAGATGTATTTCACAGTGTAATACGTGCAGCTATTTTCTCACCACGAATCCGTTTTCACATTGTCCTACACTTGTTGGGTGTGATGTCCTACACAACAGTGTTGATGAGCCAGCTTTCTGCAAACTGGGGCCTTCCAGATGTTTTGGAGGACAACTCCCATAATTCCTAACCATTGGCCACACTGGCTGGGGCTGATGGGAGTTGTAGTCCAAACCATCTGGAGGGCGCCAAGTTGGGGGAAGGCTGGCTTATCAAAACTGTTTGGAAGGAAGTCACTATAAAATGGTCAAATCAAGGAATAGATTCGAGCTGATGCACTACCACTCTTCACACATCACTAGCGCTGAAACTGGAGCATATGGCATTCATCCATACCTTGAGCTGCACTGCTGATGCTGGAATTGTTTGCACCTTTCCTCTGGGGTGAGAAATGTGAACTGCCACTTGACTTTGAGGGTGAAACATAAATATGGAAAGCGTACGTATATTTACTCGTAGGATTAATGTTCAAAGCCCCCCGCCTCACCACCAATAATAAAAATGTTCTATTTCTGCTGCAGAAGGTATCTATCATCATAACACAGTCAAAACTTTTTCAACCTAAGAAAACAATACATTGATAACAAATCAAAGTATTTCCTTTTCTTAATATTCTCATTCCAGTGCCTAGACAGTTTACCCACTCACTAGTCAAGGCCCCTGACTGGACTTAGGTACCTCAAAAGCAAACAAACTCAGGAACTGCCACTATTTACAAAATCTAGCTACATCAGCACATTACATATTTTTGCCATTATATGCCACTTCAAAAGTTCAGTCCCTAACATTACACAATGGAACACCTGGCACTTGTGTCTTGTGTTTCACAGCTATTAATGTTGCCCTTTCAAAACAAATGCAGGGGACATATAGATCTGCGCTGTGCTTTACTGATTTCCAAATCCATTTTAAATCCCATTCTATTTAAAGTTGGGTTTCCCTCAATATGTCTGTGTGGATCAACCTGTCATTCCACCTTAAATCAGAACAATTAAGAGGTTGAATACAAATGTTTGGGCAGCTGTTTAAAAGCATCTGAATAGCCTGAAGATGCCAAAACAAAAGTAGGACTTACCCTTCCACTTCCCCTTTATTTTTTTTCAAAAAATGTTCTTATCTCTGTCTCAGATCAATCTATACACAGTGCAAGTGTATTTTTTCAATCGCTTGCACACAAACTATCTTGCAGATGGCCCCATTTCATGTACTTCTGTTGCTGAAGCACTCTATGCGATGTGCTGCTGCTAGAGTGTGAAAGAAGCAATGCATCCAGCAAATAGATGGGTTATAGCTCAATGACATAGTACCTTTACATGCAAAAGATCCCAGGTTCAATCTCTGGCAATTCCTGGCATCTTCAGGAAAGTCTCCTGCCTGAAACCCCGGAGTTCTTCTGCCAGTCTGAAGACAACACTGAGCTAGATGGACCAACGGCCTGACTCAGTACGAAGCAGCTTCCTATGTTTCAGAGAATCATAGAAACATAGGGTTGGAAGAGGCCTACAAGGCCATCGAGTCCAACCCCCTGCTCTATGCAGTCTCCCATCCAAGTACTAACCGGGGCTGACCCTGCTTAGCTTCCAAGATCAGACGAGATCGGACGCATCCAGCCCTTTGCTCATTCTTTCATAATTACAAAAAACAGTTTGGAATTCATAATTATAGATTTCTTAATTACAAATCTATATTTATAATGACAGTTCATAATTACAATAAAGAAAGCAACGTTGGTGGCCTCTTTAGCAAAACATCAGAATTCACTTCTATGCAATAAAGAAGAGATTATTACTACCCCCACACCTTTGAATTTCAGTCATAATATATTACTTGACCACAGCAGAGAGTTGGGTTTTTTAAGAAAAGGGGGGGGGGTGCAGACTTTTACAGGGGCGGATTCATTTTGAGGAGAGAGTGCGGGCATTTTTCTGATGTTTATTTATAAAAATAAAACAAGCTGACAATGCTGGAGCAGACAAGCACTCAGTGCTGGTCCCCAAAGCAGCATCAGTTCCCCCCCAAGCTAACGACGCATTCATAGCATTTTCCAAATGCCGCTTCTTACCAAAATGCACACTTCTGTCTCCTCCTTTGGCTGTATTACAACATCCAAATAGTTTCCTTCCATCTCCCATCCAAGCATATGGTCTCTAAGTAATAGCCACCAGCCATCAAAAGCCATTGAGCAAGGAACTTCTAGTCATTAGCACCTATTAAAGAAACGTCTTTAGTCCAAAGATAGTTCTTTCTTCACCTAACACGACATAATATCATTCCCATTGCAATATTCTCACAGATACGTATATATAAGAACTGTCCTACATTTGGTTTCCAACCAAAGGTACCTTTCAGTCCCACTGATACATTAAAGGCTAGATTTAAGTCCAATTGATTTAATCACTTGTTTAATTATTCGCCACTGAAACCAATGGGAATTAAACATGGTTAACTTTGGCTGAATTGTGCCAGTGAGTAATAAGAACTTAGCTGACACACAAATGGAACCACATGGGCACTGTTGCAACCTTTAGCTACTCTACAGTTGTCTGTACTCTCTCTTTCTTTTTTATAATTGACCTTTCAGACCAAGAGGTAAAAACCCATTTAAGGGCATGATATTTTGTTTTGTCGTTCTTGTTTCTGGTTGTTGTCGTTGTTGTTTAAAACAGTATATTGTTCCAGACGTCTATATGCCTCAAAACAAGCAGACACGATTTTATTAAAATTCGGGAATATAGATCAAATGAACCTTTGTGCATTATTGTATTCTTTGTGATGCCCTAAATATCAGGCAAAATGACAGTTTGCTGAAGTGAGAGTACGGCCATAGATTCCTAGTTCTTTTGACCAGAGGTACAGCTGGCTGTGGCAGGGCAACTGGCAGTTCATCTCACACTACTGAACTTATCCTAGTGTTGCCTAGAATGAAAAGTTTTGCATTCAGCCAGCGTGGCGTAGTGGCGAGAGTGTTGGACTGGGAGCCGGGAGATCCGGGTTCTAGTCCCCACTCGGCCATGGAAGCTCACTGGGTGACTTTGGGCCAGTCACAGACTCTCAGCCCAGCCCACCTCACTGGGTTGTTGTTGTGAGGATAAAATGGAGAGGAGGGGGATAATGTAAGCCGCCTTGGGTTCCTTGCAAGAGGAAAAAAGGCGGGGTATAAATGCAATAAATAAATAAATAAATTCCGGGCATCTCTACACCAGCCTAAAATCCTACATTTAAAACGGGGCTTTCTGCTTCCATTCTAAATGCAGGATCACAACTGACTCCCTTTACATGCACTCCCTTCCCCCCTCCTTCTCCCCGTAGCTGAGTCTTCCATTATTTTTCACTGATCTCGCTCCTCTTCTTGCCGCTTTTCCTCTTTTCACGGAGGAAACTGAAGCAGAACACAACGGGGTAATTTGATAGCTCATTATCTGCGATCTATTTAAAAATGGAACAAAGGGCATTTAGTGCAGGAGAGGCCTTGAATGATCACGGCATCATGTAAAGAGCCCACAAAGTTCCATGAAGGAGTGATCTCAATCACAGGATAAACGCTCAGTGTGAAGGAGCCCTCTATCAGACGTGATCTCCTGAAATCTTGAAATAGGTCTATTTTTTTCCTGGTACCTTGATGATAAGCTAAGGGATCCAATGATTTCAATAGAATCCCCCCTCCCTGCTCCCCGGTTATAGCTTTAAAATCAGGATATATATAATATGGTGTTATATAGGCACTGACTTTCAGCTGGTTCCAATGAAAGTAAATTCAATTTGATTTTAAAAAATAATCTGATGAAGTAGTGTCATGCATATGCCAAAAGAAAGGCAAAATGGAATGGAAAAGAATCCTACAAAATAGTGACATAACCACACGACTCTCTGTTCTTAAAATCAGGGTGAGCTTTGCCGCTGACTTCAGTCAGAGATGTGGACCACACTCTGTGCGTCATGGGAAGTAAGAATGAGAGCTAATTTTAAATAGGCATGTATAAGGATTGCATTTCAGTTTGCAAATCATCAGAACTTGTCCCTTTCGCAGCCCTGAACACAAATGGCAGCACATTTTTTTGAAAAATGCTCCCACATCCTCAAGCTTGTGATTGCATTCAAAAAATGAATATTGGGGGGGAAATACACACTTTAAAATGCACAGGTTTTTTTTAATAAAATGTATTTTCATGCTTTAGTCAATGGGGGGAAAATGTGCAGTTTTTAAAACATGCACAGAAATGTGCACTTCAGGCAAAAAGGGAAACAGGTTGCAAATGAAAATGTAAGCAAGATGAACCAAACTTGGAAATGGGACTGGGAAGATCTCAGCAAGATCAAGCATCCCTGGTTCTCCCATCCCTAATTTTCAGTGATGCAGGCCCACATAGAGGTGCCCAAAAAGTGATCCCCAATAGCAGTACTTGAGATAATGAGTGTTATGTTTAAAAGTGTCTTATACAATGTGCTAGTTCAGTCTTGTGAAGTGCGTTCACAGAGGGGCACTGCACATCCATTGTAAATATTGGTACTGTTTGGAGTTGCTGCCTATCTTTGAGCCAATTAAAAATGGTGTATTTAAACATCTAAATCAGGTCCTGTAGGGATCTCGGAGGAATTCAGTCTTTGCAAACTGATCTGCACCTCCCGGACTAATGTGCGGACTGCAAAAAATAATACACAAAGGCCTCATTTGTTTTATGTTCCTGTATTCTGATAAAATCATGTCTGGTTGTTACTTATCCCCCAGCTTCTGCACTTCTCTGGATACACAGACAGAGTTCTTGGCTCAAACATCATATCCACATGCATTTTAAAATGTGACTTTTGAGAGAAAATGCATTTATACATGTGTATTTTGAAAGAAAATACATGTTTAGAAATTTTAAACGCATGTAAATAAGCATATTTAAATACAAGTATTTAAATATTTATTTTAAATATATAAAAACTCATTTAAATGCTACTTTGTGCAGATTTTTAAAAAAGAAAGAAATCTGAAGATTAATACAAAAATGGGATGGGACGGATTTATGGTCAAACACATGCAAAAGTGACACAGAGTGGAAAAGGACTGGTTCACGCATTCCTGGTGCTGCATCGAGCTCTCAGCGATGGCTGGTGTCACAGAAACTGAGCCCATTTTGACCTTCAGAGCCAATTCAAAATGGGCTCTGGGGGGTTGAACTGCAAGAACTCACTGTTTGAATCCTGCCATTTTGAAGTTCTGATTTACTGCTGATATAAACACAGAAACAAAGATGAAGCATTTGAACCTGGTTACCCTTCCTCGAAGAATATATATGGAAGGGTAAAGAAAGGAGGAGGAGGAGAAGGCTTCTGTGTCTTTAAAAAACAGTAATTTCGGCTGGTGCCAATTCTTTTGGGAGCTAGCCAACCTGGACTGATGGTCTTGCTGGATATAAGGCAGCTTCCTACATGCTGAGTGGTTGCAACGCAAGGACTGGCTTGAGCTATTGCAGCAGAAGTGTGATATAATTTCCAAGCAGTGGAGCAAAGCTGGGACAGTTGTGCCATACAGAGGCCTAAGAGAAGTTCTGGCACAGTACAAGCAATGTTTGATTGCTCTGCCGTGCTAATGCCAGCACTGATTCCTAACACCCATGTAATTCCACGTGCCTCCTAGGCTAGGGGGGCTTTCGAATTTTGTTTCTCAAACAGCAGCCCCATCTTAGGCTGCACTAACAGAATCATAGTGTCCAGAGAACGAGAAGTAATCATTCTGCATCTGAACTGCAGCCAACCTACATGGAAACGGGTTTTGAGGCAGTTCTGTTTAAAAACATTTTCACAAAATTGGGTTAGCCTCTCCTGGGGCAAATGGTAGCCAGTAATGCAATGTATACATTAAAAAAAATCCATCTGCATGGCACAAACAAGTGGAACTAACGTCATCAAATGGGTAGGTGTAGGAAAGCAAGGAACCTTGCTCTCCCCCACTCCGCCCCCCCCGCCGTGAAGTTTTAAAAACCAGTAGGACTCTGCATAATGTTACACTTCCATACATAGCAGCCTTGTTATGCTCCCCCTCCCCCACTCAGAGAATATTTAAAGGGGCAGGCAGCGATCAAGTGCAGGGTCGAAAAGAGCATCCTTTCAAAGCAGCAGGGCTGACTCCCATCCCCAAGGCAATGAGTCACTTCCAGGTAGACATCAGCCCCCGCCCCATGCAACTCTTCCCTTCTGCAAATCAGCGCCACTTCCACCCGCACTGAAGCCAGCTGAGGTCACATGGACTCCCAAACTGCACTGAAGCTGCTGTGACTGGAAAACCTGCCACAAACAGAGTAAAAAAAATAGATTTAGGGCAAGAAATGCCACATTAGTGACGGTGTGTGTGTGTGTGTGTGTGTGTGTGTCATCTGACATGATCACTTGGGGGCAGAGCAGAACCGGAGTAAAACCCTAGTGTAGATGAGCCCCTGGTCAGGCCACCTCTGAATTACTGTGTCAAGTTCTGGGCACCACATTTTAAGAAGGACCTTTGACAAACTGGAGTGTATTCCAGGGACTGGGATGGTGAAGGGTCCAGAAACCCAGAACTATGAGGAACTTTTGAAAGAGCTGTGCATATTTAGTTGGGAAAAGAGAAGGTTAAGAAGGAACGTGATAGCTGTCTTCAAATATCTAAAGGGCTGTCATGGAGATGGTGGCACACACTTGTTATCTGTTGCTCCTGAGGGCAGGACAAGAAACAATAGGTAGAAATTGCAGGGAAGCAGATTTTAGCAAATATTAGGAGAAACGTCCTAACTGTAAGAGCTGTTCAACAGACTGCCTCCGGAGGTGATGGGCTTTCCTCCACTGGACATATTTAAACAGAGGCTGGATGGACATCTGTCAGGAATGCTGTAGTTGCAGCCTGCACTGTACATCCTGCATTGATCCAGGGGTTGGACAAGATGTCCCCCAAGTCCCTTCCAGCTCTAACTTTCTATGATTCTATGAAGCAACGGAGCTGTCCCCATCCATAATAGAATCAAGAAGGAAAGACCTATCTGTGCTGTAGTTTTATTTTCTAAAATGGTCCAACATGTTTTTCGCTTTACAGTTCCTTTTCAAAGGTATTTCCCCTTTGCAACTTTTTAAAGAGAAAATAGGTTCCCTTCCCCCCCCCCCATTACTTTCAGACTGTTTCACCACAGCCACAGATCCATGCCATGTGGCTCAATAACAATAATATTAAGTGCATTTATAAGCCAACCTTCAATCTAAGATTTCCAGTGTGGTTGACGGTTTTAAACAATAAAAGCAAATACAACAATAAAACTCTATAAAAGAACAATATAAGCAGCAGCCGAAAAACCTGTAAAGTTAGTACAATCCCACAGAAAGTATTAAAACACACACACACACACACACACACACAACTAAAGCCTGCTATAATAAAACATGTTGGAATGCCCAAGCACATGAAAACATCTTTGCCAGGCATGGAAAAGATATCAAGGTGGGTGCCAGGTAAGCATCTACTAGTGCCATGACTGCCACCCACCTAACAGCAGATGACAACTGAAACCGATGGTTTCAGCTTATGATATGCCATGGAAGCCTGCTCTTTTAAGAAGAAGAAAAAGGCAACAGCTCCCACTCTCTCTTGGGAGCAGGTCTTTGGATTCTGCTCTATATGTCTTGAATGATCCTAAGTACAGATGGGCAAATCTGTCCATTTTACTTTCTCTTACATTCAAATTCTTAGAGGGCGCAATCCTATCGGGATAGGCAGCTGCCTCCGAACTCAGAGGCGACCACCAGAGAAGCACAAATGGAATCTTCTCCCCTGTGCTTCAGCCGTCCAATTTCAGCTGTCTCGCCATGGGAAGTCAGAGCGGGGAGGGCGGACGCGGACACCAGACGATGCATAGGAAGTGTCAGAAAAGCACGTCCACCCTCCCCACCCCAGCCAAACCCCAGGAACGCCCCATTTTTGAAGCTCTGCGCTGCTCTTATGAGCACAGAGTGCAGGGCCGATCCACGCTGCCTGCAAGGCAGTGTGGGAGGGGGTGGAGGCCGGTTCTCAGGGAACCAACCTTGGAGCGTGGGCTCCAAAGTCGGTTCCCAGAAACCGACCTATCCTATGGCCATCTAGCCGCCGACTTGCAGCCACAGGATTGCGCCCTAAATCTCAAGTTATATTCCTCTCCCAGATATGAAGAACTTTGCCAGTTTGGGTATATTCTTATCAAAAAACAAACTTCTCACCCATCTGTGCCAGCCAAATTCAATAGGTACAACTATTCCCAGCATGGAGATGACCATGACCATGATGTACCTGCCTGCCATGTAGCTGTTAAAGATGAGGAACTTGTCAGAAAAAAGATGGTGACCCGAATTCAGTACTAACATGGTTGAATATATACAAGGGTTCAACCCCAGTCTTTTCAGAGCTAAGCACTCTTAGCACTTACAAGATTGGGCTTGGATGGTCAAATCTGTCCGTTTTGGTTGCTCCCACATTTAGATTTTTTAAAAATCTCAGGGTCTTTTTTCCTAAATATGGATAACTTTGTGAATTTTGGAAAATTCTTATCAACTGAAACTAAATTCTCACCCATCCCTAACTGTAAATGAAAGTGAAATGAGAGTCAGAGTTATCAAGGTCCCCTTTGTTGCTGTTTTTTCTCTCTATATACCACCTTTTGGGATGCAAATCCTTCCAAGGAAGTTTAGGGTTAACATCCACATACATTAATAAAATCACAACAATATCAAAACATAACGAGCCATAAGATTCCTTGCCCCTGGACAGCCCGTGGTCAATGGCCCAGTGGGGGCAAGGAGGCAGTCTAGTTGGAACAGGATCAGGCACCTGTTGTTGCCTTTGCAGGCCTCCCTCTCCTCTGGAATCCTTCCCACAGGGCAGTAGGTGGCATATGTAACCTGAATGAATTCTGTGAGAGAACTGCATATTCTGCAAGTAGTGTTCTAGAAGTGGCATTAGTGATTAGCTCAGCTGCATTGTTATGTCTGTGGTATACCTCACACCCTTTGACTCTAGAATTTCCATTTTTTTCCAGAAGACTGGTTAAGCCAATGCTTAGAAGCCAGGGCAAGAAAGCTGTCATTTACACTTGCTGACTTCTAACCCAATTAAACCGCCAGGAGCAGCCCTCTTCCATCTGTGCCATGGGCATTATGGATCCTGCAAATGTCTCTCTAATTGCTCTAACCAGGTTGCCCAGCCACTCCTAGGTGAATTCTGAACTGGCCAATCCAGAGCCCTGGTGGAGGGAAAAGGCTCCATTCATGAAGTGCCACCATTACCAGTAAACACTTTAGTACTAATTAATAGCCTTTTACTATAAGAACCTTCACCCAATGGCTATACACAAAAACCCTTGCTAAAGGTTACGAGCAATTTCAAGCCCCCTCTTGTGATTTTATTAATGTATATGGATGCTAATCCTAAACTGCCTTGGAAGGATTTGTATCCGGAAAGGTGGGATACTCTTTTATCTTTAGGTTACAAATTCCTCTACGGTAGTCTAAGTTTTTTTTTAAGAGTTACCCAATAGGGAATGAGTACATTTGTCATCTGCCTTCTTCCAAGTCAGTTCATCCTTCAGCCATAGCCAAGCATTTCTATGTTTAACTTAAGTATGAAGCTTCGAATGGAGCTCAGGCTTTTTGTTTTGAGTGCCACACCATATGAAGTCCAAGGGGACCTAACAAGGTGTACCTGTCTTTGATCCCTCATCAGAGCCTTTGTCTGCATGGGAACAAAAACAATCTTCTGATTGCTTCCATAGAGGCAGGGTGATTTGTTCCCACCAAAACGTATAAGAAGAGCCATGCAGACCAAGGGCCTATCTAGTCCAGCATTCTGTTCACACAATGGCCAAACAGCTGCATATGGGAAGCCCACAAGTAGGACATGAGTGCCACAGCGCCCTCCTGCTCATGTTCCCCAGCAACTGGGGTACTGCTTCTAATACTAGAGATAATATATACCCTAATGACTAGTAACCACTGACAGCCTTATCCTCTATGAATTTGTCTAATCCCTTTTCAAAGCCATTGCAGTTGGTGGCCATCACTATATCTTGTGAAAGTGAATTCCATAGTTTGACTATGTACTGTGTGAAGAAATACTTCCTTTTATCTGTCCTGAATCCCACACCAGTCAGCTTCAGGAGATGACCCTGGGTTCTAGTAAAGTGAGAAAAACTTCTCCCTAACCACTTCTTCCACACCATGCATAATTTTGTACATTCTATCATGTGCCCCTGTACTTGCCTTTTTTCTAAGCTAAACAGTCTCAGGTGTTGTAACTTTTCCTCATACTGGACTTGCTCCAGCCTCTTGAGCATTTTGGTTCCCCTCTTCTGCACCTTTTCCAACTCTACAATACCCTTTCTGAGGTGTGATGACCAGAACTGTACACAGTATTCCAAGTGTGGTTGCACCATAGATTTGTATAAAGGCAGCATGATACTGGAAGTTTTTTATTTTTAAAAAAATTATGCCAACATGGAATTTGCCTTTTGCACAGAAGCAGCACATTGGGTTGACATTTTCATTGATTTATCCACCACAACCCTAAGATCTCTTTCTCATTCAGTCACTGCCAGCTCAGATCTCATTAGTGTATATGTGAAGTTGGGATTCACCATTACTTTGTGAACTGCAGTCCCTGTAGCCCTGGTATCTAGTCCCCCTTGACAATTTGTCAGATCATGATGCATTTTTAGGAAAGACCCTCCTTAGGCCCCCTTTCCTCTGAAACAGGTAAATATCTGCAATTAAATTATTCTTGTTTTCCAATTGCTTTCTGTCAGCAGTCTGTTCTACCCCTTGCATTTTCCAACCTCATGTCTTTTACATTCTGAGCTTGCTTCATTGCACCTAGTTCCCCAACACCACCTGCCTGTTCTCGTATTTGGCCAGAGGATCTCTCCAACCCTTTTCTTTATACATCCTGGTACTAGATGGCTAGTGTAGCGGCTGCCAGTCCAAGCTTAATTGTGTTATCTAAGCAACTTCTCCATTCTGTATTAAAGCCGCATCTTGAGCAATCTCATGCCTTCTGTAATAAAGCCTAGATTTGTTCATTCAAGCCTTGGTCTGTATTCAGTTGCTACTATCCCCTAGGTATAAGAATAAAATGCAACTTCCCCATGATAGCACCATTACTCTAGGGCCAAGATCTACACCACGGTAGGCAATCTGGTGCTATCCAGATGTTTGGGACCACAACTCCCATCAGCCCCAGACAGCATGGCCAATGGCCAGGGATTATGGGAGGTGTCATCAAAAACATCTGGAGGGCGCCAGGTTGCCTGCCCCTATCTATACTTACATGTGTCATTCAGTGACACGTACCCACATATGTGTTGGGTGTCACATGTGATTGAGGACACACAGCAACAATGGAAGTAACCCAGCTAGAACAAATTATAATTTCTGTTGTTGTTTTTAAAGACACACACTACCAAGCAAGCTTTTTCTTCTCTTTCCCTTCCCTAGAATGCTGCACTCATGCATATACTCTACCACTGAAAAGTCAATACATCCAAGTTGTCCAAGACTATAGATATTTTCAGATGTGACACAAAATGTACTCTTAAGCATTTCACACATTTGTGTGAATGCTGTTAAAATAGAAGAAAGCCATATTTCACTTGAAAGTATATTCTGGCCAATGTGGGCATTAAATTTGTATTACAGATGCAATGTTTCCTGTATTCAGGTTGAAGAGACCCTGGAATAGACCTGGTCGACAAATGCAACAGAATTCCAGTCTAGCAGAATGGACTCCCTGAAAGCTCATCAGAGAGAGATGTCCTAGCCAAGACCATTTCCCATTGCACTAGTTGCAGGGTGTTTCTTACATAGGGAGAAACATTTTTAAAAGTCTGAAATGGTACAGTCTGAAATGGTGCAGCTCATGCGACAACAAATCCAGGACTCTGCTACCTCAGACCCACCTCTTTCTTCTGCATGTGTAGACAAAGCTGCAGAGTATGAACAAGCAACCTTACTATCTAGCCCACAAAAGAACGGAACTTGTTTTCCTTGGTGACTTGCCCAAACGGACCCTCTGGAGACCATCCAAAAGCAACCGTATTTGACTTTTACACATGGAACAGAAATACAATAAAATATTGCTCTGCTTATATTTTATTATAATCCTATGCATGTAAACTTAGAAGTGAGTCCCATTGACTTCAATGGGACTTACTCCCAGGTAAGTGGATATACCACAGCAGCCTCAATTGTTATTTGTGTGAGTTTTTGTTTTACAGTATCTGTAACCAATGATTAGCTTTTGATATGCTTCAGCTAATGGGTGGAATAGAAAAGTAATAAAATAAAAAATACGTTACAGGATAGGCACTGATATAAGTAAATAAATACAGCCCAGAAAGGCTACATGCCTTCACACAGGCAGACTGCTTAAATCCATTAAAGTCATTGGGATTTAAGTAGCCTATCTGGGTACCGGATGGCAGCTTAAGACTACAACACGTTTGTCAAGCTCTCTTGGTCATTATAAGCATCACATCAGTACCTCCACACAGAAAAGTAACTAGCGGTTTTCCCACCATTTATTTAATAACCACAGTAATTGCAAACATCATTATTATTATTATTTTAAAGTTCAATACTATTTCAGAGTGCATTCCCAAGCATGAAATGCACTCCTACGCTTACGCAGATGGAACTTTCCTTACTCCAAGGAAACTGTACATAGGATTGCAGCCTTAACTCAGAAGCAAGGGCCACTGAAATGCTACATTATACATTCCCACTTACTTTCAAGGAAATTTTCATAACCGTAAAACTTTTATGGCAGCAGAAGATGGGTTACAGTATTTTCCTTTGACTTCTAAAATAGACCTCAAAGAACGATACTCAACAGAGTGTGAAATGTATAAAACCCACGATATTCAAACTGAAGAAGCTCATAATTCCGGGCAGTGCGCACAATCCAATGCACATACAGTTTGCTGAGAGCCAGTGGTGAGCTTGTGTGCAGACTAGAAGACCTGGCTTCAAATCCCTGCTCAGTCATGAACCTCACAGGGTGACCATAGGCAAATCACTCTTTCTCTCACCATTAACCACCTCACAGGATTGTTGTGAGGATAAAATGAAGGGAAGGGAGAACCTTGTATGATACTGAGTTCTTTGACGAAAGGGTGGGATAATGGTACAGGAATGCTATGCAAGGGGCTTCCTCATTCACTTCAATGGAAAGAGCAGCTCCCTCCATGCAAAAGAATGCCATTGCCTTGCCTGCAGTGAGTGGGGGACGTCTTTGCAAGTGGGGAACCCCTGTGCCAGCTTGAACTCTCTGGATTATAGCAAAGGTTGGATGTAAATGTTGCTTGCAGTACAATGCTAACACAGGATGTTTGTCTTCAACAATGAGTCAAATTGAACTAAGATATTCCATTTGAGAGAACAATCCATTTTATCTTTAGAATTTAACTCCTGAGCGGATACTCACACCGTATCAAATTGCAGACCAGTTTGCCCTTCTGGGACCCACTGCAACCATATATTCATTTATCATAACAGCACTTTGGCCATGAGATCTCCTTATTGTCATCACGTTCTTCCCAAAGGGGGTATGTGCATGTATATACATAATTTATAGCTTAGCATGGTAGCAGGCTAGTACAAGGGTTACTAACTTGAAAAACCATTATAGTAGTAAAACGCACACCTGAAAAAAAGACATTTCCCATAGCAGAAATAAAATTAAATGAAACCCATATAACAAAAACATAATTGCCGTTCATAGGTTTTTCTGTTAGTTGCACAGAATATTCACCAGTATTTGGATTGGATTATGCATGAACGTCCTTCCGTTGATCCTGATTTTTGGTTGAGGAAATAGTTGTGTGCAAAGCAGGTGATCCAACCACACAGCTAGTCTGCTTAACAGCACAATCCTATACATGTCTACACGGAAGTAAGTCTCATTGAGTTGGGCATACTCCCTATATAGGAGGTAGAGGATTTCAGGCTCAATCTAGTCAGCCTAACTGTGTACAGAATCATAGCCATAGAATCGACCGTAGTTCTGCTGCACTAAACATTTATTTGCAAAGAGAAAAATCTTTATTTATTTGGGCTACAATCCTACATACACTTAATAGGAAGTAAGTCCTACTGACGTAAGTGGGACTTATTGCTGAGTAAATGTGCACAGGGCCATGCTGATTTAGTGGATCTGTATTTATTTTATTTATTTATTTATTTATTTAAAGCAGTGCTGTTCCACTTCGTTTCCAAGTCAAACATCCTATTAAGGTTACAATCCTAAGCACACTTACCCAGGAGTAAATCCAACTGAACTCCATGGGACTTGCTTCCAAGCAGACATGCAGAATATTGCACTGCAGAAGTTCCAAAGATGTGGCATTAATAGGTATGACATTCCTAGCACACAACATAATCAGCTAAACCAAACAAGAACAATAGGCTACATTTAGAGGGCTCTGCCATTCCAGAATGCATCCAAGTGACTGCAAGGCTTTAAGAAAAGAAATTCGTTTCTGGGCATCTTTCACAAGCATAAAAATCCCACATAAAACTTGATAGGAAGTTGAGGACATTTGGGGGTTTCTTTGTTTTTGTTTCTTTTTCTAACCTTTCACAAAAGTCTCAGAAAGTTTACTCCAGCTTGCACAAAAGTAGCCAAATCATAGCAAAACACCACTGGCACCCAGAGTGAGATAGACTCCTGCTCTTCAAAGCCTCTTGTTCGCTTTCGTATCAGAAACCTGCGTTAGCAAGAGATGCAAGAGGAAAAGTTCAGAGTTACTTCGATCCAGAGGAACGATGGTGCCACTTACCTAAAGATTGGTCTCTGGAGATGCTTTTTCCTAATTGTAACACAATCATCCATTTAAGTGTATGTGTAAGGGGGGAATTGCCTCTTCCTTAAAATAGTTCGAGAGAAAACCTGGGAGCAATCAGGAAACTTGTTCTTAGCTACTGTGCTGAAGAGAACACACCGGGCTTTTTTTTGGTGCTGGAGAAAACCTCCCTCCCTTTCTCTGACCGTCCAGCAAAA
This sequence comes from Heloderma suspectum, assembly GCF_057233095.1. Lineage (NCBI taxonomy): Eukaryota > Metazoa > Chordata > Lepidosauria > Squamata > Helodermatidae > Heloderma > Heloderma suspectum. The sequence continues at coordinate 194,330,813 of NC_139458.1, forward strand.
TGAGGCCATAGAGACCACATAACGTCTGAGCAATACCAAACCATGCAGGCTGTTAGAGAAGGACTGGAGCTCAAGTTGATTGAAGCAGAGGAGTGCCCTGGAATCCCTTCAACTGCCTGAGGAAAATGCAAAACTTTGCCAACTGTTAACCCAGGTAAAGAAAAAAAGTTAGATTATTCCAGTCATGAGAACCCTTCTCTTGCACACACTGGTCAAAGTCTTCAATTCAGAGGCTGCCTTGCTCTGTAAAACAAGTCCAGTTCGTTTAGAGGTTTCACTTCTCTCTCTCTCTCCTTTCTTCAAAATAAAAGTTGTCCAGCTGTTTCAGCAACCCCCTTCAGAAAGTTTTTGTGCTGTTGTAAGGAACTGTATACAAATTAACGGAGACGGATGGTTCTGGTCTCTGTGCCTGGCTTCTCTTCAAGACATTGTTGTAATTATTTTACAGTCTGGCTGTTATTCACTTTGGCCTATGCATGGCTATAACTATGCGTTCTATTAAACCACCGCTCATAATTTCTGGCACTCACACAGCCTAATAGCCCACAGTTGGCTGAAGAACAATGTGATGTTTGCAGCTGGCAGGTTCTTAACTACATCGAACGGAGCAATTATATTCGAGTTAGGAAAATCAAATCTGACTGGCTTTCTTTTTCACTGGGAAAACCGAACCCCACATTTCAGACCAGCCACGCTTCAAAAGATAGTGCATACAAGAGCTAGTGGAATTTTTCCAGAACACCCACTTTTGTGAAATAGAATTCATTCTAATGAAGTTAATCTATGGAGACATAGATATACATTACACTGATGCCTGGTCTGCCATGCTGCTGGGTCTGTGGAGCCACCATTTTAATTTCCCACCATGCCCCAAAGGAATGTGACATCCAGATACCCTAAGGCATTGTGGGATATTTAAATGCCCCCTCATGCTTGGCACTGATCCGAATGTTGCTGCCCAGTGCTGTTGTTGCCACTGCCAGGACCCCATTGGGGGATGTCCACTGACTGAGGAGTGGGCCCACCAGAGACCACTGCTGAGAGTTCTCCAAAACCCAGAGTTCTCCACATAAAAAATCTTCCTGCATGGAGTAAACTAGCACATCAGAGAGAGAAGTTCAGCATAGCTCTCCCCTCTATGTGTTTACTATATGCAAGGATGGCTGTTGTTCTTGTTTTTAGGGGAGCCTTCAAAATAGGACCTCCACACCTCTAAAATGGTGGAATTCTACCACCTCGTTCCATGTAAGGTGTAGATTGACTCTTCCTTAGCCTCCCCCACCCCTGAAACTGGGGCAACAGTGGGAAGGTGAAGCTGTAGTGTGGGCTCCTCCAAAATGGCCTGAGAAGTGTCATATTACCTTTGCCCTGCTTCAGCCAGGCTCCCACCAGATAAACATAACATAAGAAGAGGACCTTAGTTCTTCTGTGGTAAAATCAAAAACAGCGAAAATATGATTGTAGCCAAATGGGAATGTAAAGTATTTCTAGAGAATGGTATTGTGGTCTTCCTACTGAAACTTGACATTTATGACAAATGACCTATTATGTAATGCCAGCAAACCACATTATATCCATGAGATACCGTAAGCAACAGCAGAAAAACACAAATACTCAGCGAGTCACACTTTGATTTGGGGACTGTAATTTAATATTTCCCTCATCTGGACCTCACACATTGATCATGGCTCCTGGGACAGCAATTAGCGGAAATGTTTCCTTGTGGGGGCTATCAATTGACCTGACATCTTATTTGGGAGACAAGAGGTTTTGAGACACTTATGGCCACACACAACGACCACCCACATTCCACTTCTTTAGGTAAGGGTAGGGATGAGTTTGACATTCACCTTCTGGGCCTATCAAGACACATGCAGAACTTTCACGAGACTACTTTACCATGTAAATCTCCTCATGCTGGATCTTTCAGCTTAAAAATGGTTGTGTGAGTCTGCCTTTTTTCCCACAAGAGGATCTTTCACATTCTCTATCAATTCTGTGGTAAAGGGTTTCATATGCTGATATATTGAATCTCTACAGGCAGTAAGTGCTCCCTAGTTGTTGATATCAAATGAATTGATAATATGGGTTTGGTGGCAAGCAGAAGGTAATTCCCAGGGGTGTGGATGCTTCTGTGTATGAATTATGTTGCCACTCTCCAGGAGCCATACACAATGCCTCACAGTGGCCATATTTCCCCCATGCCTCAGACAGACTGGAACCATTTACAGCAGCTTCTGTTGCTGTGTATATAATTGAGAATTGTTATAATATAATAACAGGCAAGCTGAATAAGAAGGCTTCTGGGCCCAATTCAAGGTGCTGGTACTTACCTTCGAAGTTCTAAATGTCTTGGGATCCACATATTTGGACAAGCACTTCTTCCCATACCAGCCTACCCATGTTTCAAGATTTTCTGCTGAAGTTGTTCTCCAAGTGCCTTCCTTATTGGAAGTATACTTCCAAAAGTATGATTTGGGGCACAATCTGTGTACCTAAAGTTTTCCAGTTCCCCTAAATAGAGAGCTGGTGTAGTGTAGTGGCTAAGAGACTGAATCAGGAGGTCCCTGGTTCTGTCTAGCCTCTGCTATGAACTTACTAGGTGGCCCTAAGCAAGCTACTGTAACTCACTCAGCCTCAGTCCCTGCGTTTGTACTATGGGAGATAATAATACTGACTTATCTTACAGGGTCGTGGTAAGGATTACAACTAGATAATGACACGTGAAGTGCTTTGAACACTTGGAAGTGCTATATAAATGTTAAGGATTATTAGATTATTAGATTACGGTTCCTAGTCCCTTTATGCATAATTGCACTATAGCGTCACCAGGTGACCTCTTTTAGAGAGGAAGTCCTCTATTTGAAGGGATGCCAGAGGACTGTCCTCCATTTTGAAGGTGTCCTCTGTTTGAAGGGCTGCCCAGTCCAAATCCAGCTTAATGATAAAGAACCCTCAGAAATATGAGGTGGACCTTGAAGTTGCACCTGGACAGCAGACTGAGCAAGGCACACAGGTCACCTGGCCACCCACACTATGGTGAGATGTACAGTATTTCTACTTAAATTATAATAATAATTTCTAAATCTGCACCAATGCATTTAAATTAGCATAGGCACATTTTATGCAAATAGTGGTCCTCTTTAGTCCCCCTTTTTGGTGATGCATGTCTTCTTTTTGGGCAATTCATAAGCGCCTATCCTACACCCAGGCTGGTGAGAATTTGCAAGAGCTTAATGTCCATGTTCCCCTTCATGGATCACTGCCTTGTTGTGGCGAAGGGGCTTGCGTAACTCAGTGAAGCCATAAGCTATGCCGTGCAGGGCCACCCAAGACGGACAGGTCATGGCAGAGAGTTCTGACAAAATGTGGTCCACTGGAGAAGGAAATGGCAACCCACTCCAGTATTCCTGCCAAGAAAACCCCATGGAACGTATCACAAGGCTAAAAGAGATGACGCCGGAAGATGAGCCCCTCAGGTCGGAAGGTGTCCAATATGCTACTGGGGAAGAGCAGAGGGTATTTCCAAGTAGCGCCAGAAAGAGTGAAGCGGCTGGGCCAAACCCGAAAGGACACTCAGCTGTGGATGTGTCTGGTAGTGAAAAGAAAATCCGATGCTGTAAAGAACAATATTGTTTAGGAACCTGGAATGTCAGATCAATGAATCAAGGTAAGCTGGAGGTGGTCAAACATGAGATGGCAAGATTGAACATCGACATCTTGGGAATCAGCGAACTAAAATGGACAGGCATGGGCGAATTTAATTCAGGTGACCATCATATCTACTATTGTGGGCAAGAATCCCTTAGAAGAAATGGAGTAGCACTCATAGTCAACAAAAGGGTGGGAAAAGCAGTACTAGGGTACAATCTTAAAAATGATAGAATGATCTCAGTACGAATCCAAGGCAAACCATTCAACATCACAGTAATTCAAGTCTATGCCCCAACCACTGAAGCCGAAGAAGCTGAGGTTGATCGGTTCTATGAAGACCTACAACACCTTCTAGAACTAACACCCAAAAAAGATGTCCTCTTCATCATAGGGGATTGGAATGCTAAAGTAGGAAGTCAAGAAATCACCGGGATAACAGGCAGGCATGGCCTTGGTGTACAAAATGAAGCAGGACAAAAGCTAATAGAGTTTTGCCAAGAGAACATGCTGATCATAGCAAACACTCTTTTCCAACAGCACAAGAGGCGACTCTACACATGGACGTCACCAGATGGTCAATATCGAAATCAGATTGATTATGTCCTTTGCAGCCAAAGATGGAGAAGCTCCATACAGTCAGTAAAAACAAGACCTGGAGCTGACTGTGGCTCAGATCATGAGCTGCTTCTTGCAAAATTTCGGCTTAAATTGAAGAACGTCGGGAAAACCACTAAACCGTTCAGGTATGACCTAAATCATATCCCTGATGAATATACAGTGGAGGTGAGGAATAGATTTCAGGGATTAGACCTGATAGACAGAGTGCCTGAGGAACTATGGACGGAGGTCCGTAACATTGTTCAGGAGGCAGCAACTCAATCCATCCCAAAGAAAAAGACATGCAAGAAAGCCAAGTGGCTGTCTGAGGAGGCTTTACAAGTAGCTGAGGAAAGAAGGGAAGTGAAAAGCAAGGGAGAAAGGGGAAGATATACCCAACTGAATGCAGAGTTCCAGAGAATAGCAAGGAGAGACAAGAAGGCCTTCTTAAATGAACAATGCAAAGAAATTGAGGAAAACAACAGAATGGGAAAGACTAGAGATCTCTTCAAGAAAATTGGAGATCTCAAGGGAACGTTTTGTGCAAAGACGGGCATGATAAAGGACAAAGAAGGCAGGGACCTAACAGAAGCAGATGAGATTAAGAAGAGGTGGCAAGAATACACAGAAGAACTATACAGGAAAGATCTGAATGTCCCTGATAGCCATGATAGTGCGGTCACTGAACTTGAGCCGGACATCCTAGAGAGTGAAGTCAAGTGGGCCTTAGGAAGCATTAGTAACAACAAAGCTAGCGGAGATGACAGTATTCCAGCCAAGCTATTTAAAATCCTAAAAGATGATGCTGTTAAAGTGCTGCATTCAATATGCCAACAAATCTGGAAAACTCAACAGTGGCCACAAGACTGGAAAAGGTCAGTTTACATTCCAATTCCAAAGAAGGGCAACGCCAAAGAGTGTTCAAACTACCGCACCATTGCGCTCATTTCACATGCCAGCAAGGTGATGCTCAAAATCCTACAAGCTAGGCTTCAGCAGTATGCGAACCGAGAACTACCGGAAGTACAAGCTGGGTTTAGAAGAGGCAGAGGAACTAGAGATCAAATCGCCAACATTCGCTGCATCATGGAGAAAGCAAGAGAATTCCAGAAAAACGTCTATTTCTGCTTCATTGACTACGCTAAAGCCTTTGATTGTGTGGATCACAACAAACTGTGGCAAATTCTTAAAGTGATGGGAGTACCAGACCACATTACCTGTCTCCTGAGAAACCTGTACGAGGGTCAAGAAGCAACAGTAAGAACCAGAAATGGAACAACCAAGTGGTTCAAAATTGGGAAAGGAGTACGACAAGGCTGCATATTGTCACCCTGCTTATTTAACTTATATGCAGAGTACATCATGAGAAATGCCGGGTTGGATGAATCAGAGGTCGGAATTAAGATTGCTGGAAGAATTATCAACAACCTCCGATATGCAGACGATACCACCCTAATGGCAGAAAGCGAAGAGGATCTCAAGAGCCTCTTGTTGAGGGTGAAAGAGGAGAGTGCAAAAGCTGGTTTGAAACTCAACATTAAAAAAACTAAGATCATGTCATCTGGCCCCATCACTTCCTGGCATATAGAAGGGGAAGAAATGGAAGCAGTGACAGATTTTACTTTCTTGGGCTCCAAGATCACCGCAGACGGTGACTGTAGCCATGAAATTAAAAGACGCTTGCTCCTTGGGAGGAAAGCTATGGCAAACCTAGACAGCATAGTAAGAAGCAGAGACATTACCTTGCCGACAAAGGTCCGTCTAATCAAAGCTATGGTTTTCCCAGTAGTAATGTATGGCTGTGAGAGCTGGACTATAAGGAAGGCTGAGCGCCGAAGAATTGATGCTTTCGAACTGTGGTGCTGGAGAAGACTCTTACGAGTCCCCTGGACTGCAAGGAGGTCAAATCAGTCCATCCTAAAGGAAATCAACCCTGACTGCTCATTGGAAGGACAGCTAATGAAGCTGAAGCTCCAATATTTTGGCCACCTAATGCGAAGAGAAAACTCCCTGGAAAAGACCCTGATGCTGGGAAAGACTGAAGGCAAAAGGAGAAGGGGACGGCAGAGGATGAGATGGCTAGATAGCATCACGGATGCAATGAATATGAACTTGAGCACGCTCCGGGAGAGAGCGCAGGACAGGAAGGCCTGGCGTGCTATGGTCCATGGGGTCACGAAGAGTCGAACACGACTGAACGACTGAACAACAACAACAACAACAATGTATGGCTGTGAGAGCTGGACTATAAGGAAGGCTGAGCGCCGAAGAATTGATGCTTTCGAACTGTGGTGCTGGAGAAGACTCTTACGAGTCCCCTGGACTGCAAGGAGGTCAAATCAGTCCATCCTAAAGGAAATCAACCCTGAGTGCTCATTGGAAGGACAGATAATGAAGCTGAAGCTCCAATATTTTGGCCACCTAATGCGAAGAGAAAACTCCCTGGAAAAGACCCTGATGCTGGGAAAGACTGAAGGCAAAAGGAGAAGGGGACGGCAGAGGATGAGATGGCTAGATAGCATCACGGATGCAATGAATATGAACTTGAGCACGCTCCGGGAGAGAGAGCAGGACAGGAAGGCCTGGCGTGCTATGGTCCATGGGGTCACGAAGAGTCGGACACGACTGAACGACTGAACAACAACAAATGTCCATGTTCCCTCTCATCTAGGCCCAGTCCAGAGGCACAGGTTGGGTTAGTGTTGGTGGGATATTACAGATACTGGAAGCCTTCAGCAACCTGGTGCCCTCCAGATGTTTTGGACTACAACTCCCAGCATTCCTGACCATTGGCTGTGCTGGCTAAGGCTGGTGAGGGTCAAAATCCAAAACATCTGCAAGGCACCAGATTGGGGAAGGCTGGGATAAGTTGTATTATTCAAACTCTTTCTATATCTGTCAATAGTTTCCATCCTGCCTGAGGAGGCCAATATTTAATTGATCCACTTCACTATCCTTATAATCATCTGACTTGAGGTTGGGAAGACATAGGCTTTGGGGCTTCTGTTTTGAAACCTGTTTTGAAACACTTTTACTATTATCCACTGGGAACTGTGCTATGATCCCCACTCCAGCCAACCATTGCTGGGGGCCCTTTCCCCTCTCCATAGGCCCAGATGATTAAAGACCCAGTAGACCTTGCTGCCTCTGGTCTACCTTTGAGTATTACCCCTTGTGTGCCAAGTAAGCTATAGAAAAAGTAGAAATTTCAGGCCTCGCTAGTCAAATGCCCTCTTTTCCTGGCTGAATGGTGGGAATGAGGAAATGAACTTCATTTGCATTCACACTACAGGCCTGGAATAGTAGAGAGTGTTCTTATCACTGCCTTGAGGCAGGTTTGGGGCTACTTGCGTGTTCACCACTGGAATTTCAAAAAATGATCTCAGCCATTCTCACAGAAAAGGATTTTGACTCTTTGCAAGCTTATGGCAGCCAAGGCTGAATCTACATATAGCAGTTATACCGTTATCATAACTATTAGTGCTCATTGGTGTCATGTCTACCAACAGTTATGATAACGGTATAACTGCTATGTGCAGATTCAGCCCAGGTGTTCTACTTTACAGAGTACAGTCCTCTATTTAAAGATGTCCTCTAGTTGAAGGGCTGTCCAGTCCCAGTCTGGTTTAAAAACAAAGAACCATTAGAAGGGAGAACAGAGGCCTTGAAGTCACCCATCAACAGTGAGCACCTGGATTACAGACCGAGCAGGCAGGGCACAATTTTCTCTGCTCTGGTGTGTTGTACTGTCTTTCTATTTAAATTCTAGCAATTGTTTGTAAATTTGCATCGCTACGTATCAATTAGCATATGCAAATTTTATGCAAATATGTGTCTTTTTTCTATGTGTTGAATGCCCTCTTTTTCATAGATGCATAAGAGACCATAGCCAGTCTTGGCCTTTGGTCTGCTGGCTTCCGTAGAAAGACCTTGACCTGGCTGTGCATGTTAATTTTAAGTGCAAAAATGAACCGCCCAATTGACAGGGGCCCAACACCCTCCCAATTCAAGCCTGAAGCAGAAGGGAGGTGGATTATTTATACAATAAGGCACTGCCAGAAAATTCTCACACTTGAGCTGCTCCTGGAAAAGAATGTATCTTCATCACAACTGGATAGCTGCCTGGAAATATACCCCATAATTTTAGCAAATGGAAAAGAGAGAGAGAGAGAGAGACAGAGAGAGAGAGAGAGAGAGACAGAGAGAGAGAGAGACAGAGAGAGAGACTCAGGGGATTACAATCATTTGGTCAAAATGTGAACAATCTGGCAGAATGATATGTAAAAGAAGGGATGCTTTCTTTCATTCTCCAAAATACTGGATGAAATGTAAGAAAATGACTCTTTATCTGAATTCCTTAAGTGGTCTCATGGGGCCCCCTCCCCCTGCACCACTACCAGCATCAGCAGCAACAACAACAACAACAACAATCATCTACAGCTAATTCTAGTTTTAAGTATGGTTTGTGGTTCTGAGGCAATCATTCTCAAACCACTTCTACTGGAGTATTCAGACATAAATAAAAGGCAAATCTAGACAAAGTGGGTGTGAGGTTGTACGTTAAGGAAATGATTCATTCAGCAGCCACTTTCATTGGTACAGGGTAGTCCTGCATTGAATAAGGCCTAAACTTCTCGACATGAAAGGAAATCACACACTCCAGAGGGCAGGTTTGAAGGGCTAACCTGTCACAGTCTTCACATTTTACACTGGCTGGGAGGTGAAACGTAGCTATGACAATTTTATTTCAGTGACCAGTGGAATATATATTCATACCAGATTTCCCTCTAATGTAATCTGTTGTGTCAAGCTTATTACAAGACAATATGTTGGGGGGGGTGTATGTTGGATGTTGAACTGTGTTTTTTTAAAAAAATCCATGAATATGTGAGCCAAGTTCAAATGCATTGTTTTGTCTTAGTTAGACTTCTGTCAGTAAAAAGAGAATATCATTATAACAATCAACACCTTTATCACAGAACTGATATATTCCCATCCCTAGCCTACATGAGGTTTCATGCACAGCCAGCCCTACCATTAGGCAAAGTGAGGTCGTCAAACTAATGCTGATGGAGACTTTTTTTTTCAACTCCCCCATGGGAGGATGAATTTCAGAGAAAAAAATGGGTGTTAAGGTTTAATCCTCCTCTCCCAGTGTGAATTGCTGGTGTGTGTACTTAATCTCTCTTCTTTTTTTAAGTCTAGACTATCTTCAACAACATGCTATGCAATTAATGTAACGTATAGTTTGACCCTAAGGCAGCTGATTTGGGCTGGCAGTAAATTGCTGGTTATTTAATTTATTAATGGGGGGGGGGGTTCTATTGACAGGAAGGGGTAGAGGCACTTATGGGATGTTCCATGTCAGGTGCCAAAATCACTTGGCTGGCTGTAGGTTCTGTACAACTTGATGTGGGGAGGGGTGGACCATTTATTGCTCTGTCTCAGGCAGCAAAATATCGTGTCCTGAAGTCTAGTCAGACAATCAGGAACAGCCATTCAGACAGAGCCAGCAAGGGAAGGGGTGGCAGGCTGGGAGCTAGATTAAGCTCCTCCCTCCCCCTTCTCTAACAAATGATTTGCGCTACCACTAACAATGTGACGCACATGGCCACAGATGATATCAAGCAGTTAGTTACTGAGCTGCAAGCACATTAAGCTGGATCAGGACCAGTGTGTTTATGGCTGGGATAAAGAAAAAGCAATTTAAATCTAAATACTGCTTAGGGATTTTATTATATTAAGCGGTATATATATATATATATATATAATAAATACTTTGGACATTTTCACAAGGAACTGGGTGGGGCAGGGGGATCGTTCATCAGTCCCCTGTGACAGTTTGGTGATGTCACGGCTGCCAGGTTTTTCAGTAAATCTTGCCCTAACAAGCACTAGACTAGTCCCATTGCACAAACAGCCATTGCCAATTACAGCTGTTGTGAAAGTAGCCGCTCCCCTACTGCAAAATTATGCAGTACCACAGAAGCAGTGGCATGTGATGGATCAGTTATGTGCTTCGGAAAGAACATATTCCATTTACAAGCGAGACTGAAAAATGCAACAGGCAAGCAATAAAGCCATCTTCCATCCAGGCCCTTGGCTATATTAACAACAGGTGTAGGATACGTTGTTGTTGTTACATTTCTACAAGGCCCAATACTTGACATTTTCTGGGCAGCATACAAATTAAAACATAAAATACAAAGCTAGAATAAAACAATCATAATAAAAAAAGTCAGATAAAAACAGCAGCAAACATAAACCAAAAATAAAAGCAGCAACAGGGGTAAAGCAGGGCAAAGATCTAAAAGCACTAAAATACCTCCTAAAATGCCTAGGAAAATAAAAAAGGTCTTCACCTCATGCCAGAAAGACTATAATGTAAGCATCTCTGGGAAGCGTATTTGACAGATGAGGCATCACCACTGAACAGGCCTTCTCTCTTGTAGCCACCTGCCTCATGGGGGGCGGGGGGACACTTAGAGCGGGATCTCAGATGAGGACCTTTGGGTCCAGGTAGGTAAGTATGGGAGGAGACACTCCTTCAGGTAACCTGGCCCCAAACCGTTTAGTGCTTTCAAAGTTAAAAGGAGCACTTTGAACTGGGCCCAGAAAAGCACTGTGAGGCAGCACAGATGGCAAACTACTGGCATCTTATATATGCTCACAAATGTTCACAAGAGAGGCTAAAAGATGTTCATCACATTGCTTGAGAAAATGGCCTTTGATGTGACTGGAATATGGATTATCTTGCTCAAGGTCTATAATATAAACTAAAAGGATAGGCTCCAGAAGGGTTCTTTGGAGGGAAACTGGAAACTGGGCCTTTTCCTATTGTGTCGTTATGGCCACTGGCCAACTATTATTTTGTTAGGTTAATAATGGTTGGCTGATGGGAGCTAACCGTTAGGACTGGCTTCCACAGCCTGGTGGTCGCCAGATGCTTTGGGCTACAACTCCCATCATCCCTGACAATTGGCTATGCTGGGGCTGATGGGAGTTTTAGTCTAAAACATCTGGGGAAGGCTGGGTTACAAGTTGGATTCCTGATAGCTGAGGTATCTTAGAATCATAGGGTTGGAAGGGGCCTACGAGACCATCGAGTCCAACCCAATGCAGGAAGCGTGATTCTCAGGCGGTCTCCCATCCAAGTACTAATAAGGCTGACCCTGCTTAGCTTCTGAGATCAGGTGCATCCAGCCCTTTGCTCATGAGGAGGCAGAGGTATGTGTATGCAAAAAAGAACACCTCACTTGGCAATTTGGGAGGTGAGGCAGAAGCAGAGAAAGTGGGGGGAGGCATGAGACACCTTGAGCGGTGCAGGGTCTATATGTCTCTCTCTCTCTTTCTCTCTCTCTCTCTCTCTCTCTCTGTCTCTCTCTCTCACACACACACACACACACACACACTTGAGATCTGATGCAGTGTAGCAGTTCTGATGATTCTCCACAAGAGTACCTCTTTCCCTCTCCCTATGCCCTGCTTGTATGTTTGTACATAAAGCAAATATCACACAAACTCCCTAAACCTCGAATGCTCTCTCACCCAAAGTAAAGTTAATCCAGTAGCACTGCCCATAGAATGTCTCACCACTCAGCAGGAAGGGGCATTTAACATTATAAGATTATTACCTGCCCTGAACACTCAGTATAAGGTGGGCTACAAAACGTAATTATTTAAAATGCAAAACTGAAGTAATCTGTGTAATGTGGACTTCTAAAGAGTCACTAATTGCAGACACACAGAGAGAGACACAAGACGTGTTATACTGAACTTTGAGTGCCTGTTCTCTAGCGCTTTGCACTTCATTTTAAAATTCCCTTTCCTGCGTGGGTATTCCTCAGCACAATTTGCATGGCCGGCGGGGGAATGCTGGGAGTGGAAGGGCTTTTTTTCTGTCTAAACATGCATAGGATTGTGCCCTAAAAAACATAACAAAACAAAACCCACCCAACAACTACTGCCCACGTTTACATTAAACTCCCAACACTGGAAGCACACAAATGTATGGAGCTGCTTCAATTTATTCCCTTGTCTTGACGTCAGCAAATGGAAAAAGACGCTCTGAAACTTAACCTAATGACTTCTCCAAGCTTGCAAAACTAGAAAGTACTGAACATAAGCGTGATGACTCATTCAGGCACTCTGTAGAAGGCCAAAAAAAGGTCTTCGCAGACTATCAACCAGTTCTACACTAGTTTGCGTGGTAAAGTTGTGAGCAAACAGTTGTAAAGGACCTTAAGCTCTGATTTCCTTTCCCCCCTATTGCAAATATGAATATTTGTAAAACTGATTTAATCTTGCCTTCTCTTTCTCTGTGTACACAACACGCACAGGAGGTCGGAGACGTCACAGTGCAGGAGATTAATTTACTTGCTGAGACTTTCCTTCCCCCACTGGCTGAAGCACGGCCTGTTTGATCCTGTGCGCTTTCACTGTCCCCTTAAATTTGGCCTTCTCAGTGACGTTGGCACAATTTGTCCTCAGTGCAAGTTTAGAGCTGCACAAACCAAAGATCTGTTTTCATAATCTAACCTGGCCAGAGCCCTCTCTTGTCACCAGCAGGTAAGGGAGCAAGACTCCTGTTCTTTCCTCTTTGTCCCCTCTCAAAGGGAAAGGAATTAGGAGAGGGAGACCTGGCTTCTAATTTGACACAGTGCCGTCTCCTGAGATCCCTTCAGCTGTGAGTTACCATCTGTATTTGTGTTTACTACCTCCCTTTCTCAACAGCTCAGGCCATGGCTACACACACACACATGTAACCTTCTATACCACCTCTCGGTTCTGTAAAGACTCCCCAAGGTGGTTTACATCAGCAAAATGTTGATACGATTAAAGAGAACATTCAAAGAGAAAATACAACACATAGACACAACCATCACTAGATAAAATTAAAACATTAAGGGAGCAATCCTATGGCCACTAGTCAGTGGCTAGACAGCCATAGGATATGTGGTTTTCTGGGTACTGACCTCAGAGCCTGTGCTCTGAGGTTGGTTCTTGGAGAACCGACCTTCCATCCCCCTTCCGCTCTGCCTTCCAGGCAGTGCGGAATGGCCCCGTGCTCCCCGCTCAGAAGAGGAGCGTGGACCAGCTGAAAAGGGGTGTTCCAGGGGGTGTTCTGGGGTGGGGAAGGCGGAAATGGCAGTACGACACATCCTATGTGTCGCCCAGCAGCGTCCTCCTCCCATGCTCCGCCATCCTGCAGCTAGACAGCCGAAATCAGCTCTCTAGCGGCAAATGCGGGGCAGGAGAAGCATGGAGGGAATGATCCCCTCCATGTTTCTCCTGCCCTGCATTGGATAGGCAGTCGCCTTCAAGCTCCCCATAGGATTGCGCCCTAAAATGTCATAACCGCCCACCTAGAGCACAATAGAGAAGAGGCTAGCCTTAATTTTTATTTATTCATTATTAATATTTATGTACTGCCTTATCTGTAGGGACCGCGGTGGCTTAGTGGTTAAGACGCTGAACTGCAGACTGGAAGGTCGGCAGGTCAGCAGTTCGAGATCCGAGTGCTGTGTGACGGAGTGAGCTCCCGTCTTCAGTCCCAGCTTCTGCCAACCTAGCAGTTCAAAAGCAAGAAATTGCAAGTAGATAAATAGGTACTGCCTCGGCGGGAAAGGTAACAGCGTTCTGTGCACCTCGGTGTTCAGTCATGCCGGCCACATGACCACGGAAGCGTCTTCGGACAGCGCTGGCTCTTCGGCTTAGAAACGGGGATGAGCACCGCACCCTAGAGTCGGACACAACTGGTTGGGGACACCTTTACTGTCATATCTGCTCAGAAGCCATCAAAGTGGTGTACAACAACGTAAAACAATTTATCCCTTGTGGGGAAGGGAGTTTCACAACAGTGGTCTTGCCATCAAAAATGCCCTGCCCCCCCCCCCATAACATTTCCCTTGCTGGCAAAACACAGAGCAGGGCCTCAGAAGGTGACCACAATTGACAGAGAGTTTCATGCAGAAAGAGGAGGTATTTAATGCTGCATTTAATACATTAGGGGAGGGACTGAAGAAATGTATAGCACAGATTTCAGAAAACAGAATTCCCACATAACAAAATGAAATTCAGGCCTGATCGATGCTCATGAATATGATGGTGATTTGCCACGTTTCCCACCTTGAAAAACTATAAAGTTCTGTTTCAGGGATGTTACTCTTGATTGTCCCTCTCCTAGATCCTAGACCAGGGGCTGGCCCCCACTGCACCTTGTTGCAGCCTCCACAACCCCTGCTGCCCCCAAAAAACACTTTAACAATGGATGGCCAAATTTCACTTGTTTTCAAGTTAAATTTGGTCCCTTTGGCATTTCATAGCCACTATGGAGTGCCAAAAGGGTTTATTTAGCTTGAAAACAAGCAAAAATTTAACCATTTAGCTCTCTCTAGTGTTACGGAGTGGTTTGCCAAACTTGGGTGGCATACCAGACATTTTGGCACCTTTTTTGTTGTTTGTTTTTTGGAAGGTGCCCCACAGACTGTGGATGGCACTGGGGGTTTGGGGGGTGAAAATGGCTCCTAGATCTCCAGATGTTGCCCACCCCTATCCTAAACTGTAGCAGCCAGTGGAGCTGTTTTCTCTCCCTCTGTTTCCCAGCAGGTCCTGGCTCTCAGCTTGTAGGTGGTTCCTGTCAGTCCTTGATGGGCCAAGCAGTCCTTTCTCAGATGTCTCTCTTGGAGGCTAACTATTTATTTATTAATTTTTCTTTTCAGCACTTTTATAAACTCCCACACACATACACATCAGCCACCCGCTCAACATAGTCCTCTGGCTGGTGTACAAAATGTAAAATAAAGACACTAAAACTTGAATGTCAGATTAAAACTTCCACTACAGTAAACACTAAATAAATAAATAAAATCAGCAACAGTAAAACAATACCCACAGAGGGAAATTAAACACTGGTGATCTTAAAAAGGACTTAAAATGACCTTTAAAGGCTCTTCAAATACCTTGGAGACAATGACGCAGAACATCCACTGCCTCACCTATTAGATAAAAAGGAGAGGTAGAACAGGTTATCATCTATATACTGGTGGTGCCTCAAGCCAGTTCCTGAGATGACCTATCCCAGCAGTTTCATGTAGATGTTGAAAGCATGGGGGAATAAGACAGAGCCCTTCGCAGCCCCATAGCATAACTGCCACAGGACAGAACAATAATCCTCCAGCACCACTTTCTGGAATAGGCCATTCAAATAGGAGAGGAACAACTGCAATACAGTTCCCCCACATCCCAACTCAGACCCCCTATCCAGGAGGATACTACGGTCAATGGTATCGAAAGCCATTGAGAGGGTCCAAGAGGATCACACTTCCCCCATCCCTCTCTCTGTATACATCCTCCCACAGGGCAACCAAGGCAGTTTCCAATCCAAAACAAGCAAGGCCTAACGTTAACTAGATGGGATAGCAGCACAATTTATGACAGAGAATGTAGTTCATGCCACAAAGTTGTAAATCGGGGGTGGGGATGGGGTGATTTAAAGCAGAAGTGCAGCAGGTGCATGAGGGGTGGTGACCCCTTTCTCCACCCACAGCCTTTGCCTCCACAAACATCTTTGCAGCTACCCTTTTCCCAGCCGGGTTCCAAGACCAGAAGCAAGGCTGGCTGGGAGAAACACAGCTGTGCAGAGAAGAATTTGAGGGCAAAGGTAGCAGGGGGGAAGGGTTGGCACCTCCCTTCTGCCTGCCTCTCCTGCTTTAAACCTTTATAGCTGTAAAGCGTGAGCCACATTCAGTGACGTGGGTCATGTTGTCATAACATCTGGTCAGCCCCTCAAAGTCTTCCCTCAAACATTTCTCTCCAATACAGAGGATGGACCTCAGAAACTCTGCTTTTTAACTGGCCATCAGGATTGTCTGTATCAGAGCCTAGCAGACACTACCATTACCTGTCTTGTTATACCCAGAGAAGTTGTATATCGAATGGGATACCCAACCGGTCTTCCTTGTTTCATCCGTATTTTGGGAACAGGCCTCTTGTGGGCCACCCACACCCTGCAACTGAAGTTGCAATCAATTTCTATTAAAATCCACAGGTTTTTTACCATTGACTTCAGCAGGATGTAAACGCTGCCTTCTTAAAGGGGTTTTTCACTGATATTCATGGTGTAGTGGAACCAAGGCTCACAGCGATGCAGTGCGGGCACTTCATTATTAGCAGGGCTGCTGCTGCCATCTGCAACACACACATACTCAGACTTCCCTCTCTTTCCGAGCTTAGCTGCAATCCTCAAAGTAGCTGAGGGGAAAATGGAGTTTTCCCACCAACAATATATTGTTCCCTGTTGTAATGCAGAGTATTTGGGGGGGCGTGGTGTAGAGATGAATGAGAATTTCATTTCAGTTGGCAAATCACTCGCAAATGCCCTGTTCACAATCCCAGACTTTGCCATTTCCTCCGAAAATGTTCACAGGCTTCTGAACTTGCATTCACATTCACAAAATGTGTACTTGAAACATGCACATGTTTCTCAAAAGGCAAAACATTCTCATAATGCGCAAATTTCAAAAAATGCGCACATTTTGAAAAACACGCAACTTTCTCAGAATGCGGAACTTTTAAATCACCCATGCTTTAGTCTATGGGGGGGGGGGTTTTGCAGAACTCTGGGGATTTTTTGCGCAGCTTTCATATTCGATAGCTGTTCATTTTGTGCAATTCCGCCATTCACACAAAACCAAATGTGAACACAAACACAAGTGCAAATTGAGCAAAAAGATCAGCAGCAAGTTTTTTCAGAGAATCCTGGATAACCTAAACATTGCTCATTCCCCCATCCCTAGCTTGGTCTTCAGTGGGCCATTAAAATCTATTAGCTTTCCAAAAGACCTGCTCCTGGTGGAGAAGAAAACTGGTTGAACTAGTTTATTAAAATGGATCAACCCAGCTGCCTGCATTTTTGGACTCTCCTTGGGGGTGTGACTATGGGGGCCGTCATGATGAGCGCCTGCACGTCTACATTTACCACCACACCACTATTGATATTCCTCATTGTTTGAGAGCCTTCTCCATACTCTGAAAAAGAGGGATCTCACAGAGTAACTGTGCCTACAAGGGTTAAGGCAAACTTTTCCTGGGAAAATAAGTAAGATTTGGAGCACAGCTTGCAGTCCCATGACTGATGCCACCAGATAGCAGTGTTGACTAGTTACGAAAATAATCGTAGGAAATCTCTCTTGCTGGGTTGTGTTATTGCCTGTTATCACCATCTAGGCAATGCAGTCTGGAAGAATATATTATTAAGCCATCATGTTATTCTAATTCAATAAATTATGTTCTGATTCTTCAGATATTTTGCTACTGCGTTTGTTTTTCAGTACCTGAACTAGTATCATTTGTTTGTGTTAAAAAAACAACAACAACAAGCAAGACTAACTCCCAAGTGAAATTAACTGCCTGAAGGGATAAGAAATAGAAAGAAACAGGAGTTGTAAGGTACTGTGGGGTGAAGTAGAAACACTGCAGAGGACTCCTGGGCACAGAGAATGTTGGAGGCATCAGTTTTTCCCTGAGACTGTGGTGTAAAATTCAGAAATGAAACAGGCACAGCCCCAAAGAGACCTGTACAGCTTGTGACTATCATGCAAAACACAGCCGACCAACCATCTATGGATGCCCACCACCAGGGGCTCAATCAACCTCCCATTTCTGTTGCATATCTGAGCAGGCCCAAACATGGGGTTTGTTGTGTTGGGTATCTGTCAGTCAAAGGAACATAGGAAGCTGCCTTATAGTGAGTCAGAAAATGTGATGCCTTGGTGGGTCCATCAATTCACATGATGGGACTCTCCCCAACTAGAGAATGGGTTGTGGCTCAGTAGTACAGCACCTGTGTTGCATGAAAAAGGTCCCAAATTCAATCCTCAACATCTCCAGGTAGTGCTGGAAAAACTCCTCCTTGAAACCCTGGAGAGCTGCTGCCAGTCAGCGTTGGCAGTACTGAGCTAGATGGATCAATGGTTTGACTCACTATAAGGGAGCTTCCTAGGTTCCTAATGCAAGAAAATCAGGAGAGCCCTGCTCCATCAGATCAAGGGTCCATGTAGTCCAGTATTCTGCTCACACAGTGGCCAAACAGCTGCCTGTGGGAAGCCCACAAGTAGGACATGAGTGTAATAGCACCTTCCCACTTGTGTTCCTGAGTAACTAGTATAGAGAGACATGCTGCATCTGATAGCAGAGGGAATATATTAGCTGTCATGACTAGTACCCATTGATAGCCTTCTCCTCCATGAATTTGTTTAATCCCCTTTTAAAGCCATCCACATTGGTGGCCATCATTTCACCTTGTGGAAGCAGTGGCTAGACCTAGTTATATGTGTTTATGGGGGTACGGGGTTCTTGTTTCCATTGCTGGATTTGTATAATGGTTGGTTGCTCTACCTCCTTGACCCCTGCACATACTCACTGATCCTGCTAGTCCATTT
The DNA here is from genome assembly GCF_057233095.1 of Heloderma suspectum. NCBI lineage: Eukaryota > Metazoa > Chordata > Lepidosauria > Squamata > Helodermatidae > Heloderma > Heloderma suspectum. Next base: position 194,349,505 of record NC_139458.1, read on the forward strand.
GGACCGAACTGTGATAGGCATGGGGATTGGCACAGCTGATCTTTGGCTTTTGGCTATCCAGCATACCAGGCACCATCAACATCACCATGATCACTGAAGAAAGCTAACATCAGAAAGTACAGTTAGTGTCAAGGGCTGTGCATGTGGTGACTTATGGCTTGAAGATTTTGGTATGCAGCTCTCAGAATAATAGCTTTAAATGAGCTTCTGCCATGCGTTAAAAACATGGTTGTTCAGGCAGGCATTTGGGGTGGGTTAGGGTATTTTTAGAAACATGATGTTTTAAAGTAGAATTTTATTGTTTTAAAACTGTTTGTATTGCTTTACATTGCCCAGAGTGGCTGGGCGACCAGCCAGATGGGCGATTAAGAAATTAGATAGATAGATAGATAGATAGATAGATAGATAGATAGATAGATAGATAGATCGAACGAACATTGGCTGCTATTGATCCACCTGCAACGGCATGCAAAAGGCAAAGCAGATGCAGTCCAGAACATGCAAAACTCAGTCGGCAATCTTTTGCACACTTCCTGAGAGTAAGTCCCATCGACTTAATTTGGCATAAGCATACAAACAATCATAGGTTGGTACTTTATATTGTTCCTTCTAAGTCAGTATTGTCTGGATCAGGGGTAAGTGACATGGTGCCTGTGGGCACCAGCGTGCCCTCAGACACCTTTCTTGGTGCCCACAAAGGTGCCCTACCCGTCCTTTTCTTTTTTTTTTAATAGCAAAGTTTCTACTGGCAGCTGGGATCACTTCAAAGCGAAGTGAAGGCCTTTGGCTGTTCCCATCTTGTTTCCCCATGAATGCCTTGGCCATTTTTATTTATTTATTTATTTATTTATTTATTACCTTTATATCCCACTTTTCTTTCATTGTGGGACTCAAGGTGGCTACATGTGGTTCCCAGGTGGTCTCCCCTCGAAGCACTGACCAGACCCAGACCTGTTTAGCTTCACCAAGGTGGCTGCCTCATGTGCCTTCAGACCATGTCTTGGTCTGAATATGTAGGGTTCAGATACATTCCTAGGAAATGAGATAGCTTTTGGAAATGAGGTAGCAGGCTATGAGTTAGCAGGAAATGAGGTAGCAGGAAATGAGGTAGCAGGCTGATGATTGCAGCTGCAGCCCACCCATTTTGTGCTGGTGCACAGGTCAGTTTTTCAAATTGCCAGATGTGCCCATGGGCCAAAAAAGATTGCATACCCCTGGTCTACATCATCCTTCTCCAACCTGGTGCCCTCCAAACGTTTTGGACTACAACTCCCAGAATTCCTGACCATTGGCCATGCTGACTGGGGCTGATGGGAGTTGAAGTCCAAAACATCTGGAGGGAACGAAGTTGGGGAAGGCTGATCTACACTGACTGGCAGGGTCTCTCTAGGGTTTCAGACAGTTTTTCCCAACCCTACCTGGAGATGGCAGAACTTCCTCCATGGAAAGAAGTTACTCTACCACTGAGCTAAATACCGCCTCCCTCCCCTTAGTATGATCTCTTGCTCATATTTTTAATGTAAAAATCATTTTGAAAGACATTCTAAGTACTTTTTACTATCATTATATGCTTGGTATCTGCAGTGAGGATGAACAGGGCAATGACAGGAAAGATACAGAAAAAACAGAGTGGAGGAATATATCCCCTTGAGAGTCAGGATGCTATATTTGTTCTGGGATACACAGAAGTCAAAACATGGGATTCCTTGGTCTGGAGCCAGTGCAATGTTATTATTGGCCAGAGCAGATGGAACTTAGGCTATTTGTTTGAATTGACTATAATTGGTTTTTCATGTATTTTGTAAGTGCATCCATCTAATTACTGCTGTTTGCTGACCATTATAATTACCCACACTTAAAACCACATGAAACATTCATATTTCAGTTGCCATTGATAAAGTAAGATAAAATCATGGCTACATGCCCCAAGTTAGAAGTTAATATGAAGGTTATCATGAATGTTTTAGCGGTTACTGTGAGGATAAAATTGGGGGGTAGGGAGGGACACACACACCATGCATACCCTGAGGTTGTTCAGGATAAAAATGTAATACTGAAACAAACAAACCAGAAACACAATAAACTACTATGTAAAGGTAGTAGTGCACCTGGTTTGCACTGGTGGTTTGGTGTCATCTGAAATGGCCGTAGGGAAACCAACATTAACAACTTCATGAATAAAAGTGTACTGGCAAAATTAGTCAGGAAGTAACTCATCAATTTTCTAGTCTTTATAATGATTCTGTTATCTATAGTAAAATAGCAGCAGAGACAATAAAAAGAGAAAAATGCCTGCTGTAGTGCAAGCTATTAACAATTTTGCCCAACAGAATGCAGGGAGGATCTGGTGGACAACCAGACTAAGGCTGCAATCGTATACACACTTCTAAGTTAAGTTACTTCTAACTCCCACTGAAGCCCATGAGACTGGCTTATGAGTAAACATGCATAAAACTGGGCTGTAAGAATTATGGCCAGTGTAATGTAGTGCATTTGGCAAAAGGGATGATATAGTCTTATTTCTCTGCTAATCTAAATCTGTGGTAGCAAACCGAGTGACCAGGTTTATTTATTGAGCATTTTTAGGAATTTCTGTTTTATATTTGTTTCTTCTCCTGAGTGATGGTAATCATTTCTCCTACTTACATAGCTGGCTTTAGAGAATAGTTTTGGCACAAGAACACAGAGCTGGGGTCAGGTTTGGCAGGGTCCTCGGTGCCCCCCGGTGTAGTGGGCCTCCTCCGTCCCCATACTTTACAAGTGCAAGGTGGATGCAGCAGCAAAAAAGCCAATCTAGACTGCTCCTGCTGGCACCTGCAATTTTAATTCTCTCACAATGCCTCTGGGGCCTCGACATAGGATCTGGTATTCCTATAGCCAATTTTGATGATACCAAATCACAGCCAGCACAAACCGTGGTCTGTAACCTCTCTTTCTAAACCATAGTTTATACTTCTGGTTTGTTTGTTTATGAATTACATTTTTATTCCACCCATCTTTAAAGGAAATCAGGATGGTGTACATGGTTCTCCCCCATTTTATCCTCACAACGAGTGAAACCTTCTTGATCACTTTCATATTAAATTCTAACTTTGGGCATGTAGCCATCATTTTTATCATACGTCACATAGGGCAACTCAAATATGAATGCTTCATGAAGTTGAAACTGTGAGCAATGAGTGGTCAGCAAACAGAAAAGAAAACTGTTCAGAGGGCTTTTGCATGTCTTCTTCACTGCTGTGGAGATCAGGCCTAGCTGGAAAGACTAGGCACAGTTTGAAAATATTTACTCATAAACTGTGAAGGGTCCAGGTAAGCTTGGGAGAATCTAACAGTTTCGCTTTCTCCCACATTCAGTCTGTTTAAAGTCTCAAGTTCTTTCCATCCCATTTATAAAGACATTTGAGCAGCTGATAATTTTTTTTTACCAAAAAACAAAGCAGATTAAAGTCTCAGCCAATGGCACTGGCCAAATTCAATCGGTACTGCTATTCTGAGCATAAAGAGGACCACATTAAGCCTACCTGCCACATAACTGTTAAGGATGAGAAGCATGTCAGAAAAAAAGAGGTGGCAACCCCAATTCAGCACCAAAACATGACTGAATATGCAGGGATTTAAATCCAGACTTTTAAAAGTTAAGCACTCAAAGCCCTCCACCTGGATGGACAAATCTGTCTGTGAAATCTCAAGTTTTTTCCATCCTATGTATGAAGAAACATTGCACATTTTGATACGTTCTTCTAAAAAGATGATTGTGTTCCAATTTTGGGAGATCCCATTCAGTCCCCTATGCTATTTCATTTTCGCTCATCCCACCTATTCAGCAGGGTCTCCTGATCTTCAGGGAAAGCTTTTTAGGGGGTTGAGGCTGCTGGGGGGAGGAATCAGGGAAGTGAGCTTTCACCAGCGGTTATACACACTTTTGTCTGTATCCGACCCAATTTTTGCCTTTTGCAACAAAACAAAAACACGTCCAGATCTGTGGAGCATTGTCTGTGCTTCTGTTTAGACTCCACTTCCAGTCACAACCACAGGAAATGTTCTGCTTGTCGCTGCATCTGTCACCCTGGAGCTGTAACTGGAGAGAATCAGCTGAGTACTGGAGTTCATTAGACACAAAGCAATGGAACTACTCTGGGACCAATACAAAGCCAAAGAGGTGATAGTTTGTTGGAAAGGTTCCATCTGTGGGGACAATCTGGAGAACTTTCCAACAAGGAAACAAGCTTGAACATTTTACTGCTTTGTCCAATTCCAGCGTCTGTTCGCCTGGGGAAATACATATGCATTTATGGCAAGACCATAAATGCACATGCATTTCTTGGCACAGGGGAGGAGAAAAAAAAATGTGCCGCTGACAAACTAACACAGGGAAATACTTTTCTACATGAAATAAACAATAATAAGAAAATTAAAATCTTCTATGATATCAAATTAAGAGCTAGTTAGACTCCAGTATAATTCACTCATTCTATATAACATTTCATGTTTATGGTGGATTTCTTCACCATTTGGTTGTTGTGGTTGATTGTAACTTTCCAGAAAAGCTTTGGAAATCCTTATGACCTTATTGATGTAATACTAGACTAAGACTGCTACAAACAGTCATTTATATATGAAGGTGAATAACATAGAAGTCAAGGAGGTACTTCAAAAATAACGTAGTATTAAGACCCAAACATTCCTAAGACTAAAGAAGTGTACTTCATACTCTGTGGGTTCAAAAAGATGGCAAGAAAAACAACAGTGCTTCCATTTCTACCTTAAAGTCTGTGGATCAATCTGTAAGCTTACTGCGGGGGTCTCCATCACAATGTCCATGGGCACCAATGTACTCACTGACACATCTTCTTTGGATGACCACCAGGCTCCCTGTCCCTCCCAATTTTAATAAGGAGGGTGTGTGTGTGTGTGTGTGTGTATCTATCTTCTACCTTCTACCTTCTTCTACCTAAACTAGGAGGCTGCTTGGCTGCTTCTGGTGCCATCTTTATTTGGGTTCAACAGAGTGTTGTTGGTTCATTTTGGATCTCAGACTCCATCTCTGCCTTGTACTTAGGTTCTTGGGCACGTTACGTTTCTTTTCGTCTCATGGGTTTGCCTTCTGGGAAATGAGTGTTTTATGAGCAGCCATGCCCACCATGGCAGCCATTTTATGAAATGAGAAAGCCCCCCCCATCTCATGACAGCTATTTTGTGAGAACGCATTCAACACTTTGACAAAATTTCAAATGTGCTCATAGACTGGCTTACTGGGTTAGTATCTAGTTCCTATGGTGAAGGAACTGGTGTAGTAACATGGATGCTCCACATGTGGGGGCCAGGTTCACATGACTCCTTTTCCTCAAAAAGGGGGAAATATCTCCGCATGGAGCCCCTGAATCATAGCCCTCCATCCTCCTTCAGAAGGCCTGAGTCCTGCCTGTGCCTGGCAAGCATATGAACCGAACAAAAGCCTTATGTCACATTATAAAGACAAGAAGCAAATCTGTTGATAGGCCTCATGGAGGCCTGTACTAGCAGAGCCCTGGAAAGCTGCTACCAACCAGGACTGATAGTGCTCACCTAGATGGACTGATGGCAGCTGTCAGGAAAGAGAGCATCCTGATACTGACTACACATCTAAAATGGGTGGTTGATGGGCTTCTTGGAAGGTTATGGCCCTAGGCAAGTTCCTACAGTTTCTTTCCTTTCAAGCAGTCCTGGCTGCATTTGTTATACAGAGAGATGGAAAGACCAGCATCAGCTTTGATTAGTGTTTTAAATGAGGAAGTGCCAAAGTCAATATGAAAGCTATAGGACCCTTTTTTCAGACACATTCCACCAAAAGCTTTTTGCCTTTGTTCCACCTTCACCCCCTCAACTTTTGGACAGTGGGCAGTATCCAACTGTGTCTCTCCGTTAGTGCAAATGACATTGCACTTGCAGGAGCTAAGTTCTGAACTATGCACAAGAGAAGAATCCAGCTAATGTTATGTTTGTGCAAGTGTGGTTGCACAAGCGGTTGTGCATTATGCTTGTGCAACCTGCTGTACAATCCGTTGTGCAAGTGTAATAGGTAACCACTTGTGCAACAGAAAGATTCAGTGGTGCTCCACTAGCGCTTTTTGAGTTTGCAGAATGACACCACTGGATATTGCCCAATGCTCCCTACCCCAAATGGATATGTGTTCTAACACAGCAACCATGTTGTCTCTTAACAACAGCAAAGTAGGGAGGGTTCACATGATACTAGATGTCAGATCATCATCATATCTTTGTTCCTCTGAGGAATAATCTAGCTACTAGGTTTTATTCTGGTTGCATTGTTATATTGTGGTTTTAAGCTTTTATATTTTATGTTGCACTCTGTGGTTTTAATTTTTGTGAACCGTCCAGAAAGCTTCAGCTATTGGGCAGTATAGAAATGAAATGAAATAAATAAATTAAAAAAAAATACTTCTAGTCACTTATTTAGTTCACACAAAACGGAATGAGTCAGTCTATAAGCCATTGATTATTAAAAGTTGTTCCAATTCGAGTTGCCAATCAATTTCACCTAATGTGAAATGTTGGGGCAAATTGGGAGATTCCTCCTTGGGCAAAACATCTCAGGAATTTCAAGGGAAGTGTGATGTTCCTGCCCTGGGCTCTACCTTCTCCAACTTCCACCTGATGACACTGAGAAGAAAACCCCCTCAGGACATCTGCCTCTGCTGAGTCAGTTGTCCTCACTGACACACACACAGCTTCATCCCCCTTTACTCTCTGGGTTAAAGAGACATTCAATATGCCTAATTGGTTCCCTCTACCCAATACAGGGGAAGTAGCAAGGAAACAGATTTTCTAACGGTAACACAGTAAGCCAAACAAACACATGGGATTTTGTATTAAAAACAAATAAAATTTATTAAACACAAGAAAAGTTATATATTATTATTAATCAATCTATATTTGGTCCTTACCTACCTACCTGACCCCTTATGAATCCTGGTTCCAAACCCACGCTCACTAGATGTAGCTTCCTCAACCCCTAACGCCCTATCTGACTAACTAACCATTAGGTCTCTCCTTTTATAACTGCAGGATCCTCTCTCTTTCTCTCTCTCTTTCACACACACACACACACACACACACACACACTCACATAAGCCCTTCCCACCTTTCACTCACTTTCTAACACTCTATTACCCTTATCTTACCTGGGTCACATTTAACTATGCAAACACATACATTAATATAACAGACATATGTTATAGGAAGCAAAAATGGTCATAATAAGATGAGCAAAAAAAATTTCATGAGCCACAAATTTACAAAAAAAGAGCACTGTGTTGTTTTCCCCAGCAACTATTTTAAAAGAAATTAAAATTAAAACAAGTTTTTACAGTGGTCTATTAGAAAGCAAAGTCATTGCCAGGTAAGTTATGGAAAATGAGTCACACTACATAATTAATGATTAGGAACAAAAAGAATAGCAAAGGTTCTGAATCCCCCATCTGCCACCTCCTCCAATGATAATTTGACTCTTCTAACTAGAGTGGAATGGCTCCCCTCCTACCTTAAACCTGTGTCAGGCTGACCTTGTTTGCAGTCACTTCCACAGAAATTAACAAACTTCATAGACAGCCACAGTAAATGGCAATTTGCAATGCATCTTTTCCATCTCAGGTGAAAAAGCAACTGGGGGGCAGGGGCAGGAAGTGAGAATAACATTTGAGTGTAAAAATGGCCATGGGGAAAAGATTAAGCAGTACTTCCCCCTGTCATTCCTCTGCTTAAAACTTGCAGCTTGCCAAGGCAGTTTCTGATTTCTAAAAAGTTTGGTCCCTAGTGACTCTTACTCCAGTCCTGTAAGGTAAGATAGAAGAAACAGTCTGAGTAGGGCCAGTATCAAGGGTAGGCATAGCTGGGCACCTGCCGAGGGCCGACATCCCAGCATCTCCAGTTAGGGCTGGAAAAACTCCTTCCTGAAACCCTGGAGAGCTGCTGCCAGTCAGTGTTAGCAGTACTGGCCTAGATGGACCAAGGGCCTGACTCACTATAAGGCAGCTTCCTAGGTTCCTAATGCAAGAACATCAGGAGAGCCCTGCTCCATCAGATCAAGAGTCCATGTAGTCCAGTATTCTGCTCACACAGTGGCCAAACAGCTGCCTGTGGGAAGCCCACAAGTAGGACATGAGTGTAATAGCACCCTCCCACTTGTGTTCCTGAGTAACTAGTCTACAGAGGCATGCTGCTTCTGATAGCAGAGGGAATATATTCACTGTCATGACTAGTACCCAATGATAGCCTTCTCCTCCATGAATATGTCTAATCCCCTTTTAAAGCCATCCAGATTGGTGGCCATCACTACACCTTGTGGTAGCAGTGGCCAAATCTATCTATGTGTTTATAGGGGGGGGGGTCTTGTTTCCATGCTGGATGTGTATAATGGTTGGTTGCTCTACCTCCTTGACCCCTGCACATACTCACTGATCCTGCTAGTACATTTGGACCCAACAGTGATCGGCATGGGGATTGGCACAGCCGATCTTTGGCTTCCGGAAATAGCGCCCTGGAGTTGCTCCTCCTCCTCACCATTACAACCTGTTTGTTCCCCTGCCTCTTGCTCTTGCTCTTGCCCAGGCAATGGTGATGCTGAGAAGGTTGAGCAGTTGATGCCACTGCCTATGTACTCGACAGGGAAGGGTATGGGTGAGTGGTGGCAGTGGCGCACAGGAGGAGTATGATTTAAGGCAATGGGGGGGCAGTAGCCTAGTTGGGGAGCAGACTTTGCTTGCCTGTCTAAGGGGGTGGCATGGCTTGGTCCACCCTTTCTCATAACTAAATCAACCCTGGGGAGCAAAGAAGAGAGTTGTTGGAAGCTTCTGAGGGGGGTGAGCCCCTTCTTGGTTGCTGACAGCACCCTCAAAGCTACTGATAAAAGAAGAATAAATGAATTACTAGAATCGCTTTTCAAGGGAGTTTCAGCAAGCTAGCATGGAATTTCTCAAGATCAGATGGTGGGCAAACTACTGCAGAGAGAAGACAAGAGGGACAAAATAACTCAAGTGAAACTCTGTATTTGCGAAGTACTCAAGAGCAAGCTAAAATCCTGACCCACCCACCCCGCCTTGCCTCAGCAGTATTTAAACTCCAGATTGCAATCCTGGAGGCTGTACTCTCACATTCCAAAGTGGTTGATTTACTCCTTGGGGGACAAGAGCACTCAGTCTCTCGAGCTACCACCTGGATTGCTGCGGGACGTCACTTGCAAGAAACATAGTACTCTCTGGGAAACCAAGGAGAGGAATTGTTATTTGCTATTCTAGTGTTATCTTTTGCTAAACACGTTGAGGTAAGTATGTGGATGATATTATACACATTTCTGGAATCTGAGTGGTTTGGCAAGTCACCCAGTCAAAATTGGCTCCCAGGTTTCCTGGGTGGGAGCTCAGGTGAGAGAGAGAGAGAGAGAGAGAAAGAAACCGTCCCAATTTTGGAACACAGCCATTAGGTAGCCCAAGGGCTACATGAGCAGGTATTATTACACCATAGATTGTAGATGGAGGATGAGAGAACTGTGGCTTACCTAAGCCCAGTCAGTCAGTCAGTTAGTTATAATATTTCTGAGCTGCCTTACAGGGCAGAAGCCCCCCCCCCCCCCGGCAGCTTACAACAATAAAATACATTAAAACAGTTAAAATATTAAAAGTGATACAAATGTAAAAACTCACCCAGTGAGTTTGTGGCTGATGTAAGTTTGAACCATGGACTTCCCAGGTCACATTAATACCCTCTATGCTACCAGCTCTCAGGTATAAATAAAGGCTTCACTATACAAACTTGGGAATCATACAGATTAACTTCAGTCCTAGTTTGTCTCTATCAATTTGACTTTCATCTGCATGTATCAGTTGACTTGATTCATTGGATTGGAGATGGTAAATGGCACTCACATTTGGTACTGGTTACTTTTTTAGGCTATAGAGAAAGGTGTATACCTTAGGACCAATTTGCATAACCGTTTCAATCCACAGCAGCAGTGGTGTTCCAACAGCCAGTGATGAATTCCAGCTATGTTGGCAGATGATAAACCTGTTGTGTCACTGCACATCATGACCAAGAATAAATTATACCAAACTCTTTCCCAACACACTCACACAAAATAAATATCCAAGGAAGTTGAGGCAAAATCATAGAGCAGAAAATTATTACAAATTTACTGTATCATAAAAAGCACTAAAATACGTTTTCCCAATGAAAAATCATCAGAATCATCCATAGTCCATGGATAATTGGTTAGTCACCGCAAAATAGGTATAATCATACGTTGGATGCAAATTAACACAATCACTCAGAAAGTTCAATATAAGATGCTGAATGCACTTCTACACTCATGCCTTCATCAGCCGCTAATAATAGTACATCATATATCTTCAAAACATTCCAGACCTTCAATAGTGCTAGCAGTTCCTTGAGAACATTGGGACAGCTGTTGTTCTTTCAGTCAGGTTGTTTAAGTATCTATCCATAGTTTCATATCCTTGTTTTATCTCCATATGTTGGAATTTGTCATAATAGCTACCTCCTTTGCTATGATAAATCCCTGTCTCCCCACAATAAAGACATTTAATAAAGCCAATGAAACTGCCCCAATGAAGTGACTAAGCAAGAGTACATATGATTGAAAAAACCCAGTATTTTTATGATAGAATACATGTGTACTGTATCATACACAAACACAGGTTTTGCTTGTTTGGCTATATGATTTTGTCATAACTCTGTCTGGTAATTACATTATGGTATCATGGCCAAAATGGAGCTCTTGGCCTGCCACTGAAAATTTGTGCATGGGGTGGAGGAAACAGATAAAGAGACGTTTTTCTCCCTCTCGTAATACTAGAACTCGTGGTCATCCAATGAAGCTAAATGGTGGGAGATTCAGGACATAGAAAGGAAGTACTTCTTCATGAGGCACATACTTAAAACTATGGGATTTGCTGCTACAGGATGTGGTGATGGACGTCTTTAAAAGGGGGATTATACAAATTCATGAAGGATAAGGCTATCGATGGTTGCTGGTCATGATGGCTACATACTACTTCCAGGATCAGAGGGAACATCCCTCTCATATCAATACCAGTCCCTGGAGACAACATCTCCTGTTTGTGGGCTGCCCAGGGCACCTGGATGGCCATTGTGTGAAATAGGATGCTGGACGTGATAGGCCTTTGGTCTGATCCAGCAGGGCTCTTGCTCTTAACCACCCCGAACTGAGTAAGTGGTGCCATACTGAAAGCGGCATGGCACAACCTCAGCTCACCATGATACAGTCACACAGTTCATTCAGCACAGGCTGAAAGATTCAACCTGTCAGACTGAACCAACCATAAACAATACTAGATTAAGAGAAAGAAACAGAATGCTGGTTTATACAAGGGCTGATTCTGGGATTACTTTTTAAAGTAGAGCACCATACACAATCTTCTGCACTTCTCATCTGGAGCCAATTCATTTTCTGTCTTTGGGTTTCTGCTCCCCCACTTCCCTCTAAACACATATTCACTCAAGTGCAATACACTCATAATGTCAGAATAATGTTGGAATTTGAGCAAATATTTCAGCCCTTGAAAGGTCAAGTGTGTTTAAACTTCAAAGTACAATCTTGATGCTCCTATCACCAAAATGATAATTTAAGAACCAGACATCTTTCATTTTAGAAAATGAAGACCGGAGTCCACAATACTCAAGACATCCTCCCAGAAGCTGCCACTGGATGGTGTAAAGATCTAACTCCTTCCTGCAAGAACATACGTAGGAAAAAAGGAATAAATCAAAGCTCTTTCCACCACATGCTTTCCCTAATGCAGAACTAAGGAAATCTAGCAATTTTCATCACTATCACTTCTGCAGTGACAGGGTTTGTAAAGAACACACCTTAAGGCTGCAATCCTATGCACACTTACTTGGAAGTAAGCACTATTGAACTCAGACCCAGAGCACATGTTACTTTAAGGGCACAATCCTATGCATGTTTAGACAGAAAAAAAGTCCTACAACTCTTGGCATTCCCCAGCCAGCATGGTTGGCTGGGGAATGCTGGAAGTTGTAGGGCTTTTTTCTGTCTAAACATGCATAAGATTGTGCCCTTAACTACAATTTTTTAGTCTAGAGTATGTACAGGGATCCTGATATTGATTGGACCCTAGCAGGTGGGGGGGGGCGGGTGTAGGGCAGCTTTACCCTTTCCCTGTTGTGGTCCCCATCCAGGGGGCCCACCTGTGATTTATATTGCCAACTAACAATCCATTAAAGCAAACAGAGGATTACTTGGCAATATATATTGCAGGTGCAGGGGGCCTAATCTGGATTGGTGATGCAGCAGGGGGGAAAGGGTTAAAGCCTCTCTACACCTACACTAGGATCTCAACCCGAATCAGGACCCCTGCCCTTACTCTATAGTAAAGAGAGAGAAAGACGATAATGTCTGCTTTGGCCTAAATGTAACTACTTCTGAGTAAACATGCATTAAGACTGCACTCAGTGCTGGGTGACCAGCCAGATGGGCGATTAATAAATTTAATAATAAATAAATAAAAATAAATATTAACATAAAAAGAATGATGAAAGAATTATCAGTTTATTGAACTTCCCTTATGTAAGGATAATGATAACGACTCTTAAAACTCTTCCTAGGGCTTAAAACTGTTGTGTGCATAGAGGCAGTGTGGCACAGTCACATTTCATAGGTTATATATTCATCAGACAGCAAATGTCAAGCGATTGGACAAAATATGCTGTGTGCTCAATAAAGATGAGACATTTTAATATTAAGAAAATAAAAGGCAGGTGCACACTTGGTGCTGAGTAATACCAGTTGACACATACATAAAACTACGTTGGATTTTCAGAGACTTTAGGGGAACATAGAAAGCTGCGTTATGTAGGGATTGATGAGAATTTAGTTTCAGTTTGGTTTTCATAAGAATTTACCAAAATTCTCAAAGTTCTCCATATTCAGGATAAAAAGCACTTGAGATTTTAAAAATTTGAATATGGAAGAAACCAAAACTGACAGATTTGTCCATTCAGACCCAGGGGTTTGAGTGCTTTATTCTTAAAAGTCTAGGTTTGAATCCCTGTGTATTCAACTATGTGAGTGCTGAATTATGGTTGCCACCTCTTCTTTCTGGCAAGCTCCTCATCCTTAGCAGCTACATGGCAGGCAGGCACATCACAGCCCTCTCTATACCAGGAATAACCATACCTATTGAATTTGGCTGGTGCAGAGAATTTTGTTTCAGTTTGTTATTGGTAAGAATCTACCAAAACTTGCAAAGTTCTTCATTTTCTTTTTCTTTTTTTCCTTTTTAAAATTATTTATTTTGATTTAAAAAATCATATTACATATACAACATATTATAAACTCATCACATAAAAAATATAAATACAATAAAACAGTCCCTTTTGCTAAGTCATCAAAGAAGTCTGCTATGATGCATCAGTTGCTCTGCCAGAGCTATTTGCCAAACCTTTGTTAGCCAACCTTGTAAAGTAAAACCCGCAGTTGACCTCCAATGCTGAGTAATTTCTAAACGGGTCGCTGCTAACAAGTCCTTATAGATTATTTTTCTACTAACATTGTCATAAGTGGATAATAAAGCAAGTACTGGGTCAGGACAAACAGGTTGAGATACAACGTCTGAGATTATTCCAAAAATCTGAGACAAGAACACATAGACCCTGGAGCATTCCCACCACACGTGCACCCAAGAGCCTATAGTGTTACAACCTCTCCAACAGTTAGGAGATAAAGTGGAGAACATAGGATGTAATCTAAGTGGGGTATAGTACCATCTATGGACAACTTTAACTGCATTCTCTCTAAGCGGGGCAGAAATGGTGCGGAATGGGAACTGTGACCACAGTGCTTTCCAACTTGTATCAGATATTGAAGATACCAAATCTGCCTCCCAAACAGATTTTAAACCACACAAATCCTGGAACAAAGCATCAAGGCTTGTAATGCTTTGTGGTGGAACAAAGCATCAAAGAGAATAATTTGGATAGGATCCCCTTCCCTAACTCCCCTGACTGAACACACAGTTCTTCAAATTCTGTCAGGGTATGGGAAGCAACTGCATAGAGAGGGACACTACCTGAAATTTCTGAAGCCAAGAGGGATGAATAATTCCCTTTCTGTAATTAGCTGCCCTCCTACCACCAGATCTCTAATCCGGTATATACCTTTGGATTCCCAACCACAATACTGTTTATATTTGTCACCATGATGGAAACACGGATGGTCAAGAATTGGTCGCAGGGGGGAGGGGAGCCAATTTCTTAACCTACATTGACCAGACCAACATCAAGGTTTTAAAAAAATGGATTATGCAGGTTTGCAATCATTGTATGATGAATGGGAAGAAACGGGAAACTTCTTGATGGAGGAGGCTGGGTCACCAACTCCATCTCCACCCATGGGATTTTAACCTTACCGTGGATTATCCACAGAAATTGGCCTAGCTGTGCTGCATGGTAGTAGAGTCTCAGGTTGGGAAAATCTAATCCCCTGTCACATGACCTTCTATAACAATTAGATTTATTTAATCTACTCTGCTTACTTGCATGGGCAAAAGCATCTAACATTCTCTGCCAATTTTGAATAAGTAGTTGAGGTAACCATATTGGAAGAGTTTGAAATAAAAACAAATTTGGGGGGAGAATTGATATTTTTAATGCTGCTGCTCTTCCCAAGCAGGTAAGCGTTAATTTGTACCATGACAGTAACTGGGATCGTATTTCCTGCAACAAAGAGTAATTTCTTTTACAAAGCTGCTTTAGGTCTTTTGTTACCCCTAAATACTTAGGGGTAAATACATCCTGACTGTAGTTGCATCCCCACACTAGATTTCAACATAAGCTGTATTTCCAAAGGTATATTCAAACATAACATTTCAGACTTTGAATAATTAACCTCTAGGCCAGCCACTTGGTAAAATGTTGCAAGAATGGCTTTTAGCCCTAGGATGGCTATTACTGGATTCTGTAATATAACCAAGATATCATCAGCAAAAAGACTTAAAAGATGAGATTTACCTTGAATATTCACCCACTGGAGATTAGGATTCACTCAAAGTATTGGCTAATACTTCCACTACAATTACAAAAAGTTGGGGTGAAAGTGGGCAGCCCTGCCTAGCCCCATCTTCTAATGGAAAGAGATGAGAGTCCATATCATTTGTTCAGACCACTGCTTGTGATGCAGAATAAATCTGCTCCACAAGGTGCAAAAAATTGTCCCCAAAGTCTAATTTCGTCAGTAGCTGTTTACAGAACCTCCATTCAACCCTATCAAAGGCCTTAAAGGCATCGAGTGAAAGGAGTGTAGAGGAGAGCTTGTTATTAGTACAATTGTGAATTATATTCAGGACTCTTCAGACTACATCAGCTAGTTGTCTACCTGGGATGAACCCCACCTGATCCGAGTTCTTCATTTTCGAGAAGGAAAGAACTTAAGATTTTAAAAACATTGAATGCAGGGAAAAAGAAATTGACAGTCACCTATCCTTAGCCTTACATGAAGTCAAACCATTTGTCCATCTAGTACAGTATTGGCTACCCTGCAGTGGAGGATGGTGTGGAAGTCCAAAACATTTGGAGATCTACATTCTGCCCACCCCCTGCTGTAAACTGCATGTGGATGTTTGGATGCAGCCTAGCTGATTAATCACAGGACTAATTGGAAGCATTCTCTTCCCCAGGGCCAACGTCAAGGATAGGCAAGGTTGTGCATCTGCTGAGGGCCCACGCCCAAGCAGGAGGCAACTGACAAAAGCCCCCTGGAGTTGCTCTATCTCTTCCCTATTACAACCTGCTTATTCACCTCCCTGTCACACTGGCCCAGACAATAGTGGTGGTGAGAAGGAGGAGCAATAGATGCCATGGCCTACTTGCTCACTGTCTCTTTGCCTGTCAAGCAAGTGGTAGCAATGACAAGAAAGAGGATGAGAAGCAATAGCAGCTGGTGACAATGGCAGTAAGAAGGGAGGGGGCCCACTGAGAGTGTCTTGCCCAAGGGCACTAAAAACCTGGAGCTGGCCCTGCTCTTCTCCATAGAACATGTTCAGAGATGCTGATGGCCACATCACAGCTGGGGAACTGAGACAAACATTTACAATATACAAATCACATACTGGGTTATATTAAAGAAGAATTGATGACCGGAACAGCCCCTCCATTTCAGAAATCTGGCTTTGTTTTCCCAAAATTCTAGATATTTTAGGCGATAATTACTGATCATGCTCTGTCAGCAAAGGCAAGAGCAGCTTTTAATATTCATCCATTCCGACCGGAACAACAGAGGAGAAAATTAATCAGGACTGCACATCACAGAGAAGTGTTTAATTAGCTGGCCACCACTGCTAATCTGCAATTTAGGGTCATGGATCTAACCTCTATATTTATAGGATGCAACGTTTAATTAATTGCATAGATTAATCCGTTTTAAAATGTCTGTTTGATTAAAAAGGTGCTCATTAATCAGGCAACATATTTTTATATAAAAATTAATGCAAATATTTATAAAAACTGCAAATGGCAAACATCCATTTCCCCTTTTCTCACACACAGGCGAGAACACCTCTTCTACATCTATGCACACATGTACTGAAGCAGACATCTAAAATCAAGAAGACCCCCTTTGAAACTATTGCTTTTACATATGTATGTAGATTTATGCACATTTATAGCAACAAAGGTTTCTTTTATTGAGTGACAGACATTATTTTTGTTTGATTAATATGGCAGATGTTAAACTGTAGTTAGTGGTGATACTGTTTTAATTTCAAAATCATTGCCCTGAGATGAGAAATTAGATTTTTTAATCAAAGGAGTTATTTAATTTTCTGGGCCATTACGTTTTCAAATATAGCTTTGCAATCACATAGCATGAAATCCAGTGAAGCAGTTTTGCTGACAGAACTGCTTTCATCAGCAGAACCAGGAGGGGGTGGTTTCTGGGCCATTGCTTTTAAGGGTACACCCTTAAAATCTTCTCCAGATGGCTGTGGGATCCTTTGGAGTAGATTTTGATGGGGTGTGTGGGACACTGCAGGGGGACCAGAGAATGAGCAAATCTCATTGCATGAATGAAAGTCTGCTCATGCAATACTGGATTCTGCCCATATGCTAGAACCTTACTTTTAAGGGGGAAAGGGAGAGTAATGTGACCGATAGGTTGAACAATATTTTCTTGTATTATGGAACATAATAGCATACCATTTGGGGCCATGGGTTCAAATGATGCTCTGTGATGTAGCCTGGGTTGCAGAGTTCTACTGTGCTCTTATCTTGAGCAGGACTCAGGTTCCTCAGTGAAGCAGGATGAGAAGAGACCAGCAGATAAAGACTTTTGTGGGAACCAACCAATTTAGGTTGGTTGGCTCTGTCTCTCCACTAACTGAGGCTTTGTCTCTTAAAGGCACCTGCTATGGCTAAATCAGAGTCAGCATTAAAGCAGATTATCCAAAAGGTGAGGCAACAAAGCAGGCAAATGGTCATGCACAAATGTTCCGGTCCGGTGTGGGATCAGGCAAAGGCAGGAGTCATCCAGATACAAGCAAAGGTAAAAGCACACTTAAGCAATAAGTTACCAATGGGAGTCCAAGGGTCAGTAGCACAGAAGGTCAATCACAAGGCAAGGTCCAAAAAGAAAGGCACAGGAGCTGTAGAACAATGTTGTTCCAGCACTGGCTGGGCTAAAACTGAAGGTTATGTAGCCAGAGCTTTCTGAGCCCCATGCAGGGCTCAGCTGCAGTGTGCTACAGGCCCTCTGGCAAAAGTCTTACTTGAGAGGAGGGTCTTATTCCCAAAGAGTTCTCCTTTGTAATCAAGCACTGCTTCTCAGAGAAGCCCTATTGGCCTGACTCTTGAGATGGTGACACTCTCGGGGGCTTAGTGGTTGCCCAGCCTCAGCCTCAGAGCGGTGGAACTCTCCTCTTCCTGCAGGTATGGACTAGCGGTGATCTCCCCTGAGGGCCCAGCTCCCCCAGATCTCCTGACATGGGTGGCTTCTCCTGGCACCATCTGTCTCTGGGAGCTGTAGCTCCTCATAGGAGGTTTCCTCCAGCAGGAGCATGACATAAAGGGGCCTGGCCTGCTTTAGCAGCCCCAAGCTGAGACGATGTGGGAGTAGCCATGCTATGCAAGGGTCTTCATGGCCAAAGTCTGAAGAGTCCTGGATTGGAAACTCCAGGTGGCCAGATTTTGCCCCCAGGCCTGAGGTTCCACACCCCTGCTCTAGTTTCTTGGAGGGGAACACTGGCATAGGAAGAAGCCATGGCATGGATTTTTCCCACATGGCCTTGGAACAGGAAGGAACTAAAGAGCAGAAGTTCCTTCCATATTCATGTATTTATTTACAAGATTTATATACCGCTCTACATCCCGTAAAAGATCCAAGCGGTGAACCTTAAAAAGGGGACAAATAATAATAGCAATACTATTAACTGAAATACATAATTAATGAAAACAATTTACAATTAGATATATTAACAATAAACTATGAGAAGGGGCTGTAAGGGACAAATGATGTGTTTATGTTAAACACACTTTTTAAATGTTTTGCTTAAGCTGGTCACTTTTATTCTCCTGATCTGGAACTGGGTTCCCTGCCAGTTTGCTGCCTGTCATATTTACTCTCAAAGATGCTATTTACTGTGAACAGTACCTTCAGGGGCCAATATCAACTGGCATTCAACAAGGAAGTGACAGAGGCTCCCTCAGTCCAGATTAGCAGCATGAACTGGACTGGGGACCCAATAGGGTTGTTTTTCCTTCAAAATAAAAATGGCCGACCGAAGCACACTTTTTAGAAAGTGTGTTTAATGGGATGTACAGTTCCTGGCACCAGTGGAACAGGATACTACAGCTACACTGGAAGTCGCTCAGACCCCTTGATGTCATGCCCATGCCTTACTCAAGACTGCACTTGCTTTCCTAGGCTAATAATGCCAAGTTAAGGAAATCAATTTGTAATAGCCATCTGCCTTGTCTTTCACTCCCAGCAGTATTTTCTTCCGATTTTTAACTGGGCGGGGGAGCGGGGGGAGGCAGAGGGGAAACAGCTCAGTGCTTAATTTGTCTGGCACACTGTAAAAAAACTGATATTGACCTGGAGTCTGAGAAGTGTAAGATGGTTTTGCACATATGTAGTGTCTTTTCAGCTCTCCCCATTCATTATTAGCCCCCCATATATCCTAACCACCCCCTACTGAAAGCTTGTTAATCTGTTCAGAGATGTATTTTGTGAGGCATGAAGGGCTCATAATAAAGGGGGGGGGGAATCAGCAGTCTCTAACCGTGTGTGTGTGCTTGCATGCACACACAAAGATGCAGTCGTTGCTCTAGAACATGGTATATATAAAAACACTAAGTGTTTTCTCAATTCTAACTAGACAGATGGCTGCCTCTGAACTCAGAGGCGACCGCCTATCCAAAGCAGGGCAGGAGAAGCATGGAGGGGATCGTTCCCCCCACATTCCTCCTGCCCTGCATTTTTGGCTAGACAGCCAATTGCGGCTGTCTAGCCACGGGAGCATGGACCGGGGAAGGAGGCTGCTGTATGACACATTGGATGTGTCGTACACACAGCTACGCTCTCCCTGCCCTGGAACGACCCCAGCCACGCCCCTTTCCGGCTGCCACGACCCCAGCCACGCCCCTTCGCTCCTCTTGCGAGCGTGGAGGACGGGGTTGTTCCGCGCTGCCTCCAAGGCAGCGCTGAAGTGGGAGGAGATCGATTCCCGGAAAACACCATGTCCTATGGCCATCTAGCCACTGTCTAGCAGCCATAGGATTGCTCCCTAAACAGGAACTATTTATTTATCTGGCAATATTTATATAGGCTGTCCAATAACAATGTTCCCTGGCAGCTCACAAAACAAAATATGTTAAAACACAATAATAAAATACTATCGCAAAAAAGAAACAAATAGCATAACATTATATTCTGTATGAGCTTACAAACAAGAAGAAGATTTGGAGAGATTGCTTGCTGAAACACTGAGTACATATTTTCCTTAAAAATACAGTAGGGGCTTGTTCTCAGAGCATCTCATATGTTCTTTCTGAGTGCTGCATGTGGGCGGATTTTAATTCCAAGCTGTTATAATTATATACTTGTCTGTGGTGTGCGTAGTAGATTTAGCAGCCTATTCTGATTGTAACTGGCTGAAGGTGTGCTGTAATGTGATTGAATTTCACAAATTAGCTATGTTTAACATCATTTACACTGCAATCCTATATGGGGCCTACTCTAATGTAAAAACCATTGAGTTGAATGAAGCTTAATCCCGGCTAAGAGGGTGTAGAGATTGCAGCCTTGAATTTTTAGTAGACATAATCTGCACAAAGGGCATCTAACTGGCTTTCTTTCTCCTCTCTCATCTCAACAGAATTCCAGTGTTTGCCTTTGGAACCTAACCTGGGGTCTAGACCTGTTGTATCCCTGTTGTTCTTTAATGCTAAACCTTCTTCGTCAGCCTCCGTGCAGGGTCCATATCCATATTCAGATTGTTCAGAATGGGCAAGTGAGTGATCTCTAAGAAAGCCATGAGGCCAAGGCTCAAGAGTCTGAGAGGCAATCAGGTCTAAAGGTACCCTGATAGCAGTCAGCTTTAAGAAAAACTTGCTTGCCAAAAACATTAGTAACCCTGGAGCTAGGGTTTGTGGGGTGTGGGTTTTTCATTTTTCAAAAAACACTGTTCTTTTGCCTTTAGCAGCAGTTTATGTATGCACTTATGTGCATACATAAACTGTATGCACATAATACAGTTATGTGCATACATAAGTCAGTCAATTTAATACATATATCCCTTTTTTCTGTTGGAACAATCAAAGCCGAGAGTAAAAAGTAATACAATACATCAAAACAAGAATAAACAAAGTAACAATAAAATGGCAGCAGTTAAAAGATAGCAATATAAAAACAAAATGCTCCAGCAGATAGAAAGATGTTTTTAAGTTCAATTGTAGATCATAAATTAAAATCTAGCTGGGATGGAAAAGTCTTCACTAACCATCTAAAGGTGGGCAGTGGGGAAGCCTAGCAGATCTCCACCATGATGGAGTTACACAATCTTGGCACCACCACCGAGAAGGCCCTGTCTCACATGACCATCTTCAGTGGAGACTGGTGGCTCTGATTTTGGTGGGTCTGTGAAGCCATTCTGGGTTTCAGCCAGAACTCTAAAGGAGCTATCCAAGGTGCTGAACCCTGGCTGCAAGATAGGTTCCCTAAAGGCTCTCTCCCAAGCTATGTATGCATGTCAGAGGACTCGAGGGAGTGGATGGGATGGCAGCTACAAATAATGGATGGCTAGTAAGCCAAGCCAACATCTGTGAACTTCTGCCCATGGCAAGGCCAAGCTTAAAATCTGGGCAGCAGGTTCTTTCTAAGGCAATGTGGTCTTAAACCATGTACGGCTTTAAAAGTTACCACCCCAGGTAGTAATGCTCATCTCCATGCTATGAAAAGCTTCATTGGCTGATTTCTGCCACCAGGAAGCTGTAAAAGTAGGGGTGGGGAACCTGGGATCCTCTAGACATTGCTGGACTCCAACTCCCATCATTCCCAGGCAGCATGGCCAATGGTCAAGGATGATGGAAGTTGTAGTCCAACAACATCTGGGGGGCCACAGGTTCCCCACACATGTTATCAGCACAGGAACGGCCAGGCTGCTTTTTGGTCAGTGGGCAACTCTGTGTAGCAACCATCACATGCAGAGTGGCCACTTTCGCATTGCCAAGAAAAGAGGACAAAAGAGCTCGCCAATTGCCATCAAATCTGCATATGGTAATTTCTATGTATAATTGCATATTTAGAAAGAATCACTCTAATTTAAGAAGTATAACAGATCTCACAAAAGTAAGGAAGGCTGTGGCTAGCTTACCTGCTCAGTCTGCTTTCCAGGTGCTCACTGTTGATGAGAAACTTCAAGGCCCCTGATCTCCCTTCCGATGGGTCTTTATCTTTAAAGCAGACTTGGACTGGACAGCCCTTCAGACAGAGAGTGTCCTCAACTGCAGGGCTGTCCTCTGTAAAGCAGGATACATGGCCACTCTAATCACAGAAACAGCAAAAGGGGAAAGCACTCATGTGACCTAAAACAGAGGAGAAAATATTCTCATGTGCCTGGAAAAAAAAAAAATTATGCCTAATGTGTTTCGGAAAGGACTTTCCATCCTCAGGGGCTGCTTATCTTTCTCCAGTTTGGACTGGAAAGATTTTTTGCGACATGTCTGAAGAAAGAAAAGCAGCCCCTAAGGAAAGGAAGTCCTTTCCGAAACACATTGGGCAGGATTTTTTTTTTTTTCAGGCACGTGAGAATATTTTCTCTTCCGTTTTGGGACACATAAGCGCCTTCCCCTCTTGCTGTTTCTGTGATTAGAGTGGCTATATAACCTACTATCCAATCTGGAAAGATCTTTTGCTACAGATTTGGAGAAAGATAAGAGGCCCCTAAGGAAAAAGAATCCTTTCCGAAACATGTTGGGCAGAATGAAATGTTTTTTCAGGCACCTGAGAATATTTTCTCCTCAGCTTTGGGACCCTCTAATCACAGGCCTTTTCTTGCAATTCAGAGGCTCTCAAAAGACCCATTTAGGCATAGGAGTCCCCGCAATTGGAAATGCATGAGGGACAGTGGGCCTGAGTGTGCTAGCTCCTCCCCCTAGCCAGCATCCTCATCATGGACATCATTGCCCCACCTCCTGTCCAGTTTCACTTTCTCCACATGGAGGAGAGGCACAGAGCTCCATGCCTCTCTCAGTATGGAGAAAGAGACTCAGCCAGCGCTGGGAGGAGGTGCATGACTTCCTGCTCTGCTCACGTAGGCTCCCCACACAATGTGGTACCCAAGCAGATCAGGGTACTGAATTCTAAATCATAAGGGGAGCCTACCGGAGTAAAGGAGGCTCATTGCTGCAGGTGTTCGCCTTCAGGCTCATGGAGGATTGTGGGGAAAGTGACAGAGGGGGTGGAGCCAGCGCTTGTCCCCGCTCCCCCTCGTGCAATTCCAATCACATTGGAGATATGAATGCCCAAATAAGGGTGTAGACCAGCCTGCCCCAATGCAGTGCCCTTCAAATCTGTTGGACTACAACTCCCAAGATCCCCAGCCAGCACAGCCAATTGCCATGCTGGCTTAGGATGATGAGAGCTGTAGTCTGTGTTACATATAGAAGGCAGCTGGTTAGGGGAGACTGACTTACATTTTCAACTGATCACATAGAAAAACAACTCCTGGATTATTTCAGAGTGTGGGGGGATTGCAGGATTAAAAGCTCCCCCATTGGGGGTGGGGGCAGGCAGCAGGAAGTCCCTACAGATAGAAGATTATCATATCAGGGAGAAAACTAGGTTAGAACCCTTTTCATCTATGCAATTTCTATACAGGGAAACATTTGCACTGTGAGAGGATTGCATAAAATGACACAGTGAAAACATTATTCATCTGAATCTGCCCTAATTCACTCCACAATATGTGCCTCATTCCCTAAATGATCTTACCCAATAAGAGATTTCACTCTCTCCATCCTACTCTCCCCTTAAAAATAATTGTCTTCCCTCTTACTACCCATTCATTACGTTAATTTATTGCTGCCTTCAGGAAAGCTAATTTTGAGAAATACCCATTTCAAAAATTAAATGTTCCAGGACATTTTTTTATTGCCATCACCCCCACTTCTGTCTTATTAAAGTTGGGCAAAGTATCTCCTCTTTTCTAACTCCCATAAAGATGGCTTCCTTGGTTCAAGACCTTTCCCCTTCAGGCCGTTGAGCGCTGCTCACATCATGGGGTGCTCCAAAGGGAGCTCAGATATTGTCCCAAGCATTTGGCCTAACATTTCAGAGGCCTTAGAAACAAAGTGGACTCTTTAACTGACATGGCATGAATACACAAGGCTATATCTACATCACAAACTTCCACTGGGTATTATTATGCAAGCTTCACTGATATGGCCTTCCCCAAAGGATTCTGGGAACTGTAGCTTGCTGTGATGGTTGCTATGTAGGGTTGCCTCATTGATTTAAGATTGCTGTCTTCATCAATTCACTTTACTGTGCATCTCCCATAAAAATCAAAAGTCAAGATGCATTTGTGTGTCCTTTTAATTCCACATTTGTAAGGGTTGTTGTTTTGCAAGCTTGTGTCCATGCAGTGTAGATCTTTTTTGTGAGCCCACATGATCTCTTCTTGCATATACTGTGGCCCTAATCAGGAATTCATAGGAATTGGGGTAAGAAGCTAATAGCATGCTAAATTGGATGTGTACTAAGTAGGGATGGGTGGGAATTTCCATTCAGTTCATTTTTTATAAGAATTTATCAAAATTCGTAAATTTCTTCATATTTGGAATGGAAAGAATTTGAGATTGGGAAAATTATCAGGCATGAGAAAGCAAAACAGACAGATTCATCTATCGCTACAACTAAAGCTGCAACTCTACGCATGTTTAGACAGAAAAAAGGCCTACAACTCCCTGGATTCCCCAGCACCCTAAGACAAAGACCCTAGAATATTTGTCTTTCAAAGGATATCTCATTCTACTTCCCTAATCAGTAGAAATTCGCAAGGGTGTCTCTACTGGGTCTGTAACCTTCTTATTTCTCTCTCTCTCCCTCTCTCTCTCTGTGTCTTTTAAAGATATGCTTATTTACAAATAGGGTATTTCTTTGTTTATTTTACTTAATCAGTACAAGCAGAAGCTAAAACAAGCAGGCTTCTAAAACAGGCAATCAGTTACTATTCCTGCCTCATAGTCTCAAAGAATAATAGCACCCAATGGTGAATCCCAGTTTTTGCTATCTCCCATTGAAGTCTCATGTCTTTGACTCTGAGACTCTCCCAGATTCTAACACACACAGTAGGTTGCCAATTGAGGAAGCATCATCTACCCATTAGCAAGCAATCAGCTTCAACAAAAGACAAGTAACTCTTTCCTCGCATACCAGGATAGCATTTCTGTTGCACCATTAAACTAAAATTATATTCAGACCAGTGGCAACTGGTGACTCCAGTTCTGGAGGGGTAGTGGTGCCATTCAGAGTTTTAGTTACCACTAGGGCTGGATCTACACTTACTGCCTTTTTTTGCTTCCAATGCAGTTTCACTGCCCGCCTTTCATACTACGCAGTACCCGCCTCGAATTGGAACCAGAATTTCCCACTTCCGTGCTCCCACTTTCAATACCCTAATATCCCGGTATTTCCCCTTAATGTGCTCTGATTTTCTGCCTTCGCTACCATATCTGGTCGTAGTCCCCTCCCCTGCCTGTCCATATATGGCGGTGTTTGTATTTCCCTCCTGTCCAATCACAGCTCTCAACGGCCCCATGTCTTCTTCCGGCTACCGATCGCATAGCTTCTTCAGCGCCCCATTTCCTCAGCAACAAGCAAAAGGCTGGATGTGCACGTGCTTGTCTGATCTCGGAAGCTAAGTGGGGTCAGCCCTGGTCAGTAGTTGGATGGGCCACCGCCTGGGAGTCAGGCTTCCTGCACTGAGCAGGGGGTTGTTCTATCCCTTCAAATGAGATTAAGTTTTACCCCCTCTTATCCTCCGCTCTGGATGTGGGTTTTTTTAAATTAAGGCATTATCCTCGAAGAATCGGGGCTTCTCCGCGATGTTTTTTTTTTCTAATTGAGGCATGATCTTCGAAGCTTCGAAGTTGTGAAGCTTCACAACTTCGAAGCTTTGAAGATCATGCCTGAATTAGAAAAAAAGACATCACAGAGAAGCCCCGATTCTGCAAGGATAATGCCTTAATTTTAAAAAAAACATCCGGAGTGGGGGATAGGAGGGGGTAAAACTTAGTCTCATTTGAGGGGGTACAACAACCCCCTGCTCAGTGCAGGAAGCCTGATTCCCAGGCGGTTGCCCACCCAACTACTGACAGGGGCCGACCCCGCTTAGCATCTGAGATCAGACAAGCACGCGCAAGAAAACAGCAGGAAAACAGCACAGCGCTCGAGTGTGAACTGAGCTCGTGCATTCGATGAAGCACTGCAATGGGGAAAATGGGTGAGTGTAAATAATCACGTTTTAATGCGAGAGCGTTTAACCCGACGGGACACCGAATTCATTGTGATGGCGGGCGCAATGTAGATCGGCCCCAGGCAAACTCTAAAGGTGCTATCCACGGTGCTGGTCCTTATCCCCAAAATGGATATAGCACCTTGGATAGTACCTTTAGAGTTTGGGCTGGTGGTAACTAAAAATTTGAATGGAATCACTACCCCTCCAGAATGGGGGTTACCAGCTGCCACTGATTCAGAGCTGATAATATAGACAATCAAATGGAGGGTGCTACAAGATATTAACCTTTCCTCCCATCCCAGGAGAAGCTGATACATAATTTAAGGGCACAATCCTATGCGTGTTTAGACAGAAAAAACTCATGCTGGCTGGGGAATGCTGGGAGTAGGGCTTTGCCCTAAGCCAGTTTTGCTAAAAGGAACCCAAGCTGCAGTTCCAGACATGTACAGCGCAATTCTGTTCATCTTTACTGGAAAGCAAGCCTTACGGAGTTCAGAAAGGCTTATTTCCAAATAAGCATGCGTAGAATTGCAGCCTAAGATACAGGATGCTAAACTAAGAAAACAATCCAAACAGGAGCAAGGTGGCAAACAATCTCCCACTTCCAAAGCCATGCCAGCTTACGCCAGCCAGGGCAGGAGGTGGGAGCCTTTTTCCTCCAGTGATTTCACTAGTGGTTCCTTTAAAACAAAGCCTTAGTTTCAGTGGGAGAAGACATTAACTATGCCAACTGCAGACTGGGACTGTCAGTGGGACTTCTCAGGGGAATGAAAGGACTTTGGATCCAGTGGATCCAGACAGCCAGAGTAGAGTAGTGGTTAGAGTGTTGGATTAGAAGTCAGGAGATCCACGTTCTAGTCCCCACTTAGCTATGAAGTTCACTGGGTGACTTTGGGCCAATCACTGACTCTCAGTATAATCTACCTTACAAAGTTGTTGGGAGAATGAAATGGAGAGGAGAAGGACTATGTAAGCCACCTTGGGTTTCTTGTGAGAGGGGGGAAAAGGATATAAATGTAGTAATAAATAAATCCAAGGCCACTTCCTCCCCTCCTCTAGAACACCCCAGTTTGGGGCTACACCTTTGGAGACACTGCCAGTGGTAGATCTACCCTTGCAGAGACTCCACACAAGATGCACTCCTCCCCTCCTCTGGCAGAGCCCCTCTGAGACTTTGGATTGCTCCACCTTCTACCAATTGAATCCTAGGAATAGGCTGCCCAAGCATCCAACATTATTTTTGTGTCAGTAAGGCAGCCATCCTAGGGCCTCTGGCCAAGCATCCAGGGACCATAGGATGACTCGGGAAACCTGTCCAAGGTTGGAGGCTTTGCTCTGATCTCAGAAAGGGGAGTCAGAGATCTGAGCCCCTCCTGCTCGCAGTCAGCACAGAGAGAACTGCGCCAGCTGCTTCTCTGAGATCAGAAAAATGACCTCAGAGGAGAAGGAAAGGGGGCATTCTGGTCAGCGGGGAGGGGAGGAGACCAGAGAGGCCAAGATATTATGTCCTCTGAGCCTCCTGCAGCTTCTCCCTCCGAAGTACCTTGTCTAGATGGGCTGAAAAGTGAAAATACAGGAGACTGGAGGATGGCGAGGTGAAGATCACCTCCGCCACTCCTCCAACCCTGTTGTCTTCAGCCTGGCAGGGCATAAGAATGTCAGAACCCCCCAAGTTCAAGGGCTTCCAAGTGGCAAGGGCTCATGCCATAGAACTGTGCCCTCCATTAATTGTAATGAAATGATTATGTTCTTTTATAGGTGCAGTCACTTTATCTTTTTCCTCCAATGAAGAATTTCCTGTTTTTAAAAATGTGTGTAAGATGTGAACACCGTTCGAGCCACATACATATATACATTAACGTGTTTCTTTTGCATTCCCTCCTACCACTTTCACACCTCTCTCCAGACTGAATACAGAGATTTTCTTTCTTTTTGTCTAGAGTTCCCCACACACACGAATGCATTTGCTTCTTTTCAAGGAACAGATTTTCTTCCTACCAGGCTAAACAAACAAACAAAAATGGTTTTTGCTTAGTTTAATTCAGGAAGAGTAAATACATTTCTGTGGTGGTTTGGGCCATCTGAGCCAATGTGCGCTGAGCACCATTTCAAATAATGCACCATCTCTATTATTTCCTCTTCTGGGATATATTAATTCCTGGGAGATAGGTTAGGATACACCACTGAATTTTCTTTTGTGGATCTTTCTGAATAAGTCCCTAGAGTCGTAGACATGAAGGCGTTTGATCAGGACTTCAGCCAGAACTTCAGTCTTAGACTTGCCTATGTGAGAATACGTTCTTTGAAACACAGTGGGCCTTGCATCTGACTAAACATGTCTAGGACTATACAGCATGAAGGAAGAGGCAGGAAACAGGACAGGTTTGGGGCAGAATAACTGGTTGAGATCCTGTTTGGCTTAGCGCCTAGGGAGAAGGTTAGGCTGATGTTCTCCTTTCTTTACATGCTACTTCTGTCTTCTTTTGCCTTCTTGCCTTTCCAGATGGCTAGTGTTTTGGACAGTATATATATTTTTTTTCCCCTCCCATTTCACTTCATTATTCAGCAGCCACTGTTGTCTACCATGTGCTGGCCAGGGCTCAAGCATAATTGGGGTCAGGGGCAGTACAACCTTATAACACTCCCCCCCCACACACACACACATATAGATACACGCCATGACCCCATCCCAAACATACAATCTACTGATTTGTATTTATAGTCAGACACAGTAGTATGGTGTCTGTGTGTGTGTGTGTGTGTGTGTGTGTGAACTAGACATTTACTCACATATATAAATCCTCCCACCAGCACTGGCACTCCAGAAAAAAGTAAGTGGATCCCTCAGCCACCTTGTTTAATTGTAAATATCCACCTGAAAGTAATACGACTTCATACACACACATATCCTCAAAATTCCCTCCTACCTTCATCAGAAATGAATGGCCTGATGAAGAGGAGTGGGGGAAATATCATATCCTGACCTAGTCTCTGTTCTTTTTCTCTATTTTCAACAGTAAAATAATGCCTTGATAGCCAAGCCCTATTCAGGCGTTTGCCTGAATGCATGAGGGCTTAAAGCAGGCAGAGTGACAGGGCCGTGCACACTGACCAAACCCACTGTGTTTCCACACGTGCCAGCCCTCAGTTCAGACCTTGGCTGTGTTGAACCCTGATAATCCAGGGTCCATGATCACGTGGAGAGTTCTACTCATGTTGAAGCAAACGCAAGTAGAGCTCCCTTTCAGAGCTTGCCAAATTTTAATCAATCCCGGATTTGTTTTATGATTATGATTGTTTGCTTGAGATTGCTTGCTTGAAGTTGTTTTAGATATATGTTCTCTTGTGTATATTGTCTGTTCGTACGTTTTTTATGTAAATGGCTTTTAATCTCTGTATACTGTATTTTTAACGTTTTTGTAAACTACCCAGAGAACTTTGGCTATTGGGCAGTATAGAAATGTTAATAATAATAATAATAATAATTCAACATGGCAAGGTATGAACTAAGTGGGGTGGGCCCAGCATGCACGGAGACATAGGGGGCAGAGGCAGTGTGCACAGCCTCATCACTCTATCCATTTCAAGGCCCCAGACATTCAGGCAAACACCTGAACAGGGCTTCAGACTTCCCAGTTTGAGGAAGGTAAGGCTGCAAGACCCTAGGATGACACAGCATATGGAAAAGAGAATCTCACTGTAGTCCAGCTGGTTGGCCACTATGTGAACAAAATATTGGGCTAGAGCAGGGGTGTGGAACCCCTTTCAGCTCAAGAGCCAAATTCCATTTCAGAGAAGCTCTCGGGGCTGCATTCCAGTGGTGGTTGGGGCCAAAGGCAAAGTGGGCAGGGGCAGAAATACCAGCATATTTTAGCTTAAAGGTTTTACTGGTCACATTTGACTTCAGAAGAGGAAGCTTCTCTAAAATTAGGGAACTAGTGAAAAGGAAGTTAAAAGGGGAGTCCACAGGATAAAATTGCTTCAAAATGCTTGGAGATTATTCAAAACCACAAAAATAGAAGCCCAGCTAAAATCTATACCACATTTTAGGAAAGATAGCACCAAGTCCAAGAGGTCGCCGGCATGGCTAACGAGCAGTGTTAAGTGAGCTATTAGAGAAAAGAGCGCTTCCTTCAGAAAATGGAAGTCTTGTCCAAGTGAGGAAAACAAAGGGGAGCACAAACTTGCACAAAGGCGATGCACGCAGACAATAAGAGATTCAAAACAGCATTTTGAAGAGCATATCCGTCATGCCCCCTCTTTAATGAGCTTCCGTCATGCATTAAAAACGTTGTTGTTCAGGCAGGCATTTGGGGTGGGTTAGGGTATTTTAGAAAATGTTTTTATTGTAGAATTTTATTGTTTTAAACTGTTTTTATTGTATGTTGTACATCGCCCAGAGTGGCTGGGTGACCAGCCAAATGGGCGATTAATAAATTTAATAATAAATAAATAAATAAATAATAAAATACTGCCATTACTTAAGCCTTGGGAGAGGCATTTTAACCTTCAAAAATGTGGGAAAACTGCATGAAAGCCAGGGAACCACCAAATGATCAGTGGTCAGGGGAAAGAGGGTGGGGCCTGAGTAAGGGGGTGGGGCCATCTGTGGACCTTCAGAGGTTCTGCCCCCTTGGACTAGACAGGCCTTTGGTCTGATCCCCCCTGGCTGTTCTGCCATTCAGGGCTACCTGAACAGGCAGATGTCCTCTGCTGCAGCGTTATGGACTAATGCAAATCACCTGTTATCTCTCAAAGTGCTGACCAACATGGGTTAATATTTTATTTTGTTTTATTTCACATATTTAGATATCTACAAGCTGACTTCTAGCCAACACTTCATATTTTGGCTTGGTACTGGGTATTATATGTCTCTGGGTTTCCATTCTACCATGTGATTCTCTCTTCTTTTCCTGTCAGTTACTGGACACCATTTTTGTTGTGCTGCAAACTGCTGATTGTGGCAAGCACAACACAAACATAACTAGACACCATAGGGCAACTCTGGCTCTGGTCCCCAATTCCTCTCTCCTCTTTACTCCTAATTTCATGTGGGTGGTGTAGGGAAGAATTGTCCAAAGATGACTGAGGGAAGAGAGCAAGCAGCAACAGAGATTTAGCGCTTCTGGGGACAAGCCCCCAAACGAGTGGAAATGCTAGGTTGGGGCGGCACACCCCTAGGACCAAACATCCTTGCAATAGGGTATTGGGAGGCAATGGTGGAGACACAGAAGCTGCTGCCTCGGTATTGTGCAGATACATGGCTGAGCAGTGCTCGGTGTGGGACAAGTGTGCTTCCTTCACTTTGTGATGCCGTACTCTTAGGGATGAGTGGGGATTTCATTTCAGTTCAGTGTCGATAAAATTTTACCCAAATTTGCAAAGTTCTCCATATTCGAGACAGAAAGAACTTGAGATTTAAAAATCTCAATCATAGGATTGCGTCCTAAAAAAAATCAAATGTGGGAGAAAGTAAAACTGATAGATTCACCTATTCACAGTAAAGGTGTGGGAAGCTGGTAGCAGACCAGCAAATGGCTGGATGACCCACTGTTGTACATAGGACTCTGGCTACTTCATAATCCCCACCCCCGGGCCAGGATCCTTCCAATCTGGAAAATATGCTGAGTACAAAAGGAAGTGAAGAGTTTCACATGAAAGTATTCCAAAATTCAAAAATGAAATAACATTTAGTTATATAAGAAGAACCAGCAATGAAGAGACAACTTACTACAGATCTATGGAAACAGCACGATTATCATGGCATTTACTCCTACTCAAACCATCTCTGGAGGAGATTCAAGGCAGCTCACCATGTGAGCCCACCCCTGTTCACAGACTTATCAAGAGATTAGCAAGGACTAGAAGCTGGTGGCCCCACATAGACCCCATCCAACATCACAGGGAAAGAATCATCTGACTGTACCCCAAAGCTCCACTGGATTGTGGGTAGGGGTGCTGCAATTGCTTGTTTGCATGAGAAGGCAAATTATAGCAAGGTAAATGATAAAAATTCTATTTCATTCTATCTGTTTCTTGTTGCCCTTCCACCAAATATCTCAGCAGAGTGCATGAGGTTAGCCCATTTTAGCCTCATAACAGCCCTGTGAGGTAGGTTATGGTAGTATTGGCTGAAGGTCACCCTGTGAACATCATGGTTGTGCAGAGATTTGATCCTTAGAACACAATCTTATTTGAGCCTTAGGACACAATCCAAACTCGGAGGCGACCACCTACCCAATGCAGGGCAGGAGAAGTGCAGAGGGGATCATTCGTTCCCTCTGCAATTCAGCTGCCCTGCATTTGCAGCTAGACAACTGATTTCGGCTGTCTAGCTGCAGGAAGATGGAGTACGGGAAGCGGCTGCCAGACGACACATAAGGTGCTCCCAGGAATGCCTCGTTTTTGCCGCTCTTTGCTCCTCTTCCAAACGTGGAGCACGGGGCTGATCCACACTGCCTATAAGGCAGCACAGGAGGGGATGGAGGTCAGTTGTCAGGGAAACGACCCTGGAGCACAGGCTCTGAGGTCGGTTCCCAGAAACCAACGTATCCTATGGCCATCTGGCCGCTGACTAGTGGCCATAGGATTGCTCCCTTAGCGGTCCAAATCTGGGACTCTATCTGCTACACCAGGGGTAGGCAACTTAGTGCCCTCTCAATGTTTTGGACTACAACTCCCATAATCCCTAACAATTGATCACGCTGGCTGGTGCATATGGGAGTTGTAGTCCAAAAACATCTGGAGGGTGTCAGGTTGCCTACCCATATACTGCATTACCACCCTGGATCTCCATGAGATTTCCAGTCAATGCTTCTTCCAGTACTGATTATTTATAGGTTATTTATTAATTATTCATTCCAATAATTTATACCCTGTCTTTCAGGGCAAAAAAATCTCACAGTGGCTTACATCAAAACCATAAAATCAATAAAAACAACAATATACAACTACAGCTTTAAAATAGTGCCACATTAAAACAGCAGCAGTTAAACCAATACACAGCACACCATATTAAAGAGTACTTTGAATTGTTAAAAACATCTTCAGGATCTGCTTGAAAGCCAGTAGAGTAGGGCCCAAACATCTGTCTCTAGGAGCCAGTACCAAAAAAGCCGTAGCACACACTCTCTCTCCCTCTCCTGTTATCTATTCTAACTTACTTTCCTGACCTTCCTCCAAATCAATTTATGTTCAGAACCTACAAGCAAATTTCCAGTATATTGTTATCACATTCTACTATATTATGGCCGCTAGTTCAAAGAGTTATTTCAAGTGTAATCAGGAGCAGCAGCAAACAGATGCATGGGTTATATCTAGGGTTGTCTCTAGTGTTAGTTCCACCTAGAGTAGACCCACTGAAATGAATGGGGCTTAAGTTAGACTAACATTGGATACAACCTGTGTGTGTGCCTTTTGCTTCCAATATAGTTTATGAAGGAGAACTCACATGGGGAAAACACACAAGATATGGGCACATCTGAGGCTTATACAACTTCCCCATCCAAGTTCTTCTACAGCAAAAGTAGAAGTGTACAAAAAAAAGAGAAGATAACACCAGGGGACTCATTCATCCCCTTGCAAATACTTTGGGCAATGCACGAAGCTGCTCTTAAACAACAATTGAATACCCCCTTTTAAAACTTTTTTTTGCGTTTCATCTTATTTTAACTCCTCTCTCCCCATCCTTTCCCCTGCTTGCTTTTTCTTTTTAAAGTAACTTATGGAAACGCAATTCAATCAAGGCCTATGTAGAAATATAATCTTCTCATTAACAGAACCCACAAAACAGTTGGAAGCTCTACAAGATGGAATCAAAATCTATATTACATATTCAAAAGGATGATTGCTCCCAAAATAATCTCATCCCTCCTATTAGCCTCTCCGGAGAAAAAATCTTGATTGCAGGATAATTGTTTCTCAAGGGCCTCCCACAACCACCAAGTTGTACTTCCCAAGGGGATAATTAGCTCTCCTCCAACATGAGTCTCCTCCCCCTCTCCCTTCCTGCTAAACTCATTGGTGTTAAGACCTTACATTTCAGGCCTAACCACTCTATGTTCCAGGTGCCAGTGTGATCCTAGCTGATCAATAGTGTTTGGTTCAAAAGAAATCAATCATAGCTCCCCCCTAATTTACAACCTGTTTAGAAAGAGCACCTGCAAGAAATATGCCGTTAAGATGCACGCATTAGCCTACAGCAGCTTTACCCAACCAAGCACCCTCCAGATGTGTTGGACTACAACTTCCACCATCCTCAGCCAGCAGCCCAATACGTCTGAAGGGCAACCGGTTAGGGAAGCAAATGTAGCGAACTTTCACACTTGCCAGATGGAGCCATGCTCTTCCAGTGTTAATACCAGCAACACTACTTGAATTCTTAGTGCCAAGGTACACCTCCCGGGGACGCGCGTGCGGTTCAGCTCTTGCTGGACGGTACTACTTCAGGGCAGTATGCTACTGTGTACATGTGCCAGCAGGAGGGATCGCTTGCACAACAGCGCTTTTAGCGCTTCATAAAGCAAGCCCCGAAACAAGTGGAAACGCTGCTTTCCAGAACAGGGAAGGTCAGTGGAGCTCACAGAAGGGAGCTCCACTGATCTGTTCTGATCCAGAAACAACCATTTCAAACCATTTCAGGGCTTCCATTATGAAGTGCCAAATCCCTGCTGCACATGCGGATCTTCCTGCTGGCACAAAACAATCAGCGGGGGCACTGCAGCTCCACTGGATGCTGCCCTCAGAGTGCCCACGGGGAAATCACATGTTTACAAACTCTCCTATGTAAAAAAACATCCCTGCTCGTAGAATGTATTGTGTCAGGGAGGCTACACAATATCCTTGGCTACCTAGTTT
This sequence comes from Heloderma suspectum, assembly GCF_057233095.1. Classification (NCBI taxonomy): domain Eukaryota; kingdom Metazoa; phylum Chordata; class Lepidosauria; order Squamata; family Helodermatidae; genus Heloderma; species Heloderma suspectum. The sequence goes on from NC_139458.1 coordinate 194,384,427, forward strand.
TCTCTTTGCACTCGAAGATTGGTTCCCCAGGTCTCTGACTGCAATTGTAGGAGTTTATCTACCTCCTTACCCATTTTAGCTGATAACTGTCAGGACTACTACATTAATAGCTTTAGATCAACGAAGACATTCTTCTTTCACCAAGCTTTCTGAGATCTGGAATTGTTCCTCAGTAAATTATATAGAATTGCTGCTGCTACATTGCTGACTGTGTTAAGCAATTTGCTTTGAAAGAATTGTTGTTATGATATTGAAGGGGGGGCGATATTGCGAGTGCCTGTTGTGGAAAAGCGGCCTATCAAACCAATGTTAAAACATTAAATAGTAAATAAATATTAAACTTCCCTCTGGTAAGTTTTATGTAGGTTTTGGTCTTTCTTCACTGTGATCGTCATTGGTAGCCAGGAGAAGCAGATTATGATTTGCAGGAGTGGCGCATTTACACTGAAGAGAGATCACTGCCAATGTTCTTTGAAGCACCCTATAAGTTACATAGCACTATAGGATTATGATAAACACCTAAAAGAAAGCATTGCAAACATGAAAAATCACTTTGGTTTTCTTCTTAAGAGGGCTGAAAGCTTTGCATGCAAAAGGTCCCACATTCAGTTCCTGGCATCTCCTGTCTAAAATCCTGGAAAGCTAGTTGAAACCCAATTCAGAGTGCCGGTTTTGACCTTTAAAGCCTTAAACGGTTTGGGACCAAGTTATCTGAAGGACCACCTTCACTCATATCAGCCTGCCCTCGCTTTAAGAACAAAAAGAGAGGCCCTTCTCATTTACCCACCCATGAGAGCACTCAGGTCAGTGATCACACATGAGAGGGCCTTCTCTGCAGTGGCCCCACACCTTTGGAAAAGTTACCATTGGAGGTCTGCCATGCTCCACCTTCGCAGGCTTTTAAGAAGGTCTTGAAAACATTACTGTGGTCTTCTCTTGATATGACTGCTGTTGTTGCTATTGTTGTTGTTGTTGCTATTACTGTTGTTGTTGCTATTGTTGTTGTTGTTGCTATTATTGCTGTTGTTGTTGCCGCTGGCTTTATTGTTGGCTTTAAGTATTGTTGTTGTCTTTCGTATTGTTTTTATGTTTTATCACTTTTAATATTTCAACTGTTTTTATGTATTTTATTGCTGTAAGCCGCCTTGGGAGGGCTTCTGGCCTGAAAGGTGGCCAAGAAATGATTTGAATGAATGAAGAGCTGCCACCAGTGAGAGTAAACCTGGGGACTCCAAGGTGGTGCCCGTGGGGTACCAGTGTGCCTGCAGACACTGCTCTTGGTGCCCACCAAGTTCCCTGCCCCTCCCAATGTTTATTTAATTTCTTAAGGTTTTTAAAAATTAAAACAGGAAGGCTAGTATACTGCAAAGTAAAATCCCTTCCCTTCAGCACCCTCTGTATTTGGGATTTTAAAAAATGCTTTTGTGTTTTGGAGCTCTACCTCTGCCTTATACTTGAGTCCAGGGGAAAGTTACTTTTCTTTTCATCTCTCACCCAGTTTGCCTTCTGGGAAATGACTGTTTTGTGACCAGCCATGCCTGCTATGCCTGCCATTTTATGAATGGCCAAGCCCCCACGGCAGCCATTTTGTAAGAGCACCCACAACACTCTCTCAAAATTCCAAATGTGCCTATCTGAGGTAGACAGTACTGAGTTAGCTGGACCAATGGCCTGACTTGGTCATTATGAAGGGCCTGATGTTTCTATGTATGTAATTCATTTAATATAAAATAATTGGAAAGCAAGAAGAAAAGTAACAAAGATTCCAAATACCACACCTCTCCTATATCTCTGTGAGGGGTTATTGGCCCAGCTGGGTCTGCTGACTTTCTTCAGTGCAGCTAGGTAGCAAAGAGGCCACCCATATTAATTCCCTGTTCCTCATAAAACTGTAGCATGACTTATCTGACCCAATACAATAGAAAACTTCTCAGTGTTAGCCTATTTGCTGCTATACACTCCCTGAAATCTACGTCTGGAAGTAAGTGGGATACCTAAGACTGGGCCTTCTCTTTTGTGGCCCCCTCTGTGGAACATCTTTTTATAGAAATGAAATAAATAAACAAACAAACAAACAAACATCTTCCTCAGGCAGATACACAAAGAATCAACATCAGCATCCTTTAGGATGCAATCCTATGCATACTTACCTGGAAGTAAACCAAATTGAACTCAGTAGGACTTACTTACTGAATAGACTTACATAGGATTGCTATGTTAGGCAACAGATGATAAGACTTTTAAGGAGACATCCTATGGCCCCTATTCATTGTCTGAGGGGCCATAGGATAGTGAAGATTCCCGCCCCCCCAGGTTGGAGACAGCACTCTGACCTTGGAAGGGGAAGTCGGAGATCCGACCCTCCTCCCACACTCCCTCCCACACCCCCTCGGCTGGCCTCTGAGATCAGAAAATCGACCTTGGAGAGGTGGAAAAGGGGGTGTTCAAGTGAGCGGGGAGGAGAGGAGACCAGAGGGGTCAGGATATGAGTTATCCTGAGCCTCTTCCAGCCTCCTTCCCTCTTTCTTTGAAGCACCCTTGCTAGACAGGCAAAAAAGCCATCTAGCAAACAGCACAATGGTTAGAGGATGTGGAGATGAAGATCCTCTCCACTGCTCCTCCGGATTTGCTGACTTCAGCCCAGCAGGGCACTGGTTACACAGAAGCCATAGGATTACATCCTTATTAACTCAAGCTGTCGACAGGCCATTTTGGTTGTTTTTCTCTGATGACTGGTTCAGCTCTTAGTTTGTTTTAAGTTTTTAAATCTTATTTTGTATCATTATTTTTTAGCATAAACTGCCTTCGAGTATTTGTTAAGAGTAAGGTGGGAAATACATATTTTCAGTAACTACATCGTGTTGGATCCAGACCTGGTCATACTTAGAGCAGACCCATTGAATTCAATGGGACTTATGTTAGTCAAGTTCCACAGATTTTAATGGGTCTACTCTAAGTATAACTAAATCTGTATCCAACCCATTAAATACCAGGCTGTCCTGTTTGTATTTGGGGGGGGGGGGAGTTTCTGAAATTATCTTAAAATATTTATTAGGCTGGTAGAGTTTCAAGAAACCAAACAATTAAGGTAAAGAGCTCCTGTACACTCAACATTCCCCAAAATTAATTTTCTGTAGTTATTTGTGTATGGCCATCAAGATTTGGAACTGAACAGTTTTTCTTAACAAAACTGAAGAATACATAATCCAGATTGGCTATAGTCAAATCCTGCATGTTATTTTTAGTGTATCCTATCCTTTGAGAGCCTGTGGAAAAAATTTTTATCCAAAAGAAGGCATGCTACATTTTATGCTTGCATAGATGAAGATGATTAGCCAAATATATAAAGCATATTGAAGCAAAGACATTAAGCAGAGCTTGATCTGCATACCTCTCCTCTATTTTTCTACATTTACCATCATTATGAATCTAATTATTATTCCATCATATTGTTATGTAAATCAGAGCCAATCTAGCAGACTAAAAGGCAATGTTCTGTTCAGTGGTGTGCCTGTTTGCTGTTTCCAGACAAAGAAGCCATTTTGACTTGAGATGGTGTAACATACAATCTTGTGCAAAACCAAGCAGATATGATTGCAGCGTAAGACCATGATACGCTCTGAAGCCTTGTTCTGTGTTGTATCTCCCCAGGCTACATTACTGAAATTAGAACTGTCTCCCTGATTAAGAGTAATTAATCCATGTGATTCCCATAACTATTTCTGTTACTTTTAACATTCAAGGGTGTGGAATGGTCTCTCTGCCTAATTATGTTGCTCTAGCCCAGCAGTCCCCAATGCGGTGCCCTCCAGATGTTCTAGACTGCAACTCTGATCAGCCCCTACCAGCTGGCCAAAGGTCAGAGATGATGGGAGTTGGAGTCCAAACATCTGGGGAGCACCATGTTGGGGAAGGCTGCTGTAGCCTATCATGATGACAAGTGCTCTTTGCAGTGAAATGGTACAGTCTGCAAATCTCTCCACAGTTCTGAAGCCCTGGTTGAATTCATTTACTTTACGGGGTGTGTGAAATGCATGTCCTACTGACTCAGCTACCCAAGATCTCTTCCAGTGGAGTCAACTGTGTGGTGTGGCAGCCCTTCTTACAATGGTGGGCTACTTGTGGCCTTCCAAATGTTTTGGCCTACAACTTCCATCAGCTCTAGTAAGCATAGCCAATGGTGAGGGATGATTGGAGTTGAAAACAAAACATCTGGAGGATGTTTTGGTCTACAAACATTCCTGCCTTATTAGTACATTAACAACATGTTTGTGCACACTCAAAGCAAAGCAAATGGTACAAATTAATGAAGGTATCAGAGATGTGCCCTCTGCAGTTGGCACTGGGCATTTGCAAAATGACAAAAACACTAAACGGTTTGAGCTTTTATAGCAGAGTAAACATACACGGCAGGCATTTGACATTTTATTCATTGGTTGATTGCATGAATAGCCAGCCTTTCTTCAACGGAACTCAAGATGGCCTGCAGAGAGCTCCCAGGCAAACTGATAGGACCATGCTTAGCCTCTGCACAGTCATTATATCATGTGCTTTCAATCCAGACTATGCCCTGGACATAAATTGGTGCCAGAAACTAGTCTCTAGTCCACCCAATTTTGATAGCGTACCAATTTAAGCTAGGTTGGTCTCAGGATTCACATGATCAAGGTGAAATTGGGGTTTCTGAAGTGGTAGCAATGATTTGTTGGATTACAGGTGGTCCTTTCTGAACTATAGTGCATTCTAGTTTTAACTCCATATAGTCTCTGGATGTTTCCATGTATGCATGCATCACTCTGGGTTGCACTTGATCATGGCCTAGAGCAGGGGTGTTAAACTTCTTTCAAACCAAGTGCCAAATTCAAATTTGCAGAAGCTCTTGGGAGCTGCATTGCAGTGGTGGGTGGGGCAAAAGGGAAAAGGGGTGGGGCCAAAAGTGCCAGCGTACTTTAGCTTAAAACTCTTACTGTCAGTAACTAACCGTTGGGAGAGGCATTTCAACCTTCTAGAATGGGGGAAAATTGTGCAAATGCTGGGAAACCAGCAAATGATTGGTAGTGAGGGGAAAGAGGTGGAGCCAGGAGAAAGAAGGTGTAGCCACCTAGGGAACCCCAGAGGGCCAGATTGAGACCCCAGGCAGGCAAAATTTGGCCCACAGGCCTCAGGTTCAACACCCCTGATTTAGAGCTACTGCATGCCACCATTAATGCAGTTCTCACAAATGCATCAGTGGGGATTATACTGTATATGGATAGGAGGAGGATAATGTAAGCTGCCTTGGGTTCCTTGCAAGAGGAAACAAGGCGGGATATAAATGCAATAAATAAATAAATAAACAAACAAACAAATCCAGCAACTGTACAGTACAATGTACACAAAACAATGTGCTTCAGAGGAATATGCATGTCAAGGGCTCCTTGGAGGCCTCTCTCAGTCTAATCCAGTAGCCAAGTCCAGAAACAGACAAAGGGATTCCTTTCAAAGCTTTATTCATCTTTTACAACTTAACAACTCTACAGGTAGCAACTAGATCTGAGCAGCAGAGTACCTATGCCCTAAGTTGAAACAGTTGGTCCCCGTTTGAAAGGGAATTACTGGCAGACCCCTGAACTTAAGGACTAGAGACAGTCCCTCCCCTTTTCCCTTGGAGCCTCTGGGCGCAGCCGTTGTTTGCATGCCAACCTGGCACTGCGCCTCCTTTCCGCGCCCTCCATCTGGCGCCGCTCTCTGCGTCTGCGTCGCGCATCCACCAAGTCTGCTATCTCTGCACGGTCACTCCCTGGACTGCTTTCTAATCTAGGAATGCTGGTGGGAGGAATCTCCGTCAGCTGTGGGCCCTGGGAAAGCGGAGCGCGCTCCTCTCCCAGGAGCGACTGCTCTTCCTCAGAATCAGAACTACTCTGGGATTCTATGGGCTCAGTGTCCACCCTGACAATGCACACATGTAGATACCTGGAGCCTTCCCCTAACTGGTTCCCTCCAGATGTTTGGGACTGGAATTCCCATCGCCCCATTGCCCATAATGGCTGGGGCCATTGGGAGTGGCAGTCCAAAACATCTGGAGGGTACCAGGTTGGGGAATCCTGCTTTACAGTATTAAAAATAGCTGTGATGCAAATGGAATGAAACAGAAAGTGACAGCTGAGATTAATTTGCATGGAAATCCATGGCCCATGATCACAATAAATTGACTCCACTATAGCGTTCTTGTTGGAGGTTTCACATCTCCTTAATTAGAACTAACTAGTTGGAGAGGCTCATATTAAAGAAGATGGAACACAGTCAGATAAACTGTATGGATATTATACACATCTAATATATGGGTCAACCGAAAAGTTCAAAAACTCTAATAAGAGCTATGCATGTGTCAAAGGATTTTATAGTATGTGGAAAGGCTGAACACGACCTCCTGTGCCCAAAGTACCATTTTAATAAATATTTATTAAATTGATAATTAAAGTCTTTACAAGAATTTGCTGAAAAGAAAAATATGTCAGAGGGTAATTTCAATATACGAGTTGCAGATTTCAAGTAATTCTAGGTAGACTGAAATACATCACACAAGAATAACCTGATGTTGAGGGAGGTGCCTGAAGGATCAGAGGGGAACTGATGATTACATTTACAGGAATATTGACAGCTGCTTTATTGGAATTGCCAGAGAACCAACATCCTTGGATTCAGTGTGCCTTTAGAATGGAATCAAGGTATCAAACGTCTGATGGGAAACCACAAGATCAAGAGTGCTTCCAGATGAGGCTTTTATTGTGCAATTGTCCTGCCTCATCCGTGGATTTTGACAGGGGTCCAGGTATTGTCGACTTCCATTTGCAACCATCCTGTATTTTTCCACCACTTCTTCCATCTTTATTCATTCATTCCACACAAAAATCAGAAGGAAAAGACTGAATAGCTGCACAATGTATTTTGATTGGTAGCACTAGGAACCCACCATTTGGAAGCACCCAATAATTCATTAAAGGAGCTTATTCGGAGGAATTTGGGCATAAACCAGAACCATAAATTAAGGGCACAATCCTATGGAGATAGGAGGTCACCTCCGAACTCGGAGGTGACCTCCTATCCAATGCAGGGTAGGAGAAGCACAGAGGGGATTGTTCCCTCCGCGCTTCTCCTGCCCTGCATTTGCAGCTAGACAGCCAATTCGGCGGGATTGCGGCGCGGGGGAGGAGGCTGCCGGACGACGCATAGGATGTGTCATACTGGCATTTCCGCCTTCCCCGCCCCGGAACACCCCCCAGAATGCCCGGTTTTGGCCGCTCCGCACTCCTCTTGCGAGTGCGGGGCGCACGGTTGTTCCACACTGCCTGCAAGGCAGTGCGGAAGGGAGGGGAGGTCGGTTCCCGGAAAACCACATATCCTATGGCCATCTAGCCTCTGACTAGCGGCCATAGGATTGCTCCCTAAAAGCAATCTAAAGTTCAGATATTATTTGGTCTTTCTTCTGATAAACAGAGAAAGCACAGACATCTCAAATTATTGACTTCTACTTTACAACATAGTCAAATAGTTTATAATTGGGGATTCTCCTAAAAATGTAACTTTTGTTGTAATAGCAAAACTATCCGTGATTGTACACCCACCAACGGAAGGTTGTTATCAATCAGTTAAATTGTAGTCTTTTTAATTAGAATTGTAATGCTGCATTAATGAGTTGTCAAAATGATACCAGCTTGATTACGGTCCAGTGTTTATTTTTGTTAATATACATTTAAACAATTTTTTGTTTTGTTTTGTTTTTTAAAGTCCACTTACCAAGGAGTAAGTCCCTATTGAACTCAGTGGGACTTGCTTCTGAATAGACATGTATAAAACTGTGCTAGTTGTTAGGCTGTAATTGTATACCCACTTATTTAAGCCACATTGAACTCAGATGGCTTACTTCTGAGTAGACATGCATAGGATTTCACTGTTGTAAGGCTGCAATCCCATGCCTATTTATTTGTGAGTAAGTCTCACTGAACTCAATGATTACTTCTGAGTAGACATGTACAGGATTGCACTGCACATAGATTTCAGTATATTTATTTAACAATATTTATGAATCAGTTACATTTTTAAAAATGTAAGCAATGTACAAACCGTGCATATCATAATAAAATACTATATATTATTACTGTATACTGAAGACAAAATGACCTTTCTGGAAATGTTTGTTGGAACAAATATGTTTTTGGTAGGTGCCAAAACCCAGAAGGATCAGAGCCTGTCTAATTTGTACCGGTAGGGAGTTCCAAAGAATGAGTGCCATGATACTAAATGCCCTATTCCAAGCCATCATGGACCAGACCTCCAAAACCCTAGGCAGCACCAGGAGGGTATCACCTGACGAGCACAGCAATCTCACAGGTAGATAGGGGGTCAGGTGATGTCTTAAGTATCCTGGTCCTATGTTGTATATAAAATCCACAACAGAGTATACCTAAAGAGACAAAGGGCTTCTCCACATGAGGCTTATATCATGCGATCAAGATTGATTACTCACGGAAATTTGCGGGTCCTTTACATGACCTTGTCAACCTCCAGGGCCCTCCCATGGTTTATGACCTTTATCCCGCCTTTGTAAAGCACGGGGAAAGTCCAGTTTTTCTCTAGAAAATGTTGAAGCACTTTACTTGCTGTGTACTTCCATAATGGCGCTATGACAGCAGTGCCATCTAGTGGCTGTAAAATGGGACATATAGAACTTGCTGAGAAATAAAAACAGCACGTGTCAGCCTGCGCAAAGGAGCAGATCTTAATCCCGCAAAGAATCTGGAAACAGAAGCCCTGGTAAGGATACAGGATTTTAGCTTCATGTGGTGATGCCCAAAGAGAAGGAATATACATTAATATGTTATATTAACATGTTTCCATTTCAGGATCTATGCACACATATTATGAAAAAAATGAAATTAGGACTAGAACGAAATCAATTTGCACTATGCTTAAGCGGAAAGAATGTTTTTGTGGAAGTAGACAGCAGCAGCAGCGGAGGGGAAAGTAGTGTTCCTATATTGCTCTCAGTTTGTGATTCATCTCCTGGGAGTGGTGCTGGGTTGTCTTCTTGTTCCACTTACATTAGAGGGAAATGAATCCTGAACTAAGTAACGTGCTATGCATCAGTGGTCCAAGTTTCTCAATCCCAGAAGAGTAAATCTTCTGATACTTTTCTCAGCTCACGTAGTCGCTCTCATGTGTGTGTTTAAAAAGAAAATGTTTTGTGTCAACGTGTATGTATATTGTTTATCGCAACAGATGATGAATGATGATATGGTCTGATTAGTTGCTAAAATATAGGTAATGTTTATAGCTTTTCTGGAGTGTAATATTTTTCATATTACAAATATTTATACAAATATTACAAATATTTTTCGTATTTCATATTTCAATATTCAGCCAACTCTTCTTCTTAATATTAAGTGCTTATTCATCTAGCACAGCTTTTCCCAACCTGGTGCCCTGCAGAAATACAACCCCCAGAATTTCTGATCATTGGTCATGCAGAGCTGATGGAAGGTGAAGTCCAAAACGTCTCCCGCCAGGTTGGGAAGGCTGATCTATCAAGATGGCCTTGTTCAAGGATACTGCAATTTCTGATACTGGATACTGCTGCAAGGATCACACTGATTTCACAGAAGGCAAACTTGTGAGATTAAAAGGAAAGTAACTTGCTAAGAAGCTAGGTACAAGGCAGAGGTGGGGGTCTGAGGCCCAAAGCACAAAACCATGCTATTGAACCCAAATAAAGATGGTGTTGGAGGGCAGCACTTTGCAGCAAGCCAGTCTCCCAGTTAAACAACGTTCTTTAACAAGTACTAAGACAGGTATCTGAGGGCATATTTGTGCTCATGGGCACCACGTTGGAGACCCCAGGGGCACAGTGTTACAACTTTCCACACCATTGCAATATAAGCACAATAAGTGGATTGAGCTCCTTCAAAACAAAAACATCCTGTGAAATATACTTTCCATATTATGATCTGGTGTTATGCAAGCAACTCACAGACATGCTGTGTAGTACATAATTCAGATGGGATATGCAGGTTAGACTGGAAGGGGCATTTGAAATGCACAATATCTGCACAATGCATGTTCCACTCAAAAGAATGACCTCTTGAGTTCAACGGGGCTTACTCCTAGGTAAGGATGTAAAGGGTTCCTAAATTATTAAATTCTAAATGATGTGACAGCAAAAGCCCATCCAAGCAATGCTCAGATGGTGATGTGCCTGAGTGCGCTAGCTCTCAAGCATACAACAGCCTCATATCAAATGGTTTGAGATTGCATTAGGAAGCAAAGAGGGAGAAATGTATCTGGGAAATACACTGGAAAACGTACGTGACTGCCCTAAAATGACAAACACTGTAATAGCAAAGACACTTGAATGCCCCAGCGCAGAGGAATCTGAGCATGCAACCCTGGCCTGCATATATTTACCACCAGCAACGGGATTGCATTAGGAACATTGGATGGGAAAGTGGAATAGCTGCCAACTCCATAGAAAATCTCAAAAATGCCGCCAAGTGGCATAGCGTGTTCAAGCAAGGCTTTGAGCTAGTAAAAGAACGTGACTGAGTGGAAGGAGGAGCAGTTGCGTCTTCTGGCAGACCCCACGTACTTTTATAACAACTGTATAGCAAGAGCCAGCAGAAACAGTTGTTTAATTCAGGGCTGCGAACAGAGCACTCTGCAGAGCAACAGGCCATCATCACTGCTGATGGACCCGGCGAGGGGTAGAGGAGGCGGTACAAGCATCAGCTTCCCCCTTCGGATGGAGAGGCAAGCCAGCTGAGAGCAGAGTGCCTGCCCATCATTACTGCGGCTGTGCTGTAGGTGGGGGAAGCAGGTGGAGGCAGTGCCAGGATTGATGCAGCAGGCATGGCAGTGCTTGTTCACCCACCCTACAACCCATGGCTTGCAGTATGGGTTGTCGGGTGGGTGAAAATGCACAACGTCCACACAGCATGCTGGGTTCAGAGGACATGGCAACTTGTGATGCAGTGCAGGTAATTAGGGTAATCCAAGTCGTGCAACTGGCAGAGGTGGGGGAAACAACTGACTCTGCACTGTCTCTGGGGGTTGGACTCGATGGCCTTGTAGGCCCCTCCCAACCCTACTATTTTATGTTTCCCCCGCTGATAGTCTGTACAACCTCACTGTTTGTGAGAGAGATGGCACCAGTCCTTGGTCCATGCAAAGGGGGCCAGCAGATGGTTGCTCACATCTTAATTTTATTAATTGTTTATAATTGATTAATTACAGCAAGAACTACCCTGAGTGATGTCTGGAAGGAACCCAGCAATAACAGAACTTCTTAGAAATTAAATCACCGAAGCGTTTGGCTGTAGCAATAAATGAGAGTGTGACGTCTTGGCATGAAAAGGACACTGCAGGAACGTAACAAGAGGATATCGGCTCGGCCAAGTCCTCTGCCAGCTTCGTGGAAGGGGAAGTATTCTGTCCACCAGTATATGCTTGGGATAGAGGGTTTTATTTTTTTGCCCCTTCCATGCCCATTCTAGACAGATATGTGTTGTAGACTAACTCTATTGCTGTTCAAAGACAGAGACATGACATGTTGTATTTGAAGCTGCCTGAGACCAAAACAGACCACTGGTCTCTCTAGCCCAGGATTGCCTACCCCAGCCTTCTCAACCTGGTGCCCTCCTGATTTCTGAGATGATATAATCTCTGACCATTCGCCGTGTCGGCTGGGGCAGATGGAAGTTGTAGTCCAAAAGATCTGGAGGGCACCAGATTGAGGAGCTCTCCAAGGTCTCTGATAGGGTACTTTCCCAGCAGCAGCTACCTGGATTCCTTTTTTTAAACTGGCAGTGCCAAGGATTAAGCATGGCACCTTCTGCATGCAAAACCAAGTGCCTAACCCTCCTCCACCACATGGCCATCCACCACCAGCTTCCCCTGTGGGGAAGGAACAAGAGGGAGAAAGGTGGCAGGCAAAGACCAACCAGGGGACTGCTCCAACTGGAGTGCCCCCTCTCCTACTACAGGGCCATCTAACCCCAACTGCTTTCTTGTAGAGAGAAATCTGGGAGACAGAAGGAAGGAGGCCCAAACAAGGAGATGCCCTGTTCAGACTGGGCTGGGTTTTTTTTTCATTTTCTTTCTGAAGTACATTAACTTTCTTAATGTTTCAATTCATGGCCAATGACCATGCTGGCTGGGGATGATGAGATGTGTAGTCCAGCACAACTGGAGGGCACCTGGTTGGGGAAGGCTGATGCAAAACATCTCTCCCTGCAGTGTATTTCCACCCGCAATTTACTCTAGCCTGGTTGCGTGTTGAGGTTGCACTGTTTACGTGATGTCGTGGCCATCCAGCGGGTGTCCCAGAGTTTATCGCGGAAAACCCAGTTCTTCTGAGCCTGGTTATAGTCTGACTCTTCCTCTTTACTTCGGCTCGGTTATGGTCCTGTTGGGGTGTGCTCCATCACCTGCACTTGTGTCGGTATCATAGTCCTGCCAATGGGGGCATGTAGCCCTGTCACTCACCTGCCTCTGACCTCACTGACCCAACCCTTTCCCTCCTGTTTTCCAGAAGTTTCAATGTCGTTTTGGAGCAGGATGCCAAGGGACCAACTTTTTAAAAAAAATACATTGAAAATAAGCGCAAGATCACTAGTGTGTATAAGCATGCTATCGTGGGCTAGGAAGTGCTCCCACTACAGCTGGAAAATAAGTTTTATCTCAGGTTGCTTCCCCAGAACTACATGTGGGGAGGATCCACAGCTAATATTCCTTTGTGTCCTTTGGTCCCTTTTCTCAAGCTTCACAGTTCAGCTTTCATATATTACACACTAAGGTGCTATCTCATTAGAACACCATTGCACAGATCTTCCATCAATATGCATACCCTCCATGTCACTATCTCGCTATTGCTCTGTCACAAAATGGGACTAACACGTATTTACGCTATCACATGATAGCACTACCATGTGATAGTGCATTAGTTCAGGAGTGCCTGCTGACTCCTGTTGTAGTCAATGAGGCTTGTCCCCAAAAATGCACACATTCGTGCTATCGCGCAATAGCGCATTTATTCAGGGTTGCCTGCTAATGCGGTAGCCTGGTATTTAGAGGAGGGGAAAAATGGGCAGAATGGGGCATTGGTCTGGGAAGTCTACTCAAAAGTAAATCCCATTGTGGTCAATGAGGCTTGTTCCCGGGATTGCCGTTAAGGGGAGTAGAGCCTGAAGGGGGGAGCCTCTCCTATTGGTTGAGTAGCCCCTGCCAGTCTGGTGACGTTCATTTCCATTCCCCCCACCCCACCGGAAGTATGTTTCTGTCAGCAATTTATAATGGTGCAGTGCAGTCCTTCGTGGAGCCATGCGCAGAGCCATGCCGATTTCATGAAAACTCCAGTATTCCTTCTTTTGCTTCACCCTTCCGTTTTCGTGGAAACACAGCCCTGGTGTGTTCAGTGCTAGCAGGCCATGAGCCACCCGTTTTTCCATAGGAAAGAAACCTGGGACTATAGATGTATGAGAAATCCTTTTCAGTCCATTTTTTAATCAGGGTCTACCTAGTTCAAACCTTCTAGACCGAACACAGACTCAGACACAATCTGCAATTGAAGTCAGTACATTTCTGAGCTTACAATGTGATTTGCAGACCAAAATAAGTGTGTTCAACAGCATGCGTATATTTAAAAAATGCACATAAAAAATGTGTACTTTTGAAAAATGCATACAAATATGCTTTAATCCATGGGAGAAGAATGCATACATTTCAAAGATGAACCCAACTAATGCGTATATTTGGGAAAATGCACATGGATTTTCATGCCAAAAGGAAAAAACAAAGGTCGCAGTCTGATAGGGACACAAGTCAGAACGAGCTTTGAGATGGGATTTGGAGAACTTCTTCGAGCGCGGGTTTTGCTGATTTGCACATCCCTCTCTGTTTGGGAATCATCTATATGTACGCTGATATACAAGCATGCTTCAAACTGGAATTTTGACCAGGAAAGCGCAGTAATTCATTGACAGAGGTAAAGCTTGTGGATATTATGATAGCAGCATTTTTTAAAAAAAAAAAACCCTCTTCTCTCTGTAAAATAAACTGCTGATCTGAGATGTTAAAAGCTGAATTTAAACAACTTTGCAAGCCAGAGAAACTGGCACATTCTTACCTCCTAGACAACCAATAAACCTTCATGAAACCTTGCTATATAAAATTGCCACTAAGTTATTGGAACTGCAGGACTCCTGGGAGGAAACTGTTATCAGAAAAGAGCTGCTGTTAGCATCACAGTTCACAGTTATGGCTGTCATTTGCTTTCCCAATAAGATCTTTGGAGAAGCATGCAGGACTGAACACTGGCTTTGAGTGCATACAGATGGACACTGTTTTAGTGGTCAAGCCCCTGGAGAAGCACATTCATCACATTGGGAATAGATGTACTATTCCCTGTGCAGCACCTTAAGTCAGGGAAAACCTTCTGCCAGTTTGCAGCAGAAACCAGCTGTGTACAAGCACTGACTGGCTGGCATTTGCAACATCACAAACCCATCTCCTGTCTGTGGAGAAATGTTGTGATTCTTTTGAAATGGAATTTAAAATGAATTAATGTTCCTGCTGCACTTTAAAAAATAAAGAAGGACAGCCCACCTGAAAAATGTGGTGCGGGAGCAAGACAGATGACTGAGATCTGTATTTCAAGCACGGGTCAGTACATATTGTAGGCTTATGCTATAAGAGGAGGGGCATAACAGAAAATTATGTTTAAAGGAACATCTGTATGTACCTTCAGAAATCCTGTTCAACTCCTAAATGGATGTGGGCCATCTTTATGAGATAAGGAATTTGCTATCCCTTATTCAGTCATGGGGACATTTCCATGAGCCAGGACAATACCCCCAATTGACAAACCATTTCCTTGATTTTATACCATCCTCACTGGTATTTCATAAAACCAGTCAATATGCTGCTGTTTGTCTGATCTGTCTAATATTCCCTTAATGCAATTTTAACATCAGCACAATTTACTTTTTAAAACCAACTACATTCAAAAAAATAAAAACTCCACACACACCAAATAGTCAAAGCATCTAAATGAGCCCTTTGAAAACACTGAAGCATGAGTAACCCAACATAAGGGGCCATTTGCGGGAGAACAAGACATTACAAGAAACATTGATTTCTGCCACTTTGGGTCCCTTTCCCTCTCTTTCCCATAATACCTAAAGCAGGGGTGTACAACCCACACAAGTGGCCCTTGCTTGCTTCCAGTGTGGCTCATGGAGCCACAAGGACCTTGCCAAGAGTTTTCCTTTTTCACACTTGTGTATGTGAATATATCTGCGCATGCATGTGGCCCCTGGCATCCCAGCAGACATCTGATGCAGCCCTCGGGGTGAAAAAGGTTGTTGTACTCCTGACCTAAGGGGAACATCACTTGAACTCCTTCATGCATTGAAAGAAATCAGATTTCAGCATCAATATTCACACAAAGCAATGCTCCATGTGGTGATAACATATGTTATAGGTTAACAACACACTATCAATGCTTATAAATGGAAACCAATATTATAATGTTAACAGCATCTTATATGAATGCTTATAAATGGAAACCAAAAGCTGGCTAATAAGAAAAATGTATGCTGATTATAACAGGACAACTATAAAATAAGATGTACTAGAGGCATTGGAAGCCATCAGAAGTGAAGAGCTTTGGAGAAGTTGCTGCTTTTTAAACTCTAGCTGGAAAACACACAACGTTGCCAGGTCTCCAGCACCCCAAAGCCTGACACTGAAGAGCTGGGGCTTGATGATGTCATGACTGCAGGCCTGGTGAGGTCACAGGGAGCTGCATCCAACAGCGCACAAGTGGACCTCCGCACATGCAATGGACCTTTCCCATCTTCTCCCCTCTGCAGCCCTACGTCCTCTCCCAAAATCTACTCCAGGGGGTCTCCCCAACCCTCCAGAGCAGATTTGCAGGGAAAGGGGGAATCTATTACGCTGGTGGGTGCTGTTCTGTCAGCAGATAGGCACAGCTGAATTTTACCCAGGGTTGCTAATTCTTGGGGAAATTTTTTTTTAAAAACCACCAATAATTACTTGGGCATTGGAGCAAGGCCTGATAGGAAAGGGGCACAGCCCAGTGGTAAAGGGGTAGAGGCAGAGATATAAAAACAGAGGAAAATAGAAAACCTCAGGAAAAAAAAGGATTTGAGGAGTTGTATGTTTTTTGAGAAGATGGAAAATGAATGATGAGTGAAATATTTTTAAACACATCCCAGAGCTCTATGACCTTATTTGTTCAGCAAAGTTACAACATTGTGGCCAGGGCGACCCACAACTCCTGTGCACTGATTATTTATATAACTTGGTACTGCATGTGCAAAGTGCGTGTGCAACAGACAGCACAGGCAGGCAGGCATGTGCCAGATAGCGTAGCATATTTGCATGCTCAGAAGAGACCATCGGGTGTGCAGGAGTTGTGACAGAGTAACTAATGGCCCTGAGGCAACCTGCTGAACCCCAGAACTTAAGCCTATGTCCTGGCAACCCCAAAATATGCAGTGGCAAACAAGAAAACCCGAAGAGAGAGCTAGAATGGTTCCTCCGCTCACTCCAGTGTTGAAAATCTGCTGGAGATGAGGGCCTGATCTGCACACACCACACAGTGCAGTGGTAGAACGCTAGGGTGGTAGAATGGCTTAGCATAGGAGCGTAAAAGGGAAAGCTACCATTTTAGAAAACTCCTTTAAGGTGGAAAAGGGGTATGTCAGGGACAGAGGTTCAAGCCTAGCCCATTCTATCCTGTGCTCTTCTCCATCTACAGGAAGTGGTTTTTAATGGAAGGGAGCACGTGTAACCCAAGTCCATTCTGTCACCTCAGGAGTCCTCATCATGCTGCACGTTTAAAGCGGGGCTAGGACTGGCGCCTGGAGAAAGCAGAAGTGTAGCTATATGGCTTAGTTACTAACTAGGGGATAGAGATTGGCACTGGTCTTGAAGGAAAACCTGGACTGTTATCAGTCTGAAACTTAATATCAGTCTGAACCTACCTTCAGGACTGGTGCCATTCCCCCACCACATGCACAGTTTGTTTCTGATGTTATTCTGGCTTCCCCACACTTCCAACAACAACAACAATACCAGGCATATCCCTAATACCAGGCATATCCCCATCCATAATCTGCAGCATGGTTCAGCCTGGGTTCTGTATCGGTAAGAGTTCTCGTGGCATAGTGCCTCTTTTCAGCACTCTTTTTACCATCAGGTTTTCAACTACCAAGCCCTTCCACCTCTGAATGAATTCAATGCCAACTTTACTGGATCACCTTTCACCACTCTGTCATGATTTGCTGGATTTTTCACATTGTGGAGGTCTAGGAATGGCACATTTTATAGAGAAAGAGATCTGTTTGCACTGACTGCACTGGGAGCTGTTGTACAAGGAGCAGTATGAAAGAAAATATCCAGGATACCACCACCCCCTTTATGAAGAATAGACCGCGGGGAGGCATATCCAGCCAGTTGTAGAGCAATACATGTGGAGGGCAACATGTTGCAGGACACTGATCTATACTTTCCTCACACAACTTCACTGAATTGTACTTCCTCTATTTCTGTTTAAGCAAACCCTTCCTTCTTCCTGCTCTTAACAACGTGGATAGGATCTACATAAGCCTTCAGTACTCAGCATTTAAAATCCTGCCCCACCCCCATTCCAAGGCTAATTCAAAGCAATTGTATGCAAATGACAGCAACTTACTTTGATTTAAGCCTTTGTAGCAATGCATGTTAAATGAGCTATTAAAGTTCGGAGTTTCAGAACTTCCTCTGAGTAACAGGCTGTGGCTTGATTCACAGTGGTGTCTCTCTGTGCTTGATGGCTGGAAATATGGACCAGCTCTATTGAAAAGCATTATGTTTGAGGTGATGCAAGGGGATTTTCTGTCTGGGGTGCTATAGCCAATGATGTCCCATTCACACACTGCAAGTCAACACCTGATACTGCAGTCAGGCACAGATACACCTGCGTGTTTGAAGTGGGTTTGGGGGGGGCTTCACTCTCTGAAACTGGCCACTGTGGATGCTTCTCTTCTACAGGAGGTGAGCCTGTAAAACAATGACTCGGTTTGCACGATGATGGCATGGTTAACAAGGCACAGTGGCTTGTTAACCCCGCCAGGCATGCCGCCCAAATTTCCCTAACTACCCTCGTTGGCGTGGCTTGGTGTGTTGTCCAAACCCAGGCAGAATGGCTTGCTTGGGAAGACAGCAACCCTCAATTAACTCAAGGGCTGTTGTTGGGTTATTTGAGGGTTGCTGCCCCCCCAAACAAGCCATGACCATCAGGTTCAGATGACATGGCAAGCCATGCCAGCAAGGATAAACAGGGAAATCTCGCTGGCAGATGACCTGTACGCGTGGTGGGGGAAATAAGCCACCGTGGCTTATTTCCCTTGCTGCGATCCTGCAATCCGCCCCCTTCGGTCCCAAGCTTTGTTCCCAAGAACCACTTTCAGAGGCTCAACCCCTCTGTTTGCATTCTCCCTTCTGCTCAAGGGGTGGAGAACCACCACCACAGCATACTGTCCAACCAAGAATTTGGTCCCTTCTCTAACATCTGTATCTTACAACATTCTGTTCTACCCATGCACTTTTTGTTCATGCTTGTAGGGCTGCAGTAAGGTCCTAAAGTGATATTTCCCTGCACCTAGCCCCCGTATGCACTCTTCCCCAACCCAGTCCCTAGGGGAAGTCAGGTTAGGAAACCCTGGTTTGAAAGAATCCGTGAACCAGCTTCTGAGATTATCATGTGCCAAGCTGATAATGATGATGATAGGCAGGCAGGCAGGCAGGCAGGCAGATGAGAATCCCTTTGAATGCACAGGAAACAATGAACATGCCTCATCTGTGCAGTGAGCAATTCAAGGATGACTACTTTAAAGCTATCCTACTTGAGTACACTTTCCTAGATGCATCACCCTGCCCAAATGACCCTGTCTTCTAGTGATGTTGCTGCCACTCATCCAACACCAAGTTAGGCAGCAACTCTTGGGAGGGAGGGGCGGAATCATATGCACACCCCAGTGTTCAAGAGGGACATGTGTCAAGATGCTGTGTGCAGCTTCCTTGCTGCCCCTACCTGCTTTACGCTGAGTAAACAGTTCCACAAACCCCACCCAGCATTCCCTCCTGCTTTATCCTACATATCTGAGGACCTGCTGATTGGAAATGGCTTGCCAATCAATGCCTTAGTCATGTTCTGAAGTGGCAGCTGCTTTCCGAGAGACAGCAAAATGAAGAGAAGAGGCAGCGTACTCACATTCCTTTAAGCCGTTGCCACATTTTCTCGGTGTGCCCTCCTATTGGGTACTTTAAAGGAGCGCTGTCCATTCCCCTGGTTGTCTCAGTACCTGTGGAGCCCATGGTTGTAATTGTCCTGCAGTTAATAGACTTAAAGACAGGCTCAGCAGCAAGCACGAAACGCTGTCTTCAGTCCAGCGCAAATGCCAGAAGATCCACACATGTTAGACAGCAGCTGTTCTTCTTCTTCTTCTTCTCTCTCTCTCTCTCTCAAAAAAAATATCTATCACGGTTACAGAGCAGAGGGAAGCTCCTGCCTCAATTGCTCACTCACCTGGGGAGCCAAATCCACACTCCAGCTATCCAGCCCCCCTCCACCTCAGCCCCTTAAGCACACAGCTCTTCTGACCTCAAAGAACATGAATCCACACAGTGTGGCGGCAGATGTACCACTGACTGTTGATGCTCTCTCTCTCTATCCCCCTGTCTGTCTCTCTTGCTCTCCCCCCGCCCCACTTTTCACCACTTGTCTGTGGTGCACTTCAGTTGTAGGAGTTCTGTACACCGAAGCACAGCTGTTTTCTCAAAAGCTACAGGAATCTCTGGCTATGCCGGAACAAATCGTGAGCATCTAGAGTGGTCCAGGAGAGAGAAGGATGTCTGCTCTCTGCAGTTTGTGAAGCAGGATGCAATCAGGAAGCAGGTGGTAGAAGCCAATCCTGAGTCCGCAGCCGCTCTGCCGGGGGGTGGGGGGGAGGCATCTGCCAAAACGCAGCCGCTTTTGCCTCTTCAAGTTGATCCTGAATTGCTTCTCGAGGAACATGAAGTGTCTTGCAGAACGAACCAACGGAAAGCAAGCGCCGCTGGTGTGTGCAGATCCCGGCGTAAAGGAAATCAGAAAGCTCCACAGGTTGCCATCGAAGGAGCATGCTCTAATTGCGACTATTCACCTTCTCCTAGCAACTCGGCACAGTAGGTAACTGTCAAATTAACCCACTGAAAATGCGGCAGCTGCAACGCAGGCTGCTCAGCGACTCCTTTGGGACAGCAGAATTTGTGGCTCCAAAAAGGAAAGAAGAATGAGTGCTGAATTTTAGAGTCTGCCAAAGGGGGGGAGGGTATTAAGTGTGCAAATAAAAAGCAAACTGAGTGAGAGCTCATTGTTCTGCCAATCCTGAAGGGGAGAGCCAACTCTCCGTCTCTGAGTCTGAGCCAGCCCTGGGCTTTCAGCCGCACAGCCAAAGCTGAAGGTGCTGGAAGAGGGGAGCGTATAGATCTCCTTCCTGATTTGTCGTCTTCTTTGCTCACAGGTACACCTGACCATTGCTCTGGCTTGAATATTTATATCATGTTCAACTTGACTTTGGAATAAATACAATCCTATTTGTCCACAGAGAATAAATCCATTGCACGGGGGAGGGAAATTTGTGGCCTTCCAGATATGTTGGCCTACAACTCCCATCAGCATAGCCAGTGGTGAGAGATGATGGGAGTTTTAGGTCAAAAATCCAGGGGGGACACAACTTGCCCACCCCTGCATTACAACAACATCAGTGTAAGTGGTAGATGCTGGAAAGGTAACAAAACCTATCATTTGGTAAACCCACCCCAAATAGTGGGGACAATTGGAGCAAAATATTCCATCTTCATGAACCAAGATGCTTTTACAAATTGAGATTATTGACATCATCATTTATACTGCATATGCATAATGCACCAGTTGAACCTCCAGGTTCAGAAGCAGTATGCTTCTGAATAGTTGTCACTGGGGAACAACAGCATGAAAGGGCTGTTCTGTTCATGGCCTGCATGTGGGCTTCCCGTAGGTATCTGATTGGCCCCTTTTGGGAATGGAAAGCTGGACTAGATAGGCCTGTGGTCCGATCCAGCAGGGCTCCTCTTATGTTCACATTACAAGTGCTTCACTTGCTGTATCTCAGTAATCCTCACAACCGGCCTATAAATTAGGCGAATATTATTATTATTATTAGGCGAATATTATTATTATTATCCCCATATTGCAGTTGGGTCAGGGGGAGAGAAGAAGCTGAGCAAATAAAAGCCATCTAGTGAGTCCATCGCTGAGTGAGATTTGAACCAGAGACTTCATGATTCACAGGTAACACTCAAAGCATCGCTTTACACCAGCTACAGTATTCCTGTAAACAAGAAATGGGGCATGTTAAAAATAACGTTATCTGGATGCCAATGATTTCAGTAGCAGAGACTAAGGTATGTGCATAACTCTTCCACTGAAATCAGTGGGAGGTTAAAGTGTTCGCTTTGACTGGATCATGGTTGTACTTTGCAGTCCTAATGTTTATCTTATTCCTTGTAATTGTTTACCTCCCCAGCCTCGCCCACACTGCAGTGAATCAGCACATTTCATATCATCGTTTTATGCCTTCAAGCTTTCATTTGCAATAACTTTTACAAAGCAACATTCCACTGAACGTCTTGATTCAGAACAACTGGGCCTGTCTTTAAACAATGCACTAAGCCTGGATAGGCAAAGTAGGACCTGCAGGCTGCATCCAGCCGACCAAGGGTTTTGCCCCAGAACGTGTTTTCAGCTAGAATGACCGGCCCTCAGGTGAGTCATGGGAAGGAAAGCTTGGGAGTTTAATATGGCCTTCGGGTGGCCACTTTTACATTGGCAAAAAAAGAGGAAGTGTATCACCATAAAAGAGGACAACAGATAATACAGATTTGCATAAAATGCACATGTATAGGTGCAGATTTAGAATCATTACTATAATTTAAATAGAAATACAATGCATCTGACTTTAGTGTGTAAGATTGTGAGCAGGTGATCTCTGTGCCTGCTCAGTCTGTTGCCCAGGTGCTTACTGCAAGGCCCTCTTTATGGTTTTTTATCTTTAAACGCGACATAGACTGGGCAGCCCTTCAGATAGAGAACGCCTTCAAGTAGAGGGCTGTCCTCTGTAAAGCAGGATTCTATATCATAGAATCGTAGGGTTGGAAGGGGCCTACAAGACCATCGAGTCCAACCCCTGCTCAGTGCAGGAAGCCTGATTCCCAGGCGGTCTCCCATCCAAGTACTAACCAGGGCTGACCCTGCTTAGCTTCTGAGATCATGCGAAAGCGGCTGTACATGATGCATCATCATAGAATCATAGGGCTGGAAGGGGCCTACAAGACCATCGAGTCCAACCCCTGCTCACTGCAGGAAGCCTGATTCCCACGCGGTCTCCCATCCAAGTACTAACCAGGGCTGACCCTGCTTAGCTTCTGAGATCAGATGAGATCAGGCACATGCTTCTGCTCTAAGTGTTCTATTTTGCTTTTGAGTGGATAGATCATACTTAGAGAATGGTATGAAGGCATATGACACAATTCAGCTGTCTCCTCCAGCCAACAGAGTACCACCCTTTGAGAGCAGAGAAAGTGTGTGCCCACTCTGAAAGGGTGGAGCCACCGAGTCTTCATTATGTCCCTCTTCTCTCCACCTGCTCTGGCCTTCATAGTCAGTTCTGCCCCTGCATTGGTTAGAGATCCACAGGCAGGCTAGCTGCATTAGACAGAGCCACAGGTATCCATGGGGCAGCAGGCACAGCAAAGTCACTGGCTTCGTCTCAGGACTTGGTGTCTACTGTGTGACAGGCAGCTCATCATCTCCAAGACAGCAATATGTTCCTGCATCTAGATCTAAACAAAAATAATTATGTTCAAGGAACTGAACTTATTTTAGAACTTATTTTCGGAAAAGAGGATGTCAAGATATTGGAGCTGTGATCTCTTAAGGAAAGTTAGTATCAGTTCATTGCTGTGCGTTATTGGGAATTATTTTTGAGCTGCTTCTTTTTCTCCCCATTGCTTTCTGGCAAAGCAATATTTGTGTGAGAATCACACAGTGGGGAGGGACCTTGGAGACTGTTCAACCCAAGCCCTGCTCAATGCAGGTTCAGTAATGCAGGATGCAGCTGCAGCATCCCTGCTTCATGGCCATCTAGCCTCTACTTAGCTACTTTCAACCAAGGAGATCCCACCATCTCCCTGAGTCAATCTGTTCCACTGCCAAACAGCGCTCACTGTTAGGATGTTTCTCCTAATGTTTAGCTGAAAATTGCTTCACTGCAGTTTCCACCCATTGGCCCTAATCCTGCCAGGGCTGGCCCTGCCATTAGGTAGAGTGAGGCTGTCACCTTAGGCAACAAATTTAGGCATCGTGAAAAGGCAGCAAATTGTCAGTTCTTACTTGATTGTTATATTTTTTACTGTCAGTGAAAAGATGAGGGATTTTCTGCCTCAGGTCCCTTGGCCACAACTCTGGACCTTATCTTGGATGGGGGGGGGGGGGATTTGTGGCTCCAGCTCAGGCAACAAAACATCCTGAGCTGGCCCTGAATTCTGCCCTCTGGAGCAACAGCGAAGAAGTCATAGAATAGAATAGTAGAATAGTAGGGTTGGAAGGGGCCTACAAGGCCATCGAGTCCAACCCTCTTTTGTCTGCATGACAGCCTTTCAGATATTTGAAAACTAATATCATCTCTATCCTTAGTTTTCTCTTCTCCAGGCTAAATAGACCCAGGTCTTTCATGCTTGCCTTCCTTAACTGTGTCTTCGTATGCTTCACCTCTTTCAGGTTCAAACTACACATTACGCTAATTGCATAGTCCCACTGGGTTCTCCAATGCGGTGCCCATGGGCACCAATATGCCCGCCATCACCTCTCTTGGTGTCTGCCAGGTTCTCTACCCTTCCAGATTTTTATTTTTTATTTTTAGGTTTTTTTAAAAAATATTTTTTTAACTGGGAGGCTGGCATGCTGCAAAGTGAAGTTCTAGCTTCTAGGGGTATTTTTAATTCCAAGAACGCCTCTGGGCTTCACATGAGCCCCAGAGGCATTGTTGGAAAATTTAAAAATTGTCGGTGGCTGCAGCCAGGTCCTTCATGTTGAAGCATGCCCAGCAGCCTAGAAAGAAAGGAAAGGTATGTTGGGGGGTGGTAAGGAGTGTCCTTGGGATCTTTGGGGAGTGAGGGTGTGTGTGTTTTGCCTGTGGGGTGTATGTGGGAGAGGAAGGGAGTGCGGGGAGAGAGATGCTTTGTTTGCTTTGGTATTGTGTGAGCTTTGTGTGTGTGGTTGCTTTACCTGGGCCTTCCATGAGGGTGTGTGATGTGGGTAGATGTTTCGCCTGGCCGTTGTTTTTGCTGTGGGTGTGTGTTTGTGTTTCTTTGAGTATCACCAGTTTGCCTTCTTTGAAATGGATATTTTGTCGTTCTTTGTGAGGGCAAATTTGTGATTTCGCATTTCAGGCTCAGACCTCACCTCTGGCTTTTACTTAGCTTATAGGCCAAGCTACTACCTCTGAGCCTCATCAGGTCACCTTCTGTGAAATTAGTGTTGGAGCAGGAAACTGGTTTAAAAAAGTGTTTTTGTGTTTTGTGAGGAGTTCAGACCTCACCTCTGCCTTTTACTTAGATTATTGGGCAAGTTACTTTTTTTAGTCTCATCAGTTTGCCTTCTGGGCAATTAGCGTTTTGTGACTAGCCACATCCACCACAGCACCATTTTGTGAGGGCCCACAACAGTCTCAAAATTCCATATGTGCCCTGGGACCCAAAAACATTGGGGATCCCTTGTAGCATGTAGCTGAGCCCTTTTCTTTTTTTTTTAACTTGAGCATAACTGCATGCAAACCCTATTGGGATCAGGACCAGCACACACTGGGAGGGGAGGATTAAACCTCCCCACACATTTGCTTCCCAAAATTCCATTGTCCCAAAAGAAGAAAAGCCGCAATTGACTCAAATGGAGAAGTAATACCCAAAAGGCTTGCCTTAGCTAGCAGTTGTCTAATGTGGCCATTTCAAATACTCACTCTGCACTGTTGAACCAAGGAAACAAGGAAACGTTCCCTCTGGCTGTATTACATTTCCACAAGGACCATAGCAACGAGAAAAAGCTGCCTGATATTTATAAAAAGGCTACAAACACAACAGATGCCACAGAAGAAAGAACTTCTATGCAGCCTCTTGAAGGAAAGGCTTAGATTACACAGTGTCCGTGCTCACATTGCAGACTGTCGGGAAGTGTTCTGCTATATAACTAATTCACAGAGGCAGGGGCGTTGCTAGGGTCTTAAAAGATCCGGGGCACAAGCCCATAGCACAAATTTGCATACACGCATACACACACACACACATACGAGTCTAAGCGCACGTCTAATATATATATATATGTGTCTGTGTGGTGTGTGCATGCGTGTGTGTATAGATTTCATACATACATACATACATACATACATATGAAGTGTGCACTGACCCCTCACCCCACTTCAACTCAGACCCCGATTCAGCATTTTGGAAAACATCCCACTTCTGCTCTAGCCAATTTGTAGTCGGACCACTTCAACTCAGCACCAAACCTGAGTCAAGGTTTGGAAAAATGAGTCTTTATGCTTTTGCTTCCTGTTGACTACCATGGGAAATTAGAAAAAAATGTAACTTTTTCTCTTGGTCAGAACTGGATAATTTCAGGCATAGTAGCCCCCTAGAAGGGGATTACACCTGCCCAATGTCAGAAAAATAGGTGCAGGGTTTATATTTTGATTTTCTTTTAAAGGGAACTGGCAAAAACATTTTAATTCCTTGGAAGAATTGGATAAACAATTCAGGATTCATTGCCCCATCAGAGGAGATTATGTCTGCTAAATTTCAGAATGCTAGCCAGAAGGTTTTTTGTGCAAGGGTGGCCTTGACATTTTGAGGTCTCCAAAAGAAGACATACTTATCTCCCTATGTTCCTTGTGGACCATTGTTCTGAAAATTACAGACTGCCTACAGTTGTCCCAAAGTAAGAAACCAGCAAAGTTTCAGAAGGATAGGTGCAGCAGTTCATGTGGAAGGGGAGTTCTCCAGTTTGGGGGAGGGAGTGGTTTGCTTTCCCTTCCATTCACCCCTTCCCCAATAGTTTTTGGGTAAATTTGTATGAAAATGCACAGGTCATTAGAGGTGTCCCCCAGGCAAGAAACCTGCAAAGTTTCTGAAGGATATACATACATGCAAATTTAGAATAACTAGAATTTATTTAGATTCCACCAATGTTAGCAGCAGGGGAACATGGGTGAGAACGTGCTATTGCACTCATGTCCTGCTTGTGGGTTTCCCGTGGGCATCTGGTTGGCCACTGTGTGAACAGAATGCTGGATGAGATTAAGGATGTCAGAGAATTCTGCCACGGATCTCGGTGAGGCCAAATGCCAGTGCATTCGGCCCCCTGAAATCCGTGACGGAATGAAGCTCTCACGCCCCCCCACCCCACGAAAGGCGTGTGAAACAAAGCACTTACCTTCTGCCATTCGTGCTGCTTTGTGAATGGCAGCCACGTCTGCAGCCACCATTCGCTTCTTCATTATAGCCGTGATAGGCTATGTAAATATTTGTTGTTTGTTGTTTATTCGTCCAGTCGCTTCCGACTCTTTGTGACTTCATGGACCAGCCCACGCCAGAGCTTCCTGTCGGCCGTTGCCACCCCCAGCTCCCCCAAGCTCGAGTCCGTCACCTCCAGAATATCATCCATCCATCTTGCCCTTGGTCAGCCCCTCTTCCTTTTGCTTTCCACTTTCCCTAGCATCAGCATCTTCTCCAGGGTTTCCTGTCTTCTCATTATGTGGCCAAAGTACTTCAGTTTTGCCTTTAATATCCTTCCCTCAAGTGAGCAGACTGGCTTGATTTCCTGGAGTATGGACTGGTTTGGTCTTCTTGCAGTCCAAGGCACTCCCAGAATTTTCCTCCAGCACCACAGTTCAAAAGCATCTATCTTCCTTCGCTCAGCCTTCCATATGGTCCAGCTCTCGCAGCCATAGGTTACTACGGGGAATACCATTGCTTTCACTATGCGGACCTTTGTTGTCAGTGTGATGTCTCTGCTCTTCACTATTTTATCAAGATTTGTCATTGCTGTCCTCCCAAGAAGTAAACGTCTTCTGATTTCCTGGCTGCAGTCAGCGTCTGCAGTAATCTTTGCACCTAGAAAGACAAATTCTGTCACTGCCTCCACGTTTTCTCCCTCTATTTGCCAGTGATCAATCAAGCTGGTTGCCATAATCTTGGTTTTTTTGAGGTTGAACTGCAACCCAGCTTTTGCACTTTCTTCTTTCACCTTCGTCATGAGGTTCCTCAGCTCCTCCTCGCTTTCAGCCATCAAAGTGGTATCATCTGCATATCGGAGATTGTTAATGTTTCTTCCAGCGATTTTAACTCCAGCCTTGGCTTCATCAAGCCCAGCACGTCGCAAGATATGTTCTGCATACAGGTTGAATAGGTAGGGTGAGAGTATACAACCCTGCTGTACTCCTTTCCCAATCTTAAACCAGTCCGTTGATCCGTGGTCTGTTCTTACCGTTGCTACTTGGTCGTTATACAGATTCCTCAGGAGGCAGACAAGATGACTTGGTATCCCCATACCACCCAGAACTTGCACAATTTGTTATGATCCACACAGTCAAAGGCTTTAGAATAGTCAATAAAACAGAAATAGATGTTTTTCTGAAACTCCCTGGCTTTCTCCATTATCCAACGGATATTGGCAATTTGGTCTCTAGTTCCTCTGCCTTTTCTAAACCCAGCTTGTACATCTGGCAATTCTCGTTCCATGAATTGCTGGAGTCTACCTCGCAAGATCTTGAGCATTACGTTACTGGCATGTGGAATAAGTGCCACTGTTCGATAGTTTGAACATTCTGTGGTGCTTCCATTTTTTGGTATGGGGATATAAGTTGATTTTTTCCAATTTGTTGGCCATTCATGTGTTTTCCAAATTTGCTGGCATATGGCATGCATCACCTTGACAGCATCATCTTGCAAGATTTTAAACAGTTCAGCTGGGATACCGTCATCTCCTGCTGCCTTGTTATTAGCAATGCTTCTTAAGGCCCATTCAACCTCACTCTTCAGGATGTCTAGCTCTAGCTCACTGACCACACCGTCAAATCTATCCCCGATATTATTATCCTTCCTATACAGATCTTCCCTGTATTCTTGCCACCTTTTCTTGATCTCTTCTGCTTCTGTTAGGTCCTTGCCATCTTTGTTTTTGATCATACCCATTTTTGCCTGGAATTGACCTCCGATGTTTCTAATTTTCTGGAAGAGGTCTCTTGTCCTTCCTATTCTATTATCTTCTTCCGCTTCCGCGCATTGCTTGTTTAAAAATAATTCCTTATCTCTTCTGGCTAACCTCTGGAATTTTGCATTTAATTGGGCATATCTCCCCCGATCACTGTTGCCTTTTGCTTTCCTTCTTTCTTGGGCTGCTTCCAGTGTCTCAGCAGACAGCCATCTTGCCTTCTTGGTTTTCTTTTTCTTTGGGACGTTGTTTGTTGCCGCCTCCTGAACAATGTTGTGAACTTCTGTCCATAGTTCTTCCAGGACCCTATCTACTAAATCTAGTCCCTTAAATCTATTCTTCACCTCCACTGCATATTCATGAGGAATATTAGTGAGCTCATATCTAACTGATCTGTGGGTCTTCCCTATTCTCTTTAGTCTGATTCTAAATTGTGCAATAAGAAGTTCGTGATCTGAACTACAATCAGCTCCAGGTCTTGTTTTTACCTACTGCATAGATGTCCGCCACCTTTGGCTACAAAGGATGTAGTCAATCTGATTTCGGTGTCGACCGTCTGGTGAAGTCCATGTATAAAGTCATCTCTTAGGTTGTTGGAAGAGAGTGTTTGTTATGCACAGTGAGTTGTCTTGGCAAAATTCTATCAGCCTATGTCCTGCTTCATTTTGTTCTCCCAGACCATGCCTGCCTGTAATTCCAGGTGTCGTTTGACTACTCATCTTAGCATTCCAGTCTCCTATAATGAAAATAACATCTTTTTTTGGCGTACTATCCAGTAGGTGCTGCAGATCCTCATAGAACTGATCTACTTCTGCTTCTTCGGCATCTGTGGTTGGGGCGTATATTTGGATCACTGTGATTTTAAATGGCTTACCCTGAATTCGAATTGAGATCATTCTGTCATTTTTTGGATTGTATCCAAGCACTGCTTTAGCCACTTTATTATTAATTATGAAGGCTTCTGTGGTCCTCTTGTCCACAGTAGTAGATCTGGTGGTCATTTGATGTGAAATGGCCCATTCCAGTCCATTTCAGTTCACTGACACCCAAAATGTCTGTATTTAATCTTGACATCTCCCCAATAACCACATCCAATTTGCCCTGGCTCATAGATCTAATATTCCAGGTTCCTATGGTGTGTTAATCTTTAGAACATCGGATTCGTCATTCACCAACAGCAACATTGGCTGCTAGCCGTCCTTTCAGCTTTGAGCTAGCTGCGTCATCACATCTGGGGCTAGTTGAACTTATCCTCTGTTCCTCCCCAGTAGCATTTTGACCATCTTCCAACCCGGGAGTCCCATCTTCCGATGGTATACCGACATATCTGTGGTTGTACTGATCCATTTAGTTTTCATGGCAAGAATACTGGGGTGGGTTGCCGTTTCCTTCCCCAGGGATCGTATTTAGTCTGACCTCTCTGCCATGACCTTCCTGTCTTGGGTGTGCCTTCACGGTTTAGCTCATGACGTCATTGAGGTGCTCAAGCTCCAGCACCACGACAAGGTAACGATCTTCTTTGCTGAAGAATTTTACCTGTGACTAGCACAAAAGCCACTGGACCTAACTGCCTGAACTTTGGTGGATTCAATCAGTTCCATGCGGGCTACCAATCCTCCAAATTTCATATATTTATCCTACAAACTAAAAAAGATATGGCCATTTTTGTTTTCCAATGCAAGTCAGTGGGAAAATGTTTTAAAAAATGGCAATTAGGACAGCTCAAAAGATCCAGAGCCCAGCTCAAAAAGATCCAGGGCCCATGGCCAGGTGAGTCCTCCTTAACAATGCCCCTGCATAGTGGAATTCAGCACTCCCATTCTCCTCCTCTAGGGGTGGGGGAGAAATTTGTTCGATTTATATTTTAATGCGAACCTACTAAATTATCACTTTCAGAAGCAATATATGAACCAAGTGATCCAGTAGGTGAACCAAGAGAGCCAGTGTGGTGTAGTGGCGAGAGTGCTGGACTGGGAATCGGGAGATCCAGGTTCTAGTCCCCACTCGGCCATGGAAGCTCACTGGGTGACTTTGGGCCAGTCACAGACTCTCAGCCCAACCCACCTCACAGGGCTGTTGTTGTGAGGATAAAATGGATGAAGGAGGAGGATCATGTACGCTGCCTTGAGTTCCTGGGAGGAAAAAAGGCAGGATATAAATGCAATAAATAAATAAATAAATAAATAAACCAAGTGACAATTTTCAAACAGCCAAGAGATTGCCCTCCTCCTCAAAGTATACAGAAAAAAGAAAGAACCAAAAATGATAGAAATATACAAATATATTCAGTCACACACATTATCTGCAATTATAAATGTATTAAATGAGAAGCGTTGCATTGGATCTGTGAATGGAAGTTCATTGTGTGATACATTATTTGAATATGCACAATGACTAATACATACAGAATATGCAAGTTGATTGGTGTCCCACTGGATGTTTGGTGCCCAAGCGTCATGATCGTATACACTATGTCATTTATATTACAAACGGGCCCTGTATACAGCTATGGGGCATTGTATTTTTCTCTTTTCTGGTTGTTATCTGTTCCAGCAGTGGCCATGGGATGATGGCCCATGAATGATGGGCATTGCAAGCCGACATATCTGAAGGACACCAGGTGTGGGAAGACTGGTCTGTTTTATGTATTTTCGTACTTGAATATATGGCCTGCAATTCAATACGTTTATAATTCTAGATATTGATTGTAACTGAATGTATTTGTACATTTCCATTTCTGACCCACCCCACCGACCTACTCTTAATTTCAGAACATCCCTCTCCCACCGACCCACGCCATCAAAGTAGCAAACAACTTCCTTGACATGACACATCACTGTATGGGCTATCATTCAGGGGGCTGTTGAGAATACTGGCAGAAAAGCATTTACTACTGTGTTATGGAAGGATGCCTTAAGGGAAAATGATACTGATGAAACCATATTCCAACACTATCACCATTAACGGTAGTTCCAGTAAATGTGATCAAAACCTCACTCATTTCTCCTGAAATGCTTTTAGACTGGCCAAGAGGTTATGTTTATAGAAGTGGGTTTAGCTTCATAAGATAAAAACTTAACTTAATGGAGACTTGTGCTGAAAGCTGCAATCCAATACCCACTTACCTCAGAGAAAGCCCCATTTAACTCAATCGGACTTACTTCTGAGTAGACATATATAGAAATGCACTGTAAAAGTGTCTTTATTTAAGAACAGCCTTTAACCTCACAAGGACAAAGAAAATCTATAAATTGTGTTTTGTTTCATTGGTTATTTTAAATTCCCTGAACTCTCTCCTATCCATTTTATATAGTTTCCACTTCATAAAATATATGTTGTATTAAGCAGCACTCTCATCCACTCTTATGTTATTATAAGCTAATGCTGTGCTTACCAGTTGTGTTAAAATGCAGAGTCGCCAATGGAAACTTGTCTTTGTTCATGAGCTACCTGCCAGCATCCCTCCCCACATGCAGTCTAAACTGAGACATAGTTCATCTGTACTCCAAAGGGGTTTTAGAAATTAACATCCCCTTCTGTTTCATTGTCCTCTAGAGTACTGCCAGCAGCTAGGATATTAAACAGACTTACTAGGGAATAAGTCCCCATTGAATGGGACATATTTCTGAGTAAGCATGCACAGGATTGCACTGTGAGGCTGAAGTCCAATGCACACTTCTTTAGGGAATTGATCCTATTGAATTCAGTGGAATTTATTCCTGAGTACACATGCATAGGATTATCTTGAACAGCTGCAGTGCTAAGCACACTTACTAGGCATTCTGCGTGCAATCCTATACCCACATATTTGGGAGTAAGCACCATCAAACTCAACTCCTTCTGAGTAGACATTATAGGGTTGTGCTAAGCCTCACCAAATGCAGTGGGACTTACTTCTGAGGGCTATGCAACATTTTATAAGACTCTTGTGACTCACTGCTGATGAATCCAAGCCCACCAGTGGTGAACCACTGAGTTGGTGCACAATCAATGAGGTTTACGCTCTTTAAGTTCCATTTACTTGACTGGGGAGAATTAAGGATGTGCTTAATTTGGCCATTGAATGTAAGGGAAATCCAAAGGCATTAACTTTGCTTGGACTGTTATTTATTATGAACATTTAGCCTGTGACAAGGAAATGGGAGACATGAACACCGTAGCAAGATCATTTGTATAAGTTGCATCCTTAAAGAAGTTGAACCTGTAGTTTGGGGAACTTGTCATTTATTTTTCATTTAGGAGAATAACCACAAGAAGGCTGGCTGAGCAGACAAGATAGATTGACTTTGTGATGCCAGCAGTTAATTGAGCAATCTCTCCCCTCTGCTCATAACCATTTGCATCTGTTCCCATAAGAATGTATATGGAAGTGCAACCATGTTAAAGGGGCAAAGAAGGCAGCAGACTGAGGCAAGAGAGCTAAGGAGGAAAGGAAGGGAGGAAGCAGTAATCCTAGGAAAGTTGTGGAAGCAAAGACTGAGGGAAGGGAAGCAGGGACAAGGGGGATGAGGCCTTGGAAAAGAGGAGAAAAGTGGGAAAGGAACTGAAGGAGGAAAACAGAAGAAGTCAAAGAAGAAGAGAGCCTAAAAGGAGAGAACTGGAGGAAGTGAGGATGAAGAGAAAGGAAGGTGAGGCAAAGCCATCTGGGAATAGGGAAGGAATGTGAGGCTGGCAATTTGCCTGCCCAGCTGGCTACAATCCATTTTTATGGCCATGATTCCATACACACTTGCACTCAGTTCATGGGCATTTTGCTACAGCTAATTATTTGCCTAAATTGCAAAGTCATATTCATAGACTGCACACTTTCGTTGGGGAGCTTCTGCCATTGTAAAACCATTGCCCAAAACTTGATCATCCCTTGCTCCTCTTGCTGCTGCATTCAGGTGAAAGTTGGTGAGCCAATTAGCATGTGTAGTGTGATAAAAACAACACCTTTATCTTTGCTCATGGCGCAGGAAAGAAAGTTGAATTCATCCCTTGATGAATTCTTGTACAGCAATTTCGTGCTGCCTTCTGAAATTCCTTTGCTCAAGAATGGCCACCTTAGGTAATTGACCAAGTGTCCTGGGAGGTTGAAGTGTTCCCCCACTGGTTTTTGAATATTGCCATTTCTGATGTCTGATTAGTGGCCATTTTTTTCTTTTGCATAGAGACTGGCCTGTTTGTCCTATGTAGGACATGGCTGGCAGATGATGGCACATATCACTCTGGCAGATGAGCAGGTGTATGGACCTCTAATGTTGTGGATGACCTTATTAAGTTCTGTAACAGTATTATTACAGATGCATCTGGGTCGGTCACAGGGTCTGATTCCTGGGTCTGTATCTCTGTTAATGAGGTCTGTTGTAGCTGATGAATAACCTTTTTGAGTTGTGCAGCTATCGGTAAGCAACTACAGGGCTATAGACTGAGTGGTTTTAGCTGGGATAGTAGATGACAACAACTGGTGCTTCGTTGCTTTTTCTTGTGGGTCTGTCCTGTAGTAGATTATTCCTGGGTACCACTCTGGCCCTGTTAGATGCCCGATTTGTATCCTTCAGTATCTAGTCACTATGTCTTTTGTTCATTTTTACTTTAGAATAGCTGCAGAGGGCCTGATCCAGACCTTACATGCTCCCTACCTCCCATGCTATGGTCCTGATTAGGACCCCTGCAGCTTCTCCAAAAATGAGTGAAAATGAACCAAAGACATGACTGCTAGCTATGAATTTAAAATAATATCTGCCTTGTCCCTTTGTCTGATTAGTCTGAACAGATAGAGCTGTATTGTAGATAATGGATTATGTGGTGTGTTCTGGATGGCAACTGGAAGCATATAACCATGTGTGTGGTGGTGGTGGTGGTGAAGAAGAAGAAGAAGAAGAAGAAGACCACCACCACCACCACCACCACCACCACCACCTGAAAGCCAAGGGAACATTAGGGTAATTTTTTAAATATTACTAAAGAACAGGTGGAAATTTGATAGAAACACTTCAAATTATACCTGTCTTCAAATTAGCACTACGACATTGGTTCTAAATTTAACTAGAAGAGAACAAAACAGTCTATGTGAGTCACTTCAGACAAAAGCCTGGCGATGGCAAGAAATGTTCCCTGTGTCTTAAAGAAAACTAGAATATATAAAAAGTTCACAAGTTCATATGCACTGAAGCAAGAGACAGAAAAGTAGATTATGGGATCAGTGCAGGGATGGGTCTTCTGAGCAAAGCAGACATCTTCCAAGGGGGAACAGGTGCAGGACCAATGAGCAACCAAACAAAACCAACATGCAAGATGTTGGTAGCAGCGGCAGCAATGGTGGTAAGGAAAGAACCCTTTAGAGCAGGGAGTAGCAACTTCTGGCCCTTTGGATGTTTTGGCCTACAACTGCCATCATCCTTAGTCAGCATTACCAATGGTGAGGCATGATGGGAGTTGTAGGCCAAAATATCTGGAGGTTCACAAATTGCCTTGCTTTAGGGGTTTCCCTTCTGCATTCTTCAGCCCTTCCTTCCACTGTCTCCAATGGTGATATTGTTGGTCATATTGCAGCTTATGCATTATGCAGCACCAGTACAAAACAAAAGAAAATGTCCAGGCAACCAGCAGTGCTAGCAGTGCAGTGAGAGGAGGAGAGGGGAGAGCAGCCGTAGGTAGGAAAGAAGTGGCAAGTGGAAGCCACAAGCTGTGGGTTGGCATACATTCCTTTATTCCAGTCTTGACTTCTCCCCATTGCAGGGAACAGTGCAAAGATAATGTTTACATCTTCTGATTCAAGATGCTGCCTGTTGGTTTTTAATCAACGCGTCAATTATGAGGCTTAGAAAATGGTGACATAGTGTTTTTTCCTTCCCCCCTCTTTTTCTGATTTTCTCTGATCTACTAATATAGCAATGAAAAGCTGTGGCTGATGACAGGATAACAATGAAACTGATGCCTCGTGAGTAGATCTGACCTATTGTTATATTCCAAATCTCCATTCAAAGAAAGGGACCTCAACCCTCTCCCGTATGGGGGGGGGGGGACAGATATGAAGTGATACACAGAGAGAGACAGCACTCCTGTCTCACGTGGTGAGTGCTGACAGAAATGGAGCCAAAACAGGGCCACTACAGGGGGGCGGGGGGCAGCCAATTTCAGCAAGGTCAAAGGAACACCGAGGTTTGCAGATATACAAAAAAGGCCACCACCCCCTTCTGCTTCAACCCCACCCCCTGTGAAAACTGATCATACTCAGTGGCATCCTGCCACAAAAAATTGAGTGTCAGGTGGAAACAGAAGATGGAAAAACTGGTGGCTGACTGGAATTCTGAACAGGAGCACTCCTGTTAGGAGATGAGGATACCTTGCAACACTGTATTGCTTGCAGGTCCCACGTACGTGTGTGTGTGTGTGTGTGTGTGTGTGTGTGCATGCATGAGTGTATGCAACTGAAGACTATATTAGGAATGCAGAACCATATAAACAAGATTTAGTATACTATCATTGAAAGTGTAACCATTTATGCAAGCAAAGCATTGGCTGAAAGCATTTCAAACCTTAAAGCCTTGGAAGAATTTTATCTGTCTTATTGGAAAAACACATTGGCAATTTAATCTGTTGTTAACTGACATCATTCCTGGGCACTGACTCAGATTCCAAATTTAATTTCAATATAGCCCTAGCATAAGTCATACTCTCTAGACGCAGAGACATTGGATGGACATTATCTGCTAGAGAATATAAGAAGTAATTAACACAACATTCCTATGTGTAGATGTAAGCCCCATGGAGTTCAATGGGACTTACTCCCAGATACGTATAGGACTGCAGTCAAAGGCTGCAATCCAATACCCAGTCAATTAACTCAATGGGGCTTACATCTGAGTAGACATGCATAAGACTGTATGGTTAAGTAAATAAGAAACCACCCTTAAATATTCACAGTAATCTACTATGTATTTTGAAAGGCATTCTATAACCTTCCCAACACTTGCATGTAACAAAATATCACTGTAGGCACAAACTAGGAAGTCTACACTTCCTTCCTCCCCCTTCCCCACAACAGAAATATGGACTGGCAAGTAACAGAGTAATATCATCCAACTTTTTCCCAGTCAGTGTAATTCCAAAAGCATTCCCTCATCCCCTCTCTTGATTTCCTGAACTTGAAGTCAATTAGACCCCATTTTCCCCTATATGTCTTTTAGGTATGACATTGGCCTGGCTCACTCTCTTTTCTGTGTATTGGCTTCATTTAGCATCAAAGACATAAAGGAGTATTTTTCCCAAGGAAAACATTATCTTCAGGCAATTTCTCTTACCATAAGCTGTTCTGCTCAATCGTCCCCTGTTGAGGCCTATGAAGCAATTCAAAAGCATTCTGATCGCAAGCTTATGACGAAAGAAGAAAATATTGTATGAATTCACTGTTCATTACATTTTGGATGGTTCAACTTATTTTTCAATCACATTTATATCCTGCCTTTGGCAACAGCTTACATAGAGGTTATCCTTCCCCACTTGGGGATTAATTCACATCACTCAATGACTACAGCACAGAAGGGGTTTTTTCACTGCTGATTGGGCAGCAACCCTCAAGTGTAGGAACTCTCCACATGTACATCTGTATGCACAGAGAACTAGAGATATACAAGAATTTAGTTTCTGTTCGCAAATCATGTGAACAGGTCCCATCCACAAACCCAAACATGAACAGGAGCACTTTTTCAAGAAATGTTCGCAAATTCCTGAATTTGCAATCACTTTTTTAAAAGGAGTATTTAAAAAAGAAAAATGCATTTTCACACTCCATTTTTCCTCCATTTTCAATGGAGGAAAGTGCATACTTTTGAAAAATATGCACAGGAATTCACACTTTTCCCATTTGAATGAGCCAAAAAACAGGTCAGAAACAAAAACAGAAGCAAGCCGAAAAGAGCTTCAAAATGATTTTCAGAAAATGTAAGCGAGCTCAAAAATGAAGACAAGCAAAGGGCTGGATGTGCCTGATCTCACCTGATCTCGGAAGCTAAGCAGGGTCAGCCCCGGTTAGTACTTGGATAGGAGAATGCCTGGGAATCAGGCTTCCTGCACTGAGCAGGGGGTTGGACTCGATGGTCTTGTAGGCCCCTTCCAACCCTATGATTCTATGACAGCAGGTTCTCTCATTTCTACAGAGAACTGTGCATACAGGAACATCCAATGACTATTCATAGGAGAAGGTGGTGGATGGTTCCAGTATTGGGTGGAGGCAGCCCACACAACCACAAGTAATTACTTCTACATGCTCACATGCTCACTAGCTCAGCCCCAATATGCCTAGCAGCTACACCCCATGCCTGTCAGGCATTCAGAGTGCATCAGAAGGGGTTCTTCATGCATACCAATGAAAATGTGTAGAGCCCCTCCACACAAGCGGGAATCCAGATTAGGCCAGGTTCTCCCCTACATAGAGGAGCTCTACACACTGAGCCCCTTCAGAGGTGCTCCAAATGTGCAGATAGCAGGACTTGCCTGCATGGTCAGCAACCCCCTCATGTGCCTTTTCAACAGATGGAGGGGTCATTCTGAACCCCTTTATTTTTGCTGATGCAACATTGCATTAGTGTTACTGTTGATATATCCCATTGTAAGTGGGATGTTGAACCTCTTTCAGCCTAAGGGCTGAATTCCATTTCATAGAAGCTCTCACGGGCTGCATTCCAGTGGTGGGTGGGGCCAAAGGCAAAAGGGGTGGGGCTCAAAATGCCAGCGTATTTTAGCTTAAAGCTCTTCCTGCCAGTCACTTCAATCTTTAGAATGGGGAAAAAACTGGACAAATACTGGGAAACCACCAAGCGATTGGTGGTTGGGGGAAAAGAGGTGGAGTAGGGGGCGTGAACATCTGGGGAACCCCAGGGGTCTGGATTGGGACCCCAGGAAGTCCAGATTGGGACCTTGGGCCTGAAGTTTTGCACCCCTATATTAAAACATTGGGAAGGAAAATTTTGGGACAGAACTTTTAGCCACGTAGCATGATACAACACCCAGAGAGCCTGGAGTTTGTCATTGTACAATGCAATAGTTTTCCTAATCTGAGTGCACTTCCAATTGCTTTTGCAAAATGCAGATTCGTGTAGGGTTTTTTTTAATTTTCTGAAGCTTCCAAGATAGTGTCAGAAAGATAAAAGTACAGTCCATAGAAAATCCTTGGTTCCCTTCTTTCCAATCCAGTTCAAATACTTGTTTTATTATACATTATCACAGCTTCCTTGCACTTTGGCATAATACACCAAAGAGAAAAGATCTCTTTATTCATGACTTCAGAACTACTAATGAGCTGTTCTATTAAAATACATGTTTTATGTTTCCCCATGAAAAAAATCTTTGGGAAATTATAAAAGTTATTGGTGTTAACTCCAGACTAAACATCTAATGGAAACCTGATCTTCCTGCATTCTGTTTTTAATTGGATTCGTGGATAAAAGACAAAGATCCCATCTAATCTCTTTTTACACATAACGGGTCAGGTTCAATGTGAAATGAGAGGGGGTTCAACTGCTTTGATCCAGAGATTTTAAGATGACAAACACATTCCCATTTCAAACACATTCCCCTTTCAAGACTCTGCCAAACTCTACTTCTTTTCGGAAAATAGGAGTCTTACTACATTTTCATAACAAACAAGGAAATCTAGGGGCAGAGCCAAAGGGATGGAATAGTAAACCATATAAGGGCAAGTCGAGCAACAGAGGTGTCTCTTCCTTTCGTTCAGAGTTCACTTGTGTATGGTAGACCACAATCAGAACTCCATGTTAGACAATTGTATCTCATGCAAACCTTTCATACTATGGCTTTCCATCATGGTCACTACTACCACCACCCCACTGGTGTACAGAAGGGCTTCTTAATTTAACTATTTATTTTATTACTTTTATATTCCCCTCTGAACTTAGCTTCAATCCTCACAGTAGCTTGAGGCAGGCAGGGGTGGGGGGGGTGTCCCAGCCACAATATATTGCTGTGAGTTATCCCTATGATAATGAAAAGGATTTTGGGATGGCTTGGTCTTAAATGGGGAATTAAGTCCCTTTAGCTTTACAAAAGCCCTGCTCCTGGTGGAGGTGAAAACTGCTAGAACTGGTTTGTTGATATGGACGAACACAGTTGCCTGCATTTTTGGACCCTCCTAGGAGTCATGGATATGGGGGCTGTCACAATGAGCGCCTCCACTTCAGCGCCTGACAGCCAGCGTGGTGTAGTGGCGAGAGTGTTGGACTGAGAGCCAGGAGATCCGGGTTCTAGTCCCCACTCGGCCATGGCAGCTCACTGGGTGACTTTGGGCCAGTCACAGACTCTCAGCCCAGCCCACCTTATAAGGTGGTTGTTGTGAGGATAAAATGGAGAGGAGGGGAATTATGTACGCCACCTTGGGTTCCTCGAAGAAATATTATTTATTTGTTGTTGTTGTTCAGTCGTTCCCACTACACCCCTGCAGATTGCACTGAATGAATTGGCAGCTTGAAGTGATGGAATTCTGGGCTGTACCTCTTCAGACTTCAGGTGATGGAGTTTTGGAGGCCGGCTGCTTTGACTCAGGTACCAAACTGACATCAAGATTTGCAAATCTGAGGCTTCGTGCCTCCCATGGACTATCATGGGAAATATTTTAAAAGGCTATAACTTTTTCCTTTTGTCAGATGTGGATGAAATTTACAGACATCGTTGCCACTTAGGAGGGATTACACCTGCCAAATTTCAGGAAAATGGGTGCAGTAGTTTTTGTGCTATGCACTTTTATATTCTGATTTTACTTGAAGGGAACTACCAATAACATTTTTTTATTATTTCTTAGCAAAATTGCTCATTTCATTTCTTAGCAGGGATCAGGGGCAGTTCCAGTCATGGGTCTGGGGATGTCCCTCCTTGCCTCCATACCTGCCCGCATTTTAAAAAAATAATAACTCACCGCCCTGCCACTGGCTTCTCATTGCAGTAGCTGGCTGCTGCACTGCCATTATGGGACCAGGAACTCCTGGTCCAGTGCGCCAGCATCATTTTAAGGACTGCACATGGCCAGAGCTGTGGGGAAAGGCTTCAGAAGGCCCTGGCAGGAGGGAAACTTAATTTTTAAAAAATTGGCTCAGCTCAGGCTCTTTTATCTTTTCTCAGCTTAGGCTGATATACCAATTGCACCCTTATCTGGACAGAGATAGCCTACCTACAGTTACCCTTTCTCTGATAACCCCTTGTCTGGATTATTGCAATGTGTTATATCTGGGGCTGCCTTTGAAAATGGTTCGGAAACGTCAACTGATCCAAAACAGGGCAGCAAAATTGTCAACAGGGCCTGGCCAATGTGATCATATCATGCTAGTATTTTTCCAACTGCACTGGCTGCCAGTCCATTCCTGGGCCCGATTCAAAGTGCTGGTATTAACATGCAAAGCCCTAAATGGCTTGGGGCCAGGGTACCTGAAGGATCACCTCCTCCCATATGTGCCTGCCTGGACCCTAAGATCATCTTCAGGGGTCCTTCTCCCAGAGCCCCTGCCAAAGGAAGTGAGGCACATGGCTACCAGGGTGAGGATCTTTTCTACTATGGCACCCCAGCTGTGGAATGAGTTCCCTAGAGAGGTTCACCTGGCACCTACGTTGTACTATTTCAGGTGCCAGGTGAAGACCTTTTATTTTCCTAGCATTTTAGCATTATAGCCTTTTAATATTGCAGTTTTAAATCTGTTAATGTATTTTAAATCTCTGCATTGTTGCTGGGTTTTATTCTGGTTGTATTTTTATACCGTACTTTTAAGCTTTTATATTTTATACTGTTTTTATTCTGTACTTTGTATTCTTAATTTTTGTAAACCACCCAGAGAGCTTCGGCTATGGGGTGGAATAGAAATGTAATAAAATAAACAAACAAACAAACAAATAAATAAATAAGCTAGTCAATAGGAGAAGACTCCTTCCTTCTACAAGGAAAGGGGTTTACTGTGTGCTGTCATCACGACACCTCTAACTACATTTTATGGAGTTTCCCTTAAGTATTACCAGTATTATTTAGTAGAATCGTATTTGATGATAGTGCTTATTTATTGATAAGACACCAGTTCATTACAGTGCAATTCTATACATGTCTACTCAGAAGTAAATCTCATTGTGTTAGATGGGGCTTAATCCTAGGTAAGTGGGTATAGGATTGCAACCTTAATTACATGCATGGTTGAAAGGCGGACTCCCAAGAGGGAGTCTTGGAAACATGGCTGCAGAGATATGCAAGATAGAAAGATAGATGCAATAATGCAGCTTCTGAAAATAGAATGGGCGGCTGTACCGGAAAGAGAAAAATAATGTGATATTTTGTGAGCTTTTCCTAAATTGAGGGTTTGCGAAATATAGCTCAATTGACAATGCTCCTGATTAATCCTTTTGGAAGAAATGCATGAGTGTGATTAATAGGTAATGGACTATGTAACCAGGGCATCTAGATTCCTCAGCTTAAAAATATCCACGTTTTGACGTTGTACTATTTCGGAAAATGTCTGTAGAGCCACCTACCAACCATTTGTTTTGAGATCACTGGTCACTTTGGCAGGTTACAGGCCATGGCTTCCAGCCCCACCATGTGCTGATCAGCTGTTTAGGAATGTGCACATAAATCAGATCCAGGAAGGATCACTGCATAAAATCCTGGACAGTGGATGAACTGGGGGTTAGCCCATGCAGGATCCCTTTATGCATGTAGAACAACACCCACTAAAGGATGTGAGGAATCTCCCAGAGTGATTATGATAGTCTTAATTAAAACTGTTTTTACTTCCTTAAAAATTTCTCAGATTGGATCCAGAACCATCATTGTGCCATCAGAAGGATACTGCCAGTAGAACAGGACTTCTGCATTCTCTTCTCTTCTGCAGCCCCCCACATGCCCCCCAAATCTCCACTGGAGTGGGGGACCCTCTGGATCCAACCCTTTACATTTTTCTCCAAAGCAGGAACCTTCCAATTTGGCTCAAAATTTCACTTAAGGCAAAACTTGGTAGAACTTGTAGTCCCAGTTCTTATCACTTTTGCTCACTGACTGGAGATGGATTTCCCTGAACATCCGGTGCTGTTAAAGGGCAGATTACACCCACATTAGAAATTAACTAACAAATTGCTTTAATGGTTTCTGTGGGTCCCTGGCATGCCTTGCCTCCACATATTGGCAGCACCATTTAATGTCATTAATCTGCCATGTAGATATGACATATGAATGTTAATTTCATCATATATGCTGAATAAGTGTGAGGGCAGCAACTTTTGGAAATGTGGAATTCAGAATACAAACTCTCACAGTTCAGAAATCTATGGCCCATTATAAGTTGAGTCCAAAAATCCTCTAGTTTGTGGTAGTTTCATTGCTGCTGCCACCACCACCACCAGTAGGTTTTCCCCACCAATTCCCCTGCCTCTTCCCAAGCAAAATTACCATTGGAAAAGTAGCAGCAGAGAGGACTCACTGGAGAGAAGAAGCCTGGATGTTCCTGAGGATGAAGGTCAAGGTACATGAAACCTGGCCCAATGTGTTGAATTGGGAGGCACAGGAAACTACAAATCCCAGGCACCCTGGTTGGAAGAAATGCTCCCTTGCATGCTACAAAGCACCCTAGTTCACCTGTCCTGTCTCAACTCAATTGAGCTTTCCCACTGTTGGTTCCCCTCTCTTCACAGGGGAAGGTTGGTAGGAAGAAATGTTGTGAGCACCTTCCCAGGCTTGGTTTTTCTAAGCTTTGTTGGGAAAAGCTTAAGGTGACCCGAGTACGGGTTTTTTTTCCTGATAATGCCACCCATCAGTAATTCATTTGGATAAGAAAAGGGATTCACATTTATGACATTTGCACATTGGAACAAATGTACAAGCCTTGCATTTACACAGTCTGTCTATGCATGGAAATGGGTCCAGGGAGAGATACGCTTCCACTGGCCCACTGTTTGTTAAGCATATATACATTTAAAATAGGCAAAGAGGCCTTATGGCTCAAACAATCCACCCTGCTGAGCGTGGAAACAAGCAATGTGCCTTATTAGCGCAACACGTTTTGTGAGCCTATTTGTAAAAACTGAATCTTTGCATTTTGGTCATCTCTATGTCAACTTCTGAGAGGGCATGCATAAAAAATTTATAGTCGTTCCTGGTAGGTAGTGTCAAGTGGACTCCTGTGCATATTTTCATTGTAACAAAACTCATTAAAAATGATCCACTACCAAAACTGATGAAAAAGTTAGAATAACTCATAGAGCTTCTCTATTCCTCATGCCCATATCTCATGCTTGCAATTTGTACCTCTCTAACACCCCAGTTTTATAGACATGCATAGCTATGACTGGCGTCCTGTGCCAGCCTAGCAAAAGCAGTGTTCTATCCTTGTTAGGTCCATCTGGCACACCACCTGTCACTTGTAATCCCTATTATAAAACATCACCAGTTTTATGGGTGTGATTCACATCCTGCTGGAGATAGTAGCTGAACTCCCATGGATTTAGTGAGTTTGGATTGCACTGTACATGTAAGCTCTGTACCACTGCAGTTAGCCCAGGTTTCATCAAAATGGTCATAGAAATACCATCTAGGCTAGGGGTAGGAACCGCAGGCTTGGGGGCTGAATCTAGCCCTCCAGAGTTCCCCAGATGGCCA
The DNA here is from genome assembly GCF_057233095.1 of Heloderma suspectum. Classification (NCBI taxonomy): domain Eukaryota; kingdom Metazoa; phylum Chordata; class Lepidosauria; order Squamata; family Helodermatidae; genus Heloderma; species Heloderma suspectum. The sequence continues at coordinate 194,428,433 of NC_139458.1, forward strand.
TGCCTCCTTCCCTTTTTTATCTTAAGGTATTGCCCTTTGGCTTCAAAGACAATATTAACAATCACTAAATACTGTCGGCTAATAGGAACAGCTCTGCATGCTTCCAGACACTAGGGGGCAATAGAGAATGTCCTATAGCTTGATCAGTTCCTATTTCCTACTTCCTCTTCCTTCTTCCTCTGCATCAAGGAACAGCATGTGGCTTTCTCCAGAAAGGAAGTAAGTAGCCATATCTTGTGCCTTCACTTACTTACACTCCCAGGTTTAGGGGGTGTATGTAGTTAAACATGAGCTTCCGTCGTGCATTAAAAACGCTGTTGTTCAGGCAGGCGTTTGGGGTGGGTTAGGGTATTTTAGAAAATGTTTTTATTGTATAATTTTATTGTTTTAAACTGTTTTTATTGTGTGTTGTACATCGCCCAGAGTGGCTGGGTGACCAGCCAGATGGGCGATTAATAAATTTAATAATAAAAAAATAAATAAAAAAATAAACAGTGTTAAATACCTTTCTCTGACGATGTCTGTAAAAACACCAATAAAGTAATGGTACAATCCTATGTGTGTTTAGACAGAAAAAAAGTCCTGTAGTTCCCAGCATTCCCCAGCCAGCCATGATAGTTGGAGGGCTTTTTTTCTGTCTAAATATACATAGGATTGCACCCTAAGTTAATTTGAACTTCTTTTAAACTGGCTGTAGCATGCATTTCTTACCTGCAATATTAAATGCTGTGGTGCTGTGCTTTATATAAGGCAACTCTGCTGTCAGTCACACCAGACTTTCCAACAAATACAGGGTTTTCTTCACTATCTAACTTATTCACAGATACATCATGGTTATGCTATATAAATTGCATTTATTATATTCCTTATTGCATTTTAATCTTTTGAGCAGCAGTCCTATGCACACTTACCTAGGAATAAGTTTCATTGAACTCAAAAGTTCTGCAGTGTTCAGTGGGGTCTATACCTGGGAGAACGAGCCCTATGAAACATAGTAGGATGCATATATCATGCAAATATGAAGCACTTTATTTGCTGTGTACTTCTGTAATGATGCTATAACAACTACGCCATCTAGTGGCTGTAAAATGAAATATATAGAACTCACTGAGAAATAAAAACGGCACATGCCAGCCTGTGTAAAGGAGCCGAGCTTAATCCCGCAAAGAATCCGGAAGCAGAAGCCCCGGTTAAGGATGCAAGATTTTAGCCTCATGTGGTGAAACCCTAAGTCTTTTGATACTGTGGGGTGAAGTGCGGGAATGTTTGGGACTGGCCATCCATCACAACAGATCCCTGTTGTCAATCTTCTTAGATTGCCAGGCACCATTTTACAACAAAATGCTGGTCTCTGCCACTTGCAGTGTCTTTGCTTTTGCATTACTGAGGGATGCATCCATGTGTCAGGTTCAGAAGCAAACTCTTATTTTATTCTTGTAGTCATGCTGCTGCTACAATTTGAGTTTAAAATGCAAAACCGCCCGTGCTCAGAGTATTGTTTTGGGGGGTTTGGTTTTATTCAGGGTTGGCAAAAAGTTTTGTTGTTGATCTATCATATCAGGAATGTAGAAGCCATTTTAAAGCATGGGGTGGCAGTTGGAGGATGGGAAGAGAAATGTTAGTTGTGTGCTTTACAACTGAAGTAATACAGATGGCCAACTAAAGTGTGGGACCTTAAGACCACTGGGTAGTATCCAACTGTGGCCCAGCACTAGCACTAATGACATAAACCAGTGCTTGTGCAACATAACTATCACTTGCTAGGGCAACAGAGAAAGGCAGAGATCTCCCACAAAATTTCAGGGGCAGCTGCTGCTGTTTTCCATTGCCCCAGCAAGTGCTAGTTATGTTGGGCAAACACTGGTCTGTGCTAGCACAATGTCATTAGCGCTAGTGCTTAGGCACAAATGGACAGTATCCATTAAGTCCAGGGTCTACAGTGGTAGCAAAAGAATAACTCCCCTTGTAGAAGCTCTGCCATCAGAAATAATAGGCTGTTTTACTTTTCTTAGAAATGTAGTCATTTTCTTTCTAATGCCTGATTTATATTTCCCTTCTGATTTCCCTTGGACGCCTGTCTTGTTTTGGTTTAATATATTAAAAGTTTACTTTGGGTCATTCTGAATATACTGCTGTTCAAAATGTTACTTAACACCCATGAATCATTTACTGTTACGGTCAATGACCAGCATAGCAAATAAAAACACATAAAAACAGAAAATACACATAGAATACATGAGATAAAACAAGATAAAAAGCATAAGGTGAGAGAAAATGGGTAGAGAAATAGGGCAACAATATTATAAAGTTTTTGAGTTACTTAACACCCATGGTAATATCTGCCATTTTGGTGTTAAGATACTGACGGCCCACTACCCTGCACACTTACTTGGAAGTAAGGGTGCTTTCAGATGACGCATTTATTGTGCAAGAGCACTGCCTCAGTCATGGAATTTTACTGGGGGTAAGAGAAAGATGGAAGCAGAGGTGGGAAAACATGTGAGGATTACAACTGAAAGATGATGATGACCAGACACCCCACACAGAGGGCTTTTCCAGATGAGGATTTATTGAGGAATCACTATGGTTCATTCACTCACATTTTACGGGTGATCCAGATGACAATGTTGCCCTTTTGTAATCCACCCATGTTTTCCCAGCAATTCTCCTGACTTTTTGCTTGATGTGGAAAATCCATTAAGAAGGGGAAGAGCAAAATAGCTGTATATTTTCTTTGATGGTGTGGAGAGGAAAGTGTGGAATGGAAGTATTCCTGTTGTAGAGCCATGTCGTGCAGCTCCTTTGAACTCTTCAAAATGAAATTAGCAGCCACTTAATTAATTATTTCTTTTGCTGCTTTACTCCTGGAACACTATGTGTTTAGCACCAGTAATGAAATCCCCTGCTTAACTTTGTAGTTTGCTTTTGAAAAAAATGTATATGTTAGTGGTATTCCGGAAGAATAGAACTGTGCGACTATAAATAAAAATTAAAGCATTTTAAATTGTGTGAGGCAGCTTTGCGATGGTGGTGATGGGGTGGGGGGAGCATCGAGGCTTTCTTTTTACACAGCAGAGATGTGTTGCTGAGGAGGACGGGAATCTGCTCAGTCCTTTTAAAAGGAATCTGGTTAGATCTTCTTTGAGCTCTTCAAAATGGCATCAGTAGCCACTTAATTATTCGTTTCCTTTGCCACTTTACTTCTGGAGTGCAGTATTGAAATCAACTGCTTAACTTGGTGGTTGTGGTTGTTGTTTTAAATAAATATAAATCTATGTTAGTGGTATTCCAGAAGAATGCTGTAAGGACTATGAAAAAAAAACATAAATAAAATTGTGTGAGACAGCTTTGTGATGATGGGGGGGCAGGGGGATGCTGAAGTGTTCTGTTTTCAAAGCAGGGAGAGGGAAATTGGCTCAGTCTGCTTTCAGCTGCCAGCCAGTAGGCCCCACTTTCTAGCAGCCATGTTTGTTGGGAAACCAAACAGGAAGTTAGCAGACATAGGAGAGCTGCATGCTCCATATTTTTAAATTAAGGAATTCCAAAATACTGCACTTCTGGTAATTTTATTTATTTATTTGTTTTTAAGTGGCATGCACAGGCGAGTTACACTTACCAACACACATGCCCAGAATGGAGAAAAGGTACTGTGGGAGGGGTACAGAGTAATGGGAGGGACAAGGAAATGACACTTGGACATATTCTGTCATAGACCGCCCCCCTCGTGTGGATGTGAAATCTCACTATAACCAGTGAGAAAAGGGGGCTAGGTCACGGGTTGTAAATCACACTATAACGAGTGAGAAAAGAGGGCTAGATCATGGGGTGCAAAACTGCAGGCAACAAAACCCAGTACAGATACTGCCTAGCCACCAAAAAAAAAAAAAAAGTGGTGGGGGGCTCCTTGTGGAAAAACCCACACATATAGTTCTGTGAATGAGACAGGGCAATTGCACAGTAAAATTGCACATCTGGAAGGACCCATTAACACCTTGTATTTCAGCAGCGCTCCACTGCATTTTGCAGTCCTTTTGTTGGTGTAGATTTAGCAATCCCCTCCCCATGTGAATGTACATGAAAATCCATTGAACATAAAACAGCATCTTGTCACCTGATATTTGTCTGGATGGGTGAGTGTCAGGGCGATAGTGGTGGTTCGTGTAAACCACTCCTGAAAGAAGAGGGGATAAAGTATAATAAGTAAAAGACATCACCACAAGCTAAGGTGTGAGCTCTGTATCTACTCTGTTTCAGCAAAGTTTGTAGATTAACTTCCAAATTATCTCTTTAGCTAGACAATCAATCAAGAGATGCTTACAACAGAGTTTACAATCATTTACAATCAATGTCAAAGTCTACTGTTCAGCATCAAAGCATCTTGAATGGTTTTGCTTTTAGCACACATTTAGGAATATGATCTGTAGGAGTGCAAATATTAAAATACCAACTCTGACATTCTTGCCTTCAATTGCATTTTGTGTGGAGCCAGATGAAACAGGGCTTGAACCAGGAGTCCTGAGGATCAGACATTAGATCCTGTTCCCTGCAGCCCCAAAATTGCTGGCTAAAAGCAGGAACTGCAGGTAGTTCTAGCTGGGACACTCATATGACAGACCAGAATCCTCCTGGACTAGGGAGTCAGGTGATCCCAGAGTGCCAGCACAGTGCCACTGTCTAATATAAAGCAATCTGGTTCTCCCTTTATGCTGCCAGATTACTGGCCTTTGACTTGACTGATTGTCCCATCTGAATAGTGGAGAGAAAGAGATGAGACCTTCCCAAGAATATGGGAAGCTACTATGTGGGCAGATATTATGGCTGACCTATAACTGTCTCTCCCCTTCATGGATCACTGCCTTGTTGTGGCGAAGGGGCTTGCATAACTCAGTGAAGCCATAAGCTATGCCGTGCAGGGCCACCCAAGACGGACAGGTCATGGCAGAGAGTTCTGACAAAATGTGGTCCACTGGAGAAGGAAATGGCAACCCACTCCAGTATTCCTGCCAAGAAAACCCCATGGAACGTATCACAAAGCTAAAAGAGATGACGCCGGAAGATGAGCCCCTCAGGTCGGAAGGTGTCCAATATGCTACTGGGGAAGAGCAGAGGGTATTTCCAAGTAGCGCCAGAAAGAGTGCAGCGGCTGGGCCAAATCCGAAAGGATACTCAGCTGTGGATGTGTCTGGTGGTGAAAAGAAAATCCGATGCTGTAAAGAACAATATTGTTTAGGAACCTGGAATGTCAGATCAATGAATCAAGGTAAGCTGGAGGTGGTCAAACATGAGATGGCAAGATTGAACATCAACATCTTGGGAATCAGCGAACTAAAATGGACAGGCATGGGTGAATTTAATTCAGGTGACCATCATATCTACTATTGTGGGCAAGAATCCCTTAGAAGAAATGGAGTAGCACTCATAGTCAACAAAAGGGTGGGAAAAGCAGTACTGGGGTACAATCTTAAAAATGATAGAATGATCTCAGTACGAATCCAAGGCAAACCATTCAACATTACAGTAATTCAAGTCTATGCCCCAACCACTGATGCCGAAGAAGCTGAGGTTGATCGGTTCTATGAAGACCTACAACACCTTCTAGAACTAACACCAAAAAAAGATGTCCTCTTCATCATAGGGGATTGGAATGCTAAAGTAGGAAGTCAAGAAATCACCGGGATAACAGGCAGGCATGGCCTTGGTGTACAAAATGAAGCAGGACAAAAGCTATTAGAGTTTTGCCAAGAGAACATGCTGATCATAGCAAACACTCTTTTCCAATAGCACAAGAGGCGACTCTACACATGGACATCACCAGATGGTCAATATCGAAATCAGATTGATTATGTCCTTTGCAGCCAAAGATGGAGAAGCTCCATACAGTCAGTAAAAACAAGACCTGGAGCTGACTGTGGCTCAGATCATGAGCTGCTTCTTGCAAAATTTCGGCTTAAATTGAAGAACGTCGGGAAAACCCCTAAACCGTTCAGGTATGACCTAAATCATATCTCTTATGAATATACAGTGGAGGTGAGGAATAGATTTCAGGGATTAGACCTGATAGACAGAGTGCCTGAGGAACTATGGACAGAGGTCTGTAACATTGTTCAGGAGGCAGCAACGAAATCCATCCCAAAGAAAAAGAAATGCAAGAAAGCCAAGTGGCTGTCTGATGAGGCTTTACAAGTAGCTCACGAAAGAAGGGAAGCGAAAAGCAAGGGAGAAAGGGGAAGATATACCCAACTGAATGCAGAGTTCCAGAGAATAGCAAGGAGAGACAAGAAGGCCTTCTTAAATGAACAATGCAAAGAAATCGAGGAAAACAACAGAATGGGAAAGACTAGAGATCTCTTCAAGAAAATTGGAGATCTCAAGGGAACGTTTTGTGCAAAGACGGGCATGATAAAGGACAAAGAAGGCAGGGACCTAACAGAAGCAGATGAGATTAAGAAGAGGTGGAAAGAATACACAGAAGAACTATACAGGAAAGATCTGAATGTCCCTGATAGCCATGATAGTGCGGTCACTGAACTTGAGCCGGACATCCTCGAGAGTGAAGTCAAGTGGGTCTTAGGAAGCATTAGTAACAACAAAGCTAGCGGAGATGACAGTATTCCAGCCGAGCTATTTAAAATCCTAAAAGATGATGCTGTTAAAGTGCTGCATTCAATATGCCAACAAATCTGGAACACTCAACAGTGGCCACAAGACAGGAAAAGATCAGTTTACATTCCAATTCCAAAGAAGGGCAACGCCAAAGAGTGTTCAAACTACCGCACCATTGCGCTCATTTCACATGCCAGCAAGGTGATGCTCAAAATCCTACAAGCTAGGCTTCAGCAGTATGCGAACCGAGAACTACCGGAAGTACAAGCTGGGTTTAGAAGAGGCAGAGGAACTAGAGATCAAATCGCCAACGTTCGCTGCATCATGGAGAAAGCAAGAGAATTCCAGAAAAACGTCTATTTCTGCTTCATTGACTACGCTAAAGCCTTTGATTGTGTGGATCACAACAAACTGTGGCAAATTCTTAAAGTGATGGGAGTACCAGACCACCTTACCTGTCTCCTGAGAAACCTGTACGAGGGTCAAGAAGCAACAGTAAGAACCAGACATGGAACAACTGAGTGGTTCAAAATTGGGAAAGGAGTACGACAAGGCTGCATATTGTCATCCAGCTTATTTAACTTATATGCAGAGTACATCATGAGAAATGCCGGGTTGGATGAATCAGAGGTCGGAATTAAGATTGCCGGGAGAATTATCAACAACCTCCGTTATGCAGACGATACCACCATAATGGCAGAAAGCGAAGAGGATCTCAAGAGCCTCTTGTTGAGGGTGAAAGAGGAGAGTGCAAAAGCTGGTTTGAAACTCAACATTAAAAAAACTAAGATCATGGCATCTGGCCCTATCACTTCCTGGCATATAGAAGGGGAAGAAATGGAAGCAGTGACAGATTTTACTTTCTTGGGCTCCAAGATCACCACAGACGGTGACTGTAGCCATGAAATTAAAAGACGCTTGCTCCTTGGGAGGAAAGCTATGGCCAACCTAGACAGCATAGTAAGAAGCAGAGACATCACCTTGCCGACAAAGGTCCGTCTAATCAAAGCTATGGTTTTCCCAGTAGTAATGTATGGCTGTGAGAGCTGGACTATAAGGAAGGCTGAGCGCTGAAGAATCAATGGTTTCGAACTGTGGTGCTGGAGAAGACTCTTACGAGTCCCCTGGACTGCAAGGAGGTCAAATCAGTCCATCCTAAAGGAAATCAACCCTGACTGCTCATTGGAAGGACAGATACTGAAGCTGAAGCTCCAATATTTTGGCCACCTAATGCGAAGAGAAAACTCCCTGGAAAAGACCGTGATGCTGGGAAAGACTGAAGGCAAAAGGAGAAGGGGACGGCAGAGGATGAGATGGCTAGATAGCATCACTGATGCAATGAATATGGACTTGAGCACACTCCGGGAGAGAGCGCAGGACAGGAAGGCCTGGCGTGCTATGGTCCATGGGGTCACGAAGAGTCGGACACGACTGAACGACTGAACAACAACAACAAATAACTGTCTCTTACTCAACCTTGGCAGGCTGTGCCATGCCCAAGGAAAAAATGTCTCCATCTTCTCTCCTTTGCTTGTTTAATTTGATTTCTGTAATACCGAACAAATTTCAACAGAGACCAGCTATATGTTTAAAATCTTCTGTTCTCAGCCAAATGTGTAGCACATGCTTATATTTAGGCTAATACAGTGGGCTTAGCTGGAAATCAATAGGACTTAGACATTTATTTACGAGCCTTGATGTGCTCAATAGGGGTGATGAGACCAATGATTTGCAGAGGATTAACTCTCTGCTTTATAGCTAAATTAGTTCCAAGCTGTTCAGTAACAGAGTTTGTCGGCCATTAAACAGAACAGCTAAAAATATTAGATGTTGAAAGGTATCATGGTGTGACAGATTTGTCCTTGTCTAGGGATATTATGATTCTTGTATTTAGCTTGACCATGGATCAGCAAGTAACATTATCTTATACTATATTCCAGGCACAAAGTGTCACCGTGAAATTTGTGTTTTCAACATTCCTGGTATTAACACAGATTTTTTAAATAGAGGACTCTGAGATCAGGCATGTCTTTTCATCTTTTACTTCAAAATCGAAGCAGTTTCTACATGATACACATTTGATATAAGAACATTGAACAAATACAAAAAAGACATAATCGTTACAACCAACACACATTTTTAAAGGATTTTTAGTTTAGTTCTAGGTGCATTGCCTTTAAAGGTTAAGCATCTTACCCAATGACATTTCTGAGCTGGGAACAAAAAGAAGCTTAGAGCAGTCAAGGAGACAGGTGTTTTGGTCTTTCATGAGGACAGATGTGGCATCCTGTGAGAAATGATGTTTGGTTCTATGAGGAGAGGTGTAATGTCTTGGTGAGAAGAACCAGTGTTTAGTTCTGAAGATTGCCACTCATATTTAAATTATTTCTTTTGAGCTGCTGATGTATGTTTTCCACAAAACACAAATTTCTCTAACAATTAGTTCTCAGCTATGTTTTGGGAGTAATAAATTTACTTTGTTACTTGTCAGCTTTGCTGAGCGACACATTTCTGTAAGTCTCCCAAACAGGATACCCCCTGCATCTCTTTTGCAGGTCCTGTTTACTTCTTACAGTATTTTATGTTCACTTTTTTGTGTCATAATCTGACCCTATGCAGTTGTTTAGTAAGCAGTTAACCTTTTCCCCAACTTTCTTATCTGAAAAGCTGCTACTCCTTTCCTGTATTCATCTGGGAAAATTTCATCTTTCCCTTAGCAGGCTCCTGGGTTAGTGAAAGGTTCAGTCAAAAGTCACAGCATGTCAGCAAAAAATGCTTCTGATAGAACGTCTCTGTTAGAATCAAACTGATTCAACTTTCATACAATAATACATTTTAATATATCATTTGTTTCTCTATGAAAATTGTAGTTTAGGAGATTTTAGCAATTTATGAGAAAATTGTAAAAGACCAATACATTTATTTTGGATAAATATTTGCAAGGTAGCCTATTGTGCAGGTTGGTGCAGGAGTCTTGCAAGAAGCAAAGGCTTCTGAGGCAAATATTTGTCACAGCAGGATTGCTTTTTATGAAATTTAGCCCAAATTAGATAAATGTCCATCTCCGCTACAGAAATAAGCATGCTGTTTATCGTTTTCTAAACCAGGACAATAAATGGCACTTAATGTGCTGCATAAAAGTCCATAACTGCCTCCCATCCCCATTCATTACCAGCTTAAATAAGACCCTTGTGCAACACAATTACAGCAGTGGCCATAGCTGCTGCAGTTACTATGCTTGAGAACATCAGATCCCAGCATAGGATCTAGAAAGTTGATCTCTAGGAACACACAAACCCCCTTTACACATTATATCTGTGAAGGGGGCTCCATGTGTACAAGGGGAAGTGGGGCCAAGCAACATCACAACCATCCTTCCCCTTACCCCCTGACATCCATGCGTTGAAGCATGAACATCTGAAAAATGTTCATAGCATAGACCTCTACACACATAGGCTTCCCCATGATCTGAAACCCTGTGTGATCAAGGTTCCAGATCACACAGAAGCCTACGCACATATGCTTCCCTCCTCAGTTGGCCACACACAGCATGTGGATGTCAGGGGACAGTGCCAGGGATGGTTGCAATCTCAGGCTCAGGACAAGCACAACAGCCCCACATCCCTTTCTGTGCATAGAGATCTCTTCAGATGTATAACACATGAAGAAGGCTACAGTAACTCATTGAATCAAGTTGTGAGCTCCTGTAACAACTGGCATGCAGTTGCCTTATCTACGTAGCTTATTGTAACGGAAAGTTGGAGCATATCCCTTATGCAGCAATAGAGCATCCCCTAGTAGGAGGGGTGTGCGGGTGGAGAGGCTATTCCTGAAGCCAGAGGATTCTGGAATCCCAAGGGACTGTGAGGGTGGGGGGAAAGAGTTATTCTGAGGGAATGCCTGTAACAGGAGTACAGAGAGCGTGGCCTGGACTCTTGCCATCCATGGATGATCAATAAATATTTTGTTCTCAAACCCAATCACTACCAATGCTGTGGAGTAATCTGTCTGGCTGAGCTGCCGGAGTAGGCCGCAAAGCTTTTTGGCCATTTTCGCCCAAAAAAAGTGGACAAAAGAGGACAACATAAAATGTACACATGCTTACTTATGTGCAGAAAGGCAAATTTAGAGATAATTATTATATTTAAACTGAAACACGATTTCGTAGCGGAGAAGACTGTGACCAGGTGATCTGTGTGCCTTGCTCAGTCTGCTGTCCAGGTGCTGTTGATGGGCATTTTCCAGGCCCAGCTCTTCCTTCTGATGGTTCTTTGGCTTTAAAGTGGACTTGGACAGAACAGAGGATGCCTTCAAATAGAGGACGGTCCTCTGGCAGCCCTTCTAATAGAGGGCTGTCCTCTGTAAAAGAGGACACATGGTCATAATAGATGGCAGTAAACAGGATGAGAGCTTAGCAGACAGGAGATAAAATAGTGGATGAGAACAGCAATGAAGAGAGTGATACACACAGGCCCCTCAGACTTCCAGAACTCTCCTTGGCTTCAGGGTGGCCCTTCCACACATACCCTTCCCCCAAGGGTCTGCCATTAGCGATAGAGCATACACTCCAACTGTCTTTTACAATATAGTCAATTAGTCAACATTTTATATTAATTCGCTTACATCTGCCATTCCTTCTCTTTTCCACTCACCTCATAATACTACAAGGTCACCTGTTATGACATTAACACTGTTTTTTACACACACACACACACACACACACTTTTTTAAAAAATCCTTGAACCGTCCTGAAAGCTGAAGCTTCCCTCCCTTTTCCGCATGTGTTTCCATAGATAAAGTAAGGCTTTTAGGTAATATGAATAATAGTTTGTAAATTGAAAAATGCTGGATGTACACCTCTGGCACTCAGCATTTCATCATCTAACGTCTATTTACACGAGGGTATCTCTTTATTCTGTTTCAGTTTGGGAGAATAGAGTGGGAAAGGGGTTTGCAGATCTACTGAACATTCACAATGAACAGAGCTTTCTAAATAGAGTCTTGCAGCGCAGTCCTGTGCATGCTGACTTGGAAGTAAGTGTCACTGTGTTCAGTGAGGCTTACTCCCTGGTAAATGTGTTTAGGATTGCAACCTTTGTATTGAATTTAAGCTTCAATAAAAGCGAACACAGCAGTTACCCTATTGTATAATTACTGATTAATAAGAGGGAAAGAAGACATTTCTTGCTAAAAAGAACCTATCTAGAAGCCATATTAAAATGTCATTTCCTCCAAACGTATGAGTAAATTGATTTTTAGCCAGGAAAAAATGAATAAGGCTGCAATGCTATACACACTTGCCTGGGAGTAACGTTTACTTCTGAGCAGACACATATAAGATTACACCGTGAATCACATATACCAGATTCCACACAAGCGACATGATCACTGCATTGTCAGATTAAATAAGAACTTTCCCAATGATTAAAGAATCCAGTTTTTCCCCTTAGCACAGCAGAAGTGCTAGTTCCAGTCCAGCAGCTGAAGCATAATATGCCACCTCCACAGAATTCAGAGGGGTAATAATATTTGTTTCATCTGTTAATTTTTTTATTATGGTGAGTTGCCTTGAGCATAAATTTTATGTTAAAAAAATCTGTAAAAGTAAACAACAAATGTAATAATAATAATAATAATAATAATACTGTCTTAATAATTACCTCATCATCTCCAAACATGGTTCAGAACCAAGTATACAGATTTTTTTTTCTTTTCAGAGGAAAAAAAGGGTTCCCAGAATTCACTTTAACTATATTAATGTAATTGAAGACTTTGGGCGCAATCCTATGCATCTTCAGATGGAAAAAAAGTCCTACAACTCCCAGCGTGGCTGGGAAATGCTGGGAGTTGTAGGAATTTTTTCTGAATTTTTTTTTTTATGCATAGGATTTCCATTTAGAGAACATTAGTCAGGATGGTAACCAGACTGAAGCATAGAATATATATTGACACAATTTATGCATTCATTCAGATATATTCAACGTAAGATTGCTCATTGATTAAAAAGTTGGACGTGGGGGAGAGGGGTAGTGGTTGAATGGTTCTGCTTCATTCCAGAACATCAGACTTCAACTGCATAAATTTATTACTCTACCTAAGGGCGCAATCCTATCTAGATAGGTGGCTGCCTCTGAACATGGAGGCAACCGCTTATCCGAAGCAGGGCAGGAGAAGCACGGAGGGGATCATTCCCTCTGCGCTTCTCCTGCTCTGCTTTTTCTGCTAGACAGCCGATTGCAGCTGTCTAGCTGCAGGAGCATGGAGTGGGGAAGGAGGCTGCTGTATGACACATTGGATGTGTTGTAAAGGCAGCTACACTCTCCCTGCCCTGGAACGCCCCCAGCCACGCCCCTTTCCTGCCGCTTCACGCTCCTCTTGCGAGCACGGAGGATGGGGCTGTTCCGTGCTGCCTCCGAGGCAGCACAGGAGTCGGGGGAGGTCGGTTTTCTGGAAACCAACCTCAGAGCGCGGTCCCCAAGGTCGGTTCCCAGAAAACAGCATATCCTATGGCTGTCTAGCCACCGTCTAGCAGCCATAGGATTGCTCCCTCCTTCACACAGAGGGAAATCCAGCTTAAATCTAAATCATCAACCCCTCAGTCCAACTATCAGGGCTGGCCATACAATTAGACAGAGTAAGGCAACTGCCTTAGGCAGTAGGTACCAAGGGTGGCAGCAGCTTCCCTCCTACCATTCCTCTAAGCTAGTCTACTCTCCACACCAGGTATGTTGGAGAATGTTGTCCCATTGCCACAGCTACAGTAAGATTCAACTGCTAATCTAGTCAGATTCTGTACATGCAATGGGGTTGTGTGGGGAGGGGGAGGCAGGGCTGTCTTATCCTTTGCTTCAGGCAGCAAAATGTCTTGGGACAGACCTTCTCTCTCTCTCTCACTTGTTGAAATAAAACATCAACTGCCAGAAAGCAAGGGAAAAGAAATGTAGTATATTTACTCATATTGGTGCACTGCATCAGGACAGTAGGCAAAATAATGGTTGCCCTGAAAGAACTGGATAGTATTAAAAATAAATAAATTAGACATTTCGGCATTGATTTGCTCTTGACGCTGCAGAGTGTCCCATGTTGTTTTCACACAACTTTGGATGAAGCACAAATGCAAAGCTTTATCATAAACCATCCTGCCACCCAGAGAAATTTACTAAAGGGTGGGATATAAATGCCCTACAGGCATAATCGTATGCATATTTAGACAGAGAAAGTCCTACAACTCCTAGCATTCCCCAATCAGCATGGCTGGCTGGAGAATGCTAGGGCTTTTTTCTATCAAAACATGCATAGGATTGCGCCTTAAGTAAATAAATTAAAAATGTATTGGAAAACCTATGAGCATGAGCCCTTCACACGTGACAAACATCGCTTATGCCTCATTAACTTTGATTCACAAATACAGAAGTTGATACATGTAATACCACAACTGCTCCTCTACCCATCCACCCATGGCAAATTAGGCAACTTAATAAGACCACTAATCATGAATGTAAAGAGCACTTCACCTGCCATAATTTCAAAGGCGAATGGCGGGCAATCTTGAATATGAAACTCCTAGCATGGATCAGAAACTTGGAAGGGCAGCCGTAGAACCAGATTTTGCAGGAGCCAGGGAATAAATGCTGCAACCAGGAAAAACTATGCATTAACCCAGTGAAATGTCAGGTGAGCAAAGCATCTGACAAAGTTCAGGCAGTTGTTTGATTCTGCAGACTTCTAAAGGCAAGCACAGAAGCCTCAATGTTCAAATAACTAAGTAATCTAGAACAGCATGAAAAGGGATTCTGTACTCATAATTATTTATGAACGTTGGGCATGTTGCCTTTTGCAAATAATTTAGATGGGGATTGCAAAACTTGATTTTTCTCTCTTTTTACTTTTCTTTTTGCATGGGGCAACTAGGGACAGGGTGCAGGTACAAACTGGGTCTTTCCAATTCCTCCCCACCAGTCCCAGCCAATGGCCACTGGCAGCCCCAGGTAGACCTCTCTATGATTTCTGAGTTCCCTCTTATTTAACATGCCAATAGAATGTGCCCTGCTTGCAGTGGTGCAGAGAATTAGCCAAGGTCAGTACCAAAGGCAAGGCCAGTAGGCAGCCCAAACACAGGGAGTTCCAGGAAAGAGCTAGGTTATCAGGGAAATACAGGGCAGGGCAAGATGTAGTGATGGCCACCAGTTTGGATGGCTTTAAAAGGGGGTTAGACTAATTCATAAAGGAGAAGGCTATCGATGGCTACTAGCCCTGATGGTTATTTGCTATCTCCAGTATCAGAGGCAGTATGCTGATGTACACCAGCTGCTGGGGATCATGGGCGGGAAGGTGCTGTTGCACTCATGTCCTGCTTGTGGGTTTCCTGCAGGCAGCTGGTTTGCCACTGTGTGACTAGATGGAGCTTTGGTCTGATCCAGCTGGGCTCTTTTTATGTTCTTATGATAGATGGCACACAGACATTGTTCCAGCACTCCATGACTAGAACTGGAGGCTTTTAAGCCTGAGCTTTCAGAGCCTCACCCAGAGCACAGCTGCAGGCCAGAATGGTCTAGTCACAAACAGAGCCTTGCTCACAAGTATATATTTACTCACAAGCAGTCCTTATTTCTCAGGCAGGCACTTCTGTGTCTTGCATCTGAACCTTTATATACCTGTGCCCCCTGAGACTAGGTAATTGCTTGGCATCTGCCTCCGGGTCCAAGAGGAGGCTAACTCTGTTGTGAGGGGTAGGGTTGATGGCCATTTTCCCCAAGGGCCCAAGATCCTCCGATCTGTCTCAAGGTCCCTTGACACAGGCAACCCCTCCATGAAGTTGGGCTTAGGGGGCTCCAGGTCATCCTGCAAAGAGGAGTCCCCCAGAGAAGGAGTGACAACGCATTCCCTACATCCAGGGATGTATGGATTTGGTTCAATCTGTTCCATCTGTGTTTTTGCAGATTGTCAGGCATCCATCACTCACTGATTAACAAGATTGGATTTTTTTGTCAACCAGAATTTCATTCTACTTGCGCTAATTCTCACCAGCACAAATTCCCCAAAGTGAAAAACTGGTCCGCAAGTCTGCGGAATCCACATGACTCGGAAAAAGCCGGTCCACTGCAGAATCCACAGGTCAGATTCATCGAAATCTGAACACATCTGAATCTATTGTGGATTTCTCTGACATCCCTACCTACATCCACTGACTGCAAATGGACAAAGTGGAAGTGTAGCTCTGAATCCACAAGATCTTCTCAGAGCAACTTCTATTGTTGTATTTTGTATGCAAGTCTTCTGGTGCCAGGGATGTCGGAGAAATCCACAACAGAATCAAATGAGTTTGGATTTGTATGGATCTGACCCATGGCTTCTGCAGCGGACCAGCTTTTCCCTGGTTGGGTAAATTTTGTGAGCTTCTGGACTGGTTTTCTGACTTTCCCAAATTTTGCACAAATTTAGTAAGAGAAAAAGCAGCAAAATATTTTCAAAAAACCAGCCCAAACTGTGCATTTTCCCCATAGTTTAAAGGTTGAAAATGTGAATTTTGGGTGGATTTGCATGTTGGGGGGGTTGCACATTTTTTCAAGCGTGCATTTGGATATGGATTTATGCAAATTTGGAAACTAAAAACAATCCGATTCCATCAATAAGCGGATGTCAGAATGAAAGGTGTCTGCCAATCCATGAAACACAGAAAGAATGGATTTTATACAACCTGTACATCCCTACCTGGGACCAAGAGTACTGTGGCCCTGGTCCCTCTCCACTAGAGATTCTCAACACATGGCTGTCATCTCAGGGACCTCCCTGACAAGCAGGAGTCTGTTCCTAAATGGGTGCACAATCATTTGCTCAGTTTTTATTCTGTTTTAGTGTATTCCTCAGTTTTCTGCTGCCACCCATGAGAGCCATCCATTCGTCATTAGAAACCCAGATTTACACAGCCATTTGGAATGAGTTTTCAAGGTCTTTCTTGCCAAAGGGAAAGGAGGTGGTCAAGTCTCTGATCAGCTTTTGTTTAATTGGCGAGTTTGTTTTAGTACAGTTAGTACAGTCAAGTTTTATAAGGGAATTTGCATGCACAGAAGGCTTCTCCCTTCTTATCACGGAGGCTCTGTTGGTCGGCGCTCTGTCTCCATATGAGGAAATCAACCTCTGCTGTCTCCCATCAGAAAGTACAAAAAGGCGTCATCGAATTTTTACTGAACTAGGTGATCCCTTTCACAGCATATGAATTTGTATTTCTGGCACCAGAAGCAAGCTGTATATATGATGTTTATTACTCTAAGCCCAGGGTGGGCAGAAAGCAGGTGGGGATTTACTGGGAAATCTCTGGGTGATTTGCATTAGATCAGCAAGAATCTCGAAATCCCAATAGTTTAACAGTAAGGTCATGCCAGTGTATGGCTCATGGAGGGTTCAAGTAAGTAATTGACTTTGCCTGCCTGAGCCACCACTTGGTATCTAACTCTAGTTGGTGGACCTCAGGGTTCTATTTTTTAAAAAGCAAAGTAGATCCTGCAAGCCTGATGTCTGCCTTCCCCTTTTCCCTAGGCTAAGTGTGTTAATACATGCATCTGTATTGACAGATTCTGAAGTTATTAGGCATTTTGATAACTATACAGCAGGGCTGCGCAACCTGCCACTCTAGGCCTAATTTCCATGGTCCTGGGACTCATTCCGTGTGGCCCTCAACCTCATTTCAAAAACCCTCTGCATGCGATCAGTTCAGACCTCTTACAAGAACCATCTTCTCTTCCCCTGGCAGCCTGCTGTGATAGAAGGAAGATGGGGAGAAAGAAAAAGGAGTGGCAGAAATAGAAAGAAAAGGGGGTGGCAGGAAGGAAGGAGAGAGAGAGAGAGAGAGAGAGAAAGGGATGATCCACTTACTGCTGGCTCTGGGCTTGCCCACTGCTGTCTTCAGTCCCAACCACCACCCACCAGCATGAAGCCCCCAATACATTACCCACAAGGAAACACAGCCCTCAACCGGAAAAAGGTTGCCAGCCCTGCCATAAAGCCAGTGAAGGGTTAGGCTTAATTAAAAAAAAAAAGGGAATTTTATTTTGAAATAAAGTTTCAAATACAGGCAACTAAAAGAAAGAACACACATCACAAGATTATTACGTACAGTCCTTATGAACATACAGTCCTTAGTATATCATGGATGAAACTTCAATAATTACAGTAAGATTGCTGAAGGAGAAAATTACTAATAATTCAGAAAGTTTGCATGTGTAATGTATGTAGCCGAATCATAATCAGAAAAAAATAAATGTGTTTGTACTTGACTGGGGTGTAATCAGGAGCTTGAAACTTTATTTTTTCACTTTTATGTCAACACAGAGAGAAAGAACAGAGAGAAAACAATAAGGCTGCAATCTTATGCACACTTATCTGGGAGATAACGCCATTGAAAACCATGGGACTGACCTCTGAGTAGACTTAGACCTGGTTTGCAAGTAATGACAAACCATGGGTCAATTAATCATGGTTTGTTGAATTGTGGATTGCCGTTACGCATGAATCCAGAACTATGGGTTAACTATGGGTTGTTAACCACAAACAACTCACATGGTTTGTTGTTCAGCTGTGAACAGTCCATTGTTAAAAAACAAGGGGTTCCCATTACGAGGGATGCCGGGATTGTGTAAAATCTGCTCCATCTATGTTTTGCAGATTATCAGGAGCCTTTTGTTCCATTGTCCGTTCACAGACAGATTTGATTTTTTTTCCATTATGGGAAAAATATATAATAATTCCATAATTATAATTCCATAATTCCATAAGAGGTTTTGCAACAATGTACATAATTTACCTTAGTACCTAACATTTAGTGTATTGTCCCCCATTCCATTCAACTTTTACCCACATGTATTTACTGGTCTCAGCAGAGATGTGTGTATTTTCCTATAAATAAATATGTGTAATTTTGGGGAAATTTAAAAAAAAGAAGAAGAAAGAACCGGAAGTCCACGGACTCCGTGCAGCCTGAGGAGGTGAGTCCACAGCAGATTCTGCAGGGTGGATTCTTAGAAATCTGAGCTCATTTTAGTCCATCTCGAATTTCTCCAGCATCCGTAGTCATTACATGCAAACCCAGAAATATGGGTTGTTCCTGGGTTTTTCACCTGGCTATAGAGGCAGCAGGCAATAGAAGTAAAAAAAAAACAAAAAACAGTATTGTATTTTGTTACATACAATTTTTTGTATGTAACAAAAAATTACATACCAGTAATGCCAGTGCCACAAAGGCAATTGGGTTACAGGAAGGAACTGGGCGAAGGAGGAAGGAAACCGACAATCCAGGGACTGAGAAAACAAACCATGGATTGTTTTATCACCTGCTAGATAACCCCTGTGTAGGGCAACAAACCATGGTTTAAAGAAACCATGTGTTAGCATTATGTGTGAAACAGGTCATAATACTGTGCTGTAAACCACCACAAATTCAAAGAAAACAGTGGCCATTTAGCTGTTTTGCACTTTCATTAAAGTTCAAAAGGTTTTCAGTAGAAAATACAATGGGACTTTTTTCCTGAAGAATTCCCCATACGGCATTTGAGGGATGGGGTGGCAGTTGCTGCTATGAGACTCTATGCAATGGATCAAGTATGCTGGACAGAGTATGTGTGCCTGTATGAAAATAATGTAATTCTCCCACAGTTATTCTTCACACTGAAATGAAGAGTAGATTATTGAGTTCATTGGCTGACAGCTCTCAAACACTTTTCATTCTGCTGGTTGCTTTCCAGTTGGGCTTATGGCTGATAATAGTTATATTATACACCTACCCAGAAGATGGATATCACACCTAGAGTAATTGAAAACACTCTGTGAAACCCAGGTCTTTATTACTATTACATGGAACTGAAATCCTGGATCATAATTAGAATGTGTTGGTCCATCAGCACAACCTGACAAGTTCATTTCTGGTTAAGAAGCACAAAAGGAAAGAAGAAGGTGCTAGACACAACTCTCTTTCACAACATCTGAGAATGCAGCAATAGATAGGGATGGGTGAACGAGTGATGTTAGAAATCGCTAGGATTCTCCAAACGTCAGCTCACCACTTGTCTTATGCCTGATTCGTCTTTGTGTTTGAAATTGTTGCTTGCTCTGCACGAACAGGGAAAATGCACAAATTGAGCAGTGATCGAATGTGAAATTTGCGCAGATTTCCCCAAATCTGTTCAGATTTCCTAATTTGCACAATTTTCCTCCATAGACTAAAGCAGGGCTTTCAATCTGCAGCGGGAAATGTGCACAACGTTGGAAATTTGCACAAAATCAAACTGGGAAAATTGTGCGTAAATCAAATGTTGAGCACATATCTAGCCACGTGAGAACATTTTCGGTGGGCAGGTACTTGCCATTGTGATCACATTTGGGGCTTTGAAAAGGGCATGCTTGCATGGTTTGTCAGCAAAAACAAAATCCTCATACATCCCTAACAATAGACAGGGTCCTCAAAGATCCAGCAAATGGGAGTAGGAGACTATAGCCCACTCAGCCACCTCAGCATTCAGCCATCTCATTCTGCTGCATCGTGCGTCAAGTGGACCCGGCCTGGCCACAGTGGCTTGGCCCAAAGGCCATCCAATTCACTTTTATTTCTCAACAGGGATTTCAACCTAGATATCATACTCAGCACCACCTTTGACTCATTGTTTCAGCAAAAGTTGAATTCTATTTCTACTAGAGTCAACTCCATTCCCCACCCCACCACCTTGAGTGGGGTACGCCACCTTGAGTTCCTTAAGGAGGGAAAAAAAGGCGGGATATAAATGTAATGAATGAATGAAAGATAGCAGCCTAACGCTGCAATCCTATATCCGCTTACCTGGGATATAGGACTACAGCATCAGGCTGCTTCTGAGTAGATATGCTTCTGAGTAGACATGTATAGCACTGTACAGCTAGAAGCACCAGTCATGATCCCTATAGGTTGTATCATAATTCATTTTCAGGCAACAACTTTTCCTTGTTGTTTTGTCAACTTACTGATGCCTTTTTTTATGCATATGCATGAAGATTTCACATTGACCAGACTGAGCTGATTGGAATAAATACCATTTCATTTTCAAAGAATAAACTTCCCAGATGGTTGATTTAATGAGCTCCTTACCACCACCCTCATATTTTCTAGACAGACAACAATTGGCATTAGGAACTTTTTCCGTCTACCCTGCCTGCTAAGTCTGAGTCCTTGTGATGCATCGTTGCTACAGCTGTCTGTCTGATGAGGTCCATGCAAACATGGACACGTTTTCCACACAAATGATCTAGTCTGATCTTTCCGTTTATCACAGCTGTGGCTTTTCAACGGCAAATACCATAAACTCTCATTCAATGGTCAATAACTAAAGTGCTTCTCCTCAGGCACTTCAGTGGGGCTACTACTCTTTGTACTACTTCAGAGTTGTTGTGTTGCAGGGCTACACTCTGGAAAACACAAATCCAAAGCATCACTGGATATTTGGAAGCAGACATGCAGCTCTCTAAGGGCGCAATCCTATGGCCGCTAAACAGTGTCTAGACTGCCACAGGATTTTTCATTTTCTGGGAACTGAGCTCGGAGCCAGCACTCCGAGGTTGGTACCCAGAAAACTGACTCCCCGCCCCTGCCCCCGCCGCCTCATAGACAGCACAGTTTGTCCGTAGCCTCTGTGCTTGCAAGAGCAGCACGGAGAGGCCAAAAAGGGGGCATCTCTGGGGGTGGGGAGGGGATGGCAGAAGCGTCGTTGCAATGCTTCCTATGCACCGTCCCCATCCCCCCCCCCCCGCTCCAACCCACTCCAGCTAGACAGCCGAAATTGGAGCAGCCAGAGCACGGAGGAGGAGATCCCCTCCATGTTCTGCCCACCCTTCATTGGATAGTCAGCCCCCTCCAAGTTCAGAGGCAGCCAACTGTCCCTATAGGATTGTGCCCTAAATTGCCTAACAGCTTAAGGGCCTGGTCCCTAAATAGGGTGGCCACTTACGTATCACCAAAAAAAAGAGGAAATGCATCACCCAAGAAGAGGACAAAAGACAATGCTGTGTCATATGCTAATGCACATGCATAGATGCAAATTTAAAAAATAATTAGCATCATTTAAATAGAATACAATCATCTCACCATAATAGGATGCATGACCACCATATCTGTAAGACGCTGTAACATGAAATAAGAGGAAAAATCTAGCTGTACTTTTGAACATAACAGTTAGATATGTACAACATACATATAGCCCTGTTTGCCTGAGTTTTATGGAAGCAGCCAAAGCTGTTTCCAGACAGAGGACTCCTAGTGCCATCAGCCAAAAGGCATTGTGCCTCTCTTCTGTATTTTCCCCCTTAACTGATTTTTTTTATGGAAAGAAAAAAGATGGAAGAAACAGTGAGAAAACACAGGAGGGTCACAAATATTAAACAACATCATCCGGACCCTGCACAAATTCCGTGAATAATGCAGGGCGATTGCACAATAAAAGTTTCATCTGGAAGTACCCCAGGAAACCTAGTATATATCCTGAAACGAGAGTTAATTGAATTAAGTTTTCAAATGTTATCAGAGAATCAGAGAATCATAGAATAGTAGGGTTGCAAAGGGCCTACAAGGCCATCGAGTCCAACCCCCTGCTCAGTGCAGGAATCCAAGTCAGTTTCTTTTATCTTAAAAGAAAACTGTGTCTCTAGTCCTCATGATTGTATGACCAGCAGAATGCCTTCCAAATGCACCTATCCTTGCTGGATATGATGATGAGGAAATGATTCAAGAACCACTAACACACTGCTTCAGAACCATGTCGTGATATGGAAACACGGTCTGAGAAGTGGGGGCGGCAGGGAGGAGAAAGGAAGAATCTTCTTTCAATGTGTTTTTAGAAGATGGTCAAAGAAAAGCAGTGGATAGGATGGCACAAAACAAGAAGGGAAGGACTAAGACAGATTTGGAAGGCCCAAGTTCCTGAAGGGAAGGACTAAGACAGATTTGGAAGGCCCAAGTTCCTGAAGGGAAGGACTAAGACAGATTTGGAAGGCCCAAGTTCCTGAAGGGAAGGACTAAGACAGATTTGGAAGGCCCAAGTTCCTGAAGGGAAGGACTAAGACAGATTTGGAAGGCCCAAGTTCCTGAAGGGAAGGACTAAGACAGATTTGGAAGGCCCAAGTTCCTGAAGGGTAGCAAAAGACATTTTGTTCAGTTTAACCTATCTAGTGACCTTATACTGCATCAGACCATTGGTCCTTCTAGCCCAGCGTTGCCCACTCTGACTGGTAGCAGCTCTCCGGAGTCTCAGGTAGGGCCCTTTCCCATCAGTTGCTATCTAACCACTTAACAGAAAGTGCCAGGGATTGAACACAGAACCATCTGCAACACCTGCTCTACCATGGAGCTATGGCCCTTTAGGTAGGAGGTAAGAGTCTGGGGCTGGGATACTGCTAAGGCAGGGAGCAAACCGTGTCTGTCCATGTGAAAGATAGTTGCTTACAAGGCTACGTAATGCACACTGGGTTCTTTCTCCACCTGAGGTAGCATTCTCTTAAGTGAGAACACCCTCCCCAGAGGGGCTGCCTTGTACCCACATTGTCTTCTTTTCAGCACCAGGTGAAGGACGATTTATTTTCCCAGGCATTTTAGAAACTGATTCAGTGCTTTTAGATCTTTGCCCTTTTCTTTATCCTCTGATGTTGATTTCATTTTTGTTTTATCCTGTGCTGTTTTTACTTGTTATTGTTTTATTTTTATCTTGTTTTTATAACCTGAACGCAGCCTACCATTATCAAAAGGAATTGCTCTGCTAGTGGAGATCCGCTGCCTTTTCCCGTTGCGCGAGTGCTCACGGGCAACTGTGTAAACCTAAGATCTGCACCCTTGCGCATCGTTCAGAACTTGGTGCAATGTTATTTGTGTTGGCAGAATGACACAGTTGAATACAACCCAATGATTTGAATTTATTTGTATAGCCCCCAGAGAACTACAATTATTAGGTGGTTCAGAAATGTAATAAATAAATAAATAAATAAATAAAGCGATGTGCTAAGTCAGCATGGGTGCCTAAAGTGAAAACATTCAGTGACTCTTTTAGTGCTTCCACAGTCAATACAGACTGACAAGAAAAATGGTCACGGGTGGAAAATAGGCCCAAGTGGAAGTGTGAATTGGCGACATTTTACATGAACTTGAAACAACCCTGGAGTTTACCAAGCAGAAATCCCAATGCCCCTCCACATGGAAGGGCTTCGCTGAAGTTCTCAATTATAATTAATGAAACATTCTGTAGAACAAGGTGTTTCGGCCTACAATTCCCATCAGGCCTACTCAGCATAGCCAGTAGTGAGGGATCATGGCATGTGTAGGCCAAAACATCTGAAGGACCACAAGTGCCCACTCCTTCTGTAGAAAATGCCTTCTAAGCCCAAGAGAAAGCAGTTGCAGACATCCATCTAACTCTTATAGCATGCCATTGGAAACAAGAAGGGGAGTGCCCAGGAATACAGTAGGGGCAGGGGAGGGGCGGAATTTGCATCCAGTAAACCGGGAGTTGCTGCATAATATAATTATGAATAGGTGGCTATATGAAGAAGTGACTCTGGGGGCTTCTCTACACCAGGGTTTTATCCCACATCTTTACCGGGGCTTCTGCTTCCGGACCTTTGCAGCATTAAGCTCAACTCTTTACACGTGCTTTCTTTCTCAGATTTCCTTTCTTTGAAACTTTTATATGTTTCATTAGACAGCCACTAGATGGTGCTGTGGCATAGATGTGGTATTGCAGAAGTACATAGAGCTGATGGAGCGCTTCAAAGCACCATTTTAAAAATAGTGGATTATCTCCATTAAGAAAAAAGCTGCGATAATGGTCACAAAGCACAGGAGAGGCCCTGGAGGGTGACGACGTTGTGTAAAGGACCCGCAAACTACCATGAGCGACCAATCACGAGCGCACAATAAAAGCCCTAGATGTCTTGAATATGCTGTGCCAATAAATATAAACCAAACAGTAGTCCTCCCACTTTAGAGACAGGGGTGTGCAAATGACTTCATGCTTGGTCCCATTCAGTGGGTGAAGACTCCAGTCCTGCCTGGTTCAAGACTACAGGGCTTATGCAGAGCTCCACTACTGAATAACCTCCACCACCAAAGGAGAATGGAATGTTGGACTTCACTCAAGTGCTCATTCTCTTCAGTGGAGTGAACTTCTCTCTCTCTCTCTCTCTCTCTCTCTCAGACATTGTCCTTACATACCTTCTTAAAAATTTGCCTGCACACCACTCCATCTGGTGCAAGTCAAATGAAGCCCCAGCCTTGCACATGCTTTGCTGGCGAGGATCAACAATGAAGCAACGTCGCTGCCAGAAATCCACAGCAGATTTGGCACTGGGCCATGTTGCGTAGGCTTTGCCGCTCCTGAGAAGTTTACAGGAAAACGTGACATCTTGAAGATGAAGAAAAGCAGTAAACAACTCGCCTTTCTAGCCTACCATTTTAAAGTCCTCATTTTAAATCTTCTGCTAAAAAGGAAAGACAGAAAAACAGCTTTTCCAAAAGTTTTGTTAAGTTCTGTTTAAAAAGAAACTATTTGGTGCTTTTAAGAAAAGGTTGACTTAACATTTCTGCTGTTCATGGCTCTGTAGTTGTTGCATAAGATACAGGCTCTTTTCATGCTAGTGACTGACAGCCCTACAATTATGGTGACAAAAATAAGGGAATAATAAAAGTTGAAAAGCAAGTGAGAGTCTAACCATTTTACGGTGCACATTTGATTGGCAAAGCCTTCTTTGTCAAAAGCAATGACAGGATAAACAGCCTTCGAAGATGATATTCTTAATCCTTTGTGCACTGACATTCAGCGTATATCAGCAAGACTAAATGTATATTGTAGAACTGGCATTCAAAGAGCTGCCTGTTAATTAAGCCAGCATCTCAAATTCTGTATGTTAATTATGTCATATGATGAAACACCTTGGTGCTGGATGCGACAACATGTGCCTTGAGCCTGAAGGAAATTTGTCTCCAAAAAATCTTACATCCGCAACTTTGATCAATGCATCAGAAATGCAGGCAGATGGTTTCTTAAAACATTATAATGGTACATTGCCATTCATTAGCTAGGCCAAAATGTAGACTAATTCTTCACAAACTGAGAGGATAGGAATAAAGAACGGGTCCTGTTCCCAGATCAATTACAATGCTACTGTTGGTCTTAGTAAAGAAATCATTATCTTGACAGTGGTCCAATTAATCAAGGCAGTGCATTTCACAGCAATGGTATATTGGCATGATCAAGTGTTGCCATTAAACCACAGCAGAGTGTATCCTGCAGATATAGCGGGGGGGGGGGGGAGAGATAAATGGCCTTTCCAACTATTCTGCTTGCTAAAAGCACACTATCTGCAACCACAAGACCACTGGTGGTGCATTTCAAGAGCAACTTTTTCACAGTATTGGAATATGCAAGCTTTTGAGTTGTATTGAACTCTTTAGCAGGTCCAATGGCTTCTTCATTCAGCCTGATGAGGATTTCAGTATACTGTACACAACTGCAAGGGTTGTAGAACCTGTGGCTTTCCAGATTATGTTGGATCCCAACTCCCATGAGTTCCAGCCACTATGCCAAATAGTCAGGGATGATGGGATTTCTAGTCCAACAACTTCTGGAGGGCCATAGGCTCCCCTTCCCTATTTTACACCAACAAGAGAAAAAGGGGAGTCCTTCATTTCTGAGATCAAACATGGCAACAGCTGCTCAAATTTCTGTTACTAAGTGTAACGTGTTATTAAGTACTACGGCTTCTACTAGTGGGAGCAGAAAATGAGCACTGGTGACTTAAACCCAATAGCAAGCTTTTGTAACTAAATGGGGAAAAGTTATGCACCTGTAGAAATATGGAGGTTTTCCCTTTATAATAGGATCAAAGGTTTTTGTTCACTTAGGTTTAAGACCACATTTTTCGAAAATGACAACCCAACAACATCTTGTTCCATGGAAGATGAACAAGATCTATCAGTATTTGGTTAAAGTTAATGTTGGTCCTGCCATGGTGGAAAGGGAGATTTCTACGGGCACTCCTACACCAGCCTAAAATCCTACATTTGAAATGGGCTTTCTGCTTCCGTTTTAAATGCAGGATCACCACTGACTCCCTTTACACGCGCTCCCCTTCCCCCCTCCTTCTCCCCATATCTGAGTCTTCCATTATCTTTCATTGATCTCGCTCCTCTTCTTGCCGCTTTAACTCTTTTCACAAAGGAAACTGAAGCAGAACACAACAGGGTACTTTGATAGCTCATTATCTGCAATCTATTTAAAAGCGGAACAAAGGGCATTTAGTGCAGGAGGGTCATGGCAGGGTCACGGTGTCATGTAAAGAGCCCGCAAACTTCACACAGAACTTTTATCCTGCGATTGAGTTTGCTCCTTCATGGAAGTTTGCGGGCTGTTTATATGACACTGTGATCATCCCAGCATGGAAGATTCAGCTATGGGGGAGAAGGAGTGGGGAAGGGGAGGGGGAAAAGGAAGCATGTGTAAAGGGAGTCAGTGGCGATCCTGCATTTAAAATGGAAGCAGAAAGCCCCATTTTAAATGCAGGATTTTAGGCTGGTGTATAAATGCTCCTATAGTGGAATTACCCAAGAGCTAAGGACTACTGGAATACCATAATTACTTTGGTAAAAAGAACTGGTAACTCTTTCATTACCTTATGACTCCATCCATGTTCAGAGGAGTATCAGCAAAACTGCTCTATTGCCATCATGTCCTGCTAGTGAGCTTCCTGGGGGCATCTGATTGGCTACTATGGGAAACTGGATGCTGGTCTAGATGATCCAGCCTCTGATCCTTAGTCTAATCCAGCAGGGCTCTTCTTGCATACTTGCTTTGTATTTACTGAACTTTATGAAACATCATGTACTTGGCAGGTATTAGATTATGTTCTTGAACCTTATTAGTTTCCACTCATATAGTGTATGCCAGGCACTTGGGAAAAGACAACGAAGAGCGCAATCCTAAAGGGTTGCCTCTCTATAAAGAGAGGACTCTGAAATCAGAGCCCTCTCTCTATCCTATGCCCTGCCAGGCAGGGCGGGAGGAATGAAGGAGGGGAAAGCAGCTTCTGTTCCTCCTGCTAGCTACTTTTAGCTGGATGGTCCTCTGAGCCTGTCCAGCTTGCTGGCCTACCTGGGGGCCTGGCCAGGAATGGAGAGGCTGGTAGATCCTGCAAACCCACATAATCTCCAATACCTCCCCCCCTCACCCGCTGGCACACCCCCTTCCTAACTTCCCAGACACTGTTCTGAGATCGCAACAGCAATCTTGGAAGAGCAGCCAATGTGTAGCTTCCCACAGCAGCTGCCGGGGGTGGGGGAAATCCACTGTATCCTATGGTCACTCGGATGTTCTCCAAGTGATCACAGGATTGTTCTGCCCTCCCATCAAAATAAATAAATAAATGAAACCACCTGAAATTCTTGGGATATACTGCAGATGGCTAACATGCAAAAGACTGTTGAGTCCAATTTATGCTTGCAAAACAGTCAGAACTACGGTAAAGCTATATTGTTCTAGTGATATGTTAGGATTATTATGGCATGTACCTATCTGCTTCAGGATTGAGAGCTCAAAGTGCATCTCGGTTCCTTTTCTATCAAGGAATTTTATCTCCTTTTATATCACAGTAATCGATTTCATCTCCTTTTATATCACAATAATCATCATAATAATACAAGATCTCTACAAATCCATGAAGAAAACACTTCATGTATATATATATATTTTGTTCATTCTATACTCAAAACTGCCTTTGCATTTGTGTATGTTCCTGGTCTCCACTGTGTAAATTGCCTGCTGCTTTGAGAATGTGATTGCATCCTTTGACAGCACAGCATCAGGAGAATCTCTCAGAATCTTCTGAAACACCTTGCAACACGACAAGCGTAGATTGTCTGAGACAGTCAGGAAGCAATCTCCTCCTGACGCACCACTAAAGCGTAAAGGCTTACCATCATTGCCCTTCTAAACAGTGGTGCAGCTAGGTAATTTTAAACTGTGGACATAAGTTTAAATGCCTTCAAATTGGTCAGTGATGAGCAATTTATTTGTTTCTTTATTATAGTTTTAAACTGCCCAATAATAAGCATTTTCTGGGCAGATTGCACAGATAAGAATGAGGTTTCCCTGCCTAGTGACGAAGAAAACCTCCTCCCCAATTTGGATCGCTGTCTCAGTGCTGTTGATCAGCTGATCTACAGGAAAAAGTGGGTGGGAGCCACACAACCCACAGCTGAGGACTGCATGAGGCCTGAGGGAAGTGGATTGTCCACCCCAGGTCTACACTGGCTGGTAGCAGTTTTTCAGGATTTCAGATAGGAGATTTTCCCAGCCCTACCTGGAGATGCCAGGGACTGAACCTGGCCATGCCAGGGACTGAATCTGACCTGGGACCTTTTGTATGTAAAGCACCTGCTCTACCACTGAGCTCTACTTTCCATGGGCCCAACACTGCTAAAGGTCACGACAGTGCAGGGCTCTCCAGAGCCATATTGTCCCCGCTTTTTAGATCACTTCCCTGCATTTCTAATTTTGAGCTGTATAAGATGCCTGGGGAAAGCTCCTGCACAAATAAAAGACTGAACTCGTTATTCTCTTGAATCTGAGGGGACTTCTTCATGATAGCTATGCCCTGTACTATGCCTCTGTACTCCAAAGTACTTAATCAGTATCCTATAGATCAGAGGTGAGCAATTTGTGGCCCTCCAAATGTTTTTGCTGACAACTCCCATTAGCTCAACCCATCACAGTCAATGGTGAGGGCTGATGGGAGTTATAGGCCAAAACCTCTGGAGGGCCACAGGTTGCCCACTTCTGCGATAGATCTTGCCACTGTGGTGTGGGAATGCTTGATGGAGAGAAAGAGACCTGATTCGCATGATCATTGTCAGCTGCGGTGGCTTAAATAACCCTAAAGCAGCCCATGGGTTCTGGGTGGTTTGTTAACCATGCCAACAAGCTATCCTTGCCAGGTTTGGACGACATGACAAACTATGAGCAGGGGATGGGTTACGGACTGGGTGCCTGTGGGCACCTGGCACTTGCTGCAAACCATGGTGGCTGAAAATGATTGTGTGAACCTGCCCAGAGACTGAGTAATATCAAAACTGTGAGTGTATGGGAGGCTTTAACAAGGACTAGCAATCTTTACCTCCTCAGGTGAGAGATGGGAAAGGGACTAAGGGCTTCTTCACACAGAGCTTTTATCCTGCGATTGAGATGGCTCTCTCATGGAAGTTTGCAAGCTCTTTAGATTACCAAGGGCCGATCTACACTTATGGCTTTTTTCGCTTCCAATGAGGTTTCACCGCCCATCTTTCACACTACGCAGTACCCGCCTCGAATTGGAACCGGAATTTCCCCCTCCGTGCTCCCACTTTCAATACCCTGATATCCCAGTATTTCCTCATAATGTGCTCTGATTTTCCGCGTTCGCTACCGTATCTGGTCGTAGTCCCCTCCCCTGCCTGTCCATATACAGCGGTGTTTGTATTTCCCTCCTGTCCAATCACAGTTCTCGACGGCCCCATGTCATCTTCCGGCTACTGATCACATAGCTTCCTCAGCACTCAATGTTTCCTCAGCAACAAGCAAAGGGCTGGATGTGCATGCACTTGTCTGATCTCAGAAGCTAAGCAGGGTCAGCCCCAGACAGTAGTGAGATGGCCGACGCCTGGGAATCAGGCTTCCTGCATTGAGCAGGGGGTTGTTCTATCCCTTCAAATGAGACTTAGTTTTACCCCCTTCAGCTTTTTTTTAAAATGAAGGCGTTATCTTATTCGAAACTTCAAAGATTCGAAGATATGAAGCTTCAAATCTTCAAAGATTCGAATCTTCGAAGATCATGCCTGAATTAGGAAAAAAATAGCGCAGAAAGCACGATTCTTCAAAGATAACGCCTTAATTTTTTTTTTTAAGCTGAAGAGGGTAAAACTTAGTCTCATTTGAAGGGATAGAACAACCCCCTGCTCAGTGCAGGAAGCCTGATTCCCAGGCAGTCACCCGTCGTACTACTGACCAGGGCTGACCCTGCTTAGCTTCCGAGATCAGACAAGCATGCACACATCGAGCCCTTTGCTTGTTGCTGAGGAAACATTGAGTGCTGAGGAAGCTATGCGATCAGTAGCCAGAAGACGACATGGGGCCGTTGAGAGCTGTGAGCGTGGTGGGCGTGGAATCAGCAGAAACAGGAAGAGTTTCTGATCCTCCATTGAGAGCTTCCATTTTTAAGAGCAGGAAAGCAGCACAGTGCTCGAGTGTGAACCAAGCTCGCGCATTTGATGAAGCACCGCAATGGGGAAAATGGGTGAGTGTGGATAATCACATTTTAATGCGAGAGCGTTTAACCCAACAGGACACCAAATTCATTGTGATGGCGGGCACGATGTAGATCGGCCCCAAGTGACTCCAAGCCATCCCCTGCACTAAATGCCTTTGTTGAGTTTTTAAATAGATTGCAAATAATGAGCTATCAAATTACCCCATTGTGTTCTGCTTGAGTTCCCTCCATGAAAAGAGGAAAAGCAGCAAGAAGAGGAGCAAGATCAATGAAAGATAATGGAAGACTCAGATACGGGGAGAAGGAGGAGGAAAGGGGAGGGGGGAAAGGAAGCATGTGAAAAAGGGAGTCGTTATGCTCCTGCATTTAAAACAGAAGCAAAAAGCCCCATTTTAAATGCAGGAATTTAGGCTGGTGTAGAGATGCCTTAAGAAAGGAGACCTGACTCAGGTGGGAACTTGGAGGATTAGTTCAGTTTATTTGTATAATTTTATACATAGTTGTAAGAGCTGAATGCTTTTTTAAAAAAATTATGTATTTATATATTGACACTATATTCATAATTGTTCCTACTGTGTTTCTGAGTTATATTCATTTTTCACTGTTCATTTGGTATGCTGTGAGCCAGTTTGGATACAATCTTGTGGAAACACAGCTTGCAAATACATGGATGGTGATGTCTAGACCATGAGTACAAATGGAATTATGGTGGGATGTACAGTATCTCTAGTTTAGCTAAACTAGACTTATCCTCAGAAAGAATGGTTTGAAATAACATGATGCCATTCAGCTGTGGAAGTTCAGCAGGTCTGGCCCTGTAAACTTTCTGGATCGAAGACCACCTGAGATCTATATGTCAGCCGCTTTTCAGCTCTTCAGGGGAAGAGTGTAATAAATAATAATAGCAACAGCAAACCTTATTTACTGCAGGACTGTGGGTCATCGTTTATAACCTTGGGTTCCTGTTGATTTTTCTGAAAAGGCTTGAGAACCGCTAGCATGAAACAACTTTTAAATGAAATACCACTGTACATCTCAGAGTGTCACAGAATATAAACAAATTCCAGCATATGGCTGCCATGAATCAGTCAGGAAATGTAACTGGGGGGAAAATATGCATTTTTAAAGTGTCTCTCACATCCATGGAAAACAATTCAGTATTTTGTCCTGAAAACTGGTGTATTTCATCTCCAGAAAGTGGAGAATGCCAACATTCTGAATTGAATTGAATTGAAATGCAATTTCTCAGTAAATTTCAGGCTTGAGTATTTTTTTGGAACTGTGAATTTGGGGTATTTTATCATAATTAAGAGTGCAAAAATCCTGTGATGTTGTTTTTGTCCCTTTAAAGAGGAATTGATAAGTATGTACCTTTCACTTGATTCAAATTACCAATACTTCCACCAAAAGAGTTCTGTTCAACTAATTACTCTGGGTGAAAAGCATAAGGGTTCCAGAGCACATCTATCCAAGAATCAAGTGAATTGACCTTTGAGGTCCCTTCCAACTTTATCTTTCTATGCAATGATTTCTTATGTCAGCAGGAGGTTGGACTAGATGACCTTTGAGATACCTTCCAACTCTATGATTCTGTGATTCTTGCAAAGTCCTGTTGCACAAGCAGAAATACGCTCACACAATGTCTGATTTCATCTCTAGTCTCCCCAATCCAAGTCCAACATTATCCACCACACTCCCCTTTCTCTAGCAGCTTGATTGCTTCACCAATCCTGATGATGTCTCCCTCTCTTTCTTTTCTAGACACTGCTTTAGAAGCTGTCTGCTCCAGCTCCCCGGTACATGAGCACACGTTTCTCCTGATGTAAACAAAGAGCAAACAGATGATCCTAGCCCTGGCTCACAGTCAGGCAATCTCCCTAACAGGATGTGTCTGTAGGACAGGACACTGTGGGACTTGGCCAGGCAACTTTAGGATTCACTGTGAAATACTAAAGGGCTGGTGTTTTCATTTCAAACACAGTTTTAAAAATAATGCTGAAGAACACCCAGCAGATTTCATCCCTTTCAACTGATGTGTAGCATCATGTTCCACTGATGTGTTTTTTTTAAAAAGAAACCTGTAAAGGAGGGACATTGTAGTCCCCAGAACCAGTCCATCCACACTTCAGTCTTTGCCAGTCTCACTTAGAAGGCTGCCTACATAAGTATGGCTCTTGAGATTGGATCATTATTTCCTATGTTGGAAACACGTTTTTTATAAGCAAACCCTTGAAGAAAAGTAAGTTAAAGTTACTGCGTGATTGGCATTGCCAAACAAGATGCTTGCCTTATCAGGGAAGGATTTGTTTTGTGATTATCATGTTCTTTCCCTGATAATTTCATGCTAGCTGGCTTCCCACATCAGCTTCTGAAGGGCAAGTGACTGCATTTTTCTTCATGAAAAAGAAATTAATGTTTTCTGCCAGAAATAGCAGGAACTCAATGTCTTCTGCAAAAAAAAAAAGGGGGGGAAATTAAAAAAAAGATACAGGATGTGAGTCATTATCAACAGCAGGACACCTTAGGTGTTCTTAGCTCTCCATTTCTTTTATGACATATGAGATGAAATAAAAAAGATGGATGTAGGAAAACAGAACCCCCAGGAAGCAAGGGTCAATTAAACCCTTCAAAATCCCCTTCGTTTCACATTAACCATCACTTGTTTTATTTCCCATTATTACATGCAATATATATGTATAGATATTCTATGGGTAAGTTGAATATGTTAGGGATAAGTTGAATAATGAGTGTACATAACAACTGGGCACTGTACACATTAACCATGCCTTGTGGAGAATGTGTGCATAATCTGTCTGCGTAGAGGGAATTGTGCACATTTCCAGGTCAGTATATCTGAACTGCATTTTGTACATTCTTTGAGCAATACCTACATGTTCCAGTCAATAGGCATAGTCTCCAACTGCCTTCGTTTTATCTTTAGTTCAGAAGTGACCCATCAGGGCCTCATGCAGTCTGCTGTCTAATTTTATGTGATCAGTGGGTGGGTATTTTATGTGATCCATGGATGGGGGTGATGTGTGTGTGTGTGTGTGTGTGTGTGTGAGCAAGAGAAAGAGAGAGAGAGAGATTGAGGAATTTATGCAAAGCCTGGAAACTGCGGGTGGACTGACAAAAGGCAGGGGAATATTTGAAGCTCGGTGCTCTATTTGGATCTTATCTCATTTAACTTGTTTGGAGGTCAATTTACCAATGAAAAAGCTGACTGAAATATCATATCTAACAAGTGATCAACATAAGGAAAGCAGAGGTTCCAGGGAGGAAAGCGAAGGATGCTTGGGCAGTACTAGGATATTTAACAGAATCATCACCTTTGAAAGGCAATCATCAGCTACAAAATATAGCCACAGGAAGGTGATCATCAGCAAGCATCAGTGCTGGTAATTGGCCAGAAGATAATTTTTAAAAATAATTGGGAAGACTACTAAAGATATTTATTTTAAACCAAAGGACAAAATTAGACAACTATCTACAAAGCAAACACCTAGGGGGGTGATCAAACAATTGGACCCAACACTTCTATTCCAGAAATTCCTCCTCATTGTCAAATCCAGCAACATTCCTGAAGAAGATGGCTTCAGATACAAATTACACTCACACCTGGCATCCTTGTTTGGCAGGAGTTTCACACACGTACACACGCTGATGGTCAGCATTGAATTTCAAAAGCCAAGCTCTGCTGTTCCTTCACTAAGATCTTTCTCAAGCTACCATTGCTGCAGCTGGTGAAAGAGATCTAGAAATCCTGTGCAGTGCTCTACCTGAAACAACAATGGATGCATATCATCGCCAGTTATTTTCTGGGAATGTTTTCTTCATCGTTTGTTCAAGCTGAATAAGTGCCTGCAACATCTGCTGCTATGAAATACCACAATCTGAGGGTGTTTTACCTGATATAGGTATGGACTGGGAAGGACATTTCAAGCATGAGTGCTAATGAGTGGGGTTAGAAGGAAAATGATGGATTGTTGTACCCAGTCATGACAAATCTTTCACCAGCTTCTGCAGAGCTCCCCAAAACAGCTAAATGCTGCTGCAAAGGCAGCTGTGACATGATGGGCCACTGTGACAGCCCATGGGTTCTTTTAGGGTTGTGGGTGGTTTATTAGCCATACCAACAACCTACCCTGGGTGGATTCACATGACACAACAAGCCACGGAGCATTTTTTAAATATCAGTCACTGTACACAACAAGCCATGGGTAAATTAACCTATGGTGACCTGTCGTTACGTAAGAACCAGATTGATGAAACAAAGCTGCAGGGAAAAAAATGGACCTGAGCGCAATTGTATGCAAAGGGTTGAACCTGGACTTAGTCATGCTTAGAGTAGACCCACTGAAATGAATAGGACTTAGGTTAGTCATGATTAACTTGTCCCATTGATTTCAATGGATCTACTCTAAGTATGACGAAATCCGGATAGTATGTGTAATGCCAAAGACCACTTGAATACTAACGACAGAACTCTGATGGAGCCAGAAGTTTGTGACGGTGACTGTTAACATCAGCAGGTGTTAATTCTGACAGAGCAAAGAAAATTTAGGGTGCAACCCAATCAGGTTGACACCCTTGGATGGCAGCCTCTGATCTCAAAGATTTCTGAATATCCCATGCCTGGCCAAGCTGCAGAGGAGCGACAGAGGCAATTCTCGCCTTTCTGTCCTCCTTTTAAAAATATTCCTGTAGATGGGCTTCTGAGTCCAACTAGAGGAGGTGCGCTGCCAGGGGCAGGGCCGGGGCTGGAAAGACTAGGATTTTGTGTATCCTGGCTCCCTTCCCTGCTCACTGGAACACCTCCTTTTTGTCTTCTGTGAGCCAATCCAAGGCTGTTTTTGCGACCTCGTAAAATTGGTACCACAGTTCTTTCCGCGGCAGCTGCAAGGGGCTGTGGGGAAGGACTGGATATTGGAGTCCATCCCCCAAAGTTGTAACAGTGTCTACAGCCTCAATAGGGCAATCCCTAAAATCCTATGGTCCCAGAGATGTACTCCAGAAATCACAGAATTGCGCCCTAACAAGATTAGTTTTTGAAGTATTTGTGTTATGTTTTTCATATTGTTGTGCTGATAATAAACAGGCAAAAATGGCCCTATTTCAATGTTTGAAACCCAAATTTCCAAAAAGAATAGGGACCCATTGGACTCCACAGGAATGGAGATATTACAGTGTCAAGTGACTGTTACTTTTCAGCCATTTCCAATAGCTGGGATTGAAAAGAAAACTGCTTCTCATCGAGCTGAACAGTGCTACTTTTAGTACGTTATTTCTTATGCTAATCCAATTGTTCTATCCAAAACTAAATAGTTTTGCAATTATTTTCAAGTTCAACCTTATTTTTACTGTATATATGATTATCATTCACATGCTGGTATAAATGCCCTCCAGAGGAACCCTCCAGAGGAGGGGGGGGCATGGAGGGGCTGCATGGGGGAGAATAGAAGGGGAAAGTCCCATTGCATAAGAGGAAATCAGCTGCACAACATTCGATTACGCCCTAAGAACAACTTTGAGTGCACTTTTCATGGAGTTGCTCACTGATGTATTTTGCTGCTGCTTGGGTTTTTTAATCCCATTTCTACTCAATTGATGTTGATGTTATTTTTATTTGCAATTATGATTGCTTTTTAATGATGATCTGCTATGGGATGCTCTAGGTTTGGGTGGAAGATCAAGACATAAATGGTTTTATACATAAATAAATCACAAAACGTAGAGCACAGAGTTCTCTAAACCATTTGCATCCTCCTTGCATACAGTTAATACTGAACAAATATAGATGCAAGATTCCAGGACACAGCATGCCCCAAAGTTGGTGGCAGAAACTCTTGTTTTGTAAGATTCTTCTTCTCTTACATGTACTTGAAGCAGCACAAATAGATGAATCACCTGTGACTCAGTTTTACTCTTAGACTGAGGGTAATGAGAGATGTATTTTTCAAATATTTTATAATAATCAAATAAATAGGAGAATGAGAACTAATCAAAATCAAAGCACGCACCAGTAAATACCAGACATCATAAAATATGACCTTTTTTACTTTGGATTCTGTCCTTCGAATTAAATCAGAAGGTTTCAGGAATTTACCCTGGACTTCTGATTAATATCGTGATCTGCTTTTTAAGCACCTGGCTAAGACATGTACTTTACATGCAGTGTTTATCTTTCATTCCAAAAGTGTTCTGTTAAGTAGAAGAAGTATTTTAGCTAGTGATATATGCACCACAATCCTGCGTTTAACAAAATGGTAACAACCCCCTGCTGCTTCTCCGGGGTTCAGTGGGATTTCTTCTCAAAGAAGTTTACAATAAGAGATTCAAGGCTATATAAACACAAGTTCATCTAGCCTTAAATCTCTCATTCTAAATTCACACAGACTTTTTTTTTCCCTTTTCAGATGTTAATTTTAAATGTGTTAGTTCTTGCTCAGAGAAATCCACCAGCCTTATGTAGCTTGGCCAAATCAAGAATATAAAAAGGAAGGTCTGGAAAATATTACTTTGCACACAATAACACAGTCAAAATCCTTCTCTGGAGTAATCTAAATCTTTCTTCACTAAATGAATGCTGCAGTTTACATCTAAAAGCCACAGTAGTGTAATACCTTATTAGGACCAACTAAAAGGTCATAAACTTCTGAATTCCCCAGAACCATTTTTCAAATGGAATGTTATACAAAACAAAGGATGGGGCGGGGGAGGGGGAAAGCTGGCCATAATGGGGAAACCCCCGAGTCATGGGTGGGCAACTCATGGGCCTCCCAGTGTTGTTGGACTGTGACTCCCATCAGCCCTAGCCAGCACAGCTACTGGTGAAGGATGTTGGAAGTAGCAGTCCTACTACTGAGAACCAGTGTGGTACAGTGGTTAGAGTCTTGGATTGGTACTCAGGAGATCTGGGTTCTAGTCCCCACTTAGCTATGAAGCTCAGTGGGTGGCTTTGGGCCAGTCACTGACTCTCAGCCTAATCTACCTCACAGGGTTGTTGTGAGGATAAAATGGAGAGGAGGAAGAGGATCATGTAGGCGGCCTTGGGTTCCTTGCAAGAGGAAAAAAGGCGGGAGATAAAAGTAATAATAATATCTGGAGGGCCACAAGTTGCCCACCCCTGATCTATAGTTTGTAACGTATTAAGATGGAGCACAGGATAAGTTAGGCAGACTTACAGAGCAATCCTATACCCCTTTTATACTGGTGGGAGTAAGAGAGGTACTCCGCCTGGGAAGGGAAAACCCACTGGGGGCTTCCAGACAGAGGGCTCCGAGAGCTACCAGTTAGAAGGCACTGAGCAGCTATTCCATCTTTTTCACCTTAATGGGTTTTCTGCGGTAAAAAAGAGCCGGCAATGACCCTAGTACTGCACGTCCCTGGTCTCCCTATCATTCTGCAGGTCAACGCACAAAGGGAATTAAGGAGAGCCCGCTGAATAGAGCACAGCATTGGAAAGCAGGAGATGGGAGTTTCAGCCCTAACAGCGTCCACGCTTCTGAACATGTTGTGGAGGGAATTAGTAGGCAAATCTGTCCCCAAACCAGATATTCAGCTTTATCATTCTAAGCCTTTCACTTCATTTACATAAACCAAAAAGATCCCCCCCCCCTGGAGTTCTGTCCCATTCCTGTTGTGCTTATGCCAGCCCCAGCCCCAGCCCCACAATCCATGTAACAGGAAACATCTGAAGATGGATCATGCAGAATCCTAAATCATTGGGGATACTTACACAAATAGAGCAGGCTCCTTTCTTGAGGCGCTCCCCCCAGTGTGTGGCCAGAGGGTGGAGCACAGCGGGCAGGGCATGGCGGTGGGGTGGAACCAGCGGGCGGGGCCTCCACTCTCCACCTCTGTGAGAACGTGGACAAATTCATGGATATTAAGGCTACTAGTCCACATGGCACCAGTTCTGACGGCTATATGCTATCTCCAGGCACTACGTTTATGTACACCAGTTGCTGGGGAACATGGGCAGGAAGGTGCTGTTGCACTCAAGACCTGCTTGTGGGTTTCCGGTGGGCAGCTGGCTGGCCACTGTGTGAACAGAATGCTGGACTAGATGGGCCTTTGGTCTGATCCAGCACAGCTCTTTTTATGTCATTACTTTCTTAATGTGTGGAGGAGGAGGCAGAGGAGGCCCAAAGGAGGCTAGTAGATTTTATTTAACAAAAGCACTGGGGGAAAAATAAGATATATATGCACACACACTTGGTGTGTGTGGGCCGTTAGGTCTTCGGAGTCTCTCAGGCTTGTGATGACTGCAGCGCTTTGGCTGAAGGTGGCTGCAGGCCTGCAATCTGTCAGTGATTCACAGGCTGGCTGTAGAGTTGCTGCAGTTGGTGGGCTGGATGAGGATGAATCAGACCTGGGCCAGTGCTCTTTATTCCTCACCAGGATCTGCCCTGGATGGCTTTCTGCTTTTCTCCAGTCCCAGCTTCTCTCAGTTTTCTCTGAAAATTGCATCAGTCTTGTTGTCTCCCTCTTCTCAGCATATCCTGAGGTAGGGGTAGGCATCACACAGGCTGTGGGCCATCTATTGCCCATGCCCCCCACCTCCCAGTGTGGCCCCTGCTGCCCCCCACCTGCTGCCACCACATTGCCAAAATTTGCAGCAGCAGCAAAAACATCGATGGTTTGAAGACTGAAATGGCCAAATTTAGCTTGCTTTCAAGTTACATTTGGCCTTTAGCCTTCTGCAGGGGTTTGCCACTGAAAATCACAAAGAAATGGCTGGGTATTGTTGTTGTTGTTTTTTAAGTTGCTGCAGCCTAATTCAGTGGCATGACAGCAGGAGTGCAACCCATGGGGGTGGGGGCCAAAAATGGCTCCTGGACCCCCTGAACTTGTCCATACTTGCCGTAAGGCCTGGTTTATACAAGAGGAAGGCCACAGCGAAAGCTCTTCACAAGGTAACCATTCCACATATTATTCATTCATTCATTCAGTTTCTATACTGCCTAATAGCCGAAGCTCCCTGAGCAGTTCACAACTATTAAAACCATAAAACACAACATAAGATACAATATAAATGTTTAAAACTTCAGTATGAAATAAAACTCAAAACCAAAATAAAACCTAACACCAATTCAAAGATTTAAAATAGAGTAACAGATTTTAAACAGAAACTGCAAGACTACAATGCCTGGGAAAATAAGGGCTTCAGCAGAAAAAGCACAATGTAGGTGCTAGGTGCCTTGGGAAGCTCATTCCACAACCAGGGTGTCACAACAGAAAAGGCCCTCTTCTCAGTAACCACTCACCTCACTTCCTTTACAGGGGCTCCTGGAGAAGGACCACCAAGGATGATCTTATGGTCTGGGCAGGTATATAAGGGAAGAGACAATCTTTCAGGCCCCAAACCATTCAGGGCTTTAAACATTAATATCAGCACTTTGAATTGGGCCCAGACATGGACTGGCAGCCAGCGCAGCTGGAAAAGTGCTGGCATAAATGATCACGTTGGCCAGTCCCCGTTAACAATGTCACTGCCCTGTTTTGGACCAGCTGAAGTTTCCAGACCATTTTCAAAGGCAGCCCCATGTACAACACATTGCAATAATCCAGACGAGAGGTTACCAGAACATGGATAACCATAGCTACGCTATCTCTGTCCAGATAAGGACGTAGCTGGTATATCAGCCTAAGCTGATAAAATATGCTCCATGCCCCCAAGTCCACCTGTGCCTCTAGTGACAAAGCTGGATCCAAGAGCATCCCCAAACTACAAACCTGATCCTTTAGGGGGAGTGCAACCCCCTCCAGAATGTCTCTTAGCCAGGCAAACAAACCACCCACAAACAGCCTCTCCATCTTGTCAGGATTGAGTCTCTGTTCATTGGCCTTCATCCAGGCCATTATTATGCCTAGGTACTGATTTCAACACCGAAATCAGATTGACTACATCCTTTGCAGCCAAAGGTGGCGGACATCTATGCAGTCGGTAAAAACAAGACCTGGAGCTGATTGTAGTTCAGATCACGAACTTCTTATTGCACAATTTAGAATCAGACTAAAGAGAATAGGGAAGACCCACAGATCAGTTAGATATGAGCTCACTAATATTCCTCATGAATATGCAGTAGAGGTGAAGAATAGATTTAAGGGACTAGATTTAGTAGATAGGGTCCCGGGAGAACTATGGACAGAAGTTCGCAACATTGTTCAGGAGGCGGCAACAAAAAACGTCCCAAAGAAAAAGAAAACCAAGAAGGCAAGATGGCTGTCTGCTGAGACACTGGAAGCAGCCCAAGAAAGAAGGAAAGCAAAAGGCAACAGTGATCGGGGGAGATATGCCCAATTAAATGCAAAATTCCGAGGTTAGCCAGAAGAGATAAGGAATTATTTTTAAACAAGCAATGCGCGGAAGCGGAAGAAGATAATAGAATAGGAAGGACAAGAGACCTCTTCCAGAAAATTAGAAACATCGGAGGTCAATTCCAGGCAAAAATGGGTATGATCAAAAACAAAGATGGCAAGGACCTAACAGAAGCAGAAGAGATCAAGAAAAGGTGGCAAGAATACAGGGAAGATCTGTATAGGAAGGATAATAATATCGGGGATAGATTTGACGGTGTGGTCAGTGAGCTAGAGCCAGACATCCTGAAGAGTGAGGTTGAATGGGCCTTAAGAAGCATTGCTAATAACAAGGCAGCAGGAGATGACGGTATCCCAGCTGAACTGTTTAAAATCCTGCAAGATGATGCTGTCAAGGTGATGCATGCCATATGCCAGCAAATTTGAAAACACAAGAATGGCCAACAGATTGGAAAAGATCAACTTATATCCCCATACCAAAAAAGGGAAGCACCAAAGAATGTTCAAACTATCGAACAGTGGCACTTATTTCACATGCCAGTAAGGTAATGCTCAAGATCTTGCAAGGTAGACTCCAGCAATTCATGGAACGAGAATTGCCAGATGTACAAGCTGGGTTTCAAAAAGGCAGAGGAACTAGAGACCAACTTGCCAATATCCGCTGGATAATGGAGAAAGCCCCCTTCATGGATCACTGCCTTGTTGTGGCGAAGGGGCTTGCGTAACTCAGTGAAGCCATAAGCTATGCCGTGCAGGGCCACCCAAGACGGACAGGTCATGGCAGAGAGTTCTGACAAAATGTGGTCCACTGGAGAAGGAAATGGCAACCCACTCCAGTATTCTTGCCAAGAAAACCCCATGGAATATATCACAAGGCTAAAAGAGATGATGCCGGAAGATGAGCCCCTCAGGTCGGAAGGTGTCCAATATACTACTGGGGAAGAGCAGAGGGTATTTCCAAGTAGTGCCAGAAAGAGTGAAGCGGCTGGGCCAAAGCCGAAAGGACACTCAGCTGTGGATGTGTCTGGTGGTGAAAAGAAAATCCGATGCTGTAAAGAACAATATTGTTTAGGAACCTGGAATGTCAGATCAATGAATCAAGGTAAGCTGGAGGTGGTCAAACATGAGATGGCAAGATTGAACATTGACATCTTGGGAATCAGTGAACTCAAATGGACAGGCATGGGCGAATTTAATTCAGGTGACCATCATATCTACTATTGTGGGCAAGAATCCCTTAGAAGAAATGGAGTAGCACTCATAGTCAACAAAAGGGTGGGAAAAGCAGTACTGGGGTACAATCGTAAAAATGATAGAATGATCTCAGTACGAATCCAAGGCAAACCATTCAACATCACAGTAATACAAGTCTATGCCCCAACCACTGATGCCGAAGAAGCTGAGGTTGATCAGTTCTATGAAGACCTACAACACCTTCTAGAACTAACACCAAAAAAAGATGTCCTCTTCATCATAGGAGATTGGAATGCTAAAGTAGGAAGTCAAGAAATCACCGGGATAACAGGCAGGCATGGCCTTGGTGTACAAAATGAAGCAGGACAAAAGCTAATAGAGTTTTGCCAAGAGAACACAATGATCATAGCAAACACTCTTTTCCAACAGCACAAGAGACGACTCTGCACATGGACATCACCAGATGGTCAATATCGAAATCAGATTGATTATGTCCTTTCCAGCCAAAGATGGAGAAGCTCTACACAGTCAGTAAAAACAAGACCTGGAGCTGACTGTGGCTCAGATCATGAGCTTCTTGTTGCAAAATTTCGGCTTAAATTGAAGAACGTAGGGAAAACCACTAAACCATTCAGGTATGACCTCAATCATATCCCTGATGAATATACAGTGGAGGTGAGCAACAGATTTCAGGGATTAGACCTGATAGACAGAGTGCCTGAGGAACTATGGACGGAGGTCCGTAACATTGTTCAGGAGGCAGCAACGAAATCCATCCCAAAGAAAAAGAAATGCAAGAAAGCCAAGTGGCTGTCTGATGAGGCTTTACAAGTAGCTCACGAAAGAAGGGAAGCGAAAAGCAAGGGAGAAAGGGGAAGATATATCCAACTGAATGCAGAGTTCCAGAGAATAGCAAGGAGAGACAAGAAGGCCTTCTTAAATGAACAATGCAAAGAAATCGAGGAAAACAACAGAATGGGAAAGACTAGAGATCTCTTCAAGAAAATTGGAGATTTCAAGGGAACGTTTTGTGCAAAGACGGGCATGATAAAGGACAAAGAAGGCAGGGACCTAACAGAAGCAGATGAGATTAAGAAGAGGTGGAAAGAATACGCAGAAGAACTATACAGGAAAGATCTGAATGTCCCTGATAGCCATGATAGTGCGGTCACTGAACTTGAGCCGGACATCCTCGAGAGTGAAGTCAAGTGGGTCTTAGGAAGCATTAGTAACAACAAAGCTAGCGGAGATGACAGTATTCCAGCTGAGCTATTTAAAATCCTAAAAGATGATGCTGTTAAAGTGCTGCATTCAATATGCCAACAAATTTGGAACACTCAACAATGGCCGCAAGACTGGAAAAGATCAGTTTACATTCCAATTCCAAAGAAGGGCAACACCAAAGAGTGTTCAAACTACCGCACAATTGCGCTCATTTCACATGCCAGCAAGGTGATGCTCAAAATCCTACAAGCTAGGCTTCAGCAGTATGCGAACTGAGAACTAGCGGAAGTACAAGCTGGGTTTCGAAGAGGCAGAGGAACTAGAGATCAAATCGCCAACGTTCGCTGGATCATGGAGAAAGCAAGAGAATTCCAGAAAAACGTCTATTTCTGCTTCATTGGCTACACTAAAGCCTTTGATTGTGTGGATCACAACAAACTGTGGCAAATGCTGGCAAAAGTGTGGCAAAAGTGATGGGAGTACCAGACCACCTTACCTGTCTCCTGAGAAACCTGTACGAGGGTCAAGAAGCAACAGTAAGAACCAGACATGGAACAACCGAGTGGTTCAAAATTGGGAAAGGAGTACGACAAGGCTGCATATTGTCACCCTGCTTATTTAACTTATATGCAGAGTACATCATGAGAAATGCCGGGTTGGATGAATCAGAGGTCGGAATTAAGATTGCTGGGAGAATTATCAACAATCTCCAATATGCAGACGATACCACCCTAATGGCAGAAAGCGAAGAGGATCTCAAGAGCCTCTTGTTGAGGGTGAAAGAGGAGAGTGCAAAAGCTGGTTTGAAACTCAACATTAAAAAAAACTAAGATCATGGCATCTGGCCCTATCACTTCCTGGCATATAGAAGGGGAAGAAATGGAAGCAGTGACAGATTTTACTTTCTTGGGCTCCAAGATCACGGCAGACGGTGACTGTAGCCATGAAATTAAAAGACGCTTGCTCCTTGGGAGGAAAGCTATGGCAAACCTAGAAAGCATAGTAAGAA
The DNA here is from genome assembly GCF_057233095.1 of Heloderma suspectum. Lineage (NCBI taxonomy): Eukaryota > Metazoa > Chordata > Lepidosauria > Squamata > Helodermatidae > Heloderma > Heloderma suspectum. The sequence goes on from NC_139458.1 coordinate 194,473,083, forward strand.
GCAGAGACATCACCTTACCGACAAAGGTCCGTCTAATCAAAGCTATGGTTTTCCCAGTAGTAATGTATGGCTGTGAGAGCTGGACTATAAGGAAGGCTGAGCGCCGAAGAATTGATGCTTTTGAACTGTGGTGCTGGAGAAAACTCTTACGAGTCCCCTGGACTGCAAGGAGGTCAAATCAGTCCATCCTAAAGGAAATCAACCCTGAGTGCTCATTGGAAGGACAGATACTGAAGCTGAAGCTCAAATATTTTGGCCACCTAATGCGAAGAGAAAACTCTCTGGAAAAGACCCTGATGCTGGGAAAGACTGAAGGCAAAAGGAGAAGGGGACGGCAGAGGATGAGATGGCTAGATAGCATCACCGATGCAATGAATATGAACTTGAGCACACTCCGGGAGAGAGCGCAGGACAGGAAGGCCTGGCGTGCTATGGTCCATGGGGTCACGAAGAGTCGGACATGACTGAACGACTGAAAAAAAAAATGGAGAAAGCCAGGGAGTTTCAGAAAAACATCTATTTCTGTTTTATTGACTATTCTAAAGCCTTTGACTGTGTGGATCATAACAAATTGTGCAAGTTCTGGGTGGTATGGGGATACCAAGTCATCTTGTCTGCCTCCTGAGGAATCTGTATAACGACCAAGTAGCAACGGTAAGAAGAGACCACGGATCAACGGACTGGTTTAAGATTGGGAAAGGAGTATGGCAGGGTTTTATACTCTCACCCTACCTATTCAACCTGTACGCAGAACACATCTTGCGACGTGCTGGGCTTGATGAAGCCAAGGCTGGAGTTAAAATCGCTGGAAGAAACATTAACAATCTCCGATATGCAGATGATACCACTTTGATGGCTGAAAGCGAGGAGGAGCTGAGGAACCTCATGACGAAGGTGAAAGAAGAAAGTGCAAAAGCTGGGTTGCAGTTCAACCTCAAAAAAACCAAGATTATGGCAACCAGCTTGATTGATCACTGGCAAATAGAGGGAGAAAACGTGGAGGCAGTGACAGACTTTGTCTTTCTAAGCGCAAAGATTACTGGAGACACTGACTGCAGCCAGGAAATCAGAAGACATTTACTTCTTCAGAGGAGAGCAATGACAAATCTTGATAAAATAGTGAAGAGCAGAGACATCACACTGACAACAAAGGTCCGCATAGTGAAAGCAATGGTATTTCCCGTAGTAACCTATGGCTGCGAGAGCTGGACCATAAGGAAGTCTGAGCGAAGGAAGGTAGATACTTTTGAACTGTGGTGCTGGAGGAAAATTCTGAGAGTGTCTTGGACTGCAAGAAGATCAAACCAGTCCATACTCCAGGAAATAAAGCCAGACTGCTCACTTGAGGGAATGATATTAAAGGCAAAACTGAAGTACTGTGGCCACATAATGAGAAGACAGGATACCCTGGAGAAGATGCTGATGCTAGGGAAAGTGGAAGGCAAAAGGAAGAGGGGCTGACCAAGGGCAAGATGGATGGATGATATTCTGGAGGTGACGGACTCGACCTTGGGGGAGCTGGGGGTGGCGACAGCCGACAGGAAGCTCTGGTGTGGGTTGGTCCATGAAGTCACGAAGAGTCAGAAGTGACTGACCAACAAACTGATTCAGAACAGCCGCTGCCTCACTTGTGGTCACATCTAATGCACTCACCCACCCCATGTGTCAACCCATTGACATGTAACATCAGCATACCAGTGGCACTGGCACATCATTTCAAATTCATTCAAAGGTGTATGAACAAGGCTGCTTCCAGACAAGGCATTTCTTGGCTCGTTTACTCACATTTTATGGGAGATCCACATGACATTGTCACCCATTTGTTATCCTCCTGTGATTTTGCAGTGCTGCTTCTGTCTTTCTTTTTTCTTACCAAAGAAAGACTGACCTTTTTTCAGAACAGTGGAAAAGTAATACAATCTCCATGGCTGTACATGTGCTTTAGCGCTAACCTTCCACCTTTTTTTAAAAGGCATGGTTTGGCCGTGGCTAGTGACCTACTGGGCAGGTGAACCTATCACAGCTCATCACATATTCAGTATAGCCTTTGCAGCGGACATTATTTTTATCACCCATTTGCTTTTTAAAAATAGATTGTTTAAACAGCGCTGAAATACTTTTTTGGTTACATCCCTTTAAAATAACAGCAAAATGCCCCATAAATGAAAGAGCATTATAGTGCTATAGCTCTTTAAAGCTACAATGTGTGTGTGTGCACGTGCACGTGTGTGTATAGGTATAGGTACAGGTACAGGTACAAATATAATACACGGGGTGGGGGCTTTTTCCATTCACTGCCATTTTAGCAAGATGATTAATAGCGGTAAATAGGAAGGTATGTTTTTAATGACTTTTTAATATTAGTAATATAGCATTATAGGTTTACAGTATTATACGCCTCTAATGCTATTTTTAAAAATTATAAATTCTGTGACCGCCATTAACTACCTTGCTAAAAATGATGGTGAATGGTAAATGTGTATGTAGCACTGTCACTCCTTCATTTAAGTGGTATCTTTTGCTTTTTTTTTTTAATTAATAGCCAGGAAAGCATTTTAGTGCTGCTTAAAACACCTGTTTAAAAAAAGGCTTTAATAAAAATAGCACCCACTGCAAAAGGTATAATGATATGTGCTGACTTACCATAGCTTCAGCTGCCCAGCAAGTCACTACCTACGTCCAGAGTATTTCCCTTAAAAAAGATGGAAGAATAGCACTAACAGCATAGCTGTTACATAGCCAGATGTATTCACAGAAAGTGTGTGTACAATATCTGTGTTAGTGTGGAAGATAAAATTCTGCTTGTAGCTCACAGCAAGGACTTATTAGCGCTAGGAGCCATCTGTCTGGGAACATCCCAAGTGCCCATGGAAAGCTTACACAGCCGAAGCCTTTCCCCACAGCTCGCATCCTGAATCCATCAGACCTAAGGCTCCTCCTCAGGGAAAAAGCCCATTCCCCGGCAGGGATATGCCATACTCGTAGGATCACATAATGTTTGCTTTTCACACTTCCGATATTCAAATATAATGTTTACATTGGGTATTTTTAAAAGCTTCGCTCCTCATTTCAGTTTCACATGAATAATGTGCATGGGGATGGTCAAAATACATAGAACCCACTTGCGTGTACAGTTTCCATTCCAGTCTAACAAGGGAGCCTGCTTCTATGCATGCATTGCCCTAGCTGGATTACGGGATACATTGGTTGCTGCCATGCTGTTGTACACTTACTGTTAGGAGCTGTTGGGGCTCAGACAGGGAGCCTTTGAATTTGTGTGAGGCTGCTTTGTGTAGTGAGCCCCTGAACTGCAGGTTAGAGCATCTACCTAGGCAAATAAGCACCCTGAGGCCTTGGACTGGCCCAGCTTACCCAGACTGGCTCCCTTTGACAGGAAGGGCTATAAAAGGGCTTCCTGTTTTAATTAGACCTTGCCCAAGTAGCAAGGTCTTCCTGATCTATCATGCATTCCTGTGCGTACTTTAGTTTGCCCTTTGGTCCTACCTTCTTGCCTTAGGGTGACCAAGTGTTTACTTTACGGGGGTCCAGTCCAGTTTAAAGATAAAGAACCCTAAGAAGGGAGAGCACGGACCTCGAAGTTGCATCAACAGGCTGTGCAGTAGGCACACAGTCTTCCCCACTACATTGAATGTTAGGGAGAGGCCATAGCCCAGTGGTAGAGCACCTGCTTTGCATGCAGAAGGTCCCAAGTTCAATCCCCGGCATCTCCAGGTAGGGCTGGGAAACTCCTGGAGTGCTGCTTCCAGTCAGTGTTGGCAATACTGGGCTAGAGGGACCAATGGGCTGACTCAGTATAAGGCACATTGTTCCTATGTTCCTATGTATAGCATTTCTACTAAATTTGCATCTACGCATATTCCAATTTTATGCAGATCCGTATCTTCTTTTATTCTCTTTTTTTGGTGGCACGTTTCCTCTTTTTTGGTGACACATAAGTGGCCACCCTCTCTGGTCCCCTCTTTGACTTCGTGGAGCCTGATTGCCGCTTGCCCTCAGATCCAGCACCTAACTGGTTTCTCAGCTCCCAGCTCATTTCTTGCCTTTAGCCTGCTGCTCATTTCTTGCCTTTAGCATCAATGCCCGGTTCCTACCTCCTGGGTCATCTTGGACAGCTGCCTGTGGCTCAGCCCAGCACTTGCATGATTATTGCATCTTAAGATGTACAGTTAATTATGACTTTATTTAGTTCCATATACTTTGCTTGAGCCAACATCATGACAAACTTGTTTGGCAACAGGTGATTGAGTCATTATGTGATATAATGGGATATAATTGAGGTATGCATAATTAAATTTCAGATATAGTTCAATATCGGTTGATTTCTACACATATGTATGGCTGACTGGCTCCAAAGAGCCTTCTGGGCTTTTCCTAAAACACCACACCTGTTGTTTACTTTTAAAAGGTGAATCGCCGAATCTCCTCATAAAAGTGAAATGCATTGTAACTGAGAGTGCTGTGTGATTTTCTTAAGGTGAAAAATGAGTAGCTTTGCTAGAAATACCTCACATTGTTAAAGCAGTTGGTGAATTTGCTATGGAATGAATCATGGGAAGCCATGGAATCAATTAGTGGAAAACCTTTCACAATATATGGCGTACAAAAATGAAATGTCTTCAGATTGCTATCATTTAATTACATTGTGGTTTTGGCACCATACTGCCAAATCAAAGCCAACCTGATTTTATTTCTGCTCAGTGGACTCCTATTGCTCCCAAAAAAAACATCTTATCTAATGCTTTTTAATTACAAACTTATGTGCATGTGGCCACACTATCCCAATGGCTCACATAAAATACCTGAGATTTTTCAGCTGTCACATAAACCACATACCCACAAGTATTAGGAATGAATGTGTTGTGTTATCCTTCAGAAATAGTTCAAATGCACTATTATCTTCCTGACACGATAAGTAGGCAGCGGGTGTATTCCAGCATATACCTCTGCTTTTTTTTTTGTAAAGGAGGTTTGTGACCATTCAAAAAAGACTTGCTTTAAAACCCTGGGTCACTGTGGGAAATTTAATTGGACGCTTCCAGAAACCTTTGGAGAGCCACTATCACTGCCACTGCCAGGTAAGCCAGAGTATGCTTTGCCTAGGGCCTCCTCGAACTGGAGCTAGTGCTTTTCATTACATTTGTCTTTGGGTGGGACTTAGGAGGGCTTCTTTCCTTTAACAATTTTCTTGCTGCTGCCTGGGGCAGTGGCAACAGAAGCTGAGTTAGGTAGCAGCAGAAGCTGAGTTCCTTTTCTTTCTGCTGCTTGGGGCAGGAGAAGCTGGCTGTTCCTGGAAGCCACCATTTTATTTTCCCAGAATGCCCTGAGTGTTGCATCATTCCCAGGGAGAAGTGGTGGCCACAACAAAAATGCCAGCATTTACTGGTAGCTGCCATTTCACCCAGAAAGATGCAACATCTGGGCATCCTAAGCAGTGCCAGCTCTGCATGTTTTGGAGGACCCTTGGACAAGACACCCACAATGCCCCCCCTCTTTTAGTGAGTTTGCCCACTCACCACCATTGTCATTATCTGCTATTGTTCCTCATCCTTTTTCTCATCATTGCTACCACATACTTATTTGATAGGCAGAGAGAGTCAGTGAGCAAGTAGGCAGCAGCTTCTACTGCTCCTACTGTCAGGCCCAGCTCCCTCACAACATCAGCCATCAAACATGTGTTAAAGAAACAGCATACTACTTTATTACAGCAGGACACAACCCAGGCACCTCACAAGAGTCCACGGATCAGAGTCCTTACTGAGCCCAAGTTCCCATAAACTCAGATAATCCAAACAGGAACCAGAAAGAGGGCCTTAAAGTCCAGTAGTATAATCCAAGATAGGGCCCCGGGACACAGGATTCAAGGCATGCACTTCAGGGTTCAAGAGGAGTCCAAGCAAAGGAGCGTCCAGTACCCACAAACCTCTTTTGCCTGTGCACCATCTTTTATGCAGGGGCAGGACGACTAGAGTTCCTCACTTGTCAATCCAGCCCAATGGGAAAACTTAGCCTACAGTCATTGTTTTTCTTCTCTCCTTTTCAGCCATTGATGTTGTCTGAGAGACAGTCTTGGGCATGCCCCTCCTCAGCCAAGTCTGCCTCCAGGCTGCTTATCAAAGAATGTCCTCAGGCTGGGACGACCCAGGTGCTTTTCCCAGGCTAGCTCTGGCTGTAGTTGCGAAGGAGTAGCTGCCTCCCCCTGATTGCAATCTACTATGAAACCAGGCAGAGACAGATTCCTAGTACCCTGACAATCCATACCTTGACTAGGCCCTAAATTAGATTCTTCTGTCTCTGAATCAGACTCTGCCTCTGAGACTACAGCATCAGGGGAAAGCATGACATCTACAGAGAACATCACCACTGTTGTCTGGGTGAGAGTGAGAGGCAGGTGAACAAGCAGACTGAAATACGGAAATGGAGGAGCAAGTCCAGGGGACTCTTGTCGGTGGGCCCCTGCTTGGGTGTGGACCCTTGGCAGGTGCCCAACCATGCCTACCCTTGATGCTGGCCCTGATCCTGGGGGGGAAAAAGTGACAGCTGTCCTCAGCTCCCATTACAACCACTGAAGAGGGGCAAACTTCTACCATCCATCAAATGGTGCAAATGGAAGCCCCTTTGTACCCATTCACATCTCTCTGCATTCATTTCAGAACAAATGAAAAGTGAAAAAAGGATACCATTTGGTTCGATGCTTCATTCATTCTGAAATGAATGCATGCCCCTAGATCCTAGGGTGAACCTTTTACACTGTGGTGCAGCTGCTTGGGGAAGTAAAGAGCCTTGGGTGAGATCCAGATACTAGAGCAGACAGAACAAAGTCAGTGACTTTGAGGTGACTTCTCAAAATCTCTCATGGGTCGTGCATCGGTGCAAAATGCTATTAGAATCTCATCAGCCCGCTGGTATAGTGCTCATCACAGTTCTTTGCCCTGAATTATGATGGTCCCCTATTTACCCAGAAGAAAAGCATCCCATAAAAAAGTTCATAATAAACTGAAATCTTATATTAAAAATTAAATAGCGGCCATTATTAGAATCTATAAATTTAGCCAGCTGCCTTGAATCAGGAAGGAGGTTCTTTCTTCCTATAAATCCATGGTCTTAACTGGAGATAATAATAAGGTCATAATTCTCTTTTAAGGAACATTTTCATAGCCTTCCTCTTTCACACTTTTGTCAACTGAATGTTCCGGGAGCCTCAGTCCTTATCCGATTTAGCACTGTGCAGCACATTAGCATTCAGCGTACAGCCCGGCTCACATGTGACACTGAGGCCTCCTTCCATAAAGTCCTCAGAGGCACACAGCACAACTGTCAGGCAGCTCTCAGAGGGGCTGTTTGTGTGAACTGGTACCGTTTGACTTGCAGGCTGTATATGTAGTCTCCACACTTTCCATAACAGCACCGTTTATTTTGAACTGCTTCAGTTCAGTGACACAAATCTCTGTGTTGCTATATACGACCTCCAGCTCAGAAGTGCTGTTTGGGGGTGATGTAAGTGACACGTATCTGCATCTGGGTGAAGAAACAGCAGTTTCCTATTTGGATAAGAGCAGAGAGTTGGTGGAAGTCATCTTGTGGGTACAGGTAGCTCTATCTCAGCCACCCCCAACCTGATGACCTCCAGATGTGTTGGACTGCTAATGGCCATGCTCGCTGTGGAAACTATGGGACTTGCAGTCCAACACGTGTGGAGGGCATCAGGTTGGGGGTGGCTGCTCTATCTGGTGATCTGGTATGTGGTAACAGTTATGCTGCCTATCGGATTCATTTGCCTCCACTGCCTTTGCTATTTGTCTCTGTTATTTGCCTCCATTTGTATATTTGCAAACAAATTGAACAAATGGCGGTGGGAAGCCATACATCTCCCGAGCACTCTCATCCAAAGGAAAACAAACCAAAGCCATCGCCATAGATGGAACCTCCATGTTTATTTTGTGGTGGGAACAGTTCACACAAAACCATCCTCAAATTATGGGTTGAATCTAGACTTGGTCATGCTTAGAGGACATCCATTGGAATCAATGTGTCCTCATTTAATCATAACTAACTTACGCCACAGTGATTTCATTGGGTCTACCGTACGTATGATTGAGTCCAGATCCAACCTTATGTTTCATCAGCCTCTCCTTTTAAAAACACCCCCAGGAAGAAAATTGGACAAATTGCTTTGCTTAGGGCACAATGCTATGCAAGTTTAGACAGAAGATAGTCCTACAACTCCCAGCATTCCCCAGCCAGCCATGCTTTCTTCTGTCTAAATATTCTTCTGTCTAAACATGTATAGGATCAAGCCCTTAGTTAATTTTATTTACAGCCTCCACAGTTTTCCCCAATGAGATTGACAATTCACTGAACAGTCATACTATTGCAATAAGTTATTTACTCACAGATGGCTGCCACTTAGGGCATGTGAGTTTTGGCACGTTCCATTCCTGGTATGTGCACGGCACTTCCACCCATGTTGCTCCCTTGCCAGCCCACCTAACTGATTAAGATGCCACTGACTTCTGCAGTCAGCATGACTACCTTCATCCTATGAAACTAGAAGGTATCGGGGGGGGGGGTCCTTTAAAATACTTCTTGTACTCCTTGTTGTGTTTTTCTCCGTACACAGCCAGGAGTACATGCTTTGGATGTGCCCTAGAATGCTGATATTGTTGCTTGTAACCTCTCAGAAAGCCTTCTGTGGAGAAACAGTTAAGAGGCTCACCAGTGAAACTGACATGCCTGGGGGAAAAGCATTGTCACTTTCACTAATCCCATTTCCTCCACTGCACCCTGGTGAAATTAAGCAATCTCACTTACTGTCTTACTGTCTTGCTGTAGTTTAAAAAAGAGAAAAGAAAATATTCTCCATTGCAAAATACAACCATATTTGAGACTATCCGCTGCAAGCACATTCAGCACGTATTCCCCTTGCATTACCTTCTTTTTACCTGAACAAACTTGTTAACATGGATGGCTTTACTTTGCTAAAAAGTGTCAGTTCAAACCAGAGCTATAATATGTAATTTTGGAATGTCAGATTGAAATCAGCACTTGTACTGTGTATAGAATGTTAATTGTAAGCTTGTCGGCTCAAATCCGAAGACATTCAGGAGAAACAAAGCTAAATAAAAATGGTCCATCTATATAATAAGGATCAAACAATTATTTTAAAAAGAACTGACAACAGAAGCTTTCAATTAGAAAACAGTAATATAGTTGAAAGCAACTGTGTTGCACATTTATTAATAAAAGTAAATGTTAGGTCTTAGGTACGGCAACTGAGGAACTTAACAAGGCAAATTTTGTTCAGATGTTCTTTTGAATACAAAAACCAAGATCAGGATAGGTGGAGATGGGCTGTATTGTTTTCTTGGTTCTCTATGCCCCTCCCCACCGAGAATTTACAGTCCCTTCTGACCCCAGATCTTTTGTACTGACAGTCTTAATAGTTAGAATGTTCATGAGCATATCGTGACACCACAGCAGCTCAGCCAATGGCCAGAGCGCCACATGTCTTGTAACCATCAGGCTTTTGTAATATCACAAGAACTCAGCTTATAGCTGGAGAAAATTCAAATATTGCACCCTTTCTTTTCTGATTTTGTGAGCACATAAACAAAGTGTCTATTTTTCAGTGAGACTACATGCTTCCATGATCTGGAAATATCAGATGAGGCCAGGTGTGTGTGTACGTGTGTGTGTGTTAATGAAACTGATGAAAAATTCCTAAGTGGAGAAACATACTTAAAATATGCAGGGTGATTGCTTTTTCTCCCAGTTACATGATGCAAGCAGAATTTGTATCCCACCCTGAACTCAAAACTGTGGTGGATTCCTTTTTAGAACTGAGTCAGGCCTGAAGAAGCTTAACTTTAGAGACAGAAGTACTCTGAGAACCTTTGGCCCATTCTCAGAGTCCACCAAAATATATTTGTCAATATTATTTAAGAAACAACCTTATCTTAAGGCCTAATAAAGATTATACGTCAATAAATGAATATGAAAGAGAGTTGTTACTACTGAAATGACATAACAAAAACGTTTATGATAGACACTGTAATATGATTGATTTAGGGTGCAATCCTATGCCTGTTTAGACAGAAAAAAAGCCCTGTAACTCCCAGCATTCCCCAGCCAGCATGGGGAATAGCTGGCTGGGGCATGCTGGGAGTTGTAGAAATTTTTTCTGTCTAAATAGGCATAGGATGGTGCTCTTAAAGCATTTTTACCTCATTCCTCATCTGAAAGGGCTCTCAGAGTAGCTACAGTTAATAAAAGCAAGGAAGTCCCTACCCCCAGGCAGGGCGAGCCAAAGACATTTTGCTGTCTGAGGTAAAGGACAAGATGGCACCCCTTTCCATTTCATGTAGAGAAGCCGACCAGACTGGCAGTTGAATCTTACTAGCAATGGGATAGTAATGGGATAGGGTCCCTCACCATACCGGAGTGCAGCAGTCCAGTGTATGGGGTGCAGGACAGGCTGTGTGGCACATACAGCTCTGTCCTCCAAGAGAGGAGAATGCCCAGGGGGCTCCGGAGGAATGGCTAGGAGGTTGCCACTGCTGCTCCCAGCATCCTAGTTGCCTCAGTCTGCCTAATGATAGGGCCAGCCCTGCCCTCAGGCTTGCATTCTAGAAGAGATGAAAGGAAGAAGAGATAGGGAGGGAGTTATAATTACTGAATCATGACATGATAAAGAGGTTTCTTGATAAATCTCGCAGTTCAGTTTTGTAAGTCCAGAGACTAAACACTGAGGACAGCTAGCAAATGAATTCCTTCTGTGATAAATCCCTCTAGGATTACTACATGAAGCATGGAAACAGCTGCCTCTCCTTGAGTGAATAAATACCACATTTTAAAGCGTGTCAAAACAATGGGTTTTTCTACTAATCTCCATTTCTCTAAACTAAAACCATGCCTTTTCTCTAATGAACAGAGGCAATATGCCTTGGCAAGCGGAGCTGAGAACTATGTATGTACTCTCTGGATACCTCCCTTTGCTGTGATATGAATCTTTATAACAATAGGGCTGCACCAAATATTCTCCCAATCAATCTCTAGAGTCGCTGGTAGTGCTTTTGACAATTTTCCCCAAACTAATTGTGAGAATGTTTGCTTTTCTTGATCCTGTTCACTGAAATTGTCAGGAACCTTCTGCTCCAGTGGCTCCATCCCCACCTGGCAGTTCATTTTCAGAAAATGGTGCTGGGGAACATTTGTTCTGTGACATTGCATTTATGTGATGGAGTTCTATGTGGTTATATTTTGTCCCCGATGCTGTTTAATATCTACATGAAATGGCCAAGGGAGATCATCTGGGGATTTAGAGTGAAAAGCATCAATAAGCTAGTAATTCTCAGCTTTTAAAAATTATTTCTCCTCTTCATCTTATTCAGGTGACATATGGAGGTTCAGAACAGGTGGTGTCCATTTAGGGAGATCATGCTCTGCTGGTCAAAGAAATACTATACAAAATCAAACCCACTTGGAAAAGGAATTGTTTCTGAAGTTAAGCATGTGTCAGGCCAAGCAACAACAAAAAAGAGTCTGGGAGGGACATGATCACGGAGGGCCTAAAACAGGGCTGGACAACTCGTGATTCTCCCAAATGTTTTAGCTTACAACTCCCATCAGCGCTTGCCAGCACACCCAATGGTCAGGAATCACTGGAGTTGTAGGCCAAAACATCTGGAGGGTCACATGTTGCCCACCCCTGGCTTAGCAAGAGAAGGGCTGTTATTAGGGAGAGGGTGAGCCAAGAACCAGTAGACAGTAGAAAAAGAAAAAAAGTGAGGTGAATTTTACTTCTCTAGTCGATCCAACCTCAAATCTTAGGCTGTGGAACTATCCCGCTGCCACCTCTGAATTTCCTTGATACTTTGAGATACCTGGTTCCAGATGGTTTTCACCCATGTGACATATGCTTCCTAGCATGATGACAACTGATCTTCCTAACAGCATTTCATGTGACACTTTAAACATAAGTAAAGATGGACAAAACTGTCATGTCTGATTCCACTCAGTTTCTCTTTTTTCCTACCATAGATTCATTCCATCCCATTTCCATACCAGTTTGCATTTTTTTTAAAGTCTGCACAAAAATTCATACTTCTGTATGCATTTTCCAAATATACAGACTTTTCTAAGCATACACATTTTTTTGCAATCAATATTCCCTAATATAATGTGGTTGTGTGCACTTTCTCCTATTGTATGTATTTTGTGTCCATTTCCCCCTATTATACACATTTTTGTGCACATTATTTGCAAGCTGCCTTGCAAAATTCAGGCAAGTGCAAATATCTTCATAGCACTGCATTTTGGATCATGCACAGGTTCAAGAAGTGTAAATTTGGTAAGCTCACATTAAAATGCGAACCTAACTAATTTCTCACCCATCCCTAAAAAGAGATTTAGGGTGCAATCCTATGCATGTTTAGACAGGAAAAGGCCCTACAACCGTCTGGGGAATGCTGGGAGTTGTATGACTTTTTTCTATCTAAACATGAATAGGATTGCAACTTTAACATGCATTCATAATCAAGTGTTCCCATAGTGTTTTAAAACATGTTCTGTTAACTACTCTTTTCAGGAAGAAAAATGTAGAGATTGCCATCCATATACTGCAACTCTTCAATTGCAATAAGATTTAGGTATAAACATGTACACACAAAAGTGCACTCCCTTACTACCTAGGCTAATCGATGTTACCAAATTACAAATAGAGAAACATGAAGGATTTTATCACAACTGTCTGATGGGAGGAACCTATTTGTCAATATCTCAAATGTATCCAATGCATTTGATGAAATTACTCATTCAGTCTGTACTTCATAAAAATGGTTTTCTTCTTCATTGGGGAAAAAAATGTGAATAGACCGCCCTCTTGTGTCTAAGCACTGACGCCATGTAATATAGAAGACTGTATTTCCCAGCAAGATGTCACAACTAAGATCAATTCTTATCTGCATATTTGTTTCAAAAAAATGCAGTGCAATTTGGTCTGGAGTTGAAAAGCAGGAGAGACTCAGGCGTTGAGAAGGGAAGCTTGGACAGGGAACAAAGGAAGCTGCTTTAAACAGAGTTAGACTATTGGTCCATCTAGCTCCATATTGCCTACACTGATGAGCAGAAGATCTCCAAATGCATGTGTGTGTAATGCAGGAGTAAACAGAATTTAAAGTTTAACAGAATTTAAATTATACATATATGTGAAATAACTTTTTTGGAACAGGGAAGGCAAAAGAGAGCACGTTTATGCATCTATGCCAGGGATAGAAATGTTGGAGAAATCCATTTGGAAGGTAGAGTTCGACAAGTTTTCCAACCTCGATCCCCCCAGAGTTTGTTTCAGTTCCCACTGCAGTGCCCAACTTGATCTGCAGCAAGTCGGGTCAGTTTGTGGATTTTCCAGGAATTTTGCGTGGGGGGGGGGTTCTGCAATTTGCACAAATTTCTGAGCAATTTGCACAAATGACAGAAAAATTCATGCAAATTGTGCAAATGACAGTCAAATTTGGCAATTTGCACAGATTTGGCCATTTGTGCATGTATGCCTTTAATTTGCACAAATAGCTCAGAAAGTTGCACAAATTGCCGAAGCTTCAGAAAAGATGTGCAAAAAAGTTCCTGAAGTTCAGAGAACAGCCCACAGCTAACCTCGCAGACGCAAAATGGGCTGTACAAACCACGGAACTCCACTGAGCCAAAAAAAATAACCAGCTGTCCCTGCAATGGACATCCCTAGCCAGGGGTGGGGAACATTTTTCATCCCAAGGGCTGCATCAATTCCAGGGAAGCATGCTGGGGGTCATATGCCAGCTGACAGCAGGGTCAGAACCCTTCATACCACACACACACACACACACACACACACACACACAGAGAGAGAGAGTTCCCAACAGCTGACTGAGCTGGCTTAGCTCAACTCTCACTTTTCCTGTCAGGAAAGGCAAGGGGCAAGTGGAGCCTGCAAGAACTGCCACTTCAGACACCTTGCAGTGGTTGCTCCCAACTGAGTTGGCTTCAGAGAGAGGCAAGGGCCTCAGTGGGCCAGATCGGGGTGGGAAGACTGGCAGGCTGAATCCAGCCTACGGGCCAGAAGTTCCCCACTCTGATCTATGCCTTCTATGAGCAATAATAAACCTGTAACATTCTTTTGTTTAATGCAGGTGGTCTGAGTAATCCTGTAAAGACACACTGACTCTTTCATGCTTTGTTATTTATTTGTGTATTTATTTTTGTTTATTTAAAGCATTTATAGGCCACTTTTTAGAGCATAAAAGTGCACAAGGCGGCATACGATCAGAAAAAAATCGGGAAAACCCCATTTTTATTTTTGCAAATTTTCCATTAGTTCTTTCAGGGAGTGGGCGGGAGTTTCCCCTCCCTTTTTTCTTCCCACCCTCCCAATTTTCCCCCCAGGGCCTATACAACTCTAGTCGTGCTCAATGCCTTATTAGCTTAAGCAGCAGGGTAAGAGTTATGAGTACAGATGTCAAGTCCTCTCCAGGAGTGTGCATGGGAAAGTGTGCTTGGTGGCTGGAGAGAGGGCAGCTTTCCTCTGCTTTATTGCTTTGCCCAAACAGGAGTAGCTTGTTGTGCAAAGGAGAATTTTAGCCAAGTATCTCTTCCCAGTAGCGGCACTTACAGCAACAGACTGGGACACAGAATTCCTTCCCTGTTTCCCTCCCTTTCGCAGTTTACCTATTGAAGGCTGCTTCCTTCCTCTGGCTATACCACTTGGAAAGTGGGATAAGAAAAAGGCAGGGTGTGTGTTTTTGTTTTGTTTGCAAAAGTTTTGTTTGCTGCTCTGCAATGCCAGGTCTGTTACCCAGAAAACCTCCCTCATCCATGACATGATCCTGGATGAGGGTGCAGACCTGGCATGTATTACGGAGACCTGGCTGGCCGAGGCTGCTGCTCCAACCCTTGCAGCCATGTGTCCAGCTGGATTTTCGTATGCACAGCAGCCGAGGGCTGGGGATCGGGGAGGGGGAGTGGCTGTTATCTACCGAGAGTCCTTGGTCTTCACCAGACCCCCTCTCCGGGAGACCAAGGTTGCTGAGTGCATGTACTGGAGGTTGGGCCCGAAGGGCAGTCTGGGGATTCTGCTCGTGTACCGTCCACCCCGCTGCACGACTGACTCCCTGGCCGAGGTGCTTGAGGTGGTCTCTGATGTGTGTGTACAGTCCCCTAACTTACTGGTGTTGGGGGACTTCAACGTACATTCGGAGGCCATCCTCACAGGAGCACCTCGGGACTTCATGGAGACCATGGCCTCCTGGGAGCTGCACCATATTCTAACTGGGCCCACCCATGTAGCTGGTCATGCACTAGACCTTGTGTTTGTTTCTGGAGAAGCGGGGAGTGATCTGGAAGTCGGGGGTATATCCACCACCCCCTTATCATGGTCAGATCACTATCTGGTGACGTTGGACTTCTCGGTTCCACAACCCCTCCGCAGGGGTGGAGGACCCATTAAAATGGTCCGCCCCAGGCGTCTTATGGATCCAAATGGATTCCTGAATGCGCTTGGGGATTCTCTGGGGCATGCCAACGGCCACTCGGTCAAGACCCTGGTGGGTGGCTGGAATGCCGCAATCACTGGGGCATTAGATCGGGTGGCTCTGAAACGCCCTCTCCCCCTGAACAGGGCTCGGACTGCACCATGGCTCAATCCGCAGTTACGAGCTCTGAAACAGGAGGTGAGACAGCTAGAGCGCCGGTGGCGGAAGTCTTGCTCCAAAGACGATCAGACACAGGCTAGAGCTGTATCTTCAGCCTATCACGTGGCGGTGAAGGCAGCAAAAAAGGAATATTATGCTGCCTCCATCGCGTCTGCAGAGTGCTGCCCCAGGAGGCTGTTCCAAGTGGTCCGGAGCCTGGTCGGTCCTGTGGCTCCGGAACCACTGGAGCATTCTAAGGCCTCCTGTGAGGCTTTGGCAAGGCACTTTGCAGATAAAATTGATCAGATTAGGTGTGTTACTCTGCACACTGTGGATACAGTTAGTGAGCAAGAGGCGGCCTGTGGCAAACCAGTTTTGTGGGATCGGTTCCAGCTTCTTCCTCCTGATGAAGTGGACAAGGTGCTTTCATCTGTAAGGCCGACCACCTGCTTACTTGATCCTTGCCCATCTTGGCTCATTATGAGCTGCAGAGAGAGACTGGGTGAGGGGATCAAGGCGGTGGTGAACGCCTCCCTTGAGGAGGGAGTGATGCCATCAGCCCTCAAGGAGGCAGTGATAAGACTGCTCTTAAAGAAGCCCTCCTTGGATCCTCAAGTTCTGAACAACTTTCGCCCAGTCTCAAATCTGCCATTTTTGGGCAAGGTGATTGAGCGGGTGGTGGCGGTGCAGTTGAAGGCACACTTGGAAGAAACTGATTATCTAGACCCATTTCAGTCGGGCTTCAGGCCTGGGCATGGGACAGAATCGGCCTTGGTCGCTTTGGTGGATATGAGGAGGGCTCTGGATAGGGGTGAATGCTCCTTCCTTGTTCTCCTCGACCTCTCAGCAGCTTTTGATACCGTTGACCACGGTATCCTCCTGGACCGCCTGGAGGGGTTGGGCATTGGAGACACTGTATTGTGGTGGTTCCGGTCCTTCCTCTCCGGCAGGTACCAGAGGGTAGCACTGGGAGAGGAGGTTTCGGACCCGTGGCCACTTACTTGTGGGGTGCCACAGGGTTCCATCCTCTCCCCGATGCTATTTAACATCTATGTGAAGCCGCTGGGGGCTATCATCAGGAGGTTTGGGGTGCAGTGTCATCAATATGCGGATGACACGCAGCTCTACTTCTCATTCAAATCTTCACCAAGGTTGGCCGTAGAATCCCTGTCCAAATGTCTGGAGATGGTGAGTGGCTGGATGGGGAGGAATAAGCTGAAGCTGAACCCTGACAAGACCGAGGTACTTTTGGTGGGAGACAAGAGGAGGCTGGGGGATGTTGACCTGGTGTTGAATGGGGTACGGCTACCCTTGAAAGACCAGGTCCGCAGCCTGGGGGTCATTTTGGACTGTCCATGGAGGCTCAGGTGTCAGATGTGAGCCGGACAGCGCTGTATCAACTCCATCTGATACGGCGGCTGCGCCCCTTCCTTCCCAACCATCTGCTCCCATCGGTAGTACATGCCCTGGTCTCCTCTCGTTTAGACTACTGTAATGCGCTCTACGTGGGGTTACCCTTGAAGACGGTTCGGAAGCTGCAGCTGGTACAAAATGCGGCAGCTCGCCTGATTAAAGGCAGCCGCCGGCGAGATCACATCACTCCAGTGCTGAAGGAGTTGCACTGGTTACCAGTTGTTTTCCGGGCCAAATTCAAGGTGTTGGTTTTGACCTTTAAAACCCTATATGGTTCCGGCCCAGCCTATCTTAAGGAGCGACTCCAGCAACACCAGACAGGCCACTTAACAAGATCAGCCTCGGATGGCCTTCTCTCTGTCCCATCATCCAGGACAGCTAGACTGGTGGGGACGAGGGAGAGGGCCTTTTCTGTGGTGGCCCCCACTCTGTGGAACTCCCTCCCTAGGGAACTCCGTCATGCCCCCTCTTTAATGAGCTTCCGTCGTGCATTAAAAACGTGGTTGTTCAGGCAGGCATTTGGGGTGGGTTAGGGTATTTAAAAAAAAATGTTTATGGTAAAATTTTGTTTTAAATTGTTTTATGGTGGGTTGTACATCGCCCAGAGTGGCTGGGTGACCAGTCAGATGGGCGATTAATAAATTTAATAAATAAATAAAGGAAGGAATCCTCCAGCTATTTAAATTACATTAAGTGAGAGGGGCAGCTGATATTCCTGGGGTCACTGCTGCCTGAGCTGTGATGGCCATGGTAGCTAGCTGTGCCTCCCTTTCCTGGGGTGAAGAAATTTATGGCGCTACTGTGAAAGAAACGGGAGCAGCAGTGTCCCTAGGGTTGGACCCTGGGGCTGAAGTCCAGGGCCCCACAGCTCAGGGGGGGCCCAAATGACCCCGCAGAGAGCAGCAGGTGATGGGGACATGGGCTAACAGGCCCAGCATCAACACCTGTGCCACAAAGGGCCCTCTGGGACTTACACTATTTGCTATAGCATCCTTTCTTCTTATTTTTAAAAACATTTTTTAGTCAGAGGGAGGACGGCAAGGCACATCTATGGTTACATATGCTCATTTTATTTTCATTTAGAAGATACATCCTTTTCTACAACAAAATGGTGCTTATCCCCAAACAAGGGCATAATGCTATGCATGTCTGAACAGAAAAAAAAGTCCTACAAGTCTCAGAATGCCCCATCTAGCATGGCTGCCTGGGGAATGCCAGGAGTGATAGGACTTGTTTCTGTCCAAACATGCATAGGATTGCAGCCTAAATGTATTTAGCATCAGGGCAGCAGAAGCAAACTCCATTTTATTCCTGTAGACATTATAGTGCTATGATTTCAGTGAGATTAAAATGCAAAATTGCACATTCTCAAAGGATTTATTCTGTCAAGATTTTGACAAACAGTTTTGTTGCTGTTGTTTGCTCTTACATATAGAAGCAGTTGTAAAGAATGGGGGAGGGTGTCCCAGACTTTTAAGAAATAGCTGGTTTCACTTTATTGGACTTGCTGGGAAGGCTACTGAGAAATTGCTAATTCACCTCTCTTAATATTTAAGTGGCATAAAAAACCATTGTCAAGAGGATCTGGATGGTATCCAAAGAGAAAATGCTGAGGTAAAGCCTTTTTACTTGAGCCAAAGAGTTGAGTAATTAACAGATGTAAGCCTGTATTATTCCAGGGCTGTGTTTCCACCAGCGATTTACTCCAGCCTGGCTGCACGGTAAGGTCTCTTGTGTTTCCATAACATCATGGCCAGTCAGCACCAGCCCCACATTTTATCGCGGAAAAACCACTTCTTCTGAGACTAGCTATAGTCCGACTTTTCCAGCTTACTTCGGCTCCATGACTGACCTGTTTCCACAACCGCACTGGGTTCGCTATCATAATCCTGCCCGTGGGGCGTGTAGCCCAGCTCTTGTGAGTGTGTCGCTCACCTGCCCATGACCTCAGTGCCCCAATCCTTTCCCTCTGCCTGTTTTCCAGAAGTTTCATTGCCGTTTTGGAGCAGGATGCCGAGGGACCAATTTTTGAAACATCATTGAAAATAAGCACTAGAACACTAGCGTGTATAACCCTGCTATCACAGGAAAGCAAGTAACCCCACTACAGCCTGAAAATCAGGTTTATCTCGTCGTCTTCCATCAATATGCATACCCTCTATGTCAGTATCTTCCTATGACTCTATGATTCAATCACAAAATAGCACTAACATGCATTTGTGCTATCACACGATAGCGCAATTGTGCACTAGTGCATTTTCCGGAACAAGCCTCCTTGACCTCAACAGGAGTTAGCAAGCACCCCTGGACTAATGCGCTATTGCACAATAGCACAAATGCATGTTAGCGCTATTTCGCAATTGAGTGCTAGCAAGATACTGACATGGAGGGTATGCGTATTAGAGGGAAAGGAAAAAAATGGGTGGAATCTGGCATAAGTCCAGGAAGTCTACTCAGAAGTAACTCCTGTTGTGGTCAATGAGGCTTGTTCCCAAGATTGCCCTTAAGGGGGGTAGAGCCTGGAGGGGGCAGCCTCTCTGTTTGGTTGAGCAGCCCCTGCCAGTCTGATAACATTCACTTCTAATCCCCCCACCCCACCCGGAAGTATGTTGCTGTCAGCAACTTATAATGGTGCGGAGAAGTCGTAACTGGAGTGGCACACTACAGGAACAATGGGAAGGAGTTGTAGGGCTTTTTCCTGTCTAAACATGCATAGGATTGCATCCTTATAGACTTGAATTTAATTAGCAATTTCTCAAAGGTATGATTTAGAATTGATCTTATCTAGCCTGAAAGGTGCATGTATAAACCTTTTTGCTATGTATTATTTTTCAGGCAAGTTTAGTAACAATGAGATAATTAAGACTATGTGCCCTAATTTATTGTACGGTAGATAACATTTTATGAAAAGAAAATCCGATGCTGTAAAGAACAATATTGTTTAGGAACCTGGAATGTCAGATCAATGAATCAAGGTAAGCTGGAGGTGGTCAAACATGAGATGGCAAGATTGAACATCGACATCTTGGGAATCAGCGAACTAAAATGGACAGGCATGGGCGAATTTAATTCAGGTGACCATCATATCTACTATTGTGGGCAAGAATCCCTTAGAAGAAATGGAGTAGCACTCATAGTCAACAAAAGGGTGGGAAAAGCAGTACTGGGGTACAATCTTAAAAATGATAGAATGATCTCAGTACGAATCCAAGGCAAACCATTCAACATCACAGTAATTCAAGTCTATGCCCCAACCACTGAGGCCGAAGAAGCTGAGGTTGATCGGTTCTATGAAGACCTACAACACCTTCTAGAACTAACACCAAAAAAAGATGTCCCCTTCATTATAGGGGATTGGAATGCTAAAGTAGGAAGTCAAGAAATCACCGGGATAACAGGCAGGCATGG
This sequence comes from Heloderma suspectum, assembly GCF_057233095.1. Lineage (NCBI taxonomy): Eukaryota > Metazoa > Chordata > Lepidosauria > Squamata > Helodermatidae > Heloderma > Heloderma suspectum. The sequence goes on from NC_139458.1 coordinate 194,493,584, forward strand.
CCTTGGTGTACAAAATGAAGCAGGACAAAAGCTAATAGAGTTTTGCCAAGAGAACATGCTGATCATAGCAAACACTCTTTTCCAACAGCACAAGAGGCGACTCTACACATGGACGTCACCAGATGGTCAATATCGAAATCAGATTGATTATGTCCTTTGCAGCCAAAGATGGAGAAGCTCCATACAGTCAGTAAAAACAAGACCTGGAGTTGACTGTGGCTCAGATCATGAGCTTCTTCTTGCAAAATTTCGGCTTAAATTGAAGAACGTCGGGAAAACCACTAAACCGTTCAGGTATGACCTAAATCATATCCCTTATGAATATACAGTGGAGGTGAGGAATAGATTTCAGGGATTAGACCTGATGGACAGAGTGCCTGAGGAACTATGGACGGAAGTCCGTAACATTGTTCAGGAAGCAGCAACGAAATCCATCCCAAAGAAAAAGAAATGCAAGAAAGCAAAGTGGCTGTCTGATGAGGCTTTACAAGTAGCTCACGAAAGAAGGGAAGCGAAAAGCAAGGGAGAAAGGGGAAGATATACCCAACTGAATGCAGAGTTCCAGAGAATAGCAAGGAGAGACAAGAAGGCCTTCTTAAATGAACAATGCAAAGAAATTGAGGAAAACAACAGAATGGGAAAGACTAGAGATCTCTTCAAGAAAATTGGAGATCTCAAGGGAACGTTTTGTGCAAAGACGGGCATGATCAAGGACAAAGAAGGCAGGGACCTAACAGAAGCAGATGAGATTAAGAAGAGGTGGCAAGAATACACAGAAGAACTATACAGGAAAGATCTGAATGTCCCTGATAGCCATAATAGTGCGGTCACTGAACTTGAGCCGGACATCCTCGAGAGTGAAGTCAAGTGGGCCTTAGGAAGCATTAGTAACAACAAAGCTAGCGGAGATGACAGTATTCCAGCCGAGCTATTTAAAATCCTAAAAGATGATGCTGTTAAAGTGCTGCACTCAATATGCCAACAAATCTGGAACACTCAACAGTGGCCACAAGACTGGAAAAGGTCAGTTTACATTCCAATTCCAAAGAAGGGCAACGCCAAAGAGTGTTCAAACTACCGCACAATTGCGCTCATTTCACATGCCAGCAAGGTGATGCTCAAAATCCTACAAGCTAGGCTTCAGCAGTATGCGAACCGAGAACTACCGGAAGTACAAGCTGGGTTTCGAAGAGGCAGAGGAACTAGAGATCAAATCGCCAACATTCGCTGCATCATGGAGAAAGCAAGAGAATTCCAGAAAAACATCTATTTCTGCTTCATTGACTACGCTAAAGCCTTTGATTGTGTGGATCACAACAAACTGTGGCAAATTCTTAAAGTGATGGGAGTACCAGACCACCTTACCTGTCTCCTGAGAAACCTGTACGAGGATCAAGAAGCAACAGTAAGAACCAGACATGGAACAACCGATTGGTTCAAAATTGGGAAAGGAGTACGACAAGGCTGCATATTGTCACCCTGCTTATTTAACTTATATGCAGAGTACATCATGAGAAATGCCGGGTTGGATGAATCAGAGGTCGGAATTAAGATTGCTGGGAGAATTATCAACAACCTCCGATATGCAGACGATACCACCCTAATGGCAGAAAGCGAAGAGGATCTCAAGAGCCTCTTGTTGAGGGTGAAAGAGGAGAGTGCAAAAGCTGGTTTGAAACTCAACATTAAAAAAACGAAGATCATGGCATCTGGCCCCATCACTTCCTGGCATATAGAAGGGAAAGAAATGGAAGCAGTGACAGATTTTACTTTCTTGGGCTCCAAGATCACCGCAGACGGTGACTGTAGCCATGAAATTAAAAGACGCTTGCTCCTTGGGAGGGAAGCTATGGCCAACCTAGACAGCATAGTAAGAAGCAGAGACATCACCTTGCCGACAAAGGTCCGTCTAATCAAAGCTATGGTTTTCCCAGTAGTAATGTATGGCTGTGAGAGCTGGACTATAAGGAAGGCTGAGCGCCGAAGAATTGATGCTTTCGAACTGTGGTGCTGGAGAAGACTCTTACGAGTCCCCTGGACTGCAAGGAGGTCAAATCAGTCCATCCTAAAGGAAATCAACCCTGAGTGCTCATTGGAAGGACAGATAATGAAGCTGAAGCTCAAATATTTTGGCCACCTAATGTGAAGAGAAAACTCCCTGGAAAAGACCCTGATGCTGGGAAAGACTGAAGGCAAAAGGAGAAGGGGACGGCAGAGGATGAGATGGCTAGATAGCATCACGGATGCAATGAATATGAACTTGAGCACGCTCCGGGAGAGAGCGCAGGACAGGAAGGCCTGGCGTGCTATGGTCCATGGGGTCACGAAGAGTCGGACACGACTGAACGACTGAACAACAACAACAACAGATAACATTAGCTATGAGGAAATCTTTACAAAAAGCTATAAGCATGCACTGATTTTGGAGTAAGTAGCTCAGGGATGGGGAACCTGTGGCCTTTCACATGTTGGGGTAAAATTTTGTGGGGAGGGAATCGTGCAGAGAGAAGGTATAATCTTCCCCTCCCAGAGCACAGTGGTCCCAATCCAAATCAGGGCCACATGCATTTACACAAGAGTAAATAAAACTATCAGTCTCAGCTACATGCTGCGCACTCAGTGTAATGTGTAGCTTGACCCCAAGAAGGCGGTTCCAACTCTACTTCTAGATTATGCTTAGGGATGTCAGAGAATTCCACCATGGATCCAGTGAATTCAGACCCCCGGAATCCGTGGCGGAACGGAGCAACCCGCCCCACCACCCCGCGGAAGCCCCCCGGAACGGAGCCTACCTGGCGGTGGCGGCTCCAGCCACTGCCGGGCTGCAAATGGCAGCCGCTACACCGGCTGCCATTTGCGTCTCTTCACTGAGCCACGATAGGCTATGTAAACATTTACGTAGCCTATCACGGCAAAGAGCGGGGACGCAAATGGTGTCCACTACGCCATTTGCATCCCCGCTCTTTGCCATGATAGGCTACGTAAATATTTACGTAGCCTATCACAGCTCAGCGAAGGGATGCAAATGGCAGCCGCTACGCCGGCTGCCATTTGCATCCGCAGACCTGCCACAGCCAGATGTCTGGCTGCGGCTGCACCTGGCCGGTGGCTCTGTGGAGTTGCCGCGGAGCGGAGCCGGCTAGGGAGGATTCCGGGGGGAGGGACGGAGCGCCTCCCCCCACACTGCGGATGCCACTTAAGAAACAGGTAAGTGGTTTTGTACATCCCTAATTACGCTTTCACTGTGCAATGGCCTGCGTCATTCATGGAATTTTACAGCGGGCCCAGACATTCCTTCGTAACCCTCTCATGTTTCCCCACCACTTCTACCATCTTTTTTTTTAAAAAAACCATGAAAAAAGTCCGCTAAGGAGGGAAAGACGTTAGAGCTGATTGGCAGTGCATCGATCAAGCTGTCTGTCTGGAAGCACCCCAAGCGGATAAATCTGGCAGCCCTGCCAGCTTCTCTCCTTTGGGTGTGGGCGTGATGAACAGCTGTGTGGGACGTTAATGAGTGAGCTTGAGAAAACGACCAGAACTCTGCATCTCTCCCACCACTCTAACTTGACAGCATTGCTCTGGTAAATAATAGGGGGGGGGGGCCGACACTAAAATTTCAGCCCTTCTGTGTGCGTGTGTGACGCTCTCCCTCAGATCCATATGAGAACACCTGCTGTGGCCTGCAAACACAAACAGAAGGGACACACGCTTTCAGAGTTTCTTGCCAACGTTTAACGTAACAGCAATGCAAAAGCAAAAAAAAAAAGCAACAAGAACGCGAGAAAGGGGTGGCCAGCCGCAAAAGAGGAGACGGGGCTCTTGCCCCTTCGTCAGTTGTGGAGAAGAGGAGCAGCCACCTGCTGCACTTCCTTATCTATAGCTACACAGCTCCTGACGGAGCAGGAGCCGTGTCCTCTCTCGCATCTGGCCACTCCAAACAAAAGCAAATTCGGCCGCCAAATGCTCGTGGCATCACTAGCTTGGGCCCGTCCCGCATCGAGCTGCAGGCTTGCTTCGGAGTAAACCCCACTGGAGGCAACAGAAGTTACTTCGGCGTGAACGAACACACGATCGGGCTGTGGTGAGGCTCCAAGCTTACTGGGGACGAAACCCCATTGAAAGAGTGGGGCTTACTTCCGAGCACAGGAGCGACAGGGATCGGGGCGGGCGCGGGGGGCGCTCTGCCCCAGTCACCCCTTTCTGCCGCGGTATTTGCGGCGCAGGCGGCTTCGGCCAGGCCTCGGCAGGCGGGCGGGGAGGCGCAACGAAGGCCTCACGCCGCTGGCTGCCGAAGGCCGGCTGCCCTCAACAAGCTGCCTCCGCCCCAGCGAATTGCTGCGAGTCCCTCTCGGGCGACCCGGCTCCAGGAGCTGCGGCCACGTCAGCCTTCCCCCGAACCACGCCGCGACTCCGCCCGCCGCCGCCGCCGCCTACTCCGGTTCAGAGCCGGATCCGCCGCGGCTCTTCCTCCCGTCGCCGCCCCATGCTCCTCCGCGCGCGCCGGCCCGGCCCGGCCCTGGCGGCCGCTCCTCCTCGCCGGCCACGCGCGGCGGGGATCCCGAACACCCGGTAAGGCTCGGCGTGCTGCCGCCGCCGCCGATTCCCCGCCCGAGCTGGAGCGGCCTGCGCCGGACGAGGAAGGCGGTAGCCAGGCAGGCGCCGCTCCCCGCCCCCTCTCCAAGCCTCCTCCCGCTCCTGGCGGCTCCCAGTTCCCCGGGCTGCTCTTCTGCCCCATAACGTGAGGGGCTTCCCTTCTCCCCCCCCCCCCAGCACCGCCACCACCACCACCACCAGCATCAGCTTTTCCGGGGTCAGCCCGCCTGAGCACCCGAGCTCGCACATGCTCGCTCCCCCGCCCCGCACGCATCTCTCTCTCCCTCTTTCTAAACCCCCCTCCGCGGTGTCGCCGCCCGCTCCCGCTCCTTCTTCCGCGCGGCCCTCGGCGCTCCCAGCCTCCCTCGCCTTGGCTGGCCGCGTTCCGCTCCCTCCCCGCTCCTCGCGTTCCGGGGCTAGCGAAAGCCGCCCTCGCAGCGTGTACAACGCTCTGCCGTTGTAGTGTCGTTCCGGCGGGGCTCAAGGGGAGAGGGGAAGGCCTCCCGGAGGCGGGGCCGTACCCGAAAAGTGCATTAAAAACGGGGCGTTCTGTGTGTGTGTCCCCCCCCCAGTTATTTTGAAAAACCAAAAAAAGGCTGTTGGGGGGGAAAACATGGGGGGTGCCCCCCAGCCCCAAGTTCTCCCATTTTTCCCCAGGCCTTCACATCCTGCCTATTGGGGGAGCCCCTCAACCCCTCTTGTGTGTTGAAAGAACCTGTGAGGGGCTGTGCGGCATGGCCCCTCCCTCAACAGCTAGGTGAGGAGGCCCTAAGTGCATTGTGCTCTTCCACATGGGGCAGCGGGGGGGGGGGGGTGTTGTCATGCTTGGGCCAGGATTCCCCATTTTGTGGAGGGGTCCTGCACGATTACATATGTGAAGGATTACATATGTGAAGGAGCTCATAGGGCTCCTTCACATGTGTGGCCGGGGGGGGGGGCAGAGCAGGGCAGCACAACGTGATCCCCTCACATATTCTTTCAGCGTGTGTCTGGGGGATTGAGTGAGCCCCACTCCTTTCATCTGGGTATGTTTAGCCTTGAGAAGAGGAAGGGAAATAAGACAGCACTTTTAAAGTACCTAAAGGGCTGCAACCTGTTCTCTATCATCCCAAGTCTAGGATGTGAAATAATGGGCTTAAGTTACAGGAAGGCAGATTTCGGTTGAACAGAGGAGTCGGGCAATGGAACCAACTGCCTAGGGGAGGTGGTGGGCTCTCCATCACTGGAGGTATTCAATCAAAGTCTGGACAGCCATCTGTCAGGGATGCTTTAAACTGGATTCCTGCAGTGAACATAGAGTGGACTTGATGGCCTAAACGGCTCCTTTCAACACTATGATCTTACATGTTGGGACATCTGCCCTATCTTCCATGTATTTATTTCATTCATTCTAAATTCCCTGATAGAATGTGGATTCTCAGATAATCTCCCATCCAGGCTTTGACTGGACTCAGATCTACTGAGCTTCAGCAAGGTGGTCTCATCATTTGCCTTCAGACCATGCCTTGGCACAGTGTTTTAATGTTGCTCCACTCTTCCACCTCCCTTGTCACAACTTATTCCACTATGTGCCCTAAGCTTTCTTTAGCACTTGTTCTTTTCACTTATGATACAAGTGAAATGATATTATGTTCTTTCACTTTCTTTAGTACTTATTCTTTTCACTTTTTCCTTATTCCACTGTGTGTCCTAAGCTTTCCTTGGTACTTATTGTTTTCATTCGTTCTACTGGTCCTTTTCTTACAGGACCAATTCTGTGCAAGTCTAACTGGTCACTTCCTGCAGCCAACACTTCATCCAGACTCACTCTTGTAGGATTGCCTACTGCCTTTGCTGCTTCCGTGTGTCCTTCAACAGACAGATCTTTCCTCCACAGCTGCATCTCCATGTTGGGAAATGCTTCAATTTTTTTTCTTTTTAATTTTTTTATTGACAACCAGCCCTTTCTTGAGGTCCTGTCTTGTGCCTCAAATCTTGCACCATACACCTGAGGCATTGCTACTATGTGTGTGTGAACTGCCCTGCATGTGTATTGAGTAAGATATACATTTATTACAGCAAACTGTGAATTTCTGTATTTTCTAGCTGGTAGGGGACAATATTTTGAAGTTAAGGTTTGTTTGTTTTTACAGTGTCAACAATCTTCCAGCCTTGCCCCACCTAAGAAGCAATTTATAACATAGGAACATAGGAAGCTGCCTTACATTGAGTCAGAATCTTGGTCAGACAATCTAACCCAATATTGTTGACAATGACTGCCAGCAGCTCGCCAGGCTTTCAGGCAGAAATTTTTCCATTCCTACGTGGAGATGCTGGGGTTTGAACCTGGAACCTTCTGCAGGCAAAGCAGGTGCTCTACCACTGAGCAGTGCTTCCCATATTTACTCTTTCTCTCTTTTTCCACTTTTGAAGCACTTTCTCACAATAGACAAGGACCCTTCTACTCAGGTGTGATAGTTAAAGACCCTGATTTCAAGAAGGGTGGAATACAAATATATTAAATAATATTTATTTATTACATTTCTATACCGCCCAATAGCCATAGCTCTCTGGACAGTTCACAGAAATTAAAACCACAAAGCGCAGCATAAAACAATATAAAATATGAAAGCTTAAAACCACAATATAACAGTATGACCAGAATAAAACCTAGCAGCAATGCAGAGATTTAAAATACAGATTTAAAACACCAAAGCTAAAAGACTAGGAAGCTAAAATACTGGGAGAATGTAATAATATATAAAATAATATATTTTGAAGACCATACAACTATTGTTATGAGAAGACCAGAAACGTTTAGCAGAGCATAGTGACATTTGAGAGAGTAGACATGTGACCACTGTGAGATTTTTTTTTTCCAGATAGTGTTCCTGTGCCTTTAACAGCAGTGCAAGAAATGAGTTGTTTTTTAAATGAGAGTAACCCAAATGTGTAAGTGAAAGCAGAAGATTGTACACCATAAAGGTAATAGGTCTAAATGCTGATTGGTAAAATTAGGGAGAAAAAGCCTATCCATTTGCAAAGAAAGGTAATAATTATTGGTGCTGAACTTGTATGAATAGGAAATAAAAATATTAGTTACAAAGGGTTGGATCCAGAATCTGTCTTTTGCAGGCTGGAGGGCTCCTTCTGTCTGTGGGAGGCTTCTGGTCCAGCAGAGGAATCCTGCTGGCAGAATAGAGGAGGCAGAGATCTTTGATTCCTCCTTGCTGTCCCATGTGCACCCCCCAAAATCTGCTCCAGAGAGTTGGGGGGGACACAAAAACAGTAGGGCAAGGATGCTGGGGGCTGCAGAGGGAGGGGAAAATTGGTAGAGATTGCCTCCCCCACCTTCCCTCCCACTCTCTTCTGCCATCCTTTTGGAATATTCTAGGAAATGCTTCCACAAGTGGAAAGGAAACTAGATCCAACCAAAAGTAAATTCAATTTTTTCTGTATGTATTATACATTTTTATTATTATTATTATTATTATTATTATTATTATTATTATTATTAACAGCTCTCATTCTTAATTCTGTTGTCCTGTGGATTGAAATGTTTTTTAAATGTTATTTTATACTATCTTGAGAATCAAACGTGATACAGAAAAGCTTTTAATTAAAAACATAATTATTAATATTTAGCTAATATCAATGGGCATAGCGCTGTATGAGAGGACAGGTCCCTGCCTGGAGGAGCTTAGCATTTATGACAGAGCAAGGGAGTGGTGGGAGAGGAAAATGGAGAACAAATATGTTCTTGTTTCACGGACATGTACTTGGCCTTGACTGCAAGCTTAGTTGCAGGGATTGGCAACTTGTGGCTCTCCAGATGCTTTGGCTTACAATTCCCATGATCCTTCACCATAGGCTGTGCTGGCTAAGGCTGATGGGAGTTGTAGGCCAAAACTTCAGTAGGGGCACAAGTTGTCCACCCCTGCAGCAGAGCATGGAAACCTGGGGGATGTGCCAATGGCTTCGCAGAAAAGGTAAGATTTCAGGAGGACTTTGGATGAAGTAAGAGAGGTAGCATCACCCAGGTATTCTGGGAGGCTGTTCCATAAGCATCAGCAGAGAAGAAAAGGTGGGGTTGTCTGAGGAAGCAAGTGACATTTGGGTAGCAGAGGAGGAGTGTGTCGTGGCTAACGCCATGCAGTTACTGTATAGCACAGAGAATCTGAAAGCTTTTGTCTTTTTTTTATAGGCTCTGTCTCCTTGAGAAACACAAGTGACTATCTCTGGATTATGCCCCCCCAAGTCCTACAAGAAGCCTCTTCAGAAATATATGCAGTTCCTTTGATTACAACATTGTGAAACCTATTGGTCTGCTCTTAAGTGTGCTTGACTCAGACACTTGTAATGGAGCCCTCCTTACCCAAAGGAAAATGTATCAGGGACTCTAAGAGAATCGTCTTGTTGTGTTTAGTTTTAATGTGTCTGGTAGTATTTGTTTTCCCTGATCAAAACTACTACAGTTTACTTGGAATATCCAAAGAAGCAACAAGTAGAGAAATAAGGCAGGCTTTCAAAAAATTGGCATTAAAGTTGCATCCTGATAAGAATCAGGTAAGTAGCCCTGTCAGTAATGCTTTTTCCAATTAAATAAGAACCAGGTTTGCTTTTCTTTTTTCCCTTTTAAATGTAAATTTGCTTTTCTAAAGGCTTGCAGGTTCTAAATTCTTTTAATTTCTAAAAAATGTTACATTAATGTGTCATGGACTATATAGCGATAAATAGACTTAATGAGTCATTGGTAGAATTGTTTAGAAAAGCAGCATTTATTTCATTTCATGTGTGAAATCTGTTAATGTTTACAACTCTGTTTTAACTGTCACTTCTTCTGCAATTAGTGTTGTTGTTTTCTAGGAAAGCATGTATATAATTGGGTTGTATAATAGTAGATCCATCACATTTAGTGCAGCCTGCCAGAGAGATTCTTGACTACCCCTTGTTTTTACAGGCCAAAGCAGGCAGCATTAACAGGTGGTTGTTGAATGTACACACCCCACAGGCAATTCTATATGACGGGCAGCCCATGTTCAGCTTGGCAGGTCACACATTCAGGCCCTGCTCTATATTGTGACAGCCCTAACTTACACGATAGTCCAACACTGGGGTGTATCTATCTTAGAACTGCATGGATTATAATAGCTTCTGCTCTTAGGCTTGGATCCTGAGATGTGCTGGTGGAAGGCAGCGGGCAAAACCGCTTAGAGATATTTTGAAATATGGTAAGTGGTATATAAATGAATTAAATAAAAATAAAACATTAATAGCCTGCCCCTCCTCTCCTGGCACACACTCCCCCCAAGCCCTGTGAAAAGCCTCTCCCGAGGGTTTGGGGGAACCCTCCAGAATGGCTTGGGCTATGGTACAGGGCACTTAGGGGAAGAGGTAGAATTGCTGAAAATCAAATGGAGGCACCTTCCATGAGTGGAACTTCTGCTCAGAGAAGGTGCCTCCACCCAATTTTCAGTGATCCCCCACACCACAGCCTCTCCTTCTTAGAAGGGTCCCCCAGCCCCCAGAAGAGGCTTTTGGGGTGACTGCCATCAGGAGGATGGGGGAAAGCCCCCTTCCGCCCACCCCCTTCCATCACTTCTTAGGATCCATGCTATTGACTTCATACATGGCTATGAAGTCAGCAAAGATGTGGGAGGTTTCTGACAACTTTTAAAACTGATCTGGCCACAAGGGCCCAAATGTATATGAATAGTTAAAACAGAAGTTAACGGAATGGGAGGGACACTCTTAAACATCTTCAGGATTGACATGAGTTGGGTTACAATATTTTCACCTATCAATATTCCGTTAACACCAGGAGTTTCTCTCTGCTTCAGAACAATCCAGAAGCACATGAAAACTTCTTGAAAATAAACAGAGCATATGAAGTATTAAAAGATGAAGATCTGCGGAAGAAATATGACAAATACGGTGAGAAAGGTCTGGAGGATCACCAGGAAGGAGGTCGATATGAAAGCTGGCATTACTATCGCTATGATTTTGGTAAGATCCATGCTTGTGAGTGGAGTGGAATTATTATGTTCTGTTCCCCTCAGTACAGGGGACTTGTATACCTTAGATAGTAGCTTCAGAGGAACACAGTGCCCACAATCAACACAGTTAAAGGGGTTTAGGAGCCCTTAACTCTATGTTGGACTGTGGCTATGTTGGACTTGGCTATCTTAATTACTCTTAATTCTTGGGAACAGAACATCCTTGATTCCATTATATTAACTGAATGTCTGTTTGCAATCAGTGTTATAGTCCTGGTTCTTGGACCCTCTCCTGAATGAGTTGCTTTTAATACCTGTATAATGGTGTCTTCCCAGATGGTTTCCAGATCAGGAAACCATAACTAGCTTTCTCATTCAAACTGTCTTTTTAATGTTTTGAGGCAGGGGTGGCCAACTGGCAGCCCATTGGCACTAGTCAGCCTGCAAGATTTTCTCTGGACCACGAGAATCCTTATAATAGGGCAGGGTTCACAGCCCTGGGTTCTGTGGAGTCGAGCAGGGGAGGTCCACACCCTACAAGTTCCTGTTCCAACACCAAGCCTGCCTGTCTCCTTGCATAACACAGGTGTGTTAAACTCACTCCATTTTATTTATTTATTTTTTATCCTGCCCTTCCTCACAAAGAGCCCAAGTCAGCTAACAACCTACCTAAAGCACAGTACAACACATAAGCAACACCATTAAGACCATAACTCTAAAATCACAAAATTACAATAAAATACAATAAAACTCTTGGCTCAATCGATAACAACAAAACAAATAAACCACTTGCCTATTATTCCAAAAGCTTGCACAAGTAAATACATTTTCAGCTGGCACCTAAATGACAGCAGTGTGGAGGATTCTCTACCAAAAAGAAGTTCCTCAGCTGAGGTGCCACCACTGAGAGTTCCCTGCCACATGTGGTAGCCCCAGGGGCCACATTCCTCTGTAAGGATTAATGTGTTTTACCATATTTACACACAATGAAGTAGTAACTGCTTTTGAAACATTTTGAATTCAAATGTTATACGGATGTTTTTATTTGTTTTTAAATGTTGTTTGGCTATTTCTTTGCCAGGTATTTATGATGACGATCCTGAAATCATAACACTAGACAGAGGAGAATTTGGTAAGTCATTGCAGTCACATGGTTTCCTGGTGCCTCTACTTTAATTTATTCAAAGTGCAGCGTAGTTGTGTTACATAATCTCTTCCTGGGAGAAGGTGTTACACAGATTGAAAACATGTCAACCAGAATGAATACAAGCCGAGTGTTAAAGAGAGTACCTTATTTGTTCCCTGTGAGTCATCTGACTATAAAAACTTTAGCGCAATTGTCTCTTCAGCCTCAGTGGAAAGCTAGCGACACCTTCAAGAAGGGAAAATAAAATGCTGTCTTAAATCCTGCTTTTCCAAAGTTTCATTTTGCAGACTTGGGTCTCTTTGTCCTGCCTGCTAACAGAAATCTCCCATGCGAAGAATTAGTCATCTAAATAAAATACTGGAATTATTTCCACTTACTGATTATTTTGCTTTTCAAAACTGATTATTTTGAGTAAGTTTTTTCTGTAGAACCCAAGTTCGGAGGGAAAAAGTTTAGTTCTGGTCCTAAATTGTGATCCTACCGTGATATTTTTAGGAAAAGGAAACTATGTTTACCTTAGCTCTCCTCATAGGGGAAACAGCTCACACAGGTATTATGTGTTGGTATGTGTTTGCATTTGCTGTTCATATTTAACCTGGGTATTTACAGAACATAACGTGTTTACCATGCATGATAACAGCTTGCCTGTGGATACAGCAAGGGTCCTCCCACCACTGGCATTTGAAAAGGTGATAGCTTTTATACTTTTTACAATGCCAACATTTTATGGTAGTCATATGCAGCATCTGCTATCGCATAAATAATAATGTTTAAACTGAAACCACCCTATTGTAATGATAAGAATTTGTTGCTAAAGTATTTTTGGCTGACTTCTTTTTCTTTCATTCATTTATTACAATGTTCTCCTGCTCTTCCTCCAAGGAGATGAGGTAGCATAGTTGTGCCCCCTCCATTTTGTCGTTACAACAACCCTTTGAGCTAACGTTAAGAGGGAGTGATGGGCCCAATGAGCCTCATGGCTGAAAGGGGATTCGAACCCCCACCACTACCACCTTGACAACCAAATATGATATGCATTTGAAATTGTTTTTAAGATACAAGTGCATATGCATTCAAAATATTGGTTATGTTGGTATGATGATATGTGTTGGCATGAGCTGGGATGCAGAACCGTTCCCTGCTGCTGGGCGACGAGAAACTGAGACGGCAGTCATTCCCTGTATACAACTTACTCAGGTCTCTGGATCTAGGCCAGTCTTTTCCAACCTGGTGTGCTCTGGATGTGTTGGACTGCAACCCCCATAATGCCCAGCCAGCATGGCCAATGGTTGAGGTGATCAAAGCTGTAGTCCAACACATCTGGTGGGCACCATGTTGGGGAAGGCCGATTTATGCAGCTATAGCAGCAAGGACCAGAATTCCCCATACTCCCAAAAGTCCTCCAGTTGTCCTCCACAGCCAGTCTTGTTGATGCTGCTTCTATAAAGCAGGGGTGTCCAGAAGGTCGATTCAGATCTCCTGGTAGACCTCTGGGTGATTTGCCAAGGGCTTTTGGCTCCCAATTGTTTAGCAATAGCAACACCACAAAGGCCTCATGTGCGCACATGCGCAGCTCTGGAGGAAAACCAGGAGTGGATTTTTGAACTGTGAGTTCAGTTCTGGTACTGAAAACAAATCCCTGGGCTGAGCACATACTCAGGCATCCTTGTTCCTCAATTCTAACAGTGTGTTTCCCTCCTCCCCACTATTCTGCACCCTGCTCCAGTTGGTGGATCTCAGGGTTCTAATAAAAAACAAAGTTGATTCTGCAAGTCTGAAGTCTGCCCAGCTGTGATTTAGAGGATGATGAGAGGAAAGGAGCCTCTTCTGTGATGGCTCCTCCTTGGAAATGTTGGGTGTCTTGCCTTTTCTTTTGAGATGATAATATCAGACACAGTGTTCAGCTGGCATTCTACTTACGTAAAATCATAAGAATCACTTACTGGACCACATAAAATCATAAAAATCACTTACTGGACCACACCAAGATCCATCTAGTCGAGCTTTCTGTCTCCCAACAGTGGCAAGCCAGATGTCACTTTGGGCCCTCACAAGTAGGGCTTAAAGATGATGTCCTTTATCTGTTGCTTGTCACCAGCCTCTCTAGAATCCTGCCTCTGTTCTGGGAAGTTTCGTTCTGCTGCTATGGCCATTGATAGGCCCGTCTTCCATGCCCAACCCTTTTTTAAAAGCAGGGATGGAGAACATGTGGCCCTCCAGAGGCTGTTGGTCTTCAACTCCCATCGGCCCCAGCCAGCGTGACCAGTAATTGGGGACATGGGAGTTATAATCCAGCAAGATCTGGAGGGCCACATTTTCCACATTCCTATTTTAAAGCCATCAGAGTGAATGGTCATCACCATATGTTGCAGTAGTGAATTGCTAATGTTATTTATGCATTGCCAGAAGCGAATAAAACAACCTAGTGATGAGACACAGGGATTTTACTTGTCCATAACAGTTCCTAACAAACGCTGGACCTGTTCCTTAGAGAAGAGGACTCGTGACTTCTATAATTCTATATAACTCTGTGGTATCCTGTTGTTTCAAGGGAAGATGGGAAATGTAAAGGGGAAAACTATGGGAAGCAGTATAGATCTACAACAGTGCCTTGTCTTGCCAGCTGAAGTGCAACAGGAAGTACCTTACTGAAGTGCTTCCTGTTTGATGGGTTTTGAATTGTCACTGTTTGGGAACTATAGTAGCTCTCCTCTGCCAGTCCTGCCAGATGTTTTGGCTAGTAGCAATTGGCTTGGGCCTGGCTGCACCTTGAAAATGTGATTTATAGTTCAAATGCCTTCAAGATGTGTTTGTGTGGAGGCATCCTTTATTGACACAAAACAGAAAAAATTGGCTGTTAATAGCTAATCAATGGGCTCTCCTCCAATTATATTTGAGTGGGTCTTGATGAATTGTAAAAATCACAGTATAATTTTTATTCTTTTTTTTTAATAGATGCTGCTGTTACTTCTGGGGAATTGTGGTTTATCAACTTCTATTCCCCTCGATGTTCACATTGCCATGACTTGGCCCCAACAGTAGGTATAGCTATAGGATGGATGCTGCCAATTAAATCTCTTCTCAGTGAGCTCTGCAAGCAGTTGGGCCAAAAGTTCCTCCTCCATTTTGGGATCATAAGAGTGGATAATGGGGTCGTGCAGGGGTGATGAGAGTGGTGGGCGAGACAGGATTATCCTTCTACCAACCTATGTATATAAAGTTGAATTCTTAACAGTTGTGTAAATCTGGCTAACAAGCCTTTAAAAATTCTCTATAAAGCATTTCCAAATGCCAAATTTTTGGTATTAAAATAACCTTTTCTTTTTCCTTTTTTAAGTGGAGAGAATTTGCTAAGGAAATGGATGGATTAATACGTATTGGAGCTGTAAACTGTGGTGATAACAGAATGCTTTGCCGAATTAAGGGAATTAATAGTTACCCGAGCCTGTATGTGTTTAAAACTGGAATGGTAAGTAAGCAAATACTTTTCCTAGTCCAGCATCCCCTTAGGGTCCCAGGGTAAGCCATCTAAAGAGTCCCCATGCATTCAGAGAGCTTTTGCATGAGGCAGGGCTTCCCCCATTTATTTGAGACTTGGGGACAATGCTCATCCTCTTAGCATCCAGGAGGCCAAATAGTGTTGCAAGGGGACAACCCTAGAAACAAGTGTTGCATACGGAAATGTTTGTTAAAAGAATTTAGTGCAGAAATGGCTTGAGACACATGCAAGGGGTGTCTCCACATGCATTGTTCCCGCCCTGTCACTCCCCAACCTTCCTGTGTTTAGTGGAGAGGTTTTCAGGGGATTTCTATACACATCCAAGCAAATGCAAGTTGAAGCCTCCATGTCACGAGCACTGATGAAGTAGGCTCCCTGATTACATGGAGGATTCTTCTTGTATTCAAGCAAACAAGAGTAGAATCCCCCTGGAGGCCTCCCCACTCAAAATGGGAAGGTTGGGGACTGATTGGATGGAGACAGTGGGGGCACAGAGCCAGCAAGCACAACCAAGTGTCCCTTACATTACTGTACCCCCATTCCAGCATAACGCCTAAACAAGGCTAGTGTGATTTCTGAATACTTCTAATTTATATTATCTCTCTGTTATGGGAAAAATGCTGCAAGTTTATTAGACACATTTTTAAGATGAAGCACTTACAGACTAGGGTTACATTCCTAGATTTCTAAAGTCTAGAACGAAGGCTGTTTGGAATTTAAAAGCTCAGATTCGAAAGATGGCTAGATGATATAAATCTATTTGATAAATATTGCCTAATACATGTGAACCAAAAGTATTATGTCAAAATAATATTTTTTTCCCTTGTAGAATCCAGTGAAATATTATGGGGACAGGTCAAAGGAGAGTTTAATGAGTTTTGCCATGCAGTTTGTCACAAGCACAGTGACAGAATTATGGGCAGGTAAAGAGTAATTATTTAGTGTCATTTTATCGTTCAATGTGTGCATATTTCAAACGCCGCAATCAAATAGTGGGCAACATGTAAACTAATTGAAATGCCTCATGCCCGAATCATACTAAAAGTGTATAAAAGTTAAAATTACTGTCAGAGCTGTATTTATTTAATACATTTATATAATGCTTACCATATTTAAATCATATCTCTAAGCTGTTCATCAAGTAATTTATGCTAAGTAAAGTTTCTGAATAAATTAAAACAAGTAGGTGCAGATCCCTAAATGTGGACCGTTTGTTTTCTATTTTTTAGGAAATTTTGTTAATTCGATTGAAACTGCATTTGCTTCTGGTGTTGGCTGGTTAATTACCTTTTGCACAGAACATGGAGGTAAATATGTTTTGAGCAATTAACATTAAAGAGGTAATTTAAATACTCTGACATCCAAGTGTCAAAGCAAAGAAATTGACAATATAATAGGAAAATGTTATTATACTTCTGTTGTTAGAATTGTGTCAAAGATAAGAGGGGCCATCAGTTTTTTTTATTCATACACTAAATGTTTCAGGTATCAGAAATTATGGTTAACTCCCAGCATACTATGCTGTTACCTCCTGAGATAGTTAAAACACTTCTATTCTGTCTGTGCTAATCAATATGGGTTATATTTTGGAAGCACAGAGACTTTCCTGGGTGCCACTGAAAATGGCCCCATCTTATCCCCTAGTCTAACAGGGCCAGCCCTACCATTAGGCAGAGTGAGGTACCCAGCAGATGCTGGAGGGCAGAGAGCAGTGGCAAATTACTGGAGGACAGAGTGGTGCATGCCACATGGCCTGTCCTGCATCCCTAAGTAGCCTGTTGCCCTCAGTTGCAGTGGAAGATGCTGCCTTATCACCAGTGTTGAAGCAAGAGTCATCTGCCAGACCTGTTGGCTTTTGTGCATGGAACAGGAGGGCATGCCATCTTGTCCTTTGTCTCAGGGAGCCAAATGTCTTGGACCAGCTGTGAAATATCTTCATACAGTGCATAGTTAAACAATGGAATTCACTACTACAAGATGGTCACCAGTTTGGATGGTCTTAAAAGGGGATTAGACAAATTCATGGAGGAGAAGGCTACCAATGGCTACTAATCCTGATTGGCTATATGTTTCCTCCAATATGCCTCTGAATACCAGTTGCTGAAGAACCCAAGGGGGATGCTGCTATTACTCATGTCCTACTTGTAGGTTTCCCACAGGCAGCTGGTTGGCCACTGTGAACAGAATGCTGGACTAGAAGGGCCTTGGTCTGATCCAGCCTGGCTCTTCTTGTATTCTTATGTACTTAATCTGAAGATTTTTTTAAGCCTGCCATTTTCAGACTTCCACTGCAAATAATTCTTCCTCCCCACCACCACCTTATCTGATGATGTGGACATGAAACTCCTAATCTTAGTAAACCTCGTGTTTCCCATTCTTGTTTCCCAAGAGAGAAACAAATACTCTTTCCAGACCTTTCTAGTAATCCATGTATTTTTGATTGCAAGTGTTCCAAATTGAATTGCTTGACTTGTGGAAATACCTCCATCGTTTTTGCCATGACACTTCCATATGCACACGTGTAGATTAGTGTAAACCTGATGATAAAGCTTGTTTCTCAGTAATGTCTATATTGTCATTTTTCTAGATTGTTTGACTTCTCGAACGCGCCTTAAATTGGCCGGCATGTTGGTAAGCAATGTTTGATTTAATGAATTTTAAAACAGCACGTATGATCCTGCAAAGTTAAGAAATTTTAAGTCCCACTGACTTCAGAGGGAGAGAGATAAACGCAGGCTTAATTCTTCCAATGAAACTTGAAAGTGAACTTTGAATCATGCCCATTATTTTTAAATCCTTTCTGGGGCAGGATTGCTTTATAGGACATGTGAAGCATACATTGAAGTGTTAGAATATGTCTGTATTTCGATGCTAGCCTCAAACCCTCTGGGTGAATGTGTGTGTGTATGATGTGTATTTGTACAAGGTATCCTTTCTCAGTCTGGTTTCATTTTTTCACTTGTTGTTCTTTATTTTGTACAGGAAGGCCTTGTTAATGTAGGCTGGATGGACTGTGCCACCCAGGGTGAGCTTTGTGATAATTTGGATATCTCATCTAGCAGTACAGCATACTTTCCACCTGGAGCCACCTTAACTAATAAAGAGAAAGGAGGTGTTTTGGTATGATTACTTTACAATTGGTTTGCATATACATACAGTGATGTGGTGGTGGTGAAGGAAGAAGTGCTTTTGTAAATATTTGTCTCTTCTTCGTAGATTTTGTCTGCTCAGTTAATTTGTATTTTAATTCCTGACATATTGCTGGCACTCAAAGACAGATTGAGTTATGTGTCTTAGAAAACATCCATACTTTATATCGCTAGACATCACACACTGGATTGTGCTTTTCCTGTATTACCATATCAACTAAACATTCTGGGTAGTATCCAGTGCGACACAAGCACTAAAGTAAATAATGTTGCACTAGCATAAGGGACTAATAGCGCAACGCCAATAGTGTTAGCTGACACAATGGGCTTTCCGGGGAATTCTGTTGTGCCAGCAAACACTTATTGCCATTGTATTAGGGGTCCCTTACACTAGTGCAGCATAATTTATGTTAGCTCTTTTGTTGCATTGGATACTGCCCCCCGGTGCTTAACTGTCCTGAAGGTACCCAATTGCTTATTTTTTTATCTATACATTTCTTAAAGGTATTAGTCACCCTATAACAAATTGTTGTCAGATAAAACACAGTTTTAAAAAATCCAATAAATTAAATTGAATTAGTGCGACATATTTGTTGCTAATACTGGAGAAAATTGAACTATCTCCATATACAGCACTGGCTAAAACTACTGGTGTTGCTATTCACCTCTTCAGTTAGACAAATAATGTACCAAATAATCTAGTCTTATACAAGAAACACAAGAAGGTTATGACAAAAGTGTACCTTCTTGTCACTTAAAAAAATGAATCTAAAAAGAAAGGACCTGATTGAACCAGCGTTAAGTACTTTTAAGTCTCTGATCCAAACCAGTAAGAATGGAGCACTTTAAACGCTGGTTGGATTGCCCCCAAAGTGAATAAGCACTAGGCTCCTGCCTGCTCAGAGTTCCGAATTGCTGCTCCTCTTTCTTTCCTACAAGGACGGGTATTATATGATGCACTTTGTCAAATATTCCTGCCATCACGAAGAGATGGATTCTGGCTTGTCTCTTTACTGTTAGAAAACAGAGGAAGTAGTGTATTTAAGGATTAGGGAGAAACGTAGAATAAACCCAGTCAAGCAATACTGAATGTTGCCTCCAAGAGTACAGCTGTTACAAACACTGATGCACCCTCAGAGAGTGTACATTTTCAGGACAGTGGGTGTAGAGCTGGGGGTTCCAGTGCATTAGGCCCACAGCAATAGAATGACTCTTTTTCCTCCTTCTAGATAAATGTTTGGCATCTCCAGGCTATTGCACAAGATTGCTCCAAATTAGCAAAGAGGCTCTGAATAACAAAAGTGAATTCATAAAATAAAGTGGGAAAATATCCATGTGCTTGCACCAGGGGTCAGCAACTGGATCCCCCAGGCCAACCCTTGGTTGCTGTGACTGTTTACCAACTTGTCCTTCCCTCTGTCTATTCACAAAAGCTTGACAGGGCCTAATTAAGAAGGTGGAGCAGAAGTTCTCTCATTTCTACACTACACTCCTACCCAAGTTTGTTTCAGGCAGCACCTGAAATGCTCTGAAGGATGAAAGAGGAACAGAAAGAGAATGCATGAGCTCAACAAGGAAATAGTCCTCCTTGCTTACAAGTTCCTTTCTTCTTCTCTTCCATCCCCCAAAGCTATTCAAAGTAGTGCAGAGGTTGCCTCCTGAAATGCTTTAGTGGCTGTGTGTACATAACTCAAAACAATGATTTTTTTCCTCTCCAGTTCCTGAACTCTTTAGATGCCAGAGAGATATATTTGGAAGTCATGCAGCATCTTCCAGACTTCGAAATGATCTCTGTATCAACATTAAAGGTAAAGAGGATTCTAATCTTGACTCTCAAGGGACACCTTCAGGGGAATATTTTTACTCCTTTCTATTTACTAAATATTTTGTTTTTCTTGATAGATCATTGCAAAACTCTTGGCTACAGCTGATGTGTGGCCATATTAAATTGTTCATTAGATATTTCCTTTAGAGATGTAGGGTTTCATTGAATCCTACATTTTGAACTGGAAACTCAGATTCTGTCATGAAAACCAAAATGAGATGAATTTGCCTAATAGATTTATAAGCTTTCTTTGCTTCTTTAGTTGCACATTTAAGCTTATGCGTCTTTACTATTCTCCCCCACTCACCCCACACACACCCCTACAAGACTGCCTGACTTGGGGCCCTGGGTGGTGATCAGTTTCTGGGAAGTGGTATCTATAGAAAGTGGTAGCTGTCAGGGTGGAAACTGAGCCCATAGAGCCCCAGAGCAGTTCTGATACTGAGGAGGAACAGCAATCCGTGGGAAAGGAGCGTGCTCATCTCTCACAGGCACAGCAGCTGGCAGAGATTCCTCCTGCCAGCATTCCTGGGATAGATAGTGACCCTGGCAGCGAGAGAGCGCTGGAGGGGGGCTTGCTGGACTCTCAGCGCAGATGCAGGGAGCAGCGGCAGATGGAGGGTGCCGAAAGGAGGCGCTCCACTTGTTTGGCGCGCAAACAACGGTCGCGTCCCGAGGACCCAAGGGTAAGAGGGAGGATCTCTCCCTAGCCCATAAGTTCAGAGTCCTCCCGTGGTTCCCCTTCAAACGGGGACCAAGCTGTCAGGAGTGCCCTAGCTGCCTCTTGCAGTCCCCTCCAATAGCCAACTCAAGACACAGACGAAAAGGATTCTTTCCAAGGCTTTATTCCTTTATTACTTTATGACTCTTTCAGATACTAATCACTAGCGACTAAGCAAGGAACAGCACTGGGGAAAGATAGCAGAGTAGCCTAAGCTCCAGGTAAGGCAGTTGGTCCCTGTTTGAAGGAGAACCACGGGAAGACTCTGAACGTATGGGCTATGGAGAGGTCCTCCCTCTTACCCTTGGGTCCTCGGGACGCGACCATTGTTTTAGTGCCAAGCGAGCAGAGCTCCTCTCGGCGCCCTCCATCTGGCGCTGCTCCCTGCGTCTGCGCCGAGCGTCCAGCAAGGCCCCCTCCCCCGCTCTCTCACTGCCAGGGTCACCATCTCTCTCAGGAATGCAGGCAGGGGGAATCTCTCCCTGCCGCTGTGCCTGTGAGCGATGAGCGAGCTCCTCTCCCACAGGTTGTTGCTCTTCCTCAGAATCAGAACTGCTCTGGGGCTCTATGGGCTCAGTTTCCACCCTGACAGTAGCTTCCAACTGCAGTGGTAGGAGATATTCATGATACCAGCCCTCTAGTTTGGAAGAAAATGAATGTTGTAGGTAATGCACATGCTGCCAAAGCTCAGGAGCTTGAATTGAATGTACTCTCAGCCCTATGATTCTGTGATATTTTCTTTAAAGAAACAGTTCTACAATTACTGTTCTGATACAAATCCCATTGAAATGAATTACATGTTTCCATTGCTTTTTGTCCGAAATTCTATGCTTACTGTATTGAGTGTTTTTTGTATGGTTTTGATGTATTTTTCAAGGGTGGGTGGGTTGGAAATAATACTGCAATGCATTTGAGCTTTTTATACTGTATGCCATATGCAGGACTCTCCCTCCCATGCAAGGCCAACTTGGCTTTGGCTCTTGTAAGCTTCCAGAGAAAGGCAAACACCATCATCATCACAACCACCCCACAAACATTATAGTGCAAGATAAGATGTAATTTGAATTAATTTTATGCTGTTTTGGGGCAGTTGGTGATTTTATTATATATTGTAACCTCCTTGGGTTCAATGTTAAAGTATATATACAGGAGCATTGTTTGATGGGGTACTTCTGCTGAAGGGGATAGAAGATTGACTGTTAAAGTCCAGCAAAGCAAGAACTTCTTCCCAGCTAGGAAGAAATTCTGATTTTATTGATATTAACAGTAAAGTTTCTATCACTTTCAACAGGAATACTTCTGTATATGTCAGGAAGTTATACGAAGAATGCAATCCTGCATACCCTTACTTGGAAGTAAGCTTCATTGAACACATTGGGACAACTTCAGAGTAATTATGCATAGGATTACACTGTGAATCAGGAAATTATACCTTTTTATGCCTGTGTGGATATGTGCATATCATATATATAGCTATATATAGATGCTATAGGTATCAGCACAGACATTTGGATCATACTCTTTGCAAAACATCTATGCTATCCAAGAATTCTAAAGTTCAGCAACTTGCATTTGGACAAAGTCAAAAATCCATTTGATTTTTCACATACCACAACTTCCGGTTTGATCCTGAGTAGAAGACAATTCTGTAAAACTCTGAGAAATATGATACTTTGTTTTTCTCATTGTGAGTAAAAAGCAACATTTATCTTTATTTTTCCCCTTTATAAGGATCACCTGGCTCATCATCGGTGGTTGATATTCTTTCAGTTTGGCAAGAGTAGCAAGTCAGAGGCCCATGACCTTAAAAAGCTACGTTTTCTCCTTAAAGTGGAAAATGTTCAGGTAAGAACAAGAGAGCCTATGAAAATGCATAAAAATTTGTGGGTGTTGAGGGTGAAGGGGTTTACTTGCCTGATTGCAAGGGAGAGCAGATTCTGCAGCTGCACAAAGCTGCAAAAGAATGTCTTTTTCAAAGATGAAGAGGCTCATCATTTTCAAGCCTTCCTGCTACACCTATACATCCGTGCCTTTCTCACACATACATCCCACTTCCTGAAATTGGGACAACTGGAAGAAGCCCTAACTCAGCCATCTTTTCCCATGCTGCCACCCAATGGCTGCTTAACTCCCCACTGTGGGGTTGGGGCATGTCCATGCACTGAGCTATCAAGTCAGCATATCCAGGGGGGTGTTTCCACCAGCAATTTACTCCAAGCCGGCTGCATGTTGAGGTCGTTAGGGATGACATTGTGGCCATCCAGTAGCCACCCCGGGGCTTATCGTGGAAAACCAGATTTCCTGAGACTGCTTAAATTACGATTCTTTTCCTTAAGTCGGGTTCTCCCCGGTATAGTTGTTGTGCGCCCCAACCCCCGCATTGACCTCGGGTCTGCGAGCCCTGCCCCGGGGTGTGCCTTTCACTATGACCCCAGTCAAGGGGTGTTTCCTGTCTCCCATCCCTGTGTTTCCCGGCACAAACCAAGTAGTGTCTACTCAGAAGTAACACCCATTGTGTTCAATGAGGCTTGGGGCTTGTTGGGAAGCTTGTCTTACACATACACACATCAGGAGTGTTTCGTCCCTCTGTTACTTCGATCGAGTGCAGCAACGGGTTACGAAAGGGGATCGTTGGGAGGCTTGTCTTACAAATGTGCAGAAGGGGAAGTAACTACTTCGCACTTTCCTTATGGAGCCTGGAGGGTAGGGAACCCTCTCTTATTTGCTGAGCAGTCCCTGCCACTCAAATGACGTTCACTCCAACCCCTCCCTCCCCAAAGTAAGTTATGGGAAGGCACTTAAACTGGTGTGATGTACACCCTCGTGGTACCTTGCCTGGACCAAAAGAGGTTCCTACAAAATGCAGGTGAGCTGCTCCTCCTTTTTCCTTCCATTGTCATAGAGACAGGGCCATGGAGGGTGACTTGTTTTTTTCCCCACCTTGAGGTGGATCCAGAGACATGCACTGTAGTGTTAAATTTATTTAATTGTTTCCTCCAGTTATCAGACCTAAAGTGTTAAATCTGTATCGGCTGTTATACATTTTGCCTTCCTCCCCCAGCACACATTAATTTTGATGTTTTAAAGTCTTTGAGATATTCCTGCAGAACTGTATAATCTGTCATTTCACTTAAGCCCACATTCAGCTGTCTAAAAGAAATATTACATTTGCACCAATATTGGTTTTTTCTAGTGAAATTAAAAACACTTAAATAGGGTTTAAGCTCCCACAGCAAGTCTACATTTGTAGCATTTTAGGGATAATTATCCCAGGATCATAATGAACAAACAGATGCTTCTGTCACAGGTTGGCAAGTTTGACTGCCTTACTGCACCAAGCGTCTGTAACGATCTGTATGTTTACGAACCACGTGTAGCAGTCTTTAAAGGGAGGGGAATGGAAGACTATGAAATCCATCATGGTAAGCAGGTTTTGCATAGGATCATCAATCATCATCATCTTCTGATGCTTGTGAATGGTCCTTCCTTACATGTTACAAATATCTTCATGTAATAAAACGCACATTTAAAAAATACTAAAAATAAAAAGGAGCCTTGGGTCCTGCCATTGGGAGCAAAGGAATGGGAGGCGGAGTGCTCAGCCTTTCCCCTGACAGTCATTTTTTCCACTCAAAATTACACACACCCAAGCCGTTTTACCACAAACAATGTGGAAAGCAGTTTGGAGGGTGGCATTTTCAGTGTGGAAAATGGCCAGCAGGGTTAAGAATTCCTCTCCTCCAACTCTGGACACTCCTATTCAAGATGGTGATCTCTCAAGGCTGCTTTTCCTTAATGAAGGAGGGAGGGTGGATTGTGGTATACACCTGCTTGTGCCACTTAGATTCATCTTTAGTTTAGGCTATGTTGACTTTCACAGCACTAATTAATCAAACAAGTTGCCTTGCTTGCCCTCTGCTAAGCTGTTGAAGTTTACTGTCTTTTCTGTATGTTTTCTGGACCCAGAATGTTTCCCTCTTCCTATATAAAGAGCACCGATTTTATCTTTAAGTAAAAAAAACTAGAATTCAGTGAAGAACATCTAATGGAATTGTTCTTCAGGATGAAGAGAAGGAAAGAAGACTTCCCAGAACGTATCATTAACCTGTAGAATACTTTGCGAAAGGATAGCACGATGATCCTCTGCATTTGAATGAATGACTGATTAACTTTCATGACTGGCTGCTGCTTAAAGTACCAAACTTCATTTTGGGAGGCAAAGAACCTTGCAAAGTTAATTAGTCTTCTTTGATATGTATATTCTTTGTTGCCTAGACAGAAAAACCCTAACGCTTTTTCCCCTTCACCCCATCCCTACCCCATCTTTTCATCTTGTTTTGCTGAGCAAATAATAGGTCGCTATCCACATCAGGTCTTTATTTTGTTTTCCTTTTGAAGGGAAGAAGATTCTGTATGACATAGTGGCTTTTGCCAAGGAGAGTGTGAATTCCCATGTCATCACTCTTGGACCTCAGAATTTTCCTGGCAAAGAGAAGGAGCCATGGCTTGTTGACTTCTTTGCACCCGTAACTACTGTTTAAATATAGCCCTATGAGTGGTTTTGTAGCAATTCTAGACTGGCATATAGAGATGTTTTGATCCATGGTTTTACTGTGTGTTCACTGCACTGTGTAATCCATTCTAAAATATTTTTTTCCATCGAGACCCACATTCCTTCAGGGGTAATGTGTCAGGGGCTGTACACTGGCAATGAGCAAGACTAAAGTCACCTTTGTGTGTGTGTGTGTGTGTGTGTGTCTGTCTGTCTGTCTCTCTCTCTCTCTCTTAACATCATCACCCAATGCTCTTGGGACCAGAGGGAGAGGGCAAGTGAATAGGCAGTCAGGATGGAACTGAGGAGGAGGTGAACCCACTCAGGAGAGGGACCTACTGAGAGCATCTTGCCCATGGCTCCCGAAAACCTGGAGCCAGCACTGCAGGAAAGATGCAGGGGAGGGAGCAAGCAGTGGGTGCTGCTGCCTAAAACTACTGCACAGGTTCCTTTCAGCAGCAGAGCCCAAACAGGGTGTGCGCCCTCCTCTCCCTCCCACCCGCCTGACTTTCCCAAGGGATATGGGAATAGGGGTCTGGTGACTACAGTTTTTGGCTTGGCCAGCAAGCCCAGCCAAAAGTGGTGGCCCCCTGACATTTGGTGAGATATTTATATTTGTTTATCTCTTTTTTGTTAGTGGTGTCCTCCCTGCCGAGCTTTATTGCCAGAACTAAGGAAAGCATCAAAGCAATTGTATGGCCAACTGAAAGTCGGTACATTAGATTGCACAGTTCATGAAGGGATTTGCAACATGGTAAACTGCAAGTATAACTATTTTTTCCTTATGCATATATCTTTGTTCCAGTTTAACTGTCCTTGAAAAACAGTATCTTCGTATTATAGATACTGTACAGACCTTATTCATGTAAAAACCCAGATTTGTGTGTCATCTTGCACACGTATAAATCAAGTTAACTTTTGCTTCAGTTACCCTCTGCTGCCTGTTACATGATAGATCAGCCTTCCCCAACCTGGTGCTTTCCAGATATATTGGACTACAACTCTAGTCATCCCCAGCCAGGGAGTTTTAGTCCAACACATCTTGAGGACACCAGGTTGGGGAAGGCTGTACTAGATCCTTCTATGATCTTGCAGGATTAAAACTTCATGAACTTGGAGTCTTGCAAATAAAAGTTAATAAAGTGCATAGGAAATAGGGACAGAATTTGAACTAATTTAAAGAATGATGAGTTACTAGTGGGCATGTATAAAAGGACACACTGTATGAAAGGAGCTAGATTTCCAGATGGCAGATTCTGTGTACAAACCTGCAAGTCTGGCTCTGTGTGTTTTAATAAAAACCTGAAAACTCAGTTGAATTTGAGGCTTAATAAGCTCAAAGGATTCCTCATATACTTAATTCACATTCCATCTCTCCGAAAGAAGCTGAAGGCACTTCATAAGAATTAAAACTAATCTCTGGGCAGTAGCCAAGCGAGCCATTGTGCAAACGGGGGCACTGTCAATTCCATTCCACAAGCAGCACCCACCACTCACGCAACGGGGATTTAGCGCTTCCTCTAGGAACTGGAAACAAGTGGAAATTGTCATTTCTGGAATGGGGCAGGTCAGCAGAGCTTGCATAAGGGAGCCCCCCAAACTGTCCTAATCCATTTCGGGCCTTCCTAAAGGAAGCACGAAATCCCCATTGCGCAAGCAGTGGGTGCCACGTGCGGAAGGAAAGTGAATCCCATTGGAGAGAATCTCATTGAATTCAGTGGGGCTTACTTCTGAGTACACATATATTCCTTGCACTGTTAAGCTCTTGTTAAAATGAATTAGCACATTTTTTAATGTTGCACTGAAATGTTTCTTGGGCTTTCTCTGTATTTAACTTCCCCGCTCCTGAATTATTGTGATGATAGAAGTTCCTTTCTAGTTTTCAAAACTAAGAGCTACCTGTGCCCAGAGTACTGGCTAAAATGGCAGAAATCTGCAGAAGCTTGAAAACAGGTCTCTGCTATTTCTGAAGATGTTTTCATTTTAATATTCCATAGCACAACGTTAGAGCTTACCCAACAACGGTGGTTTTCAACCAGTCTAACACTCATGAATATGAAGGACATCAATCTGCTGAGCAGATCTTGGAGTTTATCGAGGTAATTGTACCAGATGTTGTATAATTTTGCAAACTCTCTGTTGCCCGACTCGGGATGTTATTTAGGAGTGAGTTCAAAATGAAGTTTGTGGAAAGCTACCCCATTCTATCCCCTTCACGGATCACTGCCTTGTTGTGGCGAAGGGGCTTGCGTAACTCAGTGAAGCCATAAGCTATGCCGTGCAGGGCCACCCAAGATGGACAGGTCATGGCGGAGAGTTCTGACAAAATGTGGTCCACTGGAGAAGGAAATGGCAACCCATTCCAGTATTCTTGCCAAGAAAACCCCATGGAACGTATCTGTCAGGGTGGACACTGAGCCCATAGAATCCCAGAGTAGTTCTGATTCGGAGGAAGAGCAGTCGCTCCTGGGAGAGGAGCGCGCCCCTTTTTCCCAGGACCCGCAGCTGACAGAGATTCCTCCCACCAACATTCCTAGATTAGAAAGTAGTCCAGGGAGTGACCCAGCACCGATAGCAGACTGGTTGGATGCGCGGCGCAGACGCAGAGAGCGGCACCAAATGGAGAGCGCGGAAAGGAGGCGTAGCACCCGTTTGGCGCTCAAAGAACGGTTGCATCCAGAGGATCCAAGGGAAAAGGAGAGGGATTCTCCCTAGTCCTTATATTCAGGGGTCTGCCAGTAATTGCCTTTCAAACGGGGACCAACTGTTCCAACTTAGGGCATAGGGATGCTGCTTCTCAGTTCTAGTTGCTACCTGTAGAGTTGTTAAGTTGTAGAAGAAGAATAAAGCTTTGAAAAGAATCCCTTTGTCTGTGTCTGGACTTGGCTACTGGATTAGACTGAGAGAGCCCTCCAAGGAGCCCTTGACAGTATCACAAGGCTAAAAGATATGATGCTGGAAGAAGAGCCCCTCAGGTCGGAAGGTGTCCAATATACTACTGGGGAAGAGCAGAGGGTATTTCCAAGTAGCGCCAGAAAGAGTGAAGCGGTTGGGCCAAAGCCGAAAGGACACTCAGCTGTGGATGTGTCTGGTGGTGAAAAGAAAATCCGATGCTGTAAAGAACAATATTGTTTAGGAACCTGGAATGTCAGATCAATGAATCAAGGTAAGCTGGAGGTGGTCAAAAATGAGATGGCAAGATTGAACATAGACATCTTGGGAATCAGCGAACTAAAATGGACAAGCGTGGGCAAATTTAATTCAGGTGACCATTATATCTACTCCTGTGGGCAAGAATCCCTTAGAAGAAATGGAGTAGCACTCATAGTCAACAAAAGGATGGGAAAAGCAGTACTGGGGTACAATCTCAAAAATGACAGAATGATCTTAGTACGAATCCAAGGCAAACCATTCAATATCACAGTAATTCAAGTCTATGCCCCAACCACTGATGCTGAAGAAGCTGAGGTTGATTGGTTCTATGAAGACCTACAACACCTTCTAGAACTAACACCAAAAAAAGATGTCCTCTTCATCATAGGGGATTGGAATGCTAAAGTAGGAAGTCAAGAAATCACCGGGATAACAGGCAAGCATGGCCTTGGTGTACAAAATGAAGCAGGACAAAGGCTAATAGAGTTTTGCCAAGAGAACACAATGATCATAGCAAACACTCTTTTCCAACAGCACAAGAGGCGACTCTACACGTGGACATCACCAGATGGTCAGTATCGAAATCAGATTGATTATGTCCTTTGCAGCCAAAGATGGAGAAGCTCTATACAGTCAGTAAAAACAAGACCTGGAGCTGACTGTGGCTCAGATCATGAGCTTCTTGTTGCAAAACTTCGGCTTAAATTGAAGAACGTCGGGAAAACCACTAAACCATTCAGGTATGACCTAAATCATATCCCTTATGAATATACAGTGGAGGTGAGGAAAAGATTTAAGGGATCAGACCTGATAGACAGAGTGCCTGAGGAACTATGGACAGAGGTCCGTAACATTGTTCAGGAGGCAGCAACTCAATCCATCCCAAAGAAAAAGAAATGCAAGAAAGCAAAGTGGCTGTCTGATGAGGCTTTACAAGTAGCTGAGGAAACAAGGGAAGCGAAAAGCAAGGGAGAAAGGGGAAGATATACCCAACTGAATGCAGAGTTCCAGAGAATAGCAAGGAGAGACAAGAAGGCCTTCTTAAATGAACAATGCAAAGAAATCGAAGAAAACAATAGAATGGGAAAGACTAGAGATCTCTTCAAGAAAATCGGAGATCTCAAGGGAACGTTTTGTGCAAGAGAATTCCAGAAAAATGTCTATTTCTGCTTCATTGACTACGCTAAAGCCTTTGATTGTGTGGATCACAACAAACTCTGGCAAATCCTTAAAGAGATGGGAGTACCAGACCACCTTACCTGTCTCCTGAGAAACCTGTACGAGGGTCAAGAAGCAACAGTAAGAACCGGACATGGAACAACCGATTAGTTCAAAATTGGGAAAGGAGTACGACAAGGCTGTATATTGTCGCCCTGCTTATTTAATTTATATGCAGAGTACATCATGAGAAACTCCGGGTTGGATGAATCACAGGTCAGAAGTAAGATTGCCGGGAGAATTATCAACAACCTCAGATATGCAGACAATACCACCCTAATGGCAGAAAGCAAAGAGGATCTAAAGAGCCTCTTGTTGAGGGTGAACGTGGAGAGTGCAAAAGCTGGTTTGAAACTCAACATTAAAAAAACGAAGATCATGGCATCTGGCCCCATCACTTCCTGGCATATAGAAGGGGAAGAAATGGAAGCAGTGACAGATTTTATTTTCTTGGGCTCCAAGATCACCGCAGACGGTGACCGTAGCCATTAAATTAAAAGACGCTTGCTCCTTGGGAGGAAAGCGATGGCACACCTAGACAGCACAGTAAGAAATAGAGATATCACCTTGCCGACAAAGGTCTGTCTAATCAAAGCTATGGTTCTCCCAGTAGTAACGTATGGCTGTGAGAGCTGGACTATAAGGAAGGCTGAGCGCCAAAGAATTGATGCTTTCGAACTGTGGTGCTGGAGAAGACTCTTACGAGTCCCCTGGACTGCAAGGAGGTCAAATCAGTCCATCCTAAAGGAAATCAACCCTGAGTGCTCATTGGAAGGACAGATACTGGAGCTGAAGCTCCAATATTTTGGCCACCTAATGCGAAGAGAAAACTCTCTGGAAAAGACCCTGATGCTAGGAAAAATTGAAGGCAAAAGGAGAAGGGGACGGCAGAGGATGAGATGGCTAGAAAGCATCACCGATGCAATGAATATGGACTTGAGCACACTCCGGGAGAGAGTGCAGGACAGGAAGGCCTGGCGTGCTATGGTCCATGGGGTCACGAAGAGTCAGACACGACTGAACAACAACAACCCCATACTATCCCCTGACTGTCTTAAATAAAAGATGATGACATGTTTAGCTGTGATCGTGTATGTGTTTATATACATTTAATTGAAACAGATGTAATGTGTTTTGGACTGTATTCTAGTAGTCCATTCTGCCTAATATTATTTTGTTTTATATTTTGTAAATTAAATTAAAACCACACAAAATAGATGTATACAGCCAATGAATCTCCACTTCATTAATTTAAGGATAACAAATTATTACAATGAAATAAATATGTATATTATAACACAAACACTTATAATTTGCTTTTCTCCATTATAAATAACAATCTTTACATTGTTGTCTTCTGTTTACCACCTGTATTATGATACACAAAAAGAAAGGGTGATAAACTTATCGTTCCAGAATTGCTTTAACCATTTGTAATCTTGTTCAAACCTAGTACAAGTACATTTTCCCCAGCTGGCTCAAATAGCACAAGTCAGTTTGTTCAAAATAGACACATCCCATAATTTTACAAACCATTCTCTAAGTCTTTGCAGCTTATTTGTTTTCCAGTGCTGCCACAACCAACTTTTATAAAGTACCATCAGCAAATTGCACATGATTATGCATTTGACACTTTATGCAACTTCGTTCATCCTTTTTTTAATGTTCAAACAAGATTATAGATTTGAAAGCAATTAAGTTATTTCTTCTCCATTCTGTGCCTTAGGATCTTATGAACCCGTCGGTAGTTTCTCTGACACCCGAGACCTTCAGTGAGCTAGTGAAGAGAAGGAAGGATAATGAAATCTGGGTGGTTGATTTCTATGCTCCGTGGTGCGGTCCGTGCCAAGCTTTAATGCCGGAATGGAAGAGGATGGCCAGGGTAAAACCAAATATATTTTATATCCATATACAATATAGAACTTGGCAATGTTTAGAACTCACGCCTTTATTTGTGCAGAGCTTTCTCTAATACCATCCTATGATGTCAGACATCCATGGAAACCCCCCAGAGTGTATCTGAACAACTTTTCTGAACAACTTTTGTGTGTGCGTACATTTTTCTTCTGAAAAAGCGGGGGGCGGGGGATGTTCTTTCTCCCCTTGCTTACACAGTAGCTTGTGTATCCAGCCACCAATCCTGGAAAGTTCAACTCTAATTGTACATTTTTTTATTTTTTTATTACAATTCTATACCGGCCAATAGCCAAAGCTCTCTAGCCCCCATACAAAAGCTGCAAAGTACTGAAAGGGCCAAACTAGACATGACACTGAATGTATCTGCATTTAACCTGCAGGTTTCTGCATGTGTGGAGGGGGAATTTAACCCTTTCCTCCCCTGCTTCAATCCTGAAGAAAATTGTTCATCTGAAGCATTGGGAGAAAATCCCCCATTGGTACCAAGGGATTTCTTCCACCACCACCACCACAACCAACAGCAAATAGTTGCTTCTGAGGACTGATTTTACCCACAACTGGGACCCAAACAGGGGAGGATATGGTAAAATTCCCCCTCCACATCTGCTGTGATCCCAGTAATTAGCAGCCCACTCAGCTGATGCTGTTTACATGAAATGCAAAGACACATTGAAAGGCATGTGCCCAAAGTGACAAGCTTTCTCCCCACCTCAGTAGCAAGTCAGTGTCTTCACTTAAAGGTGAAACTAACAACAGTAATAATGATCCATGTCAATTTCATAATGAAGGGACTTAGGATGATTCTTTGCAGAACAAAACATGCATCCAACTACATCTGGATTTTTTTTCTCTCTAAGCAATATGCACAAGAGTTTGCACATCAGACCACCAGTACATTTTTTTCGCACTGGATATTACATTAAATAGAATCTGACACGTGGAGGGTCTGGGTTACTTGCCTGCACTAGGGGAACTACACCACTGGAAATGGAACCTGGCAGATTAACATAGCATCCTTAATAAAATTGTTGTATTAACTAACTTGAAGTAGATACTGTAACAGATTTAAAAATGTGCTGGAAACAGGCAGAACTCATGGCAGTCTTATTATTCTGAATTTGTTTTAAAAATGTAGAAATCATTTGGGTTTTGCTTCTGTTTCATCACCATGGTCTGTTTAAATTTCAAGTAGACATCTTTGAATCTTGCATGACTTTATTATTGATTATGAATTGTGTCAAGTCTGGAGTGAGAATAAGTTATTTTAGACATTTTAAAAACAGATAAATCCACTTTCTTAGGCATCATTGTGTACAATCCAAAGGCATAAGCACTATCTGTTGGTGCGGGGGATCTATTTCAAGGAAAGTCTCATGCTCATCTGATTTATTAGTTGCTAAAGTCTTTGGTTTTCATTATGAGACCTTAGAACTTTTTTTTATTCCAGGGGTGGGCAGCCTGTGGCCCTAAGACTAAAATGTGGCTCTTGGCCCAATTTCAAAAGCCCTCTGCAAGTGATGAGTTCAGACCTCGGGCAAGAATGCTATGTCCCTTCCTGGCAGCTTGCTCAGTTGGGGAGTAGACAAGCGAGAGGGAGGAAAGAAGGAAGCTGGGAAGGGAGAAGGAATGGGGTGGTCATGCCCACTTTTGCTCTGGCCTGCCCACCACTGGCATGTGGCCCCCAACAGAGGAATATGGCCCTTGACAGAAAAAAAAAAGGTCACCCAACCCTGGTTTACACATTCAACACACACGCATCAGTTATCTGTATAGGATGTTGGAGCTCAGATTTCAGTGACGCTACAAGGAGAAGCCTTTGCGATCAATGGAACCTGCATGCATTTGTATGGAGGAAGCAGATAGATGTGTGCATTCCTTATGTGCACAGATCTGCTCTCTTCACTGATTTAAAACAGAAGTGGGTGCACTTGAGAGATGTGTGAGCCAGTCTGAGCAGACACTGATGTCTTTATTAGGATGACAGGCTATTAAAAGAGGAAAATCTGAAAGGTTTTTTTAAATCTTTGAATTTTAGTTGCAGGCGTTTTTGCAACTCAAACTGAATAAATTATTCCTTTGTTCCAGTTGGTGAATAGTCTGATTGCGGTTGGCAGCGTGGACTGTCAAAAATATTTCTCTCTGTGTCACCAAGAGAACATTCAAGGCTATCCAGAAATAAGACTCTTCCCGCAAAAATCAGTTTCATCCTATCAATATTAGTGAGTAACGCAACTGCTTGGATTGTATTCTTGGCTTGTAACAGTATTGTGTTGAAAGACTTACATTCCATTGAAGCTCTGGGAAAGCAAGCTTTAAATAGTCCAGTCAGAGACAGTAACCGCAGTTTACAGATGGCCATTCAGTGATGCAGGCTAAACCCTGTCATCTCACTGGATTTGTGGTGATTGGATCACACTGTTTTTAAATTCTTACTGAAAAGCAAGCATATTACTTGATTTATTTTCATTATTAGAATAGGAAGTCATTATTAGTGTTCTGGATTTGACCATCAGAATTAACTAAATTAGCAAATAAATATAAATCAGCAAATCAGCCCTGTTGGAGCATGTTGCGTGGTATATTGAGGTATATTTCAGCCTTATAGTGAGTCAGACCCTGGGTCCATCTATCCCGGTATTGTCGACACTGACTGGCAGCGGCTCTCCGGGGTTTCAGGCAGGATTCCTTCCTAGCCCTACCTGGAGATGCCGGGGATCGAACCTGGGACCGTCTGCACGCCAAGCAGGTGCTCTGCCACTGAGCTGCGGCCCCTCTCTCCCCCACTCTTCCTTGAGCAGTAGGCAGGCGCTGTGTTGCCTCTTCACATCTGGTAGACTACTTATAACACTGTGTCTGCTAACTTAATGACAATTCTATTGCGTGAAACTATTTATTTGTGAAATTTGCTGCCATAACATATATTGATGGCAACTAGCTTACGGTGTTTTAAAAGGGGGTTAGATAAATTTGTGTTGGATAAGTATATTAGTGGCCATTAGGTACGGTGGCTATATGGAACTCCAGGTATAGAGGCAATATGCCGCTGAATTACAGGTTGCTGTGGCGGATTGTTGGCTTCCAAAGACATCTGTTTAGTTATTGGGGGAGCGTAGATCTAACGCAGCCCAGCTCCTTTTATGTTCTTGTCATTTTCATCCAAAACAAGAGTTGCCCACCATAATCTCTGGGCCCATGATGTTACTTTCTTTGGGTTGCAGTGTGTCATTTCCTTTCACATGGCATGTTTCAAAATTACTCCTACAGAGGAAAGCATGTGGAAAATGCTAAAATTGAAAGTCTGTGTGAATATTTCTCAGGGAAGATCCATCAGCAGGTACTGTGATAGGAATCCAGTATCCAGCTCTAGATCGTGATCTTTCCTGAGGGAAATCCACAACACTGTGAATTCAGTGAAAAGAAAGTCAACACCATTTGTGCATCTCATCTCAAAAGTTGCCTCTTTCAGTATATTTTACTCTTTGCTTTTATATCTTCTAACAGTAGCTACAATGGCTGGCACAGAGATGCCTATTCACTGAGACGATGGGCGCTAGGGTGAGTTATTACATCAAGATTTGCTCACCATTTAGTCAAATAGTGTTATTTGTTAGAAATTATAGATGTATATTTTGGGGCAATGACTTGCGTAGGAGCCATTCACACATCGTACCAGACAAGTATGTAACAAACACATCAGCACACAGGAGAAATTCTGGCCAGTCTCAGTTCTTTCTCGTGAAAGTAATATCACTATATGCAATGTTTGTTTGTTTGTTTGTTTGTTTGTTTAAGCATTTTGGTTTGCTGATGTGTGAAGGATTCACCTCTCCATTTTAAGTGCCTCAAATTCAAAGTTTTACAGCTACAGGCCTTGGTAAAAGTAATTTGAGGGAATTCCTGACTTCCTGATGAAGTCAAGTTGTTTTTTTTTCCTGAAACCCATATCAAAAATATGGTGTTTTTGAAATTTCAGTATGTCCTGTCCTCATCCTTGATACTGGGAAAAATAGAAGTTCAAAACTGATATTTGGAGAAAGCAATCCTATGGTCCCTGGGCAAGCACCCTAGGGATGATAGGATGGCTCAGAAAACCCCTTCCAGGGTTGGAGAGAGCACTCCAGCCTTCAAAGGGAGAGTCAGAGATCTGACCCTCACAGCCGGTGTGAAGAGAACCATGGTGGCAGCCTCTCCGAGGTAGGAAAATCAATCTTGGAGAAGCGGGGAAAGGGGGCATTCTGGTGGGAGATGAGGAGATTATTTATCATGAACCTCCTCCAGCCTCCTTCCTTCCCCCTTCAGCCTCCTTCCTTCTCCCTCCGAAGTGCCCTTGCTGGATTTTTGCATTAGCAAAAATATAGGAAATTGGAGAACGGGGAGGCAAAGATTGCCTCCACTGCTCCTCCCATCCTGCTACCTTCAGCCTGGCCAGGTATAGAAATCTCAGAAGCCTCTAAGTTTGGGGGTTTGCGAGCAGCAAGGGCACAGTCCATAGGATTGTGCCCTTAAGGGTCCTAAACCCTAAAAAATCTGAGTTTCTTCAAGAGTGAGAACTGCTCTTGACCACATATACATGGAAGTGGTCACTGTTGTTGATGTATCACTAATATTTAGAAGCTGTTTAATTAAAATCCTAAGATCCTTTTTCTTTTTGATAAAGATATTTACCTCAGGTGTCCTTGGATCTGACACCCCAGAGCTTCACTGACAAAGTTCTTAATGGGAAAGAACACTGGGTCATCGACTTTTATGCTCCTTGGTGTGGCCCTTGCCAAAATTTTGCTCCAGAATTTGAGATCCTTGCTAAGGTAATTGTATTTTTTTTTCTAGCACCAGCAAGCCATTTGTCCAGAGAAGTAGACATGGACCCTTCTTGAGCAATGGACTTTAATGCCTCTCTCTCTCTCTCTCTCTCTCTCCCCCCCCCCCCGCCCCATCCCTCTTTTAAAGACTGTTAAAGGAAAAGTGAAAGCTGGAAAAGTTGACTGCCAAGCTTATGCTCAAACTTGTCAATCTGCTGGCATCAGAGCATATCCAACAGTTAAATTTTATCTTTATCAAGGAACAAAGGTAAAAAAAACCCCAACAATACCCAAATCTGCATACTGTCAATTATGAGGAAGGGGCATATCTCCCTTGGTAGAGCTCCTGTTTTGCATGCGGAAGGTCCCAGGTTCAATCCCCGGCGTCTCCAGCGGGGGCTGAGAGAGACTTCTGTTTCCATTGCCAGTCAGGGTAGATAGTACTGAGCTAGATGGACAGATGGTCTAGTTCAGTGTAAGGCTTCTTCCTAATTAATAGGTAGGCTATAATGAGAG
The DNA here is from genome assembly GCF_057233095.1 of Heloderma suspectum. Classification (NCBI taxonomy): domain Eukaryota; kingdom Metazoa; phylum Chordata; class Lepidosauria; order Squamata; family Helodermatidae; genus Heloderma; species Heloderma suspectum. The sequence goes on from NC_139458.1 coordinate 194,530,648, forward strand.
AGTGAAACATTAAATACTGTTTTCAACAACTGTGTCATTTTATTTTAGTGTTCAGTAATGCAAATGAGTACCGCTTCTTCCCAAAAAAAGCTTTCCTTTTTTTTTTTTTTTTTTTTAGAGTAAACTAGCTGAAATGTTCTTTGAGCACATGCATAACACGACTCAGTGGCTATAGACTGTCTGTCTGGTAGTGTTGCAGACCAGGAAAGGGAGGAACTTCCTTCTGCCTACTGACCACTCTGCAACTTGGGACCATGCTAAGGTGTTCCTTTCCCAGATATGTCCCTTTATTCTGCCAAAGGGCAGGAATCCACAATCTACAGATAGGCCTCAATCATACCTCAGATAGGCCAACTTCAGCATGCTGACATGGCACTTGGGAAGGTCCTTGGGCATATCAGCTAATTACTATAGCTGCACTATGCAGTATCAAATTTTGGTATCTAATCCTAATAACAAGATAAAAATAGGGTTGACTTAATACTACAGAAAAACTAACAAGTACTTTTCATTAAGATGACCTTTAAGGTATCTGATCACTTGGTGTTAAACCTTGTAACTTCCCCTCTGAATGGCAATTATTTCATCCCAGTGGTGGCAATTCCATTTTTCTTCAAACACTTAAATGTGTTTGATCAGAGATGATAACTCTCTTTTTCTCTATATTTAAAGAAAAATGCATTTGGGGAACAGATAGACAGCCACGATGCGAAAGCCATAGCTGAACTACTGATGGAGAAAGTAGAAGACATAAAAAACAAGAGAAAAATATCTTCCAGAAACAAGGTGGGCAATTTGTTGTGAGGTCCATTTACACAGATACTTTAACATCTTTATCCTGTGGTGTTTGTGTCTGTGATTATAGCCAGTGGTCTTTGTGCTAGCTTCCATCTAGCCAGTGGTGGATTCCCATTTGTGCAAGTCAGGGTGCCTAATTTTTTCCAATCCTGCTACCTACTGTAGCCCACTGTGCCCTCAAAAAGCTCCTTCTGAAGTATGTAATGCAGTTGAGAAGGAATCCGTTGAACTGCGGAACTACTGCATGGCTAAATTCTGATATTGGTCTACTGTACAGGATCATTGCGGGCTACTCTCATACCTTCCATGCTGTGACTGGCAAAGTAGTATCAAGCCACAACATCTTGAGGGAGCAGGGAGACAGTGGGTGCTCCAGATGGGAGGGCCCCTAGCACTAACAATCCAAAGTCAGTTCTTCCGGCCTTTTCTCTTTAATAGATTTTCTGTGGTAAGAGAAAAGACAGAAAAAGCAGTGGGGAAACACGGGATGGGTTCAAACTGAAGACGATGATGTCCTGTTAAATTCCGTGAATGAGGCAGGGGGATGGCATGATAAAAGCCTTGTCCGGAAGCACCCAGTATCATATGGTTGGAACCAAAAGAGGAAGGGAACCTTTGGATCCAACCTGTACTAGACAACTAGTGAATGGTGTAATTTTTTAACTTTTGTTGTACATGGTAAAGAACAGCTCAGAAAGTACGATTTCCTTTATATTAGACATAGTATAACTGGCATTTTTCATAGCAGTGCAAGTAAATGAATCTAGTGTTTGCAAACCCATCCTTCACAAGAACATGAAATCAGCATTTCTCATTATTTTACTGTGTTTTATCTATTTTTATCTCTTGTCTCCCCCCATAACCCAACTCTCCATAACAATCAGGATGAACTCTGAGTCATGGAATGAATTCAAAGCGTTCTGCAGTGATGGCGATGAAAATATTAGGTCATCTTCCTCAAGAAGAAAAAGAAATGCATCGGGATTCATGGACACACGGATTATCCCCATGAATGCTACAGAACGTGCTCTCAATCATCCAGTGTCCATTTGTAATGGAGGGATAGACTCTAGCAACCACTGTGGACTCCATGCTAACTGCATACCAAGGCGGCTTTTATTTTTCTGATTATGGACTTAAGACTTGGTCAGTAGTGGGAGAACCATAAGGGCTTTTTTCCTTCGGTCCTCACAGTCTCTCTCTTCTGCTGAAAAGCAAGCCTGTCTCCAGTTGTAAAACTGCAGGTGGACAGACTACTCTATATTACAGAACGCTCTCTTTCTCTCTCCTTCCTATGGGAAGAGGGAGAATGGTCTGAACAACTGTTTTACCTCGATATTGTAGTTAGTGAATTTTATCCAGGATCCACTGCATAAACTAAAGTATACATTTGGAGAAGTTCAGCCCACCTGTGCTATAGAATGTTAACTTCTGTACTGATCTCTAAGCTGTTTGGAAGAGCACTCAAATCGTCATAAGTGTGCATGATGATTTCAGTGCATGGTGGCTAAGGGGAAAAGCCTTGCCTGTGTTGGCTCTCTGCGTCTTTAGCCTGTGTTGAGCCAGCTGTGTGCATAAGCTGATATATGCAGGTTTGGGCATTTAGAATACCACTGCAAATGCTCAAAGAACAATATAGTCTTTTTTTTTAGTGGCATACAGACAGCTGGATCCAGTAGGTGGCAGCACATGCATGATTGCAAAGGGCTGAAGCAGCTGAGAACCAGAACTAGCAAGTCTTTTCAGTGGCCACCTGTTTGTTTCAATAGGACTTGCTTTCCAGGTAAGCAACATTCAAAACACAGCCTACGCTTTCCCACATCAAAGCGGATACACATTAGAAAACAAACCCATAACTGAGTTGCATTTTTGTGATTTGCCATAGTCTTCAAAGTGCAGAACATTGTGTGTGTGTGTCATAGCAAATTTGTTCCAGTTTTAAATTGGGATACTGAAGTCACTGTTGGAGGCATATATTTAATCTGTTTTGACAGATCCCTGCTCCCACATCTTAAAAAGCAGAACTGTTAAAAAGAGAAAGACAGCATTTATATTTTCTTGGGGGGGCGGCGGGGGGGGGAGCATTTAAAGTGCCTTCTGAATGTTTGCTGCTCAGTAGTGGTCACTTTTGCAGGAGTTTGTGCTACTGGAGGTTTGAGGTCTTTTCATCAGACTGTCACTCGGGGTGCAGTTGGGGGGGCAGCATCATTCATACGTACAAATATAATGTAATTTTTTTCTGATGTAGAATTGACACTTGCTAAAGTTTTAAATAATTTCTAAGTATTAAAAACAAAGATAGTTGGGCAATACCTTTATTACTGTCACTTTAAAACATTGATATCGTACGTATTGTAAGCCACCTAGAAATCGTTGGACAACAAGTAAATATTTAAGAATTAAAAAACAAAATGCCAACAAAGACCTTGCAAGGTTTCAAGTTCTCCAGAACTCTTCACCAGTTTAATGAAGTGCACAGGAGCCCTGCAGCAACATAAGTAGGGATCAGGAGATCACAATTTCACTTCATTACACTGATGAAGAGTTCTAGAGAACTCCAAAGGTTGCACAATTTTTTCTGGTATTTTGGTTAGACCTACTAAAGGCATTGTCCAATTGTGGATTTTCAAGCAGGGTTCCATACATATTAGTCGTAGTATCTGTAGTGTACATATTCATACAACATCCATTTGAAAATCTTACACTGGAAATTTGAAATAATAATCTTCCTCGCCCTAAAAATGGAATGTTGGGTACCTAGATATTGGCAGCCCTACCCTAGAACAGTGGTATTCGACCACTTTTTAAGAAGGTAAATTCAATCCTTTTGCATGTATTAGTAGTTACAGGCTTCATGTGTGCATAAACATTATTCTGCACATGCAAAGATCAGGGTAGTGGTGTGTGTTTTTTCCAAAAGAGACATTTCCACAATCCATAATTATTTTGCGAAGCAAACACACGTACGTGTGTGCAGTAATAGCTCACCTGTAAATACACTCTTCTTATGAAATCACCAACTGTTTTTCCTCGAAGAGTGAGATACTTCTGCTTACATTGCACCCTTGATTATCCCATCAGAATTATGGTTAGTGATATGGGGAGTTAGATCACTTTCTGCTTCTCTCCATTAACAAAACACAAGAACAGATACCATTTAACCACAGTGTTCTTTTTGAGGGTATTATAGATGTTTATGCTGCATCAGTTTCTAGTGCAGTCCACCTATCACTTGAACTTAATAATAAATGGTTCCATCCAGTGTATATCCTTCCAGCTTTCATGTTGCCATTTCTGGGTTCAAGCCCTGTAAGTTCAGATTTCATAACCTCCACTCTAAAGGAGGCAACTAGCACACCCTGAAGAAACAGTATTGGATGGTGTCTCCCAGTGTTTTAATAATATATTTGTGCGGTCTTGTCAAGTGTAGGAAGGTTCCTTTTTTAAGCTAATTGTATAAATCAGCCTTCCTGAACCTGGTGCCCACTGGTTATGCTAGATTATGTCCTCAGCCAGCATGGCCTAATGGTCAAGGCTGATGGGAGTTGTAGTCCAACACATCTGGAGGGCACCAAGTTCGGGAAGGCTGGCATAAACTCTTATAGAAGGGGGTAGGGAGAGAAAGTTGGTATTCCATGGAATACCTTCTTAGATTTACACTTGGAAAAATGACCTGTGAGTCATATAGCATTGCTATATATTTGAGAAAGTTTGGTATACTAACAGCAGAATCTAACACAGAGTCACCCGTGATCCTGTTGAATCCAGTGGGCTTACATCTGCCTAGGTTTGTGCGCCTAGGTTCAGTGGCCCACAGAATCTGAGCTAGAAACCTCTGGGTGTGAAGTTCTCTTACATTTTTGGATATACATGCACACTTTCTGGCACTGCCAGAGGTTATCTTGTATTCCTTGTCATCTGCTAAAACAGTTACTAAGACAGCAGTTCGAAAACTTAATAACAAGTAAAGCTTTTCAATACAAAGCCTGCAGTAATTCCAGTTTTGCTAATGTTAAAAATGTTTAAAGATTTATAGTCAATGTTCTCAACCAGCAGATTTAATGGCTATGATCCAAAGCGGGGACTATGTGCGGAGGAGAGAATCAAACTTGCAGCCAAAGCGTTTCTTTCCATTCCCATTACTGAAGAGTCACATCACTTTTAAATTGAGCAGTAGTCTGTTCAGCAGTGGTGAATTCCTGCAGCAAAACATTATTCATTGCATAACTCATACCCTGCCTTTCCTGTATGCAAGGGTGGGGGTGCTTGCAATAATCAACCACATTATACTGTTATGCTTGCCACGCTTCTTCAAGCAATGAGATGTTCCAGGGGGTTGGTTTCTTTTTGGAAGGAGATCACTGGACACTTAGGGTGTTTTTGTAATATTTGAGATGATGTGCAAATAAGTTGAGAATAGGTGGAGGCATATAAAATAAACATTAAAGAGATCTGTTCAAGAGCTCTTCATTGACAGATCTTGAGCCAGTGACTGAAGGCAAAATTACGTATTATCATTGTCACTGAACTTATTCCTCTCCCATGTCTCTCGGGCAACATGAAACTGAAAAATACATATGCTGTGATGTCACTGCTTCTCTGCTCCATTTCATTGTCTGCTGCTTACAGGGGGCAGAGAAACAAATGTAACTGCGTATTACTAAAGAGATGCACGTCAGTGGTTCGTGTGCATCTTCCCTGAATTTGTCTAAGGCGTGCTTGAGTTGCAGGCACTCTTTATGCACACTCCAATAGAAGTGGGTCATACTACAGGTAATTGGCTGTGGCATCTTAATTGTGAAATATCCTAGACTCATTTGAGATTTTCAAACAAGGTTAAATCTGAAATACCTACATAGAACTTATATTGGTGAGAACATACATTTATGATCTATTCTGTATCTATCCTCTGTTAATAGTGTTCATGCATGGCGCAAAGAGTTCAAGAGAGTCTCAAAGAGTGCAGAACAGATGTATATAATGTCATTTTGCCTGCAGTGGAAATGCACTCACTTAATTTCTGATAGTTGTACGCCTTGCCTGTCTTCTGCTCAGGGGTGATCGGTTTTCTCTTTCAGCAGAAGCCAGATTTGCACAGTGTTGATTTGCAGCACCCTTTGTCAACAACGAAGCAACTTCCCCCTTGTCTGGCAACAGGGCCGTGCACAGCGCTGACTGGCTAGCCCTTGTGTCATTTACAAAGCCACATCTCTGCCTCAGAGCAGATTTCAACAGGGGGGCGGGGGCACACTTTAAAAAAGTCAAAATAAAGCTCCAAACAAACACTTGATCAGATAATCATGCAGGCACTTGAAAAGCAAGGCCAAGACTGGATAGCCTAACTCAAGGAGACTTCTGAGTGAGGGTCAGGTATGTGTGTCTGTATAGGAGCTAAAACGGGAAAAATAGCTCACCCCAACACAAACCCATTTGTGCCTGTGCCTATTTCTGTGTACTTCTATATGCCGCCAAGGGAGCTTTTTAAATGTCTGGTGTGAGAATTTGGTTTGTGCTAGGGGTATTTGCGGGTTTAACAAAGTAAATACATCAAGAAGAAAGCACTAGAAATGGTCTGAACAGTGATTTTGGCACTGGAAATCGTAAACTATGTTTGGACCTTTTAAGCAGGTCATGTTTAGTGATCCAAAGCTGTAACCAGCAAGAATTCTTGTCACACTCCATGACTGTTTTAGTTGTAAGCCAAAGTTTATAATAAATTCGATTTTAATATTTCTGGACTCTTGAGATGCGTTCTTTTCTTTCAGTCAGTTTTCTTCTCCTTTGTTTACTGCCTTGCTTCTTTCAATAACCGCATGCTTAGCTTTAAAAGGTTTTAGCTTTCATGCGTTGGGAGCAGCTGAGATAGTAAACCCATTTCTGAGCTGTAACACTTCTGACAGCAGGCACAGGCTCGTGGTTGAATGCATGTGGGTGGCTTTGCGCGGCGCACACTAACTCAAGGCTCGGCTGGCACTGGGAGGGGTAGCTGCTCCTGCCAGCACTAGCCAAGGCATAGAGAAAGGCAAAGAAGGCAGAGCAATGGCATGAGTGGGTGTGGCCACACCCACTGATGCCCTCTGGCCTGCAGACCCAGTGGGGTGCAATTTGGCTGCCCGCACATTTTTAGTTCTATATTGCTGGGATAGGCAGATGGGGAATGCATCATCAGAGGCTGCTCCAGGCCACCTTCGAGGAGAGGTCCGGCCCTCATAAGAACGTAAGAAGAGCCCTGCTGGATCAGAGCAAGGGTCCATCTAGTCCAGCATTCTGTTCACACAGTGGCCAACTAGCTCTCGACCAGGAACCCACAAGCAGGGCACAAGTGCAACAGCACCCTCCCACCCATGTTCCCCAGCAACTGGTGTGCATAGGCTCACTGCCTCTGGTACTGGAGGTAGCACATAGCCATCAGGACTAGTGGCCATTGATAGCTTTTTCCCCCAGGAATTTGTCTAGCCCCCTTTTAAAGCCATCCAAACTGGTGGCCATCACTATATCATGTGGTAGCGAATTCCATAGTTTATGTGCTGTGTGAAGAAGTCCTTTTATCTGTCCTGAATCTCAATCACAGAAGCTGATGGGTCATTTCGAGGCCAATGACCTTCCGCTGTTGAAAAGCAAGGCTCTCATTATCCAGCCATAGCAGGCCTCAGAGAGATCAATCACCGCTGGTCAGGGATTGTCATTATCTGGTCTGCATTCCTCCCCGGACCAGTTTGGCAGATGGAAAGCAGTCACCCTAGATATAGTGAAAAGGATATTGGAAACAGCCATGGCTAAGGCAGGGCCATTTCCATGAAGAGGCAAAGTGGGCAGTCGCCTAGGGGGCCAAGAGATCCAGGGTGCCAAACAAGTCCCAGCCAGCAGCACCAATAGTGGCAAGGCTTTGGACCCCATAAAGCTCTATTGGCCAGTCCAAGCTGCAGCTGGGTGCCATCTGAAATCACAATCTGTTCCCTAGTGTGAGAGCCAGCTATGTTGCAGGTTGGGAAGCAGAGGTGGGTGCTGGGTCTGGACAGTTTGAAGACCACTGGTTTAAAGGCTGTACATACTATGTTCCAAACCAATATTTAAAGCACCTTTTGGTACAGTGACACAGATAAACGTTTCCATGTTCAAGAAAGAAATTAAAAATAGAAGATACCAAGATAGAATACTTTTTTTTTCTCCTCCTCTCAAAATACTAGAACCTGGGGTCATGCTATGAAGCTGATTGGTGGGAGATTCAGGACAGATAAAAGGACGTACTTCTTCACACAGCACATGGTTAAACTATGGAACTCGCTACCACAGGATGTAGTGATGGCCACCAATTTGGATGGCTTTAAAGGGGGGCTGGACAAATTCCTGGAGAAGGCTATCGATGGCTACTAGTCTTTATGGCTATGTGCTACCTTCAGTACCAGAGGCAGTGAGCCCATGTACACCGGTTGCTGAGGGTGGGAGGGTGCTGTTGCACTCATGCCTTGTTTGTGGGTCCCTGGCCAACAGCTGGTTGGCCACTGTGTGAACAGAATGCTGGACTAGATGGACCCTTAATCTGATCCAGCAGGGCTCTTATGTTCTTAATATCTCAGGAAGGTCATGTTTTTCTACCTATGAACCCATTTTATGCTGTTCAGGAACTAACAGCGATAGCATGAGGAGTGGGGCAGCAAATCTGTACCTCGTCTAAGGTGCCAAAATAGCTTGAGATGGCCCTGGGTTAAGGCGCTGGGTTGTTTCCTGGTGCATCCAGTTATCCAGTAAGAGCAGAAGAAGCTATGCAAGGATGACGGAATTTATCTACCTGCAGAAGGCATTTCTTGGACATTTTCGTGGAGGACCTGCAGTGGGGCCTTGACAGAGCCAGGTGGGGGAAAGGACTAAGCTGAGCCCTATGCTTACCAGAAGTACAAGCTGGGTTTCGAAGAGGCAGGGGAACTAGAGATCAAATCGCCAACATTCGCTGGATCATGGAGAAAGCAAGAGAATTCCAGAAAAACGTCTATTTCTGCTTCATTGACTACGCTAAAGCCTTTGATTGTGTGGATCACAACAAACTGTGGCAAATGCGTAAAGTGATGGGAGTACCAGACCACCTTACCTGTCTCCTGAGAAACCTGTACGAGGGTCAAGAAGCAACAGGAAGAATCGGGCATGGAACAACCGAGTGGTTCAAAATTGGGAAAGGAGTACAACAAGGCTGCATATTGTCACCCTGCTTATTTAACTTATATGCAGAGTACATCATGAGAAATGCCGGGTTGGATGAATCAGAGGTCGGAATTAAGATTGCTGGGAGAATTATCAACAACCTCCGATATGCAGACGATACCACCCTTATGGCAGAAAGTGAAGAGGATCTCAAGAGCCTCTTGTTGAGGGTGAAAGTGGGGAGTGCAAAAGCTGGTTTGAAACTCAACATTAAAAAAACTAAGATCATGGCATCTGGCCCCATCACTTCCTGGCATATAGAAGGGGAAGAAATGGAAGCAGTGACAGATTTTACTTTCTTGGGCTCCAAGATCACGGCAGACGGTGACTGTAGCCATGAAATTAAAAGACGCTTGCTCCTTGGGAGGAAAGCTATGGCCAACCTAGACAGCATAGTAAGAAGCAGAGACATCACCTTGCTGACAAAGGTCCGTCTAATCAAAGCTATGGTTTTCCCAGTAGTAATGTATGGCTGTGAGAGCTGGACTATAAGAAAGGCTGAGCACCGAAGAATTGATGCTTTCGAACTGTGGTGCTGGAGAAGACTCTTACGAGTCCCCTGGACTGCAAGGAGGTCAAATCAGTCCATACTAAAGGAAATCAACCCTGAGAGCTCATTGGAAGGACAGATACTGAAGCTGAAGCTGAAATATTTTGGCCACCTAATGCGAAGAGAAAACTCTCTGGAAAAGACCCTGATGCTGGGAAAGACTGAAGGCAAAAGGAGAAGGGGACGGCAGAGGATGAGATGGCTAGATAGCATCACCGATGCAATGAATATGAACTTGAGCACACTCCGGGAGAGAGCGCAGGACAGGAAGGCTATGGTCCATGGGGTCACGAAGAGTCGGACACGACTGAACAACTGAACAACAACAACAAGTGCGGGATGGAGAGCAGCGTGCAGTCCCTGGTGAACACCTCAAGGCACTTTTATGGTGAAGAGGGATTCCCTAGTCTTGCCCTTTGGCTGTGGGACCCAGGGATGGGTAAAGGAAACTTCTGAGGCCTGCTCAGAGCACACAAGCAAAGCCATGGTATTTGGAGTGGGGGTGAGTTGGGAGGGCCTCCCTCACCCAACAGGGGGCCAGTCAGACACAAGCTGGAGACATTCTCTTTGTGCCAGGTCAGGGGTGGGCTTGGCCGAAATCTTATGAAGAGCAGGTCCCAGCATGGCCCCTGCCTCATTCCATTCCTGCACTGCTGGTTTGCCGTGCTGCAAATCTTGTAAATAATTGGGCCCTAGTTCACCCAACACCCATGTCTGGCCTCTTTCTCCCAGGTGGGTGCACAAAAGGTCCCAGGTTCAAACCCTAATATCATATAAGCACCTAATTCTGTTGCTATTAGTGGCAGCAAAGATGGAAATAGCTCAGTATTGGAAAACAAGTCGAGGATATACAGTGGATAGGTGGTTTTCCAGAATTTGAACAGTAGCTTTAGCTGAAAAGTTAAGAGCACAATCGATCAGTCAGAGGAACAACTGAAAAAGGACAGGTTAATGGAAACGTGGCTTCCCTTTATAACTTTTGTTAATTCAGGCTCCACAGACCAGCATTCACCAAATAGTCATATTTCTGGAAGGGGATAATAGCCAAGAAGACTAGAAATTGAAACAGGAATCTTATTGGTAGCAATAGAAGTTGTACCTCACTATACAGTTATATATCCCATCTCAAAAGTCTGTATCTGACAAACAATGGAAGATAAGCTGCATGTGTTTGAGCTTTTCTACAGAGGCTTGTAATCCACTGTTTCTACTTTCAGTTTCATCACAGAATTGAGTTCTCAGAACTACACAAAGACCATTTCCTTTCCGCCTTTTCTGCTACATAACCTCTAGGTGGCACTGCAATATAGTGGGATAGCACAATTACACAAGTGGAGAAAGTGTTTTCTTTCACTTTCACAAATAATGCCACATTTTCCCTGCTCTAAAAAAGACTCACAGGAAGTGCTGTTTAAAAAGAGAAGCAAAACTAGAGGGTCACAACTTCATCTAAAGAACCCGTAAACACACGTGAGTAGGGAATGATGCACACACATAAATGCCTTGTGTAGAAAAGCTTTTTCTGTTGTTATGATTATATGTTAAAATCGTTATGTACCTTAGAACAGAAATGAAATTATATACATACATATAGATACAGATGTATAAATCAAACCTGGGAACTCCCGGTAAGGCTAGGAAAAAAATCTAGCCTGAAATACTGCAGATCTGCTACCAGTCAGAGTAGGCAACGCTGAACTAGATGGACCAATAGTCTAAGGCAGCTTCATATGTGAGCTGGAACACAGTGCTCAAAGGGGGAGGAGGGTTGGATGCCATCTTGCCACCCCACTTCTTTTCAGCTAGACAGAACTGAGTAGTGGTTAGTCACAAGCCTAACTGTCCCACCTCCTTTTCCCCCTCCCACTTTGAAAAGTACCCCACTAACTTGAAAACCAGCCCACTTCTCCCCCCACCCCTTCAGATATTCTGCATACACCACCTACATACAGTGACCCACCAGGGGTGTGATGCATTTTCTGGTTTTTCTCCCTGCCTGGGAATGCAAAAAATGGAGGCAGTTAAGCCCCTTGGCAGACCATAATACATAGCTGGTGGGCTACATCCACCTTAGTGTGTCACATAAGTTATTCAGACCTGAAATGTATTCTAGTTCAGTTGGAAGCAAAAAAAGTAAACACCACGAGTTGGATCCATGACTAACTTAAGTCCCATCAATTTCAGTGAGCCTACTCTGACTAAGTCTGGATCCAACCTGATAAATGCATGATTTGTCAGAAATGTTCAGGTAATAAGGAAGAGGAAGAATTTAAACCCCAAAGGGGGCGGGGGGAGTGTGATCTTTTTTCTAGCTGTCCAAAATTCTATAATTGTTGTCTTAAGGCACAGGTCTTTTGCAACAAAATCCAGGAATAAGTACTGTCTGACAGGCGTTCTAGATAGATAGATAGATAGATAGATAGAGGTCTTCCTTCTGTGCAAAAACAAATGCTCTTAAAAGCCAAACTCCTGGGGCAGGCATTGCACGCAGATGTGCTGCTGAAGCAAGGCATTTGATGCATTTCCAGCACAAGCAGATATAGTAGGACAGTTTTTATTATAGTTGCTCAGCGCATTTTGCCTTGGTCATAATAACACAGTGCAAGGGTGAATTTGCATTGGTTTGTAAGTATCCAGAGCTACCCCATTGCGTTTTTAAAGAGCACACACAGCTGTAGATGTGTTTTGCCTGTGACAATTAGCAGGTTTCAATTCCTCATTAAATTCCCCCGCTCCTGAAAATGAGAATGAGTAAAATTAGTATCATAATCAATGCTTGATCATTGATGTAAATGTTTATGACAATGCTGTTATTTTTCTCACTCAAAGTGTTGGGCCTCTTGCAAACCACAGTGCAAATAAATGGTGGGTCTCCTTCATTACTCAGTTCCCCCGCCCCCAAGATGAGTGAAATCAGTATCTAAGCGTGTGTGTAAGTGCAATAAAAGGTGCTTCCAGTAATACTTTGGGTCCATAGAGATCTCTGGCTCTCGCAAGCAGTAATGAAGTACACCCACCATTTACTTGCACTGTGGTTTGCAAGAGGCCCGACACTTTGAGTGAGAAAGATCATAGCATTGTCATAAACATTTACATCAATGATCAAGCATTGATTATGATACTAATTTTACTCATTCTCATTTTTAATGTGTCATTGCTTCCTTACTTCTTTCCCTTTATAGACTGTGTCTATAATCTGGAATGCAGGGAATATCACCCAGCCAACGCGTTGTGAACCCTCCCCACCAAGTGAGTTCCTCCCCAAGGCATGCATAGAGCTGCTGGGGTTGCTGCTGGAATTCCAGCACCCCTACCCAGTTCCTTAGCTTACTTTTCTGCCTGAGCCAACCCTGAAGGGCTACTCCACAAACACGATGACTTTCTTCAGCCCACATTGTCACAGCTAGAGCGCTGAACTGACTGGTATCATAGGTGCCAAGCTGTTTTTGACACCCACTACAGAGACAGCAGGGGAATATCTCAACATCTGGTGTTTTGATCAGATTTGGAATGTCAGTTTTGGTTTGTGTGTGTATAAAAAATACTCACCAATGACTTGATCCCAAGTACTTGACATGATTCCAAAGGACAAACATTTGTACAATAGCATTTTGTACAATTGCTCTTGCTCGCTCTCTCTTTCTCCAATTTTTGTTACATCTATAGTTGCTACAATTCCCATCAGCCTCAGCCTGCATGGTCAATGGTTAAGGATTGTGGGAGTTGCAGTTCAAAATATCTGGCAAGCACCAGATTAAGGCAGGCTGAATACAGGTGAATAACACCTGTAAAACTGCTATTTTTTAACTCCCCTCCTAACATAGGGAGTTTAAAAACTCATAACACCTTTGCGAGGGGGTGATTTTCTTTGGAAAAATGGCACTGAGGGGGCAGGAAGGGTTAAATGCCCCCCAAGCCTGATCCTGATCCAACTCTGCGATTTTCAATCTATATCTATTTGGGAAACTGATCACACGTTTAATGTGTTCTCTAGTTTGACCTTGAGAAGGAAGTGTTGAGAATCAGCAAGGTGTCAGCATGTCCCATACTGGGCTCGATGAAAGTATTTCTGCAGAACAAGGGGTTTCATATTTTAGACACCCGCTGCTTCACCAACGGAATTTTTTCAGACTTCCATTTTTATTTTTGCAAGCTCTACTACTGCTACCAGGGCCGGTGCCAGATTTCAGTGGGCCCTCGGCGTATTGCTGCCAGTTGCCCCCCCCCGTTGCAGCCCCCCTACAAACCCTTGCCACTCCCGCCTGCCACCAAAGAAGCCCCTCACCTGCCTGCTGCCACAGACAAAACCCTTTGCCCACCCACCTGCTGACGCTGGTGTCACTGCCGATAGTACCACTACTGCCAAAGGCCCTCACCCTCGCCTGCCCTGCTGCCACCGCTACCAACATCTCTTGCCACCCACCCATCCACCACTGCTGTCGCTGAAGCCCCCCACTCACCTGTCCATTTCTTTTAACTTGGCAGGAATCAACAGTAGTGGCTCCTCCTCCTCAGCTGGCCAACCCTGCCAAGTCCCTGCACAGGATTTTGAAAGGTTCTTCATAGTAAGCGGTGTGGCCTATCAGGGTGTGATGTGCAGAACCCGTGAATGCACTGAAACCTGTCCAGGAAATACTAAATAACACAAACATACCTCAAGAATACTGAAATACTACTTTGTAGCATATACTTCTGTTACAAGCAATTATAACTCTTAATTCGCCTGATTATATGTCTATAATTCAAAGGCCAATGGGCAGAACAGGCATTTGCAGACCGGAACAGTTGTTCACCTGTCTTTATATACTGCCATTTATTATTATGTATTTATATTGTGCCATCAATGCACATGGCCCTGTACAGAATAAGAATAAAACAGCAAGGCCCTCCCAGGAGGTGTACATTCTAATAAAATCATGAACTAAAACAAAAAAAAGGGGAAGGGAAGGGACCAAATGAGCACAAGATAAGCTATTTTGATTTTTTGTAGTATCTCAATTGTTGGACAAAAGTTCTTTGATTATGTGAATGGATGTCAAACTTAACATGAGCTAGGATGATCAAAATTCTAAACACCTATGCGAATGAAAGCGCCGTTGAAAACACCCCACTGTTTTTTCCCCGTCTTTGCACGTTTGTGGGTGTGTTTATGTATAATCTGCCAATGGACAATAACACTTCATGTATCTGACACATTGAGCCCTAGTCCATGAAAGCACGTCACAATACATCTGATTGGGTTGGATCTGGAATTCCATGAGCCAACCTCTGTTCACGATATATCCAGAGGGAGGAGGAAGGTGATTTTTTCCTGATTCCCCATTGCTCCTCAGTTTTGGGGTTTTTTTTAAGCTTAGGTTTAACTAGCAGCAATCAGAACAAATCAGACAATGACTTATGGGGGCATAGGAGTGATATGAAGACCACCCTGCCTCTGCCATCACTGGCAGGGCTCTCTCCACCCACCCCCACAAAAGGCAG
The DNA here is from genome assembly GCF_057233095.1 of Heloderma suspectum. Taxonomy (NCBI): domain Eukaryota; kingdom Metazoa; phylum Chordata; class Lepidosauria; order Squamata; family Helodermatidae; genus Heloderma; species Heloderma suspectum. The sequence goes on from NC_139458.1 coordinate 194,545,673, forward strand.
CATCTGCTTGATTCAGATTTCCGCTTCTCAAAATGTATGTTTAAAAAAATATATTTTAAAATGGGGTGCTGCAAGACCTGCAGGCTCAGCCATAGCATGGGCCTTTCGGCGGGGTAGGCAAGGAAGAGGAAGGAGGAGGATGGTGGCAGCTGCAGTAGCAAGCTCGGGGGAAAGAATAGGGCCTTTCAAGCCCCTAGGACCTCAGCCGCAGGCTCGGGGGAAGGAATGGGGCCTTCTGAGCCCCTGGGGCCTTCTGAGCCCCTGGCCCTCAGCAGCAGCCTGCCTCACACTGGGCCTGACTGCTACTGTGAGAAGGAAAGCCAGTAAATCCTTATAGGTGGTGATCATCATTTCCATCTGTACATTTAAAAGGCAGACAAGACTATACCATCTATGGATGCAATCTTCCAAGTATTTACTATAGCAGGGGACCCAAAACCTTTTGAGTTGGTGGGAACATTGGGAATTTTGAGCGGGTGTTATGGGTGCTCTCACAAAATGGCTGCCATGGGAGGGCTTGCACATTCATAAAATAGCTGCCATGGTGGGCATGACCGGTCATAAAACACTCATTACCCAGGAGGCAAACTGGTGAGGCTAAAAGCAAAGCAACTTGCCCGAGAACTGAAGTACAAGGCAGAGGTGAGGGCTGAACTCAAAACACTAAGCCAGTATCTTGAAGCCAAATTCAGATAGTGCTGGAGGGCAGCCCTTCACTTTGCAGCATACCAGCCTCTCAGTTAAAAAATAATTAAATCTTTAAAAATCAAATAGAATCAGGAGGGACGGAGGGGCTGGCAGGTACCAAGAGAAAAGCCCATGGGCACCAGGTTAGAGATTCTGGTACTATGAATAACCTCTTCCTGCCATAACATAACCCATGGCGCTACTCCAGAGTGAGTAATTTTCGGAAATGGAAAACATTTGCAGATTGGTATAGTTAGAAGCTACAAGAAGGTATGTCTTTTGTATAGAGTCAAAAGGGATTACATAATTGTTAACCAATTCCTGAAGTCTTATTAAAAAGAAATACAAAAAAAGGCATTGACTATGACACAACGTTGAGGACATGTTTACAATTTAGAAAAATCCTTTTTTTTTATGGACTTTTAGCAGAGATTAAAACAGTTAACATGTGTTCCAAACATAACATGAAGCGCCGAACACACGGAACTTAATCAGTATGAACCATTATAATGTAAACTGATCTCTTAAATGCTCTTGCAGCCAGTAAATCCTACTCATGCCATGTTAGATAAATTTTACCCAAATTAACATGATTTCTGTGTGGTTTTAAGTTACCTTGGGGGGGCCTAGTAATTAGACTCAGCTGGTAGCACTTAATGTTACCCTGAACCGGGCAGCTGGCTCAGCCTTGTACAAGACCTTCATGAGCAGCAAGATTGGTGGTGCAGTTTCTGCTTGTGACCGATTTTCCTTCTCTCTTCTCCATCTGCAATTCCTGCTGGAATGTTTTTTGAATTAGAGGCTGTGATTGCCATCATGGCCTACAGAAAAGAGGCAGAGATACTAAAGTGAATATGCATTTTCATAATCCCCATAAGGTGGAACAGATCCTATGTTTCCAAGAAACCTAGATGTACAATTCAGAGGTGTTTAATTGTATTTATTATTAATACTTATATACTGCTTAATATAATAGTATATCTAATTGGGCTACATATAACAATATTAAAATCACAACTTAATACACAACTAAATACACAATCCCCTTCATGGATCACTGCCTTGTTGTGGCGAAGGGGCATGCGTAACTCAGTGAAGCCATAAGCTATGCCGTGCAGGGACAGGTCATGGCAGAGAGTTCTGACAAAATGTGGTCCACTGGAGAAGGAAATGGCAACCCACTCCAGTATCCTTGCCAAGAAAACCCCATGGAACGTATCACAAGGCTAAAAGAGATGATGCTGGAAGATGAGCCCCTCAGGTCGGAAGGTGTCCAATATACTACTGGGGAAGAGCAGAGGGTATTTCCAAGTAGCGCCAGAAAGAGTGAAGCGGCTGGGCCAAAGCCAAAAGGACACTCAGCTGTGGATGTGTCTGGTGGTGAAAAGAAAATCCGATGCTGTAAAGAACGATATTGTTTAGGAACCTGGAATATCAGATCAATGAATCAAGGTAAGCTGGAGGTGGTCAAACATGAGATGACAAGATTGAACATCGACATCTTGGGAATCAGCGAACTAAAATGGACAGGCACGGGCAAATTTAATTCAGTCTACTACTGTGGGCAAGAATCCCTTAGAAGAAATGGAGTAGCACTCATAGTCAACAAAAGGATGGGAAAAGCAATACTGGGGTACAATCTTAAAAATGATAGAATGATCTCAGTACGAATCCAAGGCAAACCATTCAACATCACAGTAATTCAAGTCTATGCCCCAACCACTGATGCTGAAGAAGCTGAGGTTGATCGGTTCTATGAAGACCTACAACACCTTCTAGAACTAACACCAAAAAAAGATGTCCTCTTCATCATAGGGGATTGGAATGCTAAAGTAGGAAGTCAAGAAATCACTGGGATAACAGGCAGGCATGGCCTTGGTGCACAAAATGAAGCAGGACAAAAGCTAATAGAGTTTTGCCAGGAGAACACGCTGATCATAGCAAACACTCTTTTCCAACAGCACAAGAGGCGACTCTACACATGGACATCACCAGATGGTCAATATTGAAATCAGATTTATTATGTCCTTTGCAGTCAAAGATGGAGAAGCTCTATACAGTCAGTAAAAACAAGACCTGGAGCTGACTGTGGCTCAGATTATGAGCTTCTTGTTGCAAAATTTCAGCTTAAATTGAAGAACGTCGGGAAAACCACTAAACCATTCAGGTATGACCTAAATCATATCCCTTATGAATATACAGTGGAGGTGAGGAATAGATTTAAGGGATTAGACCTGATAGACAGAGTGCCTGAGGAACTATGGACGGAGGTCCATAACATTGTTCAGGAGGCAGCAACTCAATCCATCCCAAAGAAAAAGAAATGCAAGAAAGCCAAGTGGCTGTCTGATGAGGCTTTACAAGTAGCTGAAGAAAGAAGGGAAGCGAAAAGCAAGGGAGAAAGGGGAAGATATATCCAACTGAATGCAGAGTTCCAGAAAATAGCAAGGAGAGACAAGAAGGCCTTCTTAAATGAACAATGCAAAGAAATCGAGGAAAACAACAGAATGGGAAAGACTAGAGATCTCTTCAAGAAAATTGGAGATCTCAAGGGAACGTTTTGTGCAAAGATGGGCATGATAAAGGACAAAGAAGGCAGGGACCTAACAGAAGCAGATGAGATTAAGAAGAGGTGGCAAGAATACACAGGAGAACTATACAGGAAAGATCTGAATGTCCCTGATAGCCATGATAGTGCGGCCACTGAACTTGAGCCGGACATCCTCGAGAGTGAAGTCAAGTGGGCCTTAGGAAGCATTAGTAACAACAAAGCTAGCAGAGATGACAGTATTCCAGCTGAGCTATTTAAAATCCTAAAAGATGATGCTGTTAAAGTGCTGCATTCAATATGCCAACAAATGTGGAACACTCAACAATGGCCACAAGACTGGAAAAGGTCAGTTTACATTCCAATTCCAAAGAAGGGCAACGCCAAAGAGTGTTCAAACTACCGCACAATTGCGCTCATTTCACATGCCAGCAAGGTGATGCTCAAAATCCTACAAGCTAGGCTTCAGCAGTATGTGAACCGAGAACTACCGGAAGTACAAGCTGGGTTTCGAAGAGGCAGAGGAACTAGAGATCAAATCGCCAACGTTCGCTGGATCATGGAGAAAGCAAGAGAATTCCAGAAAAACGTCTATTTCTGCTTCATTGACTATGCTAAAGCCTTTGATTGTGTGGATCACAACAAACTGTGGCAAATGCTTAAAGTGATGGGAGTACCAGACCACCTTACCTGTCTCCTGAGAAACCTGTACGAGGGTCAAGAAGCAACAGTAAGAACCAGACATGAAACAACCGAGTGGTTCAAAATTGGGAAAGGAGTACGACAAGGCTGCATATTGTCACCCTGCTTATTTAACTTATATGCAGAGTACATCATGAGAAATGCCGGGTTGGATGAATCACAGGTCAGAATTAAGATTGCTGGGAGAATTATCAACAACCTCCGATATGCAGACGATACCACCCTAATGGCAGAAAGCGAAGAGGATCTCAAGAGCCTCTTGTTGAGGGTGAAAGAGGAGAGTGCAAAAGCTGGTTTGAAACTCAACATTAAAAAAACGAAGATCATGGCATCTGGCCCCATCACTTCCTGGCATATAGAAGGGGAAGAAATGGAAGCAGTGACAGATTTTACTTTCTTGGGCTCCAAGATCACCGCAGACGGTGACTGTAGCCATGAAGTTAAAAGACGCTTGCTCCTTGGGAGGAAAGCTATGGCAAACCTAGACAGCATAGTAAGAAGCAGAGACATCACCTTGCTGACAAAAGGTCCATCTAATCAAAGCTATGGTTTTCCCAGTAGTAATGTATGGCTGTGAGAGCTGGACTATAAGGAAGGCTGAGCGCCAAAGAACTGATGCTTTCGAACTGTGGTGCTGGAGAAGACTCTTACGAGTCCCCTGGACTGCAAGGAGGTCAAATCAGTCAATCCTAAAGGAAATCAACCCTGAGTGCTCATTGGAAGGACAGATACTGAAGCTGAAGCTGAAATATTTTGGCCACCTAATGCGAAGAGAAAACTCTCTGGAAAAGACCCTGATGCTGGGAAAGACTGAAGGCAAAAGGAGAAGGGGACGGCAGAGGATGAGATGGCTAGATAGCATCACCGATGCAATGAATATGAACTTGAGCACACTCCGGGAGAGAGCGCAGGACAGGAAGGCCTGGCGTGCTATGGTCCATGAGGTCATGAAGAGTCGGACACGACTGAACGACTGAACAAAAATATGCAATTAAAATACATGCAAAAATATTTCAGCTACGCTATTGATAAAAGCAATACAAAATACACAACTAAATACGCAATTAAAATACATGCAAAAATATTTCAGCTACACTATCGATAAAAGCAATACAAAAAACAATAAAATGGAGAGGAATGGGATTTGGAAGGGCAGTACTATGGGCTAACTCGACATCACATGAGCAGATGTCCACTCATTCAATGGGGCTTCCCCTTGTCCTCCTCCTTACTATAGCCCCGCGGTACACACACACAAATCTGCTCCAGGGGATCTCCCAGCCTTCTGATATGGTCTTGGTAGCTGTGTAGGAGACTGCAGAGGGGAAGAGGAAACCATTCTTTCAGCAGATTCTGTTACACTGATGGAGGGACAGGATTAGATACAATCTTATATTTGTAGTAACATCTAGCATAATTAACAATAATAAACAATTGTTTAGTATTAATTGCCGCATCCATGTGGTATAATGGTTGGTTAGAGTATTTGGTGTAAACTTGAGAGACTGGGGTTCAAATACCTCTTTGGGCCATGAAGCTCACTTTGTAGGGTGGCCAGATGCGAAAAGAAGACAGCACTCCTGCACCTTTAATAGCTGTGCAGAAGAGGGAAGCTACATTTGCTGAAATGTCCTCTTCTACACAACTATTGAAGATGCCGGTGCTCTGTCTTCTTTTTGCATCTGGCCACCCTATAACGTGGTGACCTTGAGTCAGTCTGTTAAAGTCTCTGGCCAGTCTACCTCGCACTGTGCAGATAAAGGAGGATGGTGAACATCAGATCTGGGCAACCTGTGGCCCGCCAGATGTTTGGACCTACAACTCCTATGATCCCTCACCATAGGCTATGCCAGTGAGGGCAGTTGGGAGTTGTAGGTCAAACTATGTCAACTCATCCATGTATGCCAAGGTCCTCGGAGGAAGGGCGGGATATAAATGTGAGGAACACATCTATCTGGTGCTTCTTAAATGTCCAAGCCCTTTCATGCACATTGACCTGGTTCGCATGTAATGACAAGCCATTGGTTCAGCAACCCATAGGTTATCGTGCATGAGTGGGGACAAACAGGCACACTTCCTGCAGCGCACCCATCTCTTCCGCTTTTACTGCACAACCCACGATTGGTTCCTTCATAGGTTTGAAGCATGATGTGTGAACACAGACCACTGGGTTGTTTAGCCCCTAAACAACCCAGCTGTCTGGGTTCAGGTGTTGCACTCCACAATTATTTTTTGTTTTAATTCATTTCATTTCTATACCACCCAATAGCCAAAGCTCTCTGGGCAGTTCACAACCTATGAAGAAACCAACTGTGGGTTGTGCAGTAAAAGTGGAAGAAGTGGGCACCCTGCAAGCAGTGCACTCACTCTCTCCCGCTCATGCACAACAACCCATCAGTTGTTTTAAGTGACAGTTGTCATTACGTGTGAACAGCCCCATTACCTCGATCAGTGCCGACTCCAGATTTTTGAGGGCCCTTGGGCAAGACACCCTTCAGGGGGCTCTTGTCAGTGGGCCCCTGCTGGGGTGTGGATCCTTGGCAGGTGCCCAACCATGCCTACTCTTTACGCCAGCCCTGACCTTAATCATCCTTATAATGAATGACCCCCATTGCCCCTATATAGGAGATGGGCATCTGAAAGAGAGAGCACCAAATGAGGCCACCAAATGAGCTGAGTTCAAGCTGAGGAGAGATTTGAACTGGTCGCTTTGCAGCTGGTCACCATCTTTTTTGGCGGGGGTGGGGTATTGTATTCAATCACACAGCTACTGCGGTATAGAGATTTTTCTTGACTCTTGTGCAAAGTCCCAAGCCCTGTAGTCATCAGCAGCTGTTGCAGTAACATTGCATAGTTTCCAGTCCTGCCTGAGGGGAGATAAAGAGGTTGTACAACTGGTGGTAGGAGACATGAAGAAGAGCCTGCTCCTAAAAGGGAACACTCATCTTTCTAGCATCAGTAATATTCGGAGCATGGGAATCTCTCCCATAGCTGAAGCTTGCCATCCCACACCAACAGGTCTTGCTTGAGGACTTCCCAGAGACCAGTCAGGTTGCTGGACCAAAGAGGCCTTTGGTCTGATCCAGCAAAGTCTGACACTTTGGCTCAGGAATCAGTTTTGTTCCAGAAGGCAAGGGTCTGGTTGCTGCCAGAATTATGTCAAAGCCAACCATGCTGGCTGGGGAATGCTGAGAGTTTTAGAATTGTCTTCTGTCTACACATGCATAGGATTGTGACCTAACAGGTCAAAATACTTTCCCCCTTTTTAAAGGCTGCAGAAAATTAGCAATCTAACTCAGAGTTAGACAGAGGATCTTCTGGTAGATGTCTGGGTGATTTGTAGTAGATCAGCAAAGGTTTCCGACTCCCCATTGTTTGACAATAACAGAAACAAAACAACTTGCCCCTCTTCCCCAAGCTTGCCTGGACAGACTTAACTGAACCTGTTGTCAGTGTGGCTTTTGTACATGAGGCTGTTCATCTGCTGTATCTGCTTTCTGTTTCATAGCAGAACTGAAATCTGAGCACTACACAAAGAGCATTTCCTTTCCTGCTTTTCTATGCTATATAACCTCTAGGTGGCACTGTGGTGTGGTGGAATAGCGCAAGTACAGTACACAAGAGGAAATCACACTTTCTTTCACTTTCACAATTAAATGTAGCATTTTCCCTGCTCTAAAAAAACTTGCCAAAAGCGCTGATTAGGCAAGAAGAGAAGCTGGAGGGTCACAACACTGTCTAAATAACCCAACAGCCGTGAGTAGGGAATGATGAGCGCATGATAAATGCCTCTTGTGGAAAAGCCCCTATAGGCTACAGGCTAGATCTACACTAGTGTGTTTTATCAGTACTGAAGTGCACTGATAACTGTTGGGGCACATTACATATTCTATATACTGCTTTTCTAGCATTATTTCCTACTTTTTATTCTGTATTAGCCAAAATACAGATGTCACTGTGTGTGCTGCAAAGTATAACTGTGCAAGAGGGGATATAGCATCGCTGTGATGGGATCATATCAATATGACATGAGGTGTAGATATGGCCCAGCATTGCAATATGTGGTATGCAAAATGTTCCTTTTGATCCAGGACCAAAGCTATGTAAAGGAACAAACAGCAAGCTTCTTTGTTGGAGTTTGGCTGTACAGGTCTATAATTCTGGCATTATACCTGTGAAAGGGTGAGAAACCTCTGTTCACATCTGTTGCTATGTGCTGTTGTTTAAATATGTTTGTTTGCCGTTGTCCTAATGGCAGTCGTGTTTGTGATTATCTTCTGTTGTCGTGGGACACCAAATTCAGATGATTGTTTGAAAGGGCGGGGGCATGGAACAGAAGAATGAGTGGAGGAAATGATTGACAGTTGAGACCAGAATGGAATCTTGGGTGGAACTGGTGGAAGTTGGGGGAAAGTCAGTTAGAAGAAGGACAGGGCAGTTAGAAGAAATTAGGAAACGGAGGAGTGGAGTTAGAATAGAGAGATAATGAGAGGGGGCCAGAGTTAGTTAAATTAGGGTGCAAACCTGTGCATGTTTAGACAGAAAAACATCCTACAATTCCCAGCGTGACCCAGCCAACATGGCTGTAGTTGTAGGACATTGTAGGACATTGTTCTGCTAGGAGTTGTATGACATTTTTCTGCCTAAACATGCATAGGATTGCACCCTTAGCCAGTAAGCAGAGTTAGAGACAGGTTGTGAATGAGGAGAGAAGGAGAGAAGCTGCTGAAAGCAGAGATGTTAGGTTTTTAGAACGATGATGATGTCCCGGTTGTTGCTTGTTCTGAGTGTTGACCTGTTAAATAAATAAATGTATGATTATACCTTTATTTATTTATTACATTTATATCCCGCCTTTTTTCCTCTTTAAGGAACCCAAGGTGGCGTACATAGCCCTCCTCCTCCTCCATTTTATCCTCACAACAACAACCTGTGAGAGTCTGTGACTGGCCCAAAGTCACCCAGTGAGCTTCCATGGCCGAGTGGGGACTAGAACCTGGATCTCCTGACTCCCAGTCCAACACTGTCGCCACTACACCACACCGGCTCTCTGTTCTGGTCTGGGTGGAATTGAAGATTGGTATATCTCACCCCATGTGCTAAGGATATGAAAAAGAGTGTCCTACTACTCTCTGTGAATCAGTAGCTGGTGTTTTGGGGAGTCTTGGGAAAAATCTGGACGCAGTGACCTCTAGGGGACCCCTAGATCACTTCACCATTTCTGACTCCCAATTGTTTGACTAGTGGTAACAAAATAAACCCCCCCTGCCGCCGCCCAATTATAGGGCTGAAATAAAGAGGACAATGGAACCAGAAGTGGATTTGTGTCCGCAGAAGGACCATGGGCTCTGTTCAGTTCTGGTATGCAAAACAAATTCCTGGGCTCGGAGTTCTTTAATTCGAAGTGTATGCCTTTTGCAGTGGGCTGCAGTTGGTGGATCTGGGGTTTCTATAAAATAAAAAACAGCCATCACAAAGTAGATCTCACTAGCCTGACGTCTTTCCACCCCTGATCTAATTTACGCTTGTTCAAACCAACAATAGAAACACTGAGGGTTTAAAAAAACACACACCAACAGACTGCTCTCAAAATGACTAAGTCATAGTCTAAACATATTTAAAATCCAGATACTGTGGGTATGTATAACAACCTCCAACCCTGGAATAATCTCCATTATTAGAGTTCATGTTCTCCACTCAAGCATGCAGTTTAAAAAGAACTCTGGAGGTTTGGGGGACTAATTGGCTACTTTACAATGGATAGAAATTGACTGTACCAGGCATTGCAGAGGATATATCTCTGAATTACAAAAACTAGGAAGCTGCAGGAAACATCCAGTCTTACTGTGGACAGGGTGTTTTATTTGTTTTTTGCTTGGTGAAACAAAGGCGGCTCCTGTCCACAATGAAGGTACCCGCACTTGGAAGGACATAAATACTCTCTGTGAAACAAATCAGCCATTTTGTTCTTAAACTTGAAATGGTGTGAGAATTCTGTGTGTAGTAATGAAACGCTGGCTGAAGTGGTTATACCTTATAAAATCCTAGAGGCCTGCCTGCTGTACCCAGAATTTGTTTGGCCCTTTGCTGAATTCTTTTTATGAAACCGGTTTCGGTGTATTCCATCTGAATGCAATGCATGCCACCCAGAACTGGAATGAAATGGTTCTTCCAGTGGCACCATCATTCTTCTCAATGCAGTTTGACTTGGCTGAAACTTTCAAGGGTGGTGTTTATTAAGAAATGGATTCGTCCAGTGAAAAATATCCCACCACCTCCCATTGCAGTCTGTTGAATAGGTCTCTGTTAGGAAGTTTCTCCGAATGTTTAGCTGAAATATGCTTCCCTGCCGCTTCCAACCCTGTCCATAGGCAAACCTAGATCTCGCCAGATTGTGCACCATTAGCATTAATGTATTATTGTTAGAAGAAACCAACAAAGAGGGCTGCATCACTGGACTGCAAACTCAAGGGGGACTAATCCCACTTAAAAGACTTTTCTACAAAAATAGGCCATTGTTCATTCATTAAAATATTTGGCATATTTTGAGCCAAACGTACAAAGTAGTAGAATGTATTTGAGAGATGTGTTGCATTCTTCTTTCTTTCAGGCTTATTAGGTACTGTACCAGGAGACAACTGGCAAAGGCAGAAAGAGACTCGTGGCAGCAAGCCATGTGCTAAGTACATGTTATTGTAATTCTTCTATTCTTTGTAAGCTGCCCTGGGAACTTTTTGAAGGGTAGGATATAAATCCCCTAGATAGATTATAGATAGGCACATAGGTAGATAGATATTAAATTATTACAACCAGGGATAGGTTACTCTAGAGTAGCTGTTTTTGGCAGCGCCTTTCTATAAGCATGTCACCTGTTCGTTACTTCAAGGGACTGCTCCTTATTTAGTAATACTAAATAAGGAATCATTCCTTGAAATAAGGAACAGGAGGCAGGCATACCCCTGGCAAGTGTAATGTGTAAATCATCTCAAAGTCACAACTGGGGATGTTGGAGAATCTGCAATGGATTCAAATGACTTAGGGTTTCTAAGAATCCAACCTGCAGATTCCGCAGCAGACTGCCTTTTTCCAGGTCACATGGCTTCCACAGATTTGCAGACTGTTTTTTCACTTTTGGGGAGGATTTGAGCTGATCCGCGTTAGTCAATGCACGTTAACTTATGGGGATTTGCACATGTGTGCAAATGCACACTTGCACCAAGTAGAATGAAATTCTGGTTAAAAAAAATAAAAAAGAAGTCCTTTATTGAGCAGATGTCAGAATGAAAGATTCCTGACAATCTGTAAAATACAGACAGAACGGATTTAACAAAACCAGTACCTCCCTACAACTAACTCACATCAAATTGATGTGATGTCTTGAAAATTAAATGTGTGCAGCTGTTCTCCCTCCTTACCAAAGACCGTACTGCAGAAAGTCCCACTTTAATAATTCCTCTTTCATTCACTATCCACCCTTCCCCAACCTGGCGCCCTCCGGATGCTTTGAACTACAATTCCCATCAGCCCCAGCCAGTGTAGACAATGATCCAGGATAATGGGCATTGTAGTCTAAAACATCTGGAGGGCACCAGCTCAGGGGAAGATATGCTAATCCTCAACAGGACTCGCCTGAATGGTTGATAATTACAGCTTACTATAGTCTAAAGAACTGAGTGAGGAGTGAATGTGGGTGAAAAGAACCTGACCGTGGCTCCGGCTAACATGTCAATATGTTGCTGATGAGGGGTATGTAAGGATGGGCATCTAAATGCTATAAAAACACAACACACATTAATATATATACATACACACACACAGAGAAACACGCACATGCACACACAAAACACATATGAACACTTCAACATATAATACATGGTTCATGTATTTCAGCCCTCAGTGTACAGGACTACGTTCTAAAGGAGGGGAAGGTATGATCAGGGCTTACATCAGAAGTAGGTGTCATTGGGCACCCACTGCTGGGGACCCACTGCCTCTGGAGCGGCCTGGTCCTGCTGCTTTTTTTTTCTATGCTATTGCTGCTGTTCACGTGCCATCCCTGCACAGGTAAGAGTGAAAAGATAGAGCAGCATCCTTCAGTCACCTTGCACTCTACCTCTAGGTTGTTGTACAATTTGGGTCCAGAAGGAGAGGGCAAGTGAGGCCAGAAATGAGGAGGAGGGGCACTGAAGGTATCTTGCTAAAGCCTTTCTTCCCCACGCCCCTCCAAACCTGGGACTGATTCTGGACTGCTAAATCTTGAAAGTGAAGACCAGAAGATCAATGGGCTTCCAAGAAGCCTGTACCTCCACGCAGATCAGTACAGGACTGGATGGTTTTGTTGGCCATTCTTGTGAAATAATATCTTTTCTGCTGGATTCAGTTTGCATAATCCATGGAAAGCAGCAGCTGTAGTTCTAAATGTCAATCAAGCTTCAGTAGCAATTACTCAAAACTAACGGAAAGACACAGAACACAGCTCTGAATAAAATGGCATGATCCAGTACTTCTTTTCCCATTTAAAAAAAAATTCCCTTCTCGGGGTTGTTTTCATAAGCAAGGATCCAACTAATGTTGAAAACAAAATTGCAGCAGCAGCAGCAACTTTTAAACCAACAATTTGTTGATTTGTAAGTGAACAAATAGATTAGGGTCCAGAAAACACATGATGGAAGCAACCCTGTCATGCAGAAGTTTAGGATAAAGTACCTGCACACTTCTACATGCATACAGTGTCCACCTGAAGTATGCAGCTGGAAGTGTGTTATTTTTGCCCTAAGCTCTGAGGAAGAGGAAGAAGAAAAGGAGGGGGCGGAACAAGAAGGAAGGAAGGAAGGAGAAAGAAGAATCTACTGCGGTGCCTTTAAACATGTCTCTGCTTCAGTCATGCCAACAATTCATAAGGGGTGCAATTTAAAGGAGTGCACAGACAAGAGGGACCAAACCAGGGGAGAGGAAATGTTTTTAGCACAAGAACTACATTTCCTCATGGCTGGTTTTCTGAGGGGCACACATCAGCTGTGGTCGGGCCCTTTGCAAAAAGTGGGTAAGGCCAAAGCAAAAACCAGGGAGGTCCAAAGCTAAATGCACTTCCTTATATTCTTTCTCACACGTAACATAATAAAATGCACACCCATTCTCTCTCTCTCTCTCTCTCACACACACACACACAAACACAATACTTTATTTACTCCATAGTCTATTTCCCCAAATCTTTTTTTCTTCTGGGTATGCGCCAGTATTTTGGAAGTGAGCCTCCCCGAGAGAATAACACCTGGGAGGAGGGGCTGTAGAGGGAAAGGCAGAGGATGGAGGGGGAGAGTTCAGCACACACATCCCACCCAGGCATTCCTTTGGCACTTTAAATTGCACTTCCACTCCCTTCTTGAGGCAGCCCTGTGTTTGAACAGCTATGTTCAGAATGGGCCTGAACCAAGCTTCAGGAGCAATTCTACTCAATGCCAACAGGAAGATACAATATGCCATTCCTAATAAAATGTCATCATTCCTCTTATCCGGGGGGGGGGGGGAGCCCTTCTAAGGGCTTTATTTTTGAATCCACCTATCTTGGGGAACAAAACTCCAAGTGCAGCAACGTTGCGATCAACATTATAGACCCAAGAGCAAAGTTCAGAACTCTTGCTGTCCAGAAGATACCTTCACTTCCCTCCCTATACATGAGCCTTTGATAGATGATGATGATGAAGATAGATGATAGATAGATAGATAGATAGATAGATAGATAGATAGATAGATAGATAGATACTGGGATGATAATCATAAAGTGCTTAGTCCTTATGCCATTTTACCCACAGGGATATTTAAGAATAGAAAATTCTGTACGCTAAAGCAGCATCCTGCTAATTAGCCACAGAGAGTGCCATTGCATGTTTGCTCCCCTGAAATAATAGTAACCAGATGTCAGAGGGTATGGTTTTAATCAGCCATCCCCTATATCCCACTGCATCCAATCACACAAGTCTCTCTGTGTTTGCTGTATGACAAAATAATATTTATTTCCACAATTTATGTATGTATGGTCCAAGTTGGCTGTCACAGGCATTTTTGTCAGCTGATTCAACCCATCTGTATTTGTTTGCAATTTAGCAACATGATCTCAATTTTTATTTTATTTGTTTAGCCACACTAGGTTTCAGTGCTAGCAGGAAGGAGGGAGGGGTCGGTGTATGAGGAATGTACAATAATATCTGTCTATGGTGGTGGTGGTAGTGGGGAAACATGCGTGAAAGAAACCCAGAACTGAAACCAGTCAACAGGGTAATAGCACAGGTTCTGGAAAACCCTCAGCAAATTCTCTAAAACTCATGGACTGCTAGGGTGGCCACTTATGCATCACCAAAAAAGAGGACATGGGTCTGCATAAAGTGTGCATATACTAGTTTACGTGTATAAATGCAAATTAAGAATTGCTAGACTTTAAAAAGAGAATTTAGAGTTTTGTTCTTACAGAGGGAAGGGGGAGAACTTTTGGATTTATCAGCCACTCTGAGAGCACTTGTGTTGGAGGTTGGGCTAAACATTGCTTAAATAAATAAATAAATAAATAAATAAATAAAAAAATATGACAGATGGTGTGTGTGTGTAGCAAGGGTTCAAGATTACAATGAGGCACACAGAGACATTCACCTTCCAGCAAGATCACTGTCAGCAGCGGCTAAGCCAAGTTTTGTCCTTGCTACAACATTGTCCCATTGAGTTCTTACTCTGTAGGAATAAATGGCAGGAATGAAGAATAAATATAGGGGTCCACCCAAGGTAACCAACAGAGTAGAGATTAAATCTGTTCCCTTTCTCTGGTGATCTCCTGGCCGCACCCACTGAGAATCAAATCTGTGCCTATCTGCATCTGGCTTGTTTCTTGGTCACACAGGAGTGTGACGGAACAATGGGTGGCATGGGATAGCATGTTGGGAATGTTTTTCTATGTGGAGACACTGTCACTATTTCATGGCATTATTTGCACTCTCATTGCTTGACTCATAACTTCATTTCTGAAGGGAACCGCCGTAGTTGTTAGTGAGAATGCCGAAGCAGTTTGTAACATAAATGTTTTATTTTCTGCTAAAATATTTGCTTTATTTTAGTTCAGTATTCTACTGATATTTCTGTACTTTAACGAGAGAGAGAGAGAGAGAGAGAGAGAGGGAGAGGGAGAGAGAGAGAGAAGCAGAATTACAGTTTCCAACTATTGGAACTGTTTTGTAAGGCATAAAGGACACAATCGTCAGGATGTCCTGCTGGCATATGTCAAACAGAAATACATAACATAGGCTACAAAAATGTACATTTGTTGCAAAAAGTCAGGATAAAGTCTCTGATCACTGCTGCAGTTCTTTTATGAGACACGTTGCATGGAATATGGCTGTAATTCTCTTAGTAGTGTCAATTGTTTAATTGGACTCCCTAATACTGAACATCAAATGCTGCTGTTGAATGTAGACACTGAAATACAATCAAAATGACAACAACAAAATGACAAAGTGCAGGCGGATGCCAAAAAGGAGGCCTGGTGAAGTTCATCTACCTCTGTGACTCGGCAACAAGAAGAAAAAACGGAAGTGTTAGCAGACAGCAAGTACAATGTAACTTCTGGCGAGACTTAATTCTATGCAACCTTTCCCGCAAGGATCAAGACATTCAAAAACAAGTCCTCCATGCGGTATTTGTCATGATTAATGTTTTAAAGCTAGACTTAATACAAGTGGTTTATTGAAGAGGAATCGACATTTAACAGACCTGCTCTGATATACACTGAGCTCTTGGTATAATCTCTTTGTATAATCCTTTTTCCATACTGCCAACAAGGGTTTAGCAGGGTGGAGGGGAGGGGGGAAGTGAAAGCTAAGGCCAACCAAGTCCCCATCCTGCACAGGTTAACTGCAAAATGCAGAAATGGTCTTGTTACGCTATTCCCAATTTTCTTTTGCTCACTCTGCTAAATCACAGCAATAGCATGGGAAACTCTTGTTTCCGTTTCTACAATTCAATCCCGTGGTGTTTTTTTAATTTTGTGTGTACATTTTGCCTTCCATTTTTCTCACTTGGAAAAACAAGATTCTGAATGTACACCCAATTCCATTCTTCTGTGTTACTCTAGGGTAGTCCAGATTATTTTTCTCCCCGAATTTTTCTCCTCTTCCTGGTCCTTGTTCTGGTGATGCCAAAGTCTGAATCATGCAGTTGATCTCCAAATCACACATGGACTATTGAACAGATGCTTGAGGCCTGCACACACTGGATGTTATGCATGGATATCCTGTAGGAATATTCTCAGCAAGCACGCTCATCTGCCGAGCGCACCTGGTGAGAGGGGAAAAAGACGCAATCTCGCTCCTTGCCTGCACACAGTTTTTATTTAGGGAGAAAATAATCTGAACCGGCTCTACATCAGCATTGCCCTCCCAGACCTCTGCTATGAACCGCTGATTGTTTATGCATAGGCAGGAATGCATCAGGTTGCTCTGCTGAACTGAATGGGGTGCTTGTATGTTCCAGAGATTCATGTGTTCAGAGAGCACACAGATTTCTGGATTGGGTAATTGTGTACAAACTATTACCATGGCATCTGCTAACCTCATCAGATTTGCCATTTAAAAACCCGCAGATATGATCCACAGATATTGTGAGTATAATATACCATTTTTCTGAGTGTTTATACTCCTGCAAGTACAAGGGGCCAGAAAACTCAGGGGGAAGATAAAACTAATATTGGGTTACAACATGATCTCATAGTAAACAATAGAATGCAACGTGAAATAGTGCAATTTCTCCTTTGCTGCTCCATCAAGGCAAGTCTTTAATTTATACAAGTCCATGGATTATTTCAATTTTTTGACCTGGGACGTTTTCCTTCTAGTTGCGCCTTTGCCGTGGATTGGTGGTTCTGCCAGATTTTTGAGCAGAATCGCTTTGTCCGGGTTCATTTCTGCCTTTACCAGGATGACGGAGTTTCTGATCCCAGCGCTGTTAGATTTTTAAAAAAAAGTTAGTTTAACACAATGTCAACTACATCTGCACCTCCTTCCAAAAAATGTGCTCCTTCTAATCTTTTTAATAAAGGCAGACTATGCTAGAATGCTATAAAACATTTCTGTAACTTATAACGGTGTGTGAAGATGGACTAGAATCATAGAATAGTAGGGTTGGAAGGGGCCTATAAGACCATCGAGTCCAAAAAAGAACATATCAACAGTTTTGTTATTTTATTTTTAATTTGAAGGCATGCTTTGCAAGTGACCTTGGTCAAATGATGAGAGTAGCAGGGGTGAGAGTGGTGGGCTCATCCCAGCAAGGAAGTCTATCTCTACCCTCTCTCCTCCATTCCTAGTTTGGATCATGGAGTTCTAGTTCCATGTTTTAACAGACAAAGGAGGAAAAAGAAGGATAGACCAGTCAACACTAGCACTCCCTCTTCTCCCCAACCTACCATAGGGCCCCAGTACTGTAACAATCCTATCTAATCAGGCCCTATTAAAATCTGAGCATAGATCTCATCTATTCATTTGCTTATCTAAATGCAAAACATGACAGCCTGTTTTTATAGCTATATGTAAAGGGGGTGTCACTTATCTTTTGCAAAAAAAAGAGAAAATTGTCAAGTGATCAATAAAAGCTCTTTGTATGTAATGGTAGCAAATCGTGGATTAATTGCCATGGTGTGTGCCACTGCTATTTTCCATATACAACCTCTGATTGGCCCCATCAGAGGTTGCTCTGTGATGTCCAAACCTGGATACTATGGGTTAATCGTGGGTTAAACAATCTACAGTTAACCCATGGTTCATTCTTAGGTTAACTGTGGGTTGTTTAACCCATGATTAACCCATATTGTCTCAGTTCAGACATCATGGAGCAACCTCTGATTGGAGGTTGCATATGCAAAATGGTGTGGCACACATGCAGCATGCACCAGAGCAAATTATAGGTTGATTAAGCCGCCATTATGTGTAAACCAGGTCATTGCTTGTTCACTACTAGATTGACAAATAAATTGATACCATTCAACTGTTTATTTTATTTTTACCTTTGAATTAGCTGTATTTTTCATTTACTTTGGTTGTACTATATATTTAATGTAAAATATTCTTAACAACAGCAATAACAAACCATGTAAAGCAATCTTAATTAACTCTGCCAAGTTGAATCCCATTCTTTTGAAACGAAACTGTCCTCTTCTAAAAAAAATGACAAGATGAGGTGCATGACAGAGACAATATTTTGTATTGAATGTTTCAGTACTGTGTTTTGAGTTGTAGGCAGGGGATGTGCCATTTTAAAAAGATGCACTTAACTACTATATTAAAGCTGAAATCCTACAAGCCCTGTTTTGTGTGTGTTTGGGGGGAGGTAGCAGGAGTGTTAATTTAGTTTTAACTATATGCATATTCCTGTCTAAACCAACACTAGTTCCAGTTGTTGCCAAAGCCAATGAATGATTTGTACACACATGAATGTTTGTAAGATTAGCCCCTAAGGTATTATTAATAACACAAGAAGCATTACACACAAACACAATTTTTAAACCTTGCCCTTTCCCCTTCCGTGTGTCTTTAATCAAGCAATCCCAGGCCACCTTAGAGATCAGATAAACAGTGCAGATGAACCAGCCAACACCAACACATGATGACTCAAGCAGAAAAGTGCCTTGCATTCAGTTTTATTTTTAAAACATAAAGCCTAAGTGAAGCCACCTGTGAGCCCACTTGAGAAAACAGAATGGAAAAAGCAGTCAAGTGATGCAAACGCAACAGCTGGCAGGAGAAACTAAAGCATGAGGGACAAACCACAGCTTAAGACTCCAAAGCCTGTGACCAAGCCAACACTTTTTGTCCCATTTCATGTCATCCCTCACTCTGCCAGTGTCTTATCTTTGTGTGTAAGAGCAGGGGGATTCACTATATTTATTTGTTTGTTACATATATATCCTGCCTTTTTTCCTCTTGCAAAGAACCCGAAGTGGCTTACATGAACTTCCTCCTGTCCATTTTTATCCTCACAACAACAACCCAGTGAGGTAGTTTAGGTTGAGAGTCAGTGACTGGCTCAAAGTCACCCAGTGAGCTTCATGGCAGAGTGGGAGCTAGAACCCAGATCTTGTCAGTCCCAGTCTAATACTCTAACCACCACACCACTCTATAAGCCAGCCTTCCCCAAACTGATACCCTTGGTTGTTTTGGGGTTGGATCCAGATTTACACTGGATCAGTTGCCCTGATGGAAGTGGACATCCCTGCTCCCTCCTTCCCACAGCAACCCCTGAAAATACTAGACAGAGAGTCAGGGGACCTGGCTGAATGGGGGGGGGGATCCCCCAAAATCAGGAGGATGGAACTTCCTCTTGCAGAAGGTCCCTTCCTCTCACAAAGGCAGATCCTGGATCGAAGCCCTGAACTTCAGCTCCCATAAGCCCCAGCCAGCATGGCCAATCGTAATCCAAAACATTTGGAGTTGTAGTCGAAACATTAGGAGGATGCTTCTATATGTGATCCATACTTTGGAAAAATCTTGGGTACAGACACTGAACGTTAGGGACAGGGACAGTGGGCGTGACCCCAAGCCCCCACAAGTATTGTTCTGTACAGAACTGGACAAATGAACATGGCTACTTCCTTCTCTACGTATTAGCTCGTAGGGGGTCTACAGAAGTCATGAGCTACCACTGGAGTTCTGGTTTTACGTTTTTACACAGGGCAATCAGAGAAAGGGAGCAAAGGGAAGGTATGATCGTTAATGGCCATTGTGTGGACAAGTCTGGATGTTTGGCACGCATCAAATCAGGACAATGAGTGCCACAATACACATCTGCAAAAGTGCCAGACTGGCATTCCCTAGAATGCAGAATCTCTTTCAGCTTGAGGGCCAAATTCCATTTCAGACAAGCATTCCAGTGGTGGGTGGGGCCAAAAATGCCAGCATACCATACCTCAGAGCTCTGACTACCAGTCACTAAGCCTTAGGAGAGGCATTTCAACCTTTTAGGAGGGGGAAAGAACGGCGCAAAAGCTGGGAAACCACCCAATGATCAGTGGTTGGCGGAAAGGGGGAGGGGCCAGGGGAAGGGGCTTCCTGGGAACCCTTGAGGAACAGATTGAGACCCCAGGAGGATTTGGCCCCTGTGCTTGAGAGTCTGTACTCCTGCACTAGAAGCAGGTTCTTTCTTTGGAACACTCTGGCCCTGTTCACATGTATCAGTAAGCCATGATGGTTAGGGAATTTGCGCTAACCATGGTGGCTTAGCGCACCGTGTAGGGGAAGAAAAAGCTGCTAACCATGATTTCAGAACCACCTCAGCTAACCACCAGCAGGGTTAAGGGGCCCCAGGGTGGCTTACCATCATGTATGGCAGGCGCTCTGGTGGATAAAACGGGGCTCCTGGTGGTTTCTAGGCCGCAACCACAGAGATGGTAGCCTAGAGCATCCTGCACTTCCAGAGGCACTCTAGGCATACTTTCTCTGTGGTCACCATAAATGGAGTGGCCGGCATGCATGTTTTCATAGCGCAAGGGCCACTGGGATCACTGGCGGCAGTGGCGGGAGGATGGTTATGGTGACTACGGGGGTGGGTGGTTACGGGAACCATGCAGCACCATGTGGTTCCTGGTCATGTGACGGGTGCATGCGTCGTAGCTTTGCTACCTCCCTCCGTAGTTACCTTAACCACCCTCCCCCCATGCACGTCTGAACAGGCCCCCTTCCTCCCAAGTAGGGGCTCACCCTGCTCATTCTATTGCAAGTTTTTAGGAAAACCTTTTCATCCTACCAGGCATTTGGGGTCTAGAATGGTGAGGTTTTTATTCTCTGTTTCTACTATCTTAAGTGTCCATTGTCCTTGATTATTATGTTGCTTGACTGATATCTGTCTAATGGTTTTAGGCACAGACCGTCTGTTTTATTAGTGTCATTTTCCAGAGGGGTAGCCATGTTAGTTCTGTTATAGCAAACACAACCACATAAACCTTGTGGCACATTAATAGACTAACCGATTTATGGTGGCATGAGCATTTTTGTCTATATAGCTCTCTTCATCAGATGCATGAATTGTCATCATCATTTAACATATATTAGGCATATATATCATGAGCTGGCTGGGATGTTTGGGGTCTTGACAGTCTCCCTTGTTGCAGAGGGAAACAGCCCCCTGGGTTAGGGTGGAAAGCAAGTGAGAGCAGAACAGGAAAGTTAGCTATGAACTGGGGAAGGGGGAGAGGGAAGTCAACTGTAGCTGCTTTCACTTGATAGTTCACTCCTAGGGATTTCTACATGAGGTATTTAACCCGCACCTTTACCGAGGCGTCTGCTTCCAAATTTTTTGCGGGATTAAAATCAGCTCCTTAAATGTGTTTTTTCCAAGGGTTTTTCTTTCTCTGCCTTTCTATATGTTCCATTACACAACCACTAGGTAGTACTGTGGTAGAGCAGAAGTGCTCAATTACACGAGGGTTCTATAACACCGCTGGGAAAAAAAATACTAGACTTTTCTCATCGGGAGGGGGCAGTAATGGTTGCAAAGCATGGGAGAGGCCCTGGAGGATGACGACATCATGTAAAGAACCCACAAACTACCATGAATGAGGAAGCATGAATGCAGAATAAAAGCCTCATGTAGAAAGGCTCCTAGTGGGGGCAAATCCTGATCTTAGAGCACTTCAGTTAGGGCCCCAAAGAAATAGCCAGTGTGGTGTAGTAGCTAGAGTATTGGGCTGGGACTGGGGAGACCTGGGTTCAAATCCTCACTCAGTGATGAAGCTTACTGGGTGACCTTGCACTCTCCTAACCTACCTTGAATTGAGAGAATTGAATCCAGCTTTTTTTCCACTAATGGGAGCATTCCCAGAGCAGACGAAAGGGGTGGAGGAGACAATCATCACCAATTTTCTGCTCACCCTGCAGCCCCCAGCATCAACTCCCGTGCTGTTTCAGCGGGTCCCCAGCTCCTGGAGCAGATTTGGGGGAGGGCACATAGGATACTGCAAGGAAATTGCTACCACCATCTCCTTTCTGCCAGTAGGATTCCTGCGCTGGATGCAGTGGTGCAGCTGGTAATTTTAGACCCTGGACTTAATGGTCTTATTGTGGGAGACAGGGACTTTTAGATGGCTGTGTGTATTAGTTCAGTCGTGAAGCACACAACAAACATTTTTCTTCTCTCCTCTCCGCCTGCCACCCTTCCAACCACCCTTCCATGCTTTAAAATTGCTTCTAAATACCTGATATGTTGGAACAACAAAACTGTTTGCCAATCCTGATCAGAAAAGCCTTTAACCTGTAAGTCGGTCTGGTGCGTTGGGTGCTGTTTCTAATAATATGTTTTTTCTGTCAATTGTTACGTTTTTATTACATTTTAATGTATTGTTTTAATTCATTTTAAATGGTTCTGCAAGCCGCCTCGAGTGCCATTTTATGGTAGAAAGGCGGGTTACAAATAAAATAAAGGCAGGAAAGAAAAGAAATACTCCGGGCATCTGCAGGTTTGCATTTGAAACGCACTTAAATCATGGCACCATCATGGCTGCAGGAATAAAATGGAGTTTGCTTCCGCTGCCCTGCTCAGCTGCTGCTGTCACTTGGCTCCCCCTTGATGGGGGTGTCAGGGTTCCCCTTATGACCTGGACCCCCTGAACAACTCCTTAAGGATATCTTTCCTCCTTAAGAGTCCCACCTTCCTTCCTTTAAACTTCCCCTTCCTAATATGTGGTGTTTAGTCTGTAGACATGGGGTGATTGGCACTTCAGACACCTGGGTGTTAACCACAACAGTTTACTGGTAAATTAAAGCAAGAAAATCACAACTAAAGGTATTTACAGAATAGAGCTGAGTGATACAAAAGGAATTAAGAGAAAATAAAGGTTGCAAAAATGCAAGTTCCTCTACCCTAGTTGCACTTAGACTTCTCCAGGCTGCTTCTTCCTGCCCTCGCTTCATGCTCAAGTCTTCCTCTCTCCGGTTTTCCTTTTTCTGGTCTCCCTCTCACTGGGTCACTCTCCCTTTATATCGCCTCCTTCCCCAAAACCAAAAGTACTGTTTCAAACCTGGAGAAAATAAACCTAACTCAGGAAAATGAAACTTAACTGGAGAAATGAAACTAGTCTTCTCAGGGTTACCCCCCCCCCCCATACACACAAAAAAAGCTCAGGCCTCTAGGCCTGACCTTTTTCTTTTCCTTGCCTCTGTAGGCCTCAAACCTTCATATTGGGCCCTTGGACTTTGGCCCCACATTCCAGCCCTAGCTGCACCTCTGGCTGGATGAGAAGTCTCCAGCAGATAGAAGGAGCTCTTCCATCTGTGGGAAACAGATTCCAGATCCCATCTATTAAATTTTGGCACAATGAATGTGTTAGTTGTTAAGATAACCACCAATTTGTTGTTTTTTCATCCAGTGCTACCCTACCCCACCCACCATTCCACAGACTGTTCTTTGAATATTTTGGCCTCTGCTAAAGGGCAAATGCTGGAGTCCTTATTCATAGGTCAGGGTTTAAGTTGATAATGGTAAGCAGTACAGCTATCCAACATGCTGGGGGTGAGAGACTGCACTACTGGCTTCAGATGGAGGTTTGGGGGAGTTTGACACTTAAGTATAAAAATTTTCTTGATCTTGCAGAAAGCCAGTAAGTGTGAGTAATATGTTCTGACTCCAGCCCAGTTTGGCTGAGAAGGAGGTGGTAAATAGTGTTAAACACAGACCGCAAAGGAAAGTTAGATGCTCTGACTTGGATTCCTGCATTGAGCAGGGGGTTGGACTCGATGGCCTTGTAGGCCCCTTCCAACCCTACTATTCTATTCTATGAAAGGTTATCTCTATGCCATCTATAAACTGGAACAAACAATTGAACTGTCTGCTGCTTTCTCACAGCCAAAGCAAAATGCTGAAGTGCTTTCTATACAATGGGTTGGATCCAGATCTAGTCAGAGTAGACCCATTCAAATCAAAGGGACTTGACTAACACAAGTCCCATTGAATTCAATGTATCTCTTAAGTATGACTAAGTCATACCAACTCAATCGATTTTTAGGGCAATAGATATGCAGTTGGTAGCCACTTATTACACTGATGGCTTCTTTCTAGGTTGCATTTCAGTTGCCATGATGTCACATTTTCCCAACATTGGGTGCATACCTGAGAAAATGCAAATCCTGCACCAGCAAGCACATCCATTGCATCTGCAACTTTCATACAGAATGTGATTGTGACAAAGTCATGAGCTGTTATCTTTGATGTCTCCAGTGGTGATGACAAAAAAAAAAAAGCACCAAATTTACACCAGTTCTGAACTAATACATGGTGATCATTTTCAGATATGATGGCATCTGCTATTGCATATATGTGCAGCTGACTGAAATCATGTTTCTGTTTGAGCATGGAATAACACACAGAGGGGGTATTCAGATAATCACGGGGATAAAAGAAGCCATCGTGGCTTCTCTCCCCACCACCTGCATGATCGTAATTTGCATAATTGCCCGTGCTGCAGTGCGGGTTGCCATGTCATCCGAACCCAGCATGACGGCTTCGTACCCACCCTACAGCTGCTACTGCTTGTCGTGGGTTGTAGGGCGGGTATGAAGCCACCCCCACCCCACCACGCACCAGGTTTGGACAACACGGCAACTCACGCTTTTGCGCAGGTGATTATGCAAATTATGGTCACGTGCATGGTGGCGGGGGGAGAAGCCACGATGGCTTCTTTTACCCCCGTGATCACCTGAACCTGGACAACTGACTTATATCAAACATGATATGATCACAGTTCATAGAATCATTAAAACCCCCAGGATAGCTTTGAACAATCATACTATTGTAAGTTTTATACATAACATGACATAATACACATGAGAACATGCAGAAATGTTTGAAATAATATATCTGTGTTAGCCACATAAACTATTGCACAGGCTCATAGAAATCAAGTAGACATTTGGACACATGTTGTTAAAAAGAAATAATTGTTTTTAATTCATCAGACATCTGCACTGAACAAGATTGTTTCAGATTATACAAATTCATTGCAGGAGCATTCCTCTGTACAAACGCACAGAGCAATTCATGGAATGTTAGCTATTTTATACTTTCAGAATCTCTGACATGCTGTAGGGTAGCTACAAGAGATTTTAATGATTTTAGCAACTGTGATAATATCATCTTGTTTGATATATATAAGTAACGGTGTTATACAATGCTCCAATAAAAATAATATTTCAATCAGTTGCCCATGGAGACATATGCAAAAGCACATGACACTATATCTGAAAGAGAATGCCACATATCAGTCCACAACTGGCGTCTATTCAGTGCTTTTCTGAAAAAGTGCATGAGCATTGTGAAAAAAATTAAGCAATGTTGCCACATAAAGTGTGCCTGTGAGATACATAACAAAACTGATACTTTAAAATAATCAGATCTATCATCAGACAGAAGCCATAGTTTAGAGAAGGCAGCAAAAAAAGAATGCTGACTGAGTCCCCGGTGGGCCACCAATGTACATGGCTGGTAGCCTGTTTTGGCTGGGTGGGCCAGAAGTTGTTCAAGACTGTATTTGTGCATGGTAAAGTGGATTGCAATGCAGAGGTTCACTTCTCCAGCAACGAGAGCAAGAAATACTATATTTTATATAAAAGATCAGTTTGTAAAGCCAAATTATGCACACACATGCACGCACACGAAGGCAAACCCTTTGTTTGGATATGCTTTAACACACAAATCCCAAGCTCAAGAGTTCACATCATAATTCTATCCATGTTGCCAAGTAATTCAAAAGGAGCTTATTTGATGCAAAATAACCCTCCATGAATACAGAAAGACCAGAAATGCATTCAAAGCCCAGCATGTTCTTTGGTGTCCCAAAGGACAGGTATTTAAAGTTCCTGGCTTAATGCTATCCTAACCCCTGTAGGGATAAACTGAGTGAACTATTGTTTCATACTCTGGCAGCAGGAAAAGAAAGAGATGAGCAAATGTGATTGGAGAGAATAAACATGGGATCCAAAGGGCAATGCCAACTTGAGCAGCAGCAGTGGAAATATCTCAATGGCCCCACATACAGAACCAGTGATAAGGGTTTTTGAGTATGCAAAGAAGCACTTGGGGCCCAAATGTGTGTGCCGTCCACACCCCAGATCCACTGTGTCCAGAGAAAATCAATCCAGCCAGCTCCTTACCCCCTGATCAGTGAAGTAAAACCAATCATGGCTTTGGGGATTTCCCTCCCTGCTCTAATGTAGGGGGAAGCAGATGGGCACACACACACACACACACACACACACACTCATTCATTCATTCATTCATTCATTCATAAACATTTCTATTCCACCTTTCAGCTCTAAATAGGGCCCCCACTGCAGCTTTCAACGATTAAAATTGTGTTACCATGAAAACCGGAGAGTATCAAAACAAGTCAAGAGCAAACAAGTAAAACAGGTTTGCAACAGGCAAGATTAAAAAACACTTGGTGGAATAAAAATGTTTTGAATGCCTGCCAGCAAGAAAACCAAGAAGGGACCAATACAATCTCCCTTCAAAGGGAGTCTGACAGTCAAGGTAATGCCACCGAAAAGGCTCTGTCTCAAACCCCCGCCCACCACACCTCTCTTGCTGGTGCAACACAGAGCAGGACATCTGGAGATTGCCACAATTGATGGACATGTTCATGCAGGAGTAGGCCCTTCAAATCTCCTGATCCAAAACTGTTTAGCTAGCTGGCTTCTGCACCTAAAGGGACAGCTCATTCATATGATCTCTCACCAGTTAAGACCTCACGGGTTGCCTCTCTGCTTCTCAGCCCAATTCCAAGTGCTAGTGTTTACCTTTAAAGCCCTCAGTGGCTTGGAAACCAGCTCCCTGAAGGCCCACCTACTTCCATTCCATATCGACCTGCCCATATTCTAAGGTCATCCGCAGATGCCCTTCTCTGGGTGTCTTCCCTGTCTGAAGCAGGTGCCAATTAGGGAGAGGGCTTTTTTGGCTCTGGCACCCATAGAATCATAGGGTTGGAAGGGGCCTACAAGGCCATCAAGTCCAACCCCCTGCTCAACGCAGGAATCCAAGTCAGAGCATCCCTGACAGATGGCTGTCCAGCCTCGTCCTGAACGCCTCCAGTGTGGGAGAGCCCACCACCTCCCTAGGGAATTGGTTCCATAGTCGTATTGCTCTAACAGTCAGAAGGTTTTTCCTGATGTTCAGCCGGAATCTGGCTTCCTGTAACTTGAGCCCATTATTCCGTGTCCTGCACTCTGGGATGATCAAGAAGAGATCCTGGCCTTCCTCTCTGTGACAACCTTTCAAGTACTTGAAGAGCGCTATCCTATCTCCCCTCAGTCTTCTCTTCTCAAGGCTAAACATGCCCAGTTCTTTCAGTCTCTCCTCACAGGGCTTTGTTTCTAGTCCCCTGATCATCTTTGTTGCCCTCCTCTGAACCCTCTCCAGTTTGTGTGCATCCTTCTTAAAGTGTGGTGCCCAGAGCTGGACACAGTACTCCAGATGAGGCCTAACCAGTGCTGAGTAGAGGGGAACTAGTACTTCCCGGGATTTGGAAGCTATGCTTCTATTAATGCAGCCCAAAAGAGCATTTGCCTTTTTTGCAGCCACATCACATTGTTGGCTCATATTCAGCTTGTGATCGACAACAATTCCAAGATCCTTCTTGCTTGTAGTGTTGTTGAGCCACATATCCCCCATCTTGTAACGGTGCATTTGGTTTCTTTTTCTTAGGTGCAGAACTTGGCATTTATCCCTATTAAATGTCATTCTGTTGTTTTCTGCCCAGCGCTCCAGTCTATCCAGATCACTTTGAATTTTGTTTCTGTCTTCCAAAGTATTCTCTATCCCGCCCAATTTTGTGTCATCTGCAAATTTGATCAGCATTCCCTGCACCTCCTCCTCCAAGTCATTAATAAAAATGTTGAAGAGCACTGGGCCCAGGACTGAGCCCTGCGGTACCCCACTCGTTACATCTCCCCAGTTTGAGAAGGTCCCATTGATAAGCACTCTTTGAGTCCAATTCTGTAGCCAACTGTGGATCCACCGGATCGCTGTTTCATCTAGCCCACTTTGAGCTAGTTTGCTCATCAGGATATCATGGGGCACTTTGTCAAAAGCTTTGCTGAAGTCAAGGTATATGATGTCTACAGCATTCCCACGGTCCACAAGGGAGGTTACTTGATCAAAAAATGAGATCAGATTCGTCTGGCAGGACTTGTTTTTGACAAATCCATGTTGGTTTCGAGTAATCACTGCATTGTTTTCAAGGTGCTTCCAGATGGATTGCTTTATCATCTGCTCCAGAATTTTCCCAGGGATTGATGTCAGACTGAGTGGTCTGTAGTTCCCAGGTTCCTCTTTTTTACCCTTTTTGAAGACAGGGACAACATTAGCCCTCCTCCAGTCATCTGGCACTTCCCCCGTCCTCCATGATTTCTCAAAGAGAATAGACAGTGGTTCTGAGAGTTCTTCTGCCAGTTTCTTTATTACTCTAGGATGCAGTTCATCTGGCCCTGGAGATTTGAACTCATTCAAAGTAATTAGGTGTTCCTTGACCATATGCCTATCGATCTCAAGCTGCAATCCTGCCCCTTCAGCCTGTACTTTGCCTTTGCCAGGGGGGTCATAGACCCTCTTTTGGGAGAAGACTGAGCCAAAGTAGGAATTGAGCACCTCTGCCTTTTCTTTGTCATCTGTTATCTTTTTGCCATCCTTATTTAATAGCTGAACAACCATTTCTTTCCTCCGTCTTTTACTATGCACATACCTTTTTGTTGTTTTTAGCATCCCTCGCTAACCTTAGCTCGTTCTCAGCTTTAGCCTTCCTGACACCATCCCTGCAATTCTGTGCTACCTGCCTGTACTCTTCCTTTGTTACTTGGCCTTCTTTCCACTTCCTATATGTGTCCTTTTTTGTTTTCAGGTCATCCCTAAGCTTTTTGTGAAGCCATATTGTGAAGCTTCACATTTCATATCACACCCAGATATGAAATGCCCTCCCCCAGGAGGGCTGCCTGGAATCAACGTTGTTTTAGGAGTCAAGCAAAGCCCATTTTATTCACGCAGGCTATTTAGGTACTTTTAATTAGGGATGCACAGGAAGGACGTAATCCAGTGTGTAGGTTTTGCATGTAAGTTCATTCTGTTCCGATCCATGCGGATGTTTTGGGGGGAAATCCTTAAAAATCTGCAGCTTAACTGAATTAAAAAAAAAAAGTTTAAAAATATTTTTAAAGTACTTATGAGGTTGTCCAAGTGTTACCCTTTTTATTATTATTAGGTGTCATTGTTATTATTATTACTATATGAATATTGTTCATATATTCCTAAAATGGTTAGTTACACATGTCATATTTTTGGTTAACAGCATAACACAAAAAATGCAAGATAGCACAGCTTTGTAGTGAAACTTAATGATTTCCATGCTCATTTTTGATCCTGACGTTTTGTTGGCCTGAATTTAATTGTGTTTAATTTAACAGCCAATTAATTATTAATTAATTGGCTATAAATAATTAATTAATTTGTAATTAATATACTAAAATATATGTAGACTCTGGAGAATTGTTTGTTTGTTTTTTTAAATGCACTCATATATATATTTTGGAATTTATTTCTGGCATGAGATGTACTGGTTACAGTAAAAAGGGGAACCAAATTTGCTCAGGAAATCATCCCAGTAATGTTGACAGATGATTACTGAGGCTGCAAGTGAATTATGTGTGCTTTTCCTTCTGCATAAACAAGTGCAGAATCGGGCTGCATGATCAGTGATGAGACAAAAACGAAACACTATAACGAAGGTCAAACATGATCAAACAATTAACGAAACTTTATCTTACCTTCACTTTTTTACCAAGACGATCCTTCCATTTTTCCGCTATGGAGCCTTCTACCAAGAGTAATCTACTCATTTCACAGCAAAACAACAACAACAATGATGCATTATAATATGCATAAACAAAGCAAAGTGGGTCTAGTTAGGAAGACAGGGAATGCTTTGTCCTTAAGGGGAAAATACTGGGAACTCCCACCTTTCCCCCTCCTTGGAAGTGATTGCTGCCACCAACATTACTCACTGACGGGAATGTACTTATGTTGCTTTACCCTCTGTGACTGCCAGTTGCAAACAATCCTACCACAGAGTCTGGCTACTGGCTCCTAGCTTGCCCTAGGTGTGGTGAAGCTAGAAAGAGGAAGAAAGCCATATTTCCTTCTTCAGATGTTGGGCTGGGGTAGGCTCAGCAGTTCTCAGAAATATGTGAAATTAACAATTGTCCAGGAGATTAATGGTGAGCCCACAAAAGATTATGCCCCAATAAACCTGCTAATTTTTAAGGTGCCACAAGACTCTTGGTTGTTTTCATATGAAATTAGGTAGTGATGGTAGATCCATATCAGTGTTTCATACGAGTGTTTTTTCTGTTTTCTTTGTATTAAGCATGCTATGGTAATTAAGAGTGATAGAAAAAAAGGCTTACAACTCCCAGCATGCCCCAGCCAGCCATGCTGGCAGGGGCATGCTCGGAGTTGTAGGCCTTTTTTCTGTCTAAACATGTATAGAATTGCACCCTAAGTAAACTTGTAGTAAGCTGCTTTGTGTTTTGTTTATATTAGGGAGGTTGATGTCCAGAGCTACAAGGAGGAAGGGAGGAAGTTACCTGGAGCGTTCTTCGTCTTCATAACCCATGATGATGTATTCTTCATTAGCATTGAGAGGTGGGCACAGGCAGCCAGAGTTTGTGTACAGGTTAACAGTGTCCCTTGGAATGTTCACCAAGGAAGATTTCAGAATCTCCTTTACTTCAACTACTGCAGTGACGTCATGACATTTGGTCTTCACCTCTTTCACTTTAGCCCGAATGACTGAAGAGAAATAACAAAAAGCGGAGTTAAAATTATGCCACTGTGAACTGTCCTGAATGTTTTATTCCTTTGAACTCAACTTCCTACAATGAAGGGTTTTTAAGAAAATGTTCTTGTTATTTATTGAATTAATTATGTGCTATTTTATTATTCTTAGGTGTTATTTTATTATTCTTATCCTTATTATTACTATTATTATTAATACTATGACAACAAGACCTTCATTTTCTTAAAACCATGAAGATGATGATTGATGAAGATTTCTTTTTTAAAGAAGTGCCTGTAAAGATTATATTTGTAAAACCATTGGGTGGGATCCAGATTTAGTCAGAGAAGACCCACTGAAATCATGACTAACTTGATTTCAGTGGGTCTACTCTGGATCCAGCCCTTTATGTCTATCGCCTTTGTACTCCTGCAATGTCTTACATATGGCTGGCCTTGATATTGTCAGAGAGCCAGTGTGGTGTAATGGTTCTGGCAGCCTCTCCCACACCTGGCGCCCTCCTGATGTGTTGGACTACAAATCCTACCCCTCCCAGCCAGCATGGCCATAGATCTGGAGGGCACCAGGTTGGGAAAGGCTGGGTTAGAGTGTCAGACTCTGGGAACCCCAGATTCAAATCCCCAACTTAGCTAAGACACTGGATGACTTTCTCATTCTCTCTCAACCCTGTCCTGTCCTAATATGGGGAGAATCTGAGCTCACTGGAGGAAGAACAGGCTAAAAATGTAACAGTACACTGTTGTCATTGCATTGGATCTAGGATCTGCCTTCCTTGAGAGGAAGGGCTCCCATTAGGAAGGTCCCTCTGCCCGATTTTGGGTGATCCCTCCTTCCCCTAAACAACCCAACTCACCCTATTCAGCAGGGTCTCCTGAATCTCTGAGTAGCATTTTGGGGGGTCTGGAGGGGCTGCCATGGGAAGGAAGGAGAAGGGAAGTCCATTTCCAGCAGTGCAGTTGATCCAGCTTAAATTGTGTTTTGTTTTGTTTTAGTGTATGTTAAATTGGAAAGTAATTTATTTTCTCAGTCAAGGTAGAATTAGGTCCTACATTATAGCTAATACCGTACATGTTTGTTACATCTGACTTACTTCCAAATATTTTGAGAGATAGCTTGTAAAGTATATTTTTAAATAACTTTTTCACCATCACATGTTGCTACTGATGTGTTTCAAAATAACTTCCTTAGATGTCAATAGATCTTTTGTATTTTATAACAGCACATTGACAGGTGACAATCATGATCAAGTTTTGCCATGCCGCATGTAATTATAGCTACACTTAGAAATGGATAGTGTCTCCTTTGTGAAAATATCAAGGACTCATGAAGAAGTTCTTGGGTTAACGGATGAACAGATTGGCCTTGTGTAGGACCAATTTTCATGCAGATCACCATCTTCATTATACAGACACAAGTGGGGCCTGTAACAAAATGTTGCAGTGTGGAGTTGCTCATGTTCAGTGCTCCAGTCAGTTGGCCACACACCCCTATAATGCTTCCTTTCATTCCCCCTCCCACCCAGTTGTTCAGTTTTCCCCCACCAGTCAGTCAGCATTCTGTGAGCACACTCACGTTCTCATTGGGCTATTTTGG
The DNA here is from genome assembly GCF_057233095.1 of Heloderma suspectum. Classification (NCBI taxonomy): domain Eukaryota; kingdom Metazoa; phylum Chordata; class Lepidosauria; order Squamata; family Helodermatidae; genus Heloderma; species Heloderma suspectum. The sequence continues at coordinate 194,578,066 of NC_139458.1, forward strand.
GATCCCCCCACTTAGAATTTTTTCCTTAAAGATTTTTGTACTTCTGCAAACCTTAAGGTTCTTTGAGTGTGGGACAAGACTCAGCCCTCAGTTTTCCATCACTGCTGCTGCTAGTACAACACCAACAACAACTGTCAGCAGCAGAAGGAGGAGCTAAGAAAGTCAGCCCTCCATTTTCCACCACTGTTGCTACTACTTGTAGATCTTGAAGTAGCAGCAGCTAAGAGGGGCACAAGGTGGAATCCATCTCTCCCAAGTTTCCATCAAGGAACGTCTTCTGTCATATAATCCTCTATCCAGGAAAGCTAACACCTACTAGTTAAAATGATGGACTGATCTTGACATTCCTATCTGTGGGATGGCAGCAGGGGAGGGCGTTTTCCATTGGTAGAACTGTGAAATTATTTCCCCCCTCAACAGCTGACTGAGTTCCTTGCCCTTGGGGATGTGGTCTGGCAAAAGCAGCTGCCCGAGAACCTATTTCTGTCAAATATCTTCCACCTCACTTTAACCTTCTTCTCTCCTTCAAAGGTTACTTACCATGAAGCCAATACTTACCGTAGTTGTAGTTGTTCCGAAGATAAGTCTTCTGGGTAGCTTTTATGGGCTTGCATTTGCAGCGCTCTACAAAACAGAGATTCCTTGGGTTAGGGCAAATAAAAAATTGAGAAGGGTAAGCCACACTATCTGTTCTGTCCAGGTTTCCTTAAGGGGTGTGTTTGTGTGTGTACATACATACATATGCACACACACATACACGCATGGTAGTAATCAATTTGCACCTCCTAGGTTATGTTAAGTGCACAGAATTAGAGGGATACAGTGCAGGACAGGACAGGATACCTGTACCTTTAATAGTTGTGTAGAAGTAGAGAAGCCAGTGGGTAAATCTTTTCTCATCCCTGCATGACAAGCTGAACCTATCCAAATGCATTCTTCTACGCAGGTAGTAAAGGTATAGAGCCTTGGCCTCTGCATCTGGTCACCCCACCTGCCAGGCTTTAGAATACACTACTACAGTCTTCCCCAAGCAGCCTCCCCCCCCAGTGCACTGGACTACAACTCCCACAATCCCCATCTGGATAGCTGGGGTGATGGGAGTTGTAGAGTCCAACACATCTAGAGGACACCTGACTGAGAGAGGCTGTTCCACTTGCTCATAGTTGGTGGGTGAGGCCTGTATTATTGTCAGGGAGAGCTACCATAATGCAAGGACTGCTTTGGGGTTCTAGATTTTAGAGGTCAGGAAAGGTTGCTTTTGGGATGTGGAGCCCGTATCAGCCAGTCTCCCACAAAAGGGGAAAGGCAGCATGTGCTTCCAGATGAGGCTTTTATAGCGCCATCGCCCTGCCTCATTCACAGAATTTCACCGGAGGTCCAGATATCATCGTCTTCCACTTGTAGGCCTCCCGTGTAGGCCTCCCACCGCTTTGTTCGCCTTTTTTGTTACTGCAGATAATCCATTAAGGAGAAAAAGAGGGAGGAGCTGCACAGTGCCTTTTGATGAGTAGCGCTAGGAACCCTCTGTCTAGAAGCATCTGACATTTACCACTTGCATATTTTGTAAATGTATTAGGAACACCACTGTGAAAACCATTCCAAAAATAAAAGTGGTTACATTTTAATGTTACTTTGTCTTCAGTCAAAACCTCTCTTCCAAAATATGACTGTTATTGCGAGCAGCCTTTTCTATATCTAGATAAAAGGAGCATTAAAAACAGAGTTTGTGACACTTCCTTAAGGTCACAAAGCAAGATAGTAACAGTTTGCCTTGGATGTTCTGGTTTACTGTAGAACACACGCTGCCTCCCATAAAAGAACAAAAACGCCAATTTCATACTGAGGATTTGAAGTAACAAAACAGTGCAGATGTCAGGAATCTACCTATATTATGTTCCATGTGTCTTGCATCTGTCTACCTTCTCTTCCTGGACCACTTTACCAGTGCAGGTAGGAGAGGTATCATCAGAAAGTTGACAGGTATGAGGAAGGAACCAGACTGTTTTGGGGAGGGGAAACCTGTGCTTCTAATCTAGGAGAGAGTTCCCCAAATCCTGCCCCCCCCCCAATATCTACAATGAGAAAACCCACACTGAGTGCCTCGGTGGCATCAGTAGCCAGCAGACCAGTCGCCTACCTCTAACCACACCTATCTGCATGATTAGAAAGCTCCACTGACTAGCAAGTGGGTGCTGTGCTATTATTTCAACATGTTGCCTGGCAGGCAAATCTCTTCCACTCAACCTACTGGTCATATATATGATCTACACCAGAGTATAGGAAGAGAAGAGCTGGTAGGGCAGCAGATGGAGGTAAGGGGTCAAAGCAAACAAGGAAGGAAGGAAGGAAGGAAGGAAGGACGGATGGACAGTGGGCCTAAGGCAAGAGTGCTAGAGATGGCATGGGTTGACCCACCCAGTCAGCTTTAGCCAGACTTTATAGCCATCCATGTTTCTACACACCATCTTGCTAGCATTATCTGAATTAGAAAACCTTTCCCCAAACATACGTTTTTCAAACAAGGGGTTTCTTCCATTTCATTAAATAAGGCAAGTCATTATCATGGTTTTGTGGGCTTTGACATCTTCTGCAGCATAAATCTCTGCTTATTAGCTGCCTTGAGTACCATCTGGAGTGGAATGGTGGAATAGAAATCAATGGAATAAATACAAATATATAAGCATAGTAAATATACAGGAATATAATGGGCATATAATGTAAATATACAGGATATATGGGCATATAATGTTGCATATTTTTAAAGTCTGTCTGTCTATCTTCTCATTCCTGAACCACTTCACCAACCTGGGCAGGAAACATTCCATTGACAAGCTGAGGGGGAGAGAAAGTGAATGGGAAGCAGTTTGCAGAAACGGTGACTTGACTTTCAGTCGAGGGAAAGCTTTCCCAAAAGCCCTTCCCTCCTGGCAACAGCAGTGGGAATGCCACAACAACACTGTCTGCATATGCCAGGGGGAGGCAACCTTTAGGGCCATGGGCACATTTGGCCATTTGGGGCCAAGGACACCACCACAAAATGGCTTCCATGGGGGGAATGTCAAAGGACAAGTAAGCTGCCCAAAAGACTGAATGCAAGGCAGAGATGGGGTCAAATTAAACAACTCCTTCGAATTCACAATGTTCAACACCAAGAGAAACCTATTTCATAGCAATCTCTGCTGCTGCTAAGAAAATGTCTTAATTAAAAGAAGAAGTGGGAGGGGTAGGGCATCTCTGAGGTGCATTGGTGCCCACGGGTGCCATGTTGCCTACCCCAGAAATCATAAGTAATTTTTTTTACGTCAGGTGTAGTCGACCAACCTCTGCCCCCCCCCTGCATCTTGCCACACCTATTTGCAGATTGAATTCTGCCAATACAGGAGGTTGCCTAGCAGTTGAACCAATGTGTGTCTCACTCTGAGCTGCTAATTTCCGCCTGGGCCTTGTAATACAGAACAAATGAGAGACATGTTGGAGATGCTATGAGAGATTTGAAAAGGCAAGCCAATGAAAACAAACAGCACAGGAGTGCAAAGCTTGGAGCACATGCTGTGCAACATGGGAAGAACCATCAACTGGAAGGGAGAAGTAGAGAACGTTGCCATACAAATTCCCACCATTAGGTGACATCTCATTAGCAACATTTCTTTTTTCTGTATCTTCAGAACACTCTAAATGGGGTTGCTAGGCTGGGGGCCCTGGGCTGCAGCCTTGAATCTATTTCCCAGGGCCCCAAATCTATTCCACAGAGCCCTGAGTGTCCATTGGTACCAATAGAAGCTTTCCCCCCTCAGCCTAATTGCCATGTAGGGGGCAATTTTCAAGAGGGATTGCAGCTGGGGAGGGAAGAGTTAACTCTTCCCCTCCTGCATTTGGCAACAATGCCCCCCCCATCTTCCCTTCTCTAAGCTTAGGAAAAAAACTTGTTACCATTGGTTTGGGATGATCTCGATCAGAGTGCAAATTAACTGAAGAATTTATTTTATTTGAGATGATTTGGATGAGAAAGTAATTGGCTGGATTTGTTTTCTGTGACATTTAAGTAAATCTCAGTCAATTTTTCTAAATTCAAATATATAGATAGAAATTAGCATATGCAGATTAGTGTCCTTTGGGCCTGGGGTCTGAATCATTCAAGTGCCTAGCAGCATGCCTACTTGCACACTAAATACTGCAATAAAAAATGGTGAATACGCAGGGGGCAGGGGCAGGCTGTACTTTATGGCTGCCCTTGCCCGTGACCACTTAGTCAAGGGTTAACCTAAAATGTTACAGAACAGATCGATTTTTTTGAGCTGGGCATTGCAGGAAGAGAGAGGGGTGGCAACCATGTTGGTGCTTGGGGGAGGCGGGAGATGAAGGGATTCCAGGCATATGGGACAGCAAGGGAAGATGGGTGGAGTCATTTCAGGGAACAGGGTAGCTTTGGGCAGCTGAGGGAAAATGTCACTGCAAATACATAGCAACCTTTAAGAATGTACCGACTATTTAGCAGACATAAACTTAAGCACATCATCATGAAACCCAAGTATTTGCACCTGTCAAAATATAGTGAAATGATTATTTAAAAAAAATAGAAATCTGGAGAATCTTCTCAGCAACTTTTTAAAAAACCAAAAACACATCTCATGAAACAGACAAAAATGTCATTTCTAGCCAAAGGGAGAGAGGGCTAATATTTACACACAACATTTTGCCAGTTCCCTTTGCCAGGGATAAGACTTGATTTGATTAGATATTGCACACAGACATGATTCACCAGCCACAATACGCCAGAGAGTATTTGCAGTGTTCTTTAGGAACGCTCAGTCCAAGATCCTTCTTTGAACAATATCCCACACTTCCCATCGTAAAAAGATGTTTAGAAAATAGGAATGCTTAACATTTCTACAGAACGTTTCAGAGTATCTCAAGTGCTTTTCACATACATTTTCTCGTGGTGATCCTTACAACAACCCTGCATAGCACATTGTCATCCCCATCTTGCAGAAGCAGGGCTCGGGCACCGAGGCTTCCCCAAAGCAACTTTGTGAGCCCAGGAAAAGAGGCAAGATTCAAACCAAGGATCCCTGCTCAGTCTTATGCAGCACAATCCTACATAGGTTCACTTGGAAGTAAGTCCCACCGGGGTTTTTTAATCAACAGGGTCTTACTGGATATAAGGCAGCTTCCTATATTGCTGAGCTCAAATGTGGTAGCCCTTCTTTGAAATTTCAAAATCAGATAAAATAAGGTGATTATACTGAATCAGACCATTCATTCATTCATTCATATATTTCTATCCCACCTTTTTTCCACTTGCAAGGAACTCAAGGCAGCTTACATGGTCCTCCTCCTCTCCGTTTTATCCTCACAACAAACCTGACTCTCAGGTTAGGATCAGAGTCAATGACAGGCCCAAAGTCACCCAGTGAGATTCATGGCTGAGTGGGGACTAGAACCCGGATCTCCCAGCTCCCAGTCCAGCACTCTAGACACTACACCACACTGGTCTGTCTAGCCCAGTACTGACTACTCGGGATATTGAGGAGTTCAATGTTTGGGAATTCTGTTACAGATTGACCCAATCCACACCTCCCGGGTTACTGATCAGATCAAAATTTAGATATCTACCAGCTTTCACCCTTCACAGATGTACTGATGCAAGTATCAAAAACAGACTTTTATTTTTTATTAGTATTTTAAGAGAAAATGCATTTGGAAATGCATATTTTTCTGCATTTTTTAAAAAAATTGCAGATAAATGCATCAACAGGGCGGAACAGACTTAGGCGTGAACATATGCAGATGTGACACAGACCGGAAACAGATGGAGTTGCCCATCCCTACTGCCCACTCTACAGTCAGTGGGTGGTAGGATCCGATGGCAGCACAGCACCGCCACTCATGTTATGCTACTGTAAACCACCATGAGTACAACGTCATTATCACTTGCTAGCCCAAAGGGGAAAAGCACCAATTTGACACTGAGATTTGCTGGTGGCAGCAAATAGCCGCATTTTGTGTTGCACAAGCAAGGGCTAATTATGTCGTATTCATGTTGGTTTACAGTAGCACAACAGCATTAGTGCTAGTGCTGCGACAGCACTGGATGCTACCACTGGATGCTATAAATATAATTCCTTTACAATAGACTCACAGATAGAAAACATTTTGGAAGAAAGGACCTGAACATTTTGGAAAGAAAGCGGGGGGGGGGGGGGCTCTCAGAAAAACCTGATTCACCTAGACATTTTTAAAGCTTCTTTACATCTCTCTTCATTTCCAGCCAACTCTTCTTTTCTTTTCTTTTAAATAGTGGACACGCAAAGCAATTTCTGTCATTTTACTCAAAATACATACATGAGATAAAGCACATAGAAAAGCAAATATGTCCATTTTTTTGTTCCGTTTGGTTTTAATAGAAGGCACCTTCCAAGGAAGATGGTTGCTTGCTGGCATTTTAATTTAGGATGAAGCGAGTATTTGAGATGTGGGGGCTTGAAATGCAAAACAACCCCCTACTCGAATACAGCAGCCTTAATTTCTATTGGGGGTGGGGGATGCTGGGAGTTGTAGTTCAACACATCTGGAGGGTGCCCAGTTGGGAAAGGCTGCCCAATTTACTTGCCCTCTCCAAACCAAAAAGCTTTATCTTGGAGAAGGGGGAAGGGCAGGGGCGTTGCTACGGTCTTAAAAGATCCAGGGCACAGGCCCATAACACAAATTTGCACATATATATATATATATATATATACACACACACACACACACACACACACGTGCGCGTGCACACACATATACAAGTCTAAGCGCACGTCTAATATATATATATGTGTGTGTGGTGCGTGCATGCTGTGTGCTTCCATGTGTGTATAGATTACATACATACATACATAAGAAGTGTGCACTGACCCCCCACCCCACTTCAACTCAAACCCCGATTCAGCATTTTAGAAAATATCCCACTTCTACTCTGGCCAATTTGTAGTTGGACCACTTCAGCTCAGCACCAAACCTGAGTCAGGGTTTGGAAAAATGAGTCTTTATGCTTCCTGTTGACTACCATGGGAAATTAGAAAAAAAAACAAAACTAACTTTTTTCTCTTGGTCGGAACTGGATAATTTCAGGCATAGTAGCCCACTAGAAGGGGATTACACCTGCCCAATGTCAGAAAAAAAGGTGCAGGGTTTATATTTTGATTTTCTTTTAAAGGGAACTGCCAAAAACATTTTAATTCCTTGGAAGAATTGGATACACCATTCAGGATTCATTGCCCCATCAGAGGAGATCATGTCTGCCAAATTTCAGAATGCTAGCCAGAAGGTTTTTTGTGCAAGGTGGCCTTGACATTTTGAGATCTCCAAAAGAAGACATATTTATCTCCCTATGTTCCATGTGGACCATTGTTCTGAAAATTACAGACAGCCTACAGTTGTCCCTAAGTAAGAAATCAGCAAAGTTTCAGAAGGATAGGTGCAGCAGTTTATGTGGAAGGGGAGTTCTCCAGTTGCAGGGAGAGTGATCTGCTTTCCCTTCCATTCACCCCTTCCCCAATAGTTTTTGGGTACATTTGTAAGAAAATGCACAGGTCATTAGAGGTGTCACCTAGGCGAGAAACCTGCAAAGTTTCTGAAGGATATACATGCATTCTAATTTAGAATGACTAGAATTTATTTAGATTTCACCAATGTTAGCAGCAGGGGAACATGGGTGGGAAGGTGCTATTGCACTCATGTCCTGCTTGTGGCTTGATCCAGCATGGCTCTTCTTATGTTCTTAAATAGAGAGTGCCTCTGAGCATGTGCAGAATGTTTTTTCCACCACTGAGCACATACATTCACCCCCTACTCGATGGCCTTGTAGGTACCAATAGTACCAACCCTACTATTCTATGACTCTATGACCCTACCAATTCTACTCCCCTCCATGCAACCATCCCTCCTCATCCTACCTTCCTCCAGCAACTCTTCCTCAAAACAGATGTCTTGTTTTGTGCACCTTCTCTCTACCTCTTCCTTGTTATGCACAAGCTCTCACTGCATCTTCCTCCCCATAACTTCATTTGTGCCAAGACTTCACCAGGATTCAGCCAATGAGTCTGTTTTCAAAACTAGGGCTAAGTTATGGAGAAACTCTGAGCATGCACTAAGTGCCTTTCCCTCACCACTGAGGCTAGAGTTCATGCAAAACAACAACAACCCAAACCCACAAATGACAAAACATGCATAGGACTGAGCTGAAAGGGTAGTCAATTCATTAGCAGAATTGGGTAGGCGCTGTATTAAGCCTGCAGTACCATGCTCACAACTCAGGACTTATTTCTGAGTAAATATGCAGAACATCAAGATGCAAACCTCCCTGCAAAAGTAATTTGTGCTGGAATCCTATGCACACTTTCCTGAGGGTAAGCCTCACTAAACATAATGGGACTTCTCAGTAGGCATACATAGGATTGCACACATTAGCAATATTTATCTCCCCTCCACTTAAAAAACAAACCTCAGACTCCTATTTTTATTAAAGCTTTCTGTTCATAGGAACATAGGAAGCTGCCTTATACTGAGTCAGACCCAGGGTCCATCTAGTGCAGTACTGTTCACACTGTCTGGCAGCAGCGGCTCTCGAGAGTTTCAGGCAGGATTCTTTCCTAACCTTACCTGGAGATGCTGGGGATTGAACCTGGGACCTTCTGCATGCCAAGCATGTGCTCTGCCACTGAGCTACAGCCCTTCCTATTGCCGGATAATGGCAACTGACAAACAAAACAGCCCCAGTTTGTTTCTCTGCAACCGTGTGAACCTACTCTTCTCAAATACTTGAGTGAGGAGAAGGAGAAAAAAAAAACCTCTTGTCTGTTTGTATGAAGTCAAATACAGTTCAGAACTTCTTTTGCCTGCCGAAGAGAATTCTCTTTAAGAATTCCCCAAGATATGCTCTGGGTGGAATGAAGAGGAGAAAGAAAGAAAGAAAGAAAGAAAGAAAGAAAGAAAGAAAGAAAGAAAGAACAGGGGAGGGGAGGGGAGGGGAGGGGAGGGGAGGGGAGGGGAGGAAGAAGAAAAGAAGAATGGTGACTGGAAATGTGCGCGGGGGTGGGGGGTAGAGAGAATTCCCTAAGCCAAGTGGCTCCTTTCAGAGAGGTGGTACTTCAGAGGAATTTAGTAGGCTGTGGAGGGTTTGTAAGGATTGCACGTCCTTAAATGAACTTTATGAGGTGAGGCAGCTGAGGGCTTTTTCAAGCTTTTTTAAAACTGCAGAACCTATTTAAAAGCCCCAGCAGTTTCTCGATCATGACGTCACATAGTCCTAACCCTCCCTTTGGGATTATTTGAGTCCTACAACTATTTAGGAGAAATTAAAGTGGAGGGAGAGAAAGAAATTTGTGGATGCTGATTGGATCCTTTGCTGTACTAAAGCTACTAAACTTCTGCAGAAGCCAAAGATTCCAGTTTGGGGCAGTAAAATCAGTTGCTGTGTGAAATACCAGTATTTCACATGGGGCTCTTTCTTCCCTTCCTTCTCCCTCTTCAAAATTTAATTGCAGGCAAGCTCCCAACAGTGGGCATGTAAGAGCAGAAAAGAAAAGTAGGGGGAGAGAGGTTTTTTGCACCTCAAAAAAAACCCTGCACCAGAGATTAAGGATAGTGACCCCCTAATGGTCACCTTAAATACCTTCTGGTTAGGATCTCTAACTCCCTGGGTGACTTGACAATTTTTATTTTTTGTTTTAGACTTTGAGAAAAGGAAAATTTACGCATGGCTAGAGCAAAGGCCACTAGACCTAACTGCCTGAAATTTGGTAGGTTCAGTCAGCTATATAGGGCCTGCTTCCCCAAATTCCATGAATTTATGTGGAAGCACAAAAAAAATAGCTCTTTACTTTGACAGAGGTTCTTGAAAATAGCAAATTTTACCTGTGCATAGCACAAAAGCCACTAGGCCTAACTGTTTGAAATGTGGCAGGCTCAGTCAGCTCTACGGGGGCTTCCAGGTTCCCAATTTCCATGCACATATGTGGAAGCAGAAAAAAAAAATATAGCTCTTTGCTTTGACACATTTTCTTCAAAATAGCAAACTTTACCTGTGACTAGCACAAAAGTCACTGGACCTAACTGCCTGAAATTGGGCTGGTTCCATCAGCTCCATGGGGGCTTCCAGATTCCATACACTTATGTGGAAGGACAAAGAAATTATAGCTCTTTGCTTTGATACATTTTCTTGGAAAAAGCAAATTTTACCTGTGACTAGCACAAAAGTCACTGGACCTCACTGCCTGAAATTGGGCTGGTTCCATCAGCTCCATGGGGGCTTCCAGATTTCCAGATTCCATACACTTATGTGGAAGGACAAAGAAATTATAGCTCTTTGCTTTGATACATTTTCTTGGAAAAAGCAAATTTTACCTGTGACTAGCACAAAAGCCACTGGACCTAACTGCCTGAAATTTGGCAGGCTCAGTCAGCTCCATGGGGGCTACCAAGCCTGCAAAGTCCATATATTTATCATACAAACTAAAAACGTTATGGCCGTTTTTGTTTTCCAATGCAAGTCAATGGGAAAATGTAAAAAATGGCAATTATGACAGCTCAAAAGATCTGGGGCACAGCTCAAAAAAGATATGGGGCACAGCTCAAAAAAGATCTGGGGCTCATGCCAAGGTAGGCTCTTCATAACGACGCCCCTGGGGAAGGGTAACAGGTGGTAAGGACTCACAAGAGGGATTTTCCTTGTCTGCAAAGGACACAAAGATACAGATTTCCTACCAGAAAGTATTGGGCTCCTAGTCATCCTATGATCCCGCACTAAGAAATTAGTTCTGTGCATTAATTGCCATAGGAACTCCCCTGTGCCCAGCCCCCATCATCTGTTACCTTCCACTCCCGCAAGGAATGGCTTGCTAGGCTTGGACAGAAGGATGTCTGGCAGGGAAGAGGGAGTAGTGGTAGCCGAAGTGAGCTTCTTAAAGTGTTCATACTGAAGACTCAAAAATCCTCTTGAAGCTTTTCGAGTGTGCAACCTGAACTTAGTTTATTTTTTGGAGCAAGCAGTAGGATAACTACCCATCCTTCATTTCAGTGTCAGGCTATGAATGCAGGATGCAATATATCACGGTCTGTTTAGTTAGCTTCTGTAGGGAATGAACGACACCAGCAGTACCTCTTCTTCAATCACCACAGACGTGTTTTGACTGGAGATGTTGTACTCTGACCTGGTTTTTGCGCACGTGCCTGTGTGTGTTTGAAATACAACCCTTGAAAAAAAGACACTGAACTTCAGTGAGAATAGCAGGAGTGTATATCAAAAGGCACAGTGCACTGCTAAGCCACTGAGCAACAACTGAGCCAGGGAAGGGATGGGCACCAAGTAGGAATTTTCTGTCAGGTCAGATTGGATAGTGACCCCCCTCCTTTCTCCTGTTGCATGGGGACTGATTCACTTCCTTAAGTTAAGTCACCCAATGTTCTCTGCTCTTCCATCATTTATTACACAAAGCACCAGCTTTCTTCTTGTGGGTGAAGTGCATTGATGTGCATGGAGTCTAATATGTGGATAATCCCACCTTGCAGACTGAACTAGAAAGCCTTTTTATTGTTCTCCCTACCTCTCCCACAAATCCATGAACACACTCATTAGCTCCTATTAAGGGTACTTTCATGTTACTCTTCCTTCCGCTCCCTTCTCTCAGGTTCTCTGCAGAGAGAGAAAAGGGTTCCTTTGCCTTCACTTCAGCTTTTGCAGAAGGTGGAAATCATTCTTCCTGTCCTCTGCCTTCTGCAGAAACACACCAGTTTGGGAGAAGAACCACCTCTTCTCTCTCCCAAATGGCCAATAACACAGGAGAAGGGACAGTTGGTCTCTCTCCATTCCACTTGGCTTTTGCAGAAAGAGCACTGCACGTGCCTTCTGCAAAAGCTCACCAGGAAAGGGGAAACACTGCCCCTTCTATCTCCTTGTGTAGAGGTAGGGGAAAAAGTAGAAAATAAATAACCATCTCCCTCCCTCCATTCCCTAAATTCTCTCCAATTCACGGGAAAGGATTTTTGTACTGGATGTGCAGGAGGGATATTGACAATCAAGAGAGTAGGTCTGTGGAATCCCGATAACACACACAGGCCGCTCAAGAGCTATTCATAAACCTCCACATCAAATGGCCTGGCAAGCCACCATATTTCATTGGCCATTCATTGGCCAATGGTCTCTTTATACATGAAGAGTAGAATTCATTTCTGTACAACACATCTAAAGTTTAGCCATTCTCCAGGCCTAGCTCAAGACATTTTGCTGTCTGAGGCAGGGAAGAGCTCTCAGAGGCAGAAATAGCACCCCTTACCCACCCACTCCCAATCAAGGTACTCAGTATTCAACCCCCATGATAGAGGGAAGGTTGCAATGATTTGCCATGTCATTTGAACCCAGGTGGCACAGGTTGTTGGAGGGGAAAGAGGAGGGCAACAAAGATGATCAGGGGACTGGAAACAAAGCCCTATGAGGAGAGACTGAAAGAACTGGGCATGTTCAGCCTTGAGAAGAGAAGACTGAGGGGAGATAGGATAGCTCTCTTCAAGTACTTGAAAGGCTGCCACAGAGAGGAAGGCCAGCATCTCTTCTCGATCATCCCAGAGTGCAGGACATGGAATAATGGGCTCAAGTTACAGGAAGCCAGATTCCGGCTGAACATCAGGAAAAACGTCCAGACAGTTAGAGCAATGCGACAATGGAACCAATTCCCTAGTGAGGTAGTGGGCAATCCCACGCTGGAGGCATTCAAGATGAGGCTGGACAGCCATCTGTCAGGGATGCTCTGACTTGGATTCCTGCATTAAGCAGGGGGCTGGACCCAATGGTCTTATAGGCCCCTTCCAACCCTACGATTCTATGAACTTTACTACAGGCCACGGTTGTGATTGTGAGAACCTGGTCATCATCTGCCTTAGAGAGCATTTGTCTGCCTCAGGCAGCAAAATGTCTTCAGCTAGGCCTAGAGAGTAGCTAGGCCTGGAGAGTTCACCTCCATGTGTTGTATGGAAGTGAATTCTACTCATCATGTATATAAAGAACGGTGATTGTGCGACTGTCCCACTAAATAATTCACAACTTGCTGCCCTTTCATGACACCCAAAATCAGCTACCTGACTCTGCCTAATGGTAGGGTTGGCCCTGCTCACAATGGTGGTCTCTTAAACCTCTGTATGTGTCTTGTTACAATACTCTGGGCAAAGATTATTAAAGCACATGCAAACACACACATTCCACTATCATGTTGCCTCCGTATTGTTACGATCGGGTCTTAACACAAGAATAGAAAAAGAAGAAAAGAAGTTATTAAATTTTAAAAAAATGTACTCACCAGCGCTGGTGCCTCTACAGTTGCCATTATTAGAATCCATAGGGAAATCTGGCATGAATTGTTAAATATGTAAAGAAGTGTTAGTATTTTTAATACTGGATTATGTCAACAAAGCCACATTAAAATGCTTAAATTTTAATACACTAAATATTAGAGAATAACAAAGACTGTATTAATGACAAAAAAAGCCCAGGAGGTGGGCTCCCTGTTGTATGCGATGGGTTCTGATCAGGGCCCAAGCATATGAGCCCAGGTCTCTGTGGTGAACAGACTTTGATGCATGCACGGGGTGCTTTCCACAGCCATTGCTGACAGTGGGAGAGCCCAACTTGTATCACAGCCACTGTCTTTAACAAAAACAAGAACTGGACAAAATGTTAAATGCTGGAGCATTTTAATCCACATTCATTTTTACCACTTATCTACTGTTTATAGCATTCTCTACTCACTATCACCCGTAGTCACAGTGTAGTTCATTATGTCATAAATGGGGAGACCAAGGGCTAAAGCAAATATGACCTTGGTGTATAGCAGGGCCTGAAGGCCAAATTTGGCCCACCTGTGGTCCCAATCTGACTCTCTGGGGTTCCCCAGATGCCCACGCCCCTTTCCCCTGGCTCCACCCCCTTTTCCCTGATCACTTGGTGGTTTCCCAGCTTTTGCGCAGTTCTTTCCCCATTCTAAAAGGGTGCCTAAGGCTTAGTTACTGGAAGTAAGTGCTTTAAGCTACAATAGGTTGGCATTTTTGGCCCCACCCCTTTTGCCTCTGGCCCCACCCACCACTGCAATGCGGCCCCCGAGAGCTTCTCTGAAATGGAATTCAGCCCTTGGGATGAAAGAGGTTCATCACCCCTGGTGTATAGGCCATGTGTTACAGGAGCAAGCATGGGGCTCACCCACAATCCCTCAACCCACATGGAACCTTGTGAACTAGGGCCTGCATGTAGAAATGTCTATGTAAGTAAGCCCAGTGGTCTTTTCACCCCTTTTTGGTAGCAGATGAGCGGGGTTCGTTTATGTAGGAATTAACGCATGTGAGCTCCAGTTCTGAAAAGCAGCAACAAAAACCTATATAATAGTACAAAAAAACTATGTCTCTCAACTAATTAACAATGTGTTGATTAATCAACTTTCATTTAACTGATGAACTGCCCAATTAATTAAATGTAAATACATTTACATAAAACCAAAGCCTCAATACAGGTGCCTTCTTTGAGATATTGCAGTGTAAGATAACATTTACAGCCCAATAAACAAAAGTTATCACTCATTGTAAGAAGGAAAGACCATCCTTAATATTTTCATTTTCATTCCCTATTCCAGTAACATACCAGAACCAAAGTAGTCTTCTCTTAACTCACTTCCCCATCAATTAGAATTTGCCCTCACAATTAAAGGTGTTCACCAGTTAATCAAATAAAGCTTTTGTGGATCTATCTACTGGTGAGCCAATTAAATCTTACAGCTCCAGCTGAAGAAATTTCTAATACGTTGCAGATCTTCTTCCTGAATATAAAAGGGCAGAAGATACAATGGCACATTTCAAATTTCATCCAAATAATTTTTGGAAGTAATCTGCTTAAGAGGTATGCCTACTTAATGGCCCAGGTCAGATGTTACGGTAAGCCAGAACTGCTGAGAATTCTGGTTTTCTGTGAAGAAGCAACCCATGGCACATGCTGCTGGGTCACTCCTGCTTGGCTCCTCCTGCCAGCGGAGTGGCTAAACAAACCAAGGAATCTCTGTCCATGGTTTCCTTACCACTATATCCAAACCAGGATTTCTAGCTTGTTGCTCTTCTAACTTGCCAGAATCATAAGCCAAGAACTAACTGGCCCTCATGGATTACATCAACAGCGTGCTGCCATCTTCCAAATCCTGCCATTTCAAAGTCCTTATTCAAAAGCCCTACTTTCTTAAGACACATCTGCAGTAGGCTTTTTAGAGGATCATATCTAGGTTGTCCAGGTTGGTAGCCATCAACCTTTAAAGACCAAGGACCTCCTTTTAATCTCAGCCCTCAACGTGAGACACACTTCTAATGCTTTACCAGGAGCCTGTTCACACAAAGAAGTCTTGGCTTCGCACAGTCACCCCCACCCCCATCCAATCTCTTCCTTGCACATTGTAATTTAATTAGTGACTACTTCCTCTTTAGGAAGCTTCAAACCATGGTTTGCAAAGCTGGTTTGGAGTGCAGATGTGATGACAAACTACGGTTTCTGATAAAGCAGAAGTAACTAATTGAACTGTAGCGTGCTAGGGAAGGGAGAGTTTTGTGCAGCCAAATCTCACTTACATAATGGCAAACCATCACCACATCAACCATCACCATGTACATCCTGCTTTTTTCCTTCTTTTGCTGTGTTTGCCTGTTTTTTAATTCTCTCTCTCTCTCTCTCTCTCTCAAAATGATGATGATGTGATGCCCTTAGAATGGCTCAGTTGTGTGGGGTCACAATGCAACAGCTGAAGATCCAGAGTGTAGTCTGAAGATAGACATTTTTAGACCCATTTTATGCTTGAATGTTAAAACAAAACAAAAACAAATGTCATACACCACCCAATGATCTGCCGATTTAGAATCTCTTTAGGAATTTTCCCCACATAGGTGTTCCTGATTCTTAGGTTAGGAAAAGGTGTTGTTGTTGTTGTTGTTATTGCTACTACTAACACTGCCTCTGTTTGATGCCTTGGAATAAAATTCCAAAAGAACTTTTTGATGAGTTGTAAAAATTCTGTTTAGCTATTTTTGTTATTTGTCCAGTTGACACATAACCCAGAGTTGGTCAGGGCTGAACATCATCGAGTGAGCGCAATGCCTGCCGCCCACTTGCCGCTTCCACTTTGCATCCTGTTTAGAAAACAACCCAGGACATCTGAACCTGGCATGGCACTCTGGGTTTCTGTGGGAGAAACAACCCAAGAGTTTTAACCCAACAACAAACCATGGGTTAAAACTCTGGGTTGCTTTTCCACCCAACAACCCAGAGTGCCGAGTTCAGACATCATGCTGAACAACCCAGGAATGGGGTGTTGTTTGCTAAACCTGATGCAAAGCAGAAGGGATGTTCACTCACATGCAGCCTCAACAACCCATGGGTTAAATAACCCATGAATTGTTGTTATGTGTGAGCCATGATTGTCAGGAGAGGAAGTTTTCAGGTAGAAAGTTGGACACCTAATTTTCTGAGTTTCCCTTTCTGCTGAAGTATAAACCATTCTTGCTGGGCAAGATAACTCCCTTTCTTGTCCCGCCCAGCTTAGAATGCAGGAATTCCATTTTTTGTTATACAAAATTGAGAATGTGTTGTTAAATATATCTTTATATCTTTCATTTATAGTTCATAACTGCCCAGAGAGCTTTGGCTATTGGGCAGTATAGAAATGAAATGAAATAAATAAATAATACTTAGCATAGATGTAACACATTTCAAGTATCCAAAGTTATTTCAGTCATCTTTATAACTACCCTGTCTCAACCAGAGCCTTTTTGCTGGTGGCCCCCTGAGTTATCAAACCTCCTCTCTGGAGAGGCTCGGTTGGCTAAGGGCACAATCCTATGGCCGCTAGATAGCGGCTAGATGGCCATAGGGTTGGTCGGTTCCCAGAGAACCGCCTCCCCACCCCCTCCCCCACCGCCTCGTAGGTGGTGCAGATCGTTCCCACGCCCCATGCTCATAAGAGCAGCATGGACCAAGGCAAAGGAGTGTGTTCCTGGGGGCAGGGCAGGGAGTTCAGAAGTGCTGGCATGATCTGGCCTCCCCACCCTGTGCTCCAGTGTCCCGCAGGCAGACAGCCGAAATCGACCATCTAGCCGCCAATGCAGGGTGGCAGGAGCACAGGGGAGACAATCCCCTCCATGCTTCTCCCGCCGTGCATTGCATAGGCGGTTGCCTCCGAGTTCAGAGGCAGCCGCCTATCCCCATAGGATTGCTCCCTAAACCTTTCTTCTTGGTTCTGAGATAAGTTAAGAACATAAGAAGAACCATGCTGGATCAGACCAAGAGTCCATCTAGTCCAGTATTCTGTTTGCACAGCAGCCAACCAGCTGTCAACCAGGAACCCACAAGCAGGGCATGAGCGCAACAGCACCATCCCACCCATGTTCCCCAGCAACTGGTGTACATAGGCTCACTATTTCTGGTACTGGAGGTAGCACATAGCCATCAGGACTAGAAGCCACTGATAGCCTTTTCCTCAAGGAATTTGTCCAACCCCCTTTTAAAGCCATCCAAACTGGTGGCCATCACTACACCCTGTGGTAGAGAATACCATAGTTTAACTATGTGCTGTGTGAAGAAGCACTTCCTTTTATCTGTCCTGAAAATGTCTCCCTACACACATTCTCCACACCATGCATAATTTTGTAGACCTCTATCATGTCTCCCCTTACCCTCCTTTTTCCGAGTTAAACAATCCCAGCTGTTGTAACCTTCTCTCATAGGGGAGATGCTCCAGTCCCTTGATCATTTTAGTTGCCTTTTTCTGCAGTTTTCCAGCTCTACAATATCTTTTTTAAGGTGTGGTAACCAGAACTGGACACAGTATTTCAAGTGCACCATAGATTTGTGTAGGGGCAGTATGATATTGGCAGTTTTATTCTCAATTCTGTTTCTAATTATGCCTAACATGGAGTTTGCCATTTTTACAGTGGCCGCACGCTGGGTTGACATCTGCATTGAGCCGTTCACCACAACCCCGAGATCTATTTCCTGGTTGGTCACAGCTAGCTCAGATCCCATCAGGTTATACTTGAAGTTGGGATTTTTTGCCCCAACATGCATCACTTTACACTTGCTTACACTGAACCACATTTGCCATTTAGATGCCCATTCTCCCAGTTTGGAGAGATCCTTTTGGAGCTCTTCACAATCCCTTTTTGCTTTAACCACCCTAATAATTTGGTGTCATCTGCAAACTTGGCCACTTCAGTGCTCACTCCTAATTCCAGATAATTTATGAACAGGTTGAAAAGCATTGGTCCCAGCACAGTGGGATCCCACTATTTACTTCCCTCGATTGGGGGAATTTACCATTTATTCCTTCTCCCTGCTTCCTGTTCTTTAACCAGTTACTGATCCATAAGAGGACCTGTACTCTTATTGCATGACTGCTAAGTTTCCTCAGGAGTCTTTGGTGAGGGACTTTGTCAAAAGCCTTTTGGAAGACCAAGTAAACAACATCTACCAGATCATCTCTGTCTGCATGTTTACTGACGCTCTCAAAGAACTCTAAAAGGTTAGTGAGAGCGGACTTACCTTTGCAGAAGCCGTGTTGATTCTTTTTCAGCAGAGCTTGTCCTTCTATATGCTTACTAATTTTATCTTTAATAATGCCTTCAACCAGTTTACCCAGAACAGACGTTAAGCTAACCAGCCTGTAATTTCCTGGATGCCACCTGGATCCCTCTTTAAAAATTGTTGTTACGTCTTCCAGTCCTCTGGTATAGAGGCTAATCGTAGGGACATGTTGCATGTTTTGGTTAGAAGATCAGCAATGTCATATCTGAGTTCTTTGAGAATTCTAGGATGGATACCATCTGGGCCCAGTGATTTATTTCCTTTCAATTTATCAATAAGGTTGAGAACGTCATCTTTTGTCACCACTGTTTGCCTCAGTTCCTCAGACTCCCTTCCTGAAAACATCTGTTCAGGCACAGGTATCTGTCCTATATCTTCTGCAGTGAAGACGGATGAAAAAATCCATTCAGCTTCTCTGCAATCTCCGTGTCCTCCTTCAGTACTCCTTTATCTCCATTGTCATCCAATGGTCCAACTGCCTCCCTAGCTGGTTTTCTGCTTCTGATATATTTAAATAATTATTTATTATTGGCCTTCATGTTGTTAGTGATATGCTCTTCAAACGGCTTTTTTGCCTCTCTTATTGTCTGTTTGCATCGCCTTTGTGCAAGCTTGTGCTCCTGTTTATTTTCCTCACTTGGGCAAGACTTCCATTTTCTGAAGGAAGCTCTCTTTTCTCTGATAGCTCCCTTAACGCTGCTCATTAACCATGCCAGCAACCTCTTGGACTTGGTGCTACCTTTCCTAACCTGTGGTATACATTTTAGCTGGGCTTCTATTATTGTGGTTTTGAGTAATCTCCAAGCGTTTTGAAGGGATTTAATCATCTTGACTCCCCTTTTACCTTCCTTTTCACCAGTTCCCTCATTTTAGAGAAGTTTCCTCTTTTGAAGTCAAATGTGACTGTGTTGGACTTCCTGGGCAATTTTCTACTTAAATATATATTAAATCTGAGAGTACTGTGATAACTGTTTCCAATTAGTTCAACAACATTTACATCTCATGTTGGGGCTGCAATCCTGTGCACACTTACCCTGGAGTAACTTCCAAGTAAACATGCATCATAAGATTGTGCCACAATACATCTCTTTTTGGGGGTGCTCTTTTTGGGGGGGAGGAGAGGCTAAGCGAGGTTTGTCCTTTAAAACAAACAAACAGTATGATGGTATTTTATTGGTTTGGTTTTTCTTTGTGCTGCTATCTATGTAAATAACAAACAAGCAAACCTTGTATTACTGTCCCCATATTCCAGACGGGGGGGGTGGGGGGGGCAAGACTGAAAGATTGAGGCTTGCCAAAGCTACCTAGTGAATTTATGGCTGTGGTGACAATCTGGCTCCCAGCTCACTCACACTCTTACAGCCCAGTGCTAAGCATGTATACTCATAAGTACGCCTAAAGTTGCAATCCTATGCCCACTTATCTGGAAGCAAGCCCCATTAAACTCAATGGGACTTATTAGAGATGCACAGGCTATCACTGTTAATCACTACGCTGCTCCAGCACTATGCCAGCTCTTAGTTAGTGTATTTTTAAATACTCAGCAATTTGTTTTCTTTGTTTCAATAAAGTGCATACAGTCTCCTTTAAGTGTCTGTCTGTTGTCTGGGTCACCATGTTCTGAATCTAGCCACAAGCACCACCTGCAGATATGTGAGCCTGTGTCAACTGAGGACCTGCCATATTATTTATTACGTTGCTCTTCACGCTTCGGTGCTGGAACTGTGCTGGGCAATATTTCTCATAAGAACTCAAGAAGGGCTGTGCTGGATCAGACCAAGGTCCATCTAATCCAGCGCTCTGTTCACACAGTGGCAACCAGCTGCCCATGGGAAACGCACAAGCAGGACATGAGTGTAGCAGCATGCTCATAACTCCGGTATAACTAAAGCCGATGGCCTTTCCCACCCTGACTAAGAGACCAAAGCACCAGAAATCACCAGATGGGTGACATATTTTGCTCTGACTATTGCCAGAAGTAGACTGAAGACAGTGCAGGCTTTGAGGTCACGAGAATATCTGTGGTTTCTGCCCTCGGGTGCTTCCAGCCAGAGAGCTCCTAGCGCTACCAATCAAAAGGCATTGTGAGCAGCTATCCCGTCTTTTCCTTCTGAATGGATTTTTTTCTAGTAAGAAAAAAGATGGGGAAAGTGGCGGAAAAATGCAGGAGTGCTAGAAATTGAAGACAACATTGCCTGGGCCCCCTGTAAATTTCCTTGAATGAGGCAGTGCACACAATAAAACCCTTGTCTTAAAGCATCTCTACTGTACCTGCATCAGAATCCAACTAGTTTCCCTCTGCTAATGCAAAGCTTCTGTCAGGAGAATAGGGAACGGGGCAATTTTCAGTGATTCCCCCTCCTCCCCAAAGCCCCCCCCCCCAACTCCCTAAATCTGCAACATTCTGGAGCAGACGGGGGCGCACAGGGAGTGGCAGGGAGAAGACGGAATCGCTGAAAATCCACACACACACACACACACACACACGCATTCCACTTACGGAAGCCTTCCATCAGTTGAGAGAAACTACTTGGATTCCATCCCTACTATTTTATTACATAGCGGGTGTACTAGGTCTGTAGTACTTTTATGTGTACTTATGTCTCTCCATTTTATTTTTGCATTTGCAGTTGTGTTTTTATTTTGCTAAATCTCCTACCACTTATGGCTATTTGATTAAAAGACTCAGTTTATTTCCTTGGCTGAGTTACCACTTCGTGATCTTTGCTTCCCTTTCCCAACAGCTTACTCCGTTGCTATAGTCCTCCTCTTTCTGCCCCCCTCCAATATCATGGCCGTGGGGGAGACTAATCCTTTGAACGGGTTTGGATGTAAAGGTGAACCACAGTTTAGCATAACATTCATGAGCCTGCTGCCCCTCCCCTCTCTGGCACAGCCACGAGGAGAGTGAAATGATTTCCTTTCATATTTAAGCTAACCACAGTTTGTAATTTCATCCAAACCAAGGACTGCATGGTTTGAAGTTGGCTCATTCGGGCAACCCATAGTTTAACATAACCACAGTTTGTCCCAGTCCGGACAAAACTACAAACTGCTGGTGGTTGAACATGGAAGCAAATAATTCTGATCGCCTCCTCACAGCTGCAGCAGACAAGGAGCAAAGTGGAGAGCAGGGAAGCCTGCAGCTCATGCAGGTAACACTAAACTATGGCTTAGTATTACATCAAAGCCCTCCCCTTTTGTGCCTTTGTGGTGCCGCTTCCTGTGCATTGTTCTTGCACATTTGTCTGCTCTGCAGTTCAGGGCATGTAGTCAGTAAATTACGTTTTAGTGTTGAACTTCTGCTCCTGTCCTTCCTGAACTTCTGTAAATCATCCTCATAGAAAAGATATAGGCTTGTATCCAATGTTGTCATTCTTGTGATGGAAGGAGTTCTGTCCGCAGAACCAGGAGGGAGGCAATTTCCCCTTCCTCACAGCCCCCTGGGAACCCTCCGGAGTAGATTTTTGGGCAGCACAGAGGGCTGCAGGAAGGAGGAGAGAGGTAGTCTCAGTGCACTTCGACTAGCACTGGGGGTCTCCAACATAGTGCCCATGGGCACTTCCCTTGGTACCCACCAGGCTCCTTTGATTGCTCTTTTTTCCTTGAGACTTACTTACTTACTTACTTATTTATTTATAGAAGGTGGCATGCTACAAAGCAAAGGGCCTCCAGCACCATCTTTATTTTGGTTCAAAAGAGTGCTTTTGCATTTTGGAGCTCAGACTCCAACTCTGCCGTGTGGTTAGATTCTTGGGCAAGTTCCTTTTTTTTTTTTTTTAGGCTCACCAGTTTGCCTTTTGGGAAATGAGTGTTTTGTTACCAGCCATACCAATCATGGTGGCCATTTTGTGAGAGCACCCATGGTATTCTCTCAAAATTCCAAATGTATCCTCTGACCCAAAAATATGTTGGGGACCCCTGCACTAGCACAACCTTGGATTTAACCCATAGTCCTCTGTGTTTTCCGATGGCTGGTTTATCCTATGCACTGGGCCCTAGCATGTTTTCTAGTTTAAGGTTTCATGGTAGTAAAGGCTAATAGTGGGTCTAAATCCACAGCCTGGATTAATTGAGGGCATAATCTTAGGGATTGTGCCCTCATTAGACAGAAGCCTCCAATTTTGGAGGCTTCCGAGTATCCAGCAGGGCAGGAGAGCAACGGAGGCAATTTCCTCCTCTCCATCCTCCTTTTTCCCCTTCTAGACAGGCCTCTGAGCCCATCTAGAGGAAAAAGAGCCCATCTAGAGTATTTGCACTGCTGGGGGCAGGGCTGGGGCTGGAGACGCTATAGGGAACATTGTATCCTGGCCTCTCTTCTTTGTATCCTGGCCACCGGAACGCCACTCTCCAAGGTCCTCTGAGGCAGCTTTTCCAACCTCAGAAAGCAGCCCCCATGGTTCTTTCTACAGGGGCTGTGAGGGGGCAGGCAGAGAATCAGTCACCTGAGACCCCCTTCCGAGGTCGTAGCAGTGTCTACAGCCTTGGAGGGGGGACTCTGAAGAATCCTATGGTCCCTGTGACGCTCCCCAGGGATCATAGGACTGCTCTCTAAGGCTATAATTCTATGCTTGCTTACCTGGGGGCCAGACCCATTGAACACAGTGGGACTTACCTCTAAGTAAGCATGCACAGGGTTGCATTCCACATGTAGCAACTAACACTGATCTTACTGTCAGTGACTTACCAGGCTAGAGATAAAACTATACCGGTGTGTTGTGGCAAAAACTTTGTGATGGAGCAAGGGGTGCTTGCAGTTAGAAAGGAACATAAAAGCTTTTCCATACTTCCATTTCATTGTGCTCTCTTCTGCCCAAGGGTGCCTAGTTAACTTTAGTGAGATAACAAGGAAAATGATTTAGCAGGTCAATTCCCCCTCACTTACCTTTGAATCACTGAGTTGTATTCTTTATGCAGGTACAATGAATGTATTTGATAACATTTCATTGTTTGTTTTTAAGTGAGGAAGGGGGTTGAGGAAAATGCCAATTCCATGGGTGTTCGTGAAAAAAAGCCTGTTTTTTAAATAGCAAAGAAATAATCATACTACTTTCTCCAGGTAGAAATATTTGGCTTCTGCCTTGGAGGCAAGCTGAGAAAGACCTAATGTAATAAGAATTTTTGTTTCTATTGATTTTAACTGGCTATCTTGTTTTTTATGGATTTTATTGAAACATGTTTTAGGGATTTTTTTTTTTAAATGTATCCATTTTATGTGGTCATTATCTTGTATGCCGCCTTGAGAGGGTTCCAACCTTAAAGGGTGCCTAGAAATAATTTTAGATAGATGATAGATGGAAGTGTGGATAAAGTTACTCCAAACTAAAGTAGACCAGAAGTCTTGGTCAAGCTTATTTTGGTGAGTAATAGCAAGCTAGGGAGTCTCTGATTTAGCTGCAAACTCATAGGAGGGAGCCTTAGGCAACAACTTTAATATTGGGGTAATAACAGATACTGATTTGGCTTGAAGGGTTGTTGTAAGGATTGCTACGAGCAATACGACAATGGAACCAATTCCCTAGGGAGGTGGTGGGCTCTCCCACACTGGAGGCATTCAAGACGAGGCTGGACAGCCATCTGTCAGGGATGCTCTGACTTGGATTCCTGCATTGAGCAGGGGGTTGGACTCGATGGCCTTGTAGGCCCCTTCCAACCCTACTGTTCTATGATTCTATGTAGGGCCGCAAGCTTTAGAGACCAACCCCATGAATGTTCACTTGGAATTAAGCCTCATTGAGTTCAGTGGGAGTTGCTCCCAAAGAAGGAGAAGGATAGGATTACAGGCTGCAATCTTACATTGGGGTCGGAATGACTGGGCACCTGCTGAGGGCTATACCCTTGCAGGGGCCCACTACTGATCCCTAGAGCATTCTGGCCTAGCCTCTCTCCAAGTGTGCAACCAGTAAGAGGAGCAAGGAGAAGGGGCAGTAACTTCCGCATGCCTTGTCCTCTCCCTCTGGGAGCTGGTGTGGATTAGGCCTGGGGGGCAGGGCAAGTGAATGGGCAGGAGAAGGAACTGAGCAGAGTTGGGGAGAGACCACCCAGACCATCTTGACCAAGAGCCTTCCCAAACCAGGAACCAGGACAGATCTTAAAGACACTTAACGAGGGAGTAAGCCCTGTTGAACACAGTAGGACTTACTCATGAGTAAACATGCCTAGGCTTGCACCACATATCAGTTCAATTGATGGGTACACATTTTATTCCATGAGGCTGTGGATAAAGGGAAAAACTTCTGTTTTATTAACATTTTAGGCTATTTTGATTCTGATGTACTATTCCAACAGAAAGACAGGCAGTGGCAGTTAAGATTGTTGGACTAGGGGCCAAAACAGACATTAATTTAAATGCATGTGTAGCAGCTATGTCTTTCATCCTCCATTTTTACTCTAGAGTAGGCACAGGAGGCCCAATCCAGAATGGAAACCTAGTATGGGGGGGTAGGGTGTTTTTAAGATCTAGATCAGGGCCCCCTGTGCCTACTCTAGATTTTTTTTAAAAAGACACAGCTGCTAGATACACATTTAAAGTAGTGTCTCTTTTGGACTGGGAACTCAAGAACCTTGCATAGCTCCTCTAGAGTTCTGACGGAAACCCAGAGCAGATTCACAGCCCACTGACATCAGAGCCACCTGCCTCCACTGGTTGTGAAAGTAAAATGGGGTGGGACACCATGTATGCTGCCATTAGTTCCTTGGAGGAAGGTCAGAACATAAATAAAAAGAAATTCTTAAAGATTTCCATGCCTTCCAATGAGGAGTGATAATGCTTGTTTATTCAATTACAACTTATCTTATACTTCCTTCAGTATCCCCCCAAAAGTGATATCCAAATGTATTTAATACATCAATTTATTGGTAAAAAAGCTGGTAATTTGGAACTTATCCCTCTGAACTGAGATAAGCTAAACAAATACAAAACTATATGTGTATCTAAAGCGTCTTATGTGAACCTTTTATATGCACTAGCCCGCCCCTGAAAGTTTCGCCTTTAAAGAGTGAGCAACAAGGGGGATGAGATGGGGCAGGGTTATAACTTTTTGTTTTTTCTTGATTGTAATTCTGAAAAACTCAAGTAAAACAGAAAGTTGTAAAAAGCCAATACTTAGTAAACTTGCCATTCTTTACTCAGTTGACAGTGACTTGGTCTGCACGTAACAACAACCCAGAATATGGGTTGAGTATGGGTTGTTGTTGAGTCATGGGCTGTTGTTGAATCATAGGTTTTTGTTATGTGCAAACCCTGCACTATGGTTTAACTATGGGTTGTTAACCAAGAACACCCCAGAAAGAGAACCCATGGTTTGTGGCTGGGTTGTGAACTCTGGGGTTACTCGTGATTAACAGCCCATAGTTTAACTATAGTGCAGAGTTCACATGTAACAATAACCCATGATTCAACAATAACCCAGAATTCAATGACAACCTACACTCAACCCATACATACTATGCGTTGTTGTTATGTGTGAACCAGGCCAATACCTCTAACATCAAATACTCTGAGCACCTGAAAGAATCACTATATAAAATAGTAAATTTGAAAACCAATTTCATGCAGGTAAAGCCATTCTCACCCCTGCATGACAAGTTACACTTGCCAAAATCCTGTCTTCTACACAAGGCACAAGAGCCTTCCTCCTTTGAGACTGGCCACTCTCCTCAGCCTTTCCCAACCTGAGTGTTCTCCAGATGTTTTTGATTTCAACTCCCATCAGCCCCAGCCGGCATAGCCAATGGTCACGAATCCTGGGAGTTGTCATCTAAAAATCTGGAGGTCATCACATTGGGGAAAGCTGTTCTAAGTGGATGTGATGTTAGGGCATTTGCTGTTCTTTGGGGATGCGATGGTTATTTTATTTATCTGTTTGTTTATTTACAACATTTGTATACTGCTCCACATCCAAAACAGATTCTGGAGTGATGAACACAAAAGCTAAAATGATAAAAAGATAAAAAGAATTAAAACACCATATTAAAACTGTTCTTTTAAAAACAGAGTACCAATAAAAAACGCGGATGGTCAGTTAAGGAACGCTTCCTGGAACAGAACTGTTTTCAGGAGGCGCTGGAGCCAGCACAGCGTTGGTGCCTGCTTGATCTCCAGTGGCAGGGAATTCCAAAGAAAGGGGGTCACCACACTGGAGGCTCTTCTCTGGGTGGACTCCAGTCAGGCCACAGGTCCACGGGTCCACCAGGAGCATGCCATCTGATGACCTTTAGTGACTGGGCAGGTTGGTAAGGAAGAAGGTGCTCTCTCAGGTATTCTGGTCCCAAGTTGTTTAGGGCTTTGTACACTAGCACTACAACCTGAAAACTGGCCCAGTATCAAATAGGCAGCCAGTGCAGTTCCCTCAGCAAAGGAGTTGCATGCTGAAAAGGGGCAGCTCCCGACAACAGCCGAGCTGCTGCATTCTGCACGTGTTAGAACATTTGCTGATTGTACAGCTCTTTGTAAAGTAGACACCTTGCAGTTTTACCAAAATGTTGTACTTTGCAGAACACTTGAAAAAAAAGTTAACAGACCAGCACCCAGGGCATTAACTATGTTAATGTTGTGCATGCAAAAACAAAAAAGTGCAACAGCTTCACCAGATTGAAAGCTTTCTCTAAACCCATTTGACGAAGGGGATATGAATTCATCACGCTTGACCTGAGGCCAAAGAGGCATTGGGATGTCCAGGAGATTTTCTGAGTAATGTTCCACCAGAAGGCCATGGTACAATTTGGGCTGTACCACTTCAAACTTCAAGTGGCGATTTTTTTTTTTTTTTTACTATTTCTTTTCATCTTTTAAAAACTCCCTGCATATACTTGACGCTAGCACATCAAGCAGAAGACTATATTAAAGCCCTTTCTCTGATGTGCTGGTTTAATATATGCAGGAAGTGTCTTTTTTAAAATGTGCAATTCCCTTCTGCCTGAAATGGAATGATTCAGAATTCTGCCACATCATTCTGTCATCTCATTCTGCATAATGTATCAAAAGGCTGTCAGGAATGGCAAGCTGTACATAGTGGAGTATCAAGGACGAGCAAGAAGGGGTAGTTCTGGATGGTTCTAAGACAGAGGGCTTGGGAAACCACATTCTGGTGGCAACCAATGAGAGTCCTGAAGTTAAGTTCCACAGACTGAAGGCACTATAGACAAACATTTTTCTGTGAATTTCCAAGGCTTCCACTTCCAGAATCCAAATGCCTAATCCTAAAGTATGCCAGGGCAGCAAATAACAAATTAGGAATAGATATCTGGTAAATAGAATGGCCAGCCATAAGAATACACAGCAGGGATGTCATGCCACAGGCCGGAGACAGACATGTTTTAAAGAAATATTTTAAATAAATAAAATAAAATTTTTGGAGCAAACACCTAAGACTGAAATGCAACTCAACACAACCCTAAAGCACTGAGTTTTACCAAAAGTGTTAACAAAAAAGAAATCATTTGTTTGTATTGAAGAAGTCCAGTTCACCAAATATATTTTCAACTGGGCAACTTTCTACATTATGAATACCTGTACATTAGTTGTTTGCGGCTGAGAAAATGGGGTCTGATGGTTCTCCAGCCAAGGGGCTCTGTAACTCCTTGTCCTGGATCACGCACTAACTAGCTTGGTGGCTTCAGTAAATTTATTTCACAAACCTATCTTCTGCGGGGTTCCTGAGATAAATTTTGGACTCTAGGGAAGGTACGCTCATGGGGCTTTTAACTCTCTACATGCTCTTTGTTAACCCTGAACCACTGAGTATGGAACAAGAAGGCTACAGTGGTTCCTGTCTTCAAAATAAGGCCCCAGCCAGACCCTTTACCTTGATATTGTGTGTTCTTTCCAATGGTCCTAAGTAGGCCAACTCCAGGGTTTTGTGGGCCCTTGGGCAGCAGGGTATCAGTGGAGCCCATGGCCACACCTCAAACCACACCCCTCTGTCTTTGGCCCCACCCCTTTAATCTAAAGCAGGGGTGTTTAACCTCAGGTCAAATCCAGCCCACCTGGGATCCCACTCTGGCCCTGGCCACACTCCCTTCTCTGCCCCCACCCCCTTTCTCCCAACCACTGATCATTTGGCTGGGAGGCTTTTGTGCATTTCCCTCCCCGTACCCCAAATCTAAATGTTTGAAATGCCTCTCCTAAAGCCTGGTTACCGGCAGTAAAACCTTTAAGCTAAATATGCTGGTATTTTTGGCCCCACCCTTTTGCCTTCGGCCCTGCCCACCACTGGAATGCGGCCCCTGAGAGCTTCTCTGAAATGGAATTCAGCCGTCAGGCTGAAAAAGGTTCAACACCCCTGATCTAAAGCAAGGCTTGACCTGTATGGCCAACGCTTATTGTCAAAGAAAAACAATACAAGCTTTTGAACTTCACTTAATTTTGGGGGGGAACGATAAATAACATAGAGATAACAATACACCAAGGCTATGAAACTTAGAATGCAATTGTTCCCTATTTGGAGCAGTCATGTCTTCTTTTAGAACTACCACCCCTTAACACATAAGTTCTTCCTGAAGCGTTGGTGTCAAACTTAAAACTTTAAGCAATGCATGCAGTCTTTTGCACTGCTGGGAGCAGCAAACTTTGAGCAAGCATTCCATGGAACATACTGGACTGCCAATTATTCATAAGATGTTGCAAACTTGCCATCACAAATGGGTCCATTGAATACAGACAACAGTAAGCAAAACTGATATAGATCTTATAGAGGTACTCCCTCAAGATCAAACAAGTCAAGCTAATTCTCAAGGCTCAGACAAGACAAATGGACTGTGGACAAACTACACTATGGGTGGACAACTTGTTTTGGCCTACATTTCCCACGACCCCTATGCTGGCTACGGCTGATGGGAATGGTAGGCTGCAAGTTGCCAACCCCTGAACTACACCTTCTTTAAAAACAATATAAAAAACGCCTTGTTAAGAGGCCCATCCATCCAAAAAGAAAAAGCACAACTGCAACGAACTGAGATAAAACGGAACTCCTAATTGAGATGGGGGGTTTGTAAAAGTCTGACACTGCTTCTGTCTAGCTTCATGTTTATTTCTTGTTGGTAGTTACCACTGAACTCAATGGGGGTTACTTCTGAGTAGACACATATAGGACCAGGATGTTAGTACAGCAATAGTAAGAGGAAGGATCCAGAAATCATGTTTTATATTTTTGCAGCCATTTGGTGACTGACTTCACTAACATTACCAGAAGGAAGGCTGCAGTCCTACTCACACTTATCTGAGAGTATGTCCCATTGAACTCAGTGGGCTTGCTTCTGAGTAGACATGTATAGGATTGCACTTTAAGAGTTTAGAAAAGCATTAGATGCCAGACAGAGATCATGGGCAAAAAGAAACTAATATTTTAAAAATGTTTTTAAAACATGACTCACTTGCTCTACTTCAGGGGTGGGCAACTTGTGGTCCTCCAGATGTTTTGGCCTCCAACTCCCATTATCCATCAGACCATTGGCTATGCTAGCTAAGGCAGATGGAAATTGTAGGACAAAATGGGT
The DNA here is from genome assembly GCF_057233095.1 of Heloderma suspectum. Taxonomy (NCBI): domain Eukaryota; kingdom Metazoa; phylum Chordata; class Lepidosauria; order Squamata; family Helodermatidae; genus Heloderma; species Heloderma suspectum. The sequence continues at coordinate 194,608,193 of NC_139458.1, forward strand.
AAAATCCAAGATAAGTCCTACTTAGACTGTACCCATTGAAATGAATGTGACTTGGGTTAGTCATGACTAATGACAGCCACTGCACAGAAACACAGGAAACTGTCTTATACCAGGTCAGACCATTGGCCCATCTAGCTAGGTAGGGTCTCCTCACTCCAGCTCTCCACCAGCCGTACCTGGAGATGCCGGAGAGACTGAACCTGGGACCTTTCGCATGCAAAGCAGGCACTCTACAACTACTGCCCTCCCCAGAATCCCTTTAACTAATTCTATGGTAGCTGTTATCACAAGCTAAGCTGTATTGCAGTTAGGCTGATTTTTCTCCACTCCTTTCCCCCTACAGCATAGCAGCGCATGCCGAAACCAAGAAACACGTTCCCAAGGCTGCTGCTCCATCCAGCATCACTCTTTGCTCCCCCACCAATTCTGCCTACACCTCATGACACACTGGTTAAGCCCACCAGGTTGGCCAAGACCTGTGGTCAAAAGTGCCAACGCATGGCGACCTCCTCCTGCAAATGTTGCCCTCGCTCCCACTCTACTTCATCTTGGCACAAAGACAAGAATTCTCAAGCCCAGAAACTATATCCAGTTTTCAAATGAGTAACTCAGTAGAATAGAAATGTCTTATTCTACTTTTAGAAGGTGAATTTATATTCCTTGGAAGGTGCGGGGGGGAGGCCGGGGGCAGATGGCTTCAGCATAGTGGCTGGAGTGTTTGTTTAAAAAAATTTTTTTTTTGAAACTCAGAATTTAGAATGTCATCATGTTCCCATTCAGTGAAAGAAAGCCTTCATGGATTTCACGCTGGAACCATTCAATGAAACTATTGTGCTGCTTGTGGTCCTTGGTAATAGGTAACTTTGGGGCAATTTGACAGAAAATGACTTCTTCTTCTTCGGGTTTGAATGCAACTGCTTTTAAATGGCTGCAGCCTTTGCCAAGCCTGGTGTGAGTGTGGATCTGTTCTTCGGGTGCTCTGGAAAACGCCTCCGTGCTACGGAGGAAGGCGTTTGCAAACCCTTCAATATAAGACATTCACAAGGCTCCCTCCTCGTTCCGGGCACTCGAAACTACTTGCACTGAAACCTTCCCAGCAGGTTTCGACCCCCGACGCAGCTGCAACAACAGTCTGCGCTCTGTCTATAGACAGGGCTGGGGAGTTCGATTCAGAACGGCTGGAGCTTGAAAAGCAGATGTCAAAATACAAGGCAAGGAGGAGAGAACCAGAAGCTGGAAGGAGCCCCAAGGAGGGAGATGGCCTGAACTGAGCTGTTGAGCTGAGATGAAGGCAGAGAGGCAACAGACGTTTCAACACAAAGGCCATGACTGACGTTTTAAATGGGTCAGGATCCAACAGTGCCAGACATCGATCTAAGCTACACGAGAACAAACTAACATGGAGCCAAGTGGCATATACAAGTTCAGAGAGCAGAGAATGGTCTACCATCATGAAGGTGTGAAAGAGCAGTTATAGAAGAACATATACAAACAAACCGTAATGCACGCCTTTTCCTTTTTAAACTCCTCCATCTATACCAGGGGTGAGCAACACGCTTTGTGTCGAGGGACACATGCCCTCATGTCAGGGTCCACATGTTATAAGGACATACAAAGGATCAGACCAAAGGCCTAATTAGTCCGGCATTCTGTTCACGCAGTGGTCAAGCAGCCTGTCGGAAGCCCATAAAGAGGACATGAGTGCAATAACACCCTGTCAGCAGTGAGTAGGCCAGAAGCCAGTAATGGGCAGAGCCAAAAATAGGGGGGTCACCCTTTTTCTCTTCCTCTTCCTGCCATCTTTCTCTTCTCTCTCTTTCTGCCACCCTGTTTCTCCCTTTCCCTCTTTCTACAAAGCAGACTGCCATGAAAAGGACAGGTTGCTTTTGCCCAAGGTTTGAAATGATCACATGCAGAAGGCTTTTGAAATTAGGCTGAGGGCCACAGGTCGCCCATCCTGATCTATATACTATTCCCTTTCATTGCCTGACCATGTTTTTATATCTAGTTCTATAGAACTTCATATCCCACCTTTCTAGTGCTTGGGCATCACTCAAAGGAGCTCACAAAAATTTCAATCCACAATACATTTAAACCAAAACCAGAGAGAGAGCCTAGAGATAAAGCAACCTTTAAACAAAGCAAACTCTTGGCAGGCAAAAACCTGCCAGAATACAACTATCTCCACCATTCAGCCAATATAATGTCTTTGTGTGTCCATTTGTGTGTATGCCCCTGTGCCACGCCTTTGAACCTTAGATCAGGGCCTTGTTTTTGAAAGATCCACATATGAACCAGAGGGTGAGGTGTCTGGTACATTTCCTAATTCAGCACCTTCCTTAGCCCTATGCAGGCCTTCACCTGCTCACATGTAGGAGTAAAGTGTGGAAAAGGACATGGGGGCTCATGTAAGACCTGCCGCCAGCAACCCCACATGCCTGGTACCCAGTTAGACCTTCACACGTTGAGTATGGAGGTCTGAAGAGGGCTTTGTATGTGCATTCGTCTGAATGTATTTAAAGAGTTCCTGCAATTGCCAACCCTGCCTTATCAGGTTTTCTGATCATGGGAACTTTGTAAGCATGTTCAGCTGAATGCGCATACAAAGCCCTCTTCAGACCTCCATGCTCAACGTGTGAAGATCTACACAGAAGCCAGGTGCACGGGGATGCTGGGAGCGGGGCTTACATCCCCCTCCACATTTTAGCCCTGTAGGGCTCAGCTCCCTGCTGAATCAGCAAACTGTTTTTTAAATCAAAAGACAGTTTACAGACTTGGCAGGTGAAAAAGAACCAACAAACCAAAAGTATCAAGCCTCCAAGGAGACAGGGCAGACTGGTGCAGACACCCATTATGGACCACGGTTGTGGGCTGACCCTATGGTGGCAAGCAACCATCTATTGTGTCACTCCAGGGTAATTTTAATGGCCATCTGCCACTTCTGCCACCAAGTAAGCCTGCAGCTGGGAGCCCACCAACACAGAAGGAGCCCCATCAAACAGTACTTTCCCGAAAACCCACGCTAGTCCTGTTCACCAACCAGGCTATCACAAGACTCAGGATAGCCTGGTTGCTGGAAACTTCCTTCACCATGATAAACATTTCAACATGCAGGGGCAGTAGCCAAAGAAAAATGTTTGCCCCCATGGTGACCTTATCACTCTGTGAGTGGGCTCCTCAAGGGGATACCCCCCCCCGCATTAAAACGGAATTGCCAAATGGAATTTCCCTTTGCCAAATGGAATTTCCAACCAAAGCTGACTCTGCACTCCTTCACTTGACATTCCAAGTATGTTATAACCATGATCATTTTTGAGACAGCTAGAACCAATGTGGTATACAATTGCCTGGTCCCGAATTGCCCTTCCAATCCCCTAGGAGTCTAATCTAAATATCTGAAGAGGGACTCAAACTGGCCAACAGCTACCTTTCTCCACTAGGTGCCAAAAACATTCCTTTTAGATATATATATGCTCACAATGTCTTTCTGGTGCCATCCTCCTGGCATCTGGGGAGGAAATGCTCACTTGAAGGGTCAGTTTAAGGACCAAAGAAAAAGCAAGGAGAGAGACCTAATCTACCTCTTTATTGTTCCTTGGTTAGAGACAACATGACCATGCTGGCTGGGGGATGATGGGAGTTGTAGTCCAAGGGCAGTATCCAATACCACGCACTAGCAGGACCTACCGCAATGGGAACCTAGCGATTCCTGATATAATCCAAAACGAGTGGAAACGCTCATTTCAAAAAGGGCACAGATCTGCAGAATTCACAGAAGGGAGCTCTGCTGACAAGTCCCATTCCAGAAACGGGCATTTGCGCTCATTTCCAGAGTTAATTTTGCAACCGCAAATTCCCCATTGTGCAAGTGGCGGGTACTGCGAGTTCCCTTCTGTGAATTCTGCAGATCTGTGCCCTTTTGGAAATGAGCGTTTCCACTCGTTTTGGATTACAACGGTGGAGGCTGAGTGGCAGTATTGGATACTGCCCCAACATACCTGGAAGGCAGTAGGTTGGGGAAAGCTGTCCTACTGCCTCTATCAACTTCCATTATCCCCAGCTAAAGTGGCCACCAACTATACCTGCTGGGGACAACAAGAGCTACAGTCCAAAACATCTGGAGGGCATAAGCTGGGTTGGCTGCAGTAGGGGAATTACATAGGATGCTGAGCTCTTATGATAAGCTCTGCTGTGGGAAAACAGAGGGGAGTGAGAACTCTTGTTGGTTCCCTCACTACTACTGTGCCATAGGAAAACCACCCTACTTGCCCATTCCTGCTACGGTGGCAGTGGCATCACAGCCACTGAGCAAGGAAGGAATATTTCATTGCCTGAAGGAATTGGCTTCTTCCCTGGGTCACAGCCCTGCCTCTGGACCACATAAAGGGTGCCTCTGCCCCAAGCCACATAGTGCTAGTAAGAAATAAAGGCACTGAGATTTAAGTGGTAGTGATGGGAAGAGGGAAGTTAGGTACTTTTCTAGATGATTTTTCTCAGCAAATAACTGGACATTGTTTCTTACATCCTTTTTCAGGTTAGGACTTCCGTTGCAGGGAAATTACATGATTTCCCCAGAATTCAAACATTGAGCTGTTATGAATGGGAAACCATGGTTCCCCCACCACCACCCTCACTCCCAGAACTAGCATATCAACTGCAATACTGAAATGTATTTTATTTTACTTGTTTATAACATTTATATCCCAAATATTCTTCCAAGGCAGTGTACATGGGTTGTCATCCCACACTTCATTTTATTCTCACAGTGACCCTGACAGGTAGGTTAGCCTGAGCAATCGTGACTGGCCAAAGGTCACCCAGTGAGCTTCATGTCTGAATGGGGATTTGAACCTGGATTTCCCCAGCCTTAGTTCAACTCTGTAACTACTACACCACACTGTCTCTAAGTGTGAGAAGCTGCATGAGTCTAACATGTATCTATTAGTGCCCATAACATCACTGCTTATTATAAGCAACACAACTTCCCTTCCCACAAAATACCAGCTAGCCCAGCCCTCTGCAGCAATGTCCCACCATTTCTTTAATATTTGTCCTGTTTTATTTCTTTGTTTCTTTCTTCAAATGAGCTTCCCTTCTCCAGCACTGCTTTGATCTTTTTTGTCTGATTAAAAAAAGATACAATGTCCCCTGCAGTAGGCTACATTCCTCACCCAATATATTACACGGGGATGGGGTTTCATGCTGTTGGCACTAGGCAGAGGCTAGAAACAGTGACACACTAAGGAAAAAATCCAGGATTTTAAAATTCTTAATTGAGGGTCAGACTAGATGTTACAAGAAATGTGTGTAATTCATCCCCAATAAAACCCCTTTTTTCTTTTAACAGTAACAACAACAGTTCTGGTGAGATAAAAGACCAGAGACCAGAAAAGCAGTGAAGGGGCGGGAAGGGGGCTTGACCCTTTCTCTGCCTGCCACCACCACTTTTCATCTTCACATTGCTTCCTCACCAAGATGCTTTCTATTTCCGAAGAGGGTTGCAGGGAAGCTGATGGGTTTCATGCATTTGTTCAGCCCTCTAAATGGTAGGTTAATAATTGGTTCTAAAAAGCCACCTTTGGATTCAACGTACAATTCTGTTTTGAGTCACAAGCACTATCGAGCCGTCTCTGAGCTTAGATCATCAACGATTTCCCGACCTCCATTGAGTTTACAAAGGGATTTGAGGAAAGTGCTAGGTGGGAGTGGAACACGCAGAATATGGTGTGACTTAGGAACTAGTCCACAGTTCTTGGACACAACCACTTTGGACTGTGTTTGGTGATGTTCCCCCCCAAAGTTAAAAATAAACAAACCTGTAGGTAGAAAATTTGCATGTAATGGCTAAAACCTTTATTCTTGGCATCTAGTTTTCTATGTGAAGGGATGTTCATTTGCTTTTGTATTATCCAGGGGTGAGCAGGAGTTACAGCAGAATCTACTGGTAGATCTCTTCTTGATTTGAAAAAGAGTGGTAAGGATTTTTGACTCCCAATTGTTTAAAAATGGCAACAACAAAATGACTTCCCCTGCCCGGTCGTTCTACTGCTGAACTGAAGAACCGTTTCATGTGTGTGTGACTAGGAGTGGATTTTTGTGTGAGAGTTCAGTTCTAGTACTCAAAACGAATTCCTAGGCTCAGGATTCTTTTTTCTGAAGTTGTCTTTTGTTCCTGGCTCCAGTTAGTGGATCTGGGGATTCTAGTAAAAACACAAAGTAAATCCCACAAGCCTGAAGCTGCCCACCTCTGAGGTATACGATCTCCAAGCTGTGTAGACCAGGGGTGCTTCCAGACGAGGCTTTTATTGTTCCATTGCCTCACCCCATTCAAAGATTTTTACAGGGGGTCCAGACAATGCCATCTTCCATTCATCACCGTCCTGTGTTTTCTCACTGCTTCTCCCGTCTTTTTTCTTACCGTGGAAAATATGTTAAGGGAAAAATAGATGGGATAGCTGCATAATGCCACCTGACTATTAGTGCTAGGACCCCTCTGTCTGGAAGCACCCTAGATCTTAGAGGCAGGCTGCAAGGAATATAAGCAAGGTACATGTAATATAATGAAAAAGGAATGTCAAGGGGCCACCAGGCTTTGGGATTTATAAGATTCAAAGTGGGTCCAGGTTTACTACAGTCAGTGAACCAGGTGTACATTATGTTAAGGAACATCCATTGTTTGGCAGTATATAAACTCAAAAAGGACCTCACAGAGCTGGACAACATGCAAACAAATGCTAACCAAAATGATCAAAGGGTCAGAGCCCCTTTCCCAGTGCAGAAGGGTTAACATGGCCTTCCTCAAACTGGTGTCCTCCAGAGGTGTTGGACTAGGTGTTGGGGGTGATGGAAATTGTAGCCCAGCACATCTGGAGAGCACCAGTTTGAGGAAGGCTAGGCTAAAGGATTTCAGCCTTATAATAATATACACAGCTTTATTAATAGTGTGGAGAAAATAGGAAAAATATTTGTCTCTCTCTCCCATAATACTAGAACCCAAAGTTATCCAATGAAACTGATTGGCTGAAGAGTCAGGACAGACAAAAGAAAGTGCTTCTTCACACAGCACATGCATTCTTTCTGGCATCGCCACAAACTGGTGATGATCATGGGATTAGATAGCTTTAAAATGGGACTAGGCAACATTTATGGAGGATAATATCAAATGGAACTTCCAGGCTGAAAAGCAGAATTCCCCCGAATACCAGTTCTGGAGGCCAAAGAGCAGGAAAAGGTTGCTGTGGGCTTCCCAGAAACCTCTGGCTAGCCAGTGTTGGTAATGGGATACTGGTCTACATGGGCTCCTGGTCTGATCCAGGAAGCTCTTTCCACAGAATAAGGACGGGCAACCTCCGGCTCACAGACCTAATCCAGCCTGGGAAGTTGCCCATCCAACTTGCTCCTTCCAGGATTCCTCTAGGAGGCAAGGCTTGGAGAACAAGACCTGCACCCTTGAGAAAACCTTGCTGTTATCTCCAGTCAGAGATCAGAGATAACAGCAGGGGGGTGCAGGGGGGGATTCTCCAGCAACCAGCTCAATCCCAGACCCTTTGCCCACGTGGCGGCTTCCCCATATGGCACAGAATATAATGGAAGCCCCACTCCAGACAGGACGCAAACCTTCAACATTTCAAGAATAGGTGACACGCTTGAATATTGCTTCTTGTCTGACAACCTCTGGTGAGAAGATAGCTGGAAGAGAGCATGAGGACTAGAGGAGGTTGGCAGGCTTCTCAGTGGATTGGGACCAGAGAGGGTGTGGCTATTATGGAATGGGTAGGAGGCAGGGCATCTCAGATGAGAATGTGTGGTGTGCTTCAGAGAAGCTGGAGTTGTGGCTTCCCAAAATCGGGTAAGAGAAGTGATCAGAAAACCAGGAGGCGGATAAGTGGCCATCTGCCAAGCCAGCTAAGAATGAGAAGGTTCCCAGGGTTATGGCTTGAGGGGATCGGAGAGGAGGAGGAATGCGGGGGGGGGGGGTGATGAGGAGGCAGAAGATGGGGCAAAGTGGTTGGTCTCATCAGGTGAGTGCTGGGATCAAAGAAGATTAACTGGGGTGGGTGGGTGGAAGAAATAATCTGGAGTGGGCAAGGTTGGCAGGCTCTGTAGAAATGTTGGGTTGGGGTTGCCAAAATGAAGGTTGGATTGCTGTTCAAATTGTGGGCGGACAGGGAAAATATGACTTGGGAGGCAGAAAGGTTTGTAGGCATTTACTTTGCAATGAAGTAAAGCGATGGTTAATTGCAGAGAGAAGGGAACCACTGCGTGTGTGTGTGTGTGTGTGTGTGCGCGCGCGCGCGCGCGCGCGCGTGCGCAGGACAGGAGAGACTCAGAAATTCAAGCTGGAGTTTGAAGAGGCCAGAGAAGGCTGAGGGCAAAGGTTCTTTAGCTGACGGAAGGTTCATCTATGGGGAGGACTTAGGGGAAAGGGATGCTTAGGGATATGGAGGAACGGGGAGCGCCAGAAGGCTTAGAGGAGACTTCCACAACAAGGTGTCCTCCGTACGCCTTGCACCACGACTCCCATCATCCCCGGCCGGTTGGGGATGACGGGAGTTGTAGTGCGGAGGCCGCCTGGCTGAGGGAGGCTGGCTTGATTTCAGATGGGGGAGGGTGTGTGCAGAGATCCTGCGGGGCGGGTGCTGAGACCAGTCGCATGGGGGCGGCGGGGGGGGGCGGAAATAGAAGGCGGCGGCGGGAACTCACCGGATCCCTCGGCAGTGACGATGGCCTCCGGGGAGATGCACACGCCTCGGTCGTAGACGGGCAGCTCGTCGCAGGCCAGGCTCTCGGGCCAGGCGTGGCCGTACTTGAGGAGGACGGGCTCGCAGCCGGCTCGGGCCCGCTCGCACACGGACTTGCAGGGCTTGATGGGCTCGTGCTGGAAGTCGATGGTGCAGATGGGCGCGTACATGGCGCACAGGAAGAAGAGCAGGTCGGCGCTGCAGTGGACGCCCAGCAGCCCCTCGAACTGCTCCATGGCCAGGATGGCGTTGGCCTGCGTGCTGTGGTGCAGGTGGTTGGGCATCTTGGTCATGTTCCAGGGCAGCGACTTGCAGAGCGGGATGCGCACCGGCTCGCACGCCGCGCCCTGCGCCGGCGGCGCCCAGCTCGCCAGCAGCCCGGCGGCCAGGGCCACCAGGAGGGCGGGCGGCACCATCGCCCCGGCGCCCCGCCGCGACATCCACTCCCCTCGGGGGCGAGCGGCCGCGCCGCGCCGCGCGCTCTTCCTTGTCCCGCTGTGCGGAGCGGCTTCTCGGGGTTCCTCCTGCGGCTGCCGCTCCGGGGCTCCCCGAGGGCCGCGCTCTCGGGCGAATCCTGCGCAGGCGGCGGCGGCGATCCGCGAAAACGGCCCGGGAGGGGCGGGCGGACTCGGCTCCCGGGAGAGATCGGATCGCGACCTGGACCGGACTTAGCCGAGGAAGGCAACCTGGGGAGCGCCCCCAGAAAGGAGCCTGCTGCGGGAGCGGCGCTTGGGAAGTTTGGAGAAGGGTTATGCCGTGGGGGCGGGGAGGGGGCGGTCAAGAAAGAGGAAGTTTCTGGGGGGGGGGGGCGGAATCGCGCTGCTCCGAGATCTCTCCGGGTCTGCTGTTGCCGCCGGCTGGACGGACAAGACCGGCTTCGCTTCTGTGTGGCCAGATCCAGCTCCTTTTCCACTTTCCCACCTCCTGGCCACAGAGCCCCGGCTCCTCCTCCTCCGAGAGCTGCAGCTCTCCTTATCCCCCTCTGTTCCCTCCCCTGCTTTTCATTTCTAAGGGAGGAAAGACAAGGGGTGGCGGGGTGTGGGGCGGGCGGACGGACGGACGGGTGCGGGGGGGAAGGGAGACGAACGAGATGACCTGAGGCTGCATAAACTTCCATCGGTTTAAGGCTGTTTGTAACCAGCCATGCCCCTGCTGTTTATCCCTCTGGAAAGTTGCAGTCTTTCTCTCCACTCTTCCCCCCCCCACACACACACTCTTTCTTTATAGCTTCTGGATCTGCATTTTTAAAAAACCAAACAAGGGTAATCATTGTAAAGTGTCTTGGAACTCCGAGGTGGCGGACAGGACACTCACACCATTTAAAAGGCATAAATTAAAAGACAGGGGTAAAGAATCAGCTGGGTTATTATTTATTGTAAGAAACATGCTCTCTGTCGCTCGCTCTTCTTCCATAAATACCGCAAGTAAGAAAACTGGAGGTGTTCGTCTCGTTCCCATCATCCGTCTCCTTTCTGCTTAAGCAGTTCTTTTTGAGTTTCCTTCCTTCCTTCCCTTCCCTCCTCCCCCCCCTTTTCTTTCTCCCAACAACAAAAGTTTCTTATAGGCGCTCTCTGTCTAAAAACGGCAGCCCCTCTCTGCAGGGAGAGAAGCCTTTTTCATTGTGCTGGCGCTCTCGCTCTCTCCCTTCCCCCATAGAAATATCTCTGGGAAAACTTGCACCACAGTGGCCAAAGGACGCTCTTTCCACAGGGATCCAGATGCATTTAATCTACAGGAGAAAATAGAAAGCAGATTCTCTCTCACCATCACCGCCATCATCCACTCTCTCCCCGTCTCTCTCTCTCTCTCTCTCTCTCATCCCCCCCCCTTCCAAGCCCCCCTTTTGCTTCCCACTAATCTCCTTTTCAGGGCATGGCAGAAAATGAAGTGACCTATGGAGGCACCCGAGTCCTGTTCCAGGGCAGATACACACACTGAGGTGGAGTAGAAGTTGGAAACTAAAAGCCTAGGAAGGCAGCAGAAGGGGGGGGGGAAGCAACACACACAACAGGAAATCACCTTTGGTCTCCATCCTTGAGGTTTGCCTTTGTGTTTTGCCCAGTTCTTTCTCTCAGATGATGATTCTGAGAGAAAATGGATACTCTGCACTTTTCCATTCCAAGAGCATACAGTGTTCATTGATTTGACTTGGAGACAAAAGTTGGGAGTGTGTATGTGTATGTATATGTGTGCATTACACATTATACACACACACACATGCAACAAAATCTTGTGGCACCTGAAATGCTATGGCACATGAGCTTTCATGGATGACAGTGTACTTCATGGGATGCATCAAGTGTTATCCTGAGTTCCAAGGATAATGCTTCATTAAAAGGTAAAGGTGTCCCCAGCCAGCTGTGTCCGACTCTAGGGTGTGGCGCTCATCTCCATTTCTAAGCCGAAGAGCCAGCGCTGTCCGAAGACGCTTCCGTGGCCATGTGGCCGGCATGACTGAACACCGAGGTGCACGGAATGCTGTTACCTTTCCTGCCGAAGCGGTGCCTATTTGTCTACTTGCAATTCCTTGCTTTTGAACTGCTAGGTTGGCAGGAGCTGGGACTGAAGACGGGAGCTCACTCCGTCACGCGGCACTCAGGTCTCGAACTGCTGTCCTGCCGACCTTCATCTGATGAATTGGACTGTAGTCCACAACAGCTTATGCCATAATAAATGCCTAAGCCTTTAAGGTCCCACAAGATGCTTTGTTGTTTTTGCTGTACCAGACTAACAAAGCTTCCGCTCTGGAAATTAACACATACACACATTTCCCTGGAGATGTACACAAGGAGTTCACAATTCCCTAGTAGGGAATTCTGTATAGGATTCTTTCCACACATCCTAAATTCCTTCTGTGTAAATTTGTGGGCCGCAATTCAATGCAGAATTAAGCACACACGTCCACTGATTTCTATGGGCTTAAGCATGCTTTGTGTCGTAGCTATAGACACATGTTCATATAGAGCAGCACTGAAATCTCCAGCTTGTTGTTGTTGCTAAAGTGGTCCTAGTTGAACTGGACAAGGCCAGCTACAAATCTGAGGGGACCCTGAGCAAAGTACCCTCTGGCAGGCCCATCCCATGTGGGCAAGACCTGGCAGACCTACCTGGAGGTGGCAGACAGCAGCAGTGCTGCCATCAACACGGGGCAGCTGGGGCTGGGAGCTGCCATTATTTTTCCCAGGATGCAATGCGTCACTCCAGGGCATTGTGGGAAATTTAGAAAACTGTAAGGGGGTCTAGGCAGGCATCAGTGCTGGAGCTCCAGCAGCTGCCTGAGGCTTTTGTCTTATTTTGAGGGATGAAGCTGGCTTCAGCTTTCATTCTCAAGCTTTCTGTGTAGCTTTATGCATTCCACAACATTCCAGGTGGTGGCCATGTACAATCTACCAAGACTCAAGCTGCAAACCAAAATTTCCGATGAGCGACTTCACGAGCACTTTGCAGAGAACCTGTGGGAAGCAGGGGGAGGCCAGGGCTGGAAGAGGTCTGTCAGCAAACCCACTCTAAATCTGCTCATATATATGGTTGTAAAAATTCCCCCCAGGCTGACACTTGGCAGGAACATTCCAGCTGCAGTCCTGGTGCTCAACCTCCACAAACATCTGTTGATGTGTTTTCTTGTGAAAACAGAAAAGCAATCCTCAATTCAGTGGTGAATCCGGTTTATTATGGTTTTAATTTTTAAAGCATGTCCGCTCTTGGTTTTTTAAGGAGGTGTAACGTGATTGTCGTGAACAGTCAGCAAATTCATGGGGGCTCCCCCCCACTTTTTTAGAACAGCATCTGGGAGGTGAGGGATCCCAGAGTTTTTGTTTTTACTGGTGCTTGTTAGCTAGTAGAGATTTCAAACGCGTTTGCAATGTAATCATAGCGCTGTATTTACAAGGTGTTTTAGGGGAGGGGCCATACCTCAGAGGCAGAACACCTGCTTTGTAAGTGGACAGGGGTCGATACAAGGGGCACAAGCACTTTACAAGGGAGAGGGCTGCACAATGGACAACAGAACCCACACGATCACAAGAGGCGGCACTGCGAGCTGTGTAGGGCATCTCAGTCGAAAAGTGCAAATCAAAGAGAAATGGGAGATGGGCACAGGGCTGGGGCTAAAGGTAGGCATGGCTGGGCACCTGTGAAGGGCCCACACCCTTGGACTTGGCTCCTCCTTTTCACTACTGGAACCTGCTTGTTCACCTGCTTCTCACTCTGGTCCAGACAACAGTGGCAGTGAGAAGGTGATAATGGCAGTGAGAAGGGAGACTCACTGAGGGAGGGGCCCACTGAGGGTGGTTTTCCCAAGGGCCCTCAAAGACCAGAGCTGGTACTTGATGGGAGGTCATGAGGTGACCTCCACAACCATCACATGGGTTCTCTTATAGGTGTGCAGCCCACTAGACTAATTTTAAGTGGCAGAGAAGCGGCAGGACAGGCCTCTCAGTCAAGAGACAAAAACACTCTAACCATAGCCACAAGACAGACACAAGGGAGACCCACAATGAGTCCCTTGATGTCTCCCAGGTGCTGGCAGTATCCCACCAGCTACAACTCACTGCTCCTGCAATGGTGGGCACCTACCCTATTTCATATTTATATAAATAACATCATCTGTATCTTGGAAATGGATGCACGCCCCTCACCCTGCAATAAGTGGCAGGAAAGGTCAGATCCTAATGTATGGTGATGACCTTTGGTGCTTCCAGACAGAGCTCTCCTAGTGCTACCCATCAGAAGGCATTGCACATGGATTCCGTTTTTTCCTTCCTTAATGGTTTTTGGTGGGGGCTTTTTCAGTTTGTTTGTTTTTTGTGGAAAGAAACAAAGATGGAAGAGTGACATATAATTGAACAGGTCCAGACATATAATTTATTTATTATTTATTATTATTAAATTTACTAATCGCCCATCTGGCTGGTCACCCAGCCACTCTGGGCGATGTACAGCATACAATAAAACAGTTTAAAACAATAAAATTCTACAGTAAAAACATTTTCTAAAATACCCTAGCCCACCCCAAATGCCTGCCTGAACAACCATGTTTTTAATGCACGACGGAAGCTCATTAAAGAGGGGGCATGGCGGAGTTCCCTAGGCAGGGAGTTCCACAGAGTGGGGGCCACCACAGAAAAGGCCCTCTCCCTCGTCCCCACCAGTCTAGCTGTCCTGGCTGATAGGACAGAGAGAAGGCCATCCGAGGCTGATCTTGTTAAGTGGCCTGTCTGGTGCTGGAGGCGCTCCTTAAGATTGGCTGGGCCGGAACCATATAGGGTTTTAAAGGTCAAACCCAACACCTTGAATTTGGCCCGGAAAGCAACTGGTAACCAGTGCAACTCCTTCAGCACTGGAGTGATGTGATCTCACCGGCGGCTGCCTTTAATCAGGCGAGCCGCCACGTTCTGTACCAGCTGCAGCTTCTGAACCGCCTTCAAGGGTAACCCCACGTAGAGCACATTACAGTAGTCTAAACGAGAGGAGACCAGGGCATGTACTACCGATGGCAGCAGATGGTCGGGAAGGAAGGGGCGCAGCTGCTGTATCAGATGGAGTTGATACAGCGCTGTCCGGCTCACAGCTGACACCTGAGCCTCCATGGACAGCTGGGAGTCCAAAATGACTCCCAGGCTGCGGGCCTGGTCTTTCAAGGGTAGCCGTACCCCATTCCACACCAGGTCAACATCCCCCAGCCTCCTCTTGTTTCCCACCAAAAGTACCTCGGTCTTGTCAGGGTTCAGCTTCAGCGTATTCCTCCCCATCCAGCCACTCACTGTCTCCAGACATTTGGACAGGGATTCTACAGCCAACCTTGGTGAAGATTTGAACAAGAGGCAGAGCTGTGTGTCATCCGCATATTGATGACACCGCATCCCAAACCTCCTGATGATAGCCCCCAGCGGCTTCACGTAGATGTTAAATAGCATCGGGGAGAGGATGGAACCCTGTGGCACCACATAAGTGAGTGGCCACAGGTCCAAAACCTCCTCTCCCAGTGCTACCCTCTGGTACCTGCCGGAAAGGAAGGACCGGAACCACCGCAATACGGTGTCTCCAATGCCCAACCCCTCCAGGCAGTCCAGGAGGATACCATGGTCAGTGGTATCAAAAGCTGCTGAGAGGTCGAGGAGAACAAGGAAGGAGCATTCACCCCTATCTAGAGCCCTCCTCATATCATCTACCAAGGTGACCAAGGCCGATTCTGTCCCATGCCCAAGCCTGAAGCCCAACTGAAATGGGTCTAGATAATCAGTTTCTTCCAAGTGTGCCTTCAACTGCATCGCCACCACCCGCTCAATCACCTTGCCCAAAAATTGCAGATTCGAGACTGGGCGAAGGTTGTTCAGAAAGAACTTGAGGATCCAAGGAGGGCTTCTTTAAGAGCAGTCTTATCACTGCCTCCTTGAGAGCTGATGGCATCACTCCCTCCTCAAGGGAGGCATTCACCACCGCCCTGATCCTCTCACCCAGTCTCTCTCTGTAGCCCATAATGAGCCACGATGGGCAAGGATCAAATAAGCAGGTGGTCAGCCTTACAGATGAAAGCACCTTGTCCACTTCATCAGGAGGAAGAAGCTGGAACCGATCCCACAAAACCGGTTTGCCACAGGCCGCCTCTTGCTCACTAACTGTATCCACAGCGTGCAGAGTAACACACCTAATCTGATCAATTTTATCTGCAAAGTGCCTTGCCAAGGCCTCACAGAAGGCCTTAGAATGCTCCAGTGGTTCAGGAGCCACAGGACCGACCAGGCTCCGGACCACTTGGAACAGCCTCCTGGGACAGCACTCTGCAGACGCGATGGAGGCAGCATAATATTCCTTTTTTGCTGCCTTCATCGCCACGTGATAGGATGAAGATACAGCTCTAGCCCGTGTCTGATCGTCTTTGGAGCGAGACTTCCTCCACCGGTGCTCTAGCCGTCTCACCTCCTGTTTCAGAGCTCGTAACCACGGATTGAACCATGGTGCAGTCCCAGACCTGTTCAGGGGGAGAGGGCGTTTTGGAGCCACCTGATCTAATGTCCCAGTGATTGCGGCATTCCAGCCACCCACCAGGGTCTTGACCGAATGGCCGTTGGCGTGCCCCAGAGAATCCCCGAGTGCATTCAGGAATCCATTTGGATCCATAAGACGTCTGGGGCGGACCATTTTAATGGGTCCTCCACCCCTGTGGAGGGGTTGTGGAACCGAGAAGTCCAACGTCACCAGATAGTGATCTGACCATGACAAGGGGGTGGTGGATATACCCCCGACTTCCAGATCACTCCCCGCTTCTCCAGAAACAAACACAAGGTCTAGTGCATGACCGGCTACATGGGTGGGACCAGTTAGAATATGGTGCAGCTCCCAGGAAGCCATGGTCTCCATGAAATCCCGAGGTGCTCCTGTGAGGATGGCCTCCGGATGTACGCTGAAGTCCCCCAACACCAATAAGTTAGGGACTGTACATGCACATCAGAGACCACCTCAAGCACCTCAGCCAGGGACTCAGTCGTGCAGTGGGGTGGACGGTACACAAGCAGAATCCCCAAACTGCCCTTGGGGCCCAACCTCCAGTACATGCACTCAGCAACCTTGGTCTCCCGGAGAGGAGGTCTGGTGAAGACCAAGGACTCTCGGTGGATAACAGCCACTCCCCCTCCTCGATCCCCAGCCCTCGGCTGCTGTGCATACGAAAATCCAGCTGGACACATGGCTGCAAGGGCTGGAGCAGCAGCCTCGGCCAGCCAGGTCTCCGTAATACATGCCAGGTCTGCACCCTCATCCAGGATCATGTCATGGATGAGGGAGGTTTTCTGGGTAACAGACCTGGCATTGCAGAGCAGCAAACGAAGGCCAGAAGATGGGGTCACGCCTCCCCCAGCCATCCTTTGGTTCTGGACAGGCCTGGAACAATGGACAGATACTACACATCTCTCCCTTGTTCCCCTTACCTGGCATGGCCTGCCCCTAGCGCTCCGCCAGTGCCTGCTGCCCAGCCTCGGTATGTTCTGGTCCCCAACACTCCCCCCACTGCCTCCATCAGGTGGACACATGCCCCCTCACTCCCGCCTATCAGGCAGGCTACCCACCCCTAAAAACACAACAGAATCCCCCAGAAATTAAAAAAACAAAACAACAACAAAACAATTTAAAAAAACAATTAAAAATCCCCTTAAAAATAATGCCAGGCAGGAGTCCGCAGGGAAGGCCTGGTGTTGGTGGCAGCGGCAGCAGCAGCAGCAGCAGGAACGCCTCTTCCCAGATGGTGGCAGCTTCTCCTGCATAACAGAACAGTACTTGGGTGTTCTCTTTGGAGAGGACTTATCCTGGAAAGTGGTAAGAGTATCAAGTACTGCAAAAGCTAAGCAGATCAGTGGAGCTATTTTGAAATTGTTTCATACATAGGGTGCACAGATGATAATTCCAGCCCTAAAAACATTCTGTGCTAAAGTGATATCTCAGCTATTATATGGTTCAGACATATGGGGTGATAATGAAATATGCATTAGAGCACTGGAAATAGAACGGAACAAATGTATATGGAGACTATTAGGACTTCCTCCTGGGACCCTGGCACCTGCTCTTTGAGAAGAGGTAGGTTGGCCCTCAACAAAAACAAAGAATCATGTGGTGTTACTGACATTCATGATACCAGATGAATGGCTGGTAAAACATACACATTTTTCTGCAGGTAGAATGGAAAATCAAAATGGCATTATTCACCATCTGTTACAAGTATACAACAGGCCTGAAGTCTTTGGGGATCATCCAGACAAAAAAGAATTAAGAGCTAAACTAACCACTATGTTAAATCACCACACCTTAAAAAAAAGATATTGCAGAGTTGGAAAAAGCGCAGAGAAGGGCAATTAAAATTATCAAGGGGCTGGAGCAACTCCCCTATGAGGGAAGGTTACAACAGCTGGGTTTGTTTAGTTTGGAAAAAAAGGAGGGTAAGGGGAGACATGATAGAGGTGTACAAAATTATGCATGGTGTGGAGAAAGCAGATAGGGAGACATTTTTCTCCTTCTCATAATGCTAGAAACAGGGATCATCCCATGAAGCTGATTGGTGCAAGACTCAGGACAGATAAAAGGAAGTATTTCTTCACACAGTGCATAATTAAACTATGGAATTCACTACTACAAAACACAGTGATGGCCACCAATTTAGAGGGCTTTAAACAGGGGTTAGACAAATTCATGAAGGATAAGGCTATCAGTGGCTACTACTCATGATGGCTACCTATTACCTCAAGGATCAGAGCCACCCTATGACTCTGTATACCCATTGCTGGGGAACATGGGCAGGAGGGTGCTGTCCTCATGTCCTGCTTGTGGGCTTCACGTGGACATCTGGTTGGCCACTGTGGGAACAGAATGCAGGACTAGATAGGCCTTTGGTCTGATCCAGCACAGCTCTTCTGATGTTCTTATATTCTTTAGGTTGGCAACCGTAACTTCAAATAAACTGATATGTAGGAGTTGTGATGTGTGTGACACGTCACTCCAAACCACAATAAATGATCAGGAATCATACAACCAGTTTATACATTTTAAAAGATCAGTGGCTGAAGCTGGCATTTTATGTTTTATTTTATGTAAAACATTTCACATTTTAAAATCTGTTAATACATTTTTAAAAAATCTTTAAAAATGTATAAACCGGATGTATGATTGCTGATTCTTTATTGTGGTTTGGAGCAACTACAGGTTCATATAAAGACACAAATCAGGAAAACACTTTGAAGGTTTTATACATGATTAGGGATGGGCGGATTCCCTACATGCTGGTCCATGGGGAATCCACCCGCAGGGGGGGGGAGGCGATCCGTTCCTTCCCCTGGAATCCTCTTCAGCCGGCTCCGCTCTGCCGCAATTCTGCGGAGCTGCTGGCTGGGTCTGAAGCACCAGCGATACGGCCGCCATGCCATATCGCTGGCTGAAGGGGACTTGACTGACTGCGGACGCAAATGGCGTCCTGGATGCCATTTGCATCCGCAGTCAGTCCCCTTAAGCCAGTGATACGGCATGGCAGCTGTATCGCTGGCAATCTGGAGCCAGAGGATCCAGCTGAAGAGGATTCCCGGGGAGGCGGAGGTAAGTGTTCCGTTCCGCCACGGACTCCGGGGGAGTCTAAAGAATCTGGCCCCATTGGAGTCCGTGGAGGAATTCTCCTCCATCCCTGTACATGATGTGGAAGCAACCACAGGTACGGCAGCTCCCAGAATGCAAAGGTGCACAAGGGTCAGATACTATGATGGAGGCATGCCTGCCCGTTAGTTATCACCTCTCCTTTCACAACTAGCACATGCTTCACAAGCTCCACCCTCTTGCCCACCATTCACACCACACACACACACACACACACACACACACAATACATCATCAAACTTCTTTCCAAGCAGAACATATCCCTGTGGCATATTAATATGACATATGCTGGCTCATATTGTAATCTCAAAGTCCTCTCCTCAGCTACAGTGGGAAATTGCTTAGCAAGGTGATTACTTAACTTCTTCTGCACATCATGTTTGTCTTTCCTACAAAACAGACTCCTGCCATACTCTAGTCTGAAAGACTTTAAATGTATAAAAATAAAAAGGGTGTGTGTCTGTCCATCTATGCCATAGCACCAAGACCATGACACCTAGCACCTAAAGCTTGGCATGCATAATAAGGGAACCCAAGGAAGGTGTACCTCAGAGTTATTTTCTTTTACAAATGCATTAATGAATTTAAATTAATTTAGGGCACAATCCTATGGCCGCTAGACAGTTCGGTTTCCAGGAGCCGACCTTGGAGCCGTACTCCGAGGTTGATTCCCGGAAAACCGCCTCCCCACCCCCTGCCCTGCTGCCTCGTAGGCGGCATAGATCGTCCCCGGGCTCCACACTCAGAAGAGAAGCGCGGAGCAGGGCAAAAGGGGGTGCTCCTGGGAGTGGGGCGTGGGGCGTGCGAGTGCCAGCACAATGCTTCCTACGCGTCGTCCAGCCTCCCACCACCACCACCGCTCCGATGTCCCACGGCTAGACAGCTGAAATCAGCTGCCTAGCTGCGAATGCAGGGTGGCTGGAGCACGGAGGAGAAGATCTCCTCCGTGCTCTGCCTGCCTTGCATGTGATTGGTGGTCGCCTCCGAGTTTGGAGGTGTCTGCCTATCCACATAGGATTGCGCCCTCCAGTGTGTCCATGCGGTTGAAGCCTGCAGTAGAATCTTTAGCCACTAGGGGCAGAGTTTCTTAACCAGCACATAACTTTACAGATCATACAGTTTGAAGCCAGGGGAGATTTGGAGCATCTCTACACCACCCTAAAATCCCGCATTTAAAATGGGGCTTTCTGCTTCCATTTTAAATGCAGGATCACAATGGACTCCCTTTACACATGCTTCTGCCCCCCCCCCCGCTTTCCCTCTCCTTCTCCCCCTTATCTGAGTCTTCCATATGTTTAATTGATCTCACTCCTCTTCCTGAGGCTTTTCCTTTTTCATGGAGGGGACTCAAGCAGAACACAAGTGGCGTAATTTGAGACCTCATTATCTCTGATCTATTTAAAAATGGAATAAAGGTCATTTAGTGCAGGAGACGACCTGGAGGTTAACAATGTCACCTAAAGGGACCACAAACTTCCATGAGTGAGCAATCTCAATAGCAGGATAAAAGTTCCGTGTGAAGAAGCCCTTGGAGGCCGAGGGTCTGGCCTCTCCCCCTACTCTGGAGCAGCTGCTCCCTCAGGGGAATGGAGTGGACTAAGGGGGCTATTGGGGGTGCACCATGGCAAGGGCCATGCCTTCAGGAGCCAGCAGGCTTCACTCAGACATCCTGCCTGAGGTGTCCAACTCTAACAGCTGTGTAAGTTTGCTTGATGGCTTTGGTGTAGCAAACTAAGTGCTATTCCAACCCATGTGAAGCTAGGCCTTTTCACTAGATTAAGATCTGTTGGAGGGGCCCTCCTCTGTGTCCCACCGGTACAAGACATACACTGCAGTGGGAGGTGGGAGAGGGCTTTTTCTGCTGTGGCACCCTGGTTGTGGAACGCCCTCCCCTTGGAGGCCCGATTGGCTCAGACACTGGTTTCATTTTGGCGCTAAGTTAAAACATGGCTTTTTACTAAAGCCTTTGAGGGCTAATTGGATTCCCTGAGTTTGCACACTGTTTTAACTGCTTTATTGTTTTAGATTTTAAATTGGTATTAGCTAGCTTAATGAATTAATACGTTTTTAGCTATTTAAATTATTTATTGTTTTACACTGTTTAAATTGATTTTATCTGTATGCCACCCTGAGATCCTAATGATGTAGGGTGGGATACAAACGTTTTAAATAAATAATAGTAAATGAATAATAATAGTTTATGTACAGAAGTCCTAAACATTATGGGTGAAATCCAATGTCACACAAGCGGAAGCCCACTCATGCAATGATACTTTTTCCTGCTGTCCTCCCCACTGCAGCCCTGCGAAAATCTTCTCCAGGAGTGTCCCCCAACCCTCCAGAGCAGATTTTAGGGGTTGCAGGGGGAAGGGTAAATTCCCAGTTCCATTGATAGAAGCAGTTCCATCAGCTGAAGGATCTCATTGGATTTCATCCAACCTGACTAACACAATGCTTGTCATTATGATGAGTAGAATAAAGATGGATGGACATCTTTAGGTGGGGTTTATGGGTGCAGCTTGGCATGCAGGAAGTCCCAGGTCAATCTATGGCATCTCGAATTGAAAAAACCTGAGATTCGAATTGCAGAACTTTTGCTTAAGATCTTGGGGAGCCACTACCAATTACAGTAGATGGTCCTGGGCTTGATGGACCAACGATCTGACCCAGTGACCTGTATTTATGAAAACATTGTCACACCACTTTTCCGCAAAGCCGTTTGCACCCAAAACAAAACCAGTTGTAAGTCACAGTCAAAGCAGACCTAAGACGGAGCAGCCACAGAGCATTTAAACCCTCCATGAAAGGCTGCGGAAAAAGGTTTTACAGTTTCCTATGTTGAGAGGGCTCCAGTATCAGGGTTGAAGATGGATGTTCTCTCACAGCAGTGTCTCAACTGCAGGACTTCATTTTCTCCCACATAACTGAATAGCTGCCATTTCTTCCAAAGGAAGAAAGCAAAGGAGCTTTCGGGGACACTATTCTTCCACTATTGGGGTGGAAGAAATTAAGGACCACACCTATTTCTTTCTATCTGCATAGCCCCAGTCTAGATTGTGGGTTTTGGTCATGAAAGTTTGACAGAATTTCCTGGCTGACGGTAGATCAATCTGGGATGGGGAATCTGTGGAGTCCAGATGTCGGTGGAGTCCATCTGCCATCAGGCAGCATGGCCAGTGGTCAGGGATGATGGGAGTTGTAGTCTATATGTAGGTTTATATATGTAGGTTTCCCACCCCTGAGATGGAAAGGTAATCTTTGCATATGATTGCATCCTCAAGACTTACTCTGGAGGTCATCTGCACCAGCTGAATTTCTGCACTTGCACCAGCTGATTTTCCTCAGCCTTATTTTAAAATAAGTACATTGGCCTCTAAATTGTGGTTAAATGGCTCTTTTCACCATGTAGATCAACCCCTAGTGTGTACTTAACTCATCTGTTTACATTAGCCCCACAGTAAGTGCTTTCTACTAGCACTGCAGAGTCAACACAGCTAAAGGACAGTGTCAGTTTGTACTCTGCCTAACACCTCAGCATTTTCTAAACAAACTTCAGCTCACCTTAATTATCTGTAGCTAGTACAGCAGAATAATGAATTCAGCTTCAGCCACATGACTCTCCGTCTGTCCTCCTACAGTATGCCTCCTATAAGTGCTCCGTTGCCCTCCATTTCCAGACCAAAATCTTGTCTTTGTACACATATTTAGCTTATTACCATCAAGCCCTTTCTTTTTTTTCCGGTAGGATCAGTTCTACATAAACAATCCCCGAACGATTCCTGTTTTATAATAATGGTTAAAATGCTGCAGCAGTACAGGAAGCTGCCTTATACAGCGTCAGACCATCGACTCAGTATTGTCTGCACTGACTTGCCACAGCTCTCCAGAGTTTCAGGCAGGAATGTGTCTCAGACTTCCCTGGACTGAACCTGGGACCTTCTGTATACAAAGCACGCGCTCCACCACTGAGCTATGGTCCTTTCCCAATATGGGTCAGAAAATTCTTCTTGCTGTTGTCAAGAAACGCTTATTGTGTCCTGCACTTCCTCAGTGGCAAAAGAGAACAAGTTCTGATCAATGTTTCTTCACAGGTCTTATATTCCAAACGTCATATTTGGATCCCCTTTGATTTTCTTTGAAGAAGAACCCTAGCCAATACCAGAGCACAGTAGAGCAATGCCTTCATTCATTTTATACATCACTGTTTTGCTTTATTTAGTACATTTATATCCCAGCTTTCTTCCATGATATAATTCAAGGCGGCGTACATGAGGTTCTGAGGTGGTCCCTCATTTAGGCACTGACCGGACCCGAACCTGCTTAGCTTCAGCAAGGTAGCTGCATTATTTTCCTTCAGACTGTGCCCTGGGAACAACATATCTATCCCTGTAGTTATAGCCTATATAGACTGGGGTGGGCAGAAGGTAGATCTTCAAATGGTTTGGATTCAACTCCCATAAGCCCCTGCCAGCATGGCCAATGGCCAGGAATGCTGGGAGTTGAAGTCCAAAACATCTGGAAATCTAGCTTCTGCCCATGCACTATAGACCAATTTAGTACATAATCAGGCATAATCCCCATAGCCAGTTCCTAATCTTTTTGTCTATTCTCTCCTCCCCTGCCCCAGTACAGATCTCTGCATTTCTCTCTCAAGTTGCATCTGGGTCTTCTCAGTTTTGCCAAAGTTTCTGAAGTAAATCCCAACTTGCGTCAACTGAAAGTCTGATTGTTTTATGTTATCACGACTCTTTCCAGTATCCAAGGAAAATATTCACTGACACCACACACTGAGTCTAGACAGAAGCCATTTCAGAAGCTACTTTCCTGTTAATGGTTTTCATTTATATGTACATCTGCATGATACTTTCATCTTGTTCTCATTTCTTTAGCTTACACATGAAAAGGTCCTCTGGAATAGTCTCAGATACCTTACTAACCTTACTAAAAGATTCAGATCTTTTAAGATGTTTACATTTTGGAAACAAACAAAACAAGGTATTCCACTTTCATTATGGAACTGAGACAGAACTTGAGAACAGAGTACATGTAGTTGCACGTTACACAATCAGAAAAGAGTAACAGAATCCCCCTACTTGGTAGCAATATAACACACTTGGAGAGGGATTTTTTTTCCTAATCATGGTCAAAGTCTTGTTCCAGAGATACCAACATACCTCCTCTAAGGCGCAATCCTACCGGGGTAGGCGGCCGCCTCTAAACTCAGAGGCAACCACCTATCCAATGCAGGGCAGGAGAAGTGCAGAGGGGATCATCCCCTCTGCACTTCAGCTGCCCTGTGTTAGCGGCTAGACAGCTGATTTTGGCTGTCTAGCTGTGGGAAGTTGGAGCGGGGGAAGCGGCAGTCGGACGACACGCTGGATGTGTCGTACTGGCATTTCTGCCTTCCCCGCCCTGGCATGCCCCCTGGCACGCCCTGCTCTCCTCTTGCGAGCGCAGAGCACAGGGCTGTTCTGTACTGCCTACGAGGCGGTGCAGGAGGGGGTGGAGGTCAGTTCCCCAGGAACCAACCTTGGAGCGTGGGCTCCAAGGCTGGTTCCTGGGAACCAACCTATCCTACGGCCGTCTAGCCCCTGACTAGCGGCCATAGGATTGTGCCCTAAAACTACTAAAATTGGCTGATACTTAGACTTCAGTTTATTGTCAAAATCTGTCAAACAATATGAAAGTTACAGTGAAAAATCATATACCAAAAACCCAGCAACACAATGCATGACTAACATTGTGTATCATTAAAACAACTAACTACATTATCTGAGAATCTGTGAACTATGATTTTTATTTTTATTTTATTTAGTCAGAGAGCTGGACTATAAGGAAGGCTGAGCGCCGAAGAATTGATACTTTCGAACTGTGGTGCTGGAGAAGACTCTTACGAGTCCCCTGGACTGCAAGGAGGTCAAATCAGTGAATCAAAGGAAAGGAAATCAACCCTGAGCGCTCATTGGAAGGACAGATACTGAAGCTGAAGCTCCAATATTTGGCCACCTAATGCGAAGAGAAAACTCTCTGGAAAAGACCCTGATGCTGGGAAAGACTGAGGGCAAAAGGAGAAGGGGACGGCAGAGGATGAGATGGCTAGATAGCATCACCGATGCAATGAATATGGACTTGAGCACGCTCCGGGAGAGAGCGCAGGACAGGAAGGCCTGGCGTGCTATGGTCCATGGGGTCACGAAGAGTCGGACATGACTGAGCGACTGAACAAAAATTTGCATTAGTGGTTGTGTTGCATTGGCTACTGCCCACTAATTTTTATTCTTGAATACAAAATGCAAGGAAAATGGCTGCCTACTATCGAAGAATCACACACTAGATGAAAAGCCACTCAGGGGGAGAAAGTGTAGAAAAGTCAACTGACACTAGTACTTAAAAAATGATAAAAACCAAAAACAAAAATATCACTTCAAATCAACTGGTATTGTTCAATGAACTGAAAAATATATATGTTGGATTACATTCACACTTACTTTTAAGAACAGGAAACTATCTATTGTGCCAGCAAGTGCTCTTTGTGTTGCACTATAAGTCGTTTTTGCTAGCACAACGTAATTTACATTAGTGGTAGTGTTGCATTAGCTACTGCCCAAAGTTTCTAAACAGTAAGTTGAACCTAGATGTGTTGGCCTATGCGTAGATAAGTGCTGAACTATTAATAAACTCAGTCTGATGTGCAAATCCACTGGGGAGCTGGGGAGTCAACTCTTGCTGACTAAATGCAGAAAAAACGATTGTGTGCATCAGCCCATTCTACAAATGCATTTGAAACTAGCATGTGCATTTTTAGAACAAATCACTTATGTTTAAGTATTTCCCTGGAGTTTTTACTGCAAAATCTTTTGATTCATTCTTCCGACAAGTGTTTTTCTGTCTGTATTTTTTGGGGCAGTTATCATCTGTGCATGTAATTATGTTTTAAATAAAACCACAGACTTATTTACTAAACTGAGAAACATTATTTTAGAAGCAAAGCCAAAAACAACAACAACAAAATCACTCCAGAACACCCACTAAAAGTATTTGCAAGATGGAAATATGCTTGTTTGTTGTTCAGAACTTACAATGCTGGTCTACATAATTAATTATCAAAGTACAACAGAAGTGGACCAATGTAGAGTGATTTAGCTCACAATGCTGTGAATGAAATATCTGTTAGAATGGTTCCACATACAGACATCAGAAAAATACATTTTTTCTAGCTATAAACCCTGACTCCACAGAATTCTTTTTTATTAGTACATTTCTCTAACTGCCTTCTGTGGTTTTGCT
Organism: Heloderma suspectum; assembly: GCF_057233095.1. Taxonomy (NCBI): domain Eukaryota; kingdom Metazoa; phylum Chordata; class Lepidosauria; order Squamata; family Helodermatidae; genus Heloderma; species Heloderma suspectum. The sequence continues at coordinate 194,634,349 of NC_139458.1, forward strand.
TGCTTCTCACCTTGGCTTCTGCCTGCCCAGTGGAATGTAAAGCCCCCCCACTTTTAAATAGCAGCACTACATCAATGTCACATAACAACCTTATTTTAAAGCTTCTCTGTGAGCTTCAAAAGTGGATTGCCATGTTGAGTATAAGATGGAGCTGCTATTTGTCTAGGGCTGAAAAGGATAAATATGACTTTATAAACTATCATTTTAAAAAGTCAAGATCTTCTCTGGCCACATGGCATTACATCGTGAGGTTCTATATTAAGGGAAATGGAAATTATTGGATGAGCTGTATGGGTCACATTCAAAAAGCAGTACAATAAGAAACATGGTAGCTTTTCCATGCTGTTCAAGTGTCCACATATACAAATTACCACCACAAACTGATAAAGCGCGCGTGTGTGTATGTGTGCGTTTGTGGCACCTTTTAACAGAGTGTGATGTGCAGATGAAAAAACACACACTAGTTGTGTCTGTGTGCATTTTGTATCTCTATGTATGCGCACACTGTTTAAGGGACTTTTCCTTTCATAGTAATACTATTTTCCCCAGCTGCATTTAGATATGCCTGTGGGGTTCTGTTTTATGGTTTGGGGAGAACCTGGAGTGATCTTGCAAGTTTACATCTGTGTGGCATCTTAGTATTTTGTTTTGGTATTATTTAGGTTTTTGACATCATCACCAGGCTGCTGCATTTGCCAGCACCAGAAGGAGTGTTTTTACAGCGTCAACAGCAGTGCACAACCATGACTGAGCTAGGCCTGCATCAGGGAAAGACAGGTGGGTTGCATGACTGCATAAGCAACCATCCTCCTTTGTGGTCTCAGTGCAGCCCTGCATATGAGAGAGATGCAAGTTGATTACTTGGAGGTGGGAAGAGGCACATTACCTTCCGTAACTTAGTGGTAGAGCACCTGCTTTGCATGCTGAAGGTCACAGGTTTGATCCCTGGCATCTCCAGGTAGAGCTGGAAAAATTCCTGCCTGAAAACCTGGAGAGCCGCTGCCAGTCAGTGTCAACAATACCGGGCTAGATGGGCAATTGGTCTGACTCAGTATAACGCAGCTCCCTATGTTCCCAAAGGTTCTGTGACAGACACCATAGCCATAAGACGACCACTACATGTCCCTGCATAGGGCATACAATTGAACAGGCCCACTGGGGGAGATCATGCACTGACTGGTGAAGGGAAGAGATCCCTTTTAAAGAGCAATTGTAGAAGGTAACTCAGGGGTCAGAGCAAGGCTCCACAGAGATTGGCATTGGTGTGGTTGTCAAGTAGTAGTATAGCAGTTTAACAAGAGACACTTAGCATAGCCACCTGACTCCAGGTGGATAGAACAAGATGTTTCTAGTGGACATGTGATTCCTAGTAACAGGCAACCAGGAGTAAAGTGTCTGCTTCTTTGCCAAGCTAACAAGGAAGGAAGGAAGGAAATAAGTACTTCTGACCCAAGGATTTGGTCAGTGCATGTGTTAACACCTCATTTTATTTTAATACATGTTATTTTAAGAAATAAAATGGGCAGAAGTAGAAATGAAAAACTGTGAGGTGCATACAACAAAACAATCTGGTGCCCTCCAGTGTTGAACTACAATTCCCATAATTCCCATGGGCTCCCACAGTCTTGGCCTTAGTATCATTACAAGAATTGGTCATTTGGGAACCCAACAGAGCTGGATATCTATTAACCAGAGTCAAGACTGGCTGGCCTTCAAGCTGGAGGGTCAAATGAACCATGGTCAAGACCAATGTGGCAACCAAGGCAGGAGGAGCAAAGACACACACCTGATGGTCCAGAACCATACCTGAAGATTTATATTAGCTCCTGGGTCAGATATCAGATACTCTGGGCTCTGCCCTCAGAAGCTATTACAATAGCACTGGGGCTGGTCTGGACAGATGGAGGCATCAGCTCTAATGTGATTAATGCCCTTATCCAGAGAGGCATGTAGCCTGAAGCCTGAGCTTGGCTGAGAAGGTGGAAGCAGTGCAGGCAGACTGAGGTTATGAATCCTAGCAGAGCAGAGCAACTTGAAAAAGCGAGGTAAAGGCAGGTGGAAACTGAATTATCTTAACACCCACAAGAGAAAAATATGTGGACTGAGTTGTCCCCAACTCAGTCCACATATGGGTATTTTTTCCTTCCCTTTTTTGCACTATGAAGTTAAAAAAAAAAAAGACAGATGAAACCATCTGAGGCAAAATATCTTTTTATTAGCAAGTACAAGGAGAAATATTCCTGAGTCTCTAAACAGAGTTCCCTATTGTGCTATTCAGGCAACGGTTGAAAAGAGAGCCTTGGCCCTGAGCCATGCAGGTGCATGGGGTTTCCCTGCTAAAGGGCAGGGGCCACAGGATTTGCTGTGCTCTAGATGTTTCTGAAAAGCTGTTCTGTGCAGGCATAGATCACATATGTGGGACTGTAGAAAGACGAAGAGCCATTCAGAAATTGGCGTGCTTTAAAAAAACAAAACTCCACAATTTATCATAATTATTGGGCCACTTAATGCAACTACGTAGGATTTCATTGGCAATCCTTATGTGGGTAAAAGGAAACACAGAAAGTGAGGTATAAGAAACCAAATATATATTAACATGTTATTCAGCATCTATTAAGTTCTTGCTCCATCTGCACAATATTAGATCGAGAAAACCCTTTTTATGCTGCAGTCAGATTTGGTGAGATAGGTTTCTATAAACATACATATCAACAGTGACCTGAATGCAGTGTGTCCAAGGAAGGTATAAATCTGAGAATTTGACTATCCTCTGGGTTTAATTCTGATGTGTTCTGAACAGATAATCTATTTTATTTAAAAAACTACCACCTCATGGATAGTATCCAATGTTAGTCCTACATAGAATGGACCCAGTGAAATGAATGGGATTTAAATTAGTTGGGACTAACGAATGTCTCATTCCTTTCAATGGGTCTATTCTAAGTAAGGCTAACATTGGATACTACCTCTTCTCTCTGTACCCGAGATGGCTACATTTATTACAGACACCAATGCAATAAAACTCCTAAAATCCAGTAAGACAAACACACCACTGATTCAGGAACACTGGCAACAGAATTGCTTGATGAAATAAAAACAGCTTATCTCTCTGCTGAATCATCACCAGGCAAAGTCAGTAGTGGATGTCATTTGTGAGAACATGTATAATTTATTGCTATAACCAGAGCCATTTCTTCAGGAGCAGTTCCAAATCCCCTTTTCATATCCTGCCATTTCACTATTAATTCAATTTATAAGTATGTCCACCTGACATTGCATCAAATGACTGGGTCACCCTGACCACGCAGAGTTCTGGAAGTAATATAACATGAACTGGTTTACAGAATACTATTTCTGCAAACAGGAATATGAATATATATAGCAAGGTAGTCAGTGGTGGTGAAGGAATCAACAGAGAGAGAAGGTAACACCGCCAGTGACAAAATGAACAGGTAGGAGGAATGGAATTGACGTTATGGGACTCTTTATCCACCACCACTACCACCATTGAACTAGTTTCTAAGGAAAGCTGACTAGATTTTATTTCAATGAGTCTCATCTCTCCCTCTAGATTCCAATTACACACTATCAGTTTCTGTAATATGCAGTAAGATAATGCAAGTGGGTTTGTCACTATCTCTATATTCTGCAGGAAGCAAATGGTACATTGTTCCCCTTTACAAGACATATAATTGCTTAGTTACTGAGCCATGTATAAGGTTATGTTATTGTTGTACAAAGCCCTAAACAACGTGGGACCAGGATATCTAGCAGACTGCCTTCCCTTATGCATACCAAAGGCAACCTTTAAGATCAGCAGAGGAGGCCTTGCTGATCATTCCAAAACAAATGGAATGTCACCATGAAATACCCAGACGGCCTTCTCTGTAGTGGCACCTACCATCTGGAAAATCCTCCCTCACGTAGTTCAAGAAGCAGAAAACGTGACATCTTTCAAATGCCTCCTGCAAACACATTTGTTCACCCAAGCTTTCCCTGGGCTGTAAGTAAATTAATTATGCTGTTCCATTTTACTGCTCCTTGGTTGTTTTTACAGTAGTTGGAAGTGTTTTAATGCTGTTTTTAATGTTGTATTTTAATATTGTGAACTGCTGAGAGATTTTATGATATTCAGTGGTATGACACAAACAAATAATATAGGGTTTTCCATCTTGTGTGTAGCTCAGAAAATGCCTGTCATCACATCCTTTCTCCAGCTGGATAGCAAATAGGACCACTTCAACAAGATATTGCTTCCATGATGGACAGCAGTTATGTCACCAAATGTTACCAACCCAGCATCAATTCATGTGCGCAAGCAGTGAAAGAGATGCTCATGTTTGTCATACTTTGTGGCAGATGCAGAGTTTCCCTTACAGAGAATGTGTATTTGTGTTAAAAGGTCTAGAACAGGGGTACAGAATCTCTTTCAGCCCAAGAGCCAAATTCAATTTCAGAGAAGCTCTTGGGCTAAAATTCACTTTCGGAGAAGCTTTCCAGTGGTGTGTGGGGCCAAACTACTAAAAATCCCAGCATACTTAGGTTAAAGCTCTTACTTCCAGTAACTAGGCCTCAGAAGCATTTCAACCTTTTAGAAGGTGGCGGGGGGGGGGGGGACTGCACAAAAGCCAGGAAACCACCAAACCATCAGTGGCTGAGAAAAGCAGGCGGGGCCTTCTAGGGCCCTCCAGGGGCCAGATTTGGCCCCTGGGCCTGAAGTTCCACACCCCTGGTCTAGGTTTTGCGTGAAATGGCTGTTAGGCTTACACCAGAATGTACTGTCCATAATAGAAAGATAATAGCTTACAAAGTATACCTTATGGCTTTGGAGCAGCAAGATAAGACGTGGTTCTCAGGGATGTTGTAAGAACTAGAACATTTCCTATAGGAATTTAAATCAGCAAAAAATAATTCACTACTGGCCAAGGAAAAACAGTATCTGGGGGTAACAGTTGTTGCAACACCTGAACCTGTTTATCAAAATAGGATTGACCAATAGGGTTCAGTGGAATCTAAGCCATGTTGTGCCAAACTGTAGTGAAATTTCAGGATAAGTTAACTGTCTAGACTGCCTAACAATTTGTGTCTCACATGCAGGAACGGAACTGAAAAGCATGTGACCAAAGTTGAAAAGAGTTACAATGGCAAGAGAAAGAGTTAATATGGCAAGAAATAAGCCCTCAGCTTCCCTTAGTTACAATCAGGAAAACATAAGCCACAAGCCAGCAGAGTTAAGTGCTCTTGAGTCCACTGAAAATCAATGGGCTTTAGTACACCTAGCTCTGCTGGATTGTGACTACAGCCATCAAGCAAGACAAATATTTAGGTAGGTAGACAAATACTATAGATGTTCCAAAGCCCTGAGGTCAAACATGCACAGTTAGTAATCAAGATGTGAACCAGACAAATTGAAGTTGTTAACAAGGTTGTTAAAAAATAAAATTGGCACAGCCTCCCCACCCCTCATTGCCCCCAAATCGAACATTCTTTCCCAAAGATATGTTATAATAAGGATAATCTTTTAAAATTACTGTACTAATGATCTATTTGTGATGTAGCAGCAAATATTTTCAAAGTGGTTGTAAAACCGAACAGACTTTGATTTATACTTACTATTTTAGTCCTCTGATTTGTTTTCGTTTGGACAGAAGTAACTATAACAATTGATGAGCACACACCAGCTCTTGATGACAGAAAAAGTTACCGGTTACCAAATTTTGTATCCAAGAACAGAGGCTCTTCACATTGTTCAGAATTAGAGCTGTTGAGAACCAGTCTTTATAGCACTGATCAAGATGCAGAGCTTGTCAGCTTTCAGATTAATGATCTGAAGGCAACTCCAACATCTCACTTTGCATGGTGGACAAAAATGGACCCACTGGGCCAGTTCACACGATCAAAACAAACCATGGATTGTGAGCCGTGGCTTATCGTGTTGTCTGAACCCAGGCAGCATGGCTTGTTGGAGGGTTAAACAACCCTCAAATAACCCTACAATAGTCCATGCAAACAGTTATGCATATTGAGTCTGGCATGTGCTGTGGCTCACAACAAGCCACCATGGGTTGTTTAAGCCATTGTGGCTTGTTTTGCGCATGTGAAGTGGGTCACTGAATTACTGTAAGAGTTTTAACTACTAACCTTTTCCATCTTTAGGTTCCTTTGACCATCATGATAAGCACATGTGCAACTAGAGTTGCATAGTGCTAAGATTCTCTGAAGTATGGAAAAAGTAACATAAATTGGTTTTATTTCCTGATCTATAGTGTGGGTAGTAGACCCTAAAAATATCCTGAATGAAAAAGGATTAAGGGATTTGACTACTACAGAAATAAACACTAAACAGATACGTTCCCTGATGCTGGAGCACCGAATTTTCAATAGTTAACTTAGCACAAAGGAGAAAAGTCACCAGCAAGTAATACAGTGTAGTGTTTATTGTATGTAATGGAAGGTACACCTGAATTTGAAAAATTTAAAACATATAAAAAGTGGTTAAAGGGCTAACATTTTATCAACATTTGATAAATGCATAAGAATGTTTATTATACAGCAGGGTACAATGTAGTGTTAATGCCAATGGGGCATCATGGAAATTAGTCTTTAAAAAATTCCACTATGTAGGCTTTATACAAACAAAACCACTTGCTGCTATTTAAGATTGTATGGAGAAGACTGTGTAAGGATGAGCAGTCCTATAACATTTTTAATATTAGATAGCATCAGAGTCATTAATTTGGGTGAGTGTTTCAAAAAAGAAAGTAAAAATGTTGTAGTTCACAGAAATGCACATCCAAGTCTTGTTTCCGATAAGAACAATAGGTACAGATTGTAACTCTCCCTATATGAAATAATTTACACACAGATGAAAACTAGGAACACTAAAATAATCACTAAATAGTCCTCATGGAGATAAACAAGCCATTATGATTCCTGCATGATCGGATATGAAAAAACATAGTCATAGTGTTTCCTCTTTTAAAACATAATTGAGATTCTAAAATAAAAAGGAATAATTTCAGCAAATGTGCAACCTAAAATCAGCCAAGCTTATATTGTAGTACAACCATATTAAGAAACCACTGGTCAGAAATACAACCGCAATGGGAAAAAGTTTATAATACACAAAACTCTTTGCCAGGCCATAAAATAAAACAGCTCCACAGTTTACAAATAAAACTGAGGCAACATAGATGCGTGCTTAATTTGTCTCCAGTTAAGTCGATACTCAGGCAGAAGATGTGACACTTTGTTTGTACACGGCATGGTATGCATTTCGTAGCAAGACATAAGGAAAGCAGGACTCCAGAAGATCCATGGTCAGGAATGGAGACTCCTGCACAATCTGAGATGACAGAAGAAATCAAATCAGAAACTTGACACAGAAACGGAACTCATGATGCCGATGAAACTCAGCTCCTGGTACTAATGTGATTCTTTTCCAAGAGAAAGAAGCTCAAAAAAATAAATCATAGCACCACATTCTTCTCAATAGGATTCTCTTTCCTCATAAATTCAGAGCATAAACACTTCAAATGAGGTTCCAACAATAATGGAATATTTGGTGCAATACAGAAAGAGGAGAAAAAGAGAAAGGAAAGCAGTGACATTGGACGATAAAGGGGAGAGGATAAGGTGGAGGTGATAGAAGAAACACCAAAGAATAGAGAGAGTTCAAAAAAGTTTCAGGTCTCTACGATACGAAATAGTGGATTGGATACAGACTTAGTCATACTTAGAGTAGATCCACAGAAATAAATTGGACTTAAGTTAGTCATGACTAATTTAAACCCCACTGATTTCAGTGGTTCTTAGCATGACTACGTCTGGATCCAACTCACTACTTCTCTTTTTTGATAAATTCCACAGCACTTATCAAAACCTCTTTGCTTACCCATGGAGAACCTTTAGGAACAATTAGGGTGAGAGCTTACCATGTCTAGGAGTAAGTAAACGGATTCTCTGTTCCTTGTAGTGGTTTTGTCTGTCTCCTGACCAATTTTAAGTAGACTAGAGGATGCAAGCTAGAAAATACACAAGGATAAACAGCCAGTAAGTTTTCTGCTATTTTAAAGTTACAACTTTAAACTTTAGTTTCCTTTAGTGACACCTGCAATTTCTGACACAAGATACAATCTATGTTAAGACAAACTATCATTTGCAATGTTATGAAATGCAATGGGGTTTGAAAGTAGAGCATTCCACAATAATGAAGAGAATGGGACAGACTAATTGCAAAGAGTTTCATTTGTGTATTAGAGTTCCTGGAGTGGAGCAGACCAATTATACTGCAAGACAATGAACAAAACTGAACAAATGAACAAAATGAACGATGAACAAAAAAAACTATAGTTCACATGTGTTTACAGTATTTACTCATATCCTTTACAATCAGTTATCATTATTACATAGAGAAAGCCACAATAGTGTTACTTAGCTTGAGAACAAAAATTAAAATCGTAAATATTAAGCATAGCACAGCTGAAACTCTTAGTGAAAGTAAGACTGATTTCTGAAGCAGGTTAGTCCAAAATAAAAATTGTACATACAGCCAAAAATTCTTTGAGACGGTCTTCAATGCTTCCCTTGTGAATGGTAAATAAAGCAGCAGCAATCTGGTTGATTGCTTTGGCCAGGCAGTGGATATTGTTGCAGTGACCTAAACAAAAACATATTTGAGTTATTACTTTAGTTTCACTCATAGTTTGAGCTTTTTAGCTGAGTGGAAGGTATAGTCTGAAGAGCAGCAGGGTAAAATTTACCAAGGGATTAACTTTTAAATTTGCTATAAGGGGCCTTGATACTCTCCATTTAGTAAAGAGGATAGAAAGATCTTTAAATATTTTGATGCAGTAAAATACAGTATTTTGTATTTGAACCACAATTTTTTTTCAAAGACTTCTGATTTTCTTCCTAATTTATCAGTTCCAGAGGGTGTCAGGAGAATACTGTCAGTATTAAAACAGAGGGAACATCCAATATATACTAGCACAGAAATATGGAAGAATTATGAATGCACGTAATACAAATATCCAAAATGAGAACTAGTTTCAATACTACTTCCAGATAGTACTCAGCATTGTCTTTTCTCTATAAATGCCTCCTCTCAAGTTTAACATTTCCTAATCAATAGGACATTTATGTGCAATGGGGTAGAATACATTCTTGGTAAGGATCCCTAGAACCCAAGTATGACCGAGGCGAAAGATTTTCATTTCCTCTTTCAAAGCAACCATTGTGAGATATAAAATTGACTTACTATTCAACCCCAAGAAGGACCAAACACCAATACCATAAAATTAAAGCAAATAAATACTCCAGATGAAGATTTAATAGAATTTTTCCCCCAAGAACAAATCTTCACACCAGTGTAATTTGTCTGAATATTACCTTCAATGGCGGGGCTGTACTGAGACATCACATTACTGGCCAACGTTGGTAAGGAGACAGCCACAAAGACCATCAGAAGGCATGCAATTTTATATTCTTCCTCTGGACTAATGTTTTCTGAAAATAAATATAGACTTAAGGAGATAATTTGTAACTGAGTGGGGTCCAGAACAGAGAGTTCTTGTTAAGTAAATGCACCAAAATTAACACTTAATTGTATGGCTCCATGAAAATAAAAAAAGATGAATATGGTTGGCATAAAAATAAATCGATACAGGCGTCAACTGAGGTTACTGTATGGTAAGGATAATAAAATAAAGGAATCCATGCATATAGTTATTAATGTTTGATCCAATGAAATTTGAGTCAAGTTCTGCTTTTATTCAGTACCTTACAAAACTAAATAAAAAGGATTCAAATATTTCCTAGAAAAATATTCAATTAACAACTATTCAAGTATTTTACACCTATATTAAAAGCAGCCTAATGACAAAATACCTTCTGGAATTGCAGAAGGTTTATTTCCTCCAACCACAGTGGAGGGCCAGGTTAAGTCCTCCCTGTGAAAGCAGCTGAAAACATTTTCGCATAGACATAGCTTGACACGGCAGCCATAACGTTTGATAGCTGTTCAGTAATGTGTGCTACCACCATCAAGTAGAGAGTATACCAGCATTTCACATTTCGGGTGGCATGGGTGAGATCCAGTTATGTGGGGTCACTCACCGAAGATAGAAGCAGTTTCATCCATTTCCACATGACAACCCTGAGAAACTGTGTATCAAGAAAAATCTAGGGAGGGATCAGGGCTGTCTTTACTTAGTCAAATACAAATTTCATTATTTTCCATATTTTTTGCTGAAGAACCCTGAATTTTACATTCTACTTAAATGATGTGCAGAGATGCAGATGGAAAATTCATGCATATATGTAACTCAATGTGTACAACTACTGCTCTTTCATGCAAGGGAGCCTTCAAAAAAAGGGAGAGTCGTCATGCCACTATTATCATTATTGACACCAATTTGAAATTTTATGATAAAGACTAGAATGGGAAAAGGGAAAGTATGTAATGCTTAACCAGAGGTGACGATGAACCTAATAACTATGCACAACCTTGAGAACTAGAAACCCTGGTGCTGTTCACAAGAACTTGGCACAAGCCCCACCCCCTTACACTGTACAGTATTCTGCTAAAAAGGGGGGAGCAAAAGCACATATACACAAATAGCAGCTTCATTGCAATTATATGCCCCAAGTAATAATTCTAATTTCTAATTGTATTTGGTTTGAAAATAATATTGCTGACGAAGGAGAAAATTATATTGTTCCCCAGTCTTTTTTTTTAAACCCTCCAATTCTGTGTATATCAAATAAAGGAAATGAAATAAAAAAATGTTGCTACTTAATTCACAATGTAGGCAAGAGAAAGCATAAGCATCAGAGTACACCCAACATCTACAAGATGTATACAGCAGCTTACCTGATTTTTGAGAAGAAAGAGCTACAACCAGGGCAGGATCTATCTCACATGGCAGTCCCGCAGCTGATGAGAGCTCATATACATTCATTGCAACCTGAGAAACAGAAAGTTACTGCAGAATGAAAAGTGCCAACAGAATTATATGAAATTTTTCAGATTTACAAGTTGTTACTTCTTTTAACTATTTAGATTCAGCAGGGACACAGAAGAACAGAATAATTGGTGGCATCATTACATCTAGTCTATAGTGAAAAGCTCAATCAGCACTTCTGCTAGCTGACTAATCTCTTTCACATATCCCTCTGCCAAAAACTTGTATACTCTCTGAAAGTATATTCAACAACATTTTGAAATTCCAACTAGCTCTCAAACTGCACAAACAGGATCTCTAGTTAAGCCAAGGCATGCAATCCACTAAATTAAAGCTGCCATGCCACATCTACAGAGACTTGGTTCTGGATGTCCCACTGCCGAAGGATCTTCAATTAGAAGGTTATAATTTTAGAGAGTGAATGCTAGTCCCCACAATTAGAAACACCTTTAAATTTATCCCCCTGAAATATTGCATGTCATTTATTTTATGACATACTCTTAACAAACTAGCGATTCTCAACATGTTTTCAAAATAGGGATATTGTGATCATAACTGGTCCCAGAAGCATATTATATTAATTTTATAGCATTTTAATGAGTTTTACAGGAACATATACAAGTGTCATATCTAGCTAAAGTAGGCTGTCCAATCCTACATATGTTTGGCCCAATATACATTTTTAGTTCGAATTAAATAATCCATTACTCTCAGAAGCAAATTATTACCTTCATATCAGTCTCTCTTGGAATGTGATCCTTAAAGTCTTCAATTGAACTTACAAGGAAAGGAATGTGATAGGATAAGACCTAAGACAAAGGAACATGCAACAAAATAATTGCCTTCAGTTACTATATCTCCTTAAACCAGCACATTATGACTTCACTGGATTTATTCACCCCACCCCACCTTCAATTTATGTAAGTCAACTAATTTAAGAGCCGCAAAGTGACAAAGCTTTGCAACAGGAACAGAAAAACAATGGCTAACAATTTGTCATATAGTTTATAGATCAAAACAGCTGTGATCAATCCTCAACTTTTCTTTAAAGCATCATTGTATAGAACTGAAGGCTTGATTCTCTTCTTGAGTATATCCAACATCATTACTTGGCTCAATTAGGGTTAATTATTAGCATTTCATTATTTAATCACACGTAACTTTTTATTGCTGTAATTATTGAACTTATATGCACTTAAAGGTTTAACACAAAAACTATAATGCCAAATGCAATACTTACATCTCTAAGCGCTTCTTGTGCCAGTGATCGGAAAGACAAGATAACACCAATAATGGTCATCCGCTTCAAAACACTGTCAACAGCTGGGGAAAAATTGAAGATGCCCATAAACCAGAACCAATTCCTATACTTTAAAATGTAGTAACATTTAGTGTCAATATTTTAAAAAATATTCTATACAGCAAATTAAGAATGCAAGGCAGACTCTGCAATAAGAGCCCAGTAAACAGCAAAACGTGTAAACATGCTTGTCAGAGTGACAGCTGTTGACACAGTGCAAGTAATCAGCTTCATACTTAGCCAATTCTTAATCAGAAAAACACCACTTCCTACCAGTTGTATGCCATGCTCATTATGATGATTCTGAGATAATGGTGTTTCGGAAGCAGCATTCAATACACGCTGGGCAAGTCAATGTACCTTACCCACCAAACCACTCCGCTTTTCTTACTAGCTGAGTATTACAAGAACGTGGAGGGGGGGGGGGAGGGATGTGGCAACTTGCCCTAAAGAGCACCTCAGTAGGTCACATATTGGCAGTCTGCACAACATGACAGCCCACCATGGGTTAACCCATGGTGAGGACGTGGCACATTTGGCTGCCATTTTGAATATGTACACCCCCATCCCCACTTAGAGGTTGCTGTGTCATGTGAACCTGATGAGCATGGGTTATGTGAGGGTTAAACAACCCTCACATAACCCATGTTCTGTTTTAGAGTTATGTGAGGAGGACAGTTTAAGCCATGCTTGCCGGGTTTGCCCAATATGACAACCCCTGACCTGGGGTTGGATATGCAATTCAGTGCCTGAAGGTGCTGCGGCTCATTGTGGGTTAAGTAATCCATGATAAACTGCAGCGTGTCATTTGAATCCAGTCTTTATGAACTGTCCACAGTTTATGTTCCGATACAAACTACAGTTCTGTGGTTTTGGTATATATTATCACAGCCTTAAAATGGAGAAATTCTTATAAAAGTACACAATTTGGGGAGCTGAGGTAACTCTCTCTTGCTCATCCTCAATTCCAGTTTTTCAGACTATATGCAAAAGTCCCAGCTAGGGACAAAAACTAAAAAAAAAAAACAGCTGTAGTTACTGGTGATCAAGGATTTTGAATGTATTACACCAGGGTCTTCATTTGCTTCCAACTGATTTCTGTACCCAATTCAAGGTGCTGATTTTGGGCTATAAAGCCCTGAACAACGTGGGATCTCAGTACCTAAAGGACTGCATCCTCCCATACCTTGATTAATGGTTGAGTGTCCCCTCAATTGGAAACTCAGAGAGTGGCTACACATGAGAAGATCTTCTCTGTAGTGTCCCTCCTCCCCAGTTATGGAACACTCTCCTCAAAGAAGCACGCCTGATGCTCACACTGCTATTTTTTCAGCAAAAGGGGAAGAGTTTATTATCCTCCCAGGCTTTAAGGTTTTATCATTCTAATGTTTGTAATATTTTAATTCAATTAACATCACTGAAGTATTGGTTAAAAGAAGACACTGTTTACATTAGTGTTTTAAGCTCTAGATGATTGGTCTTGTGATACTATAACTGTGCTAGCTTTTTATTTGTTGATTACAGTGTTTGGTTGTATTATTGATTTGTGTATTAATTGTTTATTTATTGTTTGTCACTGAGAACATTTGCTTAGAGAATGACTCAAATAATGAATAAATACTTACATGACAATCTTTTGAAGAGAGCTGCCATCTGATCTGGTTTGTCAAAACTGGTCCTCATTTGTGTTAGCACTTCAACATTCTCGACCACAAGTTTCTAAGACGAAGCAAGATCTCAGGTCAGGCATAGATCTGAGTATAGTAATAAGTGCATGCTTTAGGACATTTCAGTGTGGCAAGCAGGAAACAGAGCTCATGAAATCCAGATGTTCCCACTATCTGACCGGAATAACTATGCGGTTATACTAGGTAAGACCTAACTATACACCAAACTGAAAGTTTGCAGTGCAATAATAAAAGCTCTCTGTTCCACAAACCACTTATTACTCTAGTCGTCCCATTAAGCTTGAACAGGGATCCTTTAGAATAGGTGGACTGAGTACTGCAAACTGAATTTTCTTTGCACAATGTGCAGTTAAAACTGCATGGGGGTGGGGGTCAGATTCCACTACATGTCATGATTTGTCTCTCTTTGGTCCACTTTTGGACTCCCTCCTGCCAGCTCATTGGGATTCTTTAATCCAGCCTTCCCCAACCTGATGCCCTCCAGATGTTTTGAACTTCACCTACCAGCATTCCTAACCATTGGCCATGCCTGCTGGAGCTGATGGGAGTTGAAGTCCAAAGCATCTGGAGGATACTAGGTTGGGGAAGGCTGCTTTAATCCCTGTCCTTCCCCGTGTGAACAAAAACAGAGATGATGGCTGTGCCCTCCTCTTGTTATGCTTCTCAGTTGCTCACTGTTGTTTGCCTGGGAGTCAAAAGCTGAGGCACATGAGGGGGGGCGCAGGCTCTGTTGCTGTTCATACTGGGGAGAAGGGCATTAGAACCTGATGCCTGAATGGGAGCGTCAGTGGAGAAGCTACTGCTAGTGGCTCTTCAGCTTTTGCTCAGTTCAGTGTGTTGTCCCAGTGAAAGATTTGCTGCTGACTAGAGCTAGACACTCTTTCCTAATTTCCTGACACTCTTTTTTTTTTTTTCAGCAGAAGCAAAAGCAAGCTAATTCACACACCCAAATCAGAGCTCATCTGTTTAGAGAAGAAGCATACAGGAACAAGTAATGACTGAAGAACTGTACCAGGACAGCAAGGAATAGAACAGAAAATAAATGGAGTAGGGTATGTGCCCATCAGGATGAACCTCATGTACATTCAAACAAGTAAGTTGTATATGAACAGATACAAAGATCTGTCCATATACTTCTGTGTGCCTACGGGTGTTTGGACGTGTGTTGCTTAAATAGCCACCCCAACCAATGCCACATGACAAAAGACATTTGCATCCAAAGAGAAATGGAAAAGCTGTTTGGGATATGGTATGAGTGTTTGCTGTTCAAAGCAAAAGCAGTCAAAAATTCTGATGAGCAAGCACAAATCCTTGGGTTAGTCAAAAGTAGTTCTTGTGATTCAGGCTATGTATTCTTGTATTCATTTATAACACAAATTCTGCTTTTAATGATAAAAGCAACAACCCTAGAGAAACAATGGAAGTTACCTTGAGTTCAGCAACCTGTGAAGAAATGTGCCACATAAGACTTTCACTCAAGAACTTCATGCCATATGGACCAAGGAGTTCTGACAGAGCCCTCATTTCTATGGAAGAAAAATTATATTCATTCGCACACAAACCAATTATACTGTTGTAACTTAATAAACACAATAGAAATGGCTTGTTTATTTGTGATACTTCTGCACCACTTAATGTGATAAAATCCCTAAGTGATTCACATATAAATATTAAAATCACATTTGAAATACATTATTTCACATACTTAAGTTTGTAATGCATCCTATCTCAAAGACTCGGGATGGAGAACGGTTGTAATATAACCACTTATTATACTATAAATATTAAGCAAATGAAAAAGCATACAAAAGACTCCTCTCACTCTCAACTAGCTTAGCCTCGGACACCAGAGATCAAGAAGCCTGCTCAGTAGATGACCTTCCTTCAAGTTCTTCCATTAGGACAGGAGCAAGACACAGCTGTTACCCCACCCTGCACTCCTCTGAAGGGTGGGGTCTTAATTCACGCTAGGTATTGGGGAGGATCAGACGCAACAAGGGAGTCTCTTGGTACTGGTTATCTTCTCCAAATACCAGAATGAAGTGAGAGGAAAGACCTGGCCTTTCTCCCCTCCTGAGCCTTCTGCATTAATGCCTAGCTATTAAGCCAAGCCAAAATGTGTGAACCCCAGCGACCATCAAAACCAACCTAAACAGAGAAGTTTTACAAGGCTTTCGAAAGAAACTCAGAGTTTTGGAAAAGGTGGCATAATTACGTGAACATCAGACTAGTGTTTGTATCCAATGGGGCGTGTGCGTGTGTGTGGTGGTGGTGGTGTGTGCGTGTGCCAAGAAAGCCCCATTGTCTGAGTTGAGTTCTGCTTGTCTGTTTCTGGATCCAGCTCCATAGCTTTTATATATGACTTTCCAATATCTATAACTTTTCCATACAGGAAAGATTCTTAAATTACTTTAAGAATCTTAACAGAAGTACATTTGAGAACAAACGCAATTGTTGGTTCAATCTACGGAAAACTTACCTGATATGTCAGAATATTCTTCTGCATTAAATGTCAGTTCATTTTCAGTAGGCAAGTTCACAAATGCTTTCATCGCTGGGAAATAGGCTATATGGCCATTACTGACTTGCCTTAACAAGGTTTCCAGATACCTTAACAAAACCAAAATTATCTTCATAGCAGACTGTAATACTCCTTACCATTAATTTCCCCTATCACATTAACTTTGATGTAAGTTACACTGGCACAGAATTTTGCTCTTGAAAATCAACATAAAGTGACATCAGCTCACATGTATTATGCATTGCATAGTCCTCAAGGTTTCCCCAAAACAGCCAATATTTTCAATTTAAACAAATCTGCAATTTGTTTTTCACATCTGGTAGGAAACTAAAACACTGTGCGTTTTGAAATACGGTGTTCCAAGTGGAATGAAATTCAGTGCTCCTAATATATGCAACTCAATTTCAAGATGCACATTAAGCAGGAGTCAGTTCATATTGCCTACTGTGATTTGTCACTCTCTCTCCCACCTTAGCACACTCCCTCCCAAATGTTTTCATATGATAGCTTGTATCTCACAAAAACAAAAAGATTAGAGACTTAAAATGCAACTCTGATTCTTACCAATTTGTGTACAGACTGGTAATGGTTGGCTCCCCGTGACTATCTAAATGCTGGGTTTGCTGAAGAAGAACATTATTGAACACTCTTGTGATATCAATCTGTACATAATTCTCTATTGACTGGAGTACTGTCATGTAGGCTCTTACACTTGTTAACAACTCTGAAGGTTTTGCAATCTCTTGTGTTGCTTGATTATACATAGTCATCCCAACAATTGACCTTTGAAAAGAAAAAGTTATTAACACTCTAGTGAAGTAAAGCAACAGTTCCATTTCCTGGCTAATTGTAAGAACAGAAAGCTTGGTCATCAAACTAAGCTTGGATTTAAGCTTGGATATGACATAATTACTTTTAGCATGTGAACTGCCAAGCTGCAGGCCTGGCATCTAGTGTAACTGACCATTTGGGTAAAGTTTGCACTAGATGTCTACCAGGCCAGCAGATCTGAGGCATCTGCAACTCATATTCTTCCTGAACTTTCTTGGTACCACCTACTTTGACATACAGGCACTGGTGAGAGCACAATGTAGGGAGGGTGTTACAAAGCTCTAAACTGGACCGAAAGAGAGCAGTGCCCCCAGTACAGAATGATTTTTGGAGAAATCCAGAAAATCTGGTATCAAACCATATCCCAGTATAAAGGAAAGGTTCACCGTTTTTTTTAAAAAAAGTCAAATAAAAAAATGTGAGCAAATGTAGCTCCAACAGTAATAGTTGTGTAAAGACGTGATCTTAATTTTTCCTTATATCTTTTTATCCACCTCCTTGAAAAATAAGAGTAAGAGCTTATTATTTGCTTATTAAAACAGATAATGGCTGGGCCCGTTCGAAGTCATACTACAAAGCTGCCACATACTAAGCAGTAGAGTATACATCTTCCATCTCCCAGTCACCAACTTTCCATGTACATAATTTGAATCATGCATGCATCATGTTACTATTTGTAGCATGGGACTGATCCCTTCAATCTTGGAACTTTAAAAATTAACAGGTAAAAGCAGTATGTATGGGCAGCCATTATGGTGGCTGGAAGTTGGAGCAAAATAAATTGGAACTGTCAGCTCAAGATTAATTATTTGGTTATTACTGGACACAAATAAAATTTAAAAACTGAACATTTCTATTAAGTTTTAGCAAATAAGACTCAATGGTCAAAGAACTTAAATAGTTATATTTTACAAGCCTGCCTCTGACACAAGCATGGTTTTAGAAACTTGTATCAGAAACTGTCACATAAAAATAAAAGTGGCACAGCAACAACCCACCCACCCACAGTGAGGAATATTCAAGATATAAATAGTAAAAACATGTTTATATGGGTTATAAAACTAGCCATATTTTTAATGGAAGAATGGCCTGCTCTTTGGGACTCAAACACCTCTGCTCTTTGGGGTTAACAATTGCTTTTTTTGGACTTGGATTGCACAGTTTCTTTTCCAAGTCTGAGAATACCTTTGCAATATGGGAACTGCTGTAGCACAACTTCTTCCTTTGCTACCTGGGTAGCATCACTAGCACTAGGTCCAACATGGCACTTCCTGATATGGTCCTAACATTACTTGAGCAGCATGGAAGAAGACACACTTGTTGCATTCATATGTCACAATAATGCAGAATTCTGGCTTATTGTGATTGAGCCATAATGCATTGATCGCTCCTGCTTAGTTAGCTCCTCCTGCAAGTAGGAGTGGCTTAAACAAACTGCAGACCTTCCAAGGTTTACTGACTTTAGCTTGTCTGGGCAGAAACAAGCCAGAGTTCCTGCTCACACGTCATGATAAACAAACCATGGACAGAAGGTCTGTGATTTGTTTAGCCGGAGCTCGTACTTGCAGCCAAGTGGGAGCGACTGAACAGTGCACACTAGCAAGCTGGCTTGTTCACAATAAGCCAGAATTCTAGATTGTGACCTAGCCACTGAAGCATTTCCTATGCCCCAAAGGAAATGCCAGAATAGGCCTTTTGTTGTTATACTGGTAACAGCCGTACAACACTCAGAGAGGAGGCTTGGTAACAATTGCAACAGAAATTGATGTAAATCAATTGTGTTACTCCATAATAGTGACGATGCGTATCTAAAATAATCTGCCAGTGTCCAGCTGATATAATGAGAAACATTCCAAGATAATAACCTAACATATTTTCCCTCCAAGTGTAATTAAAAGTTAATGCCACCCTCATGAGAAAGCAAATGCCCCCAAAGCCCCAAAATTGATTTGCATTTTTCAAAATTTACTATGAATGTATTCTCTTGTTTCAAAAACGTTCCAAACTATCTAGCAGCTATTCATATCAAACACCCTAAATACCTAGCCTCAGGACTGCCATTTGCCCGTAACACCTGACAACCATGGCAGTTTCTCTTTCACATACTTCTACCAATCCCCAGACAGTGATCTGAAGACACCCAATCTAGTTTCATTGTTGAAACTAAACAGTATCAAACTTGGCCAATACCTAGATGGTATTCATATCCCTTGGAGGGATATGAATTAATTGACTTATGGCACAATCCTATGCATATTTAAACAGAAAAGAAGTCCTACAACTCCCAGCATGCTCCAGCCAGCTGTGGCTGGATGTGGCATGCTGGGAGTTGTAGGACTTTTTCTGTCTAAATATGCATAGGATTGCACCCTTAATGTCATTGTTTTACAGGCTGAAGTTCTGCTAAAATATTCTAGATGTTTTAAAAGCTTACTTCACACTCCTTTATAGGACATCTTAATTAATCTTTCAGTGAAGCAGCACTGTGCACCATGGCTAAAGGTATACATCTGAATTTGCAAATCAATCTTACTTGGTAAAGCGGATTTCCAGGTGAGATGTTAAGTACTCCCTTGGTGTAAAGGTATGTTCCCAAACAATCATGTTTGGAACATAATTGATTGAGAAGCAGAGCTCAGAAAGTGCCGTGTGCAGCTTGTCCAGACTTAAGGGGAGAAAAATGCATACAAATATGTAAGTCACACAAGCAGGCACAGAAGTGTTACAGCCCAACCCAAAAACCATTAAATATAAGTTTATAAAAAATATTTTAAACACAACCATATAGCATAGGGGCATCAAACCTCTTTCAGTTGAGGGCCAAATTCTATTTCAGAGAAGCTCTCAGGGGCTGCATCCCAGTGGTGGGTGGGGCCAAAGGCAAAAAGGCAGGCCAAAAACGACAGCATATTTTAGCTTAAAGCTCTTCCTGCCAGTAGCTAAGCCTTAGGAAAGGCATTTCAACAGTTTAGAGAATGGGAAAAACTGTGCAAAGGCCAGGAAAACACCAAATGATCAATGGCCTGGGGGAAGGGTATGCGGTCATCTGAGAAACCCCCCAGATTTGGCCTGGAGGCCCGAGTTTCAACATCCCTGATATAGTAACCTTGCCTAAACTAAGAACAATGGCATCAGGCATATATCTCACCCAACATGTTGAATGGGAAAGCAGTGTAAGATTATAGTACAGGAAAGTATGTTTGTCATGGTATTTGTTAAATTATTTTCCGTAAACATCTACGTACATACTTTTTTAAAAAAAGTCTACAATTATCATTAAATTGGCTCCAGAAATTAAAATGTCTGTTAAGTGAAATTCAGTACTCATGTAAAAGATAGCAAATGTAAAAGGTAGTGAAGAAAGAAAGATATGTATAAGTAAGGATTAATGATTTAACAAATTACTCACTTGGTCACCACCAGCCTGTTTTTTCTCATGCTTTCTACTCCTGGTTTTTCCCTTTCTGGTTCTCCCTTCTTACCCGTCTGTTTTTTTGACTTTTTATTGACTGCTTGACTGATGGTTTTGGCACAGTGCTTTGGAAGCAACTTTTAAAAACAAAACAAAAGACCAGTTAGTTTCAAAACAGAGTTATGGTTCACAAAAACTAACCACTATTTAAAAGACTGAAGTTTTTATTGCAAGTCTCATTTACCATCTCAAAAATTTAGAAAACTTTTCATGTCATTTCCATTATTTTACATACTTGCAAGCTGTTCAGTAGTAACAATACTGACTAGCTGGAACTTAAGGTCTAGAAGTGATTTCTACGCAGTTACTATTCGTTCTAGTTAAAGAGAAGAACAGGAGATACCTTATTTAAAGTTAATATTATGAACAGAACGTTTTTAGAACTTTACAGAAAACCCTATCATGTAATGAGATCTGCATTACTAAGAAGATTGTTCCTTTCTTACTTTGCATAGTGCCATCTATCTGTATGCAATTTTACAAAGAATGAGAGGACAGAGCCCTACCCCAAGGGATTTGCGATCTAAAAATAGACACAAGGAAAACAGGAGCAGGGCAGGGAAGTTGAAGCAGGGTAAACAGAGGAAGAATATGTAGTTATTTCAGTGACGAATACTTAGGTTTAGCTAAAACACAGGGTACTGAGATGAAAATTAAATTCTCACCTGGTCACTTAGAGTACACTGCTCTGTGCAAATATCTGTGATAAGATTCCGAGCCTGCTTAGCCATTTCATCCAAAAACATGTTACACAGGGAGAGGCTACGGTCACCAATATGATGTCTCTATGAATGTAAATACACAAAAATTGTTTTCCAAATTGTAACCAGAGTGATTAAAGTATTAAGAGATCATTAATGGCGATACTACTGAAACGTACTTACATTGAACCCATTTAAGCAGAGAACAATGGAACTGCCAGTAAATCAGGTCTCATAACCAGGCCGAACTGGAAGTAAATCTTACTCAGCGAAGCTCCAAAAAGCATGTTTTTTTTAAAAAAAAATTGCACTAAACTCCCTCAGCAGGGGAGTGCCTTAACCTTTACACAATTCAGTCAATGACGAAAAGCATCTGTCACACATAGGGTCAGTGATGGGATACATCGTTTTATTACTTTATTGTACTTATGTTGTTTATTCTTAAATTTCCTATTTAATCAAATAATTCTTAATGTGGCTACTTATGAAACTTGAGTTAATAAAAAGGTTTTGTCGCTGTAAATTTCAACTAACTTGTCATGTTTTTCTACCCCAGAAGCCCAAATTGATTGCTAGTGGTAGCCATTCGTTGCAACAGTGGCACCCACAGAAGAGACTCCGAAGATTATCTTAGCAATTGGGCAGGAACATTATGGGTTCTATGTTATTATCACTTCGGGACACTTAGGAAGTAGGAAAAGCTAAGGTTTTCTTTTAACAAATGAAGGCTTAACAAAACTGTTTGTTAAAGCATTTATACTATGCCTTTTCATTAAGATGTTCAAGGAGGCTCAGCTCTAAGCATCATCAAAAAGAAAACCCAATCTTACACATACATCTGCCTTGTTCTATTCCAGAAGAATCCCAAAGGCAACATACATAATACAACCGAACAATCTAAATCATTAAAACAATTCCATGAATGCATGTTATTTAAGCCATCTACAGATTTCCTCCCTCTTGTAGAAAATGGCCTTCCCTTTGCCCTTCTTTCTTAATAACCAACACTTTGCCTTTCTATCTTAATAACCATCACAGAGCATCTTCTGTTCACAAAGGAAACTGGATTCCAGCAGAGGCTCCTGGAGGAGGGTGGTGGAGTGGTGATTTTCACCAATTTTTCCTTCCCTCTCAAGTGTGCTACATCCCACGCTGTTATAAAGGGCCCCCCTGTGCCCCCTCAAGAGCAGATATTCAGGGGCAGAGGGGGTGGGGGGATTTACAAAAACTACCTCCCCCTCCTGTCTGCAGGAGCATCCAGTTTGCAGAGTTCTGCTCTGTACAAATCTGGATCCAACTCACTCTATTTCAACACACACACACACACACATACACACACACACACACACACACACACACACTCTGTTCCACCCAACAATACATACAAAGCTAACTTTGGAGAACCATATTATATCCATTTGCAACAGCACACTTTTTTCCTTTCTGTGCATAAGTTATATGTGCAATACTGCATATTTTCAGCTATCTGGGTATATAGTGTAACAAAGCGAAAGAAAAAGTAGTTAATTCTGGGCTTATGTTGTGTCCTTATTTTTGATAAAATCTACACTTAAATTGTCTGTTCCTCCATATTTGCTTCAGTATTAAATGTAAAGATCAAATACACTGCAGAAAAATTGCCATGCAAATAACACACATCTGACTTTCACTCAGCTCAGTTAAAAAATTACATCCTGAGTAAAGGTAACAGTCCGGGACTGTTTAGCTTAGAAAAAAGGTGAGTAAGGTGTAAAATTATGCATGGTTGGAGAAAGTGGATAGGGAGATATTTTTCTCTTTCTCTCATTAATACTAGAACGGGGGGGGGGGGGGAGAGATTCAGGACAGATAAAGGAAGTACTTCTTGGTAGGTGGCAGTATTGCAGCCGAAACTCTCCCCACGACCTGAGTTCGATCCCAGCGGAAGCCAGGTCTCGGTAGCTGGCTCAGGTCGACTCAGCCCTCAATCCTTCCAAGGCCTGTAAAGTGAGTACCCAGCTTGCTGGGGGAAAGGTAGTCACGACTGGGGAAGGCAATGGCAAACCACCCCTCTATAGCCTCCATGACAATGCCAGCGTAAGCGGCGTCCCTCTAGGGGTCAGTAATGACCCGGTACTTGCACAGGAGGAACCTTTCCTTTCCTTCTTCACACAACACGTAGTTAAACTATGGAATTTGGTACCACAAGATGTAGTAGCGATGGCCACCAATTTGGATGGCTTTAAAAGGGGATTAAACAAACTCATGCAGGATAAGGCTATCAAAGGCTACCAGTCATGATGCTATATACTACCTCCATAATCAGAAGCAGTATGCCTATATATACTAGTTGCTGGGGAACATGAGTGGGAAGGTGCTATTGCACTTATGTCCTGATTGTGGGATTCCCACAGGCAGCTGGTTGGCCACTGTATGAACCGAATGTTGGACTAGATGGACCCTTGGTCTGATCCAGCATGGCTCCTCTAATGTTCTTATGATTGTTCCCTACCATATGAAAGAAGGTGGGTGAGTACACATGACTGGGCCTTGGGCTGCAGTACACTTTCCTCAAAGAGACTTATATGTTTACCCTGCCACTTGCTTTTTGGTTAGCTGCCAAAAAGTGGCTTTTTCTGAAAGCCTTTGGGATGAATGGGCAAAAACTACCTCCCCGTCCCACCCGTGGGAGCATCCAGTTTTTGCTGTAAAGTTTTTATTCTTTGTTTTTCTTCTCTGGTTGGTGATATTGTTACATTTTGGGTGTTTTTTACTGACTGATTTAAACGTTGTTTTTTGAGCTGCCTTGAAAGTGGTGTATGTGCGCGCTCATGTAGACATGGAAAATGGTAATTAGTGTACTCTCTCAGTTGGAACTTCTTCAAACACGCAAGTCCGTACCACAATAGATGGAGACAATTAAATTTCAGCTCTCTTACAAGCATTCACTGTAGTTGACAAAGTTAGTCATTTTCTATTCTATCCCTGGCTCCATACATGAAAACAATAAAGCCACTCAGCCTTTTTTCCTACCTGTACAAACATTACTTTAAGTTACAAATTTACCTCTTCTGGGCACAGCTCATGGGTGCAGCTCATAAAGTGTGTACAAAGCAGTGGGAATGCAATTGAGTATCTGGACTGAGAAGGGAGTTCCAAACATTGCTGAAACATCTTCTCAAAAGCACGGCTATAAAAACTGATCAGAAAAACAGGTTAAGTTTTCATTCTACTCAGATAAAATAATCAATACATACTTATATTAGATGCAACTAAGCACATAATGAATTTTAAATGCCAGCAAATACTTGCACTTGTACCAAATGCTAGTAACAAAAGCCTTAAGCTCATGACACCTTACATTACTAGGGAACTGGCAGGAGACAAACGTATTTTATTTTAAAGCAGTATTTTAGTTTATGCTTCATTTTAAAGCTAAAATTTGGCACAAAGTGGCTGACAATAGGAAATTTTAAACACTCTAAACAATAGCTAATTAAAAGAAAAAACTATATAAAATTAAAAACCTAAAGACAAAAAGAACAGCATAAAACAATCACAATATTACAAATTATTCTAAGAGCAATCTAAGCAAGAGCAAAAATAAATTAAATCAGCCCAAATTTCTTCTCCAAAGGCAATTTGAAAGTTTAAGAATGCTCTAGTGCCGCCTAAAAGAAAAGAGAGCCACATACCTCCCAAGGGAGGAAGTTCCAGAGTTGAGGGGGCACCATCGAGGAGGCATCATCTTGTGTTCCTGTCAACCTGATTTAACTTACTGGCAGGTCTGCAAGCAGGGCCATTGCTGCCAATGTAAAGACCCAGGCCAGTAGTCCTTTAAGTGACTTGTCCCCAAACTGTTTAGGGCTTTAAAGGTCAATATCAGTAGTTTAAATTGGGCTCAGAAGCAGATAGGTAGCCAGTGCAGCTGATGTAAAATTGAAGTAACATGCTCTGAATGCTTAGAGCCAAGAAACATCCAGCAAGGTGCATGCTGCAATAGCTGAAGCTTCTGAACCATCTTTAAAATGTTTTAACTATTTTAACCTGTTGTTTTATTCTTTTACCATGTTGTTCACCGCTCCGAAATCTTCTGATATGGAGCAGTATATAAATATTGTAAAATAAATAAATAAATAAATGCCCCAAGTACAGTGTGTTATAGTAGACTAACTCTGGATGTAAGCAGGGCATGAGTAACTGAGGTAAGGAGAAAAAGAACATATTGATAAATTCTCCCAATTCAGTTGCCATGGTCTAATAAAATCAGTCAGGTAAGCATATATTAATGGAGGCAGTACAAATCTACTCAGAAATAAACCCCATTGTTCAATGAGGCTTACTCCCAGATGGGTACAGGACTGCAGTCTAACAGTAGTAATTTTATAGCATTTTAAGCATGCACAGCACTTGACAATGTACATCTTGTCTTCACAGAAATTCTGGAGCTGGGTCATTATAATTCTCCTTTTTACAGACCATGCTATTTTGCTAGTGTTGCAGTCTGTAGAAGATGCCTCAAGATTTAAAAGACTTGCCCAAATAGAAGACCATTTCCAACTGACTACACTGGCTCTTCTTTATTAAAAAAAATAAAAAACAACACGCACAAGAAAACTTTAGAACCAGATTAAATGACATACCAAAATATAGAGAGATCAGATGTTTCCACCAACATCTCCACCAAAGAATCTACCATTTTTGTGTGGAAAATAATTGTGTTCATCATCTTTCCAAGTTCTCTGTGGTCTGCAAGGCTAAGTGAAGCCTTAGACACACTAGTATAGGCCTGTGGATATATAAAAAAGGGTAATAACTGACAAAACTGGGATCCCAGCCAAAGTCTTAATTCTTGTGAGGAAATCTGTCACCATTTGCATTCAAGTATTAGTTTAAAAAAAAAAGAAAGGCCGAAACATGATTGAAAACAAAGCAAACATTTCCACCATATTTTTTGCTTAAATTTACTTAGGACAAGTAAGCTTTATAATACAACAAATTCTAAGTTACCATTCCTCCACACTTTGGGGCTTGATGAGTGTGTGTATTATTGAAAATATGACTTTTTAAAATGTATAGCTTAACAAGAAAGAGGTCATTTGAGGATTTAACGAAGACTTATTTTTCTGCTGTATTACTTACATTTAAGAGTCCAATTCATATTTATGAAAAACTGTTTATATTGTTGTTTAAACAAGAGCAAGAAATATTTAATCATCTTTTGAGTGGAAACCTACATGGATCAAAGCTGTATCAAGACACAGTAATACCATGTTATTTTGCTACTGTTGCAGATGTTATTTGAAAAAGAGGCTGTTCAAAAATCCCAGTTACTTTGTAGCCAAAGATTTCCTGGGCCCAAATGCAAAAGTAGAGTTAATTTGTTTTATTTTTGGAAGGGGAAAAAACCCTAAATCCAGGATTACATAAAAGGAATAGCATGTTTTTCCAACCCTGTTTGCCTTTATAACTTGTTTGAACAACTGAGGAAAACCAGGCCTTTTACATTATCTCAAAAGCAACTTCCAAGAAAAATGACTGGCTTAGTGTCTGACAATGTGACCTTTCTACAAAGGTTCTCTTTGAGTATGTACAATAAAATGCTGAAGAACAGGGCATAACCTTCTCAACTCTGGTTTGGTTACACTGCTTTGTTATTACAGACTTCTACTCTTATCACTTGATTTCGCACTTCCTGAAACTGTCTGATGTTATCCTGTGCTCCTGTTTTAAACAATGGCCATGTTTATCCTATGAAAAAGTTTGTAATTCAGATTAAGTTTCTAAAGTACTTTGGGATTCTAGATGTATATATTATATGCCATTCTACTTCAACAGGTAAAAAAATGGGTTGAATCCAGACTTAGTCATGCTTAGAGCGGACCCACTGAAATCAATGAGACTTACTTTAGTCTTGACTAGCTTACTCTAAGCATGACAGTCGGGATCCAATCCACTAGCTGTAAAAATTCTGTCTCATATTTATTTACAATCCCTGCTTTTAGTGAACACATATTCATAATTTTTTTCTTTTAAGTTTCCTGTTGTTCATACTATAGACAATACTAGTAGCAGCTTGCTACAGAACATATTTACAATTTTCAGTCTGGTCAGCCTATAAACATACTTTCTCCTACTGTTTGGAGATGTTACATTAATTTATTTGGGCCTAGTTATTAAAACATACACACACCCTTGTCTTAGATCAGTCCAACCATTTATAGCACCATGCTTGAAATAAAACTAATTTCACACTACATATGGATGCAACCTCAAGAAAAGTTGAGGTTTTTTTCATTTGTTTTAAAAGGTGTGACAAGGTAAGTTTGTTTGGCTAGAGCATCCCCTGCTTACTTCAGAATTTGCTAAGGGCAAAACATCACTAATCTAGAATGTGTTTTTAATCAGAACATTGAGAATTTGTGTCACTAATTACGCTAAAAAACACTGAAGTCCTTTTGGTATATCAACAGTGCCTCTCCATTTAAGAGAAAGATGCAACCATTTAAAGTTCAGGTTTCTAGTATGGCTACTCAGCAAATTAAGAACGTATACAATACTCCAAACTGCACAATGGACTCAACATTTGCTAGATCATTTAGAGTTCACTGCCTTTAAACTGCACATATTTTGTGCAAAGGGCAATCACCCCCAAAAGGCCCTGCCCTAACTTGGGGGTTGGCTCTTAGAATACACCAAGGTAACACCCCAGTCAGCTCACACAACTGTAGACTCATTTTCTATTCGAAAGGCGTACATCTTTCTACTTAACAAGGGAGAGTGAAGTAAGCAAGGGGTAGCCAGTCAGCGGAAGCCCTGTTCCCTATCAAACACCAAGCCCCACTCAACGTTCCATTTTTTTGTTTAAAAAGACAAAGAAAAATGTGGAAGCCTCCTCCCTCATGGTGAAAAACAGACCCTTAGGACCTGGACCTTAGAAATGGGCAATTAGAGTCCCTCTGTAATTAAAAAGTATTTTAATGGCTAAGAATACAAGTCAAAAACATACACTTCCCTTCCCACCATGACTATACTGTTCCACATTTATCCATAAAATTTCTTTGTAAGGGAATGGGGGTGAGGGGAAAGTAGGAGTCAAATGGCCCAGACAGACTGCAGAGACAGAAACAGGCCATCAACCCTCTACCTCTGAGTCTGGAAGAATGCACTCAGCTGGGAATGGCAGCTTGTTCCTTTTACCATGTCAAAATCTAAGAACCTAAGGAATGTCTACTGTATAATCAGCCACCAGCACAATGGGGAGGGTAAAAGTGGAAGCCTTTAAAAAAATGGATTAAAAAACCACATAGTAAAGTGGCTTTTAAAAAATAACCTAGTTTAAAATGAAATCTGAATTTAATGCATAAATGTTAAAACCTAAAGCTGAATCATGACCATCTGTCAAACATATAAAGACTGCTTTTCTATGGTAGAAAAAGAACAGAACCAGCAGCGAAGGGGAAAAACTGACTTTCTAGCTTGAGCATTATAAAATGACACTTTAGTCCAATTTGGAACTACATATCTTGGCTTAAGCCGAGATGTACATGAGCCTTGTGCCTAAGTATTCTGTCCTTGTACCACTCCTTTTCTCCTCTCTCCTCAGTGGGCTGCAATCCTTAATTAATTAACCATGGTTTCTCATTACATCCATGCTAAGAAACAATGGCTTCCAGGATTGGAGTTAAGTCAAGATCCTAAACCAATTTGGAATAATGATCTAAGATCCTCATAATTAAACTTTCCTAGTGAGGATGCAATGAGACACTATAGTTAAATAACCGAGGAAGTATTCATTCATGACATGCAGAGAAGAAAAAAGAGAAGTAGGGCAGCACGAGGACAGAATGAACAGCCACAGGTTTTGTGCCTATCTCAGTTTAATACACTGAGGTATCTTCATCCAAACCAGGCCAATGTCATCTAATCCAGGAACTAACAAATCAAAGGCACTAGGATCCAGGAGATGCTATCCTGTCTATCACCAGGATAATTTGCACAGCCCATATAGGTGATCTTATACTCCTGTTTTATGCCATCCAACTACTTGAGTTCTGCAGTATGTTCCACTCTCAAATTATAAATATGTATGACTCTACTAACTAAGCAAGATAATATGATGGAAAGTAAATGACTAAGGAAAATTATTTCCCAGAAATTACCTGCTCTTGCTTCTAGAAACTTCTATATACACCCCAGTCCTATGTGTATTAACTTAGACATTAAGTCCCATTTTGTTCCCAGTAAACGGATAAAGCCTTAGCCTTCAAATGGGGGGGGGGATGGGGAGACTTGTGGTCCTCCCATGCTTTGACCTATAATCCCATCATCCCTCACCACTGGCTATGGTGACTAGGTTGATGGAACTTACAGTCCAACACATCTGGAGGGCCACAAACTGCCCAGCCCTGCTTCAAACAATGAGCTTGCTTAATATCCTTGCATGTGTACAGAGAGTGCCAAAAAAGAAATCTGTTGATCTCTAGCAGATATAATACAGCAGTGCATGTAGGCTATATGACAAACAGTTTTGAATTAATTGCTTAGGTTGTATAAAGGCTTTAATTTAGTTGCAAGCCCTTATGTTATACAGTGCAGTTCTATGCATATTTACTCAGAAGGAAGTCCCACTGATTTCAGTGAGGTTTACTCCGAGGTATGTTTTCACAGGATTGTAGCTTAAATCATTATAGCAAGCAGTTGGTTTGAGTGCTTGTCAAAGAAACACATTAATTTTGAAATGTGAAATCAAACATTTAAATCAATTATTTTCAATCACCTTGATGGAAAGTGATATATTCTGTAGCAGAAGAAAACAAGCACTGAATTTAGGAGTACACAAAGGTAATTCTTACCTGTAATCTAAACCAATCAAGCCTCATTCCTCTGAAGTCAAATACCTCCCCATCTTCAACTACATCATGGAGGAAAATGAAACACCGAAACTGTAACACACTCTTACTGTAGCCATGAAGACAATCACCCATTTCTTAATGCACCATACTTCATACCAATAATTTTGCTCAGGAATTTTAGCCTTACCAGTAGCTTTGCACAATTTTCTAAACAAAAAGACATTTCCAATTCAACCTCTGTACTCATACTACAAACCAAAAAAGGAGAAAACTTCAATTTCAGCTAAACATTTTACCACTTTTTAAAAACTAGAGTTTTATACTTGGGCTTTTGTCCTGAAACATTGTTGCTCTCTGTGGATTTGTTGCTCTCTGTGGATACTTCCTGAGAAGTCTGGTGAAGCAGAACATCTGTGCCAGGCTCTCACCCATCTGTACTGGACAGCACATACAATGGAGTCCAAAAGTAAGGAGAGGGGAGGGACTCCAGCAAGGACAGAGGACATGGAACATATGCTTCGAGAACTTATGTTAAATTACAAACTCATCTTGTTCTCGTTCAGAAGAAAAACTGACAGTTCAGTTCCTACCAGTGGGCTGTGCACTTTAGTTGTAATACAATCACATGCAGAAGAACAATGTGATTATGCAAGGATACCTCAATGTGTAATCCATCTCTGAGTCAAGGACAGTCATAGAAAATTTAAAAATGTATGCATGTGTATATATCCTCATGGGCCTGAGTTCAGGTTGGTTGGAGGTGGAGCAGGAGAACAAGGTTAGTTTCTAATGGGGAATAGAGATTAAAGGACTCCTCTAAACCATACAACTTCCAAATTAAATTACTACTGCAAAGATTGAAGTTGGATACATTTGACATAACTTTAGCTCATGGCTTACACATACATGCGTGCGCGCTTACCTTGTTTCACACTTAAGGAAGTCATAGTGTTTACAAAAGAGGACATAATGATCGACTCATCTTCAGGACACACTGAAAGATTCTAAAAGTTAAATATCAAGAAGATACCATGTTGTAGTAGTAAGCTTTGTTGACTACAAAATTAATAATTAAGAATAAAGTGGAGAACATACCAATGTATATGTGCCTGCCAACAGCCTATGAGGAAGCTTCCCTGCCAGACCATCTGCCACCTCAGAGGGGTGTTTGCATGTGTATGAGAGAGGTGAATAGTGAGTGGTCTTAATTATGTATATGCACAAGTCTAATGCATGTGGTTTATGTATAAGAGAGGGCTGAGTGATGTGTATGAGGAGGGCAGCTGTACCTAGAGAACTTGCCTCAAAAAATATCTGCCCACAAAATTTCACAGGTTACCTCTTGGACAATTAAAATATGGAAATTGCTCTTCTGACATATGGCTGAGAAAAGGGCTTATTAATGTTTCATGGTTACCAAGGTAATGTCACTAAATCCACCAAGCTTATGCTGTGTATGTTTTCATTATGTTTCAAGTACAAGAACGCATTTGTCAAAGTAACAAACATAACGAATGCTATATAATACATATATGCAAAGTTATTTTTGAAGACAGGAAAATTAAATATTGTAACATAAAGGTCTTAAAGGACTCATCCGAATCAGATATCATAATTAATTGCCATTGTGTATACAATTAAAGGGGGGGAACTGAGGGGAGGGGAGACACTAGTTGCTCACATATTCTAGCATTTTTGTCTCCACACATCCTTCGTTCATTGTAATACACATTGGATACACACTGGACCTGTATTAGCATTAAGATTCATAAAAAAGATGCTGTACCTAATAAATATAGGCACATGTGAAGAGGATATACAACCTTGGGCATCAGAATGGCTATGGTTTCTCCCATCAGTAGGCAAATACACTTATAGTTACACATACAGTGGCACAGAAAAGGCCAGTGTCCAAGTCCAAAATTCAGCATCTGCTTGTTGCTCAAAGTGAGGCAAAACCTGGTTATCAGGAAGGTAGTTTCAAAACCACAAATCACATAGAATGTGATGGCCACCACCACCACTATCACTACTGTGGACTCCTGCCAGGCAGTATTTTAAAGGGTTTTTAATTGGATTTTTTTTAATTTTGGGGGATTCTGTTGTGTTTTAGGGGTGGGTAGCCTGCCTGATAGGCGGGAGCAAGGGGGCATGTGTCCACCTGACAGAGGCAGTGGGGGAGTGCTGGGGGCTAGACTATACCAAGGCTGGGCGGCAGGCGCTGGCGGGGCGTGAGGGGCAGGCCATGCCAGGTAAGGGGAACAAGGGAGAGATGTGTAATAGCTGTCCCTTGTTCCGGGCCTGTCCAGAGCCAAAGGATGGCTGGGGGAGGCGTGACCCCATCTTCTGGCCTTCGTTTGCTGCTCTGCAATGCCAGGTCTGTTACCCAGAAAACCTCCCTCATCCATGACATGATCCTGGATGAGGGTGCAGACCTGGCACGTATTACGGAGACCTAGCTGGCTGAGGCCACTGTTCCAACTCTTGCGGCCATGTGTCCAGCTGGATTTTCGTACGCACAGCAGCCGAGGGCTGGGGATCGGGGAGGGGGAGTGGCTGTTATCTACAGAGTCTCCTTGGTTTTCATCAGCCCCCTCTCCAGGAGACCAAATTTGCCGAGTGCATGTACTGGAGGTTGGGCCCGAGGGGCAGTCTAGGAATTCTGCTCATGTACCGTCCACCCCGCTGCACGACTGACTCCCTGGCCGAGGTGCTTGAGGTGGCCTCTGATGTGCGTGTGCAGTCCCCTAACTTATTGGTGTTGGGGGACTTCAATATACATTCAGAGGCCATCCTCACGGGGGCACCTTGGGACTTCATGAAGACCATGGCTTCCTGGGAGCTGCACCCTATTTTAACTGGGCCCAGCCATGTAGCCAGTCATGCGCTAGACCTTGTGTTTGTTTCTGGAGAAACGGGGAGTGATCTGGAAGTCGGGGGTATATCCACCACCCCCTTGTTATGGTCAGATCACTATCTGGTGACGCTGGACTTCTCAGTTCCACAACCCCTCCACAGGGGTGGAGGACCCATTAAAATGGCCCGCCCCAGGCATCTTATGGATCCGAATGGATTCCTGAACGTGCTTGGGGATTCTCTGGAACACGCCAACGGCCACTCGGTCAAGACCCTGGTGGGTGGCTGAAATGCCGCAATCACTGGGGCACTAGATCGGGTGGCTCTGAAATGCCCTCTCCCCCTGAACAGGGCTTGGACTGCACCATGGTTCAATCCGCAGTTACGAGCTCTGAAACAGGAGGTGAGACGGCTAGAGCACCGGTGGCGGACGTCTCGCTCCAAGATGATCAGACATGGGCTAGAGCTGTATCTTCAGCCTATCACATGGCGGTGAAGGCAGCACAAAAGGAATATTATGCTGCCTCTATCACGTCCGCAGAGTGCTGTCCCAGGAGGCTGTTCCAAGTGGTCCGGAGCATGGTTGGTCCAGTGGCTCCGGAACCGCTGGAGCATTCTAAGGCCTTCTGTGAGGCCTTGGCAAGGCACTTTGTGGATAAAATTGATCGGATTAGGAGTGTTATTCTGTGTGCTGTGGATACAGTTAGTGAGCAAGAGGCAGTCTGTGGCAAACCAGTTTTGTGGGATCGGTTCCAGCTTCTTCCTTCTGATGAAGTGGACAGGGTGCTTTCATCTGTAAGGCTGACCACCTGCTTATTTGATACTTGCCCATCTTGGCTCATTATGGGCTGCAGAGAGATATAGGGTGAGGGGATCAAGTGGGGGTGAACGCCTCCCTTGAGGAGGGAGTGATGCCATCAGCCCTCAAGGAGGCAGTGGTAAGACCACTCTTAAGTCCTCCTTGGATCCCCAAGTTCTTTCTGAACAACTTTCGCCCAGTCTCGAATCTGCAATTTTTGGGCAAGGTGATTGAGCGGGTGGTGGCGATGCAGTTGAGGGCACACTTGGGAGAAGCTGTTTATCTAGATCCATTTCAGTCGGGCTTCAGGCCTGGCCATGGGACAGAAACGGCCTTGGTCGCCTTGGTGGAGGATATGAGGAGGGCGCTGGATAGGGGCGAATGCTCCTTCCTTGTTCTCCTCGACCTCTCAGCGGCTTTTGATACCGTTGACCATGGTATCCTCCTGGACCGCTTGGAGGCATTGGGCATTGGAGACACCGTATTGCGGTGGTTCCGGTCCTTCCTCTCTGGCAGGTACCAGAGGGTAGCAGTGGGAGAGGAGGTTTCGGACCTGTGGCCACTCACTTGTGGGGTGCCACAGGGTTCCATCCTCTCCCCGATGCTATTTAACATCTATGTGAAGCCGCTGGGGGCTATCATCAGGAGGTTTGGGGTGCAGTATCATCAATATGCAGATGACACGCAGCTCTACCTCTCGTACAAATCTTCAACAAGGTTGGCCGTAGAATCCCTGTCCAAATGTCTGGAGACGGTGAGTGGCTGGATGGGGAGGAATACGCTGAAGCTGAACCCTGACAAGACCGAGGTACTTTTGGTGGGAGACAAGAGGAGGCTGGGGGATACTGACCTGGTGTTGAATGGGATACGGTTACCCTTGAAAGACCAGGTCCGCAGCCTGGGGGTCATTTTGGACTCCCAGCTGTCCATGGAGGCTCAGGTGTCACACGTGAGCTGGACAGCGCTGTACCAACTCCATCTGAAACGGCGGCTGCGCCCCTACCTTCCCGACCATCTGCTCCCATCAGTAGTACATGCCCTGGTCTCCTCTCATTTAGACTACTGTAATGCGCTCTACGTGGAGTTACACTTGAAGACAGTTCGGAAGCTGCAGCTGGTGTAGAACGCGGCGGCGCGCCTGATTACAGGCAGTCGCCGGCAAGATCACATCACTCCAGTGCTGAAGGAGTTGCACTGGTTACCAGTTGTTTTCCGGGCCAAATTCAAGGTGTTGGTTTTGACCTTTAAAACCCTATATGGTTTCAGCCCAGCCTATCTTAAGGAGCGCCTCCAGCAACACCAGACAGGCTGTTTAACAAGATCAGCCTTGGATGGCCTTCTCTCTGTCCCATCAGCCAGGACAGCTAGGCTGGTGAGGACGAGGGAGAAGGCCTTCTCTGTGGTGGCCCCCACTCTGTGGAACTCCCTCCCTAGGGAACTCCGTCATGCCCCCTCTTTAATGAGCTTCCGCTGCGCATTAAAAACGTGGTTGTTCAGGCAGGCATTTGGGGTGGGTTAGGGTATTTTTTATAATGTTTTTAATGTAGAATTTTATTGTTTTAACTGTTTTGTTGTTGTACATTGCCCAGAGTGGCTGGGTGACCAGCCAGATGGGCGATTAATAAATTTAATAAATAAATAAAATATCCTTTAACTTCATGCTATTCCACTTAACAAAAAAAATGTTTTCCAATGTAAGCAGTTTTAACTCTGCAAAATGATTACTAGGTACAATGTAAACATTGAAAATCCACATGGATTTTCAGTGAAGTACAAAATCTGAGCTCCATCTAGTGGCTGCTGAAAATAAAATGTTGTACTTTAGTGACTTGAGTGTGACTAAGTCTCTGGACAAAATAGATAATCCTCAAAGTTTCTCTGTAACTGGTATATCCTGTTTTGATCTTGGGATGGCCTAATATGAAGCTGCATCCTACTAAACAAAATGGAAACTACCGTGTTTTTAATTTAGGATTTTCTCACTAAGTTGAAAATCAATGTGTCAGCACTTAATCCACCATTTATAACCCATGTATGATTTTTGTGGCAAAATCTTTACCACTCACCTGCACGAGTTCATTTAAGACAACTGCATCAAAACCTGACAGGTATTGCACATAATATCTTTGCATAACTGGGCCATATTTTCGTACATGTGCTCTGAGCTCTTCCATGTAGAAAATCAGCTCTGCTATGTGCCTTAGGAACAAAACAAAACAAAATGTTGACTAATGCAAAGAAACAAACACCCCCCCCAATACCCAACATTGGGTGGAAAAGACAAATGGTGTGAGATTTTCATTTTCTTTTCTTAAAAATAATATTTAATTGTATAATGCAATTATAATACATTTGATATATTTATTTTCTAACTATTTATTTGTCCTGAACTCATTACAATTTGTTAATTAAATATAACCAAATGTTTGGTCAGATAGAAATTGTAAAGAAAAAGACACTTCAGAGGGATACCTTATATGGAAGGCTATAAATTAAGTAAATAAATGCATCATTTTATTACTGAAAAAGCCCTCTAGTTTCGTCCTAGTGAGCATACGTAATTAAAGGAAACAATGTTAAAAGATCTATTTGGAAGATGTGGATGGGGGATTAAGAAAATAATTAATAATAATTTAGCTGACTTCATCATTCTTATCTTCAAATCCATTGGAAAGTAAATTACAGAAAACAGTGAAGGGGGAGGGAGTTATACTGTGCTTTAAAGGTCCAATAGAAACATTTTTTGAAAACCAAGTCAGTGGACAAGTAGAGGGCTCCTCACTGATTCTGTAGAACTGACAATCAAAGCATATGGCACATATCCTCTTATATTGTACTGATTAGAAAAGGATGAAGGTGCTTGGTGCTCTGATTCCTGGTGGTGAACATTCACATTAGGAGGTTGAGCCCTAGACAAGTTTCCCTGGCAACATTCCTCCAGGGTTAGTTATCCTGGAAAACTGATTCTGAAAACTGATTCTGTAATTATTATCTTAGTAGAGCAAAGCTGGGCAAATATTAAAAGATTGCCAATACTCATTTATTCTGTTGTGGTGTCTGCATTTCCCACATCTTTTGAATGTGACTTCGTCAAAGCAAACTCATGTATGTGAAAAGTTACATGCCACACAATTAGAAGACATGCAATTATTTGAAACTGTGGTACATATAAAGAAGGGAAAAGCAAGTTAGGTTTCACACTGAAGCGATTTGAAAAGGAAGAAATCACCTGAATACCCAACTTGCTACAAAGAAGGTTTAATATATACATCAGGAAGCTGTCTCCTGTAATCAATTACTGGATGTACTATTCAAGTTGTGCAGTTATTTGACAGTATCACAATCTGGAGAGCCACACAACTCACTTTGCATGCCCAGTGGGGTTTGTTTGCTCCCCTTCTCCCAGGCAGCAGCCCCTCAAACTGACTGACAAGCTGCTTTTGAGACTCAGACCAGGTTCGGATGAGCCGCTATGCCCACAGGTGCCATACTGCATATGTAGCCCCCACTCAGGGGTTGTCATGTCATGCGAATACAGCAAGTGTGGGTTATGTGAGGGTTGCTTAACCCTCACATAACCCATGCTCGCTGGGCTCACATGACAGAGAATCATAGAATAGTGGGGTTGGAAGGGGCCTACAAGGCCATCGAGTCCAACCCGCTGCTCAATGCAGGAATCCAAGTCAGAGCATCCCTGACAGATGGCTGTCCAGCCTCGTCTTGAATGCCTCCAGTGTGGGAGAGACCACCACCTCCCTAGGAACGACATGACGACCTCCAACCGTGAGACTGCATATTCAAAATGGTGGCCATACATGCCCTGAACACACCACACCCTCACCGTGGATTAAATAACCCATGGTGGGTTGCCATGTCGTGCAAATCCCTTAATGTGGTTTCAAAGTCTGGTCCGCAATGTAGCAGGGCACACAGAAACCCATAGGAAACTTCTAAATGAGGACTCTGGATTGGTGCCAACGTAGCATCCTTCACCACTAAACATCCTTCTACTACATGTTGGCTTTTTTTACAGAGTTTGGCATTGACGTTTCACTCTCAAAGAGGAGCTGATGAAAGAAACCAGTGTGCGGTCAGATATTACTTAACTCTCCCTCTACTGACCAAACACTTATGATCTGCTGATGAAACTTTGATCCAGTTTCTATCTTGGTTGGGGAGAAGTATTAGCCACCACAAGGAGAGGGACCTTTACTACTGGAACGTCAGTTCTAATTGAACTCCCTCCCTAGAGAAACTCAGCCTCCTCACTACTTACAGTTAAAAGTTTTGTTGCTTCAGCTGTTTTCTGGGAACTAACCACTACTCTTTCCTGTTTTATTTTATTTGCTACACTGTTTTTGGTTTGAATTATATTTTTTATTATTGTTTTTCTTACTTTAATTGTTGTAACCCACTATGGAACTTTGGTGAATAGTGGTATAGAAATAATTCAAATAAATGAACTCATCTGAGCATTCCTGTTGAGCCCTGCTTTTGTACACTACAGCCATGCATTAGCCAGGCACATCACATTTTAATACAGCACTAGCATCATGCATTGTCATACCAGGATGCAGATATGAACTCTGGTAATTGTTCTGAGCTATACAGCTTGCATTCCCTACACACACACAAATATGCTTCAATGACACTCCATTTTCACCAGGGCCTTCCTTCCATTCCCACAACCTGAGATGCATGATGAGGGGAAACATTCTTTTAACATTTTGAGGGATGAAGGCCATCAAGTTCACACCTAGATGTCAAGGAAAGATCCTCCCTTTATCAGCACAATCCAAACCACAAGAAGAAACCAGAAGGACTGCACAGAATCAAGGCGCTTGAGCAGCATGTACTTCCATACGGAGAAAACAATATGACCCAAAAAGCTATACCAGATATTAACATACTTATCAATGAAATCATCTGCACTCTTCTTAGGCATGTTATCTGCGTGTCGAAGAAGCCAAATAATTTCATCACGAGCAAAGGATAATGCCATGAATACAAAAAGTGCCTGGAAAACAAAGCACATTAAAACGTTTCTCTTTACACAGAAGGTAGATGTATACAGCAAATGGAATAGAACTGTATAGATTGATTGTGCCCGTGAAAGAAATGGTTTTTGGAGGAGAGTGTTAGAAATTCCCATTTTTTAGTGTAGCATATTTACCTTGGGACCCAACAACCCCGGCTGATCTGACAGGACAGTAGCTAGCTCTTTCAGTGCAGACCGTAAAAACTTGCGCCTTTCTCTGTGCATTGAACCACTGTTTTGAGAACAAAATGCTGTGATCAGTCACCCATATACTATGCTTCAAAGATCATGTTAAGTTGTGCTGAGGTCTCTGGCAGCCCATACCCATATAAACTGGTGTTTAAAAACACAAACTGTTGTTAACTCATATTGCTCCTCAGAACCAAGGATTGATACAATTGTAAAGCCATATCATTGTTATATTTCCAGTGGAAAGATAAACAAAAAGTCCACTCTCCATAAACTTTGATTTCAACATTTTATATAAACCATTTTATATAGAATTTTATGGCAATGTCTACAGCAAGTTGAGGTGAGGCATGGTACGGCATTCTAAGATAATTTCACAAAAAACTACTTTTGCTGTTACTGTTCTCAAATACGTACGAATACTATCCAAGAATAGACAGACCATGTAAAG
Organism: Heloderma suspectum; assembly: GCF_057233095.1. Lineage (NCBI taxonomy): Eukaryota > Metazoa > Chordata > Lepidosauria > Squamata > Helodermatidae > Heloderma > Heloderma suspectum. The sequence continues at coordinate 194,673,993 of NC_139458.1, forward strand.
TAGCACAGAGTGGGATTCATGGTACAACATGTAGGCTTGGATCCAGAGATCTAGTTTGAGTCATCAGGACTGCCAATTGCCCTCCCCCAAACATCTGCTCCAGAGAGATGGAGGGCCCTCTAGAGCAGCTTTTCAGAGTGTGTGGGAGCTGCAGATTGGTGGGGGGTGGGGGGTGGGGGGAGAGAAATCAGCAGTCCTCTCCCTGACTTGGACAGAAGTACATTCTTCTTGTGAACTGGAATCTTTAAATCTAAGCCAGTCTCTTAACATTACTGACATCTTTATAAAATTTGGCTCAAATACTGAAATATGTAATCAGCAATGTTCTATAGAAGTTATTTGACAGTACACACTTACGCATGTGATACAGCAGCTTCCTTGCATTCTCTTATGTCGTTAATCCGTTTGTTATATCTGCAAGTGTAAATAAAATGCACAAATATACTAATGATAAAGACCTTTCATATCACTACAACCGCATGAAACTTTCCTTTATATAAACTATTCAGGGATTAAGGCTTTCTAAAGGCCCTGTATTTAGATTAACTGACATCTCAGACTTATGAAGAAGTGAATGGGGAGCTCCGCATTCAATTCTTTGCAAATCTGGGAGGCATCCAACAGCAAGCCCACATTTACTGTTGCCAAGATATAAAATTTTAAGCCGCTCCAAGCTGTGTCTGCTATTATTATGGTGCTCTGCTTCCTGCTCCATGTACTGCTTTTGCTTTTCAGCAATCAGGTGTATTGTACCTAGCAGTTATCAGCCAATTACTTTCCTGGCTTGCCAAGGGCCACTCATTCACAAATAATGACCAAGACCCCCAAATTCCTTTACTTATGCCCAAGGCCTCTTGTGTTATAGTAAAGCATTTTGCCACTTAGGCAGATGTAATGCTATCTAGAGCTGAAGGATAAAGGCAAAGCATTGCTCCCCACTGACTCAATATTCCCATCCTTAAGTACATTTTCTTGTACTACCCTCCACCTGGTTTCATCAGTATGTCTGACCGGTTGATTATTAGCTACAAAAAGTGGGTGCAATAAAATCCAATATATATTTAAAAAACAAACCAAAAAAACATACCCTCTTATATTTACAAACAAGTCTTCTGCAGCTTTGTGAATATGGAAAACTTCATCCCGAAACAGAGCCAAGCAAGAGCTGCTTTGAAGGGCAAGCTTCCAAAGGGTCAAAGCTGTGGCATCACTATTCAGGATTCCATGGCACAAAATAAATCCAACTTTGAAACGAGAAAAAGAAAGCAAACAGATCATCAAAAAATTAAGATGGATCATTAGGGTTACAATATACTGTATTCTACCATGAAACTATTTGATTAATTCCAAAACAAACATGAAATAAGTTATACATAAATTTCACTGCAGCCAACAGGTGAATCTTTAACCTATTTGCTCTTTAATATACAGTTGTCTTAACATATCTGCCCATCTTAAAATAATCTGTTTGAAAAAAAGACTTAATACAGCAAATGTATGATGGGATTTAATTTGAAAAACCTGGTGGTCACCTTATCATCATCAGATACATTTTCTTTTAAAGGGAGGTTCAAATCCTGCCCCACTGAAAGTGATAGCAAAACCCTATTTATGTAAATAAATGGGTGCATGGCACTCATAAGTAGTACATACTTTTCTATTGTACCAGCTTCTATTCCTTCCGCAAAAGTAAGTTCTACATAATGTACAAATACTCTTCAACTGGGCATTCAACAAAACACATAAGACATGACCTGGCCGAAGTTAAGCAATTTAAAGTCCCACTGACTTCACTGGGATAAATTTAAGCACATGCGTAATTCCCCCATTGATATCAATGGGACTTTAAAGTGCTTAACTTTGGATCATCCCTGTAACAAGTTTCAACAGTTGATAACTTTGACCTGATACAGCTGTAATATTGCCTATCCTTTAACTAGGTGAAGGGATCAGAATAATACTTGCCATCTCTCAACCTCTCTCCCTTAAATGGAGTTCTCTCCATCTTCCCTCTGCCAGCTTTAGTAATTCACCTTGTTATGTCACCACTAATGTAGCGACGGCCATCAATTTGGATGGCTTTAAAATAGGATAAGATAAATTCCTGGAGCACAAGGCTGTCAGTGGCTACTAATCCTGATGGCTACGTGCTACCTCCAGTATCAGAGGCACTATGCTTATGTACACCAGTGGTTGGGTAACATGGGTGGGAGGGTGCTCTTGCACTTGTGTCCTGCTTGTGGGTTCCGACTGACAGCTGGTTGGCCGTGTGAACAGAATGCTGGACTAGATGGACCCTTGGTCTGATCCACGTGGCTCTTTTTATGTTCTTAACTATTGTTAATGCAGAGCAAGGGCTGCTCTTAAACTGGAGTTCAAAATGGTTAAACACACATCTTGATTAGCATTATGTTGATACTGATGTAACCATGAGCTATAGTGAAAACCACAAGGGGAATTTGCACATGAGAGGACTGGGCCTAGGGGCACAGAATGAATGCTCCCCTTAACTACAGCCAAAGGATAGACACTGTTACATCTGCACTGGCCCTGTGAACCAATACACATGGAACAGCTGGGGGGAAATTGCAAGAACTTCAGTAGAAGATTTAAACTTACAGATGATCCATTTCTCCATTGCATCCAGAGAGAGGTATTCACATGGCATCTGTGTGTAAAAACAAGCTGTCATCAAAAATGATACACAGCAATCTAGTTAATACATGACAGTATCTTAAATGAGGCTGATGAAATAATCTATAATGGCTCTCTTAACATCACCTACAATTCTGAAGCGAAAACATTATTTTAGAAGAAGGCAATATGCAGCTGTTCAGGGCTACAAAAAGGTTTAAAGTGCACTTCCTAGGCATGTCCATGATTGTTCTAAATATATCAACTGTTGCAGATCCCCAGTATGGGCACACCCTGAAATGGTATGGTTAAAATGCCAGACACAATTTAAAGAGTTACAACTCAGGGAGCCAGGACAACTTCGCTGTAACCTTGTGGTGCAGTTTTTGGTTCCGTGAAGAAATAAACAATCCGTGCTATGCTCCAGCAGGCTGATGAAGTACACAGAAAGTACTTGTGGCACAAAATTGGCAAGATCTTAAAAAACTATCTGTTGATTCACACTTACAGCGGTTCCTATGTAAGCACCTTGGGAGGTTGATGTGACCCAATCACCACAATTTTGCCAATCGCCGCAGCTGCGTGCATACCTCCCATGCAGAAGTGCTGACCTACTGCGAGCCCTTATGTTCCTACAATGCTCTAATAGAGGCTACCTTAATTGCGAACTGGCTTCAAGTTAACATTAAAGCCTTGATACAAAATAAATGTATAAATATAACTGATTTGCCTTGTATGTTTAAAAAGTACACAGGGGTATCATTTTAAGCAAAATAAAATATATCTCCAGTCCACTGAACAAACTGAACTGGACAAGCAAAACTATACATAACTTGTTATACTGAAAACATTCAAATTTAGCACATTAAGTTTTCACACAATGAAACTTTTCAAATCAAATACTACTTATAGCTCAGTAATTTCCACTATTTTGTTGATCTATTTCCATAGTTTGCCATCTATCAAGGACAGAAAGTTAACATTTCACTGTAGAAATCCATCATTAATGGCCCCAAATGTAAACTGACTCCTGTTAAGATTAATCAAGAGAACTAAAGATGTCGGGGTACCTGTTACGAGTGTCATCTGAATAAGCAGCTTGTAAATTTCCATTCTGCCCTGACAATGTAGTGACAAAAATACAGCAAGAAAATTCTAAACAGTTCAGGATATATAAACACACACACACACATACACACACCCTCTGGGATAAAACTTGTCTAGGAATTCAAAAAAACAAAACAAAGACCCAAACTTTAGTTTGGATCCAGAGATCCATGCAGCTAATGTGGCTGCTGAGAGCTGACTTTCCTGCACCCTTGTCTCCCTGCCAGTCTCCAGAAAGTCCTGAAAATGCTCCCCCCGAGGGTCAGGGGATCCTGCCGAGTGAGGAAGGTGGGCTGTGGTCATGGTGGGACTGCGAAAGAAAGGGGAGATGGCAAAAAATCGTGCAGAGGCATTTTCACCCCCTTCTACTTCAAACCAGCCCCCGCCCCTGTGCTACAGCCCACTTACCCCACTCAGCAGGATCTCCCAACCCTCAGGGGAGCATTTCTAGGGGGCTCAAATTAACTCAAAGGAAAGTGTCATACTGTGTCTGATTGTGCAGGATTAAGCATCGTGCTGGGAGCACTGATGAGGCTCAAGAGCTGTGCATTTCTCCACTGGTCAGCTGAGAGGTTTCGTCGAGGATAAACCATCTGGAGTGATATTAGGGCATCTGAAAGAGCCTAGAACACAAACAAACTAAAAGTAAACAGAGATGTATTGTTTTCAAGCAATAGGAAATAAAGTACAGAAACTATTTTCTAATCTATGTAGTTATTTATCACAGAATTCTCAAGCATCTAATAGTCACATATTCCAGAAAATCAAAATAGAACTTGAACTTTTATCCAATTTTGTATGCAGCAAACTACTATACCTGCATGCACATATACACACACATGTGCGTGCACACTAGTTGGGGCAAAATACATTTTTCTTGATCAGACCTCTGTTCATGGAAACGCCTCATGGAAAGGGAGCAAGGATAGGCGATTTTAGTTTCCCCTTCTTCCTGTAACCTCCTGAAATCTGCTCCAGGGGGCTGAAGCACCCTCCAGAACAGGATGGGAAATGTCATATGAAGTTGCAGAGGAAATTGGCTAACATTGCCTCCCCTTCCCCTCCTGTGCACTAAAGGACTACCGTGGATCCAAACTCATTGGTTATATTGCCTTTTTCTAATTTGTATTACAGTATTTTAAGAGCAAAGAGACAAAAGCCTATATAGTGCATTAAAAAGACTCATGAATAAAAATGGGATGATAATTTGGTCATTTTAGTATTAAAGCAGAATGAACTTGTGAAGTCATTCAGGAGATGAACCAGCTCAAACTGTTCAATTAATCTTGATATTTGTGTCATGATATGCCAGAATCATCACCACCACCAAACAGGCTTTTAAATTATACCACTAAGATTGTTTTAAAAGAAAACCAACCAGAAGAATAAACAAACAACCACATTAACAAAACACGCACACGGATGTTTCTGGAAGATACATGCAGCAGAAGTTTCCTTAGGAGTCAAGACTGCATGCCTATGTTCTGTTCACTTTTGTTTTCACTTTCTATTCCCCTCCCCTATCCCTTGCATGTATATCCAGACTCCTCCTCCTTGTTTAGATCTACTCCATCTCCCCAAATTCTCTATTCATTGACCTTCTCTGTCTTTGCACTCAGAGAGAGGCAAGGCAGAGAGAGAGAGAGAGAGAGAGAGAACGAACACATGTGCTTCTGTACACCACCTGCAGAGCAGAATAAGGCTGATCAGGTTAATTCCCATCTCCATAAACTGCTATTAACATATTCATAGAAAACAATTAGAAGTTGTATAATTAGGATTCATGATTATATCTTTGACCTAGGCTCTTCTTTTACTAATAGTTTTAAGAAAATTTCAAAATCTGATTTAAATTTTAAAAAATCAATTTAAAAAATCATTGATTTTTATCAAGCCTGCTGCCAACCAAGAAACAGTATAGGTTAAAATGACCAGAATGTGGCTGTTGCAACAGCTCCCTTGTTTTAACAGCTTCACTGGCTATTGGTCCATTTCCAAGCAGAGTTCAAATTCCTGGCTATAACCTATAAAGCTCTATTATGCCTTGAGACCAAGCTGAGCACATCCTCTCATATGAGCCTGCCTAGGTTAAGATACTCAGGAGAGGCCCTTCTCTCTGTCTCACCACTCTCAGAGGCACATTTAATGGAACATGAAGAACAGCCTTCTTGGTGGCTGCTCCCAGGGTTTGAAACTCCCTGCCAAGGGAGGCCAGGCTAACTCCATCTGTATCATCCTTCTGCTGGCAAGCAAAGACATTTTTATTCAAACAAGCTTTTGGCATCTAAGGATGGCTTGGGGAATGCTAGGATTGGTAGGACTTTTCTGTCTAAACATGCATAGCATTGTGCCCTAAGTTGATTTTCTGCTGAACTGGGTTTTTCATCTAGTCGGTGTTATTTCTTAATGGTTTGCTTTTGTCTTTTAGTTTTACTCACATTTCATTTCATATGATTTTTATTGGATATGTTTTTAATTGATGAGTTTTAATGTTAGAATTATAACTTTGTTGATTTTTCTGTATTTTATTGTCCACCGCCTTGACCGCTATTTTTAGTGAAAGCCAGGATATAAATTTAATAAATAAAAAGTGGATAACAGTGACCACCATAAATACATATAGGAGGGATAAGGGAGGCATATATTCGTACATTATTAAGTACTAGCGCTTTATAATTAAATATAATGTGTAATTCAAGAATTCAGATACCAAAGAGAAGATACAAATAAGTATAGTATTTCTCATTCACAAAAAAATGGCCACTTACAACTTTTGCCAAGAAGTGAAAGAAAGCTTTATCTGTTTATACAAATACACTAAATGAACAATCTAATTCTTTTAAATCTACACAGAAGGAGGAAAACGTTGAGAAGTTTATTATAGGCTGTTTAGCCTGGAGAGAGATACCTGTTGTCAGCAAAACAGAAAAGTTCACACATACTTTACTATGTGGCACAAATTCCTCCATCATTTTCTTCAAAGGGTTCTCATAATCCACAATCATCTGGCCAAGACGTGGGTATTCCCTATCACTAAAAACAACAAAAGAGATTATGAAAAAGGTGTTCTGTAAAATGACCCAAGTCCCAAACAGCTTCTCATTCATAATGCATTTTACCTTGCTCCATGCGTCATTTCATGAGCATAATTGTACAATCCTATGATGGCCTTCCGTTCTTCAATCCGAGACAGCAATATCATTAGTGTTGTGTAGGTTATGATTAAATCTAGGTAGTTCTTTGTTAAATCAAAGTTTACAGTCTAGAAATGAAATAAAGAGTGCTTACATTGTGAATGTTTTCTAGAGCATGTTTATGATGACAGCTAACTGATCAAAACATCACACAACCATTCTCACCGATTACTCACATCATCTGAGTTTTAATCCTTCATACATTTTATGCATTTGAAACATGTTATGCAAGTTAAAAGGTCTACCAGCACATTTTAAATGTATGGAAGACCTTAAAGGGTCTTCATATTACGTACAGCATACTATATTCTAAATAACCTCTTCCAGATTTTCATGTTAACACCACAATCCTACGCATATCTACTCAGACCTAAGTCCTACTGAATTCAATGGGGCTTACTCCCAGTTAGTGAAGCACTGCAGCCCAAATTGTCTTTTCAGATATTTCCAAATAGTAGATATATATGCAACAGGCCTAATCTCCTAATTATGTTTAATAAATTGTGAGTGAGCTACAGGGTCATTTGTTCCTTTCCTACCTTCATTGCAATTTGAGATTTCATCAGGACTAATATTAAACAAAGCTACAAATGCTATCAATTTATGAAGCCCTAAACCAGCTTTCCCTAACCTGGGTCCCTCCAGATGTTTTAGCCTACAACTCCCATCAGCCCCTGGTAGTTAAAACATCTAGTGAGAGTAGTAGGTTAAATCATGGACTCCACTTGGGAAAGGCTACCCTAAACTGTTTAGGATCTGGGTAATTTTGGGTTCACTTACTCCCACATAACCTTGCCCATTAATTAAGATCTGCCTCAGAGACCCTTTTCCAGGTTCCACTGCTGTCAGAAGTGGGGAGGACAAGTCCCTCTCTGTGGCTGGTGTCCTGACTTTTGAACTCTCTCCTGACACCAAGACTGTTGTCTTGTGGACACCAGGAGAGAACAATTTGTATCCTCCCAGGTCTTTTAGATTCTTTAAAAAAAATTATTTTACCTAGTTACGTTGTTTTTGTGTTTTGCTATGATTTTATTTTTCAAATTTATACTGGAAGCCACTCTGTACTGAAGAGGAGGATATTAAATGCCTAAAAAATAAACCAGAACATTACCTGAGTTAAGGCTCCTTATCGACTTCACACCCTGGCTAGGGATTCTGGTTAAGCAGATGATCAGATTAGTCTTAATTGTAGCAAATATCTACTTCAAAGCATCCCTTGTCTGTGATTAAAACAGGAGGGCAGAAGTAACTTCAAGGGAGGATCATATGATCCTGTGGCCCATTCTCAATCTTTTAACCGAGATTAAGAAACAGATAAGGCCTGTTAGGTCTGCACTTGTCCTAATACACTTAAAACACATTTTAAAAGGGTCCATTTTATTTATGTAGTTAATCATTTTTATCTTAGTTGTGGAGTGCAATCCTATTTTACTTGGGAGTAATTCCCATTATGTCCAATCAGGCTTACCCTCTAGGAAGTGTGTTTAGGATTTCAGCCTTAATTGCTCAATTGAACATTTTTTAAACCCTCACAGACTTACAATATCAAAGAAGACTTGGCAAACGTCAATAGTGTTCAGCAGTTCACAGACATGGTCCTTTGAAACAAAAAAAGAAAGAAAGAAATCTCATTGCTTACCAGAATGTTTACTGGACTTTTATTTCTGAATTTGAAAACAAGCAATAAGATCAATACAAATTTTACAAAATTACATTGTTACATGTTATCAATTAACTTAGGTTAGGAAGTGTTTAATTTTGAAAAATTTAAGATGTGCAGTAAATAGTTTAACCTGCACTTGACAGAAACTTTTTGTGACACCCTATCAACCCCTGCAAGAACAGCTGATCTGTACTATGGGTGTCTTACCTTAAATTCCATAACATCAACAAATGTGAAGTAATACAATGCCAGATTCTTCAGAATCTCTGATTTCTCTTTCTGCAGCTGAGCAAGCTGTTGCTGTAAATTAAACACACACATATACTACACAGTTCTTGGAAACAAATGTATAACTTAAAGAAAGCCAAAGAAGCATATTGCAAGAAGCAAGTGAACCAAGTTTTCCACAGAAATCTAACAATTATCTTCTGCAGTACCAAGGTCCTCATGTTTGGGTATTTAACAAAAAGTCAGCCATGGGACATAATCCTCCCTGCCTTAAGCTCAATGGAGTCCGCCATCCTCCTTCCTAGTGATACAAACACCTATCATAGTGCTGGCAGCATTTTCTATTTCCCCTTCCAGACCTCCTTCTCCAAACCAGGGTATGGCCTGGAGAGGGAGGCTAGATAGGAAGTAGGAAGCCAGCCAGCTTCCTATTCTAGGTAATGAGCAGCACACTGTAGCTGCCTATGTGCATGAGTCAAGAAGGAGGGGAGAGAAAGGAGGGCTCCATTTGGCTTTGTGCAATCCTTCCATGCGTGCCAGAAATGACTGTACCCACATTTTGCATCTAAACATTCCCACTAATAAGCAGCTACAAGCTGGTTAGTATGCATTAGTACCAAACTGTTATACAGACGTGCTAGAGATGGAATTAGAAAATGTTAAAGTGTTGGTTATACGAGTAATTAGCCAAAGCAAAACCATTTATGAGCACAAATCAACATGATGAAAATAAGGACAGATTCCTTGAGGTGGGAAAAGAGGTGACAGCAGAGTTTACAGGTTTTACTACAGAAAAACAATACGCTTTTAAAATTCAGAACTTACCAAAAAGAATATCCAGGCAAAGCCACGTTAAGCATGCAAAATAAAATGTAGATACAAACATAAAATACAGTCACGGTTCTTTAACCAGTCCCATATAACACAATATACATTAAAACACAAGCAACGAAAGAAACGAAGATGAAAAAGAAGCAAGAGGCTAGCGTGTTAGATAGACACTGGTGAGGAAATGGAAGAGAAAAAAACATGAATACAAGAATATTCAGTGGACATAACAGATTGACACATTTTTCAGCAATGTTCAAATGTATTATTCCTACAAAATGCAAACTAATCAGTGGAAAGTGAAAAAAGAATGTTATTTAAAGACTAGTGAAGAAACATCTGGAGAAACAGATCTACCTTACACTTTCTATATTAATTTAAAACATTATTGCATATGTACTTCTTAATGCACAAAGAATGCTTCAGGACATTAACATTACATGTTCACAACACTGTGCTATACGTTATACATAGATAATGACTTTCTTAAGGCCATCCAGTAAACTTCATGGACAATATCACATGTTTGAGATTACATCCTTCCATCCAATGGGTTGTATTCAACGTTAGTCTAACTTAAGTCCCAATCATTTCAGTTAGTCTACTTTAAGTAGGACTCACATTAGATACAACTCTATGTTAACAGAGTGAAAAACTATTACCTCAGTTTCTGTAATTAGTATCACTATAATGAATGTAAACTCCCACTTCATCCATCTTTGAATACATACAACTGGAGGTCGGCACCTAATGCCTATTGTAAACCCCCTCCCATCCTTTTTGTGCTTCTGGTTCAATGCAGTCATCCATTTCTACTTTACATAGATTCACACATCTTATATTGAATCCAAAGAGCAGCTGGAACATTTCCAGTACAAAATAAGCTGAATTCTGTCTCTGCAGACCATGCAGAACAGCTATTTTAACATAGATTGCACTGAATCTTTTAATATAAATTAGGTAAAACGTGCCTGCTGCCTGCAGGCTCCATACCTGGACTGATCTGATACCATAGGATGTTCAAAATATTCTATATATTCAAAGGGAAAGCATCAGTGACAGTATGTTGAAGTCAGTGCAACTTTTGAAAAAAGTGATAGGTACATTTGCAGGGGGGGCTTTAAAGGGCCCAAGAAAAGGAGGGTCAATATGGATCACCAATCTATGCACATATAAGCTCCCATAAGAATCCTTTGTCCTTTCACAGTCACCTTCTTTCCTATGTATCTTAGCAAAAACTCTCAACATATTCTCTCTCTCTCTCTCACTTGTGCCTATATACACACGGACCATACCATTCTAGGCAGATGTAAATAAGAGCAGAAAAATTCAACAAACAGGCCCTGAAAGTTTTTTGTTTTTTTAAGAATCATTTTGAGAATAACAGGTCAGGGTATAAAAAACTAATTCACATTAATGAGTACAGAGTTTTAGGCCGGTTCAGACTATCATTCCAGAGATGGGCCCTCACAATTTCCAGTACAAGGTAACTACTGGATCTTTCCCTCTGGATCCTCATTTCTGGCTTGTATTAAGCCCGAGTTCCCCTTTACATCCAAATCAAGAAACTCTGGCATAATGCCAATTAACAAGACAGGATAATAAGACAGGATCATAATAGGGAATTCTGGGTAGTATCCAATGCTGCCCTTGCACAGGTGGCCCAGGCATGCTGGTGACAGCAAGTGGGCAGCCCCTACCACTGGCAGCTACGATGTACCACTTTTCGGAGGGAAGAGATGCAACAAGCGGAAATGCTCGTTTCTGGAACAGGCAAGTCGTGCCCTTCCGGAAACAAGCAGTTCTGCTCATTCCAGTGCTTCCTCCCAGAAGTGGTACATCACGGCCGCCAGTGGTAGTGGTAGGGCCAGCCGGCATGCTGCCACCGGCATGCCTGGGCCACCAGCGCAAGGGCAGCGTTTGATACTAGCCTTAAACTTAATAAAAGTCAGAAATGAAGGGCTTGAAGTAGTCCATGGCCCTGACACTTGGGGTTTATGAAGCCTGGAACGATCGTCTGGATCGGGTCTTTGTATCTCAGAGCAACAGTGTCTCTCTTTCTGAACTCACTCACACTTAATATTGAAACTCTCTCTTCACCCCTTTCAAATTGACACTGAGAACCCAGGTTTAGAATAAAACAAGTACACTCTTTTACATACCTTCATTTAATGAACAAAAGAGCAGTGGAGTGGGTCAGGAGCTAATCAACCGGTATTATGCAATCTTATTAATATCTTATCGTATGAAACAATGTATCATACAAAATAACGTCTAATATCTGAGGATTTTTCATTATTTAGTAAAGAAATCTTAAGTGTTTATTTTAGTAAAGCTATCGATCTGCTCAATCTTTTACGATTAAGGACACAACCCAATGGGGATGGCCATAAGCCTCAGAACTTGGAGGCTTATGGCCATCCAATGCAGAGTGGGAGGAGCAGCAGAGGCGAGCTTTACCTCTGCGTTCCCCCCACTCTGCATTTTAGCTAGATGGGCAACCTCAGAGAGGGAGCTGCGAGGTTCTTCCATGCCAGCTGTGAGTGGGAAGGGGTGGGGAGCTCAGACTTCTGGGTCCAAGGTTGGAGCAGTATCTCCAATCTGAAGTATCCTATGGCCCCCAGACTCTGTCAAGGGACCACAGGATTGCTCTCTAAGTGTTTTAGTTTTGAACAGGCACCTCCCCCCCCCCCCGAAGATGACACTGGTAGATCCTATAATTAAGGGTGCAATCCTATGCATGTTTAGATAAAAAAAATCCACCCAGCATTCTCCAGCCAGAATGGCTGCCTGGGGAATGCTGGAAGCTATAGGACTTTTCCTTGTCTAAACACGCATAGATTATGCCTTAGATTAAGTATAATTTAAGCTATATCTTTTCTGACCAATGTTACCAATTGATGCCAGACATTACATGCCCCAGCTCTAATACTACTTCAAAGTAGAGGGATACTGAAAACATTAGACACCATTCCAAACAACTCGAAATGGCTCTGTCTGCCATGGCCAAATTTCTTTTTTTAGTAAATGTGTATATTTAAGATATAAAAACGATGTCAGTCATGCTTTTTATCCACAGCATGCTATTATATGCTAGGATCCAGAGAACCATGAAGCCAGTTCTGCGAGTTCAAGGGAGCTTTAAACTTGTTTTTCCTGAAGAACCCTTCATCCCTTTGAAGTACTGCATGGCAGTACTGCTTTTGAAATTAAATCATTTGAGATATGGCTTGGGATCCACTGTTCAAAAAGAACTTGGGCTGAGATGCTGGTCAAATACTGTTATTTGACTATCTACTAGACTGTGGTTAAATATTTAATGAAGTCAAGAATAACTTAGTTTAATAGGCAGTCTTCTTTTGATTCATGCAGCCATCTGGTAACATTGGCAGGAATGAGAGCTCCATGCTCCCTAGCTCTGCAAGAGTATGGTTGCACATAATCACCCCTGCCCCCAGCTCACATTTAGGGGACAGTACTCTGTCTTGCAACTCTTTCCAGAGTGCCTATCCCTGCCCCCCATTAAGCTATATAGCCTAGCTTCTATCAACCATGTGCATAGCTGGGTAGACAAGGATGCATGGACAAATTGCCCCAGGCCCCCACAAAGTTCAGAACCCACAATGTGTTGGTTCATACTGCCTAAGGTAAGTGGACAAGCAGATTATCTAATGAACTAGAAGGTAGAAGCTTGAACAAGTGTTTGGGCCTGCGCAATATCTACAGGGGCAAAACAATTCTGAGCCTAGATGGACCAGTAACCAGGGAAAACTCTCAGCTGATTTCTTTTCTTTCAATCCAAGTTTTTTTTTGCCCTGGGTTTTCCTACTGAATTATAATAAGTAGCTGACTTCTTGGAAGAAGTCTAGTGCATACTATTCTACTCAGATATACAATAACATCAAACTGTTTTTTCACCTTTGACCTTCAGGACAGTTAGCATCAAATAGGAAGACTACTTCCAGAATTCTCTTCAGGTGAGCTGGAGTGAGGCAGTGCTTCGGGGGGGGTGTGTGTGTGTTACAGATGGACTTAAGATCGAATAAGCAACAACCCTGAGTGGGGGGAAGGACTAGGCCCCAACGCTCACAACAAGGAACTTCACCAACCTGCAGCTTATCCCTTTTTAAATTTAGTTCATATAAAATACAATCAACTAGTCTTCAGCTTTTTGTTAATATTAAAAAACACTTGCAAGTGTGCAACAACCATGGAAAAACTGCACATTGATTGTCTTGACTCAAATGTATGTCAAAGGACTGGTAAATCCATTTCCTCAAATATGCATTACCCTAAGAATGCTCAGTTGCATCCCTGTATCAGGCAAGTATACCTTTAGTGAACAAGCTGGTAGAGGATCAACTAAGATCCACCACAGGCCAAGAAAGGTTTAACCACCTTACTATGCTTTCAGCAGAAAGTAAACTTGCTCGGCAAATCTCTTTTGACAAATTAATTGATAAGTCCGCAAAAAATGAAACCAACAAAGAAGTCATTCAAATAAGCTACCTGTTTAAGTAATATATGATTAATTATTATAATAAAGGACTTTGTCTGAATTATGTGAATGTCTGCTCTTAATTTTAGTAATTATAATGAATACTTATAGATACTATGATGACTGATTTCCTGAGATTGTAAGGTATTCCTTTTACATTCCATTGAAGCAGATTTGCCTATCTAGTGAGTTGCATTCATGGTTATTAATGAATTTATGATTACATACTACATGATTACATACTAAACTACATTTAGTAGTACATTTATTACGTAGATATTCTATGTACTTAAACATACTGTTATCTGACAGTAATTGAGGGGGTGCAGAAGGAGGGCCCCATGACTATGTTTAAGAAGGGGTCTGCTCACAGTGCCACAGAGCATAGTGCACTGTGAGCAGGCACTATTTACAAGGCCCATGAAAAAAGTGGCTAAGATCATGTGAGCAAAGCCTCATCATATACACATATAGGCTCTAGTTCTATTTTTGCTCACTAGAGCAAGCATGCTGCCACCCTTTCGCATGTGTAACCCTCCCCCTTCCTTCCAATATTGGATCTCCAGATGTGTACAGGGGTCATCTTGGCAGTTCTACAGCAATCCTCACCCACTCCCCAGCTCTAAGGTTGAAAGGAAGGCTAGCAGCTGGTTGGCTGCTGCACTGCTGTGGAGCCTGGAACAGTTTGAGTATGCAGGGGCCAAACTAGCAAACCCTGGCTACCCATCTCCAAACTAAAAGTGGGGTGTGTGTGTGTGTGTGTGTTGGGGGAGACTAGGGATTGTCCTTGATCTTGCATGAAGATGCAGCATGAAGTTAGTGACAAAGAAAAGAGCAGGGTCCTGGTGACCATTAGTTTTGGCTTGGCTATCAATGCTAAATAAAAATTTTGGACCAGATTACTCACATGGTGGAGGAGGATATGTGAGCTTGAGGCTTGCTCCTATACACTACTGCATGTATAACTACAAGTCTGGGCTGTGTGTCAGCTGGCCCACACAGGGAAGTCATTAGAAGACTATAGGTCACAAGCGTTCAGGAGTCAAGACCCTTGATCAACACCAAGTCTCTTGAATTTGCTGTGGGACAGGAGATGCTTCTGTAAAGCTTCTGAGAGGGACTAAAGAAATATATTTTGAAGCCACGTTGGGTTCCTTGCAGAGGAAAAATGACCAGATATAAACAAAATATATAAAGTAATTGGGATAATTTTCCCAGTTCTTGTTACAATTCTAATGAATTCATTTTGGACAAACATGTAGCCAATATTTGATGGGTTGTTTGACTGGTCAAATGCCAATCCTATCTAAAAACCCACTAGGCTAATGCAAATCCCTTGTGTACTTAAGCATCTTAGAGACCCAGTTTGCACATCGTAGCAGCAAATTATGGGTTATGTAACCCATGATTTCTGGAGTCAAGTGCTGCTTCCATTTTCTGTAAACAACTTCCAGTTGGAGGTTGTGAGCATGATGTGCAAACCTGGACTGTTGGGTAGTTTAGGGGCAAAAATACCCAGCACTTAACCCATGGTTTGTTGTTGGGCATGCCGCACGTCATGCACACTACTTCTGATCAGGTCAAACACAGGTTGTTTACAAAAAGTGGAAGCGGCTCATGCGTGGTGCATGCTCCACCAAATTGTGGGTTAATTAACCTATGGTTTGCTCTTGTGAAATGTGAACTGGACCTCTGAATCACAGCCTTGGAGATGGGGAACAGGGGTGGATTAATCATAAATATGTCAATCTGGGATTGCAAACAGATATTTAAGAAAATGCCAAGTCTTGAGAAGGCTATTTGCACAATATCTAAATAAATAATACTATTGTGCTGAGAGTTATGTTGCCTGAAAAGTTAAACTTTTATTCATGATCCAGTTCACAGGCTTCAAACTCTAATACTAAAACAAAGCTTGGATCTTTAGTGTTAAAGCAAGTCTTTCAAAATGGCCCATTTCCATGCTTAGCTTGAGGGCTTTTAAAAATACACATATAAACCCTATTAGGCTAGTACCTGAGTTTGCTGTAGTTTAAAGCAATTGCTTGTTTAAAATGAAACAATATAATGAAATACCACATTTCCAGGAAACAGTTCAAAGTGGTCAGAATTTGAAATTTGATTTTGTTCTTAAGGAAGCTGTTGTACAAATAATTAATATCAGATACCCAAATAATTTCAGTAAAAGAAACTGAGAAGATCAGAATTAACCACCCCTCCCAAGAATGCTACATCAGCTTTCCCCAACCTGGTACTTTCTAGATGTGTTGGACTGTAAGTGCAAGTATTGTCGAATATTCAGGAAGAAAGGTGAGAAAAGCCCATGTTCAAAATGTGTGACATCCTCAAACATTCCACTATACAAGCACAGCATTTCCAAGAATACCAAGCTATGCCAGGTTCACACGTAATGCTAGGCCAGGATGTTTTCTAGCCTAATTGTTGTTTGTCTGAAAGTCTGAATGCAAGCTAGGCAGCAAAACATGGCGTATTTTTTGTCAACAAACCCCAAATTAAAACAATGGTTTGAAGTTGGTTTAGAAATCCTCGCTTGCTTTAACCATGGTTTGTTGTTATGTGTGAACCCAGAATCCTAGCTTATTCCTCGTTTATTTGTGCCCTGCCCGTGCCTTTCACAAATCCACAGAAGTGCAAATAATGAGCAGTTAAAAAAGGAACTGCTCCTCAGACTAAACTTGTTGATCCCCACCCCCAACTCCTTATCCCTCCTCATTCTTCCTGGTAATGTTCAGAAACACACACACACACACACACACACACCAGAAAACCCCATAGCCCACAAAAACCCCACAGTCTCCAAATACCCACAACAAATCCCACAGAAAACCCCAAATACCCACAAATGTAACCCCACCAAAACTGACACCCCCAATTAAAGGCAAAACATATCTCAGGACAAAACAACAATCACATACAACTGGATAAACCCACAAAGAACCTCACATGCACACATCCAAAAACAGACAGACCCCCCCCCCCCCCCCACACACACACAATGCTACTAGGACACTTGGGATAACTTCTAGTTACTGGCAGAAGAGGCTGAGAGAAAACAAACTAGGATTTGGCCAAACAAGCCATTATTACTTTGCTTATCTGCAAGAATGACTCTGGCTTGTTCAAACCATTAACCTGGTGCACTCCAGATGTTTGGACTACAACTCCCACAATCCCTGACCATTGGCGATGCTATCTAGGGCTTATGGGAGTTGTAGTCACAAACATCTGGAGGGCAACAGGTTGCCTACCCCTAGGTTTAGAATTATGTGCAAAGACAATATTAGTAGCTGCCAGTGAGTTGGGGAAGTTCCTAAAAGGAACTCAAAGAGGCAGACTATCTTCTAGGCTAGGATATAAGAATTAGACTTTATATTTCCACTGTCCTTAACAAGAGTGTAATTTAAGTTAGGATATAGCTGTTGGTAGCACTGACCAAACACAGTAGATGAATTCATTACTTACTTTGCAAAATTTTGCATTTAACAGCAATACAAGCAAAATGCAGTAGTGGCACTAGATATTTCTAAAGGAAAGCAAGGGAGGTTAAGCAGCACTGGAGAGAGCCAGCGTGGTATAGTGGTGAGAGTGTTGGACAGAGACCTGGGAGATCTGGGTTCTAGTCCCCCCTCAGCCATGGAAACTCACTGGGTGACTTTGGGCCAGTCACAGACTCTCAGCCCAGCTTACCCCACAGGGATGTTGTTGTGAGGATAAAATGAAGAGTGGGAGGATTTTGTACACTGCTTTGGGTTCCTTGCAAGTGGAAAAAAGGCAGGTTATAAATGCAATAAATAAATAAGCAAACATTCTTCTGCCAGAAATATAGAAAAACGGTTTTCAAAATCATCTCCCTCTTCTTTTCAAAATCATCTCCCTCTCCTAATAAAAGGGAACAATAGGAGAGGCCTTCGGTAGTGCTATCTTCCTTAGCCCAAGAGATCTAAACCCAACTTGGCTCTAGGCCTTCTCAGCTTCAACATTAGCTTTATTCAGAAATGTTCTCATGACTTAACCCACAAAAGATGAATAAAAATGCCACTGAAACCACACAGTAGCACCATTTAGAATGGGAAATAGTGCAGCCTTTAAGGTAGTCATTTTTCTCACCATTTTAAATTAAGACAAGTTTTCCTCTCTACATGCAGAATGGTAAAAGTGTTGAGATCTGGCCATGGCCTGAAAGACAGATAGTTGCCTTACTAGCAACTATACCTATAGTGAAAAACAAAACAAAACAAAACCCTGATATAACTCATTTTTTCACCTGACCCCCAAAGCCTAGATACCATGTTATCAATCACCTATGCAACTAGTAAAAGAAACAAGCTGCTCTACTAGTCTTATAACACATGCTCCAATCAAGTTAAGCACTTTTCAGCCCCACTGATTATATTATATATATTTAAATATTATATGTTTAAATCTCTGCCACTTAAATCAACAGGACTTCAAGATGCTCAATACTGGTTCAATTATATGCACATAAGACACACGTTAATATTTATTCAGCTGCCCCTTTGGTAAACGCTATTAAGCATTACTAATGTATCAGTGGCAGCTACTTTTTTTTTTTTTTGCACTACAGTTCCTCACTAGCTCAAACTGAAAATTTTGTCCACATACCCTATTTTACTTTTACCTTATGCTAAGTGAACAGAGTATGCAAGAAAGAAATAACTTCACCTTTTCCCATTTGCTAGAACAATTCAACTCTCAAAATTTCTCCCACCTTCTCCTCACAACATGTCACCAATCATGGATCTTTTTCTCATCCACCTTAGGAGTTTTTAGCAATGTGCAGTCAACCAGCAACTAAGGACAACAAGAATTCTGAATAAATATGAAAAAGGAACCACTGTCTTCCCTATTACTACATTGATATATCATGGGCAGTATCTTATTGTGCCCGCGTACCAATGAGATCCACTGCTAATGCAATGGGGACCTAGCAGTTGTTGAAACAACCCAAAAATAATGCAAATGCTCACTTCCTGAATGGGGCAGGTCAGCAGAGCTCACAAAAGGGAACTTGGCTGACTTGTCCTGATCCAGAAACTACTGTTTCCATTCGTTTAAAGGGTTCCTTTACAAAGCACTAACACTCATTTGTGCAAGCGGTGGGTCCCCATGGTGTAATTACAATCAATGAGAGCGCGGTGACCCTGTTGGATACTACCCCATATCAGTTAAAGTAGTTCTATTATCAGGGATAACAAAACTCTAGAAAAAGTTGTTTGATTTTGATGAATATTTTTCCAGTGAAGTCATTATGAGAAAAGGTGAATATTACTCCCAAATTCTATCCACAAATAAGATTTCTAAGTGCTGGAATAGTTTTTAAATTCTGACGAAGTCCAGAACAAGAAGTTTCTGGTCACCACTGGCTACTACACATTGACTATTGTCAGAAGAGCTTTGGGGGCCCTGATGTTGTTTGAAAAGCTGGTTTGGGATTCATAAGTATAACTTGACTCTAGTTCCTGAAATTCTGTTATGGGAGTTCTGCAACCTCTCAGCAGACCTCAACAGGGAGGCAAGTCAGGAAAAACAGGAAGCATTGCAACATAAAAAAGTGGAATCAGTGCCTTTGTACCATCACCTTTTCACCTAGATTTCCAAAAAGAAGGCACAGACATCTGATTCCCTCATACTTCATAGCAAAGTTGTGGAAACCTTGGGCAGGGAGTGGGTTAAACCTACTAGGTAGTGGAAAGACTGCTGTATATATACTTCATTAAAAAATGATATATCAATTTAAGAAATCAGTGCTATTACTGTACTATACAATAAACCCATTGCTGGGTTTACCCTAATATATAACTAGTGGAGAATAGCCAGGACAATAGTATGGTCTCATTCTAAAAATTATAGAGAGCAAAATGAAAACAGAAGCCATGCAGCCAACCTGCCCTCCCAGTTCCAAACTCCCAACACCAATTTTTGCAGGGGAAGGAGTTCTTTCCACATAGCTACCATACAAAGCTGTTACTCTCAGTGTGTCATATGAAATCCAATCTACCACCTATGCAAATTGATGACTCAGAGGATTCTTGCTACTCTTATGACATTTATGTCTGATGCACAATATCAAACAGGTACAGCCTTCCTAACACAGCCCAAAAATAAGCTTTGAAGAACGCCAAGAAAGCTTAATTCGTTCTGTTCTGAAAGATAAAGGGCAAAATCCTATGCACGTTTAGCCAGAAAAAAGTCCTACAACTCCCACCATTCCTGAGCCAGCATGGCTGGCTGGGCAATGCTGGGAGTTTTATGACTTTTTTCTTTCTACACATGCATAGGATTGCGCCCAAAGTCACTTTATTTATTACCCTAGTTAGATACTTTCTTTAGATTTTGAATTGTTCATGTTTTTGTTACAAAGAATTAATGTGTGAAGACAAAAGTTAAACCATATTTTTTAACAGATGGGCATTATTTACAACAATACATGCCTGAAAGACAAAATCGCTATTCAGATTAGTAGAACTTTAATGTTCAAAAAATATTTATACTGCATTCTTTTGAAAATGAATTAGCGACTTGGATCCAAAAACCTATAAACAGAAGGGGGGAAAGTATTAGTGCCGTTCCGTGAACTCTTGAACAAGACTTCCCATGGTATGGTACCACAATATATTGGTGGGTTCTGTTACAGCATGAGAAACATGGTGAATGAGGAAGATACATGCTGTAGCATAAACCCTCTAGTGGGCCATAAAAAGGTCTTCAGAAAGAGCTTGGGTAAAGTCTTGGACAAGAACTTACACAAAATGGAAGAACTTCTCTGGATTTGGACTCACTTTTCTTACACAATACACTTCTACAGAAATAGCCTTTCCATGAGAGGATGCTTTCCACTAGCAGAAGGGTACCTCCAAGACATTTTACTTGATCATACAGGTGCTACATACAGTCAGGGCCAGAAATATTGGAACAAGGATAACTGTTTTGGCAGTTGGCCTCTGTACACCACCACATTGAAGTTGAAAGGAAACACACCCAGATGGGAGTGAAGTCAGGACTTTCAGCTGTAATTCAAGGGGCTTGACAAAAGTGGGGCACTAACCATTCAGGAAGGACAGCCAGTGGCATACACACACACCCATCATTGGTGGCTCATAAGTAATGGAACAAACCAATATCATTTCACACTGAAGGATTGCCTTCAATACCTGGATGAAAATCCTTTGCAGTCAAGGACTGCCTGAAGTCTGGAACCCATGGACATGACCAAATGCTGAGTTTCCTCCCTCGAGATGCTTTGCCAGGCCTTTACTGCAGCTGCCTTCAGCTGCTGCTTGTTTGTGGGTCTTTCTGCCTTCAGTCTTGTCTTCAGTAAGTGAAAAACATGCTCTATTGGGTTGAGATCAGGTGACTGACTTGGCCATTGAAGAACATCCCACTTCTTTGCCTTGAGAAACTCTTGGGCAGCTTCTGCTGTATGTTTCGGGTCATTCTCCATCTGCAATATGAAGCGGCGGCCTATCAGTTTGGCAGCATTCAGCTGAATCTGAGCAGAAAGTATAGCCCTATACACTTCAGAATTCATCCTGCTGCTTTTATCAGCAGTCAGGTCATCAATAAACACCAGTGATCCGGTTCCATTGGCAGCCATACATGCCCATGCCATAATACTGCCTCCACCATGTTTCACAGATTTGATTGATTGATTGTATTTTTATCCCGCTCCTCAGCCAAAAAAGGCTCCCGGAGCAGCTTACAATCAATGAACAGAGAAGACAGTCCCTGCCCACAGGCTTACAATCTAAAAAAGACACAACACACAAGGAAAAAGCAATGGGGAGGGGAGAAAAAAAGAATTAGATAAACTGTCAGCAGGGCTGGTGGGATGGCCCTGTTTCCCCCTCTCATCTCCCAAAGGAGGGGCAGTCCAACTGGAGCAGGCCCTGATGTTTCCTTGCCTGTTCCCTCGCTCCTTCTTCTTCCCCACAGGGCCATGTATGTCAGCCCTGTGGGGGGCGGGGGGAGTCCAACTGGAGCAGGCCCTGATGTTCCAGATGATGTGGAATGAGCTGTTCCTTTCCTTCTCCATACTTTTCTCTTCCCATCATTCTGGTACAAGTTAATATTCGTTTCATCAGTCCAAAGAATCTTATTCCAGAACTAGGCAGGCTTTTTTAGGTGTTTGCTGGCAAAGGCTAATCTGGCCTTTCGGTTCTTGAGCATTAGCAGTGGTTTCACCTTGCTGTGGTTTGCACCTTGCTGTGAAGCCTCTGTATTTACATTCATAAAGCTGTCTCTTGACTGTTAATGTTGACAATGACATTCCTACCTCCGCAAGAGTGTTCTTGACCTGGCTAGATGTTGTGAAAGGGTTCCTCTTCACCATGAGCAGAATTCTGCGGTCATCCACTTTAGTTGTCTTCCGTGGTCTTCCAGGCCTTTTGCTGTTGCTGAGCTTGCCAGTTAATGCCTTCTTTTTAGGATGTTCCAAACTGTTGTACTGGCCACTCCCACTGTTGTTGCTATCTCTCTGATGGGTTTATTTTGCTTCCTCAGCCTAATGATGGCCTCCCTCACTCACATGGACACCTCTTTAGACCTCATGTTGGGAGTTCCAGTGAACAGCTACAAAATGCAAATGTAACACTCAGAACCACCTCCAGGCCTTTTATCTGCTTGATTGGTCATGGGGTACCCAGGAAACAGGCCACACCTGGCCATGCAGCTGCGTGTCAGCCATTCCTTCCATTGCTTATGAGCCACCAACGATGGGTGTGTGTGTATGCCACTGGCTGAACTTCCTGAATGGTTAGTGCCCCACTTTTGTCAAACCCCTTGAATTACAGCTGAAAGTCCTGACTTTGTTCCCATCTGGGTGTGTTTCCTTTCAACTTCAATGTGGTGGTGTACAGAGGCCAACTGCCAAAACAGTTATCCTTGTTCCAATATTTCTGGCCCTGAATGTATATAGACGTAAGTTCGCAAAACATCTTTTCATAACTTGTCAGGATCCAGATTTACTGTCATAGTTATATTAAATTCACTGAAATCAATGGGTCTATTCTAAGTATGATTAAGTTTTGATCCAAACCATAGCAATCAGCAAGTATCACCGAAATAAAGTACTAATGTTGCCAAATAAGAGACTGTAAAAAAGGGAACTCAGAATTACCAAAGCTTAATAACCATATTGGAAACTGGAATTCTCAAGCACTCATGCAAATAGTTGCATGCAGAGAACAAGCAAGCCCATTACCTTCCTCCCCCTTCCATCTCTGAGAAGAAGAAAAAACATGTAAGAATGTCTTCCTCCTGGTTTCCATTATAAATAAATAAGCTAGCTTAAACAGAGCTTTCTACATTCCTATGAG